>NC_057361.1:39794377-45609817 GCF_016509475.1 Prionailurus bengalensis
TACAAACACCAGAAAGAATTCTGCGATATTTTTTAGTACATTAAATTGTAAGTTTGAGCAGCGATATGGTAGATTTTAGAAAGAACTTTTTTTGTTGTGAACTATAATGGAAAGAGTATAGAAAATAACCATCTTATACATAAAAAGTACATACATTATTTCCAGTTTGTCCACGTTGACGTTTTAATATACCTTTTTAAATGCATTTTAAAGTTCAAAACCGTTCTCACTTAACATCTTTAGAATAATCTCTTCATGCAGCTCCTCGTGCTTATATATGTCTTATTTATGGGAGTCTAAAAGAGTGCAGGCCTTCCTACTATTTACATTTACTACAGTTTTCTATTTATTATATCCTACCGGATATGATATATATTATAGTCTACTATTTATTAGAAGGTATCATTGACCCACCATTAAATTTTTGTCACTGATGAGGAATATGAAATTAAATGTTATTCTATGTAGTTTGCTGCTTGGGAGGAGCCTGGGGTGGAAGCAATGGAGAAAGGAGCAGAGTTAATTTTGCATGTAACAGTTATTAACTAAGCGATATCGGAACTCCGCTACTGTAAATACTCCATAGTTCTTTTTCTTTACAGACTATTTGAGTTTGAATGTCTAAAATACCTTTCGGTCTGTGTTTTATTTTTCATTGCTTTTCATTTTGGTCGGTTGTTTTTAACTATTCAGCTGTTATCTTTAATTATTCTGACATAGACTGAAGCAAAAATTACATCTTGCTCATATTTTATTATTTTCTTTGTGTTGTCTGTCGGGTCCACGTTGTTGGCAGCATTTTCCCTAGCGGCCTACAATGTGGCAACTACCGTAATTAACCTCAGCTACCTTTACAAGGTTTTTTTTCATGTCTGTAACTTAAAACCACATTGGATGATCTCTAAATCAGACCAGATCCTTCTAAAGCATAGAGTGAGATTCCTGAATTTCTAAAATTTGATTTAAAGTTTTTATGTTAGTCTTTTTGTCTAGCCGTTACACCGTCGTTCACTTAACTATGGGCCTAAAGAAAGTAGGTGGGCTTTAATGTCCAGATCAAATGCCATCCTGGGTTCTCCTTTGACACAGTACCTCGGCTCGCTGCCAATGTGTACTGCCTTCTCCCTGCTCTCCACTCGGCCGTCGGGGCCTCTGTCCTGTTTTCTAGATGCCACTGCCACCACTCTGCCGGAGCAGGGTCTTCCTCGCTCTTCCACTCTCTGTAATCTTAGGACAGTTGCTAGAAAATCGGGCAAAATTTAAAGGTCCAAAACTAGCACGCACGATACGGGACCTAAGGGTGTTGCGGAGGAGTGTTGGCAGAAGGAGTTGCGCGGAGGTGCAAGCTATGAACGGTGTATGGTAGCAGTTACCATAAGTTTTCATTATTAATAAAGTCTTATGCTGTGGGTACCTAGGTGTGATTGTGTTTCTTGTATGTTAAAGACTACAATCTTCTGTCTCAGCTTTCAGGTACATGTGAACGTGTACTTCAGAATTTTTAAGTTCATTCTTACAGTTTTATTTTTAGCTTTTGACTCTTAAAAGGTAATTTTGCTTTTTTACAGAGACTTCATGTTTTATATATGTGCACGTATGTGTGCTTATGTATACCTATGCGTACGTAGATAAACTTGGGAGGTGGCTAGATAACATCAAAACACTGTAGACCCCTGGGGTTGCTTGGGTTATTTCAGGTCACTATAGGCCTCGGCTTATTCACGAAGAAACCAAAAACGCTCTGATAAATTAGAGATGCAGATCTTTAGAGAAAAGTCGAGATGGCAAGTGATAGGCATCAGGCTTGCCGCTTCTGTTCTGTTGGTGGTATCCTGCACTGGGCAGGAATCCAGAATTGAGAAGGGGAAAGTGACTTGGGAGCAAGAGAGCTGATGTCTCCGGTCGAGGAGCTCCATAACCAGAGATAATAAAAGCGTAGATTGGTTTACTCACAGAGCACATCTTCGTTTATCTACCAAATGATATGGGTAAATCTCGAACCAAATTTAAGCCAGGATTTTAAAGAATTGGGCAACGACTCATTGTTTCCTTCTCTACTGGGCTTGGGGAAGGTTTCAAAAAGCGAGAAAAGGGTTTAAAATGGGATAATAATTCTTTCTTCAGTGCCTTTCTCCACTTTGCATTGTTGTATTACATTTTCGTTGCCCTCGCTTTGAAATATTGTAAACAGTGTTGGACGCTTATATGTTGAGAAGATAAAAACTTTTCCTGTTATGCACAGTTCTGTCCTTGGCGTTAGGACTGAGAAGTGTATTTTCAGTGGAAAAGGCTGATAGTCACTGTATAGACAACCACCTACATCAGTTCCTTCAGGGAAATTCCTATTTGTTTCAGACTTGACCTCAAGAAAGCAGGGAGTCAGTGTTTGCAGTACAGTAAGAAACTGCTAGATACAATTTGATAACATGGTTTATTCTGACTACCCTGTTATTTTCACATGTATAGTTATTTTTTAAAGTGTTGGTTATTTTTAATCTGAGTCTTGTTTGGTCCATCATAGTGTTACAGTGGCCAGAACCATACATCAAAAGGCGCGCCTACAATACCTTTGCTGCCTTTATGATTTAAAATTATAATTGCACCATTCGATGGTTGACTCAACATCAGCTCCTGTAGTCATGTCTCACCTTTTTCTCTTCTATTTTAAAAATGAAAGCAGCTGCATTTTACATTATTTTACTTTCCCATTTCCCTTTTTTCTTTTGTTACAGAACTGTAGAAATGATGGAGGCAGAATTCTGCTCATCTATCAAACCCCGTTTTCTAGTCTCATCTCTCAATGCCCAGAATGTTGTAGAAGCTTAAATTTTGGTGCCATGTTTAATTAGCATGAGATACTCTTTACTGGTGCAGTTTTAATTCTTGGTCCAAATCTTCCAGTTCCTTAAAATATTAGTCGTGAACTTGACGGTACACCCATCTCCTGCTCTAGGAAACAAATTTTGTGTATTCGGAGTCATATTTTGTTTACATCTCAAGGTGAAAGACTGGCAGATATGCAGTTCAGCATGAAAATTATTTATATGTGTATCATAAGTGGAGGTCTATTTTGCATTGATTTAATGGTAATACTTGAATTGTTTCTTTACCAGTGTTAACCACCTATTTTCTACTTCCATGGAGTTCAAAATTAGTACTGATTTTATACCTAAATTTAAAAGTTTAAATGTATCGTGGCTATCTTTAAATGTACAGGCCACTCGTGGTTTGATGAAAGATGTTGTGGGTAGAATATTCATTTATTTAACCTTTAACCTGAATTGTTAGTTGAACCTAAAATTTCTTTTAATAATAACTTTTATTAATAACTTTTAATAATAACTTAACAATATTTCACTCAATATATTTTAATAATATATTAAAATAATAATATTTAATAATTTTTAATAATAACTATTTCACATACTGCAAAAAAAATCAGTGATTTTAAACTTTAGTCATTATTCCTTTGAAGCCTGCCATGAACCGTTTTGTTTTTACTTGGACTTATAGGAGAGGAAATTCAGAAAGTGACATCTGTAATGCTGTTTAGTGTGTGTAACATCTCAAAAGTTTGTAGCAGTGGAATTTCAAGCCTTTGTGTTCATTAAGGCCAACCAAAACAGGCTGATTTGTAAGGTTTTTTCTCTTTGGCAAAAACATAGCAACATACAGAAAATTAATTTTGTTTCAACCTGTATTCTACAATTTGCAATGAAAAATTGCTAATTCCTTCTTCAATAAGTAAATACTAAGTTTAACTCCCCACCATAATTACAATTTCTGAATTCTTAACTAAAACTTTAATGTTTTAAGGATACTTGCTATTTTATAATGCATTGATAATTTTTGAACTTGTAATAACTGGGTGAAGTTAACCTGGAATGAATTGTAAGCTCAGAATTGCATCTTGCTGATTTTCGAGTTGAGCAGAAACTTTAAGAAATAGGAAAAAAAAATTTTAACACTAAAAGAATTATATTTTGGAAGTGATTCTACCATATTTTAACAATTTATAACTTACCAAATGTGGTACTTTAATTCATTTAAGGAAAAGAAACCCCAGCTACTAGTAAGTAATGATTATATAGAGTATCAGAGAATGGATAGCAACTATATGCCTCATTTGGAATCTTGCTGAATTTTAGTAGCCAAGGAGTTACACAGAAAATTCTTTACAGATTTGAGAGGCAAAAAAGAAGAGATCATTTCAGGTTTGCAGATTATCACAAAGATATTCTGGTGATAATTGCTGAGATGAGACATAGGAAGAGAGATAACATTCTTTTTTTTTTTTTTTAACTATTATCTAGACCTTTTTGGTCAAGTTATTGTTTTCACATTTAATGGAAAGAATCTGATGGTAGAAGATGGTGGAGAGGAAATTAGAGTTCGTGTTGGTTCTTTAGGTGAAGAACATAAATTGGAAAATTATGAGCAAAATAAGGGATGTCATCAGTAACTCATGTGTTGTAGTATCTTGTCTATTGTTTTTCTTCAATGGAAATACAGGAATCAAGCTAAGTATTTGCTGAAATTAATTACATTGCTCTGAGTGTTTTTTCTGATAGATCCAAATCTCATGGATTTGTGCAACTACCCAGTAACTTAATTAGGACTTAATTCAGGAATGTTTTTTTTCTGTTTTCTAAATAAATGTACAGCTGATTTATTCTCCCTTCTTCTTTTTTTAAGGAATCTAGGTAAAAATGGCTTATCTAACAGTAGCATTTTATTGGATAAATGTCCGCCTCCAAGACCACCATCGTCACCATACCCTCCCTTGCCAAAGGACAAGTTGAATCCACCTACACCTAGTATTTATGTGAGTCTGAATTGACTGACTAGAAATAAATCAAACCAGTGTTTGCATCTACCTGTCTTTCATAAGATCTTGCTTTAAATTAATATGGATGCCCTTTAGGAAACATTAAAATTATTGGCAGTAGCTTGAATATTTTGGGGGGAGAAAAGATATATTCACAAAGACTTCATAATAGCATGTAAAACATACCTTCTGAACTATTCCCACGATTACATTAAAGTAGTGAGAAATACTTCTTCCTGCCCCCCCACCCCCAATTAGGCCAAACCTGCCTAAAAGTGTAATTTAAGCTGGGGTTTAAATCCGTGTTCTACCAGTTGCTTGAACCTTAACATTCATTCTGCTTTATGCAGCTTTAGTTACCTTCAAAAAAGGCATTTGAGAACATAAAATGTGATAATAGGTATGTCATTTTTAAAAAGTTTGATAGATTATTTAAAACCTGATGTTAAGTTTTACTTTAAGGACATTCAGACATCTGATGTAGGAAGTTGATAAAAGTTCAGTCAAAGCAACTCTTCTGTTTCTCCCAAGTAGGTCCTCCTCCCCCATTTCCTTCCATCCTCCCACTTTTACCCCAAATGAAAACAGTTTCAAACTGCAAAGTTTGTGTTGGGGGATTTGGCCCTGTCTTTGCCCTCTAGAGGCAGATGTTAAACCCTGTTAGTTTTTCCTCCAACCCATATTTATTGATCCTTCAGAATGTAAGGGAAGCATGGGGATAGACGTGTAATAAACCTTTCAAACTGAAGTCTGAGAGGGGGAAAAAAACCCCACTTCTTTGTGGTTTTCTTTTCTCTTTTTATGATGAAAAAGCCCACATAAAATTTACCATCTTAACCATTTTTAAGTATACAATTCAGTAGCGTTAAGTAATAATCTCATTGTTGCAAAGCACTTCTCCAGAACTTTTTCATTTTGCAAATTTGAAATTCTAAACCCATTAAGTAGCAACTCCCTTTTTCCTGGTCTTCTTAGCCCCTGGTAGCCACCACTATATTTCTATACATTGGACTACTTTAGATACCTCACATAAGTAATATCATACACAGTTTTTCTTTTTGTGACTGCCTTAGTTTCACTGAACGTATAATGTCTTCAAGGTTCATCCACTTTGTAGCATGTGAAAGGATTCTCTTCCTTTTAAAGTCAAAAAATATTTTAAAGCACTTTGATTTTGAAGTTGCAATTTTATTTCTTCCCATGTATTTTCTTCAAGATACAATGGACAAAAGAAATGTATGCGGTCACTATCTAATTACAGTTAGGATCAAAAGACAGTGATAAAATGCTGCAAAATATAAAATAGAAATTACAGGGTACATTATTGAAATTGCAGTAAATAAAAACTATGAATTTGGCCTAATATTTACATAAAAGGTCTGTTTTCAAGAGATCTAACCATATGTTTTAATTTTACAGTTGGAAAATAAACGTGATGCTTTCTTTCCTCCATTACACCAATTTTGTACAAATCCAAACAACCCTGTTACAGTAATACGTGGCCTTGCCGGAGCTCTAAAGTTGGGTAAGCTTTAAATAAGAAAAAGGAAACTTTTTAAAATTTCTTTTGCTATCTATAACTTGTAAAGCACTGACAGAAACTTATTTCTGTTGATTTTTTCCGTTTTCACATTTTCGTTTTACTCTTTTCCTGGGTGTGTGTGTTAGTGTATCAGTTCTTTAATCTATCGTATGAAGATACAGTGATGATGCCAGTTCCTGGTGATTTCCTGGTGCTTTTTGAATTTAGCTTTTATTTTGGTCTGATTACATAATTATAATGGTGATGAAGTTATCTAATGAAATAATTTTTAATATGAAATGTAGATAAAATGTGATGCTACAGATCAGTGCTGTAGTCCCCTTGCTAGTTCCTTGCACCTGAAGAAATCAGATAAGTGAAACCTCGGTGCCTGGCCCCCTGAGTCCGCCTCTGCACAAGGCGGCATGATGATTATTAGGTCCCGGGCTTCATTGTGTGCTCGCGTAAACCTGGCACGAAGCTCACGGCGTGCAGAGGCCCTGGTTGGTTTTCATGGGAACCGGATGGAATGCTGTCACACGTTTTCCTCTTTTCTTAATAAAAGCACTCTCAATCTATTATTCCAAATGTAATTTTCTTTTATTAACTACATTCATTTATTTATGAAGACCTGGGACTTTTCTCTACCAAAACGTTGGTGGAAGCGAACAATGAGCATATGGTGGAAGTGAGGACACAGTTGTTGCAGCCGGCAGATGAAAACTGGGATCCTACTGGAACGAAGAAAATCTGGCATTGTGAAAGTAATCGATCTCATACTACAATTGCTAAGTATGCGCAGTACCAGGCCTCCTCCTTCCAGGAATCATTGAGGGTAAGTGTTTCGTCCCTGAAGATTATTTTATTTTGAAGAATAGTTTATTTTCATGTTTTATATTATTTTATTTTGAAAGGGCACGTTTCTTTTGTAAGCATCTCATTAGTTTATAGTTCTATAAAATACCTTGTAAGTGCTATCCACTTTGCTCTTAGGAAAGTCTAAGCAAGCCTGTGGGTTGATAAATAAATGTTACTGTCTAGTGAGAGGTCTACCTCATCCCTGGGATGTTTCTTTTGAGGGCAAGGTTTTTTAATCTTGGCATTATTAACATTTTGGGTTGGATAATACATTGTTGTGGGGGGCTGTCCTGCGTATTGTAGGATGCTTGGGAGCATCCCTGACCTCTCCCCACTAGATGCCTGTAGCATGCCCCTTACCTTCTACCCCAGTTATGACAGTCAAAAATGTCTCCCGACTTGCCGGATGTCCCTCGGAGGATAAAATTCCCCCTCATTGAGAACCGCTGATATCAGAGGCTAAAGGGAGTCTCAAGATTGCTTTGTGCTTGCAAAGTTCCTAGTCTTGTGCCTCCCCATTTTTCTCCTCTACCAGGTTAGTATCATCTGATGGATAACTCCTCCAGGAAACATTAGTGTTATTCTCACCAGTCTTAGTCTGAGAGAGAAACCGGAGGGAGAGGATAAATTATTTCAAAATATATAGAAAATTAAAAAAAAATTTTTTTTTAATGTTTATTTTTGAGAGAGAGTGTGAGTGAGCAAGGGGCGGAGAGAGCGAGGGAGACACAGAATCTGAAACAGGCTCCAGGCTCTGAGCTGCCAATACAGAGCCCGATGGGGGCTCGGACTTGGGAGCGGAGAGATCACGACCTACGCTGAAGGTGGACGCTTAACCGACTGAGCCACCCAGGCTCAGAAAATTAAAAAACAAAACGGAAAAATAATCAGAGGATTATTATTCAAAGACTCAGGCCTTTCAGCAGTGAACCATTACTAAAATCCTTTAGCGCTACAATGAGGACTTTGTGCATTCTCCCACAAAGTGAAGATAAGATCTCCACAAAAAATGAGTTTATTAAGTGTATTACTTAGACACTTGTCTGTACTAAGTTGTTTTGTACATATCCTACAGCTGAAACCTAATACGTGCCTGGAAGTCTTTAATTTGTAATTCATTACATTTGCTTATCTGTTTAAAATTCTGTCCTGAGTTTCACATTTTCAGTGAAGGCAACATTTGTACCTGTGAATTGTGTATTTGTTTTTCTTTCTCACTGCCATTCTCTGTGTCCTAACAGAGAAATTAATTGTCCATATAAATCTCTAGTTCAGACTTCTGAGATACTTCAGCTATGTGGTAGTATTATGTTCAGAATAGGATAAATAATACGATTCAGAGATCACCAAAGGAAAATTTGGAGGAGTTGAAAAGCAAAGATAATAAGAGGCAGAGTATTTATATGGCGTGGGATCTATAACCAAAGAAAAGATGCCTTTTTGTGTGCTTTTGAGGCATGGACCATTACCTGTGAAAAATCTGACAAATGTTTAGGAACCATACATTCATTTAAAGGGAGGGAGGCCAAAATGTACCAAGTATTGTCTTTTTTTTTTTTTTTTAATGTTTATTTTTGAGAGAGAGAGAGAGAGAGAGAGACAGAGTGTGAGCAGGGGAGGGGCAGAGAGAGGGGGAGACACCTCTGTGCTGTCAGCACAGAGCCAAATGTGGGACTCAAACCCACAAGCCGTGAGATCATAACCTGAGCCAAAGTTGGACACTTAACCTACTGAACCAGCCAGGCGTCCCCCACCTCCCCTCGCCAACTTAAATCATAGGGCAGTGTTAAGAGATACCATATCTATGACCCCAAATTGTAAAGAATTGTAATATTTGCATTGAAAAGCACCTGTATTTACATAGTACTTATTTTCCTTACTAAAGTTGTAAGTGTGTTATCATTCGTCTATAATTCATTTGCAGAAGGAAAGATTTAACCCAGGGAGAACTTCTTCCATTTGCCCGTTATCAAATCAAGAGCGTCTTACCCTTCACCCTTATACACACATAGCTACACACATGCACGCACACCTCTGCTAGTTTAGGAAATTTATCATCAAGATGGATACTTCTTAGGCTTCTCTAAAAAAAAATTCTCTCCTCTCAAAAATGGGGCAAGAATGAGAATCTATAGTTTTTTCCCGTATAGAAGAATATTATTAAGAAACAACTCTTAACATAACTTTGTGGCTGAGGAGGTTGGATACCATGCTGGTGAGTGTTGACTTTTCCTGGGTTTTATTTAATGTGTGGTCTTTGAAGAAATTTTCATGTGAAAGAGGCCTATAGAAATTTAGCTTCCAAACCATCATCTAGATGTGAACTTTTCAGTTGTATGATGGGAAAGGATAGCTGGTTGTAGAATACTAAGCTAGAATGTGTTGTGCTTAATCTATAGGAAGAAAATGAGAAAAGAAGTCACCATAAAGACCACTCAGACAGTGAATCTACATCTTCAGATAAGTAAGTCATTTGTACTGTCCACTTAGTATTTCTGTTTAAAAGGCATGCCTCTAATATTGTCTCTCTCTTTTTTTTAAGTTCTGGTAGGAGGAGGAAAGGACCCTTTAAAACCATAAAGTTTGGGACCAACATTGACCTGTCTGATGACAAAAAGTAAGTACTAGTATTTTTGTGAACCGATGCAAAGAGGTATCCTCTGCAAGACACAGAATTGCCTACAGTTTTCTCTTCTGTTCCTTGTCATCTTTCTAAGTTAATACACAAGTTTTAGATAAACTATTTTTGCTAGGTTTGGCAGTTAAGTTATTTTCTTCAGCTTAAAACTCTTGTACAGATTTTCATCAGGACCCTGATTCTATGCTAATTACACAGTCATAAAGTTGTATTTTATGATTAATAGTATATAATCATTTTATAGAATAGAATTATACAATTACAAAAATAAGTGAGTTTTTTTTTTCTTGCATTTACTCGGTAATTTTTATGCTGCTTTTCATCAGTATGGTTTCTTTGGAAAAATTGGAAAATTAAGCATTTGAGTGTTTCCTGTGCAAAAGGACAGTATTTCTAGATTTCATTGTTTTTCTGATTGCGACACAAAGTTTTTGAAGAAATGGCTAACGTCCACAAATACTTGTAGCAGAGTTTCACTCTTGATCTGTTATTTTATTGCAGGTGGAAGTTGCAGCTACATGAGCTGACTAAACTTCCTGCCTTTGTGCGTGTCGTATCAGCAGGAAATCTTCTAAGCCACGTTGGTCATACCATACTGGGCATGAACACAGTTCAACTATACATGAAAGTTCCAGGAAGCAGAACACCAGGTAACATTTATGAACTAACGTATCTCCCACATTGGAGAAACAGAATTAGCCAAAATACGAAACATGCAAAAGAGAACGAGATTCTTTTCATTTACAGTGAATGAGACTGGAAGGATTACCCCTGTTGTTAAGGTTTGACTTTTATTAGATTTTTTTCCCCTTTGTTTTATCATTTTTTATTACAATCGTCCCAAAACAATAGCAGTTTCATCTGGAAAGGGGTCTTTGGAGCACTCCTAGGCAAGTCCCTGTGGCTTAGAGACTGTTAATGATCCTGTCTACTGCAGAGTGATGATGGGATACCGTTTTTTCTAAACTTTTTTTTTTTTTTGCCATGATCACACTAAGAAATACATTTTATATTATGACTGTGCACATACGTGTATACAAGAACAGCTTCATAAAATAATACATATCCTAGTCTGTTCCATTCTGTTTCATTTAAATAAAGTATAAGTTGTAATTCTCTAATTGGGTTGCAGCACACAGCTCACACAAAACATTTGATGTGAAGACATTACTAGACTCCCCCTGGTGTCCGGTCTGGACTTTCCATTAACTAGCCTTGTCACTTTTGGCAAGTCACATTTCCTTCTGTGGGTCTTTTCCCTCATTTGTTAAATGCATTACATTGGCTTTAAACTTAAAATTCTGTCCGACAGTAATAATACCATCTTCTTTGTGCTCCCTTGGATTGACATAAGATTTCAGATTGATGTTTAAAATATGTAACAATTCCGGCAGATACTGGCGATAACAAGTTCACCTATATACCAATGCCTATGGGCTGCGTATCACCATCAGGCGTTTCTTTTTGGTACTCAAAGCAGCCATGGTTTGAAAACCAGATTGCTTTCTCCTTTGTCATCTGCTTATTCAATTGTAGCTAAAAAATTGTTTCAAAATAGGCCTATGCTTGCTTCTTAGTAGTGGTTCTGAGTTCCGACTGCTCATTAGAATCTCCTGGTGTAAGGTAAGCTTTTATAAAAAATTTTTTTTTGTTTAATGTTTATTTATTTTGAGAGAGAGCTAGAGAGCGTGAGCAGACGAGGGACAGAGAGAGACACAGAATCCAAAGCAGGCTCCAGGCTCTGAGCTGTCAGCACAGAGCCCAGTGTGGAGCTTGAACTCAGGAACCGTGAGATCATGACCTGAGCCGAAGTTGGACGCTTAACCGACTGAACCACCCAGGCCCCCTTCCCAGTGTAAAAATAATTGATTAACCTCTGAAGTTTGGGATCCAAGCATCAGTATTAAAAAAAAAAAAAAAAAAAGTTTCCCATAGGATTCTACTGTACAGCCAGGATTAGAACTACTAGGTTGTAATAGTTGTTTTCCTCAGGCCATTGGAAGCCCAGTTCTGTGATATTTTATTCATAGTTGGGTAAAGTTGGAACAGCTGTGGAATAAATGGCAAAGACCTATATGCTCCCCATTTTGTCATTTAGACACTGATGTAAATACTGGGCAAGTTATTTGAACTCTCTAGAGTTTGTTTTTCTTATGTATGTAGTTATTGGATTGGGTTAAGATTCATTTCAGTGGAAATTTTCCACATTATTTTATACAAATAACCTCAACTCAAAAAGAACGCAGTTTTTCATTACAAATCAAGGGGGAAAGCAAACTTGATCACTTCTTTGTCACTTGTGTCTGAACTGTTTTGAGTTTTTTGTTGGTTTCTATATTATAAGGCATTAGTTTTTCAGAAGTGTGACAATATAGTGCAAGTCATATGTCATTTAAAATTTTATAGTCATACCAATGTAAAACAAAATAGATGAAAATAATTTTAACCTGGTATATCCAGATATCATTTCAACATGTAGTCAGTGTAGAAGTTCCTGGGATTTTTTCATGTTTTTTTCATATTAAGTCTTTGAAATCCAGTGTGTAGTTTACAGTTTTTGCACATCTCAGTTTATATTAACCACATTTAGGTGGTTACTGTATTAGCTCGGTCTTAGAAGAAATGTATAGTTTCATTAGCTCAGTTCAATTTTTAAAAAATTATTCTAGGGGTGCCTGAGTGATTTGTCTGGTAAGCATCTGACTTGGGCTCAGGTCATGATCTCATGGTTCATGAGTTCGAGCCCCATATTGGGCTCGGGCTCTGCTGTCAGTACAGAGCCTGCTTCAGATCCTCTGTCCCCCTCTTTCTCTGCCCCTCCCTGGCTCGCTAGCTCACTCGCTTGCTCTCTCTCTTTTTCTCAAAAATGAATAAACGTTAAAAAAAAAATAAAAAATTATTCTGATACTTTATGGGGTAGACACTTTGTTCCTGGAGTTACATAGATAAATATAAGTGTTCCCTGCTTCGGTGGACTTTATGATCAGTCACGTATGTTCTAAACTATAGAGATGCTCTCAGGCTTGCCCCCAAAAGATTTTGAGTCTGACGGTGGAATCTCAGCATCTCTAATTATAATTAGTGCTAAATTTTATTTTGGAGTCCATACCATGGACAATTCCAGCCACCTGCCCATGGCGAGAGATCATTTATAGGTATTAAGACTACCATCTCCACATTGTGCTATATAATATATATGTGAAAGAGTGTGGTGAGAGCACCTACAGTTTTCTTCATTGAGGTGAAAATCACACGGCCAAACTAATCCTTTTAAAGTATGCAGTTCAGTTGCAGCTGGCGTATTGTATATTTACTGTGCTGTGTAGCCATCACCTCTGTGTAGTTCCAAGACAGTGTCATCTGCCCAAAAGGAAACCTCGTACCCATTAAGCATTCACTTCCCATTCCCTGCTTCCCTCCGCCCCTGGCAACCTCTAGTCTACTTTCTGTCCCTATGGAATTACCTGTTCTGGATGTTTTAACAGAGTCAAATAGTATGTTCCCTTTTGTGGCTGGCTTCTTTCACTTCGCGTGGTTTTGAGGTTCATCTGCATCGTATTAATGGACCAGTCCTTCTTATGTCCGAATATTCCATTGTATGGTTATAGGACGTTCCGCTTATCTGTTACATCGGTTGAGGGACATCTGGGTTGCTTCCACTTTATAGCTGTTGTGAATAGTGTTTCTATGAACATTCATGTACAAGCGTTTGTCAGAATCCCTGTTTCTTCCCGTTCTTTTGGTTATATACCTAGGATTTAAATTGCTGGGTCATACGGTGATTCTACGTTTACTTTTTGAAGAATTACCAAACTGCTTTCCACAGTAACTGCACCATTTTACATTCATGCCAACAATGTGTGAGAATTCCAATTTTTCCATTTCCTAACCAACACTGATTATTCTCCATTTTTTTTCTTATGCCCGACCCAATGGATGTGAAGTGGTTTTTCACTGTGGTTTTGATTTTTATGTGCTTGCTGTCCATTTGTATTATCTGCTTTGAAAAAATGTCCACTCAAGTCTTTTGCCCATTTTTTAATTCAGTCATTTATCCTTGTGTTGTTGAGTATAGTAGGAGCTTATATTCTGAATATTAATCCCTTATCAGGTATATGATTTGCATATATTTCCTCCCATCCTGTGAGTTGTTGGTTCATTCTCTTGATAGTGTTCTTTGATGCACAGAAGGTTTTAATTTTGATGACGTTCAGCTTATCCATTTTTTGTTTGGTTCCTTGTGCTTTTGGTGTTCTATGTAAAAAACCACGGCTGAACCCAAGGTCGTAAAGTTTTAACCCCTGTTTTTTTTCTTAGATTTTTATAATTCCAGCTCTTATATTTAGATGTTTGATCCATATGAAGTTAATTTGTGTATATGGTATGAACTCTAAGGGTCCAAATTACACAGCTATCCCGTTGTTCCAGCACATTTGTTGGAAAGACTATTCTTTTCTCTGTAGGATGGTCTTATTAAGACCCTTGTTGAGAATCAGTTGACCACATATGTATGCATTTCTTTCTGGAATCTTGATGCTCTTCCGTTGATTTCTATCTCTGTCTTTATGCCAATATCACACTGATTTGATTATTGTAGCTTTGAGGGTATGTTTCAAAATCGGAAAGTGTGCATCTTCCAACTTAGGCAGTTAGCTTTACTGTAGATCTTTATCTCTTCATCATAGGGCTGTGAATTACTGTGTAGTGTTGTTTCAACTCAGCCTGAAAATTCAGCCTCTTCTGAATTTTCTTCATAAATTTTCTTCTATGGTAGATTGGCTAGTGACAAACTCCTTCTGCTTGTATTTATCTGAGAATGTCTTGGTTTCTCCTTCATTTTTGAAGAATAGTTTTGTCAGATACGAAATTCCTGGTTCATGTTTTTTCTTTCTTTCAGCAGTTTAAATGTGTTACCTCATTGCTTTCTGGCCTCCATGGTTTCTGATATGAAATCAGCTGTTAATTTTATTGATAATCCCATGTATGTGACAAACCACTTCTTTTTTCCTGCTTTCAAAATTCTCTTTGGGTTTCTGTAGTTTGTAATGTGTCTTTGTGTGGATCTCTTTTGAGTTTTTTCTACTTCGGGGTTTCTTTAGCATCTTTGATGTATAGTTGCATGTCTTCTGTCAAATTTGGGACGTTTTTGACCATTTTTTATATATTCTTACTGTCCTTTTCTTCTGGGACTCCCACAGTGCATATGTTAGTGTATTTGATGGTCTCTTAGGCTCCGTTAATTTTTCTTCATTTTGTTTTCTTTCTTCTCAAAATGGTTGGCTTCATTTGATCTTTCCACAAGTTTGCTGATTCTTTATTTAACCTGCTCAAATGTGCTGTTTGAAACCCACTAGTGAATTTTTAATTTTGGTTGTATTTTGTAGCTTCAAAATTTTATCGTAATTTCTGTCTCCTTATTAATAACCTCAATTTGTTAAGTAAGACATTATTCTCCTTGTTTCTTGTGGTTCTTGTTCATGGTTTCTTAGAGCTCTTTAAGTGTATTTAAGACAGTTGATTTAAAGTGTTTGGCTAGTAAATCCAATGTCCATGCTTTTTCAGGAATAAATTTGTTAATTTCTTCTTCTTTTTTCCCCCCTGTGACTGGGCCATACTTTTCTTGTTTATTTGTTTTTGTTGAAAACTGACTTTGAGAATTTACCCCCCCCCCCCAAAAAAAAAAAGACTCTGTTCTCTGTTGGATGTGGTCCCCGAAGTCTCTCTCCCTTTGGCATAGCACGGTGCTGATATTTTGACATATTGAATATTATCGTGCGGCAGTTACATCCAGGGTTTCTTGCTTGTTGTGAGCTACAGTTTGTTCAGTGACTTTTCCACAGTATTTTCACAAAGACTATATTCCTTGGTGTGCTTGGATACTGAAGTCTCTTTTCCATTATCTCAGCGGTTAACCAGTGACCTGAGAGAGATTTCCTTCAATGCTTTATGCACAAAAGGAAAGAAGAATGGAAAACCTGGACAGGAAGGAAAGAAAAAAATAATTCTCCAGGTCTTTGCAGATCGCCTCTGTGTTCAATCATTCCTTCTACACTTAGCCATGCTGCTTACAATTGTACTTGTAGCCTTTACCTCCTCGCTTGCACTGAGCCTAAAGATTAGCAAGAAGTTAAAATTTATTGTCTTAGGTGTTTGTTTGTTTGTTTTCCTGAACATGCTCCCTGCTCTGGGTATGCATGTCGCTTTCTAAATTCTCCAGTATTCACAGGAACTTCAAAGTCCTTATTCCCCCCGCAAATCTCACTCTCCAGCCTTTCTTTTAGGCCTTTGGTATGTCTGTTGTTTGCCCCAGCTGTTGGTTTCTTTGGGGTGTTTTTTGTTTTGTTTTTTTGCCCCTGGTAGCATCAGCTTGTTCATTGGTCTTTCAGTGTTTTGGGGAGAACCTTCACTGAACCACTTGCCCTGATAGAGTGAAGCTCCTTGTGTCAGTCTTTTTGGGAAACTCCAGTCAGGTCAAAACAGAAAAACTAATTCTTTGGGAGCAGGATCCACTCTGCTCCCTCCAGAACCAGGAACACTCACACAGTTAACACAAGACCACCATTTTTAAGTCTACTGACACACTAGTGATGTGGGTGGGAATAAGGTAAGTTAAAGTGACATCTCCTACTGGGTTTTAAGTTCTCTTTCTTCTGGTCATCCATCCATTCACTTGGTTGCTGTAAACCTTGGAGTATCACCCAGAGTTCTGGTAAGTTTGCTTCTGGCAGTTTTTACTAGGTTGTTTTGTTTTGTTTTGTTTTGTTTTGTTTTGTTTTGTTTTACGTGTTTCTGGAAAGTTCCCCAGAGTTACCTGCTCCATTATTTTTGTTGATGGTACTCCCACAGCTATATTTGAAAACCGGATTTCTTGCCTCTTTTACTGATGTCCAAATACTACTCATGAGAAATGGGGATTAGTTCACAAAGAAGTGGTAACGATATCAATAATAGCTACTGCTACTTACATGTATTCGGTGCTGTTCGAAGCGGTCATTCTTTCACTGATCCTCAAAACAACAGAATGATTTATTGGAATTGTTATTATCTAATCTTAAATGTAAGGAAACTGAGTCAGAAAGGTTTAGCAACTTGCCCAGGTTCATAAGCTTAGGAGCCTGGCTCTAGCGCTTTTAATAATGATTTAGGCTGCCCTCTGCAGAAGCTCTTACTAAATAAGTTAGGAGTTGACCAAACTCTGCTCTAAAACTAGACTTGACACAAAAATAATGACAGACACCTGAATACCACTAGAACGTTCTTTGCTGAACATTTCTGAGGTCTCATTTCTAAAGACCTATTTTTCTATAGAATTTGTAGTATGCTAATTACTGTTTTTCTTTTCACATTTCAGGCCACCAAGAAAATAACAACTTCTGTTCAGTTAACATAAATATTGGTCCAGGTGACTGTGAATGGTTTGTTGTCCCAGAAGGTTACTGGGGTGTTTTGAATGACTTCTGTGAAAAGTAGGTTTCCAAACTAAATTTTCTTTAAACATAATTATTTAAAAACAGTAATTGTAAAGGACGACTTACTGGATATCCTAATGTATGTAACCAGCTTACCGTTCAGCAAAAAATTCATTTAAATTGATTTGATTCCAAACCTATTATTTTGTATTACTGAGAATACTTTAAGAAAGATGATCTGAAAGCACTCCATGCAATAGTAACAGTCTTGAATTTAGAGGATAGGAAGGTTGAGTTGTTTATTAGGTTAATTAAACAATTGATGCGAAATACAGGCTCATGTGGGAGGTCTGTATTTCAAGAGAAATTATTTTACTATAAGTGGTTTTAGAAGTAGAAGGAATTCTGTGATTGAGCACCTTTGTTATAGGTTATTAATAACTCAAGCTTTAACATCCTACTCTTTGCCCTATCACTATGATGTCAGTTCTTTTTAAAACTATATTGGCAACTTTTCCTATGAAGAATTTTATAAAATGTAATCAACTGCATCAGATTTTGTTTTCTATAATTGAAGGAACTCACATAGTGGAAGTATTCCTTTCCTTAAGCTCCTAGAAATAGGCTTCCTTTTATCTTGTGTTAAAGGGTACCTTGGAATTATTCTCATTGGTTTAAACTTGATTATTTGTCTAAATGGAAACTTACTCTCTCCTTTGTTTGTTTGTTTGTTTTTTTGAAAGTACTCCATTGTGTAAGTACCTGATATTTTCAGTTAGTAATAACATTGAAAAATTATTATGGTTAAAAGCATAAATTATATATACATTTGGTGTTATTCTCCCCACCCCAAGAAGATAATGGGGGAACCACCCAAAACATTTACATTATGAGAGACTTTGAAAACTAATTACACACATACTCCACATACTAACTTGTAATTTTTTTACAAAGATCCTGGGTTACAGGATCTTTGCCGTAAATGTCTTGATTTAGTAAGAAGTGTAAATATAGTTACCCAGAACCCCACATTAGTCCCAAATGTCCTTATATACAAGCAAAAGATAACTACCCTTCACTGTTTCTGCTATTTAACATACAGATTTCCTTTCTGATAAGAAATCCAAAGATGTGAAATTTTAAAGTTTCAGATGCTCTGATGAAATTACCTGATCTACTTTAATCTGTGCTTACTTTTATGGACCAGCAATCTGGTAGTAGCAGAGAAAGAGCAGTGCTGTGTAGGAAATAAATCTCCATCGCGCTCTAGAAAGATTTGTATTTCTTAAACTGTGAGATAGTGGTATATTATTACAGCTACAGTGCACTGATCCTTATTCATTATTTTTCTGAGTAGGGATTTACAATCTTTAGGATTTAGAATTTGGGTTTTTTTTTTCCCCCTTCTCTAAATGGGGAGGTAACCTGGGAACAAAGATAATTGGAAGAGACAGATCATGTCTAAAAAGTGTGAACTTGGGGATAATGAAAATATCAAGGTATGATGGGCTAGGTAAATTTAAGCTGCAGAAACAGCACTTGCTCCTTCAGCATTTGAGTGTAATTTTGTTTCACAGAAGGATTGTTGCTTTTGATACTGACTGATATTGACCGTGTCTGTAGCTTGTGTTATGACGTTAAACAATATCTGTCTTGAAATAACCATTCACTTGAATATATGATAAAAAGGATGCTTTTTTGAGTAACTTTAATTTTTTGTTTTTTGGGGGCGTTTTTTTTGCTTGCTTTTGGATAGAACGTTTTCTCCAATTTTATGATGGCAACACATGGGTGAAGTGGGAACAGGATTTGTGTTTGTAATCATATTTTGCTTCATAGGCAAGTTTTTCTGGACTGTGTATCTACTTAGCCTTATCACAGACAGTAAGCCAATCCATATCCCTTGCAGTTAGGCTACCATTGGCAGTCTGTTCTAGACTTTGAAGAGCAGCCTTGCATTTTTTTCAAGGAAAAAAATAAGGCAGACATTCCATCTACATCAGAGGTTGGTGAGATTTTTCCACAGAGAGCCAGATAATAAATATTTTAGGCTTTACAGGTTATATGGTCTCTGTCACAACTGTGTCACTGCAGTAAATAGACAATCACACATAATAATACGCCAGTGAATGGGCATGGCTGTGTTCTAATAAAATTTATATTTACAAAAATAGGCAGGCTGGATTTGGCCCACGGGCCCTGGTTTGCCAGCCCTTGATCTAGACAAAAAATTAATTTTAAACCAGTGAGAATAATTTCAAAGTACACTTTATCCTTCGGCGCAGGACATACAAATACAGTGAAGACTGTTTCTTAGATCTTAAGGAAAGGAACATTTCCATTCTGCAACTTTTTCCTTCCCCCAAATATAGCCAATTTAATTTTATAAAATTCTTCTGTAGGAAAAGTTTGCTATATAGTTTAAAAAAATTTTTTTTTCAACGTTTATTTATTTTTGGGACAGAGAGAGACAGAGCATGAGCAGGGGAGGGGCAGAGAGAGAGGGAGACACAGAATCGGAAAAGGCTCCAGGCTCTGAGCCATCAGCCCAGAGCCTGACGCAGGGCTCGAACTCACGGACCGCGAGATCGTGACCTGGCTGAAGTCGGATGCTTAACCGACTGCGCCACCCAGGCGCCCCACTATATAGTTTAAAAAATACTTCACATTGTATCTTGACAAGGCAGAAAAAGAAGCCAGATTTTTAAGTCAAAGCTCGCTGCTAGGGTCTGTAGAGTGTTTCCAAAGTGTACTGGTGGTGGTGGCAGTGATGATGGTTATTTGTGCATGTGTGTGATTGTTCATTTTTTATGCCGTTGGTTTCAGCTGCCTAGTTTTAGGTAAGCAGTCTTCAGAACGGTAGAGGCTGACACCCTGTCCCCCTTTCCTACTTAGGATTCAAAACAGCAGTAGAGACCGTTCTGTTTTCCACCTTCCCTCCGAAATGGAAGTTCCTAATACTTACATGTACCTTCCCTTTACGTTTTAGAGATTTCTTGGTACTCCAGGAAGAAGGTTTCAGTCAGATAGCTTTTAGTGAAAGGAAAGGAAAGGAAAAAGGAAAGGAAAGGTTCGTGTATGTGTTACTTAAAAGGAGTTTTGGATTTCATTTGGATCTTGGAAAAATCAGCTTGAGGTCGTAGTACTGATCATTGGAGAAGTTGTCAGTACTTAACTGTAATTTCACTCACTTTTCATAGAGTAGTTCTTCTTCCACGGGCAATTATGTTTCAGTGCAATGCCAAAAGAGCATATTTTAATAACTTTTGACCTTGTTTTCCAGTCTTATTAAGTAGTTTATTAAAGTGTTTGATCCATTCGCATTATTTTTTTCTTATTTCAGAAATAATTTGAATTTCCTAATGGGTTCTTGGTGGCCTAACCTTGAAGACCTTTATGAAGCAAATGTTCCAGTGTATAGGTTTATTCAGCGACCTGGAGATTTGGTCTGGATAAATGCAGGCACTGTTCATTGGGTTCAGGCTATTGGCTGGTGCAACAACATTGCTTGGAATGTTGGTCCACTTACAGGTATTTTAAAGAATATGCTAAAAAAAACCACAAAACAGTTTAATTTATAAAAGACTGTATCTGATAGGTTTATTTTTTTTTCTTGGAATATAACTCACTAGAAATTGGAGGAAAAGTTGTATCTCCTTGAGTAGAATTTTTATTTGTAGTACAAGAAATTGAATTCAAGTTAGTAGGTAGAAATCCAAGACCATAGATCTCAGCAAATAATAAATTTATGTCTTTATATACAAGGAAGATATACTTTTCGTAATTTTTAGAGTGCTTGATTTTGTTTTATAAAGGAAACCCTTTATGGGAGAAGGCAAAGTAGAGTGGTTATTCATTCTTCGAAATGTTTCTTTTATGTGGTTATATCATATGAATAGCCCTATTATGTCAAAATCTGTTTGAATTATGCCTGCCTTCAGGCAGTAGATACTTCAGATTGAGAATATGGCCTTTGGAGCTAGAACGACCTGGATTAGGACCAGGACCTGGCTCTTGCAACTTTGGGCAAGTTATATAACCTCTCTGGGCCTCAATTTCTTCATCTGTATAATGGGAATAATAAAATTAATAAGGTGATGATAAAGATTAAATGAGATAATGTATAAAAATAGCTCAGCACAATGCCTGGCACATAGTTACAGTAAGCACTCTTTGTGTGTTCCCTACTATTGTTATGACCATAATTATCAAAGAAACATAAAAATTATTTTTGTAATGTTTTGAGGTTTTCAGAATTGGTATTGATGATATCATCTGAGGAGGTGATAATGGTAACTTCATATCTTTTGGTACTTTGGGTTGCTTTATAACTGTTTTTTTTTTCCTAGCCTGCCAGTATAAATTGGCAGTGGAACGGTACGAATGGAACAAATTGCAAAGTGTGAAGTCAATAGTACCCATGGTTCATCTTTCCTGGAATATGGCACGAAATATCAAGGTCTCAGATCCAAAGCTTTTTGAAATGATTAAGTAAGTGCTTTCTAAAACTGCTGTAGTCCCTCTCTTTTTGGGGAGTGTTAACTATTCAGTACTTCCCCCCCCCCCCATCGAATTCTGTTGACATCACAACAAAATGGTCCAGAAGTCTAGTAAAATGTAATATGAGAATCCACACAGTAAAAGTTTTCTTCCCTTCCAAATAGTCAGGACACTATGGTGCGAAGAGAAATGAAGGGACACGGAAGGTTCTAAACCTGTAGATTCACAGACCAGTGCTTCCCCACTACCCTGTGAACCACCTGGTTCCTAGGAGAACTTGAGTTTTAATATTGAAAGACTGCCCTTAGTATCACGGGGAGAGAATGGCATCACAAAATAATTTGCTGGTACAGAAAAATTAGCATTTAATATAGGGATTTAACTAAAACAGCAAGTTTTTAATTGTTTTAATGAAATCATCCATCTTTAATTGTCCCTTTTCTTAGCTGCTTTAAACACCTAATGCAAGTTGTTTGAATATGTATATCCTTAGTAAGCTTCTCATTTATTGTCAGTTTCTGTCCTAGCTATTTTGCAGATATTTTCAGAAGTATTATTTTCAAACAGTGCTATATAGCAGTGTCTCCCTAAACTGTATTTTCTACCACTGCTGACCCTACCCTGGAAAGGTGGGGGATTCTGGTCAAAGAAATACAGAAAAAGATGGATTAGATAAAGTTACAAGTCCTTTATTCTCTTATTAGTTTTTGTAAACTGTTGTAGAGACTGTAAGTGCTGGTGTGTTTTGTGACTGGGGAAGGAAGAGGGTTCTATAATGTATTGTATTTCCCAAACTTATTTGTTTGACCAGTATCTTTTAAGGGATTGATCTCAAAAACTCACTTTGGAATACACTGCTTTATACTCACTGATACAAAATAAGTTTTCGTCTTTGTTAACGTAGTACTTACATTAAATATTTCTCCTGCAGCTATATTAATTTGGTCACCATATGTTGTTTTCAAAATACTGTCATTTAAAAGTAATCCTGCCTTAATAAAATGCTTTCAAACCTAAGTCCAAAATTTCATTCACACAGAAATAGTGTGGCCAAGGTAACACGCCTCTGGATTATCTTACGATACAGTCCTTTATCACTTGGAGTATTTTATTTAGCCCTGGGCAGAAGTAGTAGGAGAGACACGAGGTAATGAAACCCAAATCGTAGCAAGTGATGTACAAATCCTTTTAAAAAGTTGGATCTTGGGGACCGTACTCTATAAATGTAATTGGTGGTGGGGTGTGAGGACTTGTCTGTCCTTTTATCTCATTGTATCTGACAGGAATCAAGGAAAGATCATTGTCATATCCTGTTCTTCCTACCTGGCCCACGTTAATTTAAACATCTCTCACTTCTGTCATGTCCGTCCCTCCGCCCCCATCATCTTTGTCATCCTTCTAAACTCCTTCCAGTTTATCATTATCCCTCTTAACGTTGGAAATGTTGAGTATCCACCCTTGTATCATCTTTGTTTTAAAATTGTGTTGAAATTGGATACACACCAATTTGGCTGGTTTCCAACTCAAAATTACCCGCGATACTGTTTTTCCTCCTACCTACCTTATTTTTTTTAACCTGAGTGCACTTACATACTCATTTGACTCTCGTTTTACTCTGCGCTACAAAATGTTCAATCATTTGAATCGTGATTGTGTCCCTCGTTATATTAAGAATTCTGCTCCCAGCTTGAGTTGTCATGAGATGTGATTAGCAAGCTCCTTTTGTCATTACACTGATTGTAAATGTTCACCATAAATTCAGACCCCTAAATTTTGCTTCAGAAACGTCCCTCTTAAACCATAGTCGTTCAGCTGTTGCTACAAATGTACTTTTCCCCAGCCAGCATTGTTCGCTTTCTTTCATTTGTACTTTGTTTAATGAATATTTGCTGACTATGTCACAAGGCTCTGGGCTAGGCACAGAGGGTATGTGTGTTTGTCTAACTGTATCAGGTGTAGGTCTTGTCTTGAAGGAAAAATGCATATAAATAAGAACGAAATACGACAACAGGTCCACTGGATTCTTTTCCAGCTCCACAGACTCAGAAAAGTCAGTGTACTCTGGGAAGCAGATAATTTGTCCGAAGGGTAAAGATTTGGAGGCAGGGAGAGGACAGAGGACGGAGGAGGAACACCTAAAGCCAGTTTAAGACCCAACTGTTGCGCCAGCAGAAAGATGCTTCGGTTCATCTACAAAGGAGTACCTACTACATCTCCTTCAGTCCAGCATAGTCACATTTTCCTCCCATGAGGGAATAAATCCCTTTTCTTCATTTGAGCACCAGGCAAAATAGTTGGCTTATGTGGAGGGCCTTACTGTACTATTAGGATCATACTCGGCATGGAAAACTGCTTGGGCTGTGAGAGGCTCAGAGGAAGTCCTGCTGCCCAGGGGGCCAGCTCATCTTTTCTTCCCCCTGCTCTCATTCTGTCCCCAACACCTACCTCTTTGGCTCCTCCCTCCCCCGACTTCTTCCGGCCTGGATATTTGCATGATCTTAAACGGATATAGGGCACAACTCTGCTACGTACGTGTTAACAACAGTTGGCGTACATTCGAGCTTGAGGACAAGTGTGTGGCGAATAGTAGAATAAGCTACAGTTGTAAAAGTTCTTGGTGGATTGTGTATTGTGTGCCAATCGCTAAGTCTATTCTGTTAGCTTTTGGTGGGTTTTTAACTACTAGGATCTAATTTGGGTTTCCTACAGATCTTTCTAGCAGTGAAGTAAATAGAGGAAGTTTTTGCATGGTAAGAGAGAGGAATGAATCACAGGTAGTTTGGGTTTTCAAGTCTGGATCCTAGATGGTTTTAGTAATAATGCCAGCTAATAAGTGAAGTTTGGTACTTCACTGAGCACTAAGAAGAGTGCTTCCCAGACTGTATCTCAGTTATACCTCTCAGCATCCCACGGTCACCCAGTTGGTTAGAGCCAAGATTTAAGCCCATAGCTGTCTTGCGTAAAAGCCACTTGTATGTATCTGTGGCACGGGACTTCATTTGGGGGCGGTGGCAAGTTTGAGGAGCCGGTAAAATAGTTGCATAGAGCTGTTTAGCGGAAGCTGTAGGAAATGCAGAACTCCAGAGAGCGAAGTTAAAGCTGGCAGACTGGGGAGTCTTCTATCTAGCCGTTTGGTTTTGCCTTGAGAGAAAGAAAAGGGGAGGAGCTGGGGACACAGCTTAGAGGAATACTTTCATTTAAGAAAAGCGGATAGGTGAACGAACTAAAGGCCAGAGGAGAGCATGGGGAATATATTGTTACAGAAATAGAGGGGGTCTTTTTCCACAGGCTCGTCGTTGCTGTAAAACTGTACCCACATCATTGCTTTGGTCCTCAAGCCTGGTATCGGTTTGTCCTGGCCTGTGAGTTGTACCAGTTCTTAAGGAATGGTTCTCTCTTGGCATTCCTTTCCTCTGCCTGGAGTCGTTTTCTTCATCTCCTGTTTACTCCACCATCCATAGCACTTGGCCTTTTCTACCTTTGATATGCCCCAGTCACTTCTCTTGCTGCGCTCCCCAGTGACCAACTGATCCGAGCATGCAGAGGCACACACACGAGCTCATTCTTTCTTTAAAATCCCCTTTTGTACCTCAGATCCGACCCCCACTTACTTTGTCAGCTCTTGTTCCCACCGATGCCATCCGATGAGTGCTTGAATTTTCCATTTTATTTTTACTACTCTCTTTCATATTTTGAAGCCTCTAATCTGAACCGCAATGTTTACACCTCCCCCCTTTCTTCTCCTTGTTTGAATTCTCTTTTGGTAAACGATCCATTCCGTACACATTGAACGTGTGACTTGTAGGCTGTTTTAAAAGAAAAAAAGTAAAAAATAAATAAATAAATAAATAAATAATAAATAAATAATAAATAAAAAATAAAAGAAAAAAAGTATCTGCTCCATGTAAGAAGTGGATTGGAGCTTAACTTCCTCCCTGAATTATTGTTTTTAGTTCTTAAATACTGTGAATCGACACTGTGACTTTTCTGTTCTAGGTCTTCATAGCTAAGTTGTAATCAAAAAGAATGTAAGCACAATTTACCTTGTGCCTTCACATTTCCTCACCCGTTGAGCTCTACCCAGTTCTTTTCGTGCCTTCATATTTGTTTGATATTTGTCGTGAACTGAGTTGGTGCTGTGGTATCGTGCTCGGGGAGAAAGGGATTTGATGACTTCTCAGGCCGCTCATAATAAATGGGGAAATAGTCAATATGTCCAAATACGTGATCTTTGCTTGTGAAGATACTGCTTAAAAAAATTAGGGAGCACAGAGCAAGGCACTTCTGAGAGAGGGGTACATTTAGGAAGGGCCCCACAGAAGTAGCAGGACTGCAGCTCCATGGTCCTTTATCCTAAACCCCTTCGGCCAAATGTAGCTCAGTATTCAGAATTCCTTGGGTTTAGAACAGTAATACAAGGCGCATGTGATCTATTTTGTCCTTCGAGGGTAGGGTCTGTGACATTATCCTGAAACCAAACACATTAGTATTTCTGCAGTAAATCTTACGGTCACTCTGATGAGCTAAGTGAAAACTATTTTATAGCCTCAGGTCAAGTTTTGAGAGCAAATGAGTTTACGTAAAATTTATGAAAAATTGGCAGTAGTATAAGAGGTTGAAAGTGTGTTTGCACCAAGGGATTTAATAGTGGGAGAATGGTGCTATCTCCTGTTGTCACCTGCTAATTCCTTGATATCATTTTGAGAATGAATTACCTGTAGTTGCTTAAACAAGTCAGCGTTATTCTTGGTGTTGTTTTTTTTTTTTCTTTGCACTTTCCAAGTTCCAGTTGGGTCCTTTAGAGTCCTCCAATTCCATAAAGTACTTTATCTGAGTAAGTCATGTAGCAATCTCTTTCAATTTCTACATCCTAGCTGTTTAACTAAAATACTCTAATCTTCATACTCTGCTTCACATTCTCCCAAATACCTCCTACGTTGTTGGCATGGTCAAAAGACTGTTCATTATCTTGATTACTTCTTTCATTTCACAATGCAGTGAACTTGACTCCTAAAGTTAACAGCCTAACTCCTTAGAAAAATGGCAGTGGAGGCTCAGTATGGAACTCTCTCTTTTGATTTCCTTCAACTGTTTAAATGAACATAAACTTCTTTCCACATACCCCATACATCATAAGCAAACTTAGTTTCTCCTTCTGGAGACCAAACTTTTAAATGTCTTTTCGGGTCTGAGCGCTACTTCTTCATTCACATCAGCTGAAGACTATGGATTTAAACTTTTGTTGCGAAAAATTTCAGGTAGACTTCACGTTGGCAACGGCTGCTAAAATCTTTTGAATGATGATCATATTTGCGTATCAGATCAGTTGGCGGCAAGATGAAACATAAAATGGAGCACAGAAGATTTAGAGGAATAAATGAGAATAGTCGCTGCAGTTCAGACAAGAGGAGAGACCAAGGTTTGAGGGTAAAATAGATGACACTTGGTGACGGACTGAGTGTGGAGGCCGGTGCTCCCGGGGCGTTGCCTTGGGCCTGGCAGCGGGACTTTCGTGCAGTTGATGAAGCTAGGGGTCAAGGAAGAAGAGAGGAACCTAGTTAGGTGTGGGTTGGGATTACCAGCTTGGTGGGCTTTAGACATGCAGAACGTCAGTTCCTCGCATGATGTTTTAGTGGGAGTCTCTGTCAGGTCACCAGATGGCTAGAGGGCTCTACTGCTTCGAGAAGGAGTTTGAGGTACACGTTTATGGCTTTCAGCCAGCTGACGGGGACTCCCTCCTAAGGGGTACAAGTTAAATTTTCTGAACCATTAGCTATTTTTAAAGTAGAACAGTGCCCACACAAAGAAATGAGAAAGACTGTAAACCTGAGGCCGCTTGCCGATCGTTTCCTTTAATTCATGGAACTGTGACGAGCTTTCCAGTGTGATATCTTGTTCTTCCGTAAAATACATCATATTTGCTTATAACGCATTGCTGCGCACCCCCGCTCCCGAACTGGTTTCTGCTTTTTCCTCCAACTTTTTATTTTGTAATTTTTAAAATCTGCCAAACAAGTTGAAAGAAGAGTACAGTGAATACCTGATCTAACCTCATCTGGAGTCATCAGATAAGTTTTTGCTACATTCACTTAGCAGTCTCTGTATACACACGCATGGCACAGAGTTTTTTGGCTGAGCCATACGAAAAAGTAATTTGCAGACGTTATGATATGACCCCAAATGCTTCCATCTGCATCTTTTAAGAATAAGGATATTCTCGTGTAACCACAGTACTGTTCAACATATTTAAGATGTGAAATTCAATAGTAATTAGCTACTAGTCTACATTCGATATTCTCCCAACTACCCAAAAATGTCTTTTTGTAGCTCTTAAATCTCCCCACCCCACCAGCCCCTATGCTGACACTAAATTCAGTATGCAGACATTGTGTCTTCGGTCTCTTTTAAATCTACAAGTCTTTTTATGTGATTTTTTTGAAGAGGACAGACTTTTGTGTTACACAGAGTTCCATGTTGTGAATTTGCTTTCTCATAATTTTATTTGGGTTGTACATTTTTGAGAACTATTGACAGCATTTACTTTTAGTAAACCCCTTTCCCACTCCAGTGTAAAACTATGTCATAGGTGGTCTCCTTGGTGGGTCTTGCATGAATGAGGTTTTACTAAATAGGTACTTTAACACCTAAAATCGAAGGTGGGGAGATTATTGCTGGTGTTTATCCATCTTCATCAGAATATACAGTTTTTACCCTTTGGTTTTAATTTTAAAACTGGTTGACTGGGAGCTAAGAGAAACGTTCTTTGAAAATTCATAATTCCCATTTTTCAGATATTTGAGATACATTGCCGTGGCCTGCATTTTCCCCCTGCATAGTGCTAAGGCTCTTTTTAACGTCACTTTCATAAGGCTCGTATATTCATTATGTTTTAGCATTGAAGTATTCCTTTTAACAGGACCTTTGAAAAGGAATCAAATGATAGCGTAGCAAGTGAGCTCTGGAGCCGGTACTGATGAGATTTCCCTGTAGATGAACAGGCTTTCAGAGTAGTAGATTCTCTCAGATGCAATTGAATGGTTTAATCTCAGTAGAGAAGGCCAATTCCAACAAATACAGCTTAAATTGCTGCAATCATGTTAGGCTGTTAGCAGGTTAATGTAATGATAGCATGTTTCTGACACATTGGAAACTCTGGTTTCGCCACCTCCTACTAGTTAGTTCCCCTGAAACCGCTGTGATGATAAGTAGTTTAGTACATTTTCAGATGTCAAAAACAGAATGCCAGATACCCCGTATTCCTCTGAAAAGTTCAATATTAGGAAGTCTTAGATTTGGGAGGAGCATATCAGGCAGTGTGCAAAGGAGTAGAAGGCTAATTTTCCCAACATACAGTCTCTTGTCAACCTCCCCGTAATCTGCTAGGTGATTATACCTTCTAAAAATGCGAATAACTTATAAGCCAATACTTGAAAATAAATTTTCTAAAATTTCAATAGTACCAAGTCCATTAAAAACCACCCCCACAAACTTAAGTTCTTGCCATATCATTCTGTCATTCTTTTGACCACTTACAAAGCACTGTTTTTATATTTCTGTTTTCAAACGTACCATTTTATATGCACAATATTAATGCTTTATGTGCTTTCTCTGAGCCTTTTGTGTATATGTGATCATTATATGTTCGTTATTTGCCTTTCCTGTGTAATTTTCCAAAGTCTTAGATTCTGTGCTATTTAATACCTCAGGGAAATATTCCAGGCAGGGCAGCTCTGTGTAGTTGTTTGGAGTCCAACCTGCCTTCAAATCTCAGCTTCTCCATTTATTGGCGGTGGGGGGAATGGGCAAATTACCAAACCCTACTGGTCTTTGTTTCCTTTTCTGAACAATGGGAATAAGAATTTTGTCTTTCTAATATAACGTCCACAAGTATTATGTGGGTCTTAGCACAGAGTAAGCGCCCAGCAAATGGTAGCTGTAGTTACAGTTATTAATATCAGTGATAGAAACCCCCATCACCTTCCGGTTTTCAGGTAATATTCATGGACCCAGTGCAGTGGTTCTCAAATGTGGGTAGTTTTGCCTCCCCCCTGCCCCCTTCCTCAGGGAACATGAGGGCAATGTCCTGATTCGAATGGGACGGGTACTACGGGTATTTTGTGGGTAGAAGCTAGGGATACTGCTAAACATCCTACAGTGCACAGGACAGCCCCTCACAGCAAAGAATTATCCAGCCCAAAATGACAGTAATGCCCAGATTGAGAAATTCTGACCTAATGGGATCTCGACCAAATACTTGTATATAATCTGTTTTGTGTTCTTTTTGGTATAATTATTGCACTTTCGGTTGGCATTCATTGCACCGTTTTTTCAAATTAAATAACTTCGGTTTATTCATGATACAATCATTTCAACACGGTTTAAGAATTTGACGTGTCAAATTTAAATATCACTAACTGCCAGGCACTAATGTAAGCACTTTATCTAACATATGTAATTGTCACAATAGCACTGTAAGTTAGGTGTCATCTTTTTGCAGGAAGGAAACTGAGGCATGGAGGATAAGAAGTATGTGTGGAGCTGGGATTTGAACCCAGGCAGTCTAGCTCTAGAATGTTCTTTTATCTGCTCTGCAGTTTTCTGTCTATGGTCTTATGGTAAACATGTAATTTGTGAAGTTGGTATCATACCAAGGCCTGTTGAAAAATAATGCTACAAGTTTTAGACATTGTTTCCCATCTCACCGCTTAAGAAGTAAGAGGTTTGCACTGGTTCTTACTTGCCTGATCATAAAAATCATCTGAGAGTCTTACTAACTAGGTCTCTAGTCTCTGTTCTTAACAAGTAAATTCAGAGCTGTATGGGAAGAACCCTGGGAATCTCTTTCACAGTGGCCTAGATGAATCCTCTGATCAGGCAAGTCCCTAACATCCTAGACTAGATGAGATCGCTTAAAACTAACAGTATTTTTGTTTCCCCCTTTCGTTTGCACATATTATGGATTATTACCCTATCTACGTGATAGAAACTTCATCACAAGCACAGAGGTTTTGAGTACACGTTACAGCAAACTGTTCAGTATTAGCTCCCTTTTCCCTTTGATTCCCATTTTTAAATGGATAAATGAGGTGTAGTCCAACTCTTTGGTAATCGCCAGTTGGCCTGATAATTGGATAAGAGGGGCTAGCCATGAAGACCAGTCCATTGTGCCTGTAGATCCTGGTGTCCTTGTCCTGGGGCTGGGTCTTCTAAAGCACCCATTGTGTAAAGCATTACGGTTGCTTTGTGAGAACACTGAATAAACAAAATCCAAAAACTCTAAAACTCTGCATCCTCATGGTTAACATTTGCTTTCATGCTTGATTTTCCATTCAAGAGTTTAAAATTCTTAAGATACCCATTTTATCATTGACTGAGACCTTGATTTTCCGCCATGTGGTTGGTTCAAATGAAACTGTTCGATGTCTTCCTGACATTCAGACACTCACTGTTGTCCTAGAGGAATGTTCCCCTGGAGTGACAGGTGGCAGGTATGTTTCAAAGGCTCACATGTTGGCTCAGTTTGCCTGCGTGGCTCTTTTCAGGAAGATTGGTCAAGGCGAGGCACCTCTTGGTGTACTTTAATTTTGTGCACCACCTACTTCTTAGTGGCTAAGATTGTTACCGTAAAGATTTAGAAAGTGTCACGCCAAGTTAACCCATCCATGTTTCATCTGATATTTGGGAACTTACCTTGGAAACTTGGTCAGGTTGCCCCCAGAATGTCTGAGTAGTTCCCAGTGTCGTCTTAACTTCAACGTTACGTAACGTCACTATGGCTTTGTTCCTTTATTTTCCTGTCCCCAGAAATCCCATCCCAAGATTAAAATCTTGTAAGAACAGTTATTTGTTCCCTAAATAATCCCCATGCTAGCTTTGTTCATGGCATTCCCTCTGCCTAGAAGATCCTTTCCTCCCACCTCTCCTTGCTCACATTTAAATTGACAACTTCTTTATGGAAACTGCTGTGATTTCCCATCCCCCCTAACTGAAGATGAGCTTCTCCTTCCTTCTAGCCTTCGTGGCATACTTTTGTCTATTTATCTTTTGCCCAGTGTGTTGATTATGATTATATTGTACGTTACCGTTTGTCCTTACATTTGTCTTGAGTTTTCTTATTCTGGTATTTCAAGTATATTTGTATTTCTAGGCCCTTTGTAACATGGTTCTCTAAAAGTTCATCCCTCTTGTGGGTCTGTCTTTGTAGATGGCTTTTTGGGGTGGATTAGATTCTACTGTGTAACCTCAAATACAACAAGCCCTCACTCAGCCTCTTCCTTGTGGTTTTCTTCCAGGCTAGAGCTGTCTTTAATATCCCCTGCCTTTTTGTGTAGTCTTTCATCCAGACAGCTAAAAACAGGGCTTGGGTCCTGACACCAGACTGATCTTAAAAGTCAAAGAATTCCCTGCTTCTCTAGCTCCTGAAATCATTTCTGACCCTGTTCCTAAAATGCATCTGTTAAAAACAGCATCTTCTGTCTTCTACATTTTTACACTTTTTGCTAGTGATGTATTTCGCTTTTAACAAGTTGCATTCTTCATTGCTGTAAGATAAATTTATTAAAACTCATCAAAAGGGAAGTGAAGAGGAAACGACAGCAGTGATTTTGTTTGATTCTTACTTTTTAGCTCTTTGATACACTCAAATGTTGTCTTCATATGAAATCAGAGTCTGTGATTAACCAAAGCAGAACAGGTGACTGTTAAGTCTTGAATATTAGATCTTTCTAGGAATCCTTTCCCCAAATGTTTTTATTTTCTATGGATTTTTCCCTACCCTTCAGTTGAATCACATCCTTTCTCTAGGACCTGCTCATTGCTGTGGACTCCAGAAGAGCCTCTGTTTCTCTCAGTTCTCCTTCTGTTTCAACTGCTACCTTTTGAAAATGGGAAGAAACAAAAACTTTGAAGGAAAAGACCTAAGGACAAGGGGGGGAAGCCACAATTTGGTGATTCGTTGTCAGATCGCATTAGTTGAATTGACGGTTTTCTAGTCTCCCAAAATAAAAATTCTGGAGCTGTGATTCCAGAAGCAGAATACTCATGGCTTAGTATTTACTCCTAATAACCCTAGCTCTAACCCTTCATTGTTTGCAGGAAAAAATACATACTAATCGCCTTTTTCTGGGTGAAACTACCCGATGAGCCATAAATTATAAACTGTAGTCTACCAAAGTGGTCTGTAGCATTGGAGGTTAAAGTTCATTCGCTGAGTAGAGTGGAGTAGTACTCCACAGAAGCCAGGCTGTGTGTTTGAAAAACAAAAACTTAAATTTGCTGAGCTTTTAAGAATCTCATCTTCAAAAGAGAAGAGGGGGGGAGCAGGCAGGTAGAAAGACAGGAAGAGAGACCAGCAAGAAGAAAGTACAGCGTGAGATAGCAGAGGCTGGAGGTTTTGTTTTTACAAACCATTTCAAAATAAGCTTTATGACATCACACAAATTTTGCTTCTCTGAACCCTAGTTTGCTCATTCGTAAGATGGAGATGTGCCTCTTGCACAGGGTTACGTGGCATAACATGTCTCAAGTCCCTAATACCATGCTTCCTGTTTCTTACGTTTTACTATTTATGTCCTTTATTGTATTATTACTTTTGTTTGTTCTCTCACACAAGAGCGTAGCGGAGTCTGCAAATCTTCTAAAGGTGTCGGCAAAGTTTTAGGCGTTACTTTTCTGTGAAAGAGACCTTATTTTGAGGCCCTGCTTGGAAAACTTGTTCAGGAAGCTCAGTGGCATCAGGGGCGAATTGTATGTGACACGGAGAGGTTAAAAAGGGAGGAGCAGGTACTGTTCAAGAGCTGGTGGCACAGTCTAGAATTACATGCCCTCTCTTTTTGCCCTGATCTGACTTTTTACTTGCTACCTCCCCTGACACCTCTTTGCCGCCCCTTCCACACACAGCTGCCCTACCTTTGACCTGCAACCAGAATCTAAAGCGTTACTTGGTTTCTACGTAAGTTAAACACAACAATTGCCGGAGCCAAACTAAGAGTGAAATTCTTTGAATGTGAAACTGAAAGGATCTGCCTTACAACTGTAAAGCTGCTGTTGTTGTATATTTGTTAAATAAATTAACACATATTTTTAGTCATCTTTTTTACCTTGGTTTGAATTTACATGGGTTCTGATGAGTAACAATGCTATGACCTTGTAACTTAGGAAATAGAAAGGAAATGTAAATTAAGAGAAATTAAATATGCTATTATGATACTTTAAATTTCACTTAAGTAATCATGTTTATTGAGCACCTACTATATGCCAGGCACTGTCCTAGGCAGTGAATAAAATAGGCAGGAACTTTGCTTTCAAACAGTACTCAGTTGCTAAACCCATTTCCTTTTCTTTAGGGCATTTTCATTATCTCTGAATTTGAGAGCTGAAAAGTACCTTAGAGATCTTCTAGTCCAGCCTCTTTCAAATGGAGAACCTGAGCCAGTAATTCACAGGAGAGTTAAGAGAATTTAGCAGACAATTCCAAGTAATGACAGCAAACTGTAGGGAAACCAGCACAAATTGAGGATTCACTGTATCGTTAGTATCATGAGTGTAGAAAAGTTATAAATTACTACAAGAAGAGTTCACTCATGGTAGTGTAAATGAAAGATTCCACTATATTATCCTCAAGTTAAAATCAAGTAATGTCTTTTTTTCTTCTTTAGCACTGTAGAGAAACCAATTTTGTATCGTGTAGTGCCTAAATCTATAAATGGTTTTCTGTGTATAGACTCAGAAGTTTCAGAAGCAGTTACGCAGACGATGCTGTTTACGAGTGTCCAGGTAGTAGTGATAGAAATAATGTGTCTTCCTGCCTTAATAGAATCATAGCAGTTCATATCTGGAATTTATACCCCTTAGGTCAAGGGTGAGGACATTGACTCCCAAAGAGGTTAATTGACTTGCCCAAATAAGAGCCAAAACTAGCAACTTCTATTTAAGCAAGGAGTCAGGGTTGTTTTTGTTTTTTGTTTTGTTTTGTTTTTGTTTTTGTTTTTTATATTAAGGTCACTATATTTTGATATTCAGATATCCATTTTCATCTTTAAATGATCTAATATTGTCATCAGACTTGCTGAGCGTTGGCCGTATTTTTTTTTTTAATTAAGACACTGTCTGAGAAATTGACAAAAGATAAAGTCACAGATATTACAACCTGGTCTCTTGGCATTTCTATATTTCTGGTAGTTCATCTCTTATGCTAAAAACATCCAGTCTTCTGTTGCTGGTCATAAATAATTTTTCCCCCATAATAGGTATTGTCTTCTGAGAACTCTGAAGCAATGTCAGACATTGAGGGAAGCTCTCATTGCTGCAGGAAAAGAGATTATATGGCATGGGCGGACAAAAGAAGAGCCTGCGCATTACTGTAGCATTTGTGAGGTAAGTAACCGTTGTTATCCACAGTTGTTTTGTAAAGCCTCTTACTTCTCTACTTTCGGTTTCTCTCCAGTGACTTTTCTTTAAAATGTACGTATACCCATATGTCCTGCAGCTTACTGAATTTGACATTGTGTTCAATCTTGTTATTTTATAAAGCCTCTTACCTCCCTACTTTTTTGGATTCTCTTTAGTTACTTTTATTTGAAATGTGTTTATGCTCTTCTGTCCTGCAGCTTCCTGCAATTGACATTGTGTTCAGGCTTGTTATTTTCTTGTTACTTAGCTATTTTATTAAAATTGAATCTCAGGACATACTGTTTCAGTAACAATGAATTAATTCTAAAAGTAATCTACAGTGTCCTCTGTCTGAGGGATATTTTAACAAATGATGATCATCAAGAAGTTTAGTCTTGAGATTTTAAACTGGGAATAATCCAGATGTATGCAGAAGACAGGAAAGTGGATGTAGCTTGGTACAGCTCCGGGCAGATCACTGTTTGCTCTAGGGTAATTCATAAGACATTGGTCAATCTCCTGTGGCCAAGGCTGGCAAGAGAAGCAGAAACCGATATTAATGTGATACCTGTTCCGAAGGAGCTTACATTCTACTCGGAGAAGACCAATTATAAACAACTGATTGTACATGAGCCTGTGGTGAATGTGAGGTTGGTCTTACTGACTTACGATAACACTGAGGGGGAGGGTGACCTAATTTTCCCTCCTGGTATCGGTGTAAGAGTTCACAAAAGTATTAAAGTTTGAGTCCATCCTTCAAGGATGAGTGAGTGTGACTTCGGTGGGCTAAAAAATGGTGAGAAGTAGAGGTAGAGTGAATGTTATTATGAGGCACGACTTGGGAAATGGAATGGCTTATTCAGAAAAGGGTTAAGTTGTCCAGTGTGGCTGGCACACAGGCAATGCAAATTCTACTTACAAGTCTAGGTGGTAGGAAGCTTTGCTGAGCATCAGCAACGGTGGGTATGTGTTTCAAAGAGAAATGTGATTGGAGAGAATGGAGATAGGAAGCTATGTTACAGGGGTCTTAATTAAGAGTTGTTATCCTAAGGCCTTCCCTAGATTGTAGTGCGCATATTAAAGAAGGAGAGGAATTCAAAAATATTTAGAGAGTAAAATCCACAAGACAACTCATCAAATGGCAGAAGTGAGGGACAGGTTGAAGAATGCTCACAAATTTTCTAGTTCGGATCATGAGGTTCACGTTGTTGTTCATTGATAGTAATGGTAAAATGGTGGGTGAATACTGAGATTTTAGTGAACACACTGTTCAAAGAAGACATGAGGTCATGAGAGTATTCTCATTGAATAAATTCATTGAATTTGATTGTATAAATTCAAGGATTTGCCAAAGCCAAGGATATTAGTGATCCATTTCAGACCTTGAAATTCTGTATTCTGACACTGACGTTTATTTGAAATGGTTGAATCCATCAGCTATTCTGATGTTGTATAACTGGCCAAAGTTAAATCTTTGGGAGATCATGGGCACCCGGGTGGCTCAGTTAAGCATCCGGCTCTTGATTTCGGCTCAGGTCCTGATCTCAGAGTCATGAGTTCGAGCCCCACATCAGGCTGTGCACTGGGCGTGGAGCCTGCTTAAGAGTCTCAATCTTCCCCTCCCTCTACTTCTCTCCCACTCGCTCGCTCATGCTCTCTCTCAAAAGTCTTTGGGAGATCAGATAGGTGTGTTATGCCTCAAAAAAAAAAAAAGTGTATAAGCTTTTCAGAATTTGAGAATGACTCCTATCCCTAACTGTTCTTTCTTATCCCCCCTGAACCTTAGCAATTCATCAGTCTTTCTGTAAAAGGTAGAGGTTATTATTTCTAAAATCATCCGGTACTCATGAGCACACTTTTTGCTTGTATTCCTGTTCCCTCACATGAGGCTTATAACTGAATGCTCACCATCACTGACCTCTTCAGTTTCCTCATCTGTAAAATCAGACTATATTTATTCACCACGTAGGGTTTGAGGTTTGTGTGAGCACTGTGGTATGTTCTGGGAGTACAAAAGTGAGTAAAGCATAGTCTTCATCTGAGGAGCTCAGTCTGTGGGAGAAGACAGTACTCCGTGATGAGTACCGACAAGTAAATGGAAAATAACAATCACTTTCTTCTGGTTGTATGCCAGTGTTTTGGATTCAAAACAAAAATAGGCTGACCTTGATCAGCCTTTGAACTAGGCTTTTGCCAGTGGTTGTAATGAGTGTGTCATTCTCTGAGATCGTCCCCCTACATGTGCCGTGCCACCCATGTCTTTGGGTTTGGTACAGAATATACCTGGCTCTCTTAAAGATTCTCAGACATGACCATGTTTGTCTTAGTACCTATTCTTTTTTTTATTTAATGTTTATTTACTTTTGAGAGAGAAAGAGAGTGCGAGCAGGGGAAGGGCAGAGAGAGAGAGAGACAGAGAATCCAAAGCAGGCTCAGGCTCTGAGCTGTCAGCACAGAGCCCAATGCGGGGCTCCAACCCACGGACCGCGAGATCATGACCTGAGCCGAAGTTGGGTGCTTAACCGACTGAGCCACCCAGGCGCCCCTTAGTACCTACTCTTAACCAGAGATCACTGTCCACAATTCCACGTAAAGCAGAATTCTGTGGTTATACCAAAACAGTACAATGAATAAATACCATGATCTCCACTGAATGCTTTTTCTCTTGCATAAAAATAGGTGGAGGTTTTTGATCTGCTCTTCGTCACTAATGAGAGCAATTCTCGAAAGACCTACATAGTGCATTGCCAAGATTGTGCACGAAAAACCAGCGGAAACCTGGAAAATTTTGTGGTGCTAGAACAGTATAAAATGGAGGACCTGATGCAAGTCTATGACCAATTTACATTAGTAAGTGAAATGAACATGTGAGTACATACTTAGCTGGATAGGGAAGCGGCAGTGTTTGTTCTGCCACCTGAAAAGTAGGAGGTAATGGAATATTTAAATTTTCCTTTCGCTTGTTGGATACTGCATGAGGAAACAGTCCTATCATTCCTTCCAAGTATTTATTCCTATGAACTTGGCATATTTCATTTTCACTTTTCTTCCTGGGTGAGTCCAAGGCTGAATAATGTCACAATAATGACATTTAAAAATCTTTCTGTGCTTTTAGAACACTGTCATAGCCTTTGTGTCATTCGATTTCAGTTGATAAAATGTGTACATAGGTTATTAGTGTCCACAAAATGAATCCGTAAGTGTGGTCTTAAATAGACTTCGGCTTTTACAGCTAATTATATTTATTTAAAGTTTTGTCGTTACCAGAACTATTAACCTCCCGGGAATATTTGATGGAGCTTAACTTCCTGGTACGTTACATAACCTTATGAAATTCAAGTATACTTACAAGTTTTACACGGTTTTTAATGTTAACCAGCAGATGCTTAGGGGGAAGCTTTTTACTCTAGCGTATCAATAGTTTCATGAATAGAAACGCAGATATAATTTACGAATTGTTGACTTCCTCCAGTACTTTTCTCTTACATATGTGATCAGAAACTGAATTACTGAAATGTAGCTCCCGTTTTCACTTACATGGTCTTCAAGATCGCTTGAAGAAGAAGACAATGCTCTGGAATTATGTTCAGCAAAATATATGATCTCGTTGAGATAGGTTCTGAAGCGAGCCACTGATGAAATTATAATCCGTGAAATCATTTTCCACAAGCCTTTTTTGTTTTGTTTGTTTGGAAGCAGTCTAAAATACGGGCATCCTAATAACTTATCCTAAGAGGTTTTGACTGATTGGCGAAGTACAGAAAAAGGTGGGTGCGCTGAGTAGAGCAGTGGTCTCAGACCCTTAGGAACATTGCCCAGGTGGGAGAAAGGTAAGGGAAGTTATTCCTTGACATTGTGTAGCAGGCCCTTGAACTTTCTTCAGAACCCTTACTTCGCCTACCTTCAGAGGCCGACTGTGCCTGTAGCCTTGAGCTAGGGAACACCGTTAACAGTGCGAATACCAAAGTAACGTCCCTTTTATTTGCAGGCTCCTCCATTACCATCCTCCTCATCTTGATAGTGTTCCATGGACGTTAAATGAGACCTTTTCTGCTATTCAGGAAGTAACTCAGTTCTGCACCACTGGTTTTTGTAGCTATCTCGTAAGGCTGCTGGCTGAAAACTGTGTCTATGCAACCTTCCCAGTGCGGAGTGTCACCCAACTGGACAGGGGAGAGCACTGCTCCTACTCCGGGACTCTCCTGAAGCTGATCAGCTGTACTTCAGAGAAAAAAGAATAATAAATTCCATGTTTTGTATATATCTGACAAAACTGGCAAAATCATACAGACTACTGACTTGAAAACGACCTCTTTTATATTTCTCTATTTCTGGGCTGACGAATTGGTTTTCATCTATCTTTTCCCCTTCAGAATTTTCCTTGGAAAAAAAAAAAAAAACAACTAGCCTAGCTGGTCATTTCTTTGTAAGGTAGTTAGCAATTTTAAGTCTTTCTTTGGTCAACTTTTTTTTAATGTGAAAAGTTAGGTAAGGAACTTTTTTACTGCTTTTATGTTTTTTCTGTCTTGTTTTGAAACCATGACGGTTATTACACTTTTGGTTCCTAAATAAAAATGTTTAAAAAATTAACAGCCAAGTCACAAAGATAATGGATTGCACATAGACTAAGGAATAAACTTCAGATTTGTGATTTTTGTTTCTAATCTTGATGTAAATTTACACTATTTATAAATACATATTTATTGCTTGAAAATATTTGTGAATGGAATGCTGTTATTTTTTCCAGATTTACCTGCCATTGAAATTTTAAGGAGTTCTGTAATTTCAAACACTACTCCTATTACATTTTCTATGTGTAAATAAAACTGCTTAGCATTGTACAGAAACTTTTATTAAAATTGTTTAATGTTTAAAGAGTTTTCTATTGTTTGAGTTTTAAAAAGACTTTATGTACAGTGCCCAGTTTTTGTTCATTTTTCAAATCTGATTATATATATTTTATATATACTTCTGTATGTATATATAATATATATAGAAATCTGGATATATATGTATAAAGATTTAGAACTTAAATTTTTCTCGTTTTAAGTTTCACATCTATGGTAGATTTTTGAGGTGTCTACTGTAAAGTATTGCTTACAAAAGTATGATTATTTTTAAAGAAATATATATGGTATGTATCTTCAAGACCCAAAATGTCAGACTGGTTTATTGTGAAGTTGCAAATTACTGCAATGACAGACCAATAAACACTTGTGGCCAAAACATAGTATAATAGTAGAAAACAAATAGTGATTGAACTTCAGATTTTAAAGGGAATGTGACGTGGGCTTGATAAATCTTGTACATCACTAAGCAGAGTTTTATATGGAAAAAAGGTTCAGATAAGGGCTCTATTTTAGAATGCAAATAAATTGAAAGAGACTTATTTTTTAATGTTAGGCAGTTTTAAATTTCATGCTTTCCTGCTTGCATGACGTGATTGGGGTGGTGGGGGGAGAGTCTACAAATCCACATCACTGGTAAAAATATAGCCAGCTATATTACCATCAACAGGTCCCTTCTAATGGACAACAATAGGATTTTGTTTTGTAACAATGGCACCTTGCATTTGGCACATACTCTCTTTTTATCAGATTTTTCCGGGAAGCTTTGGTGAAGAAGCATAGAGAATGCTATAAATGAAGTTCTATTTATGACTAAAGAGAATTTATAATCCTATCTGGGGAAATGCCGTGCTGATTGCATTAATCAAGTATTCTTGTTCAGATAGTTTTGGAGTACGTTGTCCTCCTGGAAACAGTTCGAAGGCTTGAAAGCATGGAGATATTTTATTTAATTAGTTAATTTAGTAAATATTGAATATCTACTAGCAGCAATCATCTCTTATTTATAATTTCAGAAGGAAATAATTACAAATCTATTTTAGTTAAGGAGCAAGAGTGCTTGTCTAAGTGCTGCTTAGGATGTGTAACCACTAATATTTTTGAAGTAACTCAAGGCAGACATTTCTGTAAATAAAAGTTGCAAGCCACTACCCAGAAGCAAAGGTTCTAAGAATGCTAAAGCTATGCCCTAAATGCTACTTAAACAGTTCTAGTTTATCTTGCTGACACGGTGTCTTATTTTCTCTGGTTTTATCAAGATACTTTATTGCCGAGATGAATATACGTTGTCTGACATTTAGGAATACTTTAGTGCTGTTTCATCGATACACACGTGGAAGTTCTATGTCAAAAATAACACTTGCCCAGCTTAGTCCTTAGTCTTTCAATGGGTAAGAGCATAGGAGAGAGAAATCAAATGTATCGTTACTCTGAAGTATAAACTACATAGACAAAGTCTTGTGTAAACTGCTTTCTTTTCATCAATTGAATATCCCTTATTATAATTTATATTTTTCATATTTCAGAAGAAATAGAGGAATTTTTTTTCTTGTTACTGCTCTGTGTATAGGTAAATCCCGTTAAAAGCACACTGTATCCAGATGCCTTAATAATGAAATGTTTGCATCGTAATGCACACACATTGTTTAGAGAAAGAAGCTAACTACAAAATGTACAAAGAAGCCGATGTTGACCCAGATAGTGGGAACTGAATCATATTCTCTCACTGTCACCAGTTAAATAGGAAATCGTACACCATCGGTAGAGCAGTTCAACTTGCTTTACCTATTTATATGTTAAACCAATTAAAAATTGGCTTCTTCACTTGGAAATAAAAGCTCAGGTTTTAAAAGTAGTAAATTAACAGAACCTTCACATTTTCAACTGAAATGTAAGATCGCATGATGCTATGGATTTAACTTAAATGAAGTGTTTGCTTCTCAGAACCTAGTCGTTAAATCTTTATTGTCATGTATATTTTCATTTAGTATTACTCACTTAGCATCTCCTAAAAAGCAAACCTAAGATGTAATCCCCGTCCTCTGCCCTCCACACACACATCTATATGGGAGACGCATGTAATCTATCAGGCAAACCCTAGAACAGGTGACAAGAAGGGTGAGTAATATTGGGGCCTACATTTCAGTGGGGTTTACATCCTCACACCCTCCTGAGCCAAGAGGGTTTGGGAACTTTGGCTAAGGAGTGGGAGGAGTGCTAACAGACAACTGGAAAGGGCAGGAAAGCTCCGAGATGTTGGAAAGCTGCCTCTGCCATGAGAGGTGTTGACACTTTGCCCTGTAGTTAATAAGGGACCGTCCATGAGATTTAAACAAAAAAACAGCACTGGATTTGCTGTCGTCTTCCTACCTGCTTTAACACACTCCCTCTAATCCTGTACATTGCTGCCGGAGGGAGATCTCTAAAGCAGAGAAATCCAAGGAAGAGAGGATTTGGATTTGAACTTGGGATGTTGTAAGGTTGGGAATAAGAGCACAGATGGGGAAGACCAAAAGTAAATAGGAAATCACCGAAGGGTGGTTCTAGAGGCAGAAGATCATGAACTACTTGTAGGGTATCTAAGTAGTTGGAATTAGGAGAGGCCTGGACTGGAACCGTGTATCTGCTGTTCATTGAGGTGGTGCTCAGAACCAGAAGAGAGAAGATTACCCAGGAACTGGTGAGGAGAGGTAGACCAGATACCCGCCAAGGAATGTCAGCGTATGAGAGAATAGGGGATTGCAAAGGAGGAGAAAGCTAAACCGCCTGAGCGGTGGTAGACAAACGAGCTTTTGAAAAATAACCACACCATACTGCAAAGATGAGAGTGAAAGGGATTTTTTTCCGGGTCGGCACAAGATGGTTGGCGACACTTGCCAGAGCACCCTCAGTGGAGCAAGCACCTAAATTGCCGTGGATGGAAGAAGGTATTGAATTTGGAGGTTGATGGACTTGTCCGTTTGGTCTTTCCAGGAGCCCTCAGTTTGAGATAATATTGGTCTCTGGTGAACAGCAAACAGATCACCGATTTTACATATTTTGTCTCATTGTCCTGGAGTGCTTTGCACAGTCATAGCGTTGTACATATATATCGTGAAGCAACCCGTGTAGTGTTTTGTTTTTGAAAGGAAGACCTACTTTTTTAGTTGAACGGGGAAATAAGGATGGTATTTCGTTTAACTTTTTTTTTTCAATGTTTATTTCGAGACAGCGAGGGAGGGGCAGAGAGAAGGAGAAAGAATCCCAGGCAGCCTCCGACATGGGGCTCGAACTCACGAACTGGGAGATCCTGACCTGAGCTGAAATCAAGAGTCAGGTGCTTACCCGACTGAACCACCCAGGGACCCCAAGGAGGGTAATTTTTTAGCGTGGCCTACAGATGCCTATCATTTACCGACTACTTGTGTATTCTTTTTAGTCCTCACGGTGACCCTCTGAGTTAGGTACTCTTGTATCCCCATCTTACAGATAAGTAAACTGAGAGCTCCCATAACTTTCCCCAAGGTTTGTGGTCATTAAGTGTTCCAACTGTGGTAGTGATCCGACTCCAGAGAAGTGCTCGCTATTTATTCTACCTCCCACTGCAGAGAACTAGGAATCGCTGAGCGCTTACTCTGTAGTCATACTTGAAAGAGACTTTTCATTTTGAGTATTTAACAAGAGAAAGATGTCTTTAAATGTGGTAACCTGTAATCGGGCCAACCATTTCTTTTGTAGTCCAAACCAGAATGCTTTTGAGATCAAAAAGGGGCACAACTGCTAATTCTTGGGACAGGGCGGTAGCCATAAATTGGGCTCCCCTGGCAAGCTGGGATGTATGGCCTAGTGTTTAAGCCGGTCTTCAGAAGAAGCACTTGGGAGTAGTCTTCCCAACGTCCTACTCCTAGATTTTTGCACTCTTAGAAAGGAAGCATGGATTTATGCTGCACTAGGGCCCACAGTGGTGGCTGCAAAAGACGACACGTTATCAGGAAGATACAAGCAATGGATTTTAGGAAATGGAAATGATAGAGGAAAGGGACGGTCCCGTTAAGTCTTAGTGATGTCTACTGAGTGGTTCCATCCTAAAGTCAAATAATGGCACTTCAGGAAACTGTGACAAGAAAATGTATAAACAGAATATTTTCGGTATAATGATGAGTAGGCATTTTTTCTATACACGATCTACCACTTACCAGTCTATTTTAGGTGAGAATCTGATTTAACATATCCAACACATGATTTTCAAGTGTGCCAACCTCAGATTAAAGGTATGGTTGGCACAAGGTAATAACCTGAACCACACGTACTCCCCCAAATGTGCAAATACAACACCTGTTGAGTGTAAGGGGAGAGAAAGGAGGAGGAAGCAAACACTGATTTTGTAGGCGTATGTAGTTAATTGTAGCTAAGCATTCTTTAGCGCTCCACGTTGTGTGGAATAATACATTTGGCAGAGTGAAAAGTAGCGGAGAATGTTGTCTTTAGAAAACTTGATATATGTGATCTAAATGTCATTATCTTTCATTAAATGTATTCGGATGCAAATTTTGAGATGTGTGCACATGGAAAGGATCCTGTGTCTAATAAATGGAAGTCAGTACTCAACTCTATGATCAACAAGATTTTCTGGGTTAAGGTACTGAAAATAATTGGTGGGAGGGGGGAAGTTCAAAAAGATATGCAATTCTGATGCATCAGAAATTTCAGTAAAAAGGAAAAACTAGGAAGTGCCAAAGATTGGGCAATACACGTGTCTACAAAACCTGGGTAGCTTTTTGTCTTTAGGTTTATTTATTTATTTTGAGACAGCTTGAGTAGGGGGAGGGGCAGGGGCGGGCGGAATCTCGAGCAGGCTCCACACCATCAGCGCAGAGCCCAAAGCAGGGCTCGAACTCAACGATCTGTGAGATTATGACCTGAGCCGAAACCAAGAGTGGGACTGAGCCACCCAGGCACCCCAAACCTGGGTAGTTTTTAAATCTTGATCAACCTACAAATTATCCTGCCATAAATCATTCTAAATCAGATGGGGCTTGTAGTCCACGAATTAGAATTCCTCTGTAAGACTCGGTTCCTCCAGATAAGGCCGGTCTCCTCAAAAGTTTCACGAGTAAGAACCCAAGGAGCTGTGTGTGAGCAGTGGGTAATCTGCTAGTTAACACTGAAGTGCGATGCTGGAACTTTTAGGCTTGCTTCAGGCTCCATCTAGCCCCCTCCCTCCCTCCCTCCCTCCCTTTATTTCGACTTAACTTTATTTTCAAACTCTATAGCATTTACATAGTCTTGTTCCCATCCCTTTAAGCACCTTCAAATTGTCTCCACTCACCACCTGTAGGTAACCATTCTTAATTCATCAGCTCCTATCTTCTGTGTTTCTTTTCCCAGAAGTAAATAAATTGGTATGTAGAGTCTTACCTCCCTTCTTGTATACCCAAGATGTAGCAGGATGTGTACAAATTTTGGCACCTTGACTTTTCTCCACTGAATATATCTTAAAAAATCATTATCAATTCATGGAGAACCATTGTTTGTATGTATCATCTCCCAACGATGAGATATTTGGAGAGTCTTTCCAATCTTTTGCTATTTCAAATAATGTCTCAATGACTTTATGCATATGTGGTTTTGTGTTTGTGGAGGTATGTATCTTCAGAGTAAAATGGTAGATTACTGAGCCACAAGTTAAGTGCATATAGTCTTGCTTGATGTTGCCCTCCATAGCTCTTCTGTGTTGCACTCACCCTGGAAATGCACGAACAAGACTATTTCTCCTACGGCCTTGCCAACAGACTGTATTGTGGAGCATTTGGAAGTTTTGCAAATACAGTAGGTGAAAATGGAATTGTGGCAGAGTGAATTTGCATTTCTTTAATGACTAAGGTTGAGCAATTTTCCGTATATTTAAGGGCTATTTGCCTAGTTTTAAAAACCTGATTTTTTTTTTTTTTTGAGATATGGTTATTACCTACAGTAAGCTGAACAGATCTTGAATGTACAGTTTGGTGAGTTTTGGCAAACGTGTCCATTATACCCCAGTCAAGAATAACGCACTGTCGTTACCCTAGAAAGTTCTCTTGTGTCCTTTTCCATTCCGTCCTCTTCCTCCCTTGCTGCTGCCCCGGACCCCTGGCAACCACTTTTCTGATTTCTATCCCCATAGATGAATTTTACTGTCTTTAAACCTCATAAAAATGGAAGTGTGCAAGAGGTATTTTTTTATTTGACTTGTTTCACTGAACATGTTTTTGAAATCCATCCGTGTTGACGAGTGTATCAGTAGTTCCTTCTTTTTTATTGTTGAGTGGCATTTTATTGTATGAATGTAACACAGTGTGTTCAACCATTCTGCTGATCGGCATTTGGGTTGTTTCCACGTACTCAGAGACACTTATTGTTGCTAGTTTTCAAAAGTTCAGCTGCTCTAGTTGGCGTGTGGTATCTGATTGCAGTTATAATTTGCATTTCTGTGATGACCAATGTTGAGTGTCTTTGCATGTGTATAGTGACCATCCGTATCTCTTTTATGAAGAGATAAAATTTTGCTCTTTTTAATTGGGGTTGTCTCTTCGTTATTGATTCGTGGAGGTTTCCTTGTGTGATCTGCTTACAAGGCATTTGTCAGATATTCGTACTACAAATATTTTTCCCAACCTGTGATTTGCCTTTTCTATTTTCTTTTTTTTTTTTTTTTTTTTTTTTAAATAAGGAAAGATTTTGAAGAGGCATTTCTTCAATGTTTATTTATTTTTGGGACAGAGAGAGACAGAGCATGAACGGGGGAGGGGCAGAGAGAGAGGGAGACACAGAATCGGAAACAGGCTCCAGGCTCCGAGCCATCAGCCCAGAGCCCGACGCGGGGCTCGAACTCCCGGACCGCGAGATCGTGACCTGGCTGAAGTCGGACGCTTAACCGGCTGCGCCACCCAGGCGCCCCGCCTTTTCGATTTTCTTAATGGTGTCTTGATGAGTAGACGTTCTGAATTTTGATAGAGTCCGAGTGCACCAATTTTTGTATGTTTAGTGTTTTCTGTGTGCTGTCTGGGAAATCTTTGCCCAACCTTGGTCTCAAAGACACTCCTATGTTTTCTACTAGGGGTAGGGGCCTTGTAGTTTTACATTTAGGTCTGTAAATCGTCTCGACTTAGTGTTTGTGTTCTCTGAAGTCTTTCAGTCAGGGAGTGTACATTTTCCAATTTTGTTATTCTTTCTCCAAGTGGATTTGGCTATTCTAGATCTTTGGCATTTCTAGATGAATTGTAGAATTAGCTTGCCATTTACTACCAGAACGCCCTGTTGGAATTTTGACTGAGATTACCTTGAATCCGGAGATCAGTTTGTGGAGAGTTGACATCTTGGTAGTACTGAGCTTTCTGGCCCATGAGAAAGGCCTATTTCGCCATTGATTCAGATCTGTATTTTCTCTCACTGTTTTGTAGTTTTTGGTAAACAGGCCTTCACAGCCCTAAGTATTTGATATGTTTGATGCTATTGTGCATTGTATATTTTAAAAATTTGAAGGTCTAAATTTTTTGTGTGACTAGCATGGTTGTGTCCTGCCTAACTTGCTAGGCTCATTTATTAGTTCTAGTAGCTTTCTGTAGATTCCTGGGGATTTTCCGCATAAATAATTTATGTGATCTGTGAATAAAGACAGTTTTACTGCTTCCTTCCCAACGGCTACCCATGCCTTGTTTTTTTTCTTTTTCTATCCTTTTTGCACTGGCTTGAACCTCCAGTACAATTGAAGTGGTCAGAACAGATGCCTGTTCCCAGTTTTAGGAGAAAGTCGGTATGATGTTAACTGAAGGTTTTTCATAGATGGATGTTCCTGTCCCTTTCTGTTACTAGTTTGCTGAAATTTTTAAAATCAGGGATGTATGTTGAGTCTTACACTCCTGAGATAAAGCCCACTTGTTCATGAGGCTGGATTACCTTATGTATTGTGGGATTATACGTTGTTGCCAAAAGGTTGCCGAGAATTTTTGCATCTGTGTTCGTGAGGTCTTATTATCAGAGTAATATTGGCCTCAGAGAATGGGTTGGGAAGTATTCTCTGTCTTCAGTTTTCTCAAAGAGTTTGTGTCGAATTGGTATTATTTCTTCCTAAAAATGTGTGATGGAATTCATCAATAAGGCCACGTGGGCCTGGAAGTTTTGGGGTTTTGGGGGGAAAGTTTTTAGCTACACAATCAATTTCTTTAATATATATATAGGCTGCTCAGATGATCTATTTTGTCTGGAGCGAGCTTTGGTAGTTTGTATCTTTCAAGTCATTTATCCTTTTAACATTTGTGAAACCTGTAGTTCTGTGTTATTCCTGATATTAGTGAATTGAGTCTCCCCACCCTTATCGCTCTGGCTAAAGGTTTACAAATATTTTTGATCTTCTCAAATAGCCAGTTTGTGATTTCATTGATGTTCCCTATTGTATTTCTGGTTTTTGCCATTGATTTTCTCTCTCATCTTTATTATTTTTCTTCCTTCTGCTTCCTTCGGGCTTCTTTAGCTGCTTTCCTTCTCGTTTCTTTAGGTGGAAGCCGAGGTCATTGATTTGAGACATTTTCTAGTATAGGCATTTAGTCCTATAAATTTCCATCCAGTGGAAGCTTTCGCTATGTGTGTAGGCCCGCCCCCCCCCCCACCCCCAAGACCAGCCTCAGGCTTGCTGATTCACTATCAACAGTCACAGGGCTTAGAAACTGTTTTATGCATGGTTACAGTTTATTACAGTGAAAGGTACAGATGAAAATCAGCAAAGAGAAAAGGCACATAGGGAGAAGCATAGGGGGAAACCAGGCTCAAGCTTCCAGGTGTCCCCTCCCAGTGGAGTTTCACGAGACATGCTGAATTCTTTGGGCAACAATACGTGACGGCAAAGTGTTGCCAACCAGGTCGGCTCCAGGATTTTTATTGGGAGTCAGCACCTGCATGAGCAACCTCAGCTAGTCAAGACTCCAGACCTCTCAGAGCAAATGCAGGTGTTCACTATAAATCACATCAGCAGCAAACACTATCTGGTCAAAGTGGAACAGAATGGCCAAAGAACTCAGACATACAAAAATACTCTTAACAAGACAGAACATTCCAAGGCTCAGTTTTTAGTTCCCAGGAAGTAGCCAAGAGGTTTTCTTGGTAATGTGCGGGATTTGATCAACCCAGGCCTACTGACTTAACCTTTTCCTGTATAAGGTGCCTTCGATACACTTGGATAGAATATATTTTCATCTTCATTCATTTCAAAATACTTTCCGATTTCCCCTTTTGTTTCTTCTTTCATACAGGGTTTTGTTTTTGGGTTTTTGTTTTTTTTTTTTTTTAAGTGTATTCTTCCCACTGTTTGGAGCTTTTCAAGATATTTTTCTTGTCAGTTTCTAATTTAATTCCATTGTAACCAGAGACTGTATTGTGTGTGTCTTGAATCCTTTTAACCTTACTGAGTCTGTTTTAAGGTCAGGACTGTGGCCCTTGGTAAATGAGTTACATGTGCTTGAAGAGAATGTGTACTCTGCCGTCGAATGGTATGTTCTGTGACAGGACAAGTGTTATTCGAGTCTATTTCTATACTGACTTTCTCTCTGGTGGTTCTATCCATTACCGAGAGAGTGGTGCTGATCTCTACAACCAAAATTGTGGATTTGTCTGTTTTTCCGTGCATTTCTCTCGGATTTTACTTCACGTATTCTGATGAATTGACCCCTTTATTATAATGAGATGCCTTTCTTCATTCCTGGTAATATTCTTTGTTCGGCAATCTATTTTGATATTAATGTAGCCACTCCAGCTTTTTTTTTTTTGAGAGAGAGAGAAAGCATGAATGGAGGGGGGGGCAGAGAGGGAAGGGGAGAGAGAATCCCAAGCAGGCTCCGCACTCTTAGCATGGAGCCCAGTGCAGGGCTCAAACTCACCTCCAAGAGATCATGACCTGAGCCGAAGTCGGCAGCTCAGCCCACTGAGCCAGCTTTTCTTCGTTAGTGTTAGAATGCTGTAATTTTTTTATTCTTTCACTTTTAACCTTTATATAAGGTTTCAGTAACATACTGTTTAATGTTGCCTTTTCATCAGTTTGATAATCTCTGTCCTTTACCTGGAGTAGGTATTACTTTCCTATTGCTGCTATCGCAAAGTAGGACAGATGTACTGGCTTAAAACAACACACATTTATTATCTTATGCCTCTGTAGGTCAGGAGTCTGGTATGAGTTCCCCAGATTAAATCAAAGTGTCGGCAGACTGCATTCCTTTCTGGAGGCCCTAGGGGGAAAATCCTTTTCCTGCTCGTTTGGGTAGTTGACAAAATTCAGTTCCTTGTGGCTGTAGGACCGAGGTTCCCATTTTCTTGCTGGCTGTAAACCTGAAAGCTGTTTCCAGCTTCTAGAATTTGCTGCATTCCTTGCCTCGTGGCCCCCTTCCTCCATCTTCAGAGCTGGCAATGACAGGTTGAGTCCTTACGTCACATTTCTCTTGTCACGTCTCTCTTTTTCTTTCTCATCTCGCTGACGCAGCCAGGAAAGCTTCTCTGCTTTTAAGGACTCTGACATTGGGCTCCTCTGGATAGTCCAGGATAATGTTCTGTCTCAAATCCATGCCCTTAATCACCTCTGCAAAGTCCCTTTTGCCATGTAAGATAATATATTCAAAGAGTCTAGGGTGGGGGTATCTTGGGTGGGGAGAGCCATTCTTCTCCTTACCAAGGGTTGTCTAGACCATTTTATTTAGTTATGCTCCGTGGGATGGTATGGTTCGGTTTAAATCTACCTTGCTCTTTATTTTTCATTTGTACCAGCTGTGTTCTGTTCTCTTTTTCTGTCTTTAGACTGAATGTTTCTTATGATTCTATTTTATCCTTTGTTGGTTTATTATAGCTCTTTGTTGTGTGTGTGTGTGCTTTTTTTTTTTCTTCTAGAGAGACAGAGACAGAGGGAGAAAGAGAATCTCAAACAGGCTCCACGCTTAGCACAGAGCCCAGCGTGAGGTGCAGTCCCACAACCCCGAGATCATGACCTGAGCCGAAATCACGCATCCAATGCTCAACTCACTTAGCCACCTAGGCGCCCCTTTGTTGTTTTTAATAGTTGCTTTAGGGTTTGTGTTCTATATCTTATCATGGTCTACCTTCACATGACATCACACTAGTTTACATATATTGTAGTTTTAATGACCTACTATTTTTGTCATATATTTTCTCTGGCTGCTTTAATTTTTTCCCCCTGGTTTTAAGCAATGTGATTATGAATATCTTGGTATAATTTTCTTTATGTATCTTTGGCTTGGCGTTCTTTGAGGATCCGAAATCTGTGGAATTACAGTTTTCATCAAATTTGGAAAATTTTGGCCATTATTTCTTCAAGTATTGTTTTTTGAATCCTCCAATTGTGAATATGTTAGGCTGCTTGAAATTGTCCCATAGCTCACTGATCATCTGTTGAATTAAAAAAATTTTTTGTAATGTGTATTTATTTTTGAGAGAGAGAACGCGTGGGTGAAGGGCAGAGAGAGAGAGAGACAGAAGCAGGCCCTGCGCTGACAGCAGAGAACCCAATGTGGGGCTTGAACTCAACAAACCACGAGATCATGACCCGAACCAAAGTTGGATGGTTAGCCGACTGAGCCACCCAGGCACCGCTAAAATTTCTTTATTTCTGGGTTTCGTATTCGATTGATTTTATTGTTCTGTCTTCGATTTCAGTAAACTTCAGTTCCACAGTGTCTAATTTGCTCTTAATCGCCTCTAATATTTTTGTTTTCATCTCAGACATTGTAATTCTTATCTCTAGAAGTTTGATATGGATCTCGTTGGTATCCTTCTGCTTTCCTCTCCCTGCTTGAACATAGGAAATACAGTTTAATAACTCTTTCAATGTCTTTGTCTACTCATTCTGTTACCTGTATCACTTCTAGGTTTATTCTGATCGATTTTTCTTTTAATTGTGGGTCATGTTTTCCTGTGTCTTTGCATGCCTGATAACGGAAAATGGAGTTTTCCGTTAGTTTTCCATGGTTGAAAATGGAGTTTTCTCTTCCACTGCATTTTAGAAGCAATACTGTTTGACATGTAAAGGCTATTGATTTTTGTTGTTGTTTTTGTATTGTTACCATGCTAAACTTAATAACATAAAAAAGTTTTTCAGTATCTTATCAATGATATAGTTTTACCTCCTCCCTTCCTATTTTTATGCCTCTAATCGTTTTATTTGATTGTACTGGTTAATACCTCCATACCCTGCTAAATATTCACACTCTTCTTTCAAACCTCATATAGACAGCTAACCTCAACTTGCACGAGCTAGGTTTATTTTTAAGGCCTCGGAATGATGTTAAATTAGGGGACTGTCTGGTGGCCAACCAAGTGTCTTTTCAAAGTGGGGTTAAATTGAGAGAATCCAGAATCTAAAAGTGGATTGTCCTCCGACTGTCTACCGATGCATTCTGAAAATTCAAGTGGTGCGATTCAACATGTATGGGTAAATGCGTGTTCTGACCCACTTTGTTCTAAGCCTCTTAGTTTCCCATTAAGATCTTTCTGAGGCCTATTCTGCGGTTACTGGGTGGCGTTGTCTGTAAATACCGACTAGGTTAGGTTGGTTGTTAGTATTATTCAAATCTTCCACAACTTTGGAGATTCTGTCTACTTGCTCTATTGATTACAGAGAGAGGGATGTTTACGTTTCCAAGTATAACTGAATTTTCTCCATTTTTCCTTTAAGTTCTATTGTGTTTTGTTTCAGGCCTTTTGGGGCTCTATATTTAGGTACACAAATGTTGAGGATGCTTAATTGGAGAACTGGTCTTGTATCATTATGTAATGTTCCTTTTAGTTGCTGATAATGTTCCTTATTCTGAAATCTACTCTGCATGATATTAACATGGCTACTCCAATTTTTTTTTCATCATTGCTGTCCTTGTGTGTGTGTGTGTGTGTGTGTGTAGCAGGTATTCATTTCTCAGGCCAGGAAAGGCATGCACAAGAAATACAGCTTTTTTCCTGTAATTTCTATCTAGAGTCCCCATTCACTGACTGACAGAGACGATGACAGTCAATTCAAGGTTTGAACCCCTCCGCAGTGTGACATCTGAGTTCTGCATGGTGCTTATGTGGCACCAAGTCTTAGGGGAAGGGGAGTCTCTCTAAGTGTAGGCATCTGCCAATATGTCTCATTTTCTCCCTTGTCTCATGTCCTTGGACTTGTTCTTCATCCCGGACACCAGGCCTCTGTAGCCAGCTCCCAGGGACCCATCCACACAGCTCTCAGCTCCATGAAGACAACTGCTGGGACTCTCTGTGCTGCGTTGGCATGTGGGAAGACTGGAGGGCTGCCTTGGGCATGTCTTCCTTGAGTCCCCCACGCCTCTCCCCTGCCCTATCTCCTTCCCTCCTCTAGCGCGGCCACAATGCAGTCGGATTTGAGGTGGGAGAAATACTCGTTTTTAGTAACTTTTTATTTCAATGTTACATAATATTATTTTGATATTATTTTCAACGTATAGAAAAGTTGGAGGATTAGAACAAAGTTCTTTATTCAGATTCACTAATTGCTTATACTTTGCCACGGTTTCTTTCTCATTTTCTCTCTCGGCGGGTACGCGTGTGGGAGGTGTAGTATTTATTGTGTATATGTGAATCATTTGAAACTAAGCCAAAAAAAAAAAAAAAAACCCCAGAATAAACCAACGAAATAAAAAAAAATCGGTTCTTTAAAACGTCAACAAAGTTGACGAGCCTTTAGACTGATCAAGAAAAAAGAGAGAAGGGGCGCCTGGGTGGCACAGTCGGTTAAGCGTCCGACTTCAGCCAGGTCACGATCTCGCGGTCCGTGAGTTCGAGCCCCGCGTCGGGCTCTGGGCTGATGGCTCGGAGCCGGAACCTGCTTCCCATTCTGTGTCTCCCTCTCTCTCTGCCCCTCCCCCGTTCATGCTCTGTCTCTCTCTGTCCCAAAAATAAATAAACGTTGAAAAAAAAATTAAAAAAAAAAAAAAAGAGAGAAGACACAAATGATCAAAATCAGGGATAAAAGAGAGAGCATTCCACTGACCTTACAAAAATTAAAAGGATCGTCAGAGAATGTTATTAACAACTTTATGCCAACAAATTAAACAACTTAGGTTTCCTAGGTACAAATCACCACAATGAACTCAAGAAGAGGTAGAATCCAATCCTAGGAATGTACTCAAAAGAAATTAAAATATAGGTCTACACAAAGACTTGTACACCAATATTTATAGTAGCGTTATTCATGATAGCCAAAAAGTGGAAGCAACCAAAAGTCCACCAACTAATGAACGGATAAATCAAAGTAGTAGATCTATACAATCGAATCGTATTTGACCGTAAAAAGGTAGGAGAATGTACCCTGGAAACATTATACTAAGTATAAGAAGCCAGTCACAAAAGATCTCATATTGTATGAGTCCATTTATATAAAATGCCCCAAATAGGCAACTCCATAGAGACAGAAAGTTGATTAGTGATAGCCTAGATCAGGGGGAGGATTGGGAGGGAGGGTAAAGGCTACAAGGTTCAGGGTTTCTTTTGGAGGTGATGCAGACATTCTAAAATGGATCGTGGTAATGGTTGCACACTTCTGTGAATATACTACTTCAGACTGGTTAATTTTATGGCTTGTGATTTACATCTCAATAAAGCTCTTACCAAAGAGAAAGCATAGAAAAGCTAAATAGACCTATAACAAGTAAAGAGATTAAATAGTCATTAAAATACTGCCCACAAAGGAAAGTATTGTTCCAGATGGCTTCACTGGTGAATTTTCTCAAATATTTAAAGAAGAAATAATGTCATTCTTTCACAAACTCTTTCATGCAATAAAAAAAAAAAAAAAAAAAAAAAAAAAAAAGCGGGACACTTGTCAACTAATTCTATGAGAACAGTATTACCCGAACACTGGGGCCCCTGGGTGGCTCAGTTGCTTAAGTGACTGACTCTTGATGTCAGCTCAGGTCATGATCTCCTCATGCTCGTGAGATCAAGCCCTGTGTCAGGCTCTGTGTTGGGTGTGGAACCTGCTTATGATTCTCTCTCTCCCGCTCCCTCTGTCCCTTCCCCGCTCTCACTCTTTACCTCCCTCTCTCTCTGTCAAAAAAAATTGTTTTTTACCCTAACACCAAAGCCAAACAAAGAGATCACAAAAAAGGAAGATCAGAGACCAATATCCCATGAATATAGATGCAATTTTTTTTTTACTTTTTTGAAGTTTATTTATTTATTTTGAGAGAGAGAGAGCACGCAAGTGGGGAAGGGGCAGAGAGAGAGAGAGAGAGTGAGAGAGAGAATCCCAAGCAGGCTCCGCTCCACCAATGCAGGGTCCGATGCAGGGCTCAAACTCATGAACCTTGAAACTCATGACCTGAGCTCAGGTCGGATGCTTGACCAACTGAGCCACCCAGGCACCCCACTTGCAAAAATTTTAAAGAAAATACTAGCAAACTGAATCCAACAACGTACAAAAAGGAGCATGTATGCATTATGGCCAAGTGAGATTTATCCCAGGAATGCAAAGTTAGTTTAGCCTCCAAAATTCTAATGTAATATATCTTATTAATAGAAGTAAAACAAAAACAAAAACAAAAACAAACCACAGGATCATCTCAATAGAGTTAGCGTCTGACAAACGACCATACACGAAAAAAAGTATCTCAACAAACTTGGATAGAAGGAAATATTCCTCAACCTGATAAAAGGCATCTATGAAAAAACCCACAGCAACCATCACAATGATGAGTGAATGGTTTCCCCAAATCAGGGAAAAGACAAGTACGTCCACTGTCATCGCTTTTATTCCATAATTATAGTTAAGATTTGGGTCACTTCAGTCAGGCAAGAAAAAGAAAATCACCCAGTAGGCATCAAAAATTTTTTTTAAATTAAAAAAAAATATTTATTTTTGAAAGAGAGAGAGAGGGAGAGAGCAGGGGCGGGGGCAGAAAAAAGAGAGGGACAGAGGACCCGGAGCGGGCTCTGCACCGACAGCAGCGAGCCCAGTGTCAGGCTCGAACCCATGAACTGTGAGGTCATGACCTGAGCCAAAGTTGGCCACTCAACTGACTGAGCCACTTAGGCGCCCCCCAGCAGGCTTTTTTTTTTTTTAAGTGTTGGTTTATTTTTGAGAGAGAGAGAGAGAGAGAGTGCGTGTGTGTGTGCATGCATGCAACCTGGGGAGGGGCAGAGAGAGAAGATCTGAAGTAGGCTCTGCACTGTCCATGGTGGAGAGCCGGATGCAGGGCTTGAACTCACGAACCAAGAGATCATGACCTGAGCCAAGGTTGGACGCAACCCAGGCACCACCAGGCTTTTTAAGAATGAGACTGTAAGGTTTTTTTGTCTGTGCCCATTGGCATTTCTGGGTTTCCAGCCTCTACGTTACGTAGTCTAGGATACATGAGGCAAAAACAAAACCCAGGGAACTCATGGCCGTGTCATTATGTCCCTAGGCTTCTAGCTGATCAGCTAGCTACCTTTTCTCTACCTTTTAAAGTCATCTAATGTTTCCTTTTCTCTACAACATTCGCAGTTTCTGTCTTTACTCAGCGGGAGGAAATAGAAAGGAGTGCATTTTTCCATCTTGGTCTGTGACCGCAAGACTGGACTGTTTATCTTTTATTAAAATCTTTATTTTGGAATAATTTTAGATTTTTCAGGAAAGTTGCAGAAGTACAGATGGTTCTTTTATACCCTTCACCCAGTTTTCCCTAATGTTAACATCTTAACCATGGTACCTTTTTAAAACTGAGAAATTAACATCGGGACCATTCTAACCACCCCAGACTCTTGAGATTTCAGCAGTTTTTCCACTAATACCCTTTCGCTGTCCTAGGATCCCATCCAAGATACTACGTTATAGTTAGTCATCATGTCTCTTTAGTCTCTTCCGACCTGCGACAATTTCCCAGTCTTTCCTTTGTTTTTTGTTTTTTTTATGACCTTAAACCTTTGGAACCTGTCGTGAGGCTCTAAACGGATAAGAAGCTGGCTACATAAAGAGCCACCAGGGAAAGCAAACTAGGTAGTTTGGGGCCAGCGGTGGGAGGAAAACTTTTCTCGGTCTACCCTTTGGTTGCGTGCCTTTTGAATTCTGTATTCTCAATAACCATGAAGATGCTGTTTGTGTTACCAAAATCGTTGATAAAAATATGGAGGCTTGGCAACTCTTAAATCTGCAGGCCAGCAGGCGAGACACCCAGGAAGAGTTGTAATTTGTGCACTTGGCTGGCAGAATTCCTTCTTGCTTGGGGAGGTCAATCTTTGTTCTCCTAAGACCTTCCACTAATCAGCTGCGCTTTACTCGCATTATGGAGGTCTACTCACATTCATCTACTCACAGTCCGTCAACTTATATGTTAATCTCATCCAAGAAACAGCCTCACAGAAAACGTCCAGGGACGCCCGGGTGGCTCAGTTGGTGAAGCATCTGATTTTGGCCCAGGTCATGATCTCATGGTTCATGAGTTCGAGCCCTGCGTCGGGTGAGCTGAAGCCCCGCTTAGGGCAAGCCCTGCTTCTCTCTCATTCTCTCTCTCTCTCTCTCAAGAAAGAAAGAAGTAAAGAAAAGAAAACATTGGGGACTATGTTTGACCAAATATCTGGACACCGTGGCCCAGCCAAGGTGATGCATAAAATTAACCACCACACTGCTTATTTAAAAAAATTTACATTACTTATTAAAATATACTTTTGAAGAGTACTGGTCAGGTATTTTATAGACTCTCTCAATTTGAACTTACCTGATGTTTTCTCATAATTAGATTTGAATAATAAGCCTTGGGGAAGAACAACACTACAGAGGTAAAATGTCCTTTTCACCATGTCATGGTGGGGGCCATGATATCGCATAACTTGCTCACTGGCAATTTTGACCTTAATCATTTGGTTAAGGTGGTGTCCACTTGTGTTTTCTACTGTAAAGTTACTGTTTCCTCTTTCCATACTCTATTCATTCCGGGTGAGTCACTAAGTCCAGACCATACTCAAGAGGAGGGAATTAATCCCCGCTTCCTAGAGGAGATAGTACCGATTTGGTATATCACTTGGAATTCTTCTGTAAGGAATATTTTGTCCCTTCTCCCCCATGTATTTATTTATCTAGTCATTTATAGTGCTATTAACCCATGAATATTTATCTTACTTTTGGAGTTATAAATCAACACCATTGTTATTTAATTTAAAAATTTTTTTTTAATGTTTATTTTTGAGAGAGAGACAGAGCACGAGCGGGGGAGGGGCAGAGAGAGAGAGAAGGAGACAGAATCTAAAGCAGGCTCCAAGCCCTGAGCTGTCAGCACAGAGCCCGACGCGGGGCTCGAACCCATGAACCGAGAGATCAGGACCTGAGCTGAAGTCCGAGGCTTAACCCGCTAAGCCACCCCGGGGCGGGGAGGGGCCCATTGTTATTTAATTTTTGATCAAGTTGTTCCAGCTTTGGCCGTTGGGAGCCCATTCAAGTTGACTTTTGTGTACTTTGGACAAGCCCTCTTGCATTTTTCTCAGCACTTCCGAATTTTTCGGCCCCACAAAATGCTCCAGGTTCAACTTGTATTTCCTCTGCCCTACACTCCTAAGAGCCCTTATTCCTTTCACTGAAGAATGGTGTTAGAAACCAAGATCTGGGTGATGGGTGTGCTCACTGCTACTGGGATGTCACTATTTCTAGGCCCTCTAAAAGGACAGAACTAGAAAATATACGTATGTGTGCGAATACATGTATACACATATATCCATAATTCTCTATCTGCATCATATACTAAAGCAAACATGAGCTCACTCACATAAAAAAGATACAAGGAAATTGATGCGAAAAATTAAAATCATGCCTTGCCATCCCAGTCTTCTAGAAGCTTTTCATCTGCAACAAAGATAAATCCGACATAATTACATGCCTGCACACACACGAGTTCATTCTGGTATCCGTGACTTGAATCCAACACCACAGAGTTCAATTTCGCTTCCTGCCCTCCCTCTCTGTTTGTTTGTAACTACTTACTCTGATATCACTGGCTCCTGTTATCTACAATTTATTTACTTGTTTGTTCGGTGCCATGATCCATGCAAAATAGTTTCAGAATTACTATCCTATAGCCCTATGAGAAAACAAACAAACAAACAAACTTCACAAACTAGACTACAGTATTATGTATCGTTCTTTTTGTAGCCTTTGAGTGTCTAATTAAAACACTGTTCTCCGGGGCGCCTAGGTGGCGCAGTCGGTTAAGCGTCCGACTTCAGCCAGGTCACGATCTCGCGGTCCGTGAGTTTGAGCCCCGTGTGGGGCTCTGGGCTGATGGCTCAGAGCCTGGAGCCTACTTCCGATTCTGTGTCTCCCTCTCTCTCTCTTCCCCTCCCCCGTTCATGCTCTGTCTCTCTCTGTCCCAAAAATAAATAAACGTTGAAAAGAAAAATTAAAAAAAAACAAAAAAAAACAAAAAAAAACCCCCACTGTTCTCCAAAGTTGCTTTGGTCAGCTCCTTTATTTTATTTTTCCGGTGTTATTGAGAAACAAATGACACCCACCAGGGTTTGATTCACATGTTGTGGAAAAGATTGCCATAATAGGTTCAGCTAACATCCGTCTTCCCATATAGATGCAATAAAAAGAAAAGAAAGAAGAAAACAAACGTTCTCCTTGTGATGAGAACTCTTGCGCCTTTTATCCCGACCCCTCGGTGACATTTTGTCACACATTTTAATACAGTTTGATGCACTGGTCACAGCCTGCCTTGCGTCCATTCCGGGCCCCCCTGACACCTTTGTTGATTAAAAAAAGAAAAAAAAAAAAAGCGTGTATACAGCCAAGTTCACTCTGTATGGGTAGAGTCATGTATCCACCACCTTGGGACAGTTCAATCGCCCTAAAATTTTTCCTTTCTTTTCTCCCCACTCCGCCATTCCACTCGCAGGCCAGGGCCATTTTGAAGGGCTGGTTTCCAGGTCCGAGGAAACCGTAACACCCCCTGAAACTGCTGCGACAACTGGGGTGCAAGAGAACAGAAAAATGTAATTTCTTCTTTCTGGCCGCCCTCTAGAGTCCGAAGAAGAAGCCTGCAACAACTCCCAGAAGAAAAGAAAAGAAGGTCTATAACCTTCAGTTGGACCTTTATCTTTTTTTTATACTATATTACACTTGTTTACGTAGCAAATAGCTCGAGGGGCTCCTGGGGGGCTCAGTTGGACATCTGACTCTTGATTTCAGCTCAGGTCGTGATCTTACAGTTCGTGAGTTCGAGCCCTGCATCAGGCTCTGTGCTGAGCAGATTGCTTGAGATTCTCTCTCTTTCTCTCCCTCTCTCTCTGCCCCTCCTACATGCTCTCTTTCTCTCTCAAAAAAAGTAGCAAATGGCTTGAATGATAGTTTTTCTTCTGAAAAACCATAAAGATGAGAGGTCTACTCATGCTGTCTGGTGGGGAAGAAATCTTAAAAAAATTTTTTTAAAATATTTATTTATTGTTGAGAGAGAGAGAGAGAGTGGGAGAGGGGCAGAGAGAGAAGGAGACACAGAATCCGAAGCAGGCTCCAGGCTCTGAGCCGTCAGCACAGAGCCCGACGCGGGGCTCGAACCTACGTACCGCGAGATCATGACCTGAGCTGAACTCGGATGCTCAACCAACTGAGCCACCCAGAAGCCCCGGGGAAGAAATCTCTTAATATTAAGAACATGGCCTCATGACTTAATCTCCAAGAAGCCCTGTGAGAGACCAGAGAGGCCATCTATACTTCTGAATATAGACTTTGCAACTAGCAATCAAATAAGTATATCATTTTTCTTTCTTTTTTCTTGTCTTTCTTTTTTTCCTTTTGAGAGAGGGAGAGAGGGCGCAAGTGAGCGAGGGGCAGAGAGAGAGAGAAAAAGAGAGAGAGAGAGAAACAGGGCTCACCCTGGGGCTCGTGTTCACCAAAAGTGGAGCTCAAGCACCTGATGTGGGACTTAAACTCCCAAATTGTGAGACCATGACCTGAGCCAAAGTCAGATGCTTAACGACTGAGCCACCCAGGCGCCCCGGTATATGAGTTTCTTATAGGCCACCGAATTCGGCCAAGAACATTTCATTTGGTATTTGTGCGTTTCTAGTTATTGGTGAGATTCGTTTGCCTTTCTTTCTTCTTTCTTTCTTTCTTTCTTTCTCTTTCTTTCTTTCTTTCTTTTTCCCCTTTTGCTATCTTTGAGCAGGTTTTGGTGTCGGGAGTTTGCTCCTTTTGAGACCCGTATTGACATTCGAATTCTGTAGAGGTGACACACTGGATGTGGGTAGCAACCCCAGTTTGGTCTGCTCCTGGAGCTGATAGCTGGGGAAGTGAGGTGGTGATCTTCGCGGGAGTCGTAGCAGGGAGAAGTTGGATGGAACTTTCCCCTAGGTGGACGGGTTACGCCTCAGAACCCAGAGTGGGAGAGCCCCAGGGAGGGCATTCGAATGAGGCAGTTACTGGAAAACTTTCAGGCCACTGAGCCAGGGGACTCAAGGCTGGGGGTAGGGGGGACTGATATTGGATCCCCTCAGATGAGTTTGATGATCTGGGCTTGCAAGAGACCACCGGGAGCTAAAAGGGGGGTGGGGGTGGGGACTGTGACTATTCCCATGCCTGAGTTTGGGGAGGTGTGGGGAGGCCTGAGAGCAGGAAGGTTTTTCTCCTGGGGCTTCAGTGGGGGAACTGGTAACCTGCCTGTTGCTATGGGGAGCTCCTGAAGGGCGAGACCACTTTGTCTTCCAACCCTTTGGGGCCTACTTCCCTTGTACTTTTATAACTGCACCCCAGCCCTAAGTTGAATGAACTCCTCTGAGGGGGGTCCAAGAAAGTAACGAAGGATCAATCACAACAAGGCTGACACACGTCCCTTAAAATTTGTTCCAGATAACCGCTCGAGTCAAAAACTATGAACACGGGAAGGGTCTCGTGTAGTGCGAAATAGCTTCCGAGTCCGTGTGTTTGCTTATTTGCTCCATTCAGTAGCTAACTGGAAGAAAAGAATGGCCATTATTGAGATACAGGCTGACGGCCCGCGAACTCAAGCCGAAGAAATACTTCAAAGCATAGAGCTCGACCCAGGGATGGAAACCACCAGGAGCTTGTCACGAGTCGGAGGGAATGAATGTATGCGTGAGTTTCTTTAGTGTTTACGCAAGAGGAGAACTAGTGGATCGTCAGGTAGGTGTATCACCATCTTCATCAGAATATGCTAAGCCATCTTCCAAAGAGTTGGTATGAGTTTGCATATCCATCATCAGTCACGAGTTACCTTTAGCTGTGCATCCTCCCCGATATTTGATATTTTCAGACTTATACACGTTTGCCAATATGAGATGTGTGTAGCGGTATATCGTCATGGGATTCATTTGTATTCCCTCTTTAACAATGAGGTTGACCAATTTAAAAAGTTTTTTAATGTTTTTATTTTTGAGAGAGAGAGAGACAGAGCGTGAGCAGGGGAGGGCAGAGACAGAGAGGGAGACACAGAATCCGAAGCAGGCTCCAGGCTCCGAGCCGTCAGCACAGAGCCCGACGCGGGGCTCAAACCCACGGATGGTGAGATCATGACCTGAGCTGAAGTCGGACGCCCAACCGACTGAGCCACCCAGGTGCCCCTCCCCTTTTTTGAAATGGCTATTTCAATGTCTTGCCCATGTTTGTACTGGGTTGTCTTTTTTCCCTTCATTTTTTATGTAAGGATTCTGTGCATATTGTGAGTGTGAGTCCTTTGTCAGTGAATGTGTTGCACATACCTTCTCCCACTCTGTGGCTTGTGTCCTTAGGGAGTCTTCTGATGAATAAAATTTCCTAATTTTAATGTAGTCGAATGCATCAAATCTTTGCTTTATGGTTACTGATTTTTGTGTCATGTTTAAGAAAACTTTCCTTGGGGGGGGGGGCGCCTGGGTGGCTCAGTCGGTTAAGCATCCAACTTTGGCTCGGGTCATGGTTCGTGAGTTCGAGCCCTGCATCGGGCTCTGTGCTGGTGGTGTGGAGCCTGCTTGGGATTCTCTCCATCTCTCCCTCTCTCTCTCTCTCTCTCTCTCTGCCCTTCCCCATGTGTGTTCTCTCTCTCTCTCAAAATAAATAAACTTTTTTTTTTAAAGAAAGAGAACTTTCCTTGGCCTCACGTCATGAAGATATTCTCCTATATTCTATTCTTAAAGGCTTCAAACTTTTCTCCACATTCAGTTTTATAATCCACCAGAGTGTTTAGCTAAGGTGTGAGGTAGGGATCCAGGTTATTAGCCTCTTTCAAGCTGCCAAGTGTCCTCTTACGGGCAGAGATCTTTTAGTATCTCCTCCGTGTTCTAATCAAGGCCCTCAGCTGAGCACTCTCTGGCCCTTCTCCCCCCCCCCCCAGCCCCCGCATTCTCATTAAATCAACACAGTTCAGATGTTCCCTTTCTCTGACTTGGAGCAGAGACTTCCCTGCCTCACTCTAACACCCCTCACACATAATAATGCCACTCACCTCGTGCTAAAATTCTGAATCTATTATAGGATCCCTGTTTCCAATTCTACTTACATTTCCCATGGCCGTGCTCCTTCCGAATTTCTTGCCTTATCTTCCCCTCTTGCCCTTCACAAACTCCCATCTTTCTAGCCTACCCAATGACTGACTTTGCTTCTCTCATATTCGTCTTTGAATTCCTGGTACTTAACACTTAGTAGGTACTCAACAAATGTCTGTTAAAATACGATGAAACCCAACCCATACAAAGTACATGTTCTGGTCAGTGGCCCATCATCAGTTACTAATAAATGTTGGCATGACGAATGAATGACCGTCTCTGCGCTTGTCATCTCTATTATTCATTTTGGTGTCTAACATACTAAAGCAAGCTTTACCATAGTAAAGTTACTGGGAATTGCCTACCTCATGGAGTTATGGGATCCAGCCCTTGGATCCCTTGGAGATCCAAGGAGATCCAGCCCTTGGAGATCCAAGGGATCCAGCCCTTGGAGAAATAGAACAGCAGGTTAATGACAGTCCTATACGACATAGCAAAATATTTTGTAGGGAGTGTGAATAAGACGGTGAACGTGAGGCTGATTGGACCATCTGGATAATAAAGACAAGAAGTGCTAAGTGTGGGACTACAGAGGGGCAAGGTCAACACAAAAAGGAGGAGGTAGGCCCCAGCTGAATTTCAAAGGCCTAAGGAATCCCAACCAGGGGGAAAAGCAAATGCAGGGGTGGGCCTGAGCTTGGAGCCCAGTGGGACATTTGGGTTGGTGGTTACGGCCCCTGCAATCTGACCTTATGGCCTGGCACACGAGATCTGCCTGGCTGGAGCCCATCCTGAGGGTTGGTCCCGGAACATGAAAGCGAGCAAAGGTCCTGATGCCACCAGAAAAGTATAGTGTGGTGGCGACACGCATGGACTCTAGAGTCGGACCGCTGCTTAACTAGGGCGTGTCTACAGACAAGTTACTACTATGCCCTGATTTGTGTCCGTCCCCCCCCCCCCCGCCGCCGCCCCACCACCAGATTCAAATGTCGGAGCCCTAACCTCCAATATGATGTTATTTGGAGGTGGGGCCTTCGGGAGGTAGATGGATTTAGACGAGGTCGTGAGGGTTGGACCCTCATGATGGAATCAGTTCCCTTATAAGAAGAGACGCCAGAGAGCAAAGAACACTTTCACCAGAACCCAACTGTGCTCGCCCCCCATCTCTGACTGCCCAGCCTCCAGGACTGCGACAAGGACATTTCTGTTGTCTAAGCCACCTGGTCTGTGGCACTTTGTGACACCAGCTCGAGCTGGCCATGACGCCCGTCTTCTCCACACCATGGTCTCCTCACCCATGAAAAGAATGACATCCCAGACCTTATGTGAGGCGTAAATGCAAGCAAAACCAAAACCGAATGAACCAACCAAACCAAAAAACCCAAAAAACCAAAAATTCAGAATCATTCCTGGCGCGTAATAAACACTCAACAAATCTGCCCCAGGAGGCGAGGTGGCGTTACCCCCAGGAACTGGAAATGGGGGCAGGGCAACCACCCAGGCAGGGAGCCCTCCTTAGCATCACAGATTCTCCAAGGGAGCCCACATCAGTTCGCTCCGTCTCCGTGGCGGTGAAATCAGTAGCCTTTGTTCTAGACCCATCATTCATAACCCCTCCCGAATGCCACAGGACAGCTAAGGGATAAATGAACACGACAGAGTCATTCATGACAGGGTTGGTTCAAACCACACAGATGGTGTCCGAGCCATTTACGTGAGATTTGTCGGGCCAGAGTCTGAGGAAACTCGGCCAAGCATGAAATTTTAATTAAAAATAAAAACTCGAGCCCAGTCATGGCTTCCATTGTGGTTGCATTTCGTTGCCATCAGACACAGCTGCTTTTGGACTGTGCAAAGAAGCATTGGACAGCCTCTCTGATGCCAGGCCTGTGAAGATGAGGCCATCCCTCCACATTCCTGTTGCTTCTCTGGGGAAGGACCCAGAGACATGGTCTCTGGGTCTCTCCCCAGAGAAATGGATTCTTCGCTAAAACAGCAGGTCGCGTGAAGACACGTCCAAGAACATTTATAACAGCTTTATTTATAGTAGCTCCAAACTAGCAGCGGCCCAAGGTCCCTGGACGGATGAGTGGATGAAAACAAGACACCTCCACACGATGAAAGTCTACTCGGCGATAAAAAGGAACCGAGTGCGGATACCCACAGCACGGACACATCTCAGAAACGTGCTGGGCCACAGGAGCTGGGGGCAAGGGAGTAAAACGCTGTGTGGTTCCCTTGATGCAAAGTTCAAAACCAGGCAAAACAACTCTGCGGTGAGAGAATCCAGAATTACGGCTCCCTTCCTTGCAGGGGGGAGGGCGCTCCGTACTGAATGGGATGTTTCTTGGGGAAGGGAAACGTTCTGTATCTCGATGGCGCTCACAGGAGCGGATGTAGCGCAGAAACTCCTCCAACCGTGCCCTGGAGATGCGTGCCTTTTTGGTGTGTAAGTTACACCCCGGTTCAAACGGGAAGGAGAACAGCAAGAGGAGAGACGAGACTTCTGGAAATGAAGTCATCAGCAAAGGCAGCAAAGCACAAAATGAGACTCGCAGGAAGTGCCTTGGGGACGTGTCCTCCAACGAGGGGGAGGCCTGTGAATGGAACCAGTGTTCTAGGCTGCTTCCCAGGGGTGCCTGCTGTGAAGCCGGCCCAAGGGGGGAGGCACGATTTGACCCCGGGGCCAGAGATCTGGCTCCACCGGGCCCGCGCTCCCCAGCCTCCAGAAACGGTTATCGCCCGCTCTCTCTGGGAAGACAGATAATTCTGTAAAACTTACAGGAGCTTCGGGCCAACTCCATTCAGCCTCCTAACCTTCTGGCAGCTGCTTCGAGGGACGTCACAGAGCCAGTTGAGACAGTTTCCAGAGTGCAACAGAGTGGGCATTAATCCCACGGTTTTGCTGCCAAACAGGAAGAGAAATGGCAACTTACAAAAAAAAAAAAAAAAACCAAGAAATAGTGAAACAGTTGGAGGCCAAGACTGCTTTCCTGGAGGGCCAGAGTGCATCCCAAACGCCCAGCGGAGTTCTGTGCTGGGCTCAGCCTTCCCCTCGACTCAGAGGGCTGGTTCACGTGACACCCAGCCCGTCGCTTGCACGCCCCCATCCGCCAAAAGCTCTAATACAGGCACTTGGGTGGACAATTATTCTTCATACAAGCGTAGCCGAAAATTACGCGTGTGCAACCTAGACAAAAATTTATGTATTAATACCCCCTTTTTCTCCGAGCCCACGAAGCTGCCCCGCACGACCCGGGCCTCTGAGGCCAGTGCACAGCTCGAATGGAAACCGAGAGAAAGAAGGCCACGGATTTAGGACGGTAGCAAAGGAAACGAAAGGAATGATAAAGGTGAAAGTGATTTTTTTTCCGACGTTCAGGTTTCGGGAATGCTTCTGAAACTTTATGTTGGTTTGTTTGTAATTCCTGGGACTTAACTTGGAAATAATCAGTAAGCCTGGTTCAGATTGTTTTTTTTCTTTTTTCAATAAGTTTTTATCTCAGTTAAAAAAAAAAATAGCCATTTTGGTGCCTCAGATGAAGGCTGTCTCCAAGTTAAGGCCAAGGCTCGGAAGCTTGGTCAAGTCACAGTTGGCCGGCCAGACTGTGGAAGGTGAGAAAAATCCTTGTTCTTTAAAAATGTCTGCGGGGCGCCTGGGTGGCTCGGTCGGTTAAGCGTCCGACTTCGGCTCAGGTCATGATCTCACGGTCCGTGAGTTCGAGCCCCACGTCGGGCTCTGTGCTGACGGCTCGGAGCCTGGAGCCTGTTTCGGATTCTGTGTCTCCCTCTCTCTCTGCCCCTCCCCTGTTCATGCTCTGTCTCTCTCCATCTCAAAAAATAAACGTTAAAAAAAAAAATTAAAAATAAAAAAATAAAAATGCATTTTTTCGTAATGAAAACAATACATCTAGATGATTTCTATTTTCTTCTTGGTCCCCGTTAATATTTTCAATGTTTCTATAATGGGCACATATGTAGTATTGTTATTAAAAATTTTTTAAATTTTTAAATTTTTTTAATGTTTATTTTTGAAAAAGAGAGAGAGACCGACAGTGAAGAGGAGGGGCAGAAAGGGAGGGAGAGAGAGAATCCCATGCAGGTTCCACACTGTAAGTGCAGAGCCCGATGTGGGGCTCAAACTCATGAACCATGAGATCATGACCTGAGCCGAAATCAAGAGTTGGACGTTAACTGGCTAAGCTACCCAGGTGCCCCTAAGATATTTTTTTTAAGTTCCCAAAGCATATTTGTTAAACACAGAAAAGTAGAAATGATTTAAAAAAATTTTTTTTCAACGTTTATTTATTTTTTGGGGGACAGAGACAGAGCATGAACGGGGGAGGGGCAGAGAGAGAGGGAGACACAGAATCGGAAACAGGCTCCGAGTCATCAGCCCAGAGCCTGACGCGGGGCTCGAACTCCCGGACCGCGAGATCGTGACCTGGCTGAAGTCGGACGCTTAACCGACTGCGCCACCCAGGTGCCCCAAGGAAGATTTATTCTTAAAAATTTTTTTTTTCAACGTTTATTTATTTTTGGGACAGAGAGAGACAGAGCATGAACGGGGGAGGGGCAGAGAGAGAGGGAGACACAGAATCCGAAACAGGCTCCAGGCTCTGAGCCATCAGCCCAGAGCCTGACGCGGGGCTCGAACTCCGGGACCGCGAGATCGTGACCTGGCTGAAGTTGGACGCTTAACCGACTGCGCCACCCAGGCGCCCCAGTAGAAATGATTTTTAAACAATCCAAAGCCCCATGATCTAAAGCTAATCAACCATGGCTAATATTTTGGTATCTTTACTTCCAGTCTTATTTCTATGCAAAGCTTTATTTAAAAAAAAGGGAAAAAAAATACACACAAAACCAGAATGCGCTCAACACATACAGAGCATTTGGTGATCTGTTAGTTTCACTGAGCATTGGTTCATAGGCATTTTCTCCTGGCATTATAAAGTCTACATAAACAGTATTTCAATTTAGTTACATATATAATTGTATGGGTCCAACCCCAAATACTTAGCCATTTCTCGGCTCTTGGGGGGCGCCTGGGTGGCTCAGTAGGTTAAGTGTCCAACTTCGGCTCAGGTCATGATCTCACTTTTCGTGGGTTCGAGCCCCGCGTCGGGCTCTGTGCTGACAGCTCAGAGCCTGGAGCCTGCTTCGGATCCCGTGTCTCCCTCTCTCTCTGCCCCTCCCCCACTCGCCCTCTGTCTCTCTCTGTCTCTCTCAAAAACAAATAATAAGCATTAAGAAAAAAATCTCTGCTCTTGGGAATTTAAATTATAGACAACTCTCTGCTATTTAAAGTAATGGTGTGATTATAATTTCAGTGCATAAGTCTTCTGTTTCTTTTATTTAACATTTTTTGGTGTTGCATTAAGAAAAAAAACAACTTTGGAGAAGTTATAGATTTATGTAGTTTGGAGAGTCATATACTGCTGCGGGGTTTGTTACAAAACCCAGCTGCTCCCACCCCCACCTTTCTATTTGTCTTGGCCCACAGGCGACAACATCTTTTAGCTAATTCTTTTGCCTACTATCGCCTCTCTAGATAAACAGGTTTGAATGGATGCTCTCGACTCTTCTGTTGTAAGCATCATTGAATCTCCACTGTGGAAGATGAGGATTTTTTTCTTGGCTTTAGTTTTCTTCTCCGTCGTCCCATGCACGTCCTCTTCCCCTGTAGAGATACGTCATCATTCTGGTTAGGTCGGTATTTCGTGTTGTTAAAAGAAAATTTCCCACAGACAGTTCACTGATCTGGTCGGCTTTTATTCAGCGATTCATGACTTGGGCAGCATCCAGTCTAGCTGACAGAAAGGAACTCCAAAGAGTGGTACAAGGCAAGAGATTGTCGTATAGGCCAAAGTGAGCAGGAACAACGGGGTTGTACTGGGCGTTTGCTACTCGGTTATATGGCAAAGAGGGAAGGTCTAGAAGCTTGTGCTGAGCAGGCTAAGTGCTGATTGGTTGATCTAGGCCTTCGTTTTCTGGGAGAGCTGAGCATAGAAACTGAGTTAAGTTTTGGTTTGCTGTCATGGGGCTTAGCACGAGTGACTCCATCTTGGGTGACATTAACAGTGTTTAGATAACGATGCCTATGTAAATGCCATTCAAAGCTGCTCCACGTGGTATACAATGCTCACTTTTCCTTTCCTGGATAACTTAATTTTCTCAGAAAAAAAAATTTTTAATGTTAATTTATTTATTTTTGAGAGAGTGTGAGCAGGGGAGGGGCAGAGAGAGAAAAAGAGAGAGAATCTCAAGCAGGCTCTGCACTGTCAGCACAGAGCCCGCTGTGGGGCTTGAACTCACAAACCACAAGATCATGACCTGAGCTTAAATCAAGGGTCAGACACCTAACCAACTGCGCCACCCAGGCGCCCCTCTATGTATTTATTGTTAATTCAAATCCAAAGTCTTCACCAATGGTCTAAATCTTCTCTCAAAATATTCAGATGCATCAGGTTGGCATGAGTTGCATCTTCCTGACAGAATGATCGAAGCCTTCCAACCTGCTCCCCTGTGGACTGGGTGGCCCCATGCCTCATGCACAGCTGTCTCCTGGGACCACCTTTTGCCATTTTCTGGGGACTCTTTTCCCCTTTCTCCCATGCTGGATCTCTTCTGTCCTACACCTTGGGTCTCCTTTATCTTGGTCTACCGCAGTCTTTGGTAGAACACATCCTCCAACAACTTCCTAAAATACACTGTTTAGAAATGGAAACTTCTAGAATTCGGATGTCTACAATTGGTAGTTTGGACATAGGAGTGATTGATAGTGTTGTGGGTAGAGAATCGAAGGCGGAAATAATTTTCTTTCAGAATTTTGAGTTGCTCTCTTCTGGCTTCTAGTGTTGGGGAGAAGTTTGAGACCATTCTAACTTCTGACTCTGTCTACGTGACCATTTGCCCCAGCCCCAGCCTTCTGAAACTTGCAGCGTCTTTTTGTCCCCAGGGCTCTAAACATTCATGCATTGTAAGGGGCACTCCACGAGTCCTCACAATGTAAACACGAATGACCTTTTCCTTCTGGGAAATTTAATTTTCTTGTTGATGATTTCCTCCCTTGTGTGTGTGTGTGTGTATCTATTTGTCTCTGTTTCTGTTGGTATGTCTGTGTGTGATTGTGTACATATGTGTGTCTCCACATCTATGTCAGTATCTGTGTTTGGGTACATGTGTCTGTGTGTCCGTGTGTGTCTTTGTGTATGTGTTTGTGTCACTGTGTGCGGTCTATGTTTACGCACGTATCTGTGATCTGTGTGTGTGTGTGTGTGTGTGTGTGTTCTCTTTGGGACTCCTGTTATTGGATATTGGACCTCCTGGACTAATTCTGTAATTAATTTTTTTCTTATTTTTAGTCTGTTCAACCCCGGGAAAATTTGGAGCACCAAAATAAATGATAATCATACATTATAACCTATTGAATAAAATAAGAATCCTCCCCTTGTTACTCGGGACATAAAAGAGATATGAAAGCGAAAAGAAAACAAGAATCCACAAGTCCATATTTATACAAAGTAATAATTTTTATTAATTAATTGTATTTAATTAATTGTATTAATTAATACAAAGCATTAATAAGTAAGTAGGGAAGGGGGGCGCCTGGGTGGCTCCGTAGGTTAAGCACCTGACTTCCGCTCAGGTCATGATCTCGCGGCTCCTGAGCCAGATCCCCCAATCGGGCTCTGTGCTGACAGCTCGGAGCCTGGAACCTACTTCAGATTCTGTCTCCCTTTCCCTCCGCCCCTCCCCCGCTCATGCTCTGTCTCTGTCTCTCTCAAAAATAAATACACATGAAAAAAATTAAAAAAAAACCCAAGTCAGGAGGGAGGAAGAAAAGTTCTTTTGTTTGACAACAGAATGCCCACTCACATGTGCAAAGGGAAGAGTAGAGTTTTTACAAAATCGTCATTTGGCAACCACCGTAGTAAGAGTTATTTGGGCAAAATCACCAACGGATGCTAACGCAAGTGGGTGAAAGTTTGAGGAATACAGGATATTCGCATAATCTCAGAGGATGTCTTCTCCAATTCCCATTTAAACTTACAGGGCAGAAACTTGGTAGACTTCACGTCAGCCACGTGAGTGTCACCAGTGATGAGACAAGTTGACCTCACGTCTTGTCTTTTCTTTTCTTTTCTTTTCTTTTATTTTTGGGACAGAGAGAGACAGAGCATGAACGGGGGAGGGGCAGAGAGAGAGGGAGACACAGAATCGGAAACAGGCTCCAGGCTCCGAGCCATCAGCCCAGAGCCTGACGCAGGGCTCGAACTCACGGATCGCGAGATGGTGACCTGGCTGAAGTCGGACGCTTAACCGACTGCGCCACCCAGGCGCCCCATCACGTGTTTTCTGATCGGATGCGAAGAAGGGAGCTCAGCCTCACTTCTGAGGCCTCCCTCCCCCCAAATGAAAAGGCTAAATTGAATCATTACGGATCAACAGACAAACCCAAATTGAGGGAAATTCTACAAATTCCTTTCCTCTTCAGAGATGTCAAGGTGATCTCTCTCTCTTTCTCTCTCTCTCTCTCTCTTTCTCTCTCACATACACACACACACACACGGGCTGAGAAAATGTTCCAGATGAAAGGAAGGCAAGAGACATGCCAACTAAATGCAATCTGTGATCCTGAATTGTATCCTGGACCAGAACAAAATTTCTATGAAGGACCTTACTGGAGAAATCAGAAACATTTGAATAACGGCCATAGTTACGAAATAATGTGGCATCAGGGTTAACCTCTTGGTTTTGAGAATTGTGCTGTAGTTATGTGAGCCTTTCTTTGTTTATAGGATATAAACCCTGAAGTATTTAGAGGCACGTCTGTAACCTATTGTAAGATGGTTCAGGAAAAGATGGTTGGGGGGCGCCTGGCTGGCTCAGTCGGTTGAGCATCCGGCTTCGGCTCAGGTCATGATCTCACGGTTCGTGAGTTCAAGCCCCCGAATCGGGGGAAGGGGAGGGGAGAGAAAGAGAGAGAGACATGGAGGAGGAGAGACAGGGAAGGAGGGAGAGAGAGAAAAATGAAGAGGGAGAAAATGATAAAGCAAACATGGAAAAAATTAAATAGTTGAGAATACCAGTACAGGGTATACGGCAATGATTTGTACGTTCCTTTCAACTTTTCTGAAAGTCTGAAAATATTTCAAAACAATATTAGAACAAAGGCAGAAAAAAAATGGAGTGGGGAACTAAAAGGATAACTAGGTGCTCTGGACGACCAGTGGGGTTTGCCAGCTGTGACCTTCCCTTAGAGACCTGAGTGGGATTGTTGAGGGGCTTCCGATGTCGGGAGTTTTTAACCTTTTTCCTGGAGGCTCACTGGTCAGTTCTCCTGCCTGGGGTGGGGATGGGTTTCAGCACACGGGAGGGCACAGAGCATCTACTGTGCACACATGCCCTCGATCCCCTAGTTTTCAGTGTGACTTACTGTTCTCTCCCTGCTGTCCCTGAAGACCCTTTGATTTACTCTTTCCAGGCAAGGAGTTTCCAATATTTTGTTGCGGCTTGGAGGGCCATCACCTGGCAACGAAGGGAGAGGGAGATCGGGTTCCATTTGCTTTTTATTGGTTGATTGATGGATTGATTTACTTTTTAATGTTTATTTGTTTATTTTGAGAGAGAGAGACAGAGAGAGAGGACAAGCGGTGGAGGGGCAGAGAGAGAGAGAGGGAGAGGGAGAATCCCAAGCTGTCATCGCAGAGCCCCATGTGGGGCTCGATCTCACGAACCGCTGTCTCATGACCTGAGCCGAAATCGAGTCGGACACTTAATGGACTGAGCCACCCAGGTGCCTCCATTTGGGTTTTTTTTTTTAAATTTTTTTTCAACGTTTATTTATTTTTGGGACAGAGAGAGACAGAGCATGAACGGGGGAGGGGCAGAGAGAGAGGGAGACACAGAATCAGAAACAGGCTCCAGGCTCTGAGCCATCAGCCCAGAGCCCGACGCGGGGCTCGAACTCACGGACCGCGAGATGGTGACCTGGCTGAAGTCGGACGCTTAACCGACTGTGCCACCCAGGCGCCCCCTCCATTTGGGTTTTAAAGTGGCTTTTTAAGACTCATCCTTATTTCAGCCTTCCCTCTTCCTTCCTGAAGGATCCAGTGCTGCTGATTCCTCAACTTTTTGAGAGGTTTCGTGGTGTAAGTTGGGAGGGTTCTCAGCATTCTTTGCTGCCAGCTCAGGATTCTGTTCTCTGGGTCCTGCTAAGTTATTTGCTTTCCAGCTTTCAAAATTTTGTTTCTATTTTTCTCCTTTCGTTTCCCCCTGTGTGATAGTCTATGCCTATTAAAAATTCCACTTACTCTCATTTTTGTAGAGGTTACAAGTGTTCAATCCGTGATTTTTAACAGTCAGTCTGTGCATAAATCTCTCTGCATTCTTGATTACTTCCTTTGGATAGCATCCCAGAAGTGAAATTATTGGGTAGAGTGTGCAATCTTTTTTGAGGTTCTTGATGAACTTTGCCAAATTACTTTTCAATAGGATTATATTTTCACCAAATTTCCATGACGTGCCTCTTTTCCTGAATTGTTGCCCGCCTTGGGTAGGATCATTAAAAAAAAATAAAATACAAAAATGTGTTTTGACAAGGGGAATATCAGCTCACTTTTGACACAATTCCCCCTCAAGAAGGATTTTTCAGAGAGAAGCTCCAGGTAGGGGCAAGAGGCCGAAAGGTGGATTCAGCCAATTGGGGAGGGGGGTGCAGGGGTGTGAAGGGAGATCTTCATTTGTGCTACATGCTCTCTGTACATGAGGCACCATGGTTTGTGGGTAGAAGGTAAGGAATCAGGAGTATGTGAGCCCTAAGTCTCTATTGCTTTCCAGTGTGATAAGGACAACGAGCATCATTCTAGAGTAAGCCCCAAATGGGAAACTGGAGTCTTCCTTTTTTTTTTAAGTTCTATTTTCTTTATTTGAGAGAGAAAGAGACAGTGTGAGTTGCGGGGGTGGGGGGGGTGGGGTTGGCGCAGAGAAGCTCTACACTGTCGACAAGGAGCCCAACACAGGGCTCGATCTCAGGAACCGTGAGATCATGACCTGAGCCGAATTTAAGAGTCAGACCCTTAACCAACTGAGCCACCCAGGCGCCCCGAGTCTTCTTTTTAACTCGACTCAGTCTCCATGTGTTTTTCAGAGTCAGGACCATCTTATCACACAGGTAATGCCTTCACGTTTTGGGATATGTCTTCCGTTTCATACGGTACAACTCCACTGTGCAAGCCAACTTCCTCACCTGGTGGCCAACCAATTTCTGCCTCATCCACCGAGTTGCTTTTCCCCTTTTTATTTTGGGGGGAATATTTGAGACTTTAGACTAGAAATATTTTAGACTTATTTTAGACTTACAACAAAGTTCCAAACTGGTAGACAGAATTCCCACCCGACATCCCCCAAGCAATGAACACTGATGAGATACTACGCGCTAATCCAAGAGACCTTCTTGGAATTTCACCGACTGTCCCACTGAAAAGCAGCCAAGCAGCCCACAGTAGCTGGGCACTGGCCTGGCATCGTGAAGCCTTCCCCTTGGTGGTGCTCAGAGCCGGCCTGGCCCTCACAGCTGGGCCTCCGTGTTTTCTTTGAACATAAACAATTTCTCACATCGCTAACATCAAACAAGGCCACTCGGTGACCACAATGAGTCAAGACAAACAACAGGATCATTGTTCAACCAAAAAGAACCCAACATGTCCCCTACCCTGGCTATTATGTGACTGCTGCTTTGATAACTACAGGGTTAGCCTCCTTCATTCCTCCTGCCCTATAGACGGGATTTATGGAGATGGGCAATCATGGATTTACCCCCACTTCTTGACAGCATCCAATCCAGAGCAAAGCCCCCCTTCCTTGAACCGTCCCCAAACTCACCCAACAAGCTCTAATCCTCTAAGAAGTCCTTTCTGACCCCCCTCTTATTGGGACACCTTATGTTGCTCCTCGGGGTGCATTTTCTCCTTGTTCCAAGGAGCAATAGACCTTACTTGTTAAACTTGTGGGTTCGTTCCTGGTAAGTCTTGGCTGGTGGCCATTGACACCACCGATGTCCTTCTTCTGGATCAGGTCCCGTTAGTTTCCCCCTCCCCACCCCCACCCCCCCAATCTGTGACAATTCTCTAGTCCTTCCTTGCCTTTCATGGCCAATCGTAGGACGTCCCTCAACTTGGTAGATGTTATCTCATGAATTCGATTGAGGTTTTGCATTTGGGGCAAGAATACCACGGAAGTGATGCTGTGCCCTTCACGGGGCATCATGGTGGGGAGCACACGATGTCTATGTGACTCATCACTGCTAATGTTGACCCTGCTCACCTGGCTAAGGTCGCGTCTGCCAGGTTTTTTCACCATCAACTTCCTATTTTTCCTTTCACGCTTAATGAGTATGTTGGTGGCGAGATAACTTTGAGATGATGCAAAGGCCCTGTTTCTCATACTTTCATCTACTACTTTTAGCCACTGGGGATTCTTGCCTACAACCATTATTATTACTTTTTTAAGTCTGTTTATTTATTTTGACAGAGAGAGCGAGCAGGGGAGGGGCAGAGAGAGAGAGAGAGAGAGACAGAGACAGAGAAGAGAGAGAGAATCCCAAGCAGGCTCCGCAGTGTCAGTGCAGAGCCCTGTGCGGGGCTCGATCTCACCACCGTGAGATCATGACCTGAGCCAAAGTCAAGAGTCCGACGCTTAAGCGACTGAGCCACCCATTGCCTGCAACAATTATTGGTGTGGTGTTGGCCAAGTGGTCATTTTCCACTCCCTCCCTTTCTTCTACATTCATGAGTTGGAATTCTGTAAGGAAGAGCCCTCGCCTTCCCTGTTTATTTACTTATTCGCGTATTTATTTAGACCAGTATGGTCATGTAAGAATGGATGTCATTTCTGGGTTATGATCTGTTGCTAGCATTATTTATTTTGTGGCCCTTTTGGCTGAGAGACCCTCTGTTCGTGCCCTACATTGGCAAACACAGAATGCCAGTATGTGCCAGGCTCTCGAGACACACTCTCTTATTGAAATAAGACAGCAACCCCGAGAAGGTAGATCTCCACCCCCCACCCCCCTGGACTCCGCCCCCGCCATTTTATGGAGACTCAGAGAGGTTAAGCAACTTGACCCAGGTCACATAGGAACCAGCAGAATCATTGTTTGAAACCAGGTCTGTCTGATTCCAGGGCTGTAGATCTTTCCAGAAAGAACACAAATCCAACAAAGTATTTATGTTGAACCCTAGAGGAAATGGTCAGGCTCACGGAATCACTTACGGGCGGAAGTCAGATGTTACAGGAGAGGTCTGGAAGGCGAGGGACCTAAAAACTGTCACTCTGAGCGAATTGCCTGAACTAGTTTTCTCATTTGAAAAGTGGGACTCGCCCACCTCATAGCTGCAGCCGGTGGAGTCCTTTCTCGTAGATCAGTTCCTTGGCCATGGTGGTGATGAAGTGTTTTGTATATCACCTCTGATCCCACACCTAGTCCCCTTGGTTGTGGAGGTCAAGTGAGACCCCAGTGAATCCCAGGAGCCCTCTACACCAAGGTTAACAATTAGTATTCTCAAGCACCCAGGACCAGCTTCACGGGCCATGCAAACTGTACAGTCTCACAGGGCTTGCACTTAATTTAATGCTCTGTGGTCTCGCAAATCTCAATACCGGGAGGCCCCCCTGTTTCGTTTTCTACTATCCCCCCCCCCCCCCCGCCAAATTATGTAGCTGGTCCTGCTATAAAATGGCGGTGGCTAGCAAAACTCAGCAATACACTCTGAGGCCTCCAGTAGGATTCCCGAGGACTGAGAATGTACCACAATGATAATCTTTGTGACCCAAGTCTCTTGAGTGCTGACTCAACCCGTCTCCCGGCCGTTGAGGGGAAAGAGCCGTTCTCAAGGAAGCCCCTCTGTCCTGTCTATGGCCAGCATAATGTCGTAGTCTGTTCGGGCTGCTGTAACCAAATACCACAGACTGGGGGAGGCGGGGTGGGCTTGTGAGCAATCGAGAGTCGGTTCTCACAGTTCTCACAGTTCTGGAGGCTGGGAAGTCTGAGATCAAGGCGCCGGCAGATCTGGTGTCTGTTGAGGGCCCACTGTGGTTCGTGGGCGGCCATCTTCTCACTGCGTCCTCATTTGGCACAAGAGACAAGGGGGCTCTCTGGGGTCTCCTTTACAAGGGGACTAATCCCACCCACGAGGGTCCCACCCTCAGGAGCTAACCACCTTCCAAAGGCCCAGTACCAAGCAGCATCACACGGCGGCGGGGGCGGGGGGGGGGGTAGGATTTCAACGTAGGCATTCTGGGGCGACACAAACGTTTCGTCTAGAGCACACGGTCTGTGACAAACACCAAGCCAGAAGGGCTGGAGAATGCAGTCATTGTCCTCAGCAAGAGCATTTTCCAAGCACCCGCTCTGTGCCCAGCCCGGTTGCCGTGGGGAACACAAAAGGACCCCCATGTCACCGCCATGCTGAGGGAGCTCCCAGCTGGATGGCGGGCTGGGACACAGATCTGGAACCATCTGAACCTCAGCCCTGGGTACAGGTGCATACAGTGGGCAGGTCCGGCTTTGGAACCTGTCACTATAGACTGGCGTTGGGCAATACTGCAGGTCGGGTTCTTGCGGAGCAGACGCTAAGACAGAGTGTGGGGCGCATGTCAGTTTCCTGTGGCCGCTAGAACCAATTACTACAAAATGGGTAGCTTTCAGCTGCTAGAAATGTATCGTCTCGTAGTGCTGAAGGCCAGAAGTCTAGAATCAGTTTCGCTGGGTTGAAAGCAAGGTGTTGGGAAAGGTGGTCAATCCTTGCCCTTCCAGACCAAGCCAGAGGGCAACGGTCTCAAAGACTCTCAGGCAGCCCAACCCTGCCCTTCCAGAAGCTTGGCCCGTCATCCTCACTATTGTCATTGCCCTGGGGATGGGGGGTGGGGTAGTGCCTGGAACAGTCGCAGGGCAAACCCCAAAGACAACCAATCTGGTGGACCACAAATACGACTTTTCTTGGCCCATCTTTAAATGTGAGTGAAGGGACCCAAAGTGGTTAGGACAAGGTGAAAATCAGCAGGTGACGGAGAAGGTAGGAGGGGCGTGGACTGGTAGCAGGAGTTCTGGAACTATCTCAGTGAGTCGCTCTTCCTCCTTGGGCCTCAGTTTCCCCGTCTGCCATGTGAAGCCTGTTAAGTCAGGCATTCTGACCTAAAGGTGGTGATTCAGAGGGAAGAAAGAGGAGGCCGACCGGGAGGTCCCTGAGAGGAGAGGGCTGACAGGGAGGCTGGACAAAGGTCTAAAGAGCCCCCCACTGAGGTTTGAGGTGCCGGGGCAAGACTACACACAGGGGCCCACATAGTATGTGGCTAAATATTTCAAAGGTATAAAGCAAACTAACAGACTGTCGAATAGAGTATGTTTTGTTGGCTGACCTTGAAAAACTATTTTTTAAATGTTTATTTTTGGGAGAGAGAGAGCACGCGAGCAGGGGGAGGGGCACAGAGGGAGAGGGAAACAGAGAATCCCAAGCAGGCTCTGTGCTGTCAGCACATTGCCCGACGCGGGGCTCGATCTCACGAACTGTGAGATCATGACCTGAGCCGAAGTCAAGAGTCAGACGCTTAATGGACTGAGCCACTCAGGCGCCCCCCCCCCCCCACCACCAAAATTTTTATAATGACCTGTAAGGTCAAGTTGGAATGCACATTCTCAGACTCCTTAACCTCCTGCACTGGAGGCTGTTGGTGACGACAGAGCTGGCCTGGGGCCCTGGCTGTGGCTGCGGTGTCCTCACAGACCTCCCGCTCCAGGGAGAAATCCATCTTGGCGGTTAGGCCAAGGCCATGCTCGCGGCAGGCTGTTTTCCTGCCAGCGACCGAGTGCAGCTGGGATATAAGGGCCGTCTGGCCTGGGGAGACTCGGGGCTCCTCTGACGGCTGGCTTGTCCTCCAGGAAACCCCAGCAGCCCTGCCGAACCTTCCTTTAGATTGTGCAGCTGACCGTCTCTCCCTCACTTGGGCTCAGACTTGAGTTGCTCCTTCTTGCCTTCCACGCGGGCATCTTCTTGAATCCGATTCTCGCCCCTCTCACCCCTGTCCTGACACCTGCTTCTCAGAGCTCCTGGACCAACACATCGCACCCCCCCAGCCCACCCGTCATCGCTTCTCACCCTTGGCTCACCCGGAGTGTGGCCCTGTCCATGTGTCTCCTCCCCCCGACCCGTGGCAGTGTGGGGAGCACGGCAGGAGGGCCAGTGGGAGCACACGGAGAGCAGGCAGGGGGCCCCTCTCCTTGGAGTCTAACAGGGTCTTGGCCAGAGGGCCTCCCCCTCCCCCTGCCTTCCCTCCCAACGGCCCCCACCTCCACAGCTCTGTCTCATTTGCCCTGCCTGCGCACACTTCTGGAACATTCTGTAACCACCGGCAGGTGTCTGTGACCCTTCACATCCCCCTGTCCTCTTTAATGAACTCGTGAGTCTGATGGAGAACAGGGGACACTGAGGCTCCGAGAGGTCCAGGGAGTGTCCACACCCGAGTCTGCCACCGCCCGGCCCTGGGACAATCACATCGTGTGACACAAGCCCCCTCTGGCTGTCAGCAGGTCCCTCGGGTCCTGGGAAATGAACGTGCATTTCTCCTAATGTCTGGGGACACAGCCGCCTCTTTGCACCCTGCAGCCACGCGACTGGGGGGGGGGAGGGGGAGAGGAGCCAAGGATGTGGTCCCCTGCCGGGCCACCAAAGGCCCCGGGCCCCTCAGAACTTCTCATTATACTTGCAATCCGGGTAGCGGTAGGCGAATCTGGGGTCGCAGGTTCTCAGGGGCCTCAAGAGGTCCTTCAGGCGGCTGGCGGCCCCGAGGACTTCGGGGTCTGGGCTGGCGTCCTCCCCACAGCGAGCAAGGGCGGCGTCTATCTCGTCCTGCACGGGGGAAGGGAACTTGCCCTGGAGAAGCTGAGGCAGCACCCGCCGACACACCAGCACCAGGCTTTGCTTCTCGGGGACGGCGTCACAGGAGGGCAGCGGGGCCTGGCAGCCGGAAACCAGGCAGCTGAAGATGTCTGGAGTCTCTTCTGCCCCGGCGGCTGCCTGGCTGCCTGGAAGAAAGATGGGAGATGTTAGACGCCCTGCAACCGGCGGGGGGCGCCACTGGTTAGACTTGCGGGGTGAATGGTGCGGCCAGCGCCTGGCGTGTCCCGTCACCAGATGCAGAGCGTCAGGGACACAATGGTCCCGGCTGGGAACAACAGTGGGACGGTCTCTCTGTGCTGCGGTAGGATGAAGCCTGGGCATGGAGCGTGCACTTGTCCCTGCCACAGGCTGGGTTCGAATCAGAGGGCTCGCATCCACACTGCGATGCTCCCATTATAAGGACTCGATAGGCGAGCCCCAGAAATCGCTAGAACGGGATCCGCTGGTCCTTTTTGAGTCCAGAGTTGGGAGGAACAACAGGTGATTCAGAATATGCATTCAGTGCGACCGACAGGTGCAATAGTTTTCGTATCCCCAGTATTATGGAACCAGACTCATTTCTTCTAACTTGATTCTTTTTTTTTTTTAATGTTTATTTATTTATTATTCTTGAGAGAGAGAGAGCACAAGTGGGGAAGGGGCAGAGAGAGAGAGGGAGACAGAATCCGAAGCAGGCTCCAGGCTCTGAGCGGTCAACACAGAGCCCAACGCGGGGCTCGCGCTCATGGACCGTGAGATCACCACCTGAGCCGAAGTCAGACATACAACTGAGCCACCCCGGTGCCCCCTGACTTGATTCTTCTTAATAAAGGCAAATCAGGAAGCAAGTGTGGCTTAACCGGCCCCTCTTCGTAGGCCTTCTCGTATAAGCAAAATCGGAGATCAGAGAAGAAAATCCTCTGTCCTCTGATTGGGTTCGGAAAATCCGGTCACCGCTAGAAACTGGGATGTTCCAAGAGTTCTAGAACCCTGGATGAGCCGGGGCACATGGGGAGAAACATGATTCACTCATACACCTCAATTGATGCCGTGGTTTTTAGTCTGAACATCTTTACGAAGCAAAAGTGCCGAAATGGATGGCAACGTGTACTGGTGAATCAGCCAGATATGTAAGTTTCAGATAAGGGCTAGAAGCATCTGATGCGCAAGGCTCTGAGAAAACGGATCCGGTGGTGGTGTGTGTGCGAAGAGGGGGCAGGGCGAGTCCCAGTGTGCCCAGACCGAATTGGGTCAACAGCAGCGCCCTGAGGGTGCAGTCGGGGCCGGGCCACGATGCAAAATGCCTCCATGGCCAAGGTCCAGTTCCCCTTTAGAGATAGAGTCGGAGCACAGACTCAAACGGGGGAGAAGGACATTTGATGTGACAGCTGACACCCCCCGCCCCCCCGCCGACCGTGGGCTGCTCTCACTGTGACACCCAGAGACTGGAAAGACCCGGGGGTGCGACCTCCCCCTCCCCACTCAGTCACCCCTCCCTGCCTCCTGTCACCCTGACTTCCCCTCTGACAGCTGCTCAGCCGGGCCCACGCTGGGTACCTTCCTGCTTGTCGATGACGCCCAAGGCGCTGGCATCCCGGATGAACAGATGCCCGTTGTTAAAGATGCCAAACGTGCCCGCATCGACGTGGGTGAAGTAGAAAAAGTAGTTCAGATCGTTGCTCCTCAGGGACTCCAGGACCCCGAGGAGCTGGTAGGCCAGGTCGGCCGCCTGGTCCGGGGCCGCGCCGAAGAATTCCCGCAGAGGGCTGGTGCTGGTGCTGACCAGGAATCTGCCGCAGGAGCCCAGGTACTTGGGCAGCGGCCAGCCCTCGGCGCCGGGGAAGATCTGGAAGCGGGAAGGAGGACGCATTAGAGGATGAGAGAGAAAAACTTGCCGGGACACCTGTTCCCCTGCCTCTCACCGGCAGCACCCAGAGGGATCAGGCTTACCGGGCACCCTCCGTCTCCAAACGCGTCCGCCACGGGGCCCTCAACCCTTTTTTTTTTTTTAAGAGTTGAAGAGTCGAGAAAATATGACCAGTATTTGGGATTTCACAGACACCAGTGCCTAGGAAGAGGCCATGGGCTTAAAAAAAAAAAAAAAAAAAGAGGCTGATTTAAAGAGAAAAATATTTTTAAAATGTTTATTTATTGAGAGAGAGAGAGAGAGAGAGAGAGAGTGGAGAGGGGCAGAGAGAAAGAGAGAGAGAGAGAGAGAGAGAGAGAGAATCCCAGGCAGGCTCCTCGCTGCCAACGCAGAGCCGACTCGGGGCTTGAACTCACGAACCGTGAGATCATGACCTGAGCCCAAAGCAAGAGTGGGATGCTTACCCAACGGAGCCACCCAGGGGCCCAGAGAAAAATATATATATTTTTTAATTTTTTTTTCAACGTTTATTTATTTTTGGGACAGAGAGAGACAGAGCACGAACGGGGGAGGGGCAGAGAGAGAGGGAGACACAGAATCGGAAACAGGCTCCAGGCTCCGAGCCATCAGCCCAGAGCCTGACGCGGGGCTCGAACTCACGGACCGCGAGATGGTGACCTGGCTGAAGTCGGACGCTTAACCGACTGCGCCACCCAGGCGCCCCCCCTTTTTTTTTTTTTTTTTTAAAAGAAAAATATTTTTTAAAATGACAGCGCAGGCACCAGGTTCTGGGATAGAGCAAAAATCACGAAAGTGGCCCCTGGTGGCACAAGTTTTGGGAACCATGGCACTGACTCTGGGTGAATCTGCCTGGTTTGGGTAACTACCTAATCACAAATGCCCCCCCACTCCCAAAACTGGAACCTTCCAACAGCCTGACACTGATCTAGGGAAGCATACAACCCCCAGCGGATGTCCTTTGTGTCCTCACAAGAGCACCACTTGTGTGGATTTGGGAGATGACAGAGGGAGGCGGGAATCCTGGCTGGTCTTTTCTTGACTATTTATTGAAGCAGCTGTATCTAGAATAGTTCCTTCCTTCCTTCCTTCCTTCCTTCCTTCCTTCCTTCCTTCCTTTTTATTTTGAGAGAGAGAGTATGAGCCAGGAAGAGTGCGAGGGAGAGAGAGAGAGTTCCAAGCAGGCTCTGCACTGTCAGCACAGAGCCCGACGTGAAGCTCGATCCCACGAACCGTGAGATCGTGACCTGAGCCGAAATCAAGAAGCGGACGACGCTTAAACGAGCCACCCAGGTGCCCCTAGAATGATATTTCTTTAAACCAGGGGGAAACGGCAGAAAAGATAAATACCACTTTTTGTTTCTTATTTTCCTTCTTTAATAAAAAGAACTGATTCCCCTCTCTGATGATTTTCTGTGGCCTTCTGCCCCTTTTAACCCATCCGCATGTTGTGAGGCTCTCCCACTATTGCCGTAGAGGGAGGTCTTGCCCTCCCCTCCCCCAGCCCTGCGTGGATGGAGGGTCCCAGCCCAGGCCTCTTGGGAGTTGGCTGCCACCACTGAGGTTGGGACAACGGGAAAGAAGACCCTCGGGGGTCACTAGGCAGGTTTTAGCGGAAAGAGTCTGGACCCGGCACTGGATTTGGGTCCCAGACGGCTCTGGGTTTGGGTCCCATTGCTGACCTTAGCTAAGTGACTTGTGGTCAGGTCACCTCATATCTCGGAGCCCCGCCCACCTCATCTGGAAAGGGGGACAATGATAATATTTCCGTGCAGTTGTCGAGTGGTCGTGATGTAAAGCATTCAACACAATATTCAGTACCTGGCAGGTGCTCAGGAAGTGAGAGCAGCTCATTATATTTCAAAATAGTAATCACGTATGTATTAATAAATATACATTCACGACACAGTAACTTATACATTAATATATTAATGGTTATATAGCAAATCATATTATGATTATTAATATATTATTATATATGTTATCATAGAATTATAACTCATTTTATATATTTTATATTATATTCTATTATATTTTACAAATTATATTACACATGATGATTAATTTTATATTATAGTCTATTATTATATTTTACAAATTATATTACACATGATGATTAATTTTATATTATAGTCTATTATTATATTTTACAAATTATATTACACATGATGATTAATTTTATATTATAGTCTATTATTATATTTTATAAATTATATTACACATGATGATTAATTTTATATTCTACTATTATATTTTACAAATTATATTATGCATGATGATTAATTTTATATTATATTCTATTATTATATCTTACAAATTATATTATGCATGATGATTAATATATATTAATATATGATATATAATAAATAATTATATATCAAATAATTATAGATGAGAAATATATTAATATATCAATTAGTTACTAATATATGATAGAATATGCAATCTAATTAATATAACAATAATTATTAATTATGCACAATTAACAAGAGCATATGATTATATTTAAAGTTACATTCACATGATGAAATTAATAATTATAGAATTAATTGTGATCATAAATATCAAGTGTCTTTGCTGGGGCGTCTTCTTCCTCCACTTGTACCTTCTCCCTTTCCTTCTCTTTTCGTTCTTTTGTTTTTTTAATTGCTTTTTCATGTTCATTTATGTATTTTGAAAGAGAGAGAGCATGAGCGGGAAAGGGGCAGAGGGAAGGGGAGACAGAGAATCGCAAGCAGGCTCCACACTGTCAGGGCAGAGCCCGACAGCAGGGCTCGAACTCACAACCCAGAGATCATGACCTGAGCCGAAATCAAGAGTCAAGAGTCGGATGCTTAACCGACTGAGCCACCCAGGCGCCCTTCCATGTCTTTTCTGTCCCCCTCCCTCCTCTTTCTCCCTCCTCCTCTCTGTAGCCCTCCTCCTTTTCCCGCTCCTTCCCCTCACTTCCTAGTTTCCTTTGTGCCCATGGTGTGAGCATCCTGATTCTTGGCATTTGGGGGAAATGGGTGCGACTGGGCTCCCCATGTTCTGTGGATGCTTGTTGACTTGCTCGGTGGCTGCCTCCAGCACTGGATTGGAAGCTACAAGAAAACGGGGAGCCACCATGACTGCCTTACTGATCAGTGTATCCCCAAGGTCAAGTGCACCCTCATTTATTTGCCCATTCCCCTATTGGTAGACATCTAGGGTACTTCCACGGTTTTGTCCTTTCTAAGCATGGCTGCGGGGCTCATCTCCAGGAGGTGTGGCCCCAAGGCTTGCTGTAAAGGGGAAGAGAGCTAATCCCGGGGCTGGCCCCCTTGGAGCCCGACCTGAACCCCCTCCCCAGGGTGGGGGGGGGGTCCCCGCGTACCTGCAGGAGGATGGGATGCGCGTTGACAGCCAGCGTGTAGAGCAGACGTAGCTTGTCGCGGTCCGTGAAGTGGTCCATGAAGATGCTGCCAGCATCGGCCACCTCGGCGTAACGTCGGACCACACGGTCCAGGAGTCGCTGTGACGGGCAGCGCAGGAAGGGACTGGGCAGGCCCTGTGGGAGGTGGGTGGGAGAGACCCCAGGAGGGGGAAAGGCTGCTGAGGTCTTGTGGGGAGCCGTCAGGACGGGACACAGGCAGGCCCTGATGGTGGGAGGAGACACTAGATTTGGAGGATGGAGAGAGTAAGGGGTTGCACGGGCTCGGGCTGGGGGGGGGCCTGGGGGGGAGACCCCGAGGGCCAGGGAGAAAGGATGAGCTGTCCTAGGGGCAAGGTAAGCGGGCGCTGGGCAGGTGGCACAGCCCAGCAGGCAGTGAACGTGTTAGAGATCCTGCATTTGGCCACCGTCACACCCCCACTGTGCTCCTCCACGGAGAGCCAATCTCACACCGAATTAACCAGAGCGGCCCTCACTGACCTTTCCGATTCCTTCCACCGTCTCGTGACACCTACCACGATTGTGGTGTTACACGTGAGCATCTTCTCGGGATCAAATTGGGAGGTCCGGACCTATGCTTACCTTCCGTGACCTGCCACCTCGCCGCCATTTTCTCTTCACGCTGAACCAAGAGAATGAACCCAACCGACTGATAAAAGCGAGTTAAAAATAGGGGCCTGGGGCCCAGCTGGCCACAATTCAGCCCCAGCCCCACACCTACCGGCTAGCTGTGTGACCTTGGACGAGTTACTTCGTCTCTCTGTACTTTGGGTTAAGGTCTAAAGCGAGGGTGCCAGTAATAAGAGATCGTGAGGATGAAATAAACCAATAGCTGTAAAATACTAGAAGAGCGTCTGGCCAGCAGTAAGCGCTCAGTAAATGCTATCGGCTCTTATTACATGAAAGAAGTTTAAACTCCCAGCACAGAGGATAGGGGTGATAGCCAATGATAGCAGCGGGAACAGGAGTCAGGCTTTGTGGCTGAGAACAGGATCTTCAAGCTCTAAGAGCCTGGCTTTGAAGATTGCAAACCAAAGCCTGAAAGGTCCAGGGCCAAAAGTGTCCCACAGGTGTCTGTCGACTGTGTTTCCGGGCTGCCCGCTTAGCGGAGGCTCTGGCTGAGTGAGCCGTTGGGGTAGGTGGCAAGGGGGGGGTTCTCCAGAGCCCCCGGACATCCTAGCACGGGGCTGGGGCGGCAGCCTGGAGCCCCGCCATCTGCACAACCAGAACCCAGGAGGATGGAAGGATCACTGGGAGCCTTGAGATGCCTTGAGCATATTGGAGGTTGAAGAGGGCACAGATAGACTCAACCATCCCCGTTTGCTTGGGACTGAGAGTTTCCTGGGACATGGAGCTTTCAGAGCTGAAACTAGGAACCCGAGACAGTTGGTCACATTCCCACATGGCTAGACCATGGCCGAGGGCACGGCATGCCTCTGCCCCCTGATGACGACCAGAACTGACTGGTAGAAGCCAGTGTGGATGGTTGTTGAACTACCATGGACAGTACCATGGTACCATGTTGAACTACCCAGTGAGCCCTTGGACTCCCCAGGGAGGGAGGGGGCTGGTTCAAATTCTGAAGTGACTGGGCATGATGGAATGTGACTGGGGTCGTCTGACGGTGTTCAGATGCCCCGGCTTACCCCCCAGAGGGGTGACAGCTCGGGAGTTGAGCTCAGAGAGAGAAGATTAAAGACCATTCCATTTTTGCACCTCTGGGTCTGTGAGGGCCCAGTTCATGTGTGTTCCATCCTTCGGGAATGTTCATAGATGGGAGGAGTGGGGACTAACCCACCACCTGCCAGGCAGTGGGCTGGGTATTCCCGGTGTAGTAGTTCATTTCATCCTCCCAGGCACCCACGAGGTAGGTGTCATTATCCATCTTGTTTTGCAACCGAGGAATTGGAAGTCTTCAGAGTGTGGGCAAGGGTTGGATTCAGGATTTGAACAGGGTAGGGACTGCATGTTTGTCCCCCTGCCGCCCCCCCCCCCCCCAATTCATATGTTGAAACCTTCATCCCCAGCAGGATGGTATCAGACGGTGGGGCCTTTGGGAAGTAACTAGGCCACGAGGGTGGAGCCTTCATAAAGGGATTAGATAAGAAGAGACACGTTGGGGCACCTGGGAGGCTCAGTCTTGATTTTCGACTCTTGATTTCGGCTCAGCTCATGATCTCATGGTCGTGAGATCGAGCCCCGATTTGGGCTCTGCGTTGGGCGTGGAGCCCGCTTAAGATTCTCTCTCTCTCTCTCTCTCTCTCTCTCTCTCTCTGCCTCTCTCGCTCTCTCTCAAAAAAAGAAGAGACACGGGAGCATCACACGAAGAGAGAGCTTTCCCTAGGAGCCAATGGACCGGCACCTTGACCTGGAACTTCCCAGCCTCCAGAGGTGTGAGAAATAACCTTCTGTTGTTTAACCCCCCCTAGTCTATGCTACTCTGTTACAGTAGCCCGAGCTAAGACAGGACCTGATCCGTTAGATCCTCGCCATTTCCCCTGAATAAGTCCTGCCCTGCTTCTGTCCCCATAAGCCACCCAGGTGGAGTCCACAGAAGATGATTTGAAGCTACAAGAACATCTCTTTGCTTCTGATCTCTGTCCTGGGCAGCCTGAAATTCCACCTTTACAGATAATCATTGGGGACAGGGGGAGATAAGTAATCTCTTCTCTTCTGTGAGCCCAACACCCGGGAAAATACCTCTGGAAGAGGTAGGACACGATTTGGCCATAACAACCACAATAATAATAGGTGATAATTATTGAGCGCTTCCTGTACAACAGGAGCCGTTCTAAGCCCCTCACAGGTAGTGGCTTCTTTTATTTACGCCTTCCAAGAGCCGAGGGAGGCATGTAGTATGAATATTGAGAAACGCGAACATTTTCTTGAACCCAAAAGCTCAGTTTTTCTGAGGGATTCTAAAAGAAACGAAAACACATCTATCGGCACATCAAATCTTGGAGGACTGGGACGTCTCGGCTGAGGCCGGAAGCAGGGGTAGAGTGACCCCACAGAGAGGGTGGGAGAAGATTCTTTGCAGACGGAACACCTTGAATAAACCTTGAGATGAGAGAGAATACGCTAGTGACAGTGGGAAGAGAGGAGGCCAGATGGCAGGAACCTTGGGGTCATTTTAAGGAATGTTAATTTTATCCCGAAGGGCTGGGAACCACTGAAGGCCTTGAGCAGGGAAGTGATATACTCACATACGCACTTGAGGAAAATGATTCTGGGTGCAGTGTGGATAGATTCAGAGAACTGTGTCTTCTAGTTATGAGCTCTTGGATGTTAGTGAGGCATATGGCTGCCTAAAGATTGCATTCTCTCAGCTTCTTTTGCAGCTAGGTGTGGTGATGTGACTGGGTACTGGTCAATGAAATATACGGAGAAAGTTCTGGGAAGGACCCTTAAAGGGACAGGGTGTATCCTTCTTCATTCTTCCCCCCCGACCTCCCCTGCACTGGAATGCAGAAGCGATGGCTGGTGATTAGGCAGCCATTTTGGACCAGGGCATGCTGAGTGTTGTAGAGCAGCAAAATGAAAATAGCCTGGGTCCTCGAGAATCACAGAGTCACTGTATCATCCCTGGACATTCAGGTATCAGCTTCTTTTCTTTTTTAAAAAAAAAATTTTTAATGTGTATTTATTTTTGAGAGAGAGAGACAGGGAGAGAGAAACAGAGCATGAGCGGGGGAGGGGCAGAGAGAGAGGGAGACACAGAATCCGAAACAGGCTCCAGGCTCCAAGCTGTCGGCACAGGGCCCGACGTGGGGCTCGAACTCACCGACCTCGAGATCATGACCTGGGCCGAAGTCGGTCGCTTAACTGACTGAGCCTCCCAGGCGCCCCTGGATCTGTTTCTTTTACGTAAAAGGGAAATATATTTTGATCTTGTGTAAGCCACTGTGATTTGAACTTCTTGTCATATGCGACTGAACTTAATCCCAAGTGTCACAGGAAGAAAGAGTGGACGCAGGGAAATCAGGAAGATGCAGTGGTCCAGGTGTGAGAGGGGAGGATGAAAAGCTTTGATTTGAAGATATTCGTCGGTAGTAGAATCCGTAAGTCTGGGCGATTGGCTGGATGGGGGAGGAGGGGCAAGAAAAAGGGACATGTTGGAGATAACACCCAACATGAGGGTGGATGCCATTTGCTGAGTTTTTTTTTTTTTTTTAATTTTAGAAAGAGAGAGAGTTGGGGGGGGCAAATGGAGGAGAGGGGCAGAAGGAGAGAGAGACAGAGGGGGGTGGGAATCTCAAGCAGGCTCCCTGCTTAGCACAGAGCCTGACACGGGGCTCGATCCCACAACCCCGGGACCCTGGACACGTGCTGAAATTGAGTCAGGCGCTTAATGGCCTGAGCCACACAGGCACGCCAGCTGTGGTCATTTTAAAACATGTTCGCAAACTCTTCGACTCTCCTCCCCTCAAGGGGTGGAGTCTAATTCCCCTCCCCTGGAACATGGACTGGCCTGGGTGACTCACTTTTAGTGACTGGCATGCTTAGGGGACTGATGACACACGACTGCCGAGCCTTGGCCATGAAAGGTGATTCAGCTTCTCCTTGGCTGTCTCTCTACCATGCCATAAGAAAATCCTGGCCGCAGGGAGAGGAAGCAGCCCTCAGTGGAGTGCCTCGCTGACACCAGCCCCAACGTGCCACCGCGTGACTGAGCCATCTCGGAAATGGCTCCTGGTGGCTGTATTGAGCCACCCCAGCGGATGCCACGTGGAGCTGGGTGAGCTCGCTCCTCTAAGCCCTGCCCAAGTTGCCTATTTTTGGACAAAATCGATGGTTGTCGTTGTTTGAGGCCACTAGGGTTTGTTACACAGCAATACGTAACTGATACATTTGCCGAGAAGGTTCTGAGCCCCGCCCCGCTGCCTCTAGAACGATGGCCAGAAAAGGCTCTGAAGCCATCTCGTACCCCAACTCCCTTTATGGTGGAGGCAGCTGCTTCTCGGGGTCCCACCCGCAGAGTGGAGCTCCAACTAGTTCCGTCTGGGGTGTATTCTGGCCAAGTGCAAGCCCGCGATTATCTTGGCCCACGGCGAACAGAATTGGGAAACGAAGCATTTTCAGTAAAACCATGATTCATCCCCAGGCCAAAGGCACCCTCTTCGGGGATCGCCCACTGCTTTGGAATTTCTAAGCCACCACTCCCTTCTCAACAGGGCTAACGCAGCACCTGCCAGTGAGAGGTTAAAGGAAACGCAAAGCCTGGTCCTCTGTTGCCCCGCCCCTCCCAAGCGCGCCTGGATTCCTTATCTTTGCATTTCCTGCCTCATACCATCTCCTGGGGCACCCGGGCAGCCGGTCAAAGTCTTCATGCTGTGCTGCTAGTGACTGGGCTTCTGCTCTGCCACACGGCCACTTACCAGGGGCCATCTGTGCTGGGTGGGTCACACGTCTCCTCTGCAATCCCTAACAGTCTGTACATCGGCCAATACAATCTAACGGGTATGTCACCGTGATGGCGTTTTACGTGTCAACTTGGCTGGGCTATGGAGCCCGGTTTTCAAACGCTGATCTAGGTGTCGCCGTGAAGAGATTTTGGAGATGTGGTTACCATCTACGGCCAGCTGACTTAAAGGAGAAGGGATTATCCTCCATAGAGTGGGTGGGCCCGATCTAACCAGCTGAAAGGCCTTAAGAGCAAAACTAAGATTTCCCCCGGGGAGGAAGAAATTCTCCTGTGGATGTGGGATTTGCCAGCCCCCCATCATTGGGTTCTGCTCCTGAAGCCAAGACTAGTCTGTCTGTTAACTAACTTGAATTTAAATTAAGAAAGACAAAACAAAACAAAACAAAACAGAAAAAGCTATGCATGGGTTCGCCGGGGTGGCTCGGTCGGTTAAGTGTCTGACTCTTGATTTCGGCTCAGGTCATGATCTCACAGTTTGTGGGCTCGAGCCCCGTGTCGGACTCAGCCCCCCATCATTGCATAAGCCAATTCCTTGAACTACATCTCATATGTATGTATATATATGTACGTACACGTGTATTTGTATATATACATGCATATAAAATATTAGATATTCTGCAAAATATTTGTATTATAGTAATAATTTACACCATGTGAACTAATATTAATTAATAAATGATTAATATGGCACTGAATATAACCTATTAACACGATACACAAGATACGTTACACCCAGATTACACACTGGTGCTAAAGGAAAAGCATTTGTTCATTGTGGACAGGACAGCAACTGAGACCAAAATCTGGAGGTGCTTCCACTTTTGAAGCCTCTCGGGAAATCTGAGTACACGAGGCCTAACTTCCCCGATGAGTTCTTTGATGTTTGGTTGGCTTTTATCCACATTCTCGCGCGTGTTTGCTCAAAAAACATCACCAGCCGCCAACAGGGTCCTCATTGCAAGGGTTCTTACGACGACAGAAACATCAGTGTCGAATTGTCTAGACAAATGATCCCATGACTCTGTTGGAGGTACTTAAACAGTGAAGGGTTCGTGTCCAAGAACTTCCCAAACTCAGCACCCCAAATCAAATCATCCCGTGAAGAAACGGGCAGAAGACACGAATAGACGCTTCTCCAAAGAAGACATCCAGATGGCCGACAGACACGTGAAAAGATGCTCCGCGTCACTCCTCATCACGGAAACGCAAATCAAAACCACAATGAGATACCACCTCACACCTGTCGGGATGGCTAACGTTACCCCTCAGGCAACAGCAGACGTTGGCGAGGATGGCAGGAGAAAGCGGAACCCTTGTGCGCTGCTGGTGGGAATGCCAACTGGTGCAGCCACTCTGGAAAACAGTATGGAGCTTCCTCAAAAAATTAAAAATAGAACTACCCTATGACCCAGCAATCGCACTACTAGGAATTTGTCCAGAGGATACAAAAATGCTGATTCAAGGGGGCACATGCCCCCCAATGTTTATAGCAGCCCTATCAACAATAGCCGAACTATGGAAAGAGCCCAAATGTCCATGGATGAATGGACAAGGATGTGGTATATATAATATATATATATATTATATATATATATATTATATATATATATTATATATATGGTATATACACACACAATGGAATATTACTTGGAGATGAAAAAGAATGAAATGTTGCCATTTGCAACAACATGGATGGAACTAGAGGGTATTACGCTAAGCAAAATAAGTCAGTCAGAGAAAGATGGGTATCATATAATTTCACTCATATGTGGAATTTGAGAAACACAACAGATGAACATAGGGGAAGGGAAGGAAAAATAAAGATAAAAACAGATAGGCAGCCTGTAAGAGACTGTTAAACACCAAGTATAAACTGAGGGCTGCTGGAGGGGAGGTGGGGGGGGGGATGGGCTAAATGGGTGACCGGCATTAAGGAAGGCACTTTTTGGGATGAGCACCGGGCGTTATATGTAAGTGATGAATCATTGGGTTCTGCTCCTGAAGCCAAGACTAGTCTGTCTGTTAACTAACTTGAATTTAAATTAAGAAAAAAAAAAAACCAAAACAAAACAGAAAAAGCTATGCATGGGTTCGCCTGAGTGGCTCGGTCGGTTAAGTGTCTGACTCTTGATTTCGGCTCAGGTCATGATCTCGCGGTCTGTGAGTTCGAGCCCCGCGTCGGGCTCTGTGCTGACAGCTCAGAGCCTGGAGCCTGTTTCAGATTCTGTGTCTCCCTCTCTCTCTGACCCTCCCCCGTTCATGCTGTGTCCCTCTCTGTCTCAAAAATAAATAAACGTTAAAAAAAAAAAAAAGAGCTATGCATGTTGTTCCTTTCTAGAAGCTAGAGATAAGAGAGTTCATCCATAGGTGGAACAAGACAGGACTTTCCCTCGGAGCAGATCACCACTTCAAGTTACGTGGATCTTCAGTAATTGTGCGAAAATGGCCCCAGCTTCTTCTCAAGTTCCATCCCATGGGTGAGATCTGCCCAACCTGAGAGTTTCCACTGGAAGTGAAAGATGGCAGCCAAGGGACCGCATCTGGTGATTATCACGGGAGCTGCTTGTGCCGAGAGGCCTCAGCAGCGATCACTGTTTGACAAACAGGGCTGTCATGACACCATCGGGGTAAGGAAAGTAACACCTTCTACAAGTTATAAGCGTCAGGCTCTATGGCCAGCCTTGTCGCAGACATTACCTCGGCGTTTGCAGGGACTTTGAACCTTTAGTTCTCTCTTGCCCTGGTGACGATCCTGGACATTTAGTGATTGCTTCACAAAGGGCTTCCAAAAGTTGTGGAAAATTCTGTGACGTTCATTTTCACAGCCCATGCTGCCAAATGCAAATGGTAGGCTGTATCATCAAGGCAGCTAGTAAAATGCACCCATTTTCCAGAGAAGTGTACTAAGGTAAGAACCAGGAAACAGAAGTGACTTGTTAAAGATCATGCTGCTTACTGGTACCCAAGCCTGCTTTCATACCCAGATCTCAGTAGGGGATTTAAAATGATTGCATGGAGAGAGAGAGACAGACAGACAGACGCTGGGAGAAACTGGTGATTTCAGAGTAGGGTAGCATGTCCCAAACTTGACCGACAACTGAAGCCTTCAAAGTGTGATAAAAATACAGATCCCTGGGGCACCTGGGTGGTTCAGTCGGTTAAGCATCTGACTTCGGCTCAGGTCATGATCTCATGGTTCGTGAGTTCAAGCCCCGCATCGGGCTCGCTGCTGTCAGTGCGGAGCCTGCTTCGAAACCTCTGTCTCCCTCTCTCTCTGCCCCTCCCCTGCTCACTCTCTCAAAACTAAAATAGACACTAAAAAAAAAAAATACAGATTCCCTCGGCCCCATCTGAATAGGTAGGTCCAGTGGGGGCCTAGGACTCTGCATTTTTTGACAGGTGTCCTGGGTCATTCTTGTTATCAGGCAGGTGGGAGATGTGGGGTGTGTGTGTGGGGGGGTGGCGAGCTTTATTTTGGATGCAAACACAGTTGTGCACTTTGGATGGCAGAGTGTGGACACCTGGTGGAGAAACACTTCCCAGACACTCCTCAGACCGTTTGAGACCTTCTTCCAGAAGAGCGACCCTCTGAAGGCGGTGCTGTGCATGCCGTAAAAGGGATGCGGGGACCCAACTGGATGAATCTCTCAGGAGGGAATCAGATGCCTGGAGGAGGGATAGGTGGCTGACCCCTGCCGTCCCGTCTCAGACCTGCTCTGTTTTCTCAAGAGGCTGGAACATCTCTTGCAAAGAAATCTCTTCCTCGGGGTGGGGGGGGGGGGGGGGCGGCGAGCTACAGCTGGAAAGGCCTCGAGTGTCCAAGGGCCGCGTACTGACCCAGACCTCCCATTGGTCTCAAGCCACAACCCAGGGGGACAGGCTGGAGAAGTTGTTCACATTCGCCACTATGGCCTGTCCTGCTATCTCTTTGAGGACTGGGCACAGACCCAGTTCACAAGCCCCGCAGAACACGCGTGCAAAAAGCTTGGTGTGGCGGGAGGTGCGTGTTCTGTATTCAGTAAATGGTACAGATCATTGTCGCCCTCGTTGTCATCAGCATCAACGACATCACTGCCACATTATAGACGCGCCTTCTAACCAGCCATGGAACTCTCCATGCACTATGTCCCCGTTTAGCTGAGGCTTCCCTTCCCCGGGCTACACGCCGGGGGGAGGCCATCTTTGATGGGATCGGGGTGCCTGGTGTGAAAGACTCTGTCTTGGAGTTTAGATTTGGATTCCATCTGAGAAAGAGGGAACGGGGCCGAGCTGTGGAAAGAAGGGGTGCCATGAGCCGGGGTGATTGGGCGCCCACGAGAGACTGGCTGATGTGCTAGACGCACGGTAGCTGGATGTCAGAGTTGCCTCGGGTCCCGGAAGCTTCCAGGCCCAGTTTTAGGCCAGGATGAGCCTTACCACAAACTCCTTTTCCAGAGAGTGGGTTCACTGACTCTTTGCTCCCGAGCAGCCCGATTAACCCAGAGAAGGTGGCCTCGTTGAAGCACGAGGGAAAGTCAGTGGGTCCGGATCAGAATCTTGGCCCAACTGAGACTCAGTTTCCTTCCCTGCAAAAGGAGATGATGGTGCCTCTTCTGCTTCACAGGATGGCAGGAGGGCTTGGGAAGATAATGCGGGTGAGTGTGAGCGCATTATCGGAAGATAATTCGAATACCCTGTAAAGTATTCGACGCGAGAGGGGAACCCTCTTGCCGTGCTGGTGGGAATGCAAACTGGTGCAGCCGCTCTGGAAAACAGTGTGGAGGTTCCTGAAAAAATTAAAAATAGAACTACCCTACAACTCAGAAGTTGCGCTACTGGGGATTTATCCAAAGGATACAAAAATGCTGATCCGAAGGGGCGTGTGCACCCGCATGTCTCTACTTGGCAGTGAGAAAGAATGAAATGTGGCCATTTGCAACAACGTGCATGGAGCTAGAGTGTATTCTGCTCAGCGAAAGAAGTCAGTCAGAGAAACATAAATCTGTGATTTCACTCATATAGAGAATTTAAGAAACACAACAGACGAACGTAGGGGAAGGGATGGAACAATGAGATAAGAGAATGGGAGGCAACCCATAAGAGACTCTTCATCATAGAGAACAAACTGAGGGTTGCTGGAGGGAGGGGGTAGGCGGGCTGGGCTAAATGGGTGATGGGCACAGCATCAATTGAGGTGTATGAGTGAATCATGTTTCTCCCCATGTGCCCCGGCTCATCCAGGGTTCTAGAACCCTTTGAACAAACATCCCAGTCTCTAGCGGTGACCAGATTTTCAGAACCCAATCAGAGGACAGAGGATTTTCTAAAATTAAAACACTAAACAAACGAACAAACAAAAAAATTAAGTACTCAACACCTTGGGCCGCTTACAGCCGTACTAACCCCCAACTCGTTTCCCAGATTAATCGTCCCACTTGGTTCTGGATAACTTTTGGCTGTTTCCCAAATGCAAATATGACTCAGAAGACAAAAGATTTACCACCACCGGACATATTTGAACACTTGCTCCGATGGAAATAAATGTGTCGAAGAAAGGGCGCTAACTGCTCTCGGAAAGAAAATCTACGATGAGAAGGGTGGCTTTCCTTTTCAGGATTGGAGGTCCGCCATCTGAGGTCATAGAGATGGCTGAAGGCACAGTTTCATTCCGAGGTCGCTTTTCAAGGACATCGTCAACGGACCAGTGGAGAGCTTCATGTTGAAATGAGAATTAGTTTTCACTTGTCAGATAGAACCTTTTCTTTTAAGGCTTTACAGAACATAAAAATAAGGCAAATAAATACGATTTTTCTTCTTATTGTTTAAATTATTCCTTTTTTGTATGCTTATTTATTTTTGAGAGAGAGAGGGAGAGAGAGCACGGGCGGGGGGAAGGACAGAGAGAGAGGGAGACAGAGGATCCGCAGCTGGCTGTGCGCTGACAGCAGAGAGCCTGATGCAGGGCTCGAACTCACAAACCGCGAGATCGTGACCTGAGCCAAAGTCGGATGCTTAACCAATGGAGCCACCCAGGTGCCCCCAAATAAATATTATTTTATGTGCATAAATTATGGCACACGTGCTTAAGTCACTCCCCCCACCCCGGCCCCCCTTTTAACCTTCTCCACCTCCTTCGCCAACAGTGAACCAGTGCACTTTTTTTTCCCCATGCACTGGGAGGAAAGAAGTTTCCAAAGTTGGCCATCCTGTGCGCACTCATCGTGGGACATTCAAACCATTTCCAAGCAACCGTCGTTACACGTGGGGATGTAGGAATACACTCGTAGTGATACCCGGAAAAAAAAAAAAATCGGAAGTCAGCTTTTCCAGTAAGAAGGCTGCCCTGCTCTGATTTGGCGGGATTGGGAGGGCTGAGGGAAATCTCGAACACGTTTTTGCTTTTAGTGAATTCACTGTTATCAAGCTCTCCTAGCACCCACGGAGAAGAGGAGAGCGTTCGGGTGCTAATAAAGCCCTGAGTGGGTTTTCTGGATACACACCCGAACACCTTGTACATGATTTAGTTGTTAAATATGCTCGCGAAGCGGGGTTTAGGTTAATTATGTATCAGAGTTAATCAATGTGTCATAATTAAAACAGCGATGATTCACTGGCTGTACCCGTTGTTCTGGATAATTAAGTCACAAGTTACTGAACGTTTCTTTGAGCTGCATTGTATTTATTCAAAACCAGGAAAACCCACTCGGCTTTTGTTATCACGAGAAACAGCTCCCAGTTCTCTCCTACTCCAGTAGACGGATCTCTGACCCCCTTTTACTGACGTGCTTTCTGATCGTCTTGTGTTTTTTGCTTTTTCATCTAAACTTTTTAAACCATCCAGCACAGCGATTATTTGGGAGAAACCGTTTGGATGATTTAAAAAGTTTAGATGTCTAAAAATGTCCTCAGGGGCACCTGGGGCTCAGTTGGTTAAGCGTCCGACTCTTGATTTCGGCTCAGATCACAGTTCATGAGTTCGAGCCCCATGTCATGCAGTTCCTGGCACCAGAGAAGGGAGGGGACTTTGTACGGTAGGTGGTCCCTTCTTTTGATTTGGCTTTGGAAGCCATGATAGGGTAGATTTATCACAGATTTATCACTTCCCCATGAGGAAGTTTCTCTCCGCTACAGATTGCCTGGGCTTCTCAGTTCAGGGTCCATACAGGTCAATCACTGATGGAAAGTCGGGCTCAACGAGTAGAAACAGAGACAAGAAACGAGCCAGGAGCAGGTCCCGAAGTTAGAGTTTGCTGTGGATCAACTCAGAGTGGACAACACACCCAGGAAGGTTGTGTAGATATAAAAACAACATTAATTTAAAAATTGGGGCGCCTGGGTGGCGCAGTCGGTTAAGCATCCGACTTCAGCCAGGTCACGATCTCGCAGTCCGTGAGTTCGAGCCCCGCGTCAGGCTCTGGGCTGATGGCTCGGAGCCTGGAGCCTGTTTCCGATTCTGTGTCTCCCTCTCTCTCTGCCCCTCCCCCATTCATGCTCTGTCTCTCTCTGTCCCCAAAATAAAATAAAAACGTTGAAAAAAAGGAAAAAAAAATTAAAAAAAAAAATTGGGGCGCCTGGGTGGCTCGGTCGGTTGGGCGGCCGACTACGGCTCAGGTCACGATCTTGCGGTCCGTGAGTTCGAGCCCCGTGTCAGGCTCTGTGCTGACCGCTCAGAGCCTGGAGCCTGTTTCAGATTCCATGTCTCCCTCTCTCTCTGACCCTCCCCCGTTCATGCTCTGTCTCTCTCTGTCTCAAAAATAAATAAACGTTAAAAAAGATAAATAAATAAAAAATAAAAACTAAACAGGGAGGCTGATGGGTAGAAAATGTTTCCCTTGCACAGGAAGGTCCGTCTCTGGCCGAGCTCTGGTTTCCACGGAAAACAGGGCCTCTAACTCTGGGTGACATCCTTTCCTTGCAGAGGGCTTCTGTTTGCTTGGATTCGTGGTACTCTGCAGTTTCTGGGTTGAGCCCTGGTGGAATGTTCGAGCAGTTCTGTTTGAATCGATGGACCAGGTTCAAAGGAGAAGAACGATGAAGAGTGCCCCCCCCACCACCACCACCCTCCAGAGGGCGCACAGCCTTCACCCCAAACTATGAAGGTGAAAAAGTGACACCACGACAAAGTGGTTCGGAGCATGTCCTTTAGAGACAGGCTGCCGGGGTTCACATCTCCGCTGTGTCACTTAACGACCTGGGGGGAGCTCTTGAATTGATCTGTGCCTCAGTTTCCTCATGAGTAACTGAGGGAAAATAATTAAGGAGAACTTATGACCCATCTTCTAAACCAGGATAGTTTTGAGAGGGAAAGGGATGATATGAGTAATGACATCGGCACAACAGGCATACGCTGGGACTGTCTCAGGCAACCCTGAAGGTATGGTTACCCTAATAATTAGGGCACCCACCTTATCCGGGTGCTGGGGGGTTTTAGATCTGTGCAAAAAGTGTCTGGTGTGGGGCAAAGGCTCTATAAGTGTTTGTTGTTGTTTACCCCAAAGACAGCACCTTTCCCGGTTTTTCCCACTCCTGTAAGTGAGCCCGTGATTCTCCTTGTCCTCCAAGGTCTGGGCCTGTTTCCTCGTCTCTTTATGTGGGCACAATGATGGCTGCTCAGCTTATACCAAGGACATCACGCCGTTGCTTGGCTCTCATGGGACTCTGGACATTGTAGGCACCTGATACGGCTTTCCCGAATGCATGATGAACAGAGACTGTGAAGGGCCTTGCAAACACAAAAGACTGGTCAGGTCGGGGAGTCGAGGGGGTCAGTGGTCATACACCCCCTTCATCAATTTCACAAGCTATCATCAGATCTCTGGGTAGGAAACGAGGTTGCTTTTGGAGGGTGCAACAAATGACCTCCACGCTGTGACTATGATTGACCCCGGACTGTCTTTAAACATGGGAAAACCAGTTGGGAGCCCCGGGAAGCCCGAGGCAGAGAGGTCTGGAAGTAATTTCAGGGAGAACAGATTGGAAATGAGCGTTATTGTCTTGTTCCCCATTTGCAAAGGCCAAGCGGACATAAAGGGTTGGTCAGGTTGGGCACGCGGACAGCAAAATCCGAGGATCAGAAGTCAGCCTTGGGGTCGGCCTCCAGCACTGTGTCCCACGGGCAGGTGGCTGGGCCACTGACGATCCGTTGGCAGAGCCCTTCTCGAATGGGCACCCACCCATGTGTCTTCATGCACAGAGAAGTACATTCCACTCTGGGTGACGGGAACGCTGTTTTAGTGGCCATTTCACTTGGTGACCAGCGTAAACGCCAGCCTGTGAGGTTCTTTAGGAGCTGGCAGAAAGGATGGCCTTTCCGGCGACACACCCGCGCGTGGCTGTGTTTTACATCCTTTGATGACGACAGCAGTTGCAGCTAACGTCATTGGGGGGCTTGCTCTGATTCGGGCATGGCGCTCTGTGCCTCACACGGCTTGCTTTGGTGCCCACGGTGAGGATTCTGTATGCCAGGATGTTTAGGGATACTCAGGGTTTCCTACTAAGTGCTGGAGTTAGGAATCGAACTCAGGCCCGTCTGAGTCCCAGACCAGACCATACTGGCCTCTTGCGTGGGCCCCTGCAGCCTCCGTATTAGGCCTTCTCTCCCAGGTATTGCCAGGTGGTCATGACCTGGATCCCAGGCGTCCTTGTTCCTCCAGGAACCCTGGGCATCAGCCGGCCGGTAGCAGATGCCATGCATCGTGGATGTGCCCTCCCCTCCCCTCCCCCAACTTTCTTCACCAGCAGCTGTTGTATGTGTATGGCCCTGTCTTACTTTTGCTGTCCAGCCGCCCCGACCCCACTCTAGACTCTTGTCCGTCCACCCTGCCTACTCCTTTTTTAGGCCCATTTCTGGAAAGATCCACTGTCCTTAAGCCACGTTACACTAGAAACGCAAATGCTGGGGCACCTGGATGGCTCAGCGGGTTCAGCATTTGACTTTGGCTGCGGTCATGATCTCACGGTTCGTGAGTTTGAGCCCCGCATCGGGTGAGCTCGAGCCCCGCATCGGGTGAGCTCGAGCCCCACTTCAGTAAAAAAACAAAACAAAAAAACCCACGAGCCCCGCTTCTCTCTCTCTCTCTCTCTCTCCCTCTCTCTCCACCCATGCTCACTTGTGCTTGCTTTCTCTTACAAAAAAAAAAAAAAAAAAAAGAAGAAGAAGAAGAAGAAAAAGAAGGCGGGGGGGTGGGGGTGGGGAAGAAATGCAAGTTCTCAGCCCCTGCCCCAGACCTGCTGAATCAGAACCCCCGGAGCTGGGTCCCAGCGATGCCTGTGTTAACAAGCCGTCTGGAAGATTCTGCCGCAGGCTCAAGTTTGAGAACCCATGTACCCCTGTCTTACAGAATGAACTTCAACACCTCCCTGCCTCTCAGTCCTGCCCTTACGATGTTACCCACTGCTGTTGACACAGACTGTGATCACGGGGCTTGACACTTTCTACGTCCTTAACAAGCAAATCCTGGGTCACGGACTGATTGATGTGCCAGGGCGTGCTTACTTGGGGTGTCTGCTCCAACCCACAGTTCCTGAGACGCTGAGTCAGGTGGCTGGTGTCTGCCTCCAGGTGCCTTAGAACTTTCTAGTTTCCATGAGGTCCAGAGGGATGTACTTCCAGCACAATAAGCCCCCCTATTTTTACTTTAATTGTTCTAAGGTTTCTTTCTCTTTCTTTCTTTCTTTCTTTCTTTCTTTCTTTCTTTCTTTCTTTTTAATGTGTGTTTAGTTTTGAGAGAGAGAGAGAGAGCAAGAGAGAGCAAGCGGGGGAGGGGCAGACAGAGAGGCGGACAGTGAGCCCGGCGTGGCGCTCGAACTCACGAACCGTGAGATCATGACCTGAGCTGAAGTCAGAAGTTCAAGCGACTGAGCCGCCCAGGTGCCCCTCTCAGGAGGTTTCTGATCGCTGCTTAGGTTACAAGCAAATGTTTCCCTTTTGGAAGACATGTATCATTGTGGTTCCGTAGGTGACTGTCTTAGCTGCACTCCCCACCGTGTGACTCCTGGTATCTGTGTAGCGGAAGCTGTGATCAGGGCTCCTCCTTTCCTTGCCTACCTGGGCTCCTTGCTGTCAAACTTCCGGCCTCCAGAGGCTCACTTGGTGGCAATCGTGGTCCCCTCTTCCGTGGGGGGAGCCAACGTCTTCGATGACCCTGCCTGTGGGGTTGGTGACTAGCTTCGTCCTATTGGAGTCTCTTTCTTTCTTCCCACCTCATGCTCCGTCTTCCCCCATTCCGGGGCCCCAGGCTTTGCCCCTGAGGGATTTGCGAGCTGCTCAAAGCTTCTCACTGTGGCAGATGACATCATCGCGGCGGCAGGCAATTCAGCTGATAGTTGGGACAGACAGGGCAGCTGATGCAGAGTAAACCACATTATTTTATGGTCTGTCATTCTGATTCAGGTATGCCAAGGTTGGTCATAATTCTCCACGGGGCCGTTCCATTTTATGGGCTGCTGGGTTCCCTGCCACACCCCGCCCCCCACCTTTCTTTTTGAATCAGAAGACAGGACACCAAGTGCTTCTGACAACTCATTTGAGCGTGCAAGCTTGCAGAAACTTCCATAGGAGCTCAGTGCCTTCTGCCGTGCAAAGGTCCTGTGGTTCAGGAAGCTCCGACAGAATCCTGATTGTCAGGGAAAGCTTCAAACTAGCCTTGTGCTCGCCTGGGGGCGGGGATGCCAGGCTTCTTCTCTCCGGCCCCTCTCTGTTGAGGTTGTACCACCCGTATCAGTCACGGTTCAGAGAGGCAGAATCACTAGGTTCTGTGTTTTTAAAAGCAGAGATTTGGCCTCACACAATGACAGGAGTAGGTTAAGCAGTCTCTGTGGGGCTGCTGTCCCCCTATCTGATGCTGCAGCTGAAGTCCACAGGCAGGCAAGATCAAGGACAAGGCTGAACCCACCAGCACAGACTGGAGCTCACGAGGCTGGACTGAGACCTGTGTCAGATCTTAGCTTGATGCTGCGGTGACCTGTGGAAGCCGGGGTCCCGTGGGATGGAGCTAAACCCAGCCGGGGAGTCAGAGAAGCTGAGGCCACCCTGTGTGTAAGCGACGAAACGGTCACTCTTTCCCTTCTGCCGTCCAAAACTCCCAATCGAATCTTTCCGTAGGTCGCTTGAAACAGACATCGACGGGGAAGGGAATTCTGGGAAATGCAGCTCGGCCCCGCCCAGGCGACACCTGACAAAGCCACTGCCGCGCCTTGACCTTTCTGTGGGTCTCGCCCGGTGACTTTTCTCTTCATTACCGATATAGGAGACAGTACGAGATGCAATATTAAGCTACAGGGGAACGTGCCACGATCCACGCATTGAATATTTAAAGATTATTCTTGTAAGTTTTCAACTTATTCCACCTACTAAGTATTTGACTTATTTTCATTTATTTAGTTTTTAAAATGTGTTTTACTTATTTTTGAGAAGGAGAGCACAAGTTGGGAAGGGGCCGAGAGAGAGAGAGAGAGAGAGAGAGCAGGGGAGGGGCAGAGAAAGGGAGACACAGAATCTGAAGCGGCTCCGGGCTCCGGGCTCCGGGCTGTCAGCACAGAGCCCGACGCGGGGCTCGAACCCACAAGCCGCGAGATCGTGACCCGAGCCAAAGTTAGACGCTTAACTGACTGAGCCATCCAGGCGCCCCTGGACTCATTTTTAATGAAGTTAATGTGACTAGAGGAAAGACTAGAAGAAAGAACTCCAATGGGTTAATGGTGGTTGCCTCTGGGGGGGCAGGGGGTGAGTTGTGATTTTTTTCCCCCTACTTCCTTATGGGTTTTTCAATCTATATACTTTAGCCATTTTTATAATGAATATATGTTCCTTTGATGATTAGCAATAACATTTATTTTTAAAAAAAATTTTTTTTTTGTTTCAACGTTTATTTATTTTTGGGACAGAGAGAGACAGAGCATGAACGGGGGAGGGGCAGAGAGAGAGGGAGACACAGAATCGGAAACAGGCTCCAGGCTCCGAGCCATCATCAGCCCAGAGCCCGACGCGGGGCTCGAACTCCCAGACCGCGAGATCGTGACCTGGCTGAAGTCGGACGCTTAACCGACTGCGCCACCCAGGCGCCCCAAGCAATAACATTTAAACATTGAACATGAAAGGTAAGATCTGGTTTTGGGGGTGACGGGTGACAGGTGGCCGGGGTGAGAATGTGTCCGGAAACGGAGCGGTGGGGAAGAAAGGGACAGGTCACAGGGCTCCCTGCAGCGGGCCGGAAGTGGTGTCCTCCAATCCCACGGCGGGCGGGGAAGGGCTAGCACGTTGTGAAGGGGAAGGGCTGGGTTGGAAGAGCTCTCTGTGCACAGCCAGGGAGTCGGAACAGAGGGGAGGCGATCTGCCCCGGGGACCTCCGGGGGAAAGTGTGCTCAGGCAATCTGATGGCCTCCAGACCCGCGAGCCCTTGAGGAATTCAGCCGAAACCGACAACCGAAAGGGGAGGCCTTACATAGAGCGCTCGCTACTGGGCCATGGGCAGGATATCTGGGAGGACCGGGGGATCACATGGACCCAGGAACAGATAGACTTCTTTAGACCAGAGCCCTGGGGGAGGACCATAACTTTAGGATGACAAGAAGATGCCAACTTCGAAATGCTAGAAGGCCGTTCTGTTTGTTGGCTAATACCCAAAAGTCATCTATGTCGTCGAAACTGCCTGCCCCACGAGAAGCACACAGGCCGTCCACTGTCTTGTCCCCAGGATTGGAAAATGCCAGTCCAAAATGCCACCTGCTGAATCTGAATAAATGATGGTGTGCAGAAGGTCTCCACCACATCCGGTGGTGCCATTTTGGGGGCCCTAGATGCACGGTCACCCCGGCCCCCTGACCTTCCCAGAAGCGCTTCGTAGGGAGGCAGTGCTGACCCTAGGAGGAAGAGTGATGGAAGGGGCCACAGTGGAGAGATCAAGCCCTGGAGAAGGTTAACGGATAACCAGGTCACCATCCCTCCTCACCTAAATCTGGTAGACGTTTCTGGCAGTGAGAGTCACATTCCAAGGAGTAGGGACCATGATACTTTCGGACGTGTTAACACCTGGGGCAAGCCGGTATAGAGGTTCTTTGGGGGAAAGTCAGGATTTTCAGGCTCTGAAATCCGACGGCTTCTAGAGCTGACCAGGGAATAGGCGCTGGCTTGGACTGAGAGTCACCCTTCATCTCCCAGACTTTTCTGAAGTGTCTACTCCATGTCAGACATGCGTGAGGGAAGACATTGATGAATAAGATGCATCCCTGGGGTGCCTGGGTGGCTCAGTCAAACGTCCAATGGCAGCTCGGGTCATGATCTCAAGGATTGTGAGTTCGAGCCCCGCATCGGGCTCTGTGCTGACAGCTCGGAGCCCGGAGTCTGCTTCCGGTTCTGTGCCTCCCTCTCTCTCGCCCCCTCCCCCGCCTTGCGCTCTGTCCCTCTCTCTCTCTCTCTCTCTCAAAAATAAACATTGAAAAAAGCTAAACAACAACAACAAAAAGATGCCGTCCCTGCTGGCAAGCAGCACCCTGTCTGGCTGGAGAGGCAAAACCCGAGAGACAGAAAACCAATGCCGTGTACTCTATAGAAAGTGCCTTCCTGGTCTGCTGTGTGTTAGCAAGTCAGATTCTCCTCCGGCTCCCAGGCCAGGCTTCCTTCCTTTCATTTTTGCTGGGCGGAAAGCCACAGGTATCCCCTGCACTTCCTTCAGCCTTGAAATAGTATCCCAAATGCCAAAGCCTTTGAGAATAAGGTGAGATTTTCAAAAGCAAGAAAGACGGCTTTAATAGCTATATTTAGGATTTGGATAATATGAATGCAATAGCACCAGTTTTTTTTTTTTTTCCCCCTCTCCTGGAAAGTAGATCATTCTGAGATTCCTAGCTCTGATCGTGGCAGAAACACTGGTATCAGTAAATAGCTCTAAAACCTGGACGAAATATATAGAACAACAGCTTGTGGGCATTGGATCACGACCAACATAGGGCAATGGTTCTTGAGAAAAAGAGTGCCCATGAGCCAAGCCCCATATTCACACTATCTTCTTTCCCTGAGGGCATTTTCCAAGCGGCAGTACAGGGTCTTGCTAGGTAAAGGAAACAGTTTGGGGCTGCCAGAGTAGCTGAGATTGGGTGGGGGGGGCAGGGTCCTGTAAAAGAGAAAGCCACAGAGAAGGACCCCCTCTCCCCTCCCGCCATATATGTAAAAGTGGCGGTCAGGTCTTTGGCCACACACTGCTGGCAGGATGGAGGCTGGACCTTGGGCATCTCAGCACCCTGGGCTTTGAATCGGACCTCAGCAAGTCCTACCGTGTCCGTGGTCCAAGGAACATGTGCTAGGAGCAAAAGCAAAACTGAAAAAGATCTGCATGAACCGAGTCTAACGCCCAGCCTCAACAGGACGAAGGCAGTGGCTCTCAACCGGCGGACAATTTTGGACCCTACGAGATGTTTTGCAACATCGAGAAACGTTCTGAGTTGTCACGGTTGGGGGTTGTGAGGCTACTGGCGTCTAGTGGGCAGGGGCCAAGCACGCTGCTAAACACCTTACAAGGCACATCCTCCCAACAAAGAATAACCGTCCCCAGATGTCAACAGTTCCAAGATTGGGAAACCCCGGATATGGGTCATCTGCAAGCAACGTCTTTGGCTCCTGGAACAAAACTCAACAATCTTTCGTGGAGGGCGATGTAATTCAGAACCTCTACAGAGCTCCCGAAAATCCGGCATCTAATAAAAAATTACCAAAAAAAAAAAAATGTGAAGAAGCAAGAAATACTGACAGTCAAGAAAAAGGAAAACAACCCACAGAAGTGGGAGTAGAACCAGAGATCATCCAGAGTTGGCGCGTATGGAATTCAAAGTAACTATGATTAAGATTTTAAGAAAACGGAGGAAAAGGCAGATAAGATTAATGAAGAGGAGAGAATTTCGACAGAGAATTGGGATTTATAAAAAGAAAAAAAACCCAAATGACATTTAGAGATACACAGTGCAATATCTGAAATTAAGAACGTATTGGCTGGATTGAACACCAAACTGGGCACAGCAGAGCAGATGATTAGCGAGCTGTATATGACAGATAACTCGTGGAAGCTTCTAGAAGTACATAGGGGAATACGTTTGTGATCGCGGGGTAATCAGGATGCTAACAGCATTGACTTTAAAATACACAGTGAATACATTGGACTACACTGAAATTTAGAATTTCAGTTCATCAAAAGATACCACTGAGAAAGTGAAATGAGGAGAAAACGAAGAGAAAACGAGGAAAAAGCGAACTAGGAGAAGATATTTGTAATACACATACCCAACAAAGGGCTCGTGTCTTCGAATGTAAATGCAACTTTTACGCATCAGCAAGAAAGGCAGGTGACCCGATAAAAAGTGGGCAACTAAACCCAGCATTTTGCAAGGGACGAAGTCAAAGCGGCCAATCCATCTACAAAAAGGGTCTCTATATTATTAGTGAGGAGAGAAATACAAATTCAAACCACGCAACGAGATACTGCCAGGCACCCACCGAGATGACGAAAATGGAAAAGTAACAATATGAGTGTTGAGGGCGACGCGGGACAATGGAACTCGCTTCGGTACAACCGCTTTGGAAAACGGGTAGTATCTATTGAATGGTCCACACGTACATGCTATCATGCAGGACTTTTAGCTCCGTAAGTATACTGATGGTCGCCAGTTGACATACACAAGAATGTTTGCAGCAGCTGTAATTCACAATCGCCCAAACTAAATACAACCCTAGTGTTCATCAGCAGCAGAATGGATAAATAGCGACATCATCACACTGCGGAATAAAAAAACCCCCAGACTACGGATTCATGCAACAACATGGATAAATAGTACAACACCGTGCAGGATATGTACTGTGTGATTTCATTTCAACCAAGTTCAAAACCAGGCAAAACCAATTCATGGTGAGTTAGGTCAGAATAGTAGTTGCCATTGGAGGGGGTGGGGTGATCAATGGTTCGGGTTTGCTTAGGATTGAGAGGTTTCCTGGGATGTGGGTCTTTCAGTGATAAACCCAGGATAGCCTCGAGAAAACCGTGCCATTGGTCACCCTGGGGGGGGGGTGTCTTTTTAGGGAGGGGACATAAAAGAGCCTTCTGAGGGGCTGGAAATGTTCACAGTCTTGATGTGGATCGTGGTTACATGAGTGGATACATGTAAAACTTTAGGTGTTCACTGAAGATTTTTGCATTCAAGTATATACTTTCTCCTTTGATCTTAAAACTTTGAAAATAGCTATATTTTATAATATAGGATTCATTGAATGAAATCATCCTAGACCAACTTCGGTTTTTTTCTTTGACCTCATTATTTGATTTTTAATCCGAGAAATGCAATAGACTTAGAATATATTGACTTCAGCGAGCCATTCAACAGTAATGAGAATTAACGGATTAATCCTCATCGAGAAAGACTTTCTCTTTCTCCCTGATCTGTTTAACATTTTTATTTATGACTAGGACCTAGATAAAAATTGCTTTCATCAACATAAGATGATGGTACATAGTTGGGGTGATAGTGACAATGATAAGTAACAGAATCAAGTTGACAGGCTCTTAGAGTAATGGATTTAATCTAAGAAGGTCATATATAACAGGATAACTAAAAGGCTGTGTTTTTCAAAACTAAAATCTAGCTGTGGAAGGGGCTTTAGCTGACACAATGTTTAATATGCATCAATTTGAGGGGAATGACCTAGATAGGAAAGGGAATTGGGGATTATCTAGACTGGGAAGCCAGGATTTAGGGGGCAAATACATGGGAGGGGGAAGTGTCATATGTAACTCCAAGGAGTAAAAATAATTTAATAATTTAAATGAGCGAAAGCCACAAGAGGACAGATTTGAGGTGAACTTTCTAATTATTTGGTCGGTTCAAAGAAGGAATCGGCTGTCTCTTTCTTTTAATTTATTTATTTTGAGGGAGAGAGAGAGTGCGTGAGAGAGAGCAAGCACGACCAGGGGAGGGGCAGAGAGAGAGGAGAGAGAGAATCCCAAGCAGGCTCCAAGCTGTCAGGGCCAAGCCCGACTCGGGGCTCAACCCCATGAACGGTGAGATCATGACCTGAGCCGAGATCAAGAGTCAGATGCCTAACTGGTTAAACCACTGGGCGCCCCAAAGAATAGGCTGTTTCTGAAGATAGTGAGTTTCCCAATTTGTTTGGCAACATAAAAGATGCAAAGATTTTGAGAGTTTCAATTGGTAAGATTTCAAGTTTCTTTCAACCCCAAAGGTGTGGTTCAGTGGGTAGAGATCTATGTCGATCTGTAACAGGTTGATACATTGTTCTGCGGTTTGCTCTCTTATATGTAAACTTTGCTCTCTTATATGTAAACCAGGGGTAAATAATCCACGTATTTCATACTTAATCTACCGAAACGGTTTACAGCTCAAGCCTTCCATAGAATTCTCGGTAATCCTTAAAGAGAAGGGCTAACAAAACTGGAAAACTTTTTATTGTTATAAGTGGCCCTAAGTCAGGACCAAATTGACATGTAATTCCTCATTTTTATGTCTTTTTGTATCATTACTCCTCTGCATTAATGGCCAAACTTGTATCGACAGCTGCCTAACACAACAATGGAGCAGTTTCCAGTTTTCCTCTGAGCAGTGATTTGGCAAAGGTTAAATCATAGATTGGGGGTATATAGAGTTTTTATCATTGTTACTTTCTCGATATAATTACAATTTCAGTTATTTGTGGCTCCAAAGATAATGTTTTGAAATTCCGGGGTTGGCAGGGTTCTTTTTTCTCCCCCTTTTGGTTATTGTCAATGTCTGCTGTCATTGGCTTTTAATCAGAGAAAATGGTCTGTGATATTTCGACGTTTTCAAATTTATTGAGAGGTTTTGTGGCCAAATAATAAACAGTTTTCAGAACACCACCAATATATCAATCAGTTTCAGCATCGGTTTTTTCAAGTGAGAACCTTTGTAGATATCTATTATATACTATATAGTTTAACCTCTGTTTACTTAATATTATGTGGACATGTGTAGAGGCTCAGCCGGTTGAGTGTCCGCCTCTTGGTTTCGGCTCAGGTCATGACCTCACGGTTGTGAGTTCAAGCCCCGAATCGGGCTCTGTGCTGAGTGTGGAGCCTGCTTGGGATTCTTTCTCTCTCTCTCTCTCTCTCTTCCCCTCCCGCTCATGCTCTTTCTCTCTCTTTCTCAGAGAAAGCTGAAAGCCTGCTTTGAAAGCACGGCCTGCTTTGGCTGGTCCATCTTGATGATTGTCCAGGCTTCAGTTAGGCCTTGGCTGGGGGCTGCATCAATTCTGCATCTGAGCCCTTCGGGAGGGAACCCCTGGTGACTCATCTCACACCTCCCTTCCCTGAGTCTTCTCTTGCCTCTTTTTAATTTCCCAACTTGTTTGTGTCAAGGTGGGGAACACCTTTCACCGTCTTCCTTTCACTCATGAGCTCCATCAGGAGTAGGTCTCGCAATGACCCCTGAAGTGTTTTTGGATTAAGTTTAAGCTTAATGCCCTTATTTCCCTTATTCTAGCTATTAAAAAAAATAATTGAGACGGAGGAAGTAACATTGCCGGCCATCCCTGTTTAAACAAAGCTGCCTGGACGCTCTATGCTGCCATCTAGTGGGAGAAAAGGACTCAAGGCCATGGAATCCGGTCCCGCGGGAGGGCAAAACAGGGTCTGTGTTTAGAACAAGGTCAGCGACACCGACGCCAGAGTGGAGGGGATGGGAGGGACACACGATGGGGGATATGTGTTTTCCTCCAATTAGCCACGCACCGCCCCCGAGGGTGGCTGCCTCTTTGCACTTGGCATAATAGAGGAGGAAGCCTTCTCTGCGGTTTCTCGAACAAGCACATCACGATAAACTGGGTGGTGTCCTTGGCTGTGATTCTATCTGTGGGCTAGTAATTTAGGCTGTGGGACATTCCCATCAGAACAATGCCGTTTTTAGAGGAGAAAAGTCATGGTTTTATTAGCATAAGTGACACACACACACGCACACACACACGCACACGCACACGCACGTAGACACAATGCATTGTTTCAGCCTCTGGCTGATTTCTGGTCCTGCGCTATCTCCTTAATCCAAAGCAGCACTTGGCCCTACAGGAGGGAGCCGCGGGGTCCCTGGCTCAGCCTCTGATGATGACTGCTGGGGCTTTTCATCCCAGTTGACTTTATTCATAAGCAGAACGCACACTCAAGGTTCTGTGGGCCCTGTCCCGGTCACATCGCCCTTGCCTTCAATTTTCTTTTATTTCTTTGTTTCCCTTCTCTCCCTTGCCGGTCCTCTGAGCAAACCGGTGAGTTCCTCGGGGCCCCTTTTTCTTTCCCCAAACACACACCAGCACTCGTGCGCGCAGCGCGCACACACACACACACACACACACACACAGAAGCACAGTCTGGAGGGCCCTGGCCTAGATCTTTGTTGGAAAGTGGCTTTTGAGAAAATCAGAGAAAACCCACTTAGGTCACGGTCAAGAGAATCCCTGGGGCCAGCAGAGCTGTTCAGCCAAATCTGGGACGAAGGATCACTCAGAAAGAGGCTGCTTGGGGGGCGCCTGGGTGGTTCAGGCAGTTAAGTGTCTGACTTCGGCTCAGGTCACAATCTCGCGGTCCGTGGGTTTGAGCCCCGCATCGGGCGCTGGGTTGACAGCTCAGAGCCCGGAACCTGCTTCGGATTCTGTGTCTCCTTCTCTCTTGGCCCCTCCCCCACTTGCACTCTGTTTCTCTCTCCAAAATAAATAAACATTAAAAAAATTGGGGCGCCTGGGTGGCGCAGTCGGTTAAGCGTCCGACTTCAGCCAGGTCACGATCTCGCGGTCCGGGAGTTCGAGCCCCGCGTCAGGCTCTGGGCTGATGGCTCAGAGCCTGGAGCCTGTTTCCGATTCTGTGTCTCCCTCTCTCTCTGCCGCTCCCCCGTTCATGCTCTGTCTCTCTCTGTCCCAAAAATAAATAAACATTGAAAAAAAAAATTTTTTTTAAAAATAAAAAATAATTAAATAAAAGAGAGAGGAACAGGCTGCTTGCTCGGAACATCATTGAGAAGGATTCGGGGGGCACATCTCGGTCTTGTGGGGGGAAGAACTCAGGGATGTATCAGGAAGGTGTGATGGGTGGACGAGAAGGAGTATTACCCTATGGGCTTAACACAAAAACGGTTTCTTGGGAGGCTAACAGTGAGATGCTGTTAGCTGTTAACATCCTGGCTCGAATCAAATTATTGGATTAGCTGCCCATCAGGGCTCCAAAGGAATACAGTCACAGAATTGGTGCAGTTTCTTTGGGGCTGAGTCTCCCTTTTTTTTTTTTTTTTTTTTTTTTGCTTTGTTTTTAGGTGAGATGCAATTCACATAACATGCAATGTACAACTTTCATTCTAACCATTTTAAGGTATAAAATTCAGCGGCTTTTAGTATCCTCACAAGGTTTTCCATCACCCCCAAAAGAAAACCTGTACCCATTCAGCATTCTCGCCTAATTCTCGAACTAGTGCCCTCTGCTCCTGGCGGCCGCTAATCTGCTTCCTGTCTCCATGGATTTGCCCATCCCGGACATTTCCTATAAATGGGATCCTCCAATATTTGTCCTTTTGCATCTGGCTTCTTTCACTCAGTGTAATGTTTTTAAGGGTCATCCGTGTCATAGCAGGTGTCCGTTCTTCACTCTTTTTTACGGTCAAATAATATTCCATTGTATGGATATAACCTATTTCGTGTTATTCCCCCCTCAGTTGATGGAGGTGTGGATTGCTTCCACTTTTTGGCTACTGCGGAGAGCGCTGCTCTGAAGGTTCACGTACAAGTTTTTGTGTGAACACACATTTTCAACTCTCGGGCAGAGAGGTGAGTTTCTCCCCCCATCTTTGGTGATGACGGATCCATCGGAAACTGTCTGGTAGGTGAGTTTTGTTAAGAAGAAAAGGGCAGGAATTTCGGTGCTGCCCGGATGAGGGAGGTCTGGGAGGGAAAGGACAAAGCGTCTCTGGAAAGAAGAACAGGAGAGGGAGGAGACGGTGCCAGACGGGATGCCAATAACCTTGAGCTTTGGTGGGTGGAAGAAAAAGGGGGTTTGTTCTGAATTTATAAAATGGCTGCTGATATTTTTCTGTTTTTTTGTTTGGTTTTGTTTTGTTTTACAACGAAAGGAAAGATCTCTGGTGGGGATGATAAGGTGGGTTAGCAGAAAAGCAAAAACGGTTATGGCTTCGGCTGTGTCGTAGGGGGAAGTCCTGGGCTTAAATGCGAGATCAACTGGTTAGTGAGCGAAGGACCCAAGTCAACAGTTTGTCCTTCGCTCTCTTCCAGGGTGTCATCAGAACATAACACGCGTTGCTTTGCGGTGGTTGTTGGTGTTCGAATCTGTCCTCGCTAGTGGGCCGCGGGCGCCTGGGGGTGGGGTTTGTGTCGCAGTCATCTCTGTGTCCCCAGGATACAGCGCAGTGTTGAGACGTGTTGACCAGAGGCACCGGAAGCGGAAGCCCTGTGCTCTTCCTGGTTCTCTGCTCCTTCTCATTTTGCGGCAGCTTTTAGCGGCAGAGTCGGGCCTCAAGGCCAGTGTCCAGGCCCCAGAGATCTATTACCAGGCCCTCTACGATAATCCCCACCGTAGTGTTATTATGGAAATCTCTGGAAGCTGAGGGAAAGAGGAAGCTTTCTTCAGTTCAGAGCCTAAGGTCAGTCTGGCTCCTTTCTGTTGGGGTCTCAAGTGTATCCTGAACACCGGGATGCCTTCTGGTATGTTGTCCAGGTCCCAAGTGGAGGTCCCAGGGTCTTGGGGGAACTTTGTCCTTCAGCACGGGAGCTGACAATGATGGGGGTAGGAAGAGGTGATGGGGTTTTCGAGGGGCTCTGAGACAATTCCTTGTGTATCTTGTTTTGTTCTTCCTGGGGACTTCTGCTTGCTCCTGAGCACATACTCGAGGCAAAGCAGGAAAGGTCTCATATCGGTTCTCCTGTGCCTCAGTACTTGAGGGCAGCCTGCCAATGGCAGATGGCAGGTACCCAGGCCAGCGTGTGGAGGGTCTGTCGGTGAGTGCAGAAAAAGAGGTGCGGGGAGATCGTGCCTAGGGTGTGGACCCTGGCGTGGGCTTTGTTATCTGTCTTTTGTTGCCAGGTTCCGCTCAGCGTTCCGCTCCCTGGCCTGGGAACAGCTTGACTTCCTCTGGCTCATCTCTCCTCACTCCGGTGCCAGTGACATTCACAGAATCTAGAGTGTAGATTGGTAAGCTCAGCGTCAGATGACGGCCATATTGTCAGCCACTCGATTCCTCCTGATTTCGAAGCGGTTTCTGCACAACCTAAGAGCAAAGCCAGATGGCCTTCTCACGCCTCTTCCTTCCCATCTTTGCTGAAGGGGAGTCCCTCCTCAATCCTCTGGGGTGGCATCTTTGGCCCCAAGAGGCCCAGTGGGGGGGGTGTGGAAGCACATGGGCATGATGGGGGGACGATAGTGCAGGAGGGGAACAACGCGCGATACGACAGCACTGGCAATTTCCGAGGCAGCCTACTCGTGCGAGTGAGTGGGAGCTCTCAAATGGAAAGAGGGAGCTGGATTACCAGAGCCTCCTTCTGTCGTGACTCAGATTGGGTTCTTCTGTATGGTGGGAAATCGATGAGAATCTGATTTTCTTTTTCTTTCTTTTTTTTTAAAATTTTTGCATTTGATTTAAATCAAGTTAGTTAACACACAGCGTCATCGCGATTTCAGGAGTAGAATTTAGTGACCCATCGCTTCCACATGACAGCCAGTGCTCATCCCAACAAGTGCCCTCCTTCGAGCCCGTCCCCCATCTAGCCCATCCCCCCACGCGGCAACCCTCTGTTCTCTGTACTTAAGAGTCTCTTATGGTTGGGGCGCCCGGGTGGCTCAGTCGGTTAAGCGTCTGACTCTTGGTTTTGGCTCAGGTCATGGTCTCATGACCACATGGCATTGTGGGTTCAAACCCCGCATCAGGCTCTGCACATACAGCGGAGTTGCCTTGGGATTCTCTCTCTCTCCCTCTCTCTCTGCCCCTCCCCAACTCGCGCGGTCTCTGTCTCTCTTAAAATAAATACATACGCTTAAGAAAATTTTTAAAGTATTTATTTATTTTTGAGAGAGAGAGACAGAGAGAGAGCGCGAGCAGAGGAGGGGCAGAGGGAGAGGGGGACACAGAATCCGAAGCAGGCTCCAGGCTCTGAGCTGTCAGCACAGAGCCCGACGCGGGACTGGAACTCACGAACTGCAAGATACCTGAGCCAAAGTTGGACGTTTAACTGACTGAGCCACCCACGCACCCCAAATAAATAAACTTAAAAAAAGTCTCGTGGTTTGACTCCCTCTCCTTTTTTATCTTACTTTTCCTTCCTTCCCCCTATGTTCATCTGTTTTGTATCTTAAATCCCACATACGAGCGAAATCATCTGATATTTGTCTTTCTCTGACTGACTTATTTCGCTTAGCGTAATACACTCTGGTTCCAGCCATGCAGTTGCAAATGGCAAGATTTCATTCTTTTTGATTGCTGAGTAATACTCCATTGTGTGTGTGTGTGTGTGTGTGTGTGTGTTTTGAGAGAGAGAGAGACAGAGTGTGAGTAGGGGAGGGGCAGAGAGAGAGGGAGACACAGGATCCAAAGCAGGTTCCAGACTCCGAGGTGTCAGCACAGAGCCTGAGGCGGGGCTCGAACTCACAGACCATGAGATCATGACCCGAGCCAAAGTTGGACGCTTAACCGACTGAGCCACCCAGGCGCCCCTATACCACATCTCCTTTATCCATTCATCTGTCGATGGCCATTTGGGCTCTTTCCATACTTTGGCCATTGTTGCTAGTGGTGTTATACATGTGGAGGTGCGTGTGCTCCTTCGAATCGGTATTTTTCTATCCTTTGGCTAAATACCTAGTAGCGTTATGGCCGGGACGTAGGGTAGTTCTATTTTTAATTTTTTGAGGAACCGAGGAAGCTGATTTCCAAAGCGGGCTCTCTGGCTGGTGAAACAGGGTGTGTAATGAGAGCTTCCGAGAGAGGGCACAGTCTGGGGGTTGGCCTAGGTCTCCTGAGAAGGTTGTAGGGAGGGTTGGTGAGGGTCATCCCGTCGGATCTTCAGACCAGAGGTAGCAGCCAGAAACCGTTTGCCAAATGGCTGCTGGGGGTCGCATCAGCGAGAATGGAGGATGACAATGGGAAGGGTCCCTACCATTGAACCTGTTTGGTCACTGTCTTCCCACGAGCCACTGTTTTGTGGCCTTGTTTGGTCCCATTTCCGGTAGATCACGACCCCTCTTCCCCCACCCTGAGTTGTGAGGTGGGAATAGACACCTCCCCCCCATCTCACCCCTGTGACCAGCACACTCACCTGCACCAGGTCCGGCGTGAGGCGCTTGGCCTGCAGCCATTTCTGGAACCTTCCTGTTTTCCGCAGGATGCGCTCGATGCTGCAGGTCTTTGGGGCTGCCGCAGAGGCACAGATTCTCCTGTCCGAGATGTCACTTTCCTGTTTGCTGACCAGCCTCGAGATCTCCACAGGGCGCCAGGTTTTGGAATCATCTGAGTAATTTGCAGGGTAAGAAGGTAGGGGGTCGGGAGGCAGTCCGAGGCGGGAGGCCAGCCGGCTGTCAAACCTGGAAGAACAGCCCTTTTAGGCTCTGCCTGGAGCCAGAGGGACGGAGGGGGGGGGGCCGAGGAGGGACTAGCTGTTCCTGCCAGAGCCAGCAGAGCCTGGGGACAGGGAGACAGGAGACAACACCCAGTCTGCTCCATTTCTCCTCCTTACACGGGGGCGCTCCAAACTCTGCGAGAACACTACTTTCCTTTCCTCAAACTCAGGAGGTAAATATGTGAAGCCAGAAGAGGGGACATAGATGCATGCCAGACGCAACTTTCTCCTCTTCATGTAGCTGGCACGGAAGGACTAACCATGGCTTTCCGAACTTCCTCTCCAGGTAAAGACAGCAGCTTTACACATGCCGGTCCCTTAGGATTCTCCTAATACCCCCTCCCCACTTCACAGATGGGAAAACTGAGGCTTCTCGAGCTCACGTACCTTGCCCAAGGTCAGGCGATACGTTGCCAGGCAGAGGGGCAAACCCAGGGCCCTCTGTCAGAAAACCCCAGGGTCTTTCCCCTTCCCTACACCAGTTCTAGAAACAACCTACCCTCTGACCAATGGCTGGGTCTTGGAAGCATAGTTCGTGAAGAGGCTTCTCGGCCTTCACTCGGACGAGCACGGCTCTCCATATCCCTCCCCAAGAGGCCCCATCAAATTTGCTCTCAGTTGAAAGATTTAAGTCATCCGTATCAACCAAGTCACAGGGAGCGGCGGCTGCTAAACGGTCACCAGACCCAAAAGCCATCTGGGATCCAGGAAGGGTGTAATTCCAGGGGAGAGGCACTGGCCTACGACCTTGACCCTTTTCTCCAGTCATTCTTCTAGCTGTGAGCCAACATTTCCATTAGGGAAGAATATTAAATCTTCTTCCGATTTATGGATGAAAAATTACCAAGGCACCATCTACTTTCATGATTAATAACATTTGGCTTGTAAGATCTGCTCTATATTTAATTGAAGGAAGAATCTTTAACTTCTTGCTATCAGACATTATGGGACAACCTCTTTCTCTATCCCTCTCTCTCTGCCCCTTCCCAGTTTGTGCTGTCTCTGGCTCTCTCGAATCACTAAATAAACTTAAAAAAAATAAAAGTATATTAAGAAAAAAGATGAAACCTTGTAAACTAGCAATGAGTCCATTTCACTGGCATTTTCAGGACAGCCACTGGAAATGATCCTCCCCTGTGACAGGATAAGGAAGGGCAGAGGACACCCAGGCAGGGCCGTCTGCGTGTTTCCTGCAGCTGCTTTTGCTCATGGGGTTCAACCCCGTGGAAGGCCTAAGATAGCCATGATAGCAACACACATGTATGAAACAAGCATGCCAGTCGCTGCTAAATGCTTGGTGTGTATTAATTCAGTTAAACCTTGCAGCAAGCCTATGAAGTCGGTACCGTTATTAGCCGTCCGGATGAGGAAACTGAGGCACGGAGAAGTCAAGTAATTTGTCCGAAGTCCTACAACCAGAAATTGAAGGAAGTGGCATTCAAGGCTCCAGAGCTCGCAACCTCAACTGCTTTGCCATTGCTTAGCCCTCTGTCATCCTTTTTATGAGTTAGCTTTGGGGACCAGATCGGGAACATTATTAGGGGGTGTAGCTAGCAGGGTCCTTCATGACAGGTGACCTGTAATGGACGCGTGGTACACATTCAGGGGTGGCCCTCAAGGCATCCCGTTAAGAACCAACTGAGAACAAATAAACAGGTTTACAGGCCGCTTTCCCCCCTTCCGAAGTGGTACTAAATTTACAGCATGGAAAGGAAAACATGTATATTCTTACAACTTTGAACCCCTACTTTACTGAGCAGAAGAGTGTCAGTGAGAAAATAGGGTCTTCCCCTTCACTAACATGTTAAAAATCCTAGAATTTGGAAACGTGCAAAACAGACGCAGCATCCTTTTTTTTTTTTTCTTTAAGAGAGAGACCGCGCGCGCGCATGTGTGAGTGGGGGAGGGGGCAGAGGGAGACAGAGGCACAGAGAGAGACAGAAAGGGGGAGAGAGAATCCGAAGCAGGCTCCATGCTCAGCACGGAGCCCAACACAGGGCTCCATCCCACCACCCCGGGATCGTGACCGGAGCCCAAATCAAGAGCCGGATGTTCAACGGACTGAGCCACTCAGGCGCCCCCCGCCCCCCAAAGGCAGCCTTTTAATCTTCCTTCTGAACTGAGATCATGAAAGATACACAAGCAGTATCACAGCTTCCACAGCTGGAAGCAAGCAGAAAGGTCGTGTGGTCCAATCCCCACGAGCCCCTCAACCTGGAGAGCAGGGTGGAGGTGCGGAGGAGAGCAACAGTGTTGCAATGAGAATAAAACACTCCCTTCTAGGGCATGACCCTCAGGCTTCCGTCCAGTCGAACGCCACGTGGGTAGACATGCCTTCCTAAATATTTCTTCCCTGTCTTTCCCCATCTCCATTCGCCAGCTCTGCACAGAACCCTCAAAGCATCCGGCGGCTTCCCAAAGCTCAAAGGACGCAGCTTGCACGCCTTAGGTGTATGGATGGATAGATGAGTGGAGGGATACGCGGAGGGCTGGCTGGCTGCAGAGTGGTGGCTGGGTGGAAGAATGCATGGATGGATGCCCGAATGAATGGGTAAATGGAAGGATGGGTGCATGTTCGGACTATTAAATGTGTAGACGGAAGCTTTGGTCATAAGCTCTGGGGCCCTGCAGCTCTCAAGACTTCCGAGGTGAAAGAGACAGGTGAGGGCAGGCGAGAAGAGAAGGCAAGGTCGCGCCTAATGATTTACTGATTTTACCGTGAGCCCTCAGAAGTATTTAAAACATCCCTTAAGACGTGGGGAGTGGGGGGCAGGGACGTAAGGCCAAGCGAGTACATTAAGGAAGGGCAAAGTAAAGCATCTGTCTTGGTAGGAGCCCAGGAATCCGTAGGAGCGATTCTGATCAGAAATAGTGCTACTAAGTACCCCCCCCTTCTTCCCCCCGAACCCCCACCTATTACCTGCATATACACCAATACCGATCAGTCAGTTCCTGGTACATCTTGCCTCTGGCTGTGATATCACTTGGGATTTCACAGATAGGTATGTTTGCAGGAGGAAGAGTGTGTCAATCAGGTTTACTCTTTCTTTTTTTTTTTTTTTTTCTGGCTTCCCTTAACTTTTTCGTTTAGGATTTGAAAGTCCACATGGAATGCATGGGAAAACTGGTACCGAAAACATGGAGACGTTCAAAGGTTAATGGGTGAGTATGGGAAGCATCTGATTGATTTATCGTTAGCATTCTTGTCAAAGAGAAGATAAGGGAGAGAAGGAAACATGACCTTCATCTATGAATTACGCATCTTCAGCTTCCCAGGCTCGCTCTCGGCTGCTGAACAAACATTATCCAATTCGTACAGAGGACCTGGCCTGGAATGTTAATGCTTGCCTGGTGAGGGCATTTCAGTCAAACATCTGCGAGTTTGGGAGGGGCTTTTTCCTAAGGTATCATCGTCATAATTTTTATTATTTTTATGATTAAAAAATTTTTTAATGGTTATTTATTTTTGAGAGAGAGAGAGAGAGATACAGAGCGTGAGTGGGGAGGGGCAGAGAGAGAGGGAGGCACAGAATCCGAAGCAGGCTCCAGGCTCTGAGCTGTCAGCACAGAGCCCGAAGTGGGGCTCGAACCCACGAACTGCGAGATCGTGACCTGAGCCGAAGTCGGATGCTTAACTGAATGAGCCACCCAGGCCCCCCCATCATCATAATAATTGTTAAAAGCGGGAAAATATTTGGAGATGAACGAGGCGAATGAACACACCATTTAGAGAGAGAGGCAAACGATGTGAACTTGTAGACGATTTAGCAAACGAGAAATAGAAACAGCCAGTAAGCCCGAAAAAAAAAAAAGACTCGACTCAGAAGAAATACATACTAAAAGTACAAATATTAAATATTTGTGAGTGTGCAATCAGTGAGCTCCAGAGGCAGAAGTCTCCGTTTGGAGAAATATACATATATAAAATCTCTTTAAAATGTGCTGTATTTTTTGACCCAGAAATTCCACCCTTGGGAATGTGTCATGGGAATTTATCACTGATATGCACAAAAAGCCAGCAACAGCAATGTTCAACATAATGTTTTAGAAGACTGAAAAACACACACAAAAAAAACATAGTCGTCTCATAGTATGGGTTGGTTCAATAAATTATGCTTGATTGATGCAATTGAATACCACAAAGCCATTAAAAATCTAATTGTGGATACATCATTTGCAAATATCTTCTCCCATTTAGTGGATTGTTTTGTTTTGTTTTGTTTTGTTTTGTTGATGGTCTCCTTCGCTGTGCAAAGGCTTTCTATTTTGGTGCAGTCCCAATAGTTTAATTTCACTTTTGTTTTCCTTGCCAAAGGAGACATAGCTAGAAAAATGTCTCTGTGGCTGATGTCAAAGACAAGAGTTAATAATGTGAAAAGGGCGTTCCGGACACATTGCTAAAGAAAAGTTTGCAGAAGGGTGTACACAGGATGATCGCAGTTGTGTGGAAAGAACGTTAAATCCATACTTGGAAAAAAGGTGGCAAGGACACTCACAAGATGTTAACAAGGGACGATCTCTTGGCGGAGGCATTATACGTGATTTTTATTTTGTGCTTTCTACTATCAATATTGCCAGAAGATTCTAAAATCAACAGGCACGACTTTTAAAATAAGGAACCAGCTGCTTAAATTGTGAAGAATATAAACGAGACCCACTCGCTGCCTCTCTCTGCTTCTTTGCGCTTGAGGAATGTGCCTTCTCAAGGCGGAGAGCCCTCAACCCCAACCTGCCTGCCCCACCCCCCACCCCCCATGCTTTCCTGCGTGTATCTGCACATATCCCTTTCAGGCGCACGTAGAAAATAAATTCCGAGGGAGCTGAAGTGATATCCTGAACTTGAATGGATGAACACAAACCTATTTGGGGAAATGCTTCCCGAATTTGGCTAATACCTGCCCGCTGAGAAAAACTTCATTTACTGTAAGATTCATGTACAGTGAAGAGTCAACCGTAAGATTCATATACTCTTGTTTACTTACCTGGGAGCCCCCTTTAGTCGAATCCCATAATTTCCCTCCCTCCTCTTTGAAAATATGTCCATATTCTCCCTGCCTCCTTTCTCTAGGGAATCAGCCCCAGGTCGCCTTTGTTCTTGGTCCTCTCCATCCTGTCTCTTAGGGGGGAAATCTATCTCTTTTTTTTTTATTGTTTTATTTACTTTTGAGAGAGAGAGAGAGAGCGCATGAGTGGGGGAAGGGTAGAAAGAGAGGGGGACAGAGGATCCCAAGTGGGTTCTGCGCTGACAGCAGCGAGCCCGAAGCGGGGCACGAACCCACAAACCATGAGATCGTGACTTGAGCCGAAGTCACCAGTTCCCCCTGCGCGCTGCTTTCCATCAGATTCTTCCCTAACACAAGGCACGTCTTGTGCCTACGCCCTAAACTCCTTCACCATCGTCTGCAAGAGCGCCCGCAGTTGGGAAGGTCTTTGAACGTTTCACCATTTGAAATGCCTTTAAAAGGGGCCTGAGGGGAAAAGTCCGCATCAATACGGTATCTGTCATCTCACAAAAGAAGTTCCCCATTTTTGATCGATGTTTTCTATTTGTTGTATCTGTTCGGTACCTTAGTGGAATCACCCAATATGTCTTTGGTTCATACAGATTGGAAATCAAATTGTTGTAAATGAATGCCTTCTGCTAACCCTAAGATAGGTCCTTGGGGGAGGGCTGAGGAGCAAAGGCCTATTACGAAGGGTCTTTAGTATCGAAGGGGCAGGGAAACACTGGCTCTTGGTTGCGGGAAAAACTCACTGACCGCGTGCTGACAGGCTTGAATTCCAGAGTGTGATACGATCCTTGGGTGAGATCCCCGTGCCCCGCCATTTACTAAGCTTGGCTTTTCCTCTGGATCAGAAAACTGGTTCAGGAACTTGAGAGCAAACTGCCCTGATCTGAATCCCAGATCTGCCACTTACTAGGTGGCGACCTTGGGCGAGTCACTGAATCTTGCTGTGTCTCAGTTCATTATCTGAACAATGAGTTGCAACACAGTAACTTCCAGGATGGTGCCGAGGGGTAAATACAACTGACTTGGTGGCGCCTGGGTGGCTCAGTCGGTTAAGCGTCCGACTCTTGATTTCAGCTCAGGTCGTGATCTCACGGTTCCTGGGATTGAGCCCCGAGACGGGCTCTGCGCTGACAGTGCTTGGGATTCTCTCTCCCATTCTCTCTGCCCCTCCCCTGCTCACACGCGCACCGGCTCTCTCTCTCTCTCTCTCTGTCTCTGTCTCTCTGTCTCTCAAAATAAATAAATAAACATAAAAAATAGCTTTAAAATGTCTGTCACGTAGTACGCCTTCTAGTAATTTTATTTCCCTCTTTTTATGAGAAACGAACTTGGTAAACTCCATAATCCCAGGCTACTCCATCCGTGGGAAGGAACACTTTAAGCTCCCACCTCAAAAGAAAACTTGGAAGTCAGCATCTAGGGTTAGAATTCAGCTTCATACCTTCTCCCCCTCTGCACCCCAACTTCAACCGATCACCACTATGATTCAATGGCTGTGCCTCGGGTCCCACCCATCAATTACATCCTGACTCCTTTTCAGTAAACCCCTGGGTATCATCACATGAAGGGAACAGAATTTTGCCCCTCCGCGTTAGCTAATGGAGATTCTGACCTTATTTCTTCTTTAAAGAACTTCTTGCAAATGGATGTCCCGATGCAGGCATTGCATTTATCAAGACCGAGGAAAGTCCTTCCAAAATTGTAGCTGGTTCTGATTCGGGGCACCAGAGAAGGAGAGGGAGAAGCCAGCGAGGAAACGCAACAGCTCAGGGCTGAGACCCACAGCAGCAGGTGCGGCCGGCCCGGGCAGAGGCTGGCAGCCGTAGGCCCCAGCTGGGGTTCCATCTCAGGCTCAGGATTCCGGCCACAGCCTTCAGCTGCCCACTCAAGGCTGCGCAGGGGTTAGGTCTTGGCAAAAGACAGGGGGCTGGCTTCAGGGCGCTGAGCCCATCCCAGGCTCCCCGGTTCCTGTCGGAGGATGCTAAGAAGCTTGGGGCGAACGGGGCTGGGGAGGAGGTGAGGAAGTCCATGGAGGATGCTGATAACACAGTTTCCAGAGTTACTCTTCCTTTGTCTGGGGCGGCTGCCGCAGGCTGGGGAAGGGCTGACTGGCAGATTTCGGGAAGGACAATGGTCAGGGCTTTCCCTGTGCGGTCCTTTTGACAAACACAGGATATCCTGGCTGGGCAGGAAAGGTCCATGCAGGATGTGTGTCCCACCTGGGTTCCACCTGGGAGTTTCAAAGGATCCTGAAGGCGTCCGCCCTCCACTGTTTCAGTTCTGAGTACATCTGTCCCTATGGATCATACACGCACACACACACACACACACACACACATACACACCCCAATTACATCTGTTCCAATGGATCTCACACACACACACACACACACACACACACACCAATTACATCGGTCCCTATTGATCACACACACACACATACACATACACACCCCAATTACATCTGTCCCAATGGATCTCACACACACACACACACACACACCCCAATTACATCTGTCCCAATGGATCTCACACACACACACACACACACACACCAATTACATCTGTCCCAATGGATCACACACACACACACACACCCCAATTACATCTGTCCCAATGGGTCTCACACACACACACACACACACACACACCAATTACATCTGTCCTTATGGATCACACACACACACACACACACCAATTACATCTGTCCCTATGGATCACACACACACACACACACACACACACCAATTACATCTGTCCTTATGGATCACACACACACACACACACACCAATTACATCTGTCCCTATGGATCACACACACACACACACACACACACACACCAATTACATCTGTCTCTATGGATCACACACACACACACACACACACACACGCATACAATTTCCCCTGTCTGCAGCGGATACTTTGGCCTACCCCTTGACTAGCCAGACCAGCCCCACTTTAACTCTATTTGGCCGTGAATTAACCCGAGGTCAGTTTGCTGGCCCTTACGTGGCACATTTAACACTGATTCAAACGGCAAAAACTTTTTGCTGCTTAGGGAATAGAAACACTCAAGTAAGCCCGTGTTTCAGCTCCTCCCCTAGGTCTAAGAAGGGAGGGGAAAGAATCTGGTGGCCTCTGATGTGATAAGGGAGCATCAGAGAGATTCTTCCTCCTGCCCCCAGCTGTGTCTGTCCCTCTCCCCCGCTGCCGGCGGGTCCCACTTCCCTTCACCATCCTGCCTCGCTTCTCCGCGGCCAGCCTGACTTGGTGGCATTTCCTGCCCCGCGATTGACAGCAAGATAAGGTCCACAGCATGGACCAAATCAGGGAAGGCAGGCTTGGGTTAGGAGAGGGGAGAAAAGGCAGGTAAGACTGGGCCAAGGATGGTCTCAGGAGAATTGAGGAGTTGTGCCAAAAATTGGCAGGAAGAGCGGGTTAATGGCACTTCTCTGATGGTTAAACATGTGCTTATTAGCGAACTGTCTATTCTCAGTGAAATGCTGGTTGTGTGTCTGTTTTTTTCAAGTAGTACAAACTTCAAGTTTGTTTGTTTGTTTGTTTGTTTAGAGAGCATGAGCAGAGGAGGGGGCAGAGAGAGGGGGAGAAAGAATCCCAAGCAGGCTCTGGGAGCCTGAAGAGGGGCTCGAAATCACGAGGCGGAGGGGCAGAGAGAGAGAGAGAGGGAGACACAGAATCCGAAGCAGGCTCCAAGCTGTGGCACAGAACCGGACGCAGGGCTCGAACTCACAAACTGTGAGATCATGACCTGAGTCGAAGTCGGACACTTAACCGACTGAGCCCCGCAGGGGCCCCAAAAGCTTTAAGGTTTTGTATTTTACACTTAAGTCTATGATCCGGTTTTTTTTGTTTTTAAAAAAAAAATTTTTTTTTTTAACGTTTATTTATTTTTGGTACAGAGAGAGACAGAGCATGAACGGGGGAGGGGCAGAGAGAGAGGGAGACACAGAATCGGAAACAGGCTCCAGGCTCTGAGCCATCAGCCCAGAGCCCGACGCGGGGCTCGAACTCCCGGACCGCGAGATCGTGACCTGGCTGAAGTTGGACGCTTAACCGACTGCGCCACCCAGGCGCCCCTATGATCCGTTTTGAATTCGTTTTTGTGTAGGATGTGGTTAGGTCAGACAAGGCTCATATTTTTTGCGGTTGAATTGCTTTTGCACCTTTGTCAAAAATCAGTTGTCTGTAATCGTAGGTGGCTGTGTCCGGATTCTCAGTTCTGTTCCATTGACCTATGCGTCTGTTCCTCTGTCAATATCACACAGTCTTGATTATTGTAGCTATAGACTGTGTTTTGAAATCGGGTAGGCTGATTCCTCCAACTTGCTTCTTTTTCAAAGTTATTTTAGCCATTCTAGTTCACTTGCTTTTCCATATACATTTTAGAATGATCTTGTCTATATCTACAAAAAATCTTGCTGGAAGTTTGATAGGGATTGAGTTAAATCTGTATATCAACTTGCGGAGAATTGACTTCTTTTTTTTTAAATTTTTAATGTTTATTTATTTTTGACAGAGAGAGAGAAAGAGAGAGAGAGAGACAGAGCATGAGCAGGGGAGGGGCAGAGAGAGAGGGAGACACAGAATCTGAAGCAGGCTCCAGGCTCCGAGCTGTCAGCACAGAGCCCGACGAGGGGCTCAAACTCACAGACCACCAGATCATGACCTGAGCCGAAGTCGGACACTCAATCGACTGAGCCACCCAGGCGCCCTGAGGATTGACTTCTTTATTTATTATGTTGAGTCTTCAATTGCATAAACATGTTATGTCTATTTATTTAGATTTATATTTCTTTCATCAGGATTTTGTAGTTTTCAGCATCTAAGTCCTGTACATTCTTTTTTTTTAATGTTTATTTTTGAGACAGAAAGAGACAGAGCATGAGCAGGGCAGGAGCAGAGAGAGAGGGAGACACAGAATCCAAAGCAGGCTCCAGGCTCTGAGCTGTCAGCACAGAGCCTCACTCGGGGCTCCCACTCATGAACCGTGAGATCACGACCTGAGCTGAAGTCAGACGCTTAACCGACTGAGCCACCCAGGCACCCCTAACTCCTGTACATTCTTTTCTTTTTTCTTTTTTCTTTTTTTTTCAGAAAGAGAGAGAGAGAGAGAGAGTGAGCAAGCAGGAGGGAGGAGCAGAGGGAGAGAGAGAGAATCTTAAGCAGTCTCTATGCTCATCTTGGAGCCAGATTCGGGGCTTGATCTCACGACCCTGGGATATGACCTGAGTCAAAATCAAGAGTCAGATGCTCAACTGACTAAGTCACCCAGGTGCCCCCTGTACGTTGTTTTTTTTTTTTTTTTTTTATCTACACTTATGTATTTTATTTTGGGGAGAACATTTGTAATTAGTGTTGTGTTTTATTGATTTTTTATTTTTTAAAAATTCTTTATTTTTTTAATGTTTTTCTTTATTTTGAGAGAGAGAGAGAGAGAGAGAGCACGAGCAGGGAAGGGGCAGAGAGAGAGGGAGAGAGAGTCCCAAGCAGTTTCCATGCTGTCAGTGCAGAGCCTGACATGGGGCTCGATCAAAAAATCAAGCGCATTTGAGACAACTCAAGAGGAAAAGGAAACTATATTGTATTCACCCAGGTTGCTACTCTTTCATTGTTCTTTTTTTAAATGTTTATTTATTTTTGAGAGAGACAGAGAGAGACAGAGTGCAAGCGGCCAAGGGGCAGAGAGAGAGGGAAACACAGAATCTGAATCAAGTTCCAGGCTCTGAGCTGTCAGCACAGAGCCCGATGAGGGGCTCGAACTCACAAACTGAGACCATGACTGGACCTGAAGTCAGACGCTTAACCGACAGAGCCACCCGGGTGCCCCAATCCATTGTTCTTTCTTCCTTCTTGATGATACAAGATTTCTTCTTTTGTCATTTCCTTTCTGCTTAGAGAATTTCCTTCAGTTATTCTTTTAGGGCAAGTCTGTTAGTGACAAATTCTCTTAGTTTTCCTTCATATGAAAATGTTTTATTTGCCCTTTGTTCTTGAAGGATATTTTCTGTGGATACAGAATTCTGTGCTGACAATTCTTTTCTTTTAGCACTTTAAAAATGTTCTGTTGGGGCGCCTGGGTGGCTCAGTCGGTTGAGCGTCCGACTTCAGCTCAGGTCACGATCTCGCGGTGCGTGGGTTCGAGCCCCGCGCCGGGCTCTGTGCTGACAGCTCAGAGCCTGGAGCCTGTTTCGGATTCTGTGTCTCCCTCTCTCTCTGCCCCTCCCCCGTTCATGCTCTATCTCTCTCTGTCTCAAAAATAAATAAGCGTTAAAAAAAATTTGAAAATGTTCTGTTTTCTTTTGGCTCATATGGTTCCTAACGAGAAATGCACTTTCACTCAAATTGTTCTTTGCCTACAGGGCAGTCTCTGGCTGCTTTCAGTATTTTTTTCCTTGTGTTTAGTTTCCAGAACTTTTGTCTGTTAGAGTGGATTTCTTTGGGTTTATTCTGTTTGCAATTCACTCAACTTCTTGAATAAGTAGGTTTATGTCTTTTGTGAAATTTGAAAACTTTTCAGCCATTATTTATTCAAATACTTTTTCAACCCGTCCCTCTTTCTCTTTTCTTTTTTTTATTTATTTATTTTTTTTTCAACATTTATTTATTTTTGGGACAGAGAGAGACAGAGCATGAACGGGGGAGGGGCAGAGAGAGGGAGACACAGAATCGGAAACAGGCTCCAGGCTCCGAGCCATCAGCCCAGAGCCTGACATGGGGCTCGAACTCACAGACCGCGAGATCGTGACCTGGCTGAAGTCGGACGCTTAACCGACTGCGCCACCCAGGCGCCCCTCTCTTTTCTTATCCACACTCCGATGGCATGGTATGTTAGATCTTTTATTGTATTTCCATAGGTCACAAAAGCCATGTTTAATTTTTTCCAGTATATTTTCTCTGTTGTCAGATTGGGTAATTTTTATTGATGTATCTTCAAGTTTACCAATTAGTTTCTTTGTTCTCTCCATTCCATTAAGTCTTTCCAGTAAGTCTTAATTTCAGTTAGCGGATTTTTCAGTTCTAAAATTTCTATTTTGTTCCTTGTATCTTATTTCTTTTCTGGGACTTTCTCTTTGTTTACTCAGTCTTCCTGTTTTTTTTTTTAGGTTTATTTATTTATTTTGAGAGAGAGAGCATGCAGGAAAGGGAGGGGCAGAGAGAGGGGGAGAGGAAGAATCTCAAGCAGCCTTCGTGCGGTCAGCATGGAGCCAGATGCGGGGCTCGAGCTCATGAACTGTGAGATCATGACCAGAGCCACAGTCGGCCGCTTAACTGACTGAGCCACCCAGGCACCCCTACCGAATGGTGTAAGCTCTTAATATATTTTAGGTATCGACCCTTTATCAGATAAATGATTTACAAATATTTTCTCCCATTCCGTAGGTTGGCTTTTTGTTAGTGGTTTCCTTTGCTGTGCTGAAGCTTTTTAGTTTGATGTAGTCCCACTGGTTGATCTTTGCCTTTTTTTTTTCCCTTTGCCTTTGCTTCTGGTGTCAGTCCAACAAATCATTGCCAACTGATGTAAAGGAGCTTACCACCCATGGTTTTTTCTAGGAGTCTTACGGTTTCAGTCTTATGTTCATGACTTTAATCCATTTTGAAGTGAGTGGTGTGTATGGTCTAGGAGAATGGCGTACCTTCACGCTTTGGCAGAAGCTGTCCGGTTTTCTCAGCACTATATATTGAATAGACTGTCCTTTCCTCGTGTATATCCTTGGCTCTTTGTTGTAAATTAATTGGCCTTATATGCACGGGTTTATTTCTGAGCTCTCGATTCTGTTCTATCGGTCCATGTGTCTATCTTTATGCCAGAACCATACTGTTTTGATTACTAGAGCTTTGCAGTGTAGTTGGAAATCAGGAAGTGCGATGCCTCCAACTTTGTTCTTTCTCGGGATTGCTTTGGGCTATTTGTTTTTTGTTTGTTTGTTTTGTTTTGTTTTGTTTTGTTATTATTAGTTTTTTGGTTCCATGCCAATAGTAGGATTTTCTTTTAATTTTTGATGAAAAATGTCATTAGAATTTTGATAGGGATTGCACTGAATCCGTAGATGGCTTTGGGTAGCCTTGACGTTTTAACACTATTAACCCTTGCAGTCCATAAAGAGGGGATATCCTGCACTTATTTGTGTGTTCTTCAGTATTTTTCAGAGAAAGTCATAGTTTTCAGCATACAGATCTATCACTTCCTCGGGTAAATTGATTCCTAAGTATTTTATTTTTGGTACCGTTGTGAATGGTGCTGTTTTCTTTATTTCTTTTTCAGACATTTCATCGGTGGTGTGCAGAAATGCAACTGATTTTTGTATATTGATTTTGGCTTTTTAAAAAAATTTTTAACTGGTATTTAAGTAATCTCAACATCCAATGTGGGGCTTGAACTCACCACTCGGAGATCAAGATTTGCATGGTCTTCTGACTGAGCCAGTCGGGCACCCCTGTGTGTTGATTTTGAATCCGGTAACTCGACTGAATTTTTTGATGAGTTCCAATGTTTTTTGTTGTTGCTGCTGTTGTTATTGAAGTCTTTAGAATGTTCTATATATGAGATTGTCACATCTGCAAACAAAGGTAATTTTGCTTTTTTTCCCCACTTAGGATACCTTTTATTTCTTTTTCTTGCCGGATTGCCCTGACTTCCTTGTACTATGTTGAATAGGAGTGGTGAGAGTCAGTATCCTTGTGTTATTCTTTTTTTTTTAATTTATTTATTTTTGAGAGAGAGTGTGAGAGCATGAGTTGGGAGGGGCAGAGAGAGAGAGGGAGAGAGAAAATCCCAAGCAGACTCCACACTGTCAGTGCAGAGCCTGATGCGGGGCCTGAACCCACAACTGTGAGATCATGACCTGAGCTGAAATCCAGAGTTGAACGCTCCACTGACTGAGCCCTCCAGGCGCCCCCCCACCCCCCCATAGGTTTTCTTTTTTTGTTGTTTTTTGTTGTTGTGAGAGAGTATTTGAGTCTTCTCTCTTTTTTTAACTTAATCTAGCTAAAGGTTTGTAAATTTTATCTCTTCGAAAACGCAGCTCTTAGTTTCACTGATCTTGTCTATTGTTTTTTCTAGTGGCTATTTCATTTATTTCTGCTCTGATCTTTGTGGTTTCCTTTCTTCTGCTAAATTTGGGCATAGTTGGTTCTTCTTTTTTCTAGTACCTTGAGGTGCCAAGTTATGGCTGTTAAATTCCCCCTTATAACTGCTTTTGCTGTATCCCATAGGTTTTGCTGTGTTGTGTTTCCATTATTGCTTATTTTGAAATATTTTTTGATTTCCCTTTTGGTTTCCTCTTTGGCCCACTGGTTTTTCAGGCGTGTGTTGTTTAGGTTCTACGTGCCTGTAAAATTTCCAGCTTTCCTTTGTTGTTGTTTTCTAGTTTTACACCACGTGGTTAGAGAAGATTGCTGTATCTTCTTGATGGATGGATCCCTCTTCTTGACGGATGAATCATTATATAATGACCCTTATTCTTGGTATCATTTTTAACTTAGTGTCTTTTTCTGTCTGATGTAGGTATAGAGCTACCCGGCTGTCTGTCTTCCTCGTGCGTGGAATTTATTTGTCCAGCCCTTTGCTTTGAAACTGTGTGTGTCCTTAAAGCTTAAGAGTCTTCGGTTGGCCATCATATAGTTGATTCTTGTCCCCCACCCCCGTCCAGCTAGTCTATTTCTTTTGATTGGAGAATTGAATCCCTTTATATTTGGAGTAATTATTCACAGGTTAGGAGTTACGAATGCTGTTTTATTCATATTTTGGGGGATTGTTTGCAGTTTTCTTGTTCCTTTCTTCCCTTCTTGGTGCCATCCCTTGTGAATTTATGATTTTCCACCGTGCTATGTTTCGATTCCCTCTCTTTGTCTGTTGTGAACCTACTGCAGGTTTTGCCTTGTGGTTATCATGAGGTTTGCATAAAACATCTTACTGAGGTAACAGTCTTTTATGCCAATAACAATTTAACTTTGATCACATTCAAAAGCTCTACCTTTTTTCTCCCTCCTTTTATGTTTTTGATGTTGCAATTTATCTCTTTTTACATGACATATCCATTAGCAATTATGGTGGCTATAGTTATTTATTTATCTATTTTAGATTTTGGACTGGTCTATCCCTACAGGGCCCAGACTCAGGACTGATCCAAAGGAGCCTGGAGGTCAAGTCATGTAACACTCAGGGGCATAACTCACCCCTGCCCTCAGGCATCAAGCCCTCCCAGCCTACTGAACAGGGCCCATCCTTTCCCAGCAGGCCATCATCCTGAGGCCAGCAACCTTCTGCATACTGCCACTGGCCAGGAGGCCTGAATTATTGTCACCATGAGACCCCACACAGCCCTGAGGTCCCGGAGGGTCCTTCGGGCCTAAGGTCCCACCTTACCTTAAGTAAAGTTATTTTTAGTATTCTATCCTTCAACATTTATAGTAAAGTCAAGTGGTTAATAACCACCATATTATAACACTAGAGTATTCTGAATTTGTTTTTTTTTTAATTTTTTACATTTATTTTTTGAGAGACAGAGAGAGACAGAGCACAAGTTGGGGAGGGGCAGAGAGAGAAGGAGACACAGAATCTGAACCAGGCTCCGGGCTCTGAGCTGTCAGCACAGAGCCCAACGCAGGGCCCGAACTCACAAACTGTGAGATCATGACCTGAGCCGAAGCCGGATGCTCAACCGACTGAGCCACCCAGGCGCCCCTAGAGTATTCTGCATTTGTATACTTACCTTTACCAGTGTTTGTATTCTTTCTTCCTGCAAAACCTACCAACAGCCTTTTGGGAGTTTCCTTTTAGGTTACAAGCTTATTTTCTCTTTCTGGTTTAAAACATTGTGGTTTTTTTTTTGATTTTTGAAAATACTATTTTAATGTCTTGGAGAGGATCTCTTTGAGTTTGTTTGGTGACCCATGAGCTTGATTAACTTCCCCTGATTTGGGAAGTTCTTGGCCATTATTCCTTTAAATAATCTTTCTTCCCCCTCTCCCTCTCTTCTTCTCCAGAACTGCAATCATTTGCAACTGGTTCCTTTGATGGTATCCCATAGATCCTGTTTTTCATCCTTTTTTCCTTTGTCCTTCTCTGACTGGATAATTTCAACGTTTATTTATTTTGGGACAGAGAGAGACAGAGCATGAACGGCGGAGGGGCAGAGAGAGGGAGACACAGAATCGGAAACAGGCTCCAGGCTCTGAGCCATCAGCCCAGAGCCCGACGTGGGGCTCGAACTCCCGGACCGCGAGATCGTGACCTGGCTGAAGTCGGATGCTCAACCGACTGCGCCACCCAGGTGCCTCATCTGACTGGATAATTTCAAGGTTCCTGTCTTCTAACTCAAAGATTTTTTTTTTTCTGCTTGATTCATTCTGTTGCTGATGCACTCTAGGGCATCCCCTCCTCCATTCCATTCATTATATTTTTCAGCTCTAGAATTTGTTTTCTTTAAAAAAATTTTTTTTAACATGTATTTATTTTTTAGAGACAAAGAGAGACAGACCATGAGCAGGGGAGGGGCAGAGACACAGAATCCGAAGCAGGCTCCAAGGCATCAGCACAGAGCCTGACGTGGGGCTCGACCTCACGATCTGCGAGATCATGACCTGAGCCGAAGTCAGACGCTCAACCAACGGAGCCACCCAGGCGCCCCTAGAATTTGTTTTCTGAAATGATTTCTATCACTTTGTTAAGCTTCTCATTTTGTTCACGTATAGTTTCCCCTATTTCTTTGAGCTGCTTTTCTGTGTCTTCTTGTACCTTAGTGAGTTTCCTTAACATAGCTATTTTGAATTCTCTAGCGGGTAAATTGCAGATCTCCGTGCTTTGGGGATGAGTCACCAGATTTTGTGGTCCTTTGTTGGTGTCATGTTTCCTTGATTTTTCATAGCCCTTGGAGTTTTGCATCCCTGCCTTCACATCTGAAGGAGCGGTCACCTTCTCCGGTCTTTACTAACTGCTCTTGGGAGAGAAATATCCTCTGTCAGCTCTGCTAGAGATTCTGAAGCTTGGATCGATACACCTTCTCCACACCCCTCACTCCCCCTTGCGGCAGAATTCTTAAGCTTGTGCGTCTTCTCTCCATCTTGCAAAGGACCAGAGAGAGTGCTGACAGCCTCACTTCCCCCCCCCCCCCCCGCCAAAGGTAGCACTAACGCTCCAGTCTGTGGTCTCTTCCTGGGTCAGTTTTCTGCAGGTGCTCCCCAGTCACCCGCCGAAGCTTGCCCTTGACCCCATCAGGAGCATGCACAGCCAGCCAGCCACAGAGATTTGAGACTGAGGTGCTCCTAGTGAGTGGCTCATAGACAGGCTTCTTCTCGGAAGAGGGATGATGCAGGTAAGGTCAAGCTGTTCCTCTAACTGCCTTCAGTGCATCCAAACTTGTGTGTGTATATATATATATATATATATATTTTTTTTTTTTTTTTTTTCTTTTTTTGGCCTCAACAACATGCTGGAACTTCTCAGCTGGAGACATGGAGTTACACAAAGGCCCTGTGATCTGTGGGTGATTGTCCAAGACGGTGTTTTCCAGGGGATCTTAGAATGTGACCAAGAAGGGGCTGGAGCCGGTCCGTAGGTCACCGCAGGGTCCGCAGCCAGGATGGAGGTCTGTATGCCTCTTGCCCGTTCCGTGGGTGGGCGACACTTCTCCTGAATCCGTGGCTCCCACAAAGGCACTTTTGTCTGTGAGCGGACACCAAATTGTCGCTGAGGAGGGGGACAGGAATAAGAAGCCTCTCACTCCGGCATGATGCGGATGTCGCTCACCGCGTCTTGGCCCTTGGCTTTAGTTTCAGCCGCGGAGATGGTTTGGATTTGAGAGTTCGTGACTACCAATTTCTGTCTCCTGCAACATGGGCAGACACCGTGTGGACAAAAGGGACATGGAGGCTGAAAGAGGTATGGGGCTCGCAACAGAGCCCTGGGCAAAGCGTTAGGAATGGTGAGCCAGGGTCAGTGTGATTTGGCTAAATGTTTGTGGTGCTCACCATTACCTCAAAGCCTTACTTTGGGTCCTGCAGGTGGGGTCTACAGTAAGGGAGCCAAGAGCCCAGGGAAATCGCTCACGGCCAGTATAGCACTGGGCTGTGGCAGGGAGGACTTGACTCAGCTCTCGAGACATCGGAAACGGCTCTCCTTAGGGTTACCGACTGTCTCAAAACGCCCAGGACTGTCCCTTCATCTTGGGAAAACTTGGACAGGTGCGCCATTTAGCTATGAGATTAGAACACAACCTTTGGGGTTGGAGGGCTTGAGAGACCCCTTAAGGCAGACCTGTAGATTATACCACACACACACACACACACACACACACGTGCGCGCGCACTTTCTTTTTTTTAAAAAAACTTAACTTTAACATTTTCTCATGTCATTAAATATTCTTCTGTGAGACCATTTATAAGTACTGCATTCCAGGGGCGCCTGGGTGGCTCAGTCGGTTAAGCGTCTGACTTCGGCTCAGGTCATGATCTCACGGTTCGTGGGTTCGAGCCCCGCGCGGGGCTCGGTGCTGACAGCTCGGAGCCCGGAGCCTGCTTCAGATTCTGTGTCTCCCTCTCTCTCTGCTCCTGCCCTGCTCACACTCTGTCTCTGTCTCTCAAAAAAGTGAATAAACATTAAAAAAAACATTAAAAAAATACTGCGCTCCATCATATAGATGTAGCACAAGTTATTTAACAAAGCCCTTATTTTTGACATTTTGGTTGCTGATGGATAGGAGTTTGACAGCTGAAAAATCCTAAAAATGATGAAAAACAGTTTTTTTTCTCATTTCCAAAATGCCATGAATTGTAAGAGCCACCATCAATTTAAATAGCAGCTTTTAAAGGAAAAAAAAAAAACCCAGAAGAAACACGACATCGAGCATCCATTAGAAAATGATCTAAATTACCCCTGTAATTTTTGATATCTGCTGCTTCCCTTTTTAGAATCATTACCCAATTTGAATGTTTCTCAAATTCGGGGCCTGAAGATTTTCCTGAGTGGTTCTTCTCCGCAAGCATTCCAAGCAACTCACTGCTTTTCATAACGTCCTCAAGGTTCTCGGTCTCTTTGGTACCGTTAATTTCATGACCTGGCAAGTGTCGTAGGGGAAGACTCTCAGTCTGGACATTTACATGTGTAAGGCCTGTCGCTTTACCTTTTGGTGACTTACCTCCTATTTTGAGCCCTCCGTGCCGGATTGGTGGGAAATCGTAGCACGGTTGTTTCCTGAGTTCTTCTTTTTCTCTTCTGGAATTTCCTTCTGGGAGATTTCCTTGAGATGCAGCCATCGGATGGGGATGCTTGCGGACTCTGTTTCTTTTCCATGTGGCCTGTCGTGACCAGTTGCAGCTGCTTCCTGATGCTTTCAGGCTCCACTTGGGACACACGCTTCAGCCTCCAAAGCTGCTCACCAGGTACTTTATAATAAAAAAAATGGTTTCAGGAGTAGAAGTTAGTGATTCATCCCTGAGGGGCCATATTTATTTTCGAACCTGCCGCACCCTCCCCCCTGAGGAAACAGGAGAGAAACGAACTCTTGGCTTGAACCGGGGGGGGGGGGGGGGGGGTGCGGCAAAGGGCAGAATGAGGAAACAAACAGGGGTGACAGAGCACAGGTCACTGTCTCCGAGTGTTTTGTTTTCTTTTTCTTTCTGTCACACGAGGTATAACAGGTTTTATCTTCTTTGGCTGAAACCATAACTTCACTTGGGCCCCCAAACTGAGTTATTTGTCACTAGAAGTGAAAGAGCTTCTCTTAAAAGTCAAGCAGACCCAGCGACAGATTTTTCACATGTATGCTCCACCAGGGTAGAGATGCGTATCTGTTTTCCCTCAAGCACCCAGAGCGGTTCTGAGCATATACTGCCTCATTTTGAGTAAAGATTAAGGACCCTACGTTAATGTACAATTGCAGTGACCATTAGACGAACGGATCCCTTCGACGCGTTGCAAAATTCTCCGTCGGCCTTTCTTAACCTCTTCTTCAGCTCTGAGGCTGACACTTTCTTCCGCCCTTGAATACAAGGTGCTTCCTAATTTCAGAAACCCCGGAAGGCTTTAAACATGTGTAGCTCAGCGTTGAAGAAGTCTGCAAGGCAGCTCATACCCAGGATGAGGCACAGTATGGGCAGCACTTTGATTTGTGTGAGTTCAGGGGTGGGACCCATGGGCAAATGGACATAGATGGGAAGGGCATAGATGAAGGGGCCTTGGTTAGCAAGCCAATGGTTTGGGGCCGCAGGGAAGGTCAACGTGGATGGTGAGGGATGTATTTGCAGGACACAGCATGGGGTCGGAAGAAATGGTGCCCAGGGCCTGGGACGTAGCAGTAGGAAAGAAAACAAAGGGATGAATGTAAGAGGCAATGAGAAGCGTAGTCTGCCTGACTTGGAAACTGAGTCAGTGAAAAGAATAAGGGAGCAGCAAGCATCCATGTTAACTCAAAGCTTTCAAATCTGGATGTCTAAGAAATTAGAATACTATTGACAGCAACTGGGAACGAGGGAGAGGAGCTAGTGTGGAAGAAGACAAAAATCCTAGCTTTGGACGCTTGAATTTAAAATATTAGCTGCTGGGGCACCTGGGTGGCTCGGTCGGTTCAGCGTCCGACTTCGGCTCAGGTCATGATCTCACAGTTCGTGGGTTCGAGCCCCGCGTCGGGCTCGGTGCTGACGGCTCGGGGCCTGGAGCCTGTTTCAGATTCTGTGTCTCCCTCTCTCTCTGCCCCTCCCCTATTCACCCTCTATCTCTGTCTCAAGAATAAATAAACATTAAACATTTTTTAAATATTAGCTGCTAACACAGGTCCTATTAATTGATCCCTGGTGGATCTGATTGCTTTAGAATACCAGAATTTGCCCAACTAAACTGTTACCCATGCTTCTATCTCAATGATAAGGCCAGAAAATTTTTTGATAAATATCTTACTGAAATTCAATTATGCTGTATCATCAGCATTCTCCTGGTGTGCCAGGTTAGTAATGCTAAAAATACGAAGTGAGATGAGCTATCATGGCATTTTCTTGGCAAACCTCTACCGGCCCCTGGTGACCTCCACTGCCACGCTCAATAGCCCAGTCTAAACTCTCCAGAGGCCGCCTTTAAAAACCCACAGTATGTCTGAGCATCTTCAGTCTCCTGGCAGCTCCATTATTCAAGACATTGCTCCAACTCCCTTCGTGAAACAAAGTGCAGATCAACTACGAGGATCGCAGTTAGCTGATGGCTTCCAAAATGTTTGTATTTCGGGATCCATCTTGGTTTTTGGGCTGAGGCCACGCTCTTCCTGGGCAGCCCCAGCCAACAGCTGGAGCCAATGGCAGAGGCAGGAAGGTCTGGCCATGTCTGCTCATCAAGGGATACCTTTAATGGGGAATCTTGGCTCTAGAGCTCCCTGTTGGGTTGACTAAGGCTTGTCAGATGTGCATCATGGTTTGAAGTTCTCCCTGCCCCAAGCTGCTTCCTCTCCCCTTACCTTTCCCAAGCATCTCCTACCAATAAATCTTTTGCACTCCAAACTGCACCTCTGACTCTGCCTCCTGGAGGACCCCACGGACACGCACACGATTGTTCTATGCTCTCCTGGCATTGGTCCTGGGATCAAACGTCTAAGTTTTAGAGGCAGGCGGTTGGAAATAATTTGTTTAGCCTGAAGTCCCAAGGAAAAGGTCCCCTGATTCCTTTAGGTGGCTTGGTCTTTGGTTCTTTCTCGACAATGTTAGCCCTACTCTTTCCTATTTGGAAATTATTCCCCTTGATATAAAAGATGGCAACCCAACAGAGTTCAACTTTCTCTCTGTCAGCACCTTCTGCCCCAAGAGGTTAAAAAATTGCCCCTGAACATAGTTATAATGCCTAGTTATCCACTTTTTAATTTTTCTGACCAGGACTTCAAAATCACTAATGATACTTTGGATTGTGGAGACTTCTAGAGTTTTATAAAGCACTTTCACATTGATTATTCCACTCCATTCTTCTAATCACCCTCATGACGCTGGTTTCAGCTTCTTGCTGCTTTCTTATTCCGGCTTCCCTTTGGGATTCTTTTCTTCCATCCTGCAAAAGACCCCTACTTCCTCTCCAGTAAGTTAGCTCATAGAAGATGTTACTCAAGCCCTGTCTCCTCTTCTGAAGCCAGGAGATCGGTTTGTACCTACCTCGTTCCCACTGGTGAGTGACTCGGGCAGGAGGGCAAACCTGGTGATGCCCATCGAGCTGGGAGAAGCCTTCTCACGTTGCCCATAACCCTTGCGTAGCAAGAGAAAGGGCTACCTTTTAGGGCTTCCTTGATAACTCTGCCCCAAGCAGTTCATGAAGCTGACTTTTTGAAACATAGGTTGCTGCAGACTCCTGGCCACTTTCCGCCCCTCGGTAGGTCCTCTGATGCTGGACGTGTGGTCTTTTCCCTGAGCTGAAGAAATAGAAGAAAGAATCCATGAAGCCCCCTTAGTTATTATTTTCAAATACCATCTTTAAATTTTTTTTAATGTTTATTTTTGAGAGAGGGACAGAGCATGAGCGGGGAAGGGGGAGAGAGAGAAGGAGACCCAGAATCCGAAGCAGGCTCTGGGCTCCGAGCTCCGCAGGGTCAGCACAGAGCCCTACATGGGGCTCGAACTCAGGAGCTGCGAGATCATGACCTGAGCCGAAGTCGGACGCTTAACCGACTGAGCTACCCAGGTGCCCCTCAAATACCATCTTTTAAAAAACGAATACAGGGGCACCTGGGTGGCTCAGTCAGTTGAGCGTCTGGCTCTTGCTTTCCGCTCAGGTCATGATCTCACAGGTCATGAGTTCGAGCCCTGCGTCGGGCTCTGTGCTGACCCTGCGGAGCCTGCTTGGGATTCTGTCTCCTCTCCGCCCCTCCCCCGCTTGCCCTCTGTATCTTTCTCAAAAATAAATAAACACTTAAAAAAAACAAATATAAAAACAATGCATCTTCTTAATAGAAAACTTGGAGGATGCCAAAGAAAAATGAAGTAAATGTTAACAGTTCTGAGTATTAGCTTTTTTTCAGTGTGTTTATGCCATACTTGCTTTTTCACTTAAAAATACACTGAAATAATTTTCGGTGTCATTAAACAATTTTCTTAAGGGAGGATTTTCCATGGATGTATAGTATGTGCCATGATCTATTGAACCAGTCCCTGTTATGAAGACATCTGCTAAAAATTATGCATGATTTGGTTTGCAAAGGGCGAGGTTTCAAAGCAAAACATTTTATTTTGGTTCCTGAGAGCTTTGGAAAGGTATATCAGATCGGATTATCTTTAACTGCAAGTTACAGAATATTCCTACTGACACTGGTCTAAATATTACAAAGTCTATTATCTCATGTAAGAATTTTCAGAGATTCATTGGGCTCTGGCTGCTCAAATAGGTCATCAAGGAAACTGGATCTCGCCGTCTCTCCACTTGGTAGATGAGGTGAGTCAGTTTTCCCTGCAGGCTGGTTTCCTGGTCCTGAATTGGCGGCTGCAGTCCTGGGCATCACACTCTGACGTGTCAACTTCCAGCGGAAGAATAGGGGAGGTCTCTTGTTTTCTTTTTGGAGCAGAGAACTATTTCCCAGAGTTCTCCCTTCAGATTTCCCAGAAGTCTCCCTTCTCGTCAGCTAGGACTGGATCAAATCCTACCCCGTCACTGGGAAGAGGACTGAGATCACCATGGTTGGCTTGGCTCTATCTTTAGAGCCGTGGATAGGAATATATTTTCTTGCGTGCTCTATTGGGGCACCTGGGTGGCTCAGCCGGTTAAGCGTCCGACTTCAGCTCAGGTCATGATCTGGCGGTTCGTGGGTTCGAGCCCTGCTTTGGGCTCTGCGCTTACAGCTCGGAGCCTGGAGCTTGCTTCAGATTCTGTGTCTTCTCTCTCTTTCTGCCCTTCCCCTGCTTGTGCTCTCTCTCTCTCTCAAAAATAAATAAACATTAAAAAAAAAAGTGCCTTATCAAGCCAGCTACTACTATGGACAACTGGGGTTCAATCCGCTAGGGGATTCTGAGAGACAGTGAACTGCACACACTTCAGAGTTATTTCAGCTGAAGGGCAAGGAGCTGGGGGTGTTTCCAGACCCACACTCTTAGCAGTGACTGATTGAGGGCCGCTCTGGGGATATGAGCTCCATGGTCCTTCTAGCCTGCCCCTCCCCCCCCCCCCCCCCACCGAGTGAACTGTGATGGTCCAAAAAGGCCTCAGGCAAAGCACTGCAGTGTTTGAAGTTGGAAGGCATCCGTTAAGTGGCAAGTAAGGGACTGAAGGAAGCGCCAAGGGTGCGTGTCCACAGCGTCCGTCAAGGTGAGAAGGCAACAGCGTGTACCACAGGAGGCACCTAGGGAACTGCTGAAGGAAAGGTTGAAATCCCCCGGTGCAGGCTGAAGACCAAGGCTAGTCCGTACAGCAGAAGGGATCACAGAGCTGTAGAGCTGGAAACAATCTTGGCAATGATCCAGACTAGTTTCGTCTCCTACGCCCTTTTACCTGAGGCCAGAACAGGTGCATCGACGCAGATCTTGGGATGGGGACGCCGGCAGGACTAGCGACCTAACCGAATGTGTGTTTAGGGCGCCGGCCAAACAGGAGCATCGGTTCGTCGGGCAAGAGTGTGGTATTTCAAGTACCGAGGTTGTCGTTATGGAACCATTCGGAATTCTGTTAAGCTTTCTTGCACTTACTTTACAATGTGAGTTAGGTTTATTGTGAATCACAGTATATATGGAGTGTGGCATCTACTGTTCTTGAGCCTTTGGGCTTCTTCTGAAGTTTCTGATCGAGACCTGAAGCCCGGGGCTCCGGGCTCAGCCTAGTGAGCGCCGCCTGACCCCAGGCTCTTTCTTCCAAGGGAAGCACTGTCACTGCTCTGCCCTGGGGCTGCCGTCAACAGGGGGCTCCGATGAATGGGCCTGAGGCCACTTTGCTCTTCTGAGAGTATCGTCCTCCGGATTGACTCAGCATTGAGAGGTGCACTGTTGGGTTGGAAGATACATAGGGATGTGGTTCAATGTTTCCTCTTTTTGTAATGTTTACTTATTTTTGAGATACACACAGAGAGAGAGAGAGAGAGAGAGAGACAGAGACAGAGCATGAGCGGGGAGGGGCAGAGAGAGAGAAGGAGACGCAGAACCCGAAGCAGGCTCCAGGCTCCGAGCTGTCCGCCCAGAGCCCAACGCGGGGCTGGAACTCACCAACTGCGAGATCATGACCTGACCCGGGCTCGGCGCTTAACCGACTGAGCCACCGGGACGCCCCTGTGGTTCAGTGTTTCTTGAAGTATGTTTTGGGGGAAAACAAACCTGCGAGAATGCTCATAGGTTTTACAAGCATAGTATGACACAGGGAATAAAAGTTACAGCATAGAGAATACAGCCAATGAGAACGTAATAGCGTTGCATGGTGACACTTGTGATGAACAAAACGTGGCGATGGTGACCCTCTATGTTGTATACCTGAAACTGATGTAACACTGTATGTCAACTATACTCCAATGAAAAATTTGAAAAAAAAAAAACCAACCCAGAATAAACGCATTTATGGTCGCATAAGTGTGGTTTTTGTTTCTGTTGTGTTTAACTGTGAGGCTTGTTAGAGCTCTTGAAATGTCAAATTGCTCTACGAAATTCCAAGAAAAAAAAAACAGCGTGAAGTGTCTCCTATAATTTAAAAAGTTAAAAAATTCTCAGTTGCTTTGCACTAAGAAAAAAACCCCAAGGAACCAAAAAACCATGGGATGCCGGGGTGGCTCAGTCAGTTAGGCGTCCAAGTCCATTTCAGCTTAGGTCCCGATCTCACGGTTCGTGAGTTCGAGCCTCTCGTCGGGCTCTGCACTGGTAGCGCGGAACCTGCTTGGGATTCTCTCCCTCTCCCTCTCTCTCTGTTCCTCCCCCCTTTCTGTTCTGTCTCTCTCTCTCTCTCTCTCTCTCTCAAAATAAATAAATAAACTTAAAAAAATTTTAAACTAAAAAACCCTCCAGTTTATCCATTTCTCCCACTTACCACCCCCCACCTCTTACAACCACCAATCTGTTCTTTGTATTATTAGCTTGCCTTCTTGTTTTTTTGTTTTTCGTTTTAGTTTTATTTGTTTGTTTTTTAAGATTCCATATATAAGAGAGATCATACAGTATTTGTCTTTCTTGGTTTGACTTATTTCACTTAGCGCGATGCCCTCGAGGTCTATCCATGCTGTTATGACTGGTACGATTTCATTTTTTATTGTGGCTGAAGAATATTCATATATATATATATATATATGGTGATTGTATACATATCACAATTTCTTAACCCATTCATCCATCAGTGGAGACTGTTTCCATGTCTTGGCTATTATAAATTATGCTGCAGTGAACAAGGAAATGCTGATATCTTTTAGGGACAGTGATTTCATTTCCTCCAGATATATACCCAATAGCAAAATTGCTGGGTCGTAGGGTAGTTCTATTTTTAATTTTTTGAGGAACCTCCATACTGTTTTCCAGAGTGGCTGCACCGATTTATATCCCCACTGACAGTGCACGAGCAGTCCCTTTTCTCCACATCCTCCCCAACAGTTGTGATTTATTGTCTGATACTAGCCGTTCGGACTGGTGTAGGTGATAGCTCATTGTGGTTTTGATTTGCAGTACTCTGATATTCATGATGTTAAGCATCCTTTCAGGCACCTGTTGGCCATCTGGATGCCTTCTTTGGGAAAATGTCCGTTCAGATCCTTCTGCCCATTTTTAATTGAATTGTTTGATGTTTTGCTATAGAGTCAGAAGAGTTCTTTACATATTTTGGATATCAGCCCCTTATCAGATGTATGATTTGCAATTCTTTTCTCCCTTTCAGTAGGTTGCTTTTACATTTTGTTGACCTTTCTTCCTTCCTTCCTTCCTTCCTTCTTTCTTTTCTTTCTTTCTTTCTTTCTTTCTTTCTTTCTTTCTTGCTGTACAGACTTGTTACTTTGATCGAGTCACATTTGTTTATTTTTCCTTTTGGTGTCATATTAAAAAGAATCATCACCAAGACCTATGTCCAAGGGCTTACTGCTTATGTTTTCTTCTTGGAGTTTTATGGTTTCAGGTCTTTTTTTTTTTCTTTTCTTTTTTAATTTTTTTAAAATGTTTTTATTTATTTTTTTTGAGACAGAGAGAGACAGATTATGAACAGGGGAGGGGCAGAGAGAGAGAGGGAGACACAGAATCTGAAGCAGGCTCCGGGCTCTGAGCTGTCAGCACAGAGCCCGACGTGGGGCTCGAACTCACGGACCGCGAGATCATGACCTGAGCCGAAGTCGGACGCTTAACCGACTGAGCCACCCAGGCGCCCTGGTTTCAGGTCTTATGTTCAAATATTTGATCCAATTTGAGGTTCCATTCTTTTGCATGTGGCTGTCCAGTTTTCCCAGCCCCATGTATTGAAGAGACTGTCCTTTCCCCGTTGTGGATTCTTGGCTCTTTTGTTGTCAATTAATTGATCATATATGCATGGGTTTACTTGCGAGCTCTCATTTCTGTTCGCTTGTTTCCTCGAGTTTTTTTGAACACACACCCTCCTTGGAAATGCTAATATGGTCTCTACCTAACCATTTTAGAGGTCCAGTCTTCTTGTGAACGTCTTGGGTGGCCTGATTCATCCTGAATGGGGAATGGAGGCCTGGCCTATGTTTTCCTTTCCCAGGACCATCCTTCCGGCTTCTTTCAAACTGTGTTTCCTAGCTGCCTTCTCTTGGAAGAGGCTTCAGCGGTCTGCCTTGGATCAATCGGTGTCATCTATTTGCAAGGGCCTTTGCTCGACAAAGAGACGAGAGCCAACAGGTAAACTCCCCGCAAAGTTGCCAAGGTTGGGGAATGAAAAGATTTCTGAAGGAAAGCATTTTCAAATTGCTGTTTCCTTTCCTTTCTTGTGACGCAGTCAAAAGAGGCAGGTGTGTTTTTTTTTTTTTTTTTTTTTTTTTTTTTTTTTCCTGTGGAAAAACAACGCTCGGTTCTGGTTTCTCTTTGTCGGAAGAGAAAGGCTTGAAGTGGGCCTTATGGGCCTGAACTATCAGATACACAAACTATGTGGGGATCCCCGGGGTACTGGCTACAAGTATGGGCTCCCAACATGGCTTAGTATCATCTGTAGGTTTGGCCCAACTGTAATTTGTAATTGGAAAGGGCTTTGTCCTCTGTGGCCCTCCCATCAGTCGTGGGCCATAAACTTGGCACAAAGATTCCACAACATGAGAGAAGGGAGATGTGACGTTTCAGAAGGCGGCTGTTGGTTCTTGATGTAAACCGTCAGATCCGATTGGTGATAAGGCCAAGTTCAGACATCGTAAGCTCCTTAAACCAGTGAGTGATGGAGCAGGGGAGCTAAGTGGCTGTCTGGAACGGGTGCTCCTTTCTAAGTCAGGAAAAAGAGGCTTTTAAAATATTTCCCAAAGCACTTGTGGTCAAAGAGAGGGGAATACGTGTCTTGGAGGGGAAAGGAGATGATTTTCACGCGTCCCTAAACCCCCAACTGGGATAAAAACGCAGGTAGGTTTCATCAAGGCATAGTAATTTTGTAGAGGTCCAGAGATTTGCCGACTTGACCGATGAGGCCTTGGTTTTTGGAAGGATGGAAAACAGTGACGTCGATGGCGTCCGGAGATGGTTTGTTTTCTGTCCCTTTACTTTCTCTACCCGCCTTCTAGGTGTTTATGAGACAAGATGAGTCCTAAGCAACTGCCAGTCATCATTGGAAAACGTGCTTTTAACTTAGCTGGTGGGTTTTAAAATCTGACTCCTTCTCTGGGGGTGGGGGGCCTGTTTGTAGCCCCTCCTCCCCCCAAAGACATCTAACGGTACTTTCCATAAGCGGGTAACACATTTCCCTGTTTCTGCGTTCCCGTCCACTCCACGATCCAGTGAAGTCAGATTCTCCTTGCGAAGGTTTTAGGCCTCTCTTGGGGGTCCTCGTGGGCAAGATTTAAATAGTTCCAGATCAGCTGTCTCTCCAATGCCATTCTCAGGCTCCCCAAACTCTGAGAGTGTGGGCTACCCCCAACACAGCAAACTCCTCCCAGCTGCCAGATCTCTCCCCTGTGAGAACTTTTTGTCATGAGCTGGACGCCAAGCCATTGTGTTTCCCCCAAGTTCTGGGGATGCCTTTCAGACACTCTAGGTGATCCTGTTGCAACCTTACATTGGCTTGAGGTGAGCTCGATAACTCCAGAAAAATTCTATCTAAAATCCTTCTTCCCTTAGGAGGCACCTGTGAGGCTCAGTTGGTTGAGCATCCAACTCTTGGTTTCGGTTCAGGTCATGATCTCGCAGTTCGTGAGTTCGAGCCCCGCATCGGAGCCTCCCTTGGATTCTGTTCCTCCCCCACTCGCAATCTGCTTCTCTCTCTCTCTCAAAAATAAATATTTAAGAAAAAAAAAGAGTACAGATGTTCTACTGGGGAGTAACACCTGTGCCAGGGAAAGGAAGAAACAGGATTGGGCAGGGGAAACCATCAGACTGTGATGAGACCCCCTCCTCACCCCAGGAGAGAGGTCTGGAGACACAGATGGCCAGCTCCAGGAGTCTTGCATTGCATGGAGATGGCAAGGCCTGTCGCCACCGCCTTGAGCAGTCGGTTGCCCCGGGGCGGGGGGGGGGACCTGCCCAGGAAGCAAGTGCCCTCAGCTATCACCTCTTTACTCCGTCATTCACTGGGAGCAATGACCGCCGTACCCTGAGAAAGGAATGACCTTAGTTTGAAGGCCCAGGCGAACCTTGATGAAGCAAACGGGGGGAAGCTGTAAGTTAACCACACTTTCCAGAACTGGACAGCAAGTTCTTCCCTGAAGGCGGTCTGACACAAAACTTAGTCCATATGCTCTGAGACCAAGTACAGATCTTTTGGCTATCTTTCCCTGTCTTCCTGTCTCTCTCTGAGAAGTCTGTGTGGCTTCCTCTGTCACTTCATTCAGGCCTCTCCCAAAGTGGCCTTCTCAGAGAGGCTTCCTGTCATCACCGTGTCTTCATCCCAATTGGCGCAGAGATCTTGTCTCTTTGGTTCCTTAAATATCCCAGACCTGGTATGCCGTCTTACACGTATTTTTGAACGACTAAATGAATCTGGATTGTTTGCTCCCCTTCCTTTCTGGTCTCTTTGCTCTGGCACAGAGTGGGGAGGGGGGCTTGGGTCACAGGGCTGAGTCGTTTACACAGCCCTGCTCCTCCAGGGTTCCTGCCCCTGCTCCCTGGTGTCAGCAGAGACGTGAATGTGAAAAAGATCACACTTTCTTTTGTTTGTCTCCACACGACTAAACAATGTTGGTCAGACTTTTCTGAAGGCCCAGGGCTAAAGAGGAACAATAAAAATTGGAATATTTTGGATGTCTGTCCCTGTGGCCCAAGGGAAAATATGTTAAGCCTTTATTATGGGCTGAACTGGGTTCCCCCATAACTTGTGTTTAAGTCCCAAGCCCCAGTCCCTGAAAATGTGACTGGATTTATACATCGGGCCTTGAAAGAGGTAATTAAGGTTAAATGAGGTCAGTAGAGCAGGCCCTCATCCGATATGCTTGGTGTCCTTGTGAAAAAGAGGACATTAGGACACAGGCACAGAGGAATGAAGATGAGATGACACATGGAGACGCTGGCTATCTACAAGCCAAGTGGAGAGGTCTCAGAAGACAGAAGAAACAATCCTGCCAACACCTTGATCTTAGACTTCTAGCCTCCAGAACCATGAGAAAATAAATTTCTGGCTCATGAGTTCGAGCCCTGTGTTGGAAGCCTGCTTCGGATCCTCTGTCCCCTTCTCTCTCTGCCCTTCCCCTGCTTACACACACACACACTCTCTCTCTCAAAAATAAATAAACATAAAAAAGATTAAAGTAAGGAGATACCTTGATTCCCGGCCTTGTGCCCTCAGGCACATAGTCCAATTCCTAGCCAGGGCTGCTTTCCTGAAAGAAAAGTTTCTTCGAGAAGAGAGATCAAGGAATTGATCCCATTTGCAATTGCACCCAAACCCATGAGATACCTAGGAATAAACCCAACCAAAGAGGTAAAAGATCCGTGCTCTGAAAACTATAGAACACTTATGAAAGAAATTGAAGACGACACAAAGAAATGGAAAGACCTTCCATGCTCAGGGACTGGAAGAACAAACATTGTTAAACTGTCTCTACTCCCCAAAGCAACCTACACGATTAATGCAATCCCTATCAAAATACCAACAGCCTTTTTCACAGAGCTAGAACAAACAATCCTAAAATTTCTATGGAGCCACAAAAGACCCCAAATAGCCAATCTTGAGAAAGAAAACCAAAGCTGAAGGCATCACAATTCCAGACTTCAACTGATATTACAAAGCCGTAGTGATCAAGATATCAAGACGGTATGGCACTGGCACAAAAACAGACACAAACATCAATGGAACAGAATGGAAAACACAGAAATGAACCCACAATGATATGGTCAGCTAACCTTCACCAAAGCAGGAAAGAATATTCAATGGAAACAAATCTCTTCAACAAATGGTGTTGGGAAAACTGGGGAGCAACATGCCAAAGAATTGAACTGGACCGCTTTCTTACACCATACACAGAAATAAATCCAAAATGGAGGAAAGGCCTAAATGTGAGACAGGAAACCATCAAAATCCTAGGGGAGAATACAGGCAGCAACCTCTTTGACCTTGACCAGAGCAACTTCTTACTAGACACATCGCTGGAGGCAAGGGGAACAAAAGTAAAAATGAACTATTGGGACCTCGTCAAGACAAAACCTGCTGCACAGCGAAGGAAACAATAAACACAATTGAAAGGCAACCTTGGGAATGAGAGAAGATATTTGCAAACGACATATCCGATGAAGGGTTAGTATCCAAATTACATAAAGAACTTATAAAACTCAACACCCAGAAGACAAAGGATCCGGTTAAAAAATGAGCAGAGGACACGAACAGACATTTTCCCAAAGAAGACATCCAGATGGCCAACAGACACCAGGGGAGATGGTCAACATCACTCATCATCAGGGAAATGCAAGTCAAAAGCACAATGAGATCAGAACTCACACCTGTCAGAATGGCTAAAATTAATAACACAGGAACCAACGGGTGTTGGTGAGGGTGTGGATATAGGGGAAGCCTCTTGCACTGTTGGGGGGAAAGCAAACTGGTATGGCCACTTTGGAGAACAGCATGGAGGTATCTCAAAAAAATGAAAAATAGAACTACCCTAGGATCCAGCAATTCACTACAGGCAGCCCAATGTTTGTATCCACTATCCACAATAGCCAAATTATGGAAAGAGCCCAAATGTCCATCGATTGATGAGTGGATAAAGAAGATGTGGTGGGGGGCGCCTGGGTGGCGTCGGTTGAGAGTCCGACTTTGGCTCAGGTCATGATCTCACGGTCCGTGAGTTCGAGCCCCGCATCGGGCTCCGGGCTGACAGCTCGGAGCCCGGAGCCTGTTTCGGATTCTCTGTCTCCTTCTCTCTCGGACCCTCCCCTGTTCATGCTCTGTCTCTCTCTGTCTCAAAAAAATAAAAGAACGTTAAAAAATAAATACATAAATAAAAATGTGGTGTATATTTACAATGGAATATTATTCGGCGATCGAAAAGAATGAAATCTTGTTACTTGCAACAACATGGATGGAATTAGAGTGTGTCATGCTAAGTGCAATAAGTCAGCCAGAGAAAGACAAGTACCATACGATTTCACTCCCATGTGAAATTTTAAGAAACGAAACTGATGAACATGGGGGAAAAAAGAGAGGCAAACCAGAAAACAGACTCTCAGCTATGGACAACAAATTGAGGGTTGCTTGGCAGGGTGTTGGGCGGGGAGACGGGCTAAATGGGTGAGGCGCGTTAAAGGGGACACTTGTGGGGATGAGCCCTGGGTGTTGTACGTAAGTGATGAATCAGTGAAGTCTGAGCCTGAAACCAATATTACACTGTATGTTAACTACCTGGAGTTTAAATGAAAACTTCAAAGAAAACAGGAAAGAAAGGTTTCTTTAATACTGCACGTGTGAATTTCCATCCCCTGCCCAGAGGCCATGCCTGGGGTGTAATCGTGACTCTGCGTGGGGGGCTACCAGGGAGTTAACAGCGGTCGGCGGAGTTTGGATCTTTTGTACGAACGGTGGAAAAGTCCTAGGTCCTCCCTGGCTGCCGAAAGCCTGCGTTTCTGAACTCACTTTGCTTGCCAGAGGAGGGCGGACTGTGGGAGGGCTAGAAGAGGAATTAGGAGACAGGAAGGAAGTAGTCACGGCAGTTCAGATAAGAGGGGATTGTGGCTTGGGTCACGGCTCAACGAGGAACGAGAAGGAAAGAACGAGGGCCAGGATGCGTGAGAGAGACGACTCAAGTTTGACTGCAAGGTTTTATCCTGAGCAGCTGGGTGAATGGCGGTGTCATTTACTAAGATGGGAAAGCCAGGGGGAGGACTGGAGGTTGAAGGGAAATTATGACTCTGGTTCTGGACATTATAACATGCTGCACTGTGAATTTGATAGCCCATTTGTGATGTCAGTGAGATGTCCAGGTCAAGGTCAGAGGACAGGTCCAGGCTGGTGATTGGTGATTGTGTCTAAAAGCCCAAATTATCTATGAGCTCAACTGGGGAACAGGTGTAAAATAAGCCCTAGGGCACTCCAAACTGTAGGGATCGGGAGGAGGAGAAGGATCCAGCAATGCAAAGGAGCAGCTAGTGAGATACTAGGAAAGCCAAGAGATGGGTCATTTGGAAGTCAAATGAGAGAAATGTTTCTAGAAAGAGGGAATGATGGATTGTGTCAAACGCTACTAACACGGCTCGCTTCGGCAGCACATATACAAATGCTACTAACAGATGGTTTTCATTTCTCGTGGCTTCAAGCACTGTGGCAAAGAACATTCTCATTATCGGGTCTCTTCACGGGCATGAGTTTCTCGAGGGTTGGCACCCGGAAGTGGAACTCTCAGGTCACGAGGTGTGAACATCTTCCGTTGTTTGTTTTTTTTTTTTAAGTTTCTTTATTTATTTTGAGAGAGACAGAGAGAGCACAAGCAGGGAAGGGGCAGAGAGAGAGGGACACAGAGGATCCAGAGAGCCTCTGGAAGGATCCAGAGAGCCTCATGCGGGGCTCCAACTCATGAACCGTGAGATCATGACCTGAGCCGAAGTCAGACGCTTCGCATAGTAACCGAATGAGCCACCCAGGCACCCCTTCAGTTGTTGTTTTTTTTTTTAGTGTTTATTTTGAGAGAGACCGAGTGTGCACACGTGCGAGTTGGGGAGGGGCAGAGAAGGGGGAGAGAGAGAATCCCAAGCAGTTTCCACACCGTCAATGGAAAGCATCTTCAGTCTTAATAGGCAGCTCATCCTCACAGCCCTTGATGTTATCACACATTATTCTTTTTTACGATCTGATGGGTATGAACTGCGGTCTCCTTCTTTGTCACTTTCATTGTCCTCGGTACTCTTGTCTTGAAGCCTCTTGTCATATGTTTGCTGGCCATTTTGGCTTCTTCTTGGTTGAACGATCTATTTATATCCTGTGCCCATTTTTTCTATTTGACTGGCTGGTTGGTTTACGAGTTCTTTAAAAAAACATTTTTCTCCCCTCTAGCTTACTTTATCGTGAGAGTAAAGTATGTATTACATGTCACACACAAAATATGTATGAATCGGGTGCTTGTGTTATCGGTAAGGCTTCTGGTCAGCAGTAGGCTGCAAGTAGTTAAGATTTGGGGGAGTCGAAAGTGAAGCGCAGATTTTTCAACTGCATGGGGGGGGGTGGTGCCCCGAACCCCCGTGTTATTCAAGGGTCCACTGTATTCTGGGTGTTGATCCTTTGTAAACTTCGTAAGTGTTTTTCTTTCTTGTTTCTCTCTCTTTTGATGTCATTATCAAGGACTTCTTCCTTGCCCCAAATGTATAAATAAATTTTCCTACATCATCTTCTAAAAGTTAAAAGATTTACTTAGGTATCTACTCCATCAGGAATGAATTTCTGTGTTGGGATCTGTTTTTATCGTTTTATAAGAATCACAGATTATCTCGGTATCATTTATTGAATTCTTGTTTTATATAGGTACACCCGTGAAACCCAAACCCTTATCATGATACAGAACATGAGTATTATAATTCCAGAAAGCTGCTTCATGCCCCTTTCCAGTGGGCTCTCTGCCCCCAAACACCGCTGTTCTGAGGTTTTTTTCACCACAGATTAGTTTTTCTTGTTCTGGAATTTCATTTACAGGGAATCAAGCAAAATACATTCCTTTGTGTAGTGAATTTCACTCAGCACGGCGTTTTTTAGAGTCATACATGGTGTTGTATGCACTGGGTTCTTCCATTTTATCACCAAGTAGTATTCAGTTATACCACACCGCTTACTGGTTTCTATGCGCTTTTTTTTTTCCTTTTTGAGAATCTTTTTATTTCGGGTTAATTCTCAATTCGCTCAAGGTTGCAAAGACGGTATAGAGAGACCTCGCGCCCCCTTCCCCCAGTTTCCTCCGGGAGTTGCATGTTACGTAACTACAGTACAACATCAAAACCAGGAAATTGACATTGGCACAACGTATGTGTGTGCATCTGTAATTTTATCACCAGTGTAGATTCGTGTAACCGCCACTGTAATCAAGATACAGAACTAGTCGATCCCCACCAAGCTCTCCCTCCTGCTACACTTTTATAGTCGTATCTCCGTCCCTGACCCCTGGCAACTACAATTCTGTTTACCCACAATTTTGTCATTTTGAGGATGTTACATAAGTGGCATCGTATCGCATGAGACCTCTTGAGATTGGCCTTCTTCACTCTGCATGACACTGCTTCGTCCTATCCATAGTTTGCTCCTTTTGGTTACTGGGTAGTATTCTATGGTATGAAGGTGCCACAGTTTAACCAGTCCCCTCTGAAGGATATTTGGGTTGTTTCCAGTTTTTGCTTATTATTGGTAAAGCTGCCATAGACATTTGTGTACAGGTTTTTGGGTGAATATAAATTCCCAGTCCTCTGGGATCAATGTTCTCCAGAGTGACTGTGCTCTTTTATATTCCTATCAGCAACGTGTGAGAGATATCGTTTGTCTCCATCCGTGCCAGCATGGCGTTTTACTATTTTTTCTTTAGGTGTCGAGTAGGTTTGTAGTGCTATCTCATCGTGGTCTTAATTGGCATTTCCCGAACGGCTAGGAAAGAATATCATTCCGAGTGTCTATTCAACATCTGTATAACCTCTTTGATGAAATGTCCCTTCATGTCTTTGTCCCCCTTTTTAAAACAAGGTCCACTTATTTATTTTGAGAAAGAGAGAGAGCTCAAGCAGGGGAGGGGCAGAGAGGCGGGGGAGAGAGAGAATCTCAAGCAGGCTCCACACTGTCAGCGCAGAGCCCAACATGGGGCTCGATCCCACAAACCATGAGACCGTGACCTGAGCCGAAATCAAGAGTCGGAGGCTTAACTGACTGAGCCACCCAGGCGCCCCTCTTCTTCCTCTTTTCGGTAAATTTTTTTAGCTGTGGGGTTTTGAGAGTTCTTTATCTATTCGAGATATGAAGGATCGCTCAGGTAAACCTGAGTGAAGGATGCACAAGGCATCTCTCCTTGTATGTGGCTAGATTCTCTTTTGTTCCATGGATCCACATGTCTATCCCTCTGCCAGTAACACACAGTCTTGACTGCTCTGGCTACATAATGTCTTGCTTTTGCCTAGAGTGATCCCTCCCATTTAATTCTTCCTTTTCCAAATTGCTTTAGCAATTCTAGGTCTTTGTATTTCCATATACATTTTAGACCATGCTTGTCACTATCTATCAAAAGATCTGGCTGGATTTTTGATGGACATGGCTTTACGACATAAATTGCTTGTCATGCTTGTCAATATCTACAAAAAAAACCTTGTTGGATTTTTTACGGGAATTGCTTTAAACCTGTGTACCAGTTTGGGGGAGAATTGATCTCTTTATAATGCTGAGCCTGCCAAATCACAAACACAGTGTGTCTTCCCATATATTTATTTCAGAGATCTCTGATCTAAATAAGTTTTGTAGTTTTCGGCATCCAAGTCCTGTACCTATTTATTTATATTTACACCTAAGCATTTCATTTTGGGGGCAATTGTGAATGGTGTTGTGTTTTAAATTTTGTGTCTACGTGTTCATGGCTAACATATGGAAATACGATTGAGTTTTTGAAAAAAAATTTTTAACGTTTATTTATTATTAAGAGACAGAGCACGAACAGGGGAGGGGCGGAGAGAGAGGGAGACGCAGAATCCGAAGCAGGCTCCAGGCTCTGAGCTGTCAGCACAGGGCCCGGCGCGGGGCTCGAGCTCACAAACCGCAAGATCATGACCTGACCCGAAGTCAGATGCTTAACCGACTGAGCCACCCAGGCGCCCCTGGAAATACAATTGAGTTTTATATGTTGATCGCGTATCCTGTGATCTTGTTAAACTGACTTATTATAAGACTTTTTTTTTTGTAGATTTCTTATTATTTTCTATGTAGATTATCATGTCATCTGCAAATAGGGAGTTTTATTTCTTCCTTTCCAATCTGTATGCGTTTTATTTCCTTTTCTTGCCTTATTGTGCTGGCTTGGATTTCGAGCCCTAGGTTGAGTAAGAGTAGTGAGAGCAGACATCCTCGCCCTGTGTATTAGTTTCTTGTGAACGTTGTGAAAACTGACCACAAACTTGGTGGGCTTAGAACAACAAAAATCTATTCTCCCGCAGGCCTGAATGCCAGAAGTACGAGGTCAGTTTCACGGAGCTGAAATCAACATGCTGGTAAGGCCGTGCTCTCTCTGGAGGCCCTAGGGGGAGACTTCTCTCTCGGCTTTATCATCACATTACCTTCTTCTCTGTCTGTCTTGTGAAATCTCTTTGTCTCCCTTTTATAAGGATACATGTCCTTGCATTTAATCCAGATAATCTAGGATAATGACCCCATCTCAGGATTCTTAATCACATTTGCAGTCTTTGTTTTATATAAGGCAACATTGATCAGTTCTGAGGATTAACATTTATAAGATCTTTGGGAACCACCATTCAACCCGCTACAGTCTGCCCTCTACCCCTCAAAGGTTTATATTCATCCCACATGCAAAATACACCCCAGACCAACATTCCTAAAAGCCTCATCCTATTATAGCGTTAACTTGAAATTCAAAATGTCGAGTAAGTGTCATTAGCTCAAAAGATCCCAAACTCATGATCTAAATAATCTTTTTTTATAAATTTTTTTTCAACATTTATTTATTTTTGGGACAGAGAGAGACAGAGCATGAACGGGGGAGGGGCAGAGAGAGAGGGAGACACAGAATCGGAAACAGGCTCCAGGCTCTGAGCCATCAGCCCAGAGCCCGACGCGGGGCTCGAACTCCCGGACCGTGAGATCGTGACCTGGCTGAAGTCGGACGCTTAACCGACTGCGCCACCCAGGTGCCCCAATAATCTTTTTTTAAATGTTTATTTCGTTTTGAGAGATAGAGACAGGGCGCGAGTTGGGGAGGGGCAGGGAGAGAGGGAGACACGGAATCTGAAACAGGCTTCTGGCTCTGAGCTGTCAGCCCAGAGTCCGACGCAGGACTCGAACTCACGAACTGGGAGGTCATGACCTAGGCCAAAGTTGGACGCTTAACCGACTAAGCCACCCAGGTGCCCCTCATGATCTAAATAATCTTAATCAGGTGTGGGTGAGATTCTGGATACGACTCACCCCAGGGCAAAATTCCTCTCCATCTGTTAGCCTGTACAACTAAAGAACAAATTGATCCCCAAATACAATGGCGGGGCAGGTATAGTACGACAGTTATAGATAGTCCCATTCCAAAAGAGAAATGGAAAGAAGAAAGGGGTCCCTGGCCCCAAGGAATTTCAAAATTGACCCGTGCAAATTTCATTAAGCTTTAAGATAGTACATTTTGCAGCTGAGTAGTTTTATCAACCTGTTTTTTTTTTTTTTTTTTTTTTGCCTGTAGAGTTTTGAGAGTCCAATGGCCTTCTTTCATTTTGTCCTGTCTCTACCACATTCGCCCCAAGCTAATGGTGTTTCTGCTGCAGCCACATTCTGAAAAAGCTTGTGAATTACCTGGGCATGTCACAGGAATTCACACGGTTGGAGAAGAAATGACTCTACAGATATTTCCTGGATACCGCTGAGATGGTGGAGGGGACCCATGAGTCATACCCCCAATCTCTTAAGTACTAGCCAAAGGTCATCCAGCCACCCCCTTGGCCTTCTCTACAGAGCATGCTTTCCTGACAGTGAATCTCCTTTTTTGAAAAAATGTTTATTTATTTTTGAGGGAGAGTGCGAGAGAGAGAGAGTGAGAGAGAGTGCACAAGCAGGGCAGAGAGAGGGGGACCGAGGATCCAAAGCAGGCTCTCCGCTGACGATCCCGACGTGGACCGCAAGATCATGACCCAAGCTGAAGTCAGACGCTCAACGGACTCGGCCAGCCCGGCGCCCCGACGATGACTCTCCTAATTTTAACATCCTTTGCAATCCGGTTAGCCTGAGAATTTCCCAGATCAGGTGCTGGTTCCTTTTCGCTTCGTAGTTCTTTCTTCAGTCGATCTCTGTCCTCTTCCACCTGGCTGTAAACAAAGGAAGAAACCAGGCTACACCTTCACACTTTTGTGTGGAAATCTCCTCGGCGAAATATCCAAGTCCTGCCGTCACTTCCAAGGGCTTGTAACATCACTCACAGGTTCCCCTTTCCGCACAGCTGTCGGACACAACCGGGCTAAAGTGTCCCGCTACCATAGAAACAAGGATCATCTTTCCTTCTTAGTCCTCACCAGCAGCACCTTTAATATTCTGCTCACGCGGTGGGGAAAGTTCTGACCCCCTACCAGCTTCCCTCTGATGCTACTCGCAGTAAGAGTTGAGGTATGTCATTATAATCTAGTGGGGGTGGCCGTCTGGACTCGCCACTGGGCTTTTTTTTTTTTTTTTTTTTTTTACTGGGGGTGGGGGTGGACTTGCGGTTTTTTTTTCCGCATAGTGTTTGCCTGGAGTAGATCAGTTATTGCCTAAAAGTTGTCTGTCCTGCTTCGTTCTTCCTTTCCTAGTTCTTTGGGTAGAGAAAGCAGGCTTTTTTTTTTTGGTCTCAATAATTTCCAGGGTCTACAGTTATACTTAGGTACTTAGCAGGGGAATAGTTTGAAAAGACATAAAACTCTTCCATATATATGAAATGCATTTGGCCTGGCCTTGGAGTCAGGCCAACCTGGATTTGAAATGTTGCTTGACTTTTTTTTTTTTTTTTAATGTTTATTTATTTCGAGAGAGAGAGAGAGGAAGTGAGAGAATCCCAAGCAGGCTATGCACCGTCGGCACAGAGCCCGATGTGGGGCTCCATCCCACAAACTGTGAGATCATGACCTGAGCCGAAATCAAAAGTCGGACCCTTAACCGACGGAGCCACCCAGGTGCCCCCAAATTTTGCTTGACTCTTAACCAAAGGTATAACTTAGTCTGATAACCGTCCTGTACCCCAATTCCCTTGACTATACAATGAGAATAGGAATATCTATTTGATGAGGGGTTTTTTTGAGGGTGAAGTCAGAAATGCGTGCAAAATACTCACCATAGTACCTAGCATGATCTAAGTATTCAATACGTGGTAACAAATATTGTTACGTTTCAAAATAATGAGATAATTTGTCAGATTCTTCAATAAATCGTTCCTTCCTCATTGCTGTGTGATCTTTCATTATGGATCTTATATTAGGAAGTTTCTGGATTAGTTATTTATTTTTGGTGAAGAATGTATCTGTATGTTTTAGTATCTGAAAAGGTAAATAACCCATCATTACTCTTCTTTGTGTTTTCATATTTTTTCCGTTATTATGTTAGACGTTCTTTGAAAATGTCTTTCGGAGTATCTAAAACCAAATCCCATGGGGACTTTGACTGCAAGTTTGTCTGGCCTTGAAATTAATCGGGGGAAGAATTGATATCTGTATATTCCCGAGGTATTGTCATCTAGGAAAAGCGTATATTTTTCTGGCCATTAAAATGTTATCTGAACAATGGTTTGGAATTTTTCACAGAACTTCTTAGATTCAGCAGTTATTACGTTGGAACGCTCAATTCTATTATCAAATTGATAACTAGATATTTTCGTTATGATGATCCACCTTTTACAATTTGTGGGTTAGTTGGCCAGTAGTTTTTAACTGACTTTCTTAAGGTTTCCAGGTATCCCACCATACAGTGATAAACTGATACCCTCCTTTCCACTAGTTACAACTTGGTCAGAGCTCCTAGAGTCATGTTAAAATTAACACGGGATAGTGAACATCATTACTTGGTTTCTGCTGTTTAGAGAAGTGTCTCTCACTATTTCAGCTGAGGGTAAAGTTAATTGGGTTGATATAAAAAGTATTTATCCTATAAAGTAATTGTTGTTAGTGCTTTGGGGTCATAGAACCCTTTGAGGGACTGATGACGGTTTTATGAATTTTATTTCTTTTTTTTCATGTTTTATTTATTTTTGAGAGAGAGAGCATGAGTGAGGTAGGGGCGGAGGGGGAGGGGGTCGGAGGATCGAACTTACGAACCCACATGACCTGAGCTGAAGTCACACGCTCAACCGACTGAGCCACTCAGGTGCCCCATGAATTTTATTTCTAAAAAAATACTTGCAGAGGGGCACCTGGGTGGCTCAGTCGGTTAAGTGGCCGACGCTTGATTTCGGCTCAGATCACCATCTCAGGGTTTGTGAGTTCAAGTCCCCCGTTGGGCTCGGCACTGATGCCTGCTTGGGATTCTCCTTTTCTCTCTGCCCCTCCCCTGCTTGTGCTCTCTCTCTGTCTCTCTCTCAAAATAAATAAATAAACTTAAAAAAAATAAAAAAATACTTGCAGATACACACGTACAATTTTGGATACAATTTCATGGGATCACAGCCCTCCTGAACTATTATTAATGGACCCCCTAGAATCCTAAGTTAAGAACTTCTGATATCAAGGAAATATCCTTTGATTCTTAATTTTAAAGGTTTTTTTTTTTTTAAAGTTTACTTATTTATTTTGAGGGAGAGAGAGAGAGCGAGAGCACAAATGAGGGAGGGGCAGAGAGAGAGGAAGAGAGAATCCCAAGCAGGTTCTATGCTGTCAGCTCAGAGCCCTCTATGCAGCTCCCATCCCAGGAACCGTGAGATCACGACCTGAGCCAAAATCAAGAGTCAGATGCTTAACCAACTGAGCTACCCTGGTGCCCCAATTTTGAAAGGTTTTGATATTTAAAATCGTGAGTTGAATTTGAAGGTATTTAAAATGCCTTTAAAAACATCCTTAGACCGGGTGCCTGGGTGGCTCAGTCGGTTAAGCGTCCGACTTCGGCTCAGGTCATGATCTCACGGTCTGTGAGTTCAAGCCCCGCATCGAGCTCTGTGCTGACGGCTCAGAGCCTGGAGCCTGCTTTGGATTCTGTGTCTCCCTCTCTCTCTGTCCCTCCTCCACTCATGTTCTGTCTCTGTCTCAGAAATAAACATTAAAAAAAAATTTTTTTTAATTAAAAAAAATACAAAATAAAAACATCCTTAGTGATGAGCTTCCTTATTTAACCTATTGATGGGATGTATGCTATTTATAGACTTTCCACTATAAATTAAATCCTATAGAGTTGGAACAAACTGTAATTAAGTACAGATATGATAGGTTACTGTTTCAAAATTCTGTTGCATTCGATTTTATATGTGCTAGAAAAACAAAATTCAACTGAGAAAGTTTAGAGATTTAATTAGCTTGGGGCACCCGGGTCGCTCGGTCGGTTAAGCGTCCGACTTCGGCTCAGGTCATGTTCGGCTCAGGTCATGACCTCACGGTTTGTGAGTTCCAGCCCCATATGGGACTCTGTGTTGACAGCTCAGAGCCTGGAGCCTGCTTCGGATTGGGTGCCTCCCTCTCTCTCTGCTCCTCCCCTGCTCACGCTCTCTCTCTCGAAAAACAAACAAACATTAAAAAAAATTGTTTTTAAAAACAAAGATTTAATCAGCTTTATTAAGCTATTCAGGCATCTAGCATCCCACCTAGCAAGTAGAGAGATGCTCTGAGGAGTTGCACAAAATGGAAGTTTTTTCTAGCCCAGAAGGGTGGGGCAAGGAAGTTATTAGCAAAAGCAAAGGAAGGATTGTTTCAGGCCAGGACAGCTTATTTTGGGGGGAAGGAACAGAAAGGTTTTTATCATACAGATGACCTCACTAGTGCTAATCAGGAAATTTCAGATTGACGGTTACAAGGTCACATTCCTGGGAGAGACTGAAACTGTTGTAAACCTTAATTGCTGTCATGAGGGGCGAATGACTCCATTTGGGGCTTGGTTTTTCTTTACCAAGTTATTTACGCATTTTGGCTTTTTTACGAAGTGCTAATGGTGTATCTCTATAGCATTTTAGCTGTATCTATCAGGTTTACTGTTAACAGAAGTCAAACTGAGTAGTTCCTGCCTGGATTTTTGTTGTTGTTGTTGTTTTATTTTAATTGCTGGAGTGGTTTATGGAGCATTAGAAATGAGCTAACTGAAAGTTCAAAAGGACTCACTGGTAAGGTCCTCTAGCCTTCCTTTGAAGGTGCTTCCTTGCAAACTTCTCTCCTTTTCAGTAACTGGTCCGTTTGCATTTTCTGCTCCTTTATGATTTTCCAGAAAAATTCTCCATGCCGTCAGGATTGCCAAAATGACACATCTGTGTTCCTTTTTGTCCACAATATTTCTATATATTTGTATTTTTCTCTCTCTTTAAAGTTGCATTTTGCAAAGTTTTGTCTAATTTTTTGGAAAACGCTTCTATTTTCCTTATTTTTAATTAATGGAGTTGTGGTTTTCTATTATGCTTATCCGCTTGATCTCTCTAGGATTGTTTCTGCTATCTTGTGCCAAATGTCTTGAATTACACTTTTAATATTTTTAAGTCCATTTTTATTTAAAAAATTTTTTAATGTTTATTTATTTTTGAAGGAGAGAGAGTGTGCACACAAAGAAGGGAGGGACAGGGAGAGAGAGAAGGAGACGCAGATTCCAAAGCAGGCTCCGGGCTCCGAGCTGTCAGTACAGATCCCCACGCAGGGCTCGAACCCACGACCCGTGAGATCATGACCTAAGCTGATATCGGACTCTCAAACGACTGAGCCACCTGGGCACCCCTAAAATCCATTTTTGAACAACAGAATCTATTAAGGCTATGAGTTTACATCTGGGGATGATTTTGGCCACATTCTATAAAATCTGAGATATAGTGTCATTTTCACTCTTTAAAGAAAACCATACTATGGTTTTCTTTTCTCTGACCCAATAACTACATAGGAAGGATTATATGCAACTGGTTGATAAAGACTGGATAAAAAATCCTATATACTTCTTCAGTATATGGGGATTTCTTCAGACCATCATATGGTAACATGCATTGTGAATTTCTGGAAGGTACCGAATAGGCAGCATTTCCTACATTCATTGCCCACGGAACCCTTTCACCGTGGAACACTTAATACCATTTTGTATGACATTAGGGTCAGGGATAGGAAAGTATTGCTCTGGAACAGGGTTTTTCAAATCGCAGAAAGTGCCCCATTAATTATGCTGTGAGTCAGTGTAGGTTGTGATTAGCTTAAAGAAGAAGGGAGTTTAGAAACTGGCTCGGCAGTGCTCTTGACACACATGTATCCTTGTCCCCTTAGGATCTGGGCCATCAAGCTTCATTAACATTTTCCCCCATGTTTCGTTTTTTATACTATTTATTTGCATTCGTGTGGGAGAGCATTTCGTGATACTAACTTTATGTTTTTATGTTAAAGTTAGTATGTGATACTGACTTTATGTTTTTACTTTATCATTTGTAGTAACAGTCGCCATTATTTAGTGAAACATTCAATTCATTGACATGCGTGGGTCATGATGTAAAACATGCCCCTTACTCTGAGTCGTGGTTGAAAAAGTGGAAAAACAGTTCTAGAATATCAGCCCAGAAGCATAAGAGACACTTGGGAGGATGAAAAGTGTTGCAGGATTTTTTGCCTCAATACCCGGGATTCGTTGTCTCGACGCTTGGAAGAATGAAGAGGTGGGCACAGAGAGAGCAGCGGAGAAAAGTCTATTCGAATAGAAGATGAGAAAGGAAGCAGAGTAGGAAAGCTGTCTTGGCAGAGAGGGGGCATTCGGAAGTGAATGCCCTCGATCATAGGCAAGGGTCCTTGTGGTAGAAGGTTCTGGTCAGCCCTCCCCCTTCCCTCTAGCTCCTTCTCGGGTCCCACCCTTATTGGCTGGACAGCTCTAGGTGCCGGATTGTCCATTCCCGATTGGCTCGTTTCCTTTGTGCGAGGGGTAGCCTATGGCCACACTTAGGTCTTTGGTCAAATTCCTGAGGGGAACCTGAGGGGCAGTAGGTGGGGTCTGTGACATTCTTAAGAGGGACCTTACGCCTGAGGGGGTTTGCTGTGGTCAAAGGCTCCCAGCATTGTTTCAAAATACGTGTTTTTGCCCACCCAGAGACCTCAGGTCCGAACCTTTCCCTCTCTGCCTACTGAATCCTGTCTTTTCTTATCATAAAAGGAGATGATTCGGGACACCTGGGTGGCTTAGTTGCTTGAGCGTCTGACTTCGGCTCAGGTCACGATCTCGCGGTTCGCGAGTTTGAGCCCCGTAAGGGGCTCAGTGCTGACAGCTCAGGGCCTGGAGCCTGCTTCCGATTCTGTGTCTCCCTCTCTCTCTGCTCCTGCCCTGCTGACACTCTGTCTCTCTCTCTCCAAAATAAATAAAGATTTTAAAAAATTTTATAAAAGGGGATGATTCTGATAAAGTGAATTTGTGGAGCCCAGTGTAAATTGAAAATGTGAGGCACCTTGTTCAAAAAGCAGGAAAAATTCATTTGTTTTTTTTTAAGATTCCACATATGAGTGAGATCATATGGTATTTGTCTTTCTCTGCCTGACTTATTTCACTTAACCTAATACCCTCTAGGTCCATCCATGTCACAAATGGCAGGATTTTATTCTTTTTTATGGTTGCATAATATTCCATTATATATAACGTACATATATACATATAATCTACACATATATACATATAATATACACAAATACACATATAATACACACATATACATATAATGGACCTATATACATATAATATACATATATACATATAACATACATATATATTATATACATATAATATACACATATACATACAATATACACATATATTATATACATATAACATACACATATACATACAATATACACATATATACATATAATATACACATATACACATATAATACACACATATACATATAATGTACCTATATACATATAATATACATATATACATATAATATACACATATACATATAATATACACATATATACATATATATGTATATATGTATCTGTATAAACACACACACACCACATATTCCTTACCCATTTGTCTACCGACAGACACTTAGGTTGCTTTCCTATCTTGACTATCGTAAATAATGTTGCAATGAACATAGAAGCACAGATACTTTTCAAATTAATATTCATCAGACCTAGAAACACAGAAATCAAACTGGTGGTTGCCAGAGGGGAGGGGGTGGGAGATGGGCAAAACGGGTGCAGGGGAGAGGGAGATCTAGGCTTCCAGTTATGGAACGAATGAGTCATGGGAATAAAAAGACACAGCCTACAGAATATCGCCAATGAGAATGTAATAGCGTTGCATGGTGACAGATGGTAGCCACACTTGTGATGAGATGTTGAATCACACGTCATACGCCTGAAACTCACGTAACATTGTGTCTATTACATTAACATGACATGAGCGAAGGTAGCCTGTTATATACTTTTTTTTTTAAAAAAAGCAGGAAAAAGTGCCGTTGAAGAAACCAAAAGATAAGGCTTTTTCTTTGCTTCCATAGCCTCTCTCCACCTGTCATGCTGATTTTATTTGCTACTTAAAGTCGTGCTCCCCAGGGCGCGTGTCCTGTGGTGCCTCCTCCCTTCAGCAGCGGAACAAGCATGTAGCATGGCCAGGTGGGGAAGTCCATCCAGGCGGTTCCCCAGTCAACGGACCCACTGCTGCCATCCAGAGCTGATAAAAAGTGATCCCCAAAGGACAGCAAACTCTTCGCCTGACCTGGCTCGGTATCTGGATTGGGAGCGAGCGAGAGAATTGTCCCCCTCTGAGTCACCACGAAACGCTCAGAGGAGCTGCTACGCCGGGCAAGGACCACAGCCACTCTGCCCTGCCCAGAGAAGAAGCCAAGGGAACCTGTGCCCTACCTGGTACCTAAGTCCTTGTGAGGCAGAGTGCCACATGGATCGTGGAGGTGGGATGGATCGTGGAACCATCCCAGGGAGGTGGGAGGCCTCCAGGCTCTGGAACATGTCCCGTCGGCCCATCTGACTTCACTTAGGAAACACAAATGTAAAGGTGTAGTTTTCCAAGAATCTTCTCCCAATGGAGTCACACATGAATTATGACAACACGTGTGAAATGTTCCCAACCTTGGAAGCACATTAATGAGATTCAGTGCCCAGGGTTTTTACCGGGGGCTCGTCACGTCGGCACCCCTTGCTTGGCACCTGTCCAACTCCCAGCCTCCCAGAAGGAAAGCAGTGCAGAAGCCACACTGCTTGTACAGTTGAGGCCCAGTGGGCCACCCCTCTTTGTTCTGGGAATGATGGGAACTCTCCCCAAATCTAAGTGCCCAGATACCGGCCGAGGGCCTATCAAGATAGCACGCCTTTCCCAGGATAAGCGGTCAGGCCTATTGTGTTCCTTCTTTTCTGCGCGAGAGCCTTCTGGAATGTGGGGCCCAGCGTGTATGTGGGGAAGGGGGCTACAGATTTTTCTGCTCTCAGCATCCGTGGCCCTGGCTGCTGTCTCCCTCTTGCCATAACAAAGCCTTTCTCTGTGAAATGGCACAAGAAAGCCGAAATCAGGATGGTCCCGAGTAAAGTCTGCCTCGCCATTCTTTCCCAAGTGTGAATCATTTTTTCTGTAGTACCATCAGTGACACCCTTCCGTTGACCTAACTGCTACCGGCTCCCAGAGCCATCCTGGGAAGACACGAGAGCAAAGTACGTGTTGAAAATCGAAAGTGATGGCAGTTACGCGTATCGTGAGATTAAGTGGACGCTGATGCGACTTGATACGCGTGCCCTTTGTTTCTTCTCTTCCTACCAAAAACTTGAGGGTCTGTGTGTGTTAGTTAACCACTGCCGCATAACAAACCAGTCGAAAACACAGCGGCCTAACATGCCGACCGTTGATTTCGCCCACAAGTCTGTGGGTTTGGCGACGTGGGCTGGGCTCAGACGGTTCCTCCGCTGGTCTCCGTTGGGTTCACTCGTACATCTGCAGCTGGCTTCCCATTAGCTAGTGGCCCTGCTTCTAGGGGTTGGATGGCGGTGGCTGTGACAAGCGGGTGGCTGGGTCATGTGTCTCTGAGGCCCGGGCTTCATCACATAGAGTTAGGTAGGTTGTCAAGAGAAGCACGCTCTGCTGCACAAAGGCTCCTGAAATCGCTCCTCGCGCTGCCTACGCTAATGCCCCGTTGAGCAAAATATGTCATGGTGTCCAGCCCGGATCCCACAGGTGGCAATGGAACCCATCTCTGGGCACAAGGTCTGGTTGGGGAGAGGATTCAGAAGAGCCTGCCCGACTGAAGTTTGCTCAAGGAGAGACGCTGTCGGTGGTTAAGGAAAATAACATGAAAATGGGCCCTTTCAGCCTCTGTTTTCCAGCTGGCACCGGAGGGCGCAGCAGCCGAGTGGCCGAAGCTCCCTGTCCTCACGGCCGTTGACCCTGAAGGCTTCTGTCTGTGTCCACCATCCTGTTGAGTTACCGCCCGCCCTTTCGGCCTTCTTGCGCCATCTCGCAGAGCGAGGCTTTGTGACGGCAGCAGAAAGACAGCAGCCAGGGTCATGGACGCGGAGAGCAGAGAAACCTGTAGCCTCCTTCCCCACATACACACTACGCTACTGAGTCACTGGAACCCCATAATTGGAAACAGAGAACTCAACAGCAACTTGTATCATCTTTAAATGGAATTCCAATCCACCGTAGGGATGGCGCGTTCACTCACTCTTTTGTGAAAATCGAGTCCTCTTAAGGGAGCCTGAATCTAATATAATCAGAACAAACAGTTCCTTTGTGGGGGGGGGGGGGTCTGACACACCCATTGGTTGACTTTCCTGTAGAGGAAAAAACATAAAAATACATATTTTGTCCGAAAATTGGTAGACGTGCCAGCCGATCACATTGGGACTCTTAACTCTTTCTGATAAGCCCAGTTTGTAGAAACCATTAACAAAGCCTCTTCCCCTGTTTCCCATTCTCTTCTTTTAGTTGGCTATTATTAGACCATATTGTGGGTTGTTCTTTCTCCACACTATCCAGACTTGAAGTGTAGCTCAAAAACGTTTCTTCTTCTCCTCCCCCTCCTCCTCCCCCTCCCCCTCCCCCTCCTCCCCCCTCCTCCTCCCCCTTCCTCCTTCCTCCCTCCTCCCCCTCCTCCCCCTCCTCCTTCCCCCCTCCTCCTCCTCCTCCTCCCCCCTCCTCCTCCCCCCTCCTCCTTCCCCCCTCCTCCCCCTCCTCCTCCCCCCTCCTCCTTCTCCCCTCCTCCCCCTCCTCCTCCCCCCTCCTCCTTCCCCCCTCCTCCCCCTCCTCCTCCCCCCTCCTCCTCCCCCCTCCTCCTTCCCCCCTCCTCCCCCTCCTCCTCCCCCCTCCTCCTTCCCCCCTCCTCCCCCTCCTCCTCCCCCCTCCTCCTTCCCCCCTCCTCCCCCTCCTCCTCCCCCCTCCTCCTCCCCCCTCCTCCTTCCTCCCTCCTCCCCCTCCTCCTCCCCCCTCCTCCTTCCCCCCTCCTCCCCCTCCCCTTCCCCCTCCTCCTCCCCCTCCCCCTCCTCCTCCCCCTCCCCCTCCTCCTCCTCCTCCCCCTCCTTCTCCTCCTCTTTCTCCTTCTCCTTCTCTTTCTCCTTCTACTTCTCCTTCTTCCCCTTCTTCTTCTTCTTCTTCTCTTTGTTTTCAGCTTTCACAGAAGAATTAAAGTCATGCAGGATATGTGCTCTCCCCTGAGTATTTGTTTTCAAAGAAGCAGAAATTTGCATGTCTAAAATTGCCCTTGAGGACGATCTCCATTTGGCCTTGAAAACACCCACACAGTAGGGTTTTGATACTTTTACTGTCAATGAACTTTATAAACACATGGCTTCCAGTTCCAGGAAGGCCTCCGATTGCTTTTCCTTCTTCCTGCAAATTATGTGTATTCAAAGGCATGTGATCTAGTTCCTAGAAACATTTAGTCACCAGGCGCTGACTAGACCTTGTCACAGACGGCCACAGAGAACACTGTGGGGAGCGAGGACCCCTAGATTCTGCCCCCTCCAGGCAGAAAGCACCCTAGGAGGGACCTCTTCACCCAGGGTCATGGACAACCAGGCCTGGAGTTCCCGTGGCCAGTACCTGGTGGCTCTGGGGTCCTTCCCAGGGGTTGGTGGCTACGTTGAACTAGACGTCAGAAGGAGGGCGCCACTGGCCGGTGCACACACCTCTGTTGGCACTTTGGGAGGGACTCACACATGCGTTCACCTCACTCCCATGAGCATGAGCTCTGTGAGACAAGTTGTTTTATAATTTTTTTTTAACGTTTATTTATTTTTGAGACAGAGAGAGACAGAGCATGAACAGGGGAGGGGCAGAGAGAGAGGGAGACACAGAATCCGAAACAGGCTCCAGGCTCTGAGCCGTCAGCACAGAGCCCGACGCGGGACTCGAACTCACGGACCGTGAAATCATGACCTGAGCCGAAGTCGGAGGCTTAACTGACCAAGCCACCCAGGCGCCCCTGGAACAAGTTGTTTTGATCAGCTATGGCCGCCATAGCAAAATACCACAGACTGGGTGGCTGCAACAATAGGCATTTATTTTCTCACACTTCTGGAGGCTGGAAGTCCAAGATCAGGGTGCTGACAGGGTCCAGTTCTGGTGAGGACCCTCTTCCTGGCTTGCAGAGGCCACTTTTTTTTTTTTTTAATTTTTTTTTTCAACGTTTATTTATTTTTGGGACAGAGAGAGACAGAGCATGAACGGGGGAAGGGCAGAGAGAGAGGGAGACAGAATCAGAAACAGGCTCCAGGCTCCGAGCCATCAGCCCAGAGCCCGACGCGGGGCTCGAACTCCCGGACCGCGAGATCGTGACCTGGCTGAAGTCGGACGCTTAACCGACTGCGCCACCCAGGCGCCCCAAGGCCACTTTTTCAATATGCAGTCAATGGGCTTTCCTGGTGCCTGCATGTGTGTGGAAAGAGAGCATTTTCGTCTCTCCTCCCCTTCTTATGTAGGTACTAATTCCATCATGGGGGCTCCGTCCCCATGACCTCATCTAAACCTAATCATCTCCCAAAGGCCCACGTCCAAGTACCATCACATTAGGAGTTAAGACTTCAGCATTGGAATTTGTGGGTGGGGGGACACAATTCAGTCAGTAACAGAAGTGTTGATCTGGGGATGGGGTTCCTCACACCAGAGAACAATACTCTCCCAGTCTCCACTTCCCAGCCATTGTTCGGGTGCCCCATGAGGACTGTCCAGAATTTCTATTCCTGGGTCCCTTCCCACCTCCACGGGATGGTCACCCAGGAGCCTTGGGGAGGCTGGAGGTCACGCCGAGCACAGGAGGCTCTCCTTTCATATTCCTTCTCGCTTCCTACCGAGCACCCTGTTACTCATGTGACTGCGGCCGACTGCGTTTTCCAAAGATGGCTGAGGTCGTGACTTCCACATTCTTCCACACCCGTGTGACTCCCCCCATCTACGTAACATAAAACACTGTGTACGTTTAAGGTGTGCATGTGGTGGTGTGATAGGTGTTTCCCACAGTAGGGTTATATCTTTCACCTGACATAATTATCATTTTGCTGTCGTTGTTGTTATGGCGAGAATAGTTAAGACCTACCCTTAGAGCAGATTTCAAGTATGCAATATGGTACTGTTAATTATAATCACCATTTGTATCTCACGTCCCCAGAACTTACTCTTCTTATAACTGGAAGTTTGTACCCTTTGAGCAACGTCTCCTCATTTCCCTCACCCCGGGAGGATTTAAAAATGCACACTCACACAAAGATGCATTCGGAGCCTTATTTGCTTAATGGAAAACATCTTTAAAAACCTTGTTGGGGCGCCTGGGTGGCTCAGTCAGTTAAGCGTCCCACTTTGGCTCAGGTCATGATCTCACGGGTTCGCGAGTTCCAGCCCCGCAGGGGGGTCTGTGCTGACGGTGCGGAGTCTGCTTGGGATTCTCTCTCTCTTTCTCTCTGCCCCTGTTCTGCTCTCTGTCTCTGTCTCTGTCTCTGTCTCTCTCTCTCTCAAAATAAATAAATAAACTTAAAAAAAAAAACCTCTTGATCCTGTTGGGATCAAGAATCTGGGTTGGAGATCGGGAAAGGGGAGGAATTTGAAAGTACATTTGTGTGTGTGTGTATTGATGGGAATAATTGTCACAGGATAGGAGTCCTTGCATACTGCCCACATCAAGATGTCATCTGACCCGAGCAGGGGGCTGGGACTAGAGTGAGGCAGGTGAGGCACGCCTTCCATGCAAAACTTAAGGGGTTAGCGCCCAAACACTCAGCAATGAAGATACATAGTAATCTATCTATCTATTTTTAATGTTTATTTATTTTTGAGAGACAGAGCACAAGTGGGGAAGGAGCAGAGAAAGAGGGAGACACAGAATCGAGAGAGGCAGACACAGGATCCGAAGCGGGCTCCAGGCTCCGAGCTGCCAGCACAGGGCCCGACGCAGGGCGCGAATCCACGAACCATGAGATCGTGACCTGAGTCGAAGTTGGCACTTAACCTACTGAGCCACCCAGGCGCCCCAAGACACATAGTATTTTAATACAATAATATAAGAAATAAAATTGGCAAACTGCAGCCCACAGGCCAGCCGTCTGTTATTGTAGTTAAAGACCCAGAACCTGGGGGCGCCTGGGTGGCTCAGTCGATTGAGCATCCGGCTTGGGCTCAGGTCATGATCTCACGGTTCGTGGGTTCGAGCCCCGCGTCGGGCTCTGTGCTGACAGCTCGGAGCCTGGAGCCCGCTTCGGATCCTGTGTCTCCCTCTCTCCCTGCTCCTCCCCTGCTCACACGCTGTCTCTCTCTCTCTCTTTCTCTCAAAAATAAAGATTAAAAAAAAAAAAAAAAGACCCAGAGCCTGGATTACACTGAGGCAGCGAGGCTGAGTTGGATCCTGTCTTTATGCAAAATGATGATGCCGTTTTGTCATCACGGATTTTTTTTTTTTTGCACTGACTTTGACTTTTAGAGATATTACATTGAGGTAGTATTTATCTCTGTGGCTGAGATTTTGGCACACCCTGAAAGTTTGTGCCTTAGGCAAGTGCCTCACTTCCCCCGTTGCTCCCCACCTTGTTTTCATGTTGTTTCACAACTAGCTTGGACACTGGTAATGGGCCTCCGGAAGGCCCCAGACACTTCCACTGGCGCAAAGTGTCTCTCCCCACCTTCTACAGAGGCCTCCAACCGTCAGCAGCCAAGCCCACCGAAGACGCCTGTCCCTGGAGTGATCCGTGGCCAGAGTCTGACAGAGGCAAGAATCCAGCTCGCTCGCCTCCAGACCAACCAAACTTTGAAGAGCCCTTTGGCCTCGGAGCTTCCTGTGGGATCGGCTGAGGTTGGGTATTACTCAATTCATGGCCTTGTTCGCCAACTTTCCCATCCCCTTAGCGCTTTCTCCTGGGAACATCTCCTGAGTGAATCACTTCTGTCTGAGTCCTTATCCCAGAGGCTGCTTCTGGAAGAACGCTACCACTCAGTAAAACTTAGGATCCCAAACTTAAGAGCCCCGTAGAACTCTTTTTTTTTTTTTTTCAGGTTCTGCCTATAAAATTAGGTTTCCTTAGCAACTGGTCTCATCACTATGGCAACTATGAGTCACGGTTACCAAGGCAAACTAGACTTTCTGAAAAAAGAGAACGAGGCACTCATCACTTGTGTGTGTGTGTGTGTGTGTGTGTGTTTTCTTCCTCCAGTCTACTTTTTCTCTTTATGGCAGTTGCGTGTGGGCTGTAGGGTCCTTCACTTCTCTTAAAATGGGTTTCCTTCCCTGAAACTTGCATGAAGCGAATCAGGCATGTGAGCGGAGAGGTCGGTGCTTGGCTGCCCCTGGGGTGGGTCAGGGGGGAGCTCCATGAGCCCAGCTAGATGCCAAGGGACGGAACGCCCACAGAGGTGGTTGGTCTCTAGAGTGAGGTCAAGGTGTAAAACAGAACCCAGCACCCCATGGCCAGTCTGCTCTCCCAGCCTCTCCCCCAAAGGGCCCGGGAAAAGAATGTTGCAGAAGACGGGTAGAATTGTAGCACCTCAAACTATGAGACCTTGGATGATAACTGGCAATTGTTATCATAATTTCAAATGTCAATGAAGGGTGTTGTTTTTCCTCTAAGGCACATATATAATCATTTTTTGTTAAGTTGAAAGGTCCTGTACAAAGCAGCTATCTCTTTGCATAAGGCTTTGTTTTCCTGGGGGGGGGGGGGCGGGTAACTGTTTTTGTTTTTCCCTGAACATCTCTGCCTCTTCAGGGCTGACATTGTGTGGTCTCCTGCCAGCTCCAGGCGCCTTGCTGGTGGGAGGCCCGTCGAGTGGCCAGGTGCCCTCTTGGCATTCTGTCCCGCTGTCTTCTGGCTTCTCCGGAGAACAATGCAGGGGTCAGCGCTGAGAGAATGGAGGTACCTTGCTGGCTTTATTTTAAAAAAAGCAACTCACAACACAAAACCTTCTATTATTCTAAAAAGTCTTTCTTTTTCCCTCGTCCTGCTCTCTGTTTCCATGGAAATGGAGCCACTCACCAGCCCGTGAGTCCATGGCTGCCGTGGTTGTATATTATGCATCGTCCTCTTGATATCTATTTGTCAAGGGGTCAGGGACTGTCATTGTGTAGCCGTGCATCGGACACTGAGTTGTGATGGGGGCCAAGAAGAGGGGAGGGCACAGGCTTTCAGAAGACTCCCTTCTTCCTCGTGGCCATCAAGTCCTGGAATACATGCAACCAGAGGAGCGGATCGGGGTCAGGGACAGAGTTGATCTGGTCCCCCTAACCACCGAGTTCCTACTGGAGACTCAGTAATGGAGGTGCTCCCGGGCTTGACAAGGAGCCTTAGCTGATTTGGGTAGTTGTTCTCTCAGGGAAGAAATAGCTCCGGAGGGGCCCACGCGGAAGCTCGGTGGATTTGTGCTGGTACAGTGACCACTGCTGGTGCCCCGCCCCCCCCCACCCCTCCATTCCTTCTCCAATTCTGCGCACCCATCCCCCAGCATCTGCAGGCCTTGCTGCTAACGACTGGCACCCGTCACCTTCAGGGGATCCTCCCCGAACGCAAGCGTCACCTCATCTCTGCAGAGTTGGTAAGTGTTTAACAACAAACAAACCAACAAAGACCCTAAAAATCCGAAGTCCCGGCTTGTATCATTTAACCATCTCCTACGGGGCCAATACTCCCACAATGGCTGGTTTCAAGCTACTGACGTGATGTTACTGAATTTGGAGTTGGGAACAATCGCCTCTCGGGAGCCAGTACAAACTCGCTCCAGCCCACGACTGCTTGAAAGGGCCTGGGGTGGCTCAGTCGGCTAAGCGGCTGCCGTCGGCCCAGGTCACGATCTCGCAGTCCGTGGGTTCGAGCCCCGCGTCGGGCTCTGTGCGGACAGCTCGGAGCCTGGAGCCTGCTTCGGGTTCCGTGTCCCCCTCTCTCTGCCCCTCCCCTGCTTGAACCCCGTCTGTCTGTCTCTCTCTTTCAAAAATAAATAAACATTAAAAAAATCGTTTTGCTTAAAAGGTAGACGGTGACCGAAAGTGACAGTGACAGAATATTATGGTTACTTTCGGGACTTGTAGTTATTGGATTTTAGGGTTGTGTGGACTAGAGTTAGAGATACAAGGCAATAAAGAAAATAACTGTGATCGTTCCTTGAAAGTTCTCTGAGTCCCACCGTCTTGAGGAAGGCATAGTGGAGGCAATCCAAGGATTGGCGGCTGGTAGGTTGGGGAGCTGTACGTGAAGAAGAATATTTATGTGAGGGAAAAGGCCTTAGTGGGAACAATAAAAGCAACAATAATAGTCATTATCATTTACTGAGAACTGGCTGTGTGCCAAGCACACGCTTAGGGCTCTACTGACATTCTTCTGTAATGTGTTCACACAACAAGTCTTTATTGAGCACTTACTATATCCTAGGCACTGTTCTAAGCACCAGCAGTCACAGTAGTAAACAAGACGAAGTCCTTGCTCTCCTGGAGCATTCACTCTAGTTTGCTGGAGATTGACAATAAACAAACGTGGTTATAATATGTTAAATGATGCAAAGAAAACTAAAACGTAAAGAAATGCAGTGACTGGGGCGAGGGTGTATCTGCTTTTCTGGGGGTGTAATAATAGACGACCATAAACTGGGTGGCTTACAACAATGAGAATCGATTCTCTTGCAGTTCTGGAGGCTGGACGTCTGAAATCAAAGTATTGGCAGGGCCGTGTGCTGTCTGAAGGCTCTAGAGGAAAATCTGTTCCACACGTTTCTTTTAGCTTCTGGTGTGGCTGGCAAACCTTAGTGTTCTTTGGCTTGTAGACACATCATTCGAGTCTCTGCCTCTGTTATCTCCTGGTGTTCTCCCCTGTGTGTCTCCAGCTCTCTTTGCTTCTTCTAAGAACACCAGCCATACTGGATTAAGGGCCGCAGTGAGGGGACATGACCTCATCTTGACTGGATTACATCTGTAAGATCTTATGTCCAAAAAAGGTCCCACTCACAGGTACTGATGGTTGGGGCTTCAACACACCTTTCGGAAAGCCACAGCTCACCACAGGCTGCCATTTCTATAGAAGTGGATGGCCTCTCTGATAATGTGACATTTGAGCAGAGACCTGGATAGAGCGAAAGAGTGAGCCAGCATGAGCTGTGTGGCTATCAAGAGAAACAGCGAGTGCAAAGGGCCTGAGGCAGGGGCAGACTTGGTAGAATCCAGGGGCATCGAGGAGGCTAGTGTTTCTAGAGTAGAGTATGCAGGGGAGTGGGGTGACAGGAGACCAGGCCAGAAGTGTAGCAAAGGGCTAGGTTATACAGAGTCTGATGCCAACCATGGAGAGGGGGACTCTGAGCAGAGGAGGGGTGTGATTTTTTTTTTTAAAGATCCCTCTGGCTGCTATGCGGGGAATAGATGGAAGGGAAGGGACAGAGGAAACAGGGAGGCCAGTAAGGAGGCTGTGGCAGAGACCTGGGTGACATGTGATACTGACTTGGAACCCAGTGGTAGCTGGGAAGGTGATGAGAAGTGGCTGAATCTTGGACACATTTGGAAGGTGGCACCCAGCATAGAATCTTCTCTAACGCTTTCAGCGACACAGTGAGGTAAGTACTTATTATCCCTATTTTTTTTTTAATTTTTTTAACGTTTTTTATTTATTTTTGGGACAGAGAGAGACAGAGCATGAACGGGGGAGGGGCAGAGAGAGAGGGAGACACAGAATCGGAAGCAGGCTCCGGGCTCCGAGCCGTCAGCCCAGAGCCCGACGCAGGGCTCGAACTCACGGACGGCGAGATCGTGACCTGAGCTGAAGTCGGACGCTTAACCGACTGCGCCACCCAGGCGCCCCTTCACCATTTTACCAACAAGGAAACTAAGGCTGGGGGAGGTTCATAAGCTTGCACCAGTGACCTCAACCAGTGACCTTTAGCCATGCTAAAGGTTGGACGTCCCTTTCGCTTTCACCCTGCCCGGCTGTGGCCTGTGAGTGGACTGAATGGTGGCCCCCCAAAAGGTATGTCCATTTGCCACTCCCAGAACCTCTGGTGTGACCTGATGTGGAAGAGGGGTCTTCGCAGGGGTAATTAAGTCAAGGGTCTTAACATGGGGAGGGTATCCTGGATTCTACAGGTGGGCCCTAAATCCAACGCCAAGTTTCCTGACAAGAGGCAGAGAAGGAGAAGACGCAGCCGCCAAGGAGAAGACCACGTGAGGACAGAGGCAGAGACGAGAGCAACGCGGCCACAAGCCAAGGAACACCCGTAGCCACCAGAAGCTGGAAAAGATGAGGAAGGAACCCCCACCGGAGCCTTCAGAGGGAGCGCGGCCCTGCCGACACCTTGGTTTCAGACTTCTGGCCTCCAGGGCTGTGAGATGACACCTTTCTGTTGTTTTAAGCCACCAAGTTCATGGTCATTTGTCACAGCAGCCCTGGGACATGAACAGAGTCAGACGGAAATGAGCTTTTCTTTGGCTCAGCCCGTTATGAGCGGGGGAAACTGGAGATTGTCTCAAGTCTCTGAACTTGGTTTACCTCATCTCTACACTGCAGGCAAATACCTTCCTTGCCGGCCTCTGGGGAGGATTAAAGGAAAAAATGTTTGGAAGTACTTAGAAGGTTAAAGAACAGAGCACGCTGGCCACAGGCTTGGGACGTTGGCCTGTCAGGACGAGGCTGACAGAGCAGATGTCCTCCGAAGGAAGCAAAAGTCAAGCTGAATTAACATCAAACGAAGTTATTCTTGGAGGCCATTTCTGTCTTAGACGGTTCTCTGCTCACTTCGAAACCCACTCTTGTTGAAATACACGATGAGTGGGACGCCTGGGTGGCTGGGTGGGTTGAATGTCCGACCTCGGCTCAGGTCATGGTCTCGCTGTTTCGTGGGTTCGAGCCCCACGTCGTGGGTTCGAGCCCTGCTTTGGGCTCACTGCTGTCAGTGGGGAGCCCACTTCAGATCCTCTGCGCCCCCCTCTCTGCCCCTCACCCGCTCACGCTTTCTCTTTCGAAAATAAATAAACATTAAAAAAAATATATATATACACATTGAGGATATGTGGTAAGTACAATGACTCCTTCTTAGCTGAAGCAAATTAGCGTGCGTCTACGTGACAAACAAGAAAGAAGCAAGTGTTTTGTCTGCAAGATAGCTGAGCCCCAGTAACGTGTGCCCGGAGCGGTTGCGATAGGAGGTGATGGGGAAGAGTGTGTGGACATCCCGTTCCTTCAAAGCTTTCCGAAGACTGTAGTACGTCCGTTTGGCCGAACGGTTACAGGGAGCGAAGGTCGCCAACTACGACGCCATCAGGAGCTAAGATGCTGTCAGGAGTCACATGCCTTGACTGGCCACCTGTCGGGGAGCGAGGTCTCCAGGAGACTGAGCCAGGGGATGGGCTGGTGGTTTGAAACCTGTCCACAGATTTAACGACTCTCCTGCCATCGGGAGGTGGGGTCTAACTGCCTTCCCTTTGAAAACGGGCTGGCTTTAATGACTTGCCTCTAATAGGACTCTATTATTTCCCACTGCGCAGAGATCCAAGGGGGTGTGTCCTGAAAGAGAGCCACAGAGAAGCCGTATCGAGTTATGTGACTTAGACCTTGCATCTCTGAGCCATCACGCAAGAAGCCCGGTTACCCTGGAGCCGCCACGGCTGGAGACACCACGTGGAGGTAGGGAATGAGGGTTGGGGAGTCCCCAGCTGTTCTGGGGCCCCAGCTGTTGGGGTGTTCGCAGGCCAGATAAGGACCTGTGAGTGAAGAGGCCTTTGAGGTGCTCTCATCTCCAGCCGCCATCTGGCTGCGATTACCTCTGAGACTCTGGGCGAGAAACCACCAGGCTAAGCTCGGTCAACCCCAGGCTAGGAGAGATGAGAACCAATGACTGTTTGCTGTTCTACCCTAAGTTTGGGGTAGTTTGTTATGCAGTGATAGATAACTGGAATGGAAGAGGGTGTTCACCCGATGACTGGAGCAGTGGAAGAGAAAGGAAAATGAATGAACTACAGGGGTCATGGGGTATGGTGGCATATCGTGGTTGGGGGCTTGCAGCTGGAGAGCTGTGGTTGGCCATGGAAACTCGGCATGTTTGTTACTCGTTTGTTCACGTTTATTGAGGCCCTGCTTTGTTAGGCATGGGGGATATAGACAGACACGAGATCTTCCCTTAAGAAGCTTACGGTCTAGTAAGGTAAACTAGGGTAACAAACGCAAGAATCCAAGGTGTACCTTATGGTGTCTCTCCCGATTGGATGGCGGCCCCCAAGTGTGGGGCAGTGATCAGGCGGAAGGGGGTGGCACGAGCAGTGAAAGGATTCATCCAAGATGCAACACAAGAGATAGGGTTTGATGAATACATCCCAAGGGAGCAGTGGGCAGGACAGCAGAGGAGAGACCATCTGCAATGAGGCAGTGGTGGGGGCTCTTTATAAACGGGGAAAGTGGGCGGAGCCTGGGCGGGCTCAGTCAGTTGCACGTCTGGCTCTTGATTTCGGCTCAGGTCATGATCCCGGGGCTGTTAGATGGAGCCCCGCATCGGGCTCCACCCTCAGCGTGGAACCGGCTTGGGATTATTTCTCTCCCCCTCTCTCTGCACCTCCCCCTCCCCGCCCTCTCAAAATAAATAAATAAGCCTTAAAAAAAATAAAATCAAGGGGGAAGGTGAGGAGGTATGGGGGATGTACGAAATTTTCCCTTTTTTTGCTCAAAGCTGCTGTCTAAAAGTGGCCTCTCCTTTCCTCCTTGGACAGTTTTGGCCCTTAAAATGTTAAGGTTGCTGAGGGTGGAAAGTCTTATCTTTGGTAACTTCTGCCTGCTGAAGAGGGGCATAGAGCTGTCCCTTACCTATGGGTCAACACTGGTCAGTTGGGAATTTGTATGTGGGAATCAGGAAAGGCAGAGGCAGCCGTGTCTGGAGGTGATAACCTGCGGGAGTCTCCTTGAGCACAGAGGATTGTCTGTTGGCTTGAAGTCGTGGCAGTGAGGGAGACTCGGCAGCAGGTGGAGACACATGGGAGAAAACGGCAAAACATAATTAAAATAACCAGAAGAAAAAGAAGTCCAAATCAGAGTCCTTTGGTGGTTGACAAAAATCTTCCTCTAGTCCGGGAGCGGAACCGATCATTAAAGGAAAGAGAGGGATCGTTGAAAGAGCCAATTTGGGGGCGCCTGGGTGGCTCAGTCGGTGGAGCATCTCACTTCGGCTCAGGTCACGATCTCACGGTTCGTAAGTTCAAGCCCTGCTCCGGGCTCACTGCTGTCAGCGCAGAGCCTGTCTCAGATCCTCTGTTCCACTCTCTCTGCCCCTCCCCTGCTTGAGGTTCCTCAAAAGTAAATAAACATTAGAAAAAATAAAAAAATCCAGTGCCAATTTGAGTATTCATGTCTTCTTGTCACATTTCTGGGGTAACCCGGAGTATATACTTAACATTCTGTTTTAATAAAGCATAAGTTCCTCTTTTTTTTAAATGTTTATTTATTTTTGAGAGAGAGACAGAGCGTGAGCAGAGGAGGGGCAGAGAGAGAGAGAGACACACAGAACTTGAATTGGGCTCCAGGCTCCATGCTGTCAGCACAGAGCCCGACGCAGGGCTCGAACTCATGAACCGTGAGATCGTGACCTGAACTGAAGTCGGACGCTTAACCGGCTGAGCCACCCAGGTGCCCCGTCTAGGTTCCCTTTTCAGTTGCGGTCAGGATGTCAAGAGCCATTCGGTTTTGGAGGGCCACCTTTTGAATTTATGGGTGACTGTGAGTTGAGTTTGGTTAAAGGCAGCCACGGTATGCTTGGCTAAAGCCTCTATTTACAATTCTACATCAATAAGGACAGCTCCTAGGACGAAGGTGGCCAGGCGATAAAACCATCAAGAAGCCCTCTTTGATATCTAGCCTTAACACTATCCTAATTACAAAGAATCACTGGCAAGTAGAAGACTTGTCTGGGATATGGGCATCCCCAAGTGTCGCATCCAATCCAATCATAAGTGGGTCCACCCATTACTTTTGCAAGTTCATAGTTAACCCAATGGAATGGGGTGCTTTCAGGCTTTTAAGGAGCGACTTTGTCACCCCAGCCACACAGAATTGGTCAAGGTGCTAGTTGAGTTACACAATTGCTGGGGGGCCCATCCCATTTCCCAGATGTTCAAATAACCATATGCCCCAGGGGCCTGTTATTATCCCCACAGAGTAACTAGCAGGAAGACTGTCTATACATGAGCTATCGTGGCAAGTTTTCTGAAGTTTACTTCAAGTTCTCTAGCTTAGCCAAACGACAAACATTCAAAGACCATCAGAACTAGAATTTAACATCCACAAAGGTGTGGTGCTGAAACATAATGGTTCATTCTAAATCACCCTTATTTCTAGAGGTAGCCAAATCAAGACTAACTCGTTCGAAAGACAAGTCCGTGTTCAACAAATTTGGCCTAATTATTTACATAAGCTCAGCAAGAACAGTGATCGATCGTACAGATCTTTTAAAATCTGCTTTGCTGGAACGTTTCGATTGAACTTTTAGTAGACTCTCAAGGCCAGAAGCCAAGCCAAATACTGGCCATCAGACGTGGTTGCACTGTCTGTAGATTTGGATGACTTCTTTTTTTCGAGGGCCCCAAGGTATCCTGAGGTTCCTGCACCTGCCAGGAAGTGGCCTTCTTTACTCTCCTGGTAAGGCTGCTGGGAGCTCCATAAACAAGCTATCAGGCCAACATTTCCAAGGGGCTTTATTGGCTCCATAAAGTCAACCTTAGTTCCTTTTAAAATTTTTTAATGTTTATTTTTTATTTTTGAAAGGGAGAGAGAGAGTGTGTGTGTGTGCGTGCAAGTGGGGGAGGGACAGAGTGAGAGGGAGAAAGAGAATCCGAAGCAGGCTCCAGGCTCCGAGCTGTCAGCACAGAGCCCGACACGGGGCTCGAGCTCACGAACCATGAGATCATGACCTGAGCCGAAGTTGGACGCTTCACCAACTGAGCCACCCAGGGGCCCCAGTCAACCTTAGTTCCTTAAAACTGTCAGGTCATATCTGAGTCTATGCATGTCTCTTTCAAATATGACGTTGCAGGCAAAGCCTTGGTAAAATAAACAGTATTTCCCATGGGTGTCCCATTACAAGGAGAAGGGATTCTTATGGAACTTATGTAAATAACTGTGATTGCCATGGAAGAAAGGACACTCACTGAGACTTTTTGAATTTCAGAGGGTTCAGGTATAGAAAAAAGTTAAATGCTTTAATTTGTTCACAAATGAATACTTTATCACGTTTCTGCAAGTCATAGAAAACTTAAGAGAAAATTTCCTTAATCTGGAAGAGCAAACAGAAAACCAGCGGTGTTTCAAACGAGAATCACCAAAACTGTAATCATCTTCCTCGGTTCATTTAGCCCCATGTTACTAATTCTTATTCAGTTTGAACGGAGCCTTTTAGTTAGTTCTGGAAATTCTTACCCGTTTCAGTTTAACGATTTTAAAGATATTAACAACCTGTATTTGTTAAAGGTCCCTTTTCATGAATCTCCTTGAAGATGAAACTTGTTTCCCAAAAGCATCAGAACAATAACAGTAAGTGACAAAAGACCCCAAAATGGACATGGTTAAAGATCTGCTATGAGAGTTCATCATAATGCAATTGGCAAGGTCACTCAGTTATCTATGCGACCCATAACACTTTAGTCATCAGAATATCAAGTGATGACTTTATACCACACCAACATAACAAGCCTGATTAGTCAAACATAACACACCAACGAAACAAGCCTGATTAGTCAAAGAGCCTTCGTTTACAATTCAAATCTCAGGGAAGTTTGTTAAAAACATTAGAAAGTTTGGGGCACCTGGGTGGCGCAGTCGGTTAAGCGTCCGACCTCAGCCAGGTCATGATCTCGCGGTCTGGGAGTTCGAGCCCCACGTCGGGCTCTGGGCTGATGGCTCGGAGCCTGGAGCCTATTTCCGATTCTGTGTCTCCCTCTCTCTCTGCCCCTCCCCCGTTCATGCTCTGTCTCTCTCTGTCCCAAAAATAAATAAACGTTGAAAAAAAAATTAAAAAAAAAAACATTAGAAAGTTCTGGGACACCTGAGTGGCTCAGTTGGTTAGGCATCCGACTTTTGATTTTGGCTCAGGTCATGATCTCACGGTTCATGGGTGGGAGCCCTGGGTGGGGCTCTGTGCTGACAGTGTGGAGCCTGCTTGGGATGTTCTCTGTCTGTCTCTCTCAAAACAAACAAACAAACAAACAAACATTAAAAAACCCCAAACCTTAGAAAGTCTTAAAGCACATGCCTAAATAGGATTATGGATCATCAAAGACCTGATAAAGACAAAACATAGAAACTGGTTTTTCTGAGCAGGAAAAAAAGAGGAAAAAAGAAAACCTTCATTTACATTTTTCTATCAAGAGCAGACCAACAATCCAAGAAACCTTGATCTCTGTTTCACAGAGAGAAAAGTAGACTTTCAACCTTATACCAGTGTACTTTAAAAATCCATTCGTTTCTGGGGCGCCTGGGTGGCGCAGTCGGTGAAGCGTCCGACTTCAGCCAGGTCACGATCTCGCGGTCCGGGAGTTCGAGCCCCGCGTCGGGCTCTGGGCTGATGGCTCGGAGCCTGGAGCCTGTTTCCGATGCTGTGTCTCCCTTTCTCTCTGCCCCTCCCCCGTTCATGCTCTGTCTCTCTCGGTCCCAAAAAATAAATAAACGTTGAAAAAAAGATTAAAAAAAAATCCATTCGTTTCAATCTTAGTCTGTCCTGACCACACATAAAATCCCTTTCCAAAGATTTCCCTTCACGAACCTTCTACAACTTTCTTTTTTCACATTCATATTTTACTCCAGGCCATTTCTCTCCAAACAACCAGTCTCATTTTAGGACAACATTACCTTCTTTTTCCTCCAACAAAAATGTATTCTCATTCCTTATATCTTTTTTACACATCTCTTACTTTCCTACGTATGGAGTTATTTCGCGTGTTTCCATCAGTCTTAACTATATTTAGCAGAATTTCAACTCTTAGAGACCTTAGTTAGTCTCCAGGGAAAACTAAGTAGGACCCAGTTGTGAATCGTCGGTTACACCAGAATTCTTTAGATGGCGAATCGATGAATACATTTTTATCAATAAGGCACAAAGCATGTTTTCCCACAGACCCAAGTATCTTTAGCTTCTCTGCAATAAGAAGCCAGAAGCACAAACCTATGTTCAGTAATCAATGCTTCAGTATTTTATCTCACTTGGAAAAGACTTATATGTCCAATGAATTCAATCCAGTTTGTCATCCAAGCAAAACTTTAAAGTTTCAAGTTACCGAAGGGTTTGAAAGCTATCTGAACAATTGCCCATAAAAACTTTGAGACAGATACAATTAACCATCATTTTAGGTCTTTTTGCTAACCAATCACAGCAGAGATAATACAAGCTTACTTGACGTTCAGTAATACTTGGTAGAATGAAAGTTTCATATCTCATGCTGTTAACTCTGCAAAGACATGTCTGTCTTAATTAAACCAACAAACTTAAGTTAGTTTACATACCGAATATGTCCCACCTGGGTCCACTTAAAAGTCAAGCAAGGGGCGCCTGGGTAGTTCAGTCAGTTACGCATCTGACTCCTGATCTTAGCTGGGGTCTTGATCTCAGGGTCATGAGTTCAAGCCCAGCATCGGGCTCCACACTGGGTGTTAAGCCTACTTTAAAAGGCCAATCAGTTTGTTCCCCATTGTCAGTTTTTGCCTGGGGCACTGGTGGGGAAATCTCAAGTGGGTGGTGTAAGTCCAGCGGGGTGCTCTTTTCTCATTGACAGCGAGGGTAGGAGCAGGGGCCAATGGTGCTGGAGGCACCAAGGAGGGTAAAGGAGCCAGTCGTGCAGACTGCACCCAAGGTGGTGCAGAAACAGGAGGAGGGGGAAGGGAAAGCAGAAGATGTGCAGTGCCTCAAAGCCCAGAAGGAAGAGAAAGAGTGTTCCTGGTTTCAAGGCTCATCAGCTGGATGTCTCCAGAGGGAAGGGAAACAAAAGCAAAATGAACTATTGGGACCTCGTCAAGATGAAAAGCTTCTGCACAGCGAAGAAAAACAATCAGCAAAACTAAAAGGGAACCCATGGAATGGGAGAAGATATTTGCAAAGGACACATCAGATAAAGGGTTAGTCTCCGACACCTATAAAGAACTTACCAAACTCCACACCCCAAAACATATAATCCAGTGAAGAATGGACACTTCTCCAAAGAAGACATCCAGATGGCCAACAAGCACATGAAAAGATGCTCAACAACACTCATCACTGGGGAAATACAAATCAAAATCACATTGAGATACCACCTCACACCGGTCAGAGTGGCCAACATGAACAACTCAGGCCGCAACAGATGTCAGCAAGGATGTGGATGAAGAGGAACCTTCTTGCACTGTTTTGGGAATGAAAACTGGTGTCGCCACTCTGGAAAACAGTATGGAGGTTCCTCAAAAAATTAAAAATAAACCTACCCTATGACCAGCAATTGCACTACGAGGTATTTATCCAAAGGCTACAGGGGTGCTGATTCAAAGAGGCACGTGCACCCCAATGTTTAGAGCAGCGCTCTCGACAATAGCCAAATTATGGAAAGAGCCCCAATGTCCATTGACTTATGAGTGGATAAAGAAGATGTGGTATTTATATGCAATGGAATATTACTCGGCTATCAAAAAGAATGAAATATTGCCATTGGCAACAAAGTGGTTGGAATTGGAGTGCATTATGCTAAGCGAAATAAGTCAGTCAGAGGAAAAAAATATCACGATTTCACTCATGTGGAATTTCAGACACAAAACCGATGAACACAGGGGAAGAGAAGCAAACCTAATATGAAAACAGAGAGGGAGACAAACCATAAGAGACTCGTAAATACAGAGAACAAACCGAGGGTTGCTGGCGGGGTGTTGCATGGGGGGGATGGGCATTAAAGGAGGACACTTGTTGGAATGAGCTCTAGGTGTTCTATGTAAGTGATGAATCACTAAATTCTATTCCTGAAATCATTTTTGCCCTACACGTTAACTAACTTGGGACTTAAATTAAAAAAAAAAAAAACCAAAGCTCATGAACTGGGACAGATGAGCAGGTGCCATGTTTTTGCACAAATAAGTAAAAATAGGCAGTCCGTGTTGGGCTGGAGAAGACAGAGAACTTCCTTGAAACAAAAGGAATTTGAGCAGCTGGTTGAGAATATTCCTTAAAGTCTCTGGTCTGAGGTAGCCCAACCAGAGGTAGTTGGCTCCAATTTTCATAGCCATTAGCCCAGAAAATGAGTGAGGGAGAAGCCCCCACATACAGCTAGAGGAACCTGGGTCTATTAGGAGGAGCTGTGAGAGAACGTCAGTGTCCCCTTGGTCAGGGATGGCCTGTGTTTCCTCCAGCAACCTGGGTTTATTAGAAAGAGGCCTATTTAGATACTCCTCGTCTAGTAGGTCGGAAAGGGGAGTTATTGGCCTGGTCAGTGGCCAAACACATCCGGCAAGAGGCCCTGAGTTCGGGGTCCTGATTTAGGGCCATGAAACCGTGTAAGACATGTTCTACAGTTTTTGCGAAGGTCGGAGTTTTGGGACAATGTCGTGAAGGCTTGCAAGTATGGGACTTCCAACCATTTGGAGGGGTGCTGGCAAAGGACGTTGAGGTATTACAGTGTTATAAGAAAATAGTATTTTGATAAGAGTTCCGTGAAAGGGCCAAAGCTCTAGACCTGGGACTTTGAGCTGAGGCCAGGAAACATTTGTTCCAGCTTTTAAGAACCCAGCCCAAGGACGAGTCCGAAGGAGTAGAGGGGCCAGAGATGTTCAGTTGTCTGGGAAGAGAATAGAGAAAGGAGAGGGAGGGAAGAATGCTTCTGGAGGGCAAAAGGGGAAATCCCCACCCTTTTGGGCAAGGGCCTTGGGCTGGTTCCCCCTGGGGCTGCGGATCCTCACTGAGAAGTAACCTCAGCCACAGGCCGTCAGTTCCCCAAGGAAAACTAGACTCGCTCTACAAAGGGCAAGTCTCAAGAAATTCCCAGAGAATTCCAGGGGGAGCCCTGGAGGGGCAAAGGCCCCTCATGCAGGGTTCCCCCAAATGTGTGTGTGTGGGAGTGCATAGTCTCCCTGCATGGGCCACCAAATATGGCGTCTCAATCGGATGGGGGTCCCCAAATGTGGGGTGATGATGGGGCAGAAGCCCAGGGCGTAGGGGGTGATTCACCTGAGGGAGAACAAAGGAGATCGAAGTTTACTGAACCCACACAAAAGAGTGGCGAGCAGGACAGTACAGGGGAGACAGCAACAAGGCAGCAAGCGGGAGCGGTTTTCAACAGGGGATGGTGAGGAGGTATGGGGATGAACGGGATTTTCCCTTTTTTGGTAACTGTGCCTGGTTGTAAGTAGCCGGTTGGTTAGTTTAGGGCCTGTGGATATTTTGAGGCAGGAGGGAGGGGGGATTCGCCTGATGGGCTTGTCTGTATTCAGCCAGGGGGTTGCTGTGGCCTTTTTACTTTGGTCAAGTTTTCACTGCTCAAGGCTATTGTCTAAAAGTGGCCGCAGGGCGCCTGGGTGGCTCAGTCAGTGAAGCATAAGACTCTTCATTTCCGCTCAGGTCACGGGTCTCCCAGTTTGTGAGAGATCGAGGCCCGCAGAGGGCTCTGGGCTTACAGTGCACAGCCTGCTTGGGATTCTCTCTCTCTCTCTCTCTCTCTCTCTCTCAGACCCTCGCCCGCTCTCTCTCTCAAGAAATAACTAAACTTAAAACATAACTAAATGAACGGAGCCTCACATACATGATACAGAAGCAGCATGGGAAGTGAACGATCATTTTTATCTGGGAGGGGAAAAGGGACAGCCGAGGGTCAGGGAAAGCTTCTTTGCGGGTCAGAGTTTAGTTTTGAAGCCTGAATAGAAATATAGGGAGATTTCCTGTAAAGCCCTTCACATGCATGGCCTTTCTCAGGCCCTAGGATGGGCCTTAGTAATACACTCATACGGTCCCATATTTTTGTAAAATTTGAAAACGATGTTTTAACTGTAATTGGTTAAAACCTTGTATTTGTCAAGGTTCTCCAGAGAAATGGAATATTTATTTATGTATTTATTTATTTATTATGTTTTTTAAGGTTTATTTATTTTTGAGAGAGAGAGAGAGAGAGACATGGCGAGCAGGGGAGGGGCAGAGAGAGAGGGAGACCCAGAATCCGAAGCAGGATCCAGGCTCTGAGCTGTCAGCACAGAGCCCCACGCGGGGCTCAAACCCGCGAACGGTGAGATCATGACCTGAGCCGAAGTTGGACGCTCACCCGACTGAGCCATCCAGGCGCCCCTAAATTTATTTATTTATTTTGAGGGACAGAGAGTGCAAGCAGAGAGGGGGTAGAGAGAGAATCCCAGGCTCCGCCCTGTCAACACAGAGCCCAATGTGGGGCTCGAACTCACGAACTGTGAGATCGTGACCTGAACTGAAACCAAGAGTCGGACGCTTCAACCGACTGAGCCACCCAGGCGCCCCGCAAAACGATTCTTGTCTAAACACATGCAAGTTCTGTGCTGTCTGGGAGAGGTTCAACTGACTTCCTTAAGCCCCGTTCTGATTGGCTTGTAGAAATAAATAAGCACTTCCGTACATTGAATATTCCCCAAATTACCAGAAAATAAGAAAATTGAAGTTCCAATGTTTAAATGTGCTAGAATTGTATATCTAAAAAAAACCCTACAGAAACTAACTCAAAAACATTTAAAAATCCAATATCTTAATTTAGGTAAATCTTCAGTAAATAAGACTAGCTTACTATTGGGGGTTTAATAAAAACAGATGCATTTTCTCTGATTTATTCCATGTGTTTATGTTCTTCCTAACTTGCAGAGATTTACCGACCAAATAAACTAGTGTTTCTTTGGTTTAATTGTTAAGCTTATAGAAATATAAATTTGTGTTTAACCAGATGGAATCATTATGCTCACAAATTTTATGACGACAGAAATTGCACTTTGTAGTCTGCCCATTTGAAGAGAATTTCCAAGATTTTCAGGGTGCTCAGAAATTGGATTGCTATTAAATTGAAATAGTGGCTATTCATTGGATGCCTGGATCATTCCTAAATAAGTTAGAATGCTAAAACACTGATTATGAAGTATAGCTTCAGATTTACACGCTTCACTTCTTTTTTTTATATGCTTGTAGAGAGGCTGTATCTTTGAGTCTGTGAAGGAATGTGTTCATTTTTGCCACACTGAGAGTTTGTGTAAAGAATATGTGTGCTTGTAGGAAGTTGTGTTATGAGTATTGAGTATTCACGAGCTCTACCAATGCATCAAATCCTGGTGTGTGACAGACAGTTCTTAATCCTTCCTGCTCCCCCCACAGTCCTCTCTGTGCAATAGAAATTATTTTAGTTAATAGTTATGGAGGGGAGGAAAAACATTTCCTCTACTCTCTTAGATTCTGTGACTGGGGACTGCAAATTAAACTGACAAAAGACAGATTAACAGAAGAAAAAACCCCAAAGTTTATGTGTTCATGCAATGCACATGCATGTGGGAGAACTCAGTGATGAGTAACTCAAAGGGGTGGTTAGAGCTTGGGGCTGATATGCCATGTTGATAGGCGAAGGGAAGGGAGACAAAGGCATTAATGAGAAAACAAATGATGTTTGGAGAAGTGGGTTTTCAGGAGAACACACGGGCGATAAAGAGTTTCTAGTGACGTTTCTCCATATAGGTATGAGTACTCTCCTTCTTGGGCCATAAAACTCCCCTGGAGGAGGAATTTGGGGGTAGGTTTTATTGGCATTCTCCCTTCTGGGAGTAGATCTAACCTAAAGAGGAATTGCTTTTAGTCAGGTAAGGGAACCTCGGAGAAGAGTTTTTGTTTTTCCTTTTTTATTTTTATTTTCCTGCATCTGTTGAATCTCAAACGTCTTCAGCTTAAAACAAACTTTATACCAGCTCTGGGTTTCCAAGTGGGTCCCCAGAGTTATCATGAGTATAGATGATTAAAACAATACTTAGGAGGAACACTTTCAGGAAGATACACTTGTGTGTGTGGTTTTGTGTTTCCATCAAAATAGTAGTTTTGTCTCAGAATTGGCAGTTCTAAAAGTTTTTCTTTTTTGCTTGTTTTTTTTTGGGGGGGGGGAGCAGGTAGAAGGGGAATCTCCAAAAGGACGCCCAAAAGGTAGTTTGTTGTTGCTGTTTTTCTGGGTTGTTGCTAATGATATTTACCATATTGGAAATTGAGAGTGAGAAATTGTTTAAATGTATAAGTACTCAGTGACTAAAGACAGTAATGACGAACATGTGACATGTTAACAGCATCTTAGTATTGTTACTAAATGAGTTCTGACTTATAAACCCTCTGAGGTCTGGTCTTCACTAAAGTGAAGTGTCAGTTTATTCCAGAATATGAACAAGCTTAACAGAAAGCAAAACTTGGAGAGTGGATTTTATTTGCCTTAGTTTGTAATCCTTGAGGCTAAAAGGCTATGAAATGGGTTAAACTCTGAGCAAAGCTTGCCCAGCTTTGATGGCTTGTTCCTTTGGTTTACTTTTTGCCTTTATGTATAGTATGAATACTTTTTCTCTGTACTTTGCCTAGATGACAATTTTCTATGCTGTTTGTTGACTTTACTGTGCTATTGGTCACTTAAACAAAAGTTCTCACTTGCTAAAGAGCTAAAATTCATTATAGGCATGTTAAAATCTATACATGTTAAAAACGTTTTCTTGACACTTTGGTTAAACGGGTAACTACGTATGGTTTCTTTGTTACCCATGGTCCCATCACGATCAAGTGATAACTTTTTTTTTTTTTAATTTTTGCCCTGTCTACAGCAAATCCTAAGTAAAACCTAAAAAAAATTAAACCCTCGGGATATCTTTTTCTACCTAAAACTATCTTTCAGGTATTTCGAAGAGCCCCTGGACGATTACAAAGATTTGTTCTTTTGTCTTGTGAAAAAGATGTGTTAGAAATAAATTGAGTGTCTTTGATGAATTGTTATTGATGAGTTGTATGGAACTCTGCACTTGGTATATTCATGATATATTATGCCTCAGGATTATTATATTATATCATATGACTTATGTTGGCATTTTATTTTACATTATGCCTCAATATTTTTCTCTAAAAATATGTTTATTCAATTTTATAAATCAGATGCAGTGTTCATTACCTTCCTTCATAACAGTCTTAATCATAATGCTTATAGACTTGACGTCTAAAACTTTTCAGAGTGGCCTTATTCGTCTGTTTTTCATGCCACAGACATAAACACATTTCCTTATCAGTTGCATTATTCTTCTTATGAACTTTTGTCAGATCTTTCACTTTTCTTTAAATGTCTTATTTTCTTTTTTGAGAGAGAGAGAGAGAGAGAGAGAGAGGGAGCGGGGGAGGGGCTGTCAACCGACTGAGCCGCCCAGGGGCCCCAGATCTTTCCCTTTTGGAAACGTATCAGTAGTAAATTAAATGCAACCCTTTCAAGTCTGTGTCATCTACAGATCTTTTGCGGGGGGGGGGGTGTTCTTGATTTGTTCTGATGCTTCCCTGAAGGCTCCTGTAATGAGCACAGGCCAAGGTTCTTGTCTTTAACATGGAAAGCCTGTCTCAGAACCCCATGGACAAGGACGGTACTGGGTACTTCAAAGAACAGGCTCTTCGGCACAGGCTTCCCACGGCATCAGTTAGAAAACTTCGAGACCGAATCAGTGGGCTGAATTAGGAGGTAGGCTCTAACCCAAGATGCGGAGGACCGAGAATTAATTACATACGACCGAACGCATTGCTGAAGGACGGCGGTAGTTTTGTTTCGAATATTACCGAGGCTTGTTTAATGTTTGCTATAGTCTGAATGCTTGTGTCCCCTCAAAATTCGTGTGTTGAAACTGAATCCCCAACGTTGGTGGTATGACGGGGTGGGGCCTTTGGGAGGTGGTTTGGGATCAATGCGCTTTATGGAAGAGACCTCAGAGGGTTAGCTTGCGCCTTCCGCCCTGTGTAGACACAGAGAGAAGATGGCCGTCTAGAAGCAAGTGGGCTTTCACCAGACTCTGAATCTGGTGGCGCCTTGATCTTGGACTTCCCAGCCTCCAGTACTGTAAGCAATAAACGTCTATTGTTTTACAAGCCCCCAGTCTACGGCATTTTGTTATAACAGCCCAAAGAGATTAAGGCAACGTCCTATTTTCTATTTATAAGGAAGCCCCCTTTTTTTCTTCTTCAGAAAAAAAAAAAAAAACCTATTGAAAACAAGACAACAGGGCCCAAATGGAGTCGCTTACGTTAAACCCCATGCCACCAAACTGAAATAATCCTTAATGACAGTTCTGGTTCTCCCGGAAATGGAATCTTCCACTGGTCAGTCAGGAGCTACCTGATAGGCCCTTGTGATGCCCTAAAGGAAAGTGACCTTGCCAAAAGCAATCCACTTCATGTTAGTATAACTTCCTTGTCCCTGCTCCCTCCTGCCTATAAAAGCCTCTCATTTTGGGGTGAGAGGCCTGAGAAAATTGAAACTTAAAAGCTTAAGTTATGGGAAACTGAAACCTAACCAAGCTTAACCAGCTTGTTCCGCTTCTGTACAATTGCTTGGCATGCCCATGTATTCCTGATCAATCATTATTGCCTGGCACATCCGTATATTCTTGATCAACCATTGTTACTTGGCACATCCGTGTACTCTTGATCAACCATTGTTACTTGGCACATCCGTGTACTCCTGATCAATCATTGTTGCTTGGCACATCCGTGTATTCCTGATCAATCATTGTGATACCTGTACCCCCGGTTGTGGTCTGACCTAAAGGCAGGAACCAATCGAATACTGTTAAGTGTCCAACTTTAAACACCAACCAATCGCAGCTCTGTAACTGTGGAAAATTCCTGATTTCCCCATGACTTGTTTGTACCTGTCTATAAAAGGGGTGTAATAACCTCTCTCAGGGCCTCTCGTCGTCACCGGCAACGAGTGCGCGGAGGTCCAGGTTCGAACCTGCAATAAATGACCCTTGCTGCTTAGCTTTGACTCTGGACTCTGGTGGTTCGTTTTTGGGGGTCCCTTAGACTCTGGGCGTTTCAGGGGGTGCCTGAGTGGCTCAGTCGGTTAAGCGTCCAACTCGGCTCAGGTCATGATCTTGTGGTCTGTGAGTTCGAGCCCCGCGTCGGGCCCTGTGCTGACAGCTCGGAGCCTGGAGCCTGCTTCGGATTCCGTGTCCCCCTGTCTCTCCGCCACACCCCTGCTGTGCTGTGTCTCTCTCTCTCTGTCTTTCAAGAATGAATAAACATTAAAAAAAATTTTTTTTTAAAAGAACTAAATTTTGGCTCTATGGAGAACTGGTCTGGTAACTGGATTGGGGGACCTCAACACAAAAAGCATTTACTCGAATTTATTTATAGGGACTGCAGGTAAATCCTGGTGGTGAGAGTTTCTTGGCCTGGCTTCCTAGCTTCAGCAAGGCAAATAATAAAAGGCTTTTAAAAGCCAATCTGAGATTCCTTATGAAAATTTCCAGCAAACGTAAGAAGGCCTCTTATGTGGGACATTAACCCTCTTCCGGCACCTATCTAAACAATCAGGCCAGACCTAGGGAGACCCACACTATTTTGTCATCATGAATAATCTTTCTTTAAGGTTGTTTTTGATTACAAGTGGGAAAACTTGTAGTGGAAAAGCATGCCTCAGTGGAAAACTACCCACCATCTAAAGGGCACGCTCTGGGTTATGAGGTTGGGGTTCTACTGGAGCCATTTTCCAAATCTTGAAGTTGTAAATAACAAATTCCAATACAAAACGATTCTTGGGCATAGATGTGTGAAATCCGTTCTGTCCTGTTCAACCGATCTCCCTCCTCTGTTGTAGAAAACCCAGTTCTGCCTTTGTTTGCATATTCATGTCAATATCCTTTTTAAAAAAAAATTTTTTTTAACATTTATTTATTTTTCAGAGTGAGAGAGACAGAGCATGAGTGGGGGAGGGGCAGAGAGCGAGGGAGACACAGAATCCAAAGTGGGCTCCAGGCTCCGAGCTGTCAGCACAGAGCTCGACGCGGCCGCGAACCCACAAATGGCGAGATCATGACCTGAGCCGAAGTCGGACGCTCAACCGACTGAGCCACCCAGGCGCCCCATGTCAATATTCTTTTACTCCGTATTATATTTGTGCTTTTGTTGACTTTACCTTTGAGGTGGCTGTCATGTCTTCCTGAATCATTATCTGACTAAGTTAAAGAAATCTTTCACGCATGTTCATTTTTATGGCAGTGTAAAAGTCATGATTTGGGGATTTTTCGAGAACTATCTTTGAACGGTAGTGAGGAAAGCAAGGTTTGAAATGCACAAAAGCAGAAGCCAATCATATGTGTAAAATTCTGCGTGGAAGATTTGGTTCTCAGTGATGGCTAGTCAGAGCAGCTTTCTCCTACTAGGAAATACTTTACGATGCCACAAATACAACAAAACAACTAACGCGCTTTGGAAGTGGGTTGGTCTCTTAATTAATAAAATTTGTGTGTCTTTTTCAGGAAGCGTTGTCATATTTGTGTTACATGCTTTAAAACTTGCATGACATGTGTTTTTACACTTGTAATTTGATGGCATATACTTCCTAGTTCTAAATAAATATTGACTTTCAAATTGAATTTTGTATTTGTAATTTGTATTCTATTTCTTTGTGTTAAATTGTATTTATTTATTTTTGAGAGAGGGAGAGAGACAGAGAGCACGAGCAGGGGAAGGGCAGAGAGAGAGAGAGAGAGAGAATCCCAAGCAGGCTCCGCACTGTCAGTGCAGAGCCTGATGTGAGGCTGGGACTCACGACCATGAGATCATGACTGGAGCCGAAATCAAGAGTCAGCCACTTAACCTACTGAGCCACCCAGGTGCCCCATATTGTGTTCTATTTCTTTTATTTCTTTTTTTTTTTTTTTTTACTTTTTTAAATGTTTATTTTTGAGAGAGAGAGAGAGTGCAAGCAGGGGAAGGGGAGGGAGAGAGGGAGACACAGAATCCGAAGCAGGCTCCAGGCTCCTAGCTGTCAGCACAGAGCCTGACGCGGGGCTCGAACTCATGAAGCACGAGATCGTGACCTGAGCTGAAGCTGGACGCCCAACCAACCGAGCCACCCAGGCGCCCCACATGTTGTTTTTTTAATGCAGGCTTTTAAAATTTGAGTTGGTTATGATTGCCATCCCTTTTCTGCTCTCACTCCTTTCTACTTCTCCTTGTGTTCGGTAGCATTGGATTAGCAAGCAGCAAGTGTCAAAGGAAAACTAGAGGTGGGTAGGAATTAAAGTGGTGAAAACAGAGTTTATCAAGGGCTCTTACAATACGTGAAAAGAAACTTCGGTAAAGAACCAGGCTCAATTCTGAATAGAGCACAAGCAAGTGGAAATTTATAGCCTAGGAGCAGGGAGGGGGGGTGTATCTGCGGATGGAAAATGGCTAAGAAGAAATGTCGGGGGTCAGAGGAATTCTGGGTAAACCAAGCTATCAGGATTCTTGCTGAGGGCAGGCTAGGGTAATGAGACATCGCTGGGGGAGGGGTGGTGGAGGATCCGGAACCGGGTCATATATGGAGGGTGACCAGCTATGGAAGGTGAGGGATGCTGGCTTAACCGACGTTAGCAGGATTCTTGCTAAAACTAGACAGTGCCAAGATGAATACGGAAATCCAAAAGCTGACACCCGGCTGAAAAGTTCAGGGGAGCCTGAGTAGAGTTTGATCAAAGAGGGAATCTTTGGGGCGCCTGGGTGGCGCAGTCGGTTAAGCGTCCGACTTCAGCCAGGTCACGATCTTGCGGTCCGTGAGTTTGAGCCCCGCGTCAGGCTCTGGGCTGATGGCTCGGAGCCTGGAGCCTGTTTCCGAGTCTGTGTCTCCCTCTCTCTCTGCCCCTCCCCCGTTCATGCTCTGTCTCTCTCTGTCCCAAAAATAAATAAACGAGATGCTGAAAAGATTTAAAAAAAAAAAAAAGGGAATCTTTGTCAGAGGTTAACGGTAGGAATTCAGCAAGTGGAGGTTGCACTGGGGACACATCTAATTTAGGCTAAACGGGCTCTAATTATGTGCTCATTGGTCATTTTGGTCAAACAAAAAGCGAATCCAGACTCGGTGCTGATGTCGATCTGCGAGCCTGTCAGAGGCTCAGCAGACAGGCCTTTCTTTGAGAGCAGGAGTAAACAAGGCAAAATAGAACGGGGTGTGGGCAAGAGCGATGAAGATAACACACAGTTCCCAACACAACACTCAATAAGACGGTGCGGACATATTGGACAACCAGTGTGGTCAATCCAAAGAATATTACAGAATAGTAAAGATCCACCAACGGAACAAGAAAACTTGGAAAGTCCTGAAGGAAACTTGATAGAGCTTTGCCCAAATTTGATGACTCCCCTAAAAATGTCCATATTGCATGAGTTGTGAAGCTGAAAGGAACATTTCTAAACCACCAATTATAAAAAAATATTTTTTATTATAAATACATATATATATATATATTTTCTTTTGAGAGCGGGAGAGAGTGAGAGAGTGTGCACGCACAACAGGGGGAGAGGGATAGAGGGGGAGAGACAGAGAGAGAGAGAGAGAGAGAATCCCGAGCAGGTTCCATGCTCAGCACAGAGCCCAACGTGGGGTTTGATCCCATGACCCTGCGATCATGATCTGAGCTGAAATCAAGAGTCAGACACTCAACTGACTGAGCCACCCAGGTGCCCCTATACGAAATAAATTTTGATCGCTTGGACCAGAAGGAAGGCAATTATCTTTTCCTTCTTTCTACTGGGAAATTATATTACGAAGTCTGTGTTGTCTTGGCAAAGTGAGCAAAGGCATTGTGGTTGAGTTTTAGAAAACGGACCCCAAAGCGGCATATCTCTCAGCAAAGTGACTTGGCAGCTCCCCCGTGGGAATCTGCACTGGCCTTGTGACTTAATTTCACCAGTAGAATGTCGCGAGGGTGACACGGCGCCCTCTGCTTTGCAGCTTCTGTTCGCCCCCTCGGGGCGCTCCAGTAAGAAGGTGGAGAAGACCAGGCTACATGATGAGAAACCGTGAGGAGAAAGAAGGTCAGCCGACCACGGGCATCAGGACCGCAGACATGGCGGGTGAGGCCATCTGGGACCGTCCAGCCTTCCTTGATGGCGATTGCATGAGTCAGTCTGGAGGAGACCCACCCACAGAATTGTGAGAAATAAGAAATCATTGTTTCGAGCCACTAAGTTTTAGGACATTTTTTAAATCATAGGTAACTGATATAAGTATATAGCCCTAACTGTATAAAAACAAATAAATAAGCAAGCAAATAGTATGGAGGTACGTCACGTGATTAGTTAATAAAAATGCAAGGGCATCTTTTTTGGATTTTATGATATTGACGTTGTGGTACTTACCAGCCTTTTACATTTGGTCGTCCACTATCACGTCTTTCTTATTCTAAATAAATATTCACTTTCCAGCCTCGTTCTGTGTTTGTAACTTTGTATTCTTTTCTTAAAGAGGGATCCCCAAATCATTTAAGCCTTAGGCCCCACAAAGCCCGGGGCTAACAGGAAGTCCTCTCTTCCTCAATCACTGTCTCCCCGCCCCCGGAGCTCTGTCCCCTCAGGTTTTAAGCTTCCTTCCACCGTGCACCCCAGCTCCTTGGAGTCCCCCTGCTTCCTGAATACACCTCTCATTCTGGGCATGTGATCCCTGGGGATAAAAGCCCTAACCAATATTAAAGTATAGGCTCTGGCCACCTATGGAGTCACTAATGGTATGTCTAGGATGATGAAGAAGGGGAGGAGAGCACATCCGGGAAATGGCCTGTTCTCAATGTGTGGCAGGCGGATGCTCGAGCCATCCAGAAGGGGGGACAATAGCCTTGGTGTCCCCATCAGAGGGTGTGGGGGGTGTGTCTTAAGACCTGGGACATCCTTCTCTTCAAGCTTGGAAGCCTGACTTTGGGTGGGATTCTGCTTTGGGAATAGAGTCAGGAAGGTTCTTTGTTAAGAAATAATGGGGGCGCCTGGGTGGCGCAGTCAGTTGGGCTTCCGACTTCAGCCAGGTCACGATCTCGCGGTCCGGGAGTTCGAGCCCCGCGTCGGGCTCTGGGCTGATGGCTCAGAGCCTGGAGCCTGTTTCCGATTCTGTGTCTCCCTCTCTCTCTCTCTGCCCCTCCCCCGTTCATGCTCTGTCTCTCTCTGTTCCAAAAATAAATGAACGTTGAAAAAAAAAAAAAAAAGAAATAATGTAGGTGGCTAGTGAGGGTGAGATAAACAAGGACCCAGGTGGGCAAGTGAGTTATTTTTTGCAGTATAGCATGGCGGTTAAGAACCAGACTGACCATGTTCATGTCCTCACTGCTGTTTGCCCTTGGGAAAGTTGCTAAAGTTTTCTGTGCCTTAGTTTTTTTCATCTATAAAACGGATATACCTATAGTATCTGTTCTGGTTAAACCTTCCCATGGGGCGCCTGGGTGGCGCAGTCGGTTGAGCGTCCGACTTCAGCCAGGTCACGATCTCGCAGTCTGTGAGTTCGAGCCCCGCCTCAGGCTCTGGGCTGATGGCTCGGAGCCTGGAGCCTGTTTCCGATTCTGTGTCTCCCTCTCTCTCTGCCCCTCCCCCGTTCATGCTCTGTCTCTCTCTGTCCCCAAAAAAATAAACGTTGAAAAAAAAAAAAAAAAACCTTCCCAAACGTAGTGGTGTAAAACAACCACCATTTTATTATAGTCAGACATTTGGCGGGGGGGGGTCGGGAATTCAAACGGGGCACAATGGAGGCGGTTCATCTCTGTTTCCCGATGTTTGGGAGTCCCATCTGGGAAGATATGAAAAATTGGGGTGACTTGAAGTGTGGGTGGGGGGTGTGGAATCATCTAGAGGCTTCATTCCTTACATGCCTGACTTCTGGGCTGTATTCAAGGGACGATGGGATTGCTGACCAGAACAACTCCATGTGGCCTCTCCAGGTGGCTTGGACTTCTTACAGCTCGGCAACTGAGTTCCAAGAGGGAGAAGAGAACCTGGAAGTAAGCGTCCCGTGAGAGTCAAACAGAAGCTACGTGGCCTTTCATGACTTAGAGAGTCATGTAGCCTCACTGTGCTGTACTCTAGAGGTTGAAATAGTCACCAGCTCACCAAGATTCAAGGAGAGGGGACATAGATCCCACCTTTTGAGGAGAGGGGTTGCCAAAAACTTGGGGGCAGTCCAGCTTTAACATCATCGCACTATCTCATAGGGGAGTTGTGAAGACTGAGTTATTGTACACAAAGCACTTAGAACGGGGCCCAGCTCAGTGCAGATGTCATTAGGTGAAAGCTTTATTGTTATTTGCAGGACATAGTTCTGGGCAAAGTGTTTGCCAGAGGAGAGGGCAGAGTTGGGGATCATGTTGAGGGACTGACCCTCGGTGGGTGTCGGCCGAGAGGGAGGTTGGGAATGCCTTCAGGGTGGGTGGCCCAGCTCACACAGGACCTATCGCCTGGGCTGTGGCTTCAGGGCTGGCTGTCAGCTGTCTTGCCAGGGGTCTGTAGAGCCCAAATGCATTTGGGTCCACCAGAAACATAACTCGACACAGCAGGGCCCCTCATTCCCTTGTGGAGCTGTTTCTGCCAGAGCCTGCCCCTGGAGGGTGACCCCAAGATGCCTCAGGGGCCCATAAGCCCAGGCCTCCTTCTGGGGAGGCTGCTCTACTCTGGACAGTAACCAAAGCCCTGAAAGTTTCTGGTAAACACTAAATCCCACTGCAGGGGGAACAGTGTCCATGTGGGCTCTGCATATTTGGGAGAGAGCAAAACCCTATTTTGCAAGCGTCTCTGGGCACAGCTACCTTCTGTTCAGCAGCAGTGACAAAGGCGGATATTTAACATCTCTTTGCAAAACAACCCCCAAAGCCCTTGCTACTCTACGTGTGGTCTGCGGACCAGAAGCACGGGCATCACCTGGGAGTTGTGAGAAAGGCGGTATCTCTGGCTCCACCCCAGACTTTGCCTTTTACAAAAGCTCCGGATGCTTCTTCCATGTATTAGAGTTTGGGAAACACAGATAGGATTTCCCGGTGGACCTTCACTTCCCCTTCTCAGGCTAATTCTCGACACTTCACGCCCTGCTCCATTTTATCCTCATTTCTTTAAAAGAAGGTACAATGGTCTCAACACCCAAATTGCACCCAATGAACAATCCAGTGAGGAAATGGGCAAAAGACATGAATAGGCACTTTTCCACGGAAGACATCCAGATGGCTGACAGACACATGAAAGAATGCTCAAATTCACTCATCACCAGGGAAATAGACATCAAAACCACAATGAGATACGACCTCACACCTGTCAGAATGGCTAACATGAACAACTCAGGCCACAACAGATGTCGGCGAGGACGCGGAGAGAGGCGAACCCGTTTGCACCGCTGGGGGGAATGCAGACTGGTGCAGCCACTCTGGAAAACAGTGTGGAGGTTCCTCAAAAAATCAAAAATAAATCTACCCTACGACCCGGCAATTGCATTACTAGGTGTTTATCCAAAGGATACGAAAATGCTGATTCGAAGGGGCACATGCACCCCAATGTTTATAGCAGCATTATCAATAATAGCCAAAGTATGGAAAAAGCCCAAATGTCCATCGACTGATGAAAGGATAAAGAAGATGCACACACACACACACACACACACACACACATGCGCACACACACATATACATGATGGAATATTGCTCAGTCATCAAAAAGAATGAAATCTTGCCATTTGCAACAACGTGGATGGAACTAGAGTGTATTATGCTAAGTGAAATACATCAGAGAAGCACACATATCATATGATTTCGCTCAGATGTGGAATTTAAGACACAAAACAGATGAACATAGGGGAAGGGAAGGAAAAATAAGATAAAAAATGAGAGGGAGGCAAACCGTAAGAGCCTCTTAAATACAGAGAACAAACTGAGGGCATTGGGTGTGGGGGCTGGGCTAAAGGGGCGATAGGTATTAAGGAGGACACTTGTTGAGATGAGCACTGGGTGTTATATGTGCGTGATGAATCACTAAATTCTACCCTTGAAATCATTATTACACTACACGGCAACTAACTTGAATTTAAATAGAATTTAAAACAAAAAAAATTAAAAGCGGTGCGCTGGCATTTATAGACAGTGAATGGTGACTTCCTGAGATAGGGCAAGGGCAGTGTCAGATCATAGGAAGTGTCTTTGCAGAGTAAGAACCATTCTTATTCAGAGTGGATGAGAAGGAGAGGGAGCTGGGCTAGAATTCTTTTTTTTTTTTTAATGTTTTTAATGTTTATTTCTGAGACAGAGACAGTGCATGAGCGGGGGAGGGGCAGAGAGAGAGAGAGAGAGGGAGACGCAGAATCCGAAGCAGGCTCCAGGCTCCCAGCTGTCAGCACAGAGCCCGACGCGGGGCTCGAACTCACCAATCGTGAGATCGCGACCTGAGCCGAAGTCGGACGCTCGACCGACAGGGCCACTCAGGCGCCCCTAGCATTTCTGACAAAGAGGAAAGGAAGCCACGATACTGATGACTTAAAAAACCCACAATATCTGGTGTCAGGGGAGGTGAGGAGGGGGAGAGGCAGGCCAGAGCCGGGGAGTTGTTGTGTGTGACTGAAAACACAAGTGGGCTTCGTGCACGCGGGCTTCTTTCTCCTTCTGGATGATGTCAAAAGCTTGGAGTCTGGAGGTGAGCCTTGCCTTCTCCTTTTCCAGCCTTCGGAGCCACACGGGGGGAGTTTTACGGGGTTTGATTGTGGGAGATCTGAGTTTCCTTCGGTAGAATTCTAGGAGGAATGGAGAGAAGAGGAAAGATGGTTGCCCAGGTATTAGTTCCGGTCCCGCACCCCGAGCCACTGTTACAGTGACTCCATTCACCCACATCTCTCCCGGGGGCCCCCCACCACCTGCGTGCAGATCGCCCACCCCCTGTTCCTTCATGGCCTGCCCCCCTTCAGGGGTATTTGTCTATCTGCCATATAGAGGTTCTAGGACTCAAGGGAGCAAGATGAAGTCAACGATCACAACGTGGGCACATCTGTGGGACCCCCCCCCCCCCCGCGAAACTCATACGGTGAGGGACCTCCTCTGTAGCCCTCCAGGGACGTGCAAATCCAGTCCCATTTTCTGGGTTCCAGTTCGGTTCCGTAACTCCGTGCTCCTGTTCCAGCCTCCCTGGCTGATGCCCTCTCTCCCCTCACTGAACCCCTGTACTTGGGAGCAATTATTAGAGGGTCCGGCAATCTCCCTGACCCGCCCGACACACGTCTTTCTTCAGTTTACCACTGCGCCCCAGCCCTCGGCACCTTGTAGCTGAGCAACAGGGCGCAGGGGTGCAATCCGCTGGGTAAGTTCTGAGCTCCTAAGGGGGGGGTTTGCCTCAGCAGCTCCAGGGGCCCGCTGGCGTCTTAGCGTGGGAAGGGGGAGATTTGAGAGGCAGTCTGAACAGGAACGAATGCCCAGGGTTGGCGAAATCCGGTGGCCACCCGTCCTGACTTCCATTCTAACCTCAGTGTCTTCGGCACGAGCTACTTTTGTGGTCATTCACCCCACGCGTTTTTGGCTAGGTGATTCCAGGGGTCGACATGGCCATTCATGTGTGTGCGTGTGTGTGTGTGTGTGTGTGTGTGTGTGTACAAATGCCTTTCTTATCCATCCGTGGTTATGTGCGACTCCGTGTGTAGGAGGGAGGGAGGGTCTGGTGAACACCTTTACTCCATCATAAATTTAGCTCAGTCTGGCAATTTGCTCTGAGGTAAGCTTTTCCAGATATTTCTTTGAACACGGCTTCTCTCCTCACAAACACACCGGCTGGGGTTGGGTGGGGGGGGGGTGTCCCACACGGTTCTGCAAAGCCCGTGCTGGGAAAAAGGGCACAGGCGGATTTTGCTGGGTCTCTGTCTTTTATTTTTTATTTTTTCTCTTACTAGATAATGTGTACGTTCGTCCTCACCAACCGAGTTCTGTATGCCATCCTTCCTGCGGGAGATAATTAATTGAATGACCCCTCAGCTAGGAATTCTGGAAGAAAGGCATTCAAGCACATCTAGGCTGGTTTGAATCAAAATTGGGGTAGCAACGGAAGTCTCGAAGGGACAGCCAGCAGAACTGCAAATGTCAGCAGAAGTAAAGCTCACAAAAGCATTCCGTAGCCCCTCCGACGTGAAGAGGACCAATAAATGTGAATTCAGGGTGTCTTCTGCTCGCTCAACCTAAATTGTGCATCTTCAGGGAGAAGGGAGTAAGAGACCCTTTTCAAGGCTGGATGGTGTATGCTGTTGACTGAGGGTTCTGAGAAGTGGAGGCTCTGATGGGGCGCCTGGGTGACTCAGTTAAGCGTCCCGCTTCAGCTCAGGTTACGGTCTCGCGGTTTGTGAGTTCGAGCCCCGCGTCGGGCTCTGGGCTGACAGCTCGGAGCCTGGAGCCTGCTTCGGAGTCTGTGTCTCCCTCTCTCTCTGCCCCTCCCCTGCTCATGCTCTGTCTCTCTCTGTTTCTCTTTCTCTCTCCAAAGTAAGGAAACCGTAAAAACAATAATGAAACAGTAAAAACGACTTAAAGAAGTGCAGGTTCGGGTATGTGTCTCTGTGGAATCATTCTTGATGCATGTTGGTTAAGGAATCAGTATTTTCTGAGCCTCTGGATGATGGGAAAGTCACCGTGGACTTTCTAGTTAGAGGCCTTGTAAAAAAAAAAAAAGTACCAATCTGTTGGGTCAAATGTGCAGTGCCCCATGAACCTTTATTGAGCACCTACTATATAACGGGCACGGTCAATGACGTTGGGTTGAATAAAACCGGCAATGCCTCTGCTCTGGGTAGTGGCTGTTAACATGCGCGTCGTGCCTAGTATGGGCCCCAATACTCTTATAAATGCTTTACACGTATTAAGTTAATTCTCACCGAAAACTTATGTGGAAGGCGCCATCACCCCCATTTTACAGATGGGGAAACTGAGGCACAGAGAGATTAAATAACCTCCCTCCAAGGTCAGAGAGCTACTGTTAGGCTGGTACTCAACCTAGTCTGCCTTCTGAGGCTAAGCTCCCGGTTGCTGGGCAACACTACTTTTCAGGGAGCTTATCTCGAAGTGAGGAAAGATACACCATAAACACATAAACAGGTAATTAAGGAAAAATCCACAGAAGTGCTCTGAAGAAAATAGAAAAAAGCTCTCTTCCGATGAACAGTCAGGGAGTGCCTGGGTGGCCCAGTCGGTTAAGCGTCTGAATCTTTTTTTTTTTTTTTAAAGGGAAGGATTTATTTAAGTGTTGATTTAGTTTTGAGAGAGAGAAAGAAAGACAGAGCGTGAGCTGGGAAGGGGCAGAGAGAGACAGAGGGAGACAGAATCGGAAGCAGGCTCCAGGCTCTGAGCTGTCAGCACAGAGCCCGACGTGGGGCTCGAACTCAAGGACCATGAGATCATGACCTGAGCCGAGGTCGGACGCTTAACCGACTGAGCCACCCAGGCGCCCTTAAGCATCCGACTCTTGATTTGAGCTCAGGTCACGATCCCGCGGGTCATGAGTTCGAGCTCCACAGCGGGCTCTGTGCTCACAGCACAGAGGTCTAACTGTGGGCAGGGTTGGCGCCTTCTGAGGGCTGTGAGGGGGAAATCTGGTCCAGGTTTCTCCTCCAGCTTCTGCTGGTTTGCTCGTAGTCTTTGGTGTCCCTTGGCTTGTAGATGTATCCCCCCAATCTCTGCCTACATCATCACACGGCGTTCTCCCTGTGCCTATCTGTCTCCATATTTTTCCCATTTTATAAGGGTACCAGGCATATTGGATTAGGGGCCCACCCTCCTCCAGCATGACTTCACCTTAACCAATGACGTCTATAGCAGCCCCATTTTCAAGTAAGGTCACATTCGGAGGTACTGGGGGGTTAGGATTTCAACGTACGAATTTGGAAGGGGGGGGCGGGACACAATTCGATCCATAACGGGAGCCCAAAGAAAGGAATGCTAGTGTTACCTCAAAGGCATTTTACGTCCTGCCGTTGGTAAAGATGTTCCTAAGGGAAGTGAGCTGGAAGGCAGAGTTATCTTTGAACAGGAAGGACACAGCTGAACGAACGGATGAACAAGTCAGTTTTGTCTTTGAAGTTGACATGACGGATTTACGAGGGGGTGGCTGGCCTACCCAGGGATCAAACGCTCAGGTTGGCCCTCCCGAGCTCCTGGCTCCACCGGCTGAGGCAGATAGAAGAGAAGAAAGCAGTCCCTTCAGCAAACCTAGAAGTGTGTGGGTAAGGTTGTGGCTGGAACACTCGAGCTGTCCACAGAAGCCATGTCTCACGTGGCTGCGAGCCCGCCATTAGTCCTATAAGCACACCTCTTGACCAAACTGGGGCACCAAAAGGAAGACTAGTAAATCTGAGCCTGAGCCGAGGACCGCGGGGAACAGGAGCGAAAGGCGGAGTATGATGTTCCAGTCGTTTTGCTGGGTCAGGAGCCCCAGGCCTTACAAATATTGGCCTGGGACAGCCTTAACATCTTCCCCGCAACCCCTGACATCTCCTGATTCCCTTCCCCTTTCCTCCAACCCCGCATGTGCTCCCAGCAACCTCACCCTCCTCCTGAGAAGGCCCCTTAAATGGGAGTTGGCCTTCTCCCCAGTGAAATCTTCCAGGCTCTCAGCGGAAGCGTAACAGCTCAGACGTGGGTTAGGGGATTAATAAAGTCGGGCCGATGGACTCAGATCAGTAACTCTCAACCCTGGCTGCACACTGGGGTCACGGGACGAGTTTAAAAAACACCGATGTTTGCGTCCCATTCAAAGAGGTTTTGATGTAATCGGTGCGGAGGGTGGCCTGGGTTTCAGGCTTTGTAAAGGTCCCCCCAAGCGATTCTAATGCTCAGCCAGGGTTGAGACCGCTGGTCTATGTGAGTCTTAAAAGCGCAATGAATTTGAGCAAGACGAAAGGAAATGTACAAGTGTGCTATAGAGGTGGCTGGGGTGGGGGTAGGCAGTGCTGTTTTTCTTCTTTTCAACAAATGTTCATTTATTTTGAGACAGAGACAGAGAGTTAGAGAGTGAGGGAGGGGCCGAGAGAGGGAGAGAGAGTCCCAAGCGGACTCTGCACGGTCGGAGCACTTAACTGTCTCTGCGCCTGGTCATCGCCCAGAAGAGCTTTTAGGTGGCGATTCTGGGGGCTCTGGAGGTTTCGAGGGCGAGCAGGGGTGACATGGGAGGCAGGTCTCGGCGGCTGACTCGTTCCAGCATCACCCCGGGGACTCGCTAGAAATGTCCATTCTCGGGCCCCACTCCAGGCCTAAGGAATCAGAAACTGCGTTTGAATTGTGTTTTGGCAAGCCCAGCAAGCGATCTCATGCTCATTCAAGATGGAGAACCTCTGTAACGAGGAATCACGGCAGGAACTGAACATGTTTCAAAGAATTTCGGGCCTCTTGAAAATTGTGTCCGGGTCAGTCTGGATGGTGCCCAGCCAGGAGAGGCCTAGCCTCCCCAACTTCCGGTCAAGGTTGCAGAGAAGCAATATCTCGCCCGTGGTTACCAGTGGGTGTAAAATGATGTCGTCTAGAACCGGGATAAGAACTTCTTCTCAGGGCCGAGTTGAGCCCAGAGTCCTTGGCTCTTGATTCCCGGTCCAAGGATTCCTTCCGTTGCCAGAGGGAACCCGCTTTCCAGTTGATTCACGGAGGTGGTTCAGGGGTCTTAGAGCATCTTGATTCCATGTGGTCTGTGAATGGAGAGACATTTCCTCGACTCAGCGATGGCAAATTACACGCATCTTCTTCGCAGAAATGCTTAGTTCTACAACTGGTCATTGCAGGTGTATTGATCGTCTACAATGGGCCTGGCCTTGTGCTAGGCAGTGTGGGGGTTGCATGGATGACCGAGGCTCAGATTCTACCCCTCCGGATGGTAGGGTGATCATTCAACAGGGTGGCCCATTCCATTTATCGTCTAAACCAGGATATACTTTGCAAGCTGGAGGGATTCTTGTTAATATCTATCCTGGGACAACAGATATAAACTAGCACTCTCCTGAGCAGACAGAGAGGTAGGGTTGTGCTGCTTATAGACAAATGGGGGGGGGGTATTGAAAAACACAGCGTCGCTTGTTGAAGGAAGAGAAAGCGAACATAATATCTGTATGTAACAGACATACAAAATGTTATGAAAACATGAAGGAGGGGAGGGTCAGGAGAGTAGGCGTTTGAATTGGGCTTTTGTTTTTAATTTTAATGTTTATTTGTGAGAGAGAGAGCGTGAGTAGGGGAGTAGGGGAGGGGCAGAGAAAGAGGGAGACACAGACTCCGAAGCAGGCTCCGAGCTCTGAGCTGTTGGCCCAGACAGCTCAGAGCCTGATGCCGGGGCTCAAACTCATGAACTGAGAGATCATGACCTGAGCTGAAATCGGACACTTAACCGACTGAGCCATCCAGGCGCCCCTGGTTTTTTTTTTTTCTTTTTTTACTAAAAAGAAGTTTATTTACTTATTTTGAGAGAGAAAGAGCATGAGCAGGGGAGGGGCAGAGAGCAAGGGAGAGAGAGAGAATCCCAAGCAGGCTCCTCATTGTTAGCGCAAAGCCCAACCAGGGGCTTGAACTCACAAACCGTGAGATCATGACCTGAGCTGGAGCCAAGAGTCGGACCCTTAACTGACTGAGCCTCCGAGGCCCCCGCCTTGAGTTGGGCTTTTGAGTTTGGGTAAGATTTCAATTGGTATCGTGTTTTGGTAAGAACGGGCACATGTGTGTATGCGGTCTGGAATGGTAATGGAGTTTTCTCTAATACGTGTCATTCAATGACTGGGAGTCAGTTGTACAGAATGTGAATTACAGCTTTCATTTCTTTTATGGTTTGGTTGAGTCCCACTCCCTGGTTGGTCCGGGTTGATGGTTTTAGAATAGAAGGGACTGGGTCTGCTTTACAGAGCTGGGCTCTGGGCGGCCCACGTTTATGACAAAACTTCATCGATGTCTCTCCACGTTAACCCCGAAGAGCGTCCCTGGGCACTGAAGAGACTGACAAATGAGCTGGACACAAGGCTCGTTTATCATCGGTTCCTCGAGGAAAAGGAAATAAGGGATATCACTTTTTTCTTTTTTCTTTTAGTTCCTTCTTCCCCTCTAAGCTGTGTTGCCTCCTTGGTTTGAAAAGGTTTTTCACGATGATGAGGTTTTTGGAGACATTGGCGGGGGGGGGGGGGGGGGGGGGGGAGTTTCCGAGCCGACGGCCAAGAAAGAATTCTTGAAGACATCTTTGGTGCAGAAAAGGTGATTTTGTTAAAGCACAGGGACAGAACCCGGGGGAGAGCTGCCCTGGGACCATGAGGCGAGACTGGCTATATACTTGGGAGGGAGGTAAAGTCAAGGGGAAATTCCCAGTGAGATTTTCATACGCTAAAGACCACTCACAGGGTATTGGGGGCCTATATTATCAAGCTAAGGTTGTTTTTCCCTCTAGCAAAGCAGTAACGTTAAGACAGTCGGAGTTCCTGGAGGAACATTTTACTCCGCCTGCCTCAAGTATCTGCCAATGGGCTGCAGGTTATAAGGAAGTTTAATTTTATCTGCCATTTCTTCCTGCCTTTGTTTCCTACATCAATCAGAGTAAGTTTTCCAGAAAGGATCCCTCTTTTGATGGATGTATCTTTTGAGGAAGATATAGGAGGAAAAAAACGAAATTTAAAAAATGTCTCCTCTTTTCGGGGGGCCTGAGTGGCTCAGTCAGGTGAGCGTCAGACTCTTGATTATGGCTCAGGTCGTGCTCTCACGGTTCGTGAGTTCGAGCCCTGCGTCAGGCTCTGTGCTGACCTTGTGGAGCCTGCTTGGGATTCTCTCTCTTCCTCTCTCTCTGCCCTTCCCCCCGCCCCCCGCTTGTGCACACATGCATACTCTCTCTCTCTCCTCAAAAATAAATAAATAGGGGCGTCTGCGTGGCTCAGGTGGTGACGCATCCGACCTCGGCTCAAGTCATGATCTCACGGTGGGCGAGTTCAAGCCCCGCGTCGGGCTCCGTGCTGACAGCTCGGAGCCTGGAACCTGCTTCGGATTCTGTGTCTTCCTCTCTCTCTGCCCCTCCCCTGCTTGTGCTCTCTCTCTCTCTCTCTCAAAATATAAAATAAACATGGAAAAATAAATACATAAACGTAAAAAACGCCTCCTCTTTTCTTCCAATGGTTTTCATTCTCTTCTCAAACTGCTCCTGTCAACACCACATAATTCTTTGCTGGTTTCCTTTCTTCCCCCGCAAAATGTCAACATCGGCACACCCTGGTCCTTGGTCCTCTTCTCTTCCATGTGTGCCCTCGCTCCCTCGGTGACTTCAGTCAGAAGGGTGTGAGTACCGTGATGTCTCCCGATCTCTCTCCTGGATGTTGGGTTGCATGCGCCATCAGATAGTAGATGTCCCCACCTAAATGAGTAGAGGCCACCCAAGTGTAACACACTCGAACGTGAACTCTGCTCTTTCGTATAGATTCTCGATTCGATCCATCAGGAAGTCCTGAAAAGGTGCTTTGCCCTTCGAATGTCTCCACCGTCTGACCGCTTCTCTCTACCTTCACTGCCACCTCTGGGCACCAAGCCACCGTGACTAGTCACCCGGGGGTGACTGTGGTCTCCTCCTACTTAACCTCTTGCTTCTGTTTTTCCCCCTACAGTGTATTTTCCGCACGACAGTCAGAAGCTGGGGTGATTTTTTTTTTTTTTCAAAGTGTAAGTCGGATCACGCCATACCTCTGGTCAAAACCAGCCAATGATGGATGGTCCCTTTCGTGTTGAGTAAAAGCCAACCACCTTATTTCCTACTAGTGCCTTTGAACTCACTCCATCCCAGCCTCACTGGCCTTCTTCCTGTTTGCTGGCCAGGCCAGGCAGGATACTGCCTCCGGGTCCTTGCCCCGGCGGTGCCCTCTGTCTGGAGTGCCCTTCCGCCGGATATATGCGTGGCTCACTCCACTGCGCCATTTCCTTCAAGCGTGTGCTCAAATGTCGCTGTTGTGGGTTGGATTCTAGGAGAGGCAGACGCTGGAGCTAAAATGGCTTGTCAGAGTTGTCCTCCATTGGGCTAAAATGCCAAGTCCTCTATGCTCCCCTCTCTGATCGGGGCTGACCTCGGGAGAGGTAGCTTTCTGCAGAGAAGGCAATCTCTGAAGGAGTGGTCAGCATTTCCAGAAGCCGGGGGCCACAACTCCTTCCTTGAAGGGGGATCTGCCTCTCCCATAGTCACCTTCCCGAGAAGTCTTATCCTCTAATTCTGGCAAATTGGGGCCCACTCTCTACTCTTCTAAACGTCCCTTATCTTCTATTTCTCCATAGCATTAACCACAGTCTACACACTATATCACGTATTTACTCCATTTTTTTTTTTTTTTTTTGGTTTATAGTCTGTCTCCTCTGCCCTGTGAGGGCAGAGATTTCTGTCTCTTCTTCACTAATATATAACCGTGTGCCTAGAACCGTGTCTGGCACCCAGCGGGCACTCAAAACTACTTGTGAATGAGTGATGCTTGGTGCCTCCTAGCTGATAGTCGATGTCGCATCGAACGCGGTCAGGAGTCAGTACTGGAAAACAGGGGACGCGTTTTGGTCTTTAGAGCTCCCGGTATGCAAAATAAGAGGGATACCCTGAGGTGTTTATTGTTTCGAATTTTCTACCACGGTTCACAAGCCTCCGGTGTTGGGTGACCTGTTTCTGACCTGTAGTTGATTAACTCAGCTCCGGGGCCCCATGGGAGAAAAATGAATGATGACGCATAGGAGTCTGCTGACCCACACGAAAGTGTGCCTCTTCTAATATTTATGAAGACTGACATTTCATGTATATGAAGTTATTATTTACCATATGTATTTTCTCATGGCATGCTCACGTTAACTGGCCCGGCATGTTAAAAATCAAGAGCTGTCTTAACAGTTGGCCCATTAGGCCCTGACGGTCGACACAAGCTGGTAATGCCGACGGCAGGTCCACAATAGCAGGATTGCGGTAGGAAGGAAGGGGGAGCGTTTAGCAGAGCAAAGATATAAATTCCTTTTGTTACCACTGACTGAACTTTCAGATCGGGCCAGGTCAGGATTTATTGCTCTTGGCTAAAAGCCAGCACGAGATTTACAGAGCGAGGAAGAGGTGCAGCGTGAGATCAGAGTGAATTACAGAGTTGGCTGGAGAGAGGCAGGAGAGTAGTTAAGATGTCAGAGGTAATTTTCACAAAAGAAATCATCAGGCCACGGCGCGGCGTCGTTGTCAGCTCTGTTACAAAGTTTTTAAACATTTGCCAATATCCGCGTGTGTCTCCTGGGTTTATTGAAGAGACTCCGATGATCTAGACAAGCACGAAGATGAAAATAAAAATGGCCCGTTAAAACTCCTGTTTAATGTTCCCTTGCGTTTGCTTCTAGATTTTTTTTTTTCTAGACATGTTCCCTTACACTCGTACACATGCGCTCTTGATTGTTTTCCAAAGCTGGATCAAACCGGGGGTATTTCTTTTTTTTTTTTTTTTAAATTTTTTTCAGTGTTTATTTATTTTTGGGACAGAGAGAGACAGAGCATGAATAGGGGAGGGGCATAGAGAGAGGGAGACACAGAATCCGAAGCAGGCTCCAGGCTCTGAGCCATCAGCCCAGAGCCCGACGCGGGGCTCGAACTCACGGACCGTGAGATCGTGACCTGGCTGAAGTCGGACGCTTAACCGACTGCGCCACCCAGGCGCCCCAAACCGGGGGTATTTCTGCGGGTCCAGCTTTGTTTACTTGATAGGATATCTTCAGCATTTTCCCATATTAACTGTTTGTGAAAATGATTCCCGATTTAAATAGCATAATATGGCATAGCTTGTGTGTGTGTGTGTGTGTGTGTGCGTTTCTTTTTACCACTCTTCTGTTTGTACGTTTATACTGTTCTCAGATGTTTGGTATTGACCAATATTGCTATGCCCGTTCTTGAATGTCAGCCATTTTGTACATCTTTGACTATCGTTTTAGGGTGATTTTCTAGAAATGGAATTACTGGCTCAAAGGCAGATACTTTAAAGACTGTTGATGCATATTGCCATACAATGTCCCCAAAGCCTGCTTCCATTTAGACCTCTACCGAGAAGCATATGAAACTCTCCCCACACCCTAGACAATGCTGGATCTTCTTGTCACAGAGGGACAAATTTCCTCCGAGCCCTCTTGGTTCTTTTGGCTGGTCTAATAATGAAACTGACGCCAGACAGATTAATAGGAGAAAAAATAATTATTTCCTATGTACAAAGCTTTCAAAGGTTAGGAGACCTAAGAAGTGACCAAAGCAGGCTGTTTATATACCTTTCAGACAAAGAGACGATAAATTTGTGAAGAGCAGGCAAGACAAAGAAACTTAGGTTTGGGTACTAATTAGTGAAAAAACGAAGCAGAATTTGTTTACATAGCCCTTCAGCCCTGAATTCTCTATCTCTGGCTGTTTCTCAAGTAGCTCTAATTCAGAATAATTAATACACCACTTCGGCATATATTGAGGCAGGCTGCCCTGAGCCCCATCATACATAATATTTGTAATCTTTGCCAGTCTGGGTTAAAAATGACATTTTTATTTCAATTCAAATTTCCACTTATGGAGTAGATTCCTTGTTTTGTCCTTTGCTCATTTTCTGCGGGGAGTTACATTTTTCTTATCGTTTCGTGTAATTTGTTCTAACTTAGATACGCATGTATTTATTATAACCTATTTAGGAAATACAGGAAAACACAAGGAAGAGAAAACCCCACCCACAATCCCCTGACCCAGAGAATCAGGGTGAATATTCTGATTTGCTCTTCTCCAGATGTGCATGTGCTTTTGTGTGTTGTGTATGCAAAGGATTTTAGAGAATTTCACAACTTTAGAATAAAAACTACTTTTCGTTTTCATTTTTGTTTTTCATGCTGCCATCAAAATTTACCTTTAATTGCACAAGTATACACGAATGATGGACTTTTTAAAGGAAAAATGTGATAGAGAAGGTCAAAGTCCCCGTCCTCAATGCTCGGCCCCTGTCCTCTTCCTTCCCTTGCCACAGGCTACCACTAGTCTGCGATTTGCATCCTTTAAGCAGATTTAATGCATTTATACCACAATTGGGATTGTGTGTGTGTGTGTGTGTGTGTGTGTGTTTTAAAATGTTTTTTAAGTATATTTGTTTATTTCGAGACAGAGAGAGCACGCATGCAGGGTAGGGGCAGAAAGAGAGGGAAAGAGCACGAATCCCAAGCAGGCTCCGCACTGTCAGCACAGAGCCTGACGCGGGGCACGAACCCACGAACCGTGAGATCATGATCTGAGCCGAAATTAGGATCCCGATGCTTAACTGACGGAGCCACCCAGGCGCCCCTTTAAAACTTTTTTTTTTTTACTGTGATAGAAACTCAGAGCAAAGTCATGGAATGTGAATCTCCAATATGATGAATTACTCAGAAGTGGACATTGGTGTTACCCAAACCAGGTCAAGGAATAGAACATTTGGACCACCCCTAGCTTCCCACGGGTTCCTCACTGATCACATCCTGTCTCTGACTACTATCCTGAATTTTATGGTAATCACTTTCTTGCTTTTTTTTTTTTAATTAGTAATTTTATCCCCTCGGTATATATCCTTAGCTATCATGATTTTTTTTCCTGCTTTTTGACTTTATGGAGATAGAATTATACCGTGCGGGATATATTCTTTTGCGCCTTGAATCTCTCACTAACCATGATGTTTGTGAGATTGACCTATCTTTTCGCTTGCGGCTAACCTTTGCTCGTTTTCATCACGGTGTAGTACCCCACTGCACGACTACACCACCGCTGGGTATCCTTTCTACTGCTCATGGACATTTGGATTGTTTCCAGCTTGGGACAATGACAAACAAGGCTGGTATGAACTTCCAAAAAGCATGTGTCTTTGTACACGTGTGCGTGGGCTTTCCTAGGTTATAAATCTCGTGGAGTTACTTGGTCGTTGCGTATGCGGATCTCCAGCTTTATTAAATAATGCTGACGTGCTTTTCAGACTGTTCGTGCCCATTTACACTTCCCACCCCCAGTGTGCGAGGAGTTCAGTTACTTGTTCCATATCCTCTCCAACACTTGGCATTGTCATATTTTTTGAGTTTTTGCCAGCCTGGTGGGCGTGTAGTGGTACCTTATGTGACCTTACATTTGTCTGATGACTAATGAGGCTAAGCACCTTTTTTTCATATGGATTTAGATTTTATTACCCATATGGATTTACTATTTTATGGAGGTACCTGTTTAAATTTTTGCCCGTTAAAAAAAAAATCATTTATTTATTTATTTATGTATTTACGTATGTAAATCATTTATTTATTTAAATCACTTATTTAAGAAATACCCATGCAAATTATTCATTTAATAAATTATTCACGCAAATTATTTAATGAATTATTTACGCAAACCATTTGCTCAATGAATAATTTATGCAAATTATTCGCTTGATGAATTACTTATGCACATTATTTACTTGATGAATTATTTATTTGAATTATTTACTTAACGAATTGTTTGAATTATTTATTTAAATATTTGTTAACTTTATTTAAATTAAATTTATTTAAATATAGTGTTATATTCGTTTCAGGTGTACGATATAGTGATTCAACACTTCTAGCCATGACTCAGTGCTCACTGTGATAAACGGACTCTTGGTCCCCCTCACCTACTTCACGCATCCTCCTCGGATAACCATCAGCTTTTATTTCTATACTTAAGAGCCTGTGTTTGGGTGTGTCTCTTTTTTGTTTTTCTTTGCTCATTTGTTTTGTTTTGTTTTAATTTTTTTTTTCAACGTTTATTTATTTTTTTTTGGGACAGAGAGAGACAGAGCATGAACGGGGGAGGGGCAGAGCGAGAGGGAGACACAGAATCGGAAACAGGCTCCAGGCTCCGAGCCATCAGCCCAGAGCCTGACGCGGGGCTCGAACTCACGGACCGCGAGATCGTGACCTGGCTGAAGTCGGACGCTTAACCGACTGCGCCACCCAGGCGCCCCTCATTTGTTTTGTTTCTTAAATTCAACATGTGAGTGAAATCGTATAGTATTTGTCTTTCTCCAACTGGCTTCTTTCACTTAGCATTATATTCTCTGGATCCATCCATGTCGTTGCAAATGGCAAGATTTCACTCTTCCATTCTCTTTTATGGCTGAGTAATATTCCATTGTATATATACGTGTGTGTGTGTGTGTATAGTATATATACGTATATATACACACATACATATACACACACATATATAGTACATATATATGTATAAGAAGAGATTGTGTGTGTGTATGTATATGTATATGTATATGTATATGTATATGTATACACACACACACACACACACACACAATCTCTTCTTGATCCATTCAGTTATTGATGGACACTTAGGCTGCTTCCATAATTTGGTTACTATAGATAATGCTGCTATAAACATCGGGGTGTTTCCGTTTGAATTAGTGTTTTCAGATTCTTTGGGTAAATACCCAGTAATGGCATTACTTGATCATATAGTAGTTCTATCTTTAATTTTTTGAGGAATCTCCATACTGTTTTCCAGAGTGACTGCACCAGTTTGCATTCCCACCACAGTGCAAAAGTGTTCCTCTTTCTCCACATCTTCTCCAACACTTGTTTCTTGTATTTTGATTTTAGCCATTCTGACAAGTGGGAGGTGGTGTCACATCATAGTTTTGATTTGTATTTCCCTGATGATGAGTATCTTGAGCATATTTTTATGTCTGTTGGCCATCTGGATGTCCTCTTTAAAAAAGTGTCTATTCATGTCTTCTGTCCATTTCTTCCCTGGATTATTTGGTTTTTGGGTGCTGAGTTTGATAAGTTCTTCACAGACTTTGGATTATAGATATGTTTATCAGATATGTTATTTGCAAACATCTTTTCCCATTTTGTAGCCTGCCTTTTTGTTTTGTTGATTGTTTCCTTCACTGTGCAGAAGCTTTTTTTTTTTTTTAACATTTATTTATTTTTTGAGAGACAGAGAGAGACAGAGCATGAGCAGGGGAGGTACAGAATCGGAAGCAGCCTCCAGGCTCTGAGCTGTCAGCACAGAGCCTGATGTGGAGCTCGAACTCACGAACTGTGAGATCATGACCCGGGCGGAAGTCGATCGCCTAACTGACTGAATCACCCAGGCGCCCCATGCAGAAGCTTTTTACATTGATGAAGTCTCAATAGTTCATGTTTGCTTTTGTTTCCCTTGCCTCTGGTGAGATGTCTAGTAAGAAGTTGCTATGGTCGATGTCAAAGAAGTTGCTGCTTGTGTTCTCCTCGAGGATTGTGATGGTTTCTAGTCTCACATTTAGGTCTTTCATCCATTTTGAATATATTTTTGTGTATGGTGTAAGAAAGTGGTCCAGTTTCGTTCTTGTGCGTGTAGCTGCCCAGTTTTCCCAATACCATTTGTTGACAAGATTGTCTTTTTTCCATTGGATATTCTTCCCTGCTTTGTTGAAGGTTAGCTGACCATATAGTTGTGGTTCATTTCTGTGTTTTCTCTTCTGTTCCATTGATGTTTGTGTCTGTTTTTGTGCCAGTACCATACTGTCTTGATGACTACAGCTTTTTAGTATATCTTGAAGCCTGGGATTGTGATATCTCCAGTTTTGTTCTTCTTTTTCAAGATTGCTTTGACTATTTGAGGTCCTTCGCCATTCCACACACAGTTTAAGATTATTTCTGGTAGTTCTGTGGAAAACGCTGTTGGTATTTTGAGGGGGGTTGCATTAAATCTGTAGATTGCCCTGGGTAGTATGCACATTTTAACAATATTTTCTCTTCCCATCCATGAGCATGGAACGTCTTTCCATTTTTTCTGTGTGTTTGTCTTCAATTTCTTTCATCAATGTTTCATAGTTTTCAGGCCACAGGTCTTTCACCTCCTCGGTTAACTTTATTCCGAGGTATTTTGATATTTTTTGTAAAATTATAAGTGCATTTCTTTTCTTTTTAAAGTTTGTGTATTTATTTTGAGAGAGAGAGAGAATGAGCAGGGGAGGGGCAGGGAGAGAGGGAGAGAATCTCAAGCAGGCTCCACACTGTCAGTGCAGAGCTCAACGTGGGGCTTGAACGCGTGAACCGCAAGATCATGACCTGAGCCGGAACTAAGAGTCAGCCGCTCAACCAACTGAGCCACCCAGGGGCCCCCAATGCAATTGTGTTCTTAATTTCACTTCCCGCTACTTCATTATTATTGGTATATAGACATTGGATGGATTTCCGTATATTGATTTTGTATCTTGTGACCTTACTGAATTCATTCAGTTCTAATAGTCTTTTGGTGGGGTCTTTAGGATTCTCTCGAGTATCATGTCATTTGCAATAGTGGAAAGTTTACTTCTTCTTTACCAATTTGGATGCCTTTTATTTCTTCCAGTATAATGTTGAATAAAAGTGGTGAGAGTGCGCATCCTTGATTTGCTCCTGATCTTACGGGAGAAGCTCTTGAGGATGATGTTGGCTGTGGGTTTGTCTTTATTCTGTTGAGGTACGTTCCTCCTAAACCTGCTGTGCTGAGGGTTTTTATCACGAATGGACGCTGTGCTTTGTCAAATGCTTTTTCTGCATCCACTAAAAGTAGCATATCGTTTTTATCCTTTATTTTGTTGAGGCGATGTGTCACATTGATCGATTTGCAAATATGGAGCCATCTTTGCAATCTGGGAATACATCCCACTTGATCATGGTGAATGATTTTTTTTTTTTTAACGTATTGTTGGATTCGGGTGGTTAATGTTGTATTGAGAATTTTTGCATCTATGTTCATCAGTGATATTGGCCTGTAGTTTTTCTTTTTTGTTTTTTTTTTTTTGTAGGGTCTTTATCTGGTTTTGGTATCAGGCTAATGCTGGACTCATAGAATGAATTTGGAAGCTTACCTTCCTCATCTATGTTTTGGAATAGTTAAAGAAGACTAGCTTCGGGGCGCCTGGCTGGCTCTGTTGGTTGAACTTCTGACTTCAGCTCGGGTCATGATCTCATGGTTTGTGAGTTCAAGCCCCGCGTCGGGCTCTGTGCTGACAGCTCGGAGCCTGGAGCCTGCTTCGGATTCTGTGTCTCCCTCTCTCTCTGTCCCTTCCCCACTTGTGCTCTGTCTCTCAAAAATAAATAAATGTGAAAAATATATATATATATATAAAGGAATAATAGATGTTGACTCTTTTTTAAATGTTTCTTCTGCCCATTTTTTTTTTTCCTGTTAGGTTGCCTGTCTTTTCCTAATGATGTGTATGAGTTCTTTATATATTTCAAATACTAGTCATTTACCAGTTTATATGAATTGCAAATGCATTCTCTTCTTCTGCATCTTGAGGATTATAACTTCTTAATATTAATGTAATCAGACTTATGAATATTTTCCTTCATTACTAAAACACTAAGTTTTCTGTGACTTGGGCGTGTGTTTTTACTTTATATATCATATCATATATGTAACATCTTTCAGCTTTCTTTTTTTACACATCACCGCGTTTTAATGATCTACCTTGTCAATACATACAAAGTTCTTGATTCTTCTGAAATAGTGTACACTGTTCTAGATTGTGACTAATCCCAAATTCGTTTAGTCATTTCTCACTTGAAGGTAATTTAGATTGTTTCTAGTCAACAATATAATACTGAACATCTTTGTATATAAACCTTTTTTGTCACCCTTATTATTTTCTTAGGCTGAGCTCCTGGTTGATGAATACTTAGATCAAACATCAAAAAAAAAAATTAATTAATTAATTAAAACGTAGAAAAAAATTTTGTTAAGTTTCCCAATTACCTTTGGGAAGCTCAAAAGATTTTGCGTGGCCGTTAGCATTGTGTGAGTGTTTTGTGAATGAAGGAGTAAGTTACTCTTGTGGGGTCTTTATGGATCAGTCTAGGGGCGCCTGGGTGGCTCAGGTGGTTAAGTGTCCGACTTCGGCTCAGGTCACGATCTCACAGTTAGTGAGTTCGAGCCCCACATCTGGATCTGTGTTGACAGCTCAGAGCCCAGAGCCTGCTTTGGATTCTGTGTGTTCCTCTCTCTCTGCCCCTCCCCGACTGATGCTGTGTTTCTCGCTCACTTAAAAATAAATTAACATTCAAAAAAATTTTTTAAAGGATTAGTCTAACATGGCTGTGGAGATTACATTTGGAGAGGCATATGAAATGGAAGGATTTATTATGCTTTCAGATCCTAGAGATGGAGGCCTGACATGCTACACAGGGGCCACACAGGCTCAACCCAGTAGTTTCAATGTCACTAGGTCTCAGTCAGAGGAAGGCAGGAGGGGGAACTGGTTGTAGGAACCAACCATGTTATACTGGTGCACCCGGTCACCTGGGACAGGCATTCACAGGCTGTTTGTGGGAATGTTAAGCAGCAGGAAAATATGACATCTAAAAAATTAACAATATTGTGTATCTATTTTTCTATAAGTTTCTGTCATTGAGTGTTTTGGTTTTTTTTTTTCTTTTTTTCAACGTTTTTTATTTATTTTGGGGACAGAGAGAGACAGAGCATGAACGGGGGAGGGGCAGAGAGAGAGGGAGACACAGAATCGGAAACAGGCTCCAGGCTCCGAGCCATCAGCCCAGAGCCTGACGCGGGGCTCGAACTCAGGGACCGCGAGATCGTGACCTGGCTGAAGTCGGGCGGTTAACCGACTGTGCCACCCAGGCGCCCCGAGTGTTTTGTTTTAAAAGTGTTTGCCAGGGGCGCCTGGGTGGCTCAGTTGGTTAATTAAGCGCCCGAATTGGGCTCAGATCATGATCTCACGGTTTGTGGGTTCGAGCCCCACGTTGGGCCCTGTGCTGACAGCTCAGAGCCTGGAGCCTGCTTCCGATTCTGTGTGTTGCTCTCTCTCTGCCACTCCCCCTCTCATGCTCTGTCTCTCAAAAATGAATAAATGTTAAAAAGAGTCTCTGCCAATACTAAAACCATAAATCTTTTATAGGAAAACATAGGAGAACATGTTTGTCACTGTATTGCTTAAGTAGGACTAATAAAATGCTGACCATAAAATAAATACTTTCAAAGAATATATTAAATTAAGGACTTTTGTCCATCCAAACAAAAGGGCAACCCAGAGACTGGGAGATAATATTCACAAGACACATAGGTGAAAATGGACTGATATCCACCATATATAAAGAATCCCTACTTATCAACAAGAATCCCTACTTACCAACTAAGAAAAAAATGGGCAAAAGATTTGAGCAGATACTTCACAAATAAGTATATCTAAGAACAATAAACCTAAGAAAAAGCACTCAGGTTCATTATATTTAAGGACATGCAAAGAAAAGTCAAAATGAGATAATGTTACATACCCACCGGAATGATGATAATACAAACGATAACACCAAGTGTTGGTGAGGACATGGGGCAGTTGGGACTCTCATACATTGCGGCCGGAAGTGTTAATTGGTACAAACATTTTGGGAACCTATTTGACAGTGTCTACTAAGCATGGAAAAGGGCACACCCCAAGAGCCAGCAGTTTCATTCCTAGGTATATATCCAACAGAAATGTGTACTTAGGGTCACCAAAAAACAAGTACTAAAATAGTCAAGAGGGTGTTATTCATAATAGCTCCAGACTGGAAACTACACAATGACCTTCCACGGTAGAATGGATAAATTTTAGTGCATCTACGGTGGATGACTTAACATGGCAGTGTTAAGACAATGAATGATCTATGGCTAAACATGATAGCACAGGTCAGTCTCACAAACCTAATCTGAGCAAAAGAAGCCAGACAAAAGAGCCCAGGGTGTATGATCGCATTAATATGCAAGATACAAATGGGCAAAGGTATGCTCTTAGAAGGCACTGTAGTTGTTACCCTTGAGTGGGGGTGGGAGGTTGTGACTAGGAGGTGCTTCCAGGGCTCAGGGGAATGTTCTGTTTCTTGATCTGGGTGCTAGTTGTAGGGACAGGTTCCATTTGTGAAAATTTAGCCAACTATACACTTTACATATGTGTTCTTCTTTATTTATGGTAGGCTTCCATGAAGAGCTATTTTAAACGTGTTTATAGACTACAAGTCATAAGCCATCATTGCTTCTATTTCCATTTCTCTGATTTTCATGCAGATTGAATATTCTTTCATATGCTTATTGGCACTTTGTGCTGTTGGCCTTTTTTCCTTTTAAGTACTTTTTAAATGTTTATTTATGGTTAGAGAGAGAGAGAGAGCACAAGCCAGGAAGGGGCAGAGAGAAAGGAGACAGCAGGCTCGAGGCTCTGAGCTGTCAGCACAGAGCCCAACGCAGGGCTTGAATCCATGAACCATGAGATCATGACCTGAGCCAAAGTCTGGCGCTTGACCGACTGAGCCACCCAGGCGCCCCTGTGCTCTTTTCCTGTTTTACATTATTTGCGTTTTTACTGATTTTTGTCTGAGGATGTTTGTCTTTTTCTCATTGATTTATAAAAGCTCCTCATATGTGAAGAACATTCACTGAAAATTTTTTTTTTTAAATTTTTTTTTCCAACATTTATTTATTTTTTTGGGGACAGAGAGAGACAGAGCATGAACGGGGGAGGGGCAGAGCGAGAGGGAGACACAGAATCGGAAACAGGCTCCAGGCTCCGAGCCATCAGCCCAGAGCCTGACGCGGGGCTCGAACTCACGGACTGCGAGATCGTGACCTGGCTGAAGTCGGACGCTTAACCGACTGCGCCACCCAGGCGCCCCTCACTGAAAATTTTTTTAATGTTTATTCATTTTTGAGAGAGAGAGAGAGACAGAGCGCAAGCAGGGGAGGGGCAGAGAGAGAGGGGGACAGACTCCGAAGCAGGCTCCAGGCTCTGAGCTGTCGGCACAGAGCCCGACGTGGAGCTCGAGCGCACGAACCATGAGATCATGACCTGAGCGGAAGTCAGACACTTAACTGAGCCACCCAGGCGCCCCAAAAAGTGCTTATGTAATCCTTTCTATCAATCATTTCCTTTATAATATCTTGGTTTTCATTTATGCTAAGCAACCTTAATATCCTTAGACCATTTGTTTGTGAGTACAAATACAATCACAATACTACCTCACTTTCCTTAGTTTGTAGCTTCCACTTACTGAAATGGAAGACACATCTCCATCCTGCCTTTCTACACTCCCATGTGTCCCCAGTTGTTTCTGAGAATCTCCTGTGCTCAGTGGCCTCCTCGTTGATAAGAACAGCCTTTGCCCTGAAGTTCCTGATGGTATCCCATCACCATGCATGTCTTCTACTGGGTACCCTACTCTACCACTGTCTCCTGATATTCTCAGGGATGCAGAGTCTTTTTTTGTTATTAAATATAATTTATTGTCAAATAGGTTTCTGTACAACATCCAGTGCTCATCCCAACAGGCGCCCTCTTCCATGCCCATCACCCACTTTCCCCTCTCCCCCACCCCCATCAACCCTCAGTTTGTTCTCAGTATCCAAGGGTCTCTTATGGTTTGCCTCCCTCCCTCTCTGTAACTTTTTTCCCCCTTCCCCTCCCTCATGGTCTTCTGTTAAGTTTCTCAGGATCCACATGTGAGTGAAAACATACGGTATCTGGCTTTCTCTGCCTGACTTATTTCACTTAGCAGAAGACCCTCCAGTTCCATCTACGTTGCTGCAAATGGCCAGATGTCATTCTTTCTCATTGCCAGGTGGTATTCCATTGTGTATATAAACCACATCTTCTTTCTCCATTCATCAGTTGATGGACATTTAGGCTCTTTCTCTAATTTGGCTATTGTGGAAAGTGCTGCTATAAACATTGGGGTACAGGTGCCCCTATGCATCAGCACTCCTGTAAGGGATACACACGCTTGAGGGGCTATTGAAGGTGCATGGTCTTCAGCCCTAACTGTGCTGCAGCCTTGTTGCGATCCAGAAATGAAGAAAATGTCACTTGTTCCATAAACAGCAATAGGCATATCGATCATTAAGTCTGTATAAACAGTCCATGTTTATTACCTATGTCATTGTGGTTTTCAAATTCATTAGCAACAAAATGTGTGTCTTTTTATAAGTTCTTTTTTTATTGGGATATAACTGACATATAACATTGCGTAAGTTTAAGGTGTGCAGCATATTGATATGATACATTTATATATTGCAATATGAGCACCACCATAGTGTTAGCCAACACCTCTGTCCCATCACATAATTATCATTTCTCTTCTGCGGTGAGAACAAATTAGCATCTAGTCTTTTAGCAACTTTGAAATTTATAATACAGTGCTGTTGACTAAAATCACTATGCTGTGCATTAGATCTCCAGAACTTATGTATCTACTAGTTGCAAATTTTTAACCTTAAACAATATCTCCTCAATTCCCCACCCCCCCACCCCCAGCCTCTGGAAACCACTCTTCTATCCATTTCTGTGAGTTTAGCTTTTTTTAGATTCTACATGTGAGATCATACAGTATTTGTCTTTCTCTGTCTGACGTGTCAGTTAGTATAATGCCCTTAAGGTCCATCCATGTTCTCATTGGCAGGAGTCTTTCTTTCTCATGGCTGAATAATATTTCGTTATATATATATGTGTGTGTGTGTGTATATACACACACACACACATATATATATACACACATACATACATATATATACATTTATATATATATAACATCATTATATATTATACCATCATTATATAACACACACATACATATATATATACATACACACACGTACATATATTATACATATATACATATATTATATACATATACATATATTATAACATCATTATATATTATAACACACATACATATATATACACACATACATATATTATACATATATACACATATTATATACATATACATATATTATAACATCATTATATATTATAACACACACATATATATATACACACACATACATATATATACATTTATATATACATATATAACATCATTATATATTATAACATCATTATATATATAACATCATTATATATATAACATCATTATATATTATAACATCATTGTATATATATATATATATAACATCATTATATATTATAATATCATTACATATATATATAACATCATTATATATTATAACATCATTATATGTATATGTGTGTGTGTATACATATATAAATATATATAACATCATTATATATATAACATTATAATATGGAGCTTGCTCCCACCACCGCTCTCAGCAGCACATACAGGGAGCTAGCCCCAGAGGGTGTGGAGGTATGGGGTTAGCACTTGGAAATTTGGGGGCACCCACGGGCCCATTGGTGGGACCATTGAGTGAGGTTGTCCCAGAGGCTCGTGCTGAAGTCCTGGGCACAGTCAGCAGGAACTGTATCCCTTTAATGGCCTTTGATACTCTTATCTGCCTCTTTTCCTGATCTCTTCCCTCCCCCCCAGTCTTGGAGGTCCCATCTCAGTAGCCTGGATGCTTCTGGAGCAGTATTCTCCCGCAGCGTCCAGCAGAGCTGGGGAAGCTAAGAAATCGCTCATCGCTCTCCCTTTCCCCCAAGGGACAGGATGCTGCCAGCTAGTTCAGCCCCACACGATGTTGCTCTAAGAGAGGGATGAATATCAAAGTTCCTCTCATTGTCTCACATGTATCCAAACACACACACACACACACACACACACACATATATACACACATATATATACCTATACCTATACATGTATATATGTATATTCAATAAAATGTATAAATATAAATAAAATATAATATAGTAAATATATCATACATGTGTATTATATATTATATAATTAAATATTACATATAATAAATATATGATGTAATAGAATAGATAATAATTCTATATAATAAAATATATTCTAAATATATAAGAAAATATATTTTTGCTCCAACAACATTCTGGAATCTTCCCTTGGGAAGGCTGCACTTCGACGAACGTTCTCCCTTCCTGGGTTTCTGCCCAAGTCACTATTCTCCAGGCTTTTCCTGACTGTGGCAGAGAGGGATTGGGGCAGGTTAATTAGCTCCTGCTGGTTTTGCAGCCCGTATCAAGGTCTGTCTGCTTATTACCAGATGGCACAGATGGGCAAGACTCCTTCTGGTTCCTTTGGCATATTGTGCTCGATCCTGTGACTCCCACAGGGGCCCTTTTGTTCACGGATGGATGGCAGAATTTATTACTAAAAAGGGGGACCTAAAGGAGGAATGTCTTATGCCACCAGGATGTTGACCCCACTCTTCCATAACTTGTTTGAATACAATGTTTTACCCAACAAATAGGTGGATGTGTTTTTTACATTTTGTTTTTTGGGCTTTTTTTTTTTTTTTTGAGAGAGAGAGCAAGAGAGCGTGTGAGCAAGGGAGGGGCAGAGGGAGAGAGAGAGAGAACTTTAAGCAGGCTTCACCATCGTGAGATCATGACCTGAGCTGAAATCAAGAGGCGGTCACTTCACGGACTGAGCCACCCACGCAGCCCAAGGTGGGTGTGTTTCTTCCACGACTGTTCTGGTTGCTCAGCTGGCGAGCATCTGATGGGCTTACTAGCTTATAAACATGAGTCTGGAAGTGCCGGGAAGGTTGAGACTCCTAAGAGATGCCTGCATTTCAGAGCATTTGTTTACTAAATCTCTTTGGAATTAAGCTTAGAATGAGTAACTGAAAAATCCATTTGTGCAGAGACATTTTGATAAGAATGACACGCCTTTCTGAGCATTTAATCAAGTAATTTTACGCTTAAAAGAAGCATATAGGTAACCCAAGCTTTAAAAGTATCAAGAAACATAAAAATGACTGATCTGAGTATACAAGAACCTTGACGAACTGTAGATGAAAAGGTAGATGAATAAATAAAGTACATCAATATTTTATCAATTACTATAAGATCTGCTGGTTTATTTTATCTCTGGGATGTCAGTTTTTATATCTTCATCCTTATTTAATAGTCTGTTTCTGTGTTTGCAGTATTTTTCCCCCTGATAAAACCAGCCAGAAGTTTGCCTACCTAATCGGGTTTTCTCTAATTTACTTAGCAATTCTTTGATTTACTTTGCAATTCTGTTTTCTTCATTCGAATTCTCATTTGTTTTGTTTTTTTCCCCCCATCCTAATTGTTTTCTTTTGGATTACTTGATTTCTTATTTACTTGTGATTTTTTTCTGACTCCTTGTGGTAAATTTTAGTTCAACTCAGTTTTATCCTGTTTTTGTTTAACAGTAAGACAATTAAAGCTATTAAGTGTCTCTGAATATTGGAATCAGCCTGTAAATGTTTTTTTGAGTAGCGTATTGACTGTAATAACTTAGTTTTTTCCCTAAACCAAAATGTGTTCATTATAACAATTGCAAACACATACACATATGACATTCTTTTTTTTGTATTTCTTCTCTGTTACACACACCCTTTCCTCATCCAGAGATGAACACTGTTAATGACTCGGTATATACCCTTCCAGATCTATTTCTATGCATTTGCTAACACACGTGTGTGTGTGCATTTATATTTACACACGTTAGACGTCCGTACAAACATACATGGTCTACACATTGTAAGTATCATATTATACCTAAGGTTCTGTTAATTGGCTTCCCTTTTAAAACATCATGGATGTATGTTAATTGCCAATTTCCCCCTCCTGATATTTTACAGTTCACGTTACCTCCAATATCATGTGCAGCACCCAACGGGATCTGACTCTTCTAATGTTCACAAGATCGACATGTCAAGAGATACATTATTAGTATACATGAATGGACACCTCTTTGATTATTACTGAGGTTGGGCTAACTTCATTTATTTGCCACTAATCCTTCTTTTGTTTTTAATTGGTTGGAGGGGCATTTTTACGTTTTATTTATTTATTTTTTTAATTTTATTTTAATGCCAGTGTAGTTAACATACAGTGTCACATTCGTTACAGGTGTACAAAATAGTGATTCAACAATTCCGTGTATTGGTCAGTGCTCATCAAGATAAGTGTATTCTTTTTTTATTTTAATTTTTTTTTTTTTTGAGAGAAAGAGGGCACAAGTCAGGGAGGGGCAGAAAGAGAGAGAGAGAGAGAGAGAGAGAGAGAGAGAGAGAAGCCGGGCTCACCCCAAGCAGGGCTTGGGCTCACCTGAAGCTGGGCTCATGCTCACCCGACAAGGGGCTCGAACCCCCGATCTGTGAGATCATGACCTGAGCCAAAGTCAGATGCTTAACTGACTGAGCCACCCAAGCACCTAACATAAGGGTGTTCTTAATACTTCACCCACTTCACCCATCCCTCCCACCCCCGCCTCTGGTAACCATCTGTTTGTTATCTCTATAGTTAAAAGTCCATTTCTTGGTTTGCCCCTCTTCTCTTTTGTTCATTTGGTTTGCTTCTTAAATTCCACATAGCAGTGAAAGTATATGGTATTTGTCTTTCTCCGACTGGCTACTTACGCTCAGCACTATACTCTCTAAACCCATCCATGTTGTTGCAAATGGCAAGATTTCACTCTTTTTATGGCTGAGTAATATTCCATATGCATATAAGGGTGCATATCTCTTTTCGAATTAGCGTTCTCATATTCTTTGGGTAAATACCCAGTAGTGGAATTACTCCATCATATGGCAATTCTATTTTAGTTTTTTGAAGGTTTTTTCATTTATTTTTTGAGAGGGAGAGACAGAGAGAGAGCACGAGCAGGGGAGGGGCAGAGAGAGAGGGAGACACAGAATCCGAAGCAGGCTCCAGGCTCTGAGCTGTCAGCACAGAGTCCGACCCGGGGCTCGAAATTACGAACCGCGAGATCATGACCTGAGCCAAGAGTCGGTAGCTTAACCGAATGAGCCACCCAGGTGCCCCAAGTTTTACGCTGTTCATCAGTTTGTTTTAGGCTTGTCTCTTATAAATAGCGTGTTATTTGCCCTCTATATTTTATTCCAGTATGAGTCTTTGCTTTTTTAATGCATTGCTTAAATTTTTGCTCTTGTATTTTTTTCTTGTGGTTATTTTGTTTTATTCATTTTTCTGTTGTTATATAAACCTGTTTCTTTGCTTTTATCGCTTCCAGGAGTTTGGTAAAAAATATATTTTATAAATTCCAAGATAAATATTTTCCACATTTTAATACTTCTAGAATTAGCATGTATCTTATCATTGAGGATATATTATGGTTTAATTGGTAGCCTTTTTTCTATCTTGGTGACACATAAAAGAAGATGTTTCCTACCTCAGATTAGATGAAAAACAGCATGTCATATATATATATATATATATATATATATTAATGTTTATTTTTGAGAGACAGAGGGAGACACAGAATCCGAAGCAGGCTCCAGGCTCTGAGCTGTCAGCACAGAGCCCAATACAGGGCTTGAACCCATGAACCGTGAGATCATGACCCGAGCCGAAGTCGGTCACTTAACCGACTGAGCCATGCAGGCACCCCCAGTATGTCATATTTTAATTTCTTTTTTACCTTAACTTTTTCAAAAGATTTGGAAAATCTATATTTCTCTGATTGAGTCAAGAACAAAATGCCATTTTATTTTATTTTTTTTTTTTTTTAATTTTTTTTTTTCAACGTTTATTTATTTTGGGGACAGAGAGAGACAGAGCATGAACAGGGGAGGGGCAGAGAGAGAGGGAGACACAGAATCGGAAACAGGCTCCAGGCTCTGAGCCATCAGCCCAGAGCCCGACGCGGGGCTCGAACTCCCGGACCGCGAGATCGTGACCTGGCTGAAGTCGGACGCTCAACCGACTGCGCCACCCAGGCGCCCCCAAAATGCCATTTTAAACAATCTTGTCTACTTAAACACAAGAAACTCTTTAACAAGGCATCTCCTTTATTCATCTTTGATCCAGTTAATTCCGTGTCTGGAGTCTTGTACCTGTATGATTACTATTCAAGTAGTGTTTTTATGTTATATCTCTTTTCTTTTTTTAAATTTATTTTTATTGGGGCGCCTGGGTGGCGCAGTCGGTTGAGCGTCCGACTTCAGCCAGGTCACGATCTCGCGGTCCGTGAGTTCGAACCCCGCGTCGGGCTCTGGGCTGATGGCTCAGAGCCTGGAGCCTGTTTCTGATTCTGTGTCTCCCTCTCTCTCTGCCCCTCCCCCGTTCATGCTCTGTCTCTCTCTGTCCCAAAAATAAATAAACGTTGAAAAAAAAATTAAAAAAAATTTATTTTTATTTATTTTGAGATAGAGACAGAGAGAGAAAGCGAGCAGGGGAGGGGCAGAGACAGAGAGAGAGAGGGAGAGAGACAGAAAATCCCAAGCAGGGTCTGCATTGTCAGGGCAGAGCCCGATGCGGGGCTTGAACTTACAAACTGTGAGATCATGACCTGAGTCGAAGTCAGACGCTTAACCGACTGAGCCACCCAGGCGCCCCTCTTTTCTCTCTCTTTTTTTTAAAGATTTTATTTTTTTTAAAGTAACCTCCACACCCAACACGGGGCTCGAACACACAACCCTGAGATCAAGAGTCACGTGCTCTACCGACTGAGCCAGCCAGGTGTCCCTATATCTCATTTCTTTTAAGAAGGGCTCTTGACAATTACGTGCAGTTTCACAACCTATTTTTGGTCTCTTTATCTCTCAACTGATGGAGTTCATTTTCAAGTAAGTTTTTCTAAAATATATATATGTGGGTATATAATGAATGTGAGTTGTGAGCCTTTGCATATGTGAGTTGACTTTCTGTTGTCTACACATACATATATGACAACTACACGTAATATGGAATTAACTGGGTTGCATTCTTTTTCCCTGAAATTAATTAGGTATTGAGGTGTGGTCTTCCTGGGTTTTGCATCACAGAAAACAGCTCTGCACACAGCTTGCTTTTCGTTCCTTTGTGGCCAATTTGTGTTTCATGCTTGAGTGTTGGTGAGATTTCCTTTACCTTTAAAATTAAAAAAAAAAAAAAAGAATGACCAAGATTGCTATGTCTAGGGGTGTAGTGAACGCTTCATACCTGCAGATAGATACTGGTTGCTTCCCCAGCATTCACTTCTTTCTTTTTCTTCTCAGAGCCTGACACGGGGCTCGATCCCAGGACCCTGGGATCGTGACCTGAGCCAAAATCGAGAGTCAGATGCTCAACCCACTGCGCCACCCAGGCACCCCTTTTCTTTCCCTTTCTTAACATGGCTCTCGCATTTCCTAGCCATTTGATTTGAGTAGATTATTTGAGACCTTTCTCCTTTTCCATTTTTATTAGTTTTTTTTTTTTTTTTGAGAGAAAGAGATGCGGGGTGAGGAGAGGGTCGGGGTGGGGCGGGGAGAGAGAGAGAGAGAGAGAGAGAGAGAGAGAGAGAGAATTTAAAGCAGGTGCCACACTCAGTGCGGAGCCCGACATGGGGCTTGGTCCCACGACCCTGGGATCATGACCTGAGCAGAAATCAAGAGCCAGACACCGACTAAGCTACCCAGGCACCCCTCTCCTTGTTTAATATGAGCAATTCCTACTCAAAATTTCCAACTATGCTGTATCCCACAAGTTTGCCACGTTGCGTTTTCCTTTTCATGTAACTCAAAATATTTTCTAATTTCCTTGTGACTTCTTATTTGACCCATAAGCTCTTGAGAAGTTTTTTTTAACGGTTGTCTCATTTCCCAGTATTTGACCACTTCAACGAAAATGGGGGAGCCTTACCACCATATACGTTCCTTTACTTTCCCCTTGACCTTTATGCCTCCGTTGTCATGTGTATTACATCTACACACACTGAACCCTCACTGGACACTATAATTTCTGCTTTCAGCAGTCATACCTTTGCAAAGCCCTTAAGAGGAGAAAAACGATCTATTATATTTACCCAGGTGTTCACCATTGTTGCGGCTCGTTCTTTATTCCAGAAATTCGCTTTTCTCCCAGTAGCATTTCTGTTCAGCCCGAGGAACAGCCTTTAGTATTTACTTTAGAGCAAGTCTGCTGGAGATGCATTCTTTTAGGGTTCCTTCATGTGAGAATACAGTCATTCAGCCTTCATTCCTGAACGATATTCCTGGATATAGAATTTGGGGTTGTCCCTTCTTCTCTTTTAGCACTTCGGAGATGTTCCGCTGTTTTACCTCTGTTCTCTGATACCAAATCTGCTGTCATTGGAGTCGTTATCCTGTAGGTAACATGTTGTTTTTCTGTAACTGCTTTCAACGTTTCCCCCTCCCCCCCATCTTTGGTAGCAGCAGTTTGATTATGATGTGTCTGGGTGTGGTTTTCTTTGAATTCTCCCGTTTGGCATTTACAGAGATGCCTGAATTTGTAAAATTAGGGGCTCCTGGGTGGTTCAGTCAGTTGAGCGGTGACTCACGGCCCAGGTTTGTGAGTTCGAGCCCCTCGTCGGGCTCTGTGCTGACAGCTCAGAGCCTGGAGCCTGCTTTCGGTTCTGTGTCTCCCTCTCTCTCTCGGTCCATTTCCCGCTCCCGCTCTGTCTCTCTCTGTCTCTCAAAAATAAACAAACATTAAAAAGGATTTTTTTGAATTTGTAAAATTATTTGTATCATTAAGAAGTTGTAAAAAATGTACCTGGGAAGTCGTATGCCATTATTTTTTTTAATATGTATTTTTTCCCCCCACCAACCTTCTTCACCTCTCCTTCTGGGACTCCAACGATACCGCTGCTAGATCATTTGATATTGTTCTGTAGACCCTGAGGCTTTCTTCATTTTATTTTATTTTATTTTATTTTAAATTTTTTGTTTAACGTTTATTTATTTTTGAGACAGAGAGAGACAGAGCATGAACGGGGGAGGGTCAGAGAGAGAGGGAGACACAGAATCGGAAACAGGCTCCAGGCTCTGAGCGGTCAACCCAGAGCCCGACGCGGGGCTCGAACCCACGGACCGCGAGATCATGACCTGAGCCAAAGTCGGACGCCCAACCGACTGAGCCACCCAGGCGCCCCTTTCTTCATTTAAAAAAATTTTTCTTTCTCTCTCTTCTCCGTATTGGATAATATGTATTGACTTATCGTCAAGTTGACTGTTTCCTCTGTCATCTCCATTTTCCTGTTGGGTCCGTCCAGGAATTTAAAATTTTCAGCTATTTTATTGTCAGTTTGAAAATTTCAATTTGATTATTTTTTTTCAGTTTCTCTTTCTTTGCTAAGAACTTCCATTTTTCTCTGACTGGTAACTGGGGTCTCCTTATTTTGCTTAGCATAAGACACTCAAGTTCCATCCATGTTGTTGCCAATGGCAAGATTTCATTCTTTTTGATCGCTGAATAATACTCCACTCTGTGTGTGTGTGTGTGTGTGTGTGTACATATATATATATATTACATCTTCTTTATCCATTTACCAATCAATGGACATTTGGGCTCTTTCCATACTTTGGCTACTGTCGAGAGCGCTGCTATAACCGTGGGGGTGCACGTGCCCCTTGGAAACAGCACACCTGTATCCCGTGGATAAATCCCTAGTAGTGCAGTTTCTGGGTCATAGGGTAGTGTTATTTTTAATTTTTTGAGGAACTTCCATACTGTTTTCCAGGGTGACTGCACCAGTTTGCATTCCCACCAGCAGTGGAAAAGAGATCCTCTTTCTCCGCATCCTCGCCGACATCTGTTGTTGCCTGAGGTGTTCACGTTAGCCATTCTGACAGGTGTGGGGTGGTATCTCAGTGTGGTTTTGATGTGCATTTCCCTGATGAGGAGTGATGTTGAGCATCTTTTCCTGTGTCTGTTGGCATTCAGAGCAAATGTGTTTCCCTTCATGTTACGGAGCATAGTTGGAATAGTTGCTTTAAGTCTTTAATATTTCCATTATCTGGATCATTGCAGGCTTGGCGTCTGTTGGGAATGGATGACATTTAAGAAATTTTTTTGTGTGTTGCATAATTTTCTATTTTATCCTGGACATTTTGAACAGTTTGTTGTGCAGCCTCTAGATCTTGTTATAATTCCCTGGAGAAAGTTGATTTATTTTGTCTGGCGTGTAATTAACTCGGATTCAGACTGCCAGTTTTATCCCGCCATATGAGTGGGGGACGACACTACTCTCAGTCTGGTTTACAAAGCCTTTGCTATGCTTCTTTTGGTTTGTCCCTCGTATGTGCCACTCGGGGTTAGGTCGAGACTTGGCGGTGGAGTGACGTACACTTCACTTCTCCAAGTGTTCTTTGGGTCTCTCCTCTGCGTGCGAAACTCAGGGGTGAGCCCCGGACTCGTGTGGATTCATACAGAGAATTAGGGGATCTGTTCTCCCATTCTCTTCCCTCTGGGACTCCTCTGCCCTTTCTGCCTCGCAGGGGTCCCTTTCCTGGTTACTCTGGCCAGAAAATTGGGATTTGTCTCAGAGTTTTAGCCACCCAGCTGGCCACTGCAGGGAAGACCTGTAACTGAGACCCACCCTTGGAGCCAAGGTGCAAGAGAAAAGAGGTGAAAAAGAGTTTGCCCTCTTTGGGCCAAGGGACTCCTTTCTCTCGGTTTTCGCTGTTCACACCGGTGCTGTCAGAGTAACAAAAGAGAAAACATGAGAAATTTACCCCCATTTGAATCACTTCTCCCAGTTTGGATTTTTTTCTTTTTTTATTCCTCCTACTCGTGTTTACTTTTCAGTCCTCAGTATTTTGCGCAGCATTTTTTTAAAGTTTATTTATTTATTAATTTTGAGAGACAGAGAGAGAGAGAGAGAGAGAGAGGGAATGAGCAGGGGAGGGGCAGAGAGAGAGAGAATCCCAAGCAGGTTCGGCACTGTCAGCGCGGAACCCGATGTGGGGCTCAAACCCACAAACCATGAGATCATGACCTGAGCCGAAGCCAAGAGCCGGACGCTCAACCGACTAAGCCACCCAGGCGCCACTGTTGGCCATTTTTAGCTGTAGTCAGTAGGACAGGCTTTAGTGGACTTTCTTCATCTTGGCTGAAATCAGAAGCGTGCACATGGTGGCATTACTTTGCATTTCCTAGAAAAAAGGGAGGTTGAGCATTTTTTTAGTCTCCCCCCTCCCCCCATTTTTGGTCACCTGGACATCCTCTGTAATAAAGTCTTTTTGAGTACTTTGCCTAATTTTCTATTAGGTTGTCTGTGTTTTTCGTATTGGTTATCGGTTCTTTATTCAGAGTATGAGTCCTTTTTGGATTCATGCGTGAATAACTTCTTCCATTCCGTCCTTTGCCCGTGCACTCTCTTTATGGTCTCCTGATAAATGGAAGTTCTTAATTTTGATATAATGCTATTTATCTTTTTTTCCAAAGATGGTGTTTTTTATGCCTTAAGATTTTTTTTTTTTTGCCAATTCCAAGACGTTCTCCTATGTTTCCCTCTGGGGAGACTTACTGTTTTACCTTTCACATTTAGATGTGCAATCCATCTGGATCGTTTTAAAAAAAAATAGAGTAAGAGTCGAATACATTTTTTTTTTTTCATATGGCTGTCCAATTGCTTCAGTATAATTCGTTAAAAAGACAGTCCTCTCCCCCATGAAGCTGTAACGTTGAGTGATGGCTATTACTTAGTTAGCACGTTTATTTGAAGATAATTCTAATAGAAGTAGATTGTGTGGAAATGTCATTTCTATCAATGATTTTCTAGTTGAGGTCGAGTAAGTCTATATGAAACAACTTGTCACTCTTTTAAATGGCGTAGAATTTAAGAGACTTATAATATTTAGAGTTCTGTGGGAAGGTATAGCATAATTTTGATGTCGACATTTCTAAAGATCTTTAAAGGCTTCAACAAAGTACGGCTACTGCAACCATACATCTTTATTTCAAATAGTCTATTGTGTTTCTGACCGTATGCCGTATGAATTCTTGCGAATTGGGTGCAAAAACAGTATACTTGTGTAGTAAGAGGTGAGAAAGGAAATGAGGAAACAAATAGACGACGCACTTAGATGCAGAGGGGTCTGAAAAGTCAGATTTAAATTTTTTTTTAATTTATTTTTGACAGAGGGAAAGAGAGAGACAGAGCATGAGAGGGGGAGGGGCAGAGAGAGAGGGGAAGACACAGAATCCGAAACAGGCTCCAAGCTCCAAGCTGTCAGCACAGAGCCTGACGTGGGGCTCGAACTGACAGACCGCGAGATCATGACCGAAGCCAAAGTCGGACGCTCAACCGACTGAGCCACCCAGGGGCCCTTGAAAAGTCAGATATATTACCTGGGGTGATCAAGCTCAGAGTGATTTATTCCCATGATTCTGGCAAATGAATGGAGTTACTCCTGGTGTGAAATATATTGGCGACACGTCACCAACACTGAGCCTCCTTCTTAGTGATAAGTTCCACTCAGGAAGCACAATCTGCTTGGATGATTCCATGGAGCAGCAGGGACAGAAACCAGTAGGGTTCGTCAATATCGTAAATGTGTGATTTAAGACCTGGCTGGATCCTTGGGCCAAAAAGCACTACAGGGGAGTGCGAACACCGCTTGGACAGGCGTGGTGGACAGAATTGCACAGTGTTTGTCTCTGGACCCTTTCTGTCCCAAGTTGACATATTTGGATTTTCTCACGTTTTAAATCTTGTTCAAACAGGCTTACCGTTGAATTTGGAGACTGTACAGTAACTCTCTGGGTCCTGTTTACTGCCGTTTACAAGTTATAATCTAGATCATGTTAACCCGGAAAGAGATGTTTTTGGTATGGGAAGAAACAAAATAGCCCAAATTGGTCATCTGCGGTAGGGAATTTGTTCGGATAACTCCTATCCTGGGGGCTTTAACTTTAATTTTGCCCATGGTTACTGGGTTCTACCGAAGCTCCTTTTTGTTATGTGAATTAGGAGAATTCGATACTTAATGCCAAACGTCTTGTAATAATTATGGCACATATTATCATTGTAGTGTCTCATTTTCTTTGAGACAGAGCATGTGCTATCCCACGATTGGACTTGGCTTTCTCCAATACCCCTTGTCGAAATCCCGGATAGTGTCTGCTCGTGTTCCTGTCTTGCGTACCCTCCATAAGTGCAGGAGACCCTACAGCAAATCGTCGCGGATCAGGGATTAATTGGTGAGATCGATCTGAGTTCACGGAACATCTGAATTGTGCAATTAAAAACTGTGTCGTTACTTTCCTTGGCAAGCGATCTAGGTCGGTTTAACTCATGACTGGGAGTGAAGGAAATCTGGACTCTGGGACAAAGGACCGAGATAATGAATATCGGTGACAGTCTTGGGCACCATCAAGGACCATCGCTCATTCTGCCAACCCTTCTGTCTTCAGTCTTTCATGAGAGAGCACAGCTGGCCACCACCTCGAAAAATTAGTGACAAGGCACCTCATTTGGGGTGAAGCATATCTGGGTGGTGCACTCCCAAGTAAACTGCCTTCCAGTCCTTGTCTCAGGCTCTACTTACGTAACTTTATCAGCGAATCATGAATATTTCCTTATGTCTTTAGCCTGAGAAGAATTTTTAAGTATTGCTTGTTTGACTGGCTAATAAATGGCCTACGGTCTTACAAATGCTTAACTCTCTTTTCAGATAATATTTGCATACAGTGAAAATGTAAAACTTCAGCTAAGTTTAAACGGAATTATTAAAAATCACACGTCACTGGGGTCCAAATGCACAACATTGGAAAGACAATATTTTCAAAATAAAAATGCAGATAAGTTGATTTTCTAGATCCAAGGGCATGGATTCCTTCTTGTTCTTTATTACCCATCTACAATTTTTTTTTTTTTTGGCTTTCAAACTTTCCGTTGGTTCTCATGCTCTGTTTTATTTCCAGCTCTTATGAATGGTTTCCCCACTGTTCTAGGGGACAGGTTATTATTCTTGCACTATTCTCTGTAGGAGCGGAGCCTCCTGCAGTCTGTTGCGAATTGCTGTTTGGTTAATGGCATTTAAGAATTTGATATTTCTAGAAAAATCTTTCTCGATACCGCTGTCTGCCTCCCCCCTGCACCCCGGGTGCCTTTTCTGCATTTCTACTTTGTAGCTTAGAGCCTGTCAGTTGCCACACACTGGCGTTCAAACTTTGTCACAAGGCAGTATTCTATTCGTTCCATGTTCGAGGTCTTTCCTCCTCTCCGTGAACCTAGGATTTTGCCCTCCTTCTCCAGCATGTTTTTTCACATAGACTTCGGTCTCTGTTCCATGAGATTTACCCCGAAACTGTGCGCTTAATATAGACGTTCTTCAAGAGACCTGAGTGTCAGGTGGCATTCTAGATGTAAGAAAATAGCTTCAGTAACTACGTCAGTCAGACACTAGTCAGTAAAAAGGAAATTGCCCCAGGGAGTTTAATTAAAGAATTTAACAGTGGGGATTAAATTACAAAGGTGTTAGTAGAGTCCAAAGAGAAAATTGGAAGAGCATCCCTACCGCTGAAGGGACGATGGAAAAGACAATGTGAGTAGAGCCCACGAACCGGGATCACCTTGGGGGTCTGAAATCATGACACAGGCTACCCCCCGACAGCCGGGGCCCTGAAGGGACACAGCCACTGCTGGAGATGCCACTGGAAGCGGAGAGGGAGGGAGGAAGGGAGAGAGGGAGAGGGAACGAAAATGAGCATGGGAGAAATGCACTGCTCTGCCCCTCGTCTTTGTCTACTCTTTCGCTGGGGCCTCCCACAGGTTGAACTTAACCAGAAGCCTGGGGAAGTGTGATTTGCACGGTTCAGACCACCGTGGTACAGAGCACAGCGAGGGAAATGCGGGGAGTGGGTTGACCAGAAGAATACACAGTGACGGTAATGACTTTGTTGAGGCTACCCCAGCTGTAGATGTTCTTATCAAAGGGGAGGAAGCAGGTGTCTCTCAGTTGAGGGAGATACCGGGTAGGAAGGCTCCCTTCCCTGTAGAATGGAGTACCTATCGTGTATTGGTCACTGTGGATGAGACCGGAAATAGAATGAGGAATCCCTCCTGCACCTGCAAAACGTATAGCCTAGCAGGAGAGTAAGGCAACTAAAATCTGTAATAAATTGTAATGCATGTGTATATATATGTGTGTGTGTGTGTGTGTGTGTATAATGTATATTTACATGACATTTATTATTTATACTTACATTATGCTGTTATATAAATATAGCATATAATATGCTATTACATGTTTATTATAAATAAGGTAGCAAGGCAAGGCGTAGCTAGAGGTGTAATCTGCGGCAGTCAGGGAAGGCTTCCCGGAGGAAGTCACATTTAAGGACGAGTAGGAGTTAGAAACAGAAGGTGGAGGGGGCAGACGAGGGAAGAGATGAATGCAGACCACAGAATAGCAGGCGTGTGGTGGCCTGAGCGGGGAAGAGAGGAAACGCTGTGACAAAGCAGGGCAGGAGCAGGGGCTGTTGTTGGAGGTGGAGCTGGGGAGCAAGGCCGGGCGAGGTCACAAAGGGCTTTGTAGGCCAAGTGGAGGATTTTAGACATTATCCAAAAGGCAATGGCGGGGAGGGTACTGAAGGGATTAATTAGGGAAATAATCAGATTACTGGTTTAGAAAGCTCGCTCAGACTGACAGTGGGGAGAGCAGGTAGGACGCTGTGCAACACTCGAGGTGAAAGAGGGAGAAAGTTCTAGAACGGTGAAAGTTTGGGAGTTTCTGGAAATTCTCGGGAGGCCGAAACAGCGGTGTTTCCATTGGAGTTTGGGAAAGGGTGGGAGAAAGAAAAGGTTGATGTTCTTAAGGAAACCTAGTTCGTTCGTTCTTTCATTCATTCGTTCATTGATTCGTTCCTCCCTCCCTTCCTCCCTGTCTCTCTCTTTCTCTCTTTCTTCCTATTTCTCTCTTTCTCTCTCTTTTTCCCTTTCTTTCTCTGTTCAATTGAAGTGTAGTTGACATACAATACTATGTTAGTTTCAGGTGTACAAAGTAGGGATTCCACATTTATACACATTGGGATCACCCCGATAAACCTAGCTACCATCCGTCACCATACAAGGTTGCTACGTATTATTAACTATATAACCTAATGTTGCACATCCCGTCTCTGTGTCTTACTTATTTTAACAACTGTAAGCTTGCACTACTTAACCCCTGTTCCCTATTTTGCCATCATCCCCACCTACCCTGGCTCTGGCAACCTTCAGATTCTTCTCTGTATCTATGAATCTGTTTCTGTTTTCCTTTTTCATTCGAAAGATTGGGTGGGAACTCACCAAGAAAAGTGTAGAGTTGACGGAAGGGGTGGGGGTGGGGGCAGGCTTAGCTGGTGAATTTGGGGGTCTGGGAGCCCAGTGGGGCACTTGGTTGGTCCAGGGGCTTGCTTCCATGAAGCCTGCCAGTCTGTATGTGGGAAGCTTGATCCCATGGCTTGATCCCTTGGTAGCAGGATCCTGTGAAGGGAGGCTCAGCATTCAGGGCTGTTTGCACTTTCCTAACGGTGTGGCTTCTGTGAAGTCCCAACTATTGGAGAAAACAGCTCACCGTAAACCCAGACAAACAAATACAAACTGACTTTCACGCCATGATTCTTGTTGAAAGACAAATATGTTTGCAGGAGGAGCTATCATTTGTAAAGAGGACTTCATTGTGCCCGCCCCAAACCCTCTCGGTGTTCTATAGCTTGAAAGTTTGCCGTGAAGACGGAAGAAAACATTTCGCAAACACAGGTCACTGGGCCATGCAGCAAACTTCCTGATCGTGCTTCGCATTTTCTTCCCAAGCTCAGAGGCGCTGAGAGAAATAGAACAGGCCTCAAGATGGAGCCCTTGAACCACACAGGTTTGAAGCAAAGTCTGAATCTTGGAAACTTGCCAAGTACAGGCAAAGCTGGGAGCCAGTGGTCAAGGCTGGTTGTAATTCTAGCGCAGAAAGCAGAAGATGGGGAGAAGCTGTATTCCCCCGTTCCCGAAGCGTTCAAGGGGCCAGGCTGGCCTTAGGGGCAGTCTGATTCCCAGACTTGGGCTCAAGTTCAGGGTTAAAGTTTCAATCAACAGGATAAATCATTTTATTCGTCTAAGTTTGTTTGTATATTCCACGAACAAAGTCTGCATTTCCCTTTTCTTAAGCCCATCTCAAACGGTGGAGACCCAGCTTGGAAACTTGGTAATCTTCTCAGAGACCTAAGAAGCTCTCACCCTAAAACGCACACAAAAGGAGCCTCAACCAGGAGGCTACTGCAGTACCCCCAGTGAATATCCTCTCTGGAGGGTGGTGTCCCCTAGAAAGGAAGGCAGCCCTGTGTAAGGGGAGGGAAAGGAGCTAGGGCCACAGAATCGTTGTCCTCCTAATGGTTACCGTCGAAACATCCATTTACGGGCATTCAGGCTGTGCACCGAACAAGGCATCACGTTTAGGGGGGTGGTGTTCACACTGTAGACCTCGGATGCATATGAAAGCAGGAGGGACCTAGCGCAATGGGAAAATGGCCCCCCTACATTAACCCACACTGGCCAATGCAGCCACGGGCTTATTGGGGCTAATACATGGGCAAGCATGAATTTGCGCACCTGTCTGCAAGGTTGTTCCTATTGCAAGACTGTACCTATTGTCCCCACCCCATAGGACCCTGATACACTTGCCCTTCCTGCTTTGGTGGAGGATGTAAGGGGCATGGGCTGCTATTATGAGGGACCCACATGACCCAGGGGAGCAGTTAAGAGTGGGGGGTTCCTGGACGGCGGCTCAGACAGTGCAGTATCTTCGACCAATTCCTCGCAGGCTTCTGGTGGTCTAGTCAGTGGCTTAGAAAAGGATCCGTGGAACTGGCATTGGGACAATTTTCAGCTGGATGACAGTGTACCTCTCAACATCCCCCCTCACTCCTTCCCCTCTCTCTCTTTATAAGGAGACCATGGTCCACACAAAAGGTTGCACGCCACACTTTCTCCGGCCAGCTGTGTAAGCTTGTTCAACTTGGCTATTACCAAGAGACCAGGGGCCCGTCATGTTATCTATAACATCGATTCTTATTTGCTGATGGTCATACTTGCTAATTATATTTAGTAGCGCTTTTTAAAAAAATATATATTTATTTATTTTGAGAGAGAGTGAGTGCAAGCAGGAGAGGGTCAAAGAGAGACAGAGGGAGAGAGAGAACCCAAGCAGACTCTGAGCTGTCCACACAGAGCCAGAGCGGGGGCTCGATCTCACAAACTGTGAGATCATGACCTGAGCCGAGATCAAGAGTTGGAGCCTTAACTGACTGAGCCACCCAGGTGTCCCACGCTTTATTTTTTACATTTTATTTTAGAGAGAGGGCACACAAGCAGGGGATAGGGGCAGAGGGAGAGAGAGAGAATCTCAAGCAGGCTCCATGCTCAGAATGGATCCTGACACGGGGCTTGATCCCATGACCCAGGGATCATGACTTGAGCCAAAATCAAGAGTCGACCGCTCAACCAACTGGGACACCCAGGTACCCCTTTCGTAGTGCTTTGTACTTTTCATTCCCCATGTCAGTTTCCGCCCTGCGGTCCATATTTTTTCTCTTCTCCATGCTTCTTTTCTTGTCTTGTTCATTTCCCCCTCTCTCCATGTTTTCCTTCCCAGCCACTTTTTTCTTTCAGCTTTATTCCCTCCTCTAAACCCTCACAGGTAACCCCTTCACTTTCCCTTTATTCATTCACTCCATTTCTCCCAGTGACACCGGAGTCGGCACCGAGAAACAGAAGGTCGCAGTGGTGGTCGTGGGTGCTAGGAATCTATTTGGCACAAGCCGGATCTTGCAAATGTTCATTTCACATTGCATTCTTAAAACAGCAGGTAAATTCCCTCTGGAGCTGGAGCTGTGAATTTAGATCTTGCTTGGGTTTAAATTCAAGTTCATGGCTCATTTCCCCCTTGAAATGATGATGACAGAGGAGTCATGGAGTCTCTTTCCAGCTAGTCTAATGGTCTTGACCTTTTTGAGGGTCAGGGTCTCCGTTGAGAATCTGTTGGAATTTTTGGACCCTCTTCTCAGAAAAATGCACATGAGCTCAAATTTTTGCTTACAGTGTCTGCTCTGTGAGGTCGTCGGTTTTTGGTAAGTTACAAGGTTGTGAATTGAGGCAGAATTTCATACTTGGGTAGCAGAGCTACAGACTATGGTAAGAAGTTTCTAGATTGAGGAGATACTGGTCAGGCTCTGCCTGCCCTATGAGTTGCCTCCTCTCAATGAAGACAAGGACCTTTCACGTTTCAGAGTCCGTATTTTCCTGGCCTGTTGGAAACCTGGAGGTTTTAACTGCATAAGCTTCCAGCTGGGAAGGAAGCTGAATGGAATACTCATCATGACATCTGATGCTTCCTGCTTTAGTCAGCTTTAGATTAATATGTATTTTTGGGGAGGAGTGGAATAAGGAGGTCACTTTCTTTGTCCAAACTTTCTGACTCAAGGTGGCTTTTTCCACACGAAAAATAAATGTGGGAGGGAAGAATCCCATTTATCCACTTTGGAAAATAATTTATTCCAGCAGTTTGAACTCTGGGGTGCATTTTATTTAATCGGCATGGCCCCATGAATTATCATCTTGTGCTTTTCTGTTAGCGGTGGCCCTTATGTCTTGCTTGCATCTGTATTGTAAATTTAATGCTTTCCAATGAATTAGTTTTTCTTCTCTCATCCCAAGAGGTCTTCCAGGTTTATAAGCAGAATCAGATTTGCAAGAGCAATTTACTCCTTTCTCTGTTCCACTAGATGTTGTTTGGAATGGCCTTGTGTCGATAAATTTAATTAATAGGGACGAAGAGTAATTTTTGTGTGAAACCTTGGTTCAAAGAGGAGGGAACTAAAAAGAACGAGACAAGCCCCTTGCTATACCTAGTGGGTGTGTGTGTGTGTGTATGTGTGCGTGCGTGTGCACACATAGGAAAATTACCAAGAAGAGGAGAAAGTCACTGGGTCTAGAGACTTGTCCCTATGCTGGCAGATAGAGATCTGATGTTCCGAGTCCGAAAGGGTTGGGCGAAAGCCAAAAGTGCTGGGAAATCTCAGTTTTACAGCTAAAGACACTCAGGACGTGAGATTGATGGTTGTACCAGTAACTTCTGACTCACTTGTCGATGGCAGAGATTTCTATTGCTCTCCTGGCTGGGAACGCGGCAGGACTGGGTGGAGGTCTCTCAAGCTCACACTGGGCAGTGCTGAGGAAGACAGAAGGAGACAGTGGCTAATACCATTAAGGGACTTGGAGAAGAGCGCGGGAGGGAGGAGCAGGTGCAAGGGGAAATTGTGAGTTGCACACAGCACATTTTCTTAAAATGTACAAGTGGTAGATTATTCATGCTTCACCAAGAAGAATGTAATATCCTAGAACTTGGTACGCTTGCCGTCGGTTATCGTCATCCAAACAGTGATCATTTTCTCCCCGTAGCTGGCTACCAATGTGGCATGGGGTCTCAGTGAATCAGTGTTTGTGTCAGTGTCATGATTACAAGCCAGTGTCATGTGAATCATGCTGAGTATAGGAAGCAGGGTGAAGAACGACCTTCTCGGCTAACAGCACAACTTCGGGGTCTGAGACATTTGGAGACAGTGATTTCCTGAAGATTCCCGGCTAACAAAGATGCTACCATGCCTTTGGGAGGTTGTTGGTTCTGGTAGAATATTTCTCTCCAAAAATGGTTCCAGTAATAGGTACCTGTCTTTGGGGTAGAAGCAAAGAATAAGGATAGACCTTCTCATAATAATAACAATAATAATTATAATAGCTGCCACATACTAGGTCCCAAGCATTGAAGTAGGGATAGTCTTATTTGGACAGAAGAAATGGGACTATGAATGGACAAGGAAGGAGAAACAGGAAAAAGCCGGACTCAAAGTCCTGTAGATCTGGCTAACGTGATCAGTATCCCAGTGTAAATGTCTTGTCTAGGACCATCCTCTCCCTAGGGTCATGGAGTCAGATTACAATGAAGGATGCTGGCTTTACATTCTCCCCAGGGTCTCTGTGTTTTTCTGACTACAGAGTGGGAGAGACCAAAACACCGAGTGTTGTCATCACTTCTGAACTCAAGAAAACTCATTAGCTCAAAACAGTGGGAATAGCAAGGCTCCCTTTCTCTTCCCCAATCCGCTTCTCTCCTGCTTCGTTTGCTTCGGGAAACAAGAAACGCAAGGAGGACCTCATGTGACAGCTCCCAGCAGGACACCTTACCAGTCACTCTTTTTTTTTTTTTTTTTAATAACTTATTGTCCCAACAGGAATGTGTGTGTGTGTGCGTGTGTGTGTGTGTGTGTTTTAACCTAAACATTGGGACAGTTGTTTTTTAAAAAAAGATTTTATGGGGTGCCTGGGTGGCTCAGTTGGTTACGTGTCTGACTTTGGCTCAGGTCATGATCTCATGGTTTGTGGGTTCGAGCCCCGCATGGGGCTCCGTGCTGACAGCTCAGAGGCTGGAGCCTGCCTCAGATTCTGTGTCTCCCTCTCTCTCTGCCCCTCCCCCACTTGTGCTCCGTCTCTCTCTGTCTCTCAAAAATAAACAAATGTAAAACCATAAAAATAAAAAAAATAAAAAAGGATTTTATTTTTGAGATAACCGTGTATTCACACGCAGTGGGAAGAAATAATACAGAGACATCCTTTTATCCTTTATCCCCAGTGGGAACATCTTGCGTAACTATGGTACAATATCACAACCAAGACATTGGTGTTGATACAATCAACCTTCCTTATTCAGGTCTCATGAGTTTTATGCACCTGCCTGTGTGTGTGTGTGTGTGTGTGTGCGTGCGCGCGTGCGTGCGTGTTTTGCTCTATGCAGTTTTCTCAAATATGTAGAATACTGTGACCAGCACCATAATTAAGATACAGAAGAGCTCCATCACAAGGATGCCTTTGTACTGCCCTTTACTCTCGCCTCATCTCTCCATCCAAGTCCCGGCAATCAGTAATCTCCATCTGATTTTGTCATCTCAAAACTGTTCTATAAATGGAACCCTGCAGGGTATAACCTTTTGGAATTGCCTCCCCCTCCCACCCTCCGCATAATTTCCTTGAGAACCATTAAGATTACGGCAGGTATGAGTAGTTTTTTCTTCTTTATACCATCCCACAGTGGAAAGGTACCGCATTTTGTTTATTCGCCAATCAGTTGACGAACGTCGAGTTGTTTCCAGCTTCGGGCTATTATGAATAAGGATGCGACGGTTATTTGAGTACAAGGCTTTGTGTGGACGTAAGTTTTCATTTCTCTGGGAAGAATGCCCAAGAATGTAAGATCTGGGTTGGAGAGGAAGCGTGTGTTTCGGTTTAAAGAAACTACCGCACTCTTTTCCAGAGTGCCCGTACTAGCTTACATTCCCACCGGTGGTGTATGAGACAGCCACTTTCTCTGTTTTGTGTCCAACATTTGATGTCATCACTGGTTTTTATTTGAACGATTCTACCGGATAGGTAGTGATAAGCCACGCCATCTTGCTCACAGCCACGATTGTTTTGTGGTGAGTGGGATCACCTTGCCACCCAAAACGTGTTCAGATGTTGAGACTGACGACGCCACACACACACACACACACACACACACACACACACACGGTTAGAAACCATGAAAAGAGCTCACAAAGTCGGACTTTTGGTGCGGAGAGTATGGCAGGAAGCCAAGCCAGTCCAAAATGGCTTGAGTGAAGGGAACGACAAGAGGCTCTGGATTTTACTATGATTAGGGGGTGGGGCGAGGGTGAGAATTCCCAGGTGTGGGCAGGTTTTCACTTTTCCTGGAGGTCCCAAGGGAGGGAGTGTCCAGGCTTCCTTATCGGATGCAGGCAGGGCAAGAGAGGAAAAGGGATAGGCGAGGCGTGAAAGCTGTTGGCACGCAAGCATCAGAAGTGGATTCAGACACTTTCTTACAAATTGCTTTCGAAGCTTTCTCGAAGATCAGTTGGGCATTTTCGTGTTGGTCTAGTTCCGGTTTCTCTATTCTTTCCCATTGACCTATGTGTCTGGGCCTCCGCCAAAACTACCACGTCTTGACGACTGTAGCTGTAGAGTAAGCCTTACCATGGGGTAGAGTGGTTCTACCCACTTTATTCTTCCTTTCCAAGATTGTTTTAGTCATTCTTGCTTCTGTGTCATTCCATATAAGCTTAGAATATGCTTCTCTAGGTCTACAAAACTCCCTGCTGGAACTTTGATAACTATCGCATTAATTTGTAGATCAATTCAGGGTGAATTCCTAGTTTTACTATGTCGAGTCTTCCAACCCATGGACGCAATATGTCCCTCCTTTTGTTCTGTTCTTTTTTCATTTCTTTCATTGACATTTTGTAACTTTCAGGATACAAATGCTGTATTCTGCTGTATCATTAGGTTTTTTCAATGTTTATTCGTTTTTGAGAGAGATAGAGACAGAGACAGAGAGAGACAGAATGCAAGTGGGGAAGGGGCAGAAAGAGAGAGAGACACAGAATCCGAAGCAGGCTCCAGGTTCCGAGCTGTTCGCACAGGGTCCGGCACAGGACTTGAACCCGCAAACCAAGAGATCATGACCTGAGCCAAAGTTGGACACTCAACCGACTGAGCCATCCAGGCGCCCCTGTTTTGTTAGATTTGTAATTAAGTATTTCATTTTCTTTGGAGTAATTATAAGTTAAATAAATCAAGATAAAAACTTAAAAATGTTCAAGTATTCTACTAGAAGGCTAGAAAGGAGAAAGAGAGGAATGAAAAGTATAGGCAATAAACAGAAGCAAATAATAAAATGGCAATAGAAGCCCTAGGACACCAATTATTACTTTAAATGTAAATAGTCTAAATATATCAATTAAAAAACAGAGACTGGCAGAGCGGATTAAAAAAACCCATGATACAACTATATTACGTCTACAAGAAATTCACTTTAAATACAATGACATAAGTGGGTTGAAGGTACAAGGACAGAAGAAGATGTCCCATGCAAATATTAGCAAAAACAACAAAGCAGGAGTAGGTACATTAAGTATCAGGTAAAACAGGGGCACCTTGGGTGGCTCAGTGGGTTAAGCGTCCGACTTCGGCTCAGGTCACGATCTCACGGTTCGTGGGTTTGAGCCCCGCGTTGGGCTCTGTGCCGACAGCTCAGAGCCTGGAGGCTGCTTTGGATTCTGTGTCTCCCTCACTCTCTGCCCCTCCCCCGCTCATGCTCTGTCTCTCTCTGTCTCAAAAATAAAAAGATATTAAAAATTTTAAAAATTTAAACATCAGGTAAAACAGATTTCACAGCAAAGAACTGCCTCATGTAATAGTGTGTGTGAGACGTGTGGGCAGTGTGGAGACTTGTCACTTTAACGCGCGGTTAAATGTAGCAACTGACAACTCTTTCCAGATGCAACATAACCAACACCTCCTTTTCAAGGACTGGCTGCAGCAGCTTGCTTGTGGAACAAAGCTCTCTCGGACTCCAGCAGTTAGAGTTGGCCAACCTCCGGTGTCAGATGATGTGTTTTGATGCTAATGCATCTGCGGGTCAGTTAACGTATCAGTCATTTGTGCTGTGGCCCACACCACAGTCAACAAGGTGCCTAAAGTTGCCAGTTCAAAGGGTCTGTAGGACATGTGAGATACCGTAGGTTAACTCTAAGCAAAATGCGTGTGGGAAATCGAGGCTGAGCAGTCCTTCTGTAGAACAAAGAGAAAACAGAACAGCTTGCTACAGTAGTTGCATTATTTATGTGAAGGTGGAAATCTACAACTATTTACTTGTTATTCTGTCTGGTAATTTTTTTTTTTTTTTTTTTTTTTTTTTTTGCAAATAGAGCTTCCTCTCTGCAGCGATGAATTTGCAGTGGCAACCAGAAAAAGAAAAGCACGTTTTGTAAATTAATGAAATCCGATTTCTCAAAAAAAAAAAAAAAAAAAAGAAAGAAAGCTGGTGAATGTGTCACCTGCCCAAAAATGTTTGCCAACGTTTATCTTCCAACTAGAAGTCATAGTGATATCACTGACCATGAGAAAGCCAGAAGCCTCAAGTCTGCTTAGAAAACCCCAGGATCTATTTCGAAAGTTAGCTGCAGAAGGTGAATTTGCATGGCATTCTGTGAAGCATGGCTTTGCCATTAGATCAAATGACAATTCTAAATTCATTTCATTCACTTTCAATTCAGTTCCATGTTTTTTCCGTGCCTGTATAAAGAGCGAAGTGATAGCTGTTAACGGGTTGGCTCCATTAGCAGAAAAAGATCTTTGCACACAGTTAAATGATGCCAGTTTTAGATCAGTGACATTAGATGTTTCAAACAGAAAATTGGTTAATTTCAGTAACGCCTTCATTTTTTCATCAAATTTATGCAAAGTATAGCTTTTGGAAGTTCATTGTTAAAGGTAAAACACTTCAGTTTAAGATGCTTATTTATAAATTCAGTTTAAAAAGCCAATATTGAAGATAAAATTATTTTGTTGTGATGATAATTCAAATACAAATTTAGGTGGAATGTAATTATCTTGGCAAAACAATGTTCTTACCAAATTAAGGAACCTATGAAGCAGAAATACACTTGGAACTGGTTCTGGAGCATATATAATTCATCATTGCATCTACACTACAATACCGTATCAATTGAAAGAGAAGCTATAACTGTCAGCATTTTTAAGTGTATTTACATATACATAGACACATTTAGAATCACTGAATTACAGACGTTTGTGACAAATCTGTCGTTTCAGTCATGACTCAGATTTTTCAAATGTTTGAGCCTTTACAGAAGTGCGTTGTTAATTAACTAAAGTGTCCTCCAAAGTATTGAATGCTATTGTAAATAAGGTCTTTGCTTTTTGTTCAAAATCATTTGGAAATTTTTAATCAAAGTAGTCAAGGAATGAAGTACCAAAAATTTCCGCTTTTGAAGCTCTTAGCAAATTGCAATTATGAAAACAAAACTCGTGTTTGCGAAGACATTGAAATTAATCATGTATCATTTAACAGATGACATGACGACAGCCCAAACTGTGTACAAAGTTAAATTTGAGTTCTACAACTGCACTTTGTAATATCTTGACTTGATACAGCTCTTACGTCTGATTAGAGAAGTTTATAGTCTGTACTGGAGTAGAATAAACTTGAGACGACCTTGATTTGGCAGTGTTAAAATCTGGTGAACCATTTGAGAGAATCGTAAATTCAGAAGACTTATGTAATGAATTTTATCTTGTAAAAATATTTGCTGAAGGACCCTAAATGGAAACAAGACGATAGTACCTTTCAAAATATTTATACCATTTTCAACCAAAGAATTAGAATTGAGAATACTCTCTGATTAACAGAACTTGTTCTAGATTTATCGGATATCTTAACATCTGTAAGGAGCCTATTGTCTCAATTAAAAATACTAAAATCTTCACAAAGGAATAAATTGAAGCCATTAAAAATTTCAAATTTATTGGCTATGAACTACAACTTTGGAGAAACTTGCAGGCAATTTTCTTAAGCCCTATTGGAAAAAATATGTTTTCTGGGAAAAAAAATCAATAGCATAATATTAAAAATAGACATTGCTAGCAAACTGATTAGAGCACATCTGTATGTACCAAGAATAATTATTCTTACGTGTTTTTTAATTTTAGAAAATCATTTTGAAAAGTCTTTTACCCGGAAATAATGTTATTTTTAAAAATAATTTCATATTTTAAATATTTTATTTTTTGAGTTCCATTTTTTTTTTTAATTTTAGAGAGAGAGAGAGAGAGGGAGACCATGCATGCACGGGGGAAGGTACAGACGGAGAGAGAAAGAGTCTTAAGCAGGCTTCATGCCCAGCATGGAACCCGACACGGGGCTCCATTCCACAACTGTGGGATCGAGACCTGAGCCGACATCAAGAGTTAGATGCTCAACTCACTGAGTCACCCAGGTGCCCCTAAAAATATGTTACGTATAACATTTTTTTCTGGTTTTACTGATGAAATTAGTCCAACTTTGTTGGTCCATAAGTGAATGTCTTAAAAAAAATGTTTTTGATGTTTATTTATTTGAGAGAGAGAGAGAGAGAGAGAGAGAGAGAATGAGCAGGGGAGAGGAAGAGAGGGAGGGAGACACAGAACCCGAAGCAGGCTCCAGGCTCTAAGCTGTCAGCACAGAGCCCGACGCGGGGCTTGAGCTCACAGACCGTGAGATCATGACCTGAGCCGAAGTCCAGCGCTTAACTGACTGAGCCACCCAGGCGCCCCATGTTTCAAAGCAAATTTTATTTATTTATTTATTTATTTATTTATTTATTTATTTTATTATTAAAAAAAAATTTAAAAAAAAAATTTTTTTTTTCAACGTTTTTTATTTTATTTTTGGGACAGAGAGAGACAGAGCATGAACGGGGGAGGGGCAGAGAGAGAGGGAGACACAGAATCGGAAACAGGCTCCAGGCTCCGAGCCATCAGCCCAGAGCCTGACGCGGGGCTCGAACTCACGGACCGCGAGATCGTGACCTGGCTGAAGTCGGACGCTTAACCGGCTGCGCCACCCAGGCGCCCCTCAAAGCAAATTTTGGAGTCAAAGTGGGTAGTGGGCATCTTCTGCAAAGTATGTAATATAGAATAAGTGGGAGGAGGAAGGGAGATAGGTTTAAAATGAGAGCGCAAAGGATAAAAGAAATATATTATTTGGGATTCACAGGGAGAAAAAGGCTTTAATCTAAGACATTTAGTGTTTCCCTATTACGGTTGGCACCAGATTGGCACCCACATTCCTTACTTAATGTCTAAGTACGTGCCTACAGGTATTTGCAAGTACTTGCCTAGGAAACGTATCTACCTATGTTGCTACTGCATAAATAATTGTGATAGAAATAAACCCATTACTAATGAAAGCTTCACGTACAAATAGTTGAACATCTCACTGAATATCTACATTATGCCGGTGGAACTCCAGGGCAGTGCTAATAGAGATACATCCGTGTAATGACTGACGACAAACATTAAAGGGGTGTCCTTCAAAGGAAGGAACAAGCAGTATCGTGAATAACACTTATATATAGGTTTCTCCTCCTACAACCCTTGCCTTCAACCACGCGGTAGTGCCTATCTTTTGCATCCCTTAATGATACCTTGGGTGGATTCCAAAGCTTTCTTGTTACTTTTGGTCACTGAAACTCAGCTCAATCTAGTTAATGCTATGCCTGCTGAAGTGCCCCGGGTCAAGTATACCGATGACTGCATTTTACTTTGAAACGGATCCCAAAAGTAAGATAAAGTCATCAATGATAGAAACACGAAGAGGAGCGTAGATATGAAATGAAGCAAGCGTAGCAACATGGTAAGTGTAGGGTCGAGGCGGGGAAGTAGATGGCTGTCTACTGTATAATTCTTTCAACTTTTCTGTCCACTTAAAAATATTCATAATAGAAAGCTGGGAAAAATAGAAGGCCTCTTTCCTTCACACACCTCTCCCTCCCCTATTCATTCTCGATTTAAAGCGGGAACTTCAAGCTCGTTGTTGGTCCCATCTCTTCTCCCCATTTCAGGGTCAGTTTACCCAGGGAATTGTGACTGCATGAACTGATGAGATGTGGGAAGTAAGTGAAGCCCAGAACTTTCGGTCTGGAAGATTTCAAAATAGGGCCAGTGAGCTGACTTACTCTTACAGTCAAGTTGTGGTTAAGTATCCAAATATGGAATATGTGGTGAACAGGGATGAGTCTCACTGTCCAGTGTTGGCTCAAAGCGAAATGGAGAGGCCAGTGGAGCTGTAGACTTGACTGAGCTGAGCCTTCTAGGATACTGGGTCCCTTATTTAGAATGCAGATACTTAGTGCTAAAGGGGTTGACTCACCTACACCCATACCAACACTAGAAAAACTCCACCCCCCCCCCACAAACAAACCTTAAAGAAAGATACAATCCAGTCAAAAAATAATCTTAAATTTCCAGAGACATAATCCTTTGGCTAGTTTCCCTTTGGATTAACATGATCTTCTTCCTTTCTATTACCGTATGAAAAATACAGTTCTGGAATTTGAAATGTGGACTGATTGACTAATATTCTTTCATGTTATTTTCCAAGGCTGGCCCCTGTAATGTGATGATGTCAGGAAAGTATCCTGGAGGGGCCAGTCTTCTCCCTCTCCAGCTTCTTTCCTTTTGTCGATAGTTGGTGTACCCCTTTGCCTCTTTGCATGCCCTTCCTTCACAGCCCGCTTGCCTGGTCTTCTGTTGTCCCTCCCCTCCTGTGCTCAGTTCCTCTCCTTGCATTTCCTGTCTGGTGTCATCTCTTAGGGAACGAGCCAGCTGGTCAGAGTCTTCATGGTGCAGTGCCGGTGACTGAGCGGTATCACTTAACATGGGCTACACGTCTCCGCCACAATCCCGGACAGTCTGTGAATCAGTCAACAAAACGTAGTGGATATGTCACCGTGATCATTAACTTTACGTGTCAACCTGGCTAGGCTATGGTGTCTGGTCGGTTGGTCAAACACTAGTCTAGCTGTTGCAATGAAGGTATTTTATAGATATGATTGATATTTCCAATCCGTTGGCCCTTAAGTAAAGGAAGTTACCCTTGATCATGTGGGTGGCCTTCATCCAATCAGCCGAGGGCCTTAGGAGCAAAACTGAGATTTTCCAGAGAAGGAATTGTACCTCAAGATCGTAACCTAGAAACCCTGCTAGAGTTTCCAGCCTGTTGGCCTACCTGATAGATTTCAGACTTGCCGACCTCCACAACATTGTGAGCGAATTCCTTAAAATACATTTTTCCCTTTCCCTTTCCCTCGCCCTAACTTCCTCGGTCATGTTTTTGGCATGTTGGCACCTGCCCTCCCTTCTACATCTGGGGAGCCCACCTATGAGAGGCATCAGCACAGATCCACAGACATAGAAAATAGCAGGCTATTGAGCCCAAGATGGCAGCCAGCATGTAGGCCCAAGACTCAGGCACTCCCTCTTGGATTCACCTGTGAAGTCAGTAGCTAATGCCAGCCGTGACCGTTTAGGACAAATTATCTGTGTTGAGGGGCCAGCTTTTAAAACTTTCCAATTTGCTGGGGACTGCTATTTTATAACAGACCATAAAAATGAGTCACTAGAAAGATGAATAATAAATGAAAAAAGTCATAAAACTACAAACCTCAATTATACACTATTGGGTTCACAACAGAAAATCACTCCACCAAAGCACTATAAAACTTCTAAACGCTTACTGTCAAATCCTGTACTTGGTGAAGATTAGTAACACGCATTTTGGAGACTCCCCGTGAGTGGCAGTGACTTAGACCTTATTCTTGGAAGGATGCAGAGGCAAGGAGCATGAAGTTCAGGAGCAGGGGAATCAGTGGAGGCATCTTAACCAGATTCTTCCTACAGTGTGATTTGGCTAATTTCGGGCTCCTGGTCTGCTCTCCCCCATGTTTCATTCTGCCCATTCTCCAAGTTGGGCTTCGCTTCTTTTCTGGACTCTGTGAACCTCCCAATACCCTTCCAATACAAAACATCTGAACCAAAATTACCCCCAACTATTGTTCGTAGTCTGTAGCCAAGAACCCTGACAAGCACAAATATTCACAAATATTTACTGTGAAAAATTTTTAAGGGATTATGTGAGCTGATGGGAATAAGGTGCTTATATGGGGCTTAGAACCGAACAGGAGCTCAAGAAGCAATGTGGCAGACAGAACTCTGGTGATCCCTAGTGATTCCCCACTTTCCGGTATCCACACCTTTCTGTAGTTCTTTTTTCCTTGAGGCGGATGGGAACTTGTGACTTGCTTCTAATCCATTGAATATGACAAAAGTGATAGAATGTTACTTCTGTGACTACATTATATTATATGACTCTGTAGTAGCAGATTGGAGGGAGATTCTCCTTGCTGGTTTGAGGAAGTAAGCAGTATTATGAGAAGTCCACATGGGAATTGGGAGAGAAGTGTGCCTTTAGGGCCGGAGAGAAATCTCCAGCCAACAGTTAATAAAAAGCTGGGGCTGGGGCACCTGGGTGGCTCAGTCGGTTGTGCATCGGACTTCAGCTCAGGTCATGATCTCGCGGTTCGTGGGTTCGAGCCTCACATCAGGCTCGCTGCTGTCGGTGCAAAATCCACTTCAGCTCCTCTACCCCTCTCTCTCTGCCCCTCCACTGCTTGCGCTCTCTCTCAAAAATAAATAAACAATGTTTAAAAAAATAAATAAAAAGCTAGGGCTCTCAGTGCTACAGCTACAGGGAAATGAATTCTGCCAATAATCTGAGGAAGCTTGGAAATAAATCCTTCCCCAGTGGACCTTCGGATGAGAACTCATCCCTGACCAAGACCTTGAATGCAGTCAGTGAGAGACCCAAAACAGTGTACCCAGCTGAGCGTTAGCCGGACTCCTGACCTATGGGAATTCTGAGATAATAAGTGTGTGTTGTTTATGTTGCTAAGTTTGTGGTGATTTGTTATGCAGTGATAGGTAATGCATACAGGTAGCAATGGTTTTTATTATGATTTCTTAAAGAAATAATTGCGAAAATTAGCCCCAGTAACTATGGTATACTTGACTAAAAATGGGTGCCGCTTTCACAGGCATCCAGTACCCAGATCTCAAAATAAATCAGAGTATTAACTGAGATCTTCCAAAGGGATAGTCAAAACATCAACCGAAGGATGAAATTTCTTTAGCGTGTCACTTAAAAAATAATTTTAGAAATAGATGGAGCTTTGTACAACTACTTTGGAAAACTGAACATATGCCCACTGTATAATCTTACAATTTGACTCTTGGTTATATACCTATCTTAGATAAATGCTTATTTCTGCCAAAGGACATGTACAGGAATATTGATAGAAGCACTATTCATAACAACGTCAAACTAGAAATTGCCTGAATGACCGTGGATAGCAGATGCTAAGCACATAGTATGATTCTATTTATATAAAGGCGTTACCCTTGGGAGGTAAACCTGAAAGGGGCATAAGAATGACTTCTGGAATGTTGGTAATGTTCTGTTTCTTGATCTGGTTGTTGATTCCATGGATGTATTCAGCTTTGGAAAAGGTCATGAAACTGTACTCTTATGATACATCTATTTACCCGCATGCATGTTGTCTCGATAGAGATTTAAAAGTGAATGTGAAGATTGAATTCCACCCTGAAAAATGTCTGTATCTATTTAAATGTACAGAAAGCGTGTATCTCCCCACATTTTCAGGCAAAAGAGAGTCTCAGAGAAGGTGTACTGCTTTTATTTTGTAGTTTTGCATCACCTGCGGCTTACTTTCAGGGCTTGCAATCCTGGTGGAGATCAAGCAAACCCTTGATCCTAGACCTGAAGCTTTAATGTTAGAATTAGGAAAGCTACAGGATGGGATGAGACTTTGGAGGCTCTTTCTGCTCTCCTCCCTTAAACCATATGACAGAGATAACTATCTCTGCTACCCCACGGCCAGATTTACCCTATACATAGAATACAGAATGGTTTCTGATAGATGTCATTGGCTGTTGATATCAACTCTCTTCCAGCTTAAGTCATGTTAGTCCTTCATCCAGTGATGAGCTGTGACAGAATCATTATCACTTTGGGATACAAACTGCAGGGAAGGGATGTGGGAGGGTTTTAGTGGGGCCAGTCCAGAAGATAAAGCCACCTTACTAATCCACTAACTCCACACTTCTACGTATCTGTTCTATTCCACGTTCTGTGGTTTTCCACACCTGTTATTATCTTTACGTGCTATTGGGGGGTTGTAAAGAAGCCAAAATCCATCTAATTTCTAAGCCAGAAGTAAAGTTGTTGAACTAAGGACAGCATCAAAATTTATCGACGGCAATTTAAGTTACTTCTTCATGACTTGAACTGGATGCAATGGAATATTTGGTGGGTATTTGTTTGTATTTCTGTAAACAGAAGCATCTTTAAGGAACCTTCCCACTCCTACACTGGTCTGCGAAATGTTTGAAGGGAACGTTCTCTTCTTATTCATTCAAGAGTTTTAAGAGGTTCGCGAGCAAGTACCTCGTTGGCCAAAGGAAATTCCAGAATTTCCATACAGAAGGGAAGTTTGGTTGCAGTCTAAGAGGGGTGAGAGTAAGTCAGGGGACCTGCCTCTGATCCGTGTTTGCTTACTAATCGGTTTTCATTGAGCTGCATGCCAATTTGGGATGACTTTGGTAGGTTATGTGGGACGTAATGGAGCAGACTGGGAACCTGACCAAGATACCTCTCATTGGTGTCAGCATAAGCAAATCATTGAGCTGGTCTCTGTCTTGGTAATAGTACCTTGGGACAGTTTCATACACATGCCTCCCAGGATCTCACTGTCTCCTGGGAAAGATACTGACACCAGCACCTACAGTAAAAGTTCTCTAATGTAAATGTATTATTTTAAAACCTTTTTTTAGAAAACAGTTTATTTATTTAAAGAAAGAGAAAGAGTGTGAGTGGAGGAGGGACAGAGAGAGAGAGAGAGAGAGGGAGAGAGAGAGAGAATCCTGAGCAGACCCTGTGCCGTCAGCGCAGAGCCCAACATGGGGCTGGAACCCACGAACCGCGAGATCATGACCCGAGCGGAAATCAAGAGTTGGGTGCTTAACCGACTGAGCCACCCAGGCACCTGCCCCACTTGTAACTTTGGATCAATGAGCATGTTATTGAACTAACTTATGAGTCTATGTGATAAATCATTAATGAAAAGACAAAAGGCAAATACAGGGAGGAGGCAAGAATATTTGCATATAAATGTTGGATGGAGATTTAACACACGATTGGAGCTTTGTCCATGTTGTTCTAGAAAGATTGAATAGGGGCGCCTGGGTGGCGCGGTCGGTTAAGCGTCCGACTTCAGCCAGGTCACGATCTCACGGTCCGGGAGTTCGAGCCCCGCGTCAGGCTCTGGGCTGATGGCTCAGAGCCTGGAGCCTGTTTCCGATTCTGTGTCTCCCTCTCTCTCTGCCCCTCCCCCGTTCATGCTCTGTCTCTCTCTGTCCCAAAAAAATAAATAAACGTTGAAAAAAAAATTAAAAAAAAAAAGAAAGCTTGAATAAAAATTTGGACCTTCTTTAAAATGAGTATTTTCTAGACTGTGTTTAAACCATAAGTTCGGGGCACCTGGGAGGCTCAGTCGGTTGAGCGCCCAACTTCAGCTCAGGTCATTCTATCTCGGTTTGTGAGTTCAAGCCCCATATCTTGCCATGCTCTTGCCCTCTCATTCCCTCTCTCTCAAAAGAAAAAAAAAAAGGTCAGTTCTTCTAGATCAGGGGTTGAATTTACTTTTCACTTTGCATCTTTCTGTTACCCAATAGGAAGCTGAATATATAAATGGAAGGGAAGGAGGAGGCAACCCCTTTTTGGGGTGGGGGTAGCTTATATTTTTCTAAAATGGTGAAAGAGAAGGGTGCTTGGCTGGCTCAGTTGGAAGAGCATATGACTCTTGGTCTCAGGGTTGTGAGTTCAAGCCCCGGGCTGGGTGTAGAGATTACATACATACATACATACATAAAAGAGAGGTGGTATTGAATTGGGCCAAGTACGCCATTGCCTCTCTAGGGTATAAAGAGTGAGAATTTTCTACTTCTAAGAAATTATGGCTTCTTGACTCTTCTTTTCTCTCTGGCTTCAACACTAGCTCTTTTCCAAACAAACCAATACATGAATAATCAACTTACTGCATGACTCAATTATAACTGCAGAGTTTGGCCCCCAGGGAAAGGAAGATGGAGAGAAAGAGAAAGAGTGACAGCCGATGATTCATCACCCATTTTGGGCGGAGAGGGTGGGTACCTAAAGATTTAACCTTTTAACTCATGGACTTTGGTATTTGAATCATTTGAGGGAGGGCCAACGATACTGGATTCTGAACTTTTTCTCAGCCATGAAACGGATCCATTCATTCATTCATTCGCCCATCCAACAAATATTCATTGAACATCTACTCTGTGCCAAGCACTGTGCTCAGCCCTGGGGGCATAAATGTGCAGAAGATGTTCCCAGGAGCCTGCACGTACAGGGTGGTAGATATGGCTGTAAATGGTTATGCTGTTGGGCGAGGCTAAGGGAAGCTGACTCCGGCATGGCTCACAACGGCCTTGCACGAGCAAGTCAATAAAATCAGCTTTCATTTTGGCCATTTGCCCCATTCTCATAAAGACCGAGTGATGCAGTAATTTGTCTGCAAATTAAAAAAGCATACCAAAGACTGAGACAACATTTTTCCCCAGGTGCTGTCACAAAGATCAAGAGACTTTTCTTTACTCTTGCTGCTGTGGTTGAAGAGGCCACCCTGGGCTGGGCCCGCCGAATGGGCTTTGGATTGGGCCTGATGGCATCAGGACCTCGGTTGAGTGAACTCACTCAAAGTCAAGGCCTTGTGCCTGCGAATCCAGAAATGGCAAATCAACTCATTTCTAAATGTCACCATTTAGCATGTCTTTAATTTGCACGATAATACTCCTAGAGAAGAGGAGTATATGGCTGGATCCAGAGCCGAAGAAACCCTGTGAAACTACCACTCACCCAAGCCACAGGAAACTGATAACACAAATTAGAACCCTGATATATAATGTACAACGAGAATCCTGAGGGTTGCCTTCTTCACTGGGCAGGTGATCTAGTTTCTAAGGCGTATGGTGTGTTAATTTCATTAACCAAAGTCTCCGGGTTCTGGTAGCACCTTCCTGCAGATCCGCTCTTAGTGTCCCGTGTTTGGTCAGCTCAGGGAGACAACTTGTCACCGGAGGAGCCTGGCTGTCTTGCTGAAGCCTATGATGCCGAAATGCCCTACTTCTGAGAACGTTGTTCGAGAGGTTCCCCCATGCGATCAGGTTGAAGCTGGCCTCCAGCTGAGACCATAGCCTGACGTAACACCTCCCCCCCATCTTCCCACTCAGTTCTGCTTCCCTCCCTCTCTTCCTCATAAGAGCACCCGCCCCCTCCTCAAGAACTCACGGGCACAAGAGCTCCTGTTTCAGGCTCCGCTTCTCAAGATGGGAACTTTAAGACGTTTAAGTAAACCAATGTAGATAGAGTCTCAGCCTAGTTCATATATCTTCAAATGGCGTGCCTATTCCTTTAGAATTCTTTGAGTCACTACTGGCTGTTGATTGCTCCCTCCACCATCACCCACAGAGGGGAGGGGTCTAATGCCTATGATTTGAAGGGCCAGAGGTTATAGGTGGCTGATGTCCCCCCGATGAAGTTGTGGGCTTTCTTCTTTTCTACTTTGGGTTGCCTGCCTCTCTGTCTGTCCCTGCTATCTTTCGTCTCTGTGGCTACTGTCGCTGTAGCATTTTTTTTTCTCAGCTCCTCCCCCGTGGCCACCTACCATCACCTTCTCCTTTTGCCCTCTTGCTTAGCCTCCAGAGTCATCTCTGATGACAAGTGAAGGGACATGAGCCGAATTACCACGGGGAAATACTCCAGTTGTAGCACCCCGAGGCTTTCGCTCGGGTGTCATGTGGCCTATTAGCCGTTCATCCACGTGGTTTCAAAGAAGCGAATGCCTCACCTCTGCCAGAACCTTGGGAAAACATTCTGGCTATCTCGTGGGGAATGAGATAGAGAGGGGCCCATGGCCACCCTGACGTAGCGCTTTCTAAGCGCTCAGATTCTTACAGTTCTTTGCTCTCTCCGATTTCGGCTGACCCAGGTTACCTCAAGGTGCTGTAAATTGCAACAGGGCCACGATGCAATTGGCCATAAACGCAGGGTAAGCCTCTACGGTGGGGGGGGGGGGGTGGGGGAGGTCACTCTGATTGCACGGCGCACCTTGGTTATCGGGGCCCCAGGGGCAGGTGGAGCAGGACTGAGAGCTGCTGAGTCAGTGGGGTGCAACACTTCTCCAAAGCATATTCCAACAGGTCCCCTTACCTGTCTGTCACGGGGCAAGACTCCTTCATTGCTCAGTGGATAGGCTAGCTTCCCTTACTATTATATATTTTGCAGAAGGCGGTCCTGACCATTTTCAAGACTCCCCCCCGCCCCCGCCTTCTCTCCTCTCTTCTCCTTCCAAACTTGGCCTAGAGAGGTGTGTTTGATAAATTTGTCACTGCTCAACGGCCTTGACTTAGGCCTTAGATATCCTCTTTTCATAGCCGGAGTAGAAACAAGAAGCAAGACTTTCCTGTTTCAGCACCCTCCCGGTTCAAGGTCTCTTGGTTTGTCCCTGTCCCATCTCTAGAGAGTCATTCAAATCTTAGCGTTGCTCTGCACGGAACCCAATGAAAGGCAAGCTTCCTTCACCCCTCTCGTTAGCATCAAAGACTTGAGGCACCATTCCTGACGGGAACTCCCTGGTCAGATGCCCCTGAGAGAATTGGTACCAGCTGGCAGGCTAACACACTGGGATGCTGTCCTGGGGTGGGTAGCGCGTGCCTTGGGGCCCCCCAGTATGGAAGGCCTCGTTGTCATCTCAAGGGATTCCTTGAAGAAAACATCTATGGCGGACAACGTTGGTTGAAGACAGAATTTCTCAAGCCCTTTCTTCTTTTCACTGAGCAAAGTCCCAGCTGCTGCCAAAGTTTCTGTCAGCTACACCTGGCCTTGGGAGGAGTACTTTGTCAGGAACCACGGGATTTCCATCTACTTCTGCCCCCTCGCTCCCCACATCTTGATTACTGAGATTTCCTGCTTTGCCCTCACATCTTGCTCCCATATCTCAGACTAAGACACAGACACTTCTCTCAGAGGAAACTGAGAGTTGCTACCTTAGGGAAACAATATGGATGCGTGGGGCACAGAAAATTAGAGGGGATGGGAAGGAGACCGTGGGAGCCCTCGAAAGGTAGGAGGGAGAGTGGAAAGTTGGGAACGAATATAGGTATGAGTAAAGCTTTGCCTCGTGGAGGAAACCACAGGCATGGATTTGCCATGCTTGGGTTGTGGCCCTCAAAAACGCCTTCCTTGGCTGAGGGAGTAGAACACAGTGTCTACGGGCTTTGGAACTAGACAGAAGTGACGTGAAGCCCGTCTTCCTATCTACTGCTGGTGCCGGGACCCAGCTACTGAGCCTCTCTTAGCCTCCCCGACTTCCCCTAGAAACCGGACAATAATACTCCAACTCATATTTGTGCGGTCTACCAGGGGAAGTTTGTGCAACTGTCCTGGCAGGCAAGAAGCTCTCAGGAGGCACTTGTTACCTTCCCTTTTCCTTAGCCCGTAAGCCTCGCCCAAACAAGAGAGGTGCCATTTCCTACATGGGAAACCAAAGGAAGCAAAGACCCCGTTTCAGCCGATTTGAGTTGCCCATTTGAATTTTCCCTCTGAGTTCGTAGAAACTTCCCGTCTGTCTTTCACATATTTTCTTTCCGTTTCAGAACTTCTAGTACTTTCTACATGCGATTTGATTTTGTGAGACTCCATGTTTATGGCTGCTATGTATAATTGTTGTCTTTTATATACTCTTGTTATATGTACTGTTCCATGTTGCTTTTTTTTTTAATTTCAGAGGGTATTTATTTATTTACTTTCAACCTTATTGAAATATAATTGACATATAACTTTGTATAAGTTTAAGCTGTGTAAGGTAATGATTTGATATATGTGTATATTGCTAGATGACCACCACAGTAAGGATAGTTAACACACTCATCCCTTTATGTGTTTATATATTTTTTTTGTATGGTAAGAACTTTTAAGATCTACTCTCTTAGATGTAGTCCCGGTAGTTTATTTTTGCTTTTGTTTCCCTTGCCTCAGGAGACATATCCAGAAAGAAATTGCTATGGCTGATGTCAAAGAGGTCACTGCCTGTGTTTTCCTCTAGGATTTTTATAGTTTCAGGCTTCCCAGTTAGGTCTTAAGTCCATCTTAAATTTCTTTTTGTGTAGGGCGTAAGAAAGTGGTCCAGTTTTCCCAGCACCATTTGTTGGAGAGACTGTCTTTTTCCCTTTGGATATTTTTCCCTGCTTTATCAAAGATTCATTGACCATCTAGTTGTGAGTTCATTTCTGAGTTTTTTGTTCTGTTGTATTGATCTATGCGTCTATTTTTGACTACCATACTGTTTGGGTTACTACAGTGTTGTACTATAACTTGACGTCCAGAACTGTGATGCCTCCAGCTTTCCTTTTCTTCTTCAAGGTTGCTTTTGGCCACTCGGGGTCTGTTGTGATTCCATACAAATTTTCGGATTTTTTTGTTCTACCTCTGTGAAAAGTGCTGCTGGTATTTTGATAGGGGCTGCATTAAATGCGTAGATTGCTTTCAACAGCGTAGACACTGAAACGATATTTGTTCTTTCAATCCGTGAGCATGAAATGCCCTTCCATTTCTTTGTGTCCTCTTCAATTTCCTTCTCCGGTGTTTTATAGTTTTCAGACTACAGGTCTTTAACCTCTTTGGTTAGGTTTATTCCTTGGTGTCTTGCACTCGAAGCAATTGTAAATGGGACTGACTCCTTAATTTCTCTTTGAATTTGTTTATCTGTTCTAATAGCTTTTTGGTAGAGTCTTTCATATTTTCTATATATATAGAAATCATGTCATCTCCAAATAGTGACAGTGGTACTCCTTCCTTGTTCCTTTTATTTCTGGTGTCTGATTGCTGTGGCTAGGACTTCCAGTATTGTGTTAAATAACAGCGGTGATGGGGCACCTGGGTGGCTTGGTCGGTTAAGCGTCCGACTTCGGCTCAGGTCATGATCTCACCGTCTGTGAGTTAGAGCCCCGCATCGGGCTCTGTGCTGACAGCTCAGAGTCTGGGGCCTGTTTCGAATTCTCCCTCTCTCTCTGACCCTCCGCCGTTCATGTTCTGTCTCTCTCTGTCTCAAAAATAAATAAACGTTAAAAAAAAATTAAAAAAAAAATAACAGCGGTGACATTGGGTATCCCTGTTCCTGACCATAGAGAAAAGCTCTCAGGTTTTCCCCATCTTAGATGATATTTGCTGTGGGTTCTTCATAGATGGCCTTTATCATGTTGAGGTATGTTCCCTCTAAGCCCACTTTTTGAAGTTGTTGTTTTTTTTTTTTTTGTTTTAAATCACGAATGGATGTTGTAGTTTGTCAAGTGCTTTTTCTGCACCTATTGAAGTGGCCTTGGGATTTTTATCCTTTATCTTGTTGGTGTAATGTATCACATTGATTGATTTGTGAATATTGAACCACCCTGGCAACCCAGGAATAAATCCCACTTGGCCGTGGTAAATGATTTTTCAGATGTATTGTTGGATTTGGTTTGCTAATATTTTATTGAGAAATTCTGAATCTGGGTTCATCAGAGATATTGGCCTGTAGTTCTCTTTTTTAGTGTCGTGTTTATCTGGTTTTGGCATCAGGGTAATGCTGGCCTCATACAATGAATTTGGAAGTTTTCCTTCCTGTTCTATTTTTTGGAATAATTTGAAAAAAATAGGTGTTAACTCTCCTTTAAATGTTTGGTAGAATTTGTCTGTGAAGCCATCTGGCCCTGGACTTTTGTTTGTTGGCAGTTTTTTGATTATTGATTCCATTTCTTTGATGGTTATCAGTCTGTTCAAGTTTTCTACTTCTTCTTATTTCAGCTTTGGTACTTTATATGTTTCCAGGAATTTATTTCTTCCAGGTTGTTCAATCTGTCAACATATAACTTTTCATAATATTTTCTTAGAATGGTTTGTATTTCTGTGGTGTCGGTTATCATTTCTCTTCTCTCATTTGTGATTTTATGTATTGGGGTCCTTTCTCTTTTCTTTTTGATAAGTCTGGCTGGAGGCTTTATTAATTTTTTCATGTTTATTTATTTTGAGAGAGAGGGAGGGAGAGAGAGAGTCCCAAGCAGTCTCCACACTGTCAGTGCAGAGCCCAGTGAGGGGCTCAATTTCACAAACCATTGGATCATGACCTGAGCCGAAATCAAGAGTCGGACGTTTAACTGACTGAGCCACCCAGGTGCCCTGGTGTTTATCAATTTTATTAAGTTTTTCAAAGAATCGGTTCCTGGTTTTATTAATCTGTTCTACGGTTGTTTTTGTTTCTATATAATTTATTTCTGTTACAATCTTTAGTATTTCCTTTCTTCTGATGGCTTTAGGTTTTGTTTATTTTTCTTTTCCTAGCTCCTTTAGGTGTAAGGTTAGGTTGCGTATTTGAGATTTTTCTTGCTTCTTGAGGTAGGCCTGTATTGTTAAATATTTTGCACTCAGGACCACTTTTGCTGCCTCTCAAAGGTTTTGTACTGTCACGTTTTATCATCATTTGTTTCCACGTATTTTTAAATTTCTTCTTTGATCTCCTGGTTGCCCCAGTCATTGTCTAGCAGCATGCTGTTTAACCTTCATGCATTTGTGGTCTTTCCAAATTTTTTCTTGTAGTTGACTTCTAGTTTCATAGTGTCGTGGCCAGAAAAGGTGCATGGTATGATTCCAGTCTTTTTGTATTTGTTGAGACCTGATTTGTGATCTGATACGTGATCTATTCTGTAGAACGTCCTATGTGCACTTGAAAAGAGTGTGTATTCTGCTGTTTTAGGATGGAATGTTCTGGATATATTTGCTAAGTCCGTCTGGTACAGTGTGTCATTCAAAACCACTGTTTCCTTGATTTTCTGTTTAGGTGATCTGTTTAATGATGTAAGTGGGGTGTTAAAGTCCCCTGCTATTTTTGTATTATTATTAGTTCCTTTCTGTCTGTTATTAACTTTTTTATGTATTTGGGTGCTGTCATGTGTGGTGCATAAATATTTACAATTGTTATATCTTCTTGTTGGATTGTCTCCTTTATTATGATACAGTGCCTCCCTTCATCTCTTGTTGTGGTCTTTCTTTTAAAGTCTAGTTTGTCCCACCTAAGTTGCTACCCCAGCTTTCATCTGACACCCATTTGTGTGAGAAGTGTTTTTCCATTCCCTCACTTTCAATCTGCAGGTGTCTTTAGGTCTAAAATGACTCTCTTGTAGGCAGCATCTTGATGAGTCTTTTTTGTACATTCTGGCACCCTACATCTTTTGATGGGAGCATTTTTTCCTTTTACGTTCAAAGTAATTACTGATAGGCATGTATTTGGTGCCATCTTATTACTTATTTGGTCATGTTTCTGGTGATTTTCTCCGATCCTTTCTTGTCTTTGTCACTTCTGGTCTCTTTTTTCCATTCAAAGAGTCCCCTTTAATATTTCTTTCAAAGCTGGTTTAGTGCTCACCAATTCCTTTAGTTTCTGTTTGTCTGGGAAACTTTGTACCTCTCCTTCTAGTCTGAATGATAGCCTTGCTGGACAGAATATCCTTGGCTACAGACTTTTCTCATTCAGCACATCGAATGTATTATGCCACTCCCTTCGGCTTGGCAAGTTTCTGTTGAGAAATCTGCAGCTAGCCTTATGGGTCTAACCTTATAAGTAAAAGACTTCTTTTGTCTTGCTTCTCTTAAGATTCTTTTTCTTTATCACCATATATTGCAAATTTAATTACAGTATGCCTTGGTGTTGGCCTGCTTTTGTTGACTTTGATGGGAGTTCTCTGTGCCTCATGGATCTGTCTGGATGTCTGTTTCCTTCACCAAACTAGGGATGTTTCCAACTATTATTTATTCAATTAAATTTTTTGCCCCCCTTTCTCTCTTTTATTCTGGGACTCTTATTATTTTCCATTAATTTTTCCTCTAGGTCACTAATTCACTCTGATCCTTCTTCCAGCTTGCTGTTCATTGCATCAAACCTGTTTCCAGTCTCATTCGCTGCATCTTTCACCTCTGATTGATTCTTTTTTTAACTCTTTTATCTCTGCGGTAAGGGTCTCACTAATGTCTTCTATTCTTCTGCTGCTTTAAATTCTCCATCAGGCATGTTACTTATATCTGTTTTGCTTAGATCTCTGGCCATGGCCTCACCTTGTTCTTTCATTTGGAATACATTCCTCTGTCTTCACATTCTGTGTAAGTCTCTGCCTTCTTCTCTGTGTTAGAGAAGCCAGTTCTGTCTTCTGCTCCTGAAAGTAATGTCTTTATGAAGATGCCATGCAGCACCCAGGGCCTGGTGCTTCAGGGAGTGTCTCCAGTGTGTGCTGTTGTGTTCCCGCTGCTCTATCCTTCAGGTCAGTTGTCTGCAGAGGCTCTCCTTGCCTGCTAAGGGCAGTGTTTGGTCTCTGGCTTGATCGTGGCAAATTTTAACTAGATGTGCTCTGGTCTGCTTGTGATATGAGACTTGACACCACTTCCACCAGAACTAAGGTCCTGCAGTACTCTCTGTCAGGGGATGTAGTGTGGGCAGGGATTTGTGCTTGTTTTCTGGAGGAGGGGCCAACTGCATTGGGACTGAGGCAAGTGTCACTAAGAAGGGTAGTCCCACCAGAGTGCATTGGGGCTTGGGGCTTGGTGTATATAAGTTAGGCAACCAGTGTTGGTGCTGTGCTGCTTCCTACAGGTGGCTCTGTGTTTACGCTGGGGGATAGTGGAGGGAAGTGGCACCAGCCAGTTCATTTGTTCCCAGAGAGGTGTCTCTGTGAATGTTGCCTCTCAGGGACATGCTCTGAGAAGAATGAATAATCTCCACCCTGTGTGCCTTAGGCATTCTTCAGATGGCTGTTTCCACACTGTCTGCCCCTGAGTTGTTTGCCTGCCTTCTCTCCAAGGGCAGTGCAGTGCCCTCTGGGCTCCATGCCAGCCAAGTCTAGTGACTTAAAACTCCAGGCTTTAAGTCCTGCTGGTTGCAAGAATTCATGAAATTCAGCTCCTTACATTTTCCAAGCCAACGGCTTTGGGGGAAATATTCTCCTTGTGAGTTCCTCTGTGTGTTCTTCTCTCTCTGGGATGACAGCTCCCTCTCCACTGTAGCACCGTGATCTGTTTCTCCCCTAAGCCACACCTCTGCCCTTCCTACCTCCTTCAATATAGCCAATTCTCTCCCTGTAGTCGTGGAGTTTGTCTGTCAGTCTTCAGGTCAACTTCTGGGATATTTAGGATGATTTGACAGTTATCCAGTTGCTTTTGTGGGATGAGATGACCCTAGGGTCCTCCTGATCCCCTGCCATTTTCTTCATCTGTAGTATACTTTGAATCACATATGTGATAATTTCTTTTTAAAAATTTTTAAAATGTTTATGTATCTTTGGGATAGAGAGAGACACAGTGTGAGTGGGGGAAGGGCAGAGAGAGGGAGACACAGAATCCAAAGCAGACTCCAGCCTCTGAGCTGTCAGCCCAGAGCCCGACGCGGGGCTCGAACTCACAGACCTGGAGAGCATGACCTGAGCTGAAGTTGGACACTTAACCGACTGAGCCACCCAGGCGCCCCACAAATGTGATACTTTCAGCTTTGCTCTACTTTCGCTCGGCTATCTGGGGTCTTTTGTTGTTCCATGCAAGGTTAAGGGTTGGGTTTTTTTTCCCTATTTCTGTGAAAAGCTCATGCATTCAAATATGCATTCTATTGACTCAAATATGGCTTTGAGTAGCAAGGATATTTTAATGATATTAATCCTTCTGATCCATGAACACAGGATATCTTTCATCAAAGTCTTGTAGTTTTTATTATATGATCTTTTACTTCCTTGGTTAAATGTATTCCTACGTATTTTATTGTTTCTGATGTTATTGTGCATGAGACAGATTTCTTTATTTATTTTTCAAATGTTTCATTGGTAATGCATAGCAAAGCAAGTTATTTCTGTATGTTGATTTTATATCCTGCAAGTTTACTGAATCTGTTAATTAGTTTCAAAAACTTTCTTGGTTGAATCTTTGGGGTTTTCTATATATAAGATGATATCATTGGCAAGTAATGATAATTTTATTTTTCCCTTTTCAATTTGAATGCCTTCATTTCTTTGTCTTGGCTAATTCCTCTAGCTAGGACTTCCAGCACTATGGTGAATAGAAGTGAAAAGCGTGAGCACGCTTGCGTTGCTCCTTATCTTAAAGGAAACACTTTCAACCCTTCATTATTGAGTATGATGTGAGTTGTGGGTTTGTCCTATACAGGCTTTGTTAGTTTCAGGTAGGTTCCTTCAATACTCAATTTGTTGACGTTATTATTCCTGTTACTGAAAGTTTCCATTCTGTGTTTGGTTTTCCTTTAAGCAAACTAAAGTTGTATCAATTTGAGGCAGAGTTGGAGGCAGGTGAATGTTGTTGAACTCCATTCACCAAAGCTATTACAGGTTTCCTGGGCATGAAGAAGTCGTCTCTTCAGGTCTGGTGCTTGGTGGGGATATTTCAGTCTTTAGGTTGTGTACCTTCACGTAGGTAAACTTAAATGGGGGTCGCCTCTGTGGCTTTACTTACATGGAGTAATACACATTCATCCTTGTAAATGATGCCCAGACCATCCTGCCGACTGAACACCAACACGATGGAACTAGATGCAAGGCCAAGCCGCAGTCTGAATTCCAACAGTAGCAGTCAGCACCCCTTGCATGAAACCAAGAGCTGGAGCCCCATTTCCTGAAATAGACGAGTGTTCTAGCTTTCCCGTCTGCCAATTGTAATGCACAATTTGTAGTTAAAATTTGAATTCCTCAGCCACTGTGCCTAAGGGCCTCTGGGGCTCTCCTAAAATTAGTGAGAGAAAGTGACAGTCCGAGAGCAGCTTGCTCAGGCCCATCATCTTTATTTAACATCAGCATGTTGCTGAACTGCAAGAAGGTAGAGTACTGGAGCAGGGGAATGTTCCTTTCAGGGGCTTCGTTCATATGTTTTCATTACAGACAGGGTGGCTCTCCCGGTGCCGGGATTAGAAGAGACAAGAAACCAAATCTGCTAGGATCCTTCATTGATTTGTCTCTGCTCACGTCTGACTTCCCATCTTGATTCAAAATAAGATCGTCACAAGAGGTCGTGCCCTTCAACTTCTTCATATAGGTGACCCTGGAATCACAAAAAAATGGAGAGGATGTCTGAACCCAACCCAGTGCACTGGGAGCTCAAAAACAGAGAACCAACGATATGACCCCTACTGACAGAAGCCCCTGGTTTCTTCTTCAAAAAGCTGCCACGTAAGTTTATCGGAAGGTCTTCCCCTTTTAGTGGTGGTGCAAGAGACTCTGGGTTAGGTAGCTATCCTGGTGTGATCGCGATGTTCCACTGCGAAAGGGGCTCTTGGTTTATTCACTGCTATTGGCGGGTGCTGTGGAAGTTACCCAAACCCCGCCACAGTGATGGGGAACGTCTGAGTATGCAATTAGATGGGGTCATGGTCTGATGACCTTGGCATAGCCCTTTCATGTAAGGGTTAAGGGCACGGGTCGTAGAATCAGATAAACTGGATTCGAACACTGATGTGACTGTTTTCCATCTGTGTAAACTCGGGAGCATCAAACGCTGAGTTTCTCATCTGCCAAATAGGGTGTGTTAGGATGTGTTCTGTTTCCAGAGAAATAGAACAATTAGGATATGGATATATGGACACATGGATATCCATGTATATATATGGAGGGGGGAGGGAGAGAGCTATATATGAAGGAACTGGTTCATATGATTGTGGAGACATGGTAAGTTCAAAATCAACAGAGCAGGCCAGCAGGCTGGAGACCCAGGGAAAAGTTGCAGTTCAAGTCCGAAAGATGTCTGCTAGCAGAATTCCTTCTTGTTCAAAGGAGATGGGTATTTTTCCTATTTAGGCCTTCCACTGTTTGGATGAGACCTATATTATATAGGGGAATCTGCCTTACTTAAAGCCCGCCAATTTAAATGTTGATGTCATCCAAAAACACCTTCGCGGAAACATCCAGAACAATGTTTGACCAAGTATCTTGGCGCTGTGGCCCAGACAAGTTGACATCAAATTAACCATTACGTAGGGATAATGCCATTCAACTTTAGGACTATTTGGAGACTTTATGAGATAATGTATGTCAAGTCAAAAGAAACTGAGCTTTCCACAAATGCTGGCTGCAATGACGACTATTAACATTCTCTTGATTGAGCTATTAGTAGCCAAAAGACCAAGATAAAAATTGGTATAAGCTTTCTGGAGAGAAAGTTGGCAAAATGTACCAAAAATCTTCAAAGGTTTATTCTTCAAAGGATGCTTCCATAATTAAAACTCTATTGAAAGGAAATAATTCAGGATGAGTGCAAAAATCTAACTCTGGGGGCGCCTCGGTGGCTCAGTCGGTTAAACGTCCGACTTCGGCTCAGGTCATGATCTCACGGCTCATGAGTTCGAGCCCTGCGTCGGGCTCTGTGCTCGCAGCTCAGAGCCTGGACCCTGTTTCGGATTCTTTGTCTCCCTCTCTCTGTCCCTCCCCTGCTCGCACGCTGTCTCTCTCTGTCTCTCTCAAAAATAAACTTAAAAAAAAACCTAACTCTGGGGGTTCTCATAATAGTGAAATTTATAATACAGAAAATTGGAAACAATCTAAATTTCCGACAATATGAGATTGAATAAATAAATAATTATATAGATCACAGAATGGAGTATTAAATAACCCTTTAAAACAATGTCGTAGAAGATTTTTTTTGATGGAAAGTTGTGATATAAGGAGAAGTAAAAAAAAAAGACTGAAACTGAAATGTACAGCTTGAGTCTATAATTTTATTTGAAAAAGCATATGCATAAAAACAATGGAAAGGCCATCCTTCGAAATATAAGTGATAGTTATTTCTGGGTTGTGGGATTAAAAGTGATTTTTTATGTTATTACTTTTTATAGAGTTGATTCTCCTGATATTTGTAAAAATGAATGTGCCACACAGGGATTTTTACGCAGTTTTGTAATGGATCGTCCATGGTAAACATGAGATCGGTCAGAGAAGGTTTGGCCAGGTGGAGCTTCTCGGAAAGAGAAAGTCAAAAGAAATTGGGTCTTCTAGGTATGGACTCACTTAGAAAGAGAGCCAGTTAAAGCAGGAATTCTCACCGTGAGGTGGGGGCGTGGTCTTTTCCCGATCCTTTGAAAAGTCTTTGTAATAGCAGGCTTTTTTTTTTTGTTTTAATTTTTTTTAAGGTTTATTTATTTTTGAGACAGAGAGAGACAGAGCATGAACGGGGGAGGGTCAGAGAGAGAGGGAGACACAGAATCTGAAACAGGCTCCAGGCTCTGAGCCGTCGGCACAGAGCCCAACACGGGGCTCGAACTCACGGACCGTGAGATCGTGACCTGAGCCGAAGTCGGCCGCGCAACCGACTGAGCCACCCAGGCACCCCTGTAATAGCAGGCTTTTAAGATGCCAGTGAGGCCAGGACGAGGGTGAGGAAAGCAAGGCACCACGGGGCAAAATGTAAGCTGGCATACACTCTTGGTACTGCCCCTGGCCTTGCACCGTGAAGAAGTTCCAGTACCTTCTCCAGCACGTGCTTGAGTGAGTGCTCTTACATTCTGAACGCTGGGTGCCTCATTTGCTTCACTCTAGTCTCTGTCCTGGTATCAACAAGTAACTTCTAACTGGTCGCCCCCATTGAAGTGGTTTTTTGTTATTTTTTTTTTGTTTGCCGAAATGCAGGAGTCTGTAGTTTAATGTTTTATTAATTCATTTTTGAGAGAGAGAGAGAGAGAGAGAGAGAATCCCAAGCAGGCTCCTTGCTGTCAGTGCAGAGCCTGAAGCGGGGCGTGATCTCACGACCCTGAGATCACGACCTGAGCCAAAATCAAGTCGGATGGAGCCACCCATGTGCCACCCACCTCTGCCACTGAAATGTTAGTAGTCAAATAAGATTACAAAATTTTCCTGAGCCGCTGGAAGAAGTCAGAAATGGCACCCCTCGAACTCAGAAAATTCCAACCATATAAAGAGCATAGATTCCGCATGTAGTTAACGGAGAAAAGGCTCAATCTTAAATTCTCCAAAAAGTGAAGGTGCCAGAATGTGTCCACTTAATGCACCTGCTCAAATCCGTTGTACGATTATAATTGTAGCTGGGAATTGAAAGGCTGACTTATTAGTCCGGTTAAACAAATTTTCTTGCACATTGCAAGTACAGAAATACCAAATACGCACAGATTCTCTACTGCAAAACCGTAAAAATACATAGCACTTAAAGAGCCAGTTAAATTTATGCTTTATTTCTAAATCTTGTGGTGATTGAAAGAAGCTTACAACTGAGACGGGTGGAATTCTAAGATCACCCCCAGTGACCCACTTCAGTGTGGGTGGAACTTAGAAAGACGATGAGATTGCTGTGATTACTAATCCGTTGACTTTGAGCTCATCAAAATAGAGATTCCAGCGCACCTGGGTGGCTCAGCCAGTTGAGCATCTGACTCTTAATTTCAGCTCAGGTCATGATCCCAGGGTCGAGAGATTGAGCCTCACATTGGACTCCGCGCTGAGTACGGAGTCTGCTTAAGATTCTCTCTCTCCCCCGGTCTGCCCCTCTCCCCCCATTCGTGCTTGCGCTCTCCCTCTCTCTCTAAAAATGAAAACAAAACCCAAAAAGTAAAAAAGCCCAGATATTTCTGGGTGGGCCGGACTTAAGCAGGCAAGCCTTTAAAAGCAGGTAAAACATCAGAGAAACAGTCTACTGACGTTGAAGATACAGTTGATCCCTGGCCAACAACCAGCCAAAACACACACACAAAAAAAACCCCAAACCAACCTGGGATCTAAGTTCTACAACCGCAAGGAATTCAATTATGCCAACGACCAGTAAATTTGGAAAAGGACCCAGAGCTTTACGTGAGAACCACAGCCCTAGATTTCAGCCGTGCCAGAACTCGTGATCCACAGAAGTTGTCATAGAAAACTAATACTCCCTCTGTAGTCGATTGTCTTGTGTCCTCTCAAAATATGTTGAAACCCAAACCCTTGGTATCTGTGAATGTGATCTTATTTGGAAATAGAGCCTTTGCAGATGTAGTCAAGTTAAGAAGAGGTCATGCTGAGTTCGGGTGGGCCCTGAATTTGATGACTGGTGTCCTCATAAGGAGAGGGAAACTTCTAGACACACGTACACACAGAGAGGAAGGATGGCCAAGTAAAGATGGAGGTAATAATTGGAATGATGTAGCTAAAGGCCAAGGAATGGTAGTGATTGTTGGCAACCATCAAAAGCTGGAAGAGGTAAAGAAAGATTCTCCCCTAGAGCCTTCAGAGGGAGCATGGCCGGCCAACATCTTGATTTCAAACTTCTGGCCTCCAGAATTGTTGTTATAAGCCACCCAGTTTGTGGTAATTTGTTATGGCAGCTTTAGAAAACTAATACACCCCCTCGAGAAACACTTATGCCATTCCTGGCAGAGAGGAGCCAGACACTCACCAAATTCATTTCTTCTAGCACGTGGCTAGACCACATTTCCAGTGGCCCTTCATCTGGAGTGGTCATGTGGCAAATTCTTGCTGATGGATTGTGCGCGGAGGCGTTGTGACACTTCGGATCATTGAATTAAAAGCTAATGTGCTTTGCCTAGGCTCTGTCTTGCCTTGTTCCAGAGCAATCTTGGAGGCCATTTGTTGAAGATGGCAGCCCCACGTGATTTAATGTGCCTGGCTCTCCAACTTTCTGCTTGGAGGAAATCCCTAGTCCTGGAACATCTGCATTGGCCTTAACCATGAGAGAGGAAAAAAACTTACATTGCCCTAAGCTACTGAGGTTTGGGGGCTTGTCAGTTGCCCCATTATGCCATCCCAAATATTGTCTGAAAGTCGATGGCACGTAGTGTCCAGACATATCAGCCCCCTTTTTATACTCACAGTGTCTTGTACTAAATATACACTGAAGTTTAAAGAATGGATGATCACTGCATTAGGAATTGGCTCATGCAGTTATGGAGGCTGAGAAATCCCACAATCTGCTATCTGCAAGCTGAAAGCCCAGGAAAGCTGGTGGTATAGTTCAGTCGAAATCTGAAGATCTGAGAACGAGGAGAACTGATGGTCTAAGTCTCAGTCTGAGCGTAGGCGAGTCCAATGTCCCAGTCGGGCAGAGAAGGGACAGATTCTTCCCCCCTCTCTCTTTTGTTTTCTTTGGGCCCTGAGAATACTGAATGATGCCCGCTCACATTGGGCAAAGGAATCTCTGCTTTACTGAGTTTGATGATTTAAGTGCTAATCTCATCCAGAAACACCCTCACAGACGTACCCAGAAATAATGTTTAGCTAAATATTTGGGCACTCCGTGATCCAGTCATGTTGACACATGAAATTAACCATCACAATCACAGAGCCCATGTCCCTAGTTTGTGCCTACCCATTACCAAATTCCTCCGTTCGCTCACAGAATCCTGCGACCTCAAGCTCCTCCTTCACCAAGTGGGATTTTGAATTTTAATATCTCAAAGTGTTTAAAAATCTTTATGTTTAATTTCAAATACTTGGGACTTGACAGCTCCGGCATTTTCCATCCTTTTCAACACAACTTTAACAGATTTTAAAAAGACATCTGGAAGAATTTCCCAAGGCTTTGTCCCTCGTTTTAAGGACATTACACCGACACGTTTGGACAATTTAGTTAAATGGGACTAATCATCAGTCAAAGGCATCTGCGTGAGCGATCATTAAACATTACTAGACTTATACCTAAAAGAATAAGATTTGTAGGTTGAACTTAAAAGCTTATGGAAAAACGAGGTTTGGAGTTTGTAACTTTAATAAATAAAATATAATAACCCTCTCGTTCGACAGCAAATTGTTACCTGCAAACACAAAGACCCCCTCACATTGTAGCCTGAAAAAAAATCAAACGAACAAACAAACAAACTTGCTTCCACACCACAAGCAGACAACTTCTGATCTACTCTGTTGGGAAATCAGATCATCAGAATTTTGAGGATATTGTATAGATAAGAGCAATGGACTCTGGTCAGTGTCTGAGGAGCTCCTCAAAAAAGAAAGGGCATGAATTTTAGCGCACATAAAAGGTGTGGTATATTTAGAGCAGAATGGTCACCAGGGATGTTTGTTGAATGATCAGATCCTGGGATTCTCTCCTGGGATTTTGATCTCCTGAATGTGAGGTGGGATTTGGGGGATCTGGAGCGTTTAACACAGTGCTTCTCAAGAGGTGGTCTGTGGACCAGCCGTATCAGCTTGACTTACATTAAGATATTTCTTGGGGCGCCTGGGTGGTGCGTCCAGCTTCAGCTTAGGTCATGATCTTGCTGTTCACAGGTTCAAGCCCCACACTGGGCTCTGTGCCGACAGTGCAGAGCTTGCTTGGGATTCTCTCTCTCTCCCTCTCTCCCTTCCCCTTCCCTACTTACACTTTCTCTCTCTCTCTCAAAAATAAATCAATAAACTTAAAAGAAGATATTTCTTCACAGTCAACAAAAACAAAAACAAGAACAAATGGGACTATATCAAACTGAAAAGCTGTGCAGCCAAAGAGAAAATCAACAGAGTGAAAGGTGGAATGAGAGAAAATATTTGCAAACCTTCTATCTGATAACCTGCACAATATATAAGGGATTTCTTCAGCTCAATAGTAAAAACAAATCTAATAACATGATTAAAAAATGGGCTAGGGGCGCCTGGGCAGCTCAGTCGGTTGAGCGTCCGACTTCGGCTCAGGTCAGGATCTGTGAGTTCGAGCCCCGCATCGGGCTCTGTGCTGACAGCTCAGAGCCTGGAGCCTGTTTCACATTCTGTGTCTCCCTCTCTCTGCCCCTTCCCCACTCATGCTCTGTCTCTCTCTGTCTCTCAAAAATGAATAAATGTTAAAAAAATTTAAAAATGAGCTAAAGACTTGAATAGACTTTTTCCTATGTATATATATATGTATATATATATGTATATATATATGTATATATGTATGTATATATATATATATATATACATACACACACACACACACAAATGGCCAACATATAGAAGAAAAGATCCCAAGATAACTAATCATTAGGGAAATGCAAATCAAAACCACAAAGACCACCCCACGCCTGTCAGGATGGCTATGATCTAAAACACAGCAGACAAGTGCTGGTGAGGATACGGAGTAATTGAAACCCTTGTCCAATGCTGGTGGGAATGCAAAATGGCGCAGCCACTAAGGGAAATAGTATGGAGGTTCTTCCAAAAATTAAAAATAGAACTACCATATGATCCAGCACTCCCGCTTCTGGGTGTTTATTCAAAAGAATTGCAATCAAGATTTCAAAGAGATATTGGCACTCCTATGTTCATAGCAGTAGCACGAGGTAGAAACAATGGAAATGCCCATTGACCAATGAATGGATCAAGACAATGTGGTTTATACATACAATGGAATACTATTCAGCCTCTTTCTTTCTTTCTTCCAAATGAAAAGAAAATCGGGAGAAAAAGTTATTTCTTCTTATGTTCTCTATCAATTTGAGTTGCTGGTCATTTAGGAATGGTTTCTGTGCTCCGGGCTCAGCGGCGATCTTCTTCCCTGGAAGGAAGGTAGCGCTGCCCACTGCTTCTGGGTTTCCAATGCTGCAGACCCCTCATGGCTTCTTACCCTCTCGACACCCCAATTTTTTTCAGTTTTCAGACTGAATACGGGCTAGAAGAAGGTCACCCGCTGGGTAGAGCCATGACATTTCCTGTCATCACAATGTTGACTATTGGCTGAGGCGGCCTGTTTGATTTTCCAGTGATTTCTTGTAAATGGATGCAGGTACGCTGTCGTGACACAGGTTGTTTCTTCCAGAGGTCTTTAAAAAATGTCTTCTGGGTTGCGATACATGTAGTTGAAATGGCCACGTGACGGCAGTGCGTCTCTTGTACGTCCTTGTGGAATGTGAGGGCAGGGAGTATGGTGAGATGTTAGAGGTGAATCTTGGAAATGCCACTGTCATCCGATAATTTCCTTCTGCAAGTGATGAAGAAGTCACAAGTGATTTTATTAGAATACGTATCGAATTTTGCAGCATTGCCATTGACTCCACACATAGGCTCACTGAGCGGGAACACTTCACTTGTAAGGGTACGTCGGTTCCTAATATTTGTAGGGCTCAGGACAAGAGTGTCAGTGGAGACCCCTGCCATGCAGCTTCCACCCCCTTTCCCTTTCCCTTCTATCTGGCTTTGTTCTGAACCACTAGGGGCCTTGGGTGGCTATTTTCGCCCAGGTACTTATGTTCCATCTACTCCTGTACCCCTTTCGTTCAATTCAGCAGCCATTCCTCAGCACAGTCTCCTCTCAAGAGGATCGACCAGGGACAGGCCTGCGTGGGCCCTGGGAGTAGCTTGGATCCCTCTGGGCAGAGAATTTTGGCATCCTGAACTTGACCTAGAAGAGGGGCTGTGGGCTTTGAGTGAACACATTTCCTCGGCTCTATGGATTACTTGCTTCGTGTGGAGGGTGTCACTGGAGGAAATCTAGAGCAGGGCCTTCTAAACTTTAAAGGGTGGGCGTCCCTATAGGTGAGGGGCCCTTGTTTCCCAGGATTAAGGGTAGCACTGGTCATGGGATCCAACAATGGAGAGGATCTAATTGTCAGAAAGGGTGCGTCATGATGGGGAAAACTACCCCACGCCCCTCACAGTGCCCTTTGACTTGTGTTATGACATCTAATTTTTCCCAGTGGCCACAATCTGTTCACATGAGACCCTAAGTCATTAGGCTCCCATCCGTCTTCTCTTATCTCAACCACACCTTTCCCCCCGAAACCCACCCCCCGCAGCAATTCAATTTTGCCGTGATTTATGATTTCCAATCATTACGCCGCCTTTAAGAGTTGGAACATCTCAAACTTCTTTGGGATTTTGAAATGTTCCATGAGAGACAAAAAGAGTTTAGTGGTTAAATAAGTTCAGGAAATACTTCATATACCATCTCCCTAGCCTGGTGACTTAAAACAGCGCTTGGCATATGAAAGGTTCTGAGAATTCCGATAGTAAAAAAAAAAATCTGTTTAACTCTTCGGTTCCCACATGTATTTGAAAATAGACACCTCACTCCTTTAATTCCAAAGAAGCGCCTACTAATAGTTTCTGCCTTAAAGGACAGTGAAACTAAGGGATTCGTCCATTTAGCTAATACCTGTTTATGATCCCAAAGACTAGACTAGAGATACAAAGGAAAACTAAATAAGACCACGCCTTTGGGCAGCTATTAATCGTTTTACTAGTGACTTCAGATGTCGATTTGATTTAAATTTGGGAACGGCTCTATTTTGTTTAGGAGTTTTAGGTCAGTTATAACTTGAGGACAGCAAGTGTTCAGACGGCTGGAAAAAATGTGTGACTGCCAGAATGTGCCTGCTGTCCATTACATTTGCCAATGTTCTCTGTGAAAGGTGTCTCAGAGTTAGAAAATCTGAGATCCTTTTATCTTAGATCTCATGCGGACCATCCCAAACCTCTGGGATGCTTTGGGGTTGATGTGGCCCAGCACCACCTCCTAGGATTCTGGGGCTAATGTGGCTCATCGTTACCGCCCAGGTTATTTCGGTGCCGATGTGATTTATTTCAACCTCCCGTGTGTTTGGAGGGGCTCGTGTTTGGGGGGCATAGGCTCTTCTGGGAAAGTTTCAGAGCTTCCTGTACGTTTCACATCTCAGTTTTATCTAACCACCCGCCTGCCATGATCAGGAATGTGTGGGGTCACTTGACATGAAACAAGAGCTGCGTGTCTCCTCAGGGGTGTTTTCAGGTATAATCCTTGATGAGAGCAGGAAAAGAACTGGGTGGTCGCTCAACAGCTCTTGAGTTACGGTGACTATAGAAGATGTTTCTCGCGCCCCGTCCGTATTTCTCCCACACTTATCTCTACATGCTGAAGGCTGCTTACTGTGAATACCAGTGACTCTGCCGGTGGGGGGGGGGGGTGGTTTACCTCTTTGGCTGGGGGAACATTCTCAGCCTTCACACATGGTAAGCCTAAAGTGCCAGCGAGTTAATGTTTCTAGAAACAATCTTCCACCAATGACGATAAGAAGCTGGTGAATAAATACCCCAGCTTTTTCACCCTTAGTCGGGATAACGCTGAGATATGTTCTTCAGCTGCCTCCCACAATTCCCTACTGCAACTGACATCCCGTTGCCACAATAGTAACTAGCTTGAAAACACACACGTTATTGACTGCATTTGCTTTCATTCTCATTCTCCCTTACTCCTGTGTCTTAATATTGCTTCCCCACGCACCCCAAATGCCGACACTTAAACACTTGTCTAAAGACTTCTTACTGGATAAAACCAATCCACGCCAGTGATTCTGATCTATTTCGTCTTTAAGGTCGCCAATGGAGGCCAGAGACACTTTCCTGACTTGCAACCACCACGTGGCATCAATTGTTTGAAAAATGTTACCGTCCATTTTTAATTTGTTACTTTAAATTGGAGCAAAAAAATATATTCAGACTCTCCTAGCGGTAGAGGTTATAAATCAAGAAAGGGAAATCGGTATTGACATCAGGGGTTGGAAAATAAGAACACTTGGTCCAAATCCTTACCTGCCAATCTTCTTTTGACTTGAATCTGGCTGAATGTACTGGTACATTCTTACTGGTAAACAAAACCCCACTTTTTTATTGTATGCGTGTCCTGTATGTGTTATTAAGAAATGAGCAGACTGAAAGTGGCCATAGTGAAAGGGGGTGGGATCTTGTACCTCCGCGTGGAGGGTAGCTTTTAAGATAGCCCCCAAATATTTCTATCCCTTGGTATTCACAGCCTTGTGTAATCCCCTTCCTGTGAGTACCTTGCTTTAATGGACTATCTCAACTATGAGGAGATGTCGCTTCTGTGATTAAGTGAAAAGAAATTGTTCCCACGCCATCTCGCTATCCAGACTCTCTCCTTTGCTGGCAATGATGAAGCAAACTGCCTTGTTTAGGAGCCCCACGTGGCAAGGAGCTAAGGGCGACCTCTGGCCAACATCCAACAAAGAACTGGAATTCTCAGTTCAACAATCCACGAGGAGCTGAATCCTGTCCATGATCATGTAGTGAGCTTGGAAGTAGATCCTTCCCTAGTTGAGCTTTCAGATGAGACTGGCCAGCCCTGGCTGACACCCTGCTTGCAGCCTCAGAGGACACTCTGAGGCGAAGGATCCAGCTAATCCGTGCTCAGATTCCTAATCCGCAGAAGCTACGAGATAACGCAAGCGTGCTGTTTTAAGCTACAAATTTATGTCGTGTTGTATTACGCAGCAATAGGTAACTCATATACGAAGCCTGTATAAGCAAGTGCACTTGTGAAGGATTTGCATTTTCTCATTCATTCCATATCAGGGCAAGTATCTGGGATTTCGTAGGGAAATTCAGCCTCTAATAGGGTGGCTATCACCCTGGATACTGAATCAAATTGACCACTAGTGATGGATTATACTTAAATTTCAGGCTTGAACTCCCACCGTTGTCAAAGGAAAAGAAAGATACCTTCTCTTTGCAAGGCTACCCGACCAAGACTCCTTGTAGAAAAGTGCCACTTGCGGATTAATTTCTGAGTATGTTTTGTACCAATGAGCCTAAGTCATTCTAAGCATATGCAAGTCTCTTAGCAACAGAAGATGATTCCCAAATGAGAAAGTCCCATGAGCCAACTCCTCTGCAAGCATCTGAACCAACAAAGATGGGACTTTAAACTTTATTTTAAAAATATTTGAAACAAATTCATCTTGAGGGAAAGGCACAGCATGTATAAATCCATGAACCGTTTAAGCAAGTTCAATTGTTCCAAGTTTGTATCTTTTGTGTCGGGGAGAAATACATTTAAAAAACGCACACAGTAAGATGTGAAAAACGGTTTCCTTGGGATCAACATGTCTGCTGTGAAAGATGTCATATTTCTTGTAAAACAATGCAGCATAATGGTTGTCAGTGGAGTGCGGCCAACTGGTTTTAAATACCAAGCTGACAGTGGAATGTGGTATTTAGAAGGCAGTCACAGCACAACACACATGGAGAAATAGAAACCCACGGGTTGACAACTTAACAAAATGCAGTGTGTTCTCCAAAGGGTTCTTGCAGCCTCAGAAATGGCCACCTGTCACATAGCTTCACTTTAGGGTCAGTATATCCTGCCTGCTGCGGGTGAATCCCACGGGACCATTTCAGAGACGAAATTGCTTCATAACTAGGTCTTTTTTGCCCCTTTATCCCCTAGTCTAGAAGTTTCTGGGTTGGGTCCATGAGATGATCCACTTGGGTAGGGGAAGAAAATATTAGGATATTTCCTTTAAAAAAAAAACGACAACGAGAACGAAATTAGGCGTTATCAGCAGTTAATATTCAGACGAACACTGAGGGCTTCAGTCAGTCCATTTGCATAGCAGGCTGTTCTGTGTTGTGTGCCCAGTGTCCACGGTTTCCTGAGAGAAGGCTGGTGTCCCATAAAATGTAGACAGGTTGACAGAGGTCCCCCTCACTATTTGTTGGTTCCATTCAGGGTATTGAAGTTTATGTGAGACTGGCTACGTGGATTTGACTGATAGGTTGTATTTTCTCTTAAAGGGGGAACTATACAAGCATCGAATGCTGTACATCCCCCCCCCCCCCCGATTCTAGATCATTATGGATGGCACGTAGAGGGGTCTTGGTTTTTAAATCCACTCTGGCAATCGTGTTTCAATTGGAGTATTTTTTTTTAATTTTTTTTAACATTTTATTTATTTTTGAGACAGAGAGAGAGAGAGCATGAACAGGGAAGGGTCAGAGAGAGAGGGAGACACAGAATCCGAAACAGGCTCCAGGCTCTGAGCTGTCAGCACAGAGCCCGACGCGGGGCTCGAACTCCCGGACTGCGAGATCATGACCTGAGCCGAAGTGGGACGCTCAACCGACTGAGCCACCCAGGCGCCCCTCAATTGGAGTATTGACAGTGCGCCTCACCAATTTTGTCATGCTGGATTTTCACTTCTCTTTCAGCTCAAACTATTTTCTTATCTCTCTCGGAACTTCCTTTTTGACTCACGGATTATTCAGAAGTCTTTTGTTTCATTTCTGAGAGCTTGGGAATTTTCCAGACGTCTTTCTGCAAGTAAACGTCTGGTTTAACTCCGCTTACTGCCAGAGAAGACGCTTCGTGTCACTTTCTTTTAAAGTTCTTAAGGTCTGTTTTAGTACCCCGGATGTAGGGCGATCTTAGGGAGGTAATGAGCGTTTTGCTGTCCTTACGTGAAATCTTCTGTAAATAGGTGTCAATTAGGTCCAGGTGATTGATACTTTTGTTCGGTTCTTTTATATCCTCGCTGCATTTCCGTATACTTGTTCCATCAACTACTAAGAGGGGAGCGTGGAAAATTCCCATCTGCAATCGTAAATTCACCCATCTCTGCCTTCACTTCTATCCGATTTTGCTTCGTGTACTTTCAAGCTCTGTTGTTTGCAGCAGACACATTTAGAACACTTAACGTCTTACGAGTGAACTGACCCTTTTACCTTATGCAATGTCGCTCTTTGTGCCTGGTCATTTTCTTTGCTTGTCAGTCCACTTTGTCGGCTACTAACATAGAATTTTTAGGCCACGCACAAAGAAAAAGCAATCCAGAAATACCATTTTCTATCACATCACCTTAGAGTTCTGTCTCATGTAGATTATACACTGTATGTACTGCTTAAGGGCGGTAGCGGTTGTATAACGTATGAAAGATATAAGTAATATACAAGCACAATAGTGCTTGCAGGTGTATCGTTTGCAAGGTGGGAGACGTTTCTTCTAAATTTCTGTAGCCCAAAGTGTGCTGTCACTTGCACTGCTTTCACAGAATGTAACTAGATGTTACGAATAAATGAAAAATAGTAAAGTCTTCCACGGTCTCATAAAGAGAGGAGACGCTGCGTTAAGCAGAACAGAAACGTGTTTCTTTGCGCATGACTCCTTGGAGTCTTTAACATGCTAATATTATGATGACTTTCCAAGGGGCACAATATGCAGTATTCCCCAAGCTCTGGTTCTTAGAAAAGGCTTGTTAGTCTTATTTTGAGACTACCGTGCGCCTCGTGGTAGTCAGACTTGTGGTAAAAATACTAGGTTTGGCTCCTTTTGTGTTTGTCACGTCTTGCTAATGTCATGCTACTGGTTTTTCTTCATCATAAGTAAAGAGCAGCATTACTTTATTTTTCGTGGAAGAAGTGAAATCGTATTGGGCAATTCATCAGATTCTTTTTTTTTTTTTTTGCATCTAGTCAAATTCTGACCAGATTGGAAGTATGAATAATTTCCTTAAATTGATCTATAATAAATCTAAAATAACGCCCAAATGCGATGAGGATCAAGGAGGGCATTTGTTCTGACGAGCCCCAGGTGATGTATGGAAGTGTTGAATCACTACATTGTACACCTGAAACTAATATTACACTGTGTGTTAACTAACTGGAATTAAAATATAAACTTAAGGGGGCACCTGGGTGGCTCAGTCAGTTGGGCATCACACCCGAATTCAGCTCGGGTCACGATCTCACGGTTCGTGGAGTTCAAACCCCACATCAGGCTCTGTGCTGACAGCTCAGAGCCTGGATCCTGCTTCTGATTCTGTGTCTCCCTCTCTCTCTGTCCCTCCCTCCCCCACTCTCTCTCTCTCTCTCTCTCTCTCTAAAAAATAAACATTAAAAAAATTTAATAAAAACTTTAAAAAAAGGAAATAATACCAAAGTATTCAGCATTTTATTTGAACGTCTAACCAAGGAATGAGATAACTATATATACAGCCCATGGATAATATTCCATTTTAAAAGTCTGAATGTTTTAGTATCATATGTGAACATAACCCAAGTGAATTTTCTTCTCTATTAATTACCTCACCCAAGCTCTGTTTATTCTGCCAAGAGATATCTTGAAGCAGCACCCGACTCTCTGTCCTGTCGTCCACTGCTGCAGTTCCGACCCTCATTCTCTCTTACTTGCTCTTGCTTTCTGGGCTTTTCTTTCTGCTTCCCGTTAGAGAAACTTGGTCACCAGGGTTCTTGTTTGAAAAAATAGCACAAGTGATTCATGTCAACTCCTTGCTTAAAAATTTCCACTGCGCAACGTATTGTCCAAACTCCAAGATAACATTCAAACACGTGAGCACCTTAAATGTCTAACACTGGTCAAAATGTATTCCTTGATCACTTGACGCTCTACCCTGCATGTACCCTGAACTTGAGGCACATCAGTGTCACCATTTATAAAGCTGGTCTTTTGCCTGTAAGATATCGTGTCCATCCTTGTGAGGATGACAAGGTGTTTTGCTACGGTCTGCGTTATTTGGGCGAAGAAACAGAGCTTCATGATCCAGCCCGGGGTCGCAGAGCTGGTAAGCCAGAGAAAGGAAGATGATCTAGAGATCAAAAGCTTCTGAAACAGTTCCTGAAGGTGATAACTTAAAGAATGACAGGTTTAGACAAATATGGTGAAAACTCGTAGATAGAGGCCCGGCATCTATCCCATTATGCTTCTAGAGCCATGGTTCTTGTTCTTGGCTTCGCATTAAGATCATGGGTGGAGTGTTAAAAAACCGATGGCCCAGTCTCCCCCCGAGAGAATCTTGTGTCATTGATCTGGAGTGCAGCCTGGCATCAGGATGTTTAAAGGCTCCACGGATGATTCTCATGTGCAGCCAATGTCAAGAACAACTGTTCTAGACCAGCTGTTCTCAGAGTACATTCTTTGGATCAACAGCATCAACATCACCTGCGAACCTGTTAGAAATGTAAATTCTCAGGCCCCACCCCAGATGTGAATCAGAAACTTGGGAGGGGGCCCACCATCTGTGCTTTCACAGGCCCCCCCCCCCAGGGGATTCTGATACAGGCTAAAGTTCGAGAATCATTGCACTAGTCTAAGACATTTAAAACTTTTTGGATTGGAACCTACAGTAATAAACGCATTTTAGATAGTGTCCCAGGGCATTTCCATATTACATGGTCTTTACTTATATAACTAAAACGACATTTTCATGAAACGTTAGTAACTCTGAATGCGCACTGTGATTTTTCTACTCTATCCCATCCCATTCCATTTCATTAAAAAATATGAGTCATGGGACGCCTGGGTGGCCCGGTCGGTTGAGCGTCTGACTTCGTCTCAGGTCATGATCTCATGGCTCCTGAGTTCAAGCCCCGCGTCGGGCTCTGTGTTGACAGCTCAGAGCCTGGAGCCTGCTTCATATTCTGAGTCTCCCTCTCTCTCTCTGCCCTCTCCTGCTCATGCTGTCTCCCTCTGTCTCTCAAAAATAAATAAACATTAAAAAAAATAAAAAAAATATGAGTCGTGACACCCTAAATTAATTTCATAATCCATTAGTGGATTATGAAAAACACTCATCTACTGTCCTCTTCTCTTCTACAGAAGTTGGAAAATTAAAATCTACATTGCATGGACTCCGTGGCGACCGGTTCTGTGTGTATACAAGGTCTACCCAATCCGGTGCATGCGTGTAAGATATGGAAGACAGAATTTTCCTACGGTAGCATTAACACAGGATCCCATGTCGAGGAACTATATTCATGGGTGTTGAGAGACAGGGGGCGGGGTGTCGATTTTTCTGGTGTAGATCATAGCAGGCATGGTGTGGTTCTGCAGTGGCACTGGTGATGATTGTTCTGATTGTAGCAGCTTTTTTTTTTTTTATGGCAGTGGTTAGATGGTTCTGGAACGAGAAGCTTCCTGATGTAGAGGAAATAGTAGCTTCCCTGGTGGCTTTCCCTTCTGCAGTCCGGCTTTGGGATTTGCTCGAGGAATCTCAGCTTAGAGTTTGTTTCTTCACCTTTCCCAATGATTCTGAGTGATTAAGAAACGGCGAGCACTTAATTGTTTCTGGGGTGTAAAGTTTGGGGCAGACACAGGTAGGAGAGGAAACCAGAGAGGCAGATCACAAAGGATCTTGTATGCCGTGTTATTTGGAATTTGGAATTTTTCCTGTAGTTAATGGAGAGCCATTACCTACTTTTAAGTGGAATTTTCAGAACTGACTTTTAGCCAGATCAGCGCTACCCAAATTGTGGTCCGCACATCACTGCTGGTCCAAGAACGATCTGTTATCGGTCTGCAGTAAATACATACATCGAGATAAAGTATCTGAACATTTTTAGAGCAAGTTGATGCTGCTGCCACATCCAAATGAGGAATCAGTTGGCTTTGACAAAGTATCGGTACGCCATCTATTAGGAAAAAAACAAAAGATCATGCTTCACCATAGGTAGTTTGAGAAGCACAGAGCTACATTATCCTGGAAGTTATATGGAAACTGAAAAGAAGGTATAAAGACATCAGGAGCTTTCTAGTCAAAAGGACATCTAGTCAAAAGGGACTGTCATCTCTGAAAACAAGAAGATGGAACAGAAATGCATAGTACTGGACTCGCTGCGCTTCGGGTTGTGAAGCAGAAAAAGGCATCCAGATTTTAGCGTCTGTGAGGTATACATTTCTTCACTGATGGTTACGTAAGCTGGTAGTAAGTTCAGTGTTGTCTACAAATCTCTTTCTTTTGACTTTCATCTTCAAAGATAGTTGAGGGGCGCCTAGGTGGCTCAGTCGGTTGAGCATCCGACTTTGGCTCAGGTCATGATCTTGCGGTTTGCGGGTTCGAGCCCCACATTGGGCTCTGTGCTAACAGCTCGGAGCCCAGAGCTCGCTTCGGATTCTGTGTGTCTCTCTCTCTCTGACCCTCCCCTGCTCACACTTTGTCTCTCTCTCCCAAAAATAAACATTAACAAGATTTAACAAAAAAATAGTTTAGCTAGATACAGCTATTTTTCTTTCAAGTCCCCATTATCTTCCTTAATCTTTGGATTAAGAGTATGATGCCAGTCGAACTGTCTTTAATCTGCCAATTTCTTCCTACATAGCGATGAAGATATTCTTTTAGTCTTCGATACATAGCAGCTTCACGATGATGTGTCTGAATATGGGGGTTTTGGGGGGGATTTATTTTTATTTATTCAGCTTGAGATTTGGTATGATTCTCAATGTCATTATCTTTTCCAATGTTATTTCTCTTCCAGGCTTTGTGTTCTCCTCTCCTAGAATTTCTACTAGAGATGTAATAAACATGTTTGTTTTCAGATTCAAGGTCTCTTAACTGTGCTTTGTTTTTGTTTTTACCATGTTCACTGAGTTGGTTGCAATTACCAACAATTTTTTGAAATGAAAAAACTATATTCTATTGTTTCTGAAAATGTTATGCCACTGAGTTTCAAATCTTTGTTTTCTTGGTAATTCCATTATATCAAGTTCAAAATAATAAATATTCTTTATGTTTGTTTACGCTGACTTTCATTCAGGATGGCTGGTTTTCTTGTCTTGACTGTATATATGCCTATGTTATTTTAATTGTAAGATCGTGCTTGGTGGAAAAGGAGGCAATATTTGTGTGTGGAAATCCTATGTAGCCAATTTTGAGGATGGGTCCCTTCAGTGGGATTTTGAATTTTCTCTTCTAGGTCTCTTGAAGTGTAATCAATTCGAGGTCAGTTTTCCACTTGTATACTGATTTCTTCGGAGTTCCTTGGATCACTCAGTGTCTTAGGATAAGATAGAATATCTTATTTATGAGTGTGATATATCAGTAAATGGGAACTGACCACCAGATTTCCGCTGTGCGTGCACGTGGATTTTTCCACAGCACCAAGCAGTTCTCCAAACACCAGCTGGGTGTCCTACAAGTCAGTTCTGACACTGTCTATCTGGAAATAGCATCAGATCTCACAGGTTAAGGGTTTAGTCCTGCGAGACTCTTGTGGCCCCCACACTTCAGGTGCCAATGACAAATCCAGATTGTCGCCTGTGCTTCTGACCAACCGGTTATAAATCAGAGGTTCCCACAACTCCTTCCTTGGGTTTGACAAATTTGCTTGAGTGACTCACAGAACTCTGGAAACCCATTTACCCCCAAGATTACTGGTTTATTATAACAGGACATAATAACTCAGGAACAGCTAGACAGAAGAGATCCACAGGGCAAGGTATGGGGAAAGGGTGCAGAACTTCCATGCCCTTTCCAGGCCCGCCACTCTCCCCACATGTTCGCGTGTTTACCAATCCCGAAGCTTTCCAAACCCTATCTTTTGGTGGGGGGCGCTTATAGAGGCTTTATTACATCATTGGCCATCGGTGATTGAACGCAATCTTCAGGCCCTTTCTCCTCCCCGGAAATCAAGGAGATGGGATTGAAACTTCCAACCCTCTCATCACAGGACTGGTTCTACTGGTGACCAGACCCACAATTAGGTGTTTTCCCAAAGTCACCTCATGAACATAACAAAGACATCTTTATGGCTCTCATGAAAGGAAATTTAGGAGCTCGGTGCCAGAGCCCAAGATGAAGACCAAGTATGTATATGTGTATATGTATACGTATATGTACATATATACACGTATATATACGTGTACATATACACATATATATGTATATATATACACGTATATACACGTGTATATATATACGTGTATATATACACATATGTATATATATATTGTCCAAAATATGATTTTAGATTTATGAGAAATATATATATAAATAAAATTATATATACATAATTATAAACAAAACTATATATATATTTCTCATTATAAATCTAGAATCATATTTTGGACAATATATACATAGATATACATATATATACACATATACACATATATACATATATACATATATATACATATAAATATACATATATATACATATATATAGTCCAAAATATGATTCTAGGTTTATAATGGGAAATATATATATAAATAAAATTATATATATATCTTTATAAATAAAATTATATATATATATATTTCTCATTATAAATCTAGAATCATATTTTGGACAATATATACATAGATATACATAGATATACATAGATATACACATATATACATATATATACATATATATACATATATATAGTCCAAAATATGATTCTAGGTTTATAATGGGAAATATATATATAAATAAAATTATATATATCTTTATAAATAAAATTATATATATATTTCTCATTATAAATCTAGAATCATATTAATATATTTTCTGAAACCAGATTATCATTGCATTTCTAGGATAAAACCTACTTGGTTGCATTTCTTGGTCAAACCCTCGATGTTCTTACTTTCGTTTTGTTTTGCCTTCAGTACACTGCTGGATTTTACCTCATGAGATGTGTAGGATTTCCTTTTCTTATGTTTTCCTTCATAAATTGTGTGTGCGTGTGCGTGTGTGAGTGTGTGTAGGGAGAGAGCAGGAGAGCAATGAATTGAATCCTGAAGTCTTTGTGGCTTCAGACGACAAATGTTTGTTTCTTGCTCATACACAATCTGCTTCAAGCTGGGCATCTCTTCAGAGCAGCTCTCCCCGGAGCAGTGATCCAGAAGGATCCAGGCTGTTTCCGTTTTATGATGTTGTCATGGCTTCTAGGTCTCCACAGCAGGAGAAGAAAGAGCGCAAAAATGGGAAAGGGGCTTTTGACTTCCTCAGCCCAGAAGTGACCGTGGGCAAAAGCTAATCACAGCCCTCCACACAGTCGCAAGGGTATGGGAAGGTGCAATCCTCCAGGTGATAGCAAGGAAAGGAAGACTGTACGTTGGAGAGCGTAAGTGACGTCTGATACACAGGTAGTGTAGATTTGTGCCCTATTGTTGCAGGGTTTTTTACCACAATACCCGGATTTGTTGTCTCCCTGCCTCGAAGAATGGAGAGGTGGACACAAAATAAACAGCAGACAGAAATTTATTAGAACGTAAGATTAGAAACGAAGAGTAGAGGAAAGCTCCCTTTGCCGAGAGGGGACATTGGCAAGTGAACGCCGGAGGACTACAGGCAAGGGTCCTTGTGGTACAAGGTTCTGGTTGTCCTTCCTTTCCCTTCCCCCTCGTTCCTTCCCAGATCCCACCCTTATGGGCTGGACAACTCTAGCTGCTGCGTTGTCTATTCCTGATTGGCTCGTTTCCATTGTACGGAGGGGGTGGGGGGGGTGGTCTATGGCCATACCGTTCCTTGTGGGTCATAAGGTTTTCTGGTCCATTTATTTTTAGTCAGGTCTTTTGTCAGATTCCTGAGGGTGTCTGTGACATTCTTAAGAAGAGCCTTACACCCAAGGGGGTTTGCTGTGGTCAGATACTCCCAGCATTGTTCCAAAATACGTCTTTCCCCACCCAGGGACCTCGGGTCCTAATCCTTTCCCTGTCTGCCTATTTTATTCTTTTTCCTATCATACTATTAGGGTAGACACCTTCTATTCTCGAGGGAGACTTTTTTCTCACCTAAATCCAGATCGAGGCATTAACCTTTGCAAGGGTTTATATCCTGTCTATACCTCCAAATAGAGTACACACTTTTTTTTTAATTTTTTTTCAACGTTTATTTATTTTGGGACAGAGAGAGACAGAGCATGAACAGGGGAGGGGCAGAGAGAGAGGGAGACACAGAATCGGAAACAGGCTCCAGGCTCCGAGCCATCAGCCCAGAGCCTGACGCGGGGCTCGAACTCACAGACCGCGAGACCGTGACCTGGCTGAAGTCGGACGCTTAACCGACTGCGCCACCCAGGCGCCCCTAGAGTACACACTTTTGACAGCCTGTGTTTTTATTCAGGGATCTTAATTCCATCTATTTGCCTCACAAGGGCCTTGGTGCCTCTCCAAGTGGTTAAAATATGCAAGTCTTTTATCTACTGATGTAGGTAATGCTCTTAGGGTAGCCAAAGCACGAGTGCCTATGTATTTAGTAAGTTTCCTTTTAAGTTTTGACTCTTGGGGATTCCTTCCTTCCTAAACTTTTTATTTTGCTGTAATTTCTAACTTAAAGAAAAATTGTAGAGATGAAATCCCAGCCCAGCTCCACCGAGGCTATCCCTGAGTCCACAGAAAGCTAAACTAATGGTCATGACCTTGGCTTACTGGGACATCCATAGACTGGCTCATACTATCCACCTGCTTCTGGAATACCCAGATGCAAACTGTGAGGAAACAAAGTGTGGGATGAGGGCTGCTCCAACGATGACAGAAGCCAGCGGCTGCATGAGACATTCAACTTGATCCTGGGCTCTTTCAACCTGCCCTGTTTTTTTTTTTTTTTAATTTTTTGGTTTTTTTTTTCAACGTTTATTTATTTTGGGGACAGAGAGAGACAGAGCATGAATGGGGGAGGGGCAGAGAGAGAGGGAGACACAGAATCGGAAACAGGCTCCAGGCTCCGAGCCATCAGCCCAGAGCCCGACGCGGGGCTCGAACTCACGGACCGCGAGATCGTGACCTGGCTGAAGTCAGACGCTTAACCGACTGCGCCACCCAGGCGCCCCACAACCTGCCCTGTTTGATTGATAAAGCTCGCAAGATCATTCACAGCAATGCTATCCTTCCCCGCACTGCTCACAAGCACAACCTATGAGAGGAAGCGGAAGAGAAGATTCGTGCGGACATTTTGAAGAACTACATTACAGACACCTCCAACCAGCTGGCCAGTGTTTGCTACAGCCGTGACTTTGAGACCCTGAAGCAGGAGGACTCGGAGGGGCTCCCTGAAAAGAGGAGGCTCTTCTCACAGTTTCTGGGGAAGAGGCCACAATTCGCAGGGGACACGATCACCTTGCTTCTGGCACCCTTGGCCTGCACCGTATATTTGAACCCGAGTGCCTGGATGTGTCAGACACGAAAGACTTCATCACCCTCTGGCCCGAAGGAGATCTCCGCTTACGCAAAGCCCACCTGCCTCCTCCCAGGCCCTATGCACGGAATGACTGCCATGTAGGGCAACAAGTCGGGTCCTGTTGAGGCCAGGAGATAGGAGCCAGGAGCTCGTACTGCCCCGCTGGGGACCTGGGGAAAAGCTGGACCTCCTCGCACTCCAGAATCCCGCTTCTTGTTCCTTTCTACTTCTTTTCTTTCCTTCTTTTCATGGTTGTCTCTGCTTTGAGGTGCCCAACTGGACCCCTCACCTGTAGGGCTCAGCCCTGAGCTCTCCGACATTGCCCTGAAGACCAGTATTGGCCTGGTATGCAGGCCCTGCTCCCCCCCAGCACGGTCCTCGCCCCAGTCCTGCCTGGTCCCCAGTAAAGCCTTAATCATACGTGCGCACACACGATTTATGAAGGAGAATCTAAGGGAAGAAAATCCTAGACCTATCTCATGAAGCACACGTTATCATATCCAGTTCAACAGTACCAAAAACAAAACAAAAGAAAAAAAAAGCATCTCAACTGTATCAGTTGTATTTTACAACCGTCTGTATTTTCTACGTTTTGACATCTTGGAGCCTTGCTAATCTGGAGAGACTTCCCCTCCCAGGGCAAGCTAATTTCTAGAAATTGTAAACAACTTGCCCCCCGGCGTGCCTTTCACATGCAAACCAACTAATCCATATCCCCAACCGCTTCCTTCAGTCTCTCACGCATGAAGCCAATATTCCCCCTGCCCTAAATCACCCCAAGGTCAGGTACAGGACGACTGGGGACCACCTCTACAGCCTGGAGCCTGCTAAAAGTATTCAAACTCACCAATCCGAAAAGGCTGACCTTGCCTTGCCCATTCCTTGCCATCAAAACCACAATCAAGGCTGGCAGCCATATTGCCCCTTCACTCCTTCTGCCCCCTGACTGACACCGGTACTTCCCTCTGTGGCCCCCTATGGCGTGACATGCTCTTTCCTCTTGGGAACTATGAGTAATAAACTCTCATTTGAAAAGCAGTTTTCTCATGTCTGTCGCCTTACCGTGCCCGATTAAAACAAATCTCAGGAACATTTCAAGACATCAGTCAAGTAGAATTTATCCCCAAAATGAAATGATAGTTCATGATCCAAAAACCTACTACTGGGCTATAGCATACTAATAAAGAATATAGTCATATATGATCATGTCCCTGGAGCAGAGAAAGTATTTGATAAAATTCAGTCAAATATATCCTTCCATAGCCTGAAGCAAGCCTATATTTAATTGTGACACTTTTGACACAACCCCATAAAGTCAGAGTCTCAATAAGCATTAGTAAGTGCTTCTGTCCAACCTTATGCTGGAAGTGAAGAAAAACAAAGTGTATCTACATCAGATTAGGAAGAGACAAACTGTCTCCATTTGAAGATTGTGTGACAGTCTCCATAGAAAATTCAAGAGACGCTACAGATAAAATTATTAAAACAAATGAGGATTCATCAAGTTTGCTGGGTAAAGGATCAACGTAGAAACCCAACTGAAGTCTTCAAATTGTGTCTTATACTACATAATACTGAGTGACAAAGGCAAAGTTCACAAAGCTTCATGTGGTTTGGTCCCATTTATACGAAGCTCAAAACTTGAAAAATAATACTCGGTATGGGCTGGGGATGTGTACAAATGTAATAAGTAAATTAAAGTTTGTGCGCTAATGAGAAATTCTAAAGTCATGATGCTGATTACCTCTGGGGAGAGAGGGAAGGAAATGAGCTGGGGGTGAGAACACATGAGGCCTACATCTATCATTTTCCTTTACTTAATTTTTTATTCTTTCTTTATTTTTGAGAAACAGGCAGACAGACACAGTGTGAGTGGGGAGGAATAAAGACAGAGGGTTGATGGGGGGTGAGAGGGAGGGGAGAGTGGGTAATGGGCACTGAGGAGGGCACCTGTTGGGATGAGCACTGGGGGTTGTATGGAAACCAATTTGACAATAAATTTCATATTAAAAAAATGAATAAATGTTAAAAAAAAATAAAAAACAGAGTTAGTGAGATAATGTACTAAAGACCTTAGCGTATTGCCTGGGGACCGTAAGAGTTCAATAAATGGTCACTATGATTACAAACATATAAGTTCTCTTTACTTAAAAGCTTACATGGTAACAAAGAAAGTCCTGTTCTGTAACAAAAGCATGATTAGTATGTTTTTAGTGCTTACGTGCCAGCATTTCAGCCTCCATTTTCACAGTATTTGTTAAATGAGTGCATATTTACTGACCTCGCGCTAAGTTTTACAATTATTATTGACCCTCTAACATCTGACAAGTGCAAAAGCAGCGATAAAGCCAAAGTGATAGTAAAGAGACTTGCAAGATTTCCAGGAGTGCAAAACTAGAGATTAGAGAGAGAGACGAAAAATGAGACCTCTGGTCTGGGCAAGAAGGTGTCGACTTACATCTCTTTGCCCCTTTCTGCTGGACGCGGCTATGAACCCTGAAAATAACTCATGAGATTACCAAAGAAAAACTCTGCAACGTGGAAGTTGGACCACAGGACTAGAGGAACCCCCACCCAACAGAAGAAGGACACCCAGACCTGGTGTTTTCCAAACCCACAACCTACTAAGAAAAAGGGCACCCCTGATAGGCTCACTCCTCCCCCAAATGCAGTTGGAGTCCCGCCAACAATATTCTATGTGCCTGGCAGAATCAGCAATGGCGAACCAACTGGAAGCCCAACGGACAGGAAATGATCAGCGTGAATACTCTCTATCCTTACCCCGTTTGAGACTCACCTCCCCCACCTGGAGATACCGCACAGCTAAGAAGTATTGGCAAAAGGGATCCCAATGCAAGGGCCAGCTGGAAAAGCATCCTGCTCCCTATTGAGCCTGAGGCTCTCCTTCCCCACTCAGAGACACCACGTACGCAGCGGGAGGGCAGGGGATTGGCAAGTAGGATCACGCCACAATAAGTGTGTAGCCAGGAAGGTACTCTCCATCCCCCACGAGCAGCAGGGAGGCTTCCAGGAAGGTTATTTGCCCCTCCAGGCCTAAGACTCTCCCTGCCCCCCATTCAACGGAACCTTGACAAGCATTCAGCTACGGTGGCACTCTCCATCCCCTACAGACAGGAGAAACTTGCTACAATGCAGGTCAGGAAACACCATCCAACCCTGAAGCAGGAGCACTCCCTTCCCCCACCTCCTGGTTCTAGGAAGCTCCACCTGAGCAAGCTTCTTCAGCTCCCTCCAACAGCATCAACAAGAATCAGTAGACCCTCCAGTGGCATGAGATAAGTCAGGCAGACAAAAATAGTATCGCAAAGGCTCCGAAAATGATATTGGAGCCACAGTCCAAAAATGAGGCCAGGGCCTGCATGATAAAGCTAAACAAAGTGACTCCCCTCTTAAAATGGAAAAGTTACTAGGACCTACGGTCTCCAAGATGACCGGGATAGGACACAACTGACAAATCACCCTACGTCAGAAACCAGGCAAATCACAACTGGAAGGCGAAATGAGACTTAACTTCTGTCACCCCAGAGATGAATCAGGTGCTGGAATTCTCTGATAAAGGTTTTAAAGCAAACATGCTACAAACAATTCAGTAAGCAATTCCAAATTACATTGAGACACTCGAGAGATAATTTAAGATCTTGGTAAAGAAACAGAAGTTATGAAGAAGACTAACTGAAAATTAAAAATGGAGAATTATAGTGAGAGCATAAAAACTCCCCGTGTGCAGGCTCAATAGTCGAGTGGAGTTGACAGAGGGTACATTCAGTGAACTCAGGGACAGATCAGTGGAAGTTACTCAAATGTTTTCGAGCCACATATCTGGCCAGTATCATTAGCCATCGGAGAAATGGAAATTAAGACCATGAGGAGATATCCCTACACACCTCTCAGAAGAGCTAACATAAAAACAAAGCAAAAAAACCCTGTGATAATCCCAAATGCTGACAAGGTTGGAGAGGAACTGAATCACTCAGACCTGGCTAGTAGGAATGCAAAATGGTAGAGTCATTCTGGAAAACAGTTTGGCAGCCTCTTAAATAAACACAAAGTTACATTATGACCCAGCGATGGCACACATAATGTGAAAGCCTAATGCATCTAAAAACCTGGGCATAAAAGTATTAGTCCCAAACTGGAAAATAACCCAATGTCCTCCAACGGTTGAATGATTAAACAAATGGTGATACATCCATATCTGCTCGGCAATAACAAGGAGTGAACTATTGATACACGTCACCATATGGATGACGCTCTAGGGAGTTATACTAACTTAAAAAATAAGCCAATTCCAGGAGCGCCCGGGTGGCTCAGTCGGTTAAGCGTCCGACATCGGCTCGGGTCATGATCTCGTGGCTTGAGAGTTTGAGCCCCACGTCAGGCTCTGTGCTGATGGCTCGGAGCCTGGAGCCTCTTCAGATTCTGTGTCTTTCTCTCTCTCTCTGCCCCTCCCCTGCTCACACTCTGTCTCTCAAAAATAAATAAACATTAAAAAAATTTTTTTAAAAATAAGCCAATTCCAAATGGTTATGTACTATATGATTCCAGGTATGTAGTTTGAGAAGGTAAATTTTTAGAAATGGAGAACAAATTATCGGTTTCTAAGGGTCAGGTGATGGGAGACAGGGTGGTGGCTGCAATCATAAAAGGGCAACGGGAAGGATCACTATGGTGATGGAACATTTTTTTTCTGGTTTGTCAATATCAACGTCAATATCCTGGTTGTGAAGGATGCTTCTCCAGCTGGCACTCGCTTTGGGATCCCTTTTGCCAATACTCCTTAGCGGTGGTATCTCTAGGCGGGGGAGGCGAGCCTCAAACAGGGTAAGGATAGACAGTATTCACCCTGATCATCGTCAATGTCAATATCCTGGTTGTGATACTGTATTATATTTTGCAATCTGCTACCTTTGGGGGAAACTGGGTAAATGGTACGTCTCTACTATTTCCTACAATTGCAAGTTAAATTCACAAGCACTTCAAAATAAAAAGTTTAAATAGGGCCCTTGGGTGGCTCAGTTGGTTACGCATATGACTTCAGCTCAGATCATGATCTCATGGTGTTGGTTTGAGCCCAGCATCAGGCTCTGTGCTATCAGCAGAGCAGAGCCTGCTTCAGATCCTCTCTCTGCCACTCTCCCACACGCACACCCATGTGTTCTTTCTCTCTCTCTCTCCCCCTATCTCTCAAAACTAAATACACATTGAAAAGTAAAGTTTAAATTAAAAAAAAAGGTGCAAGATGGTGGCCATTGCACACGCAAATGGAATGGATTATAGGAACATGTCTGCAAGGCAAAGAGGAAATCCCGTGACATAGTATTGCTTATGTAGTTGACAGTAAACGGCAACACAGGAGGAAACCAAGTTGGCCAAATATAGGAAGGTTTGCTCACAGAGGGTTGACCTTCATTAGTGTGGGCCTGTGGTGGCGTTGATCGTAGTTAGGGAGAAAGCCGGCGTTCATCTTTGGAACTTAACAGACTCTCCTGAAGGAGGCCTCCGGCCTCAGGTTGTTGCATAGCGTCAGGACTCTGTTCCAGTCTGCACAATACCAAAGGGACTGGTGCGGACACATCGACGCTAAGAATCTCCATACATCCCGAATCTTCCTTGGCCCACCGAGAATGAGGTTGCTGACTCCAGTAAGTGTCCCGTATCGATGGATCACGGGAAATGGCTGACTAAGAGAGAACGTTCCAGTAGGTAGAAAAAGCGTGACTGAATTTATAGATTGGAAGAACTACCCCACAATCCCACCGGCAGAAACACTTCCGGGAACTTCAGATATAAACCTACGTGGCTTACTCACTTTGGACTAGCGCACAATGGGCCGTTGGAGCAGCCTTCCAGGTCCTTGCTCACCCGTAAGGAAAGCAGTTGCTCTACCTCATAGATGGAGGGACATGATTCCCTACAAGGTTTGTCTGTAAATTGAAGGGAACCACAAACAGTCACCCTTTACAATCCTCAAATTCTCCAACTTTAGTTTGGTATTCAAGGGCGTCAGCTGGCTGTGGAGAGAGAAAGTGAGCACCTTTCTAGGGGGGCCCAAAGGCCCCAAATGACAACAGAGCCTTCCAGGATGAGAAACCGTCATTGGAACGTGGGTTTGGGCTCGATCCAGGCCTCTGCTGATGTGGGGCTGCAGAAACAGAACCAAGAATTCCTGACATGGCAAGTACTTTTGCCCCTAAACCACGAGAAATCTACAAACATTTTGCTGGGCCGAGAAGAAAGATCTTTGGCGGTGAGAGACTTGGCTCCTGCATGGAAAACTGCATTAGACATTTCTCTGTCCTTTCCCGGGAACTCTCAGGGGAATTTGGAGTCCTGCTTGGTGTTAGGAGATAAAAAGGGGACAAACTTTCCACCACCTGAATCTGGTGATGGAGGCCTCCTCGACGCCAACTGGCACAAAACTCTCTTCCTTGTCTTCAAAAATAAGCTGCTCTCCCTAAGACGGGATTCAAGAAGTGCAGTTAGGTAACTTACAGTTCTTTGAGAGATTGTGGTAATGGCTGTGATGTCACTGATAATAACCACGGAGGGCGGTATTTTCTAAAGACGCTTTGAGTAACAAAGCGTCCGGTGTCGAGTAAGTTGGTAAAATGCTGCATCATCTACTTTTTAAATAGCAAATTAAAGGCTGGGAGAGGTGCATCGTTAAGAATCCTGCGCAAATTTCTTTAACTTGACTTGCCAAAACTTATTTGATCGCACAGCCCTGTCAGGGTATAATTTTCAAAGAACTTAAAAAATCAGGACTATCACGCGAACATAGTGAGCATATGTCACAAGTGTCTTTAACACAAAGATTTATTTAACTTGTTAATGAGAGTATGTATCACTGGGGTGGTAAAACCAGTTCCAAGGAGGATCTGAGGAACGAGTATATACAGCCAACTGGGGAAAGAATATAAAACAGGTCAAAGTCTTACAGGGCAATAAAACTAACTATCGGGGTTATCTTTTCCATGGAACACAGATCATTTGCATTTCTACTGGACAAAAATCCTTGGCAACTTCTACATACTCACCTGCAACTTTCCAGAATCTTTGCCTTAATCGACAGTAGTAGACAGGTAAGTCAAACAAGGGGTGTTCTCAACGTGTGCTCCCTCGACCAGCACCCCCTGGAATCTTGTTAGAAATGCAATTTCTTGAGCCCCACCCCAGACCTCCTGAATCAGAAACTCTAGGAAGGGACACAGCGCGCGCTCGGTGTTTTAACCAGCCCTCCAGGGGATTCTGATGCCTATGCAAGTTGGAGACCCACTGATCTAGAGAATTCATCCTCAGGCAAAGTGAATATGCTGCCAGCGCTCTGGTATGACTTTGCAAAGATTCGCAATCTTCCTTTTGCCTATTTCTAAGCTTTAAATAAATTTTCTTAGCTTATTTTTCAGCATCACACTTTAGAAATGTCAATGCACAGTGAACAAAAACCACTCAGGGTTGTAAAAAAAGGAAAGACTTTATTTCTATTGCACCCTCCTTCAAGCAACAGTTCAAGTCACTTTCTCCAAGGACATATTCTAACCCTTTTAGTCCTCTGCAATCTCTTTCCTCCTTGGTCTTTCTATAGACTCTTACGTTACAGTTGAACCGTTAACCCCTCTTCTCAGTGCGAACGTCAGTGTAGTTACAGAATCATAGATTCTCAAGATTAGAAGTTACTTTGAACACCAATTTGTTCAGCTGAGTATGCTATTAGAAATCTCTTATCAATGGTAGGCGGAATTCTAACGTGACCCTCAAGATACCGCCCCCCCACCACCACATATGCACCATGCATAATGCCTAGAGAGTCAATGTGATGGCTTTTACTCCCATGATTTGGTCATGTTATATGGCACCATGGACCTGAAGACAGAGAGATCATCCCGGCGGCCCGACCTAAACGCATGAGCCTTGGAAAAGCAGTTTCCTCCAACTGGTCACAGAGAGGAAGTCCGACACTCAAAATACAAGGATTCAGCAGGCCATTCCTGACTTGGAAATGGAAGGAGACCCATGAGAAGGAAGGTGAGCGCACAGCCAACAAGGAAATGGGGACCTCGGTCTGTTAAAGAACAAAATTCAACTGCGTACATTTGAAGATCTAATTGGCTTTATTAAGTGATTCATGACTTGGGCAGCGACCCATTTGGCAAGTCAGGAGATGCCCTAAGGAGTTGTACACACTGGAGGGTTTTTATAGGCAGGAGGGTGGGGCAAGGAAGTTATTAGTAAAAGAAAAGATTATTTCAGGCCAGGACAGATTCTTCTGGGCGGTGGGGGGGGGGGGGGGGGGAGAATCTGTCCTGTTTGTCATGCGTTACCTCCCCGCTGCTGATCAAGCCATTTCAGATTGACTCTTGCGAGGCCACATTCCAGGCAGAGGCCGAAATAGTAATCAAGTCTGGGTTTACTGCCACGGGGAGCAAATGGCTCCATTCGGGGCTTCTTTTTCACAAATCCTACAACTATAAAGAACTGATTTCTGACAACCGGACCGAGCTCTGAAGGAGGCTCTTCCCTAGAATCTCCCGATGAGAATTTGGCCTCACTGACACCTTGATTTCAGCCTTGTGACACGCTGAGCAGAGCACCAGCCATGTTGTGCTGGACTTCTGACCTGTAACTGTAAGCAAATAAATGCGTGTGGCTTTCGGTCTCTATATTTGTAGTAATTTGTTATACGGCCACAAAAAAACCTAATGTATTATTTTCCCAAGAGGGAAGTTAGCTTCTTGAGTACTTGGGACAAGACAGCTCACTCCTCCTTTGGACCCCTCTGGCTTTTAGAGATTGCTTTACCGTATTGAACATCCATCAATACTCCCTTTTCTCCTGTCTTTTTTTTTTTTTCTTTAATTAGTGTTTCTTTCTTCCTTTTTTTATGTTTACTTATTTTTGAGAGGGAGAGAGAAGGGGGGAGGGGCAGAGAGAGAGAGAGAGGGAGACTCAGAATCTGAAGCGGGCTCCAGGCTCTGAGCCATCAGCACAGAGCCCGACGCGGGGCTCGAACCCACGAACCATGAGATCATGACCTGAGCCGAAGTCAGACGCTTAACTGACTGAGCCACCCAGGGGGGCCCACCTTTGTTCCCGTCTTAATACGTTCATTCTATAACAGAACACCATGAACTGGGTGTGTGTGTGGGGGGTGTATAAATAACACACATTTATTCCTCATAGTTCTGGAGGCTGAGAGCTCCAAGATCAAGTTGCTGGCAGATTTCGTGTCTGGCGAGAGCTCACTTCCTGGTTCACAGTTGGCACCTTCTCACTGTGTTCTCACACGACGACGGAAGGCCCCATCTCCTAATACCATCGCATTGGGGGTTAGGATTTCTACATAAGAATTGGGGGGCAGGGTGCAGAGCACAAACATTCAGTCTGTAGAAATCCCTACAGCCAGGCAATGCAAAGCTGAGCTTGCTTCAATTTGCTTCTATCCTCAGGATAACCTACGTTGTATTAGAGAAGGTGTCAGCAAATGTGTTCTGTACAGTCAGTGATTTCAGGTTTTGAGAGCCCTACGGTCTTTGTCACATCTACTCTGCCATTAGAGCACAAAAGCAGCCAGGGACCATACGTAAAGAAATGGGTACATTTGTGTTCCAATAAAACTTTATTTATAAAATAGGCTATGGGGCACCTGGGTGGCTCAGTCCGTTGAGCGTCAGAGTTGCTTGATTTCGGCTCAGGTCACGATCTCACGGTTTGTGAGTTTGAGCTCCGCATCGGGCTCTGTGCTGACAGCTCCGAGCCTGGAGCCTACTTTGGATCCTATTCTCAGTTTTTAAGAGCCTCTTATGGTTTGGCTCCCTCCCTCTCTAACTTTTTTTGTTTTCCTTCCCCCCCACCCATGGTCTTCTGTTAAGTCTCTCAGGATCTGCGTGGCTGGAACTGGAGTGTGTTATGCTAAGTGGAATAAGTCATATACAGAGAAAGACAGATGCATTTATTCATTTTTGAGAGACAGAGACAGAGTGCGAGCGGGGAAAAGGCAGAGAGAGAGGGAGACACATCTGAAGCAGGCTCTAGGCTCCACACTGTCACCACAGAGCCCTATGTGAGGCTCGAACCCACAAACCGTGAGATCATGACCTGAGGCTGAAGTCGGACATTTAACCAACTGAGCCACCCAGGCGCCCCTATCTCACTAACTCTTGACAACTACCATATATGCTAATGTGGTGGGTTGGATAGTGCCCCCCTCTTCCAAATCACAGTTCAAGTCCTAACCCCCAGTGCTGCTGCATATGACCTTACTGGGAAAAGATACGTCATTTGTTGATATAATGAAATGGAGGGATTCAAGGTGCGATCACCCTGAATTGTGGTGGGCCCTAAATCCAATGACTGGTATCCTTTTAAGGGGGAAAGAAGGGGAAGATTTGAGACGCAGAGAAGGAGGCCACGTGAAGGCGGAGGCAGAGGTTGGAGTAATTCGGCCACAAGCCAAGGAATGTCAAGGACTGTTAGCAGTCACCGGGAGCTGGGAGAGAGCCATGGAATGGATTCTCCCTTAGAGCCCCCAGAAGGGACCAACCCCGCCAACACCTTGCTTCCGGGCTCCTGGCCTCCGGCAGGATGAGCGAATACAATTCTGTTCCTGTGAGTTGCCACATTTGTGGTCATTAGCTCTAGCAGGTGACATGATTGTATGCCACCGTTTTATAGATGAGGAAACGGGGTGGGAAATGCTAAGTGACTTGCATATGTTCACACAGCTTGTAAGTAGAGGAGTTGGGAAGTAAGCCCAAGACTGTCTCCTGGGAAGCTGATATTTCTCAACCTTAACCTTCTAAAATGTCACCGATTACAAGTTAAAAACAGCACCCCAGCCTTCCCACTTCCCACTTGGCCTACTCTTTTTTTGGGGGGTCTCTCCTTAAGCCAAGACTTCCCTTGCTCTTAAGCTGTTCCTGCTCCGTGTGGCTACTAGTGGTTATGAATTAGAGGTGGCACCTCGTGGTTGGGTATTCTTGACCCTGGAAAAGGCTCAACGAGTTCTAGGGGAGAGGGCACTGCTTAACATGATGGGAAAGCTCCTGATAGGGGGTCTCCAGGCCATGGGCCACCCAATCAGAGAAAGAGATGGTTTTAGGCCACGCAAGGAGCATCCGTTCATGTCACCCACACTGATGCCTCGTTTCCACCCCAGTTAAAGCCAGCCCCACTATTGTCTTGAGGGTCAAGCCACAGCAAAAGACATTTGCCTCCTGAAACTCAGTCTTCGGGCGCTGGGAGTGAGCGAGAGTTGTCATCCGCTTCGGCCCCTGCCGAGAAACCTTGCGTCAGGTGCTGGGGAGAAAAGCAGCAGTTGTTACTTCCCCGTGGTTCTTCTAAAAGTGTTTCTTTGTTAATAAGATGTCATTAAACATTAGGCACAGTTGGCCGGATATTAAAATTATAGATGAAAACATTTTTTTTTTCCAAAAAATGTGTTCATGTAAAAATAAATCGATGTGTGAGAACAGAGTGCCTGAGCAGCAGACGGCATACTCTGGGGCTGGGTGTCCTGATGCCATGTCTGCCACCAAATTCGGCGTCATTGGGTAAGTCGTTTCAATATCAAATACTTACTAAACGCCTACTGTGTGCCAGGCATTGTTCTGGCTGATTCTCCGCTTGGTGTCAGCTACACTGGATAAATTCGTAACTTTCGCATCTTCTGAATATTAACTAAGACGAAACAATATCACTTTTCTTCTTCTTCTTCTTCTTCTTCTGTCAGCAGTTAGGAAAAACGGAAGCAGAGAATTCTACACCAGAACCAACTAATCTGAGCCCGAATTCCGTTTTAACCTTGAACTCACCAAACGGAACATTTTCTGCATTCATTCCGCTGACGACCTTGAGCAAAGGGCTCGGTGGTTAGAAGTCAGAGAATTAGCAGTCAGTTCTTTTCTGAAAGATGAGGCAAAGAACGACATCTTGAACGCTGGCTAATTACTTCACTCTTGCTGGAAAAAAAATTCTAATGCATATCACTTAAATTGTTTGGGTAGATTAAACCTTATGAATGTAATCATAGCTTAGAAAATACGAGCTTGAGCTTCAGTGTCCTTCTCTTCGAGAACTGTGAGGAACGAAACGTCTCCTTAGCAGTGACACTCTTTGTATGGCAAGCGTCCCTATGAGTAAAGCCTAGTGGGGGAGCAGAACCCGGTGCCATGACTGAACAACCTCTACAGCTTGCCTTGTGGTTTGGTCACTGATGGAGAAGCTTCCTGACTGTAGGGCAGGCCCCGTAGAGAGACCATCTTTGAACTCCAAGCCACCGCACGCTGGCTGCAAAATGTGGCATGATTGGAGTTGGGCTGGGGACCATCCCACAGAAATGACTCGATCTTGAGAGTGGGGTGGCAATGATGTGAATATCGTTTAGATTTGAGAATAGTTATTATGTTTACTAGAAAATGTCCTACCAGAGCTTAGATATCTTTTTCTTTGTTGGTGAAAGGAGCCAAACAGACGCTTGCTACATGTGCAGAGATCCTCATGGAGGAGGTATTTGAGGGGTTCCTCTTAATGAAGCCAGTGGAAGGCAAGCCCGAGAGAAAGATATCATGCGTTCCCATGGAAGCCGGCAAAGTCAGCCTCTTCTCCAGATGACCTAGGTGGGGCAGAGTTCTGAGAAACAGTAGACGTTTTGCATGAGGAGCTGGGGTGGGGGTGCATCTCCTTCTCTGCAATTCTTGGTCAGAGGGTCTCCAGCCTTATCCATAAGCAGACATCTGTTCACTGGTCAGGCCTCGAAGTAATAAGGAGGCTGACCAACACATTCCTCAGTCGTCAACGTGCCAAAGTCGGGGTGCTCCAGCATCAGGTGTCTGTCAAAAAGCTGGGATTCTCGGGCTTTCTCTCCACCATCAACCTTTCCTGACTCTCTTGTCCTGTGACTTCCAGAGCATTCGGGGCGTGTATACTTGCTTGCCTCCCACCATGGTGGACGAATACCTCCTCCTCCCTCACTGAAGTTGCGTCCTCCTGAGAAAAAGCCCAGCCCTCAGTGACGGTTCCTTTCAGGGAGTTTGCGCTGAGGAGAGAACACGGACCCGTAGCCTGCTGTGCCACGGTTTGAGAAGCCTGTGGATTGCGTCCGGACTAAGGCGAGTTAAGGAGGTTGAAGGTTCAAGCGCCAGATTCTACCACTGGGCGGCTGTGCAGGGGGAGCTGGCGACAGGAGAAGTAGGGTGGGGAGAGCCAGAGGATTCATGTGATTCCATGAAGGGCAGTCATTCTAAATCACGCTTAACCACTTTAACTGGGACCCTGTCCTCCCCTTGCAGGAAGCGAAGGGAACGTTCAGTATTATTTTTACTCGTTTTTGACTTTTAAGAACAAAGCTTTAGGAGGCCGGCTTTTATATCAATTTCAATAGCCCCTAATCTTAACTGTCTGTCTGTCTATCTATCTATCACCTCTCTATTATCTATCTGTCTAATCTTCGATCTATCTATAATCTATCATCTACTGATCTATCATCTATCATCTAGCTATCCATATCAGGGTTTCTCCACCTTGGCACTACTGACATGTTGTTCCAGAAAATTCCTTGTTGTGGCAGACTGTCCTGGGCATTGTAGGATCTTTAGCGGCAGCGTCTTTGGTCTATCTACTAGATGCCAGTAGCATCGTGTCCCCTTTCTCAGTTGTGACCATGAAAAATGTCTCCTTGTCAAAAGTCCTTTGATGGAGGGCAGAATCGTCCCCATTTAAGGACTGTTAATCTATATTTACCTATCTAAAGGAACCAACCATCTATTTATTGATGCATAATTAACCACCCCCAAACTCAGTAGCTTTAAACACCTACTGTTCCCCACGTTATTAACTAGCAGCACTCTTGTGGCTACATCCCAGTGAGCTCGGCTGAAGGGCCTCTTTTCTCCACATGTCCTCTCTCTCCACATGATGTCTCATTCTCTCCACACGGTCTCTCTACAAGGCTCTCCGCATGGTCTCTTTCTCTTTAGCAAAGTAGCCTGGGCTTCCTCACAGCATGGCGGCTGCATTCCAAGAGAGCCGAAAATGAAAGTTGCCAAACCTCTTAAGGCTTAGGCTCAGAGCTGACACGGTGCCACTTCTGTCACATCTTATGTCAAATCAAACCCCAAGGCCGGCCCCGATGCGAGGGGAAGGGAAACAAATTCCACTTCCTGATGGGACGTCCAACACGCAGATACAGGGAATAATGGAATTGTTGGCCGCCATATTCTGGACTGGCTTTGACAGCTATGTAATGTATTTAAATTTGTATTTATTTGTAATGGTAGATATGTATTTAAATGTATATTTACAATGTATTTATATTTATGTGAGATATGTTTATATACATAGAAATATATATATTCCTCCCTCACATGCCTATTGTTTGAAATTACAGAATCTTAATCCAATGTTAACGTTCCACTGATACGTTAAGAGGCACATTAAGAGATACACCGATACACTAAGAGATAATGGCTTTCATACCTAATACCTTTATAGGGCTAAATATACATGACTTACTGCGAAACTCTGCGAGGTGAGCACTATGATTATCTCCTTTTTTACGGAGGAGGAAACTGACGCTCAGAGAAGCCCAAGGACTCATAGCCAGGGAGCCAGTTGGAGTCCAGATGTGAATGCAGGCAGTCTGGCTCTAGAGGCTGTGTGTACTCTTAACCACTCTGTTCCAATGTTAGAGAAGACACATGCATACGGTTTGTGATTCATCACGAAGGTTACAGGTAGGAAAAGATGGTGAAAAATAGGAATAGTACGCATGGTAGAGAAACAAAGTAACAAGCGGTCGTGTTCCTCGGGGGTCAAGTCAAACATCGTGTTCCTCAGGGGTCAAGTCAAACAATTGTAATGCGTTTTCTTCCTCCAAGGAATACATGACCGTGGTGCGCCTTCCCGTGTGAGGAGCAGAGACTTTAGAACGGACACGGTGCTCCTGAGTAAAACTCGGTGTTACTTAGAAGAGAAGACGTGAATTCTTTCAGCAGGTATACTCCCCCCACAGGCTAAATGTTTTTTTAAAGCTGTTGTTTCACGAGAGTATCAGCAGCCGGAATATACTTTCAACGCAGCCCTCCGACACCAGGCAAATTGATCCAAGGCACGGTTTGAAAAATCTATGTCTAGCCTTCCATTGTTAGCCTCAAAGGCAAGTCAGTGTGAATGCTGGATGGCAGAAAGCTCAGAGGGCCTGCCGCCTGCGTCCGCTCTTGCTGGGGCTCCGGTTCTGACCTCGGAGCACAAAGCGGGGCCCTCCCTCCTCCCAGGCCCGAAGCACAGACATCTGAATCCCTTTCCCTCCACGAGCTGCGCGATCGCCTGATTTCTACCTGCCCCTTCGGAGCCAACGACGAACGATTCAGGTGCATCCCAAAGTCGTCTCCTTAAGGGTTCTCAGAAAATGAAAGGGTTTTATGTCTGAGCCCTCAGCGGCAGCAGATAGAACCGACGTTCGTGTTATTTATTTTTGTATTGAAAGGGGCTCGCAGCCAACAAAAAAGCCTTTCAGCCACGCTGACCTGCCCGAAGAACCCAGGCCCCTGCGCAGCCCTGCTCACACACTCCTGGGCCGGCGATCCAGAGGCATTTCAGGATCATGATTCTGGGGTTGCCACCACGTGAAGCTGTCATACATAGCCTTGAAGCAAATGAGGGCTGGGAAAGGAGACGCTGCTCTTCACACCTTGAGACACAGAGTCAACGGAAGGCACTCAGCAGAAGCGGTGAGAGCAAAACATCCGTCTCATGTGAATACAGCTCTACAAACTCCGGGCACGTAAAATTATGCGGCACGCATGAAAACCATCTCACCAAAGGAAACGGTGCTGCGTCTGACTCCGAGGACAAGAGATCGCAGCATTTAGTCCTCAGGTACTTGGACGCGAGGTCTCCTCAGCAGTTGGGGCAGGAAATCCCGGAGGGAGTTGAAATTGGAGAGATGGTCAAGGTTCAAATTCTGACGGTTCTTGCCAGGCTAGTTGAGGGGACCGGGTCCACACCTCACGGCGTGTGGAGACTGGATCGGGATGCCATTGAGCTGGGCAGGCTGCACCTGACTCATTTCAAGAGTAGCAGGGCCAGTTTCCTGGGCTTGTTCAGAAGGGGCCATGCCGGGAAGGGGCCCATGCTTAGGGTGTGATGCCATGTGGACTCTGTCTTCAAATTCTTGATGATTTTATCTCTGCATTCGTGCTCTGCACATAACACCTGCAGGGACAATGAGGCATGTGTGAGGAGCTTGGAGCCTTTGCTCAGGAAAGCTCCCACCTTTTCCATTGCCCTGGGGTGGATTCTCGACTGCCTGCTTTCCTGCTTCTGATACCTCAGGTCCCACTGGGTGCCCCCTCTCCACCTCAGCCCCGACAGCCGACGCCCTCTGTCCCCGGCAAGGGCCTGGGTATGAGTGTGGGGACGACAGGGTTGGGCGTGCGCCTCCTGCAGCGTCCCTGGGCAGGCAGGGTGGCTCTGTTCCTGCCCCAGGCTGGTGGTACTATGGCACGTCCGGTGGCAGCTTTGTCTCGGTGGGGACACGCACCTCTTGCCTGTCCTAATCCAGGCACTGATGCATCCTGGCACAGAGTGTTAAAGATCCTTCCAGGTCACCTGCCTGCCATCGGTTAGGGCAGCAGGCCCTAGGAAGGGAAAATGCTGGCTGAACTTCGCCAGGCTCCGCCTCCTGGTGGGGGACAGAGGTGGGGCAGAGGCATGGTCTAGCAGCTGGTGGGAGGGGGAACATCTCGAAGGTCAAGGCTGTGAGGGTGCCCCACTGAGGCCAGAGGCTTGGGCGCTTGGGTAACTGGGTAGGTCTGCACCTGCCTGGCCAGTATCACAGAAGAGCTCCCCCAGCTACTTCCGTGCCTGGGGATCCCCTTGAACTCCCTCCAACCTCGTCGAACCTGTGTCCATTTCTTCCGGCGTCCTGAGGCACCGTTCAGGGACAAAGCACGAAACACAAATTGTGACATTTCGGGGATTCTACATAGAGGATCAGTGCTCTACTTTTGCGTTTAAAACCGACATTGCGCGATAAAAAGACAACCCGTGCTAATAACTTAAAGTTTTCATTTTTCTTTAATTAGAGGGATATTAACTTGCAAATAAAAAGTCCCGTGACAAGTGGAGAGGCGGGGGAGAAAGAAAAAAAAAACAACCTATGTCTACCTTTGCTGACACTCTTTTCCCACTTTTTGAGCAAGAGTCCCACATCCTCATTTTGTGCGGGGCCTGGAAACTACGTCGTAGGCAGTCTTGGTAGCCGGACGGTACAAATAAACCTATAATATGTGGTACTTGGATGGGGAGATGTTCAACTTTGACTTCACCTCTGGCCTAGGAGGACCATGAATCCATCCTGGTGCGAGTATCTCGCACTTCGGTGTCCATAAAAATCACCTAGAGGGCTTAATAAAATGCAGATGCCTGGTCCCGACCCCTAGAGTTTCTGATTCGGTAGGCTGAAGTGTGGGCTCAAGACTTCGCATTTCTGTCTTTTTTTTTTTTAATTTTTTTTAACATTTATTTATTTTTGAGACAGAGAGAGAGAGAGAGAGAGCATGAACAGGGGAGGATCAGAGAAAGAGGGAGACACAGAATCTGAGACAGGCTCCAGGCTCCGAGCGGTCGGCACAGAGCCCGACGCGGGGCTCGAACCCACGGACCGCGAGATCATGACCTGAGCCGAAGTCGGACGCTCAACCGACGGAGCCACCCAGGCGCCCCAAGACTTCGCATTTCTAACTAGTTCCCAGGTGGTGTTGACGCTGCTGGCCTGAGATTGCACCTTGAGGGCCACTGAGCCAATGCTATCCTTGATGGTTGGGTCCTGCATGGGAAGCATGATGACAGATTTAGATGTGAAGGGTCTGGCAGAACTGTTTCCTTGAGTGCCGATCAAATGCGTTGGAGGGTCACCTAGAAAGACAAAGTCGCAGAACATGAGCCGACTCACTGCTTAACCCACCGCTTCACCGTAGGACCAATTCAGGCTGAAAACTCCCATGAAGCAGGGAGAAAAAACCACTGGGGGGGGGTCTGCGTCTCCATGCTCCTTCTGCCCGGAGGTAATAAAAGTCCTTAAGTCATGGTTGGGAAGGTAGGAGTGACGGCATGGAGTTTTAGGGGAGAGGAAGAGGGACTGATTTCTGCCAAGGGATAGCGGGGCCCAACAAGGGTGAAGCGATTCTCAGGTTCACATATTGGAGGGATGGCTCCGGCGGTCACCCTTCGAGGAACTTTGTGCTTCACGTGGAAATCAAAGGCTAGAGACACACAGAGACCCCAGGGTCCAATTGATGGGCGAGGCAATGATACGGATGAAGCTTAAACTTGTACTCAAGTTGACCAGAAGTCCCTAACACTGCCGGGGAACTATCTTCTCTTTTTCCTTTAACGAGGCAGGCAGGGGCGGGGGTGATGACTTTGCAGCTGAAACTGGTCGGTAGTGCTTTTTATTCCTCTTTTTTTTTTTTTTTTCACACCACCTCCCAGACCCAGATAACCTGTGGGGAACATCTCTTCTCTCTTCTTCCCAAGTGTCCTTTCTTGCCCAGTTTCGTCCTTATGTTTAGCCTCATTTCTGAAGTTTAGGCTTTCAGTCATATTCATCCTGTTTCGTTCTGAGTCTATTTAACCCACTTGTCCCTTGGAGGCTGATGATCTGGGGTTGGGAAGCAAAGAGAAGGTACAATGGTGGCACGGGGTAACCAGATGCAAAGAAAGTAGCTCCTGTAGGATTTCCAGCTCCTGGTTCCAATCCTGCCTACAGTACGGCTGCGAGCCTCCTGCCCAAAGGCTTAAAGATGCTTTTGCATCCTTACAATATGTTCGCCTTTTTTCTCTCAGCTAGGTGGAGGAAGTTTCTTCCTTGTAACTATGTCATCTCTGCCACGCGATGACCCCCAGGCTCTGCGTACAAGGATCCTGAGCCCCTCCTGAGTGACAAGTGATTGGGGAAAAGCCCCCGGGCTGTATCTGAAGCTATTTGAGGTCAACTGCGAGTGTGGGGTATGGAATAATTTTAAGCCAAATCACTAGCATTCGAGTGATCCCAAATCTTTGGTTTTCAATGGATTTTTTTTTTTTTTTGGTACCAGAAATAGAACATTAAAAATAAAAAAAAAGGCACCGTAGCATTTCCACCAGCTTCCTTGAAACTTAAGCATCTGCGGTTCCTGGTGGGAAGGCACAGTACCTCTGCATTTGCTTAGTTCTAAAATGTCTTTCAAAATCCTGAGGTTCTTTCTACACCAGTGAAAACTCCTCAGGAAACCCTGCAAGGCCCAAGCTATATATTCCCTCCCTGTGATGAAAATCAGTCAAGCGGATTGAGATACACCTCTTAAAAGGTCACCACCATGAGCCAAGATTGATTGAGTACTCACCACAGGCCGAAAACTTCATACGCGTTACCCGATTGAATCCTTATAATAAGCCTACGAGGTAAATACAATTACCGCCACCATCTTACGGATAAGGAAGCTGGAGCCTGAACTGGGTATGGGGTCTGCTCAGAGTCACGATAATAGGAGGTAGAACCAGGAATGAAACCCGAGCATTTTTATTACACAGTCCCACGTGCTGAATCACGCTATACTGCCTCTTTCCCAAGCGAATTAATTCAGATCTTGAATCCAGTCAAGTCACTTGGAAAGGGGCAGGAGCCAAGATTAAATGTAAGATTACCTTTAAAGACTGGGAAAGGGAAACAAAGAGCATCCATAAGAATTTCCGCTTCAGACTGAATTTTTCGGTTATTGACCGGTCATTTTCCAGATCAGTCTATGCTCCTGTAGGACATCTGTGACGTGTTAGGAATTCAGCTGCTGTTTCTTCCATTTCAGATTTGTTAACGTCGGGTCCTACCTATCTTCATTTATTTTATTTTTTTATTTTATTTTCATTAAAAAATTTTTTTAATGTTTATTTTTGAGAGAGAGAGTGAGACAGAGCATGAGCGGGGGAGGGGCGGAGAGCGAGGGAGACACAGAATCCGAAGCAGGCTCCAGGCTCTGAGCTGTCAGCACGGAGCCCGAGGTGGGGCTCGAACCCACGAACCGTGAGATCATGACCTGAGCTGAAGTCGGACGCTTAACCGGCTGAGCCACCCAGGCGCCCCATTACCTATCTTCATTTAAATCTCAGGGTACGAGTCACATCAGCACCACGGCTGAATAAGGCATCCATCATTGTATCCCCTCCTCGATAACAATTTAGCACTCATCCACGGACAAAAGTGCCTTAGTGGGAGCTGTGGGATCCGGCGCCATCTACCAAGGGACCTGGGAGTAGTCTTGCTCACCCATGCATGGGGAAATAAGCATACTAAACTCAATCTCAGGTGTGGACCTTGAAGTGGCTCATGAAGTGGTTCCAGCACCTTTCAGCCATGGTCTGGGAACCCCAGGAGATCACGGTCTTAGACAATCAGCCTTGGACAAAAGAGCCTTTGTAGAAGCCCAGGTTTCCAGCAGAGACATTGTTGCACCCTGTCGGAACAAAAAGGCAAGAGGAGTTTTGATGCCTTGGAGAGGGTAAGAGAAATAATTCAACTTTACCTGCAGCACCCCTGCCCCAGGTGGCACAGCTCAGTGCCAGGTAAGACCTTGTTGGCCATGATTTTTCCCATGGGAGAAAGTGAGAGCATGTGTGTGAATGCCTGGGGCTCCTTCAGCTATCTGGGATCATAAAAAGGAAGCAAATAGAAATTCTAGAGCTGAAGGATGTAATGAGTGAAAATGAAGAATGCACTAGAGAGTATCAATAATGGAATTAACCAAACAGAGGAAAGAATCTGTGACTTGGAGAACCGAAACTTTGAAAGTATCTAGTCAGAGGAGAGAGAAGAAAAAAAAATGAAAAAGAACGAAGATATGATTCCATGATCTATGGAATACCATCACAAGAACCAATTTATGAATTATTCAATACCAAAAGGAGAGAAGGAGAAGGGAAAAGAAAGCTTATTTAAAAAATAATGGCTGGGGGTGCCTGGGTGGCTCAGTCAGTTAAGCGTCCGACTCTTGATTTTGGCTCAGGTCATGATCTCATGGTTCGTTGGTTCGAGCCCCACGTCGGGCTCTGGGCTGACAGCGCGGAGCCTGCTTGGGATTCTCTGTCTCCCTCCCCAACTCATACTTGCTCTCTCTCTCCCCAAAATAAGCAGATAACCTTAAAAAAATTTTAAAAACTTAAAAAAATAATGGCCGAATACGTCTAAATCCGGAGGGAGATTTGGATGTCCAAGTTGATGAACCTCATATGTCATGAAACAAACTCACCTTAAAGAGATTCTCTTCAAGACACATTATAATAAAACTGTCAAAACACAAAGGCAAAGACGGAATCTTAAAGGTATCAAGAGAAAGAAGCTTGTAAATTACCAGGGATTCCCCCATAAGACTATTGGTAGAAATCTTACAGGCCAGTCGAGAGGAACTGACACCTAAGCATTATTCTTTCCGGCAAAGCCGTCCTTCAGAAAAGGAGAGATAAAGACTCCCGCACAAACTGAAAGGAATCCTTCAAGCCATTCCCACTGGCTAAGATATGGAAACAACCTAAGTACCCACTAATGGATGAATGGATAATACAGATGTGATCCAGATCGAGATCTAATCTGTATATCTAGGTCTCCTTTTGGTTTGGTTTCTCTGGAGAATCCAGACTCACACAGAAGGTGATAGGCCAATGCCCCTTACAAATATAGGTCCAAAAATCCTACATAAGATATCGGTAAATCTATTCAAGCAGTATTTCCTAGAAATAGAAAACCAAATCTAAACTGTACGAATAGTTCAAAATTAGAAAATCTTTAAATAGTATTTGTTACATTACAGGTTAAAGGAGATACAAGTATAACCATCTTACTAGATGAAAAAAAAAAACACTTAAAAAATAGAAACCTACCATTATAAAAGATTCTTTCCAAACTAGTTATATGATATAAGGGGGCTTCCTTCACCTAATAAACAATATCTAACAAAAACCTATAGCAAACATCATACATAACAGTAAAATGTTAGGATCATTCTCTTTAAGATAAGAAATAATGCAGGGGCGCCTGGGTGGCTCAGTCGGTTGAGCGTCCGACTTCAGCTCAAGTCATGATCTCACAGTTTGCGAGTTCTAGCCCCGTGTCAGGCTCTGTGCTGACACCTCAGAGCCTGGAGCCTGCTTCAGATTCTGTGTCTCCCTCTTTGTCTGCTCCTCCCCCTCTCATGCTCTGTCTCTCTCCTTCAAAAATAAATACACATAAAAAAATTTTTAAAAAGATAAGAAATAATGCAAAGATGTTTACTATCATTGCCTTGATTCTTTAGAGAATTATTGGGTGTGTGTGTGTGTGTGTGTGTATACATATGAAAAAAAAAAGGTTATAAAGACTAAATAGGAAGATACACAATCGTCATTATTTGTTAAAGCAATTAAAGCAGTGTGATAAGAACATAAACCAGAATCTTTCTAACATATCAATCGCAATGTCTATTATACAGCAAATTATTAGAATCTCAAGAGTGCAGGAGAATTGACTAATGATTAAGAGACAAATAGTCAAGGAATTAGACTCAAAGACATCCCAGATATTGGAGTCAACAGATAAGGACTTGGAAAGTAGCTATAATTAATATGTTAAAGAAAATAGAAGAAAAATGGACAAAGAAATGAATGAAAAGATAGACTCTTTAAATGGAGAGTTTAAATATATAAAAATAAATCAGGTAGACATCCTAGAATTGCAAAACACAGTATCTAAAGTTAAGAAATCATCACATGACTTAAATTAACAACAAGCTGGACACAAGAGAAAATGGGATTGATGACCTGAAAGACAGGTCCACAGGAGATACTCCAACTGAAGCACAAAGAGAAAAAGAATAAAAAGTAATCTTAAAAACAACCAGAAAAAAGCATGAGAGCGATTGGGACATGATGACAAAAATTCCAACATATATGGAGGTGAAGTGCTGGAATTAAAGAAACATTATTTGAAGATATGAAGAATGAGAATTTTCCAAATCTGCCGAAAGATACAAACCCATATGTTCAAGAAGCAGGATAAATAATAATAAAACCATGTCTAGGCACATATTAGTCAATCTGTTGGAAACAACAAAAAAAATGCATGGGGCACCTGGGGGGCTCAGTCGGTTGGGCGTCCGACTTCGGCTCAGGTCATGATCTCACGGTTTGTGAGTTCGAGCCCTGCGTTGGGCTGTGTGCTGACAGCTTAGAGCCTGGAGCCTGCTTCGGATTCTGTGTCTCCCTCTCTGTCTGCCCCTCCCCTGCTCGTGGTCTGTCTCTCAAAAATAAATAAACACTTAAAAAATACAAATCAATAAAACCTAAAAATGCAGAGAAAAGTCTAAAAGCTGTCCAAAGGAGTGAAGGATTTATGACTTTCAGGACAACAGTAAGGATTATCTATGACTTCTTAATTAAAACATGGATGGACTTTAGAGGGTACAACGCTAAGTGAAATAAATCAGACAGAGAAAGATAAATACTGTGTGATTTCACTCATATGTGGAATCTAAAAAACAGAACAAATGAACAAACAAAACAGACACAGACTCATAAATACAGAGAACAAACTCGTGGCTGCTGGGGTGGGGGGGAGATTAAGAGGTACAAACTTCCAGTTATGAAATAAATTAGTCATGGGGATGAAAAGTACAGGGTAGGGAATAGAGTCAGTAATATTGTAATAACTTTGTATTGCAACAGATGGTAACTTATCACGTATATAAATGTTGAATCGCCGTAATACACCTGAAACCAACATAGTATTGTATGTCCGCTATATTTCAGTTTAAAAAAAAGAAAAAGAAGAGAACCTATGGAATCCAGAAGCTAAGGGGATGACAGTTTTGAAGCACTGAAAGAAAGAAACCGAACAGCCAAACTACAATTTTCTGCGGAGAGATAACATTCTTCAAAGAAACGGAGGCAGAATAACAATGTTTTCAGACAAACAAATCTGAGAGATTTTGTCACCGCTACACGCCCCATTACCAGTTATTCAGTATGAAAGAAAACGATCCCAGATAGAAGCAGAGAAGGACAAGAAAGAATGACTAACACTCAAAAGAAGTAAACATGTGGATCAATGTGAAATATCACCGTCTGTTTAGGCGACAAAAATAACAATGTCTTGTGGAGTTTATAAGATAAGTTTATAAGGTAGAGGAGGGAATAAGTATAGTCAGGCTGTTGTAAATTTCTTGTATTGAGAACATGGTAAAAGTATTGATTTAAGGTAGAGTGTAAGGGCGCCTGGGTGGCTCCGTCGGTTAAGCGTCCAGCTTCGGCTCGGGTCACGATCTCCCGGTCCGTGAGTTCGAGCCTCACGTCGGACCCAGTGCTGACAGCTCAGAGCCTGGAGCCTGCTTCGGATTCTGTGTCTCCCTCTCTCTCTGCCCCTCCCCTGCTCATGCTCTGTCTCTCTCACTCTCAAAAATGAATAAATGTTAAAAAAATAGAGTGTAAATAAGTTAAATATTATCCAAGACAGTCACTGAAATATTGCTGTTCATGGGTATAACTACAACGCTAAAAGAGGAGAGAAACTAGAATAATAAAAATATTTAAATAATAAAAAAAACAGTGTGCTGGTGGCATAGAGTTAAACTAATAAGTTTGTAGGCAGCCTAAAGAATACAGAAAGAGATCTGAGCATTTATGGGAATATAATAAGGTTTATCCAGTGTTCTTTTCCAAAGCAATCTCCTGAAATGTCCACCATTTGCTTTTAGTTTTCTCATATAGAAATTTAAAATACACACCAACACTCCCCCCGCCCCCCCCCCCCCAACTGCATAGTTGAAGATGATTACTGGTCTCTCTTCTTTATTCTGATTTGTCTGGCCCTCAATTTTTTTTTTTTATCCTGTGATGTGGTTTCTCACACCTCTATCACCCCATTACTTCTGTCCCGGACCCACTCCATTTTGTCAGCGTCTTTAAAAGAGTGCTTTCCAGAAGGGGGCACAACACTCTAGGGTAGTCTGGCTATTCCAGAATGGTATGGATTCTGATAAATTCATGTTTGTTAGGGATTTCAGGGAGACTCTCCTTATTTTTTGAAAATGTTTTATTTTTGAGAGAGAGACAGTGTGAACGTGGGAGGGGTGGAAAGGGAGGGAGACACAGAACCGGAAACAGGCTCCAGGCTCTGAGCGGTCAGCACAGAGCCCGTCGCAGGGCTCGAACTCATGAACCGCGAGATCATGACCCGAGCCGAAGTCGGACGCTTAACTGACTGAGCCACCCAAGCTCCCTGGGAGATTCTCCTTATTGATGTATACTGAGCTTAGAGATAATGGAAATATCTATATTATTCCACACTTGAATCTATTCATCCTCTATTCCTATCCTGTAAGTTGACTTTATGAAGCCAAATTCAGGAAGTTTAGATACTCTTGATTATCTTTCTTCTCATTGGATCTGGGTCAGAATTCCAGCCTGGACTTCTCTTGGACCCCAAATCTGTCATTTGCTAACCCCGCCTGCCACATTGTTTACACTTGAAAAGTGTTCATTTCAAAATTATGGAGTAGGATAGGCTCAAAAGATCACATAATGTGAATTCTCTGACAGCTATACACTGGAAAGGGTCAGCTAAAGAAAGTCCTTAAAGTCCATTATAGACAGAAGAAGTTCTCATGTGTGCTTAGAGGCGAGTCACTGACACGAAGTGGTGAGCAAAACACGTGGAAATGTCCTGAGGCCACTGTTGACCTCATCAAGCGACCTACCTCCTCTATTCTCCTAGCTTCTGAGTACAACAAGCCGTTTCAAAGGCAGTTTTACAATCCGTTTCCTCTTCCCTCTCACTCTTTACTCCTGGAAAATTCCCGCTCGTCTTTCGAGTACCCGTTCAGACATCGCCTTCTCCCTGTCGTGTCTTTGACTCTCCACCCTTCCCCTCTACTCCTATCGCGGGGATAAATAACAGCTTGCTCACTTGTGTGCCTCTGACTTAATATTCATCCTGAGATGTCGCGGTCAATGGTTGATGGGTCTGACTCCCTCGTGTGTGCACCTCTTGAGAACACAACTCGGGTCTGACTTGTTTTGTTTTCCCAGTAGCTTGCACAGGGCTTGGCCCAGAAGAGGTGCTCAGGAAATATTTATTAAGTTTGTAAAAAGTACCTTCTGTGTACCCCTCAAATTAAAGCAGACCTACCTAAGGGGCCAAGAATGTAAACTTCAGCTGTTTGGATTGTTGACATATCAAAAACCGAACAAGTGCCCTACCAATTCTCCCATTGCTGTGTTCTGAACAGGATTTCCAAACTCCTTGCTATCTTTTTTCATAATTGATTAATTGAAAGGCTGGCCTCAGAGTATTTGGTCACGGTGTGAGGGACCCAGCATTCCGCTCAAATAGAGAAAAGGATTGAAATCCTTTAACCATGGGGTAAAGGGTCCCAAAGGAACAGTGACATAGACGTCACTGAAAGATACACGTCACAGGAAGGAGATTGACCTATTATGTCTAATAGGAAAAGGTAGCTGACCTCAGTTGGATGTATTCACCTCTGATTATAAAACCCTCACCATGCATGTGTGAGTGTATATTTGGGGGTAGGAAACTGGGAGGAAAAGGGAAGAGGGGGCCTTAAAGAAAAGCCACAGGTAGTAACGAAAGCCTGCTACAACAAAGTATGCCGTAAATATTTACTGATTGATTGAATGAATGGACGAGAGGGTGAGTGTTTGGCTGTGGGTTCAACAGGGAAATCTACTTTGGGTGATGGAGAATAAAAGAATTCTAGATTCTAGATTATTGGTATTAATAAAGAAATTAGAAAAAGAAGAGGAAGGATTTAAAATAAGAGGTCAAGGGGCGCCTGGGTGGCTCAGTCAGTTGAGCGTCCGACTTCAGCTCAGGTCGCCATCTCGCGGGTCACGAGTTCGAGCCCCGCGTCGGGCTCTGTGCTGACAGCTCGGAGCCTGGAGCCTGCTTCGGATTCTGTGTGTTCCTCTTTCTCTGCCCCTCCCCTGCTCTCTCTCTCTCTCTCTCTCTCTCAAAAAAAAAATTAATAAAATAAAATAAAAGAAGTAAAAGGTGACCCAAAAAATGAGAAAGAAAGGGTAAAAGAGGATGTTCAGTGGTTAGATCTGAGCATGATCTGAGATATTGGAAGATCCATCTAACTTTACCTATAAAAAAATTGTGTTTAATAAATAGCTATAGATGAGGCCTTGCGTTAGGAAAAAGAGTTTTTCATTCATTCAGTGACAATTTTATAAGTTAGGTATCTACTACTGTACCAATAAGGTCACGTGTCTCCAACCCATACAGTTGGCTGGTCTTTACACAGGACCAGCGATTTCATTTATGATGCATTTGGGTACAGAATTAGAAAAACTGAAGTGTGGGGCGCCTGGGTGGCGCAGTTGGTTAAGCGTCCAACTTCAGCCAGGTCACGATCTCACGGTCCGTGAGTTCGAGCCCCGCGTCAGGCTCTGGGCTGATGGCTCAGAGCCTGGAGCCTGCTTCGGATTCTGTGTCTCCCTCTCTCTCTGCCCCTCCCCTGCTTGCACTGTCTTTCTCTCTCTCAAAAATAAATAAACACTAAAAACTATATATATAAGAATTCTTAAAATTCAACCAGGAATAACCCAAATAAAAAATGGGCAGAAGATCTGAACCTAACCAAATAAGATATATAGGTTGCAAATAAGCATAAGAAAAGGTGTTCAACATCATGTGTGATCAGATAATTGCAAGTTAAAACAATAATGAGACACCACTACACACCTGTCAGAATGGCCAAAATCCAAAACACTGACACCAGATGCTGATGAGGTTATGAAGCCACAGGAACTCTCATTCATTGCTGGTAGGAATGCAAAATGGTACAGCCACTTTGGAAGACAGTTTGGCAGCTTCTTACAAAACTAAACATACTCGTATTATACAATCCAGAAGTTGTGCTCCTTGGTACTTACCTAAATGACTTAAAAATTTACGTCCACAAAAAAGCCTGCACACAGATGCTTATAGCATCTTTAGTCATAATTGCCAAAAGTTAGAAGAAACCAAGATGCCCTTCAGTAGGTGAGTGGATAGACAAACTGCAGTACATCCAGATAATGGGATGTTACTCAATGATAAAAATAAATGAGCTATCAAGCCACGAGAAGATATGGAAGAGTCTGAACTGAACTAAAAGAAGTCATTCTAGGGGCGCCTGGGTGGCGCAGTTGGTTAAGCGTCCAACTTCAGCCAGGTCACGATCTCACGGTCCGTGAGTTCGAGCCCCGCGTCAGGCTCTGGGCTGATGGCTCAGAGCCTGGAGCCTGTTTCCGATTCTGTGTCTCTCTCTCTCTCTGCCCCTCCCCTGTTCATGCTCTGTCTCTCTCTGTCCCAAAAATAAATAAACGTTGAAAAAAAATTAAAAAAAAAAAAGAAAAAGAAAAACTGAAGTGATTGTTTTCTGAGGAAAGAATTCCTATTAAGCATATACTTAGCGTTTAAACACTGCATCCGCAGAGTGGCTCAGACAATGTCACCTTGGCTTGATTGGATCCATTGGCCAGTTAATCAGAAAATAGCTCTGGTGTGGGCAGGTGCTCTGTGAAGCGACCATGACATATCCCATAAAATTCTGGGGCCCCTGGGTGGCTCAGTTGGTTAACCGTCCGACTTCGCCTCAGGTCATGATCTCACGGTTTGTGGGTTTGAGCCCCGCATCGGGCTCTGTGCTGACGGCTCGGAGCCCAGAGCCTGCTTCGGATTCTGTGTCTCCCAGTCTCTCTGCCTCTCCCCTGCTCGTTCTCTTTCTCTTTCTCTCTCTCTCTCTCAAAAATAAAAAAAATAAAACTTAAAAAAAATTTTTTTAATCATACAATTCTGAAAGCCTTTCCACCAGCTGGTTATTGAAATTTATACTCTTTTAAAGAGTATATGAATTTCAACTAAGAATAAATGTAAATAGAATAAGATATTAATGAAATGGATCCTGATTATAAGAACAAATTAAACTTAGGCTGAAAACTCAAACGAGGAAAAGAAAACTAAGACCAGGGGATTAACTTAAGAAAATAAATAAGTTTCACGAGAAACTGATTTTGTATAGAGAGCCCAGATTAGATCAGGAAATGCTTTGTAATATTTAGAATCAAGGCAACAAAGGTATATATACCGAGATGCAATGCGCAGGTAATCAGGGTTCTTACGCATTCTCCCTGAACCAAACACATACTACTGTAGTTTCTCACTACAGGCTTCTTTTCTTTCTTTCTTTCTTTTTTTTTTAAGTGCTTTGAATGATCAACACTTACTTCTAAAAGCTCCACGATTTGCCTGCTTCTGCTTTTTATGCCTTCCACATTCATCTGCAGCGTCCCGGAAAGCCTTCATGCCAGCCGCCCCACTCCCAATTCCGTTTCTCATCTTCTAGAACCAATCTTGCATCTAGAGTAAATTTCAAAAGCTCAGTGTGTGAGCTCTGCCTTCTCTGCGTGCCTGGCTTTGACGCCTGGCCTCTTGCCTAATTGACATCTCCTTTTGTTCAAGCTCCACAGCTGAGGTCTCTGCTTTGGTTCTTGCACTGAAATCTCATTTGACTCCCCTTGCCCTTGGGAACTCGAGTGTCACCTTGCTTTCCATGGTTCCCTTGAATCTTGGCCCCGCAATCTTATTTTGTGATGGATTTTCACTTGCCTGCCTTGTCCTCCCATTTACAGACTGAATCCCACAATGCTTCCCGTACTCACTTGGCCAAGCTTCTTCCTATGGCCTCCTGCTGGGTATTTACAGGCACTATAAACTCCAATAGGTGTAGGTATACGAGGAAGAGGCAATTTTTGGAGGCAATTATTTTAGATGTTATTCTCAACTAAAGTTATGCGTTAAAATCACCTGGGGAGCTTTTGGACATAAATAATTGGCCTCAACCCGTATTTAAGCTTAAAATACTTATGGATGATTATGATGGTACCCGCATGTAGAATAACACAAGGCTAGAATCTTCATTAAGAAGCTCCTTCTTTGACCGTTGTCTCTTTGCATTTTTTCCTTTCTTTCCATGCTTCCTTCCTTCCCCCTTTCTTTAAACTGCTGGATATAGAGTGCCTGACATATACTAGGAACTCAAAAACTAACTGCTCACCGACTGATCACCCGGAAGATGGCAGCTGAGCGGAAAGACCAAGAATTCCAAGGGTGCTACTTGTGGCAGATCTTGATGGAAATGTGGTTCCATTTTTCTATAGCAGTTGTTCTCAAATTTTTGGTCGTTAGGACACATTTGCATTGCCAAAAATCGAACTCCGAAGAGCCTTGGCTTATGCGTGTCAATATCTATTGATATTTACCATATTAGAAATTAAAACGAAAATTCAAAACGTGAGAATACACTTAGATACATCCCACTAGTCATCACAGTGATGGCATCATGACTCATCAGGTAGCCTCCATCAAATAAATGCCAGTGTATATTCACCAGAGACTGAGAGAGAAAAAGGCAAATAACACCTTAGTTTTGTTATAAAGATAGTTTCCGCCTCATGGATCCCCTGACAGGGTTTCAGGGACCCCCGAGTTCCCCCAGATTACCCTTCGAGAGCTGCCGCTGTCTAAGGATAAAAACTGATGGGGAGAAGTAATTCTTGGAAGAACGGTGGGCAACGAAGGGAGTACATCGGAGTCCCAAAAGCAGGCATCCGGGATAAGGTCAAAGCCAAAGCACAGAAAACAGATCTGGGGACTCGCCCAAAGACTTCCTGTGGGTGAGATAAGATTGAGTAGGTAGAGATTAGTAGGTAGAGACAAGTATGAGTAGGTAGGCAGAAGTTGAAAGTAATTCTGTTTGCTAGCAAATATGTCTAAGTAATACCTTACGTACCATTTGCGTTTAAGGAGCCATTTGTTTAAAAAACAAAACGAAACAAGACAACAGGCCCCAAATGGAGTCATTTATGCTAGTGCTAAACCCCATGGCACCAAACTGAGACGTGATTTCATTACAGTTTCGGCTCTCCCAAAATGACCTTGGGAAAAGAAAACAAAAGCATGCTTTTCTTGGTCCAGTATGACTTCCTTGTTCCCATTCCCCTCTGCCTATAAAAGTCATTTTGTACAGCTCCTTGGAGCTCCTTTTTATCTGCTAGAGTCCATGAGGCCCAATTCATAAATCGTTGAATGAAGCCCGTAAGATCTTTAAAATGTACCCAGTTGGATTTTGATCTTTAGCAACGTTGATTCAGTATATGATGTTTCGAATTGTGAAAAAATTATGTGGCAAGCATAGAATTGGCTATGCTCTCAACATTCTTCTTTCCTCTGCGACTCATACCTAAAAATAGCTTAGTCGGATCTAGACGGAGTCCCTGGATCGGTGCCTATCTCTCCCTAATCTGGAGCATTGGTTCTCAAACTTCGGTGGGCATGAGAATTACCTGGAACGCGTGTGGAGATGGCACATGCTACGATTTGGAAGGCCCATGCTTGACACACCTTAAGAGTCACTCCAGGTGTTTCTGACCAGGCAGAAGACATTTTGAGAAAGGGTGCCTCGTACTAGACAAACCCGGCCCTCGTGTGGTGGCCTTACCTAGGTGCCTAGGGGGAGGTGTAAGGTGCCTCGTGGATTTTGGTCTCGCGCACCCCTACCTAATTGCGTCAGAGGATAATCACATCCCTCCATCACAGAGTTTGGGTTTGGGTTTGAAAACACTTGGTTTCTTCACGAGTAAAATGAACTCCTTCCTCCGAGACACCCTCTTTGTTAGGCACCTCCAGTCAGCGTTGAGCTTAACCAGGAGGAGCCGAAGCGCTGGGGCATCTGGGGCTCCTGGTTGAGGTGGGAATGGCCAGTGTGGGACAGCACATGCTGTTTATTCTTCAAGGGGAAGGAGACAGGAGGGGGGTTTTACTGGTGCCAAGTAACCGATTGCTAAGAAAGACTGGCGTTTGGGTTAGGAGGGTTGAGATCATTCTAGACTTTGCCATTCCTTCGAGTCAAGTTTACTAGTTGTCAAAGAGGGCGGTCAACTCAACTTGTCCCCTTTTTACCCACAACTCCAGAACAAATGCTCCTGATTGAAAAAAAAAAAGCCTACCAAACACACAAGGGAGGTGCCTGTGCGGTTCTGGTGGGTGAGGACTTTCCTGGCGGCTTGCCCTTTGCTGATGAGGAGGGAGGTTTTCTTTCCAGTTACTGTGGGATGCAGCAGACTTCCTCAGTTGACACCCACGGACGAGTAACATTTTCATAAAAAGAACATGATTTTGCATCTCCTTCGCTTGACAGAAATTTAGCAGCCAGGAGAATTGCTTTAATGGCCACATTCTTGATGTTCGCGTTCAACAGATCAAGGTGGCTGAGATCTCATTTGTGACCCTGGCCAGTTGTTGCAAATGACGGTGGGACACCGCGTGACGACAACGAGAGTTGAGGCAGAAGCGAGGCAGTAGGGAAGGCAGGTGGAAGGAGAGGACAAGAGGGCGGGGGAGGGAGGTCCAAGGACCTCTTGTCCCCACTCTGCTGTTCATAGCACCGTGAGACTAGTGTCCAGCAGATTGTGAATTTCAAACACACGGGACATTTTTATCCACAATCTCTTCTACTAAGAGCCAATTGCCTATCGCCAAAGGCAGAGAAAAAACAATGCTTGCCCTTTCTCTAATGAAGATTACAGGTCCTATCCCACAGAGGGGTTGTGGAGTACAGTTTGGGCCTTCTGCCCATTGCTCTGTCAAGGCTGAACAGGTATGCTTTTGCCCAAAGCCTGCCCCCCTCCACCCCCCCACCCCCAATCTGGGAACATGCCTCTCAGACGGTGATCAGAGTGCCCGTTTCTCCCTCACTTACAAATGACAATAGCAGAGGTTTGCTCTGGCGAACATTTCTTTTCAGAAATGCCAAGAGCCAGTTCGTAGAGTAGCTTTAGAATGAGTCTCCGAGTCTGAGGATGAGTCTCTCAGAAGAGAGTTTCTCTCTTCTGTAGTTGTAGAAATGGCAGGGATGGCACGGGGTTAAGATGATCGTGGGGCCTTTCTCCACCTCCGCCCCCATGGCCACCACATAAGTCATGTCCGGCTTTGGAGAAGAGCCACAGATTTCGACCTGGGTCAAAACCTCATTTTTAAGACCACAACAAGGCCCTCAACTCAGCTCACCAGCTTTATTCTCTCTAGGCCTTAGCTATCTCCGTTGTGAGCTGGGGCTGTTGCCTGGACCATCTTGTGTCATCGGTGCTTGGGAGAATCACGTGACAGAGTGAATGTGCCGCATCACTGTGTCTGATACAAAATACATCTGTACTTTGTATTTGTATTATTTATTTATTTATTTATTTATTTTAACGTTTATTTATTTTTGAGACAGACAGAGCATGAGCGGGGGAGGGGCAGAGAGAGAGGGAGACACAGAATCCGAAGCAGGCTCCAGGCTCTGAGCCGTCAGCACAGAGCCCGACGCAGGGCTGGAACTCATGGACCGTGATATCATGACCTGAGCGGAAGTCGGACGCTTAACCGACTGGGCCACCCAGGCGCCCCTGTACTTTGTTTTTAGACCCTTGGTAACCAAAGGCAAAGGGGCCAGGGGACCTGGATGAGGGAGAAAGGAACTCGACCCACTTGCGTTTTCAGACTTCTGCAACCACTGGGGGTGGTTGGGTTGCTCTGATCGCTGTTAGAGCTGAGAATGGTTAGGAGACCCTGAAGGAAAGAATACTGTCGTCAACCACACTCTATTTAAAAACTAGGGGCTCTGGGGCGCCTGCGTGGCTCTGTCGGTTAAGCGTCCGACTTCAGCTCAGGTCGTGATTTCCTGGCTGGTGAGTTCGAGCCCCGCGTAGGGCTCCGTGCTGACAGCTCGCAGCCTGGAGCCTGCTTGGGATTCTGTGTCTCCCCTGCCCCCCTCTCTGCCCCTCCCCTACTCACGCTCGCTCTCTCACAAATAAATAAACATGAAAAATTAAAAAATAAGAAATACAAGCTAGGGGCTCTGACACTGTGTCTGAGTGTCTTCTTCAGATTGGTGTTATTGGTTATAGGCGGGCCAAGGCTATGCTGAGAACGGAGGGGTACAGCACATGTGAATACACACACGCGCACGCACACACACACACACACGCAGATACAGAGAGAGAGAGAAGCCAAGGCTATGTTGAGAACAGAGAGGTACAGCACATGTGAATACACACACACACACACACACGCAGAGAGAGAGAGAGAGAGAGAGAGAGAGAGAGAGAGAGAGGTTGACTCTAGAGGAATTGCATACAGGATAGAGCATCAGGGAAAAAGCCCATTCATCTTATAGTTCCTTCCTTTCCATATGTGACCCAGGATTTTGAACACTGAATTTTTGTTCGTTGTTAGTAGGATGGAGCAACAGGGACCAAAGTTACTGCCCACCCCTCCGTTGCGCACACAGATTGGATAAACGTGTCCTGGTGCAACGGGGAAGGCGGTACTTTTTCGGTGATCTGTCCATATTTTTCCCTTAAAGGTGAGGTGGGTAGGAAGCCTTTCTAGGATGAGGGCACAAAGCGTTGTCTGGGAGATAGGAATTGCTGTCCTGAAAACCTAGGTATTCTTTCAATCAAGGCAATGAAGCTGTAAAAGCTGTTCTAAATTTTTCTCGTGGGTACCATTCCTGTTTCTAAGATATCTTCATTAGGATGTTCTTAAGGGCAACCCTGAGGAATAGAAAAAAGTTGGCCAAACTATGTACCTCTACACACAACGAGGTGATTTTCTTTTTGTCTTTTTTAATCTCCGTCCAAGTTAGTTAGCATAGAGTGCTATAATGATTTCAGGAGTAGATTCGGGTGATTCAGCCCCATATAACACCCAGTGCTCATCCCAACAAGTGTCCTCCCTAATGTCCTTTACCCATTTAGCCCATCCCCCCCCCCCACAACCCCTCCGGCAACCCTCAGTTTGCTCCCTGTATTTAAGAATCTCTTATGTTTTGTCCCCCTCCTTGTTTTTATATTATTTTTGCTTCCCTTCCCTTATGTTCATCTGTTTTATATCTTAAATTCCTCATATGAGTGAAGTCATATGATATTTGTCTTTCTCTGACTGGCTAATTTCGCTTAGCTTAATACCCTCTAGTTCCATCCACATAGTTGCAAATGGCAAGATTTCATTCTTTTTGATTGCCAAAATACATATATACAAGATCTTCTTTATCCATTCATCTGTCGATGGACATTTGGGCTCTTTCCATACTATTGGCTATTGTCGATAGCACTGTTATAAACATGGGGGTGCATGCGCCCCTTCGAAACAGCACACCTGTAGCCCTTGGATAAACACCTAGTAGTGCCATTGCTGGGTCGTAGGGTAGTTCTATTTTTAATTTTCGGAGGAACCTCCACACTGTTTTCCAGAATGGCCGCACCAGTTTGCATTCCCCCCAGCAGTGCAAAAGAGACCCTCTTTCTCTGCATCCTCGCCAACATCTGGTGTTGCCTGAGTTGTTGGTGTCAGCCATTCTGACAGGTGTGAGGTGACATCTCATTGGGGTTTTGATTTGTATTTCCCTGATGATGAGCGACGTTGAGCATTTTTTTGCATCTGTTAGCCATATGGATGTCTTCTTTGGAGAAGGGTCTATTCGTGTCTTTTGCCCATTTCTTCACTGGATTCTTTGTTTTTTTGGGTGTTGAGTTTGATAAGTTCTTTATAGATTTTGGATACTAATCCTTTATCTGATATGTCATTTGCAAATATCTTCTCCCATTCCGTCGGTTGCCTTTTCGTTTTGCTGATTGTTACCTTCGCTCTGCAGAAGGTTTTTCTTTTGATGAGGTCCCAATAGTGCATTTTTGCTTTTGTTTCCCTTGCCTCTGGAGACGTGTTGAGTAAGAAGTTGCTGCGGCCAAGATCGAAGAGGTTTTTGCCTGCTTTCTCCTCGAGGATTTTGATGGCTTCTTTTCTTACGTTCAGGTCTTTCATCCATTTTGAGTTTATTTTTGTGTCTGGTGTAAGAAAGTGGCCCAGGTTCATTCTTCTGCAGGTCGCTGTCCAGGTTTCCCAGCACCACTTGCTGAAGAGACTGTCTTGATTCCATTGGATATTCTTTCCTGCTTTGTCAAAGATTAGTTGGCCGTACGTTTGTGGGTCCATTTCTGGGTTCTCTATTCTGTTCCAGTGATCTGAGACTCTGTTTTGTGCCGGGTGATTTCCTTTTCTTCTTTCCTTTTTTTTAAAAATTTGTGATCCTGGGTAGGATACTTAACTTTTCTTTTTTTTTTTTTAAATCGAAGTATAGTTGACATACAAAGTTATATTAGTTTCAGGTGTACAACATAGTGATTTGACAATTCACCATCTGTCACCATACAGCATTATTACCCTATTATTGACTATGTTCCCTGTGCTATACTTTTCATCCCCATGATTTATTTATTTTATAACTGGAAGTTTGTACCTCTTAATCCCCTTCACTATTTTGCCCATCCCCCACCATCATTCCCTCGGGCAACCACCGGTTTGTTCTCTGTATTATGAGTCTATTTCTGTTTTGTCTGTTCGTTCATGTGTTTTATTTTTTAGTTTCTATAGGTGATTTTCAAGTTACTATTTCATGATCATGCACTGGGTTCTTCTCTGCTTACATCTGTTTCTCTTTGAGTTCAAGTCACTGTGTGGCCTAACGGAGAGAGCACTGGACTGGGAGGCAAAAAAGTTTTTGCTTTATGTTGCCTTATTCAGGTCACTTAACTTCTCTGAACCTGAGTTTCCTCTCTCCCAAATGGGGTTCTTAGGCTGCGTATTTTCTAACATTCTTTCTAGCTCTACTATTCTCTGATTTTATGACTTTGAGGAGGAAAGGGTAGCCGAAAGGAGCCAGAACTGGGAAGAAGCTGGCATAGCGGGCAGCACACCATTGAATGTCTGTGCCACTTAGAAATCGTGCTCACAAGACGTGATTGCAATCTAGCGGCATCCAACCCACACTTGTTGGTCTTTAGGTCCACTGGGTTATGTTCACTTAGGTACTGGGCATTTTTTTAATGCTTATTTTTCAGAGAGAGACAGGGAGCAAGTTGGGGAGGGGCAGAGAGAGAAGGAGACCCAGAATCCGAAGCAGGCTCCAGGCTCCGAGCTGTCACCACAGAGACCCACGCGGGTCTAGAGCTATGAACTTTGAGATCATGCCCCGAGCCCAAGTTGGGCAGTGATGGGGGTGGGGGCGGGGGGAGTCAGGTGGTTCGTCTCCTTTCCACGCATCTCCTGCAGGAAGCTTTCCTTGACGACAGTAATTCATGTTGCTTTCTGTCTTCCAAAGTTTCTTCCGTGCCAATGGCCCTTAGTGTGTGACTCAGAATCGATTGTATTGGCATGGGAACATTGATATATCTCATCTAACATACTAAAGGGGGTCAAAAGGTACAAACGTCCAGTTATAAAATAAACAAGTTACGGCGATGTACTGTATCGCACGGTGCTTATAGTTAATAATACTATTTCGCGTATTTGGACGTCGCTGAGAGTAAATCTGAAAAGTTCTCATCACTAGAAAAAAATGTATACCCTGTATGATGATAGATGTTAACTAGATTTACTGTGGTGATCATTTCACAATACATACAAATGTCAAATCATTATATTGTACACCTGAAACTAAGATAACGTTATTTCTCAATTTCACCTCCATAACAAATACTTGATGTAATACTGACTTCTTTTACATGCTGTCCCATTTGACCGAGTCTTATCTTTCAAAATATACCTAGAATATCCCACTGGTAGAGAGTGTGTGTGGAGGGACGGGGGGTAGGGGTGGGGGGTGGGAGAGTGTTTTCCTTGTCTCTACCGGTGCTACAGAATAGACTGCTTAAAAACCTTTCCGTTAATTCTTATCAATTGACGGAATACTAATTGTTGTCCAACAATCATTCCACGAAGGTCTGGTAGAGTGAATGGAGGGACCGCCAAGGAAATATTCTGGAGTTTGGTAATTTGGGACCCGCCTTTCATGGCAAAGGAAAGAGCTACCTCCTTACTTTTGTTCTTTTCTGACCACCACTGGCAGGGGTGCGTCTTCGGTCCCCTTTTCCAAGGAGTAACCAGAGAAACAAACCTGGCTTCACTCTTGACGAAGCCTGGAATATGAAGGTTCGTGTTGGAGTTGTGAATGGCTTTTACCGGCAGCTGACCCAGCACCTACCTATCCAGGGACCGGCCTCTGCCCGCTCAAGACCCTGCCCTACAACCGCATCCACATTTCGCCTTGCAAGGACCCTGACAGTTGCTGCCTTCTTTCGTTTATCTAGGAATGGATTGGGCCTTGGGTCACTGCTCACCTCTTTGTTCATGTGTTTCTTGTGTTCCCCAGAGTGAGCTCCATGGAGCATTAGTTTCTCAAAATTAAACAACAACAGCAAAAATCTGATCAAACAAGCTCAGTTAACATGATGTCTTTTACCTTTTTTTTTTTTTTTTTTTTTTTTTGGCATATGGAAACATTTTCAGAAGGACACGTTACAAAATCAGAACTCTAACCCAAGGCTGCCTTTTACCTGGACGGCTCGGTTCTGAAGAAGAGGGTAGAAGAAAAATCCAGGAAGGAGTTTGGAAAATTTTTATCTGGCATCATTTTAATGGAACTGGAGGGGCAGAGGAGGCAATCGTGAGAACATAACAGCCAACTGAATTTGCAGATGGTCCTAAAAAAGAAGTGCTTTCAAATGCCAATGCATACTCATTCTTCCGAAGCAGAATCTGATGGTTGTGTCTAGTTTGTTTGTTTTTAAATCAACAGTGCATCAATCAGATGAGGAGAATTTGCACAGTGGGCTCATCCCCTTTGGCCACGCCACTCTTCTGTGCCCTGCTGTCTTAGGAAACTGACCTGTAGAGACCGTATGGTCTCCCTTGCGCTCTGGTTCCCCGTGGGTTTGTCCGATGGGAAGTACCAGCAGGAAACTGGAAGGATGACTTCAGTTAGCTACCCCCCCCCCAACTCTTCGCCTGCAGGCTTGTGGAGGCTGGCCGTATCCCCATTCTGAAGGTCACAGCCCTCCCCACATAGCTCTCTCCGAGGCCAGGTTCTGAGACGCGCATCTTCGTCTCACACTCTCAGGACTAGGGGTGCCACTAACATTTCACCGTAACCTGCCCCTCCTGAGGTCCTACCCACGTGTGAGCTCCCTACGCCCTGACCTCGTCTGGGTAAAAAGTCCCTTTATTAAAATCTCCTTAAACTACCCAATGTGAGTATTTCACCAAGTCCTGGCCAATGTACGCTGGGAAATGAGAATGAGGATAATGATGACAGTGTATAAAACACCATCCCTCCCTTCAGGAAACTTACAGTCTCATGTCGTGAAGTTACCATTGTGGGAATATATATTAGCACACACAACATCCACTGATTCCGGAGAGAGATGCTGTAGAGTAGTGAGGGTTTTTTTTCTCCTTTTCTTTTTATGATTTAACAGCTTTATCGAGGTATTAGTGAGATGCAAATAAAATGCGCATATTTAAAGCGTATAGCTTAGGGGCGCCTGGGTGGCTCAGTCAGTTAAGCGTCCGACTTCGGCTCAGGTCATGATCTCGCGGTCCGTGAGTTCGAGCCCCGCGTCGGGCTCTGTGCTGACGGCTCAGAGCCTGGAGCCTGTTTCGGATTCTGTGTCTTCTCTCTCTCTCTGACCCTCCCCCGTTCATGCTCTGTGTCTGTCTCAAAAATAAATAAACGTTAAAAAAAATTAAAAAAAAACCAAAGCGTATAGCTTAACAGGTTCTGACGTACGATCACATACCCATGACACCATCAATAATAGCATCTAACCGCATCAAAATAAGAAACATATCTATCACCCCCCCAACCATTTCTCCACGTCCTTTTGCAATCTCGCCTTCCTGCCAAACCCTCCCCTCACAAACACCTATCCCCACGTACCTATATTTTGTTACTATAGGTTCATCTTCGCCTCCTAGAATTTTGCATAATCAGAATCAGAAATGACCACGTGCTCATTCTTTTTCCCTTGATTTTCAAGAGTTTCATTTCTGTTTCTTTTCTCTTCCGGGGTTCTTTTCCGTTTGTAATCACTTAGCATCATTATTCCGAAATTCATTCGTGTTGCAGTGTGCCTCAAGAATTCATGACTCGGTTTCTGAGTCACACTCCATTGTATGCACGTATCACGGTTTATTTATCCCTTTACCTGTTGATAAGCCATCAGAGCTGTAGCCAGTTCTTGACTATGACAAATAAAGCTGCTATACGCATTTTGGTACCAGTCTTTGTAGGGACACATGGCAGGTGGCTGTTGAACTTTTTCAGAAACTGCCACATTCTTCCAAAGTGGTTTTATATTTCCACAACAGCGCATGGGAGTTTCAGTTTCTCTGCTTCCTCGCCAAACACATGCTGTGGTGAGTCTTTTTAAGGTGATTCATTTGAATAGATGTATAGCGGTAGCTCATTGCCGTTCTGATTTGTGTTGCCCTAACGACGAATACTGTTGAGCATCTTTTTGCGTGCTCACTTGCTATCTGCATATCTTCCTGAAGTGCCTGTTCAAATCTTCTGCCTAATTTTTTTTTTATTGAGTCTTTTTGAAAACCACCGAGCATCGGGGCGCCTGGGTGGCTCAGTCCGTTGAGCGCCGGACTTTGGCCCGGGTCATGATCTTGCGATTCACAAGTTCGAGCCCCGCTTCGGGCTCTGTGCTGACAGCTCACAGCCTGGAGCCTGCTTCACATTCTGTGTCTCCCACTCTCTCCGCCCCTCCCCATTCTCTCTCTCTGTCTCTCTCTGTCTCTCAAAAATAAATAAAAACATTGAAATAAATAAATAAATACTATTGAGCAATGAGAGCTCTTTTTTTAAATTTCTAGGTTATTTTTATTTTATTTTAATTTGAATTCCAGCATGGTTAACAGCTAGTGTTAAATTAATTTCAGGTGTACAATATAGTGATTCAACAATTCTATGTATTGCTCAATGCTCATCAAGATAAATGTATTCCATCCCCTTCACTTATTTTACCCATTTCCCCACCCACTTCCCCTCTGTTTGTTCTGTATGGTTGGGTCTGTTTTATGGCTTGTCTCTTTTTTTCCTTTGTTTATTTGTTTGGTTTCTTAACTTCCACATATGAGGGAAATCATATGGTATTTGTCTTTATGCCTTATTTTGCCTAGCTTTATGCTCTCTAGGTCCATCCATGTTGTTGGAAATGGCAAGATTTCATTCTTTTTTGTGGCTGAACAATATTCCATTGTCTGTACCACATCTTTGTCCATTTGTATATCGACCGCGTCCATAATTTGACTATCGTAAATAATACTGCGGTAAGCATCAGCATGCATATATCTTTTTCAATTAGTGTTCTCATATTCTTTGGGTAAATACCCAGTAGTGTGATTTACTGGCTTAAGTTTTTGAAGAAACTCCATACTGTCTTCCACAGTGACCATCGCGACAAATGGCACTGGGAAAACTGGACAGCTACATGCAAAAGAGTGAAACTGGGCCACTTTTTTACACCACAGACAAAAAGAAACTCAAAATGGATTAAGTTCCTAAAGTGTGAGACCTGAAACTATAAAGAACTTCCCAAACTCAACACTTGAAAAACAAATAATCCAGGGAAGAAATGGGCAGAAGACATGAATAGACACTTTTCCAAAGAAGACATCCAGATGGCCAACAGACACATGAAAAGATGCTCAGCATCACTCATCATCAGGGAAATACAAGTCAAAATCACATTGAGATACCACCTCACGCTGGTCAGAATGGCTAAAATTAACTCAGGAAACAACAGATGCTGGCAAGGATGTGGAGAAATGGGAACCCTCTTGCACTGCTGGTGGGAATGCAAACTGGTGCAGCCGCTCTGGAAAACAGTGTGGAGGTTCCACAAAACATTAAAAATAGAACTACTTTATGACCCAACAATAGCACTACGAGGAATTTATCCAAAGGATACAGGAGTGCTGATGCATAGGAGCCCATGTACCCCAGAGTTTATGGCAGCACTTTCACCAATAGCCAAATTATGGAAAGAGCCCAAATGTCCATCAACTGGTGAATGGATAAAGACATGGTTTATATATACAATGGAATACTACTTGGTAATGAGAAGGAAGGAAATCCTGCCATTCACAACAACGTGGATGGGACTGGAGGGTATTATGCTAAATGAAATAAGTCAGTCAGAAAAAGACAGATATCATATGTTTTCACTCATATGGGGAACTTGAGAAACTTAGCAGAAGACCAGGGGGGAAGGGAAGGGGGAAAAATAGTTTCAACAGAGAGAGAGGCAAACCATAAGAGACTCTTAAATACAGAGAACAAACTGAGGGTTGATGGGGGGCAGGGGGAAGGGGAAAATGGGTGATGGGCATTGAGGAGGGCGCTTGTTGGGATGAGCACTGGGTGTTGTATGTAAGCGATGAATCATGGGAATCTGCTCCCAAAGCCAAGAGCACACTGTATTGCACTGTATGTTAGCTAACCTGACAAAAAATTATATTACAAAAAAAAAAAAAAAGAATGCCGTCTGAAAAGAAAAATCCTAGAAGAGAGTACAGGCAGTAATTTCTCTGACATCAGCCGTAACAACATCTTTCTTTTTAAAAAATTTTTTTTTTCAACGTTTATTTTTGGGACAGAGAGAGACAGAGCATGAACGGGGGAGGGGCAGAGAGAGAGGGAGACACAGAATCGGAAACAGGCTCCAGGCTCTGAGCCATCAGCCCAGAGCCCGACGCGGGGCTCGAACTCACAGACCGCGAGATCGTGACCTGGCTGAAGTCGGACGCTTAACCGACTGCGCCACCCAGGCACCCCAACAACATCTTTCTTGATATGTCTCATGAGGCAAGGGAAACAAGAGCAAAAATAAACTATTGGGACCACATCAGAATAAAAAGCTTCAGCACCATGAAGGAAAACAGTCAACAACACTGAAAGACAACCTACCAAATGGGAGAACATATTTTCAAATGACTTATCTGATAAAAGGTTAGTATCCAAAACATACAAAGAGCATTGAAAGTTCTTTACACATTCTGGATAGAAATTCGTGTGGGTGTGTGTGTGCATGTGTGTATGTGTGTGTGTGTGTGTGTGTGTACATATATAGCATGCATATGACATATATATGATTTGCTCACAGTATACATCTTGTCGTTTCATGCTCTTTAACAGTATCTTTATATGAGCAGAAATCTTAACCTTGATTATGTTCCACATATCAATTTTTTTCTTTCATGAATCATTCATTAGTGTCTCATCTAACATGTCGTTGCCAAATTCAAGGTCATGGAGGCAGTCTGCTCAATTTGTTTTCCAGAAATTTTATGGTTTTAAGCTTTACATTTAGGTCTATGATTTATGTTGAATTAATTCTTATATATGATATTTGTATGGAAGGGTTTTTTTGGCATATGAATATCCAATATAGATATCCAAGTATTCCAGCGCTATTTGTTGAAAAGATGATCTTTTCTCCACTGAATGACTTTAGCGCTTAAAAAAATTGACCACAGATGGGTGGGTCTATTTTAGTCTCTATTCTGTTCCTATTTGTATTGTCTTGACACAAATTCCATACTGTATTGATTACTCTAACCTTATAGTATGTCTTGAAGTAAAATAGTGTAAACCTCCCATGCTTTTAGTTCCCTTTTAAGCTTATTTTGGCTATTTTAGGTTCTTTGCATGCAATTTTCGAATCAAATTGTCAATTTTTACAAAAAGCCTGCAGAAATTTGCCACGGGATTGTATTAAATCCATAGTCCCATTAGGGGAGAATTGGTATCTTAACACTATTTAGTCTTCCAATCCATAAACACAGTAGATTGTTCCCCTTCTCTGGGTCTTCTTCGAGTTTTCTTACCAATATTTTGTAGTTTTTCATGCATAGGCCTTTCATGTCTGTTGTTAGATTTTTTCCTAAATATTTCATATGTTTCAGTCCGTTATAAGTGGTGATGTTTTTTTATTTCAATTTTTTATTGTTTCTAGTACTTAGTATATCAACAATACTTTGATTTTTGCGTGTTGACCTTTTATTCTACACCCTGGCTAAATTCACCTATTAGTTCTGATCAATTTATTATGTAGATTCCTTTAGGTTTTCTACATATATGATCATGTTTCAGATAAAGACAGTTTTACCTCTTGCTTTCCAATCTGGATGCTTTTATTTCTTTACCCTGCCGTATTGCTGTGGCTACAACTCCTATTACACAGTTGAATAGATGTGATATAAATGGGCATCCCTGTCCTGTTCCTACTCTTAAAAAGCATTCAATTTTTTACCATTTAGTATGATCTTAGCTGCAGGGTTTTTGTAGATGCCCTTTGTTAGGTTGTAGAATTTTCCTTCTATATCTAGTGTGCTGATTTTTTAAAAATATTTTAAAATTAAGAATGTGTATTGGATTTTGTCCAATGCCGTAGGACTATTCAAGGGATCACATATTTTTTTCTTTTTTGTTTGTTAATATGATGAATTGAGTTCATTGCTTTTTTTTTAGTGTTTATTTATTTTTGAGAGAGAGAGACAGAGTGCAAGCAGGGGAGGGGCAGAGAGAGAGGGAGATACAGAATCTGAAGGAGGGTCCAGGTTCTGAGCCATCAGCACAGAGCCTGATGCGGGGCTCAAACCCAAGAACCGTGAGATCATGACCCGAGCCAAAGTCGGAGCTTAACTGACTGAGCCACCCAGGCACCCCAAGTTCATTGCTTTTTTAAATGTTAGGCCAACTTTGCATTACTTTGACAAGCCCTGTTTTGTCATTATATATAGTACATTTTGTTGGATTTGATTTGTTATATTTTGTTTTGAATTTGTGCATGAGGAATACTGTTTTGTGGTTTTCTCTTTTTTTGTAATGTCTGTCTGGTTTTGGTATCAGGGCAATTGCGGCCTCACAGAATGAGCTGAGACATATTTGACTGTTTTCAATTTGAGGGAAGTGTTTGGGTGGAATTAGAGTTATTTCTTCATTAAATATGGGGTAGAATTCGCCAGAGAAGCTATCTGGGCCCAAAGTGTCTTGTGTAAGGTTTTTAACTACAAATTCAACTTCTTTAAGAGATACAGGGACATCTACATTATCTCTTTCTTCTTAAATGATATTTTCAAGCAGTTTTTCAATGTTATCCAAGTTGTTGAATATCGTGGAATAAAACTGTTTATAAATTCCCTTAGTATCCTTTTAATATCTATAGAATTTCTTGTGATGTCTCTTATTTCATTCTGGTAATTGTAATATTGGTAATTGTGTCTTCTCTCTTTTTTCCTGCTCAGTGTGGCTACGGTTTAATCAATTTCATTGATCTATTCAAAGAATTAGGTTTTGATTTCATTGATTTTTCTCTTATTTTTCTGTTTTCTGTTTCATTGATTTCCTCTCTAATACCTATTATTTACTTTCTCCAGTGCAATTTTGGTTTAATTGGCTCTTTTTTCTAGTTGTTTAAAGAGGAAGATAAGGTCACTGATGTCAGATCTTTCTTCATTTTTCATGTTGGTGGTTAGTGCTATCTACTTTCCCCAATTACTGCTGAATTGACATCTCACAGATTTTGATATGTTGTGCTTTTATTTTTAGTCAGTACAAAATAGTTTCTCGTTTCTCTTTTAATTTCTTCTTTGACCCATGGGTTATCCAGATGTGTGTTATTCAGTTCCCAAAATTTTAGGGATTTTCCAGAGATCTTTTCATTATTGATTCTACAGGAAATTCCACTGTGGTTAGAGGACATACTTTTTATGACTTAGATCCTTTAAAATTTATTGAGGCTTGTTTTATGGCCCAGAATATGGTCTATCTTGGTAAATATTCTGTGTGCATTTGAAAAGAATGTGTATTTGGCTATTGTTGGGTAGAGTGCTCTATAAATGTCAATTAGGTCAAGATGGCTGAAAATGTTGTTTAAATCTATATCCTTGCTGGTTTGCTAGCTACTTACTCGACCAGTTATTTGGAGTGGGGAGGTTTAAATCTCTAACTGTGATTGTGCATTTACCTTTTCCTTTCTGCAATTCTATTAACCTTACTTCATGCATTTTGAAGCTTGTTATTAGGGGCATAAATGGTTCAGATGGTGGAGGCATCTTCATGAATTGATTTCTTAATCATGAAGAAATGGCCTTCTTTATCCCTGATGGCATGCTTTGTTTGGAAATCTACTTTGTCTAGTATTAATATGGCCACTCCAGCTTTCTTTTGATTAGTGTCACCACAGTGTACCTTTTTCTACCTTTTATTTTAACTTATTTGCATCTTTGTACAAAGAATAGAGTTGGATGTTGCTTTTTTATTCAGTCTGACAACCTCTGCCTTTCTATGGAGGAATTCCTATCTTTTACACATCATCTAATTATTAATATGGCTAGGTTTGAACCTACCATATTGTCATTTGTTTTCTAATGTCCCAATGTCTAATGTCTTTTCTTCCTTTCTCTTTACCTTCTTTCGGAGTAACTGACTTTGTTAATGCTTCCATTTTATGTCCATTGTCAACTTATTACTTATCTTAATAGTTGCTTTAGGATTGAGTTAACTTATTGTAGTCTGCTTTCTTTTTTTGAGAGAGAGAGAGCGAGAGCATGGGTGGGGGAGGAGCAGAGGGAGACGGAGAGGGAGAGAGAATCTTAAACAGCCACCATTCGCAGTGTGAAGTCCAATGCAAGGCTCAAAGTCACGACTGGGAGATCATGACGTGAGCCTAAATCAAGAGTTGGACATTTAACTGACTGAACCACCCAGGCACTCCTATAGTCTACTCTCAAATGATATTATGCACTTCATACATAATAATATATTTTCATTTCTCCCCTCTTGGCCTTTGTGATATTGCCTTCATGCATTTTACTTATACGTATATTATAAGTTCTACCTTCCTCCATTATTTTTGTTTCAATAGTCATTTATCTTTTAAGGACCTCTAAATGAGATCACGTATTTTCCACGTCACCATTTCCTGTGTTCTGTCTTCCGCCGTGTAGATCCATATTTCGACCTAGTATTATTTTCTTTTTGCCTTAAAGACTTCATGTAACATTTCTTGCAGTGCGAGTCTCCTGGTAATGAATGTTTTCAGCGTTTGTATCACTGTAAGTATCTTTATTTCAATTTTTTCCAAAGACATTTTTAATAGTTAGAGAATTGTAGGCTGATAGTTTTGGTTTTTCTTTCAGTGCTTTAAAAATATTGCTCCAGGTGGGTGATGGGCACGGAGGAGGGTACCTGTTGGGATGAGCACTGGGTGTTGTATGGAAACCAATATGACAATAAATTTCATATTAAAAAAAAACAGTTAAAAAAATAAAAATAAAAATATGGTTCCGTTGTCTTTGTTTGCATTTTTACAAGAAATCTGTTGATCTGTTGTCGTCAACAACTTTGTTCCTATGTATGTAATGTGTCGTTTTTCTCTTGCAGCTTTTACAATTTTCTCTTTATTACTAGTTTTGAGAAAGACTTTTATAATGTGCCTTGGTATCGTTTTCTTCACATCGATGGTATTGGAATTCATTGAGATTCTTGGATCAGAGTATAATTTTTATCAAATTTATAAAATTGGTAGCTTTTATTTCTTCAAACATTCTTTACCTGCACTCCTCTCTCCTTATAGGACTCTAGCTGCACATATGTTGCGTTGCGTTAAGTCCCACATATCATTGATTCTGAGTTCATTTTTCCCCCTTCTTTGTCTGTTTCACTTTGGATTACTTTCTATTGCTATGTCAAGTTCATTTCACCAGTCTTTTTTCCTGTGAGATCTAATTTGCTATTATTCTTTTTTAATTTTTTAAAAATGTTTATTTATTTTTGACAGAGAGAGAGACAGACAGACAGAGCATGAGCGGGGGAGGGGCAGAGAGAGAGGGAGACCCAGAATCCGAGGCAGGCTCCAGGCTCCGAGCTGTCAGCACAGAGCCCGACGCGGGGCTCGAACTCACAGACTGCCAGATCATGACCTGAGCTGAAGTCGGAGGCTCAACCGACTGAGCCAATCAGGCACCCCTAATTTGCTATTATTCTTATTCAGTGTATTTTTCATCTCAGTCATTGTAGTTGTCATATGTAGAAGCTTTTAGCCTCCATGTTTCCATTTAACTTTTTGAACGTATGAAATACTATTACAACTTTTTACGTGTGCTGGTCTGCTAATTCTAATATCTGTGTCCGTTCTGGATTGGTTTTAATTGATTGATTTCTCTCTTCATCCTAGGTCTTATTTTCCTGCTTTGTCACACTTTCACAGCTTTATTGAGATATAATTAACATACTATTATTCAATTCTCCCATTTAAAGGGTACACGTCAATAATGTTGTTTAGACTGGTAACTTTTTTTTTTTTTTTTTAGATGCCAGACATGATAAATCTTTACTTTCTGGGTTTGGGATATTTTTTTATTCCTATAAATACGACTGCGATGTTTTCTAAGATTCAATAAAATAGATCGACAATAGTCCGATTTCTTAGGTCTTGCTTGTAAAGATGTTTTAGGCAAGAGCCAAGTTATATTCAGCTTCTTAAGGCTAATTATCCCCCACTAGGGACACAAGACACTTCTGTGTACTTTACCCAATGCCTTGTAAATCATGAGGTTTTCCGGTCTGGTTGGTGGTAACAGGCAAAATTCCTAGCCCTGCGTGAACACCAGCCATTGTTCCCTGTAATCCTTTTAGATGATTGTTTTGCCAGCCGTGGGCGGTTTCTTTACTTGCTTCCCCTGATCGATACTTAGCTGAATACTAGAAAAGGTCCTTGTGGGCAAATCGACAGAGATGTCTGTCTGTGTGCAACGCTTTTTTTTTTTTACTGATAACGGATTCTGTTAACGATGGCTACTTTGATCTCCTTAAACTCTCAGCTCCGTCTTCCAAACCCAGGTAGTCTATTAGGCCCTACTTCGGTTCCCTGTCCCTGTGGTCTGACATCTGTTAAGGGACCAAGCTGAAGCCATTATAGGGCTCACCTCATTTGTTTTCCTTCTCTCAGGGCTCACTTTGCCAATCCACATTGCCTAATATCTATTGTCTTCAGAATTATTGCTTCTTATATCTTGTCCACCGCTTTGTTATTTGGAGTGAGAAATTAATCTGGCCCTGTTACTTGGTATTAGCTGGAAGCAGAAATGTGAGGCAAGTATTTTTTAATCAAGTTGTTTCTGTAATTCCAAAGAATTTTTCATGTACCTCGTAAGAGAAACACATTGAGTTCGTGTCTATCCTAGAACCTCTAAACCTTGATCCGGTATAGCGTTGGGTTGAAAAATGAATCCAAAAACCTAAAAACATCACTCAATTATTTATTAAGGGGGGCAATCTACAATACTATTTCTGAGTTACAAATGATCCCTTCTTCTCTGAACCGAAACTGCCTTTCTCTCGTAACATTTTTTTTTTTAATGTTTTTATCTTTGAGACAGAGACAGACAGATTGCAAGCAGGGGAGGAGCAGAGAGAGAGGGAGACACAGAATCGGAAGCAGGCTCCTGGTTCTGAGCTGTCAGCACAGAGCCCAACGCGGGGCTTGAACTCACAGAGTGTGAGATCATGACCTGAGCTGAAGTCGGACGCCCAACCAACTGAGCCACCCAGGCGCCCCACGTTTTTTTTTTTTTTTTAATCCAAACACAGCTAAGATCTTTGGACTAGCTTCAATGGGGTTTGATTTATCATTATAAGGGAAGCATATAAAACCTGGTGGAATGAGGCAAGGGTTTGGTATCCAGTGTCTTCTTCAAGTTACCTTCTAGATCTCTTGCTTGGGGAGTGGTACCCATTACTCAGACCCCTCTCTCCAGTCCGGACCTATCCTAAACTCTGACCATGCTTTCTAGTACATTTCTATGTAGTTTTATATTTACTTGGAATCTATCGGGAGCATAAATGTTCTTTAGCTTTAGCTTCCAGTCTTGTTTCAGCAATCCTGAGTCCACCTCCTGACTTTTATTTACATCCACTCACCTTAGGCACTAATGAAATAGGGCTAATTATAATGCTTAGTCTTATAGCCTCTTACAGAGGCATGGACTTGGTCAAGAAATCCCGCAAAGAGGGTTAAGGCATTCAGAGACTACTAGTGACATTGGAAAACCACTATCACTTCTAGGCCTGAAGGGGCAGTGGCAATAAAAATCTATGTCACTGGGCCCATACCACAAGGCAGAAGGGGAAGATTCCCAGCAGGAGCTATAGTCTCACAGGGACACAACCATGCCAGAGACGTGCCACTGACGAATGGAGAAATCAAGAAAGGAAATACTCCGGGGCGCCTGGGTGGCATAAGCGGTTAAGCGTCTGACTTCAGCACAGGTCACGATCTCGCAGTTCGTGAGTTCGAGCCCGGCGTCGGGCTCTGTGCTGACAGCTCGGAGCCTGGGGCCCACTTCGGATCCTGTGTCTCCCTCTCTCTCTGCCCCTCCCCTGCTCACATTCTGCCTGCTTGTCTCTCTCAAAAATATATAAACATTAAAAAAAATAAAATAAAAGAAATACCCCCCCCATTTCCTGGCACTTTTCAATCCCCCCATGAGTGCTACCGTAGAAATAGCTTAAGCAGAAGGCATCTGGCAAGGAGGCTTGGGTAATACATTCCACATGACCCCCTGGGCCATATAGCAGAGCAGAAAGGGGCACAGAATATACATGATGGGAGTGTAAATAAAGAAAACCCAGCCAAAAACCTTTGTCCCTTTCTAGCTCCTAGCTGCTATGTTAGGTAATGATTTAACTCCTACAGTTTACAACCCCAGTAAGACTCGCAATCGAGCGAAACTGTCACTTCAATGGTTTTCTTTATGACCCGCAGCAACTTTACAAAACTTTGAACACCAACTAAATCACGTGGAATGATGTTTTTCAACGTTGTGCTGGCTTCTAGTATAAAACGTTTTTCAGCGCAGTCCATGAGATGCATATCGCTATTTCCAAAGGGCCAATGAAGCGATGGGGTGGGAGCCTACACTCACTGACCACTCCACTTGTAACTTTTAATGCTCAGAACCAAACAGGATCCCCGAGAGCTCCTGTTGGCAGGGCTGTGTTTTTAAAAGCGCTTCCTCGGAATACCACAGTTATTTGAAGGATGTGTCATATGTCTGAGAGCCTGGGCGTGAGTCCCAAACTTTTGAGCTTTAAGTCTCCTCTGTGACTCTGGAGTGAGTAGTCGTGTGGACTGCTATGGATTCCTCAACCAAGGCCGACAGGACCTCAAGCCACTTGGTTCTCAGCCTCAGTTGCCAGAATTTCTGAGCAAGTTAGTTCTTGTACTGTTACCATTCGGGCGCCCTCAACACAGATGGACCGGACCACCACGATGTGCCAGGCATTGAGCCTGAGGGAGGGTCAAAGAAAGACAAGATGTGGAAGCAACAGGAAAGAAATGGACACCTAAGCAGACTCTTCCAAAATCACGTAGTGTGTGTGGTTACGGAGGTAGACATGGGGTGTATTTAGTTCACCTGAGTCATAGAAAAGCTTTCTGGTGACAAATAGATTTTTTAAAGCTTTCTGGATTTCATATCCAGCGGGGAAAGGAAAATGGAAAGAGTGGTCCAGGCAGGGAGTACATCACGACGAAAGGTACAGAGACATGAATCAGCATGGTGAGTGCTGGGAATTATACCAAACATAAATAGGGAAAAAGGGAGCGGTAAGGAATTCGGCTGAGGGAAGTCAGCGGGAAAGCTGACGTCAGGTGGCATAAACTTGCTCAAAAGTCTGGACAGTATCTCAAGTTGTCAATATAGCTTTGAGCAAATACAGGAGAAGGGATTAGGTCTGGGAGGGGATGACACTGGAGGGCAGTGGTGCAGGGAGCTTGAGTGGAAGGCCACCTACGTGACGTTTTGGTCTTTCAGCCTCCCAAGAAGAACAGGGATAAGCTATCAGGAACAACTGGCCCATGTGAATCGTATAATTTGCAGATCATACATGAGGGACCCCTGGACACAAATCCGATTGGCAGTGCAGAAATCCAAAGCCATGGGTGAAACAAAAGTCAATTCTATTTGGCCTTGCAATCCTGAAATGAGAAAAAATAATCCAGTTGACCTATATCCCTATAACTCAAGGAAATCAAGGCCATTTTCTCCCCAAATGCTTGCCAGTAACCTTTTCCTCAGAGCGTCATCTGCACAGCACTCAGTTGTCTAAGGGAAGCCACAATTGTCTTCAGTTTGGGGAGACTTGAGGATATAATCGTCACCAGCAGTTTATTCGTAACTATTTAGGTAGTCTACGGGATTCATACTGGTAATGGTTGCCTTTTTATAGCTGCTTCTCCATTCTCCTTCCAGATGGAAGGGCTCATTACCAAGCTGGGAACTGGGGAGATGACCTCATAGAATGAGTTGGAAAATGTTCCTTCCTCTTCTACTTTTGGTAGACTTTGTGTATGGTTTGTATTCTTTAAGTGTTTGGTAGAATTCAGCAGTGAAGCCATCTGGGTTTGGGCTTTTCTTTGTGGGAAGTTTCAAGTTACTAATTTCATCTTTTCCTTATAGGTCTATTCAGATTTTATATTTCTTCTTGAATCAGTATCAGTAGTTTGTATCTTTCTAGGAGTTTGTTCACTTCATCTTTCTTACTTAATTTGTTGGCAAACAGTTGCTCACCGTATTCACTTTTGATTCTTTTTATTTATATAAAGTTGGTAATAGTGTTCCCTCTTTGTTTCCTGATTTTAGAAATTTGAGTCTTCTTTTCTTCTTGATCATTCTAGCTAGAGATTCACTTTGTTGATATTTTTATTTAAAATATTTATTTAAATATTTTATTTTATTTAAATATTTATTTAAATATTTATTTAAAAATATTTAAATATTTTGATATTTGTTTTTTCTAATTGTCTCTGCCTTTTTTTTTTGCAGGAACCACCAAAGTTTTAGTGTTTAATATTTAACAGCACAACTGACCAAGTTCCAAGATGTGAAATTACCATGTTCAAGAAATTTGAGGGGGAAATCACTCTATAAGCTAACATATAGTATGTGATAAGAAGAATGTACATGTTATAATAAAACACCTGTCTACACATCGTTGTTTCAAAACTCCATTCGGTCTTCTCTTAGCTTATAAAAATGGTGTTTCAGGTTTCCGTGTAAATTAGCAAACGTCACCTCTTTGGTATGATGGGTATCTTGCTTTTGCCTTCCAGTTCTTCCACCCCAGCCTTGTCATGAGGTCTGCAACATGTTTCTCCAGGTTGTCAATACAACTACTCGTGTCATCAATTCTTCCAACGATCTGGTCAGACATGGTCTGAAATTATCTTTCATGTGTTGCAGGAGTGTCTGCACCGCTGAGGTGAGATCCCTCCCAGTCTATATACCTTTTATTTCCTTTTCTTGTCTTATTGCATTAGCTAGAACTTCCAGTATAATGCTGAAAAGGAGTGTTTAGAGGAGACATCTTTGTTTTGTTTCTATTTATCTTTTAATATATCTTATGTACTTTATGTTCCTGTATTCTTCTGTTACTGCCCTTTTTGGTGTTAAATTGGTATTTACTAGGGTATCATTTCAAATCCCTTGTTTTATTCACTATATATTTTTGAGTTATTTTTGTAATGCTTGCCCTGGAGATTACTGGGCAAATCTTTAAAAATCTCATTTGGAATAATGTCAACTTAATTTCAATAATATACAAAAAAATTGCTCCCATATACCTCCATTTCTTCCCCCTTCTTTGTGCTATTCTTGTCATACAAATTATATCTTTATACGTTATAATCCCATCAACACATGTTCATAATTATCGCTTTATGCAATTGTCTTTTAAGTCAGATTTAAGAAAAAATAGTTATAAACACAAACATACTTATAGTCTTTTATATTTACCTATGCAGTCACCCATTCCAGTGCTCTTTATTTCATCTTGTCAACTAAAGCTGCTGTCTAGTGTCCTTTTATTTCAGCCTGAAGAGCTCCTTTTAGTATTTCTTGCAGGGCAAGTCTGGTGGAAGCATTTCTCTTAGTTTTTATTTACTACAAATGTCTTCATTTCTCCTTCCTTGTTAAAGAATAGTTTTGCTGGAATTAGAATTCTTAGTTGACAGGCTTTTTCTTTGAGTACTTTGAATATGTTATCCTAGTGCCTTCTGGATGCTAGGGTTTCTGATGAGAAAATAGCTATTAATCTTATGGAAGATCTCTCCTATATTACAAATTATATCCTTTTTTGCTTCTTTCAGTATATTATATTTTTCTTTGTCTTTTAACTGTTTGATTACAATGTGTCTTTGAGTTTCTCTGACTTAAAGTTGGTTTAGATTTATAGATCTTAGATTAACGTGGTTTCGTTTTGTCATCAAATTGGTAAGTTTTTGACCATTGTTTCTTCAAATATTCTTTATGCTTCCCTCTCTCTCTCTTTTTGGGACTCCCATTATGTGTACTTTGGCATATTCAGTGATGTTTCACTCAGGTCTCTGAGACTCTGTTCATTTTTCCTCATTCGTTTTGCCTTCTGTTCTTCTGACTGGATAATCTCAACTGACCCTATCTTCAAGTTCTCTCATTTTTTTTTCTTCTGCTTACACAAATCCACTGTTGAGCCACTCTAGTAAATTTTTCCACTTTCAGGAGTTATAGAAACTCCAGAATTTGTTTGGTTCGTCTGTTGTAATCTCTGTCCCTTTTATTCCTATTTCCTATTTGGCAAGATGTTCTTCTCGTACTTTCTTTTTGCTCTTTAGATATGGCTTCCTTTAGCTCCTGAACACATATAAAATAGTTGTATAATTAATTAATTAGTTATATATTAAATGCTGTATTATATAATTAATAATTATAATTAATTAATTATTTTAATTATATAATCATTAAATGATTAATATATTAATATATATAATAGCTGGTTTATGTGTAGTAGGTCCAATATACGGCTTTCCTCAATGAAATTTTCTATTGACTGCTTTTTTCCTCTGGGCATGAGCTATGCTTTCCTATTTCTTGGTGTGTCATTTATTGGTCAAAAGTTGGATATTTTAAATAACTGTAATGTGGACATTCTGGAAATCAGATTCTTCCCTCCCTAGAGTTTATTATTATTTTTGTTGTTTGTTTGTTTAATGACTCTCCTGAATCAGTTATATAGGTCTGTATTCTTTGTTGTGTACTGTGACTGATATCTTTGTTTCATTAGCTTAGTAGTCAGCTAACGCTTGGACAAGGATTTCCTTAAATATCTGAACCACTCTTTGCCAAAGTGCTGCGTGTGGGTGTTGGGGCACATCTTCAATGCTCTAGCAATTTCAAACTCTGCTTGAGCCTTTACTTACCGCTTTTACATAGCCTCAAGATCAGAGAGGGGTGAGAGATTAAGGCCTTCTCAAGTTTTTCCTGAACCCTGCATATGCATGGGCTTTCTAGATACCTGGAAATATGTTGAAGATTTTCAAGGCTCCCTGTAGGCATCTCATGTCCCAGATTTTCCCTTTAAGTGATTGGCTATCCCTTTCCCTCAAGAAACTATGTGGTTAAACAATTGCCACTGAATGTCTTTGACAAACTTTTTGAATATGATTTTCCTTGCTGAGTGATCTGAATCAGGTAAAAAAAAAAAAAACAAAACAAAACTCAGTGAATGGAAGTTTTTCAGGAAGCTGCCAGCCAGATAAAATAGTGATAAGTCACTGGGAGTGAATCTTTTAGGGGAGCTCCAAATCTTTTCGGCCCCCTTCTAGTTGCTGCTAGGCTGCTGTTTTTCACAGCTACTGTGATTTTGAAGCTGCTGATTTTCAAAGACTATTGAAAAGCTGGGGACATGAGGATCAGTGTAAGTCAAGTTAAAACGCCATCAAGCTCACTGTGCTTTCAGAGATTCAGCCATTTTTCTAAAATAAATCATCTTTGAATTGTTGCAGGCTTTGAGTTAATTTCCAGAGTTCTGAAATCATTGATTTTGACATTTTTCCCCCAGTATTGCCATTTTTTTATGGAAGGCTAGATTTCTGAAGGTCTTAATTCCATCACTTCAGAAGTGCTTCTTTAGGTGCAGATTTGAAGGGAAAGGCAACGAGGTCCATTTTGGGCTACCTGAACCAAATTTGCCCTGGAGGAGATGTTTAGTAAGCAGTTAAATACATGCAGTATTTAACAGATGCGATTGTTTAGTATTCATTTTTGGACTTCTGTTGAAGAAGGTTGACTTATCATATTTCTCAGTCCATTGCATGTTAACACCATTAGTTCATGCAAAGCCCGTCTCTAGAATGTATGTATGCGTGTATGTATATATGTATGTATGTATACTTATATATATATATATATATAATTTCCATTCTTCCTCTGCCTCCCTAAGCAATTATTCTGAATGTGTTTGGTAGGTATCATTTAGTTCATTAAGTGTTCTCTTAAAATGTGTAGTATTGGTTCGTGTTCACGTTTGGCGTGTGCAATCAAGAAAATATTGTGACACACACACGCGCGTGAGCGCACACACACACACACCTCAGGGGTTCTCGAATTTGGCTGCCCTTTGCAATCACCTGTGTTACTTTAATCTGACACCCAACTTGTAGCCCATATAAAAAAATCAGAATCTGTTGGGGGTAAGACCCAGGCATCACAAGTTTTAAATTACCCCAGATGATCCCCATATGTGGCCAAGTTTGAAAATCAGTGATATATAGCATTCTGTTTTTTAGTTTTTAAACCCAGCAGTATGTTTTTAAGATCTGTCCATATCTCTTCATGTGTATCTAGTCCAAAGATCAGCAAGCATTTTCTGTAAAGAGTCAGATATTAAATATTTTCAACTTTGCACGCCATATATCGTCCGCTGTAGCCCAACTTTACTGCTGTCGTGTGAAAACAGCCCTAGACAATGCACAAAAAAATGGACTCGATCATGTTGCAATAAAATTTTATTTACGAAAATCCCAAACAATAAGAGGTGGGCCATATTTCGCACATCAACCACAGTTTGCTCTGATCTAGCTTCCAACCATTGGGTATCTTCATGGAATATCTCTCTTACATTTTTCCTATTTTTCCTTCTAGTTGGACGCTAGTTTGTGTCTAACTCTTCAACACCACAAGTAATATCAAAATGAATATGTATCTGTCTATTTATCCATATCCTTTGGGCCCATACAATAATTTGTTGGGGGGAATTACTGGACCATATGGCATGCATACAGTTATGTTGATCATATAATTCCAGGTGTTTCCAGAATGTACCAGTCTACAACAGTCCCCCCATCAGAACATAAAGATTTCTAGATGTTTACATCCACACAACACTTGGCATCATTTAACTGTCTAAATGTTGCAAGTTTAATAGTTTACTTCACATTTCTGATTTCTCGTTCGCATAATTATTTGTTAACATCTGTCTCCTAAAACTCTATGCTCCGGGAGGGCAGTGGCCTTGTCTAGTTTTGCTCACGATTCTATTCTAGCACCTAGCACAAGCCTGGCCCATAGAGGGCGTTCCATAAATATTTGTGAAACAAATAAATGGATATGTGAGCACCTCTGTGTTAGCTGCACAGAAACGCCTGTTTCTTTCTTGATAGGTTTGAGCTAGTGACCCGAGATGAATCAAGGACACTTGGTGAGCGTAGCTGGATTGTTGACCTCCAGCGACTTAAGCCCTCGGAGAGAGGGCAAAGACACTCACTCCATTTATTCACAAACTATTTGGAGCTCTTATTGTGCTATGTGCCAGACATTATGCACAATGGGGAGCAAGACACATACAGCCCAGCCCTTAGGGAGCCCACAGTGTGATGGAGACGTCAGCAGGTTGAGCAAACAATGATCGTACAGTGAGAGGAATGTTCCTGGGGAAGTCTCAGATACTCTGGAGGCTGTTAGCAGGTGTCTCCTAACGTAAGCTAGTGGAAGTGAAGGAAGATGAGTGTGGTAATCACACAAGATGACTCCTGATAAATGCCTAGAGTTTCCCTGGCAAGGGGATGTTGAGAGAATTCAGGGATTCATAGGAAAGAACGGTAATATTCTAGCAGCATCATGCAAACAAGCCTGGATATGTCTTCAGGCTCTTCTGCAAAGAGTGAAGTGATTTAAAGGAGCTTAAGATCATTATGCTTAAATCTCCCCTTCCCCAATTATTCTATTTTTGACTGCTAGAAAGGAAATGCTGGACTCATTCCCTTTCACTTCATTACTTGCAAAATAAGTATATATCCAGGCTCTTAGAACTGAAAAGGAACCTTACTTCTTTGGCCAGTGGCTGATACGGTCAGTAATGAATACAGAATCTTCAGCAAACCAGAACTGATCTCAGGCAATTTTGAAGGTTTGACTGCTTTCGAAGGGATTCTGAATTCCTGGGAAAAGTGGAGTTGAAATGTAATGGCTTCAATTTGCTTAATGAGCCCTCTCCCCCGCCTCCCCCACCGCCACATGCACCCCCTGAAGAATTTCACTGACTATTATCAGAGATTTAAGAGCTCCATAAAAATACACACTTTCCAAACAATTACTTCAGCTCTCCTTGTTTATTCTTCCTTCCCTTTCAACATCCGTTATTTTCGCCTCTCCCTCCCTATTCTCCCCCTTTCCTTCCGTTTATAATCTTACCGAGCAAGGACTGATAGAGCTCTTTTCTTGCTTCTCTTTGACGACCGCCCTAGAACAGGTTTTAAGCCCTACTAGAACACGGTGGTGGGTGTGGGGGGAGGGTTATTCCTCCCAGCCCCTATTCCATTCTCTACCCTTCTCTGCCATGCTCCTTGATCTGAGAAGAGGCTCCCCATGGACTACATCACTAGACTCCCTTACCCCAGGCTCTGGTTGGGCGTGGTCCATGGGAGGCAGAGACGCGAGACAGGAGGCCAGAAGGAGAACACGTAGAGGTATGCCTCCTGCTCCCTCCTTCTCTGACAGCAGCTGAGATCCTTGTATGACCACACCTCCCCCTGGAAGGTCCCTCCCTTCTCCATGTAGCAGCCCCCCCACAGGATTCTGTTTTTTCTTCCCCGTATTCCCCTCAGGCCTACAGATGGCAAGGGCTTCCTGCTGTCCTAATCTCTGGGTGCCTCAGTATCCCTCGTTTGTTCTCCAAGCCCAGTGGGTGGCCCCTTCGTGAAAGCTCTTCCTTTGAATCTTATGAGGCAGCTTCTGTTTCCTGGTGAGACCTGACCCATATGATGGTTCCCCTAGGTCCACCTGACAGTACTTTTGCAAACAGTACTAGGGGTAGGAAAGTACTGTGGAACTTTAAAGGAAGAAGAACAAAACCTTCTGATCTCACAGCCACATCGCAGAAATGGGACGGACAAATACACACACAGGGACGTGAGTCCCCGGACCCAGGAAACGAGAGCGATATCAACTCTCTATGTACGGTGACAGGTGCAGGATGCACATAAGTAGGAAAGTGGGGACGCCCTGAGTCTCGGTTCCTACCGCAGTGTGCCCCACAAATGCCTGCTTGTACCGTGAGCTCTCTCAGCTGCAAGCCGATCGTAACACCATGTCACCCCAGAGGGCCCGCATTTTTGCTTGCCAGTCTCTGGGGAAAGGTCTTGCTGCTTCGTGTGTCGCTCGGGGAAGGTAATGCTTCCTAATGGGAAAATCATTCCGTTCTAAGGTATTTTATGTTTTCCTGTTTGTCTAAAGCCTGTCGTTTCCTTTTATAACGGCCCAGCGGAAAGAGAAGCACATTCCATTTAGGAGAAGGGAAAAGAGCCGTGTTAACCCTATAAATATTTTGACATTGTCGTTTTCTTAAGCAAGATGGTGGATCTCATTGCACGATGGGCAGTTGTCCCCCTGTCTCTAGCTTGCCTGGGCAGGTGCCCATGAGCGGGGAGCAAGGAACGTCTTTATAGCCTGAGACTACTACTCAACTAACTTGTGTGCCGGGGGATGAATATCTTCAGCCACGTGAAGCCGGATGCATTTTCAGTCTTGTTTTAGCCACGATGCTGAGCTCTTCCCATTGGGGGTTTTTCGGGTGAAGGAAAACTCTTTTCTGTGACTTGGTTCTGGCCCGAAAAGCCCGTTTTAACGGTGCCCAGGGACATGCTATCAGCAATAACTCAAGAGAGCTGACAGGGGAAAAAAGCCTCTTTTAAAGGCATCAGGGTTTCACCTCGTTCACATTCTCTAAATAATATAAACACGAAGGACACTTGGGAGGCCTGAAAGGCAGGGCCTCTCATCACTGTACCGAAAGCAAATTTAATTTCGCTGTACTTAGGAATTGTTTAACAAAAAATATACAAAGTACTGACTATGTATCAGACACGAAGCAAGGTCGGACCTACCTCCCAGAGTGAAAAAGGAACACTCTTGGTCCTCAAGAAGCTTATGGGCTGGGAGCTTATGTGTTCACTAGCATTTAAAGGCAACCCCCTCCCCCCAATAATAATAAAGGCAACCCCAGATAACAACCTTTGTTGAACTTACTTCTTAAGTTGGCCCGCTTGTTTTATCATAGGCCATAATGGGTGGTCTTATACACGGCGGCTTTATCTTCTTTATCTGTCATGACAACCACTCTGTGAGCTCAGGAAGGTTAGTGTAATATCCTCCGCTGCGTAGGCGAGAAACCTACGAGATACTCTGGAAACCAAAGGTTTATTCTGCCGTCACACAGCTGGGAGAGGTCACGCCCCAGACTCCCCTTGGAGAAAGGCCTTTGCTTCTTCCCATCACTACTGCCTTGCACCCGGCCTTTGTTACTATTTTTGGCATGTTAATCTTATCGATCACCCATAACCCTTTAAGCTCCTGAAAGCTCGGTGTCATAGATTCCTTTGAACTGCCCAGAGCGTTTAACATCATGCTGAACAGAGTGTTTAATCCATAGGGGTTGGGTATATTGACTTGGCAGGATTGGAGGGGAACTTCGAGATGCGCTTGAAAGAACTGACAAAGTAATTCCAACTCACCTCTCTAGGACCCACCTATTTCACAGGGTGTTGGCCTTGACTTCTTCCTTTGCGAATGACCTCCTTCTGGACGGGTTTCATTTACTGTGGGCTAGGATAGTTGGGAGGGGATGAGACTATTACCTGGGAGACTTAATGGCTGAAGATCTCACTCATACACTTCTTTGGAAGGAAATGCATGAGTAATTCTCGCGTGGCTTAACCAGGCCCTGGATTTCACTTGGGAGATTATGATTTTAATTTAACATATCCTGCCATACAGTGTGTGAAATATGCAGCCAGCAGTGATCTCTGTGGGATGAAAGCGCAGTTGTGTTTATTTTAAGAGACTTGCGGTCCCTTGCCAAAGCCAACATTCCAGGGCAATGAATAGCCTGAGTGAATCATTCAAAGTAGGTGAGAGGTCAGAAGCCCGAAGGGGAAAAGGCTGAAAGCTGAAAGGTTTTCCCCAAATAGAAGGCATTTGAAAAAGGCATGTATAAAGCAGAAACGGTTGTGGAAACAGGTCTTTCTTTTTCGAGATGAATCTTCTGCAGGTAGAGTCCAAAGACCTCTCCTTGGTTTCAGCTAATCACTCCCGGTGTCGTTCACCGTTCCTGGAAATCAGAGCAGAGGAATGCTCTAGTTCCCGTCTCTGGACAATGGCCTCATTGGGGAACAGAAAAGTAGCCACATCCTTGGGGGCAACATGGACATATTCTCTGTGAGAAACCGGCTGGCCTACGGCCCATGAGACATGACTCTGGTAAGGTTCCAGCAAACCCTCATAGCCATCTCTAGCTTCCTTCTGTGTCAAGCATCATGGAATGCCAACAAGGGTCCGGGCAGGACATTAAAGGTTGAGGGTATGACAATTACTACGGAGTCCCTACTGTGTAGCAAGTGCTCATTTAATCTTCGCTCATCCAATAATGTGGAGATTTTAAATTCCGATTTGATAGACGAAGAAACCGAAGGTCATGGCCGTGAAGTCACGTAGGTAGTTAACGTCCAAGACAAGATTCAAAGCTGAGAAGGATGGCAACAACCCATTCTATTACCATCAGCTAAATAGTGTCCTCAGAGAAAAGACAGGCTCCGAAGCTTGGGCACCAGCTACATGCTAAGGAGAGCGACAATCCATCCCACTTATCCCTGGCCATATCCTTGGAGATAAAAATGATGGCATCTCCAGAGGTCCCAGCTTTCAACGCAAGACTTCTCGAATGGAAACCCAACCGGCCACGTCAGATTTTCAATAATATTTTCAATAATATTTTGTCAGAGTCTTTACTTTCCCTTCCATTACAGTGGGTGTGCTGGGGAACTTGGACCGGAAGAGGCTTTTGAGAGCGGCACTTTGCGGGAATGTTTTTGGCAAGCCCTGAGAGTGGGCATGGCCCGCAGCTAACGATTCTCCAGGGAATCTGGGTGTTCCCCCTGCCTGGCGGGGATTCGATGACCTAACAGGGAGCTCCATATGAAGGAGTGATGCATATGGACATGCAGAAAGGGATCTGCGAAACATTTGGGAGTGGTTTTCCTCTGGTCCGTCATCCCTTTGGTGGTACCTCCTGTTTCCCTTGGTTTCTCATTTCCCTGAACCATCCCTCAGTTGCCCCTCCCTAGCGGTGGCGACCTGGGTGGTTTTCTTTTCTTTTGCGCTTGCTTACGCCCCAGCTGATTGAAGCTACTGCCTCAGTCACTTCCAACACGCCCACTCCTCTTCCTCTTCAACCCGCCACAGGCTCTTCTCTGAAGGCATCTATACATAGGGCTTATTCTAGCTCCCGATTTGGAACAGAGGTGGATGCTGGCAGGGAACAGACAGCAAGTGAGGTGAAGGCTGAGCTGACAGTAGTTGGTTTTGTACAGTTTGGAGAACTGGAGACAGGAGAGCAGCCTTCTCTGGCCCATGGCCCTGGAGGAGACCAATGAGCGGAGGCCATTACTGGGTCCGCTGGGGGGAGGAAGGGGAGGGAGCCGGGAGGCTGACCTTCGAGCCAACACGCTGCCTATAATTAGCTCCACACACACTCTTTCTTCTTAGAGAAGTCTACATTCTTCCTACCGGCAGCACATGGATATAAACTGACCACACATATGATTTTCAGCTTTGAGTTGAGCAGTTTTTATTCGTTGATTTGTTTAGTGTATTCAGGTAACCAACACGCACAGCATCAGCTACATTCCAAGCGCTCTCCTAAGGGCTTTGCAAATACTAACTCATTTAATCCACTGGAACCATAGGGAGTAGGCACCATTTTTATCTTCATTTTGCACATTAGGAAAGAGAGGCACAGGTTAATTGACTTGCCCAAGGCCACATCCTTGGTAAGCGGTGGAGCCAGATACAACCCCTCCCCGGAATTGTGTACCTTGCTAAGCTTACATTTTTTGCTAGTGTGTTAATGAGATAATGAATGAAGCACCCAGCACTATATAATATGGTGTAAGAATAATAATGGCTTTTGTTGTTATTAGCTAGGGTTCTTACTCCTACAGATGCTTGCAGAAGTCTTAAGGATCTGTGCAGAAACAGTTCCTGATCTGGAAGCATCGGTCCAAGTCCTGGCTCTATTACTCATTAGCTGTGTGATATTGGGCATGTTAGTTAATCGCTCTATGCCTCAGTTTCTAAACATGTCACATGGAGAGGGTAATAGCCTTTGGCTCATTGATTTGTTGTGAATATTAAATAAGGTAATGTTTAGAGCCCTCTCAACGAAACGCCTGGCACAGAGTAAGTGCTCAGCAAATATTTGCCGTTCACATTAGTACCTTTTGCGATTGAATTAAGTTGCTTTTAATTCTTTGGGGTTTCTTTTCCTTTAGCCAATTAGTCACTTATTCCCAGAGATATCCCAGTAGTGTTGCCTTACCCTTATTTATGGAAACCCCAGCATGTTTCAAGCCTTGAGGGGAGTCATTCCATTTAATTTTGAGGTCGATGGGGTAGGTATTACCTCCTTGTTAAGAATGTGGAAACAGAGGCCAGAGAGAAAAAATGACTAGATTAAGTCCACATGACTTAATCTAAGGTTGTGGTAGGTTTTCTGACTAATATTGATTGCAGTGGTCTAATAATGCAATGCATGCATGCACACCCACCCACCCACCCACCCACAGCCTTTCTCTTGGGCTCCTTAATTCTGTATCATCTAACACAAATTCTTGAATCTCTGGCTGTCCATATTACGAAAGACTCATTTTCTGTACAAACTTCTTAGGGTGATAAAGAAGTAAGCTTCTGTAGATTCCTCCCTCCCCCTTCTCCCCTCTCTCACCCAAGTTTAAGGGTTTAAGGCTTTGGCTTGTGTTCCAGGGATGAGAGCCAGATCATCTCCGTTTTGGATTTTCAGAGAGTGATAAACGTAACAGATAAGACTAGAAGCTACTTTGTCCATGAATCTTTGTTTGTCACAGCTGAGCCTAAACCGTGGACCTCACATCTAAATTTTTGTGCAGTAAATTTGGGCTAAATAATCATTTGGGTTGGCCTTTTACTTTGGAGCTGAACAGCAGAGGCATGAGGGCGAATGAATCTGGGGAAGGTTGACTGAAGAGTGACTGGACAGGCTGGCCTTGGCCTTGTGCCACACAGAAAGCTTCACCTGTGGTTTGGCCTTGAGATCCAGCCAAGGACTCGTGGAGGGAAGAGAGGCTTGGGGGTTCCAGGAGGGAAGATGCTTCTGTTGCTTCCAGAAGGGCAGTTCGGTTTCCCTCACATATGATTCCAGGTCAGGTTGCATGGTTTTGGCCACAGGACATTCTCTTAAAACTTTTCATGGCTATACAGACGCTACCCGGAGAGGAGGTACCATATGGGGGGCCCTGTCATGTAGCAAGTCTGATGGCATTGCCCTCTGCCCTCCATCTAGTCCTCGACCTCTCACGCTGCCCTCCCCTTACTTTCTGGCCAGGGTCCTCCCCAAAATATAAACCTTCTACCCCCAAACCTGAATAGTTATTATTTCTCTGGATCTGGCTGTGTGTTTGCTAAAAATAAACCAACTCTCGGAGGGCTCTGAGGTGTTGATGGAAGCAGAATCTTAACGCGAGAGATGGAAGCTAAGGATGGAGTTTCAGGCACTGGTGCAGACCCTGACGACTCTCAAAGTCGCTATGCTTAGTCGCCTACCACCCCCCCCAATAGGACCAACCCCGAATCTTCATGTAAAGGCAGACATAAGCTCTCTTGATGAAAATCCTGGAGAGGTAGTAAAGTAGTGTGGTGGTTACGATTAAGGCTCAGGGACACCTTAGTGTCCTTAATTATGTATTCCGACCCATCTTGTCTTAGTATGCTTGAGTGTGTGTGTGTGTATACGCACACACACGCACGCACTCATCGTGTTCTGTGTTCTGTAACTTTCCCGTTTACTCAACCTTCCCCCAGTGCTTGGTGAGGGGAGAGGAAAATCTCCCAGGCCCACTGGCAAGTTTCGTGGCCAGTGAACAGATTTGGTCATAGCAACCCAGCCGCATGGCGGGCCTGCTGCTGAGGTGACGCCTGCCCCTGCATCACAGCAGGACTGAGTTGGGACTAAAACTCCCTCCGGCTCTGAGATTCTGTGAACTCTCCTAGCTTCTGCTAACAACTCAGCCTTCCGGGTGATGCTGGCCATGGAACGTGGGGGCCAGATGCTGTCATCCTTGACCCCTTCCCTTCAGGAGTGTCTGTGAGAGGTGAGAGGAAGTCCAAGGCTAAGGGTGACCCCCGCAGTGAGTGGTTGTGAAGTCGTAGGTAGTATTCCTTCCACAAGTGCACCCTGATTTGAAAAGGTAGCCTCGCAATGAAAGTCACTCTGCAGGGGGGTGTTCTTAAGGGTGACTTCCACTTTTCCAAGGTGACCGGAGGAAAGGCCACCCGGGACGCAGTGGTGACCCTTCTGTATGATGAAGGGGACAGAAGTCGTGCATTCTCCGAGGGCTGTTACTTTGATGTCTATCTCGTGAAAGCTGGGAGAAGTGGTAGGTTATAGGGGACGGAGGATTATCTACCATAAGCAGCATGGGGTGATCTGTCCAGAGGTCAGAGGAAACATGTCCACATACTGTGGACAAAAAAACTATGCCCCAGATGGCAGCATTAACATTCTATTAAGCCTCAGATGCTTGGCAAAGGACATTTGGGTTTTTGCTGCCTGCTCTTTGCATCAGAACCTTCCCTTGGTGTGCCCACAGGTGGGAGGTAAGGCCGGATACAGGGCCTCAAAGGAGAGGAAGTGAGGCATATTAAAAAAAAAAAAGGGGTACTCTAATCTTGAAGGTTATAGAGATAAAAATTTTAGGTCTAGCCCACTGCTTGACTAGCTGTGTGACCTTGAGCCGCTCTCACAACCTCCCTGAGCCTTTCTTTCTTCGTCTGCGAAATTATCATTTCTACTCCGTAGTGATACAGTGAGGGCTAGATGAATGTCATAGGTCGAGTTCTGCAGAAGCAAAGCTTGAGATGAGGATTCTGTGCAAATGATTTATGGATCTGCCCCCAGGGGAGACAGTGGGGAAATACGACAGGGACGACCTGTGTCCAGGTTTGGTGTGGGCTGTTAGAACCAAAGGAATTCATAAGAAAGGTAGAAGGAATAAGAGGGCCCTGGGCAGAAAAACGACAGCCTCTGCCACCACGGAAAAATATTCGTCTTGGTTAGAGATTCATCAGGGATTATTCAAACCACGTTGCTTTGCTCTCACCCAGGAACAGAACCCCAGCTCCTTCTCCCAGACTTTCAGAGAGAGAGAGTATGAGCCTCAACTATCTGGAAGCGACCTCGCATTAAAAGCCTAGAGAAGCAAAGGGACATTTAGAGGAGGTTGTCCAAGTGAAAAGCCATTCTTCAACCTCCATGAGACACTCTGTACGCTGTCCTGGATCGAAAATGCCAGCCAAAATACTAAGCTGAGGCCCTCTTAGAATCACCTTCACTGTGTAGTGCCCAGTGCTGTTAAGGCTCAGTAACGAAAGAGCTCCAGGGAACGCACGCCTCACTGTTGAGTTCACTGGAGCAAGAGAGAACACGGACCAGATGAAACCTGGAGCACCTTAGAAAGGGGGGGGTGGGCAGGGGCCTCTTATTGGGATTGGGTTTACTTAGAGTAATTCCTAGGAGGGATCAGGGCAGCGGGGGCCGTTCTGGATTGGCCGCTTTCAAGAAACAGGGGGGGGGGATTCAGGAGTTTGGTACCTCGATCGTCTTCTCCGTGAACAAACAAGGCAGGAGTTGTCGTTGGTAAAGGAACAGCAGTCACTCATGTTGGTCAGAGAAGGAGGATGTTTAGTCATTTTTGTGATTGCCGAGTGGCTTTATCTTCATCTTGTTCCAAATATGATCATGGAGCGGCCTTGTTTATGTTAGTGGAGAACATCACGGTCTGGCCGCCAGCAGGTCCGTTTCTCACTTTCTCTGCTTGTCAACAGGATGGCTTTTATCTTCTCAGTGGCACACCCTTTTGATTCTCATGAAAGTTGACGCAGCCCTACTTCGTCTGCTCTGGCGGCAACGGCACAAATTCCGAGGAGCATCCCTTCTACCCCCTGGCACGTGCCACCAAAGCCCCAAGAGCATTTCAGGCCGAGAGCAATGATTCCGCCGGGGGAACGATAGTCTCCCTTCTCCACGATAGCAAGGCCTCGGCAATCCACCCTATTGCTTTTCTTCGTCTTCTGGCTCTTAGGATGATGCCCAGGGCCAGACCTGAAACTCCTTCGAACGCCGACCCTCAGGCGGAGCCCATCCGTAATGCCCTTCTCCCCCCCGACCTCAGTTTTCTCTTCCCCTGGGACGAGTTTTGCCGTTGTCGACGTCTGTTAGTTTCTCGGCGTGAAGTTGGGGAAGAAATGACGACGTTGCCCGGTGCGCCGCGCGGTGCAGCTTGAAGCGAGCACAAAATTAGACCCGGCCCGGGTTCCCGGTTGTTTTGTGGGTGTGACCTGTCTCTGATGATTTAAGGGCAAAGCGTCGCTCCTCTCTTTTCGTCAATTCCCTTCCTTCCTGTGGCATCGCATTGGGCAACTCGTTGCGTTTCATGGGAGATGTTTTAAGGATTCTTGCAGGCAGACGGTAGAGGTCACCATGGAGCTGCGCATGATGGAATGACTGCTCAGAGACCTGGCAACATAGCTCGGTGGGTCGGAAATAGCGTGGGGCTTCACCGTTCAATTCAGATGTGTATTCTTTTGGCTCCGGTCATTCCGCAGACAGCACTTTGCTGTGGTTGCCTTCAGTGTCACTTTAGTAATACAATTGTTTCGAGGAGGGAAGGTGGCTTTTCTATATTGTTTACCAAGAAAAAAAAAAATTCCATCTGAAGCACTAAGGAACTCTGAAGAAAAAATGGTTACAAAATGTGTTTACTTAAATATTGTGAAATGAGGATGGAAATTCGCAGTGCAGGGTATTTGCCATCTGCTCATGACTAGCAGATGGCGGCCGCCTCCTCCCTCGCGAGCGGAATGACTCACATCTCACAGGGGGCGCAAATCGAAATTTCGAAACTCTCCAGAGCAGAGGTGCCAGTGCCATAGCTCGACGCGGGAGGAGCGTGCCAGCCGGGTGGCTTGGCCAGCCAGCGTGCCGCCAGAGACTTCACAAGATGTCTCTCGTTGGAGAGCGAAGCGTTTGGATGCTGCTGCGCACGCGTGCACGCCGCCATTTCTGGAAGGGCGCAGGGTGTGCGTCAGGCTGTGGGCGAGCCTACGCGTGTGACAGGGAGCAGGTAGCTCAGCAGCCCGGAGCGCGAGCAGTCGTCGCTCCTACCAGAGTGAATCATGCAGGACGGGCTCACCTGTTTGGGCTCGTCAGCTCTAGCGTGGTGCAAGTCTGCCTCCAGCCCCCCGACAGAGCCAAGTCCGAGGAGGAAATAGAGTTTAAAGAGATCCGAGTTCAAAGCTGTTCTCTTTTTTTCTCTTTTGTTGAATTAAAAGGAACCCTGGGTCCGCCATGCCTCACCAAAAAAAAAAAATGAGGGCTGTACTGCAGGCAATGATATCTGTTTCAAAAATAGAGTCCTTCCAGCCAGGTGGACGGACAGCCAACTGGACTTTTAAGCTGTGGATTCCACTTCCCCTCCTGCGGTAGCCAGTCACCAAAGATGCCCCCCGTCCCCCCACAGTGAAGCTCACTTCCTGGCATTCACACCTGGGTGTAGTCCCTTCCTTTTGAAGCCAAAGGAAGGCTCGCAGCTTTCACTTGGGTCTCTTGGAACACTCACTGTGAAAGGTGCCAGCTGCCATGTAAGAAGTCTGACTACCTCAATACCACTATGTTTCAGGTAGCTCAAGTGTCGACATGAGGGGGCTGCTGGGAGACAGAAATTCCCCGCAGACCCCTAGCTGTTTCAGACACCCCAGGTGATACGCTAGACATGTGACTAAGGAAGCCATCTTAGACATCCAGCTCAGTTGAGCTTTCTGATGAATCCAGGCACCACCTAACTTCACCGATCTGAGAGAACCCAAAACCACCTAGGTGAGTTCCATCAACCCCCAAGACAATGAGAGATAACAAGAAAGGTTTTAAAGCTCCTATGTTTTTGTGGGCGGTTTTTTTTTTTTTTTTTTTTTTTGCACTGCAATACATATCCTGGGCACTTCAAATTGACAGGGCAGAGAAAGAAACAGAGAGAGACAGAAGAGAAGGAGGAGGAGGAGGAGAAGGAGGAGGAGGAGGGGGAGGAGGAGAAGGGGGAGAAGAAGAAGAACAAGAAGAAGGAGGAGGAGGAGAAGGAGGAAGAGGAGGAGGAGAAGGGGGAGGGGGAGAAGGGGGAGGAGGAGGGGGAGGAGGAGAAGGGGGAGGGGGAAGAGGAGAAGGGGAGGAGGAGGAGGGGGGAGTAGAGGGAGTAGGGCGAAGAGGGGGAGGGGGAGGAGGAAGGGGAAGAGGGGAGGGGGAGGGGGAAGATGGGGAGGGGAAAAGGGGGAGGAGGAGAAGGGGGAAGAGGAGGGGGAGGGGGAGGAGGGGAGGGAAAGAGGGGGAGGAGGGGGAGAAGGGGAGGAGGGGGAGAAGGGGAGGGGAGGAGGAGAAGGGGGAGGAGGGGAGGGGGAGGAAGGGAGGAGGGGGAGAAGGGGAGGGGAGGAGGAGAAGGGGGAGGAGGGGAGGGGGAGGAAGGGAGGGGGGAGGAGGGGGGGAGGAGGGAGAGGGGGAGGAGGGGGAGGGGAAGAGGGGGAGGGGGAGGAGGGGGAGAAGGGGAGGAGGGGGAGAAGGGGAGGGGAGGAGGAGAAGGGGGAGGAGGGGAGGGGGAGGAAGGGAGGGGGGAGGAGGGGAGGGGGAGGAGGGGAGGGGAGGAGGGGAGGAAGGGAGGGGGGAGGAGGGGAGGGGGAGGAGGGGAGGGGAGGAGGGGGAGGGGGAGGAGGGGAGGGGAGGAGGGGGAGGGGGGGAGGAGGGGAGGGGGAGGGGGAAGGAGGGGAGGGGGAGGGGGGAGGAGGGGGGGAGGAGGGGAGGGGGAGGAGGAGAAGAAGAACAAGAAGAAGGAGGAGAAGGAGGAGGAAAAGGAGGAGGAAAAGGAAAAGGAGGAGGGGAAGGAGGAGGGGGAGGAGGGGAGAGGAGGGGGAGGAGGGGAGGGGGGAGGGGAGGGGGAGGAGAGGGGGAGGAGGGGAGGGGGAGGAGGAAGAGGGGGAGGAAAGGGAGGAAGAGGGGGAGGAAGGGGAGGAAGAGGAGGGGGAGGAAGAGGAGGGGGAGGAGGGGAGGAGGAGAAGGGGGAGGAGGGGAGGGGGAGGAAGGGGGGGGAGGAGGGGAGGGGGAGGAGGGGAGGGGAGGAGGGGAGGAAGGGAGGGGGGAGGAGGGGAGGGGGAGGAGGGGAGGGGAGGAGGGGAGGGGGAGGAGGGGAGGGGAGGAGGGGGAGGGGGGGAGGAGGGGAGGGGGAGGGGGGAGGAGGGGGGGAGGAGGGGAGGGGGAGGAGGAGAAGAAGAACAAGAAGAAGGAGGAGAAGGAGGAGGAAAAGGAGGAGGAAAAGGAAAAGGAGGAGGGGAAGGAGGAGGGGGAGGAGGGGAGAGGAGGGGGAGGAGGGGAGGGGGGAGGGGAGGGGGAGGGGAGGGGGAGGAGGGGAGGGGGAGGAGGAAGAGGGGGAGGAAAGGGAGGAAGAGGGGGAGGAAGGGGAGGAAGAGGAGGGGGAGGAAGGGGAGGAAGAGGAGGGGGAGGAAGGGGAGGAAGAGGAGGGGGAGGAGGGGGAGGAAGAGGAGGGGGAGGAAGAGGAGGGGGAGGAGGGGGAGGGGGAGAAGGAGAAGGAGAGAGAGATATCAGGTGGCTAATAGTAACTGAATAGTTAGATTATGTTACAAACCAACACTTGGAAGCGCTTGTGATATAGCCTGAACCTCCAAGATTTTCTAAGGGATCTTATGACACTAGCGATGTGATGAACATATACTTACGAGTAGGCATAACACAGTGAAGACAGAAACAGAATGCCCTTTGGGGCTGCATGAGATGGGGCCATACCCAATGGGCTAAGAAGTAGGAGAGACCCTGGAGGTCATTCAATGCAACAGTAGAATTGTCAGCCTTGAGGCCCCCATTCTTTGCTCATTATTGGGTCCATAGATATCTGAAATGTGTAGATAAGTGAAAGATGTATTACAGTATTCTGGCCACTTATTTACTTATTAAAAGACATTCATTTTTTTAAGTTTATTTATTTATTCTGGAGGTGTGGAGGGGAAGAGAGAGAGAGAGAGAAGGAGAGAATCCCAAGAAGGCTCTGTGCTGTCAGTGCAGAACCCAACAAAGAGCTCAATCTCATGAACAGTGAGATCATGACCTGAACCGAAATCAAGAGTAGGACGTTTAAATGACTGAGTCACCCAGGCACCCCCACCTCTGACAAATTATTTAGAATAATGAAAACAGGATGTCATCTGAGAAAATTAAAGGCTCTGAATTAGGAGAGCCTAGCCAAACAATGGCTGAGGAATGGCAGGCGCACGAGGATGTCAGTGACAAAGAGAAAGGTATCCCTTAGTCATTTGTAGGGTTGGGTTAGAGCCAATGAGAGAGGAAGAAGAAAGGGGACAGACAGCAATGGAGGCAAGAGGAAGAGGCAGACTGAGGATGTACAAATAATAGGATTTTTAGGTTCCAGTTCTTCCAACCACTGCATTCAAGCAAGCGAAATTTGATAGAGCAGAAAGAGTACCCACATGCAAATTGCCGAGACCTTTGTTCGGCTACTGGTGGTCATACAGATTTGGCAAGTCATTTATCCTCTTTGGGTCTCAGGAAGGTATGTCATAACTTGCAAAAAGCTCAACAGGGGCGCCTGGGTGGCTTGGTTAAGCATCCAACTCTGGGTTTTGGCTCCGGTCGTGATCTCACCGTTCGTGAGTTCCAGCCCTGCATCAGGCTCTGCACTGATGGTGTGGAGGCTGCTTGGGATTCTCTGTCTCCCTCTCTCTCTCTCTGCCCCTCCCCCACTCGCTCTCTATCTCTCTTTCAAAATAAATAAACATTAAAAAATAAAATAGAAGGCTCTACAAAGCCGAAGTATTATATCAGTTGTAATAAAATGAGGAGTAGTATTTTATGAAATCTAAGCTTCTTTTCAACTATGAAATCTTCCGGTCCTAAACCATAGACATAGGAGACAATTTTAAAGTTTATTAATTAGGTATGACTTCAGTCATATGAGGACTTTAAGAGACAAAACAGATGAACATAAGGGAAGGGACACAAAAATAATATAAAAACAGGGAGGAGGACAAAACAGAAGACTCATAAATATGGAGAACAGACAGAGGGTTGCAGGAGGGGTTGTGGGAGGGGGGATGGGCTAAATGGGTCAGGGGCACTAAGGCATCTACTCCTGAAATCATGGTTGCACTAGATGCTAACTAATTTGGATGCAAATTTAAAAAAATAAAAAATAAAATAAAAAAAATAAAGAAATAAAAATGTATTAATTAGGTGATTAGGCTTATGGACTGGAGATACGTGTAAAAAAAATCTTTGAGATTGTATGTAATAAAATATAGAAAAGACTTCAGTTAGGGGCAAGGATCTTTGTTTGATTTCTTGATGTGTCCCAAGTACCTAGAACAATGCCGACATACGGCAGGCACTAATAAAGATCTTTGTGGTATAGAATAGAATATTTTTCAGCCGTAAGAAATGAGGAAATCCTGCCATTTGCAACAACATGCATGGGACTTGAAAGCATTATGCTAAGTGAAAATAAGTCGGGCAGAGAAGGACAAATACTATATTATCTCGCTTACGTGTGAAATCTAAAATAAAACCCGTACATGCTCTGTCTCAAAAATAAATAAACGTTAAAAAAATTTTTTTAAATAAAAAAAATAAAAAATAAAATAAATAAAAAATAAATTAAATAAAAAAAAAAATAGGGGCGCCTGGGTGGCTCAGTCGGTGAGCGTCCGACTTCAGCTCAGGTCACGATCTCGCGGTCCGCGAGTTCGAGCCCCGCGTCGGGCTCTGGGCTGATGGCTCAGAGCCTGGAGCCTGCTTCCGATTCTGTGTCTCCCTCTCTCTCTGCCCTTCCCCCATTCATGCTGTGTCTCTCTCTGTCTCAAAAATAAATAAACGTTAAAAAAAAAAAATTTTTTTTTTAAAAAAATAAAAAAATAAAAATTAAAAATAAATAAATAAAAATAAATAAAAAATAAAAATAAAAAAATAAAAGATAAAAAATAAATAAATAAATAATAAAAAATAAAAAATAAAAATAAAAAAATAAAAAAATAAAAAATAAAAAATAAATAAATAATAATATAAGAAATAAATAAATAAATAAAAAATAAATAAATTAAAATTAAAAAATTAAAAATTAAAAAATAAATAAAAAATAAAAAAATAAAAAATAAAAAAATAAAAGTTAAAAAAATAATAAAAAATAAAAAATAAAAAAATAAAAATAAATAAAAAATAAAATAAAACCCAGAGGAAAAAAAAGATCAGACTTGCAGTTGTGGTTACCAGAGGTGGAGGGTGGGGAGTCCGGAAACTGGAGGAAGGCGGTCAAAAGGTACAGACTTCCAGTTATAAGATACGTAAGTACTGGAGATGTGATGTACCACCTGGTAACTACAGCTAACACTGCCGTGGGTGATACAGGACAGTTGTTGTGAGAGCGAATCCTGAGGGTTCTTATCACAGGAACAAGCGTTTTCTTTCTTTTCTTTTTATCGTATCTATATGAGAAGACGCATGTTAGCTGAATCTGCTGTGGTGATCATTTCACAATATATACACATCAAACCATTATGCTGGACACCTTAAACTTCTACGTGTGTCGATTATTTCTCCTTAAAACTGAGAAAAAAAGATTGGTGGACTGGTGGATTGCACTATTCCTGAAAAGCCTGGGTCAAAATGGCCTGAAAGGCAGACGCATCAGCTAGAAGTCTGTCCTTATCTCTTAGGTTTACAAAAATTTCTCAGTTCTATTGCTTGGCAAACACGGATATCCACATCTCTAAACACTGTGTAGCCTTGTCTGACTTCTTCATTTTAAAGGTAAATAAGGAAGCATGTATTTTCCCCAACTACTGCTAACTCGCTAATTCGTGATTTTTTTATTTTAAACTTTTAAAAATAATTTTAGTTGTTCTTAGGTTTATTTATTTTGAGACAGAGAGAGGGTGTGTGCAAGCAGGGGAGGGGCAGAGAGAGAGGGAGGGAGAAAATTCCAAGCTCTGCTAACAGCACGGAGCCCAACGCAGGGCTCGATCTCACCAACCATGATATCCTGACCTGAGCCGAAATCAAGAGTTGGACTCTTAACCGACTGAGCCACCCAGGTGCCCCAATTTTCAACTTTTTACTAAGAAAAATTTCAGGGCTGCCTGGGTGGCTCAGTCAGCTAAGCATCTGATTCTTAATTTTGGCTCAGGTCATGATCTCAGGATTGTGAAATCAAGCCCCTGCATTGGGCTGAACTCTGGGCATGGACCCTGCCTAAGATTCTCGCTCTCTCTCTCTCTCTCTCTGTCTCTCTCTTCCTCTCACCTACCCTCCCCCCAACCAGCTTGCATGCACCCTCTCTCTCTCTGTGTCTCTCAAAAAGAGGAAAGGAAAGGAAAGGAAAGGAAAGGAAAGGAAAAGAAAATTTTTGTGGCCACTGGCTATTTCAGTTGGAAAGACATGCAATTTTTGATCTCGGGATCATGAGTTTGAACTCCATGTTGGGTGCAGAGATTACTTAAATAAATAAACCTAGGGGCGCCTGGTTGGCGCAGTCGGTTAAGCGTCCGACTTCAGCCAGGTCACGATCTCGCGGTCCGTGAGTTCGAGCCCCACGTCCGGCTCTGGGCTGATGGCTCAGAGCCTGGAGACTGTTTCCCATTCTGTGTCTCCCTCTCTCTCTGCCCCTCCCCCGTTCATGCTCTGTCTCTCTCTGTCCCAAAAATAAATTAAAAAATGTTGAAAAAAAAAAATTTTAAAAAAAAAATAAATAAATAAACCTAAAAAAAAATGTCAACCACATAAAGTAAATGAAATATCCATCACCGTGATTCAGCAATTTCATTTATACCACTGGTGTTTCTTACTTCCACTGAATTATATATGACTATTTCTGAAAATAAATCTTTCTACATCTAATAAAACAAAACCTAGCATTCCATTTATCTTATCCTAGTATACTCGTGCGTGTGTTTCAATTTCCCAATTTTTTTAGTAAAATACCAAGCTGCAAACAACTTCCCGAAGGCACTATTTCTTCTTATTCTGGCTGCAATAAAATTGCAACAAAAATTTTAGAAAAGGTCTCTGTAGATGCAGCCCCTTGTACCTAGGGTTTCATAGCTGTTGTGTTTGGAAAGGGATCCATATCAGTCAGGTTTCTTGGTTGCAAACGTGAGAATTCACCATAGCTGGTTCAACAGCCGACTTCTATCTGACAGATATGAGACGTGTCAGTATCCATCTGAGAGGACAAGAGACTCAGCCTAGAAGATAGAGGGGCAGGAACCATAGTCAATGGCACTTCAAAATGGCTCCAGAACGGCCCCCACTGTTACTGCCCCTGGGCACCAACACCACAGATTGCCCCTTGGAACCTGAACAATGGGTATTGAATTGTTGCTGTCATTATCCATGAGAGGAGGATATAGCTGATTTTTTTTACCTACACACTATAAACAATTTGTTAATTTCTTCTCCAGTTTAAAACAAAAACACAACTTTTTTAGCGGTAGAAAAGTCATATATATGACTTTCTTTTGCTTTTTTAAAAAATATTTATTCTTGAGAGAGAGAGGATGAGGGAGGGGCAGAGAGAGAGGGAGACACAGAATCCGAAGCAGGTTCCAGGCTCCGAGCCATCAGCACAGAGCCTGATGCGGGGCTCGAACCCACGACCCGTGAGATCATGACCTGAGCCGAAGTCGGCCGCCCAACCGACTGAGCCACCCAGGCTCCGCTCTTTTCTTTTAATGTCTTCTCTCTTCTGGATTATCTCCAGAATCTTCAAACCTCTCTATCATTTGAGAAGTCTTCACCAGTTTACGTTTCCTCTTTTTCTTGGTTTTCCCCACGCTACCACCCTAGAGTGTTTCTGAAATAGTTTGTGTTCTAAGACATTCTTTGGTGCAATAGCGTCTTTGCTTCGCAATTTTCTCTTACTTTGAAAAGGCTTTCTAAAGCATATACGCTTTTCTTGATAAGGAAGGATATGTCTCAAGTACCATAAAAACAATAATGTTAACTGATACACATTACCTCCCCCCCGCCCCCCGCCAGGGCTTTTACAATTATAGGCATGTCGACATACTTTCTCTGAGTGAGTCTAGTGAGCCATCTACTTTCTATCAAAAAAGAGATACTGAAATGTGTTCATTACACATCATCTGGAATAATAAAATAAACTTACCAAAAGATCACTCTAGAAAATGATTCTGTGTCCTTGAGGGATACAAATGATGAAACCAGCTCAAAGACATTTCTCTCATCGATTATCTTCTCTGTATCAGTGAAGTCCCAAGCTCAGTGACTCACATAACAATCGCCAGTGCAGTCATTGTGAAGGTTGAGACATTTCAATTGTCCTTTTTTCCTTTAGGAAATATCATTTAATAGCCAATTCAGTGAAAATACACTACCCAAATATTTGATGGCTTGGGTTACAATCAGCCATTTGCCAAAGTCTGTTTTGTCTTGCTTAGATTTGTTTTTTAAGGGGGTCGGTTCTTTTTCACCTCGTTTTTCATCATTGAATGCAAACGAAACATTTAGGAGAGTTTTGGAATAGTTAAGGGTTTGAATATTTTGCAGTCTTTGTTGCTAGTTTAAGGGAAAAAATGTATTAAAATAGTATGCCTTTCCATAAAAATGTTAAAGGCTTCCTCTCAAACAGATAAAAAAAAAACACCCCAAGATTTACAACCTCCAATAAACACTGACAGAGGTAATAAAGAAAAAAGCAAGAAATTTTTTAAATAAACAGTGTGTACTAGTTTTCTATTGCTGGGGAACAAACTTCCACAAATTTAGAAGCTTAAATGATATGCATTTATTATCTTACAGCTCTCGTAAGTCAGGAGCCTGGTCACCACTTATCTGGGTCTTCTGCTTAGGGTCTGAAAACGCTACAGTTAAGGTGTCAGCCCTGCTCTGTCCTCATCAGATGTTTGACTGGGGAAGGTGATGTTACCAGGTTCCCTTGGGTTGTAGGAAGGATTCATTTCCTTGTGGCTATACGACTCATGGCAGCTTTCTTCTTCAAGGTCATCAGGAGAATGGAAAGCAAGTCTGCTCAGAGGCTTGTATATAAATTGCAAGGCAACTACAGAAGAGACATCTCAGCATCTTTGCCATATTCTGTGGGTTAGAAGCAAATCACCAATAGGGCGCCTGGGTGGCTCAGTTGGTGAAGCGTCCAACTTTGGCTCCGGTCATGATCTCGCGGTCCGTGGGTTCCAGCCCCGCGTCGGGCCCTGTGCTGACAGCTCAGAGCCTGGAGCCCGCTTTGGAGTCTGTGTCTCCCTCTCTCTTTGCCCTCCCCCCACCCATGCTCTGTCTGTCTCTATCTCTCTCAAAAATGAATAAACATTAAAAAAAAAAAGAAAGAAAGAAGTCACCAGTTCTCCTTGCCCTAAAGGGGAGGGGATTATACAGGGTGTGAGCATGGACGCCATCTTAGAATTCTGTCTACTGCACCACTGAAAGCGTATTTTAACAATTGCCAATGAAATTCAAGGCAGTCTACCAGACACAGCACCCTTTGACTAACATACTTGTTGGTGTTTACAACGATAAGATTCAGAAACACAGGATTCCCAAGTATATCAAGGTTTTACAGGGAACGTGACGATCCTGTTTGTAGTACCACTGATAAATTACCCTTTCTCAAGGGAACCGACATTGGGACCCTAGAGGGACCACAGAAGAGTCTGGTTCGGTCACTGCAAGCCCAGCCTTCCTCGGATGTCAGCCGCGGGTTTAGCCATCTCGCGAGGAGAGGTGAACCGAAGCGAGGTTAAACATTCTTCATGTGGGAAAAATACCATGAGGAATAGTAAAATGTGAAAGGGAGGAGGTACCATCCCTCCTGTTGAAAGCATCCGTGTGCTACAGGTCTTTAAAACGCCACATCCTGCTTTCAAACGAAAGGCAACATTGAAAAATAAAATAAAATAAAATAAAATAAAATAAAATAAAATAAAAATAAAATAAAATAGCGCATTCTGTAAACATTCTCTTTGGCATGGGTTCACACACACACACAAGATTATGGACCCCAACTGGGGTGGGAACTGAGGATAATATACACCTTAAATAGTTTCCGTACTGTGGAAAGAACAATTAGTCTATACTCCTGTATTGGCTGGATTCTCTAAGAAGCAGGTGCTGAAATGAAGTTGCCCAGGGTGGGGTTAGTTGGGGGGGTGGGTTACACCTTGTGAGGAAACAGAATTTGGCAAGGAACAGTTGTGTCTGACACAACTCCATGGGGCCCACAGAGGTCGCAGATCTGACCTTCAATTGAAAAAAAAATCCTATGGCTTCATAGTATCTTCGCAGTACCCCTGTTTAAATTTTTTTAACGTTTATTTATTTTTGAGACAGAGAGAGACAGCACATGAACGGGGTTGGGGCAGAGAGAGAGGGAGACACAGAATCGGAAACAGGCTCCAGGCTCCGAGCCATCAGCCCAGAGCCTGATGCGGGGCTCAAACTCACGCACCGCGAGATCATGACCTGAGCTGAAGTCGGACACTTAAGCGACTGAGCCACCCAGGTGCCCCTCAGTATCCCTGTGTATAGTGATGAGAACTATCTCAGAACCTCAGGGGCTTATGCAAATTCTGAGACTGCCCAGGCCACCTCTTTGTCTTTAGACAGGGATGCATCGAATGCTCCTGTTGGGGGGGGGGGTACTTTTCCATCTTTGAGATAGACCCAGGAGGCCGTTCTGTGAATCCCTTGCTCAGCTATGGCATGAGGAGGATGCACCCATTTGAATCTTTGTCATTCCTCGAGGCCTACCCCAGGTCACAAGCAAGGCAGTGTTCCCTGGTGGTTTCTTTTCTTTTGCGCGTCCCTTCCACGCTGGCATTCACTGCTATTTTCTTGTATTATTCTAAACGCTTTCCCGAGGATGATTCATCTACTGCCGTCATTCCAACCTCTACCTGTATGGCAGTGGTTCTCAACCAGGGGCTATTTTGCCCCCCAGGGGACATTTGGCAATATCTGCAGACATTTTCGGTCGCCGCGACTGGGGAGACGCTTCTGGTGTGTACCGGATAGAGAGCAGAGATGCTGTTTTTACACCCTTCAATGTACAGGACAGTCCCGTCCCCCCCCCCCCCCCCCCAGCGAGGAATCATCCACTCCAAATTCTCAATGGCCCCGAGGTTGAGACACCCTTTTCTATAGAGACGACCCCCAGCCCACGTCTCCCACCCAGGTTTCACTCCCAAGCTTTGCATGGCAAGATGAGGAATCTTTGACCTATATTCTAAATAAAGTAAAAAGCAAGGTCATCAGATGAAGAAATACTGGGGATCAAACTTGACTTATCCATGAGACATGGTAGTTAGTCAGTCACAGTGCCTGTTTAAGGACACACAATACTTTTAAGGGCCCATTAAAATGCTTTAATTTTAATTTCTCTTGAAATCAGAAGAAAAAAATGAATATAACAACCGTGAATATACAATAATGAATCAAGCTTGGATTATATTTGGCTTTATACCAGCTCAGTGGTAAAACATAATTTTTAGCTTGCTTTCTTTTCTTCTCTTTTCTTTTCTTTTCTTTTTTAATAAAGGAAGGGGCCCATGAAAGCAAAAGTGGCTAGAGTCCACAAAAATCATAACACAGTTCTTTTAGGGGAGAAGGAGACATAGGGGATTTGAAGAGTGGATAAAGTGTGAAATATCCTTGTGGGCAGTGGGAAAGCCATTTTAGGAAAGAAATGTGTAATTTTCGGTAAGATTGCCAGGTGTTATTACGTGCCCATTTTGGGTTGGCATTCATCAATTTATAGGCATACTGGAGCTAGAAAATTTGACAATATACATTAGTTACTCTGGGAATTGCCAGTCATTTTGTCAAAGGGTCAAATTGGTCAGGGTGTCAAGTTTTCTGTTCAAGTGCAGACATTCTTGGGAAAGAAATGAACTATGTCCTTTTTTGTTAGCACCTTAGCTTATAGCCAGTTGCGATTAGATCTAATAGGGAATAGGACCTTGAATGTGGACCTAAGATACAGGCCAATTCAAACAAAGATTTATTTGCCAGAAATCAATTCAACTTGCCCAATGGCCAACGTGACAAAGTGCCAATGTGGCATTATTGATTCACCAAAAAACCGTTTCCGTTGACTAGCATAAAACTTACAGAAACCTAGGTTGAATAAGATCGTTCACAAGCCACTGAAGATTTTTCAAAGTTTTATTTTAGTTAATGTCGTTTAGCTTAGGTTTTGCTTTTCATTCCCCGCAGCCATTTTCCCACAGCCATTTTGTGGTAAACTTGCCGGTCTAAGTCGGTGTGAACCCCATTTTCTTGTGTGATTCACATTTTGGAAGATGAGCACTTTTCACTTGCCTACCAGGAGACAATTTTCCATGTGTTTCTGTACATCTTGTAGGCAAGATAAGCATCTTATAAGCAAGACGAGACCGTCCTTTGGTCCGGGCTTTCAAAGATATTTGTGTAGTGAACAATGTCTCCTTCCTAAGCAAAGGGCAGGAATGGTTACTTTCCATTTAAGAAGACTCGAGTTCCCTAAGCTCAGAATTCTTCTGTCATGCAACCCACTGTGTGTGGGGGGGTATCACCTGGCCCCTTACCCATCACCCTGTGAAAAATGGGGCTCAGGGAACTTGCACAAAAGATGCTCACAGCCTAGCTACTTCTGTTTCTTTGAGTAATAGGTTGTCCTTCACTTCTGACCTAAGAGTCTTGTGTCTTCTATTGGCATCCATGAAACTGTATCCAACTAAATCATTAGATTACAAGTCGACTGAAATCCCAAACACTTCTCAATTCTTGACACTGTCTAAAACACATGCAAATATTCATTTTATCTAGTCAGTTTAAAAAAAATCCACGAATTACAGTAATTACAAAATACCAGGGGATGAATTTAAAATAACGTTTGTGAAGCAAATCCCTCTACCTTTTTTCTGAAATCCTTAATATTTGAGACATGTGCAGCACTTGTAATTTGAAATATATAAGTAATCCTCAACGTGAAAGGTCACTTACAGCCAGAGTATTGAAGAATCTAGAATACATTAAATTTCACCCATGATGAAAGCTATTTTCTGCAAAATAGCGGCAGAATAACCAAAACCAGACTCAGTTACATCTTGGTGCCAGTAACTTACTCCGCACAAACATCTCCAAAAGCTGATACAACCACCCCAGCCATTTGGAGTTGCTATACATGTTGAAATGGTTACATCAATCCGTTTTTTTTTTTTTTAAATACTTTGGTAAATTTGGCAAATTTCCCATTCACTGACTTGAGCCAAATAACGCAGGGGCGAGGAGGAGGGGGTCCGAGAACTTGGGGACCAGTGGGAGGCACGGAAGCAGACCTCCTCAACTGCAGGACTTAATGGAGAACACCAGCCTGCCGAGAGGGGAATTTTCATAGACGGACAACCTAGACAGAACCAGTTTCGTTTGGCCTTTCTATGTGAAAAGTGGTCCGAAATACCTTCATCAAACTGAAACAGTCACGTTTCGTAGAGAGACTCGAGTGACTGAGAGCTGAGGCTTTGCTCACCTCGGTTCAAGACCTGGCTCTTCCAATTCTACCTAATCTCTCTAAGCCTCAATTTCCACATCTTGAAAGGAGAGGTAATCCGAGTACTTGTTTCTCAAGGATGTTGTCAAGATCAATTGAAATACGAGTGCTGCCACTTGCTTCGTGGTCCTAGTATGAGATATGATTAAGAAATTTATTTTTTTGACCTGGAATTTGAAAGCACTTTATCAAATACACTTACGGCCTTTTGTGTCTTGGTAGCTTTTTCTTCACACATTTGGGGGAACAGTCACAAAGACATAGCACTTTGCGATGGGCTAGATTAATACTGGATGGGAATCGTGTGTTTCAGAGGATCCGAGGACGGCATAGCGCTTTGCAAACGCTTAGGTTTGGGCGGAGCAACAAACGGAGTTTTACGAAGACTGTCCTTTAATTAGGAAACCTCCGTGTATTCAAAGGAAATCGACCTGTGTGGTGTGTTTTTTCATCCACTTGCACTTAATGAATAAAAATATGGTGGTGTAAAACGTATTTGATGTTCAAGCCCGTCTGTACCTCCCACTTTCTTTATAAGTTACCCTTTTCTTTGGGAAGCTTAGTTTTGGAAGTCGAATGATCGGACAATGTTCGCCTAAAATAATTCGGGTTTACTTTCAATACTAAGTGCTGCAAAGCCAGGTAAATAACGCGACTTAGTATCCCTGGGGGTAGAATTATTGTATTTAATCTATCTATAGATATAGATAGATGTATTAATGTTTCTTTATTTTTTATTTTATTTTCTTTAACATTTATTTATTTTTGAGACAGAGAGAGACAGAGCATGAATGGGGGAGGGTCAGAGAGAGGGAGACACAGAATCCGAAACAGGCTCCAGGCTCTGAGCTGTCAGCACAGAGCCCGATGCGGGGCTCGAATTCACGGACTGCGAGATCGTGACCTGAGCTGAAGTCGGCCGCTTAACCGACTGAGCCACCCAGGCGCCCCAATGTTTGTTTATTTTTGACAGACAGAGAGAGACAGACTGTGAACGGGGGAGCGGCAGAGAGGAAGACCCAGAATCCAAAGCAGGCTCCAGGCTCGGAGCCATCAGCTCAGAGCCCAATGCGGGGCTCGAACCCACGGACCACGACATCATGATCTGAGCCGAGGTCGGATGCTTAACTGACTGAGCCACCCAGGCGCCCCAGAATTATTTTCTTTACTGTCACAACACTTTGAAGAAAGAAGACGGCCCTCTGATGAATCCTGCTACCTTTATCCAGCTGGAAGTTAGTCAGAATGGGGGCAGATCCGGGTGATATTAATTATTCCAATTATTACTTGTACTGGCTACAATTTATTGAGCACCTACTATGTGGCAGGCATTTAACTTATATTTACTTATAATTTAATTCTCACAACTCTATGATATGAGCATTATTGCCACCATTTTTTTTTTTTTTTACACAGATGAGAAAACAGGCTTAGAGAGTTTAAGGAACTTGCTCGGGATTATCCAGCTTGTAAGTGACAGAGCCAGATGTTGAACCTTGAGCCCTGAGCCCACCACTTTATGCTTCAGTTGGACCTGATAAAAGCTTGGTCGTCAATCTTCAGCGTTCTGGGTACATCCCAGGGTTTGCCTGAGCTAACCTAAGATCTAGTCAAGAAAAAAAAAGAAGTGAAGACTCAAGGGAAAGGGAGGCTGGCAAGAAGAGCCTGGCATTGTTCCTACCTCTTTGGAGACATTTCAAATTGCTGGTTACAGATAATTTCTGCTGCTAACAAACCCAAAGTCCAATGAAGAGAATGGATGAGGAGGCTGCAAAGTTCTGATACCAAGGGTTCTATTGAAGGGGAGGGAAGACAACTTTTCCTGGGTTTTGTTTCTAATGTTGGCCATTTTAGAATGAAGTTAGAGATACTCAAGAAGGTAAGTAAGCACACATTACATGAGTTAGGATTCACTTTAGCCATGAGTGACAGAAAATCCTAATGAGCAGTAGCTTAAATCAATTAATACCAATTCTTTACAAACGCTTCCTAACTCATTCCATTGGGACAATACTCACCCTGATACCAAAACTAGACTGAGATAATATTCTTTAAAAAAGAAAACTATAGACCAATATTTATTATGGATATAAATGTAAACATTCTCAACAAAATATTAACCAACAGAATCTATCGATATATGAAAGTATGCACCATGACTAAGCAGGACTTATCTCAGGAATGCATGGTTGGTTTACTATCTTAAAATAAGTTAATATAATAAACCACATCAATAGAATAAAAGCCAAAACCATATGATTACCTCAATAGACTGAGAAAAGCAGTTGATTAATTACAATACTCTTTCATGATAAAAACACTCAATGACCTAGGAATAGAAGGGAACTCCCTTAATCTACAAACAAACATTGGACTGAAGATTTTAGTCAGGACATTTAGTCAGTAAAATGACAATAGGCATCCAGATTGGAAAAGAAGAAGTAAAACGCTCTTTATTCACAGATGACATGATTTTATAAATAGAAAATATCAAGAAATTCACTACAAAGTTAGGAAAACTAACACGTTCAGCGTGTTGCAGGATACAAAATCAATACACAGAAGTTCCTTGGATTTCTATATATTTGTAGTGGAAAATCCAAAAAATAAAATTAAGAACACAACTTCATTTACAGTAGCATCAAAAAGAGTAACTTAGGCGGAAGAAGTGTGAAACCTACCCCCTGAAAACTACAAAATATTGTGGAAAGAAATGTTTTAAAGGTCTTAATAAGCGGAAAGACATCCCAGCTTCATGGATTAAAAGGCAATATTGTCAAGATGGCAAGAGTCTCCAAATTGATCCATAAATTCAGTTCAATTTCTGTCGAATCTCACTGGGCTTCTTGGTACAAATTGAGAAGCTGATCTCCAAATTCATATGGAAACTCGAGGGACTGAAAATAGCCAAAGTACTGTTGACAAAGAAGAACAAAATTGGAAGACTCACAGTTCCCATTTCCCAAGTTCAAAAGTTACCAGAAAGCTACAGTAGTCAAGACAGTGTGGTACTGATGTAAGAACAGACATCAAGAACAATGGAATAGGATTCCATAGAATAAAGTCCAGAAATAAACAAATATATCCATAATCAATTTATTTTGACAAGTGTGCCAACACTATTCAGGAAAGAATAGTCTTTTCAACAAATGGTGTGGGGACAAATGACTATCCACATGCAAAAGAATGGATTTAGATCTCTTAATTAATTCATTAGTTAATTAATTTATTTATTCTCAAGTTAGCTAACATACAGTGTAGTCTTGGCTTCAGGAGTAGAATCTAGTGGTTCATCACTTAAATATAACATCCAGTACTCATCCCAACAAGTGCCCTCCTTAATGCCCATCACCCATTTTCCCCATCTCCCCCAACCCCCCACCCCATCAGCCCTCAGTTTGTTCTCTGTACTTAAGAGTCTCTTAAGGTTTGCCTTCCTCTCTGTTGTTCTTTTGTTTTTCCTTCCCTTCTCCTATGATCATGTGTTAAGTTTCTCAAATTCCACATAGGAGTGAAATCACATGATATCTGTCTTTCCCTGACTGACTTATTTCACTTGGCATAATCCCCTCCAGCTCCATCCACGTTTTTTACACCATATCTAGATATTCACTCGAAATGGGTCGTAAGGTAAATTCGAGAACTAAAACCATAAGCCTCTTAGAAAAAAGGTAGGGGTAAATCTTTGTGACCTCGGATTTAGCAAAGCCTTCTTTGGTCTAACATCAAAAGCATGAGAAACCAAAGGAAAAAATAGATAAAATGGACCTCATCAAAATTAAAAAAAGGAGTTTGCCAGGCTTTTTTGACTCAAAAGACGCCACCAGGAAAGGAATAAGGCAAACCATGAAATCGTTGTAAATCATATATCTCGTAAAGGACTTGTATCTAGAATATATAAGGAAAGGGGCGCCTGGGTGGCTCAGTCCGACTTCGGCCCAGGTCATGATCTCACGGTCGGTGAGTTCGAGCCCCGCATCAGGCTCTGTGCTGACAGCTCAGAGCCTGGAGCCTATTTCTGATTCTGTGTCTCCCTCTCTCTCTGACCCTCCCCTGTTCATGCTCTGTCTCTCTCTGTCTCAAAAATAAATAAACGTTAAAAACAATAGAATATATAAGGAAGGTTTACAATTCAACAATAAAAGGCAAAATAACTGAACTTTAAAATGGGCACAAGATATGAATAGATGCTCTCGCAAAGAAGACGTACAAATGGCTGACAAACACATGCTTAACATCACTCGTCCTCAGGGTAATCCGAATCAAAACCACAGAGAGCTATAACCTCACACTCGTCAGGATAGGTATAATTGTTTTCATACGGAAAATAACAAGTGTTAGTGAGGATTTGGAAAAACTGGACCTCTCATGCCCTGCTGATAGGAATGCAAAACGGAACAGCCCCTGCAAAAAATAGTCCGGCAGTTTCTCAACAAGTTACACACAGAGTTACTATTTTACTCAGCGATTCCCAATGCCTAGGTACATACTCAAAAGAAATGAAAATATATTTCCACATGAAGACATATATGAATGTTCATAGTAGCATTGTTTGTAAGCGTCAAAGAGTAGAAGCAACCCACATGAATGAATAATAGCTAAACAAAGTGAAGTATGCCCATCTAGCGGGATATTGAGGCCATAAAAATGTGCTGATACATGCTTCACCATGGATGAACCTTGAAAACATGCTACATAAAATAAAGCAGTCACCAAAGACCACATATACTTCATTTATATGGACCTTCCCAAACAGGCAAATCTAATGAGACAGAAAGGAGATTAATGGTTGCCGAGGGCGGGGGGCTATGGAGGTGGAGGTGAGAGCTAAAGAGCATAGAACTTCTTTTTGAGGTCATAAAAATGTTCTAAAGCTGACTGTCGTGATGGTTGCACGTCTCTGTGACAATACTAAGAAACATTGACTTGTACACCTTAAAATGAGCACTGGGTGCTGTATGTAAGCGACGAACCACGGGAATCTACCCCAAAAACCAAGAGCACATTTTACACACTGTATGTTAGCCAATCTGACAACGAGTTCTATTAATTAAAAAAAATTAGGGGAGCCTGGGTGGCTCAGTCGGTTGAGCATCCGACTTTGGCTCAGGTCATGATCTCAAGGTTGGTGGGTTCAAGCCCCACATCGGGCTCTGTGCTGGCAGCTCGGAGCCTGGAGCCCGCTTCGGATTCTGTGTCTCCCTCTCTCTCTGCCCCTCCCCTGCTCACGCCCAGTCTCTCTCTTTCTCTCTCTCTCTCTCTCTCTCAAAAATAAACATTAAAATAAATAAATAAATAATAAATAAAATTGGTATACGTGGGTATAAAGAGGTCAAAAGAATAAAAATAAAAATAAAATGTATGAATGGTGTGGTAGTTGAGTTATATCTCAACAAAGCTGTTACCAAAAGAACCCAACAACATAAAAACAAATAAAAACTAGGTGAAACAAGATGTAGAGTAAAATTTAGACCTGTAAATGCATATAATTGAAAAAGAAATCTGAAAATTGATCTCAGGAAAATAAACAAAAATAAATTTAAAAAAGGAAAAATAATGAAACAGAAAAAATAGAGAGATCGACAAAACAAAAGGGTGGTCCTTTGAAAACACCAAATTTATAGACCTCTGATGAGACCATCCATAAATTAAAGAAAAAAGGAATAACCAATACTAGAAATAAACAAAGGGTATTTACTATAGTGTAAGAGACAAACATTGGTGGAACTGAATGGATAAATACACAAAACCACAATAATAGCTAGAGAGGTCAAAAGCCCTTTCTTAACAAATAGATGGAAATAAGCAAGAATATAGAACTCAATGCTGCCATCAACCAACAGGATCTAATTCACATTTATAGAATACTTCACCCCACAATAGTAGAACACACGTTCTTTTCAAGTGCCTATAAAATATTTATTAAGATAAACCATATTCTGAATCACCAAACAAACCTTAACAAATTTTTAAATATTGAAATCATACAGTGTATACTTTCTGGCCATAATGGAATCACACTAAAAGCTAATAACAGAAAGAGGGGCACCTGGGTGGCTCAGTCGGTTAAGCATCCGACTTCAGCTCAGGTCATGATCTCACAGTTCGTGAGTTCGAACCCCTCATTGAGCTCTGTGCTGACAGCTCAGAGCCTGGAGCCTGCTTTAGATTCTGCGTCTCCCTCTCTCTCTGCCTATCCCCTCCTCACACTATCTCTCTCTCTCTCAAGAATAAATAAACATTAAAATTGTTTTAAGAGTAAGTAAAATAAAATAAAAACCAATAACAGAAGGATAACAGGAAAATTTCTAAACAGTTGGAAATTAAACAAAACACTAATAGCCCATGGGTTAAAGAAGAAATATCAAAGGAAATCTAAAAATTCACAGGATTAAATGAAAATACAACATATCAAGATTTGTACGATGCAACTAAAGCAGTGTTGAGAGGGAAATTAATAGCACTAATTGCTTACATAGAAAGGAGGTCTCAAATCAATAATGTAATTTCCTACCTAAAGAAACCAGAAAAAAAGAAGAGCAAAACAAGTAGAAGGAAGGAAATAATAAGTAATACAGGTAGCAAAACTCAAGGAAATTGAAAACAAGAGAACAAAAGAGAAAAAAGATCAATGAAACAAAAAGCAAGAAAGATCAGTAAAGTTGACAAATCTCTAGCAAGAGTTATAAATACAAAGAGAGAAGACCCTATCACCAAAAATGGGAATAAAACTGGATATAACTTGCAGCCATTCATAAGGATACTTAAAGTGACACAGGCATCCTCAGAGATATTGCGGGTTCCAGACCACCATACTATAGTAAACATAATAATAAAGTAAGTCAAATAAATTTTTGGTTTCCCAGTGCATATAAAAGTTATGTTCACATTATACTGTAGTCTACTAAGTGGGTAATAGGATAATGTCTAAAAACAAAATACGCATACCTTAATTTAAAAATACTTTACTGCTTGGTGTGCCTGGGTGGCTCTGTCAGTTAAGTGTCAGACTTCGGCTCAGATCGTGATCTTGTACTCTGTGAGTTCGAGCCCTGTGTCAGGCTCTATGCTGACAGTTCAGAGCCTGGAGCCTGCTTCGGATTCTGTGTCTCCCTCTCTTTCTGCCCCCCACCCCAACTCACGCTCTCTGTCTGTCTCTCTCTCTCTTAAAAATAAATAATTTTTTAAAAAAAGTTTAAAAATACTTTACTGCTGGGGCACCTGGGTGGCTCAGTTGGTTAAGCCTCTGACTCTTGATTTAGGCTCAGGTCATGAGCTCATGGTTCATGAGATCAAGCCCCACCTGGGGCCACTTGGAAGAGGCCACTTGGAATTTTCTATCTCCCTCTCTCTCTGCCCCTCCCCCACTTGCATGTGCTCGCTGTCTCTCTCTCTCTCAAAATAAATAAAATAAAACTTAAAAAATACTTTACTGCTCAAAAATGCTAACCTTCATCTGAGCTTTCAGTGAGTCGTAATCATTTTCTGGTGGAGGGTCTTGCTTCAATGTTGATGGTTGCTAATCAGGGTGAAGACCATGAAGTTTTCCGTTTCAGTGGATCCTTCTTCTCAAAATGATTTCTCTGTAGTGTGAAATGCTATTTGATAGCATTTTACCCACAGTAGAAATTCTTCCAAAATTGGAGTCAACCCTCTCAAACCCTGCCACTGCTTTTATCAACTACGTTTGTGTAATATAATCCTTTGTGGTCACTTCAACGGTCTTCGCAGAATCTTCATCAGGAGTAGATTCCGTCTCAAGAAACCACTTTCTTCGCTCATCCATACAAAGTAACTCCTCACCCCATAAAGTTTGATCATAAGACTTCTGCAATTCAGTCCCATCTTCAGCCTCCACGTCTAATTCTAGTTCTCTTACTGTTCCCCCCCCACATCTGCAGTTACTTCCTCCACTGAAGCATTGAACCCTTCAGAGTCATCCATGAGGGTTGTGTCAACTTCTAAGCTCCTGCTCATGTTTACATTTTGACCTCTTCCCGTGAGTCACAAATGTTCTTAATGACATCGAGAATGGTGAATCCTTTCCAGAGGGTTTTTGATTTCCTTTGCACAGAGGAATCACAATCCATGGCAGCCACAGCCTTATGGGATGCATTTCTTTTTTTTTTTAATTTTTTTTAACGTTTATTTATTTTTGAGACAGAGAGAGACAGAGCATGAACGGGGGAGGGTCAGAGAGAGAGGGAGACACAGAATCCGAAACAGGCTCCAGGCTCTGAGCCATCAGCCCAGAGCCTGACGCGGGGCTCGAACTCACAGACCGCGAGATCATGACCTGAGCCGAAGTCGGACGCTTAACCGACTGAGCCACCCAGGCGCCCCGGGATGCATTTCTTAAATAAGAAGTTTTGAAAGTCAAACTACTCTTTGATCCATGGGTTGCAGGAGGGATTTTGTGTTAGCATTCACGAAAACAACATTAGTCTCGTTGTCCATCTCCATCAGAGCTCTTGGGTGGCCAGGTGCATTGTCCATGAATAGTAATACTTTTCAAGGAAGCTTTTTTTTTTTTCTGAGTAGGTCTCAAAAGTGAGCTTAAAAACATTCAGTAAACGATGTTGTAAACAGATGTGCTGTCATCCTGCTCTGAATTAGGTCTTGGTCTGACAGAATGTGGTGGCTAATTTGATCTTCCGTCTGGACCGCTAAAACTTTCTCCCTACCAGCAAGAAGGCTATTTCCCTTTCTTTCATTTGTGTGTTCACTGGAGGGCCACTTTCAGTTTCCTTCAAGAACATTTTCTTTGCACTCACAGCTTGGCTGTTTGACACGAGAGACTGGCTTTTGGCCTATCCCAGCTTGCAACATGCCTTCGTCAGCAAGCTGAATCATGTCTATGTGTTTCATTTGAAGTGGGACGTACAAGTCTTCCTTTCACTTGAATACTTGGAGGCTGTTGGAGGGTTACTAACGGGCCTGATTTCAACATTGCTGTGTCTCAAAGGAGAGGGATGCCCGAGGAGAAAGAAATATAGGAAATGGCTGGTCAGGGGAACAGTCCGAACACATGCATTTGGGTGTTAAATTTGCCGTCGTATATGGGTGTGGTTCATGGGATCCCCAAACAATTACAACAGTAACATCAAAGATTGTTGATCACAGACAAGCTTAACAAATATAATAATCATGAAACACTTGGAGACATTGAAAGAATTATCAAGATGTGACACGGAGACACGAAGCGGGTCAATGCTGCCAGTGGACTCACTCAACACAGGATTGCCACGGGCCTCCAATTTGTAAAAATGCAGTGTCCGTGAGGCGCAACAAAGCGAAGCGCAATAAAACGAGGCATGCCTGCATTACAAACAACTTTATGCACATAAATTCGGCAACGTAGATGGAACGGACCGACAGAGTAGAACCAAAAAAACTCGAGAGCACCCTCACACCAAAGGGAAGGAAGACAGCTTCGCTTTGCGTCCATCAGCCCCTACCGCAAGCTGCCCCCCCAGCACTGCTCAGGGTCAAGAGGAAATTCCCAGCTAGAAAGAGCTTCCCTGGTGGGGAAAGAAAGACTGGTGTGACCGATCGTCTTCCCCAGCCTTGGAAGGCCCCTCGAGAGGTCTCCACTTTGGTTTTCCCCAACCCAGGGACTGGAAAAGCTGGTGTGTATAGGGATGGCTAGGAAGAACAAGGTACAAGGAAGAAAAGCTGGGGTTCCCAAGAGCAGGGACTCACTGGGAGCAACTGGGGTTCCCAGTGACCAGCTATGTAGGCAAACCCAGCAGGTTTTGCCACTGACGAAACCCCCCCGCCGCCCCCCTGCTGCAGACTACACTGGCTTCGGCCCCCACGGGCATTTATATTCCCTGCTACCAGCTGCCTGAGCCCCTCATCACACCATCTCCCTGCATAAGAGCAGGACACCAGCCTAGACCCTGTGTGGACGACCCACACTGCTGGATGCATGCTCCAGGCTAGGCTGGGCCGCTGTGTACCCGCATGCTGCGGGCCTGTCACCATGACCAGCCTCTATTGCCAGACCGAGCACACTCGGAGGGAGGTCTGCAGCCACAGGACAGCATGCCAACAAGCAGGGGACCCGCAGCTGCTTCTGGGGCCAAATCGGGCCCCTCCGGTTAGGTACTTGCACGCCCCTGGCACGAACCCCATCCCCAGCCTCCATTGTTGTGCTAGCACGGCCGGACTCAGCAGCCACATTAGTGCACATCACTAACGCTGACACCAGGGGCCTCCGCAGCTGTCAGTGCACCTGTAGGCGGCCCTGTCCCTTGCCACCTGCCCTGGAACGCCTCACCTACAGCCAAGGATGTGCACACCGCCAACTCTGGCTACTACCACTGCTTGTCCCGGTCCCTAGCTACTGGGCCTGGAGGGATGGCTGAAGACCCCAGCAGCTCTTGTAACCTTTGTGTATCCCCTGCAGGGCCTGCCAAGGACCATGCAGTTGTCAGTGGCCCGAGTGGACGAGCCACCAGATTTTCCCCAGAGCTGGTGCTGCCACATGCCCTTGCACTTGGTGCCTTCTACCACCAGACCCAGGGTCACAGCACGCTTCAGCATGCCCCCACCTGAAGTCTTCCCTTAATGAAGTCAACCCATGATATCTGGAGAAGGTGACTGCTTCTTCAAATGTGTAGATATCTGTGCAAAACTCTAGGGATCACGGAGAATTAGGGAAACATGACACGACCAGAGGAACATAATAACCTTCCAGTAACTGATCCCGAAGAAGTTGAGGTCCAGGAATTGCCCAAGAAAAGATTTAAAACAATCAATCTAAAGATGCTCAGAGAACTACGAGAGAACACAGAGAAACCAAAACTAACTACTGGAAACCAAAAAGGCCAATGTGATAATTATACGTGTCAACTTGGTTGAGCCATCGCACCCAGATATTTGGTCAAGCATTGTTCGGAATGTTTCTGTGAAAGTGTTTTTTGAATGGGCGTAATAGTTACGTTGATGGCCTTTGTATAAAGCAGGTTACTCTCCATAATGTGGGTGGATCTCATCCAATCAGCCGAAGGCCTTATTAGAACAAAAACTGTCCTGAGCAAGAAGAAATTCTGCCAGCAGACTGCCTTTGAACTCCGACTGCCTCTCTTCCGGAGATCTCCAGCCTGTAGCCCAATGTATGAGTTGTGGCACTACAACATGAATCGAATTCACAACTTCCCAGGGTGCCTGCCATCAAAGTGAGGGCATTGATTGAAAAGGAATGAGATCCTGAAAATTGGAATGGGGATGTATGGGAAGACCTGACGAAACTGGGGACACTGAACCTCTAAATTTGAATGAATCCTCATGGCCAGAGGAAGTAGCCTCAACAAAATAAAGGCCATGCATGACAAGGCCACAGTTACCATCATACTCGGTAATAAAAGCTTGAAAGCTTTTCCTTTAAAATCAGGAAAAAGACAAGATGTCTCAGCCTCACACTTTTATTCAACATAATACTGGAAGTCCTAGCCAGCATCAGGAAGGAAGAAGTTAAATCGTCTCTGTTAGCACACGACATGGTCTTAGACATAGAAAACACTAAAAAACCACACCAAAAAAAAAATGTTAGAATAAACAAATTTAATAAAGTTGCAGGATACAAAATTAACACACAAAAGTCAGTTATGTTTCTATACACTAATGATAAGCCATCTAGAAAGAAATTAAGAAAGCAATGCCGTTTACAACTGCATTGAAAAGAATAAAATACTTGGGAACACATTTAACCAAGGAGGTGAAAGATCCTTATACTGAAACCTACAAGACTTCAATGGAAGAAATTGAAAAAGACACAAATAAATGGAAAGATATTTTATGTGCAAAGATTAGAAAAATTAATATTGTTAAAATACCCATACTTGGGGCGCCTGGGTGGCGCAGTCGGTTAAGCGTCCGACTTCAGCCAGGTCACAATCTCGCGGTCCGTGAGTTCGAGCCCTGCGTCAGGCTCTAGGCTGATGGCTCAGAGCCTGGAGCCTGTTTCGGATTCTGTGTCTCCCTCTCTCTCTGCCCCTCCCCCGTTCATGCTCTGTCTCTCTCTGTCCCAAAAATAAATAAAAACGTTGAAAAAAAAATTAAAAAAAAAATACCCATACTACCTAAAGTGATCCACAGATCCAATACAATCTCGATCAAAATTCCAGTGGCATCTTCCACAGAAGTAGAGAAATAATATTAAAATTCATGTGGAACCACAATAGATGTCAAATGACCAAAGCGATCTTGAAACAAAAGAACAAAACTAGAGACATCACACCTCCTTATTTCAAACTATAGTACAAAGCTACGGTAATCAAAACAGTGTGTTACTGCCATAAAAACAGACACATAGACCAATAGAACAGAATAAAGAGCCTAGAAATAAACCAGTACATATATAGTCAACTCATCTTGGACAAAAGGTGCTAAATACCCAGTGAGAAAGGAGCGGTCTGTTCAATAAAACTGGATACCCACACACAAAAGAATGAGATTGGACCCTTATGTTGGACCAAACACAAAATCCACTTGCAATGGATTAAAGACTTAAATGTAAGATTTGGAACTGTAAAGCTCCTTCAGAAAACATATGGAAAAGGCCCCTCCAGACTGGTTTTGGCAATGATTTGGGGGTAGGACATCAGAAGCATAAGCGACAAGAACAAAAATCGTAATGGTGAGAGTGGGCATCCTTGTCTTGCTCCTCACCATAGGGGAAAGGCTTTCAGATTTTCCCATTGAGCATATTAGCTGTGGGCTTTTCATATATGGCCTTTATGATGTTGAGGTATGTCCCAGAGATCCCGACTTTGTTGAGGGTTTTTTTTTTTTATCAAGAATGTGTGCTGTATTTCATCAAATGCTCTTTCTGCATCTGTTGAGAGAATCATATGGTTTCTATCCTTTCTTTTATTAATGTGGTGTATCACATTAAAGTCTCAACCTCAGCAATCAGACAACAAAAAGAAATACAGGGCATCCAAATTGGCAAGGAAGAAGTCAAACTTTCACTATCTGCAGATGACATGATACTCTATGTAGAAAACCCAAAAGACTCCACCGAAAAATTGCTAGAACTAACACACAAATTCAGCAAAGTCACAGGATATAAAATCAGCATGCAGAAATCTGTTGCATTTCTATACACCAGTAACGAAGCAGCAGAAAAAGAAATCAAGGAATTAATCCCATTTACAAGGGCACCAAAAACAATAAGACGCCTAGGAATAAGCCTAACTAAAGGGGTAAAAGATCTTTACTGTGAAAACTATAGAAAGCTTGTGAGAGAAATTGAAGACGGCACAAAAAAATGGAAAAAGATCCCATGCTCCTGGATAGGAAGAACAAATATTGTTAAAATGTCGATACTACCCAAAGCAATCTACACATTTAATATGATCTCTATCAAAATACCACCAGCATTCTTCACAGAGATAGAACAAACAATCCTAAAATGTGTATGGAACCACAAAAGCTCCTGAATTGCCAAAGCAATCCTGAAAAAGGAAAACAAAACTGGAGGCATCATGAGTCCAGATTTCAAGCCATATTACAAAGCTGTGCTTATCAACACAGGACGGTAGTGGCACAAAAACCGACACATAGATCCATGGAACAGAATAGAGAACCCATAAATGGGCCCACAACTATATGGTCAACTCACCTTTGGCAAAGTAGGAAAGAATATCCAATGGAAAAAAAGTCCCTTCAACGAATGGTGTTGGGAAAACTGGACAGCAACAGGCAAAAGAATGAAACTGGATGAAAGACCTGAATATGAGGCAAGAAAACATCAAAATCCTAGAGGAGAACACAGGCACCAATCTCTTTGACCTTGGCCGTAGCAACTTCTTACTAGACACATCACCCAAGACAAGGGAGACAAAAACAAACATGAACTCTTTGGACTTCATCAAGATAAAAACCTTCTGCACAGCAAAGAAAACAATCAACAAAACTAAAAGGCAGCCTATGGAATGGGGGAAGATGTTTGCAAATGACATATCTAATAAATGGTTAGTATCCAACATCTATAAAGAACTTCTCAAACTCAACCCCCTCTTGAAAAAAAAGCAACAACAAACAATCCAGTTAAAAATGGGCAGAAGACATGAATAGACAATTTTGCAATTGTCTATTGTAAAATCCACATGGCTAACAGACACAGGAAAAGATGCTCAACATCACTCATCGTCAGAGAAATACAAATCAAAACCATGATGAGATAGCACCTCACACATTGTAAGAATGGCTAAAATTAACAATGCAGGAAACAACAGGTGTTGGTGAGAACGGTGAAGAAGGGGGATCCTCTTACATTGTTGGTGGGAATGCAAACTGGTGCAGCCACTCCGGAGAACAGTCTGGAGGTTCCTCAAAAAACTAAAAATAGATCTACCCTACAATCCAGCAGTTGCACTATTAGGTATTTACCCAAAGGATACAAAAGTACAGATTCGAAGGGGTACATGCGCCCCGATGTTTATAGCAGCACTATCAACAATAGCCAAACTATGGAGAAAGCCCAAATGTCCATCGACTGATGAATGGATAAAGAAGATGTGGTATAGATATGCAATGGAATATTAGCCATCAAAAAGAATGAAATCTTGCCACTTGCAACAACGTGGATGGAACTAGAACTTATTATGCTAAGCGAAATAAGTAAATCAGACAAACATCACATGATTTCACTCATACGTGGAATTTGAGAGAAGTGACAGATGAACATAAGGGAAGTGGGGGGAAAAAGAAGAAAGGGAAGCAAGCCACAAGAGACTCTTTTTTTAAATTTCTTCTTTTTTTACGTTTATTAATTTTTGAGAGAGAGAGACAGATTGTGAATGGAGGAGGGGCAGAGAGAGAAAGGGGAGACACAGAATCCAAAGCAGGCTCCGGGCTCCGAGCTGTCAGCACAGAGCCTGATGCAGGGCTCGAATTCACGAACCATGAGATCATGACCTGAGCGGAAGTTGGACACTTAACCGACTGAGCCACCCAGGTGCCCCAAACCACAAGAGATTCTTAACGATAGAGAACAAACTGAGGGTTGACAGAGGGAGGTGAGTGGGGATGGGCTAGATGGGTGATGGGCATTAAGGAGGGCACTTGTGATGAACACTGGGTATCGTATGTAAGTGATGAATCACTGAATTCTACTCCTGAAACCTATATTGCACTGTAGATCAACTAACTAGAATTTAAATACATTCATCGAAAGCAAAAATAAACACGTGGGAAGATATCAAATTAAAAAGCTTCTGCACACACCAAAACGAAACAATCAATAGAGTGAAAAGGCAACCTACAGAATTGGAGACAATATTTGAAGACTGAAATAGATATATACCTGAAAGGAGTTAATATCCAAAATACAGAAGGAACTCCTAAAACTCAAGAGCAGAAGCAAACAAACAATAACAATCCAATTTATAAGCGGGCAAAGGACATAAACAGCCATTTTTCCAAAATAGACATACAAATAGCCAACAGATGTATGAGAGGGTGCTCAACATCACCAGTCATCAGGGGAATGTAAATCAAAACCACAAAGAGATATCACCTCACACCTGTCAGGATGACTATTAGAAAAACGACAAGAGGAAATGAGTGTGGAAAGAAGGGAACCCATCTACACTGTTTTCGAAATGTAAATTTGTACAATCATTGAGTAAAACAGTACGGAGTTTCCTAAAAAAAAAAAAAAATTAATCATAGAACTACCAAGTAAATCCAGAAATTCCCTAAGGTCATTGCAGCATTATTGACAATAGCCGAGGTATGAAAACAACCTAAGTGTCCACTGATGGATGAATGGGTAAAAAATATATTATATCTTACACGCATGTATTATATCTATTTAACGAAATGCTATTCAGCTATAAACACGAAGGAAATCAACAACATGGGTGAACCGTGAGGACATTATGCTAAGTGCGGTAAGTCAGACAGAGGAGGACACATACTATAAGATCTCACTTATATGTGGAATCTAACAAAGCCCAACTCCAGTGTTTACCAGGAGCCGGGGGGAGGCAGGTTAGGTTGGGGGGAATGAAGAGATGTTGACCGGAGCATGCACACTTGAAGTTATAAGAGGAGTACATTCTGGGGACGTCCCGTAAGCATGGGACTGTAGTTAACAAAACTGCCTCGTATGCTTGAAAGTTGCTAAGAGACTGATTCTTAAATGTTCTCTCCGTAACAACAACAAGAACAGAAACAACCAAATGGTACTTATGGGAGGCAAAGGATGTGTTAACTGCCCTTACCGTGGTAAGCATTTTGCAATATATAGGAATACGAAATCCTCACAGTGCACCCCTTAAACTTACACAATGTTATATATTACCCGTATCTCAGTGAAGCTGGAAAATGTGTGTCTGTTCCCAAATTCCACTCTTTATAAGGATACCAGTTCCATACTGGATTAGGGACTCATCCTACCTCAATATGACCTCCTCTTAACTCTCACTAGTTAAGTGTCATCCTCAATGACACTATTTCCACGTAAGGTCACATCCCAAGGTACTGGGGGATAGGACTTAAATATGCGAATTCGGGGGAGGGAACGTAAGTCGATCCATAAACATATGTTTCCATCATACACATCAATTATAGCTAATGGATAGGTAGGTAGGTAGTGAAAGCCTGAAACATCATGGAAATGTCATGTACCAAATTCAAGGACAGTGATTACCTCCAGAGAGGGAGGGAGACAGGAAGAAAGGTTTAGGGATGGAACTCTCATAGTCTCCTTAACCTTATCTTAAAAAAGCAAAGCAAAACAAAACAAAACAAAACAGTTCTATTAGGGCAAAATAACTGTTAAATCTGAGCTCTGAGTGACTGGTATATAGACGTATGTTGCATTATTTTCTAACCTCTTGGGAGTGTTTGATACTTTGTATCTATAAAAAAGTAACTCATTCTGGGGCGCCTGGGTGGCTCAGACGGTTGGGCGTCCGACTTCAGCTCGGGTCATGATCTCTCACGTTCGTGAGTTCGAGCCCCGCGTCGGCTCTGTGCTGACAGCTCGGAGCCCGCTTTGGATTTTGTGTCTCCCTCTCTCTCTGCCCCTCACCTGCTTCTGCTCTGTCTCTCTCTCTCTCTCTCTCCCTCCCTCAAAAATAAATAAACATTAAATTTTTTTTAAGTAATTCATTCCTTCATTCATTTTCTTGAAAGAAGTTACAGAGGACTGACTCACTAAGCTCAACAACACAGATAGCCCTTCCTCCAACAATGAGAGTTATGTCATTGTTTTTACATTTTAAAATCAAATGAAGCGTCGCTGTGATTTTAGTGATCCTGTTATTTATAAAAATCTGTATCTTTAAAGACATGATTACACTCAATGGGCTAAGATGCTCCCGTCATGAGATATTAAGCCGCGTCTGAGACAGGCAAAGAGAAAAACATTCTAACCCCACAGTTTATGCTTATGCCACGGCCTACTCGTTGTGGCTAGAACGGGGGTAGAAACACGCAAAATCTTCCGAATCTTTCTTCCTCCTACCCTTTATCTCTGCGTCTTTTGAAAAGTGGGCTTGTAAAGTTCAGTTCATGTAAGTTCCATCTGTAAATGTGTTTTCTACTTACACAAATTAAGAGGATACCTGAGTTAAAGGACCTCAGAGTCTAACCCTGCTTTGCCAATAGCCAACTGCTTGCTTTGGGGCAAGCTTTATTGGTTTGTTTTTTGTTTTGTTTTGTTTTGTTTTGTTTTCATCCAGAAAACGAAAGATTTGAATTGTTCTGAGATCTAAATGTGTTAAGAAACACAAAGATGATTTATGTAATTTGTGAAAATGTCAAACTTTCAGTTGAATATTCAGTTACGTGATGAGTTACCGTAGCTGATGTGATGAACTTTTTCTCAGAGTGGAATACAATCGCTTGTTTGTTCTGGCAACCTGGAGACATAATCTCTGTTAATCTGACCCAATCACACAGCCACCACCCCCCCCCCCCCCGCCCAACGTAACATTATGCACACATCGAGACTCCTGAAGCGCCTTGACAATGATAAAACACATGTCCCGGGAAGGAAAAAGACGTCTCTGTAAAATCTTGATGTCAGATGCAGCTTTCATCCAGGAGTCTTGAGCATGATTTTTTTCCTGAGCGGAACTTGATGAAGTCTTGGCCCCTTAATCCCTCTCTGCAAGAAAGCCAATCATACCGACTATATCCTAGGTTTTATGGAAGACTTTGGGGGGCCACAGGGAAGAAGCGGGTTAGATGACACACAGTGTTCCACGTGAATACTCCCAAACAGAACCACCTCTGCTCCGAGACTCGTCGTTGAGATTTCCGCCGCTGGCTGTCTCTCCTTCCCCAGACTTGGCCCAAATAGTGCGTAGTTCGCCTCTCCTCCTTGAGGGACTCTGGGCCTCGGGAACTCAATCCTCCCTCTCTGTATCCTTACTCAAGGATCTTTTCAACAAAGCTGGTCTGTGCTACAAAGAAATTCTTCTTGAAGAAGAATTTGAAGGTAAACTTTTGCACCTGTAGGCATTTGCAGACACAGATCCCTTGCCTATTAATGGCTGTATTTAATGTGCAAGCAGCCTGCTTGACGCTCAGGTCTCGATTATGTACCAAGCCTTGGACTTCTGCCTCCAGAAATGGTGCCCCTCACCCGCAATGCAGCACACGCAACAGACCTTCCAGGCTACCTCCCAGGCACCAAAATTATTAGCTGACACTGAAGTTGCCTTGGACCCAGCCCCTAATTGCATCAGAACCTGGCTACTCGAAGACTGGCTTTCTTAATCTATCCAAACTCAATTGGAAAAATCTACTTAATCAAATAGGAAAGTGGTTAACATTGTGCAAGTACAATTTTCTCAGATGATTAGACGCTTTTTCTTTTGAAATGAATAAATAAAAGGGAAAGAGGGGCAGAAGAATAACGGTACAGGTTTTACTTTTCTAAAGTTGGAATAAAATTAGCATAATTTCCCTTTTATTAAGCTACAGTAGATAGAAGGCACATTATAGACCCTGTAGGTGGAGTTGTGGGTGGACACAGAAGAGGGGTAATGAGAGAGCATTGAAAATACAGCTGAAATAATGAATCAGGCTATAGAATGGAAGGATCCCTGATTTGATCACAGACAAAGGGGATGGAGAATAGAGACTACAAAAAGAACAAGGAACACTTCACCGTTGATGTGGGCTTCAAAAGTTATACTTTGTGCTCAAAGGGGAAGAAAGCACAATAATATCATTCATTAAACTATCTAATTTTATTCAAACTAATCATGATGGAAATGGAAGGTACATGGGATCTGGAGCAAACTTGCTAGAATGTCAGAACCTTGGGGGTAGTGGTCATTTTGCCCACCCCCCTCAAAGCACGGACAATGCAACCCTCCACATATACCTTCCCTGTGCCATTCATTGTACAGACGAGGAAAGGAAGGCCCAGGGAAGGTTTGCAGACTAAGTGGTTTTTTGAAACATTGTAGAGCTTTGTGACGCCGGCAACCAAATCTCCACGTGATTTCTACAGAGCGGGCTCCACTGCGCGACGTAACGCAGAAAGTGAATCAAGAAATGATTAACAGGATTGGGCCAATCGATCTAGATTCTTAAAGGATGTACACAGACGAGGAAGTGACTCGGAATCCGTGATTTCTTCACCTAATCTGTGCCAGGAATAATATTTAGATGGCCCCATTGTTTCAGCTACAAATCTGGAAAGCCCGAGAGTTACCTGGACAATATTTTCCCTCCCCACACGTAGGCAGTTAGATACCAAAGTCTCTGGCCCAAAATGCATCCTGGGATGTCACCTTCTCAGCCAGCTTTCTCTCTGTGTCTCCCACACAATGGTCCCACTCTTGAAATTTTCTCCCTGCTCGGGATCTTCTTCTCAGTCTCCTCCCAGACTTTCTTACTTCCCACTCACGCATCGTTTACCGCTCCCCATAGTCCCTACTCTCTTCTTCTCATTATGATTCCTCTTGACAGCTACTGAGAGATGCTTTGATGGCCCACTAAATATGAGGCCCAATTTTTCCTTAATGTAAAAAAGGTAGATTCCCCCTTACTCAAAGACGAGGGCCATTCTTCTCCAGAAACATAATTCATGGTGTGGTTTCCCGCCCCCCCCCCCGAGATTTTCTTCCTAGAGAAGAGGGATCTTCTGTATATATTAGGATGAGCCGTTCTGACGCAGTTACAAAAAAATAGTAAAAAGTGAGGTTTTCCCTGAAAACAAAGGGAAACCCTGGATCCTGCTACAAGGTTCGCTTCTTCCCATGATGGATAATCTTAGATAATCCCATAATCTCTTCGTCCCTTCTTGAGCCTCCCTGCAGGAATTCTGGCTGTGCTTAAAACAACTCACCTGAGATCGTGCTGTTCTCAGCCACCTTAGCTGGTGGAGACTTTCAGCTAGTCTTTGATTCAGCACGTTATTTGTCACGCTTATAACGTCTGAAATCATTGTTATGTCTGTTTTCTTACATTTAAATTCGGGTGGCGTTCTCTCAGGGCAGCAACTCTGTTGCTCCTGGTTTGGTGTCACTCCCAGTGACAGTTTCTGGCTCATAGCATGTGCTCAATAAATACTTGTTGAATGTTAGGTAAGTGACCTAATACAAGGTTGGTGATCAGGGTTCTGCCACTTACGGACGGCTCTCTAGGGTGACAACTCATCTGTACATATGGCCCAGAAACATCACTAGCCACCTGAATTGAGGATATTGGGCTGAGCCAAGAGGTTGTCTAACTTTCTGTGGGCAAGAAATTTGCCCCTATGCCACCTATGGTAGACCGAATCGTAGAAATCAATTCTTCACCCTTCCTATCCTCGTGCTTTCTGTGGCCTTTGATTTTAGATTCAGTCATGTCTTGCTTTGGCCAACGTGGGCTGAAGTGATGCTGAGTCAATCCTGAGCCCAGACCTTAAGAGCCTTTGCATGTTTCTGTGAAGAGCTGAGCCGAACTGGAAAAAAAATCTGAGCTTCCAGGTAGTCAGTTAACAAGCCCAAAGGGGCGCCTGGGTGGCTCAGTCGGTTGAGCGACCGACTTCGGCTTAGATCATGATCTTGCAGTCTGTGAGTCCTAGCCCTGCGTCGGGCTCTGTGCTGATGGCTCGGAGCCTGGAGCCTGCTTCGGATCCTGTGCCTCCCTCTTTCTCTGCCCCTCCCGCACTCACTCTCTGTCTCTCTCTCTCTCTCTCTCTCTCTTTCAATAATACAATAAATAAATGTTAAAAAGATTTTTAAAAAAAGATAACAGGCCCAAAGGAAATAACAGCCAAGCATTTAATCACTTACTGTGGCATTATAAGCAAGAGACTAAACAGTAGAAAGTATTAGTTTCCCCAGTGTTCCATTTTCCACCATGAAAGAGCACCAGGTGAAGGTCAGATACATCATTGGATGGGAGGAATCATCTCATTGCTGAGGGAGCCCCAAGCAAAAAACCTCCTTCCATTAATGGATCTGGAGGTGAGGGGAAGAAAGAGAAGGAAAGGTTAAGAGTGGAAAGTACTGAATATTGAGGTAGAGTGGATAAAATATTCTTTAGAATCCCTGAAAAAATATTCTTTGTAGAGGTGACAGAGAGATGCACTAGCCAAAGGTCCCTAAGAGGCCTCCGAATGGAGGTGCCTTGGCTAGGAAAGCAGATATGCATAAGAACATGGCTGGTTGAGGGGCACCTGGGTGGCTCAGTCAGTTGAGTATCCGACTTCGGCTCAGGTCATGATCTCACGGTCCGTGAGTTCGAGCCCCGTGTCGGGCTCTGTGCTGACGGCTCAGAGCCTGGGGCCTGCTTTGGATTCTGTGTCTCCCTCGCTCTCTGCTCCTCCCCTGCTCATGCTCTGTCTCTCTGTCTCTCTGTCTCTTTCTCTCAAAAATAAATAAACATGAAAAAAATTAAAAAAAAAAAAAAAAGAACATGGCTGGTCGGGAGGCCTGAATCCCTGACTGCATCTCTCTTTACAGACTGTAACGCGTTATCTGTGCACCAAGTCTGGTGTGGAGAGATGACAGCTTTGGCCAACGAGGCCTGGTAGGAAGGCTCTTCGTAATGGCCAGAATGGCCGGGCCTGAAAGATCACATTTAGATGTTTGACTGAGAGCCTGACTTCTCAGTTTCCATTTGCCATGTTGGACCGCTGCCATTACGATGAGAAGAGCTTCCTCGAGTAGCTACTGCCTCTTTATCCTGGGTCCCAGAATGAACACATACGGAGTAGAGCCACGCCAGTTGACTTAAAGACATACAGTTAGAGGGTAGAGCTGCCCTAGCCATGAGAAAATGAAGGCGAACCATCAAGTGGAGCATCAGCAAAGCCAATTTAACTGATCCATAGATCCGTGAAAATAAAGGCTGGCTAATTTCAGCCACTAAGTCTGGGGTGTTTGTTACACATTATTGCGGCCACTAAGTTTGGGGTGTTACCCATTAATGTGGCATAGCTAATAGATACACTACCCTCTCTCCAGCCATCATGGGTGTGGGCCTCTGCCAGACGTCCTTATTTCAATCAAATGTTACCAAAGATGCAAAGAGACTGGGAAAAAAAAAAAAAAACACCACTCACAGTGAGAAGACGAATGCATCAATCAAGAGAAGTCCAGAAATGATAGAGCTTAGTAGACAAAGACATTTAACTTGTTAACAAATGTTCAAGAAGCTAGATGACAGATTGGACATGTTGAAAATGGGAGATAAGACAAAGACATCAACTGGGCTTTTAATTCTAGAGATAAAGACTACAATTTCTAGGCACTGTATAGAATTAATGGCAGATTAGACATTGCAGAATGTCTAGTTCTGACCTTGAACACATAGCAATAAAAAACGTCCAAGAAGATGGGAAAAATAATAGAACGTTAATGGGTTGTACAACAATTTCTAGCAGCCTAATGTATGTGAAATTGGAGTCCTCGAAGGAGAGGATTTGGGGGAAAGGAGGAGAAAAAAGTCCCTGAAAAAATAATAGCAAAAAAAATTTTGATGCAAACTATAGGTGAACATATTTTAAAAGTTCAACAAATCCCTAACACAAATAACAGAGAGAAAATTACATCGAGGCGCATAATAAATTTCACAAAACAACTGATAAAGAAAAGAAATCTAAAAAGTACCCAGAGAAAAAAAACACATTAAGTCCAGAGGAACAAAGGCACGACATATTCAAAGCATTGAAAGAAAAACAACAGTCCACGTAGAATTCTTTCCCAGTGAAAATAGATTTCAAACTCAACGCAAAATAAAGGCATTTTCAGACACATAAAAGCTGTGCTCTAAAAAGTAAATTCCTTCAAGAAGAAGGAAAATGATTTGAGATGTACATCTGGATCTACACGAAGTCAGGAAGATCAGCGGAAATAATAACTACATGGATGAATATTAAAAATAAGTTCTCATTGCTTAAATCCCTTTTTTAAAAATTTTTAACGTTTATTTATTTTTGAGACAGAGAGAGACAGAGCATGAACGGGGGAGGGTCAGAAAGAGAGGGAGACACAGAATCTGAAAACAGGCTCCAGGCTCTGAGCTGTCAGCACAGAGCCCGACGCGGGGCTGGAACTCACGGACCGTGAGATCATGACCTGAGCTGAAGTCGGCCGCTCAACCGACTGAGCCACCCAGGCGCCCCATCTTAAATCCCTTTGAAGATATTATTGATGGTCTAAAGCAGGAATTGGAAATCTTTTTCTGTACAGAGCCCAGTCCAAAGTATTTTACGCTTGGTAGCTTATATGGTCTCTGTCACAACTACTTAATGTTGCTGTTTTTGCATGAAAGCAGCCATAAGCAATACGCAAATGAGTACATGTCACTATTTTCCAATAAAACTTTGTTTACAAAAACAGATGGTGGTCTGGACTTGACTCATGGGCTATAGCTTACCAAACCTTGGTTTATAACAAAAATAACAATATATTGGAGGGTTTATAACATATATAAACATAAGATAGATGCCCCCCAAAAGGCACAATGACTAGAAGGGAAAAAGGAAAATATATGTAACAGAAAGGCTACCCGTGAAGTGTAGCATTTGAGGATAGACTAGTATAACGTAAGGATGTACATTATAAAACCTAGAGCGGCCACCAAAATAACAAAACAAAGCATTATAGTCAATAATTCAACAAAGGCGATAAAACAGAATCACAAAAAAATCAACCCAAAAGAAGGCGAAAAAGAGAGCTGAACAAAGAACAGTTCGAAGAAAATAAATAGATGTTTGACTTAAACGCAATCAATAATCAAATAAAATATAAATGATCTTGACACTCCCATTAAAACTTCATAAAGGCTCAGATTAGGTTTAAAAAATCAGGATCAAACTATGCTTTGCCTATAAATAGCTTAAAAATTCAAAGTGTGAAATGGCAGACCATGATAAGACTAATCAAAATAAAGCTGAAGATACATTCATATCAAAGTAGATTTCAGAAAAATTAACATTACTAGGGATAAAGACAGTAAGCTTGTAAGTGGGTCAGTTCATCAAGGGAACACATCAATCCTAAACACGTATTCACCTTAAAACTGAACATCCATACTGAAAAGTTTAACTGTATTTGCAAACAATATGTCATCCATGAATAAAATCCTATAAATAAAAATGTGGCATGAATGCATAAATGGCTTAGCAAGGTGACAGGATTTTATATTAATGTGCAAAAATCAACAGTATTCCTATAGGCAAGCAACAAAAATCAGCAACTGAAACTCAAAAACAATGCGATTCACAATAAGATATAGAAAATACTTGGGGATAAACGTGACAAAATATATGTGAGACCGGCACACTGAAACGTATAAACCATCATCAAGAGAAATTAGAGAAGACTTAATAAATCAAAAAGTATACACAAAAATAAACCCCAAATGGATGAAAGGCCTAAATGTGAAACGGGACACCATCAAAACCCTAGAGGAGAAAGCGAGCAACGACCTCTTTGACCTCAGCTGCAACAATTTCTTGCTCGACACATCTCCAAAGGCAAGGGAATTAAAAGCAATAAGAAACTATTGGGACCTCATCAAGATAAAAAGCTTCTACACGGCAAAGGAAACAATCAACAAAACTAAAAGGCAACCGACGGAATGGGAAAAGATATTTGCAAATGACATATCGGATAAAGGGCTAGTATCCAAAGTCTATAAAGAACATACCAAACTCAAACCCGAACAACAGGTGTGAGATCCCCTCTATCAGAATAAGCTCCCCTCTATTTCTAATGGGTATTGGGTTTTCTCAAATGCTTTTTCTGCTTCTATTGAGGCGATCATTTGTTCTTTGTTATATGATATTAATTAATGTTTTGGATTTTATTTTTTTTATTATTTTTTTTCAACGTTCATTTATTTTTGGGACAGAGAGAGACAGAGCATGAACGGGGGAGGGGCAGAGAGAGAGGGAGACACAGACTCGGAAACAGGCTCCAGGCTCCGAGCCATCAGCCCAGAGCCCGACGTGGGGCTCGAACTCCCAGACCGCGAGATCGTGACCTGGCTGAAGTCAGACGCCTAACTGACTGCGCCACCCAGGCGCCCCAATGTTTTGGATTTTAAACCAACTTGCCACTTTGGCATCCCATTTGGTTATGTTGCATAATCCTTCTTATATGTAGCGGAGTTTGGTCTCCTGCTATTTTGTTGTGGATTTTTACATGTATATTCATAAGATGTATGGGTCTGCAGTTTCCTTGTGATATATTCTTCTGGTTTTGGTACCAAGGTTGGGAAGTGTGCTTCCTCTCTTTCTTTTGGAAGACTTTGTAAAGAACTGCTATACGTTTGCTTCAACTGTTTGGTAGAATTCACCAGTGCAGCCGTCTGGGCCTGGCCTTTTCTTTTAGGTAGTTTTTTGATGACTAATTCAATCTTTTAACTGCCGTAAGCCCACTCAAATTGTCTAGCTTTTCTTGAGTCACATTCGGTGGTTCGTGAGTTTTCTAGAAATTTAGCCATTTCATTTAAGTCGTGTTGCCTAATTTATTTTCATATAATTGTTCATTGTACTTATAATCCTTGCTAAACATTTGTCAATTTTATTAATTTTATTAAAGCTCATTCTTTCCAAAAGACCAGTCCTTGGCCGCACTGATTTCTTTATTTTTTTATATTTTCTATTTCATTCATTTCTGCCCTAATAATTATTTCCTTCCTTCTTCTCACTTTAGGTTTAGTTTGTTCTTCTTTTTTCCAGTGTCTTCAGGCAGAAAGTTATTAATTTTCACTCATGTTAGATTATTTTCTAATTTTCTTTGGGATTTCTTCTGTGAACTATTGGTCGTTTATGTGAGATTTATGTGAGTGCTGTTTAATTTCCATCTTTTTGCAAGTTACCCTACTACTGGTTTTTAAATTTTATTCCCTTGTGGTCTGAGAACATACCTCGTGTTATTTCTATCCTTTTAAACGTAATTAGGTTTGTTTTAGAGTCTATCTTGGAAAATGTTCCATGTGCATGTGAGAAGAATGTGTATTCTGTTGTCTTGAGGTGGAGTTTTCTACAGATGTCTGTTAGGTATAGTTGGTTTACAGTGTTGTTCTTTTTTATGTTAAATTCCAATAGAATTAATAGTGTTATATTAGATTCAGGTGTACAATATAGTGATTCAGCACGTCCATACAACACCCGGTGCTCATCACAGCAAGTGCCTTCCTTAATCCTCATCACCGATTTAACCCATCTCTCCGCTCACCTCCCCTCTGATAACCATCATTTTTTTCTCTATAGTTAAGAGTTTGTTTCTTGGTTTGCCTCTCTCTTTCTTCCTTTACTCATTTGTTTCTTAAATGCCACATATGAGTGAGACCAGGTGGTATTTGTCTTTCTTTGGCTGACTTCTTTCGCTTGGCATGAACCTCTAGCTCCATCCATGCCATTGCAAATGACAAGATTTCATTCTTTTTTATGGATGAATAATGTTCCATTGTGCATAACTGCCGATATCGTTGGAATGGTTATACTACCCAGAGCAATCTACAGATTTAATGCATCCCTATCAAAACACCAAGAGCATTTGGTAACAACAAAAAATCCTAAAAGTTATATGGTACCGCAAAAGACCCCGAATTGCCCAAGCAATTTTGAAGAGGAAGAGCAAAGCTAGAGTTATCACAGCTCCAGACTTCAAGTTCTGTTACAAAGCTGTAGGAATTATAGCGTTTCCCAAGTCATCTATTTCCTTGTTGATTTCCTGCTCGGTGGTTCCATTCCTTGTCGAAGGTAGTTTATTGCAGTCTCCCTTTAATTCTGTCCATTTTTGCTTCTGTTGTTAGGCGCACATATCTGGAGCATAGTTTCCACCTCACTGAGCTGGGAGGGGGGGAAGATGGGCATAGGTGTTGGTTCAAATGCCATAGAGTCTTGCAGTTCTCACTGAGTTTTTGTAGATTTTCTTGAAAAGCATTTCTTCATTTCTCATATGTCCTGAGAACAATTTTCAGAGACTTTAAATGGTTGTTTTCAAACTAATTTTTACCAGTTTAACTGAGAAGCATATCCACAAAGCCTATGATGTTGTCATGTCAGAAGCGGCATTCTTAGAAATTTTTTTTAAGTTAAATATATATATCCACCATAGGAACTGGCCGTTCCACACTTGATTATTTATCGAAGGGAAAAGAATACATATGTCTATACAAAGACTTGTACACGAATGCTCCCAACAACTTTATTTGTAATAGTCCCCAATTGGAAATAACTCAAATGTCCATTAACAGTGAATATATATATGAATTATGATATATCAGTACATCAGAATACTACTCAGCGATGAAATGGGGTGAACTATTTATACACACAACAGCATGGATGAATCTCAAAATAATTGCACTAAGTGAAAGACGTGAGACCAAAAAAAAAAAAAAACAAAAAACCACACGTACCCTATGATTAGTTTTATACAACCTACTAGAAAACGTAAACTAACTAGTAGCAACAGAAAATACCATAGACGAGATTCACTGGGAGTGATTGGAGGGAGGGATAATAACGAAGCGTGAAGAAACCTTTCAGTGTGATGGACGTGCTAATTATCTTCATTGTGGTGATTCACGAGCTAATATATGTGTCAAAACATGAAATTGTACGCTTCAATTTTTTTTAATTTTTTTAATGTTTATTTTTGAGAGAGAGAGAGAGAGAGAGAGACAGAACGTGAGTGGGGGAGAGGCAAAGAGAGAGAGAGAGAGAGAGAGAGAGAGAGAGACAGAATCTGAATCAGGCTCCAGGCTCTGAGCTGTCAGCACAGAACCCCATATGGAGCTCGAACCCAGGAGCCATGAGGTCATGGCCTGAGCCGAAGTCGGCCACCCAACCGACTGAGCCACCCAGGCACCCCAAAATTGTGCACTGTAAATATGTGAAGTTCGTTGTAAGGCAGTCATGCCTCAATGAAGCGGTTAAACTAAGGATTGATGGGGGCATGGGGGAGAGGGGAAAGTGGGTGATGGGCATGGAGGAAGGCACTTGTTGGGATGTGCACTGGGTGTTGTATGGAAACCAATTTGACAATAAATTATATTTTTTAAAAAGTTCCATTCTTCTTCTTCTTCTTCTTCTTTTCTGAACATCTCTGGTCCTGGGAGGAAACAGCAAATTTCCTCTTGCTCAAGGTGACTTTTCTTCTTTTTCTGTGTGTTTCCCACTTCTGAGGAACCACCCAAACCACTGTACTCTTCTTTTTTTCCTCTCCTTTTGGTGCTTGGTCTCCTCTCTCATCTGTAATTCACCTGTGCCCTCGATCCATTCAATTTCATTTCTCTGTTCATTTCTTTATCCATTCAACAAACTTTTGTTGGGCACCTGCTTGTTGTCACATGCGATGCTAAGTTCTAGACATAAAAAAAAAGAAACATGGTTCCCATTGCCAAGGAACTCATTGTCTAGTAGGGTGGAAAGACACATATACAAAAATTACTAGAAGTCTTAAGTAATATAGAAGTTTACACAATACACAATAGGGCACAAAGAAGGAAATAGTAGTGGGTATTTTTGGTTTTGTGTCCCTTGAGTATTCATTCACACTAATCGGGTAACCACAGCCTGATTTCCTTCTGGGGAATTACCTTTCTCCACTGTGTGCTGTGTCAGCGTGACTATGGGTCTAAGGCGACTGTGTCTTCCCTGACCAAGAGGACTGTATATAACCCAGGCTGGAATACAGGGTTTCTCCATGGGTTTTTCATCTTGAGAAATTCAAGGATGGAAAAACAGATACAGTTGGCTTATTCCAAAACTACCTCTTGGGCCAGATGGTCATATTCTAATTCCTGCTCCCTAGATCCCGGATCTGTCCTGACGTCTGTCTATTTCTGAATCTGGTACTCCAACCTTGCAATTATATCTGTGATGCACTTCTTTTTTTTTTAATTTTTTTTCAACGTTTTTATTTATTTTTGGGACAGAGAGAGACAGAGCATGAACGGGGGAGGGGCAGAGAGAGAGGGAGACACAGAATCGGAAACAGGCTCCAGGCTCTGAGCCATCAGCCCAGAGCCCGACGCGGGGCTCGAACTCACGGACCGCGAGATCGTGACCTGGCTGAAGTCGGACGCTCAACCGACTGCGCCACCCAGGCGCCCCTCTGTGATGCACTTCTAATAAATTTCCTTTTTTTTTTCCTAAATAAACCCAAGTCAGTTGCAGGTGCTTCTAAAGAGCCCCTAAATGGTATAGCTTTATGGAAGAGAAGGTGCTGAAGTTATTAACATGGATATGGTACAGATGGGCCCTAGATAAAACTGAAGCTGGGGAGATTCACAAGGGCCAGACCCTGGAGTCTCTTAGCATAACGACAAGGGGATTTGAAACTAGAAAGTAATCAATCAATAAAGTCATATAGTAGAGGTTCTCAAAGTGTAGTCCTCTGGGCCAGAATTATAAGCATCACATAAAAGCTTGTTCGAAATGCACCTTCTAGGGCTCCTCTGAATCAGACCTACCAAATCAGAACATCTGAGCATAGGGTCCACCAATTTATGTTTTAAAAAGCACTCTAGGGGCGCCTGGGTGGCTCAGTCGGTTAAGCGTCTGACTTCGGCTCAGGTCATGATCTCACGGTCCGTGAGTTTGAGCCCCGCGTCGGGCTCTGGGCTGATGGCTCGGAGCCTGGAGCCTGTTTCCGATTCTGTGTCTCCCTCTCTCTCTGCCCCTCCCCCGTTCATGCTCTGTCTCTCTCTGTCCCAAAAATAAATAAACGTTGAAAAAAAAATTTAAAAAGCACTCTATATAATTCTGACGCACTCTAAGATTTGAGAGTAACTATTCTACATAATTCTTGCTGTGTGGTGGAAGGATGAGAGGTTAAAGGGTGTAAGTTTAAAGACAACGAATCCAGTTGGGACACGATTATACTAGCATATGGCCTAAACTGAGGGGCCTAAACTGACTCTAAACTGAGATAGAGTATAGGAAAAAAATTCAAGAAATTCAGTGAATCCAGAGCCAAATGGACTGCGTCATTAATAGGATGTTCGCAATGGGGAAAATGAAAGAGTCAGAGTTATGTCCAGATTTCTGACTGGGATGAATGGGTGAATTGAGCTTGGAGGGAGAAGTATAGCAGGAAAAGCAGATTTTTAAAAATTGACCGAGGTGAAACTCACGTAACAGAAAAGTAACCGAGCAACCACCACCTATATCTAAATCCAAAGCATTTCCGTCACTCCAAACTGAAATCCTGTACCAATGAAGCAGTTTGGCTCCATTCCCTCATTTCCCAGCCCCTGGGAAACCCCCAATCTGTGTTTTGTCGCTACGGATTTACCTGTTTGGCGTATTCTACTTAACACAATTCTTTTGAGATTCATCTACATAGTAGTATGTATCGGCATTTCATTCCTTTTAATGGCTAATATTCCACTGCATGGATATAGCGCAATTTATCCATTCATCGCTTAATGGACATGTATTTTCATATACCCGTTTTCAGTTTTTTTGGGTACGCACCTAGGAGAGGAATTGCTGAATTATATGGTAACTCTGTTTAACATTAGAAAGAACTGCCGAAATGCTTTCCACAGTGACTGCATCATTTTACATTCCCGCCAACAATGTATAAGAGTTCCAATTTCTGTATATCATTACCAACACTTATTTTCCTTTTGTTGTTGTTGTTATAGCCATCCTAGTGATGTGAACTGAAATCTCATCGTGGTTTTCATTTGCATTTCTCCAATGACTGGTGGTGTTGAGCATTTTTCCATGTGCTTATTAGCAAGTTGTTTATCTTCTTTGGAGAGAAGTATATTTCAGTCCTTTGCCCATTTTTTAATTGGGATGTCTATCCTATAGTTCTTGAGTGGTAAGAGTTCTTTATATATTCTAAATACTAGACCTTAATCATATATATATAATTTGTAAATCCTTCCTTTCATTCTGTGGCTTGTCTTTTCACTCTCTTGATAGTATTATTTGTTGCGCAAAAGTTTTTCATTCTGAAGAAGTCCAATCTATCTGTTTTTCTGTTGTTGCTCGTGCTATTTTGATGTCATATCTAAGATTCCATTGTACAAATCCTAAGTCATAAAGACTTACTCCTATATTTTTAATAGAAAGTTTATGGTTTTAACTATTATATTTAGGTTTTTCATTCATTTTGAGATAACTTTTGTATATGGTGTGAGGTAGGTGTCCAACTTCATTCTTTTGCATGTAGATATCCAGTTGTCCCAGAACCATTTATTTATTTATTTTAAATTTTTTTAAATGTCTATTTATTTTTGAGAGAGACAGAGACAGAGCGTGAGTGGGGGAGGGTCAGAGAGAGAGGGAGACACAGAATCTGAAGCAGGCTCCAGGCTCCAAGCTGTCGGCACAGAGCCCGATGCGGGGCTTGAACCCATGAACTGCGACCTCACGACCTGAGCCGAAGTCAGATGCTTAACCGACTGAGTCACCCAGGCGCCCCTCCAGAACCATTTATTGAAGAGACTATTATTTTTCCATTGAATGGTTTGGGAACCCTTAGTGAAAATCAGTTAGCCATAGATGGAGACCAATTGATTGGGGAGTTATTTCTGGACTCTCAATTCTATTCCATTGATTTATATATATCACGTTGTTTCGATTATTATAACTTTGTAGTAATGTTTGAAATTGGGAAATGTGAGTCTTCCAACTTTGTTCATTTTCTAGGTTGTTTTAGTTATTGGGGATCCCTTGCAATATTATTTGTTTGAATATTGGCTTTTCCATTTCTACAAAAAAAAAAGACACTGGAATTTTCTTAGGGATTGCATTGAGTCTGTAGAAAATCAGATTTTAAGATAAAGCATGAGTTTTACTTTGAGCATGATGAGTTTAGGGTACCTGTGAGACATTCAAGATACTCATCTATAAGTAATTAGATATATGTTCTAGAGCTTAGGAAAGAGGCTTGAATGGAGCTGTATATTTGGGATATGAGTATACATGAAGACAGTAACTGAAGTCCTGGCTATGATGAGATCTTTTGGGAAGAGCATAGAGAGAAGAGAAGAAAATCCTTGGCCTTCTCCAATATTAAGAAAGTGTAAGGTATAAATTATATTTTTAAAAAGAGTATGAGTTGTTGACTGTCTGTAACCCCAAACTTTATTTTATAAAAAAAAAAAAAATAAAGAAAATAATGTTTAAAATTAAAGAAAAAATAAAGAAAGTGTAAGGGAAGGAGAGCCTGTGAAAATACTTTAATAAAGGAGGGAAAATGATGAAAGTAAGTGAACAGAAGAAGAGTGGTACAGTAGAAGCCAAGGGAGGAGAGAGATTTAATACAAGTAGTGTTTCTTTTTTTTTTTTAATTTTTTTTTTCAACGTTTATTTATTTTTGGGACAGAGAGAGACAGAGCATGAACGGGGGAGGGGCAGAGAGAGAGGGAGACACAGAATCGGAAACAGGCTCCAGGCTCTGAGCCATCAGCCCAGAGCCCGACTCGGGGCTCGAACTCACGGACCGTGAGATCGTGACCTGAGCCGAAGTCGGACGCTTAACCGACCGAGCCACCCAGGCGCCCCATACAAGTAGTGTTTCATGTTGCGGAGTTCGTGACATAATTTTGAAAAACAGTCCACGGATTTGGCAGTCATGAGGCCTCTGGTATCTTTGGGCAGATCAGTCCGTGTGAAATGTGGAGGCTGAAACCTGGCTAGGGCAGGTTGGAGCATATACAGGAAGTGAGAAAGAAGGGAAGTCTAGAATATTGTTTGTTAGCATTTGGGCTGTGAAAAGACTGGAACAGAGAAGGCTAGTGTAAGAGGAGGGAGGATATAGTGTTATTGGAAGATTGAGAAGCCACAGAAAAGTCCCTCAGAAAGGAGCTAAGTTGAAAATAGAGAAGAATGATGGTAATGAGCAGAATAATGCCTTGAATCCATAGATGAGGGGGCTATGGAGGGAATTGCCTTGAGCAAGAGAAAGGACAGCCTCCACAGCCTACTTTCTCCTTCATGAGCATCAGTGACCAAATCTGAAAGTAGGTGCAGATAAAAATGACTCATCGGTGTGGCGGGAAATTACACAAGTTCAATACCTGATAGACTTGATGTTCTGGGTGAAATCGGAGGTAAGGCCATCTGCACCGAAGTGATGGAGTACTTGAATTTAGTGGAGCAACCACTCAGAGAGACAAGAGGAGAAACTGGTCAGAAAGTAGGTAACAAATTAATAAGGGACGTTGAGGGTCTAGGAGAGACTGGAGGCCATACATCCATGGCGGTCCTAATCCATTCAAGGATGTGATTTTCTGGAGTGGCGTTCAGCTGCCCAGATATGGGAGCAGCAAAGGAAGATGGTAAGGTTGATCTAAGGTTGAAGACTGTAGGAGAGATGTGGTGAAAAGATGATGGGCTTGGTTCTGAGTTCAAGGGTGCAGTGGTTGAGTAGAGTGGAATCAAGGTTGGATAGATGAGAAAGTAAAGCCAACAGGGCTGATGGACTGGTCATAAAATGGCTTTGATGTCTCTGTGTGTGAGGTTAAAGAGCTGAAGGGAGAGAAAAGGCCGGAAGCATAAAAGAATAAGGTCCATAATGGTACATTAGAATATGAGTTTAGAGGCAGAGCTGTTCCAAGTGATCTGAGGTCTAGGGTACGACAATCAAAGTGGGTCACTGAGGCAGTGACAGGAGACGACCGTTGGTGTTGAAGACGTTTTTGAAAACGGCCCTGAGGCCAGGATGCTGGATGGCTTCTCATGGAGAGCGTGAAGACAGGACACGGGGAGGAGAAAAAAGGAGGCAGCAGGCATCCAGGCTTTTAACGAATACAGAGGAACAGGTGAGAGGTTCAAAGATAACACAAAGAAGAGAGGGATCAAGGAAGTATACAGAGTTAGCATAAATTTTTTTTTGAATGTTTATTTATTTTTGAGAGGAGAGAGACAGAGAGAGAGAGGGAGACAGAGCAGGAGCATGGGAGGGGCAGAGAGAGAGGGAGACACAGAATCCGAAGCAGGCTCTGGGCTCCGAGCCATCAGCCCAGAGCCCGACGCGGGGCTCGAACTCACGAACAGTGAGATCATGACCTGAGCCGAAGTCAGACGCTCAACCGACTGAGCCACCCAGGCACCCCGGCACAAATCTTAATAAAGGAGGATTTCTTGCCCCAGGATGGAGGAATAATATCTGCCAGTCGTGTTGGGAGTGTTAGGAGACCTGATCAAGCCACAGCATACCGTAAGCGGGTGTGGAAGAGTCAGCCTTTCCCATAGAAGCAGCTTGGAAATTTCAGGAAAGACGTTGTGCTCTGGAGAGAGCCCGGAGACAGTGCTCTGCGAAGTGGTTGAGGATACAAGAGAGGTTATTTAGAGGAGAATGAGGGACCTTGGGGAAAGGATTGGAGGGAAGGCAACAGTGTGAGAAATATCCAGGGAGAATGACAATCACGAGTGATAATAATAATGTGTGTCAGAAGCCATACCAAGGGTTTTATATATTTATTTTCTTTCATTACTACCCTCACTTCACAATGTAGGCGTTATCGCTCTTTTTCTTATGAAGAAACGGACAATGGGGGCACGCAGAAACTCGTTTAAAGTCACGTATCCAATCAATTTTCCCATATTTGACTTCGAGGCTTAATCTTTTAATCAGCGAAAGGATAGAAGGGGAGTGGGTGCTGGAAAAGCTCCCATTTTGGTCAGTGGCCTCCAATGACCTCCTTGGTCTCCAGGGAGACTTCATGGGTTCATCTCACTGAAAACCTAGAAGCGTGTTCATGAGTTCTTCTGGCTGGAAGGGACCCTCGGTCAGGGTCAGCAGTCTGCCCTCGGATTTCCAGATGATCGGCCAGCAGGAGGAGGTCGCGGACAGGCCCCTGGGGAACCCTCAGAAAATGTCACAATTAACAGGATTGCTGAGACCAGAGATGATTGCTTCTCTGGTTTTGTTTGTTTGTTTTTTTCCTCTCTCTCTTTCCTTCTCAACACCGGCCATGCCCCTCCCACAACCTAAAAGCTTTTTAGGTTTTGCCAGCTGTGGCGAAAGCATGGCTGGTACTCAGATCCCCTCAGATTTCTCTTACTGTTTCTGCACCCCCCCCTTCTCCTGGTTTGGATGTGCATTTGCTTCCAAAGGCCACATCTGAGGCTCTTCTGATGACCTGCTTTCTTTGCCTGGGACAGCTTTAAGCCAGTGACTGATGGATGGGGCAATACGAAAGCTCAGCTTCCTTGCCGCAAGTTGGGACATCTTGGAGGCATAACTTAACCATAAAGTTCCCTTGAGGGATCACCTTGCCTGACGTTTCACTCTGCTTTGGCTTCTTCCCCTTCTCTGTCCTGCTTCCCCCACTTCCTTCCAAATTTCTTCTGGGAGCCCTTTTTACATAAATCACGTACTTATGAATCCTCAACGTAGGGTCTGCTTCTGGGGAGCTCAAGACAGGAAATCAGATGGCTATTAGAGGGAAATTCAGTTCGATAGACATTTTGAGGCTAAAATTGAAAATGTATTTTAAAAACAAAAACACATGGACAACTTAAGTACTAAAATAAAGCATGGATAAATTCCTTTATAATACAGAAGTGGAGAAAGCTTTTGGACATGGGCCTTAAAATCAAGAAGGAATGATGGGGCGCCTGGGTGGCTCAGTCAGTTGAGGGTCCGACTTCGGCTCAGGTCATGGTCTCGTGGGTCATGGGTCCGAGCCCCACGTCGGGCTCTGGGCTGATAGCTCGGAGCCTGAAGCCTGCTTCAGATTCTGTGTCTCCCCCTCTCTCTGCCCCTCCCCCACTCCCACTCTGTCTCTCTCTCTCTCTCTCTGAAAAATGAATAAACATTTTAAAAAAATAAAGGAGTGAAAAGAGAAGATAGATAAATTCTACTACACAAAAATGAAAATTAAATTTTCTTATAAAACATAAGTAGGGGGGCCTGGGTGGGTCAATCAGTTAAGCGATTCTATAAATAGAATACCCTAAAAAAAACTTCATTAAAAAAACATTATATCTAGGAAACGAATTCTAGTAAAGTTGCAGGACACAAAATCATATCCAAAAATCTGTTGCATTTCTACACACCAACAATGAATTGTCTGAAAAAGAAGTTAGGAAAGAATCCATTTACAATAGCACCAAAAAGCATTAAGCACTTGGAAATAAACTTAACTAAAGAGATCAAATACTTGTATGCTAAAAACTACAAAACATTGATGACAACAATTAAACAATACAAAATCAAATGAAATGACATTCTATGTTCAAGGAATGAAAGAATTAATATTGTTAAAATTTCCATATCACTCAAAGTTTTCTACGGATTTAATGCAACGCCTATCAAAATTCTAATGGCATTTTTTTTCACAGAAGCAGAAAATATTTCTAGAATTTATATGGAACCACAAAGACCATGAATGGCCAAATCAACCTTGAGAAAGAAGAACAAAGCTGGAGGCATCATCCTTCCTGATTTCAAAATATATTAACAAGCTATAATAATCAAAACAGTATGTATGAGACTGACATAAAGACAGATGTATCGACCAATGGAACAGAATAAAGAGTGAAGAAATAAATTCCCATATATATAGTCAACTGGTCTTTGACAAGGAAGCCAAGAATACACAATGGAGGAAAAAGTCTCTTCAACAAATGGTGTTGGGAAAGTGAGATATCCACATGCAAAATAATGAAATTAAGCCTTTATTTTACACCATACACAGGTATCAATAAAATAAATTATAGGTTTAAATGTAAGACCCCAAACTGTAAAACTCCTAGAAGAAAACATAGGTTGAAACGCTTCATGACATTGGTCTTGGCATCAGTTTCATGGATAAGACACCAAAAGCACAGGCCAAAACACACACACACACACACACACACACACACACACATTAAACTAAAAAGTTTCTTCACAGCAAAGGAAAAAAAAATCAAGAGTAAAAAGGCAACCTACAAAATGGAAGAAAATATTTACGAAGTACACATCTGAGAAGGAGTTGATATCCAAAACATAACGAACTCCTTCAACTCAATTGTAAAAAAACGAATAACCCAATTTAAAAATGGCCTAAGGACTTGAATAGACATTCTTCCAAAGAAGACATACAAATGGCCAACAGGAATATGAAAAAAACATGCTCAACATCACTAATTATCAGCGGAATGTAAATCAAAACCACAATAAGGTCACAACTGTCAGGGTGGCTATTATTTAAAAAAAACCCACAAGGCAGCAAATGTTGGCAAGTATGTGGAGAACTTGAAACCCTTGCACACAATGTTGGTGGAAGTGAAAAATAGTGCAGCCTTTTTGGAAAACAGGATGAAGGTTCTTCAAAAAATTAAAACTAGAACTACCATATAATCCAGCAATCCTCTTTCTGGGTACTTATCCAGAAGAAATGACATTTGGATCTCAAACAGATATTAGCACTCTTATGTTCATTCAAACATTGTTTACCGTAACCAAGATGTGGAAACCTAAATGTCGATGAACAGAGAAATGACTTAAAAAATATATGGTATATACATACAACGGAATACTATTCGGTCTTTGAAAAAAAGGAAATGCCACAATATGTGACAACATGGAGGAACACTGAGGACATTATGCTAAGTGAAATGAGCTAGTCGGAGAAAAATAAATATTGCCTGATTCCATTTATTTGAGGTATCTAAAATAGTCAACTTCATAAAATCAAGGAATGAAATGGTGGTTGCCAGAGGCTGGAGAAAGGGGGAAATAAGGAGTTAGTAATCAATGGGTATAACATTTCAGTTAAGCAAGATGAATAAATTCGAAAATCTATGCAACAGGGGTGCCTGGGTGGCTCAGTCGGTTAAGCGTCCGACTTTGGCTCAGGTCATGATCTCACGGTTCGTGAGTTCGAGCCCCACGTCGGGCTCTGTGCTGACAGCTCAGAACCCGGGGACTGCTTCGGATTCTGTGTCTCCCTCTCTCTCTCTGCCCCTCACCCACTCGTGCTCTGTCTCTCTCTCTCAAAAATAAATAAACATTTAAAACTTTAAATAAAATAAAGATCTACTGCATAACATTGTACATATAGTAAACAATATACTGTACACTTAAAATTTTGTAAAGAGGTTAAATCTCATATTAAGTGTCCTTACCACAATAAAATAAAAATAGGAAAATAAATAAATATATGAACTTTTTTCAAATTGAGAAGAAAGATACCAAAAGCCCAACAGGAAAACGAGAAAAAGATGTGACAGAGAAATTGCAGGGAGAAACATAAAACGGCCCTTGCACATAGGAAAATATGCTTAAAATCACTCAGAAATATAAATTACTACTACCCAAAGATCCTTTATGCTTATTAATTGGCATAAATGAAATGTTTGGGGCACCTGGGTGACTCATTCGGTTAAGCATCCAACTCTAGATCTCAGCTCAGTTTTCGACCTCAGGGTTGTGAGTTCAAGCCCCTTGTTGCTCTGCACTGGGTGCAAAGCATACTTAAAAAAAATTTTTTTTAATGAAATGCTTGACCAAACGCTCTGTTGCAAGATTGTGCCCAAGCATATGCACACTCATCGTTAATGACGGGAAGTACAAAACGGCACAAACACTTTGGTGGGATTTTGGCGATACGGAATGGAATTAAATACATACATACTCTTTTACTCAGCCGTACTGAAAATATACCTCCACAAGACTAACACAATATATTCCTAAGTTTATTAGTCATGTATTATTTATCACATGACTGAAAATAATGCATCTCTGTTCCTGTAGAGTGGTCGAACAAACTAGCCCCACAATGGAGTACGATACAGCTATAAAGAAGGAATGGAGACAAACTCCATGAATCGAAACTGAGTACTTTCCGGGGCACCTGGATGGCTCAGTCAGTTAAGCATCCAGGTCTTGATTTCAGCGCAGGTCATGATCTCACTGGTTCGTGAGTTCAAGCCCCAGATCTCTCTCTCTGCTCCTCCCCTACTCGTTCTCTCTCTCTCAATCTTTCTCTCGCAAAATAAATAAATAAACTTAAAAAAAAAAACCTGAGTACTTCCCAAGATGTATTAAGCAAAAAAAAAAAAAAAAAAGAATCAAGGTATAGAACAGTCTACGGTCGGCTACATTTTGTGTACGAAAGAAGGGGGAAAATACCACCTGCCACACACATTGGTATAACAACGTGTGTCTACACACATACACATTATTTACATTGTGTATATTGTGTATATATATATATATATAAAACATAAAACAATATATAACCCCATATGTATAGTTACATGTACATGTGTTTAATATTTGCAAAAAAAAATGCAGGAAGGACCATCAGAAACATAAAAATTGCTACTATGGAGGTATGAATGGAGAGAAAGGTATCAAGATGGGACTGAGACTTGTTTGAGGATGACTTTCTGTGTAGTTCTCGCTTTTAAAATCTATTAATATTTTACATATTCAAGACTAAAATTACGTCAAAAAAAGGAAAAAAAAAAAAAGAAAATCCTAATATGGACCATAAGCAGAAACCGATGAACCTTGCTGTATATCAAAGAATAGATAGTGTACCTGGGTGGCTCAGTCAGTTGAGGGTCTGACTTGGCTCAGGTCATGATCTCAGGTTTGTGAGTTCAAGCCCCACCTGGGGCTTGCTGCTGTCAGTGCAGAGCCCGCTTTAGATCGTCTGCATCCTCCCCCCCCCCCCACCTTTCTCCCGTTTGCACTCTCTCTCTCTCTCAAAAATAAACAAACATTAAAAAACTTGATAATATAATCACACAGGGGAAAAAACCATAAATCCTTTCAAGCAACTTATGAGCACTGTTCTCTGACTCCAATATGCTATATATTTAGTGGCATGTATTCTAAAGGTAAAAAGAGCTGCTATATATATATATATATATATATACACATATATATATGATACATTCTCTAAAAACTAAAATGCAAGAAAAGCACTTCCATATATATAAGGTATATATATCTTAAACTTTACTCCGTAGATTTATTGTCAATACTATCAGTTTGGTTAAAATATACTGTAGGACAAAGCAATTTGACAATTTGGGCATGAATGAGAAAATTGCCGTATTTTACTGTAGCAGGAAATAAGTAAAAATTTATAGGCCTGTGATACCCAAAGAGAGGGAGGGGTGGCGAAAAGAAGTGAGAGGAGAAGAAGGAGAAAAGGAGGAGAAGGAGGATTTTGACTATGGTACTGTGGTTCTTTAAGAGAATGTCCTTGATCTCAGGAAACGTACAGTGAAGTATTCAGTAATGGGGCTTGATGTTGCCAGCTTACTTTCATTTTAGAGTGTTCAGTTCAGAAAACAAAAAACCAGAAACAAAACACATAGGGACACCCGGGTGACTCAGTCGCTTAAGTATCCGACTTCGGTTCAGGTCAGGATCTCACAGTTCGTGGGTTCGAGCCCCACGTCAGGCTCTGTGCTGACAGTGTGGAGCCTGGAGCCTGTTATGAGTTCTGTGTCTCCCTCTCTCTCTCCCCCTCTGCCACTCATGCTCTGTCTCTGTCTCTCAAAAATAAATAAACATTAAAAAAATTAAGAGAAAAAACCATATACGCACATGCACGTAGAAAGAAAGAGAGAGAGGGGCGCCAGGGTGGCTCAGTCAGTTAAGCGGCCGACCTCAGCTCAGGTCATGATCTCGCAGTTCATGGATTTGAGCCCCGCGTAGGGCTCTGTGCTGACAGCTCGAAGCCTGGAGCCTGCTTCGGGTTCTGTGTCTTCCTCTCTCTCTTCCCTTCCCCTGCTCGCGCTCTGTCTCTCTCTCTCTGAAAAATAAACATTTAAGAAAAGAAAAGAAAGAGAGAGAGAGAGAGTAAAACATATGGGGCAAAATGTAATCAATCGGTGAATCTGAGTGAAGAACGTAAGAGAGATCCTTACACTTATACGTGGAACTTGAAACCAAATCAAAGTAAAAAATTCGCATACAAAAAGTTACTCCAAAAATACTACCTTCGCAGCGGGTGCAACATTTGAGAGCAGGCCAGGTGGAAGGGTTTCCCTTTGTGTTCAAATCTTAACCCCGGTGCAGGAGGCAGGGTGATCAGAAAACAGAAAAAGGTCCCGTGCCGAATCCCCAAGTCGATCCTTCCATAATGGAGAACACATGTCTCGCAGGATGGAAACGTCTCTGGGTTTTGTCATTAGACGTCAGTAGGGCGTTAACTGCACAAAGCAAATGTGCAATTTGGTGTTTCAGGGGATGGTGTTTTAGAGGTCTAACAACAAGTGCTGAAACCAGGTATGGGCCACACCCCAGCTTGGGTTGATTGTGCCTGCGACAGGGAGGGGTCTGGTGTATACATCAGGACGCGTGTATGTGCACAGAGGTCAAGCCCCAAAGAGGGAAGGAGTGGAGGAATTCAAGGAACTTGACCGCAGGAGCGTTCTCCTGAATAAAAGCCTCAGAGGGGGAGCAGCAGGAGGCCACAGCATCAGGCCTTTGCCACCGCCTCATTAACACATCATTAAGAAGAGTCCATTCTAGGGGCGCCTGGGTGGCGCAGTCGGTTAAGCATCCGACTTCAGCCAGGTCACGATCTCACGGTCGGTGAGTTCGAGCCCCGCGTCAGGCTCTGGGCTGATGGCTCAGAGCCTGGAGCCTGTTTCCGATTCTGTGCCTCCCTCTCTCTCTGCCCCTCCCCCGTTCATGCTCTGTCTCTCTCTGTCCCAAAAATAAATAAACGTTGAAAAAAAAAAAAAAGAAGAGTCCATTCTACCTAAGCGAGTGCTTCCCAGAAAAATGGGTTATTTCGGTCCCCTTAAAATTCATAAAAGCTGCCCAGAAAGCCCCAGGTTTCCTGTAATGTCTGTTAAAAATTCTGGATATTCTAGCAACAATATCCAACCGCCACTGGAGAGAAGGCATAACATTGGATTGAATATTCAGTCTCTGGGGATCATTCCTAAAATACCTGATAGTCTCTTAAAAATGTGTAATATGGCAAACCGTAAGAGACTCTTAAACACTGAGAACAAACTGAGGGTTGATGGTGGGGGGGGGGGGAGGGAAAGTGGGTGACGGGCACGGAGGAGGGCACCTGTTGGGATGAGCACTGGGTGTTGCATGGAAGCCAATTTGACAATAAATTACATTTAATATAAAAAATAGAATACATCTTGGGAAAGGACGAAAACATGTGTAATACGTCTCATTCTCTAAAAACTAAAATGCAAGAAAACCATTTCCATTATGAGGGTTTGGGTGGGGTTTTTTCTTTTTGAATTATCAAAACTCAAAGGGTTTACTCGATAGTGAATGTAAGTGGAGGTTGGCCTTGATTCCTGAAGCGTTGTTTCTCTAGGGCTATAAAACTACTTTTATTTCTGAGTATCTTCTATGTCACAGGAAGGAAGGAAATTGACATTTACTCCAGAATGAAGCTCATTCCAAACTCAGAAGAGAAAGAAAGAAAACACTAGGAGAGTCTTTTGCACTAGAAAGGAATAGCATTAGCACCATTTTGTCCATGTCCCCCTGGGTTGTTTTTGTCACTGAGAATTTCTTACTGCAACTATTTTTTCCTTTCTTCATTTCCCAGTCGTTTCTTCTTTTTATAGAATAGAATGCTCACAACATTACCCCAATGAGGCAGATCGTGTCTTATTCTCTTCTTGCCACTGAAAGGCCATATAAAAGCGTTGCAGAAAGTTTGGCAAAACGATGAAGAAAACCCATCGAACATCTCACCATCCTACAACGAGGGCGCTGTCCAATTCTGTGCATTTCTTCCCAGCCTCTGTTCGTGGCCCCACGTTTTTACATAGCCCCAAAGTGTGTGCAAGTGGGGGCTTTTTACTCACCTTTACATATCTCATCGTGTAAGTGCCTACTTCCAACGTTATAATTCTTAGTGCTAAGATGACATCCAATAAAGTGGCTATGGCGTAATTTCTCTGCCATTAAACAGCTAGATTGCTCCCTATTTTTCAACATTAAGCAAATCGTGTCAAAAATTTCTTCACCTCTACAGCGTTCACTTTCTCTTTCGATCGTTTCCTTAAGATAAATCCCTAATAGAATATGAGTGCTTTTATGGCAATTGACCTGTCTTGTCAAATCGCTTTCTGAAAGTACCGTTAATCAAATGACAACCTTTCAGCGTCAAGTACCTTCCAGATCTGCCACATTTTCTTCAGCACTCCTGCACATGATTATCTTAATCATCATGCTTTGGGCCCATTTAGTAGATGAGACGTGGCCTCATTCAGTATTCTATGCCATCACCTATTTGATTTTTTTTAAATTTTAAAGGCTTTATTATTTTTTTTTTTTAGAACAGGTTCGCTGTAAAATGCCTAGCCTCCCCCCCCCCCCCATCAGCATCCCACAGTAGAGTGGTACATTTATTGCAATTGATGAATCTGCGTTGACCTGTCATTATCGCCCAGCGTCCATGGTTTCCATCGGGGAGCCGCTCTTGATATCGTACATTCTAGGGATTTGGACAAACGTATCATGACACGTATCCACCATCAGAGAATCATACAGAGCAGTTTCACTATCCTAAAAATCCTCTGCACTCTGCCTATTTATCCTTTCCTCCTCTCCAATCCCAGGCAACCACTGATCTTTTACGGTCTCCATGGTTTTGCCTTTACCAGAATGTCCTATAGTTGGAATCAGACAGTATGTAGCCTGTTCAGATTGGCTTCTTCCGTTAGTAACATGTATTCAAGATTTTCTCCATGTCTTTTCATGGCCTGGCTTCTTGTTTCTTTTTAATACTGAATAATATTCCATTAGCTGGATGCACCATAGTTTATTTTATCCATTCACCTGCTGAAGAACATTTTGGTTGCTTGTACGTTTGGCATTCATGAATGACGCTACTGTAAATATCATGTGCAGGCTTTTGTGTAAATATTTTATTTGATTTTTTTAATGTTTATTTCTGAGAGAGAGAGCATGAGTGGGAGAGGGGCAGTGGGGCGGGGGGGGGGGCAGAGGATCTGCAGCGGGCTCTGCGCTGACCGCGGCGAGCCCGACGTGGGGCTCAAACTCACAAAGTTCATGAGATCGTGACCTCAGCTGAAGTCAGACGCTCAACCGACTGAGCCACCCAGGTGCCCCATTCTGTTTGATTTTTATTTGCCCGTCTTTAATTGGAACCAAAGTTGAGACTTTCATCTTATTTGTATTTTCTAAAGTAGGGAATTTTTGTGTGAATTTTCTTTGTCCCAATCTTCTATTGATATCTGCATGTTTTATATTCTGGTCAATTTCTACTTTTGGAGGTGGGGGGGTTTAAAACTCACATCCCTGCAAATCATTACCCGAAGCATTCTTCTCAGTATGTGACTTGCTATTTGATCTTGCTTTTCAAAACGATGGTCTTGATGTTTGTATGATTGACTCTATCTTTCCTCTTGCGCTTCCTTCGAAGGCTTTAAAGTTTTTAGTTAACTCTCCTCCAGAAACCTGAAAGATATTCGAATACTCTTCTACGTAACTTGCCCATATGCTTATAATTTATTTTGGTGAATTCTGTGACATTCACTTCTAAGTTGTTCTTTTTCTACGTTGCCCACCACTTATCTGGATTGCAATATTTTGGATGCCTCCTTTATGTTATCTGTGATCAGATCGATTTCTGGATTTTCCTTTCTCTTCCATTGATCAATGCCAGCTCTTCCTCTACTATTATGCTCTTTATGTTTTTGTTGGTGATGAACAGGCATTTGGATGGCATCTGTAATGGGGTCTGTATTAGCTCAGGTTGTTCTGACAAAATACCACAAACTGGGTGGCTTAAACAATGGACACATATTTCTCGTGGTTCTGGGGGCCAGGAGTCCAAGATCAAGGTGCCATTTGACTCACTTGATAGTGAGGGCTCTCTTCCTGACTTGCGGATGGCTGCCATCTTGCTGTATTTTCACATGGCAAAGAGAAAAGAAGGAACTCTCTGGTGCCTCTTCTTATAACAACACTAATCCCATCAGATCAGGGCCCCACCCTTATGAACTGATTTAACTTTAATTGCTTCCTGACTCTAAATACAGTCACATTGGGGTTTGGGGCTGTAACATGAATTTGCAGGGGACACCATTCATCCAGAGTGGGGTCACGTTTCCCAACAAGCATCCAGTCCGGTTATGTTCCTGACCCTATGGTTTCAGACTGCTGAAGATTCTAAAAGCCAGCCACAGCCCCCAGCATCTATTTCTAATCATGGTTCTAGATCCTCAGTCTCAGCCTCTACTCCCGTGATTTGTCTCTGGCCTCTTTTGATCGTGCCAGCCCCGTACATCCCTCCTGACTTTCGGAATCTCAGTAACCCTGCGTGGCTCTGGCTCTCTACTCCATTCTTCCTTGGAGACCCTGTGGCCTCAGGTGAAAACCTTTATTGAACTGTCATCAGGCTGACCCCCAACTCCCTGAAGATCTCGAGTTTCTTCTACAAGGGTAAGGCACGTAATGGCCCCACAATTCACCTTCCGGTTGCACACTGACTCATAATACAGGGCTCTATGACACCTTTATCTCTGATGACTGTGGTTTAGGTCAATGTAATGGGCCTGTATGTCAGGCTTCTTAAGTAAGAACCTTAGGACAGGGCTTTCCATATGTAAGGGATGGCTAAAATCAATTACCGCTTACATGTAATAAATAGTCTCTTGCCATGTCTTCAAGACCATTCTCTTACTCTACATGCTATCCCACATCCCTTTTGAAGAGCTTGGTGTTCTCATTGTTAGGTTTCCATCTGGTTGGACATGTCAGCGTGACGACGGAGACCCTCTCCTTAAGTTTTGGAATCTTCAAGGCCATGGAGAAAAACTAGATCCTATTTGGAAGGATGGACGTTCTTCAACAACTCATCCACGCCCAGAAAACATGGTCTCTTGTTCTTCATTATGAAACATCTCTTAAAATGGCCGCTGAGAATAGGAGTCTTTGGCCAGGGACTATTTTATTTGTCCCTCCCTCTCCAGCTCAAAATGTAGTACCTGGCCCATAGTAGACACCGAACAGATATGTATGGAAGACAAAAAAGACAAGGTGCATTGAAGCCTGGGAGCCGAGATCAGTTTTTAATTTTATGTATTTGAGTTATTCGATGGTTTCTTGAATGTGTGACCCCTTCGCCATAGGTACACCAAGATGCTGCTCACAGAGACAAAATGCTGAGTCGCAGGGCCAATCTTCCAGTGGTTTGGCCAGAAGTGTGCTTTCCAAAGAAGGGTCTACCAGAGATCTCTGCCTAAAATTTAGAAGAGGGAAGGAGGCTTGTACTCATTCTTCAGTTCTGTGGGTATTTAATGTAGTTCCAAAGATGAGTAAAAGTAATGTGCCCCCATTAGACACTGTTCGTGTCGAAGAAAGATGACTCCGAAATTAATGTTGAGCCTGAGTTTTTTATTTACTTATTTATTTATTCATTCATTTATTTACTTACTTTTGAGCCTGCAGTTTTAAAGGTGAAATTGCTTTACGTATTTTGAAGACAGTGGAGATCGGTGATAAAACATTTACTATCCTTTCCTAGTCCACCCCCCCCCCCCCAAATTGGACCTTACAAAAGTTATAAGATTGATGTTCCCACGACTTAGCTTCAAAAACAGCATCACACCATTCAGACACATCACTTAGAAATTGTAATGCATGGAGTTGAGGATCAGGAATCAATCTGGTGTCAATTCACGTCAAGTTCCTGCTGTGAGAACTTTCTATTTTATAGCCTTTCTTATCTGAACAACTCTCCTGCATCTTTCTCCCTCATTGCTCCCAGTTTCTCTTGTCCTCTATTATTATTTACCATTTTAAATCTGTGTGGCTTGACAGTCTATTTGAAAGTTGTTAACAAAAAGTTTCATGGCTAAAGCACCATACTCTTGGTAGCCAAACAACTTGTGCTACCTACCCCACAGATGGTAGAACATTCTCAGAATTCTGTCCAGGGTTCCCAGGAACGTGGTCTTAGGGACTTAGCAGGGCTCTTACATTTTGAAGATAGAAAGTCCTGAGAACGAAGAAGCAAACAGAAATTCATGAGTATGAAATCTGCACCCATCGATGTGACCGTGCTGCAATTAAAAAAATAATAATAATGTTTATTTATTTTTGAAAGAGAGAGAGACAGAGAGGGAGACACAGAATCAGAAGCAGGATCCAGGCTCCGAGCTGTCAGCATAGAGCCCGACGCGGGGCTCAAACTCACAGACCGCGACGTCATGACCTGAGCCGAAGTCGGACGCTCGACCCACTGAGCCACCCAGGCGCCCTTGGCGTTGCTGCAATTTCCTGTTGAGGATTCCAAGGCACCAAACAGAGGGAGTGCCTCAGCACAGTGCTTTTCCAACTTGAATGTGTACTTGGATCACCGGGGGATTTTGTTAAAGGTAGGTTTTAATTCAGTAGATCTGGGGCGAGGCCTGAGATTCTGCATTTTCTAACACTCCCAGGTGATGCTGATGACCCATTGACCACATTCCGAGGAGAGTAGTCTTTTTATGATTTCTTTATGTACATCTTCTTGGTTGAAAGAAAAAAAAATTGTTGCCGTTTATGAAGCCATGAGTGATAAAACAAGATAAAAAATAAAAACGGTGAAGAAATTGAGATTTTTGCCAATTGACACACGCTACCGCATAACGTTCAGATGCACAATATTTACATATTCGATTTACGTATGTTGTGAAATGATTGCCATGACAGCTTCAGCTAACATCCGTCTTCTAACCTACATACAGTAAAAAGGAGAAAAAGGAAACTATTTTCTCCCTGTGATGGAAACTCTTGGGATTCATTCTCGTAACAACTGCCCGGTAATATCACACAGTAGGGTTGGCTACAGCCGTCATGCTGTATGTTACACCCCTGTTACATTCTCTTATAACTGAAAGTTTGTACCTTTGATCACCTTCCTCCACTCCCCCCGCCCCCGCCTCCCTCTGCCTCTGGTCACGACAATGCTGAGGTTAAGGAGGGGAAAGTAGGAAAGGAAGCAAGGAAAAAAGCAGAAGTCTAGAAGGATCAGATGATGCGGGAACTGCAAACCGTCGTGACCTTGAACAATTGCTAGAGAAGGGAAAGCATTTCTGTACTTTTTAATGTCCAGAACAAGATGAAACACTTGGCCTGTTACAAATCTTCCGGTGTTTGTGAGATAAAGCCTTCTCGGTGCTCAGCAGAAGCAAGCGCCAGGGGCATCATTTCCTGTGGGTGAAGCAGTGTTCTGAGAGGAAATAGAATGGTTAACTCTTCGCTTTAATTTTTTCTTTTTTTAAATCACACACGCGTCTGTGTAGGCCAACGGCAGAGCGCCAACATGTAGATTTACGGCTCTCTGATGCTCTCGCTTATTTCAAGGATAAGATTTAGGATCTCTAGGATGGGAGGACTGCACATCCTTCAGTATGGATTATTTATATAGAGATAAATCATATATATGTATCCAGCCCAGGAAAAGTTTGGGTAACAGGTTACATGAAAAGGTATGGAATGATTTTGTCCAAAGTTGAGTACAAGGCCTCCATTAGGCACAGTCCCCCAAGGTTTGCTAAGATGTAGGCTAACTGGTCCTTCAGTTACTCACCCCATCTCCAATCTTCAGAATATATATATGAGGCTAGATGGCCACTAATGTGATCTTCAGCTTTATGTGTTACCCCAAGGCGAACCAGTAGAAAAACCATCGATCTAAGCCTCTTCCAAATTACTGACCCACAGAATTTTGAGCAAATAAAGTGGTTGTTGTTTCCATCTACTAAGATTTGGAGTGTTTTAACCCACTAAGTCTGTATGCAACAGTAGATAACTGATATCGATCCTGGTAGAGTAGATCTTGAGGGCATGGCATGGAGAGGAGCATCAGTACTGGGTCAAACCGTACTGCCACCTTTGGGCAAGCAAAGTCAAGTCCTTGCCATGAAGGGGATCCTTGAAAGGACTCCACCCAAAAAAGCTACCTGCTGGGGTAAAAAAAAAGACCCCACAAGAATAGAGATTATGGGAAGCCCCCTAGAAGCAGGAGATGAGAGGTATTATTAACAGAGGTCTGCCAGAAAGCTTAAAGGTAACAGAAAGGTATAGTGAGGTAGCTTCCACCAATGCACTTCATGGAAGGTATCCAACAGTCAAGAGAAACATCGACAACACCAATCCAAGCTCTCTTTTCTCCATCCTTTCCTTAGCAGAGCCACTGGTGGAAGTCGAATAAAGAGTAAAGTAGAATAGGGGCGCCTGGGTGGCGCAGTCGGTTAAGCGTCCGACTTCAGCCAGGTCACGATCTCGCGGTCCGGGAGTTCGAGCCCCGCGTCGGGCTCTGGGCTGATGGCTCGGAGCCTGGAGCCTGTTTCCGATTCTGTGTCTCCCTCTCTCTCTGCCTCTCCCCCGTTCATGCTCTGTCTCTCTCTGTCCCAAAAATAAATAAATGTTGAAAAAAAAAATTAAAAAAAAAAAAGAGTAAAGTAGAATAAACCTGTTGCACGCTTGTACGAAATCTGGGCCATTCCATAACTCGCAAAACTTCCATTTACATTTAAAGACCTTTCAAAGAATATTCTATGCACAGTAGGTGGCTTATGGACACCTAACAAAAATTAAATGATATTATCTTATTCATTCATCCATCCATCCATTCATTCAATAAACACAGATTTAGGGTGATTTTCCCCAGGCAAGCTGTAGGATCTAAGAATTCACCAATAAGCAATGTAAAGTTCTTACGCTTCATAGAGCTTACATTCTAGTGTTGGGGACAGATAAAAGAGATAAATACATAGTCTAGCATCAGTGGGAAGTGCTCGAATGAAAATAAACATGTATTTTCTGATACCATTCCGGTGAGTGAGGATGATAGTTCAGGTTCTCCATTCAGCTTCCATTAGCCCTTGGGTGAAAGGGGCTCCTTGTCATTCCTTGGTGGCAGTTGGGGACCAAAAATGTGGATGAGGAAAGGACAGCAAGGGAGTGACGGAGGGCAGAGATGCTACCCTTCATTAGGTCCTAACACTTCCCAAGCAGCCAGCGAAGTTCTCAATATGTAGTTACTTAAGACAACTTAAATATTCAACATCAGGACAATGGATAATTAATTGTGACATATTTATACAATGGAATACTATGCACCAATGACCACAAACAAATGGTAGCTACGTGCGTCAAAATGGATGAATTTCAAGAACATAATGTGACAGATAAAAAGCAAGTCACAGAAGAAAACATATACTGTGCTTATAACTAAATAAAGCTTGAAAATGGGCAAAACTAAGTGAGCAGGGGAGGGGCAGAGAGAGAGAGAATCCCAAACGGGCTCTGCACTGTCAGCCCAGAGACCAAGGCGGGGCTCGAACACACGACGGTGAGATCATGACCGGAGTTGAAATCAAGAGTCGGACGCTTAACCGACTGAGCAACCCTGAGCAAAATATTTTTAGGGATACCTGAATGAGTGCAAATGAAAGACCATGATGAACAATGAGGGAATGATTAACAAAGCTTGAAGACAATAGTTGAGTCTGGAAGGAGTGGGATGTGACTAGGGAGAGGTATACAGAAGCCTTCAAAAATATTGGTAAAATTCTAGCTCAGCAGTTCTTAAACTTTGATCTGCGTCAAAATCAGGAGGAAAACTCGGTCAAAGGCTGAGCCCTATCCTGCTTCCATGAACTTGAACCTCTTTCTTCCCTATTAGCTCTCCAGTTGATTCTGGTAGGCAACAAGGGTTGAGAACCAAGCTAGGTAGTAGGTAAACAGAAGTTTATTTTGTAATTATCATTTAGCTACGTGTGTGCGTTAAATATGTCCTTTCTACGCGTAATACGTTCCATCTGAAACCTTCACGGAATTGTCTTGACAGCCTTGTCCCTACTTCCTAGGCTTGAAAACTTCCAGCAGCCTAAGACTCTTGACCATGACTGGACAGACCTCAAGATGCTCTATGGGGCAGTCTACGTTGAGAAATTAGATTGTTCAGTCCCGGTTGAGTCAAAACTCCAAGCTTGATGTAGCATTAAACTACATTTCTCTCTCACTCTGTACGTGCTTCAGACTAGAAGTCTGCGACAGAAAAGATGCGGTGGTTGACACGGTTGACTTCTTTTTTCCCCCTTAAATCCCCCTCCACTAGCTGCTATGGTCAAAGTTAACACCTACTGTTACTACTGTCTGTTGCTACTACCGTTATGATACTCTATCAACGGGTCTGTCTTCTCTCGCTTTTGCTTTCCCTGCAACCCACTCTCCACACAGCGGCCTGGATAACATTTGTTTTATGTTTTTTAAGTGTAACTAATTTAGGCTTATTGGAAAGGTGTATAAGTTGTACCAGAGAGTTCCTTGTATCCCTCAATCAGGTTTCCGTAACGTTCGCATCTTATATAACCACGGCACACTTATTAAAACCAGGAAATTCGCATAGGCACAATAATATTAACTAAACTACATGCTTTATTCTAATTTTAGTAGTTTTCCCACTGTCTTTTTTTTTTTCTTTCTCTTTCAGGATCCTATGCAGGATCTCACATTGCATTTGGTTGCTGGTTCTGCTTAATCTCCCCCCATCTATAAAAGTTCTTCACTCCTTCCTTCTCTTTCATGACCTTGACACATTTGAAGAGTAATAGTTATTTCGGTCAGATGTCCCCTGGTTTCGGTTTTTCTGCTGTTTTTTAATGATTGGAAGGAGGCATTGGAGTAGGCCTTATTTAAAGATTTTTCAGAGGTCTCCAGTACACTAGAATTAAAAAATCACACACGGGTATGGTAGTTTGAGCTGCCCAGGAAGCAGACCGTGAGATGGAGTTTACTGTGCAGGATCTTTTTTTTTTTAAGTGTATTCATTTTTGAGAGACAGAGCAAGAGTGGGGGAGGGGCGGAGGGAGAGGGAGACACAGAATCTGAAGCAGGCTCCATCCAGGCTCTGAGCTGTCAGCACGGAGCCCGACACGGAGCTCGAACCCACGGACTGCGAGATCATGACCTGAGCCGAAGTCAGACGCTCAACCGACTGAGCCACCCAGGCGCCCCTGTGCAGGATGTTTTTTTAGAGAGAGCTTGTCTGCCCTTAGCACTCCCAGAAGTTGGGACAAGAAGTCCTTCAGTGAAAGGGGATCTAGATGGTACATGATAAGCATTCCACCGAGGTGTCTCTCAGTTCAAAGTCATTTCTCCTTTAGAAAATGTCATGCACTCATCCTTCAGAAACGAGCTAAAATATCAGTGTCACAGTGAGGCCTTCCTGCTTTCCTTCTTCCTATTTCATGATTTATGATTACATATCTGTGTATTACCTTACTGGCTCCTGATGGGGCCGGGAGCTCCCTAAAGGCAGGGAGCACATACATCTGATTCACCTCTGTTTACCACCACTTAAGTTGGGGCCCAGCCCATAGAAAGCCCTCAATAAATTGTCTCAAAATGAACGGATCACAGGATAAGTGGATGAAATAAAATATGATAAATCCGAGTTTGTCAGACACAACTTCAGAGTTCCAGACAACCCGGAAGTGATCTAGGATATGTGGTGTGGTGCAATCTCCTGAAGTAAAGGGTTCAAGAGGCAGATAATTGAAGTGAGAGACTCAGAAGTCAAGGAGAGAGTCAAATCTGACGTTGACGATGGATGGCTTTAGTCTGCTCAGGCGACCGTAACAAAATACAATAGACGGGGTAACTTAAACAACAAAAACTGATTTTCTCACAATTCTGGATGTGGAGCATTCAAGATCAAGGTGCCAGCATGCTCGGGTTCTAGTGAGGGCCCTTTAGCTGGCTTACAAATGACTGCCTTCTTGCTTGGACTGCTGGCTTGTCTTCCTTTGGCGGAGAGAGAGAAGGCGAGTTCTCTGTCGTCTCCTCTTATAAGAATACTAACCCCATCGGGAGGGCCCCACCGTCATGATCTCACCTAACCCTAATTATCTTCCAAAGTCTCCACTTCCCACACCCCAACACTGAGGGTGGAGGGCTGCAACACAGGAACTGGGGGGTACACAAGTCAGTCCATAGCAAGACGCGATGCATTTTCGATTAAGTCTGTTTAAAGGACTATTAACTTACGGAATGTTGCCTTTCGAGCTTGTCTAAAAGCCTAAACGCATTCACTCGTTATCCTTTTCTAAAGCATATTCTCAAAGAATAATACCGCCACACATGAAGTTTGAAATACTAACCATATACTCCTTCGGGCAACGCGTACTGTTGAAAATTGACTATGAGCAACATACCACGTTTGAAACATCCACTTTCAAGCGTCCGCACGCATTCAACGCTCCTGGGGAATCTGGCTGAAATACAGATTCCTGGGCTCCAGATCTGGTACGGCCGTCACTTCAACCGGAGCCCCCAAGTGATTTGGTTGCGAGCTGGCGAGGGTTCGGGTGCGTGTTGGTGCCAGGGCGCGGCAGCTTTTTCACGGGGTCTGGTTGACATCTATGGCCGTGCCAGGTGTTCAGGCAACGGGAGAAAAGGAAAGGTGCCTCTCGTAGCCAGCAATCCTCTACTTCCGTTGTGCAAGAGCATGCATGCGTGCACGCGTATGTAGGCGCACACGCACAACGGGAGAGAAATGGTGCAAAAGGATCTGATTGGGGCTGGGAAGAGCTGGTGGGTAGCTCTGGGAGAGTCAGGAGGTGAGGGCCGCCTGCCATAGGATCATCACTGAGTGGAGAAGCGTAATGACTGACAGAAATGTTTTTTAAATTTTAAAAAGGATTTTTTTAACATTTCATGTATTTTTGAGAGAGAGAAAGAGAGACAGAGAGAGGGCAGGGGCAGAGAGAGAGGGGGACACAGAATCCGAAGCAGGCTCCAGGCTCCGAGCCATCAGCACAGAGCCCAACGCGGGGCTCAAACTCACGAAGCGCGAGACCGTGACCTGGGCCAAAGTCGGATGCTCGACCGCCGGAGCCACCCAGGCGCCCCTAAATCTTCTTTAAATCAAACTTTTAAAGCAGTTTTAGGTTCATAGAAACATTGAGGTGACATCACAGAGATTTCCCATGTACCTCCTTCCCTGCCTCCATACACCCACAGCCTCCCCCATTACCAGCATCCCCCACCAGAATGATGCGTTTGTTACAACTGAGTAACCTACATGAAGGCACCGTCATCACTCCAAGCCCATTGTTTACTTTCCGGTTCACTCCTGGTGCTGTACATTGTATGGGTTTGGACAAATGTATGATGACATCTATCCATTATTACAGTACCACACAGAGTATATTTAACGCTCTCTCACCCCTGATGCCTGGCAATCACCGATCTCTATCACCGATCTCTAGATTGTCTCCGTAGTTTCGCCTTTTCCAGGAGGTCATGCCGTTGGAACCATACGTTAGGCAGCCTTTTCAGTTTGGCTTCTCCCACTTAGTAACGTGCACTGAAGGTCCTTCCATGTGTTTTCATGGCTTGAGAGCTCATTTCTTTTTTAGCCCTAATATTCCATTGTCTGAATGTGCCACGGATTATTTATCCGTTCACCTACCAAAGGGCATCCTGGGTGTCCCCAAAGTTTGGCAACTGTGAATAAAGCTGCTGTGAACGTCTGTGTGCCAGTTTTTGTGAGAACATGAGTTTTCAACTCCTTCGGGTAAGCATCAAGGAGTACAGTTGCTGGCTCCTATAGTAAAAGAATATTTCACTTTGATAAAGCGCTGCCAAAGTGTCTTCCAAAATGGCGGTACCACTGTGTATTCTCATCAGCAATGAATAAGTGTTCCCTACTGTTCTACCTCCTCACTAGCATTTAGTGATCAGTGTTCCAGATTTTTTACATTCTTAAAGGCATGCAGGAGTAGCACAATTGTTTTAATTTACATGTCCCTGATGATATAGGATGTGGGGTATATTTCCATATGCTTGCCTGCTCTCTGCAACTGCTTTTTGACCATAAAAATGTGTCCATAAAAATCTTTTACCCGTTTTTTAATTGTCTGTTTTTATAGTTGAGGTTTTTTTTTTTTTCACTTTATTTACTTATTTTGAGAGAGAGAGAGAGCAAAAGCAGGACTGGGGCAGAGAGAGAGGGAGAGACAGAATCCCAAGCAGGCTCTGCACTGTCAGAGAGGAGCCCAACATAGGGCTTGAACCTCAAGATCATGACCTGGGCGGAAGTCAGATGCTTAACCAACTGAGTCACCCAGGCGCCCCTATTGTTGAGTTTTAAGAGATCGTTGTACATTTTGGATAATAGCCCTTTATCAGAAGTGTTTTTTTAAAAATATTTTCTCCTGGGGGGCACCTGGGTGGCTCAGTCGGTTGAGCACCTGACTTTGGCTCAGGTCATGATCTCACGGATTGGGGGTTCGAGCCCCGTGTTGGGCTCTGTGCTGACAGCTCGGAGCCCGGAGCCTGCTTTGGATTCTGTGCCTCTGTCTCTCTAACCCTACCCCACTTGTGCTCTCTCTCAAATATAAATTATATTCTACCCCCCCCCCCCGCCCGCACACACACACACATACACACTGTGGTTGATCTTCTCATTGTCTTGACATTGTCTTTGGCAGAGCAGAGAGTTTTTATTTATTTTTTAGTTTTTGTTTTTAGCTTGTTAAAAACATGTTCATCTCAAGCGTTGTTTAACGCTTCACTACCTGCATCACTGAGTGGGGATCACTTCCGTTCACTGAAATAACACTGTGCCGAGCACAGCTTAAAACTGTGGGCGCTTAAAAATCTTCAATAAGATAGATTTTTACACTTCACTACATACATGAAGGAATTGAGTATGAGTTCCCGTCTCTGAAATAACACTGTTCTGAAGGCAGCTTTCAGGTAGCTTGTTAGAAACATCCCTATTACAAGTGTTTTTAGACACTTCTCTACACGCATTACAGAATGTGTATCTCTTCCATTCACTGACATAACACTGCTGTTGATGAAGTTTGTACGTAGCTTGTTATAAACGTGTTACTACAAGTATCTTTTCTTTCCAGTTTTGTTGAGAAACAATGGACATACACTGCTGCCTAAGGTTCAGATATACAATATGATGGTTTGATTTACATACGTTGTGAAATGATTACCGTGATAGCTTCAGCTAACATCCATCTTCTAACCTACATGCAATAAAAAGGAAAAAAAGGAAAATAGTTTCTCCCTGTGATGAAAACTCTTAGGATTTACTCTCGTAACAACTGTCCAGTATATCACACAGTAGGGTTGGCTACAGTCGTCACGCTGTATGTTACATCCCCAGTACTTACTTTTAAAAATTTTTTGTAATGTTTATTTACTTTTTTTTTTTTAATTTTTTTTTTCAACGTTTATTTATTTTTGGGACAGAGAGAGACAGAGCATGAACGGGGGAGGGGCAGAGAGAGAGGGAGACACAGAATCGGAAACAGGCTCCAGGCTCCGAGCCGTCAGCACAGAGCCCGACACGGGGCTCGAACTCACGGACCGCGAGATCGTGACCTGGCTGAAGTCGGACGCTTGACCGACTGCGCCACCCAGGCGCCCCAATGTTTATTTACTTTTGAGAGACAGAGAGAGACAGAGTGTGAGCGGGGGGGGGGGCAGAGAGAGAGAGGGAGACACAGAATCCGAAGCAGGCTCCAGGCGCCGAGCTGTCAGCACAGAGCCCCACACGGGGCTCCCACCCACAAACTGTGAGATCATGACCTGAGCTGAAGTCAGACGCTCAACCGACTAAGCCACCCAGGTGACCCTCCCTAGTATTTATCTTATAACCAGAAGTTTGTACCCTTTGACCACCTTCCTTCACTTCCCCCCACCCTCTGCCTCTGGTAACTACAATTCTCATCTCTTTTTCTATGAGTTTGTGTATTTGTTTTTTTCCACATGCAAGTGAGATCATACATGATTTGTCTTTGTCTGTCTAACCTATCTCCCTTAGCGTAATGCCTTCAAGGTCCATCCATGTTGCTGCAAACGGTAGGATTTTTCTCGTTTTTGTGGCTGAATAATATTCCACTGTATGTATATACCACAACTTCTTCATCCGTCCATCCATCCATGTCCTGGTTATTGTAAATAATGCTGTGATGGACAGAGGGGTGCAGATACCTTTCTGAGTTAATGCCTTCATTTCTTTTGGATATAGTCCCAGAGGTGAAATTGCTGAATCATATGGTAGTTCTATTTTTCATGTTTTGATGATTCTCCATACTGTTTTCCGTAATGGCTTCACCAATTTGCATTCCCACCAACAGTTCGCAAGGGCTCCCTTTTCTCCACATCCATGTCAACATTGGTTACCTCCAATCTTTTCGATGATGGCCGCTGTAACTGGCGCGAGATGATTTCTCATGGTGCTGTTCGTGTGAATTTCCCTAAGGACTGGTGATGTCGAGCATCTTTTCATGTACCTTTGGCTTTTCGTGTATCTTCTTTGGACAAACGTCTGTTTGGGTCTCTGGCCCATTTTTTGCGTCGGGTTGTTGTTATCACTATTATTTTATTATTTGCTAGCAAGTTGTCTGAGTTCTTTTTTTTGAGTTCTTTTTTAAATTTGAATCGACATACAATGTTACATTCATTGCAGGTATACAACGTGATGTTAAGCAACTCTATACGTTATGCTGTGCTCACCACAAGCATAGTGACCATCTGTCACCATGCGACATTATTACAGTACCACTGACTCTATTCCCCAGGCTGTGCCTTTTATTCCTATGACTTATTTATTTCATAACTGGAAGCCTTATCTCCTACTTCTTCACCCATTTTGCCCACCCCTCATCCCCCCTTGTGGCAGTCACCAGTTTGTTTTCTACATGTATAGGTCTGATTCTGCGTTTTATTTGTGTATTCATTTGTTCTTTCTTACATTCTACATGCAAGTGAAACCATATCGTATTTGTCTTTCTCTTATTTCACTGACCTCTAGGTCCATCCAGATTATTGCACATGGCAAGATCTCATCGTTTTTTTATGGCTGAGTAATATTCCATTGCATAAAATAGACACGTGGATCGATGGAACAGAATAGAGAGCCCAGAAATAAAACCCATGCATTGGTTTTTATTGGTCAATGAATCTGTAAATGGTCGCTAAGTCTCTTCAATAAGTGGTGCTGGGAAAACTGGACAGCTACACGCAGAAGAACCACTTTCTTATACTGTACACAAAAATAAACTCAGAATGGGTTAAATATCTAAATGTGAGACCTGAGACCATAAATTTCCTCGAAGAGAGCACAGGCAATAATTCCTTTGACATCGCCATAGCAACATGTTTTCCAGATATGTCTCCTACGGCAAGGGAAACAAAAGCAAAAGTCAACAATTGGAACCACATTAAAATAAAACGCTTTTGCACAACGAAGGAAACCATCAACAAAACAAAAGAGACAACCTACTGAATGGGAAAAGATGTTTGCAAAGGACATATCTATAAGGGGTTACTATTCAAAATATATAAAGAACTGATGCAACTCAATACCAAAAATAAACCAAATAATGCAATTAAAAATGGGCAGAGGCCCCAACTAGACATTTTTCCAAAGAAGACACACAGATGGCCAACAGACATATAAAAAGATGCTCAGCCTCACTCATCATCAGGGAAATGCAAATCAAAACCACAATGAGTCTGAGTTCGTTATATATTTTGGATATTAACCCCTTATCAGATACATGGTTTGCATATACTTTTCCCATTTTGTAGGTTGTCTTTTCCCTTTGTTGATGGTTTCTTTTGCTGTGAAGTTTTTAGTCTGATGTCGTCACACTTACTTATTTTTGCTTCTGTTGCTTGTGTTTTAGGCATCATATCCAAAAAATCATTACTAAGATCCACGACAAGGAGGTGTATTCCTGTGTTTTCTTCTAGGAGTTTCATAGTTTCAGGTCTTACATTTAAGTTCTTAATCCATTTTCGTGTTATTTTTTGTGAGTGTTTCATTCTTTTACATGTGAATATCCAATTATCCCAGCACCTTTTCCTGAAAAGACTATTTTTCTCCATTGAGAATTCTTGGCTCCCTAGTCAGCTATTAGTTGACTGTATATCCTTGGGCTTATTTCTGGACTCTTTATTCTGTTCCACCGGTCTCTTTGGTTTTATGCCAGTACCATACTGCTTTGATTATAACTTTACAGTATAGCTTGAAATCGGAAAGTGCGGTGCCTACTGCTTTGTTCTTTCTCAGTATTTCTTTGAATATTCAGGGTCTTTTGTGATGTCATGTAAATTTTAGAATTGTTTTTTCTACATCTGTAAAAAATGCCATTGGAATCTTGATAGAAATCGCGTTGGATCCATAGATGGCTTTCGGTAGTATCGACATTTTAACAATATTAGTTCTTTCCATTCATGAACACAAGGTATTTTTCCATTTATTTGTGTCTTCAATTTCTTTAATCAGTGTCTTATAGTTTTCAGAGGGGAGATCTTTCACCTCCTTAAATTTACTCCTAAGCATTTTATTCTTTTTGATGCTGCTATAAATGGCACTGATTCCTTTACTACTTTTTCAGATAATACGTCATTAACGTATAGAAATGCGACTGATTTCTGTTTGTTGATTTTGTATCCTACAATTGTATTGAATGGATCTAACAGTTTCCTAGTAGGATTTTCTATATGTCAAATCATATCATCTGCAAACAGACAACTTTACTTCCTCTTTCCTAATTCTAGTACCCTTTATTTCTTTCCCTTGCCTCATTGTTCCAGGCTATTAGTACTGTATTAATAACAGTGGTGAGAATGGGCACGCGTGTCTTGTTCATCTTCTTAGAGGAAAAGCTTTGGACCTTTCGCTATTGAGTATGTTGTTAGCCGTGGACTTTTCATACGTGGCCTTTATGTTTTAAGATATGTTCTTTCTGTACCTAAATTGCTAAGAGTTTTTACCAAGAATGGATTTTGAATTTTGTCAAATACTTTTTCCGCAAAGTATTTGATCATATAATTCTTTTCTTTCATTCTATTTATGCGATGTATCATTCGGACTTATTTGCATATGTTGAACCATCTTTGGCATCCCAGGGATAAATTTCACTCATCGTGGTGTTTGATGATCCTTTTTATGTGCTGCTAAATTCGATATGCTTGTATTTTATTGAGAAGTTTTGCGTCTATATTCATCAGTGATATTGACCTGTAGTTTTCTTTTCTAGTAGTGTCCTTGTCTGGGTTTTGTATCAGGATAATCCTGGCCTCCTAAAATGAGGTTAGGAATGTTCCCTTCTCTTTGATTTTTTTTTTTTTCCTTTGGAAGGGTTTGAGAAGACCTGGTGTTCTTTTTTAAATGTTTGGTAAAATTCACCAGTGAAACCATCTGGTCCTAGGATTTTCTTCACTGGGAGGTTTTTGATGATGGATCCAATCTCCTTACTGGTAATTGATTGATTTGGATTTTCTATTTCTTCATGATTCAGTCTTGGTAAGTTGTATGTTGTTACGGTTACTTTCACTTCTTTTGGTGGTCCAGTTTTTTGGTGGAGAGTTTCTCGGAACAACCTCCTATGATCCTTTAAATTTCTGTGATATCAGTTGTAATGTCTCCTTTTTCATTTACAACCTTGTTGGTTTGGGTCTTTCTCTTTTGTGCTAACTTAGCCTAACTAAAGTTTTGTCGATTTTGTTGATCTTTTTAAAGAACCACCTTTTGGTTTGGTTAGTCTTTTCTATTGTTTCTCTGCTCTCTCTTTCATTTATTTCCTCCCTAATCTTTATTATTCCCTTTCTTCTGCTAGCTTTGGCCTCAGTTTGTTCTTTTTCTAGTTCGTTAAGGCATAGAGTTAGGTTACTTATTTAGGATCTTTCTTGCTTCTTAACGTAAGCATTTATTGCTATCAACTTCCCTCTTAGAACTGCATTTGTTGCATCCCACAGGTTCTAGTGTGTTGTGTTTCCATTTTCATTTGTCTCAAGAAACTTTCATTTCCACTCTAATTTCGTCTTTGTTCAGGAGAGCATTGTTTAATTTCTATGTGTTGTGAATTTTCCAGTTTTCCTCTTGTTATTGATTTCACGCCATGTTGCTCAGAGAAGATATTAGATGTGATTTCAATCTTGAGTTTGCGAAGACTTGTTTTGTGGTCCAACATATGGTCTATCTTATCAAATGTTCTGTGTGCACTTGAGAAGAAGGTCTATTCTGCTGCTGTTGACTAAAATGTTCTGTGTATATCTATTAGGCCCTTTTGGTCTGTAGTGTTGTTCAAATCTGCTGTTTCCTTATTATCTGCCTGGATGATCTATCTATTGTTGCGAGTGGTGCATTAAAGCCTCCAGCTATTACTGTACTACTGTTTATTTCTCCTTTTAGCTCTGCCAGTTTTTGTTTAAATATTTAGGTGCTTCTCAGTTAAGTGCATAAATACTTATAATTGGTATGTTTTCTTGATATAGTGACCCTTTGTCATTATATAATGATCTTTTTTGTCTCTTTTCACTATTTTTAACCTAAAGTCTGTTTTGTCTGATGTAAGTATAGCCTACTTCTGCTCTTGGGGGGAGGGGCGTGGGAGGAGGTTACCATTTGCTTGAAATGTCTTTTTCATCCTTTCACTCTTCATCTATGTGTGTGTCCACGGCTAAAGTGGGTCTCTTGCAGGCAGCATATTGTTGAATCTTGCTTCTTTATTCATTTGCCCATTCTATGTCTTTTAATTGGAGAATTTAATTCATTTACTTTTAAAGGAATTATCGATAAATAAGGACTTACTATTGCCATGTTGTTAGTTGTTTTCTGGTTGTTTTGTAAACCTGTTGTTTCTTGTTTCTTATCGTGGTGTCGATTTTTTGTTTTGATGTCTTTTGGTATCAGTATGCTTTATTGTATTCTTTTGTTGTGTTTATTGTGTTCTTTTTTGTATCCTTTTGTGCAATTGCTACAGGATTTTCCCTTGTGGTTACAGTGAGGCTAACAAAATATCTTAAACTTGAACACCCTATTAAACTGATAACTACTTAACTTCAAAAGAATTCATAAGCTTTGTACTTTTATGTCTCCTCCTCGCATTTTAGGTTATTGCAGTTACAATCTATGTGCTTTTTATATTGTGTCACTAATGATAGATTATTGTAACGATGGTTATTTTTATTACGTTCATTTTTTTAACTTTCAAGCTAGAGTCGCAAGTGAATTATGTCCCACTATGACCATACTGCTAATCTGACTACGACTATGTATTTACCATTACCAGCGAGATTAACTACCTTTTAATGTTTTTATGACATCAATTAGCATTCATTTACTTCTACCAAATTCCCTTCTTCTTTCTTTGCAAGGCAGGTCGGATGGTAATGAACTCTCTTACCCTTTCTTTGTTTGAGAAAGTCTTTATCCTTTCTTTGCTTCTGGAGGACAGCTTCACCAGGTATAGAATTCCTGGCTGACAGCTATTTTCTTTGAATATTTTGAATATGTCATTGCATTCTCTCCTAGCCTGAAGGGTTTCTGTTGAGAAAGGGCCTGAAGATTTTCTGTTAAGAAATCCACCAATAGTCTTATGGGGGCTCCCTTGTATGTAACTTCTCTGTTTCTTGCTGCTTTTAAAATTCTTTCTTTGTGTTTGGCTTTTGATAATTTAATTGTAGTGTGTCATGGGGCGGCCCTATTCAGGTTCAACCTATTTGGGGTCTTTTGGGCCTCATGCATCTGTATGCCCATTTTCTCCACGGATTCAAGACATTTTCAGTCATTATTCCTTTAAATATACTTTTTGTCCTGTTCTCTTTCTCTTCGCCTTCTGGAATTCCCATAATGCAGATATTGTTTCTTTTCACATTGATCCATAATTCTCATAGGGTATTTTCACTCTTTTTCAGTCTTTTATTCTTTTTTGCTCTTCTGACTGGGTAATTTCCAGCGTCTTATCTTCCAGGTTGCTGAGTCCTCTACATGATTGAGTCTACTTTTGAAACTTTCTATAGAATTTTTCAGTTCAGTTATTACATTTTTAAACTTTTCTATGGGTTTTTTTTTTGGTGGTTTGCTTTTTCCTTGTCAAACTTCTCATTCTGTTCATGCATTGTTTTCTTAATTTTGTTCAGTTACCTGTTTGTTTTTTCTTGTAGTTACCTAAACTTCCTTAAGAGAATTATTCTGAATTCTCTGTCTGAGAGTTCATAGACTTCCATTTCTTTAGGATCAGTTATCGGAGCTTTATTAATTTCCTTTGGTGGTGTCATATTTACCTGATTTTTCATGATCCTTGATTCCTTACATTGGTATCTGTGCACTTGGGTAATCAGGTTCCTCTTTCAGACTTTAATGGTTTGCTTGGAAAGAGACAGTTCACCAGTTAGCTCAGTTTGGGTTTCTGGATGTATCTTCTGGTAATGTCCTTGGGCAGGTCGGGACTGGTATTATGGCCTATTTGGGGGCAAGACGAGTGTTTGAGCTCTAAGGACAGAAATGGGGTGTGCGCCACTTGCTGAGAACAGTTAGATAGGACAGCTGGCTTGGCTCCCTAACCAAGTGAAGATATAGGATTAGCTCTGAAGTTGCCTGGTTTCTCCAGTAAAGCTTACTAGATGATTGGGGCTGAGTACTATATTTGATAATAGATGGGGCTATGAACTAGCCTCCTTATCTGGGCGAGGCAGTAGGATAAGACTTAGGGTCTGTACAGCTCATTGTTTGGGGACCCAAATCAGGCCAGAGAGTGTACTATATTCCCTGGTGAAGTGAAGTCGCCAGTTTTGCTCTGCAGGTGGAGGAAGCCATGGGATGTGCTCTCTGTTTAAGTGCCACTGTACAGAGGCCTGTTGAATGGACTATGCAGCTTACCATATGCTCTAGTTAGGTTCCCTGGCCAGGCGGGCTGAAGGCTCTATTCAGTGATGAGCAAGGCTATAAATTAGATTCCCTGCCCAGGTGTAGTGGGAGAAGTCATTCTAAGGCTGGTAAAGCTCTTTGTTGTCTCAACTCAAGCTGACCCACACTCCAAGTTTCCTAATCGAACAAGGCCGATTCCTTCTAGAAACTACCAGCTCTTCCCGCTCACTTCTTGGCTCGAGTGCCTCTGGGCTGCACAGGTTCCAGGAGTTGTTACCAGCCCTTCTGGTCAAGATAGGACCAGAAGACACTCTCCGCAGAAGGTGGGACTGTGATTCAGCCTCTTGCTTGCATGTGGACAAGTCGGGCTCCTGAACTGGCAAAAGTTTTCATGTGAGGATCCAAATCAGGCAAATCCGCACCCCATCACATCCCCTGGTCAGAACGTGTCTCTGCCTTGGTTCTGCGGAGGAGCAATGCCACTGGTTGGGATTACTACTCGGGGCACGGCAGATATGAACTCGGTCTACTAAGATCCACGCGCTGGTTGTTATGAGCCCCTTACCCCCGTCTCTGTGTTCCCCTTTCTCAGATGCCCCGTGGTGGAGCCCCATAGATCTCCCCACAATCCCCATGGGTGCAAGATCAGAGTAGCCCTACTGCTGGGTAACTCACAATGCTGGGAGGATGAGTTGTCCACGTGGGCTCCCTTTTCCTACAGAGACTGGAGGCTTAGAGGAGACATCTCTGCATGGTGCTGCACTGGTTTGGGGGAGGGGTTATGTGGCCAATGTGTAGCTACTTATTTTACCCCTCGAATGCAGTCTGCCTTGGTTTCTGTGATACGGGAAGGTGCTTCACCTCACCCGCCACGTACTATAATTCCCCGAGTGGTGTCTTGTTTTTAAAAAGCTGTCAGTTGTTCTTCTAGTGATAGGGAAGGAAGTCAGGAACAACCTGTGGCACCATCTTGGTGCTGTCACTCAGAAATTTTTAATTGTAGTAAAGTTCAGCTTATCAATGATTTCTTTCATGGATCGTGGTCTTTGGCGTTATATCTAAAAAGTCATCACCACACCCAAAGTCATTTAGGGTTTGTCTTCTCTTCTGGGAGTTTGAAGGCTTCATATTTTACGTTTAGTTCTGCAATGCATTTTGAGTTAATTGTTGTGAATGACGTAAAGACTAGGTCTAGATTCATTGTTTTACATGTGGATGTGCTGTTGCCCCAGCGCCATTTGTTGAAGACCAGTTTTGCTCCATTGTATTGCCACTGCTCTCTATCAAATATCAGTTGACCATATTTATATGTCCCTATTCCTGGGCTTTTTCGATTCTGTCCCATAGATCTATTTGTATATTCTTTCACCAATAGCACTCTGTCTTGATTACTGTAGTTTTATAGTAAGTTTTGAAGTTGAGTAGTGGCAGTCCTGCAACTTTATTCTTCAATAATCAGTTGGGTATTTTAGGTCTTTTGCTTCTCCATATAAACTTTACAATCAGTTCGTTGATAGCCACAAAATAACTTGCTGGGATTTTTACTGGGATTCTATTGACTGTATAGATCAAGTTGGGAAGAACTGACATCTTCATAGTATTGAGTCTTCCTATCCATGAATCTGGACTGTCTTTTCATTTATTTAGTTCTTCATTGATTTCATTCACCAAAGTTTCGTAGTTTTCATCATATAGATCTTATACACATTGTTTTGGATTCATACCTATGTATTTCATTTTGGGGCTGCTAATATTCCTATTGTGATATTAATTTCAAGTTTCACTTGTTCATTGTTGGCATATAAGAAAATGACTGGCTTCTGTATAATAACTTTGTATCCTCCCACTTGCTAGAATCATTTATTAGTTCCAAGAGTTTTTTGTTGATTCTTTAGGATTTTCTACATTGACCATCATGTCATCTGTGAACAAAGATAGTTTTATTTTCCCTTCCCAATCTGTATGCCCTTTATTTCCCTTTCTTGTCTTATTGTATTCACTAAAAATTCCAGGATAATGTTGAAAAGGACTGATGGGGAGGGACATCCTTGCATTGTACCTGATCCTAGTGGAAATACCTCTAGTTTCTCACCATTAAGTATGGTGTTAGCTATAGACTTTTTGTAGATATTCTTTATCAAGGTAAGGAACTATATAAATATAGAATATTAATAATATTAGTAGTAACATAAATGTAATATAAATAAATATAAAATATAAAAATATAATGTAATATATAATAATATAATATAAATAAATATATAAAATATAAAAAGTAATATAAACATAATATAATATATAATATATATAAATATAAATAAAATAATATAATATAATATAAATATAATACAAAATAATAATACATTAGTATTATCATTCAAGTGTTAATACACATATTTTTGAACCCACTCTAATCTGGTAACAGAGCCAATCATGGAAAGACGAATTATTTATTTTCTTGCTTTACCTACTTGTATTATGACTGAAATTTACATTATTTCATTTAATTAGAAGTTGAAATAAAAATGAACTCGCATGAGTCAGTTATAAAAATGGGAGAGAAAAATTAAAACATAAGTAAGTTTTGTGTTCATCATTTAACTATTTTTATCTCATTTTATTTTTTTACATTTTTTTAAACTTTTTTTTTATTTTTGAGAGACAGAGACAGAGCATGAGCGGGGGAGGGGCAGAGAGAGAGAGAGACACAGAATCTGAAGCAAGGCTCCAGGGTCTGAGCTGTCAGCACAGAGCCCCACGTGGGGCTCGAACCCATGAAACCACAAGATCATGACCTGAGCCGAAGTCAGACGCTTAACCAACTGAGCCACCCAGACACCCCCATCTCATTTTAATGGAAGAGAAAGTTAGTCTTTTTTCCTTCCTTCAGCTGTGATTTCACTGTAGGTTGAAAGCTAATAAATAAGCCATTTCTGGGCTTTCTTTTTCGATGAGGAAACATTTAAAAAAAACAACTATTGCTTAAAACATCGTTCTCTCATATGAGGAACAAATACAACAGAATCCAGTGATTAGACTATGTTTGCAACAATTGTTTGTTACGCCTGGGACTTTTTAGAAACAAGTATACTGTTATTCATATAATCTAAACTTTGCATTTTTCTGTTTTCAGGTCAAACTCCAAGAGTTTGAGGTCGAATTTTGATGGAACACCCAGATGTCCTCAGCTGTCATGAGGAGCACTTACCATGCTTGCTTGGACATTTTCCCCATTATGTTGGCAGATACTTCGCTATTGACACAGAAAAAAACAATGGATTAAAGAGTTGACCTATCAGTCACTGAAGCGTAGGGCCAATATTACCCTTGACCTGTGTGATCTGTATCCTTTTAGAAAGAAGACATTTTTTCACATGTGACTAATAATAATAATGATGATGATAGTAATAATAAGAAGAAAAAGAACAGACTCCTATTGGGCACCTACTACCCAAGTACACGAGTATGTACGTACACACACACACACACACACACACATTCTGCCTCTTCTTTCCACCATAGTTGTTATTACTTCCTCACACACTCATTTTCCTCCTTCTTGGTGAAAAACTGGTATAGGGGCTTCCGGGAGGCCTATGGAAGTCTTTGAGATGCATTGGTTTGGTATGAAGTACCCTCAAGGTCTGCAAATGTGACTTTAACCAAGGGATCTTCAGCTTGAACCAAACGTTTGCAGCATTACCTAAGGCATTGTTTGCACTCCAAAAAGAAGGATCAGCACGGGAAGAAATGATGCAAAGGACTTGCTGGAAGTTTGGGGGGGGGGAGGTGTCTTGGTTAGTTAGAGACTTAACTTCTCTCCTATACATCAAGCACAAAAAATTAAAAAATAAAATTAAAAAAAAAATAACAGCCCTATAAATAGAACAAATGTGGAAATACTGCAGGACTGAAAATCAGCCCATCGCGACTGCCAGTCTTAGGGAGCTTCCAGAGGAGAGGTTCCAGAAGGAATTACTGCTATTTGCTCCCAGCAAAAATTAGGGGGGAAAAAAAGGTTCCCTTACCTGTTGTTAACTGCCAAAATGAGTATCAAGAGCTTCTTGGGAAGTTTACACACGTATGGAGAGAAAAAGGAGGCAATGACAGCGTTTAGCTTTCAATGAATTACCTTTTGTAATTTCTCAAGTATAACAAATGTTGAACATCTCAGGGGAATAAACTCTAAGACTTGGAAAAGCTGGACACCAACAAGATGCACCTTTTTCATCTTTATCAGGTTAACATGATCTAAATAGCTCCTTCCGTTTCAAATGTCTCCGGACGCCCCCGAAAGGACAGATTCACTGGCAGTGTGTACCTAGACCTGGTTGTGTCACTGCGCTTGGGTAAAGCATTTTCATTAAGCCCTGTGCTATGTTCCGTGGCACTATTGATGAACTTAGGCGCTACTCTAGTCCATCGATTTCATGATCAATACATTTAGACGATGGCTTTGTAATTTGTAGCTGGATCGGCGAGTTATTTTACTGGATTGATTGAATCAACTTGCAACATGAGGGCTAGAGGGAAGAGGTTGCATGCTCACCGAGAAGAAAACGGGAGAGAAATGATCGTCCTCTCACAATTGATGAAGATCGTCACTTGTTTGTAATGAGAAATCCCATACACTTTGGGTTTCTTTAAAATGATTACTGAACTTGTTTGTAACTACTCACTTTTATGCTCAACATCAGGCAAGGTATAGGTATGCAAAACTGAACAAACCATTGTAACTTTTGCCCTCATGGAGCTGATAGTTTAGATGACAAGAGAGAGGGTTTGAATACATAATTAGACAAATATATACACATGATGAGTGTGATTTACTTTACACTTAAAAATGAAGAGAAAGCATTTTTTTTAATTTTGAGAGAGAGAGAGAGAGAGAGAGAGAGCAAGAAGGGGAGGAGCAAAGAGAGAGGGAGGGAGGAAGAGAGAATCCCAAGCAGGCTCTGCATTGTCAGCACAGAGCCTGATGCAGGGCTCGAACTCACGGACCGTGAGATCATGACCTGAGCTAAAGTCAACAGTCCGACGCTTAATCGACTGAGCCACCCAGGTGCCCCCAGAAAAAGCATTTTTTTTTAAAAGAATGCAAAGTAGCTTTAAATTTTTTCTTTTCTTTTTCTCCCTTCCTTCCTTCCCGCCCCCTCCTCCTCCCCATGTTGCTTATTGGAGAATGTATAGGTTGAAGGAGATTGGAATATATCAAGTAGAAAGCATGGGAAGAAGAATAACAAGATGTAGGAAAGGAAGTGGAGAAAGGAAGGAAAACCACCAAAGACCCCGTGAATTCTGTTTAAAATATTTGATGATAGAAACTAATGGCAGAGTTGGTAAGCTTAGAGAAATAAATCCAGAAGAAGGAAATCACTTAGGAAGGAAGATTCTTGGGGCTCCTGGGTGGCTCAGTCAGTTAAGCATCTGACCCAGGTCACGATCAGGTCATGATTCGGCTCAGGTCGTGATCTCACAGTTTGTGAGATCGAGCCCCGCGTCAGGCTCCACGCTGACAATAAGGAGCCTCCTTGGGATTCTCCCTCTCCCTCCCCCCACCCCCACTCTGCTCTTCCTTCACTCATGCTCTCTCTCTCTCTCTCTCAAAATAAATAAATAAACCTTTTTTTTAAAAAAAGAAAGAACAGTCTTAATTTTTCTGTAAGTGGACAGTTTTGTTTTGTCTTGCTTTGTTTTGTTCTGAAACTGTTCTCGCAGAGTGTATGTTATTGGCAGAATCTTGGATGGAGTAATTAGTTACTGGCTCAGAGGAGTGAACTGTAACGCCCATGGTCATACAGGCAGAGCTGGGTCGGGCCGCCAGGTCTCCTAATGCCTAAACTGGGGTTCTTTTCACTGTATTGCCTCCCTTCTGGGTAGAGAAAGCTTTGCAGATGCCGTGCCTCGCTATTTGTAAAAGGACATCTTGGTTTACAATGTGAACAAACTGTAGAATTTGTCTACAATTGCTGACCTCTCCTGAGGGCCTGTGGTCACACTCCTTGGCTTCTGTCCAGCCCGTGGTCAGATTTACCTCGTGGGTGAGGTTGGGAGAGAGACCTGGGCCGCTGTGACTGTTTCGGCCTCTCCCTGGTATCTGCCTGCAAAGAGCTTTGAGTTGCCGTGGGAGAGGCCTGGGACAGGCAGATAACCCACCTAAGTTTCATTTCTCCCAACAGCGTTAGCCACAACAAAGCTGGCGTTTCTATCTCATAGTGTGCGTCCTGCGAGCTCAGACGGAAGAGAAGGGTGGCAATTATTGGGGCTCCCCTAAGCCCAATAGATTTTATTGAGAGACGTATTTCCTAGTGGTTCAAAACATGGACACTGGAGCCAGATTAGCTGTGTTTGTATCCCAGCTCTGACACTTAACTAGCTGTGTGATCTTGGGCAAATCGCTTAACTACTCTAACAAAATGAGACAAAAGTAGCATCCACGCCGACGTGTTTATGTCACAATTAAAAAAAAAATTTTTTTTTAGGTGTCTGACACGTAGGATAAAATTTTAAAAACCGGTGGTTTATTACCATGTACAAGGGACAATTTTTCAAGAAGCCTTTCAAGAAGACTGTGGATTTTTATTATACGCATATTTCAAATACCTATTTTTATATGGAAGCAGTGAAGTTTATGGTTAAAAGCATGGGGTCTGGAGTCAGACACCTCGGTTCAAATTTTAGCCTCACGACTTACCAGTTGTATGACTTTAGGCAAGTTACTTAACCTTGGATCTCAATCTTGTCACAGTGATATAAGGATACTGGCCGTACCCACCTTAAGAGATTATTATGGAAAATGACAATATTTATAATGTACTTATTGATCTAATAGTCATTATATATTTATTCAAGAAAATACATACGTAAAAATGGAGTGGAATTGCTGGGGCCTGTGGTAACCCTATGTTTAACCTCTGGAAAAACTGCAAGACATTTTCCAAAGCGGTTGAAATATTTTACATTCCCACCAGCAGTATATGAGGGTTCTGATTTCCCCACATCTTCACCAACAGTTACTCTCGCCCATCTGTTTTCTTTTAGCCATCCCCGTGGATATGAATTGGTAGCTCATTGTGTTGTTGACTTGTGTTTCCTTGAAGTTGAATGATGTCAGGCATTTTTCTTATGTTGATTGGCCATTGGTATATCTTCCTGGAGAAATGTGTAATCAGGTCCTTGTGCATGGTTCAACTGGGTTACTTGCCCTTTTATTACTGAATTATATTTTATATTTCATATATTCTAGAATTTTATAGATTCTAGGGGCAAGTCCCTTAACAGACATATGATTTGCTCTCATGCTTTTGGTGTCACATCTAAGAAGTCTTTGCCTAACCCAAGTCATGAAGATTTACTCCTATATTTTCTTCTAAGCGTTTTCTAATTGTAGCTCTTATATTTAAGTTAATGATACCTTTTGAATTATTTTTTGTATACGGTGTGAGGTAGTAAATCCCTTTTTTTTTTCCAGGTGGATATCCAGTTGTCCCAGAACCATTTGTTGAAGACGATTCTTACCCTATGGAATTAACTTGGCACTCTTCCTGAAAATCAATTGACTATAGGGCACCCGGGTGGCCCAGTTGGTTAAGCATCTGACTCTTGATTTCAGCTCACATCATGATCACTCTGAGATCGAGGCCCACGTCAACACAGAGCCTGCTTGGAATTCTCTCTCTCCTTCTGTCTCTGCCCCTCCCCTGCTCTCTCACACAGACACTCATTCTCAAAATAAATAAATAAATAAATAAATAAATAAGCATTTTAAAAATAAAGATAAAAAATAAAATCAATTGACTATAAGTGTGAGCCTTTATTTATGGACTCCAATTCTATTCCATTGATCTATATGTCTATCTTTATGCCAACATTACACTGGTTTTATTACTGTATCTTTGTAGTAAGTTTTGAAATCAGAAAGAATGTGTCCTCCAACTTTGCTCTTCTTTTTAAATATCATTTAGGCTATTATGAGAACTTTGAATTTCCATATGAATTTTGGGATTAGCTTTAGGATTAGCTGGCAAAGAAACCTGCTTGGATTTTCACTGAGATTGCATTAAATCTATAGATCAACGTGGCGAGTATCTCCATATAACAATATTAGGCTTTTTGAATCATGAACACGGTATGGCTTTCTACATATTTGCATTTTCTTTCCTGTCTTTTGACCCTGTTTTATAGCTTGCAGACTATACATTTTACACTTTTTTGGTTAAACTTATTCATAAGTATTTTATTTTTTTGATATTCTTTTCTTTCCTAGAAAAATACAGTTAATTGATGTATATTGATCTTGTACCTGATAACCTTACTGAACTTCTTTATTCTAATAGTTTTTCTGTGTATGTATTCCTTAAAATATTCTATATACAAGATCCGTTCATGTAAAAATAGAAATGGTTTTACTTCTTCCTTTCTAATCTAGATACTTTTTATTTCTTTTTCTTATCTAATCGCCCTGACTAGACCCTCCAGTACAATGTCGGAAGGAAGTAGTTAGAACAGATACCCTTATTTTGTTTCTGATCTTTGGGAGAAAGTATTCAGTATTATGTGTGATGTTAGCCGTGAATTTTTTGTAGATACCTTTTATCAGAAAGAGGAAGTTCCCTTCTATTTCTAGTTTTTTAAGACTTCTGTAAGATTGGAGGTAACATTCCCTCTTTCATACGTGGTTTAGCAATATGAGTTTTCTCTCTTTTCACCTTGGTCGATTTGGCTAAAGCCTTGTCCATTTCGTTGATCTTTTTTAACAATCAACTTTTGGTTTTGTTGACTTTCTCTATTGGTTTTGTATCCTCTATTTCATTAATGTTTTCTCTGATCTTTATTATTTCCCTCCTGCTTTCTTTGGGTTTAGTTTCCCTTTTTTTTCTAGTTCCTTAAGGTGGGAGATTAGGTTGTTGATCGCGAGATCATTTTTATACAGGTGTTCAGAGCTATAAATTTCTCTTTAGTCACTGCTTTCACTGCATCCAATAGGTTTTGGGATATTTTATTTTCACTTTTATTCAGCTCAAAGTATTTTCTGATTTCCTTTGTGATTTCTTCTTTTACCCATTGGCTATTTAAAAGTACGTGACTTGATTTCTTCGTATTTGTGACTTTCACAAATTATTTGTGTTGTCGGTTTCTCATTTCATTCCTTTGTGGTCAGAGAACATACTCCATATGGCTTAAATCCTTTGAAATTTATTGAGTCTTGTTATACAGCTCTGCGTATGGTCTGCCTTGGATTGCGTTTTGTGTGCACTTGAAAAGAATGTGCATTCTACCGTTGTTCCATGGAGTGATCCGAAGATGTCTTTTCTAAGTCGTCTATAGTATTGTTCGTATCTTCCATTTCCTTGTTGATCATCTATTTTTTTCTAGCCACTATTAAACATAGGCTAGTGAAGTCTCCCATTATTATCACTGATGGCATATGTATTTTTTATTTTCTTTCTATAAATATTTCCTGCTTAGCCCTCTACCCGTTTGCTATACTTGAAAAGCATATGTAAACCTTAAATGCCCCACCAGAGGTCATCCACCTCTCTGCTCCTTTTGTCGACATGCACACCAGAGAGGGACACAAAACATTGGGGATGGATAGGAGTAAATGGGGGGGGGGAGTCCCGGAGCTTGGTGGTACAAAGGATCAGCATGAGTACAGTAGTGGCAGACTTAAAAGGTCATGTCAGGTCAAATACGATGGAAGTCTGAATTGAGTTAAACTAGGAAATTTCAAAGCTCAGTCCGTACTCTAAGTTGTAGACCAGAAATCACAGATAAGTATGAGCTCATGGTTAATTGATTTTTGACAAGAGTGCCAAGACAATGCAATGAGAGACAAAATAGTCTTTTCAACGAATGGTGCCAAGGCAGCTAGACATCCACATGCAAAAAAGAAAGAAAGAAAGAAAGAAAGAAAGAAAGAAAGAAAGAAGAAAGAAGAAAGAAAGAAGAAAGACAAAAGAAAGAAGAAAGAAAGAAAGAGAAGAAAGAAAGAAGAAAGAAGAAAGAGGGAAGAAGAAAGAAAGAAGAAAGAAGAAAGAGAAGAAAGAAAGAAGAAAGAAAGAAAGAGAGGAAAGAAAGAAAAAAGAAGAAAGACAGAAGGAAGAAAGAAAGAAGAAAGAAGAAAGAAAGGAAGAAGAAAGACAAAAGAAGAAAGAAAAAGAAGAAAGAAGGAAGAAGGAAGAAGAAAGAAAGAAGAAAGAGAAGAAAGAAAGAAAAAAGAAAGAAAGAGAAGAAAGAAAGAAGAAAGAAAAAAGAGAGAAGAAAGACAGAAGAAAGGAAGAAAGAAAGAGGAAAGAAGAAAGAAAGAAAGAAGAAAGAAGAAATACAAAAGAAAGAAGAAGGAAGAAGAAAGAAAGAAGAAAGAAAGAGAAGAAAGAAAGAAGAAAGAAAGAAAGAGAAGAAAGAAGAAAGAAAAAAGAGAAGAAAGACAGAAGAAAGAAAGAAAGAAAGAAAGAAAGAGAAAGAAAGAAATTAGACTCCTACTTCCCACCATATACAAAAAATAATTCAAAAGAGATCATAGACCCAAATGTAAGAGCCAAACCTATAAAACTCTTGGAAGAAAATAAAGGAGTAAAACCTCATGACCCCGGGTTAGGCAACGTCTTCTTAGAGACCACACCAAAAGCATAAGCAATTAAGGACAAAATACGTTAATTAGACTTCATCAAAATTAGACACTTTTGCGCGTCAACAGACGTCTTTAAGAAAATGAAAAGACAATTCACATAAGTGGAAAAATACTTGCAAATAATATATCTGATAGGGCCTTGTGCCCAGAGTAAATAAAGAACACCATTTAACAATTTTTTAAAAAAACCACACACAATTAAATGAGTTAAAACAGGGGCAAAGGATTGAATGGACCTTTCTCCGAAGAAGATACACAAATGGCCAAGCACGTGCTTAACATCATTAGTCATCAGGGAAGAAATGTAAACCAAAATCACAGCGAGCTTGCAGTACGGCCGCCGGTGTTGCCACCGCCTTAGCATTTTGGAATCAGGAGAGCTGAGCCCATGCCCGGGCAGGGTAGAGGGTGGTGGGCAGGTCTGGCCTCCTGTCACCATGGACAGTTTTTCCTTTTCCTAAGTGGACTGTCAGCAATCCAGCCAGATCCGCTCTTTCACCTTCAAGGTAGAGGAAGAGGATGATGTGGGGCGTGTGCTGGCTTTGACCACGCTCTGCCTCATCAAGGGGGCCAAAGGTCAGTGTAATGTCCTAGAAGTCATGGCCGGGAACCAAGACCGCCAGGAGACTGCAGTCCCGGTGGCCAACCTCAAGTTGTCCTGAGTTGTCCTGAGTTGTCCAACTCACGCTCAGGTTGGAGGACGTCCAGCTCCAACCCCCTGTAACCTTCCATCTGGAGTCGGGTTCCGGGCCTGCGCGGATCGCGGGGCAACGCGAAAAGCACTGACGTTTCTGATGAAGAAGAGAGTGAAGAGGGGAGTGAGGAGGAGGAAGCTGAGTTGTGCCCCATCCTGCTTGCCAAGAGGCAAGGAGGCCCCAGCCTCCTTGGGTGGCAGGACCTCTGAACTTCTATTCTGACCCTTTTTCCCCACTTTACCTATGAGATCGGAGGTCAGCATCAGAAGCTCAGGACTACACATGTGTAATACTTCCCACATTTTTCGATAAAGGTTGAAATACAGCGACGTGGAGTGGGTTTTTTTTTTTTCCTGCAAAAACAAACAAATCAACAACAACACGGCACTAGGATGGCTATACTAAAAAAGATGGACAAGGATAAGTGTTGACGAGGATGTGGAGAAATCGGCACTTTTACACATCGACAGAGGGAATGTTAAAGGGCGTAGGCCCTTTGGGAAATAGCTTAGGTGTTCTTTCAATAATTAAACATACAGTTACCACACGACCCAGAAATTCTATCCTGAGCCGTATCCTCAAGGGAAAGCAGATGTCCGTGAAAAACTCGGACACGAATGTTCATAGAAGCATCGTTCATAAAATCGAAACGGGAAAAAACCCGGGGCGCCTGGGTGGCTCAGTCAGTCGGGTACCCGACTCTTGATTTTGGCTCAGGTCATGATCCCAGGGTCGTGGGACTGAGCCTCATATGGGGCTTCGCCCTGAGCGTGGAGGCTGCTTAAGATTCTCCTTCTCGAAATGAGTCAGTCCAAAAAAAGGACAGATATCATATGTTTTCACTCATATGTGGAAGTTGAGAAACTCAACAGAAGACCACGGGGGAAGGGAAAGAAAAAGAATAGTTACGAACAGAGAGGGAGGCAAGCCATCAGAGGCTCTTAAATACAGAGAACAAACTGAGGGTGCAAGGGGGTGGCGGGGAAAACGGGTGATGGGCATTGAGGAGGGCACCTCTTGGGACGAGCCCTGGGTGTTTTACTTAAGTGATGCATCATGGGAATCTACTCCCAAAACCAAAAGCACGCTGTATACAGTATATGTTAACTAACTTACTAACTTGTCCATAAGTGATATAAAAAAAAATAAAACGATAAAATCCACAAATAAATAAAATAAGATTCTCTTTCTCCCTCTGCCCCTCTCCCCTGTTCTCTCGCTCACTCGCTCCCGCTCTCTCTCTGCCTCAAAGAAAAAAAAATGGAAAAAACCATCAACTGAAAACTGGATAAACAAAATGTGGCATAAGCGTACAATGTAATATTATTTGGCCATAGAAAGGAATAAAGTTCTGACACCTGCTACAACGTGAATGAATCTTGAAAACATTATGCTAAGTGAAGGAAGCCAGACAAACTGCCACGCACACTGTATGCTTCATAAAAACCACTGAATTTCATATTTTAAAATATTGAACATTATGTTCTGTGAATTACATCTCAATAAAGCTACCAGCTTTTAAAATACACATAAGATCATTTCCCGACTCTTAAGAAAGTCACGCTTTAGCATGGGTAAAATGGTCATTGCCGGTGTTTAGACTTGAGCCTCTGCCTTCACTTCTGACTCGAGAAGTCAGTGCATTCAGGATAGACTCCTGTTACCCACCTGGAAGACGATTGTGCTGAACATCAGGGTCATGCCATACCCCATTGTGCCAACCGTCTGCCCAACTGTGGGCATACACACAGTCGACACCCAGAAATTCTCATTGAACTACACTGGTTTCTACCAAATTCCCTCAGCTTGTCTGTGGGAAGCTCAGTTAGTCCCCTGCTGGATCACTCTGGTTCTAAGTTTTTTTAGCGCTTATTTATGATTGTTGAGACAGAGAGAATCAGAGTGCAAGCGGAGGAGGGGCAGAGAGAGAGAGAGGGAGAGAGGGAATCCGAAGCAGGCTCCAGGCTCCGAGCTGTCGGCCCGGAGCCCGACGCGGGGCTTGACCTCATGGGCCGCGGGATTGTGACCTGAGCTGAAGTCAGATGCTTAACCGACTGAGCCACCCAGGCGTCCCTCTGGTTCTAGAGACCAGTCCCATCTACCTGGATGATTTACTATCTCAGAGATCTTTCTGTTTTCACTAACCTTCCTGGTGGATATGCGTCTGGCTTGTTCTAACTCAACCAAAGTCCATTTCTGACCATGCTGAGTAAATCTCCTTTCAGCTACCTGTCAAGTGACCTCATATGGCTGGAGACGCAATATGGTCTAATACGAGAGCATAGCAGTTAAGAGTCCAAGCCCAGTCCAAGTCCTCTCTCCAATTCAGATAAATAGCAAAGGTAGGTCTCTCCTCTTTCTCCCCCAACCTCCTCTTTTCTTTCTTTTTTTAAAATTAAGTACAATGTATTGTGAAATTGTTTTCCGTACAACACCCAGTGCTCATCCCAACAGGCGCCCTCCTCCGTGCCCCTCAACCACTTTCCCCTCCCTCCCACCCCCCATCAACCCTCAGTTTATTCTCAGTTTTTAAGAGTCTCTTATGGTTTGCCTCCTTCCCTCTCTGTAACTTTTTTTCCCCTGTTCCTCTCCCCCATGGTCTTCCGTTAAGTTTCTCAGGATCCACCTATGAGTGAAACCATACGGTATCTGTCTTTCTCTGCCTGACTTATTTCACTTTAGCAGAAGACCCTCCAGTTCCATCCACGTTGCTGCAAATGGCCAGATGTCATTCTTTCTCATTGCCCGGTAGTACTCCCTCGTGTATACAAACTACATCTTCTTGATCCATTCGTCAGTCGGTGGACATTTCGACGTCACGATGCAGGAAGAACGATCTTGAAAAAGCGTGCCTCGGAACAGGCCCCTTCCTTGCTGAATTGCTACAACAGACCAAACGCTTCATGTCAGGTGCACTCCTAAGCGCCCTGTGTCTATTGACGCCTTAAATATTCACAACAGTATGTATTCCTCTTCTCACTTTACGGATGAACACGATGAGGCACGGAAAGGTTAAGTTGCTTACCCAAGAGAGCGCATTCACTGCCAAGACAGCATGGCTCCGGAGTCCTTGATCTCGGCATCGCACTGTCCCCATGCCGTCCCCCTGTGGGCCGTTCATCCCACTGACAGTACAATTCTTACCGTGGTTTTCAAGGCCTACGTGATCTACTCCCTGCCTTGCTCAGGGCTCTACCGCTGCCCAGTACTTGAACTGCCCAGGCCCCAGTCCCAGGCCCGCCTCTTCCCCGGCACCTTTGCACTTTCAGTTGGCTCTGTAATGCGTCTCCTCCCCTCTCCCCTCCTTCACACGCCTGGCTGTTTAAATGTTACCATGCCCGAGATCTTCCCCCATCTTCCTTTCTTAGCAATACTCCCTCTCCAGCTCTCTCTCCCCAGCTGATTCCAGCAGCCTCCTCATTTTTGTTCCCGTCACTTCTCTCAATGTGTCTACCAGACCACGAGCGGCCTCCCCCGTTGGGCTGTGGGATCTTGAAGACAGGAGCTGTGTCTATCTATCTGCTCTCTATCTGGCCCAAGGTCAGCACCTAATCAAAATTGGCTTCATGAACAACGAAGAAGACTTCACCCGAACCTTTGTTACGGGACATGTCCACATATATTGCCATTACCCTGAACTTGTGAAACCAGGGCTCTGTTTTGTTCATTTGTGTGCCCCTGTGTCTAGTATATTCACACCAGAACGCTTTAATATATACTGAACAAGGAGAATGGATAAAGGAGTGAGCCATTAAGGACCAGGATTTGCCAAGAAAGGCTTTATAGAAGAGGTATACTTAAATGCCTTACTTCAGTTGCCAAAAACATTTTTCAAGCATAAAAGATATGCATTTTTAAGGCTCCTTATGAAGCAAACAGTTCTTGCTAAATAACATATCAATCATTCAAATGTAACCGAGAAAATACCATATGGATACTTTTATTGCAAAAAAAAAAAAAGCCACGGGTTTAAGTTCTATATGAACTTAGAATTTTGCCAAACATTTAAATAGTGACAAGGTGTTAATGTTGGTTTCCAAATCCCCAAAGTGGCAGACCATATATCTGAACAGGATCAAGGCCCAGCTGATTTAATCCTCAACAACAGTAGTTAGTGGGGATCAACTCCTTTTTAATTCAAATGAGTTGACGAATAAGACAGACATGGATGAAATGAGCTGTTGTATAGGCTGTTTTATTTTACTCAGACTTAACCTATAATTTATCTGAAGCAAAGAATGACTTGCTTCAGACAAATCTGTGAAGCCAGAGTGCAGGCTTAGAAGCCTAAGCTCTATCATTTACCTGCTGTGTGACTTCAGGCAAATTATTCTCTAAATGTTGGTTCCCTGGCTTATAAAGTGGGGATAATGGTAGTATCTGCCTCAGTGAATATAAAATGCTTCCCGTAGTGCCTGGTATGCAGAAATTCTTTACGGAGTGTTAGATATCGATAGTAGTGTTTTGGGTACTGGATTGGTCAAGAGATCTGAGTTCTAGTCCCCATTCTTTCGCTAACTAGTTGCAGGACTTTGGGCAAATTCCTTGGCCGTTTTCTGTCCCAGGTTCCCCTTCAGAAAAGGAGGGCATTCCCACGACTGTTTGTTTCAGATATCTGCTGCTGGATCGTAAGCCACCAAAACTTAGTGTCTTAAAATGACAATTCAGTATTCTCATAACCCTGTGGGTTCGCTGGTATTAGCCGGAAGGTTCTTTTGCTCTACGTAGTATCGCTGAGGTCACTCAGGGAGCTGCATTCCGTTGGGAGTTTGGCTGGGGCAGTACCATGTAAAGTGGCCTCTCGCCACCGACGGTCTCTCTCCCTGTGTCCTCTTTCCACCCCAAGATGCAGTCTTCCCATAGGGCAAGTTCCAACGTAGAGGGTTCATCCAGCCTCCTTGTCATCTTGCTTGCTCACGTTCCGTTGGCCAAAGCCAGTCAGATGGGCAAAGCTAAGTCCGTTCGGAAGAAGACTACACAAGGTATGAATGCCGCGAGGTGTGTTTCATTGGAGCCCATCGACGGAACAGTCTACCCCACCATGATTCCAGATTTTCCTCAGAATCAGCATACGCCATCATAGGTCGAATTCCTTTGTCTTCAACCGCCCCCCTCCAAAAAAAAGCGCTGTAGACAAATTTTCCCCTTCTGTTGTAGTTCCCCCTAACTGTTGACTTGGCCCCTCGTCTTCCTGGATCCAATACACTACTTGAACACGCTAACGTTCTGATCCCTTCGGATTCCAACTACTATTCCCCACCCCACAAAAATGTCAGTACCTTTCCTTAGGCTTCCCTTACTTAGTCTGCTCTCTTTCCCCATCTCTTTTCTCCTTTGGTGCATCCCTGAGAGGCACTTACATAAGGTTTGCAGCTATAGCTTCTCGGTGTTTCCACAGGTCTGATCTTGCTATTTTGTGGGGCTTTCCCTTTACGTCCTACTGGGAACAGAACAAGGGTGGCTGTCCTCGCCTAACGTTCAAGCGCTTCTTCTGTGTCACACGCCTCAGCAAATGCTCATCACCTGCCTCTTGATGCTGGAAGGAGAAGTTTCGAGTTTTCTATCCAGCTGGAGCCATCTAGGGGGCGTGTGGTGCAGGGAAACCCCCAGGGCCCCAACCGACAGCCTACAAGCATTCTGAAAGCCAAAGCGACAAACCGCTGTTCATTCGTACGAGCTGTTTCACACTCTCTTCAGGGACATACCTTGTTGCTGATATAAAAACTGTATCCAGGGGCTGGGGTTTTCATCTCAAAATACCCCCTCCCTCATCTCTGAGGGAGTCATTTCAGGTTGAAATGGAAACCTAGCAACCATCTGGTTAATAGGATCAATTCAGGCAGCAGGAGGTCTGGCCGGAGGTACAGAGTTTAGCATTTAGTAACAATAAAGAGCTCGGCGTCTAGGCTTTCCACAAAGCTAAAAAAAAAAAAAAAAAAAAAACCCACCTTGTTTAAAAGGCATTTCAGGAGGCTAAACAATCACTTCTTTGGGATTCTTCTCTTTAGAAATCCACAAAACAAAAATCACGCACATCTTATCTGATAATTGCTATTAACTATGCTGTCGTGTTTTCCCGATATCATCTAATATGTCATTCGTAAGACCTAGAATAGAGCTAGGGTGGTTCCTTCAAAAAAGCCTCATGCCAGGAAGTTACGAATGTGTCAAACAGGCACAGTTTCGAGAAGGCACACTGACAGAATTTTTGAAACTATATATTTTATAAAGTAATATGGATCCATGAATGAGACATCAGCATTTGAATACAAACCACCTGACGTGTGTGGTCCTTTCTTTTTTAATTTTTTTTTCAACATTTATTTTTGAGAGCGTGAGAGGGACAGAGTGCAAGCAGGGGAAGGGGCAGAGAGAGAGAGAGGGAGACACAGAATCTGAAGCAGGCTCCAGGCTCCAGGCTCTGAGCTGTCAGCACAGAGCCCGTCGCGGGGTTCGAACCCATGAACCGTGAGATCATGACCTGAGCCAAAGTCGGACGCTTAACCGACTAAGCCACCCAGACGCCCCCACGTGTGATCCTTTCTGAAGACAGATTAAAAATATATGCTTGACATGAATTTGCTCACTTTTAACTTAAGTGTAAATATATCTGAGGTTATGTAAGTGTGTTTTGAAAAAGAACTCAACTACCAGTAAAAATCGAATGTTCCCCAAATTCTCCAGTTTATGTAAATGACCCGAGAATATTATGCTGCCTATATGTATGCGTTTTTTAAGAAAATCATTTTAAGAACAAGAATTTTAACACGAGAAACAGTAGAAAGAATAATAAGTTAAATACACTAAAATAGAAAATATATTATTCATTGTGTCTGTTTCTAGCAGTCATGCATAATGGAAAAATTCTTCTCTTAAAAAGACTAAGATTTTTGTGCATGCGCAGAAAATATCTGAGCAGATCTACAAGAGAATATTAACAGTGTTTCACTCTGGGTAGAGAAACCAGGAGTGGCAGGGAGATTTAGTTCACATTTTGTATCTTCATCAGAGGGTGGACTTTTTAACATTATCGTGCATGGCTTCATCATACAAACTTAGATGAAAAAAGACAAACTTAAGCTTTTAATTTTATTCTGTTAGCCTTATCCCCAGGTCACAACTAGAACTTAATAGGGATACAATTCATAGAATTTGTGGCACTTTGGAGCTGGAGAGATCATCCGTCCCGCGACATCAGCTATTTCTAAACTAGTGCAAAGTTTACTCAGTTTGCCTAACACCAGATGCAACTATATTCCAATAGAGCTACAGAATTTGGGCAGCCGTTGGAATTCACCTTGATGGACCCTGACCTACAGTTGAAGGTGTGTAGGATAGGTTTCCCTTTTGCTCCTCAGTGCCATTAAGTGCCAAGATCATTCCTTCAAGAAATGGGCAGGATGGGCAGAAGAGGTGTTTGCCTACCAGGGCAAGGGTTAAGACACCAGAAGGGTTCCCTCCCACCTACCTCTGATTTCCAAATACATTCCGTTACAGATTTCGACTTTGAATGAAGACACTGCCATTTACTGAGGTGCATATGTCCCTGTGAGGGGTAAGCAATAAAACACAACCCAAAGAAGAGTTGAACCTGCTGCTTCTTTCCTGAACATTGGGAAGAAAGCAGGGGAAGGGAGAAGAAAACTTGGAGGTACCAGAGAGACGAAAAGGTAGACTGAGGAAAGCTTGGTCCACTTCACTCTTCTGCCTACAGAATCCTACTGCCATGTCATAAGCTTTAGAAAGTGACTTTGGGTGATAACTTGAGCCTGTGTAAAACTGAGCAACCCCAGAAGTTCCTCACGTTTGAAAATCCCAGTAGCTCCCCTCCTTGTGATGTCTCCACTGTCTCCTCACCCTTTTCTGGGGAGAGCATGACTTCTCGGTTTGCTCTATCCTCGTATGGAGACTCCTGAGCCCAAGGCTTTGCTTGGAAACAATGGTGTCAGTGTTGAGTATCACAACCTAATGAGAAGGAGAGACATTGAACAACTGAAAGGAGAGCGCACACACGCATACACATCACCTCCTCATTAACTACTACTCATCTTTCAGGGCTCCAGGAATTGGGTAATTATCACTATCATGTTTCTTACCTTCTTCGCCACACCATAAAAATCTTCGCGGGTAGCGACTGTGTCTTCTATCGCGGGATCTCCCAGCCACCACACCTGGCTTACAGTAGGCTCATAATACATTTTCGGTGAAGGAAGGAAGGAAGGAAGGAAGGAAGGAAGGAGGTGAAGCCACTTAACTGAATGTTAACACAAAAACTATAAATTTCACTCTATAGAGAAGACAAATTTCAAAATAATTATGAATGCACAGCCCCCTACCCCCGCCCGCCACCCAGCGATGATTCTTAGGAATTCTCCATGGCTGTCGCAGCCTCCTCCCATGTCTTCCAGGAAGAGAGAATTCTAAATGATGCTTATTTAAGAATTCTCAGGTTTTAAGGTTCGGAGTTTGTAGGGAGGAATGTTGGACAGTGAGCTGAAAATGAGAGAAGAATGAGAAGGAATGGGAAGGACCAGCCGTGCCGGGTGGGGAAAACCAAGGCAAGAGTTAAGAGAGTTGGCAGAATCCCCAGGGTGAGCTTGTGTCAGGTTGACTATTCCCATCTCAAGTTTGCACACGCCTCTGGAACTCCCTGAAGTCTTTTGTGAGGGAAAACCCCACCTACAGGCTCTGGATGAAACGTCCCTCCCGGCTTCTAGAAATGAGTCCCCTGGTCCTACTATGACTCATTTCCTGGAAAAGTCGTAACTGGTCTAGCCTGACCTTCAGAGCCTGAAGGAGTGCAGATTCGTCTTTCAAATTCAAGAAGAATTTAGAGAAACCATTCAGAAAAGCCTCAAAGACCACTCGCTCCGTCTCCTGCTTTATCAAGAACTTCATGAACATCGTTGCCGGTACTTTCTTCGGCATGTTCTGGGTGAATCAGCACGAAAACAAAGTGACTCCACTGCCAAGTTGAAATTGAATTCTGCAAAGGATGTTATTTCTGGTTTTGAAAAAAACTGCGCTCAGAACTTGAACCTAAAGTAATAACACACCCTTTCCGGCCTTAGGGAGTCATCCCTATAACCTGAAGCTTGGCGCAATCTCTGGGTTTAGCCATTGCTTATGGCTCTTTGTTTGTCACAACAATTCCCATCTTGTTTTCTACCTTGGAGTTGGTAACTGTAGCTTACCTTTCAGGAAAAAATGTATTTGTATTGCCCTCACCTGTGTATGATTACCCGGCAAGCGGAAAACCCAGTCTTGAGAAGATGCCACCCATTATTCCTTCCTCTCTTCTGCCAAGCTCTTGAGACTTTAACCGTTTGATCGGGACAGGTTCTTTTCTCCAATCCAGTCGTGTCCTTTCAGGCTGCGTGTGAGTATGACCTACGGATTCAGGCCCTACACTGTAGCAAGCCACAAAGTTGTCGGTGGGCCTTCTCTAAAATAACTGCAATCAACCAAAAGACGCAGATAATGCCCCACCACGTGCAAATTGGTGTGTTTGGCAGTGTGGTGTGGCGGGAATGCCTGTGTGGCTTTGTGAGTGAATCTGGCCTGAGTACATTAGCATCTATGGACGAGCAAGTCGAAGCCTTCCGGCACAGGACGGATGATACGTGCACCATCACAGCAATAAGGCCCTGGCTGTGCTCCAGAAGGGCTTCCGGCCAGCAACTCTGCCCCAGAGCTGAGCTAGTGGCCCCCGTATGACCGGGGAGCATAGTGGGCAGTTCTGCCTGGTTCAGAGCCACACGGGCAGGAAAGCCAACGTGAAGCCCCAACTGCCACCTGGAGTGTCACCTGCCAAGAGAATCTGGGCAGCTACAGAGCCCATCCGATAGCCATGCTTGGGCAGGAAATGAAGCCGGTGGTGCAGCCCAACAGTGAAGAATAGAGCCTCTGGCTCTGAATAACCGGAAAGCCTTAACAGTGACACTGGACGGCCTCAGAAGCTAGTCCACAGTCCCCCCCGCCAGCCCCAGAGCCCAGCCAGTGATGCAGTCCAGTCATGACGCATTCCCTGCGGCCCCTCCCCACAACAACGACCACAAAAAGCCCGGGAAAAGTGACCCCACCCAACTGTGGAGCCAGGTCTTTGGCCCCACCCAACTGCAAGACACTACTGGACGCTCCTCCTGACCGAAGGATCTGGCCAGTGAGCCTGACCAGCAACCGAGCACAACCAGGGGCCTACCTGATCACGAAGCCCAGCCTACAGCCCAGCCCGACTCCGGGGCACGGCGCGAATCCTTGCCTCATCGCAGAGCACCGTTGGGGATCACAGCATGTGAGACCCCACACCCAAGGCTGCGGCGTGTTGCCCAAATAGAGACCCCCAAAAGGAAGCTCCGCCTTCCCAAGGATGGCACCAACTGACCCATCCTGGGCGCCAGGCTGAGCCGAGTGGTGCAGAACTATCCCCGCCCAGGTGAATCTGTAATGTCTACAGGAGGAGACCCCTTATTCAGATGAATAGAGACCAATGCAAGGGATCGAAGATCATGGAAAAAAAATCAGGTAAACGTGACATCGCCAAAGATACTAACGAAGCTCCGATAACTGACGGTGAGGAAAGAGAGATCTATCAACCGCCAAGGAATTCTGATAAGGAATTCAGAATAATCCTCATAAAGACGTTCAGCGAACGACAAGGACACACAGGCAGACACCAAAATTAGGAAAACGATGCAGAGACATAATGAGAAGCTCAGCAAAGGAATAGAAACCATTAAAAAAACCAAACCGAAATCCAAGAGCTGAGACATGCAACGAGTTCACTGAGAAATTCGATAGAAACTGTCACAACCAAGAAGTTACTCAAATGGACAGCAAGGACACGAAAATGCGCTCAACATCACCCATCGGCAGGGAAATACAAATCAAAACCACGAGACATCACCTCACACCTGTTAGAACGGCTATTATCAAAAAGACGTAACAAGTGCTCGGGAGGGTGTACAGAGAAGGAACCCTGGTGCGGCGCTGGTGGACATGCCAACTGATGCAGCCACTGCGGAAAACAGTACGGAGGGTCCTCAAAAAGTTAAAAATAGAACTACCCTACGACCCAGCAATTCCTCTTCTGGGTGTATATGCAAAGGAAATGAAATCATCATATCAAAGAGATATCTGCAAACTCATATTCATAGCAGCATTATTTACAAAAGCCAAGACATGAAAACAAACTGAGTGTCCATCAATCACTGGATGAATGGATAAAGACTCTATATATATATATATATATATATATATATATTCATTTTTAATTTTTTTTAAACATTTATTTTTGAGAGACAGAGTGTGAGCGGGGGAGGGGCACAGAGAGAGGGAAACGCAAACTCCGAAGCAGGCTCCAGGCTCCGGGCAGTCAGCACAGAGCCCGACGTGGGGCTTGAACTCACAGACTGTGAGATCATGACCTGAGCCGAAGTCGGACGCTCAACCGACTGAGCCACCCAGGCGCCCCTGGATATACTCTTTGTATTTATATTCAGCCATAAAAAAAACTCATGAAATCTTGGCATTTGCAAAAGCGTGGATGAAACGTGAGGGCGTCATGCTAAAGAAATCAGAGAACTAAATCGGAAATAAATCAGACAGAGACAGACCAATACTGTATGATCTTGCATATACGTGGAACCTAAAACACTTGAACTCCTAGAAACAGAGGACAGATTGGCGGTTGCCAGAGGCGAGGAGTATAGAGTGGGGGAAATGGATGAAAGTAGTCAAATGGTACAAACGTCTAGTTATAAGGTGATTAAGTTCAGGGGATGTAATGGACAGCATGACAACAATACCGTATTGTGTATTTGGAAGTCGCTAATGAAGCAGAATGTAAAAGTTCCCACCACACACACACACAAATCATAACTATGTGAGGTGATGGAGGTGAGGTAATTCACCTTATCGTGGTAATCATTTTGCAATATATACATATATAAAATCACGACATTGTACACCTTAACCTCACACAACGTCATATGTCAATTACATCTCCAGAAAGCTGGAAAAGACGGGGGGGGGGGTGCCTAAATGATTGAAAAATGGGCAGGGGCCCCTAAATGATTGACATGATTAATATCTAATCAAATCTAAGGAGGTGGCCCATTCTCCCATTTCTGGAGTAGATTGTTACAGTTTATATTTTCCTGTTTGGGGCAGTTCAGCCACAGCCCAATGTGTCATCACAACTTAGCAATGTGGCTCCTGTGACTCTTCCAAATTGGGACAACTAGCAAAATGTGTTCCCATAAATGGCAGTTTCACTACTAAATTCTGGGGAGAAACCAGGAGACATGTAAGACAGACTCACATGGGGAAAATGGTAAGTACGTTTTGCTAAAGTAAAATACGTTGGTTATGTCTTTGGGTGAAGAGGGTCCAAGTCAGAATGACTTGAGCATTTTTAAGGGTCACGATTAGAACTCCCAGCTGACTAGCAGTCACAGTCTGTAGCGATTCGTGAATGGGAAAAACAAATAGGTAGGCTTTAAATATTAGACTCAGGAGAATAGCGTACTTGTCGGACTAAGCAAACACTCCAACGTTAGCAACTCTAAATTTAGACCCAATCTTGAACTGTTGGAGATCTGTGTCCATCCGGGCTGAAAAAGGGAAGTTCTTGGTTTCTGCTCCTTAGTGCCTAATAAGAATAACAGCTCCTTGATCTCAAGATCAATGGGGACAAGGAAAGGATGGATTTTTTTGTCCTTTATATCTCAAAGTTGAGTCAGTTGTCAACTGCCAAGTTGGCCATGATGCAAAACCATGGACCCGTGTTTCCCAGGGAAACACGGCTGTGACCTTGTGGTGATATGAGGAGATGCAGGGAGTTTTGGAAAATAGAGCTCCCAAGTTACCAATATATAAAACAGATGTAGGGAAGAATGAGAAAACAAGGTTCTACAAATGCCTTCCTTTCCTGCCCTGGAGGCCTCCTTTGGCCTGTACTCTGGTGCGGGTAGAAAAGCATTTCTACCTGGCTTCCTTCAGGAAATGAAGTTTGACCTGAGCTTTGACACACCCAGCATGGAGCTTACTGGAAACAATCAAAACAGTAAGGGGCACTCAGAGAGGATCAGACATTGGAGAGAAAGCATAAAGTCCAACGTGGACCTGTTGAATTGGGGTGTCTGACGTTGGATGCACTGGTCTGAATCTCAGAGGGGAGATTTGGGATGGGGATATACCGTTTTTAATAATCACCTGTGGGGGCACCTGGGTGGCTCAGGAGCTTGAGGGTCCAACTCTTGATTTCGGCACAGGTCATGATCCCAGGGTCATGGGATCGAGCCCTGCATCGGGCTCGGTGCTGAGGGTGGAGACTGCTTGAGATTCTCTCTCTCTCTCTCAATCTCCCTCTGCCCCTTCCCCACTTGTGCTCTCTCTCTCTCTCCAAAATAAAAATAAATGTTTAAAAAAATAACAATCATCCTTGGATGTGGATGACTTTGCCTCATAGGAAGAGTTACAGAGAGAGAGAGAGAGAGAGAGAGAGAGGGAAAAGGGGCCTCAAACAAACCGAGTCTTGAGAAAGTCTACTGATGGGCCTCCAGAGGAGGATGCCCCTCCTACATAGAAGTAGGAGAAAAATCATGGGTACGTGATGTCAGGAAGAAAGAGTTTGAAGAATTAGCGAAAATTTAATAGTGTCAGAATTCAAGGAAGTGCCTGCACAAGGGAATCTATAAGGAAGAACCTTTAGGGAACTTCGGCCTGCTGCTGGGGATAAAAATAGTACTATCGATCAAGAGAGGGGTCAGTGGCAAGAATTCCAAGGAGTAAAAAGTTGCAGGTGCATCGGAATGCGTTGCCCTCCAATGGGATTTGCAGTTGTGGGTTTTGCTAGGGGTTGGTCTAAGGTCTGTTGACAAGACAGGTGGGGATCAGGCCTGGGGTTTTTCTGGGGAGTAGCTGTTTCAGGGACTGGCCTGGGGGGGCCTAGGGGGTCGTTAAGGAATGAGAGGTTAAGGTTTCTTTTCACAGGGAGGATTGTCCTTTTCTTGGTCCTCAGCCCATCCAGTGAGCCCGACTGCCTTCACAGGTGCTGACTTCTTGCTACCTTGGCTCTGCTCGTTTCTAAAATGATTCTTAATCTAATACAAATTTATAACAACAAAGTAATGGCCCGGAAACCCTCGATCTGGTTAATTATAGACCCACACATTTATTTTAGTTGTAATCTCTCCTCTTTCATTTATGATTTTATATGTTGGAGTCCTCTCCCTTTTTTAATTAGTCTAGCTAGAGCATTGTCAATCTGGTTTGTGTGTGTGTGTGTGTTTTTTTTTTAAAAAGCCCTTCATGTTGTTCATCCTTTTTTTTTTTTTTTATTGTCCTCTGGTCTCCATTTCATTTATTTCTGCTCTGATCTTTGTTATTTCCTACCTTCTGCTAACTTTGGGCTTAGTTTGCTTTTTTTCTAGTTCCTTGAGGTGTAACGTTGGGTTATTGATTTGAGGTCTTTCTTTTTTCCTAATGTAGGTGTTTATCACTATAACTCTCCTTCTTAGAAGTATTGGTATGCTCTGTTTCCGTGATCACTTCTTTCAAGATGTTTTTTTATTCCCTTTTTGATTTCTTCCCTGGTCCATTGGCTGTTTAGGAGCGTGGTGTTTGATTTCCACATCTTTATCAATTGTCTTATCTTCCTCCTGCTACTTATGTCTAGCTTTATATTATTGTGGTCAGACAAGATACTTGGCGTGATTTTAATCTTCTCAAATTTGCTAACGCTTGTTTTGTGATGTAACATGACCTATCCTGGCGAATACTTCATGTGTGCTTCTGAGAAGAGCGTGTATCTGTTGCCGTTGGATGGAATGTTCTGTGTATGTCTGTTAGGTCCTTCTGGTTTAACGTACAGTTCACGTCCAACATCTTTGCATTGCTTTTCTCTCTGGAAGATTCATTCGTTGTTGAAAGTGAGGTACTGAAGTCCTACACTGTTGTACCACTGCTGATTTCTCCCTTCAGATACGTTAACAAATGTGTCCTTAGAACAGAAGCGAGTCTCTTGTAGGCAGTATATAGCTGAGTTTTGTCTTTTGTTTGGAGAACTGAAGCCATTTATGTGCATTTAAAGTAATTATTGATAGGTAAGGACTTATTAATGCCACTTATTCATTATTCCCCGCCTGCTTTTTCTTTTCTTCCTCTCTTCATGTCTTCTTTTGTGACTTGATTTTTTAAAAATCTTGTAATGTTTCTTTTATTTTTGAGAGAGAGAGACAGAGCGCAAGTGGGGGAGGGGCAGAGAGAGAGGGAGACAGGGAATCCGAAGCAGGCTCCAGGCTCCGAGCTGTCAGCACAGAGCCGGACATGGGGCTCGAACTCACGAACCCGTGAGGTCCCGACGGGAGCCGAAGTCACCGCTCAACCGACTGAGCCACCCAGGCGCTCCTGTGAATTGATTTTTTGTAGTGATATGCTTTAGTTCCCTTCTCTTTATCTTCTGTGTATCTACTGTAGGCTTTTTCTTTTTGGTTCCCGTGCAGCTTACACAACACTGTTTATAGACACAATGGTTTATTTTAAGCTGATAGCAACTTAACTTGGATCACTCTACCCTTTGAGTCTCCACCTTTTTATGCTTTGGATGTCACCATTCGCACCTTTTTATATTGTTTATCCATTAACAAACTATTGTCGAGGGCAATCCATTCTTGAATACGACTCCCCCCTCCCCCGCATCGGGCTCAACTTTTTACAAATTCTAATACATTGGGTTTTCGATAGAGACAATAATCTCACTCTTGAAAAACAGCAGTTTACTATTTCTTGTTTTTGAGCCCTCGCATCTTCGATTTCTCTCCTTACTGTGCTCATTATGACAATTGCAGATATAGAACTTCTGATAACACAGTCCATTGTCTTTTGTTCCTGCTCCGTAAGGAAATGCTTTTACCGTTCTTACATTAAGTATGAATCTTGCACGGAATTGTTTAAAAGTTCATTAAACACATTTGCGTGTATTCAGATGATTTTCTATTTCATCCAAGCTTCCATTGCTGGGATAAACCCAATATTATCATGATGTATTACTTTTATTTTATATTACACTGTCCTATTGGGTAGTATTTGATTTAGTATTTTGCATTACATCAGTCATTCAGATAGCCTATGATTCTCCTTTCTCATACTGTCGAAGGTGGGTTTTGACATCCAGCTTATGCTGGTCTCATAAAAAGAGTTGGGCAATTCCCCTCTGGAATCACTTATAGAAATGTGTATGTTCTTTGTACATGTCCTCCTTGTGAAAGGAGTTTTTTAAGTAGTATTTTAGACACTTTATTTCATCTTGAGTTAATTTTATATTTTTCTAGGAATTTGAGCATTTTCCTGAAATTTTCTTGTACATATTTTTATTTATTTTTTAAATATGAAATTTATTGTCCGACTGGTTTCCATACAACACCCAGTGCTCATCCCAACAGGTGCCCTCCTCAATACCCATCACCCACCCCCCCATCAACCCTCAGTTTGTTCCCGGTTTTTAAGAGTCTCTTATGATTTGGCCCCCTCCCTCTCTTTTTTTTTCCTTCCCCTCCCCCATGGTCTTCTGTTAAGTTTGTCAGGATCCACATAAGAGTGAAAACATATGGTATCTGTCTTTCTCTGTATGGCTTATTTCAATTAGCATCACACTCTCCAGTTCCATCCACGTGGCTACAAAGGGCCATATTTCGTTCTTTCTCATTGCCACGTAGTATTCCATTGTGTATATAAACCACAATTTCTTTATCCACTCATCAGTTGATGGACATTTAGGCTCTTTCCATAATTTGGCTATTGTTGGGAGTGCTGCTATAAACATTGGGGTACAAGTGCCCCTATGCATCAGCACTCCTGTATCCCTTGGGTAAATTCCTAGCAGTGGTATTGCTGGGTCATATTTTTAATTTTTTGCCTGAAATTTTTAGCTATGGACAAAGTTCTTTTTTTTTCATTAATTAAAATGCATACTTTATTCACAATAATTTCCTGATTTTGTTTTGTTTTGTTTTGTCCTAAATATATGAAATTTATTGTCAAATTGGTTGCCATACAACACCCAGTGCTCATCCCAAAAGGTGCCCTCCTCAATACCCATCACCCACCCTCCCCTCCCTCCCACCCCCATCAGCCCTCAGTTTGTTCTCAGTTTTTAAGAGTCTCTTATGCTTTGGCTCCCTCCCACTCTAACCTCTCTCTTTTCTTTTTTTTCCTTCCCCTCCCCCATGGGTTCCTGGACAAAGTTCTTTTTAATGCCTGTATCCTTTCTCATTCTTTTTTTCAAAGTTTTTATTTAATTTATTTAATTTGAGAGAAAGAAAGAGAAAGACAGAGAGAGAGAAAGGGGCAGAGAGGGAGGGAGAGAGAGAATCCCAAGCAGGCTCCACAGTCAGTGCGGAGCCTGATGTGGGGCTCGAACTCAGAAATCGTAAGATCATGATCTGAGCTGAAATCAAGAGTCAGGTGCTTAATCGACTGAGTCACCCAGGCACCCCTGTATCCTTTGTCATTCTTAGTATTTTTGTATTTTTGCTTTTTTTCTTGATCAATCTTACCACAAGTTTGCACATATATGAGTCTTTTCAAAGAATTCACTATTGGTTTTATAAACCCTCTATTAAGTCGGATGCTTATCCCGTTAATTATTTTTCTTTTCTTCTTTTTCAGCTTAAGCATTTAAGGCTATATATTTCTCTCCAGATGCCAAAAGTTTTAGTTTGTAGTTGGATTTATAGTTTTAAATTTTTTTTAATGTTTATTTAGTTTTGAGAGACAGAGAGAGAAACAGAACCCGAGTGGGGAAGGGGCAGAGAGAGAGGGAGACATAGAATCTGAAGCAGGCTCCAGGCTCCGAGTTGTCAGCACAGAGCCCGACGTGGGGCTCGAACTCATGGACCGTGAGCTCATGACCTGAGCCGAAGTCGGACGCCTAACCGACTGAGCCACCCAGGCGCCCCTCCATTTATAGTTTTTAAGGCATACTTTCAAAAATTAAAATCCAAAAGGGCTTTTGGGTGAGAATGAACCAGTACATGTGAAAAGGAGAGAAGATGATCTAACGACATAAGGAGAAAGAGGGTGAGAGCCAGTGGAGAGAAAGAACACCTTGTCCTCTGTGACTTCACAACCCTCCACGGCCTTTCAGATCTACAGCAAAGTTGCTGAACTCTTGGTCATCGTAGTTGGGAGGTGATTTTCTGTGAAAACAGGTAAAGAAGCCAGCCGGTCTTTTCACTTTCAATCATGTGGAAAGCGGAGAGGCACATTGGGAAGTACAGCTCAGGAGCAATTAAAAATCTGAGTTTTGCCAAGGCTGTGGACTTGGGGTCCCTGCCAAATGAGCCAAGCAGTGATTAGTGTTATGGAGAAGCTATGCAGTTTTCAATGTGATAGTAAGAGGGGAGATCTGTGTTAGCTGAGCCCTTAAGAGTTTGTGCATCCTTCCTTGAAATTTCTTCCCCTCTAAAATATTCACGTCTCACTCACCATACAGAGTAGACTGATAAGAGATGGCCCAGAGAGGAGTAAAAATAGTCCTTTTATTCATGTCCTCCTGAATAGGAATCAAAGAAAAGAAGTCTGAGTAACACCGTCCTCAATGCTTTTTCTTGTGTCCACAAACTCTGGACTCTGGTCTGCCAGAAATCTTAATACCCAGGGGAAGTATGCGCCTACTGGAAGACAGAATGATTGGAGCGTTTGAAAATGCAAAAAGCAATTATGCGCTTGAACTTTTTTCAGGCTGATTTATTTATTGTGTGAGAGAGAGAGAGAGAGGAAGGGAGAGCACATGTGTGTTGGTGAGCAAGAAAGGCGCAGAGAGAGAGAGAGAGAGAGAACCCCAAGCAGGCTCCGTACTGTCGGCACTGAGCCCGGAGTGGGGGCTTGATCCCTCGATCTCACGTGAGATCAGGACGTCAGCTGAAACCAAGAGTCAGGGGCGCCTCAGTCCCACTGCCCTCTGCTCTCTCTGCCCCTACCCATCTCTCACATGCACGCTCTCGCTCTCTCTCTCTCTCAAAAATTTAAAATAAAAAAAAAAGCAAAAAAAGAGTCAGATGCTTAACCGACCAAGCCACCCAGGCACCCCTGCACTGTAACTTTTTATTTCATAGGTCAGAACTGTTTTTTGCAGTTTGAGTTAGCTTAACGAATGGAGGCTTTCCGCTCTCGGGTAAATATATCATTTGCCCACAGATAGTTGAGTGGTTAGAAAAAAAAAAAGTACCAAATTTAATAGAATCACACACACACAAAGGAAAGTGGGCACCACCTGGTGATCATAATTTAACAAGAGTCTAACACTTTACTAATGTATTTGAAAGGATACAGTTTCTTTTTTTTTAATTTTTTTTAACATTTATTTACTTTTGAGACAGAAAGAGAGCATGAACAGGGGAGGGTCAGAGAAAGAGGGAGACCCAGAATCCAAAACAGGCTCCAGGCTCTGAGCTGTCAGCACAGAGCCCGATGTGGGGCTCGAACCCACGGGCCGTGAGATCGTGACCTGAGCCGAAGTCGGACGCCCAACCCACTGAGCCACCCAGGTGCCCCGAAAGGATACAGTTCCAATTGGCTATTAGCCCATGCCACCACAAAAGTTAGCCGCCTAAGGGAACAATTATTTTATTATTGCTAATGGTTTTCGTATGACGGGAATTTAGAGGAGAGTTGGGAAAGAGCTCATCAGAATGGTTCTGGCTCTGGTTTTCTCATGTGGTTGCAGCCGGGCAATGACTGGATTGGAAACAGCGGGGGCTGTTCAGGTATCTCTCTTCCAGGAGTCTCTGGGACTCTCCATGTGGTCTCTCTACATGGGCTACTTCGGATTTCGTTGTAACTATCAGACTGCTTGATGGTTGCCGAAAGCTTCAGCAGCAAATACTCCAGGGGCTCCTGGGTGGCTCAGTTGGTTAAGCGTCCAACTTCCGTTTGGGTCATGATCTCACGGTTCATGGGTTTGAGTCCCGCATTGGGCTCTGTGCTGACAGCTCGGAGCTTGGAGCCTGATCCGGATTCTGTGTCTCCTTTTCTCTCTGCCCCTCCCCTGCTCACGTTCTCTCTCTCTCTCCCTCTCTCTCTCTCTCTCTCTCCCTCAAAAATAACAAACATTAAAAAAAGAGCAAATATTCCAGCTCACAAGGTAGAAACTGAATCGTCTTTATGACTAGCCTTGAGAGTCACATAACATTAATTCTGTCATACTCTGTTTGGTCAACCCAGTCACAAAATCCCACCCATTTTCAATGGGTGGGGATCTAGATCCAACCTCTCAATGTGGTGAGAGTCAAAAAATTTGCAGACATATTTAAAAATCACTGCAAATACACCAGAAAGTAGAGGAGGACAATTTACATTCCTTGTGGAGAATGACTGAGTGCCGGTCAATCTTAAGACAGACCTTCTTTCGCCCAGATATTCACCCCCACGGATATCCACATTTTCAGTGTTTTCGGTATCTGGAATCTTGACTTTTGTCCTGTCATCACCTTTATTCTCTTTCAGCATCACGACCTACATAAGAATAGAGTCAACCATGGGCATGTGGGCCACATGATGGAAGGCCTCTGGAGGAAAAAAAGGAAAGAAACTCATGTTAGTGAACATCCATTTTATGCCAAATATCAAGGTAAACCTCACGTTTGTACAACTTAGTGTCACAAAACAGCAACTGTATTCATCTCACAGCCTTTGGGGCCAGGAATTCAGACAGGGCACGGTGGGGCGGTCTCGCCTCTGCTCCACAATAACTAAGGTCTTAGCTAGAGTAGATTGAATGGCTGGAGAAAGCCATCACGGCTCTACCTGTTGGTCGAGTTCCTGGATTCTTCTCCACATGACGTTTGCTAGAGCTGGGGCGTCTCAGATGACTTCATTATCCACACGTCTGATGCCTGTTCTTGGATAGCTGGCGTAGCTACGTATTTCTTTTTGGAGACTCAAAAAGCACATTACTATCTAAAAGGCACCGAGATGTCAGTTTAGCTTGCCCGAGCTTGTTGGACTAAGGCACCTCTTTTTTAAACGTTAGACCCATTAACATCATCAGTCCATGGAATATGCTTTCACAGACGTTGTATTTCTCTGTTGTGCAGAGAAAATGTTCTATTGTTGATGTTATAAAATGTAATATTATAGGCGGAATCTGATCTTAATGAGTACCACTGAACTGTCATAATTACATAACGAGCCTATTTTCATGATCTGATTAACCATCCAGGTTGAAATTGCTCTGCTGGTGTATATATAGTAAATTTTCATGAAGAAGAAATCTGTGTGATCAGAGTCCCTAAGTCCCTGTCAATCTAACGGTGAGAAACATGTAGAATGTAATAATTTCTGCCGATTTAAAGAATTGGGGTGTCTACATATTTTTTTTAGTTTTTAATCTTCATTTATTTTTGAGAGAGAGAGAGCATGAGTGGGGGAGGAACAGAGAGAGAGAGGGAGACACAGAATCCGAAGCAGGCTCCAGGCCCCGAGCTGTCACCACACAGTCCGACGTGGGGCTCGAACTCACGAACTGTAAGATCATGACCCGAGCTGAAGTCGGACGCTCAACAAACTGAGACACTCAGGTGCCTCCGGGGTGTGTATAGCTTTAATGACTACAGAATGTTCAATTTTATTAGTAAAATATTATACAAATCAAATTTACTTGTATTATATTGAAGAGAATATTTGTTATATTGAAGAAAATTTTCTCAACTGTACATATTTATATATGTTAAATATATCTTGTCTACATTCAGATAATCTCAGTCAATCTCTTTGGTACTTTCTATATGCCAAGCCCTGTTGTGATAATATATGTATATGTGTATGTATATGTATATGTATATGTATATGTATATGTATATGTATATGTATCTCTATCTCTATCTCTATCTCTATCTCTATCTCTATATCTAAATCTATCATCTATGTATCTATCATCTATCTATCATCTATGTATCTATCATCTATCTATCAATCTATCATCTATCTATCTGTCAATCTATCATCTATCATCTATCAATCTATCATCTATCTATCTATCATCTATCAATCTATCATCTATCTATCAATCTATCATCTATCATCTATCTATCTATCTATCATCTATCTATCTATATATCTATCATCTATCTATCTGTCATCTCTCTATCTATATATCTATCATCTATCTATATATCTATCTATCATCTCTCTATCTCTCTATCTATATATCTATCATCTATCTATCATCTATCTATCTATCATCTATCTATCTATCTATCATCTATCTATCATCTATCATCTCTCTATCTATATATCTATCTATCATCTATCTATATATCTATCTATCATCTATCTATCTATATATCTATCATCTGTCTATCTATATATCTATCATCTCTCTATCTATCATCTCTCTATCTATATATCTATCATCTATCTATCTATATATCTATCTATCATCTATCTATCATCTATCTATCATCTATCTATCTATCTATCTATCATCTATCTACCATCTATCTATCATCTATCTATCTATCTATCATCTATCTATCTATCTATCAATCAATCTATCATCTATCTATCTACCTATCCTCTCTCTCTCTCTCTCTCTCTCTCTCTCTCTCTCTATCTATCATCTATCTATCATCTACTATCTATCTACGACAACATACCACTAGTTCTCATTATTTGGAAACATTATTTGGGAGAGATGGGCCTTGCATATCTCAGACAATGCTACTGCCAAACCAGGCTATATAATAAGCTGGAAAATAAAACAAAATCCCCAGCCAAATGCCTCCAACAGTCATAGAGAGAGGAGGGGGACTTGACTCCTCTGTGTGGATGTCACAGAATTTGAATGGTCGGAGAGAAGAAAGGAGCACCGGGTCGGCAAAGCACGATCAAAGGCAAGGTGGCGAATCCCATTTCCCTGTGGACGCGGCAGTCCTTGCACACACTGCTTCCGTTCCTTGTCCCTGCTTTCTGTCTCAACCTGCTTCTGCCTGTTTGCAAGTCAAACCAATGCCTGAGTGTGCAGCGGGGCAGCTAAATCTGATGGATCCGTTATTGAGACTGATGAATGAGCCCATTGAAACAGTAAAGATTGATGTAAACGCTTTCTCTGGGCACAGTCGAACGCGAAAGAATAAAATTTAGAGCTGGGGAAAAGCAGGACCCACGGTGGTGGGTTGATTAGCCCACTGAAGACCGTCGGAGGTGCTCTAAAAGGGAAGTCGCTGGGCAAAAGTAGGGTTTTGTGAGGATCGTTGGCACAGGAGAAAGGCATAGAATTAACTGAAGGAAGGGGGGACCGTAGACAGGGAGGTTCAGTGAGGGGGTAGTGGACTCTTCCAAGTGAAGCGGTGAGAGCTGGTTTGATATGTGAGGAGAAGACACAAGAAAGAGAAGATAAATCTGCCGTGTTTCAAAGAAAGGTTTGCGCAACTTGGTAACAGAGGGACTGGAGGGGGCAACTTTGGCTCTCTCGTTTTGAAAGGGACGGGGTTAAAAGAGATTCTTGAGTTTACATGAAGCTATATAAGATCTCTGAGTCTCGGATAATCAAGGGGAAGGGAAAAATTGAAAACACACACGTTCTTGTGGTGTAACTCAGGCTGCTATACCCGACCACAGACTGGGCGGCTTAACTAACAGACATTTATTTTCTCACAGTTTCGGAGGATGGGAAGTCCAAGGTCGAGGTGCTGGCAGATCAGTTCCTATGAAAGTCCCTTCCTGGCTTACTGAAAGCTGCCTTCTTGCTGTGTCCTTTCATATGAATTTGGAGGGGACACAGACATTTTGTCCAGAACAGGTCCCCTTTCTCAACATCCTGCTGTTGAATTCGACCATACTCCCAAACAACGGCGTTATCCAACTGTGCCTATGTTTGTGGATATGTTTGTGCACATCATAATTCGGTTTGCAGTGGAACTATTCTTGCATTGTGCAAGCATACCCATCGCTGATATTAATGAACCATCTTCCCTCTTGATAATTTTAAACTAGCCTTTCAACTGTTGTCTTCTGACTTTATGTGCGGTATATGTAGCAGCTAGGATCAAGGTTGGTTGAAGCTACCACGGAAGCCAACTAACAATGTTTTAGACGCAACACCAATTTCTTGCCCACATTATATTGTGATGATAAGCTCTCTAGAACCGGTATAACAGGTCTACAGATGTCAGAGACCGACGTCCCTTTAGTCCCTTGACTCTAACACATGGCTCTAACTCATCCTAACACACGGCTCCCTTTGTTAAGACTCTCTCATCATTAGAGATGGTTCTAGAGCTCCAACAATCTCGCATCAGAAAGGAAGGAAAGGGGAAGAGGGGGAAAGGTACATTTCCCAATTATATCAGCACCCCTTATCGGCTGCCCCTATCTGTAACAGACGGTAGCATTTAGCCAGGGTCATAGTTGCTTCCATTGATACAGGGTTCCAGTAGGTAAAAGAAGGCAAGAATGGATATTATCTCTCCTATAATATGCCTAGTAATCAACAGTACAGTCTTCCGAGTATTGAATTCTAAATCCCACTGGATTATTTTATAAAAGCAAGGGAATATGAACATGTTGTCTAAATTTTGTTATTGGCATCAAAATAAGATATTCTGGGGGTACCTGGGTGGCTCAGTCAGTTGAACATCCGACTTCGGTTCAGGTCATGATCTCACAGCTTGTGAGTTCAAGCCCCGCATCGGGCGGGATCTGTGCTGACAGCTCGGAGCCGGGAGCCTGCTGTGAATTCTGTGTCTCCCTCTCTCAATCCTCTCTCTCTCTCTGCCCCTCCCCTGCTTGTGTGTGCTCTCTCTCTCTCAAAAACAAATAAATAAGCATTAAAAATAAGATTGTATGTATATGTACGCAAGATAATATTATCTTCACACTTTGTTAAAATTTGTCTCAACCTCAGAAAACTGTAAATTTCACCTTTAAGGATAAAAAGATGATACCATTGAGCTACTGTCTACTAAACCTGTATTTTGACTTCTTGTGTTTTGAGGTGAAAGAATGGGCTTTCTCCAACCCATCCCGCACTCTAACTTGGCCTCTCTAGTCGCCAGTGGCCTTCTCCAGTAAAGGGAATGGCCAGGGTTAGAAGTACAGGAAACTGATGCTGGCATTCCCTATGGAATAGGAACAGAGAAGTCAACAAAATGCCTGAAATCAATCCTGCCATGAAATCTGGTATTCAGGTTTGCTCTGAATGCGTTTTCTCTGCTTTTCTTCAACACCACCTCCCGTCAATTTAGGGGACGCCAGTGGGTTTGATCCTCTGTCTTACTTTGGGCTTCTTCAAATGCAGGCTGTGAAACAAGGACTTGGGTGTAGGTAGTTGATTTGGGAGATGGTCCCAGAAGCACACGTGAGACAGGAAGAGAGGAAAGTCAATAAAGGGTGTGTTAATGAGTAGTTTGCTCAATCCCACTGTGACCCTCACAGGAATTGTGTCAAACATGCCTCACAAGTGTTCCATCAAGGGCGAGGGAGGCCGCAGCATTTATCTGTTGACTCCCATCCCTCAGCAGCTGGAGGTGGCCCCAGGGGGGGGGTGTGTGTGACATGGCTAATAGTTCTGGCTTGCCCTACTGGAAGGCTGAGCAAGCTCTCAGGCAAAAAAAAAAAAAAAAAAAAAAAAGCAGAAAGGCTCAGGAATTTGAGGTTGAAAAACTTCAGCTACCAGTGGACTAAAGATGGGCTGAGGGAAAAGGCATTAACAGGGTCCGCTACCTGCCCTCCGAGACTCTGTGTTCAGGGTAGTTACAGGACACAGGCCTGATCAATCCGAGTGTCACCTTCTGTGGCCACACTGATTGGATCAAGTATGGGCACGTGATCGGGCATCTGTTACCTCACAAACACAGAGCCCCCCAACCCAACCTCTCTTTCTTTCCTCCACCCTGCCTTCCCTTCTGTATTATTGACTGATTGCTGAGCGAAGCAAATTTGCCGCGAGTGTAGCAGCTTAAGGTATCAGTTTATGGAGGTCAGTCAGGAGTCTGAGCCTGACTTAGCTGAATCCTCTGTCAGGCTCGGATCAAGGTGCTGGTCAAGGCTCAGTTATTATTGAGAGGCTCCCTCAAGTTGTCCGAATCCATTCCAGGCTTTGGTTCTTGCTGGCTGCCAGCTGGAGGCAGCCCTGGACTCCCAGAGACTTCCCACCATTCCTGAAGGCCGCGTGGCTCTCTCCCTAGGCACCCCAACAACATGGCGGTTTGCTTCTCCAGACTCAGAAACAGAGGAAGGGAGTGAGTCCGCTAGCAAGATGGAATGGTATATAACCAAATACAACCACAGGGATTGCATTCCATCACCTTTGCTAGGGTTCTATTAGTTAGAGGGAAGTCTCAGGTCCTGCCTACATTCAAGGGGAGGGGATCATAGAAAGGTGTGAATCCTAGAAGGTTGGGATCATAGGCACCACCTTAAAGCCTATCTGGCACCCTTTTTCTAAGGTTCTCAGTCCCACCATGATAAGAAAGTTTGCTTTCAGGGATTCCAAGGCCACCACTCCTTCTGAGGCAGGTTCCTTGCTTCTGCCTACATGGCGATGATCTCAGAAGGTCTCTCTCTAAAGACATGAAAAACCTCACATACTTAATCTCTCACAGAGCACTCTCTCTAATAGAGCTGCTAATAAATTGGGATTTACTTCAATTGCTTTGGACATCATATCTCTCTTGGTGAATCCCAATACCGCATTAACCTTCTTGGCAATCACGTCACGCCGCTGATTGAAATTATATGAAAGCCAACGTCACCTTTCATTATGAGCTACTGTTATGTCAAATCTGTTCCTTCTTGCACTTTTGGACCTCAGGGAATTACTTTACATTCATTCTTCCTAAATTTCATTCTGTTGATGTTTTGGACACGGTTTAAAAAAAATACGTTATACGTGTTTTGGGTTTGGCTAGCCTTCAAACTCTAGGTCATCTGCAGATTTGACAAATGTGTCTTATATGTATTCCGCCAGGCATTTGACTTAAAATGCTGAAAATGGCAAAGCTAAGTGGAGTCTGGAGGGCTGTCACCATGATGGACAATAATAAATTCATGCATGTAACACTGTTCCCAATGATCCTACCTAGGTTCTCTCTCTTTTTTTTTAGTTTATTTATTTTGAGTGAGAGAGAGAGAGAGAGAACATGAGGGATAGGGGCATAGGATGAGAAAGAGAGAATCCCAAGCACGTACCACACTCTCAGCACGGAGCCCGATGCGGGGCTTGATCTCATGAACCATGAGATCATGACCTGAGCCAAAATCAAGAGTCAGTCACTCAACCAACTGAGCCACCCAGGCACCCCAATCCCACCTAGGTTCTTAGTGGTCCCCACTTCCTTTTGTAAAGGCCCCAAGACCATCTATCTGATAATCCTTCTACAATTTGGTTGAGGTACAATATCAAGACTACCAGTATATAGTTTCTGGAATCTAAGTTTCTCTTCCTTTCGTAAATCGGGATACTCTGACGGTGCACGGCTGGATACCCCATTAAGACCAAGGAACTCATTTCTCCAACTTCTGGGAGTTAGGTTATTGACAGCTTATAGCTGCATCCTTCTCTGGAAACTGCCCCCTGCTAAAGAGAAGCCACCTCTCCTAAGGCCACCTCCCGCTCCTGGGTGGGGGGAAGGGGGTGGTGAATCTTCATATTTGTCAACTGGTGGAAGTGAGTTTATAAAGACCTGGTTCTCTTGCCTCAGAGCCCACCGTGGGATCAACCCAGGTCTTTGTTGTAACTGAATTTCCATTCAGTTTCTCTCTCTCTTTCCTGTTCTGCTTCCCCTCTTTCTTCACCAGCGTTGGTCCTGAAGGCACACCCTAATGTGAGTCTCTGACTCAGAGTCTGTTTCCCAGGGAACTAGACTCATAGGACCATCCCCATTCTTCGGGAGCCTCTCACACCCTCTTTCAGTGTCCAGGGTATAATTTAAATCCATTTTATTGGGTAAGAGCTCTTTATAGCTCTCTAATTCTCTGGCGCTTTTGTCCCTCCGTGTATTGTTGACTATATATTTGGGAGGTTGAAGATCCTTTTTCTCAATTGTGAAGGCAAAAAAAAAAAAAAAAAAAAAAGTTGAGGCATTTTGCTTTTATCCCGTGACCTGCTCCCGTTTGGTGAACAGCTCCCTTCCTTGCATTTCTTTTGTGTATGACTAAATGAGCCCTTTTTGCGTTCTTTGTGCTTTCCGCATGCCTTAACTCACTCTGAAACTTGGCCCTTCTGGCACCCTTCGCGCTCCCCTCACGCTTTGCAGAGCTCAATAGAGATTGATGGTGGACGCACAGGCCACCTGCTCAGGGCACCTGCTTGCTAATTCGGAGGTGAAGTCTGTGCTTTGATACAGAAAAGTGCTGTCTCGGTTTTATCACCGTCTCCTTTTTAACCTCTGGCCCATATACAAAGAGGTTTCTTTTTCCTCCACCCCCAAAACTCACCCTGCCCAAGCCCTGCTTGGGGTAGCAATTTTCCTGCAACCAATGCCTTTGAATACCCTCTCTGTGCCACGTTGTTTCAGGCTATAAGAAGCCAGCCTAAGCAGTGATAATCCATTTTGATGGTTTCCAGCCAAAGATCTAGCTGAGTTTATTTCTATGACATTTTAGAGCTGCCCACTCAACACCAAACTTTTTCAAACTGTCATTTGCACCTTTGTTCTTTGCTACCACCTCAACATGACTCAGCACACTCCATATTTTTTCTTCTGGGCGGGGGAGAAAAAAATAACAACCTTCTGAGAATAGGAGAATGGAACTGCTCCATTCTGTGAAGCCCCACATAGAACAGAAGAATGGTGGCTGGTAGAATAATGGCCATGGTTACGTCGCTCCGAGACATAAAATTATCCAGGCACACGCGAGCACCATATTCCATGGATATAAAGTTTAAGGCATTTCCCGTTAAAGGGGAAATCATTGGTACTGTCTCGACGTCAACAGATCTGCTCAAGTTCTCCCACTCACTCCTAAATTCTCAGCACACATCAAACTCCGATTGAAAAGGCTTCCTAATGTGGTGCATATAAAACGAAGGGTACTTGCAGTGAGGTGAGGTCTTTGATCGCTGGGATCGAGCACAGAGCCAAATTGAGCGCAAGTGGTAATGAGCAAAAGAATGGGAACAGCTTTTGCGATCTTCAGTCAAAAAGCGCGCAAAGAAACTTCCAAGGTATGATTAGGACTCTGGCGGCTCGATGACCAGCCATGTGCAAAGAAGAATACAAAGTAGGATAGAAGCATCAGGCACTGGCTGCCGAAAGGAAGCCGGCAGAATTCGCCTGGTCTCATGTCTTCTCTAGTTAGTGTGGGTTTTTAATGAAAGATTTCCAAAGTTAATAGGGTAGATGGAGACCGTCTTTGCCCATGGGAAGGGTACCCATCCCTGGTAATTGGTCCTGAATTCTGACTCCAAGACTTTTTAACTGTGCGACCTTTGGCAAATGGCTCAACCCCTTTGGTCTCAGTTTGTTTATCCGTAGACAGGGAATAGTAATGATGATTAGTTCCGAGATCGTTGCAAGGAGCAAATGAGATATGGCATTAGAAGAGCTCAGCACGGCGCCTGGACATCAACTAGAAGTTGGATGAATTTGAGCTACAATTGCAGCTGTGATTATTACAATATAGCATGAATTTTGATGACTTTTCCTAGGTGACCCCCTCGATTGGAAATGCATTATGATTAGTTAAGGATCAACAGAGGGAGTAGGTTTCCCCGTGAGTGGACATCGCGACGACCAAGTTAGGGGAGAAAGAATGCCTACAAAAGTGGGTAAGGTCCTGTGAGCTTTATGGGCCTATTGCCATTTTCGTGGGCCTGGATACTTTTCAATTCTCTCAGCTAAATTGTAGGGGCGAATGTAGCTAGCTGCCAGCTCTCCGTGGCCTCAGCACCTTAATTATGATTGAGACAAAGGTCTGACTCTTAATGAGAACACAGCCTCATCAGACTGCAGAGCCCTGCCCACAAGTCTGGGGTGGTTTTTATTTCACGGGGCCCTTATTTTGTCAGAGATTTCCCAGCCTTGGAACATGAGGGCTGATGTACTTATTCTCTGCTCTCTGGAAGGAAAATGGAAGAGAAAGCAAATAGTATTTTGGCCTCCAGGTCTCTTCATAGACTTAACCTTCAAGGATGGTGCCCCTCCCATGGGCAGAAGAGACCGTCATGTACTTCAGAGGCCTTCGACTCAGATGCCTACAGCAGCCCAGACGTGAGCAAAATAGACCAGAAAACCTGTAGGGCTTGGGATGACAGGAGAGCTTGGATCTCACCAGAGGGCAGCTCCAGGAGGTTGCTGTCACCGAAGAATATGGATACGGTGATGGTTAGGTCCTCCGATTTTTCAGGAGAAAGTACAAAGCTAGCTTTCTAGGTTGAATCGCCTAGTTTTGAAATGTTGGCAGATATTCAAGTTTTTAAAAACACCGTGTGGGTCAAATAAAATGTTTGCCAGCCACGGACCAAGGATTGGGACCGTCTGCTATATGGTACAACTTCAGTTTCCCGGAGAGGTTTCTTCTGACCTCAAACGTGTGCCCTACCATATGCTACTCCCCCGGAAGTCTGCAGCAGTCTTTCCCAGCTCTACGACCTTTCTTTCAAGGTGCAAAGCCACCCATTCCGTCTGACGTCTTTTAGTTTTGCTGATTGTTTCCGTCATTGTGCAGAAGCTTGTTGTCTTGATGAGGTCCCGAGGGTTCATTGTTGCTTTTATTTCCCTTGTCTCTGGAGTCGTGTCAAGTACCAAGTTGCTGCGGCTGAGGTCAAAGACGCTTCTGCCTGTTTTCTCCGTTTGGATGGTTTCCTGTCTCACATTGAGGTCTTTCATCCATCTTGAGTTTATTCATGCGTACGGTCTAAGAAAGTGGTCCAAGTTCATTGTTCTGCATGTCGCTGTCCGGTGTTCCCAGCGCCATTTGCTGAAGAGACTGTCTGTTTTCCATTGGATGCTCTTCCTGCTTTGTCAAAGATTAGTTGGCCATACGTTTGTGGGTCCAATTCTGGGGCCTCTATTCCATCCCATTGATCTATGTGTCTGTTTTTGTGCCAGTACCATACTATCTTGATGATTACAGCTTTGTAATACAGCTTGAAGTCCGGAATTGTGATGTCTCCAGCTTTGGTTTTCTTTTTAAACATTACTTTGCTTGTTCCGGGTCTTTTCTGGTTCCATACAAATTTTAGGATCGTTTGTTCTAGCTCTGGGAAGAATGCTGGTGTTACTTTGATAGGGATTGCACTGAATGTGTACATTGCTTTGGGTAGCATCGACATTTTAACAATATGTGTTCTTCCTATCCAGGAGCATGGAATGTTTTTCCATTGTTTCATGTCTTCTTCTATTTCTTTCATAAGCTTTCTGTTGCTTTCCGTGTGGAGACCTTCTACCTCTTTGGTTAGATTTATTCCTCGGTACCTTATGGTTTTTGGTGCAGTTGTAAATGGGATCGATTCCTTGATATCTCTTTTTGCTGCTTCATTAATAAGAGACTCTTAAATACAGAGAACAAACTGAGGCTGGATGGAGGGGAGGTGGGCGGGGAGATGGGTTAAATGGATCATGGGCATTAAGGAGGGCACTCTGGGGGATGAGCACTGGGTGTCGTGTGTACGAGAAGAATCACTGGGTTTTACTTCTGAAGCCACAGAACATACTACTGTGAGAACTCATCACTCACTAGCTGCTTAGATCATGCTAGCTCATTGCATCCATTTAGGGGATGAGAAAAGGGGAAGGTGTCCAGGTGGATGTGGATAGGGTCGTCCAGTGGAATGAACACCCAGAATTCTTTGATACTCACTAGGTGTCGTAACCTCACTTTTCCTTACTTGTAGAAAGAGGCTACTAATGGGATTGCGGTGAGAATCAAGTCAAGTAACACATACCAAATGTCCGTCCCAGAAGAGATTTTCCTTAAGTAAAAGTTTAACCTGAAGGGAAGAAGGAAAGCTGTTCTGGAGCTCAGAGGCAGTTCTGCAGTGGTGAGGCATGGGGGGTGGCCACACAGCACCTCTCAGAGGAGGGGTAACAAGGGTGGGAAGGCAGGAGGAAGCCATGAGCAGCCAGAGATATCATTCTCTGGCCAGCAGTCCCGCCAGTACAGAGGGGATACTGTATTAAAGGAGAAGCAAGCACTATGATAATAACCCACAAATGGCAGCCTGTTATACTGACCCGCATCCTAAGCTTGCACGAGTCTAATTCATCTTTCCAACACGTTTGGCCGCTATGGACTCCGTTTTCTGGATTTCTTCGCTCAAATCAATGTTCCCTGCCCGCGTCCCTTGCGTCTGTAACACGTAAGTGACTTGCCAGCCACATTTTTTGCTTTATGGAAAAAATAAAGCCAACCGAACCTCTTACGCTTTGTGCTGTGCAGGACGCAGGCGAACTTTGAGAGGAGAAACCTTGATCAGAATGAAACCAACTTTAGAGGTCTACGCAGGGACAGGAGTGTAGGGTCGAGGAAGGACTGGGAGATAAACATCCATGAGTAAGACAAAGGAAAAGGACAAGTGAATCGAGTGTGATAGAATCACATGTCAGAAGCTTCGCCCTGTAAACATGCTCCAGTGCAATAACAAAAATGGTCATTGAAAAAAGCAAGAGAAATCCTGTACCACAGACCAACAACAGACCTTCAGGCCCTAGCTTCTAGCCCGTACCATTGCTTGGCTATTCCAACGACAAGAGCCTGCCGCGTTGTCTGTTTTGAGAGTTCATAAAGGAAGAGATTGGGTTTGATCCAGGAAGCAGATTACAAGAAAACGTGTTTCCCAGTTGAATATTGAAGCTTCCAACACACGCACACGCTTCTTCATGACTATGGCCAAAATGCTTTGGATTCATGTTACTTACTCTATGTGACAAATCAAAGGAGTGGACCAATCTCCATATTCTGTGTTTTTCTGTGGTTGGCCTGTTGTCTGAGGCAAAAGATTAGTCGGGATGTTAACCAGGGGTCCAGATGTGGCTTTTCAGAAAAACACATTCCTTAGCTTGGCTTCTGTGTGTCTTAGTTGCCAAGATCCACTCTTCTGGGCTTAACTCGGCCTCATTGCACATCCCCTCCACCCCGCCCCGTCTCATCTCAAATGGCCACCACAGTGGTTGGCTTCAATACTGGAACAGAAAGAAGGAAAAGGAATACATATTTGGCTCCACAACAAGCTGGAGAAAATGTGTCAAATGCATGCCACTGCCATATGTCACTCTCTCTCCATATCTAAGTCATCTCTGCAGAAAATATTATTCTAATGAATTCCCATCACTGCCTTTGCACAAGGGTGGCCGTTAAGTCCTGAGGTTTGGAATTCCGGTCGAACAAGTATTGTGTTCAGTTTGGTTGTATAGGATCTTGGAAAAACTGGCCACACTAACTTGATTCAACCCAAGTTTCGTTTTGTTTGGAAAGGTCAATATGTGAAAACAAATACAGGCTGGCCCTTTAAGAAGCCCAATTCAATCTGGGACAAGACCCAGGAATCTGCATTTTATAACAAGCTACCCAGATGGCTCTGATACAAAGAGTTCCCTGACCTTACTTTGGGAACCATTGTCCTGGGTCACCTAGGCCAACACCTCTTAAATTTTTGGAGCCCAGAATCCCCTGACAGGGTCGAAAAATTATTTAGGACCCCAATGAGCCTTGGCTTATGTGGGTTATATCTGTTGACTCTTACCATATTAAAAATTAGAGCCGAGAAATATTGTAAGTATCTATTTAGAAATCACCTTTGAAATAACAACAATAGCCGTTTTACAATTTAACACGAGTAAAATATTTTCGTGAAAAATAACTTTTTTTTCTCTTCCCAAACCAAGAAGATCAGTGAGAAGAGTGGCATTATTTTGTTTTCAAATCCCTTTATCATCTGGCTTAATAGAAGACAGATGGGTTCTCATATTTGCTTCTGCATTCTAGCTGTTGCAATATGTTGTTTTGATGGAAGCATACATATGAACAAAATCCAGCTCACGCAGACATGTAGTTGGAAAAGGGAGGGAGTATTTTCATAGCTGTTTTAGATACTACACCAAAATGCAACAAAGTGTAGAGTCCTGTAAAGGTTCGTTGCAACATGGAATCCGAGACCACCGTCAGTGAGCTTTTCATTCTCGATCACATTAAAATTCGTCGGGACGTCTCGCGCGTGGAATACATTTTTTTCCCCCGTGCATACTTTTAGAAAACTATGAACTGGTCATTTAGAAGATATTGGTTCACCAAGTTATGCAGATATTCCAAATGTTGACACATTTCATGACACAAAAACTTTTAAATCGTATTTGTTAATATCAACACTAATCTCAACAGCAAACGTCTTTAAAGTTTGGGAAGCTGCCAGGCACATGGTGATGGATGTAAGCTTTCCAAAATTTTAATTTTCTCTTGAAAGTTGGAATTTTATCTTTGGCAACAAACACCGTCAGTTGTTTTCCTTGAAATAACAGACTCACTTTGTTCATTGTCAAAAAAAAAAAAATGTATCTGCCAAATACCCAAGTCCGAATAACCGTGATTTGTCTCTCAGTTATTTGTTCAAGTGAAAATGGTCCTCCATGAAAAAGGCAGCTAGTTCAGCTCACGACTCAATTGTACAACTACTTGTTCTTCAGATAACTATCACATGTTAGTGGACAGAAGTGCTTTGTGCGTATTTCTCACTGTGTCACACAGAATATTAAAATTTTTAAGAGAAGGCGCAGGCTAGGCGTTTTCCAATAAACATAGAGATACAAGCTCATGTTTGAGAATCCTCAAGCACTGGGTGCTCCTGATAGCTCTGGCCAGGTGAAAGTCAGATGTTAAGACCTCAACATAAGAATTTGCAGCGGTACCGGGAAGGGAGACCCAATTCAACCTAAGAGAGAATCACTCCTGGGTCGTTATGGATGGATGAAATTTGAAAATTCACTTCAACAGGAGCTCTCTAGATTATGAGTGGCCCACCTTACTTTTGAATAAACTACCCAAATCCTGGGAAACGCTGGGAACAACAACAACAACAAGAAAACCCCACACACCAATAAAGAACCTTTCCCCACAACAATGGCCAAATCTGGTGGACGCACAATTCCAATTTGGTGGGCCAGGGTCCGATCCATTGTTTTCTACGAAAAAATACATATTAGAGTAGATGTCAAAATCATCTTTTTCTTTCTAGAAGGGCAGTTATTGGCTCCAGAAAGGCCCTGCAGTTGGGGCTATGATGGAATACGACAAAGGCATGATACGATGGTGTTGGGCTAGAGATCCAAGGACATTGTTTCAACTCATCTGTCTTTCATCCTTGCAAGGACCTCAGAAGATAGAAACAAAAACACTTGCAAAGTGAGACTCAGTAAAACTTGATTATGAGCTAGCATTTTGCTTCCAAACCCAAATGTGAAGGAAGCTCTGATAATAGGCTGGATTCCACAGATGGCTCATTTACTCAAGCCAAGTTAGCTTCAATGTTCTAGAACCAAAGCTTCCTAAAAGCCCACTTTGCATCTCTTTCCTAAGTTTAAAAGTTACCACTTCACTAGGGCAGAAAGCCATCCTGTAGAGCAACGTTCACAGCAGCATGACTGACAACAGCCAAAAAGTGGAAACAACTCAAGTGTACGTGACTGGATGAATAGATACACAACATGTGGTCTATACATACATGAAATATCGTGAAGCCTTAAAAAGGAATAAAATTGTGGGACGCCTGGGTGGCTCAGTCGGTTGAGCGACCAACTTCAGCTCAGGTCATGATCTCACGGTCCGTGAGTTCAAGCCCCTCGTCGGGCTCTGTGCTGATGGCCCAGAGCCCGGAGCCTGCTTCGGATTCTGTGTCTCCCTCTCTCTCTGCCCCTCCCCCACGCATGCTCTGTCTCTCTCTGTCTCAGAAATACATAAACATTAAAAAAAGTTTTAAAAAAAGGAATAAAATTGTGCTACATGTGAAAATGTGGATGAACCTTGAAGATATCATCCGAAGTGAATAACCTGGACACAAAAAGACAAGTACTGTATGATTCCACCTATATGAGGTGCCTAGAATAGTCAAATCCAGAGACGTGGAAACATTTTGTAGGGAGGATCCATTCATCTAAGTGCAAACATTTTGGGGATGATGCAAGCACATTATCTCACGAAGTCAAGATAGTGAATAAATGGACAGTTACATTTGGGCAACACTGCTATGAATAAACCACACTTGACTCTCAATGTTGTTGTTGTTGCCTGTCGGCTTACCTTTCAGTCTTCTCATTTTGTTTCCAAAGTGCTTTCTCCCTTACCCTCTACTTTGTTTTATTTCCATTTTTTCTCCATCTCTAATCTTTCTTTCATTGGGCTTCCTTCTTCAATCATTTGTTTTTGCTGCTCTTTCTTTGAATTTCTCACCTGTACTTGCTCTTGTCTACCTCCATCTTCCCTTTCCCCCCTGGACGTGGAACTCCTACCCCAGATGGGTTTTGTGGAAAGATTAAAGCCTCTACCTGGTCTCTCTTTTGCTTCCAGCCATACCCCTCAGTAATAACAGTGATGCAGAGAGACTTGAGATAGGGTCCAGGCATCTCAAACCGGGTAGTCTAGAGGGTCTCCAAAGAGGAAAAATGCACACAGCCAATTTTCAGAGAGGGGCAAGCTGTTAACAGCTGCAGTAAAGCAGGTTGAATCAGATGAGGGTGTTTTTTTTTTTTCCACACCAGAAATTAGAACTACGATTCAGCATGGGCCTCTGCAGGCACATTCGAGTATAATATCTTTGAGGGCAGAGCCATCCCACCCATCTTGCACATAGTTTGCAAATGAATGAAAGTCAAGGTTAACCAGATAGAACTTATAATGGGCGTGATCGCTTTTAACGGGTTCAGCTAATTTAATCATCCGCGGTCAAAATAAGATATTTTCTGGATAGACAGGACAGAGTTTCAGAGCATTGGCTCTGGAGCCCCACACCCTGGGTTTGCATCCCAGAACTATCCTCCCTAGCTGTATGGACATGGGACAGTTGTTTGAGTTCTAACATATTTCCATTTTTTAAAATATCAGGGCCTTTTAAATGTCGGGACATTTACTTCCCACCACCAACTCGATAAAATGTTCTGAGGGTTTATTTGACCTTGGACTGATGTGAGGGTCATAGCATTTGAGCAGTCTCAGAAGTGATATGAGGTCTGTTTCCAAGTCTCTGGGCTCTAAGGAAGGACAAGGCAAGACTTTCTTATCCATACAGTGTATAGACAACGCATCCTAGAAGTTCAGAAAGTATATGGTTACCTCCACGCTGAGGGATCAGAGACGATCTTCATGTGGCATTCCAAGGGCCTCTTGTAAGAATCCAAGGTACAGACGTGTGATGCTGGGGGGGAAAAATCCATTTTGAGTGAAAGCATCAAAGTAAGGAAGTGGGTGTCATATACAGAAAACATGGCATGCGTGAAGACAACCCTGGAGAGCAATGTAGAAAAGGCAGGTGGGTGCCAGGTTAAAGACAGCTTGAACGACAGGCTGAAGAACCATTCCTCTGCATGTGTTTCCGGGGCACCATTAGATCTCCTTCCTTCAATTTTCCCTGAAGTGCAAGAGTAAGGTCTGCAGCCCCCTCCTGACCCAGGAAACCCTCCGGCCTTCCATTTCCCAGCCCAGTAGACATCCCTCCATCCCTCCACCCACACCCTTCCAGCTTTGAGCAGCGAAGACTTGCCTCCCAGTCCATAGGCCAAAGAGAAACTCACACTGTCAGGACCCTTTCCTCAAAAACCAACGTCCAGACCCCCCATCTTTACTTTCACACCCACTGGATATCTCCATTTCTTTTTTAAAACATTTTTTTAAGTTTATTTACTTATTATGAGAGAGACAGAGAAAGTGTGAGTAGGGGAGGGACAGAGAGAGAGGGAGAGAGAGAGAGAATTCCAAACAGGCTCTGTGCTGACAGCCCATTGCGGGACTTGAACTCGTGAAACCGTGAGAGCCGAAACCGAGTTCGATGTTTAACTGAGCTACCCAGGCGCCCCTGAATATCTCCATTTCTGAGATCCGTGACTGGCTGCTCCAGTTATCTATTCCTACTCAGCAAACTATTCCAGACTTTAAACAACAACTTATGTTGTTTTAAACACAACTTATGTGGCTTTAAACAACAACTTATTGTTATAGCTCATACTGGGTCAAGAATCCAGACAGGGCACAGACAGGAAGCTTATTATGGCTCTATAAAGTCTGGACCCTCAATTTGTACATCTAGTGGATACAATGGTGGGAGACCGGTTGAGTCGCTATCTTGCTGTTCTCTGTCTATGTCTCTCCTCTCACATGAACGCTCCACAAGCTAGCTTGGGCTTCCTCACAGCATGATAGCCTCAGGGTAGTCAGATTTCTTAACTGATGTCTGGGGCTTCAAAAGGAAGGAAGCAAAAAAAAAATGTCAGTCCTCTTAAAGGCAACATCTAGAAGTGACAGAGCATCACTTGTGCCATATTCTATTAGTCAAAGCAATCACAGTTCAGCCAAGATTCAGCAGACCTCACTTCTCCATGAAAGAACTGCCAGAGAATTTGTGGCCATTTTTCATCCAGCACGTTGGATTGACAGCAAGAATCTTCCCTGCAGAAAGCTTCCTATTGCTTTGCATCCCTCCTTTCATTCACCCTTTCTCTCATGTAGAACACACTTCCAAATGCCTTAAATATCCAGCCACCTGGATCAGACTTGACTTTCCATTTCCCCTCTGTTATGGGTTGAATTGTGTCCTCCAACAAATAGATGTTAAAGTGTTAATTCTTTTTTTTTTTTTTTTAATTTTTTTTTTTCAACATTTATTTTTGGGACAGAGAGAGACAGAGCATGAACGGGGGAGGGGCAGAGAGAGAGAGGGAGACACAGAATCGGAAACAGGCTCCAGGCTCTGAGCCATCAGCCCAGAGCCCGACGCGGGGCTCGAACTCACGGACCGCGAGATCGTGACCTGGCTGAAGTCGGACGCTTAACCGACTGCGCCACCCAGGCGCCCCAAAGTGTTAATTCTTAATGCCTCAGAATGTAACTTTATTTAAAATTAGGTCTTTAGAGATGTTGAGTGTGGGTCCTAATCCAATGTTACTAGTGTCTTCGTAAATGGGAAATTTGGACACAGAGGCAGACATGCCCAATGTAAAGAGACAAAGGGAGAAGATACCCATTCTACAAGCCAAGGAATGTCTGCGATGACCAGAAGCTAGGAGAAAAACTTGGGACAGATCCTTTCCTAGAGCCTTCAAAGGGATCATTGCCCTGCCAATACCTTGATTTCAGACTTCTGGATTCCAGAACTGTGAGCTAATACATTTCTTTTATTCTGAACAACCTAGTTTGTGACACTTTACAATGGCAGCCCTAGAAAACTAATTCCCTCTAACCTGAAAAATACAGACTCCAACATGTCTAGGGACATCTGTATAGTCAAGCAAGTTTCCTTTGCAATGGCCAAGCCCATCCCAAGAATCTACCCCCTACCTTTTCCTCCCATCGCCTTCAGCACCCCTTCCAACTGAACCTGGAGGACGTTAAAGAGACATGCAATATCTCCAGCACACATTAGCCCACTTAATTCCCATAACTACCCTATAAATCAGTGTGTCTTAATCTGCCAAGTTGCTATGACAAAACACTGCACTGGCCGGGTAGCTTTTAAACAACAGAGATTTAGGGGTGCCTGGGTGGCTTGGTTGGTTAAGCGTCTGACTTTGGCTCAGGTCATGATCTCGCAGTTAGCGAGTTCAAGCCCCACATCAGGCTCTGTGCTGCCAGCTCAGAGCCTGGAGCCTGCTTCGGACTGTGTGACTCTCTCTCTCTCTCTCTCTCTGCCCCTCCCCTGCTCATGTTCTGTCTCTCTCTGTCTCTCAAAAAATAAGCTTAAAAATTTTTAAAAATAAAAAATAAACAACAGAGATTTATACCTCACCGTTCTGGAGACTGGGAAGTCCAAGATCAAGGCTCCAGCATGGTCACATTCTGATGAGACCTTTCTTTCTATTTCATAGCAAACTCCTTTTCACTGTGTCTTCACAGGGAAGGGGCTAGGGATCTCTTTTGGGTCTCTTTTATAAGGCACTACTCTTGGGGCACCAGACTGACTCAGTCAGTAGAACATGCAGCTCCTGATCTCAGGGTTGTAAGTTTGAGCCCCGCATCGGGTGCAGAGATTACTTAAAAATAAAATCTTTCTAAGGCACTACTCTCCTTCATGAGGGCTCCACTCTCATGAACTATGCACCTCCCAAAGACCACGCCTCCTAATACCATCAATGTGGGCAGCAGGATTTCAATGTATGAATTTTGGGGAGCCACATTCAGGCTATAGTAGTCAGGTATTGTTGCTTCCATTTTACAGAAAAAGAAGTTGAGTTCCAGAGGTCATGGAATCTATCCAAGATCATGCAGTTATGAGCTGCTGGGCGGATGACATTGGCTTCCACTGTGCAGCTTGCACGATGATAGCATGGCAGCCTCCCTCTGCAACTGGACTATTTTTAAGTGGGAAAATGGGTTTGTTGTTGTTGTTTGTGTTTGTTTTTGTTTTTGTTTTTGTTATAGAGAGAAAGAGAGAGCACACCAGTGGAGTTGAGGGGCAGAAGGAGAGAGGGAATCTTAAGCAGGCTCCATACTCAGCCCAGAGCCCAGTGCAGGGCTTCACCCTACAACCCTGGGATCATCAACGGAGCTGAAATTAAAAGTCGGATGCTCAACTTACTGAGCCACCCAGGTGCCCCAGTGGGAAGGTGTTTTGAGTATAGAACTTAATATTTATCTCACTCAGTGCGTTTCTTTTTCCAAAGGCAGCCCATGGGTCTAAGATATTATAGTCATTCTTTTTCCTAGATATATTGTCATTAACAAAACTAAAGGTTTCTAATAAAATTAAATTACAATTGTCGCTTCAAAAGTTATACGGGCCGGGGGTGCCTGGGTGGCTCAGTCTGTTAAGCGCCAACTTCGGCTCAAGTCATGATCTCGCGGTTCTTGAGTTCCAAACCCGTATCGGGCTCTGTGCTGAAAGCTCAGAGCCTGGACCCTGTTTTGGATTCTGTGTCTCCCTCTCTCTCTGCTCCTTCCCTGTTCATGCTCTGTCTCCATCCGTCTGTCTATCAAAAATAAACATCAAAGAAAAAAGTGACGCATGCCAATTAAGGACATTTTAGACATTCCATGGAAATCAAAGTAAGAAACTTTTAGCAGACATTTCTTGAACAACTATAAGGTAGCAAGTGCTTCAGGGGTACAGGGTTTAGCAACACACGGTGACCACTTGTCCTCAGGTAGTCAAAGAAACTAATAATAAACACACACGAAGATGTGTGATCTCCTATCTCAGGAGAAATGTGACCTCACTTCTATACAGGTGGCTTCTTCTTTTTTTTTTTTTTTAAAGTTTTTTTTTTTTCAACGTTTATTTATTTTTGGGACAGAGAGACAGAGCATGAACGGGGGAGGGGCAGAGAGAGAGGGGGACACAGAATCGGAAACAGGCTCCAGGCTCTGAGCCATCAGCCCAGAGCCTGACGCGGGGCTCGAACTCACGGACCGTGAGATCGTGACCTGGCTGAAGTCGGACGCTTAACCGACTGCACCACCCAGGCGCCCCCAGGTGGCTTCTTCAATTCATCAGCAGTTTCGTTCCGATGTCGGCACAGTCTTGTTTCTAAAATATTTCCATACCATCCCTCCACATTTTTCTTCGTCCTTTGAGATCAGATTTCTAACTTTAGGTTCCGTGAGTTTCACAGGCGCCTGCCCTTCCTTCCCTTCTTCCTACTTCCAAAGACAAAGCCTCCGTTTGTCACGCTTGCCTCCAACTCCTTCCCAGGTGCAAAAGGCTTGTCCTGCTCCTTAAAATGCCGTCTTCCATTCACCGTGGTACAGAACAAAATTTGAACTAGTGCTTCATCCTTTTGGCTTAAGCCCAAATCGCAATCTTCTGTGTACATATGTGTGTGTCCGTGCGTGTGCCTGGATGTCCACGTACATGCCTATATGTCTTCGCTCTATTCCCTGAGAGGCTCTAGAAACACGGACACATCAGGAACAACGAATATGTCTAGTGCCATATCTTGTTTTCTAAATACCATTCTCCATTCGACGGAACCCGGGTTCCTTGGAGAAATGTGTGATTCCAGGGCTGCGGCATAGAAAGCAGAAGATGATCCTGAAATATCTTGTTATGCTGGAAAATAAGGAAGTGCTCGAAGAATAGAGGGGACTTCACAGAACCCAGCTTGGAGGAGCTCCCACTGGTAAAATCTTGGATAATTTGAGATTAAAATAAATAACTACAGTAATAGATTCTCATCCAACGAATATAATAAAGTCTTAGGAATATATACTGTTATCAATAAACAGGGGGAAAGGGGAAAGCTTTCCCTGAGAGCAGAATGTCAACCAATAAATGTGGAAGGCATAATGGAGTTAGAAAATCATCAACAGATGCTAAATCTCACGAGTAGAAATTGGATGAAGAACATATTTACATTGTTTCACAGAATCTCCCCACAGCACTTATTAATTACCATGGGAAAATAATAATTATATGATGGAGAAGCCCAGCAGACACCCTTTTAAACAAAGGGATCAAATTTAACATCACCGATATTATGACAAAATAACGCTGTGTGCCTCCTGCTATGATGCACTGGGAGAGCGCAACCTCACTTCTGTGGTGGTCCTTTCAGAGGATCTGACCACGTGGCAACACCAGCCGGAGCCAAGCCGAGGGACATTCTACAAAATAGTTTGTACTCTGCAAAAATGCTAAGGCCAAAAGAGACAAGGAAATGCTGACAGATTGTTCCAGTTTAAGGGAGGTTGGGGTTACATGACAACCAAAGGCAATGCATGATCCTGAATCGAATTCTGGATCAGCAGAGACAAAATAGCTCTAAAGCACATCGGGACAATGGTGAAATCTGAATGCGGAGCAGGGATTAGACAATAGCACTGTATCGGCGTTAAATTTCCCGATTCTGATCGCTGTGCCTTGGATATGTAAGAACGTGTCTGTGTTCTTAGGAAATGCACGCTGAAGTATTTGGAAAAGGGGTTGATGTCACCAACTTACTCTCAAATGTTTCCCCCCAAAATTAACAAATAAGCTAGAGAGAGAGAGAGGAGGAGGAGGAGGAGGAGGAGGAGGAAGAGAAGGAGGAAGATGAGAGAAGGAAGAGAAGGAAGAGGAGGAGGGGGAGAAAGAGGAGGGGGAGGAGGAGGAGGAGGGGGAGGAGGAGGAAGAGAAGGAAGAGGAGGGGGAGAAAGAAGAGGGGAGGAGGAGGAGGGGAGAAGGAGAAGAAGAAAGCAAATGAGGCAGAACGTAAACAATCGGTGGCTCCAAGCATAGGGCTGTATGGTTGCAACTTTTCTGTACATCTGAAATTATCAACATATCGAAACACAAAAGCAAATCATCACTGTTTTTAAGGCACCCTTTTTGGCAAAGCCACCACAGGCGGCTTATTCGCCATATATTCCCCAGTGTGGGTGAGGCTGTAAGTTCCGCAGCTGAGAAGGAGTTCTGATAAACTGCGCAGGGGCGAGAAGGCTTGAGGACGCCGGCTGTCCTGGAGGAAAAAGGAAGACCACTGTGGAAAAAAAAAAAGGATGTGTAGAACACAAATGAGATGCTGGGGGTGGCCAGGCTTCCTGTTGCCATTACGCCGTTATTCCCGTCTTACGCACCTCCCCATCCTTGCGCCCAAAGCAGATGGCATCGCTCAGAGCAAGAATATGGGATCGGCTCTACACATGTTGTTTTGAGCGAGAGGACTCTTATTTCTGCCCAGTGCTTATGTCTCTTTCCCCGCCCCCCCCCCATCTTTCTCGGCTCCAAAAATTATGCTTAGATGTAGGCATCCTCCTATTTTACCTTATTACCTCCAAGAAAGCCAGAGCAAGACTGCTGAAAATATTCATCCCCACACCTGCTAATAATATATAGATGGGGGCACGCTGCCGTTTTCAATGATCTGGCTGAACAATACAAATAGCTTACACTCTTGGACGCCAGGGTTTCATTTTCATTAATTTACCAATCCTCGCGACAATCCTGTGTCATTATCCCCATTTCACAGACGAGAAAGCTGAGACCTGGGGGAAGTTGCTACCACGATGGCGGAACTGGGCCATCAGCTCGAGGGTCAGCACGCCTAGCCATGACAACACCGGGCCTTTATTCAGTGCCTTGGATCACCGGTGCGGTCGGAGGACTGAACTTCATCACTGGCAGCTCAGAAATCGGACTCAACAACCTCCTGAAAGTGGGTTTGTCTCTCCGAGACAGTTTCTCATCAACCCTTAATGTGCTTTTGGATATCAGAATCATAGGAATGGGGATTATTCCGCCTCCCTGACCAGCGTATTCTCTTCCTGTAGGCAGCCCTCCATGGGAGGCCAGACCATAGCCAAAGCAAAATATAGACTCCAGACAAAGGGCGTTGATGAGTCTGGGGTTGCATGGTATTGGGCCAAGTTTGTCTGAAATTCATGCATCCCTCAGACTAAAGACACCTTCTCCACCAAAGAAATTGCTCAACTGTCTTTAATCAGGTCGTCTCTCTTATGGACAAGGACGCTATAAATGCTGATGCAAGCTTTTCCCCGGTAAAACCAGGACTGATTTTGAGAACACCAGAACCCACTTGATGCTCGTCATCCAGAGTTGGTGTCTACCATGAGTACCTCTGTGTGTTAATCCACAATTAGTCTGCATCTTGGATCACCGTCTTGTGCTGAGATGCTAAGTAAAATGCTATAGCATTCAGAATTCAGTTGCATTACAGTTTATGAAGCTTTCCTGCATCCCTGGACAAGTTACACCTTTTCTTGTCCCCAAACCTTAGTTTATGCCATTCCTTCTCCCTACGCCCATTATGTTCTTTCTTATCAAGATCCCTCCCCCGTTCTTCTGTGGTTAGTTTTTATTTCTTTAATTTTTTAATTTTTTAAAATTTATATTCAAATTATTGGGGCGCCTGGGTGGCGCAGTCGGTTAAGCGTCCGACTTCAGCCAGGTCACCATCTCACAGTCCGTGAGTTCGAGCCCCGCCTCGGGCTCTGGGCTGATGGCTCAGAGCCTGGAGCCTGTTTCCGATTCTGTGTCTCCCTCTCTCTCTGCCCCTCCCCCATTCATGCTCTGTCTCTCTCTGTCCCAAAAATAAATAAACGTTGAAAAAAAAATTTTTAAAAAATTTATATTCAAATTACTTAGGATATAGTGAAACAATGATATCAGGAGTAGATTCCTTAGTGCCCCTTACCCATTTAGCCCATCCCCCCCTCCCACAACCCCTCTCGTAACCCTCAGTTTGTTCTCCATATTTAAGAGTCTCTTCTGTTTTGTCCCCCTCCCTATTTTCATATTATTTTTGTGTCCCTTCCCTTATGTTCATCTGTTTTGTCTCTTAAAGTCCTCATATGAGTGAAGTCATATGATTTTTGTCTTTCTCTGACTAATTTCACTTAGCATAATACCCTCCAGTTCCATCCACGTAGTTGCAAATGGCAAGATTTCATTCTTTTTGATTGCCGAGTAATACTCCATTGTGTGTATATATATATATATATATATACTCCATTGTGTATATATATATATATATATATATACTCCATTGTGTGTTAGTTGGTTAGTTTTTATGTCACTATTTTACAAACAGTTATAAGAGAATATTGTGAAAAACTATATGCCAACCAATTGGATGACCTAGAAGAAATGAATAAGTTCCTAGAAGCAGATAAATTACCAACACTGAAGCAGGAATAAATAGAAAACTTGAACAGACCCAGAACCAGCAAAGCAATTGAATTCGTTTCTCTGTCAGTATTCTGATGCACATGATTTCCAACTCTTGTCCATCCCTTCGATACACACACAAACGAAAATTCTAGTGATCATTGTATTCTGCCTTATCCTGGACTTTCTTCTTTGAATCCCTAGCCCAGCTCATACAACCCAGGCTGGTCTATGTTGGCCCTGCATGTAGAATCTGGACAGAAGCAAATTTGTAGTGTAGCTTTTTGACACGAGTAAGCTCTTGTTTCTATGATTGCATCACAAATTTAACATTTCTGGCCCAAGTCTCAAAAACCCATTGACCATAAGCAGAGTCCAATAGATATTTATACAGTGCCTCCTACTTACCAGGAAACGGGGCTCCATTTTGGAAGGACAGTGATAAAAGATAATCAAGGTCCCCGACCTCACATAACTTACAATCTAGCAGGAAACCCATAAAAGGAAATAAGCAGTCACACGAACCGAGGGGCATCAGATATGTAAGGGGAGTTCGCACTACAGGGTCCTAACCTGGTTTGTATTTGCGGCGAGGTAGAGAGAATATCCACAAAAAGCAGGCATTAGATACCCAAGGAGATGGAGAAAAGGGGTTCCGGTGAGGAAGGGTGGGGGTGCAAGCGGGATGGACATGTTAAAGGACGTGACTGAAGTTGTTCAAGGACAGAGAGTGAGGAGGCAGGGGTGGCTGAAAGATACTGCTGAGAGATAAGGGGCACCAGCAGCCATTTTAGGGCTTTGGTTTGGACTTTGCCCTTAAAAGTACCCGGAAGTCGTTGATAGCTTGTGTTCTGTTAGAAAAATCACTCTGGCTGCCACCTGATGAAGAGCCTGAAGAGGAGCCAGGGAGGATGTGTGACCTTGGACAGCTTATGCATCCTCTGTGGGTCTCAGTTTCTTCACCGGCGAAACGTGGTGATGAACAGTCACTTCCTCATAGGGCTGTGATGAAGGTGAAATAGGTTAATATATGTACAATGTCCTGGAATTACCTGGCCACATATTTGCCTTTCAATAAGCATTAGCTATAATCATTAAGGCATTTATGCCCATGCTTCCAGAAAAGAACACATAGGAGAGTGCATCATAGATTTTTTCCATTTTTTAAATGTTTGCTTATTTTTGAGAGAGAGAGAGAGACAGACAGACAAAGTATGAGTAGGGGAGGGGCAGAGAGAGAGGGAGACACAGAATCCAAAGCAGGCTCCCGGCTCTGAGCCATCAGCACAGAGCCCGACGCAGGGCTCGAACTCACGGACTGTGAGATCATGACCCAAGCTGAAGTCGAACACTTAACCGACTGAGCCACCCAGGTGCCCCAGAGCGTGCATCATGTTTTATGTTGGGGACTTCAGTTTTTCTTTTATTTCTGTTGTTAAATACTGAGTTTTTACCCTTTCGCTACAAACCAAGATGATTTTAGGACATGAATTATGTGGTACAATTCTGTAAGCATGGTCTTGACAATATTTCCGAGAGAGTCAACTTCTATGAACAGTAGAAATGAGGCCAGCGTGAAGGGCATTCATTTTCGACTGACAGACTCTTAGCTTCTGTGATGTGTGTGGACCATACTAAGACTAATGGTACAGCAAGGTGGGAGGGTCTCTCCAAATTTAGAGCCCATCAGACCAAGGGGCTGATCCACTTGTCTTAAACTTGTTGGGCAGCACAAAAAGTCAGATAAACTCCCAGAGCATCAACAGCACAGAGGCAAATCAGCGGTCCCAAAGTGTGTATCGAGTGGGGCTCAACAAAGAATACATATCCTTCGCTGACAATATGGCAACTCGAACCAGTATTCAACATTTTCCTTCTCAAATTGGAAACACAACCTCGAGAGTTTGTTTTGTTTTTATAGCTCTCTATACCTGGTCTTCTGAAGTCGTATTTATTTATCATTTACTTGCAAGTATAAAAGATTAACTCGGGATATTTTGCTCTAATGTTGCCAGTAGTTTCTACAGTGCACAAAACGGAAAGAAACCCTCTGCTTGGCCTGAATGGTTATGATTCATCCTTCTCCACCGCCTACCTCGTAAGCCAAGGCGGACTTAGGTCTGTAAAAAAATATATTTAAGCATCTTGGTCTCTATAAAGTAAATATTTTCACATGGGACATATCCCCAAACAGTACTCACTCTTTTGCTTTGTCTCCAATAGTAATTGACTTTTTAAAAACTTTTTTATTGTGAAATAAAACAAGGATACAAAAAATCCCACCACACAATGGAGTTAGGTCTTTGAAATCATCACCCAGGTCAAGAAAGAAAACTTTGTTAGCCATTCTAGAAACTTCTCAGTTCCCTGCCTTCAATCCCAACCCCTTCCTTCACCACAAAACAACCACTATCCTGATTTGCCTCTCTTTACAGTCTTCTCACCCAACGGTGCATTTCTACGTATTTTGGTTTAATCTTACCCATTAAAAAATGCAGTCTTAATTAACAATTTCCTTTTCCATCTCTTTCTTTTTTTTATTTACCCGTTGAAGAACTGGGACCATTTGACCTACAGAATTTCCCACAGTTTGAATTTTTTTAATGTTTATTTATTGGGGGGGTGCAGAGAGAGGGAGGCACAGAATCTGAAGCAGGCTCCAGGCTCTGAGCTGTCAGGCGAGAACCCCACACAGGTCTCGAACCCACGAACCGTGAGATCGTGACCTGAGCCGAAGTCGGTCGCTCAACCGATTAAGCCACCCAGGCTCCTGTCCTGGTTTGAATTTTGTTAATTGCATGTGCAGTGGTAATGATGTACAGCATATTCCTCTGTCCCTTGTACTTCAGGCTAATTGGCAGCTGGATCCACAGGCTCAATCAGAATTATAGTCAATCATTTTGGCAAGGGGGTGCTCTGTTCTTTCATTCGTAAGATTTCATAACATCTGATGGTCTCTCCCATTATGATATTATCAAGTGTTGACGTTTAATGCCTGGATCCACTAATTCACTGGAGGCTGTAAAATGGTGATTTTCTAATTCTATTGTTTCCTATTTTTATTAGTTAAAATACTTTTATAAGAGACATTACTTCTCATTTATAACTGTGACTCAGTAAGAGAGTTCACGTAGGAAAAGCAAGATAAGTGCCTGATTATTTTCTCTTTATTATCCCCTGGTGGTGATCAATTAATTTTTTTAAATGTTGAGAACAAATGGATTTCGATGTACTTAATGGATTGCAATTGCAATTATTATCCATTTGGAAGCTCGAATTGTCCAGCCTTTGGCCAGCAGGAGCCTCTTTGAAGTTGGTTCCTAAGCCTTGTGTAATGGCTCTCATTTGTTCAACCTGGATTCTCCTTTACTTTCACGATCCTGGTTTGGGTCATCTACCAAACTGTTCTGTAGCTCACACTGGTTTGTGTTAAGCTCTTTATTTGCTAATTTAAGCACCTTTCTTCTTTTGTTTAAAGCAGTGGCTCTGAAGTGGGGTGTCCAGACCAGCACCATCAACATCACCCGGGAACTTGTTAGAAATGCGGATTTTCAGATCCCACCAGAGGCCACCGAATTACATATTCTGGGAGAGCAGCCAAGGAATACTTGTTTTTGTTTTTTTTTTTTTTTTCAAAAAAGAAAAAAAAAAAACCTTCAGGGGCGCCTGGGTGGCTCAGTCAGTTAAGCTCCCAACTTCGGCTCAGGTCATGATCTCACCGTTGGTGGGTTGGAGCCCTGCATCGGGCTCTGGGCTGACAGCTCAGAGCCTGGAGCCTGCTTCAGATTCTGTGTCTCCCTCTCTCTCCACCCCTCCTCTGCTCGTGCTCTGTCTCTGTCTCTCGAAAAAATGAATACACGTTGAAAAAAATTTTTTAAACCCTCCAGGTAATTTTGATGAACCCTAAAATTTGAGAACCATGACTTAATGACAAGTGCTATGGAGACCTCCTTGAATGCATTGCTGTAGCTCCAGCCATCACAAAGATCTGTTAATGTTGGAATTGGTTTTCCTTCCATATATTCTGTCAAATGCCTGTTACGGTTGACAGGTGCTCCAGGAATGGTATCTCTGTTAATGGGGCCACAGCTTCTGTTTTATTTTACCTGAGAGCTGGGAAGCCTGTTCTTTGCTGCTAACGTGAGCATGATAATGTCCCACTTGGTAGTTTCTAGGCAGAGTCGCTAGGATTCAATATGCATTTGTTGTGTATTTGCTGAGACCCAGATGTGATTCTAAGGGAAAGGGATGCCACATAGGCTAAGACACAGCCCTTGCCCTTGAAGAGTTAAAAGAAAGGTGTTTGGGGGCCTAGTGTAAGGATCCTCATGAAAGCAATTTCCACCAAGGCAGAAGCTTCGCTATGGCTCACTTCAGTCAATGCAGCTCAAGGCTGCATTTGGCCTTGCCGAGGTCTCTTGATAGAGCCAAATCCATTTTTGACCAGGAGCTCGTGCACCCTTGATACTATCCTCGCCCAGCCATGGACAGTGACCAACCTTATGACCCGACCTATTAACTTATGATCAGAGAGAAGCAAAACCAGAGGTTTAGATCAGATTCTTATGAATGGAGCGAGATTCCAATGAACCTAGCTTTCAGCCTTGGATGGAAAAAAGTGGATCCATCCTTAACATTTGTGGGATTTGGGACAAAAGGACCAGTGAGGTCCTAGGCCTGTGGCCAGTCCTTCTCTTATCATCTCTAATACAACTATACACTGTGAGGGACCATGCACACACCTATGTAGACACAAGACATTCCAGATTCCATGTCCTACCTCTATCTATAGCACTACTCTCAGGAGAAACACCCCTGTGGTTTATCTGTCTTCAGGAAGCAAGAGCCAGGGAAGAGGACTACATGGGTTCTAGAAGCCAGCTTGGGGTCATCTGGGCAAGGAATCTCAGGGTCCTAGCTACCCAGAGCCTCATCTAAAAGAAGGATCAAGCCTCTGAATGGGCACATTTCCTTGGATTCATGGACTTGTCCTCACATAGACAGAGGCTGGGCTAGAGAAGGGCCAAAGCAGGTCTTTCTATGGAGCAGGGTGGAAGTTACCTATGTCTAAGAGTGCTACTGGAGGAAGATAGTGGAGGTAAAGTGTGCTCATAAGTCCTTGGTTCACTGAGAGAGCACACTCTCAGAGCCTTTTGGGTCAGCTGCTAGTCCTGATCTTGGCCAGTTTGCCTGTTAAAGATTGTCATTGAAGATGTCAGCAAAGTTACTAGCTCTGGCTCACAGCTGGACTTCAGAAAAAAGAGTTACACATATTAAAATCAGAAATGAAAAAGGTGACATTACAACCAACACCACAGAAATACAAAGGATCAGAAGAGACTACTGTGAATAATGACATGTCAACTAATCGGATAACCTAGAAGACATAGATAAATTCCTAGAAACATACAATTTACCAAGACTGAATCATGAAGAAATAGACCAATAATGAGTAAGGAGATTGAATCAGTAATCAAAAACCTCCCAATAGAGTAAAACCCACACCAAGTGGCTTTGCTGGTAAATTCTACCAGCCATTTAAAGAAGGATTAATATGAATCCTTCTCAAACTCTTCCTAAAAAATTGAAAAGTAAGAAACACTCTAAAGCCAGCATTACCCTGATAGCCAAACAAGAAAAGAACACTTACAAGAAAGGAAAATTACAGGCCAGCAGTATCTTTCACGAGTATAGGTGCAAAAGTCCTCAACAAATATATTAGCAAAGTGAATTCAACAGCACATTACAAGAATTATACACCACGATCGAGTGAAATTTATCCCTGGGATGCAAAAATGTCTCAACATCTGTAAATCATTCAATATGACATATCGCATTCACAGAATGAAGGATAAAAATCATATGATTATTTCAATAGATGCAGAAAAAGCGTTTGATAAAATGCAATGTCCTTTCATAATAAAAGCTCTCAGCAAACTAGGTACAGAAGGAATGATGTACCTCAACATAATAAAGGCCATATATGACAAGACCACAGTTAACATCATACTCACTAGTGAAAAACTGGAAGCTTTTCCTGTAAAATCAGGAACAAGACAAGGATGCCCACTGTGTTGCTATTCAACACAGTACTGGAAATCATAGAGCAAATAAGCTAGAAAAAGAAAGAAATGGCATCCAAATCAGTAAGGAAGAAGTCAAATTGTATCCATTGATGGATGAATGGATAAAGAAGATATATCTATATCTATCTATCGATCCACACACTAGAATATTTTTTTTTTATAGATCTTGGACCCGAGGGTGTTATCTCAACTTTATTTTTTTTTTAATTTTTTTTTCAACGTTTTTTATTTATTTTTGGGACGGAGAGAGACAGAGCATGAACGGGGGAGGGGCAGAGAGAGAGAGGGAGACACAGAATCGGAAACAGGCTCCAGGCTGTGAGCCATCAGCCCAGAGCCTGACGCGGGGCTCGAACTCACGGACCGCGAGATCGTGACCTGGCTGAAGTCGGACGCTTAACCCACTGCGCCACCCAGGCGCCCCTATCCACACACTAGAATATTTAATTACACCAGCCCAGTTTAAGCCTGACTCAGAGGGAAACTTTTATAAAGGTCTTTTAGGTTCTGATATTAATAATGTCTCTTTTCAACCTATATATAGAGAAGATCAGGAGGACAGGTTTTCTGCTACTATCAAGTTTAGTGTTCTTGCCATCATTTGATATCCCAAATGGATCTCAGGGCCACATGCCTTTGTGTGTGTGTGTGTGTCCTAATTACTAGATTGTGTAACATATGTTCTCTTTCTTCTTTTCCCATCTATGCTCATGTTCATTGGGTTGCTAGAAGCTGTAATTGCCCCCAAGCAAATTTTCCCAGGCCTAACAGCAGCTGGCGACCGCTAAGTGGTTAGCTGAGAGTGAAACCAACCACAGGAAGTTATCATACTAAAGTTACGCCCTTCTCGGCTCTCAGGCCTCAAGGAGATAATGGCGGAGATTGGGAGCAGGGCAGAACTCCAAATTGTCTATCTGAATTCACTCCAAATCTATTCGATTATAAGCATGTTATAATTAATATTATTGGGCCTCTGAATCATCAGGACCCTGACACCATAACATAGCAAGATTACTCTGTGCTCTTCACCTCTAATTTAAAAACGCTTGTTTATTGTACCCCAAACCTCTTAGTAATGGTTCCAAACCAATCTTGGAAAGGCAGACCATCTTGGTGTCTCTATACTTCTTCGCTTGCTTGCTCTCACCCCAACCCAGGACCACTCCTCTCCCCACCCCAAAGAGCAACATTTCTTCTCATCCTAAACCCCACCCACGATCATCTTTGGAATGCTTATATGGGGTGTTCTTTAGCATTCTGGAACCTTTCTGGGTATTAAGTCTTTGCAAAAAAGATCAGATTCTTATAGAGTATGAAATGTGAATATGTGGAAAGATTTTTTTTCTCGAGTACATTTTGGCTCAAAGAGGAAAAGGACGCTTGTTAAAATGCTTGCTTACCTATAATAATTAATTTTTTTCTAACAATATAAACTTGGCCCTTCTTCGTTTATTAATAGATTTTAGAGCAGTGTCCTCTCTCCCTCTCTTACCTGCTCTCTTTCCTCCTTTCTAAATGTTATATATTAATTATATTGTCCAGACCTGTTTGCCTCAGAAGTAGATTAGTGGAATTCTTCATCTGTTACATTATTCTCGTTCCAGAAGGGAAATCATCAGGACATCTATGTCAACAGCCATCTTGGAGAAAGACAAGATACTGAAGATGTTAAATTGAATTACACTGTGGTTCTAAGTTCAACTGTCTGAGACCTGACTTCCTCGACAGCTCTGATTCAGGCCTCCCAAAATGTCGCACACTATGACTCATGCTTCCTTCTGGAAATGACGACACTTCCTCACCACCCTGATCTAAGCTGCCTGCTTTTGGTTGTCTGTGCTCCCAGGAAGGGATTTAGTTATATGTCATATTTTTTTCCATGGTGGGCAAGGAAACCTGTCTTTTGTTTTTCCAACGGGAGAAACACACACACACACACACACACACACACACACAATGACACACTGAAAATTCTGAAAATTAATACCCAGACAGAGAAACAATGCCATCACCCCCACCCTCCACAGCTCTGGAAAATAAATACATGATTTATGAAGAGGGGATTGATTTTTTAAGCATTTTTGTCTCAAAGTTTTTCTTAAAATGTTCAGATTTTGAAGGAAAGAAATGTGCAGCAACTTTGCAAAGCTAATGTTTTATTACTCAAGGTGGTTTTTTAAAAAAAAAATTTATGTTTATTTATTTTTGAGAGAGAGGGAGAGACAGAGTGTCAGCAGGGGAGAGGCAGAGAGAGAGGGAGACACAGAATCCAAAATAGGCTTCAGGCTCTGAGCCATCAGCACAGAGCCCGACGCGGGGCTCGAACTCACAAACCGTGAGATCATGACCTGAGCCGAAGTCGGACGCTCAGCCGAGTGAGCCACCCAGGCGCCCCTCATTACTCAAGGTGGTCTTAAAAAGTTTACATTTTGTAGGTAGCTAAAAATCAGTGCTGATACATTGCCCAGGGTGACAGCATTCCCTGTGTCTCTAAAGAGATGTTTGTGGAAAGGACGAATTTGGAGCAGAAGAGAAGAGAGGAGAGGGAAGAATGAAAAGAAGAAAGGGTATAATTGCCAGTAATATTTTGTCTTTCCGAAAGGTGCTCTAGGCTGCCCCATAGCAGCCCCAAGTATGAATGTGTACCAATTTGTATATTACAATGTATAACCCCAGCACTCATTAAAAAAAATACTGTTTACTGGAGTGAAAAAGCCCCCAGAATATTAATTCGCTATAAACATTTGCCCATATGGTAAATAAGGGTTTATTTTGAGGGTAAGAATTTTGAGATTAGAAACTTAAACATATTTTTCTGTTTTCCAGCTACGTTAAGGTGAAATTTTTATGAATGCTATGTATATATGTGTGTATATACATATATACACACACACACATATATATATGTATATAGTATGAAATAAAGAATGGTGTGCCTATCTATTTACATAACCTTATATTTGTTCTCTGAGAGTTTTCATGCATCATGATGGAGAACGAGACGATTGCCCTACGTGTTCCGTCTTTTTTTTCATTCCTCGCAATAAGGCAATGGGCGACAGTCCTGAGTTATATTCCCAGCTCCACTACTGGGTTGTTGTAAGCTAGTGACTTAATTGAACATGGGAAAATGGATCAGATGACTTCTGAAGACACTTCCAAGTTTGAAATTCTATGGCCCCAAGTTTTTTGACTACCGCCGTGGAGCTTCTCTTCCTCTTTTCAAAGAGACACCAAGATGTATTATTGCCTGTTCTTATTGACAATTCTTGACTGTGACCTGGGGACCCCTGTTGCTCTGCCAAGCCCCAAGTCGTAGGAGACGGAGCCTGGGAACAGGGCACTCATCCACCCCACTCACTGGACCCTCTCTCCACTGGTAGATCAGCTGGCCCCAGCCTCGTTCTGAGAAGGGTGAAGAGGTCTGCCAGGACCCAAGGTAGGTTTCTTGCATTCTTCCTTGATTGTTACTGATTTGCATTTCTTTCAAATGATTTTGTGAATAGGTAGGCGAAGACCCCGTTCATGTCACATGCATTTTTGAGTGCTTGTTGTATGCTTAAGTCACCATGTCAAACACTGGGAACAAGACAGACTTGGGCAAGACCTTGACCTACATGAGCCCATGAGCAACTGTGCACTTGTGTTGTAGATCAAGGAGGTAAAGGGATCAAAAATGGCTCCTTATCAACCGACAATGGCCTGTGAGGTTTCCCTTGTAATGATTCATTTTTTTGTCTTGTAAGTTTCTCGGACTTTAAGAGTGCTGTATCATAATTTTTTAAAGTACTTGGAAGGAAGGAGAAGCTCACGTTATGGCCCTGATGGAATGAGGTGAAGAGGAGGAAGAGTTAGGAAGGGATGAAAAAACATCAGAGAGAGGGGGGGGGTGAAATTAACAAGATGGGGGCAGGGGGAGGGGCATGGATCCCAACAGGTAAATTCTTCTAGAAAACAAAAATTTCAAATTCATATGCTAAACTAAGATCTGTATTCTGATGGTAGTCTATTATCAGTTGGTCAGCTGGCCAACTAAAACCCCTGTCATGTTCCAGGCACTGTTCTAAGTGCTGGATATAAATCAATGAACATGATGTTCATGATGATCAAGCCTATGGAGAAAGAGAACGGCAGAGAGGAGAAAGGAAGGCAATTTCAGAGTTTAATCATGGTCGAAACCTAACGAAATAAAAGAAAACAGTAGTACAGGGTATGACTGGGAAGGATGGAAACAGCTACTGTAGTTGGGGTGGTCAGAGAAGAACTTTCTAGGATGTAATAATATCTGAGCTAAGGCCTGAACAATGAGATGCGGGTAGCTTTGTAAATATCTGGGGGAAGAGTTCCACGTTAGAAGTGCAGCAAATGCAAAGACTCTCACGGCCTGCTTGAAGGTCAGAAAGAAGGCCGGTGTGATCGGAACACAGTGGACGAGGGGAGAGAATGGTGGGAGACGAGGCTGGGGAGGTGGCAGGGGCCAGCTGATGCAATAATAGTAATAATAGCTCAGTAAGCATCATTATACCCTTGCACCACGCTAACCACTTTCTGTGGGTTAGCTTCTTATCACATCTAGTTTCAGGAGGTTGGTGCTATTTCCAGTGGGCACATAGCCACTGCTTCATGCTAGAGCTGGGGCATGAGCCTCCCCGGGTCTGACCCCAGAACTAGTTCCAATTCTCAAATGTTGTACTCCACTGCTATATACCAAGGAACCAGGTGGCTTCAAATACCTTGTTGTACACACATAAAATGAAGCACGCCTAGTATCGTCATCCAACTTGAAGTCTAGAAGGTACGATGAAAGGGACACTCTTTAAAAGTCTAAGTAAGAGTGGAGAGCAGTGCCTGGGAAGACAGTTGCTGCGTGGCGGCTTTGTCCGCTTCCAATGGGTAGAACGCCATTTCCCTTCCTTTACCTACCTCAACCCCCGCCCTGCCCGATGCTACCCAACATGGTGCCAGACTCACTCCAACATTTCTTTAGGACATACTTCCTGACAGAGGCACTGGAGACCGGTGAGAAATTTGCCAGCCGGGCATCAAGAGCCCATGTTCCAGATTTACTCCTGCCTTGCTCCCACTGGAGGGCTGTTGGAGACAATCGTTTTGCTTTTCGGGCTTCTGTTTCCTCATATGTAAAACAAGATTGGCCCTACATGGGGACGCATAACAGGAAGCCAAGGTAACTCAGCAGTCCCCAGAAGGTGCCCCAATTTTGGTACTTCCTTTTGTTAAAGATTTTATTTTTAAGTAATGTCTACACCCAAGGTGGGGCTCAAACTCACGATGCTGAGATCAAGAGTTGCATGTTCCCCTGACCAAGCCAGCCATGGTGCCCCTAAACTTGATGCTTTAAAGGAAATCATAATGTTTACTTGCTAAACTGCCATCCTCTAGAGCCCACTGAAATTTGTAGTGTGGCTAGTTTGGTGGGTAGTGTGATAGCCCCCAGAGATGTCCACATCCCTCCCGATCCTGGGAACCTATGAATATGGTATCTTACATGGCAAAAGGGGTTCTGCAGATGTGATTCAATTTAATATCTTGAGTTAGGGAGATCATGCTGGATTATCCAGGTGGGTCCGATGTAGTCACAAGCATCCTTATAAGACAGGCAGGAGAGTTAGTGCCCGAGTGAATTCATATGAATAGGACTTATCCCACCATTGCTGGCTTTGAAGATGGAGGAAGGGGCCATGAGCCGAGGAATGCAGGCAGCTCTAGAATCACCAAAAGAGGCAAGGGAATAGATTCTGCCTTCTGAGCCCCCGAAGGAAACCATCCCTGCTGACGCCTCAACTTTAGTCCAGTTTGACCGATTTGGGGCTTTTGGCCACCCAAACTGTAAGACGGGACATTAATATTGTTTGGGGCCACTAAGTTGGCAGTAATTTGTGGCAATAGGAAACTCGTACAGTTGGCCTGACCGTTGGCCTCATGACTTGGTTCCTCAAATTGGCGAGCAATGTTGCGCACTGATTCATTCAGATGTTGTAGAGAATCTTTTTCTCCTACACACTCGTTCCTCCTAGTTTGACTTCTTCTACGACATCAGGTTGGTAGTTGTCACTTCCAATGTCCTAGGACTCTGTTGTGCAAAGGGAAAAAAGGACAAAATCAAAAACTAACTCTAGCTGTACGCGAAGGTATCTGAGTTCTTTTATTTATTTATGTATTTATTTATTTATTTATTTTTAATTTTTTACATTGATTTAGTTTTTGAGAGACAGAGTGAGACAAAGTGAGAGTCGGGGAGGGGCAGACAGAGAGAGGGAGACACAGAATCAGAAACAGGCTCCAGGCTCCGAGCCGTCAGCACAGAGCCCGACGTGGGGCTCGAACCCACAGACCGTGAGATCGTGACCTGAGCCAAAGTGTGGCACCCAACCGACTGAGCCACCCAGGTGCCCTGGAGTTCTCTTTTAAAGAAATGTGCTGTAGGGGCGCCTGGGTGGCGCAGTCGGTTAAGCGTCCGACTTCAGCCAGGTCACGATCTCGCGGTCCGGGAGTTGGAGCCCCGCGTCAGGCTCTGGGCTGATGGCTCGGAGCCTGGAGCCTGTTTCCGATTCTGTGTCTCCCTCTCTCTCTGCCCCTCCCCCGTTCATGCTCTGTCTCTCTCTGTCCCAAAAATAAATAAACGTTGAAAAAAAATTTAAAAAAAAAAAAGAAATGTGCTGTAACTGGGTGTTGTCTGTAAGTGATGATTCACGGGAATCTACCCCCCAAAACTTAGAGCACACTGTATACACTGTATGTTAGCTAACTTGACAATAAATTATATTTAAGAAAGAAAGAAAGAAAGAAAGAAAGAAAGAAAGAAAGGTGCCATATGCTAGCACCATGTTTCTTCTGTGAAGGGTGTGGCACAGATGACCACCTTTCCCTTTACCCGGTGAGTGGAATTCTGTGAAAGCACAAAACATCTCACAGCACTCATTCATCGACTAAATACAACGAGAGCTGCGAGGGTTTCAAAGGTGGAGTTGTGGCCTCTTCGGTTTAAGAGGGATCTTAAAGATCACTTAATTCAACCTGTCACTGGAGCAAACGTCTCAGAAACGGGATGTAAGTGGGCATGAGTCCTTGGATAAATTACAGCGGATCCTCTCCGGGTCCCTGTAGATTCTCGCGTGTCCCTAAAATAAACACAGCAAGGTCCCTTCCTGGCGCTACTCTGAAGAAGTGAGAAGTAGGCCTCTTGGTCCATTCCTGTAAGAGAAGCTGGGCTGCCCAACTTCTGAGGCTGGACATGGGTTTTATTTATCATTAGCTTGAGCTTTGCCATCATTGATTGCTACAGAAGCCAACCAAACAGACGTGATGCTGATATTCGTAGAAGAGACCACTTAATTTGAGAGTAATTATCTACATCAAACGAAGATTCTGGAAGAAACATACACTGCAGATTTCCTTCTAACTGAACACTGAGTAACAGACTGGTTTAAGGTACCGTAAAAAAAAAAAGAAAAAAAAAAGTTCTTCTTCAGGCGTTTCGAGTTTAGTAGAGTAACAATCATGGGGGTTTCTTTTTAAGATACGAAACTTTGTGTTTTCAAGTGAAACGATGGACTCAATTGCCTTTATCAGCTACACAAAAATCTCTTAAAAGGACAACACCGAACGGCTGATACCATGTTCCCTTCTCTCGTACCGTAACCCCGAATGACCAAATCTCATTTATTATTTTTTTTTTCAATGTGTATTTATTTTTGGGACAGAGAGAGACAGAGCATGAATGGGGGAGGTGCAGAGAGAGAGGGAGACACAGAATCGGAAACAGGCTCCAGGCTCCGAGCCATCAGCCCAGAGCCCGACGCGGGGCTCGAACTCACGGACCGCGAGATCGTGACCTGGCTGAAGTCGGACGCTTAACCGACTGCGCCACCCAGGCGCCCCCCAAATCTCATTTAAACTTCTCTTTTCTTTGAAACAAATGAGAAAGAGGAAAGTGAAACTAAAACACTGGTGTCAATACGGAGCTTTCCTAGGCGTGCAAGAAAGCTCTGCGCGTGTACAATTTCTAAGTCTCACAAAAATTTCCATAGATCTTTTTGGAAAGGTCAACTCGAAGAAAATGTACGTTAATCCTTCATCAAAACGCTGTCTGTTTTTGCTCAGATTTCACTTTCCCGGAGCGGCATTTCCTGGCAACTGGCACAAATAGCCCACTCTCCCATCACACGCCACCTCTCTCTGGCCCCTCATCCTGCTTCATTCTCCTATTTCTTATCACTAATCTAACACTCCAGAGGAAATCCGCATTTTGCATGATAGCGGGGACCATAAAAGCCGCCATGCGAGCTGAAACCATGCAAAGCATCCTTAATAATAAATGAGGAAAATTATGACTGCTCCACGAATGGTCATTAAAAAGGTTTGGTCAAACCGTTAGAAACTCTTCTCTTGTTGTTTATCCGCATATAGGAAAATTAAAAATTAAAAAAAAAACTTGCAAAACAAACGTTGATTGAAAACATTAATAATATTGAGAATTAAAACCCTTTTGCACATTAATAATATTGAGAATTTTGCACATTAATAATATTGAGAATTTTTCCCTTTGCACAACAGAGTTTTATTCTTGGGGCACCTGGTTGGCTCAGTTGGTAGAGCATGGGATTGGACCTCGGGGTCGTGAGTTCAAGCCCCAGGTTCGGCGTAGAGCTTATTTTAAAAAGATGTTAAGGGGCGCCTGGCTGGCTCAGTCGGTTGAGCACCAACTTCGGCTCAGGTCATGATCTCACGGTTCGTGAGTTCGAGGCCCATGTCGGGCTCTGTGCTGACAGCTCAGAGCCTGGAGCCTGCTTCGGCTCTTGTGTGTGTGTCTCTCTCTCTCTCTGCCCCTCCCCCGCTTGCCCTCTGTCTCTCTGTCTCTCAAAAATGAATAAACGTTGAAAAAAAATTTTTTAATAAAATAAAGAAATAAATAAAAAGATGTTAAAAATAAAATGTTCTATTATTTGGTAGAAAACTTATCAGCTGAATGGGTATTTCTCATAAGAAGATGTACAGATTGCCAAAAGGTGCACAAAAAGATGCCCGACGTCACTAACCATTGTGGAAATACAAACCGACACACAATGAGATACCGTTTCAAATCCGTCAGGAGGGCTATTGTCAAAAAAAACAAAAGACCCAAACAAATAGAAAATAACAAGTGTTGGAGAGGGCGTGGAGAAATTGGAACTCTTGCGCATTGTTGGTAGGAGTGTAAAGTGGGAGAGCCACGAAGGAGACAGCATAGCAGCTCCTCAAAAAACTAAGCATAGAATTTTCCTATAGCCCAACAATTCCACTTCCCCATCCAGGGTGCACACCAAGGAGAATTAGAAGCAGATATTTCCACAGCAGTACTCACAGTAGCATTATTCATAATAACCAAAAGGTGGAAATGACCCAAGGTGGATAAACAAACTGTGGTCTGCACATACAGTGGAATATTATGCAGCCTTTAAAAAGAAGGGACGCCTGGGTGGCTCAGTCAGTTAAGCGTCCGACTCTTGGTTTTGGCTCAGGTCATGATCTCACGGTCCCTGGGTTCGAGCCCCATTGTCAGGCTCTGCCTTGACAGCTTGGAGCCTGCTTGGGATTCTCTCTCTCCCTCTCTCTCTGCCCTTTCCCCCGCTCACGCTCTCAGTCTCTCTCTCTCTCAAAATAAATAAATACACTTTAAAAAAAATTTTTTTAATTACAATGATAAATTTTATGGTATGCGCATTTTACACTTTAAAAACTTATAAAGAGTAGTTTGAGCAGGGCTTGCCTCCTTCTTCTCATGGTAAAACTCCTAAGTTTTTGTCCTAACATGGAGACAACATTAATTATATCCCTTGGTGTACCTTCTAAGTTTGGATCCGCTTCCAACCGTTCGCCCTTTGCAGTTTCAATGTCATGAAAAATCACTAAGCATTCGCTAAATGTGAATTTTTTTGCTGGTGTGCCTTCCTCCGGGACATCGTCATCGTTCTCATCGCAAGTCACAGCCCTTTCTTCATGCGTGCCCATGTATTTGCCTTTGCTAAGTTCCTCTGGCTGCAAGTCTGTAACTCCATTTACCTCTGACTAGAAACCTGTAAATATACTTACACAGCACAGTAAAGGCTCCTGACATGCTGCGTGCGTGCTCCTTGCCGTATTCTCGAATACTTTCAATTGCATTCCTTATGTCATATTTCTTTCAAAACTCAGCTAAAGGAATTGTGTGAAATTCGCCCTCCTTCCCTCCCTGTCCTCTCTCTCCCTCCCCCCCTGCCCCGCCTGTTGCCACCAAGCTGTAGTATCGATAACCTGTCTGAAAGACCATCCAATAGGGTTTAAGAGTTGAAACAACTCCATGGTCCGTTGAATGGACTGATGAAGTTGTGTTGGGTGAGAAAAGGCAAATTTTCACACTTTCATTCAAGAGAATCAGGGTGACCTAAAGCATTATCCAACAGCAGAAGTCCTTTAAAAGTTAAATTCTTGGGGGGGGGGGCGCCTGGGCGGCTCTGTCAGTTGAGCATTCGAGTCTTGATTTCGGCTCGAGTCCTGATCCCAGGGTTGTGGGATCAAGCCCCATGTTGGGCTCCACACTCAGCATGGAGCCTGCTTGGGATTTTCTCTGTCTCCCCTTCTGCCCCTCCCCACCACTCGTGTTCTCTATCTCAAAAAAAAATGAATAAAAGTTACGTTCTTTTGCCTGTAGTACCTTTCCACCACTGGGAGATGAGAAGGCATTAGAGCTACACGCTTTACTGCCTTTGTGTGACCCGAACAATAGATGAGCGGTGACCGGTCACCGGTTGCTTCTGGAGAGGAGAGACGTGACCGGTCACCGACCATCACATGCACCTGTCCTTTGTGGATCGTTGCAATTTGTGGACTGGAGAGCTGGCAGTGAAATTTGTACCTTGTGCAATAACTCATAATTAATACGTGGCGGTGACCGAAATTTGAATTGGGTTGTTGGCGGAGTGTTATTAACCAAACCACGGTGACTGAAGCTCATGCATGTTAGAACGAGGCAAAGGGAGGACCATTTGCTGGTTCTGTTTCCCCCGCTAGAATGTGAGCGACACAGGAATGGTGACTTAGCCTATTTTGTTGACAGTTTTATTCCCGATGCCTACAACAAAGCCATAGTGGGGGCTCAACGGATACTTGCAGAAGAGAAGGGAAGGAAAGGGAGAACGGAAGAAAGGAAGGAAGGAAGGAAGGGCAGAGGGGGGTTAAAATCACTGAATTGGATCGCTGCCGTGTGCATACATACGGTGCTCAGAGAAGAAGCAAAATAACTTTGCCAAAGGCACCCAGCCCTCCAAGATTCTGCTCTAGAACCTTACGTGTACCCACTGACCGACACTCTTCGTCTCGTTCTCTCCTTCTCTTTCTCTCCAAACCTTCTTTGAGGCTATACGTTCACACGCAGATGTGACTAACAACATTGTAGGGGCCTTTATCACTTGACCTTTGAGGAGGGATCAGATAGAGCCTTAACCTCAGAAGGCCACAGCCCTGTTGGGGCGGGGGGGAAGGTGACATTAGGGTCTTCCCAGGCTCCCTAGCGTCAGACCACAGAGGCTACTGATTCTTAGTTTACGTCAAACCTATTTGCATTTTCTTTCTTAAATGTCCTTGTGTGGGGCTACGTTCAGAGTGTACAGGATGCTGGGGTTTTTCTCTGAGTATCCCACTCCCCTCAAGTTAGGTTTCTAATTTACTCACGGGGTTCCAGCATCCCAGAGCAGGTGGGGCAGACTGGCCAACTCAGAGAACAAAAATACTGACTTCAGATGAAAAACTTCTGTTTCTGTGACTAAGGACTTAGTCAGCTACCTGGTCTAGGATGTGCTATTCGTCAGAAAGTCGATCTGGAGGAAATATCACTCATCCTGGCTAGAGTAATGGTTTTCAGTGCATTTTTTAGTCATGAAATTAAAAAGGAACAGGGTGCCAGTTGAACCTTGTGGTTGAGGTTATGAATGAGAAAGGAAGTTTAAATGACCCAGGAAGGCCATCCCCTTAGTCAGAGTTTCAGCACCTTCCAGATTCTTATGTCAAGTAAAGCACACAGAGCTCGAATAAAATACCAAAAGGCAAACATGGTCTGTTTGGAGATTCAGTCCTCCTTTCCCCCTACTGCTTTGCTCTCTCTCGATCTCTCTCTCTCTCTCTCTCTCTCTCTCTCTCATTCTCTTGCTCCCTTGCTTTCGTTCTCCCTCTCTTTCTCTCTCTCTTTTCCCTCCCTCCCTTCCTTTCTTCCTGTCTTCTGTAGATAAAGCAGCTGTTCCTTATAAGAATAAAATTCCTTGAGTAATGAATGGGAAATAACCTTATTTCTAAATGATCTTTTCTAAAGGTCTCTTCTAACTGATCTTTTCTAAATTTCTAAATCCAAGCTCTGCATCCGCAATCAATTATATGTTTTAATTTTTCAGGTCCTTTGTGGGTTTTTTTTTCTTCCTCTCTTTCTCCTGTGCCCTCAGATCACCGTACTTTGGACCTCCCACTAATGGTCCGAACCTGAGAAAAATCAAGCTTGACTCCCCCAGGGGACACTTGCAGGGGGTCCGTGGTGTCTGAGCCTCTTCTTGTTAGACGTTCTTGCAGAAAGTTTGGTGAGAGGAATTAGTTGGCTAGAATTAGCCCTGGGTTTGGTCCATTTCCAAAATCTGTGCTTTTCCTGGTTGTCATTAGCATAAATATTTGAGAGTCAACAACTGAAGGAATTTGAAAAACGCATTGACTGAAGATTTTTGTCACAGACACTCTATTTCAGCTGGCATCTTTCACTCTTTAAAAGGTCTCCTGTTTTACATAACACTTTCTTCTTCTGTCCTATTGAATTCCAATTCTGTGCAAGTCCTGTAGGGAGGGACGAAGAAGTATATGATACATTTTCTACCCTTACGGCTGAGAAAGTGCCCATGGACGCCCTGTTTCCTTTTCAGGTTCCATCACAGAAAGAACACGCCAAAAGGGGCCTGAGGAGAGGGCAACACCTTGGGGGTCATGGTCAAGAGAGGATTCGAGGATGGAGAGGAGAATTCAGATCCGAGATGCGTCTGGAAGGAGCGGGAGGGCAAAGTTGCCGGGGAAGAAATGTCAGCTGGGGATTACGTGGGCCAACCGGGCCGCCACGTGAGGTCGTGTGATAGACAATTCAAGGGGTTACAATTCCTGGCACATTCTCTCTGCAGAACACAATCTGTGTGGCCATGGTGGCAACCCTAGGGCAAAAGTCGAAGAGAAACGCAGCACAAAACCTCTTGTGGAGTAGACTTGCCATCGTGACGTAAGTCCTCAGAGAGCGGGGACCTGGTCTTCTTTGTTTTGGACCCTCAGACCTTTGCACAATGTCTGGCACGTATTAGGCATTTGATACGGGTTTCCCAAATGAGTGAACGATACCTCAGCCTTGTCCAAGCCCCGCCACCTGGACGGTACAAATCGGGGCGAGATCACAAAATGGTGGTCACCTATATGTATTTTTTAGGACTCTAGACGATGTTGGGCCTCAGCCCCAGAACTGTCTCCCCTCTTAGTCATTTCGGTCACCTCTAGGACCTTAAGGGGTGTTTTACATGTGCTCGCGCACTGTCCTCTCTTATTCTTCCATTCCGTCCTTTTGCCAGTGCTCTAAAAGGGGAAGCCCCCCAGTCGTGCCCACTGTGCAGGGCCACCGCCCCCTCTGCCAGCATGGGGTATGTGCCCAGGCTTTTCTCTCGTGCCCCCACAGCTGCCACAGTGGAGGCCGCGAAGGCCTCACAGTCACTTCTGACTCTTGGCCTTGAAGATGTATTAATTCTACGGAGAAACGGGGAGAACGGCCTCTTGCCTTCTAGGGTCATACACAGACATGCCTCATGTCTGACACAGGATCCTCGAAACCTTCAGCTTCTACCTGTCCCAACCCCGAGCAGACGATGGACACCGTGCAGCTCCTTCTACCCACCATCCCCTTCTTTCTGCGCTTACAAAAGAATACACACTGAAAAGCGTTGGGGGGGGGGGGGTATGTGAGGATATGAAATGTTTTAACTTGGCTTGAGCAAAGGCAGGTCCGGGTGAACAAGGGCACGAGTTGGCCTCGACAGAAACTGAGTCAAGCACTGATAATGGAGGAGTGGAAAACCATTTAAACGCTATTTGAGGAGGGGTCATAGTTTTACCCTTAAATATGGAGAAAAACATCATTAGGGCTGCTTGGAGATGTAACAAAGTCCAGGAAGAACAGGGCAGAGGAGTCACACAGACCTAGGTTTGAGTCTCGGGGACCTTGGTTTCGTCGCTTAACCTCAGGGACTCTGTTTTCTTATCTGTAAAATAGGCGGACCTACTTCTCGAGATTTTTTATAAGGATAACGTTCATTAATGCTTAGCACAAAACCTGGCACATAGTCAACGCCTAAGCAAGTGCCCACGAAAAACAGTGTATTATGGGGTACACCCACTTCTAAGGCAATCGCTCATCAGGGATCCCCCAAAGATAGCCACATAAGAAGTAGGCAAAACCATAGAGGTTTTGCTTACTTGCCATAGAGGAGACCAACGGTCCTGACATTAACTAGGGAACCGGTTAATTAATTCACTTCCTGGTGGCAGGCACTTGTTTTTCTTCCATAGACCCCAAGAGGAGGGAAGGTGGGGAGTGACTGGTGGTGGAAGATTAAGGATCAGTAGCAGCTGGGGACAAGGGTGATGAACTTTTGAGTGTAAACTCTTGGTCCCTAACCTTTTGCACCATATCCTTAAGGTGAGTCGTCATCACCCAGCGTTTATTTGGATACAAATGACTCAAGGCTTTTACTCCATTGAGCACTGTGTGCGTTTCAGTCAGAGGTCATTGTAAAAGATGGCGGATGGGTAGCGATAAGCCGCACATCTTTCACGTCTTATCGCTACCCACCCGCCATCTTTTTAAAGCGTTCTTTTCCCTGAAGCCAGAAAGCCATGGATTCGAGGCCAGGTTCCACTTACCAAAGGTTTTTAAGCTCTTAGCGGATCAACTTCTACCTTATCAAACACCTTCCACGTATTCTGGAATGGGTGACAGCACGATCTCTTTTCGGGATCGTGTGCGCAAGTCTAGAGGTTCCCAAAGAGCCTTTACTGTCGCATATTTTATATCTGCTGACGCTACTTTCAGTAACAGGAAGAAGAGAACATATTTAAAAGTACCTGTTTGCGAATCTTGCCCATTTTGAATCTATGACGTGGCTAAGAATCACTCATACCAGGTGGGACTAGACTAGCAAGAAGTTTCTTGATGTTCTACTTCCCCGAAAGACACAAAACCACCAAATCTTGCCTCAGTTTGAAGACTGAGTGACTTTGCTGTGGGATATCTGATTTTGGAATAGGGTAATAGGGCCATGCCACGTCCGGGGGACTAGCCTAAGCCTGAGGAAACCTGGGTTCTTCATTCTCTTCGCCCACCTCTTGGAGCTTTGGAGACGGGAGTGTCCAGGAACCTCCTCACGACATGCTCGTTTTGGACCGTGAGAGTTAAGGACAGAAAGAGCTTGGTAAGAGCTTCAGACTAACTGAATGCGAACCTTACAGCCAATATTTCTGACATTTCAGGAGGCTGGGAAATTCCAGTGGCTTTCTGCTGTCTGAGGCAGAGCCTCCTCTGAGGAAGTCCTCCTGAAGCGACAAGTGTTTTCTTTTCCACTGCTTGAAGGTCACACCAAATCACTTCTTCCTCAAATAGATCTCACTTTCACAGTCTCATAAAATGGCCGGGTTAGAACGTGTCTCGGTGGATGAAGTCAGTGGAGGGTGTGAAGCTGGCTCAGGCCTACCCGAGTTCCCCTGTTTATTCAGTAGCAGAAATATCTAAATCCGAGCTGACCTTAAAATAGCAACTTTTTTGAAAAAGGGCTCAGTGCTGACTCCTGAGGGCCTCCTGTAGCCTCCCTTCTGACTTTTCTATTCCCGCGATCGCTGCTTAGAAAGTCCGTGATGATATATCCCTTGTGGCTGATCTTTTCATTTTCGTTGATGAACATTATTATGCTACATCAAATGCTAAAATTCATGAGGGCTAATGAGAATACCTTAAGTCCTTTTGCTCACTGAGAGAATGTTAATGGAAGATTTTTTTTTCTTGGTTGAAGGGATTCAGTTTTTTAAAATTATTTTATTCAGGGGGCGCCTGGGTGGCTCGGTTGAGCGTCCACCTTTGGCTCAGGTCATCATCTCACCGTTCGTGGGTTCGAGCCCCACGTCGGGCTCTGTGCTGACAGCTCAGAGCCTGGAGCCTGCTTCGGGTTCTGTGCCTCCCTCTCCCTCTCTGCCCCTCCCCAACTCACACTCTGTCTGTCTCAAACATAAACATTAAAAAAATAAAAATAATAAAATCTTAAAAATTATTTTATTCAGGGGCACCTGGCTGGCTCAGTCAGTAGAGCACATGACTCTTGGCCTTGGGGTCGTGAATTCAAGCCCCATGTTGGGTGTAGAGCTTACTTTTTAAAAAAAAGGAAAGAAAGAAACTACTTTATTGAGGGATAATTGATATGCGATGTCCTATAAGTTTCAGGTGTGCATCATGGTGATGTGATATTCTCATAAATTACAAAATTATCTCCTCGATAAGTCTAGTTATCATCTGCCACCATAAACGTTATTGCAAGATTGCAATATATTCCTTATGCTGTACATTACATCCCCGTGACTTATTTAGTTTATTAGCGGAGGTTTGTACCTCTTAATTCCCTTCACCTATTTTGCCCATCCCCAACTCCTCCCTCCTCTGGTAACGAACAGTTTCTTTCCTGTATCTACGAGTCTGTTTCTCTTCTGTTTGTTCATTTGTTTTCTTTTTCAGATTCCACGTATAAGTGAATTTTTGTATACTCCACATATAAGTACTTTTCTTTCTCTGATTTATTCCACTTAGCATAATACCCTCTAGGTCCATCCATGTTGTTGCAAATGGCAAGATTTCATTCTCTTATGGCTCAGAAATATTCCATTGTGTATATATATGCCGCATCTCCTTTATCCATTCATCTCTTGACGGACACTTAGGTTGTTTCCATGTCTTTTTTCTTTTAATGTTTGTTTATTTATTTTGAGAGAGACAGCACAAGCAGGGAAGGGGCAGAGAGAGGGAGAAAGAGACCCCCAAGCAGGCTCCGCACCGTCAGCCTCACGTGGGGCTCGAGGTCACAAACCCTGTGATCGTGACCGGAGCTGAAACCAAGAGTCAGACGCTCAATGGACTGAGCCACCCAGGCGCCCTGGTTGTTTCCATGCCTTGACTATTGTAAATAATGCTGCAACAAGCACAGTGGTGGCATATATCTCTTTGAATTGGTGTTGATGTTTTCTTCAGATAGATACCCAGAAGTGCTGGATCCTAGGGTAGCTCTATTCTTAGTTTTTTGAGGAACCTCCATACTGTTTTCGGTAGTGGCTGCACCAATTTATGTTCCTTCCAACAGTGTACAAGGATTCCCTTTTCTCCACACCCTTGCCAACACCTGTCTTTGTTTTTTGAGAAAGAAAGAGTACACATGCAAGTGGGGGAGAGGGTCAGAAGGAGAGAGGAGAGAAAGAGAGAGGGAGAGATGGTATTTCACTGTGGCTTTGATTTGCACTTCCCAGATGATTAGTGATGGTGAGCATTTTTCATGCACCTATTAGCCAACTCTGTTTCTTCTTTGGAAAAATGTCTGTTCAAGTCCCCTGCCCGGTTTTGAATCAGGTTGTTTGGGTTGTTTTACAGTAAGTTGTGTACGCTCTTTATATATGTTGGATATTAACCCTTTTACAGACGTGTGATCATTTAGTCGGTTGCCTTTTCATTTGGTTAATGGTTTCCTTTACGGTGCCAAAGATTTTTAGTCCGATGTAATCCCATTTATTTATTTCAGCTTTTGTTATCCCTGCCTGAGGAGACTGGTCCAAAATTTTTTTTTCTAGGACCAATGTCAAAGAGCTTACTGCCTGTGTTTTTGTTTTGTTTTGTTTTGTTTTTTTCCCTAGGACTATCATAGCTTTGTGTCTCACATTCAAGTCTTCAGCCCATTTTGAATTAAGTTTTGCATGGGGTATAAGATAGAGGTCCGGTTTCATTCTTTTGCACATAGCTGTCCAGTTTTCCTAACCATTTATTGAAGAGATTGTCTGTTCTCCATTGCCTCCTGTGTCATTGATCAATCGGCCATATATGTGTGGGGCTATTTCTGGGCTCGCTATCCTGTTCTCTTGATCTGTGCATATTGTTTTGATTACTATAGCTTTGTAGTAGAGTTTGAAGCCAGCCCTGTTCTTCTCTTTCAGGACTGCGTTGGCTACTCAGGGTCTTTTGTGGTTCCATACAGATTTTAGGATTCTTTGTTCTAGTTCTGCGGACAGTGCTGTTGGTATTTTGATGGGGATTGCAGTGAATCTGTAGATCGCTTTGGCCACCATGAAGACCTTAAAACTATTAATTCTTCCAATCCAGGAGCTCATGGTCCCATCTGGCATTGCCTCCAGTTTATTTTATCAAGGTCTTATCATTTTCAGACTACAGGCCTTTCACTTCCTCGATTAAAGTAAGTACCGCCAGGCGTTTTTTTCTTTCCGGTGTAATTGTAAGTTGTAAATGTAATTCCTCCTTCTGAAAGCTTGTTATTAGCATATAGAAATGCAACTGATTTCTGTATGTTAATTTTGGATCCGGTGGTTGCACTGAATTTTATCCCCTGCACTGAGATCCTCAGAAATGGACCTGCGTGTATGTTTTTGATTGATAGATACCTGAAGGACAAACCTCTTCAGATAACCAGAATGCCAGATTATTTTCTTGTCCGTTGATGTATGATGGTCAAAGCCATTTTGACCATTCTGACTATGATATAATGCCATTGCCCCTCAGACCTCTCTTAAGGTCCAACTGGCTGCTGTAACTTTTCACACGGAATGGTTCTTAGCCACCCCAGACTCCGCGAGGCTGAACGAGAATTCAAGCCTCGCCTGCCTTCTGTCTCCATCTTAGCTAGTGACACAATAATGGTCAATTCTCCTAAATTGGAGAGGCGTGTATTTATTTGTTCTCGATGTCTCCCTCTTATTCATGCTTAGCGTGCAATATACTACAGAGTCTCTTGCAGGAATGTCTCCCGGACTAGTCTACATCCCTTCGGCCTGCGTTCGGGGACTCCTATCCTTTTTTTGGATGCTACCTTCCTTGCTCTGAAACTGAAACTTCAGGCTGTTGGAAGATCAAAACTCAGGCTCCTCGGCTCGGTACTCACAGACTGTAGCCAGCTTTTCACCGCCCTAAAAATAAAACGAACCCGTTTTCCACGCTTTCTCTGGCTCGGTCACCCCCCCCCCTCTCTCTCTCGAATGCCACCCCCGTCCCATCTTGGCCTAGCCAAATGCTACTCATTCTTCAATACCCATTTCAAATGTGTCCTCCCAGGAGAGGGCCTTCCTTGACCGGTTCCCCAGATCCACCCGAAGGTCATGACTCTACTCTTCACGTTGCCTCAGGATTTTGTTCACTCTGCAATAATGAAATTCTCGCCCGCTCTACGTGAGTGCTTTGTAAAAGGGTCCCCGTAGAAGGGAGCTGCTTACAATTCACTTACTGCTTTGCAAAAGGGTCCCTGTCTTGTAATTCATTTTATCTGATAAATGAATTAGTGGGTAGATGGATGGGTTGAGTAGTAGGAGCCTGGGCTGACATTGGAGGGAAGGTACAGTAAGAAAATGGAGAAAAGGAAAAGGAAACCAGAAATCACGCCTCCTCATTCATTCATTCACTTCTAATCTTTTAGCCAACTCCTCTTTTTCCTTCAAACACAGTTAAAATGAATATTGATCTTCTTAATGTCCCCTGCCCTTCAATACAATCTAAGAAGCTGGGAAATCAAATTTGGTTTCTAACTCTGCTTACTAAATCCATGAAGACCATTTTTCTACAGGGGCCCCTGGGTGGCTCCGTCAGTTAAGCTCCGACTTCAGCTCAGGTCATGACCTCGCGAGCTCGAGCCCCATCTCGGGCTCTGTGCTGACAGCACTCTGAGCAACTTCCTCCTCTGGTCAAGATGGAATAACAGGTAGAAGATGTATCCTCTCCTCTTAAAGAAGGAATTGGACAAAATCTACAAAACAGTTGGACAAGGAATTGGAATTGGACAAAGAAGGAATTGGACGAAATCTACAAAACGGTTATCTCGGCGTTGGAGAGCAAAGACAGTGACCCCTAAAAGATAAGAAACGAGGGAGGTGAGTCCCGTGATTGCTTCTGCTTACTGCCTGGAGAAGGTGTCTCGGTCACAGTGCAAGAAGGGGGAGTCCAAAGAGGGGAGCAGAAGACCCTTTGAGCTGAAGTAAAAGAGTTGAGAATCTGGGGAGATCAAGGCAACTAGAGGTGACAGTGTATAGAGAAGAGGGCGTACAGAGAAAAAACTCAGTAGAGCGGCAGAAGGTCCCCCTGGAGTACTGAACAGAGTACTACTAATCCACATGAGCATATGAGGAACCTAGACGAGGCTGGGGAAAGAATCACCCAAGAGATACAGAAAAGAACAGTGTCCAGTGTCCCTACAGAGCCAGGAATAGTGAATAGTGCCTGGTCTCCCCAGTCTGGGAGTGGGTGTGGGGAGGCAGAGCTACAAGGAACGGGAGGGAGAGATTATAAAAGGTCATGAGGAAATGTTTGGAGGTGATGGACATGTTGATTATCTTGACTGTGAAGATGGCTTCACACGTTTATACATACGCGAAAACTTATCAAAATGTGTACTTTAAATACGTGCAGCGTATTTAATATGAATTATACCTCAATAGAGCTATTAAAAATACAGCAATCTGGGGCACATGGAGGACTCAGTCAGTCAGTCGTCTGTGTTCGGCTCAGGTCATGATGTCACGGTTCGTGGGTTCAAGCAAGCCCCGCATCGGGCTCTGTGCTGACAGCTTAGAGCCTGGAGCCTGCTTCGGACTCTCTCTCTCTCTCAAAAATAAATAAAAACATTTTTAAAAATTTAAAAATAAATAAATTAATAAACTTAAAAATACTTTTAAAAAAAGAAAAACAAAAATTACATAACAAAGTAAAACATAGGTTAGCGAGACAATATATGCTGGGAGGAGGATAGAAAGTGAGCCACTTCTGTCCCAGAGAGAACCTTGGGGTAGAAGGAGCAGCCCCTCCAGGAACATCTCATCACTCAGCTGGCGGGAACGGGCAAGGCCCAAAATCTGACTCAAGCTGGGTAATCACTGGAAAAAAAAAAAAATCTGTGTTTTTTACAGGTGCTCACCAGAATGGAGGGAGGATCTATGAACACGTTTCAAGGACCAAGATGGCGGCAGAATTAACAGTGAGTCTATTCACTCCCATTTTTAGGCCGGCAGGGGCGTGAAGGAACACTGGAATCAAGCAGAGTGTAATTGGAACTACTATAATTTTCCCAGTGGCTTCCCCATAATGTCCGATCACTTCGGGCTGGAGTAGGGGGACAGAGGTATGTGTGGGGTTGGGCAATGCTAGGCAACTTATTTTTCCTTTCGTTGTTTCGTATGGCGCTTTCCCACACAGGCCTCACAGCCCTTTACAATATGGAGGTTCCATTCGTTGTGTCTTTTTCGAAGACCAGTAGTGGCAAATTTTGATTCTCATTTTCTCTGTGGTCCTAGTATTTGGCCTCCCGTGCGATGCTCCTGGAAGCCCGATCACAGGCACAGATAGCAGAAGAAGGATGGCATTTGCCTGTGAGAAACAGGGTGGCGGGAAACCAAAGTTTCAGAAATTCTCCCTGAGACCTCAGAATTGCTTCATTTGCTTTCTTTTCTGGAAACATGATCAGAATGACCATCAGAAATAATTATCAGGGCAGATCATGCAGAAAAGGTTGACCAAAATTGGGATGGGCGATTTGAATCAACACTTACTGAAGCCTGGTGGGTACAAAGTTGTGCTTGGTGCCATCGGAGATATCCCAGAGGGTAAGCCCCAGGCCCCGCTTTCAGGAGGTCAGTAAGTAGCCTATTAAAGACGAAATGACCAGTAGGCAAATGGCTGGAACACAAAACAGAGTTAGAGACCTAAGGCTGGGTTGGCAGGTGTAAGCTGGGGAAGGACTGGGGGTTCTCCCCGTGTTATACAGGCACCAGGCAAATTAGTTTAAAGTGAGCCCTAAGGCCACCATCGCAGAGAGCCAAAGTCACAAAATGGCTTCCGGAACAGAGAGCAGGCTGGGATCCTGCTGGCAGGGTGTTGTGGCAAATTGTTAAAAACCGCGCCTACATGTGTCCACACCCCTTTGCGATGTGATTTGGTCCCCTTTCCTTTTAAGAGCTGACACTTCTTTCAAATTTACATCACATGAGCAGGACTTGTTTAACGTAACGAGTACTTCAGGTCTTCCTGAATCTCCCACCTCCCCCCGCCCCGCCAAAAAAAAGTAATTAGCTCAGACTCCAAATGTTTTAAGGTGCCACTTCCTTTGCTACCCTCGACTGTCAAGAATTTGCCGTCTCCCTTGCATCTAGGTGTGGCCTTTGTGACTAGTTCTCATTACTGGAAGTGCACGCAAGTGAGGCGTCACTTTCGGGTTGAGGCATTAAGAGGCGGGGGGCCTTCTCTGTGTTCTCACTACCCACCCTCTGCCTGTAAGCAAATGTCCCAGGATAACTATGAAGCCATATATAGATGGCGGAGCCCCACAGTGAAAGGAGTTGAAGTCTTGAATTATTACGTGGAGCAGAGTCCCCCGTCAGCTGGTATTACACGGGATGTGAGTAAGAAAAATCCATTACATCAAGTCAACTGAGATACTGAGATGGTCTTGAACAGTAGTTCACATAACCAGTTGCGTGCCGGTCAACGCTTAGCGACTGGATCTCCAGATGAAACAAAACCAAACCCCGATTTGTAATTTGCTGATTTCCATGGTGTCAAATACTCCCACCATGGCTGATGTCAAGCCACCAAAGTGACGTCGCCGAACGCGGAGTGGGGACGAGATGCTAACCATTGGTTCCTGTGAGCTCGCACGAGCTAAGTCCCGAACAGGGCTGTGCACAAACTACCCTGACTCGCGTCCTCTGCCGTCTTGAATGCAGGCTGGGTTTGGTAAGAATCCAGTCAGTCTGTCACATGGAGCCACAGACTGCATAAAGCCTGGGGCACCCTACTATCCTGAGGCCACTTTCTGGCTCCATTAGTCTTTGACTCAAGTGTTCAGTTGCTGACATTGGAGGATTGTTTGTTAAAAGAAATTCAATACCTTCTTAGAATCTGTCACAGGTGCTTTGCACAGTGAAGGCATCAATAAATGTCTGAGATCCAGAACCGGAGGGTCTTCCACTAAGTGAAATAAGTCAGCCAGAGAAAGACAGATGTCATATGATTTCACGCCTATGTGGAATTTGAGAAACTGATACAGTAATCACACTATTGGGGGTTCACCCCCCAAAATACAAAAACACTAATTGAGGGGCACCTGGGTGGCTCAGTCGGTTAAGGGTCCCACTTCGGCTCAGGTCATGATCTCACAGGTTGTGGGTTCGAGCCCCACATAGGCTCTGTGCTGACAGCTCAGAGCCTGGAGCCTGTTTTGGATTCTGTGTCTCCCTCTCTCTCTGCCCCTCCCCAGCTTGCACTGTGTCTCTGTCTCTCTCAAGAATAAATAAATGTTTAAAAAAAAAAGAAGAATGCAGGCTAGGAATGTTCAAAATTCAGTCAAATTAGCCTCTTGTGATATATGTCTGAAATGTATATAAACTGAGAACAAACTGAGGGTTGATGGGGGGTGGGAGGGAGGGGAGGGTGGGTGATGGGTATTGAGGAGGGCACCTTTTGGGATGAGCACTGGGTGTTGTATGGAAACCAATTGGTCAATAAATTTCATATATATAAAAAAAAGAATAAAAAAAAGAATAGATATTATAAATATAAACATAATATTTTTTTCTTGTCATCACATTTATTATGTGCTAACAAAATATTCCGAATTGGAAATATATATATCAGTTTGATACATATATGCTGATGATGAAGATTCTTTAAAGTTATTTTGCCCAAAGCAGAGACATATCTTGGCTTTCTAGCTGGGTCTCAGTACCCTCATCTGGTAAAGTGAGGGTGATGATCTCTATCTATTGCTGACATCCTTTGATCTAAAAGAGTTTGAAAAGCTAATATTGTTAAAAAGGAACTTACGCTCTAGAGTTGATTTTCTAATTTTTTAATTTCCTCCCAGCTATGAAGTTTACTCCATATTTGCCCTTTCGTTCAAACGTTTCCCTTAATGTGATGTACAACTTTGAAAATGTACATCGTCAACTGGGAGATATATATTACAGGTCAAAAACTTCCTTCAATTCTATGTTTAGTCTCGGGACTCACTGAAATGTGAATACCGATGAACCACGTGTGTAGATTCCAGTCGCTGAAAAGGGAGAGAAAGACATTTCCACAAAGAGATCAGATGTAAGCTGGAATGATGACTTTTACCAGAGGCCATGGAAGCCACCTAACTGACAGAAGAGGCTACCCCCCAAAACCCTCTTACGCTGCAAAGCAGCAGAAAATGCCGTTTGTTACAGCTTTTTCAAAAACGTCATCTTGAAATTTGAGTCTGTGCCCTCTTTAATATGCCTGAAAAACGTGGATTTGAGGGTCTTTCCTTACGTTTCTGATTCAGAGTTCTAAGACATAGGACTCTGGTGGCTGAAGAATTGTACTCAGCTCAAAATAGCCATCCTGGAGGAAAGAACAAAATGGAAATCAACTTTACTTATTCCTCGATGTGAAAGCTCAGATTTAGACAGAAGCCCTGGCAGCTGAGGTGAAATCAAACGAGAAAAACCCAGGAACAAAATTTGGGGCATGTGAGCTCAAGCCTTCTTTTTTGAAAAAAACCTTTTTCTCAATGTTTATTTTTGAGAGACAGAGAGTGAGCAGGGGAGGGGCAGAGAGAGGAAGACACAGAATCTGAAGTGGGGTCCGGGCTCCAAGCTGTCAGCACAGAGCCCAGCGCGGGGCTCAAACTCACGAACCGTGAGATCATGACCCGGGTCAAGGTTGGACGCTTAACCGACGGAGCCACCCAGGCGCCCTGTGAGCCCAGCCTTCTTTGGCTTATGGGTGACATCCCTTTCAATGGCTGCTTTCATAATGTCTACAGCTCGCCGAGTTCCACTGGGGTAAAAATTTCCAGGTTTATCGTCTCTGTACCCGCAAAAGTCTTTGTTTAAACAGCAATTTGGAGTGGCAATTTTTTTAAAAAATGGAGGATATTCAGCTTACTCCTTTCGGTCACGTATTATGTTCTTTTCTCTTATGAATGACAATGAGTTATTTCGCTATTTATACCTTGGCGACACACGCTCACTCTGTTTCCAATTACTGCCCTTTTTGAACTCACTTATGTTTGCTATTATCTAGAAAAGTGTTCTCTGCAAATAAACTTGCACCGAACATTATGGTCCTTGTAGCACCTACCGTAAGGCTGTATGAAGGTTTTGAGCACCTTATAACACTCTTCGAAGCTTCTGCAACTAAACCGATCGATCCCTACTAAACAGAGTCCTACTCTGCTCCATTACAAAACACCAAAATGTCTTACTGGGAGAAAGACCATACGCAAAGTAAGGTAAAATTAAAATTTATCTTTAAAATTACAAGGTTGAGGATCACACACGTAGGTCAGTAACTACTTAGAACTAAAAAAGTACGATGTCACGGGGCGCCTGGATGGCTCAGTCGGTTAAGCGTCCCACCTCGGCTCTCGTCATGAACTCTCAGTTTGTGGGTTCGAGCCCCACGTAGGGCTCGGTGCTGACAGCTCAGAGCCTGGAACCTGCTTTGGATTCTGTCTCCCTCTCTCTCTGCCCGTCCCCCGCTTACACTCTATCTCTCTCTCCCCAAAATAAATAAATATTTAAAAAGTTTTTTGAAAGTGTGATGTCAAAAATAATATTAATGGTCACAAGTGTCGTAACTGGCTTCTATAGCAAGACTTTGGACATCAACATTGCCATATTCCATCAACACTGATGTCCAACATTTGGGGGACTGTTTTAAAATATAATGCTATATGATCTTTTTACCAAATGTAGGATCAGAACCACTCAAGCAAAAGGGGTATTCTACTGAAGACTGTGGACAGATCACAGGGAAACAGGCTTTCTAGGACACTGAGAAGATGAATTCAGAGAATGTCCAAGGATGTATTGTTTTCCTTTGAACACGAAGGGGGCTTACTGATGCTACATTTAGCCCAAGAATCGCTTGCCCATCTACTCTCCAGCTTGCCTCTAATGTGCTAGGATATCTCCAAATATTTCCCTCTGACGGCATACATTATTTCTCTAAATTCTTCTTCAGTGATACTGTGGTGCGGTTTAAAAATATGTTTCCCTTGGGGCGCCTGGGTGGCTCTGTCGGTTGAGTGCCCGACAGATCTCGTGGTCCATGAGTTCGTGGTCCGTGATCTCGCGGTCCATGAGTTCAAGCCCCGTGTCGGGCTCCGTGCTGACAGCTTGGAGCCTGGAGCCTGCTTTGGATTCTGCGTCCCTCTCTCTCTCTCTCTCTCTGCCCTCCACCGCTCATGCTCTCTCTCTGTGTCAAAAATAAATAAACATTAAAAAATATATGTTTCCCAGATCAAAAAAGAAAACAAACGAAACATCTCAACTTCATACGTTTGGTGTCACTTGCAGCTTCCAAGATATGCTGAACCTGCCCTTGTTCTGTTTGGCCAGCTTGCTTCCAAGATGATTCCGTACTCTTCCTTAAATAAACGAGGTGTCTGATCTAATCATAGTGCGTGCATGCATGTGTGTGCGTATATGTGTGTCTGTACACGTGCATGCACACTCGCATCACATGTTTTCTTCCAACAGTTGTCCTGAAATCTGCAACTGTCATTCAGAACCTTGCGTATGTCTCATAAATGAGATTCAACATTTGAGCATATGGCTACATTGAGGGAAGAGAGGGATGGTGGGAGCAACGGGTGGAAATGAATGTATTAGAAAAGCACCAGAACGTTGTAATGAATTTACGTTGAAAGGAGGGCACTATTGGGGATGATGATGACCAAAAGAACACACACACTGTATCTGCCAGAGAGCCACAGGAACAGAGAGAAGAAAGAGAAGATGACAGCAATAAAATTTTGGAAGCTGGGAAACAGATGGATAAGTGGTAACTGACTTAAGAGGCTCAACTCAGCTGAATTCTAAGCCAGCAGTGGGAAAGCCAAGAAACAACCCATTTTGCACCTCAGAATTCCCTAAGAGCTCAGGGATTGGTGGAAACTGTAGAAACGGCAGTTAAGGTAAGGCTAAAAACAGGTTTCATTGAAAATCTGTGTACGAAGTTAGGCTCCAAAGTGTCTCCTTCACTCCAAACAGCCAAGAGACAGATTCTATCTCATTTTAGCAGAAGACTGAAGTTTTATTCATTTTAGTGAAAAAGAAGGACAGCAAGTCTCCCAGCTAGGGAACACCAGGTACAGCAGATGGTATGAAAGTACTAAAATAAACATAAGGAGAATAAGGGAAATTTGACATACTAAATGTTGACTCGGCCAGCTTTCTTTTCCCAGTCAGCTTTTCAGAGGCTGGCAAAAGATGGTAGGGGTCCTCTCTTGGGAATCTGACCAGTTCAAAGGGAAAATACATATTATTGTTGAGGATTTCATAATGATTCAGTTCAGGCAGATTGCTCTATGGTGCCTCCCACTGTTGAAAAACCTGCTTATGCGTCCAAAGCTTTATCATGTACTCAGACATTCAAGGGTCACCAGATAGGAGAAACATGAAACAAAGTCCACAAAAGAACCAAAAAGAAAACAAGAGGAAACAAACTGCAGAGGGAAGAAAACTCTTTATATCCTCAGAGAGACAAAGCATTATATTCATGAAACAAGAACAAGATGATATGAAAAAAGAACATTCGGAATACGCAGAAAGCTGAAACACCGTTGGAAATAAAATAAAAATTCAATAAAATACTAGGAAAATAAAGTGGAGAAAATCTTTCAAAAATCAGGGTAAAAGTATAAGGTTAAAAATAGAAGAAAAAAGGTAAGTAAAGGAACAATTCAGAAGTTCCAGATTTGAGTAATGTGAGTTAATTTTATAGAGGGAAATTGGAAATATTTTAAATCATTTGCTGAAGCAGTCTTATAAATTCTTAGGTTTTACAAATTGTTTCTTTCAAAGTTTTAGCTGTTTTTCTTATCTATAGCTTACATATAGTTTTCTAAAAGTAGTGGGGGAATGTATATAGTTCAAGAGGCAAATAGGTCTCTAAGATCTCTGAAGAAGATTAGTAGCTGTCCCTCTCTCCCATCCCTGTGTTCCACAAACACAAAGCAGGGGAAAACAGAAGGGAAGACATCATCAGTAAAATAATTCCAGAACATTTCCCAAAATTGAAAGATTTGAATTTCCAGTTTGAAAGACCTCATCACAAATGGAGAAAAATAGATCCACATCAAGGCAGGGTTTTAAATCACTTGGGGCAAAGAAAAAATCATTCCAGAGAAAAAGAGATCAAAAAAAATAAACCCAAGCTTTTATATAAAGGATCATGAATCATTATGGCATTTTATTTTTCCACATCAATGCTGGAAGCTAGAAAACAATGGAACAATGCCATCAAAACTTGAAGGAAAAAACATTTCCAACCTAGAACTATACATTCTACAAAACTATGAATTAAGTATGAGAGCAAAACGAAACACCTATAGTCTCAAAAATTTCACCTCCCGTGCCCTCTTTCTTGGGAAACTACTGGGGGAGGTGCTCACCAAAAGACAGTAAGCCACAAAAAAAGGAAAATACAAAGCAACAGGAGAACCAAATGAGGAAGAAGGCACAAAAGAATACCTAATATGGGGGCGCCTGGGTGGCTCAGTCGGTTATGTGTCCGATTTGGGCTCAGGTCATGATCTCACCACTCACGAGTTTGAGCCCCACACAGGGCTCTGTGCTGACAGCTCAGAGCCTGGAGCCTGCTTCAGATTCTGTGTCTCCCTCTCTCTCTGTCCCTCTGGCACTTGCTCTCTCTCTCTCTCTCTCACTCTCTCCACAGGCCTAGAGAGCAAGCTGTCCATATTTAAGCAAATCAGAAGTCTTGGAAGAGATTTCTCAGAAAAAGAAGAAGAAATTGATAGAGTATCTAACGCATGCAAACTTCCTGAGAGGAAGACTAGAGAAGAGTCTAAGGGTGAAGTATTGGTAGGTACACAGAAAACTAAACAAACAGAAAAAAGAAAATGATTTATTCCAGAGAAAACAGAAAGTTATGTGGTTAAAAAAAAACAAGTAGTCATCGTATGCTTCGTGACTTAGCTATGACTAGCGTTCGTTACATGGCCATAATCATTAGACACAGAACATTGTTCCAGTTGTTCCATACGGCCACACTAGGAGAACGGAGGATGGGAAGTGTACTTGTATGACATGGTAGGGGGATACCTTTTAACAGTGAAAAATGAAGGAGTAGCAGTGTAAGGATTTTATTTAGAAAAAGGGGGGCAAAATGGCTGCCTTGGCTGCTGGAGCAGGCCAACTGTCTATCTCAGCATCATGAGTTTGAGCCCCACAGTGGGGGGTAGAGTTAACTTAAAAAAGAAGAAGAAGAAAAAGGCAGGCAAATATCAAAAGAAAAAAGGAAAGATATTGAAGAGGGCTGTCTCTGGGGAGTGCGAAATGCTGGGGGAGGGGAGAGTAGAGGGAAAAGTTCAGGGACAACTGTGCTCCACACGTCCTATAGGCCTATTTGCCTCTTAAACTGTGTATATTCCTACACAACTTTTAGAAAATTAAACTGGGGTGCCTGGGTGGCTCAGTCAGTTAAGCATTCGACTTCAGCTCAGGTCACGATCATGGGGTTTGTGAATTAGAGTCCCGTGTCGGGCTCTGTGCTGATGACTCAGAACCTGGAGCCTGCTTAAGATTCTGTGTCTCTCTCTCTCTCTCTCTGTCCCTCCCCCATTCTCTCTCTCTCTCTCTCTCTCTCTCTCAAAAATAAACATTAAAAGAATTAGAAAATTTGGGGCGCCTGGGTGGCGCAGTTGGTTAAGCGTCCGACTTCAGCCAGGTCACGATCTCACGGTCCGTGAGTTCGAGCCCCGCGTCGGGCTCTGGGCTGATGGCTCAGAGCCTGGAGCCTGTTTCTGATTCTGTGTCTCCCTCTCTCTCTGCCCCTCCCCCGTTCATGCTCTGTCTCTCTCTGTCCCCAAAATAAAAAAAAAAAAAAAAAGAATTAGAAAATTAAACTATAAATAAGAAAACAGAAGCAACTAAAACCTTTTTTAAGAGAAACAACTTGTAAAACTTAAGAATTCACAAGACTATCTCAGCAGATGATTTAAGGTACTTCGATTTCCTTCTACAAAATTGACACAATGTTATTGATGAGTACGTGTGCAAATTTGGTGACAAAAATGCCACAATTTAAGAAGAAGAGTATACGGCAAACGAGCACACTAGAATAGATAAGACAAGATTCTGTTGTTTCGGTTATTTGTCCCCTAAATCAATTTAGTGAATGACAGGGCAGCTTAAGATTAGTGAGACCCAACAGAAGTAGACTATTAAAAACAACTTATTCTTAATTTCAAAATTTGTGTGAGGCTAATGATGTGAAAATGTTAGAGTTCGAAGGGAATGGTCAAGAAAGAATTCTTGAGGCGTCTCCGGTGCAAAAAGGGTGGTTTTACTAAAGCGTGGGGACAGGACCCCTGGGTAGAAAGATGCATTGGGGTTGTGAGGGGTGACTGATTATATACGTTCAGGTTGGGAGGGGGTTAGGGACAGCATAAGTCTCTAAGGAATTTGGAAGCCAGATTTCCAGGACCTTGACGGGCTAGCTGTTGTCAGGAAAATGTCATTTATTACCGTTTAGTGAAACCTTAGTCATGAGATCCTTCAGATGTATATCAGGGGGCCGTATGCTTGGAGTATGACTGCCAGCATGTATCTTGGGCCGGGGGTAGAGATAAAGGCCATTTCCAAGGGAATTTGTATATGTTAAAGGAGACTTACAGGATCCATGAGGTCGGGCTGACGTCAAACTCAAGTCTTAATATCCAGGCAGCTGAGCTCCTAGGGGAAGGTGGCTCTGTCTCAAGGACTTGGCAATGGGCTGTCAGTTGGAAGGGAATTTCATTTTTTTTCTCTTGCCTTTATCCTCCACATCAGTTAAGACAACAAACCACAAAAAGATGGCTATGAAAAAAATACTTTGGGAGAGAGAGTGCACGTGGGGGGGGGAAGGGCGGTGGGGGGGGAGAATCCCAAACAGGCCCCACAAGCACTGTCAGCACAGAGCCCAACGTGGGGCTTGATCTCACAAGCCGTAAGATTGTGACCTGAACTGAAAACCCAGGGTCAGAACACTTAGCTGACTGAGCCCTCCCCCCGCCCCAGGCATCCCCATAATCCTGATGTCTTCTAAACTAAAAAATGGAAATAATTTAAATTTAATGAGAAGTACATTTTGCTGAATTTTAAAACTGAAAATCCACGCTCCGTGTGGGGCATTAGCCAAATGAATCCTTCCCTAACCCTTGTGGATGAATGACAATGTAGAGCCTCTATTAACAGACGATAGTTATCAGTTCATCTCTTTGTAACAGGACATTTCTGGTAATTGAGTCACAAACTCAAGGAATTATTTCAAGAGTCAAGTGGATTTTATGTAGGATCTCTAATTCCAATTATGTATATGTTCTGGGTTGCCTAAGCACATCTGTGTTGAAATCTGAAATTGTGGGGTACCTGGGTGGCTCAGTCGGTTGACCTCCAACTCCTCATTTCGGCTCAGGTCATGATCCCGAGGTCATGGGATCCAGCCCCACATCGGGCTCTGTGCTGAGCATGAAGCCTGCTTAAGTTCTTCTAACGTCTCTCCCCCTGCCCCTCTCCCCTACTCATGCTCTCTCTCTGTCTCAAATAAAAATGATTTTAAATCTGAGATTGTAGATAAACTGTTATTTACCAGATCTGCTTGCGGAAGGCAGGTAAACTTAAATGCCATCAAATACAACAGAAGATTCCCAGGAGACAAAAATCCACTGCCTCTGCCAAGAAATCTTGTGCCCTTGATAGCTAATGCAATCTCCGTTTCTACAATTTATCTTTAACAAAGAGGTCACACTGTTCATGTGTGTCCTCGGGAATGTTTTAGAAGACAAAACCAAGCGAACTTGCATTAAGGTTGTCATCATCGTATATGGTGCTTTTATAAACCTGTGGGCATGGCCTTTGAAACTTATTAAAAGAGCTGAAGTTTTTGATTCTCTAGAAGAACCTTATTAAGGGTGGTAAAGAAAAAAAGAGGCAGAGTTCTGAGATAGAAAAATTTACGACGCTAGAGTACATTTTAAATCCAGATGTCCGAGAAGTGTTTTAGGAAGGAAATTTCAGGAATACAGTCAGTTCCTCCGCAAGCACTTTAGGAGTTATCCAGTGAGAATCTACCATATTATCATGAGTTTAGGAACGCAAACAAAGACAAGGTCATAGCTCACGTACGTCGAAGCAACTGCAAGTAAATTCAACCTCAAGAGTAATCAAATAAGTCCAAATTAAACCAAAATACCATTTCTACCTGCCCAATTGATAAAAGATGTAAAATATATATATATAAGACTGTTCATTGGTACAACGTTCCCAGAGAACTATTTGAATTAACAGATTAAACATATTTATATCCTTTGAACTCAGTCATACTTCTAAGAATCCTAAAAAGAAGATAAATCATTGGTAGGTATAAATCCGTTTGTATAGAATAACTTATAGCACTAAAAATTGTTATCCAATGTCGAATAATAGGAGATTGGTTAAGTAAACTATAGGGCGACCATATTAAATAGCTGAAAATCGTGTTTTAGAAGAATGTCGAATGTTACGGAAAAGATGTCATAGATTGTAGGCAACTCTGGACAAAAGCCAATAGGTAAAAAATGAAAATACGTATTCACAGCTACAGGGAGCTCAAGAGAGGGGGAAGACATATACCAGACTGTACTTAGTGGCTGGGTTTTTATTTTCTTCTTCTGTCCTTCTCCTACATTGAATGTTATTACTCTTATTACCCAGGAGGGGAAAAAAGGTTGCTTTTCCCGGGATGACATTATTTCAATGAAACCAAATTCCAAGTAAATGAAAGTACCTAACAAAATAAATGCCAAGCGGGGGGGCAATGAAGTATTTGCACGGGCTGTCTTCTTTATGCAAATGTGATAAGAAATTCATCATCATTCAGGCACTTTCCAATCAGAGTTCCTTTACAGGGGTAATGGGCGTGAACAAAGAACCCCAGCTAACACTGACCACCCACATCGCCATAGAGAGGGTACTCGGTGTCATGGCTGTGATTTGCAACCCTGGGATAGATATTGTCCCTGTGGGATTCTGACTGATTTTCTTTTTTCTTTTCTTTTCTTTTCTTTTCTTTTCTTTCTTTCTTTCTTTCTTTCTTTCTTTCTTTCTTTCTTTTTGAAGGAGAAAGAGAGAGAGCATGAGCGGGGGAGGCGCAGAGAAGGAGACACAGAATCCAAAGCAGGCTCCAGGCTCCGAGCTGTCAGCACAGAGCCCTACGCGGGGCTCGAACTCACAGACCGCGAGATCATGACCTGAGCCGAAGTTGGACACTCAGTGGACTGAGTCACCCAGGCGCCCCCTAACGGATTTTCAATGTGTCTTGACCTTATCATAGATTTCATTCACGTAACCCTGCCCTAATGAATGCAGCCCTCAACCCTGGATACTTCTCCAATGCAGCATCGTTACTCTCTTTCCTACCATTAAAAAAAAAAAAAAAATCTCTCAAATGTGAGGAGAGCGATAGGTTGGTATATCTGAGCTATACATAGGAAAGGAACTTGTCAATTTTATCCGGGGAGCTTATTGTTCATTTGATGGAAATAAATGTGATATAACCACAGGGTTAAAAAAAAAAATCAAACGTGACAGGTGGGCATGACATGAAAAGCCAGTCACCCTACCTCTTCAGCCCACTTCCCAGAGGTAACCACTTTAACATTTTGTTGGGTATGCTTCCCGATAATTTTCATGCATACAAGCAAGTGGCGGATGGGATCGTATTACAGTCATAACCCCACATGGTGCTCCTCTCATTTAGCAATAAGTTTGGGGAGCTCTCTCATACTAGGGCATTTAGATCTACCTCAGTCTTTTGAACAGCTACATGCATGGATGGATAATTATTCACTTATGGAATCCCACGGAGTGATTTCAGATCAGTGCCCTGACACAGTAGTTCAACATCGGACCCTTAAGCTGCAACCTGGTTGAGGAAGTCACATGAAAAGGGAATGAGCTGGGCTATGAGGTTGCCCCGCCAGAAGGTCACCTGTTCCCGGGGTTGATGGGAGATCATATATTTTGTGGAATCTCAAAGAGCTCGGAGGTCACTGTCTCTTATCTTCTTCACTCAGGTCCCTGGATTTTAAGAAATTACGTAAGCTTCATATTGAAGTATAATATATGTACAAGAAATATTTAGGTTCCTTCCACTTCTGAATACAGATGCAAAATTCTGTAAGGACATATTAGCCAAATTAATATAAAAATGGAAAAACACAACAGAAACAGATCATGTTTACACCAGGAATTAAGAGATGCTTTACAACAGACTAAAGGAGAGAAGTCATATATTATCTCAATTTATGTAGTGAATACAATGTGATATAGTTCAACATTAATGATAAAAAAAAAACCTCAGCAATCTAGAAGTGATTTTTCATGCTTAATAAAACTTACCAGCAACATTATATTTATTACAGAAAATTTAAGTGCATTCTTCTTAACATTTGGAATAACATTAAAATGCCCATAGGGGACCTGGGTGGCTCAGTCAGGTGGGCATCTGACTTCAGCTCAGGTCATGATCTCGCGGTCTGTGAGTTCTAGCCCCGTGTCGGGCTCTGTGCTGACAGCTCAGAGCCCACTCATGCTATGTCTCTCTCTCTCTCTCTCTCTCTCAAAAATGAATAAACATTAAAAAAAACTAATAAAGATTAAAATGCCCAGAAAAACTGCCACTAATTAATATGTTACTGGAAATATTAGCCAGAGACATAAAAAAAGAAAAAGAAAGAAGAGGTTAAGTATTAGAAGGAAATATATGTGATTATCATTATCTTCAGACAAGTTGATCTCCCTAGAAAGGCCAACAACAGATGATATGTTCCTCTAGATCACAAATAAATAATACCATTGGTAAAATAAAAAAATAATTTACTTAGGAATCATTTAATCCAATAATACATAAGGCTTCTTTGGAGAAAACGTAAAAATCTTACAAATGACTGTAAAAGACAATCTATGTAAAGGGGGAGAAATTTCATGTTCTTCGATGGGAAGACAATATTCTAAAGATCTCAGGGCAATGTAAATTAATTTATAAGTTCAATGAAGTTCTAACCAAAATCCAAGACGGCTATTTGTTAGAAACACAATATATTTCCTTTAACATTTATATAGAAAATAATGGTCATAAGGAGCTAAGTCAACCTCAAAAACGAGAGTTTAGGAGTGTGCACCATCTACTCAATGGTAAGATCTTAATATCTGTAGGATCTGCAATGATATCCCCTTATAGTTCACATTTAATTTGTGGCTTCTCTTTTTTGTTTGATCAATCTAGCTGGGAAGCTTTCAATTTTGTTGATCTTTTCAAAAGCCAGATTTTGGCTTAATTGATTTTTTCTATTGTTCATATATTTCCTATTGTATTGATTTCTATTCTTTTTTTTATTTCCTTCTATTTACTAAGGTTTTATTAGCTCTTTTTCTAGCTTCTTAGAATTTTCAATAATTGACTGAATTATTCATCTTATCTACTGTAAATATAAATATTTAAAGCTTTGATAAGCTATATTTTCATTTTCATTCAGCTTTAAATATTTTCTAATCTCTATTTTTTTTACCTCTGTATTACGTAGATAGGTGTTAATTTAAAATATATAGAAACATGTTTTATGGTCCAGAATATGATCTATCTTGGTAAATAGTCCATGTGCACTTGGAAAGAATGTATATTTAAATTTTTTTTAATGTTTATATTTATTTTTGAGACAGAGAGACACCAAGCACGAGCAGCAGAGGGGCAGAGAGAGAGGGAGACACAGAATCGGAAGCAGGCTCCAGGCTCTGAGCTGTCAGCACAGAGCCTGACGCAGGGCTCGAACTCACAGACTGTGAGATCATGGCCTGAGCCAAAGTCAAACGCTTACCCAAATGAACCATCCAGGGGCCCATTTTTAATTTTTTTTAGATTTTTTTAAGTGCTTAGTTTTGAGAGAGAAAGAGAGAGAGAGAGAGTGCATGAGCAGGGGAGGGACAGAGAGAAAGGGAAAAGAAATTGGATTCTTAATTCAAACTCTTCCCATAAAGAAAACTCCAGGCTCAGATTACTTCACTAGTAAATATTATCATTTAGAAGAAGAAATACTACCAATCTGATACTCTTTCTTCCCAACTCATTTGATGAGGCCGGCATAACCCTGATACCAAATCAGGAAGAAAAAAAAACATTACAAGGGGCACCTGGGTGGCTCAGTCAGTTGAGTGTCCGACTTCGGCTCAGGTCATGATCTCACAGTTCATGGGTTTGAGCCCTGCGTCGGGCTCTGTGTTGACAGCTCAGAGCCTGGAGCCTGCTTCAGATTCTGTGTCTCCCCTCCCTGCCCCTAACCCACTCGCATTCTGTCTCTGTCTCTCTCAAAAATAAATAAACATTAAAAAAATTAAAAGAAAAATTACAAGAGAAGAAAACCACAGTTATCTTCATGAACATAGCTACAGACATTGTCAACAAAATATTAGCAAGTCACATCTAGCAATATAAAAAAAGAATTATATGCATTGGCCAAATAAAGTATATCATAGGAATGTAAAGTTGATTTAACATTCAAAGTAACTTGCCTTACTGACTAAAAAACCTATGCCATATGATCATCTTATAACATGAAGAAAAAGAAGTATTTATGTTCTGTATTCAACAACTTCTATTCAACATTGTATTTGAAGTCTTATTCAGGATAGTTAAGCAAGAAATTATATATAATATATATTATGTATAATATATATAATATATAATATATAATATATTATGCATAAATATTATATATAATGTATATATACATTATATATTATATATAATATATGAAAGTATCTATAATGTATATATTATATATATACATAATATATAATATATACATAATATATATATTATATATACACATATACACATAATATATAATATATATACATATATACATTATATATATACATATATACATATATACATATACATATGTATACATATATACATATATATAATATATAATATATAATATATGTATAATACATATATATAATATATAATATATATATGTATATATAATATATAATTGTTCATGGATCTAAAAGACCAAATATTGTTAATATAATTCTCCCCAAATGTATCTATAGGTTCTATGTAATTACAATAAGAATTCCCCTAGGTTGTTTAGTAGAAATTAAAGAGATGGTTCTAGGGGTGCCTGGGTGGCTCACTTAAGTGCTGGACTCTTGAATTTGGCTCAGATCAAGATCTCACAGCTCATGAGTTCGAGTCCCGCATAGGACTCTGCATTCACAGTGCAGAGCCTGCTTGGGATTCTCTCTCTTTCCCTCTCTCTGCCCCTCCTCAGCTCATGTGCGCCCTCTCTCTCTCTCCCTCTTTCTCTCATAAAATAAACTTTTAAAAAAAGATGATTCTGAAATTTATATGGAGGGGCATTTGGGTGGTTCAGTCGGTTAAGGGTCCGACTTTGGCTCAGGTCATGATGTCGCAGTCTGTGAGTTCCAGCCCCCCGTCGGGCTCTGTGCTGACGGCTCAGAGCCTGGAGCCTGCTTCAGATCCTGTGTCTCCCTCTCTCTCTACCCTTCCCCCACTCATGCTCTGTCTCCCTCTGTTTCAAAAAAAGTTTTAAAAATAAAATAAAATAAAATTTATATGGCAAGGCAAAGGATCTAAAATAAGCAAATAAGTTTTGAAAAAGAAAAATAAAGTTGATGGACATATATTATTGACTTCAGGTCTTTCAATAAACCTTCAGTAATCAAGACACTGTGGTATGGACATGAAAATAGGTAATACTTGTCATCAGAACAGAATCGAAAGCATAGAAATAGATCAAACATATAGGGTTAATTGGTTTTTATTAAAAGAAGAGAAATAATTACAGATAGAAGAGTCTTTGCTCGGCAAATAGTGCTCAAAAAGATTGGCAATCTACATTAAAAAAAAAGAACTTTGTTACTTCACACCGTATACAAAAGTTAATTACAAATGGATCATAAACCGAAACATAAAAGCTTAACTGAAGAATATTCTGCAAGGAAACACAAGGAAAAGTATTCCTAACTATGGGGTAGACAATGACAGAGACTTCTTCAGGAGGATATAAAGAGCATGATAATCTTCAAAGTAAAATGCATAAATGGGAGGCACCTGTGTGGCCCGGTCAGTTAAGCGTCTGACTCTTGGTTTCAGCTCAGGTCGTGATTTCACAGTTTCGTGGGTTCGAGCCCCTGCATCGGGCTCTGTGCTGACATCTCAGAGCCTGGAGCCTGCTTCAGATTCTGTGCCTCCCTCTCTCTCTGCCCCCCCCCACTTGTGCTCTGTCTCTTTCTGTCTCTCAAAAATAAATAAATGAAAAAAAATTAAAAATAGACCTACCCTATGACCCAGCAATAGCACTGCTAGGAATTTACCCAAGGGATACCAGAGCGCTGATGCATAAGGGCACATGTACCCCAATGTTTATAGCAGCACTTTCAACAATAGCCAAATTATGGAAAAAGCCTAAATGTCCATCAACTGATGAAATGGATAAAGAAGATATGGTTTATATATACAATGGAATACTACTTGGCAATGAGAAAGAATGAAATCTGGCCTTTTGCAGCAATGTGGGTGGAACTGGAAGGTTATTATGCTGAGTGAAATAAGTCAGAGAAGGACAGATACCATATGTTTTCACTCTTATGTGGATGTTGGGAAACTTAACAGAAGTCCATGGGGGAAGGGAAGGGTAAAAATTAGTTACAGAGAGGGAGGGAGGCAAACCACAAGAAACTCTTAAATACAGAAAACAAAATGAAGGTGGATGGGGGGGGTGAGGAAGGGGGGAAAATGGGTGATGGGCATTGAGGAGGGCACCTGTTGGGATGAGCACTGGGTGTTGTATGGAAATCAATTTGACAATAAATTATATTAAAAATAAATAAACTTTAGGGGCACCTGGGTGGCGCAGTCAGTTAAGCGTCCGACTTCAGCCAGGTCACGATCTCGCGGTCCGTGAGTTCGAGCCCCGCGTCAGGCTCTGGGCTGATGGCTCAGAGCCTGGAGCCTGTTTCCGATTCTGTGTCTCCCTCTCTCTCTGCCCCTCCCCCGTTCATGCTCTGTCTCTCTCTGTCCCAAAAATAAATAAACGTTGAAAAAAAAATTTTTTTTTTAAAAATAAATAAATAAACTTTAATAGACACTTCTCTAAAGAAGACATCCAGATGGCCAACAGGCACATGAAAAGATGCTCAGCGTCGCTCCTCATCAGGGAAATACAAATCAAAATCACACTCAGATATCACCTCACGCCCGTCAGAGTGGCCAAAATGAACAAATCAGGAGACTATAGGTGCTGGCGAGGATGTGGAGAAACGGGAACCCTCTTGCACTGTTGGTGGGAATGCAAATTGGTGCAGCCGCTCTGGAAAACAGTGTGGAGGTTCCTCAGAAAATTAAAAATAGACCTACCCTATGACCCAGCAATAGCACTGCTAGGAATTTACCCAAGGGATACAGGAGTGCTGATGCATAGGGGCACTTGTACCCCAACGTTTATAGCAGCACTCTCAACAATAGCCAAATTATGGAAAGAGCCCAAATGTCCATCAACTGACGAATGGATAAAGAAATTGTGGTTTACATACACAATGGAATACTACTTGGCAATGAGAAAGAATGAAATCTGGCCTTTTGTAACAACGTGGATGGAACTGGAGAGTGTTCTGCTAAGTGAAATAAGCCATACAGGAAAGACAGATACCATATGTTTTCACTCTTATTGGATCCTGAGAAACTTAACAGAAGTCCATGGGGGAGGGGAAAGAGGGGAAAAAAAGTTACAGAGAGGGAGGGAGGCAAACCATAAGAGACTCTTGGATACTGAGAACAAACTGAGGGTTGATGGGGGGTCGGGGGGAGAGGGGAAAGTGGGTGATGGGCATGGAGGAGGGCGCCTCTTGGGATGAGCACTGGGTGTTGCATGAAAACCAATTTGACAATAAATTATATTATAAATAAATAAATAAATGAAAAAATTTTTTTTAAAAGGACACTTTTCGGGGTGAGCACTGGGTGTCATATGTAAGAGATGAATCACTAGAATCCCTGGGTTCTACTCCCGAAACCCAGACTATACTGTACGTTAACGAACTTGAATTTAACTTAAAAAAATAAAATAAAATAAAGTGAATATTTTTTATCTCAAAAAAAAAAAAAACCAAACAGGCTGAAATTTTAAAAGATATCATTTCTGATAGCATCACCAAAGGTCAGATACCTAGGAATGAATCTAATGTATGATACGTTAAGAGTTCTATGCAGAAAACTACACAGAAACTTACACAGTTTCATGTAAGGAAATAAGGAAGACCTACCAAAGGAGAGGTCCCGATCGGTAGAGTATAAATGTCACTTCTCCCCAAATTAACTACCATTCCAATTAAAATTCTAACTTTTTGGTCGAAATTGACAGTGGATGCTGAAATTTACATACAAAGGCCAAGTGCCTAAAAAATCCCAAGCAATATCAAAGAACAACTCTAGTGGATATGAAAACCTACACCGCTAGGATAATAAAGATAGTGTGGTCTTGGCTCAAGAATTCTCAAACAGACCAATAAAATGGAATTGATATCTAGACACGTACATAGAAGCACATCTGATTTACAACAAAAGCGATACTCCAGGGCAGGGGGGAGAATCTCTTCAACAATGTTGGGTAAATTGTATAGCCCTCTACTAAAAACTGAAATGTGATCCCTAATGCACCCAATTTACAAGATCCAATTCCAGGAGAACTGGAGATTTAAATGTGAAAGGCAGGGGCACCTGGATGGCTCAGTTGGTTAAGTGTCCCACTCTTGGTTTCGGCTCAGGCCATGGTCTTGGGTTTCGTGAGTTTGAGCCCTGCATCAGGCTCCTGCTGACAGCACAGAGCCTGCTTGAGATTCTCTCTCTCCCCCTCTCTCTCTCTGCGCCTCCCCGGCTCACTCTCTGTCTCTCTCGAAATGAATAAATAAACTTAAAAAAAGTACATGTGGAAAGGCAAAACAATAAAACTTTTGGAGGAGAGAAAGATTTTAACAGGGAACACAAGAAAAATCGCACTGTTGTAAAGAAAACATGGATAGATTGGGTTAAGACTGATCATTGAAACCCCTGAGACATTGAAAGGGACATTAGAGTAAATGATACGTGTAGTAAAATAACAAAAGGCTTCCTTCCAGGGTGTACGAAGAGTGCCTTGCAGTCAACAAGTAACCCGACCTAATATAAAAATGAGCTTTGAACAGGTATGTCACCAGAGTGGGTATCTAAATGGCCAATAAATATATAAAAAGGTGCTGAACTTCATTAGTCATCAAATTAAATGCACCATAAGATACTGTTACATACCTAGCAGAGTGTTTAAAATTAAGACCTATAGTGCTGTGTTGGTGAGGATGTACAGCAACATGGCTGATGGAAGGGTAAAGTGTAACTAACTAACAGTCGCCGTGTAACATTTGCATTATCTACTAGAGTTGACTTCTGCATACCCTATATCCATAGCCCTGGATATACTTCAACAGAATGAGGGTGGCTCGGTCGGCTGAGCGTCTGACTTTGGCTCAGCTCATGATCTCGCGGTTCGTGAGTTGGAGCCCCGCATCGGGCTCCGTGCTGACAGCTCGGAGCCTGGAGCCTGCTTCCGATTCTGTGTCTCCCTCTCTCTCAAGAGTAAATTAAAAAAAAAAAAAAAAAAAACATTAAAAAAAAAAAGAGTACTCCAAAAAACGTACACACCTGGCTGCATCCGTATGTTTACTGATGTGGATTACGATGCAGCAGTGAAAACGCACCGACTACAACATGGATACATTTCCATTTTTTTGAGCAAAATAAGTCAAAACCAAAGGATTATGTACTACGTAACTCGACTTATACAAACTTCACTAACAAGCAAGGCTAAGCTGTAATTTTAGACTTCAGGATAGGAGTCACCTTTTGGGAGGAGGAGGGATAATGGGTGAGACGGGCACATAGAGGTGGGGTTTCTGAAGTCCCAGCAGTATTCCATTTCCTGATCTCGGTGGTGGTCACACAACTCTATTCAGTGAGTCGTTCATTTATTTTATATTTTAAGTTTATTTTTGAGACAGAGTGCGCATGCATGCGTGCACATGAGTGGGGGAGGGGCAGAGAAAGTAAGAGAGAGAGGGAATCCCATGCAGGCTCCGCACTGTCAGCATGGAGCCCGATGCGGGACTCGAACTCACGAACTGTCAGATCATGACCTGAGCCGAAATCAAGAGTCGGACGCTTAATCGACTGAGCCACCCGGGCACCCCATTTATTTTATGTACATTTTCCCACAGGTGTGCTGTAGTTCAGAATCGTAACTTAAAAAATAGAAAAACGTATGAACCTTACCGAAAATTTCCAAAGTCCAAGTGCGTGTGAAAAAATGTCCGTGATCACTAGTAACTGGAGAAATGCAAATTAAAACAGTAGGATATCACTTTACATCTTTTAGACTGTCAAAAACAGCTCCGTTGTATTAATTATCGGCAGGAATGTCCATAAGAAGTCCCATTCGCTTAAGGTGGGAAGAATACACTTATCAAGGCATTCTGAGGGATGTGGGGTGCGCATGTGTGTGTGTGTGTGTGTGTGTATCTTCTATGACCCAACAACTCCACCTTTCACTATATGATCCAAGTAATGATACATGATCTCACGGTTCGTGGGTTTGAGCCCTGCGTTGGGCTCTGTGCGGACAACTCAGAGCCTGGAGCCTGCTTCGAATTCTGTCTGTCTGTCTCTCTCTCTCTCTCTGCCCCTCCCCTGCTCATGCTCTGTCTCTCAAAAATAAATAAATGTAAAAAAAAAATTAAAAAAAAAATAGAATGGGACATACCACAATGTCATTCATATAAATTAAAAATACCTGAATGTCAAAAACGATTTTTCAAGGACATATAAAAACAAAATGTTATCTATTACTTTGGGTGGAGAGTAAGGGAAAATGGAGAGTACAAGATGGTGATAAAAGAAACTTTTTATTTTATTATTTTTTAGAGGGGGCGGAGCAGAAGGACAGAGAATCCTAAGCAGGTTCCATGCTCAGCACGGAGTCTGACAGAGGGCTGGATCCCACGACCCTGGGATCATGACCAGAGTCGGACCCAGCTGACTGAGCCACCCAGGCACCCCAGGGGAAACCTTCTAAAAAGAAAAATATAAATAGCCAGGATCAGACACCAACTTAACCAAATGGTCAAAGTTAACGAGGCCAGTAGTGGGACAAACCAACAGAATATGCTTCCCAAATGATCACGAAGAAAAGCAAATGGCCATTCGTGTGGTATCCTTGCCATATGCGTAACCTGAAGCAGAAGGGACCATCAGAGAAAATACCAGTTGAAGGGCATTCTACACAGTAGCTCGCTCGTGCTCGTCAAGTGTCAAAGTCATGAGAGCCAGGAAGGCTGAGGAACTCTTTCGGGTTAAAGGAGACTAGACACAGGACAACTAGATCTGGGATCTTCAACGGATCTTGAACCTAAAATAGGGCACTAGTGAGACAGGTGGTGAAATGTGAATCAGGTGACTACAGTATGGTGTGCTACTGACGTTAACTTCCTAATTTCCGTAACTGTTGTTACGTAAGGTATTCACACTTGGGGAGATGATAAAGGATATGTGAGGCTTTCATATTTTTAGAATTCACATCCCATAAAACTCACCCTAGGTGTACAATTCAGGGGTCTTTAGTGTATTCACAAAGTTGTGCAACCATCACTAGAAAATGAATCCCAGGACATTTCTATCACCCCAAAGAGAAACCCTATACCCACTAGCATTCCTTCCCTGCTCCCTCCTCCAGGCAGCCCCTGGCGACCATTCACCTCCCGTCAGTCTCTCTATTGCCTATTCTGGACATTTCAAGCTAACAGAATCACATGGCATGTGGCCTGTTGTGTCTGCTTCTTGAACTTTAGTGTAATGTTCTCAAGGTTCATCCCGCCTTATAGCGTGTATCAGCACTTCATTCCTTTTTACGGCCGAATACTATTCCATCGCGTGGATAGATCCCTTTTTATCCATCCACCAGGTGACGGGCATTTGGGTTGTTTTCCACCTTTTGGCTATCATAAACAGGGATAGTGCTACTGTGAACATGGATCCATTTTGGTATCTGTTTTCGATGCGTTTGGGTCTATACCTGGGAGCAGAACTGCCCTGTCACATGGGAACTCTATTGAACTTTTGGCAGGACGGTCTTTATAGTATTCTTTGTAATTTTTCGAAAGTCCGAAATTGTTTCAAAATGGAAAGTTAAAAAAAAAAAAAGAATACAGCCGCGTGCGTCTTTTAGGAAGAGCCAACATACCAAATGTCCATCCCTTTCTTGGTCCCAGAGAGAGAGAAAAGGTTGAGAAGAATGGAGAATATAAAATGGAGAGTGGGAAATGAAACCCTGACCACATAAGAAGTTCTTCACAGCCGGTCTCGTCGTCAACACTCTTTTTTTAATGACAGGCAAAGGGACTCAAAGGGCAGCACAAGTATGGGAGTGGACAGAGGAGAAAGAAAACTGTCCTTTTGGGAATTATGATTTATTAAATATAAGCATGCCACCCAGAGACCTTTATCCCTCCTCTAAGGATGTCAAATACCTCAAGTGCAAGGACTTTCTCTCTTAGGGCACACAGGCCAGTGGTTTCAGTGCAGAACAGGTAACAGAACTGATAGGTGGATAAAAAGCCAAAAGACACACACACACACACACACACACACACACACACAAGATGCACACACACAAAAAGTTCCAAGTCATTAGCTTTATTCTTCCTGAATTCAGCATGGGGTGACAAAAATGCATTATGATCACAAAAAATCAACCATTACATACAAACATTTCCTTATCATTCACTTTCTCCTTTAAATCTGTTAATTCATATTAATTAAAAACATATTAAGCATATTAAACATATTAAAATTAACCATATTAAACATATTAAAAACACATGATCTCTTACTAAAATTCTCCAATTCATATAACCAAGAGGTTACAAACTTCTTTAAAAAGTTATATTCCTTTCTTACTGAGAATTTAATGGTTTAAATTGCTAGGGTTTTTTTTTTTTTAATGTTTAGATGATTACATTATTTACCAGGAGCAGACAAACAAAACATAACGTAAAAAGTCTTCCAGAAGCTATTTCCATTCTCTTCTTCCTTTTCTCTTGCAAACTGGTGTCTTGTCTTCACAAGTTCTCGGTCATGCCATAAAGCTGTTTTTTTGGTTTCATAACAGAGATGGTGAACAGTGGTAAGAAAACAAACAAACATCCAGTTTACATAAATTCCAGAGCTCAGTTCAGGGAGCAAATGATGGGGTTGAATGTTGGGGCAGAGTGAAAGCTCTGGAGTCTGGTGAGACAGAGTCACTCACTTACGGGGCTGTGGTAAGGGGAGAACAAAACTAAACTGGGTTCCTGGGCAAGAAACCAAAATGAGCACGGAATTGTGATCGGGGCCCATAGGTGCCGTGCCTTGTGATAGTAATTACGAACAGAAACCAAACACTAATTAATAACGGCATGGAAGGGGATGAATCTTTGAGAGCGGAGGCAGAAAGAAGGAAGAATGGCATTACGCCTTCTCTCTGGTTCATTCCGTTTCCTCGGCTGGTGTGGGAGAGCATCTTGGGTGAAATCAGGACAAAATAATTCTTTGCTAAGGTGATCAGCTCTCATGAGGTCCTTTCTCTATGCTCTGTCCAATGCTAAAGCCCACAGGTTTATGCCTCCTGGGAAACAGTTATTCCAACCCCGTACAGGTGAGGCGCTGAGGGCATAACCATGAAGAACATGTTTCCAGGTAGCCTGAAACCCAGCAGACAATGTAGCTGTTGCCCAAGAAACACAGATATCTACATTGTATGCCAGGTTCACGCCCCAGACCTGGACGCTGGCCTTGCAAGTCCTCCCCATGCATGATTTCAACACAATTGCCGGCTATGTTCAAAGTTCCTGGTAGGTATCTTATCTACCATACTGAAAAGACAAGTCAGAATGCACTGCTGGGACTTATCAACGACAAGTAAAATTTCCTTAAACTGCCATACCGTCAGATTGTCATTATTTAATCACATAATTGTGAAAATGCCATTTAAAAGTCAAGAGATGAAAAGGATGGGTGGATGGATGGGTGGATGGGTGGGTGGATGGATGGATGGATGGATGGGCGGATGGGTGGGTGGATGGATGGATGGATGGATGGGCGGATGGGTGGGTGGGCAGGTGGATGGATGGGCGGATGGGCGGGTGGGTGGATGGGTGGATGGATGGGCGGATGGGCGGGTGGGTGGGTGGGTGGATGGATGGATGGATGGGTGGGTGGATGGATGGGTGGACGGAGGGATAAATAAGATATACAGGTAGAGAAGTAGGTAGGTAGACAGATGGTTTTGTGACCAAATGACACCTTCCGCATGGGGAAAAGAGGAAAGAAAAAGAGAGTCTATGGATTCCCCCGTCTTGTGGTGCTGAAATCAAGTCACCTCATCATTCATAAAACCTTGATGGTTCTCACACTCCAGCTAATAATGGAAGAGTTACCACTCGGGAACTTAACTCTGTGTGTGTGTGTGTGTGTGTGTGTGTGTGTGTGTAAATCAAGGCAACAATTGAATTATTAAGGACTCCCCAGTCACCTCGCTCAGGACGCTGTAACAGAAGCCAGAAGATGCCATCAGAGACCCAGTAGCCAGATGTAGCTACTGATTACAAAAGACAGGATCTACACTGGCTACTGAGCCATTGAGGGTACCTACACACGCCAGCAGCTAGGTGATCCGCAGCCTTCTGGGGAGGGGTTCTGTGGAAGGAAAGAGAAAAACATCAATCCTGGAAACTTACGGGGAAGTGATATCAATGGATTTCAATTCCGTATTTTCTTTATTGACATAGCTGACAATAATCCCATGTATACAGTTTTAAAACAAACCTCTAGATTTATTCACTCAGTGTATATTGATTGAGTGATACTGAATCAAGGGCCAGATACTCTCCCAGGTGCTAGAGATCCAGCAGCAAACAAGATATGAAAATCCCTGCCTTTCTGGGCACATGATTGTGAGAAAATCTACAACTGATTACCTGGCACATGTTTGCAGTAAAATGTTATTATATGAAAAACTGATCAATTACAGTAAAGAAATAATATTTCCCCACTATAAATTGAGGATGATAAAGTTATTTCTACCAAATGTCTAACACACCAAAGAAACCTGCAAAAAAGAGATGTCACCAAGTATTCAAAGCAGCAGCTCGCCAGTATGTCAGTTCCAAGCTTTCCTCCCCTGATCCAATGTCGGAAGACAAAAAAGTTCGAGGATAGATGTTCTCTCCATGGATTCATTCATTCATTCATTCACCCCAGAAATGCCTACTGAGTGCCTTCTCCGTACTTTCTGCTGGGCCCCGGAAGTGTGACACTGACCAGAGGCCCTGCACTCATAGAACTGAGTGTCTAAGATCCGAGGGGTGTGTAGGCAAAGACAAAAAAGAAGCTCGATTGATATGTATGACCGTTTCACAGAGTAATGGGACAGTAAAGAGGAACGCTATTTGCATAGGTAGTCAGGGAAAAGCCTCATTTGAGAAGATCCTTGGAGGAGGAGGAGGAGGAGGGAGGTGGGGAACCTGTCACAGACCTGGGGTGAGAAAGAACACCGAGGAGAAAAGCAAGAGTCAGAACAAAGGCCCCGAAGCAGGAAAAAGCCCGGTGTCTTCGAGAAGGCACTCTCATACTGGCACATGACCACCGTGGCCAATTATTATTTTTGACTTTTAACATTACTTAGAATCCTACCTTCTTATGAATTTAAAATGCTTTGGCTGTCACTTTGAAAAGACTGAGGAAAGTTATCATCAACTGGAAGAAAGCCTATACTTAGAACTTTAATTTTTTTTAACGTTTATTTTTGAGAGAGAGAGAGCGTGAGCGGGTGAAGGGCAAAGACAGAGAGAGGGAAACACAGAATCTGAAGCAGGCTCCAGGCTCCAAGCTGTCAGCACAGAGGCCGACGCCGGGCTCGAACCCACGAACTGCGAGATCATGACCTGAGCCACAGTCCGGCGCTTAAACGACTGAGCCACCCAGGCGCCCCAATACTTAGAACTTTAAATCACGGCAATCCGACTGGACATGTAGCTAGACCACGGAATGACACTGAAATATTCGTGGCCAGGAAAAGCGCCTTTAAAAAAAAACCGTGTTGGCTGTGAGAAAAGATGACCAGCTTTCTGGGAGTTCTAAATACATACATTTCAAAGGAATGATTTAACTATTTAATCACAGATGTCTAATTTTAAGACAGAAGCTACTTGCCAAGTTCTAATAATGGTGTTTCACCAGGTGGTTCGCTCTTAGGGGAGGAGGGTGAAATTTACAAGGTGAAGTAGGTTTTTGTTTGATTGTTTTTTTTTTCCTTTTTCATTAAATTAAAACCAACTCTATGGTGAAGGACATTTTGGCCCTGCCTGAAAGCCCGGGCAGAAGTACCAAAGTGGAAAAAAAAAGACTGCTTGTGCAGGTTTGGCTGAATCTCACCCTCAATGTAAAATGAAGCATTTTATAGAACACGCCAATTTATTTTTCATAAGCCGCTAAGACTAAATGTTCATAACTCTACTTTTATGAATAACACTGACAATTACAGTGAAGCAAGGGTTCAATTTGGTTAGTTTTAATGCCAAAATCCAAAGGATTATCTTCTATAAGTTTTGGTCCATATTTAAATTAGAAGAATGAATGATACTTTTAATGATACTTTTAATTGTTAAAGCTTGCCCTGGCTATCCTCCAAATGTTCCTAAATTTAAAGAACTATGAAGTTAATGTGGTCTTTCCACCCCCTTTACACTTACCTAGGTAATACCAAAAGGGAAAACTAAGTAAGATTTTACTAAAGACTGTACTATAGATTACTGTCAGCCACTAACACACTTTTAAAGTTTATTAAAATATAGAATAGAACATCTAAGGAATATACTATAACACACTAATAGTACATTTTCAAAGCGTAGGGCTACCTGGGTGGCTCAGTCGGTTGAACGTCCAAATCTTGATTTCAGCTCATGATCCCAGGGTTTTGGGATTAAGCCCCGCGTTGGGCTCTGCACTGAGTGTGGAGCCTGCCTAAGATTCTCTCTCCCTCCGCCCCTCTCCCCTAGTTGAGCACGCACTCAATGAGATGAAAAAAAGTTATTTGATTTTAATTTTTTAATGTTTATTAAGCATTAAAGAGATATAGAGAGAATGAGACAGAGCATGAGCAGGGGAGGGGCAGAAAGAGAAGGAGACACAGAATCCAAAGCAGGCTCCAAGCTCTGAGCTGTTAGCACAGAGCCCCACGCGGGGTTCGAACCCACAAACTGTGAGATCATGACCTGAGCCGAAGTTGGACGCTCAACCGCCTGAGCCACCCAGGCGCCGCCCCCCCCCCCAAAGAATAAAATTTTTAGATAAAAATTTTAAAGAACCATTTTCAGAGTTTATAAGTAAAAGTCAAAGAAAAGGAATTGGGTCCACCTGAAAATGTCACATTATATATCATTCCATTATCTAGCAATTGAGAAGCCAGCTAAGCCCCAGGGACGGGTGACAAAACTATAACCAAGGTACTTGCTGCTCAAGTCTCATTCACGATGCAAGCAAACAAAATAAAGACAACGGATTAAAATATTTCTGTCCATTCAAGCTAAAGACCATTTATGCGAGGTGTACAGAATGGGAAAGGGAGTTTGAAGGAAGAAGACTGATGAACAGTGAAGCCTAACACCTGCTGTTGGAAAGCCTGGTTGGAATGGAGATAAAGCCCATTTCTTGAAATGTTAACCTAGAATTTGAAGAGCTCACTCTCCAGAATTAGAACAGGGGTGACCTATAAACCAAATCAAGAAGTAAAGAAACCCACTGATGTTTCAAGCTAAGATGACAGATATAAAATGGCATTCTCATCAAAATGGCATTTCTCACTAGAAATGAAAGAAACTCAGTGTCGTGGGTCATTCAACGAAACAAGAGTAGACTTACCCTGTCTCTTTTAAGGGATTATTGGGACAATTCTATTTGCCCCACCCCAAAGTATCACTGACTTTAGAAATTGTGGTTTTTGGAAAGAAATTTAACCCCAGGCACTGTATTTGGAAGTCAACAAAGAGGGATGAATAGAACGTTGACTTTCCCAAGTCAACATGGTCAAGTTTGACTCTACATGTCCCCTCCAACACCCACCCATGTGATTTCGCATATTTTAGTGCATGTCCCAGTAGCTTTCGGAAACTAAATAGGAATACAAATATATCTATGGATCTGACAGGACTCACCCCAGAAAGCTATTTTAACAAAGTCAGAGTTTACTTTAGAAAGCGAACAAAAATGGGGCACCTGGATGGCTCAGTCGGTTAAGTGTCCGACTTCAGCTCAGGTCATGACCTCACGGTTCATGGGTTCGAGCCCCACATCGGGCTCTTTGCTGACAGCTCAGAGCCTGGAGCCTGCTTCCGATTCTGTGTCTCCCTCTCCCTCCCCCTCCCCCACTTCATGCTCTCTCCCAAAAACGAATAAACATTAAAAAAAATTTTTTTTAAATGAACAAAAACGGCCTCCCATGGGATAGATCTTATGTTAAGTGCTCTTAACACGCACACACACACACACACACACACGGACATAAAGGCAGCTTTAAGAGGTGTTGCATATGTCTGTTACATCTCGATTGTGGTGATAGTATCGTGGGCATTTGCATATGTCCAAACTCATCAAATTGCATACAAGAAATACGTACAGTTCCTTGTCGATCAATCATATCCCTCCATAAAGTTGTTGACCAAAAACGCAAAAACAACTACCAAACTGCCTCCAGTGTGGTTAAGAACAAAAAGTCTAATGAACTCAACCGGCCGGCCCAGGGAAGAAATGTACACGTATATACACACCGGGCCCCATGGGGTGAAACTATGTCAGAGGGAAAAAAAAAAAAACCCGACCCAACCTTTTAAACACAGGTGACTAACTAAAGTACATTCTTGCGGACCTAGATTCCTTTTGGGTTACGTTAAGAGGTATGTGAGCCAGGGTCTCACCATAACCAGCACGTGGTTGCAGCCCATCCAACTCCTGCATACCTGAGATCCTGTGACCAGACGGACCAAAAACATTTACACCAGCTGATGGTCACTTGATTTTCGCATCGCTCTATTTAGTAAATTGCTCTGCAGGTCAACCTGAAGCCTGAGGTGAACATTTTCTGAGACGTTCCTGCTCAAGACATTTTTTTTTTTAAAGGACTTTGCCTGCCAGATAATTCTAGTCCGAACAGGCCTGGGAAGGGATGGGGTTGGCACGAGATCCTAAAACAAGCTTGCAAAGCCGAAACCACTTAGAGCCCATAAAGACAGACCCAGACTAGTTTCTTAAAAATACTATTTAGCAATTAGACACATGCCTTTAATCCTTCTCAACGAAAACCAATTTTTTTTTGCTTTTTTACACAATCACTGGATGAAAACATGAATCATTTGGCTCATTAAAAACACTCAAGAGAAAAAGGATGGTCTTCACCTAAGGAACAGTCTTTTTTTTTTTTTTTTTATGGACAAGGTCCAGAAATTAATTGAACTTCCATCCATGTGCAAATATCTCTCTGTGTCACTCTCCCTCTCTCTGAAAGAAACCACTCAATTCACTTCATACAATGTCAGCAGGTGCGGAACTGCAGTGAGGAACTCTTATCACTGAAGAAGAAAGGTCATTTGCATTCTATCAATGGTAAGTAAAAAGAGAGTTAAGATCAAAACAAGGTGATTCTTCTGAACCTGTAATTACCAAACCAGGCAATTTGACCAAGATTCTGCGACTTAGCCCTTTACTTTGTCACAATTAACCCCCTACTCCTTTTCCATTATTACTGGGGTCTTTCAAAATGTGTCAGTATCACAGACACGTAAGTGTTGCAGGTTTCATTCAGAATCAAATGTCCACATGGCCTCTGCTTTCGCCGCGGCACCAAACTCCCTTTTGTCACCGAATGTGCTCACGGTGTGAAATTCTTCGTTTGGTCTTTCTTTGCTCTTCCCATCAAGTTTCAGAGGATCTCCATTCCAGGAAAATTCTTGCGTATCCTTATCCTTTAAACAATACATGCTTCCCAACTTAGTTTTATGGTACCTTTCTGTAACATTTGTGGGTGTTTATAGGAGCAAGCTATTTACTTGTAAAGGAGCCAGTTTCCTAACAGAAGTATAGGCCAGTGACAGCACGTTCCTATATAATCCCTTGCGGGTACCGAAGAGTCCTGGGCATTCAGGAAGGTTCTCCTAAATGCCTTCATTCCACAGGGTAAGTAAGCAAGATCTACTGTGGTGCAATGAAAACAATTGACACAACCGAACAAGTAACAGTGGAGGAGGGAAGAGAACAGAAGAAGGAAAAGAACAAAAGGAACATCCACATGTTACGGTTTCTTTGGCTCACGATGGTTTTACAATGAACTACACTGTAATCAAATGAAGCCTCTTCCGAAAATCATAGCTGTCTACCAGAAGTCGTACTGGACTTCAATTATTACGAGGTCCGTGGTAGTATGTTGATTTTTTAAATTATTGGTTTGGGTAAATGACTCATACCACAAAGGAAAAGGGAAGACGGCTAACGGATACGTGTGAAGGTTTGGAGGGGCCAATAATAACCGTTTGAAAAGATGGAGGGCTACATGTATATATCATGCTTGCTGATACTATCTGATGACCTAGCGGTTACAACACCCACAAGATATTCACCAGGGCAAACAGGATGATAACGTGGATTCTACTATGTAGCCAAGAGAAAACAGGAAAGTTGATGGAGATTTATAAAAGACTGTTCTGATGTGTGTTACACTGGGGAAAGGGACAGAATTGGATGTTTTTCAGTTTCTAGAGAATGGAAGAAAGACAGCCTTATGAAGTCCCAACCTGCACATCAAGTATTTGCTCCCAGAGCGATCTCCACCCAGTGGATGTGTGGCCACTTCAACTGGTCACAAAGAAACCAAAGGTAGGGGCGCCTGGGTGGCTCAGCTGGTTACGCGTCAGTCTCTTGATTTCAGCTCAGGTCATGAGCCCAGGGTTGTGGGATCGAGCCCCGCGTCAGGCTCTGCGCTGAGCGTGGAGCCTGCCTGGGATTCTCTCTCTCTCTGTCTCTCTCCCTCTGCTCCTCTCCTGCTCGTGTTCTTGCCTGCGCCCTCTCTCTCAAAATAAATAAACATTATTATTGGGCAGTACTGAGTTACTACCACCGAAACACTTTCTCTCCCTTCTTCCCTCATTAGTTGATGCTCGACTGGTCTACACTCAGTACGTTTTTGACAATATATGGATGATTCTGCAGAGTACATGTCAGCGTTTAGAGAGACACTATCAATCTAATTAAAATGAGCCAGATTCAAAAAAATAACGAAGAAAATATCAAAGGATCAAGCTCTCAACTTAGAGGAAGAGGGCTACTTAAGACAGAGGGCCACTGGAAATGACAAAGAGTTAGGGCGCCTGGGTGGCTCAGTGGGTTTGAGCGTCTGATTCCTGATTTCGGCTCATGTCATGATCTCACGGTTCGTGGGTTCAAGCCCCACATCGGGCTCTGCGCTGGCAAGTGCCAAGTGCGGAGCCTGCCTGGGATTCTTTCTCTCTCCCTCTCTCTCTGTCCCTCCCCGGCTCACTTGCACACACGCTCTCAAAAAAAAAAAAAAAAAAAAAAAAGGAAAACGACAAAGAGCAAGGAGGAGAGACAGAGGCCAATACAGCCAAGAAGAAAAGGGGTGTAAGAGAAGCCCGACACCCAACTACAGCACCTACGCACTCATCAATGAGGTAAGGCTTCCTGGGCTGTCCTGTTACACTAGGTAGAAGAGGAAGGGTATCAGATCGAGAAAACCAGAAGTTGGGAGAGGAAGGATACAGTCGGAGTAACCCTCCGGAGTTAAAAAAAAAAGGGGGGGGGGCTCCGGGGTGGCTCAGTTGGTTAAGCATCCGACCTCGGCTCAGGTCATGATCTCACGGTCCGTGAGTTCGAGCCCCGCGTCGGGCTCTGTGCCGACAGCTCAGAGCCTGGAGCCTGTTTCCGATTCTGTGTCTCCCTCTCTCTCTGCCCCTCCCCCGTTCATGCTCTATCTCTCTCTGTCCCAGAAATAAATAAACGTTGAAAAAAAAAAGTTAGCAAAGGTGAGCATCCAGAGTCCGAGAGAAAGGGAAGATTATTCACAGTCCTGAGCAAAAAGGCAAGAGATGAAGGAAGGAAGTCTTTCTTCCTGTGCAAGGTGGGGGAAGACACAGTGGCAAACTTTATCGCTAAGTTGAAAGGGGAAATAACAGAAACACAACTGCTGTTTATACTCATGGTAAGTAACACAAGGGAAATCTGGTTCCCCTGTGAGTGGAGAAAGGCGTCAGGAGAGACACTTGGCACTGAAGGATAATGTACAACCTTGAAAGGACTGGTTATGGAGGACAGGAGAGGATGTGTCTACCGAAGCAGTGTCTTTCAGTCAAAAAGGAATAGCAAAACGCTCTCATTTACAGAAAACGGCAAGGCCTAAGAAGCTAGAAGATGGGGGCGCCTGGGCCATTCAGTCAGTTAAGCGTCCGACCCTTGATTTTGGCTCAGGTCATGATCTCACGGTTTGTGGGATCGAGCCCCGTGTCTCCTAGGGAGATGTGACAAGCCAGGAACGACCCCAACTCACCAAAGTCCAGAATCACCTGGTCCGCTTTACAACTCAACGATCCTAGCCCCACATTCATTCCCCTGCTTCCCATTCCTCGCTGGCAGACAACGGCATTGAAACTATTCGAATTTCTCCCTGACAATTACGATTCATTCTGACATGAGCTCCCTTTTAAGTCCTATCCTGATGATTGAACTTTTGTGTCGTCTGGGGGAACAAACTGTTAAAAAAAAAATCTATGCAATGTAATTCTTTTCATGCTGAGAGGTCAAATTCATCCTACTGCTGTACTCACTAACAGTTAACATGCCCACAGGACAGCTATTGGGACCCCAGAACAGGGATGGAATAAATGGAGGGACTTCAAACGGCAGAATCTAGACGATTTGGTGAAAAACCAAAATAAAACAAAACCAAAAAAAAAAAAAAGAGAAATTCCTTCCATTGACTTTCATGCTTGGGCAAAACCTCACTATCTCTGTGCCCTCAGAGGATTACATCTCCTGATTTTTCTAAGGTGAAAATAAACCTGAATGAGTTTTAAAACCATGAATAGAAAGTTTAGAAACTGGAACTCTCCAGACCCGAGTCAGGAAAACAAGTCACGATTTGTTTTCCATGTACAGGGATGGACAGACAGAAAACTCATAGGGAAATTGTCATTTTACCAACACAGCAAATGACAAGTTACAAGACAGCATTTTCCAAAGTGTATTCAACTTTGGAGTATTAAACCAAGAGACGAGTCCACACACACACACACACACACACACATACCACAGTTCTATGAATCTCTTAAAATTTGGGAAATGTTACTGAGGTACTCTATGCTTCTCTTGAAGTTTCAATACAAACATAAAAGGTTCTGAGAAGTCCTGCAGGAAAGAAACTTAATTTCATGTTGTTCAAGCCAGTGTTTCCTGAACTTATTCAACCAGAGAAGTTTTTCCCTGTCTTCTGAAAACATGTTTTGTGAAAGGCCATCCTAGGGAGTAAAAAAGGCTACAACGGTCCCCACGTTGTTCATCACGTCAGCTGGGGAGGACTTTGGTTGGCAACAGACCCATCAGAAAGGAAGAGGGATACTAAAGAAAGAGGGCCACTGAATGTGACAAAGAGCAAAGAGAACTGTCAGTCAACATAGCCAACGAGGAAAAAGGTGCCAGGCATGGACGGGCCAACCTTCTTAGCTAAGTAAACCCTAATGGCACCTGCTTTCAGCTCTTTTAGTGTCCTTTCAAACCGTGAGTTTCAGGCGCCAGGACTCAACTAAGCACTGTGTAGTATCTTTTGTGTTTGTTTTTGTTTTGTTTTGTTTTTGAGAGCCAGAGAGAGCACAGATGAGCAAGAGAAGGGTGGGCGGGGGAGGGTCGGAGAGAGAAAAACTGCCCAGCGCAGAGCCCAGTGCGGGGCTCGATCCCGTGAACCGTGAGCTCATGACCTGAGCCGAAATCAGGATTCGGACACTTAACCGACTGAGCCACCCAGGTGCTCCAGGACTGTTTGGTATCTTTTAAAGAAAAGTTGACAATAATCCAGGGCACAAGATTTCACGTTTCATGAAACGTGGCAATGTTGATGGAAGCCACAACGCAACTAATGGAGTTAACTTAGCTCTAATGGAATTAAGTATCGCGCCATCAGTAAGCACGCCTGATAGGGAAATCACATAGTACATATCAATATCCGCTGCGAATACGATGTTTACGGGCTACCGTGGCTCTTTCACCAAATGAGTCTTTGGCCCTTAGAACATTCTCGTGAAGCCTGGGGTTGTATTACTACCCTTCTAGACAAGGGGAAACAGGATTAAAGACCATCACCGCGGGCAGCTCGTACGCAAACAGAGGAGACTCTAGTAAGTGACAAACCAATGAGCAAAGAACCCTGGCCAAGTACCCAATGACATGAATTTGGGGAAGCAACAAGGTACAGTAGGAAGAATGGTGACCTCTCCCCAAGAAGTTGGGGGCTCTGTGATCCAGGCAAACAGCTTGGCTTCTCTGGGTTGCAGCGTGTGCCCCAAGACAACGAGGCCAATATTGATCCTACCGATAACGGGATGGCGGAGATGATCACACAAACTGAGGTTTACCAAAGCACTCTATCAATGTCCCCGTGCTCTGCAAATAGAGTTACTTCTCTAACGGTGGTAGAATCTGAAGGTGGGATTTTCATCTTGCCATGTGAACCCTGCTGCGGAGGCTTTAGCCCTCCCTCATCATCTGGCGAGTGCTACAGGAGTTGTGTTTAAGTTGCCGATGTTTCTACACGAGGCAGGCAGCTGGCCCCACAGTGCTGGACAAGATCTGTCTGGAATCATCTGTTTCAATGCCCTGGAAACAGGAGGAACTAAAACTATCCCATCTATTACGTTCGGTTTAACTTGGGTTTCTCATCTGCACTAGCCCCCCCAAAATTAAACTTTCATCAGGTTTTCTTTTCCCCTAAGAGAGGCCAAGTCTTTATTTTGTCAAATAAGGGCATTTTTAAATGCTCCATCTACTAGCATCGTGATCGCTCATTTTTTTAAGTTGTTTTTAACTGAGGAATAACTAACACGCCATAAAGGGCACCTATTTAAAGCATATAATTTGATTAAGCTTTGACATGTGTCCACACCTGTGAAACTATCACCACAACCAAGATAGTGAAATTATCCACCAGCCCCAAAGTTTCCCTGTGCCTTCCTGTAATCCCTCCCACTTACCACCCGAAGCAACCAGGAATCTGCTGTCCTTACGAATTTCTTTCACATGTTCTAGAATTTTACACAAACTGAATCACACAGTGTGTCCTCTCTTCTGTCTGGCTTCTTGCACTCAGGGTGGGGTCCTCTACGTTGCGGACTACATTAATAACTCACTTCGTTTCGGTCTTGAGTGGCATCCAACATACGGATACACCATAGTTTGATGATCTATTCACCTGTTGATGGACATCAGGGTTGTTTCCGGTTTTTAGCTATTACTTATAGGAGCACAAATGTCTGCACCATACAGTAGGTGTATGTTTAATATCGTAAGACTTTGCCAACGGTCTTCCAAAATGTGCCATTTTACGTTTCTACCGAAATGTATTAGGAGAGTTGTAGATCATCCGCAAACTTGCCGACCCTCGAATGAATGATCACCTGGTGTTTCGGTTTGCATTTCCCTCATGGCGACTGATGGTGAACATCTTTTCATCTGCAGATCTGTCATTTGTCTCTCTTCTTGGGTAAAGCGTCTGCTCAAACCATTTGCCCCTTTTTTCTAGGCTGTGTCTTCATTATTGAAAACTCCATCAGCTTTAATGGGTGGTGCAAAACGGACACCTAAGAACTCGGGTCGAAATTTCACATTAATTCACGGGTCCCCGAGAGGATCAAAAAACCTCACCAATGCCGAACTAAAATACTGTCCAAATGTTAGGACAAACTTGAAATTCTTTTAAAGCTAGAAAAGGGTGGGATTATTTTTACTGGTATTGCCGCTAACTCTACAGAGGCTCAGAGCTCCATCACTGAACAAAACAATCCTATTTCCGCGCGTCGCAGTGGTACCTAAACCATCTTAGCTCTTCCTCAGCGCCATCAGCTAAGATCCCCAAAGTTCCTGTCCCCAGGGCCACATTTCACGCTTTGTGCTCAGTGCGTTCTAATCCCTGAAGATTCCATTTTGCAAAAGGAATTTCTCACGTCAAACTCGTGCCCACGTTCAAAAAGCGACGCAAGGCCAAACCTCTTTCGCACTTGTTTGTGCAATCAGTTATGGCTACAGTCTTCCTTTAAGATCTACAGAGTAGGCTAGTTTGAGGGCAGCTACAGGCTTTCCTTTGAGGAAAATCAGGCCGGGTTCTGCCGTGCGGGGCCATTGGTTCGCAGCTCAATTGTTACAGTTGATGTGGGTTTCCTTTTAGATGCCTGGAAAATGACTCTGCTGACCACATCCACATTCTGAAATACTTTTTGAGAACTTGTAACCAAACTGCAGGAACTGACTCATTTTGCAGCGCCCAGACACCACACAGGCGTCCCAGAATGGACTCCAGTCAAAGGCAGAAATAGCAAGGCCTTAGAACACAGGCAGCAAATGGTCTATTTATATGGGGGAGACAAGGGGGGAAATCCCGGGATGCATGGGGCAAAACGGCGCAAGCCCCGGGAGACCATCGGAGGTGACCGGCTTTAGAAAAAGGACCAAAGAGAACACGCGACCTCATGAGCTAACACATGTGTTGCCCTCAAAGCCAGAAGTCAGAGACCAGGTGGCAAAGGGACCTTAACATCTAGCTCTCTATCTTTCACCTAGAAAGCAGATTCGGTTGAGACACGTACACAGGGGAATTTGGGGGCCACTGGGTCTCAACTCCCATTCCTGAATTCCTTGATAAATCAGGAACACACCCCCGCCCCCCCCCCCATGTCTCGGGAGCTAAACGGGAATGGACCCCCGGGTCGAAGATGACAGACAGAAGTCACCTGGGCTTCAGACCAGAAATCTGCAGGTACCCTGGGAGGGCAGGGGGTCTCCTGCCTCCTTCCTTATCTACTTCTACACCTTTCTCTCTCAACTCCCAAGCTCATCCAAGGGGGCTGGCTTCCACAGGAAGTGCCAACTCTCAGCTCCCTTTCTCCCAGTCCAGAGTTCCCACCTCCGGGGAGGTGGGGGGGGGGGGGGGGGGAACAAGAGCAAACCAGGCCGTCCTCGGGCAAAACACTCTATGTTCCCCAATTACTAATTTCTCCAACCCGCAAGTGAAACTCTCAATCTCTCAGTCAGTTTCAGCCAGAGGCAGTGAGGAAATCCGGTCCAGTTGAACTAAACTATAAATGACAAAACCAGTTAACTCTTTTCTGCAGGTGGGGTCCCTGGCTCAAAGAATAGGAGTGCTAACCCAAATGCATAACTAACTAGTGGAAAGTCAGGCGAGGCGGTAAGAAAATAAAGTCTCAAGGGGGGGGGGGGGGGGCGGGTGAAGGAAGATAAACGTGGACAAGACGTACAAACAGCTCTCAAGCCCTGTGGCGCGGTGCGTGCCGTTAGACCTGGTTGCGGGGTCCAATGTCGGTAAAATGACGTGTATACGCATTTTACGTCCGCTCTCACTGATGCCACGTCTGTTAACACAAAAGGGAGGACTTCTAACATCGGATGATGACAGAGCGGATGATGACAAGGGACGGCAACCCATCTGCAGCAATCGACTCTATCTTTAAGAAATTGCAAAAAAAAAAATGGCTTGAACACAGTTATTTAAGAGACAGTAAGTAGATACACCTGCATTCCTCCCGACTGAGCAACTGTTCTGACTCTGGCACGCTCCCTTCCTGCCTCCGATTGTAGAAAAGAACGGTGGAACACCGCCTTTTCACCTGTATCGGGCAGATTTTCATATACAATTGAGAGGGCATCTATCAAGGAAGTGAACATAAAACTAAGGGCCCCCAAAAAGAAAACACGGAGTTTTTGACACAGAGTTACGTGGAAACCAGGGAAGTTACCAATCCTCAGCTGTTTCACTGAGTATAAAATCAGCAAAGACGTGCCCCTTGGAGAGTGAAGCATTAACCCACTTTTGGCTCCTTGGCTGATAAGGAGTTGCTAGCTCAACTTTCTCTCTCTGTCTCCCTCTTTCCTCCTCCCAAGGTTTTCAGGTAATTTAAAAGACAAAAGTGGCATTCTATCCAAAGAGAGCCCTGTGTAACTTGTACACAACTCCAGTTATGAGGCACCATGGGCTGGTCTCTCTGGGATCCCTACATAAAATCACCCATACTCTCGGAACGCCATCCTCCTTCTCTCTAGTTATCGTCTCCTACCTTCCAGCAGCTTCTGTGGCCAACAAGACCCTAGGAGACCTGATATTCACTACCTCCCAGACCTCATCTGCTACCTTCCCCTTGCTTACTGTTCCACACTGGCCTATTTTCTTAAGAGTTTTTTCAAGTTTGGGTGCTTGGGTGGCTCAGTCGGTTGAGCATCTGACTTCGGCTCAGGTCATGATCTCGCGGTTTGTGAGTTCGAGCCCCGCGGCGGGCTCTGTGCTAACAGCTCAGAGCCTGGAGCCTGCTTCGGATTCTGTGTCTCCCCCTCTCTCTGCCCCTCCCCTGCTCACGCTCTGTCTCTGTCTGTCTCTCAATAATAAACGTTAAAAAAATAAAGTTTCTCAAGTTTATTTATTTATTTTGAGAGAGAGAGAGAGAGAGAGAGAGAGAGCAAGCGGGGTAGGGGCAGAGAGAGAGAGAGAGAGAGAGGGAGGGAGGGCGAGAGAGAATCCCAAGCAGGCTCCACGCTGTCAGCGTAGAGCCCGACGCGGGGCTCGAACTCATGAACCGTGAGATCATGACCTGAGCTGCAATAAACAGTCAGGCACCTAGGTGACTGAGCCACCCAGGCGCCCCAACACTGGCCTCTTTTCTAACTCATGGACATACCAAGCTTGCTCCCAACTCCACTGGAGTGGTTTTTGTTTTCTCTGCCTACAATCCTTTTCCTCCGCATACCCATGGGGTAAGTCTCTGAGCAAAGTATCACGACATCAGAGAGCCCTTTCCCGAGAGCCCCGGATAAGCCGCTCTTCTTGGACCCCTCGGATACTCCTCTGTCTGACCTAAGTACCTACTGACACCTGGCTGTCAGCCTCCCCCCACTGCCATGCGGGCAGGAACCCTGTGCACGGTCGTATTCCCAGACCCAAAACACCACCCGGCACGTGGGAGGTGCGCAACACGTTTTTGCAAAACGCACATTTCTCTGCCAATTGTTCTGTGACAAGCCTATGAAGTCTAGTCGGCACCCGGGACGATTTCTGTTAACCCCTCACCCAAACGCCCCGTACTTCAAGGGCCGGGTGGACGGAGGTTAGAGGAGAGCCCATATCCCCAAGCATTAGAATGCAGGCAGGACCGGGGGGGGGGGGGGAGGAAGAATAGATTCCTTATGGGTAGAAGAGAAGGAAGGGTTTTACCTTTGCTGCTGTGTGGTCAACCCTCTACCAAAAAACACACACGGTTTGTGCCAGGACAAAGAACCTGAATGGTTAGTTATGTGTTGTTGTTGGCTTCTCCCCACCCCCCCGAAAAAAAAAAAAACCGTGCCACATGATTCCCAGGCTAAAAATCACCAAGTGTGAGGGGCGCCTGGGTGGCTCAGTCGGTTAAGCGTCCGACTTCGGCTCAAGTCATGATCTCGCGGTATGTGAGTTCGAGCCCCACGTCGGGCTCGGTGCTGACAGCTCGGAGCCTGGAGCCTGCTTTGGATTCTGCGTCTGCCCCTCCCATGCTCATGTTCTGTGTCTGTCTCTCAATAATAAATAAATGTTAAAAAAATTTTTTTAATAAAAAAATAATCACCAAGTGTGAGTACAAATCCTCCTCCCTCCGTATCTTCCTCTCCCCAAAAGAGAGGGTATCCCTCGTTGTTCCCATCCCTACTGAAAGATGTTTTCCAAAATCTCACAATAAATTTAATTGAGGGCACAGCAGGATTTCGCCCCCCCCCTCCAAATTAGCCTAAATCCTGCGGTCTCTTCATGTGCTCCAAACAGGGAAAGGAGTTGAAAGCTTGGGGCTTCTTAGACTGTATTTCCTGCCACATTCCCTACTAGGGGGCCCTTCCTCCGCCACCATCAAAAAAGAAAAGAAAGAAAGACCATTTCTCTGCATTATTTTCCTGTCACAAGCCTTTTCTCTCCCTTACTTTAAAAAAAGAAGCCTGGCTGCCAAAGGAAGATGCTTAAAGACTTTTATGAATGTCAGCCTGTGAAATGTGCCTTGTCGCAAAAATGGCAAAGGATCAAATAAAAGATGGAGTCACTGAGGGGAAAGGAACAAAGAGTGGGCTGCCTTCCCCTAATGGACCCTCACACTGTCCTTTCTTTCATCTGTCTGCAGGTAGGCGTTGAATGAGTTATGTGAGAATATGGATAAAGGAAGGAGGGGGGGGGAGAGTGGAGTGAGGGAGGGGAGGAGGGAGGGAGGAGGGAAGGAAGGAAGGAAGGAAGGAAGGAAGGATTATTATATCCTCTTATATCCTCCTACGGGCAAGGTCAATCCAAGGCCAAGAGAGAGACTCCACAATGTCAGCGTAGAGCCCGACGTAGGGCTCGAACCCGCCCACCTTGAGATCGTGACCTGAGCCGAAGTCAGGAGCCAACTGACTGAGCCACCCAGGTGCCCCGAGATTTCAAAGCGCCCTGAACCCGTCAGCTTGGGTAGCTTGCCCTCACCTTCCAAGTCAAATTCTCAAGCCACATTTGAAAGAGCAGGAAAATTCTCAAATACGAACCCCCTCTCCCACACTCTGAAAATGAACTCCTCATCCAAAGATAGGCTTTTTATGCACATCGGTTCCTGCAATTCTTTGCTCGGCACTTTCGCCCTCCTAGACAGCACCCAGAACTAGATGCAGATAAAGGAGAAAGACATCAGTCACTGCGGATTCATACTCATTTTCCATTTCTAGGGATTAATTCCACGCCAGAGAGAAGAATCTCCAGAAAGGTTAATAACCGTGCATCCCTGGGACCCAAAGGCTCACAAACTTCTCACTTCCACCCCCACTTTCAAGTGAAAACATTCGAGAAAAAAAAAAAAGCAGGGGAAGTTACATGAGTAAATTTGTGAAGCGCGTGAGATCAAATGAAAACAAGGAATTCCCCTCCTGGCCTTTCGTGGCCTAATTTAAACTCATAACACACAAATGACTAAAACTGCCCCCGTTGATCTGTGAAATGAGAAACAGAAAAAGTCAACTGTGTATTTCACTATTGAGAGGGCCAGGCTCGGAAGACGTGACACTTTGCAGAATAGAAATGAGAAGACCATTTCTGAGACTTTCAGGTTCAGTCAACTTTTATTCTGCTTTTCTGCCTATTTGGATTTACATTCTGGTTCCACAGCTTACCGGGTGAATGGCCCTACACACGTTCCTTTACCCCTGTGCCTTAGTGTCCTCGTCTATGAAACGGGCCCCCCCAAATCGCGCCAGTGGGATGTCGAGGGGATTGAAACGGTCAGCGCGGACAGAGCACTTATAACGGCGCTCTGTTGTAACAGAAAAAGAAAGACACATACCTCAGAATGGATCCACAGGCCTTGCGACCGAACTGAAGCCTGTTCCCAAAAGGATCCGGGAAGGGCACTCAAGTGTGGGAAGCACCATGATTCCAGGGACCACAGCAGGTGCTTTACACGTAGTTCTCTCGTTTCCTGCCATGGCCCCGTGAGCCTGTGAGTCCTAACCCTCCACTCACGAGGGCTTCTGGAAATAAATGGACTCATTTACTCACCTAGCGAGGGGCAGGATGCGCTTAAAGCACAGGTCTGTTGGTGCCCAAAGGCTAGACCTCTGGGGGAGCAAACGCTTCAATGGGTGCCGTGAACGGGCACCTTCTTGGGGTCACCGTAACCACTGCCACGTACTTGATCCACTCACTAGACAATGCCTGGAGGTTTGGAGATTGTTTCCCCAGGTGATCAGAACTTTGAAAGCACCCTGGAAAGCTTCGCTGGGCTCGTACAAACTCAACTCAGTTTCTCTCAATTGTAAGACCTTCGGGTCTCACTTTACACAGATGTCACACACATCCTAACGGAGAGAAATCGATGGGCTTTCATTGAAAAAGCCTTTATCCATCTACTTTTAAGACAGGTGGGACAACAAAGCATTCTTCCAATGCCACCACCAGCAATGCGTTTTTAGTGGAACAGGTGCTTCTGGAGAATTAAAGTCTTCCAAGGCAGAAAAAGAAGATCCTTTAAAATAAAACCTTACCTTCCTTTTCACAATCGATGACTCCACCTTCTACCTTAAAGGAAGCCATTACACTGAGCTTTTAAGCAAGGTATTACTTTATCATCGAAAGCAATGAGAAGCTATTTTGCTATTAAAATGTAACGAAGAAAAACAAAATGTCCCAAATACTGTATCGACTTACAAAAGCATATTGTATTCAGTTTTACAGGCATCTCACCTGTTCCTTTAGGAATTAATTTAAAGAAAGAAAATCAACTATGTAAATGCTCTAAATACTTTGGAATGTGCAAACCAGAGTCAATATAGGATATTATGGCAATAGGTTATAGTTGAGAACTTAGGAACCTGACCCACAAACTGTCCAAGACTTGATCACTTATATTCTTTTTATGTTTTTTAAAGTTTATTTATTTTGAGAGAGAGAGAGAGACAGAGACAGAGAGAGAGATCGAGCAGAGGGAGGGGCAGAGAGAGCGAGAGAGCGAGAGAGCGAGAGAGAGAGAGAGAGAATCCCAAACAGGCTCTGCACCATCAGGGCAGAGTCCGATGTGGGGCTTGAACTCACAAAATGTGAGATCATGACCTGAGCAGAAACCAAGAGTCACATGCTTAACCGAATGAGCCATCCAAGGACCCCTAATCACTTACATTCCTTAGTGTAATTTTGTAGAATTGTCTTATATTGAAATTTTTCTTAATTTCCAACCCCCCAAAAAAATACTGGTACCAGGTAGGTCAGTTTAACATGTTAACCCTGGAAACATGAGTTTCCATGTTTTCACTGGAATAAAAATTTTGCATGGTTCCCCAGCTCCCTATCTAGATTGAAGGCAGTTCACAAAGCATGGAAGTATTTTACTTTGCATATCCTCCTTAGTCCTTTAAAATACGCTTGATTTTAAAAATCCTCAATGATTATGTTCAAATTTGGCTAGTTTCCTCTCCTGAATGAAGCCATCAGTTCTCCGAATAGTGACTGCACAATCAAAGCTGTTGAAGAAATTCTCGTGGCTGTGAATACAAAAATGGTAACTAATAAGTAAGAGAAATCCAATGGGCAGAAAAAATTTCATTACCGACAGCAGCCTGAGACTGATGGGAGGGACTATCAGACGGAGATCAAAGAGAAATAAATCGAAGATCCTTACATTCGTTCAAAAGTAACATTTCTGCTAGTGATTGACTGAACCGGCAAACGAACACAGAAGTAATACATCAGGGAGAGACAAGTGCTAAGAGGAAAAATGAAGCAGGGTAGAGGGACAGAGAATTTGGGAAGGAGAATGGGGAGGTTGCTCTCAGCTTGGAATGAATCTTTTTTAGCCCTAGAAATGCATAGGTATTGAAGAGACACCTTATATACTTGTTTGAAAAGTGCTGTTAACAAGTTTCTTTTTGTGGGGCACCTGGGTGGCTCGGTGAGTTAAGCAACCGACTCTTGATCTCAGCTCCGGTCATGATCTTGTGGTCACTCAAGGTCATGCAGCTCAAGTTCCACAGACTGCCTGAATCCGCCCCCCCCCCAAAAAAGGCCCTTGCTTTGTCCCAACGTGGCTCCCATGCCAGGGTGCTCACCCCTTCCGAGGTGACCCTATGCCTTCCACAGGGCGCACACCACCTGCTGGCTCAGGGGCCCAGAAAATGTCTATGGAACGACTTTTCCCTGCTACTCAAGATTGTTTCCTTGGGGCTGAGGAAAGAGTTGTTTTGTGTGTCTTAATTTTTCAAGATCAAGAAGTCCTGCTGCCTGCTGGTGGAGATCAATGCTGGCAAGCCTGTAAAGAGATTAACAGCCTCTCACACCCCTGGAGCTCCCACACTCCCACCCAGGAGGACCTGGGAGAAGCATTCCACTGCAGGCTCCTGGCCGTGACCACGGGGGCGAGGTCATCGGCTTCTGATGACAGCAGGGCACCGGGTGACCTAGGAATCAGGTAAGTAGCTGACCCACCCCTCTGACTCAGCCAAGACTTCCTGTGCCACCAGCGTCTCTCAGACCTAAGTGGGCTCATTAAGGGCAGCCCGCGTGGGCGGTGTCACGTTGGGCAAGTCGCTTCCCCATTGCGTGCATCAGTTTCCCCGCGTAAAACAGGGGTGAACGGATTGGCGATATTCACTTTTTGCCAGGATTCAATATAAGTTAAGGTAGGTAAAGCATTTGATACGTCTAGGGGCCAGGACACTGCTGTGGGCGTCAGTGATGCATTTACATCAGTGCCTGGCACATGAGAGGAGCTCAATGTGTTGTCAGTAATTAGAGGTCCACCGACCTGTATCGGACACTGTGATCATTACGATGACGATCTGATAACGGTAACAGGGGGACTCTTCTACCTATGAAAACTCCCGGGGGGGTCTGGTACAGCACTCTGTAATCAAACACCAGTAAACCATACGAACGCTTCTAGTAAGTGGGATAAATAGAGACTATATATAAATAGCCTCCCCTCAGTTCAGGTCATGGTTAATGACCAAATAAATAGTCAAAACCACTTAGGAGCAGAAAATAGGAAGCCCTTCAGGCATGGAAAATCCATGACTCCCTAATTAATCTATGCCAAACAGTATCTAAACCACCCCTCCCCCCTCCAAATACAGGGCACCGTAAGAGACTCGGTCAACCGAGTCACTTCTACCAACGGCAGCTCTTAAAGTAGTTTTTCACTACAGGACGAAATACTTGGGTTTTACCACCATTGCCAGGGTACAACCTTCTTTCCCACAGGAAACAGACAAGCTATCAAAGGGCAAATAACTGACTTCAAAACATGTGCCTTAAAAGAATACAGTGTTCTCCGCAGTCAGCCCAGAGGAGATGAAGAAACGTGCTATGCCAAAGTGGTTAAAGGATCCTGCCACCAAAGGATTTGCACCAACCCATGGAAGCCGACCTCGCCCGCCTCTTTATTAGCCCCATATGTTGTTATTTATCTTCCCCAACTTTTCAGACCCCTTTCCGTGGATTCTATTCCTCAAGTATTTGCTTTGTTCGAAACCTGTGTTTACCACTCCCATGGCGATCCGGACACAAAGGCGAGTCAGGAAGACATGGAATGAACGGAGGTACTTAATGTTGCTTCATGGTTTTTTCCCCTTCTCATTATCCTCCTACTCAATGAGACTGTAGTGGGAGGTCTGAATGACATTTCCAAACCGAGAACTTAAAGCTACATTTCAACACCCAACCCCTCAGTTGTCATAGGAACAACACTAGGCAGCTTATCTAGATTCTAACAAACAGCCACTTGTTTCGCTAAGAAATTAAGCCTCCTCCCCCAATCAAATATATACACACACCCCATATACCTACCCTTAAAAAAAAATACTTCTGGATAAAACTGTATACTACACCAAAAACTTAAGAAACAAGCCCAAAGGGAGCATGTTCATATCCCTGAGTATGCAAATATCAAATGCTATTTGCGAGAAATTGTTTTGAGGTCTGTCACTTGACCTGCATACCTTCAGTCTGTAGTTTTTACGAGCCCCACAAAGCCAAGGTGTTCGTATCTTTTCAGAGCACACAAAAATAATACTCTCCATAACCCCAGTAGAGAAGTCAGGGCAATGTTAATGGCATTTATCCTACATGTATTTTTAAAACTTAGTAAGTTGATAACAAAAGAGCAAAGAGAATTAAAAACATGAAGAGCTAAAGGAACTCTTCTGGAATATACTTCCTGGCATTTACTGTTTCCACCTGCTTCTGCTTCCATTATATTTTTATCACTCAAAACAACGGCTTCTCAGTGGATGAGTAAAACCTAATACTTAGAGGCTTTTTTTTTCTCATTAAGCATGGCAGTAGCCAGACTTTTAAATCATCAAGTTTTGCCCAGGTATTTACATGAAATACAGAGCTCAAGGTAACTGCGAATCACAGAACACAAGCTAACAATTGGATAGAAGTTACCTGTAAATATCTCAAACCTATAAATTCAGGGGCTTCAGGGAAACCAGGAGAGTTTTTCCTGTCCTCAGCCACACCTTAATTAAAGTCAAATAACCTGTAACAGTCACACGTTTGGATCACCAATCTGGTTTGCTGGCCATGTTCACGCTGCTTTTTGTTTCTTTCTTTGAAACTAAATCCTGATACCGGAGTTTTGAGAGCTCTTAGTCTGAGCAAAATAGACCTTACAACTCATCCTGTTTTTTATGATACGTTTTTCTCCTTTTCAAGTTAAGGATTTTTAAGATTTTGAAAGTAACGGAATGGGAAGCAAAAGTCAGACGGGCAGATTCGACTTTCAATTTGGCTTAAGGTACTTAAAAACAGAAATCAACAGCATTATGTCCTACAGAACCCCAAACGTAACCACTCTGTCAGTAACGGTTTTAATTATATATAGTCACTTTCATAAAGGAACATCACCAAAACTACCTATATCATTGCTAGCAGTTCAATAACAACATTTTTTTTCCTGTCGGATTCTATAAGGAGACATCACATGGTTGCTCGTAGTGACCAATAAGAAACTAGTAAGATCAGGTAGCTACCCCCCCCCCCCCATTCTAACTATATTTTCTTATTCTAGTCCCCCTTCCCGGCACAATCATTCTTAAAAAGCCAAATCAAGAAATCAGACACTTTAAAATGTAAAAAAAACCTATTACCAGCTGAATCAGCCCCTCGCGATCGGTAGGAAATGTTTCCAATGCATGACTTAAACTTTCATTTTGTAGAGTTCTAAGTAAATAGTTGTCATCCTCGGGTAGAGGGAGGGCTAGGAGGGCAAGCTGGGGAATTCTGAAAGCAACCCTTCAAATATTATACAGACTATTCAGACTAAATGGAAACCTACACCCATGGACTATCAGTGCCCCAACTCTACCAAACAGCCCGTTTGATTTGTGTCTCCCCACTAAAAATGAAAAGGGGGAGGGGAAGCCAACTGGTTATATTACATGTATTTGTCTAAACCGGCAAAGCCCAGCTCATCATCTTTGTTAATAACCTGGCTTCTTCTCAGACTTTATGGTATATTCCTGGGCGACTTCTTTCGAGAATTCCTCCCTGTTTATGTGTTCTCTGGTTGAACACAGTTGTTAGGGGTCTGTGAACAATTTTACAATCCCCACGTACACCATATGATATCTATTAGGGAGTGATGCCACTTTTCACTTACCAATTCTGGATAAAGCAGTATTTCCTGGTGACAGAATGCTGCTGCTTCCGTTCGCTACAACTCCCTCTTCACAGCTTGATAAATCTGATTATAAAATGTCTTTGTTCCAGATCACACGAGGCGCTTTTCCTGCGAAAGTTTTCTAAAGAGTTAACTGCATTTCATTCCTGTTACAAAACGAACAAGAACAAGGGGTGGGGGGGGGGGGGGTGGGGAACAGGGAGTTAAGTCCACACAAGTTCCTGGCAAAAAAAATTTTAGCTGCATTTTTCTGAGTTTAATCAGTAAGCTATATTAAAGTGACAGTTACCAGTTCGGGGAGCCAGAGTTTGATCAAGTCGGCCACCACCGGTGTTGGGTGTCTTCTAGTGATGTGCAGACCCCAAGGAAGAAGTCACTTGGTCATCTATCACATGTAGCTGAATCACTGGACACCCGCCACCCCCCCCCCACCTCCACCCTTGTTGAGCAGCACTCCGGGCAGGATGGTGGCTGGACACCCAAAGCAGGACCTCTTATAGGGACCCGCCAATTAGCTGCTGACCAATCACAGACAGCACCTAGTACCTAAGTCACATGACAGGGCAGTCCCTATGACTGCAGGATTTCTGAATTACTGGGGTTACACAAAGGACACTCATTCAGGAAAAGAGAAAAAAAAAAAAGCCATAAGCCGAAACAGAAAACGCCCAGGCTGTGACAACTCCGGCTTTAAAACAGGGAACACCCGAACTCCACACAGACCGAGAGAAAGCCACAGCCAAGCCAGGATGAAAATCAGAGGAATGCCTGGCACTTATTAAAAATTAATCCCAAAGCAAAGGCTGAGTTTACAAACCCACGTCGGCTATAAATACACTCTTCCTTCCTCTACAGTCTCCCCGACAATTCTGCATTCTAAACGTCTTTAGTTCAGAAGGCTCCCGTGAGCCTCGGGAAAACTCCGGTAGGAAACTGGGTAAGAGACGCGAGCCCCTTCTCTTCCCATCCCCTCAAAATACCCCCAACGGAGATTCGAGGTGCGCCATCAACAAGTTGCTTAACCAAAATGCATTCCTTTCAAAATGGTTGGATAACTCAGGCCAAATTAAACCTTGTCGTGACACATTTGTACGGTAGCTACCAAGTCATATGTGTCTCCCCCACCCCCGCTCTCTCTCTCTCTCATGTAATCGTTTTAGGCTGCTCACATCAAGAACATCTCATTAAGTAAATGAGTCCCCCCCCCCCCACCACCACATAATAGCTACCAATCTATTTATGTTTAACACCTCCGATTTATTGCTTACACATTTATGTCCTGGGAAAAATTCAATTGTGAAAACCCCCTACCATTTCTTTGCCCCCTCCCACCCGAAAACGGTACTTACAAACGTTGTCTGTTTGGGTCTGTCAGTTTCTCCCCCTCCCCCGACATCTGAAGCCAAAACATGCGCTCAACTTCATCCTTCAAGCCTAAAGGCCCTATTTTGATCGTGCAAGGCTGCAACGGCTCTTTCTCCGAGGCAAGCCCAGAACACTGTGCTGCTGGCCATTCCCAATTTATGGAAGGAAGCGTATGTCAAACAAACCAGGTGATGACTCACACTGCCTCCCCCAGCCACATTTTCCCTAGAATGGGAGGGTAGCGTAAGTGCAGCCCATTTGGATGTGACTCAGTTTTATGAGACTGGTGATTGTAGTTCATCTGACAAGCTCACATTTTTTTTTTCCCTTTATAACGTGTACATTTCAGGATCAGAATGCACTTTCTAAACGGTTTCAAAGAACTGGACCGCGGAAACGAGAAAGTTGCATGATTATTTTTAAGGTACGGCAAAGCTCTGGTTCTCGTCCCAAATCCTTAAAACTTCCTGATTATCCCTTGAAAATGTCATACCTGAGGCAACCTAACCTTTGAGTTCACAGGACAGCCGTAAACGAATTTTATACATTTAGGTCTACTAGAGGCTTTCACCGGGGGAGGGGGGACTCAGACTCTTTCTGTCCTGAGGACCCAACTGCAAGTCCAAGTCTGGGGCCCACGTGGCAGGTTCTTCAGGAAGTGGTCGGGAGCATAAGAGCCACGTTGAGGCTTTCACTTTTGCATTTACTGCAATTCACATACTAACCTGAGCTTTTCTCTCTCTCTCTCTCTCTCTCTCTCACACACACACACACACACACTCATGCAATTCAACCACATCACACGCACACTCACACAAATCTATACAGTCCTCTCATCCCAACATGCTAAGAGCTGCAAGAGAAAAACTTGGAAATCATCAACTGTCATTTATGAAAATTCCCATTAAATACACGGCCATGCCGAAAAGTCTTCACCTCAGGAAAAAGTTTACTACCAAGATGGCAGAGGAATTACATGGAATAAATTGTTCCCAGGTATTACACACGCAGGAAGAAGGCAGTCCTAAGAAGTGCAATTCCCCACCCGAAAAATCTGGAAGGCTTGGTCTGAGCAAGTTTCACTAGAGTTATCTCTTGTCAGAGTGCTTCCTTTAGCCTTGAGCAAAGCCAGCAACCGCTTGCACTAAGGCTTAACATTTATGGTTGACAATGCCTTGATGGAGGACTAATTCTGTTACAACAGGAAAAAGATTCTATTTCTAGAATTCACAAAATTGTGCAAACACCTAACTTTCAAATTGGTAGATGAGGCCAGAGAAAGGGTATACACACTGAAACAGTGAAAAAGAGCTAATTCCGGGCCTGACTATTCACTTTACAAAACGATTCCCTTGAAGGTTTTGCTGGAATAAACCCTACATTAAATATACATAGAGAACTGACTTTCGGAAACTAAAGTCACACGATACAATTCAGAAGCCCATTTCTTTTTTTTAACATTTTTTAAAATGTTTTTCTTTATTTTTGAGACGGAGAGAGACAGACATGAGCAAGGGAGGGGCAGAGAGAGAGGGAGACACAGAATCGGAAGCAGGCTCCAGGTTCCGAGCTGTCTGCACAGAGCCTGACACGGGGCTCGAACTCACAGACTGTGAGACCGTGACCTGAGCTGAAGTCGGACGCTTAACCGACTGAGCCACCCAGGCGCCCCTGGAAGCGCATTTCTGAGTTACACTTTTGAAGCCTTGGTATTTTAACTGCACGCACATAGTTGTCACTCAGTTATTAAAACATATTCATACTTCAAAAGGGATGTGTTAATCTAGCCACGGACTTTTTGAGTAAAATTTTACTGGCTTAAAGAAAGTTACCTCCGTATGACAGAGAACATAAAATCTATAATTACGTGGCTTTCTATGGACATAAAAACAGGCTATGAAAACAGAACGTTAATAAAACCAAACACTGAAAACTTTGGCATCTAAAAGAATCTATAACATTTTAAAAGCTGGGAGCCAGACTTGCTGGGATTCGAATCCTGGCTCTGTCATTCCTACAGCTTTTCTATTATTGTCATCATGTCACTTCTACCCTTTTCGCCATTCTTTGTGCCACTGTTTTAGAGTCAGAGACACCTTAGTCTAAACAACACTTCTGCCTGAGAAAAATACAATCCTGTAACTTTAAAAAAACAAAAAAACTCACTTGTAACTATTTTACTAATGATGACAAATACCTCACCAGGCCATATTCTCCTACCAAAGTTTTGGTACATATTCCTCTGATTTTACATTTGACATCTGTTTGGGGTCTTTCCGTCCAAACTTCTCGGAGTTTCCAAAATCCGGTACAGAATCGGGTCCGGACCGGCCAGGGAAGACGTTCAAAAAGAACTTCCATTCCAGGCGGCCCAGATGGGTCAAGACATGAAACTCATCAGCTAGAAACGAAGGTGAATGGGTCAAAGACTAGGGGTAACACTACATCCCTGTCGGGGCCAGGGGCGGGGGGGGGGGGCAAACAGAGGTATGAGGAAGGGGTTCCAGGCTCAGAAAACAGTACGTGAGATCCACTGTTTATACAGGGTCAAGACACAAAACTTTATGACGGTTACCCTAAGGGAAAATCATGGAACGGAGGGTGCATTCTCTCCTTTGTGGTCTTTCATTAAGAAATTTCAATTCTTTTTTTTTCTAATATTTATTGATTTTTTCTTAATTTTATTTTTTATTTTTAAAAAGATGTTTGAAAGAGACAGAGAGACAGAGCGCAAGCGGGGGAGGGACAGAGAGACAGGGAGACCCAGAATCCGAAGCAGGCTCCAGGCTCCGAGCCGTCGGCATGGAGCCCGACGCGGGGCTCGAACTCACGAACCGCGAGATCATGACCTGAGCCGAAGTCGGACGCTTAACTGACTGAGCCACTCCAGGCGCCCCAAGAAATTTCATTTCTTAAAGGAGAAAACTACATGGGTTTCCATCTGAAAACCATACGAAGAAATTCAAGCATCCCACAAACCCTTCAGTAACAAAAGCTAATCGTTTCCAGCCAGCATATAACATATTTGAAGAATGATAAGAAGGACAGCAACCAGACATTTCTGAGGCTCAGGCAAGCTTTATAAATATGGAGCTCCTCAAATACGGTGCTCGACACTGCTCTGGGGGATATGAGAAGTAATTCTAGGTTTTGTTCGAGGGCGAACAACTGCTCCAACCTGTCTTTATCCAGGCAACGTTTGTGAGACAGATGGTAACATGATGGGGGGAAAGCCGGCAACACGGGGAGAAGGTGGTTAGGATTACAAATGAGTGTTTGGGGGACGGTTTGGTTTTGCTCCCCTGCATGTCAGTTCCGAGACGCCCGGAGACCCGGTTCAACAGTTCAGTTAAAGGCAGGTCCGGAGCCCCGGCACAGAGCTTCCTCTGGGCCACCACTCCTGTCCCCAGGCAATCGCTAAAATACCAAATGACCCAACTGTGTCAGGTTCCCACGAACCGGAACTGCAGGTCAGGACGCAAACAACCTGGGTTCCCGGTTCCAAGACTGGCTCTGGGACTAGCACGTGGGGAGGGACGTGGGAAAGTCACCTCATTTCACGGAGGCTTTGTTTGCTTGTTTGTTTCATCTGGAGAAGGGGAATCGATGAGAAGAACTCCATGGCTGCCATCCCCAGTTACCAACCTGACGACTCCTGGCGGGGCTCGGAGGGGGGCAGGGGGAACCCAACAATCTTAGGCTCCCAAGCCACACTGCTCCTTTGAAGGTTGAAGGTTCCAGAGCAACGTCATCACGTCCCAGTGATCAAAAATCTTTCGGACGGCTGCTCGATTCACTTTTTGGCTGCTCACGAAGTACCCTACTTGGAGATCAGAAGACCACCTTCGTGTGTATACGGTACAAGGGAGAGTCCCGATCTGAACAAAATGAAAACCTGCCTACGTGGCAACGGGTGTGCACGCCCGATGGGCACGCGCGCAAACGAAGTCTAGGCTTACGTAAGACCATCTGAACGTTTCTCTAGGAGAGCGCTGCCTCGGGTTCCACGCTTTTTTGTGTGTTATATAAGCAGCCACTTTGCCCGTCTTCCTGCAGTGCTTTCAGAGCTGAGCAGTATACTGTGCTCAGAAAAGTTTTTATTCATCGTCTCCTTTCCCCCACCCATTTTAAAGAACGAACTGACTCAGTTTTCTGATGGCAATGCCACCGGGTGGGAGTGAGTATGGGGGCGGCAGGGTGGGAGAAAGGGGGATGAGAAGAAGGTGGTGGTAGGAACCAAGAGCTGAATCACAGCCATGTGAGTAATCTTAGGCTTTTTTTCTTTCTTCCTAAGGGTATGAATCAAATTAAGCTTGTTTTGCTGTGGGTGAAGGAAGAGGAACATAATAGCATGAATCAGAGCAATTATCAAATATGCGACACTCACTGAAAATTAATTACAATCACTGCCTTCTCTCACTCGTCTGCCAGAAAATGCCGGAGAGCTTTTGTTCATCAATATAATCCTTTACGAGACCTCTTAAGGGTTTGGACTTGATCCTCACCCGCTTCCCTTTAAAAATTTCCTTTTACACACGAATTTCAGAAACAGGAATCACTTCGGAGCTTCTGCGAGATAATCTTTGGCCCTTGGAGACAAGTGTGAAAACAACGTGGCTAAGCGCTGGGTAGAGACCAGGTTACATAGGCTCTAGCCGTGAGGACTGGAAGCAAAATACTGAGTTTGTGAAAACAATCGCTCAGAAATGAGTTTAACCTCTCCAGAGCTCTCCAAGGGGAATGCTGTCTGCAACAACAAACCCTTGGTGGGGGGGAAAAAGTGGGCATCTTTTCACAAGGGTTTTCGGCGAGAATAAAGCTGCCGCACAACATTTCTGAACTACCTTATGCTGACATGAGTGGATCCTCATCGGTTTGAGAATTTACAAGGAGTCATATTGAGAAAACAATGGCTCAGAACATATAAAATCAGGTTTTCTGGAATTTACGTAAAGAGGAAGAACACAGCTCAGTTATTTGTAGTCAGGGAGCAGATCTAACCAGATTTATAGAAAGGCACTTCCTTTTAGGCCGTATTTTTAAATCCGATCTATTTAGTAATTCATGGCATCTAAATATTACCATGGGAAAAAACTGGCTACCTAAAGAGAAAGGCGCGATATATCTATAGATATTCTATACATAGGCAAGTGCACCCTGTGAATTCAGTACCCTTACAGAACATTCCACACACACGAGCTCCAGGAGGATAGTGTCTTTATCACACTGTCACGTTTTCCAAAGTTCATTTCTATTTATGGGACAACGTACTTTGTGCCAGTACAACCTTTACTGGGGGGGGGGGGCAGGGGGGAGGGCGGGAGGGTCTCCAAATAAATGATTTCAAGAGTACTCTGAATAAGCAAAAGTTTTTAACTTTTCCATGCCTCTGTGTTCTTCAACCTGGAAACTGTAATCTGTAACACACTTCCAAACCTGTCATGTAACATTAACATTTTGGAGATTTTAGTCAAGATCTATTTACATAATCTAGAAAGATATAGCAATAGAAGGTTCACATAACATGAGCCAGATGTATTTTGAGACTAGGGGACTTGGCGATCTCTGGATAGCCCCAGCCCTCCAGTTACCTGCTACCTGGTCACAGCCAAGTTCACGACATGGCAGTATTTAACTTTCTACATTTCAAGCCCGTAACTCTCCCCACTTAGACTGTCTAGTTTCTCATGCAGCAGAACCAATATTCCCAAACTTGATTTTGTCACATCCTGAACTGTCTCTATGGCAAGGGGCTAGGAGTGACCAGAAATATTCTATTCATGTTTTAGCTCTTTCTCTTTCTTTTTTTAAATGTCCTCAACAGTAGGGGCGCCTGGGTGGCTCAGTCGGTTAAGCGTCCGACTTCGGCTCAGGTCATGTCTCCCGGTTCATGGGTTCAAAGCCCACGTCGGGCTCCGAGCTGCCAATGCGGAACCCGCTTGGGATTCTGTCTCTCTTTCTCTCTCTCTCTGCTGCTCCCCGGCTTGTGTGTGCGCGCGCTCTCTCTCAAAATAAACTTTAAAACAAATTTAAAAAATGGGAAAAAAAACACTACTATTTTAATGGCGAGCTTTTATTTCCAAGCTTGTACCAAGTCCTGTTTATTATTATTTTTCCTATACTGTATCTCCCAGTTCACTCCCTAATTAAAATACCTGACCCATCATTATCCTGTCTCCAGGATGTGGCCAAGCTATCAAAAAACGCAGCAGCCAGGGAAATGAGGGGGGTCTAAAGCACCCTGGGATTAAAGGATCTAGATGTATTTAAGCGGAAGGAAGGCAGGGAGGCACAGAGATACCTGTGTGTTGTGTGATGTGCGGTTAAGAAAAGTCCTATCATGTGGATGGGGTGCCTGGGTGGCTCAGTCGGCTGAGCATCTGACTTTGGCTCAGGTCACAATCTCACGGTTCGTGAGTTCGAGCCTCGCGTCGGGCTCTGTGCTGTCAGCCTGTCAGTGCAGAGCCTGCTTCAGATCCTCTCCCTGTCTCTCTCTCTCTCTCAAAGATAAATAAACATTAAAAAAAAGGGGGGGCTGAAATAGGAACCTGGCAGGGAGGTTAAAAGAGAAGTCACCCTATCCAGCGTGTGGCTGGCCTTAAGTCCCTTCTGACTGTGTGATTCTAGAATTGCACTATTTCCAGAGTTTTTGTAGAGCATTGTAACTCACTCTAAATTTCGTTACAAAAAAGCTTGTGCTGAAGCAAAAACACAAGTCGATGCAGGGTTCCCCTGGTGGAGAAACAGGTCGCAAATCAATTCAACCTGATTATTTCCTCCGTGACGTGACAATCAATACGCAAATCCCTCGGTGACGTCTCTGCCTCTGATCTCAGCTCCCGTGACGGGGGGGGGGGGGGGGGCCCTATAAAGTGAATGGGCTGGTTGTACCGTAGGACAAAGCCGCTTATCATCTCCACTCCTACCCCCACAGGTCACTGGGAGAAAACAAGATGATCCAGTTAACACGCGTGGCTGTGCAGCAGTTAACGTAAGATGTCACCAGCGGGGGAGAAAGCTGGGAGATGGGTGTACGAGCCCTCTGCATCCCGGTCGGGACTTCCTGGGAGCCTATTACTATTTCAAAAGAAAGAGCTGGAAAGCAAAACCTGCCGCTGTCCAAAAAACTGACCTTCGCCTCATCGTTCCCAAACCAAAGGCAAAGCTCATTTTTGGATAATTACTCCCAAGGGTGCCGGGGGCTCTCAATGCCGGAGAAAACGTTCGGTAAGAAACCCAGCACACCGTAACTCCAGTTACCTGCCCAAGCCTCTCCCTTCTTTTGGAATACCTACGCTAGAGTGTGCATGAAGTACGCACGACCTGAAGATACGCCGGCGTTTCCGAAGCTAAAGTGAGTAGAGAAAGGGAGACAGAGAATTTGAAAGGGACTCTGCTCGGAGAGCAGAGAGCCGCATGGCGGGGCGGGGGCTCAAACTCACGAACCAAGAGATCATGACCTGAGCTGCAGTCAGACACTTAACGGACAGAGCCACCCAGGCGCCCCCAGGGTATCTTTTAAAGGAAGGGACGACGGGACTTGCAGACGCGGGGTAAGCTAAAGAGAAGACTCAATGGGGACTCCAGGGTTTCTGGAAGAAAGGAGCTGCCGTTTCTCAAGCCGGGACCGGCTGGGTATGGCAGGGGTGGGGAGGTGTACAGAGGGGAAGGAAGAGCTGAGTTTTAGACATGCTCGGTGGGAGATGCCAATCAGACATCCAAGCAGAGATGGAAGTTGAAATTGAGCAGAGTTGTAAGATGAAATCATCAGTGTTTAAGTGGCATGTAAAGCCAAGGGATTAACTTGACTTTGGGAGTGAGGACAGATAGAGAAGTGGTAGGAGGACCGAAGGCACTTGAGTATGAAGAGGTTGGGGCCATGCCAGGAAATGAGCAAAGGAGACTGGCAAGGAACACCCTCGGGCGGGCAAAACACCAAGGAAAGCCAAGTAAAGAAAATGATTTCAAGGAAAAGGAAACCGATTTCAGGAGCAGCGGGGTCGAATCCTGCCTGAAGGCTGAATAAGATAAGGATTGGGAGCTCCTCACTGGAGGCGACACATGGAGGTCCCAGGCACTCAGGACAGGAGTCATTTGGGGGGCTGGGGTGTAGGTTGTAGGTGCATACAACCTAACTGGAGGGCAAAAACAGGGCATGGGAGGAAACGTATTTGAGGCAGCAGATAACGTAAACACCAAGAAATAGCACAGTAGCTGGAAAACGATGCGGGTGGAAGAAAACGGATGATGCTGGGGAACACAGATAAGTGCGGGAGCCTCAATTAGGAGACAGAGGATAGGACCCGGTTTGCCACGGAGAGGTTGGTCTTCGTAAGGCAGTACAGGAAAACAACCCCATGCATACCCATTGAGATATGCCAGTAGATCCAGGGGTGGGATGTGTGGAAGGTCTAAATTCTATGTTATACATCTCTTTAAGACCTTTCTTTTTAGAGCTGGATTCATTGGTCCTCCGTGACTTCGGGTTGTTGCCGTTGCCCTAATGGATACAGAAAGCCTACCGTCCTGATCCAAATATTTAAACAATTTTTTAAATGACTAAAGAAACATGGGGGCACCTGGGTGGCTCCGTCGGTGAAGCACTCAACTTCGGCTCGGGTGACGATCTCGAGTTTGACGAGTTCAAGCCCCACATGGGGCTCTGTGCTGACGGCTCGGAGCCTGGAGCCTGCTTCGGATTCTGGGTGTCCCTCGCTCTCTGCCCCTCCCCCGCTCATGCTCGGTCTCTCTCCGTATCAAGAATAAACATTAAACGGGGTGGTGGGTTGGGGCGCCTGGGTGGCTCAGTCGGTTAGGCGGCCGACTTCGGCTCAGGTCATGATCTCACGGTCTGTGAGTTCGAGCCCTGCGTCGGGCTCTGTGCTGACAGCTCGGAGCCTGGAGCCTGCTTCACATCCTGTGTCTCCCTCTCTCTGACCCTCCCCCATTCATGCTCTGTCTCTCTCTGTCTCAAAAATAAATAAACGTTAAAAAAAAAATTTAAACGGGGTTGTGGGTAATGAATGGCATTAGCCTTAGTTTACATAGCTACGAAACACAATGCACGCTAAGTAAAGAGCATCGGTACCAAATAACACCGCAAAGCCACCACAGCGACTTCAGTATCAGTATCTTCTGTATCTGAGCCACGCTGTTGGGAAAACACCCCAACTACATGGTTTATGGAGATCCATCACCTGATGTCATGACACAAACTTCAGACCGAATCTCTCTCTAGTCTGAGACGGGTCACTCCAATCAGAGAGGCACTCCCTCTGTGGCATCTCTCAGAAGCTGAGGAGTTGGTGGTTATCGGGTAGAGTCTGTCTGTGGCCACAGAACTGAGGCTGACCAAGTTCTGGCTAAATGAGGACACGAAGCCCCACTATTGAGCCTCTGGAGTTCTAGATAAATAAGTTACCTGGAAATGACATTACAATTGATTGCAGAAATGCTGTGCGTCATATAGTGGCTGTGAAAAGCAGCACCAAAATTCTAACCATTGTTAATCACACACACACACACACACACACACACAATCAATTGGTTTTCTTGAATTCGTTTACTCTATCATGCTTGTCTACACTGCAGACAGCAGAGTAAGGTTAAGAGCACAGGTTTTAAGAGCCAGACTGCCAGGGTCAAGTCCCAGCTTCACCATTTACAAACCATATAACTTTGGGCAACTTCCTGAACATCTCTGGACCTGTTTTCTCATCTATAAAATGGAGGTAACTAACAGTACCTATTTCATATGGTTACTAGGAAGATAAAGAAAATCGCTATCCACAGTAAATATTATAAACTCATATTTTCCATCGGGGAACCGAAAACTGACCCAACATGGAACAATTACACAGAAGTGGGGCGTCTGGGTGGCTCAGTGGGTTAAACGTCCAACTTCAGCTCAGGTCATGATCCTGTGGTTTGTGGGCTTGAGTCCTGCGTCGGGCTCTGGGCTGACAGCTTAGAGCCTGGAGCCTGCTTCAGATTCTGTCTCCCTCTCTCTCCGCCCCACCCCTGCTTGGGCTCTGTCTCTGTCTTTCAAGAACGAATAAACCTTGGGGCGCCTGGGTGGCTCAGTCAGTTGGGCGTCCGACTTCGGCTCAGGTCATGATCTCACAGTCCGTGAGTTGGAGCCCCGCATCGGGCTCTGTGCTTCCAGCTCAGAGCCTGGAGCCTGTTTCAGATTCTGTATCTCCCTCTCTCTCTGACCCTCCCCCATTCATGCTCTGTCTCTCTCTGTCTCAAAAATAAACGTAAAAAAAATTTTTTTTTAAAGAATGAATAAACCTTAAAAAAAAAGGTGAGTGACTGCTGAGGGTTAAATACATAGAATATGGTGGGGTTAACAAGTAAACCAGGGCTCCCAACTGCAGGTTCAGTCATGCCTCCAACTTGACCTGGGATGTGGGGTCTTCCCGAGAGGGTACTTAGTTGCCCAGGGAGAGATGCCTTGTTGTAAGTACGATGTTTTTTAGCAGGAGAGTTTGGGAATCCCCAGGGTATTTCTGACAGGACTGTGGTCTCCACCCTGAATACTGTCAAAGTGCCCGGCCCTCCCTGGTTCTCCCTCACATAAGGTGGCTTGAGGCGCCCAGGATTGTTCCAACCAGGCCTGTCACCACTTGTCCCTTACTTTTAGCCCTTGATTTAATAAGACAGATCCCAACAGATTGGGGAAATAAAGAGACGATGCTATGGATGGCTTCCATATTCAAAATTATACAAATTTTAAGAGGAGCAAGGAATGCACGTGCCCTCAGAAGAGGGTCTCAGGGTATTAAAATTTAAATTTGGGGGCGCCTGGGCGGCTCAGTCGGTTAAGCGTCCGACTTCGGCTCAGGTCCTGATCTCACAGTTTGTGAGTTTGAGCCCCGCATCGGGCTCCGTGCTGATGGCTCTGAGCCTGGAGCCTGCTTCAGACTCTGTGTCTCCTTCTCTCTCTGCCCCTCCCCCAACTTGTGCTCTGTCTCTCTCTCAAAAATAAATAAATGTAAAAAAAAAAAAGTTAAAGCAGAATAATGCTTTTAAAAAAATTTAAATTTGTATCACCTATAGACCCTGTGCCCTAAAAATCAGTAAGCGAAATATTGGTTTGATTGTGCCCCAAATATCTATTCTTCTAACTCACTTCGTGCAGTCCAAGGCTGGGCTCTGGGTCAGTAGAAACGTAGGGGACAGAGACCCTGCCCTCCAGAATTCAAGATGCAATTAGAGACACCAGATACAAAGATTAAGAAAGATAACGAATAACCTAAGGCAATTTGTGGGCTCTAAATTAGTGAAACAGACAATACCTTAAGCTCTGGAAGGCTTTCTTCAAAGGAAATGTACCAAAAAAGCCCAATATGCAAATCAGATCAAAGCAAGTGACCTGGCAGAAGCTGGAAGAGCCCCAGCGTGCAGCTCTGTTCTCTGTTGCCTGCCCCCCAGCCTCGAGCCCCAAAAGTGCCTAGCCTTCAGAATGCTCGAGAAGGAGAGGTAGGGTGTGCTCTCAAAGGTGAGCAGCACCACAAGCAGGTAAGAACTGCAGAGACAGGTGTGGAGGACTAGAAAAAACTGGCAGCACAATTTCCCCTTTCTGATTTAAATTCTAATCCTGAACCTCGCAAGGCAGCTAGCTGCGCAGCAAGCCAGAGTAGCCTGGGAAGGGCGGGGTGAAGGGCAGAGTTCAAGAGCATTGCCCACTGGCAGAGAGAACTGCTGGGAGCCACACCTCCCATCCCAACCAACCTGGCCTCTTACCCCGGCTCTCACCCAAGGCTCCCCACCTCAGAGGGTGATCACTGTGTAGGGAGGCGCATAAAGAGGGGGATCCCAACCAAAGGTGCCCCCGAGAGCTAAAATACCAGATACAAATCTCCCAATTTTTCAAGAGGAAAAAACACCATAGCGTTTATAGCACTGGGTGAGCCAAAGAGAATGTACCAACAGGCCACATTAGAAGAGGGGTCTGGGGCTATCTTGCCTACTACAACGGTCCCAGCATCTTGCCCAGGGTCCCAACGCACACGGGGTGTGTCCAATACGTATCTGTTCAATGAGTGTGTGAGAATCAAATATCAGAATAGGCAGCCAACGGTAAGCCGGCTTCTTTGTCTCTCCTCCCCTAGAGAAATGCTGCAGTTTGGGGGACAGAGATCGGGTAGCAGGTTCTAAGTAAAGGGAGGTCTATGTAGAAATTACTCACAAAGTCACCATGAACAGTGTCAGGGTTACTGTATTTGCTCTCCGCACTGAACCTCCTCAAGTTCATTTATTATGCAGTTACGCATAATCGCAATCGAATGCTTCCCTTCCTCTTTTCCCTTCTCACCCTCTTCAAGGACTTCACTTGGAGTTGGGCCAAGAAAAGAAAGTCAATATCACAAAGTAAATGGGGAGCGTATTGTAGTTGCACATCAGGGTGGCAGGTGGCGTTACATCTGTCTCCAGCCTCAGAAGGTAGCAAGGACCTGGGCGGGCTCTGAGCGTCTGCCCTTCAGAGCCCTGTTCCTCGCTGGGAGACCTAGGAAGGACACGTGCACACTCATGGGGTTGCTAGAAATAGCTCTGGAGCTCTTATCTCAAAATGTATTTCTGGGGTTTTGAAGATGGGTCCCAAGACTCTGTTCTCAGTAGCTCTGGTTGGACTTTACAGAAAGCCAAGTGTGAGGTCTGAGGAATCAGGGGAGTTCCAAGATGCACACGGGGGAAGTTTTACCTAAGGTGTATCCCATACATCAGAATGAAACCGCCCTTACAGGGGCACCTGGGTGGCTCAGTGGGTCAAGCTCCCGACTTCGGCTCAGGTCATGATCTCACGGTCTGTGAGTCTGAGCCCCGCGTTGGGCTCTGTGCTGAAGGCTCGGAGCCTGGAGCCTACTTCTCATTCTGTGTCTTCCTCTCTCTCTCTCTCTCTCTCTTCCCCTCCTCCACTCATTCTCGTTCTCTCTCTCTCTCTCTCTCTCAAAAATAAACATTAAAAATTTTTTTAAAAAACAAGAAAGAAACAACTCTTACCAAGGTAATGAGGGGATGGCTCCAGAAAGGCAACCATTGACATGAGACATTTAATCGGAGCCTGAGGGCAAAGACCAAAGCGTCCCCGAAATGAGCAGATCCTAGAATTGCCAGGGCTGAAGGAATTCCTGATCATCTTGCTGAGAGCATGTAAGATTTTGGCAATGGTTTGGGCCAGTTTTCAGGTAAAAGGAAAACAACAGGCTGAAGGGGATGAGCACACAATAGGCTTCATTGGAAAAGTGCCTTCGCTGGAGGCTTTATGGGAGCCAGGTCTATTGGTGGGAATGCAAACGGGTGTGGCCACTCTGGAAAACAGTATGGAGGTCCCTCAAAGTTAAAAATAAAACTATTCTACGCTGATACAGTAATCACACTATTGGGGGTTCACCCCCCAAAATACAAAAACACTAATTCAGGGGCACCTGGGTGGCTCAGTCAGTTAAGTGTCTGACTTCAGGCTCAGGTCATGATCTCACGGTTTGTGAGTTCGAGCCCCACGTCAGGCTCTGTGCTGATGGCTCAGAGCCCGGAGCCTGCTTCTGATCCTGTCTCCCTCTCTCTCTATCCCTCCCCGACCAGTGCTCTGCCTCTCTGGCTCTAAAGAATAAATAAATGTACAAAAACAAATTAAAAGAAAAACACTAATTCAAAGGCTATATGCACCCCAATGTTTATAGCGGCATTATGGCGATAGCCAAATTATGGAAGCAACCCAAGCGTCCATGGATAGATGAATGAATGAAGATGTGCGGTGTATATATATATATATATATATATATATATATATATAAAATGGAGTATCATTCGGCCATAAAAAATGAGATCTTGCCATTTGCGACAACAGGGACAGACCTGGAGTGTGTAACGCTAAGCAAAATAAGTCGGTCAGAGAAAGACAAATACCGTCAAATACCGAGCAAAGACAAATATCGACAAATACCGAGCAAAGAAAAAAACGAGAGACAAAGGAAGAAAGAGACTCTTTCACTATAGAGAACAAAGTGATGGTTACCAGAGGGGAGGTGGGGGGGGTGGGGAGGGGGGAAACAGGTGATGGGGATGAAGAAGGGCACGTGTTGTGATGGCATCACAACTCTTCATCTCAGGGCTGTGAGTTCGAGCCCCATGTCGGGCAAAGAGATTTATTAAATAAATAAACTGGTTTTAAAAAGGTGTTTTTGAGAATATACCCTTCCCCCCTCAAAAAGAGACAGTCAGCCGGGTCTAACTAAGGAATTTCTAGGTGTAACCCTCCTCAAACATTCACATCTAGTCCCTTCATCTTCCACTCACCAAATACAGGTCCTGAACTGATCCCATGCCAGGCCGGCCTTTGCACTTGGCCTTGAAGTATATTCACATCTTCCCCCTGACCTTTTGAGAACACCAACGGTAGTCTTAGAACAAGATACACTTTTATATATTTCTGTCGCCCTTTAAAAAAAAAATTTGGGGGGGGGGCGCCTGGGTGGCTCAGTTGGTCAAGCATGCGACTCTTGGTTTCGGCTCAGGTCATGATCTCTCAGTTCATGAGTTCAAGTCCCACATCGGGCTCTGTGCTGACAGTGCGGATCCTGCTTGAGATTCTCTCTATTCCTCTCTCTCTCTCTCTCTCTCAAAATAAATAAACTTAAAAAAATAAATAAAATATTTTTATTAATAAGGATGTTCTTAAAAAGCACGTACAGAAGTTGAGAGAGTAGTATAATGAACCAACGTTACCTTTACCTGGCTTCAAAGATTGTCTCTGCCAATCTTGTTTCATCTATCCCCTCCAGCACGGGTGTTCCTCTCTCATTTTAATAGCTAACAAACTTGGGGGACGCCTGGGTGGCTCAGTCGGTTAAGGGTCCGCGGTTGATCTCGAGGTTTGCGAGTTCGAGCCCCGCGTCGGGCTCTGTGCTGACAGCTCAGAGCCTGGAGCCTGCTTCCGATTCTGGGTCTCCCTCTGTCTCTGCCCCTCCCCTGCTCACACTCTGTCTCTCAAAAATAAATAAAAACATTAAAAAAATTTTAAAAACATCGTTCTAACAAAATTGGTTTGAGAGGGCAAGGGCCTCACTCAGAGCCGCCTTGTTAGAAGCAGATAGAAAACTGTATCTCAGGCCAAGTTTCTAAGTAATTGTAATGGGCTCTTTGAGAGATTCAAACTGCGGAGAAACAAAAATAAAAAGAACGGACCCAGAGTGAAAATCACTTACCACCCTTTTCAGTAGATTCTCTCCCCCTCAGGAAATTTTTTAAAAGTTCAATAGGGGGACGCCTGGGTGGCTCAGTCGGTTAAGCGTCCGACTTGAGCTCAGGTCACGATCTCGCGGTTCGTGAGTTCGAGCCCCGCATCGGGCTCTGGGCTGATGGCTCAGAGCCTGGAGCCTGCTTCCGATTCTGTGTCTCCCTCTCTCTCTGCCCCTCCCCCGCTCATGCTCTGTCTCTGTCTCAAAAATAAATAAAACGTTAAAAAAATTTTTTTAAAAATTCAGTAGGAAAACATATAAAACAATATAATATAGAAGTCTTTTCAAGCCAAGATGTATGTATATATATATATATATTTTTTAAGACTATTTATTTATGTTAAAGGGGGAGGGGCAGAGAGAGAGAGAGAGAAGGAATCCCAAGCAGGCTCCGCAGTGTCAGTGCAGAGCCCAACGTGGGGTTCGATCTGAACTGTGAGATCCAGACCTGAGCTGAAATCAAGAGTTGGCTGCTTAACGAACTGAGCCACCCAGGCATCCCCAAGGGGTGTATTTTTTAAATATTGCTTTAAATGATAAGGCCGTTCTGTATTTTCTGTGGAATTTCAATTGTTAGCAAGCAAAAGGTTAATATTCAGTGAACCATGACAACAAAAGCCTGTATGTCCATGTTCAAGGTTTTTTGAAAAGGTTATATAGGGGGGAAAAAAATCTTTATTTTTCTTAAAATTGACAGTTACTGTCTATAACTGAGAAGATGGTTCTATTTGTGTGTTATTTTATAGCCACATATACCTCTTCTTTTTTTTTGGTGTGGGGCGCCTAGGTGGCGCAGTCGGTTAAGCGTCCGACTTCAGCTCAGGTCACGATCTCGCGGTCCGTGAGTTCGAGCCCCGCGTCGGGCTCTGGGCTGATGGCTCGGAGCCTGGAGCCTGTTTCCGATTCTGTGTCTCCCTCTCTCTCTGCCCCTCCCCCGTTCATGCTCTGTCTCTCTGTCCCCAAAATAAATAAACGTTGAAAAAAAAATTAAAAAAATAAAAATAAAAATAAATAAATTAATTAATTAAATAAAACTGAGAAGCAGACATTTGGTCTTCTCCCAGGACTATGAGAAAAGGTTTCGTTTTATAAAGCCAGCACACCAGATTTTTCTATTTGCTGTTCCGTCCACCTATCCTTTCGGTCTGGGCTAAGTTCTGTCTTCATCGATTTTAGCGTTCTGACATTTAAAACAGCAGTTAGGTGTTCCAAAATGCCTGAGAATGACAGATCGCGCCAGATACCACGGGTCCACTACCTTTTACAAATCTGTGACCACTTGGGACACTGAAGAAAGGAACCTGTTTGGATGGTGGATGGGAGTCCCGGGACCTCTCCACTGCTGAGGCTTTGCAACTCAATCTGTGAGTCTCCGGGCACAATCTCGACATTTAAAAACGGAACTCTGGGGCTCGTGGGTGGGGAGTTGGAGCCCCAAACTGGGTGTTAGAGATTACTATAAATAAATAAATAAATAATAAAGAAGTAAAAAGAAAAAAAAAGAATAGAACTTAGGCGTTTTCTTCGCAAGAAATTAATTATTAATGCCACTTGATGTTAACACAGCCGGATTCTTACAGTGCATTGTATTCTGACTTTTCCACCCTACTATTTCGTACTTAGCAGGGATCTCAGCAAGGTTAACAGCCCCTAGCGCTGCTGACTGGTTGATGGTTATCTAAGTCTCAGGGGCAATGTTAAGAGCAGCCTCTAAATACCTTGGACAAAAGAGTCCTTCACGCCGAATGGCCACCAGCTAATTATTACCTCCACAGTGGAGAGATGAAATGAAGTAGAAGCCAAATTTATACGATGGGAAATCTGGGCTTGAGGAAAAGAAGTGAACCCTGAAAATGAGAACCTAAAAAAAAATCATGGACCGCGGAAATCGCCAAGGCAATCCTTTTCGTGAGCGAGCTGTAGTCAACTACTCTCTGAGAAGTCTAGAAATAATATTTAGATAGATATAGCTATGTGCTAAGAGGGATGCCTCCAGCTGAAATTTCTTCCACACAGGTCAGTGACGAAGGGAGGGCCCTGGTTTTAGTGTCTTTTCTGTGTTAATTTGAAGTCACGGTTATTGGGGCGCCTGGGTGTTTCAGGTGGTTGAGCGTCCAACTTCGGCTCAGGTCATGATGTTGCAGTTTGTGAGTTCCAGCCCCGCGTCGGGCTCTGTGCCGTCAGCTCGAATCCTGGAACGTGTTTCTGATTCTATGTCTCTCTCTCTCTCTCTCTCTCTCTCTCTCTGTCCCTCCCCTGCTCGCACTCTGTCTCTCGCTCGCTCTCAAAAATAAACGTTAAAAAATAAGTCACAGTTGCTCCACATGAGCACTGTTGATATATTTGGGGCCAGATCATTTGTTTTGGGGGGACAGGGAGGGACGTTGTCCTATGCATTATAAGGTGTTTACCAGCAACCCTGGCCTCCACCCCTTAGGTGACAATGAAAACCCGGTTCCAAACACTGCCAAATGTCCCCTGGGGGCAAAGTCAGCTGAGAACCAGTGTTATAAGTCCCCAAACACACCCATCCGTGTATCCTCTCCTTCAGATCCTCCCCCCCGCCCAACAAAAGCCAAACTGAACCACCCCGCTCAATTGATTTTCTTTCAAACCTATGAACTCACTTCAACGAAGTGGGTGGGGGGGTGGTTTCCCCACTTTTTCCTTTCTGCTGAAGACTTCACAGCCTCTCGAGCAGTTACCTGTCTCTTTCAGGTACCTTGTTTTCCAGGTACACTCCTACCTTGAACGTGGCAATTACAGTCAAAATGATACAACTAAGGATTGTGATTTATGCTATCTTTTCGCTCCCCGTAGGAGGAATGCAAGTCTTTAATTTTTAGGAAGAACACCGGAACTAAATAAATACTTAGCACTTTAAAGGAAATGCTTTTTACACTTCAATGAATTCCTGCCAGGAGGCACGGACTGAAAAATGCAGCACTCCTCAACAATGATGTCTAACAATAATAGCCTCCAGTACTTAACAGCCTCCCACCCGTGTTTCTATGGTGATACTTGAACTCAAAAGGTCTGAATTTAAACTACCTAACTAATCTGAAGAAAATCCTTTCCCTCCTTCCTTGGAGCATTTTTTTTTCAAAATCATTTGTTGGGGGAGGGTGGAGAGGAGAGAGGAACGCTTCCCCAGTTTTAGTGAGGCGGACGTGAGACCTTCTCAAATCGGGACGGAGGATAAAACTTCTAAGACCAATCTTCGGAGCCTCGTTTAACCGCTTTGCAATGAGGAAAATACTAGGCACTGTTCAAGGAGGCGCAGAGTTGAAGCATGCCAGCAGCGTTGAAACTCATCGGCAAAATACTCTTCCCAGCTGACATATACCTGACATATACTCTCCCGTGTTCCGTAGGGACGATACACCCCGGCGACGAAAAATACGTTCCGTTTCCTCTAAGGGCACATCCAACCCGTCAGACGGGGCGACAACAGCAAAGAGCTGCTGAAATCCTGAGACCCAGGCTGCGAGGCATCCTGAAGAGCCAGCCCTTCTCTCCCAAGAAAAGTTAGGAGCCACGTTCAGATACGGCAGCGTCTGAAAATCACGGGAGAAGGATTTCAAAATAACCCCCCAATAAACTGCTCAACGGGCATGGCGGTCAAATGGAAATTTTCCCTGTGTTCTGGAGCACTCGAAGGGGTTTAAGAGGCCTCTGGCTGACACAGGCATACACCTTTGAAAAACGTGGGCTGTAGCTTTAAAAGGTGTCAAAGGAAAAGCAGATGAAATACTGTAATCTCCACCCACTGTCACTTAAGACATACAGCCCACGCACTCCGCACGCCCAGCCAGCATCCTGCATCCACCCTTTCGGTCAAGCCCACTGCATTAGACCATGGAAACTCAGGATGTGTGGCCACAGGGGCCCCTGCTCTGGCTCCAGCTGGCCCACCACGTGGCGTGGCCGTGACCTTAGTCACACTTCCCCCTGACATCCTGTGAGTGGGCTCAAGCTGGAGCCAGACCTTCCCACCGTGACAAACCCTCACTCCCTGAAACATTCCATTCTCTTCTAACAACCAGGAGCTTCCTGCTCCCCACCCCTCCTGAACAACAGGTCTTTGAATATCATGCACCACCCTGGTGACCCCTTTAACCATTTAGCGCAAAGGGAGGGATTTGCAACTTCACTCTGGATGTTCACAGAAGCTCTCTCTCTCTCTCTCTCTCTCTCTCTCTCTCTCTGTGTGTGTGTTAACTAAACGATTTTCACGATCATCACTTCTCCAGGAATTACAATAAGCACATAGGAACTTGGGAATGGAAAACAGGATGCTGAAAAATGTGCACAACAAAGCGATCTTCATTAAACAAATGCTTCTTCCCTTAGGAGACAGAGGGTGCCTGCTGGATTCAGATTTACAGAAGCATGACCTTCCCGGTCCTTTTCTAGTTGGGACTAGAAGGATTTCAGAAATCCTGGGAGTTGTTGAGGCGCCTGGGTGGCTCAGTTGGTTAAGGGTCCCCCTTCGACTCAGGTCGTGGTCTCGTGGTTTGTGAGTTCAAGCCCCTCGGCTGTCAGCCCGGAGCCTGCTTCAGATCCTCTGTCCCCCTCTCTCTGCCCCTCCCGGCTCGCGTGAGCTCTCTCTCTCTCCGAAATAAATAAACTATAAAAAAATTATTTTAAATAAAAAAAGAAATTTGTGAGTTGTATGCATAACCCTGGTCTCTGAAAAAGAACGTTCATTTAAATAAAACAGATTTAATGAGAAAAGTACTCCCCATTTCCTTTCAGCGGTAGAATCAAGAAAGAAGCAATTGTTTGTTTCATCAGGTAACGGGCAGTATTAATCCTACCTTCCTCCTAAAAGATGCATGTGGGTCCTAAGGTGGTTTCTCAGGCAAAGACTTTAGTAAAGCTGGGTAAGAGGCAGTTAATGCACTCATTGTTTAGACCCCTACTATTTTCCATATTCAAAAAATGGCCAGTGGGGCGCCTGGGTGGCGCAGTCCGTTAAGCGTCCGACTTCAGCCAGGTCGCGATCTCGCGGTCCGTGAGTTCGAGCCCTGCGTCGGGCTCTGGGCTGATGGCTCGGAGCCTGGAGCCTGTTTCCGATTCTGTGTCTCCCTCTCTCTCTCTGCCCCTCCCCCGTTCATGCTCTGTCTCTCTCTGTCCCAAAAATAAATAAAAAACATTGAAAAAAAAAATTTAAAAAAAAAAAAAAAAAGAGAAAAAAAATGGCCAGAGAGGTTCCGGCTGGGCAAAAAAGAGAGAGCCCACACTCCATCGTCCTGCTTTTCTCAGGGTACCAGACTAGAAAACCTGGAGAGACTGCACAGAGCAGCTAGGAAAGACAGGAAAGGTTAGGAAAGACAGGAATTCAAAATGCCACCAAAGGGCCAGTGAGTTTCCCATGACGGTCTCCTCCAGTATTACCCCACGGCCTGACCCCAACGCACTGTCAGCTTTGGCTCGGGGAGCAGGAAAGAACTCCTGATGCTCAGAGAGCGGGGGAAATCCCCCGGTTATTTTTTGTTTTGTTGTGTTTTCCTTCGCTCTGTCCTCTCAGGTCACAACCCCCCCCCCCACCCCCCAGTGGCAATGGCAGCCCGCAGGGCCAGAACTCTGAGGGCCAAGAGCCTTCCTCTACATTCCGCGGAGCTGTGGCTCCAAGAAGATGGGGTGAGACCATGCCTTTTTTTTTTTTTTTATTCTCTGTCCTCCTGACCAAGCTTGGTAGCTAAATGACCGAAACAGGGAAGCCCCTTGCAATCGGGAAGTACTAGAGAAATTATGTAGAGAGAGAGATTGGGAATCCCAGCCGTCCACACAGAGCCCGATGCGAGGCTCGAACCCATGCACCGTGGGATCATGACCTGAGCCGAAGACGGGCGCTGAATCGACTGAGCCACCCAGGCCCCCCCGCCCCCAGCATGGATCTCATCCTAAACAGCCTACCTGAGACTAAGAACACCGGGGGGCCACAGTCACAGGAGGTTGGGTTAGAACTTGCTCTCTGAACATAACCAAGTCGACTGCCTGCTAAAACAAAGATATCAACATTCTCCATGGGATTTAAACAAGATCCAGAGGCTCGTAACATAGCATTCAAAACGTCCTGGCTAACATCCAAAAGACTTGAAAGCAGCTATTAGAACACTGCTCCGGCAACCAGTCACAGGCAACCGTGAAACCTACGGGAGAAGTCTGGGCAGAGACACAGAAGCTGGGCAATTCTAGAACTGAGAAATGAAATAACGGAAAACAAAACCTCCTGGACAGGCTCAACACAGCATGGAGAGAAGAGTGCCCGAACCTGAGGACAGAACCAGGGAAAAAGAGAGGAGAGAGAGGGCATGGCAGAAAACAAAACAAAACAAAACAAAACAAAACAAACAAAAACTTAACAAACTAGTGGCTGAGAATTTGCTAAATTTCCCCAGAGGCACAAATCTACAAATTCAAAACGCAGAGCAAACCTCACCTAGGATAGGCCCAAACAAAAAACGAGACCCAAAACAATCTTGAAGGCAGTGAGGGAGAAATGGCCTATTACCTAGAAGCACAAAAACTCAAAAGGCTACAGATTCCTTACTGGAAACCGTGGAGGAGACAAGGAGGTGGCCCAGTATTTTTTAAGCACTTGGGGAAAGAACTGCCAACACGCAGTTCTATATCCAGCGAATCTGTCTTTTGGGAATGAAGGTGAAACACAGATATTCTCAGATCTAAGAAGCTCACTCACTGGCAGCTGACTTCCTCTAAGATAATAGCTAAAGAAAGCTCTTCAGACAAAAGGGAAATGATACCACGATGGAAACGGGGAACATTAAAAATTAGGAAAGAGCAGCAGAAATGGTAAACATCTGAGTAAATATAAAACACTATACGTCTCCTCTTGAGCTCTTTGTTGAAAGCAAGAATTATAACATTGTCTATGGGGGTTTCAGTGTATGCCATTGTAACCCGAAGATAAATGTAACAAAAGAGGGGTAAGGTCTCCGCACTGCACTTCAAGAGGTAAAATGCTGACTCTGAATCCACCATCAAGTATGTATATTGGAATCCTTACAGCATGCACCCAAACACGCAAACACACACGCACACACACACACGCACACACACAAAGACATAGGAGGCATACAAGAGATCAATTAAAATAAAACACTAAGGAACATTCAAATAACGCAAAAGAAGGCAGAACACGGGAACCCAGAATGAAAATCAAGGGAAGAAACTGAAAAGAAGTAAATAATCAAACGGTAGGCATAAATCCAAGCAGATCAATAACTGTATTCGACTTAAATGGTCTAAACATGCAAATTAAAGGACAGAGACCGTGAGAATGAATTAAAAAATATGAGCCAACTATATCTTAACAAAAACTCACGTGAAATATACTATTAGTAGGTAGGTTACAAGTAAAAGGAGGGAGAAAGGGATGATATGCAAACACCGCTCAAAAGAAAGCTGGAGTGGGGGTAGGTGCCTGGCTGGCTCAGTCGGAGGAGCGTGTGACTCTTGATCTCGGGGTTGTGGGTTCGAGCCCCAAGTTGGATGTAGAGACAACTTAAAAAAACAGATGGAGTGGCTATATATCTAGATCTAGATCTAGATCTAGATCTATGTATCAGACAAAGCTGACTTCAAGACAAAGCCAACTGCCAGGGACAAAGAAATACATTACATAACAATACAAAGGTCAAGTTGACAAGACAGGACGTGTTTGCACCCAACAACAAACCTTCAAAATAAAGGAAGCAAAAACTGACAGACTTCGGAGAAAGAGATAAATCTAAAGTTACGGTTGGAAGCCTCAACATTCCGCTCAGTAATATATGCAAATGGTAAATAGAAAATACCACCAACCAGCTAAATCTAGTATTTATAAAACAGTAACAAAAACAGAATATGTATTCTTCTAAACTACTCAAAAAACATTCACCAAGACTAACCATACCTCCAAGTATAAAACTTAAACAAATTGAAATAATACAGAATATGTCTTCTGACCGTAATGAAATTAAACTAGAAATCAAAACAAAAGAGAACAGAAAGAGACAACAAAAAGAGAAAAGGAAAACTTCTAAATTCTTGGAAATTATACACCATACTTCTTTTTTTATCATTTTAATTTTTTAATCATTTTTATTTTATTTTTTGAGAGACAGAGACAGACAGAATGAGAGCAGGGGAGGGGCAGAGAGAGAGGGAGACACAGAATCGGAAGCAGGCTCCAGGCTCCAAGCTGTCAGCACAGGGCCCGACGCAGGGCTTGAACCCATGAACCATGAGATCATAACCTGAGCCAAAGTCGGATGCTTCATCGACTGAGCCACCCAGGCGCCCCCAACATACTTCTAAATAACTTACAGGTCCAAAAAAAAGTCTCAAGTGGGAACATTTTTTTGTATGGAACCAAAATAAAAATGCAACACAACAAAACGTGTGTGAGGCAGCTCAAATAGTGCTTAGAGGGAAATTTACATGAAATATTTGTATTAGAGAAAAAGTAAGGTCTCTAATCAATAATCTGTTTCCACCTGCCCTAACTACCAAAATACCACCGAAGCAAGGAGGGGAAGTAACAAGGACAAAGGCAGAAATAAATGAAATTGAAAGCTAACAAACAATAGAAAAAAAAAATCAATGGAAACCAAAGCTGGTTCTCCGACAATATCAAAATTGATAAGCCTCTAGCAAGACTGACGAAGAAAAAACTCATTTCTTCCTAAGGAAAGAAATGGTGTCACCACAGATCCCACGGACGTTAAAAGGACAGGGGCACGTAACAACTCTACACACATAAATTTGCCCCCTAATATTGCTTCTATCTTTCGATGAACTTTTTTTTTTTTTTTTGGTCTGTGTTCATGAGAGTTGACTGTGGGTTTGTCGCTGGCCTCATGTCATACACTGGGACGTTTTCCCTCTTGTCCTCAAAGAGACAGTCTCAAACTGGTGTTATTTCTTCCTTCAACGCTTGTTAGGATTTACCAGTGAAAAGCCATCTGGGACTGGACGTTCCTTTTTCAGGTTTGTAACTATGAATCCAGTTTTATGAATGATGCTAGGATCACTGTGGGTGTACATTTCAACTCAGGTGAGTTTGGATAGGTTGGGGGGTTTTGGGGTGGGGTGGGGAGGGGGAACTGGCGGAAGAAGTAAGTTCCTGTTGGAGTCTTCTTTGATTCCTCCTGGATCAGAGAAGAGATAAGGTGATCCAGGATCTTTCAGGTTGTCACGGAGAGGTTTCCAATCTTCTTGGTAGTAGTCAGAGAGCAGTAGCGGGGGGACCGAGGGGGAGGTTACAGGGAGGCTTAGGCAAGGGTGTTAAGGGGGAACATTTCAGACTCCTAGTCATCCAAATGCCTATTACCTGGCCAGACCAGAATGTTCTATGGTGTGAGCTGGGAACCACAGGACTGGAGCTGGTGCTGGGGGTGGGAGGTAGGTATGGGAGATGAAGTCAAGTCTAAGTGCCAACATGGCTTCTACCCACCTACAATGACCAGTCCTTCTAACTCTTTTATTATCGTAAGGAGAATTCAGCTGCTACAGAAAAAGTTGGGAAACCACTCAGACGTCCCAAAGGAGATGACTCGGGTTCTGGCACAGGCTTCTCGAGAGGGCAAGGGGCCAGCCATTCCCAGCCCAAGGCAGGGCACTCCAATGGAATCAGCCTGGGTATGGAAACAAAGTCGTGGCATTCAACTGGCCGGCTGAAATTCTTCCTCCATTTAGTCAGACACAAACCGAGACTCATAAAGCTGAGAGCCACCTCATGAGTCTCCCTGCCCGTGGCCTCATTTCACAAGATGAGGAGACTCTATTCTAGATAAGGGAAGTGACCGGCTCAAGGTCGCATACCTTGCTGAGGCAAAAATGGGACTGGAGTCCAAGTTCCCCCAGGGTCCCAGCTCAGTGTTCTTTACGCTACACATAAAAACAAGTATTCACTGGACACCCACTGCATACGTGAGGCAATGTGAGGACAGTTCCTGTCACCGCAGAATTTGAACTTCGGCGGGGAATACACAGGCATTAAACAGTGACACAGGTAACTGAAGCAGAAATGAGCGTTAAGTGACTAATGAGAACTTCACCACCACCAGCACTAAGAGTCGGCCATAGTGGTCCCAATGGAAAAGTTTCACCTTGGCAAATTGAGAAATTATTATATGGGATCTTTCGGTGATTGAATAAAACTTCACGTTGGGGAAGTCTACAACCTAGAAAGTGCTTGAATCCTGTATCTGAAGCACCATCTCGGGTAGCTACGGTGGGGGGAAAACACCATATTAGTAGACCAAGGAGCAAATACTGACATTCAAAGAAGTAAAGACCGACATTCAAAGAAGTAATGATTCTAGCCCCGGGCATTCTGTGGGACCAAGAAGAAGGAGCCATTGTGTAGTGACTCAAGCCAAGCGTGACCCAGATACTCCAGGGGAAATAGCCCTGGAGCCACAAAGGCCCTGAAACAGACTCCACCAACCAAGCATGACATACTCCAGAGAGCAAGAGCTCTCTGCTGAATAAACCAGGTAGTTCTGGAGAGCAGGGAATGAACCTAGGATTCCGTGTTTCAACACCTTGACAGTGAAGAAAGGACATAAAGAAACACACACAGACAGAACTTCTGGTTGACCCCAGAACCTGATCAGTCGGAACACTTTTAAATGGGAAACTCTCACAGATGTTTGGTCAAGTTATTCTTGCGGGAGATGTTTCCCCTGCAACTGGCACTCTCATGATGGAATCATTTTAAAGTGTCTCGAATTTTCCCCTATTCTTTCAAGGGATAAATGCAATCCTACAATCGGAGACCTGAGGTGAAAGTAGATTTACGGAGGGCAAATTACCACATAGGAGAGTGCTTGATAAAGCAGACTCAGGAACCCCTGGGTGGCTCAGTTGGTTAAGCATCCGACTTCAGCTTAGGTCATGATCTCAGGGTTCATGAGTTCGAGCTCCATGTCGGGCTCTGTGCTGACAGCTCAGAGCCTGGAGCCTGCTTCGGATTCTGTGTCTCCCTCTCTCGATGCCCCTCCATCTCTCTGTCTCTCCCTCTGTCTCTCTCTGTCTCTCTTTTTCTCTGTCAAAACTGAATAAACATTAAAAAAAAAAAAGACTCAAGTCTGTAACCCACGATCTGACTAATTCTATTATAACAGAAGACCAGGCTCTTTTAACCATGACAATTAACAGAAGAACAACAAAGTAGGCATGTAAGTTGGCGGTTAGTTTGGTTAAAGGTATAGAATTTAAGATTTTAAAACGTATTCAGCTGAAAACGCACATGTAGACCAGGCAATTCTGACGGGGCAGAAATCATTTATCATCATCACAGCAGGCTGTAAGAGTCTAAAGCGGCACCCATGGTAAAGGCTTAATGGAATCCCTCTCCTTAAAAATTATTAATAATAGAATGATTCAGTTTGCATTTCCCCCAGACCCTCAGAAGCTGGCTACGAAATCTCAGACGTACCCAATCAGTTCAGTAATTCTGTGAGTCGACGGGAAAATGACAATTCATCTCGGGCGCTTTGTTTCGACCCCTTGATAAGTAAAGAAAGAACACGGTGAAATGCAGTGAAGCGTCTAATTTTTATCTCGGGCCTTGGTAAAAATAATACTTATTTTTAAATACATTCCCGGCGGTGTCCAGAGCGCCTAGCACAGAGCCCGGCACGTAGTACAACTTCAGAAAGTGGGGTGTGGTTTTGCATAAATGCACAGTCGAACGATGAGGCAGTGATTCTGCCAAACCGGAAGTGTGTGCCTTGAAAAATCGCTATTCTGTTTTCACAGCGATACGCAAGGAAGAAAGGGATGGAAGGGAAGACCAAACACCTGTTTTGTTATTTTCTTTCGGAGAACAGTTGGGTGGAATCGGACACGCAAAAATAACGAATGCCCTCCACCGTTTACTAACTATGTGATCTTGGCCCTGGGACTCGAATGCCTACTCTTAAGTCTCTATGACTTCATGGCTGGCAGAAAGCTACTAACCTCTTCCTCGCAGTGTTACCACAAGGGCTTAAATGTGGCCATGCTGTTTTCGAGCCTGGCGCACAACAGGCGTTCAACGAATGAGGACCTCTGAGCGAGCAGAGGTCTTTTCACCTCAAACATGGATCCTAACTAGAAGTCTGTAGTATCCCTGTCACTTTCTGAGTTTCTTTCCAAAAAAAAAAAAAAAAAAACAACCTCCAAAACCCAGTCCTTCACTTATTACAAGCATTCTCTACCCTGGCGCGGCAGATCAGAACCCCCGGGGGGTTCGAGGCAGGTGACCTGGCTCGCTGTGACTCCCCAGTGGCGAGGGGGAGGAGGAGAGAGCAGCCCGGTGGGGTCCTCCACCTGGCACGGAGCCCCTAGGCCCTGTGCCCTCCAAGAGCTCAGATATGTGGGGACAGAGGGACAGCAGAATGGAAGCAGTCAGGACACAGGGAGCATGAGGTTTCAGAGGTAAGGTGAAGGGAAGAAGAAGCATCCTTTTTTTTATTATTATTTTTAAGTTTATTTATTTATTTTTAAAATAATCTCCACACCCAGCACAGGGCTCGAACTCACAACCCCGAGATCGAAGAGTCGCACGCTCCTCCGAGCCTGAGCCAGCCAGGCCCCCCTGAGAAGCCTCCTTAGTTGAACCAGTAAATCAAAGGCCGTTTGCAAATGGCTTCCAGAAGCTGCGATCTGACAGAAAACTTCGAGTGAATATACATCTGAGCTTTCCAAACACCAGATCTGAAATTGGCTGGTTAATCTGGCCTCAGCCGTGACATACGGAGAGATCGAAATGCTGTCGCAAGCCTCCATTTTAAAAGCAACACACGTATTCGTTCAATGTAAGTTTAACATGCTTGTAAAAATCGTGTAACGTGATGCAATCAGAGGGGCAACACTCACCGAGCGGAGCAAAAGCGTTTCTCGGCAAGCGGGTGTCCATCAAATAGAAGTGGTTCTCGTCTTTACCTTCTAGATGAACCGTATGCCACTTGAGTTCTCTGTATAACCTCAAGGATGTCTCAACCTTTCAGGACTCAGTTTCTCCATCTGCCTAAAAAAAAAAAAAAAAAAAAAAGCAGGGAGGGACGGATCCGGCAAACTCTAAAATGCTATGCTTCTCTTCTGAAAATAGCAATTATCGCCACGTCTCCCTATGCCAGGTATTGTATTAGCAAATATGTCTATCTTCTAACATGTGGTTCCTCAGAAGAGTGAGAGGGACCAGGGTTTAAAAACCAACACAGGGCGCCTGGGTGGCTCAGTCGGTTGAGCAGCCGACTTCGGCTCAGGTCATGATCTCGCGGTCAGTGAGTTCGAGCCCCGCGTCGGGCTCTGTGCTGACCGCTCAGAGCCTGGAGCCTGTTTCAGATTCTGTGTCTCCCTCTCTCTCTCTGACCCTCCCCTGTTCATGCTCTGGCTCTCCCTGTCTCAAAAATAAATTTTAAAAAGTTAAAAAAAATTAAAAAAAAAAAAACCAACACAACGAGTAAACGCAGACTTTTAAAGGGAAATTTCCTACACACCTTGTTCACCCCAAAACAGGACCGGCCACATCCCTCCCCTTTCTTTCAGTCACACTGTCGTAACTCGGGGCACCTTTGTGGCTCAGTCAGTTAAGCGTCTGACTCTGGCTCAGGTCACGATCTCACAGTTCATGAGTTCGGCCCCCACGTCGGGCTCTGTGCTGACAGCTCGGAGCCTGGAGCCTGCTTCAGATTCGGTGTCTCCCTCTCTCTTTGCGCTCGCTCGCGCTCTCTCTCTCAAAAATAAACATTAAAAATATTTTTTAAAAAAACTGCCTTTAACTCTGTTCCCCTAGTGCCACAAACCTCTCTCCTACTGGCCAAGGTGGGTCTTAAGATTGAATAAATCTTCTCACGGGCTGGCAACCCTCTGGCGAAGTACATGATTGTCAGGAACACAAGAAGCACAAGATGGAACACAGTATCAGCACCCTTGCCTTAGCCCAGAGCTCGGAGGGCAAGGTGTTCCCAAAAGAAAATATAAGGCTTAAAAGAGCACTCTGATTTATCTGGTAACGCCATCAAATCATCATGAAGGCAAAGTCACGAAAAGAAAGGAGAGCCCAAAATGGCCTGTTTCAAAAGCATGCCGTATTCAAAGTACATGAAGAAAAATGTATTTTTCCTAAGCCCCAATACGGAGAAAACCTTAGCAGCCTCTTTCACAGGCCTTAAATCTGATAATACTACGTGGCCTGGCAACCCAATGTGGCTATAGGATATCGAACACTTCTTACGCACTAACAACCATACAGAGTGCACAGACTGCTCACTCACAGAACATAAAGACTCGAGCAGGTTAACAATGGCCAACCGAGGGAACAGTTTAACGGTCTGTTCGTTACAACAGCCTTGTTCTCTGACCACCTGAAGGGCTCTTGATTTACAGTGATAAATGTCCATTTTGAAGAACTGAATGAACTATTACTCAAAAGCTAACAAAGCACTTATGTTGATAGTCGACATTTTTTTTTGTTGTTTTAGTTTTATTTATTTCTTGAGAGAGTGAGCTGGAGCAAGGGAGGAGCGGGAGGGGGGGATCCAAAGCAGGCTCTGTGCTGACAGAGAGCCTGACGCAGGGCTCGATCTCATGAACTGTGAGATCTTGACCTGAGCCAAGACCAAGGGTTGGACACTTAACTGGCTAAGCCACCCAGGCGCCCCCATAAACATTATTTTTAATGTAAAACTTATTGAAGGGTCCAATCTAGACCGAACAGATAGTTATACAAATTTCTCGAAGGATACGGCCAAAGAGACAAGTTCTTTATTTCTCCCATATCCTTCGGAACATGCCCACGTAGCCTGTAGGTTCAGTTCGCGAGACGTAATACAATCTACCTAGGACGCTGCATAAATGGCTTCATTTGGAAAGCATTCTTCCATTCACAGGCCTGACAAATGCTTGCTTCCTGTGTTCCAGAGGAAACTGTATTTATAATTAGTAGTTTCTTATAAGATTCACTTTTGCGTGCTTCTCATGTGATTTGACACTGGCAGGGCTGGCCCCAGTGTGTGTAGCAACAGAGCGAGCAGCAGAAACACGCTCGCTTGCTCGAGTGTTCCCAAACCTGAAATGGTTAAGTCCTTGGCCTTCAGTTATTGCCTCCGCAAGGCTTTGGTTAAGTTTCAACCATTTTACCCGAAAGGAGTAATAGCTAACCGCTTCATATAGGAATAAATACTGTGTGTTAATCTGTTTTCGTCAGCAAAGGGGACCCCAGGTGAGAAGCAACTGAAACTACCTCCCTCCCCCACCCCCACTGGGTTTCCTGAAGTCAAGGAAATGAGAGGAGGTTCCTAATAGGTGAGAAACCTCAAACCCTGATTTCTCTACCTCTCTAGGTTGCCTTAAAAGCAGCCAATACTGTTTGGCATTTGCTCGAAACTCTCCAATAACCTGACCCGTGCCCATAGGTCAACACAGAAATTAAAATGTACTGGGCAGAAAATGTAGAGGGTCCAGGTACACAGGTCATGGAAAAGCAACGCGTCTGTATTGCCCGGTCAAGTGAAGCATTCTGGGAAAGCAGACACTCTGACTCCCCTAAGTCCCGCGACCTCTGCAAGCCTGGCTACTTTATGGGCAGACCTCGACTCAGAAGACCCACAGAACATCCATCCTTCCTTCACGACAACATCAACCTGATGATGAGTCTTCCGAAATCAGGGGTCTTGTGTTGGCCAAGGGAGGCCTTCCCGTATCGTGCCTCTTTGCTTAGAAGGTGGTTTCATTTCAAATGGCATCACCACGTTGGGGTTGATTCGAGAAAGGTTGAGTGTGGGGCCGCACGAAAGGAAAATCGTGAAGCCATCAATCAATAAAATAAGCTTGGGGGGCGCCTGGGTGGCGCAGTTGGTTAAGCGTCCGACTTCAGCCAGGTCACGATCTTGCAGTCCGTGAGTTCGAGCCCCGCGTCTGGCTCTGGGCTGATGGCTCAGAGCCTGGAGCCTGTTTCCGATTCTGTGTCTCCCTCTCTCTCTGCCCCTCCCCCGTTCATGCTCTGTCTCTCTCTGTCCCAAAAATAAATAAACATTGAATAAAATAAGCTTGGGACTGTGTCCCCCAATTTGTCATGCTCGTCTTTCATATACAGCATCTTCTTTTTATTTCTATTTTTTAAATGCTTATTTATTTTCGAGAGAGAGACAGAGTACAAGCAGGGGAGGAGCAGAGAGAGAGACGGAGTTCAAGCCCCACATCGGGCTCTGCCCTGACAGCGCGGAGCCTCCTTCGGATTCTGTCGCTCCCTCTCTCTCCGCCCCTCCCCCGCTCACGCTGACTCTCCCTCTCATAACATAAATAAATAATCTTAACACAAACTAGATATACGGGACAAATATTTTGAAGGCATTTGAAAGCACTTACGATCTCACCTTTTGACGAGTAAAACATTTGATTTATTCGAGGGTATACAATTTTGGAAGATTTTGTCTTTCCTTCTCAATTTCAGTTACTGTCATAATAAAAAAAGGTTGATGAAATGAGGTTTACTTTTCAATCGCTGTGGTAATTTGCCGTCTTTCTTTCCACCTGCCAGTGTGCCTGAAACTTCTGTTCAAGTGCATGCAAAATATACAACTCCCCTATGGCTCAATTTGCTTTTAAATAAAATGAGCAAATTGTCAAAGCTTGGTTCCTGCCTCTCACTACTTTCCAGAGCAAGTAGAACTTTCTAAAGCATTTTGCAAATATTAAAAAAATGATTTTAGAAGATGTTGGGGTGGTCTTAAAATAAAGGGGTGCCCAGCTGGCTCAGTCAGTACAGCACACGACTCTCGATCTCAGTTGGGGCTGTGAGTTTGAGCCCCAGGTTGGGTGGAGATGGCTTAAAAATAAAATCTCGTAGGGGCGCCTGGGTGGCTCAGTTAGGCATGCGACTTCGGCTCAGGTCGTGATCTCACGGTTCGTGAGTTCGAGCCCCACATTGGGCTCTCCGCTGTCAGCACAGAACCTACTTGGGATCCTCTGTTCCCCTCTCTCTGCCCCTCCTGCGCACGCATGCACACACGCTCTCTCTCTCTCAAAAATAAACATTTAAATAAATAAATAGGGCTGATAACTCTATATGTTCAGTGATGCTCACAAGTGTCTAGATTAAAATTCTTATTTCGTAACTACCTTTCAACACTCTAAATCCCCTTATTATCAAATGTACCTAGCAGCCATGATCTCCAGGGATTCTTGGTAATAAACACCCTTTATACGGAGGGACCGACTCAGATTGGAGGAGAAAGGATACGAGATAACTAAAAGGACTGCGGGGGTCCTGGATGAGATCCTGAAACGGAAACAGAACACAAGCGGGAAAATGGTGAGAGATCTGAATAAAACGTGGAGTTTCGTTGGCCGTTTTGCACCAACGTTCATTTCCTGGTCTTGGTAGGCGTACCACTGTTAACGTGAGATTGAGGAAACTGGCTGATGGGTATACAGGAACTGTTCATGGTATTTTTTTGCAACTCTTCTGCACACGCAAAATCAGCTCAAAAGAAAAAGGTTAAAAAACACACACACACCCTTGGAGAAAGAAAATCCATTGTTACGGGTTTTTAGGAGGAACCTGCATCTTCTGAAAGTATTTAATGCACAACAGGATTTGACTCCACTAGGGAAAGGGTCCGGGTAGACGGCACCCTATTTTCTGCAGTGACCAGAGACCCCTCTTCCGGCGTCACCTGACAGAAATTTTTCTTGAGTTCATTTTACTGGCGTCAACGGGCACCACGTCTTTGGACAATGGGTTCTATGACTTGGCTCTCGCTACATGAAACAATGTTTGCTTTATTTTCTTCAAATGTCTTCTTGAGGATTCAAGCTTCATTCGCATTCCAGAATTTTGAGATCAAGTTTAAGGAATTCTGTCATTCGTGCCCCGTCCTGAAGCAACCCGTGTTCCTTAGCGGTGACCGACATTAAAAGCTTCCCGTCCTCCCGCAAACAGCTAAGAGTCTACGAGATCCAGGATGGTTTGGTTTCTGCACTTTAATCTGATGGACCTGCAGCATTTCCTGGTCCATTCAATAACTTCCTTGTAAAACATTTCAGTCATCCGTGCTCCTTGCCACTGCTCTCTGCTGAGAAGCTCTAACAGGCCCAAGAGACTGAGTTCCATTCCATTCTGAAGTTTGAGTTTAGGCAAGGGATTTCCAGCACCGCTAATGTGATTTTTTTTTTAATTTTTTTTAACGTTTTATTTATTTTTGAGACAGAGAGAGACAGAGCATGAACGGGGGAGGGTCAAAGAGAGGGAGACACAGAATCTGAAACAGGCTCCAGGCTCCGAGCCGTCAGCACAGAGCCCGACGCGGGGCTCGAACTCACGGACCGCGAGATCGTGACCTGAGCCGAAGTCGGCCACTTAACCGACTGAGCCACCCAGGCGCCCCGATTTTTTTTTTAAAGGGATCAGGGGCGCCTGGGTGGCTCAGTCGGTTAAGCGTCCAACTTCAGCTCCGGTCACAATCTCCCGGTTTGTGAGTTCGAGCCCCACACGTCGGGCTCTGTGCTGGCGGCTCGGAGCCTGGAGCCTGCTTCAGATTCTGTGTCTCCCTCTCTCTCTGCCCCTCTCCCACTGGCGCTCGCGTGTCCTCTCTTTCTCTCTCAAAAATAAATAAAATGTAAAAGAAAAAAAATTTTAAAAAGAAAAAGAAAAGAAGGGATTAAACACCTTTGGGGGCGCTTACATGTCAAAATGAAAATCGAGTCATGCTGTTCACGAACCTATTTCCCAAGTTCTGGATCGGATAAGATTGGAGAGCATTCGATCTCTGAATGGTACGGAATGAACATTTATAGTACATCCGAACGAACTGGAAATAGTGATTCTACAGGAGAGACCATACTTCTAGCACCTGGCCCCAGCCCCAACCAGAAGACAGGAAAACAGGAGACGATCCCAGTTTAGGTTAAGGTGGCACACAAAAAGCTTGAGGCAATTCTTTTTTTTTTTTTTTTTTAATTTTTTTTCAACGTTTTTATTTATTTTTGGGACAGAGAGAGACAGAGCATGAACGGGGGAGGGGCAGAGAGAGGGGGAGACACAGAATCGGAAACAGGCTCCAGGCTCCGAGCCATCAGCCCAGAGCCTGACGCGGGGCTCGAACTCACGGACCGCGAGATCGTGACCTGGCTGAAGTCGGACGCTTAGCCGACTGCGCCACCCAGGCGCCCCTTGAGGCACTTCTTTAATTAAACGTCCATAGAAATCCCTCTCTCTATTCGTTTCTCATTCTCCTATAAGCAACAAAGTCTATAAAGGGTAGAAGACAATGACCAAATTGGATCTTACAAACGATTTCCTTTTAACAACTGTTTCCTCTGAGTGTGAAAGCCAAATTTTTACGAGAAATTTTCCTTAACTACCACACCAAGTTCTACAGTATGTGTGCTTTTTCTTGTGCTCTAAAACTTCATCTAAATTAACCACCAGTTTTGGGGGGGAAGGGTATTTTGGGAGTCTGCCCTCAGCACCTCGAACTCTGAAAAAGAAGTCCGCTGAATTGAAGGCAAAATTACTTAAATTACCTCCAGCTTTACATGCAAATGTTGGCTTCTTCATGTTGAAGAAATTAAACTGAGAGAAAACTCATATGCTTTAATAAGAATTTCAATTCATTATTTCCAAGCCATTAGATTTCTTTAAAAAAAGCAAAATTGCTCATGAACTTGCCTATGGACTTGAATTTCGTTAAATAAATACCCCATTCAATAAATTGTTCAAAGACCTTCAGATAATATCTTCACCAAGGAAACAAGGCTTTGTCTTCTCTATTCATGTCATTCAAATTCATGCATTTTGAGATAATTTTCTTACTTATTTATCATACTAAAGGGGGAAAATTATTTATCTATATAGAATTATAATTATAATATTATTATGTTCTCAATACATACACAATATAAAATTGAAGAGTGACCTAAGTGCCTGGAAATCCCAAATACGGAGAGAAAACAAAATGTAACAGAAAAAAACAATACGAAGGGCGCCTGCCGGGCTCAGTCGGTAGAGCTTGGGACTCCTGATCTCGGGGTTGTGAGTTCAAGCCCCACGGTGGGTGTAGAGATTACTAAAAAATGAATAAACTTACAAAAAGAAAAAGCAATGGGAAAATAAACTCATGTAAAGATTTTAGCTAAAAGGTGAATATGCAGTCATGTCGCAGGTTTAGATGAGTGTGATATGTTTTTCAAGATAAAATCATCTACGACATCATCATCCCCAAAACACATCTAGACAAATCCATCTTTAATGTGATTACTTTTTTTCTTTGATCAACTAGTAAGTACCTACTACATGCTGGACACCGGGCTGGAGTCTAATGGGGACTTAGAGACCGGTTCCCTAATCTGCATCAATAAAAATACGACAGATGGTGTGACAGGAAATGACAAGTCCCCTTATCTGTCTCGGGGTCAAGTGAAGTTGGGAAAAAGGAGTTCCAAGGAAAATGAACATTTAAAAATATTTTCGGGGTGCCTCAGTGGCTCAGTCGGTTAGGCGTCCGATTTCGGCTCAGGTCATGATCTCATAGTTCATGGGTTCGAGCCCCATTTCAGGCTCTGCACTGACAGTGCGGAGCCTGCTTGGGATTCTCGCTCTACCTCTCTCTCTGCCCCTCCCCTGCTCTCCCTCCCTCTCTCTCCCAAAAAATAAACTGAAAAAATCTATTTTTTAAATATTTTCAACAAGGATGGAAAAAAAAAAACAACAAACCATTTTCCGGTCAACACTCAGATCATTGAAAATTCCACAACATACTTTCCCATGTTTGTACCTTTTGGTCAGCTGCATTGTTGCTCGATTATATAATCTTCATTTTAAAAAATATTCAATTGAAAAAATTTACAGATACGAATAGGATGGTCGGGCAGTTCCTCTCTTTGTATGCCACGGTTAGCAACAAAAACTGAGAAAATAAACTCAAGCAAACCTTGTGTTTCCAGTTCACGGGCATCACCAACCAAGTTTTGTTTGTTTGTTTGTTTGTTTTTTCACATCGATTGGTTGTTCTTGCTTATCAGCGGCCACCTATGTTACTCCTCCAACACAAAAAGCACAAGCAAGATCATCTGCCAAGAATCCCCCCACCCCAAGAGACGAGTGGAAAAGGAGCTACCCTTGACAGAACTGATCTCTAACCACCCTAAGAGGACTCCTTTCGATAAAGGAGAGAGACAGAACCTTCCTTGTAGGGGTGAAATGAACTACTTCTGAATTTCCCAAAGGGAATCCTGACTTGTGTGACCAACTCGGCTGTCTTTTGAATTAAAGCAACCTTTAAATAGCTGTTCTATTTAATCTCCCTTCTAAATTCACTATTGTTACTCATTATGAGTTCACTGGCATTAGTCAGCACAAGGAATTAGTCACTATATTTTTTAAACCACCAACCCCCCCCCCTAAACTTTTTTGATTTTCCTTTCCCTTCGGTATTTGGCAACGTTTAAGGAGCCCAGTAACTATATGCAAGAAATGCTGCTGGGCCTTTTTTTGTTTGTTTGTGGTTTCAACAGTGACCAAGTCCCCATTAATAAAAGGAGTACAACTCTTCATTCTTCTCGTGAAAAGGGGACGCTCGCCTTTAAACCTTCAGATGAAAAGTTTCTTATTCAAACCATGGATCGAGAAACGGATACCATTCGTTCCCCTGACCAAAAGAAAAAAAAATCAAAGAGTAGGATTTCTGCTAACCACAGGGGAGAAATGGAAAATAATCCAGGGAACACTAGAGACCGTACTGGCCTTTCCAAAGGACCGGTCACTTACGGCCAGTCACAATCGTGGCAAGTTACCTTTTCAACATTATCGGTCAAGACCTCCTCGAATCGGCCATCAGTTCTGCTGGATTGAAGGCCAAAGCGTCCCTGCTGTGAGCAGGCCACAGGGACCTTGAAAGCCCTCTCCCCTTTTCCTCTCCCTCCACACAGAACCACCTCAAAGCAGATACCCCTCCAGAACCTTCCCTAATTGCTGGCTGCCAGCCACTGCTTGCTCTTGGAGCACTTCCTACACTTACTATATCCTGCTTCTTCACGACCTACCACATACCTCCATCCTCTCTTCCCAAGTAAACGGTACACTCCTTCTAGAAGGTGTGTCTGACTTCAGCCCAGGTCACGATCTCGCGGTGCTGACAGCTCGGAGCCTGGGGCCTGCTTCGGATTCTGTGCCTCCCTCTCTCTCTGCCCCTCCCCTGCTTGTGCTCTCTCTCTCTCTCTCTCTCTCTCTGTCTCCCTTTGCCCTTGTCCCCTTCCTCCCTCAAATAAAAAAAAAAAAAAAAAAGAATGCCTCATAAAGGTATCGAAGTAAAATTTAAAAAAAAATCTTCAATCAACCACTCTGCTTTCTTACCACCTCCCCCCTCCTGGCGGGGAGGGGGTGGGGAGGAGAAAGGGAGTGGAGAGGGGAAAAGAACTAAGAGAAAAGGCCAGGGTGGTAAAGGCACAAACTTCATGTTACAGCGAACAGAATCTTTACAACATGCTCCTCATACGGTCTCATTCCCAACGGCTGTTAAAACTGCACTTCCTGGGGCGCCTGGGTGGCGCAGTCGGTTAAGCGTCCGACTTCAGCCAGGTCACGATCTCGCGGTCCGCGAGTTCGAGCCCCGCGTCGGGCTCTGGGCTGATGGCTCGGAGCCTGGAGCCTGTTTCCGATTCTGTGTCTCCCTCTCTCTCTGCCCCTCCCCCGTTCATGCTCTGTCTCTCTCTGTCCCAAAAATAAATAAACGTTGAAAAAAAAATAAAAAAAAATAAAACTGCACTTCCTGAATAATTGATAGAAATTCTGCGACAAGATCCAGAGGGTAGGTTTGGTAACATCTGACAAAATGATGGAAAAGACCGCACCCTACGCTTCCGATCTGTGCGTTTCCTCGCGTGCAGATTTTACCTACAAGGCCTTTGAAAAACAAACACTGAACTACTAATGCAGAAGCATTTGGGGAGAAGTGTTTTTGTTTTTTGGTTTTTTTACCACATCGGAAAATAAGACGGGCTCATGGATGGCTAGACGAGCAACTAGATGGTTAGGTATTTGAAAAAGCAAGTATCTTAAGATGCTACTAATCCAGGTGGTAGGCATCTATGTGTGCCCACTCCAAAACTCTTTCCGCTTTGCTGTAGACTTGGGAGTTTTTCATAAAAAAAAAAAAAAAAAAAAAAAAAAAAAAGAAAGAAAAATGTTGGGAGGGGCGCCTGGGTGGCTCAGTGGCTTAGGCCTCCGACTTCAGCTCGGGTCATGATCTCGCAGTTTGTGGGTTCGAGCCCCGCATCGGGCTCTGGGCCGACAGCTCGGAGCCTGGAGCCTGCTTCGGATTCTGTGCCTCCCTCTCTCTCCCTACCCTCCTCTGCTCATGCTCTGTCTCTCTCTTTACCAAAAATAAGTAAACATTTTAAAAAATTAAAAAAAAAATGTTTGGAGGCGAAACCCACACTGTAAACTTATCTTTAGAAGCCGCTTGCCAAAAATCTTTGAAAAGTGTTTTCTTCGGGTCTCCGAACGGTCATCTGTGAGGCAGAAAGTCCTTGCCTCCCTTCCCATCTGCCTCCTAAAAAAAACGATCCCTTGCTATGAGGCACACGGATCTGTCAGGGCCCTCACTGACTCGTGCCTGAAAGTCAGTCAGCTGACTGTCCCTGACACGTGGCAGTTACCTGTGCATCCCAGGAGGCAGGCCAGAGCCAGCTAAAGAACGGTACACCTGGCCCCTCAATCCCCCTCCCCCCTTGCCCCGTTCACCCCATACTCAGCCTCCATTGCTGAAGCGCCTGAGGGTTGGGGATCCCCAGGGAGTCACATTGCAAGCACACAGGCATTTCCCCCAGACACCTCAGGTCTCTCCTTCAAGCTGTTGGGCACGGCCACGGGCAATCCTCCTGCCCTCACCCACCCCACGGCACCCTGCTGGGCTTTCCTGGGAGGAAAAACAGCCGCAGAGCCTGGCAAGGCCCGCCTTAGGGTGGGCCGGGGGTGGGGGCGGCCATTTTCCGGGACAGAATGGAGATCACTCACTCCTGCAGGGAGAAGGAAAAGAGGGGCTCCCACCCTCTGTTGCTCCTCCCTCACCCTTACCCAAGAATAGTCAAGGAAAGGCTCATCTTCACAGCTCATACCTCTGGAAGACAGGACACGGCTGCCATTACGGTTTCTGGAAGGACAAGGAGGCCCGCCACCGTCCACATCAGGCCTCCCCAATCTGCCTCCTCCGTTGGCTCAGAGGAAGACCCTAGGTCAAGAAAAGGCGAGAGTAACGCTACAGGATTCAGTCTCCCAAACCATGTGTTCCGTCTTCAAGTCAAACCTTTTGCCTTTCTGGTGCTCGGGCAACAGACCACGGAGCCTACTGTGTGTGTGTGCTTTCGCTGGAGCCAGAGCTGCTTCAACTCCGAGTCGGGGGCTGGAATCCACAGAGAGGCCCATGCGTGAGAAAACTCCAGAGCCCGGTGAGGAAACCCATTATTCACCCTAATGAGCTCATACGTCATCCATCTTTGCAACTGCTGCAACGGCTGCCTTCCCACCCCGCCCCTTTCCCCTTATCTCTTCCCTCTAGAAGATTCCTTGGAAGGAAGCACAACTTGAGGAGAAAACGTCCATGTTCATCACACGCTCTCCACTGTCCTGCTTCCCAGGCGCACCATCCCCTAAAACGGCCAATCTGAGGGACCTTAATGCTAAGAGGGGTGTGTGGGGGGACAGGAGGGAGGTGGGGGGGGGGGCGGGGGCGGAGTGTGAGCCTGAACCTCTTACACTGGAGTTTTTCAGTTGAGGAAATGCCAAGTTTTGCCAGTATAAAAAGCTGATACAAAACATCACCGGAAGTCTGATCTCTCTCAGCACGAGGGGCTCAGACTGGATTTTTCCACGGTGTCCGTGGTGCGGGTGCTTTCACTCGCAAGAAAAGCTTTCAGAAGAGCACTTTACAAAACAGGATACACTACCTTCACGGACGAATGGACACATAAGATGGAGTACAGGCAGGCAACGGAATATTATTCGAGGGCATTACGCTAAGTGACATAAGCCAGTCTCAAGAAGGCAAATACGGTGGGATGCCATTTATACAAGGTATCTAAAGGAGTCAAACGCCTGGAAACAGAAAGCAGAATGCTGGTTGCCAGGGGCTGGGGGAGGGGCGGGGGAAGCGGGGGGCGGGGCTGTTTAATGGGTACAGACTTTCGGTTTTACAAGATGAAAAAGTTCTACAGGTCCGTTGCACTACTGTATCATATACCTTTAAAAATGGCTACAATGGCACATTTTATGGTATGTGAGTTCTTTTTTTTTTTTTTTACCACGATTAAACACACACATACACACATACACACACACACACACACACACACACACACACACTGCCTTCACCGTACGTTTTGGCCATTCTCAATTTCCAATTCAACATTTGGATATTAAAGGGCCGAGCCAAGTATCTCAGCGAGTTCTCTTACTGAAAATGAGAACCCTCGAATTAAAGTGCTTCGAAGATTCTAGAAGAATTACAAAGTACTCGAAACCACTGCTGGCGACAACCTTTGTCATTTGAAGCATGCATGACATTTTCGTAGCAGGAAGGATCCCGACATGCTTCTCGAATGGTATGCGTGGTATGCCGAATTGGCTTCTAAATCATATGGAGCCTTTTAGCGCAAGAAGGGATATATCACAAGACAGCCTTAGAGACGGAACACTGTGGCTATTATCACAAGGGCAGCAAAATGAATAATTCACGCGCAGAGGGAGTGTATAAGGCTTGCGAACAACTGTGAGTGGTTCCCTCGCTCCCGGGCCTCTCTTTACTTTCCCATTACTCCCAACACTGATCCGTGACGCATTCTTCCGAAACGTAGAAGTTACTCTACGGAGACAACATTATTCGTAAGGAGCACAGTAACTCTTAAGTTGACAGAGCAAAAAGGCAGGGCGAACTCGCGTCAGCCCGGCTTTCTTTTCGGAAAAGGTTGACCTCAAAGGACACCTACACACTTTCTAAAGCTCGTGACTTCAACTTTCCATGGCTAAGAACGATTACATAAGGGAGCGGACTCGAAATGTCCAAGGCTCGTTCTCCTATAGAGAAATGTAATGAACGTTTCTGTATCTTGGCCTTAGACACTGAAAGACAGGTACTATGGAACTGCATTTCCCAGTAGCTCATGACTCCATGGTCTTGGGGAGGAATCTAGGATTCTGAACAAGTCTCCACTAAGTTTCACCACAGGCATCATTCAGGCATGTGAGATCACCAACGAGGTGAAGAAATATATTTGCATAGTTTCTGTGTGATTTACATTAAGGGGCGCCTGGGTGGCTCAGTCGGTTGAGCGTCCGACTTTGGCTCAGGTCGTGATCTCACGGTTCGTGGGTTCGAGCCCCGCGTCGGGCTCTGTGCTGACAGCTCGGGGCCTAAGAGCCTGCTTCGGATTCGGTGTCTCCCTCGCTCTCTGCCCCTCCCCCATTTATGCTCTCTCTCAAAAATAAACATTTAAAAAAAAGGACTCTTTACACGGTATTTGTTGTTCAAGAGGGTCTGAAGTCCCCTTCTTCTCAAAGGTGTTCGTGTTTTATTTTTTATTTTTTTTCAACGTTTTATTTTATTTTTGGGACAGAGAGAGACAGAGCATGAACGGGGTAGGGGCAGAGAGAGAGGGAGACACAGAATTGGAAACAGGCTCCAGGCTCCGAGCCATCAGCCCAGAGCCTGACGCGGGGCTCGAACTCACGGACCGCGAGATCGTGACCTGGCTGAAGTCGGACGCTTAACCGACTGCGCCACCCAGGCGCCCCAAAAGTGTTCGTGTTTTAATAGGAAGCATTAAAGATCTCTGACACACCAAAAAAGAAAGCTCTAACAAGAGCACTGGGGAACTCCTGGACGCCAGAGAAGACTTCTCCCAATGGCCAAAGCCTGTCCCTTCCATCCTCAAGGGCAGCCCCAGGCTCTCAACCTCAACCCCGACACCCCAGGTATGAACTGCTTCTCTCTGATCTAGCACAGCGGCCCCATGTGGGCATCAGCCCCCCCCCCCCCCCCGCCAAACCAGGCAGGGCGGGCTGCACACATGCTCACGAGGATGGGCATGTGGGATCCTCAGTCCAGGGTTCAAGCTCAGCACAAAAGCAGATGGCGGGGCCTCCTCGAACCAGCCCTCTCTTGTCCCTATCTGAAGACAGAGACGGAAGAGACACCTTTAACCACACTTAGAAGCAGCTGGCCCCTCCAGCTTTCTAGTGACCCAACAGCAACACAGGGCGTCCCTCTAAACAGTTCCAGAATTAGAACCAACATCTGTACCTAGAAGCTGCAAAGAAAGACCAGAAGCTTTGAATGAGTGTCCTCTGGGACAGTATTGAGATCCTACGTGGTCCGAAAGGGGCACACTGTGCACATGAAACCGACTAGTAGAATCAGGGACAATTCCTCCCATTAATGGTCAACATTCCCTACGTGGGGGCAGGGGGGTGGGGAGTCGGGAGTCAACAAAGGGGGTGTGTGCGTGAAGGTAATAACAATTCGTTGCTGCAGAAATCACGCGAGTAACCTCAAGCATCAGTTTCCGCACTTCTGACTTGCGGAGAGCTCACAGGTCATCAGGGGGATGTCAGTCACATTTCCACTGTGGGGGGCTGGGGCTCACAGGGCCACTGGGTCTCACTGGGAACTGAGTTAACCCGCCACACCCATATTCTCTTCCCTCCCCATCTGCTCAACCAACAGTGAGCCAAATCCCGCAACGAAACAAAGGGAACAGCAGCAAAGACAAGAGAAGGACAAGGGGTATGGCGGTCAACTTTAAACCACACACGGAAGGGACATCTGGGTGGTGCAGTCGGTTAAGCGTCCGACTCGATCTCGGCTCAGGTCACGATCTCACAGTTTGTGAGTTCGAGCCCCGCGTCGGGCTCTGTGCTGACAGCTCAGAGCCCGGAGCCTGCCTCCGATTCCGTGTCTCCCTCTCTCTCTGCCCCTCCCCTGCTCATGCTCTGCCTCTCTCTGTCAAAAATAAAAATACACATCAAAAAAAAAAATTAAAATAAAGATTAAAAAAATAGTAAACCACACAGGGAGAGTGCAGATATTTTAAAGAGAAATACTTAGGGGAAGAGAGAGAGAAAGGAGGGAATAAAAAAAAGAGGACCCACTGTGGCAGTGACTTCACAAAGCACAGAGGATAAACATGGGGACACAAGGGACCTTCTCCTCAACCCAAAGGAGCTGTACCGGTTTTATGACCAACCCAACAGTACCGTCTCCCCTTTTTCATATCCTGCCGTGTGCAGAAGTCCTCTGTAAATTGTATTTAATCAATTAATTTTTTTAAGTAGGCTCCACGCACCACACAGGGCTGGAACTCATGACTGTGAGATCACGACCCGGGATCAAGAGTCAGACGCTCCACTTTCCTTTCTTTTTCTTCCTTTCTTTTTTTTTAAGTAGGTCTTTTGTAAAATTTTACTTTTTTTGAAGATTTTTTTTTTCAATGTTTACTTATTTTTGAGAGAGACAGTGCAAACGGGGGTGGGGAAAGAGGGAGGGCGAAGAGAGGATCTGAAGCAGGCTCTGTGCTGACCGCAGAGAGCCCAGCACAGGGCTTGAACTCACGAACCGTGAGATCATGTGCTAAGCTGAAGTCAGACGCTCAACCAACTGAGCCACCCAGACGCCGCAGGACTTTGTATATTTTAAACGAAGGTTTACATGACACAAGTTTGACTCTTACTATGTCTCTCAGCCCTCAGTGTCAACTACCCTAAGAATGAATGTGTCTGAGGCTGATTAAAAGTCCTAAAAGGATACGCTAAATAATCACTCTCGTATGAGTTATCTCCAATTCCCTTTGCACGGTCATATTTGCCTGGTGAAATCCAACGCTTCCTTTGTCTACACCATGCCTGTGCCCACTCGGTCAACAGCAGTCACAGAAAAACACACCCCCACCAACTATTCATTTTAATCATGGCCACCAATCTCAAATGGGCCCGGAGTACCTCCCGATTGATAATCGTACCGTCTTGCTGGCCCAATTAGTCTAAGATTCTCCCTAATGACTATTCTACCCCCTCTGCTCTCTCCTCCAATCTCCGATGCCTCTCCCCTATCTTCACTCTCGCCTTCCTATTCCACTGCCACGCCAGGTACAACCATAACAGACTTCCCATAATCCCCCACCGTCACGGAAGTCCTCCTATCTACATCCGTGCCTACAACACTCAGGATGGGCTAAGCTCATGTGGTAGGAACAGCAAAGGATGCTCAACGTCCATAATGGTCCGCTAAGGGTTCTGCTCTATGTGGTCCCTACTCAGGGATGTCGGCTGATGAGAAACCAGTGTTTGGAGTGTTGCTATTGGCCATGGAAGAGGGGGAAATAACTCAACGATGTTCACACGGACAATGAAGGGCTAGCGCGGAAATGACGTGTGTCGCTTAGAACGATTCGCTGGCCACAAGCAGTCACGTGACCCCGCCATGCCATCAGGGGCCAGCAAGCACAATCCTCCCATGTGTCCAGAAGGCAGAGAGAGAGCGGACCCTGTCTGACCTTAGTGCTAATGACTTCCAACATGCCTACCTCCCCTATCTTCTTCTCCTATGAACATGCTAACCTCCTGGGTGATGCCTACCCCCTCCTGTACTAGACCCTTCTCGCCTCTGCAGAGACATCAGTTGTCAACTGCCCCCAGTTTCTCTGGTTTCATGAATGTTCCTTCCTCTACTGCTACTCTATCCTCCTTATCCGCATATATACGTGACCAGCACTTGGGTTTCTCCCACCTTAAAAACCAGAGTGGAAACCTTGACCTCGTGCCCCCTTCCAAGGACAGCCCCACTTCTCTGTTCCCGTACTTGCTAATTCCGGATCTCACTCCAATAAAGGATGCCCCCCCCCCCTCCGTGCCATCCCTTCGCCAAAAGGATGCCTCTCAAGCTCTACCATGACCTCACATGGCCACAGCCAACAGTCCACCTTTAGTCCCCATCTTACTGAAACACCACTGAACACGCTTTCTGAAACGCTTTTCCCGTGTGACTCCCAAGACACTCAGCTTTCTTGGTTCTCCTCTTAACTTTTCCCGGCCGCAGCTGCTCGGTCTTTTATTGGTTCCTTCTGGGTGCCACGACTGTATCACAAGCAGGGTGTCCCAGGGCTCGGCGCTCAGCTGGCTCCCCCTCTCTCCCACGGCCGCCTCCCTTGGTGGCCTCATGCGAGCTCATGATTTTGAATGCCATCTGTACACTGATGGCTCCCAAATGTCTCGCTTCTGCCCGGACGGTCTTAAACCAAGAGATACTCAGCTACGCAAGCCAGTAGGCAATACCACCACGCGGATGGTGCCTCGGTCCGTTCCAGCTGCCGTAACACAAATCCCAAACACAAACATTTGTTTCTCACAGATCGGGAGGCCGAGAAGTCCAAGGCCAGGCAGCGTCTGGTGTGGGCCTGCTTCCTGATAGCGATCTTTTCTCTGTAACCTCACGTGGGGGAAGGGAGGCTCTCTTTTTTTTTTTTCATGATTTTATTTTATTTTTTTTTAATTTTATTTTTTATTCTTTTACACTGACATCCAGATTAGTTAGCACCTAGTGCGACCATGATTTCAGGAGTAGATGCCTCAGGGCCCCTTCCCCATTTAGCCCCTCCCCCTCCTGCAGCCCCTCCAACAACCCTCAGTTTGTTCTCCATATTTATGAGTCTCTTCTGTTTTGTCCCCCTCCCTGTTTTTATATTATTTGTGTTTCCTCTCCCTTAGGTTCATCTGTTTTGTCTCTTAAAGTCCTCATATGAGGGAAGTCACAGGACTTTTGTCTTTCTCTGACTGACTAATTTCACTTAGCCTAATACCCTCCGGTTCCATCCACATAGTTGCAAAGGGCAGGGAGGCCCTTTTGTAAGGGCACCGATCCCCTTCATGAGGGCAAAGCCTACATGACCTCATCACCTCCCACCAAAGGTCCTACCTCCTCATACCATCACTTTGGGAGTTAGGATTTTAACGTACGGGGGGTGCCTGGCTGGCTCGGTTGGAAAAACCGCGGCTCTCGATCTCGGGGTCGTGAGTTGGAGCCCCATGTTGGCTGTGGAGATCGCTTAAAGATAAAATATGTAAAGGGGCACCTGGCTGGCTCGGTGGGTTAAGTGTCCAACTTCGGCTCAGTTCACGGTCTCACGGTCTGTGAACTCGAGCCCCGCGTCGGGCTCTGTGCTGACAGCTCGGAGCCTGGAGCCTGCCTCGGATTCCGTGCCTCCCTCCCTCTCTCTGCCCATCCTCCGCTCACACTTTGTCTCTCTCGCTCTCAAAAAACAACATTAAAAGAAAATTTTTTTTTTTTTTTTTTTTTTTTTTTTGGCGCCTGGGTGGCTCAGTCGGTTAAGCGTCCGACTTCGGCTCAGGTCATGATCTCGCGGTTCGTGAGTTCAAGCCCCGCGTCAGGCTCTGTGCTGATGGCTCAGAGCCTGGAGCCTGTTTCCAATTCTGTGTCTCCCTCTCTCTCTGACCCTCCCCCATTCATGCTCTGTCTCTCTCTGTTTCAAAAATAAATAAACGTTAAAAAAAATTAAAAAAAAATTTTTTTTTTAAGAATTTGAAAACCAGGGGCGCCTGGGTGGCGCAGTCGGTTGAGCGTCCGACTTCAGCCAGGTCACGATCTCGCGGTCCGTGAGTTCGAGCCCCACATCAGGCTCTGGGCTGATGGCTCGGAGCCTGGAGCCTGCTTCCAATTCTGTGTCTCCCCCTCTCTCTGCCCCTCCCCCGTTCATGCTCTGTCTCTCTCTGTCTCAAAAATAAATAAAAAAAAAACGTTAAAAAAAAATTTTAAAAAAAAGAATTTGAAAACCAGTGGCGACAAAAAGTAAAGCGCCATTAACACGCCTCAGCAAAGGTCACCCAGGGTGCTTTCACACACAACTCCGATCATTTTCTTAAGGCGCAAATCCTCATTTCCACACAAGTTACCATACTGTAGCATAGACAGACATCTACATAGGCGTTTATACATTTAATCGTGCCAAATGCAACTGTATCTGAACAAATGAGGTCCGTAACTTTAAATTCAACGTACTTGACCGTTCTTGTCGTGTGTTTCTGTCTATGAAAAATGCAATAATTGGACTAGGTCATTTGTAATAACTTCCCCCCAGAAAATTCTTATGCGGGAGGAGCATGAGGCCCAGACAGTGCCTAGGATGTGCTTCGAATGGTCTAGGATTACAAAATAGTTTAAAGATGAGGCAAAACACAGGAAGCCCAGCCTGACCCGACCAAATATTAAACTAGGGGTGTGACAAGCTATTTGGTCCTCCACGATCACCGTTAATATGTATTCCCTCTACGTGTAAAGAATGCACCTAAAACCTCAGGAATAAAGACTGAAAAGCAAATCAATATGAAAAACTACAGCAACTTTTACTTTCTGTAACAATGGCCCAGAGAGTCAAGGCCAATACACCCCCTGAAGATAGCAGCCGGGCAAAGTAGAAGAAAACATCCTAAAAGGTACCAAAGAGCTACTAAAATCATGAGAAACCGGGGCGCCTGGGTGGCTCAGCCGGTGGAGCATCCGACTTCGGCTCAGGTCACGATCTCACGGTCCATGAGTGCGAGCCCCATATCGGGCTTGTGTTCTCAGCACAGAGCCTGCTGTGGATCCTCTGTCCCCCTCTCTCCGTCCCTCCCCCACTTGCGCTCTCTCAAAAATAAAGAAAACGTTAAAGAAAATCGTGAGGAAACCACTGAGTATCAACTGAAAAGGTGGGTGGGAGGACATACATGGGGGGCTGTTTCGCCCAGATACAGTTCCGTTTGGCAGGATTAAATGTCTAAGTGCCTGTGCAGATGTCAGTCTATGCTACAGTATTGTCACTTGAGTGGAAATGGGGAAGTGTGCCTTAAGAAAATGATCGGAATTACCTGTAATAGCACTCGGGGTGACCTTCGCTGAGGCATGGTAACCGGGCTTTTACTTTTTGTAAAGTATTTTTATGCCATCAGCTTTGAAATTCTTTTTTTTTTCATGTTTTTTTTTTGTTTTATTTGTTTATTTTTGAGAGAGAGAGAGAGAGAGAGAGAATGAGCGGGGGAGGGGCAGAGAGAGAGGAAGACAGAATCGGAAGCAGGCTCCTGGCTCGGAGCTGTCAGCACAGAGCCCGACGCGGGGCTCGAACTCACAGACCGCGGGATCATGACCTGAGCCGAAGTCGGCGCTTTACTGACTGAGCCACCCAGGCGCCCCAAGTTTGTTTTTTTTTTCTGTGAACATAGTCTTCTCCTGTGTAAATACCATTTTTTTTCTTCCATTTTAATCCTTATATCTTTTTCTTGCCTTATTGTCACGGCCAAGACCTCTAGAGCTACGCTGAGTAGAACAAATGATGGCAGGCTGAGAACACAAGCCCGATATGGGGCTCGAACCCACGAACCGTGAGATCATGACCGGAGCCGAAGTCGGACGCTTCACCGAGTGAGCCGCCCAGGCGCCCCGGCTTTCAAATTCTTAATAAGTTGTCCATTTGGATTTGAGAGAGATGCTATTTCTTGCCACGAAACTAACCTTGTCATGTTGCTGGGAAGTAAAAAAAAAATATGAAACAAACGTGAAAACATGGCTGTATTTGCGGATTCCCCAGGAACATGAGAGGATGAAGGTTATTTCTGATGGCCTCTGGGGGAGAAAAAAAACAGAAGTTGGGGCCCACAGAGACCACCTCATTTGGGGATAGAAAAAGCAAAGTGAACAGAAAGTCAGCAGCCCTCATATGCACTTACAGCCAGTGGCTCAGATGACTTAGCTTAATGAGAGGATTCCAGAAAGCTAGTACTTGGGGCATCCGACAGAAGAAAACAAAAACATTCTCTAGAGGCATAAGGCATCTTAGCCCTTCAAACACAGCATCCGAACATAACCAAAGACAACCATTTATGCAGGAAGGAAAGCAATCGTGAGCGAGAAAACACAGAAACAAGACGCAACAGAACAAAACAACGGGACTCCAAATACCAGAAACTGTGAGAATCGGACGGTAAAATAACTATGCTTAACACACTCACGGGGCTAAAAGCCAAACTTAAAAACTTCAGTAAGGTTGGAGCACCTGGCTGGCTCAGCCGGTGAGGCATGGGACTCTTGATCTCGGGGTTGTGAGTTCGAGCCCCACGCTGGGTGTAGACAGACGTTACTCACGAGCAAAATCTTTAAAAAAAAAAAAAAAATTCAGTAGGGAACTGGAAACTTTTTTTTTGTAAAGACACGAGTTTGAAAAAAAAAGAAAATACCAGTTCTACGTGTGAAATTCAATGTTTTCTAAATTAGAAACTCAACAGATGAAGAAAGAATGACTGAGCCGAAAGCAAAGTTGGGGGGAAAGAAAGTATTCAGAATAAATGACGGAGGCATAAGGGAATGGCTAAAGGAATGGTGTCAAAGTGAGACTGTACCAGTTCTGGGCTTAGGTCTTAAGAAAGCCTGACCGCTTTCATTTTTCTGGAAGCCCTTTTAGGAGCCCTGGGTCACCATGTAAAAAAGCCTAACTGTCCCACTGGACAGACCACATGAAGAAGCCATGATGAGAGGCCAACAGAAGACATAGTCCTGACACGAAGATGTCCTGTCAGCACTGCTGACATCAGCCTTCCCAGCTGTCCCCATCAAGGGCACCACACAAGTGAGTGAAGGCAGTTTCAATGCTAAAGCCCCAGATGCCTTCTGTTTGCAGTCTCATGACAGATCCCAAGCAAGAACCGCAGAAGAATCATCCAACTGAGCCCTAGTCTACTCACAAAATCCTTTTTTTTTTTTGAGAGAGAGAGAGAGAGAGAGAGAGCGAGCAGGGGACAGGGGCAGAGGGGAAAGAGAGAGAATCTTAAGCAGGATTCACACCCAGCATGAGCCCAATGAGGGGCTCAATCCCACGACCTTGGGACCGTGACCTGAGCTGAAATCAAGAGTCGGACGCTCAACCAACTAAGCCACCCAGGCGCCCCTACAGAATCTTAAATAATGAAACGCATGCTGTTGTAAGCCACTGATTGTTAGAGTGGCTTGTGTGCAATAACAGATAACCAACACGAAAGGACATAGAGAAAATACCCTAAAATAATTAACACATATTTAATTAACACGTGAGAAAATGGGCTAGAAACAATATAGAAAGAGAACAGTGGAGAAGTTTCCAAAATTCACTCAAGATTCCACTCTCAGATTCAAGAAGCCCTAATAAACCCGAGAAGGGCAAATGAAATCTGTGCGTTAAGCACAACACGATAAAAATGCAGAAAACCAAAGAAGCAATTAAAATCTTAAAAGTAGCCTGAGAGAAGAGGCAAATCACATTCAAAGCGGCAATAATTAGGGGCGCCTGGCTGGCTCAGTCAGTGGAGCGTGTGACTCTTGAGCTCAGGGTTGTGAGTTCGAGCCCACGTGGGGGGTAGAGACTACTTAAAAGTAAACTCTTTTAAAAAGGTGGGGGCAATAATTAAACTGACAACTGATTGTCCACAAGGAAAGAATTACTGGAGTCAGAAGGCAATGGAATGGTATCTTCAAAGAGCTCAAATGAATTATTTGCCACATGGGAATTCTATAAGCAGTGAACATATCAATCAAGAACGAAGGTGGGGGGGGGGGCGCCTGGCTGGCTCAGTCAGTAGAGCAGGTGACTCTCAATCTTGGGGTTGTAGGTATGAGCCCCACACCGGCGGTAAGGTTACTTACAAAAAGAAAATCTTCAAAAAATATACCAGGCACATCAAATCCATATTATTATTTCAAAAGTATCACACACCCTGCTGAAACTGAATTTACATCTCGATTCCACTCTTAATTTTTTTTTACGTTGGTCAATATCACTGACCATATTAGCAGATTAAAGAAAAAAAATCGAATTGTCATCTCGACATGTACAGAAAAAGTAACATCTATTGATAAAAAAAATAATAAACTTGAGGAACAGAAGGGAAATTCCTACTCTAGAAGAAGATACACGCCAAAAATGTATAATAAGCCTAACACTTAACTGGTAAAAGATAAAAAGCACTTCCTTTTAGAAAAGGGAATGAGACGGGAGGTCTGCCATCATTTCTTCTACTCAGCGTAGCACTAGAGGTCTTGGCCATGACAATAAGGCAAGAAAAATATATAAGGATTAACGTGGAAGAAAAAAAAATGCATTTACACATGAGAAGACTATGTTCACGGGGAAAAAAAAAACTCAGGGCACCTGGGTGGCTCACTCAGTAAAGCGCCGACTTCGGCTCAGGTCATGATCCCTCGGTCTGTGAGTTCGAGCCCCGCGTTGGGCTCTGTGCTGACAGCTCGGAGCCAGGAGCCTGCTTCCGATTCTGTGTCTCCCTCTCTCTGTCCCCTCTCCCACTCACACTCTGTCTATCTCTCAAAAATAAATAAAGCATTTAAAAAAAACCCTCAAAGACCTCACAATTATTACAATTTTAAAGGACTTTCGTTTAATGTTTATTTTTGAGAGAGAGGAAGAGTGCGCGAGTGAGGGAGGGGCAGAGAGAGAAGGAAGCAGAAGATCCCAAGCAGGCTCTGCGCTGACAGCAGCGAGCCTGAGGCGGGGCTTGAACTCATGAACAGCAAGATCATGACCTCAGCCGATGTCGGACACAACCAACTGAGCCTCCCCGGTGCCCCTTCCAGGGTTTTTATTAGCAAAGACTGCTGACCGTATCCAAGCTCCAAAATAAAATGTATTTTCATACACTAGCCATTCTTAGAAATAAGCTTTTGACAAATACGCCATTTCGATCACATCAAAATATAACAAGTACGTGGAAATAAGTCTAACAAAATATGTGCAGGATAAAGCCACATGTATTAATCTATTCACATAAAGGTCAGAAACAGGCAGAACTACGTAATTCAGAGATAAATACACAGGTCGCAAAATTAAAACGCAAAACAAGGCAGGGATTTGCATAAAGTCGGGATTTCTCCGGAAGAAAGGCATAATGAGTGGAGGTGGAAAAGGGTTTCCAGGTTCCATTTCTTGGCCTTGGTGGTGGTTAGATGGGGGTTTGTTTACAGCCTCTTTCAGCGGCACACTGTTTCCACTGCACTCCCGCATGTATATTGTGTTTCATACACATGCACGCGTACTTAAAAGGTTTTGACAAATCCCCAAAGAACCAGCTACAAAACCGGGGGAAAGGGCAGATCCGTATGGCAAACGGCTCTTTGAGACATAAGGCTAAACTAATTTGGAACTCTGAACTAATTTGGAACGTTGAAGAAACACGTTGAGTGGAACGTCGTTATTTTTTAAGAAACAGATGACGGCGGGGGTGCGGGGGGACGGGGCCGGGGGGGGGTGGGTACTGGCGCCTAGGTGGCTCGGTCGGTTGAGCATCCAACTCTTGGTTTCGGCTCAGGTCACGAGCTCACGGTTCATGAGTTTGAGCCCCGAGCCGGGCTCTGCATTGTCAGAGCAGAGCCTGCTCCAGACTCTCTCTGTCCCTCTCCCCACTCCCCTGTCTCGCAAGCGCTCAAAATAAATTAAATAAACATTAAAAAGAAAAAAAAAGAGGACTAACAGGAAGAAAGACAGTCTCTTTACCAAGACAGGTAAAAGCACAGGTTTTAGAGTCCCAAAACCTTAAGTTTCAATCTTATGTTTACCACATAGTGGCATGGCATTCTTGAAAGTTGGGGGGTTTTTGTTTGTTTGTTTGTCTTTTGCTTTTTTTTTTTTTTTTTTTTTTTTTTTTTTTTTTAGCAAAGTCTAGTTTCCTGTCCTGCAAAATAATTCCACTTACCTCATGAGGATTAGAGAGAAAATATCTGCAGGGTCTTGTCACGTAATAGAAGGTCAGGAAATGAAAATTTTGTAATTATCTCAGCTGCGTCCCCACTATTATTTTTTTTAAATTTTTTTTAACGTTTATTTATTTTTGAGACAGAGAGAGACAGAGCATGAATGGGGGAGGGGCAGAGGGAGAGAAGCACAGAATCTGAAACAGGCTCCAGGCTCCGAGCCATCAGCCCAGAGCCCGACGTGGGGCTCGAACTCACGGACCGCGAGATCACGACCTGAGCCGAAGTCGGCCGCTTCACGGACTGAGCCACCCAGGCGCCCCACGTCCCCACTATTCTTAACAAGCGTATGGTCTTGAACTGACACACAGTTCCGAGCAAAGGGCTTACCAGCCCTTCAGTTAATAAAACTCGATCATCAGGAGGTACCTCACCTGAAATCGACAAGTGCAGGTGACAAGCTGTACAGGACTGTCGTTAATTTCATTTACTACATTCCATAAACACGGGTTTAGCAGGCAACTCCCAACAGTTCTTTTTCTTAAAAGAGTTCTAAGAACCCCTTTGACATATACTTAGATGGCCACAGTATAACCTGAAAGCATGAAGGACATACATAGCCCTCCATCGACAATGAGCCTTTATGCGCATTAGCCCAAACGTGTTCAAGTACACAAGTATTCGCCATGGGAGCCTGAGTGGCCCATGCGCGCTCTCCTCCCCTCGTTCCACCTTATTCCTACGCGCTTGCTTGAGCAAGGCCACGGGAGATCCACTCACCCTGTGAGAAAACAGTGTGATGAACTCGGGAGCGACTGGGTGGCTCCGTGGGTTAAGCGTCCAAGTTCGGCTCAGGTCACCATCTCACGGTTTGTGGGTTTGAGCCCCGCGTCGGGCTGTGTGCTGACAGCTCAGAGCCTAGACCTTGCTTCGGATTCTCTGTCTCCCTCTCTCTCTCGCTCTGTCTGTCCCTCCCCACTTGTTCACACCCACACACTCACTCTCTCTCTTTCAAAAATAAATTAAATAAACATTTTAAAAAAGAAGTGAATCAGAACTGTGAGGTATGACACAGGTATCTATAGTTTGTAAAACCTTCTCCTGGCGATTCTAACGAGCCGCAAGGGTGGAGACCACCACGGTAAAAGAAATGCCAGCAAAGAAACATAATTGTCAGTCCTTCACAGTCAAAACAATGGCTATAAGAGATCCAGGCTGTATGTAAAGAATTTCATGATCAAGAGGTATTTGATACAACGGAATTAAAGGAGACACACACGTAGCTTCTCCAGAACCCTGCATTTCGTATGAGGAGCAGATTTTGCCAATGTCATGCTAAGAACAGAAAAAAGGAACGCCACTGCTTTCTCTCGGGGCTTTGTGCTTTCTCTTGTGGTTTTATCCATGCTAAGTAGTGCATTAGAAAGTCGCTCACCATGTAACGCTTTCAATTAGTCCGTATCAAAAAGAAAAGCATCCTTACTAAAAAGTGGGGGGGGGGGGGGGGGAGGGGCGGGGCAGAAGCGTGACTTTGGTTTTTCTGGACTGTCCATTTAGGGGAACGTGTATTTCCACCCATGCTCCAGGGATTCCGGGTTTATTTTCCAAATTTCTCCTATAGAAATCAGGCGTTACTGTAGTAATATTTACCCACCCTGGTATCATTTCCCGCTTGCTTACTCTAGGGCTTTTGCACATAGCAACCACCCAAACCCTTGCTGCCGGCTGCTCACAGAACTCAGATCCCTGGCAACATTCAGAAATGAACAGATCTTTAAACTAGGGGAACATTTAGCTGAACACCATAGTTTGAACTGTCTCGAAAGGGCTGTTTGTGCTGAATCCATCCCAGATCTGTCAATTCTTGTAAGTAGCACATCTCTATCTTCATGCAGGTGGACGAGTGGAAAGCTAGAGCAGGATAAGCCGGCTCCTAAGTTTACTCGTTACTACTGTATTTTGCAGTTAAAGACATTAATTCCCAGCATGTATATGTATATATGTATATATATGTGTGTGTGTATATATATATACGTGTATATATACATATATACACACATATATATACACACACGCATATATATGCGTGTGTGTATATGTGCGCATATATGCATATGCATATATACACACATATACACATATATTACAAGCATACATATATGCATATATGTATATATGTATACATATGTATGTGCACATACACATATATGCATATATATACATGTATATATAGCTAAACAATCAATTGTTTAGTACACATGTATTTCTCCCCCCTGACAATAGTTGCAAATAAATGGTATCTTTATGCAGATTTTGAGAAGGGTCCTAGTCTTTAGGTAAGAACGGAGCAGTTACCGTGGTAGCTATTTGAATCAGTGGAGTTATCAGTGGACCGCTATTCTCTGCCAACATGTTTTCCCTAGAAGTAACTTCAGTGGAAGGTATGACAACGGATGGGATTCTTCACATAAAGGTCCTCTCGTGTGCGGACTCAAAAGTGAGTGGTCGATTAACACCTCCCTGAGGAAAATTCATCACAGTTGGGATGGGGTCCAGACACAGAAAGGGCCTGTATAGGGAAAAATCACAACCTCTTCTCTGAAACTTTTGGTAACAAGGCTCACCAGAAATGCGAATTAGTTACACAATACACGTGCACACACTCATAATACGTGGATATGCATACAAGTATGTGTATATGTGTATATATATATAATTCTAATATATTAATATATTAATTTTAATATAATTTATATAATTATATATATATACTGCATATATCTAGGGGCTCCTGGTTAGCTCAGTTGGTAAAGCATCCAACTCTTGATCCCAGGGTCGTGAGTTCAAGCCCCACGTTGGGAATGGAACCTACTTAAAAAAAATAAAAATAGGGGTGCCTGGGTGGCTCAGTCGGTTAAGCGTCCGACTTCGGCTCATGTCATGATCTCACAGCCCGTGAGTTCGAGCCCCGTGTCGGGCTCTGTGCTGATAAGTCAGAGCCTGCAGCCTGCTTCAGATTCTCTGTCTCCCTCTCTCTCTGCCCCTCCCCCGTTCATGCTTGTCTCTCTCTGTCTCAAAAATAAACACTAAAAAAATAAATAATTTATATATAATTTATGTATAATTATGCATACACATAATACTATAATTATTTATATACATCATTTAAAAATATATACCCACAACCATACAAAACAAAGCGTGAATAATACTGAATTAGCTAAAATCAAGACTGAATCCCCAAAACATCCCCCATGAGTCAGGTCTTTATTCTTTTTCACAATAGGGGAGTTTTTCCAAATCGGATCCACCAGCAGGCTGTCTCTGTCTAGTGACTCACGATCTCTTAGGTGTATGATGGGTTTGGGATGAGTCACACCGGGGCTGACTCACTTTCCTCCATGACTAACCTGTGCGGGAGTTTGTCGGTGAAGGACCCACAGCCCACCACAAGGCGGCACCCTAGGGAAGGAAGAGCCTAAGGTTTCTGGGTTCCAAGAGAAAAATAGCCTTTGGGTTGCAAGAAGCAAGTAGCACGCAGCGGGGAAATACAGAATACACAGCTCGCTGATGAATTCTTGCGTTTGTGTAATGAAGTCAGCATCTGAGGAAAGCATTATCTTCAATTCTTTGAAAAGGACTGGTTGAGAGACTTAAAAGGAAACAGGTCCAAAAAGTGGCGAGGTTAATTTCACCCGTGGTCAGGGCCCAAACATGAACATATAATTTGGAAGAAGAAAAATAAAAACCTATTCAACGTTAGCCTGACTCCTCGGTTCTATTTAAAAGGAAAAAAGAGGGGCGCCTGGGTGGCTCCGTCGGTTGAGCGTCCAACTTCGGCTCGGGTCATGATCTCACGGTCCGTGAGTTCGAGCCCCGCCTCGGGCTCTGGGCTGATGGCTCAGAGCCTGGAGCCTGCTTCCGATTCTGTGTCTCCCTCTCTCTCTGCCCCCTCCCTGCTCATGCTCTGTCTCTGTCTCAAAAATAAATTAAAAAAAGAATTAAGAAAAGGAAAAAAGAAAAACGGGGCAGCTGGGTGGCTCAGTCGGTTGAGCGCCTGACTCTTGATTTCAGCTCAGGTCATGATCTCACGGGTTCGTGAGCACGAATCCCGAGTTGGGCTCCACACTGACAGCACGGAGACAGCTTGGGATCCTCTCTCTCCCCCTCCCTCTCTCTCTGCCCCTCCCCCGTCAATAAATAAACATTTAAAGAAAAGAGACTTACTTAAAAAAAAAAAAACAACGTTCTTCAGACACAAGAATTTCACACACATACAAAAAGTTATCCTTCATTAGTTGATACAAACTTTCTGTAAAGGGCCAGAGAGTAAATAGGTTATAAGCTTTGCAGGCCATACATGGTCTCTGTTACTCTGTCACTGTACTATGAAATCAGCCATAGGCGATTGAGTAACTTAACGGGTAGGACTGTGTTCCAATAAAACTTTACCTAAACCACAGGTACAGATATGGCCCACGGGCTGTCATTTGCCGTAAAACCAGGCAAAAACCTTACACTGGTGGGGCATCTGAGAGTGTCAAGGATTTTTCATAAATTTTTTTAAGTTTATTTATTTTTGAGAGAGAGAGAGAGAGAGAGAGAGAGTGTGTGTGAGCAAGGGAGGGGCAGAGAGAGAGGGAGACACAGAATCGGAAGCAGGTGCCAGGCTCTGAGCCGTCTGCACAGAGCCCGACACGGGGCTCAAACTCACGGACTGTGAGATCATGACCCGAGCTGAAGTCGGATGCTCAACCGACTGAGCCGCCCAGGGACCCCAAGTGTGTAAAGGAGTTTTAAACAAACCCTACTTCATTCAGTGTCCACACCCTCCCTGCAGTGAATCAGGTTCTCTTGACATACAATCTACACATTAAAAAACTCAAAAACAAGATTACTATCATATAGCAGGGTCAGATAAGAACAGATTCTTTAGTTCAAGAATTATCATTTTGTTCCAAAGATTCCGAACATTACACGTTAGATTACTTCTAATACTGTTCAAGTTCAATCCTATAAAATCTAAGTAAGATTTCTAAAATTCAAATAAGCCAAACCAAAGGTCATGAGCCAAAAGGTCATCATTGAAATTAAACCGTCTAGATAAAATAACTGTTTTTCCTAGAAGCTGGAAAAGAGAAAAACAATCCAAAATGATTACTGTTCTAACTATGCCCATTTTAAATTATATACCCTAAAATAGGTTTTTAAAAAATTTTACCTAAATATTGTTGATCGTTTTTCATTATGGTCCAATTGAAAGGCAAATCATAATTCACAAAGAAAACTTTTGCAACTGTGTTTCTGTTCATTTTTTTTAATGCTTATTTACTTTTGAGAGAGAGAGAGAGAGAGAGAGAGAGAGAGCATGAGCAGGGCAGGGGCAGAGAGAGAGGGAGACACAGAATCTGAAGCAGGTTCCAGGCTGTCAGCGCAGAGCCCGACGTGGGGTTCAAACCCACGAGCCTGAGATCACGATCTGAGCCGAAGTCGGATGCTTAACCGACCGAGCCACCCAAGCGCCCCTGACACCGTGTTTCTAAGGACAATCCGCATCAGTGTTGTTCACGTTTTAATGTACATAACGAATCTCAGGTGAGGGATGTCGCTGGCCCTTGGACCACCCTTTAAGTAACAAAGAACACATAATCACCTTGGAAATGGAACGGAGGCAGGAATTTTAAGTTAGCTCCCCGGGGATGATGCACTTGGTAAAGGGACTTAAGGAGAATAATCCAGAAATTATGCCCATCTTTTCTTTTATGCCTACAAAATCCTCCGCATTGTGTGCGTTTGAGTCAAAACCAGTCAAAACCCAGGAAAATCAAGTTCCATCCAAACAGCACATTCGGTACCATGGCAAAATTTCGTCAAAGGGAACATTTGCTGGCAGCCTTTTTACGTGTCAGGCAGGCGCAACATGCTTTGAATACGTCATTTCTCTTCATTATTCCATTTCACGGGAGACATCTGAAGACACGGCCTCTGCTCAAGGTCAGAACCTGAATTCGAAATCCATCGGCCTGCCTCCACCTGTCCACTTTTTATGTTCTACATCTCACCATCGCATTCCCTTCCAGGAGGTCGAGGGGCTCGTGACTCCCAACGGCTTTTCCCTCTGTATCACAGCATTAGTCACCCTTTCAATTGTCATGGGGGAAAAGTACAAGTCCCCACTTAACTTGACTTTGGGTTCGGCCCTATGACACACGTTGACTAATGCGAGCAGACACGGCATCGTGCTTTTGGGTTGTGCTCCTGGCAGAAGCTGTTCTTTCAGCATTATTTGTAAGAATACAAAAAAAAAAAATTGGAAACGACCTACGGTCCATTAAACATAATCATTATCAGAGACGCATGATATGGAAGGATGCATGATGTAAAACGAAAAAAAAAACAAAAACAAAACCCACAAAACCACGCCTGCGGCTGTGGGTCCACCGCAACAGACACACGCACAGGGGGAAGACAGACAGAAAGGAAACTGACCAAAATATAATCAAGATTTTGTTCGACTTCCGGTTAACGGTCTGTCCTCTGTTTTCCACAGGTCTGTTCCCGTGTCAGACGGCTTCAATAAACTGCCAATGAAATCTCCAACTTTCACATTTCAATGCGAGACTTCATTTTTAATGGGGTTTACTCGGTTAAGCCTCTGACTCCTGCTTTCAGCTCAGGTCACATCTCATGATCGTTTCATGAGACAGAGCCCCGAGTCGGGCTCAGCTCTGACAGCACAGAGCCTGCTTGGGATTCTCTTTCTTTCTCTCTCTCTCTCTCTCTTCCCCTCCCCCACTCATTCGCGCACTCTCTTCTCCCTCTCTCTCTCTCAAAAATAAACTCTACTGGCAGCCTGGGCGGCTCGGTCGGTTGAGCGTCCGACTTCAGGTCAGGTCGTGATCCCACGTTGCGTGAGTTCGAGCCCCACACCGGGCTCAGTGCTGTCAGTGCAGAGCCCGCTTCGGGTCCTCTGTCTCCCTCTCTCTCTCCCCCTCCCCCTCTCATGCTCTCTCTCACAAAAAGAAAAAAAAAGCATTTTTAAATACATAAATAAGGGGCGCTTGGGTGGCTCAGTCGCTTGAGCGGCCAAACTTCGGCTCAGGTCATGATCTCGCAGGCCGTGAGTTCGAGCCCCGCGTCGGGCTCTGTGCTGATGGCTCGGAGCCTGGAGCCTGTTTCAGATTCTGTGTCTCCCTCTCTCTGACTCTCCCCCGTTCATGCTCTGTCTCTCTGTGTCTCAAAAAGAAATAAACGTTAAAAAAAAAAATTAAAAAAATAAATAAATAAATGCAAGTTAGGGGAAGACGAGAAAGCAGAATCTCAAGGTTTGAAAGCCAAGAAAAACCTCTTGGGGTCCTTGGCCAAAAGTGCCGAAGTCACTGCACAGATCTGGGTTTAAACAGGTAACAGTCAGTCTCAGTTGTGGTTTTACCTTGAAGCGGCTCAGTCACCTTCGGTAAGTCAGTTACACTTCTTCAAGGGCATCTTTCAAAGAGGGGGACTTGCTAAAATCATCCCACTGCCCCCTCCAAGCTCTACATTTCAATGGTTTCAAGCAGAGAGCTTATACTTTTGCTCGTGGTTCACCTACCCACCCCCTCCTCGCTCCCTGGCACCCCCCCCCCCGAAAAAAACTGAAGTGGGAACAAAAGTCAAGGTGCCTGTAATTTAAATACCCTTGGGCTGATTTCACATCTCGCTTTTAATAGTGACAGCCACAACAAACAGATGGTTACTGCCGACACGGGATGTGTCATTACAGCCCTAATGATAATTGATGTTTTTACAGCTCTTTACTGTTTATAAAGCACCTTCACATAGGAAACTATCTCTTTGCAGGTGACACGATTATGTAAATAGAAAATCCTGGGGCTCCTGGGTGGCTCAGCCGGTTAAGGGTCCGACTCCGGCTCAGGGCACGATCTCGTGGTTCGTGAGTTCGAGCCCCGCGTCGGGCCCTGTGCTGACAGTTCGGAGCTCGGAGCCTGAAGCCTGCTTCGGATTCTGGGTCTCCTTCTCTCTTTCTGCCCCTCCCCCGCGCTCTCTCTCTCTCAAAACTAAATAAACATTAAAAAAAAATTTAAATATATAGTGTTGGGGCGCCTGGGTGGCTCAGTTGGTTAAGCATCCAACTCTCCATTTCAGCTCAGGTCATGATCTCAAAGTTTCTGAGTTCGAGCCCCGCATCAGGCTCTGTGCTGGGTCAGTGCAGAGCCCGCTTGGAATTCTCTCCCTCTCTCTCTCCCCTTCCCCCACTCGTGCACGCACGCGCGTGAGCTCTCTCTTGCTCTCTGTCTCGAAGATAAATCAATAAAACTTAAAAAAAAAAATAGTTTCTTGACCCTGACACACAGCATCTGGGATTTCCCACTTGGTGTCACACAAACACAGAAAATGTGTGAGTCAAAAGAAATTTGCAGAGTTTGATCCTTTCAATCGATTGAAATTCAAGGACAACCTTAATTTCCAAGCGATGGATGACTGGAATCCAAAGGGCAGAGATGGAAAGGACTGGGGCTCAACTGTTCCAATGTCCAAACATTCTCAGGAGGTGAAAACAGAGGCCTCCCCCTGGGACAAGTACTAGAACTCCGGGCTCCTGCCAGGCCTGGGGGCTCTCGGCGCTGGCCGGGTCTTACCCAGCTTCTAAGAAAAATTAACAACAGAAACTCCTCCTTAACACTGAAATGTGCAAACCATATGGATGCTGCCTGCTAATGGTCCTCGAATTCTCTGGAACAAATTCTCCCCCACAAATGGCAGGCTTTGGAATGAGTCATGCCTCGTTTTAGGACAAAAGAGAAGTAAATGTGTCCGATAAGGACCCCGTCTGAGAGGACGTTAAATCAACTGAACCGGCCTCCATTACCATCTTCTACCTAAGAAAAGTGTTTTCTGGATAAATGAAACTTGGGAACCTAAGGAAGTGAAATGAAAATATTTTGACGAAGACCGTATTGTCTCAGGGGTGCCATTTTCTTCCTTTGGAAATATGGCAATGAGTCAGCAGGTGCTTCAGGGGCAACATTACTTTTATCATGAAGCTGAAAAATGTTGGAAGTGTAAACTGAGGACTCCACGAGGAGAACAGAGGACATGAAGATGATGGAGAGTATGAAACTGCCCCTCCCACCTTATAGGTTTTAGGTAGAAAAAAACAGTAGGAGGCTTCCGCGAGCCACTAAAGGATTCAAGGTCAAGAATGTCAAAGGAAGGGAGCCCTTCCTTCTGAGGATTTCCCTCCCTCGGGGCCCCTGGGAGCTGAGGAGATTTGCCTAGAGAGAAGATTTCTAGGGAGCCAAAGAAACCAGCAAAGCTTTTTGGCGAACACGCTAATGTAGGCTCCTGGGACAAATGGGAAATACCCACATTTGTGAGTTCCGCAGCTCTAAGAGGGACGCAGAGATGGGAGGCCAAAGGCCATTAAAAGGGAGAGTGAAGTCTCCGGTTTCAGTGTTTCAGAGACGACATTTTTACTGAGGGAAGAGGGCTCCCTCGAGTACATCACCAGGTTTCTCCTCAAAACAGTGGCAAGACTTTAAAACCAAGGGGACAGGAGGCGCCTGGGTGACTCTGTCGGTTGAGTGTCCGATTCTTGAGTTCAGGTCCGGTCATGACCTCAGATTCCCTCTCCCTCTCTCTCTGGCCCTTCCCTGCCCCGCACACGCGTGCACACACGTGCGTGCTCTCTTTCCCAAATTAAAAAAAAAAAAGAGAGACTAAAAGTCAAGGGGACAGGGAGCTAAGCACAAGACCCCCAAAGGGCAAAGTTTAATCTCCCACAGTTTGTCAGGGCCAAGAAGACAAAAGATCTTCTAGGGTTTCAATTAAAAGCTCGGAAGAACCAGGTCTAGTAGAAAAAGAAGAAGCAGACAGGAGAAAAATTGCAAGAAAACGTAACCAACGTTCAAGAGAAAACAAAGACAAGAGATGCAGACTCGAAGATGATCCAGATTATGGGATTCAGCAGACAAAATCTTTAAAGTAATGGATTAATTGGTCAAAGAAAATGAAAAAAAAAATGGATGAAAAAATGGAGAATTTCAAAAAAGAACTAGAATCTATGTAAAAAAAATAATCTAGGGGCGCCTGGGTGGCTCAGTCGTTAAGGTCCGACTTTGGCACAGGTCATGATCTTGCGGTTCCTGAGTTCGAGCCCCGCGTCGGGCTCTGTGCTGACAGCTCAGAGCCTGGAGCCTGCTTCAGATTCTGTCTCTCTCTCTCTGCCCCTCCCCTGCTCACACTCTAATACCATCTCTCTCTCTCTCTGCCCTCCCCTGCTTACACTCTGTCTCTCTCTTCTTCAAAAGTAAAACAAACATTGGGGCGCCTGGGTGGCTCAGTCAGTGAAGCGTCTGACTTCAGCTCATGTCATGATCTCGCCGTTTGTGGGTTCAAGACTTGCATTGGGCTCTGTGCTAACAGTTCAGAGACCGGTGCCTGCTTCAGATTCTGTGTGTGTCTCTCTTTCTCTCCGCCACTCCCCTGCTCACACTCTGTCTCTCTCAATAATAAACATTAACAAAATTTTTAATAAATCAAAATAAATACAATTTAAAAATAAACATTAAACAATTTTTAATAAAAATAAATAAAAAAATAAGTAAATAATAAATAAAAGTTAATGGAAGGCAACCCTATTAAAACCCAAACAGAAAAGGTGGGGGGGCACTGGCTGGCTCAGTTGGTGGTGTGGGACTCTTGATATCGGGGTTGTGAGTTCAAGCCCCACGGTGGGTGTAGAGATCACTTAAAAAAGAAATTAAAATTTTTTTTAAAGTAGAAAAGGGGAAAGGAAAAACTAAACAGATCATAAGGAACACGAGAAGCTCTCCTGACCACGTAATTGGAGAGACAGAAGAGAGTAAGCGACAGAACAGGCAGAAGCAGTATTTGAAGAGAAAATGGCTGCGAACCTTGCAATACTGATGAAAGACCTCAACCTTCAAGTTCCAGAAACTCCACAAACCAAAGCCAGGTTAAACATAAGGGAAAAAAACCACACGTGGACTTGGGAAGGTCAAATGCTTAGTACAAAAACATGGCAAGCACTACGGAAAATCAGGTAGCAACCCCCACATGCAGTCCACTAAAACTTAACCTTCTTCTTGTTGGAGAGGTTATAATAAAGAGGGCAGTGCGAGGGGTACCCTAACTCAACAATAAAGTTGACATTCTTTAACAGGGTGGTAATCACTCTGCTCTTGACCAAGTACAGGAAAACTCCGCCGTGACATTAAACTCGAATGGTTGCCTCTTGGTCTCTACCTGGCCACTGATCTCAGTTCCAGGCGATCAACATGTTTTAATCCCAGTGATGGTCTCATGGTAGAGTTTAAGGACATCAGGAAAAAAAAAAAAAAAAAAAAAAAACCACAACCATGGCATGAAGGCTGACGGAGTAGCAGAGGAAAACGGGACTCTAGAGACAAGCAGCCCAACCCTCATGTTAAAAACTGACAAAACCAAAGCCCAGAGCAGTGAGAATGATGTACCCAACCCCCACAGCTCTTTAGAAGCTGACCGGAAACCTGAACGGCAGCCTCCTGACTTCTGATTCTAGCACCAGGCCAGTCTGAGGTCAAATCGAATCCAAGGTGAAAACCCTTGCCGCAATGCATGGATTTTAACGAATATACAGTTTCACGAACGGTGATGGAAAGTCACTGCTGGTGATGCAAAATACAAGACCCTAGGTGTTCATTCACGGACCGTGGAGATATGGAGACCCAGCATTATCACTGGGAAGAGCTCCTACACACACACGTACACACACACGCACACTGACTTAGATCACACTCTGCGAACCTGATGCTCACAGATAGAGCAGAAAAACGTGTCAAAGAGACCGAGAGAGGTGCGGCCAGGGACGATCACTTAAACCCCAGCAGTCAGGTTCCCATGCATGACGGTGAATGGGGGAAGGTGTCCCACACTGACGTCCCTGGAGGTAAAGAAAAGACAACAGCCGACCCTCTGCATGGGTTCCTTACCACCAGAGCACAAAATGTCGCCTCGGCGCACATGGCTTTTTACTTCGCATCCGTTAAATCTGAGGCGCTGTGATTGGCTAAAGCAGCCGTACCTCTTCCTCTTTAGGATATTGACGAAGACTCTACTGCGCTTTCCTCCGTTACCTTTTCCTGATCAAATACACGCCACGTTTTCGTTTGTGTTCATTTGTCAAAACACAGTCCAACACCCTCCCTCACCCACCGCTGGGCCCGAGATCCCAACCTCTGTGCTCCAAATACTGACAGCTGGCATAACAAGAAGAAAATTTTGCCATGGTTAATCAGGAACAAAAACATGGTTTTTACAAAACAGGGAGGTCATTTTAAATATTTTCCAACGCGGGGATTAGTATTCAAAGGACAGGAGGATGACTGATTAACCATCTAGTTTATCTTTTTTTTTTTTTAATTTATTTTGAGACAGAGACAGAGCACAAGCAGAGGGGCAGAGAGAGGGGGAGAGAGAATCCCAAGCAGGCTTCGTACTATCAGCACAGAACCCGGGGCTCGACCTCACGAACCGTGAGATCATGACCTAAGCCAAAATCAAGAGCTGGTCGCTTAACCCACTGAGCCACCCAGGCGTCCCCAACCATCTAGTTCATATTAAATGTGTATGTTTTTAAATCCCCACTGAAAAGCCAACAGTGTGCCCTGTAACAGCATTCAGTGTGGCGTCTGAGGCTCCTCCTAAAACTATCACCTTGAATTCCTTAGTCATTTCCCTATCATAACCTTCTCCAATGTAAATATTAACAATCCGTGATAAAGCTCAAGTCACTGTTCTATGTGGCTGTTTGAATAAATCAGCTCTATGCTTACTCATGATTTTTGTACAGCTTTTGTTTTAACCTTATGCAGGAGGATGTGTGTTCTCTGTCTCCCTCTCTCTCCACCCCCCTCTCTGCCTGTCTCTCCCCCCGCCACACGCCCATAGTATAGTATATATAGACTATACTGATGCATCTATACATCAGTCAACATAATATGAAGGAGAATTCACATTACGCAACATGTCAGGAATATAGTGTATAAAATATTTTACACTATTGTCTAGATTATCAAACTAGCTCTTAGAAAAACAAAACATGAGGGATGCCTCGGTGGCTCAGTCAGTTACGCATCCAACTTTGGCTCAGGTCATGATCTCACGGTTCATGAGTTCAAGCCCCATGTCAGGGTCTAAGCTGTCAGCACAAAGCCCGCTTTGGATCCTCTGTCCTTCTCTCTCCCTGATCCCTCCACCACCACTTGTTCTCTCTCTCTCTCATAAATAAACATTTCTTTAAAACTACAGTATAGAAGGGAGCCTGGGTGGCTCAGTCGGTCAAGGGTCCACCTTTGGCTCAGGTCATGATCTCACGGTTTGTGAGTTCGAGCGCCGCATCGGGCTCTGTGCTGACAGCTTGGAGCCTGGAGCCTGCTTCAAATTCTGTGTCTCCCTCTCTCTCTCTGCTCCTCCCCCGCTCATGCTCTGTCTCTCTGTCCTTCAAAAATAAATAAAAACATTTAAAAAAATTAAAACTACAGTATAGGGGCGCTTGGTCAGCTCAGTGAGTTAAGCGTCCAACTTCGGCTCAGGTCACGATCTCACAGCTTGTGGGTTCAAGCCCCGTGTCAGGGTCTGTGCTGACAGCTCAGAGCCTGGAACCTGCTTCGGATTCTGTGCCTCCCTCTCTCCCTGCCCCTTCTCTGCTCCCGCTCTGTTTCTCTGTTTCTCTCTCTCTCTCTCTAAAATGAATGAACATTAAAAATTTTAATAAAAACTACACTATAAAAATTAGTTACTTGTTTCAAAACGAAAACAAAAAACAAACACCTATCTCAATGAGGATCCTATTTCAATCTGTTAAAACTCCTTCCCTCGCTCAATTGTTACCAGTGAAAAATAACGATTTTCTAACTCAAACTAGTCACGGTCTTCTAAAAATAATGGAACTACAGCCCCTCGAATTTACGTTATTTTAAATAAACAGTGAATGCGATACAGAGATCCAGGAAGAAACTGACTCATAAACAGAATATAGTGAGCGGTGTCTTTTGTTCTCTACAAAATAAAAGGAGAAGCATGCCCTGAGAAAAAATTTTAAGAAGATTTTGTTTAACATAAGTGAAAGTTCTATTTTCCCCATAAATAGTAACACATCTGTCATTCTGACAGAGGATTACTCGTGTTGTGGATGTTTCATGCCTCTAACTGTGTCAGTAGCCGATCTGGAGTGGCATAGGCAGGCAAAACACCTGTACAAGGTCAGAAAGAGGTCCAAAGGGGGTCTCGAGGCCCTTCAAGTGTCCCTTATTTTACGCATTTGGGTCACTCCCCAGTCCATCTGTACTTCCGGGATGAGGAGAGATGGGCTTGAATGAGGAAAAATTTAGATCCGTTTTCTTTCCTTCCACCGGCTCTACTGAAACATACCGATTTGTACTATAACAAAGTTCTGGAAAAACTCAAAACTGACCCAAGGTGACTCTACTACTTCTGGAAAGTCAGGGTCACTTCGTATATGTTTCTCTCAGAATATTTACTAATAAGCATTTCATGTAGATTTCAACTAAGCTCCTGCCCATATATTGTAACTACACTTTCTTATAATGTATGAGAGTCCTTAAAAAGAATCCTTTAACAGGTAGCAAACCAGAAACCTTTAAACTCATGTTTCCACTCTGAATATTCCGTTCATAGCAGCTGGAAAAGCACACACACATTATGGCCAGGTAAACTATGACCATTTCTCTGTATAAGATCTTCAATTTTCACACGTGAACAGCCGCCATCAGTCAGACCTCTTTTCATTTCCTGACGTTCTCTTCCCCCCAAAATGCCTTTTAAATGGGGTGTAAGACAGCAAAGGAAACAACCAACAAAACTAAAAGGCAACCAACGGAATGGGAAAAGATATTTGCAAATGACATATCGGACAAAGGGCTAGTCTCCAAAATCTATAAAGAGCTCACCAAACTCCACACCCGAAAAACAAATAACCCAGTGAAGAAATGGGCAGAAAACATAAATAGACGCTTCTCTAAAGAAGACATCCGGATGGCCAACAGGCACATGAAAAGATGCTCAGCGTCGCTCCTCATCAGGGAAATACAAATCAAAATCACACTCGGATATCACCTCACGCCCGTCAGAGTGGCCAAAATGAACAAATCAGGAGACTATAGGTGCTGGCAAGGATGTGGAGAAAGGGGAACCCTCTTGCACTGTTGGTGGGAATGCAAACTGGTGCAGCTGCTCTGGAAAACAGTGTGGAGGTTCCTCAGAAAATTAAAAACAGACCTACCCTATGACCCAGCAATAGCACCGCTAGAAATTTACCCAAGGGATACAGGAGTGCTGATGCATAGGGGCACTTGTACCCCAATGTTTATAGCAGCACTCTCAACAATAGCCAAATTGTGGAAAAAGCCTAAATGTCCATCAACTGACGAATGGATAAAGAAATTGTGGTTTATATACACAATGGAATACTACGTGGCAACGAGAAAGAATGACGTATGGCCCTTTGTAGCCACGTGGATGAAACTGGAGAGTGTGATGCTAAGTGAAATAAGCCATACAGAGAAAGACAGATACCATATGGTTTCACTCTTTTGCGGGTCCTGAGAAACTTAACAGGAACCCATGGCGGAGGGGAAGGAAAAAAAAAGAGGTTAGAGTAGGAGAGAGCCAAAGCATTAGAGACTTTAAAAACTGAGAACAAACTGAGGGTTGATGGGGGGTGGGAGGGAGGGGAAAGTGGGTGATGGGCCTTGAGGAGGGCACCTGTTGGGATGAGTACTGGGTGTTGTATGGAAACCAATTTGACAATAAACTTCATATATTAAAAAAAAAAGTTAAAAAAAAAAGAAACTGAACAATCTAAAATAAATAAATAAATAAATAAATAAATAAATGGGATGTGAGAGGCAAATCGATGGCAAACACTAAAGGATGCGTCGTAACCAGAAGGTCCCCAATGCCCAAGGGTATCTACAGCGGCTTCCAGAATACAGAGGAAACAGAGAGATGCTTGTCCGTTCTCCCGCACCGAGAGCAATCTGCCCATCCTACAGCATCAAAGGTACCTCATCAAGGCCAAAAAGAAACTGGGGCTGTCTCAAATATGCTTTGGATGAAAGGATGAGGACAGAGGACTTGAGGGGAGAATCAAGAGCACACTAGGAAACACAGGGCCATCTTAGTTGGGCTCCTCTTAGATGCGATTGGATGCACTTGGGGATACAACCATCCTCCCTCCAACCCCCTGGACCACACCTGGCCGTATCTCATATTCCTGCTTCTAGGCAAACGCAGTATGTTACTCGCAAAAAGGGCTGCAATATTTCTCCTCTATCCGTGCTCCTTACAGCATGACGGAGCTCCTGCCTTCAAGAGACAGAAGCTATTTCGCCACCTCCCTGGCTCTGGGACTCGTTTTGGCTAACAGAATTCAGAGGAAGTAACCTGGAGGCAGTTACAAGCCTAGGCCTCAAGAGACCTTGCATACCTGGGCCCTCTTAGAACCCTAACACCCCCAGTGCGAACGAGCCCGAGCTAGCCTGGTTAAAAGATATTTTTAAAAAAAGCACGGGCGGGGGGGGGGGGGCGCCTGGGTGGCTCAGTCGGTTGAGCGTCCGACTTCGCTCAGGTCACGATCTCACGGTCCGTGAGTTCGAGCCCCGCATCAGGCTCTGTGCTGACCACTCAGAGCCTGGAGCCTGCTTCCGATTCTGTGTCTCCTTCTCTCTCTGGCCCTCCCCCCGTTCATGCTCTGTCTCTCTCTGTCTCAAAAATAAATAAATGTTAAAAAAAAATTTAAAAAAAGCACAGGGGGGTCACCTGGCTGGCTCAGTCGGAAGAGCATGTGACTCCTGGACTCTTGGATCTCGGGGTCATGAGTTTGAGCCCCGCAATGGGCATAGAGATTACTTTAAAAAAGAAAGAAAGAAAGAAAGAAAGAAAGAAAGAAAGAAAGAAAGAAAGAAAGAAAAGAAAGAAAATTAAAAGGAAAAAAACCCACAAAAACATGGGGCTGGAGCTGAGGCTATCCTAGAAGAGCCAGCCCCCAACCCACCCGGCAGAAAACCTGCCCAGATCCAAAGAACTGCCTAACGGAGTCCCGTCCAAGTAGCCAACTGACCTAAGAGCTAACTAATGACAATGCGGGTGGCTTGAAACCACTAACTCAACCCATATTGTGGTGTTCTGTTAAGCAGCAAAAGCTAACTGCTATAGTAAAGAAAGGATTCATTCAGTGAGCAAGTGTTAAATGCCTTCACACTGGAAGTACCACTCTCGGTAATTACGGAGGGCACCACCAAGATTAACACGCAATGGTGCCAAAGTTTGGCATCCCCTCTAACAACCCTAAAAGAAGTGTGAATAACACGATCTACTTAGAGGACAGGAGGGCTCCCTCAAAGAAGAGGTCACACGGGAGCCAGTTTTTCAAGAAAAAGTAGGGGCGCCTGGGTGGCTCAGTCGGTCAAGCGTCCAACTCTTGGTTTCAGCTCAGCTCATGATCTCGTGGTGGCCTCACGGTTCCCGGGCTCTAGCGTGGCTACCAGTGTGGAGCCTGTTTGGGATTCTCTCCCTCCCCCTCCCTCTCTCTCTCTCTCGGCCGCTCCCCTGCTCACGCTCTCTCTGTCCTTCTGAGAATAAATAATAAACACAACACTTTAAAGCAAAAAATGGGAAGTCACCAGCAGATAGGAACGGGCGTCAGAAGTAGAAGAGAAACGGCACGTGCAGAAAGCACAGATGCTTGAGGAAAGAACTCAAGGAATGTTCTAGGAATGGAAAATAGTTTAGGACAGATGGAGTGCGGGGAGGAAACGGCAGACGATGGAACAGGAAAAGAAGGTTGAAGGCGAAGGAATGTGAATGCCTCTTGTAGGCCGTAGAGAGCTACAAATCATTCTTAAGTAGGAAATGACACGATTAAACCTGCGTTTGGGGAAAGGAAAGCTGATGACAGGTGGGGGGTTAGAGGCAAGGGGAAGAATCAGAGAGATCAGTCGGAAGGCGATTACTGCGATCCCAAAGGGGACCTGAACCAAACTAAATATAGGCTGTGAGAGGGATGGGAGTTGCGCAGGAGGCTGGAGACAGGGCCAGGATTTCTACTTTGGGATCCTGGATTAATGGTAAATACATTCACGAAGGCAGGAAAGCAGGAAGAGCAGACTGAAGAAGAACAACCCGTGTGCTTTACAAAGGCACCTGTAGGATATCCCGTGGGAGCCGTCCAGGAGGCAGATAAGGATATAGATCCAGACCTTCTGTGGAAGGCCAGGAGGTGGGAGTAGGAGATAAAGACCTGAGTCTGCTTTTTGTTAGGTGTATTTATTTTGAGAGGTGGGCGCGATGGGGGGGGGGGGGGGGCGGGGGGAGACAGAATGCCACACAGGCTCCGTGCTGTCAGCACAGAGTCCGATGTGGGGCTCGAACTCACGAACCGGGAGATCATGACCTGAGCTGAGATCAAGGGTCGGTCGCTTAACGGGCTGAGCCACCCAGGCGCCCCAAGACCTGGGGAGTCTTTAGAACAGAGGGCAGAGGGGCAGAGGGAGAGGGGCAACTCAAGGCCTGAGAGTGAACTTGAACACAGGGCTCTGAGGCAACAAAATACAGGTGGAGAAGAGAAAAAGCTAACGAATGGCAGAATCCTGAGGGCCATTCCTATTTCAGGGGCAAAGGAAAGAAGGGAGATCAAACAGAGCAACCCTTCTTGCGGAGGGAAGAAGGGAAGGAAAGGAAAGGAGAGGGGAAGGATCATTCAGCCAGTATGGATTATGAATTAAGGAAAAATGGATCGTCATCCATTTTGCCACATTCTTTCCTCTAGCTAAGTCATCACCAGGCTCTTCCCTAGGGCACTTCCTACTCCAGACGGGTCCTGAAGACATAATCAGTGTCACGGGGAGACCGGAGCAGGGGCCACTTGAGTAACAGCATCTGTGTCCACGTATCTTATTCAAAAACACACCTTTTCAAACCCCTTCTCTGGCACCTGCTGCAGCAAAGACCATTACCAACTTTCATTCTTAGGGCACTTTTTTTGAAATACGCTTATAAGTAATATACTGCATTTTCCAAACAGATTGCCTTCATGTATTTTCAATAACTAAAAGAGAGGCTTTAAAAAATAACCCCAAAGCAGGCAAAGATTTTATAAACAGAACACAAAAAGCAACATCCATAAAAGAAAAAAAAAAAAAAACCATCACTGGGCTTCATTAAAAACCGTCCAAAGATAGCATGAAGACAGTGAGTGACAAGGCAAGCCACAGACTGGGAGGAAATATCTGTGATATGTATACCTGACGAAAGACTCCTATGCAGAATATGAAAGGACTCAAACAAAGAAATCAAAACCAAAATCAACATCGGCCAAAACGTTTTAATAGAAATTTCCCACAAAGATATTGCAATGCCAGCAAGTATATGAAATGGCACTTAACATTACTTACCAGGAAACATAAATTAAAACCATAAATAAGGACCAACTCACACCCATTAGGAGGACTACTATCAGGAATAAAAGATAAACAAGAGAAGACAAGAGAAGAGAAGGAAAGGAGAGAAGAAAAGGGAGAAGAAAAGGGAAAAAGAGAAAAGAAAAAAAAGGAAAGGAAAGGAAACAAAAGAAAAGAAAAAGGAGACAGAAGGGAGAAGAGAAGGGAAAAAAGAAAATAAAAGGAAAAAAGAAAAAAGGAGAGAAGAGAGAAGAAAAGGGAAAAGAAAACAGAAGGAAAGGAAAGAAGGAGAAAAAATGAAAAAGGAGAAAAGAAAAGGAAGAAAATAAAAAGAGAGAAGAGATAAGAAAAGGGAAAAGAAAAAAAGAAAAAAGGAAATGAAACAAAAGGAAAAGAAAGAGAAGAAAAGGGAGAAGGGAAAAAGAAAAGAAGGAAGAAATAAAAGGAGAGAAAAGAAAAGGGAAAAGAGAAAAGAAAAGGAAAAGAAAGAAAAAAAAGACAGAAGGGAGAAGAAAAGTGAAAAAGAAAAGAAAAAAAAAGAGAGAAGAGAGAAGAAAAAGGAAAAGAGAAAAGAAGAAAAAAAGAAGGAAAGGAAAGGAAAGGAAGAAGAGAAAAGAAGGGAGGGGAGAGGAGGGGAGAGGAGAGAAGAGGAGAGAAGAGAAGACAGGAGAAGAGAAGAGAAGTTGGCAAGGATGAGGAGAAACCAGAACCCCCTACACACAGTTCCAGAAAATAGAAAGCAGGGTCTCAAAATGTTTCGACACCCATGTTCAGGGCAGCACTATTCACAGTGGCCAAAAGGGGGCAGCAAACAAGTGTCCACGGACAGACAAGTGGCTAAACAAAAGGGGGTATAGGTGTACAGAATATTATTCAGCCTTAAAAAAAATTCTAACACATACTACAACATGACCCTTTTTTTAAGTTTATTTATTTGAGAGAGAAAGAGAGCACAAGTGGGGGAAGGGGCAGAGGGAGAGGAGAGAGAACCTTCCAAGCAGGCTCTGCGCGGTGGGCACAGAACCAGAGGCGGGGCTCGATCTCCCAAACCGTGAGATCATGACCTGAGTCGCAATCAAGAGAGTCGGATGCTTAACCAGCTGAGCCACCCAGGCGCCCCAACGTGAATGAATCCTAAGGGCATTATGCTACGTAAAAGAAGCCGGTTAAAAAAGAACAAATATTCTATGATTCTACTCATCTGAGGTCCTTTAAAGTAGTCCGGTTCATAGAGACGGAAAATACAATGGTGGTTGTCAGGGGCTGGGGCAAGAGAGAACAGGGATTTGGGCGGGGGGGGGGGGGGGGGGGGGGGGTGGTACGGATTTACTGTTTCACAGGCACAGTTTCAGTTCTGCAAGATGAAAAGAGTTCTGGAGATGGATGGTAGTGTTATGTGTGTTTTTACCACAGTTCTTTTTTTTTTTTTTTTAATTTTAAAACCCACAGGGAGATACCAGTATGCCCCCACCAAAAACAGCTGAAGTTAGGGGCGCCCTGGGTGGCTTCGTCAGGTAAGCGTCCGACTTCGGCTCAGTTCATGATCTCAGGGTCCACGGGTTCCAGCCCTGCATCGGGTTCTCTGCTGTCAATGTGGAGCCTGCTTCGGATCCTCTGTCCCTCTGTCTCTCCACCCCTCTTCCGCTCGCTTGCACATGCGCTCACTCTCTCTCTCTCTCTCAAAAATAAATATTTAGAAAATAGATGAAGTTAAAAGGCCCCACGAAACCAAGTGTTAGCAAAAACACAGAGCTCCTTACACTACTGGTAGAATTTATTTTTTTTTTAATGTTTATTTATTTTTGAGAGAGAGAGAGACAGAGACAGAGCATGAGAGGGGGAGAGGCAGAGAGAGAGGGCGACACAGAATCTGAAGCAGGCTCCAGGCTCTGAGCTGTCAAGCACAGAGCCCGAGGCGGGATTCGAACCCACGGAACTGTGAGATCATGACCGGGGCCCAAGTCGGAAGCTTAATCGAGTGGGCCACCCAGGCACCCCAATTACTGGTAGACTTTAAATTGCTGCAGTCACTTTGGAAGACTATTTGGCAATTGTCTACTAAAGCTAAATAAAAGCCTACTCTATGACCCCGCCACTCCATTCCCAGGAATGTGAGCAAGAGAAATGAGTGGGTACGTGCAGTGAAAAACGTTAGCAAGAATGCTCATAGCTGCTTTTTCATGTTGGCCACACGCTGAAAACCCAGAAATGCAACAGGAGAATGGATCAACAAATGCGGCTACGTCCATACAACGGAACTACCAATCAACAATAAACGAGACTGAATTACTACCACACGCAGTAACATGGACGACTGTCCTAGACATTATGTTAATGGGAATGGCAGGCACGAGCGTCCCTTCTATAGGACACTATTCATGTGGAGCGTCATGGGAGACAAAACTAGTGGATGGAGGGATGTTTTTTCATTTCTTTTAATGTTTATTTATTTTTGAGAAAGGGAGACAGACAGAGCGTGAGTGGGGGAGGGGCAGAGAGAGAGGGAGCCACAGAATCCGAAGCAGGCTCCAGGCTCTGGGCTTCCGCCCACAGCCCGATGCGGGGTTCGAACCCACAAACCGTGAGATCATGACCTGAGCCGAAGTCAGACGCTTAACCCAGCCACCCAGGCGCCCCCGGTTTTGACAAATCACGATGTGAAAGAAAAACCAGAATGTGGTTACCTTCAGGTGGGAAATGGGATCAAAACTGTCCAGAAGGGGAAAGAGGATAAAAACTGGGGGGGGGGGGGGGGGTGCCTAGAAGTGTTCTAGATCTTGACCTGGGTGGTGCTCCCATGGATGGGTGTGCACACACATCAAAATTCACAAAGCAGTATACTTTAGCATAACGCATTTTACAATCTATTGTATGCATGTTACACACAAAAATGATAGATCTCTGAAGCACCTAATGTCCCTACCATGAGAACAGTACGATTCAAAAGAGGCATAAAATCTCAACTGTTTGCTCTTTTCCCTTCTGACTTAGAAGATTAGACCCTATTCGTGCCAGATGCCTTAGGGATGACTGGTTACCTCCCAGCGCCGGAGTCCTATCACCAATCGAAGTCCCACGCAGTGCAAACTTACGTGCTCCTAAATGTCACGACGGGGTTTCCTGAAGCCACTCCATATGTCCGTGGGGTCTCTACAGTAGGAACCTCTAGGTCCCTAGCTTAGCCTATGCTTTCTGAGTCAGAGCTCCTGATTTGCTTTCTACTGGTAAGTGTCCAATTTGATCTTTTTAAGCTTCCAGAACAGCATCTGACTTTGTTTTACACCCTCAACTGGCAGGGGCTAATTCAATCCCTCTTCAGCTGTAAAGGCAGAACGTCAAAAATCACAAGACATCACCACATTCCGGCATTGTGATGAATGCATACACCCCGTGGAACGAGAAAGCTTCATTCTAACAGCCATTTTGATGCCTGTCCCTCGTACAGCCAATATGGTGATGACTTTCGTTTCCTTGTGAGAGCATTAGCTACGGCCCACCATTGTGAGGAAAGATAAAAATCCACAAGGATGACCCCCCCCCCCCGACTTCTTCTATCATTCGTAACACTGTGCTACCCAGTTGCTGAAAAGAGGCCTTAATATGCAAAACTTTACAGAGGTTGCCTCAGTCGGTTAAGCATCCCACTCTTGATTTCGGCTTGGGTCATGATCTCACGGTTCAAGGGTTCGAGCCCCTCCTCGGGCTCTGCGCTGGCAACACAGAGCCCGCTTGGGTTTCTCCCTCCCTCGCTCTATGCGCCCCCCCCCCCCACCGCATTCATGGTCACTCTCTCTTCCTCCAAATAAATAAACTTTAAAAAAATATGCAAAACTTTCTATTTGAACCATCATCACGGCAAATCCTCTGAAAATGCATCACAATGAAAAACTTGCTGAACTTGGTGGTCGTTGATCCCATATTAAACCTGCCATTCATTCAGCAAAGCGGTGAATTATGAAGGTACCTCGTATGTGTTAGATTTGGCAGGAAAAAAAAAAGGACGAGATGGTTAAAAAGGGGGTTGGCGCTGGTTTAAAGCGCACTGGTATTCTGATAAGCGTATGCCAAGTTAACAGTGAGACGTAGTTTTTGTGAAAAGCAGAGCTGTTACGTAGGCTCAACAGGGTGATTTGTTCGGGAAGTGTTTTTAACAGCAAGCGCCAAGCAACAACTGGTTAAAGGCAAACGCCACATGGCCACAACAGAAAAGCAACGCTTCTTTTAGAACAGTTAAAAAGTAACGCAGCAGACCGACCTGCAGCATTTTATTTAAATCCATCGTCTAAAATAAAATGAGCTTTGTTTTCTCCTCTGAGAATACCTGAAAGTATGTTTCACTTCATGAAAGTCTATGTAAATGTCAAGATATTGGAATGCAATAATTACAAAGCTGGCTAGGTATATTAATTGTTCCACATACCTGCGGTTTTTGTGATTCCTGTCCGAGCTCCCTCGTGCATATTCACTCTTATTTTTCAGAAACCACTTCTGGAAGCTCCCGTTTTGGCTTCCACACTGCCACCTGTAGACTTAAAAGAGAAATAAGCCATGTACTCATCAACCACGCATCTTTTCCAGGCAACTAACAGGGATAACTGGGGGGAAAGTGGCCCAAATATTTGCTCCAAGAGGTAAAAGTGTTCTTTCTCCTCTGTGTGGAGAATTTCTGAGGAGTCCCTCTCCCCGGATGGTTTGAGAAATTACTTAGGAATCGAAACACACACTCACTAAGTCTCAGACGAACACCATTCTGATCAGTTCATTAAAGAAAGACATGGAGTCATCCACACGCCAACCTACAACCATTTCAAGATCTGCCATTTAAAATCAGAAGACAACTCAACCACTTTGTTAACTGGGTAATTAAGAATTCTGTCAATTACCACAAAGGAAGAAAAAAAAAAGAGGGCGAGATCCAGGCAAAGGATACTTTCTCCACGGGGTTGTAAAACGTACATTTCAAATAATAATATCAAGTCTAAAATGAACTAGTGCTTTATCCAATCTAAACAGCAGCTAGATCGGGTTATTTTCATCATACTGCCCTATTCCCATCTTGAACGTGAACGAACAACGCTGAAACCCCACAGATTTTAATACAGGTAGGGGTTTTTCCCCCCCTTGGGGGGGGGAATAAAAAGACGTATCAAAATCCAGGAGCACAACAAGCAATAAATAAAAATCCACGAGCAACTATCAATGAGTTAATGCGGCCATGAGATGAGAGGGATGTGTGTGTGTGTGTGTGTGCGCGCGTGTGTGCGCGCGCGCGCGCGAGCGCGAAGAGTCAGAGATAGAGACACAGATTCAGATTCTAGAGTTAACTGAGAATCACAGATCAAACCAGGGTGTGTTCTGTGTGAGTGAGAGAGCAGAGAGACAAAGATTCTAGAGTTGAGTGAGAATAACAGACGGAACCAGGGTGTGTGTGTGCGCGTGTGTGTGCGCGCGTGTGAGAGAGACCGAACAGAGACGGAGACACAGATTCTAGAGTTAATTGCGAATAACACACCGCGCCGCACAGCTTTTTACCTCCTGCGAGTCCCACAGTCCACCGAGAACAAGTACCCCAGCTCCTGCACCTTAAGCCAAAGACACAAGCACCACCCCCACCCCCACCCCCACCCTCACCCCCGACCCCACCCCCACCCGCCGGGCGAGATAGCGCCACAAGCCACCCAGCCGGCGTGCCCGCCGAGCCCGCAACCCCGCGAGCCTTTTTTTTTTTTAAGCCCCACCAGAGATCCGTCCCCACTTACCGGTAATTTCCTTTAACGCCCCGAAAGCCTGGTTCGGTTTAAGGAATTGCAGCAAATCCAAGAAAATCAAGTCTCCTTGAGCCACTCTCCTCCTGCTCCCTAGGACGGACATTTCACACACACTCAACACTCCCTTCCCCACCCCGAACACGCGCTGGGCCATCCGGAGAGGCTCTCTGGGGGCCCGCCAGCGACCAATCCTGCTCCCACGTGCCTCCATTAAACCCTCGTCCAAACGTGCACGGGGCGCCAAGTGCATGTGCACCGTCAGCCTTCAGAGAGAAGTTCGGCAAACCCCATCCCACCCGTCCGCCCCCCCCAACCCCACTCCGGCCCTGGGGCGCGAGCGAGCGCGCGGGCTCAGGCACCGGTCGGGCAGACAATACTCGAACAACTCCAGCCTTCCCCGCACACGCCCCGGCTGGTCCTGCCACCACTCTCTGCTTTCCCCGGGTTTCTACAGTCCCGCGGGCCCAGTGCAGGGGGCCTCCGGATGGTTGCCGGGTGTAGAGTGCGAAGAGAGGGGCGACCTGCACGCACCACGGAGATGGAGGGGGGGGGGAGCGCAGTCTTCCAAAGCCGCTCGGGGGCTCAGCTCGTGAGAAGGGGGTGGGGGTGGGGACTGTGAGACCCGAGGGGGAGAATCCCGAGGGAGGCAGCCGCGCCGCACCTCTTCCCTACCTCGCCCAGCGCGCGCACACAAGCGTGCACACCAAGGGGCCGGGCACCTTCCCGCTGCCCCCGGACCTGCCCGGCCCTCGGCCGCGAGCTCGGTGGCCTGGAAGCCAGGGCATCCGGCCCGCGGCGGCCCTGGAGGGGGCAGAGCGCCGCGCTCGGGGGTGCCCACCTGCGCGCAGGGTCGCGGATGCGGCCGGTGCGCCGCCCGCTGTGCCGTGTCCGCCACAGGAGGAGGTGTGGGCGGCCCGAGCCCTGGACTCCAAGCGTCTCCTCGCTCTCCGGCCGCGCGATCCTCGCTTCCTTTCCTCCCAGAGGGTGAGCCTCCCACCTAGCCCGCAGATTCTGCCACCGTCCCTCTCTGCCCGCCAGAGCCCGAGCTGTCCTCCCCGCCCCTTTCCCGCCGCGCAGCGCCGCGCTCCGCCCCCCGCCCGCCCATCCCCGCCCGGGCCCAGCCGGGGGCTGCGGGCCCCGGGCCTCGTGTCGCAGATGCCCAGACCCGGGCGGAGGGGGGTGGGGTGGGGGGCTCCGCCTAGACCCCGCACTCCTACCCCGCGCCCCTCTCCCGCGCCAACGGCGGCCACCCGCGCTCACCCCGCGGTCAAGGGTGTGGGCACCGCGCGCTCTGCCCTCGCTCTTCCGGCGGCTCCACTCCCCGCCGGGCACCTTCCGAGGCCCAAAGGGTGCCTCGTTTCTTGGGGGGAAGGGGGTTGATGAAGCGGGGTAGAGTGAGCGAGAGAGAAGTTGCTGCCTGTGCCTTGTTTCTGTTACGTTAAATACCTGGATGTAACGCTTTCCTTGTTACAAGTGGGGCAATATTCAGAGGAGGCTTGAATATAAGATTTCCAAGCTAATTGGTTGTAGGGGCCTTTTAAAAATGTAATGATGCAGAAGACAACAGATTCGCTCCTTTGAAAAAGTTGCTTGACATAATGGCCACATTTCTCATTTTAAATAATAGCAAAATATAAATAACAGAACAGCTGTGTTTTACGGAAACAGATCCCGTTTGTGTGCGTTGTTTCAACCCTCTGTAATTATATTAATTGGGTTCTTTTTAAAGTGTATTTTAGGTATTTCTTAAGAAAATGGGCTCAGAATTTAGGGATCAGGAATCCATAAATTTCCATTTGGCTTTTTGCCATCATTCTAAAATGTCAATTTCATGGAAATTATTACATGTGGTTATGTAGGAAAATGGATCCTTTTTCTCCCAGGTTGGCAACATTCTTAGATTTGGCAAAGGGCAGGTTTGGTTTTGTTTTGTTTTTTAAGGAAGAAATAATAAAATTCTCATTTTCTAGCAGCTTTTTCCTCAGTGTTTCTCTCTTTGAGGCAAACTTCCTTTCTCTGTCCTCTTACATTTGTTCCCTTCAAAATTCTCTCCCTAAATGTAAGTAAAGCAATAGATAACCATGATTTTTTGAGCCTTTGTTTCCTGAAAGGGATAGGAAAATTCATTATAATCGATTACCAAAATCAAACTCCAGGCTCATGATACTCAATTTCACACTGATTAAGCCTGTTTGTCAACCCCGCTTTTAGTAATTGAACCCAACACTTGAGAACCAAGAGGTTTTTTTTTTTTTTTAAGTTCCAGCCCTATAAGGATGAAATGTGCACTTTTCAATTAACATTTTGAACCAAAATTAAATTGACTAATGAAAAGCATATTCGTGGCGTATTTGTTGCTGGGTAAATGAGGACAACGTGAGTGATAAACTGATGATCCCCTTTTCAAGGCAAGGATAACAAATACTTCTTTAATGAGTTCCTGTGTGTTTGCTTTGCCTTGCTTCTTCCCCAGAAGCATATTTTATTTCTTGCCGTCTGCCTTATTGAATCCACCTTTGCCTAATCCATAGCTCGCTTGACAACCATCTTTGTCCTTCAAGTTAAGTCTCCCTTGAGGTCTTTGGTAAGAAGCCAGTATGATTAACCATCCAAAATTGGAAAGAGTACTTCTGCAAGCTTGGTTCTGACTAAGAGATAACCATCAGATTTCTCAAAACCCGGAGGGTGTGTGCCATTTGAATAAAAAGAAGAAACAGAACTAGCAAATCCGTTTTGTTCAGGTCAAAACTAAGCCAACAAAATCACAGTGGAGATCCGTTCTAAGCCCGAATTATGCTAAGAGATATATAAAAGGCACAATCCAAATAACTTCGTCTGTATTTTCTTTCACCACTACAAATCCCTAGCTCCACTGACCAAATACCATTACATTTCACATTTCCCTTTTCCTTCCTGTGCTAGTGAGAATTTTTCACTAATCTTTAAATAAGAAAAGTGCAACCAGACACTCCTGCTGTCCCCAGGGATCCCGTGTCAGTCTCCATTTGTTTTCAAAAGTTGTTTTGAAACGTGTGTGACTCTGACGAGGACCGATCCGAACATCCCATGTAGACCCATGGAGAGGGGAGTTCCAGTGACCAGTCCGTATTCAAAGCAGTGAGGTTAAAACAAAACACGAGTTTGTTGTACCAGCTTAATCCTATCGGCATCCATTCTGATCCTCACCCCGGCACAGGATTTTAGGACACACCAGCTTTCTCCTCTTGGGCAATTTTCTCCTGATCATTATTTTAGTAATTTTTTTGTCCATTTCCTCTTTGGGCTGCGTCATAACTCACACTGAGCCTGAACATAATGCATAGTCTTCTGTCCTTTCTTTTCTATGATAATTGAGGACTGGAAATGCTTTATGGGGGAAGGGGGGCTGCGAGGACAGCTCTTTTGCCAGATTTTCCTCTCCTGGCTCTAAGAAAAGCATGCACTGGGTTTCTTCACTTTGGTTGATTGGGCTCAGTGAGCAACATCATTGATTCAAACGTGCAGAATGCCAATTACTTTAATTGGTCTCTTGGTGCCAGGGAACTGTGTCCCCAGTTATCTCACATAAGAGACGTTACCACCCATAATGTTCAGATTGAAACGTTGGTGCTCTAAGCTAAGTTACTTAAAATGTGCGTGGGGGGGGGGGTGTATGTATAATTCAAAGCCAAATATAAACCTGAATACTTACAACAGATCCTTCAGTTATGAAACTCATGGTAAACTCTCTCTGATGGTTTGTGGGTATGTGACAAACTAAGGAGTACTTCAATATTTACCTTACTCACAGGAAAGTACCTTTTTTAAAAATTTTATTTATTTATTTTAAGTAAACTCATATATCTTACATAGGGCTCAAACTCACCACCCAAGGTCAAGAGTCTCAGTCTCTTCTGACTGAGCCAGCCAGCCGGGTGCTCCGAAAGTACTCTTTTCGGATCCAGATCTTCCCATCAATTTCCCAACACCAAATATTTAACCAGATCATGTCATGATGGAAGGAAGGAAGGAAGGAAGGAAGGAAGGAAGGAAGGAAGGAAGAGGAAGGGAGGCAGGAAGGAAGGAAGGAGGAGGGAGGGAAGGGAGGGAGGGAGGAAGGAAGGACAGAGGGAGGCGGGAAGGAAGGAGAGAAGGAAGGAAGGAGGGAAGGAGGTGGGAAGGAAGGAGGGAAGGAAGGAAAGAGAGGAGGAAGGAAGGAAGGAGAGAAGGAAGGAAGGAGGGAAGGAGGTGGGAAGGAAGGAGGGAAGGAAGGAAGGAAAGAAGGGAGGGAGGGGAGAAGGAAGGGAGGAAGGAGGGAAGGAAGGAAGGAAGGAAGGAAGGAAGGAAGGAAGGAAAGAAGGAAGGAAAGAAGGAAGGAAGGTAGGTTAAAGCCACTGTTAGGAGAATACCTGTAGGACTCTTTAGCACAACTGATAAGCACATCAAGTTAGTCAGATCATGGTTTCCTCCCCCGTGGACCATTTTGCTTTGGTCTGTTTCATGGCTGCCCATCAAAACCTTATCCCTCGACATAAACAAACGTTGTTGGTCCCTAGATGCTGTGGGTGGAATTGTGTGCCCCCAAAAAGATATGTTGAAGTCCTAACCCACGATACATGTGAATGTGACCTTACTTGAGAACTGGGTCTTTACAGATGTAATTAAGATGTAAGTTGAGATGAGGCCATACTAAAGTAGGGTGGACCCTTGATCCAGTATGACCGGTGTTTTTGCTGGAAGAGCAGAGACACGCGCACACAGGGAAGTTGGCCGTGTGAAGGTGAAGGCAGATTGGACGGAGTTAGGCTGGCACAAGCCAAGGAACACCCGAGACTACCAAAGATGTAAAGAGACAAGAAAGGATCCTTCCTTAGAGACCCTGGCAATGCTTTGATTTAGGACACCTAGCCCCCAGGACTGTGAAACACTAAATTTCAGTGGTTTCATCAGCCATCCAGTGTGTGGATGCTATGCTACCGCGGCCCTAGGAAACCAATATACCGGGAAATCATCAACTCCTGGTGACGCCAGCCCATAATCTGCCATATCGAGCACAGAGTAAATGTCTAATTGGGGAACGTCTAAAACTGATAGGCAGAATCATCTCTGTACATGAAGGACGCCAGCAGGGTAGGATCATCCAGGAATTGGAAGACGTTACCTAATCTCGTGGCTCCTCCGAGATGGAACTTGGCTGCAAGTGAGAATCATAGGGTCACAGAATCTTAACGTGCTCAAAGAATGTTGGAGATTTTTCTCTTCTTTTGAGACTGCGTGATACGCCGGTGGCGTGACTTTAAAATGTGCAGGACGGGATCCTCTGTGTACGTTGCACCCCCAACACCCAACGTGCCCCACTGATTCAGTCCTACCCCCCTTTGTGTTAACTAACGCTTTTTGGTAATCCCAAATTAAAATGTAAATAAGTCTGGAAGACTTCCCAGCCTGAACTCTTGTCGGTTCCCAACTTGTATGTTTATCAGCTCATCATTATATCCCCCCTGCCACTGCCTAGCAGAACGCTGAGTTCATAGAGCATCCTCCATACACGTTTGCCAAGCTGAAGTGAGAAGCAGAGCTTAGCAAGAACTAGATGAAGGTTGGGGAGGGTGGAGAGAAGCAGAGCTCGATCGAGAAGTCCTATAGCCTTGACTCGGATCTGGTCATGACATGGGACTGGAACACAGAAGTCAGGGGGCCGCTGGGAGCTTTATTCCCTTGACTGCTCCCCAGGCCAGGAAGCATTCGTGGCCCTAAAGGTTAGCACGGAGGCAGGGCGGGGGGAGGGGGGGTGTTCAGCCTCTCTAACCACTTCCACCAGCTCTCACCCCCTCTCCAGCCATTCCCCCTAAAATATCTGAACTGAAGAAAAATACTGCATTTGCAATGCAAATACAACCTCAAGCAAGCCCCAGCAGGACTCCCTATGCCTGCCCCCCACCTCCGAATTCCAATTAGATGCAGCCCCAGTGTCCTTCCTTAATGGAGATGCTGGAGGTGTGCTGTTAGTGCCGAACTCCTTTTGAAATGTACGCCTGGGACAGACCCCCGATATAAACAAACCCACAGTCAATATCAGAAATCCTCCCACCTCGTATATTATCAGGAAAAGAGAACCAAATCCGTGTGAGAGAAGACTGCACCGCTTGGAACATGAATAGCGTGGTTCTTTAGTGAGAAGTGCCAAGAGAAAGAAAAAGCAGAGTGTCAATTCTCCGAAGAAAGGAAAACCGGAATAATTCTCTCTGTGTGTCTGTGGTTGGATCTCCGATACCTAGACTCTAGAAACTTTTGAAAATGTTTGAAGCAGTCAGGAGTTGCTCGAGACCTCCCTGGAGTTAGTCCTTCCCGAAAATGTGCGGGAGTGGCTCAACTCTAGCCCACAGATTGAATCAAAGTATTACAGTAGAATGAAAGCAAATTTTGTATTAGATTTTTTAAAAAAATATTTATTATTTATTTGGGGGAGAGTGCAAGCAGGGGACGGGGACAGAGGATCCAAAGCGGGCTCTGTGCTGACAGCAGTGAGCCCGATGCGGGGCTTGAACTCGCAGACCACCAGATCATGACCTGAGCCGACGCTGGATGCTTAACCGACTGAGCCACCCAGGTGCCAGGTGCCCCTAGATTTTTTTTTTTTTTTAATCGGGCCCATGAAGAAAAGTCGACAATCCAAAATGCTAGTGGTCCACTCATGGTATTTTTGTTATGACGTTCACAGTCACGTGAACTCCATCAACCAGTAAACCTACCTGATGGTGTGACTAGGGTGGCTGATTTGTGCCTGGAAATGCCACCCAGCAGGTGGGTCTCAGGGCACTAAACCTTGGGGAGGGGCGCAGGGGAAAGGTAACCAATCCCAGGCTGCAGTGAGGACAAAACTTACCCACTGCCCAAGGCCGAAGTGATCATTCCAGTACTCCCTGAGTCCGAACCGAGAGGCGGAGGCTTAACTGACGGAGCCACCCAGGTGCTCTGGAGTTTCCTTGCTTTCTGTGCAGAAGTCCAAGTGTTCCAACCGCAGAGATGGGGGAGGGAAGTCTCTGACTCAAAGAACACAAGATTCACCCAAGGTCCCCTCCGGAGGGTGAGGACAGTAAGGGAAGGCACTTAGGACTTCGGGCTTTCTGCCTTCTTTTCTCCCTAGTCTCTGTCCTGCTAAGGGTGAGGTCACACGCCTTTTGGGACCGGGGTGGGGGGCGGGGGAAGGCAGTGCTCACCCTTGTGGGTCTAACCCTAGGTTCCAGGGCTAGACGTAGGAGATGCGGTAGGCGCTTCCCACAAGGCTCACACCGCTAGGCCCCTTGCAAGTTTCCATTGACACAGGGCAAGTGGGCGGGGTCAGGAGCCTCGCGGGGGGGGGGGGTGGGGGGGGCGCGGGGGGAAGGCCCAGCTCAGCAGCGCAGGGGCGGGGCAACCGCCAGTCTTTTCGAGAGGCTTTGGCTCTGGGTTCTTTCATCAGCAGAGAGGCCACTGTTTACTGGCAAGCTGATCCAAAGCTTCTTTATTAGTACACTTTATTCAGTGCTTCCTACACCGAAACCGCCTGGGAAGCTTTTAAAAAAAGATGCTAATGCCCAGACCCAGGGCCTGCTACATAATTTGCAGGGCCCCTCGTTCAAAAAATGACTTCGGGTTTCAAGACGGCAGAGCATTAAACCCAAGGCAGGGCCCTTGTAAGTGCAGGACCCCGTGGAACCGACACACATCGTGGGCCCACGAAGCCCACCTGCCCGGACTCCACTCCCGGAAATTCAGATTTCCCTGGTCTTGAACAGGGTCTGGGCCCTGGGGCATTTTAAAGCTCCCTAAATATTTTTCATCTGCAGTTAAGGCCTCCGAAGCCCCATTCCAGCTCCGGGAATCATTAAATCCAAAAGATTCTTACAGTTACAATTGACGCCTGCATACAAACTTGTCTCTAATTCAATAACTTAAAACCCTCACTCAAACATTCTCAGCTTATCCAGGATGAAATCATCATGCCAACATTCTTTAGAAAATGTTTCAACTCATACATAAGTTAAAAGCTGCAGTCATGAATCACCTTTTGATTCCCCCTTTTTAAAAAAACAAAAATGGCAAGAAAATGGCATATTTTCTCATATAGAAAATTGATGTAATTTGAAGTGTTCTTACTCATCGTCATTCCCATTAGATCTGAAACGAAGCTAAACAAGAATTTTGCTAAATGGAAATTTATTATCACATCAATAGAACTCGGTGGCACACAAAAAATGCAAACGCACATTCAAACATCTTCCCCCCCCCCCCTTGCCCTTCTTTCTGGAGACTAAGGAGCATGAGAACAATACTGAGGGAGTTTTATCTGATCTAGCACCATTACTGGGATCCTCTCTAGAGACTTGTATCTTGAGAAGAACACTCTCTCCTGCCCTGGGTCATAAAAGCCATCACCTTGCCCTAAAGATAGTCCAAAATGGAAGCCCTCCCCATCCTCTTCTGCAGCACCACCCCCCCACCCCCCACGTCCCTAGTTGAGACTCAATCTCTTTCCGGATCTCCAGACTCCTGCTCCAAATGCAGCTACATCAGGGTGGGTCTCCAACCTTCCCACACTCAACAGCTGCCTCTGCTTGGGTTAGAACTTCCATAAGGCAACCTGAGAGTCCTTCATTGGGTGGCCTTTCAGATACAGGGAGGGTGACTGACCGTCCTAGGTTACCCCGAACCACCTGGGTTTCGGCACCGAAAATCCAGCATCCTGGGATACTGTTTGGTCACCTTAGATACAAGATGTCACTCACAATCGACTCCAGAGTCTCCAGTACCTAAATATGTGCATATGAGGAAAGCTGGGTTTCTGTTTTCCCCCCGCCCCCCCCGGAGTTTGCTTAACCCTGGGTTCACCCGTTGACGGTCCTGTGGTCAGATCCCCTAGACCCTTCTTTATGGGTTCTATGTACCCCCTAGTTTCCGCTTGCTTTACTTTGTTCCTAACTGCTCACACCTGTAACTGCCTTCGGCGACCTACCCTAGGGCTACTCGATTCACTTTGCTGGATCTGCTGTGATCCCGGCAGGTTAATGTTCCTTCCACCCTCCCCCTCCTACCCCGGGCAACCCATAAGCCACAACTGACTGACGCAGGAGTAGGAAAGCACCCCCCCCCACCCCGCCGCCGCTTCTCTTGACACAAAGGGAACACGATCTGAGGTGCAGACTCCTGCATTCACAGTCGTGGCTTTTCCCCCTTCCCGGGTCTTGCTCGCCCCGCTCCCTTCCGGGTTTCTCCTGGGAGCACGTCCTCCATAAAGGGATTCTTCCTGAATCTTCCCCTCAGTTCTCTGTTCTGGGGAACCTGACCCAAGACAGACTTGATTCAGGAAGGTCTTCTATGATAAAGATATAACAAACACCGATAAGCAACGTGAGGTCCAGCAGTGATTCCTTCTTTGTGTTGCCAACAGAGACTTTACCTGAAAACACCAAGTGAACTTGGGCAAATCTTCCCCTGCCCTTTATATTTAGCATGGCCTTCACGGTGTTCTCACGGCGTCTGGCAGTCTTGTCGTCCCGGCAGGAGCCACTAAAAGGCAGGAATAAAGCATTTTCTTCCTGAATCACAAGTCACCCAACAAGGTGAGCTATAGCACAGAATACACGCTCACGCAACAGATAGCAACACCGTTGAGACCTGTTTAGACTTTCAGCCACCTATAGTAAATACCCATCTCACTGACTCTTCGTTCGTTAGGGTTTCAGCAACAGGAAACGGAAGGCATACCCAAAAGGGACTCTGAAGAAAACGTGACAGGGGCGCCTGGGTGGCTCAGCCGCTTAAGCGGCCGACTCTTGATCGCGGCCCAGGTCATGATCTCACGGTTCGTGAGTTCAAGCCCCACATCAGGCTCTGCGCCGATGGCACAGAGTCTGCTTGGGATTCTGTCCCTCCTTCTCTCCGCCCCTCCCCTGCGTGTGCCCTCTCTGCCTCTCTCTCTCAAAACAAATAAATAACCCCCAAAAAAACCTTTAAAAAAAGGCAAAATATAGACAGTAGCTCCCGTTCTAAGCTTTTGCCCCAGAATACTCTCCATTTACTATCTTCCACCCATATCCATTTCTTTCCATCTCTCTGTTGCTTAGGTTCTTGGCTCTGTACGTATACCTGCTTCTAGCCCAGACATTCAGGACACCCTTTGGATTTGTCTAGTTGCTTAGACTTTAGCTTTCTAGCAGGTTCTTGGCTTTCTGTTAAAGACCCCCATTTTTGCATCTCCTGACGTTTCCAATGAGAAACTCTAGCCCTGTGGAAGCCCACTGGGCAAACCTGTTGCCTGACTCTTTGGAGATGCAGTGTTCAAGGAAGAGTAGCTTTTATAGCCACGCACAGACCAACAGAAGACGGTGACTTTGACACGGGGTATGTGCACACGTTATACGGATTTCTAGCTTTGAGAGGATCATTTACTAGAAATAACTCCGCCTGAAAGTTATTTGTTTCTGCTCACCGCGAGGTTGATGTGTGAACCTCCTTTCTAAAGGTTTCCTCCTTAAGTTTCCATTTTTGTATGTATCTCTCCATTAGCAAGTGGAAATGGCTATAGAATCATCAGTGATGTAGACATCGTGATGGGAATTCTTTTTTTTTTTTTTAATTTTTTTTTCAATGTTTATTTATTTTTGGGACAGAGAGAGACAGAGCATGAACGGGGGAGGGGTAGAGAGAGAGGGAGACACAGAATCGGAAACAGGCTCCAGGCTCCGAGCCATCAGCCCAGAGCCCGACGCGGGGCTCGAACTCACGGACCGCGAGATCGTGACCTGGCTGAAGTCGGACGCTTAACCGACTGCGCCACCCAGGCGCCAGGAATTCTTAACTCTGAGCACTGGCAGATAGAAAACAAAACCGGGAAGCAGATTCTTAACTATACAGAACAAACTGATGGCTACTAGAAGGGAGGTGGGTGGGGGGATGGGTGACCCTAGGTCAAGAGGATTAAGGGTACAATTCTGCAGTGGGGGTGGGGGGCTGCCTGCGTGGCTCAGTCGGTTAAGCGTCAGACTTCGGCCCCGGTCACTGCCTCGCGGTTCCTGAGTTCAAGCCCTGCTGTCTCGCGGTTCCTGAGTTCAAGCCCTGCGTCAGGCTCTGTGCTGACACCTCGGAGCCTGGAACCTGCCCCGGATTCTGTGTCTCCCTCTCTCTATGCCCCTCTCCCGCTCATGCTCTGTCTCTCAAAAATGAATGAACGTTAAAAAAAATTTTTTTAAATGTCATAAAACGAAACTAACATCCAACTATATCATTAAAAAAAAGAGTACGCTTCTCATGATGAGCACTGAGTGAGGTATAGAATTGTTGAATCATATTGTACCCCTGAAATTAGTAGAACATGGTCTGTTAACTACATTATAAAACAATTAGAAAATTAAATGAAATTAAAAAAAAAGAAAAGACAAATCCCCTGCAATTCACATCTCAGTCCTAATATAAAACTGTAAGCAACATGGCTCAGCATGGGTTGAGGTGGGAATTGGCCACCATGGCCAATTAAGTGGAAAGAAAATGAGGATACAGACAAAATCAGAATAGGAGCATTTATTTTAGCCAGCCCGGCCCGGGGTTTCCGTGAGGAGAAATTGAAGGTACACATGAGAACTCTGCTGCAATTAAGTAGCTGAGATATTTACATCTCTTCTCGTTTGATAAACACGTTATTGGGAAAAGTCCCTTTGTCGGTGGCGAGTTTTAGCATTTGTGATACAGAAGTGTGAAACGTCTTACTTCAGAAGGTCAATGTCAGCTTGCTGCCAGTTGTCTAGAAATCTCGTTTATTTTACCACTTGCCAGAATCACAAACATCATCTGACCACTTCCGTAAGCAAATGATGGTGCTCGGAAAGAAAACACTCTCTCAGGAAAACATTTTGTGGGTTATTATTGGCAATGTGAAGGCACCACCTGGTAAAGAGAGAACTCATACCCATTATTTTCATCAGCAGTGCAGAGATTCAATTCATTTGGCACACATTATTCGAAAATGGACTCTGCGACTGGCAGTGGACTTAAGTCTGGAAAGAATTGTCATAGAATTTTGCCACGAAGAATTAGAAAAGCAGATCAGGAATCGTTCACAAAAGCCTGACAACTAGAAGTTGCACAAAGCTACTCTAAAGGCAAGATTAAGCTGATAGTCATACAATGGATGATTATCATCCAACTTTCAATAACAATTTCTGCAGGTAAAAGGAACATACTACCTCTGGTTTCTTTAAGAGTTTAATTTGGCCAGCACATCCTAAAATCCGCACTTTACAAAGCAGTACGGAGTAACCTTGGGGTTCTAAAGGCAAGAATCCACCCTTTGCTTCCTGCCACCTGGCTATGGCTGGTGAATAATTACCCCCTAAAGGTGTCCACATTCTAATCCCCAGACCCTGTGAATGTATTACTTTACATGGCAAAAGGCACTTTGTAGATGCAAATAAATGAAGGATCCTGAGATGGGGAGGTGATCCCGGATTATCCAGGTGGGCTCAAAGTAACCACGAAGGTTCTTATAAGAGAGAGGGAGGCGGTCCGAGTTCGGAGCTGTGAGGACAGGACAGAAGCCATGGTCAGGGAGAAGGGGTGGGGAGAGAGGTTTGAAGAGGAAACGCTGTTCATTTTGATGATGAAGGAAGGAGTCACAAATAAAGCAATATAGGCGACTGCTAGGAACTAACTGGGAGACACAAGGAAACATATTCTCCCCGCAGAGAATTCTTGCCTTCCTTTCCAGAAGGAAAGCGGTTCTGGCGATGGATGCTTTGAGTTGAGCTCTGCAAGACCCATGTTGCACGTCTGACTTCCGGAAGTGTGATAGAAAAAGTCAGTGTGGTTTTAAGCCGCTACATCAGACACTAATACAATGGCTGATCAAGGAATGTCCGTGGGAAATGACCGTGAATTCGCCTTTGTAGAAATCTGACGGGCTGGAAGGAAGCACCGAGGCACCAGCCGCAGTCATGCAGTGTAACGATTGCAAAAAATGATCGCTAGTATCTTTGACAGACATTCCTTCAAGAGGTAGAGCCTATGTCCCCTACCCTTGAACTGTGGGCTCCGTTTGGGGACTGCTTTGCCCAATACAATGTGGGAATACAGACATATGATGACATTTGAGGCCAGGTCAGAGAAGACCATGACGCCAGCGAGAAACATGACCACCATTCTTATGTTCGTTTTCACTCTTGTAGAACTATAATTCGATAGACGACCCCGTCGCTTCAAGAAAATACCAGAAAGAATAAACACATTTCATCAAAGTAAGAAATTAAGCGGCGCTGAGTAAGATTCCATTTCCAACAAATGATGGGTAATTTTCCTCTGCTTTTTTTTTTTTTCTTTAAAATACATCGTACCAGGGGCGCCTGGGTGGCGCAGTCGGTTGAGCGTCCGACTTCAGCCAGGTCACGATCTCGCGGTCCGTGAGTTCGAGCCCCGCGTCGGGCTCTGGGCTGATGGCTCAGAGCCTGGAGCCTGCTTCCAATTCTGTGTCTCCCTCTCTCTCTGACCCTCCCCCACTCATGCTGTGTCTCTCTCTGTCTCAAAAATAAATAAATGTTAAAAAAAAATTTTTAAAAATAAAAAATAAAAAAAAAATAAAATAAAATACATCGTACCAGTCTTTGGGACTCATTTTCTCACCAGGTTTGGACATATTCCTTTTGTCACCCTGTGTTTTGCACCAGTCTGGAACTCAGGGTTGGTACCAGCAATGATGATTTTTGAAATTCCTATTATTTCCTTAGGTTCTCACCTGCCAGTCTTTACTGCGACCCCTCTCAGACCTCCCTCTTCTCCTTTATCACCTTTCAAATATTTATCAAATATTCATCCCTATTTAAACAAGAATGCTCTCCTCCAACCACTCTTCCTGTTCCTTTCTAGCTCAGGGAAGCAATAATTTTTTTCTGGGGCCACCTGGCCATATCGACAGGCAGCTCCTATTGTCAGAAAAACTATTTCTGACAAAATGTTGGTTCGACTTTGCTTAATTAAAGACAGGAACTTTGCTTGGAGCTTCGGTATTAATGGGTTCTTTGTGAAGACATAATAGATGGGGGCTCTACATTCGAAGAATCATTTGAAAACCTCATCTGGAGGGGCACCTGGGTGGCTCAGTCGGGGTTGAGTGTCTGACTTCGGCCGGGGTCATGATCTCGCGGTCCGTGAGTTCGAGCCCCGCGTGGGGCTCTGGGCTGACAGCTCAGAGCCGGGAGCCTGCTTCAGATTCTGTGTCTCCCTCTCTCTCTCTGCCCCTCGCCTGCTCGCTCTCTGTTTTTCTCGCTCAAAAATAAACATTTAAAAAAAAAGAAGAAAAAAGAAAACCTTGTCTGTAGAGTTCCGGTTCAGGTTAGGCACCACGAAGATGTGATATTGACAGGTAGCTTACATCAGTGGCTGTGAAAGGTATACAATTTTGAGGTGCCAGGGTGGCTCAGTTGGTTGAGCATCCAGCTTCGGCTCGGGTCATGATCCCGCGGTTCATGAGTTCGAGCCCCACATTGGGCTGGCTGCTGTCAGCGCAGAACCCGCTTCGGGTCCTCTGTCCCCCTCTCTCTGCACCTCCCCCGCTCATATTTTCTCTCTCAAGAATAAATATTCTTTAAAAAAAAAGGTATACGATTTAGACATTTTTTGGAAATTTTTTATTTTGATATAATTTCAAATTTGAGGATCTCTCGTGTACCTTTGGCCAGATTCACGAACGGTTTACATCTTGCCCCATTTGCTTTATCATCCTCATCTGTGTGTGTGTGTGTGTGTGTGTGTGTGTGTGTGTATTTTTTCAAAACCATTTTAGAACACATTGATGAGATCATGTCCCTTTGCTCCTAAATTTTTCAGAATGTGTTTCCAAAAAGGACATTCTCTTACATAACCACAATACAGCTGTCAATGATTTAGACAGATTTTTAACATCCATTTCCACTGAAAATTCAGAATGTCTTTCAAAAGGACATCTCGGTTAGAACACATTTTTTTTTTTAAGATTTTATTTTGAAGTAATCTCTACGCCCAACATGGAGCTCGAACTCACAACCCGGACATCAAGAGTCACACGCTCTACCGACTGAGCCAGCCAGGTGCCCCAGAATACATTTTTGTAATGAGGTCAAACGTACAGGTGCTGTGTGCTTTTTATACTGGTAGCTCCTGAGGGTGGAAAAGTCTTCCCTTTCCTATTTCACATGTGCATACTTTGTCCTAAGTTCCTTTGGCTCTTGTAAATCCTGGGTCAGGGAGAAGGGAGAGGAGAGGACTTCTGAATTCAAGACTAAAAGGAAGGTCCGATCAAGTTCACTAAGTCTTTCTAGATGTTTCTGAAAGTATGATCTCAAATGCTCCTAAAAGGGACTTGGATCTTTGTTCTGTCCACACAAAAATTAGAAGGGGCACCAGGATGGCTCATTCGGTTGAGTGTCTGACTCTTGATTTCAGCTCAGGTCATGATCTCATGGTTGGTGAGTTCGAGTCCTGAATCACGCTCTCGTGCTAAGAGCACAGAGCCTGCTTGGGATTCTGTCTCCCCCTCTCTCTCTCTCTGCCTCTCCCCCGCTCTCACTCACACTGGCACGCTCTCTCTCCCTCTCTCAAAAATAAATAAATAAAACTTAAAAAAAATAGGAGATGGTCACTTTTATTTAGTAATGCAATTTTCACTTTAGGCACATCTCTATAAAATTTATTTTTTCTGGGGCGCCTGGGTGGCTCAGTCAGTTGAGCGTCCGACTTTGGCTCAGGTCATGATCTCTCGGTTGGTGAGTTCGAGCCCCACATGGGGCTCACTGCTGCCAGCACAGAGCCCGCTTCAGATCCTCTGTCCCTCTCTCTCTGCCCCTCCTCCATTTGCGCTCTCTCAAATTAAACATTTTTTAAAAATTAAAAAAATAAAAACAATTTATCTTACTATCTTACTTACTATCACCTTTTAGGAAAACGGTGTCTTATTTCTAATTTACTATAGGATCCTTACTTCCTTTCTTTAAAGATTTTATTTTTAAGTAATCTCGACACCCAGCGTGGGGCTCGAACTCACAACCCCCAGATCAGAAGTCACATGTTCGGTCGACTGAGCCAGCCAGGCACCCCTAGATTTTCTTTTCTTTTTTTAAAAAAATTTTTTAACCTTTATTTATTTTTGAGAGAGAGAGACAGAGTGTGAGCAGAGGAGGAACAGGGAAAGAGACATAGAATCCAAAGCGGGCTCCAGGCTCTGAGCTGTCAGCACAGAGCCCGACGCGGGGCTCGAACCCACAAACCGCGAGATCGTGACCTGAGCTGAAGTCGGACGCTTAACCAACCGAGCCACCCAGGCGCCCAGCCCTAGATTTTCTTAACCACGTTGAAAAAGGTTTTTTTTTTTTTTTTCTATTCTTAGTTTGCTTGGAAAGCCCTCCATCTAATACATGGCTAAACAATTAGCCAAAAATGGAAATCAAGGCCGCCTTGGGAAAATGTGGAGTTTGTGAGGTTGCGATGTCTCTACCTTTTACCTTTGAATCTCATGCAAACACTTCCTGTCCTCTGAACCTTGTCCTGGTACCCTCAGCCCTTTGAAGCTAAAGACATCTGCTAAGTAGAAGGTAACCCCCGGTCCTAACTGTACCTCCATGGGGGCACCTGGGTGGTTCAGTGGGTTGAGTGTCCGACTCTTGGTTTTGGCTCGTGTCATGATCTCCTGGCTTCGTGGGTTCTGTACTCTGTGCCGGCCGTGGGGAACCTGTTTGGGGTTCTCTCTCTCCCTCTGTCTCTCTCTACCCCTCCCCTACTCATGCTGTCTCTGTCTCTCTCAAAATAAATAAATAATCTTAACAAAATACCAAATATGCCTCTGGGGGAAAAGGTCCCACATACTGTTAAAACCCCAGAAAAATACGACCCAAGGCCAACAGCTCTTCCGGCTCTTCCAACCCATTGGTCTTCCTACCAAAGTCCCACCCTCAATCTAGTGACAGGAAGGAGAAGGGGAAAAGCAAAAAGAGAGAGGTGTCTTAGTTCCTCTGTTCCCAGGTGCCTCTGTGGGTAGCATTTTTAAAAGTAAGCCTGAAGGGCGCTGCACGGATCTAAGAATGGGTCGAGAGCATATCTAAAGTCATATAGTTAGGGGCACCTGGGCAGCTCAGTCGGTTGAGCGTCCGACTTCAGCTCAGGTCACGATCTCGCGGTCTGTGAGTTCGAGCCCCGCGACGGGCTCTGTGCTGACAGCTCAGAGCCCGGAGCCCGCTTCGGATTCTGTGTCTCCCTCTCTCTCTGCATGGAAAGAGCCTGGACCGGCAGTAAGAAGGCCTGGGTTCCATTCTGTGCTCCGTTGGTTTCTAGCCATTTGACCTTGGAGAAGGCTCCCCGGCGACTTCCCTGGCCTCAGTGTTCTCCTCTGTAAGATGCGTAGGGTGAACCAACATACGAACTCCTAGTGCCCTCTGATGTTGTGGACCATTTGATTCTAGATTAGAACACGCAAACATACAGAAAGATTGATGGTTACAAAATGACGAATCTGCTCGATAACAAACGCAAATACTCTGTGCAACTGTTTGCTAGATAACTGGGGCCACGTTCACCGCAAGGTTATCGACCTGGGTTGTGGCCTCAGATATCGATTCTTCTGCTTCACTGTTATCTCCTCAGCTGGAAATTCCCCTTCAGCTCCGACAGGGAAGAAGTAGGTAGAAAATCTCAAGTTACAGCACTGCCTAGGAAGGGGTGAGGAGACAGGAGAGGAGAAGCTGTCAGCTGAAAGGTCCCCTCGCTCTAATGGGGGGAAAAGCAAAGGCACTCACGCGTTGATGGGAGGGCTTGGTTTAAAGACTTCCCTGAAGATCCAAGATGTCCCGTGAGTACAGAATAAAGTTAGTTGGGTACCAGAGTATTAAACAGTCCCAAATCAACAGCTTCAAGTTCCATTGTTTTCCTGTGGAAGCCAACACGGTCTTGGCTTTCTGGGGACGGTGAAGATTTTATGCAATTCAATAGAAGTCATTAGTGAATGCATAACTGTCACGATTTGGGAACATGGCTGCAAATTCTCCGACACTTCCATCGACAGGTGGGGATCTTTGTCCCCCATTACCCTCTTGGAATCCTGCCGGGCGGCTGACTGCTTTAACCAAAAGAGTCTGGCGAAAGCGGTTCTGGGTGACCTCCGAGGCCGGATCACAAAAGGCGGTGCAAGCTTCTACCTCATTTGCTAGAACATTCTTTCTTGGGGCCCCGAGCCACCATGCGAGAGGTCCGACTGTTTTGAGATCCCAGGCTGTGAGCAAGCCCAAGTCACACGGAGGGACCATGTATAGGTCTTCCAGTTATTACCTCCGGCCTTCAAATCGCCCCACACGAGCTGTGAGATCACGACCTGAGCCGAAGTCAGACGCTGAACCGACTGAGACACCCAGGTGCCCCCGCTGGAGCCATTTGTAACGAAACATCTATATGATTCCAGTGCTTAGCCACTCAGGCCACGCACCGCTGTCTGAATCGTCACAGCTGAGGCCTCAGACACGGTGGAAGAGAAATAAGCCACACTGGCTGTCCCCTGTCCCCTGCCTGCACGATGTGAGAACCTAATAGAATAGCTTCTTCTCTCTGCTACGAAGTTGGGGTGACCTGTCACACAGCAACGGACGACCAGAGTAACTGCCCAACACGTGATTTAATCATCGTGCCGTACGCTTTTTATATTCAACAATTGAAACACGGAATCTTCGCTCAGAGAGTATCTCCTAATATTTCGGTAGGGCAGTGGGCTCCCTGTTAACAATTGCCCACATGTGCCCCGTGCCCCCCGATGAAAAGCTGCTGGAGGATTCAGTGAATATATTATAGCTGATAATTACTCAGCACCCACTAAATCCAGAATTCAGAGTAAGTTTAACAAATAATAATATGGGGGTGCCTGGGTGACTCGGTCGGTTAAGCGTCCGACTTCGGCTCAGGTCACGATCTCGTGGTTCCTGAGTTCGAGCCCCATGTCGGGCTCTGTGCTGACAGCTCGGGGCCTGGAGCCTGCTTCGGATTCTGTGTCTCCCTCTCTCTCTGCTCCTTCCCCGCTTGTGCTCTGTCTCTCTCTCTGTCTCAAAAATAAATAAACATTAAAAAAAATTTTTTTTTTAAATCTAGACATTCACGCTTCGAGGCGGAAAACCCTCTTACAGGTCAGCAAAAGACAAACGTTTTCAGTTTCTGTCTTTCTAAACCTTGAACGCCTTTGAAAATTACACTGGAGAGGTGAAGCGTCTGACTTCGGCTGAGGTCATGATCTCGCGGTTTGTGAGTTCGAGCCCCAGATCGGGCTCTGTGCCCTCCGTGCACAGCCCGCTTCAGATCCTCTGTCCCCTTCTCTCTCTGGGCCCCTCCCCTACTCATGAGCGCGCTCTCCCTCTCAAAAGTAAGTAAACATTTAAAAAGAAAAAGAAAGTCACACTGGAGCACCAATGCAAAAGGCCGACACACGACCACCTGTGTGAACTCACAGACACAATGTTGGGTGAGAGGGAAAAAAGAAAGACACAAAGGGAGTACACATTGTATGATTCCATTTGTATGACATTTAGGAGGAGGCAAGACGAGTCTCTGGGATCGAGGGCAGAACTGTGGCCCCCTTTTGCTGGGGTGCGGCGTGGGTGAAAGAATGGGAAGGCTTTAAGGGGTTCTGGAAGTGTTCTAACCCTTGATCTGGGTCATAATGCGAGTGAGTACATATCTGAAAATTCTATCAAGCTGTACGCTTAAGATTCATGCACTTTACGGCTTGTGTGTTAGACCTCATTAAAAAATGTCCCGGGAAGGTGCTGCCGTTAATGGTTCCCTTTAATTTACCGGTGGCAGGGACGAGGAAGAGGAGGGTGGTGTGGGGGCTCTGACGTATGTCTTTGGCTGTCGACCAAAGCCTTCATTTTGATAATTACTTTTAATTTAGCAGAAAAGGCCTGATGCGGCAGCAACACTGTGATTCAGCTCCCCACTTTCCCACAGCACTCTGCAAAATGAAGGCACGGCAGGGGGGATATATGTATTTCTTTTCTTCATATATATAAAGGGCTTATAAATAGTAATACCAGCTTCAGCCAGGCATTTCCTGGGGAATTAATAGCCAGCTGGGGTTAACGGTCCTTGATTTGACTTTGGGCCATCAACCCTCGGTGCCTCTCGTTAATTCCCAGAAAGTACCCTGTGCCTTGATGGTTATTGCTTAAATACATTAAAATCAAGTTAAGGGTCTGACTTAATGTTGAGCTGTGATAATGTAAAACACAAGGAAGTTCTCCCAGCAGACACATTCACTGTTGTGTGTTTTTATTTAACTCATTTTCTTTTATATTTTTGAGTAGCACGATGGAACGATGGTCAGGGACATTTTTGCAGATGTTGTTGCTAGGACACGTGTGTGTGTGTGTGTGTGTGTGTGTGTGCGCGCGCGTGCATGCACGCATGTGGTTCAGGCTCATAACTAATCAAACAAGACCTGAACAGAGACCTCACTAAAAAGCTTTCCAATGGGTTCAACATTTCAGTGAAATTTTTCTACTTGGATCCAAGTGTTATATGAGAAAATACTTTAGGAAAATATGGGTAGGTCAGTTCTCTGTTCTCCATCAGTTTGTGGTTGGGGTGGGCTGAAGGGAGGCCTGAAACATGGGGAACAGCCCTTTAAAACCGTATTTTCCACGTGCCTCTTCGGAGGGTAGAAAGAACCTACAGGAAGCTTCCCCTGCCCAGGGGGAGGAGAGAATTATCTCAAGGCAATTTTGAGCAATTCTTGGAATAGGAAAGCACACACGTCTCTCATTTTTAAAATCCTGTCCATTTAGGCCAATCAAGTGAGCATTTATTGCAAACCTCTTCCGGGCAAGTTCAAGGCAGGGGAGAGACTGTTAACAGGGAAGCCCTTGCCTTTGGTAGCCCACTGTCAAGTGAGAGAGATCGACAGACCCACAGCAGAACATAGCCCACGATTCATTCATCCATATGGTCAAGGTGCTTCAAGAAAACAGAGCATTCGTCATAAATAGAGAGGGATTTACAAAGATCACCCACCCCCTTATGAGAGCTCCAAGCATTTGGATGAATTCTCAATTTGTTCTATGAATCAGCTTCAAAAGAAAGGGTATGCCTAGATGGGCAAGATGCATCTTGTTGGAAACATTTTGAGGGCTACTTGAGTCTCTCGATCTCATTTATTTGAATTCCCGGGGTTGGGGGTGGGGTGGGTGTCAAAAATTCAAATTCACTGGCCCTACTTGAGAAAGTCAATTGGAATATCTGGGGGTAGGACCCAGGCATCTCATTTTTTAAAAAGATGTTATTCTTCAGTAGTCTCTACACCCCACGTGGGGCTCAAACCCAGAACCCCGAGATCAAGAGTCACATGCTCTGCAGACTGAACCAGTCAGGCAACCCCCCACCAGGCATCTCCTTTGAAACAAGTGCTCCTGGTGAATTTTTAGTGCCCTGGAGTTTGAAATGACTGAATTAGGGTCTTTCAAATCTACAAAAATTGTTCTGCCCTATACCAGTTGAGAAGGATGAAACATCGTGAACAAACCACCATCACTAAAGCCAAAGCACCTTATCTTGGCGGAGGGTGGGGTTAAATTCTTAGCATCCAGGGGCACCTGCTTGGCGCAGTCAGTTGAGTGTCTGACTCTTGACCTCGGCTCAGGTCACGATCTCACGGTCTGTGGGTTCAAGCCCCGTGTCGGACTCTGTGCTGATGGTGCGGAGCCTGCTTCAGATTCTGTGTCTCATTCTCTCTCTCTGCCCCTCCCCCGCTTGTGCTCTGGCTCTCTCTCAAAAGTAAACATTTCAAAAAAAGTAAATAAATAAAAGAATAAAATCCTATTATTGATTCATTCTCTCCCCCTCTTTCCCTCTCTGTTTCCATTCATCTATCCATCCATCCATCCATCCATCCATCTGTAACCTAGGGGTAACAATTATGTATACTTTTCCTATCTCCCGGAGTTGGGGAACATATATGCAAAATTTGTATACATTGTATAGTGTGATATAAACACCAATTAATTCTTATCACTTCAACTTTCTATGGGTAAATATTCCTGTGGTAACTATTTCATTTGACCTGGGTCTTTCCCATCACAGCAGTCTTCAAGGAGCCTGTATCCCTTACCGCCAGACTGAGACGTGCCCCTTGGGCAACGTAAAACGACTTAAGCAGTTGTTTAAGAAAAACACGGCAGGAAGATACATGTTAAGTGAAACAGAAGCCCTGAAATATCCTCTTTGGGATCATTTACGCCCTTCGTTTTCTTAAAGAATCTGGCATTAACTGCCGACACACACCACATTCAGTTTATCATAATCATTTGGAGAGATCTTTACCAAAAAAAAAAAAAAAGTGTCATTTAACTGGTACACTTGACTCTTCCCCATTTGCCCAAGTGCGTTTTTTTTTTCCCCCAGCAAGCCAAGTTATTTTCATCATATTCCTTTTTATCTTAAGTTCACATAACCCCTAGAACCTGAATCTAGGGCAAAAAAAAAAGAGCAGACCCAACACTATCGATTCATTCATGTGGCACCGTTGGTTTTGATTTTAGAAGGTCATTGCCCTATGGGCCAAATTTGTTCAAAGGACAAACACACGATAATGATATAGTGCTTCCTCTCTTTAAAAATCCAACCACCACTGTTTAAAATACAGCTAAGTATCAGTGGGAAAATGTAATGTATACTTTTAAAAGTAAGCCTCTGTGTGGTTTAGAGTCATTCTATAATTATGTTTCAAATAAATGATGACCTTTTAAAACATATAATAATAATATTGTTGATACTTCAGATAAATGGTTCCTGTTTCATTTTTAATATGTCATTAACTTACCATTACTAAAAATTTAACCATGCCTTATAGAATTCCCAGATGGAAATGAGATTATATTAGTAATTTATAATAGAGCAATACATTTCTATTATGCTTGTTTAAGAGCGCATTTATATCATGCAAATTCCTTTGAATATAAAATTGTCATGTGGTTCTCCTGGGCAGTAGGTAGAAAATGAGGGGAAAAAATCCAAATAGGAGATTTGGGGAAGGGTAAGAAATATGCAAAGCAGAGGTGGGTTTTTTTTTTTTCCCCCATAGACAGGACAGGACCTTGAGGAAGAAATTTTAAAACAGATTTTGGAAAGAACAGAGACTAAATAAAGTGTGTGTGCTTGTGTGTTTAAAAGAAAAATAACGCCTGGGGCACCTGGGTGGCTCAGTGGGTTAGGCGTCCGACTTTGGCTCAGGTCACGATATCGCGGTCTGTGAGTTCGAGCCCTGCCTCGGGCTCTGTGCTGATGGCTCAGAGCTGGGAGCCTGCTTCAGATTCTGTGTCTCCCTCTCTCTCTGCCCCTCCCCTGCTCACACCCTGTGTCTCTCTCTCTTTGAAAAATAAATAAACATTAAAAATTAAAATAAAAATAACTCCTAATAGCCTACAATTATTCCTCGATGGTCAGAGTATTCATTTATAAGAAGAATTGCTTGGGGCTATGACATTAACGACCAGTTAAATTCACTTGAATGTCACTCCTTACAAGTGGATACTTTAGGGGTTGGTGGTATACACAAGATGCCATCTACAGCCACCACCAATGATGGCTGCAGATGGAACGAATAGATGTCATCAGGTAGGAGACATCTATTTTCTGTTTTCAGCGTTGCTTAACAACCAACTTTGTGAGTGTGCAGACATCGGAAATTGTCCCGGGTCTCATATGCACTCCAAAGCTCTCTGCCTGCTCTACGATTTAGTGTAATCTTTTGACATCCATGCAGAGTACCTCCTTGCCAACTTCATTGAAGTTGTTACTGTCTCCTTACGGTGATTCCTTGAAACCATTTTATCACTTGATTTATGACAAGAAGTAGACCACAAGCACGCTTATTCCAAAGGCTCTTAACCTGGAAAGCTTCAGGCATCTTGAACTCCCAGAAGTCGTATGTTCAACTGTGCTCTATCCCAGGGAGAGGACTCCTAGCTTTTGTCCGTTGCCAGATGGAGCCACGGATAGGGCCAAAGGCAGGGTGAGGAACAGGCACAAAGTGTGCAATGCCAAAAAGTAGGAGGAACAAGAGAAAGAGGAGGAAGGAGAAGCAAGGGAAGGGGGAGGAGGAGAGAGGACAAGAGGTTGGGAGCAAAAGAAAATAAATTCAAGTCAGAGAACAGGAAGGGCAGGGGAGGGGAAGAAGAGAAGGACAAGAAGGCTCATCCCACAGCCCTTCTTGAGACTCAGGGCACCAGGGAATTTCCCCTCCACCAGCCGGGTGTCCCCAGCCTGTCCAGCTTCTGTCCTGCTGTGGCACACACCCCTTTTCCTTCCCTATTTTGCCCCATGGCTTTGACTGAAGCACAGGTTGCTACTCTGGCAGAGGTCCCATAACAAGGAACCGAACCACGATCCTTAAGTGCGTCAGAAGGATGAGGATTTCTCTGTTTCACATTTGGGGGCAAAAAAGCTAAGCTAAATGAACAGTCTTGAGCAACGACTTGGGCTCTCGTGGACACTAGACAATCCTACTGATGCAGACCTACAAAGGAAAGAAGTCTGCCGTCTAGAGTGAAAAACACATAGGTAAATGCAGGTTCTTCACAGGGATCAAAGCCTTCCGATTCTCAAAGAAGTATAAACTTTTATTTTAAACATTAAGTTTGAAGGAAAGGATAGATGTCTTGAGTTGACATTAAAATAAGGCTAAAAAAACCTCTGGGTTCCAGGAATAGACTTCTGGGGCAGAATTTGAAAGCCCAAGAGACTGGAATATGTAAGATCACAACCATAGAAATTTCCAGTAGTCCGTGAAGTGGAAGGGTGGAGACTAGTCCAAAAAGGACCTCCTTTTCAGGTGTTGACCCTGGCATCCAGAAACAGCTATGCTGGAGTTCCGATCTGGTCTCAGAAATGCACAGAGGGACACGGTGGAACTGTTTACCATTTACCCATGAGACAACATTAATCTGTGCCCAATGGCCCCTATTTATAGGGTGAACCCATGATTCGTCCCCCATACGGGGATGCTTTTGAGAATGAAAAAAAGAGACATAAACAAATTAAGTCAAGGCAATCGTCATAAACTAAGAACTGTCCCAGGCAAATGGGGTTGTATGAACCCCCTGTCTCTACAGAACTTCTCACAGCTTGGCAATGAGACAAGACAAAACAGACCAGCAAGCAAACAAAACCAAAGTAGTTACCACCAGGAATGGTTATTAAAACTGTAACAAAATCTGTTTCCCGATGGAACCCAAAGGGATTCAGGAGGTTTAATGACAGAACCTCATCGTGTTTGGGGCTACTATAAGCCTTGGGTTTGTGTGAAAGAGGTGTAAAGGTAGGCATCGGGCATCTGGATGCTGTCTCGGCATAAATGGAAGATGGCAACCAACATGTCACGTACGCACTGACAGGAGGGAACTTCCTGATGAATGACAGTGGTCACTTTCCAGGAGCATCTGTAGGTCGAAGGAGAGGAGTTGGAAGCTAGGGGGAAAGAGGACCAGCTGGTGGCGTTTCTGGAAATCAGTCCCAGTTTGGGGGCGAACTTATTAAAAGCTTGTTCTTTTTTCACTCTTCCGAGGAGTCCAAACGGTCATGGGTTCTGTCCTAAATTCACGAGGCTTTCCAGAGATCAGAGGACACAGGAGCAGAAATAAAGGCTTTTCATTAGTCTTCTGGACGAATGCAGCATTACTTTTAATATATGAAATAATATCTCCTTATTCTGATTTCCTTCCTTTTTTAAGTTTATTTACTTATTTTGAGAGAGAGAGAGAGAGAGCAAGTGCAGTGGAGGAGGAGCAGAGAGAGGGGGAGAGAGAATCCCAAGCAGATCCCATGCTCAGCACGGAGCCCGACGCGGGACTAGATCTCATCAACCATGAGATCGTGACCTGAGCCTATATCAAGAGTCAGATGCTTAACTGACTGAGCCACCCAGGCGCCCCTCTGATTTATTTCTCAACGGACATGAGGGTGGCATAGACATTTTGGTCGGTAGGTGTGGGTGGAGAGCCCTCACAGAATATTTCCTGGGAAGTGGGTACCACTCCCTCTGGGGATAATCTTACTGACATGGTTAACTTAATGGCAGCTTGACTGGGCCATGGGCTGCCCAGGCATTTGGTCCAGTATTATTCTGGGTGTGTGAGGGTGTCTTTGGATGAGGTTAACGTTTGAATCTGTAGACTGAACAAAGCAGGCTGTCCTCCCTAATGTGGGTGGGTCCCACCCAATCAGTTGAAGACCCGGATAGAACAAAGATGCCTGGTGAGTGGGACGTCCTCCCGCCTGACCCCCTGAGCTGGGACGTCAGTCTTCTCTTGCGCTCAGAGTGGAACTTACACCATCAGCTCTCCTGGGTCTCTAGCTTACCAACAGCAGATCTTAGGACTTCTCAGTTCCTAGACTCATGTGAGCCAATTCCTTATAATAAATAACTCTCTTTAGATATCTATATCCCTATGTTTCTATCTTTGTCTATAGAAAGATATATATATATATATGATATATCTATATACACATATGATATAGATATATATGTATCATATACATACATACATACATATACATATATGTATCATATACATACAAAGATATTATCTCTATAGAGATATCTCTATAGAGAAATAGAGATCTATAGATATATATAGAAATAGAGATATACAGACAGATATAGATATCGATCTCCTATTGATTCTGTTTCTCTGGAGAGCCCTGACTAATACGCTTACTTTAGATTTTTATTTTATTCTGTTTTCAGTAGGCTCCACGCCCAACGTGAGGCTCGAACTCATGACCCCAAGCCCAAGAGTCACATGTTCTACCCACTGAGCCAGCCAGGCGACCCCTACTACACTTACTTTAGAGCAATCTAAGTTCAACAGTGCCTTAAGGAGACAGCCAAGAGTAAGTGTGTGACCCACCAGAAGTTAAGAAAATGTCTCATAGGGCACAGCCTCTAAAGGATAATCACGGGAGACATTGACCTGGTCTGGCCCCAATCATGGCTGTGACCACAAGGCAGGCAGGGTCCAAACCAATGGGTCCCGTGACGTTCAAGTCACTGCTGTCTGCCTTGGAAGTTGGAAGGCCCCTGGTCCTCATGAGCTATTTGGTACCCTTCACGTTTGGAGTGCAACCCTCAGGAACAAATCCAGAACCGAGGCTGTACTCCAAATTCTAAGGCCGTCGGCTTGGTGGGAGCCATAGAAATGGTCAATGGGCCGAGTGGAAAAGTTCACCAACTACACTGTGTAACTAAGCACTTCAGAGAAAAAGTCACAAGCCACGAAACAAAGAAGGAACGTATGTGGTTGGGAGCTAACCTAGTCAAAAGATGGGGGGAAGGCAAAACCCTCCAATACTGCTATTCCTACCTGTATGATGCTTGGGCCCAGTTATTTTCATTTCTGTTGGGACTGGGCAGGTTGGTCCTCAAAGTACCTGGGCCTTGCTGAATACCTCAAGAGCCATTAGACATTAACTCACAATTGGACTTTATGGGTATTTTATCCCTGTGATTTTTGTCTCATACCTTTAGATGCATCGACGAGATTTTATATCTGTTGGACAAATCCCCACCCTGGTTCCAGAAAATCAGGGCCCATAATCCTTAGCCATTTATTTTCAGGATGAACGCATTTTTTCCCCCATCCCCATCCCCGCTCATTTCGGAGGTTAAAAAGGCATCTGCAAATTTTGTCTGATAAATTTTCCATTCATTCTCCTCCTCTCCTTCAATATGCCAATCAAGCTGTCAGCTTGCTTTCTCTCCAGATTCATAACACTTCACCTTCAGTCTCATTAACTGATTTGCCTTTTGTTTCACATGAAGAAAACCCATCTCAACACTTAAAACCCTGGGAGTTACAAATCAGAACTTCTTCAGCTGTCTTTCGGAGTTTTAGCTCCCACTGCTCTTTATTTTCTGCCTTTCAGATGGAAAAATTTCCTTTTTCTTGCAACCACCTCTGGTTGACCCCATCTTCAAATATGGAGTAAGAGTTCCACTCGTAGCTTAGCTCTTATATGTGTCAACTTTTATACGTTTCAAAATGGCAGTCAGACTTTACTCGTTTGGACTCCATTTGGATTTCTGTGAAGATTAGGAGGAAACCCAGGCTACACAATTTGTTTAGGCATACCCTTCCCCATGAAGGCACTTAAATATACCCTAATGACGTTCTTTTTTAAAATCTTTTAAAACGTGCATTTATTTTTGAGACAGAGACAGAGACAGAGCGTGAGCGGAGGAGGGGCAGAGAGAGAGGGAGACACAGAATCCGCAGCAGGCTCCAGGCTCCGAGCTGTCAGCACAGAGCCCGACGTGGGGCTCGAACTCACAGATCATGACCTGAGCCGAAGTCGGACGCTCAACCGACTGAGCCACGCAGGCACCCCTACCTTAATAATGTTTTATATGCAAGCAATTGCGGATGTAATCTGTGCCTTGGAGTTCTGCTGAGCCTAGATCGCCCAAAAGTGGGACTGGCCTTAGAAATAAGCGGAATGCATACAAATCATTCTGACAGCATTCGTGCGTACCCATGACCTTCGCTGGTGGTACTTGGGGAGCTCAGTTTAAGTTAATGTAGCCCCCTGATGTCTGGGGGGAAAAACCCTTACATTTCTGCAGTCAAATGCCCTAGCACTGAGCTATACCCCCTAAAAGACCTACGTTTCTAAAAGGTGAAGCTTTAGGTTGTGGTTAAGGAGTAGAGTCCTTAGTTCTAGAGTTTTAGAGTCAGACTGTCTAGTTTGTAATCTTGGCTTCACCACGAACTTACTATATGATCAAGGCCCAGTTACTTTCCAGGGCCGTGATTTCTTATCTGTAAGACATGGGAAAAATCCAATAAATGCCTCTTAAGGTCGTCTGAAGATTAATTGAGATACCACGTGTCAAATACTCAGCATGTTGCCAGGAAGATGGTGTTCCCTTATAGGCCACCGCCTGAGTCTGTATTCTTTTTTTTTTTTTTTTAATTTTTTTTTTCAACATTTATTTATTTTTGGGACAGAGACAGAGCATGAACGGGGGAGGGGCAGAGAGAGCGGGAGACACAGAATCGGAAACAGGCTCCAGGCTCTGAGCCATCAGCCCAGAGCCCGACGCGGGGCTCGAACTCACGGACCGCGAGATCGTGACCTGGCTGAAGTCGGACGCTTAACCGACTGCGCCACCCAGGCGCCCCCTGAGTCTGTATTCTTGAAGTAGATCCTGGGACAAGGATTTGAGTGCAAGTAGTTGATCCCAGGAGACACTGGCCAAAGAGTGTGGAAGCGAGACAGGGAAGGGAGGGTAGCCAAGAAAGAGTGTAAGTATCAAGTAGATTATCACTGTGGACAGCTGGGGCTCAACCCCGCTGGGGAACTCTGAAACACTGTTGGACACGCATCTCAGAGCTATGTCCATGGCCCCTGCCAAGGGGATAGGGAGCCGGCATCTTTATTGATGAATTCCGGATGATTGTGCCAGGAGTAACCCTTCATTGAAGGGAGACATTGGCCCTGCCTTTGTAGACCTTATGTTTTGGCGGGAGGGCAGGGGGACTAGGGGTAAAGTATGTCGGCGTTCTTATTGAATGCATTTAACCAAATTGTCTGGGTCTTAGGAGTGAGGCTGTGGTCAATCAAGGGGTAGCCATGCCAGTGCATGCAATGTCAAGGTCGGAGGGTTGGACACTTGCATAGAGAATTGGAACTACTCAGAACAGCCCAGTTTGTGACCAGGTTGCCAACAGTGTATGTCAAATCTATAAGGCTGGGCAAGGTCAGAGTTGGGAAAATGGGGAGAATAGCCTGAGACTGAGAGAGCTCTTCCAAGATCTACCGAGGCAGGTAGATCAGGTCAGGTCTTGGCACAGAGAGAAGGGCTGCGTAACACCTTAAGCGAAATCCAGAGCAGACCAAGGGCGGCTTAAAAACTTGTGCTTTGTAAAAATAATAAAAACCCAGGGACACCTGGATGGCTCAGTCGGTTGAGCTTCTGACCTCCGCTCGGGTCATGGTCTTAAGGTTCATGAGTTGGCACCCCACGTCGGGCTTTGTGCCGATAACCGTGGAGCCTGCTTCGGATTCTTTGTCTCCCTCTCTCTCTGCCCTTCGCCTGCTAGTGCTTGTCCGCTCTCTCTCTCTCTCTCTCAAAATTAAATACACATTACATTTTTTTGAAATAATACACATCCATAAAATTTAGAGACATTTCTCCTAGTCTGGAAAAGGAAGAGGGGAAATAATCATTTTCTGTGTCCCCCCCCAGATATGGGGGACATGCCAGGGCTTTGGGATACCTAACTGGCATTTCATCCAAAGTTCCACTCAAATGTCACTCCCTCAAGATAGCCATTCCCAAGTACCCCTTCCCCCTTACACGTGGTCACACCACTAGGTGAATCTCTTTTGTGGCACTTTGATATCTTGACTACTATTAGCCATTTGATTGGCCACCTTCCTGAGAGGTCTGTCTCTTCCACCACCTTATGTCAAGGCCTTGCCTAGGGCAGGCCAGAGTTGACACTCAGTAATTATCCATTGAATGAAAGTAAGTTTTTCTGTGTGATGTTTCTAAAATACTTAAGTTAGTACATAGCAGCCAAAGAAGCCCAACACAGGCTATCCCGTATGACTTTTCCACTGTTTTCTGTCAACAGCATCTCTCTGCAGGTCTGTACTTGGAATAGTCCCAGATCCTTCTGTTGCTGGGCAGTGTGTGGTTCCTTTCTCAACAACGTCCCTGGTGGGCAGCTGCTCAGGAAGCCCCCTCAGCTAGTCAGTGGGATGCTCTGAGGCTCTTTGAAGAAAATGTAAACTTGAGACCGTGGCTGAGCCCTACTTGTCTTCTCGTGTACCTTTTGCAGGTCGCAGGTGCCACCAGATTCTTGCCTTAATGTGAGCTCTGAGACTTTGGCCAAAATCCTTCCAAGAGCAGGCTTTGAGCCTGGCATTTTCCTCTTCCTTGCAAGTGTGCAGTCGCAGGTATCTAAGAGACTTGGGTTGTAACGTCAAGCCGTCCTCTCTCCTTCAAGGGGTGGAGGGTCACTTGTGTAAGAGTTCTAGGGACTTCTTGGGTCATCTCACGATTGCAAAGTTACTTGTGCAAGTTAAACTCTCATACTACCCCTGGGGAAACACTCATTTACTCAAGAGTTTTGAGGCAGAGGCTATGGAATCCCAAGGGTTTGTGATACAGGCAGTCCTTGCTTTGCATGGTTTCGATATACAAATATTTCAGATTCCACAGTTTAGTCAATACTGTGATTCAAATTTCAGTCACCATGGCCTATTAGCACTGAGTAATTCCACGAAGTATGACCCTGGAGCCTAGCTGTTTTGTCCACAAATCACTACGTAACTAACAGATGCCTCTCCCAACCAGTGACCAATCAGAGCACGTCTTTCAAAGCCTGCCTCTGATTGGTCGCTGCCAATCGGTGGTCAGCTCAAACCAGGACAGCAGAGCTTGCGCTTGTGTTGTTGGCTTGGTACCCTGCGATGACTCCGTGTGACATTTTACAAAAATGGGTTATCAAAAGAGGAAGTTGGCACACAAGAATGAAAGTGCCACAAAGAAACGAAAAGTGGTAATACTGGAAGTTAAATTTGAACCGGACATAAATGGAGTTGAAGAAGAAATAGCAGACTGCGAGAATGTTGACCATGACTCTGCCCTCAAGAGACTCTAAAGATGCAGTCAGAAGACTTCCTGAAGGGGAACCAATCAAACTTGCAAATGAGATGAAAAAACTGGTTGTGATGAAAAGGATGATGTCCCAGAGGAAGTGACACTGGCAAAATTTTCACATTTTAGAGGAAGTCTCAGAGATATTTTACATTAAAAGTGCAAAGGACAGGGGCGCCTGGGTGGCCCAGTCGGTTGAGTGTCCAACTTGGACTCAGGTCATGATCTCACGGTTGGTGAGATCGAGCCCCACTTCAGGCTCTGTGCTCCTCCCGCTCATGCTGCTTCTCTCTCGCTCGCTCAAAATGGATAAATAAATTACACTTTTAAAAAAAGGTGCAAAGGACAAAGTGTTGGACGCTGATTCATACTTAGCAAGGAGGATGACGATTAATTTGCCAACGCATAGAAAAAGTTGGCTCCCTGTCAAAGGTTATATGATGAGTAGCAGGCAGCAAGCACCTGCTCAGACTACTCTTGATAAGGTTTTGTTTCGGGGTTTTTTGCAAAGGAAAACACTTTAATTCTCAATGTTTCTAGTGTTTTCAACTGTAGTGTACTAAATAAATATTAATTTTACTACTTTTTCATTTTCTTACACTTTTATAGCCAACAGTAAGAGAGATTTTAATGGGTTTTGGCAATTTTTAAAGGCCACAGAACACTTGTAATTTTTCCCATTGGCTAAGATCGCTTTGCCTATTTTGCAAAACAAGGACTACCTATAATCTGTCGCCGTGGAACATGCCCAGCTGTTTTGACAAGCCCATCGGTATGATGACGGTATATTAGCCAACTAAAAATTGTATGAAGACAAGTATTCATATTCTGACGGGGGGACAGATTATTAAAATTTGAAACTCTGGGGGCGCCTGGGTGGCGCGGTCGGTTAAGCGTCCGACTTCAGCCAGGTCACGATCTCGCGGTCCGGGAGTTCGAGCCCCGCGTCGGGCTCTGGGCCGATGGCTCGGAGCCTGGAGCCTGTTTCCGATTCTGTGTCTCCCGCTCTCTCTGCCCTTCCCCCGTTCATGCTCTGTCTCTCTCTGTCCCAAAAATAAATAAACGTTGAAAAAAAAATTTAAAAAAAATAAATAAAATTTGAAACTCTGTTGGAAAAATAAAATTACTGGAAAATGACAGCGGAATATCAAGTATCTGGAACAAGAGATTATGGCACTGCCTCATGACCTCACCTTTTCACGCCATCAAATCTGGCTCTCCCAAGAACGCCTGTTTTCCTATTTACTGCATTCTTTTTTTTTTTTTAATGTTTATTTCTTCTTTGGGTGCACGCACTTGCGAGAGACATAGAACATGAGTGGGGGAGGGGCAGAGAAAGAGAGAGAGACACAGAATCCGAAGCGGGCTCCGGGCTCCGAGCTGTCAGCACAGAGCCCGACGCGGGGCTCGAACCCACGAACCGTGAGATCATGACCCGAATCGAAGTCTGACGCTTAAATGACTGAGCCACCCAGGAGCCGCTCTATTTAGTGCATTCTAAATGTTTGTAGGGAAGCTTACGTTCCATCCCTGACCCCACTACTGAATAAAAGGGAAACTTGACCATGCGTCCTTATCTTCAAATATCTCAAACCCTCCAAACCCTCCAATTGTGTGATTAAACATACTCTTAGATATGTTGCCAGGATTAACAATAAAGTATCTTTTAAATTTTTTTTTTCTTTTCTTCTTTTTTTTTTAGTAATTTCTACACCTAACACGGGGCTCAAACTCATGACCCCACACTCAAGAGTGCCATGTTCTTCCGACTGAGCCAGCCAGCCATCTCTCCATTTGTTCTAATGCAGACACTGCTGCATAGCAGTGGGCTTTTGTTTAGCTTAATGTAAAACATGTTATTATAAAGGTGAAATGGTTCTCAACATTTATCAATGAGAATACTTCTTTTTTTTTTTAATTTATTTATTTGGAGAGAGACAGAGACAGCGCAAGTAGGGGAAGGGCAGAGAGAGGGGGTAAGAGAGAATCCCAAGCAGGCTCCGCACTGTCAGCACAGAGCCTTATGCGGAGCGCCGACCCTCAAAGCCGTGAGATCATGACCTGAGCCAAAACCGGGAGTCGGATGCTGAATCGACTGAGCCACCCCGGCGCCCCTAAGGAGAATACATCTGACCAAAAATCCATACCTAAGGCTTCATTCACTTGGCAGAGGTGGGGCAACAATTGACAGGATGGCTCAACCTCAGCCCGTGTCACTCGGTTATGTTACCTGCTTAACCTCTGCGGAAGGTGGTTAACCTCTGCGAGCTTAATCGGGCCACCTATCTCTCTCATATCATCAGACAAAAGCATGCCCCCGATATAAGATGACCACCACTCCCATGACACATAATGTGGATCCTGCCTTTGCTAGGAAATTTGATATTCCTGGCTATAAATATGCCTGTAGAAGGGCGCCTGGGTGGGTCAGTCAGTTAAGTGTCCGACTTCAGCTCAGGTCATGATCTCACGATTCTTGAGTTCGAGCCCCGCATCGGGCTCTGTGCTGACTGCTCAGAGCCTGGAGCCTGCTTCGGATTCTGTGTCTCCCTCTCTCTCTCTGCCCCTCCCCCACTTACTCTCTGTCTCTCTCCCTCTCTCTCTCTCTCAAAAATAAACAATAAAAAAAAAAACCTTAAATATGTCTGGCGACTGTGTTTTTCCGAGTTAGCTCTAGGGACTGGGAGAGGTTTGAGAGTTTGCTCGTAAGCTAACGAGTTAACTTAGCAGTTTCATGGATGCTGACCGAGGACATAAGATTCCTGGGTTTCCTAAAGTCTCGATTCTCACAAGGAAGCACCAAGAGGGAGCACTAGGGTGCTCACAGGGAGCACCAAATGACACCTATACAGGTGAAGGAAAGGGACCCTGAGCTTAGGGAACTTGAATCTTTTATAACGGTCAGTAAGCATGATTGACCTTTGTTCTAGAGGGAGACACTCTCGATGTCATTATGGGACGGTAAACAAACCTGCCCTTTGCTCCACACTATCTCCATCTAACTCGAAGACTGTTTGCTCTACAAACATTTGAAAACAATCAGTCTGGGACAAAGGCAGTCGGTCTCTGCTGTAAGATGTGCAGAAACACAAAACACTTACGGAGAATGATCTCCCAACGTGTACCCGGCACCATTTGCCCTATTAGCCTCGCCTTCACTTCTGACACAGGGAGCGTTACGTATGGGGCATACTGGATTTCATTCGTTCGTCAAGCAAATATTTGCTGCACGCTTATAATGAAAGGAGGTGTTGGAGATACGCAGTTGAAAAAGACCCATTCTTTCCCCTCAAGGCACTGTGAATCAGGCAAGTAAATCACCAATTACAGTTCAGCGTAACAAGTGCCATCTGTGGACAAAGGAGGGGTAAGCCAGCCTGCGGTGTGGGGGGAGAGAGGAATGGCTTCCGGGAAGGCTCACTTCAGCGGGACCTTGAACGAGGAATCGGGGGAAAGGGGAATGAGAAGGGACGAGGACCGGCCCAGGATGTCAGATAGAGAGACGGGGAGGGAGAAAAATGATTAAGATGAGGCCACGAATTCGTGGACCACGATGAGACATGTGGACCATACCCAAGGGCGACGTGGGAACCACCTCAGAGGCACAGAGACCAGTTAGGGATCTTTCACAAGAGCCTAGGCATGAGACGGTGCTGGCTTGAAATATGGAGAAAAGAGGACCCAGCTGACTAGACCTGATCAGACTTGGTGACCAACTGGTTGAGACCGTGGGGGTACAGAAAGGAATCTCAGATTGCATCCAGTCTGGGGCTCAGGCAACTGGGTGATTGGTGGTGGCATTAAGTGAGATAGAGAGCAGAGGAGGAGGAATAAGTTCTGGGTGAATAGGAAGAGTTCAGATTTGGACGCTCCGGGTTCAAGGGACCCAGAATCCAAGTGGAGATATCCAGTAGACAGGTAGACGGCCATGCCTTATAAATCTAAAACACTACGGTTTGATCGCTGGTATTATTTCAGGGCTCTTTATAATTTAAAAACGAATGACTCCATGATATTAAATTATTTGCAAATCAATAATTATCAGACAAATACCTAATGGGGGGCGTATAATGACTCGTAAGTAACTGAGAAAAGCACAGCAAGAACCATCGTGCAGGCATCCATTACGCAGGCAACTCACAGGCCTGAATACGAACCCAGGGTACTTAACCGTGTGTTCTCTTCATACTCAAATAAATCTCTGAAGGAGAGGAAATGGCCCTGCATTTAAGTCAAGGTGTTCTTTGCGGTGTGATTGCAATTGATATATTGCTAATGCACCGTCTGACAATTTGCGATTAAAAAAACCAAACAAAACCACCTAGTACTTCGCTATATCACAGTTCATGATTACTACAGCCTGCTTTGTGCACTTAGAACACTTCTTAAAAGCCGACATCCACCATCCAAAAGCAACGATGAAATAGCCCATTTTTCCTGTGCTGTTGGCATCCCATTATTGGCAAAACAGAAGAAAATGCCGAATTGTTAACGAACTGGGTGAATTTTAATTTCTGCGGGCACCTTGGGAGAAGGCAACGTTCCCCATTCAATGTCACACATGTAATTGCCTAAACCAATGAAATGCTCTCTACCAAATCCTACCGTATGCATCTGTCGCTGTCAGTGAAAACAGAAATGAAGACGTCATTGGGGACCGATTGTCCCTTCATCCGTCACTAATGCTGCCAATCTGTTAAAGTAATATTTGCCTTTATCTGGGTTCATAGTTCCCACACGCTTGTCCTGGAAACAGCACCCCAGTTACTCGGGGGGAAAAAAAACCCCACCACGTTATCTAGCTGAAAGAGCAAGGCAAATAATTCGAATCTGGCAAACGCCAGTTGTAGTTCAGTCGGACAAGCACTGCTCAGGCTTTTGCTTTTTATTTTTGTGGCTTTTTTAAGGCCACCACCGTAGGAATATTTTGGGTCGACATTAGACATGGCGGAGCTCCCTCTCCTGATGATTGTTTGTCCCTCTCAGCTCTATGTCTTTACATTCTTTTCCCGTCCATTTTCCCCGAAAGCTTTAAAAAAAGGGTTCAGCGGCCTCTAGGGCATCAACACGGTCCTTGCAACGCAGTATGATTGACGATAAAGGGAAGGGAATGGTCAATTTTCTTGTGCACGTTACGGAATAATCAAGGATCGTTGGTTGAAACTGGTTTTCATCTCAGGCCCAAGCAACCACTGCATTCTTTGACCATGGAGGTGAACCCTGGGATACCTGATCTGTTGTTTCCATCGAAGCCAGCAATAATTCTGGGGACTGTTCCATACAGAGCTCGTTAGGGTCAAGGTAAAGCTTTGGCATCAAAACCATTGTATCCTTTTTATGCTTGAAGACCTTGGCTCCTGACAGGTCCCCAGATTCCAGAGGCTTAGCTCTGCTTATTGCTGTGGTTTCGTTTGAGAGCAGCTTCATTCAGTCCGGGGGGGCCCCAGGATCAGTATAAAAACGGGGTGGGGGGGTGGAAATGAGGAACCGCAGAGCAGAATTCAGAGGAAACGTCATCATGCGGTCTTGAGATTCAGTGCAGAATCCGAAAATGTAGTTCCAAGAGAGAATAAGTTTAAGGTATTTTCTTCTTCTTGGCACGATGATATATGCACGTGTGGCTGGGGGAGGGGATTAGAAATTTCAGATTTTCCTCCTTTCTCTACTCATCCATTGCTGGGGATTCCATATCCATATCCGTGTGGTACCTTCACTGGTTTCTGTCTCTGGACACCAACAGCAGAGAACCTCTGTCGCCTGCTGGGTGACCTGTACAGAAGATAAGTGCTGTAGGAATTCAGAGGGTGATGACTTAAGTAATCTCTAACCCCTGACGTGGGGCACGAATGCACGACCCCAAGACCAAGAGTCAAGGGCTCTACCAACTGAGCCAGCCGGGCAGCGCCCCCGGAGGGTGATGCGTTTCCAGGAGAACCAGGCTGATCTAGAAAAGCTGGGACCTTGAAAGCTAATGCTAGATGGGCTCTGAAGCCAGCCTCCCTGGCCTTGAGTCTTGACTTTGCCACTTCCTAACTGCGACATGGAGAGCAAATTATTGACCTCGTTACACCTCAGGTTCCTCCTCTGTCACAGGGGGGTGATAAGAGTATCTACCTAATAGGATTCTTACGAATATTAAATGGGTTCGGACTGATAAAGCGTTTAGCGCCTGGCACATGGGAAGTACTATCCTGGTGTTAAATCTCCTTAAATACAACTTTGTTGGATTCCCAGGATGAAACTCTTGACTGGTGATACAGTTGTATACAGAATGGTCACATTTTTTTTTATGCTCGTTTCTAGTCTCATGACAGCAGTTGTAATCATTCCACAGTGTTAGGAAAATGTAAAGAAGGTCACAGAGAAGATAGCACAAAGATCGCACCAGAAAAGAAAGCCAGATAATAACAGTACTGACTTCGAGTGCTTAAGATAGACCCAGTTCACGTAGTTCAACTTTTATTTCCACTAAGGCAGCTTCTGAATTGGTGATCCGTCAGACAATCTACATACAGAGGCTCACACACGTAAAATCCCCTCTTGGTTTGGGCTCCGTAAACGACAGACCCATGAAACTCAAAGGGGAGGGGAAAGTGAAGCCCGGCCAATAAAGGAGGTGCCTGACATCAGCCACCGGTTCGGAGCCAGTGGGCGGCAGGCAGCGATTGAGCTAGAAGGGTGACCGTGCGGGGAGTGGTTAGTGGGGTCCCTGGGAAAGTCCTGGTATGTATATTTGGCTGGATCCCCGTGGGCTGGTGAACAACAGAGAACTTTTCTGTTGGATGATGGAAGCAAAAAGAGGGGTATCGTTCCACTTTCCTTCGATATCTGTCTTGGTCTTTGTTTTTTTAAAAATGTTTATTTTGAGAGAGAGAGAGAGAGAGAGAGAGAGAGAGAGCCCGAGCGCGTGCAGGTGTGCAGGGGAGGGGCGGAGCGAGAGGGAGAGAAGAGAATCCCAAGCAGCCTCTGCGCTGTCAGCACATGAGGCTCAATCTCAGGAACCCTGACGTCATGGTCAGAGCCGAAATCAGGAGTCGTCTGCTTAACCGAGACCCCCCTCCCCCCGGGGCGCCCCGCCTTGCTCTTGATGATTACAATTGGAGTCGACAGAATCAAGAAATATAAATAGGAATCAAATACCAACTGGGCAATTTGTGACCTGAGTCGGTTTTTTTTTCTGCCAGCAATTTCTTGATCCTTCGTCGGCAGCCGTCGTATCTACCGGCCCGTCTCGGATGAGTTTTGCTATAGACTCAGCCGCTTCTTTCTCGACTAACGCTGTTGCTGAATTCGTAAAGTTCAGAGCTAAATAAACCTGCCAGGATTTGGGACACTTACCTGGGCCGGGCTGATCTCTTCCTACCATCGTCCTCACGCCTTTGGTGCTCACGCTTGGAAAAATCCCATAACCAGCCCCCTCTGCCCACGGAATGTTATGTTAGTGAGACTGGTTTCTGTCTAGAACGTGTGATAGTATGAAGGGGTGGGCCACAGGAAGGCCACAACCTATCATGGGACCTGGAATTGTACCCTTATTGATGACATGTTTGAGTTATGTCATACTTTATATTTTCCTAGTCTTCTGGTTAAGATAATGACTGCAATTTGACACGTGAGGAAACTGAGGGTTAGCAAAGGAGAGCGAAGTCATTTGCTTAAAGTCACCGATGAAGGCAGCAAACTGAGGGTCGGCTTTATAATTCCGAGGCCAGCTCTCTTTTCTATCACCCAAAAGCCATCTCTTGGCTTCACTTCTAATGTCCCCTTTGCTTTATTTTTTTTATCTTTATTTTGGAAAGTTTATTTATTTATTTTGAGAGAGAGAGAGCGTGCGAGCAAGTGGAAGAGGGGCGGAGAGAGAGGGAGAGAGAGGATCCCGGGTAGGCTCCCATGCTGTCAGCACAGAACCCTCCTTGGGGCTCGATCTCAGGAACTGTGAGATGGTGACCGGAACCGAAATCAAGGTGGGATACACTTAACCGACTGAGCCACGCAGGAGCCCCTAGCGTCCACTTTAAAAAATACAACTATCGGGGCGCCTGGGTGGCGCAGTCGGTTAAGCGTCCGACTTCAGCCAGGTCACGATCTCGCGGTCCGTGAGTTCGAGCCCCGCGTCAGGCTCTGGGCTGATGGCTCAGAGCCTGGAGCCTGTTTCCGATTCTGTGTCTCCCTGGCTCTCTGCCCCTCCCCCGTTCATGCTCTGTCTCTCTCTGTCCCAAAAATAAATAAACGTTGAAAAAAAAAATTAAAAAAAAAAAAAATACAACTACCCTTGGGAGCGGGAACACATCTAACTTTCCATAAGCGATTCGTACCCTACTATAAATTGGAGAATCCCCTCAATTTTTCTCAGTGACAAGAAGCTTAGAAACAAAAAAAAAATCTCAGGGTGGAATGTTAAAGGTCATTTCTGCCAAGGTGGGATCCTCTAGGAACGGGAGTGGTTTTTTTTTTTTTTAAGTCATCCCTACACCTGACATCGGGCTCAAACTCATGACCCCCGAGATCAAGAGTTGCACGCTCTACTGACTGAGCCAGCCAGACGCCCCGAGGAATGGGAGTGTTACCGATGGGCCAGAGAGAGAGTCATCTGAAGCTCGAGAGAAGGGTCCAAGTGTAATGCTGCCTGTGAGGCTTCTGGAAGGCGTCAGGGAGAGAGGGTGGCAGAAGGTGGTGGGGACACTCACAGAGAGGGAAGAGGAAGACCAGAGGAAAAGGAAAGAAGGGCTTATCAAATATGTTTTCCCACTTGGCAGTTTTTCTCTGCTTCAGCTCATAGCTGCTAGAATATTTTGGGGTATGCCATGATTTTAGATATTGAGCGACCAGTGCTGTGGGCAGTGAGCAGAGCTTTACCAGGCAACAGGGCTAGCTTCTTTTTCTCTCCCGCTGTCAGACATTTTCTCTACATTTCACTCGTCCCAGGGGCCCCAAGGTTACTCTGGGCTCTGTGCCTGACCCTTCTGCCACTTACAAAGACAACTTGACCCAGCCACATCACCGTGTACCACTCCGAAGTGGGCGACTTCTCAGACACACATAAATGCTAAGTGCTCAAATGGACCCAGCGCAATTATAAAGAATGTTCTCCGGAATTTCCTTAGACATTACCAGATCCGCTCTTGTCTAGAACATTAAGCAATCCGTTTCAGCCCTGCATTCCTCCTGAGACAAAGCGTGCGCTTCTGAAAAGGCCTACGCCGCGGAGTGGCGGGGGTGGAGGGGGGGAGAGAGCAACCTCACAGTGTGCGGAAACCCATGAAGCCTTCTGAGCATCGCAAACCCCCACCCATCCCACAGTTCCACAGCTGTTAGTTTGAGCGAAAACATATTAAGATGCATTTTCCTAGGAGACAGCAATGGAGGGTCACTGTTGCCTTTGTTTATCTTTTATGTGTGTTGGTCGCCGAGCCCCCAATCTCCCTCCAGCCAGCCCCCCCTTTCTCCCATCTACGCCTTCTCTACTCCTGGGTCCTCAGCCCCTGCCTGGGCGTCCTCTCCCAGCTGCATTCAGCTGGCCCTCCCACCCCTGCATTGTCCTCTCTTGGCTTCTTCTGCTTGAAGGGCTATTAGTCTAATAGGAGCTAGTAAGAGCTTTTAGGGAAGAGGCAGTGAATATTGCTTTTGCAGAGGCCAAACAAGTCTTCTCTGTGAGCAGCGCAGCGGTGCTGGAGGGGACAGGGGAGAGCTGAGTAGGGCCCCCCACCCCTGCCCCCCGCGCTGTCCCCCAGCTGGCAGAGGGGCTCAGCGTTCCTCGTCTGTAAAACCAGGAAACTCTCTCTTTGTGGGAGGTGGCGAACACTGTTTATACGGGAGAACTGAGGCTGGGGGTGGGAGGTATGGTTGTCCCGAACGTCACCTTTTTCTAAAGCCTAAAACTCGAAGAGCGCACTTTTGAAAATTATAGAACCATTTGCTCACGGGAAATCAGGGCAAGGGGCACCTGGGTCAGGCGGTTAAGCATCCGACTGGTGATTTCGGCTCAGGCCACGATCTCGCAGTTCTCGGGATCGAGCCCCACGTCGGGCTCTGCACTGACAGCACAGAGCTTCCTGGGGATTCTTTCTCTCCCTTTCTCTCTGCCTCTCCTGTGCTCTTTCTCTCTCTCTCAAAATAAATAAACTTAAAAAAAAAGAAGAAGGAAAACAATGACAGAAACCCCCACACGCACGTAGCCCCAAATGAGAAAAGTCATCATTTACCTAAAATCTCTTTGCTCCGAACGACCTGACCCTTGGGAGATCTATCAGATAAATATTCATTCTGAAGGCACTATGCCCAGAGAGGGCTTTCGCATCCCAAAGTAACAGGTAAAAGCTTGAAGTACCTCAATATTGAACAGATTCCATGCGATAACAATAATCAGACACAAAGGTCAGATTCATAGGTCCTATTCGCCTTGGGTCTCATCAACCCTAGATCAAAGTCGGGGCCTGAAATTAGAACATCGCGGTGCCCGTCCTGACTTCAGATTTAATTGGCTGTATTAGCCAGAGTCAAACTGATTGCTCTCCGTTGGCTTCCTCCTTTCCCAACACACACGCGCGCGCGCACACACACACACACACACACACACCCTTCCCTCTCTCCTTTGCCCTGGCGGTGACCCTGGGAAATGACCGGTATGGACCACATCACCCTTTCCCGCTGGCTTTTAATTGGGTTTGGTTAGCGGGAGACGCCAGCAGGAGGCAGGAGGGTGGGAAGAGAGAGAGGTGTACTTATCTCCCTCACTCCCTCCCTGCCATTAGGGCGCGATTTGGGCCATTACCGCGTTGCCACATCAACAGCCATGGCTCGTGTCAACAGGCTTCTCTTCCAAGGCTGCCACTCTTCCTGATTCTAGTCTGGGGAAGGTGAGCCCCCAGCAGGACCCCACCATGTGTCAACAGCCTCTCCGTTCAGCTTTTCTCGCTTCCCCCGTTAAGTGCGCCATCTGTTTGCAACCCCGGGCCCGCCTGACACAGAGTCTGGCCGGTAAACACACCCCTCTTGAGTGTTTAACACGGAGCACTTTAATGCACTGGGCTGGTTACTCAGGTAAGGGAATTGCTAGCGAGCCAAATAGGCCCCTCGACAACCCAGAGATTAGCAGCAGCAGGAAAACACAGAACACAGAGGGAGAAAGGGAGCAGGGGGCAAGAGGGGAGGGGTGGGCACCAAGCAGGCGCTGAGGAGCTGAAGTCCACCAGCCAAAACTGGCTCCCGAAGGGATCTGTCCAGCAAGAGGAAAGACAGCCCCTGCCGGAGAAGCCACCCGAGGCAGATCCAGCTTCTTCCTCCTTCCACCCCGGCTCCCACCCCTTCCTTCCCTTCCATTGGCTGACGCAACAGCCTCTTCAGAAGTTTGGCCTGCAAGGGGGTTGGCCTCCCCCACCCCCCCAGCCCTCCCACCCCCCCCACCCCCCCCCCCCCCGCCAAAAGCAAAGCAGAACAGAAGAAGGACAAGGAGAAGAAACCAAGAACAGGGGCGCCTGGGTGGCTCGGTCGGTTAAGCGGGGCCAACTCTTGGTTTCGGCTCAGGTCACCGTCTCACGGTTCGTGGGCTCGAGCCCCGGGTCGGGCTCTGCGCTGACAGTGCGGACCCTGCTTGGGACTCTCTCTCTCTCTCTCTCTCTCTCTCTGCCCCTCCCCCGCTCACTCTCCCTCAAACAAATAAACGTTTAGCGAAAGTAAAAGGAGGAACAAATCGGTCCAGAAGCAGCGCAAGGCTGTGACACCTCGGTCAGGTTTACCAAGCCACGCTGAGCTTTTGTGTTCTTACGCGCAAAAGGAGAGGGTTAATGCTTTACCCGCCCCATGGGGATGCTCTGAACCAATCCTAAATGACAGGCTAGGTTGGAGTGTTTGGTAAACTCTTAGGAGCTATATAGACTAAGGTATCTGTCTGAGCACCCTGGAGTTCATGAGCCTGCCAGTTTCTAATATTATCACTTTTGTTCTCAGGCGACCGCTTTTAGTGTAATACCTCAACCAAAGAAATGCCTTCACCGGATCGATTCTCTGAAACTGCCTGGGAGCCTGTTTGCAAGGAAAGGCAACGAAAGCACAGGGAAACGCAATCGTTTGTTCGTGATGCCCGGTCCACCCGTGACCAAATCAGGGGGTCCGCGGGGGAAGGGGGGCACGGCTCCCGTCTTCGGCAGCCAGGCTGCATCCGGGGGCTCATGTGCCATGCTCAGTGTGGCAGGCGGGAAGAGTATGCCCCCTTAGCGGTCCCCACACCAGGCAGTGTTTCGGGAAGGATAGCAGAGAGCCAGATGGAAAACAGACACATCTCTGCACAAGATTAGCTTTCATGTCCCCTGAGCTCTCATGAAGCCAGAAGCCAGGCTGGGGAGTCAGCTGCCTGCACAGAATCCCTGACCAACCAGCAGGATGAGTTTGTTCAGAACCTGCTCTATGAGGACAGTGGAGATTGCCTTCAGTACCTGCCTCGTCCTTCCTCCTTCGGCGGTTCGCTTCTCCTCTGGTCTTCTCCCCAGGCGATTCCTTTCCTCCTTTCTCCTTTGTTTTAATATCCATCTTCGAGAGGGATCTGAGGCCAGCCTTTTGAATCACCTGTGACTACATCCCCACTGCACTGGTTCTGGAATCTGGCTGCGTTTGAAACTAGCGGGGGTGTTGAAAATCCCCAATGCCTTGGCCGTACCCTGGGTCAATATCAGAATCTCTGGGGGCGGGACGTAGATATTGTTATTTTTTACAAGTTCTCCGGGGTGATGCCAATGTGAAGCCAAGGTCAAGAACCACTGCTTTAACTCCATTGCAGTGCGAAATTAAAGCCGTGCTCTTCCTGCTGAAGGAAAGTCAGAAGGAAAGCCTGTGGTAGGGCAGAGAATCTTCTTGAATGACAAGTGGGTTGCTTGAGAAGGAGCTTGTAAGGTGATGAATAGTCAGGTCCTTCCACCCCAGACCGCCGTGCTTCTGGAATAGTTGCACGCCTCCCCAACTACTACCCATTCCAGTGCCAAAGCTGTGCCCTCCTCACAGCTGACCAAGCCTTGATTGGGGCAAGGGTAAGGGATCCAACTCTTTGTATACCACAGAAGCTCTGAGCCATAGGGGTTCATTGGCCTGTAGACATTATCTAAAATGAGAAGAGGGCGGGGCGCCTGGCTGGCTTAGTTCGTAGAGCATGTGACTTTTGATCTAGGGATTGTGAGTTCGAGCCCCACGTTGGGTGTAGAGATTACTTAAAAATAAAATAAAATAAAATAAAATAAAATAAAATAAAATAAAATAAAATAAAAATAAAACGGGGGGGAGGGTGAGAGCCTGAGAAGTTAAGAGACTTTTATGAGGTGCTACTGTAGATTTCTGTCAGAGCCAAAGGACTTCTTTCTTGCAATCCTACCATAGGTCCGTTCCCATCTCCCCCACCATGCTCAGGCTTCTGCTGAAATCAGAGCCCGTTTCGAGAAATTTCTCTTTCTTTTCTTTCTTTCTTTTTTTTTTTTTTTTAAGATTTTATTTGTAAGCAATCTCCACGGGGCTCGAACTCACAACTCCGAGACCAAGAGTCGTATGCTCTTCTGATTGTGACAACCGGACGCCCCACGAGAAATTGCTGAAGGCTTTTGAAATGATGGCTTTTGTACTAAAAGCCAGGTAAATAACGCGAGCCGGTGACAATGATTAGGAAATGTTTGTGTCTTTTGTGTACGAGGCCATTTGTTTACTTGGCAAAGAGAGAGGAGCCCGTGATGTCACTGCATGTGGATGAAAAGCTCAAACATTCATCTATGCAAACATACATGAATGAAAGAAAAACATCTCTGTTTGCGAGAAACAAGTGGGATTACGTTAATTTGAGGGAGGCTCCCTATTAAATTGTGACACGTTGCGCCTTGGATCAAAAGCACTTGGGGAAGGGACGTAACTTTCACTCCCTTGGTTGAAAACGATTATGGAGAAGTTCTCGAGATCACATTCAAATCTCTATACACAGGTGACGGGCACCAAGATAACTGTCTTTGAAGGAAGAGTTTACTACTCATAGTTCCCAAGTGCAGGGGACATATCACATCAGGCAGAGCCACATGGGAAGGGCCAGGGTTCATCGGGAAGCAGAAGGATTGAGGGGAGACCATGGGCAAAAGAATGGACAAGGCAAGATAAGCTTTAGGATTGGCTAGTTTGGATAATTTTAACGGGCTGTGGGCTACAGGGAGGTCCCCAGCTATCTGGTATGTAGCCCTGGGGTGATTTAGGTCACAGGGAGATCTTGGTGTGAGTTTGCTAAAGCAGGTGGTTGGTGGTGGGGTCTAGGGATTGGTTGATTTGCATGTGAAAGGTGTGCTTTGAGGGGGCTGTGGACTCTGTATTAGTGATCCCTGGGATCACTAATCTTTCCAGGATTAGCAAAGCCTCAAGATGTCAAAACGCCATAAGATACCAAAAATTAAAAACGTGACGGCTACAAAGAAGAATTTTCCGTTCTGTCTTTACTGCAATAGTAATCTTCATCTTGCGGGGTCCTGGTTGCAAAAGCAAACCCTTTCCTGGTGAGAATCCCCAATATAAGGATAGTTTCGTAAAATGAGACTTTAGTTTATCGAGTCATTGTCTCGACAACCAAGGACAAAGGACACTTGAAAATCCAAATCATATCCAAAAACATATTCTTGAAAATCCAAAACCATATCCTTATGGGTCCAAGAGAACTTTCTTTGTAACCATTAAAAAGGCTCCATACTTAACTTTGAGGGACATAGTGTATTGGCAGTCACATTAATCTGCCCCAACACCTTTCTTCAGCTGATGAACAGCAAGTATTACCTTTTTTTTTCTATTGATTTTAGAAAGCTAACCTCTCACAAACAATACGCAGTTGACCTTTGAACAATGTGGGGGTTAGGGGCGCCAACCCCCTGCGTGGTCAGAAATCCACACATAACCTTTGACTCTCCAAAAACTTAACTGCTAATAGCCTACTGTTGACAGGGAGCCTTACCAGTAATATAAAATCGATGAGCACATATTTTGTATGTTATATGCATCTCATGCTGTATTCTCACAATAAATTAAGCTAGAGTAAAGAAACTGCTATGAAGAAAATCGTAAGGGGGCGTCTGGCTGGCTCGGTTGGTAGAGCCCGCGACTCTTGATTCAAGGTTGTGAGTTCGAGCCCCACAATGGGTGTAGAGATGATTTAAAACGATAACATCTTTAGGGGCGCCCGGGTGGCTCAGTTGGTTGAACATCCAACTCTTGATTTTGGCTCATGTGGTGATCTCACAGTTCATGGGATTGAGGCGCGCTTTGGGCTCTGTGTTTCAAGCGCTGAGCCTGCTTAGGATTCTCTCTCTCTCTCTCTCTCTCTCTCTCTCCCTCTCTCTCCGCCCTCCGCAGCTCACGGGGGCGCGCTCTCTCTCTCTCTCTCAAAAATAAATAAATAAATACACATTTAAAAATCTTTAAAAACAAAAAGAAAAAGAAAAGAAAATCATAAAGAAAATATGTTTACAGTATTGTATTGTACATATATATACATATATATACATATACACACAATATATATATGTATATAAGACACTATATATATATACGTATATATAGATATATATATATAGATATATATATATGTGTGTGTGTGTGTGTGTGAAAATCTGTATATAAGTGGACCCACACAGTTCAAACCCTTTTTGTTCAGGGTCAGCCGCGTATGGAATCAGCAATATAAAGAAGTCATTCTTTTCTCTTTTCATCTACTCACAAAACTTTCCATACACCCACAAGACCGCGTGCCTGTGCGCACTCGTGCCTCCACAAAGGGTTTTACTAAAATACCCTGAAATATTACTTTCAGGGATGCTTATGTAGGTCACTCAACTGATTGAAGACTCAAGTAATTTTATGTGTGTGTGGGGGGGGGGTGGGGGCGGATGGGGGTGCAGGTGTCTTTCACTGTGTCCCTGGCCAGACACACAAGGGGAGAGGAGTCCACTTTTCTCCGGGGAGTATCTGGCATAGCACGGGGTTAAAAGCAGCATCATTCCCAGCAGCCCCAGCGCACATTGTCACTGCTCCACGAGCAGGTGGCTATTTACAAAGGTAGCGTTCGGCGACCGCCGCCCAGCATTCGAAGACTTTTCTGAAGAATCATGGCTCCTTCCAAACCTTATTCGGGTCACTGGAGCTGAGGTTTTTGGGATCCTTGAAATCTTTTCTGGGGTGGAGGGTAGCGAGAATTCCCCAACAGAACATAGTAAAGTGTGGAAATTGCTTCTGGTGGGGGGTAGCGGCTCGGTGAGGGCCTGAAAAAGCCGTAAGGGTGTGCTGAGCTGCCTATAAGGGAAGCCATGCGCGCCCCGGCAAAATAGAGCGGCACACAATGGGACATTTCATGGCCCACAAACTGTCCATTACCAGTTTGGAGAACGGGGGCACAGACTTTATTTTTTCCCTGATTTTGTTTATTTTTGTTTTGCTGAGCATCTAGGGCCTACTGAGACACGCCCACCCGTCTCCCCCCAACCCTGGCTTTCTCTTTTTCAGATTTTTTCACATTTCTGTCCTCTCGGACCCTTTGTTTCCCTTGCCCGCGGTCCTGCCACTTCTCTCTTCTCCTGTTATCCGCCAACAAATAATGAGATCAATATTGAATTATATTGACTCGGTGTTTACTAATATTAATAACTTAGCCAGATAGGGCGCAAAGAGGCAGGACACCCAGCCTCTGACCTAAAGGAATAGGTAAATTAGACCCTTCTAGGACTCGGTATAGACTCACCTTTTTTAATACCCGCGAAGCCTGCCTTTCAGGAGACTGTAATTATTAGTAAAAGCATCAGCCAGTAGCTTGCCTGGGGGAGCCCTGCAAGGGAGAGAAGCTTCCAGGGCTGCCTCTGGTGACAGCAAGTGGAGAAGGACATTTGGGGGGGAGGGGGCGGTCACAGGAACCATGGGATTGCATTCCCAGAAGGAGGTCCGGGGATCAGGAGCCAAAGCACATAGAGTCATTCAGAAAGGAAGGAGATATTGTCCTTTGCTCCCTGCTGAAAGTAGACTAGAAGACCGGAGACAACATGCAGAGATGGAACCAGACATTCTAGAAGGAGCACAGGACTAAAACAAAAGAAAGGGACTCAAAAATGGGGCGCCTGGGTGGCTCAGTTCGGTTGAGCGTCCGACTTCGGCTCAGGTCATGATCTCACGGTTCGAGCCCCGCGTCGGGCTCCGCACTGACAGCTCGGAGCCTGGAGCCCGCTTCGGAGTCTGGGTCTCCCTCTCTCTCTGCCCCTCCCCTGCGCTTCCCATCACGTTCTTCTTCATGGCCCAGTTGGAGATTGATGGGAATGCGCCATAGGTATCTGTGTCTGCTTGGGCATTTACATCAACTTGCGTACATGCTTTCAGAAAAGTTTCGCGTGCCCCTGAATGTTTTATCGGTGCTATTATTGTTATGATTCCGAAGGAAAAGATCTATGGAATCTCAAATCACGCATGACTCTTCTTGACATGCGCTGTCACAACGATTTCTTTTATGGAGCTACTGAAGGCAAGCTCTGGAAACAAGATTTTTCTCCACAGGCACTGTAGAATAATGCTTACGCCAAAAAAAGAAAAACGGTGACCTTATTAACCCAGTTCCTTCCACAGAAAATTCCCACAAACTGTCAGCATCCCACGGGATTCCACCCACGTGCAAGTCCTAGTGCGATACTTTGAGCAAAGACATTTGTCTCCTTCCGTGTGGCTGCTGAAACCACCTTCAGGATCGAGAGCTCTGCGATTAGATGTAAAGCCGCAAGTCCCCTCGAGGAGGAGAAACGGGAGGTTAGTGTCGCAGGACCACACACGGGTAATGTGCGCGTTCCACTCGGTGGGTATCTTTGTAAATCAGATCGATCATTTACAAGAAACGGGGGCACCTGGGTGGCTCGGTTGCTGGGGCGTCCAACCTCAGCTCAGGTCACGATCTCGGGGATTCACGAGTTCGAGCCCCGCGTCGGGCTCTGTGCTGACAGCTCGGAGCCTGGAGCCTTGCTTCGGATTCTCTGTCTCCCTCTCTCTCTCTGCCCCTCTCCCGCTCGCGCTCTGTCTCTCTGTCTCTCAAAAAATAAACAAACCTTTAAAAATTTTTTAAATAAATAAATAAATAAGTAAAAAGAAAATCGACGTGTCTCTGTATGTGCCAGTACAATGCTTCTTTCATGATTATAGATTTGTGCAGTATATCTTAAAATTTGGCATTTGGGGGGCACCCGGGTGGCTCACTCGGTTAAGCATCCGACTTCAGCTCCGGTGGTGATCTCCAGTTTGTGAGTTCGAGCCCTGCATCCGGGCTTCTGCTGTTGAGCTCGGAGCCCGCTTCCGATCCTCTGTCTCCCTCTCTCTCTGCCCCTCCGCCGCTTGCTGTCTCTCTCTCCCTCTCTCTCAAAAGCAAATACACATTTAAAAAAAAGTACAAAAAAATTGCACACATACGCCGCCACCTACTTCAAGCCGCCCCTGGGGCAGATACCTGAGAAGGACGCCAACATTTTCTCCCCGGCCCAGGAACAATCTTAGCCCTTCCTGGGGGACACGTGCTTACCGGTGAGCATGTGAAAGAAGGAGCAATGGAAAGGCTCCCATGGCACCCATGGCCCAGCGTCAACTCAGTCCACCATTACTGGAGAGCAGCTTAGTGTTTACCCCTACTGCTCATGGGCCAGCACCATTGCTTTGCACAGGGAAGGAAAAGCGTTTTCATAGGACGTGTACTTTTAACTCTGAGCAAACCACACTCTTGTCCAGAGGAAGAGGGGCAGAGGCAGGCCCAGGACTTCTCTATCTGTTGCCTTGAGTTGGAGAATGAAGTCGCCCATGCGTGACCGCACCTCCCCGGGACAGCTAGGCTCACGGGGGTGGATCCTTCATGGAACTCTGGGGTGGAAAGAGATTTGTGAAGCTGCTCCTTTTCGGGGACCTGCTCCAAGTTTTCCTCTGCTCTATCAGGGGTGATCAGAAACCTGAATTAGAGACCTTACCTGTTGGACCCTCCGCCCAGGGTGAGGTGGCCTACCTCTTCTCTCCATCTGTCCCCGGGGCCTCCGAATGATCCTCTGTTGTCGTGGCTCTCTGCCCTGACGTAGGCGCCTCACATAGTACTATGGAGAGTTTTCCTTTGGGTACTTCTTCAGTTCTTAGCAATTTTATTTTATTTTTGTTTTAATTTTTTTTTACACATTTCTTTATTTTTGAGAGAGAGAGAGAGAGTGGGGGTGAGGCAGAGAGAGAGGGAGACGCAGAATCCATAGCAGGCTCCAGGCCCTGAGCTGTCAGCACAGAGCCCGACGCGGGGCTCGAACCCACGGACCGCGAGATCAGGACCTCGGTCAGAGTCGGATGCTTAACCGACTGAGTCACCCAGGCGTCCCAGTTCTTAGCAATTTGAGGTAAGGGTTTCTTCTGCCAGTATCTCGGGCGATAAAAAGAGGTATGTTTATCACATATGCATCATATATATCACATATCATGTAAATGTATCTGCGCGCATGTATCCAAACAGCATTTTGTTGTGTGGTCTTTATACACGGCACTTCTTACTCACGCAATAGCCCCACAGCAGATGTAGGGTCATTTCAAAGGTCTGTGAGGGAGAAGAGGAGCTTTCAATGAGAAAGTACCAATAAGTGGTTCTGGAAATCCTTGCCCACCTTATGTAACGTGTTTCTTTTATTATTGGAACAAAATTTTAAGTACAGGCAAAGTACAGAGAGTAATACAACAAACAATCAAGAATGCAGAACACATGATTGAGTTTTGTCGTTTGCTTCAGATTGTTTTGTACACACGAGACACAGTTACAGAGATGAAGATTTCTCTGTGTGCTCTCTCCACTGCCACTGACCTTTCCGCGCTCGTTATTCTGAACTTGGCACCTTGGTATCTTTCCAGCCTGTATTCTCATGACTTCATCAGGTATATATTCGTCGCATGTTTCGCGCATATTCATACACGTGGTTCCATAAATGGCAGCATACATTCACACAATTGTACAACGTCCTCTTTTATTTCAACGTATCTCAGCATATTTTTGGAGGATAGCCCGTGCCTTTATATACCAACCGTGTACGTCATCATACGAAGGTATCCCAATTTGACAAACGTCAAGTTGCTATTCGTTTTCACCATTACATTACAGTAATCCTGCGACAAGGCAGCACACACGTGTCTCCTTGGACACAGGTGAAGGTTTCTCTGGGATCCATAACCTTAAGGTCAAGTTGCACCCGCTCTCATTTATACTCTCATTCACCGTGTTTGCGTGTTCCTAGCTGGCCAGACATCCATCAAAACTTGATATTCACCGGCTTTATTTTTAAAAGTTTTTTTAACGTTTATTTATTTTTGAGACAGAGAGAGACAGAGCATGAACGGGGGAGGGGCAGAGAGAGAGGGAGACACAATCTGAAACGGGCTCCAGGCTCCGAGCGGTCGGCAGAGCCCGACGTGGGGCTCGAACCCACAGACGGCGAGATCATGACCTGAGCCGAAGTCGGATTCCCAACCAACTGAGCCACCCAGGCGCCCCTCAGTGGCTTTATTTTTATTGATCTGACGGTACGAAGTAGAAGCTAAGTTGTGTTGCTATTTGCATTTTCCCCAATTACTTGAGAGGTTGAAACTTTTTGATATGTTTATTGGCCAGTTGTGGGCCCTCTTCCGTAAATTGCCTGCTCCTGTCATTAACCGCTGTTTTTCCCCTGATTTGTCTATTTATAATTGAGGTACCAATCTCAATGATAGGTCTTTATGTATTCTGGGTACCAATCATTCGATAGTTACATGCATTGCAAATCTATTCTTAGAAGAAGCGGTTCAACTTTTAATGCTATTTATGAAGATATTCTTCTAAATCGTTTCCTGGTAGTTTGGGTACATTTATGTGAAATTTACTTTTTGTCAATGGTATGGGGTAAAAATCTATTTTCCACATATGGATAACCAAATGTTTTGATGGTACCCATTGAATAGTTTAGAATTTTCCCTTTGATTTGTAAGGCGATACTAATTCTCAAATATCTGGTCTGTTTGAGGGGTCTCTATTCTAGTCTAATGATCTATTTATTTATTCTCATACTAACACGACTTTGTTTTAATCACTATAGCTTTATATAATTCTTTATATCTGCCAGAGGAAGTGTCCTCTCCCCATATTTTTTTTTTCAGAAATGTCTTGAATTTTCATTAGAGTTTTACTCTTTTGTATAAAACTTAGAATCAGTGTGTTAAATTACATAAAACATTGTGGTAGGATTTTGTTTAACATTGTGTTAAAGACAGGGGGGCGCCTGGGTGGCTCAGTCAGTTGAGCGTCCGACTTCGGCTCAGGTCATGAGCTCACAGTCCATGAGTTCGAGCCCCGCGTCGTGCTCTGTGCTGACAGCTCAGAGCCTGGAGCCTGCTTCGGATTCTGGGTCTCCCTTGCTCTCTGCCCCTAACCCACTCGCATTCTGTCTCCGTCTCTCTCAAAAATAAATAAACATTAAAAAAAATTTAATTGTGTTAAAGACTAACTTGGTAAAAACTAACAACCTTAAGCGACTGAATCTTCCTGGGGCATCTGGGTGGCTCAGACAGTTGAGCATCCCACTCTTGATTTCAGCTCTTGGCATTGTCTCTCTTTCTCTCTCTGCCCCTCCCTTGCTGGTTCTCTCTCTCTCTCTCCCAAAATAAATAAATAAACTTAACAAAAATATTGAATCTTCCCATACTTGAACAGGCATAATACCTCTCCAGCAATCTAGGTCTTTTTTTTTTACCATCTTGCAATAATGTTTGATATATTTCCACACAAAAGTCTGCACAACATTTGTTGCGATGATTCCTAGTGAGGGTATAGTGTTGTTACCGTAAATGAGATTTTTTTTTTCTAGTGTCTTATCCGATTTGCTATTGCGGACACATAGGCGTTTCCTTATTATTGTCATGTTGATCTTACGACCGGCAATTTTTGCCTATTGTATAGATAATCCTGCCTGCCAGTAACAGCAAAATTCTCTTCTCCATTTTCGATTTTCTCTTGTCTTACTGCCTTCTCTAGACACATCAGTATAATATGAATATAAGAAGTAGTGGCTGATATTCCTCCCCTGATCCTCACTTTAATTTCTGCATTTTTTTCCAGAAATGTCTTGAATCTTCGTTAGAGGTTTACTCTTTTACGTAAACTTTAGAATCTGTGTCTTGAGTTACAGAACGTCCAAAGTTTAGCCACGAACTAAAATGGTTGGTATAGATTTTTGGTAGATTTCCATATTCTTTGTCAGGTTAAGGCCGTTGCCTTCTTTACCTGGTTGTTGTGGAGGTCGCGTTTTTGTTTTTGTTTTTTGTTTTTGTTTTTTAAACAAAGCGTAGGTTTTATTTGAATTGAATCATTTTCTGCACCTATTTCGTTGAACATATATCTTATTTCTCTGTACTGCGTTTGGGGGGATGGATCTTTCTATTTACTATGATTTCTTTTAAATTTGGTTTCCTATTAGCCTACTACTTGAGAATTTTAATTGCTTATTTCTAATTTCTATCATTTCTGTTGGTTTCTGTTTTCCATAATGTCTTTTATTAATTCTATTATTACCTCCATTCTTTAAGATATATATATCTTTGAATATATATTTATATTTTTTTGATTTAAGTAATCTCTAACCCAATGTGGGGTTCATACTCCCAACCCCAATATCAAGAATCATATGCTTTTCCGACTGAAACAGTCAGGCACCCCATATCTCCATTCTTTAAGCTATTTTTTTAATGTTTTTTTTTTTTAATTTTTGAGAGGTGCAGGGAGAGGCAGAGCGGGGGGGGGGGGGGGGGAGACAGAGGATCCGAAGCAGGCTCTGCATTGTCAGCACGGAGCCCAATGCGGGGCTCAAACTCACAAACCGTTGAGATCGTGACCTGAGACGAAGTCAGACACTTAACTGACTGGGCCACCCAGGCGCCCCTTAACTCTTTTAAATGTGCATACATTTTTTTTCTTTCAGGTTACTTGGTTGTATCTTGTTCCTCAAAGGCGAACTCTCCATTTCTTTTCTTTTTTTTAATGTTTTTTATTTATTTTTGAGAGAGAGACAGAGCACGAGTTGGGGAGGGGCAGAGAGAGAGGGAGACCCAGAATCCGAAGCAGCCTCCAGGCTCTGAGCGCTCAGCACAGAGCCCGATGCGGGGCTCGAACTCCCGGACTGTGAGATCATGACTTGAGCCGAAGTCAGATGCTCAACCAACTGAGCCACTCAGGTGCCCCAAACTATATGACTTTAGATATGCTTATTATGGTCCCTAAAAATCCACGTTAACAATGAAGGAAAGAAACAATAACGCCTATAAGATATGGAGTCACTCCAAGTAAGAAGCTGGAGGTTTTCAACTCTGAATACGTACTGGGTTGCCTATGATTGAGTGCCCTGCCCCATTCTTCTCAATGAAGGACTAACTCCCGGCCCATTTCACACTATCCTCAAGCCAAACTTGTGGTTTCCCCTCTTCCATAGTCTTTGAGCTGTGCAGATTTTCCATGGACTACGTAGACCGTTGTCTGACTGCTTTCCATATTGTTCTGAAGCTTCTTCAACAGTTTTATTGAGGTATTGATCGATCTCCATACATACAATATACCCAATGCATTTTATACTAAACGTATTCAGTGGTACACAGATCATTATAATCCAATCTTAGAACAATTCCATCATCCCCAAATGTTCTCTAGTGCACATTTTCAGCCCATCACCAACACAGGAAGCCCTCATCTGCCTTTTGTCTCTAGAGCTGTACCTTTTCTAGAAATTTCGTATGGAGGCAATCGTAGCAGAGGTACTCTTTTGTGTCTGGCTTCTACTATTTATCATAATGTTTTTGAGGTTCACCCACATTCTCGCACTTATCCGTAGTTCTTCTAGTGTATTCCCTTTTATTGCTGAGTAGTATACCACTGTGTGGCTATATCACGTTAGGTTTATCCATTCACCAGTGGCTGGACATTCGAGTTGCTTCCGGTTTTGAGCTTGCGAACAACGCGCTGTGAACACCCGCATGCATGTCTTCATGTGGACATGTGCTCTCATTTCTCTTGAGTAGATACCTGGGAATGGAATTGCAAGGTTATATGGAAACTGTACGTATAACTGTTTAAGAAGATGTCGAACTGTTTTTCCGATGTGGTCGTATCGTTTCATGTTCTCGTCAGTAACGTATGAGAGATAGGAGTCTCTCCACAGCCTCTCAACACTTTGGATTGTCAGTCTTTTTTATCATAGCCATGCTAGTCGGGGCGAGGTGGTATCTTATGATTTTAATTCGTGTTGCCTCAACGACCAATAATGTTGACCAAGTTTTCACGCGCATATTAGAAATCTGTATATAATCTTTGGTGAAAGTGTCACATCTGTCCCCTATTTGTATTGGGTCGTTTGTCTCTTGTTATTGAGATGTGCAAATTTCCCCAAATCAAAATTGATTAAAGACCTAAGTGTGAGTCTTGAAACCATAAAGCTTCTAAAGGAAAATGTATGCCGTAATCTCTTGGACATCACCCTTAGCAACATATTTATGGATATGTCTCCTCAGGCAAGGGAAACAAAAAGCAAAAAAAAAAAAATAATTGGGACTACATCAAAACAAAAAGCTTTTCACATCCAAGGAAACCATCAACAAAACAAAAAGGCAACCTATTGAATGGGAGGAGATATTTGCAAATGATATATCCAAAAAAAGAGCTAATATCCAAAATATCTACTACTATGGAAAACAGTATATATTCCACTACACTATATAATTCCACTACTGGGGAATTGCCCTGAGAAAACAAAAACACTGTTTTGAAAAGATGTACGGGGCCCCCGGGTGGCTCGGTCACTTAAGTGTCCGACTCGTGATTTTGGTTCAGGTCATGATCTCGCACACACTCTCGTGCACGCACTCTCTCTCTCTCAAAAGAAAAAATAAACTTTCTTACAAAAGTGTGCATCCTTAACTAAACAATCCATTTCAGACTAATACCAACTTAAATCTAGTCAAATGTAGCAACTTTTCTCCAGTGTATTTTCCTTCTCCCACTTTTGCTCTTTTTGTCCTCACATATATTATATACATGTATGTAATACCTAGATGCTATATACCCAATAATACGTGTTATAATTATTTCTGTGAAGAACCGCATGTTTCTCAAATAATGAAGAAAAAAGAAATGACAAAGAATACAGAAAGAAGAGGGGCGCCTGGGTGGCGCAGTCGGTTAAGCGTCCGACTTCAGCCAGGTCACGGTCCCGCGGTCCGTGAGTTTGAGCCCCGCGTCGGGCTCTGGGCTGATGGCTCGGAGCCTGGAGCCTGTTTCTGATTCTGTGTCTCCCTCTCTCTCTGCCCCTCCCCCGTTCATGCTCTGTCTCTCTCTGTCCCAAAAATAAAAATAAAAAACAAAACAAACAAAAAAAACGTTGAAAAAAGAATACAGAAAGAAGAAATAAAAAGAATACAGAAACAATAAAAAAGTGAGATACACACACACACACAAATAGCTGCAGTCTTTTATAGATGCACCTGTATCCATTCCCAGTATTCTTCGTTCCTTTTTGTAAATTTGAGTTAAAGTCTTGTGTCATTTCCTTTCAACCTCAACAGCAACTTCATTTACTATTTCTGAGACTTTGTTAATTTGTCTCAAGCATTTTTCTCTCTGTTCTTTGCACTGGATATTTTTAATGTTGAAGTATTTTTGAGAGAGAGAGAGAGACAGAACACGCAGGGAGGGGCAGAGAGAGAGGGAGACACAGAATCCGAAGCAGGGCTCCAGGCTCCGAGCTGTGGGCACAGAGCCCGACGCGGGGCTCGAACCCACGAGCTGTGAGATCGTGACCTGAGCCGACCGTCGGTCGCTTAACCGGCTGAGCCACGCAGGCGGCTCCCCAGTTCTCCCTTAGCTTTCACCCTTTGCTAGAAACCTCTCCTGGGTTTCTTCCACGCCAGTGTGTAGTTTCTCCGCTCTCAAGACACGAGGGGGTCTTATCTCAGCCCCTTCATGGTTCTGCCATTGGCAGGACCTTCCTGTTAAAATTTCGGTTTGTTTTTTTCTGTTCACCCAGCGAGCTCAGCGACCTCGGAGTGCTGTGCATTTTCACTCGGTTCCTATCAGATGTGTTACTTGTAGCTGACTGAGCCCTAATTAAACCACATTCACCCGAAATTGAGTCTTTTCCCCCCCTCCCCCCCGGCCGCCGACCCACTAGTTTGCATGGCCCGCAGCTCATGCTGGTAAAAGTTACTTCTTACCCGTGAAACGGAGAGCAGGGTAAGTCAGTAGACCCAGGAACAAAAGCCACAGACTCTATCTTTGGCCAATCAATCTGAAGCTCTAAAAATGGTTGTTTGGGGCCCTCGGGTTCAACGCTGGCTCTTTGGAGAAAGGATTCACCAAGGTCTTTATGCCTTCACGCCACAAGCCGACCTGTTTGCCGATTTTCCTTTTCCCTTCTTTCTTTCCCTGTAACAGTCTTAAGTGTTCTCAGTCTCTCTTCTGCCTTCTGGTGCCAAGTATCACTTCCTCGTCACGCAGCCCAGACGCTGACTTGCAGCAGGGATAAATTTTCCCTACATCCGGGCGCCTGGGTGGCTCTGTCGGTTAGGCGGCCGGCTCTTGATTTCAGCTCAGGTCATGGGCTCCGGGTTCATGAGTTCGAGCCCCACTTGGGCCCGGCGCTGACGGTGCGGAGCCTGCTTGGGATTCTCTCTCTCTCCCTCTCTCCCTGCCCCTCCCCCCCTGCTCGGGCGCAGGCGTGCGCGCGCGCTCTCTCTCTCTCCAAATAAATAAACACTGAAAAAAATTTCCCTACATGGAGTGAGTTTTTCACAGGCCCAATATTCTGCGTGATCATGGGATTATGTACGTATTTCATGAGTAGGAAAAAGGTTCCTTTGACTGGAAGCGATCTAAGCTTTGGAACAGTTGCATCCAAGACGAGAAATCTGGCAGATCTGGGTATGGATAAGAGGCAAGGGGTCTACTTGGATTACGTGGAGGACAGAAAATTTGAGGTTGAGTAATTCGCGAGGACCTTAAAATAATGAGTGCTAATGAATGGGGAGCTGTAAATCCCATAATTGCAAACCTCAATTCGCAAGGCAAGGAAGGGTCCAGGGCACCTGGCAAGAGGATGGCGTTAGTTCTAAGCAGCCCAGGGAGATACTATTTGCTGTTGCCCTTAAGCAAATTAGAAAAAAAAACGGAGCTCAGAAAATTTGTCCTCGTGGTGGTTGCCGTAGAAGGCGGGGAAGCTCTCAAGCCAATTGTAAATTGTTGTGCCACGGTGGGTTTTACCAGAGAATGATTCTCCTTATTTAAGAGAGGCCAAATTGTCTCGTTGGTACTTTACACTATTTTCTTTGTCGTCAAATGCATTTATTTTATTTATTTTTATTTTTTTTTAATTTTTTTAACATTTATTTATTTTTGAGACAGAGAGAGACAGAGCACGAACGGGGGAGGGGCAGAGACAGAGGGAGACACAGAATCGGAAGCAGGCTCCAGGCTCCGAGCCATCAGCCCAGAGCCCGACGTGGGGCTCGAACTCACGGACCGCGAGATCGTGACCTGAGCTGAAGTCGGACGCTTAACCACTGAGCCACCCAGGCGCCCCTGTAGTCAAATGCATTTAAATGCAGGAGGGAATCAGAACGATTCCCTGCTGGACCTTTCCCGCTCACACCATTCTTAGAGACCCGAGATTTCTGTGCACGGCATCTGGTAACCCCATTCACACAGATCTGTTTGTATTTCAATTCACAGCTGAGGGGAACTTGAGGTCTGACAAATTTCAAAATTTCCAAGGACCCCAAGGGATAGGATTTCTTCTTTTTAAAAAAATGTTTGTTTGTCTGTTTGTTTTAAAATGTTTAGTTTTGAGAGAGAGAGCATGAGCAGCGGAGGGGTGGGGGCGGGGCGGGGGACAGAGGGTCCTAAGCAGGCCCCGCGCTGACAGCAGCCAGCCTGATGTGGGGCTCGAACTCACGAACTGTGAGATCATGACCTGAGCTGAAGTCGGATGCTCAACCAACTGAGCCACCCAGGTGTTCCCCACTGTTTATTTTTGAGAGACAGAGGGAGAGAGAGAGAGCAGGGGAGGAACAGAGAGAGAGAGGGAGAGAGAGAATCCCAAGCAGGTTCCACAGTCAACACAGAGTCTGATGCAGGTCTTGAACCCACGAATGCCGCCATCATGACCTGAGCCAAATGCCCAACTTACTGAGCCACCCAGGTGCCCCAAGATTTTTCTTTCTTTCTTTCTTTCTTTCTTTCTTTCTTTCTTTCTTTCTTTCTTTCTTCTTTCTTTCTTTCTCTTTCTTTCTTTCTTTCTTTCTTTCTTTCTTCTTTCTTTCTTTCTTTCTTTCTGTCGAGGGAATGCAGATAGTATCCTGAAAATAACAAGAGTGTGGGGAATCTCTACTCCATTCCCACAGTCTTGTGGATCCCACCAGGATTCTGAACCAAAGTCAAAGGCAGGGTTCCTCTGGGCTGGCCTGGGGTTGTAGGCCGGGGCAGAGGCAATTAGGGTCCATCCTGGGATGAGTGATAAGGGAGTGGAGAGTGTGGGGAAGCTTCTATAGAAGACTGAGTAGGAGAGCTATTTTCACAGTGTTTCTTGAAAGCGTTCTTTGAAAATACAGCCCCTCTATGTCGGCGCTATAACAGCTCATTAAAAACCAAAGTTTCAGAGCAGTTTGAACCTTTTCATTAACACTACACTGCGGAAGGTCGCTTGGTGTTTTTTTGTCATCGGCATTTCAAAGGAAACTCTAAAACGTGTCGCAAATATGAGGTACCTCATTTCCTTGCTGCTTAAGACACCCATTTTCCCGTTCTGAAATTGAGACACGTTTTTCACCCAGCCTATTCATTTAATGTGGTAGTACCCTCCATGTCCTTGAAAAACGTTTAGTACATCAAGGATGTATCTTCAGATCTATGGGGTCTTAGAACAGAAGTGACGGTGAAAGCGTTGAGAGCGGGAACTCTGGCTCAGACAGAACCACATTTAAATAATCGCTTCGTCAAATTCTGGTTCTGTAACCTTGGGCCATTTACTTAATTTTTCTAAGCTTGAACTTTCTCATTTGCAACATGGGGATGCTCCTACCTATTTTGTAGGGTTTTGAGAATTAAGCGAGGTAATATATAGCAAATAGGAGTGAGCGGCCAACTAGCTATTGTCGTGCTATACTCATTTTTCTTTCCTCTTCCACCCAGGGAGGCCAAATATCGTCCGGCTCCTACTCCTAAGGGCCGAGGGAAAATTGATCAAACCACTAGTGTATAGAGAGGAGCTTTTATGTGTTCAGCACAATAGCCAGGCGCTTTGAGGAAAGTTACTGAATTATGCTACGGTCCCTGCCCTTTGGGAGCTGATAACCTAGTTGAGGACAAAAGTTAAATTCACAAATGACCAGAGGGGCACCTGGGTGGCTCACTCTGTTCAGCTTCAGACTCTTGATTTCGGCTCAGGCAGGTCACGATCTCACGTTTCGTGGGTTCGAGCCCCGCATCGGGCTCTGTGCTGACAGCTCAGAGCCCGGAGCCTGCTTCGGATTCTGTGTCTCCCTCTCTCTCTCTCTCTCTCTCTCTGCCCCTCCCCCACTTGCACTCTGTCTCTCTCTCTCAAAAATAAATAAACATTAAAAAAAAAAGACATCTCACAAATGACCAGAGAACGTATTCTTTTATCATCGATATTACGTCATTTAGCCTCTATAATTACGTACATCAGAATAAAAGCGACTCAGCACTCTTTAAAAAAACCAAAAAGGACTCTGGTTCATGGGAATAACATGGATTCTGGAGTCAGATGAGGATTGAAATCCTGATTCTCTCACTTCCTGGCTATGTAACCTTGGTAAAGTTACCTGACTTCCCTGAGCCTTCATCGTCCTGTTGATACGGGCGTGGGTAATGGTATCTACGTTACCGGGTTGCTATAGGAAGTGGATAAGAAGGTCCATGGCCTCTACCTGGTGCTTAATGGGTAGCAGTGATTACTGGATATATCTTGGTTTCCTCTGGAGCACAGCCCCTAACTCAGCGATCTGTACAGAAAGACGTAATCAGCAAATGTTTACTGAGCTGAAAAATTCGCATTTGTTCTACGTTTTCTTTTCCCGGCTGTTTGAGTCACTGCTGCGATATGTAGCCTCGTGCCGATCATCCAGGGGAAGTCAGTCGGTGGCCAGTTTGTGGGCTGTTACATTTTCAGAACCCATCTACGACCTGGAAAAGATTTTTCTTGAGAAAAACAGCAAATTGCCAAGTTCCTCAGTGAGTTCTCCTACGAAGGAGATCACTTTCTGGTTATTTTGTCGGGGGGACATTTGATTAAAAAAAAAAAAAAAGCCTCTCTGTGAACACAATATCCTAGGCTTAATCTTGTGCTAATTAGAGCTGAGCTTTCTTAATTCATTTCATAAACATGTGTAAGCTCCCACAGCATACGAGGAATTGTGCTAGGGGCTCTGTGGTAACAAAGATATAGAAGAAGTATTCTCTATTTTCAAAGGGGTTTCGTCCCAGAGAGAGGTACAAAAATAACCAAAACATAAGGTAGAATATTATTTTTTTTTATTTTTTGAGGTTTATTTATTTTTGAGAAGAGAGAGACAGAGCATGAGCGGGGGAGGAGAAAGAAAGAGGGAGACACAGAATCCGAAACAGGCTCCGGGCTCTGAGCCGTCAGCCCAGAGCCCGATGCGGGGCTCGAACTCACGGACCTCGAGATCATGACCTGAGCCAAAGTCGGACGCTCAACCGACTAAGCCACCCAGGCGCCCCATGAATATTATTAAGTGGCTTAAGAGAGGCACAATGTGCTTTAGGAACATGAAAGATGAAGAGATTGAGTTCTGTTGGAGAAACTGAAAAATCTGGGTGGAAATGGGACCTAACTTCAACTTGTGATATAAACTGAGATCTCTGTAAGCGATATTGGCTACTGAAAGTTTGAAGTTTTATCTAAATCTTATGTCTGCCTTCCGTGGAATTATCCTTATTTTTGAGACTTTGCAAACAAGACTGATCCCCAGCTTTGACATAGCAACTTCAGTAAACCCTTTCTTTCTTTCTCTCTTTCTTTCCTTCTCTTTCTTTCTTTCTTTCTTTCTTTCTTTCTTCTTTCATGTTTATTTTTGAGAGACAGAGAGACAGAGTGTGAGTGAGGGAGGAGCAGAGAGAGAGAGAGGGAGACACAATCCAAAGCAGGCTCCAGGTTCTGAGCCCGATTCGGGACTCAAACCCATGAACCGTGAAATCGTGACCTGAGCGGAAGTCAGACGCTCAACCGATGGAGTTACCCAGGCGCCCTAGCAAACATTTTCTTTCTTAAGCTTCCCCATAACCTCCCTTCCAGAAGCTGGCACCCTTTAGGAGACTGACTTGAAATATACCAGTCTTCTTGATTCGTGACTGAAGTGAAATCTGTTATGTTACGTTTGTATTTTCTAAGGATAAAAGTTGTGAATTGGCTGTTTCTGACAACCTATTTTGCTTCCTAAAATATCTCAAATTTATCATTAAGACAAATTTCAAAAAGAAAACACAAAAATACATGTGACTTTAAAATATAAAGATTTACGGGGCGCCTGGGTGGCTCAGTCGGTTAAGCGTCTGACTTTGGCTCAGGTCATGATCTCATGGTCTGGGAGTTCGAGCCCCACATGGGGCTCTGTGCTGACAGCTCAGAGCCTGGAGCCTGCTTCCGATTGTGTGTCTTCCTCTCTCTCTCTGTTCCTCCCTTGCTCTCTCGCTCTCTTTCTCAAAAATAAATAGACATTAGAAAATATTTTTTTTAAACTATAGATAGTTATGAAGTATGTAAAACCAAGCACTTATAAAAGCTGTGTCTCAAGGGCTCCTTTAGAGGATTTTTTCTGGGAGACAGGTAAGTTAAGGCTTCTTAAAATAAATGTTTAATGAAGTTTGGATTAAAGACCATTTCTTCTTTTCTATTTCTTGGTAACTCTCCTTCTAGTAAGCATAGGCATTCGTAATTAGGATCATCTGTCTCAAATTTTCTTCTCTGCTGATTTGTTGTGGATAAATGCTTCTAAAAATCTCTGGAAGGCAAATGCTAGTGGGAGGCAGTTTCCATGGTGACTTCAGGGTTTGTATTGTTGTTTTTAGACATCATAAATATGAGGGCTGCTTTCGCCGGTTACTGCGCATATCTTACTCATGGTATGAAAGGTCGTAGGGTAGATGGTGAGGAGGGTATGGGCCCCGTGGTCTGGGCCTCCTGTGATACGTCCAGAATCTTTGCCTCTCTCGTGTCTGTGTGTCTAACTGTATTATTTGATGCTGAATCCGATCTGAGGTGGACACATAACTCAGATACACAATGGAGTCGGGGGTAAGGGTTTCCATAACAAGTGAATGAAAGTTGATGAATGTATCTTAATAAGGCAGAAATGCACTTCTTGTTTTCCTGAAAACCCATTCCCTCTCTAAGCAAAACTTGTTTAACGTCCAGCGGAAGAGGAGGAAGAGGAAGCCATTGCTTCTTTCAAAGTCCAACTCAAATTCAGTTAGCTTTATCCTCATAATGGTCAGATTTATAAAACATTAATAATGAAACAATGGGAGCCTGCCCATTAGACAATATCTGTAATAATTTCCTTTACATTAGGACAGGTATTTCCAGATGAATCTCTATGTATAATTATCTATCTATTTATCTATCTATCATCATCTTTCTATCCTTATGGAATTTAAAACTTTATTTTCCCTTCAAATGTTGCCTTACAACTTGTCTAGAAAAGAATTTAATCTCCCCCAGGGAGTCTGGCCTTTGCCCTGTGCTCCCGGGAAGTTATTTCTAAGCCCCTGGAATGTCTTGCCTTATATAAGTGTCTTTGTTTATATGGGGGTCTGGGGTCACAGAGATAGTCTAACAATGTGATTGAGGGTGGGGGCTTTGGTCATGCAGCATTAGTTGGCCTAGAGAGGAAGGAGCTGAGGACTGGGGTCAGCTACATGGGTGGGAAACCAGATCTACATGGCTGAGCTCCAATAAAAACTCTGAACACAAAAGCTCAGGTAAGCTTCCCTGGTTGGCAAAATTCTTTGTGTATTGTCACACATGGTTACCAGGAGAGCTAGCATTCCTGGGATGCTACAACTCCACTGGGAGAGGACAGCCAGAAGCTCCACATGGAGAACTTTCCTGAACACTGCAGGTTGTGTCTCCTTCTTTGCCTTATTTTCATTTTTATCCTTTCACTGTCATAAACTGTGAGTGTCAACAGCCTTCCGTGAGTTCTGTGAGTCCTATTAGCCAATCATCAAAACTGAAGGTAGCCTTGGAGACCCTTGACCTTGAAGTTGGTGTCAGAAGTGAGGATGGTCTCGGTGAGCCTTGAACTTGCAGTTCAGAAGTGAGGGTGCTCAGGGGAGCCTGGGTGGCTCAGTCTGTTAAGCGTCGGACTTCGGCGCAGGTCACGATCTCACAGTTCACGAGTTCGAGCTCCACATCAACAGCTCTGACAGCTCGGAGCCTGGATCCTGCTTCGCATTCTCTGTCTCCCTCTCCCTCTGCCCCTCCCCTGCTCATGCTCTGTCTCACTCTCTCTCTCAAAAGTAAACAAACATCAAAAATTTAAAAAAAGAAGAAGGGAGGGTGCTTTGGGGGATTGCCCTCTAACTTTGCACAACTTTAGTTAAATCAGCACACCGAAACATAGAGATGTTGGTCAAGTCCCCTCCGGTCATGGATTGGGTTCTCCAGAAAACGTTTGGAGACTCAGATCTGTGCGCAGTAGGTTTAGTGGGGAAAGCTCTAGGAACAAGCCCTGTGAGGCAGCAAGAGAAGCAGGATTGGACAGAGGGAGACGTTGAACAGCAGCTCTAGTCACGACGGCAGTTCTCCGCTGATCCTGGGAGGGCCTTTCAGAGCGGCCATGAACGAAGGCCTTTATATAAACCCTCTTCACCTCCCCCCTCCCCACTTCCGCCCAATCATTAGATGTGGGTTACACCTGGGGAGGGTGTGCGTCTTTGGGGAGGCAGCCGCCATCAGCTGAGGGGAGCTCCGGGGAGAGACTCAGCTGTGAGTCAACAACAGCCAACACTCCTAGCAGCTGGAGAACTGGGTGCCTCAAGCCTAAAGAGAAATGCATCTCCCTTTTCAAGTTTTCTCCGGGGTCTACTGAGTGGCTGGCTGTTGGGGCCAGAGGCAACCTAATTGGCTCTCCCTTTGTGAGATGGAGATCACAAACCATGGCGTGTGTGTTTTATTTGGAAAGCCGCATGCAAAATTACAGTTCTCTACAAAACAAAATGCTGGAGGAGAGACTTTCAACATAACTCTCTATGCTGGCCAATAGAGAGGAAAGAGATAAGGAAATCTGCGGGATCGAGGACAGAGAAGCATAAAGTGTTAAACAGCAATTCCAAACGGATATAAGACAGCACTAAGGGGCGCCTGGGCAGCTCAGTCAGTAAAGCGTCCGACTTCAGCTCAGGTCACGATCAGTTCGAGCCCCTTGTCGGGCTCTGTGCCGACAGCTCAGAGCCTGGATCCTGCTTCGGATTCTGTGTCTCCCTCTCTCTCTCTGCTCCTCCCCTGCTCATGCTCTGTCTCTCTCTCTCAAAAATAAACATTAAAAAAAAATTTAAAGATGACATACAAGGTTGCCTGGGTGGCTCAGTCGGTAGAGCACGTAACTCTCGGTCTCGGGGTTGTGAGTTCAAGCCCCACATTGGGCGCAGAGATTACTTAAAAATAACATATATATTAAAAAAAGAAGAAAACAAATGAGAAAAGGGGGGGACAAAAGCCCAGAGAGAGACAAAGAAACCCAGAAACAGACCCTTAATTATAGAGAACAAACTGGTGGTCACGGGAGGGAGGTGGGTGGGGGGATGGGGACTAAGGAGGGCACTTGTGATGAGCTCTGGGTGTTGTATACCATTTGTAACACGGTGCATTAACTATACTGAAATCAAAATTAAAAAATGGTAGATGTGTGAAGCAAAAAAATAATTTAAAAAATAAAATAATCTCCTTTCCATTAAAAAAAGATCTTAAGGACTTCATATGATAAAAGAATAAAATAGCTCGCTGATATTTTTATATTGATTACACATTGAAATGGTAATATTGTGGATATATTGTAAGAAAGAAACTGTATTATTATTATTATTACTTTTATCTGTTCCTTTTAGTTTTTTAAGTGTGCTTCTTAGAACATTTTAAAATATGTATGCGACTTGCATGTCTTTTTTAATGTTTATTTATGTTTGCGAGAGAGAGAGAGAGAGAGAGAGAGAGAGAGAGAGAGAGAGAAAGAGAGAGAGAGAGCATGAGCGGGGCAGGGGCACAGAGAAGGAGACAGAGGATCCAAAGGGGGCTCTTCACTGACAGCAGTGAACCCGATGAGGGGCTCGAACTCAGAAACTGTGAGATCTTGACCCGAGCTGAAGTCGGACGCTTAACGGACTGAGCACCCGGCCCCCCGCATTTTATTTCTATTGGACAGCACTTTCTTTTTGTAAGTAAACTCTACCCCCAGCTTGGGGCTCGAACCCACTTACCCGAGATCAAGAGTCACATGCTCTATTGACTGAGCCAGCCAAGTGCCCCTATTGGACAGCGGTTTTCCGAACGTCTCTGAAAAGCCCCAGGATCGAAGCCCAGTTGCCCAGAGGTGAAATCAGCTTGTTAGCACATCCTTTATTATTGTCTCCCTTCCCTGTCTCACTTCCTTATTCTCTCCTCCTGGTTCCTAGGATCACCTCCTAAATAAACTACCTGTGCCCATACCCTTGTTTCAGGGTTTGCTTTGGGTGGGAACGTGGGTAGGGGGGAGAGGGTGAGGGGCAAACTAAAGACATTAAGTGAGCTACGGTCTTACAACCCCAACCAAGAAAATACTTGGTGTTGCTAAAGATGTGATCCCCTCTCCTTTCCTCCCATCCAAAATTTGTGTTCACTCCCTCATGCACGTTAGATAAAGCCCATAAAATTTCACACCAGATCTTTCACCCTGTGCCCAAGACACCCCTCACCTTGAAACCCGCAGACTCGCTACACTGTTTTTCATACCTCCTTCCTCTTGTGTATCTTTTCCTCCAAGCCAGAAATTTACTTTCCCTTTCTTTTCTCTTTCTCTGGCAAACCCTTATCTGTCCTGCAAACCCCAACTCGAATGTAAACTATTGTGTTAAATATTCCCTAGACGACAAAAACAGACACATAGACCAATGGAATAGAATAGAAACCCCAGAACTAGACCCACAAACGTATGGCCAACTCATCTTTGACAAAGCAGGAAAGAACATCCAATGGAAAAAAGACAGCCTCTTTAACAAATGGTGCTGGGAGAACTGGACAGCAACATGCAGAAGGTTGAAACTAGACCACTTTCTCACACCATTCACAAAAATAAACTCAAAATGGATAAAGGACCTGAATGTGAGACAGGAAACCATCAAAACCTTAGAGGAGAAAGCAGGAAAAGACCTCTCTGACCTCAGCCGTAGCAATCTCTCACTCGACACATCCCCAAAGGCAAGGGAATTAAAAGCAAAAGTGAATTACTGGGACCTTATGAAGATAAAAAGCTTCTGCACAGCAAAGGAAACAACCAACAAAACTAAAAGGCAACCAATGGAATGGGAAAAGATATTTGCAAATGACATATCGGACAAAGGGCTAGTATCCAAAATCTATAAAGAGCTCACCAAACTCCACACCCGAAAAACAAATAACCCAGTGAAGAAATGGGCAGAAAACATGAATAGACACTTCTCTAAAGAAGACATCCGGATGGCCAACAGGCACATGAAAAGATGTTCAGCGTCGCTCCTTATCAGGGAAAAACAAATCAAAACCACACTCAGGTATCACCTCACGCCAGTCAGAGTGGCCAAAATGAACAAATCAGGAGACTATAGATGCTGGAGAGGATGTGGAGAAACGGGAACCCTCTTGCACTGTTGGTGGGAATGCAAACTGGTGCAGCCGCTCTGGAAAGCAGTGTGGAGGTTCCTCAGAAAATTAAAAATAGACCTACCCTATGACCCCGCAATAGCACTTCTAGGAATTGACCCAAGGGATACAGGAGTGCTGATGCATAGGGCACTTGTACCCCAATGTTTATAGCAGCACTCTCAACAATAGCCAAATTATGGAAAGAGCCTAAATGTCCATCAACTGATGAATGGATAAAGAAATTGTGGTTTATATACACAATGGAGTACTACGTGGCAATGAGAAAGAATGAAATATGGTCCTTTGTAGCAACGTGGATGGAACTGGAGAGTGTTATGCTAAGTGAAATAAGCCATATAGAGAAAGACAGAAACCATATGGTTTCACTCTTATGTGGATCCTGAGAAACTTAACAGGAACCCATCGGGGAGGGGAAGGAAAAAAAAAAAAGAGGTTAGAGTGGGAGAGAGCCAAAGCATAAGAGACTGTTGAAAACTGAGAACAAACTGAGGGTTCATGGGGGGTGGGAGGGAGGAGAGGGTGGGTGATGGGTATTGAGGAGGGCACCTTTTGGGATGAGCACTGGGTGTTGTATGGCAACCAATTTGACAATAAATTTCACATATAAAAAAAAATAAAAATAAATAAGTATTCCCTAGACGATCTACTCTCTTGGGGGTCTTCTTTCTTGGTAATCCCATTCCTCACCCATGTATTAAAATGTATCAAGGGGTGCCTGGGTGGCTCAGTCAGTCAAGCGTCCGACTTCAGCTCAGGTCACGATCTCGCGGTTTGTGGGTTCAAGCTCCGCATCGGGCTCTGTGCTGACAGCTCGGAGCCTGGAGCCTCTTCCGATTCTGTGTCTCCCTTTCTCTCTCTGCCCTTCCCTTGCTCACACTCTGTCTCTCTCTGTCTCTCAAAAACAAATGTTAAAAAAAATTTTTTAAAAGTGTATCAAGCCATGTGATAATCACCAGTTTTTGTCTATCTTCTATATTCTACTTACCCCACACTCCTTTTTCATTTTTTTTTAATGTTTATTTATTTTGGGGCAAGAAAGGCGAGCCGGAGGGCAGAGAGAGAGAGGGAGACAGAGGATTCAGAGTGGGCTCTGTGCTGACGGCAGAGATGCGGGGCTCAAACCCACGAGTCGTGAGATCGTGCCCTGAGCCAAAGTCAGTCGCTTAACCAACTGAGCCACCCAGGCGCCCCAATTTGCTATGCACTCCTAAGAGCAGCGTGTTTCTCCGGTAGCAAGCCGGATCTCTGGCTCATAAAAGCTTCTTAACGCGATGTGGATTGAAGAGCCCCAGCTGGAAGGGATAATGGGACGTGGGGGGAAGGAATGAACAGCAGGAGAGTGTTCACTACAAGAGAAACTTCCGGCAGTGAATAAAATGTCATAGGTACCTGTTGGGATGAGCACTGGCTGTTGTACGGAAACCAATTGGACAATAAATTTCATATTCAAAAAATAAAGAAACGAAAAAAAAATGAAATGTCATAGCTAATCTAAAACACCTCAATGGGTTTTGTGTTTCACTCTGTACGGTCTCTGTATTTTGATGGAAGACGTGTTTTAAATCGACACCAGGGAAACGAGATGTGCAAACTCTTTCTTGTCTCGTTAGCTAATGGGCAAGAAAGATGCTCCGAGCCGAGTTCATGAATTCGAAAAGTATCGTACACGACTGAAGCAAGCAGAAATTACATGGAAGATCCAGTTATGAGGCGAATCCCTGCAATAGCTAGAAAGCCACAGTGTATTGAAAGCCCCAAATGTGCGTAACTACAAGGACATATTTGGCAACAGCTTTTCTTCTTTTCTTTGTTCTTTTCCCTTTCAGGGCCCTTCTTTCCAGGCTACTGTGCTTTTCCCGTTGTGTGTTCTTGGTGCCTTTTTCAAAAGTTAGTTCATCATAGGGGCACCTGGGTGCCTCGTTCGGTTGAGCGTCCGACTCTTGATCCGGGGCTCAGGTCATGAGCTCACGGTTCGTGGGTCTGAGCCCCTGCATCAGGCTCTGCGCTGACAGCACGGAGCCTGCTTGGGATTCTCTCTCCCCCTCCCTCTCCCCTCTTCCCTGCTTGGGATTCTCTCTCTCTCTCCCAGAATAAATATAAACAAACTTAAAAAATATTAGTTCATCATATATGCATGGGTTTATTTCAGGACCCTTGATTCTATTCCACTCGTCTATGTGTCGGTCTTTATGGAGGTACCATACTGTTTTGATTACTGTCGCTTTGAAGTATAATTTGAAATCAGGAGCTGTGATGCCTCCAACTTTGCTCTTTCTCGGGATGGCTTTGGCTCTTGGGGGTCCTTTGTGGATCCACGCAAATATTTGGCCGGCGGCATGCATTTACAAGACGCGGGGTGGGGGGCTGGCTGCAGGCACGCAGACGGATAGCTCAAGGACAGTGGTCAGGGCTGGATCCAAGCCCCCACACAGCCACGTGGGTCTTGGCTGTGGGCTATCGGTGTGCACTTGTGTGGTTACAGAAGCTCACGTACGCACACAGTGAGGCAAGCCAGTGACAGGAGTCGGGGCCAGATGGGGACCCACAAGCACCCGTGGGGGCCTTGGCTGTCGGCGGGCACACACAGCTGCAGAGACTGGGGCCAGCTGCCCGTGTTGATCTCAAGCATTGGTGGTGGGCTGGTCAGAGGGAGTGCGGAAGGACTCAGGCAGCTGGAAAACCTTGTGGGGTAAAAAACCTCAGTGGCGGAATCTGCAAAGGGTCAGGGGTGGCTTCACTTTGTTTTTCACCTCTGCCTCACTACTCAGCAGTTTCTGCTCTCTTAACTTTATCACTGCTTTTCACACTCCGTTGGTCAGTGCCTTTCACACGGCGTCCACGCTGGCAACGTTGGCTGGGTACGGTTACTCCGTGAGAACGTCCCTTTTAAGATTACTGTGCTAATCGGGTAACGGAGAGAAGCGTTTGTCACTTGCCTACAACAGAGTTCTAGTACCTTTTTCAATATGCAAAATAAAACATGCAAGAGGCCAAGACCCTTTTGTAGAGGGAGTGCTGGCCTTCCCCCCATCTTGTTTTTTTTAATTAAAACAATTTTTTAAGTTTACTTCTTTACTTATTTGGGGAGAGACAGAGTCAGCACAAGTGGGGGAGAGATAGAGAGAGGGGGAGACAGAGAATCCCAAGCAGGGTCCACATCATCAGCATGGAGCCTGATGTGGGGCTCGAACTCAGGAAACCGTGAGATCATGACCTGAGCCAAAATCAAGAGTCGGACACTTAACGGACTGAGCCACCCGGGCGCGCCTAATTTTTTTTTTTTAGTGTTTATTTATTGTTCAAAGAGAGAGAGAGAGAGAAAGACAGAGCACGAGCAGGGGAGGGACAGAGAGAGAGGGAGACACAGAATCCGAAACAGGCTCCAGGCTCTGAGCTGTCAGCACAGAGCCCGACGCGAGGCCCGAACCCACGAACCGTGAGATCATGACCTGAGCCGAAGTCGGAGGCTCAGCCAACTGAGCCTCCAAGGTGCCCCACCCCCCACCTTTCCCCCCCAAACTGCCCAACAAAATTTGTTTCCAGATGAAGCCAGCAATAGATCCTTCAGCATTATCAACTAGTGCTAATTTTCTGAGACTTTAATTTTCCAACGCCACATTATAAATCGTGTTATAAACCTTGCATTTCTGCTGAATCCCAGATACCATTTAATTCTGGTTGCCTTGAAAGCCATCACCGAGGTACCTCCTCCATCAGCTCAGTGCATTTAAGTGCATGTCACATCACCAGGAAGAAATGATCTCTTATGCCTCATACTCCAGGCAAATCTGAAAATGTCTGTGGGGAAACGGATGAATATAGCATAGGCACCAAGGCGGCGGTGGGCGGGGAGGGGGACGGGTTCCTTCTTCATTTTTATTTTCAAAACCTAGGCTACCCTGGGGCGCCTGGGTGGTTCAGTCGGTTGAGCGTCCGACTTCGGCTCAGGTCACGATCTCACAGTCTGTGGGTTCGAGCCCCGTGTCGGGCTCTGTGCTGACAGCTCAGAGGCCGGAACCTGCTTCGGAATCTGTGTCTCCCCCTCTCTCTGTCCCTCCTCCACTCTCACTTTGTCTCACTCTGTCTCTCAAAAATAAATATTAAAAAAAAATTTTTTTTTTAAACTAGGCTACTCTAAGCTCAGCTTTTTCATCACCACTACCGAGGTCTAAGCGACTATCTTCTCTCACTTGAATTCCTGCTGATTCCGCCTTTGCTCCCCACCCCACTGTAGTTTATTCGCCACTCAGAAGCCAGATGATCTGATGATGTCCTGCTGCTCAGAACCCTCCAGTGGTTTCCCATCTTAATCAGAGTAAAATCCAAGTTTGCCTTAGGGTCCTGAAGGCCCTACATGATCTAATCAATCCCCTGATAACTCTTTGACGTACTGGCATTTGTTTCCTATTTCTTTTTCTTTTTCTTTTTTTTAAAAAATTTTTAACATTTATTTATTTACTTATTTATTTAAAAAAAATTTTTTTGATGTTTATTTTTGAAAGAGAGAGAGGCAGGGGAAAGGCAGAGAGAGAGGGAGACACAGGATCCGTAGGAGGCTCCAGGCTCTGAGCCATCAGCACAGAGCCCGACGAGGGGCTCAAACCCATGAACCGCGAGATCGTGACCTGAGCCGAAATCAAGAGTCAAGCGCTTAACTGACTGAGCCGCCCAGGCGCCCCAAAAGGACATTCTCTGTGTCCTTACCAGCTTCAATCTACATCTGCATCTCAGTATTGCCACCACTTGGCTACGTACTTAATCCTTACCTATTTGCGTATGTTGTCTTTTTCCCTACCTGGAATGTCAGTTCTACGAAAGCAGGGACTTTGTCTGATTTGCTCTCTGCTGTTTCTTTTAGGACCATACCTGGGTGCATAGTAAGGCCTTGGCAAACACTTGTTCAATGATTTACTCCAGGTTTAACTATTCCTACCTAACACAAGTAGCCTCGGGCCCACACAAACATATACGGGGCTCTAGTTTCCTTGGGTTAACACCTAGGAATGTCTACCACGATCCTTCCATTCGTCTCCAGGGCAGGAGCTAGGTCTTGGGGCACTGGGTGATGTGTAAAGGTCTGGGGCCAGAGGGGAGGATGATCTTCTCTATGTCACTGACGGATGGAAAAAAAAGCAGAGCAGTAACAGGCCTCCATACTTCTCTTCCATCCCACATAAGCCAGGCTTCTGCCCAACCGGGCGGCAACAAAGAGGAAAGTCGGTCAGTAACACGTCTAGTTCAAAAAACACTGCTGGGGGCGCCTGGGTGGCTCAGTCAGTTGAGCAGCTGACTTCAGCTCGGGTCATGATCTCACGGTTTGTGAGTTCGGGTCCTGCGTCGGGCTCCGTGCTGACAGCTCGGAGCCTGGAGCCTGCTTTGGATCCTGTGTCTCCCTCTCTCTCTCTCTGCCCCTCCCCCACTCGCACTCTGTCTCTGTCTGCCTCTCAAAAATAAATTCGAAATGTTAACAAATTCTTTTAAAGAAAACACTGAAAGCCACAGCGACCTGTACAATAAAAAATAACTTGGTGAGCTTACTCCCAGAATTCCCTGTTTGCACCAACGTTGTTAACGGGAACAGAGAAGCATTGAATAAGGACTGCAGGTGTTGTCTCAGGGGGTTGGTAATTAACGCATGCAATAAAGCACTAACTTTACCTTTTCATGGGTAATTTCGATACCAAATCACCAATGAAACCTAGTAATAGTTTAAATCTTTTAAGTTACTACCAGGTGTACAAGCTTTGAAGTAATTCTTCTCAGTTTCTTACCGACGAATGCATGCTGTGTGTTCTCTTAATTGCGCTCGAATATTTTTTTCGTCTAAAATATCCAGAAGTTGAGTGGCAGTAACATGGTATCCATGAAAGGAAGCCCACCGATCAGTTTACATTTTTAAGTTTGGATGTGGCGATCAGAAAGCCTGAGTTACCAGCTTCTTAGACTTAAAGCTTCTGTGTCACACTGGACACCTGATACTTGGCACTGAAAAGATCCTAGGAAGGAAATACAGATGTTTCCCCGGGGAGAAATTACCAAATGGGGATTCGTGACCACCCAGGAAAGATCACTAGCATCTCGCCTCCTCCCCTCCATTGAGTTTTACTGGTCTCCAGTCTGTTAGGATGGGGTCATTGGACATCACAGACATATACTTGAACATTTTGGATAAATCTTGGTGCAGTTGTTTCCAAGGTATTCATTTTAACTACGTACTGCCTCACAAAACTAACATTAGTCATTAAACCATCAATTAAAACGTGGAATGGGGAACTTCTGGTTTGTAGTTCGGCACGTAACGGGCTTGGTGGGGGGGGGGGTCACTGCTCTCTCCTTCCAGTAAGTAAAGAGGTGAACAGGCTGAAAAAGGAATAGCTCTTCTTGGATATTAGGAGAGGAGAGTACACAAGTCAAACTAGTACCCTCCAGATCGAAGAGAGAGTCAAACAGATACAGGGAGTCATAGCTTACCCAAGCAGAGACTCACCAGTAGAAATACAGGAACCAGTGCCAGGGAAGGAAAAATCTCAAGTGTAATTAACAAATTGTTGTAGGCTCAGGCCAGACGACTCTGAGATTTATCATCTCCAGGGGAACTCAGTTATTGCAGGGGGCACACTCTTGTGAGATTTAACGCCAGGAACTGTACCAGATTGCCACAGCAAATACTGAAGAAAAGTCACCTTGGGTTTCCTGCAGGAGGGAGAGGGGCAAAGGAACCCTTCTGAAACACTGCACAGCACTCTGTTCTTAGTAAGGTCTGCCCTGTGGAGAGATACGTGAACCAGGGTCCAACCTGCTGGGGTATTATCAGAACCTAACGAACCCGGAGAAAGGAAAGGCCATACTCCAGTCCATTCTTACTGTCCTGCCTCATATAAGGGAGGAGAAACACCTGTCAAGGTTATAGTCTAGACGCCCACCTCACCACCACATTACAAAAGGCCTATTCACAGCAGTTCTTTTATCCAGCATATCGTGTCCAGCGTTCAAGAAAAAATTACAAGGCATACTAAAAGGCACCATGCATATTTTGAAGAGACAGAGCAAGAATCAGAACCAGACTCAGATATGGCTGGGATGTTAGAATTATCCCACCAGTAATTTATTTTATTTTATTTTTAATGTTTATTTATTTTTGAGAAAGAGAAAGAGACCGAGTGTGAGCGGGGGAGGGGCAGAGAGAGAGGGAGACACCAAATCTGAAGCAGGCTCCAGACTCCGAGCTGTCAGCACAGAGCCTGACACGGGGCTCGAACTCCTGTACCGTGAGATCATGACGCGAGCCGAAGTCAGACGCTTAACCGACTGAGCCACCCAGGTGCCCCGTCCCACCACTAATTTAAAACAACTGTGATTAATATGTTTAAAAATGTTAAGGGTTCTAATGGATAAAGTGACAGATAAAGAACAGATAAACAGGGTAAGCAGAGAGATGGAAATCCTAAGAGCCAAAAGGAAATGTTAGAGATCAAAAACACAGTAACAGAAATGAAGAATGCCCTTTAAAGAACTTATTAATGATCTGGACATAACAAGGAAAGAATCTCTGAGCTAGAGGAGGTATTCATAGAAAACCCCAAAACTGAAAACCAAGGGAAAAAAAAGACTGAAAAATGGAACAAAATGTCCAAAGACTGTGGGAAAAGTACAAGAGGTATGACATACATGAAATCGGAATATTGGAAAAAGAAAAGGAGAAAGGAATAGAAGAAATATTTAGAACAATAATGACTGAGAATTTCCCCCAAATTGATGTCAGACATCAAACTACAAATCCAGGAGGCTTGGAAAACACCAAGCAGGATAAATCGAAGGAAAAAAAAAATACACGTAAGCATATCATCTTCAAATTACTGAAAAGCAAAGATAAAGAAAAAATCATGATAGAAAACAGGAGAAAAAAATCTTACCTGTAGAGCAACAAAGATAAGAATCACATCTGACCTCTTCTCATGAATCATGCAAGCAAGATGAGAGTAGACTAAAATATTTGAAATGTTGAGAGAACAAAGTCACCCCTAGAATTCTGTACCCTTCAAAATTCTTCTTCAAAAGTGAAAACCATGGGAATGCAAGCTGGTGCAGCCACTCTGGAAAACAGTATGGAGGTTCCTCAAAAAACTAAACATAGAACGACCTTACGACCCAGCAATGGCACTACTAGGCATTTATCCACAAGATACAGGGGTGCTGTTTCGAAGGGACACATGCACCCCCATGTTTATAGCAGCACGATCAACAATAGCCAAAGTATACAAAGAGCCCAATGTCCATCGATGGATGAATGGATAAAGAAGGTGTATATATATATACAATGGAGTATGACTCGGCAATCAAAAAGAATGAAATCTTGCCATTTGCAACTATGTGGATGGAACTGGAGGGTATTATGCTAAGTGAAATTAGTCAGAGAAAGACAAAAATCCTATGACTTCACTCATATGAGGACTTTAAGAGACAAAACAGATGAACATAAGGGAAGGGAAACAAAAATAATATAAAAACAGGGATAGGGACAAAACAGAAGAGACTCATAAATATGGAAAACAAACTGAGGGTTACGGGGGGGGGTTGTGGGAGGGGGGATGGGCTAAATGGGTAAGGGGCACTAAGGAATCTACTCCTGAAATCATGGTTGCACTAGATGCTAACTAATTTGGATGTAAATTAAATAAATAAATAAATAAATAAATAAATAAATAAAAGTGAAGGAGAAATGAAAACTTTCTCAGACAAACAAAAATTGAGGAGAAAGATAAAGGTTATGATATCACATAGGATCTAGAAAAGCGAAACTGACAGAAACAGAGCAGAATAGTGGCGTGGCTATGGGAGAGTGGGGAGTGGGGGAAGTGGAGGGATGTTGTTTGAAGTAAAAATTGCCACTTGAAGATGAGTAAGTTCTGGAGATCTAATGTGCATCAGAGTGATTGTAGTCAATAATACTATATCATAAACTTCAAAGTTTCTGAAAGACTAGCTCTCAACTGTTCGCACCACAAAGACAAAATGATAATAATATGATGCGGTAGAGGTGTTAGCTAACACCATGGCGATAATCATATTACAATATAGAAAGGTGTCAAGTTAACCTTAGACTTACACAGTGTCATATGTCAATTAGCGGTTAATTTTTAAAAATTAAGAGAATTTTTTTTTCCAGCTGACCTGCCTTGTGAAATGCTAAAAGAAGTTTTTTAGAGAGAGTGAGAGAAAGCAACAGAGGTGAGAAACTCAGACCTACATCAAGAAAGGAAGAGCTTCAAAGAAGGAATGAGTGAGGCTAAAAAACAAACTTTTTTCTTATTCTTCATTGATTCAACAGGTAACTGTTCACAAACATAATAGCAACAATGTATCCAATTATGTGTGCTTAGGTATTATTATATATACCTGAAATGAATAACAGCAGTGCTAGAAAGAATGAGGGGAAGGAATTAAAATACTTTCGTTGGTAATAAGTACTAACATCACCTGTGAAGTGATACAGTGTTCTTTGAAAGTGGATTTGGATTACTTCTAAATGTATATCACAAACTCTAGGATAACCACCAGGAAAGGTAAAAAAAAAAAAAAAAAAAGGAGAATAACAAATATGCTAAGAAATGAGAGAAAATGGGATCATGCAAAATGCTCAATTGAAACAAAAAATGCAGGGGCGCCTGGGGGGATCTGTCAGTTAAGCCTCCCACTTCGGCTCAGGTCACGATCTCCCGGTTCGTGGGTTCGAGCCCCGCGTCGGGCTCTGCGCTGACCGCTTGGAGCCTGGAGCCTGCTTCGGATTCTCTGTGTCTCTCTCTCTGCTCCTCCCCCACTCATGCTCTCTCTCTCTCTCTCTCAAAAACAAACGTTAATTTTTTTTTTAAATGGTCAGTCTGGTAAGTAGAAAATCAGTAAGGATATAGGTGAACTCAACAATACCATTAATCAACTGGGCATAGCTGATATCTATAGAATACACAATTTTTTCAAGCTCGCGTGGTATATCTACCAAAAGACCGCATGCTGAGCCATAAAATCACCTTAACAGATTTTAAAGAGTAGAAATCATACAATGTCTCCACTCAGACCACAGAGGAATTAAACTAGAAATCAAGAACAGAAAGGTAGGTGGAAACTCCCAAAATATGTGGGGATTAAACAACACACCTATAAAACGCACACGGGTCAAAGAAGGAATCTGAAGATAAATTAAGAGTATTTTGAAATAGGGGCGCCTGGGTGGCTCAGTGGGTTAAGCGCCGGACTGCGGCTCAGGTCATGATCTCACCGTTCGTGGGTTGGAGCCCCGCGCCGGGCCCTGTGCTAACAGCTCGGAGCCGGGAGCCCGCTTCGGATTCTTTGTGTGTGTGTGTGTGTGTGTGTGTGTGTCTGCCCCTCCACCACTCTCTCTCTGTCTCTCTCTAATAAATAAATAAATATTAAACAAATGAAAATAAAAATGGGCAAAGACCTTTACAAACTCCTCACCAGGGAAGAAATATAGGTGGCAAATAAGCAGATGAAAAAAATGCTCCAAAAAAATGCTCCACGTTGTATGTCATCAGAGAAATACAAATCCAGAATCTGGAACACTACAGCAAACTGCAAAATGATACAGCCACTCTGGAAGACGGTTTAGCAGTGTATTACAAAACCAAGCCTACTCTTGCCTAACAATCCAGCAATCACACTCCTCGGTATTTACACAAAGGGTTTGAAAACCTGTCCACACAAAAACCTGCGCACAGCTATTTACAGCAGCTTTCTTCATAATTGCCCAAAACCTGGAAGCAGCCAAGTGTCCATCAGTAGGTAAGCGGATAAATAAACTATGAGACATCCAGACAATGTGATATTATTTAGCACTAAAAATACATGCGCTTTATAGAGCAAGTTTACCTGCATTTTACTGAGTGAGAGAAGCCAATCTGAGAAAGCTCTGTAATGTATGATTTCAACCATAGGACTTTCTGGAAGAGGCGAAAACTACAGACACACTAAAAAGATCAGTGGTTTCTAGGGCTGGCAGTGGTGGGGAGTGGTAACCAGGGGGAACCCAGAGGATTTTTAAGGTGGGGAAAATACTCCCTATGATATTATAATGATGGATGTCATCACGTGTTTGTCCACACCCATCGAACGTAGGATAACAAGAGTGAATCCTCAGGGAAACTAAAGATTTGGGGTGATGATGGTGTGCTCATGTCGGTACACCCTTGGTAAAAAATGGACCATTCTGGAAAGTGATGTTGATAATGAGGAAGGTTGTGCACGTGTGGATCAGGGGGTAGAGGGGAAATCCCCGTCCCTTCCTCTCAATTTTGTTGTAAATCTAAACCTCCTCGAAAAAAAATAAAGTCTAGGGGCGCCTGGACGGCTCAGTCAGTTACGTGTCCGACTCTTGGTTTCAGCTCAGGTATGATCTCACAGTTCGTGGGTTCGAGCCCTGCGTCGGGCTCCGCACTGAGGAGGCAGAGCCTGCCGGGGATTCTCTCTCTCCCTATCTTCCCCTCCCCTGCTCTCTCTCTCTCTCAAAAATAAACTTAAAATTTTTTTCATAAATAAATAAAAATTAAAAAAATAACAACAAAGTTAAAAAAAAAATAAAGTGTACCACCACCAACAAAAACCCAACGCGTGGGGGCGCCTGGGTGGCGCAGTGGGTTAAGCGTCCGACTTCAGCCAGGTCACGATCTCGCGGTCCGGGAGTTCGAGCCCCGCGTCGGGCTCTGGGCTGATGGCTCAGAGCCTGGAGCCTGTTTCCGATTCTGTGTCTCCCTCTCTCTCTGCCCCTCCCCCGTTCATGCTCTGTCTCTCTCTGTCCCAAAAATAAATAAATGTTGAAAAAAAAAATTAAAAAAAAAAAAACCCAACGCGTGGATAAATGAAGAGTCCCACAGTTCCTCTCCCACACACATCCATACACCAGAATTAGAACTAGTATCACACTGGTTATCAGCTTAGTGGGAAAGCCTCCAGATATTTACAGTATAGAGCATTGCTAAAAACACAAATAGTCTCAACAATGCCAAAAAAAAAATGAAATATAAAATACTAGGGTACATAGCATGCAGTAGGGATAAATACCATTTCAAGAAGGTTAGATATATTTCAAGATATATAATACACACATATATATATGCAAAACTTTCTATGTACATACATATATACATACATACAAGAATGCGTCTGCTGTGTTACCATGCATTTAATGCATTTCTCCCTATGAGTCATGGTCAAAAAGCCTGGAACTCTTTGATCTAGAGTAATTTTTGTCCAAGTATGGTCTGGAATGCTTGTATGAAACAGATACCTGCGCTCTGTCTCAAATCGTTTAAAGAGTTCAGTTGGCCAATGATGCAAGTGTCCTCACCTAATCCGAAAAAAGGAACCCTTGTGATGGTGTTAAGGAGGAATCCTGAGGGTTCTTACATGACTCCAATGTGCCACCAGGACTGGACTGAGAACCACCGGATTCCACAGTGGTCTTTGGAAACAGGTACTGAGAGTTGCAAGTCAAGTAGGAAAGAGAGAGTAACGTTTATATGGGCCAATCATCTCCCACATTTCACTCCATCCCATCGGTGCCAATGACTATCTTTATTGTCTAGCAAATCACCTGGAGGGCCTGTTAAAACAGATTTGTGAACCCTCACCCCCAGAGTTTCTGATTCAGTAGCTTTAGAGTGGGGCCCAAGAATTTGCGTGTCTAACAAAATCCCACATAATGCAGCTCCTGCTGGTCTGATGAGTACGTTTAGAGAACTAGTGATTTACGCAAGGGATCAGTTGAAAGGGGTATTTTGAGACATGCTGCTTAAACACAGTCCAATGGGATTTATTCCAGGTAGGTAAGGCTGATGCAACATTTAAAAATTAATGGAATCTATCGCATCAAATGGCAAAAGAAGAAAAATTATTTGATGATATCAGCGGATGCAGAAAAGGTATTTGACAAAAGCAACATTCACATGTGATTAAAAGCTCTCAGCCAATTTCTTAATTATCCAGTTGTGTCCAAAGGATGAGACAAGCCTAGGGTCTTCCTACTAAGCTGTCATCTTAGCCCTTCAGTGAACTTCTTAAGACAGAAGTGTAGGTTAATGACTTGAAATCTTTCTTTTTCTTTTTCTTCTTTTTATCTTTTAATGTCTTTAAAGTTTATTTATGTTTTTATATAATTTATTGTCAAATCGGTTTCCATACAACACCCAGTGCTCATCCCAACAGGTGCCCTCCTCCGTGCCCATCACTCACTTCCCCCTCACCCCCACCCCCCATCAACCCTCCATTTGTTCTCAGTCCTTAAGAGTCTCTTATAGTTTGCCTCACTCCTTCTGTGTAACTTTTTTTCCCTTCCCCTCCCCCATGGTCTTCTATTACGTTTCTCAAGATCCACATATGAGTGAAAAACATGGTGTCTGTCTTTCTCTGCCTGACTTATTTCACTTAGCGTAACACTCTCCAGTTCCATCCACGTTGCTACAAATGGCCAGATTTCATTCTTTCTCATTGCCAAGCAGTACTCCATTGTACATATAAACCACATCCTTATCCATTCGTCAGTTGGTGGACATTTAGGCTCTTTCCACAATTTGGCTATTGTTGAGGGTGCTGCTATAAACATTGGGGTACAAGTGCCCCTATGCATCAGCACTCCTGTATCCCTTGGGTAAATTCCTACCCTCTTGCCCTGTTGGTGGGAATGCAAACTGGTGCAGCCACTCTGGAAAACAGTGTGGAGGTTCCTCAAAAAATTAAAAATAGATCTACCCTATGACCCAGCAATAGCACTGCTAGGAATTTACCCAAGGGAAATCCTTTTTATCAATGCAGGTATTTACAGCTATACATTTCCCCATAAACGCTGTCTTGCCACCCATGAGTTTCGTGGATGTTTTTCTATTTTCATTTTTACTTATCTCATTGTATTTTCTAATTTTCCTTGTGCTTTCTCTGGCTCATTGATTACTAAGGAATGTTTTCATTTCCAGGTATTTGTGAATTTCCTCCAATTTTTTTTGTTATTGATTTCTAATTTCATTCCCTTATTGTCAGAGAAATTATTTTGTATGATTTTAATCCTTTTAAACTTATGAACTCTTGTGTTTTGTTGTTGTTGTTGTTGTTGTTGTTGTTGTTTAGAGAGAGAAAGAGAGGGTGCAAGTGAGTGAGGGGCAGAGGGAGAGAGAGTCCCTTGAGGGTCAGAGAGAGAGAAGGAGAGAGAGAGAGGGAGAGGGAGAGAGAGAGAAGTGGGGCTCACCTGAAGCAGGGCTCGCACCTCACCCGAAGCGGGACTAGAATTCACTTGATGTAAGACTTGAACTCACAAACCGTGAGATGGTGACCTAAGCCAAAGTTAGATGCTTAACCAACTGAGCCACCCAGGTACCCCTGTAAACTTATTAACTCTTGTTGCATGGCCTAACATATGGCCTAACTTGGAGAATGTTCCATGTGCACTTGAGAATATGTATTCTACTGTTTTGGGGTAGCATGTTCTATATCTTTCGGATCTAATTTGTTTCTAGTGTTGTTAATCTTCTATTTTCTTGCTGGTCTACTATGTAGTTATTTCTATCCATCATCAACAGTGGGTATTGGAGTTTCCAACTCTCATTGTTGATTTGCCTATTTCTTCCATCAATCTTATCAGTTTTTACCTCTTGTATTGTGGGGGCTCTGTTGTTAGGGGCATATATGTTTATGGTTATTATATCTTCCTGAAAGATTGACCCTTTTGCCATTACATTACGTCCTTTTTCTACTCTACTAACAATTTTATCTTAAAGTCCACTTTTAAAAAATGTTTGAGGGGCGCCTGGGTGGCGCAGTCGGTTAAGCGTCCGACTTCAGCCAGGTCACCATCTCGCGGTCCGTGAGTTCGAGCCCCGCGTCGGGCTCTGGGCTGATGGCTCAGAGCCTGGAGCCTGTTTCCGATTCTGTGTCTCCCTCTCTCTCTGCCCCTCCCCTGTTCATGCTCTGTCTCTCTCTGTCCCAAAAATAAATAAACGTTGAAAAAAATAAATAAATAAAAAATGTTTGAGTGTACTTGACTTTAAAATTTTTTTTGTCTTAAAGTCCATTTTGTCTGATATTACTATAGCCACTCCAACTCTCTCTTGTTTACCATTTGCATGGAATATCCAGTTCCATCCTCTTACTTTCAACCTATCTGTGTCTTTGAATCTAAAGTGTGTCTCTTGGGGGCGCCTGGGTGACTCGGTTGGTTGAGAATCTGACTTCGGCTCAGGTCATCATCTCGCAGTTTGTGACTTCAAGCCCTGAATTGGGCTCTGTGCTGACAGCTCAGAGCCTGGAGCCTGCTTTGGATTCTATGTCTCCCTCTCTCTCTGCCCCTCCCCCGCTCATGCTCTTTCTCTCTCTCTCAAAAAATTAAAGAAACATTAAATAAATAAATAAAGTGCGTCTCTTGTATGCAGAATATATTTTATGTTTTTTTGAAAGTCAGTTCTGCCAAGGCACCTGGGTGGCTCAGTCGGTTAAGTGACTGACTCTTGACCTCAGCACAGGTCTCTATCTCAAGGTTGTGAGTTCAAGCCCCGCATTCGGCTCTGCACTAGGTGGGAAGCCTGCTTTAAAAAAAAAAAAAAAAAAGTGGGGCTCCTGGGTGGCGCAGTCGGTTAAGCGTCCGACTTCAGCCAGGTCACGATCTCGCGGTCCGTGAGTTCGAGCCCCGCGTCGGGCTCTGGGCTGATGGCTCAGAGCCTGGAGCCTGTTTCCGATTCTGTGTCTCCCTCTCTCTCTGCCCCTCCCCCGTTCATGCTCTGTCTCTCTCTGTCCCAAAAATAAATAAACGTTGAAAAAAAAATTAAAAAAAAAAAAGTCAATTCTGCCAATTTCTGCCTTTTAACTGGATAATTTAATCCACTTACACCTAATATAATTATTGATAAATTATTATGTTTGTCATTTTGCTGTTTTCTATATGTCTTATGCTGTTCCTCCCTTATAGCTTATCTTGTGTTAAATGTATATATGTATATATTATTATGTTTGTCATTTTGCTGTTTTCTATATGTCTTATGCTGTTCCTCCCTTATAGCTTATCTTGTGTTAAATGTATATATGGTATATATTTTTAAGTTTATTTATTTATTTTGAGAGAGAGCACAGTGGGGAAGGGGCAGAAAGAGAGGGAGAGAGAGAATCCCAAGCAGGCTCCCCACCATCAGTGCAGAGCGCAATGCAGGACTCAGACCCACGAACCGTGAGATCACGACCTGAGCCAAAGTTGGACATTTAACCAACTGAGCCACCCCGCGCCCCTAGATATATTATATTGTGGCATTTTAATTCACTTGTCACTTTTGTTCCTATATACTTTTGAGTAATGTTTTAGTTGTTATCCTGGGGATTATCAATAACATTCTAATTCATTATAATCTGGTTTAGATTAAAATCAACTTAGTTTCAATAGTACATAAAACTTTGCTCTGACATAGCAACATTTTCCCCCCTGCTTTATTTCGTTATTGTCATAAATTCTGTTTTTACAGATTGTGTGTCCACCGACTTAGATTTTGTATGTATTGCATTATGAGTTGTCTTTTAAATCATATGGGGAAACAAAAAGGAATTAAAACAAATAGCACATTTACGTCATCTTTTATAGTTACCTATCTAGTTACTTTTACAAGCATTCTTTATTTCTTCATGTGAATTCTAAGTACAAGCATACCTTGCAGATATTGTGGGTTTGGTTCCAGACCACGGTAATAAAGGAAGTATCACAATAGAGTCAAATGAATGTTTTGGTTTCCCAGTGTGTAAAAAGTTATGTCTATATTCTAATGTAGTCTTTTAAGTGTGCAATAGCATTTTGTCTAAAAAAAAAAAGCCCAATGAACATACCTTAATTTAAAAATATTTTCTTGCTAAAAATTGCTAGCCATCCTCTGAGCTTTCAGTGAGTTATAATCACTGATCACAGATTACCGTAACAAATATAATGATAATGAGAACGTTTGAAAGATGTGAGAATTACCAAACTGTGGCTTAGAGACATGAAGGGAGCAAATGCTGTTGGAAAAAATGGTGGCGATAGGCTTGTGCAACACAAGGTCGCAACAAACCTTCAATCTGTAAAAAATGCAAAGTGCAATAAAGCAGAAGGCTTTTCCTTTCATCCTGGAGAACTCCCTGTGACGTTTCTCATACCGCAAGTCTGCGAAGTGACAAAATCTCTCAGCTTTTGTTTATCTGGGAATGTCTCAATTTCCCCTGAATTTTTGAATAATAGCTTTTCTACAAATAGAAATCTTGGTGTACAATTTCTTTCAGCATTTTGAATATGTCATTATACTGCAGTCTGGCATCCATGGGTTTTGATGAGTAATCAGCTGTCAATCTTATTGAGGATTACTTTTATTTTTGTATTACTTTTTAATGGCAACATTTTGTTTTATTTTATTATTATTTTTTTAATGTTTATTTGTTTTGAGAGACAGAGAGAGACAGAGTGTGAGCAGGGGAGGGGCAGAGAGAGAGGGAGACACAGAATCCGAAGCAGGCCCCAGGCTCCGAGCTGTCAGCACAGAGCCCGACGTGAAGCTCGAACTCATGAACCGCGAGATCATGACCCGAGCCGAAGCCGGACGCTCAACTGACTGAGTCACCCAGGCGCCCCAGAGGATTACTTTTATATGATAAGTTGGTTTTCCCGTTTGCTCTTTTCAAGATTGTCTTTTTGTTTTTCTAGTTTTCAACAGTTTGGTTATTCTGCTTCTTGCTATGGTTCTTTTTGAGTTTATCTTACTTGGAATTCATTGTTCTCTTGCATGTGCATATTAATAGTTTAAACCAAGTTTTTAAAGTTTTTGGACCTTTTTTATTCAGACATGTGGCTTTTATGTTTATTTTTGAGACAACCCAAGTGGGGGAGGGGCAGAGAGAGAGGGAGACACAGAATCCGAAACAGGCTCCAGGCTGCGAGCTGTCAGCACAGAGCCCGACGCGGGGCTCCAACTCACAAACCGTGAGATCATGACCTGAGCTGAAGTCAGACGCTTAACCGACTGAGCCACCCGGGTGCCCCTTTTTTAGTTCTTTAGGCATGCTTTCCGGTAGCTCTTTTAGCATAGTTAAAATAGTGGCTTTAAAGTCTGCCTAATAAGTCCACTATTGGGATTTCCTCTGTGACAGCTTTGTATTAATTTCTTATTTTCCTGCGTACGGGTCATACTTTCTCGTTTCTCGGCAAATCTCCTCATTGTGTTTTTTTTTTTTTAATTTTTTTTCAACGTTTATTTATTTTTGGGACAGAGAGAGACAGAGCATGAACAGGGGAGGGGCAGAGAGAGAGGGAGACACAGAATCGGAAACAGGCTCCAGGCTCTGAGCCGTCAGCCCAGAGCCCGACGCGGGGCTCGAACCCACGGACCGCGAGATCGTGACCTGGCTGAAGTCGGAGGCTTAACCGACTGCGCCACCCAGGCGCCCCTTCATTGTGTTTTTGAAAGCAATACATTTCAAATAGTATAATGTAGCAACTCGGGAAATTTCCTGACCAGAGTTTGCTGTTTCTGCTTTTAGCAGTTGTTTGCTTAGTGACTTTTGTCAACTCATTGTGTCGTCTGTATCTTTATCACGTGTGGCCACGGAAGTCTCTCCTTGGTTAGTTGAGCAGTCAGTTAATAATTAGATACCATTTTCCTTAGATGTTTAGAACCAATAAGTCTCCTTATCTTTGTGTGAGAGAGAGAAAGAGAGTTGGAGGATGCCTTTAACGCTCTACTAGGTGGTTTATAATTCCATATTAGCTTCCAATTCCTGTTTTTGTAGACTCTCAAGTTCAGTCAGTCTCTGTGGATATTCCTCGGCTTTTCATTTCCGGTTCCCTGGCTAGTTTATTGTTGGCTTCCATTGCTCTCTGTCTCTTCGGGCAGATGTGATGTTCAAACATTTGAGAAATTCCCCTCCGTCACCCAGGGAGAAATGTTTATCACTGGGAGAGTTTAAGTGAGCTCACAAAAGGACAAGCCTTTCAAGCGGTGCCTTCCAGGGAACAACTTGGCCCTGATTCCTATTCGGGGGTAAAGTTCTGAAAGATCCTCGGCTCTCCTCTGCTTTCTCAAGTACTGAGACTGCAGGATATTATTTTTCAATACTGCTGTGCAGCTGGGGAGAAGTGGATGCCACTAGGATTACTTAAAATGCCACAAATCTTGGGGCGCCTGGGTGGCGCAGTCGGTTAAGCGTCCGACTTCAGCCAGGTCACGATCTCGCGGTCCGTGAGTTCGAGCCCCGCGTCGGGCTCTGAGCTGATGGCTCAGAGCCTGGAGCCTGTTTCCGATTCTGTGTCTCCCTCTCTCTCTGCCCCTCCCCCGTTCATGCTCTGTCTCTCTCTGTCCCAAAAATAAATAAACGTTGAAAAAAAAATTAAAAAAAAAATGCCACAAATCTTGATTTTCCTTATCAAGATGCAGTCATTTCTCTTGACTAACCACCTCCCCATGTTGCTACAAGCCTCTGGTGAGTCTCCAGAGTACTGTAGAGTGGATTTTGACAATTTTCTCACTGCTTTTATGAAGGAGCGAAATTTCAGAGTTCCTCACTCGACATTTGCACTGATTGGATTTGATTTTTTTTTTTTTTGACAACTCATCCTGTAATGGAAAATCATCCATTTTATAAAAAACAGTGACAACGTTACCTTTCTGAACTCTTTGTTTGTTTTGTTAATCCAACCCCGGCTGAAATGAAATGAAATCCCACTTTTGAAGCCAAATTTGATGCACCGTATTATTATTGTGCCAGACCTTCTCACTGAAAAAGAAACAAAATTAAAAAATCAGATTTGAAAGACTGAACCAACATTTCCAGAGTCATAGATACAAAAGTCCATAAATGTACACAATGTTTTCAAGATGATAAATTATATAGAAGCAAGCGAAAAGAAACAAGCAATTTCTGCTTAGAAGAGTTTAGATTCTATAGAATGCTGAGATTGCAACACATAAGCTATTTCAGGTCAGAATTAAGACTGACACAGCAGTGAACCAAATTCCATTTCATGTTTCTTTGAAGATGCTGTAAGTTGAGAATAAAGAAGTTAACCTGAAACATACCAGTTCCATTATTTGGAGCTGAGTTTGGGGCTACCTACAAATTTTATACTTTCTTCCTAAGGGAAAGGATAAAAAAAAAAATTTAGTGACAATATGACCTCTAAGAGATCGATGATGAAACTGATTGGAACGCAATTAAAATTGGGGTAATTTTAAATGCACACTCTCTGTGACTTCCTCGCCGAATGTTTACACAGTGACATAATCATTAGCAGATCTGAAGTGGGATGTGGATGTGACTTCAACATCTTTCATAAATTTCCTGTCAGAATATGGAAAAGTGTGTGCGTGCGTGCGTGTGTTAAAAAATCGGTTGCCCTCATTTGATATTCGAGCATCTCTTGGATTTCCAAGTAACGGTAAAGGAAGAGTTGGCCTAAAAATGATCAGATTAGTGGCATGGGGGTGGGATTCTGGCAGCATTCATATATTCGCATGAAGCATAAATGCAGACCTTGGAGCAAAAAAAAAAAAAAATGCCTCCTTCAATGGAGGACTTGGCCACGTGTCATAACTGGAGCCTCTGCCGAGACAAAATGTACACGATGCGCTACATTTCCGTTCTCTGTCCTTTCAGCATCGCCCCAAACACGAGTCTCTCTGTGCAACATGGCGATACAAATTTTGTTGCCCATATCTCGATTCCGGATAAAAGCAGGAGCTCTGAGGACGGCCCCCGAGTCCCCGCACCCTTAGCTCTCGGAGGCAGGCGGTGCCTTCGTCTATTTGTTGGAGGTCCAGAATTTTTATTCCGGTTTGGTCTGTACACGGGTGTTTCCCTGCATGGGAGAAAACAGAGAGAATGTTCTGATTATGAGGATTAAAAAAAAAAAACCACCACCACCACCACCACCCCAAACCCCCAAATGTACAGAGTCCCCCTGCATGTGAGTTAACATTCACAGCCGTCGCCCTCCAGACACTTCAAGTTTCAAGTAGACAGCATTGCCATGGTAACGCATAAAGGAGAGCTGCACAAAGCAAGCCCATTGCACAACGTTATTCACATACCATGGGTGGTGCAGGCGGCCCTGGGGACGCTGTATCTTTGGAGGATGTGGGAACGCACCCTGTCACAGAGTAGTCATGGTTCTCTAACTCAGTACATAAGCTGCGATGTGGTCTCATTCTTGAATGGCCCAAGACCTAATCGAGCTGAATTCTAACGATCCAGAGACTCGGAATCCTCCACGTATTCAAGTATCGAATATTACTTGAGTCCCCACCGTGTGCCAGGAATGGTTTAGGGAGCAACCACTGGGCGCTGGGGAAACAGAGCTATAAAGCACTTCCTTCCCAGGGAACGCTCCATTGAGACGTTCCCTTCACAGGACCAAGGAATAGCATTTCATAGGTAAAATCTGTAACTGGAGAAGAGTGGAATTCATTTATTAATATGTACTGGTGGGTGGCTTCCCTGTTATAGTCATGACATTAAAGAAGCAATGGCATTTAGATAGATGGACAGGGAAAGTCGTTGTGATGAGGGGAATTGCATAGGTTAAGGCACAGAGGCAGAACTAAATAGAAAACAGGGAGAAATTCAGACTTTTAATAATTTTCTTTATGGGAGAAAAGTTCTTAGAGTTTATTTATTTTTGAGACAGAGAGAGACAGAGCATGAGCGGGGGAGGAGCAGAGAGAGAGGGAGTCACAGAATCGGAAGCAAGATCCAGGCTCTGAGCTGTCAGCAGGGAGCCCCATGCGGGGCTCGAATCCACAATCCGTGAGATCATGACCTGAGCCGAAGTCGGATGCTTAATTGACTGAGCCACTGGGGCACCCCAGACTTTTTTTTTTAACTAAATAACTTGAGGGCCTCAGTTGTCTGATACAGAAATGGGCTGCTTTTTGTATAAATTTAATTTTTAAAAAATATTTACTTGTGGGGCTCCTGGGTGGCTCAGTCAGGCGACCGATTTCGGCTCAGGTCAAGATCTTGCAGTTCATGGGTTCAAGCCCCACGTCTGGCTCTGTGCTGGCAGCTTGGATCTGGAGCCTACTTCGGATTCTGTGTCCTGCTCTCTCTCTGCCCCCCCCCCCCCACTAGCGCTCTCTCTCTCTCTCTCTCTAAAATAAATAAACATTAAAAAATTTTACAAAATATTTATTTATTTTTCAGAGAGAGAGAGAGAGAGAGAGAGAGAAAACACAAGCGAGAGAGGGGCAAAGAGAGAGGGAGAGAGAGAATCCCAAGCAGGCTCCGTGCTGTCAGCCCTGAGCTGGATGCAGGGCTCGATCTCACAAACCGTGAGATCACGACCTGAGCTGAAATCAAGAGTCAGATGTTTAACCGACTGAGTCACCCAGGCACCCTTAAATTTAATTTTTTAATGAGAAATAAAAAGCAAATATAAAATTGCCCTATTCTACCAGCAGACTTCTTTTCTAGAAATGTAGTCTAACATTTTGATCAAATAAGGTACTGTAGATAAAGACATTTTGAAAAATTTTAAGTTCTCCAACAAATGCATTATTTACTCTTATCTTTCTCAAAAGTGAGAATAAGAAGAAAACTGGTGTATTGGTCACTATTTGGCTGTATCTTCCTGAGACTGAAATAATTTCTGAGGTTTTTTTTTTCTCTTTTCTTCTTTGTTTCCCTTTTCCTTTATTTTTATTTATTCATTAATTCAACGGTGTTTGATGAACACTTTTTTTTTTTTACCAGGTAGTTATCTCTGCTGAGGCTATATCAGTAAACAAAGCAGACAAAAATTCCCGCACTCATGCAGTTTACACTGTAGTGGGGGGATAGAAATAGTTTATTAGATGAGTTGTAAGTATAAAGAAATGACTTCATTGGAAAAGTGATAGGTTAACAAAAGCTTGAAGAAGTGATGCGTTTAGATATCTGAAAGAAGAGTGTTCTAAGCTATGGGAACAGCCAGTGCAAAGGCCCTGGGGCCAATTTAGGCCAAGGTGTTCGAAGAGTGGCAAAGTGGCCAATGTAATAAGAGTAGAAGCAAGAGAGGGTGAGAGATGAAGTCAAGGAAGAGTGTGTGTGTGTGTGTGTGCGTGTGTGTGTGTGCATGCACGCACTGTGTGTTGTGGGAAAGGGGTGCAGATTATGTAAGGCCTTGTAGGCGTTCACACTGAGATGGGAAACCATTGTTCATTTTGGTTTTGACAAAGGTATCCCAGAGGCTAGAAGAGCCCTTGACCAGAGGACTTTGTATGAATTTATAACACAAAGAGTAGCTGCTCAAACATAATAGTTGAGAATCCCTTATCTGGGGGACTCAAAAAAAATTTTTAAGCTGATTTATTTAGAGAGAGAGAGAGAGTGTGTGCGCACAGGTGAGGGAGGGACAGAGAAAGGGGGAGACAGAATCCCAAGCAGCCTCTGCAGTGTCAGCACAGAGCCCGATACGGGGCTCGATCCCACGAACCGTGAGATCATGACCTGAGCCGAAATCGAGAGTCGGAGGCTTAACCCGCTGAGCCACCCAGATGCCCGAAAGCAATCTTATTTTTACTATTACCATACACAAGCAATTGTAAACAGTATCAGCAATAACGTAATTCTCCCTCTCCCAATCTTTTGTTTGTCTTAATTCTAAACAATCACGGTAATTACGGATGAGGTTTTCCTATTGTGGCAAAACATACAGAAAATAAAACTTACCATCTTAACCATTTTTTTAAGTGCACAGTTCAGTGGAATTGAGTACATTTTGATTTACCAATTTACTTTTGCATATATTCTATACATATTTTCTTTGTGGTTGCCATGGGGATCGCATGTACTTTTGTCATATAGAGAAGTGGGCCGTTGAAAAATTATCCACTCTGCGTATCAAATATGCTAGCTATGCCATTGATACTAACGTTGGAGTAAAAACATTCCAAGGTGAGCTAACCATTTAGAGAATGACATTCCTCATCCTCTTGAATGTTAAATCGCAACCCTTCCTGCCTTGGGGCTGTGGCAGACGTTCTCAAACTGTGTCAAATTCTCTTTTTTTTAATGTTTATTTATTTTTTGAGAGAGAGTGAGAGAGCACAGGGGAGGGGCAGAGAGCGGGGAGTTGGGGAGAGAGGATCTGAAGTCGGCTCCACACTGCCAGCAGCCAGCCCAAGGCGGGGCTCGAACTCGTGAACCGTGAGGTTATGACCTGAGCGGAAGTCGGACGTTCTACCCACTGAGCCACTCGGGCCCCCGGGGTCAAATTCTAAAACCAAGCGCCAGATAATCTATGTAGGACTTTGCAGAGGTGGCAAAAAGCTTGTTCCCTCCCCCTCGGGTCCTCAAGTGAGCAGGGCACACGACATCGGTGAAGAGAAATTGTATTGATGGGGAAATTTTGTTTCGGAAAAGGATCCACTGACGTACTGTCCTGTTTCTCTCTTTTCCCCTCTTCCTTAGTTGAGTGGTTTAAACCACCTGGACAGCTGTGCTTTCTGGAATTTGAAGGCTGCAGGGACTAGAATGAAATTGGGCTCCTGGGCTCCCTTGGGGGCAAAGCAAGAAGAGAGGTTACTATGGAAGTGAGCTGGGCGGGGTGCAAGGATATCAGATTTCTTGAGAATCTGGTCTCGTCCTCAATCACATTAGACTCAACGCCCTCTTTTTGTAATAAATATTTTATAACACTCCTCTTTAATATTCTGAAATGAAATGTATAAATAATACAAGCTACCTACACACACGATTGAAAAAAGAAAGAAAGAAGTGAAATTTTAAAAAGAAAGGCACTTTCACAATAAAAGAATACACATTTCAATACATAAACGCTTTGGCGTGTCTACACCGGATGACGACACCATAAATCAAATGCTTGCAACTTCTTACAATCAGGCCGGGCTGAAGTGAAGTAACAGGATTCAAATGAATATAATTAGTGTTTCTTCCTCACGTTTAGCCGTTTGCGATAAGGACTCAGTTCGGAGGAAGACGAATATCATACGGTGTCACTCATATGTGGCATTTAAGAAACAAAACAGATGAACATAGGGGAAAGGAAGGAAAAATCAAATAAGGTAAAAACAGAGAGGGAGGCAAACCATGAGAGAGTCTTAAATACAGAGAACAAACTGAGGGTCGCTGGGGGGTGCTGGGGGAGGATGGGCTAAATGGGGGATGGGCATTAAGGAGGGCCCTTGCGGGGATGAGCCCTGGGTGTTATATATATAAGTGATGAATCGGTAAATTCTACTCCTGAAACCATTATTACACTGTATGTCAACTAACTTGGGTTTAAATAAAATTTAAAAATTAAAAAAAAAAAAAGAATGAAGGACTAAGTAGGGAGCCTGGGTGGCTCAGTCGGTGAAGCATCCGACTTTGGCTCAGGTCATGATCTCAAGATTCGTGAGTTCGAGCCCGGCATGAGCTCCAGGCTGACAGTGCGGAGCCTGCTTGGGATCCTCTCTCTCTCCCTCGCTCTCTGCCCCTCCCCCGCTGCTATAGTCTGATACAAGTGTGTTATATGATTTTCTGAAATGGGGAACAGGTATAAGGTTCTGAACAAGAGAATGTCCAACAGTCCTTTGACTTCTTCAGCGTTTGCAATTTGGGGAAATCTAGTGTATGGTAAACCAATGCAAAAAACAAAAAAACAAAAATAAAAACTTTGCACTTACGTTTCCCAAGTACACGAATATCCAGAAGGATGTTCAAAACCCACCCAGTACTGAGACCAAAATGTTTACTTCCCGGCAGGAACCCTAGTCTCTCTGGCCCTTGCCTAGCCAAAGGCTGTTCAATCTCACCCCCCACCAATAAACAACCAGAAGTGCCCCATCGATTTCCAACACCCCCCCCCCAACTGGGGGGTGCCTCGTCTTTTGAGAACCGGGACTTGAGATTTTACTGGACCTTTTCATGTCTGAAAAACATTAAATAAGCTATGGGATCCGTCCAGAGTTTCATTCAGGGCTGAGGAAGGAACAACTTGACAGAACAGCAGGAGTAAGAAAGAACAAACTTGAGTTCTGCTTGTCCGCTCTACAGTTTGGCTGGCTCAGTAAAAATCTGTTGTATTAACAACAGTGCTGGCAATACTAGAAAATAGTCAGTACACAGCAGGTATAAGGACTCAGAGGCAGAAATAAGGTCGTCATGTTTAAGGAAGAGTAAGATCGTTAGAATGGTTAGGGCTGTAACGGTAGGGATGTAGAAAGCAAGAAGAGTCAGAGTTTACATCACATAAAGCCTTGTCGGCCTTGGGGCGCCTGGGCGGCTCAGGCAGCTGATTGCCTGACTTTGGCTCGGGTCAGGATCTCACGGCTCGTGAGTTCGAGCCCCACGTGGGGCTCTCTGCTGTCGGGCCCCCCCCCCTCCCCGCCCCCGAGCCTGGCGTCTGCTTCAGATCCCGTGTCCCCCTCTCTCCCTGCCCCCCCCCCACGCGCTCACGTGTGCTCTCTCTCTGTCTCTCTAAAAAATAAATACAAACATAGGAACAAAAAATAAAAGCCTCGTAGGCCTTGGAAAGGAGTTTCACATGTATTTGAAATGCAATAGGAGACAGAGATGTCGCATGACCTGATTTGTGTTTATAAAGGAGTATGACAAGTATGGGTTGTAATAAACCACTCTTAAATGGCTGCAGAGTGAACCTTTAAAAGGCCATTTCACTCTTCCAAGGCAAGGGTGGGGCTAGAACAGAAGCAGTCAAATGGAAATGCTAAAACAGACCTAAGAGGGGGAATGATTGTACTTGCTGATGGATGAGTGTAGATGGGAGGGGGAGAGAAGCCATAATGGCCTTGACCCGCTGTGGGGATAATGACACCCTTGGCTGGGATGGGGGGAGACGCCTGAGAACAGAATTTGATAGACCATTAAAAGATAACTTTTTTTTTCTCCCTTTCACCAAAATACGTCTCGTTAGGAGAAAGACAAATGCGTTAAGTAGATAGTTAAGGGTTTGTAATTAGAAAACAGCCATCTCGGAATCTTCACCATCACTGCATAAATTGGCCTGAATCTAGCTTTCAGCAATTTCCATCTGAAGTTCAATTCTCAACTTGGCCTCTCCCTTCTTCTTACGCCAGGATTTCAATGTGATTTCTTTATCCACAAACCTTTCATAAGGATATCCCACAAGATACTATGAGAATTAATTATTGAATGATGATACAACCGTTAGCAAATATTCAAACTCGTATTTCAAGAGCTGCCGTTACGGTGGAAAAACATTTCTTGGTACCTCTAGATTCAGAAGAAGAAAATCGACGATCATGTGCTCATTAAGACTGGGGAACAATCGCGGAACACCGCACCAGACACACATGTTGGGGGGGTCATGTGTGGGTAGGCATGACGATCAGCCAGATGGGCATGCTTCCTCTCCCAAATAAGCCCCCGAGGCACCGTCAGCAACCTGATTTAGCACTAAATTTAGCCCAGGGATCATGCTACCTACTACACTCTTCTTCGTAGGGGGGAAACGGGGCTTTGTCGGGAGACTCTGTAAGGTTTTAGAACAGTGAGAAGGTTCTAGCCCCTCCCTAGCTGCTCACCACACCATGATCGGCCACCTCTTACTTCCCTCTGCCTGCTTCTCTCATGGTAGGGCTGGGAGTAGGCAAAAATAACCAAGGTCCACGACCCGCTGGTGATGCCCCCTGATGGAAAACTAACCGAGCCACCCAAAGAACGTGAGCCTCATCGACTCCTTTGATAAACTGTTTTCCTTCTGTTTAATTGAGAGCCATAAGGGGAGAAAGCAGAGACCTTATGGGGAATTGCCATCTATTCCGAACCTCTTTTGCCAGGCAGGCTTTTGGGGCTGAGGAGATAAGCAGTGTCTGCTCTGAGCTGTTACTCGTAAGTATTGGGTTTGGCTGAAGGCGGGGGGGGGGGGGGGGGGGGGGGGGGGGGGGGGGGGGGGGGGGGGGGGGGGGGGGCACGTGGAAAGGGGGAGGAGATTACCTAAACAAGTAAGTTTTCTTTGAATATTTCTGGATTACTTCTCCTGCCGTATGAGAAATTCACAGCATGCTCCGCTTGTACAAATTGTTGGGTCCCTCCTAGGACTGATCACTGAAGCGTTTGCCTCGGATCAAAGTTAACACTGGGCTTGCACCTTCTTTTTTTTTTTTTTAATGTTCACTTATTTATTTTGAGAGAGAGAGAGAGAGAGAGAGAGAGGAAGCGAGCCAGGGAGGGCAGAGAGAGACAGGGAGAGGGAGAATCCCAAGCAGGCTCCCCGCCGTCAGCACAGAGCCAGAAGCGGCGCTCCACTCCACCAGTCGTGAGATTTCAGCCTGAGCTGAAATCAACAGTCAGACGCTCGACCGACCGAGCCGGCCAGGGGCCCCTGGGCTGGCACATGCTCGCAGGGCACCCCTTCAGTTCTGCAAACCAAATGGATCTTTTTTTTTTTTTTTTTTTTTTTGCATCCGTGGGAGCATGCGTGAATTTGTTGAGTCAGGCCTGTGACTGTCAATGTTATCTGGGCATAGGGTTCAGCGGGCTTCACCGAACGGAGCACAGAGCTTGTGTCCTAGAAAAGTTCAAGGGCGGGCTGCTAATGGTCCGTCTCTGCCTTGTTCCACTGCCCCTACCCTCCTCGCCCACGCAGGCTCCCTCAAACGTGCTCATTCCTTGGCCTCAGGCCCTGCTCTATATCCCTCCCCCCCCTTCCTCATTCTCAAAGCTGTTGACGGGATTGCACCTGTACCTCTCCTGGCTCCCTTAGCCAATCTCAATACGATGCTGGTTGATCCGGCTGCCTCTGGTTTCTCCTCAAAAAGCCCTTTTATCGTTCACCCCGCGCCCGCTGCATTATTTCACCAACTTAAAAACAACACTATAAAGACCTCCAATTTGCAGATGGGAAAACTGAGGCCCAGGAAGCTGAGGCAACAAGACCTAAGGGACAGGGCTAGGAGAAGCAGATTTTTTTTTTAATTTGTAATTTTTTTAAGTTTATTTATTTATGTTGCAGGGGGCGGGGAGGGGCAGAGAGAGAGTCCCAAGCAGGCTCAGGGCTGTCAGCACAGAGCCTAACGTGGGGCTGACTTTAAGCTGAATTATTTACTTTGAGAGAGAGAGTGTGTGTGCACAGGTAAGGGAGGGACAGAGAGAGGGGGAGAGAGAATCCCAAGTAGACTCTGCACTGTCAGCACAGAGCCCGATACGGGGCTCGATCCCACGAACCGTGAGATCATGACCTGAGCGGAAATCAAGGGTCTGACGCTTAACCAGGCACCCTGAAGTGGATTTTTCTTTAAAAAAAAAAAAAAACACGTGGAACACTAAACTTTATTCACTTTATTTATATATTTAATTTAGGATTACCTAATCCCCAATTGTGAGCTCAGAACCGTCACAAGCTCTTCAGCCCATCTGCCACACTGACTACAGAATTATCTTTGTAAAACACAATTAGTTATTCACTTCCTTAAAGCCTTCAGCCATCCCCCCCCCCCCCCGCCAGTACTACGCCTTTAAGCCAAATTAAACCATTTGCTTCAGATAGTCAGACTCTGTTTACAAGAAAAGGATGGGATTTCACAACTGCACTTGGCTCTGGTTTCTTTTCTTTTCTTTTCTGGTTCTTTTCAGCTCTGCCTAAGTCACAACCTGTGGGATGTTTCTCTTGTGCTTTTGGTCTCCCTCCTCTCGGCTTGGACTTGATCGTTCAGGTCCATTTTCTCAGATTCGACCCTTGACGTCCTGGAAGTGTTCACCCTTTGCCCTTTCTTGTTCTTGCTGTTTGTTTGTTTGTTTGTTTGTTTTGAAGCAAATGGCCCCTCGTTCTTCTGCAGCCCTGGAATCCCACGCCGATGCTCGGTCCCTCAATGTTCCAATATGCCCATCTGCTGCAATTCAACCCCTTCAACTTGACACAGCACTTGATCCTCTGACTCTGCGGCACTTTTGCAGCCTCACCTCCTACTTCTTCCTGAGGGCTTATGGGCCTTTGAAAATGGTTTTTAAAAATCAATTTCGGAGGGGCACGGTCAGTTGAGTGCCTGACTCTTGATTTTGGCTCGGGTCATGAACCACCAGCACAGAGCCCGACGCGGGGCTCGAACTCATGAAACGGGTGAGGTCATGACCTGAACTGAAGTCGGACAGTTAATCGACTGAGCCACCCAGGCGTTATATCTTTAATATCCGTTCCTCTACCGTCATTGATTTTTCCTCCTGGGACTCAACTGAAACGTAAGCAAGATCTGATCACCAAGTCTTTTATTCTCCTTTCTGTATTTCCCATCCTTTGTTAGTCTTCATATTTCAGTCTGGATATGTTCATTTGATCTCTTTTCTAGTTTACTAAATCTCTCCCCCCCACCCCCCGGTGTCCAATCTGCTGGTCAATCTACCTACCAAGCTTTTGATTTTTTTTTTTATTCCTAAATTCCAGAATTTCCATTCTTAATCATGTCTTTTGTTCGTAGCAAGCACAACTATGCTGAAGTTGCTGACTGACAACCCCAGTAATGGAGTCTGTGTCAGGATATTTTTACTGACTATTGTTCCTCTTCTTAAACATATATCTTCTAGGGGCGCCTGGGTGGTGCAGTCGGTTAAGCGTCCGACTTCAGCCAGGTCACGATCTCGCAGTCCGTGAGTTCAAGCCCCGCGTCGGGCTCTGGGCTGATGGCTCAGAGCCTGGAGCCTGTTTCCGATTCTGTGTCTCCCTCTCTCTCTGCCCCTCGCCCGTTCATGCTCTGTCTCTCTCTGTCCCAAAAATAAATAAACGTTGAAAAAAAATTTAAAAAAAAACAAAACATATATCTTCTTTGGTGCCTGGCTATTGTGTGTGTGTGTGTGTGTGTATGTGCGCGCACGCACGCACGCGTGCCCATGTGCACAACACACACAGGGACCCTTAACGTGGCATTTGCAAAATTGCTGGGACGAGTTTTTTGATGCCTCAATTAATCTCTTCTTCCAGAGGGGATTTATGGTTTGATTCCATTCAGTGTTCCAATAGGAACCATTTCAATCCAAGTGCAGGAACTGAAGCAACGTTTCAAAGCTGAGCTGGAGTCTTAATGATGAATATTTTCTTCGGGTTTCGTCTTCTAGGAGAATACATGCTTCCAGAGTCCCACCCCTATGTGTGAGTTTCTATGGCCCCTTCCTTCTCTCATCCTACCTTTGGCAGTTTCAGGACTCCAATCCCTGTCTACCCAGCCCTGCAAAGCTGGTAAATACGCCCCTTAACATCTCAATTACTTACCATCCTCCTCTGAAATGGGAAAACACCCCCAGAGAAAACAAGGCCTAAGTGGTGGTCTTTTTTTTTAATGCTTATTTATTTATTTTGACAGAGGGAGAAAGAGTGAGCAGTGGAGGACAGAGAGAGAGGGAGAGGGAGAGGATCCCAAGCGGGCTCCACACTGCCAGCACGGAGCCCGATGAGGGGCTCGAACTCACGAACCGTGAGATCATGACCTGAGCCGAAATCAAGAGTTGGATGCTTAACCGACTGAGCCACCCAGGCGCCCCATCATGGTCTTAAATTCTGGGCTCTCTACCCTTACTTGATTCTGGCTCTGTAACGTTTTGCTCTCTTTTTAGTTTTCTGACATCTTTTCTGAAGATGGTTTTTATAATTTATCCGGCTTTCACAGTTGTCATCAGTGGAAAGGTCGCCTTGACTTTTCCAGTCTATGGTAACCTGAATTGGCAATGGCATTGTACCCTTCCATGAGCCGCTGGCTTTTGTTCATAGAGAATTTGACAGATGTCTCCCACCCTCTAGAAATGTATACCGCAAACTAGAAACCACTGACAATCCTATCATTTGCAGGATACAATTAAGCCCATAGTGAAACAGTATACACAAGTAAATTTGTATATATACAAACTACTTAGAGTGAATCCGGATTTCCATTAACTTCCATTCTGCTCTTAGTACTGGCCTCCTTTTGCCTAGCTATATTAACCTTTAACGTGGAGCTTTGCTTAGTCCTATTTTGCAATCCGAGTGTTGGTTACTGGCAACCAACTGTCCACAATATTTAAACCCCGGGGTCTAGTTAGCAAAATATATGGGACACCTGGGTGGCTCAGGTCATGATCTCAACGGTTTGTGGGTTCGAGCCCCACGTCGGGCTCTGTGCTGACAGCTTGGAGCCTGGAGCCTGCTTTGGATTCTGTGTCTCCCTCTCTGTCTGCCCCTCTCCCGCTCATGCTCTGTCTCTCTCTGTCTTTCAAAAGTAAATAAATGTAAAAAAAAATTTTTTTAAGTACATTTAGATCTGAGTTAGGGTAACACTGGGAAGCCTGGAATGGGAAATAAAGCCGTCAGCGGAGATCGCAGAAAAGTTGCTAAATTTGGAGATCAAAATATGAAATCACCTTGCCTCTAGATAGATATTAGGTATTTTTATTACTTTTTTAAATGTGTACTTATTTATCTTGAGAGAGAGAAAGAGCATGCACGAGCGCTAGCTGGGGGAGGGACAGAAAGAGGGCGAGGGAGAGAATCCCAAGCAGGCTCCGTGCTGTCAGTGCAGAGCTGGAAACGGGGCTCGATCCCACGACCCTGAGATCATGACCCGAGCCAAAATCAAGAGTCGGCTGCTTAACCGACTAAGCCACCCAGGTGCCCCTAAATTTTTTTTATTGATGCCTCTCTTAGTCGTTAGTTACACCAGCCCAACAAAAATCAACTATGGTCTCCCATCGGCTCCTACACTTAGGCTCCTGAGAGCTACGAGAGAAGATCTGACAACACACAAATTTTGCCCCTGGAAATGCAAGACCCCCAACCTCAACTGGATCATCACACAAGCTGATCCCCCGTTTACCCACTCTCCCGTTCCTGGAACAGCTATTGGAAACCTTCACCGCTCTTATTTAAAGTCTCAACCCACGACCTTCATTTTCGGCATCAGCCATATTCTACCCATAATTTCTTTGCTCGTATTTCTTCGGCCATTTTATTATGGAAAATTTAAAACCATACAGGATATAAAATGAACCCTCATGTACATATCATCCAGCTTCCAGGATTACTGACTCGTAGCCAATGTTGTTTCGTTGACTATAGCTTTTAAAAACTGTATTTCTAATCTTTCTTTCCTACTGCCCTCACATCACTCTGAAAGGAGGTTCCCCAATATCTGAGGTTATTCTCTGCATCAAGAAATTGAAGTATAATTAACATAGTGTTATATTAGTTCCAGGTATAATGATTCAACCGCTCTATACATTTCTCAGTGCTCATCAAGATAAATGTACTCTTAAGCCCCAGTATCTATTTCATCCATCCCTTCACACACCTCCCCTCTGGCAGTCATCAGTTTGTTCTCTGTATTTAAGGGTCTGCTTTTTAAAAAAAAAAAACTTTTTTTAATGTTTAATTGAGAGAGAGAGAGCACGAGAGACAGAGACAGAATCCGAAGCAGGCTCCAGGTTCCGAGCTGTCAGGACAGAGCCTGACGCGGAGCTTGAACCCACGAACTGCAAGATCGTGACCTGAGCCAAAGTCAACTGCTCAACCGACTGAGCCACCCAGGTGCCCCTTAAGAGTCTGCTTTTCATGCCCCTTTCAAATATTTCCTTTATGCGAACTGATTTCAGGATTTAATTATTTTCATATTAGGAATCATACACACGCACACACACACACACACACACACACCCTTTTGACACTATATATCCCTTTAGCTAACATCCCATATTTCTCTTCTTTTCTGCCAAGAATCTGGAGAGTATTCTGTACTCACTGTTTCCATTGCCTTATTCCCTCCCACACCTCAATCCGAGCAAAAGGGTTTCTAGCCACACCACTTTGCTGAAAATGCTCTCCTTGACTTCACTGATTTCTATCTCTTTTTGCTAAGCCTTCTTAATGCTCCCAGGTGACTCGGGAAGAATTTGACATTGTTGGTCCCTTTCTGTAATCAGCGAAACTTCTTCAAACTCCATGCAACCCTTGATCCCGTGAAATTACTTTCTCTTGTGTTCCTCCTACATCTTTTGGCCTCTCCTTCTTCGGTCTCCTCTTCTCTGTCTCTTTCATGTGGGTGTTCCCTGGGATCTGTCTTTGGCTCTCTTTTCATTTACACTATCTTGTAGCAATCTAGCCCACTGCCTATGTCATCACCATCTGTATAGTTTTTCTCAAACATTTGGAGTCTAATGAAATAATGACACATACGAGGATGAGCGGTGTTTTTTTTTTTTTCACTAAAAGATTCATTTCTATTTGTAAAATGAAACGCATAAATGGATGGCACTAATGAAATAATGATGTACCAGGTGCGATAGAGAAAGTAAGGACATTATTTCTAATATTTCTCCCCTGTATGTTCAGGCGGAATAGCTCGACTTTTAGGGCAAGTTCCACATGTATCTGTTTCTTGTTCCTCCTCTTTGTTCCTACTCATGTAGACCGTCCTAAGTCACAATTCTGAGTTGTCGGAACTAGAATCAAGAGTTTGCTTCATTGACCATAAAAGTTTCAAATATTGGCTGAAGTTTAGAACTGGAAATTACGAAGACAATTTTAACTAAAAATTAATGGGTTTTTTCAGATGTTAAGCTGAATAGCATATCACAGGGGGAAACAAACCTAGAAGGATGAATGTTTTAAATTAGGAAATGGCAGCAAATGGATTATTGATCTATTCTTTGGTTGTATTCCATTCTGAAAACATTTCTTCGTATTCTGATGCTTGGGGATGATTTTGAAAGATGCCCCATGAGACACCAATGATTTATCTTTTTAATGAGTAAAGAAAATCACCCAGTGGTTGAAAAGTGTCAACTCTTGGTGATTGAGAATTTTGTATCACAGTATATTGTTTTTTAAGACATCCTAATGTCTTATTCTCAGTGGAAAACCATGACCCTGGTCCTGAAGTGATAGGATGAAATTATTGAGTATATACATATATATTTTTTTAATGCTTATGTATTTTTGAGAGGGAGAGTGAGAGAGAGTGAGCTCAAGCAGGAGGAGGGGCGGGGGGGGGGGGGACACAGAATCTGAAACAGGCTCCAGGCTCCGCGCTGTCAGCCCAGAGCCTGATGCGGGGCTCAAACCCACAAAGGCGCGAAATCATGTCCTGAGCCCAAGTCGTTCAACTTGAGCAAGCCACTTAGAATTAGCAAAATAGTCTTTATCAGCATTACTCGTGATGAGGAGATACTGCTATCTCAACCCCGTGTCCAGTTCTCATGCGACCAACTTTCCCAGATAGCCAGCTTACCTCAGATTGGAAAGGCAGGTCTCAAAAGATAATGCTCAGTGACTGCAGTCAGATTGTCCTCACAATCTTTACTGGAAGGGAAATGTTGCTATCCCTAATTTATGGATGATAAAACTGAGGCTTAATAGGTTGAGTGACTTTGCCTAAGAAGAGATTTGGACAGGGTGACTGAAAATCCACAGCAATTCGTAAGACAAGTCCAGGTTGAACTGCCCTTGATTCAATTTCCTAAAAAGCTGGCCTTGGCGAAACAAGCACCTTTTCTTTTATGTTCTCAGTCTTCCTTGTCCCTGTTGCAATTTTACAACATTACCCCAATGTTCTTGGCCTCTCCCACAGTTGAAGGGAGAAACCTATGTCCTGTCTTCTCAAATCTGGACTTTGTGTCTGGTTGACCAGTTGAGTCTTAGAGAAGGAATATTGTGCTCGTTTCTGGACTCAGGCCTTAAGAAATGATCAGCTTCCACTCCTTGTCCCTTGGGACAATCACTTTTGTATCCAAGCTACCATGCTGTGAGGAAGCCCAAGTCACCCTATGGAAGAGGCCAGCTTGGAGAAGAATCAACAGCCAGGACCAACTTGCCAGACATGTGAATGAGCCATCTTGGAAACAGAAGCTCAGCTCCGCTGAGCTCAGCCCAGGTCAAGCCACCACATGGAGCGACAACCAATTGTCCCCGCTGAGTCCTACCCAAATTTCAAATTCATAAACAAACTAAACGAATGTTGTTCTTTTAAGCCATTACGTCTTAGAGTGGTTTGGTATGAAGTGCTAGATAGATAACCAGAGCACCCCCCTCCTTTGAACCCTCCTTTCTCTCACCCTTCCCTCCCTGTTAATTTCAGTTGCTTTCCCCTAAATCTGTCACACAATCAATACGCACTTTTTATGTTCAATGTTCTCATCCTTTTTATTAGACGATCGATAACAGAGTTCTTGTTTATAATGTTTATTTATTTATTTGGCGGGAGGGGGAGGCAGAGAGAGAGGAGAGAGAGAATCCCAAGCCAGCTCTGTGCTGTCAGTGCAGATCCCAACGGGGGGCTGGATCCCACAAACGGTGAGATCATGACCTGAGCCGAAATCAAGAGTCGGACTGGGGCTGGGAAGTCCAAAATCAAGGTACCAGCGGATTTGATGTCTGGTGACAGCTCACTTCCTGGTTCATAGCTGCCCATCTTTTCACTGTGTCCAAATATGGCAGAAGGGGGTCTTGGGGTCTTCTTTATAAAGGCACTAATGCCATTCATGAGGGTTCCAACCGCATGACCTAATCACTTCCCAGAGTCCTGCATCCAAATACCATCACCTTGGAGATTAAGATTTAACATATGAATTTGGGGAGGGCACACGCAGTCTATAGCAATTTTATTTAATTGGATTGATTGATAGCAGTCATTTTAACCAGTTTTCTGTTATTTTCAGTGAAAGGTGTTAGGACTACTCCTCAGACCTATTGAACCCAATGTTCCAGAGTGAGGCTTGGGAAGCCTCATTTTCAATAACCTTTCCAGATAGTTTCTACACATACCAATGTTTGAAAACTTTGCAACAGTGGTTATTTATAATTCTTTTGGAATGCGGATTACGATGAGATTTAAGTTAAAAGAGGCTATAAATGCTATAAAGCATTTAGCATGGAGCCCAGCATACTATACGAGGTCAATTAAATTTCTGCTACCGCTTTAACTTCCAACATCATCGTTGCTATTTTTTTAAAGTTGTCTTTCATTTTTTAAGAATATTTATTTATTTTGGAGAGAGAGAAAGAGAGCAAGCTGGGGAGGAGCAGAGAGAGAGGGAGACAGAGGATCTGAAGTGGGATCCGTGCTCACAGCAGCGAGCCCGATGCGGGGCTCGAGCCCACAGACTGTGAGATCGTGACCTGAGCCGAAGTCGGACACCTAACCGACTGAGCCACCCGGAATGTTCTTTGCTCCAGGCATCAGATGAAGGCTTTCAGCTAGCTCCCGGAGACAAGGGTAAGTTTAGGCAAAGCACTCTTCAGAGAGTCTACCCACCTGGCTCAGGTACACACACACACACACACACACACACACACACAAGAGAGACAGAGCAAAAAGGATCATCTGATACCTTCGCTGACAATGGAGTAAATCATTGAAAGTGGGTTTTTGCAAGATCCTAGACCCGGGATCTTCATATATGTGGAAGAAGGTGCCCACAAGGGAATTCTAGTGAGCACTCGGCCAAATTCCCCTGGTTTCCTCTGGAAATATATGGGGCCTGATATTCCACTTTTCATATAGAAACAGATGTACTAGCTTATAGGGTGAAAGCCTGAGAAGAAAATCGGACAAGCTGGTTATAAATCAGCAGGCACTTTTTACGAAAAGTCAACTCATGCTACAATTTAGTGTCTTTTGAATGTGGGCATCTCGTTAGGTGGAAAACATTCAGGCTAGATTATTGAATCTCAATTAGGCTGAATGCTTACAGAACGATATAGTTTGACATTCAAATTTATTAATTAACTCAGGGTCAACATCACATTTTCTTTCAGCCCTTGTTAAAAAATAACAATTCTCTACAGTGTTCTGCCTTAGCAGTAACCGTGTAGTGAAGAGTTTGAATTTGCATAATTCTTTAACTTCCCTCTGCCTCAGTTTTCTCATCTGTAAAATGAAAAGAATAATAACGATACCTCAAAAAATTGTTCAAGATTCAATCGACGTATGAAATTGCAGAAGATACTTTTTGGCACATAGTAAACGCTTAGTGTGTTAGTTTTTGTTGCCATAATAATAATAATAATTATTACTATCAGTTATTAGATAGATTTTTATTAATAAATATTGTTATTAATAATTATTAATTGCTATTAGTTAATTATATATTAATATTTATATATTTATTATATTATATATTAATTGTTATTAATTAAGATATAATTTTTTTATATAAAAATTTCTTTTTTTTTTTCAACGTTTATTTATTTTTGGGACAGAGAGAGGCAGAGCATGAACGGGGGAGGGGCAGAGAGAGAGGGAGACACAGAATCGGAAACAGGCTCCAGGCTCTGAGCCGTCAGCCCAGAGCCCGACGCGGGGCTCGAACTCACGGACCTTGAGATCGTGACCTGGCTGAAGTCGGACGCTTAACCGACTGCGCCACCCAGGCGCCCCGATATAATTTTATATATTATTATATATATTATTATTATTAAAGAAACCACATCACCAGGCAATTTTTCTGTTAGTACAGACCTATAACTAAGTGGGTTTGAACTGCCTACTGTATTTTCTCTTCCTTATGATTTTCTTAATAACATTTCCTTTTCTCTAGCTCACTTTATTGTAAGAATACAGTATATAATACATATAAGATACAAAATATGTGTTAATCAACTGTTCGTGTTATCAGTAAGGCGTCTGGTCACCAGTAGACTGTTAGTAGTTACCTTTTGGGGGGACTCAAAATTTACACGTGGATGTTTTTCAGCTGCTGAGCAGGTGGGTCCCCTAACCCCATGTTGTTCAAAGGTCAACTGCATAGGCCTCAACTTGACTCTCCCCTAAGGGTGAGATCAAGATCTTTCCTGTTTACCTCTGAATCGTCGGGATCTTGCATCATGTCTGGTGCTCAATAACCTTCTGCTACATGAATAATGGTTCCCAAAAGGTGAATATTGGCTGATTATTAAGTCTTCTTCTTATTTTTTATCCCTCTCAGAGTTTGAGTGTGGCAAGAATATTTTTAGTTGATGGTTATTGCTAATTAGAGTCTGCCATTGAGTATGACTATTTTTATTTTGTATCTCTTGGCAGAGGACCTTGATGGAGAAACAAAGGAGAAAAGGGAAGACAAGTGGGCTTAGAAAACAATAAAGAAGGTGACATATCTTACTGCAAACTTCAGCGCCTAAAAACTTTTCTCTTTGAAGTATATATCGAAATGATAAAAAGAGAAAGTCTTGACTGACCAGGATATATTCGCAGGGACCAAATCTGCAAAAAGGCATGAATCCCCCTCACCCTCTCCTTTCTGAGAGACAGGGTAGGCAAGTAATGGTAACACCCAACTATTGCCCAGCTCAGAGTTTGTCTGTGCTGCAGAGCCCAGATTCAGTGTTTGGTACAATCTTACTGAATTAAATATCAAGCTTAAATTTTCTTTTTAATTTTAGAGATAGAGCACGAGCCGGTGAGAGGGGCAGAGGGAGAGAGAGAGAGAGAGAGAGAGAGAGAGAGAGCCTCAAGCAGGATCCTGACGTGGGGCTCAATCCCATGACCTCGGGATCATGACCTGAGCCAATACCAAGAGTCGGGTGCTTACCTGACCGAGCCACCCAGGCACCCCTACATATCGAACTTGATCACAAGATTGGATCATTAGATGTCCCAAGTCCATGTGATTCCAGTACCTAATCAATCAAATATGAACATTGTTCTATAAGCTCATGTTTATGAAGAGTTAGTTTGTATCGAATTAAAGATTCCATGGAAATGCATAGCTATGAGTAATAAATCCCTAGAGCTTTTGATGGGAGTAGGAGTTTTCAGCCTGTTCATCTGCCATGCTCCAGATCAGGAATATATTCATTTTGGTTCATTTTCTTCAGTGCGTCACTTGGGGAGATGTTTCTGCCGTGCTTATTTAGAAAGCCCTAGGCTGGAGTCAAACTAAGAAAACAAGTCACTGCTGTGCCCTAACTTACAGTGGAGACGCCTCCTCCCCCCTCCCCCCTCCCCCAGTTTAGTACCACCTTGATCCATATGTACAGATCTTTGTTGAATGCCTTGAGATGTGGGCAGAAGAGGTGGAGATTGTTGGTAAAAATAAAGGGCTCTACCAACGGTTCTTTTCAAAGCAGATGGCCTGCAAAACTGCTGTACATAGACTTGCATGTCCAAAAATTTGTTCCATAAATTGACTTTTAAAGCTTACATATCTAAAAGAAAAATAATAAAACAGAAATTAAGACAGGAGACAATATACCTCCTGGCCTCTTGATTCAAGAAACCATAAGACATAAAGCGCGATTTGTTCTAATGGAGTGGATTAACAACACAAAGGAAAAATGTGTGCATCCATTAACTTTTCGGTGTTAGAAAATCCCCACACTTAGTGCCTCAAAGCACCCAGTCCTTTCCCTTTTGATTCTGTGGGTTGGGTGGGCAATTCTTCTGGTCTGGACAGGCTCTGTTGGCAGGATGGCTAAAAAAGCTGGATGATCTAAGACAGCCTCGTTCACGTATCTGGTGTTCGTCAGGGCGATGATGACGACTGAGCCCCTTGTCTCTTGTCATTCAGCAGGCTAGCCCTGGATTCTACACGTGGTGGTCTCAGGGTTCTCAAAGTGTGAAAGCAGAAGCTGTGAGATTTTTTTTTTTAGTTTATTTTGAGAGAGAGCATGAGTGGGGGAGGGGCAGAGAGAGAAAGAGAGAGAAAGAGAGAATCCTAAGCAGGTTTTGTGCCGTCAGCGTGGAGCCTGACTTGGGGCTCGATCTCACGAACTGTGAGATCATGACCTCAGCCAACATCAAGAGACGGACGCCTAACCGACAGAGCCACCCGGGTGCCCCAAAGCTGTGAGATTTCTTAAGGCTTAGGCTGACAATTATACACCATTAACCTCCATTGCATTCTGTGGTCAAAACAAGTCACAGGATTCAAAGAATGGATAAATGGACTCTATCTCTTGATGGTAGGAGCTGCAGACTATTGGGGTTATCGTTGCAATCTCCCAGATGGGATGTGCGTACAACACACGGTACTCTAATCACAATTATGCTAAGCAAAACTCCTGCTAGAGACAGAGGTATGATGGTAGTAAGAGTCCTGGAAACTAGACTCCAAAGACCAGGGTTCTAGAGAAAGTCCTGCCTTGGATTACTTCCTGACTTGAAATATATCTACTCAACTTCTCCGGGCTTCAATTTAGTTGTCTCTGAAATGAGGGGTTGGATAAGGTGATGATGTCTAAAGTCCCTTCTGGATTTATGAGGACTCAGACTTCAGCGAATTTCTCAGCTTTTAAAGGCAACATTTCCCTAAGGATGTCAGGGGGGTGGTGCAAAATTCTAAACTTTTTAAAGACTTTATATGACTCCAGGGGCACCTCGGTAGCTCAGTCGGTTGAGTGTCTGACTCTTGATTTTGGCTCAGGTCATGATGCTGGGGTCATGGTATGGAGCCCTGTGTCAGGCTCTGTGCTGAGTGTGGAGCCTGCTTAAGAGTCTTTTCCTCTGCCCGTCTCCCCCACTCACACACTCTCTCTCTCGGTAAAATTAAAAAAAAAATCATGACTCAAATTTGGAAAAAAAATCATATGCTGTGATAACAACCACGTACAAAGTATACTTATAAAAGAAAATATTTAAAAATCAATGGTAGGATTATGGTTTTCAAAAATTATTTTAACAGATTTTAAAATGTCATTACTACATTGACTCTTCAGTAAAAAAGAATAAATCCTTTCCACACACTATTTCCAATGAAAACAGTTTTGCCAGGGAGACGTGAATAGACATTTTTCCAAAGAAGACATCCAGATGGCCAACAGACACATGAAAAGATGCTCAACATCACTCATCATCAGGGAAAGACAAATCCAAACCACAATGAGATACCACCTCACACCTGTCCAAATGGCTAAAATTAACAACACAGGAAATAACAGATTTTGGCGAGAATATGGAGAAAGGGGAACCCTCTTGCACTGTTGGTGGGAATGCCAGCTGGTGCAGCCACCGTGGAAAACAGTATGGAGGTTCCTCAAAAAGTTAAAAATAGAACTTCCCTACGACCCAGCAATTGCACTACTAGGTATTTACCCAAAGGATACAAAAATACTGATTCGAAGGGATACATGCACCCCAATGTTTATAGCAGCACTATCAACAACAGCCAAAGTATGGAAACAGCCCAAATGTCCATCGACTGATGAATGGATAAAGATGTGGTATAGAGATATACGGTGAAATATTACTCACCCATCAAAAAGAATGAAATCTTGCTATTTGCCATGACATGGATGGAACTAGAATGTATTATGCTAAGTGAAATAAGTCAGAGAAGGCAAACATCATATGATTTCACTCATAGGTGGAATTTAACAAACAAAATACATGCACCTAGGGGAAGGGGAAAAAGAGAGAGAGGCAAACCATAAGAGACTCAACTATAGAGAACAAACTGAGGGTTGATGGAGGGACATAGGCGAGGGGATGGGTTAAATGGGTGATGGGCATCAAGGAGGGCACTTGCTGTGATGAGCACTGGGTATTATATGTGAGTGATGGATCACTAAATTCTGCTCCTGAAAGCAACATTACACTATATATTAACTGACTAGAATTCAAATAAAAACGTAAAAAAAGACATCCTACCTGTGAAATAATATCTGAAAACTGAGTTATCTATTTCGTGCTGCGTTTTAGGCAATGTTGAGAAGTCAGAAGTAAAATTATAAAACAAACATTGTAATCTGAACTGAGAGTTTTCTCCTGATTTTGCCTTATATGGCAGGTATCATTTTTATTTCAAATAAAGTCCATATTTCAATTTTTCTACTTAACACAAAATGGCGCCAGGTCAACAGGCCCGCAATTTTCACAGCTCCCAGAAACAAGAAGAAATTCATTGCTGGTTTAGCCTTTTCCATTCTCTAGTAGGCAGTAAAGAGGATGGTGAACAAGATCCTTGTCTCCCATGGCCTTCCCTCCCTGTCACATGTGCTGCCCAGATTCCCCATCAAGAGCAACATTTTTCTTGCTTAAACATGTACGCTTAACCTTTGGGTCGGAAGTCATTTTCCCTCAAATTGATCCAATTTTCAGGACAGAGGTTCTGAGAAAGGAAGGAAGGAAGGAAGGAAGGAAGGAAGGAAGGAAGGAAAGTAGGAAGGAAGGAAGGAAGGAAGGAAGGAAGGAAGGAAGGAAAGAAAAGAAAAGATTTGGTTAAGGGGTCATCCATTTTCACTTTCAGCCAGGCAACAGTCATCATTGACCTTCTATTGCTCCGTTTTTCCAGATCTTTTCAGGTTTAGCCTCCTTGACCTCTCAGGTCAAGTTACATCTTTCTGACCACTCCCTTTTTCTTGGTAGCTCTTTCTCCCTTGGCTTATGAGACACCACTCTGACTTCTCCACAACCTTCTCTTCTACGACCATCACTTGAATGCTGGTGATGTCTAAGCTTTGTCTTTGTACCTCTTCTTTGATCACCCTACCCCAACCTTGAGTAAACTCACCCACTCCCATTATTCCAAAGACTCTTGATGTTCTACTGACTCCCAGTTATATGTCTCTACCACAGACTTCTTTCCTGAACTTCAGACTACATCTCTGGCAGCTTTACTGTGATATCTCTTAGGCGCCTTAACCTCAACTCATTTCCCAAACTCCTGTGTCCTCAGCTCAGTGAATTATCCCCTCAGTCATTCAAGCTAGAAAACATGGAAATCACTTTCCGTCTTCAGTCAGCGGGGCCCATTTTCCTTCAGAATCACTCCCTGCCCTTCTCCTCTCTACTCAGGAAGACTGATATCCTGAAGGTTCTGACTGGATTGGTAACCAATGAGAGACTGACAAGATTCCATAATGTGAATTTTTCCTGACCAAAGCTGATCTGCCAGGATGGCGGCTGGGTGCCCCGCCCACCAAATCTGGGGCCAGTTTGGCACCACTGAGCTTCCAATATGGCACCATTGTCCCGGGAGACCAGCCAGCTGCTTGGTAACAAGTTGACTACATGTGATTCTTTCCTATCACAGAGGGACCATGCTTTGATCTTGCAATTTTAAGTATGGATTTGCCTTCTCAACACCACCATCCGTGGGCTTAGAGAATGCCTAATTCACCACCGTGCTGTCGCACACAACAATGCTTGTTGTGGACATATTCCGTGGCAAGGAAAGTGTGGCGATAAATAATAATGCTACAATTGGCTGATACTGGCGTGTACCCCACCGCTGAGGAGCTGTTGGCCTGATGAAATCGTGGAATGGCTCCATAACGGTCCAGTTATGGTATCGACTGAAAGGTCATATTCTGTGAGGTTGGCATGTTCTCCCTGAGGATGATGCATATTCTTTGAACCGGTGACCGATATACGGTGTGTTTCTTTCTTCCTTACACAAAACACATGGGACCAAGAATTAAGGGGGGAGAGGTGGGAATGGCAGAGAAGGGATGATTACGTTGGCTGAGATGACTGATCCTGATTGACAATGGGAGAAATGGGTTTGCTGCTGTACAATGGGGGTGGGGGGGGCTGTATCTGAAACTTAGGAGATTCATGGGGACATCTTTTAGTACTTCTGTGTCTTATAGCAAAGGGTGGCAGCTTCTCGCGGTTGGCCATCTCTGGGGTCCCCCACGAGGCCGTTTGGCTCCCAGCTTCTCTCTCATTTGTGCATTCGACTCCCTGCCTTCACCTCCCCAACGGACACAATCAGATTCCTAGTCCTTAACATGTCTTGTGGCTGTCCTCTTCTGTCCACTGCTTACAACCACAGTCTTACATATATCAGGTTGTCACCACTTTTCGCCAGGGCTGTCAGTCTTGCTTTCAACTTCCACTCCGCCACCTCTCCGCCCCTTTCTTAACTTTCATGAGCAGGCTCCATGTCTTCGGTTTCTTCTCCTATGCCTCAAACAAGAATAACTTTCAGAAAGGTAAGTCCATCAATAATCTTGTGTTTAAAAACGAGGCCTTTTAACTAGGAGCTGGGGAATTGTGTCTTCCGCTCAGGAGAGAAGGTATCCTTAGAAACTGAAAACCAGAGCGCCTCGGTGGTTCAGTCGGTTGAGCGTCCGACTTCGGCTCAGGTCATGATCTCCCAGTCTGTGGGTTCGAGTCCCGCGTCGGGCTCTGTGCTGATGGCTCGGAGCCCGGAGCCTGCCGGATTCTGGGTCTCCCTCTCTCTCTGCGTCTCTCCCACTGGCGCTCAGTCTCTCTCTCTCTCTCTCAAAAATAAACATTAAAACAAAAAAAAATTTTTTTTAAAAGAAACTGAAAACCCAGAAAAAACACATACCTACAGGGTGGCAGAAATGATATCGGAACCCCTCCCAAATCCTCTCCTTTCCATCTTTGCTGAAATGTAAATATTACTAGAATCAGTTTGTCTCCCTAGCTGCAAACTTTCTCTTTGTAGATTTCTCGAAAACACTGTTCGATTGATGCTCGAATCAAATAGCTCATTTTTCTGACAGCACCACCTATGGATCTTCACCATGAATATTTTTGAAAGTTCAGAATCATATAAAGAAGAAATAAACATCATCCATAAGCCCACAACCCTGAAACAATCATTGTTAGCAGCATATCATTGAATTATCCTCTGGCTTTTTCTGTGTGTATTTTATTATTTTTTAAATTTTTTTAACGTTTATTTATTTTTGAGACAGAGAGAGACAGAGCATGAACGGGGAGGGTCAGAGAGAGGGAGACACAGAATCCGAAACAGGCTCCAGGCTCTGAGCTGTCAGCATAGAGCCCGACACGGGGCTTGAACTCCCGGACCGCGAGATCATGACCTGAGCCGAAGTCGGACGCTCAACTGACTGAGCCACCCAGGCGCCCCTCTGTGTGTATTTTAAATGAAGCTGGGAACCTACGGTCTATGGTATTGTTTATTTGAAACTTTTATTGAGTGGGGCGCCTGGGTGGCTCAGTTGGTTAAGCGTCCAACCTCGGCTCAGGTCATGATCTCGTGGTCCGGGAGTTTGAGCCCCGCGTCGGGCTCTGTGCTGACAGCTCAGAGCCTGGAGCCTGCTTCAGATTCTGTGTCTCCCTCTCTCTTTGACCCTCCCCCATTCATGCTCTGTCTCTCCCTGTCTCAAAAACAAATCAATGTCAAAAAAAATTAAAAAAAAAGAAAGTTTTATTGAGTTATTTGTAGATTCACATGCGGTTGTAAGAAAAAAAATAGAGGGCTCCCTTGTGCATTTTCCCCAGTTTCATTCAATGATAATATTTTTCAAAACCATAATGTATCACACCGGGGCATTGACAGTGATACAATGCAATCATCTTCTTCCGATTTCCCCAGTGCTACTCGCACTCGTTTGTGCTTGTGTATCTGTTTGTGCATGTGTGTCCACGTTTGTGTCTCCATATTACATCTCACACAATTACATCATCCGTGTGGTTTCATATCTCTACCACCACAGTCAAGATGCCAAACATTTCCGGGGCCGCCTGGGTGGCTCAGTTGGTTAAGCGTCCGACTTCGGCTCAGGTCATGATGTCACCGTTCGTGGGTTCGAGCCCTGCGTCAGGCTCTGTGCCGACAGCTCAGAGCCTAGAGCCTGCTTCGGAGTCTGTGTCTCTCCCTCTTTCTCTGCTCCCCCACTCTCACGCTCGGTCTCTCTCTCTCTCTCTCTCTGTCAAAAATAAATAAGCATTAAAAATTGTTTTTAAAAAAGATGCCAGGGGCACCTGGGTGGCTTGGTCGGTTAAGCGTCCGACTTTGGCTCAGGTCATGATCTCACGGTCCGTGAGTTCGAGCCCCACGTCGGGCTCTGTGCTGACAGCTCAGAGCCTGGAGCCTGTGTCAGATTCTGTGTCTCCCTCTCTCTCTGCCCCTCCCCTGTTCATGCTCTGTCTCTCTCAGTCTCAAAAATAAATAAACGTTAAAAGCAAAAATTAAAAAAAAAAAGATGCCAAACACTCCCAACGCTACAAAGATCTCTCATGTTACACTTTTATTATAACCCGCACCCACTCTTCCCCCACCCTTCCGGCAATCACTAATCTGTCCTTTGTTTTTAAAATGTTGTCGTTTCAAAAAGTTACATACGTGGAATAATACCGTATATAACCTTTCAGGATTGATTTTTTTCACCAGCACGATTTCTTGAAGATTCATCAAAGTTGTAGGTTATCAACAGTTCTTTCCTTTGTATTGCTAAGTAGTATTCCACGGCACGGATATACCACCATTGATTTAACTATTCACCTAATGAAGACCATATGGGCTGATAAATAAAGCTACTACGAACATTCATATACAGGTTTCGTGTGAATATAAGTGATTTCTCTGGGATAAGTGCCTACTAGCGCAATTATTAAGGAAATACGGTAACCGCACGTTTAAGGCTTTTTTTTTCTTATTTGAGAGAGAGAGAGAGTGCATGTGAGCGGGGGAGAGGGGCAGAGGGAGAGAGAGAATCTTAAGCAGGTTCCAAGCTCAGCACCGAGCCCAACACGGGGCTCCATCCCACAACCCCGGGATCACAACCTCAGCTGAAATCAGGTGGCAGACGCTCAACCAACTGAGCCACCCAGGTGCCCCGTGTTTGTTTGTTTGTTTGTTTAAGAAACTGCCCAACTGTTTTCAGAAGGAGTATATCATTTTACACTCAAACCAGCAACGTCTGAGTGTTCCAGTTTCTCCACATCCTTCTCGGTGTTTGGTGTTGTCCTTGTCATTTATTTTAGCCATTTTGATAGATGTGTAGGGATATCTCATTGTCATTTGAAGTTTCATTTCCCTGCTGGCTGATCAGGTTGAACATGCCTTCACGGGCTTATTAGCCACCTATATATATATCCACTTCCGGGAAATGTCTGGTCATGTTTTTGACCCACTTTTTGGGATTGTTGCTTTTTACTGTTGGCTTTCGAGGGTTCTTTATATATTTACGATACACGTCCTCTATCGAATGCATAGCTTGCACATATTTTCTCCTCGTTGTCTTTTCATCCTCTCATCGGGGTCTGTTGCACGGCAAAGGTTTCAAATGTGCTGACGTCCAACGTGTCAAGTTTTCCTTCCGCGGCTCATTCTTTGGCCATCAAGTGTAAGCACACGTTGCCTAGCTTAAGAATAGCTCTGCAGATTCCAAAGATTGCCTCCCGTGTTTTCCTCCAAAACTCCTGTGCTTTGACACCGTACATTTAAGTCTGTGTCCATTTGGACTTAATTTTTGTAGAAGGGGTGTAAGATATAACGTCTTATTTCTTTGCCAACGGGTGTCCCAGTGCTTCAGCATCCCTATTTGCCGAAAAGGCTATTATCTCTTCATCGAATTACTTTTGCGCCTCTGCCAAAAGTCAGTCTGACATATTGGTGGAGGGCTATTTGTGGATTCTCTATTCTGTTCAGTTGTTCTGTGTGCGCATCCCTCTGCCAATATCACACAGTCTTCTTTCTTCAATTGGATTGCAATTGACATGTTATATTGGCTTCAGGTGTACAGCCCAGTGACTCAGCAGGTCATAAACGTTACAAAATGCTCGCCAGGATAAGCACAGTGACCGTCTGTCACCATACGACATTATTACAATATTATTGACCATATTCCCTATGCTGCGCCTTTCAGCCATCCTCATGACGTATTTATTTCTTTGTTTGTTTTTAACGTTTATTCATTTTTGAGACAGAGAGAGTCAGTGTGAGTGGGGAAGGGGCCGAGAGAGGGAGACACAGAATCCGAAGCAGGCTCCAGGCTCGGCGCCATCAGCCCAGAGCCCGACGCGGGGCTCGAACCCACCCACCGTGAGGTCATGACCTGAGCCGAAGTCGGACGCCCAACCGACTGAGCCACCCCGGGCGCCCCGACGTATTTATTTTATAACTGGAAGTTTGTACCTCTTAACCCCCTTTACCTACTTTGCCCAACCCCCTACGCCTTCCCCTGTGTCTGCGTCTGCTTCTGTTTGTTTGTTCATTTGTCTTGTTTTTTTGATTCTACATATGAGCGAAAACATACAGTATTTGTCTTTCTCTGGCTTATTTCACTTAGCAAAATATCCTCTGTGTCCACCCGTGTTGTTGTGAATGGCAAGATTTCATTCTTTTCTCTAGCCGATTCTATACCCCGCAGCCTTGATGACTTTCGCTATATAATGGGTCTTGAAATAAGTTATTCTTCCTTTTCAAAATTGTTTTCACCATTCTGGCTCCTCTGCACCTCCATATAAATTTTCGAGTAGTCTTGTCAGTATCCAGAAAAAAAATCCGGCTGGGATTTTTAAAGAAATTATATTAAACTTGTATATCGCTCTGGGGAGAACTGCCGTCTTGTTAGTATGTAAGTCTTCCAGTCCGTGACCTCTCCATTTATTTAGGTCTTTTTTCCATGTGTTTCATCAGCATTTTGTAATTTTCAGCATGTAATGCCTGTACATTTTTTAGAGCCATACCTAAATATTTAATTTTCTTCTGAGCAATGACACGTGGTATTATATTTTTGATTTCAGTGGTCATACCTTTGTCGATAGCGTATAAAGGTACCTTGTGTTCTGCAATCTTCTTGACCTCATTAGTTCTAGGAGTTTTGCCTTTTGTTTTCTTTTTCAGATTCCTTGAGATGTTCTACACAGATCGTGCAATTTGCGAATGGGAACTGTTTTCTTCCTTCCTCCAGCACTGTGTTAAATATCACTGGTGTGAGCAGACACCCTCACCTTGTTCTTGGCCTTAGGAGGAATACATTCAACCTTTCACCATTAAATAAAATGTTCGCTGGGGGTGTTTTTGTTTTGCTTCTTATGAAGTTGAGGAAGGTCCTTCTATTTTTATTTTTCTAACAGCTTTTTTTTTAATTTTTTTTTTAACATTTATTTATTTTTGAGACAGAGAGAGACAGAGCATGAATGGGGGGAGGGCCAGAGAGAGAGGGAGACACAGAATCTGAAGCAGGCTCCAGGCTCTGAGCTGTCGGCACAGAGCCTGATGCGGGGCTCGAACTCACGGACCGTGAGATCGTGACCTGAGCGAAGTCGGACGCTCAACCGACTGAGCCACCCAGGCGCCCCTCTAACAGCTTTTTATCATTAATGTGTGGTGGATTTTTTCACTTGATAGGATCATATGATTTTTCTTCTGTATCTTTTTTTTTTTTTTTTAATTTTTTTTCAACGTTTATTTATTTTTGGGACAGAGAGAGACAGAGCATGAACGGGGGAGGGGCAGAGAGAGAGGGAGACACAGAATCGGAAACTGGCTCCAGGCTCTGGGCCATCAGCCCAGAGCCTGACGCGGGGCTCGAACTCCCGGACTGCGAGATCGTGACCTGGCTGAAGTCGGACGCTTAACCGACTGCGCCACCCAGGCGCCCCTCTTCTGTATCTTTTTGATGTGGCAGATTACAATGATTACTTTGGTGTTTGAACCAGCCTGGCATATACCTGAAAACACACCCCACTTTGTCGTGATGTGATTCCTTTTATATATTGCTGAACTCTGTATGTTAATATTGTAATTCTTTTTATATATTGCTGAATTCTGTATGTTAATATTGTGTTGAGGATTTTTGTATCTGTATTTATGAGAGCTTTAGTCTATAGTTTTCTGGGTTTCTTTTTTTTTAATGTTCATTCATTTTTTTTTAATTTTTTTTTCAACGTTTATTTATTTTTAAGACAGAGAGAGACAGAGCATGAACGGGGGAGGGGCAGAGAGAGAGAGGGAGACACAGAATCGGAAACTGGCTCCAGGCTCTGGGCCATCAGCCCAGAGCCTGACGCGGGGCTCGAACTCACGGACCGCGAGATCGTGACCTGGCTGAAGTCGGACGCTTAACCGACTGCGCCACCCAGGCGCCCCTAATGTTCATTCATTTTTGAGCGACGGAGTGTGAACGGGGGAGGGGCAGAGAGAGTGGGGGGCAGAGGATCCGAAGCGGGCTCTGTGCTGACAGCATAGACCCAACTCAGGGCTCAAACTCCCAAACCATGAGATCATGGCCTGAGCCGAAGTCGGACACTCAGACGACTGAGCCACACAGGCGTGCCTAGAGTTTTCTTTCTTAAGTCATTTTATGGTTTTGACATCATGGTAATACTATAGCTACATAAAATGAATTGGAAGTGTTTCCTTCTCTTTTATTTCTCAGAAGAAACTATGTAGAATTGATCTTAATTTTTCTTTTCACTATTTGGTAGAATTCTGCAGTGAAGGCATCTAGGCTTGGACACTGATTTATGGGAATTTTAATACAACAGATCCAACTTCCTAAATAGCTGTAGAGGCATTCAACAATATTTTTCTTTTTTTTTTTTAATTTTTTTTTCAACGTTTATTTATTTTTGGGACAGAGAGAGACAGAGCATGAACGGGCGAGGGGCAGAGAGAGAGGGAGACACAGAGTCGGAAACAGGCTCCAGGCTCCGAGCCATCAGCCCAGAGACTGACGCGGGGCTCGAACTCACGGACCGCAAGATCGTGACCTGGCTGAAGTCGGACGCTTAACCGACTGCGCCACCCAGGCGCCCCTCAACAATATTTTTCATATGGGTGAGCTGTGATAGCTTGTGTTTCTCGAGAAATTGGTTCGTTTCATTTATCAAATTTATGCCTCTGAAGTTTTCATAGTATTTTCATATTATCCTTTTGACGTCTATAGGGTCTGTAGCTATATCCCTTGTTTTATTCCTGAAATTAGGAACAGATGTCTTCTCTTTTATGTTTCTTTGTGAATCTTGCTAGATGTTTGTCAATTTTACTGATCTTTTAAAAGAACAGGTTCTTTGTTTTGTTCTCTCTATTGTTCTCAATTTTATTGGTTTCTGTTCTTATATTTATTATTTCCTTCCCTCTGCTTACTTTGGGATTATTTTCCTGTTCTTCTTCTAGGTTCTTGAGATGGGAGTTTAGATTATTGACTTAAGACTTTTCTTATTTAAAAAAATTTTTTTTTCTTATTTTTGAATGCAAGCATTTAGTGCTATAAATTTCCCTTTCCACTGCTTTAAGTGTGCCTCCCAAATTTTGGCATGTTTTATTTATATTTTCATTCAGTTCAGTATATTTTCCAATATCCCTGTGACTTCCTCTTTGGTCCATGGATTATCCAGAAGGGGCATTATTTAATTTCTAAGTGTTTGGAGACATTTCTTTTATCTTTCTGTTAATTCTAATTTAATTCCATCATGGTCAGAGAAAACACTCTATGTGATTTCAATTCTTTTCAATTTGTTGATGTTTGTTTTATCACCCAGGATGTGGTCTATCTTCATAGATATCCTACTGGCACTTAAAAAGACTGTGTTTTCTGTTGTTGTCGGGTGGAGTGCTCTATAAATGTCCACTAGATTCTGTTGATTGATAGGGTTGTTGAGTTTTTTAATATATTTTCTGATTTTCTGGGGGCACCTGGGTGGCTCAGTCGGTTAAGCGTCCAACTTCGGCTCAGGTCATGACCTTTCGGTCTGTGAGTTCAAGCCCCGCATCGGGCTCTGTGCTGATGGCTCAGAGCCTGGAGTCTGCTTCAGATTCTGTGTCTCCCTCTCTCTCTGCCCCTCCCCTGCTCACACTCTGTCTCTCTGTCTCTTAAAAATAAAGAGTAAAAAAATTTTTTTTAATATATATATATTTTCTGATTTTCTGTGTGGTTGTTCTATCAGTTATTGAGATGGGGTGCCAAAGTCTCCAATTATAATTGTGAATTTGTCTGTTTCTTTCAGCTCTATCACTTTTTGCTTTATATATATTGAAACCTTCTTGTTGGGTGCATACACATTTAAATTTGTTACCTTCCTGGTGGATTGATCCTCTTATTATTAGGTAATGTTGCTCTTTGTCTCTAGTCATTTTTTTAATGTTTATTTATTTATTTTAACATTTATTTATTTTTGAGAGAGGGAGACAGAATGTAAGCAGGGGGAGGGGCAGAGAGAGAGACACACACACAGAATCCGAAGCAGGCTCCAGGCTCTGAGCTGTCAGCACAGAGTCCAACGCAGGGCTCGAACCCACAGACTGTAAGATCATGACCTGAGCCAAAGTCAGACGCTTAACTGAGCCACCCAGGCACCCCAAATGTTTATTTATTTTTTTTTGAGAGACAGGGAAAGAGAGAACAGAGAGAGAGGGAGAGAGAGAATCCCAAGCAGGCCCCCTGCTGTCAGTACAGAGCCCAACGTGGGGCTCGATCCCATGAACCGTGAGATCATGACTTTTGCTGAAATCAAGAGTCAGGTGCTCAACCGCCTGAGCCACCCAAGCGCCCCTTATCTCTAGTAATTTTTTTAAATTAAAAAAAAATTTTTTTTTTCTTTTCAACGTTTATTTATTTTGGGGACAGAGAGAGACAGAGCATGAACGGGGGAGGGGCAGAGAGAGAGGGAGACACAGAATCGGAAACAGGCTCCAGGCTCTGAGCCATCAGCCCAGAGCCCGACGCGGGGCTCGAACTCACGGACCGCGAGATCGTGACCTGGCTGAAGTCGGACGCCTAACCGACTGCGCCACCCAGGCGCCCCAATTTTTAAATTTTTTTTAAGTAGGCTCCACACCCAACATAGGGCTCAAACTCACAATCCCGAGATCAAGAGTCCCATGCTCCACCAACGGAACCAGCCAGGCCCCTGTCTTTAATAATTTTGATCTGATCTGAGGTCACTTTATCAGATATTCATACAGCCCCTTCTGTTTTCTCATAGTAATGTTTGCGTGGTTTATCTTTTTACCTCCATACTGTCTTCCACGGAGGCTGCACCGATTTGCATTCCCACCATTTCTCGTGGTTTTAATTTTGGCCATTCTGACAGGTGTAAAGTGATATCCCATTGTGGTTTTAATTTGCATTAAATTAGTGATGATTAATGCTGTCAAGCATCTTGTCATGTGTCTGTTGACCACCTCTATGTCCTCTTTGGAGAAATGTCTATTCAGGTCTCCTGCCCATTTGTAACTGGATTATTTGCTTTCTTCTGTGTTGAGTTGTGTAAGTTCTTTCTATTTTTGGATATTAACCTTTTATCAGATATTTCATTTGGAAATACCTTCTGTCACGCTGTAGGGTGCCTTTTAGTTTTGTTGACTGTTTCCTTCAAGGTGCAGAAACTTTTTATTTTGATGTAATCACAATTCTTTACTTTTGCTTCCCTTGCCAGAGGAGACATATCTAGAAAAATGTTTCTGTGTTCAATGTCAAAGAATTACTGCCTATATTTTCTTCTTTTTTAATCTCCTCTATCTCTGTTCTTTCATTGGTGTATTTCTTTTATATATATATTTAAATATAGAATATATAAATATATAAAATATATTTATATATTTATAAATATATATATAAATAATATATTTATAAATATATAAATATATAATAGAAATATATATAAATAAGTATATATATAAATATAAATATATATATATATATATAATTTATTGTCAAATTGGTTTCCATACAACACCCAGTGTTCATCCCAACAGGTGCCCTCCTCAATGCTCATATCATTGGCGTATTTCCACTGTCTATGTGTAAGATGATTATCATGTTAGTGCTTAGTTAAATTTGCCATTTTTAAATTTGTTTTCTATTTGTTTCCCCCGGGTTTTATTCCTCTGCTTATTTGTTTTGCTTTTGGGGGGGGGTGGGTTACTTGAGTAATTTTTAGGAGTCCATCTTGATTTGTTTATCACGTTTTGGGGTGTATCTTTCTTTATAGTGTTTGTAATGATTGCTCTGGGTATTATGAGATGTATATGTGACTTGTTAACAGTGTACTCGTATTGACATTTTACCACTCTGAGTGCAGTATGGAATCCTCACTTCAATTTAGGTCCCTTTACTTTCACGACTTTTAAATATCATTGTCTTGAGTATCATATGGCGCTATAATTTTTGTCTTAATCGTCAAATATGATTTATAAAACCCATGAGGGAAATCATACTCTATGATTATTACCCATACTCTTTTTTTCTTATTTTTTAATGTTTATTATATATTTTTAAGAGAGAGAGAGAGAGAGAGAGACAGAGCATGAGCAGAGGAAGGCAGAGAGAGAGGGAGACGCAGAATCTGAAGCAGGCTCCAGGCTCCGAACTGTCGACACAGAGCCCGATGCGGGGCTCAAACTCACGAACAATGAGATCATGACCTGAGCCGAAGTCGGACGCTCAACCGACTGAGCTACCCAGGCGCCCCGTATTACCCATATTCCTGCTCTTCTGTTGTTCCTGATGCTGGAAGATTCCTTTTTGATCGTTTCCTTTCTTTTTGAATGACTTCCGCTAGCCAATTTTTAAGGATAGACCTTCTAGCAACAAATTCTTTTACTTGTTTTTTTTTTTTAATCTGAAACTGTTTTTATTTTCCCTTCGTTCCCGAAGGATCACTTTGCCAGATGTAGAATTCATGGTTGACAGCTTTTTTCTTTTAACAGTGCTTTCTGGCCTCCATGGCTTAAAATGAGAAATCCCCTGTCATTTGAATTGGTGTTTCTGCCCAGGTAGATGTGTCATTTTTTCTCTGGCTGCTTTCAAGACTTTTTTTCTTTGTCTTTAGTTTTTGAAAGTTTAATTACAATGTGTCAAGTTACAGATTTCTTTGGGATTCACTCAACTTCGTTGTGTCTTTTGCCAAACTTGGGACGTTTTCAGCCATGATTTCATATTATGTCATATCTAGGAGGGCTTTGCCTACTGGCTTGTCTTTGAATCTCAGAACATGCTAGAATGCCTGGTACTTTATTTATTCTATGTATTTATCAGATGAATGAATGAACCTAAGCATAAATAAGTGAATAAGGTCAACCAACTGTAAGTTAGGATTTCAGGTCTCTTGCTCAAAATAGTTCTTTTTCATAAGGAACTGACCCAGTTTCATTTGTCTACTTATAGCCTGTGATCCCACATGAAATGCAGTCCCCCAGGGAGCTACGAATCTACCTCATCTTTGGTTATTTGCATCTTCACGTTCTTGAAGCATCTAATCTCATGTGTGGATTGAGGAGAAGAATGAAAGTGATGGGGGGATGTCGCCAGGACTCTAGAAACTCCCAAGGGGGATAGGGAGCGGTCCGGGAGACTGAAATCACCAAGGTCCTATTTTTCCACTGACTTGTTTTGTCCCATCATTTATACCCTTTAAAATACATCTACTAAAAATCATCGTTAGGGTAAACATAGGTGACTTCTTAGATATGTCTTTGGATAGAAAACGGAATGTTCCCAGATGCGCAGAAGGACAGCATCCTTCGGCACTGTGCCCTAGCAGTCACGCCTGTCTGTAGCTCACAAGACTGAGCAGTGGAGCTTTGAGTATCCATTTCAGCTTAGGCTAGAGGCAGCAACACAACAGTATTTGATTTCTAAGCCAGCAGTGACAAACTAAAGGTTTGATCAATAAATTTTGCCAGAGGCAGAAGCAAGCTTACCGTGGCAATTTATTAGAAAAATGTCCTCTTTGTGCTGAATGCCTCGCTAGGCTGCATGTTTCTCCTGTTTTCATTTTCTCCTATTCTTTTGTTCTTTTCCTTCCTTCCTTCCTTCCTTCCTGCCTTCCTTCCTGCCTTCCTTCCTTCCTTCCTTCCTTCTTGTCCACTAAAGGCTACTTGCATTCACAGATTATATCCAAAAAAATGAAACCTCTCATGCTTGCTGAATTAGTGTCAATTTAACTTATACATTTAATCAAAATGTATTTGGGGACATTTGGGTGGCTCAGTCGGTTAAGCCTCCGACTCTTGCTTTCGGCTCAGGTCATGATCTCAGGGTCATGGGACTGAGCCCCACCTCGGCATGCTGGGTGGGGAACCTGCTTAAGAGAGTCTCTCTCTCTCCCTCTCCCTCTGCCCATCCCCTGCTCATGCACTCTCTCTCTCTCTCTCTCGCTCTCCAAAATGTATGTAGACAAGAGCTGTACATTCTCTGGAAAATTAATTTACATGCGCTGAAAAGCAAAGCCAATTACAAGAAGCCAAATAATATGTACATATTCTGGTGAACACAATTTAATGAAATTTTCCTCAACTGGCAACGGAGCTGACTTATCATCCTAGCTGTGGTAAGGTTTTTCAGATAATAGCCTGAAGCCTGTGGTCCTTTACCCCTTGAGACCAGTTAAGCATTGCTGCTTCATGACCCTTTTCCGAGCGATTTGGGAAAGCTTGACCAGGCTGCAGCAGGTACAGAAAAGAGCCTGATGGCAGTGAAATAAGGGGGGTGCGGTCCGTTGCAGGCTCTGTCCACAAGAATAAATTGCGGCCTAGAATTTTAGCCAAGTTCTGAGTATGTCCGAAGAGCTTTCATTGAAACTTACCATAATTCTAGGTGAGAGAGCCAGGGGAGAGGAAAGCCACAACCACAGTGAAAACAGAGTTATTTAGAACTGAAGTATTGGGGCGCCTGGGTGGCGCGGTCAGTTAAGCGTCCAACTTCAGCCAGGTCACGATCTCGCGGTCCGTGAGTTCGAGCCCCGCGTCAGGCTCTGGGCTGATGGTTCAGAGCCTGGAGCCTGTTTCCGATTCTGTGTCTCCCTCTCTCTCTGCCCCTCCCCCGTTCATGCTCTGTCTCTCTCTCTCTCTGTCTCAAAAATAAATAAACGTTAAAAAATTAAAAAAAAAAAAAGAACTGAAGTATTTAATGTTTGTAGAGAGAGCGAGGCTATTTTGTGTCCCTGTTAAGTGATCTTCAAAGTTGTTGGTTTCGTTAATAGGAGTTCTTTAGCTGGATGCAATGCCGGGCTCGTCTGCCAAATGATCGTCCAATCATACGTTATTCTACCTTCTGAAACAGGCCAAAAAAATTTTGTTTTGCCACGTCTATATTTGCTTTCTGTACCTGGCCCCCGGCGGAGTAGGGATTGTTCAGGGGTTCGCGTGAACAGCTGAAATGAGGGATTCACCCTGTGTGAGAGAAGTTGCACCTTTTTCTTGTTGGGTTTTTTTTTTTCAGATGCCCCTTGACTCCACGATTTTTTTGAAGCAGAGGTTACTTCCGGGTAGGTGGAGCCTATCGATTCCCAATGTGATAGATTCAGGATTGTGAAATGTCAAAGGCCCTCCCACGTCCGAGGCCATCAGAGAACGTCTCCATTTTCGTTTTAGCGCCGCGAGGGTCTCATTGGTGTCTCTGATCTACTTGGAATTGATGCCGGTGGATGGTATGGGGCACAGATCCAAATGCGTTGTTTGCCAGGGGGTGACCGAGTTTGTCCAAACCAACGTCTCAAATCTCTACCCTCTTCGCACGGATCTGAGAGACCACCTGCCCCATCTCTGACATTATTGCCTGCATTTCAGCCCGCTTCTGTGTTTTGTCCTCCGTTCCGTTTGTCTGCTTTGATATTCATGCACTAAATCGTGATACTTTCCCTTTCTCCCTATGAGCTTCAGAGTGACGTTGTCTTCCTCCTGCCCACATCATCACAATAGAAAAAGTAAACAAAACCTGCAATTCTTATCGCTCTCACATTGAATTTATGAATAAACTCAGAGCGAATTTGTAGCTTTTGCAAATTGCGTCTTCCCACTCAAGAGCACGGGTCGTTTTTTCCCGTTCGTTCTCTTGTGTACTTAGACTCTTAAGTACAGAGAACAAACCGAGGGTTGATCGGGGTGGGAGGGGGTCGGGGGCTGGGGAAGATGGGAGACAGGCGTTGAGGAGGGCGCCTGTTGGGATGAGCACTGGGTGTCCAATGTAAGGGATGAATCACTGGGTTCTATTCCTAGAGCCAAGGCTACGCTGTACGTTGGCTAACTTGAGAATAAAAAGGAAAGTGGTTTCAGTGATTATTCACACTAATTGCGAGCAGTTCTTGGCCAACACAGTACTGTGCTTTTTTAATGATGCTGTCGCCATCATAAAGGTGCTCCTTTCCTTCATGATAGATTCTACCCAGTTGCTATGGAAGCAAAACACGCAGAGGATAAGACCGTGTGATTTTCTGCAGATGGCAATCTCAGAGATATCATAGACTGACTACAATTCAGTGATACTTCGGCTACCAGATTTCCAATAACGAAGTTTTATTTTACTATGACGTACTAGGCTAAAACAGTGTTTCGGCTCAGGTCACGATCTCACAGTTTGTGAGTTCGAGCCCCACGGTGGGCCCTGGGCCAACAGCGAGGAGCCTGCTTGGGATTCTTGCGTGCGCTGCCCCTCCCTTGCTCACTCTCTCTCCTTCTCTCAAATAAAAATATATAGCGGTCGTTGTGAAGTTATTGAAAATATTGCAAAATCTGTAGCACACAGCAAGAATTTCAGAGAAACGTGGTTGCTTCAGCGAGGGATGCAGCAGACGCAGGACCTCCCTGGGCAACGCTGCAAAATCTGACTTCATTTTCTCCTCCCCTTTTCCCCTCCTTGGTGACTCCCTTACCTCCGTCTCAATAACTCCCCATGGGCAATATACACACTTCCGCTCTTCATTTCTTCTCCTTTCCTTATTAAAAAACCCTTTTTGCTGTCAAAACAGGAAATTATTTACACCTTTTGATTAAGTCTCTGATTGCAAGCAGCATTCTCAAGTAAATATTTTATCGTTTATGTAGAATAAAACAAACAGTGCTCAGTTCAAAGAATTTCAGGGTTGGAGCACCTGGGTGGCTCAGTCGGTTAAGCGTCCAACTTCGGCTCAGGTCATGATCTCCCAGCCCGTGAGTTCGAGGCCCGTGTCGGGCTCTGTGCTGACAGCTCAGAGCCTTGAGCCTGTTTCAGATTCTGTGTCTCCCTTTCTCTCTGCCCCTCCTCCTCTATTCACGCTCTGTCTCTCTCTGTCTCAAAAATAAATAAATGTTAAAAAAAAATTTTAATAAAAAATAAATAAATAAATAAATAAATAAATAAAAAGAATTTCAGGCTAAGGTGATTTTGCCCCTTTCACCACTCAGCAACAATATTTTCAGCTTTCCACGACACTTTACATCATATTAATTGGTATTGAGTTACCGATGTATTATTTGAAATTAAAAAATAAAATCATTTATTTTGCTTTGACATGAATTATAGTCCTCGCTGATACTGTTAAATACATCTCCATGCCTCTTACGTTACTTGCCCCAAGAGTGGTAAAGTTTCTGAATACAATATGTGCTGTCAGAACATTTCTTAAAAATAAATACTGTGTTAGAATATACCTATGCGTAAGTGTATACTTATGCTTAAGAATAATAGGAATGCCTTTGTGGCACATTCTTTTTTTTAATGTTTATTTTTGAGAGAGAGAGATAGAGTGCGAGTCGGGGAGGGGCAGAGAGAGAGAGGGAGACACAGAATCCGAAACAGGCTCCAGGCTCCGAGCTGCCGGCACAGAGCCCGACGTGGGGCCCGAACTCACGAACCGCCAGCTCCTGACCTGAGCTGAAACTGAGAAGCGGACCCCCAACCGACTGAGCCCCCCAGGGGCCCCGACACATTCTTATTTTTAATGTCCACCAATCTAGGCTCATTTCGGTCTGTGTTATCCAAATGTGTTACTGAACCTAAGTAAAAAGGCAGTGAGGTATCCCTAAATGAGAAGGAAAGTAGCCAGTAATTGAACTGGTTTCAGCCCAGTTGGGAGCTGATTGCAGAAGCCAAGTATCAAGGTCTCAGAGGCCGGAAAGAAGCCAGATTAAGGACATAAAGAAAGACTGCCCCCCTTGTAAGTGGGAAAACCAGATAGTGAAGGCAGGAGTAGGGGGGGGAGGGGGTTTGGGGGGGTGGGGAGCTACTGTGCTCCACAAAACACAGAAACGCATCCAGAAACACAGGGTGAAGGCGGGGTGGGTCTGTCAGGAGAGGGAAGTCAGCAGGTGCTGCAGGGAAAGACTGAGGTGCTGGTCGATGTGTGCAAGCAAGAAGGACGTAGGCACATGCAGATGGAAGAAAATGCCAGCATGGCTGATGCCAAAAGGGACCCAACTTTACATGGAAACGGAATGGATTTCAGGCATCCCAAGACTTCACAGGTCAGAAATGCCAGCGGTAGGAAAAGAAGCAGGGGAGAGTGGGACAAACACACATAAACAAACCAAATCACCTTCCTTAAGGACAAATCCAAGGCTTAGGCGGGGCTTGTGTGGCACGGGTGAGGGAGGAGTCAACCTGCGAAAGTCTCAACAACAGCCTTTGTGCCTCAGTTTCCTCATCTATACAATGGGGATAATGATACCTTCATTATCACAAGGAGGTCATCTGTGAAAACCACGCAGAGGAGGGGGCGCCTGGGTGGCTCAGTTGGTTGGGCTTCCGACTTTGGCTTAGGTCACGATCTCACAGTTCATGAGCTCGAGCCCCACATCGGGCTCTGTGCTCATAACGAGGAGCCTGCTTGGGATTCCTCCTCTCTCTCCCTCTCTCTCTGTCCCTCCCCCACTTATGCTCTCTCTCTCTCTCTCAAAATAAATAAATAAACTAAAAAAGAAAACATGTAGAGGAGATCACTCTGCCACGAACCCTAGCTGAATTATAACATGTGCCTTCTAAGGGCAGCCCCGGCAGGCTTTGTGGAGGCCAAGAGCATCATTTAGCATCAGGGCAGTGAAAGAACAAGGTTCCAGGACCACACAATGCACAATTATTTCATGACCTCGCGCCACACCGAGGAAGCTTCTGGCGTAGCACATTTGTGATGCTGGTGGTACACGTCACGGAGGGAAAAGGTAAGAAGAGAAGGAAGGCGGTAGGAGCCAAAGAGCTACGTTGAATTTCGAAGACCGAGTCTCATGGGAACCTCATGTTGACTAGGGTCTGTTAAAATAAAGCCTTCAATGTTCTTCTTTCACCCAGATTTCCCTTTTCTGTCATTTACCCATCCTAGGCAACTTTTAAAAAAAAACCCATGAAAGGTTGACCACTTTCATGTTCTATTTAACGTAGCTCGTCCGAGATATGACCATGCGGCACTTGCTGGCCCTTCAAAACAATTAAGAAGCAGGCAGGTGGCCTCCCCGGACCAACAAGTCAATACTCTTTTTCTTCTTGGGGTTGCTGAACTCCCAGCAGAAGCTATTAACGATGAATATGTTTGCATCTCATTGAGCTGTAAATTGTAAACGCCTCCCCAAATCCCTACTGCTCTCCCACATTTACCTCCTTTGAGCACTATGTTTAAAAGATCCAACTAGTTAATGAGCTCTGTGTTCCTTCTACTTCCTAAGAGAACAACGCAAACTCTGTGAGCCTCATTAGTAACACTGTACTTGCTAGGAAAATAAAGGCGTGTAATTTTAATCCATAATCCGCAGATAAGTATGCCTAAGATGCTTAGCATTATAGCAATTAGTACTTGCTCAAGATCGTGAAATCTTTCCAGCTCATCCATCCTTCTTTCCGTCCTTCCTTCTAGGAAATAACTGCTCCAGGAATAGATGGGATCAACATACATTTTAAAAAAATTTTTTTTTCAACGTTTTTTATTTATTTTGGGACAGAGAGAGACAGAGCATGAACGGGGGAGGGGCAGAGAGAGAGGGCGACACAGAATCGGAAACAGGCTCCAGGCTCTGAGCCATCATCAGCCCAGAGCCCGACGCGGGGCTCGAACTCACGGACCGCGAGATCGTGACCTGGCTGAAGTCGGACGCTTAACCGACTGCGCCACCCAGGCGCCCCAACATACATTTTTTTTAATAAACTTTCTGTTTTGGAATCGTTTTAGATTTACGGAATTATTGCAAAGACAGTCCAGAGAGTTCCCCCACACTTCCGACCCAGTTTCCCTGTTATCCCGATCATCTTAGTCAGGAGAAACTAAGGAAACTACCTAGTTTCCCTAATATCCAACATTAGTATGGTGCACTTGTCACAATTAATGAATCAATACTGATGACATTGTTCTTACTACGGTCTATACTTTATTCAGATTATTTTAGCTTTTCACCAGTTTCCTCTTCCTGTTCCAAGATTCATCCAGGACACTACCTTACATTTAACCATTATGTTCCTTAAACTCCTCCTGGCTGTGACAATTTCTCGAACCTTCCATGTTTTTGGTGACGTTGACAGTTTGGAGGTGGACTGGTCAGATATGTTGTAGAATATCCATCAAATGGGATTTGTCTGCCATTCTCATTATAAGACAGACTAGGTTTGTGAGTTTGGCCAGGAAAATCACAGACGTAAAGTGCCATTCTCATCACATCGTATCGAGAGTCCATACTACCGGGGTACCTGTGTGGCTCAGTCGGTTAAGGGTCTGACTCTTGGTTTCAGCTCAGGTCACGGTCTCACGGTTTGTGGGTTCAGGCCCCTCATCAGGCTCTGCGCTGACAGCGTGGAGCCTGCTTGGGATTCTCTCTGTCTCTCTCTTTCTCTCCCTCTCTCTCTCCCTTTCTCTGCCCCTTCCCTGCTCGCTCGCTCTCTCTGTCAAAAGAAAAAAAAAGTCCATACCATCAACGTGACTGATCGCTGTTGACATTAATCTTTTTAAAAAAAATTTTTTTTAAGTAATCTCTACACCCAACGTGGGGCTCGAACCCACAACCCCAAGCTCGAGACTCACAAACTCTTCCGACTGAGCCAGCCAGGTGCCTCTGTCAATGTTAACCTTGATTACGTGGCTGAGGTGCTTGTCCGATTTCTCCACTGTAAAGCTCCTCTTTTAGTCTTCCCTCCCCATACTGTACTCTTGGGAACCTGCCATTTCTTCAAGGGGGCTTAATGCCTTTTGTTGGAGAACAGTACTAGATATACTCGTGGCTAGTAGGGTGCCCTTCCTTCAGGCCCTCTCAGATGACAGAGCAAGATGTCATATGCGTGTACATAAACCCATGTATGCATACGCATCTACCAACATTTCTATGCGCAATTATTTATATTTATATGAAGCTAGTCATGAGTTTCTGCTGATATCTCCAAAATTGACTCATTACCACGTGGACCATTCTAGCCTCTTCCCCCTTGTGCATCTGGAACCATTTATTCCTACAGTGAGAAGCCTCGCTCTCACGATCCACTATCCATTTACCTAGTTGCTTAATTCCAGTATAGACGGATGTGTAGTGGCTTTGGGATTATCACCCCAGTCCCCCCTGGTGGGGGAAGGGGGAAACTTTATCAACTAGAATAGTGCTTATGTACAGTTCTTTTTGCCTTTAGCCTTAGAGACTCTGCTTACTTCCAAAATAACTTAGGTCAGCATCTTATTCCCCGGCTCCCTTCGGTGAGGTTGTGTCATACATTTGTAATACGGTTAGACTGCCTTGTCACATTATACATTCAACCCTGGCATTCCCTAACTTTCTAAGTGATTTTTAAAAATCTGCCTACGTGAAGGTTCACCCTTTATACTGGAAAGTTCTATGGGGGCTTGACAAATACGTCATGTCTTATATTCACCATTATAGTACCACGCAGAATAGATTTACTGAGCTAAATAATCTTCTGTGCCTCCCCTATCCAATCCTCCCCCCACCCCACCCCCTGCCTCCAGCAACCGTTGGTCTGTTTACTGTCTTTATAGCTTTTCCTTTTCCAAAATACCATATATAATTGGAACCGCACAATATGTGGGTGTTTCAGACCGGTTTCTTGTACTCAGCGGTTTGCATTTAAGATTCATCCATGTGTTTTTGTGACTTGAGAATTCATTTTGTTTTCTCACCGAATAATATTTCATTATATAAAGGTGCGACAGTTTGTTTCTGCATTCGCCTACTGAAAGACAGTTGCTTCCAGTTGGGGTGATTACGAATAAAGATGCTATAAGCATTCACATGCAAGCTTTTTGGTAACACCGATTTGCAAATGCGTTGGGTAAAAACCTAGTAGCACAATTACCAATCGCATGGGAATCCTAGATTTAATTTTGTAAGAAACTGCCAAACTGTCTTCCAAAGACATCAATCGATATAGTATGGTTTTTGATTTCAGCTTTTCTAATAGATATGTAGTTGTATCCCATTATTGGTTTTTTGTTTGTTTTTTAGAGAGAGAGAGAGCATGCACGGGGGAGAGGGGCAGAGAGAGAATCTTAAGCAGGCTCCACTCTCAGCACAGAACCCGACATGGGGCTCAATCCCACGACCCTGGCATCATGACCTGAGCCAAAGTCAAGAGTTGGTCGCTCAATCCACTGAGCCACCCAGACGCCCCATTCATTATTGTTTAATTTCTAACTCCCTAATGGCAAGTGACGTTGGGCATCTTTTCATATGCTTATTTGCTATACGTATATCCTTCTGGATGAAGTGTCTGTTTAGATCTTCTGCTCACTTTTTAATTGGTTGTTTCTTTTCATACTGTTGAATTTTAAGAGTTGTTTGTGTATTTTGGATACACCTCCTTTTTCAGGTATGTGAAAATATTTCCCCCAGTCTGTGGCTTGTCTTTTCGTTGTCATTTGTAGAGCATAAAATGTTAGTTTTTATAAAGCATCAACCAACTTATCCATTTTTTCTTTATCGTCATATTTAAAAATGTATCAAGTCCACGGTTATAATAAATTTTATTATTTATTTTTATATATTTAAGTAATCTCGACACCCAACGTGGGGCTCGAACACACAACCCCAAGATCAAGAACCACACGCTCTTCCAACTGAGCCAGCGAGGCACCCCTCTGCTCTGCTTTCTCTAAGTCTCATACTTTGTATATTAAATTTAGATCTATGATCTATTTTGAGTTATTTTTTGTGTAAAGTCCGTACCTAGAGTCCTTTTTTCACACATAGACGTCCGCTTGTACTAGAGCCATTTGTTGAAAAGACTATCCTTTGTCCTTTGAACTGCCTTTGTTTCGTTGTCAAAGATGAGTTGACTTTGCACGCATCTACTTCTGGGCTCTCTGTTCTGTTACATTTGTCTATGTGTCTCCTCTTTTGCCAATATGACTCTGTCTTGATTACTACAGACTTATTATAATAAGTCTCAAGTAGGGTACTAGGAGTTCTCCAATTTTGTTCTTTTTCAGAATTGTTCTCGGTCTTTCGTCCTCCCATATAAGCTGTACAATTAGTTTGTTGCTCTCCACAAACAGTTTGCTGCAGTGTTGATTAGGATTGTGTCGAATCTATAGAGCAAGTTGGGAAGAATTTACATCTTAATAATTGAGTGTTCCAACCCATGAACGTGAGCCATGTTTCCCTTTATTTGGATCTTCCTTGAGTGTTTTTCATCAGTGCTTTGTAGTCATCTGCACACAGGTCCTGTACATATTTTGTTGTATTTATCCCTAAGCATTTAGTTTTTTTTAAGTTGTTATTATAAATGGTATTTTTGCATTCTTTTACCTTTCAAATTCCATTTGTTCACCGCCAGGATGTAAGGAAAATAATTGGCTTTTGTATATTGCACCTTTGTTATACTCATCTCTTAATTCCAGGAGATTTTTGTTGATTCTTTGGGATTTTCTACATAGACAATCATGTCATCTGTGAATAGAGTTTTATTTCTTCCTTTTTGGTCTGTGTATCTTTCATTTCCTTTTCTCACCTTATTGAATATTCATTAGACCTGTGTTGAACAGGAAGGGAGAGACAAGACACCCTTGCGTTGTTCCCGATATTAGGGGAAAGTGCCCAGTTTCTCATTATTGAGCATGATGTTAGCTGTGGGATTTTTTTGTAGATGTTCTTTATCTAATGAAGGAAATTTCCCTCTATTCCTAGTTTGCTGAACACTTTCATCATGAATTGGTATTGAACTTTGTCAACTGTTTTTTCTACATCAATGGAAAAGATCATGTGCTTTTTCTTCTTTACATTGTTGATGTAGATTAGACTGATTGCGTTTTGAATGTTGAACCAGCCTCGCATACCTGTTATAAAGTTCACTTGATTACGGCATACAGTTCTTTATATACGTTGTGGGATTTTGTTGGTTAATATTTTGTTGAGGATATTTATTTCTCTGTTCATTCTGGTCTCACAGAATGTGTTAGGCAGTGTTTCCTCTTTTTCTGTTGTTTTGGAAGAGGTTGTGGAGAACTGGTATCATTCCTTCCTTAAATGTTTGGTAGAATTCATTGGTAAAACCATCTGGACCCAGAGATTTCTTTTTTGGAAGGTTATCATTTCTTGTGGTCACATTTTACTTTTTTTAAATGTCTTATTTTTTTACATTTATTTATTTTTGATAGGCAGAGAGAGACAGAGCACAAGTGGGGGAGGGGCAGAGAGAGAGGGAGAAACACAGAACCCGAAGCAGGCTCCAGGTTCCGAGCTGTCAGCACAGAGCCCGACGCGGGGCCCGAACCCACAAACGGCGAGATCATGACCTGAGCCGAAGTCAGAGGCTTAACCGACTGAGCCACCCAGGTGCCCCTCTTGTAGTCACATTTTAAAAAGTAAAAAGAAACAGCGAGAAAAAGAAGCAAGGGAATTGAACTGAAGTAATATACTTATATAACTTTATTATTGTGACTTCAACATGTAGTTAATATAAAAATATTAATGAGTAACTTTATGTTCTTTTTCTTGTACCAAGTCTTTGAAATATGGTGTGTATTTTATATTGACTGCATATCTCAATTTGAACTAACCACATATCAAGGGTTCAACAGCTACATGTAGTTAGCTAATGGCTGCCATATTGGACAATGTACATCTAAGGCCTAAACCAAAGCTGTGGTTACTGTTGAATTTTAATAATATATGGGGTGCCTGGGTGGCTGAGTCAGTTAAGCGTCCAACTTTGGCTCAGGTCATGATCTCACAGTTCGCAGGTTTAAGCCCCACATCGGTCTCTGTGCCGACAGATCAGAGCCTGGAGCCTGCTAGGGATTCTGTGTCTCCCTCTCTCTCTGCTCCTCCCTGCTCACTCTGTCTCTCTCTGTCTCTCTCTTTCTCTCTCTCTCTCAAAAGTAAAGAAACATTAAAAAATTGTTCGTAATAATATATGTTTTATCCTTCCTCAGGATATTAATGAATGAATATAGATTTATTATTTTTTAATTCTAGTACTTTCCCTTAAAAGACAATCATATTGGAGTGCTTGGGTGGCTCAGTTGGTTGAGCATCTGACTTCGGTTCAGGTCATGATCTCACAGCTGGTGAGTTCAAGCCCTGTGTGGGGTTCTCTGCTGTTAGTGGGGAGCCCTCTTCGGATCCTTTGTCTCCTCTCTCTGCCCTTCCCCAGCTCATTCTTGCTCTTTCTCTCTCTCTCTCTCTCTCAAAATAAATAAACTTTAAAAAAAATAAACAAAAGATAATCATATTTATCACTATCAGAAAATAAGCCTTGAGAAATTAGTATGTGTAAATATTATTTCTCATGTAGTAAATTCAAATTAATTTTATCGAATGTCATGAAATTTTCAAGAGGCAAATGAGCCAAGCTGCTAGTGGTAACCAAAAAAATCACCCTTTTCTGTGATACAGTGTCTGTAACAGATTTTTTTAATGTTTATTTATTTTTGAGAGAAAGAGAGCGAGCGAGCGAGCGAGCATGAATGGGGGAGGGGGCAGAGAGAGCCCGAGATTACAGAATCCGAAACAGGCTCCAGGCTCTGAGCTGTCAGCACAGAGCCCCACGCGGGGCTCGAACTCATGGGTCTCGAGATCATGACCTGAGCCGGAGTTGGACACTTAACCGACTGAGCCACCCAGGCGCCCCTTTAACAGTTTTAAATCGAGTTAGTACGCTCTGAGAACTATGAAACCAAAGCCGGCCACTGGCAAAGTAACTGGACCTTGTTTGCACTAAGCCATTACCATGTGGGCTGATCATCGAATACAGCAGAGGGATCGGCTCTGTTGGAGATACACACATCCCTGCCTGGTGCTAGAATGAGCTCTTTGTTTGAGTCCTGGAAGAGGAGAGCACGTTATAAGTAGTTAATAAATAACACGTTGGATGGAGGAAGGAGTCAATGAACAAATGCATGCCTGAATGAATGAATAAAAATCAACTTCTGCCTTCTTGGGGGACCTGCGGTCCTCCCGCCTGCCTGAAGGGCAGGCTGCAGGCCAAATTCTGAAGTCAGAAGGCTTTGTCTTTGATCTTGTCTCATCTCCTTTTCTTGGTGCTATTCCGTCCTCACGAATTCTAGCCTATGTCCCCTTCCCGTATCATCTCCTAATCCTTTGCGATAGGATGATTATCCTCACGAGGCAAATGGAAACCGAGGCTCGGAGAGAAATAAGTAGGAGCTCTCAGTGCTAATCTTGCTCTGACTTTATCCATCGGGATGACCTTGAACATCTCTCTTTAGTCTTGGGACTCCGATTGGGACTCTTCGTCCTACACACCTTGGATGACTGACCTTCACTAGCTATGAGAACTTGGGCCAATTACTCACCTTCTCTTAGCCTCAGTCGCCTCATCTGTAGAGTCAGAGTTAATAATAGACCTGGTGGGTTCATTTACCTGAGGGGCTGTTATCAAAAAAATATATAAGCAAATGAAGTAAGATTCAGAACCTACTTAGCACAATACCTAGCATATAACAGACACTCAATAAACATTAACCGTTACCGTCTTCAGCTCCCATCTGTCAAATTGTCACACTATCCGTGCTTAAAAATAAAATACTGAAATAATAACTAACATTTATTGAGCCAGGAAAGGTGCAAATCTATACGTACCTATGTTAGATCAGCTAATTCTTGCATCACGACATCCTTAGGTTAGAGGTGAAGAGACTGAAGTTCAAACAGCGTAAGTAACCCCACTAAGGTCACAATGGGTAAGTGGTAAGCTGGGACTTGAAAGTGCATCTGGGGGCTCCTGGGTGGCTCAGTCGGTTAAGCGGCCGACTTCAGCTCAGGTCAGGATCTCGCGGTCCGTGAGTTCGAGCCCCGCGTCGGGCTCTGGGCTGATGGCTCAGAGCCTGGAGCCTGCTTCCGATTCTGTGTCTCCCTCTCTCTCTGCCCCTCCCCCGTTCATGCTCTGTCTCTCTCTGTCTCAAAAATAAATAAACTTAAAAAAAAATTAAAAAAAAAAAGAAAGTGCATCTGTCTAATTTCAAAGCATGTACTCTTTTGATTGTATTACAAGGACCCTCCTAGCTCCAAAAGTCTGACACTTGCAAGTATTCTCTGATTTATAAAACTTTGGTGATGCAAAAAAAAAAAAAAAAAAAAAAAAAAAGACAAAAAAAAAAACAAAAACAAAAAAAAAAGCAAAAAACAACAAAGCATCAAAGGCCAACCTTAGCCTCCCATATCGTTTCTTTCTGGCCAGTTTCCCTTGGCCTCTTTTCTAACATGATTCTAGAATTGAGAAGTCGTTTCTCTGACTCTCTCATCTTTCTAAACTGTTAGTTTAGAAAATGTGTTTCTAAAGAACTACATTTGCTAAATTAACAGTGCTAACAGAGGCTGATTATCTCATCACAGTAGATTGTCAGCATCTTTGCTAAGCTTTTTAATTAGCTTGAAATTATTATTACTAAGTGACCCTTTATGTAACACAATAACAAATCATTTCAAAAAACATTTGCTGACCACCTACAATAAGTTAAATGGTATCCAAGAAAACCCACAGAACACCCCCAAAAGCCCACCCATGTTTAAGGACTTTTCTTTTCGAAGAAAGATTAGAATTTACAGGGGATTCTCCCACTCTCCCATCTGTAAAAAGATCTGTTCTATGGAACGCCTGCTGTGATACAGGGTGCTTGATGGATAAGCCAATATAAAGTATAGGGTGTGAGGTATGAGGCTTCTTTTTATTCTGAATCAATTGAAAGATCGCCATCATTGGCTTATGGTTTGGAAAAAACAATCTGTGTGACTAAGCTAACTGATCCACAGGAATCCAGTACTTTCTTTCTGTTTAGGTGGGACAAATGTTTTAAAAATCCCTTTTTACACCAACATAAATTCATGGCAATGCTCCCTCCCTCCATACCCCTAAAATGAAGCGACATTAGCATAATAAAAAATAACTGGGCCAAGTCTATTGAATTCATTCTCATTTTTCATGTGCCGGGTTCTTGTGTGGTTTTAAGAATCAGAACATGAGGGACACCCGGGTGGCTCAGTTGCTTGGGCCTCTGACTTTAGCTCAGGTCATGATCTCACAGTCCGTGAGTTCGAGCCCCGCGTCGGGCTCTGTGCTGACAGCTCGGAGCCTGGAGCCTGCTCTGGATTCTGTGTCTCCCTCTCTCTCTGCCTCTCCCAGGCTCATGCTCACTCTCTCTCTCTGTGTGTGTCTCTCTCTCTCTCTCGAAAATAAATAAAAACATTTTTTAAAAATTTCAAAAAGAATCAGAAAATGTAATGTTTAGTCATATTGTTTTCACACTGATCAGGAAAGAAAGATGTGGACAACAGGCTTTTATGTAGAAACTGCACCTGTCTACTTTCCTGTTCCGAGTAACTCCAAAATTTATATTTGACGTCAGAGCAGAAGTTTGGTTAGCAAAAAAAGTGCTTTTCCATTTTAAAAATCTTTCAAAAACTCAGTCTTACCCTGTTGCTCTTTATCCAGTCTCTCCATTATCACTTACCATTTCTCTCTCTATCAGGCAAACACGTATTTACCTGTGGCTCAGGTTATTTGAAAGCAGGCATTGTCCTTAACGGTTGATAGTAAAGAAACTTCCTCCACTAACAGATGAAGACTCACAGGCGTTGAGAGATGTTTATTCTGAGATTGTAAAATAACGTCAGAGTATGGGGTTTGGGGAGCCTAATCCGGTGGGGTTTTCTCTGTAGAAAACCACACCACGCTTTCTACATCTTCTTGGTCCTCATAGCAATATCTTTGGAGTATAGTGATTTACGGTTCACAGACTAGATCACCGAGTAGACTACCTCAGCCCTCTCCCCCACCCAAACTCTGCCCTTTTCTCGTCTTAGCTGACATTTTTTTAAAAAAATTTTTTTAATGTTTATTTATTTTTGAGTCAATGCAAGAGACAGAGTGCAAGCAGCAGAGGGAGACACAGAATCCGAAGCAGGCTCCAGGCTCCGAGCTGTCAGCCCAGAGCCCGACGCGGGGGCTCGAACTCACAAACCGTGAGATCATGACCTGGGCCCAAGTCGGACGCTTAACCGACTGCGCCACTCAGGCGCCCCCATCTGACATTTTTAATCCACACTTACAGGGATTTCTGGATGATCAGCGCACAGGTAATAGCTTGCATGACAGGAAAAGAATCACAAAGGATCTCAAAAAGTTGGGGTGATTGAGCTGAGCTGGAGGGAATGAAATGCAACGAGAATAAATGCGAGGTTCTCCCCCCGGGGTCTGAATAATTCAACCGGACGGGCTTTGGGTGGAGGAGTCATGGATTTGTAGTAATATGTGTAGCCAAAGATGTAGGGGTTAACAGAAGTAGAAAGTCCGGTGTCCTCTTTTTGGCTTCTGAGTGTTGCACTGCATAGAATTTAGACCAAGGGAAAAAACGGGGGCAGGGAGGGGAGAATTTGATACGTATTCAGGAGGATATTAAGAAAAGGCAAGGGAGGGGCGCCTGGGTGGCGCAGTCGGTTAAGCGTCCGACTTCAGCCAGGTCACGATCTCGCGGTCCGGGAGTTCGAGCCCCGAGTCGGGCTCTGGGCTGATGGCTCGGAGCCTGGAGCCTGTTTCCGATTCTGTGTCTCCCTCTCTCTCTGCCCCTCCCCCGTTCATGCTCTGTCTCTCTCTGTCCCAAAAATAAAATAAACGTTAAAAGAAAAGGCAAGGGAAAGCACCAAGGAAATAAGAGGAGAGGAAGATGAAAATGGGCAAAGGGGAGAACTGGGGAAAGGAAAAGAAGCAGAAGATCTACCTGTCACCTGCAACAGAGGCTCAGAATTACAGTCCCAGAAACCACACCAGAATTCAGGCCTCTCCACTTCTCTCCATGTCAAGACTTGGAACGCTATTCATTTTAGGCAGTTGAGGGAGCTGAAATAACAAGGGACTAAAGGGCAAATATCTTTGGTTGAGGAAGACAGTCTCTAGTGACACGTGGCTTCTGGTCTGCAGTGTTATCCTAAAGAAGAAACCGGCACAGGTTGGCAATTTTCAAGAACAACCACGACACCCACATCAATTAGTAGACATTAATAGATCTGACTTGTTATGTCAAGGGCCTTGAAACAAAGGATTTACACCAACAGGCAAAGAGACCTCAATCTAGGCCATGACCTATGTCTCGATGGTTCCCAAACAAGTACAGTAAAACCTTGGATGGTGAGTCACTTGTTCTGCGAGTGTTTTCGCAAGACGAGCCAACATTTCTGATACATTTTCACTTGATAAATGAGCGATGTCTTGCAATAGGAGTAGTATATGATGCTGAATGTCACATGATCACAACGGAGCCCATGGTTCTCTCTCTCTCTGTCTCTCTCTCTCTCTCTCTCCCTCACTTCGGGTTTGTGGGTGGTCGTCTCCCATGCTTGGATGCTCGGTCTCGGGCCATGGTGTTTGGCAGAGATCAGTGATTTTTCAGAACGTTGGAAGGTGCCCACAACGGGCACCAGTGTATTTTTGTCACCTCAAAGCACCTATGGCCAGTCCTTTGCTTTTCTACGCAAGAGTAAGCTTAGGAATGCTTTCTTTCATTCCAGGTCAGGCTGCCTGCAGATATAGACCCTTTCCTCCGCGGCCTTATTGCCAGTTCCGTTAAATACAGCCTGTGACGAGAGTTTATTAATACTGGACTGTAGTCAACATCCATGCGAGCGTATACAATGGCCCCCACGCAGAAAAAGATTCCGTTGAATATTTGAGGGTTGTGGAACGAATCATCTGGGTTTCCATTATTTCTCATGGGGAAATTTGCTTTGATATGCAAGTGCTTTGGATTACGAGCATGTTTCCGGAGCAAATTAGGCTCACAAACCAAGGTTTTCCTGTATTTACCTAATGTCCCAATAAAAGTCACATCAAAATAACAAAAGTTTACACACTGAAACACAAGACGAACTTCAGGCTCTCTTGACTTTCTTTTTGAACTGTAATTTTTAAAACTGCTATAAACACACACTCACCTGACGCTTAAATCACATTGGGGTTTGAATTCTAATTGCATTACTTTGATGTCATTTTGAATTCTTACCACTTTTAAGAATGCGCAATGAGGGTGGGTGTTAGCAGCGTGGGGTAGCAGATATTGAAAGAATGCCTCCCGGGGCGCCTGGGTGGCTCAGTCAGTTGAGTGGCCAACTTCGGCTCAGGTCAAGATCTCGCGGTCCGTGAGTTCGAGCCCCGCGTCGGGCTCTGTGCTGACAGCTCAGAGCCTGGAGCCTGTTTCCGATTCTGTGTCTCCCTCTCTCTGAGCCTCCCCCGTTCATGCTCTGTCTCTCTCTGTCTCAAAAATAAATAAACGTTAAAAAAAATTTAAAAAAAAATGCCTCCCATTTGGGTTCCATTGTTAACGTCTCAAAACACTTTCATATCTCTGTCATTCAATTCTTTAGAAATCCTGGAAAGTTCATAAGAAGGAGACCAGGCTTTGAAAGGAGGAAATAAGGGAACCGAAAAAGTCAAATGGCTTTACCTTTGCAATCTTAGGCGTCTGTGGGCAGACTGGGAGCCCAAGTTCCTTGTGATCATTCCACTATATTCCTTAGAGTGTGGTCCTTAGAATGTTACTGTGTAAGATTTTCTACAGGAGGAGCCAGAGTTACGAGCCCCATGTCGGGTTCCCCGCTGACAGTGCAGAAGCTGCTTGGGATTTTTCTCTCCTTCCCCCTCTCTCTTCCCCTCCCCAGCTCGCTCTGTCTCTCAAAATAAATAAACTTAAAAAAAAATTTTTTAATAAATTAATATTGAAGGTTCTTAGCGTCCTGTACCCAGAAAACATGTTTAGGGGCACCTGGGTGCCTCAGTCGGTTGAGCGTCTGATTTCGGCTCAGGTCATGGTCTCACGGTTAGTGAGTTCGAGCCCCGCGTCGGGCTCTGTGCTGACAGCTCAGAACCTGGAGCCTGCTTCAAATTCTGTGGCTCCCTCTTTCTCTGCCCCTCCCCTGCTCATTCTCTGTTTCTGTCTCTCTCAAAAATAAACATTAAAAACAAAATAAACAAAAAAAAAACTTTAAAAAAAAAAAGAAAGAAAACATGTTTAGGTCAAGTTGAAAACCAAAGAGTTTACTGCAATCTGGACACCAGGAAGCATCTGTATTTCATTTCTTATGCCTGAAATGAGATTTTTGTTTTGTGGATCTCATTAAATTATGTGGTTCAAATCACTCATGGCAAATGCTTAGAGACTGTTTTAGCACGTTTTAATATGTCACATTGTACTCGGCATTAGGCCAAGGACAGGGCAATTTTTCTGTTTTCAGAGAGCTTGGTTGGTTGCAGAGATTTGAGACTTACTGCCTTTATGGAAATGTTTGTGGGAAAATATTGCCGGTCCCAGAAGGCAAGTTGGGTGCTTTGGGACAGACAGCCATACCTTTCTCGTTTCACGTTTTGTGTCAGATTTCATGTTTCCTACGAATCTGGTCGGATATAAGAAAGAGAATTTCCGTTTTCCTCAGGCATATGATGTACTTATGTGCTAGGAGGGTTTAAAAAGAGTAAGATTTCTATCCAGCACTCTTTGGATGGGACCCGGACTTTCGGAAAGCTATCTGTAGTTAATAATGTCATCAGAAGATTTTCATTTCCAACCATTTTCCCCTAAAAGCGACGTCTCCTACCCTAGCAGCTGGGGGCTCAGGGTTTGGGAGAAGCAATATGCATGATCAGAGAAGCAAAGTCTATTATCAGCTGGCCATGCCTCTATTATATGCAGAAACCTTGGGTGTCTGATTCCCCAGGGAATCCGCCAGACTGTTTCTCACCCTTGCGAAATAAGCCAACCTGCCGAACGTGGGGAAGTTACTTCTCTTATAAAACCTCGGCCCTTAATTTGGCTCTTTTATTTTCCTTCCACAGTAGAGACACAGTTCCAAAACCTGAAGTGGTTCTGATTAGTGGTGCAGTCAAAAAGCCTTCAGGTCCAATTAAGAGGGGCTCTAAGTCATTTTGTGTGGTAATGGCTGCAGTATAAAAACAAGTTACATTTCTTTTTATTTTTGATCATGGGTTTGGCTCCTGAACTATTCTATTCACTGGCAAATCCTGGCACAGCTTTCTGGGCTGCCTGTGGAGGAGGTGTTCACGGGCTTCCCAATTAACACCCTGTTAAGCCGCATACCTGTGGTGAATTACCCTCAGATCACGATATGGAAGCTTTGAATCCCATGACACGCATATAGATCATCGGCCTGCAAATCAGACTTAAAATGATATAAAATGATCCCTTTTGTCTTTGCAATGGCAATTTGTTTCCTTGGTGTTCTTGGGGGAGCAGTTAAGGGGAGAGGTATATGGGGGAGAGTCATTGTGAATTTATCTACTAACAACTTTATTGAGGTGTATTTTACACACCATAAAATTCAACCCATTTTAAATGTACAATCCGACGATTGTTAGCATAGTCGCAGAGTTGCGTAACCATCACCACCACCCAATTCTGGAGCCTTTCCATCACCCTCAAAAGAAAGCAGTGCCCATTAGCCGTCACTCCCCGTTGGCACACCCAGCCCTAGGCAACCCCCAATCTACTTTCTGTCCCTAGAGATTTGCCTTTTCTGGACGTTTCCATTTGGGTCGTTTCCACATTTGGGCTATTATGGCTAATGCCGATATGAACATTAACACGCAAGACTCCGTGTGGACATAGCAATTTATATTAAACATAGCGAAGGTGGATTAAAGCTCAGCTTAGACCCTCCTCTTCAACCAGAACCTTATCATTAGGGGAGCGATGCTGGGGGGGGGGGGGCGGCAGGGGCTGTGATATTTACACAGTAAATGGCAATTATACAAAACTGTTGATGATCAGAATGCCAGTTAATATCAAAATTTGTATAAATTCCCAAGGATTTTATGACAATTTGGGGTTTTCTGAAAATGTTTAGGTTGTCTTTTTTCCAAGTCCACTGGCAACAACCTTAGCTTTTTCCAATGGTTGTAAAGAACATTAAGGGTTACAGTACTTGCTGGCCTGAGTTTAGAGGACTAATCCAGGACTTACAAATTCTGTCTGCCTTTCTACATCCCTCTCTGCTGTCCTGGAAAAGTCTTGTCACCTCACTCCTCAGTTTCCTTGTCTTCAAAATGGGGAGAAATGATTCCAATGCAGATCCCAAGGTGGTGATGAGGTTAAACATTTTTCAGACATTTAAAAGCCCTTCAGCTGAAAGGTAATACACTATATAAGCATAAAGAATTTTTGTTGGCAAAGACGAAAAGGAGGTTTAGTCAGCCTTTTGTTCTTTCTGGAAAACTTAAAAAATAGATAAAACCACAAGGTTTAATTTTGTACATCTGAGCGGGCAAGAATGCGATATTCATTTCCTCCAAGGCCAAAAATGTTCATGGTTCCAGTAATGTTAAGCCCTTGTTGGAGGAACAGTTTTTCTGAGTTCCCCCAAAGCTTTGCTAACTATATTTAAAATAAAACTCTTTTACCTTCTCATCACAGCACAGCAGCCATTCGGTTTAGCGCAGAACAAGAAAAAAAAAAAAGCTCTCTGGAAGGAAATTAATCCAATAAGCAATTAACCAGCAAATCCTCACTGAAGGAGACCCAAGGTGTTTCTGGCCTTCAGGAATTTACTCTTCTGATGGAGCTCGAAGAGAATTAGCCACACCAAAACTGTGCCCTATTTCAGTCTTGTACCCCACGTCTGTTTCCATTCCAGAATGGCATCTGGCCCGCTGAAGATCATTTTTTAATGGCAACGTTTTGACTCGTACGGAGATGTACAAAGGAACATGCGTTAAAGATTTTATGTAACTTATAACGAGAGAACTGGGCAGCTGTTAGAACCAATTCAAAGAGAATGCAAGGAACGGACGCGTATACAGATCAGGAATAGTCAAATGAATGCGCAAATACAGCGTAAATGTGGCTTCCTCCACAACGGGACGGTGAAGTACTTAAATCTCTACCACACGGGTCTCTAGAGCACTTAGGAAATATTTTTGGAGTTAATGAACCAAACAACGGTGAAAGAGGAAGGCAGCAATTAGGCACTGAAGATATTCGAACGGGGCCAGGGCACAGGGGAGGAAAGACATGGACAGGGATGGGATGACATAGTCATCCAGGATAGTTGGAAGGTCCAGCGTAGTTGGGAGCAAAGACTTCAATTGACGTCATGATAGGGACTAAGAGGTACGCCATTTGTGTACAAGTTGCCAAGGAAGGAGCTATAGCTGTGTCCCCACTTGCTTTGCAAGTGTGATATCAGTCCCTAGGAGGCCAGAGATACACAACGTGGGTTGAGGGGGTTCTAACCTCTTTCCCACAAAATATTTCATGGGTTTACACAGAACAGATGAACACAAGGAAAGGGAAGCAAAAATAATATAAAACACAGGGAGGGGGACAAAGCACAAGAGACTCATAAATATGGAGAACAAACTGAGGGTTGCTGGAGGGGTTGTGGGAGGGGGGATGGGCTAAATGGGTCAGGGGCATTGAGTAATCTACTCCTGAAATCATTATGGCCCTATGTGCTAACTAATTTGGATGTAAATTTAAAAAATAAAATTAATAAAACAGAAATTAAAAAATAAAAATAAAAAGAGTAAGTTAGATGGCCTTATGGGTCATTAACATCTCAGTTCTGTTAATGGATCAGTTTCCCCAAATAGGAAGTACTTCATCTGAAGGGGTCCCCCAGTCCAGAAGCCCCTTCAGAGTTTGGCCAGTTTTATTGGGGGCCACAAGATGCTTCGGGATATGGAAAAGAGATCTCTTCAAAGCATCCCCTAGGCATAGACCTGTAGACCGTGGTCAGCTTTGCTTCTAACAATTGCAGTGATGAGCTTTTGAATAGGATGCTACCTCACTTGGCTAGAAGCTTAAGGCCTTTCTCTTGGAATCATGCGTCTCTGAGTCCCTTTGAATTTCCCTGTCCTTAGGCATAATTTCGATTCAGGGGAAAAGCTGGGAGCATGAAACCCTGTTTAATAGAAGCTGGCAGAGATTGTCCCCCCCTCCCCCACCCCCAGGGGTAGGGTTCCAAATGTCTATTCAAAAGGGAGGAGGGAGTTGGCAGAAGAGAGCACAACTTCCTAAAACACTGTTTCCCCCATTTCATTCCTCTTCCTACTTGCTCCCCTCAGTTTTTCCCCCAGTACTCAGCTCTCTGAACTGAGTTTGGTAGGCAGTTTGGGGGGATACCGTAGAGAAATATTAAATTAGTCCACCAACAAGCACTGTGCTGAGCACTGCAGGATGTACAAGCGGGCACAGGGCTGGCCTCTGGGGCGCCTGGGTGGCTCGGTTGGTTAAGCGTCTGACTTCAGCTCAGGTCATGATCTCACCGTTCATGGATTTGAGCCCCGTGTCGGGCTCTGTGTTGACAGCTTCGAGCCTGGAGCCTGCTTCGGATTCTGTGTCTCTCTCTCTCTCTCTGTCCCTTCCCCGCTCACGCACTCTCTCTGCCTCTCTCAAAAATAAATAAACGTTAAAGATTTTTTTTTAAAGTGTATACATGAAGAAGTAAGACACAAACACATGAAAATATCATGAATAAACATAACAAAGTTTTCGTCAACGTTAATGGAGTGCCTGTATTTCAGAACTCACCAGAACACTGAATCTTGAGTTAAGATCATATTAAAGGTGAAAGATGAATATTTGAGGAAGCTTAATCATCCTCCAGATCAGCAATTCTCAACCTTGGCTGCTTATTAGAATCACGTCAGAGATGTGATTTTGAAACAGATGAACAAATCCTACCCTCACCCCAAGATTCGGCTACCATTGGATTTGTTACAATTAACGACACATCAAAATCATTCAGAGCCCATTGCTTACCTTACGGCACATTGTATGGGTTAGGACAAATGTATAATGACATCTATTTATCATTATAGTATCACACAGAGTATTTTCGTGGCCCTAACAATCATATTGTTCTGTCTATTCAGCTTCCCTCCTACCCCCTCCAACCCCTGACAACCACTGATCTTTTTACTGTCTCATTGATTTTGCCTTTTGCAGAATGTCATATACTTGGGATCATACAATATGTAGCCTTTTCAGATCGGTTTCTTTCACTTAGTTGTACGCGTTTAAGGTCCTTCCATGGCTTTTCATGGCTTGATAGCTCAATTCTTTTTAGAGCTGAATAATATTCCGTTCCCTGAATGAACCACGTTTAATTATCCATTCACCTACTGAAGGACATTTCCATCATTTGCTAGCTCTGGCATATATGAATACAACTGCCATCAATGGTTTTAGATCTTTCTTGTTCTAATATATTTGTTCGACGCTCTAAATTTCCCTCCAACCACTGTTTCTGTTTTTGTTATGTACAAGTATATTGTTTAATCTCCAAGTATTTGGGGATTTTCTAGTTATCTTTTTGTTATTGATTTCTAGTTTAATTCCACTGTGGCCTGAGTGGAGATACCATATGATTTCTAGACTTTTAAATTTGTTATGGGGGGTGGGGGTGCGCCTGGGTGGCTCAGTCGGTTGAGCATCTGACTTGGGCTCAGGTCAGGACCTCGCAGTTCGTGAGTTCGAGCCCCATGTTGGACCCTGTACTGACAGCTCGGAGCCTGGAGCCCGCTTCGGATTCTGTGTCTCCCTCTCGCTCTGCCCCTCCTCTGCTCAGGCTCTGTCTCCGTCTTGGTGTCTCTCCCTTTCTCTTTCAAAAATAACCATTAAAAACAAAACCTGTTATGGGGTACTTTGTGGCCTAGCATGTGGTCTATCTTGCTGAATGTGTCGCGCGAGTTTGAGAAGAAGGCGTAGTACTCTGTCGTCGTTGCATGAAGTCGTCTATAGATGTCAATTACACCCAGTTGATTAATGGTGTTGTTGCGTTCCACCACACTCTTCCTGATTTTCTGCCCACTGGATCTGTCCATCTCTCATAGAGGGGTGTCAAGGTCTCCAACGACAACAGTGGATTCGTCCGTTTCTCCTTGCACTTCTGTCAGTTTTTGCCTCATATATTTTGACGCTTTGTTGTTAGGCATACACACAAAAGACTTGTCTGTTTGGAGACTTGACCCCCTGATCATTATGTAATGCCCCTCTCTGTCCCTGAAAATACATTGCTCTGAAGTCTGTTCCGTCTGAAATTAGGACGGCTACTCTTCCTTTCTGTGAATACTCTTAGCATGGTATGTCTTTCTCTATTCGTTTACTTGTAATCTGTGTGGGTCTTTAGATCTAAAGTGGGTTTCTTCTGTAAAACTCCTAGAGGAAAACAGGTAAGAAACTCCTCGACGTTGGTTTTGGCAATGATTTTTTTGGACATGACACCAAAAGGACAAAAAAAAAAAAAAAAGAGAGAAAAAATCAACAAGTGAGACCGCATCAGACTGAAAAGCTTTATCACAGCAAAATCAACAATCAACAAAATGTAAAGGTAACCTCCAGAGTGGGAGAAAACTTTTGCAAACAATGTATTGGATGAGGGGTTAACAAAAAAATGTATAAAGAACCGCTACAACTCAATAACAAAATCCAAATAATCTGTTTTAAAAATGAGCAGAGATGGGACCCCTGGGCGGCTCAGCGGGTTAAAGCAGCCGACTTCAGCTCAGGTCATGATCTCACGTTTCGTGGGTTTGAGCCCCGCGTCCGGCTCTGTGCTGACAGCTCAGAGCCTGGAGCCTGCTTCGGATTCTGTGTCTCCCTCTCTGTCTGCCCCACCCCCGTTCATGCCACGCCCCCTCTCTCTCAAAAATAAGCAAATATTAAAAAAAAATTTTAAATGAGCAGAGAAACTTACCTAGACATATTTCCAAAGAAGACATCCACATGGCGAACAGGTACATGAAAAGTTGCTCAACGTCCTTCATCTTCAGGGAAACGCAAATCAAAACCATGGTGAGATATCACCGCACACTTATCAGAATGGCGATTATCATGAAGACAAGGCAAGTATTAGTGAAGGTACGGAGAGAAGAGAACCCTTGTGTGTAGTTAGGGTTATAAACTGGTTCAGCCACTGTGCAGAATGGCATGGATGTTTCTCCAAAAATTAAAACTAGGGTTACCATACGTTTCAGCAGTCCCATTTCTGGGTATATAACCAAAGGAAATGAAAACAGATTACTGAAGAGACACGGGCACCCCCATGTTTATCGCAGCATTATTCACAATAGCCAAGGTATAGGAACAACCTATCAATAAATGAACGGACAAAGAAAATGAAACACACACACACACACACACACACACACACAGTTGGCACTTGAACAACAGGTTTGAGCTGAGGGGTCCGCTTATACACGGATTTTTTTTGATACAGTATAGTACTGTAAATGTGTTTCTCTTCCTTATGATTTTCTTAATAATATTTTTTCTGTAGCTCGCTTTATGGTAAAAATACAACATATATATACACATATAATATACAAAATATGTGTTAATCAGCTGTGTATGTTATTGGTAAGGCTTCCGGTGAACAATAGGCTATTAGTAGTGAAGTTCGGGGGAAGTCAAATGTTATATGTGGTTTTTTGACTATGTGGGGGGGGGGGGTTAGTGCCCCAACCCCTGGGTTGTTCGAGGGTTAACTGTACAATGGAATACCCTTCAGACATGAGAAAAAAGGAAATTCTGTCACTGGCAACAACATGGATGGACCTTGAGGACATTATGCTGAAGGAGAGAAGTCAAACAGAGAAAAACACATACTCTCTGATTTCTCTTAGATACGGAATTTTTAAAAAAATCCAAAATTGTAAAAGCAGAGAATAAAACGGTGATTACCAGGGGCTGGGGCAGGGGTGTGGGAACGGGAGAGACACTATTTTTGGATACATGCCTGCTACTCGTAAGTAAATACGTCCTGCAGGTAACAGTACAGAGCTTATAGACGTAGCACAGTGATTATAAACAAAACCGTATTGTAAACATTAAACTTGCTAAGAGACTCGATTTTAAGCGTTACCCACTCTAGAAGAAATGGTGGTCATAACTTTATTAGCTAACACCATAAAGATGTTAGCTAATGTGACTACGGCAATCATTGCAGTATAAATATATCAATAACTGTCTGATAAATGTATCAAATCAGCGTTGTGCGCCTTAAACGTGCACAAGGGTGCATGTTGAGTATAACTCAATAAAAAATAAAGTGGCTTTCTTGTAGACAGCATACAGTTGGGTCGTGCATGTTTTCTGTTTTACTCTGACAATCTGTCTTTTAGTTGGTACATTTAGACCCTTGACCTTCAAAGTGATGACTTCTGTAGTTGGATTAACATGTACTCTATTTTTTATTGTTTTGAATTTGTTCCCTTGTTCTTTGTTCCTATTTTTTTTTTAATTTTTAAAATATTTTTGAGAGAGTGTGTGATTTTTTTTTTTTTGAGAGAAAGAGAGAGAGTGCGAGCGGAAGAGGACCAGAGAGAGAGGGAGACACAGAATCCGAAGCAGGCTCCAGGCTCTGAGCTGTCAGCACAGAGCCTGACACGGGGCTCGAACTCATGAACCGTGAGATCATGACCTGAGGCCAAAGTCAGACACTTAACCCAGTGAGCCACCCAGGTGCCCCTCTTTGTTCCTATTCTTGTCTTCCACTCTTTTTCTGGTTTTCTTGTGGCTTTAAGTGAGCATTTTATATGATTCCATTTTCTCTCCTTAGCGTATTAGTTATACCTCTTTTTTCTTTTTCAGTGTTTGCCCTAGAGTTTACAGTTTACATTTAGAGTGAATTGTACATCTTTTTTTCAGTGTTTGCCCTAGAGTCTGCAATATACATTTAGAGTAAGTCTAAGTCCACTGTGAAACAACACTATTCCACTTTGCAGGTAATACAAGTACTTTCCTGTAACAAAATAATCCTAATTCTGCCCTCTTCCCCTCTTGTATCATTGCTGCTATTTCTTTTGCTTACATATAATCATACATAAGGAAGGCATTTATCCTGCTTAATGTTCTCTGAGCCTCCTGGATTTGTGGTTTGGTGTCCAACATTCATTTGGGGGAAAATTCTCAGTCGTTATTGCTTTTAAATATTTTTTTCTTTTCTTCTTTTCTTTTCCTTCTGGTATTCCCATTATGTGCATGTTATACTTTTGTAGTTGTCCTGCAATCCTTAGATATTCTGCTCTGGGTTTTTCCACCCCTTTTTCTCTTGGCCTTTCAGTTGTGGAAGTTTCTATTGAGAGAGCCTCAAGCTCAGAGATTTTTTCCTTAGCCTTGTCCAGCCTACTAATAAACCCATGAGATGCATTCTTCACTTTTTTTTTTTTAGCTATAGCATTTCTTTTGATTCATCCTTTGAACTTCCACCTCCCTGCTTACATTGTCTGTCTGTTCACATACACTCTCTACTTTATCCATTAGAACCCTTAGCATATTAATCATAATTGCTTTAAATGTGTTTTTTTTTTTTTGAGAGAGAGAGAGAGAGAGGGTGTGCAAGCAGGGGAGAGGCAGAGAGAGAGGGAGAGAGAATCCCAAGCAGGCTTCGTGCTGTCAGCGCAGAGCCCCATGTGGGGCTCCATCCCATGAACTGTGAGATTGTGACCGGAGCCAAAATCGAGAGAGGGACGCTCAACCGACTGAGCCACCCAGGCGCCCCACAACTGTTCGGAATTACTGGTCTGATAATGCCAACATCCTTGTCATATCTGATTCTGGTTCTGATGCTTGCTCTGTCTCTTCAAACTGTGTTGTTTGCCTTTTAGTATCTCTTGTAATTTGTTCTAGATAGCCACCCGCGACGTCCTGGGTAAAAGGAATGAGCGTAAACAGACCTTCGGCAAGGCGTTAGTGTGGTGTGGGAGGAGGGCGCAACATCGTGCATATAGTTCTATGATTAGGTTTCAGGTTTTTTGTCTTTGTTTTTGAGCTTCTGCCTCTGGACCGTGAACTTCACCTGTGCTTTTTCGGTTTTCCTCCCTTTTGGTGGGACAGGATGGCTGGAGGGGACCGAGTACGGGATTTCCCTTGCCCCAGGTCAGTTAGGCTCTGATAAAACCCCAGCAGGTTAACCTCTGGTTAAATACTGTCTCCTGAGGCAGCAGACCTTGTTAAGAAGAAGGGAAATTTTTTCTGATATTCACTATGAGAACCTCGCAGAGCTCCAGGAGGCAAAACTCACAATGTGAGCGTGACTCCCTTGATAACTGGGTCTCTGTGGCGTTTTTACCTCTCTGACTCGTGCACAATGAGCCTCCAGCAATTTGTCAATTACAGGTCAGTGTTCCCTACCCCTGAACGGGTTCCCTCAGAGGCGTCTCCTGGTGGCTTTCGGCTCCTGTACGTTTCGATTCTCCCTATTCATCTCTGTGCCTCACCAGGTGTGTGGACAGCGCTTTCCTCTATGACATCCATTCTCTGATGGAGCTAATGACAGTTGTGGATTTCTCAGCTCGTTCAACTTTTTACTTGTTGGGGAGGTGACCTTCGAGCTTCCTCACATGCTGGACTGGAAAACGTTTTCCATAAATTTTGCTAGATGCTTTTATAGGTTAAAGAAGGTCTCTTCTTTTCTGAATCCGCTGGCGGATTTTTTTCCCTGAATGTTAACGTTTATTGAGTGTGTTTTTATTATTTCTCTATGTAATCATATATTTTTCATTTATTAACATAGCATATTTATTACATTGATCGATTTTTCCCCCTGTGTTCAATCATCTTCGCGTTCCTGGGATACGCACTATTTGATTATGGTAGGCAGAATTCTAAGATGTACTCTGTGACTTGCCTCCTGGAATCCATGCCTTCGTATAATCCCCTCCCCTGGGGGTGTCTCTAAAACCTGAACTTGTTTCTAATCAATAGAAAATGGCACAGTGAAGGGATTTTTTTCAGGTGCAATTAAAGTCCCTTAGTCAGTTGACTTTTAACTTAATCAAAAGAGAGGTAGGTTATCCTGGATGAACCTGACCTAATTAAGCTCTCTCTTTAAAAGAGGGTCTGGTGGTTAGAGATTCCCCAGCTGGCCTTGAAGAAACAAGCCATTATAAGTTCCACAGCTGCAAGGAAATGAATTCTGCCAACAATCATGTGAGCTTGGAAGAGGACCCCAAGACTTAAATGAGACCCCAGCTCAGGCTGACAACTTGATTCATTGAAGCTGTGTCTGAACTTCTGACCTACGGAAACTGTGAGATAATAAATGGGTGTCACTTTGGGGCGCCTGGTTGGCTCAGTCGGTCGGTTAAGCTTCCGACTTCGGCTCAGGTCATGATCTCGCCGTTCGTGGGTTCAAGCCCTGCGTGAGGCTCCCGGCTGTCAGCCCGATTTGGATCCCCTGTTTCCCTCTCTCTCTCCACCCCTCCCCTGCACCTGCTTACCCTGTCTCAAAAATAACAAATAAAGATTAAAAAAAAGTAGAATAAACGGGTGGCATTTCAGACCAACAAGTTTTGTGGGTATTTGTTACACAAGAATAGAAAACTAAGACTTTGGTATAATGCGTGTCTTAATATGCACTGTCACGAAGTTAAGAACTTCGTGAAAAAGGGGTTAGAACCTTAATACCTGTGTTTATAAGTGAAAATGGTCTAGAAGTTTAATTTTTTTGAACTACCCTTATCCAATTTTGGTATCATGGTTTTTATTAACCTCAAAAATGAGTCCAATGGCATTCCCTCTTATGTTCTCTAAAATAGTTTGCATAGGATAGGGAGAATATGTTACTTGAGAGTTGATTCCAACTTACCTATAAAATTAACTAGGCATGATGGCTTCTAAGACATCTTATTACTAGCTCCATGTTTCGAAATGTGTACTGCTTAATTCGTATCTTCTTCTTGAGTCATTTTTTATCATTTGTGTTTTCCTGGGAATTACTTATTTCATCGAGGTTTTGAAATAAATTTCTATACGTTTTTCCTTATATTTTCTCTGAATGTTAGAAATTTCTGTGTGTCAGGTCCTACCTCTTTCTGCCTTTTTCCTTTTTTGTTTTCCACTTCACTTTTACTGCTCTTGTGCCTTTTATTCCGACTTATTGTACAGTGTTAGTCCATTTATGGTTTTTATTCAGTATTTATTTTTATAAAAGTTATATATGCATATATTTGGAGAAGTCATGTACTTCTGCTCCCTAGCAGCAACCATTTTCAACAATTTTAACTAATTCTTGTTTTTTTACAATCCAAAACTCATTTGTTCTATAATTAGTAGATGATCCCTGTTCATATACTAATATTTTATTCTGACATTTTCATATAAATATGTAGAGGTAGACAATTGGAGTTAAACTGTATGTAGTTTTTTTACTGTTTTTTTTTTCAGATTGAATTACTAATTTTTATTTTTTAAATTTTTGTAATTTTTATTTATTTTATTTTTTCATATTGAGCGGCCGACTTCGGCTCAGGTCATGATCTCGTGGTCCGTGAGTTCGAGCCCCGCGTCGGGCTCTGTGCTGACGGCTCAGAGCCTGGAGCCTGTTTCGGATTCTGTGTCTCCCTCTCTCTGACCCTCCCCCATTCATGCTCTGTCTCTCTCTGTCTCAAAAATAAATAAACGTTAAAATTTTTTTTAAAAATATATTAAATATAATTTATTATCAAATTGGTTTCCATATGACACCCAGTGCTCATCCCAACAGGCTCCCTCCTCCGTGCCCCTCACCCACTTTCCCCTCTCCCCCGCCCCCATCAACCCTCAGTTTGTTCTCAGCACTTAAGAGTCTCTTATGGTTTGCCTCCCTCTCTCTCTCTGTAACTTTGTTTCCCCTTCCCCTCCTCCATGGTCTTCTGTTAAGTTTCTCAGGATCCACATAAGAGTGAAAACATATGGTATCTGTCTTTCTTTGCCTGACTTAACTTCACTTAGCATCACACTCTCCAGTTCCATCCACGTGGCTACAAAGGGCCATATTTCGTTCTTTCCCATTGCCACGTAGTACTCCATTGTGTATATAAACCACAACTTCTTTATCCATTCATCAGTTGATGGACATTGAGGCTCTTTCCATAATTTGGCTATTGTTGAAAGTGTCTTTTAGCTAATTCTTACGATTGGTGTGTGTCAAAAGCATGCTTATATCGGGGCGTCTGGGTGGCTCAGTCGGTTAAACGGCCGACTTCAGCTCAGGTCATGATCTTGCGGTTCATGAGTCAGAGCCCCGTGTGGGACTCTGCACCGGTAGTGTGGAACCTGCTTGGGATCCTCTGTCCCCCCACCCTCTCTCTCTCTCTCTCTCTTTGCCCCTTTGCCGCTTGCACTCTTTCTCTCTCAAAATAAATAAACTTTAAAAACAGGCTTATGTTGTTATTCCTTCCCTGGGAAGTTTTAAATGTTTTCCATTAATTTCTTAATACAGAATATTGGTATCTACACTTAGTTATCTTACCTCCACCATATATATCTACACTCCCTGGGCCTTATCCTTGCAGGACAGTGGTATGGTTACTTTGGTTAAATCCTAATAATTCAACCATAATCATAATCCATTATTGGAACTATATAAATGCTATAATCATAAACCATTATTGGAACTATATAAATGCTATTTATCTTCGAATATCTTTCCCGCATAATTTTGTTTCGTTTTGTTTTGTTTTCCTAACGTTAACATCTTTTTGTCTTGTCTTTCTTATAAGTGCTTCCCTCCCAAATCCTGCTCCATTATGTAAAGAGCTTCATAATATATTAATATATATTAACGTCTATCAAATGCATCTTCTTAAAGAAATCTTCTGGAAACAGCTGGTTGTTCTCTCCCTGTGCAGTTGGTCCATTTAGTTGTGAAACTTGGGTCATAACTGATGTGGGAAACATTCTTGAGTCATTTCAGTGATGATTTCTTCTCCTCTCTTTTCTCGGTTCTCTTTGCCTCTTTATCTTTCTTATGAATTCTCATTATTTTAATGTTAGGTATTCTCAACAGGTTCTCTAATTCTCTTATCTTTTCTCTCCCATTGTCTTAAATTTATCATGTCTCTCTGTTTCATAGCAGATTTTTCTCAACCTTGTACTGCAAGCATTTTATTGAGGTTTTTGCTTGTTTTTATTTCTTTGGTCTTAGTGTTACTTCCTGAGTATGTCTTTTAAAAAAAAAAATGCCTTCCTGTTCTTGTTTCATGGAAGCTTTTTGTCTGTTTTTAAGATTTTCTAGTCCCATAAAGTCTGTTTCTTCCATATTAACTGGAAGTCTGTCATTTCTTTTCTATTTTCTGGAAGGTAACACTTAACTCCTTTGTTTTCAATTGACTTTATTTTCAACTTTCTCATTTAATTTTTTTTCTTTTTTAACGTTTTCTTTTTTATTTTTTTTGAGAGACAGAGATAGAGCACGAGTGGGGGCGGGGCAGAATGAGAGGGAGTCACCGAGTCCTAAACAGGATCCAGGCTCTGAGCTGTCAGCACAGAGCCCAACGCAGGGCTCGAACCCACCAACTGTGAGAGCATGACCTGAGTTGAAGTCAGATGCTTAACCAGCTGAGCCACCCAGGCACCTGCAATCTTTTCGTTTTAAACAAATACGTTTTAGACTGTAAATTTCCTTCTACCTGCTGTTTTAGCTGCAAATTACCAGTTTTAAAATGTAGTACCTTCGTTGCCATTCAGCGCTAAATTTCTATTTTGCGATTTCTACTGTTCTTTTCTTGTTAGTCATGAGTTACTTCTGAAAGCATTTTTAAGTTTGCAAACATTTTTGTATCTTTAACCAGCTCTTTGGTGCTCGATTTCTAATTCAGTTTATTGTGATCAGAGAAGCACATGGTCAGTATAACAACAGATCTTTTATACTTTTTTTTACTTCTTGTAAGTTCTAGTCAGTGATTTATTTTTGCAAACATTCCATGTATATTTGGAAAAACTGTGTATCTTATATTTATTGGCTGCTAATTTTGTGGTTCAAACAGTCTATACCCTTGATAATTTTTTGTCTGCTCGCTCTAGCGTTACATAATAGACGTGTTTTTAAATTTCCCATTGTAGGGGTGCCTGGGTGGCTCAGTCAGTTTAGCATCTGACTCTTGATTTTGGCTCCGGTCATGATCTTGCAGTTCGTGGGATCAAGCCCTGCGTCGGGCTCTCCACTGAGCATGAAGCCTGCTTGGGATTCTCTCTCTCCCTCTCTCTCTGCTCCTCCCCAACTCATTCTCTCTCTCTCTCTCTTTCTCAAAATAAATAAATAAAACTTTAAAAAATAAAAAATTTTCCCATTGTGATTATGGATTGTTGTATATATGTCTTGAGGCAATATTGTCAGTTACAGTTGAGGACTACTATATCTTTATGATAGAATTCGCATTATATTATTGCATATTCTCTCTCTTTATTCCAGTTGGTGCTTTTTGCTTCAAATTCTAATTTGACATATTAACAGAGTTTTAGCACCTTTTTGTCGTTAGTATTTACATGACATATATTTTTCCATTCCTTTATTTTCAACATATTTGTGAGATGCTTTTTTAGTTTTGCCTTATACAGGTGAGTTTTTAAAGACTCTACTATTTTAATAAAAGAGTATAATCTCATTTATTTTGATTACCAATGTATTTTCACTTATTTTATATTTTATTTTTATTTTTTAATTTAAAATTCAAGTTAGTTAACATATAGTATAGTATTGGTTTCAGGAGTAAAATTTGTCACTTACATATAACACCCAGGGCTCATCCCCCACAAGTGCCCTCCTTAATATCCATCATCCATTTAGCCCATCCCCCTACCCGCCTCCCCTCCAGCAACCCTCAGTATATTCTCTGTATTTAAGAGAGTCTCTTACGGTTTGCCTCCCTCTCTGTTTTTATCTTGTTTTATTTTTCCTTCCTTTCCCCCATGTTCATCTGGTTTCTTAAATTCCACATATGAGTGGAATCGTGTATCTGTCTTTCTCTGACTGACTTGCTACACTTAGCATAATACCCTCTGGTTCCATCCATGCTGTTGCAAATGGCAAGATTTTATTCTTTTTAATTGCCAGGTAATATTCCATTGTATATATACACCACATCTTCTTTATCCATTCATCGCTCAGTCGATGGACATTTGGGCTCTTTCCATACTTTGGCTATAAACATTGGTGTGCATATGCCCCCTTGAATCAGCATTTTTGTATCCTTTGGATAAATACCTAGTAGTGCGATTGATGGGTCATAGGGTATAATCCAACTGTTTTTGGTTACTTTTTTTCATGCCCTCTGTTTGATAGGTGAAATTTTACATGTGCTGATTTGGAGGCTATGTATCATATTCTTAATTAATCAATTGATTGTCTTCAATTTTTTTTCGTTTTTAAAATGTCTATTTTTGAGAGAGACAGAGCACAAGCAGAGAGAGTGGGGGGGGGGGGGGGGACAGAGGATCCAAAGCAGGTTCCGTGCTGACAGCAGAGAGCCTGACGCGGGGCTCGAACTCATGAACCGTGAGATCATGACCTGAGCCAGAGTCAGACGCTTAACTGACTGAGATATCCAGGAGCCCTTGTTATCTTCAAATTTTAAAATACATATTCTTCTTTAAGTTTTAAACAAAAATTAAAGTTATTCAATATCTATACCCTTATCCCAACCATGACAAGTCCTGGTTTTAATGTTTTATTTATTTATGAGACAAAGAGAGACAGATCGTGAGTAGGGGAGGGACAGGGAGAGAAGGAGACACAGAGTCCTAAGCAAGCTCCAGGCTCTGAGCTGTCAGCACACAGCCTGACACAGGGCTCGAACCTGCAAACCGTGAGATCATGACCTGAGCTGAAGTTGGACGCTTAACCGACTGAGCCACTCAGGCGTCCCTGTAGTTATAATTATTTTAAATTAATAGTTAATTAAATGTGCTCATGTATTGTATCGTAGGTGGTACAGTAGACCTCCATTAGGAAGCACATAATGGCTAGTTGTCTCTCTTCTTGAGCCATTAACAGCTACTGACGATCATTACATATATCCATTCATTAAATAGGGGTTATAAAACGGTGACATTGTATTTTTGCTATTCCTTCTTCACTTATTAGTTGAAACACTTGTATAGATGGAAACTTGTACTTATCAAGTAATTGCTTACCCTGAGGTACAGTTCATATAGGAAAGGCATAATTAAAGTTTAATCCCCCACCTGCCGCTTTAGTTTTCAATTCAAAATAATACATCAGCTCTTTAGTATCCTCTGAGGATGACCAAAGAGCATTTTTAAAAAATATCCTTATAAACTTATGGATTTAAATCCATTGCGTTTTTATCCTTCATGATATTTAGACAGACCCATCTTTGATCAACAGAAGCCTAATCACATTGGTTCCCGTGTCCTAAAGACACGACCCTAATAGTATTTGACAGCTTCTTGCTTTTATGATGTCACATGATGCTTAAGCTCATCTTGTACATTTCCTGTCCAGAAGCTCTGTTTCTATTAATGGGAAATTAGAGACCACAATCTGGGCTCTAGTGGCTGCTTATTACTTCTGGTTTGTTGATTTTTTGTCTCTAGGAATTTTTAGTAGACAAAACTAAGAAATACTTTCTTTTGTAAAGGAAAATACGTTTTGGGGCGCCTGGGTGGCTCAGTCGTTTGAGCGTCCGACTTCGGCTGGGGTCACGATCTCACGGTTCGTGAGTTCGAGCCCCGCGTCTGGCCCTGTGCTGACAGCTAGGAGCCTGGAGCCTGCTTTGGATTCTGTGTCTCCCTCTCTCTCTGCTCTTCCCCTGCTCACACGCTGTCCCTCTCTCTCAAAAATAAATAAAGATTTAAAAAAAAATTTTTTTAAATAAAAATGAAAAGAAAAAGAAAATACATCTTGACTTCTTAATGATATTTCCAATTCAAAATCAGTCTTATGGGTTTTACCCTACTCTTTCCATAAAACCTTGTTTTAATGTTTATTTTTCTGAGAGGGAGAGAGAGAGAGAGCAGGGGAGGGACAGAGAGAGAGGGGGACAGAGGATCTGAAGCAGGCTCAGCGCTGTCAGCAGAGTCTGATGTGGGGCTGGAACTCATGAGCCGTGAGATCATGACCTGAGCCGAAGTCGGACGTTTAACCCGACTGAGCCACCCAGACACCCCCCATTTTTTAATGTTAGGAATTGTCATCTCATTTTAAATGTACACATGAAGACAATTACACACACATTTATAATTGCTTCCCCTTATCTAGAGAAAAAAATGCCATCTACCCTGTTTTCCCCTTCTCGCTTTTTTTTCTCTAAACATATCCTATGATTACTCCATAGTATAATACAGAGATATTTCTTATTCCTTTCTGCTCCTACATAGCACTTCTCTTTTCTAATCCACATTTATTTAACCAGTTCCCTCTTGGTAGACATTTAGGACCATTTCTTGCTTTCCCTATCATTATAAATGTTTCCTTGGATAACCTTGTACATATATATTTTTGCATGTTTGGCAGTGTATCTTTGAAATGGATACTTAGAAGTAGAGACCACTGGGTCACAGGGTAAATGCATATAAGATTTGGCAAGACAATGCCAAATTTTCCCCCAGAGAGACTTTGATTTTCTACTAGCACCGGCAATGTGACTGAATCGCTTCAGCCACTCTGGTTCAGTGCGAAATGCCTTTTCTGCACACTTTGTATTTCTTTTATCTTGAATTGACCATCTCGACATTAAGGTCTGATTGCAGGTTTTGTTTTTGTGTGTGTGTGTGTGAATTGTCTATGTATATCTCTCTATCCCAGTTTTCTCTGGGAAGAATAGTCTTGTTCTCTATTTTTAGAAGTTCCGTGTTGGGGCGCCTGGGTGGCGCAGTCGGTTAAGCGTCCGACTTCAGCCAGGTCACGATCTCGCGGTCCGTGAGTTCGAGCCCCGCGTCAGGCTCTGGGCTGATGACTCGGAGCCTGGAGCCTGTTTCCCATTCTGTGTCTCCCTCTCTCTCTGCCCCTCCCCCGTTCATGCTCTGTCTCTCTCTGTCCCAAAAATAAAAAAATAAAAACGTTGAAAAAAAATTAAAAAAAAAAAAGAAATAAAAGAAAAAAAAAAGAAAAAAAGAAGTTCCGTGTTTTTCCTAGTTTTTTCTTCTTTTTTTTTTCTTTTTTTTACTTTACTCATGGCGTTCGAACTCATGAGCCATGAGATCATGACCTGAGCCAAAGTCAGACGCTTAGCTGACTAAGCCATCCAGGCGCCCCAATATCAAAATGTTTTAATTTTAAAGTGTATTTGGTATGCTTTAGTATCTGGTATTACTAGGTTACCATTACCATTACTTTTCTTTTTCAGGTTTTCCTAGCTATTTTTACCTATTTGTGATTCCAAGTGAACTATGTAATCAACTTGTCAAGCTCCAAAACAATAATTGTTGCATTTTTTTTCCTGTTGGTTGGTGCAATGGACTAAATGTCAATATTACCCCCAAATGCCTATGTTGAAATCCTAACCCCTAAAGTGATACTATCAGGAGGTGGGGCCTATGCGAGGTGATTTGGTCTTGAGGATAGAGCCCTCATGAATAAGATGTGTGCCCTGATAAAAGAGACATCAGAAAGATTCTTTGGGGAACCTGGGTGGCTCAGTTGGTTAAGCATCTGACTTGATCTCGGCTCAGGTCTTGATCTCAGGGTCGTGAGATCAAGCCCCACATTGGGCTCTGTGCTGGGTGTGAAGCTTACTTTAAAAAAAAAGGAAAGAAGAAAGAAGAAAGAAAGAAAGAACGAAAGAAGAAAGAAGGGAAGAAGGAAGGAGGAAATAAAGAAAGAAAGAACAAGGAAGGAAGGAAAAGAAGGAAGGAAGGAAGGAAGAAGGAAAGAAAGAAAGAAGAAGGAAGGAAGGAAGGAAAGGAAGGAAGGAGGAAAGAAAGAAAGAAGGAAGAGAAAGAAAGAAAGAAAGAAAGAAAGGAAGGAAGAAAGAAAAAAGAAAGAAAGAAGGGATGAAGGAAAGAAAGAAGAAGGAAGGAAGAAGGAAGGAAAGAAAGAAATGAAGGAAAGAAAGAAAGAAAGAAAGGAAAGAAAGAAAGAAAAAAAGAAGAAAGAAAGAAGGGAGGAAGGAAGGAGGAAAGAAAGAAAGAGAAGAAAGAAAGAAGGGAGGAAAGGAAGGAAGAAAGAAAGAGAGAAAAAAAGAAAGAAAGAAAGAGAGAAAGAAACATGTCCTTTGTCCCTTCCACCATGTGAGGACCTAGCAAGGAGATGGCCATCTAAGAAATGGGCCCTCTCTGGACACTAATTTGCCAAAGCCTTGATCTTCAACTTCCCAGCCTCTAGAACTGTGAGAGAAAAAAAAATTTCTGTTCTTCATAAGGCACCCAGTGTCAGGTATTTTTCCCGCAGCAGCCTGAACAAACTAAGACGGTTGGGATTGTGTTAAATTTATAAATAAATTTAAGGACATTCGAAGCCTTTTTTAGGTTGATTCTTCCAATACAAGAATATGGTACCTGTTCCCATTTACTCACTTCTGTCTTTGCACTTGGAGAGTGTTGTAGAACGTTGCTCACATATATTTTGAATATCTCTTCAGTTTATGTCCAAGTATTTCATTTTATTTTTTACTGTTACCAAGAAACTCCTATCTCCCACCCGATCTTCTAACTGGTATTTGTTTATACATATGAAATCTCTCTGTATTTTTATGCCTTATATTTCTTCATCCGTCTCCCCCGCCCCAAGCTTAAATTATAAGCATAGGTGGATTGAAAATGAGAAATCAACAGTTATTTTTTCCCCATTGAAGATCTTACTTCTTCTTTGTCATTAAGTGCTGGTGGTAAGAAGTCTGCTCTCAGTGGAATTGGGTTTTTTTTTTAATTTTTTAAAAGTTTTATTATTTATCTTTTTCTTTATTAAAAAAATTTTTTTTAAACGTTTATTTATTTTTGAGACAGAGAGAGACAGAGCATGAATGGGGGAGGGGCAGAGAGAGAGGGAGACACAGAATCGGAAGCAGGCCCCAGGCTCCGAGCCATCAGCCCAGAGCCCGACGCGGGGCTCGAACTCACGGACCGCGAGATTGTGACCTGAGCCGAAGTCGGACGCTCAACCGACTGAGCCACCCAGGCACCCCTTATTTATCTTTAAGAGAGAGGGGGAGACAGAGCACGAGTGCAGGAGGGGCAGAGAGAGAGGGAGACACAGAGTCAGAAGCAGGCTCCAGGCTCGGAGCTGTCAGCACAGAGCCCGAAGCAGGGCTCGAACTCACAAACCGTGAGATCATGACCTGAGCCGAAGTCAGAAGTTTAACCGACTGAGCCACCCAGGCCCCCCTCAGTGGAATTGTTATTAACTTGTCTTTTATAACTTCTACTATGATCTTTTCATCTCTGAAATTCTGCGTCTATACTATGGAATGTCTAGATGTCTATTTGTTCAAATGTATGATATTGGGTTCTGAGTGTGTTTTATTCTCCACAGTCAAGCTTTTCTTAATTAAAAAAATTATTAATAATTATATCCTCAAATTATCGCATCTCACCATTCCTTCCATTTGTTTCCTCTGAAAATCCTGTTTCCCAAATGTGGAAGCATCTCAATCAATTTTCTGTATCTTTTATCTTCTCTTTCTTATTTCTCTGGATTTTTAAAGAATTCACTAACTTGCTTTTTTGCTCCAGTATTTAGATAATTCTGTTTTTAATTCTCTGATTCGAGGTCTCATTGCCAAGATTTCAATGGGTTTATTTTCAAATATACCAGTTCTTTAAAAGTACCTTTGTATTTTTATTTTAGTTCTTTAATCAAAGTTATACTTTCATTGATGTCTTGGAAAATTTTCAATACCTTTCTTCTAAATCTCTTTCTTTTTTAAAAAAAAAATTACTTGACGTTTATTTGTTTTTGAGAGAAAGAGAGACACAGCATGAGCAGGGGAGGGTCAGAGGGAGAGGGAGATACAGAACCCGAAGCAGGCTCCAGACTCTGAGCTGTCATCCCAGAGCCCAATGTGGGGCTCGAACCCCTGACCTGAGCCGAAGTTGGATGCTTAACCGACTGAGCCACCCAGGCGCCCCTAAATCTTTTTCTATCATATGAAAATAATTTCTTGTGGAGTTAACTTCTGTTTCAACTGTTTACTTTGTTAGCTGTCTTTCACAGCATTAGGGTTGGTTTTTGGGTTTTTGTGGGGTTTTTTGTTTTTTGTTTTTTTTTGCATTTTGGAATTTTCATGGGTAGCCTCATTCTTTCCCCCTTCCTCCTATTCACCTCTGCATTCTTCTCTTTACCAGTTTTGTAGCTGCTTCTTTACGTCCTCTGGGCTCCCAGTCCAAAACTAGGTCTAATAATGACATCTTCAGTCTTCTGTCTCACAGTGATCTCGGTGGACCTGATAGATATAGTCTAGCAGGTGGCTTGGTTCAAACGGAGGTTGTCCGCCCTTTTACTTTCCTAGGCTTCCTAGGCCTCCGGCTTTATTCTAGCTCTAGCCTCAGGCAACATTTGGGGTAATTTCCTTAGGCTCCTTTTAAGCGGTTGAGTTGGCAACCACACCCTGGTTTCTGGCTTCGCATTGCAAACCTACCTTTTTCCCTGAATTACCTAAATCGCGGCAATACCCTTGGCCATGCAGGAACTAAATTGCTGGCTATCACTGCCTGTTCTTGGGCTATGAGTTCAGTAAGCCTGTAGTTCAGCCCATTTCCGGGTCATGGATATACGTCTCTTGTAGTTGCTGGCCACTGCATTTTTTTAAAAAAATTTACTTCTTGGGGCGCCTGGGTGGCGCAGTCGGTTGAGCGTCCGACTTCAGCCAGGTCACGATCTCGCGGTCCGTGAGTTCGAGCCCCGCGTCGGGCTCTGGGCTGATGGCTCAGAGCCTGGAGCCTGTTTCCGATTCTGTGTCTCCCTCTCTCTCTGCCCCTCCCCCGTTCATGCTCTGTCTCTCTCTGTCCCAAAAATAAATAAACGTTGAAAAAAAAATTAAAAAAAAAAAATTTACTTCTTCTATCTGAGGCATTATTGCTATGTGTTTAGATCAGAAAAGATACTAAAAGCAAAGCGTCGTTGAGGAATTTTAATTGGAAACCTACCTGAGTCTGATTCTTGGCATCATTTATCCTGGATTTAACATCCACTGTGGCTGCATAGGATCAGATCACATGCCTGTATCAAAGCTTTAAGGGAAGCTAAAAAAGCATCTGGCACTTTCAGCTCCTATAAGGAGAGATCATTCTGCCTTTAATTTTTTTTTAACGTTTATTTATTTTTGAGACAGAGGGAGACAGAGCGCGAGCTGGGGAAGGGCAGAGAGAAAGGGAGACACAGAATCTGAAACAGGCTCGAGGCTCTGAGCTGTCGGCACAGAGCCCGCCGCGGGGCTCGAACCCACGCACCGTGAGATCATGACCTGAGCCCAAGTCGGACGCTTAACCGACGGAGCCACCCAGGCGCCCTGATCATTCTGCCTTTAAACAAAGCTCATGATTTGTTGATTTTCCAAACGTGGACGGGGGATTCAGATTTAAGGTTGCCAAACAAAATGGCTATCTACTGTAGTATATACCCTGGGAACCTATGAAAAGATAGCTTCTATCTGAGCATCACATACACTTTTTCATTTCTGTGCAAAACCACATAGCTACTGAAACAGCAACAAACTGAAGTTTGATTTCCATGCAATACAGAGCTACAGGCCCTTCGGATCATCATGACTAAAATGCACAATGGCCTGGTTTTATACTTTATAATAGCTTTTAATCTACATTGGTTGGAACTCTAGAGGCCCATCTGTTCTAACAGAAGACTTTGTCAACTTTATATTTTTATGGCACTACTGTAATTGCAGGTTTTTTGTGATATTTGTAGTGTTCGAGCTGAAAATAATGAGAAAAATAATCTATAAAAAGGTTTGGGATGCCATCGACTTTCTAGCAGTTACCATGCAATCGCAGATGCTGGGGACATTTAATGATTTAATTATATGGAACTTGAGGCTCTCTTTCCACTTTGAAAACTTGTAGACTTTTAGTATCAGAAATAATAAGGGAAAGAAAAAGGAATGGTCTCCAGATTCCTTTTCCCTTCATGTCTGAGAAAAGATTTCCTTTGCCTTATGCCCACTGGAAAAGATGACCACTCCTTTGGTCCTGTACGAATCTCCATTTGTAATTCCTGTATTGAAAATGAAGGTGCATTGGGGCGGCTGGGTGGCTCAGTCAGTCGAGCGTCTGACTCTCGACTTCAGCTCAGGTTATGGTCCCGGGGTTGTGGGATCGAGGCTCACACCGAGCTCTACACTGAGCATGGGACCTGCTTGAGCGTCTCTCTCCCTCTCCCGCTGCCCCTCTCCCCTGCTTGTGCTCTCTCTTGCTCTCTCAAAATAAATGAATGAACTTAAAAAAAAAAAAAAACAACGTGAAGGGTCCTAGAAGTCTTCTCTTGAATCTTTGTTCGTGACTCAGTGCCTTTTCTTCATATACCATGCGTGAAGGAAGCCCTCTCTTCTTCTCCAAGACCTGTACCTATCTCTGCAGTGGTCAAAGCCTGCAGGTTTTCTAGAAAACTTTTGGAGTCACATTTCAACACAATATGGGGTTTGTTTTCCATACTGATTAAAGCAACATCTGACTCGCAAGAGTGGCACCGTGGCCATTTTAAAGTATCTTCACCATGGGGCGCCTGGGTGGCGCAGTCGGTTGAGCGTCCGACTTCAGCCAGGTCACGATCTCGCGGTCCGTGAGTTCGAGCCCCGCGTCGGGCTCTGGGCTGATGGCTCAGAGCCTGGAGCCTGTTTCCCATTCTGTGTCTCCCTCTCTCTCTGCCCCTCCCCTGTTCATGCTCTGTCTCTCTCTGTCCCAAAAATAAATAAACATTGAAAAAAAATAAATAAAGTATCTTCACCTTAGAAGATAACCCATCTGTAAAGATTGTCTCCAGTCTCTGCATTATGCCTGATTACTGCTACAGCATATTCTCGGCAAATCCTCTATCTTTTTGACCCTTGTTTTAAAGATACCCTAGACCATGATCGAAAATTCTCTATGCATTTACCAGATGAGAGACTTCTTGATTGCCTAGAATTTGGTGATGATCTATCACCTTCTTCTCAGAATATTCACTACCTACTTTTTATCATCTGATGTCTCTGCTTAGATATCTGTTTCCACCTCAAGCTGGACGTTGGTTAAGACTAACTTCTCCTTATCCTAAATACAACAGGTAACACCCACTGGAGGAGGTAAAGGTGGAATAAGAGGCAAGCAAGCCTGGAAGTCAAGCTTGGGAGTGAAGCATGAAATGTGTTTTCCACCCAGGAAAGACTAACGTGGATTCATTCGTCTCCTCAAAGAACGGGTCCTTGGACTAACTATTCAGGGTGCCTGGCATGCTGTGAAGGTTCAGAAAAAGTTATACTCAGCTTCTTTGTAAAATAATCTGTGGTGTTTGGGGCGCCTGGGCAGCTCAGTCGGTTAAGCATCCAACTTCGGCTCAGGTCATGATCTCACGGTTCGTGGGTTCGAGCCCCGCGTCGGGCTCTGGACTGACAGCTCAGAGCCTGGAGCCCGCTTCTGATTCTGTGTCTCTCCCTCTCTCTGCCCCTCCCCTGATCGCTCTGTCTCTCAAAAATAAATAAATGTAAATAAATAAATAAATAAATAATCTGTGGTGTTAAATTCAAGGTTAGGATGAAAATGTAACTCTAAGAGAGAAAACAATCATATGCTATATTCAATTAATACTGAGGACGTCAGGAAAAGAGGAGAAAGAAAAAAAAAGAGCAAGGACAATGAATAGAAAACAACCCCAAATACGGTAGATATTAATCAAACCATATAAATAATCGTTTTAAATGTGAAGGATCAAAATATACCAATTAAGAGAGACACTGTGAGTGGAGAAAAACAGAAGACCCAGGACTGTCTACAGGAAGCCTACAAATATGTAAAGACAGAAATAGCTAAAAAGGACAGGGTTGTGAGATAATAAATTTCTGTTCTTTAAGCCCAAAAAAAGGGGGGGGGAGTAGGGGAGAAGGATGAACAAGGATACTAATCAAAAGAAAGCTAGAGTAGCTATATTAATTTCAGACACAGCCGACTTCAGAGCAAGGAAAATGATCTGAGATAAAGAGAAGCATTGCATAACGATAAAAGAATTAATTCTCCCAGAAGACGTAACAATCTTTACTGTGTGTGCACTTAACAGCAGAGCATCAAAATACGTGAGGCAAAACTGATAGAACTGTGAGGGGAAATATACGAATGCACTATTGTACTTGAAGATGTCAACATCCCTCAGTCGGTAATTGACAGATCCGGCATGCAGAAAATCAGTAATGAGAGAGTTGAACAGAACAGCATCATCAACCAACTGCATCTAACTGACATTTATAGAATACTTCATCCAGGAACGAGAGAATTCACGTTTCTTCTCAAGCTCACATGGAACATGCACCACGACAGACCACATTCTGGCCCACGAAATACACCTTAACAAGTTTAAAAGAACAGACGTGTCTAATAGGCTCTCAGGCCTCAATAGAATTAAAATATGTATCAATAACACAAGCGTAGCTGGAACATTCAAAGATATCTGGAAATGAAACAACAAACTTCTAAATAATAAATAGGCCAAAGAAGTCCCAAGAGAAGCTATGCTATTTTTTTTTAAAAGCATTTTTATTTATTACTTTTAATTTTTTTTTCAACATTTTTTTATTTATTTTTGGGACAGAGAGAGACAGAGCATGAATGGGGGAGGGGCAGAGAGAGAGGGAGACCCAGAATCGGAAACAGGCTCCAGGCTCTGAGCCATCAGCCCAGAGCCTGACGCGGGGCTCGAACTCCCAGACCGTGAGATCGTGACCTGGCTGAAGTCGGACGCTTAACCGACTGCGCCACCCAGGCGCCCCGAAGCTATGCTATTTTTAAATGAAGGAAGGAAGAATAAATCATCTGAGTCGGCTCTTATTGATTTAAAAAATTGAATCAAGAATGAGTAACTGTCCAAAGAGAAAGCACCAGACTCAGACGGCTTCACTAGCGAACTGTACCAAATGTCGAAGACAGAAATGATATGGATTCTCTACAATGGCTTCCAGATAATGGAAGCAGAAGGAACACTTCCTAATTCATTCCATGAGACCAGGCTTCCTCTGATACCAAATCCAGGCAAAAACACTATAATGAAGGAAAACTATGAACCACTATCTCTCATGAACATAGACGTAAGAATTCCTAACAAAATACCGGCAAGTTGAGCGTGGAAACGCATAAAAAGAATTATGCAGCAAAACTAAGTGGGATTTCCTCCAGGTATACAAAGCTGGTTCAACTTTTAAAAATTCCTTAACATAATCCATACTATTGATAGTCTAAAGAAAATAATATCTAGTCCTGTCGATAGGTGCAGAAATATTATTTGACAACATCCAACAGCCATTCGTGATAAAAACTCTCCAACAAGTACGAATAGAGGAAAACTTCCTCTAACGCTTAATGATGAGAAATCAGAGCTTCCCTCCTAAAACCAAGACCACCCCTCTTGTTCCACGTTGTACTGGAAATCCTAGCTAATGTAATCAGACAAGAAAATGAAATAAAAGGTATACGGATTGGGATTGAAGAAATAAAACTGTCTTTGTTCACAGACGATATGATTGTCAATGTAGAAAATCCCAAATCATCAACAAAAAAACCTCGTGGAACAATAAGCAAATATAGCATGGTTTTAGGATAAAACATTAATGTACAATTTCAACTGCTTTCCTATATGCCAGCAAATTGGAATTTGAAATTAAAAACACACCATTTACATTAGCACTAAAGAAAAAAAGAAGTAGGCATAGATATAAAAAGATGTCCAAGATCGGGGTGCCTGTGTGGCTCGGTCGGTTAAGCGTCCGACTTCAGCTCAGGCCATGATCTCACAGTTCATGGGTTCGAGCCCCGTGTCGGGCTCTGTGCTGACAGCTCAGAGCCTGGAGCCTTCTTCAGATTCTGTGTGTGTGTGTTTCTCTCTCTGCTGCTCCCCTGCTCATGCGCACTCTCTCTCTCTGAAATAAAGAAACACTAAAAAAAATTTTTTTTAATTAAACAGCTATCCATGGGGGCGTCTGGATGGCTCAGTCTGTTGAGCATCTGACTCTTGATTTGGGCTCAGGTCACGATCCCAGGGGCTGAACATGGAGCTTGCTTGAGATTATTTTTCTCTCTCTCCCCCTCTGCCCCTCTCTCCTACTCTCTCTCTCCCTCTCAAAAATAAAAAATAAACAGCTGTCCATGAATAAAAACTGCTCTGAGAGAGCTCTAGGGTTCCCTTAAGAAATTTTAGCAACATAACAGAAAAAAGACAAAAACAGAATATTCTCAACAAGAAAAGAAGACAGCCTCATTTTGCCTGCATCATTCCATCCCCCAAGGGCTACTTCGATGCCAAGTGGAAACTACCCAGCTAGAAGGAGTTTCCCTCCCCAGGAATGGAAGAATAGGGCGAGTGGTGACCAGCTTCCCCACCCTTTTGGAGCATGGCCGGAAGCTGCCGCTGCCATTAAACCCCACCCAGACCCGCAAAGGTGAAAGGTATAGAGACAGCTAAGAACAGGGAAGGAAAAGCAGGGCGATTGAGAGCAGACAGGCAGCCGGAGTGATCACAGTCACTCCAGTCCGGTCCAGAGACCGGCTCTGCAGAGACACTCCGCGGTTTTTACCACCGAAGAAGAAACCAACAGCCCCCTCTGTAGATTTCACCAGCGCTCGCCCCACAGGCGTTTGCGTTCGTGGGCACCGCTGTCTGGCTCCCTCCCCCTGGCCCCTGCTGGAGTTCAAGAGTCTCATCAGCCTCTGTGGCTTCATGAGTATAAGACACCGGCTGCCTGAGTCCCTCCCTGTCCCCGCTGGGGCCCGAGATACACACTGGCAGCCAGCTCAGGTCTCCGTGGCCGCGTGAGCGCAAGATGCCAGCCTAGATGCCCCAGCTGACCCCCAGAGCCATGTGCACTCCATCCTAATGCCATCGGTGGCCTCCACCACAGGACCTATGCCCATCGAGAGAGTGAGCAGTCATAGGAGAGCACATCACCATCTAGGGCCCCCACGAGCCCTTTCTTCAGCCACTGGCCCGCACCAATACAGTTCCCCGTAGCTAACACCTTCAGCTATGCACCTTCACGCTCCCAGCCCAGACGCCATCACCAGCCTCCTCTGTGGTGCACATGCTCAAGGAGAGAGAGTGTAGCCAGCCACAGGAAGGCATGCCGACAGACAGAGCCCTCCAACCTGCCAATGAGCCCACAGTTGACCTTGGCTTTGCTACTTGTCCTAACCCCCACCAGTGGTCTGCAACCAGTGACTGCTGGAATATTATTCAAGAATTCAAAAGAATGAGGGGTGCCCGGGTGGCTCAGTTAGGCGTCCAACTTCGGATCCGGTCATGATCCCACAGTTCATGGGTTCGAGCCCTGCGTCGGGCTCTGTGCTCACAGCTCAGAGCCTGGAGCCTGCTTTGGATTCTGTGTCTCCCTCTCTCTCCGCCCCTCCCCTGATCATGCTCTCTCTCTCTCAAAAAAAAATGAATAAACATTAAAAAAAAAAAAAGGAAAATCCCATAAGGCTATTAGCTGACTAGCCTTTTCAGCAGAAAGTGCAGGCCAGAAAGGAGCAGTATAATATATTCAAAGTGCTGAAACTAAAAAACTTGCAAGAATACTTTATCTGGCAAGGCTATCGTTCAGAATTGAAGGAGAGCTAAAGAGTTTCCTAGACAAACAAAAGGTCAAGGAGTTTATCACTACCAAACCAGACTTACAAGGAATGGTAAAAGGAATTGCTTAAGTGGAAAGAAAAAGCCATGACCAGAAGTAGCAATATGATGAAAGGAAAAAAATTCACAGGTAAAAGCAAACGTATAGTAAAGGGAATAGATTACTCACTTACAAAGCCAGTTAGCAGGTTAAAAATAATTATGTCTACAAAGGTAGTGAAAGGATACACAAAATAAAAGATGTTAGACATGATATTATATACACAAATTGTGGATGGGGGAGGAAAAATTCAGCACTTTTAGAATGTGTTTGAACTTAAGCAACCATCAACTTAATATAGACTGCAATACACATAGGATGTTAGATATGAACCTAATAGTAACCACCATCAAAAACCTATCATAGATACATAAAAAAATAAACAGAGAAGAACCCGAGCATAACCCTAAAGAGAGCCACCAAAACATAAAGGAAGAGAACAAGAAAAGGAACAGAAAAGGAGTACAAAAACATCCAGAAAACAATGAACAAAATGGCAATAAATACGTAGCTATCAATAATCCTTTAAATGAAAATGGGCTAAATGCTCCAATCAAAAGACGAAAGGGGAGGGGCGCCTGGGGGGCTCAGTCGGTTAAGCGTCCGACTTGGGCTCAGGTCATGATCTGAGGGTTCGTGGGTTCGAGCTCCGCATCGGGCTCTGTGCTGATAGCTCAAAGCCTGGAGCCTGCTTCGGATTCTGTGTGTGTCTCTCTCTCTCTCTTCCCCTCCCCCACTCGTGCTCTGTCTCCCTCTGTCTCAAAAATAAATAAACATTAAAAAAAATTTTTTTTAAGACAAAGGGAAATGAATGGATAAAAAGAAAAACAAGACTTATCTATATATTGCCTACAAGAGACTCACTTTAGACCTGAAGACACATAGAGATTGAAGGTGAAGGGTTGGAAAAAGATATTGCATGCAAATGTAAGCAAAAAATAAAAACCAGGGTAGCAGTACTCACAAAATAGACTTTAAAGCAAAGATTAGCAAGAGACAAAAAAGGGCATTTCATAATGATAAAGGGATCAATCCAACAAAAGGATATAACAATTGTAAATATGTGCGTACCCAGCATGGGAGCACCTAAATGCATAAAGCAAATATTAAGAAACATGAAGGGAGGAATGGACAGACATTGACAGAAATCGACTACTGCCAGTAATGATAGTAAGGGACTTTAACACCCCACTTGCATCAGTGAATACATTGTCCAGACAGAAAATCAAGAAGAAACTAGTGACTTTGAATGAAACACTAGGCTAGATGGACCTAACAGACATTTACAGAACATCCCATCCAAAAACCAGCAGAATACATATTGTTTCCAAGTACACATGGAACATTCTCCAGGATAGATCACAAGTTAGGTTACAAACCAAGTTTCAATAAATTTAAGAAGATTGAAATTATATCAAGCATCTTTTCAATAGTATGAAACTAGAAATCATACAAGAAAAAAACCCAAAAAAATCATAAACACATGGATGTTAGACAACATGCTGCCCAACAACCAGTGGGTCAATGAAGAAATCAAAGTAGAAATTTTTAAAAAATACACAAAAATAAACTCAAAATGGATAAAGGACCTGAATGTGAGACAGGAAACCATCCAGACCCTAGAGGAGAAAGCCGGAAAAAAACCTCTCGGAACCTCAGCCACAGCAATTTCTTACTTGACAGATCTCCAAAGGCAAGGGAATTAAAAGCAAAAGTGAACTATTGGGACCTCATGAAGATAAAAACTCCTGCACTGCAAAGGAAACAATCAACAAAACTAAAAGGCAACCAACAGAATGGGAAAAGATATTTGCAAATGATGTATCGGACAAAGGGTTGGTATCCAAAATCTATAAAGAGCTCACCAAACTCCACACCCGAAAAACAAATAATCCAGTGAAGAAATGGGCAGAAAACTTCTCCAAAGAAGACATCCGGATGGCCAACAGGCACATGAAAAGATGCTCAACGTTGGTCCTCGTCAGGGAAATACAAATCAAAACCACACTCAGATATCACCTCACGCCAGTCAGAGTGGCCAAAATGAACAAATCAGGAGACTATAGATGCTGGAGAGGATGTGGAGAAACGGGAACCCTCTTGCACTGTCGGCCAGAATGCAAACAGGTACAGCCGCTCTGGAAAACAGTGTGGAGGTTCCTCACAAAATGAAAAATAGACCTACCCTATGACCCAGCAATAGCACTGCTAGGAATTTACCCAAGGGATACAGAGTGCTGATGCATAGGGGCACTTGTACCCCAATGTTTATAGCAGCGCCTTCAACAATAGCCAAATTGTGGAAAGAGCCTAAATGTCCATCAACTGACGAGTGGATAAAGAAATTGTGGTTTATATACACAATGGAATACTACTTGGCAATGAGAAAGAATGAAATATGGCCTTTAGTAGCAACGTGGATGGAACTGGAGAGTGTGATGCTAAGTGAAATAAGTCATACAGAGAAAGACAGATACCATATGTTTTCACTCTTATGTGGATCCCGAGAAACTTAACAGAAGACATTGAGGGAGGGGAAGGGGAAAAAAAGTTAGAGAGGGAGGGAGCCAAACCATAAGGGACTCTTAAAAACTGAGAACAAACTGAGGGTTGATGGGGGGTGGGAGGGAGGGGAGGGTGGGTGATGGGTATGGAGGAGGGTACCTGTTGGGATGAGCACTGGGTGTTGTATGGAAACCAATTTGACAATAAATTTCGTATTTAAAAAAAATACAAGGAGATAAATGAAAATGGAAACACAAGGGTCCAAAATCCTTAGGATATGGCAAAAGTGGTTCTAAGAGGAAAGTTCATAGAGATACAGGCCTACCTCAAGAAACAAGAAAAATCTCAAACAGTGCAACCTTACACCTGAAAGAACTAGAAAAAGAACAAATAACGCCCAAAATTAGTAAAAGGAAGGAAATAGTAGAGATTAGAGTGGAAATAAATCAAATAGAAACTTAAAAAGAAAACCTTCCATAAGAAAGACCAAATAAAATCAAAGGTTGGTTCTTTGCAAAGATAAACAAAATTGATAAACCTTTAGACAGGCTCGTCAAGAAAGAAAGAGGACTCAAATAAATAAAATCAGAAATAAATGAAGAGAAATAGCAACCGACATCACAGAAATACAAATAATTGTAAGAGAATATTATGAAAAAGTATATGCCAACACATTTGACAACCTACAAGAAATGGATAAAGTCCTAGAGACATACAATCTTCCAAAACTGAATCAGGAAGGAAGAGAACATTTGAACAGACCAATTACTTGTCATGAAATTGAATTGGTAACAACAACAACAACAAAAAACTCCCAACAAACAGAAGTCAAGGACCATAGGGCTTCACAGGTGAATTCTACCAGACATTGAAAAAAGAATTCCTGTTCTTCTCAAACTATTCCAAAAAATAGAAGAGGAAAGAGAACCTTCAAGTTAATTTTCCCCTGATACTAAAACCAAGGACACTACAAAAAAAAAAAAAGAAAACTACAGGCCAGTATCTCCGATGAATATAGATGCAAAATATCCTCCACAAAATATCAGCCAACCAAATTCGACAATGCATCAGAAGGATCCTTCACCATGATCAATGGAATATTATTCAGCCGTGAGACAAAAGGAAATCTTGCCATTGCAACAATTGGATGAACCGGGCGGGCATTCTGCCAAGAGAAAGACGAACAATGTATGATGCCATATTTGATGTCATAATGATATATTACGATGAATCTAAAAGAGCTGAACTCATAGGAACAGGGGCTGCGAAGTTGGGGAAATGAAGAGATGCTGGTCAAAAAGTACAAACTTCCAGTTATAAAATGAATAACCGCTGGGGAGCTAACGTACAGCATGGTGATTATAGCCAATAATACCGCATCATATACTTGAAAGGTGTTAACGGAGTACATATTAAATGTCTTCACCACAAAAGAGAAATGATAATTATGTGACATGGCAAAAGGAGTAACTAATGCTATGGTGGTAATTGTTCTGGAATATATTTATTTATTGGGGTGCCTGGGTGGCTCAGTCCATTAAGCGTTCGACTTCGGCTCAGGTCATGATCTCATGGTTCGTGCATTCGAGCCCCGCATCGGGCTCTGTGCTGACAGCTCAGAGCCTGAAGCCTGTTTCGGATTCTGTGTCTCCCTCTCTCTCTGACACTCCCCCGTTCATGCTCTGTCTCTCTCTGTTTCAAAAATAAATAAACGTTAAAAAAAAATACCCTATACACTTTAAAATTGGGGCACCCAGGTGGCTCAGTTGGTTAAGCACCTGACTCTTGATCTCAGCTCAGGTCTTGATCTCAGGGTTGTGAGTTCAATCCCTGGGTTGGGCTCCATGCTGGGTGTAGAGCCTACTTAAAAAAAATAAATTGAAATTATATGTCAATTATATCTCAATAAACCTGGGGGAGGGACTTACTATGAAGTCATGGTCGTTCAGACTGTACGATATCAGTAAAAGAATAGATAAATAGATCAAGAAAAAGAAAAGAGAGCCATAAATAGACTTCTAAGATCTAGTCTGTTTATCTTTGACAAAGGAGCAAAGGAAATTCAGCGGAGCAAAGATAATCTTTTTAACAAATGGTGCTGGACACCCACATGCAAAAAAATAAATCTAGACATTTTCCCTTACACCTGTCGCAAAAATTAAGTCAAAATGGATAACTGACCTATGTGTAAATTTAAAACTTTAAAACTGCTGGAAGATCGCATGGGAGAAAATCTAGCAGACCTTAGATTTAACAATGACCTGTTAGATTCAACAGCAAAGGCACAATCCGTGAAGGAAAAAATTGCTCAATTGGGTTTTGTTAAAATGAAAAGCTTCTGCTCTGCAAGAGACACAATGGAGGGAATGAAAAGAGAAGCCTCAGTCTGGGAGAAAATCTTTGCAAAACACGTATCTGTTAAATTAGGGATCTGTATCCAAAATGTGCAAAGAATTCTGAAAACCCCACAAGAAAAAAACAAAGAACCTGATTAAAAAATGGACAAAAGGTCTGAAGAGGCAACTCACCAAAGAAGATAAACATACGAACAGATGTTCCACGTCATTAGGGAATTGCAAATTCAAACAACGAGATACCCCCACCCACCTATTATTAGAATGGCCAAGTTCAGAACACCGTCAAAACTAACTTCTGGAAGGTATGTAGAGCGATAACAATCCTTATTCGTGGCTGGTGGAAATACAAAATGGTACAGCCACTTTGGAAGATAGTCTGGCAGCTTCTTATAAAAGTAAACATACTTTCACCATACGATCCAACAATCACGCTCCTAGTATTTACCAAAACGAGTTGACAACTTAGGTCCACACAAAAACCTGCGCACAGATGTTTATGACAGCTTTATCCATAATTGCCATAAGCGACTAAAATACTCTTCAGTAGACAAAGGGGTAAATGGGTACATCTAGACCATGGAATCTTACTCAGCACTAAAAAGAAATGAGCTATCAAGCCACTAAATACATTGAGGAGATTTTTTTAAAGAATTTTCTTAATGCTTATTTGTTTTTGAGAGACGGCGCACGAGCAGAGGAGGGGCAGAGAAAGAGGGACACACAGAATCGGAAACAGGCTCCACGCTCTGAGCTGTCAGCACAGAGCCCGGCACGGGACTTGAACCCACGAACCGCGAGATCATGACCTGAGCCGAAATAGGACACTTAACCTGACTGAGCCGCCCAGGCGCCCCAAGACATTGAGGAACTTTAAGTGCATATTACTAAGTGAAAGAAGCCATTCTGGAAAAGCTATATACTGGATGACTCCAATGATAGGAATTTCTGGAAACGACCAAACTATGGAGACAGTAAGCACATCAGTGGTTGCCAAGGGTTGCAGGAGAAACACAGGGCAGTGTAGCTATCATGTACGCAAAATGGTGCAGCTACTTTGGAAGGCAGTTTGACACTCTCTTAAAAAGGTAAACACAGTCTTACCATATGATCCAATAATCATGCTCCTACTTATTTACCCAAATGAATTGAAAACCTCGGTTTACCCAAAAACCTACCTATAAATGTTTATAGTTTTATTCATAGTTGCCAAACTTGGAGGTGATAAAGGTGTCCTTCAGTAAGTGAATGCATAAGCAAACTGTGGGACATCATTATAATGGAATATTACTCACTGATAAAAAAGAAAGGATCTATCCAGCAACTAAAGACATGAAGTAACCTTACATCCATGTCGGGAAATACAAGAAGCCAGTCTGAAAAGGCTACCAACTGTATAATCCCAACTTTATTGCATCCTGGAAAAGTAAAACTGTAGCTACCGTAACAAACAGGTTTTTGACAGGGTTCAAGGTCAGGAGGAGGGAGGTGGACCACAGGGGATATTTAGAGCAGTGTAACTATTGTATATATAATACGTATATACATATATATACACATACCTATACATATATACACAACATGATGGATTTTTTTAAACCCGTAGAACTGTATAACCCAGAGTGGACCCAAATGTAAACTATGGACTTTATCAATGATAATGTCTCAATATTAATGATAACATTTCAGTCGTGCCTCAAGAACCTCAAGATTGGTTCTCCAATCGTAACAAATGTACTACATGGTTACAAGAGGTTAATATTATGGCAAACTGAGGAGGGGAGAGGAATGGGGATATATGGGAGCTCTGTGTGCTTCCTGCTCAATTTTTCTGTAAACCCGAAATGCTCTAACAAATAAAATCTATTATTGGAAACAATATACCTCCCATGAATACACTTACCATATGACCCTATAATTCCATGCCTACATGTTAACTATGTACTTTAGAGAACTGAAAACTTATGTTCCCACACAAAACCTGTGCATCGATGTTTACAGCAGCTTTATTCACAATAGCACCAAGCCGGAAACAACCCAAACGTCCTTCGGTAGGCTAAATGGATAAATGGACAGTGCTACGTCCATAAAATGAAATCCTACTCGGCAATGAACGTGAGCAGACTAGAGATACCTGCAACAACAACATGGGTGGGTCTCAAATGCATTTTTCAAAGTGAAGGAAGCCAGACTCAAAAGGTCACACATGGTATAATCTCATCTCTGGCATTCTGGAAACAAAACTGCAGGCAGGGAGAACAGATAAGTGGTTGCCAGGGGTTGGGGGAGTGGAATGTTTGGCTATAAAAAGGTAGGGTGAGCTAATATTTAGTGGTGCGGAGGCCGTTCTGTATCCTGATCGTAATGGTAGTTGCACAGCTCTCTGCGTTTTGGCAAAACTCATATAATTCATTGTACACTAAAAGAGGAGATTATCAGGGCGCCTGGGTGGTTCAGTCGGTGAAGCGCCAGACTTCGGCTCAGGTCACGATCTCACGGTCGTGGGTTCGAGCCCCGCGTCGGGCTCTGGGCTGACGGCTCGGAGCCTGGAGCCTGCTTCGGACTCTGTCTCCCTCTCTCTCTGCCCCTCCCCAGCTCGCCCTCTCACTGTCTCTCTCTCTCTCAAAAATAAACATTAAGAAATTTTTTAAAAAGGAGATTATCTTACTAAATGTAAATTAAAATATATGGACCATAACAGATACTTTTCGTATAAATGCTTTGTGCACCACAGAAATAAGGTCTATCGTTATTAGATACTCAAGCGAGAGTAGCCTTGGAAACCTAGGTTTTTGCTTTAAAGAAAAAAAAAGCTTTAGAAAAAAAATAGCTAAATAGCGCTGCATTTTTTCTTGCCAGTCAACTTGATCCAGTGACAAATGAATCATTTCCAAAGGATTCTTCTTCTCAGGTAGTCCTACATATAAAGATTAAAGCATGAATCATAATCGTCAGAGAAATCTCCATAGATTCCTCCATAGCATCTCCTATATTTTATCAGGATAATCTGTTAGACTTTAGGAACGACACTATCTAAAAGATAATGGCTCCAGTAAACCCCATTGTTCTATTTTGTTTTGTTTTGTTTTTAAATGCAGACTTCGCTTTAGTAGGTCTAGGTTGGGCCCAAGAAACTACATTTCTTTTTTTCTTCAATATTTATTTATTTTTGAGACAGAGAGAGACAGAGCATGAATGGGGGAGGGTCAGAGAGAGGGAGACACAGAATCCGAAGCAGGCTCCAGGCTCTGAGCTGCCAGCACAGAGCTCAACGTGGGGTTTGAACTCACGAACTGGGAGATCATCATCTGAGCCGAAGTCAGACGCTCAACCGACTGAGCCACCCAGGTGGCCATATTGGATTATTTTTATTCAGGTTCACAGATTATTTCCTGTGTCATCTCCATCCTCCTACTGAGCCCTTCTGATGAGTTTTTTATTTTGGCTAGTGCGTTTTTCAGTCGTAAAATTTCCATTTTTAAAGATGTTTATTTCTTGGCTGAGATTTTCTACCTTCTTTGTTTATTTCAAAAGTGGCCCTAATTGTTGGAGCATATTTATGATCCTTGTTAAATCCTTATTGGATATTTCCAATATTTGGGTCATCTTGGTGTTTGCATCTGTTCAACGTCCTTTGCCCTGCAAGCTGGGATCTCCTGGTTCTTGGCATGATGAGCGGGTTTTGCTTGTATCCCGGGTAGGCTCGTACTGGGGGCATGATGTTATGAGATTCCAGTTCATATTTATGTCTCATTATTTATTACCACCAGGCTGAGATATTAGTGAGACCCGTCTTCACCCGAGCAGCCTCTGTTGATATCCGCCAGTGAGGGTCTCCCTAGATGCCCAGAGGCCAAGGTAAGAAGCCAGTAGATGACTGACCAGTGTTAGTTCCACACAACGTGTCCACGGGCCTCCTCCAGGGGGGAGGCAGAATTGCCTCGGTCCTGGGGCCGAATGGCAGACAGGCTCAGCTCTCAGGCACGGCCTGCAAAGATTCTCACCACCGGAGAGGCAACACCATCTCGTTTCCATGGTGGGGCCGTAAACAGGTGGGACGGCCCAGCAGAGCTGGGGCAGGTAGTCCAACCGACCCTTGGTTTTCGTTTGTTTGCTTGTGTTTTCACACCGTCTTTGTAGGTATCGACCAGCCAGGGAGCTGGATAGTCAGATCCCACTCACACGATCCTGGGGTTAGCAGAGGGTGGGGTTCCTCCCCCGCCATGGTGTTCGGCTATCACTGAGGCTGTACCCCGTTACCAGTAAATCCTATGGCCAGATAGGGGTCAGGCCTAGTTTTTTTCTTTTTTTTTTTTTGTTTCGGCTGTGCTGTTTGGTGTTCCGGAGCTTAGATCTTCCCCTGGGCTTAGTCTGAGATATACAGCAGGCACATACATACATACGTGCATGTATATATACACATATATGTGTGTATGAATATATATACATATATATGTATATATATGCATGTATGTATGAATTTATATGTATACATATATGTATGTGTATTTATACGTATACAAATATGTATACGTATACATATTTCTATGTATGTATTTGCCTTCTGTACATATAAATTGATTCATTTGTTTGTTTAAATCATTTATTTATTTATTTATTTATTTATTTATTTATATTTATATATAAATATATAAAATGACCCAGATCCATGCTGTTCTTACTGAGGTTCAATACTTTTTCTTGAACGAATGCTTCTCAATCTGATGTCTGACTGTAGCAAATTTCCAGAGTCCTAATAGGGGTGTTTGGGTTAAGTTAATCCAGTTTTACGATGGCTTTTGGGGGGGGGGCGGGGATTTACTGAGCTCCTCACTTCACCATTCTGGAAGTTCTATTCCGTGGTCAATGCAATTTTGTGTCTAATTAGCAAGTTAATGTATTGAGCACTGAACGTAGCCCAATTTCTAATTTCATCATTCCTTCCCTTTTTACGTAGGTGGTAATATAGCAATGAACATGTTATTAGGACCTAAATGGGATCCTGGGGCCAGAAACTCTGCAAGACCCAACAGTATATGAATACACAGGGAAAGTACACTTCTGCTCACATCCAGCTAAAAGTACCTAAACAGTTTTTCGTGTGTTTAGTAACAAAAATTCAACTGAGTATATATATTGTTTTAATTTTTTTAAGTTTATTCATTTATTTTGAGAGAGACAGAGACAGCATGAGTGGGGGAGGGGGAGCGAGAGAGGGAGAGAGAGAATCCCAAACAGGCTCTGAGCTGCCAGCGCTAAGCCCGATATGCGGCTGAGCCAATGAAGCCATGGGATCATGACCTGAACCGAAACCAAAAGTCGGACACTTAACTGACTGAGCCACCCAGGCGCCCCTCAACATAGTATATTTAAAGACCAAATTGGCTTTATTCAGTGATTGAAGAAATGGGCACCATCCCATGTAGCAAATGCAGAAGAACTCCACTGAGCTGCAGAAAATGAAAGATTTTTTTTAAACAACCTTTTTAAATGTTTATTTATTTTTGAGAGAGACAGAGAGCACATGAGTGGGGAAGGGGCAGAGAGAGAGGGAGACACAGAACCCAAAGCAGGCTCCAGGCTCTGAGCCATCAGCACAGAGCCCGAGGCTTAAGATCTACTCTCCACAATTTTGAAATATACAATACCGTATTATTAACTAGTCACTATGCTATACGTTAGATCCTCAAAACTTCTAATAACAGAAAATTTATACCCTCCAACCAACATCTCCCCATTTCCTCCTCTCCCGAGGCCCTGGCAACTACTTTTTTTACTTTTTAGATTTCAAAATAAATGACTAGATGTCATATTATTCCTCCGTGTTGTCGCAAATGACAGGACTTTATTCTTTTTTATGTCTATATAATATTCCAGTGTGTGTGTGTGTGTGTGTGTACATACATTTCACATCTTCTTAATCCATTCATCCGTTGAAGGACATTTATGTTGTTTCTATATCTTGGCTATTGTGAACAATGCTGCAAAAATCTCTGGGGGTACAGAGATTTCTTTAAGATACTGATTCGATTTCTTTCAGATATATACTGAGCCATTGAATAACTGGATCACAGGGTAGGTCTCTTGTTCATTTTTTTAATAACTGCCATTTCCTTAGTGGCTACCCCAATTGACATTCCCACCAATAGTGTATAAGGGCTCCCTTTTCTCCACATCCTCATCAACAGTTCTTATCTCTTGTCATCTTGATAATAGCCATCCTAACAGGCATGAGGTGATATTTCACTGTGGTTTTGATTTGTATTTTCCTGATGATTAGTGATGTTGAGCACCTTTTCATAGAACTATAGGCCATCTGTGTGTCTTCTTTGAGAAAATGTCTATTCAGGTCCTCTGCCCATTTTTAATTGGGTTAGTTGTTTTTTTGCTATTGAGTTGCATGAGTCCTTTATGTATTCTGATGTGAATCTCTTATCAGATATATCGTTTACAAATATGTTCTCCCGTTCTGTAGGTTGCCTTTTCAATTTATGAGTTATTTCCTTTGCTGTGCAAAGGTCTTTAGTGTGCTGTAGTCCTCCTTGTTTATTTTAGCTTTTTTTTTTTTTTTTTGGCTGTGCTTTTGGTGTCTTATCCAAGAAATCATGGTCAAGACCAAGGTCAAGAATCTTTTTCCCTATTTTTTCTTCTAGGAGTTTTATGGTTTCAAGTCTTGCATTTAACCTTTTGACCCATTTCATGTTAATTTTGGGAAGTAGCATAAGATAGGGGTCTAATTTCATTCTTTTGCATGTGGACATCCAGTTTTCCCAGCATCATTCATCGGAGAGAATATCCTTTCCTCTTTTGTGTGTTCTTGGCTCCTTTGTTAAAAGTGAGTTGGCCATATATGTATGAGTTTATCTCTGGGCTTACTATTCTGATCCACTGGTACATATACCTGTATTATACCCGTACCATACTGTTTTGATTATTATAGCTTTGCAATATAGCTTGAAATAAAAAAGTATGGTGCCTTCACCTTTGTTCTTCTTTCGTAGGATTGCTTTGTCTATTTGGGTCTTTTGAGATTCATATAAATTTTAGGATAGTTTTTTTTTCTATTTCTTTGAAAAAAGTGCCATCGGAATTTTGATAGAAACTACATTGAATTTATAGATTCCTTTGTGTAGTGTGGACATTTTCACAATATTAAGTCTTCCAATCCTAGAACACAGGCTATATTTCCATTCATTTGTGTCTTCTTCAACTTCATTGATCAATGTCTTATAGTTTTCCACATACAGGTGTTTCACCTCCTTGGCCAAATTTATTATTACGTATTTTTGTTTGTTTTTGATGCTCTTGTAAATGGGATTGCTTTCTTAACTTCTCTTTCAGATAGTTCATTTTACTTGTATAGAAATGCAACTGATTTTTAAAGATTTTTAAAAATGTTCATTCATTTTTAAAAAAAATTTTAATGTTTTTTTTTTGAAGGAGAGAGAGACTGAGCATGAGGGGCAGAGAGAGAGGGAGACACAGAATCCAAATTGGGCTCCAGGCTCTGAGCTGTCAGCACAGAGCTCAATGCAGGGCTCAAACTCACGAACTGAGAGATCATGACCTGAGCTGAAGTGGGATGCTTAACCAACTGAGCCATCCAGGCACCCCTCAACTAAGTTTTATGTGTTGATTTAGGATCCTGCAACTTTACTGAATTCATTGATTAGTTCTAACAGTTTTTGGTGGAGCCTTTAGGGTTTTCCATATAAAAGATCATGTCATCAGAAACAAAGATAATTTTACTTCCGCATAAATGATTTGGATGTCTTTTACGTCTTTTTTTTTTTTTTTTTGCCTGATTTCTTCTGACTAGGACATCTAGTACCATGTTGAATAGAAATGGTGAGAGTGAACATCCTTGCCTCATTCCTGATCTTAGAAAAAGGCTTTTAATGTTTCACTGTTGAGTGTGACATTAGCTTTGGGCTTGTCATATATAGCCTTCATTATGTTGAGGTGCATTCTTTCTGTACCTAATTTTTTCGATTTATTTTGATAACATGATGTGGCACATTTATTGATTTTCAGATGGTGAAACATACTCATCCTAGGGATGAATCGCACTTGATCATGGTGCACGGTCCTTTTAATGTGCTCTTGAATTAGGTTTGCTAGTATTTTGTTGAGGATGTTTGACTCTACGTTATGGAGCTATTGGCTTGTAATTTTCTTTTCTTGTAGTGTCCTTGTCTGGCTCTGGCATCAGGATAATGTTGGCTTCATAAAATGAGTTTGGAAGTATTCATTCCTCTTCAAAATTATGGAAGAGTTTTAGAAGAATTGATATTAACTCTTCTTGAAGTGTTTTGTAGAATTCACCGTGAAGCCATCTGACTCTGGGCTCTTCTGTGTTCAGAGGTTATTAATTTCTGATTCAGGCACCTTGCTCATTATTGGTCTGTTCAGATTCTCTCTTACTTCATGATTCAGTCTTGGTAAGTTGTATGTTTCTAGAAATTTTTCCATTTCTTCTAAGTTATGATGCTTTTTATTTCTGTGGTATCAGTTGTAATGTCTCCTCTTTCATTATAATTTTATTAACTTGAGTCCTCTCTCTTTTTTCGTAGTGTAGCAAAAGTTTTATCAATTTCATCTTTTCAAAAAATCAACTCTTAGTGTTGTTGATTTTTTTTCCATTGCCTTTCTTGTCTTTATTTCATTTATTTCTGCTCTAACCTTATTTCCTTCCTCTGCTAACTTTGGGCTTAGTTTGTTCTTACTTTTTTTTTTTTTTTTAACATTTTTTTTTTTTTTTAATTTTTGGGACAGAGAGAGACAGAGCATGAACGGGGGAGGGGCAGAGAGAGAGGGAGACACAGAATCGGAAACAGGCTCCAGGCTCCGAGCCATCAGCCCAGAGCCTGATGCGGGGCTCGAACTCACGGACCGGGAGATCGTGACCTGGCTGAAGTCGGACGCTTAACCGACTGCGCCACCCAGGCGCCCCTGTTCTTACTTTTGTAGTCCCTTGAGTTGTAAGGTCGGGTTGTTTATTTAAGATCTTTTCTTTTTTTTTTCATTATTTTTATTTTTATTTTCACTTTTTAAAAATTTAAGGTTAATTAACATATAGTGTCATAATGATTTCAGGAATAGAATTTAGTGATTCGTCACTTACATATAACACCCAGTGCCCCTCCCAACAAGTGCCCTCCTTAATGCCCATCGCCCATTTAGCCCATCCCCCACCCACCTCCGCTCCAGCAACCCTCAGTCTGTCATCTGTACTTAAGACTCTCTTATGGCTCGTCTCCCTCTCTCTCTTTATCTTATTTTTGCTTCCCTTTCCCTATGTTCATCTGCTTTGTTTCTTAAATGCCACACATGAGGGACATCATATGATACTTGTCTTTCTGTGGCTGACTTATGTTGCTTAGCATAATACACTCTAGCTCCATTTATGTTGCTGCAAATGGCAAGATTTCATTCTTTTTGATCGCCGAGGAGCATTCCATTTATCATTCTTTTTATTCTTTATCCATTCGCCATTCGATGGACATTTGGACTCTTTCCATACTTTGGCTATTGTCAATAGTGCTGCTATAAACATTGTGTCTTTCCTTTTTTCTTTTGCTACATCTCATAAGTTTGGGCATATTGTTTCCATTTTCATTTGTTTCAAAATATTTTTGGACTTCCCTTTTGATTTCTTCTTTGACCCACTGATTGTTCGGGAGTGTGTTCATTTGGACACATTTGTGAATTCTCTGGTTTGACTGTTATTGATTTCTAGTTTCATAGCATTGTGGTCAGAAACAATACCTGATGCGCTCGCAATCTTAAGTTTGTTAAGACTTGTTTTGTAACCTAGCACATGTTCTGTCCTGGAGAATGTTGTGTGTGCTTGAGGAGAATGTGTATCCTGCTGCTGTAGGATGGAATGTTCTGTATATGTCTGTTAGGTCCGTTTTGTCCTAAGTAGAGGTCATCATTAATTTTCTGTCTAGATGATCTATCCATTTCTGAGAGTGTGCATTGAAGGCTCCTACTATGATTGCATTTTTGTCTATTTTTGCCTTCATATTTGTTAAGAATTGCATAAGATATTCAGGTGCTCCAGTATTGGGTGCAATATTTACAATTGTTATATTCTCCTGGTGAACCGACCCCTTTATCATTATATGGTGACCTTATTTGTTTTTTGTTGCTGTTTTTGCTTTTAAGTCTATTTTTTCTGATAGAAGCATAGCTAGCCCTGATCTTTTTTGGTTTCCATTTGCATGTCATATTTTCTTTTCCATCCCTTCACTTTCAGCCTATGCATATCCTTAAAGCTTAAGTGAGTCTTTTGCAGTCAGCATATAGCCGGATCTATTTTTTTCACTCATCCAGCCACTCTGGTTTTTAATTGGGGAATTTAAACATTCGCATATAGAGTAATTGTGGGTAGGTAAGGACTTCCTATCACCGTTTTGTTCATTGCTTTCTGATTGTTTTTGGAACAACTGAGTAACCATTCAGAACTCCCGAATGATTCCCTAAACCCTTGTAATTCCCTAAGTGATAAGAGCACTGAGAGCATCAGTTGTTCTAATGTTTGGTCTTTAACCCTGCTTCCTGACACAGACCTTTTGGAACCCTTGTAATTTCCTGGGTGAATAGGAGTGTCTTTTTTATTCGAATGAGGCGACTCTGGGTAGGCTCCTGAATGAGAGCTGGTCACCAGAAAGATGGAGCCCTGATTAGAAGTTTGGGATTTTCAGCTCTGCCCCCCCCCACCCAGGGCTCCAGAGAGAAGGGCTGAAAATGGAGTTAGGGATCGATTGTGCCTATGTGACGAAGCCTCCATAAAAACCCCAATAGTACAGGATTCAGAGAACTTACAGGTGGGAGAATACATCCGTCCCAGGATGTGACACACCCTAACTCCATGAGGACAGAAGCTCCTGTGCTCTGGACCCTCCCAGAACTCATGTATCTCTTCATCTGGCGGTTCACCTGTGTCCTTTATCATATCCTTCATTTTAAAAAAAAAAATTTTTAGCATTTATTCATTTTTGAGAGACGGAGCGTGAGCGGGGGAGAGGCAGAGAGAGAGGGAGACGCAGAATCCGAGGCAGGCTCCGGGCTCCGAGCCATCAGCACAGAGCCGGACGCGGGGCTTGAACCCACGGACTGCAAGATCATGACCTGAGCTGAAGTCAGATGCTTAACCGACTGAACCACCCAGGCTCATATCCTTTAATGAATATCCTTCAGTGAATTAGTAAATGTGAGTGTTTCACTGAGTTTTGTGAGCTGCTCTAGCAAAGTAATTGAAATCAAGGAAGCAGAGTAAACCTGGGTTTGGGAGTGGCACCTGTTTCGGATTCTGTGTCTCCCTGCCCCTCCCGCTTGGTAACCAAATGTGTCAGAAGGAGAGTGTTCTGTGTGAGTGTTTTGTATTATGATCAGGAAAGACAGGATAAAATAGGCAGAGAGGGAAAGGTTCGGACCTGAGGTCTCTGGGTGGGCAAAAACACTGATTTTGGAACAATGCCAGGAGCCTTTGACCACAGCAAACCCCCTCAGGCGTAAGGTCCCTCTTAAGAATGTCACAAACCCCACCTACTGCCCCTCAGGTTCCCCTCAGGAATTTGACCAAAGACCTAAGTGTGGCCATAGGCTACCCCTCGCACAAAGGAAACGAGCCAATCGGGAATGGACAATCCGGCACCTAGAGCTGTCCAGCCAATAAGGGTGGGACCCGAGAAGGAGCTAGAGGGAAGGGGGAGGGCTGACCAGAACCTTCTACCACAAGGACCCTTGCCTATGATCGAGGGCATTCACTTCCGAATGCCCCCTCTCTGCCAAGACAGCTTTCCTACTCTGCTTCCTTTCTCATCTTCTATTCGAATAGACTTTTCTCCGCTGCTCTCTCTATGCCCACCTCTTCATTCTTCCAAGCGTCGAGACAACGAATCCCGGGTATTGAGGCAAAAAAATCCTGTAACAGTATGAAGAGTAAAGGAGACGCACAGATGAAAGTCTCCCAGTAGGTAGAGAACTGAGTAGGTTTTTCCGAATCAGTTGGTGTCAGAGAAATGAGATTTGCTAGAATGGTCCCGGCTCATGGAAACGTGGTGTGGGAAGAAGGGAGGATTAAAAGGTAAAGGATGAGACACCTTTGATTCCTGGGTGGCCACGTCGTCACCCGAGGTCCCCAGCAGCAACTGTGCTCTAATGTTACGAAAGGTAAAAGTTACGAATGGAATTTAAAAACTGTATCCAACTCTTTTCTTTTAAAGCTTTTTTTAAAATGTTTTATGTATTTTTTGAGAGAGAGACAGAGCGCAAGCAGGGGAGGGGCAGAGAGAGAGGGAGACACAGAATCCGAAGCAGGCTCCAGGTTCCGAGCCATCAGCACAGAACCGGACGCGGGGCTCGAACCCATGAACTGCGAGGTCACGACCTGAGCCGAAGTCAGATGCTTAACTGACTGAACCACCCAGGCGCCCCAAAATGTATCTAACTCTCGGGAATTTGGTTCACTGGATAGATGCATAAGGAAATGGAAACTAATAAGGAAAAGTGTCCTATTCTATTGTTTGGCTGCTGTTATTTGCAACAACTAAACTAAAAATAAAAGACGATGCTGGGGTCAAACTTGATACTAGACCGAATTCAGATTTCAGTGAGTCTGAGCTTCAGCCACTAGCTTCCGAACTTCCCCTCAAAAGAAAACTGGGGTACCTGGGGGAGCTCAGTCGGTTAAGCGTCTGACTCTTCACTTTGGCTCAGGCCAGGATCTCACGGTTCGATAGCTGGAGCCCTGCATCAGGCTCCGTCCGTGCTGACAGTGTGGAGCCTGCTTGGGACTCTCTCTCTCTCTCTCTCTCTCTCTCTCTCTCTCTGCCCCTCCCCTGCTCGTGTTCTCTGTCCCCCTCAAAATAAATAAATAAATACATTTGAACAACAACAACAAAAAAGAAAACTTACACAGGGACAACAGAAAGTACTTCTAAGACCTCTGATCACCAAGAATGTAGCCAGCATTGGGGGAGGACAGAACCAAGAAGGTGACGTGATCCAGACACTCCCGAGGGAACAGCCAGCCTGGTGGACCGGGCACAAGCCAGCCGAAGGCTTTTTAATCCTTAGAAAGGGGACTGGCCTTCAACCCCGATGAATGCCAAATGGGAACACCCCGGATGAAGCAGCTGATACGCTTCCTATGCCAACCGTGTGGGACCGGCCTTATGTTGACTGAGGTATTCATCTGCCGAATATGCCCATTATCCAGGTCATGGTAAATGCTGTGGTTAAGGGGCGCCTGGGTGGCTCAGTCGGTCAGGCATCTGACTGCGGCTCAGGTCATGATCTCATGGTTCATGAGTTCGAGCCCCGCATCGGGCTCTCTGCTGTCAGCATGGAGCCTCCTTCGGATCCTCTGTCTCCCTCTTTCTCTGCTCCTCCCCCACTGGTTCTCTCCCTCTCCCTCCCTCTCTCTCAAAAATAAACACACATTTTTTTAAAAGGGGGGGGGCCTTTTCACATGGGCACTCCACGTAAACTTTTTGCAGAACCAAAGGACGGTTCAGGAAGCCTCACTGAGTTTGCCGCCTCAGTTTCCTCTCTGGAGATGCTGATAAAAATACTGAGTCGCTTAGCAAGAGAATGGGGAAAGGCAGAGGAAAGCATCAAGAGGCCCGTCTTAGCAGGGTGGGAAATTTTAAGTGGTTCTTAAGGAACGGAGTGAACAAAGCAAATACTGATAGGGGCAAAACAAAGAGGAGACAGAAAAGAGAGTCACAGGACTCAGCCCGGCAGGGTGGCCATCTTTCGATGGCTATGAAGACATGGAAGGAATAAAGTGGACATTGATGGGGTTAAAAACAAAGAGGGGAACACTGCACTACCAAAGGTTGGGCGAAGCAGGGAAGCTCCTGCTAGTGCCCCACTGTTACAGGGCCCGCAAACAAGCGCGATTCTATTTCTCTCAATTTGGGTACGTCTTTTTTACCTGAAGGCTTCGTGGGGACGAACATTCTGTCTCACTGGGGAACGTATTCCCTACCTAGTCTTATAAAACAAAAGACACCTCCACCCTTCAGGCAATGTGACTTAGGCATGCAAAATGGAAGCCGGTAAGATTGCCTGAGCCCCCACAGCGTGGATGAGAAGCTGGAAGTGAGTGCTGCTAGGGACAAATTGTCCGTGCGATAGCCTATGTGGAACTTTCTAGATTCCCGGAATACGTGGGAGCCCTTCAAAGCCCTGATTCACCAGAGTAGCTTAGTCCCCAGACTCTCCTCTTAGTCACGTTTGTGAGCATATTGTTTTCCCCAGCTGTTGTCATTGCCTCATGTAGAAGTGACAGAAACGTTTGCCTGGAAATGTTTTCGATCAATGCCCCCCAATCCCCGCTCTCCCCCTCCCAACGCCTCCCCGCCGCCCCAGGTAGTGACTTGAGTGCTGGCTGAGTTTTGAATTAGGTTAGACAAAACAGATCTTTTGAGCTACTCTTCCGGGAAACCACCAGACAGATCAAGGAAGGACAACCTTTGCAAGTGGGGTCCATTCTGCACCTCCCAGGACTGTTATTGTCAAGGCTGAGCTGGGGAGCAAAAAATCCGAATACGCTGAGTTCAAACACCAAAAGCTCACTTATAATCAGCAAGATTCAGCTGTTTTTCTTGACTAAGTGCTCCCTGGGTTGTTGCAAGCTTTTGGTTCGTTTCCAGAGTTCCAGAAATACAGACTCTGCCAGTTTTTTCATTGCTTTTATTGAGAGGTAGACTTTTGAAGTTTCTTACTCTGCCCTTTTTTCTTATATCATCTCTTCGCACACATACTTTTAATCAGAATGACCCAGGTATGTAGAAAAGCAAATACATTTATTGATCAATAGGTTGTTTTCCAAACTGTCTGTTCAAATTCTCTCTTCTTTATCAGAAAACATCCTGGCCCCCCCCCCCCCCCCCGCCCCGGGGTGGCTCAGTGGGTTAAGCGTCTGACTTCGGCTCAGGTCATGATCTCACGGTTTGTGAGTTCGAGCCCTGCATCGGACTCTGTGCTGACAGCTTGGAGCCTGGAGCCCGCTTCGGATTCTGTGTCTCCCTCTCTCTCTGGCCCCCCACCCCACCCCCCGCTCACACGCTGTCTGTCTCTCAAAAATAAATAAACATTTAAAAAATTACTTGTTATTGTTAATTACCCTAAGCATAAAATTTGAAGAGAAAATAATATGATGAGTCTTGGGGCACCTGGGTGGCTCAGTCAGTTAAGTGTCCAGCTCTTGGCTTCTGCTCAGATCATGATCTCACAGTTCGTGAGTTTGAGCCCCACATGGGACTCCGTGCAGACGTGCAGAGCCTGGATGGGATTCTGTCTCCCTCTCTCTCTGCCCCTCCCCTGCTCTCTCTCTCTCTGTCTCAAAATAAATAAATAAAGTTAAGGAAATAATATAATGAGCCTTATATGCCACCATCCTGCTTTAGCAAATATTAACATTGAGTACTGCTTTAATTGCATCTTATGATTTTCATGGGTAATAGTTTCATCGTTTTTTTCTACAAGTCACGTAATTTTCTAAATGATACATTTCACTTAGGGGTGTGCTTTAAGTTTTGAAATCTGTATGTTGTTTATCTGTAGGTCTGCTTGCCTTCGTTCTCTTTTTATTATTGATTTCTAATTTAAATTATTTTTTAATGTTTATTTTTGAGACAGGGAGAGACAGAGCACAAGTGGGAGAGCAGAGAGAGAGGGAGACCCAGAATCTGAAGCAAGGCTCCAGGCTCCGAGCTGTCAGCACAGAGCTCGACTCGGGGCCCGAACTCATGGACCGTGAGATCACGACTTGAGCCGAAGTCAGATGCTTAACCGACGGAGCCACCCAGGCGCCCCTGTTGATTTCTAATTTAAATTTCATGATGGCAAGCAAACATTATCTATACCATACAGATTCTTTGAAATACCGGTCACGACTTTGCAGCCTAGCATGAGGTAAATCTCTGTAAATGTTTCAAATGAACCTGAAAAAAATGCATATTTTCTATCTGTTCTATACATACCCATTAGATATAGGTTAATTTTTCTGGTCAAAGTTTTAAAATTGTTACCAGCGTTGTTTTCTCCTTGGCCGATAAGGGTGTATTAAATTCTCCTCCCATGATTGTAGATGTCTCAGTTTCTCCTGATAATCCTGATATTTTTCAACTCTCTATATTTTAAGGCTATGTTATCAGGTAGCTACAAGTTCACAACTGTGATATCGCTGTTCATTTTAACGTGTCTTGGTGTGATGTGTGATGTGTCAGGCTCAGGTTGTGTAATTCTGCAGTGATAACCCCCAAATCAATACTCGATGAAAATAAAGATTTATTTTTCATTCACATCACGCTATTTAGGCAACATGAATTTTTTTTAATTTTTTTAAAGTTTATTTATTTTGAAAGAGACAGAGAGACAGAGAGCAAGCAGGGGAGGGGGCAGAGAGAGACGGAGAGAGAGAATCCCAAGCTCAAACTCACGAACTGCACCTGAGCTGAAACCAAGAACCAGACACATAATCGACTGAGCCCCTTCGTTGTAGTTTTATCTTAACATCTCACCTCCTTCTGTGATGATCACAGCAGTAAGAACCAATCATAGTTTACCAATTACATTTTACACCAATAACTATTGTTAAGGGGGCGGGGAAGTGCAATTTTCCCTACGCCCGAGAGAGGAAAGAACTGAAAACATCTGATGAACAGCATTCAGTATTGTAATAGCTACAATGTTTAATGTCCCACATCATTCCTAGACGAACCCAAAGCAGCAGCTGGTGATTAGAACAGGATGAAGACCGAGGAAGGAAAAAAAGGCATAGCCATCGCACGGTTCCGGGCCTGCGGTAGGCCTGAGCTGCGGGAACGGGAAGGTGCTTTGAATTCATTAGAGTCTGAAGTCGTGATTTGTATTGACTTTTTAATGCCTGCAAATGTGACTTTCCCGATGTCAGAGAACGGCTGAAAAAAAAATAATTGGATTTTCTACAAATCTCATCTAGTTAGAAGAGAAGAGGTAAAATAGAATAGTTCTGAGCAGCAGTGGCGGGAGAGGAATAGATGTGCTCCCTGTTAACATCCGAAGGAGTTCGAGAAAATGCCAGAAGCAGGGGGCTCACTCTGATCGTCCCTTCCTTTTCTCCGGAAACGGGTCATAAGACTCTCATATGAGAGGTGGACTCCCTAACCCCAGTGGAAAGGAGCATCTTTAGCATTGAAGACACAGGGATGTTGAGGGGAATCTGAAAGAACAGACCCTGCTAAGTTTCCCCCACTTAACTTTGTACTTCTTGACCTAATACATTTCTCTGCAGCCATCCACTCTTCATCAAACCTACCATGAAAATACTCCAGTTTAACCATTTCTTTGTATTTTCACTTCCTTATGAAGACTCCCATGTCACATAAAATGTATATGAAATAGGGGCGCCTGGGAGGCTCAGTCAGTTAAGCATCCCACTTTGACTCGGGTCATGATCTCTCAGTTCGTGGGTTCAAGCCCCGTGTCGGGCTCTGTGCTGACAGCTCAGGGCCTAGAGCCTGCTTCCGATTCTGTGTCTCCCTCTCTCTCTCTGCCCCTCCCCCACTCATTCTCTCTCTCTCACTCTCAAAAAATGAATAAACATTAAAAAGAAATTTAAAAAAATACTTAGATTAAATAAATGTGTGTAAATTTCTCCTGTTAATCTGCCCTTGTCAGTTTCATTTTCAGACCCAGCCAAGGACCTTAAAAAGGCCAGGGAAAACTCTTTGTTTTCTCCCCTATAAACACCATCCCAGGGGCGCCTGAGTGGCTCAGTCAGTTAAGTGGCCGACTTCGGCTCAGGTCATGATCTTGTGGTCCGTGACTTTGAGCCCCGCGTCGGACTCTGTGCTGACAGCTCGGAGCCTGGAGCCTGCTTCAGATTCTGTGCCTTCCTCTCTCTGTGGCCCTCCCCCGTTTGCGCTCTGTCTCTGTCTTTCAAAAACGAATAAACGTTAAAAAAAATTTTTTAAACACCATCCCAATCTGGTTGTTGTTTACAATTTTGGCTTGACCATAAGAAACAAACAAATTAGGATGCAGACAAAACAACTCAATTTATTTCACTACACCCTTTTGAACTTTTTTGTTAAATAATATTTTCCTTGCCACTGAATGAAGTCCTAGCTGGGCCCCTAGCTTTTCTAATTAGTTGTTGTATAATAAAAAGTCTTCCTGGGCACCTGGGTGGCTCAGTCGGTTAAGCGAGCGACTTCAGCTCAGGTCATGATCTCACGGTTCATGAGTTCGAGCCCCATATCGGGCTCTACGCTCTCAGCGCAGAGCCTGCTTCGGATCCCCTGTCTCCCTCTCTCTTTGTCCCTCCCCCTTTGTGCATGCTCTCTCTCTCTCAAAAATAAATAAACATTTTTAAAAAATAAACACAAAAATAAAAAGTCCCCCTGTCACATTCAGTTATAAGAATACATTTATTTTCGTACTTCAAACCACCCGATCAGTATAAGAATCAAAACGCTGGTCTGGTCTCGAGTTACAAACCATCCCAGTTCATGCCCACTTGAGTTTGGGATGTTCCTGGTTTGAGAGGGGGTGTGATCAGCTGCTTTTAACTTCCTTACTCACGTCTTCCCATTCGTTAGTCGTTTAGTTCCTGGCAACAAGAGAGATCGGGGGAGCGGAAAGGGCACCGTCTTGAGCTTTTGGCCCAGGTGCCCTCTGATATTGGTCCCTCTAGATGAGGCATATGTACAATTATAAGCCTTTCCCTCCTGCAAGTCTTGCGGGATTTTCAGAGACTGTACCATTGGGGACCTGCTGCCTATAAGTTCCCTGGCAGAACTTTCGACCACAAAGGGTTAGCAACCACAAAAAAGTTTTATGCGTAATTACAGTAACTGAGCAAATACTGCTTGCAGTTAGGACTCTTCATCAAATGAATAAAATAAATTAGTGTTACAACCCTTGACCACTCATAGTTACTTAACATTTATCTGATGCTTGGTTTCTTAATTGTACGGTCTCTTCTGCAGCTCATATTCTTGGAAATGAATCAACACGCCATACCTGGAAATAACGAAACTTTATATTTTTCAGTACTTCGTATGAAGAAACTTATAGAGGTTAAAAACTGTTTCAGCTACGTAGCTAGAGAGTGAAAAAGGATACTGTTGGGATTCCGGTTTTCTGAAGGTGTTCTTGACATTACCCATTACTTGGAAAGCTTGGAAGAAAAAGAATATTGAACGACAAATGGAACTTACACGGAATTCAAATTTTCGTGTCCATCAATGACGTGGCGGGGGGCGGGGCGCACAGCCACATACTCATTTGTTGACTCTCGTCTAGGCTGACCCTCAAAGCCTAAAATATTTACTCTGCGCTCCTTTATAGGAAAAGTTGGGCTGACCTTTGTCAGTTTCGTTTAACGGAGATGAAATACTGTTCAGTGCGTGTGTCCGTGCAAAATTGCACCGTTAATCATAGTAACTCCATAGATACCAGATTATTTCTGCCTGATTGGTCATCCTGACTTATGGTGTCAACCCCTAATGTCTCCACGCTCAGCCAACCCTATGAGTGGCCCACCCAGATCCCTCAGACTCCCCAGTGTCTTCTGGCTGATGGATTCCTAGCCGTGCTATCGCTGGGGTAGGGTAGTTCTATTTTTAATTTTTTGAGGAGCCTCCACACTGTTTTCCGGAGCGGCTGCACCAGTGTGCGAGGGTCTGCAACCCTGTGTCCAAGGACTTTTTGCCAGAAGTTTGAGAGGCTGCTGTCTCTGCCTCATCATATTTGGCGGGGCAAAAATGCCAGGCAATTAACACCGTCCCTGCCCCGGCAGCCTTCAACCCATGACTTGTAGAGTTTGGTGTATAAAGGCCTCCATTGTTCTTTCCATAGAGGGGGCTAAATAAGACGTGTGTTTATACACATTTTTTCCCAAGTTTTCTCTCTGATAAACTCCAATTTCCCACTGCAGCAGCTAGCTTACTAACGCACCCTTTCTTGGGGCTCTTGGGTGGCTCAGTCAGTCAGGCATCCGACTTTAGCTCAAGGCGTGATCTCGCGGTTCGTGAGTTCGAGCCCCGTGACGGGCTCTGTGTTGACAGCTCGGAGCCTGGAGCCTGCTTCGGATTCTGTGTCTCCCTCTCTCTCTGCCCTCCCCCACTCATTCATTCTCTCTCTCTCTCTCTCTCTCAAAAATTAATAATGTACCCTTTCTTTTTGGCCATCTTTCCTTCCCAATATCATTTCTCCACTTCCCTCCCAATGTCCCTTGTACCCCGACCACCCCGGAATAAACTACCTGCCCTGCAATCCTGGTCTCAGTATCGGCTTTGAGAATGAAAACCAAAGCCCACAATGAGACAATATTTAGCTTCTAATTTTGGCTACATAGACAACCTGAAAATGTCTCCGTTCTCAGACAGCAAGTCTCCTCAGTTTGAATATCACTGTTGTGATTCTGAAGTGCCAGCACCATTTCACAATGGAGATTGAATGACCGTGAATGGTAGAGATCATGAGGTAAATCATGTTGTGTGAAACACATTAGACAAGCTGATGTTGATAACATCTTCCATATACCTGTGCTCTTTAACCAGATTTACTAAACACCTGCCAAATTCTACCACATTTCCCCAATATATTTCTGTCGATCACCATTTTTCACGTTAGTGTATTGAGATCGAGGAGGGTTATATCAAATTACAGCATGCTGTCCATTTCCGTGGAAGATAAACCAGAGGGGGGAGGCTTTCTTTACTCTTTTTCTTTTTCTTTTCTTTTCTTTTTTTTTTTTTTTTGGTTCTCCTCTGACTGGATCGGTTCAAATGATGTGTCTTTGAGTTCACAAATTCTTTCTTCTGCCTGATCAAGTCTACTGATGCTGCCTATTGCAGGTTTTTTTTTCATTGCATTCATTGTATTCTTCAGCTCTAGAATTTTTTTTAATGATTTCTACCATTCTGTAAGACTTCTTGCTTTGTCTGTATACTGTTTTGTTGATTTTCCTGAGCTTCCTTAAGACAGCTGTTTTTGAATTCTTTATCAGGCCAATTGTGGATCTTCATTTCTTTGGAGGTCTGTTACTGGGAAATTATTGTGTTCTTTCGGTGGTGTTATGTTTCCTTGATTCTGTGTGTATGTGTTCCTTGAAGTCTTCATTACTTTCTTTCCCTTTGAAAAAACAGCCACCTTTGAAAACACAGCCACCTTCTCCAGTCTTTACTGACTGGCTTTGAGAGAGGAACATCTTCCGTCAGTGCTGCTAGGGATTCTGAGCCCTTCTCAACCTTTCCTATGGATGCACCTGCTCCGTGCTCCTCTTAGGGCATATTCTCAAGATTGTATGGCTTCTTCCAATTCTTGCAAAGCCAGGCCAGGTACGGACAGCCTCTCACTTCCCTTTTCTTGGGGGAGGGGTGCTTAATGCTGAAATGTGGGCCATGCTGCCTCGGAGAAGTGGCACAGATAAAGTGAAACTCTTACTTTTACTCTCCCCAGTGTCTTCAGTGTTGGGTTTCTTTGCTCCGACAGTGTGCCAAAACGTCTCCTCTGGACTCCCGGACTCCCACAAAAGTACTCTTGTGTTGAGCAGTTGTCAAAATCAGTGCCATTTGGGGAGACGGTAGTAGAAAACCAGTGTGCTGGCATCACTCTTAGGGCTGTATTGTGAAATTAAATATAGTCGTGCGTGGATATTTTGGCATTTCTCACAGTTATCCCTTCTAGTGGCAAAAATAGTGGTTAATGTTCAGGATAAACTATCAAGCCTCTTTGTCCTGTCCCAGAGCTTACAAATCTACACGTAAACAGCAGAATAGCAGGATTTTTGTCTCTCGTTGGAGAATGTAACTTAGACTTTCTACCGCTCACCCTCTGGTTGAAAGCATGGCAAAAATACATGACAGAGAGGAAAGATAATAATCCTTCTACCTTTGGAATTAGGAGAAATTTGGATTCCTCCAGTTGATATCAATACTTCTTTCTGATAAAGATAACCATGTGCTTTCTCCCATTTTCCTCTTTATTTTGACTTCTAGAGATTTCGATCCAGATCCACACACACACATACACGATATATATATCAGTTTTTTTTCTTTTTTCCTAAATCAAGTTTCTACACTTTTTAAAACATTTTTTAATGTTTGTTTATATTTGAGAGAGAAAGAGAGAGAGAGTGTGTGCAAACGGGGAAGGGCAGAGAGGGAGACACAGAATCCAAAGCAGGCTCCAGGCTCCGAGCTGTCAGCACAGAGCCCGACACGGGGGGCTCAAACTCACAAGCCATGAGATTATGACCTGAGCTGAAGTCAGACACTTAACTGACTGAGCCACCCAGGCGCCCCAGGTTTCTACGCTTTTATTTCTGTTTTGTTCATGTTTCTGTAATGTTTTAAAATGCTGTTTTTGTTTATTTGCTCGTTTTTATTTTTTTTCTTTCGGGAAAATGTGGCTAAGAAATAAATTTAGTAATGCAAATTAGTCCCGTATATTTATTCCTAGGGTAGATTGAGTGGAGTAAAGCTTGGCATTGGAGGCAAAGCCTTCTTGAGCTCATTTGAACCACGGCTCTATTGAACTAAAGGCTTCCTTGTCCTAATTATAGCTGCCTCTGGTGTATACCTTATTTCCCTAAATATATTATTTGACATTTTTTATCATGGACAAAACTAAAAAAAAAAAAAAAAACAACCCGAAAAGTGATGCCCTCCTTATTCCTTCGTCCATCCCCTGAACAAATATTTATTGAGAATCTACCAAGAGCTAGGGATATAGCAGTGATCAAAGCGTAGAAATTCCTGGCTCTCAAAGAGCATATATTCAGCTGGGAAAAGACGAAAATAAATAAATTTATTTAAGCCTCTTCCTTCTGGCCTGTCATCCATAAAACATCACTGTCTGCTGGTAATTTGATTTAACCTTGCTTGACTTCAATTCCTTAATATGACAGGTGGTGATCAAATGAAGGCTTAGAAACGTATCGGCAAGTCTTGAGTTTTAAGTGCTGTGTAGGAAAGAAAGGCAAGGTAAACGTATAGCAGGTAATGGAGTAGGATGTTACTTGGGACAGCGTGATCAAAGAAGATGTCCTTGAGAAGGTGCCATATGCAAAGAGACCTGAACTGAAGTGAGGGAATATGCCATTCAGTTTTCTAGCAGAACAGCGTCCAGCTCGGGAGAATGCACGAGTAAGGACCCTGAGGTTGGAATATGCTTGAAAGGTTCAACAAACATCAAAGCGATTATGGGGATAAAAGGCAATGGTTTACAAGAGTACAATGGTTTACAAGAGTTTACTGGGTGGCTCAGTCGGTTGAGTGTCCAACTTTGGCTCAGGTCGTGATCTCACGGTCTTTGAGTTCGAGCCCCGCATCGGGCTCTGTGCTGACCGCTCGGAGCCTGGAGCCTGCTTCGGATTCTGTGTCTCCCTCTCTCTCTGCTCCTCCCCCGCTCATGCTCTCTCTCTCTCTCTCTCTCTCTCTCTGTCAAAAGTAAGTAAACATTAAAAAAAAATTACAGGGCTCCTGGGTGGCTCAGTCAGTTGAATGTCCAAATCTTGGTTTTGGCTCAGGTCATGATCCCAGGGTCATGGGATCAAGCCCTGTGTTGGGTTCCATGCTGAGCTTGGAGCCTGCTTGAGATTCTCTCTCTCTCTCTCTCTCTCTCTCTCTCTCTCTCTCTTTCTCACTCTCTCTCTCTCTTTCTCTCTCTCTCACTCTCTCTCTCTCTCTCTCTTTCTCTCTCTCTCTGCTTCTCCCTCCACCCCTCTCCCCTGCTTGTATGTGTGCACACATGCTCTCTAAAAAATAAAATAAAAAAGATAAGTTCATATCCTGACATGAACTCTGGTGCTGCATCTTTATGTCAAGATATCTGGTGACTCTGCATAGTGGGCAGTAGGTGTTTTCCTAGAAGCCATTGCTACAGGTAATAATTTAGTATGTATGGAAGGAACTATGAACGTTACACAAACTAAATGTGTTCTCAACTCAATGCCCCTTTAGCTGGATATCGAAATTACCCAGGGCTACTTTAGCTGGATATTGAAATTACCCAGGGCTACTTCCACATCACTCAACCCAAGGGAAAGCATGATGGAGAAAAAGTTGGAGTGGACAGAGCCAGTGGTTTTCACTGCTTGCAGGTAAAATACTTACTTTTTGCAAATTTTACACAACTAGATGGTTATGTGACTACATCACTAGGGCTTTTCCCAGTGTCTTGAAATGGGCTTGTATAAGTGCAGGCCCCTGAAGCTTAAAGCCAATTAGCTCCAGACTAGCTTTTCCTCTATATGCAGAGTTTGAAGGCAAAAACAGGAGTTGGTCTAGGACACTCAGGATGAAGTGCCAATGTAAGATGAGGGAAACCCAGAGAGAAAATAACATAGAAACCACGTGAAGATGGTGGTGGGACTGGCGAGATAATGAGTAAAAATTGAGCGACGGATCTGGCAACATGGAGGTCACAGTGAAGTTAACAGGAGGCGTCTTATTGAAGACCAGGGGTGGCAAGGGGAATCCAATAAGTTCAAGAGAAACTAGAGGAAAGGAAGTGGAAACAACGGGTAAAGACAATCCTTTGTTTAATGCTTATTTATTTTTGAGAGACAGAAAAAGCGGGAAGCAGGCAGGAGCAGAGAGAGAGAGAGGCACAGAATCCGAAGCAGGTTTCAGAGCCCCACGCAGGGCCTGAACTCATGGACCACAAGATCGTGACCTGAGCCAAAGTCAGATGCTTAACCGACTGAGCCACCCAGGCACCCCAAGAACAATCCTTTTGACCTTGTCTATGTACCGAGTGTCCAGATGCAAATCTTTTGTGAGTTCTATGAGGATTTATATCAGGATTTCTTCCTGTAAACAAATAGTTCCACCCTCCATTAAATACACTTATTATATCACACTTCATGTCCTACATATTTCAGCATTTTCCCAACTCATATTCGCTTCCTTGGCATGTTGAAGGATCGCTGTACTGCTTTAGCCTGTGAAACATAGTGAACTCAATAGTGAAAAAATTAAAGAGGCCTTTATTAGAAATGTGGGTAATTTCTGGGGCGCCTGGGTGGCTCAGTCGGTTAAGCATCTGACTTCGGCTCAGGTCATGATCTCGCCATTTGTGAGTTCGAGCCCCACATCGGGCTCTGTGCTGACGGCCCGGAGCCTGGAGCCCGCTTCAGATTCTGTGTCTCCCTCTCTCTCTGCCCCTCCCCCTCTTGTGCTCACTCTCTCTCTCTCTCTGTCAAAAATAAATAAACATAAATTTTTTTTTTAATGTGGGTAATTCTGTATTCATTCCCATGCTAAGACACTTATGTAAAAACCATAGAACTTGAGGGGACTCTTGTCTGTGGCACAGGCTAATGTCATTAAATCCTGGCATTTCAAATATCACAAGAATTTGGGAAGAGGCCCAATATTATTAAACATAGAGGGTAGAGACTACAGAATAACATGAAAAACATTACTTGTGGAGTAAAATAATGGACTAAAAATAGCATCGCTACACCTATTGGGATTGAAGAGAAAGAATGAAAAGAAGTCTTTTCTTAAGTTTACTTATTTTTGAGAGAGAGCGTGTGCACAAGTACATGCAGGGAAGGGACAGAGAGAGAGGGAGAGAGAGAATCCAAAGCAGGCTTCGTGCTGTCAGCTTGGAGCCCGACTTGGGGCTCCAACTCGCGAACCATGAGATCGTGACCTGAGCCAAAATCAAGGGTAGGACACATAACCGACTGAGTCAACCAGGGGCCCTGAAACGTGGTCCTTAAATTGGCATAATAATGCATCCTCACCCCGGCTAATATTGGTGGAAAAGGGGGCTTAACAACTGCCATCAAAAACAGAGCAATGACTCAGAGGACACACCGTGTCATGAGGAATCAGATAAGGCAGGTTAAAAACTAAAGAGAATGGATAAAACAAAATGTGCTCCGCTGTGATTCTGAAGAAGGGAGAGCCAGTGAAAACATGTCCCCCTTCCCTTTATTCTGGGGGATGTGCCTTTGGGCAATTTGAAAAATGAAGGTTAACACCTTCCAAGTTTTGTGAGCATGCCTATTGCTCTGAGGGCAGCTCGTTCTAGACATTGCCAAGCTAAGAAGGACACATACCCTTGGGGATGGGATAGAAAGCAGAGCAGTGCAGTGAGGAGACTTGCATTCAAGGTCAGAATGTTTGGACCACATCCTGATTTTTCAATGAGCTTTATAATTGGGAGCCAATCTCTTAAACTCTGACTTCAGCTCCAATATCGATAATTGTGAATCTAGGCATGTCGTTTCCCTGCCGGAAACCTCTCAGGCGCTATAATTTATGAGAAAAAATGGCTCTCGCGATCCTCGTGCGACACAAGGTCTGCCTCCATCTTGCCTCCTTCAAGGTCATGTCTTTCTACACGCAGCCCCGCCCCATAACAGCCTAAGTGCTACCAAATTGCTTGAGAGTCCCTCGTGAGCTGTGTTGTTCCGGGGGGGAGACATCATTCCTTTCTTTCTTTGCTAAGCTAATTTAGACTTACGCTTCAGGACTTAGCTCAGCTGTCATCTCTTGCAAAAAAGACTTCCCTGGACCCTCCAGCTGGACTGGAGCCTTCCCCCTAGTGTCTTTGCCGTCCTTGTATCCCTAGGCCCATCACAGGGACTCCATACAAGAAAAATAATCATCAGATCAATCATAAATTGAGGGAAATGATACTTGCTACAATATATGCATATAATACGGTGCCCGTAAAGGTATGTAGAAGAATGCGCATTTGTCTGATGTTCAGTACATTTGTTTATGCATTCCTCCCCCAAATACTTATTGAATATGAATCATGGGCCTGGGGTGCGAGAGCTATAACAGAAAATAAAGTAGGCCGGATCTCTCCCTTCAGAGACTCTCCACTGGGCATGGGAGACGGACAATATAGAGGTGCGTAAATATACATCACGTTATGTGAAGAGATCGAATAAAGGGAGACGGGCCAACGTGAGCAAACAAAGATAGATTGGGGTTACTATTTTAACCAGGGCGGCCAGCAAGGGCCTGTTGGCGAAGCCCGAAGGAAGTAAGGAAGCAGGCTGTAGACACAAGGGGACGGGACCCCGTTTGGCATGCTCAAGGATCAGCAAAGAGCCAATATGGATGGAGGACACCCAGTGACGAAGAGGTTGGTGGGAAGTGATGTAGAAGAAGTGGCAAAAGAGATCGGATGTTGTAGGGCCTTAAAAACCCCGGGCTCTGGGCTGACAGCTCAGAGCCTGGAACCCGCTTCAGATTCTGTGTCTCCCTCCCTCTCTGCCCCTCCCCCGCTCACGCTCTGCCTCTCTCACTCTCAAAAAAATGCACAAATGTTAAAAACCCACGGACAGAGGGGCGCCCGGGTGGCTCAGTCGGTTAAACGACGGGCCCTCGGTTTCGGCTCAGGTCGTCATCTCGCCGTTCATGGGTTCGCGCCCCACATCGGGCTCTGGGGGACAGCGCAGAGCCTGCTTGGGATTCTCTCTCTCTCCCTCACTCTCTGCCCCTCCTGCTTATCTCTCTCCCTCCCTCTCAAAATAAATTAACTTACAAAAAAAAAAAAAAAAAACATGGACACACCCTGGCTTTTATGTTAGGTTATGTTAGTGCAAGTCATCTGGTGGAAAAGAGCAGGGAATAGACATGACCTGATTATGGTCGAGAGGGCTTCCTCTGGCAGGCGGGACTATATGGGGAACAGAGGTCAGATTTTTGGATTTGATTCGAGGTCGGGGCCACCAGGATTTGCCGATGGTGTGAGCGAGATGACCCTGGGATGCCGAACAGCCAGAAGACTGGAGTTGCAGTTTGTGAGGTGTGGGAGGGCTACAGAGAGAACAGATTGGGGGAGGGGGCGGATAGTTAACCACAAATCCAGTTAATGGACGCCATTGCACGCTTATATGCCGATGGGGACTAATGCAGCCCAGAGTAAAAAAAAAAAAAAAAAAATCATGCAGGAGAGAGGGGCGAGTTTCTGAAGTGATGTCCGTGACAGACGATAGGGGTGGGGATCTACTGTTGGCTCTAGATAAGGGTGTGAGCTATGTCAACGCTGCACTGGGTGCTTACGCCCTGTAACACACCGCACAAACATAGGGCTCCATTAAACACAACTCGGTTAACCAGGCTGATAAATATCCTAGCTGTTGCATTCTTTGGAGGGTAACTATATTTTCCAGTTGAACTAGTCCAGTGAATTAAAAAGGTCCAAAAGGTCACAGCAATGACACAGTGCATATTGGGTATGTGCTCCATGAAATCATCTGAAGCATAGAATGGCAAATTTCAATATCATCTGCCCTTTTCAAGATTATATTCACATCTGTGGTCTCCCTTGATCCTTAACTTTTAGGTAGGGTAAACATTATGATCCCTTTTTCTGTAGATGAAAGAAAGAGAGGCCCGAGATTCGAAAGGGGTTCCCTAAAGTCACATAGCTTGTTAGGGACAGAATGAGGACTAGAACCTGGGTTTTCTGTCCGGCAACCCCGGAGGGCTTCCTAATCATTGGGATCTCGGTCATATTCGGTGCCTGCCTTCTAGATCTTGTCCGTGACCCAGAGAAGACTTACACACAGTTCCAAAGGGGCTCCTTCAATTCACTGATTTCCCCTTCTCATCCTTGGCATAACAGAAAAGGCTTATAAACTTCTCTTAGGAAAGTGATTCATTATGGGGAGAAAGAATCATTTCTCTCTCTCTCCTCCCCAGGAAAAAAAAGAGAAAAGAAAAAAAAATCTGTTGCCATGGTTCTTTCTGATTTCCTGGCTGAATGCTCCTGGTCTGCACCCCCGGTGAATCGGAGGAGATTGACTCTCCAGGCCGTTCAGATGAGCAGAGAAGCTTCCACATGTTTCTTTATGGGTGATAGTGCAGATTTCACCTTTCCCTCCCGCCCGCCCCCTCCTCTGTTTTACCAAAACACGTAAAGGGGGTTGCTGAATGCACACCGTCAAACTTGGCAACCATACAGGAGACAAAAAAGAGGAAGGAACATCAGGGAATAAGGATCTGGGGGACTCTGAAGTGAGACTAGACACAAAGGCCGTACAGCTATCTGAAGATTGCCCGCACTCTTGGTTCTGAGCTTCTCAGCAGCCAAAGTAAAAGGGAAAACCCGACCAGCACGGTGTCCACGAACGTCCATTGAGATCACCGTGAACGGCGATGACGGCAAATTGATGCAGGTGAAAACTTTTTGTTCGTCTGGCTGGGCGCATTTCTCAAACTTGTTGGTCTCAGGACCACTTGACACTCTTAACAATCCTTGAGGACCCCAAAGAACCTTTGTTTGTGTGGCGTGGGTTATGTCTATTGACATTTACTCATTCAATGTTGTCGTTAAAATGACAACTTTGGGAAATGGAAATTTATCAGTTCATTTAGAAGTAATAAACCCACTACGCGTGGGCATGATAACACGTTTCCCAAAGCGGAAAAAATTGAGCGTGAAGAGTAGAATTGTTTTACGTTTCGGCATCTAAGTTTACATTTTATATTTAATGTCTGGTTTCATCGAAGACAGCTGACTTCTCGTATTTGCTTCGGCATTCTGTTAAAGACACATTTTGGTTGGTGATGAGCACGGGAAACCAATACGACACCGTGTGTTAACTAACTGGAATTCAAATAATAATTTCGTTCAACAAGAACACATTTTGTTTGAAGTATATGAAGAAAAGCTGCCATTACATCAGTGTATCATTGAAAAAGGGCAGAGTATTTTAAGACCTTTTTCTGATACTTGTGGACAATCTTCTCTGAGACCACAATGCACTTTGACAAGTGGCTATTGCTAACAAGTTAGTTGCAATGCGGAATCTGAAAGCGTATCAGCGAGCTTCTCGTATGGTGCTAGGTGGCAATCTACTGCTCTAGCCTGTACCTGGTTTTTGTTTTGTTTAAACGTTTATTTATTTATTTTGAGACAGAAAGAGAGAGCGAGCCAGAGAGGAGCAGAGAGAGAGGGAGGGAGAGAAACCCAAGCAGGCTCCGCACCGTCAGCGCAGAGCCCAACGTGGGGCTCAGTCTCATGAACCATGAGATCACGACCTGAGCCGACGTCAAGAGTTGGATGCTTAACTGACTTAGCCACCCAGGTGCCCCGTTCTAGCTTGTACTTTGAACAACTTTTTTAATGTTTATTTATTTTTGAGAGAGCGAAAGAGAGAGAGAGAGAGAGAAAGAGAACACGAGCAGGGTGGGGGGAAGAGAGAGACAGAGACACAGAATCCGAAGCAGGCTCCAGGCTCCGAGCTGTCAGCACAGAGCCGGTCACGGGGCTCGAATCCACGGACCGGGAGATTATGATCTGAGCTGAAGTCTGACGCCTAACCGACTGAGCCCCCCAGGCTCCCTTAGCCTGTCCTTTGAATGGATCTTCTATCCATGCACGATTTTGTAGCATCATGCGTTGGTCATTTGGAAAACACTGGTTCACTGTTTGTAGATCTTCTAAATGGTGACACATTTCATTATACGATATCAAAAATTCACATTTGTAAAAAAAAAACCCACATTCATTAATATCACCACCAATTTCATTATAAAGTCTTTAAGTGTTGGGAAGCTGTAACGGCGCCTGGGTGGCTCAGTCAGTTAAGCGTCCGACTTTGGTCAGGTCATGATCTCAGGGTTCATGAGTTCGAGCCCCGTGTCAGGCTCTGTGCTGACAGCTCGGAGCCTGGAGCCTGCTTTGGATTCTGTGTCTCTCCCTCGCTCTCTGCCCCTCCCCTGCTCATGCTCTGGCTCTCCCTAAAAAATAAAATAAAAACATAACAAAATTTTAAGCGTCAGGAAGCTGTCAAGCTCACCATAGCAGATACGAGTTTTCCAAATCTCTCATTTTCAGATGAAGCTCAGACTTTATCATTGGCAACAAATACTATCAGTTGTTTCCCCTGAAGGGACAGACTCCTTCATTTTGTTTTTTTTTTCTTCAATATATGAAATTTATTGTCAAATTGGTTTCCATACACCACCCAGTGCTCATCCCAAAAAGTGCCCTCCAAAAAACTGAGAACAAACTGAGGGTTGATGGGGGGTGGGAGGGAGGGGTGGGTGGGTGATGGGTATTGGGGAGGGCACCTTTTGGGATGAGCACAGACTCCTTCATTTTGAAGAAAATGTCACCAAATACCTAGCTCTTAATAACCATAGCCTGACAATTGTTCTTTCAAGTACAAAAAAAGGTGTTTGAGGAAAAGAGAGACCAGCTTTGCTCACAATTCAATTGCACAAGTGCTTTTTCTGTAGAAAACCATCCTGGTTCTGTGTGCAGTGGAATGGCCTTATTCCTTCTTTTCCATTTCATCACACAGAGTGTTATTCTGCGTATCCGAAGGTTGAGACCGAATAAAATTAGTAACTCTTACAACAGCATCAAGTACATTTTTAACAAAATTTTTTTTAGTATGTATTTTTGAGATAGGCAGAGTGAGGGCAGGGTAGGGCAGAGAGGGGGGTGGGGGGACAGAGGATTTGAAGCGGGCTCGCGCGGGCAGTCCGATGACCGTCCAATGAGGGGCTCGGACTCCTCAACCGTGGGATCATGACCTGAGCCCAAGTCAGATGCGTAACCGACCGAGCCACCCAAGCGCCCGGCATCGAGTGCATTCTTTTTTTTTTTTTTTTTTTTTTTTTTTTTCATTTTTTATTTTATTTTTGGGACAGAGAGAGACAGAGCATGAACGGGGGAGGGGCAGAGAGAGAGGGAGACACAGAATCGGAAACAGGCTCCAGGCTCCAGGCTCCGAGCCATCAGCCCAGAGCCTGATGCGGGGCTCGAACTCACGGACCGCGAGATCGTGACCTGGCTGAAGTCGGACGCTTAACCGACTGCGCCACCCAGGCGCCCCTCGAGTGCATTCTTAAACAACACTCTCTTATTGTTTTTGCTTGCCTGTGTTTCTTTTAGTTTAGTTTAGTTCTGTTTTTAACTGTGAGGGTATGGCAGTGAAGAAGAGGAAGACGACCACTGCTAGCATGGTCGACGCCCCTGCTTTGATTCGCGCGAAGGCGCTGGCAGGTTCCCATTGCATTTGTACCAATCATGCAAATGTCAAACAGTGAAAAGGGCATTCGTAATCTTGGTATTAATTAGTGTCATTATAGAGCAGCGCCCATCTAGAATAATTAGCCTTAGTATCAATATGCAAATAGAACTGTCCTTGTGAACCATCCGAAAAGGTCTCTGTAGAGCACTTTCTGAGAACCACCGATCTAGAAGAAAGGATGGGCTGAATGTCCACCAGGTGATTAAATATATGTGTATTTTACATACGTATGAAGGTTTGCCACATATAATCAGGTGGTACGGTATAGATTTTTTGATTCAGCTTTTTATTTCGGTACTGTAGATTCACATGTAGTTATAAGAAATAATCAGAGGCGGGGCGCCTGGGTGGCTCAGTCGGTTAAGCGTCCGACTTTGGCTCAGGTCTCACGGTTTGCGAGTTCGAGCCCCGCGTCGGGCTCTGTGCTGATGGCTCGGAGCCTGGAGCCCGCTTGGGATTCCGTGTCTCCCTGTCTCTCTCCGCCTCTCTCCCGCTCACTCTCTGTCTCTCTCTGCGTCTCAAAAATCAATAAACGTTAAAAAAAAAAAAAGAAAAAAGAATAGGAAGAGATCTCATGTGTCCTTTCCCCAATTTCCCTCAATGGTAACGTCTTCCAAAACTGTGGTACCATATCCAAACCCGATCGATGATATTGATACAGTCAAGATACAGAACAGTTCCATCAGCACAAGGATATCCCTGTGTGGTCTTTTTATAGCCATGCCGACTTTCTTCCTCCCCGTTGCCTCCTGTCTCCCATCCTTGACTCCCGGCACCCATTAATCTATTTTCAATTCTATATTTTCTCAGTTCAGGGAGGTTATGAGTGGTTATAAAGGGAATCCTACAACATGTAACCATTGGACATTTCCCCTCAGCATAATTCCCTGGAGACCATCCATTCTGTGGCACCCACCGATATCCCATTCCTTTTTCTTGCTGGGCACTATTCCAATGCACGGATCTACGGTTTATCTATGCACCCTTTGGGAGGCATTTGAGTTGTTTCCCACGTTTGGTTGTTACGAATAAAGTCGCTGTGAAGACTGACGTGCAGGCTTTTGTGTGAACATACGTCGTTGTTTCTCTGGGGTAAGTGCCCAAGCCTACAAGCGTCAGCCTGTTTTCCAGAATGGCTGAATCATCTTCCATCCCCCCCACCCCCGCCCCGCCCCGCCCCCAGCAAAGCGGGAGTCATCCACTTTCTCTGCTTCCTTGTCAGGATTTGGTGTTGTCACCATTTTTAGTTTTAACCATTATGATGGGTATGCAGTGCTAGCTCATGTTTTAAATTTATTTATTTATTTATTTATTTATTTATTTATTTATTTATGTTAGAGAGAGAGTGCAAGTGGGGGAGAGGGCCGGAGGGGAGAGGGAGAATCTCAAGCAGGAGAGAGAGAGAGACAGATCATGAGCCGGGGAGGAGCAGAGAGAGAGGGAGACACAGAATCCGAAGCGGGCTCCAGGCTCCGAGCTGTCAGCACAGGGCCCGACGTGGGGCTTGAACTCACAGACCATGAGATCATGACCTGAGCCAAAGTCGGATGCTCAACCGACTGAGCCACCCAGGTGCTCCATCACTGTTTCATTTTTAAAAAGGTATCCTTTTTGCTTCTTTTTTTAAAAAAGGATTCTAAATTTCATTTATTTATTTAAAAAAATTTTTTTTTTCAACATTTATTTATTTTTGGGACAGAGAGAGACAGAGCATGAATGGGGGAGGGGCAGAGAGAGAGGGAGACACAGAATCCGAAGCGGGCTCCAGGCTCCGAGCTGTCAGCACAGAGCCCGACGCGGGGCTCGAACTCACGGACCGGAGATCATGACCTGAGCCGAAATCAAGAGGCAGATAGATGCTTAACGGACTGAGCCACCCAGGTCCCCGATAGCTCGTGTTTTACTGTACATGTCTCTAGTGGAGAATGATGTTGAATGTTTTTTTTTTTTTCATGTGCTTATTAGGATCTGGATATTCCTGTCATCAAAACGTCTGTCCGTGTCTTCCCCATTTCCTAATATGATTGTTTCTCTCTCTCTCTCTCTTTTTTTAACAGTTCTGTATAAATTTTAGAAACTTGTCCTTGTTTCCCTTCCAAAATTCTATAGTTTTACATTTAACTTTTAGGTCTGTCATCCACCTTGAGTTGTTTTACCCCATTTGTTGACTTGCTTTTGCCCTTGTGCCAAAAATCAGTTTGACGTATTTTGTGTGGGCCTCTTTCTGGGTTCTCTATTCTCCATTGAGCTACATATCTATCCCTCCACTACCGTACTGCCTTGATTATTGTAACCTATATAGTAAGCCTTAAAATAAGGTAGAGCGCACGCTCTTTAAAATTAGTTTAAATTTTAGTTTAAATTTAGTTTAGCTACACTAGGCTTCCTTAGCCTGTGGCTTCCACTCAAATTTTAGAATAAGCTGGTTTGTGTCTACAAAACCTTTGCTAGTATTTTGATAAAAGTTGCATCAAATCTACAGATCAGTGTAGGAAGAATTGACATCTTTACTATGTTTTTCCTTTCTGATTTATGAACACAATCTATCTCTCCATGTGTTCACTTCTCCTCTGATTTCTTGCATCAGCATTTTGTAATTTTCAGAGTAGAGATCTTGTACATTCTTTCTCAGGTTTAGGCCTAAGCACTTCATTGCATTTGGAATAGTTGTAAATGGTATTGCATTCGAATTTTCGTTTCTCCATGTTCACTGTTAACTTATAGATATAAGCTTGATTTCTGTGGCTTCACCTGGTACCCTGTGACCTTGCTAAACTCACTTATTAATTCTAGTGGGCTTTTTTAGATTCCTTGGGATTTTCTGTGAGGGTAATCATTTAATCTGCAAATGGGATAGTTTTTTTCTTCCTGTTCAATCGCTATTCCTTCTATTTCTTTTTCTTGTCTTATTTTAGTGTCTACAGCTTCCGCTGTTATCTGAATAAGAGTAGTGAGAAGGGACATCATATGTGACGAATGCTGCAGTGAACAGGGGAGTGCAGATATCTTCAAGATACTGACTCTACGTCCTTTAGATATATGCCCAGAAGTGGGATTGCTGGATCCTATGGTAGTTCTGTTTGTAATTTTTTGAGGCCCCTCCATGCTGTTTTCAATCATGACTACCAATTGGCATTCCCACCAACAGTGCACAAGGTATTCCTTGCCTTCACATCTTCACCAATGCTCGTTATATTTTGTCTTTTTCATAAAAGACATTCTAACAGGCATGAGGTGATATCTCATTATGATTTTGACTTGCAATTTCATGACAATTAGTGATACTGAGTGTTTTTTTCACGTACCTGTTGATCACTTATATACCTTCTAGGATTGTCTAGTAAGCTCCTTTGCCCATTTTTACATTGGGTTATTTGTTTTCTTCCTATTGAGTTCTTTGAGTTCCTGATGTGTTTTGGATACTCATCCCATACTGGATATATGCTTTGCAAATATTTTCTCCCATTCTGTAGGTTGCCTTTTCATTTTGTTGATTGTTTCCTTTGCTGTGAAGAAATGTTTTTTATTTTTATTAAAAAATATTTTTGGGGGCGGCTGGGTGGCTCAGTCGGTTGGGTGGCCGACTTCGGCTCAGGTCATGATCTCGTGGTCCGTGAGTTCGGGCCCCACGTCGGGCTCTGTGCTGACAGCTCAGAGCCTGGAGCCTGTTTCAGATTCTGTGTCTCCTTCTCTCTGACCCTCCCCCGTTCATGCTCTGTCTCTCTCTGTCTCAAAAATAAATAAACGTTAAAAAAAATTTTTTTTAAATATGTTTTATACATTTATTTATTCTTGAGAGACAGAGTGCGAGCGGGGGGAGAGGCAGAGAGAGAAGGAGACACAGCATGTGAGGCGGGCTCCAGGCTCTGAGCAAGCTGTCAGCACAGAGCCCAATGTGGGGCTCGAACCCACAGACCGTGAGATCATGACCTGAGTCAAAGTCGGATGCTCAACCAATTGAGCCACCCAGGCACCCCGAAACTTTTTAGTTTGCTGCAACTAGTTTTGTTTGCCTGTTTTCAAAAAATTATTACTCAGACCAGTATGGAGAAGCTTTTGCCTCCACGTTCTTCTAGTAGTTTTACAGTTATAGGTCTTGGGCTTAAGTCTTTAATTCACTTGGAGGTGATTTTTGTGTATGGTATAAGATAAGGGTCCAATTTCCTTCTTCTGCATTTGGATATCCATTTTTCCCAGCACCATTTATACAAGAGACTGTCGTTTTCCCATTAGGCATTCTTCACACCTTTGTCGAATCAATTGAACGTAAGTGCATGGATTGACTTCTGGGCTCTCTATCCTTTTCCATTGGACTATGTTTCTGTTTTTATGCTAGTACCATGCTGTTTTGAGTCATATAACTTTGTAATACACTTTGAAATGAGGTAGTGGGATGCCCCCAGCCTTGTTCTTTTTGCTCAAGATGGCTTTGGCCATTCAAGGTCTTTTTGTAATTCCATATGAATTTTAGGGTTGTTTTCCTATTTCTGTGGGGAAAAAAAAATGCCATTGGAATTTTAATAGGGATTGTATTAAATTTGGAGTATGGACATTTTAACAACATTAATTCTCCCAACCCATATATTTCCATTTATTTGTGGCGTCTTCAGTTTCGTTCATTAATGTTTTATAGATTTCAGCGTGCAGAACGCTCACCTCCTTGGTTAAATTACTTCTTAAGTATTTTTTATATTATTGTCAGGGGGATTGGTTTCTAATTTTGTTTTTCAGTTTGTTTTTAGCATCTAGAAATACCACTGATTTTTGTATGTTGATGCTGTATCCCCCAACTTGACTGAATTCTTTTTTTAGTTTTTAACATTTTTCTGGTGGAGTCTTTACAGTTTTCCGTATATAAAATTATGTCATCTGCAAAGAGAGACAATTTTACTTCTTCCTTTCTAATTCGGAAGCCTTAAAAATGTTTTTCTTGCCAAACTGCTCTAAGACTTCCAATACTATATTGAATAGACGTGGCGAGAGTGGGCACCTTTGGCTTGTTTCTCATCTTGGAGGAAAAGCTTTCAGGTTTTTACTGTTAAGTATGATGTTAGCTATGGGCTTTTCAAATGCCGCCTTTATCATGTCGAGGTGCATTCCTTCTGCACCTAATGTGTAGGGAGTTTTTATCATGAAAGTGAGCTGAATTTGGTGACATGCTTTATCTGCACCCAATGATACGATCGTATGCTTTTTATCCTTCATATCCCACTTATTGATTTGCATAAGTTAAACTATCCTTACTTCTCAAGTGTAAATCCAACTTGATCATGGCATACGATCTTTATAATGTGCTTTTTTAAAAAAAATTTTTTATGTTTATTTATTTTTGAGAGACAGAGAGAGACAGACAGAGCATGAGCAGGGGAGGGGCAGAGAGAGAGAGAGAGGGAGACACAGAATCCAAAACAGGCTCTAGGCTCTGAGCTGTCAGCACAGAGCCCGACCTGGGACTCAAGCTCACGGTTGAAATCGGTTGTTCAACGGACTGAGCCACCCAGGCACCCCTTTATAATGTGCTTTTGAATTTAATTCGCTAATATTTTGTTGAGGATTTTTGCATCTATGTTCATCTGGGATATTGACCTATAATTTTCTTCTCTTATAGTGTTCATGACTGGCTTTGGTATCAGGGCAATGCTGGGCTTGTAAAATGAATTTGGAAGTTTTCCTTCTTTTTCAATTTTTTGAAAAATTTTTTAATTTTATTTTTGAGAGACACAGAGTGCGAGTGGGGGAGGGCCAGAGAGAGGGAGACACAGAATCCGAAGCAGGCTCCAGGCTCTGAGCAGTCAGCACAGAGCCCGACGCAGGGCTCAAACCCTCTAACCGCGAGATCATGACCTGAGCTGAAGTCGGATGCTTAGCCAACTGAGCCATTCAGATGCCCCACCATTTTTTGAAATATTTTGAGAAGGATTGGTATTAATTCTTCTGTAAATGTTGGTTAGAATTCACCACCGAAACCATCTCAGGTTGGGCTTTTCCATGTTGGTGAGCTTTTGATTACTGTTTCAATCTCCTTACTCATTATTGGTCTGTTCGGATTTTCTGTTTCTTCATGATTCAATCTTGGTAGTTTGTGTGTTTCTAGGAATGTATCCATTTATTCTAGGGTTTTCAGTTCGTTGGCATATAAATGTTTGTAGTGATCTCTTATGATCCTTTACATTTCTGCGGTATCAGTTGTAATGTCCCTTCTTTCATTCATAATTTTCTTTTTTTGAGTTTTCTTCCTATTTTTCTTAGTCTTGCTGACTTTTGTCAATTTTGTTTATCTTTGTAAAAAAATCAACTCTTGGTTTCATCGACTTTCTCAACTTTTCTGTAGTCTCTGTTTTATTTATTTAAGCTCTTATCTTTGTTATTTCCTTCCTTCTGCTAACTTTTGGCTATTAGATTAGGGGACCACCGTACTGCAGTATGACATCATCTTAACTTACTTCTGCAATGACCTTATGCAACATAATAATTTAGAAGAGATACGTATTTGATCCTTCAGATAACCAAAATATATTTCTCAGATATATATGGTCTTCATCCATAAGTCCTCAAAATGCATCAGAGCTATATAGGTAAAACAAGTGTCTTGTTACTAATAAAGGTGACTTTTAGGGGCACCTGGGTGGCTCAGTCGGTTGAGCATCTGACTTCGGCTCAGGTCACGATCTCGCGGTTTGTGGGTTCCAGCCCCACATCGGGCTCGGTGCTGACGGCTCGGAGCCCGGAGCCTATTTCAGATTCGGTGTCTCCCTGTCTCTCTGCCCCCTCCCCTGCTCACGCCCTGGCTCTCTCGCTTGCTCTCTCTCTCTCTCTCTCAAAAAAGAATAAACATAAAAAGAAATTAATAAAAATAATAATAATAAAGGTGACTTTTGCACCCTACCCAAGTGGGGGCCGGTTACCAGAAGGCCCAACTATGTGATTACAGGGTTGGAACTTTCAGCCCCATGTACTGACCTCTGCGAAGGAGGAGGGGGGGTGGAAGTTGAATCAGCCAACAGCCAGTGACCTAGTCAACCATGACTATGTAATGAAGCTTCCATTAAAACCTAAAAGGACAGCTTTTTGGTCCTTTTTGAAGACTTTTTATGCTTGAGGAACCACAATGCTTTGAGACCTTGCCCTAGGTCTCTTCATCTGGTTATCGATTCATATTCTTTATCATATCCTTTAATAAACTGACCAATATAAGTAAATGTTTTCCTGAGTTCTGTAAGCCTCTCTAGCTTCAGTCGGAAGCACAAGTAATGGTCAGGAGGCTTAGAACTGATGTCCGAAGTAAGGGATGAAGGTCAATCTTGTAAGACTGAACTCTTGACTTGTGGGATCTGATGCTCTCTGCAGGGACATAGTGTCAAAATTGAGTTGAATTCTTGGATAACCTGCTTGTATCTGAGAATTGCTTGGTGTTTGGGTCCAGGAATCTCAAAATACCCTATTTCCAAATCAGGTCACATCTTAAGGTACTGGGGGTAAGGACTTCAACATATCTTCTTTGGAGAGAAACAGTTCGACCCGTAACACCTACATCTGTTGTTGTCTTTGAAGTGAGTTTTTTATAGATAGCATATAGCTGGATCATTTTTTTTATTTACCAATCTCTGTCTTTCTAAAAATGTTTATTTATTTATTTTGAGAGAGAGATAGAGAGCGTGAGTGGGGGAGGGTCAGGGAGAGCGGGAGAGAGAGAGACAATCCCAAGCAGGCTCCATGCTGCCAGCGCAGAGCCTGATGCAGGGCTCGAACTCAAGAACCATGAGATCATGGCCTGAGCAGAAATCAAGAGTCAGATGCTTACCTGACTGAGCCACCCACACGCCCCCAATCTGTCTTTTAATTATCGTGTTTAGACCAGTTACATCTAAGGCAATTATTGATATATTAAGATTTAAGTCGTCATTGTATTATTTGTTTCTGTGTGTTTTCCCCATTTCTTATTTTGTTTCTCTTTTTGGACTTCCTGGAGGCTATTTGAACATTCTTCGGTATTCCGTCTTAATTTGTTTATATAATTTTTCTTGGTATATTATTTTGTATAATTTTCTTAGTGGGTTTTCCAGGAATTGCAAAAGACATACGTAACCTTTACCACTCTGAGTTACACGTAGAAAACTGAGTTCCCCTTAAGTTCCTTTACTCTCTGCCTATCGTAAATATAACTGCCTGAACCATTAGTTGCACACACATTGAATCTTATGTCCAACAATGTGATAATTTGTGCTTCAACCCTCAAATATGATTAAAGAATCTCATGAAGATAACCTATTATACTTCCCCCTTATTTCTTTTTTACCCACCCCAATGTGTTTTTTTGTTTGTTTCTTTCTTTCATTTGTCTCCTCTACACCCAATGTGGGCCAGGAACTCATCACCCCAAGATCAAGAGTCACTCGCTGCCAACTGAACCAGCCAGGCGCCCCCAACGTTCTTCTTTTCTTCATGTTCTGATTCTTACGTTATCATTTCTTCCTGTTTAGAAAAATGTCTTTCAGCCATTTTTAAGGGTATATTTGCTAATGACAAATTTTCTTAGTTTTGTTTTACCTGAGAATATATTTCTCCTTCATTCCCCATGTAGAATTCATAGTTGAAGGTTTGTGGTTTTTTGTTCCTTCTGCACTTGAAAAGTGTCATTTCACATAATTTTGACCTCCATGGTTTCAGATGACAAATCCACTGTCATTCTAATTGGTGTTCACCTGTAAGTACTTCATTGTTTCTCTCTGGTTGTTTTCAAGACTTTCTTCTTTGCCGTGTTTTCAGAAGTTTAATTATGACATGTCTTAGCATGTTTTATTTTTTTAAGGGATTCACCCTATATGGATGGAGTTGACTCTGTTTCTTGAATCTGTAGGTTTGTCTTACGCCAAATTTGGAGTTTTCAGCCACTGTATCTCAGATTCTTTTTTAATCTTACTCTGTTTCTCCTCCCCTTGTGGGATTCTAATATTAGAAATGTCCCCTTTTTGGCTATCCTTCCTGATATTCTGTTCATTTTATTTCATTCTATTTCCTCTCTATTATTCAGATAATGTCAATTCTGTTCATTTGCTCTTAAGTTCACTGATTCTATCCTTGGTCGTCTCCACTCTACTATTAATCCCATCTGCCAAGTTTCTATTTTGGTTATTGTATTTTTCAGTTCTCTAATCTCCACTTGGCTTTCTTTTATAGTTTCTATTTCTTTACTGAGATATTCTATTTTGCATTCGTTTCAAGAGAATTCTTGAAACTGTTGACTGTGGAGGCATTTTTTACAATGACAGCTTTTAAACCCTTGTCAGAAAACTCCCACATCTGATTCATCTTGGTTCTGGGGTCTGTTAGTTGTCTTTTTTTTTTTTATTCATTTCGTGATTTTCCTGATTCTTGGTATGAGGGCTATTATTTCATTGTATCAAACCTACTTCGTATTTAGGACATTATAAGACTTTGGAGCCTATTTAATCTTTTTTTTTTTTTAAGCAGGCAGTTCTCCTGTTGACATGTAGCAGGAAACCCTGGTGGGCATGTATGTTTAACCTGCCACTGGTTCCCACTAGGTGGGATGAAATGATGAAATGCTGACTTACCACGGACGGGTGAAGTGAAAGTTCAGCTCTGCTCTCGGTCCTGCAGACTTCTTCCCTGTGAAAACAGAATGTTGAATCACGCTTCTTCATTGTCTCCAAGCAGAGATGTAAGCTCAGCCGTTTACCGGGCCTTGTTGATGCCCGGAAAGGAAGGGTGGGAAGAGAACTATCAGCTAAAACTTCCCACCGCCTCATTCTGCCTCACGGAAGCTGGGCCGCAACCCACCACTGGGCTCTACTCACACCACCCCAACTGGGAGATCCAACACCCCCTGGCTCTAGGATGGAAGGGGATTGGATCACTGTTACCCACTTCTGCTGGGTAAGGGAGGGAAGACCAGCTCTTTGCTCAGCTAGTCAACACCATCCAACGAGGGAGTCAGAATGTGCTCTCTGCTTCTGCCATGTTGGAACGTCGGGTGAGGCAGAATGTCGGCTTCCCGAATGGGATCGGCGTCTCTTAAAAGGTTTTCTGTTGTTAGACCACTCACTTCCAAGTCCTTTGGATAGAGAGGCCAGGCTTTTCTTGGTGCTTATTTGTCTGAGTTCTGGCTTGGAGGCTTCCGCAACGCCCTACCTAGGATATATGGAAAGCAATAAGGAAACCCAGGGAACTCACCTCTGTGTTGTTTCTTAAATCGTGAGGTATCTAGGCATATCCTTTCCACCTTTGACAGTTTGCCTATATTTGTTTGTTGTGTTATGTCCAGGGACTTTTGGTTGTCAATGTATTGGAATTGAATCTCAAATGTTTCTTGGTCCCCTACCAATTTATATGGCCTGGAAAGGTCATGGTAATTGGTTGTCCCTCAGTGAAATTTCCTGGTTAATCAATTTTAGAGGGTATTCCTCAACAAAGATTTTCAGATGTTCTTTTTTAATTGAAGTATGGTATGCATGCAGAAAAGCAGACACACAAATCATCAGTGAATTTTCACAAACTGAGACCATGTATGTAATTAGCACCTGGGTTAAGAAATAGAACCTGACCAACATCTTCAAAGGCCTCCATTGTTACATTAGCTTCCAGTGACTACCGTCCCTAGGGTAACCAGCAAAGTGTCTCTTAATAGTATAGACTAGTTTTCTCTATTCTCTTCTGCGTCTCGGTATTTTTGTTCTACGCTATGTTCATGAGATCCATCTGTTCCATTGTGAGTAGTTGTAATTTGTTCACTCTCATTGCTGCACAGTATTATATTTTGTAAAAACGCCACAATTAATTCACCCGGTCTACTCTTGATGGACATTTGGGTGTTGTATTAGTCAGGATTGTCCAGAGAAACAGACCCAATAAGGTGTGTGTGCGTGTGTGCGCGCACGCACGTGTGCGTGTGTGTGTGTGTGTGTGTGTGTAAAGAGATTTATTATAAGGAATTGGCTGACATGATTATGGAGGGTGGCAGATTCCAAAATCTGCAGAGTAAGTCAGCAAGCTGGAGACCCAGGAAAGCCAACAGTGTAGTTCCAGTCCAAAGGCTGGCAGCCTTACGACCCAGGAAAAGCCAATGTTTCGGCTTGAATCTGGAGACAGGAAAAAAAGCCAATGTCCCAGTTTTAAGACTGTCATGCAAGAAGAATTCATTGTTACCTGGGGGCAGGCCAGCTTTTTTGGTTCTACTTAAGCCTTCAACTGATTGGACGAGGCCCACCCACATTGGGGAGAATAATTTGCTCTACTCAGCCTACTGATGTAAATGTCAACCTCATCCAAAAACGTGCTCACAGAAACACCCAGAACAATGTTTGACTACATATCTGGGTACTTCGTGGCCCACTCAAGTTGACACATCAAATGAACCATTACAGGTATTTTCTAGTTTGGTTTAGTATGAGTATGCCGCTATAAGCATTCTTGGATATGTCTTCGGGTGAATATATGTATACGCTTTTGTTGGGCAGGAGTGAAATCACTGTGTCATAGTATAGGCATATATTCAACTTCAGTGAATAAAGCCAAAGCGTCCTCCAAAGTGGATGTGTAAATCTACACTCCCCTCAGCAGCATACAAGAGTTCTGGTTGCGTCACATACAATACCACTTGGCATTTTTTTGTGTCTTTCATTTCCGTCGTTCTGACGAGCATCTATAGAGCACTGAAGCCTCAATGTGTATCTATGTCTATGTCCCTGATAAAGAAGTTGAGCAAGTTTTGACGTCCATCGGCCCTTTCGTTACCCTTTTTTTAAATAAGTGTTCAAGGGGAGCCTGGGTGGCTCAGTCGGCTGAGCGTCTGACTCTTGATTTGCGCTTAGGTCATGATCCCAGGGTCGTGGCATCAGACCCCGCATGGGGCTCCCCGCTGAGCGTGGAGCCTGCTTGGGATTCTCTCTCTCCCTCTGCCCCCTCTTGTGCCTCTCGCAATAAATAAATAAATAAATACATACAATTTAAAACAATAAAAAGTGTTCAAGTCTTTTGCCCATTTTGCTGTTGTGTTGTCTGTCTCTCTATTAGAAATGTATATATAGGATTTCTCTATACAATCTGAGTAGGAGCCTCTTGTTGGATATATGTGTCGTAAATAGCACCTCCCGGGCTGTGGTTTGTCTTTTGTTGCCTTCATGACAGCTTTCGATATACAGAAGTTCTTCATGGTGAGGTAGTTAATTTTGTCACTTTTTTCCCTTCATGGGCAGCCCTTTTGGGGGCCCTGTTTACGAAATGTTAGGGCTTTTCTTGGAACCTTTCTTTCTCTGTCCCAGGACAACGGTTGCTCCAGAAGGAGCGAGGTGGCAGACAAGGAAGGAGTGGGAGGTGGGGTCCGCTGGTTCTCAAGTTCATCCTTGCATCATTCCTGAAGCCACGGCCGCCTGGAGCACTGAGAGCTTTGTGCTCAATCGACCGAACCTTCTTCAACTGTGTCCTCACCCGTGGTGATTTCTCCTTCTCATGGAGAAATGTGCCTTAGGAATCCCATTGATCGCTCCTGTCCCCATTTCTTCAGCCATGTCTGTAGATGTGCAAGCCTCCAATTCTGTACAGAGCTCCGGAGTTGTTGGCCGTTGAATCGCCTGAACGTAGGCCAATCGTGAACTTTGGGTGGGCTGCCTTATTGCACAAGCTACCATATGTAAGTGTCAGCTCCAGGCCAACCACGACACCCCCGTAGATGTGTTGTTGTCAGGCTGTGTTTCAAATTACCTTTTTACTGTTTGAATAAAAGCATAAGCAGCTCTCTCAAGCTAACACGTTGGATATCACAGTTCTAGAAATGACGATCGATGTATTGGTCTAATGAGGGAATAAGATCGAAAAACATTATGATGGTGATGTTTCAGTAATTAGGACTCAATGGTAGGAATCCCCAACTTGCCAGTGACCCTTAGCAAAGAGCTAAAAGTTTGGAACAAGGTGGGGATGAAAGCACAAATTCACATAAAAGGGAAAGGGAAAGAGAGAAGAGGAAAAGAGGGTGCGGAAGAATCATACGCAACCTCAAGTGGGTTCTGCAAGATCAGTTTAAAATATTTGGGATGGGGCGCCTGGGTGGCGCAGTCGGTTAAGCATCCGACTTCAGCCAGGTCACGATCTCGCTGTCCGTGAGTTCGAGCCCCGCGTCGGGCTCTGGGCTGATGGCTCAGAGCCTGGAGCCTGTTTCAGATTCTGTGTCTCCCTCTCTCTCTGCCCCTCGCCCGTTCATGCTGTCTCTCTCTGTCCCAAAAATAAATAAACGTTGAAAAAAAAATTTAAAATATTTGGGAATTGGAGTGTCATTCTCCCTGGAAGAAAAAAAGTTAGACAAAGTAGTGTCGTGTTTAGAGTAGCCTACAAAAGCTTTATTTAACCCACAATGTAGCAGCAATAGGAACATGTCTTGCCGTTAGTTCCAAATTCCCCCCGATATGTCTACATCCCAGTCTTTGAGCCTAAACTCATCTTGGCTCGGCTGAGCTTGAACTTCCTGGAGACCTGAACCCAGAGAGTAGCCACGTATGAAAGAGGAGGGTCTGGATAATGCAGGCCCCGTGGCGGCAAGGAGGTGAAGACTTCCGTAGTTGGGCGATAGAGACAAAGGTGTCCCCAGATCTGCTATGGGTAGCGGGAGGGGTGCCATGGGTCCCTCAGCAACACGGGTGAGGGATGCAGCAAGCCAGCTGTCCCTGCTTGGCCAGGCAGCTATGGTGGCAGCATGGGTGTCAGCAGATACCTGCAGGCTGTTTGAAAAGTGTCACCTATTTGGCATTTCTCTGAAGTCTTGATCTGGTTTGAAAGGACTGAGCATCTAAATTAAATCAGAGCCGACAGACACTGTAATGCCTCTGGTTTATTAATTCTATGGTGCTTTAAAGCCAGTTTACCAAAAGTCTTAATTAGATTCTTGAAATTCCAAAAGCGCCAAGCAAAAATTCAGCCTTGGCAAAAACACGTTGGTCCCACCCACATCCCCTTCTGCACACCCAGCTGCCAAATTGCTTAAATCTCTAAATAATTGGTTGCTAGATTAAATAAATTAAGCTCATGCATTTGTGCTTAAGTTTCAAGACTTAACGGCACATCCTTGCTCCCAAAGTTTATCAGCAAAACTGTAGTAGTTCGTTTGATGTCACACGCACGCACACACACACACACACACACACACAGTTAGTAAAAGGGATTTTTTTTTAATGATATGTGAATGTCAGAAAGAACCAGATCAGTGAGTGCTAAAAAGTCTATCGTAAAATTGAAGTTACTTTCACCACCCAGGGCAGAATAAAAGGGAAAGAGAATAATTTAGCCTACTACCTATGGTAATTAGATGTATGACTTTTAAAGAATGCTGACATCAGGGACGCCTTGGTGGCTCAGTCGGTTAAGCAGCCCACTCTTGATTTTGGATTAGGCCATGATCTCACGGTTCATGAGATCAAGCCCCACATCGACGGTGAACGTTGTGCTTATTCTTTCTTTCAATGTTTGTTTGTTTGTTTGTTTTGAAAGAGAAAGAGAGTATGAGCAGAGGAGGGGCAGAGAGAGAGGGGGAGAGAATCCCAAGCAGACCCCACACTGTCAGTGCAGAGCCTGACGTGGGTCTCGATCTCACGAACCATGAGATCATGACACGACTGGAAATCTGGAGCTGGACGCTTAGCGGACTGAGCTACCCAGGCACCCCTGGAGACTTTCCCTTTCTCGTTTTCCCTCCTGATCTTGAAAGGCAAAAATAATGTGGATCTGGAAAATACCACATTAAACTGAGATTTATCTATGGAGAAACTAGGGAAAACATGTTTGCACGTGGAAACAGCTGTATGTTACATCTATAGTTGAATTGTCAGCTGTCTTATGAGAACTCCTTTTTGAGTTCTCTCATAAAATACTTTTCCAATGGTAAAATCTTATTAAAGGAAAATATCGTGAAAAACTCCATAGTTTTGTGTCATTACCAGAGACAAGCTTCTCTGAGCGGTTTCTTTGAAGATGAGTGTGTTACAGCTATTCAACTGGTGAAATTAGTCTCAACTTGGTATAGTAATCGTTCCGGCTTGTGCTTATTCTCACTCTTGGGAATGAACGGGATCGAGACCCAGAGACCTTAGATGAACAAGGAGAAGATTCTCGATGTGAAGTAAGCTGTACACACACTAAGTATGGGGATTTTTCTACCACCTGCTTTGTGGCTGGGTATGCAATCTCCGAAATTTTACCTTCAGAATGATTTGGTGCCATAAGAAATCAGGAGCATCAAAATATTAACAGCTACTGGATATTTCTACCCTTTTTTAAAGTTTATTTATTTATTCTGAAAGGGAGTGGGGAGGGGCAGACAGAGAGGGAGAGAGAGAGAATTCCAAGCAGGCTCCCCACTGCCAGTGCAGAGCCCAGTGCGGGGCCTGAACTCACAAACCGTGAGATCATGACCTGAGTCGAAATCAAGACCCAGATGCTTAACCAAGTGAGCCACCCAGGTGCCCCCCTAGACATCACTACTCTCAAGCAAACTCAAAGAAAAGCTTACGCTAAGATGACGTTTATGGCAAGTGGAAGGCAGTCACTATTATCTTCCTGTTAAAATCAAGAAATGTTGCTTCATGAGATATCAATCACTGCATGCTAAAAGCATTCTTATTTATTTTTCAGAAGATAAAACATTTTATGCTGGGGCACCTGGGTAGTTGAGTTGGTTCAGCGCCCAACTCTCGACTTTGGCCCAGGTCATGATCCCAGGGTCATGGGATCAAGCCCCACTTTGGGCTCCACACTGAGCAGGGAGTCTGCTTAAGATATTCTGTCCCTCTGCCCCTCTTCCCGCCGCTTGGTCTCTCTCAACGAAAGTGTATGTTTGAAACATTCTTGTTAATGGTAGCATAATATTCTGATACGGATGTAGCGTACTTTCTTCGACCAATTCCCTACTGATGGATATTTAAATTGTTTCCAATCTTTCGCTAATACAAATAAAGCTATGATGAGTATCTTTGAACGTACAGTGAAACTTTGGTTTGCAAGCATAATTCGTTCCGCAAACATGCTTGTAATCCAAAGCACTCATAGATCAAAGCAAATTTCAAGAGCCATTGGCTCCACTGTGATCATGTGACGCTTGGCATCACGTACTACTCGTATTGCAAGACGTCGCTCGCTTATCAAGTTAAAATCTACTAGACATGTTTGCTTGTCTCGCAAAACACTCGCGGAACAAGTTACTCGCAATCCAAGGTTTTGTGTATATCGTTTGGCCTGTTTGGTGTGCCCGCCAGATAAAGGCTTAGAAGGTAATCGTTGGTTATGTGTTGGGTGATTTTGTTGCATATTCTCAAATTTCCATTCGTGGAGGTTTTACTAGTTATACTCTTGCTTGCAATGTATACGAGAGAGTGTGAGTTTCCCGGCTCTCACCTGCAGCACTATTGTTGAGCTTTGACAGACTCATGGGTCGGAAATGATACTTTCATTTTAATTTATATCCCTCTTACTAACGATCTAATTTTCTATTCACAGTCTGATCATACACCAGAGTTCCGCGTAGAACTCCGTACCGAAACTGCTCGTACGAGGACTGATTCCATAGCAAGGCCCATTGCAACATTCTGTTAGGAGCAGAGGCCTCTGGAGATGAGGAAACATAGACAAGAGAGTGTTGATTGTTTCCAACCATACTCCACCGACGCCCTATCAATAGCATCATCAACACAGAGGAAAGGCTGCATCATTACTGCTAAGAAGGTATTTAGAGAGATAACTAATTTAATCTATGCCTCATAGATTATGAGAGAGTGGTGTTTAGGAGAGAAAATGAATGAGATGTGCACTACCAACAACAAAACAGAAAACCCATGTTAAAATATAAGCCATTTTAAGTGGATGTTAGGAATTTAAGTGTACCTGCGGGGCACCTGAGTGGCTCAGCCGGTTGGGTGTCTGGCTTTGGCTCAGGTCACGATCTCACGGTCATGAGATCGAGTCCCACTTCAGGCTCCTTGCTGACCATGGAGCCCATTTTAGATTCTCTCTCTCTCTCGCTCTCTCTCTCTCCCTCAAAACAAATAAATAAACATTTAAAAGTAAAAACAAGACAATTTTTGTTTCTTTCTCTATTGTCTTCTTTTCTGGAATATTATTAAAGATAGTATTAAGTCTGGGGCACCTGGGTGGCTCAGTCAGTTAAGCATCCAACTTCATCTCAGGTCATGATCTCACGGTCCTTGAGTTCGAGCCCCACGTCGGGCTCTGTGCTGACAGCTCAGAGCCCGGAGCCTGCTTCAGATTCTGTGTCTCCCTCTCTCTCTGCCCTTCCCCCACTCACGCTCCGTCTCTCTCTCTCTCCTTCGAAAATAAATAAACATCAAAAAAATTAAAAGAAAATAGTATTAAGTCCATGAATAATACACCACATGGATACTTTTGTATTAACTTGACAGGTTATTCTTTTGCAAGCAGCCTATATCTGGACAATATTTTTACTTATGTGATAAATATGGTACAGCTATAAGTGAATTCAAGTCTGAAAATAGATACTTGAAATGACACTTGTATGCGCACTGTAATATTTGTTTAATTCAGACCAATATCTGGAGACGTCAAAAATGAGTATTAATAATCATTGTACCTAATTTATTTTTATAAGGCACCGATTAAGAAGAAATGAGGTAATTAGAAGAATCTTCAACTGAAATAAATATAATAATCCCTGACAATGCTTTAAGCCACTAGAGGACCTGGGGCTTCCTTTATTATAAGCTAATGCTAATCTCTCTGTATAGTCATTAATTATTGGGAGAATTTGTCAATATTTGAGGTCTATCAGAAAAAGAAAACTGTAAGAATACGGACCAAAAAAATCTCAGTACATTTATTTACTCCATGACCAAAATATGTATGTCACTGTTCCTGTCTCTCCTTTTCTTCCCCGCTTACGCAAATGTAGCTAGTTACAATCATGTACTTTTGACGGAACTGACTCATATTTCCTGGAAATAGTCATTCAACAGTTTCGTTGGAAGAAATGTAGGACATCGCCATTGGAGGTGGCATTTACTCTAACGTACAGATGAGACTCTGGGTACTCAAAGTTTACTCTCATTAACCTAGAACTCGGTTAAATTCAGCTCAACAGTTTCTTGAATGTTCTGAGACACTATCGGTACGCTCATGTTTTTCTCTAATGTGTACAGTTAAGTTCTTCTTGAAAGTTACTTATCATTTCAGTGATGTGTTTCCAGGGATAAAATTCAGTGGAGAATGTCAATGTATGAAATTAGTCAGAGGATGAAAAAGTTAACCATGCCTTGTGAGGTACCCACTTAAAATGATTCAGTGGAGGAACGTCTGGGTGGTTCAGTGGGTTGGGCGTCCGACTTTGGCTCAGGCCATGATCTCACGATTTGTGGGTTCGAGCCCCACGTCGGGCTCTGTGCTGACAGCTCGGGAGCCTGGAGCCCGCTTCGCATCCTGTGTCTCCCTCTCTGTCTGCCCCTCCCTCGCTCACACTCTGTCTCTCTCTTTCTCTCAAAAAATAAACATAAAAAAAATTTTTTTTAATGATTCAGTAGTGTTTTTCAATATCCTAAGGCTAAAGAGAATTTTTAAGTTGTAACCATGTTTTTGGAACTTCCAATGTATTAAGTAGCAGATTGGAGAAACATTAGAAATGAGAATAATACACTTCTAGAAATGATATTAGGTCTATTTCTGATACCCATTTCCTATCACCCTTAGAAAATAACTCTAGTGTTATTAAAAATGAAAAATGGTGCATCTGAGCGGTATATTAGATTAATTTGGAATCTATAGATCCTGGTTTTCAGGTTTGGAATGTAAAATGTGTTCAAATTAATGAATACATATTGTGATCCCATGACATGCAAAAAAAAAAAAAAAAAGTCAAGCAAACAAACAAAAATCTGTTTGTTTCCCTAAAAAAAGTCTTATAATTTAGTTTGGAAGGGTCCCAAAGAAACAAGAATCAGTTCATTGAAATATTAATTAGGAAAAATTAAGAGAGTAAACGACCATCATCACTGAAGCATCAAAAATCTTAGGCCAAAAATGACTAAAAATTGCATTTACTTATAAGACCTTCCACACCTAGTGAAACTCTCACAGGGTGAGGATCTTTCACAGGGACACTAGAACTAACTCATACCCAGCTGCAAACACCAACTTTTAAATTTTCAGGAATTTTTGTAAAGATTTCTTTATTTATTTTTGAGAGACAGAGACAGAAAGAGAGCACGTGAGAGCAGGAGAGGGGCAGAGGGAAAGAGAGAGAGAGAGAGAGAGAGAGCGCTTCCCAAGCAGGGTCCCCTCTGTCAATGCAGAGCCAGATGCGAGACTCGAACTCATGAACCGTGAGATCATGACCTGAGCCGAAACCAAGAGTTGAACCCTTTACCGACTAAGCCATCTAGGCACCCCTCAGGAATTTGGTGAGATCACTGTGAAAGATGTTTTTAAAACTTAAATGGTATAAATATACATTTAAATTACATATGAAGGCAATGAACACTTGAAACTCACCACTTCCGAATTTTTTTTCACTTAATGTTTCTCTTATCTATTTTCCGAAGCTGTTAACAGCTATCGTACCTGTGTGACGGAAGCACTATATAATGGCGGCTACCAGGTATCTCTTCCCATCTCGGCATTCAGTCACATCACATTAACCCGGTAGCTTAAAATCAGCCACGGGGGGAGTATTATTACCATGGAAATAAACAAATGCTGCAAATCACTGCGGATATAGCACATTAGGTTGGAATTCTAGAAGGATAGATACAAAACATCTCATCGAGCAGGTAACTAAGGTGTCTCTGAAAGTGCTTTGCAAAATTAAAAAAAAATGGAAGAGGGGACACCGGGGTGGCTCAGTGGGTTAAGCGTCCAATTTGGCCTCAGGTCATAGTCTCATGGTTCATGGGTTTGGGCCCCATGTCAGGCTCTGCTCTGGTAGCACAGAGCCTGCTTCTGATTCTCTGTCTCCCTCTCTCTGCCCCTCCCCTGCATTTGTGCTCTCTCTTTTCCTCTCTCTCTCTCTCTCAAAAAAGAAACATTAAAAAAAATGGGAGTAGAAAGGTAGTATTCTAAATGAATTAGTCAAGCCTCATGATGACTTCATATCCCAGTGATCAGGGACAGGGGCGCCATCTTGGTCAGGGGAGGCCTGAAAGGTGTATACGACATGGCCTTTCTCCAGAAGCCAGAGGTCTGTGTTGGGCTTCGCCGATGGGGGCTAACTCTCAAACTCCACCCAATTTTTCCCACTAGTACCTCTATGATACCTCCGGCACCATAAGGTCTTCTAGGTCATATGGTTCACACAACAGAGCTGCTTGCCTCACAGTCTGGACCTGCTACAGAGCTTTCTTTTTGCCCACTCTGTGTCGCCCAGTATATGGGTCGCCCAGTATATGGGTCACAGCACTATGCGAAGATGTGAGCACCTTTCCGGTACCTCCAAAACCCAAAGAGACTTGTGCGGTGATGTGCCCCTTGGTGGTGAGAAGAGAAAACCTCAAACCTCTTTACCGTTGAGGGGGTGTACTGGACCACGTCCTGGACCCCTGAAGTCCTAAGATTTTGGTGAATTTTGTGGCCGTCCCTTGAACTCTCAGAGGGTTTATCTCCCACTCTCTGGAGCATGTTTGTCTTAGCACTGGCAAATGTTGCAGGCGTGTTTTTCTTTCTCTTAACCAGCTGGATCAGCATGCTGTTATCAACAGAATGGACCATTATGATGCTCTGCGGGGCGTGTAGCTGATCCAGAGGGCAGGAGCTATTTCTGATCAAAAATAAAAAAAGAATGCCATCTCCAGATCAACAGCCACATAGCACGTACCTGGGGTCATGCTCAGTTGATGTAGCAAAGATACTCTCCCAGGTGCAAGCAGCTGAAGTTGGGGCTGATGTTGGGTTCGCAGCACCCCGCTTTTATCTTCCTCGGTTTGACCAGGTTTGACAAGGACCAGACTGGTTACTCAGATGAAGATATGATAAAGACTGTCACCCTTGCATTCTTTAATATAATATATATGAAATATATAATATATATAATATGTAATATATTATATAATGTATATATAATATATAATTATAATATGATTATATATTATATAATATATAATATATGATTATAATATGATTATATATTATAATATATAATATATGATTATAATATGATTATATATTATATAATATATATAACATATATGATTATATATTATATAATATATATTCATATATATGATTATATATTATATAATATATATGATTATATATTATATAATATATATGATATATATTATATAATATATATTATATATATGATTATATATTATATAATATATATAACATATATGATTATATATTATATAATATATACAACATATATGATATATATTATATAATATATAATCATATATATTATATATATTATATAATATATAATCATATATTATATAATATATAATCATATATATTATATATATTATATAATATATAATCATATATATTCATATATATGATTATATATTCATATATATGATTATATATTATATAATATATATGATTATATATTATATAATATATATGATATATATTATATAATATATATTATATATATGATTATATATTATATAATATATATGATATATATGATTATATATTATATAATATATACAACATATATGATATATATTATATAATATATAATCATATATATTATATATATTATATAATATATAATCATATATTATATAATATATAATCATATATATTATATATATTATATAATATATAATCATATATTATATAATATATAATCATATATATGATTATATATATTATATAATATATATCATATGATTATATATTATATAATATATATGAAATATATATATTCATATATATTTAATGTTTCTTTCTTTTGAGAGAGAGAATGAACAGCGGAGGGGCAGAGAGAGAGAGCGAGGGAGAATCCCAAGCAGGATCTGCACTGGATCCCGGGGCCCGAGGCAGGGCTTGAATTCAAGAACCTTGAGCTTATGATCGGAGCTGAAATCAAGAGTCAGATGCTTCACCAACTGAGCCACCCAGATGCCCCTCATCCCTGCATTCTTTAGGGTGGCATTAATCTCTGCCAGTTCCCCTAAGATTAAATATTAGTTTTTGTTGCCTATTTTTGTTGGGGGGGGACAATTTTAGAGGCTTCCACGTGGCTTTTGCCATGATGATGGCTCTCATCTTGGCACTTCTAACAGCTACTAAGGGTGTCCATTTCAATTATACATTTTAGCGCCAAGGAAATGACCCCTTGGTAGGTCTGTGGACCCAGTGAAACCACTGTGATCCAGACCTGACCCACAACTCCATATACTACTTGGCTCTCACGTCCTCTCCCTCAAATAGGGAGTTCATAATGATGCTTCCTGCCTTTGGATATCAAGGTCAACTTGGATTCTGTGCCCAACCTTTCTCAAAATGTTTGGAGACCACCCGCTCTTCAGCGCAGTTACTTGAGTAAATAGCTGGGGGATAGCCTGGAATAATCATTACTGGCATACTTACCATGGTGTTGCGGGGTACTTCCTTCCTTCTAATGCTTTGCCTCTCTTTCAGTCGGTAGGTGCAGGTTCCAAAAACTGACTCAAGGCCAGGAACTGGGCAAGAAACAGAGACTTTACTGGAATGACTGTCCCCAGCCACCTGATCATCTGTCCTTGAGTTCCCTTGATTCTATGAATTGAGTAGCTGCCTTCGATCTTACCCCTAGTAATGCCCTGTTCTGTTGAACATCTCCATTACTCTTTGAAGGTCAGGGTCTCTTGGCTTTTGTTCCAGACTTGCTGCTTATTATTATAATTGTATCAACCTGGCTACTGATGGTTAGAGCACTGCCACCTGGATTCTGATGTATCAGGGTATTGTATTGGTGGCAATTGTGATGGTAAATGGCATGTTCTCTTAGTCCTCTCAATAAATACAGGCTTCCAGGGGCGCCTGGGTGACTCAGTCGGTTGAGCACCCAACTTCAGCTCAGGTCATGATCTCATTGCTCGTGGGTTCAAGCCCCGCGTCGGGCTCTGTGCTGACAGCTCAGAGCCTGAAGCCTCCTTCAGATTCTGTGTCTCCCTCTCTCTCCACCGATCCCCCATTCTCTCTCTCTTTCTCTCCCTCTCTCTCTCAAAAATAAATAAACATTAAAAAAATATTTTTAATCAATATGCCAGAAGCATATCTTGGGATGGCAAAATGTGCTGCCCTTCACCACCTTATCAGGCCAGCATTTCCTTGGCCAAGCCATGATGTGTCTTAACCCTAGTTACTGGCCTCACGACCAGAAGGGGGTTGAGTGAGCACAGATCCTAGGGGGCAAGGGAGTTGGGTGGTCACATGTTGCCTCATGAGGTAGAAGCCTCTGTGACATCTTCAAGCAAGTAGGGAGTGTTAACTCTAGGGAAGAGAGCCTGGAGCTTTCGGAGGAATCTGGGGATTTAAGATGCGGAGCATCTCAACTCACTTGTCTTCATCCTGTGTGTCAGAATCCTTTTCCAACAAGGATCCTGAACTTGACATGACAGATCTTGCTTTTAAAGTTCATCTTCTTTGGAGCTCTGTTACTCTTAAAATTAAGTCCTGGGCCTGTTCTTCAGTTTCTACCCATTCTACTGTCCTTATGAAAGAGGACTCCAGGACGCCCGGGTGGCTCAGTCGGTTAAGCGTCCGACTCTTGGTTTCAGCTCAGCTCATGATCTCGTGGTTCATGAGTTCGAGCCCCGCATTGGACTCTGCACTGACAGTGCAGGGCCTGCTTGGGATTCTCTCTCTCTCTCTCTCTCCCTCTCTCTCTGCCCCTCCCCTGCTCTCACGCTTTCGAAATAAATAAATAAACTTAAAAAAAATTAAATAAGAAAAAAAATGAAAGAGGACTTCAACTACCTCCATTTGGTACTTTCTAATTGACTAAGTTCTTTCCAGCTTATCTCTTAACTCGGGCTAAAGAGCCTGTGCACAAAGCATCTCAGGACGGGAACAGAAAGTCCCCCCTCAAGCAATAAAAACCGCCCTGAGCCGGCAAGACCTCCAGTGATTGACCCCAAGACACGGATCGTCCTGACCTTTGCTGCCCACCTACAGCACCCACTGGCCTTTGCCCCACATTTTCTTCATATAAACCTAAGAGTATTTTCAGCACTTCGGAGACAGCCTTTGAGATGCTAGTCCACTGGCTTCCCGGGGTTGGCCTCCTGAAATAAATTCTCTGGTCTCACCACCACTGGTCTCTGCCTTTGGGTTTTGTCAGGGGTGAGCGGCTGAACCGGAACTGTTTGGGACCCCCGGAGCCAGTCCTCTTGCACCACTCTGCCCTGGTCACACTTATAGTTACTTCTCCCCCTCGTATTTCTCCAATGTGTGAATCTTAGCATCAGCGAGTACGTTCGTTTGCACCATATACCATCCCATGTCACCCACGGTGAGAAGTTTAATGATAGTAGTACTCCCTTGTGCCCGAAGGCTCCCTATGTTCCACCTGTCACCGGCGATGGCATTCTCGTTGCCAGTGGAGCGGTGTGGTGCCGAAATGGGGCCCCCAAATTGGGCGGGGGGGGCGACGATCGGGTGGAAGCCAGCGGCTCGGCAGGCGCAAGAACTCGCCTGAGGCCGAACAAAGGAGATAGAAGTTTGTTGGAAAACACCACAAGGGAGCAGTGGGCAGGACAGCACAGGAGAGACTGTCTGCCACGAGGCAGTGGGCAGGGGCTGTTTTTAAAGGGGTATGATGAGGAGGTATGGCCACCTATGGAATTCTCCCTGTTTTGGTAACGGGGCCCAGTTGTACGTAGCCCATTGGTCAGTTAGGGCCTATGGATATTTCAGGGTGGGTCGCCTGATGGGTCTGTCTGTATTCAGCCGGGTGGTCACTGTAGCCCTTTCTACATTCCATTGCTCAAGCCCGTTTGCCTAAAAGCAGCCTCCACGGGGGGCAGGTTCTCTAGCACTAACTCTTGTAAGTCAGGCATCCTGGGACGCAGACTCCCGGACAGAGCTTAGGGTGCAATAAGATTGGCAGAGAGGGCTTTGGGGTGGAGGACAAAATGTTTGGGAGGCGGGAGAATTTAAGCAGTGTTTTGAAGTCAGTAGAGGTCTCGGCTGCCACCACAGCTCTAAAGCTTGGGTAATGCCTTGAACTTGTTATGAGTTGAAGTTAGATCATCAAAACTTTGTACCCCTTCTTGAATAAGTCATTAGGTGTGGCCTGCCCTGGGAAGGGGGCGTGACTTGGGTCAAGGTAGCTGCTGCATCTGAGGCAATCATTGAAGGCGGCCAAGAGCTGAGGGCTGCCTATCAGCCATGCTCTCAGAGGTTGGCCATAGGTGGTGGGGAGCATCCACCAACTAGAATGGCAAAATATCTTTGATAGTTTCTAGATTTCCAGCTTCCAAAGAGTGCAGAACTGCCTGGAGATGGGTGGGGTCAACAAATACAAATGTTGTTTGATGATCTATTAGGTTGAAGCGTATGACATTGACATTTGGGTAGGCTAAACGGTTGAATATTAGCAATTTCATACTGTCCAACCTAATGGTAGAATAAAAGGGCAAGGAAACAGCATTGGGCATATGGTCATATTTAAATATTTGCACATTCTAGAATTACCTAGCAAATAGTTTCACCTCCCACGCACCCCATTTTGGCTATAGTCATTAAAAACCCTGCTATTGGGGCACCTGGGTGGCTCAGTCAGTCAAGCGTCCAACTTCGGCTCAGGTCATGATCTCGCGAATCACGAGTTCGAACCCCAACTCGGGCTCTTTGCTGACGGCTTGGAGCCTGGAGCCCGCTTTGGGTTCTGTGTCTCCCTCTCTCTCTGTTCCTCCCCCCACTCACACTCTGTCTCTGTCTCTCTCTCTCTCAAAAATAAATAAACACATTACAATTAAAAAAAAAACCCTGCCATTAAAGATCAGTAAAATAAAGCCTCCTGGATGCAATGAGAACTTATCTGCTTCTGTTCACTACAACCACATCCTTGTCCAAACCTATGTCCTTCTTATAGCCTCTCTTTTTTTAAGTTTATTTATTTATTTTGAGAGAGGGAGAGAGAGAGCATAAGCAGGGGAGGGGCAGAGAGAGAATCCCGAGCAGGCTCCATGCTCAATGCAGAACCTGACATGGGGCTCGATCCCACAACCCTGGGATCATGACCTGAGCCAACGTCAAGAGATGGACACTCAACCGGCTGAGCCACCCAGGCACCCCCTCCTTAAGCCTCTTGATGAAGCCATGTTCATCATAGCTTCTCTGAGTGTCTTCAGCACTTAAGGCTAGTTCACCATAATCTAGGATTTTTAAAACATTTTTTTAACGTTAATTGATTTTTGAGAGAGAAAGAGAGAAACAGAGCACGAGGAGGAGAGGGAGACACAGAATCCGAAGCAGGCTCCAGGCTGTCAGCACAGAGCCCGACGCGGGACCTGAACTCACAAATTGCGAGATCACGACCTGAGCCGAAGTCGGCCGCTTAACCGACTGAGCCACCCGGGTGCCCCATGATCTAGGATTTTATAATGGTGTGGTATGTCTTCTGGAAGCACTCTGAGTCATGTGGACCATCTTTACCAGATAGATGTGAGTTCCTAGAAGGCAGAGGTTATAACATTTCAGTCTTCTGTCTTGCCCACATGCACAGAATCCAAATGGAACTTCATTACTGACAGTCATGTGGACTTGAAAGACCTTCGAATGTGGATATTTCCTCTTTACCTACTTCAACTGTCCTTTCAAAGCTATATTCCCATTAACAAATTAAATCATTCATAAGCACTCAAAAAGCCGAGGAATGAGGTTAAGAGTCTGGCAAAGTCTTCTTGGAAAGTGTGAAACGGGTGAGGTGAGAAGAAAAACTGGAAACACCCAGAAAGCAGAGGCTATGAGCTTGGCTTCCTGATTCTGCCTCCCAAAGAACTGGGGTGCTTCCTTTAACACTTCTCATCGTTTGTGATTACAGTTGACCCTTAAACAACACGGCTTTCAACTACGCAGGGTCCATGTATATATGGAGTTTTTTTGTAGATACGATACAACCCTGTAAATGTATTTTCTCTGCCTTATGATTTTCTTAATAACGTTTTCTCTTCTCCAGCTTACTTTTTGGTAAGATACAGTATATAATACTTATAACATTGCCAGGGAGGAAGACCTTCCTCTGCCCTATGGTCCTGCTTGAGCTGGACTTAGAATCAAATTGACATGAGACAGATTAACAGGAGAAAGTCAAATTTAATAGGCGTACGTACAGGGAATCCACACAGGCTTAAAATTCCAAAGACAGTGAGTTCACATGAAGCTTACATGAGCTAAAGAGAGGGATAGGGGTCTGAGGATGTGAAGGGGACGAAGGCCATTAGCAAGAAGGTGGAAAGAGATATTTGGAAACACAAGGTTGGCCTATTATGCAGCTAAGTTCCTTAGGTAAAGGGGGGGGGTCTCTGTTAATAGCTCTCTTCCTGGTACAGACTCTCCTTTCCCACGCAAATTTAGGCAGTTTCAGAGCAGGGAGAGAGCTTTTCCCGCATCTGCTGGGTTTTAGTTACTTTTAACTCAAAATCATCATTATGCCAAAGTGGCCCATCTTGGGGCAGCCTGCTCTGGGCCCCTACAATATACAAAATACATGTTAATCGATTGTTTATTATCAATAAGGCTTCCAGTCAAGGGTAGGCTATGAGTAGTTAGGCTTTTAGGGAAGCAAGAGTTGTCCATGGATTCTCAACCATGTGGGGGGTTGGTGCTTCTAACCCCTGCGTTGTTCAAGGGTCAACTGTATGTGTTTATCACTACTTAATTAGTTTATGTACCACCCGCAACTAACTTATAAATGCCATGAGGCCAGGGTCCATATTTGTTCTACTCACCATCATGTTTCCTTCCGGTGCCCAACACAGAATAGGTGTTCAATAAATATTGATAGAAATAAGTATTAAAGGCAGTAGTTTAAGGACTATCATTTGAGAAAGGGAAAACAGGACAATGCCTTCAGCCCCAGAGACTTCTAACCCCCAACCCCTGCCCCTGGTCAATGCTGCAAGATGGTTTCTTTCACTCTGTCATATTTTCTCATTTGGGAATATCCCTGATACATGAACACTGTCAATCCTTAATCCTTCCTACAAGAACCCATCCCTCCCTCTTCCGGGGAAATTTTTAGAGTAGAAGATTTGTTTTCATTCCAGAAGTTCTCTGTCCTATGACTGCATCTACTACCTGGACGCACAACATCTACCCATAATATCGTTAACTTTGGCAAAACAAGCCCATCTCTTGGTAGTGGCACCTCCAAATCAGTACCACAAAGTCTTGAACCCCCCCAGCAAACATTTCCCCCAATTCTGCCCTGAAGATCGCCCTGCGGCCACGCCTTCCCTAAACTACCACTCATGATCGACTCAGATATCGAAAGCGATTTCTTCCATTAACTTACTCAATACAGGGTTATGATACTCACGAGTTGGCTCTCTCCCCCCTTCTCCCTCCTTCTAGTTTTACCAACACTTGCCTCCCCTTTATGCTATTCTGGTTGTGTGTGTGTGTGTGTGTGTGTGGTGAATTGTGAAATATGAAAGAGTACAGCCCGGCAGAATGGAGAAAGAGAGTGTCCAAGGGAGAGGAGATAAAATCATGTCAATGTCTTTTTATTCGGCACTTACAAGTTTTTGACTGCTGTATTACAAATCACCCCAACACTTAATGGTTGAAAATAATACCAGCCATTTATTTTGCTCACAAATCTGAAATGTGGGCAGGTCTTGGCAGGGGCATTTGTATCTGCCCTACATGGCATCAGCTGGGGCAGCTTGACTAGGGGCGGGATGATCCATTTCCAAGATGGCTCATTCACACATGACAAGTCAGGGCTGGATGCCAGCTGGGAGCTCAGCTAGGGCTGAGGGTGGCAGGGAGGTAGGGCTGTTGGATTCCTCACAGCACAGTGGCCGAGTTCCAAGAGTGAACATCTCAACCCTAAATGGATTATGTTTGGTTATTACTAAAGAATTTAGCTGAAAATCCCAAGTATCGCCTGATCCTTTCTCTGGGTTTCGTTTATAACCAGCTTCTTTAAAAAAAAAAAAAAGAATTTAAGGCAGAAGCTCCCCTTATTTACGGTAGACACTATAACCTTGAAACACAATTTTGAAAAAATTTTTGAAATCTTCATTTATTTTTGAGACGGAGAGAGAAAGAGAGAGAGCGTGCGTGCGCGAGTTGCGGAGGGGCAGAGAGAGAAGGAGACCCAGAATCTGAAGCAGGCTCCAGACTCCGAGCTGTCAGCACAGAGCCCGACGCAGGGCTCGAACCCACAAATCGTGAAATCATGACCTGAACTGAAGTTGGATGCTCAACCGACTGAGCCACCCAAGTGCCCCAAAACGCAATTCTTATACTCTGGATTCTGAGAGACGGTCTACATTTTTTAGGGGAAAAAAAGGTAGGCGCAGAGTTGGGGGAGGTGTGCCCGCACATTAGCATGCTGTGTGTGAACACACATCTAGTGCCTGTGTGCGTTGTTTCTGCATGTGTGTCTACGAGTGTGTGCATATGCGTGTGTCTACCTACGTTGGTGAGACTGTGTCTGTGCGGGGTGTAGCTTCCATGAGGCTATCGGTCATAATTGGGAGTTCTACAGTGACTTGGAGAATTACCACAAGACTAAATGATAACCTGATACTTTTGAAAAGAAAATGTAGGGGCGCCTGGGTGGCTCAGTTGGTTAAGCGGCCGACTTCGGCTCAGGTCATGATCTCACAGTTCGTGAGTTCTAGCCCTGCGTCGGGTTCTGGGCTGACAGCTCAGAGCCTGGAGCCTGCTTCACATTCTGTGTCTCCCTCTCTCTCTGCCCCTTCCCTGCTCATGCTCTGTCTCTCTCTGTCTCAAAAATAAATAAACGTTAAAAAAAAGAAGAAAATGTAGTATTATGCGCACATTCAACAGACCTCAAACGTAAGGATTTTTAAGCTACATATATGTTAGCACAAACCATAACGTTTTCTCCAAGTGGCCTCTTAGTTGATAAAACTGAATAAAAGGGCTGACTTGAGCCATTATCTTTTAAATGCTATAGTCCCCGAAGTCTTCTAGATTGTTCTGATGAAATACAAGAGATACTGTAGAAGAATCCATTGAATTTCCCTCACAGTTACGATTCATGTCATAATACTTATATTTAGGACAATCTGAGGAATGCGTCTGATTCATTTGTTCCTGGTTCAAATTAACAAAGAATGCAGCACATTCTTACCATTTTTTTTTTTAAAGCAAAGATTTAATGTGTTTAAAGAATGGACTACCGCACCACTCTAACCTTGATATCTGATCATGCTGAATCTTATTCCTGTGATGCATGAGGCATTTACAAGCATTGCCTTTGCTTATTTTGTTATTTATATGCAGTCATACTCACCTTTTTAAGGGGTACAATTCTATAGGTTTTTTTGTTTGTTTGTTTAAGGAAACTTCCTGCCCAGCATGGAGCCCAAGGTGTGGCTTGAACTCACGACCCTGAGATCAAGACCGGAGCTGAGATCAAGAGTCAGATGGTTAACCGACTGAGCCACCCAGGCCTCCCCGCCCCCCTCCATGTGAGACCTTTTGAGTCTGGCTTCCTTCACTTAGAGAAACGCATTTGAGACACGCCCACGTTGCTGCACGTATCTCTGGTTTACTCATTTTCATTGCTGAGTGGGATTTCAGTTTATGGAGGTACCACTGTCCGTTTATCCCTGTGCCTAGTGAAGGACATTTGGGTTGTTTCTAGTTTGGTGCCATTGTGAATAAAGCTGCTATAAACATCTTATGTCCCCACACAGGTTTTGTGTGGGAACATAAGTGTACATTTCTCTAGCGTGCGTAGTAAATACTTAGGGCAGGGATCACTGGGTCACATAGTCAAGTGTATTTTTAACTTCATAAGAAAACGCTACATCGTTTTCTAGAGTGACTGTACCATTTTGCATTTCCATCAGGAAGGTGGGTTCCAGCTGGTCCATACCTACGTCCATACCTTATATTGTCGGCGTTTTTTATTTTAGCCATTTTAGCAGGTGTGTAGGTGGTTTTAATTTGCATTTCCCTAGTGACTAATGCTGATCATTGTATCTTTATGTGTTCATGTTCCTGACACGGTTTCTTGATCATTGTATCTTTATGTGTTCATTTTCCTGCCACGGTTTCTTCCGTGAAGCTCTTCAAACTTTGTGCCCACTTGGGAGGGGTTGTATGCTTTCTTATTGTTGACTTGTGTGAGGTCATCGCGTATTCGAGATATAAACACGTGGTCAGATATCGGGGGCGTCTGGGTGGCTCAGTGGGTTGAGCGTCCGACTTCAGCTCAGGTCATGGTTTCACCGTTCACGGGTTTGAGCCTCACATTGGGCTCACTGCTATCACTGCGGAGCCCGCTTTGGATCCTGTGTCCCCCCTGCTCTTCCTTTGCTCATGCTTTCTCTCTCTCTCTCAAAAATGAATAAACATTTAAAAAGCAAATAAATAAAAAAATAAATACTTGGCCAGGTATCTGATTTGCAAATATTTGCTCCAGTCCGTAGCTCGTCGTGTCATTCTCTTCACAGTGTCTCACAGAGCACAAGTTGGAATTTTCACCACGTCTGATTTATACATTTTTATTTTATTTATCATGACTTGGGTTCACATCTAAGAACTCACTTCCTAAAATTAAAAAAAAAACTCACCTCCTAACACAAGGTCGCAAGGATTTCGCATGTGGCATCCACAAGCTGTACAGTTTAATGTTCTTCTTAAATCTACGACTCATGACTAGTTTTGTATCAGGTGTGAGGGAGAGGATGAGGTTCATTTTTACTGTTCTAGTGCCATTTGCTGGCAAGATTATCCTTTCTACGTCAAATTGTTTGTGCACCAAAGAACTGATTTGAACGGGTCTCTTTCTGGAATATCTACTCTGTCCATTAATCTAAGCACCTGTCGTTTTGCTAATACCACGCTGACTTGATTACTGCAGCTTTATGGTAAGTCTTGAAATCAGGCCTTTGAGTCCCCCAACTTTATTTGTCTTTTTCAAAATCGTTTCACCTATTCAAGTTTCCTTACAATGCAAAGCAATCTTAGAATCAGTCTTAGAGGCCCACAAAGACTCTGGCCAAAAATTCGACGGCGATCGTGTTAAATCTATAAATCGCTTGGGGGAAAACGGACATCTTAACAATCGCGAGTCTTCCGACCCATGACCGTGGTATATTTTTCCATGAATGGAGGTCTTACTTGTGCTTTTCATCACTGTTTTGTAGTTTTCAGCATCGTATCCTGCACATATTTTATAGATTTATTGGTAACTATTGCATTTTTATGGCAGCTATTTTAAATGGTGTGCTTTTTAAAAATTGGAGTTTCGGGGGCGCCTGGGTGGCTCAGTCGGTTAAGCATCTGACTCTTAAGCATCCGAGTCTTGATTTCGGCTCAGGTCACGATCTTGAGGTTTGTGAGGTCAAGGCGCGCTTGGGATCCTCTCTCGCCCTCTCTCTCGGCCCCTCCCCTGCTTGCTCTCTATCAAAATAAATAAGTAAACGTTTTGTTTTTAAGTTGGAGGGTTTTTTGGTTGTTTGTTTGTTTGCTTGCTTTGGTAAAGATTCAGGCAGCGTTTGTTGGGGGCTTATACTCAAACACCAGGGAGGCACCAGGAGCAGGCAGTTTGTAAAGGGGCTGGGGCAAAAAAGAAAAAAAATTGAAGTATTAATAATTCATTGCTAATATATGGAAATACACTATATTTTTATATATCATACTTGTGTCCTGAAATCTTGTAAATTCGTGGACTACTTCAGGAGCTTTGACTTATATAATGTATTCTAATTCCTTGTTTTTTGAAAACCTTGTAAGACATTACTTTATACACTCAACTTTCTTTTAGATTTCCCCATATTTTTTCCATTTTCACTTCTTTTCTTTTTCACCTCGTTTTTGGTTTGTTTTTTTTTTTTTCCATCTGAAATCCTTCTCCTTCTGCTTGAAGTCTTTCCTTCATATCTCATCCTTTACACTTTTTCCTAATGGAAAACGTTCTCAATTTCTTAATATAACAATGTATCCATGGAGGGGCACCTGGGTGGCTGACTTCGGCTCAGGTCACAATCCCGCGGTCCGTGAGTTCGAGCCCCGCGTTGGGCTCTGTGCTGACAGCTCGGAGCCTGGAGCCCGTTTCGAGTTCTGTGTCTCCCTCTCTCTCTGCACTCCCCCCCCCTCTGTCTAAAAAATAAATAAACATTAAAAAAATTTTTTTAAATGTATCCATGGGGAGGAAAAAACGAAAGTGTCTTTTTTCACAGAGGACACAATTGTCCATGTAGAAAAACCAAAAGAATGACCCAAAAACCCCTCCTGGGACAGTAAGTAAATGTAGCAAAGTTGTAGGATACAAAGGTAATACACAAATCCCTCTCCTATATGCCCGCAATGAACACGTAGAATTTGAAATTGATGTAATATTGATAGGACAAGATACGATTCGGTAGGCAGAGAGGGAAAGATTAGGGCCTGAGGTCCCAGGGTGGGAAAAAACACAGGCTTTGGAACAATGCTGGAGCCTCTGACCCCAGCAAACCACCTCGGGCATAAGGTACCTCTTTTTTTTTTTCTTTTTTTTTTTTAACATTTATTTTTTTTAATTTTTTTTTAATGTTTATTTATTTTTGAGACAGAGAGAGACAGAGCATGAACAGGGGAGGAGCAGAGAGAGAGGGAGACACAGAATCTGAAACAGGCTCCAGGCTCTGAGCTGTCAGCACAGAGCCCGATGCGGGGCTCGAACTTACGGACCATGAGATCATGACCTGAGCCGAAGTCGGACACTTAACCGACCTAGCCCCAATAAGGTACCTCTTAAGAATGTAACAGACCCCACCTACTCAGGGTCCCCTCAGGAATTTGACAAAAGACTTGACTAAAAAGAAGGAGACCAACGTATGACCCACCAGGAACGGTATGCCCATAGACCACCCCTCATACAATGGAAATGAGCCCGTAAGGGTAGAACCTGAGGAGTGAGAGGGAAAGAAAGAAAGGGGTTGCTGACCCTCTGGTCCTTATAAAACAAGGACCCTTGCCTACAGACACGGGCAACCACTTTCAAATGTCTCCTCTCTGTAAAGAGAGCTTTCATATTATTCTTCCTTTCTGATCTTATCCTCTAATAAACTTCTGCCTGCCATTTATTTTGTGCCCACCTCTTCGTTCTTCAAAGTGGCAGGACAACGAATCCCAGGTATTGAGATAACAAATCTTTCAGCAATATCATTTACGTTAGTACCCCCCAAACGTGAATGCTTCGGCGTAAATCAAACAAAATGTGTACAAGATCTATATGAGGAAAACTACAAAAATCTAATGAACGACATTAAAGAAGAGCTAAATCAATGGCGAGATATTCCATATTCATGGATAGGCAGACTCAATAGTGTCCAGATGCCATTACTTCTCAACTTGATCTAGAGATTGAATTCAATCCCAATCAAAATCCCAGCAAGTTATTTTGTGGATATTGAGGAACTAATTCTAAAGTTTATATAGACAGACGCTTACCTGACTTTAAGACTTACCGTAAAACAAAATAATGAGGGCATTGTGGTATGGGCAAAAGATAGACAGATAGACCAACGGAACAGAGTAGACAGCCTAGAAATAAACCCACATAAGTCTAGTCAACTGACCTTTGACAGAGGAGCAAAGGCCATACAATGGAGCAAAAATCATCTTTTTCAGCAAATGGTGCTTAGAACACCTGGATAGCCACAGGCAAACAAATGAATCTACACGGACTTCACCTCCTTCACAAACATTAACTCGAAATGAATCACAGACCTAAATGTAAAACGCAAAACTATAAAACTCCTAAAATATACCTGATATTGTGACTTGTGAGAAATGTATGTTTGGTCATTCGGATGACCAGACTGTATTTCTCACGTATGTTTGGTCTTTGTCCGCAGTTCCTGGCTCACAGAAGAACGGTCAAGGTGTCTTTTGTTCTCTCCGAAAGCCGCTAGGTCACCTAAGGATGGGGGCTGGTTGCCTGGAGAACCAATGACCAGAGTGGACAGTTGGAACATTCAGCCTCACCCCACTCCATCCCCACCTCCAGGGAGAGGAGAGGGGAGCAAATCGAATTTAATTGCTGAGATGTTAATTTTTTAGTGAACGGAAAAACAGCTTTATTTTCTCCCCTCCCTCCAGAGCAACTAAAACCAACTAAGAGGGGCTGTGGCCTGAAAGAAAGAGGAAGCTAAGAGTCATAAGCCTTTTCATCCTCTGCATCAGGGGCTGAGACACCCGGGCGGGACTAGGGGCAGAGGCAGAGTTGAGGTGAAGAGCTTGAAGGGTGTGTGGGGGGGGGGAACTCTAAGGAGCCTTTGACCACAGCAAACCCCCTCAGGCGTAAGGTCCCTCTTAAGAATGTCACAGACCCCACCTACTGCCCCTCAGGTTCCCCTCAGGAATTTGACCAAAGACCTAAGTGTGGCCATAGGCCACCCCTCGCACAATGGAAATGAGCCAATCGGGAATGGACAATCCGGCACCTAGAGCTGTCCAGACAATAAGGGTGGGACCCGAGAAGGAGCTAGAGGGAAGGGGGAGGGATGACCAGAACCTTCTACCACAAGGACCCTTGCCTATGATCGAGGGCATTCACTTCCCAATGCCCCCTCTCTGCCAAGACAGCTTTCCTACTCTGCTTCCTTTCTCATCTTCTATTCGAATAGATTTTCTCCGCTGCTCTCTCCATGCCCACCTCTTCATTCTTTCAAGCGTCGAGGCAACGAATCCTGCAACGTCATCTCCTCTTCCCCATCAGTGTCTGTGTCCTCAGCCTCATCCTCCCGCTCCATGTCCTGACAGCTTCTTGTCCTTGCCTTTGCTTCTCGTCCCCCCCACCCCCCATTCTTCCGGCCACTGCTGCCTGGCTTCCGATCCCCGGGGGCAGTCTGACACAGAGGCCACCAAGGTCCTTCCAGAACTCCACACTGCTGCTCCAGCCCAATGCGCTGCTCCAGGTGGGACGTGGTCATAGTCTTGGCATGTCAGGACGGGGTCACCTGCCAGGCCTTCTTCAACAGCGACTCCCAGGAAGAGCTCGAGCACCTGGGAGAGGATGAGGGGCACAGCCACCTTCCCAATTGCTTCATCAATTTGCATGATCTTCTTGGCCTGCCCCAGGCTCTTCCCGAGTTAAATCCTTTTATAATAAACCAGTGATCTAGGAAGTAAGATGTTTCTTTGAGTTCTGTGAGCAGCGCTAGCAAATTAATTGAATGCAAGGAGGCGGTCACGGGAACCTCCAATCTAACCCATCTAATCCACCGAGGCTTGCAAATGGCACCCAAAGTGGGGGGAGGGAGAGGGGGGAAGTCTCGTAAGACCGAGATTTTAACCTGTGGCATCCGAGGCTATCTCTAGGTAAATAGAGTCAGAATTAAGTTGAATTGTTAGGACACCCAACTAGTGTCCGGAGCATTACTTGGTGGTGTAGGGAACGCCCCCCCGACCTTTCCCCATTAAAATCGGGTGCTCATACCACTAAAGGATAGCATAGGAAAAAAAAAAAACCAACCTAGATGATTTTAAGTATGGTGACGACTTTTAAGATGCCCCACCAAATGGGGGCGCTGGGTGGCTCAGTCAGTTAAGCGTCCGACTTCAGCTCAGGTCCTGATCTTACGGTCCGTGAGTTCGAGCCCCGGGGTGGGGCTCTCTGCTGTCATCACGGAGTCTGCTTCTCTGAAAAGGCTGCATTCCATATGATTCCAACTACGCGGTATTCTGGAAAAGGCAAAGCCATGAAGACAGTAAAAAGATCACTAGTCGCCAGACATTGGAGGTTTGGGTGGGCTGCAAGCGGGGAAGGAACAGGGTTGAACGGGTGGAGCATAGAAACGTTTTAGGGCAGTGAAAACATTCTGTGTGATATCATAACGATGGATACACATCATTACATATTTGTCCAAACCCATAGAATGTACAACACGTAAAGCGAAGTCTAATGTAAACTATGGACTCCGAATGATGACAATGTGTCGTTGTAGATTCACCGACTGTAATCAGTATGCCGCTTTGATGTGGGATGTTAGTAAAATGGGAGGTTATGTATATGCAGGGGCAGGAGACACGCGAGAAATCTTTGCACCTTCTGCCCACGTTTTCTATGAACCTAGCAGTGCTCTAAAGAAGTGAAGTCTTAATTTTAAAAATTCATCCATTTTGCCATCATTCTTCAATGATACTTTAATTCTTATCAGTAGTTACTTTCTTTCAACACGTAGAGAGGGCACCTGAGTGGCTCAGTGGGTTAAGTCTTGATTTTGCCTCAGGTCATGATGTCAGGGTTCATGGGTTCAAGCCCCACGTCTGGCTCCAGAGCCTTCTTGGGATTCTCTCTCTCCCTCTCTCTCTGACCCTCCACCACTTGCAGTCTCCTTCTCTCAAAATAAATTTAAATAAGCTTAAGAAAGAGTTTCTCAATATGTCGAAGAGATTATTCAATATGTTGAAGTCGAGGGGTCAACTCTTAGTCTAAATGCATGCCTCTGCTTTAAATATCTGTCTTTTACCCTGGGCCTATTTTTTTGTTTTGTTTTCCTTTTGTCTTTGCTGTTCTGCATTTTCACTCTGATGGGTGTAAGTGGGAATTTCATTTAACTCCTCCCATTTGAAATTGGGAGACTTCTAGAATTGTGGGTTATGTAGTTCATCAGTTCTAAAAATTAACAGCCGTTATATCTTTATTCCCTCTCTACTGTCTCTTTCTAGTCTCTGCTAGCTAATTAAATTATTATTAGATGCTTTCACTCTATCCCCCATGTTTCTTAACCTGTCTTTTGTATTTTCTATCCTCTATTCTGTGACACATTCTGGATCATTTTTTCTGACTTATCTTCAAATTCACCAAGTATCTTTTTACCCATGAGTAGTCTATTAGTTTTGTGCATTAATCCACAATATATCTATCTATATCTACACACACATGCATATATGCCCATCCGTACCCATATTCATATGTACGTCTCTTCATTTATGTACATATATTCATTTCTAGAAGTTCTAACTGGTTCTTTTCCAAATATGACATCACTTTATCAGGTTTTCTGCTTGCAAAGGTATCTTCACTTCACCTTTTATTTATTTAAACATTGAAAACATAGTTGTTTTAAAAGCCTTAACTGATTATTCCGTATGTGGAGTCTTAGTGGATCTCTCTCATATTCACTCCGCTTGTTCTCACGCACAATGTGAATGTTTTCTGTTGTGTGAATGGTACGCTTTGCTGTTAAATATCTTTTTTTTTTAATTTTTTAATGTTTATTTCTGAGACAGAGACAGAGCATGAGTCGGGGAGGGGCAGAGAGAGAGAGAGAGAGAGAGGGAGACACAGAATCCGAAGCGGGCTCCAGGCTCCGAGCTGTCAGCACAAAGCCCGACGCGGGGCTCGACCTCACAAACCGCGAGACCTGAGCCAAAGTCGGTCGCTCAACCGACCGGGCCACCCAGGGACCCCCGCTGTTAAAAAGCTTTGAAAATGTATTTACAGGAATAATTTGAGTAATATGAAAGGTGCAAAGACACACAGAAGAACATAGGCGTTTGTTTAAACCAAAATATCTGAAGACACTATCTGTTCAAGATCTCTTCAAACTGAATTAATGCTTGAGGGCTCTGTCCTTATATTTTTCCCCCTTGGGCATTGCCTAAGATGTTAATTTCAGCCAAAAAGTACATTCAAAGGCCAATTTACTTGTGCTTCACCCTGGCCCTCCCTAATAGTATAGCCCTTTGGAATTTCTTCTTATAAGGACAGTGTCCTGTTAGACTGTCCGCCTTCGGCGGGCCATGCCACCCCGGCGGTTAAAACTAAAGTTCTCGGGGCGCCTGGGTGGCGCAGTCGGTTAAGCGTCCGACTTCAGCCAGGTCACGATCTCGCGGTCCGTGAGTTCGAGCCCCGCGTCAGGCTCTGGGCTGATGGCTCGGAGCCTGGAGCCTGTTTCCGATTCTGTGTCTCCCTCTCTCTCTGCCCCTTGCCCGTTCATGCTCTCTCTCTGTCCCAAAAATAAATAAACGTTGGGAAAAAAAAATTAAAAAAAAAAAAAAAACAAAAACTAAAGTTCTCATTTTTTCCAGGTTGACAAAGGTCTTCAGGGGCCTCTGAGCTCCCCGTACCAATCTGGGTTCCTGCTTTCCTTTCAAGTTTGCACTAGAAATTCCTCACTATCTTGTCAGCTTTTCGATGCTTTTTAAAAAACATTTTATTTTTGCATTTGATTCATAACCTGTAGCTGTTTTTTCTGCAAGCACATCGGTCCAACTAACGTAGCCTGCCATTACTGGAAGCGGAAATCAATTAATAATGTTTACAAGAAAAGTTCCATTCCAGATTGGAATTGTATAGTTCCTGGCGTGACAGGGCTGTAATAGATATCTTTATTTATTTTCCCTTTATTATTGTCGGGAGGGGTTGCCCATTCTGGTTTCGGCGCACAACTATTTTATTTCAGGGGAAGAAAATGAAATATTCAGGAGGAGTCTGTCTTTTGGCGTCAGGAGCTGACAGATTCTCTTTCCCATCTGTTCGTGGGGGGAGGGTCAAAGCCATTTTCTTCTTCTCTATCGTTTTCTCTTTTCAGACACATTTATACAATTTTGCAATTTCTTTTATGTTACAGAATCTCTGTTACCAATTCTCAAGGCAACCTATTGTATATTCTTACCTCCTTTGTCGTAAGTTAATTGACCATATATGCATGGGTTTATTTCTGCACTCTCTATTCTGTCTCTTTTCACTCCTTTTTATGAGGATGAGAATCAGGGTTTGTAAGTTTCTTGTTTTCCTCTTCTTTTGGGGGGGGGGCGTGGGGGCGGGGAGAGAGGGGGCGAGGGGAAACTTTATCTTTCTTCCCGTCTTAACTTGAACTCTTGTCCCATTATCCTCTTTTCTTATAGCTAACATTTTCAGAAGTCGCTTTCTTTATTTTTCTGGGCAACCTGTGAAGTGCTGACACACAAATTTCTCTGTTTCACGGAGACGGGATTGGATTCGGACCGGTTTTCTAAAGACATAAGAGAGGATTAAGAGACGTTTCGACACCTACCGAAGGGTTTTGGGAAGAACGGAGACTCCACCCTGAGTGAACCAAAAGTTGACGCTTGACCAGAAAAACTAAAAGATAAGTAGCAAGCCAAAAAAACAATACTGGAGGCTGACGAAAACTAAGAGATGTCAAGCAGAAAAGAATGACATAAGTTAAAATCAATAATTACTTGAACTTATGAAAAACTTGACGGCCATACTACCGCTTTGTGTACAAGGTACATTTGTCTGTAGATAACCCGGGAGCTCCGGTTTTTCCAGATGAGATAGGGTGGCTTCCTGATGTCTCCTACATTCGGTGATCCTGTGTTCTGGAACAGTCTCTCATTCTCTTCGTGTGTGTTTCATCGCAGGGTCCCGGAGAGGGCTGGCGAGAGGTGACGGGAGAAAAGAGACAGTCTGGTCACATAAGATTGGAGAATTCCAGATTAAACAAAATCGGCCAGTTTTCTCTACCGTATGACTCGTGAGGTTTCAGTACGGTAATAGGCATCATGAATCTGTAAGAGGGAAGCTGGTATGGAAGCCTATTTATTGGCGCAGGTGTTCTGAGGGACACATTTGAGAAAGGTGGCTTCTCAGGATAGAGTGAGAAACTTTTAAAAGAGGGAGAGGGGGAGAAAATCTATTTCTTCCTCCCGGTGGAAGCTGTATTACCAGCGAAGCCCTTAGAGTCTTTATCTCATTTCTGAATACCATATGAAATAGTCATTATCCTGAGAAAACACACGGAGAAGCCAAATCGCCTGTTGAAGATCATACATTTGTAAGTGGCAGAACGCAGATTTTGAGTCCGGAAGTTCTTGACTCACACCGCGGACGGTGTATCGTTTTGCATGGAAGAAGAAAAAAAAAAAATCTCGATGTTTCCATGACTTTTCAAACAATCACCATTCTTGCAAGAAAAGGTGTGCAAACACATAAATCCACACAGGTCACTGACGCCGTGACGGATGAAACATTCGTTCAGCCAGGGATGGGTTGAATTTTACGAGATGCGTTTGGGTGTTGGTCCTGTAACAGACACTTTGATTAATTGGCCTCGCACACAGGTACAATTTAAAAGACTCTAACCTTCCACCTTGCCCATGAGGAATGAGAAAAATGCGTGGTTCCCTTTATCATCCAGAGGGAGGGGGGGGCCCAGTTTCACCAGCAGCCTCTCCGTCTTTTCTACTAGCTCCTCATACCTTCGCTATCCTTCACATCCCCTTCCTTGGGTTCGAATCCAAGTTTCTGTTTTAGAAGTGATTACCAAGGAAAAAAATTCACGGGTGCAATCCCTAGGTGGTTCATGTGGGACGTGAGATTTGCAGAGAATTTGACATGTACCGAGTCTCATTCCTTTCGAATGATACACTGAACATGCCCAGAGATGTTTCAGATCGTTCCAGGAGCATACACACCAGGATGCGTCAGGGCATGATGCGTACCTGCACGCCCAGGTTAGAACGGTGTGTGCCTTCTCAAGTCTGATTTCTTCCCCAGGAAGACGGTGTTCCTCAGACGTTGTGCATGGAGGAAGGAGGCCAGAAGGCAGATTTTAAATCAAGTACAAAAACAACCACCACCACCACTCCGGGATGCCTGGGTGGCTCATTCGGTTGAGCGTCTGACTTCGACTTCGGCTCAGGTCACCATCTCATGGTTTCATGGGTTCGAGCCCCGTGTCGGGCTCTGTGCTGACAGCTCAGAGCCTGGAGCCTGTTTCAGATTCTGTGTCTCCTTCTGTCTCTGCCCCTCCCTCTCCCCCCCCCCAAGAATAAATAAATGTAAAAAACCATTTTTTTTAAGAAAAAAAGATTTGACTTGACTTTGAAAGAACTGAGTGGCAGTCTACCCTAAGAGGAAAAGGATCCCACGCCGATAAAACGCCTTAGCCAATAGAACTCCTTGTAACAAAGGTAGTTCTGTTCAGCCCAAGGCAGCTTGAGAGAGTGAAGAGGAGGGGCCGACAGGAGTGAGGCGTTTCTAGGCTCAAGTCCAGCCAAAGCTGGAGGCGTCTCCCTGTGGTCTTAGCATAGGGCCCCTATGACTCCAACAACTGCTATGTCTCAAGGGAAGCATCACATTTCGCGGGGCCGTTAACAGGCTCAGAGGCCAGGAGGCACAAACAGTAGCCAGGGTCATCTTGTCAAAGTGCAAACTGAGCCTCATCCCCTGCTCAAAATTCGCCGGTGGATTCCCATCTCTTGCCTCTAGGATAAAACCCAAACTTTTCCGTGGCTTGCAAAATCGTGCATGATCTGCCCCTTGCTTACCCCCCAAGGTGTAATCTCCTTCCATTCTCCCTCTTGCCTAAGAACCTTACACCCTAAGGACCTCTGTTTCTTCTTTCTACCTTTTGCAGGTTAGGTTGTCCTGGAAGTAAACCCTGAGGCAGGGTTTAGGAGGCAGGATGGTTAGGAGGGATCGCCATCTGTGGGAGGTCGGGAGGTTGGGGTCTGGAGCAGGCTTGTGCACAGAAAGAAGTCCAGGCTGGAGCACCAGCCCCGCAGAGGCCTCAGGCAAACTTAGGGGGCACCCTGAAGTCAGAATGGCCCTTCAGAGTTGTTCCAAGTGGAGACAAGAGAGCCAGACCTTTATACAGCTGCCTCTGTTAGTTACTGGGTATGGGTCATCCTATCAAGGGCATGGCCTTGGGCGAGGTGGCCTCTGCAGCTAAGGTCACCCTGGAAACTGTTTGTAAGCAACGCTCCCAAAACTAAGTCAACAAGATCTTCCTTAAAGCGGTGGGCGGGGGGGGGGGGGGGGGGGGGGGGGGGGGGGGGGGGGTGGAGGAGGGGGTTATGGGTTGAATTGTGTCCACCAAAAAAGATTTGTTGAAGTCCCAGCCCCTGGTACCTTGGAGTGTGACTTTACTTGCCAATTAGAGCCTTTACAGAGGTAATCAAGTTAAAGTGAGGTCAACATCCCATCCAGTGTGACTGGTGTCTCCATGAAAAGGGGAAATTTGGACACAGAGACAGACACGCACAGAGGGAAGACGATATAAAGAAATCCGTGAAAGACACGATGTAAAAATGAAGAATTAGGGTGATGGCATCCTACAAGCCAAGGAACCCCAGACTACCAGGAAACCACCAGGAGCTAGCAGAGAGGCTTGGAACAGATGCTCCTTCACAGCCTCAGAAGGAAGCAACCCCACCAGCTCCTTGATCATTCCTAATATTTTAAGCCACCCAGTTTGTGGTTCTTTGTTACCGCACCCTAGAAAACTAATATAGGGAGCTGTGGGCATCAGCAACAAACACTATCACATCCTACATACCCCCTCCAGCACTATGTGGAAGCGACAGACAAGTAAAACCTTGGTTTGCGAGCGTAATTCATTCCGGAAACGTGCTTGTAATCCAAAGCCCTTGGTATATCAAAGCGAATTTCAAGAACCATTGGTTCGGTTGTGATCACGAGACGTTCGGCGTCACGTACGACTCATATTGCAAGACACCGCTCGTTTATCAAGTTAAAATTTATGAGAAATGTTTGGGGCGCCTGGGTGGCTCAGTCGGTTGGGCGTCCGACTTCGGCTCAGGTCATGATCTTGCATTTCATGAGTTCAAGCCCCGCGTCGGGTTCTGTGCGGACAGTTCGGAGCCTGGAGCCTGCTTTGGATTCTGTGTCCCCCTCTCTCTCTGCCCCTCCCCTGCTCATGCTCTGTCTCTCTCTCTCCCTCTCTCTCTCTCTCTCAAAAATAAACATCAAAAGGTTCCGGAACACTTGCAGAACACGTTACTTGCAATCCGAGGTTTTACTGTATTGGTGATTTTTCTTTAACTACTTTCTTCTCTGTCATCTGTCTTGGGCCCTATTAGTCATTTCTTGCTGGTGAAGTGGTGAAGAAGGATTCCCTCTGCCTAGATGTTTGTTAGTCCTCTGAAAACGGCGCTCCAGGCTCCTATTTTAGTGCCTGGCTGTATCTCTAGAGTTTGTCACACAATAGGCGCTCAACGAAACTATGTTCGCGAACAACGAAAAATTAACGAACGAATACTGAATGAACCGCGTGCATGTGGGCATTCAGTTACGCCTGAAAGTCAGCCAAGGGGATGCTCTGTAGAACCAGGCTGGAATCAGACCTGGAAACAAGAAACCCATCACGTCGAGACACTTAGGCCAGAAAGCTGTCTGTGTTCGAGCAGCAGCTCCAGGGAACGAGCTGAGGAATCTGGAAACAAGACCACATAAAAGGCACCAAAAATAAATAAATAAATAAATAAAAGAGAGAGAGAGAGAGAGAGAGTCAGATTAAAGCAATGACTAAGAAGCAGGTGTGAGGAAGAACATGAGAGGGTGGAAATAACCCAAATACTGGAGAACAAGCACCAGGAGTCACTCCCAAGCGAGTCACCCCTCAGACCGTGAGGGGGCGAATCAGACCGTGATCCCTACAGAAGCTCTGCCATTTGTTAGGTGGGAGAGCTAGGTGACAGAAGTCTGTCTCCCCTTAGACAATCCGCATATAAAAATGGCTAACCTAGCAACAGCAGAGTATTTACGAAATGTGACCTGCTTCGCTTCACGTGCCCCTGCAAGGTTCAGAGCTGTTGGTCGGGGGTCACCTGTATAGTGGACCAAAACAAACAAAAAACAAAAAACATGTTAGGGACCTAGTGAAAAAGAAAAACATGTTAGGGACCTAGTGAGAAAATGAAAAGATGGATCCCGGGGTTTGTCAAGGCAACGTGATGGCAACTCCTTCCCAGGGGACAAGATACCCTCTCGGGGACATTCCTGGCAGAGGGAAATAAATTAACCCAACTCACCCAAGTGGCTCTAGCCTAGGCCTCATTCTAAGAGCCCTTGTGGAAGAAATAAAACTTTTGAACATACGGTGATACGTATTTCCTCCTCGTCTCCATTGTGATGCCCCCCACAAAAAACCCATGTGGACTCACATGCCCCGTCCCCTCATGACGAAGGAGGATTTTTGTGTTGTTGTTGTTGTTGTTTTAAGTTTATTTACTTATTTTTCAGAGAGAGAGCAGGGAAGGGACGGGGAGAGAGAGTAAGAATCCCAAGCAGGCTCTGCACTGTCCAGCACAGAGCCAGACGTGGGGCTCGAACTCATGAACCATGAGATGAGGCCTTGAACTGAAATCAAGACTCAGATGCTTAACCGACTGAGTCACCCAGGTGCCCCACATATTTGGGTTCGTGACAGCGTCTAGCTCACTGCCTCGCATGTAAAAGTTGCTCAGTAAGTGTTGAATTATAAAGTGTTAGTCCTCTTGTATAGGCCCCTGTTTCATAAGCTTCTGTGACCATCGCAGTCATAAAATCAAGGGTATTTTTAAAACAATACCTGTACTTTCACTTCTGGTCAAGTTGCACTAACGGGGACCAGATTTACTTGCCCTCCTGAAACAAATAAAAACTGGAAAACTAGATGAAATAATGGCTCTCAAGATATTAGACAAGAGGAGAAGAACGATTCCTAAAACACGGGAAACACAGTGATTCTGTGATTACCGCAGCTTACTGCTTGGAGAGAGTCCGGGCTGCAGGACAGTCACCCTGAGTTGAGGAAAAAGAAAGTGGTTTCCATGGGGCATCTGCAGTCGGGTAAGCGTCTGGCTCTCCCTTTTGGCTCAGGTCATGATCTCACAGTTTGTGGGCTGGCGCCCCCCCCCCCCCCAGCTCCACACTAACAGCCTAGAGCCTGCTTGGGATTCTCTCTCTCCCTTTCTCTGCCCCTCCTGTTCTAGCACTCTGTCTCTCAAAATAGATAAATAAACTTTAAAAAAAAAATAAAGGAAGAGGGGCGCCTGGGTGGCTCAGTCGGTTGAGGGTCCGACTTCGACTCAGGTCACGAACTCCTGGTTCATGAGCTCGAGCCCCGCGTCGGGCTCTGTGCTGACAGCTCGGAGCCTGGAACCTGCTTCGGATTCTGTGTCTCCTTCTCTCTCTGCCCTATAGCCGTGAAAAATGAATAAACATTAAAAAAAAAAAAGGAAGAAAAAGGGGTCCAGGGAGGCCTAAGGCTGCTAGATTTCACAGAACAGGGTAACAGACAAGAGAGAACTGGACGCCAAGAGAGCTCCAGAGATTTGCGGAGGGCTGTCCTCAAGGATTTAGGTGAGTACTGATCAGAACACGCGCGTGAGGAGACTCCCCAAGGCTGGAGAAAGAACTACTTAAAGGGTTGGAGGAAACAATCTTCCAAACTCGCACAGGGCAAAGAACAGTTTTCATTCCCCCCTGGCCAAAATAGAAAACTTCGGACACGGTGTGGTAGGCTAAATAATGGCCTTCCAAAGATGTCCGCGCCCGAGCCCCCAGCACCTGTGAATATGTTGTGTCCCATGACGAAAAGGACTTTGCGGATGTGATTACATTCAGGGTCCTGAGATGGGGAGATTACCTGGATTATCTAGGTGGGCTCGATGGAAGCACAAGAGTCTTTATAAGAGGGAGGCAGGAGTGTCGGAATCAAAGACTACTATCATTTTGAAATTGACATATAATTGACACATACCATTACGCATGTTTAAAGTGTGCAGTGCGTTTATTTGATACATTTATATATTGCAACACGACCTCACCACCATAGCATTAGCTGACACCTCTATGATGTCACACGGTTATCATTCATTTTTTTGTGGTAAAAAGATTTAAGATCTGGTCTCTTAGGAATCTGACGTACGTAATACAGTATTGTTGACTATAATCGCTACGCTGTGCGTTAGATCTCCAGAACTTATCTTCTAAATGCAACTTGGTACCCTTTGGCCAGCGTCTCCCCAACTCCCCCACCCCTAAGTTATGAGTTCAGCTCTTTAAGAGTCTACATATATTTTCGATTCTACATACAAGCGATATCATACATTATCTGTCTTTGCCTGACTTATCTCACTCAGCATAATGCCCTCAAGGTTTTTAATATAAAACTTTTTTTTTTAACTGAAGGACCAAAAACAAACAACCAATAGTAAAATGCAAAAAGAGGCATGAATAGATTATGTGTATATATCCCTTGAATATAACAAATCTTCAAACACACTCATAATTAGAGATATGCAAATTAAAACAGCACTGAGATACCATTTCTCATCTATCAGACAGGCAAAGCTTAAAAAGCATGGCAACACATTTTGTTCGTGAGGCTTTGGGAAAGCAGGCACTCTCCTACATTGCTGGTGGGAATGCAAATTAGTGTAATCCTTCTGGAAGGACATTTGACAATACGTAAGGAAACTACTCTCAAGCTTACCTTTTGACTCAGCAATTCCAATCCCGGGAATCTACCCTGAAGCTACACCTCCACCAATACAAAAATACGTATGCCCAAGGTTATTCCCAAGGTTATTCAATTGTTGACCGTCGCAAAATACTGAAAACCATCTAAACGCCCAAGCGGAGGAGAGTGGTTAAATCAAGTATGGTACATCCACACAGTGGAGGGCTATTGTGGCTGCTTAAACCCACTTTAGAAAGAAATGATGATCTCTGTGAGCTGACTTAGAGTGAAAACATCAAAGTGCAAAAAGTATGCCAATGCTACGCTTCTTGTACGCCAGCGGACATAAGAAAATGCATGCAGGGGCGCCTGGGTGGCGCAGTCGGTTAAGCGTCCGACTTCAGCCAGGTCACGATCTCGCGGTCCGTGAGTTCGAGCCCCGCGTCGGGCTCTGGGCTGATGGCTCGGAGCCTGGAGCCTGTTTCCGATTCTGTGTCTCCCTCTCTCTCTGCCCCTCCCCCGTTCATGCTCTGTCTCTCTCTGTCCCAAAAATAAATAAACGTTGAAAAAAAAATTAAAAAAAAAAAAAAAAAGAAAATGCATGCATATCTGCTCCTTTGTCCAAGATAAATATAAAAAAGATAAGCTAGAAACTAAAGATTTTTGTCTCCTACGGAATGGTCAGCGAAAGAGGAGAAAGAAAGGAAGACTGGGTTCATAGGGATAAGGAGGGAAGTATGCTTCTCTGATTATACTTTTTGTGTGTAGCTTTGTCTCTCGGAAACATAATGCTCGAGGTGACTGCGGAGATCTAGGGCATTAAAAGTGCTGTAAACAGTTACTCAGCGCAGCGAGCAGCCTGAGTCCATCCAGAATGGCTGTACCCAATTTTGACATGCTGTTATGGATAAATGCGCACTGGAAAATAAACCAAAGAACCACAGTATATCTTAAACTTTTGTAAACGGTGTTTTGTGGAGAGCTTCAGTTTTCCCGAATGGCTTATATAGTTCACTAATTCAACTACATCGGTGTTAATCCTGAGTTGGCAGAGATAGCCTCGCCAGCTACCATCATGTTTTGGTACCAAGGGATCTACCTTTCAATAACGTTATTGAAATGCAACCACAAAAAAAAAAAGTAAGAAAAGTTTAGCGTAGCCTCCCCAATAGGTAACTGAACTAAACCAAAATGTGAGGGCAGCCCCAAATGGGGTACAAACAATAATAAATAAACCTAAGTGTACAAGCCAGTGAATAACACAACCACAAAGAAGGAGATGGGGAAGAAGAGTCCTAATCTAAGCATCCTTGGAAAAGAGTACTTTGGCTATTGTAAGGCCAAAGACAAAAAGAACTGCACACCAACCCTGTACCCCAGTTAGCACATCTGGTTCTCACAGGCATGTGGGTTAGCAATTCTGGAATTGTTTTATGAAATCTAGAGTTGCATAAATAAGTAAATATATTGTATTTTATTTTTATTAAAAAAAAAACCCTCTACTGCACTTTCTTTGCACCTTTCTCTTAAAGTTTGCTTATTTATTTTGAGAGAGAGAGTGAGCACGAGCAGGGTAGGAGCAGAGAGAGAGAGAGAGAGAGAGAGAGAGAATCCCAAGCAGACTCCCCACTGTCAGTGCAGAGCCCAAGCGGGGCTCGAACTTATGAACCGTGAAATCATGACCTAAGCAGAAACCAACAGTCAGATGCTTAATTGGCTGAACCACCCAGGAGCCTAATAAATGCCTTATATTTCAGATAATAAGAGTCAAGTTTCTCAGTCTCAGGGTTCTAAATAAGCACAGTGTTTCCTTTTGGGATTGATCGACATCTTGAGAGATATTTATGGACTATGCTAATATCCTGTTTCTCTCAAACTCCCTAATTTTATCCTATTGGTGGATCTTTCCCACGACCATGATTAGTGTAGTGTTTGCCCCATGGTGAGTCTGGTTTTCTCTCGTCCTTTCTACATTTTTAAATTGGAATTCTTCTATAAGGGAAAGCTATCTATCCTTGCTTATTTATGTATTTAATTATTTATTTTTATCAACATAGACTCATGGATATTTATTTGTGGATGGCAATTTGTGGAAGGTAATGAACCTTGTGGAGTTCTATTGGGATTGGAAGTATCAGAATGAACTTACGATTTTTAATATAAATAGACGATTAGATAGATAGATAGATAGATAGATAGATAGATAGATGATAGATAGATATAGATAGATGATAGATAGATAGATGATATGTAGATAGATGATAGATGATAGATATAGATATATGAGGATAGATGATAGATAGATAGATAGATATAGATGATTGATAGATGAAAGATAGATAGATAGATAGATAGATAGATGATAGATAGAGAGATAGATGATAGATAGATAGATAGATGATAGATAGATAGATAGATAGATAGATAGATATAGATAGATGATATATAGATAGATGATAGATAGATGATAGATATAGATATATGAAGATAGATGATAGATGGATATAGATAGATAATAGATAGATAAATATAGATGATTGATAGATGATAGATAGATAGATAGATGATAGATAGATAAATAGATAGATAGATAGATAGATGATATATAGATAGATAGATGATAGATGATAGATATAGATATATGAAGATAGATGATAGATGGATATAGATAGATAATAGATAGATAGATAGATAGATAGATACGTATACACAAGTTAACGTACACACATATATTTCCTAGTTCTGTCTGCTGAGAGTTCCTAGAAACAGTGATACCCGAGTAGCAACGAACACAGTTAGTGTCCAGATCTTGGATTCTCCAAAGAAAGGAACCAGGGTTCCTTGGGGAAGTGGCTGATTCCAGGGCAGGGGCAAGAAAACTCCAAGATGAGCCTGGAACATTTTGTTGTGCCAGAAAATAAGGGAGTGCCCAGGAAAGTATGGGGGTATGTTAGAAGGACACAAGAGCCAAGCTGCAGAAGGACCCAATGGCCAACGATGGAACCATTTGAGAAGTAAAATGAATAACGATAGTATTGGATTATAACCCTGAGAAGAAAACAAATACCCATGAGTCTATGCTGATAAAAATAAATAATTAAATACATAAATAAGCAAGGATAGATAGCTTTCCCTTATAGAAGAATTCCAGTTTAAAAAGGTAGAAAGGACGACAGAAAACCAGACCCACCATGGGACAAACACTACACTAATCATGGTCGTGGGGAAGATCCACCAATAGGATAAAATTAGGGAGTTTGAGACGAAACAGGATATTAGCATAGTCCATAAATATCTCTCAAGATATCGATCAATTCCCGAAGGAAATACAGTAACTTCACAATAGAGAAAGGTGACAGACCTAACCAAGTAGTCAAGGTCCACATCACCGGTAATTAAACGTATTGGCATCATGTGCCCCCTGATACGATGCACTGAGAAGGACACGACGTAACCACTAGACTATCCTTGTCAAAAATGCATAACCTCAAATTACTAAGAAAACAACCCGAATTAAGGATTCTACAAAATAATGGAGCAGTACACTTTTATTTTTTTTTTTTAATTTTTTTTCAACGTTTATTTATTTTTGGGACAGAGAGAGACAGAGCATGAACGGGGGAGGGGCAGAGAGAGAGGGAGACACAGAATCGGAAACAGGCTCCAGGCTCTGAGCCATCAGCCCAGAGCCCGACGCGGGGCCCGAACTCCCGAACCGCGAGATCGTGACCTGGCTGAAGTTGGACGCTTAACCGACTGCGCCACCCAGGCGCCCCTGGAGCAGTACACTTTTAAAACGTTTCACGGTCACAAAAGGCAAGGCAAGATTAAGGAACTGTCATAGATTTGAGGAGACGGAGACACAACAATATGCAATATGGCACCTGGAGCGGAAAAGGTACACTTGAGGGAAAACCGGTAAGAATCCCGTGAGCTCTGCCGCTTAGTTAGTCATATTGTACCAGTGTTGATTTCATGGTCTGGATAACTGTACCGTGCTTATATAAGATACTGACATGGGAGGAGTTTGGATGAAACACACACCTGAGTTTTTATACTATTTTTGCAACTATCCTGTGAGTCCAAGGTTATTTCCAAATGCAAAGCTAAAAATAATGCCCTGTGTGTTAGAAGGCGCAGGGAGCGAGACGGTGAGAAATGTCACGCGGGTCACCGGAGCCGTAGGGCAGTAATCAAATATGACATGAGCCCCACCAAAACCGTAACAGTGAATGCCTACCTTCTGGAAATAGGAGACAGGCCAAGGTAGGGGCATCACGCCTCCTCAAGTTACAGAAATACCACTGTGTTTCTGATACCTGATCCACAGAAAGACAAACCTCCACGAGATTAGTCTCGTCGAACGTAACAAGCCTACACAGGTTTAGTGAATGCAGACACGGGCAGACGCTACCTCCAGACCAGAACCAGGTGACGACTCAGAAAGACAGGTGGAAACTCACCTTTACTGAGAGAGAAATGACTATTCTCCCAGAACCGAAAGGTCCCCAGAATTTGTCTCTGATGTAGGAGGTTGCCCACCCACGGAGGGTGGGACTGACCGACAAAAGAAGAGTCTGATGGTTGAGTTCTTGTGCTGCTCTCTATTCACTGTGTTGGTTTCATTTCCCAACCACTTCCTTTCGTTGATCTTGGAGCAAGGCCCTCATGCTCAGAAGCCACTTCAAAAGACGGGTTATTCACACATCGTTTTCTGCCTTTTTTTCTTTTTTTTTTTCTGCCTTTTACTTTTTTTCTTCTGAAGGACTTTCCTCTTATCAACTTACGGCTTCATTTGGCCATCCCCCACAGTCCCGACAGAGACTATACATTTTGCCCCTAACGCAATACCCCGCCAGTATTTTGAGCCTCCGGGTACTTTTCACCCAGAGCTTCCATTTTAATAGTGGAGTCCGGTAATATCACTGTTGCTGATCAGGTGCCTCCGTGTCAAACAGACGAGTATAAAGCTTAAATCAGGCCGAGTGACAAGTCAAGAGTATTGGAGAAATGATCGTTATTACTCTAGCCAGGAAGTAAGGCAAGCAGCCAAACGGTCCTGAGGGTCTGCTCCTTGGCAAACACGGGAGGAGAACCACCGACCCTTTCCGATGGGGGTCCAGCCACACCACAGCACCTTAGCAAAAAATTCTGACTTATTCTAGGCTCACAGGTTCTAGTTTCCCTGAGTGCCCAGGTGAGGGAGACTAAAGGTCTCCTCTGCTCTTAAAGCTGCCGTTCTCCTTTGAGGATAGACTCTGCGATGAGGATCGGTATGTGGGAGTTCTCCGAGGGAGTGCTCTTGGGATTACCTCCTGTGGGAAGGAGCAGAAGGGAAAGTTACAGGACCGGGAAGAGAGAGAGGTCACGCTGTGATTTAATCCCAGACCTCAGCCAATCCTGTAGGAAGTTCTGAAGACAGGATGCTCCCTCAGCTGTCCCCGGTTGGGGTAAGGAGGGCTGGACCTAAAGGCAGCAATCTGTCATTGCGTGTGGGTCACGCTGGGAAGCGGTATGACCTTGAGCAAAGCAACTGTCTTCGATGGAGGCAATCCCTCTAGGGGCAAACGGGTGAGGGCTGTCTACTGATATCGGTCTTCGGAGCAGGGGAAGAGACTTTTATTCCTGAAGGAGTACGGGGGCAGCGCATCACAGCATTATCACCGTGGGATAAGACGGAAAGACATTTGCCGCTTTTAAGCTTCAAGGCAGATGCGAGCATGATAAAGACCCTTATGGTTTGGGCTTTAAAGCGTCAGTGTTAGGCTTCGGTAAGCAGATCAGGTCAGATCAGCTGCCCCAAAAGCCATCCTACAGATTCAGGGCCAAGGATGAACTGCGGAAAGGCCATGGGGTCGGTCGGGTGTCATGCCAAGTCCACAGCTTTCATTTGGTTCTGGATTACAGCATTGCCAAGTTCGGACCAGGGATCTAGGTTTCCAACATCCACGTGCTTGGGTTTTTAGGAGGTCCTGGTCTTCACGACGTCCACTGGGGCAAAGGTTCCAGAAATATCACCCACACCTTCAGCTCAGAACCTGCTGCGGGCAAGTCTCCAGGTGAAACAAATATGGTTATGAAGGAGACAGCCTCCTGGAGGCAGGTTTCCGGGGCTTCTGCAATCCCACAGCAAGAGTTTGGTGACCAGGCGGTAGGGTCCCCTCCCTGGGGAAAGAAAAAAAATAACCTCAAGGTAATTGAGTGCGAACGTGATAACATCCCTCATGACCCTGTAACATGAGACAAGTTAATCAGACTGCATATTTGTGTGTTACCATATATGGGAGACAAAGAAGTAAGAAATATGTTAAAAAAAAACAAACAAACTATGTTCGGGGCTCAGTTCTTTGGGCACGAACCCAACTGAGTGGTGCGGACACGAATGAGGTTGCTTCCTGGAAAGAAAAGCCTCAAGGTCACCACTCTTTGTGCGAGAATCCTGCTACAACCACAGCCATCGTGACGCATGATTAAAAATGCCCACTTGGGGCGCCTGGGTGGCTCAGTTGGTTAAGTTTCTGACCCTTGATTTCGGCCCAGGTCACAATCTCGTGGCTCGTGAGATCGAGCTCCGTGTCAGGCTCTGTGATGACAGCAGCAGAGCCTGCTTGGGATTCTCCCTCCCTCTCTCTCTCTCTCTGCCCCTCCCCGACTCTCTCTCTAAATAAATCAATAAACATTTTAGAAAACGCCCACTCGTGAGAAAGTGAAGCTTGTCGCTGGGGAGACACCACCCGCTGCAGTGCAGGGTGCCAGACGTACAAGGCCGGGGGGGAGGGAAACGAGAATCATGAGGTTCCAAATATACTGTCTGGAAAAAAAGAGCAATTCAAATGAGGTCTGGAGTCTGTGACTGGCATCATTTCAAACGCCCACACTTTGCAAGAAGGCATCGATGTCCAGAGTGGCAATCTCCGAGTGCGACCGGGGCTTTTTCCCCCTAAAGTTACAATAAACACCTAGTGTCAATGTTCACCTCTGAAGGGGGCATTTCCCCAGGGGAGTTTAGGCCCACGGGTCACAGGCGTTGGACAACTGGTGTGAACGGCCCGGTGTTTTAGAGAAGCTGAAACCCAGAAGAACGCCTTTGCCACCTTCTCCCTCCAGATACCGCTGAGTCTCTATTAGGTCTAGATGGCACCAGCATGAGATTATGGGATTCCATTTTGTTGGGGAAAACTGCTCAAGCATTGTGAATTGCTAAATGTTATTGACGTTAGTCGATGTTGCCAAAATCCTGTGATTCCTGCTGACGACTTAGACGCTTTTCTTTCTTTCTTTTCTTTCTTTCTTTCTTTCTTTCTTTCTTTCTTTCTTTCTTTCCAGACAGTGGGCACAAGTCAGTGAGGGGCAAAGAAAGAGAAAGAGAAGCAGGGAACGAGCTCACCCAAAGCAGGACTCATGCTCACCCAAAGTGGGGCTCGTGACACGAATTTCTCCCTGGGTAATTCATAGTAGGAGGAAATTTATATTCACATATGGAATAGCCCTATACATTTTTTTTCACATTTTGTTTTTTGGTATCTTTATGACGTCATTTAACCTCATTGCAGATACTCTAATAGGCTCGGTACGGCAACCTAGCTGGACCTAATTTGGGATGGGAAGTAAAACAGGGAGTGTCTAATGTCTATTTCTAACCCATTTCAGAACCTTCAACAAAATGTGCCTTGCCCATCAGTGGTCAAGAGATACCTCCGCAAAAGCAGCAGTTGGTATTGTGGGAGGAGTTTGGCGAACACAGGGGGAGAACCGCCGACCTTTCCCGATGGGGGTCCAGCCACACCACGGCACCTTAGCAAAAAATTCTGACTTGTTCTAGGCTCACGGTTCTAGTTTCTCTGAGTGCCCAGATGAGAGACTAGAGGTCTTCTCTGCTCTTAAAGCTGCCCTTCTCCTTTGAGGATAGACATCTAAGAGGGAATACCCGAGATATCTGTCCATCTTTGACCATCACACCAAGCCCGGTATGCATACTACCATGGGCCATCTTCGTAGCTTGGAAGTTACTGGATCATCAGAATTGCGGGGTCCCCCTGTTAGTCTCTCTAGGCAGAAACTGGCCTCCTCAAGGTGGATCCCTAGGGCCTGGCACAGAGCCAAGAACAGAAGAGCGGGTATGTATGAGCGGATGAACGAATGTCTGCCTGGAGAGAACATCGGACCAACCCGTGCAAGCCCCCAAGGCAATGCTTGAAAGTCCAGGAACTGAAAGGAGCAACTCAAGGCGAGGCGATGGGGAGAATCAAGGGAACAGGAGGCAAGTACTGACCTTCCCTCCCCTTAGTCACTTCTCACCAGATGCTCACCTCCCTTCAGCCAATTAAAAGATGGGAGCACATTACAGGCCCTGCTTGATTGCTGAGTTATTTGAGGCCTTGTGAGAATTTGTCCGTAGCATCCGATTAGTGCTGGCTAGCTCTGAATTCTTTTTATAGTAAGCTTCTTTTGCAGGAGTTGGCATTGAAATTGCTAGCACGCAGGCCCGGAGCGCTAAGCCGGAGACGACGAGCAGGAAGTGGTAAATGAATAACTACCTTATTAGATCATATTCTCTTTTTTTTCTGGATAAACTATGACTTAGGGAAGTTTTTAAGGTGGTCCAGGGAATCAAGTAACATACAGTATTGTTTTAAATGGCATAAATGGATCAGTGTTCTCTTGATGATAAACAAAGCCCCCCCCCCCTTTATTTTTAAGAAAAAACATTTAGGGCAAAAAGACGTTAGGGGTCCTTTCAAACTCTCAAATGTTTGACAAGGGTTTTAAATACCAGTGGATCAGTGAGGGACCCCCCCACCACCACCACCACCACAACATACTTCTCCACGTCAATTGTCACACTAGGCCGAACGAACTAATCCTGAATGCTCGATAATATTATTAGCAGAGGCAGATCTTTTTAAAAGCTTCGACTTTACCACTAGTAATTACGCTCGATTACAGGTGTAAAAAGCTTTCCACAGCGGGCCTTACAAAATCCACTGTGAACGTTAACCACATTTCATCTCATGTAGCGTGTCAGGCATGTGCATCGATAGGGTAGAATTCAGCATAGAGCACTAATCAGGTGATTATACAGTCTGAGGCAGAAACCAAATAGGTGGGCACTTTCTAACTGACAGCACTTAGAAATGCTGCGGGGGGCGTCTGCGTGGCTCAGGTCATGATCTCATGGCTTGTGAGTTCGAGCCCCGCGTAGGGCTCTGCGCTGACAGCTCGGAGCCTGGAGCCTGTATCCGATTCTGTGTCTCCCTCTCTCTCTGCCCCTACCCCCCTCCACCCCCCCCCCCCCCGCTCACGCTCTCTCTCTCTCTCTCTCTCAAAAATAAACAAACATTAAAAAAAATTAGAAAGAAAGAAATGCCCTCTGAGATTACCCCCAAAGATTTCAACTTCTAGTAAAATTATTTATGGTTAAGTGCTATAAAGCAATTCAAAGAATGTATAAACAATAACCAACTCCGACTTTTCATGGCTGCTATAATTTGGTTTTTGAGTTCCTGTTTTGAGTTAACTTCGAAAAGTGCAGGTCTAGGGGCGCCTGGGCGGCTCAGTCAGTTAAGCGCCCAACTCTTGGTTTTGGCTCAGGTCAGGATCATGAGTTCGAGCCCCGAGGTAGGGCTTGGAATTCTCTCGCGCCCCTCCGCCCCCCCCCCTGCTCGCTCTCTCCGTCTCTCTCTCTCTCTCTCTCAAAATAAGTAAATCAACTTAAAAAAATAAAAGTACAGGTCTATTTCAGAAATGGACTTTGGGGAATGCACAAAAATTGCAATCTCTAGGAAAAAGCCTAGTAGGTCAAATGATCTACCAATGAACAGATGTGAAACTCTATTGTTCACAATGACTCCCAGAATAGCTTAATTCAACAGTGTTCCAGGTGAACCCTATGACCACACCCTTGTCGAGTCGGCAGCTACCTGCATTCCTGCACCTGGGGGGTGGAAGGAAATTATGTAAAAAGTCAATAATGAAAGATGTAAAAGCATTTTCAGAACTTGACTTTCCCCATTCCTTACCCTAGCGCTCAGAGCCATGGGAGGGAGGGGAGCTAGAGAAAAAGAATGCATACGTTTCAAAGGAAACCATAAAAGTGTAGCCACATTTAGATAACCCCAGAAGGTATAAATTTTACCAAGGTCATGGAACCACCCACTTCCATTCAGGAGGTAGTCACACCTACTTTGTGTCCAAAATAAACCTATACAATTGGAGGCATTGTAAAGGAGAAGGAGTCAAAAGTTAATACATACTTGCAATTGGGCCAAGGGTTAAAAAAGAATACTGCTGGGAGACTAGGGGAAGACGCAGAATGTTCAAAGGAAAAATTTGCAAATATGCTCTCGGGGAAAATACTAATACAAATGAATACGAATCAGAAAATGTATTCTTCATCAAATCGCTGGGAGGGAAACAAATCTCACAAGGTTCATCTTTATTCAGAATATATTTGTCTTTTTTTTCCTTCCCTGGCCAGCCAGAAGCATAGGCCTCTTGGCAACATTATTGCCCTGTGATATCTCAGCAGAAGTACAGCTGAAATATGCTTGCTTGCTTGTAATACAAAACTTAGCCAGGTTTATCAGTACACCTGATGTTGTCTATAAAACTGTTTGTACTATTTAAAAATCTCTGTCCAATTTATAAAATTAACCATAGCACAGGAACATGTGAATTTCAGCCTACATCGTTGCAAAACATTTCCCCTCATGTATTCTTGGAACTTAATCTCCAATTTTATCTTCCCAGGAAAAAGGGCTGATATTAGAACAGAATCTATGAAGCTGTTCCCCAAGGAGGGAGCGGAATAAACCACCCTTTTAAACGGAGGGTAAAAAAAAAAAAAAAACCAAACTTCAGCTTTTCTCCTATTTTTTTAAATAACAGCTTTTCCGAAGTATAATTACATACAATAAAATTCACCAGCTTTCAGTGTACAAGTTAACGATGTTTAGTACATTTAAAGAGTTGGACAACTATCACTACAATCCAACTTTAGAATTTTTCCATCACCCCAAAAAAGATCCCTTACGCCCATTTGAAGTCATTCCCCATCTAATCCCCAGACCCAGGCAATCAATAGTATTATCATTTCGTTTTAGAAATACGGAAACTGAGAGTCTAAATTAAGTTCTTTACCTCCGAGGTCACAATTATTAGGTCCTGGATCTGTGATTTGAATCCAGAAACATTTGATTCCAACGTCTTTTCTTTCGATATACTATGCTACAGAACTAGGAACTATCAGATCTATGTCTGCTCAGGACATAGCTACAGTTACTAGAAAAATCTTGGGCAATAAATAGATTTAAATAATTAATAGAATTCTCTTTTATCCACTTGGCGTGACATTAGATGATGAAAAAAGTCACATAAGCGAAAGTAACATCTTCTGCCTGCAGTTTCTTCTATTAATTTATTAGTCAGTGTTTTTCATGAATGATTTATGGCCTGCCTAATTCAGAAGGCTCGAAGTGACTTAGAAAAGTCTTTTTTTAAGTTTATTAGTTTTCACAGAGAGAGAGAGAGAGAGAGAGCAAGAGCAAACAGGGCAGGGGCAGAAAGGGAGAGAGAATCCCAAGCAGGCATTGTGGTCACCGCAAAGCCGGACGTGGGGCTTGATCTCAGGAACCGAACCGTGAGATCATGAGTCGCCCAAGCAACTGAGCCACCCAGGCGCCCCGAGAGAGGTCTTTATACACGATAACGTTAAACATTATGGGGTTCATAGATCAATGAAGATCGGATCAAGGTTGTCCCAGAAAAATGGAAAAATATACATCCCACTGTGGATAACATTGCTAGGGGTTCATGGGCTCCAAAAGACATCAACTACAGTTTGAGAACTCTTGCTTTAATAATGAGGATGAGGGGCGCCTGGGTGGCTCAGTCGGTTGAGCGTCCGACTTCAGCTCAGGTCACGATCTCGCAGTCCGTGGGTTCAAGCCCCACGTCCGGCTCTGTGCTGACAGCTCAGAGCCTGGGGCCTGCTTCGGATTCTGTGTCTCCCTCTCTCTCTACCTTTCCCCTGCTCGCTCTCTGTCTCTCTGTCAAAATAAATAAACGTGAAAAAGTTAAAAATAAATTACAAAATATCTCTCGCCAAGGCCCAAATCAGGCGGGACCTCAGTCAAGTAGCACCTTTCCGAAGAGACTGGCGAACGAAGGTAAAAGAATATCGCATTTGTGGACTGCCGCTGAATAAGTAGGCTTCCACAGCTGTAAACAACACACTCTGGGCAGCACTAGAACATCTTAGTGCTTTTCACATCTCTTCAGGTTCATTTTGCTTCCATGGAAACTACCGATTTACATAGGCTCACAAGAACTTCCACAGGCAAACACTTGGAGAAAGTCAAATGCAGACATGTGGATTTCATGGCCTCAGAGGTTTCAAATTTTCCTCTTTGCAGGAGGTTGTCAGGGGTATCCAGTATACTTTCTAGCCCTCAGTTTATATTCGACACTTTTTTTCAATGTTTATTTTATTTTTGAAAGAGAGAGAGAGCGGGGGAGAGAAAGTGGGGGAGGGGCAGAGAGAGAGGGAGACACAGAATCTGAAGCGAGCTCCAGGCTCCAAGCTGCCAGCACAGAGCCCGACGCAGGGCTCGAACCTATGAACCGTGAGAGCATGACCTGAGCCAAAGTCGGACGCTTAACCGACTGAGCCACCCAGGCGCCCCTACATTGGACACTTTTATCATACCGGATCCTCAAACTTCTGGTTTCTACAATTCAACTCAGCAAATATTTATCAAAGGGCTACTGGGCACCCAGGATGGTCCCAGGCTCTAGAAACGTAGCCATTACTTCTGTGATCAATGCAGCGTTGAGCCCGGGGAAGAGCTAATGAAACACCATCTGTCTTCCATAAAATTCCAGATGTTTATTGGGGCTTCTCAACCCCTAGGTGACAGGTTGTCCTGCTTATCCGCCACCAAGGCACTTTGGGGATCTCCTTTGGTAGCACTGGCCACATTGGGTTCATGGCTAATTTTCTATAAAGTAGATACGTGGCAAATGCTTGTTGAATACAATAAGGATTAAAGCGGTTTAAGGAAATTTCCATACTTTCTGATGGCAAGGTTATTTTCTAAAGAGGAAGAACCACCATTCTGGAGAGAAGTTAACATGAGAGTAGGTAGGGGTTAAGGCAGAACTGTTTCCTCTAAGGTGGGGGCATCAGGGCAAGTAGACCATAAGCATTCCCAACACCATTTCTTTTTTTCTTCTAAATGTTTCCTTATTTATCTTGAGGGGGGAAGGAGGGGGCGGAGAGAGCGTGAGACAGAGAACCTCAACCGGGCTCCACACTGTGAGTGAGGAGCCCAACACGGGGCCTCAAACTCACGAACTGTGAGATCATGACCTGAGCTGAAATCAAGAGCCGGATGCTTAACCGACTGAGCCACCCAGGCACCACCCCAAAAACATTTCTTAACGCTTTACCTCTAGCCCTTTTGTTTTTAGTTCGGTCCCCTGTTTTCTGCTGATAGGACACGCTAGGCTTAAGAACCTATATATGTAAAACCTGTATATGCTTTTAAAGAAACCTGTACTTTGTCCCTTTCTAGAGAAGGAGGGTGGGGAGCACACTCTAAGATGACCCTCAGTAATCCCGACCTCTTACTATTTATGCCCTTGTATAATCCCTTGTTCTTTTTTAAAATATATTTTTTAATGTTTATTTTTGAGAGAGAGAGAGACAGACAGAGGGAGAGCATGAGCAGGGGAGGGGCAGAGAGAGAGGGAGACACAGAATCTGAAGCAGGCTCCAGGCTCCAAGCTGTCAGCACAGAGCCTGACATGGGGCTCAAACTCATGAACCGTGAGATCATGACCTGAGCTGAAGGTGGATGCTCAATCGACTGAGCCACCCAGGCGCCCCTGTAAACTCTTGTTCTTGAGTACAGACGGGATCTATGTCTAACAAATAGCATACAACACAGGCGATGGGATATCATCTCGGTGATTATGATACATAAGACTGTAATTTCTGCCTTGCTATGACTCTCTGACTTGCTCGGTTTGGTAAAACAAACTGCCATATTTTGAGCTACCCAGTGGAGAGGACTCAGTGACGGAAAACTTTAAGACAGCCTCTGACAAATAGCCGGCAAAGAATGGGAGCCCTCAGTCCATCATTCCTTGAGGAAATACACACTCTCAACAACCACACGAGCTTGGAAGCATGTGCTTCTCCAGTCAAGCCTCCAGATAAGACCTCAACCCGACCTGACAGCATGAAAGAGTCTAAAACAGAGAACCTAGCTGAGTTATGCCTCGGTCCCTAACCCACAGAAACTGTCACTTTAGTTCTAGGATTTAATAGCAAGGAGCGAGACTAGTAACCAAGGTGATAAATAAATTTCAAGGCTAATGATTGCCATTATCAGAACTGCTAGGATTTCAGTAAGAAAATGGAAATGTATAGTCACTAAAAAGAAACAAGACAGGACTAGCAAACACTTCTTTATAGATTATGAAAGGAAATGTCTGAAGACTTCAGTTTTGGGCCAAGATGGTATCATGGGGCCAGCATTTTACCTGTGCACGGAAACAACTAAAAAAATAGATGAGTTGTGTGAAATAGCAGTTTATAAGTCACTGTACATCAGAAAACAAAGGACAGAGATGAGCCCTATAATTTCCCCATCTGCAGATGGTCTCCCGGAGGTACTCAGCTGAGGAATGATCAGTGTGTATGTGTGAAGAAATTACCTGAAGCCCGGGAAAGATTCACCCAAAGCGATTTGAGGTTATGGTGCCGGGGCCTTTCACAGAGTTGGTAATAGTGTCTGTTCCCACCAAGCCTCAAGATTCATAGAGTGTTGGCTTGGGGCGCCTGGGTGGCTCAGTTGGTTGAGCATCCGACTTCGGCCCAGGTCACGATCTCGTGATTTGTGAGTTCGAGCCCCATGTCAGGCTCTGTGCTGGCAGCTCAGAGCCTGGAACCTACTCCGAATCCCGTGTCTCCCTGTCTCTCTTTGCCTCTCCCCTGCTCACGCTCGGTCAAGCTCTCTCTCAAAAATAAATAAATATTTAAAAATTTTTTTAAAAAAAGATTCGTACAGTGTTGATTGAAGTCTGGAAAAGGGTCTTGTCTGAGTAGTGGTGGATGATCGCCTGTAGAATAAACACCAAATGAGGAGAAAGCTCATTCTATCAAAACGGAGATGGAATCGATATGAGTGTCAAAATAGTAGCAAAGTGTATTAGAACAGTTTGTTGCTGTATCACTGCATTCCATATGTTCCAAAAGAAAAGTGGGTATGGGAAGGATACTTTAAAATCCCAAATAAAACCTCTAGCAACGGAAATTGCAATGTCTGAGATGAAAACATTCACTGCATGGGATTAATGTCAGAAAGGCATTGCAAAAGAAAAAATTAGTGAACTTGAAAACATAGCAATAGAATTATTCAAACTGCAACACAGAGAGAAACATGTAAAAAAAAAAAAAGAAAGAAAGAAAGAAATTCGGAAAGGAACTCAAGAAAGAACACAGCATGACTCTTAGCCTACAAAGCTATACCCAGTGGAAATGTCTTCCAAACACAAAGGAAAAATAGACTTTTCAGACATACAAGAGATAAAACCAGCAAGCCCACACTACAAGAAATGTTAAAGAATGCCCTTCAGACAGAAAATCGTCAGATGCAAATATGAATCTACACGAAGGAATGGTAAATACGTGGGTAGACATATAAAATGTTTTCTTGTTCAAATCTCTTTAAAACATAGCTATTTAAACATGAATAATAAAAAATGGAGATGTGATTTTCAACATATATATAAGAGGACTATGTGACAACAATACAAAAGTTAGGAGGGGTGAGTAGAAGCATAATGTTATAAGGTTCTTATACTCCAGAAGTGGTACAATATTGCTAGAAGGTAGGGTGTGATCAATTCAAAATGAGTACTATTGGGGCACCTGGGTGGCTCCGTCGGTTAAGCGTCCGACTTTGGCTCAAGTCATGATCTCGCGGTCTGTGAGTTCGAGCCCCGCGTCGGGCTCTGTGCTGGCAGAGCGGAGCCTGCTTGGGATTCTCTCTCTCCCTCTCTCTCTGCCCCTCCCCCACATGCTCTCTCCTTCTGTCTCTGCCTCTCTCTCTCTCTCTCTTTCTCTCAAAATAAATACATAAACTTAAAAAAAGCGTGCTAAAAGTTTGAAACGCCCCCATTAAAAACACAGAGACTGTCAGACTGAGGAAAAAGGAAAGGCCCAATTAAACACTACCCATAAGAAATGATTTCAGTAAGAAGACACAAATAAGTAAAAGAACGGAGAAACCCATGCTATCGTAACAACAAGCGAAAGAAAACTAGAACAGCTATGTTAAAATCAAGGTGGATTTCAGAGGAAAGAATATTACCAGAGATTAGACATGTCATTTTGAAATGTTAAAATGGTCAGCTCATCAAGTACATGAAGGAAACACTGACAGAACCATAAACAGAAATAGACAAATCAACAATGGTAGTCTCATGTTTTAAAATTTTTTTTTTTTTAACGTTTATTTATTTTTGAGACAGGGAGAGACAGAGCATGAACGGGGGAGGGTCACAGAGAGAGGGAGACACAGAATCTGAAACAGGCTCCAGGCTCTGAGCTGTCAGCACAGAGCCCGACGCGGGGCTCGAACCCACCGACCATGAGATCGTGACCTGAGCCGAAGTCAGACGCTTAACCGACTAAGCCACCCAGGCGCCCCGGTAGTCTCATGTTTTAATATTCTTCTTTCAATAATTGATAGAAGTAATAAGCAGAAAATCAGGAAGAATTTGGTATGCTTGATCAATGTTGTCAACTCACCTGACATGATTATATTTAAAGAACATTCCATCCAACACTATGAAAATACACATTCTTTCCAATTGCCCATAAAACATTTACCGAAATAATACCGCAATACCCAGAGAAAAATATGTCATAATAAAAGGAATAAAGTCATGCAAAGTATATTCTCTGACCGCAATGGAAGTAAATTAGAACTCAATAATCAAATGTCTGGAAAATTGTCCAAATATTTGGAAACTGAATAATATGCTTTTAAATAATCCGTGAGTCAAAGATGAAATCAAAAGTGAAATTGGAAAATATTTTGAACTTGGGGCGCCTGGGTAGCTCAGTCGGTTAAGCGACCGACTTCAGCTCAGGTCATGATCTCACAGTCTGTGAGTTCGCACCCCGCATCGGGCTCTGTGCTGACAGCTCGGAGCCTGGAGCCTGTTTCGGATTCTGTGTCTCCCTCTCTCTGACCCTCCCTTGCTCATGCTCTGTCTCTCTCTGTCTCAAAAGTAAATAAAAACATTAAAGAAAAATTTTTTAAAAAGAAAATCTTTTGAACTAAATTAAAGATACAAAATATCAAAATTTGTGAGATGCAGCTTAAGCAATACTTTGGGAAATTTCTTTAGCATTAAGTCTTCTATTTGAGAAAGAAGAATGATCTCAAATCAATGACATTAGCTTCTACTTTAAGAAATTAGAAAAAGAAGAAATTAAGCTCAAAGTAAGTAGAAGAAAGGAAATAAGTCAACAAAAACAAAAGTTGGTTATTAGAAGATCCATAAAATTGATAAACCTCTAGCCAGACTAATCAGGAAAAAGAGTTTCAGCCTCATTGACGTATAATTGAAAATAAAATTATAAGATATTTAGGGGCGCCTGGGTGGCGCAGTCGGTTAAGCGTCCGACTTCAGCCAGGTCACGATCTCGCGGTCCGTGAGTTCGAGCCCCGCGTCGGCTCTGGGCTGATGGCTCAGAGCCTGGAGCCTGTTTCCGATTCTGTGTCTCCCTCTCTCTCTGCCCCTCCCCCGTTCATGCTCTGTCTCTCTCTGTCCCAAAAATAAATAAACATTGAAAAAAAATTTTTTTTTTAAAATTATAAGATATTTAAAGTATACAACATGATGATTTGACGTTCTTCTACATTGTGAAAAAGATTCCTCCCATCAAGTTAATTCTTCCCATCAGAGTGAAAAGCTCTCAAACCTAATTACAGGGGGAAAAATTCCTAATACACCTGAGCATAGGATTCAAACAGACCAGGGGCACCTGAGTGGCTCAGTCAGTTGAGCGTCTGACTTCAACTCAGGTCACGATCTCATGGTTCGTGAGTTTGAGTCCCTGGCCTGATCCTCTGTCCCCCCACCCTCTCTCTCTCTGCCCCTCTCTGCTTGTGCTTTCTGTCTCTTTCTCTCAAAAACAAATAATAAACAATAAAACAAATTTGTTACATTTTTTAATAATTGTTTTAAAAAATTAAAATAGAAAAAAAAGAATCCTCAGAAGCTGTGCATCCCTTCTAAATCTAATATGATGAACCCTACATGGGAAAGCATGCCCTACTGACACCTGAGGTCTTCATTCAGACCTTTAATAACTTTAACATTTTTTTAATGTTTATTTTTGAGAGAGAGAGAAAGAAAGAGAGAGACAGAGTATGAGTCGGAGGGGGGGAGATGCAGAGAGAGAGGGAGACACAGAATCTGAAGCAGGTGCCAGGCTCTGAGCTGTCAGCACGGAGCCTGATACGGGGCTTGAACTCACGAACTGCGAGATCATGACCTGAGCCGAAGTCGGACGCTTAACAGACTGAGCCACCCAGGTACCCCTGCACTTCTTAAGTTGGAAAATGGAAAGTTTTTATCTCCAAAATGATAAAGTGTGTGTTAGCAATGGGAACCGATAACGTGTTGGATTCTCTTCATCCGATTGAGGGGGGCGCTTGTTGGGATGAGCACTGGGTGTTGTATGGAAGCGATGAATCATGGGAATCTACCCCCCAAATCCCAGAGCACCCTGTACACGCCGTATGTTAGCCAGTTTGACAATAAATTACATTAAAAAAAATTCTCTTCATCCGAGAGGGATTTAACCCCCAAACTAAAGTTCTTTGGGTCCACTTAAAAAAAAAAAAAAACGCACATATATGTGGCAGAAATTTCAGATGATAAGAAAACCATCTTATGAAGCTGAAAACAATAGGAGCTCTTGGTTAATCCTCGTAATAATCAGGTAAAATATTTGGCAATATCTTCATTTGAGGAGAAGGACGTGAGGTTCAGAAGGTCACGTGACATCTTCAGGTTCATGCAACCAATACATAGTTGAATAAGGGTTCAAACCCAGCTTTGTTTGGCTCCAATCCCCATACCACACTACCACTCTGGTACTGGACAAAAAAGCTACTTCTGCCCTATTTCCCCTTACATGTTTCAGAGCATATGAACTGACCTGTGCATGGCTAAGACCATAAGAAATTCTCTGGTTAGAAAAGATCATCAGGGGCGCCTGGGTGTCTCCGTCGGTTGGGCGTCCGACTTCGGCTCAGGTCACGATCTCACGGTCTGTGAGCTCGAGCCCCGCGTCGGGCTCTGGGCTGACAGCTCGGAGCCTGGAGCCCGCTTGGGATTCTGTGTCTCCCCCTCCCTCTGCCCCTCCCCCACTCATGCTCTGTCTCTCTCTATCAAAAAATAAACGTTAAAAAAAATTAAAAAAAAACACAAAACAAAAAAGAAAAGATCATCACATATTGGGTCAAATCCAAATTAGCAGCACGGCTCTGGGAGAAACCACTTGGCTTTGGGCTTTGTTTTCACCTTGTGCCCAAATCAGGTCTAACGGTGGATATTGTGGCTATGTGGATGTTGAGATTGGTTCATGTCATTTTTAGGAAGCTTGTATGTTAGACTGATCCACTCTTGCCAAAATTGGAATCAGACTTTGAGGTAGCCCTGAGAGAGAAGCTGACTGACTGCACTGAATGGGATTCAGGAAAGGCTGTATCCAGGGCCTGAGGTTCCTGCTTGATAGGAGCCTTCAAGACCTTTCTTTATTCGCGTTCGTGTCAAACGCCCATCCCAGAACCCTGGTGAAGTGCCTGGGGGCTTTGCCATCTGTTCACAGACTTAGCACCAATATTTATTAAATTCTTTTATAGGATCTTTTTAAAAAAAATTTTTTTGAATGTTTATTTTATTTTTGACAGAGACAGAGCATGAGCAGGGGAGGGGCAGAGGGAGGGGGAGACACAGAATCCGAAGCAGGCTCCAGGCTCCGAGCTGTCAGCACAGAGCCCGATGTGGGGCTCGAACTCACGGACCGTGAGATCATGACCTGAGCCGAAGTCGGACGCCCAACCGACAGAGCCACCCAGGCACCCCTTAAATTCTTTATATGGATAATCTCATTTAACCTCACATAACTTGATAAGATGGCCAAAGTTTCAGATGAGCAGGGGGGCGGGGGGGTGCGGCGAGAGAGAGGTTGAATGATGTGCCTAAGGTCGCATAGCTAGAAATGACAAAACGAAGATTCAAACTGGGTCAATCTGACTTCAACCTCTGCCCACCCCCGCCCCCCAGACATCCCGTCCGTGTTTCTGAAAGTGTGGTTGTTTTAGTAATTCCACAGCAGGGCCATCGGGGGGGGGGGGGAAGGGGGGCGAGGGGCGGAATCACACATGTTCTTGGGCCCCACTCAGGCACTCAGCAATCGGATTGAATCAGCTGCACACACACACCGGCCGGTCACTCTCTGTTGCTGTCAGCTCACAGGGCACAGGGTGGCACGGCCTGTCGCCCTTCCCGTCTTGATTTCTCCCTCAGCTGTTTCTAGGGCTCACCTCCTTACAGTCAGCTCCGTGGCCCCAAGACGTGGCAAGCACAATTCTACGAAACTAAGGACCACGTATCTCAGAGAGTACGACCGACTGGGTGTTGGCTTGTTCCGAGCTGCTGGGACCACCAGCTTGGGGCACCAAAGTCCGGGGAAAGCAGAAGCACGAATGGGTTCTGGTGCAAGGCACAATGCTCCAAGGTGGACACCCGCGATTCCCTTTAATCCTCTCCAACCACCCCTCGAGGTAGGTTTCTTCACATCCATTCCAAAGAGGAGGGTCATGAGGTAGAAGACATGAAAGGCGGACCTCTGTGACCACATCAAAGATTGCTTTGCCCAAATGGGGTCGGCCAGCGGGTGCCCTGGCCCGGATATGGCGAATGAGAGCAGGGTAGTCGCTCCTTGGCTTCCCTCCTTCGGAGGCATTTCAGGCTGGCCGTAGCCCTCAACTGAAGGTCGCACTTCCTGTCAGATGCAACCCTCCCCCCACCCCCCGGGTGATCATAACCACCTCCTTCTCTTATTCATTCAGGCCTAGGACTAGTAACAGCCACACCATTAGCGCACTACCCCACATGGTTTCCCTTTCCCCTTCCCACACCTTCGTAAATGGCTCCTTTTCAAGCCTTCCTGAAATTACCCTAATTTGAGCATGCCATCTGTTTCCTGCTGGGACCCTGACAGATACACATGGTTACTGAGTAATGGCAAACACCCACGTAGCACCTGTTGTATGTTAGCCATCACCTGGAATCAGAGGCAATTTGCTGAACCTTTCTGAGCCCCCTTCAGCCATTTCCCTGAAGAATGAATCAGATTCTGTATACACATTGTAAAGTTGTTCCTAGGATACTACAGTATTCTCTATAAAATGTGACATGAAAACTAGGTTACTTATTTTTTCGTGGAGCCTTCTACAATGCCTGATTCACAGCAGGACTCCAGTAAATGTTATTTGGATGACTGAATACCTGGATGGGTGGACGGATGGATGGATGGATGGACGGACAAAACATGGTCGGTTTTTGCACACTTAGACATGCTAGAGATGTGAAATGTATTGACTTCCTTTTCAATCGAATTTTGGGTTTTTTTTAAACCATCATTTTTTAAATTTTCTTTTTAGAGAGAGAGAGAGAGAGAGAGAAAGAGAGCACAAGCAGAAGAGAGGGGCAGAGGGAGGGAGAGAATCCCAAGCAAGCTTCACGCTCAGTGCAGAGCCCGATGTGGGACCCAACGTGGGGCTCGATCCCACAACCGCAAGACCATGACTTGAGCCAAAATCAGGAGTCAGACACTGAACCAACTGAGCCGACCAGGCACCCCTCAGTTGAGCTTTGAACATTCAAAGGACAAATGGCTTTCCCGCTCCTGTGGGGGGCGCTCCTCCCTCCACGTTAAGACTAAGAAGCCTGAGAAACAGGACGAAGTCCAAATCTGCTAGACTCGCCCAAGAGTCACCTTCCTGAAAATGAATGGACTGAGTCTGTACTTATGCAAAAGACATTACATTGATTTTTAAGACCATCAATAGAACTTTCTGCAGATACTTGGAGCCAGATGCAAAGTGTGCTCGAGCTCTCAATAACTTCCAAAGCAGCATTTTAATGAATTACAGTAAATGCAAATTGATCAGGAGCATACGGATTTAATTTATCCTTAAGGACATGCATTTAAACATGTAAGGGGGAAAATGTGTCTTTTGAAACATTCTGGATTATGTCCAGTGGAGAACATTTAAAACAAATTTTCAAATTTTAGATGAATCCAGATCTCTGGTGTACTTGCTCAGTCTTCATCGGGGATGTGCAGATGGAAAGTTATTTTTATTTTAAAAATAGAATTCTCAAAAGGAGCTAGGAAGTGGAAGGCCAGCGCTCAAGTCCCAGCCTGACCATGTATTGTGTGACCTTGGCAAAGCCACGTACTTACTAGACCCCATAAATATTTGCCCTGCACGTAAATATTTTTTTAAGTTTATGTATTTATTTTGAGAGAGAGCACACGCACGCAAGCATGAGTTGGGGGAGGGGGGCAGGGGCGGAGAGAGAAGGAGAGAGAGAATCCCAAGCAGGCTCCGCGCTGTCAGTGCAGAGCCCGATGCCGGGGCTCGAACTCACGAATCGCGAGGTCGTGACCTGAGCCGAGATCAAGAGCCGGAGGCGCAACCGACCGAGCCACCCAGGCGCCCGCCCTTCACATAAATATCGATTTTAATTATGCAACAAATGACTTACTTCCTTTTTCTTTGTGTTTCTCTTCATCATCACCCATTCCGTGTGGAGTTCACTGAACTCTCTTCCATTTGGCTGAACTGCCCATGGCTGCTTTTGCTGGTGTTTTTTGACATGGGTTTTCCCACAGGCTCCCAGATTCCCTGGAAGGCGTACTAATCAGATGTGTTCAATCAACACAAAGAACTTCCACTTTAATCCTTCTAGAAGAGCTTATTAAAATATATTCTGCCAATAATTTTGCTGATCAGCACTGGGGGGGGGGGGGGGGACACAATAGACTGCCTGCCCCAAGCTGTATCAACCCGTTCAAGGACATTTACATGGTGCAATGTTGATTTAGCTTCACTGTTCCAGGAGCCAAGTCCTTCGACCTAAAGTAACCTCAGGTGTGGGAGGAAGCCATTCAGTAATTCCAGAAGCCCTTTTCTCCAGCACCCTTTGTTCCCCAACCCCCAAAACAAAATTTTTGTTTTGTGGTGATTTTTTTTTTTTTTTTGGTCTTTCTTGTATCTCTGCCGCCTCTGGACTCTTTCACAGAAACATTTTTTAACTTTTTATTTTAAATTTAGATATAGAGAAATAATTTTAGATTAAAGAGACATGTTACAAAAATAAAAAAAATAGTAGAAAGAATCCCCATATGCGCTTTACCCAGCTTCCGCTAATGTTAACATCTTACATCACAATAGCACAATCACCAAAACCAAGATATGGATGTTGCCACAATAATATTAACTAAATTACGTGGGGAACCTGGGTGGCTCAGTGTGTTGAGCATCCGACTTCGGCTCAGGTCATGATCTCATGGTTCGTGGGTTCAAGCCCCCCGCCGGGCTCTGTGCTGACAGCTCAGAGCCTGGAGCCTGCTTCGGATTCTGTGTCTCCCTCTCTCTCTCTCTCTGCCCCTCCCCTGCTCACTCTCTGTCTCTCTCTCTCGTTCTCTCTCTCTCAAAAATAAACATCAAAAAAATTAATAATAAGGGTGCCTGGGTGGCTCAGTCGGTTAAGCATCCCACTTCGGATCAGGTCATGATCTCCCAACCCGTGAGTTCGAGCCCCGCGTCCGGCTCTGTGCTGACGGTTCAGAGCCTGGAGGCTGCTTCAGATTCTGTGTCTCCCTCTCTCTCTGCCCCTCCCCCATTCATGTCCTGTCTCTCTTTGTCTCAAAAATAAATAAACGTTAAAATTTTTTTTTAATTTTTTTTAACGTTTATTTATTTTTGAGACAGAGACGGAACATGAACGGGGGAGGGTCAGAGAAAGGGAGACACAGAATCCGAAACAGGCTCCAGGCTCCGAGCTGTCAGCACAGAGCCTGACGCGGGGCTCGAACTCACGGCCATGAGATCATGATCTGAGCCGAAGTCGGCCGCTTAACTGACTGAGCCAACCAGGCGCCCCCAAATTTTTTTTAATTAATAATATTAACTACATTACACACTTTGTTTCTATTTCACCAGTTCTGCCACTAATGAACATTTTCAGTGCCGGGATACAAATGAGTGTCCCAAATTTCATTTAGTCTCCTCCACTCTGTGACATTTCTTCACTCTTTCCTCGTCTCCCCTTGACACTTTTTTAAAAACGTTTATTCATTTTTGAGAGAGAGAGAGTGAACAGGGGAGGGGCAGAAAGAGAGGGGGCCAGAGAATCCGAAGCAGGATCTCAGCTGAGAGCAGTGAGCCCAGTGCGGGGCTTGAACTCACGAACCCTGAGATCATGACTTGAGCGGAAGTCAGCCATTCAACCGACTGAGCCACCCAGGCGCCCCATTCCGTTGACACTTTTGAGAAGTATCAGTTATTTTGTAGAATGCCCCACAACTTGGGTTTTTCTGATGTTTCCTCACAATTATATTCAGAATATGCGTTTTGGGCAAGGATACCACAGGAGGGATACTGTGCCCAACTCAGTACATCATGTCAAAGGATACATGATAGCCGTGTGTCTTACGACCGATGATGCTAACCTTAATCACTTGACTGAGTTTCTGTACTGTACAATTATTATTTTTCTCTTGGTAGGTAATAAATCTCTCCGAAGAAATACTTTTAAGGCATGGAAACAGCCTGTCACTCCTCAAACTGTTGTTGGCTAATTTTGGCGTTTGATAGTGGATCTCTTGCCTGCTACGATCCCTGTGGTTTTCTAGCAGTGATTTTTCATTTCCCTCATTCCATATATATATTAAAGCGACTATTTTATTTATTTTTATTTTTTAAGTTTATTTATTTTGAGAGAGAGAGAGAGCACAAGTGGGAGAGGGGCAGGGAGAGAATCCCAAGCAGGCTCTACCCTGTCAGCACAGAGCCCTGCGCGGGGCTCGAACCCACGAACCACGAGATCATGACCTGAGCCAAAGTCGGACACTTTACGGACTGAGCCACCCAGGCGCCCCTCCTTCAACATATATTACTTGGAATTCTTCTATGAGGAAGAGCTATCTCTTCTCCCTGTTCATTTATTTATTCCATCATTCATTTACGTCAGTCTGGACTTCTGAATACATTTAGTATTTTATCCTGTGGTTTATATTTCAACACCACTGTTATTCATTTGGTTGCCCAACTGGCTCCGACTTTGGCCCTTGGGAGTTTTTTTCAGGTTGGTCCCTGTGCCCTTTTCACCAGGCCCATACTTTGTGAAGAACTTCCTCATTTTCTGGCACATCAGTTGATCCGAGCCCATCTTTTGTTTTCCTTTTTCCAGCCCCGGAATCAACAACTTCTTCAAGAAGCCCTTGCCTCTCTTATTGGAAAATGATGTCTTAGAAACCAAGATCTGGGTGCTAAGGCGTGTCCCTGCTCCTCGGCCCTCTCAGTGGACAGAACTAAGAAATATACATATGTGCATCAACCTGTGCATACATGCAGTTCTTTATTTCTGTGTCTATTTCTCTGTATATATATATATATACACATATATATATACGTACATACGTATGTGTATATATGCATACACATACATATACATATATAATAAATTTCATATTAAAATATATATTGAATTTTATATATTATATATTATATAATAAATATATAATATAATTATAATAAATTTGATATTAAAATATATATTATATATTATATATTATATTTTTAATATGAAATTTATTGTCAAATTGGTTTCCATACAACACCCAGTGCTCATCCCAAAAGGTGCCCTCCTCAATACCCATCACCCACCCTCCCCTCCCTCCACCCTCCATCAACCCTCAGTTTGTTCTCAGTTTTTAAGAGTCTCTTATGCTTTGGCTCCCTCCCACTCTAACCTCTTTTTTTTTTTTTTCCTTCCCCTCCCCCATGGGTTCCTGTTAAGTTTCTCAGGATCCACATAAGAGTGAAACCATATGGTATCTGTCTTTCTCTGTATGGCTTATTTCACTTAGCATCACACTCTCCAGTTCCATCCATGTTGCTACAAAAGGCCATACTTCATTCTTCCTCATTGCCAAGTAGTATTCCATTGTATATATAAACCACAATTTCTTTATCCACTCATCAGTTGATGGACATTTAAGCTCTTTCCATAATTTGGCTATTGTTGAGAGTGCTGCTATGAACATTGGGGTACAAGTGCCCCTATGCATCAGCACTCCTGTATCCCTCGGGTAAAAAAACCCATGCATGCACACCAATAGCTATGACCATAATCTAGAGTGGTGGAATCCATTCTAGGCTTCCCCCTTTCCTTATTCATATCACTGTATGCCTCCAACAGCAAAACCTGACTCTCATTATCTACAAAATATTTACTTCGTTGTTCAGCTCTAAAATTCACAGAAAGTAATTTACAAAATTGCTAACCCATTTCCTATCTCCCTCTCTGTCTGCCACTCCCCCATGAACACTCTGTCTTTCTCAAAAATAAATGAACACTAAAAAAAAAAAGAAAATGCTAATCTGTTTCCCTTCCCTATAGCTTTCCCTTTATCATATGGTTGTATACATAGAATGATACATTATGTAACCTCTGGTCTGCTTCTTTCGCTTAGCAGAACGCATTTAAAATGCATCTGCATTGTCGTTTGCGTCAATAGTTTGTTCCTCTTTATGACTGAGGAATATTACACAGTATTGAAATAGGAAGGTTTGTTTATATCTTTTATAGGAAGGTTTGTTTGTCCTCCAGTTGAAGGACATCTGGGTTGTTTTCAGATGGTGGCGATTATAAGTAGAGCTATCATAGTCATTTGTGCAGCATTATGAGAAACTACCAAACCATTTTTTTAAATTTTTTTCACATTTATTTATTATTGAGAGATAGAGAGAGATAGAGCACAAGCAGGGGAGGGGCAGAGAGCGGGGGGGAGACACAGAATCCGAAGCAGGCTCCAGGCTCTGAGCTGTCAGCACGGAGCCCGACGCGGGGCTCGAACTCACAGACCACGAGATCATGACCTGAGCCGAAGTCAGATGCTTAACTGACTGAGCCACCCAGGCGCCCCCCCCCCTTTTTTTTAACATGAAACCATTTTCCAGGTATCATATTTCCATATATTAGAATATATTTTAGCCGCATTTTATTTATATTTTTACTTTAGTCAGTAGTGTTTACTTTTAGCTAACAAGTGTGTAGAAATACCTCATTGTTGTCCTACTTTGCATTTGATAAATGTTGCAGGGCATTTTTTCATTTTTATATATAATCCATATGTCTTCATTGAAATTCAGTTCAGCTCTTTTGTTTTCTTAGTCTTGAGTTTGGGGAGATTTTCCTATGGTCTGGGTAGAAGTCCTATATCAGAAATATGATTTGAAAATATTTTCTTCCATGTGCATCTTGTCTTTTAACTTTTTAAAATGTTTATTTATTTATTTTCAGAGAGAAAGAGAAACAGAGAACATGAGCAGGGGAGAGGCAGAGAGAGAGGGAGAGAGAGGATCCTAAGCAGGCTTCACACTGTCAGGGCAGAGCCCGACATGGAGCTCAATGCCATGAGCTCATGACCTGAGCCGAAATCAAGAGTCAGAGGCTTAACCGACTGAGCCACCCAGGCGCCCCAGAAGACTAAATATTGTTAAAATGTCAATACTCACCAAATTTATCTATAAATTCAATTCAATTTCAAACAAAATTCCAGCTGGCTTCTTTCCATAAATTGCCAAGCAGATCCTAAAATTCATATGGGCATTTAAGAAATTCAGAGTAGCTAAAATAATCTTGAAGAAGATAGTTTGAAGACTCACACTTCCTGATTTCAAAACTCTGAAAACTACAACAATTAAGATAGTGTGGTACTGGCATAAGGATAAACACATAGATTAGTAAAGTAGAATTAAGAATCTGGAAATAAATCCTCAAATTTATGGCTAACTGATTTTCAACAAGGGTGACAAAACAAGTCAATGGGGGAGAGGATAGTCTTTCCAACAAATGATACTAGGACAAACAGATATCTACATGCTACAGAATAAAGTTGGACCCCTACCTCACACCATATACAAAATCCACTCAAGATGGATTAAAGACCTGAATGTGAGAGCTAAAACTATAAAACTCTTAGAGGAAAAGACAGGTTAAGTCTTCATTACCTTGAACTAAACAAAGAATTCTTAGATAGGATGCTAAACACAAAAGCAACCAAAGGAAAAATAGGTAAATTGGACTTCATCAAAATTAAAACTTTTATATTACGAAGGATACCATCAGGAAAGTGGAAACATAACAAAATGGAAGAAAATCTTTACAAATCATATATCTATTAAGGGATTTGGGTCTAGAATATATAAATAACTCTTACAACTCAATAATAAAAAGACAACTCAATTAAAAAAATGGGCAAAGGATCTGAATAGACATTTCTCCAAAAGAGATCTATAAATGGCCGATACGCACATGAAAAGACGTTCCACATCATTCGTCATCAGAGAAATGCAAATGAGAACCACGATGAGATTCCACTTTACACCCACTAGAATGACCATAATCAAAAAGACAGATAATAACAAGTGTTGAAGGGAATGTGGAGAAATCGAAATCCTCATTCACTGCTGGTAGGCGTGTAAAATGGCGCAGCTGAGAGTCTGGAAATAAATCCCCACATTTATAGTCCATTGATTTTCAACAGGGGTCCCAAGACAAGTCAATGGGGGAAAAACAGTCTTTGGCAAACAGTCTTACAGCAATTCCACTTCTGGTTATATGCTTCAGAAAAAAGAAAATCTCTGTCCCCGTAGATACTTGTACTCAAATGTTCATAGCAGCAATATTGTTTAATTTTGATATCTTAGAGGATTTGAGAACTCCTTCTGTGACTGATTTCTAGTTTAATTCCATTATCATCCGAGAACATGCACGATTTCTTTAACATCAAGTACACTTATTGACTTTTGACGCAAGATACGGCCTATCTTTGGGAACGTTCCATGTGTACTTGAAAAGAATGTGCATTCTGTTCTCCTTGGTATGCATTCTCAACAAATGGTATTTGGGTCATGTTGTTTGATAGTATTGTTCAGCTCTTACCAACTTTCTGTGTACTTGTTCTACTGACTACTGACTAGTATTACAGTGTCCAACCATAATTATACTTTTTGTGTATTTATCCTTTCAGTGCTATCAGTTTTTGCTTTTCGTATTTTTTTTAATGTTTATTTCTTTATTTTCAGAGAGAGAGAGAGAGAGATGCATGCACGAGTGGTGGAGGGGCAGAGAGAGAGAGCGGGCGAGAGAGAAGCCCAAGCAGGCTCCGCGCTGTCAGCGCAGAGCCCGACTCAGGGCTTGAACTCGTGAACTGTGAGATCATGGCCTGAGCTGAAATCAAGAGTTGGATGCTTACCCGACTGAGCCACCGGGGGAACCCCTGCTTTATGTATTTTGAAGCCCTTTGTTGTTAGTTACATGTACGTGTAAAATTGCTTCTTAAAGAATTTACCCCTTCAGGGGCGCCTGGGCGGCTCCGTCGGGTAAGCGTCCGACTTGGGCTCAGGTCATGATCTCGCGGTTCGTGAGTTCGAGCCCCGCATCGGGCTCCGTGCTGACAGCTCAGAGCCTGGAGCCTGCTTCGGATTCTGTGTCTCCCTCTCTCTCTAACCCTCCCCCACTCATGCTCTCTAAATAAATCAATCAATCAATAAATAAATAAATGGAAAAAAATTTGCTTAAAGAAATCACATACCACTTCATGTGCAGCATACAGACCTCAAAGAGTACACTCCCAATTCCTCTCTCTTATTCTTTGTTCTACATTGTCAGACATTTTACGTTTACATATGACATAAACACAATTTTGCTTTAATCAGTCAGTTTTATTAGAGTCATTTTAAAGAGGGAAAAAACACATCTCATTTTACTTTAATTCCTTCTGCCTGAAGAATGTCTTTGAACTTTTCTGGTAGAGTAGTTCTTCTGTTGTGTTTGTCTGAGAAAGTGTTTACTTCTCTTTCATTTCTGAAAAGTATTTGCGTGGGCTTTAGAGATTCTGGGTTGAAAGATTTGCTTTTCTTTCCGCACTTTTGAGTTGTCACTCACAAGAAGACTCTGGCAATCCTTATGATTTTATGCTTCGATGGGTGTTTGGGGAGAGTTTGGATTTTTTTTTTTGGTGTTTGTGTTTCTTGTTCTTGGCTTCCTCCGTTATGTAGTGTTTGTCATCAACTCTTGAAAATTCTTAGCAATTTTTTCTTTTTAAAAAAAAAGGTTATTGGGGTGTCCAGGTGGCTCAGTCAGTTGAGCGTCCGACTTCGGCTCAGGTCATGATCTCACGGTTTGTGAGTTCGAGCCCCACATCTGTGTTGACAGCTCAGAGCCTGGAGCCTGCTTCAGATTCTGTTTCTCCCTCTCTCTCTCTGCCCTTCCCCTGCTCACATACTCTTTCTCTAAAAAATACTAAATAAACTTTAAAAGAAAGTTTGTTTAGGGGCGCCTGGGTGGCTCAGTCGGTTGAGCGTCTGGCTTCGGCTCAGGTCATGATCTCGAGGTTCGTGAGTTTGAGCCCCACAGCGGGCTCTGTGCTGACAGCTCGGAGCCTGGAGCCTGCTTTGGATTCTGTGTCCCTTTCTCTCTTCGCCCCACCCCTGCTTGTGCTCTGTCTCTGTCTTTCAAAAATGAATAAACATAAAAAAAAAATTTGTAAGTTTATTTATTTATGAGAGTGGGGGAGGGGAGAGAGAGAGAGAGAGGGAGAGAGAGAGAGAGGGAGAGAGAGAGAGAGAGAGAGAGAGAGAGAGAATCCCAAGCAGGCTCCAAACTGTGGGCATGGAGCCCGACACGGGGCTCAAACCCATGAACCGTGAGATCATGATCTGAGCCAAAGTCAGACACATAATTGGCTGAGCCGCCCAGGTATCCAGCAATTATCTCTTCAAGTATTTCTTCTATCGTATTCTCTTTCTCTTTTCCTTCTGGGATTCCAGTTGTTGTATGTTAGACTATCTGGTGTTGTTCCATAGTTCCTGGATTCTGTGTTCTGTTTTCTTTGTTTTCACTTAACGTGTCTCTTTGTGTTTCAGTTTTGATCATTTTTATTGATCTGCCTTCAAATTCACTGCATTCTTAAAGTTGGTTTTTTTTTTTTTAGTATATTTATTTTGAGAGAGAGAGAAAACACAGGTCAAGGAGGGGAAGAGGGAGAGGGAGAGAGAGAATCCCGAGCAGGCTCTGTGCCACCAGCACAGAGCCCGACACAAGACTCAAACCCACGAACCGTGAGATCATGACCTGAGCCACAGTGTAACGTTTAACTGACTGAGCCACCCAGGCGCCCCTCGCTCGTATAGTTTTGATCTCTCTGTGGCAATCTCCCACCTAAGTATGCATATTGGCCACCTTTTCCACTGGGGCTTTTAGCATATTATTCGTGGCTATTCAAATACCATGTCAAGTGTTTCCAACACCCGTGTCATCTACGAATCTCATTCTGTCGATGTCTTTGTTTCTTGTGGGGTGTTTTTTTTTTCCCTTCCTTTTGTGTGCCTCCTGACATTTAGCTGAAACTCACACATCCTGTGCTGTAAAAACCAAAGGCAATCATTTCTCTGCCTGGAAATGGGCATGCCTTTTCTGCCTTTTCTTTTGCCAAATCTTTAGCGTGGAAGTTCGAGTTCTTCTAGTCAGGAATTAAGCTGGGTTTGAGTTTTGCTGTTGCGTAAGGTCTGCTGTGGCTTAACTGTACCTTCAACGTGCCATAGATGTCAAATTCCTCTGGCAATACTTCATGCTGCGGCTGGAGACTGGTTTTTGAGAGGGACTTTTTTCAGCGTCACATCAGCTTTAGCTTTTCCTCCCAAACTGTGACAGCCTTCACAGTCTCGCAGCTCTTCTGCCGGTATCTCACTATTACTCGTTACTTGACACTTGTGAGATGGTTGTAAGAAAGCATGGGAATGGCATGTCTGTTGTTTTGATTAAACCTCAGTGTTAAGGGGGCGCCTGGGCGGCTCAGTCGGTTGAGCGTCCGACTTCGGCTCAGGTCATGATGTTACAGTTCTCGGGTTCGAGCCCCGCGTCGGGCTCTGTGCTGACCGCTCGGAACCCAGAGCCTGCTTCCGATTCTGGGTCTCCCGCCCTAGTCCCTCCCCCACATATAATTCAGGGCCCTGTAGCCATTGCTGCTCTTCCCTCAAGGGCATAAGTTTATTCTTTTCTGGGCCCTTCCTTCAGCTGCAACAGATTTGCAACAACGCTCTATGGACGGCAGTGTCTGTTGCCCTTCCCTGCATAGATTAAAGCCTTTCTTCCACAGAGGACACCGGGGGAAAGGTCCTGGGCAGAGTTTCCTGCCTTTTCCACGACGGCTGCTTTTGCTCTCCCTGCGGCCTTCACCATGAGGGATGCTTCCTCAGAACTCTCAGGAAGTGGGGCCTGTGGAGAAAATCTTGCCTTGTATCTGTAGCTCCCGGGGTCACCATATTCTTACCACCAGTCCACACTCAGCCTTCATTGATTCTAGGAGACTTTTTCATACCGGTGTCTAGGAACTTCTGCCCTAAGTAAACAAGTGCTTACATCCTGTCTGCAGGAGGCCCATCTTTGATTTCAGGCTAACTGGCTCTCCTGCTACTCAGCTATCAAGAGGATTTATGTACACGCATTTTGGTCTGGCCTTTTTCTTGTAAAGGTGGGAATGACCTTCTCTGGCTTTCTAAATCCCTGCATGAAAATCACAAGTCCCTCGGGGAGACGTTCAAAAGCAATTTCGAACGATCTTCATAGCAAAGAGCTGACTCCACCGAAGGCCATAGAATCGCAACTTCGATGGCCTGGCCTACAAATGTGTGTTCAGATCAGTCTGCTATGAAACAAGAGGCAAAGAAGGGAAGACGCTATGGAACATTTATATCCTGGGAAAAGCTTAACAGCATTTCCTCATCTACCCCTTAAGCCTGCAGAAACTTCCCTGTGTCTCTAGGTCCCTCCGGGACCCACTGCTCAAGAGGAAGGAGGTCAGAATTTGATCTCACTGTCAATTCACACTTTATGTATTTTATTTAGTCCGTTGCATTCTGAGTTCTGTCTGTTTTTCCTTCCAATCCCATGGAAAACAGAGACGCATCCTTTAAATAATGTGTAGTAATAAGTAAACAAGAATTCACTGGGTGTCCTTAGCCACTGTGCTTTCAAACAGCTACAATTATAGACCAAGCCTCCACTCACTCAATCCACTGAGCCGTCGAAGCCAGACCCCCCACTTTAGTTAACAGGCTGAATGTTCTTCCCTCAAAACCCGTGTTATGTTATGGTGATTTCCAAACCTGGGAACGCTTCAAAATTATTTCATAAGCCCGCGCCAGAGATTCTGATCTAGTGTATCTTGGGCAAGGAATCTGTGTTTTTAACAAGTTCTCCAGATGAGTCTGACACAGCTGGTTTGTCTTTGGAACCAAGGAAGTTGAGGAGGCAGTCTGGATCCTCGGTTCTTGATTCCTGAGAGGGTGCATAAGCCTACCCACAGTTATGTTTATGGGACATTAGTGTTCAGAAGGCCTATTCCTGTTTCTCCAGCTACACAGTTTCATTTCCTTAGAGCCCTTTGCATCTGACTATTCACTGTTGACAGGAGCTCCTGGACTTTGACCCCACTCCAGCCAACACTCCATCATGAGAAGCCTCGCTGTTTATCATTGTGCTGAGATCTGGGTATAGTAGGCAGCTTCCAAGATGGCCGCCAATGGTCATTTGTGTAGCTTCCTCCCACATTACACAGCAGAAGTGATGGTATGCCACTTTCAAGACTAGGTTATAAAAGCCTGCGGCTTCTGTATTGGATGTACTCTGTCAGATCACCCTCTGAGCAAGGTCACGTTGTGAGCAGTCTTACAGAGAAGCCCACAGGGCCTGTTTCGTTCTTTCTGCCAACAGTCATGCGAATGAGCCTCAAAGTGAAATCCCTAGTCACTTGAAGATGACTACAGTCCCAGTCTCAGAAACTCTGTGAGATAGTCAGTGGTTTTTTTTTTTTTAACCCTCTAAGTTTTGGGGGTAATTGGTGTCACCACAATAGATAACTGATACACTGGGTCAGACCCACAGCTGATGTGGGGAGGCCATGACTGGAGACAGAACTCTCCCCACTCCAGGAAAGACTGGGTTTTTAGCAAGCTGCAGGCAGATTTTATCTGCTCTCACAAACAGGTTTATTTCCTCACACAGCTTCCCCAGTCCATGCAGCCCTGTATGTCAAGGATAGGACAGTCTAACTATGGAGGTCCCCGGTACAATGGAATCTGAAGAAAGCCGCACTCATTAACGTTCAGCTATTACATGATTACATGCTACACCTAAGTACCATGACGACGGACTCTACAATGGACAGCCAGTGGGCAAGAGAACAATGAAAGTAGGTGATGTACAGAAAACAGAGGTGTCTACACATCAATCCTCTGGAAAGGAAGCTTCCGGGATGGCACGAAGTTCTGCTGCGAAAGGCAGGAATGTTGGCACTTGCAGAAATCAGGAGAGGCAAGCAGCTTCCGGTCAGTGTAAAGCAGCCAGGTGAAGGATTGTCATTCACCCAACGGGATCTCGTGTGCAAAGGGGAGGCCATCATGCTGCCTCGATTGGGGGCAGTATGGCAGAATGGAATACGCCGCATCGTTGTAAAGTCTTCGGAGTTCAAAGCAACGAGGATGATTCGAGTCAATAAGCACTAACCATGTACATCCAGTACAGGTTCCAACTTTAGAGGATGCGTGAGATTGTTAAAAGGTATGATTCCTATGCTTGAAAAGCTGGCAGGCACTTAAACCTGCCAGACCGTAACGCGACAGTTGTCCTGGTCATTCTCTGTCTACCCCCTCCCGTCCCCATCCCTCTCCAACTTCCTTTGCCCTGATCCATACCGTACAAGAGACCATCGCCCGGGCTCCTTTGGCTTCTGGCTTCCAGCTGGAGATGGTCCAATGTGAGGCACTGGAAATGTATTGGAAGGTAGGAAGATACAGAAGTCAAGGAATGTTTTCCCTGCCCCCTCCCTGCTTTGAGCCACTTTCTTGGCAGGGGCTGTATCCCCCTGTGTCTACAGCTCCTACTGGGTGGGCCTTCTTCCAGGGCTCCTGCTCATTCTGGCTCCAGTAACACTGTTCATTCCCCTTGTTCCATAAGTCCTTGGGGTGGTAATGGTCTCCTGCTGTTGCCAGTCTCTGAGGGCCTCAATATCCCTACTTGGTTGCCTAAACCCAGGCTGTTCTTTCTTGAATAGCCCATTCATTAAAGTCTTTTAAACCATCTGAGCTGGATTGTTTCCTGCCAGGATCCTGGCTAATACAGCAGCTTATTTATTCATTCATTTATTCTACAAGTACTTACTGAAGATTTCTTATAGACCAGGAACTGTGCTCGGCAGTGGTAATTCAGGGGTAAACACAGTTTATTGTGCACCCTGCCGGAACATACATTCTGGTCTGGAACAGAGACAACAAACTAATGAATATATAGTATCGTCTCAATCAGTGTAAGACAGTAGGAAGAAAATTAAAAGAGCTCAATGACAAAAAGGTGATAGAAATAGAGCGACTGGGGCACCTGGGTGGTTCAGTCGGTTAAGCGACCGACGTCGGCTCAGGTCATGATCTCACAGTTCGTGGGTTCGAGCCCCGCGTCGGGCTCTGTGCTGACAGCTCGGAGCCTGGAACCTGCTTCCGATTCTGTGTCTCCCCCTCTCTCTACCCCTCCCCTGCTCACGCTCTGTGCCTCTCTGTCTCTCAGTAATAAATAAATGTTAAAAAATTTTTTTACAAAAGAAACATAAGAGTGTTTTAGATAGGAAAATCAGGCAGGACCTCTAACAACGTGACATTTCAGCAGAGAGCTCGACAAATTCAGGGAATACGCCATGGAGATTGTTTCGGGTCAAGAATAGTGCGTACAAGAGGAATAGTAACACCCTACGGTATACAGCGATCAAGCCAGTCGTGGCTGGAGCAGAAAGGAGTTTGCGGTAAACGAGGTTGGAACAATAGGCAGGAGGCAAACCGTGTGTGGTCTTATAGGACTTCAGGTTGTATTCTTATTATGATGGAAACCCCATTGAAAGATGTGAACAGAACATTGATGTCCTCTGGTTTATATTTTAGAAAGATCACGCTGACTGTTTTATGGAGAATTGCCTGCTGGGGGCAAGGGTGGACGTTTGGAAGACATTCAGGGGTTCGGGCAAGAGACGACACAAGTGACGAGAAGAGCTCGTATTCAAAGCGTATTTTGAAAGAAGGGCCAGCAGAGTTTGCAATGGATTGGATGCAAGGGTGTGGGCACAATAGAGCAGGGTTGGCAAACTCAACCCGCAGGCCAAATCCACCCCACCATCTGTTTTGGTCAACAAAGTTTTGAGGCAACCCAGCCTTGCCTACTCGTATGCTATTGTCTATGCCTGCTTTCCCGTTACAATAGCACAGTTGGATTCTTGCGACAGGGACATTGTGGCCTGCAAAGCCTAAAATAATTTACTCGCTGGTCCTTTATAGATAATTTTGCCGATCCCTAAACATGGCTCCTGTGTTTTTGGCCCGAGCAGCTGTGTGAATGACAACTAGGAAGGGTGAGACACGCAGGGCCTCAATATCCCTACTTGGTTGCCTAAGTTGTTAAAAGGTATGAAAAGGTATGTTAAAAGGTATGTTAAAAGTTGTTAAAAGGGCACTTTGGCCTGGAGGACTCAAAGCTTTATTTTCACACAAGGCACACTTCAGATGATTATTCAATACCCGATCAAAGATGTAGTGTAGGCAATTATACGTAGAGTCTGCCGCTAAGAGGAGAAATCGGGGCTGGAGATAAAAATGTGGGAGTAATCAACACATTGGAGGACTTCAAAGCCAAGGAGTCATATATGATGCCTTAGAGCACAGGTTCTCAAACTTTCTTGGTTCCCGACACATTTCTTGGGTCACTGGGGTCTCAGTAATTTTTTTTTTCACAGAACTTTCTCCACCAAAAGAAACACCCAACCGTTCTGTTTATCAAGTCTAGACACCTGAGTAAGTATTTGTGTCCTAACAACTTAGTAGCCATTTGAAAAAAGTTAGACACATAACTAAAAGACAAGACGATATTTTCCTTTCATTCCCAAAGAACCACAAATACTTGGTAACTGGAAGCATCCCCATGTTGGGCACTGGACAACTTCTCAAACTTCTCAAACTTGGATTCAGATTGAATCCTGCGGCCCGCCTTTCCTTGTTCACACTGATTTTTCGGAGATAATTTGCTTTTTATCACAGCGACCTCCCAAAACCCAGCTTCACAAAAAGCTGGAGCTATGACCTACCTCAAGCTAGTTGTCTGTGCAGGGCCAGCCACATGTGAAGAATCGTCATGCTTCCTCCCCAAATTTTAAATATCCCATAGTGCCCCTGTGAGTTTGTGCAGCATGCGCAAGATGCCCGAGTATGGGAACCACAGACCTAGGGCGTAAGCGTAGATGGAGAACAGAAGATATCAGAGAACCCCCGCCCCCGCCCCCCGCCACCAATTATCTCCATCTTTACTGGAGAAGGAAGAAGATCCAGAAAAGAAAAGAAAAGTGAAGCAGCCCGTGAGGTGGGAGGAAAGCCAAGAAGCATCCTGAAAGTCAAGTAAAAAAAAAAGTGTCTCAAGAAGACACTAACTTTGGGGAGAAAGAAGAAGCTCACACATGAGGGAATTCTGAAGAGCGACATCACAGAACAGTGGTATAGGAATTTCTAGAGTTTGTGCCCCACCCCCTCCCCAGAAGCATCAATTTGAACAACTATCTTCATTTGGAAAGAACTTCACAAGAGCTAAGGGTTCTCTGTCAGGGATTACAGCAACTGGGTAGAGCCCAGAAATAAGAAAACACCTTGAAGGCGGTGAGAAAGATTGTTTCACATTACTCTCCTCATCTTTCCATCAAACCCAGGGAGCCCAGTATGAAGACAGGCATCCTCCCTGTGGGGGAAAAAAAACACGAACACCCAACTTCTTCATGGACCCAAGCAACAGGCCCACACCAACACCAGGCAGATTCTGTGGCCCCGCGTGGCTCCTGGGTCCCCGGGCTCCTGACTGGCCTCTGCAAACCCGGGTTCCAGAGGGGATCCTATGAACCCAGGCCCTTGGCCCACCCCAGCGCCTGACAGTTCCTACAGCCCCGGGACCCCCCACCCTCCCCAGCACCAAGCCAGTCTACGCAGACCTGGCTCCCACGAACCCAGGCTCCTGGCCAACCCCAGCGTCAGACCGGCTCCCACATCACTAACCATCAGGGAAACGAAAATCAAAACCACAATGAGAGTAACAATAGAGATGCCACATGGTAGCAATTCTGGATATATATCCAAAAGAAACGAAATCTCTATCTCAAAGAGATATCTGAATCCCTGCGTCCGTCGCACCATTTCTCACACTTGCCAATGCACGGAGATCACCTAGGTTATCGTGCAGAACATATAACCTAGGTTATACGCAGAATCTAAAAGGGATGACCTCGTAGAAATAGAGAGTAGAGGGGTGGTTGCCAGGGATGCAGGGTGGGGTAGGTGGGGACAGCAAGGAGATGGTCAAAGGGCACAGACTCCCAGACTCAAGAAGAACAACTTCGGGCACTCTAACGCACAACATGGTGACTATGATTAACAATATTGTCTTATAGACTTGAAAGTTGTCAAGGGAGTAGATCTCAAACACCGTCACCACAAGAAAGGCAATTATGTGAAGTGACGGACGTGCTAAATGACCTTATTGTGGTGGTCATTTTACAGTATATACGTGTATCAAATCATCACGGTGCATGCCCGAAACCTGCACAGTGTTATACGCCAATCATATCTCGAGAAACCTGGAAAAGAGAAACGAAAAAAGAGTGGGGCCCACTGGCTTTGGCCCAGTGTCCCTGACAGGAAGCCTAACGTGAGGACTTTCAATGGAGTCATGCAGATAAAGGGCCAACTTCCCAGGGGAAATGTTCAGAAAGCAAGCACTCGAGAAATTCGGCGAGGAGGTTTCTATCAGTTGGCAAGGACTGGGTAGGCCATCAGAAGCATCTGAGACTCAGTCCTGGCCTTGGAAGATAGGGAGGGTTAGGGAAGGGAAGGGAGTGGATTTCAAGGAGGAGGAACGGCATGAGCCAACGCGCACAAGCAGGAAAGAGCAGGCCGTGTTTGGAAGAGAGTGAAAAAAAAATGAGCTGGCTGGAGCAGAGGACTTGGGCAAGAGAAGAATGGAGACGTAGTCCTGAATGTGGCCATCCTGGAAGGACCACTGGGTTGAGGTGAGACAAAAAGACCTCAAGCGTGCTTTAGGCCCGAAATAGAGTCCCAAGGCAGAATGCTTTGATAGGACATCGTCTCTCCCCTGGTAAGTTTTGAAGCCGCCCACCAGCCAGGAGCAGGGCTCAAGAGAGATCTTCAGCATTCTCCAAAGATGGGCCTGGAGATATCGGAGAAGCCCCAGGAGTGATTTCACCCATAAAATGGTCACACAAAGAGAAGGAGGGAACCATAAGGCCACCTGGAAAGGCTGATCCTCAAAGGTGCCCGGATTCCCTCACTGGGCTTCTATTGATCCCAAGATACTACACCTCACTGGTTTCCAAGGTGGCTCCTAAACAGGACACGGGGTGAACCAAATGTTAGAGCTGAGAATACCAGTGGTTTTCTGCATCCTGTGGGTGACTCCAAGAATGAGGAGTGTTGAGCATGTCCGTTTTGCAGAAGAGAAAGTCATGAGTCCCAGTCACCAAGCAAATAATTGCAACCTTCATTCTATTCTCGGTGCTGCTCTCACCAGGACCCGGAGGGCAGGGATGAGGTCGCCAGCAGACAGAGTGGGCGTGTTCTACCCTTCGCTAATGAAGGTCACCTTTCCCTGTGTCTCCTGGGTAAATGATCCCCGGGACGCATTTAAGACTGTCTGCTGTCTTCATTTTCTCTTCTCTGGCCCTCCCTACTTTCACAGATTGATAATAGAGCTCAGCAAATTTAAGAACCTCCTTCCAAATTTGATGTGTTTAATAAGGACTTCATTTACTCACTCGAAGGATGTCAGAGGTAGCGCTCACAGGACTTCAGTGATCACCTTGACCAACCTTCTCACTTTCCAGATAAAGAATCTAAAATTCAGAGCCGGTCAGTAACTTGCTTGGAGTCATACGACGGTTTTGGTGCATAACTGGGTACAGAACGTGGGCCTCTGCACCCCCTGTTTGTGCTGTCCGTCGTCCTGAGGAGCTCGACCAGACTCCATCTCATTCCACCTGTTGCTTGGGTGTCCCCGACCCATAAGGCTCTGATTACTATATATGGCAGCATGTTACTTAGGAAACAAATAATATTACGGGTACCACGCTGGACTGTGTTCTGGAAATGACTTCTTTTGTTGTTGAATACCGGAGACCGTTAAACATTTACATTATGCAACTGCTGATTTTAATTTACTTTTCATTATTAAAAATTCTCCTGCATCTCTCCCTCCCCCCGCCCCCCGCCATTATTTCTGAGCTCCCCGAAAGGGCAGCTCCCACAGTCCCACCACACAGTCTGGAGGTTGCAGCCACTCCATCCTTCCTTTCTAGAGCGGCTGCCTCTTGTTCATGTCCACTGTCCACTCGCATTGTGGGGAAGCCTCTCAGGAAAATGCCTATATTCGTGCCAAGGATGCCAGCTCGGACGATGAGAAGTTTCCCACCTTCCGTGCTCCCAAGCACGGTTGATTTCCCCGTGGGAGCAGAGCGAATGGTCTCCCTTCCAACGCTTCATGTACTTATCTTTCTATTTGTGTCTTCATTCAAATATTTAGCGCACCTACTATGTGTCAAGCACTACGCTAGGCCCTAGGAAGGCAGAACAGCGGAGCTTTTAAGAACGTGGACTCCGGAGCCAGACAGCTTGGATTTGAATCCTGGTCGCATTATTTTGCTAGCCGTCTGACCTCAGGAGACTGACGTAGCTGACGTGTGTCTGTTTCCCCAGCTGGAAAAAAGTAGAGACCCCCCCCAAAAAAAAACCCGCAAAAAAACAAAGCAAAAAAACCCTATGGTCACCTTACAGAAACTTATCGAGGATTAAATGAAGGAATATGTATAATTTTCTAAGAACAGGACGTATGTGGCATGTAGTAAGCACTCAATAATGGTAGTTATTATAACAGGGGAGTGAGCAGCAAACAAAATTGACTTCATCTCTGTCCTCATAGAATTGATCTTCTAGTCCATAACGGGAAACAATTTGCCACGTGAGTCTCAAAGAAACTCTGCTTGCTTCCGGAATCTTATTCAATCTAATATATAAATAAATATAAATATAAATATAAATATAAATATAAATATAAATATAAATATAAATTTATTTATTTATTTATATAGTTTGGCCAGTATCTCCCCCTTCCGACCACAAGAGGCTCAAATCCAGGTCAAGGGGCCTGTATCAGTCAGAGCCCCATCAGGAAACTAATGGCACTAAAGACAGTCAGCTGGGCACAATTTCTTTTTTTTTTTTTTTAACGTTTTTATTTATTTTTGGGACAGAGAGAGACAGAGCATGAACGGGGTAGGGGCACAGAGAGAGGGAGACACAGAATCGGAAACAGGCTCCAGGCTCCGAGCCATCAGCCCAGAGACTGACGCGGGGCTCAAACTCACGGACCGCGAGATCGTGACCTGGCTGAAGTCGGACGCTCAACCGACTGCGCCACCCAGGCGCCCCAGCTGGGCACAATTTCATAAGGGGCTCTTTCCAAAGGTACAGGCAGAGTTTTCGGAAATGGCCAGGGCATGGTGGCCCTCTCTGAGCTTAGCAACAGAAGGGAGCTGTTATTCCCCAGGCCTGAGGAGGCAAGAAAAAGAAGTTACCGGAACAAGGGGAGGTACAACGAACAGAAGCCTTGGGTGAAGCTTTGGGTCAAGGATTCAGTCAACCCACGGTGATCAGGCAAGAAAGGACCCAGAGAATATATACCTTGACTTTACGACGTCCACCCTCCGACGTCCTTCTGGTGCCTCTCATTGGCTGAACCCAACACAAAGCCAAAGGGTGGGGAGCCTGTTGATACAGCCCGTGGATGGCAGTCTCCTAAAGATCAGGGCAGGATAGGGAGGGTGGAGAGTGAATCTGGAGGGGCACACGAAAGATAATCAGCTCTAGATCATACTCTTCACCTCCATGCTTCTCTCTCTCTCTCTCTCTCTCTCTCTGTCATCTCCAAGTTAAAAAAAATTTTTAAACACCTAAGTATATCAAAACATGTAAATAGGGAAGGGACTAGATGAAGTGACTGGGCCCAGCACAGGCAGCTCAAATGTCTTTATACACCTTAACGATGGTATGTGTTTGGGGGAAAGATTTTAAGGTCAAGGAAACGAATAGTTAAAGTGACCCAATAGAGGTTACAGGTTTTATTCAGTCTCTGCACATCAAAGAGCACCTCAAAATTAGGTAACTCATTGAACTGAAACAAGATTGGGGAAGAGAGGGGTACAGGACTTTGATCTTCTTCCCGGTTGCCGTGTTATCTGTTAACTGATGCAAAACTTGCGGTTGGAATGGTTGGGATGCCTCCATCTCAGAGTCACTGGTGTGTCGCCTTTTGGTGGCTAAAGGAACAGTTCTTTCCAGAGTTGTCTTTGTGAGCCTTGACAGTTGTCTGTTAGCTGCCTAACGTCAGTCACGTTTCAGGGGAGTGGGAGATAAAAAAGGGAAAAAAATGGAAAAGAAAGGAAAAAGGAAAGGAAGTAAAGGTCGAGTGAGGAAAACTGGGGTCTGCCTTAATTCTTTTATAATTCCTCTTCTTGGCCAAGATAAACAACTTTCATCTCTAGGCAAATATTTTGGGAGAGAAAACCAAATTACAGAGATACATAAGGTTCAGGAATTCGGTCAAGAAGCCTCTCATAGTGGGTTGGAAGAGTAGCTTGTTCTTTGGTCTTCTGTCTTTAATCAGAAGATTAAAGTCTGTTTGAATCATCTATTCGGACAGGACAGTGCTGCGGCTGTTGATTGGATGTGATTGGATGCACTTGAGGAGGGGTACACTTTTCAGAAGAAAAAGAAAATGATCACTAGTCCTTAGTGTATCCTAAGGACTGTATCTCTTTGGTGAATTACCCAGGGAAAGAGGTCCCTTCCCCAATCATCAGATAATGATCCACAGGTCTGAAAGGACAGGACTCCATCATTCACTCTACAAATGTTTTGCTCGGCTTCACAGGTGTGTTCATTCAACGAAAGACTTCAGAAAGTTTTGGAAGTGTGTGTGTGTGTGTGTGTGTGTGTGTGCAAAACCCATCACTGACACATACACAGGTACATCCCCTAGATGCCAAGATGATGTCAAATGCCAGTCAATGATGGACAACAGCCTCTGGAATTCCGCCATCTCTTGAGGAAGTGTTTTAATATTTTGATGACATTGTTGGTGGCATGGGTTAGTTGACAAATGGCAGCATGAAAAATTCTGGCACGGCATCAAAACCTTCAGAAGCCCACAGGGTTGCTCCTTCAGTGATAACTTCAGCATACGACCTGACCCATGTGGTGGTGAACACTTCTAGATTGGTTCTGAGTCTTTTAGCTTCTTCGCACAGTTCCTTTTTGTCACTTGCTGAAGATGGATGCTTTGCAAAGAGGGGTGCTTATTCTCAGTCATGGGTTATTCTTCTGGTTTGGGAGCGAGAGTTTGCCTGTGGACCTAAAGAGGTGATAAATTCATATAGATGAGAAGACATGGTTCTGTTCAATTGCTTATTGGCTAAAACCAATAAGCAATGGACACACACACACACACACGCACACACAGACGTATGACTCCCTTGGGGCTCTTTCTTGGGCAAAGCTGGCCCAATGACATTCACCCCCTTAAACTGGACCTGGCAGGTTTCATTACAATAGCTCAAGACCCATGAATTGGGGATTAAAAACAAATGTTTCCTTTCAAGAAAAACAAGTTCCCCTTCTTCGGGGAGTATACTAGGTAGGGTGTGCTAATCTCGGAGATTTGTCGGAGACCCATTTTGGGTGGGACCTTGTCCCAAATGCCAACGGTAATGACAGAGTTCCCTCAGTACAGGAAACAGGCACTTCTAAAATGGCAATGGGACTGACGGGAAAGATGAGCGGAGTCAACAATCATAGGTGACCTTACCTTCATGAGTATAAGAATGAGCCAGAAAATGCCAAAAATTGGGGATATTGAAGGAGGAAGGAAGAGGAGAGACAGGGGGAAGGAAAAGGAAAAATAAAGAGAAAGAGAGATAGCAGGCAAGGATAACGGTCGGAGATTCTTCAACATAGACACACATATCCAGAAGTTAGAACTAAAGACTGAGAAACAAGGCCAGCATGAAAAGCGAGATGATAAAATGGAGATAGGATTGTTCTGTCATCTTGGGCAAAAGCTGTCCACGCTCCAAGGTCATCTGCTTGCACCAAGTTCCTTGGGAAGCTTGTCTCCTTTGTATCATCATCTGCTTCAGAAGAGTTCCAGGAGATTCTCCGTTGTAAGTCTCCAGTTAAGGGAGAAGATTGAACTGAGATCTATTACTCTGTAGTGTGCTGAGGTTGGAGGTATAAAGCTGGGGAAACATGGTCGCGCTGTACGATTCGTAGCCCTCAAGACTTGTATAAAGCAGAGAACAGGAGTGCTGCGGGGGCAGGTACAAGGAATAAGTAAATCTGCAACAGGGGGTCGTAGTCCCTGTGGTGCTTTGGTCGATGATGAAGCCCAGAGGACATCAGAGACTGAGCAACGCAAGTCAGACAAATGGGGTCATTCTAAGGAAGAAGAGAGTTGGGGAAATGAGAGTGTAGAGCAATGAAGGGTAGCCACCATCCCAAAGGGAAAGTCCTTCTGGTGAGACCTTAATAATGACTTCTCGTTGAGCCAAAAGCTCCCACTCCTAATAGTTTGGGGACCAGGGGAGGATGGAAAGACTAAGGAGAAAAGTGTGTTGAGAAGTTAAGGGTCCCGAGGAGACAGGAAATTGCTGTGTTTGCGGAAGTCCCTTTGTTTCCCTCAAGCTGTTTAAGTGGCACTGCCGTAAATTTGTGGTATGAGATTTTCTCTTTTTTCATCATATTGTCTGTAAAATGCTGGGCTTAGTGCTGTGACTCACAGATAGGCGTGTTCTGTCAGCCTATTTTATGCTTTAGAACGGCATCTGATATTCCGGGTTTAGGAGTATGGATAAGGAGGTGGTGATCACAGGTGAAGGGTGGTCTTAATCAGTCCCTAAGGTTGGAGACAGACTCATCACACCATTGTTGACAGGACTAGATTATGTCCTGGGAAATGGGGGGGGGGGGGTCCTTCAAGAATCATCTTGAAAAGACTTTCTCCTATCCCTAAGGCTTTAGCATACCTGGAGGAGGTGTTATTTCTGTGTAACTAAATCCTCATTTATGGTGGCCATTTGGCCTTGTCAACCCACATTCTTTCACCCCGTGGTCCCACTAGAAGGTGTGCTAACTGATAGAGATCAGGGATCTCAGGAGCATAAAGCCCCCTCAAATTATCGGGAATTGATCAATACATTTCTCTCCATCCTTCCAAAGATTTGGGAAACCTTTGACAGTGGCATGGAATTCAGCCCAAAACTAGGTTGCAGTTGGGGATGTTGGGTTTGGGTCAGGACCTTCTTGGAAGGGAGCAGGTGAAGGTCTGGGTCTAAAGGTGAGGATCCAAGGAAGGTCAGGAGGAAGAAAGGAGGGCAGGGATCAGGAAATGAGGGAGGCCAGAGAGAACTGGGGGTTATAAGAGGCAAAAACAGCTAGACTGAGGGGAGGCAGTCTTCGTGTAAGGAGAAGGCTGAAGTTGTTTAAGAGAGACCTCCATAGATGGAAGTCTGTCTGAATTGCTCCTTTTTTTTCTGTGGCTTCCTCTTACATATTAAAGACAACCACCCATTTTAAGTTAGCTACTTTTCTTTTGTTCTAAGGCACCCTGCAAATATATAAGTTTTGGCTTGTCCCGGGAGCCCCCCATTGGAGCTCCCCGTTGGAGTTCAATGTAGTCCTTCGTGAAGTCCCATCACTTAGAGAGCAATGTGACAGGATCCTAGTGGCAGGACATATGCCCACTGGGGGTGTAGGGGGGGGAAGAAAGGTTGGGTGGCTTGTGTTTTCCATGATAAAAGAGGTCCCAAATGGAAGAAGGGAGAAAGACCTCGTCCTATCTTAGGACTATCATCTAATTCTCCACTTGCTCGGAGAATTCCCAAAGACAAAGGAAAAAAAAATGCAGCAACTTATCAGACAATAGGTTCGCCTCTCAAAGAAATCCAAGCCTGACACTTCTAGGCAACAAGGAAAATCTGGGGCTCAAGCCTGGAGGAAAACCCAACAGATGTCACCACGAACAGAGGAAGCAAGGGTTCCTCGGCCCATCTGCCCATCTCTGAAACCTCAGCAAGATTCAGGGCTCATCTAGATTCTATATAAATCATGAGAAGAAAACAAGAAAACAATAGTTAAATAACCCAAATAGAGGTTGAAGGCTTTATCCAGTGGATGCACCCTCAGGAGCACCTCAAAATCAGGTAACACTCTTAACTGAATTACAGTTGGAGCTGTCATGGGACAAGAAGGGAGGGGTATGTGACTTTAGCCTTGTCCCAGGTTACAGCTTTTTTAATCTGTTAACTGATGCAAAGCTTGCTGTTGGAAAGGTTGGGATGGAGTGATTCTTATGCCTCTTTCTCAGGTCACTAGTGCAATTTCATTTTTGGCAGCTGACCGAAGGATTCCTTGGAGAGCTCTTTGGAAGCCTGGATGGTTGTCTCTGTTGGCCATCTAAGGCCACGCAAGGTTTCATGGGAGCAGGAGATAAAAAGAAGAAAAGGCTGACTGAGAAAGGGTGGGGACGGGGTGGAAGGAAAGGAGGCAAAACCTGGGCACAAAAAACTGGGGTCTGTTTTAATTTTTTACCATAGGAAGTAATAACCTGGGTTCACTTAGGGGCATGACCCACGCAGGACATTGGACATTTCTCCTTTAACCACTTAGTGATAACTGGGTTTGAGTCTATGCTTTGCATCTAGGAAGCCCTTGGCAATGGCCCTCCCAAATGTAGCAAGAGTCCTTTGGCCACTGCAGTAACAGCTAAGGCAAACGTTTAAAGGGCAGGCTTTCCGTTACTGAAAATGAGGCCAGCCAGGGAAAAGGAGGCAGAAAAACCGTTTGGACGAATTTTCTGGAACAATGCATTCCTGAACGCTGCCCAGCCACACCCTTGCCCCACCCTGAGGCCCTGGCCACCACTCCTGAACATGGAATTCACACCGGAGCCAGCAGCCAAGTTCAGAGCTGAAGAACACCTGTGTCTATGAGGAAATGAACTGGTCTGATCTCTTCCCTCTTCCCAGAGGCTACAAACGTGAGAGGCTCACACAGTCTTGCATTTCCCTGCCAGCAGCAGGACACAGGCTGACTCATTGGCAAGCCAGCATTAAGCAGCTACTCCGGGCCAGCTTCAGTGAGCACAAAAGTGCAAAACACCGAGCTATGAATAAAGATTTGATAAATCTAGCTTTACTCGTATGTATCTTCGCTCAGCAACAAGCTCTCCTGGAACTGGCAAAATCCACCATTCACAGGTTCTGAATATCAGATCATCACGAAGGTCAGAGTCTTGAGGCTTTGTGTAAGCATGGGAGGCACCAAAGTTGAGGAGGAAAGATAGAACCTGGGAGGTCCATGGGGCCCCTGGGTGGCTCAGTCAGTTAGGCATCTGACTCTTGGTTTCGGCTCAAGTCGTGATCTTACGGTTCTTGAAACAGAGCCTCAAGTCAAGCTCTGCGCTGCCAGTGCAGAGCCTGCTTGGGATTCTCTCTCTCTCTCTCTCTCTCTCTCTCTCTCAAAATAAATAAATAAACATTTTTTAAAAAGAACCTGAGAGATCCAACTTTCTAGCTGACCAAGGACCTCGTCAAAATAATCAGGGCTTTCCCTAGCTATTTACCTTTTTTTCCCACACCTTCTTCTCTTTATACTTGTTCTGGTTCTAAGGCTAGAAAGGCCATTGCTTTTTTCTTTTTATATTTAATTTTGATGTACCTTGGGTCAAGAAGGGGCTTTGACACATGGGGGATTACAAGCGCAAAAGAAAGAGTGTATTAGAACAGACGCGTGCACTAATTGCCCTGGTCTAGCTCACCTACCCAGGAACGTTACAAGCCTCATATCCAGTCTCCACGAAGTGTGCTTCCACGTTAGGCTATACTGGCAGAAGATTCTTTACCCCCCTGCCTTTGATACGGGTCCTAGAAGCAATGGCTGACCCACGAATTCCTGTTGAAGGGATGGATTGAAGAAGGGCTCCAGGCAGGGGAGGCGGGGTGGCTGGCGGGAATGTGATCCAGGCAGGAGACTACCTTTAGCCTGATCCCACAGGGAAGCTCGGGCACACCAACCACACCCCCGTGTGTTACGGGCCAAGGTCTGCTGTAGGCAAAGGGGCATGGAGATTGCCGGGCAATCTAGAGAAGAAGGCATCTGTAAGTTATCAGCTAACAGTTGCAGCAGCTAGAATAGGAGTGTAGGGGAAGGAAAGAGGAATCCGGGTGAGGCATCGGCACTCCCTCCATCGTCATCTTCTAAATCAGGAGTCCGCAAACTCTTTCCATAAAGGGCCAAATCGTAAGTAGTTCAACTTGTGCCAGATGGTCCCCGTCACAGCCGCTCAGCCCTACCGTCACGGCGCAAGAGTAGCCATAGACAAAATGTAAATGAACGGACCACATTGTGCCCCAATAACATTTTAATGACAAAAACAAGCTACTGTGCCTTCCACCTGTCCTTTTGGAGACAAGCAGTGATCTTGGTCTGCCAGGAGCGTCAGGGATGAGAGGCAGATGAGGACTGGAGTGGAAAAGATTGGGCTTCTAACCAGAGCCCTGTGCCTCCCCAGATTTTTCACATGTCAATGCCAGAAACCCAACTGAAATGAGCTCAAGGAAAATGGAGTCGGGGAAAGAGGTACTTAGTGACTCAGGTAATCTAACCACGGGTGGGCTGGCCTCGGGAACAACAGTTCTAAGACCTCAGGCTCTTTAGGTTCTGTCCTCTGCTGATCCAACATTTTGGCTTTGGTCTCTCCTACTATCAGTAGATTTCATTTCTGCGCCAGGGAACATGGCCTCTGGCGGTTCTGGGCTCAAACATGGATGACCCCAGTCCTGAAAAGGAAAGAAGATCTTCTCTAGCCTGGGTGAGGTGAGAAGATCATGGGGGAAACACTGGATCATGTACCCATCCACGGATCATTGACCCTCCTCCCTCCCCCTCCCCATGGCCAGGATGATGGCTAGGGTCTGACACAAGAAATGTGGGCAGGAAAGCCCAGACCTGGCCACTGGGGAATAAATTTGACCCAGAATCTCCCCCAATTATGTCAATACAGTAACCTTGAGCTACTCACCTCTGGAGCCTCGGTTTCTTCTCCCGCCTCTCTGTCTATGGTAGGATTTCAGTACTCAACAAAGATTTTTTTGAGCATATACTATGTGCCACGTACTGTGTGGGCACAGGTGATGCAGCTGTCCAGTGCGTTATGTCTGAAACTCCGTCCTTGTTTCCACAAAGACGATTGGTGGAGGGGCTGGAAAGCTTTTGTAGATGAGATCATTGTCTTCAGGTACATGGCATGTCAGACAGGGTCAGGGCAGGCATGTCAGAAAATGGCAAAGCTGGGGCTGGGAGTCTCGAAGAGGTCCTCATGGCTCAAGTGTGAGATTTAGGGGTGAGGACGGAGGGGCCAAGATGAGGCAAGAAGGGAAATGGGGGTCAAATCAAGGAAGGAAATAGGAACTTTGAACTTCTCCTGAGGGCAATCGGAAGGCAGTAGAGCTGGGGTTCCTTAATCTAGGCAATTATACGGTTGACCATCTTTCTATATGTATTAATGGTTCCCTTTTCTACTGGGTTGCTTTTATTTTTCTTATGAATTGATCAGGCTTTCGGTAATCTAGATCTTAATAATTTTCCTGTTTTCCAATGTTGCAAATATTTACTCTCAGTTTCTCAGTAATTTTTTTTTTTTTGAGATAGAGACACAGAGTGAGCTGGGCAGGGCGGGGGGTGGGGCAGAGAGAGAGGGAGACACAGAATCCGAAGCAGGCTCCAGGCTCCGAGCAGTCAGCACAGAGCCCGACGCGGGGCTCGAACTCACAAACGTGAGATCATGACCTGAGCCGAAGTCGAACACTTAACCGACGGAGCCACCCAGGTGCCCCCAAAAATCTCTCTTCATTTTACATGTAAAAAATATTCTCTTGTCTAATATTACAGTTCTGTTTTTATGGTTAGCTCGTTATTCTAGCTGGGAATGACTTTTGTGCATGGTATAAGGTAGATATCTAACTTTTTTTTTCCAAAGAAAGAATCATCTTTCACAACACCATTTATTGTACAGTCTGTTATTTTCCACGGGATGAAATGCCATCTTAATCACATTCTAAATTCCTCATGCACATTAGTTTATATCTGTAAATATGTAAAAAATTGAAAAACACCAAAACTTCAATTAGAAAATGTTGAAAGACATAAACAGATAATTCATAGAGAATGTATTTGGCTAAACTCCAACCTCAAAAGAAACATAAAGTACTGATTAAAACAATAAAATAAAATAGTTTATTTTTAAATCCGCAAAATGTGACACTAGTGATTAAAAATAAACCAGCCAGTAAAGGTACATTTTAATGAACATTCTCATTCTCTGCTGATGAGAATGCAAATTGGTGCGATCTTTCTATCCTTAAAGCATTAATTCTCGTCAACACAACAAACCATCCTTTAGCAGCGCATGCTAAAGAAACAATCGGAGATTCAGTCAAGGATTTATATAAAGCATGTTCATCGCAGTTCTATCTAAAACCATGACACATTTAAAGCAACCTAAATGCTGAACAATACAGATCAGTTAAATTAATTACGGTACAAGCGTATGAGAGAATATCATGCTTTTATAATCATCAGTGAAGAAAATGGCTTTGCATGACTCAAAATCCGTTCATTAATATTAAGTCTTGACAAGTTAATTTCATTTCTCTTTTGAAGGAGGCGATAACTAGACTAGCATGTAAGTGGAATTCAACACATTTAAAGGGTACAGCCGGTGGGTTATAGTTGCCAGGTATTAGATAAATAGGTGGAAATAAAATGTAATCCCTGCCCTCAAGAAGTTCATAATACAAAGGTAGAGGAAATGGAAATGGAAAATTCGAATACAATGTTGTAAATTCAAGGGTGTTCAGACTCACCTCATAAGACAGCACAGAAATGGGTTTGAGCTCAATCCAGAGGCATCAGAGCAGAATGAGATAGGGCTAGTGTATCTGCCTTTCTGCAAGATGTTTCAGAAGTACTCTCCCACTCTCTGTATGGAACTTAATGGAAAATGCTGGAGGGGGGCAAATCAACTTGATAGGTTCATTGTAGAATTGTATCTGATAATCACTCTCTACTAGCATACTTCAGGATGCTGTACTAGATCTTTCTGATTCTTTCAAAAACGTTTTAAACGATGTGGATGACAATACAAAAAAAAAAAACATACTTCGAGCATTTCCAAATGACTCAAAGATGGGAGGAATAGTTAACATGAAAGACGAGGGAATCGAGAGTCAAGAAGTTTCTGGCAAGCCTTAATGGTGGACCTCACTGACAGGATGAGAGTTGACCAGAATGCAAAGTCCCACATTTAATTCAAAGAATCCATCAGCCTAGAGTGGGTAGCAGTTTATATTTTAGAAGATCAAGGGAGTCTCAACATCATACTGGAGATCCTAGTTAATGCACTAAGACACAAGGAAATAAAAGGTTTACAGATTGGGAAGAAAGAAAGAAAACTGTCTTTCTTCACAGGTGACAGGATCATCTATGTAGAAAATCTGAAAGAATCAGCAAAAAAACTTCTGGAACTAATAACCCGTTCGACTAATAACCAAGATACAAGGTTAATACATAAAACTCAACAGCTTCCCCGTAGACCAACAATTAACAAGCGGAATATGAAATTAAAAACACAAGACCATTTCCGTTAGTACTCCAACAAATGAAGTACTTGGTTATAAATCTAACAAAATATGGACAAGATCTATATGAGGAAAATGACACAACTCTGATAAATGAAATCAAAGAACCAAGTAAATGGAGAAATATTCTATATTCATGGGTAGGAAGATTCAATATTGTCAATATTTCAGTTCTTTCCAACCTGATCTATAGATTCAGAAAGTTATTTTGTGGACGTCAACAAGGCAGAAGACCCAGAATAGCTAACGCAACATTGAAGGATAAAACAAAGTTGGGAGGCAGACACTAGTCAACTTCGAGACTTGCTATAAAGCTACAGTACTCAAGATAGTGTGTTTTAAGAAAAGAATAGACAAACAGATCAAAGGAACAGAACAGAGAGCCCAGAAATAGACCTCCATAAATATAATCAACTGATCGTTGACAAGAGCAAAGGTGATTCATCGGAACAAATACAGTCTTTTCAACAAATGGTGCTATACATTCACATGGGATAAAAATGAATCTAGGCGCAGACTTTATATTCTTCACAAAAACTAACACAAAATGGATCATAGACCTAAATGTAACATGCGAAACTACACAACTCCTAGAAAATAACATAAGAAAAAACCTAGATGACCTTGGGTTTGGCAATGACTCTTTCGATGCGACACCAAAGGCATGATCCATAAAATAAATCATTGATAAGCTGGACTTTATGAAAAATAACACTTTTGCTCTGAGGAAAACACTGTCTAGAGAATGAAAAGACAAGCCACAGACTAGGGAAGGATATTTGTAAAAAACACGTATCAGGTAAAGGACTGTTACCAACATATGCAAAGAACTCCTACAAGTCAAGAGTAAGAACACAAGCCACCCAATTAAAAACTGGGATAAAGGTCTTAACAGACAGCTCAACAGAAGATATACAGATGGCAAATAAGCATATGAAAAGATGCTTCACAGCATATGCTATCAGCGAAAGACAATTTAAAACAACATTGAGACACCACTCACAGCCATTAGAATGGCCAAAAGCTGACAAGGACGCGGAGCCGAAAGAACTCTCATTCGTTGCTGGTAAAAATGTGAATGGTACAACCACTTTGGAAGACAGCTTGGTGAGTTCTTACAAAGCTAAACACACTTTCACCCCATGATCTAGCAATCATGCAGCTTGGTATTGACCCAAACGAGTTGAAAACACACAAAAACCTGCACGTGGCTATTTATGGCAGCTTCCTCCATAATTGCCAAAACTTGGAAGCCACGAAGATGTCCTTCAATAGGCAAGTAGATAAATAAACTGTGGCACATCCAGACGACAGAATAGTATTCGATACTAAAAATAAATGAGCTATTGGGAATGCAAGCTGGTGCCGCCACTCTGGAAAACAGGATGGAGGTTCCTCAAAAAACTAAAAATAGAACTACTCTACGACCCAGAAGTTGCACTACTAGGCATTTATCCACGGGATACAGGGGTGCTGTTTCAGAGGGACACATGCACCCCCATGTTTATAGCAGCACGATCAACAATAGCCAAAGTGTGGAAAGAGCCCAAATGTCCACTAATTGATGAATGGATAAAGAAGATGTGGTATACACACACACACACACACACACACACACACACACACACACTGGAGTATTACTTGGCAATCAAAATGAATGAAATCTTGCCTTTTGCAACTACGTGGATGGAACTGGAGGCTATTATGCTAAGTGAAATGAGTCAGTCAGAGAAAGACAAAAATCATATGACTTCACTCACATGAGGACTTTAAGAGACAAAACAGATGATCATAAGGGAAGGGAAACAAAAATAATATAAAAACAGGGAGAGGGGCAAAACAGAAGAGACTCATAAATATGGAGAACAAACTGAGGGTTACGGGAGGGGTTGTGGGAGGGGGGACGGGCTAAATGGGTAAGGGGCACTAAGGAATCTACTCCTGAAATCATGGTTGCACTACATGCTAACTAATTTGGATGTCAATTTTTAAAAAATAAAAAAAATAAATGAGCTCTCAAGCCATGAAAAGACATGAGGAAACTTAAATATATATACAAAGTGAAAGAAGCCAATCTGAAAATGCTACATATTGTATGATTCCAACTATATGACATTCGGGGGAAAGCAGAACTATGGAGATAGACATGGGGTGCCTGGGTGGCTCAGTCGGTTAAGCGTCAGACTTCGGCTCGGGTCAGGATCTCATGGTTCGTGAGTTTGAGCCCCACGTCGGGCTCTGTGCTGACGGCTCAGAGACTGGAGCCTGCTTCGGATTCTGTGTCTCCTCCTCTGTCTGCGCCTCCCCCGCTCGCACTCTGTCTCTCAATAATAATAAATAAACGTTAACAAAAAAATTAAAAAAAAAAGAACTATGGAGATAGTAAAAAGATCAGCGGTTGCCAGGGGTTGGGGGAAGAAAAAGTAACTAGTCAGAGGACAGAGGATTTCTAGGGCAGTGAAACTATCCTAACGATACTGTAGTGGTGGACATGTCATTATACGTTTGTTCAAACCTATAGAATATACGCCAAGAACAATCCCTCACGTAAACCATGGGCTCTGGACGATGATGATGTATCACTGCAGGTTCATCAGTTATAACAAATGCATCATTCGGGTGGGGGGTATTGACAATGTGCGAGGCTCTGCAAGCACAGGTTATAGAGGAAATCTCTGTACCTTCTGCTCAACGTTGCTCTGATTCTAAAATGACTCGAAAAAAAATAAAGTCTGGTGGTTGGTTGTTTTTTTTTTTTTTTAAGATGAAGGCATGTGGAATGTGGAGTGCACGTTCAATGCACAGAAATGCATTTCTGTCCGAGACGTGAGCTATGCCAGCATCATGGTCGTCTGGATGAACCACACCTGAAACAAGACAGGTATTTCCCTTCAAGGAAGGACCGTTCCTTGCCGGATCACATTCGAAACAAAGGAGAGAACTGAGACGATTCCATAGGAGAGAGAAAAATGTGAGAGCCATTCCCAAATGTCTGATGGATCACACTTATTCTACATGACAGCATAGGGGAGACGTAGGGACATTAGAGGGGGGCATATTTCTCAACATGTGACAGACAGCGCGTCTAAATACCATTGTTGAAGACTTACTTTGTGTCGTGAGATTTCTCTTTTAATCCTCACTCCGTTTTATGAGGTCAGTATTATTATCCTTGTATTACACACGTAAACTAGATATGCTGAACTGAATTAGAATTTATATAAGCTGCCCGTAAGTAAAACAGATTACCTTCAAGGCAGCACGCATCCAGGTTGATGCAGAAGGCATGGAGCACTGGGTCGCTTCCAGTCTCCAATGCTAAAATTCTATGATTCGATGAGCTCAGGATCACGTGGGACGCAGTTACCCTGTTCAGGAGAAGTACCTGAAAATTTGCTATATAGTCATTCAAAAAGAAGCGAGAATCGGGGCGCCTGGGTGGCTCAGTCGGTTAAGCGTCCGACTTCAGCTCGAGTCATGATCTCACAGTTCGTGGGCTCGAGCCCCACATCGGGCTCTGTGCTGATGGCTCGGAGCCTGGAGCCTGTTTCGGCTTCTGTGTCTCCCTCTCTCTCTGCCCCTCCCCCACTCACGCTCTGTCTTCCTCTGTCTCCCTCTGTCGCAAAAATAAACATTAAAAATTTAAAAACAAAACAAAACAAAACAAAAAGACGTTCTGTGTAGTCTTTGCCCTTCCAGCAGGATCAGTTACTCATGTCTTTCTTTTAGAGACAGCGCCAGACCTATCAACTTGCTGAGCCATCTTGCCCACTGTGGTGGGTGAATTAAATGCCCAGAGCCATTGCCCGGTGGAACCCACATGCCCATGTTCCTCCCACACTAAAGTCTCTGGGGTGGTGACAGTTCAAATGCCATGGCTTCCACCTCTGGTTTCCTATTCCTCAGCTGAGACGGGAGTCTTAACCACCATACACTTGACATTTCTGAGCATATAATATACGCGAAGTTCTGTGTAACTTGTCCAAAAAGCCCATAATAATAGTAAATATTATCGTTATCCCCATTTTTAAAGAATTTTTTTAATGTTTATTTATTTTTGAGACAGAGAGAGACAGAGCATGAACGGGGGAGAGGCAGAGAGCGAGGGAGACACAGAATCCAAAGCAGGCTCCAGGCTCCGAGCTGTCACCATAGAGCCCGACACGGGGCTCGAACTCACGGACCGTGAGACCATGGCGGATGCTTAACCAACTGAGCCACCCAGGCGCCCCTCCCCATTTTTTTAAAATTAAGTGGCCTCTGCGCCCAGCGTGGGGCCTGAACTCATGACCCTGTGATCAAGAATCGCACGTTCTTGGGGCACGTGCGTGGCTCAGTCAGTTGAGCGTCTGCTTTTTGGCTCAGGTCCTGACCTTGCAGTTCACAAGTTCGAGCCCCACATCAGGCTTGCTGCTGTCACCGCAGAGCCTGCTTGGGATCCTCTGTCCCCCTCTCTCTGCCCCTGACCCATTTGCTCTCTCTCTCTCTCTCTCAAAAATAAATAAACATTAAAATATATATTTTTTTTTCAAAAGGTCATGCACAATACCAACCAAGCAAGCCAGGAGCCCCGCTGTTAGGGGTTTAGCACGTCTTTGAAGTACCAGGACCACTACCGACTGGATCAAGGATTCAAACCTAGATATATTGCTTTCCAAACCCATGCTTTTACCCATCATCTCCTGGAACTAGTTCTCTTGACTAAGACCCTCACGTCTTGCCTATGCCTTACCATGCTTAGGCTCACAGATGGATTGGTTACCTATGACCACAGAGCCTCTACTCAAGAACTTCAGAATTTCCCACCACTCAAATCTCAGTGCTACGCTCCACCGGCTAGATTAGATGCCACAGAGGTTGACTTTCGGACCAGCAGCGGGCCACCTTGATGTTCCTCAGAGCCAACCACCAGGGCCATGTTGGTTTCTCCTAAGCCCCTTCCATAGGGCCATATTGCTAGATTCCCACCATAAATTAAGAAAGATGGTAACAATGGAGGAAGAGGACAGCACGTGCGAGTCAAAAGCGAAATAGTCTGAAATTTTCCGCATCCTTTGAGCTCTTGAAAGATAAAGGAACGGGTTGTCACAAGGAACTGGGGGAAATTAGGAGTAAAATTTCTGCGTGGTGTGAAGGAATGGAGAAAGACGGGACAAGAGCATCAGCAGAAACAGTAAAGAAGTAATGGCATATCGGGGCGCCTGGGTGGCTCAGTCGGTTAAGCGTCCGACTTCGGTTCAGGTCACGATCTCGCGGTCTGTGAGTTCGAGCCCTGCGTCGGGCTCTGTGCTGACAGCTCAGAGCCTGCAGCCTGCTTCGGATTCTGTGACTGCCCCTCCCCTGCTCATCCTCTGTCTCTCTCTGTCTCAAAAATAAATAAAAACATTAAAAAAATTTTTTTAAAAAGTAGTCGTGGCATATTTTATGCAAGAGTTTATTGGAAAAGGAAGCATATGGAAGAAGGCAACAGCAGATTTCTAAAAGCAGGTTGGCAAGTTTTCACCCTGTGGAGATCCCGAGGTAGCTTTAGAAGCATTCCCTTTTTTAAAAAAAGTTTTTGAGTTTATTTATTCATTTCAAGAGAGACAGAGAGAGCAAGCCGGGGTGGGGCAGACAGAGAGGGAGAGAGAATCCCAAGCAGGCTCTGCACTGTTAGCACAGAGCCCGATGTGGGACTTAAACTCACAAACCACGAGATCATGACCTGGGCCAAAACCAAGAGTCAGACGCTTAACGGACTGAGCCACCCAGGCGCGTCAAGCATTCCCATTTTTAGTACAGGAAGTGTCTCAGTCCCCCAAACCCTGGGCCTAGACTGGGGATGGGCAGTGCTTGGCGGTCAAAGTTCCCTGGGAAAAGGTTTGGAACAGGCAGAGGGGTTTAGTGGGCTTACCTCAGCATCAGACATGGCTTCACATCAAGGAGCTGAGATGTTTGAGCCCTGGGGAGACTTTCACACATGCGAAAGTTCCCCTGCCTGTTCCTGGAACACTGGAATTCTGGAAATGTCCCAGTCCTGCCCTGCGGAGGCGTTCTCAAACCTACACCACAGCATCGGGAGCTGAGAACAGCTACCTGTGGCGGGATGCTGGAGCTGAGATAAAGGTCACGGACAAGGGAACATCTCAGGAAATGATCTGACGGGCCCTGCTATGTGTGGGCACCAAGAGAGATGTCAACGTGTGTCTCCATCCCGAAGCCCTGAAAAATCTCTAGAGAAGGTCTGTGAACCAGTTAGTCGAAACACACAAATGAGTGCAATTTTCATTCAATTGTTACAATGAGTGTGGCAAACCCATCATGAGAGCATAAACCTATTGACCAACCACATCCTTCCTGTAATTGTTATAATTACTAGCTCGGTGTGGCTATCATCAGGCTCGCTAATAGAAGGTGTTTGGTCCTTTATCGATTTGTTTTGTTTTGTTTATTTTATTCTTTTATTTAAATTTTAGTTAGTTAACATACCACTGTAAGTGCAATATCGGTCTCAGGAGTAGAATTCAGTGATTCATCACTTACATGCAACAGCCAGTGCCCGTCGCAAGTGCCCTCCCTAGTACCCATCACCCACCCAGGCCATCCCCCACCCACCTCCCTCCATCAGCCCTCAGTTTGTTCTCTTGTCAAGAGTCTCTTGTGAGGGGCGCCTGGGTGGCTCATTCGGTTACGCGTCCGACTTCGGCTCGGGTCATGATCTCACGGTTGGTGGGTTTGAGCCCCGCGTCGGGCTCTGTGCGGACAGCTCGGAGCCTGGAGCCTGCTTCGGATTCTCCCTCTCTCTACCCCTCCCCCATTCACCCTCTGTCTCTCTCTGTCTCTCAAAGATAAATAAACATTAAAAAAAAATTTTTTTTAATTTATTGTCAAACTGGCTAACATACAGTGTATACAGCGTGCTCTTGGTTTTGGGGGTAGATTCTCTCTGTTCTTCAAGGTGTTCCCTCTGGGCCCAATCGGCAGCCCCACAAAGTTTCTTTCTGGAGGCTCATCTTGTGGAATCATTGCTTTATCGCTCAGACCTGTTGCCAGGAGTTTGTAATCGGCTGGTGGCTTGAAGTCAGGTGCAGATGGGCTCAGGGGAAGGCGGCCTGTCCCCACCATTGGGGGGGGGGGGGATGCCCAGGATTCCTATAAGCTCTTTCTTATTCCCAAGTCCACGTGGGGTAATTGGAGGCATTCCTGGATTCACTGTTCCGTTGTATCTTCCACTTCTTACTTGGGAAGTCCAGCGGCGTGGCATTTGCTCTGGTCGCCATGGCGCCACCGTGGCCTGCATCGGCAGCTGCTTCTACTTCTCGAACCTTCCTGGGGAGGGGACCGCACCCCGCTGCCGCCGTGCCGCGTGTAGCCCGCCTTCTCACGCAGATGGCAGCCGTGGCGGCTAGAGAGGCACCTGCTCCATTTTGTTTCTAAGTGTATTTGTTATTTATATGGAGGGAATGAGAGCAGGAGCGGGGGAGGGGCAGAGAGAGGCGGGGGGACAGAGCATCCGAAGGGGGCTCCCTGCGGGCAGCAGAGAGCCTGATGCGGGGCTTGAAGTCACACCTCGAGATCATGACCTGAGCAGAAGTCTGATTCTTAACTGGCTGAGCCACCCAGGCGCCCCACCTGGTCCATTTTTTGAAAATTTTTGTTATAAAGCAGGAAGCTTCATCATCTGCTGTAAGATAATCACAAATTACCTCTTACTAATGAGAGTTAAATACTAAAATATGTTATTCACTTATTATATTCAAATATTCAAAGCTATCCCAATACTGTTAGTGCCCTACCCAAAGCCCCTCGACCTTCACCTCTACATGCTAAAGGCTATTTGCTGTGAGTATCTGTGACTTTCTGCCCGAGCGTGTTTTGCTGGCTACCAGAGCATTGAGGACCCTGCGCATGGCAAATAGAAAGTGCTAAAAAATTAAGGTCCCCCAGGTCCCTCAACCAATGAAGGATAGGAGTTAGTAAATACCCCAGCTTTCTCTCCCCTTGGCTGAGAGAACTCTGAGGTGTATCTTCTACACTGGCTTCCGGAGTGCCACAGAAGGATTGCTCTCCAGTTTCCCCCAGCGGTAACTTACAAAAAGTCACACCCTTTGTTGGTTTCTTTCCCTTCCCTGTCTTCCATCCCCAATCTCCACCCAGCACTTCCTTGGATTCCCTCCCAAATTAACAGCACTCAAATCCTTGTCTTGGGGTCTTAGTTCCGGGGTGAGCCAAACTAAGACACCTACAGACTTTTTTTTTTCCAACATACTTTGCTGGATGGGAGAGCCAGTGGACTATAAAGTAGACATTCATTGCCCTGAGTACATCCGTGGGAGTGTGGTATATATCATTTGTGTTACAGTAGAATAAAGGCTGAGGATTGTCATAAACATGTAACTGATTGGCCATGGCACAAGAAGAAATTGAAGCTCCATAGAGGGTTGGCTTCTGGAGAACAGTGCCACACCTTATGGATCTCTCTATGCCCAGTCCCTTCCCAGGCTTAAAGAGCGTTAGCTGATAGAAAAACGCCTGAGAATACCCTTTATTTCTGATAGGCACCGGGTGTGAGCACAAGGAGACAAAGAAAAATGAGAAGTATTTCCTTTTCTTTTGTAAGTATAGGGGAAATTTCCTTTTCTTCTTTCCTTCCTTTGTTCTTTTTTTCTTTTTATTTTTTTTTAATTTTTTTAACATTTACTTATTTTTTGAGAGACAGAGACAGAGTATGAGCAGGGTCACCGATTCCGAAGCAGGCTCCAGGCTCCACGCTGTCACCACAGAGCCTGACGCGGGGCTCGAACTCACGAACCGAGAGATCATAACCTGAGCCAAAGCCGGATGCTTAATCGACTGAGCCACCCAGGCATACCTCTTTGTTTCTTTAAACATAGGTAAGGCGGCTCAACCTCAACTTGTAGAATGATGTAATAAGGACTTCCAAAACTCCACTCCTCCTAGAAGCAAGATCACTGGATAAAACGATCATAATCAAAATTTTCAGGGCTCTGGAAATTAACTAAAGGCTTACAACAATCTTAGAAATGCTTTTTTCAAGAAAAGTGGCTGAATCTTAAGAACAGCAAATATTGTGACATTTTAACTTGTTCTAATCTCACCCCTTCTCCTCATTTCCACAGTAGCCTTGAAAACCAATGAAATCACAACTGTGGGAGAATAGAACAGCCTTGGAAGTCCCTAAAAGATACCCAAACCCAGAGAATTGTCACTGTTTGGCCCATCTGGCAGGTTCACTAAAAAGCTCCATGCCTAGAGCTCATCTTTACTTGACCTGACTCAGAACCTTCAACCCCACCTGCAGGACGCTTGTAAAAACAATCATTGGCAATTGTTTAAAATTACAGCTGCCTGAGATGGTATTTCAAGTCGGACTTAACAAGAGGCTGACCAAAGAATTTAAAAGAAAAAAAAAAAAACTTGGGTATAAGATTTCCACTGGGTGCTTTGAAAAGGTCTGACATATTGTCAGGAATCCAGAAGGTCACACGAATGTGCTGGGCTATGCTCATGCCCAGGAAAGACCTCAGAAGGCCCTAAACTTTTACCTCTGGCTTGTCTTGGGGCTCTTCACACGTAGGAAGTGAAGGCTAACACAAAGGTATAAAACTGCCTGCTGGAGTATTCAAAGCATGCCCCCAAAACATGCGCTGAGCTCAGCAAATGCTGAGAGACAGATTGGCTCAAGGCATTTAAGAAAATCCCTGCTCCGTGGATAGCTGACTGTTAGGCTAACCATGCAGAGACTTCAGCAGCCACACACAACAAATAACGCAGATTTTATAGATTGAGTCCAGGAAAGTCACTAAACATACTACAGATCAATATCGCTTATGAATGTAGATGCAAAAATCCTTTTAAAAAATCAGCAAACTGCGTTCAGCCGCATATAAAAAATGTTTTACACCATGGCTAAGTGGCATTGATCACAAGAATGCAAGGTTAGTTTAACATGCAGAAATCAATCAATGTAACACACCAAATTAATAGAACAGAGAACAGAAACCACATGATCATATCAACGGATGCAGAAAAGCATTTAACAAAATCTAGCACCCCTTCATGATACAAATACTCAAGAAACTAGGAACAGAAGGCATCTTCATCATCCTCGGAAAGGACATTTACAAAAACCCCCCAGCTAAACATGCTTAATGGTGAAAGACTGCTTTCTCCTAAGATCAGGAACGAGACAAGGATGTCCATTCTCGCAATTTCTATTCAATATTGTAATGGAGGCGATAGCTAGAGCAATCAGGCGAGAAAAAGAAATGAAAGAATACAGATCATAAAGGAAGTGATAAAGCTAGACAAAGATGTCATGGTCTTGTATATGGAAAATCAAAAGGAATTGACACTAAAATTATTAGAACTAATAAATTCAGCATGGTTGCAAGATACAAGATCAGTATACAAAATCATTTGTATTTCTATACACTAACAATGAAAAACCCTGAAATGAAATTAAGAGAACAGTTCTATTTGTAATAGCATCAAAAAAGAAATAGGAGTAAAAAGGAGACATTTAACAAAAGAAGTTACAACACAAAAACAAACAAATGACTCCATTAAAAGTTGGCCAGGGACGCCTGGGGAGGCGTCAGGGGGTGCTCAGTCTGTTGAGCGTTCAACTTCAGCTCAGGTCATGATCTCATAGTTCATGGGTTCGAGCCCTGCTTTGGGCTCTATGCTGACTGCTCAGAGCCTGGAGCCTGCTTCAGATTCTGTGTCTCCCTCTCTCTCTCTGCCCCTCCTTCACTTGTGCTCTCTCTCTCTCAAAAATAAACATTAAACAAATTTTTTTCATTAGAAAAAAATGAAAGTTGGGCAAAGGTTTGAGTAAGCATTTATTCAAAGAAGATGTACAAATGGCCAATGAACACGTGAAAATATGCTCAATGTCAAGTTAGACATAGAGTTACCATATGACCCAGTATTCCCCTTCTAGTTACATGCCCAAGAGAATTATGTCCACACAAAATACCTGTACATGAATGTTTATGGCAGCATTTTTCATAAGAACCGAAAACTGAAAACAACTCAAATGATGAATGGATAAGCAGAACGTGGTATATTTGTATGTTAGATTATTATTCGGCCATAAAAATTCATAAAGCTCTGATACATGCTATAATGTGAATAAGCCTCGAAAACATCATGCTGAGTTAAAGGAGCCAGGCATAAAAGGCCACATATTATATGATTCCACTTATATTACATGTCCAGAAGAGTCAAATCCATAGAAAAAGATAAGAGATTAGTGGTTTCCAGGGACTGGGGGGGGGGGGGGGGGGCGGCGAGGAAATGGGAACTGGCTACTGATATGGGGTTTCATTGGGGAGTGTTGACAATGTTCTGGAATTACACAGTAGCTGTGGTTGTACAACTTTGTGAATATACTGAAAACTATTGAACTGTAGACTCCAAAAAGTGAATTTTATAGTATCTGGCATATCTCAATAACGTTTTTATTAAAATATAATAAATATGAAAATACAAGAAAAATAGACGAGGCAGGAATACTTACCACCTACAACTTCTGTATAAGGAAGTCAGATGGCCTCCCAGCGTGACACCAAAGCAAAGCCCTCGAGCTACTTTCGGCATCTTTTGAACCCATCAATGTAACTTCACGGTACAGTAGGAGATGGCAAGAGACTGGGTATTCTCTTCAGAAAGCCTTCTGAAACATCCAGTTTGGGTGCAGTCTTGGGGGGGTGCAAATGAAGAGAAAGAACGATCCTTCTCGAGCACCCGTCCTTTGGCATGCCAGATGACAGTGATGGGTACAAATGTGTATTTATGAATTGCTTCAAAACAAATGACTTAGAGAGGAAGTAAGCAGGCAAGCTGCTGTGTCTGCCAAAGGGGGGGAAGTTGAAGGAAAAGATCGCTTCGGGGTCACCTTCCCGGGTGTGCGACCTGTGCACTTATACAAGGCCCCACATTCAGAAGGATCTTGCGCTTGGTTTAATGCTGTGCTGTGCTGTTGCTGTCTTGAAATTCGCAATAATTTTATCTCCAAACTTGGGTCTTGTATGGGAAATCTAATGGCACAACGGCGCCTGAGTAGGAACAGGAGAGATACCGGCAACATGCGTGCCCACTGTTCCCTGTCACCCCAGTCACATGTAGCATTCATGATATCTCACGAGCACCAAATTCCACTGGATCGATGATGCATCAAGGCTTCAGTGACACTGGGGCGCCTGGGTGGCTGAGTCGGTTGAGCGTCCGACTTGGGCTCAGGTCATGACCTCGCGGTCTGTGGGTTCGAGCCCCGCGTCGGGCTCTGCGCTGACAGCCCGGAGCCTGGAGCCCGCTTCGGGTTCTGTGCCTCCCTCTGTCTCTGCCTCTCTCCTGCTCATGCTCTCTCTCTCTCTCTCAAAATAAATAAACGTTAAAAAAAGGAGTGAAATAAAAATATTTGGCTTCATTTTATGTAGGGTTTCCACTGTTCTGTTAAGAAAGAAATACATATGCACGTATGAGCTACCAAAGACGATCTGTGTAAATTCAGGGACTCTACGGATGGGTGACAAGTAGCATTGGGTAGAACAAAGACAAGTGGTAAAATTCAGGCTCAGAATTCACATTTCTACATCTCTCTTTATTTACAGCCACATTAAATAGCAAATACAAAAGATCAGGACAAGCCAAGAGGGAGAGACCGTGGAAGAAACGGCAAAGCTTTATTTTTAGTACCTCTAATGGCACCGTGTTCCTGCTTTGTGAACAAATGGTTCCATATCTTCCTTTTGCACTGGGCCCCACCATTTATGTAACAGGAGATTGCCTTGATAACTGCATGCGATTTTCAAAAAGGCTGCTTGCTTCGCAAGCCTACGCTGTATGTTGGAGTCATCGCGTGGGTGTAAATTGTGTGAGTGGGTGTGCGCTAGCAGGGGTGGGGTGAGGCAGGGAAGGTGCCGGAGAGCAAGCTGACTGTGGCAAGTCCAGAGGAAGAACACCCGGAGGGTTTTCAGAGAAGGTGGTGGTAGGTGGACCCTCAGAGGGTCTCACTCTCGGTGGTAAATTCGCAGAAAAATGCTGAGATGGGATCATCTCAAATTTTCCAAGTCAAATGATGAAGAGGTAGCGGGGGGCAGGGGAGGGGGGTGGAAAGTTTGAGCTTCACCATGGCAGCGAAAAGTTTCTCTAAGCGAGGCAGCTCTCCCTCAGTGTTTGCAGTCCCTAATGTCCCTAAATGTTTGCAGAACGTGAAGGAAAATCAGGATGGTCAGGGACGCAATTTGTTGTGAGGGACAAAGGAACCCTTGGCGAATGTTTTGCCCTTGGCACTTTGTGAAAAAACGTTGCTGCCTCCCAGTGCCCAGGCAGTGAACGTTTTCAAACACATCACCTCTCTCGCCACACGAAATGAGTTTTAGATGATTTTCGCTCTGTTTCTTGCCATCTACTTGAAGCTCTCGTGTATTTAATGATACCATCCTGGGGTCGGCATAAAATATCGGAAAGCTACGAAACTGAAGCTCAGTCAAGTCAAGTAGTTTGGTCAATGTCGCCCGAAGAGCTAAAGAAGCATCCAAGTCTGTTGCTGTTTGACATAATGAATGGGATGCCGAACCCCGGTCCCCGACTCTCCAAAGACAGCGCAAGGTTTTGTGGTTTTGTGGGCGGGCAAGGACGCTGATTCATTTTAGATGAAGGGTTGCTTCAGATGCTGCAAAGGTCAGCTGATTAGCAATCCTGATTCCATTTGCAACCTTAATTCTCTCTTGCTGTGTAATGTAACATATTCATGGATTCTAGGGATTATGGCTGGGACATATTGGAGGGCAATAATCATGCCTACTCACACACGTGACAAAAAGGAGTAAATTCTTTTCAAGTACACACATAACTTTCTGCAGGATAAACCACATCCTAAGCAATAAAATTAGCACCAATAAATTGAAAAAGATTGAAATAATTTCAAGTATATGCTCTACAACATGGTGGAATTAAATTAGAAATAAATGTCATTAGAAGTAAACCAGATAAATAAACGAATTCGAAATAAATTAAATTGCCAAATCCACAAATATTTGGTAATCGAATACCACTTTTCTATCTGCGAGTCAAAGAAGAAATTACGAAGGCAGGTATTTTTTTAGCTGAGTGAAAATGAAATCACACCATATAGAAATGTATGGAATGCAGCCAAAGCAATGTTAACAGGGGAATTTACATCCACGAATAGGTCTGTTAGAAAAGAAGAAAGATCTCCAATCAATATAGTAAGCTTTCACCTTCTGACTCCCCCAGAAGAGTTAATTATACACAAGGCAAGCAGAAAGAAGATAATAGATTAGAGTGAAAGTCAATAAAATACAAAATGGGAAATCACAAAGAAAGATCAATAAACCTAATTCTTTGAACAGATCAGCAAAACTGATCAATCTTTAGCTAGGCTGACCAAGAAAAAAGAGAGAAGACACAGGCAACCAACACCAGGATGAAAAAGAGGGGACATTACTACCGATCTTACAAAACACCTTAGAATGATAAGGGAATACCACGGATGACTTTATGACAACCAATTAGACAGCCTAGATGAAATGTACAAACACCTAGAAAGCCATAAGTTAGCAAAATTGACTCAAAACCAAATAGTAAATAGACCTGCAACCAGTAAAGAAATAGAACTGGTAATGTGAAATCCGCCCACGAAGCAGAACCTAGGACTAGATGGATTCAAAGTTAAAATCTATCAAAGATGTCAATATGAAATAATGTCAATCCTACATAAACTCTTTCTGAAAGGAGAGGATGGAATGGTTGTCAATTCACTCTATGAGGCAGTACAGCCGTGATATCAAAGCCAGACAAAGAAAAGGAAAAAGAAAATTGCAGACCAACATCCCTCATGAATACAGACACCATAATTCTAAAAAAAAATATTAGCCAACCAAATCGACTTAGGTGTACAAAGGATTATGTACCACAACCAAGAGGGATTCATCCTAGGAATGGAAGTTTGGTTTAAAGCTTAAAACCGATTAACATAACAAACCGTATTAAAAGAATAAACAGCAAATACCACATGATCATCTCAACAGATGTAGGACAGGTGTTGGGCAAAATCCAATACCCATTCATGAAAAAAAAAAAAAAAAAACCTCTCACCAAACTTGACTTCTATGTCAACTGGGAGGTGGTTCAGTCAGTCGAGTTTCGGACTTCGGCTCAGGTCATGACCTCACGGTCCATGGGTTCGAGCCCCGAGTCGGGCTCTGTGCTGACAGCTCGGAGCCTGGAGCCTGCTTCGGATTCTGTGTCTCCTCTCTCTCTCTCTCTCTCTCTTTCTCTCTGCCCCTCCCCTGCTCCTGCTCTGTCTCTCTCCGTCTCACTCAAAAATAAATAAACATGAAAAAAAAAAAAGAAGAGAACTTCCTCAAACTGAGAAAGAACATCTGTGAAAAACATACAGCTACCATATTTCATGGTGAAAGACTGAATACTTTCCCCGCTAGGATCAAGAATAAGAAAAGGATGTCCATCTCATGACTTCTATTGGACATTGCACTTGAGGTTTGACCAGTGAAATTATGTAAGGAAAAGAAGCAGAAAACATTCAGGTTGGAAAGGAAGAAGTAAAACTTCACAAATGATATAAACCTTGTATAGAAAATCCTGCAGAATTCCCAATACACTATTAGAGTAGATAAGCAAGCTCAGCAAAGTTGAAGGGCACAAGACCAATATAGGAAAATAAATTGTCTTTTTATATGTAGGAGGAATTGACAATCCAAAATTGAAATTAAGAAAACAATTCTATCGTAATATCATCACAGAGAATAAACATTTAGCAAACAGGTTTAACAACAGAATTGCTAAGCAAGGACACGAAAAATTACCAGACATTGCTGAGGGAAATTTTTAAAAATCCAAATAAATAGAGAGACATTCCACGGGGCGCCTGGGTGGCTCAGTGGGTTGGGCGTCCGACTTTGGCTCGGGTCATGATCTCGTGAGATTGAACCCCGCATTGGGCTCTGTGCTGACAGCTCAGAGCTTAGAGCCTGCTTCGGATTCTGTGTCTCCCTTTCTCTCTGCCCCTTCCCGGCTCACACTGTCTCTCTCTCTCACTCTCAAAAATAAATAAACATTAAAAAAATGGAAAAAAAATAGACATCCCAAGTTCGTGGATGTTGGAAGATTCCATATTGTTAAAATAATAATTCTTCCAAAACTGATCAATAGATTCGGTGCAATCCCCATCAAATTTTCATCAGGCTTTCTCTCTCTTTCTCTCAATCAATCGATAGGATTATCATAAAATTCATATGAAAAACCAAAAGCCCCAGAATAGCTCAAACAGTTTTTTAAAAGAGAAATTTGGCAGACTTTCATGTTAAAAAAAAATCTTTTTTTAATTTAACATTTATTTATTTTTGAGAGACAGAGAGAGACAGAGCATGAGCAAGAGAGGGGCAGACACAAATTCCAAAGCCGTCTCCAGCCTCGCAGCTGTCAGCACAGAGCCTGACACGGGACTTGAACCCATGCACCGGGAGATCATGACCCGAGCCGAAGTCGGACGCCGAACCGACTGAGCCACCCAGGCGTCCCATGTGTCAAAACTTTTAAAGCTTACTATAAAGCTACAGCAGTCAGGACAGTATGGTAGTACATTAGGACAGATATACAGATCAATGGAACAGAGCTGAGAGTCCAGAACTGCACTTTTCTATTTATGATCAATGGATTTTCCACAAAGGTTACAAAGCAGTTCCCCGGGAAAGGGTAGTCTTTGCAACAGATAGTGCTGGCACACGTAGACATCCACAAGCCAAAAGATGACCCGTAGACCTAAATGTTAGAGCTAAAACTCTAAAAATATTCCAAAGAAAATCTGCCAGACCTTGAGTTCTACAAAGATGTCTCAGATACAACCCCCGAAAGCAGGACCCATAAGAGAAAAAATTGTGATAGTTTGGGCTTCGTCAAAATTTTAACCTGTCGTGCCTCAAAAGATACCATTGAGAACATAGAAGGGACAAGCGGCAGCCACGGGGAAAATATTTGCAAGTCACAGATCCAACAAAAGACTTGTGTCCAGAGAATAGAAAGAACCCTCACAACTCACTAAGAAGACAGACAACCATTCAAAATTGGCGAGTGGCTTGAATAGATATTCCCCCAAAGAAAATATATGAGGAGCCAATAAGCATAGGAAAAGATGTGCACCGTCATTAGTTGTTAGGAAACTGTAAACTAAGACCACAAGGCAATACCACTTCGTGCCCACTAAAATATTTATAATTAAAAAGTCAGACAATAAAAAATGTTGAAGAGGTTATGCAAATGATGCAGCCATTCCGGAAAACTGGGAATTTCTTTCTTTTTTTTTTTAACTTTTTTTTCAACGTTTATTTCTTTTTGAGAGATAGAGAGTGAGCAGAGGAAGGGCAGAGAGAGAGGGAGACACAGAATCTGAAGCAGGCTCCAGGCTCTGAGCTGTCAGCACAGAGCCCGACGCGGGGCTCGAACTCACAAACCGTGAGATCATGACCTGAGTCTTAGTCGGACGCTTAACAGACTGAACCACCCAGGCGCCCCCAAAACTGGGAGTTCCTTACAATGCTAAACATATTTTTACTATATCACCCAGCAACCCCACTCTTCGGTATCCGCCCAGGGTCAATGAAAACATAAGCCTGCACAAAAACTTGTACACCAATGATCGTAGCAACATTATCCGTAAAAGCCAAAAAGTGGAAGCAACCCAAGCGTCCGTCAACGGATGAACGGAGACCCAAAAGGTGATGGAGCCCAACAATGGAATTTTCTTCAACAAGGAAAAGAAGTAAAGTTCTGATACATGCTACAACACGGAAGAACCTCAGAAACATGCGACAAAGACGAAGCCAGACATGAGGCCATATACTATATGGCTCTCTCTGTAAGAAGTGTCTAGAAAAGGCAAATCTATAGGGACAGAAAATAGACGAGTGGTTGCCCGGAACTGGAGGTGAGAATGGGAAGTGATCGCAAGTGGGCACAAGGTTTCTTTGGGGGGTGGGGGTGGGGGGGCGAAAAATATTCTAAAACTGGATGGTGGTCATAGTTGCACAACTTGGTAAATGTGCTAAAACTCATAAAGTGTACATTTGAAATGGGTGAATTTGTGGTGTGCAAATTGTACCTCAATAAATGTATCTAACAACTCCAACGGAAGCTAGACTCCCCACTCCGGGTACAAAACACACCTCAGCTACTTTGGAGGATTGGTAATGTCTGTTGCCCGTAAGGCAAGGCCCTTAGAGGCATCTCCTTGTACAGAGTGAAAAACTCAAGGAGGTGTATTATGTATTGAGTTCTTACTATAAGCCATGTGCTATCCTAAGCACGTCAAATGCATTTGTTCCTTTCACGCCCATAATAAATTAATGAACTCGATTGAGTACTTGATCGAAGTTACACAGGGGGCCCAAACCAATACTCGAATTCATGTCTGCCTGGCTTGAGAACCCTTGCTTTACATCCCCATATTCTTACGAAGCTTACAAAAAAACTTAAAAAGGGAATGAAGCTTTCAAAAAAAAAAAAAGAAATAAAAGGACAAATCACCCCCTTTACAGAGATCTGGAAGGGGCGCCTGGGTGGCTCAGTCGGTTAAGCGCCCGACTCTTGGTTTCAGCTCAGGTCGTGATCTCACAGTTCGTGAGTTCCAGCCCCGCATTGGGCTCTTCGCATGTGTCATCTCGCCCACTTCCTGTAGGTCAAGAATCTGAGGACGGCTTGGCTGGGCAGTTCTCGTGCAAGGTTTCATGAGGTTGTGCTCAAGATGTCAGCTAGGGCGACAGTCACCTCAAGGCTCCATTAGGGCTGGAGCCTCTCCTCCCAAGGGGGCTCACTCACGTGCCTGGTAGGTTACTGATGACCATTGGTGGGAGGCCTTCGGTCCTCTCCAGAAGACTGCGCGTGGGTCCTCACGACATGGTTGCTCACTTCCTCCAGAGCAAACTGCCCAGGAGACCAAAGTGGCGGCTGTGTTATCTTTTATATTTCACCGCAGAGGTCCGTCTGCCACAGACACACACATGAAACTCTTACCAAGTCGGAAATACCCAAAGTCATGGACAGCAGCCTGTCCCTTTAGGCCGTAGTCCCGCTCTGCGGGCCACACACGGCAACCTGAATGCACCCAGGTGGCGAGCGGGAAATCAGAATACGACTCTCGGTGCCTCCAACAAAGCCCTCACAGCAACTCTCCGCAATCTTGTGATGGCACCATCCCTCCTATTGATGTCCTATCTTGCACGTAGCTTCTCCACCCCTCCCCACGTGCCCCACCCCTCGTTGAAATGAACCTGTGTTGCATCCCATATTCTTGAATCTTCCCCTTTGTCTAGAACTCGGGAAACTCTGAATCTGGAACACCAACTCAAGGTAGTGGGTTAGGAACTCATTTGGTATATTGCCTTCCAGCTGCCTTCCCAAGTTTCAGACCAAATATGGATGCATGTGAGAGTTGTAGTCACTGGCAGCTGGAGGGGAAGGGAGGTGGGAGAATTTCTGTCTCTTCAAATCATGGCAACTTGGTTCAAAACCATACCTTCACGCATGCATTCATTCATTCATTCGTTCAACCAGCCGACCAACTGGCGCTTACTGAGTGCCTACTATATATCAGACACTGTAGCAGGCACCGTATAAAACTCATCTTGGGTATTTTGAATGAATGTCAGCTGAACATTTTTTATGGATCGCACAAGTGCAGATCGTGGACGGTTCAAATATAAGCTCCTTTCCTAACGTCCGAAGGGAAGGGAAGGAGCCCACAAAGGCATCTCTTGGTACAGCACCTTAGGATGTGCATATATTACCGGAAGAGTAGATTTGTTAGAGTCTGAGCCACACCTAGGGAAAGCTTGTCAGCCAAAAACAAAAAACAAACAAACAAAAAAAAACCAAATCAGTTCCTTTGAGTGCAGCTTTTTAAAAGTACATTTAAAATACCGCCCCCATGAAGGCTCCAAAAGGTACATTTCTGGACCCTATGAATATGAAAATATAATTCGCATCTAGGAGTTGATAGTCTGTCTAAAATAAGGCAGCTAACAAATGTTGCCTCCTGAATAATTAGACATTAGAAGTGCAAAGAGCTATCAGGACAGGGCACTATTGTTTGCGGCGGAAAGCAAGTTCTAAAGTCTGACTACTTGAGTTCAAAACTCCCAGCTCCACCATGTAGAAGTTGCAAGAGCGTGGGCAGTGTAAATTCTCTCTCTCGCCCCCGTTTCCTCATCTAAAAATAAAGGCTGCTTTGGGGGTGCCCTTGAGATAACTGATCTTGTACATGACAAAGCATACTGCCTGACATATAAGAACGCCGAGTAAATGTTACCTGTAATTATTAAAATATTAAAATATTAAAATTCGCGTCCATCCCTTGAGGATGCGCTAGTATCATGAAGGGAGGCTTAGGTGTATATTTTCTCCGTGTAGTTCTTCAGCCATTTCTTTACAGCTTCGACATCTTTCTTGCCAACACCAAGGAGAATATAGGATGCATCCAAACGCTTTCTTTAAATGTCTCATTTGGCTACACTTGGATTGTGCTCAGTGCAGACACTTGAGAGTGTAAGTTTCTTCACTCTCACACCCTAAACCCTATCTCTCTTTCCTTTCCCCTTCTTCTGAAGGGCATCATGGACTGACATATGGGCTCAGTCCCCAAAATAAAGTCAACTTTTCCCATTCGCTTCACGGCAGTCAGAGAGACGCTGCTAGAACTTCTAGCATAAGAATGAGATCCCAATACGAGCGCTTGGTCTCGGTTAGTTCTCTGAATGGTTCGGGTAGCCATTTTAGGAAGGGAATTTTTAGCCTTGAAAATACGGGCCCAGGCTTCATCCACCACTCTGGGACAAAAACAAGCCATTGGAGAGCAAATAGCTATTATTTGCTCTAAAAGACAAAGGTGTGCCACGTTTTCCCATTTCTCGTGTTTTTTTCATGCCGATGCATAGTGATGGCATTTACTCACTTCACGTTCAGTGTTTTTTGTTGTGTTTTTATTGGTTACTTATTCACTTCTTTATTTATCGAGGAGGGGGGCAAGGCAAGGGGCGGAAAGAGAGAGAGGGAGAAAGACCGAGCACGCGCCACGCTCAGCGCAGAGTCCAACTCGAGGCTCGATCCCACAACCGTGGGATCATGACCTGAGCGGAAATCAAGAGCTGGACACTTAACCGACTGAGCCACCCAGGCGCCCCTTCAGCTTCAGTTCTTGATCCTTCTGTTTTAAATTCTGCTGGGGTTGATACTAAAAAAAAAAATTTTTTTTTAATCTCTTGCGTAACTTAAGCATCTTACGTAATTCAAGAAATGGTTGTGGTTTGCAGCTTCTCAAGATTATTATTAACTTGAAATCCATTTCTAGGTTCAAGCTGCTTATGTGAGTACACCCGCACGTGCACGTGTATTTATTTACATGGCCAGCTAGCATAAAGAGGTAGTGTAGGGAGACCTGGGTAGCTCAGTCAGTTCAGCGGCCGACTTTGGCTTAGGTCACGATCTCACGGTTCGTGAGTTCGAGCCCCGCGTTGGGCTCCGTGCTGACAGCTCGGAGCCTGGAGCCTGCTTCGGATTCTGTGTCTTCCTCTGTCTCTGCCCCTCCCCCGGTCATGCTCTGTCTCTCTCTCTCTCTCTCTCTCTCTCTCTCTCTCTCTCTCTCTTAAAAATAAATAAACATTAAAAAAAATAGTTTAAAAAAAGAGGTAGCATAAACAAGCATGGGTTCCCAAGTCAAACGAGGCAGGTCACACTGCGTACAGTAGGCAAGCTATTTACCCTTGTCAAAACTCAGTTTCCTGAGTTTCTCACAATGAATAAATGAGATAAGACATATAGAATGATTGACACAATAAATAGGTGGCCCGTAAATCTCAGCAGCCTCTCCGCGGGGAGGTATAGGCAGCCAGTCGCACGTAACCTCAATTTCCACAGGCCGTTCACGTCTTTGTGCGTCAAGAGTAGAAACTCAACCCCCCACTGGTCCATTCACCTCGCCTGCACCAGGACACTTGTCCCCCCAAATCTCTCCACTTGTTTCAGAGAATTCCTGGAAGAATTTTATGTGTGTTCCCCAAACCTTCTTCCTCCCTGGTCTTGGTATTGGAGGCCTGGGTCCCACGACACTAAAAACAGGCCTTCCCTCACTGCCTTGCTGCGTCCTGAGCCCTCCAGGAGAGCATCATTTTCCATGCCAAGGGAGAAGCTTTGGCTTCACCTCAAAGCTGCGGATCATGGGGGGTTTGAACAGAAGTGGTTCATTTTAGGTCTTTCTGCTGATGGGCCACACTGGGTTCTGGGCATTCACGTATTGCATTTTGTCACCTGGCCCTTATGAAGCTTCTTTGTTTCCCAAGTATTACATGGAGCCTCATGAGAATATTTTCTTTAGCTTTTGCTAGAAGCCCTTGTGTCCGTGGGCCTCGGACCTCATCCCTGCCAACAAGCTGGGGTGCGTGCCAATGTCCTCCTCCTGTATCACATGCTGTCTGTGTCCTGCCCATACCCCCTTGGGCCTTCCCAACGGCCCAACCGCTGCATTGCTTTGCCTGAGGGAGTCCTTAGTAGCCTGCCCACCCTGCTCGTGGCCAAGCTTCTTGGGTACCGTCTTTTTTTTTTTTTTTTAATGTTCATTTGTTTATTTTGAAAGGGAGCAAGAGTGAGAGAGAGAAAGCACACCCCAGGGAGGGGCAGAGAGAGAGAGAGGAAGAGAGAGAACCCCAAGCAGGCTCCGCCCTGTCTGAGCACAGAGCTCGATGCAGGACCCTACCTCGCGAATAGTGAGATCATGACCTGAGCCCCAATCAAGAGTCAGACGCTTAACCCACTGAGCCACCCGGTGGCTTGGGTACAGTCCTGAACCAACTTCGGATAAGAGCAGATGTGAATAACTCTAAGGCTTGTGTTCTACGTTGGCTTCTAGAGCTCCCCGATGCAGCAATGCTCCGGTGAGAACTGGCTTGAGAAGACATCGTATAGTGGCTCTTTCCTTACCTGTGTCACGTTCCCATTCCCTTCAGAGTGTTTTTGAGTGTTATCTCAAAAAAAAAAAAAAAACCAACAACAACAACACCTATGTTCACCCAAATCTTTCTCTTGGAGTCCACCCCCAAGGGAACCTAAACTGAGATGCCTCCTTATCTCCCAGTCTTCCTCTCCAGACACAGAGTGCACATCTCTTCATAGGCTCGCCTCTTCCAGGCAAGGTCAACACAGAGTCCTGAGGAAGTCCCAGTCCCCCAGTTCCTCAGATATCCCAGGCTCTAAGTCCAAATCAGCCCTGCTATAAAGGCAAGTATCCTCCCCTAGACGATCGACTGCTATCCAGAATTTTGCCCGAGTTGGGTCCCCATTCTATATGCACCTCTCCACTTCCTCTATTTCCCCACTTGCCATAAGGTCAACGTTTATTATAATTCCCTGTGTTCGTAGCCATTCATGCCATCACTTTGTAAGGTCTGTGAGGGCAAGGACCTTGCTTATTTTGTTTATCATTTATACCTATTATATATTCTAGTGAAAGGCACAGAGTAAACCGTCAATAAACATATGTTGATTTCGACTACATTTCCAGGGAAGCATAACAGCCCGACACCTCAGGGGCACTTGGGTGGCTCAGTCGGTTAAGTGTCCAACTCTCGGTTTCGGTTCAGGTCACGATCTCACAGTTCTGTGAGTTCTAGCCCCGCGTCGGGCTACGTACTGACGGCATGAAGCCTGCTTGGGATTCTCTCGGTCTCCCTCTCTCTGCCCCTTCCCCACTTGTGCTGTCTCTGTCTCTCTCCAAAACAAATAAATGAACTTAAAGAAAAAAGCCTGACACCCCAGGCAGCCTGAAACCAAGGAGAAGGAATAAGCTCATGTATACAGGAGTTCAAACGCTTTGGCCAAAGATACACTGCGACTAAGTAAAAAAATGGCATCAGATTCAGACCTGTCTGACTCTAAGAGGTAGCTTGTTAAGCACCACACTGTGAATCTCTCGGTGCTGTTGTTTTGCACGTAAAAAGTACCATCATAAGCCAAGAATTATTGGTTAGATAATGGTGATAATTTAATGACCGTTAAAAATGCGTGTAGTGGGTTGAACGTATGAATGTGACCTCATGAGAAAAAGAATCTATGCAGATATAATTAAGTGAAGGATCTCGAGATGAGGAGAGCATTCTAGATTATCCAGGTGGACTCTAAATCCAATGACAAGTATCTTTATAGGCGACACACAGAAGAGGGGAGGGCAAATGTGACCACAGGGACAGAGATCATAGAGATGTAGCCACAAGCCAGGGAAGGCTTGGAGCCACCAGAAGCTGGAAGAGCCAAGAACAGATTCTTGCCTAGAGCCTTCTGAAAGACTCCAGCCCTGCTGACACCATGATTTCGGACTGCTGGCCTCCAGAGTTACGAGAGAGCGAATTTCTGTTGTTTTAAGCCACCGAGAACGTAGTCATTTGTTGTGGCAGACCTAGGAGACCAACGTAAGGCCCAACAGTCGTTTGTCCATTCATTCATTCTGCAAACACTTTTTTTAAAAAAATTTTTTTTGAGAGAGAGAGGGAGAGAGACCAACAGAGAGACAGAGCACTGGCGGGGGACAAGCAGAGAATCTGAAGCAGGCTCCAGGCTCTGAGCTGTCAGCCCTGGGCCCGATGCAGGGGTCCGAACCCAGGAATTGGGCGCTCACGACCTGAGCTGAAACCAAGAATCTGATGCTTAACCCACTGAGCCACCCGGGTGTTCCAGGTCTGTGTCTTACTTAGTACAGGGGATCATAGCGTCATGAAACTTGAGAGATGATAGGGATCCTAATGATCGTTCGGTTCAGCCTCCCCCAAGTGTAGGCATCCCCTTAGCGGTCTTCCTTCTTGGGCACTTCTCCAATGGGTAACGTGCCGCTATCATGCCATATCCCTCCTCGTGTATGCGCAAATTTTAGCACACAGTCCTCGCCTTGGCTTGGCTCGAATTTGCCTGTTCTGGCTTTCATCCAGTTATCAACATCCCATGTGCATGCGCCGTACAGATAAACCCCATTCTGCTCCCGCGTAACAATCCCTCAAATTGGTCAAAGCACCTGATGTTTTCCTCCCGCTACTTTCTCTAAATACAATCTCATTTGTCCCTACAATTTAAAATATGGCACGGAGAGCACGATACAATTGCCACATAACTCAGTCAGAGGAGAGCGGGACCATCACCGCCTTTGTTCTGGGCTTAATTCATGCATGCTCGGACCACATTCACAATAGAGAGAGTGATATCACATGATTGACTCATTCTGGCCTTTCTGACGGTGGAAACCTAAGCCTTCTACCGAATTCCTGCTCGACCTCATTTCCCCTGTATGCCTCTGTGGCTGACTTTGGATCTGTGGGGAATATTTTTTTTTTTTAATTTATTTTTGGGACAGAAAGAGACAGAGCATGAACGGGGGAGGGGCAGAGAGAGAGGGAGACACAGAATCGGAAACAGGCTCCAGGCTCTGAGCCATCAGCCCAGAGCCCGACGCGGGGCTCGAACTCACGGACCGCGAGATCGTGACCTGGCTGAAGTCGGACGCTTAACCGACTGCGCCACCCAGGCGCCCCTGTGGGGAATATTTTTTATTGACTTCTGGAAATTGCCTCTCTTCTTGTTTGAGCTCCTTTTTCCCAGGCCGTCAGAATATCTTTCAATCCCGATTTCTCATCTGGGGCATCAACTGGCTTCGACTGACCCTCATTCCCTCGCTCCCCATCCCTGGAACTTAACACTCCGTCTCCAGCCTCTGATTCCAGCCCTTCCTTGCCGGGCTCATAGCAGCTGCCGACATATTCCCATTATAGGCCATTTACTCCTTGCTCTTAACCCTTGTCAATTCATGACAACCGATTTCCGAGCCAGGGCTCCAAGCTCTGAGGCTCCTTTCAACTCTGACCTTTCTCTGTTAGAAACTGGCAGACACTCGAACTTATTGGGGTCGCTAAGATGCACGTAAGCCCAGGAGGCAGCTGATACCTTATGAGAAACCCAGGAAGACAACTGGCGGTTTACGAATGGCATCAAAGCAATACACTGGGGCCGCCCCTGAGGAAGTACAGCCTCTTCGAGAAGATTCACGGCAAGGCTTTTCAGCCCTTTTGGGTCCGATCCTCGGAGCTGCAGGTATGAGCCTGAAGAAGCCAGAAGAGGCTCTCATAGGCCCCTGGACCAGCTCCAAAACTGACTCAGCAAAAAGGGCCCCACGTTCACAGAGCCTGCTGGGGCATGACAAACAGCATCTTCTAGATACCAGCCAGTTGCTCCTTATTGGACAAAAAGGCACAGTGGTAAGAGGGGTGAAATGTGAGGCAGGGACATGCGACCCGCTGACGCACATGTGACACGGGAGAAAAGATTCCCTGTTTCCATGTCGCCTGTTCCGGTTGGTTTTCTCCGTTTCTTTTCTGAGAAAACTGAAGTGGAGTGGTTAGTGGGGGTGAAGAAGTGATGTAAGAAAGACAGAGGGAAAACCCCCCTTTACAAGTTGCTTTCATTGTTATTTTACACAGTTTCAGATTCCCTGGGCTACTGAGATGCCGGTCATATTTTTTTTTTATTTTTTTTTTACGTTTATTTGTTTTTGAGAGAGAAAGAGAGAGACAGAGACAGAGCACGAGCAGAGAGAGAGGGAGACACAGAATCCTAAGCAGGCTCCAGGCTCCGAGCTGTCAGCACAGAGCCCGACGCGGGGCTTGAACCCACGAACTGTGCACCCTTCACAGCACTTTCGCAGGCATGGAAACCTCCCGACACGGAGTGGGAGGGACAGGCTTACAGTCACGGAATGAATCGGTCACGAGACTAAAAGGTACAGTAATAAAAAGACAGTCAGGTGACAGACGGTAGCTACCTGGTGGAGTGTGACGTAGACTCTTGTCCAATCACCATATCGCAGCCCTGAAACTGACACTTCAGTTGAAAAAAAAAAAAAAAAAAGCCCAGGACGGCTTGTAGGGCTGCCATTATTATCTCTGCTCCAAGATGAGAACTTGGACCAGAACTGCTGGAATTCTCAGGGTACGTACTCGTCAGGGTACGTCAGGGTACGGACGTACTCAGGGTAACCCGTGGAACAGTTACCCTAAGAGAAGAAGAACACATCATCACCGGCACAGCAATCTTGAAAACCTGCAATTATCTTTAGATGTCATACGACAGGGGTAAGGATTCCCTTCCGGTGAAATCATGTAATTCTGCAATTCGCCCCTCTCAGTGAGTCCCTGAAGATGTCTCTACTCCAATTGAACAATTTAAAGTGTTTAGTGCAGGGGCGCCTGGGTGGCTCCGTCGGTTGAGCGTCCAACTTCGACTGGGGCTGTGATCTCGCAGTCCGTGGGTTCGAGCCCCGCGTCGGGCTCTGTGCTGACAGCTCGGAGCCTGGAGCCTGCTTCGGAATCTGTGTCTCCCTCTCTCTCTCTCTCTCTCTCTGCCCCTTCCCCTGCTCAAGCTCTCTCTAAAATGAATAAATGTTAAAAAAAAATTTTTTTTTAATGATTAGCGCATACCTTCAATGCATAAGGTGCTATGCTAATAGAGTAGAAATTGCAGAATTTCCTTGGCTCTCAAAAATCTCAGCGTCTAGTAGAGAGAACATAACAAACCATCCATCCCCAATGCCTGTGGGTTGGTGAGGCTCAGCTGGGCAGAGCTTCGCCTCCACTGCCATTTGGGGGTCCCGAAGACCATCCTCAGGCTCAACGAGAAGGACCCACAGAGCTCAGAAAAGCCATTATACTCCCAGTTGCAGTTGATTACAGGGAAAGGATACAGATTAAAATCCGCAAAGGGAAGAGACACATAGGGCAGGGTCCAGGAGAGAGCAGGCACGGGCTTCCAGTTGTCCCCTCCTGGTGGACTTGTGCGGACAGAACTTCCTTCCCCTGGAAACATGCAAAGAATATATATTGCCCACCAGGGGAGCTAACCTGAGCCTTGGGGTCCAGAGATGCTACTGAGGCTCAGCCGGGTGTGCACGGCTGACCTCCCACGTGCCGACCTTAGCATCCGGCCCCTCCAGAGACCAAGCTAATACCATGTGGCCTAAGACCCCCACCATAAATCATATTAGCAGCAAAAACTATTCCCGGTGAACAAAGACAGTCTCCTCCGACAGGGCGTTTTAAGGTCTCAGAAGTTACCTCTCGGAAGAAGGGCAAGGGTCAGACCTTTCTTTGGGTAAAGTTGCATTATCCACGTAATGTGCACTGGGGCTGCAGACCTGTGGAGACTTGATTACACTGAAATATCCAAAATGGGGGGCTCACACGGGGGGCAGTTGGTGCTGGCTACTGGCTGCGGGCTCAGCTAAGCCTGCCGACTAGAGTGTCATATACATGGCCTCTCCATGTAACTTGGCCTTCTCATAACGTGGAAGATAAGTTAGAAGAGGGAGCATCCCAAGGATACAGAAACTGAAGCTACAGAAAAGCCCAGCCTTGGAAGTTTCACAGTATCACTGACGCTGTATTTTTTTTTAATTTTTTTTAACGTTTTATTTTATTTTTGAGACAGAGAGAGACAGAGTATGAACGGGGGAGGGGCAGAGAGAGAGGGAGACACAGAATCTGAAATGGGCTCCAGGCTCTGAGCTGTCAGCACAGAGCCCGACGCGGGGCTTGAACTCACGGACCGTGAGATCATGACCTGAGCCGAAGTCAGACGCTTCACCGACTGAGCCACCCAGGCGCCCCAACTGACGCTGTATTTTTTACCGGTCCAAGCAGGTCACAGACGTGGCCAGGTTCCAGCGGAGGGCCGGTCAACTCCACTTCCCGATGGGAGGCGTGGAAAGGAATTGAGGGCAATATTTAAACGCATGGAACAGCAGATACGTTTGCTTCAAAGGGACCAGAGGGTCCTTCTCCAAACTCCGGGGACGCTGCCCCCAAGACGCCCTTGGAAGCCTTGTTGGAACAACACAGCTGGAGAAAAGAGTAGCCTATTTTCCAGGCCCTGCCCTGCAACTGCAGGAGAGTGGAGGCCAAGGTGAGCGTCCGTCTGGTGAGTCCCTTTCTGGGACATCAACCAGTTGCTAGCCACAGGATGACCGCAGCACGTGACAACCCTATGAGACAGGAAGCTTCTGGATTCTTTTTATTTATTTGTTTCAAGTTGGTTTATTTATTTTTGAGAGAGAGAGGCAGACAGGCAGAGAGAGACAGAGAGAGAGAACACAAACAGGGGAGGGGCAGAAGGAGAGGCAGAGAGAGGATCCCAAGCTCTTCTGGATTCCTTTTAACGCTAGAGGGACTTCATACAGCCATAAGATGGCTCACCAAAATGACTGAAGGACTATAAGTTCATGACACTGTGTTTCTCGTTGTAGTTGAAGAGATTTTTTTTTTTTTTTGGCCCGTGGTTTTAGTTCATCGTGCCCGACTTCATTCAAAAAAAGAATCAGATTTTCAAAATAAATGCAAAAGACTTCTTAAACATCTTCACAACAGAGTGTCCAAAATCAATGCTCCCGAAAGAAGCCACAAACAAATCCACCATTATAGTTGGAGGCTTCAACCCTCTCTCAGTATTCAGAAAATCAGTAAGGGTGTAGATGATGTGGACAGTCCTATCAAACAACTTGACCTACTTGACACTTACAGAACTCTCCACCCGACAAGAGCAAAATGCACATTCTTCCCAAGTGCACATGGGACCTTCACCAATAGACCACATTCTGGGACATAGAACAAACATTAACAAAGTAAAAAGAAGAGAACTCACACAAAGTATATTTTCAAACCGCAACAAAAAATTAAAAGAGAAATCAAACATAGAAAGCTATCTGGGGCGCCTGGGCGGCTCATTTGGTTAAGCGGCCGACTTCAGCTCAGGTCATGATCTCGCAGTCCGTGAGTTCGAGCCCCGCGTCAGGCTCTGTGCTGACAGCAGAGAGCCCACTTAGGATCCTCTGTTCCTCCCTCTCTCGCGCACGCGCGCTCTTGCTCTCTCTCTCTCTCTCTCTGCTCCTCTCTGGTTCATGCTCTCTTTCTCAAAACTAAATAAACATTTAAAGGAAAAAGGTTTTCATACAAATTTTAGGGTTGTTTGCTCTGCTTCTGTGAAAACTGCTGTTGGTGCAATTATAAACGGATTGAGTACTTCATTTCTCTTTCTGCTGCTTCATTATTGTTACATAGAAATGCAACCGATTTCTGTATGGTGATTTTGTATTCTACAACCCCACTGAGTCAGTAATCAAACATACTCCCAACAAACAAAAGTCCAGGGCCAGAGGGCTTCGCATGCGAATTCTTCCAGACGTTTATTCTATTGTTTTAAATGTTTATTTATTTATGTTGAAAGAGAGAGAAAGAGAGAGAGAGAGGAGAGGAGGGGCAGAGAGAGGGAGGGAAAGAAGCTCAAACAGGTTCCACCTTCGGCGCAGAGCCCGATGCAGGGCTCGGTCCCACAAACCATGAGCTCATGACCTGAGCCGAAATCAAGAGTTGGGCACTTAGCTGACTGAGCCACCCAGGAACCCCTCTACTAAACATTTAATACCTATTGTTCTCAAACTGTTCCAAAAAATGGAAAAGGAAGGAAAACTTCCAAATGCATTCTGTGAGGCCAGCATTATCCTGATACCAAAACCAGATAAAGACTGCACTAAAAAAGAGAACTACAGGCCAATATCCCTGATGAACACAGATGCAGAAATTCTCTATAAAGTACTAGCAAACTGAATCCAACAGTACATTAAAAGAATTATTCACCACAATCAAGTGGGATTTATTCCTGGGCTACGAGGGTGCTTCAATATTCGCAAATCAATCGACATGACGGATCACATTAATAAATGAAAGGATAAGAACCTTAGGATCCTTTCAGTGGATGCAGAAAAAAGCATTTGACAAAGTACAACATCCATTCATGATAAAAACTCCCAGCAAAGTAGGTTTACAGGGAACATACCTCAACATAATAAAGGCCATCTATGAAAAACCCACCGGTAATATCATCCTCAATGGGGAAAATCTGAGAGCTTTTCCTCCAAGGTCAAGAACAAGACAGAGATGTCCACTTTCACCGCTATTATTTAACATAGTACTGGATGTCCTAGCCACAGCGATCAGACAACGATAAGAAATAAAAGGACTTGGGACGCCTGGGTGGCTCAGTCAGTTGAGCGTCCGACTTGGGCTCAGGTCATGATCTCGCGGTTCACGAGTTCAAGTCCCGCGTCAGGCTCTGTGCTGACAGCTCAGAGCCTGGAGTCTGCTTTGGATTCTGGGTCTCTCTCTCCCTCTGCCCCCCCTCCACCCCCGTCCCTCCTTGCCCTCTCTCTCTCTCTCTCAAAAATAAACATTAAAAAAAGAAAGGAAAGAAAGAAAGAAAGAAAGAAAGAAAGAAAGAAAGAAAGAAAGAAAAGGCCTCCAAATGGAAAAGGAAGAACTTTCACTGTTTGCAGATGACATCATACTCTACGTAGAAAACCCGAATTACTATACCCCCAAATTGCTGGAACTGATAAATGAATTCAGCAAAGTTTGACCTTTCCAGACATTTGCAGATTAAAAAAAAAAATCAAAGAACAAAGGCCTTAATTGTTTACGAAATGGGCCTTTGGTCTGGTTTAGAGCTTAATGTCCTCCTCCCCCACACAGCCAGACCCACAAAATTCTTCCAGAGGAAAAAATTCACGCCTGTGATGGAGATAAAATGGTGATTCATGAAATGCAAAATAGCTGATAGGCCTATAATCCTTAATATTTCTTTGTGAAATATGCTAGATACAATGCCATATATGAAGCGTTCTTGCAAAAAAGAAAAAAAAAAAAAGAAAAAGGAATCAAACCTGAATATGATCAAGTCTAGTTCCAATAACATAGTACAGGAGATATAGAAGGCAGGAGAACCGTCAAATGACAAATCAGTTGGAAGAAGAGAGAAATGTATAGATTTAAAGACACCTAAAAGCTGAATAACCAATTACAATGTGTGGCCTTTATTTGGATTCTGATTAAAGCAAACATAGTTCATGCTACTTAGGGAAAAATTATAAATTTGAACACTTAATGGATACTTGATGACATTAAGGAACTTTTGTTAACTTTTTTTTATTTTTTTATGTAAAAAAAAAATTTTTAACATTTATTTATTATTGAGAGACAGAGACACAGAGCATGAGCAGGGGAGGGGCCGAGAGATGGAGAGACACAAAATCCAAAGCAGGCTCCAGGCTCTGAGCTGTCAGCACAGAACTCAAACCGCAAGATCATGACCCGAGCTGAAGTCAGACGTTTAACCGACGGAGTCACCCAGGCGCCCCATTACCTTTTTTTATTTTTTTAAGTTTATTTACTTATTTTGAGAGAGAGAGAGAGAGAGAGAGGAGGGGAGGGGTAGAGAGAGAAAGAATCCCAAGCAGGCTCCCCCACTGTCAGCGCAGAGCCCAATGCGGGGCCCAAACTCACGAACTATGAGATCATGACCTGAGCTGAAACCAAGAGACAGACGCTTAACCCCCTAAGCCACCCAGGTGCCCCATTTGTTACCTTTTTAAAATATGATAATGGTATTGTGGCTGTGTGTGTTTTTTAAAGGCCTTACCTGCTGAAATAGCAAGGGAGACAATAATATGACATTTGAGATTTGTTTCAAAAAATGTGGGAAAGAGGAAGTGGTAGGAGACACAAAGGAAACAAGATTGGCCATGAATTGATGGTTGTTGAAGCTAGGTGACGACACAGTGGGTTTCACTGTATTATTCTGTCTGCGTTTTTTATGTTTGAAATGCTCCGTAATGAAGAGTTCTTAAAAATAAATACTAAAAAATATGCGTATTCCATACAATGGTTTGCACGTCCGATTTTCATTCCTTCTCCCCGTTCACAGGGCTACTATTTAATTTTTTTAAAGTTTATTTATTTTTGAGAGAGAGAGAGAGAGACAGAGCATGAGCAGGGGAGGAGCAGAGAGAGAGGGAGACCCAGAATCCAAAGCAGGTTCCAGGCTCCAAGCTGTCAGCACAGAGCCTGACACCGGGCTCGAACTCACGAGCCTCGAAATCAGGACCGGAGCCGAAGCTGGATGCTCAACTGACTGAAGACTGAGCCACCCAGGCGCCCCTCATTGGGCTACTATTTAAATGCAATCACTTCTCAGGAATGCAGACAGTCGCTGCGACTTTTTTTAATCTAGGGGCGCCTGGGTGTCTCAGTTGCTTGAGCGTCCGACTTCGGCTCAGGTCATGATCTCATGGTCCACGAGCTGGAGCCCCACGTCGGGCACTGTGCTGACAGCTGGGAGCCTGGAACCTGCTTCGGAGTCTGTGGCTCGCTCTTCTCTCTGCTCCTCCCCCCCTCCCCCCCCCCCCCCCCCCCGCTCACGCTCTGTCTCTCTCTCTCTGTGTCAAAAATAAATACACATTAAAAAAATAATTTAAAAAAAATCCAGCACAAGAAGTTGGACTGAGGGGTGAAAGGTACAGCGGAGGGAATGTAGCCAATGGTATTGCAATAGCGTTGCACGGTGACCGAGGGTGGCTACATTTGTGGCGAGCTCAGCAGAGCCTATAGGGTTGTCCAGCCACTGTGTCCTGCACCTGAAACTAACGTCACATTGCACGCAACTGTGCTCAAGGACGCTAAGCGTAAAAGAAATAGGACTAAACAATCACCATCCGCCATTCAACACCAAACCCAGGGTGGACCCATTTGGTTCGGCTTCCCCTCCCCCTCCCCTTTTCCATTTCACCCCATTTTCTCTCCCCCCTCGGGGCCAGGACCCCAAGCGCTGAGGAGGAAAAGGACTGTAGGCATATTTGAGAGGGCAGGGGAGTGAAGCCTTTGAGGGGGGGGGGGGGGGGGGGGGGAATATGCCTGACTGATAACAGCAAGCAAAGGGAGAAGAGAGAAAAAGTTGCTCTGGCCAGAAGCCCAACATTCAGAGGCGGACTGCGGCTGCCCAGAACACACAGCAAAGGGACCCACTCGAGCCACAATGCAAGGTCCCCAGAGGAGAGAGAAAACATTTTTCTCTTTTTTTCTCTCTCTCTTGAGATAAGGAAAGAGCAAGGACCCCTTGAGGAAAAAAGGCAAGACTTCCCCGCCCCCCCACCCCCCGCCCTGCCCTGCCCTGCCCGGCCCTTCCCTCCCTCCACGGCCCGTACTCTAAAGCAGCAGGGTTCTCACACTTGGCGTATCAGAAGCATCTGGAGGGCTTGTCACAACCCGCTGAGTCCCAACCCCAGCGCGTCTGACTCAGTACATCTGGACAGGACCCAAGAATTTGCATTTCTAGCAAGTTCCTAGGTGCTGCGCCTGCTGGTCCCGGCCACGCTTTTTGGAACGCCTGTTCCACAAGAGAGGTGATGAAAGACGCACGTTGCCCCCAGCAAGGGCAACGTGAGGTTGTGAGCTGGAGCTTGGGGCCCAGAAGGGCTGACGTGGGGGTGTCCCGGTCCCGGGCTGGTGAGTGAGCCAAGCAACAAAGTGAAATTGAATTTCGCTGGATGCCAGTTTCCATATGTTATCATGAAGCCAATGCTTTAAATTGGAGGGTTGCTTTTTTTTTTTTTTTAAGTTGACTCTAATAAATATTTCTTGAGCATCTGTTATGTGTTAGCCCATATTTCGGGCTCTTTAACGAATCTTAATTCTCATAACAACAGCTCTGCAAGGTAGTATCATTATACCAGTTTTAACGAGAAGAAAACGGGTTAATTAACTACAGTAGTCCCCGCTTATCCGTGGGGCGTATGTTTCAAGCCCCGCCCCCCCAACCCCCCCGTGGATGCCTGAAACCACAGATAGCACTGAACCCTATATATACTGGTTTTTTCCTACACATGCATACCCGTGATAAAGTTTAATTTATAAATTAGGCACAGCAAGAGATTAACAGCAAGACCTAATAAACTGGAACGATTATGACAACATACTGTAATAAAAGTTATGTGAATGTGGTCTTTCCAAATATGTCGGACTGTACCCGCCCTTCTTGTGATGATGCGAGATAAGATGCCTACATGATGGGACGAAGTGAGGTGAAGGATGTAGGCGCTGCGACATAGTGTTAGGCTACCACGGGCCTTCCGGCTATAAGTCACCTGCTTCTGGACCACCTTTGACCGCGAGTAACTGAAGCCGCAGAAAGCAAAACCGTGGATAACGAGTGACGACTATACCTGCGCGATTCGCTGAAGGACAACAAACGGCTACAACACACACTACTACCACTACTCAGGTGACAAGAATCCTCACAGGAGACGGGTAGACAGCATTGGGTTACCCAGTCTAGTAAACCACGTCCGGGAGTGCTCTGGGGGACGGGGTTCAAGTAACAACATTTTCTAACGCAGAACCTTGGTGCGTGGGCGGCTCGGTCGGTTAAGCGTCCGACTTCAGCTCAGGTCACGATCTCGCGGTCCGTGGGTTCGAGCCCCGCATCGGGCTCTGTGCTGACAGCGTGGAGCCCGCTTCAGATTCTGTGTCTCCCTCTCTCTCTGCCCTTCCCCTGCTCGTGCTCTGCCTCTCAAAAATAAATACACGTTAAAATTTAAAAAAAAAAAAAGCCAGAACCCAGAGAAAGGTCAGTCTTCTGAGACACTACAAGAGAGGCCTCGGACACAGTGGTTGATGGGGCCACCGCCGAAGAGTGGAACGCCTTCTCTGGTTTTTGTTGCTATTTGGTGCCAATTTCATGAGGACACAAAGAGAAGAGAGTCTATCCTTTGTAACATGTTGGGTGCTGAAAAAGATACAAAATCCAAAGAATTCTATCAATCAGTTGCCTCTAGCTAAATAGATTGCAGCCAGAGCCTGTGCGCCCCGTGGCACGACCACCAGGAACACAAATCATACTTTTTGAACGTGATGCTGAGGAGGAAAAGCAAAGGTCCACCGTTTCAAGCTGTGATCTTCATTTTCCTGGTGATTCGCTGGCACGAATCACCTTAGAAGCCTTTCCTTAGTAGATTAAAAGGTTACATTCGTTCCCCACCCAGCTAAGTTTCTACATGTTCTATCAGAGCTGTTGGGGTTTGGTTTCATTATGTCTTTGATTCAAGTGATGTAATGGCTGTGCTCAGCCTGAGACAAAGATGTGAGGAAATGCAAACCTTTCTAATCTAGGAGGGCAACTACCATAGAGAACAGGAGGGGAGGAGGGGGAAAAAAAAAAAACACATCAAAGCTCAACATTTGCCCCAGCAAGAGAAAAGCAGCAAGTTGAAAGTGCTCCTGTGCACGTGCATATGAGCAATGTTTTGTAACTCCAAGGAGGACGCAGTTGTTTTTGCCTTTTTCAACCACAGCAACCTGCTTTGCCTTGGGGGGGGGGAGGGTGGGGGTTGCATGATTCATCAGGGAGGCTGATGTTCTGGGTGCCTGATATTTGTCCTCCCCGTCCCAAGCAGCAGCACCTGCTCCTCAGACAGAGGCTGGGGTGGACGCATATAGGGGCACCCACACCCGGGAATGCGCCTGGGAACCCCTGTCCGCCCCTCTCCTCTGGCCCCTGGGCGTCTCTTCCAGGAAGTGGTGCTACCCCGGTTCTCGTTCACTGTGATGTTTCTCTCTCTCTCTCTCTCTCTCTCTCTCTCCTACTCAAAAGAAAACTTCCAGGGGTGCCGGGGTGGCTCAGTCCGTTGAGCGTCTGACTTCGGCTCAGTCGTGCTCTCGAGGTTCGGGAGTTCGAACCCCGAATGGGGTTTGGCTGCTGTCAGCCCAGAGGCATCTTCAGATCCTCTGTCCTCCCCCCCGCTTGTGCTCTCTCAAAAATAACTAAAACATTAAAAAACAAGAAGAAGAAGAAGAAGAAGAAGAAGAAGAAGAAGAAGAAGAAAACCTCCAATTGCATTAGGTTGAACCACGTGGCGGGTGAAACTTGGTCCAATATCAGCCATTGCATATGATCCAACCTAATGAGAAGGAACAGTCTGACTTCAGTTTAAGGAAAAGGGCTTTTGTGGGGAGAGAGTTGAAAATGTGGAACAGATATTTCAACAGGAGGGCTTTGCGGCGGGGTGGGGGGGTTGTTGGGGGTGGCAGGGGAGGCTCCGGACACCGACTACACTGGCCCACAGCATCTTTATCTTAAACACAGCCGTCAGGGGCATTTGGGACTCTGACCTCTAGGAAGAAAGGCAGAGTGAAGGCCCTGGGGCTACGTGTCCTCTGAGCCTGGAAATTAGTCAATAAGATGGTCCCAGCGGCAAAGAAAGAACAGTGTTTTCCTGCAGGCTCTCGCACATTATCCCTGGGAAAGCTGCGGGGTTACCATGGCGAAGGTAATGTGTAATCATGGATAAAGTGACCTATAAAAAGTCATCTCAATGTCACTGGCTCTGACCCAGGGCACACAATGATTGCAACGGTGTGAGCGTCCCCCCTCCACGCGTTCCCCCACTGCATCTGGTCCAGGCCTGTCCAACGGAGGCTCAACCCTTCCCATATATATGTTTTTTTTTCTCCCCAAAGCTAGAAATCGTAAAAGAAAGGACTCCAGGGCAGTCACAGGTGGCTAGCTGTGTCTAGCCGCCGTCTCATTACTGCGCTGCCACCAGGAAGGATGTTTCCATGACAAAAGAGTCCGGGCCCGAAAGCGTCTGTGGCGGGAGCAGCCCACGCTGGGGACGGTGCCCCGGAAATTCTGGGAGGGGAGTGCGTGGGAGACCCTCAAACCCCCACCCCCACCAGCAAAGCCTCTGGATCAAGTAAGCGGGGCCAGAGACTGACACACACACGAGAGATGGTGTTGCTTCAAAGCCTTAGGGCCTCAAAACCATTGTGCCCCCAACCTGAGAGCATGATCAGGAGCCCCCATTCTCTCTTTTGCATCCCTGGGCTTTACTGTCTCGGAGACTCGCCGCCGTAGCTTGGCTGTCTTTTCTGCCGTCGATTTTCTTTTTTCCAAAATTATGATTCCCTTAACAGATCTATTTTAGCGATAGTGTACTGAAAGATTACTTGCGTGCTCTGTGCCTCAGTTTCCTCATTTGCAAAATGAAGACAATCATCAAACCTCCCTCGCCAGGGTGTCGTGAGGCTTCGCCGAGTTAATAAATGTGTCTAGAACGTGCTGGGCCGTAGTTAGTGCCTGATTTTAGATGCTATCGTTGTTATGATATTTAGTGTATTCCTATTATAAATGCTACTACCTTAATAATGTATTAGGGACACTCCTGGATGAGATCCTCTGTCTCAAAGGGGCAGGCAAGAGAGAGGCAGAGGCATAGACAATTAACAGCAATATCTATTGTGTGATGTCTGCTGGACCAAAGGTGTCTGGGGTCATTAATCTGGGCAAGTGGAAAGAGAGCAGGACATAGGGGATTGAGCCACAGATAACCTTGGGTGTATGCTCGCCGAACCTGTCGAGAGACGTATGCAAAGGTCAGGAGAGCCTAACCGGGGCCCCATAAAAGGATCTGAACATTCTTTTGTTATCAAGTTGTCAATCTTGCCTGCTCTAGAGACGCACAAATCCTCGCCACTCTGCAGAGGGGCAAAGGATCAGCTGGGGCCCCGGAGGATATGGCAAAAACCATATCAGTAAAGGGTGTAAACAGCGTGCCTCACCAGGGCATCCAACCAGAGACACCTAGCCTGTAAGTTTCCACATACACTTGGATGATTTCCGCCCCCCCCCCACGCCCCAAATTCCATGAATCTGATGCTTTCACAGAACAGGAAATATTCAGCTGTTGCTGTCAACACACCATGGGATGGGAGGTGGGACTTCCAGAGTGGCCTTATAAGGAGTCCAGCAAATCCGGGGCGCCTGGGTGGCTCAGCCGGTTAAGCGTCCGACTTCAGCTCAGGTCATGATCTCAACGTTCGTGGGTTCGAGCCCCGCGTCGGGCTCTGCGCTGACAGCTCGGCGCCTGGAGCCTGCTTTGGATTCTGTGTCTCCCCGTCTCTCTCTGCCCCTCTCCCTCTCATACTCTGTCTCTCTCTCTCTCTCTCTCTCTCTCTCTCTCTCAAAAATAAATACACATTAAAAAATTTTATAAGGAGTCCAGCAAATCCTCTTGTCAGAAGAACAATTATAAAAACTTCGGAAAACTGTCAGAAATAACAATAAATTCTGAAGCTTCTAGCTCCCGCTCCTCCCCCCCACCCCCCACCCCCGACTACATGCCCCCTACAGGCTCCAGATCTGTAGTGCAAAGGGTTGACTCTGGGAAGGAAAAGCAGGCTATAAAGCACAGTAGTTTCTCTCTGTCCCAATGACTCAATGCTCCCTGCAGTTAGGGTAGTGGAGAGGGCATGAGAAACTGTGAAGACTGGCAGAGAAATCGATGCCTGGGAGTATTGTTGAAAACAATACAGACCCTACAAGCTGGCCATAAGAGAAGGCTAACAGCTCCATGATACTAGACAGGCAAACAAAATGGCCAGCCAGAAGTTTAACACAGGGATTCAGGAGGAGAGACAGCTGAAGAGGGCCATGCTAAGATCAGACTCCTCCCCGGTACTCCAGAAAGATCTGTGCCTGTGCAAGACTTTGCCTTCTTGGGAGCAGCCAGAGAGAGTACTCGTGAGCTTCCAGTCCCTGACTGAACGTGGAACCAGTAAGCAAACAAACAAACAGCATTTAACCTGGGAGGCTCAGTCTGTTGAGCATCCAACTCTTGATTTTGCCTCGGCTCACGATCTCACAGGTCCGTGAGTTCGAGCCCCACATCGAGCTCTGTGCTGACAGTGCGGAGCCTGCTTGGAGTTCTCTCTCTTCTCTCGCGGCCCCTCCCCTGCTGGCTCGCGCTCTCTGTCTCTCAAAATAAATTAATAAAAACATTTTTAAAGACGCAGCAGCAGCAGCAACACGAAGCCTGGTAGGAGGGGGGCAGGAAGGAAATGGAACGAGATAATCAGAATCCAGAGTTAATATAGCATATCCTATAAAAGGTCCAGTTAAAAAAAAATTCGTAAGAGAGTCAAAGGAACAGGAGTCTGTGATCCATGCACAGAGCAAACCAGGCAATAGAAACTGATAGAATGGATAGTGGTGAGAAGTACATTAACTGAAATGAAAACGTGACTGGGGGGGGGGGGCGCTCAAGAGAGCTGAACCAGCAGAAGAGAGAATCGGGAAGGTTGAAGGTAAATCCAAAGCGATTACATACTCTGAAGAAGAGGATGAAGTCGCTGAAGAGTCTCAGGGGCAGCTGAGACACCGCTAAGGGCACCAATATTCGCATGGTGGGAGTGCGGGCAAGAAAGGAGAGGGAGGAGAGGGGCAGGCAAGATACTTAGACGGTGGCTGAAAACTTCCCAGATTTTATGAGATGCTCCCGGTGTTCCCTGAGGAAACTCAATCCGGAAAATCAACATACACCTCAAAGAAGTGAAGGCAGTGTCTTGAGGCCTTCCTACACCCGTGTTCACAGCAGCATTATTCACAATGGCCGAAACATGGAGGCAACCTAACGGTCCGTCGGGGGATGAATGGAGAAACAACGTGTGGTCTATCCATACAATGGAATTATATTCGGCTTCGAAAAAGAAGCCAGTTCTGGGGCGCCTGGGTGGCTCATGCGGTTAAGCGTCCGACTTCGGCTCAGGTCGTGATCTCTCGGTCCATGAGGTCGAGCCCCGCGTCGGGCTCTGTGCTGACGGCTCGGAGCCCAGAGCCTGCTGCGGATTCTGTGTCTCCCTCTCTCTCTGCCCCTCCCCCACTCATGCGCGCGCGCTCTCTCTCTCTCTCTCTCTCTCTCAAAAATAAGCATTAAAAAAAAGTTTTTAAATAAATAAACAGTAAAAAAATAAAAATAAAAAAAAGAAGGAAATTCTGACACATGCTATGACATGGGTGAACCTTGAGGCCATCACGCTAAGTGAAATACACCAGATGGAAAAAGGCAACTACTGCATGATCCCACATATATGAGGTACTTAGAGTCGTCAAAATCATAGAGACAGCAAAAGCAGAATGGTGGGTGCCAGGGTGGGCAGCAATGGTGGCTGAACTCTACACTTAAAAGTGGTTAAAATGGTATATTTGATGCTGTATAGACCGCCATAAATAAAATTGGAAAAATATCATGGGATATAGGTTTTGGCATACATGTCTTTTTTTACTTTTTTTTTTATTTCTTTCAGTTTTATTTACTTATTTTGAGAGAGAGAGAGAGAGAGAGAGTGCCAGGAAAGGGCAGAGAGAGATTCCCAAGCAGGCTCCGGGCTGATAGCACAAGACGTGGGGCTCAAACTCATGAACCCTGACATCATGACCTGAGCTGAAACCAAGAGTCAGACGCTTAGCCGACCGAGCCACTCAAGCACCCCGTGAGATTTCTTTTTTTTTTTCTTTTTCTTTTTTTTTTTTTAAGTTTATTTAGTTTTGGAAAGAGAGAGAAAAAAAGGGAGGGAGGGAGAGAACGAGTGGGGGAGGGGCAGGGAGCGGTGGAGAGAGAATCCCAAGCAGGTCCCACGTTGTCAGTGCAGAGCCCGACGTGGGGCTCGATCCCACGAACCTTGAGAGCAGGACCGGAGGCCAAATCCAGAGCCGGGTATTTAACCGACTGAGCCGCCCAGGCGCCCTGGTACGGATTTCTTAAGAGAAGGTAACCCTGCTCATTGTCTGCCATGAACTAAGACTGGAGCCGGGGACAAAAGGCCACTTCCTGGCCACGCACTGTGTTCAGCCCACCGCCTGCTCATCACGGTGGAGGACACAGAGAGGCCGCCGGGACCGGCTGTCTGCACCAAGGTCAGCAAACGTTTTCTGTAAAGGGCCAAATAGTAAACAGCTGAGGTCTTGTGGGCCATCTGGTCTCTATTGCAACGACTCAGGAAAGCAGCCACAGGCCATATGTCAACAAATGGGAGTGGCCGTGTTCCAATAAAACTTTATTTACCGACACAGGTGGCAGACTGGATTTGGCCCGAGGTTTGCCCACCCTGGGCCCGCAGCCTCTCCAGGACCCTCACCACCGAAGAGTCAGGTCCTTGGTGCCAAACCTCTTGGCTGTGAAGTCATTTCGAGGTTGGCTGAGGCGCAACCCAGTTGCTCCTGGAACCAACTGGATGCTGTTCAGTGCATCTATCATTCTTGCCTCGGCCCGTTTCCTCCCTCGCTGTCCCTGCTCCCGTTTGCAGGCGGGCTCTCCTAGCTCCCCGAGGGAGGCTGTTTTCTGATTCTCTAGGACTTCATTTCAGTCTGGATTGCATCCCCACACTCCTTCCCTCTGTCCTTCCCCGCTCCCCAAATTACAAAATCACCCTCCTCGAGTGCGTTCCTTTGGGGGCGCGGGGAGCATCTAAACCCCACCCTGCCTCTCTTATCGATTTGCCTCTGGTCAGCTAGGATATGTTCCTTTCCCGGCGCTTATCACATCTCCTCTATCTTTGCGGACACAGACATGCCCCCTGAGCCTCAATTTCTTCCAACGAGTTTCCCTTTCTCTCCGTGCCGGCCCTAATCACATCACTGAATCACACAGAGACTGTAGTCTGTTACTATTAGCTTCGTTCATCTCATCGCCAGTGAGTATTTGTTGAGCCCTTGCCATGGGGTGAACGAGACAGGCATAACCCTGGCCCGTGTGACATTAGCAGTTGACTTTGGGGAACAGGTCAACAGGCAATCGCAACAGAGAGGATGCTGGGGGAATGGGTGGCCCCATTTCTTAACCTGTTTACTCCATGCAGAGTAAAATACAACAATACGATCTTCACTGACCCGGGGCAAGGCGTCCTGCTTTATCAGCGTGCGGGAATATTCTTGAACACAAAGCGGGTCTGTATTCCTTTGGGGGAGCGGGTTCCCTGCATGGCCAGCCTAATCCTTGGCCTTCATAGGTGGGCGAGAGGCATGCTCAGTTCTTACACGTGGATCTCGGCGTACTCCAGGTCTGGCGAAACTCCCCACGAGTTATTAACTGAAGCCCAAGCAGAGAAGAAGAAAATAATACATTGGAAAACTTTGTGTTATGGAGGCCGGCTACCATGGTAACGACCAATTTCTTCCAGAGCTGGGTGACTCTGAATGCAAAGTGGGTTGAAAACCCCATTTGTATTTAAAGGATCGAAGCTTCATGACGGATAACACCGGTGGCTCCGTTCACAAAAGGTCCTTCTCACTGATTCCGTCTCACTTAGCGCAGCCATTTCTCTTAGTCTCTTCACATAGACAGTGGAGGCTGTGTCTCCACAAAAGCTTTTCCTCAGATCCCAGGGCCCTACCCCATGTTCGAATCCCCTGGGGGCTCTTACCAGGGCTTTGGGTCATCAACAGGTTGATAGACCTCATGGAAAATGTACTTGCCGATCAGGCTAGAAGCCTGATATACTGCGTCTTTTAGAAGTTATTTGTATCGTTTTCACTCCTTGTCATAAATGTGTTAAGATTTCAGTGGACATAGCTTGTCATAAAATAACCTTAAGACCCAGTGGCATGAATCAGGAATACATGCAAATGGGTCTTCACATACTCCTGGGCAGAATATTTGCTTAAATGCCTCGCAGTTGATGGATGGTTACAGATCATGGGTACCGAGTTTCACCTAACTCTGAGAATGGTACAAATATGGGGCGCCCGGGTGACTCCGTCAGTTAAGCGTCCGACTCTTGATTTCGGCTCAGGGCACGATCTCAAGGTTCGTGGGATCAAGCCCCACGCCGGGCTCCCTACTGACAGTGCACACAGCCTGCTTGGGATTCCTTCTGCCCTCCTCCCTCTTGCGTTCGTAAGCACGTGTGCGGGCTCTCTCTCAAAAATAAATCAATAAACGTTAAAAAAAAAGAATAGTACAAAGGTCCTGGAATCAGACTGCACCCTAGTTCAGGCCAGGACTCTCCTGCTACTGTTCATGTGACCTTGGACAAGGTGTTTGGTTTATTTAGCTTTAGTTTCTTCATCTGCACCTGCTGGTGAGAATTAAATAGGGGTAAGCACACAGCACTTGTCATACAGGCTAAGAGGCAATAAAATGCGCCTTCATCAGTATAAATCCAGAGACCTCTGAGAGCAAAGAGGAATCTCAGACACCCCTGAAAGGTCTCCTGTAAGCCTTGCTGGGACCCCAATTGCAGAGACGAGAGAGAAGTCTAGGACCAGAAGGAACCAGTGGGAAAACGGGAGAAAGCTGGGGACAGCATTACGGAAGCAACTTGCCACCAGATTGAGCCTCAGGAAGGTAGAAACCAGGTTTGCTTGATGTCTGTGTCCCCTGAGTCCGTCCGAGTGCCTCCCAGGACTGGAGTCCATGCAAGGGAAAGCAAAATGATTCAGTTTCTGGAGCACCAGAATGAGGCCGGAAACAGTCACCATCATGGGTGCTGTTGCGGGGCTGGGGGGGTCATTCACGAGATGAGTTGTATGTAAGTCATTTGTTAATCATAATAAAGTATATTTCCTTGGCACGTCAGAGATCATAAATTTTTTAAAATTTTTTACATGTTTTGTTCATCTCGTACCAGGGGTATGAACATCTTGAGGTCACTGATCATGTCTCCTTGCATTCTTGGCCGGTGCTAGATGCATAATAATAACAGGTATTAACTCAAATTTTTAATAAATACGTCAGCAAAGTAAAACCCGGGGAGGCTATGCTTAACACTACTGAACGGCACACTTCAAAATGGTTAAGATGGTAAATTTTCTGTTATGTGTTCTTTACCACGGTGGGGGGAGAAAAAAAAAAACCAGGCAGGCTGAAGCCAGATGTGTCACTTCTCGCACGAGCTAAAGGGTGGCACAGGGCGCTGTTCCCCGGAGGCAGTTACACGGTCGTAACCCCCTTATCCAGTCATGTATTTACAACGAATCCTTTGTAGCAATAGATCAAAGAACAGCTTTTATTGACCTATATCCGCATTTGACTGTCCAGCCAATTAGCACAAAGACCCAGAGACCAGCTTCTTGCCACACCGGCTCTCTAGAGAGAAATAAACTTTCCGACCTAAAAAGCAAAAGTTTTGCAAAGCCGGACTTTTCCGCAAAACAAGCCCTCGTAACTGACGTCAACAGGGTTCAACTTGAAAAATTACCCGTTGGCTCGTGAGAAAACATAAGTGTCTCGTAAACTACTATGAGTGGGACATGCGGGGGGGGGGGGGGGAGGGGACAGCGAGAATATAGACAACCACGATGAATGAAGCAAACAGAAAGACACACACACACACACACACACACGCGTGCGTGTGCGTATGTCTGTGCACAAAACCTCCATTATTTTTATGCTTTCATTTCTAAAGGCCCCGATAACGTCAGGTAAAAGTGTAACTTATGACTCAGTCAGGGTGACGCTTTTTGCTTTGATAAATCAATGTTAGCTAAGTCAATCAGGGTGGGGGTGGCGGGGGAAAAACAAAGATGATAAGCAGCAAATATGTTTGTTCCGCAGAAAGACAGAGTAAGCGAGCTCTCACTCGGAAGGGCTGAGCTCGGGGGTTCCAAAGGGCGCACAGGAAACGCATGACAACATAAACTGTGCCCCGAGCATCGTTCCAGCCAACTTTCAGCCATCCACGCAGCTTTATGTGACGGCAGGGTGTTCCCTCGTCTCTGCTACTCTGTGGTTGTCCCTCATTCCGAGGGATCGGGGGCCCGGGGTTGGGAGAATACAGCGTATCTTTTGAGAATAATAGCAAAACAGTTAGCATCAAAGGCATTTTGTGGGGGAAAGAGAATGCATTAAATTTATATCAGGTTTGAGAAGCAGGTACTGCAAGTTAACGAGGAAAGTTTTCGCAGAGAACTGTTTATGTCAGAGGAGATGTCGCCCGAGCTCTCAAACATCCTGGCTGTATAAATACTTGGGGGAAATCAGTGCAGACATCATGGATAATTCATGGGAAATAGTTTGTGTTTATAACCGGGTATTTTCGCAAATCTTTTTTTTTTTTTCAACATTTATTTATTTTTTGGGACAGAGAGAGACAGAGCATGAACGGGGGAGGGGCAGAGAGAGAGGGAGACACAGAATCGGAAACAGGCTCCAGGCTCTGAGCCGTCAGCCCAGAGCCTGACGTGGGGCTCGAACTCACGGACCGCAAGATCATGACCTGGCTGAAGTCGGACGCTTAACCGACTGCGCCACCCAGGTGCCCCCGCAAATCTTTTCTTAAGAAAGCCACAGAAATGGGCTGCCTGGGTGGCTCAGTCGGTTCAGCATCCGACTTCGGCTCAGGTCACAAGCCCACGGTTTGTGGGTTCGAGCCCCGCGTCGGGCTTTGCGCGGACAGCTCGGAGCCTGGAGCCTGCTTCGGATTCTGTGTCTCCTCCTCTCTCTGCCCCTCCCCTGCTTGCACTCTGTCTGTCTGTCTCTCTCTCAAAAATAAATGAAACATAAAAAAAAATTTTTTTAATTCAAACAATAATTATGATTCTCCTGATGGCTCCTGTCTTTGCTTTTCTCTGCTGGGTTTCACTGGGAAACTAGCCTAGAGTCCTCAGTCTGATGGCTCACCTGTCCCTGGGCCTGTGATTAGCCCCAAAGACGTCGAGTGGAGGAGTCATTTCCCTTAACTGACCATGACTTTAGAGTCTGTGATCTATGGTCACTCTGTCTAAGCAGCTCCATGTGGGGGAAAGGGAAATGGAATTTTCCAGAATAGCAGGATTATCTCAATCCAGGGAAGTTTCCTGGACTGCAGTGACTCAGGAGAGCAACACTGCAAAGGTACCCAGCAGTGGCCCTCGTGGCAGCACACCTCGAACACGTGGTCACGAGGATCTTACTGTCTCCCAGAAAAAGGACTCTGTTAGAGGAGCCTCTATGAAGCTTACTAACTGATTTTCATCCAACACAGTGTTAAATCATGTCTGTAATAGAAATGCCGGGACAAAACCCAATAACTCTTTCCCTGAGCGGTCAGACGAAGTCAGGCGAGATGAGTGGAGGAGAAACTTCCCCTACCCTCTTAAGTTCTGTTCCTGAGTCCTGTGAATTAAACAGACAAAAGACAGACTCCCAGGAGAAAGACACATCTTCCTTTGTGAATGTTCATATTTTTATGGGCACAGGCTCCTCACAGGAAAGACATGAAACCCAAAGGCAGTACGATCTTTTGACACAGGGCCATACACTGTGAAGAAGTGGCTGTGAAGAGGTTTGGGCTCCTAGGGGCAGTGAACGCTGGGAAGGTGACTAGGAAATGTATGACGGGTAAGGATCGTTTAGTCAGGTTTGCTGTGCAGACTCAAGGTGTTCTCCTCCGATAAAGAGTCTTGGCCTCCTCTTGGCATGGGAGAAAGGGACATCTTTACAAACAGAAATGTACACCACGTTTACAAAGGGAAACTCATGCCCTACTTCTTAGGCAGAAAGGGAGAGTTCTCCTGAGAGCGGTCCAATTGCCTTCAGCTCAAAATAATCTTTGTGTCGGGGCGCCCGGGCGGCTCAGTCGGTTGAGGGTCCGACTTCGGCCCGGGTCACCATCTCACGATTCGTGGGTTCGAGCCCCGCGTCGGGCTCTGCGCCGACAGCTCGGAGCCTGGAGCCTGCTTCGGAGTCTGTGTCTCCTTCTCTCTGTTCTTCCCCTGCTCATGCTCTGTCTTTCTCTCTCTCCAAAATAAATAAGGTTTAAAAAAAGGAATCTTTATGTCAAAGTGGCATGCTTTGGGGTGGCACAACTCTGATCTCCTTCATTGGTGATTATGCCTGTACCGACAAAGCAATAGATTTCATCTTTCCTTTGCAGTGGGTACGGAATAACAGGAACCATCGAGAAGCTTCTGGGAACTTGAGGCACAGGGCCAGGTTCATAGCGCATTACTCTTTTCTCCATCTTTTTCTCTCCCTCAGCCTCTTTTCAGATGCTAAACATCAACTTTTTCTCCATCGCACCTCCCAGACACAGCTTTGGGGCGGTAGGGGCGACTGTGACCTGTGCACGGGTAATGCTTGATCAAAGACCCTCTTTCTCAGGTGCTTCCTGGAACTCCTTCTCATCCTTGGCTCCCATCCCTGCTTTTGGTCCCCCCCCCCGCCCCCTGCTCCCGGGCCTCTGAACCTTCTGCTCGGATGGGGGAAGTTGACATCATCTGCCATGGCCTCTGGACCTCTAGGCCATGCTACACGTTCACTTTCTTATTCTAGTGGGTACCGTATTTTAAAATGTTTTCTTAATGTTTATTTATTTTTGAGAGAGACAGAGTGTGAGCAGGGGAGGGGCAGAGAGAGAGGGAGACACAGACTCCGAAGCAGGCTCCAGGCTCCGAGCTGTCAGCGCAGAGCCCGTCGCGGGGCTCGAACTCACGAACTGGGACATCACGACCTGAGCCGAAGTCGGGCGCTTAACCGACTGAGCCACTCAGGCGCCCCGAGTAGTACAAGTATTTTAAAGCTCTGCAAACAATTTTGATGCCCTCTCACTGAAAGGGATCAGAACGTGACAGCCTAAGGCGCCTGGGTGGTGCAGTCGGTTAAGTGTCCGACGCTTGATCTCGGCTCAGGTCATGATCTCACGGTTCGTGGGTTCGAGCCCCGCGTCGGGCTCTGCACTGATCTTATGGACCCTGCTCTGGACTCTCTCTCTCCTTCTCTCTGACCCTCCCCTGCTTGTGCTTGTTCTCTCTCTCTCTCAAAATAAATAAATAAACTTAAAAAAGAAAGAACATGATACCCCAAACTGTCCCACTTTGGCGTAAGGATTCTTTTGAACCAAAGGCAACTGAGAAAAATCAAACACAGAAAGTTCTTTGCCTCGAAGCAAGGCATAAATTTCCCTTGCGAAGGAGTCCCCCTCTCCCATACTAGCAAGAGGGAAACAACACTTATCAATGGAGACAGAGAAGGCACCAAGACGAGTCTGCATAAACGAATCTTATTAAATAACCCTTATCTACCATTAATTTCTCCCATATATTTCCCAGTCACCTTCCCACCTTTCTTGCCCCTGAAAGTCTAAACCTTTATCTAGTCACTTCTCCGCAATGTACCACCCTTTGTCAAAATGATATGTAAGCACCCAAACCTAATTACTTCTTGGGTTTTCACCTCTTTTCTGTGAAGTCCCCGTGAACGTAAAAACTATTTTTTTCATGTTTTTATTTTATTTTTGAGACAGAGAGACAGGGCGTGAGAGGAGGAGGGGCAGAGAGAGAGAGGGAGGGAGACACAGAATCGGAAGCAGGCTCCAGGCTCTGAGCTGTCAGCGCAGAGCATGACCCGGGGCTCGAACTCCCAAACTGTGAGATCATGACCTGAGCTGAAGTCGGACGCCTACCCGACTGAACCGCCCAGGCGCCCCATGAACATAAAAAATATTAATATCAATTTCTTTTCTTAATCTACTGTCCGTCAATGTAATTCACAGGAAAAAGTACCTCACGCACGAAGGAGGGGGTGTGCAGGGGCAAAATGGGTAATGAGTCAGAAAGGAATGTCTACGAACTCACACTCGCATACCTACATGCCAATGTGAAGAGAGCCCTGCGTAAATTCCTTTCCACATACCAGGGTCTCACATGCACTTCTGAGGGCAGTTTTTCCATGAGAGAATCTGCCCCGTTCTTTGCAGAACCGTTAAGTAGGTCACCTATCTGCTTTTGGATGGAACTGTTCAGAAGCGTGCTCTCACCGCGACATGTCTCTCTCTCTCTCTCTCTCTCTCTCTCTCTCTCTCTTTTTTTTTCCTCTCGTGCTTCCTCAACATCACCAGCCGTGGCTTTGTTCATTCGCTACTAGAATAAAATTCATGCAGTTGTCCCATAATCAGTGCTCCGGAGCAAAATGGACGGGGAGGGGAGGTCAGCCAAAGCCTGGGCTCCTGGGTTTGGTGTTATTTGTTTGTCTTTAAATAAATGAGCCTAGGGGCGCCTGGGTGGCGCAGTTAAGCGTCCGACTTCAGCCAGGTCACGATCTCGCGGTCCGGGAGTTCGAGCCCCGCGTTGGGCTCTGGGCTGATGGCTCAGAGCCTGGAGCCTGTTTCCGATTCTGTGTCTCCCTCTCTCTCTGCCCCTCCCCCGTTCATGCTCTGTCTCTCTCTGTCCCAAAAATAAATAAACGTTGAAAAAAAAATTTTTTTTTAATTAAAAAAAATAAAATAAATAAAATAAATGAGCCTAGAACACGAGGTCCCGAATTCGAAAGCTGCTGCTTTTGGGGGGCGATTTCTTGTGCCAGAAAATGAAAAATAAGAAATGAAATCCAGGAATGAGAAGTCATTCCCCCACATGATTTTGCTTTGAATCTTTGCGTCTTCACTTAGACGCAGGTATAGGGGAAGGAGCTCCGGTTTAAGGGCCCAAATCTCCGAACCTGTTACTTTTGATTATCAAGTCAGAGTCAGTACTTTGAGAAAGCCTGACAACATAAGCCCAGGATGGCCGTCAAGATTAAGGCTTTTACTACTCAAAACAGCTGCGGAGCAAACAGATTCTCCGTCCCAAGTCCTCAGCCTCCGAGTGGGAACAACCCCACCACGATTGTGTGCATTTTTCTGTGACAGGCAAATAAAGCAGGGTAGAAAACTGTGGAGGTTGAGAATGCAGTTTGGCCAATGATTCTCAAGCCCACCTCACCCTCTGACTTAAAAAGTATGCGCGTAAAAAAAAATAAAAATAAATTAAAACTATGTACGTTTGGGTGAGGGAGGAGTGGGGTAGGGGTGGGAGGTAAGCAGATTGGAAGGGACGCTTCTTTAAGGCAGTATTTAAACAGCAAAACTTGGGGCGCCTGGGTGGCCCAGTCGGTTGGGCGTCCGACTCCTGCTCAGGTCAGGGTCTCGCGGTTCGTGAGTTCGAGCCCCGCGTCGGGCTCTGTGCTGACAGCTCGGAGCCTGGAGCCCGCTTCGGATTCTGTGTCTCCCTCTCTCTCTGCCCCATCCCCACTCATGCTCTGTCTCTCTCTGTCTTAAAAATAAATAAAACATTTAAAATTTTTTTTTAAAAAATAAAAAGCAGGGGCGCCTGGGTGGCGCAGTCGGTTAAGCGTCCGACTTCAGCCAGGTCACGATCTCGCGGTCCGTGAGTTCGAGCCCCACATCAGGCTCTGGGCTGATGGCTCAGAGCCTGGAGCCTGTTTCCGATTCTGTGTCTCCCTCTCTCTCTGCCCCTCGCCCGTTCATGCTCTGTCTCTCTCTGTCCCAAAAAATAAATAAACGTTGAAAAAAAAATTTAAAAAAAAAAAGCAAAACTTCAGGGCACCTTGGTGGTTCAGTCGGTAGAGCGTGTGACTCTTGATCTCAGGGTTGTAGTTTTGAGCCCCACATTGGGGGTAGAGATCACTTACAAAATAAAATCTTTGGGGTGCCTGGGTGACTCAGTCGGTTAAGCATCCGACTTCAGCTCAGGTCACGATCTCTCGGTCCGTGAGTTCGAGCCCTGCGTCGGGCTCTGGGCTGATGGCTCAGAGCCTGGAGCCTGTTTCAGATCCTGTGTCTCCCTCTCTCTGACCCTCCCCTGTTCATGCTCTGTCTCTCTCTGTCTCAAAAATAAATAAACGTTAAAAAATAAATAAATAAATAAATAAATAAATAAATAAAATCTTTTAGGGGCCCTGGGTGGCTCAGTTGGTTAAGGGTCGGACTTCGGCCCAGGTCATGAACTCATGGTTCACGGGTTCGAGCCCCGCGTGGGGCTCTGCCGACAGCTTGGAGCCTGCTTCGGATTCTGTGTCTCCCCTCTCTCTCTGTCCCTCTCCCCTCCCCCACCCATGCTCTGTCTGTCTCTCTCCCTCTCTCAAAAATAAACAAACATTAAAAAAAATTTTTTTTTAAGGTGGAGGGATACCTGGCTGGCTCAATTGGAAGGACATGCACCTTTTCATCTGGGGGTGGTGAGTTCGAACCCCACGTTGGGTGTGGAGATTACTTACTAAAACAGAACAAAATTAAAATACAAACTTTCTGGCCCCTGTGGAGAAAATTCACACTTCAGTGGAAGGCTCCTGATTGCCTATAGCATTTGCTCGCCGCCCCCCCCAGCTGTTTTAGAACTCTGTAAGCTGTAGGTAAAGGATAGAAATGCGAATTCTGTCACATGTCTGGTTCGGTTGGCTTCTTTCTCCCCTTTGGGGTGGGGGAGGAAACCCAGTTTGCCTCCATTTGCAATTCATTTCAACATTCTTTACTCCAAATAAATCCGGGCTGCTTCTTTTTATTTTTTGATTGATTTTAATGTTTGTTTTTGAGAGAGAGAGAGAGAGCACGTATGTGCGTGAGAGGGGAAGGGGCAGAGAGCGAGGGGGACAGGGGATCTGAAGGGGGCTCTGTGCTGACAGCAGAGAGCCCCACGGGGGCTCGAACTCACGAAGGTGAGGTCAGGACCGGAGCCCAAGTCCTAGGCTTCCGCTGACTGAGCCACCCAGGCGCTCCCCCCCCCCCCCACCGCGGGGGCTGCTTCTTTTTCAAAGTCAGTTATAAAGTGTGCCTGATTCCCTCGGCTCTTGGGAGTAAAACATAATCTTCAGCACATGTCAACTTGCCTATGTGTATGAGGGCCACCATTTTCCCTTTGTCCTAAAAATTCTCTTGCGACATCCGTGTGCCCCTTCTCCCTTCGGTGGCAGCGGAAGGAAACGGTGGAGGCCTTCTTCAGGCTGGAGGGGGGCCCGTCCTGGGTCATCAGATCTACAGGGAAGGGGCAGGCGTCGCACCGAGCTGTGGCCCACGGAGGGAGCAAAGTGGCTCCTCGAGGGGGACGTTCCCTTTCGGCTTCGAAGCGGGCAGGTTAACACCAGCTTCTACCGGGAGCCTTTGCTCACCTCTCAGGATGGCTGCTCCCCCCCCCCCCCCCCCCCCAGTTCTGAAGGCCTTCCTCCCGGCTTCTCCCTCTCTGCAAGGTTTCCCACGGCCTCTCGACGGGCAGATGGCTGGCTGGGAGAGCCACAGTTTCACCCAGTGGCCAGGCCTGGGTTTCTGTGAGGCTGGCTGTCACCCCCAGCGCTCTGCCAACACACAATCATCAGTGGCATTCCTCCAATTCCTGACATAGCAGAGAAGCCAGGCTTGGCCCCGCAAACGCCCTTGAACTGCGGTCCTGACCCTAACGGGGTATTTATCTTTTATTCACAGCCAGAGGTTGGGACCTATTTATGTAAATCCTCCGCCAAGGGTCAATTCATCTTGACCCCCGGTTTTCATTTCCCTAATTGTCTCAGGTATTTTTTTTTTTTTTAGAGCCCTTGGAAACTCTTCATTCAGTGAAAAGGTCTGGGGTCAGTCGGAATTCTGTGACAAAGGGAAGGGGTGGGAGGCTTGCAGAGTTTAGGAGGCCTCTTTGAAGTGTTCTAAGACGCTTTCAGATGCCACCCAGTTTACAAAGTGAAAACAGCAATGACCTCGTCCACCCCATTTTATTCACGGAAAATAAGCTTTCTCGAAATGGTATCTTCACCTAAGAAGTTTCTTAGAGCCCACACTGTCCCATTTCGGTTTCCCGGAGCACGCATTGTCCGATCTCAGCGGTGGTAAGGGGTTGGGAAGGAGCCATTAGAATTGAGGGCCTAGGGGCGGGTGCTGGTTCCTCACACAATTGTCCCCACTTAACAGGCCCTCGCACCCCCTCCCCTCATCCCCCTGCCCAGCTTTGCATTTTAAAAGGGAGCCCCCGGCACGGGGAGAAAAAGACTTGATTCCTCAGAACTGACCCAGGTTACAGGGATTTCGGGCCACATGGGAAGCCAGTGGGGGAGATATTTAGAGGTCAGCAGGTCTTTGGGGGGCCTTCAAATCATTCTTGATTGACAGCCTGTGCTCTGACTTCGAGGGGGAATCCCTTGGAAACCGGCCCAACTCTGGAACAGCCCTGACCGCGAATCTCTCTTTCTCATTGCCAGAATTGTCATCTTCCGTACCCTCGAGCCTGCTGGAATTTTTTTTTGTTTTCACGCTCCATTTTCAACAGAGAGGTGGGCAGAATCTTCTGTCCAAAAATCAAACGGACCAAAAATAAGCCCCCTTTTTCATTGGCTGTTAACTTTTTATTATGGGAAACTTCACACATACGGAAAGTTGATTAATACCATGAACATCCCATGTCCCTGTCATTTAAATACATCAGACGTCACCCTTTTGGTATATTTGCTTTATCTATGTACATAACAAGATATACAGGTTTGCTTCATGCATGCATTTTTTTCCTTCCTTCCTTTCTTTCCTTTCTTTCCTTTTTTTCTTTTTTTTTTCTTTTTTTTTTTTTGGCTGAGCTATTTTAAAGTAAATTAGAGGGACGCCTGGGTGGCTCAGTCGGTGAAGCGACCGACTTCGGCTCAGGTCATGATCTCGCGGTCCGTGGGTTCGAGCCCCGCGTCGGGCTCTGTGCCGACAGCTCAGAGCCCAGAGCCTGTTTCAGATTCTGTGTCTCCCTCTCTCTCTGACCCTCCCCGGTTCACGCTCTGTCTCTCCCTGTCTCAAAAATAAATAAACGTTAAAAACATATATTCTTAAAAAAAAGTAAATTAGAGATTTCATGACACTTCACCCCAAATGCTTTAGCCCGATATCCTGATATACGTTCATTCCCTTATAACTATCATAGTATTAGCACCCCTAAGAAAATTAACACGAATTCCCTAATATCACTTAACTCTCAGAATACCCAGTCCATATTCAAATCCCCTCCCCCCCCCCAATTTCTACCATGATGTCTTATAACAGTCTCTTCTTTCAACCAGGATCCAATCACGGCTCATGCATGTGATTTCTTTAGTCTTTTTAAAATAGTCCCCTGCTTCTCTTTTATAAATGGCATTGTCTTTTTTAAAATGTTTATTTATCAATGGGGACGAGCAGAGACAGAGGAGAAGAAGAGAGAGACTCCCAAGCAGGCTCCACACTCAGCACGGAGCCCAACGCGGGGCTCGATCTCACGACCATGAGATCATGACCTGAGCCGAAATCGAGAGTCAGGAGCTTAACCAACTGAGCCACCCAGGTGCCGTGGCATTATCTTTTCTAAGAGATTGCAGAAAGTTGCACATTCGGGATTTGTCTTTATTTCCTTGTTGTAGTATTTAACTTACTCTTCTGTCTCCAGATTTCCGGTGGTTATGTTACGTCTGTCCCCTGAAATCATATGCTAAAGCCCTAACCCTCAGTGCTCCAGATGTCACCTTTCTTGGAAATAGGGTTGAAGTCGATGTACAGTTGAGCCTTGAAAAGCAGAGGGGCGCCGGGGGGGGGGGGGGGGCGGGGCGGGGCTCAGTCGGTTGAGCGTCCGACTTGGGCTCAGTTCATGATCTCCCGGCTTGTGAGTTCGAGCCCCGCCTCGGGCTCCGTGCTGACAGCTCAGAGCCTGGAGCCTGCTTCGGATTCCGTGTCTCCCTCTCTTTCTCTGCCCCTCCCCTGCTCACACTCTGTCTCTGTCTCTCTCTCTCAAAAATAAATAAACGTTAAAAAAAATTAAAAAGCAAAGAAAAGCACGGGGGTTAGGGGCACTGAACTCATGCACGCTTGAAAATCCACGTGTAATTGTTGACTCCCCCAAAACTTAAGTACTAAGAGCGTACTGTTGGCCAGACCTTATCTATAGCATAAAGTCGATGAACACATATTTTGTACGTTCTGTATATTATATCCTATATTCTTTGTTTTTTTTTTTAAGTAAGCTTCATTCCCAGGATGGAACCCAATGCGGAGCTTGAACTCATGACCCTGATATCAAGACCTGAGCTGAGATCAAGGGTCAGACCGACTGTGACACCCAAGCACCCCTACTGCATTCTTATAATAAAATAAGCTAAAGAAAAGAAAACATTATTAAGAAAATCATACGTAAGGGGCGCCTGGGTGGCTCAGTCGGTTGAGCATCCGATTTCGCCTCAGGTCATGATCTCAGGGTTCGTGAGTTGAGCCCTGCGTCGGGCTCTCTGCTGTCAGCGCAGAACCCACTTCGGATCCTCTGTCCCCCTTTCTCTCCACCCCTCCCCTGCTTGTGCTCTCTCTCTCTCTCAAAAATAAATAAACATTTTTTTTTAAAGTAAAGAAAATCATACATAATAGAAAATGCATTTACGGTACCGTATTATATATAATAAAAAACAGTCTCCACGTATAAGTTGAAGCCACTCAGTGTGGCACTTTGCTATAGCGGCCCCAGCAAACTTATAAACCGGAAGCGGATGTCAGATCTAGAGATTAGAGTCAGGTTGAATATTAGTGGCAAGAATGCGACACAGGGGATGTTGTGGGCTCCATACTGCATCACACAGCGTCAGGCTGTCGCACTAAAAGTGATGCTACGGGCGATCACTGGATCAAGGTCATGACAACCAAGCTGAGTTTTTCCCTTTGCAATTAGATAGGACTTTGAGGTGGAGACGCTTAGGCACCTCACGAGTATGCCTGCTTCCGTCAATCTGTCACCCAGTTGAGCACTTGTTGATGATCCTTGCCTGAGGGGATCTTATTCTTGAAAGATGGCAAAATGATGCTATTGTAAAAATTCATCTGCAACGGGTAGCTGGCATTCATCTATGAAGAATCAAACAGGGGCGCCTGGGTGACTCCGTTAAGTGTCCGACTTCAGCTCAGGTCATCATTTCATGGTTCACGGGTTCGAGCCCCGCGTCGGGCTCTGTGCTGATGGCTCAGAGCCTGGAGCCTGCTTCGGATTCTGTGTCTCCCTCTCTCTCTACCCCTCCCTTGCTCGCTCTCTCTCTCTCTCTGAAAAAATAAACATTTTTTTAAAAAGCCCCAGCTTCACCTTATACTTTGCCCGCACCAAGCCAGGAATAAACCATTTCTCCAAGAAGCACGGTTTCCTTTTATTCGGCAATGGTACTTGGAAATCGTGATCTGGTTTCAATATAAGCTTTTTGCTACTGGTGTATCATTGCTTCTAGGCCAGAGCAGTGAACAGCACTACGAAATAGACGAGCCAGCCCCCTGGGTGAGCTATCCGTATAGTCCCACAGGCACTCGTGCTCAGAAAAGCCTCATGTTTGGGGCTTAACGCTCTGTAATCACTGCCTTGAAATTCTTGGCAATTTTTTTAAATGTTTATTTTTGTGTGTGAAAAAGAGAGAGACAGAGACAGAGAGACAGAGTATGAGCAGGGGAGGGGCAGAGAGAGAGGGGGACACAGAATCCGAAGCAGGCTCCAGGCTCTGAGCCGTCAGCCCAGAGCCCGACGCGGGGCTCGAACCCACAAACCGCGAGATCGTGACCCGAGCCAAAGTCAGACGCTCAACCGACTGAGTCACCCAGGTGCCCCGGAATTCTTTGCAGTTTTATCTTTACATTTGTGTTTGGTAAGTAGAGTCCAATGGGATAATGGAGCAGGCACCAGGGACTTGGAGGCTAAGCTCATGCATGACTCCCTGGGACAGGTCCTTGGGGGCCATTCTCCCATGCACTGGTGCCTTGGGCCCCACCCAGCCTCCCCATCTCCAACCCTTCCCCGCAACCATTGTTGTCCTTTGTCCCCAGTGAAAGCCTAGGTGTGAGCACAAGGCATGTCAGGATTGAGTGTGTTTACCCCACAACATCATGAGACAAGGCAGATGTGGTGGTAGCATCCTACTCAGCAGGTGACGAGGATAGCCCCTCACCCACCACCAATCCCGGTCACTGACGCATCCTAGAGCGGAGTTTGCAATATACTCGGAGGTCTCCCATTAGCTAATGGGTTGGGGCAGCAGGCCTCTGGGAAGAGGAGAGGCCTGGCTTGGCTTCCCTGCCCCAGACCTTGGTCTGGATACCAGCAAGAGGAGGGACCCAGCAACCGTCAGGCTGGAGGGCCAACATGCCCCACGTGCAGGGCCTGTGAGCATCTCCACCCGCCATGAGGATCCCGTGCACAAGCGAGCCCCCCCTCCCACCCGCCACGGGGCAGGCCTGGGGAGACCCTGTCTTCTTCCTTCTCACCGCCAGAATCTGGTTTGTGTCCCTCTCTTCCGGCCAGCCCAAGGCAGTCCCCAGGACAAGTCACAAAACGAAATTTCAGTTAGGCCCCATGGGAATTAAATGCTGTCACATTTGCCCTGAAAACTGACATTGCACAACAGAAAGATGCAGGGCACAATTCAGGCTACTAATTTCAATTTGTAAGGGTTTTTACTCAGAACAACATTCAATAGAGAATACAAACACCATGACAAGTCGAGTGAGTAAGAGACCGTGGAAGAAAGAAAAAAAGGAAAAAACTTTGCACTTTGCTTCTGCTTTGAGAACAAGAAGCACCACGTAATTCATTTTGCTCTGGGCCAAAAATTATGTCACTGGTCTTGGGAAAAGACACACACACACACACACACACATATATATAACATATTTATATACATATATATACATATGTATAACATGTATGTACATTTATGATATATACATATACACATATATATACATATATAACATATATGTATGTTTATGATATATATACATATATATGCATATATATAACATGTATTTATATTTATGATATATGCTTTTATATACTATACATTAATCATAAGATCATGTTGATATATGTGATATAGATACACATACGTATTAATCAGGAGATTGTGTTGATGTCTTTCATTCAAATTTAACATTATAAGATTTCCCAAACATTTCTTTTATACACGTGCTTATTTTCAATTACACTGAGACTGTTGCTTCCAAATATAATTAGCATAATTACTTATTTCCTCTATCTACAATATGGACATACACCTACAGATGTTCCACATTTTCAATGCCAAGGTTGCTGCTAACAATAAAGCTACCAAGTAACGGTTAAGATTTCTTTTCACTTCCTTTTCACTTCAAAACAGTCTAAGTCCTATGTTAATAAGTTATTTGAAATAATTCTTGTCTCTGGGTGATGCTGTTTGTTTCCAGTTTTAGGCATTTGCTTTGTCTTCTTTTTCGCTGCATTGTACTTTCTGGACGTTAAATATTTAAAAAAATTTTTTTAACGTTTATTTACTTTTGGGACAGAGAGAGACAGAGCATGAACAGGCGAGGGGCAGAGAGGGAGGGAGACACAGAATCTGAAACAGGCTCCAGGCTCTGAGCTGTCAGCACAGAGCCCGACTCGGGGCTTGAACTCATGGACCGCGAGATCATGACCTGAGCCGAAGTCGGACGCTTGACCGACCGAGCCACCCAGGCGCCCCTGGATGTTAAACGTTTATGTATTTCAGAAGTGAAGCTACCAAAAAAGGCATACTCAGAGAAAGTTCTCTCCAATTCCTCTTGTCTCCTCCTCAACCCCTCTGTAAGCCCCTCTACAGGTAACCATTTTGATTAGTTTCTGGTTACTCTTCCAGTATTTTTGGAAAGAAAAAAAAAGCAAATCCATATACATATTCTTATTTCCTCCCTTTCATATACAGAAGATAAAAACACTATTGGGGCGCCTGGGTGGCTCAGTCGGTTAAGCGTCCGACTTCGGCTCAAGTCATAACCTCGCAGCTCGTGGGTTCAAACCCAGCGTCGGGCTCTGTGCTGACAGCTCGGAGCCTGGAGCCTACTTCGGATTCTGTGTCTCCCTCTCTCTCTGCCCCTCCCCTGCTCACATTCGGTCTCTCTCTCTCTCTCAAAAATAAATAGCCATTAAAAAAAAATGTTTTTAACATCATTGACATGCTCTGCACATTTTTTTTTTTAGCAAAATAGCCTCCGTAGCAGTACGTAGACATCTTCTCATTTTTTTTTTTATACAACCGTATAATACTTCATTGTGAAGCTACACCTTCATTTATTCAACGGGTCCTTTACTGGTGGACATTCCAGACTGGTCCGGCATAGGGAGTATAGTCAGTAACAGTGTCATAACGTACGACAGACGGCGACCACACTCACCGTGACGAGCACCATGTGATGTACGGCATTGTCAAATCACTGTGTGGTACACCTGAAATGAATAGAACACTCTGTTAACTGTAGTTTAATTAAAAATGCCACAATAAGTAACCTTGTGCACGTACCATTTCGTAATTATACAGGCATACTTATGGGGAGAATTCCCAGTTATGGGATTGCTAGGTCAAGGGGTTAAATGTAATTTGGTTACATATTGCCAAATTCCCCTCCTTGGGAACTGAACCCTGTTGCACTCCCACTGGCAACGCGTGAGAATGCTGCTTTCTTGGGCCAGTGTGATTTGGGTAAAACGGTAACAGTGTAGCTTTAATTGGCATTTCTATTATTGTGAGTGAAAGTAAGCACCTTTTCAAATGTCACTTTCATTTCTCTGTGAACTCTGCCATTTGCCAATTTTTTTTCTGCGAAGAGGTTAGTCTTTTCCTTCTTGATTGTTAAGATCTCTTTGTTCACTTGGAGACGAACCTTTTGTCGCTCGCGTATATGTCAAATATTTTCTCTGGGCATGTCTTTTTACATTTGATTATGATTGTGTGTCTTCACCGTAAATGAAATGTATTCATCTTCCATTTGTTGATCCTAAATGTTGAGCCGTAGTTCGCAAAGTTTGCTCTACTCCCAGGTGAAAAAGACATACAAGGAGGGGCGCCTGGATGGCTCAGTGGGTTAAGCGTCCGACTCTTGATTTCGGCTCAGGTCAGGATCTCATCGAGCCCGCGGTTGTGAGATCCAGCCTACTTGGGATTCTCCCTCTCCCTCTCTCTCTGCCTCTCCCCAGGCGCATGCACACATTCTCTCTCTCTCTCTTCCTCAAAATAAATAAATCGACGTTAAAAACAAACAGAACTACAAGGAACTTTGCGTTCTGGCCAAGTGGGACTGCCCCATTCCGCCTAAGCCCTTCTTCTCACAACTAAGAAACCCAGGACGTGATATAACAAACAAACGTAAGACTCTGAAAGGTGGAAAGAAGGAAACCGGACAGCACAGACGGAAAAACAAGCTCCAAGAAAAGCTTGATATCCCTCGCCAAAGGACCAGGAAAAGGACCGCACCTCCACCCCCACCCCCACCCCATGGATCCTCCAACCCCACACTGGCCGAAGCAGGCGGTGCTTGGATTCCCCTGCAAGGGTACTGATGCACAGTACTCTAATCTCTCCTCATCCCAAGTGTTAGCAGGGCCCGGGAGGAAGCTGCGCCTCCTTCACGCTGACCCAGTTACAAGATCAAACAGGGATAGTAGCCATTCCCCTTCCCCCCCCAGACCCCTCCCCATCCGCAGGGCCCAGTAGAGAGGGGGGGCCTTCGACACGAGCCAACATCAACAAGGCAGAAGGAGGCGGCATGAGGCTTCCCCACCTTCACCAGGCATCAACAGGGCAAAAGGAGGTGGTGATAAGTGGGGTTTGGTGGTCCTCCACTTTTCCCTTCTTCTCCCTTTGTGTCTGAGGGGCCCAGCGCAAAGCTGAGCTACTGCCCCTACCCGGTAACAAAACGGCAGTGACTCAACCCATGGCGCTCCTCCTCGCTAATGCCAGCGGGGGCCATTGAGAAGCTGAGTTTACCCCCACGCTAGGAGGCGGAGAGGTGTCATGAGTCAGTGCCTCGTTTTCACTGCAAACGCAGCGATGGAGCCAATACATCCATAACGAGGCAACGGGAGTCAGTGCTTACGTTTGCCAGGGCGGGGATCGGCGGGGACCAGAAGAGGCTGAACCTATATACCCACTCAGCCCTCCTGCTACAACCTCAAGCAGGCACTACCTATTAAAAATAAATAAATAAAAAGGAGGCGCCTGGGTGACTCAGTGGGTTAAGTGTCCGACTTCAGTTCAGGTCATGATCTTCGGGTTGGCAGGTTCGAGCCCGCGTCGGGCTCTGTGCTGATGGCTCAGAGCCCGGCGCCTGCTTCGGGTTCTGTGTCTCCCTCACTCTCTGACCCTCTCCTGTCCATGCTCTGTCTCTGTCTCTCTCTCTCTTTCTCAAAAATAAACATTAAAAAAATTTTTTAAAAGAATGAATAAAATCCAGTCTGCAAACATCCAAAATGTCACGCATCATCATAAGATCCAGGAAAACAACAATGTGAATGCAACGAATCAGATGAACTTCTCTGATGAGATTTTATTTAAGTTTATTTATTTTATTTTGAGAGACAGAGAGAGAGAGAGAGAGAGAGTGCATGCATGTGCACAGGAGAGAGGCAGTAAGAGAGGGAGAGAGAGAATCCCAAGCAGGCTCTGCACTGTGAGCAGGGAGCCTGACGTGGGGGTCAAACTTGCGAACTCAAGAACCCAGAAGATCAGGACCCGAGCTGAAATCAAGAGTCAGACGCATAACCGACGGAGCCACCCAGGCGCCCCAAAATTATCTGACAAGGATTTTAATGCTTCCTCACACAATTACAAATTCTCTCCAAACAAATGAAAAAATACTGAAAATTTCAGCGAAGAAATCGAAGTTATATGAGAGAACCAAATAGAGATTATCAAACTGCAAAATACAACAGTGAAGGACAGTAAAGATGACAAGAAAAAATCTGTGAATCTGAAGACACATCAATAGACTTTCCCCAATCTGAACAACAAGAGACGAGAGTCTCAAGGACCAATGGGACAAATATAAAAGAACTAACATTTGTATCATAGGATATCAAAACAGACAAGAGAGAGAGAAGGACTGAAAATGTTTTTGAAAAAATAATGGCTAAAAATTTCCCAAATTCGGTGAATTCGAAACGATTCAAAAAGCTGAGAGGACCCCCAAACAGGATAAATCTAAAGAAATCCATGCTAAGACACAAAAGTTCTGAAAATTAAAGAGACCAAAAAATAAATAAAAACCAACAACAACAAAAACAAAAACAAACAAACAAAAACCCATGAAAACAGCCAGAGAGAAATAATGCATTACTTACAGTGGAACACCAATTTGAATCACAGGGGATTTCTCATGTGAAACCATATGGGCCAGCGGGAAATAGCACATTTTTTAAGTACTGGAAGAAAAGACTGTGGATTCTGTATCAAGCAACACTATCATTCAGAGATAAAGACATTCTTAGTCAAAGGAAACTAAGAGAATTTGTTACGAGAAAACCTACCCTTCAAGAATGGCTAAAGAACATTCTCTAAATAGAAAAGAAATGCTAACAGGCGGCTTGGAACTTTAGAAAGGAAGGAAGAACACAGGGATGGGTGAAAACAAGAAATTAGAGGGGCGCCTGGGTGGCGCAGTCGGTTAAGCGTCCGACTTCAGCCAGGTCACGATCTCGCGGTCCGGGAGTTCGAGCCCCGCGACGGGCTCTGGGCTGATGGCTCAGAGCCTGGAGCCTGTTTCCGATTCTGTGTCTCCCTCTCTCTCTGCCCCTCCCCCGTTCATGCTCTGTCTCTCTCTGTCCCACAAATAAACGTTGAAAAAAAAAATTTAAAAAAAAAAAAAACAAGAAATTAGAAATCGAAAAGCAAAATAAACCCAGTAAAAGCAGAAGAAGGGAAATCATAAAGATAAGAGGAGTAATCAATGCAATTAAAAATAGGACAACAATACAGAAAAATCGATGACACAAAAGGAAGTTGTTTTTAAGAAATCAGTAAAAAGATTGAAAAGTGAGAAGACATGAATCACCAGTATAAGAAATAAAACATAGGCTATCACTACAGATCCCACCAAACACTTAAAGACGTCCAACTCATGTTGCGATACTAATGACCCAGATACCAAAAACGAACAAAAACAGAACAAAAAGAAAAGAAAAACTGGAGAACAATATCTCTCGTGGACTTCAACGCAGTTAAATATTAGCAAACTTCAATAAAATATCAGCAAACCTAACCCAGCAGTTTTTAAAAAGAATGATATACCATAACTTTGTGGGATTTACTTCAACTATGAAAGGCTGGTTCAACATTTGAAGATAAACCATTGTAATCTACCAGGCTAAAGAAGGCAAATCATATGATCATATCAATTGACACAGAAAAGGCGTTTGACAAAATCCAATACTTAGTTATGATAAAAAACTTTCAGCAAACTAGGGATAAAGGGGAGCCATCTCAACGTCTTAAGAAATATCTACAAAAAACCTACAGCCGACATCTTATTTTATGGTGAAAGACTGTTTTCTTCTTCAGGTTGGGAACAGGCAACAATGCACACTTTTAATGCTCTTACTCAACATTGAAGCTTCTAGTGGCTTGAAGTTCTAACCACTGGATAAGACGTTAAAGGCGTATGGATTGCACAGGAGGAAATGAAACTATCTCTTTGCAGGTGACACGATTATGTAAATAGAAAATCTTGGGGCACCTGGATGGCTCAGTGGGTTAAGCATCCGACTTCGTCTCAGGTCCTGATCTTCCGGTTGATGGGTTTGAGCCCCGTGTCGGGCTCTGTGCTGACAGCTTGGAATCTGGAGCCTGCTTCAGATTCTGTCTTCGTCTCCTCTCTGCCCCTTCCCATCTTGCACTCTGTCTCTCTCTCTCTCTCTCAAAAACAAACAGACAGACAGACAGACAGACATTAAAAGAAAATCCTAAAGAATCTGCCAAAAAGACTCCTAGAAATAATAAGTGGGTTCAGCCAGGTTGTGGGATACAAGATCAACACACAAAACGAATTGCTTTTTATATGCTAACAACAAGCATGTAGAAGCCAATATTCCGAATACCATACCATTTGCAGTCTTTCCAAAGAAAATGAAACACTTAAGTATCTACTTAAGAAAGCACGTACAAGATCTGTGTGCTGAAGATTACATGCTAAGGAAAGAAATCAAAGACAAAGAAAATTAATGGAGAAACATACAGTGTTCGTTGATTGAAACGCTCAACATAGTCACGATGCCAATTCCCGCCCCCCAAATCAATCCATTGGCTTATTGCACTTCCAACCAAAATACCAACAAGGTTTTTCGTAGGCATAGACGAGCATATTCTAAGATCTATTTGGCAAGGTACGTGCCTTAGAATAGCTAAAACAGTATTGAAAAAAAGCAGAATCAAGTGGTAGGAATCCCTTTCCCCAATGTCAAGGTGGAACAGACACAGCAATGAATGGAAGAGAATAGAGAACCCAGAAATAGACCCGCATAAATATGCCCAACTGCTTTTTGACAAAGGTGAAACACGATTCAGTGGAGGAACAATAGCCTTTACGACAAATACTGCTGGGGCAACTGAACATCTACAGGTAGAAAAAAAAAACCACCTTTACCTACCTCATACCTTCTACAAAAAAATGAGTTCAAAATGAGTCGCATTTTGACATAAATGTAAATCGTAAAACTGTACAACTTTTAAAAAAAATCATAGGAGAGGGGTGCCTGGGTGGCTCAGTTGGTTCAGCATAGCCTTGGTTTTCGCTACGGTCATTATCTCATGGTTCATGAGTTCGAGCCCTGCGTCGGGCTCTGTGCCGATGGCAAGGTTTCTGATTGAGAGTCTCTCTCTCCCTCTCTCTCTGCCCCTCCCCTGCTCTCTCTCTCTCTCTCTCTCAAAATAAATAAACTTTAAAAAAAGTGGTAGATCCATACCAATAAAATATCACTTAGCAATAAAAAGGAACAAACTATTGATACAGTGACAATTTGGGTGGATCTCAAGGGAATTAGACTGAAAGAAAAAAATCCAATCCCGAAAGGTCATATAGTATATGGTTCTATCTATACAGCATTCTCGACATGACAAACGTATAGAAATGGCGAACACATTAACCGTTGCCATAAGTGAGGGATCAGGAAGGAAGATGTGGCTACAAAAGGCAACATGAAGGCTCCCTGTTGGTAATGTAACTGTTCTGTATCTTGACTAGTATCCGTGTCAATATCCTAGTTGTGATATTGTCCCGTAGGTGTGTTAGTCCACTCAGCGCTCCGTAACAAAATACCACAGTCTGGGTGGCTGAAGCAACAAACCTTATTTCTCACATTTCTGGAGACTGGAAGTCTAAGACAAAGGTGCCACAGTTTCACGTCCTTGTAAGAGCCCTTTCCCGGCTTGCAGAAGGCTGCCTTCTTGCCGGGTCCTCACATGCCCAAGAGAGAGAGCTCTGGTATCTCTTCCTCTTCTTTTCTTTTCTTTTCTGTATTTTTGTTAACGTTTATTCATCTTTGAGAGAGAGAAAGACAGTGTGAGCGGGTGAGGGGCAGAGAGAGAGGGAGACACAGAATCTGAAGCGGGCTCCAGGCTCTGAGCCGTCAGCACAGAGCCCGACGAGGGGCTCGAACCCACGAACCATGAGATCGTGACCTGAGCCGAAGTCGGTGGCTCAAACGACTGAGCCACCCAGGTGCTCCACTTCCTCTTCTTAAAAGGACACTAATCCCATCATGGGGTCCCTGCTCTCAGGACCTCATCTAAAACTAATTAACTTGCAAAGACCCCACCTCCAAATACTATCACATTGGAGGGTAGGGCTTCCACGTACGAATTGGGGTGGGAGGCACATTCAGTTCATGGCAGGGATCTTTTTTTATTATTATTGTGACAAAATATACATAGCATGAAGTTTGCCATTTTGACTACTTTTATTTTTTTTTAATGTTTAATGCTTTTATTTATTTTTGAGACAGAGAGAGACAGAGCACGAGCAGGGGAGGGGCAGAGAGAGAGGGAGACACAGAATCGGAAACAGGCTCCAGGCTCCGAGCTGTCAGCACAGAGCCGGACATGGGGCTCCGACTCACGAACCGTGAGATCATGACTTGAGCCGAAGTCGGACACTCAACCAACTGAGCCACCCAAGCGCCCTCTCATTTTTTTTAAAAAAAAAGGAAATTTATTCATGTCTTCCTCTATTACTTGTATGATTTTATTTTTGATCCTTATTTCGATCTCTGATCCATTTACTAATTAACCTCTTAACAACTTGAACTGGATATTGCCTCACACACCCGTGGGACCAGGACCCCTCTCCCCCTGCCAACCGTTTCTACATTGCATCAAATAATTTTGGTCTTTTCAGCTTCTCTTATTCCCACTCCCTACCCTTTCACCGTTGGAGCTGATGCTCCCAGAAGACAGTATACCTTCCCAGGAAAGGCAGAAATTGCAACAACCACAGGAGGAATACATAATAACCGTTAACTACAGTGACACCAGGAAAAACGACAGTGATTTACTGACTGCTAGGAATTCTAGAGAATTGACTCATTTAATCTTTACATCAACATCGCAGGAAAGGTCCGGTTCGTTCAATTTTATAAATGAGGACGTTTCATCTCGGGGAGGCCCACATCTAAGCCAAAATCCTGCAGGTACGTTTGGCATAAGAGTGTGCACGCCTTCCTCTGTGAAGCACTGAACTGAATCCAGGAGCCCTCATTTAGAAAGCAGCAGGACATTCCGCTGGCCCAGGTCTTTTCTTGTCCGACAGCGGGTGGTTTGACGACAGAAATTTATTGTCTCACAGATCTGGAAGCTGGAGGTCCAGGATCACAGTGTCTATGGGTCTGGTTTCTCCTGAGGCCTCTCTCCTTGGTTTGCAGACGGCCGCCTTCTCCTCCTTACGTCCTCCCATGGTCTTTTCTCTGTGCGTGCACACCCCTGGTGTTTCTTTTGTGCTCAGATTTTCCCGGGACACCAGTCAGATTGGATCGGGGCCCATCCTAACAGCCTTGTTTTGACTTAATCCCCTCCTTAAAGGCTCTGTCTCCAAATACAGTCACATGCTGAGGTCCTGGGGATTAGGGCTTCAGTATATAAATTTGAAGGGGTATACAGTTCAGTCTATCATGGGCCCTGAGACCGGGAAAGAAGAGAAAGTTTATAACCAAGAGAAACACCTCTACAAAATCGTATGTGATTCAAGTGGGTACAGCCCTTCTGTCCCTTTCCATTTCATTTCATCTCGTGTCTTTCAGACTTCTTCTGACCATAGCCATGATTAAAAAAAAAAAATTTTTTTTTAAGTTTATTTATTTATTTAGAGGGAGAGAGTGCATGTGCCCAAGTAGGGAAGGGACAGAGAGAGGAGAGAGAGAATTCCCAGCAGGCTCTACGCTGTCCCCGCAGAGCCCCACGCGGGGCTCAAACCCACAAAGCACCAGATCATGACCTGAGCCAAAATCAAGAGTCACACCCTTAACCGACGCAGCCACCCAGGCGTCCCTTTGATAAAGAAAATTTTAAACACATTTTGCATGCTAACTCAACACATGCATATTTAGTTTTATAAAACCGGACAAGCGTCACGATTTAATTCTGATGTACCCTGTGCAGTGGATTTTGACATCGTCTGTTGTTATTTCCCATTTTACTCTGTTTCTTTTAGTTAAAAGACTGCGAGTCGCCCCCTCACTGAATTGATTTTAGGAACTACTCTCTTTTACAACCTGCTGTTTGAAAATCAATGTTCTAATTTGTGCTGTCAGCTGTGACTGCCAATTTTTTGGTGTTCATTCTACTCCTGTTCTCAGAGCCCCGATCCTCCTCTCCCACCGCCCCACGCATGTACTCGGTCCATTGGAGTTTGCTTTTTTTCAAAACCTTGACCCACTCAGGCATTAGTTCCGGTCCTTAATTGCATCGTTTCTGTCCGCCGCCCGGGAAACTGTGGCACTATTTCCTCTGTAACAAACAGAGAATTGCCATCTAATGGTGGAAGGGGGACAATGCAAGCCTATATTTAGCATCCTTCTCCCCCGCTCCTTTCTTTTTCCGCTCTCCCCCATGACCCCCGACCAATGCAATTTTCACAAACACTTCGCACTTTAGCAGGGACTCTTTAAAAAAGTCTCTTGGAAGTTCTGTAACTTCAGCGACTCCTTTCACGGAAGGTTGAAGGCCGGGGGCGGGCAGGGGGTGGGGGCAGATGTGGCGGTGGGCCACGCCGGCTGCGTGACCTTGAACGTGCCAGTTACCTGAGTCTCGGCTGTCTTGGCCACAAAGGTAACATGAGAAAATGTGGCCTGGCGACCCTGTTGAGGTGTCTCGCGGTTCCACAAAGAAAATACAGCTGGCCTCTGTCTGTTTTCCACGCGCCGGCCATATCCTGTTAAATCTCGGGCAGATCATGCCATTCCCTGCTCGCAACCCTCCGCTGGGTTCTCAGAGTAAACATGCAAGTCCTTACCGATACCTAACATGTCCCACATAATGTGATCTGCTCACCTTCCTCCCCCCCCCTCCCGCCCCCTGCGACACCACCAAGCAGGGACATTGGAACGCCACGGCCTGCTTCCATTGGGCCCGGGGGTTGGAATTAGGTAGACGATCAGCAGTCAGATGTGATTGCCTGGTGCAGGGTGGGTATTACCAAAAAGATTTCCTGTTCTGTAAGGCGACCTTTTCCCCGTTCCCTTGGCTGGGGGAAACCGGCTTTTCTTGGAGCTTTTTTTTTCTGTCTGCACCTGTTGGCTGTTCCCCCACCCCCAAGGGTTCTGCAGCCTCTTGGCCAGGGTATGGGGTGGGGGGGTGGGGCAATGAGAGAGCTAAGGAAACTCACTCCCATGTTGTTCTTCAATGCGGAGGTCCCTAAGCAGCCCTCCCCCCTTCCTCTCTCCTTTCTCCACATTTCAGACTCTCCCTAATGCTTGTTTGTGTGTTATTTCCGGGGTTTGTTTAAGAGGTAGGACCTAGGAGGAACGGGGCCACTTTACTGAAGAGACAATCAGAAGTGAGTAGTAGTCCTCTCTTTCTCTCTCAAAATAAATAGATAAATAAATAAATAAACTTTTTTTAAAAAAGGGAAAAGAAGAAATACAAGAAATAAAATCACGCAGCACGGGAGAACCACCTTCCCTAGGAAGGGCAGGGGAACTCCTGTGTATCTATCTGACAGATGCAATAAAACAGAAAAAAAAAAAAAAAAACCCACAACCCAGCTAAGATTGTGGAGGTTTTGCTCCGAACAGAGGCATCCCACTGCGGGCGGTGAGTAGGGCTGAAATTCAGTCACAGTCCCTTTTCAAAACTCCGTGCCCTGGTGTGAATAAATCCATGAGGACGTTGTGCCATCTGTAATTCACCTGCCCGCAAGGGGCATCGTTTTGTATGCAGGAAGGTGCTGCCCTCAATGCACATTATGCCTTCCTAGAATGCGCCCTTAACTGTAGTAATGAGCCCACTCCCTCTCTGGGCTTGTGGGGCTCAGAGCTTGGCGTGTCTTCGGGTCTCTGGGGAAGGGGAGGGTACCGTCTAGGCAGCCGCCCCCCTTCAGTTTTCCCATCCGAGAAATCTTTCCACTTTCCAGCTTCCAAAAATGCCTTAAAATTTCTGGTCCACTGGTGGACCAGAGCTTTTATGGGTCAATACGTTTTTAAATGTCTCTTCGGATGTTTCGCTGGGATTCTGCAAGAAAGCGTCGGTGTCTCATCTTGTACTTGAAACCTGATCGTCACCTTTGAAAAACTTGCCCCATGTGTCTGTGCCCTGGCAACCCTAAAATAAATGAATGATGCGATGACATGAGGTGGAAAACAAATTTACAACTTAATTGAATTCTAAACAACCCTGGTATCAGCAGTTTATGAAAGAGGAAAGAATAGACAAGAGGCTTTGTAGATTCATCCCATACCTCCCCTCAACCAAAATGGGGCAGGAAACCAAATACGTAAACGACACAAATACAATCTGGGATTACAGATTGTAAACTGCGTTACATCTACACGATGGAATTCTATCTGGCAATAAAAGGAACACACTTGATTCATGCAACAACATGGATGAATCATAAATGCATTTTGATTTTTTTAATGTTTATTTTATTATTTATTTTTGAGAGAGAGAGAGAGAGAGAGAGAGAGACAGAGCACAAGTGAGGGTGGGGCAGAGAGAGAGGGAGGCACAGAATCGGAAGCAGGCTCCAGGCTCCGAGCTGTCAGCACAGAGCTCGACGCGGGGCTCGAACTCACAGACTGCGAGATCATGACCTGAGCCGAAGTCGGCCGCTTAACCAGCTGAGCCACGCTGGTGCCCCTTAGGTAACCTTTTTGAAAAGCAAACTTATTTTGGAGGCGCCTGGGTGTCTGACTCTTGATTTCTGCTCAGGTCACGATCTCACGGTTTGTGGGATTGAGCCCCGCACCGGGCTCTGCACTGACAGCATGGAGACTGCTTGGGGATTCTCTCCCTCTGTCTCTGCCCCTCCCCTGCTTGCCCACTCTCGTTCTCTAAATAAATAAATAAATAAATAAAATCAACTTACTTTGGGATAATTTTAGATTTATAGAATAGTTACAAAGACAGTACAGAAAGCTCCTGTATACCTCTCAACAGTTTTCCTCGTTGTTCACATCTTTCATTTCTCTGGTGCATCTTTCAACGAGAAAGGAACATTAGGGGCGCCTGGGTGGCTCAGTCAGTTAAGCGTCTGACTTCTGCTCAGGTCACGATCTCGCCGTGAGTTCGAGCCCCGCGTCGGGCTCTGTGCTGACAGCTCAGAGCCTGGAGCCTGCTTCGGATTCTGTGTCTCCCTCTCTCTCTGCCCCTCCCCTGCTCACGCTCTTCCTCTCTCTGTCTCAAAAAATAAAACTAAAAATAAAACATTAAAAAAATTTCATTTCTGTGGTGCACCTGTCAACCAAGAAAGGAACATTAGTACAGTTGCCACTGAGTGAACTGCGGGCTCTGTTTGAATATTGCCAGTTTTTCCATTAACATCCTGTCTTCTGTTCTGGGGTCCAATCCAGGGTATCACACTGCATTTTCTTGTTCTGTCTCCCAATCAGCTTCTTCGAGTCCTTAACAGTTTCTCAGTCTTTCCTTGTTCTCCATGACCTTGACACTCTTGAGGAGTACTGGCCTTGGGTCTTGTAGAATGGCCCTCAATCGGGGTTTGTCGGATGTTTTTCTTCGGATGATACCGGTCTTATGAGTTTTGGGGGGGAATAGCACAGAGATGAAGTGCCTATCGTACCAGGGGGCATATGCTATCAACATCCCCAATTTCTGATAGCGTTAACCTTCATCCTGTGGTTAACGATGACGTTACCACGTCATGCCACTGTAAAGTTTCTCTTTCCTTTCCTCTACTCTCATCTGGACAGAAGTCACTAAGTCTCGCGTGGCTTGGGAGAACGGGCATCAAGTTCCACTTTCCTGCAGGAAGAAGCACCCACCTACATTATTTGAAATTCCTTTGTAAGCAAGACTTGTCTCTTCTCCCCATTTATGTATTTATTGGAGCGTTTCCAATTAGCTTGTGAAAACAGAGTTTCGCCTGGATAATCTAAGGCTAAATACAAAACGGACGACACATGAGCACTGTATTCTACTCGATAAATTTCTCACAGGAGGTCAGCAATTCTCAAGCTACTTTTCATGTAGTTTGAACAGATGAGGACAAGGGGATTTGTTGTAACACCCCCAGTGTTTGTCCTATACGTGCACCGTGACGATGTTTAATTTCTAAATTAGGCACAGTAGATTAACAATGATGGCTAATAATAAACTAGGACAATTATGACAATATACTGTGATAAAAGTTGTTGTGATGACGTGAGATGATAAAATGCCTGTGTGACGAGATAAAGTGAGGTGAACGACGCAGGCATTGTGATGTAGGGGTAGGCTCCTACCGGACCGTATGATGATATATCAGAAGGAGGATCATCTGGGACGCCCGGGTGGCTCAGTCGGTTGAGCCTCCAACTTCGGCTCAGGTCAGGATCTCATGGTTCGTGGGTTCGAGCCCCGCGTCGGGCTCTGTGCAGACAGCTCGGAGCCTGGAGCCTGCTTTGGATTCTGTGTCTCCCTCTCTCTCCGCCCCTCCCCCACTTGTCCTCTCTCTTTCTCTCTCTCTCACACACACACACACACACAAATAAATAAAGAAACATTAAAAAAAGACGATCATCTGCTTCCAGACCATGCATGGGTAACTGAAACCACAGTTAGCAAAACCACAGATAAGGGGGAGTGCTGTAAACAAATTGGGGTTAATAGGACCCAGATATCTCCCTTTCAGAAAAAGAACCTACAAATAAGCAAGTAGGGTAGGCTAGAATGAACCCTGCAGTGCTGGAGTAGATTCAGAAATATCGGTCTGAATGTATATACATATACATTTACAGATGGATAGATACAGGATGAGAGCTCTTTGTGCGTACAAGAGTTAGTACACACACTTAGATTTCCTTGCTCTGTCTGCTGAGAGGGTCTAGAGGCAATGACTCCTCCGGACAAATGAGCACACCCAGCGCCCAGATCTCAGTTTCCCAATGCTCTTCTCTAATAAAAAGAACCCGGGCTCCTTGCAGAAATGGCTGAGCCTAGAGGTGGAGAAAACTACCTGTGTACAGGCATATGCTGAGATCCAGATTATTATGTGATACCTTCAATATTGGCAACCGAGTCACTGAAAACGTTTCCACGTGAGCCGTTGGCGCAGGAGCTAAACATCGCGAGCTGAATAGAGCCTGTGCGCCACAGCCTTTGTGTATGGTGGTGTAGGTTGTGCACTGCACAACCCTAGGGGCATCGTCCGCATAGAACACCATGTAGACAGCATCCTTTAGGGCTTGGCAGTGGACAATGTGTGTGATCGTACAGACTTGATCCGTTATATCCACCCTTCGCCTTAAAGGGACCAGTTGCCCATCAATCAGCCTGTTCAGGCTTTTCTCCCACCTATGTCAGCTCATGCTGCCCTCCCTACACCTTTTTCTATTCCTTTCCCCCCATCAACTCCGTCTCCATTACGATATTGCCCGTGTATCTTCTCCCAGGGAGCCTCAATCGGCCGTGACTCCCTTTGAAGCCCCAAGAAGTGAGGGCAGTCCTCTGCGGCCTTCTTCCGCTTCTTCCTCCTACGACGGAGATGGGAGTTCAGGAGCCTCATTCATCGTTTCGTCCCCTAAGAGGCTCTCCGCCCGAAGTTCGTGCGTGCTGCGTATCCTCGGCTATGCACACCCTGCCCAACGCTACAGAGCAGTCCCGCAGCATTAATGCTTTCGGCCCAAGTGTCTTGCAAGTGGCTTTTCAATCGAAATAGGAACATAAATTTTGTAGCTGTATCGGAGTAGGTTATAGAATATATGACCAATACTGATTTCTTGCTCATGTCTGGGAAAGATGGTCGCGTAAAGCAAGTCTTTAATATCAAACTTAAAAGACCAACCCTTAGGGGCGCCTGGGTGGCTCCGTCGGTTAAGTCTCAAAGATAAATGAACATTAAAAAAAATTTTTTTTGAAAACAACTTTTAGCTCCTAAAGATCTCTAGATATGAAAACCCAAAGGCCTGTTTCAAGTCTCCAGAGGCTCAATTTACAATTGAGTGTGTATGCAAGCACCCAATTTTTAATGAATCTTTCGTCTTTTTTTTAGTGTTTATTTTTGACAGAGAGAGACAGAGACAGAGACAGAGCATGAGTGGGGGAGGGGCAGAGACAGAGGGAGACCGAGAATCCAAAGCAGGCTCCAGGCTCCGAGCTGTCCGCCCAGAGTCCGACGCGGGGCTCGAACCCACGAACCGTGAGATCACGACCTGAGCCGAAGTCGGCGCTAAACCATCTGAGCCACCCAGGTACCCCTGTACATTTTTTTTTTCAGTTTATTTCTTTTGAGAGAGACACAGAGAAAGCATGAGTAGGGGAGGAGCAGAGAGGGAGGGAGAGAAGGAGAATCCCAAGTAGGCTCCCGGCAGTCAGTGCGAAGAGTGCGGTGTGGGGCTCGAACCCACGAACCGTGAGATCATGACCTGAGCCGAAATCAAGGGTCAGACGCTCGGCCAACTCCACCAGCCTCTCAGCCCTGGTATGGAGAGCCTTGAGAGTTCAGTTATAAAAATGGTGGTCACAAAAGGCCACAGTGAAAGGGGATATATAAGGAAAGACCTAAAGGAGAAATGGTAAAGCCAAATGGATCTCTGGAGGAAGAGTGTCCCAAAGGCGCTAGCCAGTGCAAATACGCTGAGACACAGGCAAAATTGAGCCAAGGTAGGAGTTACTGGTGATGGGTCCAGAAAGGCAATCAGATACCAGATTCTGGCAGTATTACATTATGTAGATGGGCAAGGGACACTGGGCTTTTTGCTATTTTGAAAGGCAAATGGCAAAAAGGATACTGAAAATAAATGAATTGCCCAAGACATGCCATGGCATTTCTAGGAAATTGTCAATAATAGGAACAGCAGACACAATTAAATTCGAGTCAAAAAAACGTTAATATAAGAGCGTATGTCCATTCTACTGGAAATCTGTTTTAAACATAGATTGTCCAGATAAAAGAATGGTCTACAGAGAAGCTGTGTCAGTTTTGAATCTGGAGGCACAGATCAAAACACAATAATTTTAAAGGACTGAACTACACAAAGTAAAAACCGACTATTATAGGAAAACAAGTGATAAAAGCACAGGTCCAAAGCTTTACTATGACTTTACTTTGACCTTCAAGCCCTTGGACTACCACTCCCTGACCACGGTACCTACACTTCCTTTGGCTTCCTTGGCTCTCTCACAAGCACACTCTCCCCTCAGCCTTTGCACACTCTTTCTTCTGCTGAGAACATCCTTCCTCCAGAGAACCACATGCCTTGCCCGCCACTCCCCTTCCTTCAAGTCTCTGCTCAAGTGCAGGACCACTGAGAACAGGTTCAAGGTTCTGCACAGGTGAGGTAAGCACTTACATGGATTCTTTTCTCTTTTTTTTTGAAGCTTATTTATTTATTGTTGAGAGAGAGAGAACACATGTGCACACGTATACACACATATGTGTGCAAGTGGGGGAGGGGCAGAGAGAGAGAGAGAGAGAGAGAAGGAGAGAGAGAGAGGATCCCAAGCAGGCTCTGCACTTTCAGATGCAGGGCTCGAACCCACGAACCACGAGATCAGGACCTGAGCTGAAGCTGGACGCTTAACCCACTGAGCCACCCAGGCGCCCCATTGATACACTGGATTCCCCATCCCTCTGTCCATTCTGCTCAACTGTTACCTTATCAGAGGCAGCCGTTCTTAACACTCTAGAAGAACGCCCATCCCCCACTTCCATAATCCTTTTCATTCTCTATCTCTTTATCTGCTCTCTTTGCCTTCTTCCCACTTCTTCCCACCTGAAACGTCATGGATATTTTTATCTACTTATTTATTGTCCCTCCTCCAACCAGAATATAAGTCCCATGAAAGCACAGTCTTGGTTTCACTCACGGCTATATCCTCCGCACCTAAAACAGGGCCTGGCACCGTGGCACGTCCTTGATAAATATTTGTTGAACGAGTGAGTGAATCCTTGTGGGTAATTTACATGCTCGCTCATATTTTGACAGACTGAGTGCCTTAAGGTACATTTCAATATGGAGGAGCTGAACGCAATTAACATGTTTGGCTTAACAAACCTAAGTAGAACACAGAATCCAACAAAGAGCGGCTGCTTACTCTTTTCAACTAGTGAGGCAACTCCTAAAACAGACCACATATTAGGACTCAAAGAAAATCTCATAAATTCAAAAGATCAATGTCATATAGGCTTATTCTTTCACAACATGAAATAAAATTAGACATTAACAACCAAAGAACCACCCAAAAGGAGCTATGCACTAAGAAACTATAGATAGCTTTAAAAAACCACTAAATGACTCAAGTTAAAAAGGAAATAAGAACTGAAATTATGAAATACTTATGAACAAAGACCAAAGAAACCATCATGTCAAAACCAGTAGGATGCACATCCCCACCCACTCCCCCTTCCCCCTCGCCCCCCCCACCCCCCCGCCGGAGGAAAAAATCATACTTGTGAATTTTGTAAAATTAATTCCAGCCTCTCATTAATATTTAAATAAAGACAAAAAGCGTTGTTACCAACTAATAAAATCAGATTAAAGAAAATAACCACTGGAAGCATTCTTTTTTTAAAAAAAATGTTTATTTTCTTTTTTAAATTTTTTTTTTCAACGTTTATTTTTCGGACAGAGAGAGACAGAGCATGAACGGGGGAGGGGCAGAGAGAGAGGGAGACACAGAATCGGAAACAGGCTCCAGGCTCTGAGCCATCAGCCCAGAGCCTGACGCGGGGCTCGAACTCCCAGACCGCGAGATCGTGACCTGGCTGAAGTCGGACGCTTAACCGACTGCGCCACCCAGGCGCCCCAAAAATGTTTATTTTCAAGAGAGAGAGAAACAGAAAGCATGTGCACACATGAGTGAGAGAGAGAAAGAGAGAGAATCCCAAGCAGGCTCCGTGCTGTTGGCACAGAGCCCAATGCAGGGATCGATCTCATGAACTGTGAGATCATGACCTGAGCCGAAATCAAGAGTCAGATGCTTGGCAGATGCCCCTGGAATCATTCTTTATGTATTCTGGCTACTAATCTTTTTTCTGTTATGTATGCTTACAAATATCGTCTCCCATTCCAATCACAAATATTGACTGAAGATTAGGCACAACACCAGAGTTATCTAATGAATATAGGAAAACTTCATGTTATTCAAAGGGATACACTCTCCAAAATAAAGACACCACACAAAGGTGATTTAAGGGAAAGTTCTATCAAAACTTCAAGGATAATTACTCAGAGGTCCCACTCTAAATCTAGAAAACAACTGGGGCACCTGGGTGGCTCAGTCGGTTAAGCGTCCAACTTCGGCTCAGGTCATGATCTCACGGTCGTGGGTTTGAGCCCCACGTCGGGCTCTGTGCTGACAGCTCGGAGCCTGGAGCCTGCCTTGGATTCTGTGTCTCCTTCTCTCTGCCCCTCCCCCAGGAACACTCTGTATGTCTCTCAAATATAAAAACATTAAAAAATTTTTTCAGAAAAAAAGTTAATCTAATGCTTCACAGAAATAGATTAAATGAGAAAAAAAATATACCTTAGCATTAAAAGTCACCAAAAAGCATGTAATAAAATCCAACATTCATTCCTGCTAACCTCGTAGGAAACAAATAATAAAAAGAAACTTCCTGAACTTAAAAAAAAAAAAAATTATACAAGAAAGCAACAGCAAGCATCCCGCTTATTGGTGAAATAAATGTTACAAGGATTCTTGTTAATGTCAGAATGTTTTAAAAGATGATTATAAAGACTATTATCATTCTATTTTGTTCTAGAGAATATCGTCGATGCAAAAAAAAAAAAAAAGTGATACGATTGTTTCCCCCAAGGCAGACTTAATAAGTTGAGTGTCTTATACAAGATATACAAGATACGAGATGAATATCAAAAAATTAATAGCTTTTCTATGCCAACTATAATCAGATAGAAACCGTAATGACCAAATATTCCATTTACAATGGAAACAAACCTGTTTGAAAACCTGAGGATAATTTTAACAAGAAACGGGTAAGACCTATATTAAACGAAGTATGAAACTTCATCAAAGAAAATCTGATTGAACCAACAGATATACCAAATTACGAGATGTTGAGAGTCAATATTGTAAGTTATGTGTCTCCTCCAACATAATTATGAACTATTCACTAGAACTTTTATAATTGTATGTTTTTCATCTCAAATGTAACCCTTCCTCAAAGAGGTCGTCTCTCACCACTATGAAAAATTATCTTTGTCCTCTTGTTTTGTAACATTCTATCCCCTCAATTTGTTCTATTCTTTTTTTATAAGACAATAAAACGTATTTCTTGGTGTTCTCTTTTGCTTGGTGGCGATCTTTATTAGAAGTAATCTTCGTAAGAATACATTCTTTTTCTTATTCACCACTATATCCCCACTGCTAGTGAGCGCTCCATAAATATTTGTTGGATGAATGAATAAACAAACACATGAAGGACAGAGCTTTATTTTCATGTAATTGAGCTATCTTAACAAAGTGTTAAGTAAGGAAAAATCTTTGAGGATGACATAATCTGTGTTTGTAATTTGCACATCCCTAATGACAAGCCGTTGAAAATATTTAATATCTTTTTGTCGCCTTAAGTATTTAACTCTTTATTTTATTTTTTAAGTTTATTCATTTAATTTTGAGACAGAGACAGAGAGCAAGCAAGCAGGGGAGGGGCAGCGGGGGGAGGAAAGAGAGAATCCCAAGCAGGTTCCTCACTGTCAGCGTGGAGCCCGATGCGGGGCTTGAACCCGTGAACCGTGAGATCATAACCTGAGCGGGAACCAAGAGTTGGACGCTTAACCGACCGAGCGACCCAGGCGCCCCAAGTATTTAACCTTTCACTCTCAAACATCATAAACATCTTCATTGGCGGTGTCCAATTGAATACCATTGTACTCTACATGGATGAAGCCAATAATTATTTACTTTCGGGCTTTTCCAGGATGAAGAAATCCATAGCTCCATTCATGCTGCCAAATCTCTATGGCAGTTTCCTTAATTCAGTGAGTGGAAAATGACTGATTCATAACTCCTTAATTTCTCAAATCCCAGACCTTCCCCTAATCCTATATTGCCTGATGGTCAACGTCGCTATTCCGAACAGGCCACATTCTGCATCATGGTGCTCAGGGCAAGAGGAAAGTAAAACTTCATGCTCTCCTTTGACATCGTGAAAACCCTTATTTTCCCAGCAGGAATGGCTGGGAAAGCTTGTTTCCTGTCAAGGATTGTTTCTATGTTTGTGTGCCCCTGAGTTTTGGCCCCTCTTCTAGGATATGTCAGTCAAAGGACTTTTAAATCTTTACAAGAGGGCCATTCCTAGCGGTTCCTGGGTGGCTCAGTCAATTAAGCATCCAACTTCAGCCCAGGTCATGATCCCCACGTCAGGCTCTGTGCTGACAGCTCAGAGCCCGGAGCCTGTTTCAGAGTCTGTGTCTCCTTCTCTCTCTGCCCCTCCCCTGCTCGCTCTCTGTCTCTGTCTCCCTCAAAAATACAAAATAAACATTAAAAAAAAGAGGGTCATTCTTAGCCTTTCCCATGAAGAAATAGGAAACCTTGGACTCTCTTACTTAATGGTCTACATAACACACACACAAAAATTCTTCAACATGGTGGAAAAAAAAAGAGGTAGAAAAAAGCATATACCATGAACGTTAAGTGTAATAGAAAAGCAGCCAATGAGACACGTGGGCTGGCCATCCCTTGTTCTCCCCCACCTCCTGGGCTTAAATACTCTACTGTGTGCCTCAGGAGGCCACTACCCCAGGATCCTTCATAATTCACCCATCTTCTTGGCAGGCTTTAATTGTTTCGAGAGTATACATTTCTGTCTGATGCTGAGTCCCCAATTTCACCCACACTTGTCCACACGCTCCTTTGAAACACAACCTCCACCTCCTCTCCTTACCTAAATCTTACCTACCCTTCTCCTTTTTTTTTTTTTTAGAGAGGGAAAGCACGTGGGAGTGGGGGAGAGGGGCAGAGGGAGAGAGAGAGAATCCCAAGCAGGCTACGTGGGGCTCCATCCCAAGACCCCGGGATCACGACCTGGGGCCAAATCAAGAGTTGGACGCTCAATGGACTGACACACCCAGGCACCCCTTACCTACCCTTCTAAGTACAAACCAAATCTCACCTCCCTGAACCTTTCCTTGACCTTAGCCCAGGCATCACTGTCTTCTCGGAATTCTTAAATCACTTCCCGGGGGCAACGCACCGCAAGCCAGTCACTGTGAGGAACACATACGCCGAAACGTTGTCCCTTTCCCTCACTTCATGCTCATCTTGCCCAAGGGTTTTCCTATCTATTGAGGCAAATGAATCAGAACACATATACCAAGGTAGAAGAAACATTGCCAGTAATTTATGAACTGGATGAGAATTTAGACAAGGGAGAAGTCCCTGCGCCCTGAAGTCCTTTGGAAAGGATTTGCCAAGAAGACACTTGACCTAGGTCTAAGGGGAATGGGTAGGATTTAGAGTGGTAGAGAAGAGGGCATCAGAGTGGACAGGACAGAAGTAACTGAAGAATCAACATAGAAAAGAACAAGGTATGTTCAAGGGGCAGGAGACAGGAAACACTCGGGACTGTATTCTGTAATGTGCCCAGGCCTGTGCCTGGTCAATGCTTGGCACTCAGAAAGTATTATTGATTGATTGCGTGAACTGAGAAAGATACTAATACGTTTGCCATATAATAATCTGCCACTCGGTTGATAAACAAACAGAAGACAGCTTTGTGTTGAGGAAGTGGAAAAGCGTTCATTTCCCCTAAATATGAAATATGAGCTTCTTATCGGGAGCAGTATTAGTCAGAGAAGCTAAAGAGACCTCATCTTTAAAAACGTAGTTGACCTCAATCAGCAACACTGCCCATGACTCCTCTCCATTTCTATTCGGCGATCCAAGTGCCAAGATTTCAGTCAAGTTATCTCCAAAAATATGTGCAGTTGATCTTACTTAGCACGGTTCCCTTTTATGACAAGTATCAGCCTTTTCCATTTTGGGGAACGTTTCTTTTGAGACACTGCCTCATGACGTCTTCTACAGAGACGGACTTGTGTACTCCATTAACCATTGGAAAGATTGTTTCTGTGAGGACAGTCAGTGAGTAGAAGAGGAGCCTGTCCCGGTTCTCAGAACCACCCTTCCACACAGTGTTCTTAACTGAAGTCTTTTGTCCTGCGGAAATCTGCGACATGGCAGGAAGAGTCAGCTCGCTGCTGGGAACTCAGGGGACCCGTTCCTTCATGCCTGGCTCTGAGCAGCAGACTGATCCCATACCGGCCTTTATCTCCCCCTCAGTGTTAGACACCCTGACTCAACTTTGAAAAACCGACCAGTCCACTCTCTTTCTTTCATTAGCCCAGTAATCCGTGTGTTACGTATGCATGAGACGAGATGGCCATTTACAGACTAGAAGAACTCAAATTTTTTTTATTTTTTTTTAACATGTATTTATTTTTGAGAGACAGAGAGAGACAGAGCAGGAGCGGGGGAGGGGCAGAGAGAGAGAGGGAGACATGGGATCCGAAGCGGTCTCCAGGCCCGGAGCCCGACGCAGGGCTCGAATTCACGAACCGTGAGATGGTGACCTGAGCCAAAGTCGGACGCTTAACCGACAGAGCCACCCAGGCGCCCCGACCTCAATTTTAAGAACAAAAGAAGTGGGGGCGCCTGGGTGGCTCCGTTGGTCAAGCATCCAACTCTTGACATCAGCTCAGGTCATGATCTCGCCGTTTGTGAGTTCAAGCCCCACATCGGGCTCTGTGCTGACAGTGCAGAGCCTGCTTGGGATTCTCTCTCTCCCCGTCTCTCTCTCTCTCTCTCTCTCTTCCCCTCCCCCACTCACTCTCTCTGTCTCTCTCTCAAAATAAATAAATAAACTTAAAAAAAAATAAAAACGAAAGAAGAAAACTAGGTCTCAGGGAACATAAACAAGTATGTCCAAGTATGTGGGGGAGATATCACATCTTCCTCCAATTAAGGCATCTTTAATGAAGTCAGGTTTTTTTCCCTCCCATGAATAACCTTTTGTGGGTCATTAATGAGCCCCTCACATAATAACAAAGACATTAATCAGAAAGTTTGATATTAAATCAAAAAGATGAGAAAAGAATTCTCTCTCGCCGAGAAAGAGAATAGCTATTTTCCAACGGCTAAACAAAGGGGCTGGAGTGTTTTGTTGAGTTAAACACAGGTTTAATTAATTCACACAAAGGTACCCGGGAAGAAAAAGAGCTTTTGGTAGAGATGTCACCCTCAAAGAACACTCATAAGGGAGAGAAAAAAAAATGCAAACAAAATCAAACTGGAAGAGAAAATTAACACATACAATTGCTACAATAGACCCACTAATGCCGGTCTTAAAATTCAGGTATGAGAACTCTATAAAAGCTGAACACGCCTTAATTAATACAAGTGACAATGGACAGAATCACTCTCTGTCCCTAATTGTGCCGAGAACTCCTAATGAAGGGCAAGTTCAAAATAGTGCAGAAATAAGAGATGGGCGGGGAGGAAAGTTTACGATCATCCTCAGACACACTGTGCTTTGAATTCAAAGTGGTCACGAGACACGAAAACCCTGCTAGGTCTTGCTCTGGACACACCTCTTCTCATCTTTTACTCCAACAGGCCAACGCGCCCCAGAATGGCAGAAGTTACCAGTCCCCCGGTTACGTGACGCGGAAAATACACGGGATGATCGATGTTACTATTTTTTTTTTTATTTAGTTTACTTTCTAAAATGTTTTGAAGTTTACTCCTGTTGAGAGAGGGAGAGAGAGAGAGAGTGCACGCACACACGAGTGGAGGAGGAGGGCCAGAGGGAGAGGGAGGGAGAGAAGCCCAAGCAGGCTCTGCGCTGTCAGCATGGAGGCCGATGCAGGGCTCGATTTCACGAACCTTGTGATCATGACATGAACCGAGATCAAGAGTCGGATGCTTAACTGAGCCACCCAGGCGCCCCAAGATGACCAATTCTAACTGAAGACTTAATTCCAGCATTCGACAGGCTCTTTTTTTCTTCTTCTTCTTTTGATTTTCTGGCTTGGACCAGCGTTCTCTGGCTTCTAACGGGAGGAGTTTCGGGACCACAGCCCTTCATCTGCCCTCCCACACTGCCAAAAGTACACATTCCTGCCCATAGCAAATCGTCCCGGCATCTTTGCTCACACATTCCCAAATCCCATGGAAAGCAGGCCAAAAGCACCCAAGAAACTAGAAGGCAGTGCATTTGGGGGCGCCTGGGCGGCTCAGTCGGCTGAGTGGCCGACTTTGGCTCAGGTCATGATTTCGTGGTTTGCGAGTTCAAGCCCCGCGTCAGGCTCTGTGCGGACAGCTCAGGGCCTGGAGCCCGCTTCGGATTCTGTGTCTCCCTCTCTCTCTCTGCCCCTCCCCCCATTCGTACACACACACACACACACACACACACTCTCTCTCTCTCTCTCTCTCTTTCTCGAAATAAACATTTAAAAAATAAAAAAAAAACCTAACAAAACAGGTACCTTTTCTTATGTATTTTACCTCCACTTTGCTTGTGCTGGTGAACTCTTCACCACTTAGTTCAAGGGAATCCCCCCTCACGAAACACACAACTGAAAGTGCGAAGTCCTTCAGGTGGTCGGTCAGTTGTGATGGTTCATGTGAGAAGTCAACCTGAGTGGGCTAAGGGAGGCCCAGATCGTTGGCAAAGCGTGGCTTGTGAGTGTTTCTAGAAGAGGTTAACATTTGATCACCGCCCCCTCCCCCCAGCACGAGGGCATCATCCATCCACCGAGGGGGCCTGAAGAGAATAAAAAGGGGGACGAGGGCCAAGTTCACTCTCTTTCTATCTTCTCCTGCCCTTGGACGTCCGTTGCTCCTACTTCTTAGATCTTTGGACTCAGACAGAATTATACCACCAGATTTCCTGGTTCTCCAGCTGGCAGATGGCAGATGATGGGACTTCTCAGCTTCTGTAACCACGTGAGCCAGTTTCTAGAATAAGTCTCTTTTAGGGGCGCCTGGGTGGCTCAGTCGGTTGTGTGGCCAACTTCAACTCAGGTCATGATCTCGCAGATCGTGGGTTCGAGCCCCGCCTCAGGCTCACAGCTGTCAGCGCAGAACCTGCTTTGGATCTTCTGTCCCCACCCTCTCTCTGTCCCTCCCCTGCTCTGTCTCTCTCTCTCTCTCTCTCTCTCTCTGTCTAATAAACATTTAAAAATAAATAAATCTCTTATATCTATCTATCTATCTATCTATCTATCCATTGGTTCTATTTCTCTGGAGAATCCTGAATAATAACCCAATGTTCTCGTGCAAAGTAGAAAGCATGGCTTTTGTATGTGACCTGGTGATATAAACACTCTTAGAAGGCTAGCTCCAAACTTCCAAGGTAGAAAGTAAGAATGGAAAGAGATGACCATATTCAAACTGTTTAAATATCCATAAGGAAGACATGTATATTCACCACCAACTTCCATAAAGCATCAGGCATTAGATATCTCATCCTGACACTAACCTCAAATTCACCTTCTGGAAACTTGAGCTTAAAGTAAGAATGACTAGCTATACTTGGAAACATGGGACCAGGACCCCACTGGGAAGTAAAAACTCAAACTTTTTTTTAAATTTTTTTAATGTTTATTCTTTCTTGAGAGAGAGAGTGGGGGGGGAGGGGCAAAGAGAGAGAGGGAGACACAGACTCCGGAGCGGGCTCCAGGCTCTGAGCTGTCAGCACAGAGCCCGACGCGGGGCTCGAACTCAGAAACTGTGAGATCATGACCTGAGCCGAAGTCGGCCGCTTAAACGACTGAGCCACGAGGCGCCCCAAAACCCAAACTAGGGGTATAGAGGCTGACACAAGGAGCAAGTGACAAAACTCTGCCTCCCCGGGTCGGGGACTGACTGTTCACTCTCAGGGCTTCCAAAGCCTCTTTCCCGGGCCTTCAAAGGACATTGGCATGATTAACTCACGGAAATGTCATTGGAAAAATCACGGAGCCTTTCTCTAGTCTAGAGACAGCCAAGCTCTCAGTATGAAAAGCAAAACTTACAGTCAATCCGACACTAATTTGCCATGTCTTAAAGACTGAGTGCCACGTTATTTGTATTTGCTAATATATCCCATTTCCAAAAGGTGTCGTATAGCTGGAGGCTCCTGGGTGGCTCAGTCAGTTAAGCATCTAACTCTTGATTTCAGCTCAGGTCATGAGCTCACAGTTCTCGGGATCAAGCCCCAAGTCAGGCTCTTCCCTGACAGCACAGAACCTGCTTGGGATTCTCTCTCTCCCTTGCTCTCTGCCCCTCCCCTGCTTACACGCACTCTCTCTCTCTCTCTCTCAAAATAAATAAACTTTTTTTAAAAAAAGTATCGTATAGCTGATATTTTTGCTTTAAATTAGAACAGAAAAATATAGGTTTCAAAACTCTTAAAGATATCATGACAGTGCTTAGAATTATTTCTTCACGCCAGGAAGTCTCAAAACCAGAGCTAGGAATAGCTGGTTTGAATCATTTAAACACTACGTTTAGTGGACTTATCCAGAGGAAGCTCACATCTTGGCCCTGTAAAGTTCTGGATCATCCTTTGGTAGTGGGAAGCAGCGACGTAATCTATTTTATTTTTGTAAAGGTTTATTTATTTATTTTTTGAGGGAGAGAGACAGAGAGTGAGTGGGGGAGGAACAGAGAGGAGGGGGGAGAGAGAGAGAGACAGAGACAGAGAGAATCCCAAGCAGGCTCCACACTGTCAGCGCAGAGCCTGATGTGGGGCTCGAACCCACGAAGCACAAGATCGTGACCTGAGCCAAGATCAAGAGTCGGACGCTTAACCGACTGAGCCACCTAGGCGACCCGGGAAGTAACCTACTATAACCCACACCTCGACTTCCCCTTCCCTGCTTCGAGTCTTTTGAATAGCAGTAACTTCTCTGTCTAGCCTAAATCCTCAGAAACATCTCTTTTTCCAGACAAGATGGTTTCCCGATACCGCATCCCCAGGCATCCTCCTCTGTAGCCGCAGAAGCCCATGCAACTGTTTCTTAAAACACCCGGCATTTTCCACCCAGAGCATTTTTTGCTTCAAAACATTTACCACTTGTAAGTTCTGTGCAGACCGAAACCTCGCCTGCTGCAGATGAAGAGTTGTTAAACACACGAGTGAGTGAATGGTGTTCTCCCTGTGTGGAATGTTCTCTCCTCCCATCCTTACCTGTCTGTGGACTCTCAGCGCCTTCCATGCATCGTTTAAATCATTCCTCCTCCACGATCGCTCCCTGGTGATCCTCACAGAGTCTGTCCCTTGACTATGGCTGCTTTTCTCTTGTTTGGCTCTTTTCTGTTCTAACACTTCCACTGGCTGCCTCAGATTGCAAGGGCTCCTGTCTCTGGTTCCCCCTGCTCGAAAAGATCCTGAAGGGTAGAAGGAAACGGTGTGCTCCAAGCACGGGGCCTGGCACAGAGTTAGAAGCTCAACAACAACAAAAAATCATGTATCAAACTGACGTTTATTAACAATAGCCAGGCCACACAAATACAGTGTTTTTAATCTGTGGGAGATTTTTTACCTTCAGGGACAAAATGTGGATTCTATATATTTATACACTATATATAATTAACTCAAAGATCAGTAATGTCTTCTGAAAAGAGCCAGGGAGTAAATGTTTTAGGCTCTGTGGACCATAAGACCTCTGTCACTCTCACGGCAGAAGCAGCCATAGGTGATGTATAAATAAACAGGCCCGGGTGTATTCCAATAAAACTTTATTTATAAAAACAGGCAGTGGGCCATGAAAGAGATCAGCATATCACCCCCAAAACATGCCACTTTGGCATCAGAATTATTTTGAGTCGAAGGCACTGGAGTTTTAGCTTCTATGCTAAAAGCAGAGCCTCTCAGGGACACCTGGGTGGCTCTGTCCGTTGAGCGCCCGACTTCGGCTCAGGTCACGGTCGCATGGCTCGTAGGTTCAAGCCCCACGTCGGGCTCTGTGCTGACAGCTCAGAGCCTGGAGCCTGCTTTGGATTCTGTCTCCCTCTCTCTCTGCCCCTCCCCAACTCACGCATGCGCTGTCTCTCTCTCTCTCTCTCTCTCTCTCTTTCAAAAACAAATAAACATTAAAAAATTTTTTTTTTAATAAACAAATAAATAAATAGAAGCAGAGCCTCCCCAAAGAGCCCAACTATCATAAACCCTCTTCCCGGGAGCAAGTCTAATCTCCTCTTCTCTAGGAGAGGAGAAGGTAACACCACATCCAAATAGGCACTGCCATGCTACCACACCTCCCATCTCTGCTCCTCCCCAGATCCCAGGGAGATGATATGTAAACTCCAAATTCTAACCTCCAGCTGAGTCACACGTTTCTGTGAGCTACTGAGTACCTATGCGCATCTATACTCATCTGCCTTTTGTCAATTTAATTCGCAGGCCTCCAAGAACCGAACCTAAGAGGGTAGAGAAAAAGGTGTGTGTTTCCCCCCGCCCCCCCAAAAGTTGGGTTTGGCCCAAGAGGCACAGTTTTCCCATCCTGCACTGAATCACAACAACAAATTAGCAGGCCCAATGACTTGTGTGTTTCTTCAACCTCTCCTCTCACTGAGGCAGACAAAACTCTGTTTCTAATTAGGATCAAAACACACTCATTCATACACATCAGTAAAGGGTTTCTCGGTGCTGACGTCTACGTTCTCGCTGGAGGGGTGCAAAAATAAATATGTGAAAAGTCACTTGTGAGAGTCCAACACATAAATATTTGGCATTTTGTGGTATCATTTCCTTCCTCTCTAAATTTCCCAATTTGTATCCCATTGATGTTTAAACTTTGCTTGCTAATTTTTGGGGGCGTTGAAAATAGATTCTGTTTTCAGAGTGATGTGTCATCCTATACATAGCGAACATTTTCGCCTTCTAAAGAATTCCTTTTCAGTCGAAGGGGGAAAAGCACATAAAAACTCAAACTACTCGACTGGAAATCCATTATGGTCTCAACGATGTAACAAATGTTCATAGAATGAATAAATGAATAATTCTCAATTACAGAGACAAATTTTGTCTCAGTGGAGATCTCTGTGTTGTTTCTAGCACACCCTTCCAGGCGGTCAGACCCTCATTCTGTTCGTTGTCAATGAACCATTTTGCGTCTCTTTGTAAATTGCAGGTAACTGATAGATAATCCAAACTCCATCTTGTCTGACAGAGATTTAGTTGACTTCTTCTCCCTCTGGAAAAAAAACAATGTTGGTTCCTACCTGCAAATTGGAATGGATCCTGTGACTTTGCTCAAATTAACCATTCTTGCTAAATTGTAGATTCTTCCCGTCTTATCCAGTATCCGGCTACAACATTTTTTTTAATTGTTTTAATGTCTTTATTTATTTTGGGGAGAGAGAGACAGAGCGTGAACAGGGGAGGAGCAGAGAGAGAGGGAGACACAGAATCCGAAGCAAGGCTCCAGGCTCTGAGCTGTCAGCATAGAGCCAGATGCGGGGCTCGAGTTCACCAACCGCGAGATCATGACCTGAGCCGAGGCCGGATGCTTACCCGACTGAGCCACCCAGGCGCCCCATCTGGCTAAACATTCTAAACTAACATATCCAATTTCTCTCCCTCCTGCCCGACTCAGAATCACCAAGAACCTGACTGCACAGAGATTCTGACTGTTGAGACTCGGGGCTCCCTTTGCAACTAGCCTTTCCCCCTGGGACCTGAAGAAACCTTGCAGGCTGAATCCCAAAGACTTGATGTAAACCTTGAAAGACCAGGACCACTAACGAAGTCCAGTCAGGGGCGCCTGGGTGGCTCAGTGGGTTAAGCCTCCAACTTCAGGTCACGATTTCGTGGTTCGTGAGTTCGAACCCCGCGTCGGGCTCTGTGCGGACAGCTCGGAGCCTGGCGCCTGCTTCGGATTCTGTGCCTCCCTCTCTCTCTCTCTCTGCCCCTCCCCTGCTCACGCTCTGTCTCTCTATCTCAAAAATAAATAAACATTAAGAAAAAAAAAGGTCAGTGAGGTGTGCTGCCTGACTGATGCTCACATAATTCTGGCCTCCAGAGAGGGTCCAGGTCCCAGTAGTGGGAAGGAAGTGCTATACATCTGTTACCCAAAATTTCTCTGACATCTTTACCGTTGATGACCCTCACAGTTGATAATCACACCCAAGGCCCCAACAAAGAAATATGTCAAACACCTACAGTTCTCCTGACCCCTGGGCTAAAGATTCTCCTCCACCCATTTGGGAGGATTTAGGTTGGTTTTGGGTTTTGTTTTTTGGTTTTTTGGTTTCTTTGTTGTTGTTGTTTGTTTGTTTTTTATATTAGCGTTTCTCATTTTCACTTCAGGCAACCCTCTTTTGAAATGCCCGATCTCCAGGATCCTAAACCAACTTACCTTGGCCAGCACATCTCAGCTAATGGTTTAAACTGGTTTTTCGGGAACAGTGCCAACAAGAGTGCTGGAAAGACTATTTCTAAGACCCAGCTTCCTCCGCTCGGGTTTATGATCACCTCTGAGTTGTTAAGCGACTCATGGTATTTGTCAACAAAAGCGGGGACTAGCCTGAATAAAATCATCTCCTTGGCTGTCGGATGCACTTTGTGTCTTTTGGTACGTTCAAAATGTTGGCGATCAGCGTTTATTATCGTAGAGGAGGAAAAACTTAATTTTTTTCCTCTACCCTCTTAGATTCTCCCACTGGGGCTCTGCAGATCGGTCCGACAAAAGGCAGGTTAACAAGAGAGAAAAACGGGCTTATGAACGTGCGCATTGGACACAAGCACAGGAATGCTCAGTGAGGAGTATGATTAAGGATCAACTCGAAGAGGTGTTTCGAATTTGGACTTACACGGCATCTTAACAAAAGAACAAGACATCTGAGAGAAGTGATGAAACAAAGGAGGAGGTCTTTTGAGTTTTGGGAGACCTCTCTCTCTCTCTCTCTCTGCCCCTCCCCTGCTCTCGCTCCCTCTCTCTCTCAAAAAATAAAGTAAAAAAATTTTTTTTAATCATAGAACATAAGTAGCACAAAAGTTCTCTTGTTTGACTTCCTTTCGAAAAGTGTTTTGGTTTTCTATAATCATACTCACGATTTTCCAGAAAAAGGACAGATGGTTTGGGAACTCTGGATCGACCGCTCTGCGTACATGTTTTTGTGATCACTGTTGTTGTGAACATCGGGATCTCTGTCTTTACGGATGATGGCATACGCCCAAAGATCTAATCCCTTGTTGTGCCGGACACGGAGTGTGCTGGCACGCACCGTTTCTTTGCACCTCCTTCTATGCCTCTCTCGCTTTTCGGGGGTTACAAGTCTGGGAACCACTTTTCCCAGACTTCCTTGTCAGCAGCATTCCGGATGCATTTCGGGTTCTCCCAAGGAAACGGATATGCACAAAATTTGGGAGATGAAGACAAGGTCTGCCAGCAGGTAGACCTCTCTATGTCAACGGGTAAGATTTTTTTCATGAGACTCTAAGGGTTTCTCTGCTAATCACCCTCTCCGATGCTACCGGCAGCCGTGACCATCGGTGGCGACCTCCCGCGGTTCCTTTCCTGGACACCTGAAGCAACTTCCCGAGTCTCTGAGAGACGGCAGTGGTGTTCCCTGAGCTCTGCTCCTTCAGCCCTTCCAACAGGCATAATAAGCACCTAAGTTTCTGCGTTATCACCCTTTTTGATGGAGATACCAAGAGCAATTTCTGTTCTGTTGTCCTAACCCTGACTAATGCAAGGGTTCCTGATGTTACAGACCTTGTAAGCACCGAGGTAAACTTTTGGCCCAACTCTGTTTGGTTCCACAGACCACGTTCCTCGTGTACTGTCTCCTTTGTCTCCCCACAATACCTGCCCTGCAAATTTGCCATCTTGGCATGACCATCTTCCCGGAGGCAGGTTGGACGGAGCTCTGAGAGAGGAAGAGGAGAAAAGGCATGAAGAGAATGACCCCCCTGAGGGGATAAACCTCATTCTCTAAGCCGATGGACACATCAGAGGAATGTCAAGAGAACATCACATCCGGTAGGTATTTATTCTATACATTAAAAAGTCCCATCGGGGCGCCTGGGTGGCTCGGTCAGTTAAGCGTCTGACTCTCGATTTCAGCTCAGGTCATGATCTCACGGTGCCTGAGTTCGAGCCCTGCAGCAGGCTCTGTGCTGACAGCGTGGAGCCTGCTTGGGCTTCTCTCTCTCCCTCTCTCTCTCTCTGCCCCTCCCCTGCTCACGCACATTCTCTCCCTCTCTCAAAATAAACATTTTTTTTAAAAAATGAAAATTAGGGGCGCCTGGGTGGCGCAGTCGGTTAAGCGTCCGACTTCAGCCAGGTCACGATCTCGTGGTCCGCAAGTTCGAGCCCCGTGTCGGGCTCTGGGCTGATGGCTCAGAGCCTGGAGCCTGTTTCCGATTCTGTCTCCCTCTCTCTCTGCCCCTCCCCCATTCATGCTCTGTCTCTCTCTGTCCCAAAAATAAATAAACGTTGAAAAAAAATTTTTTTTTAAAAAATGAAAATTAAAAGTTCCATCAAGAGGACACGACAATGGAGCCAGATTCTCGTCTAAGTAACGGGAGTCCTACCCAAACTCTCCCCCACCATCATGTAGACCCTGCTGCATCTGGGGTGAAGGAGAGGGCTCCAGACCCATGTCTGCCCTTTGACACCAGCCCTCCACGTCTGACATCACCTCTTTTTCTCCTTCCTGGGTTTCCACCTCACCAACTCTAGGTGTCAATCATTAATCCCTGTTAATTGATCAGAGTTGAAAGTGTGACAGGCTCCCAGGAGTTGGATTCCAATAAGGGATACCCACATAAAGCCTTCTCCAGCCCAGTTCCTTCTCCTTTAATTGTTCGCCTTTATTTCTTTTTAAGAGACAGAGCATGAGTGAGAGAAGGAGGAAGACACAGAATCCAAAGAAGACTCCAGGCTCCGGGCTGTCAGCACAGAGCCCCACGTGGGACTCGAACTCAGGAACCACGAGATCATGACCCCGGCTGAAGTCTGACGCTTAGCCGGCTGAGTCACCCAGGCGCCCCGCCCTCTTCCTTCTCTTGAGAAAATGAGTGAAGGAGGATTTAGCAGACCACTTTAGATGTATCTGGAAACTCTGACAGAACCCACATCCACAAAGCATGACACAGACACTATTCGTGTTAGATAGGAGTCTACCCTCTCCTTAGAAATGTTCAGAAAAAGTCTCTGTGCTATCAGGTTCTCGTATCAACCAGTTCAAACGTAAAACACAGGGGTGACTACTAGATTTGTACCAAACCCAAGCACAGAAGGATGGCTTAAATATAATCTGGAAGGTTGTTGGTCTCTCCACCATTGGAAATGTAGATTTCATTTGACTGCTATCAGACTAGAGACAGGAATATCCTGCATACATGTGAACACACACACACACACACACACACACTCACACACAAAACCTCTTTTCTACCTCTAGTCTTTCTCAGTTGTGTTATCTAAAATTAAATACATATTGACTCTCCCCATACACACACATTAGGCTCCAAAACCTTTAGGTTAAATTTCCAGCCGTTATCAGCCATGAAGGATACAGTGCAAGACAACCCCTAGGGTGAGCCTCACCAAACCCTCTCCCCTGATGGGTAAAATACCGGAGAGTTCCAATCATTTCCACTTCAAAAAGGTTTTAAGAGTTGCGTACTGGTCTCTTCGAACAAAAGTCTTTTGAGCCTTTAACGGAGTGTTTTATTTCTTCCAAGATCAAAGTCACACAGTTCTGTGAATAAGTGCATTCAAGATTAAGGCATTCAAGTTCAGTCTAAAAATCTAACCTCTTGGCCCAAGTTGGGCTCTCCATTTATCAAATATGTTTTACCTTAAATTTAACTTTTAAAAACTCATGCCTGCCTGCAATTCCCCGTGCCTCATCTCTCCTCTGTGTCCTTCCATTTAGCACATCCCACAACTAGACGGGGGATTTCCTTTGTTTGCAACCCAGAAATGTCATCTTTGTTAACAATCGCAAAGGCTTTCCATTTTCCCTGTTCTAGCACATAGATGAGATCATTCAACACCCCGTGAAGCTTTGATTTCTGATGCTTAATAGGCAAGTAGGAAATTAAGGCTCAGTGATATCAATGATTTCATTCAAGGTGTAGCCAAGTAGGATAAGAACTCCGGTCCTTCCAAGATGCAAATTGTGGGACCCGCCCCAGATGCCCAGAATCAAAAACTCTAGGGAGGGGACCGAAGAAACTGGATTAAGTTGACCAGGTCCTCCAGGTGATTCTGATGCTCAGTTAAGTTTGGGAACCACTGACCTACAAGAACCTGCACCGTCAGCCAAATTGCCAACATTTCCGACCTCATCTAATTAAACTCTTTCCCTAGTTCAGGCCACTCCAACCACTCTGGACTTTTCTTTCTGCCTATTGAGTACTCCGGGCTGACGTCTAATCGAGGGATTTTTCATTTACTATTCCCTCTGACTGGAACGCGTTTCCTGAGGTCTTTTTATGGTCTGTGCCTTTTTACCTTTCAGGTCTCAACTAAGATGTCACCTTCTCAGAGGAGTCTCCCCCAACTACCTTATCTAAAGTCACCTTCCTCAATCCCCTATCTCATTACTTTCTTTTATTTTCTTCAAAACCGTTATCGCCAACGTAGGGAAGAAGAAAGCTTTTCCTATACCCTCTTAGGTTCAGTACCCGAAGCCTGTGAATTAAACTGACAGAAGACAGGTGGCTCAATCGGTTAAGCATCTGGCTTCGGCTCAGGTCATGATCTCACAGTTCACGAGTTCGAGGCCTGTGTTGGGCTCTGTGCTGACAGCTCAGAGCCTGGAGCCTGCTTCGGATTCTGGGTCTCCCTCTCTCTGTGCCCCTCCCCTGCTCATGCTCTGTCTCTCTCTCTCAAAAATAAACATTAAAAAATTTAAAAATAACTTTAAATGACAAAAGACAGATGAACAGGAGGAACAAATACACATTTAATTGATTGTTTTAAATGTTTAATTTTGAGAGAGAGAGAGTAGGGGAGGGGCACAGAGAGAGGGAAACACAGAATCCGAAGCAGGCTCCAGGCTCTGAGCTGTCAGCACAGAGCCCGATGCGGGGCTCACATCCACAAACCACGAGATCGTGACCTGAACTGAAGTCAGATGCTTAACCGACTGAGCCACCCAGGCGCCCCTTAATTGGTACTTTTCATTTTATGGGTGTGTGTGGCAGAGGTGGGGAAGCTATGTGGAAAAGAAGTGAAATCTCCAAAGTGGTGATTATGACGGGGTTTTGGGGTGATGGTGAGGTCCAGAGCCGACAGCCAAGAAAGAATTCTTGAAGACGTCTTTGTTGCAAAAAGGTGACTTAATATTTTATTAAAGATTTTATTAAATCACCTTTCTTAAAGGGTGGTTTATTAAATAAAGAAATGATTAACTTATTATTAAATAAATAAATTAGTTAATTTATTATCAAATAAATAATAAATGCGTTTATTATTTATTCTGCCCAGGACCCGTGGGCAGTTCCTGGAGAAACGTTTTACTCCGCCCGCCTCAAGTATCTGCCAATGGGCTGCAGGTTATAAGGAAGTTTAATTTTATCTGCCATTTCCTTCTTGCCTTTGTTCCCCACATCACCATGGAGGGGAGGTGATGTTGGGGCTCCAGGATACGGAGTCGGTAGGTTTTTGGAGATTAGGCTATTGATAAGATTGCCTTTTTCTTGTAATTTGCTGAGATATTTGTAAACGGATGGAGACTCTTCTCAGTTGGATCATGTGTTTTCTGTCCTTTCGTTGGTCCTTGGGCAGCCAGGAGTGCCTGAGGAATGTCACACATACCCCCACCTTGGTGGGGGGAGGGGGGCGCGGTAATGTCGGCTTGTACTTGGCCCTCAGCTTGCCTTAGGGTCCCTCATCAATTAGACCCAGGTGCTTATGCAGCGTTTGAGCCAAGGAGTGATAAATTGTGAAATAAACAACGGGACAAAGGAAAAGGAATTTGGGTTCCTAGGGTTAAGAAACGGTGGGAAGGTAAATATATGGGAGAAACTAGTGGTAGATAAGGGTTGTTTTGCACAGTTTGGTGCACAGACTCAAGTCAGTGACGTCTCCGGGGATAAGAGTCAACTGTGGTGATTAAGGGTCATTCTCTTCTTCCTGGTAGGTGAGGAGGAGAGACCATTACAAATGGGAATGTTTGCCCTGCTTTTAGGTAGAAAGGGAGAAGGCAGAGAGTTCCTTCTGTGTCTATTGTTTCTCAGTTGATCCGCAGCTCAAAATAATCCTCGTGCCAAAGTGGCATATTTTGGGGGGGGCATATTCTGACCCTCTTCCCCACTCTGAATTATCATACTACGTTTCGCTTCTTGGGGCGCCTCGGTGGCTCGGTCGGTTGAGCGTCCGGCTCTTCATTGCGGCTCAGGTCTCCATCTCACGGTTCGTGAGTTCGAGCCCCGCGTCGGTCTCTGTGCGGACGGTGTGGATCCTGCTTGGGACTCTGTTTCTCCCTCTCTCTCTGCCCCTCCTGCTCTCCCTCTCTCTCTCTCTCTCTCTCAAAATAAATAAAGAAAACAAACCAAAAAAAAGTTTCGCTTCTTAAAAGTCTCTCTCCTGGGGCGCCTGGGTGGCGCAGTCGGTTAAGCGGCCGACTTCAGCCAGGTCACGATCTCGCAGTCCGTGCGTGAGTTCGAGCCCCGCGTCGGGCTCTCGGCTGATGGCTCAGAGCCTGGAGCCTGTTTCCAATTCTGTGTCTCCCTCTCTCTCTGCCCCTCCCCCGTTCATGCTCTGTCTCTCTCTGTCCCAAAAATAAATAAACGTTGAAAAAAAAATTTAAAAAAAAAAAGTCTCTCTCCTTTCCACGAGACTGTAAGCTCCCTGAAGGCAGGGACGTTCTCTGTCCTGCTGGCTCAGTTGTTATTCGCTGCATGAACTGACCCGGATCTGTTCTGTTCCTGCTCCAGCGTTCCCTCCCGTGTGTCTCACCCCAAGCAACGGACAGAGGAATATTGCTACGAATTGATTGGATGGGTTTTTCTTTCTATCTCTAACTTAAAGACGCAAAAATGCGTGAAAATCATTTGCAAAATAAGTGACACTGATAAAGCCACTTCTAAAGAAAACTGGATTATGTGCCTACTGAAGAGATCAAAATATGCCTCTTTGGCCTATGAATTGCTTTGAGCTAAAGGCCAAAGAGAACCAGCAGACACAGGAAAAGCTCTTTATCTCCCCCTCACTGCCCAAAAATAGAGTACAAATTTTCCCTTTTGTAAAGGAAATTTCCATTTGTAAAGACGTCTCCTACCAGGAAGACACCACTCATCACCTGAGACACTTTTATCTGTATTTGTCATACATTTCCTCCCTTACCTTCCCATAACTCACCTCCCCTGCCCAGAAACCCAAAATGCCTTTTCCTTGGTTTAGCCTAAGATAGTATATAAGCCTCCATTAATTGGCTGCCTCCTTGAGCCACATTTTCCTTTGTGAACGCCCGTGGGCACTTACATAATAAAACCGTCTTTTCTCTTGTTAATCGATTCCTTTATCAGCTTGATTCACAGCCCTCAGCCACTGAACCCAGGAGGGTAGAGGAGAAGCCAATTTTTCCTCCCCTACACCACCATGTAATATTTTTTGCAAGAAATACTTTATTTTTTTTTTAATTTTTTTACGTTTGTTTTTGAGGGAGAGAGAGAGAGAGAGAGAGCAAGCAGGGGAGGGGCAGAGAGAGAGGGAGACACAGAATCGGAAGCAGGCTCCAGGCTCTGAGCTGTCAGCACAGAGCCCGATGCAGGGCCCGAACTCATGAACCGTGAGATCGTGACCTGAGCTGAAGGCGGACCCTCAACCGACTGAGCCACCCAGGCGCCCCTGCAAGACATATTTTAGGTGTGGGGCGCCTGGGTGGCTCAGTCGGTTGAGGGTCTGACTCTTGATTTCTACTCACGTCACGATCCCAGGTTGTGAGATTGAACCCCGTGTTGGATTCCGCACTGAGCATGGAGTCTGCTTGAGATTCTACTTCGCTCTCCCTCTGCTCCTCTCCCCTACTCATGCACACACGCGCTCTCTCTCTAAAATAAATCAAATAGGGGCGCCTGGGTGGCGCAGTCGGTTAAGCGTCCGACTTCAGCCAGGTCACGATCTCGCGGTCCGTGAGTTCGAGCCCCGCGTCAGGCTCTGGGCTGATGGCTCAGAGCCTGGAGCCTGTTTCCGATTCTGTGTCTCCTTCTCTCTCTGCCCCTCCCCCGTTCATGCTCTGTCTCTCTCTGTCCCAAAAATAAATAAATGTTGAAAAAGAAAATTTAAAAAAAAAAATAAAAATAAAAAACTAAAATAAAATAAAATAAATCAAATAAAAAAGAAATGTTTTAGGTTTAATTAATAAAACTCATTTGCCCCCTTTGAATTTATCTGTATCAAACGGGAGATAGCATTCCGTCTCAGCCCACACTAGAAGTTACCTTAAGGGGCGCCTGAGTGGTTCAGTTAGTCAAGCGACCGACTTCAGCTCAGGTCATGATCTCGAGGTTTTCGAGTTCGAGCCCCGTGTCAGGCTCTGTGCTGACAGCTCAGAGCCTGGAGCCCGCTTCAGATTCTGTGTCTCCCTCTCTCTCTCTGCCCCTCTCCTGCTCACGCTCTGTATCTCTGTGTCTCAATAATAAATAAATGTTTAAAAACTTATTTTAAAAAAATTTTTTAAAAAAGAAGTTACCTTGGGGCGCCTGGGTGGCGCAGTCGGTTAAGCGTCCAACTTCAGCCAGGTCACGATCTTGCGGTCCGTGAGTTCGAGCCCCGCGTCGGGCTCTGGGCTGATGGCTCAGAGCCTGGAGCCTGTTTCTGATTCTGTGTCTCCCTCTCTCTCTGCCCCTCCCCCGTTCATGCTCTGTCTCTCTCTGTCCCCCAAAAAATAAATAAACGTTGAAAAAAAAATTAAAAAAAAAAAGAAGTTACCTTGGGCGCCTGGGTGGTTCAGTCGGTTGGGCGGCCGACTTCGGCTCAGGTCATGATCTCGCGGTCCGTGAGTTCGAGCCCCGCATCGGGCTCTGTGCTGACAGCTCAGAGCCTGGAGCCTGTTTCAAATTCTGTGTCTCCCTCTCTCTGCCCCTCCCCTGTTCACGCTCTGTCTCTCTCTGTCTCAAAAATAAAATAAAACGTTAAAAAATAAAAATAAATAAAAAGAAAAAGAAAAAGAAGTTACCTTAAATAAAACACACGCACGCACACACACATTTTAAAATCAACACCCATAGTACACATCCAGCAACTTCTGTCTCATCCAACCCTCTTCTAAAATCTGTCTCCTCCCCGGCTTCATCGGTGCTTTGTTGTGCTAAGTCTCTTCTCATTCACATATCTTGTTTTAGATACCTGGCCACATCTCCTTTTTCTCAATGGGAAGTTATTGATTTTCACTGGTCATGTATTTCATGGTACAATGGAGATAATCACTGCTTTTGCTTCAAAAGTGCTATAGAAAGGAAAGCTATTATTATGGGATTATTATATTATTTTTCAAGGACATCTGCCTGGGAGAAGAGGCCGAGGCTTCTGTTTCCTCTACCGGTTCCCTACCCTGTAAGCCATTCCCCATCATCTGGACCCCCCCTGCCCAACACGCATTGATTTTACATACAATCCAGCAAGATCGATTACTCCTATAAAGACCCAACCTTAAGTCAACAAAGCTAGGAAGCATGAGATCCGAATCAGAACTCACCTTTAGGGAGAATCGGAAGGAAATGAACATTAAAAAACTAACTCCAGCTCAACCCAGGAGCCACAAAGGGGTGCAGGACGAGACGACCCAGAATGCGCCACGTTGGCATAAAGTTCAGTTCAAGTTAAAGGTAATCAAAACCCAGCAGATGCAGGAAAAGCTCTCTCCTCGCCCCCTGACTGCCTAAATTTGCAAGTTCCTACTAAGGGCCTTCCTCCCCTTTGGATCCCCAGACCCTACCCCTCTCCTTAGCTTATATAAGCTTCACGTTTTCTCATTGTCTTTGGAACGTCCATGTCTCTGTGGATTCCCAATATGAACGCCTATTAAATCTCATTTTGTCTTATTTGTCTTAGGTCAGTTTGATTCTAAGTCCGGCTAGAAGGACCATAGAGCAAAAAAGAAGCTCTTCCTCTCTAACAGCCGCCCATCATTCATTAGCCTTATTCATTTGAGCACACTTCATGTCAACACCTACAAGTAAAGTAGGCCACAATCATGTCTCACTACATCACAAATACTCTTTTGAAGGCGCCTGGGTGGCTCAGTCAGTTAAGCATCCGACTTGGGCTCAGGTCATTATCTTGTGGTACATGGGTTTGAGTCCCACATCTGGTTCTGTGCTGACCGCTCAGAGTCTGGAGCCTGCTTCGAATTCTGTGTCTCTCTCTCTCTCTCTCTCTGCCCCTCTCCCACTTGTGCAGACGCACGCACGCACCCTCTCTCAAAAATAAATAAAAATTTACAAAAGCTGCTGCTTTAAAAGAAAAACCAAGGGGCGCCTGGGTGGCTCAGTCGGTTAAGCGGCCGACTTTCAGCTCAGGTCACGATCTCGCGGTCTGTGAGTTCGAGCCCCGCGTCGGGTTCTGGGCTGATGGCTCAGAACCTGGAGCCCGCTTCGCATTCTGTGTCTCCCTCTCTCTCTGCCCCTCCCCTGTTCATGTTCTGTCTCTCTCTCTGTCTCAAAAATAAATAAATGTTAAAAAAAAATTTAAAAAAAGAAAAACCAAGAACAAGAAATACTCTTTTGTGATATATTCACGCCAGGGCTGTGCTACCCCTTTGCATCGATTGGAAATCTCTAGAAAGATTGTAATTTTTTTTTTTTTTTTTTTTTTTTTTTTTTTTTTTTGGTCACTGGGCTTCTGTTGTGTGAGCTGCTTGCTTCTTCGTAGCAAATAGGAGTCTGGAGTTGTATCCAAGGGCCCACATCCTCCAGAGCACCTGCCCAACCTGCAAAAAGAGAAAAACTATATTCCAAGAGAACAACCTGGAATCTGAAAGAACATGATGCGGCAATTCACGCGGTTCCTTTTTCCACGGCCGGGATTTGCGTCGGTGCTCACAAGGCCCACAGTGTGGCCTGCTTACTTGTAATGGCACACCACGTAAGAATCGGCACGGACCCCGTAACCACGATTATAATTCACAAGACAGTTGTGAAGTCGTAATCATATGAGTAACACCTGGTAATAACGTCACTCCTGCCCCCTTAGGAGTCTCCGGTGCCTCATAGATACTTCTCTGTGGTCAGGCCTTGCTCAGCAAACCAGCCCTGAGCCTTCTTCGCCTTACTTTAGCGGAGCCTCCGAAGTGTACGAGGTTTCTCATTAGGGGAGACATGACCACAAACGTAGCAACTTAAAACAACACAAATTTAGTACCTCACAGTTCCGCGTGCCAGAAGTCAGGCATAGCATGGCTGGTTCTCCGACCTACGTTCTTTCCTCAGCTGCCCCCTTCGTCTTCAAGTCGGCAAGGGTGCACTGAATCCTTGTGCTTAAATCTCAGCCTTCCTCTTCGGTCACCAGCCAGAGGACACCCTGCTTTTAAAAGGATCATCTGGGGGCACCTGGGTGGCCCAGTCAGTTAAGGGTCCAGTTTCAGCTCAGGTCAGGATTTCACGGTCAGTGAGTTCAAGCCCCGCGTCGGGCTCTGTGCTGACAGCTCGGAGCCTGGAGCCTGCTTCGGATTCCGTGTGTGTCTCTCTCTCTGCCCCTCCCCCCTCGTGCTCAGTCTCTCTCTGTCTCTCAAAAAAAAATTTTTTTTAAGTTTTTTGAAGGATCATCTGATTAGGTCAGGCCCACTCGGGATAATCTCCATTTTGCTACGTAACATAACATCAGCACAGGCTTCATGTTATATTCAAAAATTTCAAATACCCTCAAGAGTGAGAAGATTATACAAGGGTGAGACTCATTGGAAGCCATTTAAGAATTCTGCCTACTTTAACCCCAAGGGATAAAGTTGACAGAAATAGTGGATGAGATTGGGGCACAGATAACAAAATTGCTACAAATTTAACGATCGGCTCTTCGGGATGGGTTCCCACCAGCTTCAGCACGTCATTGCTTCAAACGGATCATTTCTGTTTTTTTTTTTTTTAAATGTTTATTTATTTTGAGAGAGTGCGCGCACGAGCAGGGAAGGCACAACAAGAGAGGGAGATAGAGAATCCGAAGCAGGTTCCCGGCTGTCCGCACTGAGCCCGCCGCGGGGCTCGAACTCACGAACCCTGAGATCGTGACCTGAGCCAAAGTCAGATGCTTGACCAACTAACTGAACCACCCGTGCACCCCTAAACATTTTTTTTTCTCCTGGCCCTCTTCTGTCGTGGACTGAATAGTGATCCCCCCCCCCCCAAGACACGTCTACTCAGAATCTCAGAATGTGACGTTATTGGGAAATAGGGTCTCCGCAGATGTGATTAATGGAGGATCTCAAGAGGAAATCATGCCAGATTTAACATGGGCCTTCAGTCCGATCATTGGGGTCCTTCTAAGAAGAGAAGACGCGGAGACAAACGCACAGAGAAGAAAGCCCGGTGAAGACAGGGGCAGAGATTGGGATACTGCTGCCACGTTCCAAAAGCTGGAAGAAGCATGGAAGGATGCTCCCTAGAGCCTTCAGAGAGAGTCTGACCTGGCTGCACCTCGACTTCTGACTGGTAGCCGCCAGAACCGTAAGAGAATAACCTCCCGAAGCCACCCAGTTTGTGGTATTTGTTACATGAGCCCTAACGAACTAATACAGCCCCCACATTTGATCTCGCATAATCCCTCTCTATCCTTCAAGGGTCAACTTAAATATCAATTCCACAGAGAAGCTGGTCCTAACTAAATCAGATCCCTCCACTTAAACATCTTCATTGTGCTTTTTCTTCAGAGCCTGTTTTATAATTTATAATGAGATGATAGGTGATAGATAGATAGATAATAGTAGATAGATAGATAGATAGACAGATAGATAGATTGTGGTAGGGTCCCCTCCCTAAGGAGAAAAAAGAAACCTCAAGGCAACCTGGCTATACGCGTACATGACAACATCCCGCATGACCCTGTAACATGAGACCGCTTCATCAGACGGCATGTTTGTGTGTTACCAGATATGGGAGACGAAGAAGTAAAAAATACATAAGAAACTACACCACGTGGCGTTCGGGGCTCAGTTCTTCGGGTACGAACCCAACTGAGTGGCGCCAGCAGGAATAAAGTTGCCTCCTGGAAAGAAAAGGCTCCGTGTCACGACTCCCTGTGTGAGAATCCTGACACAAGATCGATAGATAATAGGTAGATGGATAGATGATAGATAATAAATAGATGATAGATAGATAGATAGATGAGAGATGAGAGATAGACGATAGATAGATGATAGATAATAAATAGATGATAGATAGATGATTGATAGATGATAGATGAGAGATAGACGATAGATAGATGGTAGATAATAAATAGATGATAGATAGATAGATGATAGATGAGAGATAGACGATAGATGATAGATAATAAATAGATGATAGATAGATAGATGAGAGATAGACAATAGATAGATGATAGATAATAGATGATAGATAGGTAGATGATAGATGAGAGATAGACGATAGATGATAGATAGACAATAAATAGATGATTGGTGGATAGATAGATGATAGATAGATGAGAGATAGACGATAGATAGATGATAGATAGATAACAAATGGATGATAGACAGATAGATAGATAGATGAGAGATAGATGAGAGATAGACGATACATAGATGATAGATAGATAACAAATAGACTGATAGATGATTGATAGATAGATAGATAGATAGATGATAGATTTTTTTACCTGTCTATATACCTCACTTGACATAAGCTCCTTGAGGGGGAGGACATGATCGATCTTGTTCACTGCTTTATTCCCAGTATGTAGCAGAATGCATGTACTTAGCAGATGCTCTTTCTTTTCACTCCGTCTTGATGTGTCCCACGTCACTGTCCGCTCCTTCTCGGTCTCTTCTGCTGCGTCCTCTTCGTGTCTCCAATCACTAAGTGTTAGATGATCCCACAGCTTAGTCCTCAAGTCTCTTCTCTAGCCACATCTACTTCCCAGGTGATTTCATCTCGTCTCGTGGCTTTAACTACCTTCTACGTGCTGCCAAAGCTCAATTTTTTTTTTTAAATCTCCTTGCACAAAAGACCTGTTATCCAAATACCAGCCCGAAGTCACTACTTCTGTGTCTGTGACAGTGTTTTATTCCTCGATCTGCATGTGGGTTTCAGGGGACGTCACTTTGTGAAAATTCAATGAGTATTTTTCTGCTAGGATATGATATTTCCAGGGGCGCCTGGGTGGCTCAGTCGGCCAAGAGTCTGACTCTTGGTTTCGGCTCAGGTCACGATCTCACGGTTCATGAGTTCAAGCCCCATGGCGGGCTCTGCACTGACAGCACGGAGCCTTCTTGGGATTCTCTCTGCCCCTCCCCCAACTCACGCTGTCTCTCTCTAAATTAATTAATTAATTAATTAAATTTTAAAAAGAACATATTTCAATTAAAAGTTATTTTTAAAGTAAAAAAATAGGGCGCCTGGGTGGCTCAGTCGGCTAAGCCGCCAACTTCGGCTCAGGTCATGATCTCGCGGTCCGTGAGTTCGAGCCCCGCCAGGCTCTGTGCTGACAGCTCAGAGCCTGGAGCCTGTTTCCGATTCTGTGTCTCCCTCTCTCTGACCTTCCCCCGTTCATGCTCTGTCTCTCTCTGTCTCAAAAATAAATAAACGTTGAAAAAAAATTTTTTTTTAAAAAGTAAAAAAATAATTAACAATCCCCCAAACAAACAAAAACCCTCCTGATCTTGCCCCCTTCACCTCCTCCGTGCTCTCCCGTCTTGGTATTTGGCAATCCCATTTTTCCAGCTGTTCGGGGCAGAAACGTTGGAGTCATCCTTGGTTTCTGGCACTCGACGTCCAACCCGCCAATTTGCCATTCTGCGATACCTTCAAAATACATCCAGACTATGACCTCTTCTCACTCCTTACTTCCCAGTACGAGCTGCCATTTTCTCCACTTCCCCCCCCCGCCCCCCGCCTGCCAACAGTCTCTTCCCAACACTGTGCCCATCACTCCTCAGTCAACACCTTCCAGTGACTTCGCATTCCAGAGTCAAATTCCAAGTTCTTCTCGTAGTCCAGTCTTACCTCCTTCTGCTTTTTCCCATCACCATTTTCCTCATTATTCCTCAAACACGCCAAGCATGATTCCACCTTAGGGGCTTTCTAAAACTTGTTTGTTTGTTTGTTTGTTTGTTTGTTTTAACATTTATTTATTGTTGAGAGACAGAGTGCAAGTGGGTTAGGGGCAGAGAGAGAGGGAGACACAGAATCCGAAGCAGGCTCCAGGCTCCCAGTTGTCAACACAGAGCCCGACGCGGGGCTCGAACTCACAAACTGTGAGATCATGACCTGAGCCAAAGTCAGACACTTAACCGACAGAGCCACCCAGGAGCCCCCCGGTTTCTTTCTTTTTTTTTTTTAATGTGTGTTTATTTTTGAGAAAGAGAGACAGAGACAGAGTACGAGCAGGGAAGGGGCAGAGAGAGAAGGAGACACAGAATCCAAAGCAGGCTCCAGGCTCCGAGCTATCAGCACAGAGCCCAACGCGGGGCTCGAACCAGCGAATGGCGAGATCGTGACCCGAGCCGAAGTCGAATGCTTGAGCGACTGAGCCACCCAGGCGCCCTTCGAGTAATATATAATTTTTAATAAAATCTACTTAAGAGCAAAGAGTTCACCAACTTAACTGTCGTAAGATGGAAGACCGAATGACTCCAAAGTAGAATCCATTTGATTGATGTATCACCTCCGAAGTTAACAGTGTTTGGGTGGCCAAAGGAAGTAAAAACCAAGGAAACTTGCTCTGAAGACACTGGGCTTCATTTGATCTATACTATTTCCAAAGTCAACTCCTGCTCCCATGTTTTATCTGCAGGAGGTAATGCGTTTGGAATCAAGTCAAGCAGGCATCACAGAAGCTTAAATGTTTTGAAGTGCTGGTACAGAACATCGTACACTTTCCCAAGGTAATCCGAGCTTCAAGAGGAAGTTCTTTCAATTAGTACAGCTTCTCATTTTGACGTGCCTGTGGCTTACACCGTGGGTCATTGTTTCCCCTTCTAACTTCGTCCCACCATGAACCACGGAATGTTACCATCCATCATTCAAGTTTGAAACTCACCCGTTCACAAACCGGGGACGTCGGCTGTGCATCTGAGAAGCCCCATACGATCCACATACATGAAACGGTACCTACCTACACTCGGTGAAACCCCAGTAAAATTATGGGCGTTCTACTTTTCTTCTAGTCCATTCTCGTGGCAGGAAAGGAAAGGGGAAAAAAAAACACACTTCTCCGTCTTACGCTCCTACAAATTCCTTACTAAGTGGTGTTGAACCGTGGATTGGGGTGTTACTCAAGTCGACACTGACGGCTGCTTTTTCCGTTTGCTTACAGGAAAGCACATGCAGGTACCCTGAAACCTGACCTCAGACGCTGGTCTCTACGTGACCCTGTGAACCTTGCCTGGGACAGTTTGGTTATACACATTCATGAATCATACGGTTATCACTTTCCCCTGTCATAGCTGGTTAACCTCAGGGAATTACCACGGGAGCCCTCGTGCCCCATCAAGCGCTAGCAAGATCCGATGTAGGTACGGTGTCCCCGGCTGAATTGAGTTCCCCGGGAAGTCCTTTTCTGTTCTCCCCCAGCCTCTGTCTCCCCACAGTGAGAGAAGGACGTTGTGTGCCCCCCATAGGCCCCAAGAATTGTTACATCTGTGACAAATTGCAAACCCAGGACTCTTGCTTCCTAGCTTTCCTGATGTTTATCTTTGAACTGGGATCTTTTTTAAAATAAGGATGCTGCGCTTTTTAATAAAAAAAAAATATTTATTTTTGACAGAGAGAGAGAGTCCTTGTGCACACGTGGGGGAGGGGCAGAGAGAGAGAGAGAGAGACACGGAGAGACAGAGGTGCTTCTGGAGGGCTCCTCAGTGCAAGAGAAAATCTACAGTTCACTGACAAATTGCCTGGGTCTGGAAATACTCAGCACGCTTGCAGCCTTTCGGTGTTTGCGTTAAGAATATGCTCAGAAAAATGCAGCATTCAGCCCTCAAACGGAGCGATGGAGTCTAAATAGCTCCCCTGACAGTCTGGCTCAGAAAAGAATGCCTTTCACAGACATATCCAGGGATCCCGTCTTAAAAGAGTTCTTGCAAGCTCGGAAGACCTGTGCACATAAAATATTAGAAAACAAAGCATGGGAAAATTTCCCGTAGAAGGCACTCCTGAGAAATGCAATTTGAGGTTCTTAAAAAAAAAAAATCCACTGCTACCATTGCCAGCCAGAGATTTGGTGGAGAGGAGAAGGTCAGGCTTGCGGGGAACTTCGATTCACTTCAAGAACACAACACGAACATCAATATTAGTCGCACAGGTATTTGCTTAAGCTCACTGCCATCCGTTGGTGTCACCTGCACGAGGCATTAAATGCCCACAAGAGATATGCAACGGCAGCTTTCTCAGCAAGCTGGAACAAAGAGACGTAGCTACCGTCCTCACGCTCAAGACGACTCCGAAAGACCCAGCCAAAACAAAGAGCACACGCAGGTCAGGTCATTTCTGAATTCGCAGACTTTCACTGCCACGAGGGTCAACGAGGCTTTTTGGAAACCAGAGAAAATTGAAACCAAACAAACAAACAAACCAGAGGTCAAGTCAGAAGGAGAGCCCTTGATCTGCAAGGCACGTGCCCAACAACTGCCGGTCGCTGGAGAGGGACTGTGAACTTCTCTGTTCACGGAGGAGACAGCGCACAAAACAATCTCGCCTCGCCCATGACGCAGACCTTGAGAACAATACGTGTCAAGTTTACGAACTCCAAAGCTCGGCCTGTGAGAATTCATTCAAAAGGAGAAAACAACCTATTCCCCGCCTGATCATAAATTGCAGGAAATGCCAGGCACTTGGAATATTATGGCCCATATGCCACGGATTCATTAAAACCCAGACCTGTTTAAGCTACAGGAAGCACAGATTGGTGGAATGTGTCCTGGCTGATTTAGGTCTTTTTCTGTTTTCTAGCTCTCTGTTAAGAAGGTTAAAGGAGAGAGAGGAGAGAGAGAGAGAGAGAGAGAGAGAGAGAGAGAGAGAAGGGCAGGAAGGAAAGAAATTCTCCATTGCTCATGCTTATCACTCAGAGATGCTGTGAAAATCAACGGAGAGCATCCTTGGAACACGGAGGGGCTTCTGGAAGCCCGACGCGGGGCATCTCCCAGAGCTGCGTGCCAGGAGCTTGGCCCCTATCACCACTGACTCCACAGTGGCTGGGACGTTGAGAGCTTCACGGTGCAAATTTCCTCCTTCAGGAAGTCCCGCATGTAAATGACGATTCATTTGTATTCTCTGATGTTCCTTGTGTGGGAGGTAGGAGCTGACTGCCTCTTTCTAAAATAATTTCCTAAGCGGGACCTTTTTCTTAATATCAAGGCATTTTAACTGGGGAGGAGAAAGGAAGGAAATGAAACATCTCATTCAGCGGTGAGTGGATTGATTCACTTCCTCATTCCACAAACATGTATGGAGCCACTCCAACGTGCCAGAAATTCCGGTGGACCCTGCGAAGGCACAACCAAATAAGGCAGGGCTCTGGCCTCAGGGAGCTGATGGTCTTCATAAAGGAGGGAAATGAATGGGCCTGTGATCTAGCACAGCACTGTGCTGAGGGTAAGACTGAGCGACAAAAGAGTCCGTTGTGGCCGCATCGGTAGGGCGTGCCTTGAGCTAGCCAGGAAAGACTCAGAAGAATTAGATTGAGAAGAAGAAAAGGGCATCCCAGGCTGCAGCACCCACAAAAACAGGGGTGAACCAGCTTTCCTACAATGTAGAGAAATACGAAATGGGCTATGTGTGTAAGGAGCACCTAAGAAAACGCAGGCATCCAACGAACGGGTTTAAACAAACGGGGTGGAGGGGCGCCTGGCTGGCTCAGTCGGAAGAGCATGTGACTCTTGATCTCAGGGTCGTGGGTTCGAGCCCCACGTTGGGTGCAGAGATTACGTAAATACACAAAAATTTTTAAAAATTAAAAAAAAAAAGGCAAATGGGGTAGAGCCCGTGAAAGCTCAAAAGTGTTAACCTTAAAAAGAAAATAGCCAGTTATTTTAACAGAAAAAAAAAACTGGGATTATTCCAGAAGAGCAGAGAATTACAATATGGGCTATGCAAGCTATGGGAAAACCACAGGTGAGTCCAACAAATGGAGGAGAGGAGCCCTATTTTATGGAGAAGGAGGAAGTTGGGAGAGGTGGTTTTGAATGCAAGCCTGTTTGAGAAAAGCAGGGGTTCAGCGTGATGATGGTTTCTCCTTGGTTGAGCTGCAAGGGTAGTCCATTTCTTTTTTTTTTTTTAATGTCTATTTATTTTTGAGAGTGAGCGAGTGAAAGAGAGAGAGACACAGAGACAGAGAAAGAATGAGGGAGGGGCAGAAAGAGAAGGACAGAGGATCCGAAGCGGGTTCCATGCAGACAACAGACAGCCAGACTTTGAGGCCCGAACCCGCGAACCGCGAGATCATGACCAGAGCCAAAGTCAGACGATTGACTGAGCCACCCAGGCGCCCCTGGGTGGGGGGTTGGGGGTCAATTTCCTTTTGGGGGGTCTGTAATTGATCATTCTTTCCTCTTGAAGAGTCTTCTGTTAGGAGTCTGTAATTGATGATTTGTTCCTGTAATTGACATTTCTGGTAGGCGCCTTCTACTACTCCCCGCTTCCAGCCTCCGGAGTCCACGTTAATGAGGTTTCCTTGTATTAATTTTCACACAGTAAATAAGAAGTAACCATGTCAGAGATGCTTTCTCAGAATCACTGATTTTTTTTTTTAAGGTTCCTTGAGAAGCGGCGACTGATTCGCATCTGATTCGTGACCGCCGAACTATAGAAAATGTGCAGATCTGCTCGACCATGTGAATACCTTTAGCTGAGGTGATGCAGGTCCCTTTGGATGCGGTGGTCTGAAATCTTAGAGATTGTGCTTTGGCGAGCTGGAGCAGTTGCCTTCTAAAAACACTAATGACAACCAAAACTTATTGAGCTCTCATGAGATGGCGGGCACTATGATTGCCCCGAGGCTATCCAATGACTAAGAAACAGTCCCTTGCCCTCAGTGACCTCTGAAAAACTAGCCATTAGGGGAAAAAAAAAAAAAAGCAAGCTCTTACCCAACCTCTAATTAAAACGTGAGGTCTCCGTTGTTAGTATTTTAAGGATAGTCCTTTCTCTCAGTTCGGCAGTCTGGAAAAGACATCTAAATTAAAGAGAGTAATGTGTACGTAGAACACTCCATTTATCACAGTTCCGGGAGAAAAAGCTAGAAAAGCCGAGCGTCTGCTGCCCCAGTGTGGCCACACTGCACCCTTTGCTTTCAGCAACCACATGAATGTACATTTCCCACATCAACACTGGACCTGTGAAATTAAGAATTTTGGAGAATAAGGCTACAATATTGGGTAAGCGGGGGGTGGGGGTGCGGGGTAAAGAGGTTCTCTTTTACCATGGCCCTAGGAAAGTCCTACGGTGAAAACTGAAAAAGAACAAAAGCAAAAAAACCACAACTGAATCTCTCCAGGATAGCTCAAGAGATCCCAGTAGTAAATTCTGGTTTATCCTTGGTGCCTGAGTGGCTCAATCAGTTAAGCATCAACTCTTGGTTTCTGCTCAGGTCATGATCTTGTGGTTCATGAGTTTAAGCCCCGAGTCAAGCTCCACATCAGTGCAGAGATTCGTTGCTTGGAATTCTCTCTCTCTCCCTCTCTCTCCCTCTCTCTCCACCCCTCCCCTGCTCGTGCTCTCTTTCTCTCTCCCAAAATAAATAAACTTAAAAAAATATGTTCTAGAATAAGGTTTAAGTCAAGCAAATGTATTTGTTCTTCTTCATACATCCGTCAACAACTGGATTAAATTATTCTCCCATAATTTCCCTTTTCTGGAACATTTGCTTTACGCTTTTCGCCACACCAATTCCTTTCACTACAGAAAATGTCTACCCATGAATTACTCTTTCCCTCAAAATGTTCCCAGACTCCACTCACAAAACTTGGTCAAACCAATAATTTCAGCATCTTCCACCTGGAGTGAAAAAAAAAAAACCAGAGACAGAGATAAAAAGAGACAGAAAGAATGACGGGGAAACCTTTGCTATTTGCATACTTACATATAAACTACTCAAAAGCCGGGACCACCTCTAGTCTTTCAATTTTGTCTACTCCTACACTATTTCAATGGTAGATAGATAATGAATAGATTGACAGATAGATGATGGGGGGAGAGAGAGAGAGAGAGAGAGAGAGATGGCAAGAGGGCTTAAATAATGAGAGATTTCAGAATACTATTATTTAAATCCACTTTTTGCAAGGAGAATTTTGTATTTTGAGATCAGGTGTGAAACATAATTGGAAAGAAAACCATTGCACATTGAATATGCTTCTATAAATGAAATTAGCTCAAAATATTACATTTGCAGATGTGTGTGTCTCTTCTGTTAAATGTCAGGCGCCCTGTAGCTTGTGGGTAAGGAGAACCGTGTCTGCTTTGACTTAAAAAAAAAAAAAAACAGCTCTATCAATGAATAATTATATGCCACAAAATTCATCCATTTTGAATGCACGATTCGATGATTTTTTTTAATTTATAGAGTGCAGAAACTATCAACACAATCCAGTTTTTTGAGAGAGAGAGAGGGCGCAGGTGAGTGAGGAGCAGAGAGAGAAAGAGAGAATCCCAGGAGGGGTGGAGGAAGAAAGAGAGAGAGAGAGAGAAGGAGGGCTCACCCGAAGCAGGGCTCGAGTTCACCCAAAGCGGGGCTCAAGCTCACCCAAAGTGGGGCTCACCCAAAGAGGGCTCAAGCTCACCCAAAGTGGGGTTCACCCAAAGTGGAGCTCGAGTTTACCCAAGGTGGGGCTCAAGCTCACCCAAAGTGAGGCTCTCCCAAAGCGGGGCTCAAGTTCACCCAAAGCAAGGCTCCAGCTCACCCAAAGTGGGGCTCGAGCTCACCGGAAGCAGAGCTCATGCTCAACAAAGCGGGGCTAGAGCTCACTCAATGTGGGACTTGAACTCATGACCTGTGAGACCACTACCTGAGCTGAAGTTAGATGCTTAGCTACTGAGCCACCCAGGCACCCAACACAATCCAGTTTAAGAACATTTCCATTCATCCCAAAGTAGGCTACATGATGTTGGCCATCCCCACTCCCACCACCCAGCCCCAGACAACTATTCAACCGCTTTCTATCCCTGTAGATTTGCCCTTCTGGACATTTCATACAAACGGAATCACATTTATATGACATTTTGCCTCTGGCTTCTTTCTAAGCATAACGTTTTTGAGACGCATCCATGTTACAACAGGTATCACTAGTTCGTTTCTTTTTCTTGTCCACTGAGTGGATAGAACACATTTTGTTTCTATCAATTGATGGACATTTGAATTCTTTTCGCTTTTTGGCTATTACGAATAATGTTGCTATGAGCATTGGGCGTACAAGCCTTTGTGTGTTATGTTTTCATTTCTCTTGAGTTGATGCCTTAAGAATCGCTGGATTTTATGGTAACTTTGTTTATTTAAGAAATCGCCAAATGGTTTTCCCAAAGCGGTTGTCCTGTTTTAACATTCCCACCAGCAATTCATGAAGGTTCTGGCTTCTCAAAGCTTCACCAACATTCTGTTGGGTATGAAGGGGTGTCTCGTTGTGGTTTTTATTTCCATTTTCCTGAAGATTAATGATCTAGGGATTTTTCCTGAACTTATTGGTCATTTGGGTATTCTCCTTGGTGAAATGTGTATTCTAAACTTTTGCCCATTTTTAAATTAAGGGTTTTTTAGGGGCGCCTGGGTGGCGCAGTCGGTTAAGCGTCCGACTTCAGCCAGGTCACGATCTCGCGGTCCGTGGGTTCGAGCCCCGCGTCGGGCTCTGGGCTGATGGCTCAGAGCCTGGAGCCTGTTTCCGATTCTGTGTCTCCCTCTCTCTCTGCCCCTCCTCCGTTCATGCTCTGCCTCTCTCTGTCCCAAAAATAAATAAAAACGTTGAAGAAAAAAAAAATTTTAAATTAAGGTTTTTTTTTGTCTTATTAACAAGTTGATAGAGTTCTTTGTACATTCTGAACATATTAAACCTTTTGCCAAGAAATATGATTTACAAATATGTTTTCTGAACTGTGGATTGTCTATTTCCTTAACAGTGTATTTTTTTAAGTTTATTTATTTTGAGAGAGAGAGAGACAGACAGAGTGTGAGTGGGGGAGGGGCAGAGAGAGAAAAACACACAGAATCTGAGGCAGGCTCCAGTCTCCCAGCTGTCAGCACAGAGCCTGACCCGGGGCTCGAACTCCCAGACTAGGAGATCATGACCTGAGCTGAAGTCCGACGTGTAACCGACTGAGCCACGCAGGTGCCCCTTTAACAGTGTATTTTGAAACACAAAAGTTTTATAACTGTGATGACGTTCAGTTTATCAGTTTGTTCTTTCATGTATTGTGTCTGGTGTTACACCTACGACATTTTTGCCTAGTCCAACATAAGCCATAATTTTCTTCCATTTTTTTTAAGTCTTTTTTTTTTTTAATTTTTTTTTAACGTTTATTTATTTTTGGGACAGAGAGAGACAGAGCATGAACGGGGGAGGGGCAGAGAGAGAGGGAGACACAGAATCGGAAGCAGGCTCCAGGCTCCGAGCCATCAGCCCAGAGCCCGACGCGGGGCTCGAACTCACGGACCGCGAGATCGTGACCTGGCTGAAGTCGGACGCTTAACCGACTGCGCCACCCAGGCGCCCCTTTTTTTTTTTTTTTTTTTAAGTCTTATAGCTTTGGCACTTACATTTAGATCTGTGACCCATTGTGAGTGAATTTTTGTGTATGTTGCAAGATAAGGGTACAAATCTATTGCATGAGGATATCCAATTGTCTTAGTGCCATCTGTTGAAAAGACTTTCCTTTCTCCACTGAGTTTTTTTTCGGCTCCTTTGCCAAAAATCATATGACCATAAATGTAAGGGTTTATTTCTGGACTTTCAATTCTGTACCAGTCCGTCCTCGTGACAAGGCCACACTCTCTTGATTACTGTAACATTATAGTTTGTTTGTTTGTTTTTTAATCAGGAAGTGAAAGTCCTTCAACTCTGTTCTTTTTCAAAAATGTTTTTGCTATTCTGGGTCCTTTTAGAATCAGCTTGTACAGTTCTGGGAGAAAAAAAAAACCCATTTGGGATTTTTATAAGGATTGAGTTGAACCTGTAGATCTATTTGCTACCTATACCGATCTATAGATCTAACAGTATTTGGTTTGCTAATCCATCAATGTGGAATGTCTCTCCATTTACTTTGATCTTTAATTTCCCAACAATTTTGTATTTTCCGTGTAGAAGTCTTACATTTCTTTTGTTACATCGACTCCTAAATATTTTATATCTTTGATGCTATTGTGTATAGAATACTTTTCTTAAATTTCATTTGCAGATTGCTCACTACTAGCCTATTGATCTTATATCCTGTAACCTTGTTCAACTTGTTTATTAGTTGTAGTAATTTTGGGGGGATACCCTAGGAATTTTAAAATACGGGATCATATCATCTACAAATTAACATACTTTTACTTCCTCCTTTCCAATCCGGAGGCCTTTAATTTTTTTCTTTGTCGCATGGGCTAGAACATCCAGTTCAATACCGAATAAAAGTGGTGTGGCAAGAGTAAACATTCTTGCTTTGTTCCCAATTCAGGAAAAGCATTTAATTGTCATCACTATGATGTTAGTTGTGGGTTTTTCATAGATGCCATTTACCTAATTGAGGAAGTTCCTGCCTATTATACTAGTTTGCTGAGAGGTTTTGTGTTTTGGCTTTTGAAATCATGATTGAGTGTTAGATTTTATCAAATGTTTTTTTCTGTACTTATCGAGATGAAAGTGTGTTTTTTTTTATCCATTATCTCAGTAATATGATTTACTATAGAAGTTGATTTTCAGATGATAAATCAATCTTGCATCTTTGAAATGAATTCCACCTGTCACAGTTTTTTATATGTTGCCAGATTTGCTTTGCTAATATCTTGTTGAAGATTATTATGTTCATGTTCATGAAGGACATCTGTCAGTATTTGTTCGTTTTTTCCTGTGCTGTCTTGGTCTGGCTTTGGTATCAGGGTGATACTGTTCTTATAGAATGAGTTGGGAGGTTGGGGGACCTGGGTGGCTCAGCCAGCTGGACGTCAGACTTTGGCTCAGGTCATGATCTCGCAGTTCGTGAGTTCGAGCCCTGTGTCAGGCTCGGTGTTGACAGCTCAGCGCCTGGAGCCTGCTTCAGATTCTGTCTCCCCGTCTCTCTCTGCCCCTCCCCCACTTTCACTCTGTCTTTCTCTCAATAATAAAAAAGCATTAAAAAATACTTTGGGAAGTGTTCCCTTCTCCTCTGTTTTCTGGAAAAATTTGTGAGAGTCGGTGTTAATTCTTCTTTATATATTACAGAGAATTCAACAGTGAAGCCATCCAAGCCTGGACTTTTCTTCAGGGGCAGAATTTTCATCAGTAATTCAGGGCCCTTAATTACTGTAAGTCTATTCAGATTCTCTATTTCTACTTGAGTCCACTTTGGTGATTTGTGTATTTCTAGCAATTTGTCTATTTCATGTACATTTTCTTTTTTTTTTTTTAATTTTTTTTTTCAACGTTTTTTATTTATTTTTGGGACAGAGAGAGACAGAGCATGAACGGGGGAGGGGCAGAGAGAGAGGGAGACACAGAATCGGAAACAGGCTCCAGGCTCTGAGCCATCAGCCCAGAGCCTGACTCGGGGCTCGAACTCCCAGACCGCGAGATCGTGATCTGGCTGAAGTCGGACGCTTAACCGACTGCGCCACCCAGGCGCCCCAATTTCATGTACATTTTCTAATTTGTAGTGTTCCCTAACAGTTCTTTTAATTTCTGTTAGATCAATAATGATGATTCCTTTTTCATTTCAGATTTTGAGAATTCGTGCCTCCTTTTTCTTGGTGTAACCAAAGGTTGTTAAAATGCATGGACCTTTTCCAAGAATCAACTTTTGGATTCACTGATTTTCTTTATAGTTTTGTAGTCGTAATTTTTCTGTTTCACTTACTTGTGCTCGAATCTCTGTTACCTTCCTCCTTCTGTTTGCTTTGGATTTAGTTTGATCTTCTTTTCCTAATTTCTTAAAGTAGAAGCTTAGGTTATTGATTTGGGGTTTTTTTTTTTCTCATATAGGCATATGAGCTATAAAACATTCCCCTAAGCACTGCCTTAGCTGCGTCCCATAAATTTTGATATGTTGTGTTTTCATTTTCTTTCACTTCAACATATTATTAAATTCCTTTTGTAATTTTTCCTTTCACTCATGAGTTATTGAGAAGTGTGTTCTTTAGGGGCACCTGGCTGGCTCAGTTGGAATAGCATGTGACACTCGATCTCGTGGTAGTGAGTTCAGGCCTAACACTGGGCGTGGAGCTGACTTTAAAAAAAAAAAAAAGAAGTGTTGGGGCATCTGGGTGGCTCAGTGGGTTAAGTATCCAACTTCAGCTCGGGTCATGATCTCATGGTTCTTGAGTTCGAGCCCCGCGTCAGAGTCTGTGCTGACAGCTCAGAGCCTGGAGCCTGCTTCAGATTCTGTGTCTCCCTCTCTCTTCCCCTCCCCCACTTGCACTCTGTCTCTCTTTCTCAAAAATAAATACACATTAAATTTTTTTTTTTTTTTTTTTTTTTTTACAAAAAGAAGTGTTAGTTTCCAAATACTTGGAAATTTTCCAAATTTTGATCTTCGTGGTTTCTAATTCAGGTCTGCTGTGTTCAGAGAATATACTTTGCCTGCTTTCAAATCTTTTAAATTTTCTGAGGCTTTTTATGGCCTAGCATATGGTCTGTCCCAGAGAATGATTCATTTGCGTGTGAAAAGGATGTGTGTTCTGCTCTTGTGGGATGGACTGTTTTATAGGTGACAGTTGGTTCAAGTGTGTTGATAGCGTTCGAGTCTTCTATATCCTTCCCGATATTCTACTCGCTCTATTTGTTATTCAGAGATGGGGTGTTGACATCCCCAACTATTATCGTTAAATTGTCCATTTCCCCTTTCTGTCAGCCCTTGCCTCATGTATTCTGGGGCTCTATTGTTACATGCACATAGGTTCAAAATTGTTATATGTTCCTGCTACATTTACACTTTTAGCATTATGAAATACCCCCTCCGACCCTGATATTTTTTGTCTTAAAGTCTATTTCGTCATGTATTAGTATGGCTACTCTGGCACTTTTATAGTTGCTGTTAGTATGGTGTATCTTTTCTCATCCTTGTATTTTTAACCTCCGTCCTCCAAAATAACGTGTGTCTCAAGGCGCCTGGGTGGCTCAGTCAGTTAAGCATCGGACTTCAGCTTAGGTCATGATCTCGAGGCTTGTGGGTTCAAGCCCCATGTCGGGCTCTGCGCTGACAGCTCGGAGCCTGGAGCCTGCTTCGGATTCTGTGTCTCCCTCTCCCTCTGCCCCTCCCCCATCACTCTCTCTCAAAAATCAACACACATTAAAAAAACTCTTCCATAAGGAAAACTCAAGGTTCATATGGCTTGCTTGATGCATTTTATCAGGGAGCTAAGGGAGAACTAACAGTAACATTACACAAACTCTTCCAAAGAAAAGGAAGTCTTCCGGAGAAAAGAGGGAGGGAACCCTTTCCATCTTCTTCTATGAGATCAGCATTACTTTGATCCAAGAGCTGACCAGAAAGGAAAATGAAATTCAGTGTTTTTCAATATATTCTAAATGAAATGCTAGTAAATTAAATCCATAAATATATTAAAAGATAATAGGTTATTACTAACCTGGGTTTATTCTGGAAATGCAGTATTTGTAAATCAATGAATACAATATGTTACGCTGATAGAATAAAAGAAAAATCACATCTCACTAGGTAAAGGCATTTTTTAATGTTTTTTAAAATTTATTCTTCAGAGGGAGAGAGAGACAGAGACAGAGCATGAGCAGGGGAGGGGCACAGAGAGAGGCAGAGAGAATCAGAAGCAGGCTCCAGGCTCCGAGCTGTCAGCACAGAGCCTGACGCGGGGCTCAAACTCAGGAATAGCGAGATCATGACCTGAGCCAAAGCCGGACACTTAACCAACTGAGCCGCCCAGGCGCCCCCTTTTTTTTCTTTTCAATGTTTATTTTTGAGAAAAACACAGTGTTAGCGGGGGAGGGGCAGAGCGAGGGAGACGCAGTCTGAAACAGACGTCTGTCAATTGTTTTTAAAAAAATTTTTTTTAGGGGCGCCTGGGTGGCGCAGTCGGTTAAGCGTCCGACTTCAGCCAGGTCACGATCTCACGGTCGGCGAGTTCGAGCCCCGCGTCGGGCTCTGGGCTGATGGCTCAGAGCCTGGAGCCTGTTTCCGATTCTGTGTCTCCCTCTCTCTCTGCCCCTCGCCCGTTCATGCTCTGTCTCTCTCTGTCCCAAAAATAAATAAACGTTGAAAAAAAAAATTTTTTAAAAAAAATTTTTTTAATGTTTATTTATTTTTGAGACAGAGAGAGACAGAGCATGAATGGGGGAGGGTCAGAGAGAGAGGGAGACACAGAATCCGAAGCAGGCTCCAGTCTCCAAGCCGTCAGCACAGAGCCCGACGCGGAGCTCGAACTCATGGACCGTGAGATCGTGACCTGAGCCGAAGTCAGACGCTTAACCGACTGAGCCACCCATGCGCCCCAGACGTCTGTCAATTCTTAACCTGTATGGAGCCAAGCTGAAGAGCAGAAAATGGTAATTCAGAGCTTTGAGAAGTCTCATGAAGTAGGGCAGGAAAATGGATTTACTGCTAGCTACTAAGGTAGCCAGGAACTCGAATGTCAAGATCCAATGAGAAAAGGAACCGCAGAAAATAGAGCTCCAAACCGTGGGTGTGGTTCAGTTTCTAAACCACGCGAGACAAGATGCCATGAAGTCAAGCAGAAAGCAGCAAGTAAGAGGCTAAAAAGTTAAGCAGAGCTTTTAGAAACCTCATAGTGATAGAGAGACAAAAGTTAGAGATCAAGGTCCATCAGGGTTTCAGGTAAAAATCCCAAATGGCTTTGTCCTAGGAAGGGCAAACCAGATATGGAGATAAAACAGAGCCTCAAATCATCTGATTCCTTGATGGGATGGGGGTTATCTGCTTCTATTATAGAGGGCTGCCAGAAAAAAAAAGTAAATCATATCTGGAGGATTACATTTTTCAGAGAAATCTTTGAAAACTTTTCATATACAATTTCTGGTGTTCAAAAAAAAAAAAATCACAGGCTGCCATGAGTCAGATGAAGGAAACCAAGATGTAACAGACTATATAAATAAACCCATCGGCAAATCAAATATGTGAGTTATGAGACACAAACTTAAAAGAAATCAGGTGACAAAATTATATCAATTACAAGGAATCAAATGGAAATTTTAGAACTGAAAACAGAGCTTAAAGTAAGCACTAATAGACATTAGACGCAGCATAATAGAAGCTTAGTGAATGGGAAGAGAGTTAGTGGAGAATATCCAGGCTAAAGCACTGAAAAAAAAAAATGAAAAAGAATGGAAAGAATGCAAGAGACATGGGGCACGGAAAGATCGGATACATGTTTAATTGGAAAGGATATAAATTGGAAAAGATGTCCAAATTCACAGAAGATATCACACTGTTGATTCAAAGAGCTCTCCTGGGGCACCTGGGTGGCTCAGTTGGTTGAGAGCTTGACTTCGGCTCGGGTCACGATCTCACAGTTCGTGGGTTCGAGCCCCGCATCGGGCTCTGTGCTGACAGCTCGGAGCCTGGAGCCTGCTTCTGATTCTGTGTCTCCCTCTCTCTCTCTGCCCCTCCCCTGCTGGTGCTCTGTCTCTCTCAAAAATGAATGAACATTACAAAAAACTCTCCTAATGTAAAGCAGAATGGATACAAAGGAAATCATAACTAGGCAAATCATAATCAAACAGCTGAAAAACAAAAGAGAAAAAAGGAAAATCTAATTGCAGCCACAGAAAGGAAAGGCACATCACCTTCAAAGGAGAAACAATAAAACTGGCAGCTGACTTTTTGACAAATACAGTGAAAACCAAACACAAAGTGGTGTTTTAAATTTTTTTTTTACATTTATTTATTTTTGAGAGAGCACAAGTGGGGGAAGGGCAGAGAGAGTATGAGACACAGAATCGGAAGCAGGCTCCAGGCTCTGAGCCGTCAGCCCAGAGCCCGACACAGGGTTCAAACTCACAACCATGAGATCATGACCTGAGCCGAAGTCAGATGCTCAACCGACGGAGCCACCCAGGCGCCCCAAGAAGTGGTGTTTTTAAAGTGACAAAATAAAATCACTCTTTACCTGGAATTTTACTGCCAGAGAAAACATCCTTTTTGAAAGACGATGAAATAAATTTGGTTCCGGAAAAAACAAAAATGATAACATCAATTGCCAGCATTCCTACACTAAAACAAATCCTCAAGATTTTTTTTTTTCAACGTTTATTCATTTTTGGGACAGAGAGAGACAGAGCATGAACGGGGGAGGGGCAGAGAGAGAGGGAGACACAGAATCGGAAACAGGCTCCAGGCTCTGAGCCATCAGCCCAGAGCCCGACGCGGGGCTCGAACTCACGGACCGCGAGATCGTGACCTGGCTGAAGTCGGACGCTTAACCGACTGCGCCACCCAGGCGCCCCAAGATTTTTTTTTTTAAAGTTTATTTATTTTGAGAGAGAGAGAGAGAGAGGGAGGGACACAGAGAGAGAAAGAATCCCAAGCAGGCTCCCTGCGGTCAGCACAGAGCTCAACGTGGGGCTCGAACTCACGAACCGAGAGATCCTGACCTGAGCTGAGTCAGCATCAAGAGTCAGATGCTTAACTGACTGAACCACCCAGGCGCCCCCTGAAGGTATCTGTGAAAGTTAGAAAATCTGGATCCTTAAAAAATAGAAGTGCAAAAAGGAGTGGAGAGTACTAGAAAGACCAAGTATGTGGGTAAATTTCTAGGAACACCGTCTTAAACGATTACATCGCTTTGAGAGGCATTAAAATAGATGTGGACCTAAAATGCAGGTCAACAACAGGACAAAAGGGGAGATGGGCCAGAGCAAATATTTTACATTATTCAATTCTGGAGGAAGCAGTAAAAGGATTATTAATCTACAAGAGACTAATAAATCAGGAGTAGATGTCATCATCTCTAGGATAACCACAAAAGTATAATTAGAAACTTCAAGAAAGCAAGCCCGCTCAGCTCCTGCCCCGGGCAGGCCCTCCGGCCAGCCCTCATTCCTCCGAGTGCCCTCAGGATGTTCCGGATCAGGTCTGCAACCTGGGGATTGCCAAGGGCACAGTCCAACTGGGTTCAGTAGGCCCACCTACTGGGATGCTTGAATCACACGGTAGAGCGTGTACCGATCTGAGCACCTGGAGCAACAGCGTGAGGCGGGTCTCCGAGACCCTCGTCAGGCTCGAAGATTCCCTGGGACTCGGGAGAGCTGTTCTACTTTTCAGAGTCCTGCGAGTCCTTCTGAGTTGCTTTATACGCGGTGATGACCTATTACAGTGAGAGCGCGCACAAGACAACCGGCAAGCGGAAAAAGGCACACGGGGGACGTCCAGTAGAAACCCGTGGTGACAGATCAGTTGTCTTCTCCCAAAGGAGTCACGCGGGTCAATGCTTAATTCTCCCAGGAATGGTGCGTCACAAAACCTGCTAAGTGCTGCCGGCCAGGGGAGCTCAGCCAAGCCTTGGGGCGCAGGGACTCTACTGGAGGTCATGCAGGCAGGCGGCAACCACGTGACTGACTTCAGCTACTCAGTCGACAGCCCCCAGGCGTCAAACGAACACAGCGTGGCCCAGGGCCTCACACATACAAACACAGATGTTCACCGCAAGTCACAATCTTTGTAGAAATGATCTGGCCAAACTAGGACGGCGATGCCTGGAATCCAAAAACACTGATCGGGCAGAATATGACAGCGGCTTAGCGGCGGCCTCCCAGGAGCTGGACAAGGACCAGTCCTCCTGAAACATGATTCTCCTCGGAGTATATGTGGCTTGAGCCATCCAGGCCTCCCAGGTTTACACTTTACCAATGATTTGCCACTTGATTAGAGGCCTAATTGCCGAACTAAAAAAAAAATGTTGTTGTCAGTCGGATAGGAGAGTTGACCCTGGGTAAGGGTGGAACCAGGGACAGACACAATTGTGCAAGAAGGTGGCAAAGGGGAAGTCCACACCACGGGAAGGTACAGTAATGGCACCAGCACGTTGCGTAGTGTGTATGAGAAAACAATGTAAACCGCCACCATGTACCAGGTGCCTGCTGTGGGCTAAGTCCTAGGTTTGGGGCTCTAAGGTGTACCCTACATCAATCACAACAGCCATTCAGGCAGGGGACCTACAGTTATGACTCAAGGGACCAGAGAGTAGTAAGGACAAATCTTCTCCCCTATGGACTGATATATCCCAACAGCCCGGGCTCGGGATAGACTGGAAGAAAAACTTGGCACATTGCTCGGTTCCAAAATGACAAAGTCACACTAAAAGCGCTGGCACCGCATGAGTCACAAATGTGTGTCCTCCGCCAGGACCCATGCAAAACAAGAAGTCTTGTTTCTCGGTGAGACCCCTTGCTCCTGTGTTATCAGGGTATGGGGACACTCTGACCAAGGCCAAAGACGAGGTCCTTCTGCAGCTGGGGGTTTCTCTACTGTCCTTGGGACACTATCATATTAATTTTCTGGTCTCCTGATACCGATGTCTGAAAAGGTTAGCAGGTCGCCTCTCCTCTAGAAACAAATACGATGGTCTCTCGAGGACTGGCCATCGCTTACAAATGCGCAAAGACCTGACACTGGTGGCAATGCCCACTCCCCTGAGGGCAAACAGGCTTCTCTCCTGGGACTCCTACATAAGGCTTGGGACACTCACTTCCCAGAACTCTGCGGTGGAAGCTTGGGCTCTGATGCATCCAAACCACCCGGGAATGTCAGTTACCTCGGAGGGGAAAGGGAAAGACAGGGACAGAGCAGTATGCTCCAATGGAGATCCCATACGCCTATGACGGCTCCACGACGGTTCTGTCACGTGCTTCTCGCAACAGTGCCTGGCACCTGCTGGCTCGGGCACAGAAGCAATCGGGTGGATCTGAGCTGGGACCTTGCGGTGCCCGGACCTAAGAGTTCTGCTTCGTGGCAGGCAGCTCCAGGGCCAGCACACGCTTGGGCCTCTTTCCCCAGACCCTGACGGGAACCAGAAAACTTTCCTCAAGGCACTTACGGGCCTTTTTAGCAGGCCATGCTGCCACCGGCTGGCACACCGGCCGGCACAGAGAACAACACGCTCGGCTACTTTACGCCGTGTTATCAAAAAGCAAACACCAGACTCTCCCTGGACGCCCTGGGTCGCAGACCCGGGAGTAACACGATTTATTTCAGGAGACCCGGGCATCGGGGTTTCTCCCACTGAGCGCATCGCCCGCCCTCCCCGCCCGCTCCCAAGCGCTCTTCCGGGCCACTCCCCCGACGGAGCCCGCCCTCTGCTCTCTGACCCCTGGGGCAGGCCCGGTTCCCAGGGACAGGCCCCGCCCCCAAGATGGCGGCGCCCATGTGCCGCTGAGAACGGCAGCAGGCCCCACTACCCTTTCTCATCCCGAGAAGCTGAAGGCAGCGGAGAGCGCGGCTTCGGGGGATGGAGGGTGCGCGGCAGACGGCGAGGGAGACGGCGCCTCGGCCTCGGAGGCGGCGGGACCGGGGCCTCTGCGACCGTCCGCCGGCCCCTCGCCGCCCCCCGGCCTCTCGTGCGACTCGTCCGGAAAACGGTCGCCCGCTCCGGTCCCTACATCGTGCCCCAGACGAACCCCGTCGGAATCACTGGCCGCGACTCGCGCCATCTTGGCCATTGGCCGTGGAGGCCCCGAAGCAGCTCCTGCGCGTGCGCCGCGCTCCGACCTCGGGCTGCGGGGCGCCGGGAGCGGAAGTGCTCCGCTGACCCGAGGGCGGCGCGAGGTCGCGCCGCTTGTTGTCCTCCGACCTGGCTGTCGGGTTCTGGTAGCCAAGTACCGGGAGGCGGAGCGGGCACGGGCCGGAGGGCAGGTGGGGGTGATGGGTTCGCGCCCCTGCGACCTCGGGGCCCTGGGCTGAGTGTGGGCGACGGGCCGGGGGCGACAGCCAGTGATACTGTCATTGAGTCGTTGGGTCAGGTTCAGCGGCCGTTTGCTGAGTGTCTAGTACGTGCGAGGCGCCCTTGGGTGCACGGTCATCCTCCCGAGGGCTGTGAGTAGGTACTACGATTGTCTTCATTATATCGCGAGAAAGCAAGAACAGAAAGGCTCGTAGCCTGTCCAGAGTCACACGGCTAGAAAACCCCGGGAGATCCTTCTAGCACCTATGCGTTTCTAACGAGCGTTCCCGAAATGTATCAACTTTGTGCTTGCTGTGTGCCTTCCCTGCTAGAACACAGCTCCGCAGGGTCGGGGAACTCTGATTACTTTGTTCACTGATGTACCTGCAACACGTTGGACAGGTCCACAGTAGGCACTCAACTTTTTCACTGAATGAATCAAGGCGACAGAGCGGGCAATCAGTTCGAGTCCACAGCTAGGACCCTTATGGGATGACGCAGTGCTTAGCTCCTTGTCTGGTGACAATTAGGCTGCTACTAAGCGTTTACTCTTAACACTGAAACGAGGCCTTGTGGCTGCTTCCATAAAGTATTCCATCTGGGTTTTCCTCGCTTTCACTGCCTCAGAGAGGTTGCTCACTGCATCTCCTGTGCGGTCGTTGTTTCCAGGGTCAGGGCGCATCAGTGAGACCACTGCTCACCTCCTGCGGGCTCCGGCTCAGCCGTCCCTGGGCTTCCTAGTCTACAGAAGAGCCAGTCGAGGCCTCAGAAGGTGAGTTCCCTGGCTCAGGGACAGATGCGGTGCTGTGGCCATGGTCCCAACGGAGATGCGTTTGTCTCTGGATCGTTTGGTCCTGCGTCATTAGGAACAAGAGAGCTCTTATCAGAGTCCTAAGAGGAGGAGCCTCAGCCCAGAGCCTAGGACAGAGAGAGGAGGCTCATAGGACACACCCAGACCCTACGGCAGAGGGAAGAGGCCCACAGGACAAGTGGGAATATTGCACTTCCAGGGTAAGGTGTTCTAATAGCTCATCTGTTTCTTTAAAAAGGTTAAAATAATTTTAGTTACATAAACACCGTATACTGGACTGTCTCAAATAGTGTAGGGAGCAGCAAAGAACATTTGTGTAAACAGTAGCAATGCACAGAGCCTGACGCGGGGCTCCAACTCATAGACTGTGAGATCATGACCTGAGCTGAAGTGGGTCCCTTAACGGACTGAGCCACCCAGGTGCCCCTATCAGCCCCCTTTCTTTTTGTGATGTGTTTCCTGGTAAGTTTCAGAGACCAGTACATTTCACCCCTGAATACTTTCACAGGCATATCATTTAACTATGTTTGTGTTTAATGCTTAATAGGTATTTTAATAAAAAATAAATTCATACATAGCACCATCTGGTATTTGATTGTATGTCATCATGTTTAATATAATCCCTATATATATTTTTCATGTGTTTTCATTATATATTTATGCTGATATGACGCTTTTTTAAGTGATATTTATTGAGATATAATTTATATATCAAAAGTTCACCTTTCTAGGGGCACCTGGGTGGCTCAGTCGGTTGAGCGTCTGATTTCAGCTCAGGTCATGATCTCGCGGTCTGAGTTCGAGCCCCACGTCAGGCTCTGTGCTGACAGCTCGGAGCCTGGAGCCTGCTTCGGATTCTGTGTCTCCCTCTCTCTCTGCCCCTCCCCCGTTCATGCTCTGTCTCTCTCTGTCTCAAGAATAAATAAACTGTTAAAAAAATTTTTTTAAAAAAAGAAAAAGTTCACCTTTCTTCACCGTACAGTCCCATGGATTTGACGGAGATTGAGTCATGGAACCACCACCAGCACCATGATATTAGACTTTTTCATCACTCCCCATCAAAACCATTGTTCCCTTTATTCTTAAACTACTCTTTCCACTCCCAGGCTTGATCTTTTTTTTTTTATTGTACTTTAATTCTTTCTAGAACGTCCTAGAAATGAATCTTTTAGTATATGGCCAAATGCAGCTCCCTTCTTTCACTTAATGCTTTTTCATTTCATCCATGTTGTGGCACATTGTGTTATTTTGTCGCTTTCATAGCCAAGTAATGTTCCGGTTTGTGTATCTGTGGACCACCTCATGCCCACTGCAATTGTTCAAGGTTTCGCGTTATTCTTTTTTTTTTTTTTTTTAATTTTTTTCAACGTTTTTTATTTATTTTTGGGACAGAGAGAGACAGAGCATGAACGAGGGAGGGGCAGAGAGAGAGGGAGACACAGAATCGGAAGCAGGCTCCAGACTCTGAGCCATCAGCCCAGAGCCCGACGCGGGGCTCGAACTCACGGACCGCGAGATCGTGACCTGGCTGAAGTCGGACGCTTAACCGACTGCGCCACCCAGGCGCCCCTCGCGTTATTCTTAAGGAAACTAGTGAACATCTTGTACAGATATTTATGTGGACATATGTTTTTCTGTTTCTTGGGGAAATATCTGGAGTGGGGTTGCCTGGTCATATGGTAAGCATATGTTTCACTTAGAAGACATTTCCAGAGGGTTCTGCCAACTAGCTCTACCATTTGGTTTTCCCACCAACAACACACCTTTTGTGTAGGTGTGTAAAGGTATCTCATCGTGACTTGAATTTGCATTTTTGTAACGAGTCTCGATGGTGAACATCTTGCCACGTGCTTGTCTCCGCCATCTGTTCATCTTTGGTGAGGTATCTGTTGTAATCTTTTGCCTTTTTTGTTTGTTATTAAGTTGTCATTTTTACAACCTTTTATGTACACCTATATCTTTATATACATGCACACACATGCAGTATCTGTTATCTTTATATATTGTAGTTGCAAGCTCTTTATCTTCTATGTGTTTTCCCAGTGTTTCCTCCCAACTTGGGGCATGTTTTGTTCTTAACAGTGTCTTCTGAAGGAGACATCTTTATTTTTGATAAAGTGCAATTTAGCAAGTATTTCTCTTGTGGTTGATGCTTTTGTGTTCCATTTATCAAATTGCTTTCTACCCCAGGGTAAGAAAGATTTTTCTCATAGTTTTTCTTAGAGAGGATTACAGTTTGGTACTTGTAATTAAGCCTGTGGTGGATAATGAGTTAACTTTTATATCCGGTGTGAGGTAAGGGTCAACATTCTTTTATATTCTTTTTTTTTTTTTTAATTTTTTTTTTTTAACGTTTATTTTATTTTTGAGACAGAGAGAGACAGAGCATGAACAGGGGAGGGGCAGAGAGAGAGGGAGACACAGAATCAGAAACAGGCTCCAGGCTCTGAGCCATCAGCCCAGAGCCCGACGCGGGGCTCGAACTCACGGACCGCGAGATCGTGACCTGGCTGAAGTCGGACGCTTAACTGACTGCGCCACCCAGGCGCCCCTATATTCTTATTTTTTGCATACTCCTTTCCATTCGATTCAGTAACATTTCTGAAAAGACTTCTTTCCCAGTTTCCCTAGCACCCTTCCTAAAAATGAGTTGAATACGTATGTTATCAGTCTACCTGCATATACCACATTGTGTTAATTACTGCAGCCTTATATTAAGTGCTCAAATCAGGTAGTGTGAGTCCTCCAGATTTGTTGTTTGTTTTCACAGTTGTTTTGGCAACTCTAGGTCCTTGCTCTTTTCATATAAATTTTATTTTTTTAATGTTTATTTATTTATTTTTATTTAGTTTTTTCAATATATGAAATTTATCGTCAAATTGGTTTCCATACAACACCCAGTGCTCATCCCAAAAGGTGCCCTCCTCAACACCCATCACCCACCCTCCCCTCCCTCCACCCCCCATCAACCCTCAGTTTGTTCTCAGTTTTTTGTTTTGTTTTGTTTTGTTAATTTTTTTTCAACGTTTATTTATTTTTGGGACAGAGAGAGACAGAGCATGAACGGGGGAGGGGCAGAGAGAGAGGGAGACACAGAATCGGAAACAGGCTCCAGGCTCTGAGCCATCAGCCCAGAGCCTGACGCGGGGCTCGAACTCACGGACCGCGAGATCGTGACCTGGCTGAAGTCGGACGCTTAACCGACTGCGCCACCCAGGCGCCCCTGTTCTCAGTTTGTAAGAGTCTCTTATGCTTTGGCTCTCTCCCCCTCTAACCTCTTTTTTTTTTTTCCTTCCCCTCCCCCATGGTCTTCTGTTAAGTTTCTCAGGATCCATATAAGAGTGAAAACATGGTATCTGTCTTTCTCTGTATGGCTTATTTCACGTAGCATCACACTCTCCAGTTCCATCCACGTGGCTACAAAGGGCCATGTTTCATTCTTTCTCATTGCCACGTAGTACTCCATTGTGTATATAAACCACAATTTCTTTATCCATTCATCAGTTGATGGACATTTAGGCTCTTTCCATCATAGAAATTTTAGGATCTGGTTGTCAATCTCTGTGAGGAAAAGCCTGCAGATTTGGAGATTGCCTTGAGTCTGTGGATTGTAGTTCTGCCAGCTGTATTGACTCTTCTGATTTATTAAACATGGTAAAACTCTCCATTTACAGGTGTTCTTGAATTTATCTCAGTAATGTTTTGCAGTTTTGAATGGACAGGCCTTGCACATATTTTAAGTTATCCCTGTTGTATATTCCTACAGCATTAATGGTGGGAGTGTGTGTTGTATGTATTCATTTTTTTGCATTTCAGTTTTCTATATCGACTTTGTATCCTAGGACCTTCCTAAGCATACATATTAGGGGCTAGTAGCTTTTTTGTTGAAAGTTTGGCATTTTCTACATAAACAATCCTATAGTTGTGAATAAAGACTATTTTATTTCTTCCTTTCTAATCTGGATGCCTTTATTCCTTTTTCTTGCCTTATTGTACTGGCTAAGATCTTTGGTACAATGTTGCCTATGTATAGGAAGAGTGACATCCTTGCCTTGCTCCTGACCTTGGGCCAAAATCATTCATTCTTTGACCGCTGTGTATAATTCAGCTTGTAGGGGTTTTCACAGATGCCAGGTAGCAGTTGAGGACATCTCCTTCTGATCCTGGTTTTGTGAGAGTTTTTTTCATGACTGGGTACTGAATGTCGCAAATGCTTTTAGGGATTAACCAATATCACTCTTTTTTCTTAGTCTTACATTTTATGTAATTATGTATCTTGTCGGGTTTAGGCCTGTCATTTCATTATTTCTTTTCTTTTTGTCCTCTCTTTTTTGGTTCTTGTTGTCTTGCTTCCCCATTCCTCTCTGGAATATTTGTGTGTGTGCTTTTTTTTTAAAGTTAAACTTCTAGGGGTGCCTGGGTGGCTCAGTCAGTGGAGCGTCTGACTTCGGCTCAGGTCATGATCTCGCGGTCCGTGAGTTCGAGCCCCGCGTCGGGCTCTGTGCGGACAGCTCAGAGCCTGGAGCCTGCTTCGGATTCTGGGTCTCCCTCTCTCTCAATGCCCCTCCCCCACTCGTGCTCTGACTCTCTCTGTCAAAAATAAATAAACATGAAAAAAATTTTTTTAAATAAAACAATAAAGTTAAACTTCTATTTTGAGATAACTGTAGATTCCCATGCACTTATAGGAAATAATACAGGAAGATTTCCTGGACCCTTAGGCAGTATCCCCCACTGGTGCCATCTTGCAAAACTATAGTACAGAATACAACCAGGATATTGACATTAATGCAGGCAAGATACACAACATTTCTGTCACCATAAGGAATTTTATAGCCATATCCCTTTCCTCCCACCCCTACCCTTACCCCCTCCTTAAGCCCTGGCAAGTACTAATTTGTTCCCCATTTTTGTAATTTTTTTCATTTCAAGAACATTAACAAATGGACTCATACAGTATGTAATCTTACAGGATTGATTCTTTTCACTCAGTATAATTCTCTGGAGATTTATCTGGTTTTTGTGTTAGTAGTTTCTTCCTTTTTGTCACTGAGTTGTATTCCACTAAATGGATCAGTTTATCTAACTGTGTAACTGTTCTTTCCATTAGCAATATGCATTGCAGGTTCCTCCATATCTTTTTTTTTTTTAATGTTTCTTCATTTTTTGAGAGACAGAGCATGAGTAGGGGAGGGGCAGAGAGTGAGGGAGACACAGAATCTGAAGCAGCCTCCAGGGTCCGAGCTGTCCGCACAGAGCCCGACGCAGGGCCCGAACTCACGAACTGTGAGATCATGACCTGAGCCGAAGTCGGACCCTATTGAAGGGCATCCAGGCTGCTTCCAGTTTTGGACCACTGTGAATAAAGCTGCTATAAAGCTGTCATTTACACATGTAGGTTTTTCTGTGGACAGAAGTTTCACCTCGTGGTTCCTTTCCTTTTGAGGTTTTTGTTTTGTTACGTTTATTTAGAGAGAGAGAGTACACACCTGCGGAAGGGGCACAGAGAGAGAGGGAGAGAGAATCCCAAGCAGGCTCCGTGCTGCCAGTGCAGAGCCCAGTGCAGGGCTCAAACTCATGAACCATGAGGTCGTGACCTGAGCCAAAACCAAGAGTCAGATGCTTAACCGACTGAGCTACGTGGGTGCCCCTCCTTTTGAGGTTTTTAATTTTTTTTACTGTGAACTCATTTTCAGTGAGAGTTCTTTTCCATGGAAATTCTGTGTGCTCGTTATGACGGCATCCCCGCCGAACTGTTGGGCCCGTGCCACTGCTGGGGCCCAGCGCTTTCCCTGAGGCAGGACCAGCTGTCGGGAATTTTTCAACCTCTGGGTTTTGTGCTCTGCTTCAGGTGTCCGTGTGGAGTGCGTGCCTTCCTGTGGCACAGGACTTGGGTTCTCATTTCCTGTAAGTGACTCCTGATTCTTACTGTTTTCATCAGCCAGGGGGTGACAGCTTTCTAGTTCCTATTTTAAAAGCCGCAATGTCCTTTATGACTTCCGGCTTTAAGGCAGTATCTCAGTTCTAGTTCTTTGCCCGCCTGTGGCCTGGAATCCACTCCACTCGTGAATTAAAGTCTTAATCCCCCAACTGCAAAGCCATACGGCATCCGTTTGTGTTCACCCCTCACTTTAAATCACATAATAATATTCTTCATTGATCTTCAGCCTGACTGTGTATTCTTTTAAATACTGGCCAGCATCTCATCGTATTTGCAGTCAGAGGAGGGGGGGGGGCACAGGGAGAGCCCATTTACATCAGCCCAAGTCCTGTTGATAGGAGTGCACAGCAGGACATTTATGACTTAATTTTATCCCATAACATTATATAGAGTAGAAATGATGATGTATTGCATTTTTCCCCCTAGAACTCAGGCAAGTTGAAGACCAGCTAGACCGCCCCAGGGAAAGCCAAGACCAACCTGTGTGGCAGACTGCATTCGAAGACAGGGAAGCACAGAAAGGTCCAAGCGGCCAAGAATTCACAACATTCAGAAAAATCATTCATCCAAGCACAGACTTCGTTTCTATAAGACAAAGACTCTCTAAATATTACTCGTGGGGAAGGTGTTCAAAGTGTAATTTAAACTTTCTCTACATAAGTAAAGACTCTTTAGTTTTTTTTTTTAATGTTTATTTATTTTTGAGAGAGACAGAGTGCAAGTGGGGGAGGGGCAGAGAGAGAGGGAGACAGAATCTGAAATAGGCTCCAGGCTCTGAGCTGTCAGCACAGAGCCTGATGTGGGGCTCGAACCCACAAACCGTGAGATCATGACCTGAGCCGAAGTCAGACACTTAAGCAACTGAGCCACCCAGACGCCCCAAGGGTCTTTAGTTTTATAAAAATATTACGTTAATGGATTTTTCTGCTTTTTGGCAACAATTTTAAGGAGGATAATGACAGTCCCACATCCCCCAACCAAACAGCTAAACTGATGTTTTATAGCTGAAGAAACCATCATAAGGAGTGTGTTTATTTTCTTAAAGTTTTGATTTATTCATTTTGAGAGAGAGAATCCCAAGTAGGCTCTGTGCTGTCACTGCAGAGCCTGATGCGGATCTCGAACCCACGAACTGCGAGATTGTGACTTGAGCTGAAACCAAGAGTCAGACGCTCAACCGACTGAGCCGTCCAGGTGCCCCAGGACTGTGTTTAGGACTCAGAAATAGTAAGTGACGTAGCAAGCATTAGCCATCTCCTCTAACTGACATTCAGTGCCCTTCATCCCTCCAGACCTCACCCAGTGGAAGCAAGGTGAGGACATCCTGCGTGGTTATTTACTACTGTCTGCGTTTTGTGCTGGGTTGAAACGTTTAGGAGAAAGCAAAAAGCAGACTCGCATTCCCACGTATACTACAGTTGGTCTTGCCAGGCCAGCAGTCTTGCTGGAACGGCTAGGGGGGAGGGAGGGGAAACTGCAAAGAAAAATGCCTTTGGGCAATCGCAGAGCCGTGGAAACAACGAGGACTCGAGGAATGAAAATTCTAGAGAGTGAAGTGCCTTTTCCAGGTGAGCGGATGACCGCTGTCCGTTATCTGGAGGCATCTGCTGAATCTGGGGGCAAGCGGAGGATGGGGCTCGGCCCGGGCTGATGGACTTTCAGGGGGGCGGGTAGAGATCCAGAAGAGCTTGTAGAGGTTATATAGGGCCAACTGGGAAACGAAAAGAGCTCCAGGAGCATGACTGCCTTCGTCCAGGGGGTGCTTGCCGAGTTTGTGACGGCGCAGGAGGTTAGCGGGCCCAGGCCAGAAACACAGCGTGAGCCCTCTTGTGGTGTCGCGTGCTTTGCAAACAGTCTGGACAGAGCACGAGGTCCGCGCGATCATGGAGGAGGAGGCTGAAGAGCTCAGCTCAGTACCTATGAAGGGGGAACTAAATCTCCAGAAGTCTCACGTCTGAGGAGACAGAGAGCCAACACTCCTGCTCTCTCGGGCAGAAGTGCAGCAGGGACAGCCTGAGGAACGGTGCTGGGGAGAGCTAGGTTATCTTCACCCAGCAGTCTGACCCTGCTCGATCGGAGGTGATCGGTCCCAGGCCTCGTCTGCTGAATGAGGAAAAGGCAAACCCAGGCACCTGTAACCTCCACGGTTTTTTTAACATACGCTGTCTGATACAGAAGCTTACTAGACATGAGAAAAGGCAGAGAGATGCAGTTGTTGGGACAAAATGAACAATTGTGGTAGGCATGCTTCTAAGGATGACGCCCACAGACTCTCTTCCTTTTATAATCCGTGCCCCCTCCCCAGCCCTTTGACTGGGTGAAACGTGTGAATATAATGATAGCTGTGGTTACGCTATATTCTACGCCCAAAGGGGGATTATCTGAGTAGCCCTCATCTTTTTTTTTTTTTGTATTTTTTTTAAGTTTATTTACTTTTGAGAGAGCAAGCGAGGGAGCAGGGGAAGAGCAGAGAGAGACAGAGAGAGGATACCAAGCAGGCTGTGTACTGTCCGTGCAGAGACCGACACGGGGCTCAAACTCACGAACCGTGAGATCGTGACTTGAGCCGAAACCGAGAGCCAGGACTTAACCGACCGAGCCACCCGGGTGCCCCGCCTCATCTTTTCATACGAGCTTTTTAAAGGCCGTTTTGTCCAGCTGGGTGGCAAAAGAGGAAGTCAGAGATTCGAAGGTGTGGAAGGGATCCAACACGAGAGGGATTCTCTGTTGCTGATGTGGGGAAGGATCCGTGAGCCTCATCCAGGATCTGAGAGCGGCAGCCAGCCAGAAAATGAGGACCTCAGTCCTCCGGCCACAGGAACTGAATTCGGCCAATAACATGAATGAACTTAGAAGTAGATGCTTCCCCACAGCCTCCAGCTAAGACCCAGCCCAGACTATACCTTGATTCCCGCTTTGTGAGACAGAGAGTAGCCAAGCCCGCCAGGATTTCTGACCTACAGAACTATGTAAACGGGTGGTGTTCTAAGCCACTGTTTGTGGGAATTCGTTTCAGCTACAGTAGAGAACTAACACACAAAAAAACCCCACACGAGTTTGATGCTGGAATCCACAAAAGGCACTTTTCAGTATCCATTAATATAACAGAAATAAAGGAAAAGACAAACGGGGTGAAAGTTGCTGGCATCTCTAAAAATGGGTAAAATATGTATGCTATAACTGAAAACAAATACAGTAACCAAGAACTCCTTGTGTATGGGTTTTAACAGTGGATTAGACATAGCAGAAGACGGGATTCGTGACTTTGAGGACAACAGGCTTGTCCCAAAGCGAGGGGGCGAAATGCAGAAAACCAGAAGCAAACTTCGAGAGGCATTTGGGAAACAGCCAAAAGGTAAATAAAGCACGTATGTTGAAAGAGATCTAAGCCAGGGAGCCAAGAAGCTCTGCGAATCCCAAGCAGGAGTGATCAACTCCTACCATTCCGTTTCCAGCCGTGATGGAGGAGCCAGGACTAAACTTCTCCCCCCCTACGGTAAACAACTAGATGGCACCGATACGGTCCATGAGGTTAGCAGTGCTCATACAGCGGACAGAGGCCATGCGGGATTGTGGTAAATGAGGTGGGCCCCTCACTCTGGCTCTCTGCTGGGAGGCACTTAGCAAGACGTGATGCAGGGAGGGGGGGATCCCAAGAAGAGTTCAGCGGTTCTTGGGGTGGAGAAAGAGATCAGTGCTCAGGACAGCCGAGGCTACTAGAAATGTCAGGGCACAGTACTACAAAGGAAGGCGTTCTCGACAAGACAGAGCGACAGAAATGGGGAGGCCCCCCTCCCCGAGAAGAATTCACCCAAATCTGCAGGGGTTGCAGACAAAGCCTGGCAAGGATTTGGTGCGTGTTTTGGCTCGGCTTCTGGCCTCAAGAGGCTATTAAAAGTTCAGTCTAGGGAATCCTTATGAAGAGTTCCAACAAAGCACATTTATCTTTTTCTTTTCTTTCTTTCTTTTTTTTTTTTAGAGCATGACCAGAGGAGGGACAGAGAGAATCTTAAGCAGGTTCCACTCTCAGCGCAGAGCCCAACCTGGAGCCTGACCCAGGGCTCAACCCCGTGACCCTGGGACCATGAGCTGAGACGAAACCAAGAGTCGGACTCTCAACCAACTGAGCCACCCAGGTGCCCACCAACAAAGCAGATTTAAAAGAACCTATATGGCCAGTCACTGTTCTTGCTGAGCTTATGTAAATAATTAGGCCAAGTTGTTAAAACTAGACTTAGTTTGGGGCACCTGGGTGGCTCAGTCATTTGAGTGTCCGACTCTTGATTTCGGCTCAGGTCACCATCTCATGGTTGGGGAGTCCGAGCCCTGCATCGGGCTCTGTGCTGACCGTGTGGAGCCTGCTTGAGATTCTCTGTCTCCCTCATTCTCTCTCATAAAATAAATAAATAAACAAAAATAAAACTAGACTTATTTTACAAACAAATGGTAACTTGCCTATCTTTGGCAAAAATTAGGGCGCTTATAGAAGAGAAACATGTTTCAATGACCTACCTGAGTAACTGTTAGAGTCTAATACTGTTTATTATAAACTGGACTAGAGCCTGATTTCTTCTGGTGCCTGACTACAACTCTCCAAACTCATTTCTTTAATTTGGATTCACTTGAAGACTAAAGCCGCCCCTTTTTCCTGAAGCCCTGCAAACTAAGTACGAACGACATGATGTAAACTTCCAAGAAATCACCACCACAGCTCACGTGGAGGCAGTGTTCATGCCCGTTGCTGTGTGACCCATTCAAAGATGTCGAGATATTTGAACTGCAAACCAGGAGAGCCCGTCAGACTGCCACCACCGCCCCTGCTGTATCTGAAGGAGCTTCGAGCCTGACATCTCGAAGTCTTCTCTACTGGCCATCCTCAGGACTCAGAGACTGATTTATATTACGATCTAATCATCGGCCGTGGGTGGTTCTTTGGTTTCCACAGAAGGGCCTCTTGTTTGGGGCGCCTGGGTGGCTCAGTCGGTTGACCGACCGACTTCAGCTCAGGTCACGATCTCGCGGTCTGTGAGTTCGAGCCCCGCGTCGGGCTCTGGGCTGACGGCTCAGAGCCTGGAGCCTGCTTCGGATTCTGTGTCTCCCTCTCTCTCTGCCCCTCCCTCATTCATGCTCTCTCTCTGTCTCAAAAATAAATGTTAAAAAAAAAAAAAGTGCCCCTTGTTTAATACCACGGGCCTAACTGTGAAAACACATCTGCGTCACCACCTCTTAAAATGACTTTAACTAAACTGACCTGTGGTCAGGACTAAGACGGTCTCAATGAGACCAGCTATTTTCCAGATGAACTTTTAATGTGAACTTTTAACATGAACGTCCAGGGAAGTTCCAGACGGGGGAATTGAAGGGGTACAGGATGACACATCCCGAAATGTGCCACTTTGGCATAAAAGTTGTTTTGAATTAAAAGTAATTAAAAGCCTGGGTGGCTCCGTCGGTTAAGCGTCCAACTTCGGCTCAGCTCATAATCTCACGGTTGGTGAGTTTGAGCCCCACGTCGGGCTTTCTGCTGTTGGCACTGAACCTGCTTCAGCTCCCCTGTCCCCCTCTCTCTCTGTCCCTACCCCGCTTGCACACGCTCTCTCTCAAAAATAAACAAACATTTTTTAAAAGGTAATAAAAACCCAGCAGAGGAAGGAAAGGTACTCTGCCTCCCCCATAACTGCCTAAATTTACACTGGAAAGGGGCTCCTGGGTGGCTCACTCGGTTGAGTGTCCAACTCTTGATTTTAGCTGAGGTCATGATCTTGCGGTTCATGGGTTCGAGCCCCGCATCAGGTTCTGCACTGACAGTGCAAAGCCTGCTTGGGATTCTCTCTGCCCCTTCCCCACTCGTGTTCTCTCTCTCCCTTTCTCTCTCTCTCTCTCTCCAAATAAATAAACTTAAAAAAATTTACACTGGAGAGACTGCAATTGAAAGAAAAGTATTAACAGGTCCCCTTTACCATAGGAACTCATCTGCATATCAGAACAACATTATTTTTCCAAACATCTCCTCTCACTTTCTTGCTAATGAATTTTCTCCCCATTGTTGTGTCCTCAGGCCCCTGCCTTTTCCCTTAGCTCATATAAGCTTTGTGTTGCCTCATTGTCTTTGGAATTTCCTGTCTGTGTGGATTCCCCACACGTAGGCCTATTAAATTGGATTTTCTCCTGTTTAAAAAAAGAAATAGGGAGTGGTCGTCTTCAGAGAGCCTGCTTGGGATTCTCTCTCTCCCTCTCTCTCTGCCCCTCCTCTGCTCACGTATGCTCTCTCTCAAACTTAAAAAAAAGGAACAGGAAATCTGAATTGCCTTACATCTAGTAAAGAAATTGGCCTTTTTTTTTTTTAATCTCCTAAGAAAACTTCAGGGCCCAGGTGACTTCACTGGCGAAGCTTAGCTAACATTTCAGGATGCCTGTACAGTAAAGAACTGAATCTTGCCCAAAGAAAGGTCTGGCCTGTGCCCTTGGCTTCTGGGAGGTAATCTCTAAGCTCTCGGAATGTCCTGCGTGACAGGAGTGCTTTTATTTGTTGGGGTGCCTTGGGCCAGGCAGACAGTAAGGGCGTGATTTAGGCTGGGAGGCCTGAGCCACACCAACAGCATGATTTAGGGTGGGGCCTATGGGTCACATGGTATCCACTCACCTTCCTGAGGGCCTGGTCACCAGGCATGTGGGCATGAGCTCGGGTGACGGGGCCCCAGTAAAGCCCTGGACGCCAAGGCCCAGGTGAGTTCCCCTGGATAGCAGTCCTCTGTGCCTCTCATTACACATCAGTGCCGGGAAAGTAACGCCGTCCAGGATTCCCCAGGGAGAGAACAACTGGGAAGCTCCACGTTTGATATTTCTCGGGATCTTGCCCGATAGTCTCTCTCCCCTTGGCTGATTTTAGTCTTTATCCTGTAGCTATACTAACCCATAATCCGCAGTCTAACAACTTTTAGCGGATTCTGTGACTCCTTCTATATAACTATTGAACGTTGGTATTCGCTGGCCTTGGGGTCCCCTGAACTTTCAATTGGTGTCAGAAGTGAGGGTGGTCTCATGGAGACTGTCCTCCAAGACCTTTACAAGGATCTGATGTCAATCCTATACAAACTCTTGAAGAAAATGAGGAAGACCTAATTCCGAATGAACGTGTCAGACCAGCATTACCCTGACACCAGAATCAGACCAAGAAATTACAGGAAAAGAGAATCACGGACTAAATAACCCTCACGAATACCGATGTAAAAACCCTTAAAATATTCACAACTAGAATCCAGTAATACGTGAAAATGAACACAAGTTTAACATTAAGAGTTCAGTTTAGCTACATTAGCAATAAAGGAAAAGAACATCTCAACGGTTACAGAAAAATAACATGACAAAATTAATATAAAGTCATTATTAAAAAAAAAAAACCTCAGTAAAGTAGGAGTAGAAAGGACCTTCCTCAGTTTATCAGAAGACATCTACAGGGGCGCCTGGCTGGCTCAGTCGGTGGCATAGGTCACTCTTGATTTCGGGGTTATGGGTTCAAGCCCCAAGCCTGGTATACAGATTATTCAAAAATTTTCCAAAAAATAAAGACACCTACAAAAACCCACAGCCAACATCACACTAAATGGCAAAAGCCTAAACACGCCCTCGAGCTCATTAAGTTTTCCTTGTCTATACGGACTCTGCTGATAAGCCTGGCATCTCCAGGAATAAAACTGATGAGCAGTCAGTAGGGCAGCTGTTCAACAGGATGATCAGAAAAGGGCAACATTCAAAGAGCAGGTGTCTGGGGGCAATTGCTTCATCAAAAAGTAAGGGTCCCAGGGCGCCTGGGTGGCTCAGTCGGTTGAGCGTCTGACTTCTGCTCAGGTCATGATCTCACGGTTTATGAGTTCGAGCCCCATGTCAGGCTCTGCGCTGACAGCTCAGAGCCTGGAGCCTGCTTCCGATTCTGTGTCTCCTTCTCTCTCTCTAAGCCCTTCCCCTGCTCTCTCTCTCTCTCAAAAATAAATAAACATTAACAAAAAAAAATTAAAAACAAAAGTAAGGGTCCCTTGCTCAGTTCCCAGATCTGAGCCGAATTTCAGATCTGGAACCAATGGTCTGGAGAGGTGCCCGTGTCCCTCAAAGGAAGGATCCTACAGCATTGTAGCAGGGGTAGATTATAATGCTTATCCTAGCCCCTGCCCCCATCCCTGAACCTATGGCCATTTATTGGGGCGACCGTGCACTGACCAGATGTTTTTAGGACTATTAGACATGGCTTTTTGAGTTCACTTTAATACCCGGACACTCCAAGCATCATCATGGCCCTCCGATTAGAGGGGGGGCTGAGTCCCGGCTAAGTCTGACTCACAGTGGTCCACTGCATCTTGGTCACTGGATGAATGTCCCTGTTGGGTCCCTGGCCTGTGCGGTAAGATCCTGCACAGCAGGGAAAACAGAACGGAAAACTCTGACTTCCTTCCTCCCCCACCACCCGAGACGGTAAACTGAAAACAATACTGCACCCTAGGGGATGATGGAGATCAGTGCCACTATTGGTCCTCATCATAGTTCTGTTTAACCCGTCATCCTGGCCCTTGCAGAAACCAGCTGGAACAGGGGGATGATGAGGTTAAACTGCCGCAAGCTCAACCACACAAAATTCCACTTCACAAAAGGAGGTCACGTAGTCCACACCTAGAGATGCTTCCCCGGCCCGTGCACCAGGTGACAGGAGGCTGCCAGCCTTGAGCGGGGCCCAGGGCAGGAAAGCGCAGGCTGTAGCGCAAGCGGCCTTGTCGCTTGGACCATATGAGGTGGCTGACCCTACGGTTGTCATGAGCGTCAGTGGTGGGAAAGGCTGCCCCGGGAGAATCAGGTCCCTGTGAGTTTGGTGCGAGGCCATGGGATCCGCAGTTGAGAATACCACTTTGGAGAAACCACTGCTGGGCCCTGGTAGGGACCAGAAACGCCATTTCATCACACTGCTCCAGACCATTTACTGAATGACACAAAACTGCCGAGTGCTAGTGTGGAGCAAGGGTATACTTGGAAATGGGTCTGGTCTACCATGGGCACGGTCCCTTGGGCTAGATGACCTAGCTTGTCGTACTGAGCTCGACAAGGTAAGAAATGGCTGCGGCAGATAAGAAATGATGGATGGAGCGTCTGGAAGGGCCCTGCATACGAGTCACAGTACCGTCCATGAGGATTTGGGAGCAGAGCAATACCACCTTCTGCAGATAACTATTCTTTGGAGAAGTTTCTAGCCTGCTACTGGCACTCCTCCCTCTGCCCTGAGCCACCCCCCTCAAAGTACTTCCAAGGCACCTAAAGTGCTTTTAAGATGAGTTCTAATACCAGAGGGGGAAAAAAAACCCATACATTAAATGGTAGGTTTGTGACCCTGGAAAAACAGAAGGCAATTGGAAACTCCAGGAAAATAAAGTACCAGGCAAAAAAGCAAATGACTGTTGGAAACAATTTGCATTTTCTGACGAATTTCCTCATTTTATGTTTTCTTGTTCATATTATGCACTTAAAGACCATGACTTGTATCTCCTATGTCTGAATTGCCTGTGGGTCTGCTTCTACTGTTCACTTTTTTTCTTAACTTGACTCAGGGTGCGCCCAGCAATTTTTAAGATCATGTATTTATTTTGAGAGACAGAGTGAGCGGGGGAGGGGCAGAGAGAGAGGGAGAGAGAGAATCCCAAGCAGGCTCCGTGCGTGCGGAGCCCAACACGGGACTCGAACCCACGAACGTGAGATCATGACGTGAGCCGAAACCCAGGGTTGGAAGCTTAACCGACTGAGCCACCCAGGCGCCCCAGCAATTTCTGACTGAATACCACGATGCGTGAGAAATTGTAGGAACTCTAGATGAGCTTTAGTTCCTGACAGGCTAATTATATAAATGACCTTAATTCAGTTAGGTGGTGAGCTAACTCAAGTTGGGGTATCAATCTTTTAAAGATCCGGTCTATAGCCACTTCCTCCTAATTCCTAAAGTCCTTCAGAGATTCCAGCGGAGAGTCTTGTGGTATTTTCCAGGGCCCTTCATCACTGCTGGGGTCCGAACTCCAAGTGTGGTCACCTTGGCACAGAATTCCGCTGAAAGCTCTCCTTGGTATCTCAGGCACTTGGCTGTTCCCCATCTCTGAATCTGTCTCATGCCATTTACCAGTGACCCCCTTGTGGGGAAAAGCTCAGTTTATCTCTCGTCACTTGCCTCCAAGATTTTGCCACTCAAGTCCTACTGTCTTAGCTCAGGGTGCCCTCAGGTCCTAGAAGCCAGCTGCAGTTTTTTGGCACATGAGCGTTTTCAACATGGCTGCTTACTTCATCAGACCAGCAAGGAAAGGCTCTGTCCAATCTACGAAGATGGCAGTCTCATAGGGCATACTCGCAGGAGTGACATCACATCACTTTTGCCATCATCTAGTGTTTAGAAGCAAGTCTCAGTTCTGCCCACACTCGAGGGGGGGAAGGTTACATAGGGCACAATTCACTGGGGTCACCTGGCACGTGCCTGATACAACTGCTGATAAAAGGACCAGTTGAGGGAAGACGAGCATTCGAGCAGCATTCACGGATAGCACAGTGAAAAGAGCTTTATATTTGGTGTCGGAAGTCAGTTTCATCTCCTTACTTGTGGTACTTTTGACCATTCGCGACATCTCTTCACATCTGCAAATCTGTTAGCTGGTAACTTACGTCACAGGATTTGGTGAACTATGATGGTACTTTTATTTTTACTTAAAAAAAATTACATACAAGGGCGCCTGGGTGGCTCAGTCGGTTAAGCGTCCGACTTCAGCTCAGGTCATGATCTCACGGTTTTTGAGTTCGAGCCCTGCGTCGGGCTCTGTGCTGACAGCTCAGAGCCTGGAGCCTGCTTTGGATTCTAGGGCTCCCTCTCTCTCTGCCCCTCACCCACTGGTGCTCTCTCTCAAAAATAAATATACATTAAAAAAACGGAAAATAAAAAATCACACACAGATATTAAAAACAAGGGATACCCGTTCTCAACACACAAAACATATTCTCAAAACCAAAGACAAAGCCGAATGGGAAAATGGATGTGAAGACAGAAGCAAGTATGCACAGAATTATTTTAATCAACTTATTTTATTGGTGGTTTCTGGAAACTATATTGAAAACATTTAAGAATCGATGATCTCAACACCCGGATGACAATTTGCTTAATAATTTGGTATATTTTTCGTTCCTAGATTTTTGTTCTACATGTCTACCTACCTACTTGCAACTAAACAGCAATAAATATAATACAAATATACATGTACATATGTGCATATAATTTTACTTAAGCATAAAATTGCTATAGTTCCACCACCCAGAGTCACTGATACAATAGTATTTGTACAATATTTTATTTGCTTGCAATGTAAATCATATGGCATAGTTTTATAATCTTTTTTGCACAATAGATTACCATGAACATTTCCCCAAATCCTCAAACATAAGATCACTTAAAAAAAATTTTTTTTTTTAATGTTCATTTATTTTTGAGAGAGAGAGAAAGAGAAGAGAAGAGTGGGGAGGGGCAGAGCGAGAGGGGGACACAGAATCCGAAGCAGGCTCCAGGCTCTGAGCTGCCAGCCCAGAGCCCGACGCGGGGCTCGGACCCACGAACCGCGAGATCACGACCTCAGCGGAAGTCGGATGTTTAACCGACTGAGCCAGCCAGGCGCCCCAAGCAAAGATAATTCTTAATTGTCCGCATTATCCTGCCTTAACGATATATTGAATTTTAACCACTTACCTATTATGGGATATTCAATTACTGATTTGTTTCACAATTTACATAATATTGCTGTCACAGGAGATGCTCTGACAATTAAAAATCTTTTATTGCCTCACCATAAAGTGACTACTCTTTCTTACAAGGCAAAGAATGTTAAATTGTAAGCACTGTTTCCAAGCAAGGTGTGCCTTTTCTGTAAGGGATTTGCATTTTTGCACTGAAGATGATGGGTAACATGTGTAAGATCTCTTTGAGCCCCTTTGTGACAGGGACCCTGAGGACTCATCTCCCATTCTACTTAAGGGAGCAATTTTTCTAGTTGTTTAAGAAATAATAGGGGGTGGGGTGCCTGGGTGGCTCAGTCAGTTAAGCGTCCAACTCTTGATTTCAGCTCAGGTCATGATCTCACCCCTGAGACCGAGCCCCGTGTTGGGCTCTGCGCTGACAGCGTGGAGCCTGCTTGGGATTCTGTTTCCCCCTCTGTCCCTCCCCCACGTACCCGTCTGCATGCGCCCTCTCTCTCAAAAATAAATAAACATTAAAAATAATAACAGGGCTGGGGCGCCTGGGTGGCTCAGTCAGTTAAGCGTCCGACTTCGGCCCAGGTCATGATCTCGCGGTTCGTGGGTTCGAGCCCCACAGCGGGCTCTGTGCTGACAGCTCGGAGCCTGGAGCCGGCTTCCGATTCTGTGTCTCCTTCCCTCTACCCCTCCCCCACTCACCCGTGCTGTCTCTCAAAAAATCAACATTAAAAATAAAAAAAAATAATAATAATAACGGGGAGTTTGCCCCAGCTGGGATTAACAGTTTAGGCTCTATACTGTTCTTTCAAAAGTGTGTTCTATTCCAGGGTGAACCTCACTTTTTTCTATTTGACTCCTTGTTAGCAGCCTCTGCACCTTTCCCACAGAATGTTACAGAATATGGAACACATTTCTCTCATAATTGCTGACATAGTTTTCTAAACTCATTCGACTCTTAGTTTTTCCTCAGCATAAAGACTCTGTTAGGCGATAACATTTACATTCTTTCTCAAGGTTGTCTCACGTCAATACACTCATAATTCTGGCCACTGTTGAATTCCCTGATATACAATTCACTCGTAAGACCTTCTGGGTCAAAAACTGGTCGCATTTATTACATGCTTCTGGAATTATATTTTTGAACCTTTTATTACATTAAAGGAACATTAATACCTGAAGAGTTTCTGACATTCTTGACATTGCTAAGATTACTCCCCAGGATGAACTGATCTATAATGAGGTATAATAGGGAAATTCTCCCACGCTCAAGTATATTAATAGGTTTTATCTCCTGTGTGACTTCTCTGATGTTTAATCAGAGTTGACTTCCCACTGAAGGCTTTTCCACAGTCTCTGCATTCATAGGGTTTTTCTCCCGTGTGAGTTCTGTGATGTACAATGAGAGTTGATTTCACACTGAAAGCTTTCCCACATTCACTACATTCGTAGGGTTTTTCTCCCGTGTGAATTCTCTGATGTTTAATGAGAGTTGACTTCCTACTGAATGCTTTCCCACAGTTGCTGCATTCGTAGGGTCTCTCTCCTGTATGAATTCTCTCATGTTTTATCAGTGGTGACTTTTCGCTGAAGGCTTTCCCACATTCACCGCATTTGTAGGGTTTCTCTCCTGTATGAGTTCTGTGATGTACAACAAGGGTTGACTTTTCACCAAAGGCTTTCCCGCATCTTCTGCACTCATAAGGCTTCTCTCCTGTATGAGTTCTTTGATGGACAGAGAGGTGTGATTTTCCACTGAAAGTCTTCCCACATATGCCGCATTCGTAAGGCTTCTCTCCTGTGTGAGTTCTCTGATGGACAGAGAGGTGGGACTTCCCCCTGAAGCTTTTTCCACATTTACTGCACTCGTAAGCTTTCTCTTTTATAGGAGATCTCTGGTGTTTAATGGGGTTGGGTTTCTCATCAGAGGGTTTCCCATGTTTATTACAGTTAGGTTTCTCACCCGTATGAGTCCTCGGGGAAGGAAGGCCGGATTTACCACAGTGGACTCCTTCATAAAATGCTTGTCTAATGTGTGTTTTTTCATGTCTAGTAAGGTGATAGGAACTCTTAAAGGCTTTTGCACATTCGCCACATACAAATGGTTTCTCTGCTGTATGAGTTCGCGTATGTTTCATCAGCGTTGCCTTCTGGATAAAGGTTTTCCCACATTCGCTGCACTCATAGGGCTTCTCCCCTGTGTGAGTTCTCTGGTGTGCAATGAGGGTTGACTTCTGGCTGAAGGCTCTTGTACATTCGCTGCACTCATAGGGCTTCTCTCCCGTGTGAGTTCTCCGGTGCACGACAAGGTTGGCTTTCTGGATAAACACTTTCCCGCATTCAGAACACTCAAAGAGTTTCTCCCTGGTTTGACTTCTTGGAGGTTTATCGAGGGCTTGCTTATGGTGGAGGGTTTTTCCACGTTGATTAGGCTCCAAGAATTTCTTTCCAGGCTGCGCTGGATAAAGATTAGGGTGGAAGCACAACTTCCAATGTGCCTTACGCTCATCACCTTTCTTTCTTACAGAACTTCTGCTTTGACAGAGAAAGTTTAAATTATGTTTTGAACACCTTCCCCATGAATAATATCTAGGGAGTCTTTGTCTTATAGAAACAAAGTCTGTGCCCGGATAAATGATTGTCCTGAATGTTGTCAACTCCTGGCCACTTTGGTCCTTCTGTGTTTCCTGGTCTACGAACGCAGTCGGCCACAGACGTTGGTCTTGGCTTTCCTTGTGGTTGTCCATCTGGTCATGCACTTGCCAGAATTCTGGGGAAAAAAAGGCAAGGAACTCATTGGACTTGTAATGGGGTAAATCTGGAGCTGAGGTGGATGGGCTGTGTCCATGCCCCACGAGCACCGCCTCCCCTCTCACTGTGAACATGAAGAACTATGCTGGCCCGTGTTGAACAAAAATAATTGAATCCACAGTCAGGCTCAAAACCAAGAAACTGGGTGTCAAAAGTGAAGTGGAAATTTAAAGTGACGGGGTGACCAGAAACGGAAGCTTCGGGATTTGCAGTGGTAACCCAGACCACAGGGCAAAAATCTTGAGGAAACTGGTATAGGTAATTCCCGCTTACAGCTAGAATCGCCAAGGGCCTTCCATGTTGGTCAAAGAGGAGCCAGGAAAACTCCCCACTGGACGAGGAAATTGGAAAGAAAGATGTTATATATAAGAAAGCAAAGCCTAGTTGTGCGACTCAATCCAAAACGATGAGTACAGAGTCCACAAGCTGACAAATTAACATGAAAAACTGGTCCTGCTATTACTAGGTTCCTAGATGTGGCAAACCCCAAAAGATACATCTTATGTTTTTATAGCTTAGGACTCACACAACTTCTGTGGAAAGCCAATTCTCACTGAAGAATTCACAGTAAAATAATTTAAACCTCCCAAGGAAATGACCCATCTTGATACTCCCGGTGTCAACAGATAATCCCATTTCCTAGAACTGTAGCTAACAGAACACTCTAGACTTTAAAATAAATATATTTCAAATATTCAAAGAAATAAGGTAAGAGCTATACTACTGGGAGGGGAAAGGAACATTTGAGAAAAGGAACAAATATAAATATAAAAGAATCTATAGGCATCATTAAAGCTCTAAATAGAGAAGTTGAACAGACTAGTCACAGATAAAAACCAACTTAATGAATCAGATGACATCTTAGGAAATCACCCTGATTGCAGCGTGAAGAGCTAACAAAATGGAAATATGGTAAGACAAATAGAAAAATGGTGAGTCCCAACACAGGTTTAATAGAAAATCCAAATGGAAACAGTAGAAAGGGACAGGAGCAGGGCACCTGGGTGGCTCAGTCGGTTAAGCGTCCGACTTTGGCTCAGGTCATGATCTCATGTTTCATGAGTTGGAGCCCCGCATCAGGCTCTGTGCTGACGGCTCAGAGCCTGGAGCCTGCTTCGGATCCTGTGTCTCCCTCTTTCTTTGCCCCACCCCCACATGCGCTCTGTCTCTCAAAAATGAATATACATTAAAAAAATTTTTTAAAAAGACAGGGACGGGGGCAATATGCCAGGAAAAGGGAAAACAGAGCAGCCCTGAGGCTGCTAGGCTTAGAAAGCCTGGCTTGCAAGGTTCGGCCCTGCAGTCTGGGAAACTGGGAGTTCAGCAATGTCTACACCATTCCCTAACTGATAAGGCTGCTTGTACAAACAATGTGATTTATGCTGAACATTTCCCTTCCTTCTGTGTGCCTGAAATTCTGGCATGTGCAAGGCAGGGCAACTGAGGGTGCTGAGTTTCTACTGGGCCTCCCCGGGCACACGTTGCTGCATTTTTTCCGCTGGGACAAGTGTGCCCCGGGTGACCCTAGATGGGAGGGAGAGAGCATAAGGCATCCTATACATGGATTCATCCAGACCCTGCTAGTGTCTTCCCTCCTTATGACCTAGGGGTGTATGTTTACTACATCGCTGTAATAGATCGGAGCTGTAGATACAACTATATGCTGAGTCCCACGGATCCTTCTCGAAAATCACTAAATATGGTACTGGTCTTGGGGACCCCTGATCTAGGCAATATCTGAAGAGACAATGACTGGTAGTTTTCTAGAAGGGAAGAAAGGCATGCATCCTACCACTGAATGTCCAGAGTCCTGAGTGTGGTAAATAAAAGCAGATCGGTACCTGGACACAGTTTAGTGCCACCGCAAGACTTGAGAGTCAGAAAGTAGTGAAAGCTACCATGGAGAAATTTTTAAAGTCACCTATAAAGAAACAATCAGAGGGGCGCCTGGGGGGCTCAGTCGGTTAAGCGTCCGACTTCAGCTTAGGTCACGATCTCACGGCTTGTGGGTTCGGGCCTCGCATCGGGCTCTACGCTGACAGCTCGGCGCCTGGAGCCTGCTCGGGATTCTGTGTCTCCCTCTCTCTCTGCCCCTCCCCTGCTGTGTCTCAAAATAAGTAAATAAACTTTAAGAAGAAAAAAGAAACAATTAGAGCAACCCCAGACTTGATCAGCAATAAAAGAAGCCAAAAGATTAAAGAATATACTCAAAGTCCTGAGAGAAGCCTGACGTCATCTTAGAACTCTATCCCCAGATAAATTATCACGAAGAAAAATGACAAAATGAAGATGTTTTTAGACAAGAAAAGGCATGGAATTTGCCACACACAAAGCCTGGCTGAGAATAATGCTTGGTGCTTGAATTTTTCAGGAGGAAAATACCAAAGGGGGTGGAGGTAAAAAAAAAAAAATGTAGTAAAGGCAGGAAAAAAGAGGTAAAGAAAAAGCAGGATATATAGAAAGTACAATAAAAGCAGAAATACTATCATAGTAATGGCACAATAAATTTATATTAACCCCATTTGTTAAAGGTCAACCATATTAAATTTTATTTTTAAAAATCAGCTTTATGGGGGCGCCTGGGTGGCTCAGTCAGTTAAGCATCTGACTCCAGATTTCCACTCAGGTCACGATCCCGTGGTTCATGAGTTTGAGCTCTGAGTCGGGCTGGGAGCTGACAGTGCAAAGCCTGCTGGGGATTCTCCCTCTTGCCCTCTCTCTCTGACCCTCCCCCACTCAACTCTCTCTCAAAATAAAAATGAAAATCACCTTTATATTTCCAAAAGACAATTAGAGCAAAATGAGAGAGGAACTTTGAAAATAAAATTATGGAAAGACATGTACCTGGTACTGAATAACCAAAAAAATAGCTGGTAAAACAATGCTTATGTCCTATAAAACATAAAATGACCTTGATGCCAAAAAAGAAAATAAGGACAGAATATGAGAATATTCTAAAGCACTTTCAACGTTTATTTATTTTTGGGACAGAGAGAGACAGAGCATGAACGGGGGAGGGGCAGAGCGAGAGGGAGACACAGAATGGGAAACAGGCTCCAGGCTCTGAGCCATCAGCCCAGAGCCTGACGCGGGGCTCAAACTCACGGACCGCAAGATCGTGACCTGGCTGAAGTCGGATGCTTAACCGACTGCGCCACCCAGGCGCCCCTAAAGCACTTTCATTTAAATAGATTCAAGACTCGGGGCGCCTGGGTGACTCGGTTAAGCATCGGACTTCGGCTCGGGTCGTGATCTTGTGGTTCGTGAGATCGAGCCCTGTGTCGGGCTCTGTGCTGACAGCTCAGAGCCTGGATGGAGCCTGTTTTATGATTCTGTGTCTCCCTCTCTTTCTGCCCTGCTCCCCCTTCTCACTCTCAAATTAAAAAAAAAAAAACATTGGGGCGCCTGGGTGGCGCAGTCGGTTAAGCGTCCGACTTCAGCCAGGTCACGATCTCGCGGTCCGTGAGTTCGAGCCCCACGTCGGGCTCTGGGCTGATGGCTCAGAGCCTGGAGCCTGTTTCCGATTCTGTGTCTCCCTCTCTCTCTGCCCCTCCCCCGTTCATGCTCTCTCTCTGTCCCAAAAATAAATAAAAACGTTGAAAAAAAAAATTAAAAATAAATAATTAAAAAAAAAAAAAAACATTAATTTTTTTTAAAATTAGAAAACAATAGACGCAAGACTCTTTTTTTTTTTTTAGAAAGATTTTATTTGTAAGTAATCTCTAAACCCAACATGGGGCTCAAATCTACAACCCTGAGATTAAAGGTCAAATGCTCCACCAACTGGGCCAGACGGGTGCTCCAAATAGATGAAAAACTCTTTTTTTCAAGTTTATTTATTCTGAGAGAGAGAGAGAGAGGGCACACTACAGCAAGGGAGAGAGAGAGAGAGAGAGAGAGAGAGAGAGAGAGAATCCTAAGCAGGCTCTGTGCCGTCAGCACAGAGCCCAATGTGGGGCTAGACCTCATGAACTGTGAGATCATGACCTGAGCCAAAGTGAGACACTTAACCCACTGAGCCACCCAGGCGCCCCTACATGCAAAACTCTTAAATATACAAAGGAAACTGATTCTATTTATGGGAGAAAAAAGGTAAATAATATCCAATAATGTTGACAATGTACGTACCCTACTGTGTATTCCATTTGTGGCTATAACACAGAGAAAATCCTACAAGTGTGAGCCAGGATACATGTACAAGAATGACAACAAATACAGGAAATAAATTCCCAGTAACAGAGGTATGGGTTGATGGACTGCAATACTCTAACGCTGGAATGCTATACCAGCATTGAAAATGAATGAACTAAATGTAATGCACCAGCTCAAAGGGCAACGCTGAATACAGAAAGAAAGTTTTGGAAAGAACCCTAAAGTTCAAGTGCACTAAGCTGGTAGATTTACAAAAGGAACACCATACAGATTACAGGTGCAAATAGATGTAGTCCAAGTATAAAAACATGGATGAGAAGGGTACTCACCAAATTCATGGTACTGTTTGCCCGGGGAGTGAACGAGAAGAGCGGGACTCGGGACAGGAAAAGGACACCTTTATTTGTAAAGCTCTATTTCTTTTATTAAAAAAAAAAAAAAACCGGGGCGCCTGGGTGGCGCAGTCGGTTAAGCGTCCGACTTCAGCCAGGTCACGATCTCGCGGTCCGGGAGTTCGAGCCCCGCGTCGGGCTCTGGGCTGATGGCTCAGAGCCTGGAGCCTGTTTCCGATTCTATGTCTCCCTCTCTCTCTGCCCCTCCCCCGTTCATGTTCTGTCTCTCTCTGTCCCAAAAATAAATAAACATTGAAAAAAAAAAAAACCCACCACCACCAAGTATCAAAACACTGACATTTGCTAATTCTGGGAGGTAAGCACAAAGGTATGTTACAATGATGATTTTCCGTACTTCTCTTCAGTTTTAAGAGAAATGCACTAAGGCAAGACTTCTGGAAAGGGGGAGTGAGGTTCTCAGTAAATCTTTTCCCCCCATGAAAGCAACGAAAATACTGGCAAAATTATCAAAATCTATCCTTTGAGGAGTTAGGAAATTAACCAAAGGCATACAACAAATTAAGAAGCGTTTATTCAGGGCCACTGGGTGGCTCAGTCGGGTGAGCGTCTGACTCTTGATTTCGCTCAGATCACGATCTCACAGTTGGTGAGTTCGGGGCCCGCGTCGGGCTCCATGCTGACAGTGTGGAGCCTGCTTGGGGTTCTCTCTCTCTCTCTCTCTCTCTCTCTCTCTCTCTCTTAAATAAACATTCTTTAAAAATTTAAAAAGAAGCATTTATTCAAGAAGAACCTCAGTGAGAACAGCCCAATCTGTGGTGTTTCAGTTGGTGCCACTCACCTCTTCTCCCTGTACCCCAAACCACTGGCTCCCCAACTCTGCCCCGTAAGCAGTGAAAACTGGCAGCCTCACAGCAGCCTGGGGGGCTGACCTGTTTTGGATCTCCACCGAAAGCTCCATCTGTACATCTGCTGTCACTGTGTGACCTACCTTGGAGCTCAGCTCTAAGAAAGAAAGTTTACAATATGGTAACTCAAATCCACGTGAAGAAATAAAGAGCATCAGTAAAGAGAGCGTGCAGGGAAATGCTAACACAGCAAGCCTGGCTCCTGGCTGAAGTCTGGAAAGTCAGTTTCTAGAATGTTCCCTACACTGATAAGACTATCTTGCCTGCTTGGGGCACTGAACACCTGTTGTTCTTCTGGGAGTCCAGATGTCCGACCATTAGGGGCTGATGATTTTGTGGCCTGAGGTGCCTATTGTTATAGGGTCAACTTGGAATCTTCGACAAAGTGAAAAGGGCTTTTTTAAAAAAACAAAAAAACGAAAAACAACTTGCTTGCCACTTGGACTTGAAATGTGGCTGTCAGTCTCTGCAGCACCTTGGCTCTGTACGAGAAAGGAGCAACTATCCCTGTGGGGATTGATCTCCTACCCAAGTGCCCAGGAATACTGGTGAAAATGATCCCATATCAAGGCACATGGAGAAACATCACCGAACATGAGATAAATGGGCAGGGGTGGATCTTATAAGCTTACAGACAGAAAAAAAAAATTGATACCAGGTATCAATAATAGGGGCGCCTGGGTGGCTCAGTCAGTTAAGCATCTGAACTCAGCTCAGGTCACGATCTCAGGGTCCGTGAGTTCAAGCCCCACGTCGGGCTCTGTGCTGACAGCTTGGAGCCTGGAGCCTGCTTCGGATTGTGTCTCCCTCTCTCTCTGCCCCTCCTCTGCTCACACTCTGTCTCTCTCAAATAAGTAAATGTTAAAAAACAATAATAATAATAATCAGAATAGATTCAGAGTTCTCAAAAGGAACATTGAAAATCAGAAGACAATGGTGCAATGCCTTCAGAAGTCTAAGGGAAAGAAACGTCCATCCTAGAACTCTACCCCAAGCTCAACTCTCCATCTAGGACGAGGATAACCAACACTTCTAGATATTCAACAACCTCAACAAATGTACCTCCCATGGACCTACGTTCTTTCTGAGTCGAGTCCTGGAAGACGGTGCTCCAATGAACCATGGAAGAGGGCGTGGCATAAAGCGAATGGGGACTCCAACAAAGCAGAAAGTGGAGGGAGCCCCCAGAATGATGGTGAAGGATGTGAGGGCAGCCATGCGAGCAGCGATGAGGATAATCCACCCAGGAGGGAGAGGGTCAGATGGCTCCAGACAAGCTCAGGGGTTATGACATTGATTGGAACACCTGATAGCTCTGGAAAGCATCCGGAGCCACTCTAGATGGCTGGTTATGGAGTGTTCAAGTTGAGCTGGCAGGAAGTACGTAGAGAAAGAAGCAAAGCAAAGAAATAAAGCAAATATTAACCAAAGGAAGCAAAGAGTTACGCGGGAGAGCTAAACTAATCACAGATTACCGCACGGCTCAGCTGCCTATTATGTTTACACAGCCATAACGTTGTAGACAGAAGTAGTGTCGGGAACCACATTTGTGGTAGAATCATACTGGGAACACCGGGGAACAAAACGTCTTGGTGTGAGGATGTGTGTGAGAGGCAGGAGAAATGAAGTGAGCTAAATCTCAATCTTCTGTAGCAGAAAATTCTACATAATTATTGTGAGATATATATAAATTATAAGGAAGAGTGATACAAAAGACACCTGCCATCCACCACTCACTAAAAACCAAATTATCGTGGGGTGCCTGGCTGGCTCAGTGAAAAGAGCATGTGACTATTGATCTCAGGGTCATGAGTTCAAGCCCCACGTTGGGTGTGGAGCCTACTTAAAAAAAAAAAAAAAAGAAAAGAAAAGAAAAGAAAAGAAAAAGAAAAAGAAAAACAGAGGCACCCAGGTAGTTCAGTCAGTTAGGTATCGGATTCTTGATTTTGGCTCAGGTCATGATCTCATGGTCGTGGGACTGAGCCTCACATAGAGCTCCGAGCTGGGCCTGGAGCCTACTTAAGAGTCTTTCTCTCCCTCTGCCCCTCTCCCACTTGAGTGCACGTACACGTACTCACTGAAAAAAAAAAACACCCAAAAAACAAATTATCATTACCTTTGAAGTTCATGTGCCCATTTCGTTTTCTTTCTTCTCAGATAATCACTATCCTGCATTTTATGTTTATAATGACTTTGACTTTCTTTATAGCTTTGCCACACTTCTCTCATTCTTTAAACCTCAGCCATGATCTACTTTGGTAAAAATGAAACCTATTTTTCTTTTAATCGAAAGAGAATACTGCCTTAGGTCAGTAAATCTGAAATCTCAGATGAAACACAACTGTCTAGAAAAATGACCAGAATTGACAGAGGATATAGGGAACAGGAATAAATCAGTAATGATTTTGAAAATCATAAAATTCACCCTGTAATCAAAAGTCTTGCCCTAAAAAAGGGCATCCTACCCAGAAGTTTTTTTTTTTTTTTTTTAACATTTATTTATTTTTGAGACAGAGAGAAAGAGAGCATGAACAGGGGAGGGTCAGAGAAAGAGGGAGACACAGAATCCGAAACAGGCTCCAGGCTCTGAGCTGTCAGCACAGAGCCCGATGCGGGGCTCGAACCCACGGACCGCGAGATCATGACCTGAGCCGAAGTCAGACGCTTAACCGACTGAGACACCCAGGCACCCCTGGAAGTTTTCATAGATGATTGCCATCAACTCACAAGAACAGATATACTGCAGTCAATTAGTTTCAGAAACTAGAAAAAGAAGGAAAAGTGCCCAGTCTGTTTTATGCAGCCACTATAACCTCGTATACCAGAGTAAGAGGACAGCACAAGAAAAAATCGAAGCTCTTTCTCATTTCTGAATTAATGCAAGACTCTTAAACGTGAGCAGACTTCAATTTATTAAAAGAAATGTGTCATGGGGTGCCTGGGTGGCTCAGTCGGTTAAGCGGCCGACTTCGGCTCAGGTCCTGATCTCGCGGTCCGTGAGTTCGAGCCCCGCGTCAGGCTCTGTGCTGACCGCTCAGAGCCTGAAGCCTGTTTTGGATTCTGTGTCTCCCTCTCTCTGACCCTCCCCTGTTCATGCTCTGTCTCTCCCTGTCTCAAAAATAAATAAAACGTTAAAAAAATAAAAAATAAAAAAAAGAAATGTGTCACAACCAAGTAGAGTTGAGCAGAAGAGTGGAGGAACAGTTCAATATCAGAAAACCTATTAACATAATCCACCACATGAATAGATCAAAGGAGAAAAATTACCTTGTCAACAGAGGCAGAAAATAAGCATTCGAGAAAGTAGTAACATTCATGATGTTTAAGAAAGTCTCATTAGCAAACGAGGAATACAGAAGAAGCTTCGGATGGAAGGGATCTTTCAAGATAGCACAGCAAATACATGTAATGGTGGGTTTTAGGAGTTCTGTCACCTCTCTGGGCCTCAGTTTTCTCATCGATAAAATGAAGCTAACAGACAACCGACTTGACAGGGTTGTCCAAGGATTAAGTGTGTGAAAAGCATCCAGAACTTAGCAAGCACTCACATACTTCCTATTATTATTTTCCTATCACTGTCCTCATTATTTTCATTAAAATCAGAAACAAACAAAGAATTCACTATCACTGCACCTATTAAACACTGTACTACAGGCCCTGATAGAAGACAAGAAAAAGAAAGAAAATGTACGATTGGGAAGGAAAAGACAAGATTGTTTTTATGAAGAGAACTCTTTACATAGAAGACTCAAGAGAATCTAAGAACTATTAGTATTTTTTTGTTGAGACATAGCATGATCGGGGAGGGCCGGAGAGATAGGGAGACACAGGATCGGAAGCAGGCTTGAGGCTCTGAGCTGTCAACACAGACCCCAATGTGGGGCTCAAACTCACGAATTGTGAGATCATGACCCGAGCCGAAGTCAGCGCTTAACCAACTGAGCCACCCAGGCGCCCCTAAGAACTATTAGTATTAATAAAAGCCATCTAGAATGGTTTCTGTTCACAGGTTGATTATATCAACATCATCAGCATTCTCATGCACTGATATTAGCCAGTTAGAAAATGTTATAGGAGGGGCGCCTGGGTGGCTCAGTCAGTTAAGTGTCTCTCTCTCTCTCTCTCTTTTTTTTATTAATGTTTATTTATTTTGAGAGAGAGCGATATAGAGGGCGAGCAGAGGAGGGGCAGAGAGAGGGAGACAGAGATTCCCAAGCAGGCTCCGTGCTGTTAGCACAGAGCCTGACCTAGGGCTCGAATGCACAAACCGTGAGATCATGACCTGAGTCGAAACCAAGAGTCAGACACTTAACTGACTGAGCCATCCAGGCGCCCCAAGTGTCTGACTCTTGATTTGGCTCAGGTCATGATCTCACAGTCATGGGATTGAGCCCTGTGTCGGGCTCTGCGCTGAGCACGGAGCCTGCCTGGGATTCTCTCTCTCCCTCTCTCTCTGCCCCTCCCCGGCTTGTGCACGCTTGCTCGCTCTCTCTCAAAATAAATAAATAAAACCTTAAAAAAAAAAAGAAAACATTACGGGAAAAAAAGATCCCATTCACAATTGCCGCAATAACTAAGAACTATCTGTGAATAAATGTAACAAGAGATGTGCGAGCACTCTCTGAAGACAACAGAAAAGAGAAGCTAAGGGTTCGCCGATGAGAAAATTCAACAGTGTAAAGATGCCAATCCTGAGCCTGAGCCCAGCTTGTCTTTAAACACGGTGCAGGGGTGCCTGGGTGGCTCAGTTGGTTAAGCGTCCGACTTCGGCTCAGGTCATGATCTCACGGTCTGTGAGTTCGAGCCCCGCGTCAGGCTCTGTGCTGACAGCTCGGAGCCTGGAGCCTGTTTCAGATTCTGCGTCTCCCTCTCTCTCTGAGCCTCCCCCGTTCATGCTCTGTCTCTGTCTCAAAAATAAATAAACGTTAAAAAATTGTTTTAAATAAAAAAATAAACGCAGTGCAATTGTATTCAGGAAGCCTCAACAGGGTTTTCCACAGACGTCAAGAAAGTAACCCTACGGTTCCTATAGGATGACCAAAGAGTCAAAGAAGATAAGGGGGGGGGGGTCCACGTGGCTATGAACAACATCAATAAGGATGATAAGAATGGCATAGCAGGAGACATTTATGTGTCCGGCACTGTTTTAAGGGCTTTACATTTTTTTTTTGAGAGAGAGAGAGGGAGAGAGACAGAGTATGAGCAGGGGAGGGGCAGAGAGAGAGGGAGACACAGAATCCGAAGCAGGCTCCGGGCTCTGAGCTGTCAGCACAGAGCCTGATGCGGGGCTCAAACCCACACAGACTGTGAGATCATGACCTGAGCTGAAGTCGGACGCTTAACCGACTGAGCCACCCAGGTGCCCCTAAATTTGTTTTTAATGTGTATTTATTTTTGAGAGAAAGAGAGAGAGAGAGAGAGAGAGAGAGAGAGAGAGAGAGAGAGAGATCATGAGGGGGGGAAGAGCAGAGAGAGGGGGAAACACAGAATCCGAAGCAGGCTCCAGGCTCTGAGCTGTCAGCACAGAACCCAATATGGGGCTCAAACCCGTGGACCACAAGATCATGACCTGAGCCGAAGTCAGACGCTTAACCCACTAAGCCACCCAGGTACCCCCGCTAAGACAGTAAACCTTAAAAGTTCTCATCAGGAGGGAAAAAAAAAAAGCCCACTCTTTCTCTTTCAGAGGCTCCTAATACAATACTACTAAGTGCTTCTCTAGTCCAGCGATCTTAGCAGGACTTAAAAGGAGCAGGTCCGAACCACTTAATGTCCCTCAGTAGTAACACAGGCCTTAAAAGTCTGAGAGGTTAAGGTGGAAGGAGCAGGGGAAGGAGACCTCTTCCAGGAGAGCTGTGGGAAAACTGTGGCATTTTGTCTCCCCAACAACAGGGGAGGGAGGAGCGTATTCACCTGACCCCTCGTCTAGTAAGGACTCCAGGAGACAACTCGATGTATGTCTCCTAGAGTTTGGGGGACACACAGGGCGTGGCACCCCAGCTGCACCCAGAAAAACTACGGGCGCCAAAGAGGCCACATAGGGGTGTGAAGAGATCAAGGAGCCAGGCACGGGTACACACACGCACACGGTCCACAAGCCAGATGTGGCCCCTCTGGGGGTGAACAGGGCGGGGTTACTTTGGGAAGAAGGCTTCCTGCTAGCATCGAGATGACAGCAGCAAAGAGAGACTGGGCATGCTTCTTTTGCCCCCAAAAACTTCCAGCCTGCAGCACTGAAGCCGGCGTTAGTTGGCGGAGAGGTTTCCCTTTAAATGAGGTTCACAGTTTTCACTGTTATCTGTGATTAAACTTTTTTTTTTTAAGTTTATTTATTTTGAGAGAGAGGGGGAGTGCGTGAGAGCAGGGGAGGGGCAGAGAGAGAAGGAGACAGAGAAATCTCAAGCAGGCTCTGCGCGCTCAGCACAGAGCCCGATACAGGGCTCGATCCCACAAGCTGTGAGATTACGTCCCAGCCAAAATCAAGAGTCAGACGCTTAACTGACTGAGCCACCCAGGCGCCTCTGATTACACTTTTAAAACTAGAACAAGGCTACCAGGGGCTCTCAGAAATTAAAAAGATAATACAGGAGTATTATCAACAACTTTTGTTAGGATGTCCCTGGAACCACAGTGGAGGGGACGGCCATCTCGCCAGCACAACCCAATGGAAAGCCCCGAGCAGCCCGCCAGAATGAATTGAAGGTCAACCAATCACCGAGCGACAGCACGACCTGGCGCAAAAAAGGCCCACCCGGACCTAAACCTGGAACCACTGCAGCTTAAAAACCCTACCCCAGGGGCGCCTGGGTGGCGCAGTTGGTTAAGCGTCCGACTTCAGCCAGGTCACGATCTCGCGGTCCGTGAGTTCGAGCCCCGCGTCGGGCTCTGGGCTGATGGCTCGGAGCCTGGAGCCTGTTTCCGATCCTGTGTCTCCCTCTCTCTCTGCCCCTCCCCCGTTCATGCTCTGTCTCTCTCTGTCCCAAGGATAAATAAACGTTGAAAAAAAAAAAAAAAAACCCTACCCCACCACACCCGGGCACCGACTTCCCTGACTCCTCTCTCTCTCTCTCTCTCTCTCTCTCTCTCTCTCTCTCTCTCTCTCTCTCTCTCCCTGAGTCACGGAACCTCGCCCGAGACCTTAATTCCCAATAAAGCCTTTGACTGCTAAAATCTTTTAGCTTCTGACTCTTATCTTTACCCTGCCCTACGCCTGACCTTAACATTTGGTGTCCAAACCCGGGGCGGGGGGGAGGGGGGGAGGCAGTAGCTGGCCTCCTTTGGCTGAGCTCCCTCCTCGCCAAGCCAGACGCCAACCACCCTACTCACAAGCGCCTACAGGAGCCGGTAAGTAGGACAGACCCCTCCCTCCCTCCTCCAACTACGGCTGACACCCAGGAGAGACGTCTCACAAGTCAGTCTCCTTTCCTCCACAGGCCGTAAGGCCCGCACGCCAACAGACCCCTTACTGCAGTGCGAGGGACGCCTCACCCTGCCACGCCAATGGGGAGTAACGAGTCTAAACCGCCTCGATCTCTTACACCTCCCCCCCAATGTCTGTTAAAAAACTTCCGGCTCCTCAGCTTACAAGGCGAACTTCGTCGTAACCGACTCATCCGCCTTTGCACTGTAGTCTGGCCTCAGTACAAATTAGATAATGATCCTCAATGGCCACCCGAGGGGTCTTTACAATACCAAATCTTAACCCATCTGGACAATTTCTGCCATCGGCTGGGAAAATGGGGAGAAATACCCTACGTCATGGCCTTTTGGGACCTCAGGTCTCGCCCCTACCTATGTTCCTCCTGCTCCTCTGCACGCATGCTCCTTGCCCGCCCACAACCCCCAATGACCCCACCTCACCAACTTCCCTGATCTCCCCACCCGTTAGAGAATCTAGCCACGTCGCCCACCGGCCCTTGCCCCCCGGCCCTCACCCCCCTCCGTACTCCCTACCTCCAGCCGTCCCGCCTTCACCTCCCATATCATCCCGAACTTGTGCTCAGGCCCCTCCCATCGAACAGGCCCCAGTGGCCATCTTGCCTCTCCTAGAGGTGGCAGAACCTGAAGGCCTGGTTCCCGTTCATGTCCCCTTCTCCCTCCAAGACTTACCCGCCATTGAAAAGCGGCTAGGGTCATTCTCGGCTGACCCCACCCAATACATTAAGGAATTCCAATACCTTGCCCAAGCCTACAGTCTCACATGGCATGACATCCATGTAATCCTCACCTCTACCCTCACCCCTGAGGAGAGGGAGCGCATCCAGGCCGCAGCCAGAGAACATGCAGACCAAACCCACATGACCGACCCCACTATGCCCGTAGGGGCCGATGCTGTCCCGGCGGCCGACCCCTATTGGAACTACCAACATGCGGGCAATGGTCACCGGCGCCGGGACCAAATGATCCCGTGCCTACTAGCAGAAATGAGGGCAACCTCAAACAAATCAGTAAATTTTAACAAACTTCAAGAAGTAATACAGGACCCCAATGAAAACCCCGCAGCCTTCCTTAGCCAGCTCACAGAGACACTTACCCAGTATACCAGACTGGACCCTACCACCCCCACCGGGGCCACCGTACTGTCTACCTATTTTATTTCCCAATTAGCCCCTGACATCCAAAAAAACTAAAAAAGGCTGAAGATGGTCCTCAGACCCTATGGCCGACCTGGTAAAGATGGCCTTTAAAGTTTTTAATGGCCGAGAGGAAGCTCAAGAACAACGGCGACAGGCCCGTCTCCAACAAAAGGTACAATTACAGACCCAAGCCTTGGTAGCTGCCCTAAGGCCAGCCATAATAAAGCCCTATGGACCACAGCCCCCTCCGGGGCCTTGCTTTAAATGTGGCCAAGAAGGCCATTGGTCTCATCAGTGTCCCCATCCCAAAAAGCCTACCAGTCCATGCCCATTGTGCTAGCAAATGGGCCATTGGAAATCCGATTGTCCTAACCCAAGGGACGACAGACTCGCAACGCCTCCACGTGGCGAGGCTTCACCCGGATTGGACTCTGCCTTCCAACTGCTGGAGATGGAGGATGACGACTGACGAGGCCCAGACACAGTAACTCCAGTGACCCACGCTGAGCCCAGGGTAAAACTCCAGGTGGCAGGTAAGTCCATCTCCTTTCTGTTGGACACGGGGGCTACCTATTCCGTCCTGCCGAGCTAGTCTGGCCCCACCACGCCATCCTCCGTTTCGTTCATGGGCATAAGTGGCACCCCCTCCATTCCCCCATGCACACCGGTACTCACCTGCTGCCTGGATGGCTTCCACTTCTCCCACTCCTTCCTAGTCATCCCCTCCTGCCCCGTCCCCCTGTTGGGCCAAGACATCCTCAGTAAATTAGGAGCCTCTATACACCTACCAGCTATCTGCCCCTCTCCCTCCCCCACTCATCTCCTACTGGCTGTTATCACAGACAACACAGACCACAGCTTCAACCCACACCCAGACCTCCCAGTAGACCCAATCATATGGGATACATCCACCCAACAATCGCCACCCACCACCAACCTGTCCTCATTAAACTCAAAAATCCATCACAATTCCCATCTAGATCCCAATACCCAATCTCCCACACCCACCGACTAGGCCTAAAGCCCATCATAGATCGCCTACTCAAGGAAGGCCTCCTAATCCCATGTCACTCCCCCTGCAACACCCCGATCTTGCCTGTAAAAAAGCCTAATGGCTCATATAGACTAGCACAAGACCTCCGAATAATCAATGAAGCTGTAATCCCCATCCACCTAGTAGTGCCAAACCCATACACCCTCCTCTCCCAAATTCCCCCATCCACAACCCATTTTACAGTGCTTGATCTCAAAGATGCCTTTTTCACCATTCCCCTACATCCCGAATCCCAATTCCTCTTTGCCTTCACATGGCAAGATCCAGTCACCTCTCTGGCCTGCCAACTCACATGGATGGTACTTCCCCAGGGGTTCCGTGATAGTCCCCATCTCTTTGGGCAGGCCTTGGCCAGGGATCTCCTCAAAGCCCCACTCTCTAGTCACTGTACTCTACTACAATACATAGATGACCTCCTACTATGTGGAACCTCTTTCGACCACACCAAATAAGATACAATCCATATCCTAAACTTCCTGGCTAATCTGGGGTATCGAGTCTCCCCACACAAAGCCCAAATCTGTACTAATACAGTCACGTTCCTGGGATTCTCACTCACACCTACCACCAAGGCTCTAACCCAAGACCGTCTCCAAGCCCTCCAAACCCTGTCCTCACCTACCTATGCAGATGAAATCCTCTCCTTCCTGGGCTTAGTGGGCTTCTTCCGATACTGGATCCCTAACTTTGCTGTACACGCAGCCCCCCTATACAAAGCAGCCAAGGAAACCCCCCAAGGCCCACTCTCCAGCCTGGGATCGGTAGCAAGGGCCTTCCAATGGCTGGTCACATCTCTAGTCACTCAACCGGTCCTTTCCCTCCCCAATGTTTCAAAGCCTTTCCTCTTACACACAGATGAAAGGGCTGGAATTGCAACAGGGCTCCTAGCCCAAGTTACAAGCTGTCGCCTACCTCTCTAAACGACTGGACCCTACCATCAGGGGGTGGCAACCCTGCCTTACAGCACTTGCAGCAGCAGCCACCCTAACCAAAGAGGCACTCAAACTCACCCTACACTGCCCCCTAGCGGTACTCTCATTGCACCGTCTATCTGATCTCCTTACACATAAGGCCCTGGCACACCTGGCACACGCATACAATTGTTCCATCTGCTCTTTGTTGAAAATCCTGAAATACCTCTCCAACTCTCCCCCAGACTCAATCCTGCCACCCTACTTCCACAAATCAACACCCTCCAAGCCGCTGCACACATACAGCCCGCTATTTGCTTTTTATATGGCCAAACCAACAGTATATGCTCCCAAACCTCCCCCACCCAATATGGAGGATGGCCCTATAGCTATTGTAACATGCACTGGCTCAACTGAAACTGTTTCACAGGGAAAAAGACCGGCCGCTTCTGCTTACAAGATAGCAACTTTACCCTTACTATCCCTGATCCGTGGGATATCCGCTGGCAAACCGGGACAAGGGGCAAACTGTATCAGAACGGCCATCACTCTAACCCCGTCTCCTCTTTAACCATCTATCGAACCTACGAACCCTCAATGGCTCCTTCCCTCTCCAACCTTAAGGATCTTACCCAAACGATCACGGACCAAGAAAACCAGCTCAAAACCCAACTGCAGACACCCCCCGCACAACATCCCTTCTCACGGCTTACACTAATCAGACAAGGAACAGTCCTGCTTAACCACTCAGGCTTAACTAACCTGTCACACTGCTTTCTTTTGCGCATCCCTCCAGCGGGATCCAGTAATAGCCGTCCCATTCCCCACCCCCTTTCCCAACGCCACTAACTCCGCCAACCACCCCAGAAGTCAAATCTCCCTACAGGTTCCCATCCTCACGGAGACCCCTCAATACAACACATCTCACCCAACATGCTACTCTTCTTATGCCTCCCCAACTTGCCCCTCCCCCTTGCCTATGCCTAGCCACAATCCCCCCCTCCAGGGGGATTCTATTGGTGCAATGGCACGGCTTATAAACAAATACCCAAAAACACTTCTATCTGTCTCCCAGTCACCATCATCCCCCAACTCACCCTATACGGACAGGAAGAACTCCATCAACTCCTCGAATTCCATCTCCAAAAACAAGCCATTTTCCTCCCACTAAATGGTCGGACTATCCCTGGCCACCTCCCTACTGGCCGCCGGGGTTGGGACCAGCTCCCTAATACGCTCCATTAGCTCCTCCGGGGATCTGTCAGACAGGCTCCAAATCGCAATAGGAGCCTCAGGAACCTCCCTATCTGCCTCACAAAGGCAGACCAACTCCCTAGCACAGGTCACTCTACAAAACCGACGAGCCCTAGATCTCCTGACAGCAGAAAAAGGGGGAACATGCCTGTTCCTGAGGGAAGAATGTTTCTACTACCTCAACGAATCAGGCTTAGTTGAAACCAATATAGAACACCTAAAGGAAATCCAAAAAACTCTATCTGCCCACCCAGGATCCTCAGACCCCCTAACCTCCTGGTGGCAATCACCCCTCCTAACTTGGCTCCTCACCATAGTCACCCCACTAGTTGCTATCTGTATAATACTTATGCTCTTACCTTGTTTTCTCCGTTTCGTACGGAAACGAATTCATGAAGTTTCCCAGGTTGCATTTAACCAGATGGTGGTCCGGCCATTATCCCGCATTCCAACCTCAGACCCCACATACCATGACGTCGCCCTTACACCCGCAGGAAGCAGCCAGATCAGATCCGTCGCCCATTATCACCAATAAGAGGTTGGAATGTTAGGATGTCCCTGGAACCACAGTGGAGGGGGCGGCCATCTCGCCAGCGCAACCCAACGGAAAGCCCCGAGCAGCCCGCCAGAATGAATTGAAGGTCAACCAATCACCGAGCGACAGCACGACCTGGCGCAAAAAAGGCCCACCCGGACCTAAACCTGGAACCACTGCAGCTTAAAAACCCTACCCCACCACACCCGGGCACCGACTTCCCTGACTCCTCTCTCTCTCTGTCCCCAAGCCACGGAACCTTGACCGAGACCTGAATTCCCAATAAAGACTTTTGACTGCTAAAATTTTTTAGCTTCTCTTATCTTTACCCTGACCTATGCCTGACCTTAACAACTTTATCCCAATAAATTTGACAACTTAAGTGAAACAGACAAACTCCTTGAAAGACACAAATTACCAAAGCTCGTTCAAGAACAAATAACATGAGGGGGACCTGAGTGGCTCAGTCTATTGAACGTGCAACTTCAGCTCAGGTCATGATCTTGCGGTTCGTGGGTTCCAGCCCCACGCCAGGCTCTGTGCTGACAGCTCAGAGCCTGGATGGAGCCTGCTTCAGAATCTGTGTCTCCCTCTCTCTCTCTCTCTGCCCCTCCCCTGCTCGTGCTCTGTCTCTCTCCCTCTCAAAAACAAACATCAAAAAAAGAAGAAATAATATGAATAAACCAGTAAGTATTTAAAGGAATTGAAATGGTAGCTTAAAACCTTTCCACAAAGAAAACTCCGGGTGCAGTTGACTTCATTGGGGAATTCTACCGGACGTTTAAGAAATAATACCGGCTTCTATACAAATTCTTCGGAAGAGCTGAAGAGGGAGGAAATACTTCCCAACTCACTCTATGACTTCATTATCTTAGTTGTGGTGATGGATTCATGGGTGCGCATGTCAACACTTAGCAGATTGTGCATTACAAAGACATGCAATTTCTTCTCTGCCAATTACACCACAATAAAGGGGTGAAAACAGAGAAATCAGTACTCAGAGACTGTGGTAACTTCCCCAATGCTTACATTAGAAAAGGAAACTATCAAAGCAACGACCTAAGCTTCTACCTTATGAAACTAGAAAAGGAAAGAAATTTAGTTGAAATGAGCAGGGGCACGGAAATAATAGAGATAAAAGCAAGAATGAATAAAATCAAGGTTTCCATTACTGGCCACCGTGGAAGATGTCTACTATAGCCTCTCTCTCCTGCTGATTCTTGCAACTAAAATTTACTCTGGACAAAATTATGTAAAGCCAGTCCTACTTGAGGACTCTGAAAAATAAACGAAAGCAGGCAGACTCTGAGGGGAGAGTCAAAAGGTAGAGAAGCAGCTCATATAGTGAGTTTCCTTTTATTTTGTCTAGTGAATTTCCTTTTTGTCCCTCCCTCATTTTTTGCAAGATTCTGTCCCCCTGGTATATGAACTTCCCCAGTCCTGTGGCTTGTGTGCAAGGGCAAGAAAAGCCTCACGCCAAGGCTTTAAGAGCTGAACTAAACTAAGATTTAAACCACAGCTCAAGCAAGTCTAACATCTGAGTGACAAACGCATGAGACAGACCTGAAGCAGGACGGCAAGGTCTCTGATAACTGCACAAAGACTTACATCACCACTCAAGTCTCAGACCAAGACTTGAAAGGTGCATACGTAGGGAAGATCCAAAGAAGCACACGAAAGTCAGTGAAAACCTAACTGATGAATTAACATCCATAGAAGATGAGACAAAACTGGTGATCCGAATCTAACAGGGTTTATTACATGATAAACAAAGATTAAAAACAACAAAACCATCGCCATTATCTAAGATAGAATCCAAAATTATTCAATATAACAAACAACCAGCAAAATGTGACCAATTCTTCCTGAGGGAAGAGATATTCAACCGATGCCAATCCTGAGATCACTCAGATACTGGAATTACCAAAGACATTTAAGCAACTATTGTAACTAAGCTCTATGAGATAAAGGCAAACACACCTGAAATAAATGGCTAAATTTAAAAAATGGATAAATAGAAGTTCTCAAGAGATACAGAAACCGTAAAAAAGAAACTGAAATTTAGAACTAAAAAACACAATTATTTGAAATTAGAACACCAACTCATGGGATGGACTTAGAAGAATGGCAACGACAGAGACAAGAGTCAATGAACTTGGGTGTTAAACCGACAGAGATGATCCAACCTGCCAACCTGCAGAACAGACGATATCCCGAGGCCCAACATTCATGTCATTAGAGTCCTCAAAGGAAGAGAAATTCGTGCAAAAAAAAAAAGATCTGAATAAAGGTCAAAAAATTTTCCAAATTTGGAGAAAGACATAACAGATTCAAGAAGCTTAGCACACCAGAAACAAGATGAACTCCAAGAAACACCCAGAAACATTACAATCAAATGGCTGGTAAGCAAAGTTAAAAAAAAAAAAAAAGCTCTGGGGCACCTGGGGCTCAGGCGGTTGAGCGTCCGACTTCGGCTCAGGTCATGATCTCACAGTTCGTGGGTTTGAGCCCCGTGTCGGGCTCTGTGCTGACAGCTCAGGGCCTGGAGCCTGCTTCCGATTCTGTGTCTCCCTCTCTCTCCGCCCCTCCCCTGCTTACACTCTGTCTCTCTCTCAAAAATAAATAAATATTTTTAAAAATTAAAAAAAATCTTGAATAACAAGCACACTGTGTATAAGGAAACAGTGATTCAAATGACTGTAAACTTGTCATCAGAAACAATGGAGGCCAGAAGATAATGAAACATCTTAAAAATACCAAAGATGAAGAACTGTCAACCCAGAATTTTAAATACAGCAAAAATTTCTTTTAGGAATGAAAATGAGGGGTGCGTGGGTGGTCCAGTCGGTGAAGCTTCTGACTCTTGGTTTCACCTGAGGTCACGATCTCACGGTTTGTGGGATCGAGACTCACGTCGGGCTGTGTGCTGACAGCACGGAGCCTGCTTAGAATTCACCCCCTCCCTCTCTCTCTGCCTCTCCCCTGCTTGTGCGCGTGCGCTCTCTCTCTCTCTCTCTCAAAATAAATAAATAAACTTAAAAAAAGAATGAAGATGAAATTTAAAAACTCACAGAAGGAAAACTAAGAGATATTGTCACCAGTAGACTCGTTCTTTTTTTTTTTTTTTTTTAATTTTTTTTTCAACATTTATTTATTTTTGGGACAGAGAAAGACAGAGCATGAACGGGGGAGGGGCAGAGAGAGAGGGAGACACAGAATCGGAAACAGGCTCCAGGCTCCGAGCCATCAGCCCAGAGCCCGACGCGGGGCTCGAACTCACGGACCGTGAGATCGTGACCTGGCTGAAGTCGGACGCTTAACCGACCGCGCCACCCAGGCGCCCCACCAGTAGACTCGTTCTAAGAGAAATGATACAGAATCTTCAGAGTGAAGGGAAATAGTATCAGAGGGAAGCACAGAACTTCAGGAATAAAGAGCAGCAGAAATGGTAAAATATCTGGGTAAATATAACAGATTATTTTTCTCCTTTTGAATTAAGATATGAATGGTAGTTGACAGCAAAAATTATACACTGTCTGGGGGGAGTTAAAACATATGTAGATATAATACATTTGAAAATTATAACACAGGGGCGCCTGGGTGGCTCAGTCAGTTGAGAGTCTGACTTCAGCTCAGGTCATGATCTCACGGTTCGTGGGTTCAAGCCCCGCTTCGGGCTCTGTGCTGACAGCTCAGAGCCTGAAGCCTGCTTCACATTCTCTGTCTCCCTCTCTCCGCCCCTCCCCCGCTTGCAGTCTGCCTCTCTTTCTTTCTCAAAAATAAAGAAACATTAAAAAACATTTTTAAATAAAAAAATAAAACAAGAAGATAGTGACAAAGACTAAATGTTTAAAATAGAATGTTTAAATTGCAACTGCACTTCCTACGCAAGACCTGTGCATTCAAAACTACAACATTGCTGAGATAGATGTTAAAAGACCCAAATACATTGAGAGATACATCATGTTCATGAATTGTAAGAGTCAATGTTGTTAAGTATTTCAATGATCCACAGACTCAAGGCAGTCCCAGACAAAATCCCCGCAGGCTATTATGTGGAAACTGGTAAGTTGATTCTAAAATGTATATGAAAATATCAAGGACCCAGAATAGCCAAAACATTACGAAAAGGAAGAACAAAGTTGGAAGATTCATAGTACCTGATGTGAACACTTAGTATCAGGCTACAGGAATTAAGACAACGTAGTATAGGCATATAGGCCAACGCATATGTGTTCACCTGTTCTCAATAAGGGGGGCAAAGTAAATCGATGGAGAAAATATAGTCTTTTCAAAAATGCTGCTGGAACTGAATATGCATATGCAAAGAAAAGAACATTGATCCTTACCTCACACCAGATAAAAAGAATGCTTATCTCATTATGCCCATTGGCCTAAATGTAAGAGCTAAAATTATAAATCTTCCAAAGGAGGAATCATATGAGAAAAATCTGTGCTACCATGGGTTAGACAGAGAATTGTGTGATGGGGCACAAAGGGCATGAACCATAAAAGAACCATAAACTGGACTTTATCAAAATTAAGAATGTCTTCTTTTGAAAGACACTAGTAAGATAAAAACAAGCCACAGCCTGGGAGTAAATACACAGAGAACACATAGCTGATAAAGGACTTGCATCTAGAAAACGTAAAGAGCTCTTACCATTTAATAGCAACAAAAATGGCAGAACATTACCACAGACAGTTCGCCCAAGATGTCCGGATGGCAAGTAAACACATGAAAAGACACTAACCACTAGTTATTGGAGAAATGCAGATTCAAATCACAGTAAGGTGCTCCCTACACATCTACTAAAAAGGAAAACTAACAACACTCAGAATACCAAGTAATGACGAGGATACAAAACACCCAGAATTCTTATGTCGGGGGTGGTCAACGAAAATGGTACGGCCATGCTGAGAAGCAGTGGGGTAATATCTTGTGAAGTTAAATATACATTTACCACATGACCAAGCAATACCACTCCAGGTATTTATCCAAGAATATGAAAACGTGCCCATGCAAACACCTGGATGTGTATGCTCATACCAACTTCTTTCATAATGACCAAAAATTCCAGAAGAATCCAATGTGCATAAACTGCTTAATGAAGAAGCAAATATAACATCATTCACCTTCAAAAAGGAACAAGATGCTGATACATGTCAAACACGGATGAAGCTAAGAAGCATTAAGTGAAAGAAGCAAGACCCATAAGGCAGGCCACTATAAGATGCATTTATAGGACATTCTAGAAAGAATAAAACTAGCAGACTAGAAATGAGAAGAATCCATTTCCAAATCCCAGATTTGGGAGTGAGGAAGACCTTTAATTATATAAAGGCACAAGGATATCCTTTAGGGGAATGAAAAGGTCCAGTATCTTGGTTCCATGACTAAATCTCTGTCAAATCTCCAGGACTGTACGCGTAAGAAAGGTAGCTTACGGCATATAAATTATACCTCCATAAATATCACTTACGAACAGTCACCTCAGCATAAATATATAATGAAAATACATGAAACATATACATGGGGATTATGATAAATGTCATCACATACAATCAAATACCATACGGTGCTACTTATGAATTTTTTAATTAAAATACCTACTAAGCATTATGGACAAACACTACTAACAAATCATGAATTCTAGTTAATGATATGCCTGCAGAAGTATTCAGGGCTGAAGTGTCCAGATCTCAGAAACTTAGCAGGAAACACATCACAAAAAGCATTCAACACAAACATAGTTAATGACATGCCTGGAAAAGTATTCAGGGGTGAAATGTACTGGTCTCTGAAAGTTCCCAGGAAACACATCACAAAAAGAAAGGGGGCTGATAGGGGCACCTCGGTGGCTCAGTAGTTAAGCGACCCACTTCAGCTCAGGTCATGATCTCACAGTCCGTGAGTTGGAGCCCCGCATCAGGCTCTGTGCTGACAGCTCAGAGCCTGGAGCCTGCTTCGGATTCTGCGTCTCCCTCTCTCTCTGCCCCTCCCCTGCTCACGCTCTGTCTCTCTCTGTCTCAACAATAAATAAAAACATTAAAAAGAAAGAAAGGGGGCTGATGGGAGGACAGAGGAATTAGGACACATAGAGATATGAGAAAAAGCAAACAGAGCAAAATGTTCGCTGTAGAACCTAGGTGGAATTCTATGGGTATTCAAACTATGATTCTTTCACTTGTTCAGTGTGTGCATTTTCATGATAAGATGTCAGGAAGAAAGCTAGAAAAGAACAGCAAAAGAAACCCAAAGTAAATAAAGGTAGAAGGAGAAGGAAAAAGAAAACAAAAGACAGGGAAAACAAAGAAAGGCAAAGACTTTTCTGGGAAAAGCTCAACCACCATCAACGAAGTTCAGACTTCACGCCACTACCTGGGACTGGACAACCCTGATGACCACCGTGAGGCCACTCTGCAGACTAACGGTTCCTAGAAGATTGCTATATCTTGGCACAAGCAGAGAAGTTATGGGACCTGCCAGAAATTTCCTCCAAGGCCCAGGGAATGTGCAGTCCCGGAGCGGCCTGAGGTCTGGGGGAATGAGGGAAGAGGGGCAAAATGCCCAGCAGTGAGTCCACACGCCCCGCCTTCCGTCCCAACGGATCCCAGGCTCCTGGGGGAGGCCTGGCCGTGTGTCCCCATGCCCCTGGACCCCTCTCCGGGGATGGTTAAACTGCGGATCTTAACTAGACATGGAGTCAGATCTACCTGGAGTGTCGCTCAAAACGCACAGAACCGGGCCCACCCCAGGCTTTCTGAAAACATTTCCACTGGGAGGGACCACCTCGTGGGGTACCCTGAGGGGTCCACAGGCCACTAGGTGACACACGTCTGGTTAACCATGACTGTAATAAAAACTCTTTTCCATGCACAACAGTGACAACAGTGATGACATTTACCGAGAGCTTCCACGGGGCCAGGCTTATGTTCACCCGCTCCTTCAATTCGGACCGTCCCGGAAGTTCTAGCATCAGCCGCCTCCACAAATAGGCAAAGAGACTCTGGGGCCAGCGTGCGGAGGGAGGGACGGCCAGTGAGCGAAGAAGCCAGAATCTGAACCCCGCCTGTGAGCTCCAAAGCCTAGGTTCTTGACTACTGGGCTGTGGATGAGCCCCGAACCCCCTTCCTCTGCCCTCGTCCCAAATGAACCGTATCTGCCGAACGTGCCCCCAGCCTCACAGCTGGACAGATAAATGTAGGCGCTCTCCCAGGGGTCTGTGCTCTCGGCAGAGGATAAGCCACCCCCACGGAGCGAGGTTTGAAGAAGTTACCTGCTGGAGTGCAAACACAGCAGCTGAGACTACCACCTCCCCTTCCGCACGGAACCCGCACAGCAACTACCAACAGCACCCAGCTTCTTACAGAGCTGGGACCCTTAGGCCGAGGTGTAACGAGCTCCATCCTGAGTGTTCAGAGGGGTGAGGGTGGGGGGGGCAAAATAGAAACCACCAGAAATGCAGGTGTGGAGGTATGCCCAGGCCCAGGAGGTGCCACCAGCAGAATTACAGACACGAACCTGAGAAGAGGCAGCCCTTGGAGGTGAGGGGGGGGGGAACGTGCTGGAGGACCCCGTGTCCCGCACTGCACCGCACCTACACTGCACGAGCGGACGGTTACCCTAACATAATACAGTTCCGAACCCGAGGGAGCGGGGACCCCAAGAGGGGGCCGCGCCTCTGAATGTGGGCCTCCTCCTTCCAGGGCACCGCTGCACAGACAACTAGACATTTCGATTCCCGGAAACGCGGCAGGTGGGAAAGAGCACACCGCCAGCACAGCAAGATTCCTCACGGATCTCCGCAAGGCCGCGGACGTAGGGTAGACTGAGCGAGAAAGTGGAAGGTGCACCCCCAAACGGCCGTGGGAGGAGGGAGGGGGTGCAGGCCCCGAGAGAGACGGCGCACAGCCCGGCCGGCACGGGCCGCGGGGAAGGCTTCAAGGGACATGAGGGCGCGGCCGGGCCCGCGTCCAGCGCAGCCGGGGCTCTGCCACCGGTGTCCAAACAGCCGCTGCAGAGCGGATTCACATCTGTGACCCTGAGGTGGACCCCAGTGCGTGACCTTCTGCATAGGGCCCCGGCTGCTGGTCCACGGAGCACGCGGGGCAGTCCCGGAATCCACGCGCATGCCCTGAGGACGGGCCCACGGACCGGCCGCCGTGCGTGGGCAACAAACGGAGGAAGATCTGCATCTGAAGAGTGTGGGGGTCCCACGAGGGGCCCAGAGCAAAACCAACCAAACCAGCCCCCCACCGGACAAGGGCAAGGGCAGCTGTGCCCAGGCCTGAGGCCGCGCTCACTGGAGCGAGCCGCCTGGAGAAATGTCCTCTCAGGTTGACCTGTTTTCAGTGAATACAGAGAGGACACAAAAGACAGGGGAGTGGGAGGGAAGCATTGATGCCAGCAGGATCCTGACAACAGGCAGGGTCGAGTCAGGTCTGGAAGGGACTGAGGAGCTGAGACGAGAGGACACGGTCGTGGGAAGGTTGACACCGTCCGCACAACCTGAGCATAGACAAGGCCATGGTGGCTGCCCGGTCTGGCCTAGCTGAAGGTCACTAGCAAAGCTTTTGGTCCACACCAGCTGCAAGGAACCAGGCGGATCGTTTCCCTGAGGCTGAAGAAGACTACAGGTGTCAATGGAAGGGCCCACAGGATGTAAATAAAGAGGAACCCTCACGCCTGCACCCACGTCTTCTAAAATTTTTTTTTTCAACGTTTATTTATTTTTGGGACAGAGAGAGACAGAGCATGAACGGGGGAGGGGCAGAGAGAGAGGGAGACACAGAATCGGAAACAGGCTCCAGGCTCCGAGCCATCAGCCCAGAGCCTGACGCGGGGCTCGAACTCACGGACCGCGAGATCGTGACCTGGCTGAAGTCGGACGCTTAACTGACTGCGCCACCCAGGCGCCCCTGCACCCACGTCTTCTGAGGAAAATGCAAACACCCAAGAGAAAGGAAATGCCCTGCGAGCTTCCAGAAAGCAGGGGGAGCACACAAGGGGAAGGCTCGGTACTTCCCCAGCCACCGAGGATACTGGGAGCTAGAGAGGGGACCTGAACAAACGGGGCGCACTGCCTGAACCCCAGCAAGAACAAGGGGGCTGCGGGAGGGCGGTCGGTGGGGGCACCGCGTGGATGTGACAGCAGCTCGCTTCATTGAACCCAAATTGTGTCCCCGAGTCTAGGGGCGTGGAGAAGAGCTCCCAGGCGGGCCCCCCACGCCAGGCTCTCACTGACCTACCAGGTCCCCTGGCCTGACTGGCCCGGCACCTGCTCACCCGGAGGGTTCCGCGTCGGGGTCTCTCCCTCTGCTGTCCTGGCCTCTTCTCCTTGTCCCAATCTGATGACCACATCGGGTTTGGGAACTAGCTGTCCTGAGGGGAAATGACACAGACTTTGTTATTAACGCCACATGGGTTCCAGAATCGACACCAAACCCTGCCGACCAAAGGTGGTCCGGCCCGGGTGCCCGCCCAGGAGGACAGCTATGCCCCTCAGTGCACCACACCACAGAACGGCACAGCGTCCCGTGTGGGGTGCAAACAGGGTTACAACTTCCCAACAGTGAGCCTTAGGCCCGAACTTGTCCGAGGCTCCAGACGCCCCTGAGCAGGTACCAGCTAGGTGACACGTGTATGGGTGTGTTACGGTCACACTGTGGCACGGTCCCTCACCCACAGAGACCAGGTGGCTGTAGTTCTCCAGCATGACGTCCCTGTACAGGTTCTTCTGAGCCGAGTCCAGACATCGCCACTCCTCCAGGGTGAAGTCCACAAACACGTCCCGGAAGGTCAAGGACTCCTGCAATGGCACATTCCTCATTAGCCCAGAGGGCTCAGCTGGGGGACAGATGGGACAATGTGTCCCATCCTAGGTCTTTCTCTCATGGTAGAGGTTCAGTATCGCCACCATCCCAGGACAGCCCTGACCGATGAGGACAGTAACGCACACAGAGTGTAAAGTCACTTGTGCAGGGTCACACAGCTAGGACACGGGGACGACATGCCTTCTGCTTTCCAAACCCACGTGTTAGGGGTTTTTGTAATTAGAAAGAGAGAGAAAGTGTGCATGGAAGCAAGTGGGGTCAGGAGCAGGGGGAAGAGAGAAAGAGAATCCCAAGCAGACTCTATGCCCAGTGTGGCGCCGACACTCAGCTCGATCTCACAACCCTGAGATCATGACCACAGCTGAAACCTAGAGAGCGACACTCAACCAACTGAGCCACCCCAGCGCCCCATCCACATCCATGTTTTTATCTTATTCTTTTTTTAACGTTTTTATTTAGTTTTGAAAACAGAGAGCACGGGTGGTGGAGGGGCAGAGAGGGAGGGAGACACAGAATCTGAAGCAGGTTCCAGGCTCTGAGCTGTCAGCACAGAGCCCGACACGGGGCTCGAACCCATGAGCCGTGAGGGCACGACCTGAGCCAAAGTCAGATGCTTAACGGACTGAGCCACCCACGTGCCCTGACATCCACATTTTTCAACATGACACTGCATTGCTCGTCTACACAAATGTTCTTTGCTGCTCCCTACGCTATTTGAGACAGTCCAGTATACAGTGTTTATGTAACTAAAGTTACTTTAACCTTTATAAAGAAACAGATGAGCCATTAAAACATCTTACCCTGGAAATGCAATATTCCAACTTGTTTACCAAATAGAGACGAGCAGGTAAGTCCCAAGGATGTAAAGATTAATAAAGACAAAAACACACTTTCTGAACAGAAGGAGCTGAGCCTGCTAGAGGGAGAACGACACTTACACACTCACGTATGAAAGGGAGGGCGGGCAGCAGGGTGGACTCCTGTCCTCTGAGGGCAACGGTGGGGGGGAGCAGAGGGAACAGAGAACAGAAAGAAGTCAGGTCTGCGTGGGGCTGGCGGAGAAGGCTTCACAGGGGACGCTGAGCTAGAAGAGTTCCAAACACAGCTACTCAGGACTATGAAGCAACAGGAAACATACTCTGGTCTCTCCTCTAGGTGCCCAGTGTGGAGTTCCTAAAACCCTTGTAAATCCCCAAGTGAGAAGAACAGAGGGAGCATCTCTCATTCCTGTTTTTTTTAATTGATGAGTTTTGTTCTATGCCAATTAGACCTTGAGAAAATCCCAGCGGCACGGGGGTTGGGAGCTTCCTGGTGGGTGAACATCCACATTCCAGAAGAACGATGCTTGCCAGATCCACAGATCCATATTCAGTGACTCGCGAGTCTCATTTATCTTCTGTAGTATCGTTATCACATTTTTTTAATTTTTTAAATGTTTTTTTTTAAATGTTTATTTTGGAGAGAGAGAGACAGAGCACAAGCGGGGAAGGGCAGACAGGGAGGGAGACACCGAATCCGAAGCAGGCTCCAGGCTCTGAGCTGTGTGCACAGAGCCCGATGCGGGGCTCGAACCCGTGAACTGTGAGATCATGACCTGAGTCAAGTCAGACACTCAACCGACTGAGCCACCCAGGCACCCCAGTATCGTTATCACATTTAAGGTTAAGTGGCTTCGGTCCCCTTTTTTGTGGAATCTGAGTGACCCCTGGCAGAATTCGCTTCCCCTCTCTAGAACCGGGTCACCATGGCAACTGGACTGAAATTGATGAGAGCAATTGGAGTTGTTGAATTTGGTGGACCAGAAGTGCTGAAACTCCAGTCGGGATGTGGCAGTACCAACTCCAAAAGACCATCAGGTTGTAATCAAGGTCCATGCATGTGGTGTAAACCCAGTGGAAACATAGATTCGTTCTGCTACTCACAGGATAAAACCACTCTTACCCTATACTCCTGGTTCAGACGTGGCTGGGGTAACAGAAGCTGTTGGACGTAACGTATCTACTTTCAAGAAAGGTGACGGAGTTTTCACTCCTAGCACCATCTCTGGGGGCTATGCTGAGTATGCTCTTGCGGCAGACCACACTGTGTACCCACCGTCAGAAAAACTGGACTTTAAACAAGGAGCTGCCATCGGTATCCCATATTTTACCGCTTATCGAGCTCTGCTCCACAGCGCCCGTGTGAAAGCTGGAGGAAGTCTTCGGGTTCATGGGGCTAGTGGAGGAGTTGGATTGGCCGTATGCCAGACTGCCAGAGCTTATGGTTTAAAGGTTCTGGGCACAGCCGGCTGAAACCCGTAATAGGTTCTCAGTATTCATTGGAGAGGGTGGCCCAAGCTCATGAAAATATCATCCACGGCAGTGGGGCTACTGGGAAGATGATTCTTCTCTTAGAATGATTCAGTCTTTCATGTATTTCCTGTGCGATTAGAAGTTTCCTGCCCCAGTTTTACTTATACTACTTTTGCTCCAAGTAGCATTCATTTGATTTAGTGAGTTTCTTATATTGAAAAACAAGATTTATCTTTAGAGATCTGGGCATTGGAGTACAATTTACTTTACAGTTCACAATATGTTTCATGCCTCCCACCGACCTCTAATCAAGGAGTCATCATAGTAGGAAACAGAATGTTAGTAGCCACTTGGCATTGGGTACATTACAGAAATTCCTGGTACTTGATCATTAATTCCCTACCTTGGACTAAAGCAAGCTGATTCAAAATAAGACTGAGTGATTTCCGAGCCTACCTGTCCTTGTAAAGGGTCTTCAGTTATCTGTTTAGCCCAGAACTATATTGGACTCTGAAGGTTTTCTAGACTAAACAAGACCCCTTTTCCAAACTAATCTCATCGGCAAGGTAAACAATGTCCACAGAACTTTGTTGTTTAAAAAATAGTTTCCCTTGGGGCGCCTGGGTGGCACAGTCGGTTAAGCGTCCGACTTCAGCCAGGTCACGATCTCGCGGTCCGTGAGTTTGAGCCCCGCGTCAGGCTCTGGGCTGATGGCTCGGAGCCTGGAGCCTGTTTCCGATTCTGTGTCTCCCTCTCTCTCTGCCCCTCCCCCGTTCATGCTCTGTCTCTCTCTGTCCCCAAAATAAATAAATAAACGTTGAAAAAAAAATTTAAAAAAATAGTTTCCCAGTATTTCCCCAAATATTAGAACATTCGCTATGTTAATGGTTGATTACTAATTATCCATATATTCTGTGAAGATAGCAGCCTTATCTTTGTTACAGTGTGACAGTAGGTCCGTAGTCTCTCCAGATAGATATTTCTTGATGATTTGATTTTCAAAGTAGATTTAGAATTATCTGTGTGATGGGAGTCATATATTTTTCTTTAAATGACTAAACAAATTTGACATATTAAGAGTGGGCGGCTTTTGTTTTCATAGCATGGTAACTTGCAGTAAATTCTGTAGGAAAATAAAAACTGTTGATCTATTTCATCTTTATATATATATATATATATATGTACTTAATACACATATATACTTTATATATAATACTTGCCTTACATCACATCTCTTTTACATAGTTCCTAAGGATTAATTCCTAACAGTGTTCTGTGTTGGAAGTCTTTATCTAAAATAAATGCCATCAATGTTAGGGGCAAGGGAAAAAAAAGGTTAAGTGGCTTCAAAACATGAATTGGATCCCTTTTCTTCTTGCAACAGCCTGGAAAAGCTGAACACAGAAATTATATGGTCTTTAACATTTCGTGAAAGTAGTAACTAGTCCAGGATCTGGGACTGCCAGTTTAACGTGTGAGTACCTTTGACCCACAAACCCAACTTCCGGGTGAATTCCCCATCAACACCTGCGCTAATGAGCACACACAGAGAGTCAGCCGAGAGGCACGGTATAGAACAGGAAAAGAGGGGTAAAAACCCGAATATCCACAGAGAAACAGTTCAAACGATGCGTCCGTCCCCCTGCCCAGGAGCTGAAATCATCTGTACGAGTGGATGAGGACCACCACCGGGGATACAAGCGGGTGGGGAGAGCAAGACGGGAGTGAGGCAGGGTGGTGTTCGTGCAACCTCACGCCCAACACCGCACGTGTTCCTGCTTTCAGTGGACGAAACGCACGTAGACGCGTCTACCCCTCGCCGTCACCCAACTGTTACCAGCGGGCATCTCTGAGGAGAAACGGGACACCAGGGGGAGAAATAGGGATGTTTCAGCTATCCTCTAATGCACGGTAAAACGCCAAGCATGGATTTCCTTTCAACGTTTTGAACATAACGAAAAAGCCAACAGTGCAGTGGCCATGGGACCGGGGGAAAAGGAGACTCTGTGCTTCAACAAGTATCTCTGAGAAAAAAAGAAAAAAGTGTGGGGGGGGTGCATGTCCCAGAGAAAGAAGGAGATGAGGGCGCTCCTTTCTTGCTCTCTTGTTTTTTAATTTTTTTTGTTGTGGCCAGGGGAAGGATCGGAGAACCCCGAGGTGGATGACAGCGTGGACAGAAAAGAGCCGCAGCGGAGGGGAGTAACGCAATTGTCAAGGGTACAATACGGGTGCCCCAAAGCTGCCTCGAGGTCACTGGACACAAAGTAGGGGGAAATTAGGAACTCACCTGGAACATGGCCATCCTGTTCTGCTCGAGACAAAGGGCAGAGATCTAGGAAGACAGAATTGGGGCATCCAGATCAGTGCATTCAGCCAGGAAAGCATCCCCACCAGCCTGATAATAATCACCCTTGCACCCTGGGGAGGATGGTGTGCAACCATGCCCGGGAGCCCCAGGCCATTCCCTTGGGCTTTGGATAAGCTCATGTGGGCTTTGCAGGTGACCCGTGTTTGTGGGCCTCCAAAATACATTGGAATATTATTTCATTTCTTAACCTATTTAAGAGCAGGTTACAAAAAAGGAAGTGCAACGCAATCTCACTCCTTTGGCAATAAGTACGTCCTGAGGAACAGCGGTGATTAAAATGTTGATACTGGTTTTCGCTGATGATTGCGGTCCTCTTGTTTTGTTTACTTGCATTTAAAAAAACTTTCTTTTAGTATTTCTTTTTTGGAGTGAGAGACAGAACGCGAGCAGGGCAGGAGTAGAGAGAGAGGGAGACACAGAATCCGAGCTGTCAGCAGGGAGCCCAACGCGGGGCTCGAACCTACACACCGTGAGATCATGACCTGAGCCAAAGCCGGACGCTTAACCAACTGAGCCACCCTCACATCCCTTGTTAACTTGCATTTTTGACTGTGACTATTATTACTAATAAAATGGAAATGAACAGTGATTACGCTGAGCCCTGAAAGTGACAGACCCTTAGCAGAGTCTGGAGGACAGGGATACCTGGCTGCGGTTTGCAGGAAGGAGACAAACTAGGGTTGAAGAAGGGGCAGAGAGGCAGCTGGGGGCAGGGAGGCAGGTGAGGAGCCCAGCACCGGTCGTTCCACAAGGAACTGGAAACCACTGCCCCTGCCGCCCTGTGCACCCTGCCCTCCACTGGCCGCCCCCACCCAGTTCCTGGCCTGTCACTTTCTCCTTTCCCATGATGCCCATTCAACTGCCTGCTCTTCCCGCCTTGGCGGTTTTCTAAAGAAAGTGTCAGCAAGGAGCTTTTGCACAGAGTAGCTGCTGTCACTGCAGCAACCCCTGCAGCGGCCTCGGGACAAGAGGGCTCGGCCCCGTGCAGGTGAACGACTCGGGCTCTCAGGTCCAGGGACAGTGGCACCAAAATGAGGCAGCAGAAACAGCTGACAACATACCTCTGGACCGCTTGCAAATGTTCCCAAGTGAAAAACAAAACCATACGAGAGCATTCTGTACTTGAGTCAGACTGGAGGGAGAGTCCACATTTCTGCTAGCGGCAGGTGGGAGGTTCTCACTCTGGGGATCACTCAAATCCAGAAACACCCAATGGCAAAAGCTGTGTGCACAGAAGTGTCAGGAGAGAGTCCTGTGCAGCTGACAGTGATCCCTGTCAGCCTGATCCGACCCTCACAGGCACCACAGCAGGCCGCCCTCCTCACGGCAGCATTACTCCACCTGTCTGTGCATTTCGTCTCTCTCCCCCAATGGGGTCCAACTTCCCACAGTCACGCAGTGGGCATGGTCTTTCTCCGCTGGAGGGACAAAGGCCACTCCAAGTCCAGCTCTTCTTCGACCTGCTGTCCTCTAAGCCTCCACCCTCGGCGCTGGGGTCAGTCTGTCCTGAGAGCCTTCTCCCTTGGCCCTGGGCTCTGGGTCTGTCCTATGAGCCTCCTCCCTCTGTCCTAGGCTCTGGGCTGAGGCTCCTCCTCCTAGGACTCTGATAAGAGCTCTCTTGTTCCTAACAACGCAGGACCAAAGGATCCAGAGACAAACGCATCTCCGTTGGGACCATGGCCACAGCACCGCATCTGTCCCTGAGCCAGGGAACTCACCTTCTGAGGCCTCGACTGGCTCTTCTGTAGACTAGGAAGCCCAGGGGCGGCTGAGCCGGAGCCCGCAGGAGGTGAGCAGTGGTCTCACTGATGCGCCCTGACCCTGGAAACAACGACCGCACAGGAGATGCAGTGAGCAACCTCTCTGAGGCAGTGAAAGCGAGGAAAACCCAGATGGAATACTTTATGGAAGCAGCCACAAGGCCTCGTTTCAGTGTTAAGAGTAAACGCTTAGTAGCAGCCTAATTGTCACCAGACAAGGAGCTAAGCACTGCGTCATCCCATAAGGGTCCTAGCTGTGGACTCGAACTGATTGCCCGCTCTGTCGCCTTGATTCATTCAGTGAAAAAGTTGAGTGCCTACTGTGGGCCTGTCCAACGTGTTGCAGGTACATCAGTGAACAAAGTAATCAGAGTTCCCCGACCCTGCGGAGCTGTGTTCTAGCAGGGAAGGCACACAGCAAGCACAAAGTTGATACATTTCGGGAACGCTCGTTAGAAACGCATAGGTGCTCGAAGGATCTCCCGGGGTTTTCTAGCCGTGTGACTCTGGACAGGCTACGAGCCTTTCTGTTCTTGCTTTCTCGCGATATAATGAAGACAATCGTAGTACCTACTCACAGCCCTCGGGAGGATGACCGTGCACCCAAGGGCGCCTCGCACGTACTAGACACTCAGCAAACGGCCGCTGAACCTGACCCAACGACTCAATGACAGTATCACTGGCTGTCGCCCCCGGCCCGTCGCCCACACTCAGCCCAGGGCCCCGAGGTCGCAGGGGCGCGAACCCATCACCCCCACCTGCCCTCCGGCCCGTGCCCGCTCCGCCTCCCGGTACTTGGCTACCAGAACCCGACAGCCAGGTCGGAGGACAACAAGCGGCGCGACCTCGCGCCGCCCTCGGGTCAGCGGAGCACTTCCGCTCCCGGCGCCCCGCAGCCCGAGGTCGGAGCGCGGCGCACGCGCAGGAGCTGCTTCGGGGCCTCCACGGCCAATGGCCAAGATGGCGCGAGTCGCGGCCAGTGATTCCGACGGGGTTCGTCTGGGGCACGATGTAGGGACCGGAGCGGGCGACCGTTTTCCGGACGAGTCGCACGAGAGGCCGGGGGGCGGCGAGGGGCCGGCGGACGGTCGCAGAGGCCCCGGTCCCGCCGCCTCCGAGGCCGAGGCGCCGTCTCCCTCGCCGTCTGCCGCGCACCCTCCATCCCCCGAAGCCGCGCTCTCCGCTGCCTTCAGCTTCTCGGGATGAGAAAGGGTAGTGGGGCCTGCTGCCGTTCTCAGCGGCACATGGGCGCCGCCATCTTGGGGGCGGGGCCTGTCCCTGGGAACCGGGCCTGCCCCAGGGGTCAGAGAGCAGAGGGCGGGCTCCGTCGGGGGAGTGGCCCGGAAGAGCGCTTGGGAGCGGGCGGGGAGGGCGGGCGATGCGCTCAGTGGGAGAAACCCCGATGCCCGGGTCTCCTGAAATAAATCGTGTTACTCCCGGGTCTGCGACCCAGGGCGTCCAGGGAGAGTCTGGTGTTTGCTTTTTGATAACACGGCGTAAAGTAGCCGAGCGTGTTGTTCTCTGTGCCGGCCGGTGTGCCAGCCGGTGGCAGCATGGCCTGCTAAAAAGGCCCGTAAGTGCCTTGAGGAAAGTTTTCTGGTTCCCGTCAGGGTCTGGGGAAAGAGGCCCAAGCGTGTGCTGGCCCTGGAGCTGCCTGCCACGAAGCAGAACTCTTAGGTCCGGGCACCGCAAGGTCCCAGCTCAGATCCACCCGATTGCTTCTGTGCCCGAGCCAGCAGGTGCCAGGCACTGTTGCGAGAAGCACGTGACAGAACCGTCGTGGAGCCGTCATAGGCGTATGGGATCTCCATTGGAGCATACTGCTCTGTCCCTGTCTTTCCCTTTCCCCTCCGAGGTAACTGACATTCCCGGGTGGTTTGGATGCATCAGAGCCCAAGCTTCCACCGCAGAGTTCTGGGAAGTGAGTGTCCCAAGCCTTGTGTAGGAGTCCCAGGAGAGAAGCCTGTTTGCCCTCAGGGGAGTGGGCATTGCCACCAGTGTCAGGTCTTTGCGCATTTGTAAGCGATGGCCAGTCCTCGAGAGACCATCGTATTTGTTTCTAGAGGAGAGGCGACCTGCTAACCTTTTCAGACATCGGTATCAGGAGACCAGAAAATTAATATGATAGTGTCCCAAGGACAGTAGAGAGACCCCCAGCTGCAGAAGGACCTCGTGATTGGCCCTGGTCTGGCTGTCCCCATACCCTGATAACACAGGAGCAAGTTGATGGGCATGTGGTTGGTTATTGCTCACACAGTGTCAGTTTTTCCTAGCAGTGAGTCAGGTGACTAGCAAGTAAGAAACACGCCAAGCTGGGGCGGCTGGGTGGCTCAGTCAGTTTCGTGTCTGACTTCGTCTCAGGTCGTGATCTCACGGTTCGTGAGTTCCAGCCCGGTGTAGGGCTCCATGCTGGCAGCTCGGAGCCTGGTGCCTGCTTCAGATTCTGTGTCTCCCTCTCTCTCTGCCCCTCCCCTGCTCACGCTCTGTCTCTTTCTCTCTCTCAAAAAGAAGTAAACATTCAATAAAATTAAATTAAAAAAAGAAAGAAACGCCAAGGTGCCCCTCCAGCCCATACTATGCCCCATACTCAGCTCAGGCTTTCAGGTTCTTCCTGAGGATTACCTGGGCAAACAGCGATTGATGGTTCAATCAATCAAATCAGTTGATTGTATCTCTTAGAGCCCGGGACTTGACCCATGTCAGCCACCTGGCAAATGGTGGGTTTTTTGGTTCTCTCCCACAGACTGGAGAACATGCTGTTGGCCTTGCTGCACTTTCCTGCACCGTGGGCTCCCCTTTTGGTACCTTTTCCACAACTGGCCCTGTTGGTAAGGAAATATCTTCCCACCCTGCCTAGAATCACCACTCACCTCCAACTGAAAACTTTTTTAATGGTAATTAGGCTGTTAACTAAGTTCAAATTCATTGTGAAGGGGTAACTCAATGGAGCTTGGTTACTCAAGCTTTTGAAAGAAAAGCCTGTCTCCGGAGCATTGGCCCTTTTCCAGCTCCTGGGAGGCCGCCGCTAAGCCCCTGTCATATTCTGCCCGATCAGACTGTTTTTGGAATCCAGGCATCGCCGTCCTAGTTTGGCCAGATCGTTTCTACAGAGATTGTGACTTGCGGTGAACATCTGTGTTTGTATGTGTGAGGCCCTGGGCCACGCTGTGTTCGTTTGACGCCTGGGGGCTGTCGACTGAGTAGCTGAAGTCAGTCACGTGGTTGCCGCCTGCCTGCATGACCTCCAGTAGAGTCCCTGCGCCCCAAGGCTTGGCTGAGCTCCCCTGGCCGGCAGCACTTAGCAGGTTTTGTGACGCACCATTCCTGGGAGAATTAAGCATTGACCCGCGTGACTCCTTTGGGAGAAGACAACTGATCTGTCACCACGGGTTTCTACTGGACGTCCCCCGTGTGCCTTTTTCCGCTTGCCGGTTGTCCTGTGCGCGCTCTCACTGTAATAGGTCATCACCGCGTATAAAGCAACTCAGAAGGACTCGCAGGACTCTGAAAAGTAGAACAGCTCTCCTGAGTCCCAGGGAATCTTCGAGCCTGACGAGGGTCTCGGAGACCCGCCTCACGCTGTTGCTACAGGTGCTCAGATCGGTACACGCTCTACCGTGTGATTCAAGCATCCCAGTAGGTGGGCCTACTGAACCCAGTTGGACTGTGCCCTTGGCAATCCCCAGGTTGCAGACCTGATCCGGAACATCCTGAGGGCACTCGGAGGAATGAGGGCTGGCCGGAGGGCCTGCCCGGGGCAGGAGCTGAGCGGGCTTGCTTTCTTGCCACGTTCTGCTGAGGGTCCCTGGCACCTGCCAGAACACCTTCCTGGAGTTCTTCCCCGCAATGGCCGAGGTGACAGGCCCATGGCACAATGCCTTGATCGGATTCTGCTCTTTGAACTGCATGAGTTGCCCTAAAGAATGGAAGGCCAGTTGCAGGCGTTCGTCTCCGGGCTTGACTGCGTGGCCCTTTCTGCAGCTGGCCCTGCGGATTTCCGCAGGCAGGAGGGCACCAAGAGTGAGTGGCTGCTATAGTCAGAAATGAAGGTCTTTTCTCTTGTGGCAGTTCCTGCAGTCATTTGCGCTTTAAAGTCCCTTTCTATGGTGAAGTCACCATCTCCTCTGAACGTAACAGATGTATTTGCCAAATATCTTTTCAATAGGTAACTTTTGCTGTAACACTGGTTCGTGTAATAAAATTACTGCCTACAATCAAATATATTTTTACACCTTCCGTCAGCTCGCTCTGTATGGATTTCCTACTGGTTAATAATGTTGAAGCACAAAACCAAATTCTTTTCTAAAAAATTTTACTTATTTAGAGAGAGCGAGCAAGGGAGGGGCAGAGAGAGAGAGGGAGAGAAAGAACCCCAAGCGGTCTCTGTGCTGCTAGCACAGAGCCTGATGCGGGGCTTGAACCCACCAACCATGAGATGGTGACCGGAACCAAAACCAAGAGTGGGACACTCAATCTACTGAGCCACCCAGCTGCCCCCAAAACAAAATTATTCATGTCTGTCTGCAGTGTGAATTTCACAGGCTAAGCCAGAGATGACCCGTGGGTGACAATGATTGAAGTTTCATTTTGTTGTCTGTAATTATGATGAACAAAGTATGAGCTGTGGGTGAAATAACATACCCTAGATTCATACCCTCTCTGTTTTATATGAATTATCTGATGCTTGAGTAGGAGAGGAACGCATTCCTTCCATTCGTAGGGGTTTCATTCGTAGGGGTTTCTCCAACATGAATTCTTTCATGCTTGGCAACAGTTCGGCCATGTTTATATTTGGGATTTCCCAAATTTGGCACATTTGTAGGATTCTCCCCAGCAAGAATGGTCTCCTATTGGCATGGGTGAAGTCGTGTCTAAAGGTCTTTTCTCATTCACCTCATGTATAGTTTCTGAGATGTGAGGATTGGCTAACTTAACACATTTGCAGGATTTCCCTCCAATGTGAATTCTCTAACATTAAGTAACGTGTGAGTATTGGCGAAAAGCTTCCCATGTTCCTTACTTTATTTTTTTTTAACATTTTTATTGTTTATTTTTGAAAGAGACAGAGCACGAGTAGGGAGGGACAGAGAGAGAGAGGGAGACACAGGATCCGAAGCAGGCTCCAGGCTCCGAGCTGTCAGCACAGAGCCCAACACAGGGCTCGAACTCTAGAACCTGGAGATCATGACCTGAGCTGAAGTCGGATGCTTAACTGACTGAGCCACCCAGGCACCCCGTATGTGCCTTACTTTAACAAGGTTTCTACCCAATAGGAATTTTCTAGTGCTGAATAAATTGTAATCCAGAACTCAATGCATTTGCAAATTGATTTACACCCTAGGTTTTCTCTGTATCGTGTGTTCCCTGATGTTGAGTGAAGTCTAAGCGTTATATGCAAGTCTTTGCCATGTCTTGAGTTAGGAGCGTTTTCATTTTTTTCTAATTTTTGAAGTTTATTTATTCATTTTGAGAGAGAGAACGAGCGGGGGGAGGGGCAGAGAGAGAGAAGGAGGGAGAGGATCCCCAGCAAACTCCGTGCTGTCAGCACAGAGCCCAATGTGGGTCTTGAACTCACAAACTGCGAGATCATTACCTGAGCTGGAACCAAGAGGTGGACGCTTAACTGACCGAGCCACCCAGGCGCCCCAGGAGGATTTTCTTCAAAAGACAATTTCTGTCCTTGAGCAGACAAGTAGAATTCTTTTCATGTCCGTTTTATTTCAGGGGTTTTGCGTCTGCATAAGCAACTTGCTTTATTGTGACTAAATGTATTTGGGAATTTTTGATCCTACGTATAATATTGTGGTTCTCTAATTCCTTTTGTGAAAATGTTCTTGTTTAACAACCACTGACTGCAAATGGAAACCTTCCCCAGGTTTGTTACATTTGCCTCTTCTTTTTTCAGTGTTTTTTCTTGAGTATGGATAACTCTCTTTTACCTGAAATGCTTCCCTTTTCCCCTCTGCATCTCAAATCAACCTTTGCATTGTCAGTTGTTTTTTTTTCTGCAGTGAAAATTGTATCATTGTCCATATGCATGGACATCCTGGGTAGATAGCAACTAGGGACTTGGTAGAATCTAGACTAGCTGTCATGTGCCCGTCAATGATAGTAAACTACATATGCTAGGAAGAATGTTGCCCATCAAAAAGCAAGAATACAAACATTAAAAAAAAATTTTTTAAAGGGGGGCGCACCTGGGTGGCTCAGTCAGTTAAGCATCTGACTTACGCTTGGGTCATGATCTCGCAGTTCATGAGTTCGAGCCCCGCATCAGGCTCTGTGCTGACAGCTCAGAACCTGGAGCCTGCTTCCCATTCTGTGTCTCCCTCTCTCTCTGCCCCTCCCCTGCTCATGCTCTCGCTCTCTCGCTCTCTCTCTCTCTCAAAAATAAAACATTAAAAAAATGTTTAAAGCAAGAATACAACTGTAAATACACCTAAAAAGATTGCACATCATCTATACAGAAGAAAATAAACTGTGTTCCTGAATGTAAACTCAATACTGTAAAAGACCCATTGTCCATAAACCTAGGCCATGAATTTCAGGCAATTTGAATCAATATCGTAAATAGGATCGAGGGCCTATAGTACAATCCTTTTCTCTTTTAGTTTAGCTTTAGTTTTAGAGGAGCGGGGAGAGGGGCAGAGGGAAAGGGAGAGAGAGAGAATCTCAAGCTCCGCACCCAGCACACAGCCCGATGTGGGGTTCCATCTCAACGACCCCGAGATCATGATCGTGTGGTCATGACCTGAGCCGAAACCAAGAGTTGGGCCCTTAGCCAACTGAGCCACCCAGGCGCTGATACAATTCTTTATTTTAACTGGCAGGAAATAACAGATATGAAAACCACTAAGAATATTCTGAGGTTAGTTGTAATAAAGGAAGACTTACAAGATATTATACCCCATTATGAGCTACAATAAGTAAACTATGTGACATAGGATGGAATTAAAGAGATCACTGAGAGGCGCCTGGGTGGCTTAGTTAAGCATCTGACTTCAGCTCAGGTCATGATCTCACGGTCCATGAGTTCGAGCCCCAAGTCGGGCTCTGTGCTGATAGCTCGGAGCCTGGAGCTTGCTTCGGATTATCTCTCTCTCTCTCAAAAATAAATAAACATTGGGGCACCTGGGTGGCTCAGTCGGTTAAGCATCCGACTTCGGCTCAGGTCATGATCTCACAGTCCGTGAGTTCGAGCCCTGCATCGGGCTCTGTGCTGACAGCTCAGGGCCCGGACCTGCTTCAGATTCTGTGTCTCCCTCTCTCTCTGCTCCTCCCCCATTCATGCTCTGTCTCTCTCTGTCTCAAAAATAAACATTAAAAAAAAATTTTTAAATCACTGAAACAAAAAATCAGAATCAAGTGTATAAAACACTAAATGTATAAAGCTTAGCTAACAACAGTATGAAAAAATGAACTGAAAAGGGAATTTGACTTTATATAAAGTTTTATAAATTTACTTAATGCTAAGTTGTAATGGTTGACAAGTCCGTAAAAGAGGTCCAGTGTATTTCATGCATATATGGGAAATAATATGTGATAAAAATGTTGGGTAAACAAAAACAACCCGAAGCCATAAAGTAAATCCTAGGCTTCATTAAAATATCTTTAAAATCCAAAAGAAGGGGCACCTGGCTGACTCAGTCAGTAGAGCAGCTAGCTATCTGATCATTGATCTCGGGGTTGTAAGTTCAAGCCCCACAGTGGGTGTAGAGATTACTTAAAAAACATTTTTTAAGACATGGATATTTCTGATAGCCAAGTAGAATTAGAATAAACATTATCAAATCCAAAAGCGAACACGTGCCACACACAAAAAATCAAAAGACCAACTGTACCTTGGGGAAAATATTTGCAACGTTTATGGCAAAGAGTTCATATCCCCAATAAACAATGTCCCCACAAACAGTTATGTAAAAGAGAATATGCAAATGGTGAAGAATATGAAGTTTTGTTTTTCTTTTGAACGATACACCATGTGGTTATAGCTTCCCAGGTGGAAGAAAGGAATTTCATATCCGAGGAGGAAGCATGATGAATCTCATATCCACATCTGACTCTGACTTTTTTCTAAGCTCTAACTCTACATTTCCCCTTGCCTGATGCACTTAATGCATGGAAATCGAATTCGCAAATCTATGAAGACCCAGACAAACTCATCATATTTTTAATCACACAGTAGCATATGATCATTGCATTAAAATTACTGAGAAGAGGGGCACCTGGGTAGCTCAGTGGATTAAGTGTCCAACTTTGGCTCAGGTCACGATCTCGCGGTCTGTGAGTTCGAGCCCCCCGTCGGGCTCTGTGCTGACAGCTCGGAGCCTGGAGCCTGTTTCGGATTCTGTGTCTCCCTCTCTCTCTACCCCTCCCTCACTCACACTCAGTCTCCCTGTGTCTCAAAAAATGAATAACCATTAAAAAAAATTTTTTTTAATTACTGAGAAGAAACTGGAATCTTCTACTTTGCTGGCAGGAATGTAAAAAGGGACAGCCACTTTGGAACACAATTTAGCAGTTCCTCAAAAAGTTAAACATAGAGTTACCATATGACCCAGCAATTTCACTCCTAGGTGTACACCCAAGAGAATTGAAAACGTGTTCACACACACATACGCACACACACGCACACACACACACACACTTGTACACAAGTGTCCATAGCTGTGTTATTCCTAGAAACCAAAAGTGGAAACAAAACAAATGTCAGTCAAGCGACGAATAGATAAACAAATGGTGGTATATCCATGCAATAAAATATCACTTAGCCATGAAAAGGAATGACACTGATACGATATCCAGTGTGGATGAACCTTGAAAACATTGTAAGTGGAAAAAGCCACACACAAAAAACCCACATAGTATATTATTCCATTTATAAGAAATAGCCAGCAGAAGGGCATCTGGGTGGCTCAGCCGGTTGACTGCCCCACTTCGGCTTATGTCATGGTCTCATGAGTTCAAGCCCCACATTGGGCCTACTGCTGTCAGCGCAAAGCATGCTTGGAATCGTCTGTCCCCCTCCCTCTCTGTCTCTCCCCCACTTGTGATCTCTCTCTGTCTCTCAAAAATAAAAATAAACAGAGACAGAGGCTAATATCGCCAAACCATGTTTGTCACCACAACAAAGTACCACAACTGGAAATTTATTGTCTCACAATTCTGGAGACCAAAAATCTGAGATCAAGCCGTCGTCAGGGCCCATGCTCCCTCTAAAGGTCCTAGGGAAGGATTTGTTCCAGACTTCTCTCCTAGCTTATGATAGTTCTTTGGCTTGTGGCAACATGAATCTAAATGAATCTTCGCGAGTGTTCTGTGTGTGTGTGTCTTTGGCATGATATCGTGAATATACTAAATGCCACTGAGCTGAACACTTTCAGGTTTTTTTTTTAATGTTTATTTTAGGGGTGAGAGTGAACACGAGACAGGGAGGGGCAGAGAGAGAGGGAGAGAGAGAACTCCAAGCAGACTCTGCGCTGTCAGCACAGAGCCCGAGGCGGGGCCCGAAGTCACGAAAACCGTGAGATCGTGACATGAGCCAAAACCAAGAGTTGGTCGCTTAAGTGACTGAGCCACCCAGGCGCCCCAGAACTGAACACTTTACAATAGCGAAGTTTATGTTACGTGAGTTAAATTTAATTTGACAATGACAAAAATACCTTAAATCTTCCGGTAAGGTTGTCTTTTTCAAGCATGGGTATGTTGTTATTCCCCACCACTTCTTTATGAGTTCCCGATAGGACAGGGATTTTTGTATAGATTGTACCTCACTGCCTAGAATACTGTTGGGAACATAATAGATGCTCCATAAACATTTGTTGAATGAATAGATAAATGGGAGGTTTCATACCTTGTCTTAAATTTGTGCATTTCAGAAGTAAAGTATCTTAAAAATATGTAGCCCTTAAAACGAATCTGCTTTTATTTATTTATTTTTTAATGTTTATTTATTTTTGAGAGAGAGACAGAGTGTGGCTAGGGGAGGGGCAGAGAGAGAGGGAGACCCAGAATCTGAGGCAGGCTCCAGGCTCCGAGCTGTCCGCACGGAGCCCAAAGCGGGGCTCGAACCCACAATCCGTGAGATCATGACCTGAGCTGAAGTCAAATGCTTAACCGACTGAGCCACCCAGGTCCCCCTAATCTGCTTTTAAATACAGTCAAACCAGTGCTTTGTCTTCCCACTGCAGAAATCCTCTCACGACCTTAGTAGAGAGGGATGACAAGGTCTAATTCAGGCTCAGAACTGTACACAGAGCTTTTTAATGAAACATAAGAGGAAAGTAGCAGAACTCATCATCCCTAAAATATTTCTCTCAGATGGACTTTCTGACCATCCGCCCACATTCCTACTGTGTCAGTACTTGCTTTTGGGTTCCCATTTTCCCAACGGCTCTCCTGCCTTTCATGTAACCTCTCTGAATGGTTCCCCCTTGGGCTGAATCCAACCGGAAACCAGAAGGCAAGGGAGCCTGGTCGATGTGGAAGCCAGCCTCCTAAGACACACAGGCAAGGTAGAGAAGGGTGATGAGTGGCTCTGTAGAAGCACACAGAGATATCCAGCTCAGATACGAGGAGATAAAATTTTCCGAGTAGAGTTGTCAAGAGGTGGAACCCTATGTTCATTGCTGAATTGTTATCCCTAGCGGAGGCAAAGGTCTCCTTTGGGCCTTGAATCCCATGTCTACCAGTTGTTGGATGGGGATTGCCCTTGGAGATGGGGCATAACTTTGGTTAAGTAACTTTTTTCATCCAAAGACAATGCCTGGACAAAGACTCAGATGAGAGTTACTGGCTACCAAATCTCTAAGCGGCTGAAAGAATGAGGACCTTAGTTCTAAAGGGGGAGACATCTGAGAGGCACGCCACTGCAGGAAGTATTGGCATGGGAATTGGAGTGAGGGCCCAGGGAATGACGGGAAAGGAAGGCAAGAAGAATTAAAGACTAAAGAACTAGTGATGGGTTCTTTAGATTTTCAGTGATCGATGAGAACTTTCCCTTACAGTAACTGCCTATGAGTGAAAATGGTGTGCCTTCATATCCTCCACTGGAGTACAGGGGCTCTGTCATGAGTCCAGACAGACAGACAAAAGCCTCACAAGGAAGAAAAGCCTGGGAGAAGACCCTGGAGGAGAAAATGTCTTCTTTTTTAACACTTTTATTTTTAATTTTTAAAATATTTTTATATTTTATTATTGTTGAGAAAGAGAGAGAGAGAGAGAGAACGTGGGGGAGGGGCAGAGAGAGGAAGACAGAGGATCTGAAGTGGGATCCACACTGACAGCAGCGAGCCTGACGCGGGGCTGGATCCCACGAACCGTGAGGCCATGACCTGAGCCGAAGTCGGACGATTAACCAATTGAACCACCCAGGAGCCCCTCTTATTCTTCTTTTAAGTTTATCTATTATTATTATTATTATTATTAGAGGGAGAAAGAGAGAGCATGCACAAGCAAGGAAGGGGCAGAGAGAGAAGGAGACAGAGAATCCCAAGTGGGCTCCATGATGTCAGCACAGAACCCAACATGGCGTGATCCCATGAACCGTGAGATCATGACCTGAACTGAAATTAAGAGTTGGACACCCAACCAACTGAGCCATCAGGCACCCCAGGAGAAAAGTTCTTCTAAGGCAAGTTTTGTTTTGTTTTGTTTTGCTGTGCTTTGCTCTCATCACTTCCTATCATATCATGGTCAAATGTCTTCTTCATCTAACACCAGTCAAGCCCGGTCAAAAGGATGAATTCCTAGTTGGCTAAGGATTTTTATCACACGTGGATATTGAATTTTTTCAGATTTATTTTGCATCAGTTGATCTTATGAAGACTTTTACTAGAACGTTAATATGGTCAGTTACATCGATAGGTTTTTTTTTTTCATATGTCAAACCTTCCTTGCATTCTTGGAATAAAATATATTTTTTCTATATTACCGGATTTGGTTTGTTAATATATTGTTGTGGATTTCTGCATCCCTTGTTCATAAGGGATACTGGTCTGTACTTTTCATTCATTCTTTCTTTTTTTAAAAGATATTATTTTTGGGGAGCCTGGGTGGCTCAGTCGGTTAAGCATCCGACTTCGGCTCAGGTCATGATCTCGCGGTCAGTGAGTTCGAGCCCTGCGTCGGGCTCTGTGCTGACAGCTCAGAGCCTGGAGCCTGTTTCGGATTCTGTGTCTCCCTCTCTCTCTGCCCCTCCCCTATTCACGCTCTGTCTCTCTCTGTCTCAAAAATAAATAAACATTAAAAAATAAAAGATGTTATTTTTAAGTCATCTCCACACCCCATGTGGGGCTCGAACTTAACAACCCTGAGATCAAAAGTCTCACGGTCTACTGACTGGGCCAGCCGGACACCCTTATACTTTTCTTTATTTATAATCAATTCAGTTGCCTGGGTTACAGTGCTCACATCTTACATTTCTTTCTGGGAGGTCCCGACATCCTACATGTCCCTTGCCCAGTTCCAAAACAGTTAGACCAACACAACGTACCTATCTCTAGATTTACATGACAATTAGCCTCTTGATAAGGGAAGGCTAATTTAGTGCTTCACTCAAAATGAATTTTCTCAAAACCAATACATAAAAAGTAGAAACCATGGGGGCGCCTGGGTGGCTCAGTCGATTGAGCGTCCGGCTTCAGCTCGGGTTGCCATCTCACAGTTCGTGAGTCCCGCACTGGGCTCTGTGCCAACAGCTCAAAACCTGGGCCTGCTTCGGATTCTGGGTCTCCCTCTCTCTCTGCCCCTCCCCTGCTCACGCTCTGTCTCTCTCTGTCTCTCTCTCTCAAAATAAAAATAAACGTTAAAAAAAATAAAACAAAAAAAAATCTATCTGACGTACACTCTCTTTTCTCCCTAACGTATGTGTATAATCAGTAAATGAAGCATTTACAAGGAACATATGAACACTGCTTACTCATGACCCTGACAACGTCTGGTCCAACTATCAACCTCAGTGCTATGCAGGCAACGCTTTCATTCCTTTTCTTCTCCTTGGCGTCAGTCTCTGTATTTCTCAGACCATCTTGGTGACCTGGTCCTGTCTTGGTCAGACTACAGTGAGTTTCCTTGTCTTCCTGAAAGACACCGTGGCCCGGTGCTTAAAAGCACGTGCTCTGGAGCCCAAGTGCCTGAGTCTGAAGCCTGGCTCTGCCACTTACGAGCTGTGTGGTCTTAGGCAAGTTCATGAAAGTATCTGTGCCTCAGCTTTCCCATCTTATGGAGTTGCCATGTAGAAGAATAAGAAGTATACCTGCTTCTTTTTCTTCTCATTTTTTTAATGTTTATTTATTGTTGAGAGAGAGAGACAGAGACAGAGACAGAGACAGAGCATGAGCAGGGGAGGGGCAGAGAGAGAGGGAGGCACAGAATCTGAAGCAGCTCCAGGCTCTGAGCTGTCAGCACAGAGCCCACGTGGGGCTCAAACTCACAAGCCATGAGATCATGACCTGAGCCGAAGTCGGACGCTCAACTGACTGAGCCACCCAGGCACCCTATCAGTATTTACGTATTTATCTAAATAAATCAGTGCCTATTTGTGTATAGATACGGAGTAAGCATCATGTAAGTGTTAGCTATTATTGTCATTATTTCAAAGTGACTGAGATCCTCTTGAATGCGGTGTCGACGGCCTTTGCCAGCTTCCCCATTTGTCTATGATGCTCACTGACATTCTCCAGTCTTGGTTTCTCTCCAGAGTCAACCTCTCTTCTGCCTTCCGAGTCCCCTGCCAAAAACAAAACCGTTGGGACAGGCAGTATCATCATTCAGTCTTTTGGGTTTTTTGGGGGTTTTTTTTGGTTTTCATTTGTTTACGTGTTTATTTTGAGAGACGGAGAGTATGCACGTGCACGTAGTGGGGGGAGGGGCAGAGAGAGAGGGAGAGAGAGAATTCCGAGCAGACTCCATACTGCCAGCACAGAGCGCGACGTGGGGCTCAATCTCACAAACTGTGAGATCGTGACCTGAGCGGAAATCAAGAGACAGACACTTAAGCAACTAAGCCACCCAGGTACCCCATCATTCACAGGCAAATTGCCCCGTGTCAGTTCTGGGGAGAGACCCGCCAGCCGTGGGGGACCAACACCCATGGGTGAAGCTAATTCTGCTGTCTTTTATCTATGTAAGTGACACGCTGTTCCATCCAGTGTTCGACTAAATTGTATTTCCCTTGGCGACTCCAATCCCAAGATGCAGTGGGCAGAAGTGTTTGGAATCTTCCCCTGGGACTGGCAACTGGTGCACGGGGTTCTCCTCCGCAAAAGCAAAGCAAAACAAAACCAAAAAATCCCACTCAGAAAGTTCATTTGCAAGAATGACAGGTAGACCTGGGAGGCGCTGGTGACACGAACTCTTGGCTTTGGTTCCAGCCCAACAGAAGCTAAGTCACCCTGACTGGGTCACCGACTCTCCTTGAGGTTTCTCTCTGGCGTGAGAACACCAAAAACAAAAAAAAAGCAAGGATAGGAATGCATGTCTCAGGGCCTGAATAAATGTTAACTCACAGCACAAGCAAAGATTCACGCACCTTTGGCGATGAGGATTTTCTGTCGAGTTCTTGAGAGTTTCCTGGCTGCTACCTTGAGTCCAGCCAGAGTCATTGTGGGAGTGACACTCACAACTGCAGTGGGAGAAGGGGGATTTTGTTATATTTTCTTGGTGGGTCACTCAGGGGTGATGAATTAAGACTTATGGAGTGAGCATACATCTAACCTACACTACTGTGCCGGGTACCGTGACAAGTATAAAACAGACAATGGGCTACTGGGCAGAAGACAATGCTCTTGGCATAGAGAGAGGTTACCAGTATCGCAGAGGGGCCGGACCCTGTCTAAGCTTAACAACGCAACGTGAGCGGGAGGCTAATAAACGCACTTCAGGGACTCGCGAGGAACAAGAGAGAATTTCCAACTGAAATTGGAGAAGGCTTCACAGAGGAAGTGGCAGTTTTGAGTAGGCAGAGACGGAAATGAGGGTAAGAGATGGAAAAGGAATGAAGGGCAGGGTAGGAAACACAGAATTGGTATCCAGGGAAATGGGGGGGGGCACAGGGTGGAAAGATGGCCTAACTTGGATTTTGGTCTTCAGACATTGGCCACAACTGAAGGATTAAGAGAGAGGGCAGGTCAGGCTGAGCGAGGCACTTTAAAAAGTTAACCAGCTGAGGCCCTCTCCGCTGCCCGTGTCGCCCTCGCCGGCCCCACCATGCCGTCTCTAGATTTTGTGGACCGTGTGCGATAAATGCATAAGCAGCTGCTATATTATCAAGTCCTAAATTTTGGAATGATTGTCTCCTCGGCACTAATGATCTGGAAGGGGTTGACGGTCATCTGGAAGGGGTTAACAGCGTGGAACCTGCATTTCACAGAGGAGATACTCTCTTTTTAACAAATCGCGTTGAAGATCCCACCCGAGAAGGAGAAATTATCGTTTTCAAGGATAGAAGGAAGAGAGATTCGTATAGTTCACCAAGTCTTGAAGATTCATGAAAAGCAAAATAGACCCGTCAAGTTTTTGACCAAAGGAGATGATAATGCGGTCAATGACCGAGGCCTCTATTTAACAAGGACAACACTGGCTGGAGAAAAGGGATGTCGTCGGGGGAGCAAGGGGATTTGTCCCTTGTATTGGGATTGTAACGATCCTCATGAGTAACTAGCCTCGGTTTAAGTACGCAGTACTCTTTTTGCTGGGTTTGTCTGTGCTGGTCCATCGTGAGTAAGAAGTCTGCCTTGCTGTTCCTGGAAGGTGCGGTACTTTTCATTACTGAATGTTTGGAGTAGGGTATTGGCCTCCGATTGGTGGAGTGGCGAATACACAGGTTGGCACTTCTTGCTAGCAATGGTTTGCATTAGTTTCTGTTTCCACACCAGGGTGTGCGTGGGTGGGTGCATGGGCGGCATGGTGGGCACTGGAGGGGACTCTCGATCACGGAATTTCATATGTTGCTATTGTCACACTTCCACATTTTTGTACATTGGTGAATTTTTTATATTAGGAGGTTGAGCCGAAACACAGTTAACCAGCTGACATGCAGACCAATGGAATATAATAACGAATCCAGAAATAAACTTTCACATGTATGGTCAGTTGATTATCGACAAGGGTGCCAAGACAAGCCAAGGGGAAAGGAAAGTATTCCCAACAAATGGTGCTGGGAAAATTGCATATCCATATGCAAAAGGATGAAGAAAACATAGGAGGAAAGCTTCATGACATTGATTTGGGGATACGACATAAAAAGCATAGGCAACAAAAGAAAAATTAATTAGACTACATCAAATTTTTAAAAGGTTTTTGTGCACCAAGGGACACTATTAACAGAGTAAAAGGGCAACCGACAGAATGGAAGGAAACCTTTGCGGATCATATATGTGATACAAAATAATATCTAGAATGTATAAAAACTCCAGCAGCTCAATGACCTCAAACACAGGTGGGTTCGAGCCCGGCATCGGGCTCTGTGCTGACAGCTCTGTGCTCTCTGGCCCCTCCCCTGCTCTCTCTCTCTCTCTCTCTCTCTCTCAATAAATAAACTTAAAATTTTTACCAAAAAACAGGTACAGAGTTTCAGTTTAGGAAGATGAAAATTTCCAGAAATGGACGGTGGTGATGGCTGCCTAACAACGGGAATACCACTGAACAAGATACTTAAAAATGGTTAAAATGGCAAATTTTATGTTATGTGTATTTGAACACCATTTTTTTTTAAAAAGTGAAGCCGGGGGGCGCCTGGGTGGCGCAGTCGGTTAAGCGTCCGACTTCAGCCAGGTCACGATCTCGCGGTCCGTGAGTTCGAGCCCCGCGTCGGGCTCTGGGCTGATGGCTCAGAGCCTGGAGCCTGTTTCCGATTCTGTGTCTCCCTCTCCCTCTGCCCCTCCCCCATTCAAGCTCTGTCTCTCTCTGTCCCAAAAATAAATAAATGTTGAAAAAAAAATTAAAAAAAAAAAAGTGAAGCCGGCAATAGTGCGGGTGAGGAGAGGAACCTGAGACAAGTGGTTCTGCCGGAAGGAAGTGGCCACGTTCCCGATTTGACACAATGAAGTGTGGACCGCAACCATCTGAATGCAGATAGGAGCCCTCTGGGCCTGATGGATTCAGGCTCAGAAGTTCTATGTTGACAGATTTTCACTCCCTTTCCCAATGTGAAAACTTTTGGAGGCTGACGTTTGGAGGTAATACTCGTTCACTGCTGTCTGGTGAAGAAATAGTCTGAAGTCAACCCACATGATTACTTGTGCTTCCTGGACTGTATCTACTTTTTTTTTTTTAATTTTTTTAATGTTTATTTTTGAGAGAGAGAGAGAGACTGAGCTGAGGAGGAGCAGAAAGAGAGAGAGGGAGACACAGAATCCGAAGCAGGCTCCAGGCTCCGAGCTGTCAGCACAGAGCCCGACGCGGGGCTCGAACTCACAGACCTCGAGATCATGACCTGAGCCAAAATCGGATGCCCGACCGACTGAGCCACCCAGGCGCCCCTGACTGCAACAACCTTGACTCAAAGCTCCAAGTGTTATCACTGCAGTAGCAGCAACTTGTTAAACAGTTTCCTTGAGGTGTAATATACATGCTATAAAATGCACCTGTGTTAAGTGTACTTCCTCCTTCCCAGTTTGCCATTTATTTCTTTTTCTTGCCTAATTGCCCTGGCTACAACATCCAATACAATGTGACATGGAAGTGGCAAGAGTGAACATCCTTGTCTTGTTCCCATTTAGGGAGAAAACAATCAGTCTTTCACCGTTGATCTGATGTTAGTTATGGGTTTTTTCATAGACACCTTTTATCAGGTTGGGGAAGATGCCTTCCGTTCCCAGTGTGTCGAGTGGTTTTATCATGAAAGGGTGTTAGCTGTTGTCAATTTTTATCTATTTCAATGGAGATGATCAGGTGGCTGTTGGCCTTTATTCTGTTAATACGGTGTATTCCATTGGTTGATTATTGGATGTTACATCACAACCTTACATTTCTGGGCTAAATTCCACTTGGTCATGACATGTAATCCTCTTTACATATTGCTTGGTTTGCTAGTATTCTGTTCCATGTTTTCGTGTGTGTCTGTGTTTATAAAGGATATTGGTTTTTAGTTTTGTTATGATGCCTTTGCTTTTGGTATCAGGGCATAATACGAACCCCATAAAATAAGCTGGGAAGTACACCCTACTTTTCTATTTTTTTTTTTGGAAGAGTTTGTGAGCTGTTCGTTGTATAAGTGGTAGAATTCGCCAGAGAAGTCATTTGGTCCTGAGGTTTTCCTTGTGAGAATTTTTTTTGTTTGTTTTTTTAGGTTTTTTTTTTAATGTTTATTTATTTTTGAGAGAGACAGAGCACGAACAGGATAGTGGCAGAGAGAGAGGGAGACACGGAATCGGAAGCAGACTCCAGACTCTGAGCTGTCAGCATAGAGCCCGATGCGGGGCTCGAACCCACGAATGGTGAGATCATGACCTGAACCGAAGTCGGACGCTTAAACGACTGAGCCACCCAGTTGCCCCATAAGAAGGTTTTTATATTCCTATTACTAATTCAACCTCCTGGCTCTTTATAGGTCCATTTACATTTTCTATTTCTTCTCAAGAAAGTTTCAGAAGTTTGTGTCTAAGAATTTATCCATTTCATAGCAGTTCCGTAAGTTGTTGGCATATAATTGTTCATAGTATTCCTTTAAAAATATCTCTTTCTGTAAGATCAGTAGTAAAGTTCTCTTTTTCATTCCTGATTTAATAATTTGAGTTGTTTTTAAATTTTTTTTTTTTTGCTTTTTTAACTGATTTAAGTGATTGCTACACCCCACATAGGGCTCAAACTCAGGACCCCGAGATCAAGAGTCGCATGCCTTCCCAACTGAGCCAGTCAGGCATCCCTAATTTGAGTTTTCTTTCTTCTTTCCTATCTAAAGTTTTGCCAATTTATTGATCATTTCAATAAGGTGACTCTTGGTTTTGTTGATTTTCAATGATGTTTTTCTGATCTCTATTTCATTTATTCCTCTATTAATGTTTATTATTTCCTTCCGCTTGCTTTGGGTTTCATGTGCTCCTTTTTTTCTAGTTTCTTTTTTTAAAATGTTTATTTATTTATTTTTGAGAGAGAGAGAGAGAGAGCAAGCGGAGGAAGGACAGAGAGAGAGGGAGACAGAGAATCCCAAGCGGGCTCCGTGCCATCAGTGCAGAGTCTGACATGGGGCTCGATCTCACAAACCGTCGGATCCTGACATGAGCCAAAATCAAGAGTCGAACGCTTCTGAGCCACCCAGAAGCCCCTTTTTTCTAGTTTCTTTTTTTTTCTATTTTCTTTTTTGTTAAACATTTATTTATTTTTGAGGAGAGATAGAGCACGAGTCGGGGAGGGGCAGAGAGAGGGAGACACAGAATCCGAAGCAGGCCCCAGGCTCTGAGTTGTCAGCGCAGAGCCCGACGTGGGGCTCGAACTCACAGACTGTGAGATCATGACCTGAGCCGAAGTCAGATGCTTAACCGACTGAGCCACCTGGGCGCCCCTCTTTTTTTCTAGTTTCTTAAAGTGACATTTCTCTGGAGATTTCTTCTCTGGCTCATGTGTTATTTAGAAATGTGTAGTTTAATATTCAAATGTTTTTGGATTTTCCAGCCTTCTCTGTTATTGGTTTCTAGTTTAATTCCACTATAATCAAAAAACGTACTTTGCATGATTCCTATCCTTTCAAATATAAATATGTTAAAGCGGGTCAGTAGCCCCGTATGTAGCCTATCTCAGTGAACGCTCCATGTGAACTTGAGAAGAATGTCTATCCTGCTGTTGTTGGATAAATGTCAATTAGAGTCAGTTGATTGATGACACCATTCATTTCTACCATATCCTTACTGATTTCATGATGACCAGACCTGTCAAGTATCCATAGAGGAGGGTTATGATCTTCAACTATAAGAGTGTATTTCTCTACTCCTCACCGTTCTATCACTCTTTGCCTCAGGTGTTTGATGCTATGTTGTTTGGTGCACACACATTAAAGATTCTTATTTCTTCTCCTTGTTCTGAAGTCCACTGTGTATGAAATTTACATAGCTACCCCAGCTTTCTTTAAATTACTGTTAGCATGGGATATATTTATTCATTCCTTTATTTTTTAGAAATATTTTTCTTGTGGCAAAATACACATGACATGTGACATTTTAACCATTTAAAAAAGTGTACAAGGAGGCCCCTGGGTGGCTCAGTTGTTTGAGCGTCCGACTCTTGATTTTGGCTCAGGTCAGGATCTCATGGTTTGTTGAGTTCGAGCCCCGAGTCAGGCTGTACGCTGAGCATAGAGCCTGCTTGGGCTTCTCTCTCCCGCTCCCTCTGCCCCTTTCTCCCACTCATATTCTCTCTCTCTAAAATAAAAATTAAAAAAAAAGTACAAGTGGGGCGCCTGGGTGGCTCAGTCGGTTGAGCGTCCGACTTCGGCTCAGGTCATGATCTCACGGTCCGTGAGTTCGAGCCCTGCGTTGGGCTCTGTGCTGACAGCTCAGAGCCCGGAGCCTGTTTCGAATTCTGCATCTCCCTCTCTCTCTGCCCCTCCCCTTTTCATGCTCTGTCTCTCTCTGTCTCAAAAATAAATAAACGTTAAAAAAAATACAAGTAAGTAACCTTTAGTATGTTCACAATGTGCAAACATCACTATCTACTTCGAGAACCATTTCATCACTCCAGAAGGACACTATACACACTAATCAGTCACACTCCGTTCCACCTCTCCCCCAGTTCCTGGCAACCACTAATCTGCTTTCTCTCTCTATGGATTTCCCTATTCTGAATATTTCATGTAAATAGGATCATATAACATGTGGCATTTTTTTCCTAGCTCTTTTCACCTAGTGTGATGTTTTCAAGGTTCATCTATGTCATATAATTGATCAGTACTCCATTCCTTTCTACAGTTGAGTAATATATCATTGTAGGGATAGACCACATTTTGTTTTTTCATTCATTAGTTGATGGACATAGATAATGGGCATTTGGGTTGTTTCTTCCTTTAGAATGTTGTGAATAGTGCTATGAACATTCACATAGAAGGGTTTTTTTTTTTTTGGACACCTGTTTTCAATTCTTTGGGGTGTATATAATTGTCTTAGCCTGCTCAAGCTGCCATAACAAAATACCACAGGTGAGATGGCTTAAACAAGAGAAATGAACTTTCTGCAATCCTGAAGGCTGGGAGTCTGAGGTCAAGGTGCCAGCATAGTCAGTTTCTGGTGAGAGCTCTCTTCCTGGCTTGTCGATGGCCACCTTCTTGCTATATCATCACATGGCCTTTCCTCAGTGCATGCATATGGAAAGAGAGAGAGGGTGAGCTCTCTGGGTATCTCTTCCTATAAGGACACTAATTCTGTCAGACCCACCCTTGTGACCTCATTGAATGTTAATCACTTTCTTAGAGGTCTCATCTCCAAATACAGTGACACGGTGGTGGGGGAGGACTTCAACATATTCATTGATGGAGGGAGGTGGGACACAAACATTCAGTTCAAAACAATACTCAAGAGTAGAATTGCTGGGTCGTATGGTAATTTTATGTTTAACCTATTGAGGAGTCACCAGACTATTTTTCACCGCAGCTATAACATTTTACATTCCACCAACAACCTAGGAGTCTGAGTTTCTCCACATCCTCACCAACACTTTATATTTTATGTTTAAAAAAACTATTAGCCATCCTAGTGGGTGCTAAGTGGTATCTCACGGTGGTATTTAGACATCTATTCAATTGCTTATTGACTATTCATATATCTTCTTTGAGATATACCTGTTCAAGTCCTTTGCCCATTTTTAATTGACTTTTCTTTTTTTGTAAAGTTGTAAGAGTTTTTTATATATTTATTACTATATATTGATAATAAAATAATAAATATATATTTAATAATTTATAATTATCATTTATTATTTATTACAATAATTTATTATACTAACAATTTATCATTTAATAATAAAACATATAAATATATACATATTTATATATATTATGGATAGGAGAACTTTATTAGGCATATGATCTGAAATATTTTCTCCCATTCTGTGGGTTGTCTTTTCACTTTCTTAATTGTGCCCTTTGATGCATGAAAGTTTTAAATTTTGGTGAAGTCCAATTTATTTTTTTTATTTTGTTACTGTGCTTTGGTGTCATACCTAAGAAGCCATTGCCAAATTGTCGTGAGGATTTACCTCTATGTTTACTTCTAAGAGTTTTATGATTTTAGCTCTAATATTTAGGGTTGTTATCCGTTTTGAGTTAGTTTTGTATATTGTGTGAGGTAGACGTACAGTTTCATGCTTTTGCATGTGAATATCCAGTTGTCCGAGCACTGTTGTTGAAAAGCCTATTCTTTCCCCCATTGAGTGGTCTTGACACACTTGTCAAAAATCAATTGGCCATTGATGTCCATATATTGGAGTCTCAATTTTATTCCATTGATCTGTATGTCTATCCTTAGCCACATTGTTTTCTTAATTTTTTTAAGTTTATTTATTTATGAGAGAGAAAGATAGCACGAGTGGGAGAGGGGCAGAGAGAGAGGGAGACACAGGATTGGAAGCAGGCTCCAGGCTGTGAGCTGTCAGCACAGAGCCCAACGCGGGGCTCGAACTCACGAACCGTGAGACCATGACCTGAGCCAAAGTCGGATGCTTAACTGACTGAGCCACCCAGGTTCCCCTATCCACATTATTTTTATTACTATGGCAGGTTTTGTTATCAGGAAATGTTAATCCTCCTATTTTGTTCCTCTTTTTCAAGACTTGGCTACTCATGGTCCCTTGAATTCTGTAAGAATTCCATAAGAATTTTAGGATCAGCTTTCTTATTTCTGCAAAATTAGAAAGGCCATTGGGATTTTGATAGGGATTGTATTATATCTATAAATTTGACTACTGGCTCTTAACAATATTAAGTCTTTCAAGCCATGGACATGAGATAGTTTTCCTTTTAGGTCTTTAATTTCTTTCAATGTTTTGTTGTTTTCAATGTACAAGCTTTCACCTTTTTGATTAAATTGATTCCTAAGTATTTTATTCTTTTGATGCTACTGTAAATGGAATCTTTTAACTTCCTTTTTGGATTTTTCATTGCTAGTATAAAAACTACAACTGATTTTTGCATGTTGATAATGTGTTCTGCAACTTTGCTGATTTTGTGTATTAGCTCTAATAGCTTATTTTGTATGGGGATTCTTTAGGATTTTCTCTATTATAGGAAGAGGTCATCTGTGATTAGAGATAATTATACTCTTTCCTTTCCAATTTAGATGCCTTTATTTCTTTTTCTTGCCTAATTGCTTGGGCTAGAATTGCCAGGACAGTGTTGAATTTCAGTGACAAAAACAGACATCCTTGTCTGGTTCCTGATCTTAGATGGAAAGTTTCACCATTCAGTTTGATGTTTTTTATTATGTTAAGGAAATTTTTTTCTATCCCTGGTTTACTGATTTTTTTTTATCATAAAAGGGTGTTAGGTAATGTCAAATGCTTTTCGCTTTTCTGAAGCCATTGAGATTATTATGTGGTTTTTCCTTCATTCTATTAAGGTGTTATATTACATGGATTGATTTTCGTATCTTGAATCATCCTTACATCCCCGAGATAAATCCCATTTAGTTATGGTGTGCAACCCTTTTAATATGTTGCTGGATTTGGTTTGCAAGTATTTTGTTGAGAACTTTTTTAAGATTTTAAAATTTTATTTATTTATTTTGAGAGAGAGAAAGAGAGAGAGAAAGAGAGGGAGAGAGAGAGAGGACCCCAAGCAAGCTCTGCACTGTCAGCATGGAGCCTGATGTGGGGCTTGAACTCATGATCCGTGAGATCATGACCTGAGCCCAAATTGAGAGTCAGACGCTTCACCAATTTAGCTACCCAGGCACCCTGATTTTGTTGAGAATTTTAAATCTATATCCCTAAAGGGTAATAGGTTGTAATTTTTTTTTTCTTGGAGTTTCTTTGTGTGGGTTGGGTATCAGAGTGTTACTTCCTCTTTTGTCTTTGGAATAGTTGGAGAAGGATTAGTATTAATTCTTTAAATGTTTGGTAGCCCTCATCAGTGATGCCATCTTGTCTTCAAATTTTCTTTGATGGAAGTTTTTTGATTACTGATTCAGTCACCTTACTTGTTATACATCTGTTTAGATTTTTTTCATTTCTTCTTGAAACAGTTTTGTTAATTTGTGTGACACTAGGGATTTGTGCATTTCATCTAATTTGTCTAATTTTTTGGTACCATTGTTTATAGTATTGTTTTATAAAACTTTTTATTTCTGTATGGTCAGTAGTAATGTCCTCATTTTCATTTGTCATTGCAGTTAATTTCATCTTTTCCCTTTTTTTCTTAAAGTCTAGTTAAAGGTTCGTTAATCTTGTCATTCTCAATGAATCAATTTTTAGTTTAGTTGATTTTCCTTATTGTTTTCTATTCTTTATTTATCTCTGCTCTAATTTTTATTCTTTACTTTCTTCTGCTAGTTTTGGATCTCACTTTTTTTTTTAAGTTTTTACTTACATTCCAGTTAGCTAACATACAGTGTGATATTCGTTTCAGGTGTACAATTTAGTGATTCAACACTTCCATACATCACCCAGTGCTCATCACAAGTGCACTCCTTAATCCCCATCACCTGTTTCACCCAATCCACTGACCCAAGTCCCCTCTGGTAACCATGTGTTTGTTCTCTATAGTTAAGAGTTTGTTTCTTGGTTTGCCTCTCTCTCTTTCCCATATGCTCATTTGTTTTGTTTCTTAAATTCCACATATGAGTGCAATCACATGCTATTTGTCTTTCTCTGACTTACTTCATTTAGCATAATACTCTCTAGCTCCATTTTTGTCATTGTGAATGGTTAAGATTTCATTTTTTATGGCTCAGTAATATTCATATATATACATATATATATACCACACCTTCCTTATCCATTCATTAGTCAATGGGCACTTGAACTGTTTCCATAGTTTGGCTCTGATAGTTTGATAATGCTGCTATAAACATTGGGCTGCATATATCATTTTCAATTAGTATTTTTGTATTCTTTGGGTAAATACCTAGTGGTGCAATTGCGGGGTCGTAGGGTAGCTCTATTTTGAACTTTTCGAGGGAACTCCATACTGTTTTCCAGAGTGGCTATACCAGTTTGCATTCCCACCAACAGTGTAGGAGGGCTCCCCTTTCCCTACATTCTCACCAACACCTGTTGTTTCTTGTGCTGTTGATGTTAGCCATTCTGACATGTGTGCGGTGGTATTTCATTGTAGTTTTGATTTGTATTTCCCTGATGATCAGTGATGTTGAGCAACTTTGCATGTGTCTATCGACCATCTGGATGTCTTCTTGGGAAAATGTCTATTCATGTATTCTGTCCATTTTTTTTATTAAAAAAATTGCTTTTAATTTTTTTAATCTTTATTTTTGAGACACATGGAGTGCAAGCGGGGGAGAGACAGAGAGAGAGGGAGACACAGAATCTGAAGCAGGTTCCAGGCTCTCAGCTGTCAGCACAGCAGGGCTGGAACTCATGAGCTGTGAGATCACGACCCGAGCCGAAGTTGGACACCTAACCAACTGAGCCACCCAGGCACCCTTTTTCTGCCCATTTTTAATTGGATTGTTTGTTTTTTGGGTGTTTATTTTTATAAGTTCTTTACATATTTTGGGTACTAACTCTTTATCAGATGTGTCATTTGCAAATATCTTCTCCCATTCCACAGACTGCCTCTTAGTTTTGTTGATTGTTTCCTTTGCTGTGCAGAAGCTTGCAAATAGGCAAGGAAGAAGTAAAAATTTCACTATTTGCAACATATAGTCTATATATAAAACACAAAAGACTCCACCAAAAAATTGCTACAACTGATACACTAATTCAGTAAAGTCACAGGAAACAAAATCAATGTATAGAAACCTGTCGCATTTCTATACACCAATAATGAATCAGCAGAAAGAGAAATTAGGGAATTAATCCCATTTACAACTGCACCAAAAACCATAAGATACCTAGGACTAAACCTAACGAAAGAGGTGAAAGATCTGTACCCTAAGAAGAGGACATAAAGAATTGGAAAGACATTCCATGCTCATGGATCAGAAGAATAAATATCGGAGTGCCCAGGTGGCTCAGTCGGTTAAGTGTCCGACTTTGGCTCAGGTCATGATCTCACGGGTTGTGATTTCAAGCCCCGTGTCAGGCTCTGTGCTGAAAGCTCAGAGCCTGGAGCCTGCTTCCGATTCTGTGTCTCCCCCTCTCTGCCCCTCTCCCGCTCACACTCTGTCTCCCTCTGTCTCTCAAAAATGAATAAATGTTTAAAAGAATTTTAAAAAAGAAGAACAAATATTGTTGGGTTGGAGGGATGGGCTAGATGGGTGATGGGTATTAAGGAGGGCACTTGTCGTGATGAGCACTGGGGGTTACATGTAAGTGACGAATCACTAAATTCTACCCCTGAAACTAATATCTAATATAACACTATATGTTAACTAAATACAATTTGAATAAAAACTTGACACAAAAGAAGAAAAGATAGTCTTAAAATGTTTATATTACCCAAAGCAATCTACACAGTTAATGCAACCCCTATCAAAATACCAACAGCATTCATCATGGAGCTAGAAGAAACAACCCTAAAATTTGTGTGGAACCCCAAAAGACCCTGAATAGCCAAAGCAACCTTGAAAAAGAAAAGCAGAGCTGTAGTGAGCAAAGCAGTGTTGTACTGGCACAAAAATAGACACATAGATCAACAGAAAACCTGGAAATGAATGCACAGCTATGTGGTCAATTAATCTTCCACAAAGCAGGAAAGACCATCCAATGGGAAAAAGTCTCTTCAACAGATGGTGTTGGGAAAACTGGACAGCTACCTGCAAAAGAATGAAACTGGACCACTTTCTTACATCATACACAACAAATCAATTGGAAAAGGATTAAAGACCTAAATGTGAGACCTGAAACCACGAAAATGCTAGAGGAGAACACAGGCAGTAACTTCTTTGACACTGGCCGCAGCAACTTCTCACTAGATAGGTCTCCTGAAGCAAGGGAAACAAAAGCAAAAATTAACTATTGAGACTTGATCGATTGCTTTTCTTCTTCTGGTTTGTTAAAGTGTGAAGTTTGGTTGTTGATTTGAGGTCTATCATTTTTGAAAGTTTTTTTTTAACATTTATTTATATTTGAGAGACAGAGAGTGTGAGGAGGGGAGGGGCAGAGACAGAGGGAGACACAGAATCCAAAGCAAGTTCCAGGCTCCCAGCCATCAGCACAGAGCTCAACGCGGGGCTCGAACTCACGAACTGGAGATCAAGACCTGAGTCGAAGTCAGACGCTCAACCGACTGAACCACCCAGGCGCCCCTTTTTTTATTATTATTTTTTTAATGTTTATTTATTTATTTTGTAACAATTTCTTTAAATGTTTATTTGTCTTTGAGAGAGAGAGAGCAGGGGAGGGACAGAGGGGGGGGCATGGGCAGAGAATCTGAAGCAGGCTCTGCACTGTCAGCACAAAGCCTGATGCAGGGCTCGAACTCATGAACCGTGAGATCATGACCTCAGCCAAGATCAAGAGTCGGATGCTCAACCAACCGAATCATCCAGGCACCCCCTTTGCAACAGTTTTTTACGTAAAGTGTATGCTGTGTGAGATTAATATAGCCATCTCGTATCTTTTGGTTACTTTTGCACAGGATATCATTTCCTACCCTTTCACGTCCCCCCACATGTAGGTTTGTTTTTTTTTTTTTTAATCTAAATGGATTATCTTGTAGACACATATTGTTGGGCCATGTTGGGTTTTTTAAAAATACATTCTGCCAATGTTTACCTTTTAATTGGATAGTTCAACCCATTTATATCTGAAATGATTACTCCTGAGGAAAAACTTCCTTCTGTCACTTTACCATTTGTCTTCTATATGTCATTTTCATTCATCAGTTCCTTCGCTACTGCCTTCTTTCATATTTCATTGATGTTTTTTCTCCTAGTGTACTGTTTCGATTACTTATTCACTCCCCTTTCTGTATATTTAAAAAAATTTTAATGTTTCCCCCACTTGTGTTCTGTCTCTCTCTCCTCTCTCTCAAAAATAAATAAAAATGTAAAAAAAATTTAAAAAAGAAAAGGGGGCGCCTGGGTGGCTCAGTCGGTTAAGCGTCTGACTTCAGCTCAGGTCATGATCTCACGGTCTGTGAGTTCGAGCCCCATGTCAGGCTCTGTGCTGACAGCTTGGAGGTTGGAGCCTGCTTCAGATTCTGTGTCTCCCTCTCTCTCTGCCCCTCCCCCACTTGTGCTCTGTCTCTCTCTCAAAAATAAATAAAAATGTAAAAAAATTTTTTAAAAATTTAAATGTTCATTTATTTTTGAGAGAGAGAGAGACAGAGTCGAGCAAGAGAGGGGCAGAGAGAGAGGGAGACACAGAATCCAAAGGAGGCTCCAGGCTCCGAGCCATCAGCACAGAGCCCGACGCGGGGCTGGAACCCACGGACCGCGAGATCATGACCTGAGCGGAAGTCGGACGCTTAACCGACTGAGCCACCCAGGCGCCCCTTATGCATTTGTCTTTTCAATCATTTTGGGAAAAATAAGAAACATTCCAAACCAAAGATACAATCATACTGGCTTTTATAATTACATATGTGGTTGCAGTTACCGTCACTGGTGTTCTTTATTTCTTTATATGGCTTCAAGTTACTGTCTAGTGTTCTTTCGTTTCATCCCAAAGGACTCCCTTTAACATTTCTCACAGAGCAGATCCACTAGTGGCAAACTTCCTCAGCTTTTGTTTAACTTACTTTCTCTTTCATTTTTGAAGGATACTTTTGCCAGATTTAGAACTCTTGGTTGACAGGGGTTGAGTACTTTAAATATGTCATCCCACTGCATTCTGGCCTCCAGAGTTTTTGATGAGAAATTGGTTTTGATTTGAGGTGAAATCAAGAGTTCGACGCTCAACTGACTGAGCCGCCCAGGTGCCTCTGAAATTCTTTCTGCCCCTCTTTCTCTTTCCTCTCCTTCTAGTCAGTTTCCACAGTCCCCAAATGGTTGTTTTTGCAACTTTGTTAGTTTTATCATTGCCTTTTGAGGAAGGACTCTGTTGAGTTTCTCACTAAGCCATGTTGGAAGTCCCACCTCTAAAGTAGCTGATTTTAATACCTAATACTTCCATGTTAAATGCTAACCACCAACCGCAGAAAATAGAAGGCCAGTGGTCCTTGGAAACTGCTGCTTGTTAAAACATTTTAAAGGACACTTGGTCTGAATTGCCCATTGAAAAAAGTGTCTCTTCAAATAAAGTGGTAATATTTGCCTAGGTGATCCGGTAATCCTTCACTGGCTGAGCTAATGTCATCATCTTGCTAAAAGTTATATAGTTCGAAGTAGGTAATCATGTTGACTAGAAACAATATTCACACAACAAAGTTGAATTGTACATATTTTCTTCCTCCAGCAGATGGTGATATTTTATAGACTATGGATAAATTGTCCGGAGGAGCCAGCAAGCTGAGTGACTAGAATAAAATTGCCTCTATTTCATTTTTCCTTTGTCGATTTCTTGAACCCCTTTACAAAAAGGAGGATTCATCAAGAAGTTATATCTGTAAAAGGAAACTAAGAACAATAAAAAATTATGATTAATACGGACAGTAAAAATCTTCAACTTCTTCAATGCCTAGCTGCATAGTGTTTTTACCTGATATTTTCTCATTTGGCATTAGGTCACAAAAATAGGGGCGCCTGGGTGGCTCAGTTGGGCATCTGACTTCAGCTCAGGTCATGATCTCACGGTTCGTGGGTTCGAGCCCCGCGTCGGGCTCTATGCTGACTCTCAGAGCCTGGAGCCTGCTTCGGATCCTGTGTCTCCCTCCCTCTCTGCCCCTCTCCTGCACATTCTCTGTCTCTCTCTGTCTCTCAAAAATAAACAAACGTTAAAAAAAAAGTTTTAATAAAAAAAAATAAAACAGTGGGGTGGCTGGGTGGCTCAGTCGGTTGGGCATCTGACTTCAGCTCAGGTCATGATCTCATGGTTTGTGAGTTCAAGCCCCGTGCCAGGCTCACTGCTGTCAGCGCAGAGCCTGCTTTGGATCCTCTGTCTCCCTCTCTCTCTGCCCCTTCCCCACTCACTCTCTCTTTCAAAAATGAATCAACATGTATAAAAAAAATAGAACAGCAAGAACAGAATGCTAACGGGGGGTACTCTGTCTTTAAATAATGTTCACTTTTGATTTCTCTTCATTTCTTTCTTCTATGCAAGCCCCTCCTTCCTCTCTTTCCCAAATTAGTTCCTCAGAATTATTTCTCCCTTCCTTGAAGCTCAACACATTGATGTCTTCCCTAGTTTCTAACTTAGCCTACAGCACCTAATTTAAATTCATTCTTTGGTGTATGTAATTAGTAGTCTCAATTTAATGTGCTAACTATACATTAGGGATAGGCAATTCACAAGTTGGAACCAAACATCAATTGAACATCTATTATGTTTTCGAGTTTAGTTGCAGAGTTCAGCGTCTACCCAGTAAAGGAAACAAAGTCACACAGTAAGCCGCTTTCCAGGTCAGGTTTGCGCAAGATTCCGTGAGAACCCAGGAAATGAATTATCAATTCTGTTGAAGGGACTCCACAGGTGAACTCCAACTCTGAGTGGGATATCATAGACCGAGCTGTGCACACAAGGCATGTCAGGTAGGAAGAACAACTTGAGCTCAGACTGAGAAGCAGGCATTTTTGCTGAACTGAGAATAGCTTGGATAGAACCTACAGCATAAATCACACAGCGTGCCAACACAACTAGAACGGAGGATGAAAGAGAAAGAATCAGGAAGTGGTGGGAAGTGAGAACATAGAGGTTGGTTGGGGCCAGACTGCGAACCCCTTAGAAAGCATGCTAAGGAGCAAGGACAGCACTATGAAACCCTTTATGAGGTGTGCTGAGTCTGGAATTGATCTTGTGGGCCTCAGAGAGCTGTCTTATAAAGGTACGGAGTCACTAATGATAAGAGATGATGGATCACACAAAGCTAGAGAGGAAAAACACAGTGTGGATTGACGAATGCAGGGTCAGAGGGGGGAAGGCTAAGGACGAGGCCTATTTAAGAGAAATTTACATGGTAGACTTTATGGGCCAAGGTGAATGGCTGGATGTGGCGCCTGAGACTACGAGGCGTCTAATTCTGGCATCTTGGTGTATAAAGATTGGATTGTTCAAAACAGGAAATCCACCAGGAATAGTAGATTTGTGGAGGGTTGTAGAGAATTTGGTGGGGGGGAGGGGTGAAAGGAATCTGAGGTGCCTGGCAGGCGTCCAGGTGAAGGTGCTGAGACCGAAGTGGAAATACGAGCCTAACTGGAGTTCAAGAAAGAAATCTGAGAGTGATACTTGAGCGAACAATGTGAACTCGTTGGAAGAGACCATCGTGAACGAGCCTCAAGGGGTTGAGCACAATGAGAAGAGGGGCCCAGGGATTGGGTTTTGGGGATTTCCAGTATTTTAGGTTAGGTGGAAGATGTAAGGAGATTAAGAAGGAGCAGCTTGGGAGGTAGCAAGGGAACCACGGGGAATGGAGTCACGTTTTTTTTTTTTCAACGTTTATTTTGGGGACAGCGAGAGACAGAGCATGAACGGGGGAGGGGCAGAGAGAGAGGGAGACACAGAATCAGAAACAGGCTCCAGGCTCTGAGCCATCAGCCCAGAGCCCGACTCGGGGCTCGAACTCACAGTCCGTGAGATCGTGACCTGGCTGAAGTCGGACGCTTAACTGACTGCGCCACCCAGGCGCCCCTAATGTTTATTTTTGACAGAGAGAGAGAGAGAGCGCTCAAGCATGAGTGGGGGAGGGGCAGAGAGAGAGGGAGACACAGAATCGGAAACAGGCTCCAGGCTCTGAGCCATCAGCCCAGAACCCGACTCGGGGCTCGAACTCACGGACCGCGAGATCGTGACCTGGCTGAAGTCGGACGCTTAACCGACTGTGCCACCCAGGCGCCCCTGGAGTCACGTTTGAAGCACAAAGACGGTAGGTAACCCTCCTCTCACAGCGCAACCTCTATATTTGTGCGAAATGGATTGCTATATGCTGATATCCTCCCAATCTCTCTGGAATACTCCCTGCCTCATTTTGGCCATGGGAAGCCTGTCCAGGCCTCACCATGCTAGACCGTCAACATCCTAAGGATGTGGAGAAGTCAGCGTATTATGAAAGATGTCCTGACCTACAGCATGTAACGAATGTTTCCTCTGTGATGAGAAAAAAAGTTGAAACTAACAAACTTCGCTAAGTCTGTTCCGCTAAAATGTATGCCTTCTTCCCCCCCCCAAATATACACATAATATAAGGAAGGAAAATGTGCAAAATCGGAAGAATTCCTGTGAAAAGACACTCTTTGCCCAGAAAATGTTTGTTTGCAGATTTGTGTTTCTATTAGAAAATACCAAGGGGTCTGGTAACTGAGTCGTAATTGGATTTTGACAGGGAATCGCCATTCCTGCTGCCTGGATGCTGTTGCCCTCCCCTGCCCCATGTCTTTGGGGTCCGTTTGTCTGTCTTTTCATTGTTTATATATATATATATATATATATAGTAAAGTACCTTGCCCAGGGTCCACCCTCCGTCCCCACACTGGGGTTAATTTATCTGTCATTAAAACGAGGCTGTTCTGTTCTAGCCTCTTCTTCTGCCGTATCCTTAATAAAATGTGGAGGACCCTCCTTGAGAAAAAAAAAATCTTAGAAAATGTCGGAGTGTGGTGGATACCGTCCAGCTTCTCCTTCGGGAATAAAGGAAATGTTCCCCAGCTGCTGGGAGTGGTGCCCGCAGAAAGCCCTCAGCTGTCAGCCTCCTCAGGGACTAAGCTGCATCCTTCGATGGGCCAGCCTGCATCTAATAACCGAATGTCATGGGGCCTGTTCCCTCAACTTGGACAACACTGAATAGCCATTACAGCTGCAAAGGTCCCCATGCGGTAAAACCACAGGTGTTGCTGGGGTCCTCCGGCAACCCAGCCTTACCCTCTGTCCAGCCCTGCACCCTTCCCTTCAACAGGTGTCGATCTCAGCTCTCTCTCTCAAGAGCTCTCTGGACTACATCTCCTGGGGGCTAATCTCCCTCTCAGAGGCTGCTTCAACAGAGAAGTCAGTCTCTAGCAAAAGAAAAAAGGGGCATTCCCTCAGCGTCTCTTCAGCCAACAGACGCACCGGACTTTGCGATATGTGTGGGGAAAAAAATCGTCCCTAGACCTAAGCAAGACACAGTGCAAACAGCCACTCTCTGCTCTGGTCTTTGGCAATGGTAATACAGTTTGCCTGGGACAACTGCTCTAAGGGTTGAGGATTGGCTTGAACATTTAATTTGTTTTTAATTTGTTTTAAGTGTTCATTTTATTTTGAGAGAGAGCGTGCACGCACGAGCAGGGAAGGGGCAGAGAGAGAGAGGGAGAAAGAGAATCCCAAGCAGGTTCCATGCTGTCAGCGCAGGGCCTGACGTGGGGCTTGAACTCACAAACCGTGAGATCGTGACCTGAGCGGAAATCAAGAGTCGGACTCTTAACTGTCCGAGCCACCCAGGTGCCCCTTCAGCATTTAATTTCTAAAGGTAGTGATGAGGGGCCAGGGCTGTGATAATTCTATGCATTACTTATTAGCCCTTTGGACTCTTTAAAAAAACTTTTTTTTAATGTTTATTCATTTTTGAGAGACAGAGACAGAGCGCTAGCAGGGCAGGGTGGGGGGAGCAGAGAGAGGGAGACACAGAATCTGAAGCGGGCTCCAGGGTCCCAGCTGTCAGCACAGAGCCCGATGCGGGGCTCGAACCCATGAACTGTGAGATCATGACCTGGGTCAAAGTCAGATGCTTAACCGAATGATCCACCCAGGTGCTCCTATCTCCAGTTTAATGTTAAACAATTGTGGAGATAATGGATTTCTTTACCTTGCTCTTCATCTTAGCAGAAATTTGTCTAGTGTTTCAAGAATAAAAAGGGTAGCAGACATATATACAAGATCAGAAATTACATGGGGGAAATAATCATTGACACAAAAGAAAAATTTTAAGTCATGAGACCTTTTGTAGACTTCTCTGCAAATAAATTTGAAAAACATAGATAAAACGGATAACTCCCTAGGAAAACACATGTGCTAAAATTGACACCGTTAGAGAGACAAAGACTAAAGAAATCCATTTCTTTAAAGTTATAGGAGAACTACTTCACAAAACAGCAGTTGGCCCATATGATTTTACAGGAGAAATTTGCCAAACATTTAAAGATAAGATGGAAAATTAAGGAAAATCTTTATTTTCTTTTTTTTTTTTAATTTTTTTTTTTCAACGTTTTTTATTTATTTTTGGGACAGAGAGAGACAAAGCATGAACGGGGGAGGGGCAGAGAGAGAGAGAGGGAGACACAGAATCGGAAACAGGCTCCAGGCTCCGAGCCATCAGCCCAGAGCCTGACACGGGGCTCGAACTCACGGACCGCGAGATCGTGACCTGGCTGAAGTCGGACGCTTAACCGACTGCGCCACCCAGGCGCCCCTATTTTCTTTTTTAGGAAACAAGTATAATCTTGATACCTAAACCTTATAAAGACAGCACAACAAAGAAAATTACAAACTAAATCACTTCTGAATATCGGTGCAAAAATAGTAAATGAAAAGTAAGCAGACAGAATCCAACATGACATTAAGTAAATAATACTCCATGTCTAATTGGAATTTGCATTCAATATTATGAAATTCATTAACATAATATCCTATATTAATACATCTAAGGAGAAAATTCATATGATTATCTCTTCTTTGAAATTTTGTTAATGTTTTTATTTATTTTTAAGAGAAAGAGAAACAGAGTGAGCAAGGGAGGTGAAGAGAGAGAGGGAGACACAGAATCAGAAGCAGGCTCCAGGCTCTGGGCTGTCAGCACAGAGCCCGATGTGGGGCTCAAACTCATGAGGTGTGGGATCATGACCCGAGCCGAAGTCAGACGCTCAACCGACTGAGCCACCCAGTGCCTCATGATTATCTCTTTTTTTAAAAAAATATCTTCATGATTAGGCTTCACGCCCAGCGAAGAACCCAACGCAGGACCTGAACTCATGACCCTGAGATCAAGATCTGAGCTGAGATCAAGAGTCAGACACAGAGGTTCCTGGGTGGCTCAGTCGGTTAAGCGGCAGGTCAGGACCTCATGGCTTGTGAGTTTGAGCCCCGCCTCCCGCTCTGTGCTGACAGCTCAGAGCCTGGAGCCTGCTTCCCATTCTGTGTCTCCCTCTCTCTCTGCCCCTCCCCTATTTGTGCTTGCTATCTCTCTCTCTCTGTCAAAAATAAATAAACATTAAAAAAAAAAATAGTCAGACACTTAACCAACTGAGCCACCCAGCCACTCCTGGTTACTTCTTTTGATGCTAAAAATGCCTTTGACAAAACTTAACTTTCTTTCCTGATTTTCAAAACACTCAAGAAAATATAAATTGATGGATGCTTCTTTCACATGATGTCACATGTATGCATGTGTGAGTGCACACACCTTAATCCTAAATCCAGCATCTTGCATAATGAGAATCACTAGAGGAATTTTTGCTAAGATCAGGAACAAGGTAAGGATACTCACTACCTCCATGAGTATTTACCATTAAACTGAAAGTAATAGCCAATAGAAGTAGACAAAAGAAATTAATTAGTGACATAAGAATTTGAAAAACAAGTAAAACCATTTCTATTTGCAGATGACATAATGCACGTGGAGACCCTTCCCGAATCAGTAATAAGAACTACCTCAAACAATGAAAGAATTTGGTAAGTTAGCAGGATATGAAATTAACATATAGGGAGGTACCTTGGTGGCTCAGTCGATTAAGCCTCCGACTCTTGATTTCAGCTCAGGTCACTTTCTCACGGTTCGTGGGTTCGAGCCCCGTGTTGGGCTCTGTGCTGACGGTGCAGAGATTCTCTGTCTCCTTCTCTCTCTGCCCCTCCCCAAAATAAATAAACATTTTTAAAATTAAAATAAAATTAACATATAGGAATCAAGTGCTTTATGTACACAATAACCAAGTAGCAGACATAATCTTAGAGAAAAATCCATTTGCAATAGCAACCAAGAAGATAGAACACTTAAGAAAAAATTGAACAAGAAATATGCTCATCTACACCATGAAAATTTTAAAACGCTCCTGAAAGGCACAAAAATAGTCTTAAACAAATGGAAAGACATGCCTTCATCTTGGATAGGACAAGCCAATATCTTAAAGATAATTTTCTTTCCTAAGTTATTTTAAAAATTTACCACACTCTCGGTAAAAATACCTCTAAGCTTCTATTCGGGACCTCGACAAGTTGATACTAAATTTTACATGGAAACATTAATTTGCAAGAATAGCTAAATGGCCCAAGTTTCTTGAACTGACTATGTTCTCTTCTTTTGTTCCATTCTCACTTCAGTTATTTTTTTAATGTTTATTTATTTATTTTTGAGAAAGACAACCCACAAGCAGCGGAAGGGGCAGAGAGAGAGGGAGAGAGAGAGAATCCCAAGCAGGCTCCTGCCAGTGTGAATCCTGATGTGGGGCTCGAACCCACCAACCGTGAGATCGCGACCTGAGCTGAAATCAAGAGTCGGACGCTTCCCCGACTGAGCCACCCAGGTGCCCCATGCATACTTTTGAATAAATATCAAGATATGAAAAAAACCATGAACGGAAGCTGCAGCCATTTTTGAGGAAGTTTGGTCTCCAGGCTCAGGGTTTTTAAAGCTTTAAAGAAGATGGTTTTGGGAAAGTCATTGCTGTTAATATGACTTCCCCCCTCCTCCATAAAAATAGTGGTCGGGGTGCCCGGGGGGCTCAGTTGGTCAGGCGTCCGACTCGGCTCAGGTCATGATCTCACGGTTCATGAGTTCGAGCCATTCGTAGGGCTCTGTGCTCAGAGCCTGGAGCCTGCTTCAGATTCTGTGTCTCCCTCTCTCTCTGCCCCTCCCCTGTTCATGCTCTGCGTCTGTCTCTCTCTCTCAAAAATAAATAAACATTAAAAAACATTTTAAAAATAGTGGTTTGCTTTCAAAGACCAAAGGTAAAAAAAAAAAAGTGCTTCCTCTCAGCTGTCAAGCGGACAAAAGGAACCTATTGAACATCTGCTGTATACTGGACACCCTCGTAAGCTCTTGCACTCAAGACCCCTCATGACTCACTTTACAAGTCTTAATGATTATCTTTTTTTTTTTTTTAACATTTTTATTTATTTTTGGGACAGAGAGAGACAGAGCATGAATGGGGGAGGGGCAGAGAGAGAGGGAGACCCAGAATCGGAAACAGGCTCCAGGCTCTGAGCCATCAGCCCAGAGCCTGACGCGGGGCTCGAACTCCCAGACCGTGAGATCGTGACCTGGCTGAAGTCGGACGCTTAACCGACTGCGCCACCCAGGCGCCCCTGATTATCTTTTTTTAAATGTTTATTTACTTATTTTGAGAGGAAGAGCCCGAGCAGGGGAGGAGCGGAGAGAGAGGGAGACAGAATCCCAGGCGGGTTCCACGAACCGTGAGATCGTGACCTGAGCCGAAATCAAGAGTCAGACGCTTGACCGGCAGAGCCACCCAGGCGCCCCAACCAATTGATTATCTTTAAGACCCCAAATCAGAGGAAGGCAGAGTGGACACAGAGACAGGCTAGGCAGTTGGTAGAGACTCACCTGGGCTAGGGTGTTAGTACTGGCAATGGAGACACATGAATGGATTGAAGGTAAAACCAACCTGACTTGGTGATGGGTTGCCTTGAGGGAAGGGGGCTGACGAAGAGGCAGGTGCTATAAACCAACTTCTTCCTACATTTCCGATTGCATAATAGAAGAGATGATTCCCCCATTCACACATTAACCTCGAAATGCCCTTGAGGCGACCAAGAAGGAACGTCAAGGAGGCAGCAAGGAGGCAGCTGGATTTCTAAGTTCGGAGCTCCAAGGAGAAGTCTGGGCAGGAAATGTCAGTCTGGGCTTATTGAAGACACCATAGAGAGAGAAGGGATAGGGCCTAGGGCTGAAGCTGAAAGAACTTTTTTTATTTTATTTGTTTTGAGAGAAAGAGAGAGAGAGAGAGAGAGAGAGAACAGGGGAGGGGCAGAGATAAGGGGAGAGAGAGAATCCCAAGCAGACTCCAGGCTGTCAGCACAGAGCCCAACGTGGGGATGGAACCCACCAACCGTGAGACCATGACCTGAACGGAAACCAAGAGTCGGACGCTTAACGGACTGAGCCACCCAGGCGCCCCTGAAGCTGAAAGAATACAAACATCCTAACATCGAATGGCCGGGTGGAAGAGGATGAGCTTCCCACAACAGCGACAACAAAGACTGGAACTCATACTTGACGCTTTATTTCATCTCATGCACTGTTGTATCCTTCTATCTATCTGTCTTGGAAAATTTAATTCTTCCAATAACCCTGCAATAACCCTACTAGCAGTAGCATCCCTGTTTTACAGAGCCTGGTCTCCCAAACGCTTTGCTCTGAAGGTGCAGCTATGAAACGACAGGAGAACTGGGCAAGCGTGATGTCCTAGAAACGGAAAGAAGACAGTTTGGAGGCGAGAGCTGTCAAGGGTTAAATGCTACTTATTGAAGGGTCAACCAAGATGGCACATGAAATTGTCCTCTGGATTCAATAACGCGGAAGCCACGGAGAAGCTTAGAATGAGCTGTTTATGCAGCAATACGGGGCCGGAATCCAGACTGGAGTGTGCTGAGGAATGAGTAGGAGAGAACAAGTACAAAACAACTCCAGCGAGAAGCTGGGCTGTGAGGCTCGGGTGGAGGAACCCGCGGCAGGCAGGACAGGGGCGCGGCTAAGGGCGTGGCTAAGGGCGTGGCCAAGGGCGGGGCTGAAGGACGCAGATCCAGGCTGGAAGCCAGCCGAGCTCTGAATTTGAGCTTTGGCTTGGGGCCAAAGGAAGGGGTACCTTTTTCAAGGTGCTCGGTCCCATTTTTGCAATTCATCTGCCTGGTGAGGGCACCTTCTGATTCCCATAAGTCTCTGCGGCAGTTGTGCTAGGGGAGGGTGTGAATCAATGGGATTTCTTTTTTTCCAAAGAGAGAGACATTTGACTATGTTTAATTCTCACGTTGTGAGAACACTCTGGTTGAGAGCCTGTGGTTGAACGAACAGGAAAGAGAGGTGGTGATTGAGAGCAGGGACTAGGCATATGCGATTGTCCCAGAAAGGAAAAAAAAAAGGGGGGGGGAGTACCAGGTCTACTAAATTAGGTGTGCTAGAAGTCACTTTACAGAAAACCACTTTTTCTTTTCTTTTCTTCAATTGAACTATAGGTGACACACAACGTTACATTAGTTTCAGGTGTATGGCATAGTGACTGACAGTGCTATCCATTATGCTGTGCTCACCACAAGGGTAACTACCAGCTGTCACCATACAATGCCATTACGATACCATTGACTATATTCCCCACGCTGTGCCTTTCATCCCCGTGACTTATTCATTCCATAACTGGAAGCCGGTACCTCCCAGAAAACAACTTTATTTCTTAAAAAAAAAAATCTTTTAAATGTTTATTTTTGAGATAGCACAAGCGGGGAAGGGGCAGAGAGAGGGGGACAGAGGATCCGAAGCAGGCTCTGTGCTGACAGCCAGCAAGCCCAATGTGGGGCTCGAACCCACCAACCACAAGATCGTGACCTGAGCTGAAGTCAGACACCCAATCGACTGAGCTACCCAGACACCCCAGAAAACAACTTTATTTCTGATTGAGCTTTCTGCTGGGCAATTTGCCTTGGTAATTCCTAGGGTTTCCCTACTCCTACGGTTGTGCCATAGACCTGGGGTCTTAGGATCGTTGGGTCTTGGTCCACATAGGTGCCTCTGAAATGTCACCTACAATGTCTCTGCGACCCTCCTGCTGCCTCCAAGTTGCATCTGGGGCCCAGGAACGTTTGGGATAGTGCCTCCCATCATCTGTCGAGATGAACCATACAGCTACTCCATGAGTTCTGCTCTTCCCTGACTCAGTGTCAGGAAGAAGAGCTCAGGTGCTTTTTGCCGTGGGGTCCAGAGACTTCTCTCTCCCTTCACCCACCCCCAACCCAGGGGAAGAGCCAGTAGAGTTCTGCTCTTTCCCCAGAGTCAGTGTAGACAGACACTGCCAAAGGGCGCAGCGAGAGGAGGGGAAAAATTTGTGGCTATTTTAAAAACCGACCACACCCTCCGCGCCTGGAGTTTAGGCTTTTGGAAAAAAATACCAGAGACTTTTTGCATTTTGCCCAGCCACATCCCTCCCTTCAGGTGAGCAGGGAGCCATCCAGTTGCTTAAAAGAGGAGAGGAGGGAAAAGTAAAAATATAGGGAAGGAAAAAGTTATACTTTAATATTGGAAAATAATATCCCTGCCACCAAAGAGAAGATGGGGACAGAGGTAAGTGGATATATGGCTCTATAGTGGAAAGTGAGAGACTGTCTAATAGTTTCATTTTCTGTATGTAGTAGGAGGGAAGTTCATTTGTTGAAAACAGGGGAGAGGGTGCAAAGAGGGATATCAGAGGTCTGAGGTGAGCAGACCAGGTTTGAAATAGTCATAATGGAACCCAAGACTGGGAATTGACATGGAAAGTATAGGATTTCAGGGATCACTTGAGGTTGACGATTATGACTTATCTGCCCTGTGGGGAAACTTCTTGCAACAGTGTTTGCAGGCACAGAGAAAGCCCAAGGCAGGGTTTAAACGGGGCGGGGTGGGGGTGGGGAGCTGTTGCCAAATGAGTAATGAAAAGCCAGAAGGTCAGGGAGTTTAGGTTATTGGCAGAAGCGTTATGAAAACAATGGTCTGGGGTCTCTTTGCCGAATACGAAAAACTGAGACCAAGGTGGACGCAGTGGTCAATGAGGCTGGGGAACAGAGAGGTTTTGAACGAATGGCTAGGGAGAGGCAAAGTGTGGGCAGACAGCAGGATGCTTCAGCTAATGATTTCAGAGGTGGAATAGTTTCTGTGATGAAAAAGACCAGAGATCTTTGGCAATGTTCTCACTTTTCCAACTGGAACACCTTCCCCAGGTGGAGGTGAGCAGATTTGCTTTCTATCTTCCATTAACCTTACAACAGCTTCCTCCAAGGGGGTGTTCACTATCCTGCTGAAACAGAGCAAAATTATCCTTTTTAGTTCTCTTTTAGATTTCAGGAACTTCAATCTGCTTCTCGGACTTCCTGTCACGTTTTCATCCATCCTTGAGAACATATCCCTGCTTATGGGTCCTTTTAAACACTGATCTCCCGAGACAGTCCACCATCCTACCACTCTATAGTTCTGTAAATGTCTTTCGCTCACGTGTCAGAACGGGCTAGGTTATGCAGCGGTAACAGGTGCCCCCCCCCCCCAATCTCACAAGGTCAGGAGGTACGGGGGTACTAAAAATCATCTGCATTTTACAAATGAGTAAACTGATCTTTGGTGTCTGAAAAGGTGCATAGCCCTCAGCGGGCAAAACCCTAAGGAACACAACACTTCACAAAGGCTCCTCCTGACCAATTAATTGCGCTACGTGAATACGCAGCCTCCAATTCCTCCGGTCCACCATGCAGCGTGCAATTGCGTATCTTTATCTTAGCGGAGAAATTTTCCCATCCAGAACTCAGGAACACCCACCCCGGGGGCCGACGGGGACGCTGGATGTGGATAGTGACCAGGAGCCCCGCTCTAAATAGTGTGGGGGCGAGTCTGCCTACGACAGAGACGACCAGGCGGGGGACATAAAACAGAAGAGTCGGTGGAGTTCTCCGGGTGGGGTCCACGTCCCGTCACTGGGTACATTCTGTACACACGAGCCCCTCCCTTGCCTGAAGTCGATTCCTGAAGACTTGACTTCACTATGGAGGAGTTGGGGAAAGGTGGGGTCTGGCTCGGTGCGCCCCAACCACCGTCCCCACCCCGCAGCAACCCCGCCCAGATCTGGCAGAGCCCTGGGCGATCCCGGGCGGGTGAGGAGGCGGGGAGAAGCTGCGAGGTCGAAGGCGGGGCGGGCGGCTGCCAAACCAGCCAATAGGCGGCTCTCCAGCGGCTGAGCCGAGATAGGGCAGGGGCGCCGACACCAGCACCATCGCCTCCCAAGTTTCCCCTTGTGGATGCAGGGCGCGGGTGGCTCCGCTCCTCCCGGCGCAGAGGGCCCCGAAGAGGCCGGAGGAGCGGGCTCGGGACGGGATTTGTGAGGAAGGGGAGAGGACGGGCGCCCCACCCGCTCGCCGGGTGGGGGGCTCGGTGAACGATGAAGGGCCGGCGGCGGCGGCGCCGGGAGTACTGCAAGTTTGCGCTGCTGTTGGTGCTCTACACGCTGGTGCTGCTGCTCGTCCCCTCCGTACTGGACGGCGGCCGCGACGGCGACAAGGGCGCGGGGCACTGCCCGGGCCTGCAGCACAGCCTGGGAGTGTGGAGCTTGGAGGCGGCGGCGGCGGACGAGCGCGAGCAGGGCGCCGAGGGGCGGCCGGCTGCCTCGGGGGGCGCGGGCCCGTCCCCCCAGTCCCTGGGCAACCTCAGCGGCGATGTCGCGGAGGCGGTGTCTCGCGAGAAGCAGCACATCTACGTGCATGCCACCTGGCGCACCGGCTCGTCGTTCTTGGGCGAGCTCTTTAACCAGCACCCGGACGTTTTCTACTTGTACGAGCCCATGTGGCATCTATGGCAGGCGCTGTATCCGGGCGACGCCGAGAGCCTGCAGGGCGCGCTGCGCGACATGCTGCGCTCCCTCTTCCGCTGCGACTTCTCAGTGCTGCGGCTGTATTCGCCGCCCGGGGACCCCGCCGCGCGCGCCCCGGGCGCGGCCAATCTCACCACGGCCGCCCTCTTCCGCTGGCGGACCAACAAGGTCATCTGCTCGCCGCCGCTTTGCCCCGGCGCGCCCCGTGCCCGCGCCGAGGTCGGCCTCGTCGAAGATGCCGCCTGCGAGCGCAGCTGCCCGCCCGTGGCTCTACGCGCCCTGGAGGCCGAGTGCCGCAAGTATCCGGTGGTGGTCATCAAGGACGTGCGCCTCCTCGACCTGGGTGTGCTGGTGCCTCTGTTGCGTGACCCCGGCCTCAACCTGAAGGTGGTGCAGCTTTTCCGTGATCCACGGGCTGTGCACAACTCGCGCCTCAAGTCCAGGCAGGGGCTGCTGCGCGAGAGCATCCAGGTGCTGCGCACCCGCCAGCGGGGCGACCGCTTCCACCGCGTGCTGCTGGCGCACGGCGTGGGCGCTCGGCCCGGGGGCCAGTCCCGCGCCCTGCCCGCCGCACCGCGCGCCGACTTCTTCCTGACCGGCGCGCTCGAGGTCATCTGCGAAGCCTGGCTGCGCGATCTCTTGTTCGCGCGCGGAGCTCCCGCCTGGCTGCGGCGCCGCTACCTGAGGCTGCGCTACGAGGACCTGGTGCGGCAGCCGCGCACCCAGCTGCGCCGCCTGCTGCGCTTCTCCGGGCTGCGCGCGCTCGCCGCCCTCGAAGCCTTCGCGCTCAACATGACGCGGGGCGCGGCCTACGGCGCAGACAGACCCTTCCACCTGTCGGCGCGCGATGCCCGCGAGGCCGTGCACGCCTGGAGGGAGCGCCTGAGCCGAGAGCAGGTGCGCCAGGTGGAGGCGGCCTGCGCTCCAGCCATGCGTCTGCTGGCTTATCCTCGCAGCGGAGAGGACGACGACCTGGAGCTGCCTGTGGATGAGGAGAAGCCGCTGGAGACCGAGGCCGACGGCGCCACGTAGCCCCCCGTCGTGCGCCCCCGGGACGGATCCGGGTAAGGTTCGGGCTAGGGAAGGGCCTCTGGGGAGCTCAGACCAGCCTGCGGGGGGGGGGGGGAGTGGGGGTGGGTGCCATCCCAGATCTCACCGTGTCTGAATAGATTCGAGCGGGTGGGAAAGCGCTGCTGGTAGAATTTGGAAGAGAGTCTCGGGATCTCCAGCTTAGCCACTTGCCCCCTCCGAGGAGGGCCCTGCGACGAGACGGAGGGGGTTAAGTTTGGCTGAGGCGGAACATAGGTCCCCTCTATGAAGTAGGAGGGGTCGGTCACCTGTTGAGCACCTGTTGAGCATGGGGCAGGGGAGGGAGGGGGAAGAGAGGGAGAGGAGGGAAGAGGTCTGAAGAGAGCAAAGATTTGAAACAGTCATAATGGAACTTGAGACTGAAAATTGACATGAAAAGTATCGGATTTCGGGGACTATTTGAAGCTGGTTTTTTTGTTGTCGTTGTTGTTTTTTAACCTTGACACCGCTCTGTCCTGTGGGGAAACTTGGCAACACGGAGAAAGCCCAAAGCCGGGTTTGGCGCACAGTTATGGGCTCCTCTCCTCCCTACCCCGAATCTGTTTCATACTTCTTCTCTGTCTCTCTCTAATGCTCAGCTCCAGGGCTTTCCTTCTAAGTTACCAAGCCTACAGGTGCACAAAGGCCTCTCTTGAAACGGTTTTTGCACGTGTGTGTGTCTCAGGGTCTGGTATGGTCGCAGAGAATGGACTCTGCTTTCTCCTGGCTCCTGTAGCATTTTCCTTCCCCCCGCCCCCCAAAGGCTGGCGTTTGCAGGATATTTGACCACATCCCATTCACATCAGGTCACAAAAGCTGCCTGGTCAGCTTCCTCTAGCGCCCACGAGACCTTAGCGCCGGGCTTCCCGCATTCTGCCGCATCCCTTTGAGAGATGGAACCTTTAGAGGGACAGTAGCACCTTTGGCTGTGAAAAGACAGCCCCCACCCTCGATTTTTTGTTCTTTCTCTATAAGGCATGTGTCGTAAGACGCTAAGATGGGTCATAAATGACCTCAAAATGTGTTCAGTGTCCGTACATGGTTGGGCTGAGGGAAGAGTTTGTTCTGCATGATGCTGACCTTAGGGGTCTAGTTAGTGGCTTGGGAACGTGTTTCCCCAAACTGAGTGCGACTCTGTGCCTTGGGAGGGTGCAGCCTTCTGCACTGTGCAGTCTGGAGGAGGAGGAGGAAAAGCCAAGCCTTGAGGGCGGAAGTGACTTAAGTTTCCATTCATTATTTTATGGTGTAATTCAGTATTCCCCTGGGATGAAGCTCTGAGGACAAAGTGGAAGATGTTAATAAAGACGGATTTTGTTGTTCTTTAATAGACCAGGGTTGCAGAGCGATTTTGCTCCCAGCAATCAAGTGGTTTTCTGGGTCAGTTTCTGTAATTGCTAGGAAGTCTGTGTTCTTTCCTGATTTCCCGAGCAGAGGAAGGTAAGGCACAGTGTGACTTGTCACGTCTTAACAAAAACATCCTTTCATCTGCTAATCCTGTTTTTGCAGATGTAAGTAATGAACCAGCCCCTCACCCTCTCTCACAGGCCTGAGGGAAGAAAGCCTCTCCAGGAGGAATTCTGCAGCATTTTATGACTTTAAGAAGGTGGGGGGGGGGGGGGGGTGCCTGGGTGGCTCAGTCTTTTAAGTGATGGCTCAGGTTATGATCGCAGTTTGTGGGTTCGACCCCACATTGGGCTCTGTGCTGACAGCTCAGGGCCTGCTTGGGATTCTCTTTCTCTCTCTGTCTCTCCCTTGCTTTCTCTCCCCGTCCCTTCCTGGTTCGCATGCTCTCTTTCTCTCTCTCTCAAAATAAATAAACTTTAAAAAAGAAAAGAACTATCTCCCAGACACCTTTATGGTTTTCATTTTTACTATCAGTTATTCAGCTCTGGCTGGGGCAAGGTAAGAAAGAGAACAGAGAGGAGGACAGAGTGTATAATCTTCACCCTCTAGGAAGTTAGAATCCGTGTTGGTAACAGTGATTATGGAGCAGATGCTGGTGCTGCTGTTTGGAAGGCCAACGAGGCTCCCTTTGCAGGGACATTTGGGAGCAAGCCTTAGGCTCTTGCGTACGTTAGTGACTGAGCCCTCCTTCCCACACTTCTGCCAAAATTATCGGCCGCTACCATGTCACCCCCAACGAATCAGTGGATTTGTTAAGATGCATGTATTCCTGGTTCCTAGAAAGGTAACGTCGCTGGCCAGGACTTTCCAAAAACCTGTCACGCCCTGCTCTAGGGAAGGGGATGGATCCTCACATGCCATGCATCGAGCTAAGCATTGTGCACGTGCCATTACTTTGGTCTGTCATCAGTTTTTTTTTTTAACGTTTATTTATTTTTGAGATAGAGAGACAGAGCATGAATGGGGGAGGGTCAGAGAGAGGGAGACACAGAATCTGAAACAGGCTCCAGGCTCTGAGCTGTCAACACAGAGCCTGACGCGGGGCTCGAACTCACGGACCGTGAGATCATGCATGACCTGAGCTGAAGTCGGCCGCTTAACTGACTGAGCCACCCAGGCGCCCCTATCATCAGTTTTAAAGATGATGAATCCAGGACTCAGAGAAGCCAGGTGACCTGCCCAAAGTCACACCAGGGCTGGGGAGGGTGGGGTAGCCTTGGTGTTAGACCCCAGAGCTCAGAATCTCTCCTCTGGGCCCCTTGGCTTCCCCTGGCGGTACCTTTGGCACCCCGGCCAGGCTGGAGTGGGAGACACAATTAGCTTTATTGTTAGTGAGTTCCAGCCACTGGACAAATCCATAAAATGTCTCCGGGCTGCCCACGGCACCTATTCACCTTCCCCCTGGCTGTCCTTCACATGGGACATCATCGCGTGCCCTGTGACCCGACCAAGAACCAAGGGGGGTTTGCTCCTTGCTGAGTCGCAAACACACCGGGTGGAGTTGTTGCACAAGGGGAACTTTATTTGCATCAGGTAAGGAGAGCACGGGAATAACTTCCAAAGCCATGACTCCCCAAGGGTCAGGACGAATATTTAGATGGGGGAGCCTGGTTGGGGGGGGGGCGGGTGTCGCTGTGCACGGCTTCGCCTGCGCCTTAAGGAAACATGCGTATCCATGCCCTGTAGGTTATGCCAATGAGGCTTATGCGCCTCCTTGGGCGGAGACTTTATATTACAATGAGGTACTGACAGTTGTAGGTCATTTTAGAGGTCGCTCCGGGGTCCACAGGTGCAAGTGGGGAGGGGTTAGGCTCAAACTGGTCAGGGTGGTTTTGGTTCCCATTTGCCTAAGAGAGAAGCTGGAAAGAAGAGTTTAAGGGAAAATGTGGAACAAAGGTCAGTGAGTACATGCAGGTGGCAGTAAAAGTCAGGCATCGGGGTCTAGCTGGTGACACCCCTAGCTCAGCAGTGAAGGGGGGAGGGTGCTCTGCGTCAGTTCACCCGAGTACCTTCTGGATGGTCCATCCCGGACAGCCAGGATCTGGCAGGGAGGGAGGGAGTGCACTTTTTTTCCGGGCTGGGTGGGGACCAGAGCGCCATCAACCTGAGTCCCCAAGGACTCTTCCATCTTTTCCACCTTCTCGGCTTTCACTTACCAGCTTATCCTCCCAAGGATAAGGCTACAAGATCATAGCCTCGGCAACGAGCATCACTTCCTCACACAGGGACGCTGCAGCGTTGTTAAAATGCAGGAAGGAAGCTGGTTAGCGGGTAAGGAAGGGGTGGAGGAGTTTTCCCTCGCCTGTCTCTCCTTCAATCTGGTTATAAAACCTTCCCAGAACCCCCACCCCCAGCCGACTTCCTTTGACCTCCCACTGGCTAGCACTTGGTCACATGACTGGCACTAGCCCATTAATTGGGGAAAAGGAGGGGGCTCCTTGTGATCGGCTTAGACCCGAGATTCTCAGCACCCCCTGAACAGTACATTCACCTGAGGAGCTTGATTGATTGATTGATTGATTTTCAAATGTTAGTACCTGAACTCCACTCCCAGATATTCTGATTTTACGGGTGTGGGGTGGGGTCCAGGCACTGGAATGTTTTATTTACTTATTTTTTTAATGTTTATTTATAGTTGAGACAGAAAGAGACAGATCGCGAGTTGGGGAGGGGCAGAGAGAGGGGGAGACACAGAATCTGAAGCAGGCTCCAGGCTCCGAGCCCGCAGCACGGAGCCCAATACGGGGTTCAAACTCACAAAGCGTGAGATCGCAACTTGAGGCAAAGTCAGATGCCCAACCGACTGAGCCACCCAGGGGCCCCGAGGCACTGGGGTGTTTTAAAAGCTCCCCAGGGGATTGTACTTTGCGGCCAAAGTTGAGAACCACGGTGGGACCTGGACTGGTCATGGGTCATCGCCCAGGCGGCGCTCTTGCCCCTGGAACAAGATCCAGATAGGGAGTGAAGGGCTGTTGATGAGCAGAGAACTGTGGACCACGGCAATTTAAGTAAAGGCACTTGGAGCTCTGAGGTTCCAAGAAGCTGGAGGGTGTTAATATGGAAAGGGAAAAACATCTTCAATTATTCATGGCCCCGTTTATCACTCTCTCCCATTCCTTCGAATGCTTTGTTGTCTCTAGGTTCTTACTTAATAATCCATCATTGTGCCCGCGATCCGGTGCTGTTCCAAACAGACCCATGCGCTGTCCTATCCTTTTCAGCGTGTCTCCCTTTGATTTCTGCCCTTGGGAAGCCCCAAGATGTCATTCCTGTAGGCATTTAAGAGGCCTTGGTCTTAGGGTGCTTAGGTGGCTCAGTCGGTTAAGCATCCAACTCTTGGTTTTGGCTGGGGTCATGATCTCATCGTTCCGAGTTCGAGTCCTCATTGGGCTGCCAGTGTGGAGCCTGCTTGGGATTCTCTCTCTCCCACTCTCTCTACCCCTTCCCACGCACACACACACACACTCTCTCTCTCAAAATAAATTAAAAAAAAGACACCCTGGTCTTTGTTCTTGACAAGATATAGATGGGCCCTTTGAATGAATTTAGAAAAGGAGGTAAGTGCACTGTAAACTAATAACCCGACGATCAGAAAGCTTTCTAAGGACACTATCCAGACAGAAAAAGAAATGACCAGCCACCACCAAATCCCCAACAAAGCATTTTTTTTAAGATTTTTTTTTTTTTGAGAGAGAGGGAGATGGAGAGAGAGAGCACACGCTAGGGAGGGGAAGACAGGAAGTCAGAGCATCCGAAGCAGGTTCCTGCACCGGTAGCAGAGAGCCCAGTGTGGGGCTCCAACTCAAGAACGATGAGATCATGACCCCGGCCCACGTTGGATGCGTAACCAGCTGAGCCACCCAGGCACTGAAAAGTGAAACAGGTTTTTAAAACCCGTCCACATCCAAATCCTTAATGTCCCCTTGTGAGGTTAGTGCTGCCTCTGATCAAGACATTCTCCGAGCTCCCCTGTGGGTGGAGCTGCCTTCCCAAGCAGGACCCCCTCAGTTGATGGTGGATTTGGTGTCTAGGAAAAATCCAGACTCGTCAAGCGTGGCAGGTGAGGCAGGGGAGGAGGCTGCTCCTGCGAAGTGAGGTGTGGCCATAAGGTAGTAACCAAGTCATTTCTTGGCACATATGAAAATCCGTTTTTGTGTTAAGGTGCAGGAACCCAGGATTTTGAGCCTGGCCCTTCTGGTTACCTCTTTTTTTTTAATGTTTATTTATTTTTGTGAGAGAGAGTCAGCGGGGGGTGGGGGGGTGGCAGGGGTGGCAGAGGATCCAAAGTGGGCAGAGAGCCGATGCGGGGCTTCAACTCACGAACTGTGAGATCATGACCTGAGCCAAAACCGAGAATCAGATGCTTAACCGATTGAGCCACCCAGGCACCCCTCTCCTGGTTACTTCTTTTTTTAAAAAAAAAAATTTAATGTTTATTTTTGAGACAGAGAGAGAGAGAGAGGGGCAGAGAGGGAGGGAGACAGAATCTGAAGCAGGCTCCAGGCTCTGAGCTGTCAGCACAGAACCTGACACGGGGTTCAAACTCACAAACCGTGAGATCATGACCTGAGCCGAAGTCGGACGATTAATCTACTGAGCCACCCAGATGCTCCCTGGTTACTTCTTGACTGACCTTGGGCAAGTCCCTAAACCTTTATTTGGCTTTAGTGTTCTTACCAGTAAGAAGAGGAGGTCAAGAGGATTTTCAGGGCTTCTTGGAGCTGAGGGGAGGCGACATTTATTGCGTGCCTAGTTTGTGCACTGTTACATGCTTAATGCGTGTTGTCTGAGTGTGTCTTCACCTCAGCCTTATGAAGTACACAGTATCCCCATTTTTGGATGGTGAAACCAGCTCAGAGAGGTTGGGTAACTGTCAAGGATAACACAGCCGGAGGATTGCAATCAGGTGCTCTCTATCTTGAAACTAGCATCTAAAATTATTTTAGAAATAACATAAGCACACGGTGGAGAAAGAGCTTAAAACTTAAAATAACCCGCCAGTCTTACTTCCCAGAAGCAACCACATGCGTTTCCTAGAAGACAGACATGTCTTGGGGTATCTGTCTAGAAACGTTTTATGTGAAATCAAGCATAGTTAGCCTTTGCAGTCTAGTTCAGTCTTCTTATTTTTATTTCCTTAAAACATTTCTAATTGAGAGATAATTGACATAGGACACCGTGTTAGTTTCAGGTGAACGACGTACTGATTCAATATTCGCGTACATCGTGAAGCGATCACAGTCTAGTTAACGTCTGCCTCCGCTTGTAGTTAATTTGTTTTCTTCTGATGAGAACTTTTAAGATCTACTCTCTTACCAACTTTCAAGTGTACCATACTGCATGTCCACGACTTATTTATTTCATACCTGGAAGTTTGTGCGTTTTGACCCCTTTCGCCCATTTCGCCCGCCTGGCTCTGGAAAGTACCAACCTGCTCTCTCTCTGAGTGTGTTTGTTTTTTGGATTCCCCACATAAGTAAGAGCATACAGTATTTGTCTTTTTTCCATCTGACTTATTTCATAAGCATGATGTTCTCAAGGGCCATCCATATTCTCGCAAATGACGAGATTCCCTTGTGGTTTGTGGCTGAATAATCGTCCATCGTGTATATCTAAGCCGTAGTTTCTTTATCCATTCCTCTATTGTAAATAATGCCGCAGTGAACACAGAGGTGCAGGTATCTTTTTGAGTTAGTGTTTTTGTTTCCTCTGGACAAATACCCAGAAGCAGACTTCCCCGATCACGTGGCGGTTGTGGGTTTACCTTTTTCAAGGAACTGCCATACTGGTTTCCGTAGTGGCTGCGCCAATTTCCATGCTATCATGCATTTTTGCTTCCATCTGCTTAAGTCCAGAAACATGACGGCTCTGATGAGAGTAATCAAGAACGTGAGTCTGAAGAAGAGGGTGGAGAGAAGTCACAAGTTCCAGATTCTAAATCGCTATTTTGGGCAAGTCCTCGAAGTCCGGCGCTGGACAGAACACCCCCGGGGAATTCGTCGGCTGCTGTACATTCTCTCTCCGCCAGCCCCTGGCCACCAGCCGAGGGCACGGATGTCACCTGTGTTTTGGAGAGTCTCAGTAGTGATTGCATTTAATAAATATGAGGGCAGAGCCCCTGGGTGGCTCAGTCAGTTAAGTGTCTGACTTCGGCTTAAGTCTTGATCCCGTGGTTCGTGGGTTCGAGCTCCACGTCCGGCTCTGTGCGGACAGCTCAGAGCCTGGAGCCTGCTTCGGATTCTGTGTCTCCCTCTCTCTCTGCCCCTCCCACACTCACATGCACACTCGCTCACTCTCTCTCAAAAAATAAACATTTAAAAAGTTTTCAAAAATAAACACAAAGCCATATTTTTCTTTCCATAGGCTATTTAGGGACATTTTTAGGAACTCTTTCAGTATCTCTCTGCTGGGGAAAAGACGGGAGGGGAGGTTGCTTTTCATTCTGAAAGCTGGGTTTTTAAAAAATGTTGACTGTTTCGAGACTAAAATTGTATATGCTTTCAGGAATTTGAAAGTCTGAGAATACCGGCTGCTGATGGTTGCCATTATGTTCTTACAAAATTATTTTCTGTTTTTCTGTGGGATGTTCCAGCAGCTATCAGTGTCATAACGTACTGCTGAGTTCATGCACTTATCCTTTAGAGGATCAGTAACGTTTAGGGAAAGATTTATGGGCTTAAGCAAGAAACTTAGTACCAGCTCGCTGTAATAAGTTTTTACCTATTCAGATTAAACTTCACGATTCTTTAGCTTTTGTTTAGGGGTTTTTCTGGTGATCTTTTACGAAGAATCTTTTCTAAGGCACTGTTCTCTTACCTTTTTTGTGCCAGTGTTTCAGAAAATCGCGAACTGGATTCCTCTGCTTCCACTAATCCAGTTGTGACAAAATCTAATGTGTGAGGTATGATACAAAGGGTACAGGAATCGGGGCACCTGGATGGCTCAGGTCATGATCTCACGGTTTGGTTCACGAGATCCAGCCCCTCACTGGGCTTGTGCTGTCAGCATGGAGCCCGCTTTGGATGCACTGTCCCAGGGGCGCCTGGGTGGCGCAGTCGGTTAAGCGTCCGACTTCAGCCAGGTCACGATCTCGCGGTCCGTGAGTTCGAGCCCCGCGTCGGGCTCTGGGCTGATGGCTCAGAGCCTGGAGCCTGTTTCCGATTCTGTGTCTCCCTCTCTCTCTGCCCCTCCCCCGTTCATGCTCTGTCTCTCTCTGTCCCAAAAATAAACGTTGGATGCGCTGTCCCCACCTCTCTCTCTGCCCGTCCCCTGCGTGCACGCTCTCTCTCTCAAAAATAAATTAAAAACTAATAAAGGTTACAGAACTAAAATAATGAAACTTGGTAAAACATTATAGGAGTGTACTTTAACATATTTCATTAGTTCCCAGACCCAACGTGACATTGCTACGTTTTTCCATGTTTATTTATTTGGAGAGACAGAGAGAGGCAGAGAAAGAGGGAGAGAGAGAATCCCAAGCAGGCTCTGTGCTGTCAGCGCAGAACCTGACGCGGAGCTCGATCTCGTGAACTGTGACATCGTGACCTGAGCTGAAATCAAGAGTTGGGACGCTTAACTGACTCAGCCACCCAGGTGCCCCTCATTGCTACATTTGTAATCGTGCGTAAGTGTTAAGTATGTGTCTAAGAAAAACGCTGCAGTAGGATGGCTTAACAGGTGACCTTGCATAGCAAAGGATGCACACTTTTTACATTTTGAGAGGTAAAGTTCTTTGAAGTTGCTCTAGTGTTCACTCCCAGCGTTTCTGGGAGTGTCTGTTTCCCAGACTTTCAACAACGTGGATTTTCCCTAATTTTTTCATCTTGGCTAGTGTGATGGGTGGAAAAACGCTTCCCCCCAGAGCCCGGGCTCTCTCTGATCCCACAGCGCCTCTCAGACCGTAAATAATTGCCTACATGTCCAGTTGTGGTGACCAGGATGCCCCGACGAAATCGCCTTCTTAGCCTCCTGGACTCCACATGTATTTGGCAGGTGTCGTTCCCGTGATCCCTTCTGAAGGACTGGGTACGCTGTGAAATCAAAATGATCATCTTTATATAAAACCAGGCAGACACGTGACCGCCGGCTTAGGACTGGCCTTGTGGTGCTGTCGCAGTGGGTTCTACCTATTGACTTTGAACTTCCACTATTTCGGGACGCTATCACTGGGGGGATTTGGCTGATTTTAAATAAGGTTTAACCCATTGTGCACGGTCTCGGTGCTCCTGAGAGCCCTCTTTGTTGTCTGGGGCAGTGGGTTTTCAAAGAAGTTTTTTTCAGTCTGGGCAGAGATTTTCTTCCCATGAATACAAATGTCATATAAATAGTCCGAGCGATGCTTTTAAAAAACATTTATAAGCAGCTGGCTTAAAATTCCTCAGTATGCCTTTTCTCAGGCTGCTGGCAGCATGAACAGCCCGGAGAAGACCAGAAACTGAAAAACGCACAACTGGTCTTTTATGGGTCTGAGTTCCAGCTGAACAAAGTGGGTTAGAAATGAACCTCTCTCCAGGCACCTGGGTGGCTCAGTCGGTTAAGTATCTGGCTCTCAATTTTGGCTCAGGCCATTGTCTTGTGGTTTGTGAGTTCGAGCCCTGCGTGGAGCGTGCTTAGGATTCTCTCTCCCTCTCTCCCTGCCCCTTCCCCGCTCTCTCTAAATACAGTTTAAAAAAAATTTTTTTTAAATTTTTTATTTATTTTTGAGACAGAGAGAGACAGAGCATGAGTGGGGGAGGGGCAGAGAGAGAGGGAGACACAGAATCCGAAACAGGCTCCAGGCTCCGAGCTGTCAGCACAGAGCCCGACACAGGGCTCGAACTCACAAACCGTGAGATCGTGACCTGAGCCGAAGTCGGATGCCCAACTGACTGAGCCACCCAGGCACCCCTAAATAAACATTTTTTTAAAGTAAAGAGAAAAGAAATGAACTTCTCTCTTTTTCTCTCTCTCTCTTTTTCTTTCTCTCTCTCTCTCTCTCCCTCCCTCTCTCTCTCTCTCTCTCTCTCAGAGGTCTCCTGGCTCGTCATTCTCTTGCTTTGTAGTGGAACTGAAGGAATTGGCTCTATTGAGAGAAACATTTCTGCCTAGGTGCGGTATAGAGTAAGAACAGTAAGGACTAAGAAATAGCCCTGGCCCAAGTTCAAGAACATGGGGAAGTGGAGAACCCTTTGGGAGCCGAACAGGAAGCAGTTTCAATTGGAGAAAAGTTGCAGAGCTCAGGGATGTCTTCATGAGAATTGGAACACTTCAGCTTTGCTCCCTGCCTACCCCCCCCCCCCCGCCCCCGGCCCCGCAGGCACCACGCCAGCATCCGGGTGTGACCGCTTCTGCAGCTGCCCTTGTTCACATTAAAGACCGTCGTGCTGGATGCTGATAGTGGATATTTCTCAGTGAGGGGGTTAAGGGGCTGTGAAGGGCGACCACCACGTCTGACTTCAAGGATGACCGCGTTCAGAGTGAACAGACTGCCCTCCCCTGAAATCAACATGAGTAGCAAGGAGCTTTGCTGTAGGGCGACATTCTGGAAACAGCCACTGAGGCAGAACGTGTGTTTGTGCGTGCAATGGAAGCCCTTTCTATTAAGCCTTTCTTTCGGACAGCAGTGCTAAAAGGAGCCCCAGAAGGCACCGGGCGAGCCGTGAGGACGCAGGGCAGTCCCTGGGCCCTGCTGGCCAGATGCCTCAAATCCGGCCGGAAATGAGATCGTCTAGAAGGCCAGCTTGGAGAGATTCATATGGTGTGATTAATGTCATTTGGTCGTGGCAACCAGCAGGCCAGAAGCAGAGGAACCAGCCTACCTGAAAAGTCAGAAACGGAACATGACAGAAACGTTTGTTAAGGTGTAGGGAGCAGGTAGGGGCTCGGGACTGTGAGTTCTTTTGTAAAGGTGGTAAACTGAGGGAAGTCGGGAGCAGATGCCAGCGTGAACTTGGGAGGAGGCCAGCCGAAGCAGTTTTTACATACCAGACAGATCAGGTGAGCTGCAGGGAGAAAGACCCCAGAGCTTTTGAGGTCACTCTCCCCATGGCTGAGACCAGACTTTACGAGAAAGGACTCGTCATCGTTTCAGAGAGATCATGGGAACAGTAAGCCAAACTACTAAAATCAAGAGTGTTTTAAAAATAGGACTTCCTTTCAGACAGCCTAGAGCTGGCATATGTGAAATGTACGGATTTGAGAAGCAATGAAAGTAGATGGCCCTTTCTTGCTCTAATGAAGGATATCACCAACATGGATGTAATAAAGGAAAATAATACATTTCTTCAGGTTCTGCAAACAATAAAAAAGGTTACCCTTTGTTGTCTTTCTGTGCCCTCTCCCCCCCCCACTCACCCACCCCACCCCCAGCTAGGGATGGCAAAGGGGACTATCTCGCAAAAAAGGAGGTGGTTGGCTGAAAAAAAAACCCACACAAGCACACCCTCCCAAAGATAACAGCATTCCCAGCACTACTGAATTCCTTTTACATTTCTTTTCTTTTCTTTTTATTTCCCAACAAAGGGAAAGAGAAATAGTTTGGAACTCAGGAAAAATTCACATCCTGCTCCTAAATATGGCAATTTCCGGCAATCCTATGGGCCCAGGGGAAGAGTGGTTTCCCCACGCTGACACCCTGTGCCAACGTGAACCTGCTCTTGGCCATGGGGCCATTTTATCCCCCACTGAACTCTGGACAGGGCTAGATCCGGGTAGAGCTGACACGGTGCCTCACTCTACAGGAAGAGATGGGCACGGACGCCGTATACTGGCTAGACATGCTAACCTGTGAACCTTAAAGTTGATCGGGGGGGGGGGGGCCCAGGGACCCCCTCTCCCACCTGCAGCCAACTCCACGGACCAGTAGCCCCTGTGGGGGCCAAAGGGCTGCCTGAATGACAGATCCAAGCTCCCTCACTTCCTAGCCACACTAATCCGAGCCGCCCCCCACTTGGTAGATGACAAACATGTGCAGGTGGGCAATCAAATCTATGTTCTAAGATCCTGACTCAGTTCCTTTACTTGAGTCGGGAACTTTACTCACAAAAGCAATTATGTATGCCAATTAAAACTAGACCTCGGAGCAGCTCAATGAAAGGAAAAAACAAAAGCCAACTTAGACTTCGCGGTTTCCAAGTTTTATAAATACTGGTTTGGAGCACATTTTATTCATTTTGTTCTCAAGCGAGCTCAGAAACTTGGGACATTTTTCGCTGGGGGTGGGCATGATAAAACTAAAAACATGCCATTATTTGATCCCATTCTATTGGGGAAGTATAATGGCCATTTAATTTGGGCTCCGGCTGACTCTGGAGCTTGACCAAATGACTCGCATGGGTTGAGGTTTTCCTTGGAATTCTGGAGTGGAGAGGTGAGTCCTTTTCTCGCACCGTGAGCAGGGAGGAGGGCCGGGGGCGGGGGGCAGTTCAGCTCCTGGAGGGCTGCCAGCAAGTGGCTTCTCCCCTAGTTTCTCCCCCTACTCCCTAGGCACGCGTTTTTGTGTGTGTTTTTTAAATTTATTAATTTATTTTTTATTTACAATAACTTTTTGGGGGGCGCCTGGGTGGCTCAGTCAGTTAAGTGCCTGATTTCGGCTCAGGTCATGATCTCATGGTCTGTGAGTTCGAGCCCCGCATCGGGCTCTGTGCTGACAGCTCAGAGCCTTGGAGCCTGTTTCCGATTCTGTGTCTCCCGCTCTCTGCCCCTTCCCTGCTTGTGCTCTGTCTCTCTCAAAAAATAAACATTAAAAAAATTAAAAATAAATAAACATAGAAAATAGTTTTTTTTTTTTAACATTTCTTTTTGAGAGACAGAGCATGAGCGGGGGAGGGGCAGAGAGAGAGGGAGACACAGAATCGGAAGCAGGCTCCAGGCTCTGAGCTGTCAGCACAGAGCCCAGTGTCGGACTTGAACTCACGAACGGTGAGATCAGGACCTGAGCCCAAGTCCAATGCTTAACCCACTGCCCCACCCAGGCACCCCTGTGGGTTTTTTTTTTTTTAATTCAGTCCCTGTTTTCAACTTAAGCGAGAGTTGCTTCAAGGATTAAATCCCACTAGTGCAAATATAGTGGCAACACCCCTCCCCCCTCCGCCCTGCCACTTGATTTGTCAGACGGAAAGTCTGGAAATAATTTATAACGTTTATGCTATTTAAGTACATTTCTAGCTATTTGGGGGGTGCGGTTGTATTAGCAAACTAAATGTTTCCTATTACATTTCGCTTTAGAGTCACAGTGAGGGAATGCTTGCCCTTTGACATTTCTGGGGTTTCAAGTATTATTTTAACATCATCCCCAAGCATCTTCCTTAAAAAAAAAATCTTAATGGCCCTATTGTCGTAAACACTGTCAGTCATTTCCGTTTTCCTTAGCGCCGCATTTCACCCATTGGGGGTTAAAACAGGAGGGTCAAGAAAACTTAAAAAGGGGTTGACAGATAATGTCAGGAACGCCATCCACAGAGGGTGAGGCCGGGCTGGGATGGTGGGAGAAGACCCCACGAGCACCCGTGGCCACTGAAAAGGAGCCTAACGCCCGTCCGCAGCCCATCTGCCCTGGAGGGGATCCAGGAGGAAGGCTGTTACAATGGGCTGGAAAGTAATTCACCCGTGATAGCGGGGCCCTGCTGAATACCCGGAAATCTCAGCCCCCCCCCCCCAGCCCAAGCACCACGTCGTCGCACCGACTCATAGCATCTGGGAAGCAGCTTTCGGGGTGATCAAACGGGGGTGCCTCACCTGGCACAACTCTGTGGGCCGGGACACGTGCGTACCTCCGGAGGCGAAACGAAGAAAAACTTGGAAAAGGGCCGGGGGTGGGGGGGCGGCGATCTACAAATGCAGTGGGAGGGGGAAGTGAGCTGTCCCGTGCCCCTGGGGGGGGGGGGCGTACCTGACTCCAGCTGGGCCAGGAAAGCCACCGAGAGCGGCAGGGCTGCAAGTTCATTTGGTGTGGCCGTTCTGTCGTCAAACTTGAAAGCCAGCAGGAAGTTGATTTTCCCCCCTCCCCCATGCCAGCTTCGAAGGTTGGCCGAAGTGTGATTAAAATGCTAAGCGTGTGCCTCCCTGAGTTATTCTACTGGAGGGCAGGGAGCCTCGGCCAAGCCAACTGCACGCAATCGCAGTGAGGCTCCGTTCCCTTTGATGGTACTGAGGCTAGCCAACCAGCTGCATTTAGGGCCTGGCTGGTCATTTAAATAATCAGGGAAACTGCCGCACAGGAGGGAAAATACACGCAACTCTTGGGAGTATGACTTTGAATCTGTAAGTAAACCATCGTTTCTTTAAATACATTTTTTAAGTTTATTTCTTTTAAGACACGGAGAGGGAGAGTGCGCACAAGCAGGGGAGGGCCAGAGAGAGGGGACAGAGGATCTGAAGTGCTGACCGCAGAGTCCCATGGGGGGACTCAAACGCATCAACCCCCACGACCTGAGCTGAAGTCGGATGCTTAAACCAACTGAGCCACCCAGGCGCCCCAACAATCCTTTTCCTAAAAGCGCAGGTGGGGGCGCCTGAGTGGCTCAGTCAAGCCTGACTTCGGTTCAGGTCATGATCTCTCAGTTTTGTGGGTTTGAGCCCCAGGTAGGGCTCTGTCCTGAGAACTCAGAGCCTGGATCCTGCTTCGAATTCGGTGTCTCCTTCTCTCTCTGCCCCTCCCCCACTCGCAGTCTGTCTCAAAAATGTTTAAAACATTTTTAAAGAAGTAAAAGTGCAAGCAAATTTGTGAATTGAGCATGAAGGAAAGACTTCACACTTCAAGGCCACATTTTCTTAAAACAACCCTTTTCCACATGCTTCACAAAACAGTAATGTACTGAAATCTCTATACTTCTGGAAATTAGTTGCACTAACTTTTGCAAATTACCTCTTTTCAGGGCCCCTTGGTGGCTCAGTCAGTTAAGTGTCCAACTGTTGGTTTCAGCTCAGGTCATGATCTCATGGTTTTGCCAGTTCGAGTCCCACATCTGGCTCTGCACTGTTAAGTGCAGAGCCTGCTTGCGATTCTCGCCCCCTCTCTCTGCCCCTCTCCCACATGTGCTGTCTCTCTGAAATTAAATAAATAAATAAAATCATCTCCTTCCTGTTATCATACAGAGTAGGTCTTTTTTTAAATTGAAGTCTTAGGTTCCAGTATTAAGAGTCCACATTTATATACATCACAAAGTGATCTCCATGGTAAGTATAGTCACCATCTGTCACCATGCAGCGTTATTACAAAATATTATTGACTACGTTCCCTATGCTGTACTTTGCATGCCTGTGACTTAGTTATTTTATCACTGGAAATTCAGTGTCCTTAGTCCCCTTCACCTATGTCACCGATTCCCCCACCCCACCCCCTTTCCTCTGGTAACCACCTGTTTGGTCTCAATATGAATGTGTTTTGTTTGTTCCTTTACTTTTTTAGATTACACAGTATTTGTCTTTCTCTGTCTGACTTATCTCACTTAGCAATAATACCCTTTAGGTCCATCCATGTTGTCACATATGGCAAGATCTCATTTCTTCTGGTTAATATTCCATTGTGTGTGTATGTTTGTGTATGTATCTATATATACACATATAGAGATACACACATATATGTATACACACATATACACATGTATGTATATATACACACATACACGCACAAAAATACACACACACACACACACATATACACAGCATATCTTAAAAAAAATTTTTTTTTAATCTAGGGGCGCCTGGGTGGCTCAGTTGGTTGAGCGTCCGACTTCGGCTCGGGTCGTGATCTCACGGTTCGTGAGTTCGAGCCCCGCGTTGGGCTCTGTGCTGACAGCTCAGAGCCTGGAGCCTGCTTCTGATTCCGTGTCTCCCTCTCTCTCTGCCCCTCCCCCGTTCATGCTCTGTCTCTCTCTGTCTCAAAAATAAATACATATTTTTAAAAAGTTAAAAAAATTTTTAATGTTTATTTATTTTTGAGAGAAAGAGGGGATGGAAGGGCACAGAGAGGGAGACAGGATCCCACGCTACAACAGAGAGCCCGACGCGGGGCTCAAACTCACAAACCTTGAGATCGTGACCTGAGCCGAAGTCAGACATTTAACTGACTGAGCCACCCAGGAACCCCAAGATTTATCTAATTTTTAATCTTTTCAAAGAACCAGCTTTGTTTCATGGATTTTCTCTAATGTTTTTCTGTTTTCAGTTTTACTGATTTCTTGTATTTATTTTCATCTTGTTTTTTGAGGTGGGTGTTGATCATCCATCTGAGACCTTACATCATTTCTAGTGTAAGCATCTAATACTATAAATTTCCTTCTCAGCACTACATTGTCTGTATCTCACAAATTTTGATATGTTGCATATTCATTTTAATTCAATATATTGGTGTTGTTTAATATTCCACGGATTATTTACAGATGTGTTCTTTAATTTCCAAGGGTCTAGAGAATTTCTTGCTCTTTTTCTACTATAGATTCTTAGTTTGATTCATCATTAGAGAACACACTCTGTATTATCATTTCAATTCTGTGAAATTTGTTCAGGTTTGTCTTATGAACCAGGATATGGTCTAGCTGGTGAATGTTCCATGCGTGCTCAAAAATAATGTGTTTCTATTGTTATCAGGTGGAATGTTGCATAAATGTCAATTCAGTCTTGCTTGGTTGATGGTATTATTTCGTTCCTCTGTATCATTGTTGATTTTCTGTCTAGTGAATTGTATCACTTGTTAGAGAGATACTGACGTGTCCAACTATAGATGTGAGCATGTCAATTTCTCCTTTCTGTTCATTCAGGTTTTGCTTTTAAAAAATTGAAGTCCTGTCGTTTGCTGCATATATACACATTTAGGATTGCTATCTTGTTGGTGGGTTGAACCTTTTGCCATTACATACTGTCCTTTGCTGCCCCTGGTAATTTTCTTTGCTCCAAGGTTTATTTTACCAGATATTAATATAACCATTCTTCCTTTTTTCTGATTTTTAAAAATTGAGATGGAATTCACATACCACAGTTCACCCTTGAAAGTGTTCGATTCAATGGCTTTTAGCACATTCAGAAGGCTGTACATTGATCACCACTATCGAATTCCTGTTTGTCTGATTATTATTTAAAAGTAGCAATTTTGGGGGGCACCTGGGTGGCTCAGTCGGTTGAGCGTCCGACTCTTGGTTTCAGCTCAGGTCAGGATCTCATGGTTTTGTGAGTTTGAGCCCCACATCGGGCTCCCAGCAGAGCCCCCTTGGGATTCTCAGTCTCCCTCTCGCTCTGCCCCTCCCCCGCCTGCGCTGTCTCTCTCTCTCTCTCTCTCTCTCTCTCAAAGTAAATAAACTTAAAACAAAATTTATTTAAAAAGTAGCAATTTATCAACCAAGTCATCAGTTTTCACACAATTTCAATAACTGTAGCAATTTCCTCGAACCACCTGTAGAAATTCTGAAATGACGGCATTGTTGTTTCAAAGCACTTGTTCTTTTTTAAAAAAAAATTTTTTTTCAACGTTTATTTACTTTTGGGACAGAGAGAGATAGAGCATGAACGGGGGAGTGGCAGAGAGAGAGGGAGACACAGAATCGGAAACAGGCTCCAGGCTCTGAGCCATCAGCCCAGAGCCTGACGCGGGGCTCCAACTCCCGGACCGCGAGATCATGACCTGAGCTGAAGTCAAACGCTCAACCGACTGCGCCACCCAGGCGCCCCAAAGCACTTGTTCTTTACTTGACCTGAATGATCCCCCACTTTTAGCACCGCTGCAACCTGAAAACCTGTAAGCTGCTTGGTGACCTTGGACTTGGCTATGGCAGCAGCTCACCAGACCCGTCTGTGGCAAGTGTCTGGGTCTCGCACCACCGATTCCCCTCTCAATTAATGTTTGTATGGCTTAATCGTTTTCATTCTTTGACTTTTCGACCTACCTACAAGGTATTTGAAATGACTTCCTTGTAGACATATAGTTGGGTCATGTTTTTAAAACCATTCTACTGGTCTCTTTTTGGTTTTGTTTTTGTTCTTTTTGAGAGAGAGAGAGAGAGCAAGAGCACACACACTGGAGAATTGGGGAGGGGCAGAGGGAGAGGGACAGAGAGAGTCTTAGGCTCCACACCCAGCTTGGAGCCTGACTCAGGGCTCCATCTCACAACCGTGAGATCACGACCCGAGCCAAAATCAAGATACTTAACCGACAGAGCCACCCAGGCGCCGCAGCTCATCTCTTTTTGTGTATCTGTGATCTTAGACCACTGATACTTAATGTTATTATTGATATTATAGGGCTTCAATTTGCCATTTATAAAACATAATTACTGTTTGTTCCCTGTTTTTTGTTCCCATTTCCCTTTTTGTGCCTTCCTGTTAGTTACTTGAATATTTAAAAATAATTCATCTTTGGGGCGCCTGGGTGGCTCAGTCGGTTGAGCGTTTGACTTCAGCTCAGGTCATGATCTCAGGGTTCGTGATTTCGAGCCCCGCATCGGGCTCTGTGCTGACAGCTCGGGGCCTGGAGCCTGCTTCGGATTCTGTGTCTCCCCCTCTCTCTGACCCTCCCCTGTTCATGCTCTGTCTCTCTCTGTCTCAAAAATAAACGTTAAAAAAATTTAAAAAATTCATCTTATTTGCAGTTGTTTTTTTTAAGTTTATTTATTTTTGAGAGAGAAAGAGTATAAGCCGGGGAGGGGCAGACAGAGGGGGAGACACAGAATCTGAAGCAGGCTCCAGGCTCCGGGCTGTCGCCACAGAGCCCGACATGGGGCTCGAACGCATGAGCTGTGAGATCATGACCTGAGCCGAAGTCGGACGCTCAACCGAATGAGCCACCCAGGTGCCCCTGCAGTGTTTTTTTTAATGTGTATGTTGAGAGACAGAGTGCATGTGTGAGCAAGCACGAGTCGGGGACGGGCAGAGAGAGAGAGGGAGAGAATCCTAAGCAGGCTCTGAGCTGTCAGCACAGAGTCCAACTTGGTCACAAACTGTGAGATCATGACCTGAGCCAAAATGGAGAGTCAGACATTTAACCGACTGAGCCTCCCAGGTGCCCCCCATCTAGTAGGCTTTTACAATTTTGGTTATTGTACTTGACAGCTCTAAACTTTCCATTTGGTTTTTTTTTAAAAAATATTTTCCCATGGGGCGCCTGGGTGGCGCAGTCAGTTAAGCGTCCGACTTCAGCCAGGTCACGATCTCGCGGTCCGTGAGTTCGAGCCCCGAGTCAGGCTCTGGGCCGATGACTCAGAGGCTGGAGCCTGTTTGCAATTCTGTGTCTCCCTCTCTCTCTGCCCCTCCCCCGTTCAAGCTCTGTCTCTCTCTGTCCCAAAAATAAATACACGTTGAAAAAAAAAATTTTTAAATATTTTCCTGCCAAGAATTTCTGTTTTTAAATTTGTATCAAGTGTGTTCCTGATGGCTAACTAAAGCATAGTTATGAGAGTGGCTTAACATCATTTGCAGATAATTCCAGAGTCTGTGTTGGTTCAGTGTTGGCACCTGTCACTTACCTTTTCTCATTCAAGTTGAAATTTCCCTGGTTCTTGGCTCGATAAGTGATTTTTTTTAATGTTTACTTGTTTTTGAGAGAGAGGGGGAGGACAGAGAGAGAGAAAGAGCATGAGTGGGGGAGGGGCATACAGAGAGGGGGAAGAGAGGATCCCAAGTGGGCTCTGACATGGGGTTCGAACCCACAAACCATGAGATCATGACCTGAGCCGAAGTTGGACACTTAAGTGACTGAGCCACCCAGGCACCCCTGCAGTGTATTTTTTCCCCTCATGTTTATTTATTTTGAGAGAGCAAGCGAACAAGTGTGAGCAGGGGGGAGGCAGAGAGAGAGGGAGAGAGAATCCCAAGCAGGCTCCAAGTTGTCAGCACAGAGCCTAAGTGGGGGCTCAAACCCATGAGCCACGAGATCATGACCTGAGCCGAAGGTGGACGCTTAACTCAGCCACCTAGGCGCCCGGACAAGTGGTTTTTAAATTGTATCCTATTTTGGATACATTTGAATCTCTGAATTTTATTTAGATCTATTTTAGCAGGTCTCCGCGGACACTGCTGGGGGAGGAAGGGGTGCACCACCTGGTTCCTGGCAGGTGGGGGCGGTAATCTAGAAGTCCTAGCTTCCCCTGGGCCTCTGCTGACAGGAGGGGGGATTGCGTGTGTGTGTGTGTGTGTGTGTGTGTGTGTGTGTGTGACCATTTACGTTTCCGGCCTGCTGGCATCTTCAGCGTCTATTCCGGGACACAGGGGAAACAGAAAGGCAACCCAGGGAACTCATGGCTCCGTCGTCCCTTATTGTCTGTGGTCGCTCCACCTTCTTTCCCCCACCCTTTAGAGTTTTATCTCTGTCTTACATATCATGTGGGGGGATTGTAGTTACACTTTGTACGTTTCCGGCCTGCTGGCATCTTCAGCGTCTATTCCGGGACACAGGGGAAACAGAAAGGCAACCCAGCGCTTTTTTTTAATATTTATTGATTTTTTGAGAGAGAGAATCCCGAGCAGGCTGTGAGCGGTCCGCGCACAGCCTGACTCGGGGCTTGAACTCACAAATCCGTGAGATCACGACCTGAGCCAAAACCAGAGTGTCAGACGCTGAACCGACTGAGCCAGCCAGGCGCCCCGAAATTAATCTTGTCCATGTGAATCTTTACGGCACACGTTTCATCATCTTGAAGACGCTTCTTTCCCCAGGCTCGGCGTCACTAGTCCTCTTGAGCCGATGGCCAGTTTCAGCACGTTAAAACATAATGTCAAATCTGGCACGTGGCCAGGGCAAGGGGAAGGATCACAAGGGAGCAAGAAACTGGTGGCAGGACTAGCACAGGGTATCGTAAGGAGACAAAGAATAAAGTTCAGATGCCGCAAAGTAGGAAGCTGGACTTGTTGCCTATAGACAGCCCCCGTTTTAGGGAACAGCCGACTCTTGTTGGCATGATTTATCGTGCACGTGTGAAGGATGGAGGGTGCCGTGGTCAGTGCCTGAAGGTACCGCTCTGATCCCAGGCCTTCCCCCGCTCTGTGCAGCTGGTCTCAGAAAGTTCTCTTCTCGGGGCGCCTGGGTGGCTCAGTCGGTTGAAGGTCCGACTTCGGCTCAGGTCACGATCTCACCGCGTCGGGCTCTGTGCTGACAGCTCGGAGCCTGGAGCCTGCTTCGGATTCCCCGTCTCCCTTTCTCTCTGCCTCTCCCCTGCTTGTGCTCTCTCTGTCTCAAAAATAAACATTAAAGAAAAAAAAAAAGAACGTCCTCTTCCCAACAGGTGCCCCCTCCAGCAGCAGTTGTAGAAAGCGCAGTCATGCGGACGGGGGTGCCCATCGTTCTCCTATCTTCATCCTCACCAAACACCTCTTGGGCCACATTTTCTCCTGGCCTGTCCTCACAAAGCAGAAATGACAGTTACTGCCTCGGTGTGGATTCCCAGCACTGGATGATGCAGCTTCCATACGGAAGGTCACAGGCTTCATGTTTAAGAGGACTTTACGCCGTCAGGGTTCAACAGGCTTTTCTGTCTGTGGATTTCTGTGTCCTGAAGTTCAAACGTCCTTGTTCCTTCCCTTCCAGGTCAGTCACCATGAACCGGGGCGCTCAGCCTGTTGCCCCAGCACTGGAGAAGCCACACTGTGGAGGCGGTGTCTCACGCTGTCACAGGCTGCGACTTGGCTTGGTACCCACGGCTGTGCCATTCTGCAGCGCGGGGATATCGTGAGCTCTTAGATAATGACCGATGCGTTGGTTGCAACGCAGTTGTCAGTAAAGAAGTGACCGCACAATGTGGATAATTATGCCCATAAAATAGGAAGAGCTTGAGTTCCCAGCCCGAACCTGCCTCTCCTGGAGCCGTTGCAACAGCGCGTTCTCGGGACAAAGAAGAGATGCGATTTGGTTTGAAGTGGACTCATTCGACTTTTCTTCAAATAGCCCCCCCCCCTTACACCTGCCCCCAAACCAATTTTTGAAAAGTAATTTCTCTCCCTGGGGTGGGAGAACCCCACGGACCCGAAACAAGATTTTGCTTTCAAGTTTTTCTGTCTGGTGTTTTTTGTTTTTGTGCTATTAAATGACCCCGGGGTCGTTGTTAAAGACAAGATTTGTTTTGTTTTGTTTTGCTAGGATTCAGATTTCATGATGAAGTTCAGTTGCGTGGTTGGGGTGGGGGGTAGGGTGGGAGGGAGAAGCTAGTCTACATACAAAGGAATATGAAGGAAACTATATTGAGTTCAAGAGCCTTAGCAGTTATCCAACACTCAAAGCCTGTTAACAACTGTTGTAGGCCAGAAGTTACAACACAGACCAGATTTAAAGTGTTTCTCTTAATCCTAAGGCACATTTCAAAAAAATCTCTGAAATCTGTTGCTGATTAAAAAAAATTTTTTTTTTTAATGTTTATTTTTGAGCCAGAAAGAGACAGAGCTTGAGCGGGGGAGGGGCAGAGAGAGAGGGAGACACAGAATCAGAAGCAGGCTCCGGGCTCCGAGCTGTCCGCACAGAACCCGACGTGGGGCTTGAACCCACGAACCATGAGACCATGACCTGAGCCAAAGTCGGAAGCCCAACCGACTGAGCCACCCAGGCGCCCCAGGTGCTGTGATTTTTTAGACCCTGTTTTAAAACTTAAGGTTTAAAGCACCTGAATCGGGGGCTGGCAAAAATCCTTTTCTGCAGAAAGTCAGATAGTAAATGGTCTGGGCTTTATGCACAAATACCTGCTCACTTCTGTCACAGCTACCCAGCTCTGCATGAAAGCACTCACAGACATTGTGCAAATGAAGGCGCCTAGGGCATTCCAATAAAACTTTATTTACAAAAATAGGTGGTGGGCCGGATTGGGTCCAGAGGGGCTGGCTAGCCTTACTTTGTCTTAGAAACACACTGAGAAAAGGATCACACAGCATTCTTCTACTAACTGACGATACTTATAAAATGCAAACACAAGATGAGCTCAGCCAGTTAATCTTTTTATTTTGAGTTTTGTAAAAAAAAAAAAAAAAAAGCTTTGAGAAAAACGTGTTAACTACCGGTCAAAGGCCAGAAGACGTGTGGCTAGATTTACAATACCAACCTAAACATATACACAAAGGCAAACGTTAAGTAAAATGCTAGGGAAAGTTAGCACTTTGGGGGCCTAACCTCGGTTTTCCTTATTGCACATAAAGGTTGCTGACAACTCCAAGTCCTCACCTTTTCACAGTTAAACATACTTTTATTTCATGGAACATGTTTATTTATATAACATACTATACTGTTAATTTTATAAAACCACCGGTTTGCTACTGATGAATGGAAACAGAAGATAACATTCTCCCCAGTTACATTATGGAAGTGCTTTACAAAAAGTGCCCCCACCCCCACCCCCGGACAGTCCTGTCATCCCACGGTAAATCCATCCTATTCTATTTTTAAAAATTGCTTTGCAGCTATTAAATGAATCTTGGTGGCCTTCCCATTCGATCATTTTATTGGACACAGTGAAACTTCCTAAGTAAAAAAATAAAAAGACAACCTAGGAGGAGGTGATCCTGAAGTCACAGGCTTTGAAGCAGTGATTTCAGTGCTGAATTCCGAATCCATAGACTTCTCACCCCTACGACTGGAAATCATTCCTCTGCTTCCCCGAAGCCCACAGTTGGAATCATCGCAACAGAAGTCCACCCCCAAATGTCCAAGGCGTCGGACGGTCACCCAGTAGCACGGGGGTCTCAAATTTTCAGTGCTTTAGACGGCAGATGCGGAGTTCCTCCAACGTATGTACACGCCCAGTCGTTTTCCACTGACCCTGGCAACTGGCAATTCCGTGTAACCTGTTTTAAAAGGTGGCCATCCGAAAGAGAAGACGGCCCCTGCCGGGTGCTCTGATGTGCATTTCGGTGCTCCATGTGGGCCATGGTTATAACCCTGCTTACAAAAATAAAACTAACATCAAAAGCTTTGGTTTTGCTTTTCACAATTGCTGCTAGCACTGGGTGACGAGACGTATTAGTATATATATATATATAAAAAAAAAGCTCTCCTTATGAAAATCGAAAGAGGGAAAAGGCGTTGATTTCTAGGTGTGGTTTTGAAAAAGATTGTCAAAGAGAAGAGCCCTACTTGCTTTTCCTAGTGAGAGACTAGCAGAGCTTTCTAGAGTATGTCTCTGCGTATTGTCCTTATTGGGTTTTAGAAAGGGGAAGGTCTCTTCAGCTACTATGAAAGCACATTCAGATTAGAAAGCTCGTTTCTAACTCTTGGCCACTAGGTTCCTTCGACTGACTGTGTTGGAGCCCACAGCACCGGACATGGGCGGAGCCAGAGTTTCACTTAAAAACCAACGTAAGAGATCAGAAGTCAGCGATACCACTTTCATAGCATGTGACAGACTCGCTCCTACACGAACTCATCTTCAGAATCAACATCAAGAGGCAGGCGTGAAACGTGAAACGTGAAACGTGTCAAGTTCCCCGTTTTTCCAAAGTGGAACGGGAAGTCACATGCTTATTGGATCAGCAAGCTGACCTTCCAGAAGCCCTCGTTCCAGATTCCATCTTACAACAGATGGCACGGTCGGCTTTGTGATGTGCCTCTTAGGACTCACAGTGGGGACCTGAGGTGTCTGAGAGGATGATTCCCCCCCCCACATTGGCCCCGCTACCAGTCTCCCCTAAGGGCATCGGCGGTGTTTCTACCTTTAGAAACCATCCTGTTCGTATTGAATATCTGACATGGTGACATTAACTGCCCCTGTGGACAAAGAAGGGGGAGGGAGAGATGACTGGGGGTGGGAGGATGTCATGAAACAGCCCTCTACTTTGGAAGGAGATCGCCCTAGACTGAAATGTACATGGACAGCTCAGCTAATGCTTTTCACGTTTTCCAGAGAGACCTCATTTGTCAACCAAACCACAGAGGGCATTTTCGGGGCCGGAGAACACAGCCTGAAAGCTCCTTGCAGTCTGCTTGATGAGACATTTGATGTCGCAGTGTGGTTTTCGGCTGCAAGGCGTCAGTGCTGTTTGGCCGCCCCAGGGAGTACCCTGGATGGGCAGAGACCATGTAGTTACGTACGCGCTCTTCCTAGATTGGCTTCCTAGGAGGAAACGCAGCCTCGTTTAAAGTCCAAATTGCCCTTCGGGGGAGACAAAGTTCGGGTCGCCTTGTAGTGCTCGAAAAGAGGATTAAAAGGGACAGCCGGGCTTCATGCCTCCCCTCTGGCAACGCCGGTGCCTCGTGAGCGTGAGCGCGAAGGGGTCACAAGCTTCCACTAACCGCAGGCCCAACCTCTACCCTGAGGTCTCCAGCGTGGATGCAGGCAAGTGGGGGGGGGGGGGCGGGGCAAGCTGAGTGTGGCCAGAAAGAAAGCTGACTTGGCCGCAAAGGGGACCCCGTTTAGTCACACGTTGAGTGGAACAGCCAGCTTCTCCAAAACCTTCCACCTGAGAGTTGGCTACTCGGTTAAGACCGAACCCCTTTTCTTTCCGCAAGCGGGGGCAAAGAGGACAGGTGTTGCATCCCGCCCCCCCACCCCGCCCGAATACATTCCCTCACATCACCCTTCTCTCCCTTTCACGCACTAAGGTTTTCAAATGTGACGCCGTCAGTTGTACTTTAGGGAGAAAGTTCTGGAGTTCTGCCAAGAGCGTCTACACGAAACTCTTTGACGGCCGTCAAGGCTGGGTTACTGGTCAACCCTCAGGGTGGTCCACGTGACTTGCAACTAAAGGAAACTTAATTTGCTAGGCCATCCTTTAAGGTTCCAAATAGGGTCCACTGCAAGGTCTAGGCTACAAGGCTCGCAACTCTGGTTGTGCATTAGAATCCCTGAAGATCCAAAACAAAGCACGGAAGCCAGGCCCCACTCCAAGCCTCCCGAATATGAGTCTCTGAGGATAGGGCCCTTGCACTGATATTTAAAAAAAAAAAAAAAAACTAGCCAGGTAATCCTAATGGGCAGCCATGGTTGAGAACTTGTGTGCTAGAATTATCCAGCTCTGCTGAACTGTCACCCCGCCCGCCCCCAACCTGGAACAAATATGTTTATAAGATGTTAAACGTGTTAAAAAGACGTGAAATTGGATGCACTCAGCCGTTTCAACCTGATTTATGCCAGGCTGGCTGCAGATAGTTGGCCTTGTGTTAGTTGGTTTCTGGGCTTCGTGGCACGCACTTTCCCCCACTCAGCATAGGCATAGTACTTCTAGAAACACGGAAGCGTTTCAATGAATGGACTCATTTCCCAGGACCTCTAGTAAGGTCAGGATTATTCCGCACATCTTGCAAACAGAAATTAGAACCATAGGTCAGTGACTTACTCCTATCCACTGAAGAAACAAATCCAACCAAGTAACTACAACCCTAGCAAAATTTTGGTCTTGGCAAATCTCCACTTGCTTATATTTAAGTAGGTCCAAATAAAAGGTTTGCAGTCAAGACTACAAGACCCTTTTAGGGAAAACACAACAATCTGTGGATCGACGTAGGCCTCGGATGGAGAACTCTGGTTATTTTTCCTCCTTGATTTCTTATTAAGTTGCCGAAAGCTTCCTGGAAAACCATTAATGACAACATAGCCTTGACGTTAATTAAGACGGGGGAGGGGGGGGCCCCTAAACAGCCAGGGTGGCTATTTTCATGAACCATATCAGGGTTTTTCCGGTAGTTTCTCTCCTCCAAAATTAAACAAGTAAGCGACATAAGAGATAAACAAGGCTTTATAAAGACCCAACCAAAGAGCCGGCCAGCCTATCCATCTCTGCAAATACCCAACACACACACAAGCCTCACCTTTATAGGCTTGACTGGTCATTACTGAGAGAACTCCACCGAATAAAACTTCTGCCGGTTCTGGGCGCGGGCACATATGCACATCTCCAGCCTGGCAAGCTGCTCTCTGCACTCTGACACAACACCCACGACACAATGACCTCCCATCCAGGGGGCTCTCTAAAAAAGCGGTTTCTCTGGCTGTGGCTCGTAGGTCTTCTTAAGTCCTTCACTAGCCTAGGTAATTCTGAGCCTCATGGGGTTAGATATGTGGTTTAGCTTGTTTTTCAAGCTTACAAATCCCACGGGTGCCCCTGATAAAGTCAAAATGGACTTTAGGGTAGACAGAAAGGAAAGGGGGGGGGAATAAAAAGCATCTAATTATATCAAACCATATGAAACTGCCATTGGTTTTTTTCTTTTTAATGGTTCAAATATCAGCAATTTCATATGGCTCAACCTAGTAATAATTTTTGCCTGGTTTACACAAACTATCACAAACTATGTTGTCTGCCACAATAAGAAAAATGCCCACATTTTATGAAAGCATTTTTTTTTTTTTAAGAAATCGGGTTTTCAAATAACCTAAATTTCAAACCACGCTCACGCATTCAGCTGGTGCAAGCCTCCCCGGATACCAAGAGGACGACCCTTCTTTACATGGCACTCAACTGTCAAGACATCTGGAGACTTAACCTTACAGTAGACAGAACGTTCCACCGGACTGAATAATGCTTAATTTTCTAGGGACTTGTCTCTAATTTCTCCCGTGGCCGCTGAAATCTCATGCATTCGTTGGCTCAAGGTTTGGAATTCTACTCGGGTCTTTAGAACAGTATCCCGTATTTCGTTTTTGCAGTTAATTTTGTTCGCAGTGTGATTCCCACCCCCGCCCCCCAATACTAGCCTACTGCCTCCTAGGCTTCTTTTTGCTTTCTCGTCCCCAGATAAAACCATCCCAACCAATTTTGGTGTTGTTCCTAAACCCACAGTAGGTATCTCGGCCCTCGGAATCATTTGCCAGGCAGTCGGCTTGTACGGTGGCCCTGAAGAATTGACTGATTTTTCGTCATCAGTTTCTAACCAGTTTCTGCTGTTCCCAGATTAATGTGAAAAACCCAACAGTGTAACACGATTTTTGCCTTTGGTTTTGCTTTTGGTAGCTTCTTCTGGATGGAGGCTTCCAGAGAAGGAATTCTAATTCTTTCCCCATGTCGAAATGTTCACGGATAGATTTCCATTCTTCAGTCTAGAGGAAACCCGGGTTGCAAAGAGTCCAGAAGCCTGACGTGAGGTCGCAGTCCCGCAGCCCTCGGTGCCAGAAGTGCCTGCGGCAATTGCTTCTTCGTGAGTTCCGTCCCATTTACCACCGGCTTCCCGTCATCCTTGGAGGTCCGGTCTCAGCTGCCTTCCTTCTCGATCGTTCTTCTAGCCTGCTCTCCTCCACCTTGCTCTTCCTGCAGCCAGCCAGGCTTGCACTGCTGTGTACGGATCTGAAGCCTCTCCTGGGGGGACTCCAACCCCCCCCCCACCCGCCCCACACCTTGTTCAGATACTGCAGGTGAATGAGTTAGACCATTAAAGCATGCTTTTTGTTTGTTTGTTTAACTCTGAACAGCACACTACTATGTGAAAAAGTGGGAATAGGTCTGCATCTGTCTTGATTTAGAGACACTTTAGCCCCACCATCTTGGGTTAAATTGTAAAGGTTATTAAGATAGCTTCAGACCCCAATAAAACAGAAGCGTTAGTTCCACTCAGTCAGTGCCCCGCCTCAAACAACCCTGGGGCTTGCAGCCGTCCTCACCCTGCCGGTGGGCCGCCCCCGCCCCTCATCGCTGCAGGCTCTGGGGTGGGGGGAGGGGGGAGTCACGCATTGTCCTCCAGGGGGAACACTAGGCGCGTGCCCCGGCTCGAAACCGGCTGGTCTCCCATCCCCAGGGCTCGGTCCAGCACCTCCTCGGAGCTGCTCTTGGTTCTCCGACTGCCCTCGAGGCTCGTGGAGGCTGTGTGGGAGCCTGAGGAGCCGTTTGCAGTCACTGTGCTGTCCCCGTAGGTCAAGGTGAGGTCGCCCTCGGTCAGGATGAAGTCGGAGTCTTCTTCTCTCAGCGGCTCTTGGTTCTGAAAAGACAACGACAAATGGGAGACCGGCATCTTCCGAGGGCTGGGGCCAACCCCCGACCTCAGCTCCTCATCTGAAAACCCCGGGCCCGTGAAACTTGCCTGCCCGGAGCCTCTGGTGTGCATGAAGGTTGCAAACTGTGGCGTGCTATTCAAGGCAAGGTGCTGCTGCCGGAAACCAAGCCTTTGAACCCCAGGAAGCAGTTCTGATTTCAAATGCCTGACAGCTGAGGTTAGTGACACAAGGGGAGAACGGGAGGCCAGCTGGGGCTTTCAGGTTCCCAGCCCACAAGGGAAGGCAGGGCAAGGTCACTGGGTGAACTTACAGATAGATTTCAGGGCCCCCCTTCCCTGGGCAGGAGGCCCCATAAACCACCCTGAACCCACCTGATTTACATCTGAGCCGCTCTTTGTGCCAGTGAGCGATTGAGGGAAGGGGTCAAAGCATAATTACGATATCCTTCCTGTCCCCACAGAAACCCCCCCTGATGGGAAATATCCTGTCCGCACAGAAAACCCCCCTGATGGGAAGCCCGGCGGCACAGATGCCGCGGGGCATCCAGAAGGAGGGTCTGTTTTCTCAAACAATCTGTTCTATGCCTGCCGGGAAGGTCAGGGAAGGGCTCACTTGATCCTTACCCCTCCCTGCCTGTGAAGGGCGGGAACACTCCTGTCACAGAGAAGAAAGCCTGGGCTAAGACAACCTCGGAAATGTGCCCGAGGTTTCCCCAGCTGGTGGGAAGCAGAGTTAGGATTTATGCTGGTCGGACCCAGGTAAAGGATGTGAAAAAATCACCCCATCGGGAGGAGGATGGACAAAAGACGCAGTGAGAGTAAAAAAAAAACCAGGCAAGGCGGAGCAAGGCAGGCGTTCGTTCTAGCCAGAGTGGCAGCCTCCGCAAATGACCACACTGTGGGGGAGAGCTCAGGAAGCAGCCCGGGGTCAGACACAAACCTTTCACCCTCTAATGGGTTTAACCAGCAAAACAAGGGGCGGTTCGCTCCCCTGCCGTCCCCACTGCACACAGGGTCAAACGCTGCGAGCGCCCCTCTTGAATGGCAAACACGTTTTCAAAATGCTCCGGCACACCGCTCTTGCTCTCCTATCTGCCATCCGTTCTTCAAAAGGCACCTGCATCCTCTACGTGTCAGGGTGTCCTCGGGGCAGGACGCGGGAACCTGCCTCCCTGACAGCCTCCTGCTCCCTCCTCCCCTGTCCGCACCAGTCACGCTGCTGCCCAAGGCCACGGGCAGATTCTCCCCAACCATGCCTGAATTCCCATCTAGGTGAGAAACCGGCACAGCACGTGACCGCATCCTCTTGGCACCCTTCCTCGAGATGCTTAAGTCACAGGAGGTGGCCAGAGGAGTACCTATTCAATGCCCCGGCCTAGGAAGGGCTTCTGGGTCTGCCTAGCTCCTTCTCCTGTCCCAGCCTGTCTGGGTACACTCGCTGGTAACAAGCTCGAGCTTGTTTTCTGCGTTGCTTCTCAGTGATGACGGCTGCTCCGCGCTTCACAACATGACTCCACTTAGCCAGTGCTCCCTGGCTTTTTTGGATAGGCAAGCCCGCGCCTCCTCTCGCTTGTGCTGCCTCAAACCCTCGCGGAATGAGGCAGGGCGCACATGTGCAACTAAATAACAATCCTGCACTCAGGCAGAGCGTTCATTCCAAAACTCACTCCAAACTCCCCAGATTCCTACTCTCCACCAGTGTTGAGAAAGGCCTGAAATTCGATCTGTCCTGTGATAGTTTTCTTAACAACAAATGAGATCACGTTCCCTGGTTTAGCGTTAACCGTGTCTCCGTTCGCAGGCGGTGTCTGCAAACGGGGCCACGCCCTCTACAGCAGCGCAGAGGAGGCCCCCAGACACCAGCCCCTGGGTGACCCTCACTGACCCCTGGCAGGGGAAAGCAGGGCTGAAATTCACCGGCAGGAGGAAACAGGACTGGATGTTGACCCGTTCCATTACGAAACTCACAAGCCCGGACAAAGAGTACCCAAGGAAAGGTCATTCCGAAACAAGGACCTAGTAAAACCCAGTGGAGAGGGATTTCCAAGTCAGAGCCTCCAATTCTAGATGACAAGATCAACAAAAGTTTTGTTAAGCTGGAGGCTTGTAATAATTATGTAACGGGCTGTCCACTGAAGGCTGCTAGGAAAATGCTGTGGAATAACCTTGCAAACGCGCGTGATGCAGGAACGTGGGCATTTGAAATAACCAGAAGTCACACTTTCCTGAATGGAAGAACACGGTTTCCTAGGTGCATGCAAACAGTGCATAATGAACATCTTCAAGATCTCCCAAATAAACCGGAAGTCCTAATGCCCTCTAGGTGATGGGTGAGGTCAACAGCCACGAGAGCCGCCCAGCCCAAGACCCTCACCAGGCTCAAAAGCCTGCAGGGAGCCCCTCCACTCTCTCACCTGTGGCTTCCTCAATTAATTTTTCAAAGACCCTTTGCTCCTCCTCTCTCAACAATAGCAACCCTCACCGTGTCTGGAGCAGACTGAGATCCTGGTAGGGACCCCAGCCCAAAGCAGCAGTGGCAGTATGGAGGGATTCTTGCTTATTGCCCAGCTCCAGTGTCTATTTTCCCCTCCATACCATCCGAATGCAACGGTTTCCAAGCCCGCTGCCCTGCCCCGTTACCTGATCAGGACACCTCTCGCTCAGACCTGGGCTTTGCCTTCTGCTTTCTCAACACTAACCAAGTAAATTGCAGGTTATTTACTAATACTCTGAAACCTGCATTAGGGTCACAGCTCTGTCAATTACCAATCCTGGGACCTTGGCAGTTTCTTCCTCTGTAAGATGGTAGTTATCTGCCTATTTACGGTATGGCCGAGAGAGCCATTTGTGAGCTGGAAAGCTCTACATAAATATAAGGAGTTCTTTTCTCCCGGGTATAATGGTTATGTAGGATGGTGGAGGAGAGAGAGGAAGAAGGGCCTTTCCCCTCTCCTCCAGTCCTTCTATGGAGGTAGGTTCTTGCTTTCTCCACAACCCCTCTGCCCAGCAACCCCCGTGAAGAGCTCACGAGTCAGCCCCAAAGCTCAGATGTCCACCGGTGTGGATATTCTTTTTGTACTGTGCTGAGTCTGAATCGGAAAACGGAAAGGACCTAACCATCTCAACATAAAGACACCATTTGCAAAAGGAATCTTCACGTTTGCTAAACACTTTGTGGTTCACCATATGTTTCCATACCTTACTTAGCCTTTAATCTCACAGCCAAGCCCAGGCAACGAGGCCCACTTTACAGACAAGAAAACTAAGGCTGCTAAGAACACTTAGATGGCCTCAGGGCTTGGATTTGAATGTAGCTGTTCTGTTTCCAAATCCAGAATTACTACACCATGGCTGCAGACACCGCAGGGCCCCGCAGCCCAGGTACAAGATTTCTCCATTACTGTGCAAAATACACAAACATATGTTAACTTGGCCATTTCTAATCATCTTATTTAGAAAAGCAAAACTCGTGGGTTTGGAGGCTCGCGTGCAACACGTTTCCTCTTCCTGGGGAAGACAGTACCCTGGCTCCGTGATCAGGAACACAACCCTCACGTGCTGTACTTACGTCGTACACCTGGGGACTGGTCAGACACCGAGCGAGCAGGCCACACCAGGCGGGCAGCGTGGTGGTTAAGGGGGGGCCGGTGTGTGTGAGGATGGGCTTCAAGTAACTTTGAAAAGAGGATTAAGGAAAATGCCTGCAAAGAGAACACACACCCAACGAAACATGTTCAGAAATCCCAGAGTAGGGGCGCCTGAGTGGCTCAGTTGGTTAAGTGTCCAACTTCCGCTCAGGTCACGATCTCATGGTCTGTGAGTTCAAGCCCCGCGTCGGGCTCTGGGCTGACAGCTCAGAACCTGGAGCCTGCTTCGGCCCCAATGGCAACCACCAATCTGTTCGCTGTTACCTGTGAATCTGGGTTTTATTGTTTTGTTTTGGTTTTTAGACTCCACATGTAAGTGAAATCATGTATCGTGGAGCATTTGTCTTTGTCCGATTTATGTCACTTAGCACAATAGCTTCAAGGTCAATCCATGTTGTCGCAAATGGCAAGATTTCATTCTTTTTTTTTTTTTTAATTTTTTTTTCAACGTTTATTTATTTTTGGGACAGAGAGAGACAGAGCATGAACGGGGGAGGGGCAGAGAGAGAGGGAGACACAGAATCGGAAACAGGCTCCAGGCTCCGAGCCATCAGCCCAGAGCCCAACGCGGGGCTCGAACTCACGGACCGCGAGATCGTGACCTGGCTGAAGTCGGACGCTTAACCGACTGCGCCACCCAGGCGCCCCAAGATTTCATTCTTTTTAATGGCTGAGTAGTATTCCACTGCATGTGTGTGTATGTGTGTCTTCCTATTTATTCTTTATTTATTTATTTTTTCTTCCTATTTATTGATGTATAAACTTTAGTCAGACGTTTTTAAACCCCTCCTGTGAAAGACGGTACATTTAATTCATTTATACTCCAGCTTTTCTTTAAAAAAAATTTTTTTTATGTTTATTTATTTTTGAGACAGAGAGAAACAGAGCATGAGCGGGGGAGGGGCAGAGAGCGAGGAAGACACAGAATCCCAGGCAGGCTCCAGGCTCTGAACTGTCAGCACACAGACCGATGCGGAGCTTGAACTCACGAACCGTGAGATCATGACCTGAGCCGAAGTTGGACGCTTAACCGACTGAGCCACCCAGGCGCCCCTATACTCTGGCTTTTCCATTTTTTCCTGATTTTTATTATACTTAACTTTATACTATGGACACGTAACACTTGCATTCTATTCTGTAAGTCAGAAGTAAAGCTTCTGTGCTTTGTCTACGGATTGAGTCTAAATGTTAAAAGCCAGTAACTAGCATTGGTAATATTATTTAACGAATACTATTTGCTAGTAACCCAGCAGAGTGGTTAGAACACTATTAAAGGAAATGTGATACAATGTCATTTAAACTTTGTTCCTGAGAAGAGAACATGAGCTAAATACAGGCTCTTCTTTGAATTTCCTTTTGATCTTGTACATTCTTGTGGGTTATAACGAATCGTTTCTTCTTCAATGTTGTCTCCTTAGCTGGGTCTGATTTTGATTTTGTTTGATCCTTGTGTTGTTGGTGGTTTTCCCCCCCCCTTCTACTAGAGTCTGCACAGTGCCAAACTTTTGTGAATTCCTGGGTGTCTGAAAGCCACCTGTCTTTTTTTTCTAGGCTCAGAGTTTTTTCTTTTCATCCTAGAACTCTGGCAATGCTAGATGGTATTCTAACATTCAAGTTTGCTGATGCCACATTGGGTTCTTCTCTTTATTTTTATTTAATTAATTAATTTTAATGCTTATTTTTGAGAGAGAGAGAGAGAGAGAGAGAGAGAGAGACAGACAAAGTGTGAGTGGGAAAGGGGCAGCGAGAGAGGAAGACACAGAAGCCGAAGCAGGCTCCAGGTTCCGAACTGTTAGCACGGAACCCGACGTGGGGCTTGGACCCACAAACTGTGACATCATGACCTGAACCGAAGTCGGATGCTTAACTGACTGAGCCGCTCAGGTGCCCCTGGTTCGTTCTCTTTAGAGGATGCCAGTTTTTCTCTTTGGAAGCCTTGAAGAGCCCTGCTTTTCCTCCTTAGTTTTGGAATGTTCTTTCATTCTTTCTTTGCTTCTTTTTTTCCTCCATGGTCTCTATCTTCTCCTTTCATATTCTGTTCAAGGACTGTGGACCTTCTGGCTCTAACCTCCCTGTCTTGCAACCCTTTCTTGCACATCTCTGACTTTGGGCTTGAATTCTTACAGATTCTCTTCCGCAACTTCATCTTCCAGATCAACAGTTTGGTCTCCACCATGTAATTAAACTATCCATTACATTTTGGGGTTCATTTCAGAAACTTTAATTTCTAAGAGCTTCTTCTCATCTGAGTGCTTTTTCTTTTTCTTTTTAATTTTTTTAATGTTTATTTTTGAGAGCGAGCGAGCAAGCAAGCGAGGGAGTGGGAGGAGCAGAGAGAGAGAGAGAGAGGAAGACACGGAATCTGAAGCAGGCTCCGGGCTCTGAGCTGTCAGCACAGAGCCCAATGCGGGGCTCGAACCCATGAACCACGAGATCATGACCTGAGCAGAAGTCAGACGCTTAACCTACTGAGCCACTCAGGTGCCCTGAGTGCTTTTCCTAATAACCCGTTCTTACATCGTGACTGGAAAAGCCTCTCAACTCCAAGGCTTTTATTAGAACAATTAAAAAAAAATAGGGGTGCCTGGGTGGCTCAGTTGGTTAAGTGTCTGGCTCTTGATTTGGGCTCAGATCATGATCTCACGGTTGGTGGGTTCAAGCCCTGCTTCGGGCTCTGCGCTGACAGCTCGGAGCCTGCTTGGGATTCTCTCTCTGCCCCTTCCCTGCTTGTGTTCTCTCTCTCTCAAAAATAAATAAACAGACATTTAAAAAATTTAAAAAAGAAAAATTAAAAAATAAGTATCTGGTAGGGTGCCTGGCTGGCTCAGTCGGTAGGGCATGCAACTCTTGATCTCAGGGTCATGAGTTTGAGCCCTGCATTGGGCATAGAGTTTACTTAGTGAAAAAATATACATATGTAAGTACACACACACACACACACGCACACACGCTTGGAATTAATTCCTTTGGCATGCCCCCCTCCCATGTCTTTACTCAGTTTCTCAGTTCATCAAGCAGGTGCAGAAGTCTACCACTCCAAAGTTGGATGGTGGGGAGGTTACTCTAGGGAGAAAAATCTTTGGTGGCCTCAAGATCTGTTTCTCTACCAATCCCTCCCCAGGCAGGAGCTCTCCTTTCTTTAGAGAGCTATGGCCCGAGGAGAAAATTAACAGCTATCAGCCGATCTGCTCACACAGAAAGTACTGGTTGCAGTCGTCACTAAACAACATTCTTTAATAAATCAGCTAGACAAACTGGCTCAAGACTCGAAGACAGATGGAGTCAGAGCAGAGAAAACTACAGCTTTGGTCTTGCAAGCAGTCACGAATATCTCTTCTGTGATTTCCAGGAGCCCCGGGAGAGCTGTATGTGCGCACTGAGCCTCTCATCTTACATCGGAAGGCCATCGATTCCATTTTCAGGCTTGTTCCGGGAAGGAGGTACCACGCTTCCTCTTGCCAGCTTGTGGGGATCATTCCCGCCCAGCTGAATCCTCTTCTGTTGTAGCCAAAGCCAAGCCTTCTCATTTAATCATCTCTGGAGCTATAGAATGAATCGTGGGCATCTTGCTAGTATAATTCCTCAGACGCTTTCCGTTCTTGGTCTCCCACCTCCAAACTAAACAAGTAGAAATCCCAGTCACTAAACTTTACATTCAGAGACTTCAGAGATCACTCCCATTGCCCCGCAAAGAGTCAGTTTCTTCCGCACTCAGCTTCACTGAAGTACGACTGACAAACACTGAATGCATGAAAGGTGTCCAAGATGTTTAGATACGCATATATTGTGAAATGATTGCTACAATCAAGCTAATTAACATATCCATCACTTCACATGTTACCATCTTTCTGGCTATGTGTGGTGCAAACGCTTAAGATCTACCCTCTCAGAAAATGTTAAAATTTCCAGCATACAATACAGTGTTGGTAACACTCAAGTTGTTGCCATATCTTCATTACTGTGAATAATGTTGCTGTGAACATGGGAGTGCGGATTTCTCTTGGAGAAATTTTTTGAGGAACCTCCATACTGTTTTTCCACCGTGGCTGCACCAATTTACATCCCATCGACAGTGTAGAAGGGTCTCCTTTTCTCCACATCCTCCCAACTTGGCTTGTTATTTTTTTCCCATTTTGATAACAGCCATCCTAACAGATGTGAGGAGAGATCTCATTGTGGTTTTGATATGCATTTCCCTGGTGATGAGTGATGTTGAGCAACTTTTCACATATCTGTTGGCCAAGTGTATGTCTTCTTTGGAAAAATGTCTATTCAGGTCCTTTGCCCCTCTTTGAATTGGGGTATTTGGAGTTTGGCTGTTGAGCTATAGGAACTCCTTATATATTTTGAATATTAACCCCTTATCAGATATATGGATTGCAAATATTTTCTTCCATTATACAGGTTGTCTTCTCATACTATTGACGGTTTCCTATGCTGTGCAGAAATCTTCTAGTTTGATGTAGTCCCATTTGTCTATTTTTGCTTCTGCTGTCTACGCTTGTGGAGTAAAGTCCAAAAACGCACTGTCAAGACCAATGTCAAGGAGCTTTCCCCCATGTTTTTTTTTTTTTCTAGGAGTTTTATGGTTCCAGGTCTTGCACTTAAGTCTTTAAACATTTTGAGTTTCTTTTTGTGAGTGGTGCAAGATAAGTTCCAGTTTCATTCCATTGCATGTGGATATCCAGTTTTCCTGACACCATTTACCAAGGAGACTGCCCTTTCCCTATTACATATTCTCAGCGCCTTGGTTGAAGATTAGTTGATCCAATATATGAGGGTACGTTTCTGGGCTCCCTCTTCTGTTCCACTGGTCTGTATATCTGTTTTTATTTTTTAACGTTCATTTATTTTGGAGAGAGAGAGAGTGCGAGTGGGGAGGAGCAGAGAGAGAGGGAGACACAGAATCTAGGCTCCAGGCTCTGAGTTGTCAGTACAGAGCTCGGCATGGGGCTCAAACTCACAGACCAGGAAATCATGACCTGAGCCACAGTTGGATGCTTAACCGACTGAGCCACCCAGGTGCCCCTGTATATCTGTTTTAATGCTAATACCATTTTGATTACAATGCCTTTGTAATATAATTTGAAATCATGAAGTGTGGCACCTCAGCTCGTGTGGCACCTCAGCTCCGTTCATTTTGCCCTAGATTGCGTTAGCTATTCACAGTATTTTGTGGTTCCATACAAAGTTTAGGATTGTTTCTTATTTTCTGTGAAAAAAAAAAACACCATTAGAATTTTGATAGAGATTTCATTGAATCCATAGATTGCTTTGTGTAGTATGGATATGTTAACAATATTAATTCTTCTAATTGATGAACACAGATATCTTTCCATGTATTTGTGTCCTCTTCAATTTCTTTCATCAATGTTTTTCAGTTTTCAGTGTACAGATATTCACCTACCTGGTTAAATTTATTCCTAAGTGGTTTACTGTTTTTGATGGTATCATAAGGAGACTGTTTTCTTACTATCTTTTTTGGATAGCTCATTGTCAGTGTATAGAAATGCAACTTATTAGTTTTAAAACAGTTTTCTGGTGGAGTCTTTAGGGGTTTTTATATATAAGATCATGTGATCTGCAGAGATAATTTTAATTCTTCCCTTCTGATTTGGAGGCCTTTTATTTCTTTTTCTTGCCTAATTGCTCTGGCTAGGACTTCTAATACTGTGTTGAATAGAAGTGGCAAGAGTGGGTGTCCTTGCCTTGTTCTGGATCTTAGAGGAAAAGTTTTCAGCTTTTTGCCCTTGAGTATGATGTTGGCTGTGGGCTTGTCATATAGTGGACTTTATTATGCTGACATACATTCCATCTGTATCTACTTTGTTGAGAGTTTATTTTTTATCATGAAAGGCTGTTGGATTTTGTCAAGAGATGCTTTTTCTGCATCTATTGAGACCATATAATTTTATTTTTTATTTTGTTAATGTGGTGTATGTATCACATTTATCAATTTGCTTATGTTGGACCACCATCCCAGGGATAAATCTCACTTGGTGTATGATCTTTTTAATGTGCCACTGAATTCAGTTTGTTAGTGTTTTTTTAATGTTTATTTATTAGAGAGAGAGAGAGAGCGTGAGTGGGGGTGGGAGAGGGAGGGAGAGAGAGAGGGGAAGGGGGGGAGAGAGAGAGAGACAGAGAGAGAAAGGGAGAGAATATATCTGAACTGTGAGATCATGACCGGAGTGGAAATCAAGAATCTGACACTTAACCCACCAAGCTACCTAGGTGCCCTAGTTTGTTAGTATTTTGTTGGGGATTTTTACATCTATGCTCATCAGGGAGACTGGCCTGTAAATTTCTTTTCTTGTAGTGTCCTTGGGCTTTGATATCAGGGCAATGCTGGCCTCATAAAATGAAGTTGGGAGTGTCCCCAACTTTTCAATTTTTTGGAAGAGTTTGAGAATGTATTAATTTTTTGAACGTTTGGTGGAATTCACCAATGAAGCCAACTTCATTATGGTGACATACATTCCGTCTATATCGAATTTGTTGAGAGTTCTTTCTTTTATCATGAAAGGAGGTTGGATCTTGGAAGCTTTTATTTGTTGGGGGTTTTTGATTACTGATTCAATCTCCTGCTTGTTACTGGGCTATTCAGATTTTCTATTCCTTCTTCATTCAGTCTTGGTTAAGCTGTAGGTTTCTAGAAATTTATCCATTTTTTTCTACGTTATCCAATTTTTAGTGTATAATTGTTCATAGGAGTCTCTTATGACTCCTTGTATTTATGTGCTATCAGTTGTCATGTTTCCTCTTCCATTTCTGATTTTTATTTATTTATTTTTATTTATTTTTCTCTTAGTCTAACAAAAGGTTTGTTAATTCTGTTTGTCTTTTCAGTAAAATAACTCTTACTTTCATTGATCTTCTCTATTGTTTTTCTAGTCTCTATTTCTGTTCTGACCTTTGTTATTTCCTTCCTTCTGGTAACTTTTGGCTTACTTTCTCCTTCTTTTTCTAGTTCCTTGAGGAGTTAGTTTGTCTAGTTGAGATCTTTTTTTCTCCTTAATGTAGGCATTTATCACTATAAGCTTCCCTCTTACAACTGCTTTCACTGCATCCCATAAGTCATATGTCTGTTAGGTCCGTTTAGTCTACAATGTAGTTCAAGTCCAATGTTTCCGTACTGATTTTATGTCTGAACAATCTACCCGTTGTTGAAAGTGCAGGACTAAACGCCCATAAGAGTCAATTTCTTATCATGTTCGCAGTTTGTCACTCTTCTGTGAACTCTCTCCAATTTTCTCCACATCCTTTCCAAGCCCGGGGAGTAACATGCATTCTGAATCATGATGTAGATAAAGTACATATGGCTTTTTAAAATCCCTGGGTGTTCTATTTCAGTTAATAGCAAACAAGATAATTTGAACCACTGTTTCCACTGAGAGCAACTACAAGAGCTGGGCAAAAGATAAAAACATAAAATAAAACACAACAAAATCGGCTGCTTAATGGCATCAGATAGATGCCATGGCAGTGAAGAGGGCCAGAATCTGGTGGAAGACATCCAAGAGGTGAGCCTGGTACTTGGTGAGCCACATTTCCCCAAAAGGCACCTGAGAAGCTGAGTAGAGCATCTGAGATAGAGTGAATCTGACAAAAACTGGAGTCCTATCCTTCTGAGGAAGACTATGGAAACACCTTAGGCTCTGCATTAGAACCTTTGGGAAAAAAAAGGCCACCAGAAAACAGACTGATCCTCACGGGAATTGATTCCCGGCTTCAAATCACCTTTACTCCTGACTGGGTTACAGTGACCTGGAACTGCTAACGCCCTTGCCTAGCCACTGACCACATGTAAGTTCATCGGCTCTGAAGGATGACAGCCTCCTCAAGAGCATCTCAAATGATCAATGATCTCTACACTTTTTTGTTGCCCATGTCCATCACTCAGTAAAAAAAAAAAAAAAAAAAAATAGATGTGCAGAAGATAAACAATAAAGTTTCTAGAAGATAAGAGAGGAAACTGGTTTCGTGACTTCGGCATAGAGAAAGATTTTCACAACAGGACACAAAAACTACTAACCAGAAAAGATCAATAAATTGGATGAAGGCCTTTTGTTTATCAAAAGATTCTATTTAGAAGTGAAAAGGCAAGTCACAAGGAGCGATTTTTGTATCACATATAATTAGCAAAGTACTCACATCCAGAATACCTAAGGAATGCTTACAAAATGGTAAGGAAAAGGTAGGCAGCCCAAAAGAAAAATGGGCAAGAGACTTGAACAGGTGCTTCATAAAGGAACACACCAAATGGCCAGTAAATATATGGAAAGATGGTCAACCTTATTAGTCATCAGATAAATGCAAATTAAAACTATAATAAAATACCACTATAAACTCAATAGAATTGCTAAAATTACCGAGACTGACAACACCAACAGTCAGTGGGGATGTGGAGCGACTAGAACTCTCATACCCTAGAGGTGAGTGTGTAACGTGGTACTACCATTTTGTAAAACTGTTTGGCACTATCTTTTAAAGTTGAACCAATGCAGGGCGCCTGGGTGGCGCAGTCGGTTAAGCGTCCGACTTCAGCCAGGTCACGATCTCGCGGTCCGTGAGTTCGAGCCCCGCGTCGGGCTGATGGCTCAGAGCCTGGAGCCTGTTTCTGATTCTGTGTCTCCCTCTCTCTCTGTCCCTCCCCCGTTCATGCTCTCTCTCTGTCCCAAAAATAAATAAACGTTGAAAAAAAAAATTTTTAAAGTTGAACCAATGCATGTCCTATTACCCAGCCATTTCACTCCTGGGTATATTCCCAACAAAAAATATATGTATACGTGCACCAGAAGACATGGACAAAAATGCTCATAAACAGTATTCTTTTTTGAGATGGGGGGAGGGGCAGAGGGAGAGGGAGAGGGAGAGAATCCCAAGTAGGTTCCAGGTCAGCCTGACGCGGGGCTCGATCTCATGAACTGTGAGTTCATGACCTGAGCCAGAATCAATAGTCAGACGCTTAGCTGAATGAACCACCCAGGCGCCCCCATAGCTGTATTTTTCATACTAGCTCTAAACTAGAAACAATCTACGTGTTCATCAACCATCAATGGTAAGTAAATGGTGGTATACTCATACAGTGAAATACTATACGGCAATGAAAACAGGTGAACTAGAGCTACACGTGACAACATGGATGAGTCACACAAATGATGTCAAGCGAAATAAACCAGACACTAGGATATATATAGTCTGCAGTCCCATTCATACAGAGTTCAAGAATTTTTTTTATGTTTTCCAAGACTGTATGCGAACTACCTACCCATTAGATCATGATGTCAAGTTAAACTATGAGAATGAACTTTTGGGTTTTTAAGTTTCACCTGAGGGCCAAGCGAATCTCCTAGTGTAGAGTTGGCCATGCAGGTGGCCCATAGAAGTGACCTTCCCCACACGGATAAACTGCTCAGGTTCTACTTTCCTTCCCGACCGCGGCACCTTTCATCGTGTGATTTTAACTAATTCACCGACATAGGCTTATTTCCCTTGGTCATAAGAGCCACCCAAGTCTACCAGGCTGTGGGGTAGCTACCCTAATGACGTACTAATGATTCCTCTTGGCCAGAGAGATGTTTGCCGGGACTACCTATGGTTGAATGATCATTGCCTGTGGCCCAAGAGAGGCATGACTGCACCTTATAGCACGCACACAGCCTTCCTTACTCGTCAGAAGTTGTTCACGGATGACTCAACAAGAGAATTTCATCACCGCTGTTTCACGAGTACAGGGAGGTCACTGAAAAGGATACTTGTGGTCAAAGCTGTACCACAGCCTGAAGAGCCACGCACTCTCCTGCTTCGTCCGGTTCCCTCTGGCAGAATCCGGACCATCCTAGGAACAGACAAGAGGACAGACGCTTAGTTGGAGAAAAGGGAATGAAATGGGGTGTGGGGAGGGGGACGGAAGCTTCTTTTTTAACCGGAAGTTTTAGAGATTTTGAGCTCAGAGTCAAACATCCTATATCACCAAAGTTTTAGATACACTAGGAGGTAATGCCTTTTTTAAAATTTAAATTCAAGTTAGTTAACATATAGTAGAGTATTGGTTTCAGGTAGAATTTAGTGATTCATCACTTACATATAACGCCCAGTACTCATCACGAGTGCCCTCCTTAACGCCCATTGCCCATCTAGCCCATCCTAACCTCTCGCCAAACCCAGTGCGTTACCATCACCTGGAACGCTGCAGCTCTTGTCGAGGAGACTCGGGTAGGTCCCAAGAAGGACCATTAAAATGAGTAAAGCAAAGGAAAGCTTTCTTTCTGAAGACAAACTAACAAAAGGTCTTCAGAGAGCTCTGCCTGCCGTCCACAAGGAAGATAAAGGGACCTTGAATGCAAGAAACTAAGAGATACCTAGTAGCCCTGAAATGTTACGAGTTGTAAGTTCCGAGCAAATATCAGGTACGACTTTGTAACAGGGGTGCCTAACAACTTCTCGTTCTGAGAGATGGTGCCAGAAGCAGGACTAGGTACAGGAAGAATGTGGATAAATCCACGTATGGTGGCTTTGGAGAAATCAGGGGAAGTGTCTGCCCACAGACAAAGCGGGGACCTGCTCTCTCACCATGCCCCCTCCCCAAACCTGCATTCCCACGGGAGGGTTTACACCCCATGTCGTCAGCGCAACATCCTTTCGTACGGTCACCTTCTCCCACTGACAACACCTTGCCGGGGCGATCCCTATTCATCCTTCAGGGCTGGGTACAAGGCTGGCCTCTCTGAGAAATGTGTCAAAGGCAACACAGCAGTCCAAGGGGTATACGTAATGAGTGTCACAGGCTTCCTCAACCAACTATGGGGGTCCAAATCCTAATTCTACCCCTGGCTGTGCCATTGTCTTGTTGTGTGACCCTGTTGTATGATTACCACTGTAGCATTAGCAAACATCTATTTCTTGTCACATAATTATCAGTTGTTTTTTTGGTTTTTTTTTTTTGTTTTTTTGGCGACACAGTGCTGTTGATTGTACTTATTATGTTGGGCATGAGATCTGCAGCACGTATTTATCTATTAGCTGCAGATCTGTCCGCTTAAACATCCCCCCAATTCTCTTGCCCCCGAACTCCTGGTCACTCCCATTCTACCCTCTGTTCTTGTGAGTTACACATGGGATTTATTCTTAAACTTTGTATTGACCTTACTAAGAGAGAAGCCCCTTGAAGAAAATACCGCTGGCTCTCCTTATCACCAATTTTCAGGGATATAACAATGAGTGTATTTTTTTTCTGCATACATTAAGCACCTACTGTGTGCCAGGCACCATGATGGGTACTGGAGACAAAAAGGAATGATGTTAGCACTTGCCCCTCAAGGAGCACGTTTCCGAGGTCGGGGGGCGGGGCGGGGAGAGTGGGGGAAGACAGACAGATATGTATACAGTGACAAGTGTGATGAAGAAAAAGAAAGCAGATTAAAGAACTGAGTTCTTACTGTTAAAAGATAGGAAAGTTTAACCTTAAGGTCCGTAGAGTAGTGAGAACAGCTTATGGCTTTTTTTCAGAGGTAGAGCAGCACACTGCCCCCCTCACCCGCAAAGATTTCTATCTCCGAATCCCTGGAGCCTGTATGTTATGATACCTGGCAAAAGGGGCTTTGTAGATGGACTTACAGTTTTCTAGGAGGCCCAGTGCAATCACACAGGTCCTTAAAAATAGACAAAGAGGGCAAAAGAGAGAGTTGCGGTGGAAGAAGGGGCAGGAAGGATTCGAAGTGTGACAGGGACGCACCCTGCTGTTGCTGACTTTGAAGACAGAGGGGGCCACAGAGCAGGAAATGCACGTGCTTCTAGGACATGAGCTTGACCCTGGGCCAATGGTCAGCAGGGAAATAGGACTGTAGTCCTATAACCACACGGAACTGAATTCTGCCAGTAGTCTGAATGAGTTTGGCAGGGTGTTCTTGCCCAGAGCCCAACCCCACCCAACGCCTTCATTTTGGCCTTGAAACGGAGAAACCAGCGGAGTCCACCAGACTTTTAACCTACAGAACATAAGACTGTTGGTTGAAGCCACTGAGTTTGTGGGGATCCGTTACGGTGGCTCTAGAAGTCTAATGCAGAACAAAAGAGTAAAATAAGTGATATGACCCAGTTTGGGCCTTTTTCACGTCCCTGGGATGGTGGGGCCAACGCTTCTCTGAAGGGGGTATAACAGGTTTTAAAAATGCGGGTTCAGGTTCAGTGGGTCTAGATGGGTCCTGACAGTCTGCATTTTTACAAGCTCTCTGATGATGCCCAGGCTTCTGGTCCATGGGGACACTCGGGGCGGCAAGGACACATCTACTGATCTCACATCTGGCAGTCGCCACTCTTACCCTTCACCACATTGTCACCACACCCTTAAGGATGTGGATTCATGTGTCCCCTTTGCAGATGTATCCCCAGAGCCTGAAAGAATGTATGAAATAGAACAGGTGCTCAGACGCATTTGTCAAATGAGTGAATTAATGTTAATTGTGAACTTCTAGGAAAAAAAAAAAAAGAATAGCCAAAAGGGAAATTAGGGACCAAGGGAGGCAATCAGAACAAAAAGAAAATCGTGGTGGGGGTGGGGGAGTCAAAGAGTAGGAATTTGAAGAAAAAAAAAAGGCACTACAGCAACTGTTTGAAATCAAAGATTTAAGTGACTGGGTATCAGATTTCAGCCTGGAGGAAAGCTGGAGAAGGACCCAGAAGAGTTATAGGTCAATAACAGCTGATTTTCTGCTCGAGGGTGTGCGCGCACCCGCACGGTGCTGTCCTTTCCTCCACATTCCATTAATATCCTGCTTGTGATCTTGCCCTGCTGAGATGAGAAAGCCAGGATAAATTCAGAGTCAAAGTGCTCCTAGCTACTCCAAAGCGGTCCCATCGACGAGTGCTCTTCTGTAAACTTGGGGAAGGAAGTGAATGGTTTGTCTGCACGTCCGGCCAACAGCCAACGTCAATCTCAGCTCTGTCTGGCAGGAACAGCTCCCCCCTTGAATGGGGTGAGAGGCCACCCCCAGGCCTAGGCAGCTTGCCTCCAGCTGGGCTTGTTTTTGTTTTGGTTGCAAAGTCACCAAGACCTCCGGAGAAACAAAGCAACTGAGGTTTTTGTTTTGTTCTAATGAGTCAAACTTGCCAGGGAGGTGAAGCCGAAGTCTGCCCACGATATTCTTATGCTTCCCTCACAGAAAAGCCAAAAGTCCTAGCCAGAAGCCCCTTTCCCTCGCTCACATGAGCTAACATTCTGGGCTTCTAGATCCAGTGAGGAAAACCGCCCTGTCATAACAAATTCGCTCCCGTCAGATGTCACTTTCCTGTTTGTTTTTCAGAAGATCATTTGGAACATGCGGTGAAGAAAGCTGCCCTTTCTTTGCTAATGGGGAACAAACATCTGGACTTCCCCCATTTAGGATTTCAGTTTCATGACATCACTGAGCGTGTGACCTGGATCCCTTTCAGGGGAAACTGCAAGAACCCAGGATTTCACCCAAAAATGAGGAGGCCATTTATTTCTCTGTTTTCCTATTGCTCGTGACCACTGAGTGCTCCCAGCCCTGCTGTTAGCGCCTCGCTGGACCGAGAAGGTCAGGCCAGGAGGACTGAGAGAAATAAGGCCCTTGAGATACAAGGGCATGAGTCACCTTTAAGAAGGTGCCCCGGGAAACCAAACTTGAAGTTTGCCTTTTCCCCCCCTAGTCTGACAGCAATCTTGAAAGACTTTCAAAATGCCAGTGAACTCATTTTGACGGCCCTCTGCATGACTGTGTGAGAGGCTTGGGAGGAGGGAGGTCAAGGGGCTGATGTGACAGCAGATCCTGGTTAGAGGCGGCCAACGGGTACCACTGGGAGTTCAGCAGAAGTCACCAGCGCCTGCCCATTCGCAATTGGCCCAAAGGGCCCTCCAGGGAGCCATCGGGAACACTGATGACCCCTCCGGACCCATCTAGGGAGGCTCCTGAAACTCACCCCGCCTGGGGCAGGGTGCATTATCTTAGCTGTCACTGCACGGGCTGAATGCAGTGCCAGAACCCTTAGCACTTGGGACCCACAGCTTTCTCAAACATTTCCATGGAGAAGTGACAAGCCAGTTTGTTTCTAAGTCTCGTTACAAGCCAAGCGTTGCCATGTGAATTTCTTCTGAGATGAACAGTAGGTTCCGCCACATGAAACCAACCAAACCATTTCAGGTGCTTCCTTTCAGACATGCTTAAATCCAGAGGCAGGGGCAATTAAAATAACAACAACAACAACAACAACAACAGCAAAAGGGCTGGGAAAGTTTGACTCATCTGGAACTGACAAGCTGAAATCTCTCCAAACCCTGGCTATCCAGCTGGAATTGGCCTGTTTTTCTCACAAAATTCATCTTGACCAGCCTCGGTCCTGGAGAGGAGGCTTTGGAATAGGGCAGTCATATCCCACCAGAGCCATTATTTTCCATTGAGTGAAATAAAGACACTTCACCCAGGGTTTTCTTATAGTGAGTTTCAAGATCTCCCTAAGGGTTATACACTAAAGTTTATTTATTTATTTTTGAGGCGGGGGGAGGAGGAGGGGGGAGAGAGGGAGTCACAGAATCCAAAGCAGATTCCAGGCTCTGAGCTGTCAGCACAGAGCCTAACGCGGGGCTCCAACTCACAAACCGTGAGATCATGACCTGAGCCGAAGTCGGACGCTCAAAAGTTCTAAAATCAAGCACCAAGATATGACCACCCCTGAGAAGGAGATCCGAAAAAGCCGCAGCGGCACCTCCCGGCCCGGCACATCACAACACTTTGCAACACTTGCTAAATCTGGTGTGCAGGATGGAGCCGTTTAGAAGGTCCCCTGGAATCTTCAATATGTAGCCTGGATTTAGGATTCGGTGCAATTCCAAGCTGACTGGAAAAGAGGGAAATGCCCGCCATGGCTTCACGCACAACACACACGAGGGGTCGGGAACTTTGCCGGCGGTACTGTTAACTCCTGCCGTCCCCCCATCTGCCCATCAAATACCCACCGAGAACACCCCACCCACCCCCACCTTCGTTGCCAGGCACTGTGCTCAGCGCTGGAGATTCCATCCCAAATAAAAGACTTCCTGATGCCTAAGGCCAAGTAATAGCATTTTGTAACAAATGTCTGCTCTTGTCATAACCCTTCTTCCCCCAACCTTGCCTGCCTGGGAAATGCCAGCCTCGGGAAGGGGCGAACCTGAACACACGACAAGGGTGTCGCGGCAGCTCAGAATCACGTCTGCCCCTTTGTTGACGCTCCTCCCATAAAGAGGTGACAGTCCCTCTCCCCTCCCCCTTGAATCTGGGCTGGCTCGAGCAGCTCACTGTGACCGCCAGAAAGTCACAGATGTGACGCTGGGAGACATCCAGGGTCAGGAATGGCCATGTAGCTTCCACCTTGCCTGCTGGGACGCTGGCTTTCGGAACCCTGAGCCATCGCGTAAGAAGTCCGATACCCCGAGGCCACGTGGCGGAGCCAGGCGCAGGCATTCCGGCCGGCTGCCCTAGTCTTTGGGGTTCTCCCAGCCCAGGTGCCAGATACAGGAGTGAATGAGTCTTTGGATGATGCCAGCCCCCAGCTTTCTACTCGGAGCAAAGGCAAGCAGCCCGTATTCTGCCCTTTCCGACTTCCTGACCTCGAGAATCCATGAGCCAGAGGATCTGCTGCTCACTTTCCTATGCCTGGTGCGGTTTGTTATATGCAGCAACAGTAACCGGAGCAGATTCTCTGCAGCAGTGGGGACGACTCTTCCCTGCCGGTCACACTCGATGCTGCCACGGGGCTCCTCTGCTGGCAGCCTCGACAGCTGCCCTCCCTGGCACTCTGTCCCAGGCCGTCCCGGCTGGCACCACCCCGCCTAAGCCTTAACCATTATGACCTTCAGCCCCTACGGTGGGAGGTGGGGGGTATGAGTCTTGTTCTCTGCCGTTAGCGGGCTCGAGGGGAACTCAGGTTGTAGAGGATTCCAGGCCCTGGAGGAACAGGACGGCCTGTGATCAGCCACATCCTTCCTCTCTACCTCAGATTCCCTACACTGGAGAGTCAGACCCCAGCCCTCTCCTTCCCCTGTGTGGGCACCACTGACAGACTCTGACCCAGTGACGGCGAGCCCACCACCAGTGTATTCAAATACCCATGCCTGGAAAGTAGGCAGTCAGGGACTTAGCTTGAATGCTCTTCCTGGCCGGCCTACCCCTCAATATGTTGTTTAAGAACGTTGACTCCACAGTCAAGTCCCGCCTTCATGACTTTCTAATTCTCCAACTGTAGAAACTCCAGCTTCTAATCTGTAAAATGAGGTTGTTATCGTGCTCACAGTGAGGGAATCCATGTAAAGATGCCTGGCATGTAGTAAATGCTCAATACATTGTAGCTATTTACAAAAAAGTTTACTTACTTTGAGAGATAGAGCAAACATGCATGTGTAAGCAGGGGAAGGGCAGAGAGAGAGGGAGAGAGAACATGAGCAGGGGAGGGGCGCAGAGACAGGGAGAGAGAGAACCCCAAGCAGGCTCTGCGCTGTCAGCACAGAGCCCAACGCAGGGCTAGAACCCATGAACCGCGAGATCACGACCCGAGCTCAAGCCGAGCCGGACGCTCAACCGACTGAGCCACACCCAGGCGCCCCAACTTTAGCTGTTTTTAACAATGTCTTCCCCTGGAAGGAGCATCTCTTGTGACTTACCCCTTGTAAGACTTGAAAGCTGTCGTTGTTGGGTGGTGGGTCTTGATCTGGGTCAACACCGACTCTAGAAGCCGCCAGGGAGAAAGACAAGGAGAAAAACGGAGAGTGTTAGCTTGGGCCGTGGCGGCCATGCTGGCGGCAAGTAGCCAAGAGGGCTGACCATCTCCCGGAAGCGGAAGGAGTAGTTAGCTAAAAGAAGAGGAAGGCCGCCATGCAAGTCGTGAGAAAGAGGTCACGTACCATGCCAGAGCCCAGGGGGCAGAAGAGGCAAGAAGTCCCGTGTGCTCACACCCCACCCTGGCCTCTGGGGAACGGCACCAGATGGTCCGAGTTATCCGAGGGGGGATCCCGCTGCCCCCCACCTTTTCCTTTCTGCTGCTTCCTCCCCTCTGCCCTGACCTTTGAATTCCCCAAACATCTGCTACGGGATGTTTCACATGTCCAGGGCAGTGCTGGAGGAATTCATAGTGAACACCTAGACGCCACCGTTGATATTTTGCTGGAGTTTCTTTATCGCATATCTAGCCATGTGTCTATCGGCTAATTTTTCAGAGGCATTCAAATAAAGTTGCAGCCGTCCGTACACGTCGCCTCAATACCCGAGCGTGCACATCATTAACGTTTTGTCCTTGTGGCCCCCGCGTCCTCCTGCAGCAGAGACGACCTGAGAACCGGCACATTCGAGATCAACAACTGAAGGCAGACGGAAAAGGCCAAGTGGCGAGATCTGCTCACAGCAAATCCCATGCGTCTACTGGGGTTGAGTTGCCCTGTACCTTCCTCACTCGGAGGCAGAAAGCTGTGATGCCCATGACACGGAGAGCACGGGGAAATGGGGGAGAAAACAAAGAGGCCAGGAACATTCTCTGTCTTCCCTCGCTCCCTTGGGTGCTGCAAAGAACTGTAAACTGAGAATGCGGCTTTTTTTGTTTTTTGGGGTTTTTTTTTTGGGGGGGGCAGGTATAACTTGAGCTTAAAGGGAGGTACCAAGTGGCCTCAACCAAGGGTCTCTGCAGCCCCGTGTGCACACCTTACTTTTCTCCCTCTCCCTCCCTCTTTCCCACCTGTGAGGCCACGTCACGTCTTGAGAAAAGAGACGAATGGAAAAGGGAAATAGAAGACAACCTCCTCACAAAGCCAACCTCTGCCCTGTCTCATTCCAGGTCTGTCCGGCACTCACCCAAGGCGTGGAGCCCTGGAAAGGGGCGCTCTGGAGGGAAAGGGGACAGACCTCCCAGATGTCGCGGAAGGCGGAGTTGAAAACCACAGGATGAATGCACACATCTGGCAAATATTTGCTGAGTGCCTACTCTTCTAGCTAAAACCTAGTGTACCTGACACAAGAGTTCCTCCCTACGGGCCTGGGGCTTGGGAGGACCTTTGCAGGGAGTTAGATGGACTTTGCTCTGTGTCTAGGAGCTGCCTCTAGGCAGGAGGTTCTGAGGCTTGGAGGCTTGTCGTCATCACCGGACGTTATCCGGGGGACCTCCGCGCAACAAATCTCACAGAGATTTTCTGACCGGAAATCTGTCCAGTTCAGGGGCCTCAGGGCTGCCCCTTAAAAACGTCACACCAGGGCCTCCATGTACCCGATGTGTCTAATGCATCAGAGTGCTAGAGGAGGGGTCGCATATGGGCTTCCTCGCTCTTGATTTTGAGCCCTCACCTGTTTTGGAGACTCTCAATGAATGAACATACAGTTCGCAGAGAAAAGTCCTCTGTATGGTGAGTTTGTCAGCATTTGTAAGATCAACGGCTAGGAATCCAGTATGAGGCCTTGCTCTTTGGATTCTACAGCAGCACGAAGCCACTTAATGGCAGGCTAGTTCACTTGGATGAGCTCCCCCATGCAGACTCAGAGGGGCGGAGCAGCGGTTACCCCGGCATTTCTCAGACGGCCTGCCAGAATGCCAGGTGACACAGCAGTCCTCGGCCTAACCAAAAGGCCTAACCATACCGTGGGGCAGGAGCAATCAGATTATGGGATCTGAAGGGCATGGAATGCAGTATGGCCAAGGACATGGCGGCCCAGACCTGCCACTCATAATCTCTCCTTTCTGTACTGTGAATTTCGAAACAGGTGTAATGAGCCTTCATAAGTGGCTTCTATGTCAGCAAAGATGAAACAAATGGACTTTGCTGGCCTAGATGAAATAGGAAGGCGACGGGTAAGAGAAAACGTCACGTATGCCCTGTATTACGATAACGAAAACAAAACCAAATACAATAAAAGCTGCCACATGAAATTTAGCCCCCTCTATTCTTTTAACGAATCTCTATTAAGAGGAAAACAACTTGTTTCACAAGAATCAAATTCTGTGGAACAAGAGCTGCTTAGAAAGACTGGGTGGTGACTATTCTCACTCGAGTCCTGGCAATGTCAGTGGAACTCTTTCTCCTGGGCCCGCTGTGGCCAGGCCGGAATGCAAAACAACAACGCACAACACGTTGAAAGGACTTGATAAACTCACAAAAGTAGGGCCACCTTAACCTCATCTCAAACCTGTAATGTTCAACATTTTGTTTGGGGGAACCTGGGAATGATTCCAGATCCACGCTGTCCAGCAGAACTTTCTGCAACGATGGTAGTGGTCTAGATCTGCGCTGTCCAATGTGCTAGCCACGGGCCACATGGGGCCGGCCGCTGAGCAGTTGAAATTTCACTCAGTTTCACACCAAAAGAGAAAACAAAGCAAGCAAACGAGTGTGCTCATTCTGGAATGAATAAATACAGAAAGAAGGTGAATAATTTCCCTTTTGGTCTAAGTACCTTGGGATCAGCTGCTGTATAAAATGCCATGAAATGCCAGGAATTTTAGAAGTGTTCCACTTTAATCGATAACTTTTCAAAAATTTGAATGGCTGAGGTCCTAAATAATTGGAGGACCATGAGACACATACCTTCATGCAAAACCCTGAACACCAGATCATAGGCGGAATTCTCGAACGTCCCAAGGGTAATAACTTGTACTTTGCCCAAAGGACCTTCCTTCCTGAAGGTGGGATATTTCAAAAGAAAGGGTTCCCTCTGCAACTTAACTGGTACCTAGAGTCAGGTCTCCAAAAGTTAACGTGTGTGTGTGTGTGTGTGTGTGTGTGTGTGTGTGTGTCTGTGTTTGCGCATGCATGTGTATTTTAAACAGTAGAGAAAAATGTGAACCCAGGGAATTTAACAGCTTCCTTTAATTATATGCACATCATTACAGTATATCTGGAGCCTGGTGATATCGTGATGAACATGCCTGATGACAGGCATCGCTATTCTCTCTGCTGCCCTCAGTGACGTACTTTCACAGTGGCGAGAACAGAGTTCAAGCCTATTCTGCGCTGGTTTATCTACCAGCATTGATAATCAGATCAGGAAGGAAAAAGGAAACATTCAAGTCTTTGCTCTGTTTGCTCAACATTGCCACTCTTAAGCCTAATCCAATCGTAAACTTGGATGAACACTGAGAAACAAACCGCATTAAAAGAGTCTTTATCTTCTGGTTTAAAAAACAACTCTTTTTTTAAACCAGAAGATAAAGACCTTTTGGGATGAGCACTGGGTGTTGTATGGAAACCAATTTGACAATAAATTTCATATAGTGAAAAATAAATAAATAAAATAAAATAAAATAAAAAACGACTCTTTTTGTATCTTCTGATTCACCATAAGGTACAAGTACACAAATACAGACTTAAAAATCTAAGAGAGTGTTGGTGCTTGATTAAGACTGATTCTCCAGTCACGACGGAAATAACAAATGCTAGTTCTCTTGGGGCGCCTGGGTGGCTCAGTCAGTTAAGTGTCAGACTTCGGCTCAGGTCATGATCTCCTGAGTTCGAGCCCCGGGGTTGGGCTCTGTGCTGACAGCTCGGAGCCCGGAGCCTGCTTCTGATTCTGTGTCTCCCCCACTCTCTCTCTCTCTCTGCGCCTCCCCCATTCACACTCTGTCTGTCTCTCTGTCTCAAAAATAAATAACCATTAAAAAACAATTCTAGTTGTCTTCAGGAGTTAAAAGCCTTGTCTACTAGACCAGAAACAAGACTTTGTGGGAAAAGACTTTGTGGCTCTGAAAATGGACTGCTCTCAACGCTAAGCTCAGTGGTAAAAGAAGGGAGAGACACTTGCCATCTCCGGCCTTGGTGTTGACACACGTTGTCCAATATGCAGGGCAAGGGGACAGAATCTCAGGAACACCGACACATCAATCAACCCAGAGAAAGGGCGGGAAAAAGGGTTAGACGTGACCCGACCTCTTGCCCTTTTGCTGGAAGGGGCAGGGGGGTGGCACACACAGGGAGGAAGAAAGAGACAAAACAGCATGGAGAGAAACATCTCAGGTTAGGAGGAGGAGAGAAGCCAGGCCCGGTTAATTGGTTTCTGAGGACGCCCTTGTGTCACCTGAAGTACTGTGAGCGGCGTTCGTTCTGGTCCTCTTCGGAGGGCTCCTCGACGCCAACTCTGGGCAGCAGAAAAAGGGAGTGTGAGTGTGACAGGGACACGGGGGAGCCAGGAGCTGCGGACACGGGACCGGGACCACGCCCATCAGAGAACAGCCTGGCTCACCTTGAATATAAATCTGGACCCTCTCTTCAGCTGTCCCCATTGGCTTAAACCCGGAGAGGCCGAGGGGCCACCAAACTTAGATTCAAAGCAACAATGGTAGGAGCTAGCTCAAATGAGGATCGACTCGGAAGGAAGACGAGCCTCTCAAGATATAACGGAAGGACATCAGAGGACTAAGTGCAACGCACAGGTGATGAGTTCCTACTTTTCAGGAATTCATCTGTTTCATAAAGCAAGATCCATCCGTAGGACACCCGGGAGACAAAGTTGTCACTAAACACACACTTGAAGTGTTTACACGTATTTTGACACATATTGGACAGAAACAGCAAAAAGTAAACCATGTTGTCCACAGGTTTGACCTGAAGGTCAGGAGCACAACTGCTGCTATTCTCTGTCTTGTGCCTTAGAGCTGGCACGGCCCATCTGCACCTTCCTTAACAATTTCTGGGTTATTCAGGGTTCATTTGAACTTTGCCATCGTCTTCTAGGAGCAGGGTTTCACCGTCTTGGCGCTGTTGACATTCTGGGCCCTGGCCTCTGCCTACGAGATATCAGTAGCATCCCCCCTGCCCCGTTGAGGCAACCAAAAATATCTCCAGACATTGACATATGTCCCCTGGGAGGCAACCTGCCCTTGGTGGAGAACCACTGCGCTAAATCATGTGCAATACCAATTAGGGGTGCTATTGCCCCCATGGGTGTGAAAATTGGTTCTTAGGAGACAAAAAAAAAAAAACCCTTTAGATATTACAGTGGTTTCTAGCCCTCTGAAGCGTGATAGCACATAAACAGGTACATAGCAGATCTGTGGTATTAAATTTTCGCTGGAAGAGGTCTTTGGGAAAAAGACATTTTTGAAGGACTCCTTGTAGGGGGTGTGGGGGGGCAATAATGAAAACCAGAAGGGCAAAGACAATGCCCAAACTCTCATGCTACTAACATCCCCTGAAATATATGAGTGAGAATGTGATGCTTCTTCAGGTGCTACTTTTAACTAGTCACACGTTCAGAACGTGACTTAAACCAGACTCTGTATTTTACGGGAGCATTGAAAAAGCATAACAGGAGCGCCTGGGTGGCGCAGTCGGTTAAGCGTCCGACTTCAGCCAGGTCACGATCTCCCGGTCCAGGAGTTCGAGCCCCGCGTCGGGCTCTGGGCTGATGGCTCGGAGCCTGGAGCCTGTTTCCAATTCTGTGTCTCCCTCTCTCTCTGCCCCTCCCCCGTTCATGCTCTGTCTCTCTCTGTCCCAAAACTAAATAAACGTTGAAAAAAAAAAATTTAAAAAAAAAAAAAAAAAAGAAAAAGCATAACAAATTCCAGAAAAGCGAGCCAGACTCCACCAGTGTAAGAGTCACTAATGACCAGAACAACAGCAAGCGTAGCAGTACTAACGGTGATAGAAGAGCTAAAATACAACAAATGCTTACCCTGTGCCAGACGGTACGTTTAATGAGCAAATTCTTTATCACATTTATTTGTCGTCACATTTTGGCCTCACGCTAGTGTCCCCATCGAAACCGGTGAGGGAGAGCGAGTTGACGAGCCTCAATAAGTTGCCCAAGGTCACAAAGGTAGAAAAATGGTGGAATCGAGATGGCGGCGTAGGAGGACGCTGGGCTCACCGCACATCCTGCTGATCACTTAGATTCCACCTACACCTGCCTAAATAACCCAGGAAACCGCCAGAAGACTAGCAGAACGGAGTCTCCGGAGCCAAGTGTAGATGACAGGCCCACGGAAGAGGGTAGGAAGGGCAGCGAGGCCATGAGCGCTCCATGGGCTGGCGGGAGGGAGCCGGGGCGGAGGGGCCCCAGAGTCTGGCTGGCAAAAGCGGAGGGGCCGGACGGAGTGTGTTCCGACAGCAAGTGGGACTTAGCATCTGGAAGGTTGTAAGTTAACAGCTCTGCTCGGAGAACGGGTGAGCTGGAGGACAACGGGAGGGAGAGTTGTTGAGCCCCGGACAACAGAGCTCAGCTTGGCGGGAAACAAAGGCGCTCACCAGCACCATCTCCCTCGCCCATCCCCCAGCCAAAATCCCAAAGGGAACCTGTTCCTTCCAGGGAACTTGCTGGCACCGCGCAAACACCCAACGCTGTGCTTCTGCGGATCCATCCCTCCGGTGGGTCTGACTCCCTCCCGGTGCCGCAGGGCCCCTCCCTAAGCGGATCTGCGAAGGAAAAGCGAGCTGAGCCTGCCCCTCCGCCCCTGTGCACCTTGCTGATCCTCGCCAGCTAATACGCCAGATCCCCAGCACCACAAGCCTGGCAGGGTGCAAGTAGCCCAGACGAGCCACACCACCCCACAGTGAATCCCGCCCCTAGGAGAGGGGAAGAGAAGGCACACACCAGTCTGTGGCCCCAGTGGTGGGCTGGGGGCAGACATCAGGTCTGACTGTGGCCCCGCCCACCAATGCAAGTTATTCAAGACAGCACAGGGGAAGTGCCCTGCAGGTCCGCACCACTCCAGGAACTATCCAAAATGACCAAATGGAAGAATTCCCCTCGAAAGAATCTCCAGGAAATAACAACAGCTAATGAACTGATCAAAAAGGATTTAAACAATATAACAGAAAGTGAATTTAGTTAATTTTATTAATTTTATGAATAATAGTCATAAAATTAATCACTGGGCTTGAAAACAGTATACAGGACAGCAGAAAATCTATTCTTACAGACATCAAGGAACTAAGGAACAGCCAGGAGGAGCTAAAAAATGCCATCAATGAGCTGCAAAATAAAATGGAGACAACCACGGCTCGGATTGAAGAGGCAGAGGAGAGAATAGGTGAACTAGAAGATAAAATTATGGAAAAAGAAGAAGCTGAGAAAAAGAGAGGTAAAAAAATCCAGGAGTATGAGGGGAAAATTAGAGAACTAAGCGATGCACTAAAGAGAAATAATCTATGCATAATTGGTATTCCAGAGGAGGAAGAGAGAGGGAAAGGTGCTGAAGGGGTACTTGAAGAAATCATAGCTGAGAAATTCCCTGATCTGGGGAAGGAAAAAGGCATTGAAATCCAAGAGGCACAGAGAACTCGCTTCAGACGTAACTTGAACTGATCTTCTGCACAACATATCATAGTGAAACTGCCAAAATACAAGGATAAAGAGAAAATTCTGAAAGCAGCGAGGGATAAACGTGCTCTAACATATAAAGGGAGACCTATAAGGCTCGTGACCGATCTCTCTTCTGAACCTTGGCAGGCCAGAAAGGAATGGCAGGAGATCTTCAATGTGATGAACAGGAAAAATATGCAGCCGAGAATCCTTTATCCAGCAAGTCTGTCATTTAGAATAGGAGAGATAAAGGTCTTCCCAAACAAACAAAAACTGAAGGAATTCGTCACCACTAAACCAGCCCTACAAGAGATCCTAAGGGGGATCCTGTGAGACAAAGTACCAGAGACATCGCTACAAGCATGAAACCTATGGACATCACAATGACTCTAAACCCATATCTTTCTATACTAACACTGAATGTAAATGGACTAAATGCGCCAACCAAAAGACATAGGGTATCAGAATGGATAAAAAAACAAGACCCATCTATTTGCTGTCTACAAGAGACTCATTTTAGACCTGAGGACACCTTCAGATTGAGAGTGAGGGGATGGAGAACTATTTATCATGCTACTGGAAGCCAAAAGAAAGCTGGAGTAGCCATACTTATATCAGACAAACTAGACTTTCAATTAAAGGCTGTAACAAGAGATGAAGAAGGGCATTATATAATAATTACAGGGTCTATCCATCAGGAAGAGCTAACAATTATAAATGTCTATGCGCTGAATACCAGAGCCCCCAAATATATAAAACAACTACTCACAAACATAAGCAACCTTATTGATAAGAATGTGGTAATTGCAGGGGACTTTAACACTCCAGTAACAACAATGGGTAGATCATCTAGACACAGGATCAATAAAGAAACAAGGGCCCTGAATGATACACTGGATCAGATGGACTTGACAGATATATTTAGAACTCTGCATCCCAAAGCAACAGAATATACTTTCTTCTCGAGTGCACATGGAACAAATCAGAAGACTATGGATGCCGGCGAGGATGTGGAGAAACGGGAACCCTCTTGCACTGTTGGTGGGAACGCAAATTGGTGCAGCCACTCTGGAAAACAGTGTGGAGGTTCCTCCCAAAATTAAAAATAGACCTACCCTATGACCCAGCAATAGCACTGCTAGGAATTTACCCAAGGGATACAGGAGCACTGATGCATAGGGGCACTTGTACCCCACTGTTTATAGCAGCACTCTCAACAATAGCCAAATTGTGGAAAGAGCCTAAATGTCCATCAACTGATGAATGGATAAAGAAATTGTGGTTTATATACACAATGGAGTACTACGTGGCAATGGGAAAGAATGAAATATGGCCCTTTGTAGCCACGTGGATGGAACTGGAGAGTGTGATGCTAAGTGAAATAAGCCATACAGAGAAAGACAGATACCATATGGTTTCACTCTTATGTGGATCCTGAGAAACTTAACAGAAACCCATGGGGGAGGGGAAGGAAAAAAAAAGAGGTTAGAGTGGGAGAGAGCCAAAGCATAAGAGCCTGTTAAAAACTGAGAACAAACTGAGGGTTGATGGGGGGTGGGAGGGAGGGGCGGGTGGGTGATGGGTATTGAGGAGGGCACCTTTTGGGATGAGCACTGGGTGTTGTATGGAAACCAATTTGACAATAAATTTCATATATTGAAAAACAAAAAGCCAGAAGACAAAGCTGAAAATGAACGTAAATGCTAATTTACTACATGCTATAAAATAGTCTAAAAAGAGAAAAAAAAGAAAAAGAAAAAGAAAAAGAAAAAGAAAAAGAAAAAGAAAAAGAAAAAGAAAAAGAAAAGAAAAGAAAAGAAAAGAAAAGAAAAGAAAAGAAAAGAAAAGAAAAATGGTGGGATCAACGCTGCGACACCGAGGCTCTTAGACCCAGGAGCCCAATTCCCTCACCTCACAGAATCTGCCCTTTGATTACATGCTGGCGTCCTTAAACTCTCTTAAAATAATCCAGTTACAAATGCTATTACATAAAGAGCTCAGGGCTTTTCTCTGCCTTTATTCTTCAAGTTATCTCGCAAAGAGCTTTATCGTAAATTCTCTGTCTCACAGGATTACCCTTACTTGTCCTTGAGTGTTTGCGTTCCTGCACACTGGGCTGTGAAGGGCAACTGCTCGTTGGACTGTGTCACTTGAAGCGGGGGCTCCAAAGAGAACAGCCACCATGCCGCCAAAATGTGCTCTGGGCACATACGAGACTCCTCTGCTGAAGCAATCCTGTGGGTCACTTTTTTTTAATTGCTAAAATTATGTCCTTTGTGAATAACAACACCTGCTCAAGAGACTACGAAAAATATGCAGTCTGTGCATTAACGGAAAACCATTGGAGCATTTTTGCTATTATGTTTTAAAATATCAATCACGACCTACCAATTTAGAAAGGTAAGCTGGATTTCTTGGGTGGCTCAGTCGGTTGAGCATCCGACTTCAGCTCAGCTCATGATCTGGCGGTTCGTGGGTTCGAGCCCCGTGTTGGGCTCTGTGCTGACAGCTCAGATCCCGGAGCCTGCTTCGGAGTCTTTGTCTCCCCCTCTCTCTTTCTGCCCCTCCCCCGCTCTGCTCCACTCTCTCTCGCTCTCTCTCAAAAATAAATAAGCATTAAAAAAATTTAAAAACAAATAAATCACAACTAACTCCTAATTATTTATGGTGGAACTCTGAGACCCACCCTGGGCTTTTGATGTTGAGCAGCCACTTAACACCTCATCAGGGCCTCTGTCAGCAGCCTAGAGAAGTAAGGAACAAGTAGGTATTAAAGTTTACCGAGGTCACAGAGGTCAAAACCCCACACTGAACTTCACGGGGTTTCTGAATCAATTTAGAATAAGAACCTGGTTCACATAAATGATTCATGGCCATCAGGTAACAACATCACAAGCCACAGGCCAGAAAAACCAATCAATCTCATTAGTTTCTTTGTGAGGGAATGTCTTTCCGTGTAATCTCTACATATGTCAGTTCCCACACTTACGTAATCACTATTTATACACATCAGGAAAATGCAATGAACTAATGCCATGTGTATTTTTCACCAATTTGCTTCATGACGCTGTCTGGGTGGAGTTGGTCAGAAAGAAGGAAAGAATAAAGATAGGGGCAGAAACTGGAAAATGATATAGAAAATCAAGGCAATGAAAAGCTAGCTCTTTGAAAAGATCCACAAAGTTGACAAACCTCTGGCAAGACTGAAAGAAAAAAAAGAGAAAGATACAAATTACCAATATCAGCAGCGAAACAAGGGGTATCACCGTAGAGCTCACAGACATCAACAGTTTCACAAACTACCATAATTCACCCAGTAGGAAACAGATCATCTTAATAGCCCTATAAGTATTTTTTTTTAATGTTTATTTATTTTTGAGACAGAGAGAGACAGAGCATGAACGGGGGAGGGTCACAGAGAGAGGGAGACACAGAATCTGAAGCAGGCTCCAGGCTCTGAGCTCTCAGCACAGAGCCCGACGCGGGGCTCGAACTCACGGACCGCGAGATCATGACCTAAGCCGAAGTCAGACGCTTAACCGACTGAGCCACCCAGGCGCCCCAAATAGCCCTATAAGTATTAAAGAAATTGCCTTCACAATTTAAAAGCTCCTGAAAAAGAAGTCTCCAGGACCGGACGATTTTATACGAGAATTCCATTAAACTTCCAAAAAGAACTAACACCAATTCTACACAATCTCTTTCAGAAAACAGAAGAGCAGGGAACATGCCCCAGCTCATTTTGTGAGGCCAGATTACTCTGATACCAAAAACAGACAAAGGTAGTACAAAACAAGAGAAAACTACAGACCAATATCCCTCATGAACACAGACCACAAAAATCCTTAACAGAATAACAGCTAATAGAATTCAGCAGTGTATTAAAAACTCATACACCACGACCAAGTGGGGTTTGTCTTAGGGAAGTATTTTAATTAATTGATGTAAGCCACCATATTAACAGGCTAAACAAGAAAAATCATATGATTTTATCAGTAGATACAGGAAAAGCATTTGAGAAACTTCAGCATCCGCTCATGATTAAAAAAAAAAAAAACCAACAAAACCTCAAAAATCTAACAATAGATAGAAACTCCCTCAACTTGATGAGGAACATCTACAAAAACCCTACAGCTAATATTATACTTATTGGTCAAAGACTGAATATTTTCCCCTTACGACTGGAAACAAGATCAGGATGTCAGCTCATGTCATTGTTACTCGACATCATATTGAAAGTCCTAGCCAGAACAGTAAGTCAAGAAAGGGAAATAAAACGTACACTGATTGCAAAGGAAGAAATAAAACTGTCTCTGTTTGCAAATGATGTGATGGTCTATGTAGGAAATCCCAAAGAATTTATAAACAAAACCAAACAAAAGCCTCCCAGAGCTAACAAACGAGTCCAGCAAGGTCACAGGATACGAGATCAACATACAAAAACCCACTGTATTTCTATATCCTAGCAATGAACACATGGAGCCTGAAATTGAAGACAGAGTAACATTTATAATTGCTCAGAAGAGAAGAAGTACTTAGATACAAATCTCACAAACCATGCATAAATGAAGAAACGTGCCGCGTTCATGAATTGGAAGACAGAAAACGAGATGGCAGTTCTCCCCAAACTTACTATAGGCTTAACGCAATCCCTGTGAAAATTCCAGCCAGGTTTTTTTCTTATTTTTTAGAGATGGACAGGCTTCTTCTAAAATATATATGGAAAGCAACGAGAACAGCTACGAGAGTTTTGAAAAAGAATAATGTGGGAGGGCTCCCTCTACCTGATGCTACAGCTTATTACATAACTATAGTTATCAGGACAGTGTGGAGGGGTGACCACATTCATCAGTGGGGCAGAATACAGACAAACCCACGTGCATCGAGCCAACTGACTTTTGGCAAAGGAGCAAAAGTAATCCAACAGGGTAAGACTTGTCTTTTTAACACATTGTGCCAGAACAACCGGATGGCCAATAGGCAAATAAAAAAGATAATAAAACCTAAACCTGAGCCTCGCAGCTTATATAAAAATTAACCCCAAATGGACCACAGACTCAAATGTCAAGCATAGAACTAAGAAAACTTTTAGAAGATAACATAGAAGAGGGGCGCCTGGGTGGCTCAGTCGGTTGAGCGTCTGACTTCGGCTCAGGTCACGATCTCGCCGTCCGTGAGTTCGAGCCCCGTGTCAGGCTCTGTGCTGACAGCTCAGAGCCTGGAGCCTGCTTTGGATTCTGTGTCTCCCTCTCTCTCTGCCCCTCCCCCGTTCATGCACTTGCTCTCTCTCAAAAATAAACATTTAAAAAAAGAAGATAACACAGAAGGAAATCTTCACGGCCTAGGGCTTGACGGAGAGTCCTTACATATAACACCAAAGGCACGATGTGTAAAAGGGAAAAAAAAGATAAACTGCACTCCCTCAAAACTAAAACTTCTGTTCTTTGATGACTCTACTAGAAGACAAGCTACAGACTGGGAGAAAATATTTGCAAACCACATCTCTGAGAAAAGACTAGTATCTATAATAAATAAAGAACACTCAGAACTCAATAAAAAAAAAAAACCCAAACAATCTGATTAGAAAATAGATGAAAAGTGTGAACAGGCGTTTCACCGAGGAAGACAGATGAATGGCAAATGGGCACATGAAGAGATGTTCAACACCATCGGTCATTAGAGGAGTGCACATGAAGGCCACGGGGAGGTATCCCCACCCACCTGTTAGAACAACTACGATGACAAATGGTGGTTAACACCAAATGCTGGCGAGGAGGTGGGGGAACTAGATCTCTCGTACACCCGGTCACACACACACTCATTTCCGGGCCCCTCAGTGTGTGCTATGTTCTGGGTGCTATCTATATGTTACATCAGTATTTCCACAACACAACAGTGATTATATTTGTACACGTACGGCTCGTGTGCCTCATGGAAAGCTGCCTACACTCTCAGCTCTGGGTAGGGCAGTTTTGATGGCCCGATTTAGAAAAGGGTTACCAGAACTGCAAAATGTCCCCAGTCACCTCTCTACTCTCAGTGGAAAAGTATTCAGTCGTATCTGTGTGGGGTGGGGGAGGGTGGCAGGAGGAAGAGGGGACTTATAAATGAGCAGGAAAACCAAACAGGATTTCCTCAGGCTCTGAGCATCCAGGGTACCCACGGAGTGCCCCAACAGGAGCAGAACGTCACCTCGGAGGTCACCGAATGCAAAGGTCCTCAAGTGTGTGCGGGGCACAAGCCTCCTCTCTTGCGTTTATTCTTACACAGAACAAAGATGGTACCGTCTTAGGTCTCAGAGTTAGTGCCAAAAATCTGTCCATTTTCTTCTTTAGGTTTGTATTCCCACAATGAATTATTTTCCCTAGAGACTCGTGCCAGGAGATCGAAATTCTCATCACCCCCCATTTCACGACGCGGCGGCAGTCCCTAACACAGCCGACCTTCTTAAGGTTAAGGCTGTGGACTGTGTGGCAAGACTGCCCGGGTTCAAGTCCCAGCTCATCCACCGAAAGCTCTGTGACCCGGGCAAGTTATTGCCAGCATCGCAAGTGTTAGCTATGATACGACTGTCTCTGACCCCCCCCCCCCACCTGCTAGGTTCTGCAGACCCACCAGGATGCGAGGCTGAGACTCGCTAGCCCAGAAATGGTGGGGCTGGCAGGCGCCAAGCCCAGGAACCCCTGCCCGCCATTGATACAAAAGTCCCTAATGGTGGAGGAGACTGTTCTCTCAAATTCCAGCTTTCTCCCAAGTTCCACGTGTCCCCCTCACCCTAAGGATGACTACGAGATCTTTGTAGGTCCTCTCTCCTCCAAAGGTAGGTATGCTGGACACCGTTAGGCCAGTGCGCTCTGTATTCCAGAGAAGGGAGTAGGGAATGAAAGGCCAGGAGAGAAAGGAAGAAACAGCGCCACCTTGTGGCTTTTCGGAGGATCCTTCACACCTAAGCACTCAACCTCTGCAGACCCAAAACTGAGGGGCGCGGTGGGAGCCCCTCTGGGGAGGCAGAACTTCACGTCCAGGACAACCGAGGCCCAAAGACGTGAAGGGCTTGCCTTGAACCAGAGCCGGGGTTAGGCTCAGGGGCTCTTGACCCCTGCTCCAGGCTCCTCTGGGACAGCTCCTCTAAGGAGCTGGGGGCACAGAAGCACACTCTGGAATCCAAACCCTCTTTGAAACAAAATCAAATTTAGGTCAGTTGCTCTCTCTCCCGACACAGCTGCCAAACCACAGGCAGGGGACATCCATGAGGCTGCAACAAATAAGGGTTACGCAGGAAATGCCACACCTCTTTTGTGCACTCAAGCGAGAGGAGACACGGTTTCCTCTGAAAAACAAAACCCTAATTGCCTCTTTTTATTTCTTGTTATCATCTGAAGCGGATGAGCTTCTTTTGAAGGCCGCAGGTTTGATTTCAGAGGAATGTCAAATGCCAGACAAAGTCTGGCAGCAGCTTTGAGGCTTTTGAATTCCGGCCCTGTCGCTGTTCCAGCAAGGTCCAGGTGTTTCTAACGCCCCGTGCGTCTGTACTCACAAACATTTTACACGGCAACCCTTTTTCTCATGGAAAACTCAATACTCTGACTTTTCAGTTATTGCTTTTTATGTTTAAGCCCTCCCACAAACCCACAACAACAACAACAACAACAACAACAACAACAACAAACGTAAAAACCTTCCATGCACTGAGCTGTCTCCCCCTGTGTGTGAGCACAGGGACATAGTTAGACGCAAAACTGTCCGTGCTTTCAAACTGACCTTATGTTAAGCCACGACAGCATGGGTGTTGTGCCTCCGCCAATGATCCAGACAGTGAAGAAGACGATGAGGAGGGTGGTCGTGAACATCATCTGGCGAGCGTAGGATGCCGTGTCACGGATGGCCAGCGCAAATGCCATCGCGCCCCTGAGGCCTGCGGGGACCAGAGAGGAAGATCTGGTTATAAGGGCGGATGACAATGTGTCCTCAGATCCGTTGCTGCCACTCAGGGCTAATAAACTATAACATCCACGTATGTTTCGGGAGTCAAACTGTCTTATTCAGAAAGAAGGACCTTAAGGGAATGTGGTTTTCTCTTGTTTGAAGTCTTCTTTTGCAAAATGCCCAAATGCGATGAGAAAAACACTGCACTACTTTGTCCGGCACACTCTAGAACAATAACACTCTTATTACGGAGATCATTCTCCTGCTAGTAACATGAAATAAAAAGAATGATAAATAAGAACTAATGAATATAAGCTCTCTAGGTCTGTGATTCATTATAAACTGAAGTAACAGGCTAGGTCTGAATACATCAAATACATATTTGTGATCTGTGTCCCAGGACCCACAGAGCAGCCTAGCATTTCCTTAGCAAAGCTACACAGAGAAGTAACAATACGACCTGATCTACGTCAAGCGTTGGCAATTTTTTTCTGTAAAGGGTCAGATAATAAATATTTTAGGCTTTGGGGGTCAAGAGGAAAAATCAAGGCTATTTTGTAGGTACTTACATAGAAGAGAAAAGCAAAAAAAAAAAAACAAAAACAACCCAAATTTCTACCAAATCTTATGGGCAAAAACCAAAAAGAGAATAATAACAACACAGTATAATGTGTTGTGATATAGGTGAATTCTTTTGGAGGACTATATTTCACTTAATTGGATTTCAAAGTTAGTGTCCTCTATCGTCAAATAGATTGTAAATGTCCATCTGTAAAAGCCACTCTTAGCCGTGGAGTATATGAAAATATGCAACAGCCAGATTTGGCCCAGGGGATGTAGTCTGTTGGCCCTTTTTCTACATTAATGGGTATTAAGACTAAGCGCCAAACACACGGTGAGTACAGCATAGCCTGGAACGAAGTTGAGTCATGATATTGGACATCTGAAACTAATATAACACTATGTGTCAACTATCCTAAAAAAACAACCCTGGGAGATAGAAATTAAATGTACGCAGTTAAGTATATTCATCTTTGCGTGTAAGTTTCAGAGCAGATGCTGTGACCTACAGAGTGCAACACTCACAAAGGAACTGAAACAGCAGTGAATTTTTTTTAATGTTTTATTATTTATTTTTGAGAGAGAGAGAGAGAGAGAGAGCGCACGAGCGAGTGGGGGAGGGGCAGAGAGAGAGGGAGACACAGACTTCGAAGCAGGCTCCGAGCTGTCAGCACAGAGCCCGACACGGGGCTCGAACTCACAAGCCTGGAGATCATGACCTGAGCCAAGGTCAGACGCTTAACTGACTGAGCCACCCGGGTTAATATATATTCACAAATACTTGTTCTCCTTTTATGCGAGTTCTCATATTTTCATCTTATGCTAGATTTTAATTACATTTAATAAAATGCTGGTTGCTTAAAAGATTAAGCTCCCACATTTTAATGTTTACCTTTCTAAGTTCTTTTGTTCCTTCTTCATACCATGCTCATCATTTGTTTTACGGTAAAGGCTGAATCCGTGGTCTTTAATAGACATCTGGTATAAGTTCCTATTCACCTTTGGCCAGACTGTGTATATTATATGAGAGAATAAAAAGCAATACCCCCTGTATCTGTTTGCATATTCTCCCGCCTTTCCTAACAGTTTGGTAAATTCCCTCATCTGCGAACTTCACAATCCACTAAAGCATGATTCAAAAAAGTTACATCAAAGGGGCACTTGGGTGGCTCAGTTGGTTAAGCAAACACTCGACTCTCGCTTTCAGCTCAGGTCATGATCTCGCGGTTTGTTAGTTCGAGCCCCGCCCTGGGCTCTGTTCGGGTAGTGCGGAGCCTGCTTGGGATTCCCTCTCCCTCTCTCACTGCCCCTCCCCTGCTTGCTCTCTCTCTCTCTCTCTCTCTCTCTCGATAAATAAGTAAACTTTAAAAAAGAGTTACGTTAAAAAACAGAGCCAAGTTAATGTTTTCTATTAATCCGTACTTGGGAAATAACACACACATGTAGATTGCCCTATAGCCAGCTTCGTCACCGATGAATACTTTGGCCTCTAAAGGGATGTTGTCTCAAAGAAGAAAAGTTAGGGGTCAGGGAGAGACAACGTGTGCTGCATTGTCTGGAGTTCCTTTTGATGGCGACATTGTTCCCAGCAGGAAATAATCTTTATAGGAGATGCCTTTAAACAGCACTGTGTACTGCCTTTTAGTCCAGAAAATAGTGGACATATTTTAAGTTTATCTTGGTGAATGAGTTCTCTCCAACTCATCTTGCTCTTCTCCACTAGAACTTTCTCTTTTAGGGGGGAAAGGGGTGCCTGGGTGGCTCAGTCGGTTAAGTGTCTGACTTTGGCTCAGGTCATGATCTCACCGTTCGTGAGTTTGAGCCCCACGCCGGGCTCTGTGCTGGCAGTCAGCTCAGAGCCTGAAGCCTGCTTCGGATTCTGTGTCTCCCTCTCTCTGCCCCTCTGCCCCCCCTCCCAAAATAAATAAACGTTAAAAATTTTTTTAAAAGAACTTTCTTTTTTCTAATATTTATTTTTGAGGGAGAGAGCACAAGCAGGGGAGAGGCAAATAGAGACAGAGAGGCAGATAGACAGACAGACAGACAGCTCTGGTGGAGAAGAGCAAGATGAGTTGGAGAGAACTCATTCGCCAAGATAAACTTAAAATATGTCCACTATTTTCTGTCCTTTCTCGCCTCAGCGGCTTCTGCACACTTCTCAGCTTTAGAGTGGAGAGGGGGGCATCTGGGAGACAGTATAAATCAAGCAGAATTATCACGGCCATTAACTTCCGGTTTGGGGCTCATCTTTGCTTACTCAAGTGAATTTTATTTTTTGCCTCACGGGAAGTTGGAGCTAGGAGGAAGCTCAACAATTAGCTCAATTTCATTATTTTCCAAGAGTGGATACTGCAGCTGGGAGGTACTGAGTGATGTGGCCTGTGTTCTTTCTCATTAAAGGCCCATCTCCCAGGGCACCCGGGTGGCTCAGTCAGTTAAGCGTCTGACTTCGGCTCAGGTCATGATCTCGCGGTCTGTGAGTTCAAGCCCCGCGTCGGGCTCTGTGCTGACAGCTCGGAGCCTGGAGCCTGCTTCGGATTCTGTGTCTCCCTCTCTCTCCGCCCCTCCCCTGTTCATGCTCTGTCTCTGTTTCTCTCTCTCTCTCTCAAAAATAAATAAACATTAAAAAAATTTTTTTTTAAACAGACCTATCTCCCTTGTAAGTTTAGGTCTGGAGCCCTTCTGGAAGATTAAGGGTTATGCACATCAACTAGAAAACAATCAAGCACTTTAAATACTCCTATATCGCCAGGCCCCGTGGGCGGTAGATAAACATGAAGACGCGGCTGTTTTAGGGGAGAATGTTCACATTTGGTAGTATGGTTCGCAAAATCGATATTACCTCTGTGTGACGCATAGGTCGGTCTACTCAGCACTGTGGGAGAAGGCAAAAAGAACCAGGAATTTTAACTTCTTTTTACGAACCTTATCCATCATAGTTTAGTCATGCTGACACGCCTGCCGAAGAAAGCTCATTTTCTTTACGTTCCCGGGGCTTTTACCTGAAAACATCATCATGTGTTGAAAGTTCCAGCCAATCTTATGCCTTCTGCCCAAGTTGAGGAAGAAGGAGAGCGGGTAGATGTGCGCAGCTCGGCCCAGGAAGATGGCAACCTGACCACCAGGTGGAGGTTAAGGGCCCAACAGGTTTCTAGAACGGCAGCTTTGCCTGGCCTCTGGTGGAGCAGAGAATTTTAGGAATGCTGGGACACCCTGTGACCAGGAGCTAACTGCACCACGATCAGGAGGGATGTGCAAGGCAGCCGGGCTAGACCCGGTGCCCTCGGAACGCGTGTCAGCTACAAGCAGGACGCAGGTGGCCACCTTTCCCGACCTCCTGGCTCACAGAGGTAATGCCTGGCCTGCTAGACGCACTGTTGTAACTTCTTGATTTAATTAAGCGAGTGTGGACCAAGTCTCCCCCCTATCTACACCTAAGCCGAGGAGCCCTGGCAGGGGTGGGGAGTTGAGAGGAGCAAACAGTGGCTTGGGCTCCATTAGAAGAAGGAAAGTCATGGGGTGCCTGGGTGGCTCAGTCGGTTAAGCGTCTGACTTCAGCTCAGGTCATGATCTCGCGGTCTGTGAGTTCGAGCCCTGCGTCGGGCTCTGGGCTGATAGCTCAGAGCCTGAGGCCTGCTTCCAATTCTGTGTCTCCCTCTCTCTCTGCCCCTCCCGCGTTCATGCTCTGTCTCTCTCTGTCGCAAAAATAAATAAAACATTAAAAAAAATTTATAAAAAAAAAAAAAGAAGGAAAGTCACGAGAAGAACAAATCTCTAACCCGTGGGTCAAAAGCTCATAAGCTTTAGTCAGAAGTAAACAGGAGGGGCTCGAAATGACCAGGAAGATGCTACGGCTAAGAGGTGCGGAAACTTGGGAGCACTTGGGACACTTCAGATGCATTCATGTCCCTCCCAAGACTCAAGAGGGGGTAGATGTCTCTACCCGGGTGGCTCAGATGTCTTTTTGGAGGCGTGAGCCCATAGAGGCAGAGGAGTGTGGCAAGCAAAAAATTCAGGGAAACGGGCCATTCGTCACTCGCTGAGTGGAGGACAGAGCCCGGCAGGGAGCCACATGCTGTCGTGGTTACAGGAGGAAACTGCCATGGGACCCGCGGGGACCGGGAGCTTCCGTTCCAGCTGAGTGCCAGCTGCCCAGGGCCGCAGCTGTTTCAGACAGAAGCCAGGGCGGAACTGTCCTCTGCCTTCTCCTGGGTAAAGGACGGACTGTTTTTCTGCTTTTAGCTTTTTTTTTTTTTGTTTTCTCCTTTGGTGTTGTGTTGTGTTGTGTTGTTTAGAACAGCAGGAAAGCAGGTAGCGCTCGGAAAGCTCAATTCCATCCCAGAAGCCAGGCAACCATCCTCCAGTGGGAAGTGGCCTTTGAGATTCCCAGGGGACCCGTCTTGCCCCCCCCCCCCCCACCGCCCGAGGCCCTCATCTGCAAACAAGGGCGGTGCTCTCACTATCCCTTGCAGGATGCTGTGCCAGGAATACAAATCCAGGAGGCATGTGAGGAGGTCTTTCTGAATCGAGAATAAAAACACTGATCCCCTTAGATTTGCAGCTGTCACTCTGGTGATAAACCCGAGAAAGGAGCCCCGGTGGAAGCCGATTAACACTCTAACTGGAAGGTCTCCACGTGCTTGGTGAGGGTCAGCTATGCCTGCACCATAAACGAAAAGTCCAGAAGAGAAAAACACTCCTTTTTTTTTTTTTTTTAAGGTTACCCACGAAGCCTCAGAAAAGGCAAGAGTATGGGCATCTGGGTGGCTCAGTCGGTTGAGCGTCCGACTTTGGCTCGGCTCATGATCCCGCGGTTCGCGGGTTCGAGCCCCACGCCGGGCTCTCCGCTGATGGTGCAGAGCCCAGAGCCTGCTTTGGATTCTCTCTCAAAATAAATAATAAACATTAAAAATTTTCTTACAAAAGTCAAAGGCAAGTGCAAATGCCCAGCAATAGGGGACTCCAGCTCCAGGCTGAGCTAGATCACTCCAGTTCCAAGGCCCTCCTGACTTGAGAGTAGCCAATCCCCTAAACTGTGTCTCTCTTCCAAAAACTGTGCTCACAGTGGAACTGAGTCAAGGAAATGAGTATTTTTCTATTTTGTGGTCTCTTCCTTTCCTTTTTTTTTTTCCTCCTGGGGGGGGGGGAGGGAAACGTCTTTTCCACAGTGAGCTGTCACGGTAGGGATGCTCCCATGAAAGCGTGCTTATAATGCCTGTGGGCTTCTCTGGGCAGCCAGAGGAAAGGCTGCTCGCTCCCATGTGTGGCTGGGAGCAAGACTAACAGAACCTTCGGGTCTTCGGAACTGGGAACCTCCTGGATTGGGATTCGTGCAGCACTGAAGTAAAAATGATTCGGGGACTGATGCAGATCCTGAAATACGTTTAGGTCTACGAACCCACGTAAGCCTTCTTTTTTCTCATCATGAAAACACCATGAACTAGCTTCCCCAGCGGTGGTCGCCTGTCCCCGCAGAAAATAGCAGAACCACACACACACAAAAAAGGATACAAAAGCTCCAATGATGAAAACGGGGCTGAAGACATGCTTCTGGAAGGTAAAGAGAGCCAGGCCCATGTAGGAGAAGATGAAGTTCTCTGCCAGGAAGTGTAACACCTCAAAGAGCTGCACAGAAAGGGAAAAGGAAGCCATAAGTCGTGTGGGCCCCCTCCCTGCTAGTCACAGGGCACTCGTGAGGACCCAGGGCCCGCTCTCACCTGCTTCGTTCGACTTCTTGATTCCACCGACAGATTGTTGTAGGTGTAATGAGCCTGCGTGATGCCACAGAAAAGGACAGCCACAACGCCTGGGGAGGGGTTGTTAAAAAAGAAAAAAAAATCAATGATGAAAAAAAAAAAGGAAGCAGGAAAAAAATCCCCGCTGAAACAAAAAAGTTAGGGTAGGCCCAACATATCCAGCTACGGGAACAGTTTGGAAAAGTTTCCTATTCCTGAAGGTTCCCCCTGCCCCCACCACTCCTACCAACCTTTCCTTCTTCTCATTCTGCCCGCCTTCAAAGCCAAGGTCCTTGACTTCCCTTCTTGCTACAGTTTTAAGGGCATTGTCTCCCCCTCCTCTAAACTGTTCCCGAATTTGGCATTTAGCGTTCATTTCTTCAAAGAGGCCATGAGGGCCCATCGTGCCCTTTTGTCCTGTTCCTCTCGGTTCTCAGAAGCCAGGGATTTTCATTCCAGGCAAACGCTTTCTGTTTTTGCCTCGTCTAGGGCTTGAGACCAAATGGATCCAGAGTACCGTTCCATTTATCCGAGCCTTCATTACCTCGATTTCTGATTAATGGTAACCATTTTGTTGTGCAAGACAGCTGACACGGGGGCCTTTGCCTATACATTTACAGATAACTGTCAAGTTTTAAAGAACTGGGATATTTTACAATGCTGCCTATAAATGCATGTTGCACTATTTTGAAAAGAGGATAAAAGGGCTCCCCCAACTACCTGGCTCATGTATACTAATTGTACTTGATTTTCTAGTGGAAAATTTCAGGGATTTAATAAAAATGTTTATTTATTTTTGAGAGTGAGCGAGCAGCGGAGGGCCAGAGAGAGAGGGGGACAAAGGATCCGAAGTGGGCTTTGTGCTGTCAGCAGAGAGCCTGACGTGGGGCTCGAACCCACAAACTGTGAGATCACGACCTGAGCTGAAGTCAGACGCTTAACCGACTGAGCTACTCAGGTGCTCCTGTGATATTCTTTCTCTTTCTTTCTTTCCTTCCTTTCTTCTTTCTTTCTTTCCTTTTTTTTCTTTCTTTCTTTTGTTTCTTTCTTTTCTTTCTTCCTTCCTTCCTTTCCTTCCTTCCTTCCTTCCTTCCTTCTTTCCTTTTCTTTTCTTTTTTGACAAGAGATTGTGAGGTGCTAAAACCACACGGTTACTTACACTAATAATTCATGAAACTGGCGTCATAAAAACACAGCACTGAAACACAGCCCCCGCTACAGTAAGGGGAAGGGCAGCCCAAGGGTAGTGTGAACCCACCTGTAAAGCCACAGGCTTCTGCCAAAAGGAACGTGCTCCAGGACATCAGGAAGAAGAGTGCCGTCTCCAGGAGGGGGAAGCAGTGCAGCTTGGTGAACTTGGTCACGTGGGCCCCCCCGTCAAGGAACTCGGCTCCAGGAACAAGTTATCAGGGCCACCAAGAACCACGCTCCATCAGCCCAGGACTCCCCTCCCCCTCCCTAAGGGCTATCCTTTCCCTCCAACGCTTCTTTTGGGGGCCCCACAGCTGCTGCTCGGTTCTTAAAGTCATAAAAACTGAGTTCTTTCTAGCAGGAAAGAGGTTACTGAGGGCTGGGAGAGAGGAGAAAGCGGGATACCATTTCTTGGGTCCACGGTTTCTGTCTGGGATGATGCAAAGGTTCCGAAAACAGACAGAGGGGATGCTTACACAATGTGGATGCACGTAATGCCACCGAGGTGGACACTGAAAAGTGGTTACAGGGGCAAATTGTGTTATAGGTATTTTATCGCAATTAAAAAAAAAAAAACAAACCGATAATGTAGCATACCGAAAACCAAATGGGGTGAATGGCACGGTATGTGAATTTTATCTTAATAAAGCTGTCTTTAGAAATTGAACTTTCTGGGCCGCCTGGGTGGCGCAGTCGGTTAAGCGTCCGACTTCAGCCAGGTCACGATCTCGCGGTCGGTGAGTTCGAGCCCCGCGTCAGGCTCTGGGCTGATGGCTCGGAGCCTGGAGCCTGTTTCCGATTCTGTGTCTCCCTCTCTCTCTGCCTCTCCCCCGTTCATGCTCTGTCTCTCTCTGTCCCAAGAATAAATAAACGTTGAAGAAATTGAACTTTCTAAGGAAACCAGAAAGAGGTCTTCTGTGCTCTTTGCAATGGCCCCTGGCTCTGAGGAGCACGATCTTGGCCTGAGGGGTGACTGGCAGGTCAGTCTTAGCAGTGCCGGGTGTGGGGGGGGGTACCACAGGCAGGCCGGGGGAGAGTAGGCCAGTGAGACTCTGACCTCTGTGGGCCACCAAGACCAGAGTTCACAGCAGGTGTCTCATGAAGGCATGACACACTAAAAAAAAAGAAAAAGAAAGAAAAAAAAAAAAAAGAAAGCACACCCCCAGGGGCAACTACAAGGTGCTTGTGTCACTTTCTGGGACCAGAGATTGCCCTCAGAGCACTGCCCTTCCACAGTGGTCCAGCACGGAACTATCTCACGAGTGCTTTCACCGAACAGTGGAAGTCCCCGGGGCATCTAAAGGGCCTCTGTGAAGAAAGCAACTGGATCCGCGCCATCCAATATGGCAGCCGCTAGCCACACGTGGCTGCTGAACGCGTGGCGTGTGGCTAGTCCAAACTGAGATACGCGGGAAGCGCAAAATACGTGCCGCGTCTCAGAGATTTAATATACAAATGAATGTATAAAGCCTCATTGATAATTTGTACAATGATCGGAGGCTGAGACGATGCGGCCGGCACGTGCGGCTCCCGTTACCTTGTACTGGGCAGTGGCGCCGTCGAAAGATATGACGAAGGACTCAGCACACCTGCCCGGGGGCCGCCTGCTCATTCCACACTGTGCTTTTACGTCGCTTGGTCGGCGTTTAACTCAAGATGATACCATCCTTCGCTTGAGGGAGGCCACCTTGCAGTAATTCCCACCAATGGCCGCAGGTGGTTGCGGCCACAGTAGCCCACGTGACCCGTAACAGTAGGTGGCAGTGGCGAGCTGGAATCTAAAGTACTTCCCAGCCTGCTCCCTCCCGGCCTCCTGTGTGGTGGTCCCTGACCCCCTGCCTCCTCCTGGCTCTTTTCACCACCACCCCCTAAAGCCAATGTTTTCCCTGAACTCGCATCCCCAACTGGTTCACAGCAGGGAGCCAATGCAAAGGGGGGGCACCGAGCTTCGGCCAGAGTCACACTCCCCAACCTTTTCTCGGACTCTTAGCTACACCCTCGATGGTCACGTTTGACCAAAGGGACCCATTTCGGGAGCCTGCAGAAAAAAAAAAATCCACCTCTGAAAGGGAGAACCGAGACCTTGTTGTCGCGAGCGCGACAGCACACGTTCCTACCCGGGGTGGGCACGATGACCACCAAAAGGATATTAGAGCCGTCACGACGCCAGTTACGGCTCCCATGGTAAAAGAGCCACTGAATATACCTAGGAAGATGCCCACTGATTTAAAAAAGGCAGCAGCATCAAAGGCATGAGTGTTCAGCCCTGCTGGCTGGTAGGCAACGATAGACCTGGGGTTTAAACAGAAGAGAGAGTTAAAACGCTGCCAAGCGGACAAAGCAACATAACTTTTATCGACCAAGCTGATAAAACCTCATTTAAAAAAAAACCCAGCCAGTTCAGTGTTGAATGCTTTTAAGATAAGCCTCTGAATTTGGCCCAGAGCATTCAGGAAGCCAGACTCTCTCTTCGTCGGGGAAGAAATGCTGTTACTTACGAGGACAGGACGATGGCAACAGCATCATTGAGGACGCTTTCTCCAAACAGGAGTGCGTAGAGGTCCACGTCTGCGTGCAGTTCGTTAAATATCGCCAGTACGGTCACTAAAAATGAGCACAAAGCAAATAAATTCGTTTCAGTTTCTGACTTTAAGCCACTGATGACAAATGCAGAGAGGCAATTCCTGCCTTTGGCGGGACAGGGTGGTTTGGGAGACAGTAAGGGAGTCAAGGACAGGTTGTGTATCTGCGGGATAAATGAAAATGACAGTCTTCCTGGTCTGGATGAGGTCTCATGTGGTGCTTGATTCTAGTAACACTGCACTGCGACTCTGCGCTTTCTACCGCAATCCCATCATGCTTTGAAAATACCGCTATTCCAGAACTTAAGAAAAATAATCACAGTTCATGTGATCTGGCTCCACTGGTGGGTTGAAATCTCTTTGAAGGCAAAAACCTTGTTTCATTGACCACCGCGTCCCCAGAACCCAGTATAGGTACGGAGAAGGCTTTAGTAAAGGTCTGTGAGATAATGGAAGTCTTCTTTTATGACAGAGCAGATGTCTGTCATAGCTCATAGTCTTGACATGTCTTAGACATTTAAAAAACAGCTATTCTCCAGGGGCACCTGGGTGGCTCAGTTGATTAAGCGCCAGACTTCGGCTCAGGTCATGATCTCATGGTTCATGAGTTCGAGCCCAGAGTCGGGCTCTGTGGTGACAGCTCGGAGCCTGGAGCCTGCTCTGGATTCTGTGTCTCCCTCGCTCTCTGTCCCTACCCCATTCACGCTCTGTCTCTCTCTCAAAAACAAATAAACATTAAAAAAAAATTTTGAGGGGCACCTGGGTGGCTCAGTGGTTGGGTGTCCGACTTTCGCTTGGGTCACAATCTTGTGGTCCGTGGGTTCAGGCCCTGCGTCGGGACCTGTGTTGACAGCTTGGAGCCTGGAGCCTGCTTTGGATGCTACATCTCCCTCTCTCTGTGGCCCTCCCCCATTCACTCATTCATTCATTCATTCATTCATTCTCTCTCTCTCTCCAGAAAATAAATAAACATAAAAAAAAATTAAAAAAAAATTTTAATGAATAAAAAGCAGCTATTCTCCAGATGAGCAGTTCTCAAACTTTTGGTCTCAGGACTCCTTTATACTCTTAAGGATTATTGAGGCGCCTGACAACCTTTAGTTTTGTGGGCTATAGCTATCGATAGTTACTGTATTAAGTAAAACAAAAATTTAAATACTTATGCACTTAAAATTACTAACGAACCCATCATATGTTAACGTCCATGTGTGTAATGAAAAATAATTATATTTTCCAAAACAAAACAAACTTAGTGAGAAGAGAGCCACTGTTCTACAGTTTTTCAAATCTCTTTACTATCCAGATTAACAGGAGACAGATGGTTCTCTTATGTTTCTGTGTCCGATCAACAGATAGTCAGCACTACATGTTATGTAGCCTCTGGGAAACTCCACAATACTGCACGCTCATGAAAAAAATGGACGTTAAGAAAGACAAATAACGTATTACTATTATTAAATCAGCTTGGACCTTATGCAGACCCCTGAAAGCTCCTCAACATTCACACCCAACTACCTTCTGCTTTTTTTAAATTTTATTTTAGAGAGAGCACAACTGAGTGGGGGGCAGAGAGAGGGAGACAGAGGATCTGCGCTGACAGCAGAGGGCTCGACGTGGGGCTTGAACCCATGAAACGCAAGATCATGGCCTGAGCTGAAGTTGGACGTTTAACCGACAGAACCACCCAGGTGCCCCTTATTATTATTTTTTTTATTTGAGAGAGAGAGAGAGAGAGAGAGAGAGAGAGAAAAACACGCGTGAGCCGGGGAGAGGGCAGAGGGAGAAAGAGGGAATCCCAAGCCGGCTCCACGCTCAGTATGGGGCCGAATGCCAGGCTCGATCCCATGACCCTGGGATCATGACCTGAGCCGAAATCAAGAGTTGGATGCTCAACTGACAGCCACCCAGGTTCCCTTAAATTTATTTTTTTAATGCTTTTTTACATCTCGTTTACTGCCCGGGTTCCTTGTCTGTTTCTTCCTGTCAACTCTTTCCATAATGCTCCACTGTTTTACCCCTCTAATTTCTGAATTTTCCAATCCTGAGATATACAGTTCTTTCATAACCTCTATCGCTTTCTCAATTTCCTTTAGCTTCTATTGAAATATTAGTCTTCGTGTGCTTTGGTACCCGATTTTGCTGATACGACTTAATTATCTGCAACTTTATTATTCAGAAGGGCGATCTTCATTTTTTTTTCTTACAACATGCTTGCGTCCGATTCACCAATCTGTGTCTGCTGCTCCCTGTTAGGTGAGATGGGAAGACCCAGAATAGCTTTTCTCCTTTCATGGCTCTAGGGCTCCCTCTGCTGGTTTTACATTGAAGTATTGAAAATATGGCCCCTGAGGGTAGCCACCCTCTCAATAATTTTCTTTAAGTGTTTATTTTTTGAGAGAGAGAGAGAGAGAGAGAGACAGAGCGCAAGCAGGGGAGGGGCAGAGAGAGAGGGAGACACAGAGTCCGAAGCAGGCTCCAGGCTCCGAGCTGTCTGCACAGAGCCCGACACGGGGCTCGAACCCACGAATGCGAGATCATGACCTGAGCTGGGAGTCGGACGCTTAATCAACTGAGCCACCCAGGCGCCCCGCCACCTCCTCAATATTCAATGAAATCTACTTCCTCTGTGTTCTATTGGCATCTGAGCTTGCTTTCTCCTTTAATGCCCTGTCAAGCAGGGTCCGTGGTCCCAGCCGTTCATTTTTAGGGAGTGGCTCTGTCCTTCCAGAGAGATTTTCACCAGGTGTTTTTTTGAGAGCCCTGAGGGCTCAGGTCTCTCTAGCAGCCTCACACCTCCTCCAGTGTCCTCGCCTGTTGTCAGCCACAAATCAGAGCCTGTAAAGCACCTCCCAGCTGTAACGGTTGTTATCCGATATGCCTACAAAGTTCTTTACTCCAGGCGGGGACCCCTCCTTTTGAGGGTGAATACTGGTAGGAACGTTCCCTCCTCTTCTCACCTCTGCTTCCTCCTGCACAGCTGCTGTTCGGATCCCTAAGTCCCCCTGCTGCTGGCGGTTCGACGGCGGCAGATGACATTTGGGGATTCATGGGCCCTTCGTCAGCTAGCTGGAGCTCTGGTTTTCCTTTTGCTTTCCTGCTTTCTCTATTTCTGTTAGGGGTTAAGGAAGATTCCCAAACTACACTCTCCCCGTCGTGCTTTCCTTTTCAAGTAAGTTTAATTCATTTATAGAGGCGAAGCAAGAAGTGATGTGGATATGAAAGATGTTGACTGTGTCCGGAGGCTGCCCCAGGTAATGATGCCCCTCCGTGCTCCAATCGCTACTCTAACCGTTCGAACAGTAGCGGGACATCAACAGGGGGGCACTACCAGAAGCCACAGTTCCTAGAGGACATGTCAATCTCTTTCCTCCACCCTTAAATACAGTTTACTGGGTGACACATTAGGAAAAAATCTTTAGGGATTTGACTGAAAACATTTTATTTTCTGGATTATCTATCTATCTATCTGTCTACTGTAAGAGTACGAGTTGGGGAGGGGCAGAGGGAGAGGGAGAGAGAGGATCCCATGCAGGCTCCACGCCCAGCACACAGCCCGACCGAGGGCTAGATCTCACGACTGTGAGATCATGCCCTGAGCCAAAATCAAGAGTCGGACCCTCAACCAACCGACTAAGCCACCCGGGCGCCCCTGGATTATTTACTGCATGAACAGTATCTGTGGCTCCTTAGAGAAAATCCGTGCTGGTTAATTTTATGGGCCAACCTGACTGGGCCATGGGGACCTCAGATATTTGATTAAACATTATTCTGGGTTTGTCTGTGAGGTTTGGGATGAGATTAACACTTGAGTTGAAGGCAGAAGTCTCCTGCCTTTGGACTCGGCTTGGGACTACGCCATTGGCTTTCCTGGTTCTCAGGCCTCTGGACAGCAGATGTGGGGACTTCTCAGCCTCCATAATCACATGAGCCAATTCTTTATAACCAATAAATCTCTTTTCTCTCTCTCTCTCTCTCCCTCTCTCTCTCTCTCCACACACACACACACACACACACACACACACCCCTATATATTCTGTTTCTGTGAAGAACTCTAACACAAAACCTTTATTCTAGTACCTCATCACTCTGTGACAAGAACTCTCTTTTTAAAAAAAAAGTTTGTTCATTTTGAGAAAGAAAGAGAGAGAGAGAGAGAGAGAGAGCGAGAGAGAGAGAGCGAGCAGGAGAGGGGCAGGAAGATAGGGAGAGACAGAATCCCAAGCAGGCTCTGCCATGTCGGTGCAGAGCCAGACGCAGGGCTCGATCTCATGAACCGTGAGATCGTGACATGCGCTGAAATCAAGAGGTGGACACTTAACCAACGGAGCCACCCAGGCGCCCCAAGAATTATCTTGTTTTAACCCAATACGAAAGAAAAATTAACAATGCTAATAATAATAACCACAATTACTAAGGGCTTACCATGAAGCAGGCACTATGCTAAACATTATTTTTAATGCTTATTTTTGAGAGAGCAAGAGTGGGGGAGGGGCAGAGAGAATGGGGGACAGGGGACCCAAAGCGGGCTCTGCACTGACAGCAGAGAGCCCGACGCGGGGCCAGAACTCACGAACTGCGAGATCGTGACCTGAGCCGAAGCCGGATGCTCAACCGACTGAGTCACCCAGGCGCCCCTCTGAACACTGGACGGTGTCATTTAGGCCTCACAAAACCCTAGGTGGGCAGTACTATCATTTCCGCTAATTCAGAGATGAGAAAACGGGTCTGATGGGCTGCTTTCTCCTACAGCATCCAAACTCCTAAAATCTCAGTGGTCGAACCCAGGAGACGTTTTATCTGTCATTCCTATGACACGTCCACGGGGGGGCTGGCACCGGAGGCCTGTGGTCACACCAGTCACTCAGGGACGCAAGACTGCTAGAGGACTGGCGGCCCAGGAGACCTGGGGCCCAGGACTTTATCAATCAGGGTCCTGGCAGGAAACAGCACCCTCGAACTGAGCAACTTGAGAAGCGTTTAATAAAGGGATTATTTACAGAAGTGTGGGCAGACTCTGGGGAAACCACAAGAGAGAGAGGACAGCACGTGCGGGTGAAAACGGGGAGCTTTTATGCCATCCCTCGGCCTGGAGGGTCCAGAGGAGGCGTGACTCTGCCGAACCAGGAGCTGGTCTGTGTCTCCACCCTCCTTCTGGTCTCCCACTGGTGGTCCCCTGTGGACACATCCCAGGGGAAACCAGCAGGCAAAGGGACTTTGAAATCTTCCATACAAACCAGCCTCTTGGTGCCAAAAGGAGGGTGGTGAGTAAATCTGGAGGGGCAAAGAGGAGCCATCCCACGTAGCCGCCAACTGGCTATGAGAGCTTAGCACACAGCAAAGTCCAAAGATTTAGTGAAGTGGGTAAAGGGTTTAAGCTCTGTGATTTTCCAGAGCTCCTGTGACTTTATTTTCTTTTTAGAAATGTTTTTTTTTCTTTTTTTACAGTTTGTTTATTTATTTTGAGAGAGAGAGGGAGAGGGCGCACACATGAGGAAGGGGCAGAGAGAAAGAGGGAGAGAGAGAGAAAATCCCAAGCAGGCTCCGTACCACCAGCGTGGAGCCTGATGTGGGGCTCGAACCCACGAACTGCGAGATCATGAGCTGAGCTGAAGTCAGATGCTTAACCGACTGAGCCACCCAGGCGCCCCCCTTTTGACTTTAAACACTATTTTCCTAAAATACTAGTTACTGGAAGTAAAAAAAAAAAAAACAACAACAGTTAACTCACCCATAACCATAAAGGCTAGCTTGCATAATTAATACTAATCACAACGAACATTTACACAGCCCTGCTCTGAATGTGGCTGCTCTGGTTTTCAGTCTCTCATCCTCCCTGCCCATCACTTTATAAAACAAGGCACGAACCCTGCAGTGCCCCTTCTGAGCAAGCCTGTGCACGGCCAAGAGGAAGGAGCACTGTGGGTATGGACCACCAGAAGATGACGGGGCGGGGGTGACCTACTTGGTGAGTGGCTTCTCAAGGCGGGGAGTAAACAGACTGCTCCCCTGTACAGTGGGACCCCCAAAATCAGGGACAGCAGGATCACAACAGCTGTTTCTAACCGGGCGCGGACTAAGGAATGACGAGTAGTTGACTGAAGGCCTCTGGTACGGGTATCTAAAAAGTAGCGGGGGTAAAATAAGAGAGCAGACAGAGGAAGAAGGGAAAATCAAGAACCGGGATTTGTTCCTTCGACTAACTTGGCCTGAACACTTCACGTGTGTACTAAAGGGCACTTAGCACTTGCGAACCCTCAGTACACAGTGGTGAGTAGCGTTAAGTACAAAATAGGCTCGACTCAAGAGCCGTGGGCGCGAGTCACTGGAGGAGGTAGGGGAGTGCGTGTAGGCAGGTGGCAGATGGGACCTGAGCCTCAAAAGACAAGCAAGAGACTGACTGAGCAGCCCGGGTGATGCGACTAGAAAATTACTGGCGCCACCGATCACCGATTTGGAAACCTGTGTCGACATTTCAGAAAGATTTCCATTAAAAAGCAGTTAAAGTTAATGTCCTAGGGGCGCCTGGGTGGCTCAGTCGGTTAAGCGTCCGACTTCAGCTCAGGTCATGATCTCATGGTCCGTGAGTTCGAGCCCCGTGTCGGGCTCTGTGCCGACAGCTCAGAGCCTGGAGCCTGTTTCAGATTCTGTGTCTCCCTCTCTCTCTGACCCTCTCCCGTTCATGCTCTGTCTCTCTCTGTCTCAAAAATAAATAAACGTTAAAAAAAATAAAAAAATAATAATAAAATTAAAAAAAAAAACATAGAGGGGGGCGCCTGGCTGGCTTGGTCGGTAGAGCACGCAACTTTTGATCTCAGGGTCATGAGTTCGAGTCCCATGTTGGGTGTAGAGATGGCTACAAAAAGAAATAAGCTTAAAAACAAAACAAAACAAAACAGAACTGGGATAGCGAAACCAAAAGGAGAGACCATTTTTTTTTAAAAATGGGGAAAAGAAAGAAATTTCTGCCTGAGCCAGATGTGGATAGAGACCAATGTGATTAGCAGATGCTATGGTCAGTGCTTTATACCTGTTAGTTCATTTACTATTCGCAACAGCCCTGGGAAATAGATATCATTACTCCTAGTTCATGAATGCAGCAACTGACATGGAGCAGAGAAAGTGTGCCCAGGCCACCCTGGTCAGTGACTGGCAGGGCTGGAGCTCAAACTTACCCCTGTAACTCCACACTCTTTCTCAAAAACCAGGGTGCTTCAACCAGCCAAGCCTTCGATATCAATTTGCTTAGTGCTTTTAATAAGTTATGGGGCTAAGAGAGGTCAATGGTTTTTGGAACAGTGATGTTTTTCAGACCCATACGACTGTCTAGGGCCGTGCCATCCAATATGGTAGCCACTGGGCACAGGTAGCTATTTAAGTTGCTTAACATGAAATAAAATTTTAAAATCGGTTCTTCAGTTGCATTACCCCATATTTTAAGTGCTCAATAGCCACACGTGGCTACTGGCTACCATACTGGACTGGGCACAGAACATAGAACATTTCCACCATCGCACTGACCTAGGGGACTCCCCCGAGAGGTGGTGCAGTTGTGTGGTGGGGAGAATCTTAGTAGCTTTAAAATCATCGCTGTCCAGAAGGTTAGCGGGCCTTTCCACCGCCACTCTTGGGCCTCCACCATGTCTCTGCAAATTCTTCGCCTACGATGTACTCTCGGTGGTTGACATTATAGGAAGGAATAGCTGTGACTACTTTATGCGAACTGATTTAATTTAGGTTCCACCTTTGAGAGGAGAGGGTTTCTGTTTGTTTTTGAGCTGCGGAGGAAGGGGGGCATATAATAATTCCACTTTTAAGAACTGGCTCAACTAACGCTTGAAAAATACAAGGTAAGAGATTTATTAATAGGAACCAGGTCACGGAGCAAAGGAGTTTACAAATAACATTATATTCACTCCAGTGGTACCAGAGTACATTTCCACTACAAAAAGGGCTTATTTATTTTTAATTTTATTTTAGAGACAGTGCGTGCCAGTGGGGGAGAGGGGCAGAGAGAGACAGAGAGAGAGAGAGAGAGAGAGAGAGAGAGAGAGAGAGAATCCTAAGCGGGACCCACGCTCAGCACAGAGCCCGACATAACCCTGAGCCGAAATCAAGAGTCGGACCCTCAACCGACTGAGCCACCCAGGTGCCCCAAGAAAAGGCCTTATTTAAATGAAATGATGTATTTCCGGGGCGCCTGGGTGGCTCAGTCGGTTGAGGGTCCGACTTTGGCTCAGGTCATGATCTCACGGTTCGTGAGTTCGAGCCCCGCGTCGGGCTCTGTGCTGACAGCTCAGAGCCTGGAGCCTGCTTCGGATTCTGTGTCTCCTCTCTCTCTGGCCCTCCCCTGCTTGTGCGTTCTCTCTCTGTCTCTCAAAAATAAATAAATAAATAAACATTAAAAAAAAAAAAAAGAAATGATGTATTTCCTAAATGAGGCCAAAGGCAAGGCACGGAGGAAGAAGACAGTCTGGGTGTGGAAATTATGACCAAATTAGACATTCTGAAATGAAAGACAAAAGGGAAAGAAATACAGGTGGAAGCAACCCCAGTGTCCCGTTGCCGATGGACGGATAAACAAAACGTGGTATATATGCACAATGGAATATTATTCAGCTTTGACACCTGCGACAACAGAAATGAACCTTGAAGACGTTACGCTGAGTGAGATAAGCCCGGCACAAGAAGACAAGCGCTGTACGATTCCACTTCTCTAACATATCTACGGTAGTCGAAGTCACAGGGACAGAAAGCAGGATGGTTGGTTACCAGGGACTGGAGGCAGGTGCAAACGGGGGGAGTCACTGTTTAACGGGTACAGAGTTCCAGCGATGCAAAATGACAGCCGGGAGCCTGCTTGGGATGCTCTCTCTCCGCCCCGTCCCCTAGTCCCACGTACCCAACCTCGTAACAAATAAACTTTAAAAAATTAAAAAAAAGAAATAAAAGGGAAACACACACCCTTCTTAGAAAAGCCATCTACCTCCGTTAGACCACTTCCGGTCTCTTCCTCCACCATTCCGTGCTACTTCTATTTCGTCTCTGTACCGCAACCAGAGTTAATGATCGCTCTGTACGTTTTAAGATGTAACTACTGGAATATCGGGATGACGAAGCCAGTATGTGCAAAATACCTGGGTCAGTGGCAGAGATGATGGCTCCGAAAAAGAGACAGTCTGTGTAGTAAAACTTATCCGAGAGCTGCCCCACGACCTTCATGAGCTTCACTACACCGTACATGAGATTCCTGTAAGAAGGGAAGGTAAACTGCGTCAGAAGAGGAAACGAGACCCCGCCTGGGTAGCCTAGCCGACACGCGAACCGAGCAGCACCGGAATACCGCAGTTCGAGAGTGATCTGTGAAAACATCGGGCAGCTGTTGTGGTTGGACACTCTCACCAGGAACACGTGCGGATAAGGCTTTGGCACCAACAAATGGTTTGCAGTTAACGTCGTGGCGCTGACACATCTGAATGCCTACTCGATTTCTCAAAGTCGTGCTTACTCACAGCTATAAAGCACGGGCCTCGGTTAGCAACGACTTTAAGGCATCTTAAGCAGCTGGGTAATGGAGAAGAAAGGAAGAGGAAGAACACTGCATCGTGGGTGATAGATTGCCACGAAACTCACAGGGTTCTAAGACAGTGTGTGTAACGCTGTGGAAATGAGTGCATGGGGCGAAGCTGGAGAGAGAGAGAAAAACCGGGTGGGCCACAAAGGTCTAAGTGTTCCACCTTCTCGGCTGGGATGGGTTTCCAAATTCTCTAAATGTGGTAGTGAAATACCAGTGCACCCACTGACACATGCGGCCTCTCCTTCTCTGTGTGGCTTGGGCAGGCCAGCCACGGCTCTTCTTGTACTGTGCAGGATGCGCTATGGCCCGAGACAGGCCACCAAGTTAAACATTTCAACTTGGCTACAGCACACTTCCTACAGGAGAGCTCACAAAATGGGAGGAGTGAGGAGTGTTCAAAGGCCTAGTACATGTCACTAAGGGGTGTGTGTGTGTGTGTGTGTGTGTGTGTGTGTGTGTGGTGATGGCAGCTGCAGGGGTTAGGGGAGTAAAAATAACCACAGAATAGACTCATTGTACGCTACAGCTAACACTCTCATGATACTCTTGCTGGTAAGGGCCACGTCGCGGCTCCTCTCCTTTGCACCCCGGGTGCCCAGAACGATACACTGTTCAATTTTAATTCCCAGTAACTCTGAGATACACATTTGATTTGCCTTGCGTTGCTCGTCAATTACCTTTCAAACATTTCCTGAGAACCACACGTGCCTCTCCCTTTCCTTCTCCCCCAGACTTAAGACTCGGGCGCTAGGCTTCTCTCTGGCGGCCTTTTCCCATCTGGCCACCCATGCCAGTCATCTAAGCTGTCACTCTTCCATGGCTCGTCTCTCTCAAAAAGGACAAAGCCTGAGCCCCTTCTATTCTGGCCACATGGAAATCCCTGGCCTTGTATCTCCAGCTTTCCGGCTAAGTTTTTAAAAATTAACTAAGGTCCACACTTTCTTCAGATTTTCTTAGCTTTTACCTAACGTCCCTTTTCTGTTCCAGGATCCCAGCCAGGATACCACACGACACTGAGCCCTCACGTCTCTTTAGTCTCCTCCTGGCTGTGACAATCTCTCAGACCTCGTGTGGTTTTTGATGACCTTGGCAGTTTTGAGGAGCACTGGTCAGGCGCTCTGTAGAATGTCCCTCAGCTGGGACGTGTTGGACTTTTTTCTCATGACTACACCGAGGTAATGTGTTTGGCGGGGGGCGGGGGTAAAGTGCCACTGTCGTCACAAACATCAAGGGAGCAGAGTATCAGTGCGATTTACCACTACTGCCTGCAAACCCCCCTCCCTGTACTCCGTGGAAGGAAGGAAATCACTGCGAACAGCCTGCAAATAGAGCAGGAGGGGAGGTACATTCCTTCACCTGCGGGGTGGGGGCGGGGATCGACATACCTTATTTGGAACTCTTCTGCACAGGAGATCCGTCACCTCTCCCCCATTTATTTATTCTCCCAATCATTTATTTTTTTATTTTATTTAAATGTTTAATGTTTATTTATTCTTGAGAGAGACAGAGCATGAGCAGGGGAAGGGCAGAGAGAGAGAGGGAGACACAGAATCCGAAGCAGGGTCCAGGCTCCGAGGTTTCAGCACAGAGCCCGACACAGGGCTTGAACCCACAAGCCGCGAGATCACGACCTGAGCCGAAGTCGGACGCCCAACCGACTGAGCCACCCAGGCGCCCCTCGCCCAATCAGCAGTGTCGACATCAGTAGACACTCAGAGGTTTGCTGCATGGTTTGGGACCAGTACGATGTTATTTTGTTGTTCTTTGGCCATTGGCCTTGGGGGAACTTTCAGGTTGGCTCTGTGTCTCTTTGACATGCTCTAAGTTCTTCCATGTGTCTGTTTTCTGGGCGCTTTCTTGCTTTTTTGGCACTGTGCTATGCCCTGTTCTTATCTCATGTATTTGCTGCCCTAGCCCTAGAATCTGCGATTTCTGCAAGGCGTCCTGCTTCTTTTTATTGGAGAATGTTATCAGGAATCAAGATTGGGGGACTAGGTGTAATTTTATTTCATTTTAATCAAGCCTAGTCTTAATTTAAATAGCTATGTGTCATAAACATCAAAACATCATCATAAACATCAAAATCCTGGGCTCTGCTGGTGTTCAGGGGCTGGGGTGGGGTCAGGGGACACGGGGAGATGTTGCTCAAAGGGAACAAACTTCCGGTTAGATGATTAACAAGTTTGGGGATCTAACGTGCGACATGGTGATTATAGCTAATAATACTGTATTGCATACTTGAATTTTGCTAAGAGAGTAGGTCTCAAATGTTCTCATCACAAGAAAGAAATGGTAACGATGTGACAGGCTGAAGGTGGTAGCGAATACAATGGTGGTAATGACTGTGCAATTTCTAAATGTATCAAGGCAACGCACTGTCCACTTGAAGCTCCCAGGATGGAATGTGTCAAGTGTATTTCAGTACAGCTGGGGAAAACACCAACTCTGTGGACCCATGTGGATCTCATCTCTTTGGGAATGTTAATTTGGTTAATGACAAAGAGTAACTTACCCAATAATGAAGCAGGAAACGGCAGTCCCCAAGAAAGCATAAGCCAGAATAGACCCGAGATTTCTGAAAAAGTGTCTCTACAGAAAACAAAAGGCAGGAATCACATTGTGATTTTTGATACCGAGCATGAGAAACACAGTAAAAGTCTCTTGAAAGTGAGACTTTACTTACTGCCTCCATTATAACAAGAAGTGAAATTACTCCTGAATAAAGCTGTTTAGCTATAAACATTGTGGTTTTAAAATATCCCTTGTCCCACTAATCACTGAGGAAACAAGCAAGGGCTTGGTAAATTTCAGACAAAAGTCCCCTGATTATATTAAAGTACACGGAGAGAGAGAAAGTGTATGTGAGAGAGTGAGTGAGTGAGTGAGTGTAAGTAGACCAATCATTTTCATAGATTTAGCCCAATCTATTTACTGGTAACTTCTGGTGGTGGTGTACCTTAGATCATTACAGATCTAAGTTTCAAACTGATAAAGTATGAAAGTGCTGTCTAAGGAGCTTTCTGCTAAATTCAGTATCAGAAAACAGTGTCCTCAGTATCCGCCTCATGGCATCGGAAATATCTCCTGATATTCTTCTGGATTTATCTTTGCAGCCTGGGAAAGAGGGCCAATAAAAACAGAAGTGGAGAACTGAAACATAGGTAGCTCCGTTTAATCTGGGCCCATTTGTAAGTTTATATATATATATGTGTATAAGTTTATATGCTTATACCAATGTAAGATCTAGCAATTATTCAGAAATAGATGGCAAAATTGCAATGCTCTCAATGCTTCTGTACATTCACTGGTTACCTTCACACACACACACACACACACACACACACACACACACACACACGGCTTTAGCTCTTATAAGTTATTATGCCCATGGGACATTCTGATGTGGAAAGTCCCTGTCCTTGGGGTTCTTAGGACCCTGAGCCATGGTTCTTACTCGTCAAGGCATAAGGTGCTCTCATCGGACAATGAGAACTATTTAACAAAACCAGACGAACCATAAACCCCCAAACACCCTAATTCAATAGGGGCCAGGAAGACTTCATCTAAGAATTTTAAAAGGCAGGAGAGTCCCAGTGTACTAGCTGAGTGACATCAGGGAAAGACAGGGCTTGGGAAGAACTCAGCATCATCAAAGCAGCCACCACGAAGTGCCCAGTGCTTGGCCCTCTCTGAAGCTGTGAAGAAGGTGTCAAGGAAGGCCTAGGGCCCCTAAGCCACCTGCTCAGAAGAGAATCCTCCAAGGGCTTGCCACACCAGCAGTCACCAAATGGGGGTGCTGCCTGTATATATTATGCACACATTACGTCTGCCTTTTAAATCAGTCACTGTCTCCAGTCTTTTTTTCTTTTTTTTTTTTTGCTTTCTTCTGGGTAACCATCCCTAGGGTTACTTTGAATATGTTAAGTAAATTCATATCCGTGATTATTTGCCCAAACAAAACATTAGGAATATAAATCTGCCACCCCAAACACCCCCATGACATATCCTAAAATCTCACACACACACACACACACGCACACACACACACACACACACACACGCACACACACACACACACACACACACACACAACTACCCGTCTCTGTTCGTATTTGCTGATATGAATTGGCATACCTTGAAAAGAAAGGTATGCCAGGCCACTTATTTGTGTCTCATTACACCCAGTACTTAATTATGTGCCTCACAGCTTCCAAAGTGCTTTCATATACGGTGTAGATGCAAGACGTCGAAGGGCTCCAGAACCACATCCTCGTAGGGAAGAAAGCACAGCACCTCCTGGCCCTAGGACCGGATTCTGGTGGAATCCTCTGTCTTTCACCCTGTTCTCATTTGGCTAGTCATGTGTGGCTCCCCATGGCCGGGACCGAATCAAAGCTAATTCCAATGATTTGGAATTCCAATGGTTTGTTCAGGTTAGGGGGGGGAAAAAAAAAAGGCCCACGTCCCCCTGACAACTATATGTGCCTAGGTCAAAGGGTCTGAATATCTGTCTCCGTAGCTGCCATTAACTGGTGAGTTATTACACATTTAATTGATAACAGGTTTAATCACAGGTGGCAAAAACAGACAAAAACCAGCTATTTCAGTGCCTTTATAAGGACTATCTAAAAAGGAAAGTGACTGAATGAACAGCGGACAGCCTGAAAGACTGCCATCTTAAAAACTTAGGCTTAGGTGGTTGACTGTTGCTTTCGGCTCAGGTCGTGATCTCACAGTTCATGAGTTCGAGCCCCGCGTCGGGCTCTGTGCTGCCAGCTCGGAGCCTGGAGCCTGCCTCGGATTCTGTGTCTAACTCTCTCTCTCTGCCCTTCCCCCGCTCGTGCTCTGTCTCTCTCTCTCTCTCTCAAAAATAAACGTTTAGGGGCGCCTGGGTGGCGCAGTCGGTTAAGCGTCCGACTTCAGCCAGGTCACGATCTCGCGGTCCGTGAGTTCGAGCCCCGCGTCGGGCTCTGGGCTGATGGCTCGGAGCCTGGAGCCTGTTTCCGATTCTGTGTCTCCCTCTCTCTCTGCCCCTCCCCCGTTCATGCTCTGTCTCTCTCTGTCCCAAAAATAAATAAAAACGTTAAAAAAAATAATAAAATAAAATAAACGTTTAAAACATGTTTGAAAAATAAAATAAAATTAAAAAAATAAAAACAACTTAAATTGGTAACTGGCAAAGCCTGTTATTTGTTCTCCTTCTGAGGAAATAAGTCTGATACAGGGAAGGCTCTGCAGAACCCAAAGTGTTTTTCAGCCATTAGAGCAGCTCTCACAATCAGTGATTTGGTTCCATTTATTTATTTATTTATTGATTGATTGATTGAGAGAGACAGACAGACACAGACAGAGTGTGCAAGTGAGGGAGGGACAAAGAGAGAGGAACAGACACAATCTGCCATGGGGCTCGAACTCAGGAACCATGAGATCACAACCTGAGCCGAAATCACAAATTGGGCGCTTAACTGCTTAACTCACTGAGCCATCCAGGTGCCATACCTTATGTAACTGTAGTACAATATCAAAACCAGGAAACTGGGGGCGCCTGGGTGGCTCAGTCAGTTAAGCATCCGATTTTGGCTCAGCTCATGATCTCATGGTTCGTGGGTTCGAGCCCCGCGTCTGGCTCTGTGCTGCCAGCTTGGAGCCCGGAGCCTGCTGTGGATTTTGTGTCTCCCTCTCTCTCTCTGCCCCTCCCCTGCTCAGGCTCTGTCTCTGTCTCTCTCTCAAAAACAAATAAACGTTAAAAGAAATAGTTCTCTGTCATTTTATCACATGTAGACTTGCGTATCCATTGCTGTATCAGGATACAGAACTTTTCCATCACCACAAAGATCTCTTTCAGGCTGTCCTTTTATAGTCACACTCCCTACCTCTGCCATCCCGAGCCCGAGGCAGCCACTAAGTTGTTCCCCGTCCCTATACTTTTGTCATTTCTAGAATGCTATTACATGAAATCATACAGTCCGTGATCTTTTGAGGTTGGATTTTTTTTCCCACTCACCATAATGCCTGTGAGATCCATCCAAATTATTGTGTGTATCAATAGCTTGTTCTGTTTTATTGCCGAATAGTATTCCATGGTATGGGTGTTTGATTAACCGTTCACGCATTGCAAGATATTTTGGTTGTTTCCAGTTCGGGGCTGTTACAAATAAAATTGCTACGGAGAATTGTGCACAGGTTTTTGTGTGAACATAAGTTTTCATCTCTCTGGGATAAACCCTCGGGAATAAAATGGCTGGGTCGTATGGTGATTGCAACTTTGGTTTTATAGGAAACTGAAACTGTTTTCCTGAGAGGCTACACCATTTTATATTCCTACCGGCAATGTGGGAGCACTCCAGATTTTAAAAGAGAAACCAATCACTGATGATGAGACAAATATAGTCTCTGAGTGGGTGCAGAACACAGTGATAAGCAATCTGGGAGAAGGGAAAAACTAGAAAATTGTGTAGGTACATGAACGCAGAGACTCCAATGCTTTAAGAAATACTGGCAAAAATCTCTTACCTTCTTTAAACTGTAGCCGGCATGGAAAATAATCGGAGGCAGGAGAATGTTGAAAAAGACCTCTGGATCAAACGTTACCTGAAAGTTTAAAAAGAAAAAAAGTCAATTTCCAGTTTAGTACCAGTTGGTGCTATAATATTTGCTTAATATTTTAAGCCACTGACTAAAGTTTCAATGTTTAAAGCAAATAAGACAGATGTGAAAAATCATGGACTCATCACAACAGAGAAGCCACTCCTGCTCTTGGTGTGTGGTTTAATACATATTAAGAAACAACAGTTTGGGGCACCTGGGTGGCTCAGTCGGTTAAACGTCGGACTTTGGCTCAGGTCATGATCACACAGTTCGTGGGTTCGAGCCCCCGCGTCGGGCTCTGTGCTGACGGCTCAGAGCCTGGAGCCTGCTTTAGATTCTGTGTCTCCTTCTCTCTTTCTTCCCCCCCGCCACTTATGCTCTGTCTCTCTCTCCCTCAAAAATAAATAATCATTTAAAAAATTAAAAAAAAAAAACAGTTCAGTACGATCTGAGATTTCCCAGAAAGCTTCGGGCCAATGGTTTGGGGGTTTTTTTGGCCAATGTTTTTATTTTTTTTAATTTTTTTATTATTATTTTTTAACGTTTATTTATTTTTGGGACAGAGAGAGACAGAGCATGAACGGGGGAGGGGCAGAGAGAGAGAGAGGGAGACACAGAATCAGAAACAGGCTCCAGGCTCTGAGCCATCAGCCCAGAGCCCGACGCGGGGCTCGAACTCACGGACCGCGAGATCGTGACCTGGCTGAAGTCGGACGCTTAACCGACTGCGCCACCCAGGCGCCCCTGGCCAATGTTTTTAAACGAGAAATAAAAAGCTTGATTTTTTTTATCAAACCTTTATTCAAGGTTCCACTGCAATAGAAGATGCTGTCATGGTTCTTTATTAATTTTCTGGATCCTCCCACAGATTCATTTATAGACATAATTCTACTGAATTTAAGTCTCTTTTGAGGACCAGCCTTTTGTGAGACTTGATGTTGCCTGGATCAAAGTCTACAATGACACTAGAGGCTTTCTGAACATCAACATAAAAATTCAACAGCTCTAGGGCAACTGAAATTACCTTCTAGGCTTGATACGGGGAAATCACCCTGAAACTATATAAAAGAGCAAAATCTTATCACATCTAGAGAAGAATGAAGCAGTCTATAAACCTCCCAAACTTCAAGAATTTGTTCATGTTGGCAGATGGACGGGCTCTTACTGAAATTAACCTTAAAGCTTCACTTTAGTTATTAAAAGCCAAGTTAGCATGTCTCTTTAGAAACTGGAAATGTTAAGCAGCCTAATTACACTGCAATGCTTCTGGGCACCTGGGTGGCTCAGATGGTGAAGCATCCAACTTCGGCTCAGGTCATGATCTCGCGGTTTCGGGGTTCGAGCCCCGCGTCGGGCTCTGTGCTGACAGCTCAGGAGCCTGGAGCCTCCTTCAGATTCTGTGTCTCCCTCTCTCTCTGCCCCTCCCCTGCTCTCACTCTGTCTCTTTCTCTCTCCAAAATAAAATAATCATTAAAAAAAAAAAAAGCTTCCTAAGCCAAACTGAGAGCCAGGAATGTTACCAATGCTCCAGGAGTCTGAAAGGATTTCTCTCGCCAAGGTCGACATGGAGTAGGAAAGTCAAACACCCCTGGCAGGGCAGCAGTGGCTGAGCGTCCCCAGCTCACCTTCCTCAATATGTCATTCTGCTCTACGCTGTTGATCTTGCCAGGGCCGATTTCTCCTTTCAGGGTGTATTCGAAGAACTTCCCACTGACGTTCACTAATAAGGTGCTGAAGGCCCTGTCTTCCTGAGTACAGCTCACTGACTTGTCATGACCACCGGTGGCGGGGGTGCCATACCTCAGGATCACGCCCACGATGAGCCCTGCAACAGAGTGGGAGAAAAAACAAAAAACCACATCAGGCCTGGGGAAAGACAGACAGAGAGCAGGGAAAGAGCGACACGGTCGACCGGCAACAACGAAGAAGCCCAGGAGTCATCTCGGAGCCCAGGGACAAGGTGTGTATTTAAGAGCGGTGGCGTAGTCCTTCCGAAGGGTTAACATCCTCTCGTACAAGTCACTCGGCCACCGGGAGGACGAGGTAGGACAGTACCTTCCCTGGTTATTACGGCGCCGAGTAATTTTCACGAGTGATCACATCTCACTCCTCGGGCTTTTGGTGGAGGAATATGCAATGATAAGGAGCACAGTGTTTTTCTGCCAAGGACAGCACAAAGCACAGCCTCTGAGCTTTGATCTGGTCCGGCAGCCTTCAGGCCAGTCCTGCTGCCGTCTGCCAGCACGGACTGGGCCGCAGGAATTTCTAGCTCTTCCAAATGTAACGTTGCTTTGCCACACACCAGAGGGAGGGGGAAGGGGGTATAAAAAAAAAAGAATGAAAGAAAAGAAATGCTTTGGTTTAGGTCGTTTCAAGTACTGGGTGGAGGAAGTCATTATGTCCCTTGGGGAGCTGCACAGCACAGTGCAAATGCTTGCAATCATGACTCAAAGGGTGTAGAGCTGGTTTCTTGGACCTGTGGCTCTAATACAGCTCAGATAATTAGCTGCAAGTCTTATTTTTTTTAATGTGTATTTATTTTTGAGAGAGAGAGACAGAGCGCGAGCAGAGGAGGGGCAGAGAGAGAGGGAGACCCAGAACCCGAAACAGGCTCTAGGCTCCGAGCTGTCAGCACAGAGCCGGATGAGGGGCTCGAACTCACGAACCGTGAGATCATGACCTGAGCCGAAGTCACTTAACGAACTGAGCCGCCCAGGCGCCCCCTAGCTGCAAGTCTTTAAGTCTCATACCGTTCTTAGGAGGGGTTTCCCATTAGGAAAAAACAAAAACAAAAACAAACCCCAGCAAAATCGTGTATAAGCATCTGATTCCACAGTGAAGGAATGTTGTCCCCCTGGTCCTGGACATGTGACATGTGAAGAAAACATAAATCACCACGAGACACTATGATTCTCTTTTAGGAGGAAACCTTCAGATCTCTCTCCGTATTCCATTCTTTGCTCCAGTGTTAAAAGACAGAATGGTGAAATGCTCTGCCATCTCATTTTGCCATTAATGGAGAAAGTTCTGTGAGCACAATGTTTACTGTATTCTGTGCATAATGTTCTATAACGTCTCTTATCACCAAGACATAGGAGAACCCACAAGACATTGCTGAAGAATAATATATGAAATCTAGAAAAAACACAGGTCCTTTAGCCAAACTCTGTACTGCATTATTAATTATTATTATTATTGGGGCACCCGGGTGGCTCAGTCGGTTAAGCGTCTGACTTCGGCTCAGGTCATGATCTCGCGGTTTGTGGGTTCGAGCCCCGCGTCGGGCTCTGTGCTGACAGCTCAGAACCTGAAGCCTGCTTTGGATTCTGTCTCTCCCTCTCTCTCTGCCCCTCCCCTGCTCACGCTCTGTCTCTCTCTCTCGCTCAAAAATAAATAAACATTTATTATTATTTTTTTCCTTCCCCTCCCCATGGCCTTCTGTTAAGTTTCTCAGGATCCACATAAGAGTGAAACCATATGGTATCTGTCTTTCTCTGTATGGCTTATTTCACTTAGCATCACACTCTTCAGTTCCATCCATGTGGCTACAAAGGGCCATATTTCGTTCTTTCTCATTGCCACGTAGTACTCCATTGTGTATATAAACCACAATTTCTTTATCCATTCATCAGTTGATGGACATTTAGGCTCTTTCCATAATTTGGCTACTGTTGAAAGTGCTGCTATAAACAAAGAGGTTAGAGAGGGAGGGAGCCAAAACATAAGAGACTCTTAAAAACTGAGAACTGAGGGTTGATGGGGGGGGGTGGGGGGGAAGGTGGGTGATGGGTATTGAGGAGGGCACCTGTTGGGATGAGCACTGGGTGTTGTATGGAAACCAATTTGACAATAAATTTCATATAAGAAAGAAAGAAAGAAAGAAAGAAAGAAAGAAAGAAAGAAAGAAAGAAAGAAAATAAACATTTAAAAAAATCTTTAAAAACATGTCGGCTGAAGAAAGAATCCCTGAGTTCACAGGCATAGGACTAATATCAGGGAAGAATTTCATTTTAAACTTTTAAAGGAAGCAAACATGGATGAAATTCCTTTGACATTTAATAAGCTTAAAACAAGATGGCGAGGGGCACCTGGATGGCTCAGTCAGTCAAATGTCTGACTTTACAGCTCATGATCTCATGCTTCACGAGCTCGAGCCCCACTCTGTGCGGACAGCTTGGAGCCTGGAGCCTGCTTCAGATTCTGTGTCTCCCTCTCTCTCTGCCCCTCTCCTGTTCTCTCTCTCTCTCAAAAATAAATAAAACATTTAAAAAACTTTGTAAAGAAAAAATACCAACTTCCTTCACAACTGCCAACTTTTCTAATTTTTAAGAGAAAGACATAACAACAACAACAACAACAACAACAGCAAAATAACCGCTCTCTACAGTTTATATATATGCCCATTAAAGAAGCTGGCCTCCATTAGTCTCGTGCCAGTTCCTGCTTTTGTGATTGAAGTTGTTGGGAAGAGAGTTGAGCGAGTCAACACTCAGCTGTAATGCGAGACAGCCATCCACCTGCTGTGATATTTAGATGTCTCTATTAATAAAAGCCTTTGTTAAGGAGCTGGCGAACAGGTGCATGGATACACTGTTCTCCTCTAATGAGATTTCACTTCCATCCTATGAGCCACTGGGAGTAGATGATTGCCAGTTCTGTCTGGCTACCACTGTGGGCTTGTTTGCGGCACCCTCAGAGTTGTTCTCAGCTTGAAAGCTTCATCTAACATGCTGAGAAGAGAAAGCACTTCATTCCACACCCAGTTACAAGGTGTGCGAAGAAAGCGAATACAATCTTGAAACGTTTCCATTTGTAATCACACTCTATTTCCTGCTCTCCGCCTCAGGCAATTACTGATCTACTTTCCTATCTCTCTAGATTGGACGTTCCATATAAATGGAATCATAGGGGCACCTGGGTGGCTCAGTCGGTTAGGCGTCTGACTTCGGCTCAGGTCATGATCTCACGGTCCGTGAGTTCGAGCCCTGTGTCGGGCTCTGTGCTGACAGCTCAGAGCCTGGAGCCCGTTTCAGATTCTGTGTCTCCCTCTCTCTCTGCCCCTCCCCTGTTCATGCTCTGTCTCTGTCTCAAAAGTAAATAAACGTTAAAAAAAATTAAAAAAAAAATAAATGGAATCATAAAATAGGGAGCCTTTTGTGTCTGGCTTCTTTCACGGAGCGTCATGTTTTCAAGGTTCACCTGTGTGTAAGGAAGGTCATAGTACTTCATTAGTTTTGATTGCTGAGTAGTATTCCATTGTAAGGATATGCCATATTTTGCTTATCCATTCACCAGTTGATAAGCATCTGGGTTGTTTCACTTTTCTGCTATTATGAATAATGCTGCTGTGGATATTTGCATACAAGTCTCTGTGGACATAGGTTTTCATGTCTCTAAGGCAGATACCCAGATGCCATTTTGTGACAATCCCTTTCCCCCCCGAGCAATGAATGAGAGTTCTAGTTGCTCCCCACCTGGTAAGTCTTGATAATACACCAGAAAAGCTGTGAATCGCCACACGGCCAGCCTGGGAGTAATACTTCCCGACCAGAGGATGACTTTGATGAAAGAAGTAAAGTGAGCCCATAGCTCTTTAAGACCCAAGTTCTGTCTTGTCCCGACCAGTATATGAAACACTAAAATAGTGAAAATCAAGCCCGTCGGTCAAGCATTCGGCCTCCAATCCAATGCCTCTCTTCTTTAGCAGCTGACATTTCTGAGGTTTGATTAAGACCAAGATGGAACACGTTTTTGTGATTCGAAGCCACTATCCGTTATAAGTAGTGTCCCCAAATATGGAATGTCACAGTCAGGAAGAAGAAGAAGATTTTAGGTCTTAGAGATCTGCTTAACAAAAGCAGACACGGAAAAAACATACACTGTCCCACGAAGTTCTTGGAAGAGGTTTTTATTTTTTTTTAAGTCTATTCATTTATTTTGAGAGAGACCGAGACAGCACGAGTTGGGGAGAGGGAGAAAGAGAGGGAGAGAGAGAATCCCAAGCAGGCTCTGAGCTGCCAGCACACAGCCCGACATGGGGCCCGAACCCACGAAACCGCGAGATCATGACCTGAGCAGAAAGTAAGAGACGCGCACCTGACTGAGCCATCCAGGAGCCCCATTTGCAACAGGTTTTTATTGGAAACTAGGCCCAGGGAGGTAGACACGGCTTGATGGCTGGACTTTTTAAAATTTTTTAATTAAAAAAATGTTTTTAAATGTTTTTATTTATTTTTGAGACAGAGAGAGACAGAGCACGAGCAGGGGAGGGGCAGAGAGAGAGGGAGACACAGAATCCGAAGCAGGCTCCAGGCTCTGAGCTGTCAGCACACAGCCCAACGTGGGGCTTGAACTCACGGACCGCAAGATCATGACCTGAGCCGAAATCGGACGCTTAACCGACGGAGCCACCCAGGCGCCCCAAGAACTTGATGGCCGAACTTTTAACTAGAGGAGTCCAATATGGTACCCACATGTAGGCTGAGAGCCTGGAGCCTGCTTTGGATTCTGGGTCTCTCTCTCTCTCTGCCCCTTCCTTGCTCATTCTCTGTCTCTGTCTCTCCCTCAAAAACAAATAAACATTAAAAAATATTTGAATGCTTTTAAAATAAAATTCACAGATAGGTTTGAGCGGAAGATAATGGGAGGTCAGCAAATCCCTGGATTAGGTCTGAGGACCTTTCAAACTACGGTGCTGGCTTTCTGCTTTAGATCAGGTATATGATTTATTGGCTTCTGCTTCATACTCTGACATTTCCCAAAATCAAGGACAGCACCTGTGGGCTAAGTCGTCCCTCAACACATTTTAATTGCTGTGCTGTATATCTCTCCTTCGATTAAACACATCAATCAAATCCACGTCAATTGCCAAGGGACTAGACTACAAAGGTTACCACAGCAGATTATCACACACTTCCCTGACCTGTCTGCCACTCTTTGAAGGCCCAGCCGAGACATGCAGATGAGCATCAACTGCCCTTTGAAATAAATTAATCAATCTTTCCTCTGAGCGTCTGCCTGGAAGTCTCTCCCCCACTCTGTCTTTCCCTAGTCATCCCTCATGGGGTTTACTCCGACTTTTCCTTCAAGTCACAATATAGTCCTCACTTCTTCCAGGCAGGGAAGCCCTTCGTGACACCTCAGGACGGGGCACAGTCCACAACCAGGGCTGTCGTCACAGCATTCGACATGAAAGATGCTCCTTGGAATTGTTCAAGGCACACGTACACAACCATATGTGGCCGCCCTCTTCATGAAGCATCTCTAGAACACGGTCCCTCCTGCGCTCTGAATGCCTATTACCTGCATGTCCCCCAGCCCCGGGACTAATTTTCCCGAGGGCAATGCTCAGTGAGTGCTCACCAGCCATTCCTGCACCTGACCCACCATGGCCACGCAATAAATGACGGCAGACGATGGAGCTGTTCGTCAGTAGCCATCTGTTAACCAAGAATTACCTCATGTGAGTTATAGAAAAAGATACTTAGTTCTGAACTCTAAGAAAGCAACTACAATTAGTTTCAACCTCTTAGCTGCCATAAAATCCAAGAACGCCCACACTGATCAGCCTTTAGAATTGGGCCCAAACTAATGACCACAAGTCGAGTACTCTCATGGGTTAAAAACCTTCCAACGGTCTTATGAGGCGTATCATGGAATCCACCTTCCTAGAGGCTCTGAAGTTAAGTAACGTTGCAAATAAACAGATGCGCTGATCGTAGTTACCTTAGACAGCCATGAAACTGGGACACACAACAGCAACCACATTTGCCGCTCATGTTACCGGAATCACTGAGGGATGGCCGAGTCTTAAACGGAAAGAAATGCAAACATATGGACACACACGAGTGAGGAGGTAGGGTTTTTGATAACACCGGGGAAAAGAAATGAACAAAATAGAGCTTGTACTTACCTACGTTTTAACTGAGGATGGTCTATTTTTGAAAATTAAAGAAAACAAAACCCATTTAAGAATTCACCTGAATTCAAAGGCTATCAACCAAAAAAAGTTGTCTGCTGTGGAATGAACTGTGTTCTCTTGAACTTCGTATGCTGAAGCCCGAACCCCCCCCCCCCATGGGACTGTATTTGGAGATAAGGCTTTTAAGGAGGAAATAAAGGTTAAATGAGGTCATAAGCGGGGCTCTGATCTGACAGGACTGGTGGCCTTATAAGAAGAGGAAGGGACACCTGCTCCCTCTTCCCGTGCACACATACACAGAGGAAAGGGCACAGAGGACACAGTGAGAAGGTGGCCGTCTGCAAGCCAGGAAGACAGGCCTCACCAGAACCCAACTGGGCCGGCACTGTGATCTTAGGACTTCCAGCCCTCAGAATTGTGGGAAATAAATTTCTCTTGTTTGAGCCACCCAGTCCGTGGTATTTTGTAAACAGCAGCCTGAGCTAATACACTACCTTGCTGAGAAATTCCAGGTGGCTTCTCTAAACTATCAACAATATCCTTTTGTCTAATGCACACCTGACCGCACCACTAGGAAACTTTTCTTTCACAGATGAGAAGTTAGGATCCCACTGCTGTAACACAGGGTCCTTAACCCTTACTCCAGAGATGGTTTTTGTCTGTCTTTCCTTTTCCTATATTGACCTCCCGGCATGAACTCAGACTTTTGTAGAAAGTATTATCCTAGGGCACTAAGAGACTACCATACCTCTGTTCCCCCTGGTCAGAACTGATGGGGCCAGACAAGAGATAAATTTCCATTAATGCTTTTAAAACATCATCTTGGGAAGATGTTGAAATGTGCTGTGTTTAGAAATCTAGTCGTAGGCCAACAATACATAATTTTTTTAATGTTTATTTATTTTGATAAAGAGAGAGAGAGTGAGAGAGAACATGACGAGCAGGGTAGGGGGCAGAGAGAGAGGCAGAGAGGGAATCCCAAGTGGGTTCTGCACTGTCAGTGCTGAGCCCGATGCGGGGTTCAAGCCCACGAACCAGGAGATCCTGAAATCAGGAGTCGGATGCTTAAACAACTGAGCCATCCAGGCACCCCCACAATACATAATTTTTCACTCAGATGATCAATGCAACAATTCTAAAAAAGGAGGACAAAGGTTTAAATTTAAATGGATGATTACATATATTAGTAAGTTAGCTATAATAAGACTATAAAAAACTTTATTAGGAAATATGTCAGATACCCCAAAATATAAGTAGAGTACATATAAGGGGAAAGAGAAATATAATTAGGTAAGAATACGTGGGGGTGTTCAAAGGTACTGGTAATTTTCTGTTTCTTAAGCTGGACAATAAATACAGAGCCATTTATTCTACTTTTTAGCCTATATACACTATTTTGTATACTCAATGCAGTTCACAAGAATTTATCAGGATAAGGGCCACCTGGGTGACTCAGTGGGTTAAGCATCCGACTCTTGATTTCGGCTCAGGTTGTGATCTCCTGGTTCGTGGGATTGAGCCCCGCGTCGGGCTCTGCACTGACAGTGCGGAGCCTGCTTGGGATTCTCTCTCTCCCAGTCTCTCTGCCTCTCCCTCGTTCACACTCTCTCTCAAAATAAATCAATACACATTTTAAAAAAGGGAACTTATCAGTAAGAATGGTCTACCAGACATCTCTGTGGCTATCATTCAGTTCAGTAGCACACTGCCAAGAGATCTAAGCATGCTTCGTATTCTTCCCAGTCAAGACGTGAACTTGCCCCCCACGCCCCCGGAAACTACTACCCTGAACTGGGTGTTCACTATGCTCTTAGAGTTTAATTGAGGCCATATGTTGCCGAATTTTGCATGTCTTTGAATTAATTACGTGTGATGTGAATTATTCGGGGACTGGCTTTTTTCACCCCATAATATGCTTATGAGAGTCATCCATACTGACATCCGGCTCTGGGGCAGGATTCTCACTTCTTGAAATTCTAATTTGGTTCTTTTGCAAATACGCTGGACTTTTCGTTTGTTGACAGAATCTGCACTGAGGGGTGACTATGTTTACGACCGTCACTTCTGCACCCTGTGACTACTCGTCGCTTACTCCAATCGGCTTCACGGGGTGGATGACAACACACTATTGTAAAAGGCTGAAATGCTTCCTGCAAAGGGTACCGGCTAAATAGTGTCCCTTCACGTGGCGGAGTCCGTAACCACTGTATTAAAAAGAATGCAGCAATGCCACATCCGACTGTGGCTCAGGTCACGATTTCACTGTTGGTGAGTTCAAGCCCCGCGTCAGGTTCCGCGCTGCCAGCTCAGAGCCTGGAGCCTGCTTCGGATTCTGTCTCCCTCTCTCGCTCTCTGCCCCTCCCCCGCTCACACTCTGTCTCTCTCCCTCTCTCTCTCAAAAATAAACATTAAAAACTAAAATATATAAATAAATACAAATGACAGCTAAATACTAAAGGGGAGCCAGGCCATTTCCTGCCTCTCTGCTCTTGGCACCTGCTGTCTACGCTGCCCGGTCTGTCTCCCAGTTCCCACCGTGCCCCGCCCCCCCAACCCTGCCCTGTCTACCTTGTCACTTCCTATTTATCTGCAGGACTAATCTGAAACCACACCAGCTTTGGCACAAAGTTAACCGCTCCTTCCTCTGGGCTGTTAGTGCGTGTCTATCCTCCCCAGGAGACGGCAAACTCCACGGAACCCAGCACAACGTCAGGGACGTGGTCATCGTTCAATAAATGTTTGCTGAAAGAATGAAATAACGAAAATCAAAAACTGTGGGGTGCCTGGGTGGCTCAGTCGGTTAAGCGTCCGACTTCGGCTCAGGTCGTGATCTTACGGTCCGTGAGTTCGAGCCCCGCGTCGGGCTCTGTGCTGACAGCTCAGAGCCTGGAGCCTGTCTCGGATTCTGTGTCTCCCTCTCTCTCTGACCCTCCCCTGTTCATGCTCTGTCTCTCTCTGTCTCAAAAATAAATAAATGTTAAAAAAATTTTTTTAAAAAAAGAAAAAGAAAATCAAAAACTGTAATGTGACTACAAATAATGCTAATAGATTACACACATATGGAAGCATTGGTTCCCCAAACAGTGACCATATTGCCCTTTCCCCCCCTGCAACTTAACATCTAGGGTTTGGCAGGCAACAAAGCGGCATCCGAAAAAGATTGCTTTTGTATTTGGGGTGCAGTTTCTTGAGTCATGAAATTGGTATCTGGGAAGTATCCAAAGTCAACAACCAGAGGCAACATTAATGACACATCAAGAAACACGTCACACCATGCGCCCGGCAAAATCTTTTATGTGTTTATGAGGGCAGAATAAAATGTAATTACTCGGTAGTTCAAGTTTGACCCAGCTCGAAACTATATCGTATTTAACAGCCTACTTGGTAAAATTATTTTATAACAAAACACACACTGGAGGGGCGCCTGGGTGGCGCAGTCGGTTAAGCGTCCGACTTCAGCCAGGTCACAATCTCGCGGTCCAGGAGTTCGAGCCCCGCGTCAGGCTCTGGGCTGATGGCTCAGAGCCTGGAGCCTGTTTCCGATTCTGTGTCTCCCTCTCTCTCTGCACCTCCCCCGTTCATGCTCTGTCTCTCTCTGTCCCAAAAATAAATAAACGTTGAAAAAAAAATTAAAAAAAACACAACACACTGGAGAGGCTAACAGAAAATCTGGGGGCGCCTGGCTCGCTCAGTTAGAGGAGCATGTAACTCCTGATCTCGGGGTCATGAGTTCAAGTCCCACGTTGGGTGTAGAGTTTACCTAAATAAACTTAAAAAAAAAAAAGAAGAAAGAAAAGAAAATCTGTTTTTCGTCCTTCTGAGAGCTTGTACCGAACAGGTGTATGCTGTATTCCAGGAGGAGAGGGCTTTGGGCTGGGTGTTAAGCAGGCATGGAACATTTAGCCTTCTGAGCCCCCCCACCAACACCACATACACACACACACACACACACACACACACACACACACACACGCCAGCCTGGGAACACATAACTAAGGATAAAGCCAGCCAAAGTGACAACCACCATAAAACAGGCACATAAAGGGGCGCCTAGGTGGCTCAGTCGGTTGAGCATCCGACTTCAGCTCAGGTCATGATCTCATGGTCCATGAGTTTGAGTCCCACGTTGGGCTCTGTGCTGACAGCTCAGAGCCTGGAGCCTGTTTCAGATTCTGTGTCTCCCTCTCTGTCTGCCCCTCCACACTCACACTCAGTCTCTGTCTCTGTCTGTCAAAAATAAAATAGACACTAAAAACTAAAAAAAGAAAACCAGAGGCATAAAAAGGTGATGCTTTCTCAGTTGGGCCTTTCAAGATGAGTCAGACTTTCGTGGATGAAGGAAGAATGAGGTGTGAGCTAGATTTCAGAGAAAGCCCTCAGCATGATGTGGGGGAAGCGAACGTTATAGCCAGACCAGCGTGGCTGGAGCACAGACCATGTTAGGAGAAAGAGGAAGGGCAGAGACCGTGTGCCAAAAGTGAGGTTGGCTCGAGCTCACAAGGAGAGACTTTAACCCACAAAAAGGAGACACCACAGACTTCTGGGCTAAGAAGGGGCATGATCAGGCAGCAGGAAGACGTGGAGACGGCTGCAGGAAGAGAGAGGCTACAAGTATAAGAACTTTATCAAGCTTTCCTAAAAGTATCATGCCTCTCGGGGAAAAAAAAAAAAGATAAAAATCAGAGTGCACACAAATTGAGAGAGAGGGGCAGAGGAGCAGAGAGGGAGAAAAAGAGAGAAAGAGAGAGAGAGTGCACAGACCCTGACACAGGGCTCAATCCCACAACGTTGGGATCATGACTTGAGCCAAAATCAACAACAGTCAGATGCTTAACCAACTGAGCCACCCAGGTGCCCCTTGTAGCTGTGTGTGTGTGTGTGTGTGTGTGTGTGTGTGTGTGTGTGTGTACACATGTATTTAAAGATTCTTTATCTTTTGGAAATAAACACTGAAATATTTACCAATAAAATTTGGGATTTTGTAACCACTGAAGTCTACTCCTGAAACCAACATTGCACTGTATGTTAACAAATTAAACTTGAAATTTAAAAAAAGCTTTTTTTAAAAGTTGGGATTTTGTATCGGCGACGTAGGTAGCTTTGAGGGGTACAGGTTAAACAAGATCGACCATGAACTGGTAATTAACGAAGCTGGCCAACGGGTACATGGGTTGTGGTTTACTATATTTCTGTGTGGGGTTTTGTTTTGTTTTGTTTTGTTTTCATACCGTGAAACAATTCTCTGACGCGAACCGGGCGTCCCACAATTCAACTCAATTCTGACACTATCTGCCTGGAGATGACGTCAGTTCCCACAGGGTAACAGCTCAGTCCCACAAGACTGTCCCCCCTCCCCCCAGCCCACTTCACCTGCCAATCACAAGTCCAGGTGGTCACCTGTGCTTCTCACCAACCGGCTACAGATGAGAACTGTGGATCAGAGCTCCCTCTAACCCTCCCCTTGGATTCCATTCATTTGCTAGAGGGGCTCACAGAACTCAGAGAAACATCTTACTTACTAGATCACAGGTGTATTATAGAAGGCTAGAACTGGGGAAGAGCCAGCTGGAAATGATGCACGGGGCTGTGTGGGGAAGGATCCAGGAGCTTCTAGGCCCTCTCCAACTGCGCCACTCTCCCCTAGTGTCCATACATTCACAACCCAGAAGCTCTCTGAACTTTTAGGTTCTGAAGCTTTTAGGTTTTCATGAAGGCTTCGTTACATAGGCATGGCTGATTAAACCATCGGCCGTTGGTGAGTGATTCAACCTCCAGCCCCTGTCCTCTCCCCTGGGGTTGGGGGTGGGGGGAAACTTAAAGTTACAACCCTCTAATCACAAGGTGGGTTCCCAGTCCCAGGTGCTTTCCTAAAGTCCCCTCATTAATGTGAACTCCAGTGTGTGTGAAAGGGGTTTTGCTACCTCAAGGCTTTTAGGAGCTCTGTGCCAGAAACAGGATTTATTTATTACAAATCACAATACTAGGGTCTCGACTTTTATGTGTTTGAAATTTTCCATAATAAAAAAATTTGTAAGTAAAAAAGTCATCCAACCAACACGAAGCTGTAAAGCAGTGATTCCAGGGGCTCCGGGGTTAAGCGTCCAACTTCAGGTCACGATCTCACGGTCGGTGAGTTTGAGCCCCGCGGCGGGCTCTGCGCTGACAGCTCGGAGCCTGGAGCCTGCTTCGGATTCTGGGTCTCCGTCTGTCTCTGCCCCTCCCCTGCTCTCACTCTCTCTCTCTCTCTTTCAAAAACAAATAAACATTAAAACAATTTTAAAACAGTGATTCCAGCAACTGTAGCTCCAGCAGTCTTTCTACCTCCCCACCCCCACTCCAGACACCCACAGCCAAATCCCCCCAACACCTCAACCTCCCCAGGTGCAAGAGGTAGCTGTCACTCCTCCCTGTGAACATCCTTGTCCCTGTGAGTGCCAGGTCCCTGTGAGTCAGCCCCATGTCACTCGCCCACGGGCAGCCACCTATAATGCACACTGGCAACCATTCTTCTCACATGGATTTTTCTGGCAGCCTCCGTAAGCCGCCCCACATCCACCTCATGCTCCTCTCGTCCATCTACCTCCAAACCACTGCAAGCATGGCCACTCTAAAATAAACATCTCTGCCTACCTTGTTTTTTTTTTTTTTTTTTTTGGTAAGTAACTTTAATGTTTATTTATTTATTTTTTTGAGAGAGAGACCGAGCGTGAGCAGGGGAAGGACAGAGAGAGAGGGAGACACAGAATCTGAAGCGGGCTCCAGGCTCTGACCTGCCAGCGCAGAGCCCGAGGTGGGGCTCGAACCCACAAACCGTGAGATCGTGACCTGAGCCGAAATTGGATGCTGAACCGACGGAGCCACCCAGGCGCCCCACATCTCTGCCTAGCTTAAAGTCTTTCCGGGGCTCCTCACCATCTAGGAAACGGAAACCTCTGCTCTCTGGAAAAGCCCAATCTGTTGATCTCTTTGTGTTGGTCTGATAAGGTCCTGAGGTCTTCCTGATGCCACCTTAGCGACTTCAGTCTTCACAAAGGACACAGACTCCATTTTCCAGCTGAATGTCTGAGTCGTGCAGTGAACGGCACAGTAGTGGGTCTCCTGAGGCGGGGTGGCCGGGCAGCCCTTACTGAAAAGCCAGAGTCACCATTCAGCCAGCGTCCTCTCAGTTCTGTACTCATGCCAAGGCCTGCCTGACCGTCCCCATAGGAGATGGGCTTCAAGGCTCGTATGTTCACAGCAGCTGGCTGACTAGATGGGCAAAATGTGGCCACAAACCAGAAGTTTTCTCTGTGAGGCTAAATGATCTCTTTAAGGCTCACACTCAAACCCAATCAGCTGGCCTCCTACGTGTCAGAGTGACGGCACCTAAGCAAAGGAATCCAAACAGAAACTAACCATAAAAGGAGGAGAATTTAAGCCACAAAAAAGACATAAGCTGTCGTAAGAATAACAAATTGCAAAATACAGCAAAATACAAGCGGAGAGTGTTTGGAGAAATAAGCCAGCCACTGGAAAGCTGTGCCCATGATGTCTTTTTCCAGCACCATTGACTATGTTGTCAATTTCTTCCTCCCATGAGCTTCTCAGTCACTCAGTGCCAAATGACAGCTTTTGCTTGCAGAGAGACAAAAAAAAATGTCTTTCTTGCCTCAAAGCACTGACGCTAAGTAACACTGGACAGAACAAAGAGATCTAGGATTGGTGACAGTAATAAATTTAATGACAGCACACCTGACTGGCACCTCACCAGGTTGTACATTTAACAAATACTTAGTGAGCAGCTTACCACATGCCAGGCACTGGCAGTCAATAGGGTAGTCAAGGGGCGCCTGGGTGGCTCAGTCGGTTGAGTGTCCGACTTCGCTCAGGTCAAGATCTCACGATCAGTGAGTTCGAGCCCCGCATCGGGCTCTGGGCTGATGGCTCAGAGCCTGGAGCCTGCTTCCGGTTCTGTGTCTCCCTCTCTCTCTGCCCCTCCCCCGTTCATGCTCTCTCTCTCTCTCAAAAATAAATAAACGTTAAAAAAATTATAAAAAAATAGGGCAGTCAACAAGAGTGATAAAAGTCCTGCCCTATGTGGGCCTACATTCTAGTAGGGGAAAGAATGCTTTAAGCTTACATTCTAAAGATGTGTGTGTGTGGTTTTTTTTAAGTAATGTCTACACCCAAGATGGGGCTCGAACTCACAACCCTGAGATCAACAGTCATGTACTCCGGGGCTCCGGGGTGGCACAGTCAGTGAAGCAACCAACTCTTGATTTCGCCTCAGGTCATGATCTCACAGTTCGTGAGTTTGAGCCCTGTATTGGGCTCTGTGCTGGCAGCGCTGAGCCTGCTTGGGATTCTCTCTCCTTTTCTTTGCCCCTCCCTATTTGTTCTCTTTCTCTCTCTCTTTCCCTTTCTCAAAAAAAAAAAAAAAAAAAAAGTCACGTGCTCCATTGACTAAGCCAGCCAGGCATCCCTAACCTCACATTCTAGCAGGGGAAAGAATGTTTTAAAAACAAGGCAAATAAATAGTGCATTATGATGCTAAAGAGGAAAATAAAACAGGGAAGGAGCACAGGTGGTGTTGTGGGAGGTCCTGGGACTGGACAGTGGTGCAACATCACAGAGCAAGGACGGAAACAATGCCGATGAAAAGAAAGGGTAACAAACACTCATAAATCTTCTCATCTTCTTGCCACTGTGTTCTCTACCACTTATTTTTTTTCCGTGTTTTTAAAAACAAAATGCCCATGCCTTATTTAAACCAACCAAAAACGGCATTTGGCTCATCATTTGCCAAACACGTATTGAGAACCGGCCTACGTATAAACAAACCCGTGTAAAGTGCTGAAAGGAATATACCAGGGCAAGTGCACGATGATTTCTGTCCTCTGAGAGGCCGTCATCCGATTGAAGGTTACGTTACGGTAGTGGACGTTCACAGTCCTTAGGGGAATCATCAGACAGTCAAATGCTGTGTGGGCAGGGAGGTCACCACACCATCTGGAAAAGTCTGTTGCAAAATATACTGTGAAGAATAAGTCAGTGGAATAGGTGGCTGGCTAAGATACGGACAGCATTTCCAGAAGGGAGAATGTCCAGTGGGAAAGCTGGTGTTAAAAATGGGAAGCGCAGGGGTGCCTGGGTGGCTTCGTCAGTTTAAGCATCTGACTTCGGCTCACGTCATGATCTCACGGTTTATGGGTTCGAGCCCCGCATCGGGCTGCATGCTGACAGTGTGGAGCCTGCTTGGGATTCTCTGTCTTTCCCTCTTTCTCTGCTGCTCCCCCACTTGCCCTTTCTCTCTCTCTCTCTCTAACAAAAATAAACTTAAAAAAAAATGACACCTACACTGTCATCATCTACAGATTCCAGAGCACGGCACGTTCAGGGGGAAACGGCCCAAACAATGAGAACGTTTGCCTCCAAGGAAAAGAATGGGATACATTTTTTTTTAATTTTTTTAATGTTTATTTATTTTTGAGAGAGAGAGAGAGAGAGCATGAATGGGGGAGGGGCAGAGAGACAGGGAGACACAGAATCGGAAACAGGCTCCAGGCTCCAAGCTGTCAGCACAGAGCCCGACGTGCAGCTCAAACTCACAAGCCGCAAGATCGTGACCTGACCCGAAGTCGGACGCTTAACTGACTGAGCCACCCAGGCGTCCCAAGAATGGGATCAATTTCTATCCAAGAATAAGGAAAGGCCTTTTTTTCCACTTGTCTCTTCTTGGGACTTTTGCATGTTGCACTGTGATCTGTATTATGTTCCCCCAAAATTCATTTAAATAAGTGATGAGTTTCAGGACTATATTGTAGGAATTCCATACAAGACTAAATAGAAAGACCTGTAAGCCAGCTACATAAACATGGCATCTGACGCCATGGATCAGAGAGTGAGAGAAATTGATCAGATCAAGGTCTGGCCTCTGGGCATCTCCACGTTTAGGCAAACAGAATGAAAGCAGGGACAGCTGGATAGCGAGAAGACCCTTCTATGTGCCAGAAAGAACCTCACTCAAAAATACTTCTAAAAGCATCATGGAATGCACTTGGAATGGTGGGGGCAGAAGTGAGGGTCCCCAAGATTTAAAGGTAAGAGAATGAAGGTTTTCTCAGATAGCCAGCAAAACTGCCATATGTTAGATGTGACTGGCAAATTGTGGAAGTAAACCAGGAGATCAGCTGCCCATGTGCCCTGAAAAGCCTGGGGATCCCCAGACCACAAAGTGACCCAGATGGAATGCACCTGAGATTCATCTGGGGGGAGTCCAGCGTACTGTGTGATATCCAGTTTGAAAAATACCATGAAAAGAAGAAAAGCAAATCTCCAGAAGTCAGATGGTAAGATAACCCACATAACCACTGGCTGACAGAAAGGATACGGTGCCTCACCTAAACCAGTTTCAGCGGGGAGAGGGACAAGGCTGTCCCTACTAAGGAGACAGACCCATCGGCCGTTTCTAGTCTAGATATAAGCAGATCACAACCAACTGCTTCTGTTTTTATTCCGTCTTCTAAGCAACCTCTGACAACAACTTGGGATCTACACAGAGGGGTCTGCTGCTTGTCTACACACAGAAAACAGTCTGCTCTGTCTGAACTTTGCACTCTGGTTAGGTTCAGACTCTCTGAGCCTGGTGAACATCAGCTTGGCCCTGAAGGACAGAGTCCCTCGGGCTGCTGACAGTTTCAGCTTTTGAACGGGCGACATCACTGTCTAGGGTCTGGGCCAAGGTACATCCTACCGGTGTGGCTTCTTGCAGCCTGCCAACCTTCTGCTGGTGACATCTGTGCCACAGGCCTTAACATCACACTGCAAAAGCGTCTTTTCCCCGTTTCCATTTTGCAGCTCCCTCCTATCATGACAACTATGTCTGTTTTCCGGGGGACCCGATAATACCAATATTTTCTCCGAATCCAGTCACTTCATACACAGACAAAAGTCACTGTTAAAAGCCATCAGGAGGGGCCACCCCTAGGTGGCTCAGTCAGTTGAGTATCCGGCTTCCGCTCAGGTCATGATCTCGTATTTGTGGGTTCAAACCCCGCGTCGGGCTCAGCTGACAGTGAGGGTCTCACAGCTCAGAGCCTGGAGCCTGCTTCGGGTTCTGTGTCTCCCTCTCTCTCTCTGCCCTTCCCCATTCTCTCTCTCTCTCTCTCTCTCTCTCTCTCAAAAATAAATAAATATTAATTTTTTTTTTTAAGCCACCAGGAAACAGCTGGGCCTAAGCAATCACAAAAATCTCACACTGTTAAAAAGCCATCATGAGCGGCCCCTGGGTGGCTCAGTCAGTTAAGCACTGACTTCGGCTCTGGTCATGATCTCACAGTTCGTGAGTTCGATCCCCGCGTTGGGGCTCAGAGCCTGGAGCCTGCTTCGGATTCTGTGTCTCCCTCTCTCTCTGCTCCTTCCCCACTCTGGTCTGTCTCTCTCTACCTCTCAAAAATAAACATTAAAAAAAATTTTTTTTTTCCATCACCACGTACAGACGTCTCCATCGCTCAGTGCTCCCTGTCCTACTCGGACACAAATGACTGGGAACTGCACACAGGAGAGAGAAAAAAACCGACTGTACCTTTCCTCTCCCTGGTTCCATCCCACCCCTCTGCCCCTGCGGTGCCCACCACCCACCTTAGCCTACGCCCAGGCCAAGGTTTACTAAATATACATATTCACAAATATATAGTATGCTTTCGCTTTTTTTTTTTTTTTTTTTTTAGGAAACAGGTCCAGCTGCTGGGACAAAGACCAAAATAACAGAGGCTTACGTGAGATGGAAGTCCAGTTTTCTCTCCCCTAAGGGTCAGAGCGTAAACACTGCTTGGGATGAAACGGTGGCGGGCCCACATTTCAGGGGAAGAGAATTGAGGACGGGACCAGGAAAGACCGCCTCGAAAGTGGGCACACTACTTCTACTCACACCCCACTGGCCACGCCTCGCTCACGTGGTCACCTCTGGCTGCAAGAGAGGTGACAAAAGAAAGTCTTCTTTCCGGGAAGCCATGTCGTCTCCTCCTCCTCCTCCCCCTTCTCCTTCTCTCTCTCTCTTTTTTTTTTTTTTTTTTAGTTTTATTTAGTCGACTAATCTCTATAGCTGACACGGGGCCCGAACTCATGACCCCAAGATCAAGAGTCGTATGCTCTTCTGACTGAGCCAGCCAGGTGCCCCGCCATTTCTCCTTCTAAAAGATCGTTCCGGGGCGCATGGTGCCACGTTACCCTTTCTTCCCACTCGACGTCATGTTTTTGGGAGTTACCCATGTTCAAAACAGCAGTTCGTGCATAGACACTGCTGCTCAGTGCCATGTTGCGTGTCCTACACGACAGGCTTTCTTTAGAATTTGGGATCTATATTCTAAATGTGGTGTATCCATACACCACGTTTACTGAACCATTCCCCTATTGTTAGACACTTGGGACTTTTTAAAAGATTTTTTTTTTTAAGTTTATTCTGAGAGAGAGAGAGAGAAAGAACGCGAGAGTGGGGGAAGGGCAGAGAAAGGAAGAGAAAGAGAACCCCAAGCAGGCCCGATGTGGGGCTCAAACTCACGAACCGTGAGATCACGGCCTGAGCCGAAATCAAGAGTCGGACGCATAACCAACTGAGCCACCCAGGCGCCCAACACCTGGGACTTTTAAACCCACTCCATTTACAAAGCATTTGGATCACATCAGGAGAAATGTTAAATTGGCTAAATGCTAACGTATGGGTCAGTCTCAGGTACAGGCTAGTTGTTTTGTGAAGCCTTTCAAGTCCCCTCCAGCAAGCCAATTAAAACAAAAATTGGTAATATTAAACTATATAGAAGGAGGAGTTAATTTTATGGTCCTCCTTGGCTTTCTGTTGTTGTAATAAAGCATTAAATGGTGTTCTGGGTTTCTTGACAACTGAAAGAGAAAGAAAACATTGTGCACCACTCGATTCACGTCATCTGATCAAAGGGAATAATCCAGTTATGAGAAATAAATGCTTGATCCTAATTTTAAATGTTTTTTTTTTTTAACATTTATTCATTTTTGAGAGACAGAGAGAGACAGGGCATGAGCGGGGAAGGGGCAGAGAGAGAGAGGGAGACACAGAATCCGCAGCAGGCTCCAGGCTCCGAGCTGTCAGCACAGAGCCCGATGTGGGGCTCGAACTCACGAACTGTGAGATCATGACCTGAGCCGGAGTCGGACACTCAACCGACTGAGCCACCCAGGCGCCCCGCTTGATCCCAATTCTAAAACAAATCTGTCCCATGAGCCCTTATCTAAAGCTCAATTAGCAAAAAGAGAATAATGTCTTTAACAACCAGTTATGTAGCAAATGTACAAGGCTTCTCCAGGAGAATGTTTTCGTTGGTGGACCCTTAACGAGCAGAGGACTCAACATGAAAATATTTTCTTCCGATGGGTCAGGTTAGCGCCCAGGTTCACGTCAACATGGGATTCCTGCCTGGAAGGGGACACCCATGAGGATGTCAGGAAAGGCTGATTTCCCCCGGAGCCTGGTGGCTTCCCAGTGGTTCGGTGCTTTTGGAGGCCATACTATTAGGGACTTTGGTCTTATTGGGGGATTTTCCTCTCTTCTATTAGCTCAAAGTTAGCTCAAAGTTTCAAACCATTTTGGAGAAGTGAAAAGATACTGGTTATGTCTGTGAGTTTTTTTCATGACTGTGAAGCATCCAGATATGGTATCTTCTTTTCATTTTTACTCATATTCAGTATTTTTCCTAAGCCACAGTTCTGATACATTACCCCAGGGTTGTTCACCTCTTCCTATTACTGTAGTTTTCCCCAAATAGAAAAAATATACTTCAGTATGTTAAGAGACAATAATTATTATTTTTTTTTTGAGAGAGAGAGAGCATACATGCGAGAGGGAAGGGGCAGAGAGGGAGAGACAGAGAATCTTAAGCAGGCCCCATGCCCAGCACAGAACCCAATGTGGGGCTCGACCTCAACTGTGAGATCATGACCTGAGCCGAAATCAAGTCAGATGCTTCACCGACTGAGCCACCCAGGTGCCCCTAAAAAATAATAATTTCACATCAACCCATGCAGAATAAGAAACACTTATTGGATATCTACTTGACTCTAAGGGTTTTATTTCTAACATTATCTCTTAATTTTCACCACAACTTCCTGAGGTAGGTGGAGTATTTTTACAGTACTTTATACTTCAGAAAACTAAATTGTTAAGAGTAAGGAACTTGCCTAAGGTCACATAGCTGATCCGGTCACAGGAACTATAGGATTCAAAGGCATGTACTTTAATTCCAAAGCAAAAGTTCTTTTTGTTATTTCCTGATGCCTCCCAGATGACAAGTGAATTACAGGTAAGATTTTGCTCAGCTTGATGAATAACGTATGTGCCTATTGTAGTGAACGCCTTAACCTTCCCTCAAAACATGCTACCCTGATCTGGTCGTAATGAATACATCCCCTGTGTCTTATTTCCTAGTGTGCTCTACAAGGACCTCTCCCCTTGGGGCGCCTGGGTGGCTCAGTCGGTTGAGCGTCTGACTTCGGCTCGGTTCATGATCTCACGGCTCGGGAGTTCGAGCCCCACATCGGGCTCTGTGCTGACAGCTCGGAGCCTGGAGCCTGCTTCCGATTCTGTGTCTCCCTCTCTCTCTGCCCCTAACCCACTCGCATTCTGTCTCCGTCTCTCTCAAAAATAAACAAACATTAAAAAAAAATTAAAAAAAAAAAAGGACCTCTCCCCTTGATCTGACCTGACAGGTTTCATCAATGCCACCGCACTTACGGACCACACATTTGTTCAACAAGTAAGTTTTCAGCTCTTACTATGTCTCAAGCACTGTTCTAATCCTTGAGGATATATATCAGTGAACAAAACAAACCGAAATTTCTGCTCTCATGGAACTTTACATTCTACTAGGAGGAGAAATTCTCTAAAGTTCCTTAGTCATGTTGATATCTATCTAAACAAATACCCTACATATTATTTTAAAATAATCAATATGTATTTTCATCACAAATTAGCCCAGTTCTTATGTTATTCCACACCCCTAACTAGACTGTAAACTCCTTGAGAACTAGGGTCTATAGATTTTTTTTTAAATTTTTTTTAATGTTTATTTATTTTTGAGACAGAGAGAGATCATGAGCGGGGTAGGGACAGAGAGAGAGGAAGACACAGAATCTGAAGCAGGCTCCAGGCTCCGAGCTGTCAGCACAGAGTCCGATGCGGGGCTCAAACTCACAAACCATGAGATTGTGACCTGAGCCGAAGTTGGACGCTTAACTGAGCCACTCAGGCGCCCCTAGATTTCTTTTATATTCTATTCCCACATGGAATAGCATAGTACTAGACGTACAGTAAACACCTGACTGCCCCAACCAGTGCTAATTAGCTAGTCAACCTTGGGCAAAATTGCTTGGGCCCTCCTGGCAGCCAAAGTTAAATGAGCTCTATTTGCCAAGCCAGCATTGACAGGTCTACTTGAGTGAGATTAAGTAGGTGAATTCCTGCTTCAGTTTGAGTCTCTGCTTCTCAATTACTAGTTTGATGACTTCACTTCTAATACCTGTTTCCTCTGTTTTTTCTTTTTTTTTGTTTGTTTTTAACGTTTTACTTGTTTTTGAGAGAGTGCAAGTGGGGGAGGGGCAGAGAGCGGGGACAGAAGATCTGAAGCGGGCTCACTGCGCCGACAGCAGTGGGGTGGATGTGGGGCTTGAACTCGTGAACAGTGAGACCACGCCCTGAGCTGAAGTCGGATGCGCAACGGACTGAGCCACCCAGGTGCCCCTCGGTTTCCTCATTTGTAAAGCAGGTATGTTACCAAGAGTACTTGCCTTGTACTGTCGTTGATCTCTGTAAGTGTAAGAGTCATGGCGTACCTGGGTGGCTCAGTCGGTTAAGTGACCTACTCTTAATTTCAGCTCAGGTCATGATCTCACAGTTGGGGAGTTCAAGCCCCAAGTTGGGCTTCGCACTCACAGTAAGGAGCCTGCTTGGGATTCTCTCTCTCTTCTTCTCTCTCTCTTTCTCTCTGCCTCTCTCCCTCTCCCCCCCACCAAAATAAATAAATAAACTTTAAAAAAAATACTTAAAAAAATGTAAGAGTCGTGGCTCAGAATCCACTCACATCAAGGAAAAAAAAACCCAGGAGCTCTGAAATAAATGTGGACAATAAAAAACCAATGTGATCAAATATCGAATGGTATTGAACACATGAAAAATGCCCTATCAGAACAGATAACTATAGAGGTCTCCCACTATGTACTTTCTCCTCATCCTCTAATCAATCCTACCTGTCATCAAAAAGTCAAGAAAAGGGGCACCCGGGTGGCTCAGTCGGTTGAGCGTCTGACTTTGGCTCAGGTCATGATCTCGTGCTTCGTGAGTTCAAGCCCCGCATCGGGCTCTGTGCCGACAGCTTGGAGCCTGGAGCCTGCTTTGGATTCGGTGTCTCCCTCTCTCTCTGCCCCTCCCCTGCTTGCATTCTGTCTCTCCCTCTCTCTCTCTCTCTCAAAAATAAAATAGACCTTAAAAAAAAAGTCAAGAAAAAAAAATTCCTTAACATGATCTTTAGGGGCAACTGGGTGGCTCAGTTGGTTAAGCAACTGACTCTTGATTTTGGCTCAGGCCATGATCTCATGGCTCGTGGGATTGAGCCCCAAGCTGGGCTCTGCACTGATAGCACAGGGCCCGCTTGGGATTCTTTCTCTCCCTCTCTCTCTCTCTCTGCCCCTCCCCTGCTCTTTCTCTCTCTTCCCCTCTCTCAAAATAAATAAACTTACAAAACATTACCTTTAAATTACTGTCACTACAACAGCCTGATTTTCCAAACTTGAATTGAATGTTTCACTAAGTACACCACGGACTAAAGGTATCTGGAGGGGGGGTGCTGGGGCTTAACTGCAGTACATACTATTTCTTGGTTCTCATTTTTGTCAAAGTATAAATTTCAAAGAGTCAAAAACAAGAGTCTCACAAAAATAAACGGTGAGCAAATGTCAAGGATATTTCACTATTTCGTTAGGAGACAAACAGAATGGTAAAAGCTGGTGCCTCGGAGGAAAAGAGAGACCACTATAGATGCTCAATGCTGAAAAAAAAAAAAAAAAGATTGCTACGTTAGATTTTAAAACACGGATTTCTATGGTCTGAATGTGTCCCCCACCCCAATGCATATGTTAAATCCTAACCCCTGGGCCTATTGTGAAAGCACTAACTTCTGGTTCAAAATATCCAGTGGCAGATTGGAGGTGCAAATGATTTACACCCAAACACGATGGATGACTGCGATGTCAACAAGGAAGTGATTCCCAGGTGGCTTTCAAATCCTACCTGAGGCTATTCTGATGATCAATTAAATTCTTTTTAATGTTTATTTTTGAGAGAGAGTGAGAGCGAGAGCGAGAGCGAGAGCGAGAGCGAGAGAGAGAGAGAGAGAGAGAGAGGCAGAGAGAGAGACACACACAAGGAATCTGAAGCAGGCTCCAGGCTCTGAGCTGTCAACACAGAGCCCAACGCGGGGCTCGAACCCACAAACCACGAGATCATGACCTGAGCCGAAGTCGGACGCTCAACCGACGGAGCCACCCAGGCGCCCCTATTTTGATGCTCATATAGATTTTCGTAATTTAGGTTTTCCTTTTCTTTCTTTCATTTAAAATTTTTGTTGTTGTTGTTTCGGATTCCAGTTCCTTGATGTTTTGGGAAGGGGGAAATCACCCTGTCCTGAAGTCAGCTGGCTTCCAGACAAAGCCAGAAGTCTGATCAAAAGGAGAAAAGGGGCTGCCCAGGACCAAAACAAAACAGAAACCCTAAGGCTTGGTTCTCCATCCCGGGTGTCTGGTCACATGAGCTTTGCGAAAACACGTTGACCACAATCACCTATTTGCATTTTCCCAAAGAAACAATGAAATAAATCGGAAAGGGGTGTCTATATTCCCGGACATACTCAACTGGTTCTCCACATCCTATAAAATGGACACATTTTTTTTTTAAATACGAACTCCACAGGACTATTAAATGACTCTAAATCCTAAGAGTACCACAAAATTGCTTTAGTATTTCTTTTGCTAATTTCTATTATGTTTGGGTAATAAAGTGTTTTAATGTCATTAAGAAAAAAATGGTCGTTCAAGGAAATCTAAGCAATCCTCTTAAATATCCTAATGTATACTGGTATAGGGTCATCCAAAGTTTTCATCCTCCTCAGAATGAGTGAATACTATTCCAACTGATTAAAGTAGAAACACAAATCCAGTTAAAACATCAATGCACACAGTAAGACAAAGGATAGAAGAAAAGCCATAATCAAACAAGTTATCTGAGGAAAACCAGAGAGAATCAGTTTAAAGCTTTGTGCACTTTTTGGACAAGAGCAAAAAGGAAAACACAAGAATAAACATGAGTTTCTTATTCTAGCCTAAGTGTTGATAAATCACAAAATTATTGTGTTGGTCCTGTACTCCAAGAAGATTCTGTCTCGGGGTTTTTGTGGAATCTGGGGAGAGGGGAGCCACGAAGGTCAACAACAGCTTTAATAACATTTTTCTCCAAAATACAAAGGCATTCCACAAATAAGTAACCCTCAGAGAAAACTAAAGGCATAATGTTAGTTTGGTTCTATGAGGGCAATTCTGTGGACGGAATATTGGAGGGAAATAGTATATGGCCCAATGTCACTTCCTGATGTTTTGGCTAAAATTATTTTTTGAAGAATTAATACGTAATATATTCCCCAAGAACATTCCTTTTGCAAATACCAACATTTCCAGCTAGGCTTCTGACGGACAAGATGAATGACCAACACGACTAAGGTCACTTAATAGCTGTACGAAGCTACCCTTTCAAGTGTGTTAGTTGTCAAGCTATTTGCTACCAACAAAAACAAAACAAAGATCTTGATGTGTATATTCCTGCCTGTTGAAGGGAGGTTCTAAAATCAACCACAAGATTCTCCTCAGAAAGCAGCTCTTGTCCAGGCATGGATGCAATTACTTGATTCTAGCACAAAAGCTTAGTGGTACCTTTCCCGGTCCTGCCAACCCTACTTTCCAAGCACTCTTCCTGTTCATCCCCAATCCAACTTACCATCGTTACTCTGGTTCAAGTCTCCTGCTCGACTTTCCACAATAATTTCTTAACTATCCTCCCTGCCTCGCACCTGGTTTCCCAATCATCCATTCTCCAACCACCACCTAATTTCTCCGAACCACAGATAAGGCTAGTCATGCCAATGGTGATGGAAACAGGACATTCAAGGACCACAAAGTCCTGACGTCTGCCCCTCTCTCCGACTTCACTTCTTACCACCATCTGCCCCTCACGTGTAAACATTCGTCACAGTCGTCACAGTCGACACTTCAGGATTCCCTGCACAAACCTCCCTATCATGTTGGCAATACTGTCCTCCAAGACCTTCCTCACAGAGAATAGAAAAGAAAAAATGAAGACAAGAGAAGAAGAGAGAAGAGAACCTACCTATATTCTGAATTCCCAGAGCAAAATCTCTCAAGCCAAAAAAAAAAAAAAAGCATCACGTGAGTGGATGTTAAAGGTGAGACCTCGTGGTACAAAGAAATCCAAACTTAAGAATGAATGGACTGAACAAAGGACTTCAGATCACCATTCCCACCAGAGGACTATTTCTAGTCCAAATTTATACAATGGTATTAAGAAAAGTATAAAAGTATATTTTCTGGGGCGCCTGGTTGGCTCAGTTGGTTGAGCGTCCAACTCTTGATTTTGGTTCAGGTCATGCTCTCATGATTCGTGGGTTTGAGCCCTGCGTCGAGCTTCGCGCTGGTGGTGCAGAGCCTGCTTGGGATTCTCTCTTTCTCTCTCTCTCTCTCTCTCTCTCTCTCTCTCTCTCTCTCTGCCTCTCCCCTGCCTCTCTCTCAGAATAAATAAATAAACTTAAAAGTATACATATTTGTGTTTTAAAAAGCGTATTTTCTGACTGTGTCGATTATCTTTGTGATCCTATCTGAAGATACAGTTTAACTTTGAGTTGGTCTTCCAAAATTCCAGGAAGTAATTTTTATTCTCAATAGAGTTTAATGTAACAGTCTGCTTAGATTCAAGTGCTCCAATAGATAGGGCACTTCCCATTCCGAAAATTAAGTCATTTAATGAGAATTGCCAGAAAGAGACTTTACTAATAGCTCTCCAGAATGGCAGAGAACACATAAGACATGTTTCCACTTTACCGCTCTCATCAGCCAGAACCGGTAGAACTTTCAAAGATGCCAATGTCCTGTTATCTTGGACCGAGATCAGAGCCGCGAGAGAAGAGGAGACTGAGGCAAAAGGGCACACCCCTCAGCCTCTGGTTTCCCTGGCTTCCAAGCCAGAACCAAATGATTCTCTTTTTTAGAATTCATCCATTAAGCTCCCAAGACATAAACTGTTTGCTTCAACATTCATTTTCCTGTAGCGTCGTCTTCAGATGCTGCGCAGTTTTAAGTTCATGACCACAACACAGGTTGGCTTCCAAAGTGAAGGTCCGGGATTCAGAAAAGACCCTCCTCTCTACATGGCACTACCAACCCACCAAAGACTACAGAGAATCTCATACGAGCAAGGGGAAGAGAGAGAGGGAGACACAGAACGTGAAGCAGGCTCCAGGCTCCGAGCTGGCAGCACAGAGCCCGATGCGGGGCTCGAACTCATGGACTGCGAGACCGTGACCTGAGCCGAAGTTGGATGCTCAACCGACTGAGCCACCCAGGCGCCCCGAGAAGCATTTTTTTCCATTTTGCTTCCTACATCCTCAGACAACATATAACTTCGTGGTTTGAACTATTAATTGTCCAAACACTAGATTAAACATGGGTTTACTATTCTAGTCTAGGGGTTGATAAACCAAAAATCTATTTTGATGATCTTCTGCCCCCCCAAAATTTGCCTGTTTTTTTGGGGCAGGGAGGTGGAGGGTAACTGGGTACCAGGGTCAACAACAGCCTTAATAGTACTTTGCCCCCAGATGCAAAGATGTTCCATGCAGAAGTAGTGTATGAATATGGGTTTCAAAACAAACCTAAAACTTTAACTTAGATTTTCATTATGTTTTAGAATCGTCACTGCCTTAATGTTTAAACACCTGTTTAAACCCTCTATTAAGGGGAAAATGCCCGTTTGTGGCTTTTTGTAAATATAAATGTCGCAATCTATGGCTTTTAAAGAAACATTTTGTTTCTGTGATGATGTTTGCTAATCTAGCTAATAGTTATTTCCAGAAAAATGGAGCACAATACCGAGTAACAGGGACTTTTTCATGTACGAGTAGGAACTGTTTCCTCCTCAAGCCACAGTTACTTGAATTATTCTGAGATTAATCGTAAAAACTACAATTCAGTGAAGAAATACAAAGGGTTTTGTCAACCCCATCTATGATGCTTGATTTAGGCAAGGCACATAAAGAATTGCAGTATTAAAGAAAGTAATAAAATAAGATATGGATGCTGAGGAGAGTGTTCAGGCACGTATACTGATAAAACCATTAAAAATGAGGTGAAATTGGGGCGCCTGGGTGGCGCAGTCGGTTAAGCGTCTGACTTCAGCCAGGTCACGATCTCGCGGTCTGTGAGTTCGAGCCCCGCGTCGGGCTCTGGGCTGATGGCTCAGAGCCTGGAGCCTGTTTCCGATTCTGTGTCTCCTTCTCTCTCTGCCCCTCCCCTGTTCATGCTCTGTCTCTCTCTGTCCCAAAAATAAATAAACGTTGAAAAAAAATTTTTTTTTTAAAATAAAAAAAAAAAAAATGAGGTGAAATAGAGGATCTGAGAGCTCCAAAACTTTCTATGACAAAGTCAGCCCTTCTTTGTGCCTGCAGGTCATTTTAACAGTGGGACTGTCATTTTCTAGATGCCACACACGAGTTGTGTTGCAGGCTCAAAGCAGAGGTGTGGGGGGAACTTCCAGAACGTTCTTCCCTGGCAAGCAGGTAGACCTTCTGTCATTTTAGGCCACCGCATGGAAACGACTGAGACTCACAGCTTCGGTCACAGAGTGGGGACCAGTCACGCTTCTTTCGAAAGAAAAATAGGACAGTGAAAATACCAACAGCTTGATCGGTGGGTGGCGGCAGCCTGTGCTCAGCCAGCAGGGTGAGGAAGCTGGTTCCCTGTGATAAAACATCGGGCTGCTTCCAATGTCGACTAGCGACCACATCACTGTTTGGTAGCAAAGAACAAAACCATGATGAGAAGGCTGTATTCGATCTACCCACCTAGCAAAAGAAAGGGGAATAAAATACATAACTCACCACCACACATAAGTGGAAGGACTTCATAGAAGAAGTCTTTGCTATAACTAAAGGGCCTGGGTGAGGCAGCCCACATGTGAACACGGAGGACTGCTTCCAAGAACAGGCGAAAAATGGTGACAAAGCAATGTCTGAACCCCTGAGCCAGCCCCAAACACACACCCGTTGCTCAGACCTTGCCTGGGTTTCCTCCAAAAGCAAACTCACTCACTCCTCTCTGAAGAGGCAAAGCAGGGGGTCCCAGGGGCATCACAGCTGCGAGCCCCAGGAAGGATCTAAAGATCCAAGATGGGGGGGGGGGACATGCACCTTCTGATCCCAAGAATTTTGAGGATGGGGCTGTCTCACTAGCAAAGGAGGTCAACAGATGTGAAGTGTGGCTCTACAACCATAACGCAGGGCTTCCCTGGGAGTGTGCCAGCCAAAGGGTAGGTGCTGTCCTCACCTGCACACCACGTGAGGGGTCCGTGCTCCCGGACACTGCCCCGTGAGATGACCCTGGGCGGCAGTCACCTGCATAAGCCATCCGATTCAGTCATCAACAGTGACATTTAAAAAAAGAAACCACTGGGGCACCTGGGTGGTTCAGTCAGTTGAGCGTCCGACTCTTGATTTCAGCTCAGGTCATGACCTCTCGCTTCGTGGGTTCGTGCCCCGCATCGGGCTCTGTGCTGATGGCGTGGAGCCTGCTTGGGATTCTCTCTCTCTGCCCCCCTCCCTCCCTCCCTCCCCCCCCTCAGAATAAATAAACATTACAGAAAATAAAATAAAAATAGGGGCGCCTGGGTGGCGCAGTCGGTTAAGCGCCCGACTTCAGCCAGGTCACGATCTCGCGGTCCGTGAGTTCGAGCCCCATGTCGGGCTCTGGGATGATGGCTCAGAGCCTGGAGCCTGTTTCCGATTCTGTGTCTCCCTCTCTCTCTGCCCCTCCCCCGTTCATGCTCTGTCTCTCTCTGTCCCAAAAAAATAAATAAATAAATAAATAAACGTTGAAAAAAAAATTTTTTTAAAAAGAAAATAAAATAAAAAGAAACTATCCCACTTGTGTCCTGTGAGGAAGAATGCAGCACAAGACTAGAGGAATGGGAGGGGCTCACAGCAGGGACACCAGAACCACACTGCCCAAGTTCAAATCTCAGCTTCACCCTTGACTAACCTACTCTACTTCTTTGTGCCTCACCGTTCTCATCAGTAAACTGTAACCGCTAGTGACTTGTTACGAGGAATTAAATGAGTCATTATTTATAAAGGACCTGGGATGACACTTGGCACATGTCAAGGATCTGTTACATTTTTTTTTTACAAAGAAAATTAAAGAAAATGAAAATGTTTACACAACTAGGGAGAGCCCCTGGCCCCATTCAGACTTCTCACCAGAGCTATAGAGCTGGAGTTCTTTTTTTTTTAATGTTTATTTATTTTTGAGAGCAAGCATGCACAGGCACATGAGCAAGCATGGGTGGGGCGGGGGGGGGGGGAGAGAGAGAGAGAGAGAGAGAATGAATGAATGAATGAATATCCTAAGCAGGCTCCACAGCAGAGCCCAACGCGGGGCTCGAACCCACTAACTGTGAGATCATGACCCGGGTGGAAATCAAGAGTCAGACGCTTAACCAACTGAGCCACCCGCGTGTCCGTTACGCAGCTGGAGTTCTCATCTCCCTTCTGCCCTAGATCATCTGCTGACAGGTGTTTCGGGGCTTGTCTCGAGTGCAGGTGTTCACGTCTCACCTCCTCGCCGCTATAATCCCGATTCAGGTCCCTGTCATCCCCAACACGACTACTCTAAAGGCATCTCCCCAGCCTGTACCGCTCGTTTTTCATTCCGCGCGGTGATGGGTTCAAGCCAGCAGCTGGACTCCTGGGACCCAAACAGGTTCTCAGCTAACACAACATTTACTCGCCTCTAGAGAAGGAGATACATCAGGGACGGTGGCTCCATGGGAGGCCCAGGAGCCACCCAGGCACACGGCTTCTTCTATCCCCTCACCCACGCAGCTTGTCGCTACGGAGAAGCCACAGCCCCTTTTCCCGCCGATTCTGTATGCCACCCGCGTGCAGGCCAGAAGTCCACACCTCCCCACAACACACAAGGCAGACACCATATCCTCTAGTTGCCTTAACTCTACTGTCTTCAAAGGCACAGAGTATGGGAGACCAAGGTCATTGCTCAGGCAGGCCTAAATCAACGCAAGCCTCCACTCACAAATTCAACCCGATTCTTAATGAAACGGAGCCCCGGGGCTCCAAAAGGGCAACCGAGGCCCACACTCTGTTTCCTGAATACGTTTCCCGTATTATGTCCTACGGGTGATCCCCACATGCCCTAACCTCAGCCACACAGCCCGACCTGACTTTTGGTGCAGTGACTCCCAGTGAGGGAGTCAACCCATTAGGGGCAAAAACCTTTTCTTTATTTCTTCTTCCCACACCTGGCACCCTAGCGTAGTCTCTTAAATACAAAAATTTCCAACCAAACATTAACCGCATTTAAGCGACAAATAAAGCTGAGTCACAATTATTCTGCTCCAGTGAAGGAAACTCATGCGAGTTTTCAAAGTTTCAATTATCTGCAGGACAGTAAGGATGCACAAGAAATATTAAAGACCACAGCCTCATCCAAACCCCTCTCTCAATTTCCAGAGGAGGAAGCAGCAGCCCCAGAGGGATCATAAAGGGAATTGTTCTTTTTTTAATTTTCTTAACGTTTATTCACTTTTGAGAGACAGAGAGCTAGGGAGGGGCAGAGAGAGAGAGGGAGACACAGAACCTGAAGCAGGCTCTAGGCTCTGAGCCGTCGGCACAGAGCCCGACGCAGGGCTCGAACCCACAAACTGGAAGATCATGACCTGAGCTGAAGTGGGACGCTTAACCGCCTGAGCCACCCAGGCGCCCCACAGGTAATTTCTTAATAACCCGCTCCACACAGCGTTCCCATAGCACTCACTGTGAGTAGGGTGTGCATCCCTGTACGACAGTCACAAAAGCTTGTCAATATGACTTAATTTTGTGAAAATCATGATTGGGCTTACTTGGGTCTTTTATGGGAAGACTGAAAGCTACAACTAATAGACAATAACAAAATAAACACACACACGAAAGCAATCCATACGGGGGGGTGGGCAACCCAGGTGAAAGGGGGAGGAGGGTACAGGCTTCCAGTCGCATAATGAATAAGTCACGGGGATGAAAGGCACAGCACAGGGAATATAGTCCATGGTATTGTAATAGCGCTGTATGGTGACGGGTGGCAGTTACTCATGCGGTGAGCACAGCATAACATACAGACTTGTTCCATCACTATCCTGCACACCTGAAACTAACATAGCATTGTATGTCAGTTGTACTTAATTAAAAAAAAAAAACACCATCCAATATACATTAGGGCTATCCCACAGTTTGACTTAGACAACAGTCAGCTTTGGTCTTCAGAAGTCACTGAAGATCTCTTGCAATGTCATTTTCGGTATTCCTTAACTGTTCACGACGAATGGCGGCATGGGTTGCCATCACATGTGACCAGCATAACAGTTCCTTTGTACTTACTATCCAGTCTGTTTGTAACTTGGGAGTGCAGATTGCCTTATGTGTTTTACGTGGAGAAATTCCATCAGTCTCTTGAGTGCTATATCCTTTATTATCCTAAGAATAAAATAATGACTGGGAGAGTGGTTAATTTTATATATGAAACGGTTAGCTTGTTAAGAATGTATTAAGATCGACACGAAAAAAAAACAAGCCACAAAGGAAGAAACTGACAAACTGGACTTTATCAAAATCCAAAACTTCTACTCTTCCAAAGACAGGGTTGAGGAAATGAAAAGCCACAGGGAGAAAATACTGCAAATCATTTATCTGATAAAGGTTTTGCACCCAGGAAATCTAAAAAATGCAACTCGATAAGAAGACCAAAAAAAAAAAAAGGATTAAAAATGGGCCATAAATACGAACAGAGCACTACAGAAGATACACAGATGGCAAATAAGCATAAGAAAAGATGCTTCACAGGGGAGGTGGGTGGGGGGAGGGGTGAAATAGGTGATGGGGCTTAAGAAGGGCATTTGTTGTATTGAGTGCACTGAGTGATGTATGGAAGTATTGAATCACGATATGGTGCGCCTGAAACTAACATAACACTGTATGTTAACTACACTGGAATTTAAAACACAATTAAAAAAAAAAGAAAGAAAAGATGCTCCACATCATTAGTCATTAGGGAAATGCAAATTAAAACAACAATAAAAATACTACTCCACCCTCGAATGTGCTAAAATTAAAAATTTCTAAATGACGAAAGTTGGTAAAGGGTGTAGAGCCATTGGAAATGTATGCACTGCTGCTGGGAATGCAAAAATGTTCAGTCCCTTTGCAAAAGGTTGCCAGGTTTTTATAAAATTAAACATACACTTGCCATGCAACCCAGAAATCTCTCTTGGGTATTTATCCAACAGAAATGAAAACACATGCCCACACAAAGATGTGTAGGCAAATGTTCACAGCAGCTTTATTTATAATACCCAAAACTGAAAACAACCCAAATGTTCAACGAATGGGGAATGTGTAAGTAAACTGTGATCCAGCCACACGGATGAATCGCAAAAGTGTTATGCTAAGTGAAAGAAGCTAGACACAAAAGGTTACCTAATGTATGATCACATTTACATGAACTTCTAGAAAAGGCAAAAAGTGCAGTGACAGAAAACAGACCAGTAGTCGCCAAGGGCTAGAGTGAGAGGAGGGCATGACAGTCTGCAAAGGTGCGTCAGGACTTTTCAGGGGGACAGAAACGTTCCGTATCTTGACTTTGGTGGTGGCCACACAAGCGTATACATCTCTCCAAACTCGTCAAACTGTATACTTACAAGGAATGCATTTTATTGTATATAAACTGTACCTCAATAAAGGCACCTGGGTGGCTCAGTCGGTTAAATGTCCAACTCTTGATTTTGGCTCAGGTCACAATTTCACGGTTCGTGGGATCGAGCCCCACCACAGGCTCTGTGCTGACAGGGCCGACCCTGCCTGGGATTCTCTCTCTCTCCCTCTCTCTCTGCCCCTCCCCTGCTCACTCTCTCTTCCTCTCTCTCAAAATAAACAAATAAACTTAAAAAAATTAAAAACTAAAAAGGAATATATCGAGAAATAGGCAAACAGACTGAATATTTGTTGAATGAATTAAGGAATGCAGAGTGTGATCACTGAATAACTTAAGAAAAAACAATATATCTGGTGAAGTCAACCAATGTCTAAAACTTTAAGTAACAACACAAGAAAGAATAATAGAGGGGCACCCGGGTGGCTCAGTCGGTTGAGCGTCCGACTTTGGCCCAGGTCATGATCTCACAGTTCATGAGTTCGAGCCCCACGTCAGGCTCTGTGCTGACAGCTCAGAGCCTGGGGCCTGCTTCGGATTCTGTGTCTGCCTCTCTCCTCTCTCTCTCTGCCCCTCCTGCTGGCGTTCTGTCTATCTGTCTGTCTGTCTCTCTCTGAAAAATAAACATTAAAAAAAAGAATAATAGGTATTCCATCATAACCTAATTCTACTCTTTGTAGAACTGCTTGGCACAATGCCGTTCAAAACATCACAAAGCAAACTTCTGGAGTCGCATTTAATTTCTAGTTATCTCTTTGGTATCAGCCTCATATGACCTAATGAACTCCCATGCAATCTAGCCGCTGATAGTGCTGAGAAATTATGCTCTCTAGTGTCAAACTTTTTTTTTTTTTTTTTAAATTTTTTTTTTCAACGTTTTTATTTTAGGAACAGAGAGAGACAGAGCATGAACGGGGGAGGGGCAGAGAGAGAGGGAGACACAGAATTGGAAACAGGCTCCAGGCTCCGAGCCATCAGCCCAGAGCCTGACGCGGGGCTCGAACTCACGGACCGCAAGATCGTGACCTGGCTGAAGTCGGACGCTCAACCGACTGCGCCACCCAGGCGCCCCTCTAGTGTCAAACTTTAAAAATACGACTAGTGACATTTTGAATTGTACTGCAATTTATAATGTATTCCTGAGTATAACTGCAATTTTATTTAATTCAGAGGTTCACTCTAAGCTGGTGATAGTTTGGTTTGATCCTGGCCACATACTGATCCTTAATATAAGTGATCAATCTGTTAACTTTTGGGGTCTCAAGTTCTGGTTCACGATCAGCCAGCTTCCATGAAAAGTAATGTCAGGGGCGCCTGGGTGGCACAGTCGGTTAAGCGTCCGACTTCAGCCAGGTCACGATCTCGCGGTCCGGGAGTTCAAGCCCCGCGTCAGGCTCTGGGCTGATGGCTCGGAGCCTGGAGCCTGTTTCCGATTCTGTGTCTCCCTCTCTCTCTGCCCCTACCCCGTTCATGCTCTGTCTCTCTCTCTGTCCCAAAAATAAATAAAAACGTTGAAAAAAAAACTAAAAAAAAAAAAAAAAAAAGAAAAGAAAAGCAATGTCAAAATACACTCTGGGCTCAACCTTCTCTGTCTTCAAGCACCTATGATAAATCCCACCATTACCAGCATTTACACTAGAAACCCTAATTCATCTTTGGTACTTTCATTTTTTTACAGTAATTTTCAAGATACTTCATTACAAGGCGGAAACACAGTAAAAAGCACTTGGCCATTTTCAGGTAATATCCTGGGCTATTAAGATGAAAGAAAATAAAAAATAATGTGGCTAAACAAATTTAAAAGGAAAGAAATCCAGAACAACAATACGGTTTAAAGATATGACAGACAAGAGGGGCACCTGGGTGGCTCAGTCGGTTAAGCATGTGACTCTTGATTATTGGCTCAGGTCACGATCTCACGGTTCGTGGGTTCTAGCCCCACGTTGGACTCTGCCCTGACAGTGTGGAGCGTGCTTGGGATTCTCTCTCTCCCTCTATCTCTGCCTCTCTCTCTCAAAATAAATAAAGAAACTTAAAAAATTTTTAAAGGTATGACAAACAAGAAAACACCATTTGTAACAGTAATAAAAACATAAAATATCTAGGAATAAGGTTAACCAGAAATGTATAATACTTAAGAGGAAAACTCAGAAACACTCCTGAGGAACGCAAAAGTCTTGAAAAATGGAAAGGCGTAAGAAGCCCTTGAATATGAAGAATCAACACTGTAAACATTTTTCTTCCCACATTGATTCCCAAACCCAATGCCATTCCAATAAAAATACCAATAAGCCTTAGGCAGGAACTAGACAAGCTGATTAGAGAGGTGTTTGTAAAACTAAACAGATATGAAGAACCAGGAAAACGCGGGGGGGAGGGGGGGGTGTGGGATGAGCGTCCGTTGGTTGAGCGTCCGACTTCGGCTTAGGTTATGATCTCGCAGTCTGTGAGTTGGTGGGGGGCATCAGCTCTAGCAGATTTTAAAATACTCTAAAGGCCCCAACCATTGGTATTAACATTGGTACAATATTAATATTGGTGGCATCAATTCATGAGTAGAGGCATACCAATGGGTCCGTATAAAAAGTCCAGAAATATGTACAGGTATTTAGTGCATGACAGAGAAAGCATCTCCAATCAGCAGGCTCAATATGGACTTTCTAGTAACTGGTGTTGGGACAACTGGGTAGGCATTTGAGGAGTACCCTTGTAATGAAGTCCAGACATCTTAAAAGAAAAATTTGAACACTTCAACTTCTTGATAACAACAACAACAAACTTGTAAGAGGGAGAAACACATAATCAAAGGTTTTTTTTTTTTTAAGACAAAATAAAAAAAAAATCGCAACTCATCACAGATAAAGGCTAATTTCTCTAAGTACAAAAAGCTCCCAGAATCAAGAAAATGACAAGCCTGTAGGAAAAAAAAATAGGCTGAGAAAATAAATACACAATTCAAAGAAAAAAATACAAATGGCTCTTAAGCTTTTGATAAGGTATTATTTGTAAGAGCAATACAAATTAAAATAATTCCAAGACCACATTCTTACTCTCAAATTGACAAAAATCCTAAAGTTTGACACCATACCCTGTTGGCAAGATGTTGCTGCTAAGAGTGAAAAATGGTATAACTTCTAATGGGAAGAATCTGGCAATATTATCCCAAATAGTAACCGTATTTACCTTTTAATCCAGGATTCCTACTTCGAGGAATCTATCCCACAGATACAGATAGGAAATGTTCAAGGTTATCTGGTGCAGTAATGTTTGATTACAATAAGACTGGAAACAAACCTAGAGCCCATCGACAAAGGACTAAATTATGATACCTCCACACAACAGAGTATCTTGCAGCTATAAAAGAATGAAGGGAAAAAAGGAGGAAAAAAAAAGAATGGAGAAGACTTCTCTGATCTAATACGGCAACATTTCCAGGATAATGTACATGAAAAGCAACAGGCGCCATAGTATAGGACACATGGTATACTGCTTCATGCAGGGAAAGGTGGAAATTAGCACATACACTTGGATTTGCTTGTATTTATGAAAAAAAAAAAACACAAGATGAAACAATGAACTAACAAAAGTGGTTACTACAATGTCAAGGAGAAATGGATGGGGGGTGAGAGGGTATAACTTTTTCAAGGTGTCTCTTTTAAATTTGCTTTTATACTTGTACCGTGTATTCAAAAAACATGCGTATTTGCAAAAGAGACTCAGCAAGGACAAAAACGGGCAAGACTCAACAATGTATTATTAAGGGCTAGGTATACACATCATAAGCTTACAAAGTCTACTCGGACATTTACCAAATTTCTTTTGTTGTTTTTGAGTCCATTTTTATTCATTTATTTTTTAATTTTATGTTTATTTTTGAGAGCGAGAGAGACAGAGCCCGACGCGGGGCCCAAACCCACAAACTGTGAGATCATGACCTGAGCTGAAGTCCGGTGCTTAACCGACTGAGCCACCCAGGCACCGCTTTGAGTCCAATTTTAATTCCTTTGAGGTCAGAGAACATTCTTTGTAGGATTTCAATCTTCTAAAATTTAATAAGACATGTTTCATGGCCAAGTGTAGAATCTATTCTGTAGAATGTTTCACGTATGTTTAAAAAGGACGTGGGGCACCTGGGTGGCTCAGTTGGTTGAGCGTCCGACTTCAGCTTGGGTTATGATCTCGCGGTCTGTGAGTTGCAGCCCCTCATTGGGCTCTGTGCTGACAGCGTGGAGCCTGCTTGGGATTCTCTCCCTCTCTCTGCCCCTCTGCCACTCTCTGTGTCTCTCACAATAAATAAACTTTTTTAAAAAAAGGATGTATATTTTGCTGTTGTTTTGCTCTGTAAATGCCAGTTAGGTCAAGTAGGTTGATGGTATTGTTCAAATCTTCTATAAGCTTCCTGACTTTTTATCTAGTTGTTCTTTCAATTATTGAGAAAAAGGTATAGAAATCCCTACCCACTCTAGTTGAATTGCTTATCTGTCAAGTCTGTCGTTTTTTGGTTCATATGTATGGGGGCTCTGTTTTTAAGTGTGTATACCTTCAGGGGCGCCTGGGTGGCTCCGTCGGTTAAGCGTCCGACTTCAGCTCAGGTCATGATCTCGCGGTTTGTGAGTTCGAGCCCTGTGTCAGGTTCTGTGCGGACAGCTCGGAGCCTGGAGCCTGCTTCCGATTCTGTATCTCCTCCTCTCTCTGCCCCTCCCCGCTCACACACACTCTCTCTCTCTCTCAAAAATAAATAGAACATTAAAAAAAAAGAGTTGCATGCTCTAATAAGTAAATAACCAACTGTGATTCCATAAAATTCACCCAAGTGTATAATTCAATATTTGTTAGTAAATTTACCAAGTTATGCAACCATCACCACTATTATCCCAACGAGATCCCTTGGTACCAGCTTACAGTTAATATCCATCTCCACACCCAGCCCCGGGCAACCACTAATATACTTTGCTTATGTGCATTTGCTTTTTCTAAATATTTCACGTAAATTCAATCACACAGTAGCTGTCCTTTTGTGCATGACTTCTTTCATGTAGTGTAATGTTTATGAGGTTCATACAGATTTCTGCGTGAATCATCATTCATTCTTTTTAATTGCTAAACAGCACGGGCAGTCCTGCATGGTGGTGGGAACCGCAAAGCTGACTACGCAAGCTGAGAGCAAGAAAAGCAATCTTAATAATTAATCGGAAACAAATATTATTGTCCCAGAGTCTCTAAAAAATTTTGTCTGGGGTGCCCGGGTGGCTCAACCAGTTAAGTCTCTAACTCTTGATTTCGGCTCAGGTCATGATCTCACAGTTCATGAGATTGAGCCCCGAGCTGGGCTCTGCACTGGGCATGGAACCCGCTTAAGAGTCTCTCTCTCTCAAAAAAAAGAAAAGTTTGCCAAGAGTTAAAGACTCTTACTCTTGGTTATAAACGTAAGGAGAAAGTGAAAAGATGATAAGACTAACTTTTATTTAATGCCCTGTAACTTAAAACATCAGAAACACTGAGAACCAAAGTTTATTTCTTTGTAAAAAACTTATCCAGAGTAGTCCGAACGGTGCTCGCTTTTTCTCATCCTATAGCTTACAATATAAAGCAAGCATCTTTTCTTCTTTTGTTTCAAAATTTTTTAATGTTATTTTTGAGAGAGAAACAGAGTGCAAGCTGGGGAGGAGCAGAGACAGAGAAGGAGACACAGAAACTGAAGCAGGCTCCAGGCTCTGAGCTGTGAGCACAGAGCCCGACACGGGGCTCGAACTCACGGCACTGCGAGACCACGACCTGAACCGAAGTCCGACGCTCAACCAACTGAGCCACCCCAGAGTCCCTAACATTTGACTCCCCCAAAACGTAACTACTAACAGTCTACTATTGACCAGAAGCCTTAGCCATAATGCAGTCTGTTAACACATACTTTGTATGTTGTATTATATGCTGTATTTTTACAACAAAGTAAACTAGAGAAAAGAAAACATTAGTACAAAAATCATAAAGAAGAGAAAATATATTTTCTTACTGAAAAAAATCCACGTATAAGTGGAACTGGGCTGTCCAAACCTATGTTGTTCAAGGGTCAACTGTAATTCTGTTTACGTTTGATATAAATTTCTCTTCCAGTGTTCTCACTTTTTCTTGCTTTGCTTTCATCTTTGTTGGCCAATTTCCTCTCTCAGTTACCTACATTTGTAAAATGTCACACAGGCTTATCACTGGGAGACAAAGAGACAACACAACTGCATGCTCTGCTGCCTGTGTGTGGACTGAATCACAGCAGGACAGTAACCAATAACACGCAGACTGTGAATGAAAGGACATGGCTGGTCATGGATCTCGACGTGCATTCGTTATTTGCGTAGTGATTTCTGGAGCGAAGAACTGCCAGTAAAGTGTACCCTTTGTGCAGTTACAGTTAATATACCATGGTACCCCCCAATTTGAATCACGTTGCGAGAATACTGGTGTTAAACCATGGTAACTGAAATTCATACATGCCAGACCGATGAAGGTGGGACTGCCTATATTCTGGGTGGGCGGGGCTTAGAACTTGCTTCTAACCAAAAGAATATGGCAACGGTGATGGGATATCATTTCTATAATTATGGTACGTTATATGGCAAAGGTAAAATGATTTTGTAGGTATGAACCCCCTACTATTCCTTTTTTTTTAAGTTTATTTTGAGAGAGAGAGAGAAAGAACGCGAGTAGGGGAGGGGCAGAGAGCAAGGGAGAGAGAATCCCAAGCAGGCTCTGCACTGACAGTGCAGACCTCATGAACGGGAAGATCATGACTTGAGCCAAGATCAAGTTAGAGGCTTAACCAACGGAGCCACCCAGGTGCCCCCCTACTGATTCTTGCTATGAAGTCTACTTCATTGGAAATTAACATAGCTACTTTAGCTCTTTTGTTTAATGTCACATAGTGTATCTTTATCCTTCCTCTACCCATGTCTTTATAAAGTGGGCTTCTTATAAACAACATATAGCTGTCTTCTTTTTCTTAATCCAATCTGACAATCTGTCTTTTAGGCCATGCACATTTTAAAAAAAATATTTAGAGAGAGAGAGAGAGCCTGAGCAGGGAAGGGTGACAGAGAGAGAGAGAGAGAGAGAGAGAGAGACAGAGAGAGAGAGACAGAGAGAGAGAGAGAGAAGGAGGGAGGGAGAATCCTAAACAGGCTCCACACTCAGCGCAGAGCCCAATGCAGGGCTCGATCCCTCAAACCTGGGATCACAACCTGAGCTCTAATCAACAATCCGGTGGACTGAGCCACCCAGGGGCCCCAGGCCATTCACATTTTCATACTTAAAGTGATTGCTGATATGGTGGGATTAAAATCTATCTTGCCGGCTGTTTTTCATTTGTTCCATTTGTTGTTTCTTATTTCCTCTTTTTCTGCTTTCTCTCCGTTGTGTTGAGCGCCTTTTATGATTCCATTTTATCACTTCTATTGCTATTTTTACCTGATGCTTAGTAGGGCTTAGATGCTTAGCTCAGTAGTGGGGAGGTGGGAGATGGGGGCATTCTTTTATGTTCCAATGAAGCCTCATTATTAGGCAGCACTGTGACCCTGGGTCTTAGGGCTGTGGTCTTCATAAGCATTCCTGATCGTCCTCAAAACACAGTGCTATCACTTTTTGCTATCCTTCCTCCTGCAGATTAAGACTTTTGTTCCTTAGGGAGATAGGGAGACGTGTCTGGGCAGAGTTGGGCATGGCTGTTGCTCCCCTCTCCCAGCCAGCATATGGGACAAACTTTCTCCATAATCTTCCCTGTGAGCGCCTGGTGGGGATCTTGGAGGAAAAGTCTGCAAGAGCGGGAGAGCCTCTTCTACCTCTGTCCCCCGCCCCAACCATTAGCAATTCATTCAAAAGATGCTGGTTTAATCAGGGGCACCTGGGTGGCTCAGTCGGTTGCACCTCTCACTTTGGCTCAAGGTCATTATCTTGTGGCTTGTGAGTTGCAGCCCCAAGATGGGCTTGCCGCTGTCGGTGAGGAGCCCACTTCTGATCCTTTGTCCCCCCCACCCTCGGTCCCTCCCCCACTCATGCTGTCTCCCTCCCTCCCTCTCTCTCTCTCTCTCTCTCTCTCTCTCAAAAAAAAAAAAAAATACTAGTTTAATCTTATCCAGCAGTGTCTGTACTGAGTAAGCAAATGCTCGAATCCGATTTCTCCCTGCACTGGCTCCTGTAGGCCTTGAAATCTGTTTTCTGTGGCCAACTCAAGACAAGTCGCTGCTCTGCAATGTGTGTGCAGCTTTCTTCTCGTTGTAAGGACGGGAGCCCTAAGGTGTGCATCCCGGAGCTGAAACCAGAAGGCTTTTCATTGGTGTTTCAAGTGAACTTAGATCTTATATGCAGCCTTTTCCCACAAAGATCAGATATCTGACATACTGAGAGATGGTGTCAGGCAAATTATAATGCGCTAAGTAACAATTCGCTGAACATTCGGTTAAACAGATAAACAGAGAGAGATGGGAAATTCCTATAGTGTTAATATCTAATCAAGGATTCTGATCAATGGGCTAGAACTGATTTTCTTACCTGACTTGCTCTAATTCCAGTGAAAGAAAGAACTTGTTTTCATAAACTTGGTTTTTTAAATTATTTTTTTCATGTTTATTTATTTATTTTTTTATATTTCTTTATTTTTGAGAAACACAGTGAGACAAAGCATGAGCGGGGGAGGGGCAGAGAGAGAGGGAGACACAGAATCTGAAACAGGCTCCAGGCTCTGAGCAAGCTGCAGCATAGAGCCTGATGCGGGGCTCGAACCCACGAACTGTGAGATCATGACCTGAGCCGAAGTCGGACGCTCAACCGACTGAGCCACCCAGGTGCCCCTTAATGTTTATTTTTGAGAGAGAGAGAGAGAGTGCGAGCTGGGGAGGGGCAGAGAGGGAGACACAGAATCTGGAGCAGGCTCCAGGCTCTGAGCTGTCAGCACGGCTGTCCCTAAACTTACATGTTTTTGTGACATATAAATGCTTGATGTCTATGTAGCCTTTTGAGGTAGAGGAAAATGCTCAAACCTGCATCACACCTTTGACCTTATGTCACTGGCCTAACCAGGGCCCCATACTGGTAGGGGAGATGGAGAACACTGCAGGTGCTTAAGTGACCAACTCCCGTAGAGATGTCCTCTTTTACAGAAACCCAACTCTAATTATGAATTTTTCAAACAATAACTGAATTGTAGAAATTGAAGAGATGTCACTATAAAACTAAATAACAGGGGCGCCTGGGTGGCTCAGTCGGTTAAGCGTCCGACTTCGGCTCAGGTCATGATCTCACCGTTCCTGAGTTCGAGCCCCATGTCGGGCTCTGTGCTGACAGCTCAGATGTCTCTCTCTCTCTTCCCCTCCCCTGCTCGCACTGTCTGTCTGTCTCTCTCTCTCAAAAATAAAGATAAAAAAAATTAAAAGCAAACAAACAAAACTAAACAACATGATTCAGAGAGATCAGTACCCTCTACAAGCATAATTTCCCTGGCTGAACTTATCAAAAAAGGTCTTAGACATCCTAAGTATCACTGTTAAGGTGGCCCTATGAGAAACAGACAGTGCTACAGAAATATCTTCCATTGTGCTTGCCAGTATTAATGTATACATTAAATCAGAATGTTAATTACACTTTTTATAAAAAGGGCTTTTTAAAAAAAAAAAAAAAGCTTACTTATTTTGAGAGTGTGAGCAGACTGTGAGATCATGACCTGAGCAGAAGTCAAGAGTCGAACACTCAACTGACTGAGCCACCCAGGCACCCCTAGAGAGGGCCTTTCATTCTTCCCTCCTATCTACCACCATTTCCTCCCCAAGTCATATATAATTCAATAAAACAGCTCTGACAGGTAAGCTTACAAAATAGTGGATGTGGGTTTTTTTTTTAATTTAAAAAAAAATTTTTTTTAAATCTTTATTTATTCTTGAGAGAAAGGCTGTGAGCAGGGGAGGAGCACAGAGAGAGGGAGACACAGAATCTGAAATCTGAAGCAGGCTCCAGGCTCTGAGCTGTCAGCATAGAGCCTGACGTGGGGCTCGGACCCACGAACCGCGAGATCATGACCTGAGCTGAAGTCGGACGCTCAACTGATTGAGCCACCCAGGCGCCCCAAGTGGGTTTTTTTTTTTAATGCACATACTTAACATTTCAAATGTGAACAACTGTTTATCATAATTACGTCATCCCATGCTTTAGGCATATATTCCCACAGCAAATACAGCTTGTGCCTCAACACCTAGCTTCCTTCAGCCCGATGAGAGGGATACTGAGTCCTTTGAACCTGACCACGCGGCTTCTCTCCTCCCTTCTGGGCCTCAGGTCGACGTTCTGCCCTTTCTTGCGCTGCTACACGCCTCAGGGGCACAGGGAGGGAAAGGGGGGGCAGCACTGGGAAACCGCATTTCCAGGCCTCCTTCCAAGTGGCTTCCAGCGAGATGCATCCAATGGGCAGCGCAACGAGAGACTAGAGCGGGCGAGAAAAGAAGCCAAGGTATCTCCATCTCTTTGCCGCGTGCATACATGCATGCGCTCTCTCCCTCTCTCCTTCTGTCCCCTCTGCCCCCCACCCTCTCTTTCAAGTAATGGCTGTGTGATCGCCATGGCTGAAGCTTCCAGCAGACAGCCCTCCCTATAGTGGTTCCAGTTCCCGCCAGGTGACCTCTTTCCTGGGCTCTGTGATGCTACCTTCTCCCTAGGTCAGCCCTAGGGGTGACAGGTGGCTTCCCGCTGTTACTTATGTCTAGGTGGCTTCAGGGCACCCTGTCTGGCTTCTCAACTCTTCCAGTGCCTTGGTTCATAGCTGCCCCCTGCTGAACTACTTGCCTCTTTTTCCCTGAGGGGATAGTGGAGGGGGAGGATTTCATCTGCCACATCAGAGCCCCGCCTTTTACCGGATTTCCCCCGCAATGGATACAAATCACTACAGATGACCATCTTGACGGTGTCTCTCTCCAGTGCCATCACAAACACTCCAACAGCCCACTGCCGCTGAAAGTAGACAGTTGTCTCATTCATGCCACTGAAGAGAATCCCTCTGGCTCATTCACAGCCTACTCTGTTAATGAATGCCATTGTTTCTTTCCCCAGTTCTCTCAACGGCAAAAATGTACCGCAGCTGACACATTCCTAGACTAGAATATGACAGTCCGTGGTAGGCTTGTGTTCAGTGTGTGTCTGCATAAACACACAGACACACACATGAAGTCCGCGGCTCAAAAAGAAAAAAACACCAAATGGGGCGCCTGGGTGGCCCAGTTGGTTAAGCATCCGACTTCGGCTCAGGTCACGATCTCCCGGTTCGTGGTTTCGAGCCCCACGTCGGGCTTTGTGCTGACGGCTTACAGCCTGGGGCCTGCCTATGTCTCCTTCTCTCTCTGCCCCTCCCCTGCTTGCGTGCTCTCTCAAGAATGAACATTAAAAACAAGCAAATATATAAATACCAAAAGACAGAGGGTACACGTATGGGTGTTACAATGACACACACACAAAAAGACCAAAATCCCTTTATGGAACGAAGGCTTCCACTTCCAGACAAGACAGAGAAACAGGGACTAGATTTATCTTCAGGTCTAAAACAAAAACAAAGAAATACATGGGGTAATGGTTTTCAAGACACCAGAAGTCATGCTGAAGAACTGATCCCTGAGTGATGGGGAAAAATGAGGTGAGCGCTATGACAGCTCCAGCCTACTGCCTTCAGAGAATTTCCAAGCCACAAAGTAGGGAGGGGAAACCGAGACAGAGGTCTAGCCAACTCTGTTAACTGAAAAAGCTGAGGGTCTAGATACAAGGTGAAGGTGGCTTAAGTTCATGGGACAGGGGACTGGCAGAGAAAATCTGAATAGAAAGAGAATCCTGGAGATCCACAGAGGGTCTCTCCCTCCGGTATTCAGGAGAGACCAGCATATGCGTATGAGGGGAAAGAACAATCTGAAAGGATTAGGGATGGCAGTACCTGGCTACAGGGACAGTGCCTGCTCCCACAAGCCAGATTGGAATTCACAATTCACAGGACACGTGGGTAGAATATTCAGGATGGTCTTGCTTCAGTAGTGGGAATTACTAGCACTGCTCCAGACCTACCTAACAAATCACGAAAGCAAGACCCCGAAGGATCAAACTCTTTTCCAGTGAGTTAACTGCATCTAGGTACAAAGTGCAAGACGATTTGTAGGAATGCAAACACGTCCGGCACTTAACAAGGTAAAATTTACAATGTCTGGCATCCAACTAAAGATTAGCAGACATACAAAGAGGCAGGAAAATGCAACCCATAATTAGGAGGATAGTCAATCAATTAAATGAAACTGACCCAAATTTTAGAAGCAGCAGGGAAGGGCATTAAGACAGCTATTGTAACATATTCCATATGTTCAAAAAGTTAAGTAGAGACGTGGAAGAACTTCTGAACATAAAAACTACAATGTCTAAAATGAAAAATACACTGGATCGGATTAATTGAGATTAGATACTGCAGAAGAAAGAGATGAGTTAATTTAAGGGCCCAGCAAAAGAACCATCCAAAATGAAACACATGGAAAAAATAATCTCAAAATAGGAAAAGGCACCAGTGGGCTGTGTAACAATTTGAAGGGGTCTAATATACACGTGACTGGAGCCCCTGAGTGGGAAAAGGAAAGGACAGAAAAAATATTTCAAAAAATAATGGCCAAAAATTTTTACAAACTTAATGAAAACTATAAAAAACACCCCCCCTAAAAACCAAATGAATCCCAAACACATGATACATAGAGAAAACTATGCCAAGGTAAACGGTAATCAAACTGCTCAAAACCAGTGATAAACAGAAAATATTAAAGGGAGCCAGAAGAAAAAGACATGTTATATACACAGGAACAAAGACAAAGATGACATTAGATTTCTCATCAGAAACAATATAAGCAAAAAAATGCCAGAGCAGAAAATGGAGACAGGAGAAAAACAAAATCACTCCAGAATTCTATACCCAGCAAAAGCATCTTTCAAAATGAAGGTGAAATAGAGGCATTTACGCATATGCCCACACAAAGAAAGAAAATTGATACATCTAAAAAAGTAATGGTTTAAAAAATAAGAGTGTGGATGAAACTAAAGAAATCTCAGGAACACAAAAAGCTAACAGTCCACTGACACCACGTGTTATTCTGCAGGAAAACGTTAACCTAACAGGCCTGATGTTGTGATCTCTAGGAGGGCCAGCTTGCATGACTGATCCTTGTAATACCTCATGGGAACTTGGTGTATAGAATATTCCCTATGCTACTAATTGATAAGGCTGTTTTTGTGCCTAGAACACTAAATTCTGCCCTACCAGTCTGGCTGTTGTTTTTGCAAATGTGATTTACGGCAAACACCTGCTTTCCTTCTGGGAGTCAGAAATTTCGGTAAGAGTCCTGATCAGCCCTTAATTTAAAAAGTCGATGGGGCGCCTGGGTGGCGCAGTCGGTTGAGCGTCCGACTTCAGCCAGGTCACGATCTCGCGGTCCGGGAGTTCGAGCCCCGCGTCGGGCTCTGGGTTGATGGCTCAGAGCCTGGAGCCTGTTTCCGACTCTGTGTCTCCCTCTCTCTCTCTGCCCCTCCCCCGTTCATGCTCTGTCTCTCTCTGTCCCAAAAATAAATAAAACGTTAAAAAGTCGAGGGGCGGGGTACCTGGGTGGCTCAGCCTGTTAAGCATCCGACTTCAACTCAGGTCATGATCTCACGGTTTGTGAGTTGAGCCCTACATCGGGCTCTCTGCCGTCAGCGAAGAGCCCACTTCGGATCCTCTGTCTCCCTCTCTCCCTGCCCCTCCCTGACTCGTGTTTGCTCCCCCTCCCTTTCTCTCCCTCTGTCTCTCAAAAGTAAACATTAAAAAAAGATGAAGTCTTAAGCAAGCTTCTCTGGGCAGAAACACTGTACATGTGTTGCTGTATTTAATTGCTGGAAGAAGCATGTCCTGTGAAACCCTACCCATAATCCCCCAAGGGAGAACTTTGGAAGCCCACATCTAGACTCTTCCAGACTCTACCCATTACACCTTTTCCCACTTGCTGATCCTGCTTTTTATCCTTTTGCTGTAATAAATCATAGCTCTGACTATAAATGTCTCTGAATATCATGAGTCGTTCCAGCAAATCATCAGATGTGTGGGTGGTCATCATATGCCCAGTTACCAAATATAACTGGTACCTTTTAAAAAATTTTTTAAGTTTATTTAATTATTTTTGAGAGAGAGCACAAGTGAGGGAGGGGCAAGGAGACAGAAGTGGGGGGAGACACAGAATCCGAAGCAGGCTCCAGGCTCTGAGCTGTCAGCACAGAGCCCAACACGGGGCTCGAACCCACAAACTGCGAGATCATGACCTGAGCTGAAGTGGGACGCTTAATCGACTGAGCCACCCAGGCGCCCCTATAAGTGGTACGTTAAATCTTCACTCTTTCTTCAAACCCTTCCTGTGGACCTGAACTCCCTACTCTTTGGCCTCCCCTAGAATCCCAAGCAGTGCCTTATCTACTGTAGTCATGAACATCTGCATCAGGTCCTCAAAACAGCCCCAAATATCACACTCCAGTTTCAAGTGGAACTCAGAGCAGGTGTAGAAGTTACAATTAGGTTCATCAGCAACTAACAAACACCGATTTCCAGGCTCCTTCTGAGCCATCAGCACAGAGCCCGATGTGGGGCTCAAACGCACAGACTGTGAGATCATGACTTGAGCCGAAGTTGGACGTTTAACTGACTGAGCCACCCAGGCGCCCCATGTTGGCATTATTCAAAATACGTTACTAAAAGTTTAAGATGTTGGGGCGCCTGGGTGGCGCAGTCGGTTAAGCATCCGACTTCAGCCAGGTCACAATCTTGTGGTCCGTGAGTTTGAGCCCCGCGTCAGGCTCTGGGCTGATGGCTCAGAGCCTGGAGCCTGCTTCCGATTCTGTGTCTCCCTCTCTCTCTGCCCCTCCCCCATTCATGCTCTGTCTCTCTCTGTCCCAAAAATAAATAAACGTTGAAAAAAAAAATTTTTTTTAATAAATAAATAAATAAATAAAAGTTTAAGATGTTAAGTGAAATCTCCAAGATAACCATTAAGAAAATAACAATATACAGAAAAGGAAAGAAAAGGATCAAGACTGTACACTATAAAAAAAACAACTAAACACACAAAAGGCAGTAATGGAGAAATCGAGGAACCAAAACCATATAAGTCATAAAAAACAAATAGCAACAAGGCAGAAGTAAGTCCTACCTTATCAGTAATTACTTTAATATTAATGAATTAAACTCTATTAAAAAAATCTGAGATTGACAGAATGGGTAAAAACACGTGATCCGTTTATATGCTGTGTATAAGAAAGTAACTTTAAACACAAAGACACAAAGAGGCTAAAAGTAAAAAGAACAGTCTATGCAAATAGTAATCACAAGGGAGGTGGGATGGCTGTAGTATCTGACAAAATAGATTTTAAGTTAAAAAAATATTACAAAAGACAAAGAAAGATCTATGTTGACAAAATCTTCAATCCATCTAGAAGGTTCAACAATTATAAACATACACATGCCTAAAAATGGATTCCCCAAATACATGAAGCAAAATCTGACAGGACTAAAGGAGGAAATAGTTCTATAATAATAGTTGATTTCAAAAACCAACTATCAGTAACATATAGAAAAAAGAGACAGAAGGAAGATCAATAAAGAATTAGAGGACTTGAAGAATACTATAAGCCAACTGGGTCTACAGACACATACAGAGCACTTTGCCCAACAACAGCAGAATACACATTTTTCTCAAGTACATATGGAACGTTCTCCAGGACGGACTCTAAGTTAGGTCACCAAACAAGTCGTAATAAACTTAATGAGTCTAAAAGTATATGTAGTATCTTTTCCAATCACAACGGGATGAACTAGAAATCAGTAACAGAAGGAAAACTAGAAAACTCACAAATGGGTGGAAAGTGAACAACAGACTCTTAACCAATAAGTCAAAGAAGAAATCACAAAGGAAATTAGAAAATACCTTGGGAAAAATGAAAACAACATGATGTACCAACAGTTATCAGATGCAGCAAAAGCAGTGCTCAGAGAGAAATTCTTAGCTGTAAGAGTCTACATTAAAAAAGAAGAATGATCTCGGAGCACCTGGATGGCTCAGTCAGTTAAGCATCCGACTCTTGATTTTGGCTCAGGTCATGATCTCACAGTTCATGAGCTCGAGCCCCATGTCAAGCTCTGCGCTGACAGTGTAGAGCCTGCTTGGGATCCTCTCTCTTTCTCTCTCTCTCTGCCCCTCCCCCACTTGCGCAGGCATGCACTCTTTCTCAAAAATAAATAATCTTTTTTTTTTTTTTTTTGAAAAAAGAAGAATGATCTCAAATCAGTAACTTAACTGTACACCTTAAGAAAGTAAAAAAAGGAAGAGCAAACCAAAACCCAAAGCTAGAATAAGGAAAGAAATGAAAAGATTAGAGAGGAGATAAATAAATAAGAGAAGAAAAAAAGCAACAAAACCAAAAGTTGGTTCTTTTTTTTTTTAATTTTTTTTTTCAACGTTTATTTATTTTTGGGACAGAGAGAGACAGAGCATGAACGGGGGAGGGGCAGAGAGAGAGGGAGACACAGAACCGGAAACAGGCTCCAGGCTCTGAGCCATCAGCCCAGAGCCTGACGCGGGGCTCGAACTCACAGACCGCGAGATCGTGACCTGGCTGAAGTCGGACGCTTAACCGACTGCGCCACCCAGGCGCCCCTAAAAGTTGGTTCTTTGAAAAGATCAACAAAACTGACAAACTGTAGCTAGGGTAACTAAGGGGAAAAAAAGACTCATATTACTAAAATCAGATATGAAAAAGGAGACATTACTATCAACTTTACAGAATTTAGAAAGATTACAAAAGAATACTATGGGGGCCCCTGGGTGGCTCAGTTGGTTAAGTGTCCAACTTCAGCTCAGGTCATGATCTCGTGGTCCGTGAGTACGAGCCCCGCATCAGGCTCTGTGCTGACAGCTCAGAGCCTGGAGCCTGTTTCAGATTCTGTGTCTCCCTCTCTCTCTGACCCTCCCCCGTTCATGCTCTGTCTCTCTCTGTCTCAAAAATAAATAAATGTTAAAAAAAATTTTTAAAAAAGAATACTATGAACTGTATAATCTAGATGAAACTCACACATTTCTAGAAACACACAAACTATCAAAACTGACTCAAGAAGAAATAGAAAATCTGAATAGACCTATAACAACGAGAGTGAATCAGTGATCAAAACCTTCCCAACAAAGAAAAGACCAGGACCACATGGCTTTATTGGTTAATTTTACCACACATTTAAGAAAGAACTGACAACAATCCTTCTCAAATTCTTCCAAAACCTGAAGCAGAGTGAATACTTCCTGACTCTATGAAGCCAGCATTACCCTGATATCAAAGCCAAATTCATGACAAGAACAGAAAACTACAGACCAACAGTCCTTATAAATGTAGATGCAAAAATCCTCCAATACTGGATAACCAGATTCAGCAGCATATTAAAAGAGTTATATACCATGACCAAATGTAATCTATCCCAGGAACACAAGGGTGGCTCAATATATGAAGGTCAATCAGTGTAATATACCACATTAATAGAATGAAGGAAAAAACCCACATAATCACCTCAACTGATGGAGAAAAAGCATTTGACAAAAATAGTATCTTTTCATGATAAAAACACCCACATAAACCAGAAATAGAAAGGGACTTTCCCCATGTGATATAGGGTATATGTGAAAAACCTGTATCTAGCATCATACTTAATGGTGAAAGACTGAAACCTTTTCCCCTAAGATCAGGAACAAGACAAGGATACCCACTTTCACCATTTCTATTCAAGACAGTAATGGAAGTTCTAACCAGAACAATTAGGCAAGAAAGGGAAATAAAAGGCATACAAATTAGAAAGTAAGAGGTAAAACTAACTCCATGTGCAGATGACATGACCTTGTATATAAAAAACTCTAAAGAATCCAGGGGCGCCTGGGTGGCGCAGTCGGTTAAGCGTCCGACTTCAGCCAGGTCATGATCTCGCGGTCCGTGAGTTCAAGACCCGCGTCAGGCTCTGGGCTGATGGCTCAGAGCCTGGAGCCTGTTTCAGATTCTGTGTCTCCCTCTCTCTCTGCCCCTCCCCCGTTCATGCTCTGTCTCTCTCTGTCCCAAAAATACATAAATGTTGAAAAAAAAATTAAAAAAAAAAAAAACGAAAAAAACTCTAAAGAATCCAAAACACTGTTAGAGAAAATAAACAAGTTCAATACAGTTGCAGGAGACAAAATCAACACCAAAAAAAAAAAAACAGTCATATGTTTATACATTAGCAATGAACAAGAAACCTAAGAAAATAATTTCATTGATAATAGCATAAAAAGCAAGAAAATAGTTGAAAATAAATTTAACATTTAAGGACACGTAAGAGTTGTATACTAAACCCCAAAACATCACTGAAAGAAATTAAAGACCTAAATAAATGAAAAGATATCCATGTTATGGACTGTAAGACTAAAAATCATTAAGATGACTGGGGCACCTGGGTGGCTCAGTCAGTTAAGCGTCCGACTTTGGCTCAGGTTATGATCTCACGGTTTGTGAGTTTGAGCCCCTCATCAGGCTCTCTGCCGTCAGCACAGAGCCTGCTTCAGATCCTCTGTCCCCTTTCTCTCTGCCCCTCCCCTGCTCTATCTCTCTCTCTCTCTCTAAAAATAAACTTAAAAAATCATTAAGGTGACAATACTACCCAAAGCAATATATAGACTCAATGCAATCCCTATCAAAATCTTAATGGCAGAAGTGAAAAAACACTTCCCAGTTTCAAAACTTATTACAAAGCTATAGTGGTACTGGTATAAGGACAGACATATAGACCAGTGGGATAGAATTAAGGGTACCAACACCATTCAATGAGGAAGGGACAGTTTCTTCAACAAATGATGCTGGTAAAACTGAACATCCACATACAAAAAAATAAATTTGGACCCTTACCTTATACCATATATAAAAATTAACTCAATATAAACCAAAAATCAAAATTTAAGAGTTAAAACTATAAAAGTCTTCATAGAAACAGTAAGAGAAAGCTTCATGGCCCTGGTTTTGGCAAAGATTTCTTGGCCTAGGCAACAAAAGAAAAAATAGGTAACCCGAATGTCATCAAAATTAAAGCCTTTGTGCATCAAAGGCCACTATCATAAAATAAAAAGGCAACCCATGAAATCGGAAAAAGTATTTGCAAATCATATATCTAGTAAGAGATTAATATCCAGAACATATAAAGAACTCCTACATCTTAGCAACAATATAAAAATAAACAACCCAATTCAAAAATGGGCAGAGGACTGGGATGAACTTTTCTCCAAAGAAGATGCCCATGAAAAGATGCTCCGCACCATCAGTCATTAGGAAAATGAAAATCAAAACCATAATAAGCTACCACTTCACAAGTACTAGGATGACTACCGAAAAAGACAACAACAGAAAATAACAAAGTATTAGAGAGGATGTGGAGAGACTGGAATGCTTGTGCACTGGGGTGGGAATGTAAAATACGGCAGCTGCTATGGAAAACAGTTTAAGCAATTCCTCAAAAAGTTAAACAAAGAGGGGCACCTGGGTGGGGTCAGTCAGTTAACCTCCCGACTCTCCATCTTGGCTCAGGTCATGATCTCATGGTTCCTGAGATCGAGCCCTGAGTCGGGCTCTGTGCTGACAACACGGAGCCTGCTTGGGATTCTTTCTCTCTTTCCCTCTCTCTGACCCTCCTCTGCACGTGCTCTAGCTCTCTCCTCTCAAAACAAATAAATACACTTTAAAATAAAAGTTAAACTTGGGGGCGCCTGGGTGGCTCAGTCGGTTGTGGGTCCAATTTCAGCTCATGCTTCGTGGGTTCGGGCTCCATGTCGGGCTCTGTGCTGACAGCTCAGAGCTTAGAGCCTGCTTCAGATTCTTTGTCTCCCTCTCTCTGACCCTCCCCTGCTTGTTCTCTGTCTCTCTCTCTCTCTCTCTGAAAAATCAATAAACATTAAAAAATAATAATAAAATAAAAGTTAAACACAGAACTACCATATGACCCAGCAATTCCACTCCTAGGTGTATATTCAAAAGAACTGAAAACAGGGGCTCAATCAGATACATGTTCACGGCAGCATTATTCATAATAGACAAAAGGTGGAAACAACCCAAGCGTCCAGGAACTGATAAATGAATGAACAAAATGCAGAATGGAACACTATTCAGCCACAGAAAGGAATGAAGTTCATATATATGCTATGACATGAATGAACCTTGAAAATATTATGCCAAGCAAGGAGCGCCTGGGTGGCTCAGTCGGTTAAGCGTCCAACTTTGGTTCAGGTCATGATTCGTGGTTTGTGGGTTCGAGCCCCACGTCGGGCTCTGCGCTGACAGCTCGGAGCCTGGAGCCTGCTTCGGATTCTGTGTCTCCTTCTCTCTCTGCCCCTCCCCTGCTCGTGCTCTGTCTCTCTCTCTCAAAAGAAATAAATAATAACACATTTAAAAAAATTTTTTTAAAAAGAAAATATTACCCCAAGTGAAATAAGTCAGGTACAAATAAGTCATACACGTATATGAAATGTCCAGGATAGGCAAATTCATAGAGACAGAAACCCGATTAGAGGATACTGGGGAATGGGGGGCAGAGGAAGGAATGAGACATTGCTGTTTAATGGGTACAGAGTTTCTATTTGAGGGGATAAAGAAAAAATTTGGAAACAGCGGTGACGGCCACACAATTTTACAAATGCCATCGATGCTAGCGAATTGTACAGCTACAAATGATAAAAACGGCAAATATTACCATATGCATGCTGCCACAATAAAAAACATTTTAAACCACCATGTGGCTTATCAGCTGAATACACAATTGTCTGCAAACATACTCACCTATCCCTTTGTGCTCCTTCCTGAAACAGCTCTTGCTGTGATTCAGGCAGATGTTTTCACACACACACACACACACAGTTTTCCCTCTCAGAAACTTCCCTGTCAGTGGGAATCTGCGGCACGAGAACCTGAAGGACCTTTCATGCGAAGCAGTGTTACGGCACCTTCTTTTTGTTAGACAAAACAGTATCTGTTAAATGTTTCCATGGTGCCTACTATGTGTCTGGCGCCATTCTCGGGACAGAGGAGACGGGCAGTGAACAAAAGACAGATATGCCTGCCCGCCCAGTCATTCAGGCTTATGTTCTAACGTCTTTTGGAAGAGACTGATAGGCCTGTGGGAACCAGCATTGTAAGAGTAGTGAGACCTGGCAGTTCCACAGACCCAGTTCTACCTGCCTCCCCAGCTCTGTGACAGTGACCTACAGACGAGGGAGATTTTAAGCACCTGCTCCCACCTGAGAAGCTGGCATGGCCACTCTGAACATCCTTTGCCAGTTCTTCTGGTTTTTTTCCCCCTTAGCAACTGGTAGCCTCCTGCCATATCGTCTTGGCCAGGGCCGCGATAACAAAGCACCATAGAGCAGGTGGCTTATACATCACCGAAATGTATTTTTCCTCACAGTTCTGGAGGCTGGAAGTCCAAGATCGGGGTAGTAGGATGGTCAGGTTTCTGGCGACAGTCTCTTCTGGGCTGCAGACTGCTGACTTCGCACTGTATACTGTGTACATGGTGGGAGAGAGAACTCCCAGAGGTCTCTTTTATAATCCCATTCTTTTCTAATTGCATTCGGGAGGGCTCCCAAAGGCCACAGATCCTAATACTATCACACTAGGGGTTAGGATTTCAACATATGAATTGGGGGAGGCCCAACCAACCAATGTATACCACATATCAATGGGGTAACACCTGGAGTGTGGCCATTGGGATGAAAATGAACAGGCATTTTGGCCCCACTAGGATCCAAGGGCCCCAGGCCAATCTAGCACCGGAAAAGCCAGTCTTCCAAATTGGTCAGCCTCACTCCTTGCACCAGTACACTGGAGTTTGGGGCCAAGGCCCCAGCTAATAATAAAGGGACGCTATGGTTTGTTTTATCCTCTGAGCATAGATTTCCCTCGGGAGACCCCCTGGAAGCGGGGCATCAGGGCCGGATTCAGGTTCTGCTGTACCCTGGCCAAACACATCCTGAACCGTATTGATCTCATCCTTTAGGGTACCCCCACTTACCAATCTCAAACGGGCGACCCAAAACGAATGAGGTGCTAGGCCTAACTTTTGATCTCTTTGTCTGGCAAAATGGGACCCATAACACGGCCAAACGGCTTAAAGTATGCAAAGTCCTGAACACAGTGCCCGGCCATCATAGCAGGTGCTAAAAAAAAAAAAAAAAAAGTTGCTATTTTTTTCTACAGTTATTTAATTACAAGCAACACAGTGAATATACTTTAAAGGGTGAAAACTTAAATAACAACAGTGAGTTTCGAACTTCAACTTAAAACAACAAAAACAAAACCCTGCTACCGTAATGAAACACGGATTTCTGGGTCCCACTCTGAGGCCGGACCTCCTAGTTCTAACGAGCTCCCAGGTGATGCTGATAAGTGTATTGAGACAACTTCACAAACTCCAGATGAATACTCTCTCCAAACTGGATTACTTAAAAAAACTTAGCTTAGCAGCAGCAACCAAACCGCATGCAAATTCTCCCACTTCTCTTTTCTGGATTATGTGGGAGAAAGTACTCATCAAATACTGCATCGGACGTTGGCTGGCTGCTTTCCACCCTGGTCCCCTTCCTCCAGCTAGACTACACTGCCCCGCCTCTCTTCCAGTTAGATGTGGCCTCATGACCAAGCTCTGTCCAACAGAAGTGGGCAAAGTGACACGAACCACTTCCACACTTAGCACGCGGTCTTCCCGTGTGATCCCCTTTTTCTTTCCTCATTCACTGGCCGGAGAGAGAGGTTTTCAAGGAAGCCAGAAAATGGAGGACACCTGGCTCCTGAACGACCACACCGAGAACCACCTGCCAGACCCTTGCACTGAACTCTTCTTATGTTAGGCCACTGAAACGTGGGGTTGGTCTGTTCTAACAGCTAGCATTACCCTAATACAAATATCCACATTGATTAAAAGCCAGGTAGCATGCTTTACCCAAAAGAGAAAAGTCTCCTAATACCTGTTCTCTTGTAAGTGGAAGAGAGGCAATTTTTCGAAAGGCATGTGAGCTTTAAAATGAAACCAAAAGGGGCGCCCGGGTGGCTCAGTCGGTTAAGCGTCCAATGCCAGCTCAAGTCATGGTCTCGCGGTTGGTGAGTTGGAGCCCCGCGTCGGGCTCTGGGTGGACAGCTCGGAGCCTGGAGCCTGGAGCCTGCTTCGGATTCTCTGTCTCCCTCTCTCTCTGCCCCTCCCCCATGCTTTGTCTGTCTCTCTCTCTCTCTCTCTCTCTCTCTCACTCTCAAAAATAAATAAGCATTAAAAAAAATTTTTTTAAACCAAACCAAAAAATTAAAGTTCAAAAGAAGTTACTGATTCTCAAGTCGTGAAAGCCTAACGTCATCTCATAGCAACTAACGTCAAACAGCATTCCTCAATTTCAGAGTTCAATGAGAGTAACGGGTTGTATACCGCCTCACCTGTGCAACCTTTCAGGGAGGAAAGTTAACAGGTTACCAGCTAACAGGTTAGCAGGGAGGTTAACATTGTCCCCAGTCCTCTATTTTAATGAAAATTTTGAAACACACAAAAAAGTTGAAAGATGAATAGAAAACACACCCTTTCATCCACCACCCAGGTATAGCAAGTGCTAGCATTCTGCCATATTGGTTTCCTCTATATATGGGTGTGTGTATTTTTTTGACTGAACTTTTTGAAAGTAAGCTGCATGTGTCAGGACTCATACACTTCACCCTTAAATAATTCAGCCTACAATTCCAATGAGTACGTACGTTCTCCTGTATAACTTCCATTATCTCACCTAAGAAAAGGATCAGTAATTCCCTAATGTCATCTAACACCAAGTCCATGTTCAAATATCCCTGATCGTCCCCCCAAACATTCTATAGCTTATTTTCATGAATCAGGAGCCAATCAAGCTTCCTGTGCTCTGGCTGCTTATGTTTGGTCTCTATGAGCTTAGAACATGGTCTTAGTCTGCTCAGGCTGCTAGGACAAAATACCATTGACTGGGCGGTTTAGACAACAAACATTTATTTCTCACAGTTCTGGAGGCTGGAAAGTTCAAGATCAAGGCGCTGGCAGATTTGGCCTCTGACTAGAGCCCTCTTCCTAGCTTGTAGGTGGCTGCCTTCTCACTGTATCCTCACATGGTAGAGAGATAGGGGGCTCTTGTCTCTCCCTCTTCTTATAAGGGCACTAATCCCATTGTACAGGTTCCACCCTCATGACCTCATCTAAACCTAATTACCTCCCCCAAACCCCACTTCCAAATAGCATCACATTAGGGATCAGGACTTCAACATAGGAATCTTGGCTGGGGCAGGGGGAGGGTACTACAATTCAGTCTATAACAGACACTAATCCTGCCTTTTTGTTTCCCTTTGACACAGACTTGTCGAAGAGACCAGGACAACTTGTCTCGTAAGTTATCCCGCATTTTGGATATGTCAAATTGCTTTCACGCGGTATTTGATAACTTGTTTCCCTTTCCCCTGTATTTCCTGTAAGCTGGAAGATGTGCCTAAAACCTTGATTCGATTCAAACAGAACATCTGGAGGATGAATCCGACACGGGTAAAGCTGTAGAGCTTCAGAAGGAGCAAGGATAAATTTGACGGCTCAGCTATAAGACAGTGGCTGCCAGACCTCGCCATTACAAAGATATCTTCTTTCCTTCGCGATAGGAGAGTAACCTGTGGTTATCCTTGGCATCGTGTAAGTACCGTGTTCCCCAACAACTTCTCACCTAGGGCTTTGGAATTCCTTGAAACTCCTTGTCTAAGGCGTTGGGGGCTGTGAGACGGTGGTTTTCTAGTGACATCATTCCAGAGAGGTTAACTTCTGAAAGTTCTAAGAAACACTTTCAGGAAATGTCATTTTCTAATTTTAAGACACGTTTTACTTCCGTGTATTACTTTGAAATAACTAAAAGATTTCCCTGTGCCCAGAGATTTCAAAAAGAACATCCTGATAGCCAAGGAAAATGCTACCCAACCACATAACTATGTTCTCTTAGTTCTAATGTATTTTTTGCTACAAAAACACTGTTTGCTTTTATTTTTACTTTTTTAACGTTTATTCATTTTTGAGAGACACGGAGACAGAGCATGAGCAGGGGAGGGGCAGAGAGAGAGGGAGACACAGAATGCGAAGCAGGCTCCAGGCTCTGAACTGTCAGCCCAGAGGCAGATGTGGGGCTCGAACTCACAAACTGTGAGATCATGACCTGAGCTGGAGTCAGACACTTAACCAACTGAGCCACCCAGGCACTCTTTTTTAATTTTTTTAAACGTTTACTTATTATTGAAAGACAGAGAGAGACAGAGTGTGAGCAGGGGAGGGGCAGAGAGAGAGGGAGACACAGAATCCGAAGCAGGCTCCAGGCTCCGAGGCATCAGCACAGAGCCCGATGCAGGCTCGAACTCACAAACTGTGATATCACCACCTGAGCCGAAGTTGGAAGCTTAACTGACTGAGCCACTCAGGTGCCTCTGTTTGCTTTATGTTTAAACAACATTTCAATTACAAAAGTAATGTGTGCCAGTATGGTAGAAAATTCAGGCCATTCAGAAGAGTACAAAGGGAAAAGTAGCATCTCTCTTCCCTCTCTCCCAACAACAGTTTCCACAACCAAAGGATAACCGCTGCTAAGTTTGTGTATCCTTCCAAAGAAGCACATATGAATATAGAAATGTGTATACATCATGTTTGTATACACATAATCCATAGTTTTTAAAGCATAAATGAGATAATACTATCCAGACTGTTCTACCCGTTTTTTTCCCCACGACAGTATGTGTGGACAGGGTAGGCATACTGTAAATATTTTCTAGGTATTAACAATTAGCCCACCCCCCCAAAAAAAAATCAAATGTTCCTCATCCCTACTAACTGTATCCGAATGCATTTAAAAAAATTTTTTTAACGTTTGTTTATTTTTGAGACAGAGAGAGACAGAGCATGAATGGGGGAGGGTCAGAGAGAGGGAGACACAGAATCTGAAACAGGCTCCAGGCTCTGAGCTGTCAGCACAGAGCCTGACGCGGGGCTCGAACTCACGGACCGTGAGATCATGACCCTAGCCGGAGTCGGTCGCTTAAGCGACTGAGCCACCCAGGCGCCCCTCCTAATGCATTTTTAAATTACAGGGGTGCCTGGGTGGCTCAGTTGCTTAAGCAAACGACTCTTGGTTGCGACTCAGGTAATGATCTCACGGTGCATGAGTTCGAGCCCCACAGTTGGCTCTGCGATGACAGTGGGGTGCCTGCTTGGGATTCTCTCTCTCTCCCTGTCTCTCTGCCCCTTCCATGTACGTGCTCGCTCTCTTACTCTCTCTCTCAAAATAAATAAATAAACTTTAACTAATTTAAAGCAGGCCTCTACCTGAATTAACCTCAGGTAGCAAAGCTGGCCAAAGAATCACGAAGTCTAGAGTGAGAATGAGAATTCATATCTACCAAGTGTTTAAGTATCAGACACTGCACTTGACCTTTATGATATCTCAATAATATAATAATCCTGTGAAGTGAGGGATACTGTCTCCATTTTTGAAAAGAGGAAACCAAGACGTAGAGAGCTTACCCAATGTTACACAGCTTTATAAGTAACACAGCCAGCACGTGAACCCAAGGTATCTGGTACCCAAGGGAGACCATGTGGAGCTGCCCCAAACTGGGGCCAAAGTGAGGGACTCAAACACACACACACACACACACACACACACACACACACACACACACAAATGAGGGCTCCCGATTAACCAAGAACAGCGTGGTTCCAAGATGTGTGCTCGCAAGGCTCAAACGTTAATTTTATGCTACTGTGCAGAGTCATATTTCCCCTTGCAGATTTCGCCCATGAACCCACTCTCTCACGCTGCGCTTAGCAATTCGGCTCCAACAAAGCAACAATGAGCCCACGGTCCACAGAACCTGGAGGGGCTGACCAACGCGTACTTGGAAAGTTGATAGGCGTGGAGGAAGCGAGAAGCAGGTGGCAGGCTGCCACGGCCAAGTGAGATATTTTGGACCTGTATCAGTTGCCACAAAAACATTACGGGGGAAGTGGAACTAGCGTACGCATGAGAGAGAACCACAGTTAACTGACACAGTCTGTTTATACCACCTTTCCCTGCCTCAAACACTTGCTATTTCTGCTGCACAGACTTGCTGGGCCTGATAACTTTCAGATGGCACTTAGTCACGTACAGAGGCAGACAGCTGGGAGCTCCCTGCCCTGACAAAACAGGTCAGACTGGTGCCAGGTAAGCTCCTGGTCCACTGCCCTGCAGCTCCCATCAGGGCCTGGGGTGGGGGCTGCTTTCAACTTCCCTGGAGAGTCTGGTCTGTGGTCACCCTCCCTTATGGCTACCCGGGTCTGTTGTCAGGGAGGGGTGCTTGTAACCGTCCCTTGCAATTTAGATGTCGAGCATTCACTGTGTGTCTCTTATTGTCCTTAGATCCCTTGCATCTGAGCAAGCCCTTATTATGGGATCTATTTGTTGTGCACACCACTCCTAATATAGCATCAACTATTTTGGAGGGATAATGAAATAAAAAGGAGAGAGGGAAAGGAAGGAAAATCTCTTTCCCCACGCCCCATTTTGTCTCCATTCCAGGCACGGGGCTCCAGAAGTTCCAGGGGTACAATCCACAATTGAAAGGTCACAGAAAATCGGTAACATAATGTAATTTAAGTAGGGAGAAGTGGGCATCACACTGGATGATTTGAGAAGCATCTTAAAAATGCCATCACGAATGCCACAGAACGGAGGCAAGGACACGCTAATAGGTAATTCGGCTCCCATAATTCAAAAATCGAAAAGCACAAAAGAGTATACAGTGTATTTCCCTCCCACCTCATGTCACAGCCACCTAGCTCCTCCCCCCCACACAAAAAAACAATGTTACTAGTCTATTGCCTGTCCTTCCAGAGATATTGTATACCAACAAATATATATAATCACAATTTATCTTAATATATGACTATATATAAATATATATTTACCATAACTTTTTATAAACATTAAAGCCTTCCCTTTCAGATTAAAGTGCCACTTAAATATTTTTTAAAGGGGCAGCATTTAACGTTTTTTTTTTTAATTTCGAACAGTTCTGAAACTTGCAGTTGAACTCCTTCTCTCATAAAACTTTACCAACATTAAAAAAAAAACTGCCCCCATTTAAAAAATTAAAAAAGCAGATACTGAACAAATGTTTCCTTACGTCTTTTTGTCCTTTATTACTCAGAGGCAACAGGACAATTACTCACTTCCTCTACTGATATCAAGAAATGAAATCTGTTTTCTTACTATTATTAACAAAGAGAAGTCCTGAAAATCTGTACTGTATTGACTTCAGCGCTCAAAGATTTTCATGCTGAATTTTTAAAAATCAGAATCCCTATCCCAATAGCCTTCAGGAAAGAATGAACAATTAGCTAATCAAATGACATTAGAATTCAGATGGGGCAGGAGGGCGCTAAAACAGAAAGAAGACTAAATATCCATGAGACAGAGAAATGTTTTCTCACGGTTACAGGCAAGATATCCACATCAAAATAGCAATATGTATCACATATTGGCAGACAAAATATCTTCGTATATTTCGAAGTAACACTAAAACCCAAAGGCAGAGCAAAATTACACAGAATGTTACGAGACGATGTTGCCTTTTCTGAGCAAACATCAATTAAACCAGATTTCAGTTTCACAAAATGAAACAGTACATTGCAGCACGGCCCCAGCGCCTAAAAAATTGAAAGGAGTTGAAACCGTACACATCAGCAAAGGAAAATTCCACTATTGTTTGGAAGCCTCAAGATAACAGTGACTGCGCTAAGAACATGGAGTAGTCCTCAGGAAAAAAAAATATTTTTAAATCCTCATTTATTTTCCATGCACTTGAACATGTATTCGTGAGCCTGTCAAATCTACCTTCTAAAAGTATTTCACGCTGTGATTTAATGAATTGGATCTAGAGGCCATAAAATAAAAAACATTTTCATGGTTATCTATAGACATATAAGGGTGATCTTCATTTGCATTACGTCTCAGAGTCAACCACCCGAAATGACAACACGCTTCAACTCCCCACTCTGCTACCTGCTCAGTACACCTCCAGCTCTGGCCTCCGTCACTTGTCACCCACGGACACAAACCCCAGAGCTCAAGAATGGCCAGGTATCGAGGCCAATGTCTGAGTTCCATCTGTAATTTGCAAAAGCCAAACTCGCTTTTAGACCTGGTCCTGTTTCAGTTAAAGATCTGCTTAGGCCTCCACCTCTTTAAAACTAGAGGGCCTCCCGACAGCACTCCATAACCTTGGAAGCCACCAGCCTGGGCTGTCAACGACCCATCAAGAACCCTGAGAAGCGAGGCCCAGGGCCAAGGGTAATTTTCACATTAAAGATTAAGGCATCAGCTTTCCATTCTTTATCAGGGAACCCTGAATGGAAATTGAGTGGAGAGATCCCTCCAGTAAAAGCAATGAAGTAGAATGCTCCCTATTGGGAATAGTCATGAAGCGGGCTCATCTATTTCACATGAGGATGCCAACCTGGGCCTTAACGCCACTGAATTCAATTCAAAAAGAGAATACTGGGTTCCAGTCTGGAGTCAGAATGGGGGGGGGGGGCGGGGAGAGAGGGATGATTCAGATTACAGCTAACTGACATTCGTGTGACAACAGCAGATTGGTGCTGACCGCTCCGCGGGTAACACACCGGGTGCCATTAAATCCACAAAAAGATGATGGCATCAGCCCACCCTTCACAACAAAAGACGGCTGGCTCCAGGATTAAAACCACTACTTTTCCTCTTCATGCACTTATAAACGTGTCTTCAAAGTCACGTCCGCGTTAAAATCTGAACAACACAAATCTCCTCTTTGCTTGGAGAAGCCAAGTAACTGGGTAGAACGTCCCACCTGGACATACGGGTGGGAGGCGTGCCCACATCCCCAACTAGGCCCGACCGTGGCAGTGCACCACACTGGATCGTGGACCGCGCTCATTTGTCACAGCGCTTCACACTCTGACTTTACCAAGAGACCCAGGAACGCGGATTTCAGAAGTGGGCGCCCACCCGGGGTGACCATGGATGTGTGCATCCATCAGGCCCCGGACGCCAAGACCCAACCCCAGAAACCCTCAGTCCTCGCCCCCACCCTCACTGTGGCCTGCCTCCTGGGGTGACGCGGTCCCCAAAGAAGTCACCCACCCTCTGCCGCCGCGGCACACGTACCCTGTTGAGCTGAACTGGGGCGGGAGGTGGGGGGAGGCGAGTGCGGAAGCGCGATGCGGGGAGGGGGGGGCAGCGCCAAACAGAACCCGGTGGGCAGAACCAGGCCACCTCTGTGCCTTTCATTATCCTGGTTCCCCGGTGAAGACACAGCGAAATGGGGTGGAATTCTTTTTAACGGGAATAGAAAGCCAGAAAAAATGCAGACAGTTGACCTTGGGAACCAACCCCGTCGCAGCGGGAAACGGAAAAGAAACACGTTGGCAAGGGAAGGGGGGAGCGCAGCGCAGAGCGGGGCGGGGTGGGGGCAGCGCAGCGGCCCGGCCGCCGGAGGGGTGTCGGGGTGGTGGGCGCGGTAGGGGGTGCTCACCGTAGATCATGGCCAGCCCGGTCTCATGCAGGAAGCGCACCCGGCGGTGCTTGAAGAGCCAGATGGTGAGGATGGTGAGCGTGAGCAGCAGGATGAAGGTGAGCAGGCTCACGCTGTCTTGCCGGTGGCTCTCCTCCGCCTCCTTCTCAGTGGCGAGCTCCTCCATGGCGCTGCTGTCCTCGGCCGCCGCCCCAGAGGAGGAGGCCGAGGCCGCGGCGCGCAGCCCCCGACCCAGCAGCAGCGGCAGCAGCAGCGGCAGCAGCAGCAGCCGCGGTGGCAGCGCCCGGGCCGCCCGGCCCCGGCCGAGGCGCGCCGCGTCACCAGGCTCCATGGCCCCAGGGCCGCCCGCGCCTCCTGCGCGCGGGGACCAGCAGTCCGCGCCGTCGGCGGGTTCCCGCGGCGCCGCCGACCTGCCCGAGTGGCCGTGGCCGCGGCCGCCGCAGCTCCTCCCCCCCGCGCGCGCCGGGCCGGGGCTGCGCCGGGAACCGCGTGGGGGAGGGGCGCGCGCAGTGCGCAGGATCCCCAAGCACCGCCCCCCGCCCGCGCACCTGTTCGGCCCCCAGCCGCGCCGCACCGCGCCGAGAGCCCTCCTGGCCGCCGAGGCCTACGGGGCCGGGGCCGTCCGACTCGGGGGCCGGGTCGTGGGCCCCATGCCTCCCTGCGCGCCTCACCCGGTCCTGGCGTACCTGGCCAGGCCGTCCGGGGTCGCGGGGCCGTTCCTGGGCTGACGCCGCCGCGCTTCCTAAACGCGACGCCAGAGGTCGCCGGTGCCTGGCAGGAGCATCAGCTTGGATTCGCGCGGGCCCGGCCGTGCGGTGTGGAGTCCTGTCTCTGGGGCCACCGCCAAGTGTTACATCTCAGGCCGGTGTGTGGCTGCCCTGAGCCAAGGAACGAGGGGGCTCTGGGGGACGCGAGGTTTCGTGAAGCAGGGTTACCCCCCTGCGCCTCTCTTTCCACGATTCCCGCCCCCCCCCGTGCCTTCCAGTTTTGGGGGCTTAGCAGACTCTGCCAGGCTTCATTCAAACCTCTGCTCTAAGTCTGTCCCAAAGTGAGGCCTGATAAGGGGTTGGAATGGGGTGCAAGCATTAAAATATCTCCTTAACCACTTGGGGAATAGACTGACTTCTTATCGTGGACTGTGTAAGTAACCCTCTTTGGGGAACAAGGTTGAACCGGAAGGAACCAAACACTTGCCAGGGGTGGGGATTACCCTGGTGGCCCTTTTATGTTGACCTTCTGGTAGCCCCGGGAGTTTCTGGATGATTCTCAGGACGGCTCTGAGAAAAAAAAAAATAAAGTAGACTCTGGAACAATAACTTAGGAACTAGAATTTTCAATCCACCTTGTTCCCCTGGTCAAGGGAGAAAAGAGAGATTGAATTCTTTTCTTAAGATTTTTTAAAAAGTAATCTCTACACCCAACATGCAGATCGAACTTACAACCCCGAGATTAAGCATCACATGCTCTACGTACTGAGCAAACCAGGTGCCCCCAGAGAGATGGAATCCTTAATCACTGAATCCCCAGCACCTAACGCTGTGCTCATAAGTGTTCATTGAACTGCTCTGAAATCCGTACCAACCTCTTCATCGGGATTTTAGCTAGCATTGTTCCCTATTCGTCCAGACTATCACCCAGCCCCTGCAAAATTCCATATTCCTGAAGTTCCATGCAGGTTCCCAATGAAATTGCAAACACTAAAAACCTGGAGAGTCGCAGAAAAAGTCATACAACAACAGGAAAACTAATTTCTAGAGATTCACTAAAATCCAGATTTGCTGAAAACTGGTTATATTGATCATAATATTTAATATTACACCCTCTTGGTTTCCTGTAAGTCAAGGACAGCAGTTCTTTCTGCAGACTTCTTTTATTTTTTTTTTTTAGTTTATTTATTTATTTTTGAGAGAGAGACAGCGTGAGTGGAGGAGAGGCAGAGAGAGAGAGAGAGAGACAGAAAATCCCAAGCAGGCTCCATGCTGCCAGCGCAGAGCCTGACGCGGTGCTCAGACCCACTAACCGTGAGATCGTGATCTGAGCCGAAACCAAGAGTTGGATGCCCAACCAACTGAGCCACCCAGGCGCCCCTCTGCAGACTTCTTAGTACTTCCGGCAGATTGTATTTTCAAAAAATGCCCACAACCATATTTCCAATTTCAGATGCCTCTCAGAACCTTGCCACTCCCCCATCAAGAGGTGGCATCTGTGTTCCCTCCCCCTTGAACTTCAGTGGACCCTTGTGACTGCCTCAAAGAATAGAATATGGCAATAGAGACCACGTAACTCGTGAAACCAAGTCGTAAAAGACAGTCTAGCTCCCGCCTGACTCACTTTCACACTCTTGTTCTCCACTCTGGAGCCCTGAGCTTCCGTGTGAAGTATCTAGACCACAGCGAGCTGTCACACCTGTTAGAAAGGCTACCGTCAAAAAGACAAGGGATAACAAATGTGGGCAAGGGTGTGGAGGAAAGAGAGCACTTGTGCACTGTTGATACGAATGGAAATTGATACAGGCACTATGGAAAACAGTAAGGGGGGGGCCATCAAAAGATTAAAAATAGGACTACCGTACGATCCAGAAATTCTACTTCTGGATATTTATCCGAAGCAAATGAAAGCAGGATCTCAAAAATACATCTTCATTCCCGTATTTATTACAGCATTATTCACAATAGCCAAGATAGGGAAACAGGTATCTGTCAATAGATGAATGGCCAAAGAAAATGTAATGTAGATAGAGAGATCGCGATATATAGACATAGCTATATACACACACAATGGAAAATTCAGCCATGCGAAAGACATTTCTGCCATTTACAGCAGCATAGATGGATCTTGGGGGGCCTGTAAGTCAGTGAAATAAGTCAGAGAAAGACAAACACTGTATGACCTCACTTATACGTGGGATCTAAAAAAGCTGAACTTGTAGAAGCAGAGAGTCGAATGTTGGCTACCAGGGGCTGAGAGGCGAGGTGATCGGGGATATGTTGGCCAAAGAATACAAACTTACAGTTATAAGACGAATGTGTTCTGGAGATCTAATGCGTGGCGTTGTGATGACAGATAGCAATTCTGTACTATATATTTGAATGTTGCTAAGAGAGTAGATCTTATATGTGGTCACCACAAAAAAGAGAAATGATAGGGCAGCTGGGTGGCTCAGTCGGGAAAGCATCCAACTCTTGATTTCAGCTCAGGTTGTGATCTCACGGTTCGTAAGATTGAGCCCCGCATCGAGCTCCGGGCTGACAGCGCGGAGCCTGCTTGGGATTTTCTCTCTCCCTCTCTCTCTCTGCCCCTAGCCTGCTCACGTGTACATGCTCTAAATAAATAAATAAATATATATATATATTAAAAAAGAAATGCTAATTATGTGATATGGAGGTATCAGCTAACATTAAGATGGTAATCATAGTGCGATATATGAGCTTAAACTTGCACCGTGTTATATGTCAATTACATCTCAATAAAGCTGGAAAATGTTTAAAAATCTATCTGGAAGCTTCCATGCTAGAGAAACCATGGAGAGACAACATAGCAGTAGAGACAGACACCATAGGACCGGCAGCTTTTTCAGTGTTGACAGCCCAGATACCACACCTGATGAGTGAGCCTTCAAATTCTTTTTTTTTTTTTAACGTTTATTTATTTTGGAAGGAAAGAGAGACAGAGCGTGAGCGGGGAAGGGACAGACAGAGAGGGGGAGACACAGAATCCGAAGCAGGCTCCAGGCTCCGAGCTGTCAGCACAGAGCCTGGGCTCGAACTTATGAACCGTGAGATCATGACCCGAGCGGAAGTCAGTCGCCTAACCGACTGAGCCACCCAGGCGCCCCTCAAATTCTTTTTTTTAATGTTTTTATTTATTTTTGAGACAGAGAGAGACAGAGCATGAGCAGGGGAGGAGCAGAGAGAGAGGGAGACACAGAATCAGAAGCAGGCTCCAGGCTCTGAGCTGTCAGCACAGAGCCTGACGTGGGGCTCGAACTTATGAACTGTGAGATCATGACCTGAGCTGAAGTCGGATGCTTAACCGACTGAGCCACCCAGGTGCCCCTCAAATTCTTTTATTCCAAGCCTCCATCTTACTGTAAACCTCTGAGAGACACCCAAGAAAGAACTACCTAGCTGAGCCTAATCAATGCCTGAATCTATGAGGTAACAATGATTTGTGTTATTTTAAGCTACAAAGTGTGTGGGGCGCCTGGGTGGCTCAGTCGGTTAAGCGTCCGACTTCGGCTCAGGTCATGATCTCGCAGTTCATAAGTTCGAGCCCCACGTCGGGCTCTGTGCTGACAGCTCGGAGCCTGGAGCCTGCTTCAGATTCTGTGTCTCCCTCTCTCTGACCCTCCCCCATTCATGCTCTGTCTCTCTCTGTCTCAAAAATAAACAAACATTAAAAAAAATTTAAAAAAGAAAGAAAGAAAGTGTGTGTGTGTGTGTGTGTGTGTGTGTGTGTGTGTGTTTTGAGAGAGAGAGAGCTCAGCACGGAGCCCAACACGGGGCTCAATCCCACGACCATGAGATCATGACCCAAACCAAAATCAAGAGTCGGACGCTCAACCAACTGAGCCACCCAGGAGCCCCTAAGCTACTAAGTTTAAGTGTGATTTCTTCTATAGCAGTAGATTACCAGAAGAATATTTATAGTATAAAGTGGTTGCCTCAAATAGAGCATGAAAAGATTTGTCCCAAGTATTCACAAATATACAGCCAAGAAAACGCTCCATTACGTATATATATATTTATATATGAAGACTAACCTATATAATACAAGGGTTCTGATTCCAGCTAACACAGAATAATCACATTCAACCCATTCTCTCCCACTGGATGCAGTGATAAAACCTGAAAAGAATGTGTGGATCAGCTCTTTGAGGACCCTAAGAAAATTGTACCAGGTAAATTGAGGAAGAGCAGCAGAATTTGAAGTAAAACAACAAGCCGGCAGGGAGTTTGCCATTTTTTTTTCCCTCCAGGAGCCACTGGGCTGAACCCAAGGCAGCCCAAAACCCAGAAGGGGACATTGACATGGACAGCGAGAACACCAGGAAGAACAGGAAATAGAGCCCCTAATGTTCGGAGAAAGTAGGGAAGTACACCAATTTTCCTTTTCCCTGTTCTCTCGCACCCTTGCCAATAGTCACCTCTCCCACCCCCCCCACCCCCACTGCATCTGAGTCAACAGTGACAGTGAGGGAGCAGTGCTGACGGAGGGGGGAAACTTCCTCTCTGGTCTGGAATAGCTGTGGTCCCAAGACAGTGGGGGCAAAGGCCCATTGATTTGCCTTTTTTCTCTCTCTGTCCTCCTGCTGCTTGGCCCCAGATATGGGTGACATTGCAGGAAGTGGACGGCAGAGAGAAATATACTCATTTCTTGCCCAAGGATTGAAAAGAGGAACTCCAAAGAACTGCAAAGTCCCAGGGAGATTGTGGAGAGGGAAGAACTTGGGAAAACAACCCTATAGAGTGGTTTATGAGCTCCTAGATTCACCCTAACCTGCATGTGGATCTTATCCTAAAGGACATACCAAAGACTGTGAAAACTGAACTAAGAAACTGATCGCCACCCAGACCCTAGACTGGCCACTGGATAAAACACTAGTGGGACAAATCAAAATAGCTCTGCAAAAGTTTTGAAGATTGAATTGACTTTGGAACCATCATCCACCAAAGGAAGGTCAGAACTCGCAATCTGGACCCCCAACCATGTTGACTACAAGCTAAAACAAAAATATGAATATTCCTCCATGGGATTAAAACAAAACATAAGTCCCCATAACATACTACCAAAAATGTCCAGGGGTGCCTGGGTGGCTCAGTTGGTTAGACGGCCAACTTCAGCTCAGGTCATGATCTCACAGTTTGTGAGTTTAAGCCCCACATCAGGCTCTGTGCTGACAGCTCAGAGCCTGGAGCCTCCTTCAGATTCTGTGTCTCCCTCTCTCTCACTCCCACTCACACTCTGTCTCTATCTCTCTCAAAAATAAATAAAACATTTTAAAAACAATTTATAAAAAGTGTCCAGGATACAACCCAAAATTATTCAGCACATGAAGAACTATGAAACTCTCAACTATTGATTGCCTATTGAGAAGGCAATCGGGGCCCCTGGGTGGCTCAGTCGGTGGAGTGTCTGACTTGGGCTCAGGTCAGGATCTCATGGGTTCGTGAGTTTGAGTCCCACGTCCGGTGAGCTCGAGCCATGCTTCAGGTGAGCTCGAGCCACGCTTCAGGTGAGCTTGAGCCCCACTTGGGGTGAGCCCTGCTTCTCTCTTCCCCTCCTTTTCTCTCTCTCTCTCTGCCCCTCATGGGATTCTCTCTCTCTCCCTCTCTCTCTCTTTCTCTCTCTCTCTCTCTCTCTCACCTGTGCCCTCTCTCTCTCTCAAAAAAAAGAAATGTTAAAACTGAAAAATATAATAACCAAGATTTTATTCTTTTAAGAGAGAGAGGGATTTATTTATTTATTTTGAGAGAGATACAGTGAACAAGAGAGGGGCGGGGGGGGTTGTGGGGAGAGACAATCCCAAGCAGGCCCTGCTCTGTCAGTGCAGAGACTGAGCTCACAAACTGTGAAATCACGACCTGAGCCAAAACCAAGAGCCAGGCGCTTAACCAACTGAGCCACCCAGGCACCCCAATAACTGAGATTTTAAAAGGATTAGATTAGAATGAAGATGAGAGGGTCAGTAAATTTGAAAACAGATCAATAGAAACGATCCAATCTTAACAACAGAGAGGAAAAATTAAGAAGTAAACGAAATAGCCACATGGCCCTGTGGGATATTAACAAAAGTCTAGCATTCACGTCTTTGGAGCCCCCAAGGCAGGAGAAAGTGTGATGCAGCAAAAAAAATACAAAGATCTAAAAACTGAAAACATTCCAAACTTACCAAAAGATGGAAACCTGAAGATTCGAGAACCTCGGCTCACTCCATACAGGATAAACTCAAAAGAACCAATGCCCAGACATATTATATTCAAGCCGGTGGCAAAAAAAGACAAAGACAATACATTTAAAGCAGAAAAAGAAAAAAAATGGCACATTACATCGAGGGTAACAGCAATCCAAATGACTATGAATTTCTCATCAGAAACCAAGAACCTCATAAAGAAGTGCACAACATTTTTAAAGTGCTGAAGGAACCGTCAACCCAAAATAATACATCCAGCAAAAATAGCTTTCAGGAACGACAGTAAAAGAAAGACATATTCCAAGAAAGGAAAACTGAGAGACTCCATTGCCAGAAGACCTACTATAAAAAGACGGCTAAGCGAAGTTCTTCTTTTCACCAGTTCTTTAAGATATGATCCGCGATTGAAAACAAAAAGTATTTAAAGAAGAAAACAAAAGTGGTAACATGGCCTAATGGAATTTTCAAAATATGTAGATGCAATTCACAAGCACGGCATAAAGGGAAAACGAAAAAGGGACCTACAGATTAGTGTGTTTTTCATATTCCCCTTGAATCGGTAGACGTTGATTCTAGGTTGATTCTAAAAGCTTACGTATGTATACTGTATTCCCTAAAACATACAAAGAGATACAGCAAAAGCGTAGTAGATAAATTAAGTGGAATACTAAAAAATGGTAGGGGTGCCTGGGTGGCTCGGTCGGGTAAGCATCCAACTCTTGATTTTGGCTCAGGTCATGATCTCACAGTTCACGAGTTTGAGCCCCGTGTCGGGCTCTGTGCTGGCAACGCAGAGCCTGCTTGGGATTGATTCTGTTTCCCTCTCTCTCTCTGCCCCTCCCCCAAATTAAATAAATAACCTTTAAAAAAGAGAATACTAAAAAATGTTCAAGGAAACCTACAAAGAGGCAGGAAAGAGGAAGCAGAGGAACAAAGAACAGAGGGAACAAACAGAAAACCATAAAATGTTCCACCTAAATCCGAACGTGTCAATAACGACATTAAATGTAAACAGTCTTAACAAATCACATTAAATTTAAACAGTCTTAACAAATCGATTAAAAGAAATGTCATAATGTATTTAAAAAAAAAAACTAGGACCCCAAAAGGAGTGTTCACAAGAAACTCACGTCAAATATCCTGACATAGGTAGGTTTAAAATAAAAGGATGAAAACATTTATACCACGTAAAACATTAGTAATAGAGAGCTAGAGGGGTGCTTGGGTGGCTCAGTCAGTTGGGCGTCTGACTTCAGCTCAGGTCACAATCTCGCAGTTCATGAATTCGAGCCCCACATCGGTCTCTGTGCTGACAGCTCAGAGCCTGGAGCCTGCTTTGGACTCTGTGTCTCCCTTTCTCTCTGTCCCTCCCCCATTCACGCTCTTTCTCCGTCTCAAAAATAAGTAAACATTTAAAAAATTAATAATAGAGAGCTAGAGTGGCTTTATTAATATCAAATATGTTAGACTTCCCAGCAAAACAAATTACCAGGAACAGAGAGGGACATGACGCAATCACAGATCTGCTCGCCAAGAAGACATTACAATCTGTATTCATTTTCTAGTGTTGCAGAACAAATTACCACAAACTCAGTGACTTCAAACAATGCACATTTACTATCTCACAGTTTCTGTACGTTAGGAGTCATGGCACGGCTTAACTGGGTTCTGTGCTTTAGGGCGTCTACAATGCAGGTGTCTGCTAAGGCTGCAGTATCATCGTAAACTTGACTGGGAAAAGATCCACTTCCAAACTCATTTGGGTTTCGGCGGAATTCATTTCCTTGAACAGAGCTTAATCAAGAGCATGACATCCCATCGCCATTGCCGTCTTCCACTGGTCAGAAGCAAGTCCCAGGTCCTGCCCCGACTCCTTCTTAGGGACTGCCTACCACACAATCCTAGATGCATCCAATACCAGAGTTGTTTGTTTGTTTGTTTGTTTGTTTCAATACCAGAGCTTTAAAATACACGAAGCAGGGGCGCATGGGTGGCTCAGTGGGTTAAGCGTCCGACTTCGGCTCAGGTCATGATCTCACGGTTCGTGGGTTCGAGCCCCGCCTCGGGCTCTGTGCTGACAGCTCGCAGCCTAGAGCCCGTGTCGGATTCTGTGCCTCCTTCTCTCTCTCTCTGCCCCTCCCCCACTCGCACTCTGTCTCCCTCTGCCTCAAAAATAAACACACATTAAAAAAAATTAAAATGCATGAAGCAAAAGCTGACAGAAAAGAAAGGAGAAATAAGCATGTCCACCATTAGAGCTGGAGACTTCAATACTCCTCTCTCAGTAAGAGCTAGAACTTAACAGACAGAAAAACAGTGCGGATATAGATCTGAACAACACGAGCAACCAACTGGATCTAATTGACGTCTATATAACACTCCACCCAGCAACACCGGGATACACATTGTCTTTAAGTGCACGGGAGACAAAAGTCTGAAATCGGTTTCACTGGGCGAAAGCCAAGGTGTCAGCAGAGCTGGCTCCTTTTGGAGGTTCTAGAAAAGAATCCATTACCCTGCCTTTTCCACTTATGGAACTGCATTACTTGCCTTATGGTTCCTTCCTCCATCTTCAAAGACAGCAGCGTAGCATCTTGTTTTTGTTGTCACGCCTCCTGCTTTCTCCTTTGACCTTCTTGCCTCCCTCTTTTTTTTTAATTTTTTTTTAATGTTTATTTATTTTTGAGACAGAGAGAGACAGAGCATGAACGGGGGAGGGGCAGAGAGAGAGGGAGACACAGAATCCGAAGCAGGCTTCGGGCTCCCAGCCGTCAGCACAGAGCCCGACGCAGGGCTCAAACTCACGGACCGCGAGATCGTGACCTGAGCTGAAGTCGGACGCTTAACGGACTGAGCCACCCAGGCGCCCCCTTGCCTCCCTCTTTTAAGGACTCTTGTGTGAGGACTCTTGTGATTACATTTAGGGCCCACTCAGACAGTCCAAGTAATCTCCCCATCTCAAGATCATTAACTTAATAACGTTTGCAAGATCCCTCTTGCCAGTAAAGTAATATATTCACGGACTCTGGAAACGAATACTTGTTGAAGAAATTCAACTTGTCAGAGAAACATTCCAGAAAAGAATCCTGCAGGTCCCAGTGGTTTCACTGGTGAAGTCCACCAAATATTTTAAGACGAAATAACACCGATAACACACAATCCCTTCTACAAAATTTAAGAGAGTGAAGACTTTATTTTATGAGGCCAATGTTACCCTGATACCCAAACCAGAGAGTTCGAGAAAAGAAAGCTACAAGCTAATATCTCTCATGAACTTAGACATAAAGACCCTCAACAAAGTATTAGCAGATTGAGTCTAACAATGTATAAAAAGAAGTATATGGGTCGCCTGGGTGGCTCAGTTGGTTAAGTAGCCGACTTCAGCTCAAGGCATGATCTCGCAGTCCATGAGTTCGAGCCCTAAGTCCGGCTCTGTGGTGACAGCTCAGAGCCTGGAGCCTGCTTCAGATTCTGTGTACCCCTCCTCCACTTGTACTCTGTCTTGCTCTGTCTCTCAAAAATAAATAAATAGTTTTAAAAATTAAAAAAAAAGTATACACTGGGCGGGGGGCACCTGGGTGGCTCAGTCAGTTAAGCGTCCAACTCTGGATCTTGGCTCAGGTCATGATCTCACAATTCATGAGTTTGAGCCCCACGTTGGGCTCTGCACTGTCAGTGCAGAGCCTGCTTGGGTTTCTCTCACTCTCTCTCAAAAATAAATAAATAAACATTAAAAAGTGGTGTTTATCCTAAGGCTGCAAGGCTGGTTCAATGTCAGTCAAACAGCCAATGTAATCCACTGGGATACTGGGATCCTGACTAATGAAATTTTTTAAAAAAGCACATGATCATGTTGATGGAGAGAAAGCATTTGACAGAATTCAACATCCATTCACGATAATAACTGTGAGCAAAGTAAGAATAAAAGGGAACTTTGTTAACCTGATAAAGAGCTTGTACAAAGACAAACAGAAAACCCACTACAACTAACATCATTCTTACGGTTAAAGACAGAATTCTTTCTCCTAAGATGAGGAAAAAGGCAGGAAGGTCCACCATCGCCACTCCTATTCAACATTGTATTAGAATTCCTAGCCAGTGAAATAAGCCAGGAAAAAGAAATAAAAGGCACACATGTAGCAAAAAAATCACAATATATAAGTTTCAGTGGAATATTGGAGAAACAGAAAAACAAACAACCCAGAAGGAACAAAAAGAAAGAAAAGGAAGGAAAAAAGAGGAGTTTTCAAAGGATGTTAGAAAATCTCTCCTATTTAGAGATGACATGATTATCTACTTAGAAAATCCCAAGGAATCTATAAAATCCTAGTACTAAATAAGTGAGTTAAGCAAGGTGTCAGGATACAAGGTCAGCACACAAAAATCAGTCATATTTGTATATACTAGCAATGTGCAATTTGAGATGAAAACTTTTTAAATATGTAATTTATAATACTGGAAAACGAAATACTTAGATATAAATTTAAGAAAACATGTCCTATATGCTGAATACTACAAAATGCTCTTGAAAGAAATCAAAGAAGACCTAGATAAATGGAGAGACCTACCATATTCATGGATTGGAAGGCTAACCCTAGCAAAGGTGTTAATTTTCTCCAAAGTGATGTACAGATTTAATACAACTCCTATCAAAATCCCTGCAGAATTTTCTGTAAATCTAGACAAGGAAAATCTAACATTAGTAGAAAAATCAAAGTGGGACATCTGGCTGGCTTAGTCAGAAGAGCATGTGACTCGGGGCACCTGGGTGGCTCAGTCGGTCGAGCGTCTGACTTCAGCTCAGGTCATGGCCTCACGGTTTGTGAGTTCAAGCCCCATGTCAGACTCTGGGCTGACAGCTCAGAGCCTGGAGTCTGCTTCAGAATCTGTGTTTCCCTCTCTCTCTGGCCCTCCCCAGTTCACACTCTGTCTCTTGCTCTCAAAAATAAATAAACATTAAAAAAAGAAGAAGAAGAGCATGTGACTCTTGATCTTGGGGTCATGACTTCAAGCCCCATGTTGAGTGCAGAGATTATTTAAATAAATAAATAAGTGTGCCGAGTGGAAGTCAGTCTCCAAGGTTATATGCTATATGATTCCATTTGTACAAGGCTCTTGAAAAGACAAAACTGTAGTTAAGGAGAACAGATCAGTAATGCCAGGGGATAGTGAGAGAGGGTGTAATTATAAAAGGATGACACAAGGGATGTTTTTGAGGTGACAAAACTGTTCTGCATCCTGATTGTGGTGGTGGCTACACGAATCTGTACACGTGTTAAATTCAGACAACTGTAAATTATGAGACCAGTGCTCTAACCCCTGAGCTAAGGAACCTCAGCCAGATAACTGTACATTAAAAAAATACATTTTACTGTGGGTCACCTGGGTGGCTCAGTTGGTTAAGCCACTGATTAAGCCGAAGTTGGTGAGGTCATGATCTCACGGTCATCATCTCGGCTCAGGTCATGATCTCACGATCCATGAGTCAAGCCCCGCATCGGGCTCTGGGCTGATGGCTCAGAGCCTGGAGCCTGCTTCCGATTCTGTGTCCCCCTCTCTCTCTGCCTCTCCCATGCTCATGCTCTGTCTCTCTCAGTCTCTCGATAATAAATAAACGTTTAAAATATTAAAAAAAAAAAAAAGAGAGAACTTAGGCTGACCTGGCTAGTACATTTGTGATTTGCCCCTGCCTACCTCTCTGGATTCATCTCTGGCCACTCCCCCTACTCTCTCACTAGCGTCAAGAAATCCTAACATCTCTGGGCTACGGCATGTGTTCTGGGTTAGGTCTGTTTTCCTATATTATCCCCCAAATACCCTGTGTTCGCTTGTAATGTGGCACTTCCCACGTTGTATTGCATTACCTTATTATTTGTTGATATCCCCACTTTGCATTAAGCTCTTGGGAGGCAGGGGGTTGAGTCTTTTTGTTCTTTCTGTTGTCGCTGTATTCTTTACTGTTGCTTTTTGTGTTTGGTTAGCTCTTGCTAAACAATGCATTGAGCTCAATGCCTGATGCGTAGTGGACGTTCAAAACCACCTGTTGAGTAAATGATAAAACATATATAAATAAAACAAAGGATATGGGGTTTTTTTTTCAATGTTTCGCTAGATGCCTACAATGCCATTTAACTGGAAGTTGTCTTCTGAATTCTCTGTCAGCACAGAGCCCGACGCGGGGCTCGAACTCATGGACCGTGAGATCATGACCTGAGCCGAAGTCGGACGCTCAACCGACCAAGCCACCCAGGCGCCCCTTCTCTGTTTTTCTAAGTTACCTCTTGAAGATTCTTGGTCATCTACACTGCTTAGAATTCATATCTTCTTAGTTACCATTTGCTTTTGTCTAGTGTATTTTCTGCCCCATCTTACTTTTGCTTCTCTGTTTCAGGACAGTCCTAGAAAAGGGTTTGAGGATCTTTTCTATATTTAACGCTACAATACCCCCCGAAACATGTTCCAAATTCAATAAAAGGTATCTTTAAATATAAAATAAAAGGTTTAGGGGTGCCTGGGTGGCTCAGTCGGTTTAGCATCCAACTTCAGCTCAGGTCATGATCTCACGGTTTGTGAGTTCAAGCCCCGCGTCGGGCTCTGTGCTGACAGCTCAGAGCCTGGAGCCTGTTTCGGATTCTGTGTCTCCCTCTCTCTCTGCCCTTCCCCCACTCACACTCTGTCTCTCTCTCCTTCAAAAATAAATAAACATTAAAAAAATTTTTAATAAAAAGTTTGGAGTTTTCAGCTATTATATTATCCCTCAAATCAGAGTGTTTCATTCTTTATTATATTTCCAAGGACCAGAAATCCCTCCTGACTGAATTTCAAAATACAGTCACAATTCAGATTCTCTGGAACAAAAGCAAAGTCATTTCTAGGCACTCCTAGTTTTATGTTCCTCATTACACACACTGAGATTCCTCTAAATGTGAGTCATTTAAGCAAAGCTTTGGGGAACCTCCAGATTCCTTTTTAATTATCTTAAAGTAGTCTGAAAATACTTGAGCAAATCCTGGAGAGAATGCCCTTATTAGCAAGATGTTTTAAAATCAAAAAAGACCTTGTTATGAGCTCAAGATACTCCTTAAATCTTTTATTAACGGTTCGGGTTCGTCTCCTCTATCTGCCTGTCTCACACCATTAAGCAAAATGTAGGTATTGCTTTTTTTTTTTTTTCTTTAGCTCTTTTTAGCATCCTCCCAAATACCAAGTAATACCAAGAGGGACAGAAAGCTGCGGGAAGACCCAGGCTTTCATGCCGGTTCAGAGCCAGCCAGACTGTACGTTTATGATTCGGTAGCCGTGCTAGAAAGTGCTGTCTTAGGCTGTAGTCAGAGGTTGGCCACAGTGTAGCTCAGGCTCCCCTTTTGCAGGCATCAATCATCCTTCTCTCCCTGGCAGCAGTGGTTTCTGCCTCTGACATGTACAGGGAAACTGATCACTGAGAAGGAACTCGGCAGGTTCATAAGAAATACTGGGACGCCTGGGTGGCTCGGTCGGTTAAGCGTCTTGTCTTGCTTTCGGCTCAGGGCATGATCTCACGGTTTGTGAGTTCGAGCCCCGCATCGGGCTCTGCAGATGGCAACACAGAGCCTGCTTGGGATTCTCTCTCTCTCTTTCTCTCTTTTTGCCCCTCACCTGCTCGCACTGTCTCTGTCTCCCTCAAGATAAATTAATAAACTTAAAAAAAAAAAAAAAAGAAATACTTTTGCTGGAAGTGGCAGAAAGCCTGTCTCCCAATGGCTGAGGCAAAAAGGCATTTCTCTTTCTCGTATAACAGGAGTTCTCTCTGTAGGAAGCTGCTAGCGTGGATTCGATGCCTCAAGGATGTTAAGAACCTTATCGTCGCATAGTTGAGCCTTTGCCATGGAAATATAAACACCGCAGCTCCAACGGTCAGGGCAACAATCAGAACAGGAAAAGACAGAAGGACCCCTTCAGCCTCCTTTATCAGGAAGGCAGAATCTTTTCCAGACCTATCTCCCTGAGACCCAGCAAGGTTTCTGCTTGGATCTCACGGCCCAGAGCTTGAGTGACTGACTGCAAGAGAGGTTGGGACATTGCTGCCTGAAAGTAAACGGAGGATCCATGAGCGATGAGGAAGGGCACTTATCCCAAGGGCTTGGTACTCATACCAACGTCTGTCTCAGCAAGAATGTTCGGGAACACTATACCCAAATGTAAGGCAACCGATCTTGGCTAGGGCCTTTGTTCAGAATGTGGCATGGAGAGGTAGTACGGCACCTGCTGAGAAGATTCTGCCCTTGCATTCAGCCATAGAACAAAGGAAAACACAAACACATGCTACAATGTGGAAACATTATGCTAAGAGAAAGAAGCCAGATGCATGTGATAAGATTCCATTCATATGAATTAGGCAGGATAAATGAATCTATAGAGACAGAGCACAGATCGGGGGTTACCAGGGGCCGGGGAAAATGAGGAATAAAAAATAACTGTTTAACGAATTTCAGGTTTCCTTTTAGGGTGATGAAAAAGTTTCAGAACTCGGTAGAGATGATGGTTACGCAACATTGTGATTGTACAGAATGCCACTGGGTTGTTTGCTTTAAAATGGTTTATTTGATGGGAGGACCTGGGTGGCTCAGTCGATTAAGCGTCCGACTCTTGGTTTCAGCTCAGGTCGTGATCTCATGGTTCATGGGTTCGAGCCCTGCATCAGGCTCCACGCTGCCAGTGTTGGAACCTGCTTGGGATTCTCTCTCTTTGTCCCTCCACCACTCGTTCTCTCGTGCTCTCTCTCTCTTTCCCTCTCTCTCAAAGTAAATAAATAAACTTTAAACATGGTTAATTTGATGTTATGTGAATTCCTTTTGCCTTCTGAAAGAATTAAGACTAGCTTTGTGCAACTAATCTTTAAACAGCATTTATTCTTCAGCTCCTACAAACCCAGGAGTTTCAATAAGCACCACTTAGTTGCAACTGAGGCAGAGATAGTCAGCCTTCAATACCCGCTTCTATCCTTTTCTTCCATAGTAACTGAAACCAGTCAATGTGCCCAGCTAAAAATCAAAAACAAAAAACTACATTTCCCAGCCTCCCTTGTAGCAAGGTATGGCCACAGGACTAAGTTCTGCTTAGCAAAATGCAAGTTCCCACTTGCATTGGGTAGGTCTTCCAGGTAGGATCCTTAATGGTGTAAGACGTTTTCTCCTTCCTCTTTTATTTTCTTTCTTCCAGCCTGGAAGATAGACTTGATGGCTGGAGCACCACATGCCATCTTGGACCATGAGGTGACCTTGAAGATGGAAACTATATGCTGAGTACGGTAGGACAAAAAGGGAAGAGACTGTGTTCCCAATGACAATCCAAAGATCCTATACCATTCATGGAGAGCCTGCTTTCAGATTTCCTTCCCCCGAGAGAAATAGGGGAGAAAATTCTAACGTGTTATTTGTTAGGGGGGAGGAGGTTGTTGTTTGCAGATACAGCAGCATAAACTTCAGACAATTCTTCATTCTTGAACTTATTGTTTTTTACATTTATTTATTTTGAGAGAGAGAGAACTAGAGAGAGAGAGAATTCCAAGCAGGCTCCGCAATATCAGTGCAGAGCCTGATGTGGGACTCAAACTCACAAACTGTGAGATCATGACGTGAACCGAGATCAAGAGTTGGACACTTAACTGACTGAGCCACCCAGCCGCCCCCCCCCCCATTCTTTAACTTATTTAAGATAGCACAGCCCAGAGTGTGAGTAACATACTCCACTCCAAGGTTAAGATTGGGCCACAGCCTATTCCATAACAGGTGTTGCTGCCACTTACCTGGTCTGTCCAATGGGTACATCAAGTGTCCATTTCTATCAACAGACCTCAGAGGTCACAGATTAGCCAAACCCATTCTATAAGGATGTTTTGTTTAACCAGCACATTTATTTTGTTACTAATACTGTTGTCATTCTTTTTTATTATTTACTTAAGATACTTAAATAGGGTTGAAGGGCATGTACTCTCTAGGTTCCCATGACCCGCTCACTCTGTATTTTCTCAGACTGACTGCCTCACTTATGTACAGAACCTCCTGGGCTCCTGAAGGCATTCATGAGGACCACCCTTGGAAATGATTCTTTCAACCTGCGACTATACAAATGGAGGGAGTGGAGAGAATTCACCGAGAATGTTTCAGCTTGCACTAGGAAATGATTCACTAGCAATGAACCGAAATACGGACGCACTGATAACAGACAACAAGTAACACAGCGCACGGCTCCAATGTTAATTTTGAATTTCTCTCCATTAAGAGAAAGCCGTAGGATGTGATTAAGGAAGCATTTCTCAGTCATGCTGGACTTCAATTCCAATTGGGTTGGAGTCCGTGTTTTCTTGTCTCTGGACTTGAAGGATTTTCAGTCTGTCTTTATCAACTATAGACTGTTCACTCATCAACTATGGGTCCAGACTTCTAACTACTGTTGCTTCCCGGTTGCTGCTGAATAGATCGTACAACGTGGGGTATCAGTTGGCCCCACTTGAATGGAAGCTATTTGAGGCCAGAAATCACGTCTGCTGTTCTCACCACCGTCTCACCAGCACTAAGCATACGGGGCCTGGAGCATAGCGGTCACCCAGGGCTTCAGGTATGTTTATGCGGGTCGTTTTCAAGAGTGCACACCAAGGGGACAGCAGGTTAGCCGGGACTGAACTACAGCCCTTTCTGCTCACCAAGCCTGCACCCTGGTGCCGGATACCTCCAATGGGAAAAGGGGGCCTTTTTTTAATTTGCACGAAGGTCGTCTGGGCTCCCCAGGCTGAGTGAGAAGAGCTACACCAGCGACGGGGTGAGCAGTCTCATATTTCACACAAAGGTTCCTTTTAGAGTGGCAACAGCCCAGAGGCTCTCAAAACAGTTGTGAAACAAATACAGTAAAACCTTGGATTGCGAGTAACTTGTTCCACAAGTGTCCCACAAGGCGAGCAAACATTTCTAATAAATTTTAACTTGAGAAACGAGTGATGTCTTGCAATACGAGTAGTACGGGATGCCGAAAGTCACATGATTACAACTGAGCCAATGGTTCTTCTTTTTTTTTTTTAATGTTTATTTATTTTTCAGAGAGACAGAGAGACAGACTGTGAGTCGGGGAGGGGCAAAGAGAGAGAGAGGGAGACACAGAATCCAAAGCAGGCTCCAGGCTCTGAGCTGTCAGCACAGAGCCCGTCGCGGGGCTGGAACTCACGAACAGTGAGATCATGACCTGAGCGGAAGTCGGACGCTTAACCGACTGAGCCACCCAGGCGCCCCTCATTGTAGTTTTGCTTTGTATTTCCCTAATGGTAAGTGATGATGAGCATCTTTTCGTCTGTCTGTTGGACATCTGGATGTCTCCCTTGGAGAAATGTCTGTTCATGTGTTCTGCCCTTTTTTAAAACGGATTATTAGTTTTTTTTGGTGTTGATTTGTATAAGTTCTTTATAGATTGTGGATACTAATCCTTTATCAGATATGTCATTTGCAAATATCTTCCTCATTGCATGAGTTGCCTTTCAGTTTTGTTGATTCATCCCTTCACTGTGCACAAGCTTTTTAATTTTGATGTAGTCCCAATAGCTTATTTTTGCTTTTGTTTCCATTGCCTCAGGTGACATATCTAAAAAAAAAGTTGCTATGGCCAATGTCAGAGAGGTTACTGCCTGTGTTCACTCCCAGGATTTTTATGGCTTCAGGGCTCACATTTAGGTCTTTCATCCATTTTGAATTTATTTTTGTGTATTGTGTAAGAAAGTGGTCCAGTTTATTTCTTTTGTACGTTGCTGTCCAGTTTTCCCAGCAACATTTGTTGAAGAGAATGTCCTTTTCTGACTGGATATTTTTTCCTGCTTTGACAAAGATTAATTGACCATATAGTTGTCAGTTTCTTTCTGAGTTTTCTATTCTGTTCCCTTCATCTATGTGTCTATTTTACTGCCAGCACCATACTGTTTTGATCACTACAGCTTTGTAATATAACTTGAAGCCTGGAATTGTGATGCCTCCAGCTCTGCTTTTCTTTTTCAAGGTTGCTTTGGCTATTTGGGGTCTTTTGTGGTTCCATACAAATTTTAGGATGGTTTGTTTTGTTTTATCTCTGTGAAAAATGCTACTGGTATTTTGATAGGGATTGCATTGAATATATAGATTGCTTTGGGTAGCATAGACATGTTAACAATATTTGTTCTTCCAATCCATGAACATGGAATGTCTTTCCATTTCTTCGTGTCGTCTTCAATTTCTTTCATCAGCGTTGTTTAGTTTTCGGAGTAACAAATCTTTCACCCCTTTGGCTAGGTTTATTCCTAGGTATTTTATGCTTCTTGGTGCAATTATAAATGGGATTGTTTTCTTAATTTCTCTTTCTGCGCCTTCATTATTGGTGTATAGAAACGCAACAGATTTCTGTACAATTGATTTTGTATCCTGCAACTTTACTAAATTCACTTATCAGTTCTAGCAGTTTTTTGGCAGAGTCTTTCAGTTTTTCTATATACGGTATCATGTCCTCTGCAAATAGTGCAAGTTTTACTTCTTCCTTGCTGATTTGGATGCCTTTTATTTCTTTTTGTTGTCCACTTTCTGTGGCTAGGACTTCCAGTACTATGTTGAATAGAAGGGGCGAGAGTGGACATCCCTGTCTTGTTCCCGACCTTAGGGGGAAAGCTCTGAGTTTTTCCCCATTGAGGATCGTGTTAGCTGTGGGTTTTTCAGATATGGCCTTTATTATGTTGAGGTATGTCCCCTCTACACCTACTTCATGGAGGGTTTTCATCATGAATGGATGTTGTACTTCGTCAAATGCTTTTTCCGCATCTTTTGAAACAATCATATGGTTCTTATCGATGTGATGGATCATGTTGATCGATTTGCAAATATTGAACCACCCTTGCCACTCAGGAATACATCCCACTTGATTGTAGTGAATGATTTTTTTTTTCAGTGTATTGTTGAATTCAGTTTGGTAGAATGGAGCATCTTTGCATCTGTGTTCATCAGGAATAATGCCTGCAGTTCTCTCTTTCAGTGACATCTTTATCCGGTTTTGGTATCTGGATAATGCTGGCCTCCTGGAATGAATTTGGAAGTTTTCCATCCTTTTCTATTTTTTGGAATGGTTTGAGAACATTAGGTATTAACTCTTTTTTTAAGTGTTTGGTAAAATTTGCCTGTGAATCCATCGGGTCCTGGACTTTTGTTTGCTGCAAGTTTTTTTGTTTTTTGGTTTTTTTGATTACTGATTCAATTTCTTCAGTAGTTATCAGTCCGCTCAAATTTGCTAATTCTTCCTGTTTTAGTCTCGGTAGTTTACACATTTATATGTTTCTAGGAATGTATCCACTTTTTGTAGGTTGTCCAATTTGTTAGCATATTGTTTTTCCTAATATTCTCTTACAATTTTTGTATTTATGTGGTATTGGCTGTTATTTCTCCTCCCTCATTTGAGATTTTATTTATTTGCGTTCTTTCTTTTTTTCTTTTTTTTTAATTTTTTTTAACGTTTATTTATTTTTGAGACAGAGAGAGACAGAGCATGAACAGGGGAGGGGCAGAGAGAGAGTGAGACACAGAATCTGAAACAGGCTCCAGGCTCTGAGCTGTCAGCACAGAGCCCGACGCGGGGCTCGAACTCACGGATCGTGAGATCATGACCTGAGCCGAAGTCGGCCGCTTAACCAACTGAGCCACCCAGGCACCCTCTTTTTTTCTTGACACATCTGGCTAGAAGCTTATCAATTTTATTAAGTTTTCCAAGAACAAGCTCCTGGTTTCATTAACATGTTTTTTTTTTAATTTTCTATATCATTGATTTCCACTCTAAGCTTTATTATTTCCTTCCTTCTGCTGGTTTTAGGTTTTGGGTTTTTTTTCTTTTTTCTTTTTCTAGCTCCTTTAGGTTAGGTCGTTAATTTGAGATTTTTCTTGCTTCTTCTTATAGGCCTGTATTGCTATAAACTTCCCTCTTAGAACCATTTTTGCTGCATCCCAAAGGTTTTGGACCATTGTGTTTCCATTTCCATTTGTTTCCATGTATTTTTTTATTTCTTCTTTTATTTCCTGGTTGACCCACTCATTGTTTAGTAGCATGTTTTTAACTTCCACGTATCTGTGCTCTTTTCAGATTTTTCTTGTGGCTGACTTCTACTTTAATAGACTTGTGGTGAGAGAAGATGTATGGGTATGACTTCAATCTTCTTGAATTTGTTGAGGTTGGTTTTGTGGGCTAAAATATGACCTATTCTGGAGAATGCTCTGTGTGTACCTGAAAGTAATGTGTATTCTGCTGTCTTAGGATGACATGTTCTGAATATATCTGTTAAACCCATCTGTTCCAAGTGTGTCATCCAAAGCCATTGTTTTCTAGTTGATTTTCTGTTCAGATGATCTGTCCATTGATGTAAGTGGGGTGTCAAAGTCACCTACTATTATTTGATTATTATCCATTACTTCCGTTATGTTTGTTAACTGTTTTACGTATTGGGTGTTTCTATGTTTGGTGCATAAATATTTACCATTGTTATACCTCCTTGTTGGATTGTCCCCTTTATTATTATATAGTGCCCTTTGTCTCTTCTTACGGTCTTTGTTTTAATACATTTTATTTTTTTATTTTTTTAACATTTAATTATTTTTTGAGAGACAGAGCATGAGCAGGGGAGGTATAGAGAGAGGGAGACACAGAGTCGGAAGCAGGCTCCAGGCCCTGAGCTGTCAGCACAGAGCCCGACGCGGGGCTCAAACTCATGAACTGTGAGATCATGACTTGAGCCGAAGTTGGTCGCTTAACCGACTGAGCCACCCAGGCGCCCCTACAGTCTTTGTTTTAAAGTCTGTTTTGTGTGAAATAAGTATTGCTACTCCAGTTTTCTTTTCTTTTTTTTTTTAAATTTTTTTTCAACGTTTATTTATTTTTGGGACAGAGAGAGACAGAGCACGAGTGGGGGAGGGGCAGAGAGAGAGGGAGACACAGAATCCAAAGCAGGCTCCAGGCTCTGAGCTGTCAGCACAGAGCCTGTCGCGGGGCTTAAACTCACAAACGGTGAGATCATGACCTGAGCCGAAGTCAGACGTTTGACTGAGCCACCTGTGTGCCCCTAGAGAGAGAATTGTAGGCAGGCTCCACGCTTACTGTGAAGCCCAGTGCAGGACTCGATCCCACGACCTTGGGATCATGACCTGAGCCAAAATCAAAAGTGGGACGCCACCTGGGCATCCTGAGAAAATATTTTCAAACTATCTGATAAGGGGTTAATATTCAAAATGTATAAGGAACTCCTTCAGGTCAATAGCCAAAAGAAGAAAAGAAAAGAAAAGAAAAGAAAAGAAAAGAAAAGAAAAGAAAAGAAAGAAAAGAAAAGGAAAAGAAAGAAAAGAAAAAGAAAGAAAAGAAAAGAAAAGAAAAGAAAAGAAAAGAAAAGAAAAGAGAAAGGAAGGAAGGAAGGGCCAATTAAAAGGTGAGCAAAGGACTTAAATAAAGATTTCTCCAAAGAAGACACACAAATGACTAACGGGTGTATGAAAAGATGCTCAACATCACTAATCGCCGGGGAAATGCAAAGCAAAATCACAACGAGGGATCACCTCACACCCATTAGGGTGACTATTAACAACCACAACAAAAGAGAACACACGTTGGCAAAGGTATGGAGAAATTGGGACCCTTGTGCCCTGTTGGTGGGAACATAAAATGGTGCAGTCACTATAGAAAACAGTAAGAAGGTTCCTCAAAAACTGGAAACTAGAGCTACCTTATGATTCCACTTCTGGGTATATATCCAAAAGAACTGAAACCAGGATCTGGAAAAGATATTTGCACTCCCATGTTCACTGCAGAATTATTCACAGTAGCCAAGATGTGGAAACAATCTGATTTTTTAAATGTTTATTTGTTTTTGAGACAAAGAGCGCAAGTGGGGGAGGGGCAGAGAGAGCGAGGAAGACACAGAATCGGAAGCAGGCTCCAGGCTCTGAGCTGTCAGCACAGAGCCCGACGCGGGGCTCGAACTCTCCTGAGCCGAAGTCGGACGCTCAGCCGACTGAGCCACCCAGGTGCCCCAATGTGGGAACAATCTCATGTCCCTCAATGGATGAATGGATAAAGACAATGTGATACAAACATACAATGGAATATTATTCAGCCCTGAAGAAGAATTGAACCATGCCATAGGTGACAACATGGATGAACCTGGAGAACATGATGTGAAGTGAAAAAACGCCAGTCACAGAAGGACAACATTGCGTAATTCTGCTTGTATGAAGTATCTAAAATAGTCAAACACGTAGAAGCAGAGAGTAGAACAGTGGTTTTCAGGGGCTGGGGGAAGGGGGAAATGGGGAATTGGTGTCCAATGAGTATAAAGTTTCAGTTATACCATATGATTAAGTTATAGAGAACTGTTGGGGTGCCTGGGTGGCTCAGTGGGTTAAGCATCTGACTTCGGCTCAGGTCACGGTCTTGCAGTTCGTGAGTTCGAGCCCCACGTTGGGCTCTGTGCTGACAGCTCAGAGCCTGGAGCCTGCTTCGGATTCTGTGTCTCTCTCCCTCTGCCCCTCCCCCACTCGCACTCTGTCTTTCTGTCTCTCTCAAAAATAAATAAACATTTAAAAAAATTTAAAAATGGGCTCCTGGGTGGCTCCGTCGGTTAAGCGTCCGACTTCGGCTCAGGTCATGATCTCACCGTTCGTGAGTTCGAGCCCCGCGTCGGGTTCTGGGCTGACCGCTCACAGCCCGGAGCCCGCTTCAGAGTCTGTGTCTCCCTCTCCCTCTTTCTCTCTGCCCCTCCCCCGTTTGCACTCTGTCTCTGTCTCTCGCTCAAACATAAATAAACAGTAAAAGCTTTCTCAAGTTTGTAAAAAAAACAAAATAAAAATAAAAAAGTTCTAGAGATCTGCCGTGCGACATAAGACCTATGGTTAAAATTGCTGTATTGTTAAAATTTTGTTAAGAGGGTAGATTTCATGCCAGGTATTCTTACCACAGAGAAAAAACAATTTTAATACACCTGGATAAGTGTGTAGGGAGGAATCACAGACCAGGGCCACTGAACCAGCTTGAAGGGAATTATGGGAGGTGGTAGATTCAGTGTGAAGTCGGAAGTTTGGAAAGCCATAGACCGGGTGGCTTAAACAACAGACATTTATTTCCCCACAGATCGGGAGGCTGGAAGTCCCAGGTCAAGGCGTTGGCAGAGAACTTGCTCCTATCTATGTCCTAACCTCCTCTTTTTTTGAGACACAGAGAGGGCACAAGCGAGCCAGGGGCGGAGAAAGGGAACAATAGTCATATTGGATTAGGGCCCACCCATATGGCTTCATTTTACCCTACGTACCTTATTAAAGGCCCGACCTGCACATACAGTCACATTCAGTGTGTGAATTTGCAGGGCGGGTGCATGAGTTGGCCCCACACAAGCATCCCCAAAGGCATGGAGGCGAAAATTACATTTTCTCCTCAGGCAACTGCCGGAAATCATGGGGAAAGAGAAGACAAGATGAGATGGTTCCTCTCTGTTCCCCATGGGCTCCCACCCTCTAGCAGGCTAGTCTGGCTTTGCCCACATGGCGGTGGTGGTAAAGGGTTCCCGCAACAAGACTGGAAGCCCACAGGTTCCCTTGAGGCTCACACCGGACATTCACACGATTGTTGGCTTCAGTTGCACATCAGGTCTCAAGGCCAACCCAGAGTCAAGGACTGGAGAGAGAGATTCCATCTCGTGGTGGAAGGAGCTGTGATCACTTGTGGCCACTTCTACGAGTCACCACACCAGCTGGGAGACAGATAGCTTTTTGTAACTCAGAAGGAGATAAATGAGGGGCGCCTGGGTGGCTCAGTCAGTTGAGCGTGCGACTCCTGATTTCGGCTCAAGTTGTGATCTCAGGATCATGGGATTGAGCCCCACATCAGGCTCCGTGCCGAGTGTGGAGCCTGCTTAAGATTTTCTTCCACTTCCTCTACCCCTCTACCCCACTTGCGCTCTCTAGCTCTAAAAGAAAAGAGAGAGAGAGAGAGAAAAGAGTGATAAGAACCAAACGAAAGTCATGAGCATGAGGATGAGCGAGAGACTGACTTAGGACAAGGGATCTGGGCCTTGGTGATTGCATGGTCCTCCGGCCGTGGCTTCGGAAATGAAGCGATTGGTGGCATCATTTGGAAGGCGAGCATGGTTTGGATCAACCCCCACTGCAGTTCTAAACTCTTGCTCTTTGCACACACAGTCTTTATAGTTTGCCGTCCGCACGAAACATGGCTATCTGCTCGTGAACGAAATAAAATAACAGAAACGTTGGAAAGCTGGGTAGTAGTTTTCTGTTACTCCAGCAAAAGATAACTTCAACTGTGCCTTTAAGTAGCAGAGAACTAGAGAAGAGGCATGATTTCCCTCAAATGCCTACCCCCTGTTCCTTCGCCTGCCCCCCCCCTGCCCCGTGTCTGGCTCCTTCTCATGGTCCCAGCCTCAGTTTACACGTCATTCTCGCGAAGAGACCTTCCCTGAAGGCCCTACCTAAATGCTACTCGTGTTCTACACCTGCCAGCTACTTTTTATTACTGTGCCTTGTTTAATTCTGTGTCGGCAATGTTCACAATCTGTTGCTTTCTTGGTTTGGCTTATTTATGTGTTCTGTTTCTTCCATTACCGTACACTGCCAGGTTTGAGATCAGGGATATTGTCACTTTTTCTTCTCACATAGAGCCTGGCACATTCGAGGTGCTCAATATACGTTCATTGAATGAAAACATGCTATTATCTCCATGGCCAGAGGTGTTCCTTAGGTGTTGTGTGTGGGTTTTTTTAATGTTTATTTATTTTTGAGAGAGAGAGACTGCATGCACATGTGAGCGGGGAAGGGACAGAGAGGGGGGAGACAGAAGATCCCAAGAGGTCTCTGTGCTAACAGCAGAAAACCCAATGAGGGGCTCAAACCCACGAACCACGAGATCATGACATGAGCCAAGGTCGGTCACTTAGCAGACTGAGCCACCCAGGCGCCCCAGGTGTTCTTTTTTTTAGTTCTGTAATATGAGTTTAGAAACACCTATTGGGGGCACCTGGGTGGCTCAGTTGGTTACGTGCCCGACTCTTGGTGTGGGCTCAGGTCACGATCTCGCCGTTTGTGGGTTTGAGCCTTGCGTTGGGCTCCATGCTGACAGTGCAGAGCCTGCTTGGGATTCTCTCTCTCCCTCTCTCTCTGCCCCTCCCCTGCTCACTCTCTCTGTCTCTCTCTCTCTCTCAAAAATAAATAAATAAACTTAAAAAAAAAACACCTATTGAAAAGTACAGGGAAGCTTTTGATAATGAAGATGGGAGTAAACACTGGAATGATTGACTAATACGGTATTTACTGAGTTACTATGCCTTTGTATGTGTCAACTCATCTAGGAGACAGGGAAGTAGGTGCTATCATTATCCCCATTTCACAGAAGAGGACAGTGAGGCACAAAGCAAGTAAGTACTTTGTCTAGGGTCACAGAGATAGTTCATGATGGAACCCAGACTTAAATTCAAGTGGTTTAGCATTAAAACCTGTGCTCTTAACCACTATATCATTGCTTCTTTAAGAAAAGTCTACTAGTCCCCTTTAAAAAGTCCGCTATGGGGGCGCCTGGGTGGCTCAGTCGGTTAAACTGAGTCCAACTTTCAGCTCAGGTCACAATCTCACGGTCTGTGAGTTCGAGCCCCGTGTCGGGCTCTGGGCTGATGGCTCAGAGCCTGGAGCCTGCTTCCGATTCTGTGTCTCCCTCTCTCTCTGCCCCTCCCCCGTTCATGCTCTGTCTCTCTCTCTGTCTCAAAAATAAATAAACGTTAAAAAAAATTAAAAAGCCTGCTATGAGGGTGCGTGGGTGGCTCAGTCGGTTAATTATCTGACTTCGGCTCAGGTCATGTTTGTGTGTTCGAGCCCCATGTCGGTCTCTGTGCTGCCAGCTCAGAGCCTGGAGCCTGCTTCAGATTCCGTGTCTCTGTCTCTCTCTCTCTCTCTCTCTCTGCCCCTTCCCTGCTCATGCTCTGTGTGTGTGTGTGTGTCTCGCAAAATAAATAAACCTATTTTTTTAATTTTAAAAAATTAAAAGGCCTGCTATCTATTTGTCTAGTATAGGTCTGCTTAGAGACCAGAGCTGAATAAATATTCTATGAAGTTCCCTCCCAGCCCTATGAATTAGTAAATGTACTGCCATCTGAAATGCATCTTAACTTTAGTTCTTGTTTCTTTATATGGATAGCCAACTTGAACCAAGCAGTGAGAGTCAAAGCTCCAAAAATTTGGCTACACTATCAAACCAAATGTTTGAACCAGTCAAAGCAGTGTTCTTGAAATATGCTACATTGGATACGACACCAAAGGCACAAGCAATAAAAGCAAAAATAAACACATGGGACTACATCACACTAAAAAGCTTCTGCCCAGCACAAGAAAGAATCAACAAAATGAAAAGACAACCTGCGGGATGGGAGAAAATACTTGTAAACCATTGATCGTATAAGGAATTAATATCCAAAATGTATGAGGAACACCTACAACTGAATAGCAAAAAAAAAAAAAAAAAAAAGACTCTGATTTTAAAATGGGCAGAGGACCTGAATAGACAGTTTTCCAAAGAAGACATACACATGGCCAACAGGTATGTGAAAAGGTGCTCAACACCACTCATCATGAGGGAAATGAAAATCAAAACCACAGTGAGATATCATCTGATACCTGTTTGAATGGCTAGTACCAAAAAGACAAGGGGCGCCTGGGTGGCTCAGTTGGTTAAGCATCCAATTTTAGCTCAGGTCATGAGCTCACGGTTCATGGGCCCCGCATTGGGCTCTGTGCTGACAGCTCAGAGCCTGGAGTCTGCTTCGGAGTCTGTGTGTGTGTGTGTGTGTGTCTCTGTCCCTCCCCCGCTCAGGCTCTGTCTCTCTCTCTCAAAAAGTAAATAAACATTAAAAAAAAAAAGATCAGGAATATTGTCTCTTTTTCTTCTCACGTAGAGCCTGGCACATTTGAGATGCTCAATATATGTTCATTGAATGAAAACATGCTATTATCTCCATGGCCGGAGATGTTCCTTAGGTGTTGTGTTGTTTTTTTTTTTTTCATGTTTATTTATTTTTGAGAGAGAGAGAGAGACTTCAAAAAAAAAAAGACAAGAAATAACAAGTGTTGGCAGGGGTGTGGAGAAAAGGGACCACTTGTGCACTTCTGGGGGGGGGGGTGTGGAATGTAAATTGGTGCAGCCACTGTGGACAACAGCATGGAAGTTCCTCAAAAACTTAGAAAATGGAGCCGCCATATGATCCAACAATTCCACTTCTAGGTGTACATTCCAAGGAAATGAAATCAGAATCTCAGAGATATTTACACTCCTATGTTCATTGCAATCCACAATAGCCAGGATATGGAAGCAACCTAACATCTGTCAAAGGATGAATGGGTTTTAAGAGTAACACATTTGGGGCGCCTGGGTGGCGCAGTTGGTTGAGCGTCCGACTTCAGCCAGGTCACGATCTCACGGTCCGTGAGTTCGAGCCCCACGTCAGGCTCTGGGCTGATGGCTCAGAGCCTGGAGCCTGTTTCCGATTCTGTGTCTCCCTCTCTCTCTGCCCCTCCCCCTTTCATGCTCTGTCTCTCTCTGTCCCAAAAATAAATAAACGTTGAAAAAAAAAATTAAAAAAAAAAAAAAGAGTAACACATTTGGGGAATCTAATGTACAGTACAGGAGTTACAGTTAATACTGTATCATATATTTGATAGTTGCTAAGAGAATAGATCTTGGGGCACCTGGATGGCTCAGTCTGTTGAGCGTCCGACTTCGGCTCAGGTCATGATCTCGCGGTTCGTGAGTTCCAGCCCCGCGTCAGGCTCTGGGCTGACCGCTCGGAGCCTGGAGCCTGCTTCAGATTCTGTGTCTCCCTCTCTCTCTGTCCCTCCCCTGCTGTTCTCTGTCTCTCTGTCTCTCTCTCAAAGATAAATAAACATTAAAAAAAAAGAAAAGAGAATAGATCATTTTTTCTTTTGTTTATTTTATTATTATTTTTTAATATGAAATGTATTGTCAAATTGGTTTCCATACAACACCCAGTGCTCATCCCAACAGGTGCCTTCCTCCGTACCCATCACCCACCCTCTCCTCCCTCCCACCCCCCATTAACCCTCAGTTTATTCTCAGTTTTTAAGAGTCTCTTACAGTTTGGCTCCCTCCCTCTCTAACTTTTTTCCTACCATGGGGGAGGAGAATAGATCTTAAATGTTCTCACCACACATACAAAATTATAATTGTGTGAGGTGATGAAGGAGTTGACTGAGCTTACCGGGGTAATCATTTTGCAATACATACGTGCATCAACTTGTTGTGTTATACGCCTCAAACTTACACAGTGTTATTTGTCAGGTATATCTCAATAAAGCTGGGGAAGGGGGGGAAGGTAGATTGTTAATCGAGGCACTATCCTACAATCTGATTAGGTTTTATTTTTATTTTTTTTTCAATATATGAAATTTATTGTCAAATTGGTTTCCATACAACACCCAGTGCTCATCCCAAAAGGTGCCCTCCTCAATGCCCATCACCCACCCTCCCCTCCCTCCACCCCCCATCAACCCTCAGTTTGTTCTCAGTTTTTAAGAGTCTCTTATGCTTTGGCTCTCTCCCACTCTAACTTCTTTTTTTTTTTCCTTCCCCTCCCCCATGGGTTTCTGTTAAGTTTCTCAGGATCCACATAAGAGTGAAAACATATGGCGTCTGTCTTTCTCTGTATGGCTTATTTCACTTAGCATCACACTCTCCAGTTCCATCCATGTTGCTACAAAGGGCCATATTTCATTCTTTCTCATTGCCACGGGAACCCTCTTGCACTGTTGGTGGGAATGCAAACTGGTGCAGCCACTCTGGAAAACAGTGTGGAGGTTCCTCAGAAAATTAAAAATAGACCTACCCTATGACCCAGCAATAACACTGCTAGGAATTTACCCAAGGGATACAGGAATACTGATGCATAGGGGCACTTGTACCCCGATTAGTTTTTAAAAAGAAATCTGCTACAAACTATCAGCGAAAGTAAGCTGATTTTCTTAATTCTCTTAAAGGTACAGCTCCTTCAATAGATAAATAAAGATGTTTATTCCTTTCAAGAAACAAGCCTTATCAGATTGGCCCTTATCAGTTATCTCTTATCATGTAACAAACCATCCAAAACTTGGTGCCTTAAAATGAACATTTACTTAGTATAGGTACACCTGGCAGATATCATGTGCGTGTGAAATAAGCCGGTCACTAAAAGACAAATATTGTAGGATTCCACTTCACGTGATGCGTCTAAAATAGTCAAATTCATAGAAACAGAAAATAGAAGGGTGGTTGTCCGGGGCTGGGAAGAGGGGGAAGTGGGGAGTTGTTTAATGGGTACCGATGGGGGGCTCGAACCCACGAACACGAGGTCATGACCTGAGCCGAAGTCGGACGCTCAACTGACTAAGCCACCCAGGTGCCCCAAAGGGTCATTATTATTTCTTTCTCACAGTTCTGGGGGCCGGAATTCAACTGGGTGGTTCTGGTAGTGTGGCTTGGGATGGCTATGTAGCTATGTTCATCTGCGACCTTTGACCTCTAAGGGCGGCTGCGGCTGAAAGTTCTAAGACAGCCTCTAACCCTTCAGTCGTATAGCCTGGATTTCTTTATGGCGTGGCCCGCTCTACCTGTCTTTCCCACCGAATGCAGCTAGAAATCAGGGATCGACTGCATGGGGCAGTTATTTCAAGAATCAAAAAAGTAAATGAGAGTAGGCACTTTGGGAAAAGGCCAGAACTCAAAGCATCATGGAACCAATGGTGAGTGTACTATTTTCTTTTTTTCCTTTCTCTGCCGTCCCCTGTCCCGAATTTTCAGTGCAGCCCAAAACCCATCAGCGGGCTTCAGCACTGACAAAGAGAGCTTCAAAAGAAGTCTAGTTGAGGCTGGAGGGGTGGGAAAGGAGTCTTCTGAAACTCAAAGAACGGAAATCTTCAGTTCTGTTTTTCTTTCGCTTTCTTGGTTCTTTTACACCTGGCCTAAAAGCAATGGGTGATGGCAGTAATAAGGCCTCTACGTTTCACTTGAAAGAAAACAATATGTTGATTCCAAGTAGTGTGGTGAAAGTGAGCATTCTTATCTTGTTTCTGATCTTAGGGGGGAAAGCATTTAGACTTTCACCGGTAGGCGTGATGTTGGCTAGAGGCTGTCGCACGCACGCGTGCGCATGTGCATGTGTGTGTGTGTGTGTGTGCCCTTTGTCAGATTGTGGAAGTTGCTTGTCTTCCCCGATTTGCTGAGAGTCGTGTGTTGTTGTTGTTATTCTTTAATGAGAAGATGTTGGATTTTGTCAAAAGATTTCCTGCATAAATTGAAATCATCACGTGGTTTTGGTCTTCTTTTAATATGGTAGAATTCACCGGTCGATTTTGAATATCGAATCAGCTTTGCGTTCCCAGGATACATCCCGTGTGCTCATGGTATATTATTCATCATGGTATCTACAAATAGGGACGGTACTGGAAGTCCTGCCAATGCGGTAGGCAAGATAAATATTTAAAAGGATACAGATTGCAAAGAAAGAAATAAAACACTTGCCATTTATAGACAACATGATAGTTGTCTCCATAGAAAATCCCCAAGACTCCATAAAGTGACTTATAACTCATCACTGAGTTTAGCAAAGTCACTGAATACAAGGACACCACACAGAAACTTTTAAAAAACGAATTCTATTACACTAGTAATAAACAATCGCAAATAGAAGTTGAAAAAACAGTACCCTGCAACATTCACCATGAAAAGTGGGATTTACCCCCTGGCTGCCAAGATGCTTCGACATACACATATGAATAAATGTGATACACTGCACTCACGGAATGAAAAATAAAAATCACGTGGTCATTTCAACAGATACAGGAAAAGCATTTGACAAAATACAACATCCTTTCACGATAAAAAATTCTCAACAAATTGGGTATAGGAGGAACATACCGCGACACAACAAAGACCACGTCTGACAAGCCCACAGCCAACATCAAACTCAATGATGAAAGTATATGAAAGCTTTTCCTCGAAGATCAGGAACAAGACCAGAGTAGCCACTCTCACCACTCCCATTCAGCATAGTACTGGAAATCCTGGCTAGAGCAATCAGACAAGAAAAAGAAATGAAAGGCACCCAAAGAGGAAGAAGTAAAATTGTCTTTGTTTGCAGATGGTATGACCTTAGATGTACAAAACCCTAAAGACGCCACCAGAAACTGCTAGAAGTAAAAACGAATTCAGGAAAATTGCGGGACACAAAATCAACATACAGAAGCCTGTTGCATTTCTCTACTCTAACAACAAAACAGTTATAAACGGAATAAGGAAAATAATCCCACTTACCATAGCATCAAAAACAATAGAAGACTTAGGGGATAAATCCCACCGTATTTTTTTGAACACTACATAAATAGGAAAAAAAAAATCCTAAAATTTGCATGGAGCCAAAAAGACCCCGAATGGCCAAAGCAGTCCTGGGAAAGAAGAACAAAGTGGGAGGCATCGCACTCCCTGTGTGCAAACTCTACCACAAGGCTAAAGTACAAAACGGTATGGTAGTGGCATGAAAGTAGGCACGTACAACAATGACACACGATCGAGAGCCCGGAAATAAACCTCCACATATACAGTCAACTAATATTTGACAAGGGAGCCAAGAATACTCGACGAGGAAATGATCATCTCTTCGAGAAATGGTGCTGGCTTCAGCAACAGTTTCCTGGATATGGCAGCAAACACACAAGCAACAAAAGCAAAAGTCAACAAGTGGACCACATCACACTAAAAAGCTTCTGCCCAGCAAAAGAAACAACCAGTAAAATGAAAGGCAACCTGCGGAGTAGGAGAAAATATTGGCAAATCATATCTCTGATAAAGGGTAAACATCCAAAAAACCATAAAGAGCTCGTACAACCCAATAGCAAAAAAAAATTAAAAACCCAATTTAAGAAACATGGGCAGGGGAACCGAATAGACAGTTTTCCAGAGAAGACATCCACATGGCCAACACGGACATGAAAAGATGCTCAGCATCACTCATCATCAGGAAAAACCACAATGAAATATCACCTGACGCCCGTTTGAATGGCTATCATCAAAGAAAGAACTGTTGGCAAAGATTTGGAGAAAAGAGAATCCTAGTGCACTGTTGGTGGGAATGTAAATTGGTGCAGCCACTATGAGGGTGCCTGCATGACTCGGTTGGTTGAGCATCTGACTCTTGATTTCAGCTCGGTAGTGTGGGGAAAATGAACATTCATGATCCCAGGGCCGTGGGATCGAACCCTGCGTCAGGCTCTGTGCTGACGGCTCAGAGCCTGGAGCCTGCTTTGGATTCTGTGTCTCCCTCTCTCTCTCTGCCCCTCACCTGCTTGCGCTCTGTCTCTCTCTGTCTCTCTCTCTCTCTCAAATATAAACATTGAAAAATAAAAAGATTCTCTCTCTCTCTCTGCCCCTCTCCCACACTCTCTAAAAAAAATAATAAATAAAATAAAATAAAATAAAATAAATCGGTGCAGCCACTATGGAAAACAGTATGGAGCTTCCTCCAAAAATTAAATTAAAAATATAACTACCATATGATCCAGCAATCCCATTTCTGGGTATATATACAAAAGAATTGAATTTCAGGTCTCCTACGTTGCATTGCATTAGGATCTCCTACGTTCATTGCATTACAATAACCAAGATATGGAAACAACTTAAATTTCTGTCAGTGAATGAATGGATAAAGATGTGGGGTGTGTGTGTGTGTGTGTGTGTGTACATATATGTATGTGTATATATGTATACATATGTATGTATACATATGTATGTATACACACACACATACACACACACACTGGAATTATTATTATTATTATTCCTTCTGAAAAAGAAGGAACTCCTACAATTTACAACTTGGATGAACGTTGAAGGAACTGATGTTAAAGTCTTCAGAACCAGGAATATTGAGAGTGGATAAGGTTGATGTCCCAGCTCAAGCAATCAGGCCGGAAGGGCCAAATTCTTTCTTCCTTCACTTTTTTGTTCAATTTAGGCCCTCGGTGGGTTGGATGATGCCCGTCCACAGAGGGAAGGGCAAACCACTTTACTGACTTCACCAGTTTCATTGCTGATTTCATGCAGAAATGTCCTCCCAGACACACGAAGAATTAATGTTGAGCCAAGTATCTGAGCACCCCATGATCCAGTGAAATCGATGTATGCAATTCACCATCACGCGCATTCGCAAATTTTTTGATTCTCCTTCCATCAAGAAGTGTGGCCGGGGGCACCTGGGTGGCTCAGCTCGTTGAGCATCTGACTCTTGATCTCGGCGCAGGTCACGATCTCATAGTTTCGTGAGTTCAAGCTCCGCGTCGGGCTCGGCTCTCGCAGTGCGGAGCCTGCTTGCAATTATCTCTCTCCTCTCTCTCTCACTCTCTCTCTCTCTCTGCCCCTCTCCTGCTCCCTCACTCTCTCTCCATGACTCTCAAAATAAAATAAATAAACATTAAAAAAAAAGAAGAAGTATGGCCTATGTCCCCTTTCTTGAAACTGGCATGGCTTGCGATTCACTTGTAACCAATCGAATGAGGCAAAAGTTATAGTGCGCATTTCTGAAGCCAGGTCAGAAGATGGAGTGCCACTTCTGCCTTTTGCTCCCTGGGACGTTCATGTTAAGGCCCTGACTCACCCTGTAAAAAGGCAGACTATCCCGAGGCCACCATGCTGTGAGGCAGCCCCGGGCGCATAGAAAGATCACGTAGTAGAGTTTCTGGTCAACCCCCTCCCCTGACCAGCCAACAGCCAGACAGGCGCGTGAATGGTGATGCCTCCCTATGATTCCAGCCCAGTCTCCCCAGCCGAGGCACTAGACATGGTACAGCAGAGAGAAAAATGACTCTCGCTGTGCTCTGTCCCGATTCCTGACCTATAAAACTAGTGGGCATGATGAAATGGTTATGATAAGCCACTCAGTCCTAGGGGTAATTTGTTACCAAGCGGTGGTAACCAGGATACATGACTTAACAAAGCTGAGTGTGATTAAGTTCTCAGCACGGGCTGTGCACTCTTACCGAATATGTTGCTCTGCCTCTTTGGGCTCTGCGGGAACCTGGAAATGGCCTAGAGAAATTCTCCCTTTTGGAGAACGGGAAAGGGGAATTTCTGGATCAGAAGCCGGATTTCGAAATGTCCGACTCTTGATTTCAGCTCAGGTCATGGTCTCACGGTTCATGGGTTCGAGCACCACACTGGGCTCCACACTGGCAGTGCAGAGCCTGCTTGGGATTCTCTCTCTCTCACTTAAAAATCCAAGAGTGAAGGGGCGCCTGGGTGGCTCAGTCTGGTTAAACGTCCTACTTCGGCTCAGGTCATGATCTCATGGTTCGAGCCTCACATGAGGCTCTGTGCTGACAGCTCAGAGCCTGGAGCCTGCCTCGGATTCTGTGTCTCCCTCTCCCTCTGCCCCTCCCCTGCTTGTGCGCTGCCTCTCTCTCTCTCTCTCTCTCAAAAATAAATAAACATTAAAAAATTCCAAGAGTGAAGATGTCTCCAGGGAGGCATCAGTCATCAACCACACAGGTTTAGTTTCTGATCCTAAATACTATGTGAATGTTTTACAATTTAATCTGGTTGCCATTAAGTTCTTATTTATTTTTGTAGCGACTGAGCATAAAATACAGGTTGGTCCAGTTGTGTTAGTCATAAAATATATCAAGTGATCTTAGTTAAATAGCTTCTAAAGTTCAGAATTTTCTCCCTGTATAAGATAAATTCCTTTAGTTACTATTTTCAGATACACTCAAATGACCAGTGCCTATCAGTGTTTGAGAAATCTAAATTCAGGAAGTTCTCTTGTTTTCAGAGCAGCTAAGATACTTGATATTGTTAACAAACAGAAGAAGTGAGAAATTCCACGTTAGGTTTTAATTAGAACGGACTCGGTGAATAGAAGGAACTGAAAACCCCATTCCCAGAAGGTCAGAACGGACCCAATGTAACAAACATTACCTCTTGAAATGTCAGCCAAATCTTCCTGGTGTTCAACATGGCTACTATTCTCTGGGCTGGACTTAAGAAAATTTCTACCTTATAACCCAGAATGTCTCCCCAGCTATTGTAAGCAGGTACTTTAGGGAAATTGTCAGGTCAGCTACAAGAAGCACCCTGGAAGGTTTCCACCTGACCTCTGAAAAGTTTCGGGAGGCAGCGAACTCCACACTCACATCAACTGTTTTTCTTCTAAACCTGGAAACCATCAGGATGTTTTACAAAACCTGAAACCTGTGTGTTGCAAACAGTGTCTTTTCCTCCTTAATGCCTTCAGCGATCTTCTCAAGAATGCATGCGGTGGCAAGACAAATCAGAAGAGGCAAAACCTCGAAGAGGTATTCCCCATCGCTTCAGTCACTGGGGGACATTTGTTCTTGAGGTCATAGGGCTAGAAAAATGAACAGAGAAAATTCGCATTGGAGGCTTGAAGTGTCAGGAACTCTTTATCATCGGAGGGGCAACTAAAGCCAACAGAGATAGCTAACCTGCCCAACTCTGAGCACAGGCACCTTAATTATGGAGACGTCCTGCTTCTCAGAGCGGAGCGTAGAAACAGTAGGAAACACTTGAATACATAAGTGACCACCTATCACATCCGGAGAAAAACAGAGGAAGCAAGTAGATCGTGAGCTGTCGCTTTGCCTCTTTCGACTTCCATTTCTGCCACCTGCCCACCAAGTCTATCATGTGTCCCTTTACTCCGTGTTAACCCTGCTTTTCCTCCATGTAGCCCACCCGCTTACTTTTAAGCCAGAGACCCACCTGCCGCCATACTGGTTGCTAGGAGGACCTGACAAGGTAAGGTATTGCCGCAGTAGAACTGTGTAAATTGCAAAGTGCGATTTAAATGTGAAACGTTATTGGGGCACCTGGGTGGCTCAGTTGGTTACGCATACAACTCTTGGTTTTGGCTCAGGTCATGGTCTCACGGTTCATGAGATCAAGCCGCATGTCAGGCTCTGCACTGTCAGCACAGAGCTTGCTTAGGATTCTCTCTCTCCCCGTCTCTCTGCCCCTCCCCCACTGGTGTGCGTGCGTGTGTGTGCACGCTCTCTCTCTCTCTCTCTCTCTCTCAGAATAAATACACATTTAAAAAAGTTAAAAGAAAGTGAAACATTATTATTTTCTACGCTAACCTGATGTCAACATCCTGTCCCACCCTGCCTGGAATGGTCTACGTCTCCTAGAGAATCAGAAGAGATGGAACCTTATTTACCGTCTTTAGCATTTTTAAGTATACAGTCCAGTAATGCTAAGTATATTCCCATTGTTGTGCAACCAACCTCCAGAACTTTTGCATCTTGCAAAACTGAAATTCTATACCTGTTAAACAACAACTTCGCATTCCTCACTCCCCTTAGCCCCTGGCAACTACCACTCTACTTTCTGCCTCTATGAATTTGACCATTCTAGATACCTCATGTGAAGTAGTCATATAATATTTGTCTTTTTGTGACTGGCCTATTTCACTTAGCATACTGTCCTCCCGGGTCATCCATGTTGTAACATGTGCCAGAATTCCCTTCCTTTATTATTATTATTTTTTAAATGTTTATTTATTTTTGAGAGACAGAGTGTGAGCAGGGGAGGGGCAGAGAGAAGGAGACACAGAATCCGAAGAGGCTCCAGGCTCTGAGCTGTCAGCACAGAGTCTCACGCGGGACTTGAACTCACGAACCGTGAGACCATGACCTGAGCCAAAGTCGGATGCTTCACCGACTGAGCCACCCAGGCACCCCAAGAATTCCCTTCCTTTTTAAAGCTGAATAATATTCTACTGTGTGGATTTACTAGACTTTGTTTATCCATTTATCCATTGAGGGACATTTGGGTTGCTTCCACTTAGAGCATTTCATTTTTTTTTATTTAAAAAAATAATGTTTATTTATTTTTGAGAGAGATAGAGTGCGAGCAGAAGAGGGGCTAAGAGAGAGGGAGACACAGAATCCGAAGCAGACTCCAAGCTCCGAGCTATCAGCATGGAGCCCGATGTGGGGCTCGAACTCATGAACCGAGAGATCATGACCTGAGAGGAAGTTGGATGCTTACCCGACTGAGCCACCCAGGTGCCCGTCTTAGAGCATTTTAAAATCAGTGCCACCACCAGGTCACACAAAAAGCAATGACCCCCACCCTCTCTGACCTGCTTCCCGCTCTCCGCTTTCATCTGTGTGTCAGAGGCTGACCCTCGCCTGCTCTTTCTCCTACTCCTTGACTCCTGTGCCTCCCTTGCTCTCTTAGTCTTGCAGGCTAAGACAGCTGAGGGCTCTGGGCCCTTCAATGCATTTGTTCTTTATTTTTAAATACTCATCGAGGTGTAATTGACATAGAACATTGTGTAAGTTTCAGGCGTAGAACATGTAGATGTGACACATTTATGTATTGCAATATGATCACCGCCACAGTGTTAGTTAACCCCTCCATCCCATCACATAATTATCCTTTCTCTTTTGTAGCAAGAACAATTAGGATCTAGTCTTGTAACAACTTTGAAGTGAATAATACAGTATTGTGGAATATAATTGCTATGTGGCCCCTTCGTTTTAGATGCCAGACTATATCCCTGGAAGACTCTGGCACTGTTTTTTTTTTCTTTTTTTTTCTGATGGGAAACGCCTCATATCCTCTATCAATTCTCCCTAGTTGCTGGTTCCTAGGCCCAAAGGTCCAAGAAGGGACTTTGCAGGTGGGTAAATTCTCCTGACGTGGCCCCCTGCTGCCATCTGCTGGCTGTGGTCATCAATGCTTCTATGGGCCCGTTTTCTGTTCAAAGGCTTTAGTCCTTTCCATCCCATCATCTATCCTGGGATAAGACTTTCAACTACTTAACTTTTTTCCTTCCCATATTTTCACTCTGTCCTGTTTTTTAATTTTTTTTTAATTTTTAACGTTTATTTATTTTTATTTTATTTAAAAAATTTTTAACATTTATTTTCGAGAGAGAGAGAGAGAGAGCACAAGCAGGGGAGGGGCAGAGAGAGGAGGGAGATACAGAATCCGAAGCAGACTCCAGGCTCCAAGCTGTCAGCACAGAGCCTGACGTGGGGCTCAAACCCATGAACCATGAGATCACGCCCCATTCACTCTGTCCCATTTTTAACAGAAAGATCTTTTAGGGGCACCTGGGTGGCTCAGTCAGCTGAGCGTCCAACTTCGGCTCAGGTCATGATCTTGCGGTTGGTGGGTTTGAGCTCCACATCGGGTTTTGGTGCTGACAACTTAGAGCCTGGAGCCTGTTTCAGATTCTGTGTCTCCCTCTCTCTCTGCCCCTCCCCCACTCACACTCTGTCTCTATTGCAAAAATAAACAGTAAATAAAAAATTAAAAAAAAGAAAGACCTTTTAGTTAATCTGTGTGCAGGTTACACATAGTCTCATCTGCCTTGTCTGAATAAAGAGAAGAAAAATCTTCTCTCCAAATTTGGGCACTTCATTTTGCCAAGGGACCAAAGAAAAGTCCCAAAATGTATATCAGTTCTCCTTATCTCCCTGGAAGCAGTTATATTGCATTCACATAAGTTGAATTGTGGATAGTATATAAAATACCAAGTACCAAGTATTCTTTGATACTCATGAAATGTTCAAAAGTGTTTTGAAACCATTCCAACATAAAACAAGATTATGTATTGTTAACACAGACATAAAAACGAAAGCTATACAAACACAACAAAAATTACTTTACAGACTCCTGGGCCATTTTGAAGTAAGGTGAGCCAAGAACGGAGAATAGATTTTGTGTTTACAGACAAAGCTAATTTGTTGGGCAAAACTGAAAACACATAAATGTCCAAGCCCAGGCATTAGAGGTAAGGGATTAAAATCAAATGATGCTGACTATATCCTTATACATTGTAAAATGTTTCTTTTGCCTCCCCTGCACTGTCCTGCTTGCCTGCTTTATCTTCCCCACTTCACATAGGACTTGTGCCCAGCACATGTACACAACAGGGGTGGTCAGTGGCCCACGGTTTTGTTTTTTTTTTAATGTTTCTTTATTTTTGAGAGACGCGGGGAGGAGCAGAGAGAGAGGGAGACACAGAATCTGAGGCAGGCTCCAGGCTGTCAGCCCAGAGCCTGACGCAGGGCTTAAACTCACAAACCGCAAGATCATGACCTGAGCCGAGGTCAGACGCTTAACCAAGTGCGCCACCTAGGCGCCCCTCGGGGGCGCGTATTTTTAAGGGTGGTGTATGAGTTGGGAAAAGAGAGGAGTGTCAAAGTTGATGGGAGGGTGCGAGTAATGTTCTGGAAATTCAGCCTCGGGAAACATAGTAGCTTTCTTGTGATTAGGGAGAAGGAATCGGATCATTCTGGAATCTGAGGAGCCAGATTTCAGGTGGTGATTTCAGAATTTGCCACGATACTGAAGGGGCTATCTGAACGAACGGTGGCAATCCGTGGTGACGGAAGGTCTTCTAGGGATACTCTTGGAGCTGCATTTTACCAGTTAACCTAAAACTGAGAAAGCGTCAGTCACTGTTTGAAAAAAAATGGGAGGAGCTGAGGAAATTTATGAGGGGGCGGGGCTTCAATTCTTTTCCTTGATCACTGCATCTTGCCGCGTTCTGCTCTGGTCAGAGGTAGAGAGGTGAGAAATTAGACTCTGTTCAATTTCAAGGGGGACAGTGGAATGTCCGTGGCTGTGCGGAGACCGGTCTCCTAGCTAGGTTGAGCTAAAGAAACAAATGAAAATTACTTAACATTTCTGTTGCCTGAAGCCTATGCGCTCTGCTGGAACTCTGGAGCCGCGCTAAGGTTGGGTTGGATGAGGGGAGTCAACCTACAGACATCGTCCTGAAAGGTGAAGAAAGGATTGAAGGTCTTCAGTCAGTGTTATCATGAAAATGCCATCCGAGCTTTGTTACTTCCAGGCGGAGGGGCCAGGCGGATCAGCCCACGCCTTGTCAGGTAAGCAAGCTTGCTCTTGTCATAGAAGTCCGGTAAAGGGAATGTCTGGTTGTTTCCACTGACAAGTGTCGCTGCTAGCAGAGGAAAACATCTGCTAGAAGGCCGAGTCAGTGGGAAAGGTCTCAGGAAATACTGTCAAATCCTAACACAATGAACACGATTATTAATTAAATTCGGTATCACAAAAAATCCAATCCCTGGTCAATGACTTACCAGTGGCTTTGAGCCCTTGTTATGTATTGTGCTTTAGCATAAAGCGTCTCTTTTAACCTTCCCAACAATCCTATGAAACCTGTAGCATCCTATCCCACCTGTACCATCATCATCATTGTCACTGTCACCGTTTGACATGATAGGAAAGTGAAGTTCGAGAACGTTAACTTGCTTGTGGTCACAAGGTTCCTGGCATTCAGACTCTGGCAGTGTGACCTCAGAGCCCATGCTCTTAAACACAGTGCTATTTTGCCTTCTGAGATCCCTATATTTATTTATAAAACTTAGAAAATAGTTATATACTTATGTAATATTTATATACTTATAAAACACTTATAAAAGAATGCGGGGCCCCTGGGTGGCTCCGTCGGTTGAGCATCCGACTTTTTTTTTTTTTTAATTTTTTTTTTCAACGTTTATTTATTTTTGGGACAGAGAGAGACAGAGCATGAACGGGGGAGGGGCAGAGAGAGAGGGAGACACAGAATCGGAAACAGGCTCCAGGCTCTGAGCCATCAGCCCAGAGCCCGACGCGGGGCTCGAACTCCCGGACCGCGAGATCGTGACCTGGCTGAAGTCGGACGCTTAACCGACTGCGCCACCCAGGCACCCCGAGCATCCGACTTTGGCTCAGGTCATGATCTCATGGTTTGTGGGTTCGAGCTCCCCATCGGGCTCTGCACTCGGAGCCTGGAGCCTGCTTCGGATTCTGTGTCTCCCTCGCTCTCTGCCCCTCCCCCGCTTGTGCATGCTCTCTCTCTCTCTCTGTCGCTCAAAAATAAATAAATATTTAAAAATATAAATTAAAAAAAACCTTTAAGAACTCTTTAAAAGTCCATTACAATAAAATGTCTACATGTGCACCTCACTCTGGAATAAGCATATATGGTGACACGGTTGGTTACCTACCCAGCATCCGTCCCTCGTCCAGCTTCTTGAATTTTATTTAGGTATCTGCCTGTTGCTGTTGAGCCCATGTAATGTGGACGAAGGTGATTCGACTTGACAGGTGGGTCCTGAGAAGCCTAGGCCAGTTGCACTGTCCCCTTTGACCTTCCCAGGGATGCAAAGTCCCGGGTTTTAATCAATCAATCCTGCATTTCCCCCTCTGGAAGTTCCAGAGGTGGGCTCATGACCCAAACTGGCCCCAAATGTGTCAATGTGTCAAGTAGAGAGCATTTATCCCTTGGGTGGATTAAAGATAACTCTCTCTTGGGGCGCCTGGGTGGCGCAGTCGGTTAAGCGTCCGACTTCAGCCAGGTCACGATCTCGCGGTCCGGGAGTTCGAGCCCCGCGTCGGGCTCTGGGCTGATGGCTCAGAGCCTGGAGCCTGTTTCCGATTCTGTGTCTCCCTCTCTCTCTGCCCCTCCCCCGTTCATGCTCTGTCTCTCTCTGTCCCAAAAATAAATAAACGTTGAAAAAATAATTAAAAAAAAGATAACTCTCTCTCTTTCTCTCTCTCAGTCCCCACCTGTCTATCTCACTCTCTCTGTCCCTATCTTACTCACGTGCACGCACACACACACACACACACACACCTGTCAAAATGAGATTGCCCATTGCATCAACCATCCAAGAAAGAGCTGAAAAACTGGACCTATCCCAACCATCCCAAAAGAAAGTTTTGCAAACAATTCCAGAGAAAGAAAATTGCAACGTGACTCAAGACCAAAGTCACATACGCTTCTCTTCTCCTTGCCCCAGGACAACTCCAATCCTGCGTGGCTCTAGCGGTTACCTGATTTCGAGGTGTTCTCTGACGCACAAGAGCTGTATAAAGCCCTTTACCCTCTAGTTGAGTCATTTTCTTTCTCTGCGACACTATCTAGTTGTCCCACACATTTCTCTGCGACACTATCTAGTTGTCCCAACATAATGTATTAAAGATTCCATTCAGCAGTATTCCACAGAAGGGGCAGGTGGGAACAGTCCACCCAGCTGCTGGAGTGAAGGGAGAATTTTGTTGTTTTATCACTGACGTGGTTTACAATCGATGATGCCTGATAATGATAGAAAGCGGGTTGATTTAGTCACTCTTATCATTGTTTCATAACAATGAACCCACGAGGTGAGCCCTTCCCACTGTCCCACCTCCCTTGGTACCTAAGTTCATCTTTTTTCTACTGGTTCAAGACATCACTGTCATTATGAATCAATTTCCCTTTCTGGATTTTCTATCCCATTGGTCTGTCTCTTCATTCGCTAGTTTCACCCTAATGCTTTATGTTTTAATAGCTGTTGGTTCTGGTCCCCTATCGTTGCTCCTTTTTGTTTTTTGGCTTTGTTTTCGTCTTTTCAGATTTTTCGGGTGGCTTTTTTCCATATGAAGGTCGGGATCAGCTTGTTTAATTCCAATCCTCAACTTCTTTACTTACAGGTTTTTTTTTCCTCAGGGTTTTCTCTTTAGCCGATAGTTGAGCCATGTGGCTTTTGCTTTTAACTATAATTTTTAATCAAGTTTAATTAGAATATTTGAAGCTTATGTTCTTTCACTGGACATTACAGTCTTTCCTCTGCCAAGTTTGGGGGCAATCCCTCGATCATTGTATTTATTATGATTTAAAACTTTTAAATTTTAGTTGTCCTTTGAGCAGGCGATAAGTTCCCCAGGTACAGAATTCAAAAGGAGCAAAAGGATTTCTAGTGAAAAGTCTTCTTCTCCCTCCTGTTTTCCAGACATCCAATTCTTTTCCCGTGAAGCAACCTAAGTTACCAGTGTTTTTCAGAGATTTTTTTTTCACATAATGAGCAAACATATGGATATATTTTCTCTTTTCTCTTTACAGGGGGTAGCACACTTTATGCCCTGTTCTGCACCGCGCCTTTCCCACCTACCAATAGCTTTAGGAAATCACTCCAAATTAGTACATAAAAAGCTGACTCCCCGTTCCCATGGCTACATGGCATTTCATTGAATAAAGATACCATAAAGTACCCCATTGCTGCACCTTCAAGTTATTTAAAGATCTATTGCTATTATATACTGTATGATTTCGTTTGTATAGAATTCTTTCTTTAATGTGTATTTATTTTGAGAAGGGGAGGAGGGGCAGAGAGAGAGGGAGATTCCCAAGCAGGCTCTAAGCTGTCAGCCCAGAGCCCGATGTGGCACTCGATCTCACGAACCGGGGGATCATGACCAGAGCCGAGATCAAGAGTCAGATGCTCAACCAACTGAGCCACCCAGGCGCCCCTCATTTGTGTAGAATTCTAAATATTACAAGAGAATCTTACTGTGGTGACAGAAAGCGGATTGGCGGTTGCTTGGGAATGGGACACAGGGATAAAAGGGGATATGATGCCTGCTGAAATTTATCGAGTATAGTATACTCACCTATACTTTAGGTGAGTATAGTTTATTGTACCTAGGCTATACCCCAGTGAAGTTGCTTTTTTTTAATTTTTTTTTTTTAACATTTATTTTTGAGACAGAGAGAGAGCATGAACAGGGGAGGGTCAGAGAAAGAAGGAGACACAGAATCCGAAACAGGCTCCAGGCTCTGAGCTGTCAGCACAGAGCCTGACGCGGGGCTCAAACCCACAGACCGCGAGATCATGACCTGAGCCGAAGTCGGATGCTCAACCGACTGAGCCACCCAGGCGCCCCACCAGTGAAGTTGCTTCTAACAAATTTCTTGCCACTGCAAGTAATGCTGTAATAAAGAACCTGTACAAATGGGTCCATTCTATCACCACCTGTTTTCTCAATGACTCACTACAATGTCACAGCATTTAATTGTTCTCCTTTTGGAAAGAATGATTTGGTTGCAAAATCCAAAAAAAGATGCTCATTGATTTAGTTGTCCATTGGTTTTTGTCTGTCTCCCTCACCGCACTCCCTGCCCCGAGGAGGGAACAGGACCCTTGTCTGTTTCATTCACTACCTTATCCTCGGAGCACAGAATGGTGTCTAGCACAAAGCAGGTGTTCAATAAAATATCTCTTGAAAGAAAGAGCATTAAAATGTGTATTTTCAGGCTTCGCTCCTGGGGATTCTTTTATTTTTTAATGTTTATTTGTTTTTGAGACAGAGAGACAGAGCGGGAGCAGGGGAGCAGCAGAGAGCGAGGAAGACACAGAATCCGAAGCAGGCTCCAGGCTCTGAGCTGTCCGCACAGAGCCTGGCGCGGGGCTCAGACTTACGAGCTCTGAGGTCATGATCTGAGCCGAAGTCAGCCGCTTAACCAACTGAGCCACCCAGGCGTCCCTGGGGATTCTGCTTCCATAAAACTGTGATAGGTTCTGGGAATCTATATTGTTAATAAGCTCTTCCAGGCAATTCTAGTGATCAATTAGGTAGAGAACAACGCTTTAATTCTGGCCACGCTACTTGTCACCCAAGTCACTGCGGGACCCTTCTTCCTCCTTCCTGCGAGCAGCACCCCTTCGTAAAGCATTGCGGTGCTGTGGTCGATGCTTCCCAGGATGGTGACCGCAATCCCTTCCATCCTGAATGCCTTTCTTCAATGCGATCTTTCAAGTCCTCCCATCAAGAGGGGGAACTCAGTTCTCTGCCCTTGAATCGCATCTGGTTTTGTAACTGGCTTTGACCAATAGAACGGGAAACAAATGATGCTGTGAGAGTTCGTGGCCTAGGCCTTAAGAGGCCTTGCAGGTTCCAGTTTTGCTCTTTTGGAAGCTGTGTGGTGGAGAACAGAGGCATCCAGCCACAGCCTGCACCAAGTTCCCAGACATAGGAGCGAGTGAGGCCATCTGGGATCCTTCAGCCTCTGTGGGGCCATCTCAGCTGATACCTCACAGAGAGGAGGCCAGCTGCCTTTGCTTAGCCTTGCCCAAATTCCTAACCAACAGAATCACGAGCAATTAAGTGGTACTTGTATTAAGCCCCTCAATTTTGGAGTGGATTGTTACAGTTACCGATAACTAAAACATGTTATTACACTGATTTCAGGACAAAGTCCTAAACCCTTAAAGGGCTTGAAAGGTCACCTCTCTAAACTCACCTCCTGCTAACACTCCCCAGTCCAGCAAAGCTCACCTAAACCCCTAGGCTTCAGATGCTGTTTCACTGTGTTCTTGACTTTGGAGTAAGATAGCCCTGGGGTTGTCCAAACTGTCGGACTTTGGTTAAGTGACCAAAACTCGCTTGGTTTTAGTTTTCTCGTCTTCGAGACAGGAACATTAATAGCACCTGCCTCACAAGACACATGACTGGTGTGAATTCATCAGGAGATTGCATAACAAGCATTTAGAACAGCACCTAGCACATAGACAGCACACGATAAATGTTAGTAGTAGAAAATAATAATAATAATAATAATAATTACATTGTCTTGTGCTTGTCTGTTTATATGTTTTCCCTATAGACTGTAAACACTGTGAGAACAGCAGAGACCATACTTTGTCCATTATTGTGCCCCTAGTGTCAATAAATAATTGTTGGAGACATGAATGGATAAGTAAATGGATGGATGAATGAATGAATGAATGAATGAATGAATGAATCAGCAAGAGAATAAATCAACGAGCTTGTTTGTGATGTGATATAAATGAACAGAACTGCTAAACTACATAGATTGGTGTTCCTTAAGAACAGAGCTTCAGGTGGTAATTAACCCTACAGTGGTAATCATTTTGCAATATGTACCAAATCCACATCTTACATGCTTTAAACTGTTTTTAAATTTTTTTGATGTTTACTTATTTTTGAGAGAGAGAGAGCGTGAGCAGGGGAGGAGCAGAGAGAGAGGGAGACTCAGAATCCAAAGCAAGTTCCAGGCCCTGAGCTGTCAGCACAGAGCCCGACGTGGGGCTTGAACTCATGAACCTTGAGATCATGACCTGAGCCAAAGTCGGATTGACTGAGCCACCCAGTCGCCCCTTATATACCTTAAACTTAAAGAATATGTCAATTACATCTCAATAAAGCTAGAAAAAAAGGAAAGAAAAAAAAGAACAGTGCTTCAGGCATTTATTTGTTAGCTCCACTTATTATGAAAACGTAATGAAGTTGTCTCAGGATCCCGATTAGACAGAATCATGGAGAGTGTGGAACCTGATTCTTTGATTATGGGGGTTTTTTGACTTTTTTCCTTTCAACATAAATGCTACAGTTGCGATCTCAGCTCATTGTTTTTCTGAAAGGGCCACATAAATCTCTTAGTTTTGATATTTCTTAGGGCTTTGTCTTCAACGTGTATCATTTATTTGTTCATAACAAACTGTACTGTTATTGTGGGGGAGGCGTTTCAGTGGGGCTTTTTTTTTTTTTTGCCGAGGAAAGGCAACTTTCTAGTTACCTTCCAGTTAAGCTTCTGCATGGCTCTTCATTTCTGTTTTTGACAACAAACATGAAGAACCGCCGGTAGTCAAGGAGACAGGATCATTAGTGTAGTCTGAGAGCTGAAAACATTCGGATGTGTCACATTATTAATTAATCTGCCACATTATTTTTCGATCTTCTCTTCACACACAGTCCCTTGCTACCCTGGTTATTAACAAGGAGTATAATTTATCCCTCAGAGGCTCTCAGAGTGACATAATTATATTTTTAAAAACAGAGCCACAAAACGAGGCAGGAAAACATCATGTATTTTATAGCCCCAGAGCCTACTTATAAAGTCCAATAATCGGGTGTTTTAGGTAAATTTAATGGTGACTTAACAATTATTATATAACATGAAAACGAGCGTGTGAGATGGAAATTATTGAGTTTGGGTTTTTGTTTTTGTTTGTTTGCTTTACCAAAAAAAAAAAAAAGCTTAACTTTTTCCACACTCTATTCGTTGTTTCCACTTCCTTTCCCGCCAGTCCCTCTGACACAAAATCCAGTGCGGCTTTTGTCCCTACTTCTGTACTGAAACTACTCTTGTCTAAGTCCTCAGTGGCCTCCATGTAACCACATCCCATGGTCATCTTGTTCTACCTGAAAGACTTTCTTCCTTTGGCCTCTGGGCTCTTCTCCTACTTGCTGGTCATTCGCTATTAGTTTCTTTTTAATGTTTTAATTCTGGAATAATTTCAAATTCACAAGTAGTTACAAAAATACTGTAGAGAGTCCTGCATACCCTTAATCCAGCTTTCCTTAAAGATAGCATCTGACGGGGGCGCCTAGGTGGTTCAGCTGGGTAAGACTCCGACTTTGGCTCAGGTCATGATCTCATGATTGGTGGGTTCGAGCCCCGCGTCGGGCTCTGTGCTGACAGCTCCGAGCCTGGAGCCTGCTTTGGATTCTGTGTCTCCCTCTCTCTCTCTGTCCCTCCCCCACTCATGTTCTCTCTCTCTCTCTCTCTCTCTCTCTCTCTCTCTTTCGCTCTAAAATAAATCAAAAACTCAAAAAAATTTTTTAAAGAGTATGATATAAACGGGATCTTTTTAGATTGACTTTTTCTCACTCAGCATAGTATCCTTTTCAAATCGTTGTGTATATCAAGAGCATATTCCTTCTTCTGGCTGAGTGGTATTCCATTGAATGGATGTACTGGAGTTTATTTGCCAAGTGAAGGACATTTAGAGTTCTTGGCCATTACAAATAAAGCTTGCGTGAACATTACCTATAGGTAATGCATTGTTTCTCTCTGGCTGCTTTCAAAATGGTTCTGCCTTCGGTTTTCAGAAATTTGGTCTGTGGATTTCTTTGGGTTTATCCTGTTCAGAGTTGCTCAACTTCTTGATTTCTTAGGTTTATGACGTTTATTAAAGTTGTCATTGTCCTACAGGCCCCCGAGGCTCCCTTCGTTATTTTTCAATCCGTTTTCTCTCTCTTGTTCACCCATGGGCTTGTTCTCTCTTCGTGTTCACACTCGGAGGTCTGCCCAGGATTTCATAATTTAAAACATCCTTTTCTTTCGCTCTCTTCTCTCAGTAATCCTCCCTCTACTCTCTAGGTGGGGGAGGGGGGAAGAGGGTGGCTTTATTTGAGATGTTCACCTGGAAATGCGCACGAGGTATAATCAAAATGTCTCTGTCCTGCAGAGCCACACTTTTCCTGGTTCTTCAGCCAGAGAGAGTGGACTTTCTTTGGGGTATTTTTTTTTTTTTTGAGAGAGAGAGAGAGAGAGTGCACGCAAATGGGGGAGGGGCAGAGGGAGAAGGAGAGAGAGAATCTTACGTAGGCTCCACGACCAGACTCGGGGCTCCATCTCATGACTCTGAGATCGTGACTTGAGCTGGGATCAAGAGTTGGGTGCTTAGCCAACTGAGCCAGCCAGGTGCCCCCTCTTTGGGATATTTTTACCTGTGCCCATTGACATGTCTGGACTGTGGGCCTCTGCAGTGCCCAGGCCATGATATATAGGAGATCAAAAAACACAGGGGCACCTGGGTGGCTTGGTTGGTTGGGTGTCCGACTTTGGCTCAGGTCATGATCTCACGGCCCGTGAGTTTGAGCCCCGCATCGGGCTCTGAGCATTCAGCACAGAGCTGACTGCTCAGAGCCTGCAGCCTGTTTCAGATTCTGTGTCTCCCTCTCTCTCTGCCCTCCCCTGTTCATGTTCTGTCTCTCTCTGTCTTAAAAATAAATAAACGTTGAAAAAAAAAAAAAACACAGGGAACTCACCACTGGGTTGTTCATTAAGTTTTGGTTCCCAATCAGCGTACCTTTCCTCCACCTTCTGGAGTCTTCTGTTGTTTTATCAACATCGTCCAGGGATTTTTTTTTTTTTAATCTAATGACTGGGTTGACTAAGGTGGATGGTGCTTACTGCATCCATTATCATGTTTTTTTAACATTTGTTTATTTTTGAGAGAGAGAGAGAGAGACAGAGCATGATCAGGGGAGGGGCAGAGAGAGAGGGAGACACAGAACCTGAAATAGGCTCCAGGCTCTGAGCTGTCAGCACAGAGCCCGACGTGGGGCTCGAACTTGGGAACGGCGAGATCACGACCTACGCCAAAGTTGTACACTTAACCAACTGAGCTACCCAGGCACCCCATTATCAGGTTTTGTTTTGCTGGTTCTTTCTGGTATTCCCCAAGGTTCCCTCTTCAGACCTCTTTTCTTCTCCAGCTACATTCATCCTTAGGTGATCTCATCAAATACTGTGACTTTAATTAGCATCATAAGTAGCCGTCAGCCATGAGTGCTCTCCTGAACCCCAGACTCACATATTCAACCACCTTAGACGTCTAATAGATACCTCACACTAAACACTTCCGGAACAAAATTAATGATTTTCTGTGCTCCTTACTCATTCTTCACCATCTCAGAAAATAGAGATGTCTGGTGCTTCTTCTGTCTGGTGCTTAGCTCACCTCTGAGTCCTTTCTTTTTCTCCTTTTTAAAAAAATGTTTATTCATTAAAAAAATTTTTTTCTTAATTTTTTTAATATTTATTCATCTTCGAGAGACAGAGAGACAGAGCATGAGCATGGAAGGAGTAGAGAGAGGGAGAAACAGAATCCGAAGCAGGCTTCAGGCTCCGAGCTGTCAGCCCAGAGCCTGACGCAGGGCTTAAACTCACAAACTGCGAGATCATGACCTGAGCCGACGTCGGACGCTCAACCGGCTGAACCACCCAGGCGCCCCTTAATTTTTTATTTATTTATGAGCCAGAGGGAGACAGAATGCAAGCTGGGGAGGGGCAGAGAGGGGGGGGGGGGAGGCACAGAATCCGAAGCAGGCTCCAGGCTCCCAGCTGTCAGCACAGAGCCCGATGCGGGGCTTGAACCCACAAACCATGAAGTCATGACCTGAGCCGAAGTCCGATGCTCAACCGACTGAGCCACCCAGACGCCCCTCTTTCTCTCCATCTTAATTCAATTCATCAGTACATCTTGTTGGCTCTACCAACAAAATAAAATCAAATAAAATAAATAAATTTTATTTATTTTAATAAATAAAACCAAAACCCAGCTTATATCCACGGCTACCTACCTGGTCCAAGCCAATATCTCTCACCTGGGTTATCAGAATAGCCTTATCTAGCTAGCTGCCCTGCTTCCATTCTTGCCTTCCCTACATTCTGTTCTTCACTCCAAAGTAGCCCTTATTACATGCAAATCTGATCATGTCTCACCTCTGCTCCAGACTTCCTGAGTCCAACTCAGAGTCCGGATCGTGTCCCTACCTCATCTGATGCTGCCTCCCTTCTCGCCTAGATTTTCTGCCCATCTCCTTCTTGCTCACTGTGCTCTACCTACACTGGCCTTTGTGCTGTTCTTAGACCATTCCAAACATTTTTCTGCCTTTCAGCGCCAGCGTGTACTGTTGCTTAATCCAGATAGCCAAATGGTCTGGTCCCTCACCTACCCCCAGGTTTCAGCTTAAATATTTCCTTATCAGCGGGGCCCTCCCAGACCACTCTTTCTAAAACAGTACCCCTGCCTCTCCCCCATCTCTTTATCCTGAGTGAGCCTTCTCCTGAGCATTGGCCCCGGCTATCCGTTGTTATGCAACAAACCACCCCCAAAACTTGCCACCCCCAAAACTTAGCGGCTTAACACGACAACCATTTTATTTATTCAGAGCTTTGTGGGATGGAGAGCCGGGCTTTTCAGAGCCTCAACTGGGATGGAGTCAATGGCTGGGAGCCGACCTTACGTGTATAGGACCGCACTTCTTGCTGCTATCCGGGTTCCCCATTTCTCCTTCATGCCGGACTCACCGCATGGCTAGCTTGGGATTCCTCACGGAGCGGTGGTGGCCTTGCGGGTAGCTGGACTTCTTACAAGGGGGCTGGCTTTTACCTTAGATGAAGTGAAAATCACCAGGGTTTTCAATTTTTTTTAAATGTTTACTTTTGAGAGAGACAGAGAGACAGAGCTCGAGTGCAGGAGGGGCAGAGAGAGAGGGAGACTCAGAATCCCAAGCAGGGTGCAGGCTCCAGGCTGTCAGTACAAAGCCCGATGCGGGGCTCGAACTCACGGACGTGAGATCATGACCTGAGCCGAAGTTGGACGCTTAAACCGACTGAGCCACCCAGGCGCCCCAGCCAGGCTTTTCAAAAGCCAGACTCAGCATTAATATGGCAGCGCTTGTGGTGTTCGAGGAGAAAAACAGGGCCAACCCCGGTAGAAGGAGGGAGAAACTAGGCCCCACTGCGAGGTGGGAAGAGCAGCGTACAGGTGCAGGGAGGGAAGGAGCCGATGGTGACAACGGCTATCTTCGAAGATCATTTGCCACAGCACTTATCCCCCCCGCCCCGCCCCCGACACCATTCACATTTGTTTACGCACTAGGACATGAGCTCCCTGAGAGCTAGAGGTTGTCTGTTTCACTTGCTAATTTATCGCCAGGGCTGAGAACAGTACCCGGGCGTATAGTAGATACTCAATAATTATTGTGCTCATACATGCTGTCTAAGAGCTGAAGCACGAGGACTCCTGACTCAAAACAAAAACTGAATTACTCTCCCGCTGATTGTCAAGCTCTTTTGACACGTGGTCCGACCATATACGCCTTCAATTCCAAACTCGCCACACAAAGGGGAGTTAGTTTACAGATTTTACCTGTGGCGAAAGCGGGTGCCTTGGAAGAACAGGTCCGTGGGGGTCCGTGGACCTGGAAAGAGGCCCTCTGCTTGTCCATGCCAAAGCCTTAGGATAGTACATGGTCGTTACGTAAGCCTCCTCTTACAGCAAAATCACAGGCAGAGCCAATGAGAACTTTTCCTAGCCCAGCAGATAAGCCAGTTACAGTCCCTACTCATTCTTAACCTTTCAAGAGGTTTCCAAATTTCTCTTTTTTTTTCAATGTGTACTTATTTTTGAGAGAGAGAGAGAGACAGAGCATGAGCAGGGGAGGGGCAGAGAAAGAGGGAGACACGGAATCAGAAGCAGGCTCCAGGCACCGAGCTGTCAGCACGAAGCCCCATGCAGGGCTCGAACCCACGAACCATAAAATCATGACCTGAGCCGAAGTCGGATGCTTAACCGACTGAGCCACCCAGGTGCCACCGCCCCCTCCCCTTTTTTTCCCAAAATTTCTAAGATAATTAAAGTCAAGGAAAGAAGATATATAAGATATTCGGGTAACAATAAGTAAACAGGAACTGAGCCACTGAGTTAATTGAATGCCAGCAGGCATGGGACTTTGTATGCATGTGGGTCCCACCCACGGCTTCCACTCAAGGGGTAGCCCTTGTGTGTGCACCATTAGGTCCTGTGATGGCCCACTAACCACATATGTTTATTTTTTTTCAATATATGAAGTTTATTGTCAAATTGGTTTCCATACAACACCCAGTGCTCATCCCAAAAGGTGCCCTCCTCAATACCCATCACCCACCCTCCCCTCCCTCCCACCCCCCATCAACCCTCAGTTTGTTCTCAGTTTTTAAGAGTCTCTTATGCTTTGGCTCTCTCCCACTCTAACCTCTTTTTTTTTTTCCTTCCCCTCCCCCATGGGTTTCTGTTAAGTTTCTCAGGATCCACATAAGAGTGAAACCATATGGTATCTGTCTTTCTCTGTATAGCCACATATGTTTAGACTGAAGGTCAGGGACTCATCTGACTCAAAAGCAACAAATCAATAAGCCAGCAATCGAGGATCTCGCCTACCAAGAGATTAGCTGGGTCATATTCCACTCTGAGGAATCTAACTGGGAAATACCAAAATAATTGGACAGTAGGTGGCCCCAATGAGAGAACAGAAACTATGAATAAAGAAAACTATGAGTGGGGATTCCCTGCGGCAGTTAAAAATAATGTAATGGGGGCGCCTGGGGGGCCCAGTCGGTTAAGCATCTGACTTCAGATGCTTCAGGTCATGGTCTCGTGGTTGGTGAGTTCCAGCCCCTCATTGGGCTCTGTGCTGACAGCTCGGAACCTGGAGCCTGCTTCGGATTCTGTGTCTCCCTCTCTCTCTGCCCCTCCCCTGCTCATTCTCTGTCTGTCTCTCTCTCTCTCTCTCTCTCTCTCTCTCTCTCAAGTGTAAATAAACATTAAAAAATTGTTTTTTAAATAATGTAATGAAAAGATGAAGTTCTGGGGATCTCACGTACAGCATGGTGACTGTAGTTAACGATACAGTATTATATTCTTGGCACTTGCTGTGAGAGTAGAGCTTTAATGGTCTCGACATAACAACAAAATGGTAAGTAATTATGTTAGGCGAAGAATGTGTTAACTAGCCATATCATAGTAAACATTTTGCAATACACACACACACACACACACATGTATCCAGTCATCAAATTATACACCTTAAACTTACACAATGTTAATAATGTCAAATATATCTCAATAAAGCTAGAAAAATCGAAGCTCTGTGTACTGGGAAGAGATAGATTGGGGAGACAAACTGGCAGTCAGATAGAAATGAGCAGACTTTCGGAAAGTAGCTTAAGCTACAACTCACGCTGTGCCTCCTGCCCTCTTCGATTCCTTCCACCCTGAGCCCCAATAAAAGCCTAAGTAAGGCTCATGCTTCAAGACCGTGTTTGGAAACAAGGGGAGCCTGGGTGGCTCAGTGGGTTAAGGGTCCGACTCTTGATCTCGGCTCAGGTCGTGATCACAGGGCTCGTGGGATGGAGCCCTGCTATGGGCTCCATGCTGACAGTGCAGAGCCTGCTTGGGCTTCTCTCTCTCCTTCTCTCTCTGCCCCTACCTGACTTGTGCTTGCTCTCTCTATCTCTGTCTCTCCCTCTCTCTCAAACTAAATAAGTAAACAAACTTTTAAAAATGTTTTAAAAACACTGTGTTTGGAAAGAGCTTTTCCTGTGTTCATAAACACTGCTTGAAGGAGCTTTGGAAACCATAACCGAAATATTTCAACTAGTGATTTCTTCTGCTCAGTTTCCAAACCTGCTAAGCACCAGAAGAGCAGAGGAAAAGCTTATCCTCTTGGTACAGTTCCCAGGAGTAAGAGAAGGAAGGGCAAGTCGGATTGTGTCCCTTAAACCTCGAGCCAACCAAGAGAAATCTGGCATGAAAATGAAGTTGCAATGATTTCGATGATAGGCAAATTGTATTTGCTTGACTCAGTTCTTCCCTTCTACTGCCCCTTAGGGTGACAAGACCCCCAACAGTGCTACAAAGAGAGAAAATACACTCCCTTCCTAGATTTTATGAGGGTTTCCCTGGACGCCACACGAGAGGACTCTAGCTACCATCATGAGTGAGTGCATGGAATACCGATTCACAGAACCCCTGGTTCTGGACCGGGCTACACAGCTGACTTGGCTTCTCTTCCCTCAGGGAGGTTGGGACAGGTGTGGCTATTAATCGGTGAGGAACCCAAGTCTCCTGGGTCCTGCCTCGCTGAATATTAACCTCTTCTGCTTTTTGTTGCCGTTCAGAATCAATCTACCACGACTCGGAACTTCAAGGTCCCTTTCAGACCTCGGCATCGACAACTGAGCAGGACAAAATTCTCCATTGTGGGGCTGGTAGGGAACGCTGCAATAGTATGGAACAGAAATAACGAATTGGTCAATATATACCAGAAATGTAGGATTTTCTTTTTTTTTAATTTTTTTTAAACGTTTATTTATTTTTGAGACAGAGAGAGACAGAGCATGAACGGGGGAGGGTCAGAGAGAGAGAGGGAGACACAGAATCTGAAACAGGCTCCAGGCTCTGAGCTGTTAGCACGGAGCCTGACGCGGGGCTCGAACTCACGGACCGTGAGATCATGACCTGAGCCTAAGTCGGACGCTTAACTGACCAAGCCACTCAGGCGCCCCTTGAAATGTAGGATTTTCTAAACGTGGAAAGGCAGAGGTGGGGGTAAGACGGTACTGTTGATGAGTACAGACACACACACACACACACACACACACACACACACCACACACACACACACCTCATAACCACTGTGAGAGAAAAACATCCGTGGGGTAACTCAAGTTAAGGCAGTTGTCAGAGGCCTCCCATTGCCTCCTTCCACTTCTGAGACCCGGGACAGGAAGGCAGGAAGCTGGACCAAAGGAAGCTTCTGAGGCAACACAGTCATGGACGGCCCAATTCCAGTGTCTTCTCCCTGCTTCTACCACACGCTGCTTGGTCTCATCATCCATGCTCTTCCCTTGGGCATCAGTCTGCTCAGGCTACCATAACAGAATACCACAGACTGGGTGGCTCACACAACACAAATGTATTTTCTCACAGTTCTGGGGGCTGGTGGTCCAAGATCGGGCTGTTGGGTTTCTTCTGAGGCCTCTGTCCCAGACTTGCAGATGGCCGCCTTCTCGCTTTGCCCTCACATGGTCTTTCCTCCACGTAGGAGGATGTCCGTGTCCTAATCTCTTCTCTTTTTTAAAAAATGTTTGTTTATTTATTTATTTATTCATTTATTTTGAGAGAGGGAAGGAGGGAGTGTGTGTGTGTGAGTGGGGGAGGGGCAGAGAGCGAGGGAGAGAGAGAGAGAATCCCAAGCAGGCTCTTCACTGTTAGCATAGAGCACGATGCGGGGCTCGAACTCACAAACCGTGAGATCGTGACTTGAGGTGAAACCAAGAGCCGGACGCCTAACCCACGGAGCCACCCAAGTGCCCCTCATTGTGGACACCAGTCATATTGGACTATACAGTCACATTCTGAGGTACTACAGGTTAGGACTTCAGCATATGTTTTAGGAGGACATAATTCAGCCCATAACACCTTGCAAGAATGCTTATTTTATGTAAAAGAATGTCAGAAACCTCCTCCCACCTGCTTCTTGCCTCAAGATCAGCAACCTCCAAACATTATGTCGATGTTGGAGAAAGTCATAGAAGCTGAGCATTACGCTGAGGCAAGGGTGTGAGGGATCTTTTCGTGGTTTGTCAAAGTTAGAACCTTCTTAATACTCCTTGGTGTCCGTATCAAATTCAGCTTTGGATCCCTGAGACGGATGGTTATAGAAGCTTGTTTCTCGGGCCCTGGGTGACTCCAGTTAAGAATAACTTGTGGGAAAGGACACCAATGATCCCAGGAAGGAACTCACTGGGAAGAAAGGAGAAATTGGGATGAAACCCAAGCCCAGGGGCACCTGGGTGCCTCAGTTGGTTAAGCATCCAACTCTTGACATTGGCTCAGGTCACGATCTCACTGTTGTGAAATCGAGCCCCCACGTCAGACTCCGAGCTGAGCACAGAGCCTGTTTCCAACTCTTTCTCCCTCTCTCTCTGCCCCTCCCCCACTTGCTGACTCAAATCTCTCTCTCTCTCTTTCTTTTTCTTTAATGTTTATTTATTTTTGAGAGAGAGAGAAAAACAGACCGTGAGCAGGGGAGGAGCAGAGAGAGAGGGAGACACAGAATTCGAAGCAGGCTCCAGGCTCTGAGCTGTCAGCACAGAGCCCGACATGGGGCTCGAACTCACAAAGTGTGAGATCATGACCCGAGCTGAAGTTGGATGCTTAACCGACCGAGCCACCCAGGCACGCCCCCCCCCCCCGGCTTTCAAAATAAATAAATAAATATTTTAAAAGATGTGATTTTTGACATAATTTGGTGACGCAGGTTATAAGTATAATACATACCCATTTTTATTTGGAACATACAAATAATTAAATAATAATCACTACATCTCTACCATCCACAAGCAGTTAATATTTTAATATGGCTCCTTGCACATTTTGTCAATGCCTATATAACTTTTACATTGATTTTTTTCATATCACTATGCAATTTGTGTTCCATTTTTCACATGGTATATGAATGTTTTCCCACACACACGTCAAAAATTTTGTCAACATAATTCTAAACACTTGCATTAAATGGCTGTGTCCTGATGTCCCCATAGTCACAAGTTAATGAATATTTCATGTATCCATTTTTTTTAATTTTTTTTTAACGTTTATTTATTTTTGAGACAGAGAGAGACAAAGCATGAACAGGGGAGAGTCAGAGAGAGGGAGACACAGAATCTGAAACAGGCTCCAGGCTCTGAGCCGTCAGCACAGAGCCCGACGCGGGGCTCGAACTCACGGACCGTGAGATCATGACCTGGGCCGAAGTCAGCCGCTTAACCGACTGAGCCACCCAGGCGCCCCTCGTGTATCCATTTTTAATTATTGTTTAAAAAATATCCAATAGGAACCCCTGGAAGTCTCAGTCGGTTGAGCATCCGACTCTTGATTTAGGCTCAGGTTATGATCCCAGAGTCATGAGATTGAGTCCCGCATTGGGCTCCACACTGAGCATGAAGCCTACTTAAGATTCTCTCTCCCTCTCTCTCTGCCCCACTTCCCGTCTCCCACCCACTTTAAAATTAAAAAAAAAATTAAAAATCACAATAAAAATTTTTGGTCATAAATCTTTATCCCCATTTCTGGCCATTTCCTCACATCAGATTCCTATCAATGAAGTTACTGGATCGAAGGAAACAGACATTTTTTTTTTATTGAGAGAGCAAGCGAGAGCCTGAGTAGGGGAGGGGTAGAGGGAGGGAAAGACAGAGAATCTTAAGCAGGCTCCACACTCAGTGTGGAGCCCAAAGCGAGGCTCAGTCTCATGGCTGCAAGATCATGACCTGAGCCGAAATCAAGAGTCCAACGCTTGACCAACTGAGCCATCTAGGCATCCTGGAAATAGACAATTTTTTAAGGATACAGCTGTATCCTCTTCTTCACTTTTTTAAAAAATATTTTATTTTTGAGAGAGAGAGAGAACACAAGTGAAGAAGGGGGACAGAGGTTCAGAAACAGGCTCTGTGCTGAGAGCAGAGAGCCCAATGTGGGGCTCGAACTCACCAACCATGAGATCATGACCTGAGCCGAACTCGGGCACTCAACTGACTGAGCCACCCAGGCGCCCTGAAGATAGACATTTTTAAAGCTCTTTTTACATATTGACAATTTGCTTTCCAGAAAAGTGATACCTACTTGCCCCACTCCAGACTCCTTCCAGCACTTTGCTAATTTGGTTTTGTTTAATCTCCATATTTTCATTACTAGTGTGATAGGCATATTTTAAATAGTTAATGGCTCTCTGCACTTCTGTGACTGTGAATTGTTTATTCATGTGCTTTGCCCATTTATTTGCTCTTCATTTCAATCAGATACCACGTAGATGAAAATATTAAAGGAATGTGAGTAGGGGTAAGTTTTGGGAAAGAAAATGAGGGTGCTGTGATTTGGGAGTTGGAAGACACACTTGGATTTGCCCCAGGTAAACCTTTTCCACATTCCCTCTTCCCCCAAGACCCCAGCCTTTGTCTCTGGCTGGACGGCAGGTGAAGCTATGTGTCAAGCACAAAGCAAAATCAGACCTGACCGATTCCGTTGGTCAAGAAATAACAAGCCCTTTTCATTTTTATTTTTTTTTAATGTATATTCATTTTTTGAGAGAGACAGCATGAGCAGGGGAAGCATAGAGAGAGGTGGGGACAGAGGATCTGAAGCAGGCTCCATGCTAACTGCGGTGAGCCCGAGGCGGGGCTCAAACTCACAAACCGCGAGATCATGACCTGAGCTGCAGTCAGACACTCAACTGACTGAGCCCCCCAGGTGTCCCTAACAAGCCCTTTTCAGACTCAGTTCCTTACTCACAAAGATAGTGAAAGGGAGTGGGTAGTCAAAGGTGCCGGCTCCCCAAGGCCAGTGAGCAGGGCAGCACTGAAACAAAAGAGGCCAAGTGACCATGACACAAATAATAGGATTTTGTTGCTAAGGAGTCTATCCTAGACTGCAGCATGGTTTTATAGCCTGCAGCTCTGCCCGAAGGGGACAAGGCAAAAAGCCCCTTACCTGTCAGTACCCAGGATATAAGGCAGGTCCTTTCTCATGGTTGAATAATATTCCTGTGTGTGTGTGTGTGTGTGTGTGTGTGTGTACCATATCTTCTTTATCCATCCATTCATTGATGGGCGCTTAGGTTATTTCCACAACATGGACAGATCTGGAGGACATTATGCTAAGTGAGATCAGACAGAGAAAGACAGATACTGTACAGTCTCGCTTATACGTGGATTCTAAAAAAACCAAACTCGTGAAAACAAAAAGTAAAATGGTGGGTACCAGAGGATGGGGGGTGGGGGTGAAGGGATAGGAGACACGCTGTTTAAAGGTATAAACTTGCGGGGCACCTGCGTGGCTCAGTCAGTTAAGCGCCCGGCTCTTGAGTTTGGCTCAGGTCGTGATCCCAGGGTCGTGGGATCGAGCTCCAAGTCGGGCTCTGCGCTGGGCACGGAGCCTGCTTGAGATTCTCTCTCTCCCTCTGCCCCTCCCCCACTTGCTCACATGCGCATGTGCGCACGCTCTCTCTCTCTCTCTAAATAAATAAATAAATAAATAAAGGTACAAACTTCCAATGAGTAAGAAATAAGTCCCAAGGATCTAATGCACAGAATAGTGAATATTCATAATATTATAATCATCAAACTGGCTGAGAAAGTGGAGCTAAATTATTCCAACCGCTAAAAAGAAATCTTAATTATGCTACTTGATAAGGTGCTAATTATTATCACAGTGGCAATCATATTACAATATACAAATCAATCAAATTAGCATTGTGTACATCTTAAATGTACATGATGCTATATGTCAAATATATTTTCCATGAAAAAAAAAAAATATCGTATGACAGTCTCCCAGGCTGATATCTCCCGGGGGAGGAGGGGCAGGGAGGTGAGTGGCAAAATGGCTTCCAAGCAGCTTCTCACAAGTCTCCTATGTCTCATGTTCCAGAAGGATCAGCGGCTTCATGCCAAGACTTAGATCCAGAGGGATACAAGCCTTGTCTATGTAACCTATGTGGATACGTGCAAGGTTACCAGGGCACCATACGGTATGCAGGTAAAGGGTCTTGGAATTCTAGACCTTTTTATAACTTGCAGAGTTAAGAGAAAGCTTCACTAGTGTTAAACAAGCCACGGTCCTCACTACATACAAGAGCGATGAAAACTCTGCACCTACAGCAATTATTCTGTTGCCAGAGAGATCCTAATTGTTGTGGATCGGCACCTGTTTGAACCTCCTTAACACTACACCCTCCTCGGCTCTTTCTGTGGCTTTGAGCCGTAATATGGCCCAGAAAGCGGGTGCGTGGGGCCAGTTCCGAGTACCCCCTCATATCCACTGGCCTCACGAAGGCCTCTGACGTTCTCAGTAATGTTCCTGGGGCTTGGTGTGCGCTGAGAATGTGAGGACTTATCCTCAAGGAGGATGGGACATATAAACTAGCGTGGCCAATGTGCAAATGGAGGGAAACAGGACTTCAGAACTTGAGAGTGTAATCCCGTGACTCCTGTTGATAACTGTACCAAACCTCTCACACAGAGAGATGTTGCGTCCTGATCATAAGCCTGAACAAAATCAGATCATCATTCCACATGATTGCAGAAGGGAAACTCCCACAATCAGCCTAGGGCCTCCAAAATAAATTACCACAGACTGGGCGGTGGGGGGCTTAGACAACAGAAATGTATTGTCTCACAGTACAGTACCCGAGGCTGGAAGTCTCAGATCAAGGTATTGGCAGAGGTTGGTTCCTTCTGAGGGCTGTGAGGGAAGGATCTGTCCAGACCTCTGTTTTTGGCTGGTAGGTAGCTGTCTTCTCCCTGTGTCTCTTCACATTGCTTTCCCTCTATGAGTGTCTGTGCCCAAATTTCCCGTTCTTGTGAGAACAGTAGCCATATTGGATTAGGGCTCACCCTAATGACCTCGCTTTCGCTTACCTCTGTAAAGGTTCTGCCTCCAAATTAGGGTCCCATTCTAAGGTACTGGAGGTTGGGACTTCAACATAGGAGTTTTGAGAGGACACAATTCAATCCATACATGACACAGCCTAAGATTTTCCTGATTTTTCTGCCACCAGTTTTGCTCAGTTTGGCTACTTTGGTCCAAGTATACCCTTGGACCAAGAGGTTAGAAAAACGAATCATGAGGAAACATTCTTTTGCAACCCTAAAACCCAAAGAAGAGTTAACCAACAAGGCTTCAAATTCCAGACCAAAATTCTTCAGGGACACACTCATACCAATCTTCAAATCTTGTGATTTAGCTGTTGATTACTGGAAAATAGCAGCAATCACACTGCTCCTGAGTAACGTTAAGAAAAATTACATACAATGTGGAAATAAGCAGGGTGGTTTCATGGCCTTTAAACACCGTTCTAGAGGGGCACCTGGGTGGCTCAGTCGGTTAAGCGTCTGACCTCGGCTCAGGTCATGATCCAACAGTTCGTGAGTTTGAGCCCCGCATCGGGCTCTGTGCTGACAGCTTGGAGCCTGGAGCCTGCTTCAGATCCTGTCTCTGTCTCCCTGCCCCTCCCCTGCTCGCTCTCTGTCTCTCTCTGAAATATAAAACATAAAAAAAAATTTTTTTTAAAGAACAACAACACCGTCCTGGAGCACTGTCCTATGAGCTTGACTAAGGTTCAGCTGACTCTCTAAGGGAATGTGACTTGTTTGGTATGTAGTGTGCTACTGATCAGTACTCAGATATTTGAGAAATCTGTAAAGTTAGAGGCCAACTTACAGAAAACTGGTAAAGTGTGATGATTTTCTTTTCTGCCCAGTTGAAAAGATCCCAAAACTTATGTGTCTTTTTCTTTTATAAAGTTTATTTTTTTTCAATATATGAAGTTTATTGTCAAATTGGTTTCCATACAACACCCAGTGCTCATCCCAAAAGGTGCCCTCCTCCATACCCATCACCCACCCTCCCCTCCCTCCCACCCCCATCAACCCTCAGTTTGTTCTCAGTTTTTAAGAGTCTTCTATGCTTTGGCTCTCTTCCACTCTGACCTCTTTTTTTATAGTTATTTATTTTGAGAGACAGAGAGAGCAAGCAGAGGGGGGCAGAGACAGACGGAGAGAGAGAGAATATCAAGCAGGCTCCGCACTGTCCGTTTGGAGCCCAATGCAGGGCTTGAACTCATGAACCTGAGCCAAAGATCAGATCATGACCTGAGCCAAAACCAGGAGTCAGATGCTTAACCGACTGAGCCACCCAGGCGCCCCTAATGTGTCTTTTTCCATTTAGGACATTAACCAGATTTGTATCCATGGTAGCAACGTTATTTCAATAGTCCTTTTTCTTTCCTAACTATATAAAGCCCTACTTCCCGTATCCTCTTTGAGCCAGCTGGTTGACCTTTTGACTTCCTCATTAATGATTTAAATAAATATCGGACGCTGGGTCACTGCCAGTTGGTATAGGAATTATGTTTTTAATATTGTGAAAATTAGGCTTTGTTAGTACCCTCTTCAAGCAAGGATTTTCTTATCAACTAGGAGACAATATGGTAAGTCACTATAAAATTGAATGTTACTTTTGTTAAAATAAAAAGGTGGACAAGAGTTGTAGGTATCGAATTTATTTCAGCTTGAAAGAAAGAACAATACAACAGGTTTGATGACAGCTTACACTGTCTCAACAGAAAGTGTAAGCATCAGTCTTACGAACGGTTTGAGAAAAGAAAAATCTGTAGTCATTCCAATTTAGAATTGAAATGCTGGGCCTGCATATAAATGTCAAGATCCTAATTCATCTTTCTCACTGGAAAGTTTTTAAGAGTTTGACCAAATCAGTACGTCTGGTCGTCTGAATGTCTCATTGTCTCTGCGGATGGTTAACAGAGCAGTATAGTTTGCAGCAGGAATCGTTCTTTGCTTATCTGACTCTAGCAGCCGATTTTTTTAAGTTTACTTATTTGTTTATTTGAGAGACACAGAGACAACGTGAGTAGGGGAGGGGTAGAGAGAGAAGGAGAGAGAAGGAATCCCAAACAAAATCCACACTGCCAGCGCCGAGCCCGAGCCCGATGCTGGGGCTCGAACTCAAGAAACCAGGAGATTGTAACCTGAGATGAAACCAAGAGTCTGATGCTCAATGGACTGAGCCGCCCAGGTGCCCCTCTAGCAGCTGATTTTTGATTGGCTTTCATCAGGCTGCACCAGTTGACTTCCACTCCCACTGAGGTTTTTCATAAGTCGTTGGCAATTCTACAACATTACAGTATAGCTAATGAAACATAAGTTGTAGGGCCCTTCAGTTGTATGGCTCCTGTACGTATCCTAGAAGGGGCCCTAGCAATTTGCTCTTCATAATTTTGTATTATTTTCCTTAAAAAGGACCCAACCGCCGCCCCCCCCCCAAAAAAAAGAAAGAAAGAAATCCTACTCTTAAAAGTCCCAGGAAGTATCAGGCCTACTTAGTTAGGTGTTGGCCATCTATGTGATAACCATTTTCTTGTGTAAGATTTAGGAAATGTTATCAAATATCCTTTCACTAAAACTTTTGCCTTGTGCATCAGTTATTTTGCCCAAATCTTTCTTTTTCACTATTGTGGAATTATTTTTATATGATACAAATGTTGATGAGTAGCCACGATGTGGGTTGGGATCTTCTAGATGTCAGATTAAGATTTTTTTTTCTTTTTTTTCTCCACAGGTAGAGGAAACCAGAAAAGATGATCTCTCATTTAGCTTGGGTGAAATGGGAAGTTGCTCTCTTTTGTTAATAAAATCGCAAGGAGGGGCACCTGGGTGGCTCAGTCTGTCGGGCTTCTGACTTCGGCTTGGATCATGATCTCACGGCTCGTGAGTTCTAGCCCCACGTCAGACTCTGTGCTGACAGCTCAGAGCCTGGAGCCTGCTGCAGATCCTGTCTCTGTCTCTGTCTCTCTGCCCCTCCCCTGCTCATGCACTGTCTCTCCCTCCCTCTCTCTCTCTCTCTCTCTCTCTCTCAAATATAAATAAACATTTAAAAATAATTTAAAAAAATAAAATCACAAGGATAAAAACAAACTTCATGAACTTCCACACTCTGATTACCTCTGTGGGTTTAGTTTTATCCTAGTTTGTCCCTTTCCTGAAAAGTATTGAAATGAATATTTGGAAGATGGAAATTCTACTATAAATTTCTTTTTTAATTCCAGAAGCTATTTTTTTAAAGAGTTTCCATTGGAACTGCTTTGCTTGTAAAAAGTTACTGGAATTATTTTTATTTTATGCTGCTAAATCCATTCACTGCTGAGACGTCTTTCTAGACTCTTCCACCCTCCCCACCCTAATCTGAGTAAGAAGTCTGTTTCCCCTGTCATTCCTCTTCTGTACTAACTTCCAAATACTTTTTTCTTGGCTTACTTTGAGAATTTTAGCAATAGCAGTGACTAAGATAGCCTATGCTAAGAGCAGTCAGAAGAGCACAGCATTTGTAACCTGATCACACACGATTTTTGATGCTTTTAAAAATAATTAGCATTGATGAATAAGGTAGTAAAAGAAAATTGGTAAGAAGTACCTAAAAGCTAACGTATGAGCTGAATGTTGGCTCAAAAATCTACTAAAAGAAAAAAAAAATTATTGCCTGAGCAATTTTTTTTTTTAAACCTTCCAATACCCTTCTTCAGTACCTATGGGATTCTTATTGACAGAGTTGACTCCCACTGTGGTGGCTAGCCTCTGAGATGACACCCCAAAGGTGTCATTCATTCCCTTGTTTAGTCCCCTCCCTTAATGAATCAGGACCAGCCCTGGTGCGACCAATAGAATCCAGTGAAAGTGATACTGCGTGGCTTCTGTGGCGTGCAGCTTCTGTCTTGGCCTCTTGGAACGTTTACTCCTGGAGCCCTCAGCACGAGATGCGAAGCCCGACTAGCCTAAGGCCACCTTCCTGGAGAGATCACATGAAGATCCCCTGAGATTTCATATAGAGTTATTTCTGGCCAGTCCCCTAGCCATCCGAATCCTCCCAGCTGAGGTTCTACACTCAGCATGGAACAGAGCTCAAGTGTCCCCATTAAGGGGCGCCCGGGTGGCTCAGTCCGTTAAGCATCTTGACTCTTGATTTCGGCTCCAGTCAGGATCTCCTGGTTCGTGAGTTCGAGCCCCACGTGGGGCTCTGGGCTGACAGTGCAGAGCCTGCTTGGGATTCTTGGTCTCCCTCTCTGTCTATCCCTCTCCCATTCACTCTCTATCTCTTTCTCTCAAAAGAAATAAATGAACATTAAAGAAATAAATGAATATTAAAAATTTTTTTTAAATAGAGTAGGGATTTTTTCCAGCGGCTGTTGCTGCCGTAATTGATTTATTCATGCTGTGGAGGTATACCTCTTCAGGTCTGTCTTCTGAGAAGCCACAATGTCACTTCTGTGGTCGCGACACGTGGGGAACCCAGACTCTCTCAGGAGCCTGTGGCTAGGTACAAACCCACAACCCAACTTAAAAAAAACTTTTTTTAATGTTTATTTATTTTTGAGAGACAGAGCGAGCGAGCAGGGGAGGGGCAGAGAGAAAGAGAGAGAGAGGGAATCTGAAGCAGGCTCCAGGCTCCCAGCACTTGACCGATGGATAACCATTCTGTTATTGATTGGCCAGCAGTTTCTGTGGTTATCTTCCTTGAGAATGGGAACTAAGATATAAAGAGATTGTAGCATGCACTTGGACAGGAAGGCCAGGAGGAATCAGGGTGGGATGGCTGTTCTCAGCCACGTATATGGTATATGCCCATGAGTACGTAAAGAGAGCTAGTTTGCACACACACAAAAAAGTGGTAATGAGAATCCATGGTGGGAAGGGAAGAGAAAAAGAGAGAGGAGCAGAAAAGAAAGAGTAAGAAAGAGAAAGAAAGAACAGGACAGAGCTCTGTACTAGCTCTGTTCCCTGGCTTTCTAATCCTGAGTTCTTAAATTTTAATGTAATTTAATTCTTTATTTTATTTTTGGTGAGGAGTGATGGTGGGATGGAACTTTTTTAGTAAGTTTTTAAGTGTTTATTTTTGAGAGAGAGAGAGAGAGAGAGAGAGAGAGAGCACAAGCAGGGGAGGGGCAGAGAGAGAGGTGGGGACAGAGGATCTGAAGCGGGCTCCATGCTGGCAGCAGACAGCCCGATGTGGGGTTCAAACTCACGAACCAGGGGATCATGACCTGCCCCAAAGTCAGATGCTTAACTGACTGAGCCACCTCACCCCCGCCCCCCTGCCCCGGGTTGGGATTACAATTTTTTTTAATTTTGTTTTTTGTATTTTAGAGAGAGCGAGGGAGAGGGGGAGAGAGAGAGAGAGAGAGAGAGAGAGAGAGAGGAGACTCTTAAGCAGGCTCCACGCTCAGCACAGAACCAACATGGGGCTCAATCCCACGACCCTGGGATCATGACCTGAACTGAAATCAAGAGTTGGATGCTCAACCAACTGAGTCACCCAGGCATCCCGGTGGGATGGAATTTAACAGAAAGGGGACTTTATCTTCACTTTTGCTTAGGATCCCAAAGATTACTGTTGGATATAGATTTTTAAAAAAAATTTTTTAGTGTTTATTTATTTTCGAGAGAGACAGAGACAGAATGCAAGTGGGTTAGGGGCAGAGAGAGAGGGAGACACAGAATCCGAAGCAGGCTCCAGGCTCCGAGCTGTCAGCACCAGAGCCCGACACGGGGCTCAAATTCACGGACCGTGAGATCATGACCTGAGCCGAAGTCGGATGCTCAACCAACTGAGCCACCCAGGCGCCCCTGGATATAGATTTTTGTTTTAGGTTTGAGTTTCTTGTTAATGAATACTGCAAAACTATGAGAGTTTTAGGGATCGTTCCTCTAAAATTAGTTTTGTTGGGGCACCTGGGTGGCTCAGTCAGTTAAGCATCTGACTCTGGCTCAGGTCATGATCCTGCAGTTCGTGAGTTTGAGCCCCCCATCTGGATCTGCACTGACTGTGCAGAGCCTGCTTGGGATTCTCTCTCTCTGCCCCTCCCCCACTTGCACTCTAAATAAATAAATAAATAAATAAATATAAAATTAGTTTTGTTGTTTGTTCATTAAGAGGAACAGCATCACTGTGGGACAGAGCCCCCATAGGCATCAGATGGCCTACACAGATACTTTACTTCTTTATTTCAGATCAGTCAGAAGGGAGCACATTCAGGGTACGAGTGAGCTCTGGGTTTTTCTTGTCCCTGCTCAACCACTCTCATTGTGACCACAGATTAGTCCCTTCATCTCTGTGTACCTGTTTCCTCCACTCTACTACACGGTGGTCACAATTTTAACCTTCTATGACTCTAAAATATCTAGGGGTCTTATCCAAAACATCATCACACAGACCTTTCATCTCAGTCTGAAGAAGAAAAAGTATGTGCTAGGTCAAGACCCTGTTGCCTAAGATCTGGAACTTATATTTGCAGTAATTTCTAATACCTGAGTACATGCACTTTTTCTTCCTGATTGTGCAGTAAAAGACAGGAAGTGAAAAAGGGAACATTCTTAATGCTCAAGTTAAGTCAGAGACCCATTTAGGATACATACTCTAAATGTAAATAAGGGTGGGAAAGTAAAAAGTTAACCAAATTTGAACCTGAACTGATCTGCATTTGCTGTCCCACCAAGATGTCAAAATACTGTACTCAGAGAATTAAAATAACCTTTTTTTCTATTACAGAAGCAATACATGTGTATTGTAGTAAATTTAGCCCAAGGGTAACAAATGTTAATATTTAGTGTATATATATATATATATATATATATATATATATATATATATATATATTTAATACCTTCAGACAGACCCTATGCCATTTGCTCAGAGCTGTTTACATGGCAATGCTTGTGTCCTTCCCTAGGCTATAAATTCCAGAGGAGAACCCCTTTACTAGGACATCTCGCCCCCGCCTCATCGCACACACACTTCAGACACTGTCTTCGATAAGGAATATAGAAAAGGTTGTAAATGCTTCCTTCACTAGCATGCATTCATTCATGCATGCATTCATTTCACAAACATCTTGTCGAGCACCTAGCCTGGAGCTGAGCCAGGCCTAGGGAATTCAAAGATACATGCTCTTTGAGATCGGCTCTTTGGTCTCAAGAAATTCACATTTCTAATAGAGAATACACAAACAATTATTTTATTAAGTACTTGTGCAATTTTAGAGCGATATGCAGAAGTATTAAGAAAACACAGAAGAGAGGGCAAAGGGGGGTGTGGCTGGGGGAAGTTTCCGGAAGGGGCGACGCTGGCCAGACGGTGTGGCGCGGGTGTGATGAGAAAATTAACGAATTTCAGGGCCCCTTCCTGTGTCAGCCGCAGTTCCTGCTCCCTCGCCACTTGCATCATAAAACTGAAGCTTAATGTTCAACTAGGGCCCGCGCCTAGAACTTGGAAACTGAGAACCAAGGGCAAAAAGACGGCGGAGCCAGCACTTCCAGCGGCTAGAGAGCCCCAGGGAGTCCTCGGAGGGGCGGGGCCGGCCTTGCGTGCGCCAGAGCCGGCCGGGCCCGCCACTGGGGGCCGGCGCACGAGCGGGGCGCGGATTGGTTGTATGGGTCCGTCGACCTCTCTTCATAGGCCGCGCAGGGCCGCTCGCGGGGCTTTGATTGGCTCACGGGGCGCCGAGTGGTCATTGGCTGCGATGGGTCGTCTGGGCGACTAGGAGGAAAAAGAGAAGGGGTGTTGGGCCTGGCGGGCTAACCCGGATTGGGGACAGCTGGCGGTTCCGCGGGGCGGTGTCCGGAGAGCTGCGGGGCCCGGGAGCCCGGGGTCCACGCCACACTCCCAGGAGGTGCCCGAACCAGCGGGCCGGCGAGGAGTAGCGGCCAGCGAGACCCGCAAGCCGGGACCATGGGCTGCTTCTTCTCGAAGAGGCGGAAGGCTGAGAAGGAGTCGCAGCCCGAGGGCGAGGAGGAGCGGCCGAAGCAGTACAGCTGGGACCAGCGCGAGAAGGTAACCGAAGTCCCTCGGCCATTGGTTTCGGCCGTCCCGAGCCGCTCAGCCGGGGTCCCTGGCGGCCCCGGAGGACTGAGGGGGGCCGACCCAGCGGATGCAGTTCGCGCGCGCGCGTTCTCCTCTCTCTCACGCGAGTAGTTGGAAGTCGGGGGGGGGGGATGACTTTTGGGGGGGGGGAGCGGTGAAATAACAGCGCCGCGGAGGACTGTGAAAGCGCTGGAAGGCGCCTTCGAACTCATTGTCAGAGTCCTGGGGGCTTTCCCTCCGGTCCGAGGGCGGACTGTAGGGAAGGAAGCGGAGCCTCGAATGCCCCTAATCTCAGATCTGTTCATTTCACCCGCTGCGCGGAGCGGGGTTTTGTCCAGTCGTCGAGTTACACGTGGGACCGATTCTCATCTCTTTCGCCGCTCACGTTCGTTCTGTGGCTGTTTTCTCTTTTGTCTGCCCCAGCGGGTAAATCTCTTTAGTGCCTAGTGGTATATTCTACTGCTGAATTTTCTGTTACCGAGTGGACTGTTGATTTTGCTTTCCCTCCTCCCTCTTCCAGTTCCCCGAAAGGAATAATGAAAAGCGGACCAATCTTGGAATGTGTGTTAAGACTGTATGGTGAAAATAACCAGCATAAAACCGGGCAGTACTTTACTATTGTTTTCAATGAATGAAAACGCCCTTCTTTTTACTTCGGTCTATAAGCCAGAAATGAGAAAGCTTTGAAATGTCCACTGGTGTTGCACAAAACACACTTAGTCATAAATTTCATAATGTTTCCTCTTTCTACATAGTTCTGCATTTGTGCTTAGTAAATTACTTTGATAGACTTCTCAATTTTTCTTTTCCAGAAAAAGATTTTTTAATAAGCGTTACGAACAGTTAACTCCTTGCTTAATGCAACTTATCTTTACCCGTGAATACTTTAAAGTTGGTATTCATGTTATGATTTCAGAGACCTTCCCGCATGGTTTTCAATCGCCAGAATAATTTATTCATGTAAACTCAGTTCTCCAAGTGTCAGCTTTAAGAAACTGGAAGCTTTTTGCAGAATTTTGAGTCGCAGCTCTCTGTCCCATTTTTCACATCCTTCTTAGATTGCATGGTATATTTATTCTCTTATCTATACTTGATAGTATCATTTTATTGCCTAGGAATGGAAGGTGCTGTGATATCACACACAAATATTGCACCTATGATTTAGGGCACCTGGTTAAGTGTTACGATTTCCTGGTTTCTGAGTTGGAGCCCCACATCTGGCTCTGTGCTGACAGTTAAGAGCCTGGAGCCTGCTTCAGATCCTCTCTCTGTCTCTCTGCCCCTCCCCTGCTCGCACTCTGTCTCTTTCTTCCCAAAATAAATAAACATTAAAAAAATTAAAGTTATTTGGTGGACAGTTTTTTAAAAGATTCATTTCCTCAGTCTTACTATTTCTAACAGTGCTCCTTAACCTTGAACTGTCTGCTGTAGAGAAGCTTGTGTGTTTGATTTTTATTTCAGCTTTTTGTTTTGAAGTCATAGGCTAAAACTAAAGTGCCTTTATTTTATTTAGAGTAGTCATGGTTGCCCTTTTGATTCATTCATTTCTTCATAATAAATTGTCTTAAAGTTAACCTTTATTAATATAATGTTCAGGTTAGTTAGAATCTCATGTTAATTATTCTCCTTTTGGATACATGGGTGTGTTCTGTGATTTTTTTTCTTTTGTTTTTTGGCTAAGTAAATGCATCGAAAAATACAGTAGTGGACACCAACACCTAAGCTTTCTGCCCCATATGAGCATGTAATAAACTTTCAATTGTAGACACTATTTTGTGATCACAGGGAACATTTTGGGGGAACACTACTAGGTACTGTAGTTGTAGAGGTGGAAGACCTATTACTGGATATGTAAAGTAAGCTCATGCCTCTGGATATGTGCATAATAAAAGTTAAAATCTTGATCAAGTCATCTAATCAGAATTTTCTAACTAAATGAACATTATATTATGAAAACAGTCCAGTTTTAAAATCTGTTGGGGGCACCTGGGTGACTCAGTCCATGAAGCTTCTGACTCGTGGTTTCAGCTCAGGTCATGATCTCATGGTTCATGGGTTCAAGCCCTGCATCAGGCTCTGCACTGATAATACAGAGCCTGCTTGAGATCTGTCTCTCTGCCCCTTCCCTGCTTGCTTGCTCTCTCTCTCTCTCTCTCAGAATAAATAAACATAAAAAAAATTTGTTGGACTTGGGGTGCCTGAGTGGCTCAGTTGGTTGAGCGTCCAACTTCGACTCAGGTCATGATCTCACAGTTCGTGAGTTTGAGCCCTGCATTGGGTTCTCTGCTGTCAGGAGGAACCCACTTCAGATCCTCTGTCCCCCTCTCTCTCTGCACCTCCCCTGCTCATGCTTGCTGTCTCTCTCTCTCTCTCTCAAAAATAAATAAACATTAAAAAAATCTGTTGGACTGTTCAAGAAAGAGAATTACCAGCTTACATTTTGAGACAGTGGAGGTACCACATTTCCCAACATTGCTTTTTTCTTTTTGGGATTTTTCTTTTTCTTTTGGAATTATTAGGAGTTCACTCTACGGTGCCTCATTTATGGTAGCCTACTAAATTTTATATGATTTTAAAGATTTTTTTTCTAGTTCCTTATCTCTCGTGAGGCCAGTTTGGGCTAGTGTACAAATGTTCTGGATTAGTCCAATGATACTTTTAGTGAGTTTAGCATGGTCTTGCTTGCTCCTAGAAGACTTTAGTTGTACCTTATAAGGAACAGAATGCAAATACGTCCCAGAGAACATAAGCAAGATAAGTTTTAAAGTTACATCAGACAATTACCATTCAATTATAGATGTAAAAACAAAACGCATTGCCTGAAAAATTTCCTTGCAACGTGGAAAAGTGGTGTCTAAATTTTTCCTTAGGTTGTGTAATCAGAGTATCTTTATTGAGAGGCGCCCTCTGGGTTTTGGGTTTTGACTTGTGTAATTGGGTTGGTCTTAGGGGACTGAAGCTAGGAGAAATTGTCTCAGGATGTTTGGAGACTAGGTGTTGTCATGGCAACTGATTTACTGTAATCAACAGTGTATGAAGCTTATTTTCTATTGCTGCTAACTTTGAAAAAGTAAAAAAGTTACTGTACAATTACTACATTGGCATGAGAAATATTTTCGGGTTGTAACATCAGTTTTTAAATCGTTTGGAAAGAGGGGCGCCTGGGTGGCTCAGTCGGTTAGGCGGCCGACTTCGGCTCAGGTCATGATCTCGCGGTCCGTGAGTTCAAGCCCCGCATCGGGCTCTGTGCTGACAGCTCAGAGCCTGGAGCCTGTTTCGGATTCTGTGTCTCCCTCTCTCTGACCCTCCCCCGTTCATGCTCTGTCTCTGTCTCAAAAATAAATAAACGTTAAAAAAATTTTTTTTTAATCATTTGGAAAGAAATGCTTTTACCCTTGTTATCTGTGTGCTGCCTCTTACAGTTAGACAAATTATTCTATATATATATATACATACACACACATATATATATACATATATGTGTGTATATATGTGTGTGTGTGTGTGTATATATATATGCACTCCAACACCAAGGAAGACTCAAAATTCTAAGAATTATTCCTGCCCTTAATGAGCAGGCTGGCTTTATTGAGTTAAAATAGGAAATAATTTAAGTATAAACAAAGAAAAGAGGAGTGGTACAGAAAAGAAGTTTTCATTTTCTGGTTATTCATACCAATACTCTCCCTAGATGATAGAAATGAGGATTAGTCCTCTAAACAATGCTGGCCTAAGTATGAAATTTGTGAATTTGAGTATGAGCAACACATCTTGTATCCATTACACTTATCTCATGTTTGGTATAAATAAAACTAAACAAAAGCCTTCTACCAGGGATTCGAGTAAATGCGTTTTATTTGGTGTCTGTGTCATGACCTATCCAATAAAGCAGTCAATTTGTGTATTTCAGGTTCTTTGGCTATAAAATGGGACAGTGATAAAGAATTTTTTACTATTTAATAAGGTAAAGCCCTGGCCTGAGGGGTTAGACAACAGTGGTCACCTCTGAGGATAGAACTCACACCAGAGATTGCCAGGGAGGAGGGGGACGGGGTGGGGGGCAGAACCGGTCTTATTATAAAGCAGATCATAATTCCCAGGGTTGTTCATCAGCAGAAGAAATGGCTTTGTGAGGAACTGATGTGCATATTAATCAAAAGATTCAGACAGTGCCTGGATGGCCACCTACTAGAAAGAAGCGTCTGCATTGAGGAGGGGGCTAGATGCTGTTTTTAGCGTTTTAAGTATGAACAGTGCATATTCTAGGTATCCATTGCTGCATACCAAACCACTCTAAAACTTAAGGGCTTAGAACAATGGCAAGTACTTATTTTGTTCACAACTCTGCAATTTGTGTAGGGCTTAGCAAGGTTGACTCTCCCCTCTGTATGGCATCAGATGCAGCAGCTTGACTGAGGACTGGAAGATCTGCTTTCAAATATAGCTTAATAACAGAGCTGGCTGGCAAGTTGATCTGGCTTTCGGCTAGGAGCTCAGCTAGGGCTGAGGGCCAGGGGCCTCTTATAGTTGCGGCTTCCTTGCAGCGTGATGGCTGGGTTCTAAAGGCAAGTGTCCTAAGAGGGACTGGCAGAAGCTGCATGACGTTTTCTTTTCTTTTCTTTCTTGACTCTGAATTCTCTTTATTTTTTTTTAATTTGTATTTTCCTTTTTTTTTAATATAATTTATTGTCAAGCTGGCTAACATACAGCATGTACAGGGTGCTCTTGGTTTCGGGGGTTGATTCCCATGATTCATCGCTTCCGTACGACAGTGCTCATCCCAACAGGCACCCTCCTCAATGCCCGTCACCCATTTCCCCTCTCTCCCCTGCCGCCCCATCCACCCTCAGTTTGTTCTCTGTATTTAAGAGTCTCTCATGGTTTGTCTCCCTCTCTGTTGGAAACTATTTTTCCCCCTTCCTTTCCCCCTGCATGGAGTTTTCTAACTAGCCTCTTAAGTGATGTAGCATTACTTCTGCCACATTCTGTTCATGTTCAAAGGGAGGGGACCTCTTGGTGGGAGGAGTGTTAAAAGAATTTGTCTACGTGTTTTACAAGACCAGTGCTCTAACCCCCGAGCTGTGGAGCCAACCATTGTCTACGTGTTTTAAATCTTTTTTTTTTTAAATATTTATTTATATTTGAGAGAAAGAGAGCACGCCCGTGAGCAGGCGAGGAGCAGAGGGAGAGGGAGACAGGATCGAAATGGGCTCTGCCTCTCTCTGTCCCAAAAATAAATAAACGTTGAAGAAAAAATTAAAAAAAAAAAAGGGGGGGGGGCGCCTGGGTGGCGCAGTCGGTTAAGCGTCCGACTTCAGCCAGGTCACGATCTCGCGGTCCGTGAGTTCGAGCCCCGCGTCAGGCTCTGGGCTGATGGCTCAGAGCCTGGAGCCTGTTTCCGATTCTGTGTCTCCCTCTCTCTCTGCCCATCCCCCGTTCATGCTCTGTCTCTCTCTGTCCCAAAAATAAATAAACGTTGAAAAAAAAATTTTTTTTTAAATAAAAAAAAAAAAAAAGAAAAGAAATGGGCTCTGCCTTCACAGCGGGGAGCTGGATTTGGGGCTCAAACTTATGAACTGTGAGATCATGACCTGAGCCAGAGTTGGATGCTTAACCGACTGAACCTCCCAGCCACCCCCACATGTTTTAAATCTTTTACATGAAGTTGTTGTTACTGCTTTTAAGCGATAACTGGCTTTTTGTTTATTTGTTTTCAAAATAGCTTTATCAGTAATCAGGAAAATTAAAATTAAAATCGCAGCGAGATATCACCTTACACCTGTCAGAATGGCTAAAAGCAGAAACTCCAGAAACACCCAAGTGTTGGTGCGGATGTGGAGAAAAACGAATCTTCTTGCACTGTTGCTGTTGGTGGGAATGCAAACTGGTGTGGAATACAGTATGGAGGTTCCTCAAAAAGATAAAAAATAGAACTACCCTATGATCCAGTAACCACACTACTTGGTAGTTACCCAAAATATACAAAAACACTAATTTGGAGGGATATATATACCCCTGGGTTTATTGCAGCATTATTTACAATAGCCAAATTATGGAAGCAGCCCAAGTGTCCTTCAGTAGATGAATAGACAAGACGTGGTGTACATATATATCAGCATATTATTCAGCCATAAAAAGAATGAAATCTTGCCATTTGCAGCAACATGGATGGAGCTAGAAAGCATAACGCTAAGCGAAATAAGCAAGTCGAAGAAAGACAGATACCATATGATTTCACCCATGTGTGGAATTTGAGAAACAAAACAAATGAACAAAGGAAGAAAACGAAGAGAGACAAACCAAAAAACAGACTCTTAACTATAAAGAACAAACAGATGGTTATCAGAGGGGAGGGGAGTGGGGGTATGGGTGAAATAGGTAAAGGGGATCAAGAATACACTTATCTTGGGGCGCCTGGGTGGCTCAGTCAGTTATACGTCTGACTTTGGCTCAGGTCATGATCTCATGGTTTGTGAGTTCGAGCCCCGCATTGGGCTCTGTGCTGACAGCTCAGAGTCTAGAGCCTGCTTCGGATTCTGTGTCTCCCTCTCTCTCTCTCTGCCCCTCCCCTGCTCATGCTCTGTCCCTTTTTCTCTCAAAAATAAATAAACATTTAAAAAAAATTTTAAAGTACACGTCTCTTGATGAACACTGAGTAATATACGGAGCTGTTGAATCACTATACTGTACTCCTGAAATTAATATAACACTGTATGTTAACTACACTGGAATTAAAATTTTAAAAAAAAATTAAAAATGTGTTTAGTCCTGAAAAGGACTAGTAATAAATGTCTAAATTTTCTAAAATTTTTATAATAAGCACACCTTTTTTTTTTTTTTTGAGGGAGAGAGAGAGCGCGTGTGTGCGAGAGCACCCATGAGAGAGGGGCAGAGGGAAAGGGAGAAAGAGAATCCTAAGCAGGCTCCAAACCCAGTGCAAGCCCTACATGGAGCTCGATCACAAGACCATGAGATCATGATCCGAGCCAAAATCAAGAATTGGTCGCTTAACTGACTGAGCCACCCAGGCACCCCAGGCACACCTTATTTCTATAATCAGATATATATGCAATGTATATAAATAGAAATATTAATAAAAATGTGATCTCTGGGACCAAATATATAATTAATGGATACCGTGAAAAACTAATATAGATTTCTACTTGACTATTGATTATAATTCTGTTCAAATCTGTACAAACATAAAACCAGGCATAAATCCCTTATGGTTATACCATTCTAAAATGATAAAATAAAAAGAAAAATTTTAAGCACATGTAAGCATAAAGCTAATTAAATTAAAAAAACAACTTTAATATTAAAAAGTAACTTTAATGAGATAGAATTCATCTACCATACAACTTATTCGAATTGTACAGTTCAATAGTTTTAATAACTTCACAGGGTTATGGTACCATCGCTATGATCTAATTCTAGAACACATTCATCTCCCACAAGATATCCATACCTATTAGTAGTTATTCCCACTTCTCCCTGCCCCCCCCCCCCCGCCGGACACCACAATTTTACTTTCTATCTCTATAGATTTGCCAAATAACGCAGTATTTAGTCTTTTGTTACTGGCTTCTTTCATTTAGCATGTTTTTGAGATTCACCCATATTGTAGCATGTATCAGTACTTTATTCCTTTTTATTGGTGAATAATATTCCACACAATAGATATTCACTTATAAATTTTATTTGTCCAGGGGCGCCTGGGTGGCTCAGTTGGTTGAGCATCCGACTGCGGCTCAGGTCATGATCTCACAGTTTGTGAGTTTGAGCCCTGCATCAGGCTCTGTGCTGACAGCTTGCTCAGAGCCTGCAGCCTGCTTCAGATTCTGTGTCTCCTTCTCTCTCTCTGCCCCTCCCTTGCTCATGCTCTGTCTCTCTGTCTCTCAAAAATAAATAAATGTTAAAAATTTTTAAATAAAATGAAATAAATTTTATTTGTCCAGTTTATGTATCCATTCATCAGCTGATGGACATTTGGGTTGTTTTCACTTTTGGGCCATTACAAATAATGCCGCTGTGAATATTCATATACAAGTTTTTGTGTGGACATATATTTTTATTTCTCTTGGGGTCATCCCTAGGAGTGGAATTCCTGAGTCATATAGTAACTTCTGTGTTTAACTTTTTGAAGCTCTGCCAAGCTTTTTAAAAGTGTACCATTTTATTTTATTTTATTTTATTTTATTTTATTTTATTTTATTTTATTTTATTTTATTTTTCATGTTTATTTATTTTTGAGAGATAGAGAGACAGAGCACGAGTGAGGGAGGGGCAGAGAGAGAGGGAGACACAGAATCCGAAGCAGGCTCCAGGCTCTGAGCTGTCAGCACAGAGCCAGACATGGGGCTCGAACCCACAAATCATGAGATTGTGACCTGAGCCGAAGTCTGACACTCAACCGACTGAGCCACCCAGGTACCCCGCACCATTTTCTATTTCTACCAGCAGTATATGAGGGTTCTAATTTCTTCACTCACATAAAATTTTGATAAAGAGGAAAAGCGCAAAGAGTGAAAAATGCATGGGACTGGGTTTTTAATTTGCATTCTACACACCAATATACCTCCTTGGTAGAGGCATTTAGCTTTTCCAGCTCTCAATTTCCTAGGATCCCTTCCAGTTGTCTGATTCTTTGAGCATCTCGGGAGAGGAGAGGTAAGCATTGCTAGAAGCATTCAGGCAAATCTGGGTGAACAAAGCCAATGTGATAGGCTGTAAGATTAGATTAGGTGATATGGAAAATCCTTTTCTTTTTTTAATTTTTTTTACTTACTTTGAAAGAGAGAGCGCTGAGAGTATGAATGGGCAAGGGGCAGAGAGAGGGGGAGAGAATCCCAAGCAGGCTCTGCACTGTCAGCGCGGAGCCTGATGCAGGGCTCAATCTCACGACCATGAGACCATCACCTGAGCCGTAATCAAGAGTTGGACGCTCAACCAACGGAGCCACCCAGGTGCCCCTTCTCTTTTTCCTTAAAGTTTTTTTTATTTATTTCATAATCTCTACACCCCACGTGGGGCTCGAACTTGTGATCCTGAGATCAAGAGCCACATGCTTTTCCAACTGAGCCAGCCAGGCACCCCAGAAAATCCTTTTCAATCCTAAAATTTCATAATTCTATTTTGTGGTTATATGTTTAGCAACATGGTGAGCTAATATAAATATAATGTTTCACCTTTGTCTTCATTGTACTTAAGATCAAAGTACTGGTATTTATTATTTCTATAATTACATGACACTACCATTTTCATTTAGGAAATAACCTTTCAGCTGTATAGCTATGTAGTCCTGAAATTGATTTAACAATGTTTAAATTTTAAGTAATTTTAGTTTAATTGAAGTAATTTACATACAGTAAAATTTACCCTTTTGAAGTGTACAGTTCTGAGTTTTGGCAAATGAATACAGTCACATAACTGATCACTACAATGGAGATATAGTACAGTTACATCAACTCCCCAAATTTCCTCATGCTCCTTTGTGGTCAAGTCTGCCCCTAGCCTCTGATCAGTTTTTTATCCCTATAGTTTTGTCTTTTGAGAATGTCATATAAATAGAATCCGACAGTAACCTTTTGAGTCTGCCTTCTTTCACTTAGCATGATACATTTATTTATTTTTTTTTATTAAAATTTTTTTTAACGTTTATTTATTTTTGAGACAGAAACAGAGCATGAACGGGGGAGGGGCAGAGAGAGAGAGGGAATTACAGAATCCAAAGCAGGCTCCAGGCTCTGAGCTGTCAGCACAGAGCCCAACGCGGGGCTCGAACTCACGGACCGCGTGATCATGACCTGAGCTGAAGTCAGACACTTAACCGACGGAGCCACCCAGGCGCCCCAGCATGATACGTTTAAAATTCATCCATGTTGTTGCGTGTATCAGGAGTTCCTTTTTATTGTTGAGTAGTATTCCGTTATTTGGGTGTACCATGTTTGTTTATCCATTCCCCAGTCGAGGAACATTTGGGTTGTTTTCAGTTTGGGTAATTATGAATAAATCTATTATAAACATTTGCAGACAGGTTTTTGAGTGAACATAATTTTTCATTTCCTTTGGGTGAATATTTAGGAGTGGGATTACTGACTCATATGGAAATTGTATATTAAACTTCATAAGAAACTGCCAAACTGTTTTTCCAAAGTGGCTGTGCCAGTTTGCATTCTTACGGGCAATGTATGAGAGATCCAGTTGCTATGCCACCAGCACTTGTTATGTTCAGTTTTTCTTTTTTTTTAATCTAATTTTAGCCATTCTAATAGGCATGCATTGGTGTTTCATTGTGGTTTAATTTGCATATCCTTGATGAGTAATGACGTTGAGCATTTTTCCATGTACTTATTTGCTGTCCATGTATTTTTGCTGAAGCGTTTATTAAAATCTTTTGCCCATTTTTTAAAATGTTTGTTTGTTTATTTATTTATTTAGAGGCAGCAAGCATGAGCAGGGGAAGGGCAGAGAGAGAGGGAGACAGAGAATCCCAGCCCGTCTCTTCACTGTCAGCACGGACCCCAACTCGGGACTCTATCTCACGAACCGTGAGATCATGACCTGAACTGAAATCAAGAGTTGGATGACCAACCGACTGAGCCACTCAAGCGCCCCTTTGGCCCATTTTTTACAGGATTGTTTTCTTAATTGTGTTGCGAGACTTTTTTTTATATAACTTGGATACGAGTCCCTTGTCATATGGTGTGTTTTACAGATTTTTTTTCCCCGCAATTAATGATTTGTCTGCTCTTAACGGTGTCTTTTGAAGAACAGAAATTTTCTATTTTGATAAAAGTCCCAATTTTTAATTTTTTCTTTTACGGATTTGTGTTTTTGGTTTCACATCTAGAAAATGTTTGCCTGACCAGGATTACAAAGATTTTCTTTCCCTCTGTTTTATTCTAGAAGTTGTAGGGTTTTTGGTGTTATAGTTAGGTTCTATGATCTATTTTGAGTTGTTTTATATGGTGCAAGATAAGGGAATTCTTTTACTTTGTTTACATATAGATTTCCAATTGTTCTGGCACCATTTGTTAAAAAGACTATGCTTTATTGAATTGCCTTTGCACCTTTGTCAATGTATACACAAGTCTATTTTTGAACTCTCTATTCTGTTCCATTGGTTTATGCACCTCGTAAACATTGGTTTCTGTTTGAATCTGGTTAACTATGAAGAAGCAGCCAAGAGAATGTTTTAGGAGCCAGATTGCCTGGGTCTCAGACTCAGCTCAAGCACTTACTAACTGTGTGAATTTGGGTAAGTTATTTAGACTCTCGGTGCCTAAATTTTCTCATCTGTAAAACAGAGATAATAGTACACAACCCTCATAGGGGTTTTTATGAGTTTTGAGTGAATGACTGTAAAGCACTGAGCATGGTGACTTGTTCCTATACATAGCTTCTTATACTCCTGAGCCTTATTTTGGACTTCTGTGCAGATGGGCTTTCCACTAAAATTAACAGATTCCAGGGCGCCTGGGGGACTGAGTTGGTTGAGCGTCCGACTCTTGGTGTTGGCTCAGGTCGTGATCTCACAGTTCATGGTTTGGAGCCCCGTGTCAGGCTCCATACCGACAGCACGGGGCTCCCTTGGGATTCTCTCTCCCTCTCTCTGCCCCTCCCCTGCTCATGCTCACTTGCTTGTGCTCTCTCTCTAAATAAATAAATAAATAAACTTAAATAAAAATTAAATTAACACATTCCATTATTTCATCTCAGATTATCATTATGGAAATTTAACTGCAGAGATAAATTTTAATGGAAAATTTCATTGCTGCTCAGTAAGAAAAAATAAGATGTTCACTTTTGTTTTCTGTTAGGAAAATAGTGCTTAACTTAGTTTAGTAGCTGTATCAGGTGAACTCCAACTGTTGAAATAGTTTCTTTGATTTCAAAAGTATATCCACTACCTTTTGTGGATTATAGTAAGAAATACAGCCCAAACTACGCTCACTTCATAAGTGGCTCTTGTGAACAGGTAGCTTGAAATATGACGTTTCCATGTTTGTTTTTTTAGGCACTTTATTTGAAAACTAGTAACTTGCAAAATTCCTGTGGTACTAAGCTTCAGGTTATTTATGATTACTTTTTGTTTTGAAGAACTTCCAAGATTTGTTGAGGAAGTATCCTAAGTTTCTCCTTCATGAACCATATTGACAATCTGAATAATTTTATACTATAGAACTCTTTAGCTAGAGGGTTAGTTTCTCCCCGTAACTATTAGAAGTGAGGTATCCAGATAAAGTACTTAGACAAATAGTAAATTACATTTAACTCCTCAGCATTGACATTTGTTATGGACTAAATATCCATGTCCCTCCAAAATTCATGTGTTGAAGCCCTAACTCCCATTGTGGCTGTGTTTGGAGATGGGGCCTCAAAGGAAGTAATTAAAGGTTAAAAGGGATCATAAAGGTAGGGCCCTGATCTGATAGGATTAGGCTCCTTATAAGAAGAGACCTCAGAGAACTTGTTGCGTACTCACTCGGGAAGGCCATGCGAGGATATAGTGAGAAGGCAGACGTTGTCTGCAAGCCAGGGAGAGAGGTCTCACCAGAAACCAACCAACTGTGATGGCACCTTAATCTTGGACTTCCCAGCCTCCAGAACTGTGAGACATAAATTTCTGTTGTTTAAGCCACCTGATCTGTTATTTTGTTATGGCAGCCAGTCTCAGTCTCCTCAGGCTGCCATCACAAAATAGCATGGGCTAGGTAGCTTTAAAGAGAAATTTATGTCTTAGATGGTTCTGGATACTGGAAGCTCAAGATCAAGGTGCCGGCAGATCAAGTGTCTGGTGTCACAGGTCAGTATTGCTGGACATGAGTTAAAGCGTCAAAACCAGATTTTATTCAGTAACTACTGGCAGTGGGGGACAGAGCTGAGCTCCTTGCCAATTTGTGCGGAAGTGATTTCAGCGATTTTATTAGGAAAATGAGGGAGCAGGGAGAGCAGGGGCTTCGTAGAGTCAGAGAAGTGAAAATTGGTCAGTGTGAATGTGAATAGACGAGCTGTGTTCATTAACTCAGTTATCAAAGTGTGGATTCTATCCTCCCACAGAGACTGGTAGACAGAGGCCCTATCCTTCCTGACATTTATATTTCAAAGGAGTGGCTGTCAGGTCCTTGAGAAAGAGATTTCTGAATTTTAAGACTTACATACTCACAGCGGTGAGTTCTTTTTAGTAAATGCTGTAAGAAAGGGAGGTCAGGGGCCCATTATCAGGTATTGGCTAGAACAAACAGTAAATTTTCCTGGCAGAAACATTTTCCAGGCAGGAATTATAATGGGGGGGGAGGGGGGTTGAAGGGTCCTTCTAGAGACAGGGCTTTGTGCTGCTAGAAGCCATGCTTGAGTTTGGTCAAGTCTCTTACTCCAGGGATTGGGCCAGAGTTGTAGTGTGCCAGAAGTTTCCCGGTTCTCACTGGTGAGGGCCTGCGTCCTGGCTCCTATTCAGTTACCTTCTTGCTATGTACTCATGGCCTTTCCTCTAGTGTGTACACAAGGAGAGAGGGAGAGAGAGGGAAGATCTTTTCTTTTCCCTTCTTCCTTCCTTCTTTCCTTCTAAGAGCACTAAATCCCATCATGAGGCCCTGCCCTCAGGACCTCCTCTAAACCTAAAGAGCCCAACTCCAAATACCATCACCTTGGGGGTTAGGGCTTCAACAGATGAGTTTTGAGACGACACAGGTATTCAGTCCTCAGTCCGTATGGCTTCCTGCGCAGACTACGATAGCAGCTCAATCATTTCAAAGTTAAGAGTGGATGTTGTTTGTGCATTTGCAACAAGTCTTAACTACAACTATTGATACTGTACTAATTATAACTAACGTAGTTGAAATTTCTCCGTTAAATACCGTGCATCTTATGTATTACTTGCATGCAAAACACATTAGCTAAATTCCTTTAAGTCATAGGTATTAACTGTTCTGTTTTGTTATTTTTATCCAAACACTGGTTTGTTACATACTTAATTCTTAGATAAACGTGCTTGCAAATGTTTGAACTTGCTATCCATATCTCAGACAAAGATAACTTGGCCAGAACCTTGAACCCCAAATTAATTCCCCAGGAAAATACACTCAGAGTGTCACATCAAAGTTTTAAGGAGTTTCTGGTACAGTGAGATAAGCCATAAACCGATAAACTGAAGCTTGAAGATTCCACTTGCCCATTGAACTTGAGGCCTTGGTAGAGCCAGGCCAACTCCTGGGCTCCTTTTCCCATACTCATGGCTTTCTTGCTCTTCTCACTCCCCCCTGTGGGAGGTGGATCAGTGCCAAGGTGACAGGCTGAAGAAGACCAGAGAATTGTTTTATACCCTCCTTAAAGCCTAAAGCAGAACTGGCTGAAACCACTCTTGCATGTTCCTTTTTTCCACTTTAAGGCCTGGGCTAGATCCAGATCCTGGTAGCCTGCGCCATGACCACATTCCCATTCCCATTCCCATTCCCGTCTTCCAAGTGGAAGGTAGCCTCACCTTCCTTTTACCCCAGGTATGGGAGGGAAGAGAATGTAAAAAGGAGAAACCCAGGACTGATATTAGGAGTGCCTCTGCCTGGCTTCATGTGTAATTATCTTCCTACTCAAGTTGGCCAACTTGAACCGTGACCTAACTAAATGCCCCTAAGAACATCATTTTTGTTCTTGATCCTTATCAGGGTCTCTCTTCTTTGGAGATAGACTGGAGAATGGGGTGTGAAGTGTATGATTATCAAACTTAGTTACCCTTCACGTTTGTTTATTAAAGAGAAACCTAGGGGCTGCCTCCCTCAGGTTACACTCCGAGGTAACAAAGATTAAGTAGTTTAAATGGATTCAGCAAGGATGTGTGGAGCGCCTCTGTGGTGCCAGGCACTGTGCTAGGTACGGGGCGGGGGGGGGGGGGAACAAAGGGGAGCAAAACAGAAAATCCCTTCCCTCATGGAGCTTATGTCGTAATAGAGGACCAGTAGAATACAGATAATAAATATAATTCACACATAGTGCCTTAAAAGGAAGCTAAGTGCTTCGGAGAAAAATAAAGAAGGGTAAAGAGGTAGTATTGGAGGTGGTGTTTCAGTTTTAAATAGATTGGTTATGGGATTCCAGCCCAAAGATCACTGCACAGGAAGGGACAGAGACTGGTATTTAATGTAATGTAGATACTCCGAAAAGGGAGAGCAGGCTTCTGGTCGAGGAAACTGGAAAGCTTCACAGAAAAAGTTTGACAGGTGGACAAGCAGACCTAGGAGAAGGCTGTCTGGGCAAAGGAGAATCAGAGGACATAGACAAGTCACAAAAAGTGACTGCAGATCTACTGAGGAAGAAAGGTCCCATAGGAGAGCAATAAGAATTAGGAGTAAAATGTAAGTTGTTATTACATAGTAATGACTTACATTGAAAGATCTTCCAATATTGAACCATTTTCACGCAACTCGGGATGAATCCAGCTTGGTTGTGGCGCTTCCTCTTTTTATGGGATTGATTTAATTGGCAGTTGTCCCCACCTCCACCCCCCGCCCCCCCCCCCCCCCAATCTATAGGCATGAGTGAAATGAACCTAAATTTTCTTCTTTTGCTGTGTCTTTGTTTTTCTTCTTAGGATCTCACTGGGAAGGCTAGTAGCACGAGTTAGGACTGTTCCTTTGTTTTCTATTGTCTTTTAAGGTTTGCATAAACCTGGGATAAATAAAATCTGAATCTGCTTATAAAACCATCAGGGCCTGGTGTTTTCTTTGTGGGAACACTTAGCTAGCCCACTGCTTCTATTTCTGTAGTAGTAATAGCATTTTATTTAGGCTTTTAGCTTCTTCTGGAGTCAGTTGTGATAAGTTATTTTTCAAGAGATGTGTTCATTTCATAGACAAAATTTCTTAAAGCTTGTTGGTATATAGTTGTTGATGCTGTTCTCTTTTTAACCTCTACTTTATTTAGGGTGATATCCCCCTTTTCATTCATACTATTTGTGTTTTGTTTTTATTTCCTTGATCATTCTTTCCAGAAGTTTGCCTATTTTTTTCCTTTTTTTTCCGCCCACGCCCCCAGCAAAACATTTTTTTGGCTTTGCTGATGTTTTCTATTACATATTTAATACCTCAATCATTAACCTCTGATACTATTTTTTATCTTTTTTTCTCCTACTTTCTGTAAGTTTATTGTGTATTGTCTAATTTCTTAAGAAGGACATTTAACTGCTTAATTTTGAATGTTTTTATTATAGCTATTTAAGGTTATAGCTTTCTGTCACAGCACCATTTTTGCTGCATCCCAAATGTGGTGTCTTAACATTTAATTCTGAGTATTTTTAGATTTGATTATGATTTCTTCTTTAACCCATGGTTTATTTAGCAGTATGCTTTTAAATTTTCAAGTAGGCGTCTATTCATGTTTTCTGCCCAAAGCATGAATAGACACTTCTCTAAAGAAGACATCCAGATGGCCAACAGGCACATGAAAAGATGCTCAACGTCGCTCCTCATCAGGGAAATACAAATCAAAACCACACTCAGATACCACCTCACGCCCGTCAGAGTGGCCAAAATGAACAAATCAGGAGACTATAGGTGCTGGTGAGGATGTGGAGAAACGGGAACCCTCTTGCACTGTTGGTGGGAATGCAAACTGGTGCAGCCACTCTGGAAAACAGTGTGGAGGTTCCTCAGAAAATTAAAAATAGACCTACCCTATGACCCAGCAATAGCACTGGTAGGAATTTACCCAAGGGATACAGGAGTGTTGATGCATAGGGGCACTTGTACCCCAATGTTTATAGCAGCACTCTCAACAATAGCCAAATTGTGGAAAGAGCCTAAATGTCCATCAACTGATGAATGGATAAAGAAATTGTGGTTTATATACACAATGGAATACTACGTGGCAATGAGAAAGAATGACATCTGGCCTTTTGTAGCAACATGGATGGAACAGGAGAGTGTTATGCTAAGTGAAATAAGTCATACAGAGAAAGATACCATATGTTTTCACTCTTATGTGGATCCTGAGAAACTGAACAGAAGACCATGGGGGAGGGGAAGAAAAAAAAAAAGAGATGGAGGGAGCCAAACCATAAAAGACTCTTAAAATCAGAATAAACTGAGTGCTGATGGGGGGGTGGGAGGGAAGAGAGGGTGGGTGATGGGCATTGAGGAGGGCACCTTTTGGGATGAGCACTGGGTGTTGTATGGAAACCAATTTGACAATAAATTTCATATAAAAAAATAAATTTTCAAGTAGGCAAGAATTTTTTTAATTGTTTATGTTTATTTCTGAGAGAGAGAGACAGAGCATGAGTGGGGGAGGGGCAGAGAGAGAGAGAGGAAGACTCAGAATCAGAAGCAGGCTCCAGGCTCTGAGCTGTCAGCACAGAGCCCAACACAGGGCTCGAACTCACAAACTGTGAAGTCATGACCTGAGCTGAAGTCGGTCACTCAACTGACTGAGCCACCCAGGCGCCCCAGTAGGCAAGAATTTTTAAAATTATTTTTTGTTATTAACTTTTTAAGTTTATTTATTTATTTTGAGAGAGCAGGGGAGGGACAGAGAGAGAGGGAGAGGGAGAGAATCCCAAGCAAGCTCCTCACTGTAAGCACAGAGCCCAATGTGGGGCTTGAACCCAGTACTGTGGGATCATGACCTGAGCTGAAGTCAAGAGTCAGATGCTCAACCGACTGAGCCACCCAGGCACCCCTTGTTATTAACTTTTAACTTAATTACATGTTGGTCCCATGTCATAGTCTGTAAGTTATCTATTATTTAAAATTTATTTAGGCTTTATGATCTAGTACATGATTTACTTAAAAAGCGTTCATATGTCCTTAAGAAAACTGTGAGTGTACTGTATTTATTGGATGCAGAACTCAGGCTTATTCTCATGGTATGGTTCAGATCTTATATATTATTGTTGATTTCATTTTTTTGGTCTGCTTGACTAATCAGTAGTTGAGACAAGCAGTATTATTGAGGGGGGCACTTGGAATGAGCACTGGGTTGTTGTATGTAAGCAATGAATCATGGGAATCTACTCCCAGAGCCAAGAGCACACTGTATACACTGTATGTTTTACATATAAATTATATTTTATTTTATTTTTTTAAAATTTTAATGTTTTTATTTATTTTTGAGACAGAGAGAGAACATGAGCAGGGGAGGGGCAGAGAGAGAGGGAGACACAGAATCCGAAGCAGGCTCCAGGCTCTGAGCTGTCAGCACAGAGCCTGACATGGAGCTCAAACTCACAGACTGTGAGATCATGACCTGAGCTTAAGTCAGACGCTTAACCGACTGAGCCACCCAGGCACCCCAATAAATTATATTTTTAAAAAATAAATAAAATAAAAGCCAGGAAACTGAAGGGGAAAAAAGACACTCCTTTGATTTTAATCTGCCAATTATGAGGGTTTGGAGAAGTCCTGGGCAATTGTCATAGTTAGTCCCTACCTATTTTTTTATTATTTATTTTGAGAAGGGAAGAGAGAGGGAGAGAGAGAGAGAGAGCGTGCGTGAGCGAGAGCGAGTGCCAGCATGCATGAGCCAGGGAGGGGCAGAGGGAGAGGGAGAATCCCAAGCAGGCTCCACACTGTCAGCACAGAGCCTGACTCGCTCAAACCCATGAACTGTGAGATCATGACCTGAGCCAAAATCAAGAGTCAGATGCTTAACTGAGTCAGCCACCCAGGTGCCCCCCACCCCCACCTATTTTTTCCCAGCTCTTCACCAGCACAGGGTTTCTGCCCTGCCCTAAATTCACTCTGCCCTGCCCTGAAGTCTTGACCAGAGATCTGAGTCCCAGCAAGTGTGGGAGAAATACTGTTGTCTCAAGATTTAGGGGAGGAAGAAGCAAGAGCAGAAACCCTAGAGGTTCCTTTTCTATTTTATCCTCCCACACTGTACCACAGGGATTTCTCATAGTTTCCCTTTTTCTTGGTGTTTTCCTTACTCAGTCCCTTTGGGGTTGATCTTGGGCAATAGGGGAGCCAGAAGCTATGCTAGTTGAGTTTCTTGGTAGAGACCAAACTGGAGTATTGCACCTTGATATACGTGCATCACCTGTAACGTCCTAGAAATAGAACTGCTTGAACACTTCTTTCCACATTAAACCTGTGTTGCCTCTATATTTTTTCTTTTCTTTCTCTCTCTCTGTCTGTTTTTTGTTTGTTTGTTTGTTTTGTGTGTGTGTGTATGGCACTACCAACATCCAAACACATAAACCGGAGCAGTGTTTTTTCAAACCTAGAGGTGGGATAATAGAAAATATTCGGGGTTTACCACAAAATTAGGGTAAATATCATTTGTGAAGCTTTTACTTCCTCGGTATGTGTACATGCACAAATACTCACAAGTATGTGTGCTGGGCTGTGCTGAAGAATCTACTAATGTGGATTATAGTCGGAAAAGTCGAAAATCACCGACTAGAGAACGAGGCATCATTTTGGACCCGTCCCTCTGCCTTCCCTCCTACAGCCATTGAATTATCAAGTCGGTCGATTCTACTTCCTCAATAGTTCTCAAACGTGTCCCGTCTTCCTCTTCCCTCCCAACCACCACTCTGCTTCCAGAACTTTCTGGATGACTGCAACAATCTTCAGATCCGTGCTCCGCCTCCTTATTCCGATCAGTCATCTTTCCGAAATGTACATTTTCCTTACGTAAATCCTCCTGTGGCACCCTGTTGCCCACGGATAACTTCCAGGCTTTATAACATGGCCCCTGCCTACCTCTCTAGCTTCATCTGCTAGCCTTCTAGTATCACAGCTAAACACCAAACCGCTTTCGGTTTTTCCTCACGTTCTCTGATGAGTTTTATTTTGTTCATTCTTTCACTTTTGCCTGGTGTGGGAAGGGAGGGTCCTTTACTCCCACCCCTTTTGTGGGGGTGAACTCCAGCTCGTGTACTCTGACTTCGTATGTGAAGTCTTATACCCCTGCATCCCCCACCCCTGGAGTCCCTCCTCTATGTTTCCAGAATATTCTAGGCATCGTGCATTGCACAGCCAAGTTGTTTTTAAATCATCTGTTTAGGTGAGTGTTTACTTTTTTTCCTTATGGGAAGTATCTAAACATCATACTCATGTTAGTGCCTAAAAGAATATCTAGCTCATTTTGGGTGTTGGTCAGACGTTGGCTGAATGACTGAAGATCTGGAAAGTTCAAGCACCTTTTCCAAATCATGTCGCTTATAGGTGACAGAATTAAGACTGGGAAACAAAGGGCCTCTTTTATTGTTTCATGCTACAGACGAGTACTCCTTGTAGCACGTGATGTAAAACTGAAAAAGTACATTTATTATGCAATACCGAATAAATCACTTTAAGCTAGTTTGGTAACAATCAAGATGATTAAGTTAACCTTTGTGAATAATCCAATTTTTGCCTACTGTAAGGGAGTCTATTTCTGGCACATGAACAGTTTTGGCGTGAAATCTAATATTTGCAAAGAGGTAAAATAGTGCAAGTAGACTCAAAAGCAATTTGGAAAAATCAAAGTGACCTTTTTGTGACTCTATTTTGAGCGGTCAGTTAGAACTTTAAAATATGTAATGTGACGGATTCCAGGCATACTGTTTAAAACGTGATGTGAGCTTTAGTTTAGAATATGTAAAAGATGGGAATGGTGGCATTTGAAGAATTACACTGTAGGAAAAGCTCAAGATATGTTTGAATCACATTTACAGATGCACGTTATGACATAGAGTGATTCTTGTGCCTTCTTCCAGTTTCTGTAGCGTATTGCAGAAATAAGTTGGGGTTTAGAAACTAAGACCCATCCATCAGTTTATTGAAGGATAGAGAAATATATTTCAATCTGGGCCTATCTCCAATTTCAGAAGTTTTTAGAGAAGCAGAAGCTGTTTCAAATTTCCACTTGTGGAATTTGAGAAGCAAAAACAAATGAATAAAGAAAAAAAAAGAGACCAACAAAAACCCAGCCTCTTAAATATGGAGAACAAACTGGAAGCTGCCAGAGGGGAGGTGGGGAGGGGGGGGTGATGGGTGAAATAGATAAAGGGGATGAAGAGCACATTTATCCTGATATAATGTATAGAATTGTTGAATCATATTGTACACCTGAAACTAATATGATGCTATGTGTTAACTATACTTGAATTAAAAAAATAAAAACCAAAAAAGTGAAGCATCAGAAACAGAAAAAGGGTCAGAGCTGAAATATCCCTTAATAACATCCAAAGTGCTGTGTGTAGGAGGATTTCCCCAATCGTTTCCAAAAGGTATTGTTACAGTTAGTATGTTGAAACAGGATCCAAACAGTGTCCCCACATTGGTTGGCTGATGTGTCCTTGAATCTTCCTTTATCACGGTCTCCTCTCCCTTCTGCCCCCCCCATTCCTTTTATTTATTGAAAAAAATAATTTGCGCTCTTCATTTTCTTACTATGTTGCAAAGTCGAGGAGAGTAGGAACTTAAGATTTTAGCACTTAAGAATTGTGCCTGGGATCCAGTAGACACTTGACTATCGGACTATAGTCTGTCGGACTATTATTTGTCTGATGCTGGTGATAATACTCAAGGCCGTGTTTTGTCCCTGCAGGTTGATCCAAAAGACTACATGTTCAGCGGACTGAAGGATGAAACAGTAGGTCGCTTGCCTGGGCAAGTGGCAGGACAACAGTTCCTCATTCAAGACTGTGAGAACTGTAACATCTATATTTTTGATCACTCGGCTACAATCACTATCGATGACTGTGCTAACTGCGTGATTTTCCTGGGACCTGTGAAAGGCAGCGTGTTTTTCCGGAATTGCAGAGATTGCAAATGCACGTTAGCCTGCCAGCAGTTCCGTGTGAGGGACTGTAGGAAGCTGGAAGTCTTTCTGTGCTGTGCCACTCAGCCCATCATTGAGTCTTCCACAAACATCAGGTTTGGCTGTTTCCAGTGGTACTACCCTGAGCTAGCGTTCCAGTTCAAAGACGCAGGGCTAAGTATCTTCAACAACACCTGGAGCAACATTCATGACTTCACGCCTGTGTCAGGAGAACTCAACTGGAGCCTTCTTCCAGAAGGTGCCGTGGTTCAAGACCACGTTCCTCTCCCTGCCACCGAAGAGCTCAAAGCTGTCCGCATTTCCACAGAAGCCAACAGAAGTATCGTTCCAGTGTCTCGAGGTCAGAGGCCGAAGAGCAGTGATGAATCCTGCTTGGTGGTATTATTTGCTGGCGATTATACAATCGCAAATGCCAGAAAACTAATTGATGAGGTAAGGAGTGAGACCAGAGAAACAGACACACACCTAGGTAGAAGCACACCACTTTCTGGAGAACTTTCTTTTCAAATTGGCTGGTAGAAATACAGGCAGTCCTTGGGGCACCTGACTGGCTCAGTCAGTTGGGTGTCCGACTTCGGCTCAGGAACTCGAACTTCGGGAGTTGGAGCCCCGCATCGGGCTCGCTGCTGTCAGCGCAGAGCCCGCTTCGGATCCTCTCTCTCCCTCTCTCTGCCCTGCCTCCACTTACTTGCCCTGAAAAATAGATAAAATGTTTTAAAAAAAGAGAAATACAGACAGCTCTTAAGTTATAGTCCTCTGGGCCTCAAAATACTTTCCCAAAGAAACTTTTAAAAATACAGTCCAATTCAGTAAGCATTTATTAAGCACTTACTGTGTGAAGAGTTACTCTGTTACCGTATTTCATTGATTATAGGATGCACATTTGTTTTCCACATTTTTGCTTATCTGAAATGCATCTTGCAATCGACGGCAACTTAAAGCTGATGAAACATGGCATGTGCCGGAGATGGAGATACATAGGCGAAATTCTCTGCCCCCAGAGAACTTCCATTCTTTATAATAAATGATTGCCGTGGAAGCTTACAAAGGTAGTACTGCAGAGTAAAGCCTGGCCTCATTTATTAGGAGTTTGGCTAGGGAAGGTAGGAAAGACATTTCAGAGTACAGCTTTTGGCCCCTGACGTGACTGTGGGAACGAGCCCCACACCACTTGCCTTTTCCCTGTTGCTATGTGAAGGGGCAGCTGGTGTGTCAGAACGAGGCTGGGGGCTGGGATAGCAGCTTGTGGGCTCAGGATCAGGGACTTGGTGAATTTGGGACTAGAGAGGAGTTCTATCGGGAGCGGCTCCCACTTGCAGAATACCTGGGGACGGAGAGATGAGGGGCTCCAGGAAGCAGCAGTTCCTGTGTTGGCGGGTGCTCCAGTGGGGAGACAGCAGAAGGCTGTATTAATTATCCAGTAATCAGGTATCCTTCAGAAGGAGTCTTTGAATTTAAAAATCAGACTTCCAGAAATGAAGCAGCGAATGGAAAACTTACCAAGTCTCTTTTTGGTTGGATTTTTAAAAATATTTATTTATTTTTGGGAGAGTGCAAGCGGGGGAGGGGCAGAGAGAGGGGGACAGGGAATCCGAAGCGGGGTCTGCACTGACAGGCTGACAGCAGTGAGCCCGATGTGGGGCTCGAACCCACGAACCGTGAGATCATGACGTGAGCCGAAGTCGGATGCTCAACTGACTGAGCTACCCGGTCACCCCATGGATTTTCTAGAAATTGTAACAGTTCTGTCGAAAGGAAGATTATAAGGGAAAAAAAGCCCCACCAAAGATGACCTCCTCTCTGTGGCTACACACCCTACAGTGTAGAAAACCCGTGTCTGAAATCCATAAAGCATATCTGCAATCTAGTTTTCAAAACAACAGAAGCCAAAGTGCACATTTAAGACTGTGGTATTTTCTTTTTTGTTCATGCCAATCTGATAAAAACATGCTGTGAATCTGGTAAGATATAGAAAAGTACTTCTGGCCTTCGAGCTCTCTAGTCACATATGTTAATCCAACATCTGAGAAGTCAGTATTTGCTTTATCCTGTATGGTGATTTTTTTTTTTTTAAATCTACATACAGTTTGCAGAAGATATCATTATTCAGGTTAAACTCCTTTTTGGTGGGTAACAAGGAGTGGATAGCACACTCATTTTTTAAAAAGCCATCAGAACAAACACCGTCTTTCCTCATGAGTCATCATATGTTCTTTACCTTTTCACTTGCGGTATCTGATGTGTGAAATGACAGTGTCGTGTGCACTTGAAAACAACACGACCAGGAAGAATGATGTTCTTTAGATGTCCTTCTGGATTACAGAAGAGTTTGAAACAAAAACGCAACAACAGCAATAATAATGGCTAACACTTAGGTAGTGTTCACCATATGCCAGGCATCGTTATAAGGGGTTTAAATGAAGGGGTTTAAATTACTCACTTGACTTAGAGTAATCTATGAAATAGGTGCCGTTTATTTCCCTTTTTGCAGATAAGGAAAATGAGCCACAGAGAGGGTAAGTACCTGGCAAAAGGCCCCTCAGCCAGGAAACAGCAGAGCCATGATTTAAATCCAGGCAGCCTGGCTTTGTAGACCACAGTCTCAGCCCTTAAGTCCGATGCTACTCTGCTGCCTCAGCAGTAGAGGAGAGTTGACAGGTGTCTGGTGGAGCAGGAATGTGAGGGAAGTACGGGGAGTCAAGGCAGATACCACCCTTCAGCCTAGAAGGAAAATCCCTGGGACTTTCGGGTTGGACTTACCCTCTCTAATTCTGAAAGCACAGAATTAGGGACTAAAAAGAACAAAACGAAGAAGACACCGAGTACATGTGAAGAGGGTATCAAAACATGCTAAAAGATCACCAATTTATATGTTAAGAGAGAGATTACATATTTATTTTATTTATTTATTTATTTTAATTTTTTAATGTTTATTATTTTGGGGAGAGACAGAGACAGACAGAGAGAGCAAGCAGGGAAGGGTCAGAGAGAGAGGGAGACACAGAATCGGAAGCAGGCTCCAGGCTCTGAGCCGTCAGCACAGAGCCCGACACGGGGCTCGAACTCACGGACCGCGAGATCATGACCTGAGCTGAAGCCGGCCACCCAACCTACCGAACCACCCAGGCACCCCCTTTTTTTAAAAAAAAAAAATTCTTTTCAGTGTTTATTTTTGAGAGAGCGGGAGAGAGACAGAACATGAGCAGGGGAGGGGCAGAGAGAGGGAAAGGGAGAGGGAGACACAGAATCTGAAGCAGACTCCAGGCTCCAAGCTGCCAGCCCAGAGCCTGACGTGGGGCTCGAACCTGAGAACTGTGAGATCATGACCTGAACCGAAGTCGGTCGCTCAACCGACTGAGCCACCCAGGCCCTCTGAGAGATTACATTTTTTTTTTTTTCAATGAAGCTCGAGTTCCCAGGAAAATATGTGTAGGAGCTACTTAATTCTGAGATGGAAAAAACAAGCAAACAACCCTTGAGTCTTTCTCATACCATAACCTAAATACCTTAAGACAGCCTCAACTGGAACTGTGATTTGCTGACTCTGGTTGGTTATGTTCAACCCTAGGACCAGCACAGAATTTTGATTCACATTATTTTTATAAATTGAATGTATCCTAAGAGTTTTTTTTAATCTGGGAAGTCCAGAGAAGCTGGATAAAGCAGAAAACACATTCCAGAGTGAATCAAGAGAAGTTACTGGGCCTCAATTTTCTCACCTAAAAAGTCAGATATCTTCTTCCTCTTGGCTACATCACAGATACGCACAGGACAAACTAATGTAAAAGTGGTCTGAAATGTTCGGAAGTAACGTATTGCATAATTTAAAGTTGGGTAGTTAAGCACTATTTTCAAGTCTTTAAGAGTAGAAGAGTCTCGGGGCGCCTGGGTGGCGCAGTCGGTTAGGCGTCCGACTTCAGCCAGGTCACGATCTCGCGGTCTGTGAGTTCGAGCCCCGCGTCAGGCTCTGTCTGGGCTGATGGCTCCGAGCCTGGAGCCTGTTTCCGATTCTGTGTCTCCCTCTCTCTCTGCCCCTCCCCCGTTCATGCTCTGTCTCTCTCTGTCCCAAAAATAAATAAAAACATTGAAAAAAAATTAAAAAAAAAAAGTAGAAGAGTTTCCATGAAAAAGGAGTCTCTGGATATCTGCAGTGAGATATCGAAATAGATCAAGTTTCATAATCCCTTATTTGTTTTTAGGTAACAGTATTTTGAGTTAATCATCTTTTGTCAGTTTATGTGTCTGAGTATGAAATGAGAGGTAGAGGTAGTGAGCTCTCTAGAAAATTAGAAACAGAGGTAGGATTATTCCTGCTATTTTAAGTAACTTTGCAGTCATCACCTGGCAGTGATGCCCATGCACTTTTCTGCTACTTTTTTTATGTATGTTTTTTTTTTCTGAGGCAGCATTGAAGGCTCTCCAAAAGGATTTGAGTTTGAATCCAATTTGATGGAATAGTATGGAATAACGTAGCCATAGGGTGAAATATGATGAGCCATTAAAACTGACTTTATAGTGGAATAGCTGGGAAGTATTCACAGTCAAGTAAGGGAAGATTTGTAGAATATCATATAAGTATCTAAATTATTATTATTATTTTTTTTAGAGATCTCAGTCCGGGAAGTTATATATACTAAAATGTTAGCAGTTGTGGTTATTCTTAGGAAGTGGATTCAGAGCAGGACTTTCTTCTCTTTTTTGCAGTTATATAGGTTTTGCAATGAACAGGTGTTATTTCTGTAATGGGGGGAAAATGAACACTGGGAGGATAAAAGGAAGTATACCTATATGGCAGGGGCATCTTTGAGTGATAGCACCTTGGTTCATATTTGTTTCTATTTTTTATTTTTCAAGTGTTCTGTATTGAGCATACATGTTACTTAAAAATTTTTTTAATGTTTATTTTTGGGGGGGGGGGAGGGGAAGAGACAGAGGGAGACACAGAACCCGAAGCAGGCTCCAGGTTCCGAGCGGTCAGCACAGAGCCGGACGCGGGGCTCAAACCCATGAACCGCAAGATCATGACCTGAGCTGAAGTTGGATGCTTAACCGACTGAGCCACCCAGGCACCCCCATGCATGCTACTTTTATACTTAAAAATCTAAGAGACTTTGCTAAAAAAACTAAGTGGTTGAATTCTGTGCAATTTTTAAAAACTACTTTAATAGTTATTTTAAAAATCAACGTGTACTTGTGGCTTCAGATCCTGTGTCTCCCTCCCTCTCCTTCCTTGCTCACGCTCTGTCTCTCAAAAATGAATAAACGTTAAAAAAAATCAACGTGTACTCATTGTACAGTATTGTAGCAATGAAGAAGAGTAGAAATAAACTTAAAAGCCATCCATAATGTACTCTATCTTGAATAGTCTTTTTAGGAATAATCTTTAATTTATTTAGTCTATAAGCAGATTAACAGGGTTCGAATCACAGTTCTCTTACTTTATAGCTGTGTGACCTTGGGTAAATTTCTTGGCCACTCTGTGCCTTAGTTTCCTCACCTGTAGAATGAGGGTAATAATAGCACCTACCACACGAGAGGATTAAATGTGTTACACATATATAAAGTGCATAAAATTGCCTGGCACACAGTTAAGTGCTCCATAAATGTAGTCTATTATTATTGTGCTATACTGTATACATCTGTATCATGCTTTTCAAAATTATTACTTAAGCTCTTCCCCCTTTTGTCGTATGTTATATTTCATGAACTGTGCTATTTCATCATGTGATGAATGCACCCTAGTTTACTTACTTAACCATTCTCACTGGACGTTTGCATGTGTCACCAAACTCCTTACGCACCACACACTAATTCTTAACCAGAAACACCCATCTGGAAAAATCTTGCGTATGTGAAAACTTGTTAGAGCAAACACCCTGAATCAGAGTGCTGATTCAAACAAACATCAGCATGCTGTGTCACGGTTTTATGTCGAAAAATGCTAGAATAGGAAAATACTGTTTTAATCTCAGAAGTTCATTTTAAAATCCAAACGAAACTTTATTTTCCACAGATGGTTGGTAAAGGATTCTTCCTAGTTCAAACCAAGGAAGTGTCAATGAAAGCTGAAGATGCTCAGAGAGTTTTTGGGGAGAAAGCACCTGACTTCCTTCCTCTGCTGAGTAAAGGTACCTTCTGGATGATTGGTGTACTTGTGTGGTTATCCTCCTGATGCATGATTAGAACTACTCTTGCCCTTAGCATTTCTCTTACATTGCCTTCTTTTTCTTGTTTATGTTTTTTTTCCTGTTACTATTCACAACTGGCAAAAATTTGGGGGCGCCTGGGTGACCCAGTCGGTTAAGCGTCCAACTTTGGCTCAGGCCATGATCTCGTAGTCCTTCGGTTCAAGCCCCACGTTGGGCTCTGTGCTGACAGCTCAGAACCTGGAGCCTGCTTCGGATTCTGTGTCTCCCCCTCACTCTCTCTCTCTGCCCCTCCCCTGCTCTCACTGTGTGTGTGTCTCTCTCTCAAACATAAACATTAAAAAAAAAAGTCAGAATTTCACATCATTCAAAAATCCCTGTGTAACTAACTAGAAATTAGGCAGTAGGTCTTTTCCCCCTATTCTGTCATGTTAGTACTTGAATGTCACATTTCATTATTATATATTTTGTTATTTCTAATTCTTATTGTATTGTACTACAGTGAGTGACTGTTTTGTTCTCCCTGTACAGAGTTACAAAGCACTTTATAAGGATTCTTTCTGCTCTAGTGTGCTTTGACCCTACTGGAAAGGAAGTAAGAAATGTAAACAAAATGATATACTATTTTATGTATTTAATATGATTAACTTTCCATGCATAATTAGGATTGTTTTCCCCAGTGGACAAATGCCACCAATAAATTTCAGGTACTGAAAACATGTCTGCAAACAGAGGAACTGGAATTTGTGTGCCCTCCTGAAGGGTTATATCTGCCTACATGTATTTGAAGGTATACCAATTCTAAAGGACAGAGTTCTGTTTGTCCGTCAGAGCAGGGACATGGTTTGCTCAAGAATTCATCAGGCTTTTCTTGACTGGCTGGAGCCAATATGTGTAGTAATATGCCGTGCTGATGGAATATACCCTAAAAAGATGGCATGTTTGCATTTACATGCTTTTTATGTATAAATTATAATAACCGTGAAACCTATATGAAAATGTTGGAGGATTGTTGGGAGAATTTTAATAGCTAATGCTGGGTATGACTCAGTAGTTATCTTTCTCTGGCTGACTTATTTCACTTAGTATTATACCCTCTAGCTCCATCCATGTTGCAAATGGCAAGATTTCATTCTTTTTATGGTTGAGTAGTATTCCATGTTATATGTGCGTATGTATGCATACACACACACACACACACACACACACACCCCACATCTCCTTTATTCATGCATCTATTGATGGACACTTGGGCCGCTTCCATAATTTGGCTATTATAAATAATGTATACATAGAGGTGTATGTATGAATTATAGGGTTTTTGTGTTTTTTGGGTAAACACGCAGAAGCGCAGTTACTGGATCATAGGGAAGTTCTGTTTTTAACTTTTTGAGGAACCTCCAGATGGTCTTCCACAGTGGCTATACCAGTTTGCTTTCCACCAACAGTGCCTGAAGGTTCCTTTTTCCCCACATCCTCACCAATGCTTGTTATTTCTTGTGCTTTCGATTTTAGCCATTCTGACAGGTGTAAGGTGATATCTCATTGTGGTTTTAATTTGCATTTTCCTGATGATCAGTGATATTGAGCATCTTTTCATGTGTCTGTTGGTCATCTGTATGTCCTCTTTGGAAAAATGTCTGTTCAGGTCCTCTGTCCATTTTTAATTGGGTTATTTCACTTTTTGCTGTTGAGTTGCATCCTAAAGTTCCTACTTTATATATTTTGGATATTAGTCCCTTATCAGATATTCATCTGCAAATATCTCCTCTCATTCAGTAGGCTGCCTTTTTATTTTGTTGCTTTTGTTTTTCTTGCCTGAGGAAACATACCTAGAAAAATGTTTCTATGGCTGATGTCAAAGAAATGACTGCCTATGTCTTCTACTAGTTTTATGGTTTCAGGTCTCACATTTAGGTCTTTAATCCACTTTGAGTTTATTTTTGTGTATGGTGTAAGAAAGTGGTCCAGTTTCTGGGGCGCCTGGGTGGCTCAGTCGGTTAAGCATCCAACTTCGGCTCAGGTCATGATCTCACAGTTTGTGAGTTCGAGCCCCGGATCTGGTTCTGTGCTGACAGCTTAGAGCCTGGAGCCTGCTTCGAATTCTGTGTCTCCCTCTCTCTCTCTGCTTCTCCCCTGCTCATGCTCTGTCTCTCTCTCTCCTTCAAAAATAAATAAAAACATTTCAAAGGGGCGCCTGGGTGGCGCAGTCGGTTAAGCGTCCGACTTCAGCCAGGTCACGATCTCGCGGTCCGGGAGTTCGAGCCCCGCGTCAGGCTCTGGGCTGATGGCTCAGAGCCTGGAGCCTGTTTCTGATTCTGTGTCTCCCTCTCTCTCTGCCCCTCCCCCGTTCATGCTCTGTCTCTCTCTGTCCCAAAAATAAATAAACGTTGAAAAAAAAATTTTTTTCAAAAAAATTTAAAAAAAAAGAAAGTGGTCCAGTTTCATTCTTTTGCATGTAGCTGTCCGCTTTTCCCAACACTATTTGTTGAAGAGACTGTCTTTTCCCCATTGTATATTCTTGCTTTCTTTGTCATAGATTAATTGACTATATAAGCATGGGTTTATTTCTGGACTCTATTCTATTCCATTGACCTGTGTGTCTATTTTTGTGCCAGTACCATACTGTTTTGATTATCTATAGCTTTGTAGTATATGTTGAAATCTGAGATTGAGATACCTCCAGCTGTATTCACCTTTTTCTTTTTTTCTAAGTTTTATTTATTTAAGTCATCTCTACACCCCACGTGGGGCTTGAACTCATGACCCCAAGATCAAGAGTCGCATGCTCCTCTGACTGAACCAGCTAGGTGCCCCTCTTCTTCTTTTTCAGGATTGCTTTGTCCATTCAGGGTCTTTTGTGGTTTCATACACATTTTAAGATTAATCTAGTTTCTGTGAAAAATGTTGTTAGTATTTAATAGGGATTGCATTAAATCTGTAGATTTCTTTGAGTAGTGTGGACATTTTAACAATATTATATTGGTTATTCCAATTCATGAGCATGGCATATTTTTCCATTTCTTTGTTTCATCTTCGGTTTCTTTCATCGGTGTTTTATAGCTTTCAGAGTACAGATGTCCTAGTTCCTTTGATGCAACTGTTTTGACATGGGAGCATTCTGATGGAACCTTGAAAACAAGCCTTTAAACTCTCAGCAGGTTTCAGAAATTGAATCAGCAGGGGCACCTGGGTGGCTCAGTCGGTTGAGCATCTGACTTCAGCTTAGGTCATGATCTCATGGTTCGTGAGCTTGAGCCCCACATCAGGCCCGCTGCTGTCAGTGCAGAGCCTGCTTCGGATCCCGTCTCCTTCTCTCTCTGCCCCTCCCCTGCTCATGTTCACTCTTTCTCTGTCAAAAATAAATAAACATTAAAAAAAAGAAATTGAGCCAATAATAATTGTAATGGACATCCTAAAGTGTGAGATTAGGGATGAAGTGAGTATATGGGCAGGTCTACATTAACGATTTATGTGCTCATGAAATGTTAGTGGAGTGACTTAATAGAAATGCTCCAACCCTGAGGGTAATATTTGTGCTTAAGTAACACAACATTCCACATGGAAGAAATAAAAGGACTAAACAAAAGAACTAAAACCAATGGGCAGATGTTACAGGAATTTCAGCAATAAACATCATATAAATAACTTTTAAAACCAGAGATACCCATAGGAAGTACTCACAGTCTAACGAGGTCATGCCAGGTCACGGCAGCCAACTTAAATCCCTTTCCACTGGCCAAACTTGGTATAATTTGGGCATCACAAAGGATAATGAACGGAATTGATTTAACAACAGAAATCCATGTATCCTGGGGCGCCTGGGTGGCTCAGTCGGTTGAGCATCCAACTTTGGCTCAGGTCATGATCTCGCAGTTTGTGAGTTCGAGCCCACATCGGGCTCTGTGCGGACAGCTCGGAGCCTGGAGCCTGCTTCGGATTCTGTGTCTCCTCCTCTCTCTGCCCCTCCCCTGCTCATGCTCTATCTCTCCATCGCTCAATAATAAATAAACATTTAAAAAAAAAAGAAATCCATGTATCCATAGTGATGACGAAAAAGGGAGGAGGAAATAAAAGGAAACCTCTTCTCCACTTTACAGAATACTATGAACTAATAAATGTAGAAGGAGTGATAAACTTTGGAAATCACCATCATCCAATCCCCAAGGTAATAATTAATTCAGATAAAGGTTATCAGTGGGTGCTAAAACTGTTGGGGTAAAAGTTGCTAATAAATAGGATATTTATACATTCTCATTCAAAAGGGAAATGTATTATTACAGCAGAGATTTGGTAATCACTCCCATCAAACTTAGCATCACGGAGGGCAGGACAGCCTGACATTGTGTTTCTTCTGATGCGATGCAATAAGAAATTCACAGCATCACCTGTGATGAGCTCATCCCAAAAATAACTTGAATCCAATCAAGACTTAATTGCTAGTTTATCTGAAAGAACGGAAATCTAGGGACATGTTAAATGACACTATGAGAAAATAATGATTCAAATCTTAAAAAGACATTCTACAGGACGACTGGTTAGCACTCTTCAGATAATGTTCTGGGAAACAAAAATGATGGGGGACCATTGTGGATTAAAAGAAACATAACAACTAAATACAGTGAATAAAACTTAATTGGAACTTGGATTGGGATGGGGTGAACTATAAAGCTATAAAAGACATCTTGGGGAAGCCTCAGGAAGTTTGGAGATAATATTATGGAATTACTGTTAGTATTCTTAAGTATGGTAATGATATTGTGGTCATGTGGGAGATTCGTGCTGAAGTGTCATGACGTCCTGTCATCATGTCCACTCTTCAAATGGCTGCAAAACAAAAACAGCATGGGTGTAGCGTGTGAGAAAGCAAATGGGGCCAAATGTTAATTTGATGGGTGTTAACATTTGAAGAGCAAATGGATGTTTTATATTATTCTTCCAACTTTTCTATATTGTTTGGAATTTTTCAAAATAAAATACTGGGGAAAAATTTTTGGCTGCCCAATATTGCATTGACTGATATGGAACAGGGAGCAGGCTTGTCAGTGGAAATATTCCAGCAGGACTTGGGTGGATTGGGTCCTTATCTAAAAGTGACCATCAATCATCCTAAGGAGGGTTTCTCAACCTCAGCATTACTGACATTTTAGGACAGATAACTGGGTGGGGGGCTGTCCTGTGCATTATACGGTGTTTAACAGCCCCCCGTGGCCTCTACCCCCCAGATCCCAGGAGCACACACCCCCAGTTGTGGCAACCAAAAATGTTTCTAGATATCGCTAAATGCCCCTTGGGGGGTAAAATCTCTCCCAGTTGCAAACCACTCTTCTGAGCCAAGGGCAAACTTTTTTTTTTTTCCAGAAAATTCACTTTTATTTCAAATACCTTGCACCTCAGAGTCTCTAAATCTTCCTCTCCAGTTAAAGCAGTTACTCACTTTCTTTTTTTTTTTTTTTAATGTTTATTTATTTTGAGAGAGACAGTGAGCAAGCAAGCAGAGGAAGGGCAGGGAGAGAGAGAATCCCAAGCAGGCTCTGCACTGTCAGCGCAGAGTCCAACACTGGTCTCGAATTCATGAACCTGAGATCATGCCCTGAGCCGAAATCAAGAGTCGGATGCCTAACCGATTGAGCCAGCCAGGTGCCCCACAAATTATTTACTTTCAATCAATAAAGCTTTTTGACTGCTAATTGAGAAAATTCATTGTGTTTTCCATCTTGAAAATCTAAACCTGCCGAATCCTCAGAACCATCTAGGGTGCTTTTAAAAACATAAGAAAGACTGATTTGAAAATTTCTGAGACATACTCTTAGAATCTGCATTGTAAAAAGTTTCCCCGATGACTCTAATGATTAGTCAGACTTGGGTTCCTTTGTTTGAGAGGGTCATTCATTCATTCATTTATTCAATAAACGCAAGATGAAGTCTGAGAAGTAGTAAAAGAGTCCGATGATAGAGGGCCTTCTAGGCCATTGTAGGGACTTTGGCTCCTAGTCTGAACTGAGAAACTTCTAGCTGTGTTTTTGAAGTATAGTTCACATATAACGCATTAGTTTCAGATGTACAACAATGATTCAGTATTTGTGTATATTGTGAAAGTATCATCACAATAAGTCTAGTTAATGTCTGTCACCGTATGCAGTTCCAAATTTTCTTTCTCATGATGAGGACTTTGATGGTCTACTCTCTTAGCAACTTTCCGATACGCAATACAGTATTATTAACTATAGTCACCATGCTTGGCATTATATCCCCATGACTTACATGTTTTATAAGTGGAAGTTTGTACCTTTTGAGCTCCTCACCCATTTGGCCCTCCCCTCACCCTACATCTCTCTGGCAACCACCACTCTGTTCTCTGTATCTATAAGTTCAGGGTTTTTTGTTTTTGTTTTTGTTTTTTTCAGATTCCACATATAAATGAGATCATACGCAGTTTGTCTTTCTCTGACTTATTTCACGCGGCATTATGCTCTCAACGTCCACCTGTATTGTTGCAAATGGCAAGGCTTCCTTTTTGATGGTTGAGTAATATTCCACTGTGTATGTGTGTCTGTGTAAACATGCCACATTTTCTTTCTTCATTCATGGACATTAATGGTTGTTTCCATATCTTGGCGGTTGTAAATAATGCTGCAGTGATCATGAGAGTGCATGTATCTTTTCAGGTCAGTGTTTCCATTTTCTTCAGGCAGGTACCCAGAAGTAGAATTGCTGAATCACATGGTAGTTCTAGTTTTAATTTTTTGAGGAACCTCCATACTCCTTTACATAGTGGATGCACCAATTTACATCCCTACCAAGAATGTCCAAGGGTTCCCTTTGTTCCACATCCTCACTCACATTTGGGTTTTTTTTTTTTTTTAAATGTTTATTCTTGAGACAGAGACAGAGTGTGAACAGGGGTGGGGCAGAGAGAGAGGGAGACACAGAATCCGAAACAGGCTCTAGGCTCTGCACTGTCAACACAGAGCCCAACGCAGGGCTCGAACCCACAAACTGTGAGATCATGACCTGAGCTGAAGTAGGACGCTTAACCGACTGAGCCACCCAGGCGCCCCTGTTGTTTCTTTTTGATGATAGCCATTCTAACAGGTGTGAGGTGATAAATCTCATCATGGTTTTGATTTTTTGTTTCCCTAATGAAAAGGTGTGGAGCACCTTTTCATGTTCTTGTCCATCTGTATGTCTTCTTTGGAAAAATGTCTATTCAAATCCTCTGCCCATTTTTTAATGATTGGTTTTTTGTTTTTTTTGTTTTTTTTTTTTTTTTTTTTTAAATTTTTTTTTTTCAACGTTTATTTATTTTTGGGACAGAGAGAGACAGAGCACGAACGGGGGAGGGGCAGAGAGAGAGGGAGACACAGAATCGGAAGCAGGCTCCAGGCTCTGAGCCATCAGCCCAGAGCCCGATGCGGGGCTCGAACTCACGGACCGCGAGATCGTGACCTGGCTGAAGTCGGACGCTTAACCGACTGCGCCACCCAGGCGCCCCTTAATGATTGGTTTTTTTTTTTTCCTATTGAGTTATATGAGTTCTTTATATACTTTGAATATTAACCCCCTATCAGATACAAGATTTACAAATATGTTCTCCCATTCAGCTTTTTTTTTTTTTTTTTTTTTTAAGTAAGCTCTAGGCCCGACATGGGGCTTGATCTCACAACGCCAAGATCAATACTTGAATGCTCGGGGCGCCTGGATGGCTCAGTCGGTTGAGCATCCGACTTTGGCTCAGGTCATGATCTCACAGTTCACGAGTTCGAGCCCCACATCGGGCTCTGTGCTGACCGCTCAGAGCCTGGAGACTGCTTCAGATTCTGTGTTTCCGTCTCTCTCTCTCTCTCTCTCTCTGCCCCTCCCCTGCTCACACTCTGTCTCTCTCTTTGTCAAAAATAAATTTAAAAAACATTTTAAAATTTTTTTAAAAAAATACTTGAATGCTCTACCGACTGAGCCAGCCATGCGCCCCTCAGCTGTGTTTTTAATAAACTTTTTATGTTGGAATAATTTAGTTTTACAGAAAAATTGCAAAGGTAGTACAGAGAGCTTCCATATGCCCTTTATCCAGATCCCCTAATGTTAGCATAACCGTGGTACGTTTATCAAAACTAAGTAATTTACATTGGTAAAATACTATGAACTTAAGCTGTAGTCTTTATTCAAATTTTACCAATCTTTTTTTCCAGTCATGTCCTTTTTCTGTTCCAGAATCCAGTCTAAGATCCCACATTGCATTTAGTTGTCATGTCTCCTTAGTCTCCTCTAATCTGTGGCGGTTTCTTTTAGTCTTCTTTGTGTTTCATGACCTTGAAATATTTTGACAGTACTGGTAAGTTGTTTTATAGAATGTGCCTCCATTTGGGTGTGACTGATGTTTCCTCTGCTTAGATTGAGGTTTGGGGGGAAGAGGTGAAGTGCCCTTCTCATCGCATCACATCAGGGGGTACAGGATATCAACGTGATTTATCACTGGGGCATTGGCTGGCCTTAGTTCAGCCTTGGTTCTGCCGGGTTTCCCAAACACTGCAAAGTTCCTGCTTTTTCCTTGTCATACTTTGTTCTTTGGAAGTTGAGTCACTAAGACCAGCTTACGCTCAAGGCGAGGAGAAATAAACTACACCTCCTGGAGGTGATGGTATCTGCCTACATTGTTTGGAATTCTTCTCTAAGAAATATTTGTCCCTTCTCCCCCATTTATTTATTCAATCATCTATTTCTATCAGTAGGGAACATGAATATGTACTTTATTCTTTGGGTTATAATCCAGTACTATCAAATTATTCCAGTGTTAGCCACTGAAAGTTCTCTTAGGTTCGTTCCTCTGTCCTTTTGACATGCTATTGATTTGTTTATTGATTTATACCTTATTATGCCGGATAAGAAGACTTCCACTATCATGTTGTATAAAGTAATGAGGAGAAGACATTCTTGTTCTGTTAGTGGTCTCAAAGTGTTCAATCTCACCATGAAGAATGATGTTGGTTGTAGGATTCTCATCTATACCTTTTATTAGGCTAAGGGAGTTTCATTCTGTCCCTAGTTTGTTGAATTTTTATCAGGCACGGATATTGAATTTCGTTGAATGGGGTTTTTTTTCTGTATTTATTGAGATAATATTTTTTTTTTATTATCTAGTCATTTAATCTGGTGAATGACTTTTGTTGATTTTGAATGTTGAGCCAGCCTTGTATTCTTGAGATGAACTCCCTTGATCGTGATAGATTGATTGTCTCTTTAATAAATTGCTAGTTTCAGTTTGCTAATATTTTATTGAAGATTTTTGCATCTTTGTTCATGAGGGACATTGGTCTGTAGTTTTCTTGTAATATCTTTGTCTGACTTTGATATTAGGGTAATGCTGGCCTCATAAAATGAGTTGGGGTGTGTCCTTTCTCTTCTATGATCTTGAATAAATTTTGGAGAATTGGTATAATTTCTTCTTCTTTTTTAAGTTTATTTATTTTGAGAGACAGAGAGAGCAGAGGAGGGGCAGAGAGAGAGAGGGAGAGAGAAAATCCCGGGCAGGCTCCATGCTGTCAGTGTAGAGCCCGATGTGGGGCTTGAACTCACGAACCGTGAGATCATGACCTGAGCCGAAACCAAGAGTCGGATGCTTAAACTGGCTGAGCCACCCAGGCGCCCCGGTATCATTTCTTCTTTAAATGTGTGATAGAACTCACCAGTGGAACCATCTGGGCCTGGAGATTTGGGGAGAAAGATTTTTAGAAAGTTTAATTTACTTATTAAATTATTTACTTATTAGTTTACTTACAGGGTACTTAGGGCTATATTTTTCTTTTTGAATGAATTTTGATAGTTTTTGTCCTTCAGGGAACTGTTTCATTTCAGAAATCTAAGTTATCAAATTTATGGACATAGAGTTGTTTATAGTATTTCTTTGTTCTTATTAACATCTGTGGGATCAGTAGTGATGTCCCACTTATATTCCTGCTATTAGTAATTTGAGAAGAAGCAGTTCTTTGTTTCACTGATTTTTTTTTCTATTGCTCTTCCCTTTTCAATTTTATTGTTCTCTGCTCCACTAAGTATTATTTCCTTCCTTCACTTGTTTTATATTTGATTTGCTTCTCTTTCTCTAGTTTCTTAAGGTTTAAGCTTAGGTTATTGATTGTAGATAATTTCTTCTTTTTTAATACAGTTGATTCTCATTATTCACAGTAGTTATGTTGAGTCACTGTGAGCACTGAGGTAGTGAGTACTGCTCCTAGGAGAAATATGGGGTTAAGTTTCTATAAATCTCTGGTCACAACATTTTTGTCAGTCAACCCATACATAATCTTGTCATAAGTTTGTTTCTATCCAAAGACATCTTACTCAGTATATGTTATTGATTCATTCACATTGAGCCAACAGCACTATATAACTCTTATCAAATGAAGCTTATCCAACAGGTATTTTCTCTGAAAGGCACATCACAGCCTTCCTAAGCTTAGGGACATTAGACAGCACTTTTGCACTACATCTGGGGGCCATTTTAAACAGCAGGATCACCAACAAGGCCCACAAAATGTGGGGCACCTGGGTGGCTCAGTCGGTTAAGTGTCCACTCTTGATTTCAGCTCAGGTCATGATCTCATGGTTCCTGGGATGGAGCCCCGCATTGGGATCTGCTCTGACAGTGTGGAGCCTGCTTGGGATTCTCTCTCTCCCTCTCCCTCTGCCTGTACCCCGCTCACATGCACACGTGCACGCTCTCTCTCTCTCTCTCAAAAATAAATTTAAAAAACTTTTAAAAATCTTATTAACCCCCCCCCACACACACACACACACACACACAAAATGTGGAAAACATGGCACTGAAACTGAAAAGGACACTTGGTTACGGCGTGAGAGCTGAAACAAGAAGGCAGGGGATCGCTTTGTTCAGCTTCACCTGGGAACGTGGGTGTCAGGCAGCTCAAAGCTCTTGCTGCTCTGTGTTTGTCTATGAATGACCATGAGAACACCGCAAGTATTCATTTGGGGGTTACAGATAAATTTTACCAAGTTGGCAAATGTGCACATAAGGAATCTGAATAATGAGGATCAACTGTGTATTCAGTGTTAAAAAGTTTCCTTTAAGCACTGCTTTAACTGCATCCTACAAATTTTGACATGTAGTTTTATGTAAGTCACGGCATACTCACTGTGTTTTATAAATCTGAGAATCTCTGTCTTTTTTAAGTTTATTTCTTTATTTTGAGAGAGAGAGAGAGAGAGCAGGGAAGGGGCAGAGAGAGAATGGGGGAGAGAGAATACCAAGCAGGCTTTGCGCGATGCCCGATGCAGGGCTTGAACTCACAAACAGTGAGCTCGCTGCAATCAGCCTGAGACTGTCAGTGCGGAGCCCGCTTCACATCCTTTGTCCTCCTCTCTTTCTCTCTCTCTCTCTCTCTCTCTCTCTCTCTCTCTGCCCCTTCCCTGCTTGTTCTCTCTCTCTCTCTCTCTCTCTCTCAAAAAATAAATAAATAAATAAATAAAACTTAAAAAAAAACGTTTAATTGGACACTTTAAATTCTTTGTGTTTTGCTGCTTTGTGCTATAATGGCAGAGTTGATTAGTTGTGATGGACACAGTATGGCCCACAAAGCCTAAAATATTTCCTGTCTGGTCCTTTACAGAAAAAGTGTGTTGACCCCTGTTGTAGTTCAGACTATTTTCAGTTTCCCTTGAGACTTTTTACTTGATCCATTGATTTAGACGTATATCGTTTAATTTCCAAACATTTGGACATTGTCCAGATGTGTTTGTTATTTCTAGATTAAAGCTATTACGGCCCAAAAACACACATTATATGATTTCTATTTTCTTATAGCCTGTCTTGGTGACTATTCTGTGTGCATGCAAGAAGAATATATACTCTGCTTTTGTTTGGTGGAATATTCTATAAATGTCCACTAAGTCAGTTTGGTTGATGGTGCTATTCAATTCCTCTATATCCTTCCTGATTTTCTGCCTACTTGTTCTGTGAATTACCGAAGGAGGGAATGTTGAAGTTTCCAACAATAACTGAATTTGTCTATTTCTGTTGTCGGTTCCTATCACATTCTGCCTCATGAATTTTGAAACTCTATTGTTAGATGCATATACATTTAAGATTGTTACGTCTTCTTGTTATTATGCAGTGTCCCTCTGTCTCTGATACTCTTCCTTGTTCTGAAATCTACTTTGTCTGAAATATAGCTACTCCAGCTTTCATTTGGTTCTTTAGTGTCTCATCATATATCTTTACCCCTTTTCTTTTAATTTATTGAATTCTGTAGATCTAAAGTGAGTTTTTATAGACAGCATATACTTGGTTCTTGCTTTTCAATCCAATCTGATTTCACAGTTCATGGGTTCGAGGCCTGCGTTGGGCTCTGTGCTGACAACTCAGAGCCTGAAGCCTGCTTCATATTCGGTGTCTCTTTCTCTGTCTGCCCCTCCCCCCCTCATGCTCTGCCTCTCTCTCTGTCTCAAAAATAAACTTCAAAAAAATTAAAAATGGGCACCTGGGTGGCTCAGTCGGTTAAGCTTCCGACATCAGCTCAGGTCATGATCTCACAGTTTATGAGTTCGAGCTCAGAGCCTGGAGCCTGCTTCAGATTCTGTGTCTCCTCTCTCTGCTCGCTCTCTCTCTCTCGAAGATAAATAAACATTTGAAATTAATTAATTAATTAATTAATTTAAAAAAATAAGACAAATATAGATCATATTTTACTGGGGGTTTCAGAGCAGAGGAATGTCACAATCCCTTTAAAATGTAACTTTTGGGGCGCCTGGGTGGCGCAGTCGGTTAAGCGTCCGACTTCAGCCAGGTCACGATCTCGCGGTCCGTGAGTTCGAGCCCCGCGTCAGGCTCTGGGCTGATGGCTCAGAGCCTGGAGCCTGTTTCCGATTCTGTGTCTCCCTCTCTCTCTGCCCCTCCCCCGTTCATGCTCTGTCTCTCTCTGTCCCAAAAATAAATAAACGTTGAAAAAAAATTTTTTTTAAAAAAATAAAATGTAACTTTTACCACTGTGGTTGCTCTAAGGGGGAAGCAGAGAGACCACCTAGAAGGCCATTGCTGTAATCTGAGACATGATAGCGATTCATTCCAAGGTCATGTTAGATAACGTAGAAGACGGTGTTAGATAGGACATCCAGGCATCTTTTTTGCTTACTTCAAAATCTCAGTTTTTCATGACAGCTCAACTATTTAGATTTAAAGCTACTGCCAACTATTTGATAACATGTTCACACTAAAATACTTTTTTAAAAAGGTAACCAGTGATCTTTATTGACCTCCTAGTTCAGTTTGAAATAATCACAGTAATTGTACTCACCATCCTTAGACAAGTAGGACTGCTTAAAAAGTGCGTTGTCAGGGGAGGGGGCGGGGATGAGCCAGATGGGGGATGGGCATTAAGGAGGCACTTGTTGGGATGAGCACTGGGTGTCATATGTAAGAGATGAATCACTGGTTTCTATTCCTGAAACCAGTACTACACTGTATGTTAACTTGAATTGAAATAAAAATTTTTAAAAAGTACACTGGCAGTATTGTAGGTTTCTTTTTTAATTTCGGATTATCCACACACGTTAATCAAAACTGCTGCACCCGTCCACCTTTTTGGTTGGTGTTTCTTTGTTGGCAAATTATTTGGTCACTTACTGGAAGTTCATCATAATCTATTTAAAAAAAATTTTTTTTAACGTTTTTTATTTATTTTTGAGACAGAGACAGAGCATGAACGGGGGAGGGGCAGAGAGAGAGGGAGACACAGAATCAGAAGCAGGCTCCAGGCTCTGAGCCATCAGCCCAGAGCCCGATGCGGGCTTGAACTCACGGACCATGAGATCGTGACCTGAGCTGAAGTCAGACGCTTAACTGACTGAGCCACTCACGCGCTCCCATCATAATCTATTTAAAGAATATCAACTGGGGCACCTGGGTGGCTCCGTTGGTTGAACGTCCGACTTCAGCTCAGGTTGTGATCTTGCAGTTTGTGGGTTTGAGCCCCCATTGGGCTCGCTGCTATCAGCTTGAGACTGTCAGCATAGAGCCCACTTTGGATCCTCTGTCCTCCTCTCTCTCTGCCCCTCTCCTGCTTGTGCACTCTCTCTCTCTCTCTCTCGCTCTCTCTCTCTCTCTCTCAAAAAATAAATAAAACTTTAAAAAAAAACATTGACCTGCACACTTTAAATGCATGGACTTTTAAAAAAAATAAAGAATATCAACCAAGTTGGGGCGCCTGGCTGGCTCAGTCGGTAGAGCACGTGACTCTTTATCTCAGGGTCCTGACTGAGTTCAAGCCCCACATTCAGTGTAGAGCTTACTTAAAAAAAAAATCAACCAAGTTACATGCCTGGGTAATTCCAGCAAAACTGTGTTCCTGAATTCTAGATTATGTTCTCTTTACAGAATACAGGAACTTTCAGTAATAAATGTTCGACTTTAAAAAATGTATCTACTGTATTTTCTTGTAGTGATCCTGAATAAAAGCATAATCTGTTCCACCTTAACTCAAACTTTCCACTCTCTGAAAAACTGAAAACCCTACTTTTATCATCAGCTTTTTCTTTGTTGCATGCCTTTGACTTGTGGGGAAAAAAAAAAAAAAACCTGGTAAGTTGTCCTGTAGTATGCATGGGGTTGTTTAATTTGTTCCTCTCGAGTTCTTATAGATCAGAAGTCAGAGAAAAGCCTTCTTAAACTCAGGTTTAGTTCCATTTTTGGCAGGACTATTTCACAGATGGTACTATTTCCTGTAGCATTCAATGAGAAGGCATATCATGTCTGGTTGTTGAACTTGTAGCTGATTGATCAATAGGTTCAGGTGGTGATGGCCTTAGCTTGTCATCATAGAGTTTCCTGTCTGTCTTCCCTGTGGGATGCTAAGACCACTGATGATTATCACCTGGATCCAATTTTTTATTAGGAGTTATGAAATGATCATTTTCCTTTTTTTAAATTTTTTTTTAATGTTTATTTTTGAGAGAGAGAGAGAGACAGAGTGTGGGTGGGGGAGGGGCAGAGAGAGAGAGAGAGACACCGAATCGGAAGCAGGCTTCCGGTTCTGAGCTGTCATCACAGAGCTCGTCGCGGGGCTCGAATTCATGAACTGTGAGATCATGACCTGAGCTGAAGTCAGGCGCTCAACCGACTGAGCCCCCCAGGCACCCCCAAAATGATCATTTTCTAACCATGTCACTTCCTCTGCATATATTAATGGATGTTAACAGACCTTCTCGTACGCTGTAGCTGTTTGGTTAACTTGAAATACACTTCGTATCAGAAAAGCAGAATAAAGGGAAAATAATTAAGCATCCACTTTCAGAGCAATGAATCGGTACCCTAGCAAGCTACCGTGACGTCCAGTGAACTTTCTCTCTTTTCTCAATATCATTTTGAGCTCCTGACTGTTTCTATATTCAGTATGTTTTAATACAAATTGCAGTCATTATTCCTTCTGTGACAGTGTCCCATCTTTGGCAACTGGGAGCCCCTTCAGGCTGGCTCCGGTGTCCTTTTGGTACAACCGTATTGACCTTTGATAGTCTCCTTGCTTTTCGGTTCAACAAGATATTCCAGGTTAATCGTCTCCATTTCTTGCCCCTGACAGAGAACCATGCATTTTTCTGAGCAGACGTTCCCCACTTAACCTTCTTTTCTGTATGTAGCACCTATCTTGATCTATACACTGTGATGCCGAAAAACCCATACTTTGTCCTCTGTATCTAATCGTGCAGTTTACATTTAGACGTTGTGCCGTTTCTGTGTCCGTTGTTTGTATTCAGTCACAAGCCCAGGGCGCTGTGATCTTTCTCCTTGTTCCTGTGTCTTGTCTTATGGCACATGCCTACGTTCAGCTCAGTATTTCATGGCTTAGTACTTCATTGGTCTCCTTTGCCCCATATTTGTTTAATGGGTGTATGTCCTTTTTTTAAGAAACTTACAATTTTCTGGAGGTTAGGACATATCCAGTACTTAGGAGTTGAAAAGCCACTCTACCAGGGAACGTAGTGATAAGTGAATAAATACAAATTGAATCAGAGGACACATTTTGCTTGGCTAACTCATGGCCACCTTGGCCCATAATTTGATACCAGTAGTTCAGTGCTACATTTAAATCCAAGCCAAACTGAATCATAAATCTTGACGCTAGAACTTAAAGTGCAGGTGATTTCAAAGTATTCAAATGAACGCAAGGGCAAGGAGGCACAACTGCTCTATTCACGGAATGAAAACTGGGAGTCTTTGGTTCTAGAAAAGCACTTTCAGGTGGTCATTCCTTTTGGTGCCTGGTCTCAATTCCTACTTGGCCTAGAGTCATTTATTGGTGGCCCACGACGTGGCCGGTAAGTAGGAGCGTTGGAAGCCAGGCCGGCTGCCTGGCAAAGCCGACTCGTGGGGACCTGGATTGCTTTTGATCATATTTGTCATCAACCCTTTTGTGTGCTGCTAAAAGAGTGGGCTTTTTGTGGTTTTCCTAGAAGAATGAAAACCAGAAAAGCCAGACTACCTACAGCACTTAAAAATGTGACCCTGGTCCTGTAAGAGCACCGAAGCTACCCATCGTGTGATGAGACCCTGTCAGTCTGCCTTATGATTACAGTTGGAAGAAGTAGCTGAAGTGATATGGCCCCTCTGTCTACTTCCTTCTTCCTCTTCTCTTACCCCCAAGGAAGAGGCTGGGGAGTCTTCACAATATAAAGAAGAAAAAGATTCATTTTAGGGGTGCCTGGGTGGCTCAGTCGGTTAAGCATCTGACTCTTGATTTCGGCTCAGGTCATGATCTCACGGTTTGTGAGATTGAGCCCCACCTCGGGCTCCCGCTGAGCACTGAGTGTGGAGCCTGCTTGGGATTCTCTCTCTCCCTCTTTGTCTGCCCCTCCCGTTTGCAGGTGTGTGTGTGTGCGCGTGCGTGCGTGCGTTCTCTCTCCCTCAAATAAATAAACTTAAAAAAATAAATAGATTTGTATTCCTGTTCAGACAACACGTCTTGGGTTTTCTTCTAGGTCCTGTTATTGCCTTGGAGTTCAGTGGAGATGGTGCTGTAGAAGGGTGTCACCTTATTGTCAACGAGATATTCAACGGGACCAAGGTACAAGATTTTATCGACTGTTTCTTTTTTTTTTTTCCTTTATTTATTTTTGAGAGAGAGACAGAGTGTGAGCAGGGGAGGAGCAGAGACAGAGAGGGAGACACAGAATCCGAAGGAAGTTCCAGGCCCCAAGCTGTCAGCACAGAGCCCGACGTGGGGCTCAAACTCACGAACCACGAGATCATGACCTGAGCCAAAGTCGGACGCTCAACCGACTGAGCCACCCAGGCGCCCCTTTATTGACTGTTTCTATTTCAGTCACACCTTTCATTTCATTTCCTTTTCCTCATGGTCAAATAGTGCTTTTTTTTTTTTTTTTAAATGCGTTTAAAAAAAAAACGGCAGATCATGATTTTTTAGACTCTGTGGTGAATAATTGGGAGCCAAGCTTTGGCTGTTCCCTGCCATATTAAAATTGTAATAGCTTAAAAGTTTACAAAATAAGAATCTACTAATTTCAAGACCTTCAATAATACATGAGTTTCTAATGTAAAAAAATCTCATTAAATGTCTAAGTCCTTCCTTTTTGGAAAACTCATGATACGCTGAAAAATGTTCCGTTTCTAAGATTATATATACTTTGGACAGATGAGCCTGTTGCTTACTGTTCATTTTGATTTGCTTCAGTAATTCTCCATCAAACATTGAATCTCAGCTATATCTAGAAATCATTACGGGTAGGTAGTTTCTAGATATGTTGATGAGGTTGCTGCAGCTAAGGATTTCAGACTTAGTAACTTAATAGAACTCAAAGACCAAACATATAAGAATATTAAATGAGTGCTGATATAGTTATTTTTTTAAAATTTTTTTTCAACGTTTTTTATTTATTTTTGGGACAGAGAGAGACAGAGCATGAACAGGGGACGGGCAGAGAGAGAGGGAGACACAGAATCGGAAACAGGCTCCAGGCTCTGAGCCATCAGCCCAGAGCCCGACACGGGGCTCGAACTCACGGACCGCGAGATCGTGACCTGGCTGAAGTCGGACGCTTAACCGACTGCGCCACCCAGGCGCCCCTAGTTATTTTTTAAGAAATATCTGAGATGAAATTTTTGGCTTTGTTGTCTGATCTGGCTTATAGTCTCTTTTTTAAAAAAAATTTTTAGGGGCGCCTGGGTGGCGCAGTCGGTTAAGCGTCCGACTTCAGCCAGGTCACGATCTCGCGGTCCGTGAGTTCGAGCCCCGCGTCGGGCTCTGGGCTGATGGCTCCGAGCCTGGAGCCTGTTTCCGATTCTGTGTCTCCCTCTCTCTCTGCCCCTCCCCCGTTCATGCTCTGTCTCTCTCTGTCCCAAAAATAAATAAACGTTAAAAAAAAAAATTAAAAAAAAATTTTTAGCAGTTTTTTTAACATTTGTTTATTATTGAGAGACAGTGTGAGCAGGGGAGGGGCAGAGAGAGAGGGAGACACAGAATCCAAAGCAGGCGCCAGGCTCTGAGCTGTCAGCACGGAGCCTGACACGGGGCTCGAACTCACAAACCGTGAGATCATGACCTGAGCCGAAGTCGGATGCTTGACTGACTGAGCCACCCAGGCGCCCCCATGGCATATAGTTTCTTGAACTTGCATAATTTAAAGAACATTGTCTTTTGTCTCATTTTATCACCACGACAGTCCTAAGGGGAAGGGTAGATGTAATTAGGTTGAATAGAAGAAAATGGAGAAAATGGTTATATGATTTGGAGGTTTTAGATCTGAATGAGTCAGAGATAATCTAATCCAACGTTTCCATTTTACAGGTGTAGAACGTGAGCGCAGAGAGGTTTATTGAATTGTGAGCCTCATACAGCTAGTCTGTGAGGAAGCTAGACTAGAACCCGGGTCTCCTCTAATTCCTGGCTGACATTTGTAAAAACGAGTTTTGAAGGGTTCTACTGAGTACTGCTCTACTGATGTTTAGAAAATATGTTATTCAAAATTAGTAATATATCTTTAGCAGCTTTCAGAAAGATAATCTCAAGTTTTGCTCTTTAGCATGTTGAATTTGTTCTCAGGAAAGAAAAGAAACTAAGAGTTCTTTAAATAGGGGCGCCTGGGCGGCTCAGTTGGTTGACCGACCAGCTCTTGATTTCAGCTCAGATCATGGTCTCACGGTTCGTGGGGTCAAGCCCTGCATCGGGCTCTGTGCTGACAGCATGGAGCCTGCTCGGGACTCTCTCCCTCTATCTCTCTGCCCCTCCCTTGGTCATGCACATGAGGGCGTGTGCACGCACACCATCTCTCTCTCTCTCTCTCTTTCTCGATGCTCCTCCCCCGCTCCCGCTCTTTCAAAATAAATGAACATTTTTTTAAAAAAGTTCTTTAAGCCTCTTTATTCAGTGGCTTTCACAACATTGACTGTTGGATATTTACAAAACAGTAACATCCCAAGAGTGATAAAGTACAACTGAAGTATTATGAAAGCAAAGACCTTAATTATACCGTAAAATGCTTTTAAAAGAGTTCAGTGTGCATTATAACTGCTGAAACTATGTTCTATGGATTCTACAGAATACTGGTTAAATATTATAGATGATGTACTTGAATTTCTTTTAATAGCAAGCTTGTTCTGCAGATGACGTGGGCTTTGGAATTTGGGGATTACTGGTATTTATTTTTTTTTGCTTCTTTTGTATTTAAAATAGATGTTTGTATCCGAAAGCAAGGAGACAGCGTCTGGAGACGTAGACAGCTTCTACAACTTCGCTGACATACAAATGGGAATATGAAGTGCAACATGGAACCAAGGACTTGATATTAAGCCCTTTTTAAATTGTGTGTTAGCGGTTTTTACTAATGTTAAAACTGTCAAAGCATATTTTTAAATAAACTGTTGAATACTGCATTATTTACTTCAGGTTCGAAAACAGTTCGTTTTGGGGGCGCCTGGCTGGCTCAGTCGGTAGAGCGTGCGGGTCTTGATCTCAGGGTCGTGAGTTCAAACCCCGCACTGGGCGTGGAGCCTACTAAAAATAACAACAACAAGAAGTTCATTTTAAGTTAAGTAGTTTTCATCAGCTTAAAAACTACTTGGCCCACTTCAATAAGCTTGCAGTTTTGTTTCCCTGCTGAGGATACTGTCATTAGGACATAGAAGTGGCTAGCAGTTCATCATTTTAATCCTAATTAGATATTCTTTCAAATCCCTAAGAATTTAAACTTTTCTCAGTGCTCCATACTATCGTTTGAGAATACATTCCATTGCTTCTTTTCTTCTTTAATTTAGAGAGATTTGTTACTAGCTGATCGATTAGAATGAACCTCTGCACACTTGTTTTCACGTATTCATATTCGGTTAAATAATTGCTTCCTAGTTGCATAATACGGCAAATGAGATTTTGTACGCGGAATTGAGATAATGCTTTGTAAATTGAGTTTTTTTTAACAAATAGGTATTTGATGACCAGTTTTGCAATTAACTCTACTAACTGATGTTGGTATAGCTGTTTAAAGACTACTTTGTGAGTAGTATGATTATCTGAATAAATTCCACGCCGTGTCGTTTTTTTACTACAACTGCTAGATACCCTCTTCTGCTTCTTGGTGAGAAAAGGTATATGCAACACTAAAAGCACAGGAACCCCGTCACCGGCAGTTTTCAGAAAGGCGAAATCACCTGCTTGTGTGGGTTATCAGAAGGATGAGAACGAAACCTTGTGACATTCAGGTACGAAATGCTTAGTCACGATGAAAAGCTATGCAGGTTATTAAAAAACTAGACCAATTTGATGGCCAGTAGATACACCGCTCACCAAGTTCTGTTCACGTATGACGAAATTCCTTCGACTGCTTTAAAGCACTATTTTCCAAATCAACCTGACCGTAATAATTTCCCAGGAGGTAGGGGAGAGCTGCGGGTTTAAAAACCCACGTTCCTGGGCCCAGTCCCCAGATACACCGATTCAGTCTCCGGGGGAAACCTGGCGGTGAGGAGTTTGCCGTAATCTGAAGTGATCAGTTCAGAAGATGTTGATGGGGTGACCTGCAGAGAAGGGGCTGAGCCTGCCATGCACACCACATTTATTTAGCAGCTAATAGGAAATTAGCTTTCATAGCTCTATTTTTAAAACGAACCTTAAATTTAAATCTATTTTGGTAAGCCAAGACTGAACATAGCCACTTATTAAAAATGCCTCTTATGATTGTTACTAAAAATATACTTTCGTGTGTTAACTGCTTTTGGATACTTGCAGATTAATTTATAACTACTACATTGAACTGTGTGTGGATGTTCAGAAATAACGCAAAGACTTTTCACTTTAATAATATTGAGGGGCGCCTGGGTGGCTCAGTCAGTTGAGCGACCGACTTCGGCTTGGGTCACGATCTCCCGGTTTGTGAGTTCGAGCCCCGCGTCGGGCTCTATGCTGACAGCTCGGAGCCCGGAGCCTGCTTCGGATTCTGTGTCTCCCTCGCTCTCTGCCCCTCCCCCACTCATGCTCTGTCTCTCTCTGTCTCAGAAATACATAAACATTAAAAAAATTTTTTTAATTAATAATATTGACCACCTCCCCTATGTCTGGCCTCGTGGTAGCCGTAGCATTGTGTCATTTTGGTCTTTTGTAAGAGCATTCTATACTACCTACTCAACCTCTCCTTAAATCAGAATGATTTCATAAGATGCAAATAAGAATTGGTGACAGGTTTAACATCATTTCGCTCATAATTCACAAATAAGCTTTGCAATTAGTGGTCAGAGGGCATTAACTTTTCCCGTAGTTAGGCTAAATTAATCGTATTCCTTCTGATCATTAATTAAATGGCAATCATTATTCAACCCCATTACTCACACTTTAAAATGATTGCAGTACTTTTTGTTTTTCAAAAATATAATCCAGAAAGATTCTTTTGTAGTCCATAAGCGTGATGATTAGGTATTCATGCCGCTGTGTGACATGTGCCTCCCTCCAATCCTGCTATGACCTCGGCACATGACCCATGTGACGTGAAAAAAAAAAAAATCACACAACGTTACGCAAAGCTGTAAGCTGAGTTCTTTATCTATGGCATTTTGGCAAAAAAAAACACAAAACCCTCAGGAATATAACATGTAAGGGAGATGTGAATTTTAAAATATCCACTAAATTTAGGATCTACTAACCAAAGCCTAAAATTTTATATTCTTCAGTTGGATGAGAGCTTTTACCTAAGTAAGCTTCATTTGTCTTTAAGGACAGTCATTTGACTTCTGAATGTTTGAAAAGGTTTTTAAAAATAAGTCGTGCTATGGTTGTTCTTTCTATAATTCTAAACTCTGATAGTAATTATCCTACATTTAATTTGTGAATAGGTTTTGAATTCATGAACATTTATTAGCAATGAAAAATTAGTAATTTTATTAAGTTATACATGTTTAAACGTTATATTAGCTCATTTCTCTTGTGTGATCAGTACTGCTGTTTTGGCTTCTGTATATTTCTGCCTAGCTTTTGTATGTAATTTATGCCTAGTGTTTATAAAATGTGATTTGTAATAAACGTTGTTAAAATGAAAGTGGCTGGGGTGCCTGGCTGGCTCAGTCGGTAGAGTGTGCGACTCTTGATCTCACGGTCGTGAGTACAAGCCCCACGTTGGGGGGGTAGCGTTTACTTTCTTTAAAAATTATAAAATGAAAATGCCTTAACACTAATTTTTCAAGTGCACTTCTAAAACATACATTTACTTGTATGTGTGCCAAGATGTGACCATGGCACATATTTTTTAATGATAAAGGTAAAATAGACTGGTCTAATCTCTGTCTTATGCTAATGAGAAACAAGCTGTGTGCCGTGTGTGTGTGTGTGTGTGTGTGTGTGTATATACACAAAGCACTCTAGAGAAATGCAAAGGAAGCAGAAAACTTGTTTTAATCTCAGGAATTCCCAATATAATGTTTCCTTTGTTAAAAGATACATTTTCTTATGATTCAATATCTACTAAGATTGGGCATTTCTCTCTTTCATATTTAAGAAAATAATGAATTGTTTGTGATATAATTTCTTTCAGGTTTATACAAATGGACCTTATTTTTAAATTACTACCAGATTGGGGTGCCTGGGTGGTTCAGTCAGTTAAGCATCCGACTTCGGCTCAGGTCATGACCTCATGGCTCGTGAGTTCGAGCCCCGCGTCAGGCTCTGTGCTGATGCCTTGGAGCCTGGAGCCTGTTTCCGATTCTGTGTCTCCTTCTCTCTCTGCCCCTCCCCTACTCATGCTCTGTCTCTCTCTGTCTCTCAAAAATAAATAAACATTAAAAAAATTACTACCAGATTTACTAGCTTTTTGTACTCAACCTCTCCCCCCTCCCCCTGCCCCCGAGCCCATAAAGTACTGAAACTGTAGATTGGTTAGTTTTTAAAATAACATTTTTTTCTATGTATGAAGCTTCTCCATGTGCATTTAAAACATGGGGGGGGGGGGGAGACAGAAATGTACAAGACAATAGAAAAATTCCTTCCTATTTATTGGATAATTCTCGCTGCGTGGCGTTTAGATCTTATTTTTCTCATTTAAAAGGGACGTATTTAGGGGCGCCTGAGTGGCTCAGTTGGTTAAGCGTCTGACTTCAGCTCGGGTCACGATGGCACTGTTCATGAGTTCAAGCCCCACATCAGGCTCTGTGCTGACAGCTGAGAGGCCGGAGCCTGCTTCGGATTCTGTGTGTGTGTGTGTCTCTCTCTCTGCCCCTCCCCCACTCATGCTCTATCTCTCTCTCTCAAAAGTAAGCATTAAAATTTTTTTTTTAAAAAAGGGACGTATTTAACTGTGTTCCCTATAGGAAGAAACGATACTGTCATTAGGGTATGATTACTCCTTCAAAATCCATTCTAGAAACTAATTTATCCTTTAAAAGCATGACACTAAAAAATTTGAATTTTAGTAATGAAAACCTTTTTGTTCTAAAAATGGAGTCATTCACTGTTGACTTGGGTTTTCTTCTCTGGTAGATCGTGTTGGAGGGGTTGGCAATCAGTCTTACACAGTAAGCCTTTAAACTACGTACTTCTCTCTTGACATTTTGGCTTTTAGTGGCAAACTCCAGCAAGATGATCAGAAAAGCAATCTCTTCCTTTTCCAGTGTTTGGGGGCTTTCCTGGTGAGGGCAGGTGCTCACGTATAAGTAGGTGGCGAGGGGGGCAGGAGCACAGGTCGGCGAAGTCCCAGCCTTGGCACTTGGGTTCTGATTCCCCGCCCCCCCCGCCCAGTGGGGTCCTGCCTTCCCCACTGAAGTTTAATGTGGTGCACTTGTAATCATACTACTGAGAGGTAGCCGGCAAGTGGTATGACAAGTAATTAAATGATGTTCATAAAGTGTACCTGGGAAAGAAGACATAATTTATGAATGGTAAGTATTCATAAAGCGAGAATGGTGTTCAAGTAGTTCAGCTGGGTAGCCATACACCCACCTACAAATGAGCGACTGAATAGGAGAAAACATGTATAAGAGGCTGTTAAGACTTAAGTGCTGTTTTGTTTTTTCCTTTGCTTTTTTCTTTTTTTTTAATTTGTATTTTTTTTTTAATTTTTGAGAGAGAGAGAGCATGAGCTGGGAAGGGTCAGTGAGAGAGGGAGACACTGAATCCGAAGCAGGCTCCAGGCTCCGAGCTGTCAGCACAGAGCCTGACGTGGGGCTCGAACCCACCGACCACGAGATCATGACCTGAGCTGAAGTCCGACACCCAACTGACTGAGCCACCCAGGCCCCCCTCTTTTTTTTTTTTTTAACATTTATTTATTGTTGAGAGAGAGAGACAGAGTTCGAGCAGGGGAGGGGCAGAGTGAGAGGGAGACACAGAATCCAAATCAGGCTCCAGGCTCTGAGCTGTCAGCACAGAGCCCGATGTGCCAGGCTTGAACCCACGAACTGCGAGATCATGATCCAGAGTTGGATGCGTAACAGACTGAGCCACCCAGGTGCCCCCTAAGTGCTGTTTTCTTATGGTTGACGTACCTACATTTGTCAAATGTAGGTCAATTTGTCAGGCTCATTAATAAAACCTTTTGGGGCGCCTGGGTGACTCAGTTAAGCAGCCAACTCTTGATTTTGGCTCAGGTCATGATCTCACGGTAGCGAGATCGAGCCCCGTGTCGGGCTCCTCACTGACATCGCGGAGCCTTTTCAGTATTCTCCCTCCCTCTCTCTCTACCCCTCCCCTGCTCGTGCTCTCTCTCAAGATAAATAACCAAAAAAAAAAAAAAAAAACAAAACACACAAAAAACAAAAAACCTTTTATAGTTGTCCCTATGTATGCACACCTAACCCCAGCTGGTCTGCCTGAGACCCCCTGAACACCAACCCTAGTCCCCCTCACAGCCCTCGTTCCACTCCATCGAGATGAAAGAAACCATCAAGAACCAGGAGAAACTCGCCTAACTCCAGGCACAGTACGCATTGGTGGGAAAGCAACCGCTCGCCCAAAGAAGATGGTTCATACAACAGCTACAACAGGGCCACCTTGGTGTCAGTTAAGCGTCTGACTCTTGATTTCCTGCTCAGGTCATGATCTCGAGGTGGTGACATCGAACCCAGCCTCGGGCTCCACACTGATCACGGAGCCTGCCTGAGAGTCTCTGTTTCTCCTTCTGCCCCTCCCCCTGCTCTCTAAAATAAACAGGGCCACCTGGGTGGCTCAGTCGGTTAAGCATCCGACTTCGGCTCAGGTCATGATCTCGCGGTTCATGGGTTCAAGCCCCCGCGTCAGGCTCTGTGCTGACAGCTCAGAGCCTGGAGCTTTCTTCAGATTCTATGTCTCCCTCTCTCTCTGCTCCATCCATCCCCACTCATGCTCTGTCGAAAATAAGCATTAAAAAAATTTAAAAAGAACAGCTAAAAGCAGATGAAAAAACCTTCAGCTCTCCTTAAAGGAGTCAGGGGTAAACAATACCATATTGAAAAGGTGAATATGTTCACAAGCCAAGTTAAAGATTCCCCAAGATCAAGTTATGGGGAATTGTGATGAGGCTTCTGAGAACGAAGCACCCTGAATGGAGTCAACTGCTGAAGAAGATACGACTTGAGCAAGTTCTGGGAGCCGCTATTTTCTATAATGGCTGCTTATTAACATTTTGTTCATAGATGTGATCAACCCTGTATCTCTCCTATTTTTAAGCCCAAGCCCCTTGAACACTTCCGCTCTTTTCAGTCTGGGCTTGTACTCCATTCATTCTTTGCTGCTAGTTAAGCTGAGGAAACCTGGAAATAAAGTTTGAAATAGGGTTAATAAAGCTCCTTGCCTTGGGGCGCCCGGGTGGGTCAGTCGGTTAGGCGCCGACTCTTGCTTTCGGCTCAGATTGTGATCTCATGGTTCGAGGGTTCGGGCCCTGCATCAGGCTCTGTGCTGACGGCACAGAGCCTGCTTGGGATTCTCTCTCTCAAAAATAAACATTAAAAAAAGAATATTTTAAAAATAATAAAGTTTTTGCCTTTACTAAATAAATAAGTAAATAATCAAACCTTTTATACTATTTCACCCTAACTTCCAAAGAGATCCTATGTTTAGCGATTTTAAAGTTTATCTCACTAGAGTCATCTGGTTTTAGTCCTTTGAAGGATATGGACATTTTCAGTCCCTTATCTTGCAGATGAGAAAGTCGAGGGTCAGAAAGTACAATCACTGGGGGCGCCTGGGTGGCTCAGTCGGTTGAGCGTCCGACTTCAGCTCAGGTCATGATCTCACGGTTTGTGAGTTCAAGCCCCGCATCTGGCTCTGTGCTGACAGCTCGAAGCCTGGAGCCTGCTTCCGATTCTGTGTCTCCCTCTCTCTCTTTCTCTGCCCCTCCCCTGCTTGCACTCTGTCTCTCAACAAAAACTAAATGCTAAAAAATATTTAGAAAGTTTAATCACTGGGGCACCTGGGTGGCTCAGTGGTTGAGCCCGCTACTCTCGATCTCAGCTCAGGTCATGATCTCTGAGTTCGTGGGTTCCAGCCCCGCATCGGGCTCTGTGCTGACAGAACGGAGCCTGCTTGGGATTCTGTACCTCCTTCTCTCTGCCCCTCCCCTGCTGTGCTCTCTCTCTCTCAAAATAAATAAACTAAAAAAAATTTTTAAAAAAAGTTTAATCGCTGAACTACAGCAACTAAATCCCTTGACTTTCCCCCCAGATCACCGGGAAAACGAGTCTCAACTCACCTGTCTTCTCCTATATGATGCCTCTTTGAACTCTCATTTCCTCCTCAGTGCTCACGCAGTACTCTAAATAGATTTCCGAGTACCTGTAACACTTTATTCTATTTCCTTACCCACTTTTCCCTCGCATTCAAAGTGCGATCTGTGGACCAGCCTCACCTGCATCACCTAGAGCTGGTGGGAATCTCAGGCCCCGCTGCAGATCTGTCGAATAAGTTTCTACGTTTTAACAATGTTCCGGGGATTCATACGCACATTCAGGTTTGAGAAGCTCTGTCCTAGACCACTAGTTCGTCAAGCGCTGGAATCAAGGCTTAGAAATCTTTGCGTTCCTAGAGAGCAGCGTAGGGGCCAGTAATATGATCTATAATTCAATAAATGTTTTTAATTGAATGACACAATCCAGTGGTTTACTCTCCTCTCCTCGATTGCCTTTGGAACAAACACCATTTTTTTCTATATCTACACCCCCCCCTCCCCACCGCCGCTCTGTGTTATAATAGTAAACCCCGGTGTCTGCCCACTTCAGGCTCCACGGAAGCTTCGAGAGCTTCAGGGGAATTTGCTGGAAACAGAGATAAGAGCGCATCAGTTTCTGACTGAAAATTTCTTCCGCTGTGTATTCATATTCCAATTTGTTTTATTCAATTAGGAAATAAGTTGCAAAAAAAAAAGCCTTAGTGATTTGTAGATGTTGGGGCTGAGTTGGGGAAAAAAAAAAGCTGCTTGCTTTGGGTTTATGGAGGAAAGCTAGTCAGTCTCAGATCTGTTACCCTCCCTCTTTATTTCTTGACATCTTCCCACTTCTTGTGTTCAGGGATGAGCTTGTGGCCACCGTCAATAAAACACGGGCAGGACTGTCCAGGGAAGTGTTCAGTGTTGCTATAAATCTGGGGGTGGGGGGCGCGAAATATGGCGGTGACAACGACTTTTACTTCTTTCCTGGAACAAAGGCTTAATTATAGATGTAAAATTTGAAAGAAAAGTAAAAGCCTAAGCGCCCACGCTACCCTTTATTTACTTTAAGTGGTTTTTCTTTCTGTTTCCTCAGTAGAAAATAATGATGTCTTCATATGAGACTTCGCTGTCATTTCCTAGGGAGAAAGTGTTTCTTTGCATTTAGTCGGTGTAGACCAGGATTCAGATGGCATATGATCACTCCCTTCCTGTTCCTGTTGTCAAGGTGATAAAAGAGAAAACAGAATGCCTGCATAAATGCGAGGCTCAGGTTGGAAAAGTCAGAGGTTTTGTAGCTTGAACCAGGGCTCAGCTTGAGATGAAAAAAAAAAAAAATGCGCTGACCGCCTTTATACATCTTTGCTCAAGTGTATTTTATTCTAAATCGTTTGGTGTTGACATGTACTTGTAAAGCGAAATAAATGATTGAAGGCTATATGGCAATGGGGCAGCGTTTTTGAGGCGTATATGGCATTCCTCATAGTGAATCTGACAGGACTACGTATAGGTGCTGTCCTGAGTATTGTTATAATGACGTTAAATACAGGTGACCCTTCAACAACATGGCTTTGAACTGTGCAGATCCACTCCTCCGCAGATTTTTTTTTTCGATAAATACAGTACGGTACTGTACATGTATTTTCTCTCCCTTAAAATGTTCTTTTCTCTAGCTTCCTTTGTTGTAAGAATATAGTATATAATACACAGAACATACAAAATGTGCTGATCGACTGTTTGTTACCACAGTAAGGCTTCCGGTCAACAGGAAAGCTATTGGCAGTTAAGGTTGGGGCGGGGGGAGTCAAAAGTTATACCGGATGGGGGGGCCGGCACCCTTGACCCCTACATTGTTCAAGGGTCAGCTGTATAAGGAAAATGGTAAACCGTGGTATATATAGTAAATAGATGCTCAGAATGTTCTAGTGCCCTTCCTTCACCCTCATAAAACTCATTTCTAGGAGTGAATTTTTAAAAATTGTGATAAAAAGGGGCATTTTTATGGGATAATGTTGCGTTCCCCCTGCCCTCTCCCCCACCTCAATTGTATGTGACGAGGTACCTCCCACCTTATTTGAAGGGGCAGAAATATTTCTTTTTAATTTTTAATGTGTATTTATATTTGAGAGAGACAGAGACAGAGACAGAGAGAAGCAGTGATAAGGGGAGTGGCAGACAGAGAGGGAGACACAGAATCCGAAGCAGGCTCCAAGGCTATGAGCTGTCAGCACAGAGCCCGGCGCGGGGCTCGAACCCACAAGCCATGAGATCATGACCTGAGCCGAAGTCGGAGGCTTAACCGACTAACTCATCCAGGCGCCCCTACAAATCTCTATTTTTATGATCGAGGACACTGAAGCTTACGGAGGTTAGCTAAGTTGACTGTGGTCAAACAGGTGCTAGGAGCATAGTCTAGACAAGGCCAGAGAGAGCAGATTAACTCCAAAACCCATGCTCTTAACGATCGCACGGTACCGCTCAGCAATGTTAACAATAGTAAAAATAATTGCAGCTGTTTATCGAGCACCTGCTATGACGGCCGGGCACTGCGTTCAGGACTTTGCATACTTTAAGCCGCTTGGCCTTCACATCAAATATATGAAGGCTGTGTTATCGGTCCCGTTTTGCCAGACAAAGAGATCAAAAGTTAGGCCTAGCACCTCATTCGTTTAGGGTCGCCCGTTTGAGATTGGTAAGTGGGGGTACCCTAAAGGATGAGATCAATACGGTTCAGGATGTGTTTGGCCCGGGTACGGCAGAACCTGAATCCGGCCCCGATGCCCCGCTTCCAGGGCGTCTCCCGAGGGAAATCTATGCTCAGAGGATAAAACAAACCATAGCGTCCCTTTATTATTAGCTGGGGCCTTGGCCCCAAACTCCAGTGTATCCCACCATAAGGAGTGAGGCCATGAGCCACCACTGCAATTTCCTATGCCCGATAGGCCTGAGGCCTCCAAAGTCCACATTCTAGGCTTGGTTCTTCCTCCACTGAGGTGACAAGGCCCTGGCTAGGGGGGTTAGGGGAAAGAAAGACCGTTTGTCTTCACGCCTGGGAGCCTCTGCCCCCAGAACAGAGCTGCTGCAAAGGAAGGGCGAGTGAAATGGCCCTTCCAGACAGAAGATGGAGACAAACCTATACGAACCACTTAGCTCTTTGCTCCTCCGTAAGTGCCACCCACTGTGGCTGTGGTTCAACCCAGTGTTCTAGAATCTTCCCCATCCAGATCAGCACTCCTTTTTGGGGTGGTGGCAATGGGGGTGAGACAGGAGAAGAGTAACCCCGAGCTTCCTTCCCCCTCAAGACCAGCATTATCATAGCAAGTAAATGGTAGAGCTGAGGTTAAAACTAACGCCTGTCTCTTAACCACTATTCCAGAGGGAGAGGCATATCCAAAGTCCTTGTGGGTATGGGTCAAAATACATATGACTGGGACACCTGGGTGCCTCCGTCGGGCGAGCGTCCGGCTTCGGCTCAGGTCATGATCTCACGGTTCGTGAGTTCGCGCCCCGCGTGGGGCTCTGTGCTGACAGCTCAGAGCCTGCTTCGGATTCTGGGTCTCCTTCTCTGTCTCTGTCTCTCTCAAAGTTAAGTCAACATTTAAAAAAAAAAAACAAACAATAAAAAAAACTAACGAAAAAAGCAAATAAAAAATAAATCGCACTTTTCATCACTCTCATGTGCTTTCAAATGTCTCCAAGCTGCCACAAAATGTATCGCGTGTTTTCCAGCCCATGGGTGTGAAACGTAGAACCAAATAATATTCGGGTGATACACCTGTACCCAGATGCACTGTGTGTTCATTTGCTCCTTCACTGATACGTCCACTAGGTTATTCGTTAACTTAAAAAGGGAAAGGTCACTTGGTGCCAGGTACCATCCTCGTGATGACGAACGCCGCTCTCCACCCTCCGCGAACTCGTTGAGCATGGCTCCCGGGGCCAGGCACCGTGCGAGACCCCTTTCCTCCCACTTGGTTGACACGCCGGCCCCTTTGGCCGGCTCATTTCTTTTCTCTGCCCTTCCTTGTCTGTCCTCCATCTCCGCTGTCATCGGGGGACAGAGCTCCGCCTGGGGTCCTCTGCCTCTCTCACACGAACGTTTCTCACACCTTCGACCGGCACCCCTAAGCCCAGCCATTCCCCTGACGGCCTCTTCCTCCACCTTCAACCCCCCGCAGTAGGTTCGTTGAAGAGCCTGACGGTCTCGCTCCGAGTCTCACCATCTACTAAACTGAACTCCTCGCGCTCCTCCTTCCCAGATGGTCTCCCTGACCTGGCATCCTCATTTCCGCGGATGGCACGCAATCGTCTGAGTCCTACCATTGACCTGTGGGGGGTCATCTTAGCATGTGGCTTTTCTTTTTGTCACCCCCACGAGGCAGTTCTTAAGCAGCCTCGTTGCTGAAATGCTCTCATCTTCATCCTCTCCTTTTCATGTTCATCCTCGCCAACCTAACGTGGGCCATGGTTACTACGTCAGCTTCCTTGCTGGGGCGCCTGCTGAAGATCCCTGCTTGCTTCTTGCCACGTGTCGCATACACGGCAGGGCAAAGGAGCTAAATCGTTAGGAGCATGGCCCCTGGGGGTGCTTTTGTTATCATTAGTTTTGTATAGTCTTGTGACATCTTCTATTCTGGCACTCTTAAATCATTTCATTTTCTCCCAAACTAGATTGTCAGCTTTTTAAAAAAATTTAAAAAAATGTTTTTTCTTTAACGTTCGTTTATTTTTTGAGAGAGCGCGAGCGGGGGAGGGGCAGAGAGAGAGGGAGACACAGAATCCGAAGCGGGCTCCAGGCTCCGAGCGGTCAGCACAGAGCCGGACGCGGGGCTCGAACTCACAGACCACGAGATCATGACCTGAGTCGAAGTCGGACGCTTCACAGACTGAGCCACCCAGGCGCCCCTAGGCTGTCAGTTTTTTGAGTAAGCTACGTAACGTGTGCCCTTGTGTCGAAGCCTGGGACCACTTCCTTAACAAAAGCAACAGAAACTGAGCGGCAACTAACATGCCAGGTACTTTCATAAAATTAACCTTGGTATAGCCCACAGTGACTATCACACAATGTGGAGATAAGCCAACAGATACTTATCTGTTTGAAGAGCTCAGTCGTCCATTTTAGCCATTTGATATCCTGTCAAATAGGGCACGATCCGTGGAAACTGATCTTTGCTTAAATTCCTCTCTCCCTGCCTGGAATCCCTTGATCACTCTCCCCCTTCCCTCCCTCCCCTTTACCCCAAAGCTTCACATTCTGCCCCTTCTTCAGGACTGGCCCGAGTTCTGTATCCTCCAGGAAGCCCCTGACCCCTGGTCATTTGAACCGGTCATGTCAGAGCTGCACCAAACAACAGTGTGGACATGAGAATCCTCAGACCTGGATTTGATGTACAATTCTGCTACATATTTCCTGGGTAGCTCTCCGCAAGCTGTGTTAGGTCTTCGGTTTTCTCATCTGTAAAATGAGACTTATGACGGCTTTGCAGTTATTTTGAAGTATTCAGGGAAATAAAAGTAAGTAAGAGGGCTAGCCTCAGCGTTAGTTTTTCTCTTTGATCATACCAAAACCTTGGAGTTTTACTTTTCTCGTGTCTTATTTTTCCAGAATGATGCAAATAAGTCCTGTTTGGATGAGTACAAACATGTTGGGGGCGGGGGGGGGGGGCTCTGCTACTCTAATACCCGCCACTCGATCGAGAACTTCTTTTGAATATCTATGAGCAGTGAACCTATGAGCTGAAACAGTAGGGTGTGTGTAGGAGGGCAGAGGAAACTGTTAGCAGGGTACCAAAAAAAAAAAAAAAAAAGAAGAGGAAGAAGAGGGGGAGGAGAAGGAAGACGATGATGCTGGGTCTCACGTACCACAGTCTTTTTTGTTAATGTTTACTTATTTTTGAGAGCCAGGGAGAGAGAGAGCGTGAGCGAGGGCGGGGCAGAAAGAGAGAGGGAGGCACAGACTCCAAAGCAGGCTCCAGGCTCCGAGCTGTCAGCACAGAGCCCGACGCGGGGCTCGAACTCACGAGCCGGGAGACCATGACCTGAGCCGAAGTCGGGCGCCTAGCCGACTGAGCCACCCGGGCGCCCCTCATGTAATGCAGTCTTGCAGTAGGCAGCTAGTCAGCCAAGCAACTCCACGATGTGTGTAAGACCCTAGGCTCTCTCTTCCTGCCCTGCTCTCCTAAACTTGTAGCTTTTTCTTTGCACCAGTAAGATGGGTCTCATCATCAAGGATCGTGACTGCATTCCAAGTAGAAAGAATGGAGAAGGTGAATGGCAAAAGGCCAGCTGAGTCTGTCCTCTTCGTCAAGAAAACAGTAACTTTCCCAGAAGCCTTACTCAGTAGACTCCTACTCTTCTCTCTCGTTTGCCGGGGCTGGATCACATGGCCACCCGAACTTTCTAGGGAGGCTTGCAGAGGTGAGTATTCTTCCTGGGCACATCATCTCCTTGGAAAATGGAGGTTCTGACGGTGAAGGTGAAAAGGATGCGTACTGGGTAAACGACACCCAGTATTTGCCACAGGAAGCTTACCATCTGTTCAGTTAGGATACACCATGAACAGATGGGGGGAGAAAAGGCTAAGAACATTTCCAAAAGTAACCGAAAGGTTTCCGCAGAGGAATAAAGAATGGGCTGAAATCATTTGGCTGAGGTCTCACGGGGAAGTAAATTCCCAAGAAGCTTCCAAAGAACTTTCGGAACAAAATTATTGCTGTTGTGATTAAAACGAACGCTGGCTCACGTATCCCATCAGACACGTAGGGTTCACGGATGGACTTGGATGGAGCGCAGAAAGGCTGGAACCGTTTTCACGGGCTCCTGTCCTACAAGGTCATGGGGTTTCTATCTTCAGAAAGCTGAATACAGACTCTGAGAACTCGTTTAGATGATGGTTCCCAAGAGGAACCACTCCTGGGCCACACATGGTGTGGTTTACTTTCAATATGGAATACGATGTTTAGTCTCTAAAGCTGAGCATTCTCTGGAATCAGACACTTCCTTAATCCCTTTTGACATTTCTGATTTAGAATCCAATCTAAAGAGAGCATACAAAGTTCAGGGAAAATTTAAAAAAAATTTTTTTCTTAAGTGCATATCGATGCTGGGTTTACACATAGAAATGAAAACAGTGATTGTACCATCCAGAATGCCACCAGAGAAACAGAATCTTTAGGATATATGTGTGTGTGTATATATATATATATATATATATATATATATATATATCTCAAGAATTTTAGGGGCGCCTGGGCGGCTCAGTCGGTTAAGTGTCCGACTTCGGCTCAGGTCATGATCTCGCGGTTCACGAGTTCGAGCCCCGCATCGGGCTCTGTGCTGACGGCTCGGAGCCTGGAGCCTGCTTCAGATTCTGTGTCTCCCTCTCTCTCTGCTCCAACCCCGCTCGTGCCCTGTCTCTCTCAAAAATAAATAAAAGTTAAAAAAATTTTTTTTAATCTTATTGGAATGAATGGGCTTGGGTGATTGTGGGGGCTGGCTAGGTCAAGTCCAAAATCTTAAGACTGTAGGGAAGAGCATCAAGAAGGGCAGGATGGAACTCAGGCACGAGCGGATGCTGCCCTCCACAGGTGAAAATTCTACTTTAGGGATAGCCTCCGTTCTGCTCTTAAGGCCTTCAACTGATTGAGTCAAGCCCACCCGGATTATCTCGGATAATCTTCCTTACTTCCAGTCAACTGTGTAGAGACGCAAATCACATCTACAAAATACCCCTAATTTCGGTTAGCATTTGATTGAAAAACTGGGGACTGCAGCCTAGCTGTGTTGACACATAAAACTGAGCCTTCCAGTGATGGTTGGTGTTTCATTTTGTTTTCAGTTTTCCACCAGTGAACACTTTCTTCTTGGTGAAAATAAATCATAAGCCCAGACAGGCTTCCAAGAAGGGAGAGAGTCAATATCATCAATCTGTGGGATTGGCATTAATACGTATTTGGTCTATGAAGGTCATTAACCATCTGGTAAAAGGAAGCTTCATTGATTACAGCTCCTCCTTTGGGTGTCTGCTGCTGCCTCATTCCACTAAACTGTTTCCAGTTTATTGGTAGGAAAATTAGTTCTCCAGTTCAATCGATGTTTAACACCTAAAAAAGGAAGGAAGCATTTCAAGGAACAGGTGTGTGTTTCTTCACTTGTAAATCATTTCTTCATGCCACAAATATTTAATGAGTACTGGGCTAGGTTACTTGGCTATTTCCACTCTCCCTTGAGATCAAAATGGTGGATTACACTTGTAGGAAAATATCACTTACCCGAACTGACTTAAGGATACATTGTTTTGAAACCGAAATAAACCAGTAACCATTAAAAAAAATGGTGGACACTTGGGGCACCTGGGTGACTCAGTCAGTTAAGCAACCGGATTCGGCTCAGGTCATGATCTCATGGTTCATGAGTTCGAGCCCGGAGTCGGGCTCTGTGCTGACAGCTCGGAGCCTGGAACCTGTTTCGGATTCTGTCTCTACCCCTCCCCTGCTCATGCTTTGTCTCTCTGTCTCTCTCAAAAGTAAACATTAAAAATTTTTTTTTTTTTGCTGGATGCTTTAAATACTGAAACCTACACAAGAGCAGAAAGCATTTTGTTTCGAAATGTACCTACCTTCTACGACTAATGTGGGAAAAGTTATTTTCTTTCGGAGCCTCAGTTTGCTTATCTGTAAAATGGGAATAATGCTTGCTATCTTGAGGGTTTAGGGGAGGATTAGATGAGAAAATATGTTCAACACTTGGAGCACAGCTGATGCTCTACAGATACTGATTTTTGGCCTCCGTCTATGTATATCGTCTCAAGTTGATAGCATTGTTTGGATATCAATATGAGGCAAAGAATCAAGTGAAGTTGCCAGTGTCCATGAACTGACTATACTCTCTGTAGTATCCTTTGTAGTTACTTATGTGCATATAAAGACCATTTTTACACGTTACCATTTCTACACAGGTGTAGATAAACTTGTCAAGTATTTACGATTGCTTTTTTGCCTGAAACATCAGCATTCTTTCCCAATTTTATCTGGAAATGTTCCCGTGAATCATAGTGGTGAGGTTCTGAGCAAATGTTAGATGCCACCAGATTTCGCAAGTTTGAAATCGTTTCTGACTCAGGAAAAAGGAGTATTCTTAAATTCTTTTCCAGATCAGACTTGGTCATGTCTGATGCACTAGTTGGCAGATGTCCAAGTTGTTTCGTTTTATTATTAACTGTTAATTATACAAATAATATTTTATTTTCCCCCCAAAATGTAAATGAGTCTAAAATCTCCTTTGATCCCTACCACTCAGTGGTAACTACAATTATCAATTTGGTCTGTATTCTTCCCGACCATTTGTCTGTGGATTTACACATATATTACAGGATACAGACAGATGAACTTACGTGGAAAGTAGCTATTTTACTCGTCTAAGGAAAATGGGGCCCATTATTGATTTTATCATGTAAACTTTGGTGTGATGGGTAGGAGAGATTGGAGAGGCGAGAAGGAAGAGAGGTCTCTCCGAAAGTGATTGTTTACTTCTCTATAGTCCATTTCACTTTGGTTTTTTGAGTCAGTTTCTTGCAAGTTACACCACCAGAGTGTCTGCTGTGCACATGCAGAAGCAGCTTAAGGATGCTGCATCCAGGGGCTCCTGGGTGGCTCAGCCGGTAGAGCGTTTGACTTTGGCTCAGGTCGTGATCTCATGGTTTGTGAGTTGGAGCCCCACATTGGGCTCTGTGTTGACAGCTCGGAGCCTGGAGCCTGCTTCAGATACTGTGTTTCCCTCTCCCTCTGCCCCTCCCCTGCTCATGCTCTCTCTCGCTCTCAAAAATAAATAAACATTAAAAAAAAATTTTTTAGGGGCGCCTGGGTGGCGCAGTCGGTTGAGCGTCCGACTTCAGCCAGGTCACGATCTCACGGTCTGTGAGTTCGAGCCCCGTGTCGGGCTCTGGGCTGATGGCTCAGAGCCTGGAGCCTGTTTCCGATTCTGTGTCTCCCTCTCTCTGTGCCCCTCCCCCGTTCATGCTCTGTCTCTCTCTGTCCCAAAAATAAATAAACGTTGAAAAAAAAAATTAAAAAAAAAAAGAAAAAAAAATTTTTTTGAAAAGCCGCATCTAGTTTCATCAAAGGGTCACAGCTCAACAAAGACTGCATATGCAACCCCTGTGCCTTCTGAAAGTATCTTTCCACCAAAGACTATCCTCAGTCCCATTTTACAAATTAAAAAAAGAAAAAGGAAAAGACTTTGGGCTTTAAAGTGTAAACTGGGGGTGCCTGGCTGGCTGAGTCAGTAGAGCATGCCATGCTTGATCTCCAGGTCGTGAGTTCAAGCCCCATATTGGATGTAGCGATTGCTTAAAAAAAAAAAAAAAAGTGCAAACTGAGGTCGCCAAGGGTAAATTCTGTTTTCCAACGGAAACAAATCTCTTCGTTAAGCATTTCATCAATTTCTTTTAAAATAGGAGGGGAGGGGCGCCCGGGTGGCTCAGTGGGTTGAGCGTTGGACTCTTGATTTCGGTATAGGTCATGATCCCAGGGTCATGAGATCGAGCCCCGAGTTGGGCTCTGCACTGAGAGTGGAGCCCACTTGGGATTCTCTGTCTGTCTCTCTGCAAAATAAATAAAACAGAAAAAGAAAATAAAATGGGAGGGGATTTCAAGTTCCAGACAAGATGGCATAGACTCCTTCCTCCCTGCTCCTCCCTGCTAAGAACAGCTAGAATCTGGGTAAAGAATACAAAAGCCCATCACAACCAGACTCTAGTGGTGGCAGGGGGACCGTGGGCCAGCTGGAGACCACAGGATTTGAGGAAACACGGTAGTGAGCTCCCTGGTTTTTCAATATCCCCGGCCAGGTTCTGGAAAACCCTGCAACCCAGAATCTCCAGAGCAGACGACAACCAAACAAAAGACGAACAAAACCAAAGAAAAGCTTTTTCTTTCTGGCCCAAAGACCAGGAAAGGAAAGAAACCTTTGACAACACCTACCCTAACCCAGCCAGAGGTGTCAACAGAGACTGGAGCAGGGACTGTAGACTATGGTTCCCGTCCAATAGCCTGGGGTGGCTGGGGGCAGGGGGGGGGAGGGAGCCCCGCTTTCCTCTCCCTCCGAGAACACCAGCTAGAGACAGTGGGAGCGTGAGCAGCACCAGGCAGCCTGGGGAAGCACTCTCCTTCCCTGCTGCTGGTGCCGGTCCAGAGCAAGCCGGGAGCCCCAACAGCACCAGGCAGCCCTGGGGGAGCCACGCTCTGCCACCCCCACCCCCCCCCCGCGTGCCCCCACCAGTGGCACCAGCGGGAACCCGCCGAAGAGTCCACACTGTCGTGCCCTGTCCCTGGCAGCAGCAGGTAGCCGGGGTGAGCACTTCCAGCCCCTGCGGGCCTGGCATCGCCCAGTCCCCCATCTGGTGATCTCCTGACCCCCACCAAGTGGCAGGTGGCTAGGAAGGCACTTTTCTCTCCTGCCAGTGGTGTCGGACCAGAGACTGGGGGGTGGGGGTGGGGAGTGTGGACATCTGCCGCTCCCCTCCCACCTGGTGTCCGAGGAGGATCCAGAGAGATGCTTCCCGGACCGGGTGTTGCCCTGTCAGCGGAGACAGAGCGAGGAATCTGGACTTTCACCCTTGTCTGCCAGTGGCAGCTGGTGCCCCTCAGGCTTCTAATTATAGAGTGAAGGAAGGATCTCAGGAGGGAGCTGGAGAAAGGGATTCTGGAAATCGGCATGGGAAGTAATGAAAGACACCTGACTGGCCCAAAGGTAAAACGAAATCAACAGGCCTAAAAATCCGAGAACAGAACCACGATCTCCGTTTCCAAGGTGGCTTCAAGTAGCACACAAGCAAAGCAGACCAGAATGGCGCTGCAGGGGTTCTAAAAACTAAACTGTCGTTGGAACCAGAGTCCACAAAAGTAGGCCACGATCCGCGCGCGCTCAACCTAAACAGAATAACTGCCTGCTAACAAAGAAGATTTAAGTAGGATCCAGAGTCTCCTAACATCCAAAATGTCCAGGAGACGATGGAAAAGCACACAGCATCCCCAGAGCTAGTCAAATCACAACTCGAACGGGAAAAAGACAACACACAGCACTGAGATGAATCCGATGTTGGAATTACCTTACAAGGACTTTAGAGTGACCGTCATAAAAAAATGCTTCAGGGGACGCCTGGGTGGCTCAGCTGGTTAAGTGCCGGACTCTTGATTTTGGCTCAGGTCATGATCTCACAGTTCGTGGGTTTGAGCCCCACATTGGGCTCTGTGCTGACAGCACAGAGCCTGCTTGGGATTCTCTCTCCCCTTCTCTCTCTGCCCCTCCCCCGCTCACCCACTCTCTCCCCCCCCAATACATTAATAAACATTTTTAAATGCTATAAACATCTTTTAAAAACACATAATAAACATTAAACAAATAGTTACAAATTCTCTTGAAACAAACAGAAAAAATCGAAAATTTCAGCAAGCAAATAGTTATAAAAAACAACCAAATGGAAATTACTGAAGTGAAAAATAATCAAAATTAAAAATGGACTGGATGGGCTCATAGTAGCATGAAGATGATGGGATAGAATCAGTGAACTTGTGAACAGAACAATAGAATTTCTCCGATCTGAACAAAAGAGAGAAAATAGATGAGGGCAAAATACCCCAGTCTCAGAGCCTGGTTGGACAATAATATTCATAATATTCATATCATTGAAGTCCCTGAAGGAGAAGAAAGAGTGGGACTGAAAACAAATTCAAAGAAATAATGGCTCTTTAAATTTTTTTAATGTTTATTTTTTTTTTTGAGAGAGAGAGAGAGAGAGAGACAGAGACGGAGCATGAGTGGGGGAGGGGCAGAGAGAGGGGGAGACACAGAATCCGAAGCAGGCTCCAGGCTCTGAGCTGTCCGCACAGAGCCGGACATCGGGCTCGAACTTGTGAACTGTGAGATCATGAGCCCGTTGGACGCTTAACTGACTGAGCCACGCAGGTGCCCCAAGAAATAATGGCTCTTAACTATAGAGAACAAACTGATGGTTACAAGAAGGGAGGTGGGTGGGGAATGGGTTACATAAGGGATGGGGATTAAGGAGTGAACTTGTCTTAATTAGCACTGGGGGCTGTATGCAATTATTATTTATTTTTTAAAAAATTTTTAATGTTTACTTTTGAGAGAGAGAGACAGAGAGACTGAGCGTGAGCAAGGGAAAGGCAGAGGGAGGGAGACAGAATCCAAAGCAGGCTCCAGGCTCTGAGCTGTCAGCACAGAGCCCGATGTGGGGCTCAAACACTCAAACCACGAGATCATGACCTGAGCTGAAGTCGGATGCTTAACTGACTGAGCCACCCAGGCGCTCCTGCAATTATTGAAGCACTATATTTCACACCTGAAACTAATAAAACACTGTATGTTAACTACACTGGAATTAAACGAGAATTCAAAAAACACACAATATTGAATATGTAAATAAACAAAAGTAATAATGTTAAAAAAACACAAATAAATACTGGCTGAAAATGTCCCAAACTTGGCAGACATAAACCTACAGTGGTTTTGTTTTAATGTTTATTTATTTTTGAGAGAGAGAGAGAGAGAGAGAGAGAGAGAGAGACTGGGAGAGGGGCAGAGAGAGAGGTAGACACAGAATCCTAAGTAGGCTCCAGGCTCTGAGCTGTGAGCTCAGAGCCGGACATAGGGCTCAAACTCATGAACCATGAGATCATGACCTGAGCCGAAGTTGCACACGTACCCTACTGAGCCACCCAGGCACCCCTAATATAAACCTACAGTTTTAAGAAGCTCAGTGAAACCCAAACAGGAAAACCCAAAAATGCAACACCAAGACATATCGTAAATAACTTCTGAAAACTAAAGAAAAAGAAAAATTCTTGAATGCAGCCAGAGAGAAAAAAATTATTACCTGTAGAGGAGCACTGATTCAGTTGATAGCAAGTTTCTCATCTGAAATCATGAAGGCTGGAAGGAAGCGGTACAGTTTTCAAATGATGACAGAAAAGACCTGCCAACTCTGAAGTCCATGTTCAGCAAAAATATCCTTCAGGAATGAGAGGGAAATAAAAGGCATTCTCAGATGACATAAAACTTACTAAATTTTCACTAGCAGATTTACCACTAACGAATGGCTAAAGGAAGTTCTCCAAACAGAATGGAAATGACAGCAGAAGGAGGCTTAAAACGTCAGAAAAGAAGGAAAACAATGAAATGTGTATAAAGATAAATATCATAGACTCCCCTTTTCCTCCTCAGTTTTTAAAAAAAAATTTTTTTAACGTTTATTTATTTTTGAGACAGAGAGAGACAGAGCATGAACAGGGGAGGGGCAGAGAGAGAGGGAGACACAGAATCCGAAACAGGCTCCAGGCTCCGAGCTGTCAGCACAGAGCCCGACGCAGGGCTCGAACTCACGGACCGTGAGATCATGACCTGAGCCGAAGTCGGACGCCTAACCGACCAAGCCACCCAGGCGCCCCATCTCCTTAGTTTTTTAAATCATGATGCATTGCTGAAGCAAAAATTGTAACACCATCTGATTTTGGGTTCAATGTATGTAGAAGAAACAGGTAAGAAAATGATATTTAAAACATTGCAGAGTAAAGGGACCAAAGGGAAAATGAGGTTTCTACTCCCAGTAGACTGAGATAAGCTACATATGCGTATTTTTTTGCTTTTCTAAAGTTTATTTATTTGGAGAGAGAGAGGAAGTGGGAGAGGGACAGAGAGAGAGGGGGAGAGGGAATCCGAAGCAGGCTCTGTGCTGAGCCCTAATGCGGAGCTCGAACTCTCAAACCATGAGATCACGACCTGAGTCGAAGTTGGACGTTTAACAGGCCACCCAGGCACCCCACATACGCGTATTTTAATACCTAGAGCAAACATTAAGAAAACCATGTAAAGCGAAATACTCAAAACCACTATGTACGTCAAAATGGAATTCTAAAAAATATTCAAGTAACCCACTGTAAGGCAAGAAAAGGAAAACAGAAGAATGAGAAATAGAACAATAAAATGTTAGACTTTAGCCATAAGATGTCAATAACCATGTTAAAGGTACATAGTCTAGGGGCGCCTGGGTGGCTCAGTCAGTTAAGCATCCGACTTTGGCTCAGGCCATGATCTCACTGCTCATGAGTTCGAGCCCCGCATCAGGCTCTGTGCTGACAGATTCTGTCTCCGTCTCTCTGCCCCTCCCCTGCTCACACACTGTCTCTCTCTCTCTCTCTCTCAAACATAAAAAAATAAAACATAAAAATTTTTTTTAAAAGGTGAATAGTCTACATACATGAGTTAAAATACAGAGATTCACAGAATGGTTTTTAAAAACAACCCAACTATATGCTGTTTACTAGAAACTCACTTCAAATATAATAACATAGGTAAGGTAGAAAGTAAAAGGATGGATGGGGCGCCTGGGTGGCGCAGTCGGTTAAGCGTCCGACTTCAGCCAGGTCACGATCTCGCGGTCTGTGAGTTCGAGCCCCGCGTCGGGCTCTGGGCTGATGGCTCAGAGCCTGGAGCCTGTTTCCGATTCTGTGTCTCCCTCTCTCTCTGCCCCTCCCCCGTTCATGCTCTGTCTCTCTCTGTCCCAAAAATAAATAAACGTTGGAAAAAAAAATTAAAAAAAAAAGAAAGTAAAAGGATGGAAAAAGATGTACTACTTAAATGGTCATTTATGAAAGGAGTGGTTATATTAATATCAGATAAAGTAGACTTCAGAGCAAACAAAATTACCAGGTACAAAGAGGGATACTGCATAAAAGGGTCAATCCACCAAGCAGACACGGCAATCCAAAATGTGTACGCACCAAACAACACAAGAGAGCTTCAAAGTACATGAAGCAAAATCTGATAGAAGTGAAAGGAGAAATAAATCCACAATTATCGTTAAAAACTTCAATATGCCCTCTTAGCAGAACTACTACACATGAAATCAGCAAGATTATACAACTCAAAACCATCAAGCAACAGGATCTAATTTATAGGACACTCCACCCAATAATAGCATAATTCACATTCTTTTCAAATACCCACGGAACAGTCACCGAGAAGGATAGCTCATAATCTGGGTCATAAAACAGACTTCAACAAATATAAAAGAACTGAAATCATACAGAGTATGTTCTCTGACCATAATGGAATCAAACTAGAAATTAGTAACAAAATCAACAGGAAAATCTCCAAACAGTTGGAAACTAAACAACACATTTCTCATGGATCTATAGGTGAAAAAGGAAATCTCAAGAGAAAAATTTCAAAATACAATGAATGGAACAAAAATGAAAATATATCAAAATCTGTGGAATGTAGCTTTAGCCAAAGCAGTGCTGACATGGGAATTTAGAACACTAAATGCTTACTTACATCAGAAAAGGGCAAAGGTCTCAAATCAATCATGTAAGCTCCCACCTAAAGACACTAGAAAAAGAGGAGCAAAATAAAATGAACTCACAACAAGCAGAAGGAGAAAAATAATAAAGATAAGAGCAGGAATCAATCAAATTGAAGAAAGGAAATCAACAGAGAAAATCAATTAAACAAAAATCTATTTCTCTGAAAAGATCAATCAAGTTGATAAGCAAAAGAGGAAGATGCAAATCACTAATACCACAAATGAGACAGGAGAATCTTACTACAGATCCTTATAGCCATTGAAAGGAAAATAAAGTCCTCACCCCAGTCCTCAACCCTTCTTTGGAAGAAAGATGCTATGTGAATGTCTGCCCATAACACATACATAGTCAATCCATGAACAAAATGTTCATAAACTCTGTCAGTATTTGGAAAAGAAACTAGCAAACTATGAAATTTATTTGACATTAACCCCCACCTCCCCCGCAAAAAGAACTACTATATGATCCAGCAATCCCACTTCTGGGTGTATGTCCAAAGGAAACAAGACCATTATCTCAAAGAGGTGTTTGCACTCCCATGTTCATTGCAACTTACTCACAATAGCCAAGGTATGGAAACAACCTAAGTGTTTGTCAACGAATGAACAGATGAAGTAAATGTGGCATATATATACAATGGAATATCATTCGGCCTTACAAAAGAAAAAGATCCTGTCATTTGTGACAACATGGATGAACCTGGAGGGCATTATGCTAGTGAAATAAGCCAGACAGAGAAAGACAAATATTGCATGGTATCACTTGTACGTGGAATTGTTAATCAGTTAAGCATCCGACTTTAGCTCAGGTCATGATCTCACGGTTTGTGAGTTCAAGCCCTTCATTGGGCTGGAGCCTGCTTTGGATTCTGTGTCTCCCTCTCTTTCTATCCCTCCCCACTCACGCTCTGTCTCTCTCTCAAAAATAAATAAACATGGGGTGCCTGGGTGGCTTGGTCGGTTGAGCATCCAGCTTCGGCTTGGGTCATGGTCTCACGGTCCATGTGTTCCAGCCCCACGTCAGGCTCTGTGCTGACAGCTCGGAGTCTGGAGCCTGCTTCAGATTCTGTGTCTCCCTCTCTCTCTGCCCCTCCCCTGCTCATGCTCTGTCTCTCTCAGTCTCAAAAATAAATAAAAACATTTAAAAATACATAAATAGGGGCGCCTGGGTGGCGCAGTCGGTTAAGCGTCCGACTTCAGCCAGGTCACCATCTTGCAGTCTGTGAGTTCTAGCCCCGCGTCGGGCTCTGGGCTGATGGCTCAGAGCCTGGAGCCTGCTTCCGATTCTGTGTCTCCCTCTCTCTCTGCCCCTCCCCCGTTCATGCTCTGTCTCTCTCTGTCCCAAAAATAAATAAAAAACGTTGAAAAAAATTTTTAAAAAAAATAAAAAATAAAAATAAAAAATAAAAATACATAAATATTAAATGTATATATATAATAGGAAATAAAAGGGCAAAGTCACAGAAACAGAGAGTAGAATAGTGGTTACCAGAGGCTGAGAGGGTGGGGAAAATAGAGGTTGGTAAAAAGGTATGAACATTCAGCTATAAGATGAATGAGGTCTGAATTTCTAATGTATACCATAGTGACTATAGTTGATAACACTGTATTGTATAATTAAAATTTGCTAAGAGAGTAGAACTTAAATGTTCTTACCAACAAAAAGGGTAAATATGTGAGATGATGGATGTGTTTTTAAAAAAGGAATACCATGGGGGCGCCTGGGTGGCTCAGTCAGTTAAGCATCTGACTCGGTTTTGGCTCTGGTCATGATTTCATAGTTTCGTGAGTTCGAGGCCCATATCAGGCTCCCTGCTCACAGAGCAGAGCCTGCTTGGGATTCTCTCTCTCTCTCCCTCTCTCTGCCCCTCCCCTGTCTCTCTCTCTCTCTCTCTCTCTCTCTCTCAAAATAAATAAATAAGCTTTTAAAAATTAAAAAAATTAAAAAGGAATAGTATGAAAAACCCTAGGCATTTAAATTTGACAATTTAGATAAAATGGACCAATTCCTCGGGGCGCCTGGGTGGCGCAATCGGTTAAGTGTCCGACTTCAGCCAGGTCACGATCTCGCGGTTCGGGAGTTCGAGCCCCGCGTCCGGCTCTGGGCTGATGGCTCAGAGCCTGGAGCCTGTTTCCGATTCTGTGTCTCCCTCTCTCTCTGCCCCTCCCCCGTTCATGCTCTGTCTCTCTCTGTCCCAAAAATAAATAAATAAACGTTGAAAAAAAAAATTTTTAAATGGACCAATTCCTTGAAAACCACGAAAACTCAACCAATATGGGATTTATAATCTGAAGAGTCCCATAACTATTAAAGAAATTATGGGGCGCCTGGGTGGCGCAGTCGGTTAAGCGTCTGACTTCAGCCAGGTCACGATCTCGCGGTCCGTGAGTTCGAGCCCCGCGTCAGGCTCTGGGCTGATGGCTCAGAGCCTGGAGCCTGTTTCCGATTCTGTGTCTCCCTCTCTCTCTGCCCCTCCCCTGTTCATGATCTGTCTCTCTCTGTCCCAAAAATAAATAAACGTTAAAAAAAATTATTAAAAAAAAAGAAATTAGATTAGTAATTTAAAAGGTCTTGGGGTGCCTTGGGTGACTCAGTCACCCACTCAGTCACCGGTTGAGGGTCCAGCTCTTGATTCCGCGCAGGTCATGATCTCACAGTTTCATGAGTTTAAGCCCCGCATCAGGCTCTATGCTGCGCAGAGCCTGCTTGAGATTCTCCCTCTTTCTCTGCCCCTCCCCTGCTCGGACTCTCTCTGTCTCTCTCAAAACAAATAAATAAACTTAAATAAAAATCAAAGGTCTTAAAAAGAAAGCTCCAGGTCCAAATGGTTTCACTAAACAATTCTACCAAACGTTTAAAAGAATTAATACGAAAAAATTTCTACCAAACTACCAAAATTCCATTTAAAGAATTAATACAAAAGAATTTACACAGTCTTTTCCAGAATACCAAAGAGGAGGGAACACTTCTGTGTCAGTGGTCCCCAAGACCATGCCTGGACCCAATGATTCACTAGAAACTCAGCACATAGTTAGGCTCAGGGCTATGATTTATTACAGTGAGAGACTGCAGAGCAAAATTAGCGAAGGCACAGGGGGTGATGCCCAGAGAAAAAACCAGGTACAAGCTTCTAAGAGTCCTCTCCGACTGGAGTCATACAGGACATACCTTAGTCCTCCAGCAAACAGTTGTGACAACACATGTGAAATGCTATCTATCAGGGAAGCTCCTGAGAAACTCAGTTCCCAAGGCATTTATTGGAGTTGGTCATATAGGCACCATCTGCCTAGCATTTACCAAAATTCCAGACTCCCAGAAGGAAAGCAGGTGTCCCACACAGACCATATTGTTTGTACAAACAGCTTAGGCACAGCGAGCCACTCTTATCAGTCCTGGTAATGACGGGAATCCTCCTCAAATCCAAGTTTCCAGATGCTAACCAAGGACCAACCTTGCAAGCAGGCCCTTCAAAGGATGGCAGTCAGGCCTGCTATGTTAACTCTTGTCTGCACAGCTTGGATATCAGGAGATTTGAAATTTAGTCGCAGCAGAAATCACACATGCTCAAACAGTTCAGGCATGGCGAACCACTCTTATCAATGTATCAATGCTGGGAATGGTGGGAACCCTCCAGAAATCCGAGTTCCCAGTAGCCTTCCAAGGGCCTTCTGTGTTAACTCTTTTCTGCACAACTTCCCAACTCATTTTATGAGGCCAGTATTATCCTAATTCCGAAACCAGCATTCGTTCATGATAAAAACTCAAAGCAAACTAGGAATAGAAGGGGACTTTTTCAGCTTGATAAAGAGCAGCTGGTAGTTTTCTTTATGGTGAAAGATGGCACGTTTCCCCCTAGGACAGGGAACAAGGGAAGTATGTCCACTCACATCACTGTCACTCAACATAGGACCGAAAGTTCTCGCCTGCACAATAAGGTAAGAAAAGGAAATAAAAAGCAGACAGATTGGAAGGGAAGAAATAAAACTGTGTATTCACAGACAACACGAGTGGTTGTGTAGAAAATCCCAACGAATCTACTAGAAAATTTCTAGAACTAAAAAATGGGTTCAGCAAAGTCAAAGGATACAAGATCAACACACAAAGATTAATTGCATTTCTATATACATACTGATAATGAGCAATGAAACCCCCCCACAATACTATTTGTAATCACTCCAAAGAAAATGAAATACGGTGTACAATGAACAAAACATGTATGGGATCCGCGTGCTGAAAATTCCAAAATGCTGAGGAAAGAAGTCAAAGATCTAAATAAATGCAGAGGCACACAAATCATCTTCATGGACTGGAAGACGCAATATAATAAAGATGTTAATTCTCCCCCAAATGGATCCGTAAGTTTAACACAGTCCCTTTAAAAATCCCAGCAGAGTTTCTGCAGATATAAACAAGCTAATTCCAAAATTTATATAGAAAGGCAAATGACCTTGAATGGCTAAAGCAATTTTGAAGAATAAAGTGGAAAGAATCACTCTACCCAATTTTAAATCTTCCTATACAGCTACAGTAATTTAAACTTTGATATTCACAGAGGGGTAGACACATAAGAACAACAGAACAGAATAGGGAACCAAAAATATCCCCACACCATTCGTCCAACACAACATGCCCAACTGATTTTGACAAAAGCAATTCAACGGAGGAAAGAGAGTCATTTTAACAAGTTGTGTTTGAGCCATCAGACCTCTATAGAAAAAAAATATGAATCTCGACCTCATTAAGTTCACATTTTATAGCAAAATTCAAAATGAATCATGGATTTAAAAGTAAAGTATACAACTACAACACTTTTAGAAGGAAATAGAAGAGAAAATTTGTGGAACTTGGTGCTAGGCAAAAAATTTCTTAGACACGACACGGAAAGGACAATACGTATATGCAGACATTGAGGGGTGCCTAGGTGGCTCACTGGGTTAAACATCCATCTTGGGCTCAGGTCATGATCTCATGGTTCGTGGGTTCGAGCCCCGCGTCAGGCTCCGTGCTGACCATTCAGAGCCTGGAGCCTGCTTCAGATTCTGTGTCTCCCTGTCTCTCTGACCCTCCCCTACTCGCACTCTGTCTCTCTCTCAAAAATAAATAAACACTAAAAAAATTAAAAATAAACGCAGAAGTTGGACTTCGATAAAATGAAAAATTTGGGGCTGCAAAATCCCTTAAGAAGATAAAAAGACCGCTACAGACTGGGGGAAAAATTGCGAACCATGTATCTGACAGAGAACTTGTATCTAGAATATATATAGAGAATTCTCAAAATTTAACAGTAAGAAGCAAACAATACAATCAGAAAATAGAAAAAAGCCATAAACAGACATTGCACCAACGAGGATATACAGATGGCCAATAAGAACATGAAAAAATGTCAACATCATTAGGGAAGTGCAATTGAAAACAAAGAGAGATCACTAGACACCCATTAGAACGGCTAAAATAAAATTATAGTGACAATACCAAATGCTGGCAAAGATGTGGAGATACTGGATCTCTCACACATTGCTGGTGGGAATGTAAAATGGTACAGACAGTCTAGAAAATGCTGGCAGTTTCTTGTAACGCTAACCTTACGCTTAGCATCTGACCCAGCAATTGCACTCTGGGACATTTGTCGCAGAAAAAGGAAAACTTATGTTTACACAAAAAACTACATGACTGTTCATAGCAGTTTTATTCTTAATAGGCAAAAATTGGAAACTATCCAAATGTTCTTCAACGGGTGAAAAAACGCACCGTAAACACTGTAGAACACCAAAGCATAACAACACTGCTAGTTTTGCAGGGAAAAGGAATCAACTATTGATACAGGCAGCAACCTGGGTGGATCTCAAGGCAATTATGCTGAATGAAGAAAAGCCAATTTCAAAAGGCATGATTCCATTTCCATATTCTTGAAATAACAAAATTATAGAGATGGGGAACATGTTAGAGGTTGCCAGGGGTTTAGGGTAGGTGAAGGAGGGGACTGTGACTATGTTGTGTAGCAGGAAGAATTTTTGTTGTGGAGGAACAGTTGATTGTGGTGGTTACACAAATCTACACATGATAAAATTGTGTAGTAGTATATACACAGACACAGAAATTAGTGCATGTAAAACTGGTGAAATCTGAATAAGGTCTGTGGATTGTCCCAATGTCAATATCTTGGTTATGTAAGATATTAGCACTGGGGGAAACTAGGTGAAGAGTACATGGGTCTGTCCTGTAGTATTTTTACAGATCCTGTGGATCTATCATTATTTCAAAATGAGTTAATAAGACAAGGTAAATCTGGAGGACAATGAATGTTTTAGAACTCACACATTTGTGTATTATGAAACGGAATTACAGCTTTACTATGTAAGTCAGACAAAATACAGGAGAGCCTACATTTTTGTCTAGCCAAGAAATGTAAATGAAAATGACAATAGGAGTTCATGGTAATTGTACATGGTCCATTTCCAAACCCAGATAGGAAAACCATAAAGGGTTTGTTGCTTAAACATCTGTATGAGTTAGGATTCCACCAGAGAAGCCAACCAATAAAACATTTTACACACACACACACACACACACACACATTATTTATTTATTCATTCATTCATTCAAAGATATTGGCTTACACGACTGTGAGGCTGGCTAAGCAAATCCAAAATCTGTAGGGCATGAAGTCAGAAAGGAATGATCGGGCCCACCCAGATTATCCAGGATAATCTCCCTCACTTTAAATCAACCGATCAGGGGCTTTAGTTACATCAGCAAAATATCTTCACAGCAACACGTAGATTAATGTTTGATTGAATAAGTGGGGCGGTAGCCTAACCACGTTGACACCTCAAAAAGCCACACAGCATCACAGACCATTTGTGCTGGCAATTGAATAAATTTATTCTGTTCCTAGCCACCCTGGCTTTATTATTATAGGTAATTCAAGCGCAAACAACTTAAATCAACAGTGGCCCACAATGAGTTTTATACATGAGGGTCCACTTACAGAACTTTAGAGTTGAAAGGGGCCATGAAAGGCTTAGTTTGTATTTCAGCACAGCCAGGGCACCTCCCCATCGTCCTCTCGGGCACTTATCCGGGCTGAGGCTCCCCCCAGGCAGCAGCGCGCCCAGCAGGAGCAGAGAGGAACCCACCTGGAGCACGACGCCGCGGGTGCGGGAGCACTCAGGGGGCGGAGCCTCGAGGCGCGCGGCGGTGGCGACGGCGCCCAGCCCGCCAGAAGAGCGCGCGGCGGGCGGACGGCGGGGAGCCAGTCGGGTAGGGCGAGCGCGGCCGGCGGTTGGGGTGGGGGGGTGATTGGGGGGGGTTGGAAGGAAGGGGAAGAGGCGGAGCGTGGGAGCGCACAGTGTCAGGAATACAATAGTGCTCCGCGCCGCTTCAGCCGCCGCCGCCACCGCCGCCGCTGCCGCCGCCGCTGCCGCTGCCGCCGCCGCCCAACCGCCGGCCCAACGCTGAGGCCTGACGGGCCGGGCGGGCGAGGGCCGAGGGCGGGAGCTGAAGCGCAGGGGGCGGCCCGGGCGGATCAGGCGGCGGGGCGGGGGGCGGGGGTGGGGAGGAGATTAGGGGGCAGGTGCGAGGGAGGGGAGAGAAGAAAGCGAGCGGTTAGGGGGGCGGTTACCACCCCTACCGGACTCGCCCGGCACATTGCCGGGCCCGAGTGTGGAGCCGGGAAGGAAGGAGCCGCGACCTAGCTGCGCGAAGGTAGGCGCCACCGGAGCCGGACGCGGGGCGAGCGGGGCTGGGGGCGTCGCGCCGGGTGGGCAGCGGGAGTGGCGGCCTCGGGGAGTGGAAGCGGGCGCCGCGGAGCGCGGCGTCCCGGCCCAGCCTCTCAGCGTTCCGGGGCGCCCCGGCCCCACATCGCGGTCGCTCCGGCGTCCCCGGCGTCTCCGGGCCGAGAGCGTGTGTGGGCTGGGGTAAAGTGCCCGCCGGCCCCTCAGTCGGCCGGGGGAGCGCCGGGTGGCCGACGCGGGGGGCGGGGGGCGGGGGGCGGACGCCGGAGCTCGGGCTCGGCTACGGCTCCGCTCGGGCAGGAATTGAGCGCCATAACTGTTGCGGCCGTCCCCTCCGGTGCCCCCTCCCGGCGCCCCCTCCCTCTCTGTGCTCTGCCCGGTCTCGGGGCTCCCGGGGTCAGCCCCGCGGCGGGAGGACCTGCTCTGCGGGCCGCCCCGGGGCCGGATGCTCCGGGGAGCGGGGGCGCGCCCCTGGCTGTTTCGGTGTTGGGGGGCGTGCGGAACCGAGTGCTTGGCGAGGGGGGCCGGGCGGCTCGGGGGAGTCCGGGTGCCCCCGGAGCAGGAGCGTGAGCGCCCCGCGGGCTAGCGAACTTTCCCTCCCCCTCCCGTCATTGTTCGGGCGCTGCCGGTCCGGGGCCGCGGCGACCGCCGAGCGCCGGGCGGTCCGGGGGGGAGGGGGGTGGTGGGAAAAGCGGGAGGGCTTTGCGAATCTTACGGGAAAATTTTCCCACCGCTGGGTACGGCAAAGTTAACTTTTCTCCAGCGATCGAGTTGGTTTTATTCCCTCGGCCGTGGGGCGATCGATTTAAAAAGAGAGAGAGAGAGAGTGAGAGCGTGCCTCCCTCCAATCTTTTTCTCTCGCTTTTCAGAGCCACGGCTTCGGTGAAGTCTGGCTTTAAGTTGCGCAGGGCAACCTGCGTTTATTATTTGTGAGAAGCAGAGGTGTGTGTGGGGGGGGGGGTGGGATCTCGAGTGAGTGACCGTAATGGTGGTATGTGAAGGCATGTTTAAAAGTTGGTATCATTGTGTAGCCCTGGGACATATGTAGTTCCCAGGCATTTGGCAAGAAACTTGTTTGGCCGCTTCTCTGACTTTCTGAGTTGCTAGGAAATCATGCCCTCAGATGTGCGCAAGGTTTTTTGATGTGAGAACCGTTTATCTGTGAAACTGAGGATGGGATCCCCGCCCCCCCCCCCCCCACTCCGGACGCCGTCTGATTGTATAAGAAATCAAAACCGTGTTGGTGGTGATTTCAGTGGCCTGGAGGGAAGAGCGACCTCATTCTCTGTATTCAGTCCGGTAAAGATAACTGTCTACTTCTCTCTAAACTCGGAAAGTAATGGAAAATAATTTAGGTAAAGACTGGTTGCACAACATCTTGGCTCAGTTTAAGCAACTCAGAATCCACTTTCCCATAGTAGTTCTCTTAAATACCTTCCCTGAAGCCACTTCTTGCCAGCCTGGGGATGGGGGTGAGGGTGAGAAAAGAGTCGGTCTGAACAAAGCATTGTGTTTTATTTAATTTAATATTTTCATAACATCTGTAAACAATGGGAATGTGGATCCCTGCCTCTGTACCCTTTGAATACCTAGTTTTCATGCTTTTATAGCATCATGTGATTACTCTCCGGATAAGTGAAAATAGATTTTTTTTTCTTTTTTGTTTAGCCTAGGAGCATTTTACCTCTATAACATCGTTTTCTTTTTTCGTTTAAAGTGAGCTCTGAGCTGAAATACTCGAATCGTAAACGATAATACCTCTCTTCAAAGGGGTGAAGGGATTACATGAGATTTTTGGGATGCGCTTCTCAGTATTAGCTACCATCATTGCCACCTTTTCTTTAGCTGTGCTCTTCTTTACAATTTTGTTTGCTAGAGAAGAGTTCTTAACCCAGTATCTTTGCCTGGAAACCGCTCCTTGCATTTTTCATCTAATCAGTTCTGGGATACTCTGGGATGCAGGTCTGGTTCTAGAACCCACACGTTGTCTCCCTCCTTTCTGAGTCATGTTGCTGTGCCTTGGCAGTGTGAGGAGTGCCTTCTCACTTTGAGTAGCCTGTGAATCTTGGTCACAGGTAAGAGAAAGTGGAGAAGGGCTTTCCACTCCTTCCTGAGGTGTTTGTGATCAGCTGTGAGAGCCAGGAGTAACGTGGAAGCAGCCTTAGGGGTGCCTGTGTTCCCCCTTCTGGCCTGTGGGTGAGGTTCTGAGAAGGACAAGTTATGACGCAGAGCTCTCAAAGTTGAGACACATGGGTTAGTGAAAGTAAAAATAAAGAACAAACGATGTGAGGCTGGTAGGTTGGGTGTGATCCTCTCTTTTGATAATGCTTGTCTTTTCCCTCCCTTGTGTTCCACCAACCATAACAATCCATTTCTCTCCTCAGCTACACCAGTCTATTTCGTCTTTTTGCCCACTACTTTGAGGTCTGACTGGAAAACTAGGCAAGTATTTTGGGGGGGTTGGGGGAGGCAGGAGGCACCGGGTGTTTGTAAAGGCATGGCATTACAGAGGTCTCTTAATAAGCCTTGATCAGGGATACAGAGGTCCTATTATCATAGGACATAATGCATCTACCTCCTCATGGAGGTTATACAAAACAGGATCTATCTGAGGAGGGTAGAGATCATATGCTGGCTTACATTAAAAAAAAAAAGTCTCAGGGTGCCTGCATGGCTCAGTCGGTTGAATATCCAATCTTGATTTCGGCTCAGGTTATGATCCCAGGGTTGTGGGCTCAAGCCCAGCATTGGACTTTGTGCTGAGAGTGGAGCCTGCTTAAGATTCTCTCCCTCCTCCTCCCCATGTCTCCCTCTCCTCTCCCCCTCCCCCTCTCCCCCCTCTGCCTCCCCCCTCCCCTCCCCCTCTCTGCCTCCCCCTTCCCCCTTTCTCCCTCCCCCCTCTCCCTCCCTCTCCCCTTCCTAATTACCCCCCCTCAAATAAAGTTTAAAAACTTTTAAGAAAAATCTCATCAAGGAATAACTTACCTCACCTTATAGGTGAGGGGTGAGTGTTGGGTGACACCCATCTGGCACTCTTCTGAAGTGGCTAATATGAGGACACTTGAGTGGTTTAGAAGTTTCTCACTTGTTCAGTTACAGTGGCTGGGAAAGCTGAACCATTCTGGTTTGTGGGGGAGAGTCTAGGATGAATGGGTAAAAATAATTAGTGAATAAAAAGGTGCTAGCAAATGCTCATTGGAGACCAAGTAACTACCACATTGAGTTTTCTGTTTTCTGAAATACTTGTGACTCCTCTATGGTTATTTTTGCTTCCTGCCTGTAGGTCTCTCCATAGACAATAGCAGTAAAGCTCTTATCATCAAAACTGCCTCTGTGGTTCTCTTGGGGGACAGAAAGAAGGGTCCTGGGAAGAATTTGCCTGACCCCATGGCTAAGCTTGGGAAAAGTAACTCAGAAGGCAGTCAACTGAAGAAAGTATGTAGGGTGCCTGGTATGGGGAAATGGTACTGAGGTTTTGACCAATAGGAGATACCCATGTGTTCATTAATACTGTTTAAGCAGTAAATAATTTAATCTCCATCACAACCCAGAGGCCATAGCTGAGCTCTGCTACCCAAGGAGTTCCTTGTCCGTTGATGTTGGCTGACAGGCAAGGAAATCCAAGCCTGGAATGTGCTTTTTGGAATAGCTGACAAGAGAATATGGTATCAGCATGGCCAGTACACCAGCCAGACCTTGTGTGTTGGAGTCTCCTGGGACAGTTCTTCTTATTTGATTTTAAAAGCTTCTTATTTTGATTATAATTACAGAAATATTGCAAGAATAGTACAAAGAACTCCTGTATTCCCTTTACCCAAGGTCACTAATTATTACTAGTTCACTCCCACTTGCTTTATCATTTGTTCTTTCTTTTTCTAAACCATCTGAAAGTAACCATTGCCAGATTAGCACTTGTCAAGGGCATCCTGTCCTGAAGGGTGGCTCAAGTGTAGCAGTGGAGTATAGCAGAACTTTGGTGGTGATGCAGGGCCCCAGAGGTAGAGGGGTTAGCTGTAAAGGGCATATGTGTAAGTCAGGTGAAATCAATGTATGGTGCTACATATAGAAATCATTATCAGTTGTAAAAATGGTTACGATAAACTCTACTTTTGTCATCCTTCATGTCAAGTTTGTTGCCAACTATGCCAAACTTCAAAATTGTTATGAAAATCCACTCCACCACTCCAACTTTGCAGCCGTAATGTATTCTCCAACATTTTCATTTAATTCGTTCAGCAAATGTGTATTAAGTGCCTACTCTTTGCTAGGGGTATAAGAGGTGAAAGACAACTCATCCCACTGAGAGTTCAACATCCAATGTAAAGGAAGAAGGAAATCTATGGGGGGGGGGGGCGGGCGGGCGGAATTCGGTTGAAGGAGTTTACAGGAAGTGCTTAAATACCAGACTCGTTAAGGATCTGAAGAGTAGATACCTGGGAGTAGAATGTGAAGATCCATCTTCTCTGAGGCTTGCTGCTCTTAGATAACAAGGTTCATGATTGGGGAAGCCTTTGGTGGTGTATACAGCACAGGCTATGGGTTCAGGCCAACTTGGATTTGAATCTGCCACTTGATCTTGGCCGGTACTTCTCTGTGCCTCAGTTTCTTCATCTGCCTAACCACATCTCCAAGGTAATAATTAATTGAGGTCAAAATTGCTCTGTAAACATTCATTTTATCTTCCCCCCGCAAGAAATGCAGTATGTGGGGAAATAGCATGAGCAGTATTAGGTATTAAAGTGGGATGCAGGGGAGTGTTTCTATTTTTCCTACAAATATATATGTAATTGCTAATTGTACTGAGAGCTATGATGAAGATCACTATAAGGGATAATAACAACAGTAGCTATGATTTGTTGACCATTGCCTGTGTACTGAGCACTGTACTAAGGTACTTAATATAGTATATCTCTGTGAGGTATGAGGCAAAGCTAACTTGCCCACGGTCACACAGCAAGTAAGAGGTAGAATGCTTTTGTAAGGGAGACTAGCAAGGTTCCCTGGACCCTGAATAATGAGCAGGAATAAGCAAGGCAAAAGGGAGGAGGGATTGCCAGGCCAAGGGAACACCAGGTGTTGTGAGGGCACTGAGGTGGGAGAGAGATGTGGAGAGGATCCACAGAGGTTTGGCTAGGACCTGGGGAAAGAGAGATGAAGTAGGCAGGGGGAGATTGACAGGGCCTTATGGGACCTCATTAAGCAGCTTGTATTTTATTCCAAGGGCAACGGGAGGCTGCTGGAAGGTGTTTTCCACCTTAAACCATACGGGGTGTGTTGGGGGGGGTGGTGTGGTGGTGTGGTGTGTGTAATCCAGAAAAACATCTAGTGAGGCTTAAACAAAAGTAGCCTATAAGTCATTTCCCCTTCAGTGTCCCACTTTGTGATCCAGTGGAAGCAGTGTTTCTGGCCCAAATGTGTAGATCTTAAGCAGTTTCTACTGCCCACCATTAACATGGCTAAAAAGAGTTGCTGTGATGCTGGAAGAAGCTGGTCCTGCAGAATGTTTCTAGAAGGTTTAATTAGGTTTATATATCTGATGCTTTTTAGGCTGCAGTAAGGGAGGTCTTTCAGCTTTCACTGAGCCCTGTCAAATGGGGAAAAAAGTAAAATTGGGAGAAGTCGTTCCTGGAAACCTGAGTTGCGTTAGAAATGGAACTATTGAGTATAAGACTTTGGTTTAAATATATCATGATAAAGATGCTTCAGTGACTAAATGGAAATTTTTAATGCTTTTTGTTTTTTTTGGTGTGTGCCATCTGTGATGGCAGACAGCACATTTGTGAGAATCTGGGAAGACTTAGACATTTTTTCAGTACTTATATATTTATTTATTCTCGTCCAGGTACTGCAGGTTTTTCTGTTTGAAACTATTTCTTTTGTGCAGAATCAACTTCGCAGGAGGAAAACCAGTGTTCTCTTCCCCTTTCCATATGTACCAGACTGCAAACATACTTACTTTGAAGTAGCCTGTGTCAGTTAGCTTTTGGGGTCAGGGAGGGTGGTTGGCTGATCTAGGTTGGCCTTGCTCACACATCTGGTGCTTGTCAGGCCGGTTGGTCTAGGAGGCCCTAAGCAAGGATGGCTCATCTCCACTCCAAATGGTCCCTCCTTCGGCTGGCTGGTCTGGATGGGTTAACATCGTGGTCTCAAAGGCACAAAGGGTAGCCAGCAAGAGCAAGCTCCAGTGTACAAGCACTTCTCTTGTGTCTGCTTGTGTCATATTTGGTATTGTCCCATCAGCCAAAGTAGGGAAGTGCTTCCTTGGCTAAGCCCAGAGTCATAGTGGGAGGGAGCCATCTAAAGGTGCAAACACCAGGTGCCTGGGTTCCTCAGTTGGTTAAGCATCCGATTCTTGATTTTGGCTCCGATTCTTGATTTCAGCTCCGGTCATGATCTCACAGTTTGTGAGTTCAAGCCCTGCATGGGGTTCTATACTGACAGTGTGGAGCCTGCATGGGATTCTCTCTCTGTCCCTCCCCTGCTCATGCTAGCTCTCTGTCTCTCTCTCTTTCTAAATAAATAAATAAACTTATAAAATTAAAGGTGCAAATTCAAGGAGATGCAAAAAAAAAACTGGAGGCCATTACTTAAGTAATGCAAAATAATTATTAATGTAACATCTTTTCCTTTGATAAATCTTGTTAAACACTCATTTCTAAATGTACTGTATTCTTGAGATTAAGTAATGCAATTGGGCCATCTTCTCTTCTACTGAGTGTGGAGCTGAGTGGTGTTTTTTTCCAGAAGGAAACTGAAGGGAGACAGTGTGCTCTGGATGTAAATATTCTTGTGAATGGCTTGACTGCTCACTGATTTTGTGTAGCTATTAACAAAGGAATTCATGGGTTTTCTCAACCTCCTGTTCAAGTTTTATCACAAAAACTTAGTGTACTAGGCTGTACTGCATTTTGTAGTCAAGCAAAAGGATAGTTAATTGGAAATCCATCACTACCTGAAAGATGAGAGAAACATTTGCAGCCTTTCCTTATAACCTTTATGTGATTTATAGTTTTTACCTGAGAAGAAATCCTTATTTGGGCATTATAATAAAGACAAAGGATTCCCTCTAGGTGTGTTTCATTTGGTCAAGATTTTAAAGTCTTCTGGGGTGCCGGGGTGGCTCAGTCGTTGAAGCTTCCAACTTCGGCTCAGGCCATGATCTCGAGGTTCCTGGGTCCGAGCCCCCTATCGGGCTTTTTGCTGACAGCTCAGAACCTGGAGCCTGCTTCGGATTTTGTGTGTCTCTTTCTCTGTCTCTGCCCGTCCCCCGCTTGTGCGCTTGCATATTCTCTCTCCCTCTCTCTCTCTCTCTCTCTCTCTCTCTCTCTCTCTCAAAAAGTAAATACTTAAAAAAAAGACTTTAAAGTCTTCCCTGTGGTTGTAGTGAAGAATCCAGTATTGTGCTGCGAAGTGAGTGGTCAGTGACCAGCAGTTTGGGGCATTAGCCTTTGGCCTTTGCTTGTGAAGTTTTCTGAAGTAACTAACACCTTTCACATAACTGAAATAGGCTTTGCAACCAGCTTGTGGCCTGAAATATATTACATGAAAATGCAGCTAGACCCTAGGAAGCATGTGTGGGAAACTGAGGAGAAGGCTCACTTTGTATATCTTAGCGATGTACATTCCTCCAGAAAATTGCCTGGTGATAGAATCTTAGCTTCCTTTCTTTCCTCCTAGGATAAAAATAAAAAATGGAAAATCCCTGACATTTTAAAAGTCAGTGACTTGAAAATAGCCATCAAAATTATAAATGCCTGTATCATTTGACCCAGCAAACACATCGAAGAATTTATTCAACAATTATTTGCATATTACTTGGAGTGTTGCTTATGATAGCGAAATATTAGTAATATTCTAAGTATTGAGCAAGGCTTGGTTATTACACTGATAGTAGAATATTACACTGATATTGCATGATCTCTAAGATGTACAAACTTAAGAAAAACAGGAAATGGAAGAGTGTGTATTGTATGCTGCCATTTGTGATAGCTACTGGGGCAATAATATGTGCTGTATAATATGTACATTTTTTCTTACTTGGATAAAATATTTCTGGAAAAGTGTTCAAGATACTGATAGCTTTAGGGCATATAGAGCCAGGGTAGAGGGTTGGAAGAAGATTCTCCACTGCATAAACTTTTGTATATACCTTTGACTTTTTTTTTTCTTTTTGGCTGTCAAATGATCCTTTATTGAAATATTTTCCTTTGTGGTCCTTAACTAGCTGGGCATTCCACTGAACCATTATTGGTGTTATCTGTGATATCATGAGGGTGGCAGCCGTCAACCTTGTAGACCACAGATTGGGGAGTCCCCAGGATCTCTTTCATGGTTCCAGAGAGTTCTCTGGCTAAAGATCAGTGCCGCATCTGTTGGGCAAGGTTGACAGTCTCATCAAAAGTGATATTTCTACTGTGCTTGATGTTTTTCTGCTTCTTTCTGTCTCTTGGCAGTTCCTGAAAGGCTTTGATAATCAGGGCAGAGGAAGAAGGTACCACTTCAGTCTGAGCCTGTCTGTTCTGAATGGTCATTTTCAGTGTAATCCTCAGACCCTTCCAATCTCTGGTTGCCTTGGCAATGTCATTACCAACGTTTTTTGGAGACAGAACCAGGGACCAATTTTTGCAGCCAGGACAGACATGGCACTGACTTCCCCACCTGTGCACCTTAGGTATACAACTTTGATCTTGTTGGGGTCGAACTTAGGAGGCATCGTGGAGGTGGCCTATAACCCAGATTTGGGAGGACCAAAGAGAGTTGCACCTTCCCCTCCTCTAAGGTGAAAGTCAGAAGTACCTTTTGAATTTTAAGCCGTGTGAATACATTACCCCATTTTTTTTTTTAAATTTTTTTAATGTTTTATTTATTTTTGAGACAGGGAGAGACAGAGCATGAACAGGGGAGGGTCAGAGAGAGGGAGACACAGAATCCGAAACAGGCTCCAGGCTCTGAGCTGTCAGCACAGAGCCCGACGTGGGGCTCGAACTCACAGACCGAGAGATCATGACCTGAGCTGAAGTCAGCCGCTTAACTGACTGAGCCACCCAGGCGCCCCTACATTACCCCATTTAAAAACCAAATACATTTATTTTGAAAAGAGATGATATATGGTGATGGTGATGTGAACTTCCATGGACTCCCACCCAACAGCTATGGCTGTTAAAAAATATATATATATGTATCCAGTCAGTTTTTGTCTCATAGAAATGCCTCAGAATTTCAGAATATCACTTCTGAATTTTTAGCTAAAGTCCTGCATTTTCCAGAATTTCGTACGAGTGGAATCATACAATATATAGCCTTTTTCGGTCTGGCTTCTTTTACTTGATTCATCCATTTTATGTGAACTAATAGCCTGTTCCTTTTTATCCCTGAATAGTATTCCATTGTACGGATGCCCCACAGTTCGTACAGTTACCTGTTGAAGGACAACTTGGCTGCTTCCAGTTTCTTGGTGATTATGAATAAAGCTGCAGTAAATATTAGCATACAGATTTTTTTGTGTGAAACATAAGTTTTCAGTTCATTTGGGTAAATACCTAGGAGTGGGACTGCTGAGTTTTTATGAGAAACTGTCAAACTCTTCCAAAGTGGTTCTACCATTTTGCATTCCCACCAGATTAGGTGTGTGTCAGGGTTCATCTTCCTGCATATGGATGTCCAGGGGTTCCAGAACACTTGTTGAAAAGTCTATCCGTTCTCCATTAATACTGCTTTTGCACCTGTGTCAGAAATGTGACTATGCTTGTGTGGGTCTATTTCTGGGCTCTCTATGCTGTTGCATTGATCGGTGTGTCCATTATTGTGCTATTGCCACACTGTCTTGATTACTGTTGCTTTTTGGTAAGTCTTAAAATTAGGTAACACGAGTACTCTTACTTTTTTCTTCTCTCCCAAAAGTGTAGTGGTGAGAGAGGACATCCTCAAGTTGTTCCAATCTTGAAAACCATTCCATCTCTCACCATTAAGTACGATGTTAGCTGTATGTTTTTAAAATATATATACCCTATTGTGCTGAAAAGAGTTACCATAGCAGTCCTGATGCTGCTTGCTATCTTTAGCAGGCCTCACAAGATTGGCCCTTGCCTGGCGTCTTGAAAATTGGCTTTTCAATCATTTTGAAAATAAAATCTTACACTCAACCTTCATTTGTTACTTTTCCAGTGTTCTTCATTTCTTTATGCTAATCCAAGCTCCTACCTTAATCATAATTTTCTGCCTGAAGAATTTTTCCTTAATGTTTCTTTTGTGCCAGGTCTGCTGACAGTATATTCTTTGCTTTTGAGAGTCTTTCTTTGTTTCTTCACTTCTGAAGGACACTTTTGTGGGATATGGAATTCTGGGTTGACAGTTCTTTTCCTTTGCAACGTATTACTCTACCGTTGCCTTGCTTGCATGGTTTCTGATAAATCGGCTGTAATTTTTGTCCTGTTTCTCCATGTGGTTAATGTGTCTTTTTTTCCTCTGACTGCCTTCAGGCTCTTTGTCTTTGCCTAGATATGGCTTTTTAAAATTTCATCATATTTATCCTTCTTGGTGTTCCTCTGAGCTTCTTGTATCTGTGGATTGTTGTCTGTCACTGATTTTGGAGAGTTCTCAGTCATTATTTTTTCACATCATTCTTGTGTTCAATTTTCTCTTTTTTTCTTATTCCTCTGGAATTCCAGTTTACAAGTATGTTATGATGTTTGATATTTTCCCACAGTTCTTACATGCCATGTTCTAATTTTTCACTCTCTTGTCTCTTTTTATTTTAATTTTTATTGATCTGACCAATAAACTCGATCGTTATGCTCACAGATTCTTTCCTTGGCTGTGTCTAATCTCCTGTTGAGCATGTTGGGTTTTTTGTCCTTTTTTTGAGCATGTTGGTTTTTTTTAACTTTTTTTTTTTTATTTCTAGCATTTCGATTTCTTTCTTATCCTTTCTTTTTGCTGAAATTACTCATCTAGACTTGCATGTTGCCTACCGTGCAACTCTACCATTAGAGTCTTTAATATATTAATCATGATTCTTTTAAATTTCATTCCAGATAGTCCCAACATCTGTATTCATATTGAGTCTAAATTTGATGATTGCTTTGTCACTTGGAATATTTCCTTGCCTTTTACTATGCCTCATAATAAAAAGCTGAACATGGCTGAAAAGCTGTTGAAAGCTGTTGAAACTGAACATGGGCAGGAGATACTGAGGTAAATATTTGATATGTTTGGAGAAGAACACAGGTGTCCTTCTGCTAGGCCTTTAGTGTGGAGATTTGAGTTAATCGAGTCAGGAGTTGGCTTGTATTTGATGTTTGTTTTTGGTAGGCCACCAGAGATTTCTGACTCCTCTAGTGATACCTTCTTTTTGACTCCGGCTTGGCTTTGGGGTTTTCCTTTGTGCTGTTTCCCAAGAGCTATCTCTCCTAGCCCTCCCAGTTGTATTCCACTGTTACTAACCACATAGCTGGTTTGGCAGGTGGTGGCAGGGGGGAGGAGGGAGTTTTCTGATGACTGGATGAAACCTCAGACTTAGGCAGGTATTGGAACCTGGGTCTTGAGTATGTCCTTTACAAGAATTCCTGCTCGCCCTCCAGGGGTGAAGCTTCTTTTTCTTTTTCCTGTCTTCCTCTTCCCCAGCTGCAGTTGAGTGTCCTGAAGCCAAGGGTTTCAAGCCCTTCCCCCTACAGATTAAGCCTTTTGTTCTGTACTGGAGATAAAGGAAAGGGGTCTGGGTGGATTTCACAGTGGGTGTTGTTTTCCTCAGCCAACCGGCACCAGGATGGGAGCTTTGTCTGGGATTCCCCTGATTCTTTCTCTAAGAGCCTGGTGGGATTCCTGTAGGAAAAACTTGTAAGAGGATGGGAATTCCTCCGCCCCGTGTGGAACCCAGGAGCTTCATACTCATGACATCCCATACTCTGGCCTTCGGTAACTTGTTAGAATTTCTGGTTTAATCTTCCTACCAGTTTACATGCCCAGATCCTGTGTCTTCCTGCAGGCATCTGTCTCTTCAGATATCCGGATGGTAGTTTGCCCTGTACTCCATTCTTTGATAGGTCTGAGAAGAGTCATTGGTTTTTCAGTTTGTCTAGCTTCTTTCTCATAATGGTGAGAATGACGGTTTTCCAGGCCTTTACAAATCTGCTGAAACCTGAATCCTAAAATGAGTTTTAATCTATATAAATGTCTAATGCAGTGCACGGCCCATAGAAACTCGGCACAGGTTAGTTTTTCCTTTCTTTTTCTCACCTCTTTGCATGTTCTGGTTTTATGGCTAGGGAACCAGGAATAATTGATTCTCGTTTGAGTTCTGCATGTTTTAGGCTTTAAGGGGGCGCCTGTGTGGCTCAGTTGGTTAAGCATCCGATTTCAGCTCAGGTCACCATCTCATGGTTTGTGGGTTCGAGCCCCACATCGGGCTCTGTGCAGACAGCACAGAGCCCACTTGGGATCCTCCGTCTCCCTCTTTCTCAGCCCCTCCTCCATGAGCGCACTCTCTCAAAAATAAACAAACATTAAAAAAAAAAGAAACCTCTACACCACTGGCAGTATGTTGTTATATGTTTGTCTTGCTCTCTTTCAGAATTCTATATATGCCTTTGTAATTATCGAGAACATCGTTAGCGCTCAGAAATAATTTGCCTCATTCAAAATTAGAGCTTGATTTAGTCTTCCCACAGTGTAGGTTTTGTTAGTAACCATGTGTTTGTCATTTTTATTCCCCACATTTCCGGGTGCAGTTCAGTTCAGCAGATATTTTAAGTGCCCACTGTGCTATGAGTGAGGCAGTAGGTGTTGAGTAGAATACAAGCGTGACCTGGTAAGTGGAGTAAGAGGTTCTCAAGGGCAATGGAAACCCTCTGGATGGAAGGATATTGCAACTTGGGAAATATCTCCATTTCAATCTAGACGGATTTTTTAAAAATTTTAATTCTGTTTCTAGTTATACTAGAGATATACTAGAGATGCATTCTAGTAAAAATTGAAAAGCTGTAGAAAGAGCCATGGTAGTCCATGACATCCTTATAACATCCTCATTTTATCACATTGTCCCTCCCAGGGTTAATTTTGATTACTTATTTTTGTTTTACTATGCAAATTGCTGTGCCAGATGTCATGCCGTCTAATAACTTACTGAAATACATGTATTTTTAAGGCACTAAGCACACAAATTCATTTAACCTTTAAGGAATGTTTATTTAAAGGGATAACTCATCATTCAGTTTGGACGTGTGACCTGATAATGGTTCTTTGCTTCACATTGTAGTGTAACTCTTAATTTTTAAATCTGAAAACTAGTGTTAGTGATAGGTAGAATGGTATTGTGAGTAAATGGAAAATACAGAAATTAGTATTGACCAAAAAGAAGATGGCCTCTTACCATTTTCTTTAATTATCATCCAGGAAATTGACTTTCAGGGGATATACATAGTCTTGTGGATTTTGATACATGTATAGATCAGTATAACCACCATCATAATCAAGGTACAAAACAGTTCCATCACCCCCCAAAACTCCTTTGTGTTACCTCTTCAGTGACACTTTTCCTTCCCCAACTCTTGGCAACCACTGATCTGTGCTCCGTCACTAGTTTTTATCACTTTGAGGATGTCATATAAAATGGAGCGAGGCTGAATGTAATCTTTTGAGTCTTGCATTTTTTTTCACTCACCATAATGCTTTTGAGATTCATCCAAGTTGTGTATATTAATAGGTGTTCCTTTTTATTGTTGAATAGCATTCCATTGTAGAAATGTAGCACATTTGGGTTGTTACCAGTTTTGGGTAATTATAAGTAGAGCTGCCATAAGAATTTATGTGCAAGTGTTTATAGACACATACATTTGCATTTTTTAAGGCAAATATCTGAGCGTAAGATTGGTAGAATTATAGTAATGTTCATGGTGAAACTAGTTCGCTGGTGTTTTAACGCTAGAATGGATAGAGTAGTAGAGACTCAAGTTGTTTGAATTATGCTTACTTAGTCATGCAACCGTGAGTGAGTTTAACCTCTTTGTGCCCCAGTTTCCTCTTTTGTAAAATGAAGTTAATAATGATAACCACTGGGATTGTTGTGTGGAATTAAAGCCTTCTTAAGGATACAATGCCGAGCAATGTCTGGCATACCAAATATTATTATTATTTCATGTTTAACTGAACCTTGTCAGTAACATTCATCTGTAATTAAAATAGGGAAATTAAGTAATCCATAAGTGTGGTGTGTTTAGTAGGCAAGCCTCCAAAGCAATGCTGTCTCTAGGGGAAATTTTAGAAGTTATCTTTAGGGGAGGCCGGGTGGCTGAGTCGGTTGGGCATCCAGCTTCAGCTCAGGTCAGGATCTCGCGGTTTGTGAGTTCAAGCCCCACGTCGGGCTCTATGCTGACAGCTCAGAGCCTGGAGCCCGCTTTGGATTCTGTGTCTCCTCCTCTCTCTGCCCCTCCCATGCTCACGCTCTGTCTCTCTCTGTCTCTCAATAATAAATAAACATTAAAAAAAATTTTTTTAAGTTATCTTTAGTGGTGAAAAAGTTCAGGACCATACGTATGGGAGTCCTATGTAATAGCCAAAGATTGGACTGCATGCCCATTTTTGATGATTTTACTTGCCCTCTCAGCATTAAAGAATCACATTCACCAAAATTTAGTACATTGCTATACTTAATGAAGAAACTGCAAAAACTACCTCAAAATCAACTAACATTCATTTAGTGCTTGCTGTATACCAAGCCCCAGGATAGGCATTCCTCAAGGGTATAAACCTGAGTACCTCCCCACAAAATAAGAAATTTGGATAATCACTAAATGTTATTTTTATACTTTTTAAAGGTAACTGTTGACACTGACGAGGCATGATTTCTTGGAGCCCCTATGATGTGAGCCGTCTGTGATTTCTCAGGTCCTATCTTAAAACACATCTTTTTACAGGAAACCTCCCCAGTTTTGAGGAGAGAATTGCAAAACTCAGCATGCCTGAGTAAATCTCTCCCTAGAGCACTGTGTCATTAGGAAATGCAACAGAGGCCCCTTTCTTGCATAACTGCTCTATAGTATGGTCTGGCTCAGTCTGAGAAAGCACCAAGGGCAAAGGGGATGTGTTTTCCCCTGGAGAACTCCCTGTCCTGTGAGGTACACACAAAGGCCTACCCATCCACCTACTATACAGTGAATGAAAGCCAGTGTGTGCAAAGAGGAACCTAAATATCCTTTCTTCTCTTGTCTGTTCAGTTGTTTTGTAATGTATTCACATGCCGCGGTCTGTCAACTGAGGACAATTCTTCACCTGCACTTTCAGGGGAGCTAACTGGGTGGAACGAGAAGTTTCGAGCACACACTCTAGGATGTCATCTCTAAACTTCCCTCACTGCCTCCCCTCCCCAAGTATCACCGCCATCCAACACTCAGGTTTACCTGGAGCCTTTCCTCACAATTGGAGCCTCCTTCCCTCTTTGCCCTGCCAATCCTGCCTGGGCCATTTCTTGCATATTCTAGCCCAGCAAGAGACTCCCCCGCACCTCAAGACCTGCTCATTTGGACGCCATCCTTTACTCCATATTTCCTCATTAAATCATGTCTTGTCTTTTCACTTTGTCACCTGATGCCATGCTTCCTTATTCTGTGACCTATTTCGTATATACGTGACCTGAAAGTTGTACAACTAGACTGCTATTCCCAGAGTGTAGGAAACCCTCCAATTCTCCATATCCTGTCTCCCACAAATACCTGAAAGAGAATTGCTGCCTGCTATTTAATAAACAAACTAAATATCTGTTCTCATTTTGTGTTTAAAAATTACATGTAACATGTTCTAATGGCCACAGAAGTCCTGTGGACAGTGATAGTTTGGGAAATAAATACGTGTCTTGTGGACTGTCAAAAGAAAACTGGTGCTTTGCCACGCTGCCACTGTGAAAAGTGTGACTATATAGTCTGCCTGCGCAGAATATGACTCCATAGTATAGACTGCAGTCAAAACTGCAGGCAACCTTTTTCTGGCTCCATCATGGTTTCTGACCTTCCCCATAGTTCTTTTCCCATTTACATTGTTAAAGAGCACTAGAAATTTTTTTCAAATACAGACGAAGCATTGTTAACAGTTGTGTTGTACTTGTCTCTCATGAAACTTGTATCTTATACAGGAGACTGGTGTGTGGGTGTGTGTGTGTGTGTGTGTGAGAGAGAGAGAGAGAGAGAAAGACAGAGAGACAGAGACAGACAGAGACAGAGAGAGAGATGAGCCTGAATTTAGCTCTCTGGGATGACCAATTTAAATCCAGGATAAACAGTTTTTATACCTCTAAATAAATCTGGAGGTAAAAGCTCCAGTTATGCCCTTTAACCCCTTGAAGAGAACCCATGCAGGCACTTGCCTTTAGGGAAACCATCGCTAGGCTGCTCTCTTGCCATGATCTCTATGCCACTATACTCCACAGCCAGTTCAACTTCCTTCCAGACTGCTGTCCATGAAGATGCAGGTCCTAAAGGCCTCTTCCCTATACCACCATTCCCACTCCTGCCACGAGGCTGCCACTGACTCCTTGCTGCTCACTGCATGGTGGGTAGTGTCTGTATTCCCGAAAGCCTAGCAGTTAAGGTCTTCCACATCCAATCATAACCTTTCCCACCATCGTTACCTCTTAATTTTTCAACTCCTCGTCTCTACCCATTCCAGCCAAGTATGCGTTCACTAGACTCTAAACATACCATGAGTCATCCTGCCACTCCTGTGTGTACTGCCTTTGCCTGAAGTTCTCCACATTCCTCTGGGTTCGTTCCATCCTGTACATTCCTCAGGACCCACTCAGAAGCTTATCTTTTTCATCTCAGTGGTTCCTTCCATCTTTGAAGGTGCACAGGATTTAATGTGCTCAGCACTCATTTTCCCAAACGGGATGGTGTGATAGAATGGTTAATGGCCACAGAGTCCTTTCATTTCTGTATGTATGTATGTATGTATGTATGTATGTATGTATGTGACATTGCAGCCCCTCCCATCAAGGTAGAGTCCGGTTCTCTACTCCCTGAATCTGGGCTGTTCTTGTAACTTGCTTTGGCCAGTAAAATGCCACGTGAGTAGTTCTGTGTGACTTCTGAGCCTAGGTCTCAAGAAGTCTTGTAGCTTCCCCCTTGCTCCCTAGGGACCCTGAAGCAACCTTATGAAGAAGTCCAGCCAGCCTGCTGGAGGAAGAGATGACATGGCAAGAGAGGCCAGGCAGCAGCCACGCATCAGACATGTAGGCAGACATGAGTCCCAGTCACGTCACCAGATGACTGACCATATGAGGGACCCTAGGAAAGAGTCACAGAAGAACCACCTAGCTGATGCTACTGCAGATTGCTGACCCACAGCATTGTGCGCACATAAAATGGTTGTTATTTTAAGCCACTACGTTTTGGGATGATTTACTATGCAGCAATAAATAACTGAGGGCATGGTTTGTAGCGTTGTATTCCCAGGGCCTAGAAGACATGCCTATGGGAGGTTTTCTTGAAGAGATTACTGTGGATCACTGTCATGGTGTCACTCCTCTCTCTACTTCATAGACAAATAAGCTTTCAAATCTTCGTGTCTCTCCCTGGTGCTCAAGCAGTTCAAAGCTTGGGCTCACCACTGTCTTCGAGAATAACACCTTGCGGTTCTTCTGTACTCCACAGGACCGACATCCCTCTATTTGCTCCCTTCACAGACCCATGGCAGGTCGTACCTCTCAGCTCACTGCTGCATCTCTTACCGTTCGCCCTTGGTCACTAACACTGTAGGGTCAACCCGTGGACTGCCCGAATGCCATAAAGCTGTTCTCAACCTCGCAGCCTTCCACTATCACTTTGAACGCTCATACCTGATTCACGTGTGCTTATTATTAGGAGAAACCTTAGAGATTGTCTCAGACAGACAACCCCTTCAAGTTATGAATGAGGAAAGGAATGCCCAGGTAAGAAATAACCATAAAAAATGGCTCGTTGAGGTCATATGTTGGCAGTACCAATACCAGAACCCACATCTCATGCAGATTATTACCCAGTAGATTGCTCATTTGTGCTTGGTTCATGCGTACTTCACTGGTTAGACCGTCAAGTACTTTGGAGGCAGGCATAATCTTTTACTTCTGCCGTTTCACACTTTCCTGCTATCCCCAAAGCCTGACCAGTGACCACTGGACATACCTGTAGTCAATAAGTACTTGTGGATTAATTGACACTTGAAAAGCACTTATGCTTGGAACTCTTCTATATCTTTTTTGTAGGGTTGCCAGTTTTTTGAAAAAAACTACTAAGGTACAGTTGACACACAATGTTATGTTAGTTTCAAGTGTACAACATAGCGATTCAACAATTCTGTGTGTTATTCAGTGCTCACCACGATAAGTGTGGTCACCAGCTGTTAGCATACAGTGTTATTACAATATTATTGACTATATTCCCTAAGATGCACTTGCCATCTCCGTGACTTATTTATTTTATAACTGGAAATTGTTACCTCTTAATCCCTTTTATCTATTTTACTGATACCCCTACCCACTTCCCCTTTGGCAGCCACTGGTTTGTTCTCTGTCTTTAACACTCGGGGTTGGTTTTTTGTTGTTGTTGTTGTTGTTGTTGTCTCTTTTTTTTCCTGTTTGCTCATTTGTTTTGTTTCTTAAATTCCACATATGAATGAAATCATATGGCATTTGTCTTTCTCTGACTGACTTAATTTCACTTCACATCATACCCTCTAGGTCCATCCATGTTGTTGCACATGGCAGGATTTCATCCTTTTTATGGCTGTGTAATATTCCATTGTATATACCATGTATTTATCCATTCATCTGTGGATGAACACTTGAGTTGCTTCCATTTCTTGGCCATTGTGAATAATGCTGCTATAAACATAGCATTTATCTTTTCAAAGCAGTGTTTTTGTTTTCTTTGGGTAAATATCCAACAGTGGAATTACTGGATCTTGTGGCATTTCTATTTTTAATTTTTTGAGAAACCCGCATAATGTTTTCCACGGTGGCTGTACCAATTTACATTTCCACCGGTACTGCGTGTCCTTGTCATTCCCCCACGTCCTTGCCAATGCTTGTTATCTCTTGCCTTTTTGATGCTAGCCATTCTGACTGGGTGAGATGGTATCTCATTGTGGGGAATTGTTCTATATCTTGTTTGTGGCGGTAATTACAAATGTATGCATTTTTCAAAACTCGAATTGTACATCAAGAAGGATAAATTATACTGTGTATAAATTTTTAGAATTAAGGTATAATTATGCTGAAGGCATATTATGCTGAAGGCAATTATGCTGAAGAAATCCATTTATTTGATAAATGCGGCTAGATGTATAGGTTACGTGTTACCGTGAGAAAAGGAATTTGGCCCTTTGAAAATAAATGTGCACATAATGAGCACTCATGCCAGTTTCCTTCCTCCTTGCACACAAATGCTTCAGGATCATCTGTCAAGACTGCTAAAGAAAGGATACATGCCCGAGGAGATGGCGGGATCTCAGATGACTTCTAAGATCCTGTGATTGGTTTGAAAGGTAAATAAATGATATTTTGGAATGCTTGGGTAAAGCAAAATATATAAGCACCACCATACTATTCCAAAAGCTGGTCCCCTAGAACCTTAATTTTAGTTACAAAGACTTACTCAAATATAAAATAAACTCTTAGCCCTCTGTTAATAGAAATCATTTAAAACTTAAGAATAATACAAAAAAATGGTCATATGTTCTTTCATTGTTATACTGGAACATTGAGAGGCCCACCCAAGGATTATTTAGTTCTTTGGGGGATTGCATCTTTGTTTGGAAGTGATGCGTTAAAAGATTTTTGTCGGGTAGGAGTTGTAAAAATTCTTTTGGGTAGAAGAAATAATCTGAGAGTACAGATGAACTGTCCTGTAGACATTAACCACTTTTCTGTCCAATTTAGCTATCTTACTGTAGCATTTTTTAATTTTAGTACCTCTGTATACCAAATCTCTCAAATATTCTTTGAATTATCCTGGTTCCCTCACAGATAAAGTAGTCTTTGACATGTGTTCACTCTGTGTTTGTAGGAGTCACGTTTTTAATTTTGAAAATTACATTTTTTGACACCCGAAACATCCTACAGCATTGCCTGTGGATCATGCCCCATCCTGTACAAAGTCCCTGAAATCCACTACTGATTGCTGGTTTTAATGCTGTACCAGCACCTTGAAATACCTTAGTGATCATGCTGGTACCTGAAGAGCTCTTCGCAGGAAAAAACACTGGATGCCTCTGCAAAAGACTGCAGAAAGACTTTCTGGAACTACTCTCACAAAATGAGAAACTGATGTTCCTTCCTATCATGTTATTGTTCTATTTATAAGCCAAGAGGATGACATTAAGAACCTTTGTTTTAGGAGATCCAGAGCAAACAGACTCACACTGGGCCCTTCTTTCCTGTCAAACACTATTCCTTATAATCCAGTTTTGCTGGTAATGGCCATAAAATAACTATATTGAAGAAATAAAAATTGATAAACTACCAGCTGCCTCAAAAATCTAATAGCTTTGGCAAAATATACTGCAGCTCGTTCTGATAGAGCCTCCTTTTCTCTAACAGGTTTTATTTTAATACTTTCCTTTTCACACTACTGAATAGCATAATCAAATCAACAATTCTGCAAATGGCCAGTGTGTTTCAGGCACTAGGCACTGTTCAGCCCTGACCCCCCCCCCCCAGCCTCTACCTCCCAGGCTCCACTGGTACTCCATGTCAGTCATTGATTTGCAGTTGTCCGGGATGAAAATGGAGAACAGAGTGAGCTCAAGTGGAGGGTTGCAGCCTGCCCTGTTAGCACCCACAGAATCCATCAAAAGAGTGGACCATTTTCACATTAATAAAACCTTAATTGTCTACAAGACCATTGAGTATTAAATATATACAAATTTGAAACATCATGTGAGACAGGAAGGGCAGGTTAAAACATGGTTCACTAACAAACTAAATCAGCTTGACGACTTTATTGAAAGAGGCATAAAACAAGTATCTTGTAATAAAAACTCCAATTCAGAAATTATCCAGGTATGGTGCCTATTAATACAAAGACCAAAGTGCCAGCTTTCCATGCAGCACAGGGAATCCTCTGCAGAAGAATTCTGAACCAAAATTCTAAAACACCAGGGAAGAGGGGGTGGAGTGGGTTAGGGATATGGGACAAGTAGGAGACATTTTTTCAACCTGCTTTTTTTCCTGGTTATTATTAAAACAAGTTCTCTAATACTTCATTATAAAGTGTTTTTGAAAAAATAATCACTTGGGCCACCTTCTGCCCTGGGGTGTAGTTAGGTGAAGGAACATTGCTCCCACCCTTAAAATTTTAAAAAGCCAGACTGACTTCAAATTCATGACTTTTATAAAACCCATCAGAGGGAAGTATTTTGCTCAAGTATTTGTTGAGATGATTATTTGTTCAAGTATTTTCCCCATTTTTAAATTTGGTAGTTTGTTTTCTCGGTGTTGAATTGTTTTTTTTTTTTAATTTATGTATTTTTAAATATTTTTAAGTAATCTCTACACCTAATGTGGGGCTTGAACTCACAACCCTGATATCAAGAGTCGTATACTCTACCATTTGTGCCAGCCAGGCCCCCACGTTTGTTTATTTTAAGTAATCTCTACACCCAGCATGGGGCTTGAACTCACAACCCCTGAGATCGAGTCACGTGCTCCTCTGACTGAGCCATCCTGGTGCCCCTCTTACTGTTGAGTTTTGAGAGGTTGTTTTTTTTTTTTCAATATTCTGGTTAAAAATCCTTTGTTGGTTACATAATTTATTAACATATATTTTCTCTGCATCTTTGGCTTGGCTTTTCATTTTCCTAACAGCGTCATTCACCAATTAAGATTTTAATTTTGATGAAGTCCAATCTATCATTTTTTTAAAAAGGACTCTTACTAATTCTGGGTCATAAAGATTTTCTCCTGTTTCCTTCTTTTTTTTTAATTTTTTTAAATGTTTATTTATTTCTGAGACAGAGAGAACCAGAGCATGAGTCGGGGAGGGGCAGAGAGAGAGGGAGACACAGAATCCAAAGCAGGCTCCTGAGCTGTCAGCACAGAGCCCTATGTGGGGCTCGAACTCACAAACTGAGATCATGACCTGAGCTGAAGTTGGTCGCTCAACTGACTGAGCCACCCAGGCGCCCTTCTCCTGTTTTCTTCTAAAAGTTACTTGTAGTTCCATGTTTTACACTTAGGTTTATGCCTGTTTCCAGTTAATCTTTGTATATGATGCAAAGTTTAGATGGAGGTCTCGCTTTTACATATGGATATCTTATTGTTCCAGCACCGTTTGTCCAAAAGACTATTCTTCCTTCTTTAAGTTGTTTTTACACCTTTGTCAAACATCAGTTGCCTATATTTATGTGGGTCAATATCTGAACTGTTTTGTTCCATTGGTCAGTTTTTATCACTTCACCAATATCACTGTCTCGATTACTGTAGCTTTATAGTAAGCCTTAAAATCAGTTAGTGTGGTTTCTCTATTCTTTTTAAAATTTGTTTTAGCTATTCTAGATCTTTTGCTGTTTTTTTTATAAATTTTTTAATAAATTTTAGGATCAACCTGTGTATTTACAAAAAAATGCTGCTGGGATTTTTATTGGAATTAGGTTCAATCTCCTGATGAATCTGATGAATTTGGAGATAACTGACATCTTTAATATGCTGAACATTTCACCGTATGACTATAGTATATTTCGCCATTTATTTAGATTTTTGAATTTCTTCTAGTAGTGTTTTGTAGTTTTCAGCATATAGATCCTATACGTGTTTTGTTAGAGATATACCTAAATATTTTATTTCTTTAGAACTATTGTATATAATATATTTTTAAAATATTCAGTTTCTAATTGCTTGTTACCACCACATAGAAATATGATTTATTTTTGGGTTGACCTTATGTCCTCCTCCCTTGCTAACTGGTTGTTAAAGGATTTTAAAAAAATAGGTTCTCTGATATATTCTAAGCAAACAATCATGTTGTTTAGGAGTAGGAGTAGTTTCATTTCTTTCTTTCAATCTATATGCCCGTTTTTCTTGAGAGAGAGTGAGTGCGAGTTGAGGGGCAGAGGAAGTAGGAGGGAGAGAATCTTAAGCAGGCTCCACACTGAGCACGGAGCCCCACACGGGGCTCAATCTCGTGACTGTGAGATCATGACCTGAGGTGAACGCTTAACCGACTGAGCCACCCACAGGCCCCTATTACATTTTAAAGATTTTAAGTAATCTCTATACCCAACCTGGACTTGAACTCACAACCTCGAGATCAAGAGTTGCATGCTCCACTGACTGAGCCAGCCAGAAACCCCTGTGTGACGTTTATTTATCTTTTTATTCATCTGTCCATCTATCCATCCATCTATCTATCCCTTATTGCACAGGCCAGGGCTTCCAGTATGATGTAATAGGAGTGGTGAGATAACACTGTATGTCAGCTATACTCAAAAAAATTTTTTAAATAGGAGTAGTGAAAAAGAACATCTTTTCTCCTGTTTCACTCTCAAGTCTGTCGTCTTTAAGTTTTTTTTATTCAGTTGAGGAAGTTCCCTTGTATTCCTAGTTTGCTGAGAGTTTCTGTCATGAGTGCATGCTGAATTTTGACAGATGCTTTTGTCATCATGAACGGAAATGCTCATGTGGATTTTCTTTTTTACACTTAATATGGTTGATTACATTGATTGGTTTTTAGACATTGAACCTGCCTTGCATTCCTAGGGTAAACTCCACTTGGTTTTAGGGTTTTATATATTGCTGTTAGATTTGCTAGTATTTTGCTGGGGATGTTTGCTTCTGTATTCATGAGGAATATTGGTCTATAGCATTCTTTTTTTGTATTGCATTTGTCTGGGTTTGGTATCAGGGCTTGATAAAATTTGTTGAGAAGGATTCCCTCCTCTCCTGTTGCCTGGGAGAGATCTTGCAGAATTGGTGTTATTTTTTCTTTAAATGTTTGTTGAAATTTGCCAGTGAAACCATCTGGGCCTGAGTATTTCTTCTTAAAAAGATTTTTAGCTGTGAATTTAATTTCCTTAATAGATATTGCATTATTCAGGTTATCTATTTCATCATCAATGAATTTTGGTGGTTTGTGGTTTGTGAGCAATCAGTCCCATTTCATTTAAGTTGTCTAATTTATATGCATAGAATTATTCATCATATCCCCTTATTATCCTTTCAGTGGTTGCAGAGTCTATGGTGATAATTCCCTCTTTCATTCTTCATATGGCTAATTTGAGTGTTCTCTCTTCTTTTCTCTCTCAATCTTGCTAGAGGCTTATCAATTTTATTGATTTTTTTCAAAGAACCAGCTTTTGTTTTCATTGATTTTTCTCTGTTGTTTTTCTGTTTCTCTGTTGTTTTTCAGCTTCATTGATTTCTGCTTTATCCAGATTATTTCCTTGTTCTGACTGCTTTGGATTTATTTTGCTCTTTTTTTAGTTCCCTAAGGTGGAAGTGTAGATTGTTTATTTGAGACCGTTTTTTTTTTTCCTATAAGAGCATTTAATGTTATAAATTTCCCTCTAAGCACTGCTTCAGCTGTAGCCCTCAAATTGGTTTATGTTGTATTTTCATTTTTCTTTAATTCTGAGTATTTTCTAATTTCTCTTGAAAGTTTCTCTTTGAAGGGCACCTGGGTGGTTCAGTCACTTAAGCATCTGACTCTTGATTTCAGCTCAGGTCATGATCACAGAGTCATGGGATCAAGCCCCACATTGGGCTCCATGCTAAGCATGGAGCCTGTTTAGGGTTTGTGCATTCTCTCTCTCTCTCTCTCTCTCTCTCTCTCTCTTTCTTTTTCTTCCCCTCCCCTCCCTCACTCCCCCTCTGCCCCTCTCCCCCACTCATGTGTGCTTTTTCTCCCCCTCTCTAAGATAAAAAAAATTTTTTTAAGTTTCTCTTTGATTCATGGATTATTTAGATGTATGCTATCTAACATCCAAGTGTTTGGAACTTTTCCTCTTATCTGTGTGTTGTTGATGTCTATTTTAATTTCTTTATGGCCAGGGAACATATTCTTTATAATTTCAATTCTTTTATATTAGAGGTTTGTTTTATGATCCAGGATATGGTCTGTCTTGTTGAAAGAATATATATTCTGCTATTGTCAGGCAGAGTGTTCTATATCATGTCAACTAATTCCACTTAGTTGGTAATGATGTTCAGTTCTTACATACTCTTGCTGATTTTGTGTCTACTACTTCTGTGTATTAATTAGAGAAGAGTATTGAAGCTTCCAAGTATAACTGTGGATTTTTCTACTTCTCATTTTTGGTTTGACAGTTTTTGTTTCACATATTTTAAAAGCACCATTGTGAGGTGTGTACAAATTTAGGATTGTTAAGTCTTTTTGGTGAGTTAATAACCTTTTAGCATTATGTCATGTCCCTCTATATCCCACTTTATCTGTTATTATTTCCTTTTTTCCCCACTTCCCTGCCTTTTTTTGGGTTACTGGAACATTTTTTAGCACCCCATTTTAATTTATTGACTGTGATTTTTGAGTTCATCTCTTCATATTTTTGTGGTTACACTAGGAATTATAATGCATATCTTTGCACAGTCTACATAGCATCAATACTTTATCACTTCAAGAGGAATGCAGAAACCTTACATTTACCCAACATCCTTTGTGTTATAGTTGTTTTATATTCCATTTACGCCTATTGAAAATCCCTTCACACATTATCATTTTTGCTGTCAGCTATGAAACGTATTTTCAAGAACCAAGAGAATAGTCTATTATATTTACCCAATTATTTTCTATTTATGTTGCTGTTCCTTTGTCCCTAATGTTCTAAATTTCTGTCTGCTATAATTTTCCAACTGTCTGAAGAACTTCCTATTGCAATTCTTTTAGAGCAGGTTGCTGGCTATCAATTCTCATTTCTGAAGGTATTTTTGCTGGATATAGAATTATGTGTTGATAGTTCCTTTTTCCCCACACCTCAAACATTTTGTTTCCTTCTGACCTTCATGGTTTCTGATGAAAAATCCACTGTAATGTCAAATTTTTGTACCCCAATGAAATGATATGGGAAACAGGCAAAAGAAAAAAAAATTAAATTTCCTTACAACTTATAGCCCATTGACAAGTCCTTGAGACAGGCAGAGTGACATTCCTCTAGGAACACAGCTGCTTCAGTGACCCTTTGCTAAGGGCAGAAGGCAATCTTAGCTTAACATTATCCTGATCTCCAGGATCCTGTAAGTCTAAGTTTCCAAGTCCTTTGGAAACTTCCTTTATCTCTAACCTCCCAAATATATGTTAGTAGTCATTCTCCAAGCATATGGCCCGCTGATAAATATCTGAAGGGTCCCATGACTGAAGGTTTAGTAAACTTGCAAAGTAAATGACCTTTTCCTAACAATGGCTAGCCCCCTCAGGGTCCTGTAAACCTTGTTTCCAAAATACCTTGGAGGCTTGTGCTGTCTCTAACCCCCTCCCAACTCAAAAGTATATAATCAGTCACTCCTCACAACCCCAGTGCATCTTTCTGCTCACAGGTCCTATCCCCTTGCTTTAACAAAACCATCTTTTTGCCCCAAAGACTTCTCATGAATTCTTTCTTGGCCATCAGCTCCAAACCCCAACATTTCCACATCATTTGGCACTCAGTGTGGGGTGGACTCTGGACTCTGAGCCTCGGTGCAGACGTGGTGAATACTTTCTCTTCTCTTCCTTTATTTTCAATCCAGGGGCTTTTCAAGGAGTATGGTCTTATTGGAACACTTTATGCCAATTGCTCAGGTTGCAATCCTCTAGCCTGTGGCTACTCTATGGAGAGGAGAAAGCCTGCCTTTCGGCTGGAAGTTAGTACCATGGCCAGAATGGTAATAAGACCCAGAAATTTGATGCCCTCTCTTTATTCCTGTCCTTAAAGTTGTCTGGGCATGGGGCAGTCACCTAAGTCATCAGGACAGCTGCCAATCTTAAGTCTCCTGTGTGAGGTTTCTTCCTCATTGGTCTAATGTGATCCCCCTTCACATCTCTGGTCTAGCCACTTCTGGTTGTAGGACCTCTACTCATTACCGGTGGAAACTAGGACCCAGTTGAATTAAAACCCAACAGGGGACCATTTTCTAGAGAAGTTAGCCGTAAAGACTACATGTGTTGAAATGTTGCTTAGACTATGATGGATTTCTCTGTCTTTACTGTTTTCTGTCAGTGTCCTCTACTAACTACTTAAATTACAACATTGGGTAATTTCCCCCTTGTAAAACTTTTCTAGTATTGTCCATGGGTTACAAACGGTGGGTTCTTAATGGCAAGGCAAGGTCCAGCCTTCACGGCACAGCTTTCAAGGCAAGGCACGGCACAGTATCTCGGTCCATACGTCAGCACCCATTTTACAGTCTAGAATGTGATGGGGGAATGGGATGTTAGCATCCCTCCTACAGAGTCTTTTAATTATAGGGCGATGATCATAGCGATTTCTTTTGAGGGATGCCTCAGGTCGCTTTGACACCAGGAACCTGTATCATACCCTGTGTATAATTACTCCTATAATGTAAGGTTTTTGTCTGGTTGCTTTAAAGATTTTTTCCTTTGTGTTTTTGTTCTGCATTTTGATTTAGATATGTCTGGATGTGCGTTTCCGTGGGTTTCTCCTGTTTGGGGTTTTTCACTACTCAGGCTATTCAGAGTATCATAAGTAGGCTCTAGATTCCAGAATAGACTGGAATAATAATGATAAAAGATTTTGAAATATCTTTGCTTCATAGGGACTGCACATAATAGAAATAGAAATATTTGCTATATATCCCAGATAGAAATTAACATTAGTTTAGTAAATTATAGTTATAATTCCTGCTCCCTTTCAGCAATGTGGAAGATTGTTGCAAATGGACCAGGATGGGGGGGATTGAGCTCCAGAAAGAATGAGTGATTTTTGTAGCTTTACATACCTAATAAACTGCAGGTCTTTAAGTCAGTTTTCCAGTTCTCTTTCCACTATAATATGTTGCTATACACTTACAGAGTTTGCCCCTACTCCCCAAGCTGAAACTTTAGCAGAAGTTTATGGTGAGATGTTGGTTTGAAATGTCTGCTTTTTTTTTTTTTTAATCAGGGAGTGTGTGAAATTTTAAATTCCTTCTGGGAGGCATCAGGTCTTGGTTTGAGCAGGGATTGGTATATTACAGCCTGCCAGCCAAATCTGGCCTACTACCTGTTTTCATACAGCCCACAGACTACAAATGGATTTTTTTTTCTATTTTTAAATGGTTGGAAAAAATCAAAAGACGAATATTTCATGATATGTAAAATTTATATGAAGTTCAAATTTCAGTGTCCATAAGTGAAGTTTAACAGTTCGTTTCAGTGCCCATAAATGAAGTTTTAAGTTTATCAGAACACAGCCATGTCTATTTGTTTACGTATTGTCTAGTGTCTTTTGTGCTGCAGTGGCAGGATTGAATAATTACGACACAGACCGAATGGCCTGCAAAGCAAAAAAATATTTACTCTCTGTCCCTTTACAGAAAAAGTTTGCTATCTCCCGGTTTAGAATAATGTCTAAGTCAGTTGAGTTAGAATGTCAGTGATCTGAGCTGTGAAAAGGGTAGCCAGAATTCAAACTTTGCTCTTTGGATAAGTGTCTTAGGTATAAGTAGAAGCTAAGAGTTACTAAATGATCATTGCACTTGTCTTTTTAACAGATATTAAGTATTTTTAGTTCTAGAGCAATATTTCACATTGTCTGTACTTATAAAGTTAGCTCTTCAGGAAATGCTGCCATTTGTGACAACACAGATGAACTGGAGGATATTATGCTAAGTGAAATAAGCCAGACAGAAAAAGACAAATACTGCATGGTGTCACTTATACATGTGATTTTTGTTTTTAAGTTAAACTAGAAACAGTAGAATAATGGTTGCCAAGAACTGAGGAATGGAGGAAATGGGCAGAATTTGGTAAAAGGGTATAAATTTTCAGTTGTAAGATAAATAAACTCTGGGGATCTAATGTACAGCATGGTGACTGTAGTTAACAATACTGCATTACATATTTGAAAGCTGCTAAGAGAGTGGAACTGAAATGTTTTCACCACAAAAAGAAAAAAAAAAGTATGTGAGGTAATGGATGTGTTAATTTGGTTGGAGCCCTTTCACAATATATATCAAATCATCACATTGCATACTTTAAATATTGCCATTTTATTTGTCAGTTATACTTCTGTAAAGCTGAGGGAAAAAATAAAGGTCAATCAATCAAATTAGGAGAAATTGGAAAAAAATAAAGGGCAATCAGTCAATCAACCAATCAAATCAGGAGAAATTGATTGGAAGAAAAGCCAGAACTCTTTCTGTCTAGTTACTTGAAGATTTAAAAAAATTTTTTTTAACATTTATTTATTTTTGAGAGAGAGAGAGAGACAGAGTACGAGTGGGGGAGGGGCAGAGAGAGAGGGAGACACAGAATCCAAAGCAGGCTTCAGGCTCTGAGCTGTCAGCACAGAGCCGACGTGGCACTTGAACCCACAAACCATGAGATCATGACCTGAGCCAAAGTCAGCACTTAACAGACTGAGCAACCCAGGCTCCTATTTGAAGAAGATTTTCATTTGGAGTCACTTGACACCCAATTGTGAGGGGCTTAGGGAAGTTTTCTTGTGTAGAAGAGATAAAGGCTGTTATTTAAATTTTGTTTTCCTGCTTCTGAGTTGAGCTTTTTACAAGTCTAATTACCTAGTTGACTTTCTGTAGACTTCTTTTGTGAGGCTGTTTTTCTGTGACTAGTGAGAGGAAATGTCTGGTGACTTTTTAAAATATTCATTCATTCATTCATTCATTCATTCATTCATTCATTCATTCAGAGTGAGCCAAGAGCAAGCAAACGAGGGAGGGGCAGAGAGAGGAGGAGAGAGAAAATCCCTAGCAGGCTCCGCACTGTCAACACAGAGCCCGGCATAGGGCTTGATCTTCTGAACTGTGAGACCATTATCTGAGCAGAGATCAAAGTTGAACACTTAACTGACTGAACCACCCAGGTGCCCCATGTCTAGTCACTTTTAAATGTAGAGGGGGGACGCCTGGATGGCTCAATCGGTTAAGTGTCCAACTTCAGCTCAGGTCATGATCTCGCGGTTGGTGAGTTCGAGCCCTGAGTCAGACTCTGTGCTGATGCCTCAGAGCCTGGAGCCTGCTTCGGATTCTGTGTCTCCCTCTCTCTCTCTGCCCCTCCCCTGCTCATGCTCTGTCTCTCTCTCTCTCTCTCAAAAACAAATAAATGTTAAAAAAAAATCTAATGTAGAGGAAATCCCAGCTCTGACCAGGAGCAGAGCCTGCCCTTGCCCCTCACCCCTACCCTATTCATTTTTTAATGTTTATTTATTTTTGAGGGAGAGACAGAGCGCAAGCAGGGGAGGGGCAGAGAGAGGCAGACACAGAATCCGAAGCAGGCTCCAGGCTCCAAGCTGTCAGCACAGAGCCCGACATGTTGCTTGACTCACGAACCGAACCGTGAGATCATGACCTCAGCTGAATTTGGATGCTTACCCGACTGAGCCACCCAGGCGCGCCCTTCACCCCTACCCTATAGTTGGCCTTTCCTCTCACCTGCGTATCTGCCTTGCCAGCTGGCATCAGAAGTCTGTTGAGATGTCCATGGCCTATTTCTTCCACCCTCTTACCTCCATCTCAAGGACCAGATGAGCCACATTTGTACTGTGCATGCACTTAAAGATGTCTTTAGGCCCAAGTTAACTTTTGTTGCCCTTTGAAATTTAAGCTTCTTAAGTGAGTTGCCTATCACAGAGTTCCTAGAAACAACTAATTTTAAATGTACTATTCACATTGATTTTTAGGGTAAAAACATTATTCTCTTGATTTGGAAATTTACCTTTTAGGTGACAGGAAAATAAACATCTCTTTGTGCTATGCATGTATATGTATTCTGTATGTATGTGTGTGTGTGTTCTATAACTATATTCACTCTCGGATCTATTACCACCATGAAATATAGCTGTCCTAAATACTATGGGCCATACCATCCTGGAGGTGAAACCAGAGTCTGGATAATAGTCACTCCATAGACTTTTGCTAGCTCTCTTACAGTTTTTCAGCTTCCAGGGCAGTCTTCAGATACAGCCAGCTTATCCTGGAGGTATCTGCTGTGTTTTCCTGACTGGGTATTCTAGAGCTCCAAGTGTCATCTGCCTCCTTCTCGCACATTTGGTGACCTCTGGGTCAGGATCCTTGCTGGGCTGCTAGTGCTTTCAGTCCCTTGAGGCTGTTCTCATGTGTTTGCACAGCCCCCAGTGTTGCTAATACAACAATGCCAGATTCTGCCCATGTGGGTGACCCACTCATCCAGTACTCACTGGGTGAGTTAAGGGCAATGATGTCTGTGCTGAGGCTCTTGACTCTTGTCCTCCTGCTGTAGCTAGAGCTTCCGGGCCTGTAGGGGTTGCATGTCAGCTTGTTTAGGTTTCTTTGGAAAGCCCGTCTCTGACTGGGATTCTTAATCAAGTCCTTGAAAGCTGAGCTTTTAGATAAACCTGAGTTACATGCTTCACAGCCATTTTCTGAATTGTTACTCCCTCATACTTTGGGGGACCACGAGGTCAGGTTGGTGAGCTATTGTCTTCTCCCGGGACTACCTTCTTTACTAGGAGTGTCCTTGTCCCCTCAAGAACCTAGATTCCTGGTAAGATAGGCTGCTCCTAGGCATGTCCTGACAGGCGAGAATCCCACTGGTACGTTAATCAGCTGCTCAAGTGGGGCCCCTCTGTGGGTTTATGTGTCTGTGTTGATAATATATGTCCTCTGGTGCATACATTTCTATTCCTCTGTCTCCTTGAGATGTTTAAAGCTGGTCAGCTGCTGTAGGAAGCCCAGAGCTTAATTTCTATCTTTCCCTAAACTATGCCAGCTCCTATATTCATCTGAGATATTGGCATTAGTTTGGTTGTCTTCCTGCCCAGGTATTCTGCCAGGTACTACCTCTGCCCACTTCAGGCCTAAGTGGTTGACCTACCTATCCAGTGTTAGTACTTCATAGAAGTTGACTTTTGTTCTTCTCAAATCTTCATCTACTTTTGTATCCTATTCCAAGGATTGTTATCCTCCTTTTTCTAGTTTCTGGAGGTAGGAGCTTAGATTACTGATTTGGGGCTTTCATCTCTTCTTTTTTTTAAATCAGTAACTTTAATGTGTATCTGTTTTTGAGAGAGAGAGAGACAGAGACAGAGAATCCCAAGCAGGCTCCACGCCATCAGCACAGAGCCGGACGTGGGGCTCGAACTCACAAAGTGTGAGATCACCACCTGAACTGAAATCATGAATTGGACTCTTAACCGACTGAGCTGCCCAGATGCCCCAAGACTTTCTTCTTTTCTAATGTAAGCATTTAGTGCCATATATTTGCCTCTCAGTACTGCTTTACCTGTGCCTCACAAATTTGGGTATGTTGTGGTATTTTCATTTTCATTCAGTTCAGTGTATTTTTAAAATTTCCCTTGAGACTTCCCCTGTGACCCATGGCTTATTTAGAAGTACATAATTTAGTTTCCAAATGTGTGGAGATTTCCTGTTATCTTTCTGCTATTGATTTCTGTGTTTATTCCATTGTGGTCAGAGGACACACTCCATATGATATCAATCCTATTAAATGTGTTTAAGTTTGTTTCGTGGCCCAAGCTGTAGTCTTTTTATATGTTATGTGGGTACTTGAAAAGGCTGTAGTCTACTGTTGCTGGATGCAGTATTCTACAAGTGTCAGTTAAATCCTGTTGGTTGGTTGATTGTGTTGAGTGCTGTCTCCTTGCTGATTTTGTCTATTGGCTCTATTGTTGAGAAAACAGTGTTGAAGTCTCCAACTGTAACTGTGGATTTGTATGTCTTACCTTTCAGTTCAACCAGTTTTGCTTCACATATTTTACAGCTGATGTTTTGTTTTGTTTTGTTTGTTTTTTGGTTCATACATATTTAGGATTGCTATGTCTTGGTAGATTGGCCTATCATTATTTAATATTCTCCATCTATGGAATTTTCTTTTTATTGATATTAATATACCCACTCCTGCTTTCTTTTGAGTAATGTTTTGCATCTTATTTTTTCCTCCATTTTTTTTACTTCCAACCTACTTAATTCCTTATATTTGAAGTAAGTTATGGTAGATAGCATATAAATGGATCGTATTCTTTAACACACTCTGCTAATATTCACCTTTTGATTGGTTTATTTAGACCATTCACATTTGCTGGTCCTTCAGAGATCAATAAAATGTCTGTCCCTAGAATACATTTTCTGGAATCATGTTTGACTTCTTCATGAGTGACTCTTCAAGTACTATATACAATGGAAAGCTTCCTAGATGAAGAGAGAGATGACCTGGGGCTTACCCTTCCTTTGCTGTATGTACAGCATCTGTGACCTTGGGCAAATGACACCACCCAGTTCCATTAAAAAAATGCTCACTGAGCTGTTGGGCATCACATACTGGGCAAGGTACTAGGCATACAAAGAGAGGACATGACACACTCCTTGCCTTCCAGGAATTTAGAGTCCAGTGGGAGACATGTGCAAGTAATCAGGTAATTATAGGGGGTAAATATTATGGTAGAGGTTAGAAGGGGCATTTATACAGCTTGGGAGTAGGAGAGGAAGTTAAGTAAGGCTTCTGATAAGAGGTGAAGTCTGTGCTGAATTTTAAATGACCAGGAGAGATCAACCAGGTAAAAGGGATCAAAGGAAGAAAATTTTGAACACTTCTGAGATTTTGTTTCCCTGTGTTTAAGGTGAGATTGGCAGTCCAGTCAAGACAAAATCTAACCCTCATTCCACACACACACATTTAATATTGTGTAATCTAGATGTCCTCAGGCCTTGGTATCCTATGGGCTTGTTTATATCCAAATTGCATGGTTCTTGGTTTCGTTGGCCTCTGCTGGACTTTCAGCCTCCAGCAGAGTGTTCATGGTTAGGTCCACAAGTCATCATGGGATATTTCACATGTCTCTGTAAATCACTATCAATTATAGTCACCTTTCTCCTGTGTAAATAATTTATACAGTAGATGCTTAGGGTAGGCGGTAGTGAAGGGGACAGAATCAATCATAGGCTTCAAAAGACTATCAAATTTACACTTGATTTTTGTTATATTTCTAATTCCTGTATTCACCCTAATGGTATCTTTTGCATGTCAGTAAGTTTTCTATTTGTTTCTTTCTTCCGACCATGTTCGTATTTATTAGTAAGGATTAAATCGTTTTATTTAAAAAGTTCTTAACCATCTTAATCATTCTTACTCCTTTTTTGAGAACTCCTTTTCCGCCATCAATAGTATTTCTAATAATTGGATAGATACCTGTATGCACAGAATACAAGAGCTGCTGTGTAACCTCATGGTGTTCACCAGTAGCCATGCCTTTTTAGACGAGTGTCTGGTTTGGAAAAACATGAAGAATGATAAAAAGAGTTGGGATGCAAGACTTTAGAGTAGCAGGTAAAAGACTATGATCACTAACTCTGCAAAAGAGAAGATTAAGAGGGTGTCCTTTCAGTACTTAAAACATTTTAAACAAAATTTGGTAGTGGCTAGTTATGAGTACTAAAAATAATATAAGGACTGTATTGCTATGATGGGTTTAGGAAAAGATGGAAGCATTTCTAGCAATTGTTGAAATGGATCCCAAAGGGATATGGTAGAATTTTCTAGCTGGGCCTGAAAGAAAAATTCCAAAGTCTCTTTTTTGGGCGTTCAGGTAAATGTAGAGGACTTGAGGGGCACGGGGCAGGATTGAGGAAGGGGCATTCTTACGTCACCCAACCTTCCCACGGAAGTAGCATGACATAGCAGGGAGGTATGGCTGTGGCAATCAGTCCACGGGTTCAAATCTCAGCTCCCTGATCTCTTACTGAGGCTCTTTTTTTTTTTAATAAATGGATAATATGTGAATAGGTATGACTAAATGAATTAAATTATGTGAAGCATCTACCACAGAAAAGGGTGCCCCCCATAAGTATAGTTCCCCATGCCTCTCTTTACAATCTATTCATAGTTTGGCTTTCCAAACTCACTGCTCACCAGTCTTTCATACCAGTCTGTAGTATAATATACAGAATTGCTTACAGGATTTTTTTTGTCTGTTTGTTCATTTTACTTTGTTTTCAGCATGTTGTGCCTTTCCCTGCCATCATGTGTGATATGCCTTTCACCTTGGAGAAGTTATCTTAGTCCAGGGCTGGCTTTCCACTTGGGGTACTCCAAAACCCAATCTTGTTCATATGGAGGATGAACCCCTACTTAAAGATGGACTTGAGGGGCGCCTGGGTGGCGCAGTCGGTTAAGCGTCCGACTTCAGCCAGGTCACGATCTCGCACTCCGTGAGTTCGAGCCCCGCGTCGGGCTCTGGGCTGATGGCTCAGAGCCTGGAGCCTGCTTCCGATTCTGTGTCTCCCTCTCTCTCTGCCCCTCCCCCATTCATGCTCTGTCTCTCTCTGTCCCAAAAATAAATAAAAAGTTGAAAAAAAAAATTAAAAAAAAAAAAAAAAAAGATGGACTTGAGGTCACGTAGCTCTTGAAATTTGATCTGTATAAGCCAAGGTAGCAATTTATTGATATATAGTGAAAATTTCACTGATTGCATTTTTGTGTGATGTAGCTACCTCACACCAGATTGAAAGATCTAGTTGTATATATCACTCTCAAACTCCATGGTGAATGACATCATCTTAATAGCTTCAAGTTGACCATGGTGGGAATGTCTACATCACAGAAATCAGTAAGGTACAAATCACAGCACACCCCACCCCAAGCCTAATGTTAAACATTTATCACCACACCACTGATACTATCTCTGTCTCTTTGGGAGAGTTGTGTGGGAGGCCAAGTCATCTTGTTAAGGGTAGACTTGGTCCAGGGACCTTAGCGATGTGATTCTCCTGTTTGATGTCATCAGCATGAGAGCTCCTTTTGGTCTTTTTCTGAAACTGGTATTCCTGTCCCTCAGCCAAGAGGGATGGGTACTTGGACATGACCTCCATCTCCCTCTGGGCCATGCTTGGATGGGAAATTCCGACTGTGGGACTCTCCTTTTTTTGATCCTTCAGACCGATCTCCCTTTTATTCTCACAGTCCATCCTAAGTGGAGTATCAAATAAAATTGTTTGTTTTTACTAAATTGTAATCATATTCCGAACCTGCTTCCCTGAAATAAAGTCAACTTCACTTCTTCTTTGCATCCATTCCACTCCTAGATTAGTTTTTTTAGAGGTTTGAGTGTTGATTAGCTTTTTGGTCCCCTGTACAGGCAGTAACAGGGTTTGCCCTCATATGTGTCCAATCACTTCCAAATGTGTTTTTAACTAGTCTTTTTCTCAGAGCAAACACCTGCATTTTGGTCATCTCTAAAATCCCAAGAAGTACCATGCTGTTTGGTTGGTGCATGTCCTGATAAGGTGTCACTTCCAACATGGAGCCTCCACGCCCTCTCTTAGTAACTATCCTTCGGATGCTCCTAGGAAATTTGGAGCCTTCCCTTCTTATAAGACTTATCGCTCTAGGTTGTGGTCATTTGTTTTCCTGTCCTCTTTATCCATCCACCAGAGCCCTGAGCTCCTCAAAATTACAGACCTTGCAGTTTACCTGTTCCTGTATCTGCAGTACCAAGTGTGATGTGTAGTATCTTGTACATAAATTTGTAGCATGTATAAATTAACAAATAACATTCTGTGAAATTAAAGGTAATGTGAAAGTTAAATCGGCCTGTGGGTGTTTTTAAGATTAACATCCCTAAGTCCAAATCTTACACCGTGGGTTAAGAATCAATTCCTGGACAGCCTTTTTGCCCCCTTTACACTATTTTGCAGCTCTGATGATTGCTAAAGTATGTGAAAGTGCCTTTGGAAAGATTTCTATACAGGAAGGGTCACATAAAGGAATGCCACTCTGTGTCTATAACTTTGTCTATAAATCAGTGCTGTGATTTGTAGCTTACTGATTTCTGTGATGTAGACATTCCCACCATGGTCAACTTGAAGCTATTAAGATGATGTCATTCACCATGGAGTTGAGAGAGTTATGTGGGCAAATGAACTAATCCTTCTATTTAAAGGATAGTTTCTCCTCTGTGGATAGACCAGGTCTAGCTTCTTTAATGCTAACTTCTAAAACCCTGCCTGTGTGAAGAAAGGATGCCTGTGTTCTCCCTGCAGTTATTTTCTGGGCTCTCTTTTCTCACTGTGGTTTTGCCTTTACACGATCCCATCACTGGCAACAAAGATTTAGGTTAAGTACCAAGTATTATTGATAGTTCAGCAGACAAGAATGCAGAGAGTAAGAGAAGTGCACACGCTAAAGAAGGATAAAGGGGGTAGTGGTGGTGGTAGTGGACAAAGAGCGAAGACATTGAGTATGCGTGCATATGACTTAAGGGACAGAATCCAAAATGTATGTGGAAGTACAACGTACCTGAAGAAAAAGTGAACAAGTCATAAGTGTACAACTCCGTTGATAATTTCAACATGAATATACCCATTTAACCAGTGCCTCGGTCAAGAAAACATTGCGGGCTGTCTGGGTGGCTCGTTTGGTTGAGCGTCTGACTTCGGCTCAGGTCATGATCTCCTGCTTTGTGAGTTCGAGCCCTGGGTCGGGCTCTGTGCTTGCAGTCATCTCAGAGCCTGGAACCTGTTTCAGATTCTGTGTCTCCTCTTTGCCCCTCCCCCACTCGCTCTCGCTTGCTCTCTCTCTCTCTCTCAAAAATAAACATACATTTAAAAAATGAGGATATCTATTAAAAAAAAAAAAGAAAAATATTGCCAGCACTGCAGAGGTCCCCTTCCTACTTCCTGACAATGACTACCCCTTCCTTCTACCCCAGAGGTTACTGGTTTACCACCATACTTAATTCTATTGCTGTAGATGAATCCTATTTTTACACTTTGCGTAGGTGAAGGATATGTGTGTGTATATATATCTTGTGATCAGTAAACTACAAGGTTTTTTCCAATTTGGGGCTACTACATACAGTGCTCATCTGAATGTCCTTGCACATCTTTCGAGGGACAAATGTGTACATTTCTGTTAGACACATAACTAAGAGCTGGGTCATAAGGTATGCATATGTTGAGCCTCAGTAGATATTGCCAAACAGGTTTCCAAAGCATTTAAACTAATTTACAGTCTCACCAGCAGTATACAAGAGGTACCGTTTGGCCACATTTGCCAACACTTGCGTTGTAGAGGTTTTGAATGTTAGCCATTCTAATGGATACTAGTGGTATTTCATTATGGCTTACTTATTTCTTTTTTATTGAAGTATAATTTACATGCAGTAAAATGCAAGGATTTTAAAGAGTACAGTTTGAGTTGTGACAAATGTATATACCCACGTAACCCACACTCCAGTGAAGATAGAGATGATTTCTGTCACCCCAGAAAATACCATCATGTTTCTTTTCAGACAGCATTCTACAACCAGAGGCAACCACTATTCAGGTTTCTGTCACCCTAGACTAGTTTTGCCTGTTATTGCCCCTCATGTACATAAAGTTATACAGTATGTATTCTTGTGTCTGGATCATTTTTGGCTTCTTTTGTTCAACATAATGGTTTTGAGATTCAGCCATGATGTCGTATTTATCAGTGGCCCATCCTGTGTTATTGCTGAGTATTTCATTGTATGAATGTACCAGAATTTGTTCATCTGTTCTTCTGCTGGTGGACATTTTGGGGTTTTTTGGAAGTCTAATTGTTATTTTAATTTGTATTTCCCTGATAACTAATAGTGTTGAACATCTTTTCATAGTTTATTTCTGTTTGAATATCTACTTGTAAAGAACCTGTTTGAGACTTCTGCCATTTTTCTGTTGTCTGTCTTCTGATTAATTTATTAAAGTTATTTATATAGAGTGGAAATGAGTCCATTCTAGTCTGAGAGAATCTTTTCACTCTCTTAAGAGTATCCTTTCCACACAAAAACCTATTCGGGAATGTTCATAGCAGCTTTATTTGTAATAACCCCAAACTGGAAACAACCCCCATAGCTTTCGGTGGGTGAATGGTTAGACATGCTGTGGTACATACATATAGTGGAATAAAAAGAATGAACTACTGATACATGGAACAACTTGGATGGATCCCAGGAGCATTGTGCTGAATGAAAAAAAAAAGCCAATCTCAAAAGTTTATATACTGTATGATTTCATTTATATAACGTTCTTGGGGCACCAGGGTGGCTTAGTTGGTTAAACGTCTGACTCTTGATTTCCGCCCAGGTCATGTCATGATCTCACAGTTCCTGAGTTTGAGCTGCCCCACCCTGCCCAATGCTGTGCTGTCAGCAGGGAGCCTGCTTGGGATTCTTTCTCCCTCCCTCTCTGCCCCTCCCCCATTTCCCCACCTGATACACGGGCAGGAGCTCTCCCTCTCTCTAAAAATAAATAAAATAAAATAAACTTAAAAAATTCTTAAAATGACCATTTTATTAAGGTATAATTTACATACAACAAAATTCACATGTTTAAATATACAATTCAGTGCTTTTTAGTAAATTTACCAAGTTCTGTAACCATCTTCATAATCCAGTCTTAGAGTATTTCCATCACTCCAGGAGAATTCTTTGTGCCCATTTGCCATCGCTCCAACCCCTCCCTGCAGGCCTAGGCAACCACTAATCTACTTTCTTTCTCTATAGATTTGCCTTTTGTGGATACTTCATGTAAATAAAATCATATACTATATGGTCTTCTGTGTCTGGCTTTCATGTAGCATAATGTTTTTGAGGTTCATCCATGGTTGTGCCATGTATCAATAATTCATTCCTTTTTATTGTTGAATAATATTACATTATACGTATATACCACATGATTATTCGCTGTGGATGGACATTTGGAGTATTTTCTAGTTTGGGGTTCTCATGAGTAATGCTGGTGTGAACAATCATGTACATGCCCTTGTGTTAGACGTATTTTCTTTTATTTGGGGTAGATTCCTAGGAGTAGAATTGCTGGGTTGTATAATAAATTTCTGCTTAACATTGACCAACTGTTTTCCAAGGTGGTTGAACCATTTTATAGTCCCACCAGCAATTCCTGGAGAATATTCCATGTATACCTGAAAAACATATACGTATGTTGTTCATCTTGGTAGGAGTATTTTGTAAATGCTAGCTCAATTTTTCGGTAGTGTTGTGTAATTTTTCTACATTCTTGCCGATTTTCTTTCTAGTTGTTCCATTATCAAGAATGGGTGTTAAACTCTCTGTTAGTGTTGAATTATCTATTTTGTCAGTTCTTTGTCTTTAGTTTTCAGCAGTTTGATTATGATGTATCTACATGTGGATTTCTTTGTGTTATGTTTAGTGTTCTGTCAGTTTCTTGGCAATTCTCAGCTATTTTTTCTTCAAATATTTTTTCAGCATCACACTCATTTTCTTCTCTGTATTGGATTCCAATTATACAAATGTTAGATCCTTTATTATTATCCTGCAGGTCCCTGAGGTTTCCTCACCCCACCACCATCTTTTTTCTATTATTTAGATTGGCTAATTTCATTACCTATCTCAAGTTCACTGCCTCCTCCATTCTGCTATTGTGTTCTCCCTGTGAATTTTTTATTTTGGTTTTTTTAATTTTTCATTTCTAAAGTTTCAATTTGATTATCCTTTATATCTTCTCTTTGCTTTGCCAGTACTTTGTATTTTAACTTGCTTTCACGAGTGTTCAAGTTTGGTGATTGCTTATTTGAGCATTTTTTATAATAGCTGCTTTAACATACTTGTTAGATAATTTCAGCATTTGTTACATCTCATTGTTAGCATCTATTGATTGTCTTTTCCCATGTGAGTTGGCATTTTTGTGGTCCTTTGTATAGCAAGTAATTGGGGGTTTTATCCTGGACATTTTGAAGAGTATGTTATTAGATTCTGGATCTTGTTTCATTCCAATGGAGAATGTTGATGTATTTGTTTCAGCAGTCAGTTGACCTGGTTAGGTTCAGGGTGCAAATTCCAACTCCCTTTCTGTGGACTGTAGTTCCAGTGTTAGAATTCAGGTCCTTTGCAGTGCTATTCATATCTGTACCGTGTGTGACACCCACTGGTCAATCTGGGACCTGAGTGTTCCTCTGTTAGCTAAGTTCTCAAAGTCTTTGACATGATAATTAGGATCAAGTCCACATATGTGTGGGTGGGGGTGATCCGAATTGTTCATAAGCAGCTTTATAGGTTTGCTTTCCTGAGCTCTTCTCTCTTTGTTATTTTCATGGTACTTTCTGGTTTCCTAGAGCTTTCCTTTTTGGTCCTCCAGTCAGAAACCACCTACTTTCATGATGCACAGCCTCTGGAACACAAGGGGCAGGCAGACAGAGAAAGAGAGAAAGTGAGAAAAAAAACAATGGGATTTGGTTTTGTCCTTTTGGAGCTATAACTCTACTGAATAGAATGTAAGTTTCCTTTCCCTTGAGAGTTTTAAGTCCTAGGCCTTCCTTTGCCAGTTAATTTCATTGCTGCAGCCTCTACCATGAGATTTTCTGGGCATGGAGAAGAGAGGAAAAGGAGAAAAAAAAAAACCCAGGGGATTTCCCCCTAGTTTCTCTGAGTTATAGTAGTTCCTGTTTCAAAAAAAAAAAAAAAAAAAAAAAAAAAAAAAAAAAAAAAAAAAACACCTTGCATCAGAACATGTGCTCTAACCACAGTGTTCACTCACTTTTAAGTTTTGTTGTGTTGGGTTCAGGCCAGAGAGTACTGGAGGTTAAAAAAGTGGTAAAATCATCACTAGTTCAGTTGTACTTTGCATTCTGGTATTCTTCCCTGATCTACCTGCTGCTATATACTTTAATGAGTTCTCTAATAGCTGCCACATTCTGTACAAATTTTATAGTTGCATTCAGTGGACAGAAAATTGAGTATGTTTATTCCATCTTACCTGGAGCCACAAGTCTTAACTGATATTGTAAGTGATGTTTTGGATTGGTTCCCTTCTTCCCCAAAGTATTTATATCTCTGAAATAATAGTCTTGGACATGTAGCTTTTGGTATAATTAAGTAGACAAGTTTCTAAGGGTAAGCAGAGGAGCTGCGTTATTGGGCAGAATACATAAGGCCTGAAAACCAAAGCCACTTTTCTGAAGGCATATGTGGTAATCTCACCCGGAAGCACAGTTCTTTGTCCTCATATAGCATATCATTGACCTCGTTGTTTTCCTTGGCCCTGCCTCTCTGTCACATTCTCTTACTTCTGTCCTGCTGTTTTCCAGTAACCTTTGCCCCCAGGATTTCATTCATCAAGCCCTTTCTCCTCCTTCCTCCCCTGTTTGTCTCTGGTTTCCGCCAGCCACACTCCTTCCTAGCATTATAGTCTTGCATTTTATCACCAGACACTGTCTTCCAAGGATAAATACACTTCCCTGTGGCATCTTAGGATGTAAGTGCTTGCACTTGACGGATGGAGAAGCTAGGCTAGGGAGGTGGGGGGTGAGTAATCAGCTTTTGCTGATAGATTAGGGCCAGACCTGAGTCTCTGCAAGGCATTGTGGTGGTCTAGCCAGCTGCTTTTCCAACATATTACAGATTTTTCTTTCATGCCATATTTCTGGGGGTTGTGGGGCGGGCCACATGAAGCTCCAGCACAGCCAGGAATATGGGTCTAGAAAGAAGGTAGTATTCAAACCACACTAACTCATTAATTTGGGAATATATAAGAACCTTTTGAGCTGTGGTTTGGTGTGGTTTGGTTTGGTTTGGTTTGTTAATCTTGAAATTTAATAGGAAGAAACTACTAAATAACAATACTTTTATGAAAGTATTTCCTATTGTTAGTTATGTGGTACAGAATCGCTGCAGGTAGGAAATCCTAAGTGGGCAAAAATACATGGACAGAAAGCACATGGTTTTTTTGTTGCAGCATGCTTTCAATATTTTTATGGTGGAAACACATTCCTTAAAAACCACAGTGGGCTTCCCTGGTGTCTTATTCAGATCCATCAGATTCCAGGCATGTAAAGGCTACTCAATTTATAATCTTCTGGGCGTATATTCACCATGTACAGATAAAAACTTGTTGGTACAAAAGATAACGGTACCTTTTGGAAAGAAAATCCTCAGGTACATTATGTTGTCTCATTTACTACCACTGAAATTTCTTAACCTTCTTGGACTGGGAGCAAGGCAGCCACAGGGAGCTGCCTGAGTTCTGACCCCACTGTTTTTATGCCAGACTGACCCTCCCCGCACAAGGACAGGTCAATGATACTCGTTTTCCACTGCTAAGACTTTTGTTTTTTCTTTGGCAGTAGCCAAAGCAGCTAGTTAAAAAGAAAACACTCATTATTCTTACTCTTTGATTTTTACCAAGTAATATTTATTTCAGTGGAATGTTTCTGTGGAGATCTCTTTAGCTGTGGGAGCAATTTGACTTTGGTACTGGGAGAACAACTGATAAGTCACAGAAGCAGTGATTAAATAGGCAACAGTTCAACAAATAATACTGATTTAATTATGTGCATAAGGTTGACCAGGCATGAGAGTTAAAGGTAGCTTTATTCAAGGCCAGAATAATTTTTGTAACCCCTCGCCTATATTAATTTTCAGGCCCAATTAAATGAATTAATCCTTATTGATTGTGAAATATTCCCGGGTAACACCATTAAATGCTCTACTGAATTCAGATTGTTGCATTATTTTTTAAAGCTTGTCTTGGGAAAATTTTGCTGAATTTTCCAGAGCCTGTGAGCTCTGAACTGGGAGGTTCTGGTCCCAGGTTGATGGAATCTGAGAAGTGGAAGGACCGTGGAGATCACCAAATCCAGATACCTTCCCAATGCTGGAATCCTCTCCACGATACTCTGTCAGTCAGGCTGGCTCTTGATCACTTACCCCTCCCCAACAAAGAGTATGTATTTTTCCTCCATACATTTTTGAAGCTACTCAGTCCTCTTTCCATGATAAGTTGTTCTTTATTCCCAAGCCAAGATCTGCCTCCTAGGAACTCTCACCATTGAACCCAGCTCTCCCCTTCATAGCCACACAGAGCAGATCTCCTTTGTCCAAAATCATTAAAGCCATCTATTTTCCTACTTGCCATCCCCCTGTTTCCCACCTGTGGTCTTCTCAGGCCAAAATATTCCTGGTTCTTTTCAACAGCTTCTTATTTCAAGGATTCTAATGCAATGGAAAGATTCAAACAATAATATAATGAACACTCAACTCTCCACCAACCACAATTATCAACAATTAAGATTTTATCATATTTTTTTCTTAGAGACATTAAAACATTACAGAAATAATTATTTCCCTTTGATCATCTCTTCCAGTGTCATCCTCCTCCTTCCTCAGTGTCATGCATATATAGGTATGTATAAACAACATATAGATTTGTTTTAGATCTGTTTTAATTTACATAAATGGTGATATTATGAATGTGTGTTCACACAGCAAAATGTCTTAAACCTTTTCATTTATTTTGTATTACTCTTTCCATGTTATTTGTATATATTTGTATAATCTTTCCATACTATATATTATATTAGTCATTCTATGTAACATAGTATTTTTGTCTGTCTGCCTTCTGGGCATAAGGTGGGATTGTAATTCCTGCCCCATTTGAAGTTCGGTGTGGCCATGTGACTTGCTAACTTGCTAACTTGGTTTGTGACTTGCTAACTTGGCCAATGAAACGTCAACAAAAGTAATGGGTATACTTCCAAATGCAAATTTTAAGAGATTTCATGCCCTTGGCAAATAGAGATGGGGCCTTTTTCAGCCCGGGTCTGAGAATAACTACATTTAGCTTTTCTGCAGGCTCACTTTAAACATGTAGCATGAGGAATAAATAGACTTGGGTTTTGTTAAGCCCCTCATATTTTAGGTTCCTTTTGTTACTTTGGCAAACTTAGCCCATCCTGGTTGATAACTAGACCTATATCATTGTTTTTAGCTGCTGCAAAGTATCCCAGAGTGTGAATTGACCTTATTCTGTCTGGCCACTCTCCTATTGACAGAAGCCTAAATACTTCCTGAATTTTTCTTTTATTAATAATTTTATATTGGTGATGTAAGTTTGTGAGCATTTCTCCAGTATATGTACCTAGAAATGGGATTGCTGGGTCACAAGGTATAGATATTTTCAGTTTTATAGGATTCTGTCTTTGCTATCCAAAATGGCTGTACCAATTTACATCCTCACCCTTTCAACTGTCATTTGTGTGACATGATTCCCAAACCTTTTTCTAATCTTGGTTCTCTTCTCTGGATTCACTTTTGTTAGTTGTTGTTTCTCTGTAATACACAGAAACTTGGTTGTTACTTGTTAGCCAACTCAGGTAGATGGTATATTTCCAAATTTAGCCCAAATTGTATAACTGCATCACTCTGCGTGGTATTTGCTGGCATCCTGCATTTAGGAAATAGGGTTTTTAGGGACGCCTGGGTGGCTCAGTCAGTTGAGCGTCAGACTCGTGATTTCGGCTCAGGTCACGATCCCAGGGTCGTGGGATTGAGCTCCACGTCAGGCTCCATGTTGAGCGTGGAGCCTGCTTAAGATTCTCTTTCTCTCAGGGTGCCTGGGTGGCTCAGTTGGTTAAGCGTCCAACTCTTGATTTTGGCTCAGGATCATATCTCACTGTTCATGGATCAAGTCCCGCATCAGGCTCTGCACTCACAGCTTGGGATTCTCTCTCTCCCTCTCTGTCTCTGCGCCTCTTGCATGCTTGCATGCACGCACTCTCTCAAAAATAAATGAACTTTAAAAAAGATTCTCTCTCTCCCCCCCCTCGCTGTGCTCCCCACTCTCCCTCTCTTAAAAAAAAGAGGAAATAGGGTTTTTAAAATTACATTGGCTTTACATACGTTCTAGTTAAATTTCATCCTGTTTTTTTTTTTAATCATATTAGCTTTTGAATCCTCCCCTTTCCTCTAATCAGCGTTACCCCTCGTAGATCAGTAACCATAGGTTCATGTACATTACTGATCAGAGTTTTGATCAGCACAGGGCCAAAGGCATAGGTAGCTCTGTGTCCCACCACAGGACACCTTTCAGGTCTGTCTGCAGCCTACATTCTTCATCTTACCAACTGGAAAATCCTGATGGCCTTTGTGAGCTACCTCCATATACACTGCACTTATAAATATTTATCTCCATAAATCAGTCAAGTGACTGGAACAGAAAGGAGTCTAGAGTAAGTTGAATGTGTTGTGATTTTGAAGAACCTGAGCTAGCTGGTAGTGACTGTTTCTTTTTCAAATGCTTATCCAACTAATGCTTTATTAATTTGGTCTAGAATTCAGTTTGGAGTGAGATTCACACTTTATTTATAATGATTATACTCCATGCCTCTGAAAATAAGGGACATTTTTGTCTCTATCCAGTCTGTTGGGAGGTCTGGTTTCTGTAAGCTTTCTTAGATGAGAGGAAGTGATTCTGCTGTCATAGCTGGAAATCGTTTTTTAGCCCAGAGGAGAGGAACAAGGCGGTTTTTAGGACTATGACTACCCAGGATGCCTGTGCTCTACTCCCCAGTCAGGGTGTCTTGTCCCACCCTGCACCACCAGAACCAAACCTGTTCATAGTTTTGGGTGGTTTTTGTTTGTTTGTTTTAGTTTTTTAATGTTTTATTTATTTTTGAGAGAGAGTGTGCAAGTGGGAGCAGGATGGAGAGAGAGGGGGAACAGAAGACCCAAAGCGGGCTCAGTGCTGACAGCAGCAAGCCCCATGCGGGGCTTGAACTCACAAACTGAGGTCATGACCTAAGCCAAAGGCACATGCTCAACCAGCTGGGCCACCCAGGCACCCCAAACTTGTTGGTAGTTTAAGGAACTGTGAAGATTCCCTAGGCTAGTAGCTCAAGTTAGCCTTGCTGATGGTCTTTCTGTTGTTCTTTGGGATCAACTGCATGTCTGATTTCAGTTATTATTTTTGTGTTAGGATTCTTAGTGACGTGTCAGAAACCCAACTCAGAGTTAACCTAAGAAACAAAAAGTTCACTGGCAAAAGAATAGCCTTTAGGAATGGCTATATCCTCACGCTCATCATAGCCCTGAATCTCCTTCTCTCACCTTTGCTTTCCTCTGAGTTAGTTTCACTCTCAGGCGGGCTGTCTGCAGCATATACAATGCCTCTTTCCCAGTGCTTCTGTCAAAACCCTTGGATCGCTTGTTGGTACAGCCTTGGTCATGTGCCTTAGACCCAGAAGGTGTGTATTTGTTAAGGAGGGAGGGATAGAGTTGCCCTCACCCAGACCACATGGACCGAGAGTGAGCCCTCATTCATTCCTCTTTCATACGTTTACTGAGTGCCCACTATGTGATAGGTATCATGTTAGGCTCAGAGGTTATCAATTGAACAACACAGGCACAGTCTCTGCCTTCTTGAAGTGTATAAGTGTAAAAAATGGACTTTGATGTGCTCACAGTGATAGAGGAAAAGTTACTGGTGCAGGAAAGTAAATGACAGAGTTTCTGATGTACTCTGGGGCAGGTGAGCGAAGGCTGCCCTGAGGAGGTGGTGTTTGGATTGAAACCTAACGTGAGGAGTAGATGTGTGAAGTAGGTAGGGCAATGACGAACAATATGGTGGGGTAGGGGGGTGAATAATATGTACAGAACTTTGGAAATAGAAGCATATTCCAGGCACTGAAATGAGGCCAGAGTAGTTAGATCACAGAGAGTGAAGGGGTAGAGAGGCACAGGTGGGGCTGGCAAAGTAGGTTGCAGGGCAAGGCCACATGGCTTGTGAGAGGTTTGGAAGCCATACAGTTTAAGCAGGGAATCAAAGTGATTAATAGCCTTGGTTCATGTGGGCAACTCATTTCCTAAGATACAGTTTAGTTAATTAACTAGCCAAGATCACCCTCCTGGTTGGGTTTTAAATATAGACACACCACAGTATTTGTCATGTGTCCAGACCTGGCTCAGTCATTGCCTCTCCCAGAAAGCAGTCCTCATTGCCCCTTTTTGCCACTGGGAGAGGGTAGGGATTTCTCCATTCCTGTTCCCATAGTATGTTGATCAGAGAACTCTCATGATTTTGTCCCCCCCCCCCCCGCCCCCCCCCGTCAAGGTCTGGACAGGATTTGTTGGTACCTGCCCAGGCTAATGATTGGCATCTGTGCAACAAAGTACCCTAGCAGATCTGGCTTTGAAAGGCCTGCTTACAAGGTTGTCCCTTGGTGGGTGGGTATCTGGGAACTTGATTTTCAGGAGGGTTCCCATCATTCCCAGAACTCATTGTGGCCCATTGTGCCTGCACTGTTTATACAAACAATGTGATTTCTGCTGAACACCTGCTTTCCTTCTTGGAGTCTGAAATTTGTGTATTTGCCAGTCAGAGGGTGCATATGTGACCAGCCTCCAATCGAAACCCTGGGCACACTGGGTGGCTCAGTTAAGCATCTGATTTTGGCTTAGGTCATGATCTCACGGTTCGTGGGTTCAAGCCCTGCATCAGGCTCTGTGCTGATAGCTCAGAGCCTGGAGCCTACTTCAGATTCTGTGTCTCCCTCTCTCTCTGCCTCTCTCAAAAATAAATAAACATGAAAAAAAATTAAAAACCCTGGGTACTGAGGCCCTACTGAGCTTCCTTAGTGGACAGCATTTCACATGTGTTGTCACAACTCGTTGCTAGGGAGATTAAGTGCATCCTTGTGTAACTCCACTGGGAGAGGACTCTTAAAAGCTTGTGCCTGATCTCCCTTGTATTTCATCCAGTGTGCATTTGCCCTTTGCTGATTTTGCTTTGTGTCCTTTCACTGTAGTAAATTATAGCCGAGAGTGTGATTATATACTGGGTTCTGTGAGTCCTCCTAGCGAGTAACAGAAGTTGGAGGTGGTCTTGGGGACCCTGATTTAGCACCCTTGCAAAACCATTGTTAAATATTTGTTCAACACTTACTTAAAGGAAAGAGTGAGCCTGATGAGGAACCGGGGCAGGGAAAGGGGCTCTCTGGTGGAATCACGGACTCTCCTCTCCTTTTGAGCAGTCAGCTTTGGCCCTAAACTTGTACTCCCGACTCCACTAAATTACAGCCTTACGAGGGCCTACAAGGAAATCTGTGAGCACTGGGGAACAATGGAAGGGTTTTACACTAAGGAGTATCATGATCAGATTTGCATTTTGGAAAGAACAAATGCCCAAGAATCATCAGGAAATTTTGTGAGGAGAGTTTGTTTTACTAGATTAAAATTTACTACAAAGCCACTGTAATAAAAATGGTGTGGTGTAACGGACTAGAAATTTGAGCCAACACCCAGGTGCCCCAAATTCCAGCCCAAGTTCTTTCATCACATCTTTATCGAATTACTTGATGAGCCCTGTAAGAGTGAACCTGTGAGACTCAGTTCCTTCTCGGCTTTACTTCTGAGACAGGTCCATGCAAAAAATAGGGCATCACTTATACCATATGCAACAGAACCTTCTGAACCTGTTTTAGGTGGTTGTAATGCTGTCAGCTGTTGAAGAAAGAATATGGGATTCTGAATTCAGAACCTGGGAAAAACAGTAAATAAACTAAGAACTTTTTACCAGTCTCCTGTGAATTACTGATATTTCAAATCACTGCATATGAATAGCTTAGGAGTAATTTTGGCACTTTTGATTTTTTATAGTTTTTCAATGGGTAGAAACGAAGTATTCCTGTTTCCACAATCTGCCACCATTGTTTTGTCTCTTTGCATGTCAGGGATGATGTTTCCTAAGGGACAACTTAATTAGACCATACAATGATCTGCTTGGGGAAATAGAGAAAATCAGTTATTTAAAACACACTGGATGAAAAATCTTATTAAAAAAAAAAAGACCTTTGAAAGAGGAAAACATCCTGTACTGAGGGAACAGAGGTGGGATGATGGAGTTTTGCTGTCCCTATTTTGCATTTCTAACAGTAAACTTGAAAGCACAGGATCTTCTGACCGTTGGAGCTGAAATTATGTATTCAGTGTTTCTCACGAAATAACATTAACCATTAAAAAAAAAGATTGCATTTATACTTGCCTTGGGTAATTCTAAAAATTTCTGTGCAGAAAATTGTAAAAATTTTAATGTGGAAAATTTGCCAGCTCAAGACCCATGCAAGCACACAAAAGCATTACATTGATTACATGTCTGTGTATTGGCTGATTCCTGAAATGGTGTCTCAGAAGGATTAAAATTGAGCCTCTGTTCTGAGCACGTGGTGTTGACTGTAGCCTGGGAGTGTGCCAGTTAGTCACAGCACCTGCGCCTCCTTGCAGGGTCTTATTGCGGCTGCCCAGGCAGATGGAGGGTAATTGCCTCACCACTCCAGCCACACACACAGGGTTAGGAATCCTGCTTCTGAGGCTTCTCCTGCTCTGACCGAAAAGAAACCCAGAGAGTCTAGCCAGCTGGCTGCAACTCTGGGGCAGGAAAAGCAGAAGAAATGAGGATAAAATCAAGCCCCCCCACCCCCCACCCCAGCCCATGCTGATAATAATGATCAGATGCCCTTTTGTCTCTTGCATTAAACAACATTCAGGAATCCTGGGTGTGATGGCCTGTTTGCAGTGTGCAAATGGAACATGGGAAGAGGGTGCTCAGATCTGACCTAGAAATTTGAGATGTAGCTGGAGAGACCTAATATCCCCACTGGGGACTCACAGGCCAATTACCTTGAGTCTGGTAAGTGGAATACAACTCCTAAAGGAAACTAGGTGTTTTGAACTAAGAAATAATGTATAGACAGGGCTCTGTGTATTTCTTTCTTTATTATAAGTCCTCAAAAGTCCATAAGAATTGAGATTTTCCGGTGTGTGTGAGGGCTTTGAAGGCAAAGGAAGGCATCTTTTCTTACATATTTTTGTTCATGAGCAAAATTCTGGAGTATTAGGTTGAACGATATGACATTGCTGATACTCAAAACATTTTGACCTACAACAATGGCAGTTTCGTGTGGTTCAACCAAATATAAACTAATTTTACCACACGAATGATTTGAAAATATTTTCAGTTTATTCTTGCTTTAGGCTTAATTTCATCAGAGGGGAAAGGATCTCATAAATTCTTAGAGAGTCTTTATAATAACTTGTGACATATCCGTTACCTATCAAACTAGTGTTTTTTAGCAATTCTACTATGGTATAATTGATGCACAAAAACTGCATATATTCAGTGTATACAATTTGATGAGTTCGGATATACGCATATACTTGTGAAACCATCACCGCAGTCAAGGTAATAGGCATATCCATCATCTCCAAAAGTTTCCTTGTTCTTTTTTTTCCCTTGTTCTTTCTGTGTTATAATACTTAACATGAGATCTACCCTCTTAAATTTTTGAGTGTATAGTACAGTATTGTTAATAGACACTATGTTGTACAGCAGGTCTTTAGAACTTATTCATCTTGTATAACTCTATACTCATTGGACAACAATTCCCCATTCCCCCCTCCTCCCAGCCCCTAGCAACCGTCACTCTACTCTCTCGTTTCTATGAGTTTGACTACTGTAGATACCCCATATAAGTGGAATCAGGTAGTATTTGTCCTTCTGTGACTGGCTTATTTCACTTAGCATAATGTCCTCCAAGGTCATCCTTGTCACAAATGGTAGGATTCCCTTCTTTTTAAAGGCCAAATAATATTCCGTTGTGTGTATATGCCACATTTTCTGTATCCATTCATCTGTCGATAGACATTTGGGTTGTTTCCGTGTCTTGACTCTTGTAGATAATGCTACATGGGTGGGCAGGTATCTTTTCAAGATCCTGACTTCAGTTCTTTTGCATATATATGGCCAACAGGTATATGAAAAGGTGCTCAACATCACTAATCATCAGGGAAATGCAAATGAAAACCATAATGAGATATCATCTCACATTTGTTAGGACAACAGCTATTATGTTTCTTTTTAAAATATAAGTGTTGGCAAGGAAGTGGAGAAATTAGAACCCTTGTTACACTGTTGGTAGGAATGTAAAATGATGCTGCCACTATGGAAAACAGTACGGAGATTATTTTTTAAAAAACCCTAAAAATAGAACTAGTAAATGATACAGCAATTTCAGTTCTAGGTATATATATCTAGAAGTAATGTTTGTTTTTAACTTGGATATCTTCAGAGAGAATCCCAGAAATCCAGAACTCCAAGGCCTGCCATCTTAAATACAGTAACACGGCGATCGATGGTCTAGGTAGACTAGAGTAGCCTGGAATTTTTAGTTCATTTCTGGCTCAGTACCTGATTGAGTAGGCCTTCTTAGGCAGTCATTAGGCATGACTACAAATCAGTTGCTGTTCCAGTGTTTCCTACTTCATCCTCAAAATACATGTTGAAGGCTAGTTACTTACCCCCTTGCTTAGAATGTCTTTGGAGCTCTCCTTTGTGAAATTACCTTCAGAGCCATTTTATAAGCCATCCAAGGAATTGATTCATTGAATAAATATTTATTTGAGTCACGTACAGTGTTGGGCAATGTATCACGTCTAGAGACAGATGACATGGATATAGAGGGCGGTTCAGGGGAAGAGTGTGAACAGATGTATGGATGCAAGAAAGCACCAGGACATGTGAGTGGGGAGCAGTGAGGGGTTTAGCTTCCCTAGCAAAGAGACTGCACAAGGAAAATAAGACTGGAAAGGTGAGCTGTGGCCACACTGTGGAGGGCCTTCGATACTAGGCCTAGGAGTATGAAATTTGTGCTGTAAGCGGCAGGGAGCCATTGAAGGGTTTTTGTACTTACAGATTTTTAACCTGCCAGCCAATAACTGTAGAATTGGAATTATAAATCAGCCTTGCAGTTTCTTTTCCCAACTTGTTAGTGACTAAAACTGGTTTTACACACCTGAGTTGCATGTTCACTTGAATGGACTTTGAATGACATGTGATTGTGTCCAAAACTGAAATTCATCTTCAAAGGAAAAAATTTGCTTCCATTGACCTTAGTCAAAGGAATATGATATGTCAAAGGAACAGAAAGCAAACTCAAGCAAAAAATGTCCTAAGTATTTTGAGAAATTGCATTGTTGGAACAAATATTTGCTGCCTCAGAGGGTCTCTTGGAAGTTAACCTGTAATTGGATGTGTGAATTCTGGTGTGTGTGTGTGTGTGTGTGTGTGTGTGTGTGTGTGTGTGTGTGTAGTTACCTGACTATAATTAATCTTTTGAATTGGTATCTGCCCTGCCTTTACTGGAGAGCACCAAAGGGTAACACTGGGGCCAATAAAGAGGATGGGAATTATAGCTAAAAGGAACAGGCATTCTAATAGCAATGTTAAGTTCTCTTCAGGTAAAGTATTAGGGATGTGGGATGTGTTGTTCTGACATTCTAGTTAACTGGCTAACTGCTGGTTGCACGTGCCACTTCCCTCTGGCCTGAGGGGGCACCTTATGGCTGCCTTGGCATCAGGTAAGATGAAAGACTGCAGATGGAGTGATGTTTGCTATTTATATGGCTGCTATTACAGATTTCTTCTCTGGGGTCAGGTGTCTGACCCCTGGGATCGTGGCGTTAGTTTGAGTGCCCTTCTCAGTGGAGCCTGGCAGTAGTTCCTGCTTTGGAGAATCATTCGTTGTCCAAGGTCATTCAGTGTAGTGAGTCCGAAGTGTGTGATGGCATTTCCATTTTACGGTTAGTCATTAAAAACTGCCTTCTAAATTCTATCAGTTAACTATTGCTGTGTATCTAGCCACTTCAAAAGTTGGTGGCTCAAAATAGTAATCATTTGGTTCATTATTCTAAGAGTCGGCTATTAGAGCTGGGTTCAGCCGAGTGGTTCTGCTGTTCTTAGCTGGTCTCCCTTATGCCTGCGTTAACTACAGGTCAGCAGGGAGCTCTGCTTTTGAGGTTGGCTGGTCCGCTGGGGCAGTGGTAGCGGGTAGGAATACTGGGTTTTACATCTCTCCTCCTGCGGCAAGCTAGCCTAGACTTGTTTTCGTGGTAGCTGGGCGGGTTTCTAAAACTGAGTAGAAGTAGCCGTGCCTCCTGTGGCCGAGGCCTAGAGCTGGCACTCCCTCACCTCTGCTGTATTGTGTTGCTGTAAGCAAGTCACAAAGCCAGTCTAGACTCAAGGAGTGGGAAGGAGCTTCAGAGTCACCTTGAAAGGGCATAAATAACGAAAAGGGTGGAGAACTGGAACCATTTTTGCTATTTATGACACAAGTGCAGATTACTCTTCTTAAAAGCTTCAGTTACTTCTGTAACATTTAAAAACTCACGTGTTCGGAAAAAAATTTAAAAAACTCCTATGTTCTGTATGTTCAGTATGTTCAGAGTTAAAGGCTGATCAGAAACAAATAGAAAAGTATTAAAATTGTTCACAAGTCAGGGCCTTGATGACAGTCCTTTTGTGAAGCTGAATTTTTTTTTTTTTTTGAAACTTGGTTGCTCTGATACATGTGCTTGTCACACTTTAAGTCAGTCATTAATTCTGGATCCTTGCTACTAAATGATATGAAGACCATAAACGCAGGTTTAAAACATAGCTGCAGATTTTTTGACACTACTCTCATCAGGAGGCAGGGCCTGTGTCTCCTTCCAGTTAGATCTGGGTTGGCTTGTGACTGCTTCAACCAGTAGAATAGAGTATGTGGCTTCTGAGGCTATGTCATAAAAGGCAATGCAGCTTCTGCCTTTGTTCATTAGAATATTCATGCTGGGGGGCGCCTGGGTGGCTCAGTCGGTTAAGCGTCCGACTTCGGCTCAGGTCATGATCTCGCGGTCCGTGAGTTCAGGCCCCGCGTCGGGCTCTGTGCTGACTGCTCAGAGCCTGGAGCCTGTTTCAGATTCTGTGTCTTCCTCTGTCTCTGACCCTCCCCCATTCATGCTCTGTCTCTCTCTGTCTCAAAAATAAATAAACGTTAAAAAAATTTAAAAAAAAAAAGAATATTCATGCTGGAACCCCTGAGCTCCATGTAAGTAGTCTGACTACCCTCAAGCCACCTCTGCTGGAGAGGCCTTATGTGGGCATATGCTGGAGATGGTGTCTGCTGAGCCCAGTCATCCCTGTCAAAGGTGCCAGATAAGCCTCCAGATGATTCCAGCTGTTTGTCTTCCCAGCTGAGGGTTCCAGACATCTTGGAACAGGAAAAAAGCCATTCCTGTCATGCCTTATCTGAATTCCTGACCCACAGAATTCCCGAGATGAATTTATGCCATTCTGTTTTGCAGTGGTTTTGTTTTTAATTTTTAAAGATTATTTATTTATTTATTTTGAGTGGGGTGGAGCAGAGAGAGGGAGAGAGAATCCCAGCAGGCTCCGTGCTGCCCAGTGCGGGGCTCAAACTCATGAACCTTGAGATCACTACCTGAGCAGAGATCAAGAGTCAGACACTTAACTGACTGAGCCACCCAGACACCCCTGTTTTGCACTGGTTTGTTACATAGCAGTTGATAAGTGGAAAGCATAAGTGAATGAGTATGACTGTATTCCAATAAAACTTTTTGGATACTGAAATAAGAATTTAACATAATTTTTACATGTCATGAAATACTACTCTTCTTTTGATTTTTTTCAACCATTTAAAAATATCAATGCCATTCTTAGCTTGTGGGCTGTACCAAAAACCAGCAGTGAGCTAGATTTGACCTAGGGGCTGTAGTTTGCTGAATGATCCCTGATCTAAAAGATTATGTAGTACTTGTAAAATTTAAACCTAAGGACTTCTGGTCAAGATGGATCTGATTTCATACTTTAAACTCGTATCTCCATTCTAAACAAAGTGATAATAAATAAAATTAGAAAGACGTATCTGTGATCAAGAAAAGTAAATCTCTGAACCAGAAACACATCAAGCAGTCAATGGAGACTATTAGTCATGGGCTTCTAGTTACTGATTTTCTGGACTCTAGATCCAGAAAAAGGTAGAGATGTCTGGGGATTGTATTTCTGTAGATCATGGGGATCAAAACATTCAGTGAACGGAGGAAATGATCCCTGACTGTGAAGTCAAGGATTGCCTATGGACAGAGACAGAAAAAGATGTTACTTCTATTCAGAGTGGCAGGTAAGAGAGCAGGGAGAGACTGAGGGCCAGAGACAAATTTATTATTGGCTTACTGTCTAAATCTGTACTTTTCTCCCTCTTGGTAAGATGGGACTGAGAATCCTGGGAGGAAACACCTCTCAATGGAGAGGGTGAATGAAGAAGGGGGTAAATGAACTTTTACAAGGTTAGCCTGCAAACTGAAATTTCAAAGTGAGAACACTTGTCCAAACTAGCAATCAGCAAATAAGAAGCATTTTACTCCCACTCCCAATTAGAATAATTCTAGAATGACTTTAAAGTTTAAGATTTTCTTTTTTTAAGATTTATTTATTTTTGAGAGAGAGAGAGTGCAAGCAGGGAAGGGGCAGAGAGAGAGGGGGACAGAAGATCCCAAGAGGGCTCTGTGCTGACAGCAGCAAGCCCAATGCGGGGCTCAAACTCACGAACCACGATACCATGACCTGAGCCAAAGTAGGACCCTCAACCGATTGAGCCACCCAGGCGCCCCTAAAATGTAGGATTTTCAAAGAGATAAAGGAAGAATAACATCCATTACAAATTTTTCAAAAAAAAACCTAGCCCATGCCTGGTAGGAACTCCTATTCTAGTTGGAGATTTTTTAAATATATGTATCGGTGGTCCCAAAACAGTTTAAGTTAGTGATGGTGCTATACACAGGCCATTCCTAGGGCATATTGCTGTTGGGATTGTCAAAGTGTGGATGAGTCAGACAAGGGAGGCTTTCTAGAAGAGGTGACATGTTTTCTAAGCCTTATAAGGATGAGTTTATATGTTTCTAAGTGAGGAAGTGAGAAGAGAACCTTCCAGGCAGAAGGGATGGTATGATTATATAAAGTATATGGGTGAGAAGCAGCATGGGGATGGGAACTACAGAGATTCAGTGTTGCTAGAACATAAAACCAGGGCAGTGTGGTGAAGGATAAAGCTGTAGAAGTAGATGCAGCTTGATTGTGGAGGACCTTGTTGGCCTTCATGAGGACCTTAATAAAGATCTCAACATTAAAAAGTGGGGGGACACCTGGGTGGCTCAGTTGGTTAAGCTTCCAACTTTGGCTCAGGTCATGATCTCATAGCTCGTGAGATCGAGCCCCACGTGGGGCTCTGTGCTGACAGCTCAGAGCCTGCAGCCTGCTTCGGATTCTGTCTCCCTCTGTCTCTGCCCCTCCCCCACTTGCACGCGCACGCACGTGTGTGTGTGTGTGTGTGTCTGTGTGTGTCTGTGTGTGTGTCTGTCAAAAATACATAAACATTTTTTTAAAAAGATCTAAGAGCAGGGGCGCCTGGGTGGCTCAGTTAGTTGGGCATCCGACTCTTGATTTTGGCTCAGGTCGTGATCTCACAGATTCGTGGGTTTGAGCCCCACATGGGAGTCCGTGCTGACTAGTGCATAGCCTGTTTGGGATTTTGTCTCTCTCCCTCTGTCTCTGTTCTCTCTCAAAATAAATAATTTTTTAAAAAAATATCTGAGAGCAAAGGGAAGCCATTGAAGTCTCTCAGCAGTGAAGGGACATAGTCTAATTTATGTTTCAGATAATATTTGGCAGTTGGGTGTAAGGTGAAATCAGTAAGTTAGGAAGCTCCTATCATAGTCTTGGTTTTAGGAGGTGGTTAGGTCCCAAACTAGGAAAATGAAGGTTAAAAGGGGAATATTGATTTAGAAGATTATTTCAGAGTTTAACTTGGCAAGATTTGATGACTGATCCAAGGTGAGAGAAAGGAAAGAATTAGGAGACTTTTCTAGATTTTGTGACCACATAAAGGAGGGTACCAATGGAGACCTTAGTGTTGATCATCTTCCAGGTTGATATGTATGGTTGACAGGGGGTTTTGGACTTGTTCTTTTTTTTCTTCTCCCTCTTCCCCTCCCTCTTTTTTGCTTTGTTTCCTTCCTTGGTGCCATAAGCATGTGTGTAGTGTAGGGCACTTTGGGAAAGCATCATCACTTATTAAGACAGTTAGAGGAAGAAAAGGATATTAGGGAGCAACATAGGGAATCTGGAAAAAACCCTTTGGAAACCAAGGCAGTTGTTTCAAGAGGGATGGTGGGAAGGAGGGAGGGAGTGATAAGTATGTCAAATTCAGCATACAGGTACTTAGAGACAAGGGTGGAGAAATATGCTCAAACTGGTGACTTTTTCAAGAACGGTGGTGTGGTCGAAGCCTGTTGAGGAGTGACTGAAAGCAGGGAGGGGAAGAGAGAACATAGACTACATTTTGAGGAGTTTGCAAGATAAGGGAAAGAAAGGAATTGGATGTTAAGTAGAGAAAAATGACGTAGGGTCAAGAGAGAGTTTGGGGTTAAAGGTAGGGAGAGATTTGAACCTGTTAACAGGTATAAATCCTAGTATAAAGGCAGAATTAAATTAGGAATTTAAAAAGCAGATTTTTTCTGTTCATAGAAAGTTATTTCTTCATTTAGAGCTGTCTAAAAATTGGAGTGATTGCCTTGAGATAGTGAGCTCCCTCACTGAGTGGTCAAGTAGAGGTTAGGTCTTTTCTAGTGAGCTGTGTAGAAAGATAGATTGGTGACTGACGTTGGGTATTTTAGCCTCTGTTCAGTTCTCAACAGTTTTTCCAAAGTTGTTTTAAACATTATCAACTTATGAGTTATTCCGTGGACTTGTCTTGCCTGGCAGCTTTCCGTAGATTCATCAAATCAATGGGCCAAGTCAATTTATGTGCCTTTGATCTTGAAGGATGAAATTAAACTGCAGATTTTCAGATAAGAAAATATTGAGTCTTAGTGTCCAGGAAAGTTTCATCGTCATGACAATCAACCACAGCCTGGGCTCACAGATGTTTTTGAGAAGGGTAGTCACTTTCCACACAACAGCAACAATGAGTTTTATTTTAAATTTTTGAGAGTTTATTTTTTTTGTCTGTCCATCGCTTTATAAAAACAGTTACTTGGAATGATCGAAATAGCACGGAGATGATAGGAGAAATGGATAGAGAAGAAAAACCTGTTTCCTTTTCCCTGTGATTCATATTCCTATATGAGTGCTTTTAGTTTACACAGAAGTTTAATTTCCTAGGGCCAAGAGGAGATAATTAGTTTCCAGCTATGCTCTCTAATCCTTATCTTAGATTGTTTAGTGATCTCTTTGGTTAGCATTTAAAACAGTTCAGGGGTAACCTTTTGCAGTTTTGTCTCAAATGACTACTTACCTGTATCCAAATCTGGCTTCCTGGGGCACTGAAGCATGAATGACATAAATGACTGAACACAACTAATTCTCAGAAAGCCACATTTTAGTCAGTACTTTCCAGCTTTCTCACTCATCATTTCTTTTACAGAACTAACAAGTGGTATAACTAATTAATGAGAGTTTTATTCCTTCTCAAGTTATATATACATTTTAAATTCCCTCTGTTAACCTTTTGAAAATGTCAGTAAGTAGTAAAATAACTAAAACCCAGACAGGGAAACTAGAAAATGCAGGAAAAACAGCTTCTATCCACAAAGAAATACCAGGAGCACCAGGTGTGGTGAATATTGATCTTTTAATGAAAAATAGTTACATTCTTGTTAACCAACTGATTTTCCTTGTTACCAACTGGCCCGCAGATAGGTAGTCAGCCTCCCAGTTACACTCAGGCTCAGGCCTGTAAATTTTACCTATTTTCTTAGCCCATTTCTTTCCTTCATCTAGGAGAATGCAGTAAGTGAAAGTCTCACAAGTCCTTCTTAATTTAATACTCTCCAGATATGGTAGGAACATAAGATGCCCTTTTATCATGTATTTCCTTTTTTTAATCATTAATTTTTTATTTGGAGATAATTTTTTGAAACGAGAGATTTTGAGATAATGCCTAAATTTAATGCGAGGAGTTACAAAAACAGTAGAGTGAGCGAACTTGCTGTTCCCGACAAGATGGAGTGGACACATTTCACTGTATCCCATGTTAAATGTAATGATACAGGTCGTTTACAAGTAAGTGGATGCAAAAAGATATACTGTGCAAGCACCAATCAAAAGAAAGCTGGAGTGGCTACATTACTAATTTCAGACAGATTAGACATCAGAGCAAAGAAAATTACCAAGGACAAGAGGGATGCTACATAAAGATTCAAAGAGTCAGTCCATCCAGAAGACACAACAATCTTAGATGGACTTTTTAAATTTTTATTTTGTGGGGGAGAGAGAGAATGAGAATCTCAAGCAAGCACACCTAGCGTGGAGCCCGATGCAGGGCTCTATCCCATGACCCTGGAATCATGACCTGAGCTGAAATCAAGAGACGCTCAACCTAGTAAGCCGCCACCACCCCCCTTCAATTTGTATCCACCAAATAACAGAGCTTCAAAGTACATAAGGCAAAACTGAACTAGACTGAGAAAAAGACAAATCCATAATTAGAGTTGGGAGTTTCAGTGCCCCTTTCAGTAACTGATAGAACCATTAGACAGAAAATCAGCAAGGATATAGAAGAAATAACACCAGCAACCAACCAGATCTAATTGACATAGAATTATATCCGTTCTATACAGGGTATATTCATTGACCATAATGCAGTCAAACTAGAAATCAAAAACAGGAAGACTACAGAAAAGTTTCCAAACAGTTGGAAGCTAAATAACACACTTCTCATTAATCCAAGGGTAAAAGAGGAAGTCTAAAAGAAAAGAAAAAAATACATTGACCTGAATGAAAATGAAAATGAAAATACAGCATATCAAAACGTGTGGGATGTAGCTAAATAAGCGCTGAGTGGGAAATTTATGGCGCTAAATGCTTACATGAGGGATAGGTGAAAGATCTCAAATGAATAACCAAAGCTTCAACCTAAAGAAAATAGAACAAAAGAAGAGCAAAGTAAACTCAGAGCAAGCTGGAGGAAGGAAATAATAAAGGAAAGGAAAGTTAATGTAGTTGAAAACAAAAACAACAGAGAAAAACAGTGAATCCAAAAGCTGGTTCTTTGAGAGATCCTGACTTAATTGGCAATGGGTACAGTTTGGGCACTGGGAATTTTACAAGGTCCCCAGATGATTCCAGTGGGTAATGGGGATGGAGAACCTCTGCTGAGAGGCTAGATACATTTTCTTGGGGCTTAACCTGTGTTGGCATCTGGGGCGCAGTCCCTTTCATTCCTCCTGAGGAAAATCTGTAGCTCCGTATTTCATTTTCCTTCACTTTTTGTTGCCCTCAAAGTCAGTACTGACTCTTTCCCTTGTGTGTCAGTTTGCATGTCTGACTGCTCCTTTGCCATAGGCATTGCTCAAACCAGAGGTGAGAGTTTAACCTCACTCCCCCCTCCACTTCACCCCCAACCAACTTGATTGATTTGGGGATTAACACCGAAACCCCTCTCTGGTTGGTTTGTCACACGTCATTGGTTACCAGTTTTCGGCTGTGATCATCCAAGCCATTGTGACAATGTGTCTAGTGCACCTGGTCCTGTGACCCTGGCCCTGAGGGAGCCAGAGGACTTGGTTTCTCAGTTCTGGTGGCCACTGCAATGTCTGCCCTCTTTAGTAGCACAGTATGAACTGTTGGTGTGCAGTGGATTTGAACTTGCTCAGTAAGTTTGGGATTGTTTCTGTTTCTGTGACTTTATATGTGAGGCTGATATGCCTTTTATTGTTACTAAAACCAAGGTTTTAATATAACCAGGGTTATTTTTTTCCTCCTAATTCTGATGATCACTTTAAATTGGATAGATATTATAAATGTGTTAGGGGTACATGTGAACAAAAATTTCAATGTGGAAGCAACTCACAGCAGCAGATAAGACATATTGGAAACCGCTATTTTTAAAAATTGTTTGAGTTTCTATCTGTAGAAAGAATTGTGTATTTCATAGTAAAAGCTCTTCTTACCGATTTACTTTTTTCTTAAGAGGTCTTATTTGCAAATGGTATTTTATCTCAAAAGGGTTCATGTTTTGTACATATATCTCTTTTTACTCTTAAAATGCCAAACCTACTTATTTGGGTAGTTGAAATTGTTGAATATATGTACATAAATTAAAAAGAACATGTAGTGCTAATTTTTAAAAACTTGCTGGAACTGGGGCTCTTTTCCCTTAAAAGGCATCAAACAGATTTTAATTTAGAAAGACCTAGGACCATTAAAATCTGTCAAGATAATATCACAGAATAGACCACCCAGGCTGAAACCTTCCAGTGAGGTCTGTATCAGCCAAACAGTGTGCTGAGAGGTTAGGAAGAAGGGGGTGCTGTTAAGAGAGTGATAATTCAGTTGTAGGCTTCCAATTTTCAATATTCTTTTCTTTCATTAAAATAAAGGTTTCTTGTAGTTTAGACTAGAGGTTGGCGAGCTGTGGCCTGTGAGCAAAATCTCGCCTGCCACCTGTTTCTGTATGGCCTGTGAGCTCAGAATGGTTTTTACATTTTTGAGTGGTTGAAAAATGAAGAATAATATTTCATGATGTGAAAATTATATGAAATTCAAATTTCAGTATTATAAAGTTTTATTGGAACAGAGCCATGTTCATTTGTTTATGTGCTGTCTGTGACTGCTTTCATGCTACAATAGCAGATTTAAGTAGTTGCAACAGAGACCATATGGTCCATAAACTCTAAAATATTTGCTAGCTGGTCCTTTCCAGAAAAAGTTTACTGAACCCTGATTTAAACTCACTTCCCAGCCTGGCCTTTCCATGCAAGATGGTTTCTACTCAGGAGGCTTGAAATTCCCAAATAATTTGTCAACAAGTCTGTATATTAAAGAGGGTAAGGGGCGCCTGGGTGGGTCAGGTTAAGCATCTGACTCTTGGTTTCGGCTCAGGTCATGGTCTCATGGTTCACGGGACTGAGCCCTGCATCGGGTGCTGTGCTGACCGTGTAGAGCCTGCTTGAATTCTGTCTCTCCCTCTCTCTCTATCCCTCCCCCCCGCCAAAATAAATAAATAAACACTTAAAAACAGTGAAGAGGGTAAGCCTGCTTCCTGGTAATAGAGATAACTGTGGCTTACAATGGAAATACTTCTCTGAGTGGCAGGAACCTACCTAGGTAAATTCATATTTTCTTCCTCTTTTTTCTCTAATGCATTTTGGAGACTTTGGAAAAGAGTTGATTGACCTCCAGCCTCCTCATCTGGTCACAGGGAATTCATGAGGCACACGATGTGTCTTGATTTTTAAGAAACAAGCTTTAAAATGACAAATGACTGAGATGAAGACGGTCTTTAAGATACAGAAAAGTTCATCTGCTCCAACTTTTGGTATCTCTTTTTTAAAGACAAAGATTTGTTGGGGATGAGGAGAAGCAGTAAAATATGTAGGCTATGTTCTTTTTCTTCTGATTATATTTTGTTTACTCAGTCTCTAGATAGATATGGCTTTAGTCACTGGACTAATGAAATGTGGCAGAGGAGAAAGATATGCGAGGTGAACAGACTTGAAGGGAAGTTTTGTTTCCACAACACTGAAGCAGCAGTGGATTGAATCGTTTCGTAGAGAGGGGTGAATTCTGAATTAAACCATAGGCAGTAGACTCAAATGGCCTCAGCCTGGAGGTTAGTATTGTTTACCCTAAAGCAGAGCTAATCAGCTCAAGAAACACATTAATAACATTCCTAATTTCTGTTTAAGGAACAGTTTAGGAGGTTCTTTGCCCACATGGGCAGGACTTGACCCTAAAGGATGCAAGAAGTGTTCTGCTCTGTTCTGACCAGTGACCTAACTCAGACGTCTGTCTCTGTTAATGGCTCTAAAGGATATTTTCCTGAAAGCCTAAGGGAGCTGGACTTTCAGATGTTTCTTTACTTAAGGATTACTTCCAAATACCATCATGGATTTATCCTCCTTGATTTTATCTCAGTCCTTCTTGAACCTGTTTACATTTTCATTCTGTTCCACTTCTTGAACTGGTGAGTTCTCGAAGTTCCCTAAGCATTGCTCAAAGTCCTGCTTTCTTTTTGATAAAAATTGCCTTTAGGTTTCAAAGAGTGCCTGCCCCTTTGTTACTTTTATTCTGTGATAGGGTGAATGAACTCAAGCCAGTCGTTTCTAAACCCTTCTTGAGTCTTATCTATTTTTGCTTCATCCTTTTAGAGCAAGATTTCTCAACTTTGGCAGTATTGACAGTTTGGGCCAGATACATCTGTGCATTATAAGAGACTATCCCGTGGGTTGTTGGATGGTTAGCAACCTCCCTGGCCTCTAGCCCCATAGATGCCGGTAACACCTCCCCACCTTCTGACTCATGACAACCAAAAATGTCTCCAGATATTGCAGTTTTGTGCTTTTTGGACTACCTTTATAATATGAAGACTTCTCTTGGGGCACCTGTGTGGCTCAGATGGTTAAGCACCTGGGTCTTGATTTCAGCTCAGGTCATGATCTCATTATTTGTGAGATTGAGCCTCCTGTCCGGCTCTGTGCTGACAGCACAGAGCCTGCTTGAGTTTCTCTTTCTCTCTCTCTCTCTCTCTCTCTCTCTCTCTCTCTCTCTCTCTCTCTCTTTGTCTCTGTCTCTCTTTTTCAAAATAAATAAACTTTTAAAAATATGGAGGCTTCTCTATCCAATTGATTGTATTATGCTTTTCTGGATTTTTCCCAGCTCTGGTTAATGTCCATTTTGAATGACAGCAACAGCTATTTTTATGATCTAAGTGTTTCAGGTCAGCTGTATCATTTGTGGGCAGCATGAGAGACAGATACCTTGAAATCTTAGAAGTTTTTTTTTTTCAAATAATAAATGTACTGTAAAAATGTGGGCAATGGAAAAAATTGGAAAGACTGTTTTTACCACCCCAAATCCAACTTTAATTTTACTAATGTAACTAATGTTAGTAAATTGGTTTATGGCCTTCATCTATTTTCCATATATTTTATTTCATAGATGTACTCTCTCCATAAAAACCAATATTTATACTGTTTTTTCCACTTAACGTTTTAACCTAAATGTTTCCCTTTATACCATGTTTAAGTGATTGAATGAAATATGATAACATGCTTTAATTACTCCTCTTTTGTTTGATAGCTAGGTTTCATTTATTTTTATTATAGGGTTTTTTAAATTTTTATTTATTTTTAAGAGACAGAACATGACCTGTGCCAAAGTTGGATGCTTAACTGACTGAGCTACCCAGTGCCCCTATTGTAGAATTTTAATGGACATCTTTGTCCATAATCATTTTCTGTGTTTTGGATTATTTTTCAAAGATGAATGTTAGAAGTAGAATTCCTGGGTCAAAGGGTGTGAATATGTTTAAAGCAGAACCTCAGATTATTTTTAAACTCCTACATGGCCCCACAGAGGGTAGTGAAAAGGAGCCCCTTGCACTGACCATGCATTTCAAAAGTCTGTCTCCTGGGCATAGAGAAGGAAAGGGCTGTGTTTAAGCTAATCACTTTTCCTTGCCTGCCTGCTCTTCTATGAGAATATTAATGGGGAGTCAAGTAGCCACCAAACCACAGACTTAGATTCCAGTTCCAAATAATCCCAGTTGGGTTGACTTCCAGACAGTGCTCCTTTAAAAGGGAGTTTCACCCAAGGAAGGCATTTACTTTATACATTTATATTTTGCCTGGCTTGCAGTCACTGTTAAAATAAATCAGCATGCTGTTAATCATTTTGGTTGAGATTGTAGTAGGAATAAGATCTGAAAACTGCCATCAAATTACCGCTCCCAAGGGTGCAAAGTGAGGCCTGGTGCACATTTCATTTCTGCCAAAACAAAGGAATACTCATTGTGGGAGGTAAGGAAGAAAAGAATGCCTTTATAAAGTCTCTACCCTGCAAAGAGAGCTAGTAAATAAACAGCTGAATAATATATCCAAAAATAAGACATTGAGGCACATCATGAAGTTACTCAAGATTGCACTGTACTTACTTATAGTTTTGCTTAACAAAAAATTTTATTTTGAAGTGCTTTTAGGGGCGCCTGGGTGGCTCAGGCCGTTAAGCATCCGACCTTGGCTCAGGTCACGATCTCATGGTTTGTGGGTTCGAGCCCCGCACTGGGCTCTGTGCTGACAGCTCGGAGCCTGGAGCCTGCTTCGGATTCTGTGTCTCCCTGTCTCTCTGCCGCTCGCTCGCACGCTCTCTCTCTCTCTCTCCCCCCCCCCCCAAATAATTAAACAAACAAATATTGAGGTACTTTGCAAAGTATACCACTTTAATGAAGATTTACAAGTTGTCTCGAGTGTGGGTGCCTAGAAGCAGAACCTGGGACAGTATTTGAACGTACATGATTTATTGAGGGGGAGTGCTCTCAGGAGAAACTGATAAAGGAGTGAGGCCGAGAGGGTAGGGAAGAAGGAGCTAAAGTAAGGATATGGTCCTAGCAAAGTCTAGCCTTATCATGTTTTGGTTAGAGGGGGGAAGATACAGAACAATTATTGACTGCTTGGCGCCCTGGGGAGGGAGACTGGGAGAGGATAATCTCCCTGACGAGACTCCTGCACTTGGGAGGGGGACGGCTGTGAACCATCAGCAGCCAGTAGGCAGTAGCTGGGAGATGGATATGTTAGCTAGGTAAAGGGGATCTGGGTGGGGCACCAGAGCATCTACTACTCTTTTGAATGTTTATTTTGTACAGGACACTGTGCTAAGACTTGGGAGTAAGAGATGAATGTGACATAGTCCCAGCTTTTTCTTTTTTTGAGAGAGAGCGAGCAAGCGAGCTAGCACGAGTGAGGGAGAGGGCCGGGGCCGGGGGGGGTGGGGAGAGAATCTCAAGCAAGCCTCCACACTCAGCACGGAGCCCGACATGGGGCTCGATCCCAAGACCCTGGGATGATCATAACCTGAGCCGAAATCAAGAGTCAGATGCTTCACCGACTGAGCCACCCAGGCACCCCAACATAGTCCCAGCTTTTAAGATGGTTGTGGTCTAGTGGCAGGACTGACCGTGTAAAGAATATTTACAGTGTAAGTAAGGTGCTTTTTACACTGATAAAAGCATGCACGGAGACTGGAATAGAAAACAAAGGAATGCATAATTGTGGGAGAGGGATATCTGGAGAGCTTCGTTGAAGGGATCCAACAAATGGGTAGGACCAGGTTGGGAGACCTGGTCAGGGTTAACAGAGAAGGAACTATAGACAGAAGGAAGAGCTCCGTGCAAAGCTGGCAAGTATGAAATAAGAAGTGTTCATGGAATCACGTTGGGCCTAGAATGTGCTGGGGGTAAGGGAGCAGCAGCTGAGGAGGCCTGATAGATTGGATCCGGAGTATTGACTGTGGGCCTCGAAGGTCACGCTGAGGAGGCTGGGCTGAGAAGGGGCAGCCTTCCTGCTGTCATCCACCCAGCCTGCCTAAGGTCTCAGGGTCAACTGGGGAGTGCCCAGGCCCAATATACCTGCCAGCATTGCCCTCTGGTGGCCATGTGGCTCCAAGCATGTCCCTTAAACATTTCTGAGCCCCAACTTCCTCATCTGTAAAATGGCTGGTTGATGGTAATATTTATAGGACTGTTGTGATTAGAAATAATAAGTAAAGACAGATCTAAAGACTTACTATCATTGTGCTGCATTTACTGTTCTTTGTAATTTTCCTACAGTGACTAAAACAGTGCTGTCTCAGAAATGGATAGACCGATCGATGTATACTATAACAGCCCAAACCAAAAAATTTTGCTTGCTTTATTTTTTTTTCTAAAAATCATTAACAGTTCACTTTCTTATTTCCCAGGACTGGTATTATTGGTGTTAGATAATCTGTTTCCTAGACCTGTATTGATAATTTAGGATTTTTTTTGTTTTTCGTCTTTCATAAAGAGTGAATGTTACCATAATAGTTTTATAAAACAAAATTTGGGGGACAAAACATAAGAGACACTTAAATATAGAGAACAAACTGAGGGTTTCTGGATGGGTTCTGGGTGGGTAGATGGGCTAAATGGATAAGGGGCATTAAGGAAGACACTTGTTGGGATGAGCACTGGGTGTTATACATAGGGGATGAATCATTCCTGATTCCTGGAATCTACTCCTGAAATCATGATTGTATGCTAACTAACTTGGATGTAAATTTAAAAATAAAATAAAATAAGCAAAAAAAATTTTAAAAACCCACAAAATTTTGTAGATTCTTAAAAATTTTCACCTCCCTCAGTCATGAACAGTTTGATAACAAACTCAAAGAATAGGATATTACAGAAAATGGAAATTATTCTATTGTACACCTGACACTAATGTAACACTGTATGTTAACTGAAATTAAAATAAAAACATAAATACATACATAAAAACATTAATTCATTCATTACTTAATGAAAAGAAAATGGAGATACTGTTTTAGCCAAAGTTTCTAAGACCAGAATTTCAGATAAGAGGAATATCTTTTTTACAAGAAGTCGTGGGTCTCCTAAAACTCAGGGAAGTGAGGAGAGAGGGTACGGTCCATGCTCAGTTGGCTTTCTTCACTGAGAGTTTATGGAGAATAAAACTATTTCTTCTATGGTATATGCTACCTTCGATTCCAGTATGAGTTATCCATCTAGAGGTAATGTTTAATAGACATAGAATATTTCTATTGCTAACTCTTCTTGACTCTGCCTAAAAATTCTCATTCGTAAAATGTTACAATAATTTTTAAAGGTTTTTTTTTAACTTTTTTTTTTTTTTGAGAGAATGAGACCACACAAGCGGGGAAAGGGCAGAGAGGGAGGGAGACACAGAATGTAAAGCAGGCTTCAGGCTCTGAGCTGTCAGCATGGAGCCGGATGCGGGGCTCAAACTTGTGAACCGCGAGATCATGACCTCAGCTGAAGCTGGATGCTTCGATGCTGATCCACAATCCACCCAGGCGCCCCGATAATTTTTAAAGGTTTTAAAGGCTTTTTTGAGGTATAATTGACATACTATAACATTCTTGCATTTTAAGTATACAATTCAGTGAGTTTTAGTATATTTACAGGGTTTTGCAATCATCACTACTGTCCAATTTTAGAACACTTCTGTCACCCCCCCCCCAAAAAAAATTTGTGCCCATCTGTAGTCAGCCTGCATTCTCACTCTCAACCCTAGGCAACCACTGCTCTGGACATTTGGTATAAATGGAATCACATAAGTGATCTTGTGTTTATGACTTCTTTCGCCGAGCATACTGTTTTGCTAGGTTTTTTTTTTTTTTTACATGTTTTATGTAGCATGTATCTACACTTTGTTCCTTTAAAAAAATTTTTAATGTTTTTATTCGTTTTTGAGAGAGAGAGAATGGAGGGAGAGTCAGAGCACGAGCAGGGGAGAGGCAGAGAGAGAGAGGGAGACACAGAATCCGAAGCAGGCTCCAGGCTCTGAGCTGTCAGTACACAGCCCAACGCGGGCCTCGAACTCACACACCATGAGATCACGACCTGAGCTAAAGTCGGGTGCTTAACCAATTGAGTCACCCAGGTGCCCCTTATATGGCTACTTTGAAGTCTTTACTTGTTAAATCTGATATCTGATGGCTGTCACAGGCAGTTTCTGTTGCCTGCTTTTTTTTCTGGTTTATAGGTCATAGGTTTCCTGTTTCTTTCATGTCCCGTAATTTTTTGTTGGCAACTGGACATTTTAGATAACATAATGTAGCAACACTGGGTATTGGCACCCCCCCACCCAAGGCTTTTTATTGTTATTTGCTTGTTTACTTCTTTAAGGATAGGCTAGATTATTTTACTGAAGTCTATTTACTCCCCACCTTTGCCCTGCAGTGTAGGTCTTGATGTTGTTCCTTAGAGGTGCAGCCTTTGGTATGCCCCAGTTACCTGGGGACGATACTGGTTTTGACAGGGCTCTTGTTGAAAGTCTTTTTCCTCACCACACCAGGCTGTTAAGTTGAAGTACTTACTGTCTGATTGTTCTGTTGTTTTTAATAATACCCTGGGACATAAATTGCTACGCAAACTGATCCAATCAAGTTAGGGCTCCTTTGAAGGGATAGTTCCTGAGATAAGTATTGAGATTTTTTTCTGACCCCAGGACTGTTCCTCCCAGCTGAAGTCAGCTCCACTGGGGAGAGATTTGGAGCCCTCTCTTCTGTGGTCTGCCTCTCTCCCTGGGAAAAATCTCTGAGCCATAGCTCTAGGATAGAGGGTGGGGAAGATGATGTACTTCCCTCTGAGTGGCAGCCTCAGGTCTCCTAGGTTTGCCTCTCCTGACGTAGAATCCCCACTCGATGAGCTGGAGTCAGGGCAGTTGGAACCTCTGTATTCTCAGTGGCACCACACCCAAGGCATAGCCTCCATCCCACGAGTGGGGGAAGAAGAAAGGCCCAACCATTCAGCTACTCTTGTGTAGAACTTAACCTCAGCAACAGGTAGCCGGGGCAGGGTGAAAAATGCTGACATCCTGCTCCTCCCAGGAAGAAAGCCTTCCAAGTGGGAGCTGGAGGAAAGGGAGCTCTCTGTTCTTGGCCGTACCAGTCTGGTATGAGATCTGTGCTGAGAAAGGGGGTGAAGGAAAGTGGTTCTGGGTCCATATACCACAAATTCTTTCTTTACTTACTGAGTTTTAGTTGATTTTCTTTAATAAGGGCTGCTTTATTTGCTGTATGCCCTTTGAGCCATTTCCAGGGATTTTAAATGAATAGTTTTTTGCTTTTTTAAGTAATTTTCACCAGTTTCACTGTGGAGTGGGTTGGTGAAGCTCTTCACACTGCATGGGCTTCCTCCTAAGAATCATATGTGGCCTCCCCAGTCTTTGGTACCTTCTGTATTGGAAAAATGTGATAGAAATGCCAGAAACGGAACTCTTTTAGCTTTTTAACATGCACTTTTGTGTCTGTTACTCTTGATTGCTCACGGTGGCCTTGTACTTGGGTTTCTATCTCCTTGGTAGATGAGTGGCTCGAAAGCAGTAGTCCTGACCTTTATTCCTTGTGGAATCATGATTGCCCCTAATAGCATCTTGTATACTGTGGCACATAAAAGAACGTCAGTTACTGGTTGTATCACTGTCTTTTCTTTTCATTTTTTTTTTTTTTTGATACTTCTTTTGTAACTTTCGGTGCCTTCCTTTTTTCTTATACTCTAGTGCTGGTATGTTCCCAGAAAAGTGGTGCCTCTTTTTTATCTGCCATTGGCCACACACACACAAGGAAGGGCACTGAAAGTTTAGTCAAAACCATTCTGCATTTGTCACAGTATAGGAGCTTTTTAACAACATTCCTTGTGATGTATAGATAGATATAATTTTAAATTAGGCTAGTTGTTTGGGGGACGGAGACAGGGAGAAAAGAGGGAAAAGGGGCAGACAGAAGAGCAGTGTAGTTGTGCTCTTAAAGGTGGGACATGCCTCACTTGTTGACCTTGGCCCTTGACAGCTCTGCCTTGCAAATGCTTTTTCCTTTCTTGCTCCTCCCGGACTGGGATTCCCTGGCTGGTGATGGCCCCATGGCTATCCCCGCTTTTGGGTAGACAGTGATGTGGTCACATCTGAGGCTCCAGCCGATTCTAGACCATTAATCCATTGCTGCATGGGCTTCCTCCTAAGAACTGTATGTGGCCTCCCCAGTCTTTAGTACCTTCTGTATTGGAAAACGTGATAGTAATCTTCTCCCATCACTGTAGGTCATTTGAGGATATTCTTGACAGAAATCATTTGATTTGTGTGATTTGCCTGCTACTGCTTCTTGAGATCTATAGGGCAGTGTTGACTGCCCCCTGGGATGGATGTCGTGTGTATTGACTGTTTTATTCAGTGTTGTTCTCTTTCCCAGGATGCTCCAGGATGAAACGCCATAGAACTCTCAGCAGCAGTGACAGTTCAGATGACTGTGAGTAGAACTGGCCAACAGGTGGTAATCTCTGTATCTGTACTCTTTGAGGACTTATTCTTTGACTTAAGCTCTTTCATGTTTCTTTCAGTGGTTAAAAAAAAATGTTTCTAGGAAGGAAAGCTTGGGGTATTATTTTTCTTACTTAAATTTCATTAGAAATAGATAAGTTAGGTGGGAGGATTGGGTTTTTTGTGGCATATTGCATTTTTTTTCACTTTTCATTTACCAAAACAACAGAAGCCAAATCTAATAATGATTTAACAGTGCTTTTCTGGAAAGGACAAAAAAGTATGGGAGCATAAATTGAGGACCCCACAAGTCTAATTGTAACTCAGGTATTAAAGGTTTGATGGGATGAATCATCATTTGTAAAAGGCAACAACCTCATTAACAGTAGCATTTGGGGGAGGGCTGAAGGATACAGATTACTTGCCTCACATTTTTAGGTTTTCCAGTTGCTTTTGCAGATATTGTTTCTCCAGGTGGAACATGAATCATGTTATTCCAAAATGTTATGAGGTATGATTACACCCAATCAAATCTCCTCAGCATTAGCAGTGTCAAAGCTTTTACATGCTGGGAGGTCATCTATAAATGTCGTTAAACTCCATTATGAGTCTTTCTTGATTGCAATTTAACTGTTTTCTTCAGTGGTATGAGATCACTGTGCTCTTCTCCATTAATACCTTTCATATTCTCTTGGATGACATTGAGTTATATGACATTTAGTAATATCAGCAAATAAGAAGTCTCAGTATTTTTTTTCTAATTATCTTTTTCAGGTCCTTCCACTTCCTTTACTCCCAGCTCAATGTATAGGAGCAAGTCAAAAATTCCAAAACAACACAAGAAGCCTGCTGAGGTGAGATCAGATATTCAATTTTTAGACGTATGCCTGCATACCTCCAATGCCCAGATCCTGGAGATGTGAGGATTAAGCTATGTGCCAGTGGATAGACTTGTTTTCCTATGAACTTTTTGGTTTTTAAGAAAGATTCCATTTTCTTTTCCCTTTGGGAAAACCGTAATCTTCACACTGATTTCATTTTGGTGATGACGCTTTTAAGTACCTGGCTTTAGAATATAAAACCTTCCCTAACCAAGAATTCAAAGGGAAGCCAGAGTTGGGGAATTGGGAAGGACCCAAAGATCTGGTCTGTGATTGGAGAGAGCTAAATTGGCAGGTGGGAGGCAGTGCAAGTAGAGATTGATGAAGAGGTGATGGATGGAGAAGGGAAAGACTAGGTTGAAGATCTGGGCTGTGGGCTTTGATGGGTCTTTACAGCCTTCAGATGGGTCTTTACCCTCCAGCCCAAGGAGAATGGATGCGAGGCTGGTCATCCTCTGCCCCAAGGACAGCAAAGTGCCAGGGTTGCACTTGGACTTGGTTTAGTGGATCCTACAGACTTTCCTCTGTGATAATTAAATGATGAGAAACTGACATTGTGTCTTCACTTCTATGAGTAGACTTCCTTAGCTGCAAAGGAAAAGGAGTGTATTAGTTAACTGTTGCTACATTACAAATTATTACAAAATTAGTGGCTTGAAGGGACACCTGGGTGGTTCAGTCAGTTAAGCATCCAACTCTTGATCTCGGCTCAGGTCATGATCTCACAGTTTGTGAGTTCAAGCCTCACGTCAGGCTCCACACTATCAGTGCAGGGCCTGCTTGGGATTCTCTCTCTATCCCTCTCTCTCTACCCCTCCCCTGCTCATGCTTGCTTGCTTGCTCGCTCAGGTGCGCTCACTCTCTTCTCGCTCTCTCTCTCTCTCTCTCTCAACAAATAAACTTTTTAAAAAAGCTTGAAGAAAAAAATTAGTGGCTTAAACAGCACACATTTATTATCTCAGTTTTTGTGGGTCAGGAGTCTGGGCACAGCATCCCTAGGTTCTCTGTTCAGGGTCTTTCAAGGCTGCCATCAGTGTGCTGGTTGGGCTATGTTCTAGAGGTTCTACCAGGAAAGAACTCACTTCCAAGTTCATTTGGATTGTTAGCGGAATTCATCTCCTTGCAGCCAGAGGACTGAAGTCCTTGGGGTTTTTTTGCTGGCTTTTGATGGAGGATTACCCTCTGCTCCTAGAGACTCATAGTTTTTTACAGTGTGGCCTTCTCCATACATAGTCTCAAAACACAGCAGCTTACTTTTTCAGAGCCAACAAGGGGAGAGTCTTTTGCTCCAGTCTGCTAAGACTGAGTCTTATATGACATAACATAATCATGGAAGTGATATCCCATCCCATTTGCCACATAACATAACCTAGTCAAGGGAGTGACACTCCATCATGTGTGACATATCCTATTGATTAAAAGCAAGTCACAGGTTCCACCTACCCTTACGCAAGGTAGGGGAGGGGCATCGCTTTAGGGTGTCAGCCCTAAAAGAGCATTTCTTTCTTCCTTTCTCAGTGGTCACTTTCCATTTCCATCTTTTGCTTGGGATCTTTCTGGGCACAGTAAAATATCAGAGTATATTTATATGGATCCGTTTCATGCAGAAAAACTTAGGGAGTAAAATGCATATAAACAGAAGCAGAACAAATTTCCCATGTATCCAGAGGAGTCTTCGACTATAGAATGGTGAGAAAGAAACTTTGCTACTTTTCCATTTAGACAGCCAGTCCTAGAGCATGAAGTGACTCTCTAGTTTTGGGTCTTGAGTCCTCATACCTCCAGTTCAGCGAGAATAGCAGTCTTTTGTTGCAAGGGATAGGGGTCCTGGGCTACTGGAAGCAAATTTTTGACTTTATATTTCACATTCTACTATAAAAGAGAGAACCTGATATTGTAAAACAAAACGAGCTTTGGCATTAGAAGAGAATGAGTCCATGTTTTGCTTTGCTGGCTTATTTCATCTTGCTGAAATAATTTGTTTCATCATAAAACAGACATTATTTATCACAACTACCTCTCATAGCTACCGTTTATTGAAATTTTATGTGCCAAGAGCTTTATATTAGAGAATCTGATTGTTTCCCAAAATTAAGCAATTTATAAGAATCTCCTTGGGTGATTTTAAAATTTTTATTTAATTACTTCATTTAAAAATTTAATTTTATTTAATTTAAAAATTTTATTTAATAACTTTATTTAAAATTTTTATTTAAAAATTTCATTTAAAAATTTTATTTAATAACTTACCTATATCAGTATGGACTCACGTATATTTATTTTATACTTTGGGCTATAATCCAATAGTACATAATTTATTGTGTTGCTCAAATTGTTTCATAAATCAGTGAAATCATCTCTTATTTTTCGCTTCAATTCCATTGATTTCTGTTCTTATTTTTATTATTTTCTTCCTTCTTGCTTTAGGTTTACTTTGTTCTTTTTCTAGATTCTTCAAATGGGTGCTTAGGCTATTTGAAACTTTTCCTCTTTTCTAATGTAAGAATTTTAGTTCTATAAATTTCCCTTTAAATTTTTAAATATTTTTGAGAGAGACAGGGAGAGAGGAGAGAACGAGGGGGGTGGGGCAGAGAGAGAGGGAGACACCGAATCTGAAACAGGCTGAAGGCTCCGAGCTGTCAGCACAGAGCCAGACACTGGGCTCGAACTCACGAACTGCGAGGTCATGACCTGAGCCGAAGTAGGATGCTTAACTGACTGAGCCACCCAGGTACCCCTGTGAATTTCCCTTTAAACACTTCTTTAGCTGCATCCCATTAATTTTGATATGTTTTTAGTATATGTGCTGCCGAAGCAAGCACAATTTTGACATGTTTATTTTCATTTTCATCCAGTTCAGTGTAGTTTTTATTTTCCTTGAGACTTCCTCTTTGACCCATGGCTTATTTAGAAGTATGCTGTTTAGTTTCCAAGCATTTGGAGACTTTCCTGCTATCTTTCTGTTAATTGATGTCTAGTTTGAGTCCATTTTTGATGGAGAACATAATCTGTACAGTTTTACTTCTTTTACATTTGTCAAAGTTGGTTTTAAGGCTAAGGATATGGTTTATCTTGGTAAATGTTTCATGGGTACTTGCATGCTGTTTGTCGTGCTATTGTTGAGTCCTACTGGATGTCAGTGTTCTTCTCTATCCTCACCGATATTCTGCCTAGTAGTTTTATCTATTGTTTAGAGAGGGTTGTAGAAGTCTCCAACTGTAATTATGGATTTGTGTATTTCTCCTCTCCGTTCTGTCAGTTTTGCTTCATATATTTTGAAGCTCTTTTGTTAGGTGTATTCATATTTAGGACTGCCATCTCTTGGTAAATTTAGCATCACTTAATGTCCCTCTTTGTCTTTGATAATTTTGTTTGCTCTGGAGTCTGCACTATCTATATTAATATAGTTTTTGGCTTTCTTTTGATTCATGTTTACATTGTATGTCTTTCCATCCTTTTACTTGTAACTTCTACATATGATTATATTTGAAGTGAGTTTCTTATAGATGATGTATAGTTGGGTCATTTTTTATTTTTATTGATTTATTTTTTTTTTCAATATATGAAGTTTATTGTCAAATTGGTTTCCATACAACACCCAGTGCTCATCCCAAAAGGTGCCCTCCTCAGTACCCATCACCCACCCTCCCCTCCCTCCCACCCCCCATCAACCCTCAGTTTGTTCTCAGTTTTTAAGAGTCTCTTATGCTTTGGCTCTCTTCCACTCTAACCTCTTTTATTTTTCCTTCCCCTCCCCCATGGGTTTCTGTTAAGTTTCTCAGGATCCACATAAGAGTGAAACCATATGGTATCTGTCTTTCTCTGTATGGCTTATTTCACTTAGCATCACACTCTCCAGTTCCATCCATGTTGCTACACAGGGCCATATTTCATTCTTTCTCATTGCCACGTAGTACTCCATTGTGTATATAAACCACAATTTGTTTATCCACTCATCAGTTGATGGACATTTAGGCTCTTTCCATAATTTGACTATTGTTGAGAGTGCTGCTATAAACATTGGGGTACAAGTGCCCCTATGCATCAGTACTCCTGTATTAGTTGGGTCATTTTTTAATCCACTCTTTCAATCTCTGTCTCTTAATTGGAATATATAGGCCACTTAATATAATTTTAGTGTAAACTTTTGGTATGATTTAGTTTAAGTCTGCCATTTTGTTTGTTTTCTATTTGTTCTCTCGTTTTTTGTCTTCCTGTGGATTACTTGAATATTTTTTTGAATTCCATGTTGATTTTTCCATAGTGGTTTTGAGTGTATATCTTTGTGTAGATTTTTTTAATATTTGAATTTTTTAAATATTTATTTTTGAGAGAGAGAGAGAGCGTGAGCAGGGGAAGAGAAGAGAGAGAGGGAGACACAGAATCCTAAGCAGGCTCCAGGCTCTGAGCTGTCATCACAGAGCCCGACCAGGGCTCGAACTCAGAAACTGCGAGATCATGACCCAAGCCAAAGTTGGATGCTTAACCGACTGAGCCACCCAGGCACCCCTTTGTGTAAATTTTTGTTAATGTTTATTTATTTTTGAGAGCGAGAGAGCTTGCATTAATGGGGGAGGGGCAGAGAGAGAGGAGGGCAGAGGATCAAAAGTGGGCTCTACCCTGATGAGAGGCTCAACCTCACAGACCATGAGATAATGACCTGAGCCAAAGTCGGACGCTCGACTGAGCCACCCAGGTGCCCCTCTACTTGTTCTGTCTGTTTTTTGGTTCCTCTGTTTTATTTTCTGTCTTCCTGTGGATTACTTGAACATTTTTTTGAATTCCATGTTGATTTTTCTGTAGTGGTTTTGAGTGTATATCTTTGTGTAGATTTTTAGTGGTTGCTCTCGGGAAGCAACCTTTAAAAAGGAAAACCTTTTCAACGTGGTCTCGCCATTTTATCACTTCAAATGAAATACAGAAACCTTAAGCACTGGGGCACCTGGCTGGCTCTGTTGGTAGAGCATGTAACTCTTGATCTCAGGATCATGAGTTCAAGCACCACATTGGGTGTGGAGCCTTCTTAAAAAGGAAAACAGAAAAGGAACCTTACCACCATCTAGGTTCATTTATCCACCCCCACCTTTATAATATAATTGTCTTAAATATTTTCTCTACATACTTTGAGAACCACACTAGACAGTGTCATAATATTTGCTTCATCCAACGAACATCATTTATAAAACTCAAGAGGAGGATAATCTATTATATTTACCTATATTTTTACTCTTGTTCTTCCTTTTATTGATGTCCCAACTTTCCCTTTGTTCATTTCCTTTCTGTTTGAAGAACTTCCTTTAGCCATTCTTTTAGGGTCAGTATGCTGATGATCACGTCTCCTGGTTTTCCTTAATCTGAGAATATCTTGGTTTCACCTTCATTCCTGAGAGATATTTTCACTTGATACAGAATTCTGGTTTGACAGTACTTTCCTTTCTGCACTTGAAAAATGTGCTGCTTCTTTGTGGCCTCCCTGGTTTCTGGTGAGAAATCTGTTCTCATTCAAATAGTTGCCCCCTGCAGGTAATCAGTCATTTCCTTTCCAGTTGCTTTCAAGACTGTTCTTTGTCTTTATTCCCAAAGTTGGATTATGATGTGCCGGGACATGGATTTCTTTTGGTTTATCCTGTTTGGAGTTTGATCACCTTCTTGAATCTAAGTTTGTATCTTCTGCTGGTTTGAGGCAATTTTCAGCCGTTTTTTCTCCATCTATTTTTTTCAGCTCTGTCTGCTTTCTCCTCTTCTTTTGGGTCTTCAACTGCGTGAATGTAAGATCTTTTGTAATTTCCCCCCAGGTCCCTCAGACTCTTCTCTTTTTTTCAGTATATATTCTTTCTTCTGATCACATTGGGTAATTTCTTTTGTTCACTGATTCTTTTTGTTCTGTTAATTCCATTCTTCTATTGAGCCTCTCATGAGATTGTTATTTCAGTTATTGTATTATTCCATTTCAAATTTTTTATTTGGTCATTCTTTACATCCTCCATTTCTCTGCTGAAACTTTCAGTTTGTTTCAAAAGTGTTTGTAATTTCTTACTGAAGCATTTTTATGATGGCTGCTTTAAACTCCTCATCGACGATTCCAGCTTCTGTGTCATCTCGGTATTGGTGTCTGTTGACTGTCTCTTCTCATTCCTAGTTCTTAGTATGATGAGTGATTTTCTTTTGTATTCTGGACTTTTTTGGTATTACATTATCAGACAGTAAGTCTTATTTAAATCTGTTTTAGCAAGCCTCCATAGTAACCAGGCCAGTGGGGAAGTGGGGTGCTGACTCTACCACCAGTTTCAGAATTTCTAGACTTCTATCTTCTGTTATCTCTCTAGGAAGATGGTTCTGTTATCTCTCTGGAACAGGGGACACGTGTCTCCCTACAACCTGGTGGGGGTGGAAATCTCTACCTTGTTGCCTCTACTGATGGCAGGGCGAGTGGTGGTGGTCAGGGGTACTGCATTACCAGTGGATGCTAGGGATGGCGCCAGTGTAAGAGAGTGTTTGAAATTTGTTATTGCTGTGGGCACCAGAGACTTCTCTAATTCTTCTGGTGACTTTGTTTTTGTCTCTTGTCTTGGATTAGAGTCTTCTGTCTGTGCTCGTCCTCCGAGAGATTCTGTCTTTTGCAGCTCTCCCAGCATAAGCCACTGTTATCGCTGGAGGCTCAAGCATGGTGGTAGAGTACTGGGGAGAGACATTGTTCTCTAACCTTCTGATTATATCTCAGTCTTTGAAATGGGCAGTGGTCCCGTTTCTGGGGTGAGATGGGGGAAGCGTACTTTAGGGGTAGAGCCTTTTTTTTTTTTTTTTTTTTTTTTTTGCCCTTGCCTCCTGTTCCCCTGTCTGCCTCTAGCAGGTAGCCTCTGGAATTCTGTCTCTGTCCTTAGAATTCTCCCTCCTCTAGATGAAGGCTTCTTTCCCCCGCCTCCTACGTTGTAGGCTGAGGTTGGATGCTTTTCCCTTCTCCCTGGCACTAGTGAAATTACATCAGTGCCATCACCTGATATCCTTCCCCTGCAGGTGAAACTTTTTGTTCAGCAAGGGAGCCAGGACACAGAGCACCAGGGACCTAGACAGCACCACTGGGGGAGCTTTCTCCAGGTTTCCCACCATCCTCCCTGTGACAGCCTAGTTGGGTTTCTAGGGAAAAAAGCTTACACGAGGGTTGGAACCCCCCCATGACTATAGCCCCAGGAACTTCATTCTCTCTTGGTTGTCCCCACTTTGCTCACAGCAGTTCGTCAAAATTTCTGGGTTAAATGTTTCTGCTGTGGCTTCTGCCCCAGGGAAGCAAATGCTCCTGTCCTGTGTCTCCCTGCAGGCATACCCATCTTTCCTTGAGTTGGCCGTTTGTCCTGTGACTCATTTCTCTAGGGGACTTACCAAAAAAAATCGTTAATTTGCTGCCTGTCTTGCCTTTTTCTCCTTGTGAGGATGGGAGTTTCTTTTTTTCTTTTTTTTTTTTAATTTTTTTTTTCAACATTTATTTATTTTTGGGACAGAGAGAAACAGAGCATGAACAGGGGAGGGGCACAGAGAGAGGGAGACACAGAATCGGAAACAGGCTCCAGGCTCTGAGCCATCAGCCCAGAGCCCGACGCGGGGCTCGAACTCACGGACCGCAAGATCGTGACCTGGCTGAAGTCGGACGCTTAACCGACTGCGCCACCCAGGCGCCCCTGGGAGTTTCTTTTTTTCTGACTGAAGCCTTATGTTTGTAATGGGAGTTTGTCATTGAAATGCAGTAAAAATGATTGTTTTCACTGGGGCTTAATTGGCTGCATTAATAGATACATATTTTCTTTGATGCTTAGTGCTTCAGTGAGATTCTGGTGTATGACCACCCCTGGTTTATCCTCTAGAGAAGAGTTTCCTAGGGGTGTGTGAACATATGGTTCGGGGGCTTTCTTTGGTAACTTCTGCAACTTGTATGCAGTTTTTTAAGGGTATGTTTTTAGTGTGTGTCCGTGTGTGTGTGCGCGCACGCGTGCACGCACGTGTGCATGTGCGTGCTAGTAGCCTTCATCTGATTCTCAAAAGGGCCTGTACTCTTAAAGGTGTTTTTAAAAAGCCAGCTTTGGGGCGCCTGGATGGCCCAGTCGGTTACGCGTCGGACTCTTGGTTTCGACGCAGGTCATGATCTCACATTTTTATGAGTTCAAGCCCTGCATCGGGCTCTTTGTTGGCAGCATGGAGCCTGCTTAGGACTCTCTCTCTCTTCCTCTCTGTCTCTGCCCCTTCCCCACTTGTGCTGTCTCTCTCTCTCAAAAACTAAATAAACTTTTAAAAAAATAAATAAAAAATAAACAAAAAGCCAGTTGTTATAGAAAGAGCACATTGTACCAGATGACTAATTTGAATGTATTAAAAAGTCATCTTTCTCAAAAGCCAGGATATTTTTACATATATTAGTCTGACTGCTCTATAAAACATGTCAACCTATCTTAAAGGATTGATAGCATATCATCTGTAGCTCTGGAGTCTCATTTGTGTGTCCAGGACTTTCATAGCAACAGAGCGAAAGCTCGCGTATTTTAACTCCGCAGAGAACACTGCAATACCCTCAAGTAGAGCCTGTTTACACCCCTTTACCTGTATTTCTAACATGCTTGATTCTTTGGTTTTCTGACCCACAGGAGACAAAAACTACCAAGCTTGCAAATACACACTTACTGTACAAGAAAGGGATAGTGAGGGATGGGAGAAACACTTGCAAAGTAAACCTCAGATGTCATTTGTGTGTGCAAGTGGCCCCGGTCTCCAACCCAGACTCAGTTGCTCCCCCGCGTCCATTACCAGGATGCATACACCTCTGTTTGGCAGTGGGCGAGGGGAGTGATCAGACCTTCCTGAGCTGCCCCAAAGCACTTCGCTTTATGGTAATTGATGTTTCTGTTGATGTCAACCCCAAGCCATCAAAATGTCCTGTTTGTTCTTTATAAGAAAACGGAGAAGTATTTTAAACTATTTAAAAAACATTTCTGTGAAGAACTATTTACATGGTCTTTAAAGTTTTCAACTTAGAAATTGAATAAGCTTTGCTCCATTGGAAAAACTAGCATGGGACACAGTGTCTTGAACAGTACAGGCTACTTCATCATCATATAAGAACGAGCTTGGATTCTTTACCAGGTTTTCTCTGCCTCAAGTGGTCGATTCTTTTAGATGACCTACACATCTTTTTTTTCACCCTAAGATTGTATAATTCTAAGAAAATCCCTTACAGTTAACTCCTTTTGATTAAATACAGTTAACCATGCGCTGTTGGGGGGTCTCATCTGTTTGTGGTCATTTATGTATAGTTTCAGATTTCAGTGACTATGAATCACAACTGGTCCGTTTCTTTGCTACATTCACATGGACCAGGCAGTTTTCCCGTTTGTGTCATACAGGAAGTAAATGTTTTTTTGGCTTTTCCTCTAAAAAATGTCACCGAAATGTTCAGACTGGCTGTGCTTTAAGAAACTGCCCACTGAGAGATGTTAATGAGAGCAGTAAAAGCCAGAGCTGTCCATGAAGGACATTTTCATTTTGTGGCTGTGGCAGGTTAAGCATTGATATTCTAATCGAATTCGTAGTGAGGCCTCCTTTGTTTCTGCAAGCATCCGAGAGGCCAAGATGTACATGCCCTGTTAGACTTGGCCTAGCTGCTGGGCTGTATGTTAGCCCGTGAATCCCCTCTTTGACCATAAATGAGCAGATATCTGGTAAGTACAAAGGTTTTTTGTCTCAGGCACTTTTGGGGAAACTACCAGTGCATATAAAACAGGCATACAATTAAGAACTTCTAAAACTTCTCAACTTCATTACCTAGGTCAGTGTCAGCATCTAGTTCCTTCATTCATAATCTTTCATTTAGCATCAAACGCCAGGTTGTATTTTGTGAAGTTTCTGTGTTACCTTGTGGCCCATGGAGTGTTTTCTGAAGTTTTTGATGGGCCTCTTGCTTGGGAATCCTGTCTTTGGGAGCCAAACCATGCACGTTTTAGTTGAGCTGTGAACTCTCATCTCCTTTATCCCATCGATGATTCCTTTATGGACTAGATAGATAGGAGAACTCAGCTACATACTTCTTTCTGCTTTTGGAAGCAAAGCTGAGACTGTGATGATGATAATAGAATAATAACCGCAGCTAGACTTTGTTTAGCAATTATCATGAGTCCAGTACCACGCTAAGCCCTTTACGTAAACTCATCCATTTACTTCTTATAACAAGTGTTTTTATTACAAGGTGTTTTTATTATCCCCATTTTAGAGATGAGTGAACTGAGGCCCAGAATTTAAATAACTTGTCCCAAATCAGTTGGTGAATCCAGTAGACCAGTCTGGGTAGACTGTTCCTGGTCCCATCTTACTTTCTTTTAAAAAAAAAATTTTTTTTTTTGAGAGGGAGAGAGAGAATGCCAAGCAGGCTCCGCACAGTCGGCACAGAGCTGGACGCGGGGCTCAGTCCCATGAACCATGAGATCGTGACCTGAGCCAAAACCAAGTTGAATGCTTAACTGACTGAACCACCCAGACACCCCCATATTCCATTCTTTGAAGACTTTTAATTTCATTTTTGACTATATAAAACACTTGCCTGGTTCAGATATCCAACTGTAACCTAAAATACGTTCAGAGAGGTCCAGCTTTGGTCTGTTTCTCATCCCTATTTTCTCCCCCCTCCTGAGAATTAACCATTTTTTTTAAAAAAGCTTTTCATTTATCCTTTTATTGTTTCTTTATGAAAGTACATACAAATATGTGTATATGCGTGTGCCTCTGTGTGTGTATAAAACGCACACCTCTACCCAGGATACGCTAAAGCTATTTTGTTTGCTTGTATTCATTAAAAAAATTCCTTTTCTTATCAAAAGCAGATTCATGAGACCAGTTTGGTAAATATATTTCATATCACTTTGCAGATATCTTCCTAAGTACTGAACTTGCATTCCTATCCCTTCTTCGGCATTTTATGTTCTGCCTCATGCTTGGGATATTTCTACAGCAAGATAAAGCAGACTCTTGCACTCTGCCTTGAGTAAAAATGCTTCTCTGGAAACCTTGGGTCTGATGCCATTTAATCTGGCTAGCTTATAAAATTGAAATCAGGCTTATCATATAAGTCTGCTATTTTTCTCTAAAAGTGAAAGGAAAATTATAATAGTCATTAGATTCAGCCTTCATTTGCTTAAGGAAAATAGGTATGAATTGATTGGTGTTCCTGCAGTCAGGTTTCCAGACTTCGCAGAATGTCTGTTCCCTGGAGGTTTGGTATTTCTGAAGCCGTGGACAAGGGCCAGATTTCACTGGCCTCTGCTTTTATATCACTTTGTCTAAAGTCTTCAAGTTACTTTTTCTGTTTGGTAAACATGTGTATTAGTTTCCTGGGGCTGCTGTAACAAATCACCACAAACTGGGTGGCTTAAAACAACTGGAATTTATTGTCTCACAGTTCTGAGGCCAGAAGTCCAAAATTGGCCAGGCTATTAGGGGAGATTCCATCCTTTGCCACTTCTAGGTTCTGATGACTATCAGCATTTATTGACTTGTGGATCAGTGAGTCACTCCAAACTCTGCCTCCCTGGTCACACTGCTTCCTCCTGTTCTGTCTTAAATCTGTCTCTGCCTTTCTCTCGTAAGAACACTTGTCATTGGATTTAGAGCCCACCCAAAAATTCTGGGATGACCTCTTCATCTCAGAGTCCTTAAATTATTTATGTCGGCAAAGATCCCTTTTCCAAATAAGGTAATATTCACAGGTTCCAGAAATTAGAATGTAGGCGTATCTTTTGGGGGGCCACCACTCATCCCACTACAATATGTTTCCAGGCTACTTAGGAAACTATACAGGACAGATGTTCATAAGCAGTTACGTCAAGTGTAAAGATATAGCTTAAGCTATATGGTTAGATGGTGTGACATAAATTAAGTCTGAAGCATGATTTGCAAATCAGTTAATTTATTTTGCGAAGTGTATCACATGGAAAACAATGAAATATTTTAGGAGGTTGAAAATACTTAGCTTTAGTATTCTTTCCAGATCTAACATAGGATTTCCCACAGCACACTCTCTCCCAAAGACAGTAGTTTATTAGCACAATTGTAAATTGTCACCACTCCTTAACCACTGGCTCATTAAAGGCTCTCTAGTCATTTATAGAAATGGATCAGTGTTCAGGAAAGTGGTGATTGAGATTTTCCCCCTAGCCATGCAGAACACTAAGCTCTATGCAGAACACACTAAATGGATATGTCTGTGATCCTCTCTTACCCTCTTATACAAAGAACTTTGTAATAAACCACCAGTTTTTTTTTTTTTCTTGTAGACAGCTTTCTCCCTGCACAGCACCCAATTATCTTTAATTGGCTAAGATTCTTGGTAGGTAGGTCATTTTGTTGCCACCTGGCCACTAGCATGAAGTTTAAGGTTGGTTTCCTTCTCTACTTTGCTCAGAGCATATTAATTCTAAATCATCCCTAAGTGAAAGCAACAGGCGTTTGCAGGGTTCTCCCTGTAAAGTAGCAAATGGAATGAGTCTTTGTTCATTTAAATGGCATCATTTGATTATGTGATAATTCAGTCCTATACTCTGAAATGTTGTCAGTTTAAGCAGAGGTGCACCAACAGAGAATTAACTGCTTTATTAGATCACGCTCTGTGCCTCTACTCCACGTTACACAGAATTTGAACAGCGCTTCTCCTCAGAGAACCTTTATTAGCATTAAAGGCTAAAATGTTTGATTGATAGCATTTTTTTCCTTTGACCTTCCAGAAATTTGCACATGTTTACCTTCAGCCTGCCAGTGGTTGGTTGAATTTTTTTAGAATTAGAAATTAGTAGATGACGTATAGACCAGTGTATGTATACTTTTATGTAAAAGTATATTCCCTCATTGCTTAGACCTCAACTGGGCCTTCATCACTGAAATCGTTGCCATCTTAGCTTACGATCTCATGGCATGCTTTTTTCTGTTGTTGAAAAGGCAGAATCACAAAGCTTAGGCTTCCACGGCCATTTATGTTTCCAGGCTGGTAAGCATATTTCTGTGCCCCTTAGTCACCCAGGGACCCTTTCAACCAGAGGATGACAGTACGTCAAACTTTAGATGGATCATGGTTCCCATATTGTCAGTGCCTAATTGTACTTAGGGTACAGAAAATGAGCTATGAAGAATCTCTTTGTTTCCCTGAGTCCAAGTTGTAGCTGTACTCACATGATCATCCTCTATCTCTGTCCTTTGAAATTATCACACAGCTAGGGCTCCCTTGCCAGGGATAAGGTTAAGGCTCGTGCTGGGATCCTCTTGGCTGCCACAGTAGACATTTCATTCCTATCCTCCTCACCTCTGAGGAGTTCACTGAGAGCAATAAAAACTGATAAACCAGATAGTAAAAGGTTAAAAAAGACAATGAAACTAAGGGCATTTTTTTAAAGATCTAAGTACAAAGATAACAAATAGAATAAAAATATGAACCTTAAATGCAAAAAAAAATACTGTAATTAAAAGAGCAAAGAATACGCATCTGGTAGAGAAAGATGCACAAGGAAATATAACACATGTAATTATCAAATATGACAGTTGAGACCAAACATCTGAGTCATGCCAGTAAATATGAATGGGCTTAACAGCTATTAAAGAAAAATATTATTTTGGCTCACAAAACAAGACGCAACTATATGCTGTATACAAAAATATACCTAAAACACCTACTCAGAAAGGCTAAAAATAGAGATGGACAAAGGTATACCAGGAGGACGGTAGGAGGAGGAGTGAGCCTGATAGTAGACAAAGTAGAAATCAAGCCCCCAAAACAAAGAAGACTTTTTAACATTCTTCGAGTCTGTTTATTTTTGATAGAGTTAGAGTGTGAGTGGGGGAGGGGCAGAGAGAGAGGGAGACACAGAATCCGAAGTGGGTTCCGGGCTCTGAGCTGTCAGCACAGAGCCTGACATTGGGTTCAAACTTGCGAACCGTGAGATCATGACCTGAGCCAAAGTCGGACGCTCAACCTACTGAGCCACCCAGGTGCCCCAAAGAAGACTTTTTTATGTTAAAAGCTACAACTTACCATGAAGATGTAATACTTCAGAGTATTTGTGCACTGAATAACCCAGCAACCACCTTTCCGGAGCAAAAACTATAGAAGAGTCAAGGAGACGTAGGTGGAAACACACCAACCATAGGGGGCTTTCATACACTTCTCTCAGTCTCAGATTAAGTGAACAAAAAAATAAGTGAGGAGATAGAAGATCTAAACAACTTAAGCAGTAAGGTACATCTGATTAATATCTATCAAACTCTAACCCTTGATATTAGAGATAATAGACAATACACCTCCTCAAATGTCTGTGGTACACTTACAGAGTGATCAAATATTAAGTCACAAGGAAAAACATTTCCATTATGTAGACATGATGTAAACAAAAATTCTGGTCACAACGCAGTAAAATCAGAAATTACTAACAAAAACAGGAAGGTCCTTTCCTATGGAAACTTTAAAACCTATTAAACAACTCTTGGGTGAAAGGGGAAATACAAACCAAAATCATAGATTTTTTTAATTTTTTAATGTTTATTTATTTTTGGGAGAGAGAGAGAGCACAAGCAAGGGAGGGAGAGCAGAGAGAGAGAGAGAGATACAGAATCCAAAACTGGCTCCAGGCTCTGTGCTGTCAGAACACAGCCCAATGCAGAGCTCGAACCCACGAACCATGAGATCATGACCTGAGCTGAAGTCAGACGGTTAACCGACTGAGCCACCCAGGCGCCCCTGCAATCATAGATTTTTAAAAATAATGATTAGTTGAAAACATTCCATCTCAGATGTTTGTTCCATATCTTAAATTTATGATCAGAAAAAGGTGAGCATTGTCCCACCCACTCTTGATAAATCTTTAAATAAATATTAACTTAAGTTCTCAATGTTTCCATTGTTTAATTACTAAATAAATAATTTAGTATTTTTAGTATACTAAATATACTAAATATACTAAATGTACTAAATACTAAATATACTAAATTTTAGTATACTAAATAAATATTATATTTTTCATTTTTATATACACTTATAGCCAACAATAAGAGAGTTTCTAATATGTTGACCAAAATGTTTAAAGTGCATAGAAAAATCATAATTACCCCATTAATTATTAATATTGCTTTTCACAGTTTCTATATGCACCATCATTTTTATGATCCCACACTTCTGTCCAAAGTAGACCTCCCTATACTTTGCAAGCCTCTGCAGAAATAAATTTGAAAAACTGGATAAGATAGATAACTCTTATGAAAATACAGATTACCAAACTTGACTCCATTAGACTAAGTAGAAAGCTTAAAGTGATCAATTTCCAAAGAATAAGTAGAGTATGTTATTAGGAACTACTGCACAATAAAAGCACCGAGTCCAGGGGCACCTGGGTAGCTCAGTCGGTTGAGCGTCCAACTTTGGCTCAGGTCATGATCTCACAGTTCGTGGGATTGAGTTCCATGTCGGGCTCTGTGCTGACAGCTCGGAGCCTGAAGTCTCCTTCCGATTCTCTGTCTCCCTCTGTCTCTGCCCCCTCCCACTTGCGCGCACTCTCTCACTCTCCCTCTCTCACTCTCCCTCTCTCAAAAATAAGTAAACGTTAAAAAAAAAGTTTTTAAAGCACCAAGTCCAGATGGTTTCATAGGGACCAGTTAGTCCCAGTAATTCTCAGATTATTCTAGAGCATTGTTAACAGAAGGAAAATGTTCTAATTCTTTTTATGAAACATGCATAACATGGATACCTAAACCTAAAAGACAAAGGCAATTAAAAAAAGAAAACTTCAGATAAATATCACTCATGAATATGATATAGAAATAGTAAATAACGGAAGACAGAATACAAAACCATAGTAAGAAGGTATACCATGACCAAATAACATTCATTCCAGAAATGCAGAATTTGTTTGGTATTAAGAAATACAATATTATCATACAGTATATTAATATATAAGGAAAGTAATTATATAATTATTCTCATATTCACTGAAGAAGCCTTTAACAAAATTCAGTACCCAGGCCTTCGAAAACATTCAAGAAAAAAGGAACTGTAAGATAATTTAACATATATACAATGTATATACACCATACACTAGGTGTATATACTAGGTCCTCAACCTAGTATCTTAGTTGATAGAGAACACTAGATGCATTTCCCCCAATTTCAGGAAGAAGGCAGATGTGTCCACTATCCCCAATACTATTCCAAATGTTAGTGCAATATCTGCCAATTCCATTAAACAAGAGAAACCAATTAGAGACAGAAGACTAGGTAAAGAAGATACGAAATTCTGTTTGCAGATGATATGATAATATATCTGGAAAACCATAGGAAAATCAATGATAAGACTAACGCAAGTAATAAAAGAATTCAGTGAAGTTAACATATAAGATCAATAGCTTTTATAAGCAGTTAGAAGATACAAACGTGCCTGGAACATGTTGTAAGGTAAAGAATTAAGGCAATACTCAAAAAAGGATGGGATGCATTGAAAGAGCACAGATGCTAGGCAACCCAAAAGAGCTCCTAGTGATCAAAGGTGAAACAATTTGAGCAACAAAATAAATAACACTAATAACTAGATTATAACTGGAAGAATAAAGAAATATTTACAAGTCTATAATGATCTAACTAAACAATTGAAAAATAAGGGGGAAGAAAGGACAGATCTTTCTTACAGAGCAATTCCAATCGATAAATGTAGGACTGAGAGACATAGAAAATCACCATTAGAACACCACAGTAATAATTGTTGCAGGCAAGTTATCCACCAGTGGATGCTAAAGTTTGAGGAGAAATGGGATATTTTTATAATCTCAAAGTATCTCCTCTAGGATATTTATAAATTACAAAGGGAAACACAGTAACCTAACAGTGGAGAAAACCAGCAAGACACTACATTAACCAAGCGATCAAGTTTAATATCACCACTGACAGGACGTTGGCATTATACATTGCTGATAAAATGGAACAAGAAAGGCACAGCATCATTTCTGTGGTATTCTTGCCAAAAGCGAATAGCTTTAATCATGAGAAAACATCATTCAAACCCAAATTGTGGGGATATTCTCTAAAATACGTGACTAGTACTCTTCAAAAGTGTCAGGGTCTTGAAAGACCAGGAAAGACTGAAAAAGCCTCACATACTGGAGAATACTAAGGAGCCATGACAACTAATTGCAGTGTGGGATTCTGGATTGAATTCTGGAACAGAAGAACATTAATGGGAAAATCAGTAACATTTTAATAAGGTCTGTAGCTTAATTAATAGTATTACAGCAATATTAATTTTCTGGTTTAGGTAATTGTACTTTGGTTATGTTAGATATTAACATTAGAAGAAACTGTATGAAGGGGAGCTCTGTACTATTTCTGTAACTTTTCTATGTGTCTGAGTAAATAATTAAAAAATAAAGTGATGGCTAAATAAATAAGTTATCAAAGGATATTTATTGCTTAATTTGAGAGCATTAAAGGTTGTTTGTTTTATACAGTTTTAGAGTAACCTGTATTGTTGATTTAAATTCAAAGAGCCCTCGGAAATAATTCAAGAAGAGTTTTTTTAAGTTAATTTATTTATTTTGAGAGACAGAGAGAGAAAGAAAAAGCGAGCAGGGGAGGGGGAGAGAGAGAGAATCCCAAACAGTCTCCATGCTGTCAGTGCAGAGCCCGATGTGGGGTTCGATCTCACAAATGGTGTGATCATAACCTGAGCCAAAATCAAGAGTTGGACACTCAACCGACTGAGCCGCCCAGGCACTCCAAGAAGAATTTCTTTACTCTTTATTAAATTCAGAACAAACTGGCTTCCCTGTCGGTACCTCAAACACTTTCCAAATAAAAGTTGATCTGGCCATTTAGGAAGTTAAAGGTGTCTCTTGTTGAAGTGTAGAGTGGGTGAGGATAGTCTTTTTAAAAGGAGAACATTAAATGGTTTTAGTTTCATAGTGATGGTCTTCTCAAGATGTGTACAATGTCTTCTCAGGTATTCCGGAAGGACCTCATCAGTGCCATGAAACTTCCAGATTCTCATCATATTAGCCCTGACAGCTATTACCTCTTTGCGGATACATGGAAGGAAGAATGGGAAAAGGGAGTCCAGGTACCAGCCAGTCCAGACAATATTCCACAGCCTTCTGTCAGGTACTTGCTTTGACTTAAGGAATGAATGATCTTACGGTTATCTGTGCGCTGGCTGGGGAGAGACTTTGAATGGGTAATGATACATTTATAATACAAAGTCATATACTGCCACCAGTGGCAGATGGTCTGAGGCTAGGGTAGGCCAGTAGTTAAAGTCAAGCTCATTTATTTAGGGATATAATATGTGCCCATTCGCAGGGTTAAACTATCTTGAAGTCCGATCTGAACTTGTGATAAGGTTTTAGAGACTAGGATTTCCAAGTCTACTAGCATTTACTAGTCTTTGAAGAGAAACAACATTAATGACATAACCTTGTAAGAAACCTATTAATAGATAATCCCATTAGAAGTTGCTTCATTTTAATAGGGGCCTTGTCGTGATAGCATCTGTAAATAGAAGGCCAAAACATACAGTCTGTGAAATGCATAAACCCAAATGAAAGGGGATGAAACTGGAATATCGGGTTGACTATAAGCACATAACCTTCATTTACAAAGACTTGAGAAGAAAGTTTAAGTAGGAGAGGGCTTTTCTGCCAGAGAAAGGAGTAAGTTCAGCTCCTCAAGAGCGATGACTGGGGTGCCTAGGTGGCTAAGTCAGTAATGTGTTCCACTTTGGCTCAGGTCACGATCTCACGGTTCGTGAGTTTGAACCCTGTGTTGGGCTCTGTGCTGACAGCTCAGCGCCCGGAGCCTGCTTCGGATTCTGTGTCTCCCTCTCTCTCTGCCCCTCCCCCGCTCCCAATCGATCTCTCTCTCGAGGTCTGTCTCTCTCACACAAACAAACAAACATTAAAATTTTTTTAAAAAAAGAGTAATGGCTGGTTTGGAAGCCATTTTTTCATATTGGTCTTTGTGTTTCCCAGTGCTTTGCGCAAAGGCTGGCATGAAATAAAATGCTTGGTATGAGTTTTGAGTGCAGAAAAGAAGGAAGGAATGGAAGGAAAAGCACCAGATAAGGGGACTGGTGGGACCCGCTGCTCACTATGAGAATTACCTTATTGTACATCTTATCTTTTTCTGGCACATGTTAGGTTCCTAAAGGGCAGCAGTTACATCCTTGAATTCTGTGCCTCTCGCCTCAGGTTTTTAGGTCCTCGTCATGCCCCGGAAACACTTGTCAGATCACTTCTAGAAGCCCGAGCTCAGGCCACTCCACCCATGGAGAGAGAAAGCTCCACAGTCTTGCCCAGCACATTTCCTGAGCCTCACTAGCTCCGTTGTCATCAACGCCATCTCCTGTCTCCTCACAATCAGTGCAGCATCATGAGTGAACACAAGAGTCAGACATTCTCATGTCCTTCTTGTCCGTATTTTCATATACCATAGCAGTAACACTGGGAAGCCTATATACATATGAACAGTCATCACGAATAGAGGAGCATAAAAATGGGTAAGAAAATGTGATAGTGGGCACAGGAAGGCACAGAAATGCGTGATGAGAAGAGAAAGGAAAGACAACAAGATGTGACTATAAGCTACCTAAAAGCAGAGCTCCTGTTGTCAAATAGGAGGTTTTCAACGCACACTTATTGATGTGAGGAGACTAGGACAAAAACAAAGAGGAAAATGAGTGGATGTTAGGAAAGAAAATTAGTGAAGAACCAAAATGCATTACAAGTAAGAAAAGCAAAGATGACGTTAGGAAGGGAAGGGCATAAAAACAAAGAAGATCAGGGAATAACAGTTAAGTAGGAAGGGCTAATAATAAACCTTCTCTTTTAACCACTTGTATTTCCTATACTAAAAGTGAAAAGATTTTTTCACTTTCTCAAGCACTTGATGGAAAGAGTTTATTGTAAGGAAACCTACAACTAACAAGTAAACTTTAATAGATCAAACTAGGAAATTGGGGTGGGTGGGTACCTGGGTGGCTCAGTCAGTTAAGCACCTGACTCTTTCAGTTCAGGTCATGATGTAATGGTTCATGAGTTCAAGCCCCGCATTGGGCTCTGTGCTGTGTCAGCAAGGAGTCTGCTTGGAATTCTGTCTCCCTCTTTCTCTGCCCCTAGCCCTCTCATGCTGGCGCTCGCTCTCTCTCGCTTGCTCTCTCTCTCTCTCTCTCTCTCTCTCTCTCTCAAAATAAATAAACTTTAAAAATTTTTTAAATAGGAAATTGGGAGGTAGGGGGATTTCACTAAGTTCTTCAGTCAAGTCTAGTTTGAGGTTTGTCACATGACCATCATGTATTTTTATAAATGTGCAGCTTGCCTTTTTTTTTTTTTTTTTTTTTTAAAGATTCTGACGTGGCCTTTCCTCTGTGTGCACAGAGGGTGGGGGAGAGACAGAAAGAGAAGTCAAGATCTGGCATCTCTTTTTCTTCTTATAAGGACCCACCAACCCTATCAAGATTAGGTCCCCACTTTATGACTTCACTTAACCTTTGTTATCTCTTGATAGGCCCCATCTTCAACTATAGTCACACTGGGAGTTAGAGCTTCAACATTAAAATTTGGGGAGAACACAATTCAGTCTATAACAACCACTAACCTACTTTCTGTCTCGATGGATTTGGCTTTTCTGGACATTTCATATAAATGGAATCATACAGTGTGTAGCCTCTGAGTCTGACTTCTTTAATGCAGCATAACATTTTCAAGGTTTATCCACGTAGTAGTAGTATGTATCAGTATTTCGTTAACTTATTATGGCCAAATAATATTCCATTGTATGGATATACCATATTTGTTAGTTTGTTCATCAGTCGATGGATGTTTGGATTGTTTCCATGTTTTAACTATTATAAATAATGCTGCTGTGAGCATTCTTGTACAAGTTTTTGAGTGGACTTAGTTTTCATTTCTCGTGGGCATGTACCTAGGAGTAGAATTACTGAGTCCTGTGGTAACTGTATCTTTAACATTTTGAGGAACTGTCAAACTGTTTTCCAGAGCATCTGTATCTTCTATTCCTACCAGCAATATATGAGGGTTTCATTTTCTCCATGTCTTTACCAACACTTGTTATTGCCTGTCATTTTGATTATAGCCATCCTGGTGGATATAAAGCAGATCTCTCCATAGTGTTAAGTTGCATTTGCCTAATGGCTAATGATGTTGAGCATCTTTTCTTCATGTGCTTATTAGCCATGTGTATATTCTTTTTGAAAGAGAGCTTTTCTACTTTATTACAAAAAGAAGCCTTTGTGTGATTTTTTTTTCTCTTCCTATGAAACACTGCTGTTCAGACAGCCAAAGTGAATCACCTCGTCTTTACTTCTTTATGTTTCATCACATTCACTTTGGAATAGATGCCCTCAGCTGCTAAAAATCTGACCCGTTGGTGAACAAGGCAACAGAGTCCCCTGTTGACCCGTTGGTGACCAGCGGTTTTGGAATGTCCCATTTTTATATACTACATTGATACATACCTCGTATATATTTTTTCTTTGGAGAAATTATTCAGATCTTTTCTCCATTTTAAAAATTGGGCTGTTTGTTTTGTTACTGAGTTCTAAAAGTTCCTTACATATTCTGGATATAAGTCTCTTATCAGACACATGACTTACAAATAATTTCTCTCATTCTATGAGTTGTCTTTTCACTTTCTTGGTAGTGTCCTTTGAAGCACAAAAGTTTTTAGTTTTGATGAAGTTTAGTTTGTTTTTTGCTTTGCTTGCTTCCCTTTTTGGTGTCATATCTAAGGAATCATTGCCTAAACCAAGATTTTGAAGTTTTGCACCTGTTTTCTCCCAAGAATCTTATAGTTTCATCTCCTACACTTGCGTCTTCGATCCATTTGAGTTAACTTTTGTATATGTTGTGGAGTGTTAAGGCCCAGCTTCATTCTGTCACATGTGGACGTCCGTGTGTCCCTGCTCATTTGTTGAGCCAGCCTCCTTTTAGAAAGTGATAGGTGCGAGACCCCAGCCCCCCCCTCACCTCGATGCCATGCCGCTGTGGAAGAAAACACAATTCTTGAATTGCCAAGTAATCCCAGTCCTATTTTTACAAATCCCTTCTTTCACAAATCTACCAAGGTGACTTTAAAAAATGTTTTCCTACTTTGACTTGAGATGCTGATTTCTCTATTTATACTTCACTCTGTCCAACTATGTTACTTTTTTCCCCCACACTATAAGACAGAACAGTATCTGTGTTCCTTTTTATTGGCTAATTTTCTAACTTTTTGCGTTAGTGTTTCTTTTTATATGTCTTCAGTATTGTTGTTTTCATAGATTACAAACCTCCTACCAGTTAAGGAGGTGCGTGGTAACAGTTGAGTTATTTACACAATTGAGAGAATATTTGAACAGTTTTTTAATTAAAAGATGGTAGCTTTATGGGGCACCTGGATGGCCCAGTCGGTTGTGTCCCAACTCTTGATCTCGGCTCAGGTCTTGATCACAGGGTCGTGAGTTCGAACCCTGCGTTGGGTGCCACACTGGGCATGGAGCCTACTTTAAAAAAAGAAGATAGTAGCTTTACTCTCAAAAGCCACAAATAAAAGTGTTTTCCTGCCAAACTGCCAAATCTAAACAAATGTAAATGCTTTATAATTAGACCTTAGAATGATTGCTTTTAAACTGAAAACCAGTATCTTCAGTGATCATGTATTACTTTCATATAAAGAAGAAATGTGAATTGTTTAATTGTAAACATTCTTCCCACCTTCCAAAATTTAAAAAATCGTAAATCAGTGTGCATCAAAAGGATGATGACATTCCTTATTTCTATGCTAAAGGTTTTTAATAAAGACTCTAGCAGTTCACAATAGGATATAAGTAATATCAGAATGTAAAAGCAAAACTCTTCTAATACATTATTTTGGATCAGCTCGTCCATGTTGGTTTAGTAAAATGAAAACCTAATTGGTTAGTGACTTTATTTTCTACTGGTAGAAATCTCACTTCTCTAGAGAAAATATTCTAAAACATAAATTTGTTAGAGAAATTTAAGAATGAATCTAACGCAATACAATACAGTAGTCCCCCACCCCCCATTCACTGGGGATACATTCCAAGACCCCTACTGGTTGCCTGAAACTGGATAGTGCCAAACCCTATGTATGCTATGTTTTTTCCTATACATACACACCTACGATAAAGTTTAATTTCTAAACTAGGTACAGTAAACGATTAAGATAACTAATAAAATGTAACAATTACAACAACATACTATAATACAAGTTATGTGAATGTGCTGTCTTCTCTCAAAATATCTCACCCTTCTCGTGATGATGTGAGATGATAAAATGCCTACTTGATGAGATGAAATGAGGTGAATGACATGGGCATCGTGACATAGCATTAGGCTACTATTGACCTTCTGATGATACATCAGAAGGAAGATCATATGCCTCCAGACCACGGTTGACTGTGGGTAACTGAAACCATGGAAAGGGAAACCACAGACAAAGGGGGACTACTCCAGTTATTTAAGTTAAAACATACATGAAAATATTGGGAAGTAACTCTTTACAGGTTCTTCTTTGTATTAGTCCAGATAGGCCATTTACTATAACAGACACCCCCCCCCCCAAAGTCTCAGCGTATTAACACAGTGAAGGTTTTATGTATTGCACTTATCTCCATCCAGTGTAGGTTGGGATGTGAGTCACCTCTGCCCCATGTAGTCAGTCCTTCAGGGACTCAGGCTTTTTTATGAGTGGCTTCTCTGTTGGCTAGGTCCATTTCTACTCCCATCTTTCCCCGCAAAATTCTAAATCCAGTCTGCAGGAAAAGAAAAGACAATGTGGAGGGTTATACAGGTAGATTTTGGCGGTGCTAGGATTTGAAGTGGCTTATCCACCTATATTCCATTGGCCAGAGCTCACTCGGCCCACCTGACTGCAGAGAAGGCTGGGGGGTGCAGTCTTGCTGTGTGCCTAGATGGAAAACGAAACAGTTTGGTGAGCACCTAGCATTTCTCTGCTACTCTTTGATAGTGGCATTACAAACTCAAAGCTCCGTGAGCGCAGGGACCTTACTGATACTATTCACCAATGTAACCCTGTAGTTGATGCTGTGACCTGCACTGCCCAAATTCCCATATAGTCTTAGGACCTTTCCACATGATCTCTCAACAGCATAATTTGACTTCTTACATAGCACCTCTGGGCTCCAAGAGTGAGTATTCCAAGAGATAACAAGTGGAAGCTGCTAGTCTCAGGACCTGGGCTCAGAAACTTGCATAGTATTATTTCCACCGTAGTTTTTTTTTTTTTTTTTAATTTATTCTGATTTTTATTTTAAGTAGGCTCCATGCCCAACGCGGGCTTGAACTCATGACCCTGAGATCAGGAGCCTTGCTCTGTACCAACTGAACCAGCCAGGCACCCCACTTCCACCATATGTTATTAGAGCAGGTCACAGAGAGCTCCCGAACTGAAGGGGAGAGAAATAGACCCTACCTCTCGACAGAAGGAATATCAGATGATATGTGACCCTCTTCAATCTGTCACAATAGTAATATTTTTAATGTTTGTGTTTCAGTTACTTGCCTAATTGCCTGCAGACAGATTAATCAGTCGGCTAGAGAAACTTAAATACTAATAAGCTAAACACTTGCTTTTTATTTATTACCTAATCCACAAGATTGTCAGAATGCTTCAGAATTTTATTTCCTAATGGACTTAAGTAATTTTGGATATATAGAAGTTAATTGACCTGATCCTTGGGGCTGTAATAACTGAAAAGGAGGGGAAAGTGATACAGCAGAGTAAGTGAAGCATATTTCAGAATCTTTGTTCTGGTTTTCAAGCCAGATCTTTCCCTCTGTTGCACTGTCCTTTCTGCAGTTGTTTCTTTAGCGTAGTGCAGGGTGTGTGGCAGTTGAGGGGAAAGGTGCAGACAATCACAGAGCCAGCTTGCACTGTAAGTTACAGCTGTTGAGATAAGTCTGTTGACTACCACAAGGAACTTTTTGAAAGCAAGTTCAACAAATGAAGTTGGTGTTAACTTCATTACATGTTTTTAGGTAGACCATGTATATTTTTTTATGCTAGTCAACAATAAACAAGCTTCAGATCATTTTTTTTTGTTTAAGGTTTTCATTTGTATATTTAAATAGTTTCTGTTGCCACAAGATTACAATGGAAGGAAAACAGTGCTTCATGTTTGGTTGAAAGGAAGCATGCATTATAATTTCTATGACATGCAAGTGGTTGATGTATTTACTGTGTGTGTGTGTGTGTGTGTGTGTATGTATGCTTTTAATTATAGATGAATTACTGACTTATTGTGAAAACAAAAATGAATCAGAATACAAAACATCAACTGCATTGTATACATGCTTATACACATGCTTGTCTATATATATATATATATATATATATATATATATATATATATATGGAAATGTTCTAGAACTTGCTTTTTTCACTTAACAGTTTATTATCAATCACTAATGATACTTAAAGAGGGATATTCAGATATTCCTCTTTTAGATATTTTGGATAGATATTCAGACAGGCCCCTATTTCTTTTTGGAATGTAAACATTGAACTAACTGGACTATGGAGAGCAGCACTTTCTTCACTAAATTCCAGGCTCAAATATATAACCACCAATTCAGCATCTCCATTTGGATGTCCAGTAGGCATCTGAGACTTCAAATGTCCCAAACTGAACTATTGATCTTCTTCCCAAACTAGCTCCACCTGTAGTTTCCTGTGTTTAACTGATGGCAGATCCATTCTTTGTGCTGTGTCTTTTCAGTCTTTCGAGCCAAAATTCTTGGAGCTGTCTTTGATTCTTCTTTGTCTCATACCCCAGACTCAGTATTAAAGGAGATCTTCTTGACCCTACTTTCAAAAGATACTCAGATTCCATATAGTGAGTCAAAGGAAGAATGGCCCTGATGATAAATGGGAGCCCAAGCCTGCCTCCCGCTCCACTGCTCCATTTCATCATCCTGCCTCTCTCACCTCCCCTGTTCTCCTTGCCCCACTCTCCCCACACTTCCTTTCCTGTTCCGTTTCATGCGGCACCAGTCTGCCACTCTTGCTTTCAATTATGAGACTCTGTCAGAAGCACAATGTAGAGAGCGCCTTCATACACACATCTTAAAGTTTAAAGCAGCCCTCCGGTGGCTTTCCCACTTACTATTGCCCCCAGACTTAGCAGCTTCAAGCAGCTATGTTACACTCATGGATTCTGTGGGTCAGGAAATCGGATGGGCAGAGTGGAGATGGCTTGTCTCTGCTCCATGATATCTACGGCCTCATCCAGCAAGACTTGAAATTTGGGGGTGACTCAGCAGCTGGGGGCTATAATCATCTGAAGGCTTATCTACTAACATGTCTGTCACCTGGGCTGGGATGACGTAGACCGTACCTGGCTTCTCCATGCATTTTGGTTTCCTCACAGCACAACAGTCTCAGCACAGACAGACTTCTTACAGGCCTCAGGCACCTGCGTGTGTTCCGGCCAATAAGGTGAAAGGTGTATTTCCTTTTAAGACCCGGCCTTGCACTTCTCATAGCATCACTTCTGCCATATTCTGTCGGTGGAAACAGTCGTAAGCCCTCCCTGATTGAAGAAGAGGAGAAATAGACTTCACCACTTGATGGGGGAGTAGCAAAGTCACATTGTAAAAGAGCATGTGAGATTTTGAAAATACCAGCTGTCACAGAGGTTATAATTGTCCTTTGTTTCATAGATGAGGCGTGGAGTTTGATAGAGACGCAATCAACCCAGAGTGGCCAGATTAACAAGGAGAAATTTGGGGAACTACTAGAGATAGTACTATAAAGGGGCTCCTATTTAGGTAGCTTTTAAGACATTTATTTCAAGCCTTTAAAAAATCCATAATGATAAAGTATTGTGCAATTTCTGTGCTGTTCACAAATGATCCTAATCCACTCCAGGAAATGAAGCATAGTCTCTACCTGCCAAATATTTAGATCAACCAAAGACACACTAAGGATTCACTGTGCATAATATATAGGGGAGGCCATCGGTCAGGTTAGAGTAGTTGCAGCTTTCTTTTGTTGCCTCCTCAGTGTCAAACAGCAGTGTTCACATGCTGTGAACCTGGCCTACCCTGAGGAGCCGGTGGGTAGGTCTTTTTTCTATGGAGCTAAGCAGGTGTGGCTGTGGGTCCTTTCACCAAAGGTCAGTCACCCACGAAGTTATTGCAACATTCATTTACATTCGAGCATCCAAATCAAAAACTGCCCTTACTTAACATCATCCTGGCAAAATTGCTCATACCTCTGGGCTTATGAGCTTTTGCTGATTTGATCAGTTGTTCTGGTGACCATTCAAAGAATGTCTCTATACCTAGGATATATTGCCCAGAGAAGAAAATGACCCAGGGATAATCCTGGAATTTTCCCCAGTTGCAGCCATGTGGTATGTACTTGAAGATGTTAAAGCTGCATTTTAAAAATCCCAAAGTAATATTTTTCACTAATTCTCATAGACCTTCCCCTCTATACAAATTTCTCCATACGAGGGGCGCCTGGGTGGCGCAGTCGGTTAATCGTCCGACTTCAGCCAGGTCACGATCTCGCAGTCCGGGAGTTCGAGCCCCGCGTCAGGCTCTGGGCTGATGGCTCAGAGCCTGGAGCCTGTTTCCGATTCTGTGTCTCCCTCTCTCTCTGCCCCTCCCCCGTTCATGCTCTGTCTCTCTCTGTCCCAAAAATAAATAAACGTTGAAAAAAAAATTAAAAAAAAAAAAAATTTCTCCATACGAGATTTGAATTAACTTCACCTTTACCCGTGCATTTCCTTGCTTTTAGTATTACCGTTTCAGTCTATAGTATGTTCGCTGCCATAGATTCGGTCTTTAGATTCAGACCTTTAGTTCAAGTTACATATGAAAAGATGAGTGACATAACGTCATTGTCATCATTATCATTATAAATCTTGCATTGAAGTATAATATACACATAGAGAAGTGACCAGAGCATAACTGTATAACTGAGTGAACTTTCATGAATGAAGTACACTTGTTTAACTGCCACTCAGATCGAAAAATAGAATGTGACCAACACCCCAGAAGCCCTACTGCTCATGCCCAGTAACTGACCTCCCTCTCCATAGGTGACAGTTTTTGAACTTGATATTGAGGCTAGATTGTTCTGTTCATCATAACAGTTGTGAGATTTATCCATGCTGTTGCATGTACTAGTTTATTAAGCTTCACTTCTGTGTCATAGTCCATTTTGTCAATATTCCACATTTTATTTATCCATTCTGATCTTGATAGGTATTTGTATCACTTCCAGTTTTCAGCTAATATATAGACATCTTTCTTCCTTTGACATACATATGTCTACTTTTTTGTTAAGTATATTCCTCAGAGTGGGTTTACTAGGTCCTAGGGTATGATGTTCAGCTAGGATATCTGCTGCTGAGTAGTTTGCCAAAGTGGTTGTACTAATTCACATGCCCACCGGCAGTGTAGGAGAGGTCTGTTTGCTTCCTTACAAACACTTAAGTAATGTCAGTTTTTGGTCAGCCTTTCCAAGTTTAGCCATTCTGGTAGGTAATAGTAATTATGATTTCCATCTGCATTTCTCTGATAACTAATGAGGTTGAGAACCGTTAAGTTTTCCTGCCATGTGGATAGCCTTATTTGTGAAGTATCTATTCAAGTTTCTTGTCTACTTGTCTGTCTTTTTCTAATTGATTTGTAAGAGTTTATTATATATTGGTGATAAACATGTTTTTTAATCTCTTCATTTATGGCTGATGGCTTTTTTTTTTAAGTTTCACTTATTTATTTATTGAGAGAGACAGAGGGAGGGAGAGCGAGCGTGAGTGGGGGAGGGTCAGAGAGAGGGAGGGAGAGAGAGTGTGAGTGGGGGAGGGGCAGAGAGAGAGAGGGAGAGAAAGAATCCCAAGCAGGCTCCACACTGTCAGCACAGAACCTGACACAGGGCTTGATCCCACGAACCGTGAGATCATGACCTGAGCCGAAAGAACATCCAATTTCTTTAAATAAATAATGAATAAAATATATTTGCCTTCAGGGCACCTGGCTGGCTCAGTCAAAGAAGCATGCAGCTCTTGATCTCATGTTCATGAGTTCAGGCCCCACATTGGGTGTAGAGATTACTTATAATAAACTTTAAAATGTATATATGTGTATGTATGTATATACATATAAGATATATACATATATATATATACATATATATGTATATATATATATATATATAGTGTGTGTGTGTGTGTGTGTGTGTGTGTGTAGTCATAGTCTGAGGTTTCTTCCAGAAGCTTAATAAACATGTTAGTTTAAGTCAAGAACATTTATAGTCTACCTTGTTCCACATAGAATTTGAGGCAATCAATATGAATAGTTAGAAAAATATTCTTTCTTTTAGAACAAGATGAATCTTGAAAAAAATTAGATATTCTATAATTACCTCATAGGCCATGCACCAAATAAGCATAGCATATTTAATCTCATTGTCTTGAGAGAATTCATATGCATGTCCTGTCCTTTTCAGTTGGGTTCATTTCAGTTGGAAGCAGGCCTCTGTCAGCAGTTCCCAAGTTTTTAGCTTCAATAAATATTTTAGGGTTCTGCTTTTTTCCTCAAATATTTGTCGCCTTTGGCTTTAAAAACTTCATATGGTAGGAAAGTTAAAATGTGCAAAAGCATATAGTTATTAACTTTATTCAACATACATTATGTGGGATCATAACCTTGTGGAAGAATGCTTAGGAAGAAATATTTACTGTATATTTACAAGGTGGACTATGCCTATGTATACTTACATGTCTTTATACGAATACATTTATGTTTATGAATCCTTCTACATATATAGTAACTCTCGAGTAAAGAAACTGGCTCCACAAGCCTTCCAGAGAAACAGTTTTCATTTTATGATACATGTACATATTTCTTTCTCTCTTTTTTAGAGGGTCCACTGTGTTCTTTAAAATTTCCAGGGAATGGGGCACCTGGGTGGCTCAGTTGGTTAAATGACTTCAGCTCAGGTCATGATCTCACGGCTCATGGGTTCAAGCCCTGCATCAGGCTCTGTGCTGACACCCTGGAGCCTGCTTCAGATTCTGTGTCTCAGTCTCTCTCTGCCTGCCTGCCTGCCTGCCTGCCTCTCTCTCTCTCTCTTCCTCCCTCCCTGTCTCCCTCCCCCACCCCAACAATAAATAAACATTAAAAAAATTTTTTGGGGGGCATCTGGGTGGCTCAGTCAGTTAAGCATCTGACTTCAGCTCAGGTCATGATCTCGCGGTTCGTGAGTTCAAGCCCCGCATTGGGCTCTGTGCTGACAGCTCGGAGCCTGGAGTCTCCTTTGGATTCTGTGTCTCCCTCTCTCTCTGTTCCTCCCCCACTCGCACTCTGTCTCTCCTTCTCTCAAAAATAAATAAAAATTAAAAAAAAATGTTTTAATTGCCAGGGAAGAGTGCCTAGGTGGCTTAGTCTGTTAAGTGTCTGACTATTGATCTCAGCTCAGGTCTTGATCTCGGCAATCTCAGCATCTTGAGTTCAAGCCCTACGTTGGGCTCCACACTGGGCATCGAGACTACTTAAAAAAATAAAAATAATAATAAACTAAAATTGCGAGAGAATAAGAATCCAGATTTCCTCTTGTTTGTATTCTGATGCTTCATGCAGTATCTAAAACATTGATTGTAGAATACGTCATTGGTGAGAAACTTCTATTTCTTCCCTTGCTTGGTTTCCTTGGCTTGGGTTCCTAAGTGTCAGGAGGGGTGAGAGGAAATACAGGTTTGCTTCAGGCTTGCTGGGGAAGTTGATAGAGGAACAGAAATCTTTCATCCTGTCATGTTACCCTGGCCCAGACTTATGGTCACTATCATTTATGGCTAGGAAATGCCTGAAGTTTATATAAGTCCATGGCCTTTAGGCTTCACCTCATTTACATAAATAGTGAAAATAACGAGAAATATAGTAACAATAACATTATTAAACATCTTTTTTTTTACTATATACTATGCTAAGCTCTTTATATATTTCACATGTCATAATAGCCCTGCAAGTTTAATATTATTGTATCATAATTTATGACTACTGTCCTTACTTTTTAGCTAAGAAAACCAAACCTTATAGAAACCAAGTAGTTCCCAGGGTGCCTGGGTGGCACAGTCGGTTAAGCGGCCAACTCTTGATTTCGGCTCTGGTCATAATCTCAGGGTTGCTGAGTCCAGGCCCCACAATGGGTTCTGCACTGTGTGGGGCCTGCTTAGGATTCTTTCTCTGCTCCAACCCCGTTCGTGCTCTCTCTCTCTCTCTCTCCCTCTCAAAATAAATAAAACTTAAAAAATTTAAAAAAAAGAAAGTAGTTCCCCAAGATGACTATGTGAGTAAGTGGCAGAAAAACCAGGCTTGTGAGTCTATAGCCTGTACTTTTTTTTTAAGTTGGGAAGGGGCAGAGAGAAAGGGTGAGAGAATCCCAAGCAGGCTCTGTGCTAGTAGCCAAATCAAGAGTTGGACGCTTAACCAACTGAGCCACCCAGGCGCCCCAGTCTATACTCTGTGCTCTTAACCACCGTCCAGTATTGCCTCCATGACAATCATGGCTTTGGCTGAAATATATCTTTGGTATGGAATCTGCTGTGCCTTTGTGCAGGTATCACCTCTTCCTCAGTTCCCCCTTCTAAACAAACGTGGTAGCTATTGCACCAAGAACACACAATGCAACATTATTAGAATGAATGATAATAGAGACCCAGGAGCGATAAGTGTAACTGAAATATCTCATTAGCAGTCAGAATGTTCACGGCAGATGACAAAACTGAATCTGTAGAACCATTTACTTTCTAGATAGGGATCTGTCGTGCCTCTCAGTTGGCAGAGCAAGGGATCTCCCCCTATGGAGGCAAGGGAGAACATTCAACTCCACCATATGGCCTGAGTGCCGTTGGTCCCACCCAAGTCAGTCCCTAGAATCTGTCATTTGTCGACTGTTACCAGTATCTTCCTTTCACTTTTCTAGGGTTGTGGCTGAGAAAGTAAAGGATGTTCTGTTTATGCGGCCCCGGAAGTACATCCGCTGCTCCAGCTCGGAAAGCACGGAACCTGGCTACATCAACATCATGGAGTTGGCAGCATCTGTGTGTCGCTATGACCTAGACGACATGGACATCTTCTGGCTCCAGGAACTCAATGAAGACCTCGCAGAAATGGGTAAGTTCTTTTCTTACAACTAAGTTATTCCTTGACTTGACTCGTGGTTTTTTTTTAAGTTGTCAGGATCATTTAACTTGCTTTCATCTTGTGGCTTCTTTTCTTTTCTGGCCTTTTCATTTATTTTTCTCTTTGATCTTACCTTAATGAGGCATTTCTTGAAATGCATAAATATACTGAAATAGAGCAATAACATTTAAATCTGACCTTTTCTTTCCTTGTTCATTGTGAATAGCACAGGTCAGGGATGGCATGTAGGTTTTATAAGATTGTTTTCCAGTTCTGATTGTGAGAGTGATCATGGCTAATTGGACTCCTGGTTGAGGATTCTGAGGCTGGTGCCTGGCTCAGCCCTGAAAAACACTCTGATCGGTGGGCAGGGCCAGGGGCAGCAGCACTTCTGCCGTCTCTGCCGGGTGGACAGAAGTTCTAACTTCAGCATTAGGCAGCACCGCTGCACCCGACAGGTCGGTGTGTCCGGTGAGCCTTGATGCCAGACTTGTCATTTCCTGCCGGAAGGAGAACGAAAGGCCTAGGGCAGAACTTCCCCTAAGCAGTTCTCAGCTATCTCACTACCTTTAGCGAGTTCTGAAGTTGTCATGCAGGTCTCAAAAAATAAAATTCAATGAAGCAAAGGCCAACAAACAAACAAACAAAACTTGGAAATACACGTAATAATAGTGGTAAAGTGATGGTATGCTGTACCGTACCGTGCCGGCAGTGCTGGGAAATGCTAGGCTGAAAGGCAACTCACTTTATGCTTACACACAGCTCTTTGACCAGTCTTCAGCCTGAGCGGTGTTTAGGTCCAAATGGTCCTTTGGAACTCTGTGGGTGGTTTTATTTAAGTCTCCGTAGGAGATGCGGTAAAGCATACATTTGATTGCATTTTTGCTTGAATCACGTTTATTCATTGTTAGCACAACAAGGATCAGCGGTTCTCCTTTTCTTCCCTCCCTCCCCTTTTTTTCTTTCTTTTGAGGTTGGTGTCTGAATGCATGTGAATAAAAACTTAACATCGTATTACATCCAGTTTGGCATGATGGTGGCAGTTATTCTGTCAGTAACCAGTACTTCTTGCTTTTGAAAACTTTTTACTATATGTCTTCTCTTGCTCTGCCTTCCAAAAGGAGAGAATGGGTGTCAGTTTAGGGTGAGAACCACAAAGGGAAGAGAATGAAAGACTGACAGAGGGGGTAAGTCAGAGTATGAGAGCTTAATCGAGTGGATTGACGGTTCAGCGTGCAGTTGTGCTTAGGAACCGTATGACATCTATATACATTATGATCATTCCAGGCCTGCCTTCGGCATGACACCACCTGATGACGAGGTCCCTTTGGTATTTTGCAGTTAATTCCCTTTGGATGATTTTTTTATGGCCTTTTTTAATTTTAGAATAGTTTTAGATTTACAGAAAAGTTGTAGACATAATACAGTTGCCATGTACCCCTCACACAGTTGCAGTTTCCCCTAATGTGAATAATGTCTCACTTGCCCACAGTACGTTTGTCAAAGCTAAGGAACCAACACAGGTACATTACTATCATCTAAATTCTAGACTTTATTGAGGTTTCATCGGTTCTTCCACTAATGATCTTTTTCTGTTCCAGGAGCCCATCCAAGACACCACATTGCATTTAGGCTTGGAAGAATTTTAAAAAAGGATTGCCTTATCTCAAGTCTTACTCTTTAGAGTAAATGATATTGTAGTGAGGCTTATAAAAGCTTAAAATAAACTTGTAAAACCAACATTAAATTAAGCATATTTTTTGGTTCAGATTAAGGAATTTTAAAAATTGAGTGCTTACTACATAGCAGGCACTGTACTAAGCAGTGTACAAACATTACCTCATCTCAGCCTCACAAGAAATCAGTGAGTTTATATTATTGTCCTTATTTTATAGATAAGGAAACTAAGCCCTGAAGAGGATAAATAACTTGTCAAAGTTTACGTAACCAATATGGGGTCAAGTGGAATATTCTCCTCCACGCCAGGAAAAAAAAAAGTGTGTGATTTGTCTTGGCTGGAAAAATGAAACATACTACCTAGGTGGTTTTTGCTTTCATAAGTAGCTACGACACTAAAAAGGTTGTTTTGGAATTCCAGAGTCTCTTAGTATAGCTTATATTACAAATGAAGTAGAATACTTGGGTAAATTTGTTTGAATCATTGTCAGAATTGTTCCTGAGTTTACAAGCTGTTAAATATATATGTGCTCTCACTAAATCATTAGTCCCCCCAGAAAGAAGTATGTTTAGTTGTTGCCACTGTCCACCATATGAATCTTTTAGTTGGGTTTATTAAGTTGGTTTTGTTTAATTAAAAGTTTTATTTAATTAAAAGTATAGAAGGAAAAGGAATCAAGAGGCAAAAAAAGGTAATTTCAGAATTTACAGCTAGACCTTTGTGGATGCTAATAGGTTTATTTTATATATATAGTTTGCCGTTGGAAAATATTATTGGATATTTTCAAAAGTCGGGCTTGAAAAACAAAATGTTTCATATGTACAATGACATTTACAGAACCTAGAATTTTCTTTTATGACTTAATACCTTTTTATGTGAAAATTTCCTCATATAATCATTCGATGGGACTCATTTGCTAAGAATGAATTATTATTTATGTCCAAATAGTTATGTGATCCTAATTATCTTATTAAGCTGTAAATTAAAGTGTTCAAAATTACAAAGCTCAGTAGGAACTTCTCCCTCAGTGGGAATAAGAGAAAACAGATTTAGGAGGAGACTGGTTAGGATGTGGACAGAAAACTGAAAGAGTCAGTAATACATCTTACAAGGAATGTGGTGAAATGTATTTCTCCTTTCATGTGTCAAACACTAATACGTGATGACAGGTAAATATTAGAATAGCTCTAGTAAAAGATTCTTTGAAATCTGGTTGTTTTAGATCAGGGAAGAGATGGTTTTATCTTTTAGAATCCCTCCATCCTTGCACCGGGCTCACAGTAGGTGATTTGGGAATGACAGCTGACTGATGGGTTGATTGATTGTTTGTATTTCTGTGCAGGTTGTGGGCCAGTTGATGAGAATCTTATGGAAAAGACAGTAGAAGTCCTGGAACGCCATTGCCATGAAAATATGAACCATGCTATTGAGACAGAGGAAGGGCTAGGCATAGAGTATGATGAAGATGTGATCTGTGATGTGTGCCGGTCTCCAGACAGTGAAGAAGGGAATGATATGGTGTTCTGTGATAAGTGTAACATCTGTGTACATCAGGTTAGTGAGAGTGGAGACCACCGCCTCCCCACGGTCAGCCTTTCTGAAACTCAGTGATGGTCTCCAGCACCCATATCTGGGTAGCAGTTTGCATTTAAGGGGGAAAACAAAGATTTGGCCTGGCTGTTCTTCAGTAATTCCTTTAGAAACAATACTTGTGATCCCCAAGGTGACTGACTTACTAACTTTACCCCAGGGGGCTAAACCCAGATCTTTATCGTGTCCCCTCATACCCGTGCTGTTGAGATTGCCTCGTTTGATACTTTTACTGTCCCCTGGGGGAGTCTCCTTGCTGCTGCCCGGGAGTCTCTCTTCTGCCTTGGAATCCCTGCATGGTCAGTAACCTTGGTGAGTTTACACTTCCTACAGCTGGAAGTCCAGACTCTTTTTGCTAGCACCCAGAGCCCTCTCCAGTCCTCCTGATAAAGAACCCCCAGGAAGCCGAGTCCAATACACTTCTAAAGATCATAGAATTTTAGGACTGCAGAAAACTATCCCCCTCCTCAGTTTTACGGATAATACCAGGAGAGATGAAATGACTTTACCCAAGCTCTTCCAGTTGGTTGACAGTTATTTGTCATCCTTTCTACCATAATGCCTTCTTAATTAATTATTAATGATGATGATGGTGATGATATCAACATTCTTTTTGGCTCTTTCCTTTTCTTCCTCCCATAATCCCTATCCTCCAGCAAAATAAGGTTACTTAAGGGGGGGCAGTGATGACTGTTCCTGACACCGTCCTGTCTCCATGTTTCAGCCACACCCCAACTTAAAATGCTTTCTCCCACCTCCATCTATGAAAAATCTATGTATCTTCCAAGATCTAGTTTAAGTCTTGTCGTGAACGCCCCTACCCTAAGTGATTTTTCACTCTTCTGAACCTGTTGTGTATCTCATTGATTTCATTAATTTATCTAGCAAATAGGTATGCAGCACCATCCATGTGCCAGGACTTACGCCACATGCTGAAGACTCAGTCAGTGATGAAGAGGCAGACATGGCCTTTGCTCCCAGGGTTATCAGAGTCTGGTGTAGAGGCTACATGGAAACTGCCCAGTTAGCACAATACGCCAGGTGTTTTTGTAGACAGAAGTTCCATGCTGCCGTGTAAGTGCATGGGAGGGATGGAGATCAGGGACAACTTCCAAGAGGTGGCATCCAAGCTGAATCTAAATGCCACATACAGCAGCAGTGCGTGTTCAGGCAGAGAGGCGAACACATTCAGGCAGGGTAGTGGGAGTGGGCACAGTGTATCAGAGGCAACTCTGAGCTGTTCAGAGCTGCAGAGAGTGGTTGGGTGGATCAGGGGAGGATGGAGAGCGACAGCACAGAGGGATTACAAGGGCCACGAGTGACAGGCCCTTGCTGACAAACTAGGGAACTTTGGTTTTGTCCTGTCAGCCCTGAAGGCTGTGAGTTCTATTTTAGAAAGACCACTCTGGCTACAAAATGACTAAAAAGATTAAGTAACGCACTGGGGCACCCGGCCGGCTCAGTTGGTAGAGCATGTGACTCTTGATCTCGGGGTTACGAGTACGAGTTCAAGTTCCATGTTGGGCATTAGAGATTACTTAAAAAGGAAGGAAGGAAGGAAGGAAGGAAGGAAGGAAGGAAGGAAGGAAGGAAGGAAGGAAGGAAGGAAGGAATGGTGGAAGGAAGGACTGAAGGAAGGATGGAAGGAAGGAAGGGAGGAAGATAGACAAGGTAGGTAGATAGATTAGATAACACAGGAGATCAAGGGAAAACAGGGCTTAAGACTTTAATTGCCTGGGCCACCTAACCTAACCCTCTGCATTAGAAGGTACTCAATTATTCTGTGACCCAGTTGGGTCTTTTTCTTCATTTTACTTGTTTCCTTTAAAAGAGTTCATTTCAAAAATTTACCTTCACTCTACCAGTTATTGGCATTTATGTCACACCTTTAGTGAGAAAGGAAGTATCGTTTAAGTATGAACATAAGTATCTGATAGTACAAGTCCACAGTCCTTCCTCTGTAGTTCCAAAAATTTTTAAAGCTCTGAAAACTGCTAGATTTTGCTTAAGTTTAGCACCAGAACTGACTTGGGGCAATACTAGAACTCACCCAATATGAGGCTATTTATACTGTTTATCCCATTTTGCATAAATGCTCATATAGTTTGCTAGAGAAATATTAATGTATTTGAGAATACGGTGCTGCCCCTGGTCCCATTGGGAGTTAGGTAATATACCATGTATGTACTTAATACTTTCCTAAGATCTGACCAGTTTTGAATTTCCTGATGTTTCTCACCCTGAATCTAATCATTTAGATACATGATTGTGGATCTATAGTAGGCTTGAAGGGAAAATAGTACAAAGGTCATCTGTGTATATTTTCTGTATTTATCCTTCACAGTAGGGACAAACACTAAGGAATTATTTTCAGATTCTTTGACTAAAAAACGAATGTAGCCTAATAATTCTCCTCAAAGATTATTTTATCTGTTTTGAAAATATATCCAGTAATGACTATAAATGATGCCCTTTCCTCACGTAGAAAGTGATGACAATAACACCTGGCCAGGCCTTGCAGGATATAAGCTGGTATGTATTAAAGCTGAATGTTGTTGGGGCGCCTGGGTGGCTCAGTCGGTTAAGCGTCCGACTTCGGCTCAGGTCATGATCTCACGGTTTGTGAATTCGAGCCCCGCGTCGGGCTCTGTGCTGACAGCTCAGAGCCTGGAGCCTGCTTCGGATTCTGCGTCTCATTCTCTGTCTGCTCCTTCCCCACATGTGCTCTGTCTCTCTCTGTCCCTCAAAAATAAATAAAAATGTAAAAAAAAGTTGAATGCTGGTGCCACACAAAGTTTCATATAAAAGAGATTCTTCCAAAGTGAGTATATTCACTTGAATTCTGAAGAGATACTGAGGTTAGAGCTCCCTCTGTTGACTGAAAAGTGACTTAAAATGATTTGGAAGATTCAGTTTACTCCTTAATAGAATCAGGGACATGTTGACATCTCTATTTTTTAAACATAATTTTTTTTTTCTTTACCGCCACCATATTATGTCAAATGTTTGTTCCTATGCCACTTTAATACACTTGTGTCAGTACTTTAGAAGAGAGGTTTACATCAATAGGACTTGAGGTTTTAACTTTAAAAATGTGAAAATCAGGGCCATTCCAAGTCCCTTTGTATGTTCCATTTTTTGGTTTTTAGCCCAGGTATTGAACACTCAAACCAAGGCCTAAATTAATTTGCCTGAAGTTTATGCTCATAGTTTTTATATCTGTCATATATACATTTGGCACTGAGTTTATTAACCCCCTGAAACTATATGTAACACATATGTCTGTGCACGTGTGCAGTTTTCTCAGGAGAATCCACCCTTTACCATTTTGTAGTCTGGAAAAACTTGAGAACCACTGCTATGCAATACAAGCTTTTATGATCCTATGGCCATGAATAAGTATATACAAGGGCTCAGTAAATGATTTTCTGCCCAATAAAAGGACCAGGAGATAAAGGGGATCCCTAGAACCACTGGTTTTTCTTTTGCTGGTCTGTAAGAGGCTCTCTTTTAGGGAAGAAACTTGCTTTCATTTCCTGGCAAACATTCTGGACCTCAGAGAAAGAAAAGCTCTTGACGGCTAGGAGCCTTATAAAATGATGCCCTACTGTTGGAAGAGCAGCCTGGTTGGAATTCAGCCTCAGTTATTGATATAAATTAATTTGTTCTACCAAACCACCTATTCGACCTCAGCATAGAAAGCATTCCAGATAAACTGGTGATAAAAGACCTACCCCCCAGTGACCTTAGAGTCTCACTGAGGAGATAAAACATAACAGCTAGAGTCGGGAAGACTACACGATGCCGCCACGTACTTGGTGAGGGAAACCATGTTGAGTTAGAGGGCAAGGGTCAAGAAGTGGAGAAGACACAAGGGGCTCTATGACCTGAGAAGTGAGGTGAGGAGCACCAGGCTTTAGATCAGGGGCTGGCAGACTTTTTTTTTGAAGGGCCATATGGTAAATATTTTAGACTTTGAGGGCCGCATACAGTCTCTGTTACATATTCTTTTTTTTTTTTTAAAGATTATTTTATTTATTTATTTATTTATTTATTTATTTATTTTTATATGAAATTTATTGTCAAATTGGTTTCCATACAACACCCAGTGCTCATCCCAAAAGGTGCTCTCCTCAATACCCATCACCCACCCTTCCCTCCCTCCCACCCCCATCAACCCTCAGTTTGTTCTCAGACGTATTCTTTAAAAAAAAAAAAAAAAAAAAAAACAACATTGCTCTAAAAATACGAAAACCATTCTTAGCTTGTTGGCCTTAACAAAACAGGCCTCAGGTAGTAGTTTGCCAACCCGTAATTTAGATCAGGGTGGGGGTGAGAACAGAAGGAATTTCTAGAGGGTTTGTTGCTGTGCAATGGTATGAAATCTTTGTTTTAGTACGAAGAATATGGCAGCCAAATAGAATAAGGATTGAAGGTGTGAAGGGGGTGGAAGAGAATTTAGGAATAAATCAATTCAGGCATAACGTGATAAGGACTTGGATGGAGCAGTTGTGGTGGGGATGGAGAGGAAGGTCAGAGCCCAAGGGCCACTCTGTAGGGAGGACTGGTATGCCCCAGGGACAGTGGATGAAAGGAAGTGGATAATATGAGTACAGGAATTTTGGATCTGGAAGCTGGGAAGCATGGTGGTGATATGGATAGAGAGAGTTTGGAAAAGGAGCCAGTTGAGGGGTAACACGATAGTAACTGTTGGAACCCGAATCCGAACTATGGGTGAACCTCCTGGGGTACGTACAGATTTTGAAGTTGCCATGGTGAATCAGTCAGCGGTGGAAAGTTTGCCAGGCCACATGGGGATCCAGGAGGCCCCCCAGGTTTAGTCTTTAATGGTGAGAGTAGAGCAGTGAAGAGGGGAAGGATGGGCGGGCGAGATTGGAGGTAGTAAAAAAGGAAATCTAGAATGTTTTCCAAACTAACCCCCCCTCCCCCACCAGTAGTTCATTTATTTGTCCAAATTCATTCCATGAAGGATTTGAAGCAGCTTCTAGAACTCTGTGGAGTATTGTGATTAGTCTAATATTCTCTTCAATTCAGGATTCATTCACAAGTCCGTTTTTCTTCAACCCAAGCGAGTAATTGCTGTGATTTGCTGAGTGCTTTTTATACACCAGGCTCTGTTAGGCTCTTGAAGCATTAGCTCATTTGCTCCACAAAAGTTTCATTCTGTTTCTTTTTCAGCACTTTTTTCTTGATTACAACAGTACATGACATGTAGAAGTTATTCCGTTAGTGGATGACTAAGTATAATACATAATTTTGAAGAAGCTTTAGAAAACAGAGGCAGAAAAGAAAAGAAGTATGTAATCCCCAAACTCAGTTAACAGTTGGGCCAGCCTTTTTGTATGTATTTCCTTCTAGTCTTATTCTATTGTCCTTAAAGTCAGTTCTCGTAGACAGACATGCTGATCTTAGATGCTGGAAGGTGCCTTTTTTTTTTTAAGTGTTTTAAAATTACTAAATCCTGGATATGAGCTTTTGGGGCCTTATTTGCCTTTCTCCTAAAAGCAGAGAGTACTCTGTGACTGCACCAGAGCAGACGTCAGCCCTGCTGAAAAGATACTAACCATTCTCCCCTCTCCTGCTCGTGCCTCCAGGCCTGCTACGGCATCCTCAAGGTCCCAGAAGGCAGCTGGCTGTGTCGTTCCTGTGTCCTTGGCATTCATCCACAGTGTCTGTTATGTCCAAAGAGAGGTGGGGCCATGAAGACTACCAGGACAGGGACTAAATGGGCTCATGTCAGCTGTGCCCTGTGGATTCCAGAGGTAAGACTCATCCAGGCTTGAGCCCATTTGCTCCAGGTGCACCTGTTTCCCATGGCATTCAGACCGACTCAGGCTTCATGGAGATGCTTCATTCCTGCTCCTGCTCCTGAGGTGATAATGCTTCCACTTGAGCTCTCTCACACCCTTCTTGGATGCATGTGAGCATGGAAGCCCACGCTGATTAATTTATAGATGGTGGGGGCGCCTGGGTGGTGCAGTCGGTTAAGCGTCCGACTTCAGCCAGGTCATGATCTCGCGGTCTGTGAGTTCAAGCCCCGCGTCAGGCTCTGGGCTGATGGCTCAGAGCCTGGAGCCTGTTTCCGATTCTGTGTCTCCCTCTATCTCTGCCCCTCCCCCGTTCATGCTCTGTCTCTCTCTGTCCCAAAAATAAATAAAAAACGTTGAAAAAAAATTTTTTTAAAAATTTATAGATGGTGCCACCAGTGGTAGTGAATGAATTTGTATGAGAAGAGAGGCAGGATATGAGCAGATTTTTTTAAGGTGCAACTTACACTTAAAATACCAAATACTAAGTGTACAATTTCATGACTTTTACACATATCTGTAACCACAACCCAGACCAAGACAAGGAACACCTCAGAAGTAGACATAGAGCACCCCAGAAGGATCCCTCATACCTGCTTTCCAGTCCCTATTTGGGTCCCTACTACCATTTTGATTACTATCACTATAGATTAATCTGTTTTTGAATTTCATGTAAATGGAATCATATAGTATGCACTCTTTCCTGTCTGCCAGCACTCCATGTTGGAATATGGATCAGTACTCATTTGTTTCTTGCTGAGGAGTATTCTGTTGCATTGATCTACCATGATTTATTTATCCATTCTCCTTTAATGGACACTTCCGTTTTTTCCAGTTTTAGGTTATTCTGGATGAAGTGAGCATTACCTCTTTTGCCCACTATGATGGTTGCCCTTTGATTTTTGAAGCCTTTTTTTAATGTTTTTTTTTTATTAAAGAGAGGGAGCACGAGTAGAATAGAGGGGCGAGGGGAGAGAGAGAGAGAGAGAGAGAGAGAGAGAGAGAGAGAGAATGACAATCTTAAGCAAGCTCCATGGTCAGCCTGGAGCCCAATGCGGGGCTTGGTCCCATGCCCCCTGGGATCATGACCTGAGCTGAAATCAACCAAGTGAGCCACCCAGGCGCCCCTGATTTTTGAAGCTGTTTTCAGAGCTTAGACTCAACATTTGTCTAAGAGCCTCTTTGTTCAGAACTCCATCCCTAACTATTTAATCTGGCCCTTCGGTTGCTGGTATTTCATAAGAGGCTGTGTGCTCACAAAATTGATTAAAAAGGGCTTCCAAACATTATGTCTTCTTACTTATGGCTGCTCTTTTTTTTTTAACCTGTTTAAACATCCCACGCACATCCTCTTTCCCCAACCCCTATCCAAGCCAGCACATTTGTTAACTGCAAAACAAGAGAGACTTTAGAATTCAGTTCATGGGAAAGCTGATGATACTGTATCAGTAATTCATTCTCCCTTAAAACTTCCTGGCACCTGGCTGGCCCAGTGAGTAGAGAATGCGACTCTTGATTTCCAGGTTATAAGTTTGAGGCCCACGTTGGGTGTAGAGATTACTTCAAAAAATCAAATAAAAAAATAAACAAACAAACTTCCCTGGCTTTATTCTTGTTAATGACAGTTCCAGGGGAGTTAACTATCTAACAATTGAGCTTAGAGTCACATAGTTAAACTGAAAGTCCTCGATAAATACTACAGTATTCTTATGGATATAGGAATAAGTATTTTTTTTTAATATTTGGATAATGGTTCCTTTTTCTTACTAAGAATGTCCAGCTCATAGACTGACATGAACTCTCGGGTTTCTGGCCTAAGAGTGACTGGTCTCCAGCAGCAAATGTCCCAACTAATAGAGCAGGCGCTCTCAGCATATAAGAGTCTAGAACATGACTCAGGAAGAGTCCTTTAAAAATAAAAGGAGCCGGGGCTCCTGGGTGGCTCAGTCGGTTGAGCATCCAATCTTGATTTCAGCTCAGGTCATGATCCCAGGGTTGTGGGATCAAGCCCTGCATTGCGCTCCACGCTGAGCATGGCCTGCTTGGGATTCTCTCTTTCCCTCTGCCCCCCTCCCCTGCTCACATTCTCACTCTCTCTAAAATATAGAAAGAAAAGAAAGAAAGGGAAAGAAAAAGGAAGGAAGGAAGCTGTCTTACCTGTTGACATTGCTTATTACGGTTGTTTTTAGTACCTTTTGGGCTGCTCAAGATCTCTGTGATCTTTCTGCTGTTAGTTTCTGCGTGTGGGTAGAACTTGTACTAGTTTAACCAGCCTTATTCAAAGTCCTTCACTTTTTAAAGTTGTATGTCTCTTGGAAACTCCTGTACACATTTGTAAGCGAGAGGGAGAACACTTTTTATCAGAAGTTGTTTGACCCCTTGTTTTCATATGGAAAAAAATGTTTTCCATCTTTTGTTAAAGCATTCTTTCCTTTCAGCACTCTCCCAAAGACTAATTTCACTTTGAAGCTATTTTGGCTGAGACAGTAGAGCAAACTGATGATGGTTACATGATTTAAAAGACCATGATTTGAAAATGTTACCATCCCCATCCTTCCTACTTACGTGCTGCGACCTCTTCATTACACAGATTGCTGCGACTTTGCAACAATATCATGATTCTTTATAAACCGAACTGAAAGGCTTGTCACTGCCTGTTTTTCATCCTCAGTTGATTAAATGACAAAACGAGGCATGTGGCACCATCTCTAACAGACAATAGATGCTAGATCTTGTGAATTTTAATTCCTTTCCTTAGTGGCTTTCTTTGGTTCCTAAGTAAAGTGTAGATATGTATCTTGGATTCATTAAGGTAACCATGCCTAGCCTCCACTCCTGCCCTCTCATCCTATATATGAGTCCTGTCCGTTACTGGAAATGATCAGAGGTCTGAGCAGTGGCTAGAGACAGGTTTTATTTATTCTTGGTTCCATAGTAACCTTAAGAGATGTGGCCCACCTCATTGTCTTGATGGCCTGAGCGTCACATAACATCATTTGTGGCTTGTGAAAGGTACTTCTGGAATGCCTTGGTGCCTCTGCCTTATGGTGGTGTTTTATTTATAGGTCAGCATTGCTTGTCCTGAGAGGATGGAACCAATCACCAAGGTGTCCCACATTCCACCCAGTCGATGGGCCTTAGTTTGCAGCCTCTGCAAGGTGAAGACAGGGGCCTGTATTCAGGTAAGTCACCGAGAGAAGTGGTGGGGTGGGTACCACTGAACTGGCCAGACTCAACATCCCAGTGAGAGCAGCCTCTTAACTGAAAGTTTACTCGGGAGGCCCCCCCACTCACTCCTCCTCACAGGGGCTGTGCCATGGTACAGACCATTTCTGGAGTGGTTTTTGTTTTTTTTTTTCAGACGTTGCCTCTGGACCCTTCAGCTTATTCTTTTCATTCATAGTGGTAGTTAACTTCCATCCTTTGCTCTCGGATCTGATGAATTAGGTGATTTCTGAAGCTAGATGATACCATCCTGGGTGGAAACAAGCCATAGATCTAAAACAACCAGGCCCAGGTTCCAGGATGATTTAACCAATGACTCTGCTGCTGAACTAAGTACAACTCAATTTGGAAGGGAAAGATGCATCTGAATAGATAAATCCTGGTGGATAGGCCCGAAAGTCCTGCTCACAGGCACGTATGTTGCATACAGTAGTACGAGTAAAGTTTTCTGAGACGTCTGAGGTATAGGAATTCAGCTGCATAAAGTAGAAGTAGTAGCTGGTGTGCCCAACAGCAGCAGTTGGGTGGTCGATGAGACTGGGAGAGGCCAGTTACCTCCAGGAAAGGCAGAACGGTTGACCCTTCTACTCCCCAGGCCTCCTGCATAGGAGCTACAGATTGGTTGGAGTTAGATTTGCCTGCTAAGCTTCTTCACAGAAAAGGGGCCTTATGATGTTACAGCTTAGGGACAGTGGCTCTAGGTATTTCATGAAGTTTCTTGCTGTCTGGCTCATCTTGTAGATTTCTTGCTACAGACCCGGGATCAGCGACTCCTCAGAATAACCTTGGTTCATTTACTGGGAAATGGTATTTGAAGAACACAATATGGGAGCGCCTGGGTGGCTCAGTCAGTTAAGCGGCCGACCTCAGCTCAGGTCATGATCTCACAGTTCGTGAGTTTGAGCCCTGCGTCAGGCTCTGTGCTGATGGCCCGGAGCCTGGAGCCTGCTTCGGATTCTGTGTCTCTCTCTCTCTTTTCCCCTCCCCCACTCATGCTGGCTCTCTCTCTCTCTCTCTCTCTCTCTCTCTCTCAAAAACTGAATAAACGTTAAAAAAAATTTTTTTTTAAAGAACACAATATGGACCCCAAAGGCCCTTTTAATTTTTTAAATTCATTTTTACACCTGACAGAATTGGGTACTTTGTCCTGCTTTTTTTAGCTTTTTTTAACTTTTTCCTGCTGATACTATTTAACTACAGCGGTTACAAAGGAAAAAAACTTGAGGGAAAACTATTCCCACGGGGTCTACTACCATAATACATTGCCTGTTTAGGTTTTCCTAAGTTCTCTCCCGGTTGTTTCTCATATGTGAGCCCCTCGGGGGCCAAGGTTGTACATCACTCTTCCATGGATTGCCCCTAGCACAAAGGAGAGTGTGCCTGCCCGTTGTCAGTGTTCAGTTAGTGCTTACTGAATAAATATATCCATACTTAATGGTATCATAGATTTGTTTATAACATGCATTCTCCCCACTAAAACAAAAGATTTTCCGTGTTTTTATAATTATTAGTAGTCCTTTTATAATAGCACATTGAATTTATATCCATTAATTTACTTATTTTCATTATTGTGGTACCTGCATTTTTCTCCTATCTTTGCTATCTCAAGGGATGGTTTTTTAGAATAGTTAGTAATTGGTGGCATGACTGTGGAGAGAGAACACTGGCCTTAACCTTAGCCGACCTGAATTTGCATTACAGCCCCACATTACCACATTCTGCCACATTGTCTGAGTTATTTATCTTCCCTTATAGACTGTGAGCTCAGACTGCTTCCTCCTTAGATCCCCCAACCCCTGACATGGCGGACAGACAATAAATATTAGATTGATGAATGGATAAAACATTCTAGAGTCGGTTTTTCATCTTCAGGGCAATCGTTCTTATTTTTATTAGAGTTTAGAGTCTGTATTTTGTAAAGGCCTTACCAAATTAAGACTCGTAATTTTCTTACAGTTACATTTGTTTGATTCCTTATAAGGAATATTTGAGCGCCTGATTATGTGCCAGGCACTGTTCTAGGCACTTGGGATTTCTCAGTGAGCCAACAAAGAACTCACATTTGCGTTGGGAGAAATAGAGAATAAGAAATAGATATTAAATAGCATTTAGAAAATGGTAAGTGCTCTGGAAAGGAAGAATGTGGAGTATGGTAGGAAGAGGGAGAGTGTGGGGCAGGGGGCATGTGTCACAGGTTTGTTTAAAACGAGTGGTCAGAGTAGGACTCATAGAGGTGACATTTGAGAAAAGACTTGAAGGTGAGAGAAAACGACAGAGTTATTTTGGGTAAAAATATTCCAGGCAGAGGGATCAGCCAGTACAAAGGCTCTGAGATGGGAGGTGTGTCTGGCCTGTTTGAGCGACAGGAAAGAGGCCAATGAGGCTGGAATGGAGTGTGTGAATATCAGAGAGATCATATGGGGACTTGACTGGTTAAGGTAAGAGTAAGCAGGGGTTTTTTTTCTATAAATGGCCAGATAATAAACACTTTAGGCTTTGCAGGTCATATAGTCTCTAACACAACTACTCAATTCTGCCTTGAGCACAAAGACAGCCAGAGACTATACTTAGCAAATGAACATGGCTTTATGCCAGTAAAACATTATGGACTCTAAAATTTAAATTTCATATTCGTTCACATGTCATAAAATGCTCTTATTTTTTAAATTTTTTAATATTTATTTATTTTGGAGAGAGAGAGAGAGGCCGAGTGTGAGTGGGGGAGAGGCAGAGAGAAAGGGAGACACAGAACTTGAAGTGGACTCCAGGCTCTGAGCTGTCAGCACAGAGCCCTATGCGGGGCTCGAGCTCACAATCTGTGAAATCATGACCTGAGCTGAAGTCAGATGCTTAATGGACTGAGCCACCCAGGTGCCCTGAAATATTCTTATTTTTGTTTTTTACATCATTTAAAAATGTAAAAACATCCTAAGCTGCCATTCTTAGCTCTTGGACCACACAAACACAGCTGCTGCATTTGGTCTGTGGGCCATAGTTTGCCAGCCCCCGGGGCTCTCATGAAATCTTTTGTTTTCACTCAGAGCTTAAGGGGGAATCATTGGCAGGCTTCGAGCAGACAGGTGACATAATTTGATTTATGTTTTTAAGGGATCACTCTGTGGAATGATATGTCTAGTACTTGCTTCAAAATAATCCAGGGGGCAGTGTGCTATGGGAGGTTAAAGAAAGATGAAATAAGATTGGTCATACATTAATTGTTATTGAAGCTGGGCGATGGGTATATGGGGGTTAGTATAGTATTCTCTATGCTATTCTATAGGTTTTTAAATTTCCATAGTAAAAGGTGAAAAACAAAAAATAGACTGGGGCGCCTGGGTGCCCAGTCAGTTAAGTGTCCAACTTCGGCTCAAGTCATGATCTCATGGCTCATGGGTTCAAGCTTCGCGTCAGGCTCCGTGCTGACAGCTCAAAGCCTGGAACCTGCTTTGGATTCTGTGTCTCCCTCTCTCTTCGCCCCTCCCCTGCTCAAGCTCTATCTCTCTCAAAAAAATTTTTTAAAAACGTTAAAAACAAAAATAGGCTCCGGCTGCTGTATTTAGAATAGACTAGGAAGGGAAGGTTAGAAAGAGGAAAAGCAGTTAGGAGGCTGTTACAGTAATCCATGAGAGGTGATAGTGGCTTTGACTGGAGTGGTAGCCCTGGAGGTGGTGAAAAGTGATAAGATTCTGGGTGAATATCGCAGGGAGAGCCAACAGGATTGACTGAATCAGATATGAGATATGAGAGAAGGATAGGAGTTGGGGATGCTTCCAAGTTTGGGGCCCAAATGGTGGGAAGGGTGAAGTTGCCACAAACTGAACGGGGAAATCTGCAGGAGAACAGATTCGGGGGAAGAGATGATGAGTCCGGTTTTAGACACTTAGGTTTGAGGTCTCTACTTGACATCCTGTGGAAATGTCAAGCTGGCAGGTGTCTGTGTGAGTGTGGAGTTTGGGAGGAAGCCTGGACTGCAGACCTGCATTTGGGAGCCAGTGGCCTATAGACGGCTTTAGCCTGGACCGGGGAGGATCGCCGAGCGAGTGAGTGTAGATAGAGGGGAGAACAATACCAAGCCCTGGGCCTTGAAGCATTCCGGCGTGAAGAAGTCCAGCAGAAGCGGAAGAAGCAGCAGAGGAAATGGGGAAGAAGAAGCCCGCAGGGAGACGGGAGGAAAACTGAGAGTGTGTAGCAGCCTCTAAATCAAGAGAAGAAAGCATTTCAAGGAGAGGGAAAGATCTGTGGTGGAAAGAGGCTACTGAAGTAAGATGAGGACTACAGATTGACCCCTAAATGTAGCAAACGTGATTATTGGTGATCGGGAGGAACAGTCTAGGTGCAGTAGTGACAGCAAAAGCTACGTCACTAAAGGTCAGGGCAAAGAAGGAAGTGAGGAACAGTTTGAAAAAGTGGGATAAAGAGGTCTTTCCTTTAAGGTTAGAAGAAATACCAAGTCTGTATGTATACTTGTTAACATCTAGGACTTGCGTGAAAGGCAGTGATCCAGTGCAGAGGAAAAACTGCTGGAGTGCGGTTTTCAGTAGGTGAGAGAGGGTGGCGTGAAGTGTGCGACGGAGGGGTGGCCTTGGGCAGGAGCGCTGATAGTTCTTCCCTGGTAACAGCCTTGAAGGTAGAGTGTAGGTGCAGTATTAAGTAGATGTGTCGATGGGAATCTGCAGGAGCACTCTTTGAAGTGTTTTAATTTCCTCAGTGAGGTAGGAAGCAGGATCATCAGCTGAGAGTGAGGTCCAGAGGTTTGAGAAGAGAAGAGGTGTGAAATAGTTTTATGGTTTGGGGAAGTGTGGTGTGAGTACCGGGCTGTGTGAAAGACCCTCCCTCTAGGTGAGAGGGAATGAACTTCAGGTGATATGCTGAAGTGTGTATTTTTTTCCACCTACATTCTACTTATACTAATAGAATGGCCTTTGTTTTCCATGGTTGACATCTGGTTTTCTGGTGGGGAAGAAAGGCCAAAACCTTTTTTTTTCCTTTTAAACCACCACTAAGTAAAGTTAATTCCAAACTCATTAGTAATTTAACATCTTGTTCCCTGTATGTGAATCAAAAACACAGTAACCAAATACAGTAATTCAGTAGGGGTCAAGTTTTTTTTTTTTCATGTGTATTTATTTTTGAGACAGAGGCAGAGCATGAACAGGGGAGGAGCAGAGAGAGAGGGAGACACAGAATCCGAAACAGGCTCCAGGCTCTGAGCGGTCAGCACAGAGCCCGACGCGGGGCTCGAACTCACGGACCATGAGATCATGACCTGAGCTGAAGTCGGACGCCCAACCGACCGACCCACCCAGGCGCCCCAGTAGGGGTCAAGTTTTATTAGCCTCATTGTTCTTGGGAAGTTTATTTAAGGGTCTTTGTGATTAGTAACCTATTTGGGGTATTTTGCTTTATTAACTCTTTCTGGAAATTTCTTAACTATCCGTGAATTGTGTTTATTCTTCCTGTCTTCCAACAGTGGGAATACACGCAACTATTCTCTTCTTTTGATTTAGGAACATTCCCTGGGGAAGGATAGAATCCAACACTGGTGCGTTTGGGGGTCTAAACTAGCTAGTATCTATAGCTTCCATATCTGGAAGCTAGAACCTTTCTCCTGAGCATGAAGTCTTCTGATAATCCTGAACCAGATCATAAAGACTGGGTTCAAATGAGATGCCCTCGGACAGCTCTGTATTTTGCCTAGACTTTGAACACAGTCCCTCTGACAGCTGGCTTTCCGGAATTCCTGTAGGGTCCTCACATGTTTTATGTTCAAGCCCCCTTCAGCCTAGAGCCAGATGCTTTAGGTTTTCCCTAAGAGGAAAGAAAGAACAGTGGTTAAACATAGGACCTTTGGAGCCCGACTCCACCCCCTTGCTTTTTATACCATCCTAAGGAAGGTTACCTGCTATATCTGTGCTTCAGTTTTCATATCTCTAAATGGAAATGAAAATAGTATCTACTTAATAAAGGTGGTAAAGAGTCCAGTGCGGTACCTAACAGATAGCAAATACTCAGTAAATGTTAGCGGTGAAAGTAATTGTACTTGTTTTGTTCTTCATTTGTTATTCTCGGGAGTCCATCTGACTTTGCTGATGGACAGCCGTAGCACTCATCCAGCCAGACTGAGTAGTAGAATCCTCAAACATTTGGTACAACAAATGAAAATTGGCAACAAGTGGGGGAATGCAAGGAGGCCCACTCAGTGACTACATTGAATATTTTTTTCAAATATTCCAAATTTGGTTCAGTACACACTGTTCTTATTCTAAGGCATTTCTGGCCCCTGCCTTCAGGAGTTGGTCGTCTATTAGGGGAGGCCAGATATAAACACAGGAAAAGTTAACTAACACTGAAGTGACATCTCCCCTCAGACCTTGCAGACCCTTAGGGACGACAGGTGAGAAGGGCTGATGGCCAGTGTTGGTGCCGGAGTTTAAATATACAGTGGCTGGAGGAAGTTTGGTAGGCTGGCTTGAACCATTTAGGACATTGTTTCAGTGACACAGTTTTGACAGAATTGCTGTGGTACCACCCATTTGTCTGTTCACAGATTATTGGGGATTAAAGACAACCAAATGGACACTGTCCTGCAGCGAGACAGGAACTGCTGAGGACATATGGACCAGGTCCTTGGGGTTCCAGGCATGTGTCATCCCCTTTTGAGGAGGACACGCTATGTTCTTTCTGGGGGTGACAAAATATTTCCCAACTCATTTCTTTTCTACAGTTTCTGAAAAATATACAGGAAACTATTCCTTTTCCTCCTTTAAAGATACATAAACTACAGTGAAATACCACTTCATACTCACTAGGGTGATAATAATCAAAAAGGTGGTGGGATCCCAGGGTGGTAGAATCAAGCCCTGCGTCGGGCTCCGTGCTGAGCATGGAGCCTGTTTAAGATCTCTCTCTCTCTCTCTCTCTCTCTCTCTCTCTCTCTCTCTCTCTCCCCGGCATCTGGGTGACTCAGTCATTAAGCATCTGATTTTGGTTCAGGTCATGTTCTCACAGTTCATGAGTTCAAGTGTCACACATTGGGTGAGCTCGTGCCCCACTTCAGGTAAGCATGAACCACACTTCAGGCGAGCCCCGCTTCTCTCTCTCTCTCTCTCTCTCTCTCTCTCTCTCTCTCTCTCCCCCTCACTTGTGCTCGCTCTCCCCCCAAAACAGAGATTCTCTCAAAAACAAAATTAGGGGCACCTGGGTGTCTCCGTCCATTGGGAATCTGAGTCTTGACTTTGGCTCAGATCATGAGCTCAAAGTTCATGAGTTCGAGCCCCATGTCGGGCTCTGTCCTGACAGCATGGAGCCTGCTTGGGATTCTGTCTCTCCGTCTCTCTGCCTTTCTCCCACTCGTGTTCTCTCTCTCTCTCTCTCTCTCATAATAAATAAAAATAAACTTTAAAAAATTTTTTAAAATAAGAAAAAGATTCTGTCTCTCCCTCTGCCCCTCTCCCCTATTCTCTCTCTCTAAAATTTAAAAACAAAATTTTTTTAATAAAATAAAAACAAAAAAAATTTTTTTTAAGGCAGGCAATAACAATGTGGAGAAATTGGAACCCTCATGCTTTACTGGTGGGGATATAAAATATGCAGCCACTATGGAAAACAGTTCGGCAATTTCTCAGAAAGTTAGATGTAAGAGCGCCTGGGTGGTTCAGTCAGTTACGTATCTGACTTCAGCTCAGGTCATGATCTTGCGGTCCCTAGGCTTGAGCCCCGCATCGGGCTCTGTGCTGACAGCTCGGAGCCTGGATTTGGATTCTGTGTCTCATTCTCTCTCTGTGACCCTCCCCCACTTGTGCTCTGTCTCTCTCTGCCTCTCAAAAATAAACATTAAAAAAAAATTGTTTTAAGTCAGATGTAGAATTATCATATGAGCTAGCAATTCCACTTCAAAGCATATACTTGCAGTTGAAGAGGTGTCCAAGACCCCCCTCAGGTTCAATGATTCACTAGAAGGACTCAAAGAACTCAGAAAAGCCATTCTAGTGGTTACAGTTTATTACAGTGAAAGGAAGGATGCAGATTAAAAACAAGGGGAAGAAGCACATAGGACAGGGGTCCAGGAGAGAGTAGGCATGGAGCTTCCAGTTGTCCTCCCCAAGTGGAGTCTTGTGGACAGTGCTTATTTCTCCCCCCCAGGGACGTGTGATGATACACAGAGTATTGCCAACCGGGGAAGCTCACCCAAGTCTTAGCATTCAGAGATCGTATTAGGAGTTGGCCACTTAGACACAAGTGACCCACCCGCATGGCTGACCTTAGCCTCCAGTCCCTCCAGAGGTCAGGCTGATACCATGTGGCTCAAAGCCTCCACCATAAATCACATTGTTAGCGTAGGCTATCTGACATGGTCCAGGGACCCCTGATAAACAAAGACACTCTTCTAAGTCAGGACATTCCATAGGCTTCGAGGTCACCTCTTAGTAGCTGGGGGCAAAGAGCCAAACCTTTCTTTAGGCAAGGTTAATCCTTTAATGCACCTTCCCAAAGAGAAACGAAAACATATGCCTACATAAAAACTTGTACACAAATGCTCATAGCAGCACTATTTCCTAATAGCCAAAAACTGAAAACGACCCAAATCCCCATCAAGTGATGAATGGATAAACAAATGTGGTATAGTCATACAATGGAATGTCGTTTGGCCACATTTTAATTTTTTTTAAGTTGATTTATTTTGAGGGAGCACACACACAGCGAGGGAGGGGCAGAGAGAGAGGTGGGGAAGAGAATCCCAAGCAGGCTCCTCACTCCTCAGCACAGAGCCTAACACAGGGCTCGATCCCATGAACCATGAGATCATAACCTGAGCCAGAATCAAGAGTCGAATGCTTAACCAACTAAGCCACCCAGGCACCCTCCCATATTTTTAAAAGAATGAAATTCTGATACATGCTATGACATGGATGAGCCTTGAGAACATGCTAAACCGGACACAGATGCCACGTGTATGATCCCTCCTTGTGAAGTGTCCAGAATAGGCCTATAGATGAGTGGTTGCTTGGGGCGGGGGTTGGGAACAGGAAGTGACTGCAGGTAAGCATGAGATTTCTTTTTTGAGGCAATGAAAATGTACTAGAATAAAAACTTGAAACAACACCAGAAAAGAAAATGTACTGGAATTACATAGTGGTGATGGTTGCAAAACTCTGTAAACATGCTAAAACCATTGAAACGTATACTTAAAAGTCGTGAGGTTTTTGGCACAAAAAAGTTTTCTGGTATCTCAATAAAGCGTTATTTTAATGGGCATAATGTATACCTTCTCTGTCACCTTTAAGTGGTTACAGTAGAAATAGATGTATATATATAAAGGCATTTTGTTTACTAGAATATTCCAAGTGTATGTGTTTGGAAAAAGATAAATAGGTATTTGGCACCAAAACTTGGTTGGCATTTCTCCTTTACCACCAAAACACAGCGACCTTCAGCTATAAGCATCATAGAATGACCTTTTTTGCGACCAGATGGATTTTATGGCACAGTTCCGTAAGGACGTATTCCATTTTTCATCTAAGCACCCAGTTCTTATTTGTGTATTGTCTTTTATTTTGACTAATTTATATTTACGTCTCCACAGTCTATAAATGTGACCTGAGACACATGGTCTGTTTTCAGCTTCTGATCAGTAGTAGTTTTATGTTACACATTCATCCCCTTGAATAGGACACGGTCCTTTTGCTTTCTCTTTCCACATTTTTATCAGTTACTAAACAGCGAAAGAGCACTATACCCAACACTTTTAATCTTCTGCTAAAGAATGCCTTTTGCTTCTTGTTTTTTAAATGACTGGCTAGTTTCTTAGCCGAATGATAACACAAGGTGCCCAGATAAAAGTACATTTTTGGCTTTCATCATCCTCATTATCATAAGGCCTTTCAAATACGTGGACATTTTAAGGATACAGATTTCAGTGTAAGGTAACAATCTTTTCCAATAGAACTGTCCAAAGCTGGGGTGGGCTGTCTTAGGAATGTAGTTTAAGTGGCTAGATTACCACTTCCTTGAAAAGTAGAAGGAGTTGGGGGGCAGGGCAGTGGAGGTAGAAAACCAGGGACTCTAGAGGCACGTACAAGCAGTGATAAATGCGGTGCTGGATAAGATGATCTTAGAATTATATTTCATCTCTGGAATTCTTTATCCTGTAAAATTGGCTTAAATGCAGTCTGCCTCCTTTAAAGCTTTGATGGTTGCCAGCATTCTCTTAGGTGTTGAATTTCTCCGTCTATTAGAAGGAGACCTGTCAGGTTTTGCATTTTTTAGTCTTTATTTGTATCTGAGGTCATTCCCTATTTGTAGTTATCACAAACCCCCAACATATAATTAATTCGGCAGTCTGCCCTCCAGACTCAGGCTTCCAAAAGAGTTGAGACTTGGCTTTCACCATGGGAATTCTCCACTATTTTTAGAAACAAATCCTCCATTTCTTTCTCTCCCATGTATTTAAAATCTTTGGAAGGAAAGCTATAGCATTGTAACCATAACAAATGGTAATTGAGACTAACTAAAACACAGGAGTACAGCAGTCATGGGCCGGCTCTTCCTACTCTGTTGCCCTGTAAATGAATCCTCAGTACATGCTATGCAGTGATACTTAACAAATGTGTTGCATCTATAAATGGCAAAACATTACAAACTGAATTTCAGATTGTCTGTAGCCCTAATGTTCCTTAGAACGTTCTGCAGTGATGGAAATCTGTGCTGTCCAGTATGATTGAAATGTGGCTAGGGTGGCTAAGGAATTGAATTTTTAATTGTATATCGTTTTATTTTTTTAAGCTTACTTTGAGAGAGCAAGAGAGAAAGTGCACACACACGCACTTACGAGAGTGAGGGAGGGGCAGAGAAAGAGGGAGAGAGATGATCCCGAGCAGGTTCTGCACTATCGGCATAGAGCCCAACGTGGGGCTCAAACTCACAAACAGATCATCACCTGAGCCGAAATCAAGAGTCGGATACTTAACCGACTGAGCCACCCAGGCGCCCCAATTACATGTGCATACTGTATATGTAATTAAATTAAATTTAAATAGCTACTTACGGGTAGTTGGCTACCATGTTAGCACAGCTCTATAAGAACAATTTCAACAAGTTGGGTTGCTTAGATACTGGAGTTCCTGGGACCTTTTTAGAACCAGTAGATACTCTGGCAACAATATTGACTTCGTTTTTTCTTTTGTTTGTTTACAAGCATTTCTTGAGCGCCTGATTGTTCAATAGTTGATGGCAATGCAAAGATGAATGACACGGCTTCTGTCTTTAGGAGCTCTGGCCAGGGTTCTGACGCTCACTATACTAGGTACACTGTAAAAAGTACTACTATAGAAGCATATAATAAGGCGACGTGAGGGCCACAGAGAAGGTACAGCATGACTCTTCACAGGAGCCAAGGAAGACTTCTGAGAAAAACTTCAGGCCCGAGCTAAAGGGGAGTTTGAATTTTTTTTTTTTTTTTTTGCCTCTTCTTTCTGTTTTCTATATAAGCAGATTTCCTGAGTTACTTGTAAAGCATCTGTCATAGTCCGGTTAGGGCCAGTTTTCTCCCTGCCTCGCCTCTGCTTCCCGTGAGCAGCTCTCACATTAAGCCCTGGGATATGCGGTTCCCCTTCCCCCCCCAGCCCTGCCCCCTTAACGCATCTTTTCTTCCTACAGTGCTCTGTGAAAAGCTGCATCACTGCCTTCCACGTCACCTGTGCCTTTGAGCACAGCCTAGAGATGAAGACCATCCTAGATGAGGGGGATGAAGTGAAGTTCAAGTCATACTGCCTCAAGCACAGCCAAAACAGGCAGAAGCTCAGGGAGGCCGAGTACCCCATGCACAGGGCTACTGAGCAGAGCCAGGCCAAAAGTGAAAAAATCAGCCTGCGGGCGCAGAAGCTTCGGGAGCTGGAGGAGGAGTTCTATTCCCTGGTCCGCGTGGAAGATGTGGCCACAGAACTGGGGATGCCTACGCTCACTGTGGACTTTATCTATAACTACTGGAAACTGAAGCGGAAAAGTAACTTCAATAAGCCATTATTTCCTCCGAAGCAGGATGAAGAAAATGGCCTGGTGCAGCCAAAAGAGGAGAGTATTCACACTCGCATGAGAATGTTTATGCATCTACGCCAAGACCTAGAGAGGGTAAGGTGATCAGCTGTGGCTACTGTTTAGGTCTCAGTCTGCATGGAAATGGAGGCCCCGCTTCCAGTTTCGTTTCTGTTTTTAAAGGTCAGCTCATTTAAAGTGTGGGCTTCTGTGTCCTTGCTTATCTTCTGATTACATTGTGGCCCCGAGCATTGGGCTCTGTTTAAATTTTTGGCAGTCACTTTCAAGGGAACTGGAGAGCCCTCGCTTACATGCTTATGAAGCTTAAATCTGAGATAAATTCTCATTTGGTTTACTTTTTATTCACTGTTGAGCCTAAATTGGCTCAGCTCTATTTTACTGACACGTGAGACTGTGGGCTGAGTTAAGAATTAATTTTATTGAGGAAAAAGCAGTTTCTCAAACTCGGCACTAGTGACATCTTGGGCTGGCTAGTTCCTTATTGTAGGGGGGACTGTCCTTTGTCGTGGGGAACACTGGAAGATGTTGAACAGTGTCCCTGGCCTCTACCCAGTAGCCAATCCCCCTCCCAACACATACCCAAATGATGACAGCAGAAAATGGTTCCAGATTACCAAATGCTCCCTGGGGGTCAGAATCGCCTCTGATTGAAAGTCTCTACGCCAGATAATTTAGTTTAACTCACTTATTCAAAGATAAGTTAGGCTCTGTGTTTACCCTACAGAATTTTATAATCAAGTGTAATTATAGAGATGGCTTGTTTTTTCTCTCTGCTACCAGAATCTGGAAGGGAACAGATTTGGCTCACTTTGTAAAATTTAACTCACACATCGATAGCACTTACTATGTGGCAACACTGTTCGAAGCATTTCATAAATATTAACTCATTTAATCCTAACATGCCTGTGAGGAAAGTACTGCTGTTAGCCCTATTTACCGATGACTAAACTGGGGCACAGAAAGGTGGGATGATTGGTCCGGTGGGGTGGGAAGTATGGGAGCACATGGATCGCACCCTTGGGGCTGTAGAGATTTGGCTGAGCAGGAGGTGTGAGCAAAAAACCACTGTCAGTCTGTCCGGCAGACCTTTATCCTGCTGGTCCAGCGCTCATTAGGAAATTGTACTGGATCCAGCATCGCCAGTGTTTTATTCAGGAATTTAAAGGGAAGGCCAGAACACTACATCATCATTCGGTCTTCCCAACTTGGCTGTGCGTATAAACATCGAGCCCATCACGCTGCAGGGAGAGTAGGTTTCAGGAGGTGGCTTGGGAGCGTTTTCTTGCGCTGCCGATCAATGTGGGAACCACAGTCCCGTGCCGGACCATGCTACGTGACTTCCCGTAGAGTGGCTCTCCTTATGGAGCGTTTTGTGTTGTCTTCTCTCCTCACCGCCCCCGTGCCCCCGCTTGGTTTTAGTTGCCTTAATTTTGGCTAAACGATTTCAATTGTCGGGTTCACGTAACATGACAAAAATCTCTATTTGCTGGGGATTGGGCTTTCAGGTGCGAAATCTGTGCTACATGATAAGCAGGCGAGAGAAGCTGAAACTGTCACAAAACAAAATACAGGAACAGATCTTCGGTTTGCAAGTCCAGCTTATCAACCAGGAAATGGCTGCAGGTAACCTTATGTTAAAGATGCCCTGGGGCACCTGGGTGGCTCAGCAGGTTAAGCGTCTGACTCTTCATCTCAGCTCAGGTCTCCATCTCAGGGATGTGAGTTCAAGCCCCGAGTTAGGCTCCACACTGGGCATGGAGCCTACTTTAAAAAAAGAAAAAAAAGTCCTAAGCAATATATAGACTCTGATTTCATCCCATTTTAACAATTTAAATTTTCTGTCGGTTGTTTTACTTAAAAATCTTTTAAAATTCGTGTCGAATATCTCATTTGCTCTGCTCCAACCCTGATGTAACATGGCCCATCTTGCTGTCAACTCATGAGGCAAGAAATCCCAAGGTGGGGTTGGGGGACTTGCAGGTCTGGGGCGGATAATCTAGGTGTCAGACATATTAGGGGCCACTAGTTAAAGCCATGAGCTATTCTGTAATCATCACATTGACTTAGAAATCCATACAATAGGGCCTAATCCTAGTTTCCAGAAAACATTTAACTCCGAGGTTACTCATCTTAACCATATTTTGTTAAAACCTTAGCCAGTAGTTAGGAGATCTGGGTTCTGTCTCTTATTTACTAATATTTGTCGAGCACCTGCTGTGGACTAAGAACTGGGCAAGAAAGTAGAGCAGTCTGCAAGACAGAATCCCTGCCTGTAGGGTATGCTGCCCGCTTAGCGAGAGAGGAGAGCATAATTCCAGTGCCCTAAGCATGGGGAGCTCGGCTGCGATGACAGTCCTATTCAGTGACATCTGTAACCCTCCTGTACCTCCTGTAATACCGAGGTTGGCGGCAGAGCCTGGGCAGCCGGGAGTCAGTGTGTGGGGTGCGCAGAACCCAGCTCCGGCCAAGGGCCAGCCGTAGAGTGAGAGAAACACCCAGAAATGAGGTGTCAGGTAGGCATCGAAGGCTCTGGGATGTTTATAAGTATCCTAGGTCACAGCAGAATGCTATAGCAGGAGGCGGCAGGGCTGCTCAGCCACAAAGCCACTGTGATTGATGGGCAAGACCAAGAAAACCAAAGGACGGCAAAGAGGGTCCCTGCGTGCCAGGGAGATTGTCCCCTAAGCCATGTGGCTTCTGATTGGTGGGTACCAGCCCCGTAACTGCTTGTGGTATCAGCAGGTGGCAGCAACACGGGGGCTGTGAGTATTCAACATGCACCCTTAGGGAACACCTAAGGGTACTACCTAATAGTTATCCTCTCACGGGGAAAAGTTAAGTCCCTATGCAAAGAGGAATTATTTAGAAGTACTTTTTTAATTTCAGAGCACCCAAACTAATAGAGAAAGGAAGATCTGTTCTAAAAGTGATCGTAGGATGACAGAACCAGGTAATTGATTGCCAGTACTCCACAGGCCGAGCCCAAAGCAGGCCACTGGCAGGAATGTCATGATTCTTTTCTGCTGGCCTTGCCACCGCAAAACCTGCCCCGCCCACCCCTCGATAATGGACATTCACAGTGAGGAGACTGTTTGAGGTTACAGGCATAAAGTACACAGGAACCACCCGCTACCATTTCTACTGTTGCCAAGTTAAAACACATACTCACGTGCTCTTCGTCCACCAAAACCTATGCTGTGTTCTTGAGGGTTTGGATTTGACTTTGGGGGAAGGGTGGGAGAGATTGGAGGGTAGGGTCTGACATGTCTTTTCAGGCACATCCTGAGTCCTGTGCAATACCCACACCTGCACACACGCAGACACCCCAATAGGGAGACCCTGTTCCAAACCACTGCTATGACATTCTTTTCAGAAGTGGAAGGGGGCAGAGATGGGGATGTAGGAGGTGGCACACTAGTCTTTGTGATCATTGTACAGCCTGGGAGGGCAGAGGTGAAGAGGTCGAGAGCCACATGACAAGCAGTGGCTCCGCTGAGTTTCCCACCTGTAGCCACCCCCACCCCACCCAGCCTCTAGTTCAGCCCCTCCGGCTCCTATCCCGTGACGCACGTACACATCAAAGTCAGGGGCCCGTTAGACACTTGGAAGAGTGGGTATGTGAACTCACCGTGCCGTAATAAGCATATACGCCGTTATTTAAATCAGTTGTTAAAATGAGTCTGTCTTTTTGATCTCAGGACTTCCTTTGACAAGTACACTAGAAAACTCATTGTTCTACCCACCTCCAAGAATTACCTTAAAGTTAAAAATGCCGAGATCAGCCCCGGAAGACTGCAGAAACAGCTCCACAGAGCCTGATCATGGACCCCTCTCTCCTGCCAGCAGCTCCCCTGTTCCCAGTATAAGGAGCATGCAGGTGCCTCAGGAGTCACTAGAAATGAGAATGAAATCGTACCCAAGACATCCACTAGAGAGCAAGAGTAACCGTCTGCTGGCCAGTCTCACCCACTCTAGAAGTGAAGCAAAGGACCCCAGTCCTGCTTGGAGAACTCCATCCCCGGAGTTCTACCATGGGCAGTCACTGGGAAAGCCTCTGGTCCTCCAGGCTGCCCTGCATGGCCAGTCTTCCATCGGGAATGGGAAGAGTCAGTCTACCTCCAAGCTTGCCAAATCCAACGGCCTGGAGGGCAGCTGGTCTGAAGATGTCACCCAAAAAGACAGCTCAAGTGAGGTGTTCTGTGACCAGGAGTCCATGCTCAGCTCCCACTTGGCCAGTCAGGGCGCCTTTAGAAAATCGACCGTGGAACACTTCAGTAGGTCCTTTAAGGAGGCCACCAACAGGTGGGTGAGGACCACGGAGGACCTCCAGTGTTGTGTGAAGCCAACCAAGAACGTCAGCCCCAAGGAGCAGCTCTGGGGCAAGCAGCTTGTGAGGCGGTCTGCAGGGAGAGCTCCGTATCAGGAAAACGATGGGTATTGCCCAGATTTGGAGCTGAGCGATTCAGAAGCAGAGAGTGATGGGAATAAAGAGAAAGTCAGGGTAAGGAGAGTTAGCTCGGACAGGGAAAATCCTGCCCACGACTCTCGACGGGATTGCCACGGTAAAAGCAAGACACATCCCCTTTCCCACAGTTCAATGCAAAGGTGATCGGAAACCTCCAAGAATAGCTCAGTCTTTGCCTTTGCCCCATACACTGGGGCAGACCCCCACACCAAAAGGATTCTAGTGTACTTTAGGAGGAACTGTAGTGAAAGAATAAAACGTTTCACAGCGAATTGACTTGCAGTTTTTGAAACCGCTTCAAGTCTACTTTTCGCAAGCACATTCTAGGAATTACAGATTGTCCAGAAGTCTTTTCTGCCAGAGGCTGTTGAGAACAGCTGGGCCCAGAGTACTTGCTCAGTAAATACTTTGGGACAGCTCTCCAGTCCTGTTACCACGTTGATACACATATGTATTAAGAGTCCTTGCATCGTTAACGCATTTGCAAGAGACCGTGATTATCAGACACTAAAACTACTTCCCTTTTGAAGCTATGGCACGTGACCTCCCACAGCTCCTGTCTGTAGGAAGTTGCTAACTCCATTGGTACCTGGAAACCCGCTTCAGGGAGAGCCCAGGGACCAACATCTCAGATACTGTCAGATTCACTACCCTCTTCCTTGGCTCAGCACAAGGTTGAGCTCCTTTCGCAGTATCTTACCTACCAAGTCAATACTCTTGATGCTTCTTAAGTGTCCAGTGCCTGTTCCTAGACTTGCTGGTCAGGGGCGCACTTGTAACTACTTGGCCCATCGAACGAGCGTGAGAGGCTAACTTGTGGATAGTGTTTACAGAGGTACAAGGAAAATGCTCAGATTCTCTCCACTTAGGCGTTTGGGTGGGATCCCAGAGCCTTTCCCAAAGTGAGACCAATTCCGGAGGATTTGTACCAGGTCAGGGGTTTTGTGTTCTTGTTTTCAAATCAGTTTGACTTAAATAAGTTTGGCTGACAGTTTTTTGTATACCTGCTTTAATGTTTATAAAGTTTCTATTGAGGTATAATTAAAATATAGTAAGATGCACAGAGGTTAAGTATTCTTACCTGCTTTAATTTTGAAACAGATTTTTATTGTCAAACAGAATTTGAAAGCATGTGTTTAACACATGGATATAATTTAGCTTTGTACCAACTTTGAATCCGAGGCAGTTCCCCACACAAAAAGGCTGGAGCCGTTTTTCAGAAGTTGCTTATACCCTGTTCCCAAACAATCAGCCTTGAATAATTTGTGGGAGGAAGAGAATAATTACATTTGGGGGGGGGGGGGGATAAAACACGTCTGCTTCCCATTTAAAAGAAGGGGAACATGTTACAGTTTTTAAAATGTGAAGCCGACTATAATTCTCTGCTCTCTCTTCTTAGCCTTAAATTAATATTCTCTTTCTTCTGGTTTGGGAAAGCAGTGGGAATTTTCAGACAAAAAGAGGCCATTTTTCGATCTTTAAAGTTGGTTCCTGGTAAAGCAAACAGCCCAGCTGCAGTGGGCGCGCCAGTGGCCCAAGGGCAGGCCAGGGCCCCTCTGTCCCCTCCCCCGGTGCGGGAGCCTCGGCGGCGTTCCTGTTCCCCCTTCTGTTCTCGAAGCCTTGTTAATGGGTCCCGTGGCTCGTGTTTTCTCCTCCCTTTTGGAAAACTTCTGTATTTTGCCTCCTCTTTGGCCACACCTTAAAAATGTTTCTTTTATGCCTGTGTACACGTGTGAACGTGCCAGAGCACGTGTGGTAGGCGTCCTGTGTTTTGTTTGAGTGGAAGCAGCTAAGAATCATCCACACGAGGAAGACTGTTCCTCCTTATGGACGCACTAGGTTTCTGTGCTTTTCCCTCTGAGCTCTGCTGGGGTGGATGTGAATTTGACACCTTCCCTCTAAGGAAGAGGTAACGAGCTCTGCTATAGGGGCCTTCTGTTCCGCTCGAGGCCGGTAGCCCGAGTCCTTTCATGCCTTTTGGTTCTGAGTGAGTGCAAGGAAAAGCAAACATTGAAAAAGTGCTTCAGCCAAATTCCATATGTAATGCCATGGGGAGAGTATTGACTAAAATAACTTCAGTCAGGGAAATATAGTTGTAATATTTTTACAAGATTTTCCTAAGTAAATGAAGGAGCCTTCAGTTGTGTAAATTTCAATTGCCCCAAAATGTATTTGCTACATTTTGCTGTTGTTTGAAGTATTACCTCTTAACCTTCTTTTGTTAATTTTTTTTTCATTTTGTCTTATATAGTCCAGTTTTCCAAGACAAATTCAGTCTTTTTTCAAATGTCACCTTTTTACCAATACTTTTTCATTAAATTATGAAAACTGCTAACGACTGTCAGTGTGGTAATTTCTTAATTTGGCATGCGGGTTTTAGAAAATCTTACATATGTTCCTCTTATATTTAAAAAATCTCATCCGTTAAACAAAACAGATGGTGGGGGGAAAGGGACGGAGGGGGAGAAGGAGGAATTGAATGTTTAGAAGCACAGATCCATGATTCATGTCCGATACCGGGGACCAAAGAGAACTCTGGGACCTTGGACTCTACCCCAAAATCATGATTTCATCAGGCTAATAAGACAAAACCATCATTTAAAATCACCAAGGAAATGGATCCTATCTAAAGTCACAGAGTCCAAAAGGCTTAGTTCGGGCATCACTCGAATACACACTTTACGATACTCATTCTGCTTGGAGTCGTGTGAGCATATGAATGTGATACAGGTTATGTAGTGTCACGGGGGGACGGGGGCATTAAAAAACATTTTCATTACGTTTTGAGAAATGTACTTGCTAAAGGTCATTGGGTAAATCAGTAGTGAAGATAGTTAAGAGCCACGGTTGTTTCTCTCTCCCTTCCTCCCTCCCCGCTCACCCACCCTCCCTCTCTCCCTTCCTCTGCCTTTCTCCTCCTCCTCCTCCTCCTCCTCCTCCTCCTCCTCCTCCAACACCCCTGCCTTCTCTCTCTCTCTCTCTCTCCCTTCCCTCCCCCGCCTCTCATTAATGGTGAACTCTTTTGACTCAGTACATTGTTAGGTAAGATGTCGGAGAACTGAAACAAATATACCCAGTTGTAGCCCACAAAAGCTTTGGGTCTGTACTTCCAATGGGAGATGAAGCCTTTGTCTTTGTGTTGAAGAAACTTTTGAGAGAATAAACCAGACGCTGCATCATCCTGGGTTGGGTTCCCCCCCACCCCATAATCCTCAGCATGTTTGCTGACCCTTAAGAATTGAGGAAAACTCTTATGACAGGAGTAAATCCGTACTTGCCCCTGAGTGACTTCCGTGTGACATTTTCCAAAAACGCACCTTATTTATAATGTTTTATTAGAGGCCCGCAGGATTAATCCAGCTGTTTCCAAGTTTTATGGAAAGCAGCAACGCAACGGTGTGTTGATTTTTTTTTTTTTTTTTCAAAAAAAGAACTCCCTTAACAAAGGCCTGTGTTCCCACGCAGGGAGCTCTGTCCCTGTGACACTCCGCCCGCCCGCGCGGCACTGTTTAAAGGAGGCTTCTGTGGATTCAGTTAATGTTACTTCATGGATTGGAACACACTGTATGGCCTGAAGCCATGAGAATAATTGCCCTTGAAATGTGGTGGGGGAGGCCTGAGACCCAGGCCGCTGTCCCCTGCCCTGTCCGGTCACTGATGCGTTCTTCAACCTGAAGCCCCCTAAAAATAGTCATCGTCTGAAGGAACTGCTGAAGCATCGAGCAGCTCTCATCCCGTTGAGACGGGTTTGGGTGGGAGCATTCCAGCCTCCAGGCCTGGGCACCCCAAGCTTTTAACTTCCCTTCACCTCCCCGCTTCTACCCCACCTTCTCAATTTTCCTTTCTTCTCAGTGAATGTCAGGTTGTAAGCAAGCCGGAGGGTGGAGTCGGGCTGCTCAAGCTCTACCCACCGCAGCAGGTTCTCTGAACGAGGAAACCACGGGCAGAACCGCCGAGCATTCACCATTACCTTCCAAAGTATTGGCACGCGGTCCTGAAGTCTGCTCCCGGAAGTCACACATGGAAATGGGCCCGTTATTTCATAGTCATTTCTCACGTGATGAAAAACCTCCAAGCTTAGAACTGCTGACGTTTTTGGAAATGATACACTCCTTGAATGAATCCCCTCAGCTTCAAGAAAGAAAGGCACTTCCGGTTGGGCAGTCTTCCCCCCCCCCAACCAGTGTCCTCAAAGATGGACTGAGAAGTACATTGGCAGAGACCAGGCTGAATGTCAGTCTCAAGACAGCTACGTGGGTCCCTTAGGGAAGCCAACCAAGGCCAAAGCCATTGGTAGGACAGTCCAGGACACTTGTGTGGGACCAGCCAAGCCTTCAAATAATAAGAATGGCAATATTCATTGAGCCCTTAACTATGTCTGGCCGTTTGCTGATTAAGCATGCACCACCTTATGTTTACGGCTCCTGACAACCGTATGAAGGTGATACTCTTAGCTCTATTTGATGCATGTCAAAGGCCAGATGGTTCCAGCAGTTATTCGAGGTTCCCCAGTGAGTATACAGCAGGATTGGGACTAGAACCTGTGAGGTCGCCTCTACAACTCTTACTCTTGGTCACTTTGCCTGACTCTACGTGCCCCAAGCCCCTTCTCTAAGTGCTCCTTCTCAGCTTCGCCCTGAAGAAAGCGACCTGAGTTGCAGGTGGCCGGAGTGATGTTAAGAAAGGCCATGAGCCAGAGCGCCTGGGTGGCTCAGTCAGTTAAGCGTGCGACTCTTGATCTCGGCTTGGGTCACGATGCCACAGTCTGTGGGATCGAGCCCCGTGTTGGGCTCTGAGCTGGCTGTGTGGAGCCTGCTTAGGACTCTCTCTGCTGCTCTCCCACTTGCAATCTCTCTCTCATATAAATAAACATTTTTTTAACTTTAAAAGACAAAAAGAGGGGCGCCTGGGTGGCTCAGTCGGTTGGGTGTCCGACTTCGGCTCTGGTCACGGTCTCACAGCTCATGAGTTCAAGCCCTGCCTCGGGCTCTGTGCTGACAGCTCGGAGCCTGGAGCCTGCTTCGGATTCTGTGTCTTCCTCTCTCTCTCTACCCTCCTCTGCTCATGCTGTGTCTCTCTCTGTCTCAAAAATAAACATTAAAAAAAAAATTAGAAAGGCCATGAGCCAAGGAACGCAGGTGGCCTCTAGAAACTGAGAAAGGAAAGGAAAGGAAGTCTCTCCTAAGGTCTCCAGAAGGAACCTAGCCCTGCCTATGCCATGACCTTAGACTTCTGACCAACAGGACTATGAGAATAAATCTGTGTTGCTTTAAGCCACCAAATGTGTGGTAAGTTGTGACAGCAGACATAGGAAACTAACACGCTAGGGCACAGAGGAGTGCTCCTTACTCTTTCGGAGGAGCACTCCTCCTTCCCAAAGGGCCCACCTGGGCTGTGGCTGACCACTCTGGGTTGCTCCTGTGCTGTCTCTCCTAGTCGAAAAGCTTTCTGGAAATGGAAAACAAGTGGGTTTTTTTTCCTATCAATCAGACCCTCCCCTGTAGAAATTAGTTTTGTATGTCCTGCCCACCCCCCTACTTTTTCCAAGGTGGCCTCTGGTCCTTCTCAGGTAGCCTTGGGTAACCTTCCATGGGCCTGATTGATCCCCTGTGGCTGGATCTGGCACCTGCCTGAGTAGTTGCCATGGGTTTGGATGTCCCTGTCGTCCACAGAACTGTTCTAGGGACGTGGAAATAACTCTCTGAGTGCCACCCCGGTGGGAAGATGATAGAAGGCAGGTGGGGCTCCTCGGAAGGACTGGTGCTCTAATCATCAGAACCTTCTACAAAAGTGGGTAGCTTGGAGGGTTAGAGAGTTCTTGAAGATCCCAGGCACCCGAGCAGAGCTTGGGGATTAAAGAACGCAACTCTATGCGGCCTATAAGAAACCACTTTTGGAGCGCCAGGGTGGCTCAGTCGGTTAAGCGTCTGACTCATTGTTTCGGCTCAGGTCGTGATCTTGTGGTTAGTGAGTTCGAGCCCCGCATCGGGCTGACAGCTCGGACCCTGGAGCCTGCTTCACATTCTGTGTCTCCCTCCCTCTCTGCTTCTCCCCTGCTCATGCTGTCTCTCTGTCTCTCTCAAGAATAAACTTTTTTTTTTTAATTTTTTTTTCAACATTTATTTTTATTTTTTGGGACAGAGAGAGACAGAGCATGAACGGGGGAGGGGCAGAGAGAGAGGGAGACACAGAATCGGAAACAGGCTCCAGGCTCTGAGCCATCAGCCCAGAGCCCGACGCGGGGCTCGAACTCACGGACCGCGAGATCGTGACCTGGCTGAAGTCGGACGCTTAACCGACTGCGCCACCCAGGCGCCCCAAGAATAAACATTTTTAAAAAATAAATTAAAAAAAGAAACCCATGTTTAAGTAGAAAGACACAGATAGGTTAAAACTAAGAAAAAGATTCCATGCTGACACTAACAAAAAAAAAAAATCTGTGGCTATATTAATACCATACAAGGGCAAGTTCATCAAGAGAGCATAAAAGTCCCAGGTGTCTATGCATCTAATAACATAACTTCAAAATACACTAAGGAGAAAACGATGGAACTGCAAGGAAAAATGCACAAACCAACAATTATAGTTTATGTCTATAATAAAGAGAACAAGTACAGAGAAAATCAGTAAGACTGTAGAAGATCTCAGCAAAACTATCAACCGTCCAGATTGAATGGACATTCATTCACCACGCCACACCACAACAGCAGAATACACATCCTTGTCAAATGCAAATGGAACGTTTACCAAGATGGGCCATTAAACAAGTCTGAACGAAACTTGAAAAGATTCAAGTCAAAGTATGTTCTCTGACCGCACTGGAATGAAATTAGAAATCGGTAACGGAAACACCTCTGGAAAATCCAATCATCGGGAACTGAACAAACTTCTAAGTACCACACGAGTCAGGGAACTCAGAAAATTAAAAACTATTTTGAACTGAACGAGAAAGAAAAGGCAACATATAATTTGTGGTACCTTGGGGAAATTCTACGGCGCTAAGTGCCTGGATCAGAAAAGAAGGGTCTCAAGTCAGTGACTGTAGCTTTCATCTTAACAAAACTCAAAAGAAGAGGAAATGAGATCCAAAGTAAGGGGAAGAAAGGAAATAATAAAGGGCAGAGCTGAAATCAGTGAAAGACGAAAGGAAATCATTGAAACCAAAAGCTGGATTTTGAGAAGATAAAATAAAATTGACAAATCTCTAGTGAGACTGATCAGGAAAAAAAGAGAAAAGGCCAATTACCAATGTTAGGAATGAGAAATATCATTGCTGCAGGTTCTATGGATATTAAAAGGATAATAAGGGAATATCATTTATTTTTACATTTATTTATTTTTGAGAGACAGAGAGAGACAAGGCATGAGTGAGGGAGGGGCAGAGAGAGAGAGAGAGAGAGGGAGGCACAGAATCCGAAGCAGGCTCCAGGCTCCGAGCTGTCAGCACAGAGCCCAATGCGGGGCTCGACGCAGGGCTCGACGCGGGGCTCGACGCGGGGCTCGAACCCACAAACCGTTAGATCGTGACCTGAGCCAAAGTCGGACGCTTAACCCAAGGAGCCACCCAGGCGCCCCAATAAGGGAGTATTATTAACAACCTTTTGCCAGTAAATTCAACAACAAAGAAGAAATGGACACAACCCCTCAAAGACACAAACTACCAGAGTACATTCAAGAAGAAAAAATAGATAACCCGAAAAGCTTTTTATTATTAAATACATTAGCATTAAAAGCTTTCTTATGAAGGCCGCCTGGGTGGCTCAGTTATTAAGCATCTGATTTTGGCTCAGGTCGTGATCTCACGGGTTCGTGAGTTCAAGTCTCACATCCAGTGACATTGAGCCCCGCTTCGGGTGAGCCCAGCCTCTCTCTCTCTCTCTCTCTCTCTCTCTGTCCCTCGTGGGATTCTCTTGCTCCCTTCCACCCCCTCTCTCTCTCAAAAAAAAAAAAAAAAAAAAAAAAAACTAGAAAACTCCAGGCCCAAATGACTTCACTGGCAAATTCTAACAGACATTTAAGGAGCAAATAAGGCCAATTCTACACAAACTCTTCCCAAAAATTGAACAGAGGACAGTTCTCAGCTCATTCTATGAGGCCAGCATTACCCTGATACCAAAACCACACAGACGTAATAAGAAAACTACAGGCCAATGTCCTTCATAAAAGTAGTTGCAAAAATTCTTAGAACCTGAACAAATTGAATCCCGGTAATATATCAAAAAGATAAATACACCAAGGCTGTGTTAGCTTGGGGCTGCTATAACAAAAAACTCTAGACTCGCTGGCTAGAGCAACAGAAATTTATTTCTCACAGTCTGGAAGCTGGGAAGTCCAAGATCAAGGTGCCATCAGACTCCTGTCTGGTGAGGGCCCACTTCCTGGTTTGTGGACAGCTGCCTTCTCACTGTGTGCTCACGTGGCCTTTCCTTGGTGCATACTCACGGAGAGAGAGAGAGATCTCTTCCTCTTACAAGGGCATGAACCCCATCATGAGGGGCGCACATAAACGTTCGGTCCATAACAACGACCGAGTGAGATTTATCCCAGAAATGCAAGGTTGATTTAACCTTCAAAAAACAGTCAGTAAAATTCATCGTATCTCAAAGATACATAAAAAGCACTTGACAGAATCCAATATCCATTCCTGATAATAATGCTTGGCAAACTAAAAATAGAAGGGACCTTCCTGAACCTGATAAAGGACATCTATGAAAAACCAACAGCTAACATCGTATTTAATGGTGAAAGATTTAACGCTTCCTCCCTAAGATCAGGAATAAGACAAGAATGTCACTACTTCTCTTCAATATTGTGCTAGCATTTCTAGCCAGTCCAATAAAGCAAGAAAAAGAAATGAAAGGCATCCTGATTTGAAAGGAAGAAATATAACTCTTTTTATTTTCAGATGACATGATTATCTATGTAGAAAATCAGACAGAATCTACCCAAAAAAGCTACCAGAACTCATAAGTCCAGCAAGGCTGCAGGATAAAAGGTCAATTTATTAAAAACTATTGTATTTGGGGCACCTCGGTGGCTCAGTCGGTTGAGTGTCCAACTCTTGATTCTCTCTCTTGGGATTCTCTCTCTCTCTCTCTCTCTCTCCCTCTGCCCCTCTCCCCTGCACTCACTCTCTTTCTGTAAAATAAAAAAAAAACTGTTGTATTTTATTTTTTACTGTATTTTATATACTAGCAAGGAACAATCAGAAATTGAAATTTTAGGGGCACCTGGGTGGCTCAGTCGGTTAAGCGTCCGACTTCGGCTCAGGTCATGACCTCGCGGTCCGTGAGTTTGAGCCCCACGTCGGGCTCTGGGCTGATGGCTCAGAGCCTGGAGCCTGTTTCCGATTCTGTGTCTCCCTCTCTCTCTGCCCCTCCCCCGCTCATGCTCTGTCTCTCTCTCCTTCAAAAATAAACATTAAAAAAAAGTTTATTATGGGGCGCCTGGGTGGCGCAGTCGGTTAAGCGTCCGATTTCAGCCAGGTCACGATCTTGCGATCGGTGAGTTCAAGCCCCGCGTCAGGCTCTGGGCTGATGGCTCAGAGCCTGGAGCCTGTTTCCGATTCTGTGTCTCCCTCTCTCTCTGCCCCTCCCCCGTTCATGCTCTGTCTCTCTCTGTCCCAAAAATAAATAAACGTTGAAAAAAAAAAGTTTATTAAAAAAAAACCTAAAAGTATAAAGCCACTAGACAAAACACAGGAAACTTTTAGGAGCTTGGTTAGGCAAAGATTTCTTTGATATGCCCATCAAGAGCTCTTTCCATAAAAGAAATTATTTACATATTGGTAAATTGGACTTCAGTAAAATTAAAAACTGCTACTTTTTGAAAGACAGTGTTAAGGAGAAGTCACAGACTGGGAGAAAAGATTTGCAAATCATTTATCTGATAAAGGACTGGTATCCAAAATATGTCAAGAACCCTCACAGCTTGGGGCTCCTGGGTGGCTCAGTCTGTTAAGAAACCAACTCTTGATTTCCGCTCAGGTCATGATCTCACTGTCCTGAGATTGAGCCCCATATCGGGATCCTTGCTGAGCGTGGAAGCTGCTTGAGATTCCTTTCCTCCCTTTCCCTCTGCCCCTCTCCTGTTTGCTCTCTCTCTTTCAAAAAAATTTTAAAAATATATTTTTAAATTAAAACCAAAGAACCCTCACAACATAATAACAAGAAAATAACCTTTTTTTTTTTTTTAATGAGCAATCTCAGGGTGGCTGGGTGGCTTCGTCGGTTAAGTATCTGACTCTCAATAACACTTAAGGTCATGAGTTCAAGCCCCTCTTTGGGCTCCACACTGGGCATGAAGCCTACTTCAAACATTTTTTTTAGTTTACGTATTTATTTTGAGAGAGATAGCGACAGCATGAGTGGGGGAGGAGCAGAGAGAGAGGGAGAGAGAGAGAATCCCAAGCAGGCTCCACATTGTCAGCCCAGAGCCCGATGTGGGGCTTGAATCCATGAAACAATGAGATCATGTCCCGAGCTGAAACCAAGAGTCAGACGCTCAACCGACTGAGCCACGCAGGCGCCCTGAAACCTACTCAAAATAAAATAAAGGGGCGCCTGTGTGGCTCAGTCGGTTGAGCGTCTGACTTCGGCTCAGGTCATGATCTCACAGCTCGTGAGTTCGAGCCCCACGTCGGGGCTGACAGCCCAGAGCCTGGAGCCTGCTTTGGAGTCTGCGTCTCCCTCTCTCTCTGCCCCTCCCCTGCTCATGCTCTGTATCTCTCTCTCTCTCTCTCTCTTTCAAAAATAAATAAACATTAAAAAATTGTAAAGACTCATACATAAATGTCCATAGCAGCTTTGGTTGTGATAGCCAAAACTGGAAACAAGTCGTGTCCATCGACACATGGATGGATAGACAAGTGGTATTTACATGCAGTGGCCTACCTCTTAGAAAGAAAAAGGAATGGGATGCCTGCGTGGCTCAGTCAGTTAAGCGTCTGACTTCAGTTGAGGTCATGATCTCACGGTTTGTGAGTTCGAGCCCCGCATTGGGCTCTGTGCTGACGGCTCAGAGCCTGGAGCCTGCTTCGGATTCTGCGTCTCCCTCTCTCTCTATCCCTCCCTGACTAGTTCTCTGTCTCTCAAAAATAATAAATGTAAAAAAAATTTTTTTTAAGAATGAAAGAAAGAAAGAAAAAGGAATGAACTACACACAGCAAGAGAGGTGAATCTCAAAATAATTATGCCGCGTCAAAGGAGCCCGACAAAACAGAACACATACTGTATAATTCCATGTACGTACAAATCTAGAAAATGAAAAGCAGCGTGGTTGCCTGGGAGATAGCGTGGAGGGCTAGGAGAGAGCTTTCATAAAGGGGCAGGAGGAAACTTTTGGGAGTGATGGATGCGTTCGTTATCTTGACGGCGGTAATGGTCTCGGGTGTGCGGACATATGTCAGAACTAACCAAGTTATACTTGTTATGCATGTCGGTTTATTGCATGTCTATTCTACATCAACAAAGCTGTTAAAACCTTGAAAGGACTCCTTCGGTTATATCTTTGTGTCCCTAAGAACTTTGCTACACTGGCCCAGAATCAGGAGGTTTTCTGCAGCCTCTGATGGATAATGGTTGACCTTCAGTCAGGCTCTAGAGACAAGTTCTCATGGGGTCTTCTGGATCCAGAACTGCATCTCAACCCCCTGCCTCCTTCATATTTTCCAAGTATGTTCTGTACCTGGCGTGATTTCTCTAAGGTCAATTTCAAATTACCATGGACACATTGGGGAATTTTTGACATGAACAAGATTGTTGACTTAAGGGGCACCTTAGAACACAGAGGGAAGAAACCCTCACAAGGAGATTGCTCCTGTCTAAAAAATTCTGTTTATGTTTAACATAGACTAGGTTAGCTTCATTTCCAGATTTCAAGAATTAACTTGAAAGAGCTTTAAAATTACTTAGATGGGTGGAGCCCCTGACCGGCTCAGTTGGAGGAGCACGTGACTCTTGATCTCAGGGTCGTGGGTTCAAGCCCCACGTTGGGTGTAGAGATTACATAAATATAAAAAATAAAAATCTTTACAATTATTTAGATTGGTAAAATTGTCAGTGGCCTGTTATTGTCTGAACCAGCTGCAATCCCAATATCTATCTCTATCTCTTTCTCTCTCTTATATTTGTCAAAATGGGTTTTTTGTATCTATACCTTCTTCCCTCTCCTTCATGAAGGAACATAATTAGGGGCGTCTGAGTGGCTCAGTTGGTTAAGCATCCGACTCCTGATTTCGGCTCGAGTCATGATCTCACAGTCTCTGGGTTCGAGCCCGCATCGGGCTCTGTGCTGACAGTGCACAAAGCCTGCTTGGGATTCTCTGTCTCCCCTCTCTCTGCCCTTCCCCTTGCAGGCATGTATGCTCTCTCTCTCTTTCTCACAAGATAAATAGACTTAAACATTTTTTTTTTTTAAAGGGAGGAACAGGGGCGCCTGAGCGGCTCGGTCGGTTAAGCGTCCGACTTCGGCTCAGGTCATGATCTCACTGTCCGTGGGTTCGAGCCCCGCGTCGGGCTCTGTGCTGACCGCTCAGAGCCTGGAGCCTGTTTCAGATTCTGTGTCTCCCTTTCTCTGACCCTCCCCCATTCATGCTCTGTCTCTCTCTGTCTCAAAAATAAATAAACGTTAAAAAAAATTTTTTTTAAATAAAATAAAAATAAAAAAGGGAGGAACGTAATTAGCCTTTTACAACGATAATTTCGTATGCTGGCTCCCTGCTAATTTTTTGGTTTCTCTCCCTCTCTCTTACACACTGGGGAAACTTTAAAGATTAACTGATCAAAAAACCATCCCGTCGTTATGTGTACACTCTAGGAATATCCAGCCCAGACAAACTGTCAAAGTCTAAAAGAAGAAAAGAAAGTATTACTCAATGATGTCTCTTTTTGTGGACACTGAAAAGTGTCCTAATAGCCTCTGTTACTCTAGTTGTGAGGAAAGAAGAAAAGAACTTAACCCCAGGATAAAGAGCTTTTGATGGGATCAAGAGTATTTTTTTTAATTTTTTTTAACGTTTATTTATTTTTGAGAGAGAGAGACAGAGCATGAATGGGGGAGGGGCAGAGAGAGAGGGAGACACAGAATCCGAAACAGGCTCCAGGCTCTGAGCCATTAGCCCAGAGGCCGACGCGTGGCTCGAACCCACAGACTGCGAGATCGTGACCTGAGCTGAAGTCAGACGCTTAACCGACTGAGCCACCCAGGCACCCCAAGAGTCTTTAAAAATTAGTTTACCATTTAAAAATGTCGGCATAGGGGCACCTGGGTGACTCAGTCAGTTGAGCATCTGACTTTGACTCAGGTCATGATCTCACGGTTCATGGGTTCGAATCCCATGTTGGGCTTTGCGTTGACCGCACAGAGCCTGCTTTGGATTCTCTGTCTCCCTCTCTTTCTACCCCTTCCCTGCTCACGTTCTCTCTCTCCCTCCCTCTCTCTCTCCGTCTCTCTTTCTCAAAAATAAATAAAAATTAAAAAAATTTTTTAATGTCAGCACAGTATTTTTGGTTGGACAAAACCAGGGGTTAAAAATTTTAACCTTCTAAAATTCCTATACATGGGGTGCCTGAGTGGCTCAGTCAGTTGAGCAAATGACTCTTGACTTCAGCTCAGGTCATGATCTCATGGTTCATGAGTTCGAGTCCCACATCAGGCTCTCTGCTGTCAGCACAGAGCCCACCTCGGATCCTCTGTCTCCCTCTCTCTCTGCCCCTCCCCCGAGCACATATGCAGGCTCTCTCTCTCTCTTTCTCTCAAAAATAAATAAACATTAAAAAAGAAAGATTCCTTCTTTCTTTCCCTTTGCCCCGATCTCTCTAAAAAAAATTAAAAATAATAAAACAAAACAAATTCCTATACTGGTTTTATGAGTTAAGTGAGTTACCATTGCTTCCATAACTTCGTGTGTGTGTGTGTGTGTGTGTACAGTTGAACCTTGAACAATGCAGGGGCCGGGACACCGACCCCCCCCCCCAGCACCAAAATCTCCATATAACTTTTGACTCCCCCAAAACTTAACTACTAATAACCTGCTGTTGACCAGAACCTTTACCGATAATGAACAATTAACACATCTTTTGTATGTCCTATGTATCACACACTATATTCTTAAAGCTAGAGAAAAGAAAATGTTATTAAAAAATCATAAGGAAGAGAAAATACATTTGCAGTACTGTGTTTATCAAAAAAAAATCCACGTAGAAGTGGACCCACACAATTCAAATCCTTGTTACTCAAGGGTGAACTGTATACATGAACACAATGAAATGATAGTGTCTTTTTAAAGAGTTCAATTTTGGGGCGCCTGGGTGGCTCAGTCGGTTAAGCGGCCGACTTCAGCTCAGTTCATGATCTCACGGTCCGTGAGTTCAAGCCCCGCGTCAGGCACTGTGCTGACAGCTCAGAGCCTGGAGCCTGTTTCAGATTCTGTGTCTCCCTCTCTCTGACCGTCCCCCGTTCATGCTCTGTCTCTCTCTGTCTCAAAAATAAATAAACATTAAAAAAAATTAAAAAAAAAAAAGAGTTCAATTTTATGAACGAATTAAATTCCTACAAAGCACAGATTTGTAAGATGTAACATGTTAGCTAATTGAAATTTCTGGATCTTGACTTTAAGACTTTAGGTAAATGATGAGGGTTTTTGTTCCCAAGTGTTTTATTTAAATTCTACGTAGTTAACATACAGTGTAATACTAGTCTCAGTGTAATACTAGCAGACTTCAGTGATTCATCACTTCCATACAACGCTCGGTACTCATCACAACATGTGTCCTCCTTAATCGCCATCACCTATTTCCCCCATCCCCCCACCCCCCTCTCTTCTGGTAACCATCGGTTTGAAAAATGATTAAGTTAATTGATAAGTAATCTTTAGATGCCTGGATAGTTTCTCTTTTTTTATTTAAAAAAAAATTTAGTGTTTATTTTTGAGAATGGGGGAGGGGCAGAGAGCGAGGGAGACACAGAATCCGAAGCAGGCTCCAGGCTCTGAGCCGTCAGCACAGAGCCCGACACGGGGCTCGAACCCACAGACTGTGAGATCATGACCTGAGCTGACGTTGGACGCGAAACCAACTGAGCCACCCAGGCGCCCCTGGACAGTTTCTCAGTAAGAAATAGATGCAAAACACTAGTCACTGAGCATAATTGTTCTTTAATTTTATTTATTTATTTATTTATTTATTTATTTGGTTTGTTTATTTGTTGAGAGAGAGAGAGAGCAGGGGAGAGAGGCAGAGGGAGAAGGAGAAAGAGAGAATCTTAAGCCGGCACCATGCTCAGCTTGGAGCCCAACTTGGGGCTTGATGTCACAGCCTGGAGATCACGACCTGAGCCGATGTCAAGAGTCGGTCGCTTCACCGACGGAGCGACCCAGGAGCCCCAAACATAATTTTTGTTCTTATTTTCTAGAATGGCTTAGCCATAAATTCAGGAACAGTGCAGACAAGTAATGGAATTGGAAAGCCCAAATTGTCAAAGCTCTCAGAAACCCCTTGAATGTCCATGGCCTAACAAAGAGCATACCTTGTTTCACTGAGTGTTTTACAAATTGAAGGTCAGTGGCAACCCCCTCATCATGCAAGTCTATCAGCGCTATTTTTCCAACAGCATTTGCTCACTGCATGTCTCTGTGTCCCATTTTGGTAATTCTCATACTATATCAAATTCGTTCATTCCTATTATAGTCATCTGGAATCAGTGATTATGACTCACTGAAAGCTCAGATGATAATTAGCATTTGTTAGAAATAAAGCACTTTTTTATTTTTTATTTTTTTTAATTTACATCCAAATTAGTTAGCATATAGTGCAACACTGATTTCGGGAGTAGATTCCTTAGTGCCCCTTACCCATTTAGCCCATCCCCCCTCCCACACCCCTCCCGTAACCCTCAGTTTGTTCTCCATATTTATGAGTCTCTTCTGTTTTGTCCCCCTCCCTGTTTTTATATTATTTTTGTTTCCCTTCCCTTATGTTCATCTGTTTTATCTCTTAAAGTCCTCATATGAGTGAAGTCATATGATTTTTGTCTTTCTCTGACTAATTTCACTTAACATAATACCTTCCAGTTCCATCCACGTAGTTGCAAATGGCAAGACTGCATTCTTTTGATTGCCGAGTAATACTCTATTGTATACATATACCACATCTCCTTTTTTTTGTTTTAATTTACATCCAAATTAGTTAGCATATAGTGCAACAATGATTTCAGGAGTAGATTCCTTAATGACCCTTACCCATTTAGCCCATCCCCCCTCCCACAACCCTTCCAGCAACCCTCAGTTTATTCTCCATATTTATGAGTCTCTTCTGTTTTCTACCACATCTTCTTTATCCTATAACTATAAACATGGGGGTGCATGTGTCCCTTTGAAACAGCATCCCTGTATCCCTTGGATAAATGCCTAGTAGTGCAATTGCTGGGTCGTAGGATAGTTCTATTTTTAGTTTTTTGAGGAACCTCCATACTGTTTTCCAGCGTGGCTGCACCAGTTTGCATTCCCACCAATAATGCAAAAGAGATCCTCTTTCTCTGCATCCTCACCAATATCCGTTGTTGCCTGAGTTGTTCATGTGAGCCATTCTGACAGGTGGGAGGTGATATCTCGATGTGGTTTTGATTTCTTTTTGCCTGATGATGAGTGACGTTGAGCATTTTTTCGTGTGTCGGCCATCTGGATGTCTTCTTTGGAGAAGTGACTATTCATGTCTTTTGCCCATTTCTTCACTGGATTATTTGTTTTTTGCATGTTGAGTTTGATAAGTTCTTTATAGATTTTGGATACTAACCCTTTATCTGATATGTCCTTTGCAAATATCTTCTCCCATTCCGTCAGTTGCCTTTTAGTTTTGCTGATTGTTTCCTTCACTGTGCAGAAGCTTTTTATTTTGATGAGGAACAACAACAACAACAACAACAACAAAACAGTAGAACACATTAATGAAACCAAAAGCTGGTTCTTTGAAAGAATTAACAAAATTGATAAACCACTATCCAGTTTGATCAAAAAAAAAAAAGGAAAGGACCCAGATAAATAAAATCAAGAATGAAAGAGGAGAGATCACAACCAATGCAGCAGAAATAAAAACAATACTAAGAGAATATTATGAGCAATTATATGCCAATAAAATGGGCAATCTGGAAGAAATGGACAAATCCCTAGAAACATATACACTACAAAACTGAAACAGGAAGAAAGAGAAAACTTGAACAGACCCATAACCAGTAAAGAAATCAAATTAGTAATCAAAAATCTGCCAAAAAACAAGAGTCCAGGGCCCGATGGCTTTCCAGGGGAATTCTACCAAACATTTAAGAAAGAGTTAACAACTATTCTTTTGAAGCTGTTCCAAAAAATAAAAATGGAAGGAAAACTTCCAAACTCTTTCTATGAAGCCAGCATTACCTTGATTCCAAAACCAGACAGAGACCCCACTAAAAAGGAGAACTATAGACCAATTTCCCTAATGAACATGGATGCAAAAATCCTCAACAAGATATTAGCCAACTGGCTCCAACAATACATTAAAAAAATTATTCACCATGACCAAGCAGGATTTATACCTGGGACGCAGGGCTGGTTCAATATCTGCAAAACAATTAATGTGATTCATCACATCAATAAAAGAAAGGGCAAGAACCATATGATCCTCTCAATAGATGCAGAGAAAGCATTTGACAAAATACAGCATCCTTTCTTGATAAAAACCCTCAAGAAAGTAGGCATAGAAGGAGCATACCTCGGGATCATAAAAGCCATATATGAACGACCCAATGCTAATATCATCCTTAATGGGGAAAAACTGAGAGCTTTCCCCCTAAGGTCAGGAACAAGACAGGGATATCCACTCTCGCCACTGTTATTCAACATAGTATTGGAAGTCTTAGCCTCAGCAATCAGACAACACAAAGAAATAAAAGGCATCCACATCAGCCAGGAGGAGGTCAAACTTTCACTCTTCACAGATGACATGATACTCTAGATGGAAAACCCAAAAGATTCCACCAAAAAACTGCTAGAATTGATTCATGAATTCAGCAAAGTTGCAGGATATAAAATCAATGCACAGAAATCGGTTGCATTCCTATACACCACCAACGAAGCGACAGAAAGAGAAATCAAGGAATCGATCCCATTTACAATTGCACCAAAAACCATAAAATACCTAGGAATAAATCTAACCAAAGAGGTGAAAAATCTATACACTGAAAACTATAGAAAGCTTATGAAAGAAATTGAAGAAGACACAAAAAAAGTGGAAAAAGTTTCCATGCTCCTGGATACGAAGAACAAATATTGTTAAAATGTCAATACTACCCAAAGCAATCTACATATTCAACGCAATCCCTATCAAAGTAACACCAGCATTCTTCACAGAGCCAGAACAAATAATCCTAAAATTTGTATGGAACCAGAAAAGACCCCAAATAGCCAAAGCGATCTTGAAAAAGAGAACCAAAGCAGGAGGCATCACCATCCCAGACTTCAAGCTATACTACAAAGCTGTAATCATCAAGACAGTATGGAACTGGCACAAGAACAGACACTCAGATCAATGGAACAGAATAGAGAACCCAGAAATGGACCCACACACGAATGGCCAACTAATCTTTGACAAAGCGGGACAGAATATCCAATGGAATCAAGACAGTCTCTTCAGCAAGTGGTGCTGGGAAAACTGGACAGCGACATACAGAAGAATGAACCTGGACCACTTTCTTACACCATACTTAAAAATAGACTCAAAATGGATGAAAGACCTCAATGTAAGACAGGAAGCCATCAAAATCCTCGAGGAGAAAACAGGCAACAACCTCTTTGATCTTGGCCGCAGCAACTTCTTACTCAACACATCTCCGGAGGCAAGAGAAACAAAAGCAAAAATGAACTACTGGGATCTCAGCAATAAAGCACTTTTAAATTAAGGCATGTACATTAAAAAAATTTTTTTATTCTTCATTTTTGAGAGAGGGACAGAGTGCGAATGGGGGAGGAACAGAGAGAGAGGGAGACACAGAATCTGAAGCAGGCTCCAGGCGCTGAGCCTGATGCGGGCTTGACCCCATGATGTACATTTTTTTAGACACAATGCTATTGCACACTTAATAGACTACAGTATAATTTTTTTAATGTTTATTTTTTTAATGTTTATTTTTGAAAGAGAGAGAGAGAGAGCACGAGCAGGGGAAGGGCAGAGAGAGAGGGAGACACAGAGTCCAAAGCAGGCTCCGGGCTCTGAGCTGTCAGGACAGAGCCCAAAGCAGGGCTTGACCCCACGAACCGTGAGATCATGACCTGAGCCAAAGTCGGTGCTCAACCGACTGAGCCACCCACGCGCTCCAATAGACTACAGTAACAAATGAGCTTTTATACGCATTGGGAAACCAAAAAGAAAAAAATTTCATTTGACTCACTTTATTGAGAAATTCACTTTGTTGCGGTGGTCTGGAACCAAACCTGCAAAATTTCCGAAGTATGCCTGTATTGCCATTTCCCTTGATGGCAACGAGGTGGGTCCCCTCTAAGATCCACAAGTTATTTCCTAGAGAGTTAATAAGGGGTTGACCCCTGCGTTTCAAAAGAACTTCCAATCCTCCGCTCTAGCCGATTACAAGCTGATGTGACTAATTACCCCAAAGGACTCACATACCTCCAGCTTTATCACCAGCAGGTCCAAGCTGCGTTTTCAAAACACCCCCCTGCCCAACCTCTGCAAGATCTCAAACCTGAAAGTCTGGTTTTCTGAAAACTGCCCGGGAGCCTCAGTGGAAAAGACCTTATCAAGCACTCTTAGCAACTGACATGGCAATAAAGTTCATGTTTCTCAACTCAAAAGCTACACATCACTTTATCCTGACTACTGGATGACCATCCCACTGGGACACTAGACAGGATTCTTAGGAACCTTCCAGAAACCACGGACCACAGAAGGGGACTGCTTCTGCCCAAGGTTAATTTTCTGATTCTTTAGCAGCCTTTTTCTTCCTGTTGTTGTACTTGACACTCCCCAGTAATCAACTGAAAGGCTTCTCAGTAGGGTCCGCCTTATCTTCATCCTGTGACTTTTGACCCTCTGTGATCTTCTCCCACTTAAGAAAAAAAAAAAAAACCCGGGTTCTCTCAGTCCACAGCTACTGCTCTCAATTTAACTGCTGACAAAAAATTTAATCATTCTTCCTTTATTTTTGTTAAATTTATGTATTTGTTTTGAGAGAGAGAGAATGCACACGCAGGGAAGGGGCAGAGAGAGAGAGAGGGAGAGAGAGAGAATCTCAGGCAGGCTCTGCACGGCCAGTGCGGAGCCCAATGAGGGGCTCGAACTCACAAACCATGAGATCGTGACCTGAGCCAAAACTCAGGCGCCCTTAATCATCCTTCCTTTAAATGTACCTCTAGGGGCGCCTGGGTGGCTCAGTCAGTTAAGCAGCAGGCTCCGGGTCAGGTCATGATCTTACCGTTCACGAGTTTGAGCCCCTCATCAGGCTCTGTGCTGACAGCTCGGAGCCGGGAGCCTGCTTTGGATTCTGTGTCTCCCTCTCCCTCTGCCCCTGCCCTGCTCATGCTCTGTCTCTGTCTCTCTCTCAAAATAAAATAAAAGATCCAAGACTTAACCTGAGAGTTCATGAGGTAGCAGGAGAGCCAGACAAAGCAACAGTTCTCAGTCGATGTGGCGACATAATTTGCCTCCAGATGCTACGAAGGATACAGCACACTTTCGTAGTATTGCCAACAAGGCATAACCTGAATGAACCATGAGGAAAACTCAAAGAATCCCAAATTAAGGGACATTCTACGTTTCGAACTCCAAAAATGTCAATGTCATGAAACAAAGGCCGAGGAGCCCTTCCAGATTAAAGGGGAAGAAACACAGCTAAATACAATGCTTTACTCTGGATTCGATTTGGGAATGGAATGACTTTTTTTTTTCTTCTTTTATTAGAAAGGACATTAGGGGGACATGAAATTCAGGTAGATAATATTGTCTCGATGCTAACTGCCTGATCTTGATTAACTGTGTTGTGCTGTGGTTATATAAGAGAATGACCTTTTATTTTCAGGACATGTATTCCAAAGTATTTAGAGGTAACATCATGTCTGCGACTCACTCTCAAACTGGTCGAGAAAAAAATACATGCATTTGCATTTATATGTAAATGAGATAGGAAAATAAAGCAAATGTGGTGGACTGTTAACATTTGAGGAATCTAGGGGCGCCTGGGTGGCTCAGTTGGTTAAGCGTCCAACTCTTGACTTTGGCGCAAGTCATGATCTCATGGTTTGTGGTTCTGAGCCCCACGTGGGTCTCCACGCTGACAGTGTAGAGCCTGCCTGGGATTCTGTCTCTTTCTCTCTCTGCCCCTCCCTCGCTTGCTCTCTGTATCTTTCTCAATATAAATACAAATAAACTTAGAAAAAAAAACATTTGAGGGGCACCTGGTGGCTCAGTCAGTTAAGCGTCTGACTCGTGATTTCACCTCAGGTCATGATCTCACGGTTTGTGAGTTCAAGCCCCATGTCGGGCCCTGCAATGACAGTGTGGAGCCTGCTCAGGATTCTTTCTCTCTCTCTCTCTCTCTCTCTCTCTCTCTGGCCCTCCCCTGCTCTCTGTCTCTCTCCAAAATAAATAGATACACTTAAAAAAAAATTTGAGGGGGCGCCTGGGTGGCGCAGTCGGTTAAGCGTCCGACTTCAGCCAGGTCACGATCTCGCGGTCCGTGAGTTCGAGCCCCGCGTCGGGCTCTGGGCTGATGGCTCGGAGCCTGGAGCCTGTTTCCGATTCTGTGTCTCCCTCTCTCTCTGCCCCTCCCCCGTTCATGCTCTGTCTCTCTCTGTCCCAAAAATAAATAAACGTTGAAAAAAAAATTTTTTTTAATTTGAGGAATCTAGGTAAAGGGTAATCGTGAATCCTTTGTACCATTTTTGCGACTCTTCCATAAGGGTGACATTTTTTCAAAATAAAGTTGACATCCTGCCTACCAAAAAAAGTGCTGTGTCATCACTCTAGTGGGCCCTGGGGGGGGGGGGGCGGGGTGAAGGTGAATAAGATTGCATCCCTGCCCTACAGGACTTGGGATCTAGTGGGTCATTTTGGCTGCAGATCCAAAGGGGTGAGGCTAGCTCTCCAGGGAAGTGACAGCAATGTGGGCAAGAAATGGGGAAGCTTGAATGAACTACGGAAGTGCCAGCAGAGCCAGAAAGGCATTAAAAGGACAATTTCTATGATCTGGTGACTAACCGGACTTGAGGGAGGGAACAAGAAGAGAAGGGCTTCTTACACAGTCTATTGCTTATAGACCATGGTCCCATTCCCAGGTTTGTGGAGAATAATGTGATTGGTTTGGGACAGCTCCGTGGGGGCAGTCGAGTAGAGAGCCTCTGAACTACCAGCCTGTGGTTTGGGGGGAGAGGTCGGGGCTGAGATACAGTCTGGGGTGTCGTCAGCATTAGGGAGGTAGAAGAAGCCATGTGATAGGGAGAGGACACAATAGAACCCCAGAGAGGCATCTGGAGACCGCGGTCCGGCTCTTGGCCCCACCCAAGGAAGTGTCCTTCAAGTGTTTTTTTTTTAATGTTTTTATTTTTGAGAGAGAGACACACACACACACACAGAGTGCAAGCAGGGGAGGGGCAGAGAAAGAGGGAGACACAGAATGGGAAGCAGGATCCGGGTTCTGAGCTGTCAGCACAGAGCCCAATGTGGGGCTCGAACCCACGAGCCATGAGATCATGACCTGAACGGAAGCCAGACGCTTAACCGACTGAGCCACCCAGGCGCCCCAGGTTCTTATTTTTCTACTGATGGTTTGGCCTATTTGCCAGAACTCTCCCAGCTTAATGTGTGACTGGGAGTCTCCTCACTTTGTAGACTTGTGTTTTCCCATCTTTAAATGGGGGCACGGGAGAGCGGTTGACCTAAGTAACCTCCCCGGGATGAAGGGGAAATAATTGAGGCCGGAAGTGCCAGTTACTCTAAGTTTCTAACGTTAAACTTTGAGCGGCGATTCCTCCAACCATCTCCTGCCCGTCTAGAGCCATGTGCCTTTCCATCTTGGTTTCTGGCCCTTCAACTGGAACTCCAACAGTGATTGTGACTTGAGTGTGCTAAGGGGTTTTAGGGCAGTGCAGATGGCAAGGAATGTGACACCGGATTGAGAGAGATCAATAATGAGGTAGCACTGACCGCCTGGGTGGCTCACCTCGGCTCAGCGCATGATCTCCTGGCACGTGAGTTCGAGCCCCGCATCCGGCGCACTGCGGTTAGCGCAGAGCCCGCCTCGGATCCTCTACCCTCCTCTGTTTCTCTGCCGCTCCCCCGCTCAGCTCATTCTCTCTCTCTCAAAAATAAAAATAAACATTTAAAAACAAATAATGAAGCAGCACCGACCTCGCATCCAACACATACAATAGAACACACAAATCTCAAGCGTAACCACCCCGATGACTTTTGACAGTTCGTATTTCTGTGCAACGCAAACGTTCATCTGGATACACGTCCATCACCCCAGAAAATTCCTTTCACCCCTTCACAGTTAATATCCGGCTCCCATCCCCCCAGCGGCAACCACCGTTCTGTTTACCTCCCTCCCTGAATTTTGTGGTGGTGTTGTTGTTGTTGTTGTTGTTGTTTGCACTGTTTTAAACTTGGAGGTTCTTTAGAGAAACTGCGAAGAGTGTGAGCTGAACCGTACTTAGGATCGATAGGATCTTTAAATCCAATCAAACAAAGCCTTTCCGCTTCCCCCACCAAAAACGCTTCGCAAGAGTTGGCCTCCAGCCACCAGGCTTTCTTCTCCGCTAGAAAAAGGGTGGATTTGTTTAACCGCTTTGTTCTTTGCTTTTTTCACCTGTTTGTGTTTAACCGGACCCTCGACCGCAATCTCTGCTAGGCGTTTTAACCATTTTTCTTGTTTAAGTAAGAGATAAACTCGAGCTCTCCGTCCAAACTCCGAGGCTTAGGTCCCGCGGGCTCCAAGCCTGTGCCCCGCCCCCTCCCCCCTGTCCAGGGTGGCTTCGTAGGATTCTTCCAGGAGCCCCGGAGGAGGGGCCCAGCGTTGGGGGTTGCGAGTCCCCACCCCCCACCTGCCGAGCCGCCGCGTCCCCCGCTCGGCCCTCCCGGCTGGGCTGCCTGACCTTTGAGCCGCCTGCAGGTCGCCAGCCTGGTGAGTGCCGGGGTCGGGCCGGCCTCCCCGCCCCCCCACTCTCCGGGGGAGGAAAGGTCTGGCGACCGCCTAGCGAAAGCCCCTCGGCCCGCTCTTCCGACCGGGGCCTGCCGGCCGGAGACCGACTGCCCCCTGCGCGCCCCGGGGACCCCGCGCCCTGCACGCCCCCGCTCGGCCGGCCCGTGCACAGGGCGGCCTCGACCTGCAGCTTCCCCAGGGCCTCGCGGTCGCCCGAGGCTGCAGCGGCGCCACCGGGTCGCGTGGAAGCCCCTCACCCGCACAGGTACCGCAGGTGCAGCGGAGGCACCCGCCGCCGCGTGCCCGCTCCCTCCTGCCGGGCCGCGGGTGGCCGAAAACCCCGGGCGGGAAAGGGACGTTTGCGGGCGCGCCTGGCTTGCACGCCGGGAGCGCGGGGTTAGAAGTCGCTGTTGCAAAAGTCCCGCGTCTGATCTTGGGCCTTATCTCAGACTGATAGCAGGAAGGCCTTTGGAGCCCGCCAAATTTTAACAGCCGGCGCGGATTCCGAATGCTACGACGCTGGCAGTCAGCATTTAAAGCCTATTTGAGCCGTGTCTCTTATGAAAAAAAAAAAAAAAAAAGCAATGTATCGAAGGAAATTTAATTAAAACAAAGATTCTTTTCCCTTTCCCCGTGTCACTCATTTGCCCCATCCGTGGGTGGGACCCCTCACTTCAAAGCAGAAAGATGCCAGGGAGAAAGTTGCCTGTTTTTCCTCGCCCACGGGGTTACTTAGGTAATGTTGTTGGCTTATTTGTTTCTTTTCTGATCGTTTTTCTTTGTCTTCTCCCCGTTCGCTGGTCACGCTCTGGCCTAAAGTCCCAGCATGAAATGTTCCTGCCTGCGGAGTTCAGACTCCTTGCCAAACTGGCACCGTGCCTTGCTAGGCGGCCAGAAACAGCTGAGAGGCTGTCCCACGGGGGTGCCCAGACCGTGCCCTTTTCCGCACCCCTTCCATCGCGTGCAGTTGAAAAGGGGTGTCCGTTCTCATTCAGTTCACGGAGGAACGTATTTCGAAAAGTGCAGTTCAGAAAAAGGCAGAGCAGGAATGTTCTGGCCTTTGAGCTGTCAGACAAGGGAATCCGCACCATCCGCGCAGGGGGAGGGCGGCGGGAGCTGGTGTGCTGCAGACGGGGGAGGGGCCACCAATGAGGGAGCTGCCCGCCCCCGCCCCACCTTGGGGGCTAGGGCGCAGGCATAAAGGGCAGCCTTACCCCGTCTGAGCGGCCAGCTCTCCGAGGGTCATTGGCACCGAGGTATGGATGTTGGGGTGTTGTGATTTTTCCCCCCTCTCTTTTCAAAAGATAGCTTGAAAATAGGCACTGGGAAGTAAGTCAGTTGAAGATGTCTCACGCTGGACTGTCAGCTCTGTCTTCATTTTCCTATGCGTGTCTTCCTGCCACATGGCGTTATTTTGTTCTGATGAAGGGAAAAGTGGCTTTCCTGTTCTGGTAAAAACCCAGTCTGTACTTACCAGCGCCTCAGGCCAGGTGTTTTGCTGAAGTTGCCCGACGCGGTTACATTTTATCTTATCTCTGTTAACCTTCCAGAGATCTCTCGCATGATCATGTCTTCCGTTAAGATTGAGTGTGTTTTGCCGGAGAACTGCCGGTGCGGCGAATCTCCCGTGTGGGAGGAGGCGTCCAACTCTCTGCTCTTCGTCGATATTCCGGCAAAAAAGGTTTGCCGGTGGGATTCGCTCAGCAAGGGAGTGCAGCAAGTGACCGTGGGTAAGGATGAAGGCGGGGCTCTCCCTGGGACCTGCCCGGATGGCTGTCTTTTCCCTGGGGAGTGGCTGTCACCTGATGTGTCATTCCCCAGGGACCATCCTGGTAAAGGGTACTAGATATGCTTTAACACTTTTGGATTGTCCTGCTTTCTGTATCCCCTGTGTCCTCCCACTTTGACCCAGGAGAAACTTCTGGATGGTCAATACTTTCCTCTTCCTCTGTGGGGGAGACGGCAGCATTTCCCCATCTTGTTTTGCTCAGGGGGCGCACAGTAGGGTCTTTCCAAACATCCTCGGGTAACAGCTTTAAAAGTTGCAGACCCCGTTTGTGGCACAGCAAAGGCTGTCTTATCCTGGGTCAGGCCAAACCCTCAATCCGCGAAAAGAAAATAACAGGCATATGCCTTTGAACATAAAAAGAAGGGCTTTCAGACTTACAAAGCATCAACCAGGCCTATCCGGTCATGGTAACAAAAGATTCAGGACGAAATTCAAGGGCATTTGGATGAGATTGTTTATGGCCACGTGATTCCCAGTGGAGGGGTTTCTCATTCTCTGGCTTGAAGGGTGTGGGCTTGGTTAGAGATAAGGAAGTTGCTTATTTTGTGTTAATGAGAAGAGATACCAGGAATTCCTGTGACCTCGGAGGGCTCATCCTAGAACTGGTGACCTCAAACTTTTTTTTTTTTTAATGAGTGGGAACAGCTTCTTTTTTTAAATTTTTTAAATTTATTTTGAGAGAGAGAGAGAGAGCAGGAGAGAGGCAGAGAGAGAAGGGAGCATGACCTGAGCCGAAACCAAGAGTCAGACGCTCAACCTACTGAGCCACCCGGGCGCCCCAAGAGGGAACAGCTTTTTAACTCACCCAGGCATATCAGTTCGGCTGGAGGCAAAGTGACTGTGACCAGCGGTCAGAGTGGGGAGAGGGACCTGTTGCCTTCCCCAGTCTCTCTTTGCCAGGCTGCACACATTAGGGATATATCCCCACCTCCAATCTGCAAACTACCCCCCACAAACCATAGAAAAGGCTTATGATGTCAGCAGTCACTTAGGAAGTCTCAGGCCACAGGTCAGGATCCATGATGAGAATGTGACCTTCCCAATAGTGTCCCGCACATTCTCCGGGCCCCTCGATGGCTGGAATCAACTTCTGAACAGGGCTTTTAGCTAAGACCTGCTCCCGGAGCACCTGGCGCCTTGTGCTTGTTGAAGAGGTGCTCAGAAAATGTTTTCAAAATAAATTCCAGTCAGTTGGTTTCCTGTGATTGCTCACCATGGTAATCAATCTCTCCACTTCAGAAGAAGAAGTCTCTCCTTAATACGTGGAAAAATATTAAACCCAGGAAACCTAACATTTAAAAAGTACAAAATGTAGGGGCACCTGGGTGGCTCAGTCGGTTAAGCGTCAGACTTTGGCTTAGGTCATGATTTCGCGGTTCGTGAGTTCAAGCCCCACATCAGGCTCTGTGTTGACAGAGCAGAGCCTGGAGCCTGCTTTGGATTCTGTCTCTCTCTGTCTCTCTCTCTCTCTCTCTCTCTCTCTCTCTCTCAAAAATAATATAAAAGAAAAAAGAGAGACAAGCCCTGTTTCGGAGGGAGAGTGAGATGTCGCAAAGCCTAGTTACCAGAACCAAACGCAGTTTGTAGCTCTGGGTATCCTGGAGACCAGGTGAATCGAGCATCACTTGCTCTGTGACAGCTACTCTGGTGTCCCCTTGTCCCCCCACCCCAGTTAGGGACCCCCTCCTTCGAACTTGATGTGACACCCCCCCCAGTGTATGGTGGCTGTCGCGGTGTGACTTCCCCGCTTCTCCCACTAGACTGGAACCTTCCAGAAGAGTTGGGTTTCATTCCCCTTTCTAGCCCTGCTGCCCAGAACACTGTTGAATGAATATACTCTGTTAGGTAGTCTGCACCCTTCAACTGAAGGGAGAGGGCACTCCCATTGTCAAAAGAGCTGGAATCCCCTCGGGGATGTCTGGTGGCGCGATGCCTGCGCTGGGCCCCTGGGCCGCTGGCCCACGTGTCGAGTCCTGAATGCTGCTTTTGCTTCTGCAGATGCCCCCGTCAGCTCTGTGGCCCTTCGCCAGTCAGGAGGCTACGTCGCCACCATTGGAACAAAGTTCTGTGCTTTGAACTGGGAAGATCAGTCGGTGGCTGTCCTGGCCACAGTAGATAAAGATAAGAAAAACAATCGATTCAATGATGGGAAGGTGGATCCCGCTGGGAGATACTTTGCTGGTATGGTTTATCTCTAGCACCTGTTGACTGAGCCTTGGCGATAAGCAAGACTTAGAGTTGTACTGGTAATGGGTCTTGGGGTCTTTTATCATTACTTGAGTAGCCTTTGACTGAAAACAAAATCCCGTGAGAAAGGCTTCATAAATATCCCTTTCAGTTTCTGTCTCCAGCAGAGACTAAAGCGTGCATGGTACTTTTGTAGTTTAAATGAGTTTTAAAATAGGGGTTTTGTGGTGTGCCTGGGTGGCTCAGTCAGTTAACCGACTTCATCCGACTTCGGCTCAGGTCATGATCTCGTGGTTCGCGGGTTTGAGCCCCGCATCAGGCTCTGTGCTGACAGCTCAGAGCCTGGAGCCTGCTTCATGGATTCTGTCTCCCTCTCTCTCTGCCCCCCCACCCCCGCCCCTGCCCCTGCTCATACTCTGTCTCTCTCTCTCTCTCTCAAAAATAAATTTAAAAACATTAAAAAAAATTTTTAGACAAATAAATAAATAAAAAGTTTTGGGGCCCCTGAGTGGCTCAGTCGGTTAAGCGTCCGACTTCAGCTCAGGTCGTGATCTCACGGTTCATGGGTTCGAGCTCTGCGTTGGGCTCTGTGCTGACAGCTCAGAGCCTGGAGCCTGCTTCGGTTTCTGTGTGTCTCTCTCTCTCTTCCCCTCCCCTGCTCATGCTCTGTCTGTGTCTCAAAAATAAATAAACATTAAACAAAACATTAAAAAATTACATTGGTACAATTTCATCTGATGTACTATCTATATTCCAGTTTGGCCATTAACCAAATAATGTCCTTTATAGCATTTTTTCCCCTCTGGCACAGGATCTAGTCTATGATTATGTATTGCATTTACTTGACATGTCTCTTTAATCTTCTTTAGTTGGGAACAGTACATAGCCTTTCTTGTTTTTTATGACACTGCCATGTTTGAAGAATATAGTCCCATCCAACTCCCCTTGTTTTTTAAATTTACTATTCTTGTTATTCTTATTATTAATGTTTTATTCGTTTTTTTTAAAGAAAGAGAGAGAGCATGAGCAGGGGAGGGGCAGAGAGAGAGAGAGAGAGAGAGAGAGAGAGAATCTTAAGCAGGCTCTACACTCAGCTCAGAGCCCAATGCAGGCTCAATCCCATGCCCCTGGGATCATGCCCTGAGCCAAAATCAAGAGTCAGACGCTTAACCAACTGAGCCACCCGAGTGCCCCAATTCTGTGGCACTTTGTGAGACAAAATAAAGATGTCGTGAGGGTCGCCTAATATTTTGATCAATATTTGCATGGTGTAGATTTTCCTATCCTTTCACTTAGTCACTATCTGTATCATTATATCTGAAGTGAGTTTCTTATACCTAGCAGATAGTTGGATTTTTTTTTAAATCATCTTGAAAATATTTTAATTGATGTGTTTAGTTATTTACATTTACTGTAATTACTAATATGTTTTGAGTTAGATCTACCGTTTTGTTAGTTGTTTTCTCTTCCTTCCCTCTGTATTTTTTGTTCCTCTGTTTCCCCTTTCCTGCCTGCTTTTGGGTTGTGTGAACATTGTTTTAGAATTCAATTTTAATTTATTTGCGGTGATCTTTTACTCTATCTCTCTGTATAGTTTTTAAGGGCTTCTGAAGAGATTGCAAAATATACAGTTAACTTTTTGCAGTCTAGAACCAATATTTTACCACTTGAATTGATCTTCACTTATTTATGCTATAGTTGTCTTTTTTTTAATGTTTACTTATTTTGAGAGAGAGAGAGCACGCACACAAGAAGGGCAGAGAGAGGGGGAAAGAGACAATTCCAAAGCAGGCTCCTTGCTGTCAGTGCAGAGCCCCAGTCAGGGCTTGATCTCATGAACCATGCAATCAGGACATGAGCCAAAATCAAGAGTCGGACACTTAACTGACTGAGCCACCCAGGCGCCCCTGTGCCCCTGTGTTGTCTTTATATATGTACATGCAAGCCCCATTGGAACATGTGATTTTTGGGGCGTCTGGGGCGGCTCAGTCGGTTGGGCATCCGACTTCAGCTCAGGGAATGATCTCAAAGTTCATGGTTTCAAGCCCCGCATCAGACTCTGCGCTGACAGCTCAGAGCCTGGAGCCTGCTTCGAATTCTGTGGCTTTCTCTCTCTCTCTGCCCCTCCCCTGCTCACACTCTATGTCTCCCTCTCTCTCTCTCTCTCTCTCTGTCTGTCAAAAATAAATAAACGTTAAAAAAAAAAACTAAAAAAAAATCCTACGGCAAATCTTGACACATTCGTCTTAGTAAGCAACCTGTATGTTTAGGTTCAGAGCATTTACCAGAAAAGCTGTGACCTGCTGTCTGTGAGGTGCTCCTGGGATCTGGTCCCCATGTGCACCACTCAGCGCCGGTCTGAGACTCAGGAGTTCTAACCACAGCTTCATTCCCAGTCTTTGGTATGCTAATTAGAACCAGATTCGTGCACATACAAGTTGAAGATGAGCCCGGAGATCATAAACAGCTTTATGGGATGCCAATTTCTGAGCAACATCCCTCTTCACTATTTCTGGGTGCCTTCCATTTTCCTGGCTCTCTCCTTGTCACTCCTCCAGCCAGAAACCACCCTGTCTCTAGGACGGTGCTGTCTCTGGGGACCAAGCAGCAGGAGGGAGGGAGAGAGAGAGAACGTAAACACAGCAGTGTTTGGCTCTGCCTTTTTGGAGCTACGCCTTCACCAAATGGAGAGGAATGTCCCCTTCCCTGAGTCGTGGTTCCTGCAGTTTCTGTTGCTGGCCACCGTCTGCCGTTGCTACCCTTGCCGCGGCACTGACGGAACGGAGAAAGGCGTGGAAAATACCCAGTCTCTGAGCCTCAGGAGTTTCCTTTTCTGCTCCCTGGGCCAGATTCAGAGGGTTCCTCTTGGATCCCGGTCTTCACCACAGCGCTCACGTCCAAGTTCCAGGCCGTGTTGAGTTCAAGCTGGGACATACTGGAAAATAAAACAGAGCACTCCCCACCAGTTAGGTGGCATTGCACATTCTGGTGTTCTTCCCCGGAGCTGCCTGATGTGTACTTTTCAGAGTTCCCAAATAGCTACATAGTTACAGACGTTATAGTTGTGCTCAGGCCAAGAAAATGGGGTTGGCGAACATGTACTGCTTCTTGTCTGGAAGAACTATCCGTAACCTGTTGGTATAAGTTTAATTTGCATTATAAGCAAGGTAGGTGTCATTTATTTAAAATTTTTTAATGTTTATTTTTGAGAGAGAGGGCGCAAGTGGGGGAGGGGCAGAGAGAGGAGGACAGAGGATCCGAAGCAGGCTCTGCCCAGACAGCACAGAGCCTGACACAGGGCTCGAACTCACAAACCATTGAGATCTTGACCTGAGCCAAAGTCAGACGCTCAACCGACGGGGCCACCCAGGCACCCCAGTAGTTGTCATTTTTGGAAACAGGGGACCCAGGTTGGGATTGTATGATCATTTCCTTGATTTGATGATGGGCAGGGAACCCTGGGATAAGAGGTGGTGCAGGGCACGGGGCAAGATGCTGTGGAGCTAACCTCGGTGCTTTTTGGGCTTTGTAGGCACCATGGCTGAGGAAACGGCCCCAGCAGTTCTGGAGCGGCACCAGGGCTCCCTGTACTCGCTCTTTCCTGACCACCACGTGGAAAAGTACTTTGACCAGGTGGACATCTCCAATGGTTTGGATTGGTCCCTGGACCACAAAATCTTCTATTACATTGACAGCCTGTCCTACTCTGTGGATGCCTTTGACTACGACCTGCAGACAGGAAAGATCTGTATGTACTTTTTCATTATTCTTTTTAATACTGCTGGTGAGTTTTTTTCCCCCTCTGTATGTAACCAGTAAGCTGCCTCTTCCTCAACTCGTCTGAAAAAGTCCTTATTTGGGAGGGGCGCCTGGGTGGCTCAGTCGGCTGAGCATCCGACTCTTGATCTCGGCTCGGGTCACGATCTCACGGTTTGTGAGTTCGAGCCCTGACTCAGGCTCTGTCCTGACAGCGCAGAGCCTGCTTGGAATTCTCTCTCCTTCTCTTTCTGCCCCTCCCCTACTCATGCTCTCTCTAAATAAATAAGTAAGCTTAAAAAAAAAAAAGGTCCTCACTTGTCAAATAAGGGTCTGTCTGGTGGTTACTACACCAGTATAGTCACAATTACACAGACTTGACTATTTTTCCAGTGAAGCCATGGCCCTCAACACAACTAATGGTGGCCGCCATTGCAATAATATGAATAGATCCTTAATTCCCTTTCTTGCCACCATCTCTAGAAAGAGGCTCACCTTGAAATGGATCCTATTCTACCAGGATGTGCCTGTAGGGAAGCAATACACAGGACAATGAGCTAAAGGAACAGGAAGTTAAGGTTTGGGGTTGAAATCTCTCACTTGCGCTTTAGTTAACCATAGGAAGCTACTCAGAGACAGATGAATAATCTTCCAAAATAGAGAAGTTTACAAAGTAGTTGCAGATTGTTCAATTCCGTCAATGGGTTCTACATGAGCCGTAGTTGGAAGCTGGGAGGGAAGGAGTTCTTGAGAAAAATCTAGAAGGGAGTGCTTGAAACTGTTTTGTGAAAGGTGCCAAACCACAAGAGCCAAACCCATAATGAAAATGACATGAAAAAAATCACAAGACTCTCGTATAATTTAACCAGAGGCAAACTATTTCAGTACTGATGTTTTTGCTCTGAAATATAAAGTGCTCTGTTTTATGACTGTTTTTACCCATTTTACTTACGCATTTTTTTATTAAAAAAATTTTTTAATGCTTATTTTTTGAGAGAGAGAGAGAGAGAGAGAGAGAGAGAGTGAAACAGAGTGCGAGCATGGGAGGGGGAGAGAGAGAGGGAGACACAGAATCGGAAGCAGGCTCCAGGCTCTGAGCTGTCAGCACAGAGCCCGACGTGGGGCTCGAACTCACAAACCGCGAGATCATGACCTGAGCTGAAGTCGGATGCTTAACCGACTGAGCCACCCAGGCGCCCCTACTTACACATGGTTTTTTTTTTTAACTTTTTTCTTCCATTATAACCCAGTGCAATTATTAGAATGACCTGGATTTCGTAGTTTAAAGTTCCTCTGGAGTTTCATGGTTTTTTTGTATACTGTGATTTCCCCTTTAATGCCAGCCAGTTAGTTGGCTTCAGAATACCTTTCCTTTCAGGAACAAGCTTTTTTTATGTTTTTGAATGTTTCTTTATTTTTGAGAGAGAGAGAGAGAGAGAGTGTCTGAGCGTGAGTAGGGAAGGGGCAGGGAAAGACGGAGACAGAATCTGAAGCAGGCTCTGTGCTGACAGCAGAGAGCCCGAGGTGGACCTCAACTCAAGAACCCCGTGAGATCATGACCTGAGCCGAAGTTGGATGTTTAACCGACCGAGCCACCCAGGCGCCCCAGGAACAAGCTCTTCAGTGTTTAGTTTTGATAAGATGACTTTGGAGCATTTGGCAGAAACAGAACTGGTACATCTTACTAGTTTTTGCACGTGAACTGTTCACATGGTACCATTATTTTTATAATCATAAACTGAAATGTATCAGGTCTAACCATAGCCTGAAATGTATCTAAGATGTGCCAGAGCTTCAGTTCGGGCCAGCCTCAAAGAGAACTATTGGTATTTTATTAAGAATTCTACTTTTTGGAGCACCTGGGTGGCTCAGACAGTTGAGCGTCCAACTTCGGCTCAGGTCATGATCTCATGGCTCGTGAGTTTGAGCCCGCATGGGGCTTTCTGCTGTCGGCGTGGAGCCCCCTTCGGATCCTCTGTCCCCCTCTCTTTCTCTGCCCCTCCCGTACTTGCAATCTCTCTCTCAAAAATAAATAAACATTAAAAATTTTCTACTTTTTTTCTCTCCTCCTCTGAAAGCTTAGACAGATAGGTCTGTACCCAAACCAAAGAGAGTATGATCATCCCCAAATCATGTGGTAAAAATCCTTTGTTGAGGAGTGCCCACTTACATTTCTGGACATTTTTGTTTTTTATTATCTGTTTAATTTTTAAAGTTTATTTATTTTGAGAGAGACAGAGCATGAGTTGGGGAAGGAGAGAGGGAGAGGGAGAATCTCAAGCAAGCTCTGGGCAGCCAGCACAGACCCAGACACAGGGCTTGAACTCACGAAACCACGAGATCATGACCTGATCCGAAACCAGGAGTCAGATGCTTAACCAACTGAGCCACCCAGGCACCCCTGGACGTTTTTGTTTTAAAGTTATGAACTCTTGGGCACCTGGGTGGCTCGGTCGGTTGAGCCTCTGACTTCAGCTCAGGTCATGATCTCGTGGCTCGTGGGTTTGAGCCCTGCATCGGGCTCTGTGCTGATGGCTCAGAGCCTGGAGCCTGGTTCGGATTCTGTGTCTCCCTCTCTCTCTGCTCCTCCCCCAGTCATGCTGTCTCTCTCTCCTTCAAAAAGAAATAAACATTAAAAAAATAATAATAAAAAATAAAGTTATGAGCTCTTCTGAATCATCTCACATGCCAGACCCTGACTAAGCAAACGTGATCAGGATTTACAGTCAGCTTGAGCATCACTGTCTGATGCTCAGTATTGAGCAGCCTGTTGTTTCGGTGTACGCATGTGTGTATTTGTTTGTTTTTGACTACAGCCAACCGCAGAAGTGTGTATAAGCTGGAGAAAGAGGAACAAATTCCGGATGGAATGTGTATTGATGCTGAGGGGAAGCTCTGGGTGGCCTGTTACAATGGAGGAAGAGTGATTCGTTTAGATCCTGAGACAGGTAAAAATAAAAAATAAAAAAAATCCCTGCCCTATCTAGAAAAAAACAGACACTAGCAACGGGAGAAACTACATTACTGACAAAGTTATACAGAGATATATTCAAAGGTCTCGGTAGGGTGATTTTGGAAATAAAGGCCAAACATATAGCCCTGAATTTACAGTCAGTCTTCCTTTCCTGCGGAGGTAAGTCTTTTGGGCCAACACAAATCATCAGGGAAGGTGAAGTCAAATACATGGCTGATATCTGACCTCCACTTTTTGACTCCTCTTTTTGGAATATCCCTAATCCTCTGCAAGGAGTCCAGAAAGGCTGTGCAGGTTGGAGATTTGCTGGAGCTAGACTTTCAATAAAATATTTGCTCCTCTAGGGAAAAGACTCCAAACTGTGAAGTTGCCTGTTGATAAAACAACATCATGCTGCTTCGGAGGGAAGGACTACTCCGAAATGTACGTGACATGTGCCCGGGATGGAATGGACGCGGAGAAGCTTCTGCAGCAGCCTCAGGCTGGTGGGATCTTCAAGGTGATCTGGCTCTTTCTTTTATCTTGAGGGTGAGATTGGGGAGATCTTTGGCTAAGTAACTGAGCCATTAGTGCCTTTTCATACTTGTAAACATCATGCTAGACTTTTAAAAACATTTTATTCAGGGGCGCCTGGCTCAGTCGGTTGAGCGTCTGACCTCGGCTCAGGTCATGATCTCGAAGTTCATGAGTTTGAGCCCCGCGTCGGGCTTTCTGGCATCAGCATGGAGCCGGCTTTGGATCCTCTGTTTCTCTCTCTTTCTCTCTCTCTGCCCCTCCCCTGTTGCACTCTCTCTCTCTCAAAAATAAATCAACATTTAAGAAATAGCCTAAAAATTTTTTTATTTAGATTTTCTAGACTATAAGCCCAGGACGATGTGTTCAGCCTACTTTGTGGTGTACTTCAAAATATTTTGGGGCTTCAGTAGTGCTTGTTGAAATTCTATAAATTGGTAGAATGGGCTTGGAAAACCAGTGTTTGAAACATGTTTGTAAGATCAATTGAGGGGAGCCTGCGTGGCTCAGTCAGTTAAGCGTCTGACTTCAGCTCAGGTCATGATCCCACAGTTCGCGAGTTCAAGCCCCACTTTGGGTTCTGTGCTGTGACAGTTAAGAGCCTGGAGCCTGCTTTGTATTCTGTCTCCCTCTTTTTTCTGCCCCTTCCCCACTCATTCTCTCTCTCTCTCTCTCTTTCAAAAATAAATATACATTAAAAAATTTTTTAAAAAGATCAGGTGATTGTTTTGATGTCACAAAAATATCATTGGGTTTCTTAACTTCTTTTTGCAACAAAACAAACACTGGCAAAAGTCATAGACCTCTCAAGCTGAAAAGAAATAAGAAGGTGGTAGAAATAAAATCAGGTATTTTTAAATTTTATTTTAGAGAGAGAGAAAGACCACGCACAAGCGGGTGAGAGAGGCAAATGGAGAGAGAGAGAGAGAGAGAGAGAGAGAGAGAGAGAGAATCTTAAGCAGGTTCCATGCTTAGCACAGAGCTCGACTCTGAGCTCGATCCCACAACCCCGGGGTCATGACCCCGGGGTCATGACCTGAGCCAAAATCAACAGTTGGATGCTCAACCAACTGAGGCACCCAGGTGCCCCAAATTCAGGTTTAAATCCAAGTTAATTGTAGATGGTTGCCAGTTGGATAAGTAATTCCTTTTTACGATAGGAAATAAAACAAGGATGATTGGTGGCTAAATAATAGTATTATGAATCACAAAACTGCTTTTAAAGAATACTTGGGAGTTAACTTTTAGCAAAGTTTCTCTCCTTTCTTTTTTTAACAGATAACTGGCCTGGGAGTCAAAGGAATTCCTCCCTATCCCTATGCAGGATGAAGACACAGAAAATTCTAGAGCTGAAATTTCTTTTTTTTTTTTTTCAGTTTTATTTTTTTTTTTTATGAAATTTATTGACAAATTGGTTTCCATACTAGAGCTGAAATTTCAATGTAGTTACCAAAAAAATAAATGATGTGATTAACAGGGCTAACTTTTTATTTACAATTTTTTTAAGGTAGAGCATTTTAGTAAGGGGTGACAGGTAGTTTTGATAACACTACAAGGCCTTCTGAAAAGGTATTATAGAAATGTAGAGAATTGTTCAACTGTAAATTAACCTCTTGATTCTTTGCAAATAGAAGCGGAGTGGGGAGGGACCCTATCTGTTCTGTATTCCTTACTTATTATACCTAAAGCTTCAAAAAATTAATAAATACTGGCCTGGTAATGACTTATTATGATTATATTCCTTTTTATTTTTATCATAATTTTATAAAATATACTGCAATGCTAACCTACCCTCATATTATTCTTCCTATATGCTATTTTTTACAAGCTAAAATATTCCTGGAGGTTAAGAATTAAACACTCTAGCAAAATCCATGCTTCCAACAGCCACCTAATAAATGTAAAAGTACTATATGACTTTATAGAAAGAATACTTTTATAAATTTTAATGTGTATTTATTTATTTTAATGTTTTTAATGTTTATTTTTGAGAGAGGGACAGAATGTGAGTGGGGTAGGAGCAGAGGGAGAGAGGGACACAGAATCTGAAACAGGCTCCGGGCTCTGAGCTGTCAGCACAGAGCCCGATGCGGGCCTTGAACTCGCAAACCGTTGGATCATGACCTGAGCTGAAGTTGGACACTTAACCGACTGAGCCACCCAGGTGCCCCTAGAAAGAATACGTTTTAAAAAAAAAAAATAGCTTTATTGAGGGCGCCTGGATGGCTCAGTCGGTTGGACATCTGACTTTGACTCAGGTCATGATCTCATGGTTCGTGAGTTCAAGCCCCACATCAGGCTCCATGCTGACAGCTCAGAGCCTGGATCCTACTTTGGATTCTGTGTCTTCCTTTCTCTCTGTTCCTCCCCTGCTTGTACTCTGTCTCTCTCTCTCAAAAATAAATAAACATTAAAAAAATTTATTAAAAAATAGGTTTATTGAGTATAATTGACCTATACATACTTAAAGTGTACAATTTGATAAATTTGGCGCATATATACATCAATGAAACCAACACCACAAGTAAGATAATGAATTTATCCACTACTCCAAGACTTTCTCTGTGTCTCTTTATAATCCTTTCCTTTGGTTCCTCTGTGTGTCTGCCCTCAGCCCCAGGAAAACACTGATCTGATTTCTGTCACTATTAACTAGCCTTAAAATTGGGTAGTGTGAGGGGCGCCTGGGTGGCTCAGTTGGTTAAGCATCCAACTCTTGGTTTCGGCTCAGGTCATGATCTCATGGTTCATGGGTTCAAGCCCCACGTCAGGCTCTGTGCTGACAGCATGGAGCCTGCCTGGGATTCTGTCTCCCTCTCTCTCTGCCCTTCCCCTGCTCTCTCTCTCTCTCTCTCAAAAATAAATAAACATTAAAAAAAAAGTTTTAAAAAAATTGGATAGTATGATTTCTCCAACTTTGTTCTTTTTCAAAATTGTCTTAGCTATTCTAGTTCCTTTGGCCTTCCATATAAATTTTAGAATCTGCTTAACTATACCTACAAAAAAAATCATGCTGCAATTTTAATTGTAGCTGCTTTAAATCTGTAGAACAATTTAGAGAGAATTGGCATCCAGGAACGTGGTGCGTCTTTCCAATTGTTTAGGTCTTCAAATTTTTTCATCAGTAGTTTGTAGCTATCAGCATATAGATCTTGTACATGTTTTGTTAGATTTATATTTGAGAACGATGTGCATTCTGCTGTTATGAGTGTTTTATAAAAAAATTTTTAATGTGTATTTTTTAGAGAGAGAGAGAGTGTGTGCGCAAGTAGGGAAGGGTCAGAGAGAGAGGGAGACAGAATCCGAAGGAGGCTCCAGGCTCCGAGCTGTCAGCACAGAGCCCGACGCAGGGCTCGAACCCACGAACTGCGAGAGCATGACCTGAGCTGAAGTCTGATGCTTAACCGACTGAGCCACCCAGGCGCCCCATGACTTGAGTGTTTTATAAATGCCAGTGAGATTCAGTTGGTTGTTGGTGGTGTTGAGTTCTTCTATATCCTTCCTGAGCTTCTGTCTTCTAGTTTTGTCAATGGGGAAGGAGTGTTGAAATCTCCAGCTATAATTCTGGATTTGTCTATTTGTCTATTCAGTTCTGACAGTTTTGGGTTTGAGTATTTTGGAACTCTGTTGTTAGGTGCATACACCTTTAAAATTGTATGTTTTGAAGGGGGGGGGACGCCTGGGTGGCTCAGTTGGTTAAGTGGCTGATTTCTGCTCAGGTCATGACCTCATAGCTCGAAGGCTCATGACTTTGAGCCCCGCATCAGGCGCTGTGCTGACAGCTCAGAGCCTGCAGCCTGTTTCGGATTCTGTATCTCCCTGTTTCTCTCCCCCTCCCACGCTCATGCTCTGTCTCTGTCTCAGAAATAAACATTAAACAAATTTTTTTAATAAATAAATAAATAAATAAAATTGTATGTTTTGGGGGACACCTGGGTGGCTCAGTTGGTTAAGCGTCCGACTCTTGATTTCTGCTCAGGTCATGGTCTCACAGTTCATGGGATCAAGTCCCATGTCGGGTTCCATGCTGATAGCTCGAAGCCTGCTTGGGATTCTCTCCCTTCTCTCCCTCTGTCTCAAAATAAAATAAAGAAACATTAAAAAAAAATAAAATTGTCTGTCTTTTTGGTGAATTGACTTTTTTCAGTATGTAATTTCTATCCCTTGAAAATCCATTGAAATCTATTGAAAATTCGTCAAGATTAAATCCTTTTTTTTTAGGTAGAATGCGTTTTTTACCAACTGATTTGGCATATAGACTTGATCTAAAATGTTTACCAGAATTTTTATTTATTTATTTATTTATTTATTTATTTATTTATTTTAATTTGCATCCAAGTTAGCATATAGCGCGATGATGATTTCAGAGGAGTAGATTCCAGTGATTCATCCCCTATGTATAACACCCAGTGCTCATCCCAACAAGTGTCCTCCCTAATGTCCCTTACCCATTTAGCCCATCCCCCCACCCACAGCCCCTCCAGCAACCCTCATTTTGTTCTCTGTATTTAAGTCTCATGTTATGTCCCCCTCCCTGTTTATATTATTTTTGCTTCTCTTCCCTTATGTCCATCTGTTTTGCATCGTAGTGTTTGTATTTATTTATTTATTTTTGAGAACAGAGCTTGAGTCCAAGAGGGGCAGAGAGAGAAGGAGACACAGAATCCAAAACAGGCTCCAGGCCCTGAGCTGTCAGCACAGAGCCCGACTGGGGGCTCGAACTCACGGACCGTGAGATCATGACCTGAGCTGAAGCTGGGTGCTTAACCGACTGAGCCACCCAGGCGCCCCTGTTCTGCACCTTACATTACACATAGGAGTGAAGTCGTACAATATTTGCCTTTCTTTGATTGACTTATTTCACTTAGCATAAGACCTTCTAGTTCCAAGGCTAAATCTTTTTTAAAGATTTTATTTTATTTTTTTTTTTTTTTTAATTTTTTTTTTTTCAACGTTTATTTATTTTTGGGACAGAGAGAGACAGAGCATGAACAGGGGAGGGGCAGAGAGAGAGGGAGACAAGAATCGGAAACAGGCTCCAGGCTCTGAGCCATCAGCCCAGAGCCCGACGCGGGGCTCGAACTCACGGACCGCGAGATCGTGACCTGGCTGAAGTCGGACGCTTAACCGACTGCGCCACCCAGGCGCCCCAAGATTTTATTTTTTAAGTAATCTCCACACCCAGTGTGGGCCTCAAACTTAGAGCCCCGAGATCAAAAGTCACATGGCTCTACCGATTGAGCTGTCCAGGCATCCCATCAAGGTTAATTTTTTTTGCTCTCAGCCATCAAGGTATTTACCATTGCTGTTATTACTTCATTCCTGATATACTAGGTTTCTTTCTGTCTCCTTTTTATTGTTTGAAGAACTTCCTTTAGCAGTTCTTTGAGAGTAGGTCCGTCTGCTGGCTATGAATTCTTTCAGTTTTCCTTTATATGAGAATGTCTTTATTTCACCTTCATCCCTGAAGGTTATTTTCACTGGATATGGATCATGGTTGATAGTTCTTTTCTTTCAACCTCTTGACACTTCAAAAACATGCTATTCCTGGGGTGCCTGGGTGGTTCAACGGGTTAAGCATCCGACTCTTGATTTCAGCTCAGATCATGATCTCACAGTTCATGAGATTGAGCCCCATGTTGGACTTTGCTCTGGCAGCAGAGCCTGCTTGGGATTCTCTCTCCCTCTGTCTCTGCCCCTCCTCCACTTGTGCACGCTCTCTCTCTCTCTCAAAATGAGAAAAAAAAATGAAGTTTTTAAAGAAAAGAACTTTAAAAATGTGCTATTTCCTTTTGGCCTTCATGGTTTCCAATGAGAAAAATGCAGTCTTTGAAATCATTGTTTCTCTACAGGTAATAATTTTTCTCTTGCTTATTTCAAGATTTTTTATTTGTCTTTAGTTTTCAGCCATTTGATTAGGATGTGTCTGGATATGTGTTTCTATGTATTTCTTTGGGTTTATCCTGTTTGAGGTTTTGTCGAATCTGTAGGTTTGTGTTTTTTACCTAACTTGAGAAGTTTGGGCAATTATTTCTTCAAATATTTTTTCTGCCTCACATTTCTCTTCCTGGGACTCCAAAAACTTGAATACCAGACTTTTTGTTGTTATCCCACGAATTCTTGAATTTCTGTTCAATTTTGTTTCAATATTTTTTTTCTCTCTGTTGTTCTACTCATCTATCTTCAAGTTCGCTGGCTCCTTTCTCTGTTTTCTTTGCTATTGAGCCCACCTATTTATTTTTGTTGTTGTTATTTTATTTTTCAGTTCAAAAATTTCCATGGGGTTAATCTTTGTGTTTTTTCTATTCCAATACTTTCCATTTCAATATTTGGAGGATTTTCATGATTGCTCATCCAATCATTTCTATAATTGCTATTTTATTTATTTTATTTTTAATGTTTTAATTTATTTTTGAAAGAGAGAGAGAGCATGAGCGGGGGAGGAACAGAGAGAGAGGGAGACACAGAATTTGAAGCAGGCTCCAGGCTCTAAGCTGTCAGCACAGAGCCCGATGCGGGGCTCAAACCCACAAACTGTGAGATCATAACCTGAGCCGAAGTCGGATGCTTAACCGACTGAGCCACCCAGGTGCCCCTGTTTTATTTATTTTAATATTTACTTATTTTTAAGAGAGGGAGAGAGAGAAAGAGAGAACATGAGTGGGGGAGGGGTATAGGAGAGGGAGACACAGAATCCGAAGCGGGCTCCAGGCTCCAAGCTGTCAGCACAGAGCGAGATGCAGGGCTCGAACTCACAGACCACGAGATCATGACCTGAGCCGAAGTCAGACACTGAACTGACTGAGCCACCCAGGCGCCCCACTGTAATAGCTGTTTTTTTTTTTTTAATATATGAAATTTATTGTCAAATTGGTTTCCATACAACACCCAGTGCTCATCCCAAAAGGTGCCCTCCTCAATACCCATCACCCACCCTCCCCTCCCTCCCGCCCCCCATCAACCCTCAGTTTGTTCTCAGTTTTTAACAGTCTCTTATGCTTTGGCTCTCTTCCACTCTAACCTCTTTTATTTTTCCTTCCCCTCCCCCATGGGTTTCTGTTAAGTTTCTCAGGATCCACATAAGAGTGAAACCATATGGTATCTGTCTTTCTCTGTATGGCTTATTTCACTTAGCATCACACTCTCCAGTTCCATCCACGTTGCTACAAAAGGCCATATTTCATTCTTTCTCATTGCCACGTAGTATTCCATTGTGTATATAAACCGCAATTTCTTTATCCATTCATCAGTTGATGGACATTTAGGCTCTTTCCATAATTTGGCTATTGTTGAGAGTGCTGCTATTAACATTGGGGTACAAGTGCCCCTATGCATCAGTACTCTTGTATCCCTTGGATAAATTCCTAGCAGTGCTATTGCTGGGTCATAGGGTAGGTCTATTTTTAATTTTCTGAGGAACCTCCACACTGCTTTCCAGAGCAGCTGCACCAATTTGCATTCCCACCAACAGTGCAAGAGGGTTCCCGTTTCTCCACATCCTCTCCAGCATCTATAGTCTCCTGATTTGTTCATTTTGGCCACTCTGACTGGCGTGAGGTGATACCTGAGTGTGGTTTTGATTTGTATTTCCCTGATAAGGAGCGACGCTGAACATCTTTTCATGTGCCTGTTGGCCATCCGGATGTCTTCTTTAGAGAAGTGTCTATTCATGTTTTCTGCCCATTTCTTCACTGGGTTATTTGTTTTTCGGGTGTGGAGTTTGGTGAGCTCTTTATAGATTTTGGAGACTAGCCCTTTGTCCGAGATGTCATTTGCAAATATCTTTTCCCATTCCGTTGGTTGCCTTTTAGTTTTGTTGGTTGTTTCCTTTGCTGTGCAGAAGCTTTTTATCTTCATAAGGTCCCAGTAATTCACTTTTGCTTTTAATTCCCTTGCCTTTGGGGATGTGTCGAGTAAGAGATTGCTACGGCTGAGGTCAAAGAGGTCTTTTCCTGCTTTCTCCTCTAAGGTTTTGATGGTTTCCTGTCTCACATTCAGGTCCTTTATCCATTTTGAGTTTATTTTTGTGAATGGTGTGAGAAAGTGGTCTAGTTTCAACCTTCTGCATGTTGCTGTCCAGTTCTCCCAGCACCATTTGTTAAAGAGGCTGTCTTTTTTCCATTGGATGTTCTTTCCTGCTTTGTCAAAGATGAGTTGTCCATACGTTTGTGGGTCTAGTTCTGGGGTTTCTATTCTATTCCATTGGTCTATGTGTCTGTTTTTGTGCCATGTAATAGCTGTTTTAAAGTGCTTTTCAGATCATTACACCTCCCTCTTGGCACCTGTTGATTATCTTTTTCCATTTGAGTTGAGCGTTTCATTGTTCTTCACATGATGAGTAATTTTAAATTATATGAAGAATGTTAATATATTTGTTTTAGCAGACAATCTACACGGTTACATTTGGTCCAGAAGTTCACTTATCTTCTGTGGGTGTGGTTCCAATGTCAGTTGTTTTTACAGGCTTTGCAGTGTTGGGACTTGGGAAGAGGTCTAGCATGAGCTCAGTTGTACAAGTCTTTGATATGTTAATCAGGATCCGATTCCTGTACTTGCAAGTCCGGAGCTGGGGAAAGCGACTCCATAAAGTTGTTTATGAATGCCTGAGCTCAAACCCAACCTGCAAAGGCCTTTTCACTGGGGAGCTCCAGGGAACATGGTGGATCTGATGCCCCAGGACAGCCCCTTCTCCAACCCTCACTGCAAACCACGAGTTGTCTGATCTGTGCTTGTCCTTTCCCGTCCTGATTTCTCCATCGCGTGAGTTCAGAGAGCAATAAGGCTGCCATGGGACTACTCCCAGGGCTCCAAAGAGTGTGTAGCAGGACTTTTTGGAGACCATCAGGAGACCAAAGATGATCTGAAACACGGAACTGGGGACCTTGCTCCCCACCCCCATGCTACAGCTGGCTAGCCTCCTAGCCCAGGCACCTCCAGCCCATTTCTCATTCAAGATAAGTCAGAGAGTTGTGGAATTTGCTGTGGGATTCCAGAGGCCAAGATGGAGTTCTCTGAGGACTTTGAGGAAGGAATCTCCTAAAGTGCAGGAGATCCCAAGCTCCCCAGAATGGCTCTCCTGCTCTCTGCCGGACCCCTGAAACTGGGAATTCAATTTTGTGGGATGCAGGTTCTAGCACCCTTCCCTGGTGGTGGAAGCCTCCCCCATGACTAACATTAATGTTTATTTATTTATTTATTTTTTAATTTTTTTTTAACGTTTATTTATTTTTGGGACAGAGAGAGACAGAGCATGAACGGGCGAGGGGCAGAGAGAGAGGGAGACACAGAATCCAAAGCAGGCTCCAGGCTCCGAGCTGTCAGCACAGAGCCCGATGTGGGGCTGGAACTCACGGACCCTGAGATCATGACCTGAGCCACCCAGGCGCCCCTCTAGAATATTATTCCTGTCTATAGGAACTCAAGGCAAGGGCTCTGCCTATCTTCAGTGCTGAAGATACATAGCAGGTGACTAGAAGTTTGTTTCGTATTCAAGAAATATCTTCCCACAAGGAAACCAGTAAGCCCAGGTGGCTTGACGGTCAAGTTGTACAACACATTCAAGAAGCAGTTCATTTAAGGTTATATAAACTCTTACAGAGAATATGGGGAGGAAAGGGTAAAACCCCCAATTCATTTTATGAAGATAGTGTATTTGTTTCCCAGGCTGCCGTAACAGAATGCCACAAACTGGGTGGCTTAAAACACAGATACTTATCACTGACCAGTTCTGGAGATTGGAAGTCTGAAACCATGTCAGTAGGGCCATGCTCCCTGTGGAACCTATAGTAAACTCTTCCTTGCCTCTTTCTAGCTTCTGGTGGTTTTCCAGCAATCTCTGGTGCCCCCTGGCTTGCAGCTACCTAACTCACTCTTTGCCCCTGTTACCACATGGCATCCTCCCTGTGTCTCCCTGTCTTCACATGGCCGTCTTCTTTTTTTATTAAGAAAACTCTACCCCAAACGTGGGATTCGAACTCACACCCCCAAGATCAGGAGTTGCACGCTCCACTGACTGAGCCAGCCAGGAGCCCCTGGCCATCTTCTTATAAGGACATGAGTCATGGGGTGCCTGGGTGACTCAGTCAGTTAAGCGTCCAACTTTGGCTCAGGTCATGATCTCACAGTTTGTGGGTTCAAGCCCCGCCTCGGGCTCTGTGCTGACAGTTCAGAGCCTGGAGCGTGCTTCGGATTCTGTGTCTCCCTCTCTCTCTCTGCCCCTCCCCCACTCACACTCTGTTTTTCTCTCTCTCAAAAAACAAATAAACATTAAAATTTTTTTCGAAATAAAGGACACGAGTCATATTGAATTAGGGTCCTGCCTTACAGTAGTATGACCTCACCCTAACTAATCCCATGTGCAATGACACTATTTCCACATAAGGTCACATTCTGAGGTACTGGGGGTTAGGATTTCAACATCTTTTTTGCAGGTGCACAATTCAACCCATGATTGCATAGTGAACAACAACAAAAATTTCAGGTTTATCCCATTCATGAACATAGATGCAAAAATCCTAAAGGAAGTATTAGCAATATGTAAAAAGAATAATGTGTTTTTAATGTTTATTTATTTTTGAGAGGGAGAGAGCGTACGCAAGCTGGAGAGGGGCAGAGAGAGAGCGAGAGAGAGGATCCGAAGTGGGCTCTGTGCTGTCAGCGCAGCGCCCAATGCAAGACTCGAACTCACGAACCGTGAGATCATGAACTGAGCCGAAGTCACACACTTAATCAACTGAGCCCCAAAAGGATAATGTATCATGACAAGTTGAGTTTACCCCTGGAATACAATGTTGGTTTATTATTGGAAAACTGGATAATATAACTTAAACCATATTTACAGATTAAAAGAGAAAAGTCGTGATTGCCAAGAAAGACACAGAAAAAGTATCTGACAAATTTTAGCAGCCATTGGTAATTTAAAAAAAAAAAAAACTTAGTGGGGAGGCTGGGTGGCTCAGTCGGTTGAGCAGCCAACTTCAGCTCATGTCATGATCTCGCGGTTCGTGAGTAGGAACCCCGCATCCGGCTCTGTGCTGACAGCTCGGAGCCTGGAGCCTGCTTCAGATCCTGTGTCTCCCTCTCTCTCTGCCCCTCCCCCACTCATACTCTGTCTCTCTTTCTATCAAAAATAAATAAACATTTAAAAAAATTTTTTAAACTTAGTAAAGTAGGAAGAAATGGGAATTTCTATAACCTGGTAAGGATCTCTTAAAACACGCGTACACACACACACACACACACACACACACAAACACACACATTATTCTTAGTGGGAAACGTTGAAAGATTTCCCTTTAAACCAGAGAAAACAAGCCCACAAGCGTTCTACTATCAATAATTCTCTGCACCATTGTACTGAAAACTCTAGCCAATTCAGTAAGAGCAGGAAAAAAGGGTATAAGGATCAGTGGTCTCTAGGGTCAGTGCAGAGAAGCAGGTCTGTGAGGCTCAGGTCAAGAGCTAGGCTGCAGGGTGACAATGTCACGGACATTTAAAAGAGAGCTCCTGGATATTTCGATGTACATCCTCAGGAACCTCCACAGCCTACTTTCTAAGCTAACAACATTGAAGACTTCCCAGATACCTACCTGGGCTAACACAACCAAAAGATCTGTTTCTGGACTATGACCATGCTGGCTTTTCTCCGAGCCAAACCGCAGAACCTGATAAGGCAGGTGGAGATCAGATTTACCATCGAGAGTGAACACGATGCACTCTGCAGTTTGCTACAAACCCGCTTTGCCAAAAGCCACTTCCTACTCACATTGTCACCCCGCATCCTCCAAGTACTGAATTCAGAGGGGTGTACCCCAGTGTATTACCGTCCTTATTCCCCAAAATTGCGTATAGTCTTACACTGATGGACATGCTGAGGATTTCCCGCGATGCCATTAAGATATTATAGGGATGCCCGGGTGGCTCAGTCTGTTAGGCATCTGACATGGTTCGTGAGTTCGAACCCCGCATCAGGTTCCCTGCTGTCTGCACAGAGCCCACTTCGGATCCTCTGTCCCCCTCTCTTGCTGCCCCTCCCCGACTCACGCTCGCTAGTTCTCTCGCTCTCTCAAAAATAAAAATAAACACTAAAAAATAATATGAAGATATTATATACTATATGTATCATATGATACATTATCTCCATTTTGTAGATAAGGAAACTGAGGCTCAGAAGAAATCTGACCAAAGTCAAACTATGCTGGCGTGAGATGATAGAAAATATAAAATATCGGTCTCTGCCCCTGGTTCCTGGCACAGAGCTCCTAAAACCCTTGAATTTCGTAAATGATAAGAGCTCTAGGAGGATCTCTTGTTCAAATATTTGTCTTTGACCCTGGTTCCTGACACAGGGCTTCCCGAAACCCTTGTACATTTCTAAGTGATAAGAACATTAGGAGTGGGTCGCCTGGCTGGCTCAGTCGGAAAAGCATGCAACTCTTGATCTTGGGGTTGTGAATTTGAGCCCCATGTTGGGTGTAGAGATTACTTAAATAAATAAATAAAGCTTGCAAAAAAAAAAAAAAAAAAAGAACTCTAGGACCATCTTTTGTTCTAATGAGGTGACTGTAGGTGAGTCCTGGATGGGGGCTGGTCACCAGAAGGATCAAGCCACGATTAGAAGCTTGGGATTTTCAGCCTCCTGAGAAGGGAGAGGGCTGGAAACAGAGTTAATGATCAATCATGCCTACATGAGGAAGGCCTCATAAAAATCCCAATAGTAGGGGGCTCAGGGAGCTTCTGGGTGGGTCAACACATTCGCATTCTCGGAGGAGGATGAACCCCATCACCACAGGGACAGAGAAGCTTCTGTGCTCGGGACCCTCTCAGACTCCACCCTATGTATCTCTTCGTCTGGCTGTTCATCTGTATCCTTCCTTTATCACGTCCTTTAATAAACTGGCAAATGTAAGTAAGGGCTTCCCTGAGTTCTGTGAGCCGCTCTAGGCGATTAATCAAACCTGAGGAGGGGGTTCATGGAAACCACCAATCTGTCGCCACAACTCCCGTGGGCAACCTGGGAACCTACTACTTATAATTGACATCTAAACTGGGGAGAGGGGCAGTCTTGTGGGAGTGAGCCCTCAACCTGTGCGATCTGATTCTATCTCCAGGTAGATGATGTCAGAATTTAGTTAAATTATAAGACATCCAGCTGGCGTCGCAGAGAATTGCTTGGTGTGGAAAGAAACCCCTACACATCTGGTGACCAGAAATGTCAGAAGTGGGGGCACCTGGCTGGTTCAGTCGGTTAAGCGGCTGACTTCGTCTCAGGTCATGATCTCACGGTTCGTGGGTTTGAGCCCCGCATTGGGCTCTGTACTGACAGCTCAACACCTCGAGCCTGCTTCAGATTTTGTGCCTCCCTCTCTCTCTGCCCCTCTCCTGCTTGTGCTCTCTCTCTCTCAAAAATAAATAAACATTCAAAAAAAATAAAAAAGGGTCGCCTGGGTGGCTCAGTCGGTTGAGCATCCAACTTCGGCTCAGGTCATGATCTCAGGGTCTGTGAGTTCGAGTCCCACGTCGGGCTCTGTGCTGACAGTTCAGAGCCAGAGGCTGCTTCAGATTCTGTGTCACTCTCTCTCTCTCTGCCCTTCCCCCGATCATGCTGTGTGTGTCTCTCTCTCTTAAAAATAAATATTAAAAAACTTTTTTTAAATAATTAAGACGTGTCAGAAGTGAAATGTTCTGTATAAAAGTAAAAGAGAAGCATTAGGGGGAGTCTGGGTGACTCAGTCTGTTAAGTGTCAGACTCTATCTATTTCGGCTCAGGTCATGATCTCACAGTTTGTGAGTTCGAGCCCCCGAGTCGGGATTATCTTCCTCTCTCTCTGCTCTTCCCCGTCTTGTCTCTCTTTCTCAAAATAAATAAACTTTAAAAAGAGAGAGAGAGAGAGAGAAGCATAGGAAGAAGTAGACTGTGTTTTTCCCTATACAGAAGAAGGACTGGGTGGTGTTTCTCCTTTTTTTAACACGACTGTAAGTGGTAGAACTAAGTGCCAAATGCAGACAGGTCTGAATGTAAAAGATGCCTATTACCTAAGAAAAATCCAACTCGGTATCTTCCTGAAGACCCATTCTTCCTTGGGGCATGTGGCAGCTCTCCTTCCCACAGGGTCCTCCAAAGCCTCCAAGCGCTAATCACACAAAGTGCCAATCACTGATCCTCGAAGAATCCAATTAAGGAAACAAACTCCAACTCAGAGCTTCACCCGTCACCGGCCCACGTGAACACCAGCACCGCGGCCCCTCTCGCAGTGACGGACAGCCACAGACCCTCAGCAGCGTCACAGGCCTCCGGCCACTAATCACCTCGGGGCTCAGCATCCCCGACACCCCTGGCAGCTGATCACTGACCTTCAGAAACTGCCCATGGCCAGACCATAGGGGATGTCAGAACACACAGGAAAAGCCCTCAATTCCGGACTGGCAGGGTCTGAGATTTTACCCTCTTGGAAGCTGACAAGTTTTACAGCTGCTGACAGAAGGCACGAGACCGCTGGGGACTTTACAGAGGATTTTCTACTCCTTGCACAGTGGACAGCACGCACGTCACGTCGGCACTCCGCATCCCCCAGGTCTCAAAGGGGTGACACGGAGGGGCCCCGGCGGCTGCCACACATGCAGTGGGTTTCCATGACAGCCAAGAAACGCTGAGCTCGGACGATCCAGCGCCCGTTTTGTCCCAGCGGGAGACGTTACCTCATCCCCCCCAAGGTTGCTCGCTGTTGACACAATCCTGACAATTAGCCAAGGTAATGAGTGGTCAGGGCCTTGTATTCTTTTAATTTTTTAAATGTTTATTTTTGAGAGAGAGAGAGAGAGAGGGAGAGAGACAAAAAGTACAATCAGGGGAGGGGCAGAGAGAGAGGGACACAGAATCCGAAGCAGGCTCCAGGCTCCAAGCTGTCAGCCCAGAGCCCGACGCGGGGCTCGAACCCACGGACCGCGAGATCATGACCTGAGCCGAAGTCGGACGCTTAACCAACTGAGCCTCCCAGGCGCCCCAGGGGACCTTGTATTCTCAGACATCCTGGAAGTCATCTAAGGCCAGGCTATTACACCGCACGCCGCAAGCCACACAAAGGAGTTTAGACTGATTTTGCTGGTTTGGTGTCACTGTTCCCCATGCTTGCCCACCCCCCTCCCCCCGTGCACAAATAGATAACCCAAAGGGGCACACTTTATTCCAGCTCCGAATTTGTTGTTGAACTTGATTGGAAACACCATTGCATTGGTTGGGTTAAGTCTAATGGGGTAGTGACATCAAGTGCCTGTAGCCAAGTTGCTAGGCATGGCATAATCCGAGGCCACTCGGGTGTCAAGAGAAGCAGATGAATTTTTATCAGTCAGATCTAAAAAAGGCCGCGCTGGCCCGTGTGTGTGTGTGTGTGTGTATGTGTGTGTAGGTATGAGGGAGGCTCAGGAGGATGCCTGATGCCTCAAGCACAGCAGAACAGTTGAGGACCGGCCACGTTCAGAAGTTCTTCTGTGTTTTGTCATCACAGGGAAGTGGTGATAAAGTCCAGGCTTCAGCGCTTGACCTAGGGGACAAAGAGAGGATTGTCTCCTCACCTCACACCTCTCAGAGGCTAGCCCACGTGCTCCCCCAAGTACCCTCTTTCCACAGCCAGGAAATCGGTGTGTCCCATCCCAGGGCCTGTAACTTCACTTTTATCCAATCTTCTCCTACCTGCACCCAGACCTTTCATCTAGAAGGGCAGGTGCAAAAAGACCAAAGGCGTTTTTATAAAGAGAGAGAGCATGCAGGAGAGGGGCAGAGAGAGTGGGAGACAGAATCCCAGGCAGGCTCTGCCCTGTCAGCACAGGGCCTGACGTGGGGCTCGAACTCACAAACTGTGAGATCATGACCTGAGCCGAAGTCAAGTCGAAATCAAGAGTCGCTTAACCTATTGAGCCACCCAGTGACCCCTAGTTTTTAATTTTTTTTTTAATGTTTATTTACTTTTGAGACAGAGAGATACAGATCATGAACAGGGGAGGGTCAGAGAGAGAGAGAGGGAGACACAGAATCTGAAATAGGCTCCAGGCTCTGAGCTGTCAGCACAGAGGCCGACGCGGGGCTCGACCTCACGAGCCGTGAGATCATGACCTGAGCTGAAGTCGGACGCCCAACCGACTGAGCCACCCAGGCACCCCGACCCCTAGTTTTTTAAATGTCTTCTATCTTGGCCACTGGGGCCCACCCACCGTAGGGGAACTCCATGAGCATGGACTCAATCGAGTAGTGGTTATCCTTATATTCTAGCACCACATCCATCCAATGAGGGAATCCAGGTGACTGAACCAGGATGAAGTTTGAATCTCCTAGGCGTCCTTGGGGCTGAGCTGTCACCCAGATGGTTATGAACCAGGTTAGCCTGGGATGGCCATGAAGAGAAGGAAAGATACATGGTGCCCAGGCATGGCAGGGCAGAATCTCTGATTTTCACCACTTTTGTCCTGATCATTATCTAGGAGGTATCTAACAGGAAATGGTCCCTTTTTGGTGACAGCCACATTCAGTGACCAAACTGCCTTACTAAGGTGTGTGGACCAGGAGGAGGTGAGAGGGGTAGAGTCTGAGATCCTTTCGAGCCCAGTTTTGAGGAGCCAATGTTCAACATCGGCTATCTGCCAATGGTAGGGAAGCACAGGATGTCTATCAAATACTTTGACTCTTGGCCCATTGTCGGGTGGCCTTTGCAACAAGAGGTACACCACTGTCAAGACTGCGGATGGTCTGCATCTGAAAGAGTCTTTTACTTTGTGCCCAGTCTCTGATGATGGATGCCTTACCATGTCCAGGGGACAATGGCAGCCTTTGGGGCAGCACCGGCTCCATCAGCGGCTTGATTCCAGTACAGTCTCATCAGAGAACAGGCCCTTACTGTGGACGGCCACATGGCTGATCCAGACTGACCTCAAACACTAACCACACTAACCTTACTGATCCCCATAGGCCTGCATCATCGCCTCCCAAGTCCCCATCATGCACACCGGAGACCCTTTATCAGACAACAGGTGCCACCCCTCCCACCCCCCAAGAGTCTCTCAGGCGCTGAAACCTCAAATCGAGTTCCAATCTTATGCCAATTGCTATTAAGCTGCTTCTGAGAACCACTTCTATTTCCTGTCCCCATCCCTAAGACCGCCTTCCCTGAGAGTCACAGGTGCAGTGAGACCACCATTTCCTATTAGCGTGGGAAAGCCAAATTGCCCTAAAGCTGTGATTTTTTTTTTAAACTCTTTTAAAGTATCAGAAGTCTTTTCTTTTTTCCCCTCAACATTTATTCATTTTTGAGAGAAAGAGACAGCATGAGTGAGAAAGTGGGAAAGGGGCAGAGAGGGAGGGAGACACAGAATCCAAAGCAGACTCCAGGCTCTGAGCTGTCAGGACAGAGCTGGACTCGGGGCTCGAACTCACAAGCCGTGAGATCATGACCTGAGCTGCAGTTGGGCGCTTAACCCACTGAGCCACCCAGGCGCCCCGGAAGTCTTTTCAAAGACAGATAAACGGAGGAGGCTCCTCCTGGAATCTGGGTTTCCTCATTAAATTAAAGGAGGTCAAGAACAAGACCCCGCCTTTTCTGCAATCACTCGCCCCGCCCCCAGCTCAAGCAGGCATATTTATTGGGTGAAAAGAGTGCCAGTCAAAGCAAGACGCGCCCCTTCACAGCCAAAAGGCACGTGCTACTTAAGGGCGCCGGGATCAGACGTTCTCACTGGTTGAAATGTCTGTCAATCAAATCTTCGCTCCCGCCCCCTGGCCGCGGAAGAGCGGCGGATCCAGATTCAGCAGGACCTAGAGCTCTTAGTTGGCTGCACGCTGGCCCTTCATGTGGAGAGCCCACCTCCCACCCTCTAAAGGTGTCATAGCTGCTCTGATGAACAGCTGATTAACCCCAGGACTGTCACTGGCCCACAGTTCGGTGACAACTGGCTCTGCCTCTTCCTGAGCAGCTAATGGCACAGAGACAGGCAAACCTGCGAAGAGGCTCTGAGCCCAGCCGGCTTCTGTCCGCTGGTCCCGTTAAGGTGTAGTGTTCAGTCCCCGGGAAGGGAGACAGTGAGACAGCGTTGTAAGTGCGTAGTGGGGCAAGGAGTCTGCGCAACAGCCACACTAAGGAACGCAAAGACCTGGGGGCGGCCCAAAACACCGCTGGTCTCATCTAGCTCTTAGGAATGGACTTCAGACCGCCTGAGTTTAATCCCAGCATAGGAAATTTTACCCATGTGTGTGCATGTGTGTGCTTCTTTAAAAAATATGTTTACATTCTCTGTAATTGTGTTTTCTGTAAGATTCTGTAATATGGCCATGGTGGTACTGTAATTTACAACCCTGGTTTAAAAGTTAAACAGGGGTGCCTGGGTGGCTCAGTCGGTTAAACATCTGACTTAAGCATCTGTGCTGACAGCTCAAAGCCTGGAGCCTGCTTTGGATTCAGTGTCTCCCTCTCTCTCTGCCCCTCCCCTGCTCACACTCTGTCTCTCAAAAATGAATAAGCATTAAAAATTTTTTTAATAAAATAAAAGTTAAAAAGACAAAAATCATAACTTATGATCTGTTATTGATTACACAATATATAAAATATATAAACGTTAACATCAATAATCTGAATTGTGAGGGGGGAGGAATAGTAAAAGTGTCAAGTTTAGGAATGCTACTGAAGTTAGTTTTTTTTTTTATATTTCTTTACTTTTGAGAGAGAGAGGGAAACACAGAATCCAAAGCAGGCTCCAGGCTCTAAAAAGAGACCCTGCGAGATCGAACTGCGAGATCATGACCTGAGCCGAAGTTGGCTGCTCAACCAACTGAGCCACCCAGGTGCCCCTGAAGTTAGGTTTTTACCAGCTTATAATAGGTTGTCATAATTTTAAGATAATTTAGGTAATCCTCATGGTAACCACAAGGGAAAAAATACAGTAATTACACAAAAGAACATGATAAAGAAGTCAAAGCATACTGATACCAAAAGACATCAAAGCACCACAACAGACTGATTTACAAGCACCAGAACAACCAAATTACAAAACAGAAAACAATGAACAAAATGGCAATAGCAAATCCTTACCTATCAATAATTAACCTTAAATGTAAATAAATTAAATTATCTAATCAAAAGACAAATGGCTGAATTGATTGAAAAAAAAAAAAAACCCAAGAGATTCACTTTAGCCTTAAGGACATACATAGACTGAGGACAAAGGTTTGGTAAAATTTCAAGCAAATGGTAACACCAAAAAAGCAGGTGTAGCTATATATATATATATATATATATATATATCAGACAAAATAGACTTGAAACTAACAAAGGTAAATTTTATTAATCAAAATGTCTTTTTCAGATCCCAAAGTGACCCCTCTGAGCTTGCTGTTTTTTCGTCAAAATTAAAGCTTCCCACAAAGAGGCCACGTCTGTAGGGCAAGTGGAATTTTTCTGGAAAGGGGAGAAAGCAGTTCCAGGTAAGAAGAATGATGGCCCAGAGGCTGATATGACTTAGAATCTTGCCAGAAGCAGAAGCTGAAAAGTGTGTGCAGAGAGTGTTTTTCATTTAGATGGAATCTGTTCGAATCCACATACGCCCTCGCATACCAAACCCAATGCAGTTTGTGTGTGCTGAGGAGGGGGAAAAATACTCAACACATGTAGAGAATGAACAGCAAGGGGGAATTGAGATTTTAAAAAAGGGGAGTCCTCTCTGAGGGGCTGATACTTAGCAAACACTTGAAGGAGGGAAAGGAGTTGGAAAGAGAATAAAAGGACAAGACTACAGCATTTCTAGTCCCCCGGAGATGTACGTGTAATTGGCACCCCACAGCCTTCATCCGTGGCTGCTCTTCCCCCAAACTTCAACTGAGACCCTGGCTCCTCATTCTGACTCTGGCAGAGTTCCCCAAACCCTCTCTACCTTTGAGATGATTGACTCCAAGAATCCTGCCGCTTTTTCTGACCACTACTCCCAACGACCCAGACTGGCCTTAAGTCATTTTTCAAGCCTCGTCTTCAGAAACCTCCACTTTCCATACCAGACCCCAAGCCTCCCAGAAGTAACTGCTAGGGGTCCAAAACCGCCTTCTATTTCGAGTCCACAATCTAAACATTCCCAAAACCATGATTTCCACGATTTCACTTTTTAGGGCACTCATTTAAAAACTTCCACGGTCACTACATTAATGTTAATGAGGATTCATTCATTCAACTGATATTTACAAACACCTATTCCGTGTCGGGCAATGTTATAAGCACTCTCAGATTAATCCTCTCAATATCCCTAGGTAGTTAATGCCTTTAGCCCCAGTTGATAGAAGAGTAAAATGGGAACATAAGGTCACACATTTGGTATGGAGGGGGCTGTGATTTGAACCCAGGCAGTCTGGCTCAAGAATCCGTGCCCTTAACCACTATGACTAGCAATCATGGCTCTTGTTTCAAAGTTCTCTCTTCAGTTAGATACTTCCTTTAGGTCTTTCTCAAATGCTAGCTCAGTGAGGCCTTTTTCCTGGCCACTCCAGCTAAAATTGACACACACACACACACACACACACACCCTCTACCCTTTCTTGCTTCATTTTTCTCCTTCACATTTATCACTATATTATACATTTTACTTATTGATCTAGCAATTAGCACTACTCAAATTTGTTATTTACATTTATTTATTATTATTTTTAACATTTATTTTTGAGAGAGAGAGACAGAATGTGAGCAGGGGAGGGGCAGAGAGAGACACACACACAGAATCTGAAGCAGGCTCCAGGATTTGAGCTATTAGCGCAGAACCCGACGCAGGGCTCGAACCCACGAGCTGGGAGATCATGACCTGAGCCAAAGTCGGACGCTTAACTGACTGAGCCACCCAGGCACCCCTGTTCTTTACATTTATTATGTCTCCTATAGAAGTCAGCCCCTAGAGGGCAGAGATGTGTGCCTGTTTTATTCACTGCTGTAGCCCCTGTCACACAGTAGGCACTTGGTAAATATTGGTGGGATAGATGAATGAATGAATACGTGAGGGAATGAGTGATTGAACCCTTCCAATGACGGTGAATTCCAGGATGCCTTGCCTGGATCCTGGTTGGCCCTGGATTCACTCCTCTGACTCATACGCAACTGACTTGGCTCTGCTTACAGAGCCATTTAAACTTGCAATTATACCACTCCGATGAATTTCTATTGAGAAAATTTGCCCTAGAGTGAATTACGAGCCAATTTAATTCCTTGTTCAATGTCATACAGCGGTGCACTTCACCCAAAGCCAATTTTGGGCTATTTTAATTTTTCTGAAATTGTTTTCAGTGGGATGAATCATTTTCGGGTTAACTTTTACAATGATGATTCGATCTATGCATCCATTTTCTTATCTGTGTCATGTTTCGGCAATAATAGCTTTGCCCCAGATATCTTCCTTGGTCTCGGGCTGCTCCTTGAACAGCTCAGGCACATTGTTGCTTCAGGGACCGTGCTGATTGTTCCCTCCACCAGAAATGCTGTCACATCTGTGTAGTTCATCTATTGTTTCCTTGACATTTTTTTCTTAAAAAAAATCATCTTTTTTAAAAATCATTTTTCAATAAGGTCTAAGCTGACTATTCTATTTAAATACAAACTTCTGTCACCTTACACTCCTGATCCCCCTTGAATTTATTTATTTATTTATTTATTTATTTATAAGTAATCTTTGTACCCAATGTGGGGCTTGAACTCACGACCCAGAGATCGAGTCAGTTGCCCCACAAACTGAGCTAGCCTGGTGCCCCCTGATCCCCCCCTTAAATTTAACGTATACTTACCATCTCACAACATACAAATAAACATAACTGGTTGCCTTGTTTATTGTCTGTCTCCCTCTGATGGAACAGAAGCTCTAGGATGGCAGGGAATTTTGAATCTTATGTTCCCTGCTGTGTCCCCACTGCTTATAACAGTGCCTGGCACCCAGGAGGCACTCAGTAAATATTTGTTGAATGAGTAGCTCCTGTCATTCTGTGCTTCGTTTGTGGCCAGTTTTCACCAAGTCTAATATTTCAGGGTCAAAATTCGCAGGTTCACATTTTGTTGAGAACATTGGATCCTTCCACCGATTAGTGTTCCCTCAACATGTTTTATTTTTTTTACGTTTGTTTATTTTTGATGGAGAGCACGAGTTGGGGAGGGGCAGAGAGAGAGCGGGAGAGAGGACCCCAAGTGGGCTCCATGCTGACAGCAGCGAGCCTGATGCGGGGCTCAAACTCACAAACCATGAGATCATGACCCGAGTTGAAGTCAGATGCTCAACTGACTGAGCCACCCAGGTGCCCCTTCCCTCAACACATTTCAAAGTTCAGAGTTCTGACTGTCATCAGTTTACTCTGGGGTGCTTATGGCTATCAGTGACGGTTGTGAATCTGGTAAGATGTTTTGTTTTTATTTCCTAGGTAATCCATGACAAAAACTGTAAGCAAGGCCCCTTCTGCAGTCCAGAATTGTCTGAGACGGGCTTCGCTAACCTGGCAGGGCAAAGGAGAGAAGGCAGCCAACGGAGACTGTTAGCAACGTGGCTTTGTGGGTAATGAGCGCATTCCCACTGCGGAGTTCTGGAGGCCGGTGGAGAACACAGTTTAGAGATGTCCCAACTGAGGGCCCAGGGAAAAAGGATGGAGAGCGCTGGGCAGTGGCGACGACGTGGCCTTCACCGCTGGGTGGAGATTGGAAAACTGCCGTGATTTACAAAAGCTGGTCACATGTTTACCCCATGACTTAGCAATTCCGTTCCCAGGTATATGCCCAAGAGAAATGAGTGCATCTATCCATCAAAAGATGTATACGACAATAACAAGATGTATGCAAGGACGGCCACAGAATTATTCTTAATAGGCCCACATAGAAAACTACCCAAATGTACCCATCAACACTGGAATGGATGAAGTGTGGGCTGTTCATACAATAGAAAAGATTACAGCGACGAAAATGGTGAAACTTCTGATTACATACCGGTGCGGCTGCATCTCACAGACATCATGCTGAATGAAAGAAGCTGGACATAAAAGTGTATGATGGCACTTATATGGATGTCCCAAGCCAGAAACTAACTTAGGTTGTTAGAGGTCAGGAGAGTGGTTACCCTTGGAGAGGAGAGGGGTGGGGTTGGGGGGTGGACCTGAAGGGAGTATCTCGTGTTCATGTTCTCTCTCTTGACCTGGGTGCTGGTTACATCGGAGTGTCCAGTTTGTAAAAAGTAAATGAGCTTTGGGGCACCTGGGTGGCTCAGTCAGTTAAGCCTCCGACTCTTGGTTTCAGCTCCGGTCAGGATCTCACGGTTCGTGAGTTCCAGCCCCACATCAGGCTCCTGGCGGACAGTGTGGAGCCTGCTTGGGATTCTCTTTCCCTCTCTCTCTGCCCTTCCCCCACTCACCCTTTCCCCCTCTCTCAAAATAAATAAATAAATAAGTAAATGAGCTTTGAAGGCTGTATGTGCATTTTAATTGAGTGGATAAAACACAAGTTTTGGGGTGCCTGGGTGGCTCAGCTAAGCACCTGACTCTTGATTTTGGCTCAGGTCATGATCTCCCGGTTCGTGAGTTCAAGCCCCATGGCGGGCTCTTCACTGACAGTGCGGAACCCACTTGGGATTCTCTCTCTCCCTCTCTCTCTTTGCCCCTTTCCAGCTGGCTCTCTCTCTCCCTTTCTCTCTCAAAAACAATAGAAATTAACTTAAAAAACAGGGGCGCCTGGGTGGCTTAGTCGGTTAAGCATCCAACTTCAGCTCAGGTCATGATCTCGCAGTCTGTGAGTTCGAGCCCTGCATCGGGCTCTGTGCTGACAGCTCAGGGTCTGGAGCCTGCTTCAGATTCTGTGTCTCCCTCTCTCTCTGCCCCTCCCCTGCTCATGCTCTGTCTCTCTCTGTCTCAAAAATAAACATTAAAAAATTAAAAAAACAACAAGTTTTGAGGGGTGCCTGGGTGGCTCAGTTGGGTAAGCAGCTGACTCGGTTTTGGCTCAGGTCATTGTCTCATGGTTCGTGAGTTCGAGCCCCGCATCAGGCTCCACACTGACAGCATGGAGCCTGCTTGGGATTTTCTCTCTCTCCCTCTTTTTCCGCCCCTCCCTGCTCATGTTCTCTGTCTCAAGATAAATAAGCTTAAAAAAAAGTTTTGAGGTGGCCAGGGTGGCTGGGCCCCAACGAGGGAGGGGGAAGGTGGTATTGTTGCCATCAGAAAGGGAACAAGGGCATGGATTTTAGGATTTAGTCTAAGTGCAGCCCCTTGTTTGACCAGAATAGAGGTTTCTAGAGAGCCTGGGAGCTTGATGAGGAGGCAGGACTGGGAAGACTGGAAGTGCTCATCTGCTCATCCACCGTGGCTGGAAGCCTGAAGGGCCTTGATGGTGGGGCAGGGCACTTACACCAGAGGTAACAATACCACATCTCTGAAACACATACCGTACCCATTCCTGCTCTAAGTGAACTGACATGCCTGAACACCTGCCCTCGTGGGACTTCCATCCTGGATGGGGTCAGTTGGGGGGGATATGTTCTCTGGGCCAAGGGCAGGGTATGGCACAACAGGCTGGCATTTATTATAGGGAGTATCACTCCAATATACTCAGGTACTTCGTGGCTAGGATAACACAGCCCTTGCCCTTCCGTGGTCCCAGTAACTGCAGGCTGGGAAGGTGGAGGGTACTCCCTTGACACGTTAGGATTCTCTACTTTGGGGGGCCTATCCTTAGGTTGGGAGACTGGTCCCACAACAAAGCACTCAGAGAGTGAAATTGCTCACTTCCGGGAAGGTTCATATGGACATTGCTCCCACCTTAGCCACATGCCAGTGGACTAAGGCTCCTCCTGAGACTCAGTAGCTAGGGATAGACATCACCTCTAGTGGTGGGTCCATCAAAGCCAGATTTTCTTCTGGTAGCCAGGGACTGGGGGCTCCTGCATTCTCTGAAGTCCCAAGCAGGCACATGCGCAGAGATGGTAGCAATGAGCATGTAATCTGGGAGTTCCAAAGTATGAGCCATGGAATGAGGCCATCGGAGAGAGGGCAGAGATGCCAGGGGCATGAAGGGGAGCCCAGATGTCCACACTTAACAGGGATTTAGGAGAGACTCCCTGGAAAGAAACAGACAGCCAGGGCAAGTCTCCCACTCCATCTTCTAGACCCCTAAGGACACGGAAAGCCTGAAAGTATGAGACCCTAGTGGAAGGAGACAGCATATTTCCAGAGAGGGAATGTGCAGGGGCAGACTTCCTGCGCGCGCGCGCGAGAGAGAGAGAGAGAGAGAGAGAAAGAGAGAGAGAGAGAGAGAGAGAGAGAGAGAGAAAGGAGAGAGGAGGGGAGCAAAGACACAAATGCATACACAGAGATGAGATGTGCATCTGGAGTTAGAGACCACCAAGACAGGGACAGAAGGGAAGAGAGAGGCCTCCAGACTCACCAAGACAGAAGACAGGTAGAAATCCCAAAGCTCAAAGAGAAACAGAGAAGGTAGCAAGGGAGGCAAACACTCATCCTCAGCAATAGAAAAGCCCTGCTCTGACACACCACCCTTGATCCCTGGTGGTCCTGACCCTTCTTCTAACACAGGAGGTCCCAGGGTGGTAGCTTTTCTCTAAAGATGGTTGTCATCAATTTTTTCCTATAGGCTACACCCCCATCCAGAGGAGCCCTGAGGCACCATAGAGGCGGTCCAGGTTATCCTGCTGGAGAGAGAAGCCCCGTGGAAGATCAAAGAGCCAGACATGTGAATGAAGAAGCCATCTTGGACGGCTATCCCAGCTGAGCCCTCAGATGCCTCCAGCCCCAGCCAGCATCTGACTGCAACCTCCTGAGGTCCCAAGAAGAGCCACCTGCCTGAGCCCAGTCAACCACAGGACCATGAAAGACAATACTAAATTGTGTTAAGCCACTAAGTTTTAGGGTGGGTGTTACCCAGAATACTCCAAAACAGGCTGCAGTGGCCTGTGAAGACCTGAAACCCCCATTCTCACATCCCCTCCTTGCAACAAAACCAACACCAGCCAGTCAGACTTTCAGTCCCTTTAATAAGGTGCTCTGAAGAAAGGGCAGAATGACAGGCAGGCGGTGAGAAGATGATGCTTCTTAAGCCCCACTTGGCAACTGGTCAGTCCTCATCCTCCGGAAGCTGGATCTTGCTGGGGTCAAAGCAGTTGGATTCCATGATGGGGAGGCCATTGGCCTCTCGGTACTTAATAAGCCTCTCAGCTTCCCGGCGGGCCCACTCCTGCATTCTGGAGGCAGCAGCAAGGAAGTAGACATGAGGGAGCCACACTGGACACCAATCCCCATCTTAGTCCTCGCCTATTCCCCACTGGCACAAGGAACAGGATTCCTGGCACAGTCCCCTTCAACCTCCACCCCTGCATCTGCTCCCACCCATCCCACTCTCTTGGACACCCCCATGCACCTGTAATCAGGCAGATAAGCTATAAAGGTGCTGCCGAGGACCAAGACAACGGAGAAGCCAAAGAAAAAGACGACCCGCATGTTCCAGACGTCTGTAACAGGGTCTCTGTCATAACCGTGGGAGTCTGGGTTCTGTGGCAAGAAGAAGAAGAGGTCAATGAGAGCTTCCTGTGGCTCCACAAAGCCTTATGCTGGCCCTGCATAAGTTGGTCTCCAGTTTCACCTCAGACCAATCTCTCCTCCTTTCTTTAATTCCTCTTTCTAGTCTTAGGACTTGTCAAACTCCTTGCTACCGCAGGGCCTTTGCACTTACTATCCCCTCTGCCTGGAAAGCCTTCCCCCCATATCTTGTCGCGGCTAGATCTGTCTCCTTGTTCAAAGTTTTGGCTTCATAATTACTTCCCTTAGGAGGCATTCCCTAATTGCCTTATCCATTACCAGTCTCACACTACAGGAAATTGCCACTTTTATGGGTTAAAAATGCTTGAATAGTGCCAATTTCCTATGGCTTCACCCGCTAAAATTTTGCCCTACCCCCAAATCACTTTCCATCTACTTATCTTGCTTAACTCACTTTCTAGCAGTTATTAATTTACCAAGGTAGCATCTCCCCAGATCCTATCACATTATTTTTTATCATTACATACTCACTACGACCGTTTCCAAATATTTTACATGTTTATTTTGTGCTCTCCATTATCATATAAGCTCTATGAGAGTACGGGCTTTATCCAATTTCCACACTGCTGAACACACTAGGGCCCTGAACTGCACCTGGCATACAGCAGGCCCTCCATACTTATCTACAAAATGAATGAATAAATGAATATGCATCTATATATCCTATATATCCAAGCCAGAGGTTAGTACTGATGAAGTGTACCATACACAAACTTCACAATATCCCAGCAAGGTGGAAAGTAACAATAATAATTAACATCTTCTAATGCTGAATACTAAGGGCCAGGTGCTGTACTGAGCATTGTGACTCATTTAATTACATGAGGCAGATGTAGTATTTTATTTTCTAGAAGGTGTCTTAATACTTTCCCCACTTTACAAAGAGGCACCAAGGAGTTAAGCTGCTTGTCCAAGGTCACAAAGATGAATAACTGTCAGCGCCTGTATTCCAACCGTGGCATTCTGATTTTTGAGTCTCTGCTATCCACACAGCACAGCAGACCCGGTTCCGCCACGTATTCAGCCATGCGAGTTTGGGCGAGTCGCTTAATATCATTAGGCTTCAGTTTCCTCATCTGTAGAATGGGTATGCTAAATAGTCCCTACTTCCAAACAGGGCTGTTTTGAGGATTACATGAGATAAGGTACGTAAAGTGTTTAAAGCACTTGCACTGAGCAAACCCCGTATCAGTGTTCAGTATTATTACCGTTATACTATATTGCTTCTAACGTGTTTTGAGCACTTCCCACTTCAGGTTTGATTATTTGTCTGCAAAACGAGGCCAATCTCGCCTCTGGCCCTGAACCGAAGATCACCAGGGGCTAAAGAAGAAAATCAATCTAGGCAAAGTTCCCAAGTCTTTGAGGCCTTCGCCAGCAGCGCACTTCTCAGCCGCCTAAAAACGTCCTCTAAGGCGCCCCGTCCGCCGGCCCCCGATTGACCCTTCTGGCGTCCCGTTGCCCCCTCCCTCTCACCTTCTCATAGAGGTTTTCGTCCTCCGGCTCTGGGTCCTCCTGCCAGCGTACAGTCGGTGCCGGCGCCCGCTTTCCTGCCACAGCCGACGGGGCGATCACAGCCCTGGACGAGCTGGATTCCCAGCGAACACGGGCGGCCGGGAGCCCTCGCGTCGCCGCTACTGCCGAAAGGCGGCGAGCGCACAAACCTAACAGCCCGGCCGCCATGGCAGATTGTTCTACAGACTCTCAGGGGCGGGGACGGAAATGCGACTCTGCGCAGCTGCAGTTGGCCCGAGCGCGACAATTATCGCTCCGCCCCCACCGCACTAAATAAGTCCCAAGTCCGGATTTTGTTTTCAAATGTGGCCAGGTGCTGAGTAGCCAGCCCTCTTTCCCTCCATCTGTCCTAGCCTCAGGGGAGCGACCATTTTTTTAGCCTCTCGGTCAGGCTAAGGAATTTACGGCTGAGAGGTCTGCCCATTTCCTTGATAAGGAAGCGTTGACATTTGGATGGATGCGGGTCCCAGTCAATGGCCCGGAGATTTCCTCGGTCTTTTGGGTAAAGGGACGGAGCTTCCGCTTGTCTTTCATGATTCGGAGGAAGCCAAGCTTCCAAAGAGCGGGCCTCGCTGGATTGGCCAATAGCTACTCCTTTTTGCAACTTGCGAGCGTTCGCACGGAGAGTGGGGAGGTGGCATATGCTTGCCAATCAGAGCCGACCAGGGCTGGCCGTCGGCAGCTGGCGACCAATAGACGAGACCGACCAGAGCGCGCTCCCTTAGTAGGTGGATGGTGGTCGAAGCGCCGGCTCCCTTCTCGTCGTCGCCATTTTGTGCTGGTGACTGCGGCCGGCTGGGAGTAGGCGGCAGTGGGTTTCCTGGGGAGGGTAGCGCGCTTGGCGCTTCTCCCCTCCCCGCTCTTCCGCCCTCTTGCTTCCAGCCTCAGACTTAACGCTGGTGCGGGCCGGCCCCGGCTGAGCTGGGAGAGTTGGAGGAGGTGGCGGCGCGCAGAGGTGATGTCCGGGAGCCCTCCCTTGACAGCCCGGGCCGAGAAGGTGAGCGTCGCCGCTGGTCGTGGGGGCGGAGGTAAGGGGCCGGGGGCGGGCGGGTGCGGAGAGGAGGCGTGTGGGCGGACTGCGGGACGTGGGCCTGGGCCACGCGCGGGACCGAGAGATGCGTGCATGGCCTGAACTCGGGAGGGGGTGTCTCTCCCCCCCCCCCCCCCCGTTTTGGGAACGGAGGCGCGTGCGCGATTGGGGCACAGGATGGGTGCACGCGGGTTGGGGGAAGGGAGGGACTGATTTGAGTGGGCTTCTGTGGCTGTTTGCGACACCGAACTTTATCCGTGGGGAGGCCCATGTTTTTATGCACACGGGAGAGGGTGTGCTGTTTGCTCTGTGTGACTTCGGTACTTACCGGTCTATGGGGGAGTATTCTGTGGCTCTGGTCCTTATTCTTGGGTGGGGGGGGGGGGGAGGGCAGACGTCCGTGTGACTCTGGTCTTTATCCTTGGAGTACGTGCTGTAACTCAGGTCTTTATCCATGGGGAGGGGTCCTTATCCATAGGGAGTCGTCTTGCGACTGGCCCTAACCCACTTGCTAGGTGGGGAGGGAGTGCAAGGAATGTGTGCATGACTTATAGCCACTTCTTTTAGAAGGGGTTCGGGTCTGTGACTCTGACGCTCATCTTTTGAAAGAGGGCCTCAGTGTGTGATTATGGCTGGTATTCGTTGTGGGTTCCTGCCTTGTGATTTTTGGCCCGTAGTTAGTTGGGGCTGCTGTCTGTGACTTTGGTCGCTATCTGTCGTGGATACCGGTGTGTGACTCTGACCTCCTTGCCAGAGTCTACTGAGGGTTTTCTATCTGGCTCGCATCCACTGGGACCCCTGGTTGTGATCGTAACTCTTATCCATCTGGGAGCAGGTAACTCTGGTTCCCTGTGGCTTGAGGAGGAAGGGAAAATTGGTTGTGTGTATACACGGAGAAAGGTGTGGTGGCAACGAAGTGTTGGGCAAGTGTTGTTACCGCCTGGCTTTGCCTGATTCCTGCTCAGAGGGTGGGGCCTGAAGATTCTGGGATACTTCTTGGTGACCCCTGGCCAGGTCACGTGGCTCACAGGACTTACTTAGTTCTCATGGCAGGCTTGGGGGTTGGGTGAGGCGACTGCCCTTCCATCCCAGCAGAACAGCACAGTGGTTGGAAACAGCCTCAAAAGGACTCCTTTCGCCTCTGAATAAGTTGGGCCCAGAGCCCTAGGGAGAGAACCACCTTGGGACCTGGCTGCACATAAGAGACAGGGCTCGAGGCTGAGCCAGTTGCCGAGTAAAGGCCAAAGCTGCGTTGGCCAGGAGCCCGGGGAGGCGGCATTTGTCTCACTGCCAAGTTAGCCCCTTTACCCTCTGGGCCTTTCATGATCTCCTGCTGTCTTGTAGGGGACAGCCAACATCTTGTTGGGAGGATGCAATGGCACTGAGCGGGGAGTGGGGGGGCATGGAAGGAGCCTGGTGGGTGCCTAGGACTCCCATTGTGAGGTCTTGCCTCCCAGCCTAACATGCCTGACCTCAGACAGGTCATCCAGCACTGAGAGCCCCCTGGGCAGGTAGCTCCAGGCTCGGTCTCATCTACCAGTCTCAGATGGCAAAGCCCTGATCACAGAATAGGTGGCACCACCAAGTCTCTCTGCAGGATGCTTCCTCTCTGCTGAGGGCCTTGCTTTTTCTGTTTTATTTTATTTTATTTAAGTAAGCTCTACGCCCAACATGGGGCTTGAACTCACAACCCTGAGATCCAGAGTTGCATGTTCTACTAACTGAACCAGCTGGGTGCCCCTGGCCTTGCTATTTCTAGGGTGGTGGGTTCTAGCCTCACGTTTGTGGGGAGAGGAAGGAGCAGGCCAGGTAGGGGCTGCCTTCCCACCCTGGTCCATAGGAACACTAGGAAGTTGGGAAATAATGTCCCTGGGCTAAGGGACAGCAGAGAGCCGCGCGAGCAAGGGTTTTTCAAGGAGGCCCCAACTGCCTTGACCCCTTTCTTCCTTCTACTCTCTCCAGAGTCCCTGCAGGAGGCATCACCCAGGCTGGCAGATCATGGTGGCAGCAGCGGGGGTGGCTGGGAAGTGAAACGGAGCCAGCGGCTGAGGAGGGGCCCCAGCAGCCCCCGCAGGCCCTATCAGGACATGGAGTATGAAAGACGGTGAGTTACCCACTCCCACCCCTACCAAGCATCCTAGGCTTATCCCCATATAAAGAATTGATCCAGAAAAAAAAAATTAAAAAAAAAAAAAGAATTGATCCAGGAAGGTGCCAGGAGGGGGCTTCCGAGCAGAGGAAACAGTGCAGCAGATGATTGGTTTCTTTTCAGCGAACATTTACTTGGCACCTGTCGTGAGCCAGGACCTGTGCTAGGCTCTGGGAATGCAGTGGTGAATGAGACAGATAAGACTGCAGCCTTCTTACTCAGGGTCTCACAAGGGAGACCACACAGTTTACAAGTGATTAAAAAACAGCTCTATAGGGGCGCCTGGGTGGCTCAGTCGGTTAAGCGTCCGACTTCAGCTCAGGTCACGATCTCGTGGTCCATGAGTTCAAGCCCCGCGTCGGGCTCTGGGCTGATGGCTCAGAGCCTGGAGCCTGCTTCCGATTCTGTGTCTCCCTCTCTCTCTGCCCCTCCCCCATTCATGCTCTGTCTCTCTCTGTCTCAAAAATAAACAAACGTTTAAAAAAAATTAAAAAAAACCCAGCTGTATAGGTACCACAGTTGGTTGTGAAGTTGGAAAGGGATCAAGAGAAAGGGAGGAATGGAGGCTGATGCTCAGGTTTCCATTTTGGGTAACTGAGGTGTATGGTGCCATTCACCAAGGTGTGGACAGCCACTGCAGGAGGAGAAGCAGAGGTGGGTGGCAGATGGGTGGTGGTGGCTTGTAAGGGCCTGTGGATTCTCAGGGGAGAGGCGTGGGCTGCAGCTTTGGGTTGGAGGAATGAACGGGAGTGATGCCCTCAGAGTCAGGAATTTTGTGCCGGACAAGTATAGGGCAAGCCAGGTCAGATAGCAGGAGACTTCAGGGACAGGGTGGGCTAAAGCTTGTGTGATACTTGTCTTGGAATGGAACACTCTAGTACGGTTATTTTTATTTTATTTATTTTCTTCGTATGGTTATTTTTAAACTCTAGTAGAACAGGAAACGAGGCACTTTGTAAAATGCCCTCACCATCCTGGTGGATCACTCCAGTTGATTCTAATGCAGATGACTTATTCTTGACATTTTAAGATTGCACAGGAAAGTAGACCTAATGCTCCTAAGAAAGTCTCTATTAAGAGTCAGTAGATTTAAAAAAAAAAAAGTAGATTTATAAAAAGTCATGGAGGAAATAATTTTTTTAAATGCCTTACAAAAGGTTTCTTCTTCCACTACCCCCTTTAAAAATGTTTTCTGAAAAGTAAGCCCAAATTTGTGATGTGGTCATCATCTAGTGCTATTCAGTCTGCTTAAAAAATGTCTTTTGAAAGCATTCAGTTTGGGATTGTATTCACTGAAATGCTCTTCTGGCAGTTTCTGAGTTTGAGTAGGTGACATACTTGCTTCAGACTTTATAACCAGTTAAAGCCATTGTCTGTCTTCTGGCTTTCAAAGGACCTCAACTGCAGAGGTTTGAGTGAATCATACCTTTTCGGTAGGTTCCTATCGTAGGTCAGTACAGAGCCTTCTCTTGCCATATTTGGTTTTTCCTTTTTATTTCCAATTCCCATAGCTGTAGGCAGCTGCTCTGTCCTTTTCGAAACGTATCCTTCTAAAATAGGTAGCACAGTGTCTGTGTTTTCAGTTTACACAAATGGCAGAGAGCTACGGTTTTCATTTTGTTTCCTGAACTTTGTATTACTCGGCACTGACTGCATTTTTAAGATCTGCCTCTACTGCCATGTGTATATTCGTGCTTTTCTTCTAATTGGTCCCAAGGACACCTTCGGGTGTGCCTGTTGCCTTTTACTTAATGATTCCCTCAAACATGGATACCTTGGGGCGCCTGGGTGGCTCAGTCGGTTAAACGGCCAACTTCCGCTCAGATCATGATCTCATGGTTAGGATCGTGGATTCGAGCCCCGCGTTGGGCACTGTGCTGACAGCTCGGAGCCTGGAGCCTGCTTCAGATTCTGTCTCCCTCTCTCTCTCTGCCCTTCCCCTGCTCGCACTCTTTCGCTCAAAAATACACATTAAAAATTTTTAAATAAAAAAAAAAGCATGGATACCTGTAAAATTCATCTTTTTTTTTTTTTCTTTTTTTTTGTCTTACAATCTGTGCTTTCAGAATCTTTTCTGTTCCTACCTCTGGATCACAAAGATTGCACTCTCTAGTTTCCCCTTTCACATTCAAGTTTTTAACACCACCTAGAGTACATTTCTGAATATGATATAAGGTATGTTCTGGTTTTGTGTTCCTCCATATAGTGGGCAGTTTTCCCAGTACCGCCTTTTAAATAGTCCATTTTTTTCTTTATTGATTTGGAGTGCCTCGTCTCATTTCAAGTTCCCTCATATACATGGATCTGTCTTATGTGATCTGATTTGTTTCATTGGTCTATTTGCTTATTCTCATCCCAGAACCTTACTGTTTTTATCATTACAGCTTTATAGAATCTCTTACTTAGCTCCCACTTTGCTCCCTTATTTATCAAAGTTGATTTTAGCCATTTGTGGAAACTATATAAAAAAGATATTAAAGTCCCTCAAAAACATTCAAGAATTTTGATTGAGGAGTGCCTGGATGGCTCGGTTGGTTAAGCGTTTGACTCTTGGTTTTCAGCTCAGGTCATAATCTCACGGTTCATGAGTTCGAGCCCGGCATCGGGCTCAGTGCGGACAGTGCAAAGCCTGCTTGGGATTTCTCTTTCCCTCTCTCTCTGCCCCTCCCCAGCTTGCTCTCTCTCCCCAAAAAATAGATATAAAAAAATTAAAAAAAAATTTTTTTGATTGAGATTGCATTGTATTTATATATTGATTTGGGGAGAACTGTCATCTTTGTTAAGTGGTAATCTCATCCAAGCCCTGTATGGAGAATTTTGTTTTAATGTTTATTTATTTTGAATTTTTTAAATGTTTATTTTTGAGATAGACAGAATGCAAGTGGGGTTGGGGCAGAGAGAGACTGAGACACAGGATCCGAAGCAGGCTCCAGGCTCTGAACTGTCAGCACAGGGCCCAATGGGTGCTCAAACCCATGAACCGTGAGCTCATGACCTGAGCCGAAGTCAGATGTTTAACTGACTGAGCCACACAGGTGCCCCATGAATGGAGAATATTTTAAAATTTGTTTAAAGGACATACAAATTTGAATAAATGAAAACACAAGTCTTGCATAATTTCTACGTGCTTCACTAGTCTTCATGGACATCTTACTTTCTTTTATATTTTCCAAGCTGGTGTTTGCTGGGGTAGAGGAAAGCTGTTGATTTTTTGTAAGTTCTCTTATCCCTGTATTCTCTTGTTATTTCTAATTACTCATTGTCGATTCTGATGGTCTTTCTAAGTAAGCAGTTGGTCGTGCTGTATACAAATCAACTCTGTCACTTAACTTCTTTTTCTTCACTTACAACGTTGTCTAGGACTTTAGTTAAGTACCACATTAAATAGTCTCAGTGATGCTAGGTGCACAAATTAAGATTCATTTTGGCAGATTATAACAGAAAATCCAAAGAATAATGGCTTAAACAATGCAGTTTATTTTTTTTTCTCATAAAGGGCATCTGCAGATAGGCATTCATTCCTGGCCCAATAAGCAGCCCTTTCTGCTTAGGCATCAAATCGGATGTGTGCTGTAGGCTTTTAAAATATAGCCTTTAATAAAGCAAGAAAATTCTCTAATCTTCGTTTGCCAAGATTGATTGGAAATGAGAATTCAACTTCATAATTACATCCTTTTTTTTCCATCTGCCCGTCAGTTTCATAAATCACATTAAATTACATCCTTGCCAGGGTACCTTGGTGACTCAGTTGGTTGAACGTCTTACTCTTGGTTTCAGCTCAGGTCATGATCTCATGGTTTGTGAGTGAGTTCAAGCCCCGTGTCAGGCTCCTCGCTGACAGCACAGAGCCTGCTTGGGCTTTCTCTCTCCCTCTCTCTCTCTCTCTCTCTCTCTCTCTGCCCCTCCCTGTCTTGCTTGCTCGCTCTCAAAAAATAAATAAACATTTAAAAATAAAAATAAATTAAAAAAATAAATTATATCCTTGCCATTGTTGAGGTATACCCTCCTCAATCATGGTGTGTATGTTTCTAACTTCTTATTTTGAAAAAATTTCCAATTTTCAGAAAAGTTGCAAGTACAGTAAACTCCTTTATATCATCTACCCAGAACCACTAACTGTAAACATTTTGCCACACTCGTTTTATCTACCTACATGCCTCACCATCTCTTCCTCCCATCCCTTTCTCCCCCCACTTCAATACAAATATATATCCATTTATCTATATATAGACAACATTTTCTTTTTGAATCATACGAGTTAGTGGTAGACATGGCCTTTATGTACTACACGTATGTTCTAAGAACAAGGACTTTCTCGTGGTACCTGGGTGGCTTAGTCGGTTAAGCGTCGGACTTTGGCTCAAGTCGTGATCTCACGGTTCGTGAGTTCGAGCCCCTCTGTCCCCCTCTCTCTCTGCCCCTACCCCACTCATGCTCGCTCTCTCTCAAAAATAATATCTGAACATTTTAAAAAATCTAAAAAAAACCCAAAAAGAACAAGGACTCTCTCTTCCATAACCACAGTACACTTACGAATATCAGGAAATTGAACATTGTTATAATACTTTCCTGTAAAAGTCCACATTCGTATTTTTATTTTGGTGCCCAAACCTTGGAACGAACCAAGGACAAAAGTCCATATTCAGATGTCATCCCTTGTCCTTTATTGCATTTGTTCCCTAGACTAGGATCTAATCCAAGATCGTGCACTGCATGGAGCTCCTTTGTATTTGTGGTTCCCTTTAATCTGGAACTGTTCCTCGGTACTTGGTCTTTCTTTTTCTTTTGTGACCTTGATATGTTTTAAGAGTACAGATCATTTGCTTTGTAGATGTTTCTGAATTTGAGTTTTTCTGAGGCTTATTCATGAAATTTTGGCAGGAAAATGATTTTTTAATATTTGTGTTTTTATTTTTCATTTTATTAAAAGTTTATTTTTGAGAGAGAGAAAGAGAGAGTGGGCAGTGGGGGAGAGAGAAGGGAAGAGAGAGGATACCAAGCAGGCTCTACACTGTTAGCACAGAGCCCGATGCGGGCTGGAACGCACAAGCTGTGAGATTATGACCTGAACCAAAATCAAGAGTCATACACTTAACCAACTGAGCCATTCAGGTGCCCCCTCATATCTGTGTTTTTAAAACATTTCTATTTGCGGTGCCTGGGTAGCTCAGTCGGTCAAGCATCCGACTTTGGCTCAGGTCATGATCTCACGGTTTGTGAGTTTGAGCCCCGCATCCAGCTCTGTGCTGACAGCTCGGAGCCTGGAGCCTGCTTCAGATTGTGTGTGTATGTTTCTCTCTCTCCCTCTCTCCCTCCCTCCCTCCCTCTCTCTCTCTCTCTCTCTCTCTCTCTCTGCCCCTCCCCCACCTACACTTTGTCTCTCTCCCAAAAATAAACATTAAAAAAAATTTTTTTAAATAAAAGTTATGTTTGATTAGATGCTATATCATTTAGGATATTTGCATCTGTGTCCCTCAGTAAAGTGGTCCTATGATTCCCTTCTCTAGTATTCATCTGACATTGAGCCAACATAGCCTTATGGCATGATTTGGGCAGCTTTTGCCATTTCTCTCTTTATTGGAGGAACATGTACAAGAATTATCTGTCCCTTGAATGCTCGGTAAAACTCAGCTTTAAAAGGGCCTGAGTTTTTGATGATGGTTTTGTCTACTTCTTTTGCCAATTTTGGCAGTTTATGTTTTTCAGAAATATATTCATTTTGTGGAGGTCCTCACATGGTTCAGTCCACCTTCGTAGAAATGCATTGTGAACAGGCTCTGTCTTTGGAAGATGTGTAGTCAAAGTGCTCTGTGGCCAATGAAAAGTATCTTTTACTGTCCAAATCCGTTCTGTTCCCGAGTTTAGATAGCAAGAGTTCGATACGCAAATTGATGTGGCTTAGATGCTGAATGTCACAGTTCAGGATTTCATCTGAACATTTATTCAGCTCTGTTCAGTTCTTAAATTCTGATGACTAGAGTTCAACTGTTGAGGGATAACTGTGGTGAGCAAACATGAAGACATATTGCTCATACCAAAAACCTTAAACATACACCACTCACACCAGCTACTTCTTGTCCAGGCATTTATCATAAAAAAACAGTTGTGGGTTCCGAGCAAGCTCACGAGGACAGCGACTTCATTTTATTCACAGCAGTATCCCTGGCACCTGGAACAGTGCTCAATGCATAGCAAATGTTACATTAATATTTGTTGAATGAATAAATGAACAAAAAATTGGGAAAAACTGGAAACCAACCAGATAGCTGGAAATGTTTTATTTTCCCCATTTGTTAATTATCTTTGAGCTTTATGGTGTTTTTCTAGTATTTTATTACAAAATTTCAAACAACAACGTTGAAAGAATTTCATAGTGAATACCTCTATACCCATCCACTGGATTCTACCGTTAATATTTTACCATGCTTGCTTTGTGACATGTGTATTTGTTTATGGTATTTTTTTTTTTTAATTTTTTTTAACATTTATTTATTTTTGAGACAGAGAGAGACAGAGTATGAACGGGGGAGGGGCAGAGAGAGAGGGAGACACAGAATCGGAAGCAGGCTCCAGGCTCTGAGCCATCAGCCCAGAGCCTGACGCGGGGCTCGAACTCACGGACCGCGAGATCGTGACCTGGCTGAAGTCGGACGCTCAACCGACTGAGCCACCCAGGCGCCCCTGTTTATGGTATTTTTAAACATATTTTTAACTTTTTACAAAGCCAGATTTATCAGTTTTTTTTTTTTTTTTTTATGACTTCAGGGTTTTGTCTTGCTTAGAAAGGCCTTCCCCATTCTTGGGGTGATTAATTTTTATCTTCTGTTTTCTTTCTAATGTTTTTACGGGTTCTATTCAGGGATTTACATTTTTGATTCATCTAGAATTTACTTGGTATAAGAAGTGAGGTAGATGAACAAACTTTATTTTCTTAAATTTCTGTGAAGGACCTGATAGTAAATATCGTTGGCATTGCAGACCACACGGTCTCTGTCACAGCTACTCGGCTGAAAACAGTCACAGACAGTATGTGTGTGAACGGGTATAACCGTGTTGAAGAAAACTTTATTTAGGTGACTGGATTGGGTCCACTGGCTGTAGTTTGCTGATCTCTGGGCCAGACAGTTGTTGCAACTGGTATTTATTGACTAATCCATTTTCCCCTTGTTCATTTGAAATGCAACCTTTGGCTTACTCTGAATTTCCATGTGTGTTTTTGTATAGTATGGACTCTGTTCCACTTCACTGATCCGTCCATTTGTGCTCCAATTTTGCCACCTTTGTATATAATATGTTTTAATATCTGGCATGGCTCCTCTCCCCCTCATTAGTCTTTTTTTTTAACAGAATTTTCCTGACTCTTGTAAGTTTCTTGTCATCTGCTGTTATAAATAGAACTCTATTGAATGATGTTTTTGTATGTGTGCAAGTGTATTGGTACATTAAATTTCCGGGAGAATTGGGGGTTAGAGGGTAGGTTTTTCGTTTTGCCAGCCATTGCCAAATTCTCCTCCGTAGGGACTGTTCCATTTTCACTCCTACCAGCAATAGGAGAGTGCCTGTTTCCCATACAGCCTTACCAACAGTGTGTTGTCAAACATTTGGACTTCTGCATATATGTTGCATTAGAAACGTTCTATCACAAATCTTCCATGTAGAAGAATTCCAAATAATATATGTAGATACTCCCCATTCCAGGAGGCAAAGCTTAATCCCCCCCCACACCCCTTGAGTGTGGGCTAGTCTTAGGGACTCAGTTCTAAAGAACAGAGTGTAGAAAGGGAAAAAGAGAAACTACAGTGAAGAAACCTGGCAGACCCCACCACAGCCACATGATCAAGGTCAGCATCACCAGTGATTAACCATGTTGATACCATGTGCCCCCTTATACAGTGCCATCAGTAGGGCAGATCACCTCTCTTGTATTCTCCCAAAAAAATACAGCCTCCATAATCTCAAGTCTAATCACAAGAACACGACAGACAAACCCAAGTGGAGGTACATTCTACAAAATACCTGGCCAGTGCTCTTCAAACCTCTCTAGGTCATAAAAAAAAAACAAGGCAAGACTAAGAAACTTTCATGCGCCAGAGGAGACTAAAGGTGCATGATGACTAAAAGCAGTGTGGTATCCTGGATTCGATCTTGGAACAGAAAGTGGATAGTAGTGGAAAAACAGGTGAAATCCTAATTAAGTTTGTAATTTAGTGAACTTCTTAGTTTTGACAAATGCAGCATGATCACATTTGTTGTCCCCTGCTTACATTAGGGGAAGCTGGGTGAATGGTATAAGAGAATTCTATTATCTTTGAACTTTTCTGTAAATCTAAAATCATTTCAACATAAAGTTTGACTTCATCAAGATTAGAAACTTAAGCACATCCACAGACATTGTTCAAGAGAATGAAAACACAACCCACAGAATGGGCGAATGTATTTGCAAATCCTATATCTGATAAGAGATTAACACCCAGAATATATAAAGAGCTCCTACAACAGCACAGAAAAACTCCATTCACAAAGGGACAAAAGACTTGAACAGATGAAAATATCAAGTGTTGGTGAGGATGTAGAGAAACTGGAAACTGGGTGCACTGCTGATGGGAATGTAAACGGCGCAGCTGCTGTGGAACACAGTACGGAGGTTCCTCAGAAAAGTAAATCTAAAACTACCATATGGTCCAGCAACCCCACTCCTGGGTGTTTATCCAAAGGAATTGAAAGCAGGGAATCAAACAGATACTTGCATACCAGTTTTCTTAGCAGCATTCTTCACAACATCCAAAACAACCAGCAGGTGGAAGCAGCCCAGGTGGCCATCAACAGATGAATGTATATGCCTTACGTACGTACGTACATACATGCATACGCATTTACGTATCTAGCCATAAAAAGGAATGAAATTCCAATGCATTCTACAACGTAGATGAACCTTTAAAGCATTATGCTAAGTGAAATAGGCCAAACACAAAAGGACACATATGACTCTACTTATATGAGGTACCTAGACTAGGCAGAAAGTAGACTGGCAGTTGTAGGGCAGGTGGGAAGTTATCGATTGTTGTTTAGCAAAGTCCAGAGTTTCTGTTTGGGATGATGAAAAGGTTCTGGAAATAGTGGTGATGACTGCAACAGCATCATGAATGTACTTTGTGGTAAAATAAAAATGACTTAAAAACATACAAAAATAGATGTTATTTTTTTAAGTTTTCGTGTTTTTTAAAAATTTTTTAAAAATATTTATTGAGAGAGAGACAGAGACAGAGTGTGAGCAGGGGAGGGGCAGAGAGAGAGAGAGAGAGGGAGACACAGAATCCGAAGCAGGCTCCAGGCTCCGAGCTGTCAGCACAGAGCCCGACGGGGGGCTTGAACCCACGAGCCATGAGATCATGACCTGAGCCGGAGTCAGACACTTAACTGACTGAGCCACCCAGGCCCCCCCTACAAAAGTAAATTTTGAACGTTTATTTTTAAATGGCCTATCCAGTGTAGGTTTTTTTTCAGTTTATTTATTTACTTAAGTCATCACTACATCCAACATGGGGCTCGAACTCACGACCCCAAGATGAAGAGTCACACGTTTTTCCGACTGAGCCAGCCGGGTGCCCCCTATCTGGTGTGGTTTTAATTTCCATCCTTCATTATGAGATAGAGCACCTTTTCAAATATAAATCATCTGTATTTCTTTTCTGTGAATTCTGTTCCTCTTTCTCTTCCCATACTCTTTCCCAGTTAGTTTGTCCTGACTTGACTCATGATGGTTTTCTTTTCCAGGCAGAAGTGTTTTATTTTTATATAGTCAACTTTAATCATCTTCTATGGCTTCCGGATTTGGGTCATAGTTTTCCCCATTTCAGGATTATCTAGAAATCATCTCATGTTTTCTTCTACTTTTATGGTTTCAATTCTTCCATTTAAATTTTTTACCCATTTTATTTTTATCATTATTGTTTTTACCATGGGACAGTGCATTTCTTTTCACATTTTCCTGATTTTTTAAATTTTTTAAAAGACATTTTTTAACATTTATTTGTTTTTGAGAGAGAAAGAGAGAGCAGGGGAAGGGCAGAGAGAGAGGGAAACCAGAATCCGAAGCAGGCTCCAGGCTCCGAGCTGTCAGCACAGAGCCTGGCGTGGGCTCGAACCCATGGACCGCAAGATCATGACCTGAGCTAAAGTCGGATACTTAACTAACTGAGCCACCCAGGCGACCCTTTAAATTTTTTTTCATCATGAGAAGCGTACTCTTTAATCCCCACCCCTTATTCCCCCCCCCCCTCCTGTAACCATCAGTTTGTTCTCTATAGTTAAGAGTCTGTTTCTTGCTTGGTCTCTCTTTGTTCCCTTTGCTTGTTTGATTTATTTCTTAAATTCCACATGTGAGTGAGATTATATGATATTTGTCTTTCTCTGACTGACTTATTTTGCTTAGCATTATACTCTAGCTCCGTCCGTGTCCTTGCAAATCTTTGACCCATTTTAAACATATTCAGGTTTATATGTGTGAAGTATAGTCATAAAATCTTGTGTTTGTGTAATTAACCTTTTTGGTTTAGTTATATTTGGAATCTTTACATTCTTTTTTTTTTAAATTTTTTTGAATGATTTTATTTTTTATTTTTGAGAGAGAGAGTGTGCGCGCCCCAGTGCGCGAGACGGGGAGGGGCAGAGAGGGAGGGAGGCACAGAATCCGAAGCAGGCTCCAGGATATGAGCTGTCAGCACAGAGCCTGATGCAGGGCTCGAACTCACAACTGTGAGATCATGACCTGAGCTGAAGTCATACGCTTAACCAACTGAGCCACCCGGGTGCCCTGGGATCTTCCCATTTCTAAATGGTGGCTCCTCGAATACAGGCAATGTATTTATTTCTGCATATTACTTTTGTACCCAGCATTCTTACTGATTTATTGTTTATAATCATTTTTCAGTTGATTCTCTTAGGCTTTGTAGGCATATCCCTATATCATTTATAAATAATGGTAATCTTACCTTTCTTTTCCAGCTTTTAACCATTTTTCTTTATTCTCTTATTTGGTTCAATTAGTATTTTAAAATGGTGTTCATAGTGGTGTTGATAACGGGCATTCTTTTTTTAAAAAATTTTTTATGTTTATTTTTGAAGAAGAAAGAGTGTGATTGGGGAGAGGCAGAGAGAGAGAGAGAGAGAGAGAGACAGAATCTGAAGCAGGCTTCAGACTCTGAGCTGTCAGCACAGAGCCTGATAGCGGGGCTCGAACTCATGAGCTGTGAGATCATGACCTGAGCCAAAGTCGGACACTCAACCGACTGAGCCACCCAGTCGCCCCTGATAAAGGACATTCTAAAACTGTTGTTCCTGACCAGGATTGGGACCTGCTAGCAGTAGTCTATGGTCATGTCTGTTTTTTCTTTGTTTATTTCAACGTTTATTTATTTTTGAGAGATAGATAGAATGTGAATGGGGGAGGAGCAGAGAGAGAGGGAGACACAGAATCCGAAGCAGGATTCAGGCTCTGAACTGTCAGCCCGAACCCATGAACTGTGAGATCATGACCTGAGCCGAAGTCAGTCGCTTAACCGACAGAGCCACCCAGGCGCCCTGTTTTTTCTTGTTTTAGGTGAACCTGTATTGGTTGCTTTTAGAACATTTTTTAAATCATTATTTTATCAAACAATTATTGGACACCCACTAAGTACCAGGTACTAAGCTAAGCTTTGGGAAATAGGGCAGGGGACCCTCTAGGTGTTGTCCCCTCTTTCCCAGAACATGGTCTAGTACTTCTTTAAATCATCAAAGAAATGCACATGAGGGATGCCTGGCAGGCTCAGGTGGTAGAGCACGTGATGCTTGATCTCAGGGTTGTAAGTTCAAGCCCCACAGTCGATATAGAGATTACTTAAAAATAAGATCTTTTTAAAAAAAAAGGCACATGAAATCAACTTTGAGATAATTATTTTATAGTAATCGCAGTAGAAGAAATTTCAACAAAACAGCTGCCAGTGCTAACGGGGTGACCGTGAAACAGAGGGGCAGGGTAGCACGGTGCAACGTGGGGCAGAGGAAGAGAGGTCAGTAGAGACCTTGCCCCACATACCCTGCAGACCTTGCGGGATCTGGGTGAGCATTTTGTTGTTTTATCTTCCAAATAAGAGGGAGCCACTGAAGGGAGTGCAGTGGATGGTTGGGCTTGATTGGCTTTGCTTTTGGAACACTTGCTTATCTTTGGGGTGTAGAGAATGAGCTGGGAGAGGCCTGGTGGAGGTGAGACTGGCCCCAGGGCTACACCCGAGGGCCCTGTGAAGGAAGCCGGGCAGGGGCTGGGGGAGGTGGCCAAGGGAAGCGGAAGCGGATTGGGTTTGAGAGGTGGGAGCCAGCTCCCCTTGCTGTGGAGTCAGGATTTCGGGACCCCTGTCGGGATTGGGATCTAAGAGTCTAGAGCGAGTGAGTGGGTGGGAGCCCCCCTCACCTCTTGCACCTTCCCAAGAGGACTGCCTTCTAATTCCTCCCTATCCTTCCCTCAGAGGTGGTCGTGGGGATAGGACTGGCCGCTACGGAGCCACTGACCGTTCGCAGGATGATGGGGGGGAGAGCCGCAGCCGAGACCATGACTACCGGGACATGGACTACCGCTCATATCCCCGCGAGTACGGTAGCCAGGAGGGCAAGCACGACTATGACGACTCGTCCGAGGAGCAGAGTGCAGAGGTGAGCACCGGGGCGGACAGGTGCCTGCAGGGCCTCTGGTTGTAGCACCACGTGCAGCTAGCTCTTGGCTCCCATACCTTCAGACTGTGCTCAGTGGCTTTGTCTCACCTGGAGGGTCTGTCCCTGCTCCCCTCTCTGAGGGCTTCTCTCCCAAGTTGGGTCTCCCTGACTTCCACATGCTTGGCTCTATGCTTCTGAGGGCCCCTGGCCATCACCTCTCTCCCTTCTTCCCTGTTGTTCAGTTGGGTCCACGGTTCACTGCAAGCCCTTTACCGCCTGCTCCCAGCCAGTTTGGGGCCCTTGAACAGCCTCTTGCATGGGATCCAGCATCTGGGGTTGGGAGGGCCATGGGGAAACTGGATATCACCAAAGAGAGCAGCCCTGGGAGGCCCAACCGTGGGCAGTCCCGGGGCAGCAGAGCCCCTGCACAAAAGGAAAAGACCCTCTGGGGCCTCTCCTTTGAGCTCAGGGGGTAGCCAGTTCCACGTTGGGTAGTTAGCCCTAGCCTGAGGAGGGGAGGCGTGATGTTCACCGTCTGAGGAGAAGCAACAGATTTGCCTTAGGGGAACCCCACTTTGAGAGGATAGTCCGTCCGGGCCCAGGTCCAAGCAAGCAGGCAGGTCTCCTATGTAGCAGGGTGGGAAAGGTACTATTGCAAGTCAGTCCTGGAGGACAGAGTGTGAGCCACCAGCTGCCTTCTGGGAGAGTCCAGTGCAAAGAACTCTGCTGGGCAGCCAGGTTTCCCCAGTGGCAGCTGTGATATGTGCCTGGATGTCTCTGGGGCACCAGGGGGCCGTGGGTAGCCCCTGTGGGAAGAGTGGGAGTGGAGCGCTGAGTTATCTGGTCTCCCTGAGGGCAGAAGGGGTATGGACCCTGGCCTGGCCTGCTTAGTCCTGGAAGGATGGCTTGGGCGACACCCAAGAATTTAGTGACCACACCATGTTAGGAGGGAGCCTGGTGGTGATAGAAGACTGGCCAGACAGAGGATCGGGACTGGGGGCAGGGCTGTGGCCCTCACACCTTTGCCAGCCCCTGCTGACCGGCTCTGGATGAGATATCAAGGAACAGTTGAGCACATACTGGCTGAGCTGCAAGGGAGGAAGAGGGGGAAACAGGGCAGGATTTAGTGTGCTGACCCTAGACCCAAGGAGGTTTAAGCGGTATCTGGTCACCTGTCTGTGGGAGTTCCTCCCCCACAGCAGGACTGCCACCAGCCTCTCCCCACTCCCCACCAAGGCAGCCCCCAACAGGCATCCTGGGGACAGTGTCCCACCCCAGAAGGGTTGCAGTCCAGGGCTTACCCATTTTGCTTGCCCTGAGCCTTTAGCCGGAGCCCGCCCACCCCTGGCTTTCAGAGCCTGCCTGCCTCAGAGAGCCAGCGGCCAGCCCCTAGGCCCACCCCAGACTGACTGCCCGTCTGGTGTCTCTCGTCTTATTCTGTTGGCCAGGATTCCTACGAGGCCTCCCCGGGCTCCGAGACTCAGCGTAGGCGGCGGCGGCGGCACAGGCACAGCCCCACCGGCCCGCCAGGCTTCCCCCGAGACGGCGACTATCGGGACCAGGACTATCGGACCGAGCAAGGGGAGGAGGAGGATGAGGAGGAGGAGGAGGAGGAGGAGGAGAAGGCCAGTAACATCGTCATGCTGAGGATGCTGCCACAGGCAGCCACTGAGGATGACGTACGTGCCCCCCCCCTCGTGGCCCTGGGCAGGTGGCAGGGCAGGAGGCCAGGCTGGGTCTCCTCCAGGTCCCTCAGCTTCTCCCTCACCCTGAACTCAGCACCTTTTATCCCTTCTTTCCCCCAGCACTGATCCGTCCTCTGGGCAGGCCCTTGTCCTCTCCTGGTCTGGAAGGGAGGAGTGTCGGATAGGCTGGCTTGGCCAAGGGGCTGCCGCAGTGGGGTGTGGGAGGGAACAGAGCATTCCTCCTGAACATTCCACTGCTCATCCGTCCGTTCTGCATGTGTTGACTGAGGGCCAGATGCTCCCCAGGCCCAGAGCCAGGTATTCCTGGTGGCAGAGATGATTTAGGACCCGGCAGTCCTGGGGATGGGGAGGGTCCCCATGGGGTTTTCTGAGGTTTTATTCACGTTCTCTCCCCATGCCCTCACCCACGCCCTTGTCGGCAGCGTCAGATCTCCGTGGCCTGGCCACAGACCCCTATGTTCTCTGATGTCCTTTGCTGCTACTGGCAGCCTCCCTGCTCAGTTCTCTCATATTTCCTTCCCTGTTCCTCCCTTTGCTTCTGTTTCCTTCTCATACAGACTTTCCCTAACGAGCCCCAGTAAAACCCCAGAGGGCCACTAGAATAGCCTCCTCATTAGCCTCCCCGATTCTCCTCTCTGACCCCGCCAATTTCTCTGCTCAGCTCCCCTTCGAAATCTACTGGCTGCCCATTTTGTCAAAGAGAAAATCCCACGTGTGTATTCGGGAGCTTCTCCAGTCTGGCCCAGCCACGCTGCTCAGGGTCAGACAGTAGCTCCGTGCTGTCTGTGTTGGGGATTTATCACAGGGCGGGCCACATGCCAGGTCTCATGTACTCCTCACAGCCACCCTGCGGGGAAGGCACTCTGTGTGTTTCCATCCTACCGATGAGGAAGCCAGGCCCCCAGCAGTGAAGCAGCTTGTTCCAGGTCCCTCAGCCCGTGAGTGGCAGAGTGGACTTGGGGTCTGGACCTGGGCAACTGGATTCCAGAGGCCACATTCTTGCTGTTTCCAGAGCCCTCCCTGAACGTTCGCTGTCCTCGTGATCTTGTGTGTGTGTGTGTGTGTGTGTGTGTGTGTGTGTGTGTGTGAGAGAGAGAGAGAGAGACAGAGACAGAGACAGAGAGAGAGAGACAGAGCGCACGCGAGAGTGAGAGCGCTTCTTTCTTTTTCACCTGATGAGGAAACTGAGGCCCAGAGGTAGTAAGATCGCCACCCGAGAATGCCTGGCACGTGTTCCCAGGCTTCTGCGAGAGGCACCACTGGCCTAGAGACCCTGCCTCACCTGGCCCAAACCCCAAATTGCCTCTACAGCTTCCCTCTGGCTTCATCCAGGAAGCTTTGCACACCCTGTGAGCACACCTTTTTGTCTCTGCCCAGGGTACCGATCTGCCCACGGCCTAGGGCGCGTGGCTGGGCTCTGCCCAGACCCAGTCCCTCCCATTTTGGTATTTGCTTCCTGGGTGTCTCGGTGTGAGCTGGAGGGCGGTCCCAGAGCTGCGTCCCAGCTCTCCTCCCCACAGCTGCACCAAGCCTGTTATCAGACCAGCCCCTTGGGCCATTCTTGAGCTGCGGGCTCCGCTTGGCTTGCTCTCTCGTTGCTCTCGCCTCTGAGGGTCTTCCGTGCTGCCGTGCCCCACCTCGTACCATGTACCATGCCCCCTTCGTTTCCCTCATTCTCTGCAAGTCTGGGGCCGAGCGCCGAGACCGGGTACTGGTATGGGGCCGGGGCCACGGCGCCTCGGGGAAGAGCCCCGAGAGAGCGAGGGGAGGCAGTGCATGCACATCACTCACGGGCAGCCCCTCAGGGGTCCCCTGTGTGCTGAGCCTGCCCCAATCCGTATCTCCCCGTACAGATCCGGGGCCAGCTGCAGTCCCACGGAGTGCAAGCGCGGGAGGTCCGGCTGATGCGGAACAAATCCTCAGGTGAGCTTTTGTTCCCAGTGCCTCCCCTTCTGCTGGCCAGCCTCAGCCTCCAGTCTCCCTCCTGCTTCTGTCTTCTCCCTTACCCTCCCTGCCCTGCCTTCCCTCCATGGCTGGGCATGGGCAGCTTGGGGTGCCCTCTCTTCTTCTCTTCCCCTCGACCCACCCTCCTCACAGCTCCGGGGCTGTTGGGGAGGGGGTGCAGCGCTGAGCTGAGTGCTCCCCGGGGGCAGGGCCAGGGCCAGGCTCCGGGGAACCTCCTCTTTGGGATTCTGAGTATCTGAGGTGGTAACACCCCCATATACTCCCTTCCCTCTCCCTTCTTCTCCTTCCCCTCCCTTCAATCCCCCTCACGTTTTTCTGGTAACAGCCTGTGACCAGACAGTAGGTCTGACACGGCCCCACCCTCGTGTCCCAAGAGAGGGGAGGCAGGGGATGGCTCTTCTCCCAGGGTGCATCCCAAGGAGCAGCCAGGATTCCTGGCCTTGCTTCTTCCCTCCCTCCCTCCCTCTTGCAGGCTGCTTGGAGCTGGCCTGAGATTAGCAGGGTGGTGGGGGGGGAGTTGTCTCTGCAGGACCTCTGGCCCAGGCTTCCCAAGGCAGGCACAGTGGGGCTTCACTGCCTGGGCTTCTCTCTCCATCTCTCAATCTCTCTCCTCCCCACACCTCCATATCTATCTATCTTTCTTTCTCTCTCTCTCCCCCTCTCCCCCCCTTCTCTCTCTCTTTCCCCTTCTCTCTCTCTCTCTCCCCTTCTCTCTTTCTCTTTTCCTCTCTCTCTCCTTCCCTCTCTCTCTCTCCCCTTATTTCTCTTCTTCTCTCTCTCTCTCCCCCTCACTCTCCCTCTCTCTCCCTCTTCCCCCCTCCGTCCCTCCCTACCTCACCCCAAATCATACCATTTCATCCTCCTGTGCATCCTAATAGTCACTCTTTTGGAGATCAAGCATGCCCCCCCCCCCAAACCCTCCACATCTAAGCCCTCCCTGTGTGTACACCTCCAAAGGAGGAGCTGTTTTCCTGTGGCCTCAAGCCCTGGATCCCTTTCCTAGCCCTGGCCAGGCCTGGAGTCTCTCGGTAGCATATAGGTCTTGCTCTGCTTCACCTCAGCCACGCCACACACTGACAGGGTTCTGGTTTCTCTCTCCATAGGCGGTATCCTAGGTGTGGCCCCCTCTGTAGCCCTGGGCGCTTCTCCCAGGCCCTCACTGATTCTTTAAGGGCTGCCAGGCCAATCCTGGCCCCCATTCTCCTGCTGTCTCGGAGGACTTGCACTGTGGGTGGCCATAATCTTCCTAGCTTGGCCCTGAGTGAGGCTCCCTGAGGCCCACATCCCCTTACTGTGCTGAGGCTGAGGTGACATCATATCCCCAACTCCCCCTGGTTCCTGATGGGCCTGGAGCCTTCCTAGCCTCACGGAGCAGCCTGGCCCAGGTTCTCTTTTGTTTCTTTGATGAAGCACTTGTTACAGGACCCCTCCTGGGTGCCCCAGCCTTGTGCTGGGCCCCGCCCTTCAGGTGTTTATTCTGGCCCATGTGGAGCCAACAGCCTGCCCATCTGCCCTCCTTCCTTCTCAGGAGACAGACCTCTACGTGTACCCTTTCCCTCCTAGCTCCTTCTCTCTGTCTCTGTCACTCCAGGCAGGTCTGCCTGAGCTCCTCTCTCTTTCTTCCCAGTTGGCGTGTGTGTTATCTCCTCTCCCCCTCCCTCCCCACTCCCCCCCCCCCATTCTTCTTTCCTGCCCCTCCCGGCCTTCTGCCTTGCCTCCCACTCCTTGGTCTTTCTCTCTCTGATTACTTCTCTCTCTCCCTTTCTTCTTTTTCTCTTCCCCCTTCCCTCTCTGCCCCCCTGGTCCTCTCCCCTCGGGTCCCACCCCCGGGAACGCCGTGTGTCCAAAGCTGTTGACTAACCCACTGCGTCTGTATCTGAATGCTGTCTCCAGGTCAGAGCCGGGGCTTCGCCTTCGTCGAGTTTAGTCACTTGCAGGACGCTACACGATGGATGGAAGCCAATCAGGTTGCTTTGCCGCACTTGAACCCCCCCCCAAACAAATACTACTTTGTAATCGAGCGCTCCCCATCGCCTGATTCTTATGGACACAGTTCCCTGCCCTGTGGCCCTGTGTCCCATCCCCCCTCCCCGCCCCCTCTCTCTCTCTCCCCCTTCCTGACCCTCACTATCTCCTCTTCCCATCTCTTGCTACCCACCGGGCTTCCCATCAAGAGCCCACACTCACCGCTGGCCCCTTCCTACCAGACGCTATTAGCTCTGCCCCTCCACTTCCCAGCCGAGCTTTTGGAGAAAGGGCTGCTGGGGGCGGGGGGAGGTTCTTCCACCGAGGCTCCCAGTCCCCGGGGACCACCCTGCTCAGGGGTTAGGCAGAGCCAGGACTTCGTTCCACTCTCAGGTGCCACTGGAAGCGTAGCCACTGGGGGACTTAGCTGTTGGCACACTAACTGGCAAGTCCCGTTTGGCCAGCTCTCTCCCTGCATGTGAGTTCGGCCTTTTGATTTCGGTGTGAGCGGCCAGCACTGCTCTGTTGATCTAAAGTAGCAGTCAGATGTGATAGAACTCACTTCAGGTGCCCAGGCCCGCCCCCTGCACCTAACCCCTCCACGGAAGTCACCGCTTGCCCCATTCTGCTGCTGGCAGACCTGCCCTCTCAGCAGAGAGTCCTGCTCTAGGGAAGGGAAGGGAGCCTGCTCCCCTGCCTGGCACGGTCTCCCCACCCAGCAGCTTTGGGACCTTCAGAGACCCAAGGACCTGCTCTGCTCACCCACCCAGAGCCCGGCTCACTGGTGTGGGGCACCGAAGGAAAGCCTCAGGGGAGGAAGGGGCAGAAGAGGTGGAAGCAGGGCTCAGCAGGGCGGCCCTGGGGCCATCTCTGCCCTAATGCTGTGGGCCCAGGACCCAGCCAGCCCCGGGAAGACAGCCTCACAGCAGGAACTTCCATCTCTTAAATATGGCTCTTTCTTTTTCCCCTTCTCCAGCACTAGCGCGCGTGCGCTCTCTCTCTCTCTTTCTCTCCCCTCCTCTCCCTCCCCTCCCTGTCCCCCTCATCCCGAGTGTAGCCTGTGTAGTGCTGGCCCTGGGTGTGGCCTGGCAGCATCAGGGCCGAGTGGGGGGTTTTCCCCCACTGTCCGGCAGGCGTCGGTCAGCCGAGCACTGTGTGCCTGGTGGCGTGTGTTCACGTGTGCGTGCGCGTGCCCGGAAAGGCAGCAAACAGCTGCGCCCGAGGGCTGTGGCGCTTTCCCTCCCTCCTTCCCTTCCTTCTTCCCTCGTCCGTTCTCCGACCTCCCTCCGTTCCCTGTCCCTCATCCATCCAGCTGAAGGGCTCGCTCACTCTCTTCTCCTGTGCTGAAACGGTGCGTGGGGCACTGCTGCCCGGGCCTCACTGTGCTCTGCTTTTTCCCGCAGCACTCCCTCAACATCCTGGGCCAGAAGGTGTCCATGCACTACAGCGACCCCAAGCCCAAGATCAATGAGGACTGGCTGTGTAATAAGGTACAGGGGCGGTGGGCAGCGGTTGCCATGGATAGAGACGGCGGCGGCGGCGGCAGCGTCTGTCTCCCTGGGGCCTCTGGGGGTGGCATAGGCGTCGAGGACTGGCTGAGCTCAAGTAGCCACCGTTCCTCGCCGTCTACCCACCCACCCACCCACCCGCCCGCCTGTGCGTACTGGGCTCTCATTGGCGCCAGGCTCTGCCCTCACGTAGTACGGCCTTGGCTGAAGTCCCAGTGGGCTTTCAGCAAATACTTATGTAAGGGACCAACTAGTGACAGTGGAGGCACAATGCGGTGTGTCAGAATGTGGACCTCTGAGCCAGACTGGCTGGAATTAGACCCTCTCGGATCCTCCTTGATATCTGCCTCGCTCTCCTCCTCTCTAAAATGTGAATAACGATGACACCTCTCCCCAGAGGTGGTTGGGAGGATTCCAGTGTGGCGATGAGACGGTGACACTTGGAACGACACCTGGTCCATGGTTAGCACCCTTTAATGTCTGCCCATACCCCCCCAAAACAAAGCACAGGGCATGGTGAGAGCCTGAGTCAGGTGACCCGACCTTGATGGCCCCTCCGACAAGGCCATGTCCACCAGAGGCCCAGGGTAGAAGCTGTGGGGTCTTGGAGTCGTATTCCCTACGAGGAAGCTGAGGCTCAAAGGGGTGCCACCGTGGGTGAGCCTCTCCTGATCACAGGGGCCCCGGACGCCACCCTGGGTTCAGGTCTCCCCTGGGGCCAGCCTCACAAGCAGCCCCAAGGCAGCCCGAGACCCCATAGCCAGCCGGTGATCCTGAGAGCTGGCAGACGCCCCGACTTGCTCCCCGAGAAGAACTCTGCCTACTAGGGGAGTGGCACCGTTGGTTTAAAAAGAAAGTGTTATCAGAAGGTAGGGTGTCCGATGTCTCTGCAGAGGTAGAGATGAAGTGACAGTGGCACTGTGTCTCTCCTGTATTTTCAGAGACTCCTCAAAAGCAGGGAACTCCCTCCTTTCCCCTCCTCTATTCCCCACATCCTCTTGGTCACCAGGTCCTGTCACTTCCATCACAGAAATGCCCTCCCTTGCAATTCCCACCACCCAGACCAGTTGTCACACGCTCTGTCCCGCTGTGGACCCCTCTTCTGCTGTTCTGGCCTTGCCTCTTTCTCTCATCCTCTCATCTGTAACATTCCTCGAAACCACCTCTAACCACATCCTTCCTTCTCTGCTTAGGACCTCGCCAACTCTGAACTTAAGCGTGACCACCCTCTATAATCTAACTTCACCTGCCCTCTCCAGCTTCGACTTTTGTCTGGCCTCACCTTCCTACACCAGCTACAGAAAATCTCTTGTTCCCTTCGCTAGCCATAGCTTCCCAGCAAAACCAAAGCAAACTTCTGGGCCTCCCAGATCAAACATCCTGCCAACTGTCCCCAGCTAAGTGAGCCATACCCCTCTTGGCCTCTTCCCCTCCGTGGGTCCCCACAGACTAACCTGCCTCCCTGTGCTACATCTGCCCCCTGCTGTGAGGCCTCGAGGATGACAGAGGCCATGCCCTGGCATACAGGGCAGAGCCTGGCGTGGGACCAGTGCGCACTACGTGACCACGGAACAGAGAGAGATTTGGTAGAAGTTGGGGGTTTCTGGAGGCTGGGATGGCCAAGGCTGGTTTCTCAAGAGAATCAACCCAATTCTTGAGATAAACGAGGGATGGGAGTCTGACGAAAGTGGCCACTGGCTTTTAGGGGTGAAGACACTGAAGGTCTGTAACAGGAAAGCAAGTTTTAGGAAGAGGAACCTACTAAAGGGACGAGGAGGGGGTGGCACTTGTAACGGGTGGGGGAATTGATTCCCGAGCTGAGGGGGGATGGCCCTGAGGACAGACTTGAGACTGTGTGAAGGGAAGATCCACAGACTGAGAATGACAGCTGGAGCCCCCTTCCACCCCTGAGCCTGGGACCTTCCTTCCTGGAGCATCGTGGGGTTCCCTGAGGTGGGGGGAGGGGTGGTCTCTGGATCCAAGTTTGGAGGGTACAGTGGAGAGCCCCACCTGCTCTGACGGCCTGGCCTGTGCCTCACAGTGTGGTGTCCAGAACTTCAAACGCCGTGAGAAGTGCTTCAAATGTGGTGTGCCCAAGTCAGGTGAGGCCCTCCTACCTCCCCACCTCCCTGGGACTTTGGTGGGAGAGGGGAGGAGGGGGAGGGGCCAGTGTCCTGGGAGGAGGGTGGCCAGCCTTGGAGCCTCCTTCTTCGTCACCAGCCTGTCTTGTGCCATCCCTGACAGAGGCGGAGCAGAAGCTGCCCCTGGGCGCAAGGCTGGATCAGCAGACGCTGCCTCTGGGTGGACGGGAGCTAAGCCAGGGCCTGCTCCCCCTGCCTCAGCCCTACCAGGCCCAGGGAGTGCTGGCCTCCCAAGCCCTGTCACAGGGCTCGGAGCCAAGCTCAGAGAACGCCAATGACAGTGAGTCAGTTGTTCCTTCCTTTCTCCCTGCCCTAGGGTGTCTGTCTGGGCTAGACTCTCCAAGCGCAGAGAGATGGCAGTGACCAGGACTTAGCCCTCCCAGGGTCTCTCTGCTTGGTGGGGGGACATACATGTGATGTAGGGAGAGCAGGAGAGGAGCGTTGCCCGACTCGACTTTGGGGGTGTGTTGAGAAGGTTCTCAGCAGGTGAGTGACTGAGCTGGGACTTGGACTGACAAGCAGAGTTTATCCAGGAGGAAGAGGTGAGAGGAAGCAGCAGGTGCAAACACATGGAAGCCAGAGAAGGACAGTGGGGAGCCACCAGAGGGTAGGACTGGAGCAGGGTGTCAGGGGTGCCCCCTAATGCTGGGCCCCTTCCCACAGCCATCATTTTGCGCAACCTGAACCCACACAGCACCATGGACTCCATCCTGGGGGCCCTGGCACCCTATGCGGTGCTGTCCTCCTCCAACGTACGCGTCATCAAGGACAAGCAGACCCAACTGAATCGCGGCTTCGCCTTCATCCAGCTCTCCACCATCGTGGTGAGGGCGGCACAGGGGGGGGCCGGGCGGCCAGGGTCCCGGCCCCCGGGGCGGGGAGGAGGGACCCCGAGCCCAGGCCCCCCCCCCCCCCCCCCCCGCCGCGGCTCCAAGCCTGGAAATGGGGCAGTGGAGCCGGGGACCTCCCCGGGCCTGACCCTTCTGCCTCCGCCTACCCCCTCCTCCCCCCAGGAAGCAGCCCAGCTACTGCAGATCCTACAGGCCCTGCACCCACCGCTCACCATCGACGGCAAGACCATCAACGTTGAGTTCGCCAAGGGTTCTAAGAGGTCAGGGTTCCACCTGTGTCCTTTCCTAGCTGGCCCCCTGGGCTGGGGCCTCGCGTCTCACTCCCAGTCTCTGACATCCTCTCCAGGGACATGGCCTCCAATGAAGGCAGCCGCATCAATGCTGCCTCTGTGGCCAGCACTGCCATTGCTGCGGCCCAATGGGCCATCTCACAGGTACTCAGAGACTCCCCTCTGCCCCAGCATCCCCCTACTGGGGCCACCTCGACCCTTCCGTGCCCTCTCTGCACAGCCTGGAGGGCTGGCTTGCTGTTTTGGCTTTCCGTGGACCCCAGACCCTGTCACAGTGGCTGCCGTGGGCTTTGGGCGCCTCGCTGCAGCTCCCTCCCCAGTCACCTCCTCCCAGGCTTTCAACTTCAACACCATCACAGCTGCTTTTCGCTTCTGTTTGGTGGTTATTTTATCGTCCTGAATTGTTTCAACTTCTTTAATGAAACGGAGTTTATAAGTGGCTGAAAGAAAATTGGGAGAGGAGAGTAAAGAAGGGGAGGACGGTGTCTTCCTTGATCTGATACCCAGCACACGAACCACGCCACACACGTACCAGTGTCAGCCGTGGGAGCACTTTGGCACAAGTCTTCGTTCCTTTCTTGTTTTTGCCGCTGTCCTGCCCTGCTGTGGCCGGGTGGCCCTCACACTTCACTTGTCTGAGGCCTGCATGCTTTCTGTCGGCAGACCGGCACCAGCCTCACCTGTGGGCAGATGCTTCTTAGCAGGTTCCCCTCCCCCTGCGCCCCTTCCTCTGCTAATGAGCCCCTCCCACTGCCCCTCAGGCCTCCCAGGGTGGGGAGGGTGCCTGGGCCACCCCCGAGGAGCCACCGGTCGACTACAGCTACTACCAACAGGATGAGGGCTATGGCGGCAGCCAGGGCACAGAGTCCTCCCTCTATGCCCATGGCTACCTCAAGGGCACCAAGGGCCCCGGCATCACTGGAACCAAAGGGGACCCAGCTGGAGCAGGTGAGCCCCAGCATCTCTCCCTGAGCCCGTGGTGGGGATCAATGGGCATGGGGTCCTGGGCCCCACCACTAACAGGTATTCTCCCCCCCTCCCTCCCTGGCCCTCTTTACAGGTCCTGAGGCCTCCCTGGAGCCTGGGACAGACTCTGTGTCACTGCAGGCTTTCTCCCGTGCCCAGCCTGGTGCCGCACCTGGCATCTACCAGCAATCAGCCGAGGCGAGCGGCAGCCAGGGCGCCGCTGCCAACAGCCAGGTGAGAGAGCCCAGGGGGTGCTGGGGGACAGGCAGGGTTCCTGGGGGGGCGGGCACTGGCAGACACTGAGCCCTGTTCCCCTGTCTGGCCCCGTGACCAGTCATACACCATCATGTCACCCGCTGTGCTCAAATCTGAGCTCCAGAGCCCTACCCATCCCAGCTCTGCCCTGCCACCAGCCACCAGCCCCACTGCCCAGGAGTCCTACAACCAGTACCGTGAGTAGCCACGGCCCGTGGGTGGGAGGGCGGGGGGAGTTCCTTAGCAAAGCACAGAAGAGCGTGACGCCCCTTCTCCCCTCCCCTCCCCCAGCTGTTCCTGACGTGTCTACTTACCAGTACGACGAGACCTCTGGCTACTACTATGACCCCCAGACTGGCCTCTACTATGACCCCAACTCCCAGGTGATAGGGTGGCCCAGGGAGTGGGTGGGGTCTGTAGTTCTCCTTAAGGTCTTCCCTCATGCCTTTGCATTGCCCCTCCCCCAGTATTATTACAATGCTCAGAGCCAGCAGTACCTGTACTGGGACGGGGAGAGACGGACCTACGTCCCTGCGCTGGAACAGTCAGCCGACGGGCATAAGGAGACGGGGGCCCCCTCGAAAGAGGGTAAAGAAAAGAAGGAGAAGCACAAGACCAAGACAGCCCAACAGGTGAACACTGGGGGTTCAGCAGTCACTGGCTGGCTGTGTGGTGTCTTCCGATGAAGAACGTGCTTCTGTCCTCTTTAACCTTCCACTACCAAGGGCAGAGGGCAGATGTGTGCGTGGTGGCAGTGATTGTGCTTAAGAGAGACCAGGCTCCTGGCCCAGTTCTGCTCTTTGATGCGTGACTGACCTCAAGCTGGGGCAGTCTCCTCAGTATGTGGTAGGGCCACCCACCTCCCTGCGTGGCCAGTGCCATCCATCCAAGCGAGCCCAGTCAGCCTTCCTGTCCCTCAGTGGGAACCCTCAGGTTGCCTGCATGCCTGAAGCCAGGCTAACCCTGCCTGTGGAAACGAACGGGCAGGCAGACCTCCTTTGGGCCCAGAACCCCACCCGTGAGTATGTGTCGGATTGTCCGTCCCAGAGAACTTCTCATGGGCCCCTCAGGGTGCGGGTGGGAAAGCGGCAACAGCAGCGTTTGGTGGGAGTGGGCAATTGGAGGGAACGTCAGCGTCTGCCTGGGGAAGAAGAGTGTGACAGTCTGGGTGTAGCGCTCAGTGCCGAACCAAGTGCTGAGTAAGAACTAAGTGTTCCCTTGACTACCTGGTAAATGCTAAAAGTCATGTTGTGTTGTGCCTGGGGTGGGGGGAGCAGAATGTGGAGTGTGGCAGAGTATCACGGGTGTGTGTTAAAATCCTACCCAGAGAAGGCCATTTTGTGCAGTGTGGAATGGTAAGACGATATGAAAGCCCACAGAGAGCGGAATCGTGTGAGTGCCTGTCAGGAGAATGGGGGACACGCCCCAAGAGGGCTTGATGGGGGGCACCGGTGATAGAATGACGACAAGGGGGGACCGTCACGGCCGTCTCCTCACCTCTTACTTGAGGCTGCGGGGTGGGAAGGGGCAGTGGACGGAGTTGGCGGTTACAGCAGTCGGAGGGGCCCCGAGAGCCTCACCCCCACCCTTCCCCCTAGATTGCCAAGGACATGGAACGCTGGGCCCGCAGCCTCAACAAGCAAAAAGAAAACTTCAAAAACAGCTTCCAGCCCATCAGCTCCCTGCGAGACGATGAAAGGCGGGAATCAGCTACCGCAGATGCTGGCTATGCCATCCTCGAGAAGAAGGTGTGTTGTGGCCACCCCTCCACTACCCACTCCCCGCCCCAAGTCTTGTCATTTCAACAGTCACTCTGTGGAGTCCCTGAATCTGTGTGTCCGTCTTCCCCAGGGAGCACTAGCTGAAAGACAGCACACCAGCATGGACCTCCCGAAACTGGCCAGCGATGACCGCCCAGTGAGTGGTCGGAGCAGGAAGAGCGGTGGGGGTGGGGCGATCTGGCCAGGCCTGACCTCCCACCCCTACGCTCATGTTCTCCAGAGCCCACCTCGGGGCCTTGTGGCAGCCTACAGCGGGGAGAGTGACAGCGAGGAGGAGCAGGAGCGCGGGGGTCCGGAACGGGAGGAGAAGCTCACTGACTGGCAGAAGCTGGCCTGTCTGCTCTGCCGGCGCCAGTTCCCCAGCAAGGAGGCGCTCATCCGCCACCAGCAGCTCTCTGGGCTACACAAGGTGGCTGAGGGAGGATTGGCAGGGAACCTCGGCTCTGCTTGGCCCGGCCCTGCCCGGCCCTGCCCGGCCCTGCCCGGCCACTTCACACCTCCTCCTGCCTGTCCCCTTGCAGCAAAACCTTGAGATTCACCGACGAGCGCACCTGTCGGAAAATGAGCTGGAAGCACTGGAGAAGAACGACATGGAGGTGAGGTGTGACCCACTCCTGGGCTCCATCCCCTCTGTCCCTTGCCAAGTGCCTGTCCCCTCAGGCAGCTGGCGCTCAAGTCCCTGAGCTGGATATTGCCTGGCTGCCATCAGCCGTCTCACCTCCTGTCCCTGCGAGGCTTCTTCCCGACTCCCCCCGTGCTGGCTGCTCGTACCCACGATGTCCTGCCCACGGGACCTCAGACCTGTTAGCCAGATCCAGCTCCCATGGGGCCCCTAATGTTTCCTGCGAGTAGCCACCGGTTCCCCCGTCCTCACACACATGCACACGCACACGCACACACGTTTTCAGCAAATGAAGTACCGGGACCGTGCAGCTGAACGCAGAGAGAAGTATGGCATCCCTGAGCCACCGGAGCCTAAGCGGAGGAAGTACGGCGGCATGTCTGCAGCTTCTGTGTAAGTGCCCAGAGCCGAAGTGCGGACCCGGGGCCGGCAGGCTGGTCACTCACACTGTACCACTGGCCCCGCAGGGACTTTGAGCAGCCCACACGGGATGGGCTGGGCAGTGACAACATTGGCAGTCGTATGCTCCAGGCCATGGGCTGGAAAGAAGGTAGTGGCCTGGGCCGGAAGAAGCAGGGCATCGTGACGCCCATTGAGGTGAGTCTTCTGTGATCCCATCCCCGTCTTCCAGCATTCTCTGCTGCACCCCCATCCCACTGCTCACCTGACGGCCTACCTCCCTCACATAGGCCCAGACACGGGTGCGGGGTTCCGGCTTGGGGGCCCGAGGCAGCTCCTACGGGGTCACCTCAACCGAGTCCTACAAGGAGACACTGCACAAGACAATGGTGACCCGCTTCAACGAGGCCCAGTGAGCAGCTGTGAGAGCTGCTTCTACATATGTCGGGTGTCCGGCCCAGGGCAGGGGAGGGTGAAGTGGTGGGTGGTCTGAGTGGGGCCCTGCACCTGTCTGCTAGCCTACTCCCCAGCCAGAGAGGCCCTGACCAAGTCAGACTTTAAATTGGTGACTTTTGTTGGAAAGCTGGGCTGGGATCATGCTCTTCTTTTTGTAATAAAAGCTGAAAAGTCCGTAGCTTGCACGTCTCTTTCTCATGCGCCAGCACGGTTTGTGACCCACACAGACACAGGGACATAAACGCAGATGGACGAGGGGCCTCCTCGGGCTGAGGTGGGTGGCATTGCTGGCACTCGCAGTGTCTGGTGTGTGGGGACTGAACATGAAGTTCTGGCCTGTGCCCCAACCCACAGGATCCTGGTCACAGCCCCCCTCACCGTCGTCAAGTCTAGCAAGTCTCGATATACCAGGAAACCCACCAGCACTGGGAACCCTGCACCTGCTGTGCAATCTCAGGGCTAAACCTAAACTGCATTTGACTGTCCAAGGGCATCTCCCAGTTGGACGACAGTGGGCACTCTGGCACCAGTTGCCGCTGCGCCCTCAGTGAACGGATGGCCCCAGAGGGGTGGAGATAGAGAAGCCCAGCCTGCCAGTCCCTGGTCCCACAGCTGCCCCATCAGGACTGCTTGGGTTCACGCTCATTCCTGTGCTCTCCATGGCTGTTAGCATAGCACCCGCCCCTCTGGTCACCAGGGACCGATCTGCACTCTGTGATTCCCAAGTACGCGTGCGTGCGTACTCTCAGCACTGGTCTGGGTGCGGTGGAAAATGAGGCTGGGGCTGCCCTCTCCCGGCCTTGGAGGGCTGCGCCAGAAACTGGGCCAAGAACGGCCCCTCCCCCAAATACTTGTCTGTGAAACCAGAAGGTGGAAGGGGAGGTGGTAAGGGGAGAGCGGTCAGCACAAAGCCCCTCCCCCCACTTACTGGCCTGCGTAGTGACATCTCCCTGCACCAGCTGTAGGAGGTGAGGTGAGAAAGAAGGGGCCCCCTAGAGGTGATAATGCTGCTGATTTGGGGTGGGGGTATTGCCCAGGGACTGAGGGAAGAGGGTGTGGGGGAGGGGAGAGGGACAGGAAATAGGAATAGAAAGAGGCCACCTGTCTCAGGATGGGTGGCTTTTAGTCTGGAGGCACCTACATGTTCCCTTCCCTCTTCCCACCCCCCAGGGCTCTGGAATCCCACAACAAGGAAGCCTTGTACATGGTTGGCAGTAGTAAATGGTACAGTCACTCTGGAAAACTGTTGGGCTGTTTCATATAAAGGTAAACATAACACCCTATGACCCAGCAATTTCATTCTTAGTTACCCCAAATAATGCAAACGTGTCAATAAAAAGACTTGTTATATGTACATGGAGAGCAGCTGTGTTCACCGCAGCCAAAAACTGGGAACCCAAACATCTAACAAGAGGAGAATGGATAAATTAGGGTCTGTTCAATGGACTACAACTCAGGAGTAAAAGGAACAAAGTACTGTTACAAATATCAACATGAATGAATCTCACAAACGAATGAAGAAAGACACACAAAAAAGACACTATATACGATTCTGTTCATGTGAAGTTCTCATTCAAAACACATATTGGTGGGGTGCCTGGCTGGCTCAGTCGGTAGAGCATGCAACTCTGATCTGAAGGTTGTAAGTTCGAACCCCATGTTGGGTGTGGAGATTACTTTAAAATCTTTAGGGGCGCCTGGGTGGCTCGGTGGGTTGAGCATCTGACTTCAGCTCAGGTCATGATCTCACAGCTCGTGAGTTTGAGCCCCGCATTGGTCTCTGTGCTGACAGCTCAGAGCCTGGAGCCTGCTTCAGATTCTGTGTCTCCCTCTCTCTCTCTGCTCCTAACCCACCCGCATTCTGTCTCTGTCTCTCCCAAAAATAAATAAACAAACATTAAAAAAAAATTTTTTTTAAATCTTTAAGGGGTGCCTGGGGGGCTCGGTTAAGTGTCCGACTTCAGCTCAGGTCACAATGTCACGGTTCATGAGTTCAAGCCCCGCACCGGGCTCACTGCTGTCAGTGAGGAGCCCACTTCAGATCCTCCGTCCTACCCTCTCCCCTGCTTACGTGCACACGCTCTCTCTCCCTCTCTCTCAAAAATAAAAAAATAAACATTATGGGGCACCTGGGTGGCTCAGTCAGGTGAGCATCCGACCTCAGCTCAAGTCATGATCTCACGGTCTGTGGGTTCGAGCCCCACATCGGGCTCTGCTGACAACTCAGAGCCTGGAGCCTGCTTTGGATTCTGTGTCTTTCTCTCTCTCTCTGCCCTCCCCTGCTCGCACTCTGTCTGTGTCTCTGTCTCTCAAAAATAAACATTAACAAAAATTAAAAAATAAGCATTAAAAAAATCCTTAAAAAAACACATTTTGGTGATAGAGCAGGGTGGAGGTGGGGAGGGTATCCACTAGAAAGGGTTGCAAGGTAGCTTTCTGGAATAATAAAAAGGTTCTAGATCTTGACTGGGGTATGGGTCACATAGGTGTATACTTTGGTAAAAAATCAAGCTGTATAATTAAAATCAGCATTTCCTCATATGTAAATTATACCCAAAGTTAGAAAAAGACCACCAGAACAAACCTGAATGAGAAGCAAGGAAATGATAAAGAGCAGAAATGGAGGAGATAGGGAAAAATAAGATTCATAAAATTAAAGGCAGAATCTTTGAAACAAAAATTCAGAGGAAAGACACACCCTCTGGCAAGACTGATGAATTAAGATAGAAAATGCAAACAAACCAAATACAAAATTAAAGATGGGAACTTAATATAGTTGTAACAGAACTTTTAAAAATAATGAACATATACCCGAAAACCTAGATGAAATGAATACATTCCTAGAAAAATATAACATGCCAAAACCATTCCATGAACAGATCAATTTAGTAGAGCAAAAATTAGTGGATTAAAACAGTAGTCAAAAGCTTTCCTCTCCCCACCCAAAAAAGGGCCCAAATGGGGGTTTTTTTGTTTTTTTTTTTAAGTTTATTTATTTTGAGAGAGAAAAATGAGCAGGGAAGGGGCAGAGAGAGAGAGAGAGAGAGAGAGACAGAATCCCAAGCAGGCTTCAGGCTCTGAGTTCGTCATGGGGCTCGAACCCACAAACCGTTGAGATCATGGCCTGAGCCGAAATCAAGAGTCAGGCGCCTAAATGACTGAGCTACCCAGGCACCCCCCAGAAACAGATGAGACAGTACCTGAACATTTCAAGCCCATTTCACTTATATCTGTAGATGTCAAAATCCTTAACAAAATCTTAGCTAAATGAATTCATTAGTACATTTAGCAAACCTGTTTTGATCAAATAGAATTTTTTTTTAATTTTTTTAACATTTTTTATTTATTTTTGAGACAGAGAGAGACAGAGCATGAACGGGGGAGGGGCAGAGAGAGAGGGAGACACAGAATCGGAAGCAGGCTCCAGGCTCTGAGCCATCAGCCCAGAGCCCGACGCGGGGGTCAAACTCACGGACCGCGAGATCGTGACCTGAGCCGAAGTCGGCCGCTTAACCGACTGAGCCACCCAGGCGCCCCTTGATCAAATAGAATTTATCCCAGGAATTCAAAAATTGAGTCTGTATCAGAAAAGCTATAAATGTAGTTCTCTACATTAATGGACCCAAAGTAAACAAACATAGTAATCTGAACCACAGAAAAAGCACTTGATAAAGGTTCAAGAAACCATGAATGAATGCCTATATAAATGAATAGGTGAAAGAGTAAATAAATAGAGAAAGGAAATATGTTTACAGGAGAATGTCAACTGATAATACTAATAATTGTCAGCAGTGATGGAATTAGAAAATATATACATGCCAAATTAAAACTAGCATTGACACTAGCAGTCGGTGGGTCAGGTCGGTTACACTTTGATGAGGAACAGGATATTTACATAGATTCAAAGTATCTCTCCACGAAATGCATGTGAGTTCATTCCAAAGGGAAAAGGAACAAAGCAACCATTATCAGTATTAAAATTACGAGCCAAATGATAGCATGAAGTAAGGAGTCCGGGTCGCTTCTGTGATATTTCCTCCCTGAGTGCAGAACCGGAATCCAACCATGAGGAAACATCAGACAAAACCAAACTGAGAGGCATGCAACAAAATTCCTGGCTTGTCATCTTCAAAAGCATCAAGGTCATGAAGGTCAAGGGAAGACTGAAGAACTGTTCCAGACTGCAAGAGACATGCTATTTGAAAGTTCAAATGTCACCTCCTTAATGAGGCCTGTCCTGGCTACCCGGTTTAAAATTCCAAACCCTCCCCCGCCAAACTCCCTGTGCCTCCCTCCTTGCATTACTTTTCTCCGTAACACTTCTCAGCTTCTAACATCCTCTAGATTTTCCTCCTTTTCAATATTGTTTGTCTCCTTTACTGGAACGAAATCACCACGAAGGAAGAGACTTTTGCCTTGCTCACCGCTGTGTCCCTAGTGCCTAGAACAGGGCTTGGCATGTACCAGAGCTGGGAAGCATGAGTAAATACGCACATCACAACTGTTCAAATCACTCTCACTTAAAAAGAGAAAAAACAAAAACAAAAAAAAAAACAAAAAAAGCTAGAGGCGCCTGGGTGGCTCAGTTGGTTAAGCGTCCGACTCTTGGTTTCAGCTTAGGTTATGCATGATCTCACAGTTTGGGAGTTCAAGCCCTGTGTCAGGCTGTGCGCTGCCTGTGTGGAGCCTGCCTGGGATTCTCTGTCTCCCTGTCTGCTCAAGCTATTCCCTCCAACTGGAATGATTGCTCTTCCCTCTTGCTTGGGAAAGTGCAAATCCCGCCTCAATCACTCCCACTGATCCAGATTCCTTTGAGGGCCGTCAATTCTTCAGAGAAGAACTCGGCCACACTCATGGCTTCAGCTGTCACCTCTGATGGTCCACAAGCCTGTATCTACTGTCCCAGGCCTCCCTCCAACCCCTGAATTTCGCACCTGGTCCCCAACTGTCTCACTCAACCAACACATACCACAACTCGGATGTCCACCATGCATCTCAAATGTAACATATCCAGAAACAAACTCCCGATCTTGCCCCACACCTGATTTCCCATGTCAGTTGATAACAACTCCATCCATCCTTCCAGCTCCTCAGGCTAATAACCTGGGGGTCTAGCCTGGACTCCTTTCTACTTTTCATGTCCTTTGTTTATATTTGATCTCTTGGCAAATCCTGGAGCCTTTACCTTCACAATCAATCCAAAATCAAATCCCTCCTCACCACTTCCACTTTTACCATCTCTTTTTAAAAGTTTGTTTAGTTTTGAGAGAGAGAAAACACAAGTGGGGGAGGGGCAGAGAGAGAGAGAGAGACACAGAATCTGAAGTAGGCTCCAGGCTCTGAGCTGTCAGCACAGAGCACAACGCAGGGCTCAAACTCACTGTGAGATCATGACCTGAGCTGAAGTCAGACGCTTAGCTGACTGAGCCACCCAGGTGCCCCTTACCATCTCAGTCTGATCCTCTCTCACGACTTCCTGGACTCTTGCAGTGGTCTCTCTGCTGGTTTTTCTGCTCCCGTCTTTTCCTTCATAGTTCTCTCTCCCCCCACACACAGCAGCCAGCTTGTTTATTCTAAAACATAACTTAGGTATGCCTGGGTGGCTCAGTCAGTTAAACTTTGGACTTTGACTCAGGTCATGATCTCATGGTTTGTAAGTTCGAGCCCCGCATAGGGCTCTCTGCTGTTAGCACAGAGTCCCCTCGGGATCCTCTGTCCCCTCTCTCTCTGCCCTGCTCCTTCCCCACTTCTGCTCTCTGTCTCTCTCTCTCCCTCAAAAAGAAATAATCTTTAAGATAGATAAAGACAAAAAATAAAATGTAATTTATATAATGTGGCCCCTCTGCTTAAAATCCTTTTACAGCTCCCCACAAATCTTAGAACAAAAACCAAACATCTCAGCCTGGCTTATAATACCCTACTTGACATGGCCTCTGATCTCATCACCCAGTGTTCTCCCTTCCTCACCCCTCTCTGACTACACAGCCTTCTGCTCTTCCTCAAACAAGAACCTCCAGCCTCAAGGCTTTGCACCTAATGTTCCCTCTGTCAGGAATGCTTTCTTTCCCCCATGTGACACATGGCCTGCTTCCTCACTTTTCACATGCCACTTCCTCAGGGAGGCAGTCCCTTAACTACTTTGCATGGGGTATCAGGGGAGGTCTCTCTGAAGTGAGGCAAAAGATAAATAAGAAGGAAAATATCTGGGACACCCGGATGGCTCAGTCAGTCAAGCATCCAAGTGCGGCTCAAGTTATGATCTGGTGGTTTGTTAGTTCAAGCCCTGCATTGAGCTCTGTGCTGACAGCTCAGAGCCTGGAGCCTGCTTCGGATTCTGTGTTTCCCTCTCTCCCTGCCCCTCCCCTGCTCGTGTTCTCTCTCCCTCAAAAATAAATAAAATTAAAAAAAAAAAAGGGAAAAGATCTGATGGGAGAGTGTTCTGGACTACTGCAAGGGCAGTCTCCTCCATATGTTCTTTGCTATGTTCTCTCAGTGCCCTGCACTTAGTAGGCACTCAAGAAGTCTTTTTCAAATGAATAAATTTGGAGGTTGTTGACAGGATATGAGATCCAGAATTCGGGATGAGGTGATAAAAGAATTTTGTGGTAAACACAAACATTCAAGCATCACCTTCTCTGCAAAGCTTTCTTTGACCACACTAAAAATGCAACCTGACCCCACAGATTTCCCCTTACCTTGTTCTATCTCTCTCCATAGCATTTGGCAGTTATCACACACATATATACAACACACGTATATATTTAATTATATATTCACATATGAATATAGAATAGACACAACGTATTCAAGACATTTATTATATGTATGTAAAGGTAAATTAGTTACATAGTAACACTAGTTATCATGTTATGTCCACTAAGTAGTATTTATATGTCTATTTTATTACATATAATTTGTATTATACAGTCATATATATCTGTTACAATAAATATATGCAAAACAATAATTTTTACTTATTTGTTATATGTATGGTCTATCTCTCTCGCTAGAATGTCAGCTCCGTGAAGGCAAAGGGAAGAATCCCTAGCGCCTGGCCTACAGCCTGAGCTCCATAAATGTCAAATGAATGAACTCATTTGGCCATCTGAGCCTCAGCCTTCCCATCTGTAGGATGGGTGTGCCTTTCCATCTGGAGGCACCCCATATTCCACTCCCCCTTCCCATCCCCCGGAGCCTATAGCTCCTGCAATTCCACAGCCCAGGTTTACATTTTCCCATACTCTGGGAGCTGTAGCCCACCACGTGCACCAGGCACTGGCCAGACAGGACTACCACCCCCAGCATGCCTCGCGCGTTTAGGAAGTACCACAACCCATAGGGGTGTCTGGGTCTGACACGGGCGCCGACGGCGCGGGAGCAGGGGCCAGCTTCCCTCTTGCTAAGCATCTGTGGTACGTCCCAAACCGGGCGCCCTCCAAGGCCCCGCGCTTCCGAGCTCCGCGCAAACTCTGGCTCTTGTACGACGGAGGTGGTTTGCTCTTCCGTTGCCCCGTGGCTTCGGCTCATCTCCAGCAGGAAGGCGAGGCTTCCGCCCGGCGCAGGGGGTGAGCTGGAGCACGGTGCCCCCAAACCCTGGACAGCATTTGGGGGAGGGGGCTCTACTGGGGGGATCCCCTAATGGGCACATTGGGAGGCTCTGGGCCCGGGGTGGCGCTTAGGGGTGGCTGTTTTCGAGGGGTCCCTTAGGAAGTGGCGTTTGGGGACGCCCGGGTGGGATTTTTGAGTCTGTTTTTGGGAGTATCACCGGGCGGCAGGGTTTTTATACCCCTCGGAGACAGGGTTTAAGGGGATGTTTGAGGAGACCCTTAAGGTCCGTGTATTAGTACTCTGTCCATGGGGCAGGGTTTCGGGGTGCTCCCCAAAGAGAGAGGCGAAGTTTGAGCATCCCGAAGTCAGGGCGGAATTTGGGGAGAGCTTGTTTCAGGAAAGGTCTTGGTGACAGTGAGAACGTTCGGGACCGACGTGGCATTGTGGATGTATCTGTGGCCTTTGTGACCTCAGGCTGTATGATGAGGTCCCCCCGCGCTTGGGTACTCGGGGCGAGGAGAGTGGACACGTCGCGGTCCATATGCTTTTAAGGAGAGGAGCCCCCAGCCCAGGCTGTGGAAGGGACACTGGAACCCAGTGTGCCAGGCTCTTCCCGAGGGGACAGCGTGCTGCCGGGCCTTCGTTGGCCGCGGCTTTTTTCATTATTCATGAGGAGGTGGGGCTGTTGAGGAAGCCTATTTTTGCCTCCTTCGCACCTGGTCCGCGGGAAGTATCGGCTTGTGAATTATTCACGAGAGGGCGGATCAGCGTGCTGGAGGGGTGTGCTGAAGGGGCGTTCTGCCGACTGCCTGGCAAACTAGAACTCATTGATTAATCGTAAAGGTGAGTAGCGCCCCCCCCCCCCCCCCCCGTTTTCCGTGGCTTTTCTAGGGGCGTTGCGCATAATTCATGAGGGGCGTAGCTCTTACGGTCTCATCTGCATGACCGGCTGTTAGCTTTCCCTTTACGGGTTCCAGATTTAAGCCTTAAATCTAAGCAAAGGAACGAGGCCTCCTGCATTGTTCATTCCTCATAGCTCAGTAATTCCAGATTATCAACAAAGGCTCTAGACTCCAATCTCATCCATCCTTGTCAGCTGTGTGGTCTTTGGCAAATCTTTCCGTGAGCCTGAAAATGGGTATGGGCATGATGATGGTCAGGTCATTTCACACTTTATTAGCCCATTTAATCCCCACAACAATCCTAGGAGGTAGGTTATTATTATCCCATTTTATAGATGAGGAAACTGGGACACCGGGAGGCTAATTTGCCTAAAGTTACTTACAGTCAGTGAGTGGCTGAGCCAGGATTCAAACCCAGTTAATCTAGTTCCAGAGTCTGTAGTCTTTTTTTTTTTAATTTTTTTTTTAACGTTTATTTATGTTTGAGACAGAGAGAGACAGAGCATGAACGGGGGAGGGTCAGAGAGAGGGAGACACAGAATCTGAAACAGGCTCCAGGCTCTGAGCTGTCAGCACAGAGCCCGACGCGGGGCTCGAACTCACGGACCGTGAGATCATGACCTGAGCCGAAGTCGGCCGCTTAACCAACTGAGCCACCCAGGCGCCCCCAGAGTCTGTAGTCTTAATCAGATGCCATAATGTGTCCCCACCACCACCAGTTTAGTGGCAGGTACTAATAATGTTGGTCACACAGCACTTTGTGCCAGGCACTGTTCTAAGCCCTTTCTGCCTATTTACTCATTTAAACTCCATCTCAAGGTAGGTTACTATTGTTCTCATTTTATGGCGGGGGCGGGGGGTAGCAGGAAACAGTAGCCCAGAGAAGTGAAGTGTCTGGCCCCAGGTCACACAGCTAGTCATCGGTGGGTAGAAATGATTTTTGTGAGGGTTCAAGAGCTCTCTAAGGAGGTCACCTTCGAGCTAAGGCCAGGAAGGAACCGATTTCCTGCTCTGCATTCCTGAGATCAGTGACACAATGCATGGAAAGGACCCATCATCATAATATGCCGCCTGTTAATGTGATCTGTTATTATTTGAGAGAAATGTCTCTCGGGTGCTTATTGTGTATCCGACAGTTGTATCTCTGGTGACCTGTTACTCTATCCTACCTATTCAGTGGACATTGTGGTGGCTTTAGCATTCTGTTTTCCAGTGTCCTTCTGGACGGTTGTCTCAAGGCATTGTGTTTTGTGTTTTTTTTTAATTAAAAATTTTTTTTAATGTTTATTTATTTTTGAGAGAGACAGAGACAGAATGCGAGTGGGTTGGGGCAGAGAGAGAGGGAGGCACAGAATCTGAAGCAGGCTCCAGGCTCCAAGCTGTCAACACAGAGCCTGACGCGGGGCTTGAACTCACAAGCTGTCAGATCATGACCTGAGCTGATGTCGGACGCTCAACCGACTGAGCCACCCAGGCGCCCCAATTTTTTATTATTTTAAAAAATTTTTATTTTTGTGTAATCTCTACACCCAACATGGGGCTCGAACTCACAAGCCCGAGATCCAGAGTCGTGCACTCCGCCGACTGAGCCAGCCAGGGGCCCCAAGGCATTGTTTTTTAAATAATGCCCCACGTTGGAAGTTTCTCTCGCAACTGGGTATACCGTCACCCATAACTAATTTTTTTTTTTACCCATAACTAATTTTATGTTATGTTATTTTATGTTATTTTGGGTTTTTTTTACTAATTTTATATTCATAGAGGTAGATATTTATATAGTTCTTTTATGTTAATATATAATACTTAAATTTAATAGTGCCCTGTGTCAGCGCTGCTCCGAGCTCACACTGTAATCCATATTCTCTCATTTTCCTAATAGCACATTTTGCCTTTATGAGGTAGATGGGTTCTGTTACTATCCCCATATTACAGTTGTGGCAGCTGATGCACCTGCCAAAGGCATATAATGAGTCTAGATTTGGTTGGACCAAGGCAGCCCCGGTTCCTGTTCAGTTAAGTCAGGGGTGGGGAGGAGGCAGCTGCACTTCCCCTGGGTTTCCCCTTTGGTTGTGCAGCATCATCTTTCATTATTCATGAACAGGAAGGTGTGGCTGTGTTGCCTTGGCTGGAGTACCACAATCCCTACTAGCTGGGCAGGGCTGTCTTGAGTGTTTCCGTTCATCCAGCCTCATACATAATTCATAAGTAACTAGGTGGGGCCTTTCTTGACCCTTCTGAGTTTCCAGGTTGAGCTGCTGCAGCATCATCATTCATTATTCATGAGCCGGGGCCGGGGGGGGGGGGGGGAGGAGTGTGTTTTCCCTTTGGTAGCCCTACTTCCTTACTTGTGCTTATGGGGTATTAGATGCAGCAATAGGCGGACCGGTACCTTTTGTTCCAGCCCACCGGGCCTCATGCATTATTCATGATAAGATGTGGCCTTGGTCTCCTTGGCTTCCGGGCTGCTGTAAGGTCGTTAATTATTCATGAGCTACGGGGGCGTGGCTTCCATGTTTAACATTGGCTTTCTGGTTGCCGGGTGTTAGTCCACCAGCCACCAGGCCTCATGCATAATTCATGATTGGGAAGTGTGGCCCTGAGGTCCTTCTTTTCCTTAGCCTCCTGGCTGCAACAATGTATTCATTATTCACAGTTCCATGGGGCGTAGCCTTTATGTTGTTTTACCTGTTTTCTCAGTTACTGCCACCTTCACCACCAGGTGGAGCTCTTCCTCTTCGAATGAGTCAGGGACCACCATACATGATTCATGAAATGGGCGCGGCCTGCCTGCATCCGGGTTTCTGGGGGGTGGGGCTCAAGGTTTTGTTCCGGCCTCAGACTCCGCAGCCGCCATCTTGTGTCGGCGGCGGAGGTGAAGGAGGTGGCCGGGGCGAGCGCAACCACTACGGCCGGGGGAGGAGAAGGCGGCCCAGGCGGAGGCGATTCTAGGCGGCCCAGGCGGCGGGGAGGAGGAGGAGGAGAAGGAGGAGGAGGGTGGCGGCCGGGCTTGGCTTCGGCTCCTAGAGGAGTTGGCGGCGGCGCGACCCGGGGAACCGGCATTGGTAACAAACGGCCTTTCTCAGCGCCTTGGCCGGGGCAGGGGTTTCGGGAGGCATTGGAGGGGCCTGGGTCGGCGCTGGGCCAGGCTGGTGTCGGGATTGGTGGTGGTGACTTGGCGGTGGTGATTCGGATGCTAGGGATCTGTGGGGAGGGGGTGTACAGATCTTGGGGCGGGGTCCACATTTCCCATCCTGGACCAGCCCAGTCCCTCGGGCTCTGAAATCTGACCTTGGGGTCAGGACCCCCCCCCCCCCCCCGCCCCCAGGATCTGCTTTTAGAGACTCAGGCTCAATATCCTTAGTCAGGGTTCGGGACCCTGTCCCGAACCTTGTATCGCAGGTCAGAACGCCCCCCAGTAACCAATAGAGACTTACGGGATTGACATTCCTGGTCGAAGCCCCCCCACACAATGCAAGCCATTAAAGACCTACCCCAGAAGCTTCTTTCAGACACTTCTAGTTTCTCAGTATTTGCTCTTGCACCTTCCAAGAGGGGCTAGACCGCCGGGAATGGCCTTCATTTCTGAAAATCTTCCCTAGCATCTTCCTTCAGGCCACCCCCCCCCCTCCCCCAACTCACACACGCATTATCTGCCCTCAGAGCTTCCAGGGAGACTAGACCCTGTGAAAGACGATTTGGGCCTGGCCTCCATGTCAGAGACCCATTCACGTCTTCAACCCCAACCTGGCCCTAACGTCTTCCATCAGAAAGCCCAGCATTTCTAATCCGAAGTTTTCAACATTTACCTTTAGAGGCTCCTCTAATTCCTGGTATCTGCCTTTAGAGACTTTCTGTACTTTAAGAGAATGCTTTCTTTTTCATGCTCAGTATTCTTTTTAGAGACTGCCTCTTGCGGGTCTCGGCATATCCCTGATCATAGGTTCCTAACTCCCAGGATGTTCCCTCAGAGCCTCCCAGAGGACTAGAAGCCAGGGCAGAACGGTTTGGACACATAATTTGTCCATCACAGATCCACCTGCCTTGGCAGACCCTATTGCCTCCTGGCCGGTCCATCAGACTCCTCTCAAACCCCACCCTTCACTCAACCTCTGCCTTCAAAAGCCAACCAGGGTTCCAGCTTCTCTCACAGCTCCCTTAACCTCACATCAAGCCTCAGGATCTGCCCTCAGAGTCTTTGAAGGTTCCCAGCATCAGTCAGAGGCCCCCGGCTTCTGTTTTCAGGTTCATAGGACCCCAACATCGTTGTCAGATGTCCCTTTCCCCAACAGGCCCAGTTGTCTGTCCTCAGTCAGAGTAGAAAACCCCCTTCTCAGCATCTATTCGCAGAGCCTCCATGGGATTCCACATAATTGGTCAGAGAAACCCAACCCTGCTTGGAGACCTAGTCAGTATCTGCTTACTTAACTTTTTAGGGCCAGACCTGTCTGGGCTCAGCTTCCCCTCTCCTCGCTGTCAGAGCAGTTGCTGTACTTAGCATGTATCAATCAGAGATAAGACCAAGCCTTTGTGCTCCATTAGAAATCCCTCCCCAACCCTACCTGAGGACTTACATTCACCTCCGTAGCCTCCTGGGACTCTGATGTTGATGTCAGAGATCTCTTTCCCTACAAGTCCCTGTTATTTTTGGTCAAAGATTTTTCTGTGCCACCAGCATCTGCCCGATGAGACCCCTAGGTCCCCAGCATCCTCCTGATGGAGAGCACACCTCCCCCCAGACCCCAGCATCTTCCTACAGCCTCCTTGGGCCACAGAATCCCCCACCCATTCCCTGTGCCACTTCCAGGGGACCTGGCTACTGCCCTCCTCCTTGCAGCCTCTGGGGACCTCTAGTGTAATTTCCTGGTCCTTCTCTGAAAGATCTTTTCCAAAGACCCAGATATGAGTCTTAACAGCCTGGCCTGGCTCTGCTCTGCCTGCCCCCTAGGGCTTCTAATCCCCTATCCCATCTCCCTCTGAGCCTCTATGGGCTCAGACAACCACCTCTTGACTCCTCTCTTTTATGTTCCCAGGGACTTCTCAGTTAATCCCTCCCAGGAGGTTTGACAGGCCCCAGCATCCTGTGCCCTAGCTTCCCCATCCCGATAACCTGACCCTCTGCCTGCCCCCTCTCAAACCTGCTCCAGGACTCCTATCTCAAACCTTTTTCTCTGGTTTGGGTGGTAGAGAATGCTCAGGCTTCACAATCACCAGTTTGGAGACCTCAGGCAAGTTCTGAAACTCTCTAAGCCCCAGTTCAGCTTTGCTGAACAATGGATAGTACATGCGTCCTAATTGGGGCCTGAGCATATGTTGAGGGAGAAAAGGTATCAATTTTGTACTGGGGGTGGGGAATCTTTAACTCCTCTCTGGGGTTTCTGCCCCAGAATCCCTCTGCTTGCCTTGACACTGGGCTGTTCCAAGTCTTAGCACTGGGCTGTTCCAAGTCTTAGCAATGGACATCCTCTCTGGAACAATCACCCAAAGCCTGATTAGACCCTTGCTGGCGGCAACAGGAATCCAGAGGTAAAAAGTGCACATATTAAAGATCTCTCTGGTTCTGGATCTTCTCTCAGATTTAGGAAGCAAGGGAGATGGTGTGTCCCAGACAAGGAAATGGGTGACAAGGCAAGGAGATAACTAAGTAATGGAGGCCACTGCAGGTGCCCAGGGAGGAGCTTAGTTATGTCTTCAAGTTGCTGAGTTCTGACCACAGGAGTAGACATTTTTAACCTTCTCAGCAGCCCCTTGAGGACAGTCCCATTTGTCCCTACTTTTGGAGAAAATGGGGCTCAGAGTAAATGAGATCCCTTCCCCAGGTCAGAGGGTCCGTAAATGGAAAAATATGGTTTACTTTGCATACTAATTCACCAACTTTTTCTTGTCTAGGTTGGTGCTTTGCATTCCAAGTAATTAGGTTGGTTGGCTCCAGGGCCCTAGCCAGCCTCCTGCCTTCTGGGTCCTCCTCCCTCACGGTTCATCCCTTAGCCCTGTGGGCTGGGCCCTGAGCTTGGTCCTGACTCTCTTCTTCCAGGGGGCGTTTGGCAAACAGACCTGCACCAGTTGCCTGACTGTGGGCAAGTGATTGGAGTTCTCTGAGCCTTTGTTTTCTTATGTGTGATGTGGGAATGAGGTTATCTGGTTCGTGGGCATTGTTAGGATTAGACAAAGCCCTGTGATTGACAGGCGGTAAGCTTCTGGTAGATGGTAGGGAGCTCCTGTCCACTTGCTTAGTGTCAGAGTATGACAGGTGCCAAGATGAAATCTTAGGTACAGTGGGGGTGCTCGGTGTGAAGGTGGGGGGAGGCAGAAATGGCTCATCGGAGGAGAACAGGGGCTTAGAAGAGCACTGTGGGGTGAGGGGAAATGATTCAGGGTCCTGTTGTCTCCAGCATCTGGATCCAGCCACACGCAGCTTTCACTCCCACAGCAGGCTGTATTGTTCTGTCTCTGAGACCTGGTGTGTGATGCTTGGCAAGTTAATTTGACCTCGTGAGCTCAGGTTTTCTCATTTGTCTGGCAAGGACACTCAACCCTGCCTTGCAGGGTCAGGACCATTGAGGAGATGAAATGTGAGAACACCGGGCGGCCGCCTGGACTTCAGGGTCAGCAGATCTGTTCTGGGCCCCGCTTGACCACTGTGTTTGTGGGAACCTCAGTCAGGTCGCCAGATGTCCCCGAGTGAGTTTTTTTTTCCCTCCTCTGTTAGTTGAGAGATGTCGCCAATAGTAGCCCAAACCCTATGGGGGTGCCCTAAGGACAAAGTGAGGCAAGGCTGATGAAGTGCTCAGTGTGACATCTGGCGCAAAGAAGATCTCTAATAAGTATTCATCCACTGTAATTGTCCACCTGTGTAAGGGGCTCCGTATGCAGACAGGGCTTGGGAAGCATGTGTTTTATCTCTCACCGTGACCTCTTTTGTTGGCCTGGGCCTTTCCCCTCCCGGAGCTGGGGGGAGGGGTGGAGTGGGCTTTGTAAAACTCTGCCTCCCAAGCCCTTCTGGGGGGACTGGGTTTTCGGCAAGGTGTCTCCTGCCATCACGTTCCCCTGATGGAAGTCTAAGCCATGTTTCCCTCCTGCGCCCCTGTCGCCGGGGTTAAGGGTGAGGAGAACAGCTGCTTGTTGTTGTGTGCCCGCTCTGTGCCAGGCTCTGTGGTCTGGGCTCTATTTCATCACTTCAGCAACTCCGTGGGGTAGGTAAGTTGCATTGTCAGCCCTGTCGCACAGGTGAGGGACCTGAGCCCACAGGGGTTAAATGATGCCTGTCAAAGAGCGGCAGGGTCTGACCTGAGCCTACACCCTCCTCTGACTTTCCCACAAGGACATTCTTCTTGTCACTCCTCTCACCCTGCAGGACTGGAGTCTCTCCCTCATGCTGGGCTGGGGAGAAAGGCGAATGGCCTAGTGGTCAGCAACATGGATTGCAAGCCAGACCACCTGGGTTCAGATCTTAGCTCTGACAGCTGTGTGACCCTGGGCAAGTCACCTCACCTCTCTGTACCCGCCTCCTCTTCTGTAAAATGGAGACACTAGCCCTTAAGTCTTCCCTTCCCCCGCAGTCACCGCTAACCAACTGAAACGCCCATGTGCCCCAGGCTCACCTCTGACCCTCCTTTTCCCTTCCAGATGTCCAGCTCGCCGCTGTCCAAGAAACGTCGCGTGTCCGGGCCTGATCCAAAGCCGGGTTCTAACTGTTCCCCTGCCCACTCCGTATTATCCGAAGTGCCCTCGGTGCCAACCAACGTAAGTGTCTTCTCCCTGGACCCTGGCAGGCAGGGTGGTGGCAGTGGTGGGTGGGAGAGCCTTCTGTATCACTGTGCATCTGTCCACGCCCTCCTCCATTTCTCCCCCAACCTGTTCTTCTCTGTCCCTAGGGAATGGCAAAGAACGGCAGTGAAGCAGACATAGATGAGGGCCTTTACTCCCGGCAGCTGTAAGTGGGGCCTAGGTTGGGCCGAGCGGTGGGAGGGGCGCCGGGAGGATAGGGTCAGGAGGGCCAGGCCTTGACCTGGAATTACCCCCTGACCTGGCAGGTATGTGTTGGGCCATGAGGCAATGAAGCGGCTCCAGACATCGAGCGTCCTGGTGTCAGGCCTGCGGGGCCTAGGTGTGGAGATCGCCAAGAACATCATCCTTGGTGGGGTTAAGGCTGTCACCCTACATGACCAGGGCACCGCCCATTGGGCTGACCTCTCCTCCCAGGTATCTCTCCCTGGCCCTTCTTCCCTGCTGACGTGCCGGTCCCCCGGGCTCCGCCGCCACTCCCTCCTTCCCTGGCTCCCTTTTGCAGTTCTACCTGCGGGAAGAGGACATCGGGAAAAACCGGGCTGAAGTCTCACAGCCCCGCCTCGCTGAGCTCAACAGCTATGTGCCTGTCAGTGCCTACACCGGGCCCCTGGTCGAGGACTTCCTTAGTGGCTTTCAGGTACCTGGGGTTGGGGGTGCAGGGGGTGCTACCCAGCCTCCTTCCCAGTTGTCTCAGAGTACATCTCTGCTTTGTTCGTTAGTTCTCTATTAAGTGGGCTGGGCTGTGTGCCAGGTTTCATGCTAGGGATGCAGGTGGGATTTGGACCCTGGGCCTGCCTTTTTGGGGAGCGGGGCATGTGAATGGGCAAGACCTGTGGCGTAATGGTTGTGAGCACGGGCCGGCGCCATGCTGCTGTGGTACGAGCCTCTAGTCTACTAGTGTGGCCTCAAGCAGGTCACTTCATCTTGGCTTTACTTTTTTTCATTTGTGGACCTGGGACCGATAGTAGTACCTACTTCGTAGAGTTTTTGTGAGGGCTAAGGGCTTAGAATAGCAGCTGGCACATGATAAAGGCCATCTGGTTATTCGTTAAATAAAAACTCTGAGCCGGAAAGAGGAGCTATGGGAGCGGAGATTTGTGCCCTGGGTGTCCCCGTGGGCCAGGGCACTGCCGCTGAGCCTGAGGCGGTCGTAGGAGCTCGCCCTGGCGGGGAAGGGCGGGCGGGCTTTCGGGCAGAAAGCAAAGTCCCAAGGAACACGGCTGAGCGGGCATTGTCTCGAAAACTGGGAGCACGTGGGTGTGGTAGGAGTGAGCTCAGACTTTGGCTGCAGAGGAGTTTTACTGCTGTGTCTCCCGGGCCAAGGCAGGGTTGTGGGCAGGCAGCAGTGGGTGTTGGTGTGTAAATGAGTCAGCTGTTCTCCACACTCCGTCCTCCTGGCTGCCTCATCACTCCGTCCTACCTTGCCCGCCCTGCCGTAAGGATTGGCATTTCTCTTCGCTGGGTCTCACCCTGGCTGCGTCTGCTACATCGTAGATACTTTGTGAATGGGAGTTGAACGGGCAGAGCTTTAAGGATCCTTCTTTCTGAGCCGCCACCACCCCTACCCCCACCCCCGGCACCAGCCTTCCTCCATTATTCTCTCTTCTCTGCCCCAGTCCTGGGCCCTTTCCCTGAGCTTCCACCTCTCCACAGGTGGTGGTCCTCACCAACACCCCCCTGGAGGACCAGCTGCGGGTGGGTGAGTTCTGTCACAGCCGTGGCATCAAGCTGGTGGTGGCAGACACGCGGGGCCTATTCGGGTGAGTGCCCCCGGCCTTGTCCCCCGACCCCTGCCAGGTCCAGGTCAAGACCCCCAAGCTCTCACTGCCCTCAGCACCCTGCTCAGCCGCCCAGGTTTTGGATTCTGTGTGTCCAACTCCCCCCACGTGGCATGGGCACTGTGCAATTCCCAGCAGCTATGGGCTGAATTTGCTCAGCAAGTATTCGCTGCACCTTGAGGGACGCACAGGTCCCCGTGAACATGGGACTCTCGAGCATTAGCCCTGTTGCCTCCCTCTACAGGCAGCTCTTCTGTGACTTTGGAGAGGAAATGATCCTCACAGATTCCAACGGGGAGCAGCCACTCAGCGCTATGGTTTCTATGGTCACCAAGGTGAGATCAGCCTCGGGGGCCCTGGCAGGCAGGTGGGCAGCAGCAGGCCTTCCGTCTGCTCCTGGTACCCTGAGCCTGCCTCTGAGGCTCACTCTGCCTTTATCCAGGACAGCCCCGGTGTGGTCACCTGCCTGGATGAGGCCCGCCATGGATTTGAGAGTGGCGACTTTGTCTCCTTTTCAGAAGTACAGGGCATGGTTGAACTCAACGGAAGTCAGCCCATGGAGATCAAAGTCTTGGGTGAGCTAGGGCCAGGGAAGATAGGAGATATGTCCCTGGGCTCTGAGTGAGGGGAGACCCATCCTGGGTGTCAGAGGTAAACCAGAGATAGAGTCCCCTGCTGGTGGGCATGGGGTAGAGGCGCTATCTCATGTTTGAGCTGTTCCTAGAATAGGTCCCTAGTATCTGTGTGGAGGGGGAGAAGTTCTCTGGTGTTTGAACAGAGCAGATCAGAGGATCCACTTGTATCTGAGCTGATTTGGACAAGGAGCAGAAAACGTCTTCTAGTATGGACTTGGGTCCAAGGACACAGGCTCTCGTGGGCTCTGAGCCTGGGTCTTGGGGAGAGGAGAGATAATTTCTAACGTCCAAGTAGAATCCAGGGTGGAGAGATGGCTCCTGATGACTGAGCTGGATCGGGGATGGATTTTCCCTTATCTTGGGGGTGTTGTGGGTTTTAGGGAGGGCGGGTAGCCTGACAGTTTCCCCGTCTACCTAGGTCCTTACACCTTTAGCATCTGTGACACCTCCAACTTCTCCGATTATATCCGTGGAGGCATTGTCAGTCAGGTCAAAGTACCTAAGAAGATCAGCTTTGTGAGTGTGGGGGGTAGTGAGTGGGCTGTGGGGGGTGGTTCTGGGCATTTCTAGGCTCTGATGATGCCCTGCCCCCCACAGAAATCCTTGCTGGCCTCACTGGCAGAGCCTGACTTTGTGATGACGGACTTTGCCAAGTATTCCCGCCCTGCCCAGCTGCACATTGGCTTCCAGGCCCTACACCAGTTCTGTGCTCAGCATGGCCGGCCCCCTCGGCCCCGTAATGAGGTGGGTGACTCAGTGGGCAACCAGGGCAGATGACCTCGGCACTGAGGGCGCACCGTGCCTCTACCGGTCTACTCTTCCCCGTCCCCTTCCTCCCTCCCCATCCCTCTTCCACCAGTGGCCTGACAGGTGCCTTTTTGGTTCCTTCTGCCTCACCAGGAGGATGCAACAGAGCTGGTGACCCTAGCGCGGGCCGTGAATGCTCGAGCCCTGCGAGCAGTGCAGCAGGACAGCCTGGATGAGGACCTCATCCGGAAGCTGGCATATGTGGCTGCTGGGGATCTGGCGCCTATAAACGCTTTCATTGGGGGCCTGGCTGCCCAGGAGGTCATGAAGGTCAGGATGGGTAGAGAGGGGCAGGGGCAGGCCAGGCACCTCCCTGAGTCCCATCATTTATTGTCCATCTGTGTCAGTCCCCAAGTAACCACTGACCACTTTCCCTCCCCTCCCCAATCCCCAGGCCTGCTCCGGGAAGTTTATGCCCATCATGCAGTGGTTGTACTTTGATGCCCTGGAGTGTCTCCCTGAGGACAAAGAGGCCCTCACGGAGGATAAGTGCCACCCGGTATGTGTGTGTGGCCCATGGGGGGGCCCATGGGGAAGACATCATTGGGGGCATTTCTGGCGAGGCTCCCTCTGACGTGGCCCTCGTCCCTTCGTGTTCCTCAGCGCCAGAACCGTTACGATGGACAGGTGGCCGTGTTTGGCTCAGACCTGCAAGAGAAGTTGGGCAAGCAGAAGTACTTTCTAGTGAGTAATCCCCTTAGACACCTGGAACCTTCACCTCCCTGGGCCTTCAGCTATCTCTAGAGTCTCCCACCTCTCAAGGGAGAGTCTTGCGGTTCTTGTACCTCTGTCACGTGCCTTTTGCCATGTTCTTTATCTCGAGGGAAAGCCTGGCGTGTCCTGTTTCCCCCCACCCTGGCTCTGCCTTTCCTCAGACAGCTATGGGTTGTTTTTTCTAGCCCTGAGACTTGAGGATGTGGCCCCTAGACCCGCTTCACCTCTCCTGCTGTCTTTGGGGAGAGTGAGGAGTAATATGTGGTGTCACGCTCACCTGTGCCACCCTAACCAGCCTGTCTCTCCTCAACTGCCTCCTAGGTGGGTGCAGGAGCCATCGGCTGTGAGCTGCTCAAAAACTTCGCTATGATTGGGCTGGGCTGTGGAGAAGGTGGAGAGATTGTGGTCACAGACATGGACACTATCGAGAAGTCAAATCTGAACCGACAGTTTCTGTTCCGGCCCTGGGACGTCACGGTGAGTGGGCTGGGGAGAGGGGGTGAGATTTTGTCATCTCCCTTTTTCTCCTGTCTTTCGCTTCCATTCTTTCTGGAAAGGAGGCCTTTCCACCTTTTTCATTCAGTTCTTTCCCTCAGCTTCTCTGTGTCTCTTGTTCAGCATTTATCGAGTACCCTTCCATCGGATCTGCCGTGTTTCATCTTTTTTTATTTTTTATGTTTTCTTTTTCCTTGATCTCTTATCAGTGCTGGTTGAGACAGTGTGTAGGGGTCCCCCAAACCACACCCGGGTCCGATGCTGGACTAGGAGGACTCAGGACAGCTTGTGGCCATTTTCACGGCTAGTATTTCTTTCAGCAAAAGGATGCAGAGCAAAATCAGCAAAGGGAAAAGGCACCCGGGGCGAAGTCTAGGGGAGACCAGACACAAGCTTCCGAGACTCCTCTCCCAGTGGAGTCACACGGGACACCCTTACTTCCCCCACTAGCGAGTTGTGACCACACACGTGAAATGTTGCCAACCAGGGAAGCTCACTAGAGCCCCAGCACCTAGGGTTTGTACTATGGGCTGGTCACATAGGCACCGTCTGCTGGGCACATACCCAAATTCTAGCCTCCTAGAAGGAAAGCAGGAGTTCGGCACACATCACACTGTTTGCATAAGCAGTCTAGGCACAGTGAGCCACCCTAATCAGATAAGGAATGGTGAGAACCGTCCTGAAATCCAGGTTCCTAGACCGGCCAACCAAGGGCCGACCTTGCCAGCAAGCCTTCCCTTAGGAGAACATCTGTGCTACATTCACACTTTTCTGCCAGATGGAGCCCGGGCTGTTCAGGGATCGAGCTGGGAAGCCTTCTGTAAGGGACAGTGCCATGTTTGCCTGCCCAGGATCTGTTCCCCTTCCATTTATTGACTTAGTCACTAGGTAGTCGTGGGCGTAGGTGCTGCTCTTGCACTTGGGATACGCCAAGGAGACAAGGGCTCTGGAGAGGGAGGACAGGCCATAAGCAATCAACACAGCAAAGCGGTGCAGTTTGTAGTTAATGTTGGTAAGTGCTGTGCAAAGGAAACAACGAAAGCAAGCTAAGGGAAGTCAGGCGTGCCCAGGAGATGGGTTGGCAGTTTTGCATTACAACGGCTGAGGAAGGATTTGTTTCTGCAGACCTGGAGGGTAGAAGGGAGTAGGGCCCCTTTTTCTGGGTAAGAGCATTCCAGGCCAGGATCTTGATGGTGTGGCGGTGGGTAGGAGATGAACTAGAGGAAGTGGGGGCCAATTCATTTTCCCCTCAGTGGAGGAGGGACATGACCTGACCCGGGCTTTGAAAGGATCCTGTTTCATTGGAGAGAATGTGCCCCAGCCCTGGGTGCCGTTCCCTGAAAGAGCGGTAGGTATTGGGTAGGCATAAACACAGATGCCTGGCCTCTTGTCTCCAGTCTGCATTTGTCCAGCTGCTTCTCTTTCCACTGAGCCCCTGCCATCTCTGTTCCAGCCCTAGCCGTGTGGCACTATCACAGACTGTCTCCTTCTAAATCAGGGAGCTTTCTGAACTCAGGGCCTGGTTCTTCCCAGGCATTAAATAAATCTACTTTTAGGAAGACAGCCCTATCGAGGTTTGTTGGATGAGTGTGTGAATAACTGAGCTCCGTTTTCCTGTCCCACCCTCGGCCCCCTAGAAGTTAAAGTCTGACACGGCCGCTGCGGCTGTACGCCAGATGAATCCGCACATCCGGGTGACGAGCCATCAGAACCGTGTGGGCCCTGACACGGAGCGCATCTATGACGACGATTTTTTCCAAAACCTGGATGGTGTGGCCAATGCCCTGGACAACGTGGATGCCCGTGAGTTTGGAGGCGGGTGAGGTGGTCAGGGCAAAGGCGTGCGCGCGTGCGTGTCAGGAGGGCCTGTCTTCCCGTTCTCTGTTGACATTCCTTTCCTGGCACTCCTGTTGTCTCCCCGCCTCCCCCCCATAGGCATGTACATGGACCGCCGTTGCGTGTACTACCGTAAGCCGCTGCTGGAGTCTGGCACGCTGGGCACCAAAGGCAACGTGCAGGTGGTGATCCCCTTCCTGACAGAGTCCTACAGCTCTAGCCAGGATCCGCCTGAAAAGTCCATCCCCATCTGCACGCTGAAGAACTTCCCCAATGCCATTGAGCACACCCTGCAGGTGATCAGCTTTGTGGGGAGAGGGGAGGGAGCAGCCACTGGGCCCCCTCAGGGGTCCCAAGCCTCCTAAGCTCAAGATGTGCTTTTTCTCTACACTGGCCTCCCTCACTTCCCATCCAGCATCCTGGGTTTTTAGAGCGATTCATTCGTTCTTTTTCTTTTATTTTGAAAAGTTTTCAACGTGTAGAGAACTGCAGAGAGTGGCATGACGAATACTCAAATATCGTTCCTCGCCTAGATGTAATAGTAACTGTTAACGTTAGGACCCTTTTTTTAAGTGCATTTTCTTCTTCGTTTCCTGTATTTTTCCTTGTTTGGGCTGGACTGTTATCACGGACCGCACAGCACTTCACTCCTTCATACCTCTAGTATGTTCTGCATAACACGGTCTCTCAGCCTTGGCATTACTGACACGTGGGGCCACATATTTCTTTGTCAGGGTTGCGGGGACATCCTCTGCACTGTCCAGTGCTTGGCAGCATCCCTGGCTTCTGCCCACTAGATGCCACTAGCATCCTTTTGCAGTTATGACAACTCAGGATGTCTGCACACATTGCCACATTCCCCCCCCCCCCCCCCCCGCCAACTTCGGGGGACAAAAGCGCTCCCAAGTGACAACTCCTATCCAGCCAAAACCCCACTTTCACGCAGAACAATTAACAGTATTTTCTTACTGCCTCCTCCAGTTATTTGTCTCTAATGCTTAGTCCCTATTCAGGTGTCCCCAGCTGTAGCTCAGAGTGGCTTTAACAGCAAGTTTCTCAGGATGATTCTGTTTGTGTGATGCATGTGCGAATAGAATACGGCACAGTGAGCCTATCACCAGGCTGAGTTATGACAAAGTGAACACACCCGGGTGACCGGCCCTGGGGCCACAAACCAAAGCCGAACGGCAACCCGAGGATAACCGTTGTGCAATCAGAATGGCCCTGTGGTCTTTGAGAGCAAACCATTCAGGATGTTTAGTTAGGGGTGTGGGGTGAGACCGGGAATAGGGAAATAGAGAAAAACTGGTTTCCTCGGCCACCTTCCCTTCTGACCTATAGTTCAAGTGGGGGTGTTCATATTTGAGCACCCACCTCGGGCTCACTAAGCCACGTGTGACTTTGGACTCCGCCTCTCTGTGCCGGATTCCTCTTCTGTGAAATGGGGCTGACTGCGTGTCTGCTTCACAGTTGTAAAGCCCTTAGTGTTTACTGTGTATCTGGTGCTGTTTTAGGAAACTCAGTATATACACACTTGCTCGTTTTTTCTTTGCAACCTCACCACACAGGTATTATCGTTACAGCATCTGTTTTAGAAAGGAGGGTGTAAAGGTAAGTGTTATTATATGCTCCTGAAGTCACAAAACCATATACTAGGTAGCGGAGCTGGGGTTTGAACCTAGATGTCTTACCCTCCAAACCCCCTCGCCAGTGAGTGCGTTTATTGTTCTAGGAATTTTCACCGTGCTGAGTGGCTGTCTTGTTTGCTGCCAAGCCCCTGGGTCCTGTATAGCGACCGTTTAGGTTTGGGTCTGAAGTTTTGGTTTTTTCTTTCTTTTTTTAAATGGTGGTAAAAAATACATGACCGAATTGTTTTGTTTTTTAATCAAGATGTAACGTATCTCTAGTAAGGTACACAGATCCTTAAGAATGACTTTGTTTTCACACGAACACTAGCATAGCCGCTGGTCAGTTCAAGTGCATTGGTTTTTAAATTGAGGGGCCGTGGGGGGGTGGGGTGGAAGGTTGGGGACCCGTGGTGGGGGGCTTCTCTTTTCCCAGAGCAGCTGTGTTTCTTCCGATTGGATTTATTCACTTTCTTTTTTAAACATGTTTCTTTCTTAATGTTTATCTTAGAGAGGGAGAGAGGGAGAGACAGTGTGAGTGGGGGAGGGGCAGAGAGAGAGAGGGAGACAGAGAATCCAGAGCAGGCTCCAGGCTCAAACTGTCAGCACAGAGCCCAACGTGGGGCTCGAACCCACGGACTGCGCGATCATGACTTGAGCCGAAGTCGGATGCTTAACCGACTGAGCCGCCCAGGAGCCCCTCAACTGATGGTCTTTCTAATGACGTACACCCATTTGTCAACCATCACTCCATGTAGTCCATTTGGTCTGTCTTGCAGTGGGCTCGGGACGAGTTTGAAGGCCTCTTCAAGCAGCCGGCAGAAAACGTCAACCAGTACCTCACGTAAGTACCCAAACGCCGCCCCCGTGCCACCCCTGCCTGCCAGCCAAGGCGTCCCGTCTGCTTTCCTCACCAGTAACACCCAGCACCAGGCACACTTGTCAAATGAATCCATGAATCCTGGGGGTCAGGACTAGCTTCCCGTGGAGAAAGTGGGGTTGCCCTGGAGCCCACTCCTGGGGCCGCTGTGTAATCCTGCCCCTTTGACCCCTCCAATTCCTGATAGAGACCCCAAGTTTGTGGAGCGGACCCTGCGGCTGGCGGGCACCCAACCCCTGGAGGTGCTGGAGGCCGTGCAGCGCAGCCTGGTGCTGCAGCGGCCACAGACCTGGGCCGACTGTGTGACCTGGGCCTGCCACCACTGGCACACCCAGTACTCTAACAACATCCGGCAGCTGCTGCATAACTTCCCTCCCGACCAGGTAATGCCCGCTTGCCAGGTCCGTTTGGCGCAGTGCGTTTTCCCGAGATAGGAACCTGCTGTGGGCTCTCCACATGCTCTTCCCAGTCACCAGTCCAGCTGTGGCAGGCGCCCCGAGGCACGGGGATCTCAGAAGAATGATTAAGTCTGACCTGTTTCTCCCGTCGTATTGCCTTTGAGCCAGAGACTTCGTTTCTGTCTCCTTTACCTGTGGCATTCTGAGTCACACTCGATTCCCAAGGCTATACGATTATGGGGGAGAAGTTTTGTAGTTGAGAACATGGGAATCCATATGGGTTCGAATCCCAGCTCCATTTGCACTTGGGGGAGTCACATAAGTTCTCCCTGCACCTCAGTTTCCTCTTGTGTGAAGTAGACCTGGTAGTAATTTACCTCGTGGGGGTTTTTGTGACGATTCGTTGGTACTTACTAATAGTAAGTTAGTACGGTGCCTGGCTGTCTGTAAGAGTTGGCGGGCACAAAGTGAGCACCCGCCTCAGTGAGGTCCCTGGTTCAACCTGGCATCGGAGCATCCACCTCCAGGACCCTGCAGTCGGGGTCTTGCGTGACTGACTCCAGCGCCCTGTGTGTGCCCAGCGAGTCAGGGCACGTCTGGGGCCAGTGCGAGGAGGCAGGCCTGTTAGGCCTCTCCTCTCAGGTCCTGCCCCTCAAAAATCTCTTTACTCCTCTAGCTCACAAGCTCGGGAGCTCCATTCTGGTCTGGGCCCAAGCGCTGTCCACACCCGCTTACCTTTGATGTCAGCAATGTAAGTCTCCTCCCTGGGGTCTCCTCAGGTCGGGTGGGGGGGTGGGAGGGAAGGAGGCTGAGGCACATCAGGTGAGAGCTGATGGGTTCACCCTTCCGGGCCCTGCCTTCTCACAGCCCCTGCATCTGGACTATGTGGTGGCTGCCGCCAACCTGTTTGCCCAGACCTATGGGCTGACAGGCTCTCAGGACCGAGCTGCCGTCGCCACACTCCTACGGTCTGTGCAAGTCCCCGAGTTTACCCCCAAGTCTGGCGTCAAGATCCACGTCTCTGACCAGGAGCTGCAGAGCGCCAATGCCTCAGTTGGTAAGGGTGTTTGGCCAGTCGGCCCGGAGTCCCCACCTACCTTGTGCCTGGCCTGGGCCAGCCTCCCCACCGGTCCTCGGCCCCTGGCTCTGCTCTGCGACCCCAGGCCTGAGGCTTCCCTACACCTTCCTTTGATCCTTCCTCTGAAATGATGAAGTTCATTTGGGCAAATTCTCTCTCTCTCTCTCTCTCTCTCTCTCTCTCTCTCTCTCTCCCTCCCTCCCTCTCTCCCTCTCCCTCTCCCTCCTTCCTTCTCCTCCCCGATGTTTTGCCTTTAAGAGAACTAGCTGTTTGTTTCTCGTGCTCCATGTGTATTTGCCTTGGAAAGAAAAACTTTTCTGTTTCTTTTTTATGTTTCTCTGGGGGGTATGAACTCCACCAATGGTCTCTTTCCCTGATATCTGCCCCCCGTGTTCCTCTGTGTCTTCATCTTAGTATTGCCCTCCATATATCTTTCCTCGTCCCCCTCAGCACTCCCCCCCCCCCCACCGTCTCCCTCTCCATATCTCTTCCCCTCAACTCCCCGTCTCTCTCCATCTCTTTTCCTCCAGCTCATGCCGAATATCAGGTGAAGGGCCAGATAAGAACTGTTAGGCTTTACAGGCCACATAGTGTCTGTGGCTAATCACCTGTCACAGTTGAAGCACGAAAGCAGCCATACACAACATGTAAATGAATGAGTGTGGATGTTTTCCAGGAAAATTTTACACATACAACAGGTGGCAGGCTGAATTTGGTTCAGGGGCTATAGTTTGCTGACCCCTGGTTTCTATGTATTTATCTCTTTCCTTCTGTACCTGTCCCTGTCCATAGATTAGATACTGCATCTATAGCTTTGTGACCCGCCCCCCCGCATTTACCATCACCACCACCCCCATCTTCTCCGCAGATCTCCCTTCTCCTGTCATCTCCCCATCTCCTTTCCCACATATCTACCCTCTCATATTCCTCTCTGTATGTTTATTCTCATCTTTTCTTCCACATCTCCTTTCGTCTTATCCCTGTATTTGCTCCATTTTTCTCCTCATACACATATGTAGGTATGTACGTATAGTTGTGTAAGTGGACACAAGATGTAATAGTGCATATTACACCTGTATAATGTACATATGGTATACGTAAAGTGTATATAAGCAGTATGTAAGGCGTGTATGAAATATACAACATACAGGGGTGCCTGGGTGGCTCAGTCGGTTGAGCGACCGACTTCAGCTCAGGTCATGATCTCACAGTCTGTGAGTTCGAGCCCCGCGTCAGGCTCTGTGCTGACAGCTCAGAGCCTGGAGCCTGCTTTGGATTCTGTGTCTCCCTCTCTCTCTCTGCCCCTCCCCCACTCATGCTCTTTCTCTCTCCGTCTCAGAAATAAACATTAAAAAAAAAAAGAAATATACAACATACATAAAATTTCCTACTTGTCAAATGCCCCCAATTTTCCCCTTTTTATATCTTCTGCTCCTCTGCCATATCTTTTCTCTATCTCCATGTCTGCATGTTCCCCCCCAGTATTCCCTCTGTATATCTTTGTCGCCCCCCTGTCCCCTCCCCATAGTCTTATCCATGTCTCCCCACTTCTTTTGTAACATTCTCCCCAAGACGTATAGCTCTCCCATCTGGGTCTGTCCATGTCCACTTCCTCCTGATGTCTTGCTTAGTGTCTCTGGAGATCTCCCTCTTGATATACCCATTCCCCTTTCTGTCTCCTTCAGGTTTATGCTCTTTTGCCCTGCCGTACCTCTTCCCCTTGCGCCTCCTCTCTCCCAGGATAGTTTTCCTTTTCACATCTTTTCTCTACCTGGACATATTTTGCCACCCCTGCCCCCCACCCTGGGCTCCTGTTTCCCCCTCAGACGCTGGCCTGGGATCTAAATGGCTGATGGTATCCCTTTCTTCCTGCAGATGACAGCCGTCTAGAGGAGCTCAAGGCCACACTGCCCAGCCCAGAAAAGCTCCCTGGATTCAAGATGTACCCCATCGACTTTGAGAAGGTGCTGGGTGGGGGCCCTGGGCAGGCAGGGGGATGGGCTAGACAGCACAGGTCTGTGGGGATCTGGAGGCAGCCCCAGGCCTTTATGGGGATTGGATCATGGGCCTGCCACAGGCCCTGAAAGAAAAGACGTTCCTAGCCATGCGTTTGTGATCTGAGAGAGCCCAGCAGGTAATTGCAGTGGAGGATACTTGTGTCCCTAAAGTCCAGGAATCCTCTTTCTCCTCTGATCCTGTCATCATCTCCCCACCCTTCCCCTTCTCCGTCCCCCCGTCGTAAAAGGATGATGACAGCAATTTCCATATGGATTTCATTGTGGCTGCATCCAACCTCCGGGCAGAGAACTATGACATTCCCCCTGCGGACCGGCACAAGGTGAGGGGAGTCTGGACCTGATTTCCTGCCTCCCCCCCTAAACCTCCCAGACTTGAGTTCTCCACATCCCATTCACTGTGTGTGGGCTCTGAGCTTCTTCTACCTTGACTACCACCTTTCTTGATCCTTCTGCCTCACAGAGCAAGCTGATTGCAGGGAAGATCATCCCAGCCATCGCCACGACCACGGCGGCTGTGGTTGGCCTTGTGTGTCTGGAGTTGTATAAGGTGGTGCAGGGGCACCGACAACTTGACTCCTACAAGAATGGTTTCCTCAACTTGGCCCTGCCCTTCTTTGGCTTCTCTGAACCCCTTGCCGCACCCCGTCACCAGGTGAGGGCCTACATCAGGGCAGGTGGGTTTGTGAGTGGGTTGTTTCTCTGTAGAGCTTGCTTTAGTTTGCTTCATAGCTTGTCACCAGGTGAGAGTTTCTGTCAGTGTGTACCTTCTTTTGTGCACCCGTATTCATTTATTCACTTACCATATTTTGTGCTAAGTATTGGTCTGAATCTGCCAATGGAAGCCCTTAGAAAAGATGGGATTTTTTTTTTAATTTTTTTAATGTTTTTATTTATTTTTGAAGGAGAGAGAGAGCTTGAGTGGGGGAGGAGCAGAGAGAGGGAGACATGGAATTTGAAGCAGGCTCCAGGCTCTAAGCTGTCAGCATAGAGCCTGATGCAGGGCTCGAACTCACGAGCTGTGAGATCGTGACCTGAGCCGAAATCAGACGCTTAACGGACTGAGCCACCCAGGTGCGCCAATGGGATATTTTAATTGTACCCAAGGAGGTTATTAATGACACAAAAAGAGCAACCAACGTCCATTGGGTGCTTATTCTAATTACTTTTACATGTTTCATTCATTAATTCACTTCAAAGTTTAATTGAGCACCTGTGTGCCAGGTACTCTTAATAGGTGTCAAGAAACTCTATTGTGAAATAGAGTATATAAATGACATGATAAGTGGTTTTAGAACCCCCCAAAAAGGGCAGGGTAAGGAGGACTTGAGTACCAGGTGACAAGGGGATGGGTCGGGGATTTTAAATGTGAGATGGTCAGGAAAGGCCTTGCTGGACAGATGACATTTGAGCCCAGACTTGGAGGAGAGGAGACCAGGCAGGCTCCTGGGGGGAGGGCATTCCAGGCAGTGGGATCAGTCTCCAAGGGTTCTGAGGTAGGAGCATGCCTGGCACGGTTGAGGAAGACTAAGTCGTTAGAGCAGGAGTGAGAGGTTGAGGGGGTAGAAGATGAGAACAGAACAGGATCCCAGTGATTAGGCCATGTGGGTCATAGGTCATCGGAGGGTTTCCATGCTTAACTCGGGGTTTGACGGAAGCCACACGTTCTTGACAAAAGAAGCTTGCAGTCTGACTTAGCGTGTTAGCATGAGCGGTGGTGAGTGGGGCAGAGGCCGAAGATACGACTGACCCTTTGGTGGCCCCCATCCCATGGGACCACTCCTTGTCCCGCAGTACTATAACCAGGAGTGGACGTTGTGGGACCGCTTTGAGGTACAAGGACTGCAGCCTAACGGGGAGGAGATGACGCTCAAACAGTTCCTCGACTACTTTAAGGTGAGGTCCCTCCTGCACTCTCCCCCGACCTGCCGGCAGCGCGTGCAGGTGACTCACTGGTCTGTCAATCCCCATGACACTGCTGTCCCCTTCTCCCTCCTCCAGACAGAGCATAAGTTGGAGATCACCATGCTGTCTCAGGGCGTGTCCATGCTCTACTCCTTCTTCATGCCAGCCGCCAAGCTCAAGGAACGGTTGGATCAGCCGTGAGTTGGATGGCGGGGGGGCCTCCACTTGCAGCTACTCCACCCCTGTTCACCACCCTCCGCTTCTGCCTCCCTGCCCCCCCTCCTTGCCTTTTGCCTCTCTGACCTGCCCCTCCCCCCGCGCCCAGGATGACTGAGATCGTGAGCCGCGTGTCGAAGCGAAAGCTGGGCCGCCACGTGCGGGCGCTGGTGCTTGAGCTGTGCTGCAACGACGAGAGCGGCGAGGACGTCGAGGTCCCCTACGTCCGATACGCCATCCGCTGACCCTGTCCATGCCCGTAGACTGGCCCCAGCCCCACCCCCTCCAGCCCAGGGGCTCCCATTTGGCCTCTGGCAGTGGCCCAGCTAGCCACACTTGGTGTTCCCTCTTCATCCCCCTACCTGCACCCCTCTTGCCGCTGCTTTCTACCTTGTTTGGAACCTGAATCCTAATAAAGAATTAACCCAGATGTGGCATGCCCTGCTGGTTCCAGGGAAGGAAGAGACTTCCTGGAGCTGTCTGGTTCAGGTGGTAGCGCAAAGGGCTCAGCGCCCGCTCCCCACCCCACCCCACCCCCCCCAGCTGCCAGTTGCCTGGGCAGAGAAAACGTGGCAATTGCCACCTCTTCCTCCTGCCCTCCCTGCTTAGGAAGAAATTAGAATGCGGGTACCTAGGCCCATGTGACTATATTTGAGCGGGGGTTCAGATTTCATCTGCTCCAGCTCCTAACTCCCTGCCATGTTGATTTTGAGAGGTAGTATAGAGTAGTGTTTGAGCAAGTCCTGTGACTTCTCTAACCTTGTTCCCCCTCTGTGAAGAGGAAAGTTACTGCAGCTGGTCGGCCAGGGCTTGGTCAACGTGGCTAATGTCCTTGGGGCTGATCCCTTCCCACCTGGTTCAAAGCCCCAAGACCCTGGACAAGTCTTTACCGTCATGGTTCCTAGTGCCAGGAATGCCTGTGGTGCCCTGGTTGAACTTCCCAGCTGCACGAGGGCCTAAGCAACTCTGTTGGACTGAGGAATGCCCGTGACTGCAGACTTTGCAGTTTTCATGCAAATAGTTGGCTTAGAACATCTGTGGAGGAAAAGCCCCTTTCCCATTCCACCCTGCTCTCCTTTGGGCCTGGTCTGCTTGTCAGGAGGCCTCCTACCTTACAGAAGAGAGCCAGCTGTGGGTTGTTGGTTACAGCAGGCTCACCACAGGCCCTACCAGGACCATAAAGCTCCCCACACTCATCCGTGGCTCATGGCTGAGCGCTGTAGACAATTGAAAGCACTGATCGGACAGGCAGACTGGCCACCTGGTGTGTGAGGATGCCACTCCCGCCTCTCCGTCACCCAATCAGAAGGCCAGCTTCTCTCTCCCTCTTAGACCCCTCATTCCTTCACTCAACCCTGGGTATTGGGAATAGCGCAACCTATCCCTGAAACGGACCTGACACTCCTCACAGCGTGTCCTGACATCTGCTGCCCTTCCTGGGCCAGCTCCAGACCCCAGGCACAGTGTATGCCCTTGTCCACCCCGTCTCGTGACTCTTTCTTGGCCTGCTCTTCTTGGGTGACCTCATCCTTCCATGCTTCCTTTTTATCTCCCTCCGGGACATTAGGGACTGAGTGTTTTACCTGTGGCATCTATTTAATGGTGATGCTACCTGTTTTAGGTCAAGCAGAGAGGTTTTCTCACCAGGGACACTTTTTCCATTATTGCTGCTCAAGAGTACATCAAACACCATACCTCCTGTCCACTGTTGCTATGATGTTACAGCATCTGAGACTTAAACACAAACTTCCTCTGCCCCCTTTCTCCACTGTCCCAGCTCTTTGTTTGCTATCTCCCCCATTATAGCTCCTGAGTCTGGACACTTCTGTCTCTTTCTTCACCACCCACCCCAGCTCCCAGATCCCTTACTACCTTAATTCGCCCCTGCAACACTTCATCAAGAACCCATGAGTCTTGGTTGCATCCTCGTTTCCCAAATGCTATTTTACTTTTGTCATGTTTGTATACCTTTATAATACCACCAAGACAGAAGACCAGGGTTCAGTGGGCAGGGTTTGGGTCACTTCATCGAGTCCCCTGCACCCAGCAGGCACCATGTAGTGGTACATGGTTGTCTCTTGTCTCAGCCTAGAGCTTTGCCATCAAACATTTGCCACATTTGTTGAGTGCTTACTGTGTGCCAGGCACTATTGTAGGCATTGGAGACAGCGATGGATCAAAAAGTCCCTGTCTTGGGGCACCTGGGTGGCTTAGTTAAGCGACCAACTCTTGGTATGGCTCAGGTCATGATCTCTCGGTCTGTGAGTTCGAGCCCTACATCGGGCTCTGTGTTGACGGTGCGGAGCCTGCTTGGGATTCTTCTCTCAACTCTCTACCCCTCCCCTGCTCGCTCGCTCTCTCTGTCAAACTAAATAAAGTTTAAGAAATTAAAAATTCCTGTCTTGAGGGGTGTGGGTATGTGTGTGGGGGGAGGGGTTCTGTTCTGCTCGGGTGAGACACAGAATAGACCAACAAGTAGATTGTAAGAGGTTGACCGGTGCCATTAAAAAGGTCCGTACAGCCAGGTCTGGGGATCTAGAAAGATGGGGGTGCAGGTAGGCATTTGTAAATAGGGTAGTCAGGGAAGGCTTCATGAAGGTGACATTGAAGCAAGGACTTGGAAGGAATTAAGGGATGAAACGTGGATATCTAGAAGAATATTCCAGGCAAAGGAAACAAGTGCAAAGTCCCTGAGGCTGGATTATGCCTGCTTTATTCAGAAACAGAAGGAAAGAAATACATCTGGAGTGGAGTGCGAGGAAGAAGGGTAGATGAGGATGAGGTCAGAGAAGTGAGGGACCTGATCCTATAGCCCGAGGTGCACTTTTGCCTCTCTCAAGTATTTCCACTCCCATCATGCTCTTGTAAATTCTCGCTAGTATGAAACTTACTGAAAACTCTAACCAGTGTGACCAAGGCTGCTATAAAAGGAAGCCCAGAAGAGGCGGGGAAGCTGGCTTTGGGCTGGGGTGCAGTGTAAAGATATCCCAGAAAGGCCTGCCAAAAGCTGCCGCCATTTGAGCTGGGCTAGGTGATAGTGTAGGAGTTTTTCAGGCATAGAGGAATTGAGGGATTAGTTTTGTTGGCAGTGCTTGACACACAACAGACGCCCAATAAATAAAACAGAAAACCGCAGACCTGGGGAGAGCCACGGGCGGGGCTCTGGCAGGCAAGAGGTAGTTGAGAGGTGGCAAGAAAGAAAACCCAATCCAGGGTGCATACGCAAAAGCTCGCGTGAGGTGGCAAAGAGATCTTCTTCGACCCAAAGTCCCAAGCATGCGCAGTAATGCACCCTTCCCTCTAAAGGTCCGCCTTTCTTTTCTCAGCCTAGGCTCCACCTCCGTGAGTCTTGCTGAGGGAGATGGGAGGGGCTAGAGGCGGGACGAGGGCGATTGAACATTCCTTTGACCAATCACCTTGCGGAATATTCGGCCTATAGTGAGAGAGGAACTCAGAACAAAAAGAAGTGCCCGCCCCCCCTGTGGTGAAAACCAATGAACACCGGGCAGAGGCGTGGTAGGAGAACAGTGAAATCACGCCTCTTCAGTTCGGCCACGCCCTTCATTCTTGCTCAGCCTCACCCCAGGGGGCAAATCTGATTGGCTGGGCGACAACCTCAAAGGGCGGGGCCGCACACGTTCACACTGAGAATGAGCTAGCGGAGGGAGCGGGGAGGTGGGGGAGCACATCTGGGCGGGGCTAGACTGTGTCCTATCTAAGGTGGTAAAAGGCCAATGATTCTCCAGGCCGCCTCTCCTAGAAAAGTCATCTTCTCGCGAGCATTTAAAATTCCTGCCTGCTGAGGCACCTCAAGGGACTCAGACTGCCTCATCTTTTTCTTCCTTGCAAAAGTCCCGTTTGCCACCATGGGGATGTACCAAATGAGACCAAGTAGGGGGACCAAGTGGTGATCGGCACGCTGGTTACTGAATGCTGCCCACTTCGGCGCTAGCAAACTTCTAGCAAGATCGGAACTGAGTACTAAACAACCTCTACACGTCCCCCTGGCGCCGTTCCAGGGCTGGCGCCACATTCCCCGGTGGGCGCGCAATGGCTGCGCCCCCTCCCGCTGCGGACGGGTCTTTTGGTACAGGCAGTCCGAGGTGAGTCCCCTCCTTCCCACTTCAGCCTTTGCTGCGCGTGCGTGCGCATGCGCGGAGCACGGCGCGCGCGGCGGTTGGGCCATTGGGCGTTCGGCCCTGGGATCCGCCGCGTCTCCGCAAGCGGTCGGCTCTGAGCCGCGAGCCGCCGTGAGCTCTCGGATTCGAGCCGGCACCAGCGAGCCCGGGGGCATCGCCCGCAGCGGCCAAGCTCATGGCCGGCTGAGCGGGACGCCGCCTCCGCCTCAGCCACCGCCGCCGCCGCCGCCGCCTCCTCCTCCTCAGCCGGCGGCGGCCCGGGCCCAGCAGCCATGGCCGAAGACTACTGGGACGGGCGCCTGCGGCGAACAGGAGGAGAAGGAGGTCGCGCGGCCTCAGCCCGGGCCGCCGCCCCAGGCGCCGCCGCGCCGGCCCCGCGGCGCTGAGGTTGCTCGCGCGCCCCCGCCGGTGAGCGCGTTTCCGAGACACGGGGTGGGGGCTGCCCTTTTCCTGCAGAACCAACTCAGACCCCGGGCGGTGCCTAGGGGTCTGGGCTGCACCGCTGGCATGTGCCCCCTCCCCCAGCGAATTTCCCAGAGTGCACCGGGGCGGGGGGTCATTCTGGGCCTCCCTGACCTTGGCCCCGCCCTGGGCCCGGTCTGGGAGCTGGGGATGGGCAGTCCTGTGGGTGCTAATTGGGAGCAGGGTGATCAAGGGACCAGAGAGTGTGGAAATGGGTGGTGAAAGGCTCGAGGTTTGCTAGTGGCCTGAGCGGTGGAGGGGCCGGAGCATGTGATAATAAGTCTTAACCGCTGTGTAGGGCTTGAGGCCCAGCGTGTGCTAATGGGGTGTGTGTGTGTGTGTGTGTGTGTGTGTGTGTGTGTGTGTGTGTGTGTAGGACCCCAAGGGTGTGTGATAGGGGAGAGCATGCCAGAGGAATGCTGAGGTGTGCAAACGGGGTTATAGGTGTGGAGAGACCCCGTGTGTGTTAATGGGGGATAGGGTGGTAGAGATAGCAGGAGGTGTGCTCATAGGATCAGGGCTCTGAAGTCCTGTGTGTGGTAATGAGCGTCAGGGTGGTGGTAATTCTGTGTATTTGTCCATGAGGGACTGCGGTGTGTGAGGGTCCAGAGAGCGCTTGTGGAGGTCAGGGTAGTGGAAGAAGTCCAGTGTTGAGAACGTGCTAATGGGAATCATAGCCGTAGAGGGTACATGCATGTGGTAATAAAGGTCTGGGTAGGATGAGGCCCAGTATATGCTAATGGGGACAGAGTGGTGGAAGACCCGAATCTGTGCTACTGGGTATCAGAAGTTGTGGATATATGTGGGGTGGGAGGGCACGGTGGTGAGGGAAGTGCCTTAGCACTGTGAGAGGTCCAGTATATTAAGGATCAAGATGGTGTGAGATCAGTGTGTGTGGGTGTGTGTGTGTGTCCATGTCCGTGAGGACAGGGGATGTGAGACTACTGGATGCGCTCAGGGACAGGTATATATGAAATTCTAGGGACCGTTAAAATGGGCTTAGAGCCTTGGAGGCGCTTAAACGTGTGCCACTGGGGGGAAGAGCCAGGGCAGTACGGGGTCCGGAAAATGCTGGTGAGCATCAGAACCTTGTGAAGACAGTGTGTGCTTGTGTCCACAGGGGACTGGGGTGTGTTGAGGGTCCGTGGGGTGCAATGAGGAGGATCAGGGAAGGTTGTGAAGGGATTCAAGTGTGAACCAACAGGCATTATAGCTGTGCGGGAGTTCAAGCAAAGAGAAATAAATGAGTAGGGATATGTGATGGTCTAGGTGTGCTGAAGTGGATTAGAACCATGTAGGGCTGTGTCCTAATGAGGCTCCAGGCTGGATGAAGACCTGTGTGCACTAATGAGGGTCAGACCATTATAGAGCAGTGTGTTTGTGTATCCCTGGAGAATGGGGCTGAGTGAGGGTTTAGGGTGTGCTAATGGGGACACACAGTGTGTGAGGCTCAATGCGTGCTAATAGAGGTCAGGGTGAAGTGAACGTCCAGCTTGTGCTGATGGGAGGTGGTGGGCACAGGGTAGTGGGAGGACAAGAATGTGTGTTTAATGATGGTTCTAGCTGTGGAGGGGTCTGAGTGTGGGCAAAAACAGGTCAGGGATTGGCAAGTTTCACTTTGTGTTAATGAGATTCAGAGCAGTGTGAAAGTCCAGTGAGTGCTAATGTGGGTCAGCCACAGAGGGTCCCAAGTGCATGTTAATAGGGGTCAGAATCATGCATGGGGAACGGTGTGTTAATGGGGGTGAGTGCTTTGGAGAAGCTAACAGGCAGCTGGACCTGGGAGGCGCCCAAGAATGTGGCAGTAAGAGTTAACTTAGAGGGGTCCGAGCGTATGCTAAGAGTTTTGTTCTCTGTTGGGGCTTCGTATGCTGATGGGGGTTAGAAATAAGTGGGAAAATTGCAGGTGCTGATAGTTAAAATGCTGAGAGGCCTACTTGAGGGTCCAGTGTGTGCTTATGGGGGTCTGAACCAGATGAGGATGGTGTGTTTCTGTGGGAGTTAGAGTGTAATGACTGTGTCCTCAGTGGTCAGTGTGGTGTGCGCTGATGAGTGCCCTTGGGTGTGAGAGTATTCCGAGGATGGGTGTGTGACCTCGGAGGTCAGGAAGGACAAAATGCCCTTTTTTGAGTGGACTTGTGTGTCTAGTTTCTTGCTCCATCCCTCACTCTTCTGGGATCTAAAAAGCTCAGAAAATGGAAATAATAATCTTTAAAAGTTTTACTGTATATTAACGTTCAAGTGTCTCTGTTCCCAAAGGTCTGCCCAGGGCACCCCTGATGGGAATATTGCATGATACACAGAATTTGTGTCCCGTCTTCCTCAAATCCTCAAAACAACTGAACTCTGGAACATGTCCAGCCCTTGGAGTTTCCAGTTAGAGGTCATGGACCCATGGCTCCTTGTGGCTCCCTCTTCATCTTCCGTCCAGTCCTGCTTACCCCTGCCCCTAGATCCCCCATTTCCTGCCACAACAGGCAAAGCAACTGGGTATTTGTACCATGGAGGCGAGACTGCCTTTGGGGGCTGGCCATGCTTCTTCTTCAGCTTCAGGTCCAGTGTTTGGCCTACTGGTTCAGGATTTTTGTTGTTATCTTGGGTTCTCTGAACAGACCTCATCCACTTTACTGGGGTCTTTCTGCTACACTGGTTTCTCTTCCCCTCCTGGGGGTGGTGGTGAGGTCAGGCAGGTGGAAGTAAGGTATAGGGACCACTGGGGTAAGCACCTGATTTCAAGGTAACAGATGACCCACTTCTCTCCTCGAATCCAGCCCCAGCCTCATCCTCCCACCTCCTATCTAGCTCCACTTCCCTTGGGCCCAGGGCCATCTTAGGCCCTGCTGCGAGTCCAGATGGTTCCTAGGCCAGGTCTTTCCCCCACCTTGCTGGCCTAGAGCCCAGGAGGAAGCAGAAGAAGGCCAGCTTAAGCGTTTTGGTGGCCCTGTTCCCTCCAGCAGCCCCATCTAGGTCATCTTGCCGATGCCAGCGTCCCTGGGCCACCTTTTCTGGAGTTATTCACGAATAGCAGAGACTTACCCTGCCCATCCTGGTAGAGATTGGTCTTAGGCCCTCAGCCCCCCATTCATTAATATCTGCCATAAGCACTTTTTGAGCATCTACTCTGTGTCAGTCACTGTTCCAGGTCCTCAGGATCTAGCCGTGACCTAAACAGACAGAAATCTACCCTGGCGGAGCTGATCTTCTAGTTATGGCGGTGAGGAGACAGACAGTTAAGAATAAAGAAACCAATAAGTAGATGGTGTCATTTCTGAGGAGGTGATAGTGCTGGGGGGATGATTTGACAAAGTGAAGGAGCTCGGTATGGTTGAGATTTTAAATAGGGTTATTTGTGGAGGGTTATCCATGAAAAAGGTGATATTGGAGCAATGGTCTGAAGAGGGTGAGGGAATGACCTATTTTGAAGGGTTGTCCAGGTACCAGGAAAAACAGCCTGTGCAATGGCCCTGAGGTGGGACTGCTGGGTGTGGTTGCAGAACAGCAACTAGCAATGATTGAAGGGGAGATGAGGCCAGAGAGATAATAGGGATGAATAGGGTAAGACTTTATGGGCCACCCTTGAGGACTGGGACATTTATTCAGGGTGATAAGGGAGATGAGCACTCTCAACTAGAGGAGAAATGAGACCTGGCTTGTAAAAATGTGGGTGGGACCCATAGGGTCCCAACCTGATCGAACCTTGCGAGCAGTCCTCAGGACAGCTGGTGTGCATTGAGCCCCCCCCCAACCCTAGCCAGTGGTTGGGTCTGGGTAGGACTCCCTTCTCCTGCACCCCTCACTTGGGGAGACCAGTGGGGTGGTCCACCAATCACCGTGACGATGGTTGCTGGGCACGCCGCGAAGGTCCTTGTGGCTGTGGGGAGCATTCTGCCTAGGCAGTTGGGGGTTATGTGGGGCTGGTGCCGGCGGAAAATGCCATTCTACGGGCGTGCCCGGGGCCGTATCAGTGGCCCCGCGGTCCTGGGCGAGCCCCGAGCCCCATCTACAGATGGGTACATCTCTGCCGCCGCACCTGAAAATGCCTGCTGTGGAGGCCTCTGCTCCCACAGTGAGGCTGCCCCCATACGGGCCAGCACTTCACCAGTTGGTCCCTTACCCTCAGCCAGCCACCCAGGCCTCAATACCCAGGTGTGCTACTTAGGAAGAGGGTACCCAGGGGCTGGCTGTAGGTGGGCAAGCACTGACAAAGGTCCGTATCTATGCCAGGTTTACAGGAATCCTGAGTGGTTCCAGGGCTCCATAGTGGTTGGGTGGATACTGACACAAGTTCATGTCAGTATACCTCAGTAAACCTTGGGTTTTAGGGGGCCTGTGGTGGTCAGGCCAAGTGCTAATGTGGGATCCATTGCCATCTATACCCCCTGCTCAGGTCGCCATGGATCGGATGAAGAAGATCAAGCGGCAGCTGTCAATGACACTCCGAGGGGGCCGAGGTGTGGACAAGACCAATGGTGCCCCTGAACAGATAGGCCTGGATGAGAGTGGGGGTGGTGGCGGCAATGACCTCGGAGAGGTACCCACTCGTGCCGCTCCTGGGGAACCTCGCTCTGGACGGGGCCCTCTCAGTTCTGCACCAGGTGGGTCCACTGACCACTTCTGCCCCCAGACTGGTCCCCAGGTGCCACCTCCCAGCCGAGTTCCCCTTAGATTTGTGTTATTTCCATTTTCCTTTCTCCCGTTTTCTCCCCCTTCCCTGCTATCCTCTCCGCACACGCTCTCTCTATCTGTGCCCCTTTCCTTGGCTTTGTGCCCAGGCCTCGGGGAGGAAGAGTGCCCTGCCTGCTGCAGCTGCCCCCAACCTTCTCTTTGCCCTTCTCCTGCGCTCTGCTATGGCCCCCCTCAGGCCTACTGGTGCCTGCCTACCCTGGGCCTGCCTTCTCAAGGCCTTTGGCTACTGTGCCGCTGCCTGCCTCCTGGTCCTGGGCCATCCCCAGTCTCAGCTCACCCCTGAAACAGGGTGCTCCACTGGGTGACTATTGCCCCCCCCATCCCCCGTTCAACCTGTCCTGACCTGTCTGAACCTCCCTGGGCCTTGCCACCCTCTCCCTGAGGGACTCTAGGCTGTTCTGGGGGTTTGTGTGTACGTGTGTGATCAGGGGATTGTGTTACGTTGAGGAGGGGGTGTCCTGGGGCTTCAGCCCTCAACTGGTCTGCCCTCCCCCTGTCCTCACTACCAGAAATTGTACACGAGGACTTGAAGATGGGGTCTGATGGGGAAAGTGACCAGGCTTCAGCCACGTCCTCCGATGAGGTGCAGTCGCCAGTGAGGGTGCGCATGCGCAACCATCCCCCACGCAAGATCTCCACTGAGGTGCTTAACTCCCTGTCTGGCTGGTGGTGGGGCTAGAAAAGAGGGTTAAATGTGGGGAGGTGGAGCTCATGGTCCCGTTTCTCACCCATCTTGCCTGTTAGGACATCAACAAGCGCCTATCACTACCAGCCGACATCCGGCTGCCTGAGGGCTACCTTGAGAAGCTGACCCTCAATAGCCCCATCTTCGACAAGCCCCTCAGCCGCCGCCTCCGCCGTGTCAGCCTGGTGAGTGTCTTCTGTGCCTGTTCTCTCCTCCTTTCACTGCCCACCCGCCTCTGTCCCCTCCTATGAGCCTTCTTCAACCTGCCCCTTTACCCCACAGTCTGAGATTGGCTTTGGGAAACTGGAGACCTACATCAAGCTAGACAAGCTGGGAGAGGTGAGAGACCATCGTCAGGCACATGGTGGGGATGGGGGTCACTGAGAACTTCCTGCAGCTTCCTCTCCTGTCACTCGTCCTCACACACCAGGGTACCTATGCCACCGTCTACAAAGGCAAAAGCAAGCTCACGGACAACCTTGTGGCACTCAAGGAGATCAGACTGGAACACGAAGAAGGGGCACCCTGCACCGCCATCCGGGAAGGTACAGACACACAGGAAGGCTGTCCCAGGCTTTCCAGGCTCACCTCTTGACACATACACACACGCCCTGTAGTAGGAACAGGGACTGGGGGTTGGGGCATTCCCTCCTGACACTCTGGGCTTCACGTGAAAGTGCCCATCATGCACATATCTAGATGATGATCAAGGTAACCAGAAATCTGTTCCCGTTTGGAGAAAAGACCAAGAATTATACAGCAGGGTGTTCGCTTTGGGTCTGAGAGCACCCGTGAAAGTGCTCACCGGTTTACTTGACAACAATTTCTAGTCAGAATATCACGCAGGATGAATTTGAATTGTGTAGAAGTTATGTGTGCAAAGTGAGTTTCGCACCAAGTTGCAGGCCTCTGTACTGAGGGTTGACGCAAAACCCCTTTCCGGAAAGCAAAAACCGGTTGTGAAGATCTAGTGTCCTGTAAGCCTGGGGTGGCAATCCCAGGTCCTTGCTCCATACTTTTCTCTGAGCCTTAGTGTCCACATCCGGAACATGGAGCCACCCCTTCCTGGCATTGGGTGGGATAGAGCCAGTGGCTATGAGCCACCACCTCAGGCTGCACAGGGAAAGAAGGAAACCCTGGGCTTGTCCCTGTCTGGTCCTCCTCGCCTCTACCCTGAGGGTGGGTGGGGCCCTGACTCTTCCCCCATCCCTTCCTCCCCATGCTCCCTGCAGTGTCCCTGCTCAAGGACCTCAAACATGCCAACATCGTCACGCTACATGACATTATCCACACGGAGAAGTCCCTCACCCTTGTCTTTGAGTACCTGGTAAGGTTGGGGGGCAGTGGGGGTGGGGAGTGGGGAGATGGCCAGGAGCCACAGGATGTGGCCCTCTTTCCTCCCGTCTCCTCTTCTGTCCTTAGGACAAGGACCTGAAGCAGTACCTGGATGACTGTGGGAACGTCATCAACATGCACAACGTGAAAGTGGGTGTGGGGCAGGAAGCAGGGGCACAAGGGGGCCCCCACTCACCCACTCCACCCCACAAATCTCCCTGAAACAGACTTTTCCCGTTTGGCTTTTTTGCTGGGAGCCCTTGGAGGGCATTGGGACCTTGTCCTCTTTTGTGAGATAAAGCTCTGGGCTCAGTGTCTGTGTTTGGGAGGGGGAACAGTGTCTGCTGGGGGTCAGGCTTCTGGATGCTCTCTGACATCTGCCTGCCCTTCCTGGGTCCCCAGCTGTTCCTGTTCCAGCTGCTTCGTGGCCTGGCCTACTGCCACCGGCAGAAGGTGCTACACCGAGACCTCAAGCCCCAAAACCTGCTCATCAACGAGAGAGGAGAGCTCAAGCTGGCCGACTTTGGTACCCTGGCCTCCCCCTTCTTCCCAGTGATCGCCCCGCCTTACCCTCTCAGACTCCCCCTTCCTCATGACTGCCTTATCTCAGTCCCCTTCAGCTTCTCCAGGCTTTGCTTAGGACACCCTCAGTCCCAGCTGTGCTCTCCCCGAGGCTGCCCGGGACCTCCTCAATTCCAGCTGCCCCTTCTCTCAACCTACCAGGCCTGGCCCGGGCCAAGTCAATTCCAACGAAGACCTACTCCAATGAGGTGGTGACACTGTGGTACCGGCCCCCCGACATCCTGCTTGGGTCCACGGACTACTCTACCCAGATTGACATGTGGTGAGGACAGGTGGAAGTGTGGCAGGAGCCATGTGGTGAAGCGGGTGGCTTGGTCACAATGGCCAACCAGCCAACTACCTCTCTATTCACTGTGCCCTCCCTGCCTAGGGGTGTGGGCTGCATCTTCTATGAGATGGCCACAGGCCGACCCCTCTTCCCAGGCTCCACAGTGGAGGAACAGCTGCATTTCATCTTCCGTATCTTAGGTGAGGAGGAACGAGCCCTAGGAACTGTGGGGACATTTAGGGATGCCCTGTGGATGCTTAGGGTAATTCTCCTTCCCTTCCAGGAACCCCAACTGAGGAGACGTGGCCAGGCATTCTGTCCAACGAAGAATTTAAGACATACAACTACCCCAAGTATCGAGCCGAGGCCCTTTTGAGCCATGCACCCCGGTGAGGCTGGTGGGTGGGAGGGTAGGTGGGTGTTAGGGGCTGGAGTGCCCAAACTCAACTTAAAGCAGATCCTCTTGTCCTTGCGGTAGACTTGACAGCGACGGGGCTGACCTCCTCACTAAGCTGCTGCAGGTGAGACCACCCTCCCGGACCAGCCTTGGGGGCTAGGGGATTCTAGGTGTACGGGGACAGGGAGCTCCCGGGGTACGGTCTGGGATGGGGCAAAAGAGAGGTCTACTTGTTGAAGGGGTCAATACACCCCCCCCACCCCCCCGACCCCTGCCTGTCCTCCCACTCAGTTTGAAGGTCGCAATCGGATCTCCGCAGAGGATGCCATGAAACATCCATTCTTCCTCAGTCTGGGGGAGCGGATCCACAAACTTCCTGACAGTGAGTGCAGCTGGCGGGCCCTGTGGGGAACAGGATGCTGGGTGGGCTGTGCGGGGCACACCCTTGATCACACATATGACATGTTATGTGTATTACAAGTTATTTAGTTTTCAGTTCCTTTTTACCTTTCACGGGAATTTTCTAACATACGTGAAAATAGACGTAACATCATTTTCCTCTTTTTTTTTTTTTTTTAAAGCAAACGTTTCCTTGTAAAATATATACCGAGAAACGCACAGGTCATGAGTATACGGCACAGTGAATTTTTAGAAACTAACCCACCCATGTAACTGGCATACAGGTCAAGAAATAGGATGAGAGAAGCTCCCCCGAAGTGCCCTCTTATTTCCTTTAGTTATTCCCAGCCCCTTGCCAAGGGTTACTACTAGTTTGACTTCTCACAGCATAGGTAAGTCTTCCCCATCCTTGTACTGTACAGAAACAGAATCCCACGTGGTGTTCTCCTTTTATACCTGATTAAAAAACTTTTTCATATGGACACTTTAAAATTATATATGTTTAGGGGCGCCTGGCTGGCTCAGTCGGTGGAGTATGGGACTCTTGATCTTGGCGTTTGTGAGTTTGAGTCCCACGTTGGGTGTAGAGGTTACTTTAAAAAATAAATACATAGGGGCACCTCAGTGGCCCAGGGATTGTCTCCCTCCTTCTCTCTCTGCCCCTTCCTCCACTTGGTCATGCGCGCTGTCAATAATAAGTAATTATTAAATAAATAAAATTAGACCCAATAACAAGTCCCCAAGCACTCTAGCAGGTCATCAACTCGTGGCCAATCTGGTTTTGTTTTGTTTTTTAATGCTTATTTATTTTTGAGAGAGAGTGCGCAAGCAGGGCAGGGGCACAGAGAGAGGGACAGAGGATCCGAAGTGGGCTCTGTGCTGACAGCAGCGAGCCTGATGGGGGGCTCGAACTCCCGAACTGTGCAATCATGACCTGAACCAAAGTCGGACACTCGACTGAGTGAGTCACCTGGGCCAATCTGATTTTATCTGTATTCCCTCTGATTATTTTGAATCAAATCCTGGATATATCATTCACCTATAAATTTCAGCATGTATCTTTAAGAGGTTTTTTAATAACTATCATTATCCTACCTTCAAAATGTTGGCCCACTTCCTGAATCTCCCCACTGGATTAATCTAAATCAAATCCCAAACACCATCCATCACCTAGACTCAACAGATGGTAATTGCAATACCATTATCACACTTGACAGAATTACTGACTTCTTCGTGTAATAGCCCATATTCCATTTTCTCTAGTTGTAGCTGGTTTGTGTATAAGGATTATATGACAGATGAAAAAGTCAAACTTCTCAAAGACAAGACAGCTTTTTGTAATTCCCCCAATGGGGCCATGTGGGAGGTGGTCCTTGGCTGGCCCCATGGGTCATTTCCCACTGTCTGTCCTCCACCCACAGCTACTTCCATATTTGCACTAAAGGAGATCCAGCTACAAAAGGAGGCCGGCCTTCGGTCTTCATCAATGCCTGACTCAGGTAGGTGTGGCCCTTGCCCTCTTCCCCGCCCTGGCCACCTACCTGCTTACCCACCAACAGCCATCCGCTCTGCTTTCCCCTGCAGGCAGGCCAGCTTTCCGCGTGGTGGACACCGAGTTCTAAGCCAGAGACCGAGGCCCCAGCAGGCAGCAGCTGGAGGGATGCCACTCCCCCTCACAGGGCAGCCCCCAACTGTATCCTCCTTGCTTGCTGCCTGCCTACCTGCCTGACTCATGCTCGCCTGCCCACATGTCCCCTGCTGCCTGTCCAAACACCCGACCATTGGCCTGTCAACCCACCCATTGGCCTGTCTGCTGGGTGCTAACAAAGCTCTCATCGCTCCTTCGCCTGGTTTGTCTGTCTGTCTGTATGTCTGTCTCTCTCTGTCTCGGTAGTTGCCGGCGGACAGCATGGCCGTGTCAGCCTCCCACACTGAGGCCAGGCCTATCCCCCTTCCCATCATCCCCTCCCCCAGGACCACTACCCCATGGCCAGCCAGGGGTCCGGAGCTAGCCCAGGCTGGGGATCTCGACTCAGACAAGACATGACAATGCCTTGGGTCTGAGGCTTCCCCTGCCTGCTTTCCTGCCTGCCCCACCTGCCTCATGTTGTGTGGGCCTTTTTTTGTTTGTTTCATTCATTGTTGTTTTTTAATTATTTTAAATGAGGTTTTCATTTTTTAAATGCAATATCTCTGTATACAGAATGGCTGGGCCCCACCCCCTGCGTGTGGCCCTCCCACAGTATTTTGTGCAATGAAGCCCCGCTCCCAGCCTTTCCAAGGCAGGGACACAGCCCCTATTTGGAACCCTGACCATCACCAGACCCTGGGGTCGGCTAAGGGAAAGCATGCCTCGACCATTCGCCTTCCTACCCCCCGCCTGCCATCCTCAGCTGCAGGGGGACCTGGGGACTACTGGAGACTCTCTGGGAGGTGGACGAGGTGGGGGGGCCCCCACTCTTTCCTCCTACAGTCCCATAGCTGGGGCCTCCTTCCTTCTCAGGGTCTCCCTAGCCCAACCCTCCTGCCCCCATCCCACTCGGTGCTGTTGAGTAGGGGCCCTGCCAGGAACTGACCAACTCTTCAAGGAGCCATAGTGTATATATGTGCACAAGCAGGGGCAGAGGGGCGCATGGGGGTCTGTGCCCAAGCGTTAGCCCCTAACCCCTGGGGAGGGTGAGGCAGGGCAGGGGCAGTCTCTGGGGTCAGTCTCAGATGGGTGGTTACCTCCCCGTCCTCCACTCTAAACCCTGGGGCCCTCAAATGGGGTGGGAGGGCTGGGGTGGGGGCCCTCCTAGTGGGGTTTGGAGGGTTGGGTTCCTGAATGCACCATAATCGCTGTATGAAATATTAAAAAGTCTAAAGTGAAAAACCTGATTGCAAGTCCCTGCAAGGGTGGGGGTGGGCTCAGTCCAAGGTGAGTCCTGGGACTTTGGAGAATTCATACCTGGCCAGGGACATGTCACGACTATGGAAGGCATTGGAGGGGCTGCACATGCAATAGAACGTCAAGTTGAAACAGGGCAGGCTGAATAGAGGGTGAACCAAGAAGCAGAGGGAAGAGTGAGATTTACTCAAGAATATGAGGAAGCCAGATAGATGGGAGACAGGTGTATGTAGAGAGGCTGTTTGTTTGGAAGACACTTGCAAGGCCCCATACAACCAGGAGGTGGGGAGGTGAGGCAGGCCCAGTATGACCACCATGCGTCAGACCTGGACACCATGAGGCAGGCCAGTTGGAGAGGGAATATGAGAGGAGGGTAGATTTTGGATTGCTGAGTAGATCGGGGGATCTTAATACACGGGTCAAAGTCAGGATTGGGGCCATCGGTGGATGGATGGAGCTGGAAGTTTGGATTGTTGGTGTCCAGGAAGTAACAAACCATGGGCATGGGTGAGAGAACCCCGAGAAGGATGAAATGGCTTGTGAGAGACCAGAGGTCAAATGGCACCGTGGGACTTGGCCTCAAGTGTGAGGATAGTTGCGGCTTTGATTTTCTCCATCCTTGGAGCTCCAGCCTCTGTCCCAACCTCTGGGCACAGCCAAGGATAGATTGCAAGCAGAAGAGAGGAGCATGGGCAGGGCCAGGCAAATACTGCAGAGAATAAGCCTAACTAAGGCTGGTTACTGAAGTTCAGCAGTGGTGGCCCAAGGATCATTCCACTGTGTCCCTGTAAGCACTTTGGTGAGCTCTCCACTTGCAGCCTTAGAACTGTAAGGGTTCTCCGTGTTCCCAGAGATGGGGAAGCAAGCAAGGAAAACAGGACACCCTTCCTGTTTCCTTGTAGCAGAGCTGAACCTTCCACAAACCCCTCAGCAGGCTTCCTGTGCCATTCTGTGGCTAGAATAAGATGATATGGTTACCTCTGGCAACAAGGGAGGCTGGGAAGATGAGGGCCTTGCAAAAGGAGACAGGATTGTCAGGCCAGACTTAGAAGGACTAGAATTCACCCAACTGCTCTGGGAAGTGGTAGGGGCATTGGTGTGTGCAGAGGTGGTTGGCCTTTGGAAACCAAACGGTCTAGGCCTGGGGAGGGAGGCCTCTTGTTGGATTGTAGGAAGGGCAGGCTACCTGGTAAGTGGGGTGGGGTGGTCTGTAGAGGGGCAACGAGGAGAGGAGAGGCAGTTCAGAGAATCTGACAAGATTCAGCTGGGCTTGAAGAGCAGCTACTTGCCAAGTGCCAGACCCAACTCCATGCCACTTTAGAGACACCCCCCCACCCCCAGGTGAAAGGGTTGCTCCCTTTTCTCCCTCAGTTTGCACAACTGAGTTGCAAACCCTCATCTGTGCCAGGTCTGGGCGAGGGGCTGGACTCACAGTAATAAAGACACATCCCTGCCCTGTAGAGGTTAACTGACAATAGAGGTGAATTATGATGTGTATGGGTGGGTGGGGGTTGCAATTGTGCAGGAAGAGGGTGTTCTGGACATGCCAGACCCAGTGAGCTATGTGCAGCAACCTAGAGGTGGGGGGAGGCGAGCTGTGGTCTTGGTTGTGGGAATGAATGATAATAAGGAAGTTGCTGAACCAGAGCCAGAATCATGAGCCTGTCTTGGGGAGTTTGTGGGATGGCCAGGTGGAGACAGCCAATAGGCAGGCAGATGCAGGGAGCCGGGGAGTGAAATATTAAAGTTATCTAGTGGTAGGGCTGGGAGCCCTAGCAGATGCCAGAGCCTAGTGCAGTGGTTCTCAACCAGAGATCATCTCCACCCCCCAGGGAACACTGGCAATCTCTGGAGACACTTTTGGGGATGAGACAAATTAGGGGATGATACTGCTATCCAGTGGGTAGAGGGCAAGGATGCAACTAATGCTTCCTTGTACAATGCTTCCTACAACAGAGAAATGTCAATAGTGCCTAGATCGAGAAGTCCCTGGCCTGGTGCAAAGGTTCTAAACTTTGCGGTCACGATTCCTTTATAGCCTTAAAAACTGAAGACCTCTAAAGAGCTTTTGCTTATTTATGTAGCCTCTCAGGATATTCCACCGCACACGCAAGAGAACAACAATGAAGTACTGTGAAAATAGTTTTGACTTTGTGAACCCCCTGAGAAGGTCTCCTGAACCAGAAGGAAGCCTAGAACCACAGGTTGAGAATCTCTGGTCTGGTGCTTAAGATCATAGCTGAGTTTGAACTACAGCTCAGCAGTTTACTACCTGGGGCAAAATGAATTAACGTTTCCAGTCCTCAGCTTGACCCATTGATGCCCTTAGGGGACAGTGATATTTATCTGTTGCCTAACGCTACTATTTACCGTGCAATAAAGCACTTAAACAGGGCCAACTATCATTAGTTATCATTGCCATAACGCCAACAAATACACTGAGCCTGAGGCTGACTTGCCTTCAACACGTTTGTCTAGAGAATAAATCTAGTTCAGGCAGGGAAGCGGCCCTCAGGCCTGGGTGGTGACCTTTTTTTTGCATTAGGTGGCCCGCAGGCCTGGGTGGTGACCTTTTTTTGCATTAGGTTTGATGGAAGGGAAGAGTAGTGCAATGAAAGAAGGGCATTCTGGTCAGGATAAAAAAAACTCTCAGGGTAGGGGCCGCGGTCCCCAGCAGAGCACGGGACCGAGAAAGCCTGGAACCTTTGCGCCCCTAAGTACTCCCCAAAATGTCCTCGTTCATATCGGGGACCTCTGCCTCCACCTTTCCACACAACCTTTTGCCCCGACTCAACATGGCGTTAGAATCCTACAAGACACCTTTGTCTTTATTAGTTCCCAACTGGAGGTTTTACCCCGCCTATTGGCCGCAGAGGTCACCGCCCACTCAGTCCCGAGGCCCGCCTAGCCACTCCACGCGTCCGAGCGCGGGGTCCCTTTCCAAGATGGCAGTAGACCCCCGGCTATTTGGGGGGCTCTGTTTCCGTTTCCGGGACCAGAATCCGGAAGTGGCAGTTGAGGGGCCTCTTCCTATCTCCAGCTGCGGTGGTTGGGAGAGGAGGGCGAACGGTGATGGCGGCGGTCGCAGCGAATGTAGCGGCTGCGGCCGAGGACCAAGAGCCACAACACGAAGCGGTGCCGGGCCTGGAGAGCCAGTGGCTCCAGATCGAGAATAAGGAGAGTGGGCGAGATCGTCCACTGCGGGCCGGGGAAAGCTGGTGAGGCAGGGCTGCAAGCGGAGCCTCCGCAGAAGGGACGGTGGGGGGCGTTGGCGGCGGTGGGGGACGTGGCGATTAATTGCCATGGGGGCGGGGAAGTGCCTGAGAGTGGATCGCCTTGTCTGGGAAAGAGGCGGGGCCTGCACGGTGGCGCCTGAGGCCTGAGAACAGGAGAGGGTTTGTTGTGGGGAGGCAGGGGAGGGGCCTGAGAGGAAACGGCCATGGGGGTGGAGCCGGGCCTGCGAGGTGGAACTCGGAACCTGGGAAGGGGGCGGTGTTGGCGGCGGGGGCTTGGGGGGTGTGGTCTCCGTGGCTTAAAGTAGCTTCTGGCGGCTGGGGCGGCGTGCGGTTTTTTGGCGGCGTCTGAGAGCTAGGCAGAGCGGATGACGTCAGGCAGGAGAGCGGAATCCAAACCTTAGGGCTGTGGGCGGGGGGAAGAAAGTCGGAGCCTGCGCGGTGAGGGAGCTGGCGCCTGGGAACGAGGCTTGTGACGTGGGCCGAGGGGCGTGTCCTGAGGCCGAGGAAAGACTGCAGAGGGGAGGTGGTGCCTGTGAAGCAGAAAATGGCGCCTGCGAATGAGCAAAGTTTGTGACGCGGCGAGGTTTTTGCCTCTGGCCGAGGCCCTCTTCCCAGGACGGGAGAAAGTGCAGGTGATTGGCACGGGAGGGGCCTTCGATGTTACATTTGTTTTCTGTCTTAGTACTGTCTTGTTTTTGTAATCCAGAGAAATAGCTATTTAGAAAAATGTCTATGCGTATCTTGATAAATCGGTTTGTTTTACTGATTTCTTGGCTAACCAGTGCATGTAATGTAGTGTTTCTGGGTTTAATTTCTTGCTCGCCGAGTTGCATCTCATTTGTTAAATTGTGAAATACGTAAGACCTAAAACGGTTGCAGAAAGCGTTTACGTAGCCCAGATTGATGGACATTCTGTAAAAGTAAACGGCCTGTGGTCCTAAAAAATTTCAAGGTCGTGAAAGACAAAGGATGAAGAACTGTTCCAGATTGAAGGAATTAATGGGATTTAAAGAGTCATGATAACTAAATGCAAAGTGTGATCCTGGATTGGATCCCGGAACAGAAAAAATAAATTACTCAGAAATCAGGGGTTTTTTTCCCCATAAAATTAATTTTCTCTTTTTTACTGTAAAAGATGTTAATGGGAAAATTGGCGAAATTTGACTGAGGTTTGCAGATTAGCTATTAGTACTGATCATTTCTTGCTTTGGATGACTGTATTGTGGTTATGAAAAGGAGTATCTTTTTTTTTTTTAAGGGCATACGTATCGAAATATTTACGGATAATGAACCATCGTGTAAGCCGTTTACTCGCAAAGGCTGGGAAAAAACTAGTGTATGTAAAGATGTATTTAAAGAAACAATGATTGGGCAAATGGTGAAAATGTTACATTTGGGGAATCTGGATGAAGGGCATATGGGAATTCTCTATAAAAACTGTTTTTGCATTTTTTTTCCTCAAGTCTGTTTCAAAGTAAAAAAAAAAATAGAGAATAATAAAACAAAAATTTGTGAATTCACTATTCAGATTAAGATTCAGACCGTTACCTTAAGAAATCCTATGCCCTTCCCAGATGAAAATCCCCCTTCCTGTGTGCCACGGGAAACTATTACCGTGAATTTTTAAATTTGTCAACGTTTTCCACTTCTGTATGCACTCCTAAATCGTATTTGTGGTCTGAGCTTTTATTTTAGGAGGATATATATGAAATCGTACTGGATGCGTACCTTGTGCCCTTCGCATCATATCAGGTGGTATATGGTATCCACATGACGTCATTGGTGACGTTAGCCTTGATCATTCGGTGAAGGTGGTATCTGCCTTGTTTGTTCGCTGTGAAGGAACTATTTTTCTCTTTCCGTACACAGTAATTCTTTTAGAAACCTATTTATGCCCATCTATTCCTCAAAAAACGTTTCAGTAGCTTCCCCTCTCCTGCAGTGTAAATGCAGAAATTCTTACAGTGACTTGCAGCGAGGCTGATCCCCAGCTCTGATTGCTTTTCTGATTTCGCTTCTGATTCCTGCCCCCCACCCCCTCATTCTCTCCATCCGGCCATATTGGATATTCCTCAAACATCGCAAGCATGGTCACACCTGAGGGTTTTTCTAAGTGAGGTTTGCTCATTTTGCAGAGTTCTTTAATCACAGTGCTAGTGAATGTATATCCCTGTTGCTGGAGAGTACAGAGACAAGTTGAGATTCTCCAAATAGAGAATACGAAATCTTTTTTTTCTTAACCCTTACGCTATAGCTCTCCAGCAAGGAAAAGCCTCATTTCATCCTGAGAATAAACAATAACTGGAATGTTTTTTATAGTTCATTTGGATGTGTTCAGAAAGGCGTGGGGACTTTGGTTCCTGCTGCATCCTGCCTTTACAGCCTCCTTCTGACAGTACCCTTTAAATTCCACACACCCCCCCCCCACCATGTGTGGGTTTCCTTTTGGGGTGTTGAAAATGTTTTGGAACTAGGTGGAGGTGTGGCTGGACAATAGTGTGTATGTACTAAATGCCACTAAACTGATCACTTGAAAATGGTTAATTTTATGTGGATTTTAAAAATTACATCCTGTCCATAAAAAAAAAATTACCCCCCACCAAATGGTGGTTCAGTATTGAAGCCAGTTTATCTCTGCTATTGTGGCTGATATCATGAAGCATTTTTCCTTAACTCCATTTGTTAAATGTTTATCTACTTAGGTAAGAGCAAAGCATCTCAAAGTTCTTTAATGTGCAGCTCATTTTACAGAGATTTGCTGTAGTGGTCAGGAAATTTATGTGTAAAGCATTTCAGAGTCATGGAATAATCCCCAAATCATATATCTAATACCATTATTAATACTTTGTGCCTTTTTGTCAGCTGGCAGATCTGGGCAAGGGCAATTAATTAATTTGGCTATCTGAACCGATTTGATTTCTCCATAGAAACTTATATTCTAAGAGTAAATTCAAATTTATGATAGTATAGCTTCCTTGGCAAATTCCAACTTTTCTTTTTGAGGACGAACCATCTGCAAACATAATTAAATCAGGGAGAGCTGAGAGTCTCTAGAAGGTCTGTGCAGGGTGTGGGTAGTCTAACAGTTAAGCAGGCAAGGAATGGGCTCTTTGTTCAGGTAAAGGAAGGAGTGTGGCTTGGTTGAGTGTTGCGGAATGGATAGTGATGTGTGAAGGGCAAGTAATAGTGTTCTGTTAGAGGTTAAGGACTTAGCCTAGAAATGTTGAGGGTTTTCTGTCAATGGACAAGTCTGCACGGCCCAAGGGACCATTAAGTTTAATGAAGACCCTCGAACTAGATCAGTGCTTCTTCACACGTTTGGTTGGTGATTGCTGCTGTAGCTCTTAAACAATGTGGCTGTGCCTTGACTTCTGGAGCTAATGAAAGACTGAAATAAACAATAGGCCTCTGGTAATTCCCTTTTCATTGAGTCCGTGCCTCTAGTACTTGTTCAGACTTTTCATGAACCAGGGGGAAAGGGTTTGTGCATTTACAATCCTGGAGTGGTGAATCTTTTGGTAGACACTTACTGTACCAGTCTTTGTTGCTTGAACAGGAGTATGCTTTTTAGCTTGAAAAGTATGCAGTTATCAAAAGTTAGGTATATTAGCGTGCCTAACTATAATTAACATAATTATAAGCTAGGAAGATATATTTTTCGATTTGTCGTTTTTAAAAATACTCTTTGCTGAAGAGTACACTTATCATCATGAGCACTGAGTCGTATAGAATTGTTGAACCACCGTATTGTACACCTGAAACTTATATAATGCTGTATGTTAACTACACTAGAATTAAAATAACAAACTTAATAAAATTTAAAAAATACTAAGTTTGGAAAATGAAAGAACTTTTATAAAAATGTTAGGGTCATTGAAACTTGGAGAATTTTAATTAAACCTAATTATACCTGTTGTCATTCCTTTCATAGGGCAAAGGAGCAAATCTTTGTCTTATGTCCCAGAGACAGTTTAGCCATAAAAGAACATTTTAACAACATTATTATTCTGAATTTGGCAAAGACAAATCAAGAATAGTTGTTAGAAAAGAAAATACACCAAGAGTTAATAATTTGGTGATACAGGGGCGCCTGGGTGGCGCAGTCGGTTAAGCGTCCGACTTCAGCCAGGTCGCGATCTCGCGGTCCGTGAGTTCCAGCCCCGCGTCAGGCTCTGGGCTGATGGCTCAGAGCCTGGAGCCTGTTTCCGATTCTGTGTCTCCCTCTCTCTCTGCCCCTCCCCCGTTCATGCTCTGTCTCTCTCTGTCCCAAAAATAAATGTTGAAAAAAAAAATTAAAAAACAATAATTTGGTGATACAAAAGGAACTTCTAATCTGGGCATAAAATAATGTCATTTTACAGGGGTGCCTGGGTGGCTCAGTCAGTTAAGCACCTGACTCTTGGTTTCAGCTCAGGTCATGATCTCACGGTTCATAAGTTTGAGCCCCGCATCGGACTCTGCGTTGCCATTGCAGAGCCTGCGTGGGAGTCTCTGCCCCTCCCCCCCAGGATAGATAAAATAAAAGTTTTAATTTAAAAAAATGTCATTTTACAGAAAAGGCCCAAATTCTAATTTTTCTCCTTTGGTATGTCATTCATGTAACAGCGTGTGGTTAAAGGATTAATTTATATGCCTTTATGTACATCTATTTAGGCTTGCACAGACACATAAATAATAAACTTAGAACAACGTAGTATTACATTTCCATCTGCATAAGAAAGCTTTTAATAAACAAGTAGGAAATCCTCTCTTAATTTATATCCGTATTTTTTTGAGAGAAAGCACAAGCAGGGGAGAGGGAGGGGGAGAGAGAGAATCTTAAACAGGCTCCATGCTCAGGGCAAAGGCCCGACTTTGGGTTCCATCTCACAACCCAGAGATTGCCACCTGAGCAGAAATCAAGAGTCTGACGCTTAACCGACGGAGCCACCCAGGCGTCCCTCTCTGTGTAATTATTGTATCTAGTGTAATTAACCTGTTAGGTAAATTGCTATCTTAACCAAAATGACTAATTTCCTTTTCTCCAGACATGAGAAAACCAGAGGACAGAAAATATTGTTTCGTAACTAAATTTTTTCCCATAAGCATCTATTTCATAATCACTTCAAAAAATTTGAGGAAATACAAATAAATGTGACTTTAGCAAGATGGGTTGTATTTCTAGATACTAGCAGCAAGAAATTAGAGAATTGAAATTTCCAACACGTATAACATCCTCCTGAATCCACTACCTAGGGGTGAATATAACATTGTGGGTGCCTTCCCATCAGACAGTGGCAACTCTGTCATGACTGCCATCTGGGCTGACAGATTATGAGGCATCCCAGTTTCAGAGATGTTAAACATTTGTAAAGTGTCCTTGAATTGAAGAAGCGAGATAGTCTTATTTTGTTAAAATTGGCATAAAGCTTCGGTCTTCTGTGAAACCTTTAGAAATCCAGGATGTTGTCAGGTATGGGGGTTTTGCTTACCACTGCAGAGTGATTTTTTTTTTTAATTTTTTTTTTCAACGTTTATTTTTTTGGAGACAGAGAGAGACAGAGCATGAATGGGGGAGGGGCAGAGAGAGAGGGAGACACAGAATCGGAAACAGGCTCCAGGCTCTGAGCCATCAGCCCAGAGCCCGACGCGGGGCTCGAACTCCCGGACCGCGAGATCGTGACCTGGCTGAAGTCGGACGCTTAACCGACTGCGCCACCCAGGCGCCCCTGATTTTTTTTTAATAGAAGTATAGTTGATACACAGTGTTATGTTAGTTTCAGGTGTATGCACAGAGCGATTTTAATGTTAATTCTCCTTAAAGAGCTCTTAAAGAACAGTCAAGATCCCTTTGCATGGATCTTTTCCAAAGAAATTAACCTCATAGACCGTCTGTGGAGGCAGTGAAAGCCACGGGGGTTGGGGGGCGGCGGGTTTACAGGTGTGAGTGGTGGAGGGGTAGGGCCAGTGATGGGGTATTCCAGAATAGCAGTGGGAGGTTTGTGGCATGAGCCACTGGGGCCGGGGTGGGGGGTGCGCGTTCCTGGCATGAGTGAGATGTGCAGGTCTGTGGGGGTCGGTGTAGCAAAAACAATGAAATCGCACAGAAACGTGTGCCTATTCAGGTGACTTGTGACTATTGCAAGGTTTTGCTAGCCCTCCATTTTCTCACCTCCCTCATCCTTTCATAAGCGCAGGAAAGTTGCCATTTTAAAGAATCTCGTGTATAGGGTTAAACTGGTGGAAAACGAATCAATACAGTGTTAGATGTTTTTCATCAATTTTGTAATATTTTAAAAAGTGCCTATTTGAGACAGCCTTTTTATGTGTCAAAAATCCCATAGCAGCGTGGGTTTGTGGGTGAGCGTGGGACCAGGGTTGTGTGTCCGTGTATGTAAGCTTTGAGGTCCAAGCCCTGGGGTCGGAACAGTTAACTGCTAAACATTCAGTTAGCATTTACTCTAGGTTGTCTTTTCCAGACTTGAGAATCACTCATGACATTTTACACAGGCAGGCTTCAGCAGTCCTAAATGTCTATCATAGGTGTAGTGATACAACAGTTTCTCTTTTAAAAAGAGAGCTGGCCCAGCTGTACACTTACCACAATTTTTACAAAAGGACGAGCTAGTCACTATAAGCTTAGAAATCTATTACAGGGGTGCCTGGGTGGCTCGGTCAGTTAAGTACCTGACTTTGGCTCAGGTCATGATCTTGCAGTTTGTGAGTTCAAGCCCCACTTCGGACTCTACCGTCAGTGCTGCGCCTGCTTTGGATCCTCTGTTCCCCCCCCCCCCGCCCCTCCCCTGCTTGTGCACTCGCTCTCGCTCTCTCTCTCAAAAATAAATAAACGTTAAAACAAAGAAATCTATTATAAAGCCAAAATAAATCCTAAACACAAAAATGATGAAAAATGGTGATATGTAGTTTTTGAAGGAAAACCTGATTCTTTTAGCAGTTTAGATTCTTCTTAATTTCTGAGCAGGTTTCCAGAATTTAGTGATTATTTCTTATCCTCTATTTATCTGTCCTTTACAAACACTCCACACTTAATGAATGGTTAAAGCCTTATAAAATTAGCTGTAAATAACATAACTTTCAGCCTAATTATTCCATAATAAAACCTCATATTTCCTGGCACTGAGTATGGATTTGTGGTTTGTTTTGGGTTTTGCCCTTTTCTGTTTTTTTTTTTTAATTAATTAATTTATTTATTTATTTATTTTTGCCCTTTTCTGTTTTTAATGGAATCTTTTAGTATCCTAAGCAGGTAGGTAATCTATCCAAATCTGGGTTTCACTGAATAAATTTTGCTTCTAATTATTTTTATATGATGGTGAAACTTTTATCTTTCATGTTGAATTCTGGGAGGAATTTCCTTTTTCTGTTGAGATAGAATCAACACACGACGTATCAGTTGTAGGTGTACGTGAAACTTGGCATCTTGACTTCCGATGTGTTGATCTTTCTGGTCTAATATCCATGGGACCTGGTACCGCTAAGTCCGGGTAAACGTGCATCACTCGTGTTCCGTGTCTTGTGCAGGTTCCTCGTGGAGCAGCACTGGTACAAGCAGTGGGAAGTGTATGTGCAGGGAGGAGACAAGGACTCCACCGCCTTCCCTGGCTGCATCAATAATGCTGACCTCTTTGAAGGTACCAGGCCCCTCCCTCCTCCCTCCCCCCTGCAGCCCAGCCCTGGGCTGGGAAACAAGAGTTTCTTGTCCCCTCTGTCCCTGCCAATAATCAGAAAACTCTCCGTCCGAGGGACGTCATTGGTGAGATGGCCAGAGTGACTTACCACTTTCCTTCCCTGATTCTTCCTTTGCCGCCTCCCCCTGACACCCCGCCCCCTGCAGACCAGGTAAACTGGCGCCTCAAGAGGGGACTAGTGGAAAGTGAGGACTATGTGCTGCTCCCAGCGGCTGCTTGGCATTGCCTGGTCAACTGGTATGGTCTAGAGCATGGCCAGCCCCCCATTGAACGCAAGGTACGGTGGATGGGGAGGTGCTCAGGGGAGATTCTTGGGGGTCAGGGTAGGAGAAAGTCCTTGTAGACCCAAGAGGGGTCTAGACCCGTGTGTGTGTGTGTGTGTGTGTGTGTGTGTGCGTGCGCGCGCGCGCACGCGCGCGCGCGCTGTGTGGATACACCTTGTCTGCACTCCTCTGCCCTCAGGTATCTCGGTGTGTCCCAAGTGTGCACTCGTCTGTTGGGCGCGCTCCTCCCATCTCTGAGGTCACTGTGCCTATGTCTGTGTGTGTGTGCTGTGTGGGGACACCTGTGTCTGCACCTTTCCACCTTCCAGGTCGTGGAGCTGCTCGGCGTCCAGAAGATCGAGGTGTATCCAGTAGAACTGCTGCTTGTCCGGCACAGTGATATGGACACACCTTACACGGCTCAATTCAGCCATACAGATTCCGTTGGTGAGTCTGAGGGCTGTGGCGTGAGTGGGCGTGCCCACAGGTCAGGGATCTAAGAATGCATGGGGTTTGGCTGTGACAGACTGAGAAGGCATTGGTCAGACTTCAGAGGACCAAGAAGGTATCCGTCAAGTTGGGCAGAGGCCCTGAGCGAGTGCCCTGGAGTCCTCGGGGTATGCGAGCCGCGTCCCAGTGACTTAGATGGTACGCCAGACGATACTGGCTGGGGGTCTCAAGTCCTGAGTGTGGATCAGTCATTTGGAGACCCCTCGAGGACACAAGGTATTGACCGAGTGTGCAGGGTCTGTGAGGAGGAGTCAGGGTGTGATGCTGAGATGGGTCATTCGGGGTTCCAGGAAGACCTCGAACGTGCTCCATTACCCTCCACAGACCTAGTTTTGCGTACCGCCCGAGAGCAATTTCTGGTGAATCCCCAGGAAGAGACAAGGCTGTGGATCAAGAACGCGGAGGGCTCTTTTGAGAGGTTGTGCAACACCCGCGTCACACTGCTCGAGGCTGCCCTCCAGACTGGGCAGGTAAGGGTGGGGAGGGCCTTTCTGCTCACCGGCAGTGCTCGGGTTGGGGCAAGTGAGGGCTCGGTGCCCGCAGGCCCTCCGTGAAGGCCTGTCCTGCTTTTCTTTCTCTTTCTCAACCCAGTTGATCATCATGGAGACCCGAAACAAGGACGGCACTTGGCCCAGTGCCCAGCAACAGGCCGTGTAAGCCCAGCGGGGGGTCTGGCCCGGGGTGGGGTCCCACGGCAGGTAGAATGGCTGAGCTCATGAGCCCATTTCACCTGCACGTCATTGGCCCTCGGCTGATAAGAGATTCTCACCCACCCCAGGAGCACTGCATCGGAGGAGGATGAAGAATTCCAGGGCCAGCCAGGCATCTGTGGTCTCACCAACCTGGGCAACACGTGCTTCATGAACTCGGCCCTGCAGGTTGGGCGATTAGGCCCGTGTCTGGTAGAGCCACAGGGGTGGGCTCCAAGTGACCAGGATTTGGCGGGGGGGGGGGGGGGGGCAGGCTGCAGGGCAACGGGTCAGGTTGCAAGCTGGGGCCCCACAAGTCTGACTTGCCGTGCCCACAGTCCTCCCCCAAGCATTAGTACCCTCTCCCTCTGCTGGCCCCTACTTTGCTGGATCTTCCCTCCTTTGTCGCCATATTCTTCCCTCTCTTGAAATGCTGCTACCTTCTCTTCCCCACCTCCCTGGCCCTTCTCTTTCCTTTCTCCTCTCTTCCTTCTCTCTGTCTCCACCGTGGTCACTCCTCCCTCCTTTCCTCTGCCTCCTTCTCCTGGGCCCTGTGTCCTACAGTGCCTCAGCAACGTGCCGCAGCTCACCGACTACTTCCTCAAAAACCGCTACCTGGAGGAACTCAACTTCTGCAACCCACTGGGCATGAAGGGGGAGATCGCAGAGGCCTACGCAGACCTGGTGAAGCAGGCCTGGTCCGGCCACCACCGGTCCATCGTGCCCCATGTGTTCAAGGTGTGACTCGGCCCCAGGCTGCCCCTGCCCGCCCCCCCAGCCCCCGCTCCTGACTCCCTCTCGCTCTGACGGCCCTGCCCCATCTTCTCAGACCAAGGTCGGCCACTTCGCGTCCCAGTTTCTGGGCTACCAGCAGCATGACTCACAGGAGCTGCTGTCATTCCTCCTGGATGGGCTGCATGAGGACCTCAATCGTGTCAAGAAGAAGGAATATGTGGAGCTGTGCGACGCGGCTGGCCGGCCAGATCAGGTAGGCAGTCGTCAGAGACCCCCATCCTGAGAGCCCCGTTAAAACCTCCAGGGCCTCTGCTTCAGGGATTCTCTGGCCTCCCTGGGGTATCCCACCCCCCGCCTGACCACCTCTCCAAGCCCAGTCCCAGCCTTGGCTCCAGCCCAGAGTTAAATAAGCCTATATAAGCCGCAGCCTGACTGGGCACAGCCTCCAGATAGCTCTAGCTGTAACTCTGTCTCTGGACTTCGCCATGGCGCTAACCTTGACCTCACCCGCATGCACATCCACCCCAAACTATGGTTTCCCCTGCCCCGGGCAAGCCTTGCCACCCTCCATGACACTGTCAACAGGAGGTGGCTCAGGAGGCCTGGCAGAACCACAAACGGCGGAACGATTCTGTGATTGTGGACACCTTCCACGGTCTCTTCAAGTCCACGCTGGTGTGCCCCGATTGTGGCAATGTGTCTGTGACCTTCGACCCCTTCTGCTACCTCAGTGTCCCTCTGCCTGTCAGCCACAAGAGGGTCATGGAGGTCTTCTTTGTCTCCATGGACCCTCGCCGCAAGCCAGAGCAGGTACGGGGTAATGGTGACATAACGGGCCGAGTAGCCAGTTTGTTTGATGACCCCACCACACCTTGACGCTGCCCTCACTAACTCCCCACACGCCCTTCTGCTCTTTCGTGGGTACCGTTTCTCCCTCAGCACCGGCTCGTGGTCCCCAAGAAAGGCAAGATCTCGGATCTGTGTGTGGCTCTGGCCAAACACACCGGCGTGTCGCCAGAAAGGGTGAGGCTCTGCAGGCGCAGGGAGGGTGGGATTTAGGGGCAGGGAGGTGAGGGCCTGGGATGACCTTGTCGGCTGCCCGGCCTCCTGTCTGCATTTCCATTCCCAGATGATGGTGGCCGATGTCTTCAGTCACCGTTTCTATAAGATCTACCAGCTGGAGGAGTCTCTGAGCAGCATCTTGGACCGAGATGATATCTTCATGTGAGTGAGGGCACCAGGGGAGCTAGGGGGTCCCCAGGAATCTCCTCTTTAACCAACTTCCCTGTCCCCCATTGGCCTGACTTGCAGGGCACCTGCCTTGTGCAGGGCTTTGGCCACGTGCCTTAGCAGGCCGGGAGGCTTGGGCCGTCAGCAGGGTGAACGACAGGTCCTTATCCGGGTTGTTCTTGGGTATTTTCTTCCTTGTGATGTGATGGAGGTTCCTGTTTCTTCTTTATTCTGTGTTCTGTTCAGCAGTCACTGAGTAGTACCTCACGCTTGATCTGCGTTTGTTACACTGCAGTCACATTGCGGTCCTTGGAAGCCACAAGCGATGCTTGAAACAGGGAGCACCTAAGACACTTTCTGAGCATAAGAGCACTCAGAACAAATCTGAAATCTCTGGGTCACTGAAATAGAAAGGGGGTCATGAGTAGAAAAGGTCTTTTTTAACCAAGGAGTGTTTGCCAACAAAAGAAAACGGTTTTAGATCCCTTCGTTACTAAAATTTTGTTAGCCTCCTCAGCACTTTCATAACGCCAGAGTGCTTTATAAACCTTCTCACCAACAAAGTGCTGTGTCATCTAACAGTTTGTAAAGCACAAAACACTGGGTGGCTCTTTAAAAAATATTTTCAGGCTATTAGGGGTGAGTGGTGGGAGCACCTGGGGCAGAGTCCCCACGCCCCTCTTTTTTTTTTTTAATGTTTATTTTTGAAAGAGAGCTAGCACACACGAATGCAGGGGAGGGGCAGAGAGAGAGGGAGACACAGAAGCTGAAACAGGCTCCAGGCTCCAAGCTGTCAGCCCAGAGCCCGCCGCAGGGCTCGAACCCACGAACCGTGAGGTCATGACCTGGGCTGAAGTCAGACGCTCAACCACCTGAGCCACCCAGGCACCCCCACGGGCCCCTCTTGAGTGTCCTGATCAGGTGTGGCCTCATGTTCACCCCCCGACAGATACGAGGTGTCGGGTAGGTCTGCTATTGGTGACAACTCGAGAGAGGACGTGGTGCTCCCCATCTACCTGCGGGAACGCACGCCAGCCCGGGATTACAACAACTCCTACTACGGCCTGATGCTCTTCGGGCACCCGCTCCTGGTGTCGGTGCCCCGTGACCGGCTCTCCTGGGATGCCCTGTATCACATCCTGCTGTACCGCCTCTCGTGAGTCTGCCTTTTGGGGGGCATGGGGAAGGTGGGGTCTGAACTCAGAACCGGGTGTCGAGCTGTTCAGAGTTGCCAGCCCCTTGCCACTTGCAGGAGACAGCTAAGTTTAACATGGCCAGAGAGCAACTCTTAGGTTTTTTTCTTTTCGTCTTTGTCTAAACCTCTGGCTCTGCCACAGTCTCTCCTGGGTGTTCGAGATAACAGGGGTCAACAACATGGACAAAATACACACAATTTTGGTACTTCATTACTCTCTCCTTGGAGAGGCGTGGTGATTTGTGTCCTCACTGGTAGATTTCCATTGTGCCTAAAATCTAGAGTCCTTAGGCAGGCAACCACCTTGTCGAGCCGCCTCTTCGGGCGTTTCTGTATCCTCTCCTGAGCCCATCTGGGCTCGCCACGAACAACTGCTTGTGTGTGGGCCTGCCGGTGGTTTCCCATCATAAGCGAAGTGGAATCCTGGGCCCTGGCCGGCCTGCCTTCGTGCCCTTCCTCCAGAGTCTTCTCTGCTCTCTTGGCAGGCGCTACGTGACCAGACCCAGCTCGGATGACGAAGACGACGGGGACGAGAAAGGTGAGGAAGAGGCAGGAGAGAGGATCGACAAGGGTGAGGGTCTGTACAAGCCGGGCACGAGGGAGGGTCAGCGGCTTTGGGGTCTGGGGTATTTCCGTCTGGATGCGCCTTACCGCTCCGGCGCCCGGGCTCACACGGACCCGTCTGCTGCCCTACCCCGTCCTGGCAGATATGGAGGACAAGGACAGCATCCCCAAGCCCGGACGCGTGGCTGGGGGCAGCTCCCAGGATTCCGGGCCGGAGCAGGCAGGGCCTAGCTCTGGAGTGGCAGGCGGGAGCCGCGCCCCTGTGGACAACTCCCCTGGACCATCTCACTGGCCCCAGAGGGCACGGCGCAAGCACCTGTTCACCCTGCAGACGGTGAACTCCAACGGGACCAGTGACCGCTCAACCTTCAACGAGGATACCCATGGTGTCTCCTTCAGCTGTGAGCCAGGGTGGGGGATGCGGGAGGGGGTTTCCTTGGCAGCAGGGCCCATGACCACCTCCCCTCGCCCCCAGCCCAGCCGTACATCGCCATCGACTGGGAGCCAGAGATGAAGAAGCGTTACTATGACGAGGTGGAGGCGGAGGTAAACGAGATCCCGGGGGTGGGAGGGGCCACTTTCCGCTTGCGCCCCCACAACCCTTCACACCCACGCCTCCCCCCCCACCAAATTCCTCCAAGTTGTGACCACAGAGCTCCCAGGGCCTCAGAGTCCATGCCCTTAGCCACGGGCACGTGTCTTCCACCTCCCGTCCCCTTCACCCGTTGCCCGCTCCCCTGGCCCAGGGCTACGTGAAGCACGACTGCGTGGGGTACGTGCTGAAGAAGGCGCCGGTGCGGCTGCAGGAGTGCATTGAGCTGTTCACCACCGTGGAGACTTTGGAGAAGGAAAACCCCTGGTGAGCGGCCAGAACGGGGCCTCTGGGGACGTAGTGGGGGGGGGGTGTGACCTACCCAGATGCCTCCTGCCTGTAAATGTTCATCCTTCGCCCCTCACTCCGGCCCTCCTGCCACTCTGACCCCCAATACCCAGGCTTAGTCGCACGTCAGAGCCTTTGCCTGGCTGTTCCTTCTCCCGGGAGGGAGTGCTCTCCCCCCAGTTACAGCTGCGGGACCTGACCCCTTCACTTTGCTCGGGTCTCCGACCGAATGTCAGTTCATCAGAGATCTCTTACTACCCTGTTAGGAGCCAGGTCCCCCAGCCCGTGCCTCTGCCCCCCACCCCGCTTCCTCCCCACTCTGTTTCTGCCTAGGCCAGCATCACTTTCTTCGCGGTTCCATAACACCGCTTGACGTCATATCCTAGATCCCCTTTTGTGTCATGATTTGTCTTCTCCATTGGAGTAGACCCTCGAGAATGAAGACTTCTGATCTTAAGTTTGTGCTGTGTGTCTGTTCTCACGATCATAATGGTGTGGGGGGTGCAGGAGGCACTCAGTAGATCCTTGGAGAATAAGCAAACAAAACATAAAGGGACAACCAAAAAGATGAAGCCAGTCTCAAACATTAGAGCGGCATCTCCGTGGAGCAGGAAGGGAACAGAAATACAAAATAGCGGCCAAAGGACTCAGCAGCAGGCTGTCAGCAGACACCTGGCGAGTGAGCGAATGGGTGACTCGGAGAAGTTAGAGGGACACAGGCTCTAGAATGAGACGAACGTCCCACAGACCAGAAACCAAATAAAAGCGCACACTAGTGTAAGAGCCCGACGAATGACAGGATTGTAAGATGTGAAGAGGGCAGGCTAGAGTGACGGGCGGGCCGGAAGGAACGGCCAGGCAGCATCTCTGTGGACCAGACATGGCCTGTGGGGGCCACGCGGTACAAAAAGTATGCAGTAGGTGCTCATTTAGCGTGTGTGTGCACGCGCGTGCGCGCATGTGCCTACTCGTGCTCTTGTGTTTGTAGGTACTGTCCCACCTGCAAGCAGCACCAGCTGGCCACCAAGAAGCTGGACCTGTGGATGCTGCCTGAGACCCTCATTATCCACCTGAAGCGCTTCTCTTACACCAAGTTCTCCCGCGAGAAGCTGGATACCCTTGTGGAGTTTCCCATCCGGTCTGGGCTGGGGCCTTGGCCTGGGCAGGAAGGCTTGGGGGGAGGCACAGGGAGAGGGGAAGAGGCGTTCTGGGAGTGACCCTGTCCTCCCCCACAGGGACCTGGACTTCTCCGAGTTTGTCATCAAGCCGCAGAACGAGTCGGCTCCGGAGCTGTACAAATACGATCTCATCGCGGTTTCCAACCATTACGGGGGCCTGCGTGACGGACACTGTATGTGCGGGGCTGTGGCAGGGCTTGCCCGGGGTCGGGGGGCAGGATGTCCTCAGCGTGCGACTAAGATAAGTGAGCAGGGGTGGGCGGTGGACCCGGGAAGCTCTTCGGGGAGGCAGGGCAGGTGCGGACGGCGCCCCTCTCTTACAGACACGACGTTTGCCTGCAACAAGGACAGCGGCCAGTGGCACTACTTTGACGACAACAGCGTGTCGCCCGTAACCGAGAATCAGATCGAGGTGTGCCCTCCCTCCTCCCTCCCTCCTTGCTCCTCCCCCGCCCCCCCCCCACCGCGCCCCGGGTCCGTGCCGACGCCTGTCCTCTCCCCGCAGTCCAAGGCAGCCTATGTCCTCTTCTACCAACGCCAGGATGTGGCACGTCGCCAGCAGCCCCAGCCCGGCTTACGTGACCCCCCAGCGTCCCCTGCCTGCGGTTCCCCACCCAACTCTGAGTTCATGGATGTAAACTGAGGGGCCCCCAGCCCCGCCACAGGGAAGGAAGCCATCTCTGCTCTCTTCCTTCCCGCCCCGGCCCCCCAGCCCCGTGTTAGGTGCCCCGTGCCAGGTGTCGCAGGCTTTAGTCGTGGCTGCTGTTCTCCTGTGCCGCTATATTGCTCTCTCCCGGGGAAGAAGAGGTGGTGTCTCGCCCCGGCCGTGTGTCCCCCGCCTGTGTTTGCCCCTTAGAGCAGTAACCTTCCCTTCTATTCTCTATTTATGGTTGTCCCCTTCCCTCCGTCCTCCACCTGGGGTGTTTCGAGGGGGTGGTGGTGGGGTGCACCTGAACACAGAGTGTATTTTCTTATCGAGACCCTGTACCTTCCGCCGTGTATATATAAAGTGCCAGTGTGTTCCGTGGCAGTGTGCTTTTCTTGCTGCGTACCAAGTGCCAGCCGGGTGTCTGTGTGCTGACGCGTGCTCGCTGGGTGCGGGGGGTGTGACGAGTGATGCTCTGACTGCATGTCGCGCACGACTTTGGGGGAGTTTTCGGCACCATCTGGACGCCACGCACGATTCCCAGCACCAGCCGCACGCCCAGTGTTTCCCAGGGCGTTTCACACACTGACTCACAGTCCTCACACCGGTCTCGGGGCGGGCGGGGCTTGTCATCTCCGGTTTCAGATGGGGAAACTGAGGCACAGCTCAAGTCATCGTTCAGGCTGTCAGGAATTGGCACGAGTGGTTAGTCACGCTGGTGTTGGTCCCTGGAGGGGGGCGTTTGACCTCTCTGGATGCGAGACCGAAATCTCTGGACGCGGCCTGTGGGAAAGGCGCGCCTAGAACACATGGACATCCGTTTGGGCCAGTGTGTGCTTTTGGACACAAAGATACTGACCAGACCACAGACCCCCCCCAGCGGTGTCTTCTGAGAACCACAGAGGTGGCACACCTGACCCAGATCAGCTAACCCAGCAGGACAAACGTGCCTTGTCTCTGTTGTCCCTCCACTCAGCCTCCCCGTGCCCCACCATGACCGCAGCTCCCCCACCAGGCAGGGGCCCTCCGGCCGCACCCAAAGAGGGACGTGGAACACCGTGCCCCAGAATGGGAGCAGCGTGGCGTGTCTGGGGGACAGATACCACTTAAACACGGGACGCCCCCCACCTGACCCCTCCCCCCTCAGGCGCCCGCCATCTCCTCTAAGAACCGGCTCCTCTAACGAGCAGCTGTGGACTGGGCTGTGGGGTGGGGCGGTGCGGACGGATGTGTGGTATGTGGACTTAAACAAAAGCCCCAAGCCCTTCACACCAAGGGAGGGACCTGCACCGTGCCGCCCAATGGACCATTCCCACAGTAACGGCCTCAACACCCGCCCTGGCAAGGGTCGCTCGGCATTACCACCCGCAGACCTCCCAGTTGCTCTGTCGACACCGGCGAGGATCAAGGTAGTCGCTGTGAGAAACCTGACTCGACCTGACTTAGGCAAAAACAAATAGTTCTGGGTATGACCGGATCCGGGAACTCAAAAATGTCAATCGTCACAGACACCATGTGATTTGAACACGATGACCCCGTTTTGCAGATGAGGAAGCAGGCATAAAGACCTGGCTCAGAATGGGCTTTCTGTACTGGAAGACGTCCTTACCTATGCATAATCAGTCCTGGACAAAGCCCTCCTAAAGTGAATCCGTTTCAAATAATTTCCCAGATTTAACCAAAAATGTCTTGAAATGACACCATGCATAAGAATCAGGAAGAAGTGAGGGGCGCCTGGGTGGCTCAGGCGGTTGGGCATCCAACAGTCGATTCTGGCTCCGGTTCTTATCTCATGGTTTTGTGGGTTCGAGCCCCATGTTGGGCTCTGCGCTGACCCTGCAGAGTCTGCTTGGGATTCTCTGTCTCTGTCTGCCCCACCCCTGCTCATGCTCTCTCTCTCTCTCTCAAAATAAAATTTAAAAAATTATTTTAAAGAAAAGGAATCAGGAGAAGTGAGAGACAACAGACAGTTCCACAGAGATGCCTCGCATCAAGAATTCTCAGGGGTCAGGGGCGCCTGGGTGGCTCGGTCGGTTGAGCGTCCGACTTCGTCTCAGGTCATGATCTCACAGTCCATGAGTTCGAGCCCCGCGTCAGGCTCTGTGCTGACAGCTCGGAGCCTGGAGCCTGTTTTGGATTCTGTGTCTCCCTCTCTCTCTGCCCCTCCCCTGATCATGCTCTGTCTCTCTCTGTCTCAAAAATAAATAAACGTTAAAAAAAAATTAAAAAAAAGAATTCTCAGGGGGCAGGGGCGCCGGGTGGCTCAGTCGGTTGAGCGTCCGACTTCAGCTCAGGTCATGATCTCATGGTCTGTGAGTTCGAGCCCCGAGTCGGGCTCTGTGCTGACAGCTTGGAGCCTGGAGCCTGCTTCAGATTCTGTGTCTCCCTCTTTCTCTGCCCCTCCCCTGATCATGCTCTGTCTCTCTCTGTCTCAAAAATAAACATTAAAAAAATTTTTTTTTTAATAAAAAAAAAAGAATTCTCAGGGGTCAATGTAAAACTGTTGTGCTTACTCTGGTCATGGAAATAAAGATGATTACAAGTGAACAAGAAATGTGAACATTTTAAAAATGAAAACGAGTTGAAAAAGAACCAGGTAGAAGTGATAGGCCTGAAATAGATAATAACTAAATTTAAGAAACGAGTGGATGAGTTGAACAACACATTACATGTAGCCGAGGAGGGAATTGGTGAATTGGATAAAGTTTAAAACAGGGCTCCTGGCTGGCTCAGTTGGTAGAGCATGTGACTCTTGATGCTGGGGTTGTGAGTTCAAGCCCCACGATGGGCATAGAGCTTAAATAAATAGAACATATAACGGATAGAAGTTAAAGTGTCCCTGGAATCCTCTGTTTTCCAGAGCTCTGACATGGTTCTGTCAATTCTGCTTGGGGTATGTGTGTGTGTTGATGTATATGGTTTATAGTATACATGTTTAACATAGCAAAGTCTACCCTCAAGTGATGGATCCCACTTTGCATTTAATATAAGAACTTTTCCATAGTGTGTCCATTTCTCCCTGCTCAGCCTTTATGTTGTTACCGTGCATTTTACTTTTGCATATGTTATACACCCCAAGATGCGTTGTGTTTTTTTTTTTCTTTAAGCAGTCAGTTGCCTTCAAGAGATTTAAATAGGGGTGCCTGGCTGGCTCAGCCGGTAGAACATGCGACTCTTAATCTCAGGGTTGTGAGTTCAAGTCCCACGTTGGGCATGGAGCCTACTTAAAATTGAAAACAAAAAAGAGATTTAAATAATAAGAAAAGGAGTTGAATATATTTACCATCCCACACTTACCGTAGTTCGTTTAAAGAGAGAGAGAGAGAGAGAGAGAGAGAGCAGGGGAGGGGCAGAAAGAGACAGGGAGAGAGAGAGAATCCCAAGCAGGTTCCATCCACACTGTCAGCACAGAGCCTGATGCAGGGCTTGATGTCACAAACCGTGACATCATGACCTGAGCCGAAATCAAGAGTGGGACGCTCACCTAACTGACTGAGCCACCCAGGCGCCCCTCACCTTGTTTTTTGAAACAGGTTTTTGTGGGTATAGAATTCTAGGTACAGTTTCTAGTTCTTTCAGTACTTTAAAGACCTTACTCCGCTGTCTGCCGTTACTCGGCTGCTGCTGTCCTTTTCCTTGTGCCTGTGTACCTAGCGTGTCCTTTTTGCCCCTGGCTGCTTTGAAGATTTTCTCTTTAGCCGTGGTTTGGAGCAGTTTGATTATGATGGGCCTTGGCGTAGTTTCTTCATGTTTCTTGGGTTTCTTTGAGATCCTTGGATCTCTGGATTTCTAGTGCCTGTCAAATCTGTAAATAGTTTGGCCAGTATTTCTTCAAATGTTTTTTTCTGAAGTTCCCTTCTCTCTTCTCTTTCACCGATGCAATTTTCATTAAAAAATTTTTTTAATGTTTGTTTATTTTTGAGAGAGAGAGCATAAGTGGGGGAAGGGCAGAGAGGGAGGGAGACACAGAATCCGAAGCAGGTTCCAGGCTCTGAGCTGTCAGCACCGAGCCCGACACAGGGCTCGAACTCATGAACCCTGAGATCATGACCTGAGCCGAAGTTGGATGCTTTTTTCTTTCCCTTTTTCATATAGAAAATCTTATGTATGTATGTATGTATGTAACCTCTCTGCCTGATGTGGGGCTTGAACTCATGACCCTAAGATCAAGAGTTGCGTGCTCTACCCACTGAGCCAGCCAGGCACACCCATGTGTCCCATTTTCGGTGGTTTCTATTGCTGTGCCTTCGAGGTGATTAATATTTTCTTCTGCAATGCCTAATGTGCTGTTAATCCCATCTAGTGTATTTTTCTTTTTTTTAATTATTAACGTTTATTTTATTTTTGAGAGAGAGAGAGAGAGAGAGAACACAAGCAGGGAAGGGGCAGAGAGAGAGGGAGACACAGAATCCGAAACAGGCTCCAGGCTCTGAGCTATCAGCACAGAGCCCGATGCGGGGCTCGAACTCACAACCGGTGAACTCATGACTTGAGCCAAAGTCGGACACTTAACCGACTGAGCCACCCAGGCGCCCCAATTTTTCAACCAGGGCATTGTACCTACTCAGTTTGGGTCTTTTTTTATATCCTCAGTGTATCTGTTTAACTTTTTGAACATATGACTACAGTCATACTAATAACCATTAATGACTTTCTCTGCTGATTTATCAGGGCCAGTTCTAAGTCGGTTTTGATTAGTTGAGGATTGTCCTTACAATGGGTCTTTCCCTGCAAAGACATTTCTGGTAATCTTTGGTTGGATCATAGGCATTGTGAATTTTATCTCACTAGTTGCTGGATATTTTCATCTTCCTTTAAATCTCCTGCAGCTTTGTTCTGGATTGCATCTGATTTTCTTAGTCTCACGTCTTGCTTTTATGGCCTCTTATGCAGTTCCCAAGACGTGTTTGTTCTAGACATGTTTGTTCCATTCCCCGCCACTGAGTCCTCTAGCCCATGACCTGTGCGTTACGAGTGTTTCCAGCCTTGCTGGTTGGACTAGCCACTGTTCCCCACCCTGGGTGAATGCCAGGCACTGTTCCCTCTAATAACCCTTTTGGATGGCCCCTTCCCCCATCTCGGGCAGTTTCCACACGCACACGTGCTCTGACTGATACTTCGCTGACTGTTCGAAGAGAACCCTCCTCTCTGCTACTCTGACCTATGGACTCTAGCCATCCTGGTCTCCACGGACTCTGTGCTCTGGCTCCTCAAGTCGAGGGGTCTGCTGGGCTCTGTCTGGGTTCCCCTCCCTAAACTGAGGACAATCCCTCCAGGCAGTAAGCTGAGAAATTCGTAGGGCACAGCTCATTTGTTTCCTGCTTCTTAGGGATCACTGTCCTTCATTTCCTGAGGTCCAGTATTTTGAAAACTATTTCTGATTCTATTGTCGTTTGGGACAGGAAAGTAAGTCTTGTCCCTGTGGCTCCATCATGGCTGGAAGCAGAAGTACTTTTCCTCGACTTTGTTAAATCGACTTAGCTCTTTTTTTTTTTTTCTCACTTCTTGAGATGAGGTTTAGCCCATTAATTATTCCAACTTTGCGTCTTGATATATTTGTAATCTTAGGTACTAAAAGGTGGAAACACGGATTGTAAAAACCTCATATACACTGAATTATTATTTTTAACACTGTTGGATTCTTCAAATTCTTTAAATCCAAAAGAAAAAGTGATACATTCATGAAATGCTTATATATATATAGTATATATATATTTTATATATATTATATATATTTATATATACATACATATACACACATATATGTGTATATATATATATTTTATATATATATATGTGTGTGTGTGTATATGTACATATATATATAATTGTGTGATTATAATACATCGTAGTCTTTGTATTAAAAAAATTTTCCTTGGGGCGCTTGGGTGGCTCAGTGGGTTAAGGGTCCAACTCTTGATTTCGGCTCAGGTCATGATCTCACGGTCATGAGTTCGAGCCCTGTGTTGGGCTTTGCACTGACATTGTGGAGCCTGCTTGGAATTCTGTCTCCCTCTCTCTGCCCCTTCCCAACTGGTACACTCCCTCTTTCTCTCAAAACAAATAAATAAACATAAAGAAAAAAAAGTTTCTTTAACAACTGGACAAAAATGGATATAAACATGAGTATCTATCATCTATCTATGTTTATTTATTTTGAGAGAGAGAGAAAGAGCGTGAGCGAGAGAGGGGCAGAGAGAGACAGGGAGAGTGAGAATTCCAAGCAGACTCCCTGCTGTCCGTGCAGAGCCCGATTTGGGGCTCGATCTCACAAACCATGAGATCATGACCTGAGCTGAAACCAAGAGTCAGGTGCTTGATCGACTGAGCCACCCAGGTGCCCTGGAAACCAGGGTTTTAAGGGACCATCCTCCCCCCTCTCTCCCATAGAAGATCCACGTCCTAATCTCTGAGCAGCTCTAGAATCCTGATTCCTTCCATTCTAGATGCTAACAAAAGTTTGGTTTGGGTTTGTTCTAGCAGATACTCACTAAGGGACTTCTCTCCTTCTCTCCCTCCCTCAGCCAGTAGGCTTTTCTGTGCCCGGTTGGAAGTGGGGAAGGGGTAGAGAGGATCTATCCGCCTTCCAAAAGGAGACCATGCTGAAAGCAGCAGGTTTTGGATCCATTTGGAAACACTGCTGCCTTTTCCCAAGCTCCTGCCCTTGGCTTTCAGTCAACTCTTTCTTTTTGCAACGTATGAATAGGGCTGTGAGTTTCAGTGAAGTTAGCATGTGTTTCAAAATAAAATATGCTTTTGGATCTATCCTGGAAACAAAAAAAAACCCTTTTAATAATTATTAAAAACTGTACTGTTCTGTCACGAAAACAATAATGTAGATGGGAATTCAGAAATTCCAAATACATTCTCACTTGCCGTCGTGGTAACGCTATGGAATGTGGTGTTATTGTTGCCATATGAACAGATGCCCTTGCCCAAGGTCATGTAACAAATAAGCAGTATCTTTTAGCCAGGTCTTCTCTTGGAAGCCCCAACTCTTTCTACTACTCTATTCCTTCTAACGTGCTAAAACGCAATTTTATTTGTTTAAAGAGAAAGAAAGCATTTTCAGTTCTCCTACTGATTTTGTTCGTGCATAAGCTCAAAAAACAGGGAAATGTAGTCCTATAACATTTTTTTAGCGTTTATTTATGTATTTTTGAGAGAGAGCACAAGCAGAGGAGGCGCAGAAAGGGAGGGAGACACAGAATCCAAAGCAGGCCCCAGGCTCTGAGCTGTCAGCACAGAGCCCGACGCAGGGCTTGAACTCGTGAACTGTGAGATCATGACCTGAACTGAAGTCGGACACTTAACCGAAGGAGCCACCCAGGCGCCCCTAGTTCATTATGATAGATCATCTCATTTCCTAGCTTTCCCTCTTTGCACCCTGCCATGGTGGGATTAATGCCATTTTAGTCTGTGACAGGCTCTTCATCACAGGATGGTTGAGGGAGGGATGTCTCTGGGATGGCTACGCGCTCAGCGGTTCTGGCATGAGGTTTGAAAACAAGCAGCTTAGGGGTGCCTGTGTGGCTCAGTCGGTTAAGCGTCCGTCTTCGGCTCAAGTCATGGTCTCACGGCTCATAAGTTCGAGCCCCGCGTCGGGCTCTGTGCTGACAGCTCAGAGCCTGGAGCCTGTTTCAGATCCTGTGTCTCCCTCTCTCTCTGCCCCTCCCCCACTTGCATTCTGTCTCTGTCCCTCAAAAATGAATAAACGTTAAAAAAAAATTAAAAAAAAAAAAGAAAAGAAGCAGTTTAACAAAGCTGGCCTTCTCTAAGAATTTTACCGCAGGGTCAAAAAAGCGGAGGTGGTTATTTTCCAAGCAGAGAGAACATCACCTGCTTTGACTGCTACCGTGAAATTCCTCCATGGTTCCATGCCTATCTCCGCCATGTTCTCAGAACTCCCATAATGGAAGAGCACAGAGTTCCTTCTCTATCTTTGCAAGACACAGAAATACCGGAAGCTTCAGGTGGTGCTCTTGTATTCAGTTGAATTTTAAAAATCTTTTTTTAGAAAAATTATTTGTTGAACATTAAAATATATATATACATATAAAAGGGGCACCTGGGTGGCTCAGTCGGTTGAGTGTCTGACTCTTGATATCAGCTCAGGTCATGATCTTGCAGTCTGTGAGTTTGAACCCACACCGGGTGGGCTCTGTGCTGACAGCGGGGAGGCTGCTTGAAGTTGTGTCTCTCCTTCTCTCTCTGTACCTTCCCTGCTTGTGCTCTTTCTCTCTTTCTCAAAATAAATAAACATTAAAAACATCTATTAAAATTCATTTAAGTAATCTCTACACCCAACTCGGGGCTCGAACTCATGACCCTGAGATCAAGAGTCACATGCTCTTCAGACCGAGCCAGCCAGCCAGGGGCCCCTCAGCTGAGATAATCTTATTTACAAGAAAACAAGTTAAAGATAATAAAGAAGATTATTTTGTGGTTTGGGAAAATGAAGAGTTTATAATATAATCATAGCCGAAAGCTTACATCTTTTCTGATGTTAAAACTCAGCAGAGGGGTGCCTGGGTAGCTCAGTCGGTGAAGCATCCGACTTCGGCTCAGGTCACGATCTCACGGTTCGTGGGTTCAAGCCCCGCGTGGGGCTCTGTGCTGACAGCTCGGAGCTTGGGACCTCCTTCGGATTCTGTGTCTCCCCCTCTCTGCCCTTCCCCTGCTCGCGCTCTGTCTCTCTCTCAAAAATAAACATTAAAAAAATAAAAAAAACTCAGAAAACTTACAGAAATTGTTTTGTTGGCAATAGGTCAGGGAACCACCCTATAGGGTTAGATACATCAAGCAGCTAACTTTTATTGGGTTTACTGAATTAAGTTGATGACAAGGAAATATATTAGGTGCCTGTAGTATTTGTTGACTACAGCTGAAGCCCTAAATCTCTTAGCAAAAAGGTGTGAGCCAGCGGGAAAGTGAATGTCGATTCTACAAGGGTGTGTGTGCTCCTGAAATCTTTATTTAAAAATTTTTTTTAAATACTTATTTATTTTTGAGACAGAGAGAGGGGCAGAGTGCAAGTGAGAAAGGGGCAGAGAGAGAGGGAGACACAGAATCCCAAGCAGGCTCCAGGCTCTGAGCTGTCAGCACAGAGTCTGACTCGGGGCTCAAACCCACGAACCACGAGATCATGACCTAAGCTGAACTCGGACCCTTAACCAACTGAGCCACCCAGGTGCCCCCTCCTGAAATCTTTATTTTTAAAGTTATTTAAAATTTTTTTTGTTTTTCCAGTTTTTAGAGATATAATTGACATTGTATTCGTTTTCAGTGTCTGACAGGATAATATGGTATGCGTATACTGAAATGATCACCACAATAAATTTAGTGAACTCCCGTCACATCACATACCAAGGTCTTTTGGGAGGAAGAACAGACATCTTTAATTTTAATTGGAACGCTGTGATGTTTCTTTGTTTCTTATTTTTCCCCGCGTGTCCTCCTTCTTCCTTCACCCACGTTTCTTCCAACAATTTTCTAAAGTAGAATTTGTGGGAAACCTGTGTTTGTTTTAAAGTTGGAATTTTATGAGCCAGCCCTTTATGTGATAGTATTCCCAAGAAATCAGGAGTTATGTCTCTATTTTGGAAATACTATTTTATTTTATTTTGAGAGAGTGAGTGAGTGTGTGTGTGTGTGCACGCACTCGTGCACAAGCAGGGAAAGAGGGAGAGACAATCTCAACCCTCACCCAGTGTGAAGTCCAACACGACACTTGATCCCGTGACCTTGGGATCATGACCTGAGCTGGAACCGGGAGTCGAACGCTCAACCGACTGAGCCACCCAGGAGCTCCTAGGAAGTACAATTTTTAAAACTGCAGTAGTCACTTATTAATTTCACTGAAAGTATAACATCAAAAAAGTGATAGTTGCTGGGTGCCTGGGAGGTTCGGTGAGTGAAGAGTCCGACTTCAGCTCAGGTCGTGATCTCACAGTTCGTGAGTTCAAGCCCCGCGTCAGGCTCTCTGCTGTCGGCACAGAGTCCGCTTCAGATCCTCTGTCTCTGTCTCTGTCTCTGTCTCTCTGTCTCTGCCCCTTCTCTCCTCTGTCTCTCTCTCTCTCAAAAATAAACATTTTTTAAAAAGTTGATATTTGCACTTTTAAAGCATTTTAGATGATACAATGTGAGATAAAGGAATAATTCACATTTCCAGAGCTCCGCAATGTCCTCAAAACAGCTTTAGGTATGATAGACCTCATTCAATAATGCCAAAGGGTGCCTCCTTTGTTAGCATTTTCCAAGGGTTTCTTACTCTAGGTCTGGTCAGAAGCCTGCTCCTAGCTCCCATCCCTGGCTTTGACCTCATTCTCTACATCTGTAAATGTAATAGGTTGGATGACGCTCTAGGAAGGATATAGTTATGGTGGATGCATTCGCGAGCAACGATAAACAACAAAATCGGGAATAATATAGCTGACTGTCTCTATGGTAACCTCCATTAACTGTGCGTATGCATATTTGACTCATTGCGGTAATTCGCATTTTAAAATAGAAATGATTTTTTTTTGCTCATAATCACGCATTTGTGATCATCATTTACTTGTGAGTGCAGTGATTATTTCTGCTCCGGAATCATAAAAGCTGTGGAGGAGGTGGGTAGAAGAGACACAGGGAGAGAGATGATTCATTTTAACCTTTTCTGAAACAAACAGGTAATTACTTCAGGGGAAAAAAAAAAAATGGCTTTATCTATTTCCTGCCACCATCCACCCCCTGAAACCTTTCCCAGTGATGTAACGTCTTTCTGCATTGACTTTGTCCTTCAACTGTGGCGGTCAGGCTGGGGCTTCTTTTCAAGTGCTGCCTAGACTTGAGAACACTTTGCATTTAAGTTGTCTTATGCCTGGTGGGGACAATCCTCTGAGGTCCTCATTTGGTAAAGTCTCCCCGTGAGAATTTAAGAAGTGCTTCAGAGCAGGGGTGCCTGGGTGGCTCAGCCGGTTAAGCGTCCGACTCTTGGTTTCGGCTCAGGTCATGATCACCGCGGTTCATGGGTTCGAGCCCCGAGTCGGGCTCTGTACGGACAGTGTGGAGCCTGCTTGGGAGTCTCTGTCCCTCCCCTGCTGGTGCTCTATCTCTCTCCCTCTCAAAGTAAATAAATAAACATTAAAAAAAAAAAAACAAAACAGAAGTGCTTCCTCACCCTCGTTAAACCGGATGGCTGAACAAAGTGTGACATTGTGACCCTGAGGCTTGGGATTTGAATGTCCCACCATTTTTTCTCACACAGGGTCATGGCTGCTAACACATTCAAAAGCAATTACATTCAGAACTCTTGCTTACGGCTTGAAGCTTCCAGCAAATCTCTGCCTGCCTGCTTTTCCTGTCCCTCCTGAAATTCCGACCCCATCCATGCCCACGGTCAAAGCCGCTCCTGTGGCTATGGGAATTTGCTTCCTGTCTTTCTCATCCCCTGTCTGGTTTTCTGGCTGCTGTCAAAGCCAGCTTCTTGTTTACCGTGATTCTCTCTTTTTAAAAAAATTTTTTTTCACGTTTATTTATTTTGAGTGACAGAGGGACAGAACACAAGTGGGGGAGGGGCAGAGAGAGAGGGAAACACAGAATCAGAAGCAGGCTCCAGGCTCTGAGCTGTCAGCACAGAGCCTGCCCGACATGGGGCTCGAACCCGTGAACTGGGAGGCCATGACATGAGCCAACGTCGGACGCTGAACCGACTGAATTACCCAGGCGCCCCTTGTTTACGGTGATTCTCTTGGTGAGAATCCTAAGGGGCTTCAATTCTCAAGACATAGAACCCGATTTTCCTGCTTGTTTGGACATTTCTTTCCTTGTCTTTGTTATTCTACTTAGACCCAGACAAGTAACATTTTCTTCTGCATTAGTAAAACTGTCTAGTTTTCTTCCCAAAGATATTTCACCACGGTTGGTGATTTGAACTGATAACATGTTGCATGTACCACACACTCCTTTCCTTAGTCCTTGAAAATAATCTTCAGCTTTTGTTCTGCTATATGGTTATTCCCAGCGACTTTTTTTTTTTTTGGAAGCACGGTACCTTCAAGTTGCTACTTTTGTAAAGACCACAGTGATTAAAAAGCAAACAAAAAAAACCCCTCTCATTTTATCGCCCCCAAAGTCCTAATGCTTCCAAGGAAGATTGTGGAATGGCCAGGGGACAGTCTGTGCCACAGAAAGTGTGTCTTTGTTTCTTAGCCGAGTGATAAAACACGGGCCCCTGCAGCTCAATGGGTGAAGTTTAATTTATATTCAGATTTAGTGGCAAAGGGTTTGCATTCCAGTTCCTTGGAAAAGTAATAATCCGGGTGTGGTATGGAGGGTAGCGTTTCGCTAATCAGATTAGTGGACTCCCGGATCCCAACATTCTCCTGTTTACTAAATATAAGAGCTTTCTGTAGAATGCTGTGAGGCCAAAACAGCCTCTCTCTCTCTGAGTACTATTTTGCCTTCTAGATTGAGTGATTCAGCTGCTTGAGAGGTGGCCAGAGAAAGGAGGCAGAATTGGGTTACAGCCCTCATTTGCTAGGCTTTGAGCAAAGAGTGTATATTATTTATGGAATGGGTGTTAAAGTATAGTTGCAACATTCTTATAAATTTTAAGGTTGGCCTTTGAGAACATTTGGATTTCAGAGGATACATTACAATTACAGGATTGATCTCTTTTAAACTCTATAGAGGAAATAGCCACCCCCCCCATTTTTGACACAAGGCAATATTTTGAATATTTTGAATCGAAATGTCCCATAATGCCCGCCCCCTTTATTAAAAACTCACCTATGGGCGCCAGGGTGGCTCAGTTAAGCGTCTGACTCGATCTGGACTCAGATCGTGATCTCATGGCTGTGAGACGGACACATGTATTGGCTCCTCGCTGAGTGTGGAGCCTGCTTGGGATTCTCTGTCTCTGCTGCTCTCTCTCCCCTCCTCTCTCTGTCCCTCCCCTGCTCACGCGCGCCCTCTCTCAGTCAAAATAAATAAATATATATTTTTAAATTGTTTAAAAATTAAAAATTCTCCTATAACAGTGTACCAGTATGTAATAATGGAACTGTGTTCAGAATAAGTCCTTCCTTTGACATGTTTATATTGCGTGAACACTGTGGGATGTGTCAATTTCCACTGCCATTACCATGTGTTTTTCTTATTGTTCATGATTTTTCCAGTTGCTACACACATAGCATAGTAGAAACCAGTCGCGCATTGGAGTCAGGAGAACTGGTTTGAGGTCCAGCTTACTAATCAAGTGGTGCTCAAATCACCATGGCAAAGGGTCAAAGAAGTCCATTCTCTGAAGTCGGTGTATATGTTCATTTATAGCCTAATATTCTTCTTGACTTCTCAATTCACTCTGTCATAAAGATTCTGGCTGTAACTGGAATCTTTGGAAGAAAAAAGAAATCCAGAGACTGATACTTTCTTCATAATTTCCACAGTTTTAACATGTAGGGTGTATATAGGGGCGCCTGGGTGGCTCAGTCGGTTAAGCGTCTGACTTCGGCTCAGGTCATGATCTCATGGTTTGTGGGTTCCTGCCCTGCATCCGGCTCTGTGCTGACAGCCTGGAGCCTGGAGCCTGCTTTGGATCCTGTGTCTCCCTCTCTCTCTGCCCCTCCCCGGCTTGCACTCTGCCTGTCTCTCTCAAAAGTAAATAAACATTTAAAAAAAATGTAGGATGTAGGTTTATATATATATATAAACTAGATATTTGAGGGGCTCCTGGGTGGCTCAGTCGATTGAACGTCCAACTCTTGATTTCAGCTCAGGTCATGATCTCACAGTTCATGGGATTGAGCCCTGAATTGGGCTCTATGCTGACAGTGTGGAGCTGCTCGGGATTCTCTCTCTCTCTCTCTCTCTCTCCCTCTCTCTCTGCCCCTCCCCTGCTCATGCTGTCTCTCAAAAATAAATACATTTAAAAAACAATAAAATGGTGCAGTACCGACTTCAGTAATTCATGTACAACCTTCACTACCAAATGAGCGGTATTTACTTCCTATGTTTCCCTTAACTAATGCACATTTTGAAAATGCTTTATTATTATTTTTCTTTAGGTTAGCTCTGTGCCCAACGTGGGGCTTGAACTCACAACCCCGAGATCAAGAGTCACACGCTCTACTGACTGAGCCAGCCAGGTGCCCCTAAACTGATGCACATTTTGAAGGTTAAATGAAACGATGTTCAGTCCTAAGTGCAGGGTGCATTTATCACTGGTGGTAAGTATGGACACAGCGTTAAATATCAGCGAATCATACGGGGCGCCTGGGTGGCGCAGTCAGTTAAGCGTCCGACTTCAGCCAGGTCACGATCTCGCGGTCCGTGAGTTCGAGCCCCGCGTCAGGCTCTGGGCTGATGGCTCGGAGCCTGGAGCCTGTTTCCGATTCTGTGTCTCCCTCTCTCTCTGCGCCTCCCCCATTCATGCTCTGTCTCTCTCTGTCCCAAAAATAAATAAACGTTGAAAAAAAATTAAAAAAAAAATAGCGAATCACAGGTGAAAGAGACAGCGCCTTTCCCGGGCTCCTTCAGCTTCTGGGTCTGGAACGTGTGATGACAGAAGAACAGCCCTTGGGCTGAAAGCCTTCACCAAACAGTAGGATTTAGCTAAAATTCAATAAGACTAGTTTTCGTTGTACTGACACCCAGTATATAAAGGGGGAAAAACCAAATAACTTAGAATAAATTTTGTGATCACATTAACATTCTCCTTTAAGAACGTAAATTGTTGGGGGGCGCCTGGGTGGCTCAGTCGGTTGAGCATCCGACTCTGGCTCAGGTCATGATCTCGCGGTTCGTGAGTTCGAGCCCCGCATCGGGCTCTGTGCTGACGGCTCAGAGCCTGGAGCCTGCTTCAGATTCCGTGTCTCCTCTCTCTGCCCCTTCCCTGCTCATGCTCTGTCTCTGTCTCTCAAAAATGAATAAATGTAAAAAAATTTTCTTAAAAGAACATAAATTGTTGGGACACCTGGCTGGCTTAGTTAAATGTCCAACTCTTGACCTCAGCTCAGGTCTTGATCTCAGGGTCATGAGTTTGAGCCCTGCATTAGGCTCGTGGAGTCTACTTTAAAAAAAAAAAAAAGGTGGGCGACTGTGTGGCTCAGTCGGTTGAGTATCCGACTTCAGCTCAGGTCATGATCTTGTGGTTCGTGAGTTCAAGCCCCACATCGGATTCTGTGCTGACAGCTCAGAGCCTGGAACCTGCTTCACATTCTGTGTCTCCCTCTCTCCCTGCCCCTTCCCTGCTCATACTCAGTTTCTCTCTCTCAAAAATAAAAATAAACATTACAAAATTAAAAAAAAAAGAACATAAATTGTTAAATACAGTTAATCCTATTTAGGAAGATGTAAGCGAACGTGTTAGAATTGACATGTCACTACTCTTTTATTGGTATTCTTTTTTAAATGTTTATTTATTTTTGAGAGAGAGAGAGTGTGAGCGGGGAAGGGTCAGAGACAGAGGGAGACACAAAATCCAAAGCAGGCTCCAGGCTCTGAGCTGTCAGCACAGAGCCCAACGCAGGGCTCGAACCCACGTACCATGAGATCATGACCTGTGTTAAAGTCGGACACTTAACCGACTGAGCCACCCAGGTGCCTCTTTAATTTAATCAAAGCAATTCACAATTATTGTTGGGATTTTTCAAAGAGCCACACAGAAACTCAGAAAAACAATAAAATGCCAGATAAAGAAGCCAGATCTTTTTAGTATTTTGCTTCTTTCTAAAATATCTGAGACCCTGTTATATAACTAACTTGAGTTGTAATACAGGTAACCCTTGAACAACACAGGTATGAACTATATACACGGATTTGTTTTTATAAACGTGGCACAGTGCAGTACACATATCTTCTCTTTCTTATAGCTTTCTGAATACCTTTTCCTTTTTCTGTAGCTTACTTGATTGTATGAATACAGTATATAGTAGATGGAACATGAAAGAAATATGCGTCCATCGATTATCAGTAGGCTATGAGTAGTTAGGCGTTTAGGGAGTCAGAAGTTACATGCTGATGTTTGACTGTATGGGGTGGAGGTCAGCACTTCTAACCTTCGCTTTGTTTAAATTTTTTTTTAACGTTTATTTATTTTTGAGACAGAGAGAGACAGAGCATGAATGGGGGAGGGTCAGAGAGAGAGGGAGACACAGAATCGGAAACAGGCTCCAGGCTCTGAGCGGTCAGCACAGAGCCCGAAGCGGGGCTCGAACTCACGGACCGCGAGATCATGACCTGAGCCGAAGTCGGACGCTTAACCGACTGAGCCACGCAGGCGCCCCCCTTTGGTTTGTTTAAAGGGCAGCTGTATAACTACGGCGCAAGTATAAGTTGGATACATGCATTTGACCAAACGCTGCAAGTGAAACAAACAAGCTTTTGGTTCACTTGCTAATCACCCTCCTCCAAGCCCAAAGGTACATGTCACAAGGCAACAGGCGGGCGTGGGACGACAGCCTCAGAACAGAGATTGGGATCAAGAGGGCAGCCAGGTGCCAAGTAGAAATCGTTCGCAACGCAGGAACGCCAGTGTGCAGGCCAAAGGCTGGTGCTGTGGATTAGCGTTGCTGACGTTACCTGAGCACATCATGTAGTACCCTTTGTAGGGTGGGCATTTTCCCCAAGAGTGAAAATTGTCCTCTATGGGTCTGTGTATTTTTTAAATGTTTTTTTTAAAAAAAATTTAATGTTTATTTTTTTTTGAGAGAGAGACAGAACGCAAGCAGAGGAGGGGCAGAGAGAGGAGACACAGAATCTGACGCTTAACCGACTGAGCCACCCAGGCACCCCTAAGCTTTGACTTAAAAAAATTTTTTTTTAAAGTTTACTTATTTTTGAGAGTGGTAGGAGGGGCGGAGAGAGAGAGAGAAGGAGACAGAATCTGAGGCAGGCTCCAGGCTCTTGAGCTGTCAGCACAGAGCCTGACGCCGGGCTCGAACCCATGAACCGTGAGATCATGACCTGAGCCGAAGTTGGACACTTAACTGATTGAGCCACCCAGGTGCCCCAGCTTTCACTTAAAAAAATTTTTTTTAATGTTTATTTTTGAAACAGAGAGAGACAGAGTGGGAGCAGGGGAGGGGCAGAGAGAGAGGGAGACACTGAATCCGAAGCAGGCTCCAGGCTCCGAGCTGTCAGCACAGAGCCCGACACGGGGCTTGAACCCATGAACTGTGAGATCATGACCTGAGCTGAATTGAAGTTGGACACTTACAGACTGAGACACCCAGGTGCCCTCTTTTTTTTTTTTTTTTTTTTTTTTTTTAGTTTGTTGTTATTTATTTTTAGTGAGAGAGTGGGTGAGCAGGGGAAGGGCAGAGAGAGAGGGAAAGAGAAAGAATCCCAAGCAGGATCCTGGCTGTCAGCATAGAATCTGATGTGGGGTTCAATCCCATGAACCATGAGACCATGACCTGAGCCGACATCAAGAGTTGGACGCTTAACCGACCAGCCACACCCAGGCGCCCTGAGGTGTCTCCATTTCTGACCTGTACGACAGGTTCAAAACTCTGTGCCCGTTTGATTTTGGCCGTTGTTGGTCTAACTAATCTCCGAGTACCCTTTTCGCTGCAAAATGTCTGTGATCTTGGGGCGCCTGGGTTTGGCTCAGGTCGTGATGTCACGGTTTGTGAGTTCGAGCCCCACGTCGGGCTCTGCACTGGCAGTGTGGAGCCTGCTTGGGATTCTCTCTCTCTCTCTCTCTCTCTCTCTGCCCCTCCTGTGTGTGTGCTCTCTCCCTCTCAAAATAAATAAATAAACTTAAAAAAAAGTCTGTGATCTGTGTTCTAAGATTACACCGATGAACTGATTTCTTTCCATTGGGGTTTTCTTCTAGAAAAATGGCAGTTATGGTTTCCTGCCTTGCCTTTTAGAATCGCTTAAGCGACGCCCAAGCCCCCAGGGGGTTCACAAAGGCTAACGTGCCACAGAGTTCTGCCTTCCTCACAGGTAGCGATGCACCTGGGTCAATGTGACTCAGGGAGCTGACGCGGGCAATTGTAAGATAAGGTGACACCGGGAAGGTGTTTCATCAAAATCCCACAGTGTGAGAAAGCCTACCCTCCCTCGCATTTCCGCACATTCCTGTCGCTCGGGCAAGCAGTTCTTCAGCGGCCCTGTGGTGGCCGTTGCTAGGCTGGCTCGTCACATGTCCACAGATTCAGCCAGGAAAGAGACAGGAAGCCCAAATGCTTCTTACAGAGCCGGCAAAAGTAAGCCCAGCGTGCTGCCAGCTGCCACGTCCCTAGTGCCACAGGCTGACAGTCAACCAGAGAAGCCAGATGGCACAGGTAGTGAGTCGCTCTGTCATTGAGCAGCCAACTCAAAAGGGCAGCCAAGCAGTTTTGTAGACTTACACGGAAGCCTGCAGCCGGACCCTCCGTGTGGTCATGGTGGGGAGTCCCATCTGCCCCAGAGCCAGGGGGGTGAGGGAAAGTCCTCACCAGACTCCCCACCGGGCTGCTTGTCTTGCCACGTCCCGGGGAAGATCGCAGGACCTTCCGCCAAGACCGCTGTCACACTTGAGTCAAGCCTTCGCCTGGTGGCCTATGTGAGGCTGTGCAAAGTCACCACCATGATGGACACAGCTGTTTCCCTACAACTGCACTGCCTGATGCCTCATGTATTCAGCTCAGAATTTTTTTTTTTCAATGTTTATTTATTTATTTTGAGCAGGGTGTGTGAAGCAGGGAAGGGCAGAGAGAGAGAGAGAGGAAGACAGAAGACCTGATTCTGGTTCTGTGCTGACAGCAGAGAGCCCGACGCGGGGCTTGAACCCACGAATGGAGACCATCACCTGAGCCGAAGTTGGACGCTTAACCGACTGAGCCACCCAGGCGCCCCCAGCTAAGAACTCTTTTTTAGAAGCGCAGGCCACCCCATTGGATGCCCCAAGTAATTGTACTGATAGGGGCTTGGACGAAATCCTTTCTATTTGTCTTGAGTCAAATCAGACGGCGGTAACCATGGCTTTGACTCCCCGTAGAATGATCAGACCTGGTCTGACGATCCCAGACAGACCACAGCCAGGCTCCTGGTCCAGAGCCGAGCCAGCTGAATATGTCATTAATCCTGGTTCGGCAAGAGGTTTTCCCAACGGCACACCCTCTGCCTTACGGTGGCCGGCCAGAAGTCCAGGGCAACGGGATCGTGTATCTCCAGTCAGACCAACGAGCTTAGACTGGTCTGTGTGTGGCAGGCAAGTAGAGGCCTGATGTCCGTGTTAGAAGTGGTACCCTTGGGGCGCCCGGGTGAGTCAGTCGGTTAAGCATCTGACTCCATTTCAGCTCAGGTCATGATCTCACGGTTTGTGAGTTCCAGCTCCGCATCAGGCTCCGGGCTGACAGTTCAGAGCCTGCTTGGGATTCTCTCTCTCCTTCTCTCTGCCCCTCCTTCGGCTCGTGCTCTATCTCAAAATAAAAAAAATAAATGGAAAAAAAAAAGAAGAAGGCGTACCCTACGAGGGCAGAAACTGTAGCAGGATAGAATCATTTATCACATTCATTATAACTGGAAAACGCCAACTTTGCCTCTGTTATGCAGACAAACCCTTTGAGTGGAGTTCAGCATGTCCCGCAAAGCAGGCCGGCGTGTTTCTACAGAGAACAATTAGGCTACCCCAGCCGGCCCAGCCCCTGCCCACGGCCTGCTCACAGGGGACTGTTTTTGTTTTTTTTTTTAATGTTTATTTATTTTTGAGAGAGACAGATGGAGACAGAGAGAGAGCACAAGCAAGGGAAGGGCAGAGAGAGAAGGGGGGTGCAGACAGAGGATCTGAAACAGGCTCTGTGCTGACAGCAGACAGCCCGATGTGGGGTTCAAACTCGCAAAGTGTGAGATCATGACCTGAGCCGAAGTCTGACGCTTAACCGACTGGGCCGCCCAGGCACCCGTTGGTTCTGCTGGTATGTTTCTAACCACGTCAGCAGCGCCATTTTGTTGACCTGGGGTCCAGGACAAGGTGTCCACAGCATTCTGAGACGACAGGACAAGGGTCTTGCAGGCAAGAGCCAAGAAAGCCTAAAGGTCCTGCCCACTCCCCTCTGACCTGCTGGCCAACAGGATGGGAAGGGAAACACTAGGTTAGTGTCTCTTACCCCCCATCTCTTCTCAGCCACTCAACATGTCCAGTTGCATGGCTGCCTTCCTGCTGGTAGGTGTGGGAGGGGAAGAGGTAACATGAAAAGGACCAGAGTCTCTTGGTTTTTTTAAGTGTTTACTTATTTTTGAGGGAGATGGCGAGTGGGGGAGGAGCAGAGAGGCAGGGGGACAGAGGATCCGAAGCGGGCTCTATGCTGACAGTAGAGAGCCCGACGTGGGGCTTGAACTCACGAACTCTGAGATCATGACCTGAGTCTAAGTTGGATGCTCAAAACCGACTGAGCCAACCAGGTGACCTGTGGTCAGAATCTCTTAGGGCCAGTCTGGGCCGCTGCCTCTTACCCCCAACTTTGGGGTTAAACATTTTCTTCAAGCGGGAGGTTCTCCTGTGGAAAATTGCCATGTCTCGAGTCCATACTGCCTGTTTAAAATGTGTGCTCCTTGGGGCGCCTGGGTGGCTCAGTCGGTTGGGCGACCGACTTCGGCTCAGGTCACGATCTCACGGTCCGTGAGTTCAAGCCCCGCATCGGGCTCTGTGCTGACAGCTCAGAGCCTGGAGCCTGTTTCAGATTCTGTGTCTCCCTCTCTCTCTGACCCTCCCCCGTTCATGCTCTGTCCCTCTCTGTCTCAAAAATAAATAAATGTAAAAAAAAAAAATTAAAATGTGTGCTCCTTTGGGGCACCTGGATGTCTCAGGCCATGAAACATGCAACTCTTGATCTCAGGGTCATGAGTTGAGCCTCACATGTGGTGTAGAGTTTACTTAAAATTAAAAAAAAAATTAATGTGTGCCCTCCTAGGAGGAGTGCCTGGGTGACCTATTATCTTCAATTTTTTCTTTTAGGAATCTATCTTATTTTTTATTTATTATTTTTAAAATTTATTTATTTATGGGGAGAGAGAGAGCACAAGCGGGGGAGGGACAGGGAGAGAGGGAGAGAGAGAATCTCCGTGCTGTCAGCACAGAGCCCGAAGTGGGGCTTGAAGTCACGAACCATGAGCTCATGAGTTGGACGTTCAGCCAACTGAGCCACCTAGGTGCCCCTGTTTTATTTATTTACTTATTAAAATTTTTTTTTTAAGTTTATGTATTTTTGAGAGAGAGAGAGAGCACAAGCAGGGGAGGGGCAGAGAGAGAGGGGCACCCAGAATCTGAAGCAGGCTCCAGGCTCTGAGCTGTCAGCACAGGGTCCCATGTGGGGGCTCAAACCCATGAGCCATGAGATCTTGACCTAAGCTGAAGTCCATGCTTAACCGACTGAGCCACCCAGGCCGCCCTCCCATTTTATTTATTTTTTAATGCCATTCATACCCAGAGGTGATACAGGGCACGGAAGGTTCAGCGAATGGCCCTCTGCGGGGTAATTTTGCTGAGAGGTGGCCCCGTTTGGTGTGATCGGATGTGTCTGGATAATCCAAAATGTGGCCCAGCCCAGCTAGGAGTCCTTGGCTGGTATGTTCCCACCTGCCATGCCCTGAAGAGGCGCCCACTGCGGTCAGTGCCCCCCCCCCTCACCCTCTAGAGGCAGGGAGGGAAGGACCCTAGAGGGTCTATTGTCAGGACCTGCCAGGTGCCATGCTCTGGGATATGTGCCCTGAGGCTCTCTTTGTCACCGGCGTTATGACTGGCAGTCTCAGCACATTTGCCTGGTTTCCTCGGTTTCTTGTGCTGGAATCACCAGCGTCTGCTCTGGGGGGCCCGGTCCAGAATTGCGGCCGGGTTACCACGCTCTGTGCCGTGTCCAGGCCTCCGTGGTCCTGACCCAGGCAGTGCAGTGCTAGCTAGCTTGTTGGTCCCTTGACACATCCTGAAAGGGTCCTGTTCCGCAGCATCAGTTCACATGGGTCACAAACGGCGCCGTGGGTCTTGTGCAATCCCCCACAGAGGCCGACACTCCATCAGCCAGTGGCCTCGCCACCAGGCTGCTGTCCGTGAGTTCAGGGCCGCAGACTCTGCCCGCGGAACACAGTCCCCTTCTCCATGCCCATTGATTTTTTTTCATTTTTCATTTTGAAATAATAAATCCACACGAGGTTGCCCCCCAAAAGGGATACAAAGAGATTCCCCGGGCCCTTTATTCAGCCTTTGCATGACTATAGTCCAGTATCGAAAAGAGGAAATTGACATTGGTACCATCCACCAACTTTGTTCAGATTTCACCAGTTTGCGTGCACTCATCTGTGTATGTGCGTGTGTGTGTGTGTGTGGGTCTGTGTATGTCGTGCTGTGCAATTCTGTCACATGTGTGGATTCATGGAACAGCCACTGCAGTCAAGACACAATTGTTCCATCAGCACAGAGAGCCCTGCACTATGCCTGTACAGTCCCCCTCCCCCCTCCCCGTCCCCTTGGCAACCACTAATCCATTCTCCATCTCTATAATTGTGTTATTTCAAGAATGTTACATAAATGGAATCGTACAATATGAAACCTTTTGAGATTGGCTTTTTCCACTCAGCGTGATTCCTTTGAGATCCGACTAAGGTCTTGGATTTCATCCCCGGGCGCAGCCCATCCTATGGATGTGCCTGCTGTTTGTTTTAACCAGTCACCCACTGAAGGACGTCTGGGTTAATTCCAATTGTTGGCCCCTTATGAACAAAGCTGCTAAGACCACTCATGTACAGGTCTCTGTGTGAATATGAGTTTTCATTTCTCTCGGATACATGCCCAGGAAGGCAATGCAGGACCGTATGGTGGTTGCGTGTTTACTTTTATAAGGAACTGCCGAACTGTTTTCCAGACTAGCTGGATCATTTTGCAATCTCCCTAGCAACGCAGAGTTAACCCTTGAACAACACAGAACACAGGTTGGAACTGCGTGGGTCCACTTACCGGTGGATTCCCCCCCCTCCATAAATACAGTAGGGTACTATGAAAGTATTTTCTCTGCTTTATGATTCTCTTAATAACATTTCCTTTTCTCTCGCTTACTTGATCGCAAGAGTACAGTATACGATACATAGACAAAATATGTGTTCATCGACGGTTTAGGTTACCAGTAAGACTTTTGGTCAACAGTAGGCTATTAGTAGTTAAGTTTTGGGGGAGTCACGAGTTATACATGGATTTTTGACTGTGTAGGGGGGTGGTCAGTGCCCCTAAGCTCTGCGTTGTTCAAGGGTCAACTGTAGAGGTGGTCCAGTTTCTCTGCATCCTCTCCAGCATTTAGTATTGTCACTACTTTTTATTTTAGCCATTTTGATAGTCGGGTAGGGATATCTCATTGTGGTTTTCTTTTTTTAATTTTTTTTTTCAACGTTTATTTATTTTTGGGACAAAGAGAGACAGAGCATGAACGGGGGAGGGGCAGAGAGAGAGGGAGACACAGAATCGGAAACAGGCTCCAGGCTCTGAACCATCAGCCCAGAGCCCGACGCGGGGCTCGAACTCCCAGACCGCGAGATAGTGACCTGGCTGAAGTCGGACACTTAACCAACTGCGCCACCCAGGCGCCCCTCATTGTGGTTTTCAAATACATTTCCCTGGTGGCTAATGATGTCGACGTCATTATTTAACATCTACGTATCTTTTGGGTGAAATGTTTTGTCATGTCTTTGGGCCCCATTTGCTAATGATGATTGTTTGGTTTTCTAATTGGCTTGTGTGGTTGAGTTCTGAGAGTTTAAAATTGTATTTTAGATATGGGGTGCCAGGGTGGCTCAGTAGGTCGGGTGGCCGGCTCTTGGTTTAGGCTCAGATCATGATCCCATGGTTTGTGGGAGCGAGCCCCGTGTGGGGCTCTGTGCTGACAGTATGGAGCCTGCTTGGGATCCTCTCTCTCTCCCCCCTCTCTCTCCTCCCCTGCACTCTCTCTCTCTCTCTCTCAAAATAAATAAATAAAACTCTAAAAAATTAAAACAATATATCTTAGATGCAAGTTCTGTGTTGGATATATGTTTTGCAATTTTTTTTCCCAGTCTGTAGCTCATCTTTTCATCTCTTTAAAGGCAAAATTTTTTAGTTTGGATGATGCCCAATGTGTCACATCCCCCTTCTATAGATTGTGCTTTCAGTGTCATGTATAAGAACTCTTTGTCTAGCCTGGTGTCTTGAAGATTTTCTCCTGTTTTCTTTTTCTTTTTAATTTTCTCAAATTTTTTTTTGTTTTATTTATTTGTGAGAGACAGAGAGAGAGAGAGAGAGAGACAGCGCGAGCGGATGACAGAGAGAGGGAGACACAGAATCTGAAGCAGGTTTCAGGTTCTGAGCTGTCAGCACAGAGCCTGATGAAGGCCTCGAACTCATGAACCGTGAGATCATGACCTGAACTGAAGTCGGATGCTTAACGGACTGAGCCACCCATGCACCCCATTTTTTTTTATATTTTAAAGAGTGCAAGTGGGGGAGAGGGGCAGAACAAGAGAGAGATAATCTTAAGCAGGCTCCACGCTCAGCACAGAGCCCAATGTGAGGCTCCATCCCAAGACCCTGGGATCATGACCTGAGCTGAAATCACGAGTCCAACCCTCAACCGAGTGAGCTGTCCAGGTGGCCCTGTATATCTAAGTATTTTATTCTTTTGGAGCAATTATATATGGTATTTTGTTTTGTTTTGTTCTTTTAATGCTTATTTATTTATTTTGAGAAAGGTAGGGAGAAGCAGAGAGAGGGAGACAGAGAGAATCCTAAGCAGGCTCGGAGATGTCAGCACAGATACTGATGCGGGACTTGAACCCACAACCGAGATCATGGCCTGAGCCGAAATCAAGAGTTGGATACTTGACCGACTGAGCCACCCAGGCGCCCCTATATGGCATTGTGTTTTTACATTTGATTGTTAGTATACAGAAATGCTATTGGTTTTGTGTGTGTGTTGTAATAAAACTTTACTTACAAAAATAGACAGTGGTCCACAGTTGATCATGGGCCATAGTTTTCTGGTCCTTATTCTAAGAGAACACAAAAATAACTTACAACAGATAATATTCCGAGTTCCCTCTCAAAGGCAAATATCCATTATTACCAAATAAACAACAAAAAAGGCAATCAACTGCCTTTTCCATTTTGAAAATTTCTAACGTACAGTTCCCAAGTGTAATATTATAGTTACTCATAGGCCACAGGCGCATAAGCTAATGCATATCCCCATGGCTAAGTTGCCTGACTCCTGAATGTCTTTTGTAGTTTTCCTAATCAAATGAAAATAATCTCACTGATGTTTTTATCCTCTGGATGACATATTTAGACAGAAGATCACACATGGCCAAGAATTAAGTAGCTTTTCTGTCTGTTACTATGATATTGATATTGTGATTTATAATAAGAAATACTATTTATTTGATCTTTGCCCTGGATTCCCTAATTAGTGGTAGAAATAGGGAGAGGGGTGTCCACTGCATCGTCTCCAGGAGCCAGAAGTCTGGCTGTTGGAGTTTGTCAAATGTTGGGTTTTTATGGTGTTTTTTTTTTTTGCATCAATTGATATGATCGTATGATTTGTCTTCTGTTGATGATGGCAGATTACATTGAGTTTTGAATATCGAACCGGTCTTTCATACTTAGAATAAATCCCACTTGGTTATGGTACACTTCTTTTTAAGTATTATGGCATAATTCTTTTTAAACATTGCTGGGGGGCGGGGCGAGTCGGTTGAGCATCCGACTTCGGCTCAGGTCATGATCTCACAGTTCGTGGGTTCGAGCCCCGCGTCGGGCTCTGTGCTGACAGCTCGGAGCCTAGAGCCTGCTTCGGATTCTGTCTCCCTCTCTCTGGCCCTCCCCCACTCCCACTTTGTCTCATTCTGTTTCTCAAAAACAAATAAGTGTAAAATAGATAAATAAATAAATGTTTGGTAGAATTCTCCAGTGAAAACATCTGGATCTGGAGATTCCTTTTTTGAGGGCAAAATAACGTTTCTAATCTCTGTAATCGTTACAGGGCTATTTGGATGAGTTTGATAGTTTGTACTTTTAGAGCACTTGGTTGATTTCTTCTAAGTTGTTGAGTTTATGAGCATAAAGTTGTTCATAGTATTATCCTATTTTTTTAAACTTTATTTATTTATTTTGAGAGAGAGAGAGAGACAGAGAGACAGCAGGACAGAAGCAGAGAGAGGGGGAGAGAAAGAATCCCAAGCAGGCTCCACACTGCCAGCACAGAGCCCGATGCCGGGCTTGAACTCATGAACCTTGATATCATGACCTGAGCTGAAGTTGGACGCTTAACCGACTGAGCCACCCAGGCACCCCTAAAAATTTTTTTTTTAACATTTATTTATTCTTGAGAGGCGGAGAGAGACAGAGCACAGCACAAGTGGGGGAGGGTCAGAGAGAGAGGCAGACGCAGGGGCCGAAGCAAGCTCCAGGCTCCAAGCTGTCAGCACAGAGCCCAACGCGGGGCTGGAACCCACAGACCCTGAGATCATGACCTGAGCCGAAGTCAGACGCCTAACCGACTGAGCCACCCAGGCGCCCCCTTACTATCTTTTTAATAGCTGCAGGATTTGCAGAGGTATCCCATGTTTCATTACTGATGTTCGTGATTTGTATTTTCTCTCTTATCTTTCTCTGTCTTGCCAGAGGTTTTCAGTTTTGTTGATCTTTTCAAAGATGCAGCCTTTAGCTTCATTGATTTTACCTATTATTTTTCCATTTTCCATTTTATTGGTTTTTGCTCTTACCTTTATTGTTTCCTTCCTTCTGCTTGCTTTGGGTCTATTTCACTCTATTTTTTCTTAGTTTCTTGGGGGTAGGAACCAGATTATTGATTTGAGAACTTTCTTTCTTTTCTTTTTTCTTATTTATTTTTTAAATTGGAGTAGAGTTGGCACACAATGTTACATGAATTTAAAAGAACTTTCTTCTTTTCTTTTTCTTTTATTTATTTATTTTGAGAGACAGAGAGAGCATGAGTGGGGGAGGGGCAGAGAAAGAGGGAGAATCCCAAGCAGGCTCTGTGTCACCAGCACAGAGCACATGGGCTTGAATCCTCAAAAATTTGAGATTGTGACCTGAGTCAAAATCAAGAGTGAGGTGCTTAATTGATGGACTACCAAGGAGTCCCAAGCTTTCCTCTTTTCTTTAAAAAAATTTTTTTTAAATGTTTTATTTTTGAGAGAGAGAGAGAGTATGAGTAAGGTAGGGGCAAGGAGAGAGGGAGACACAGAATCTGAAGCAGGCTCCAGACTCCGAGTTGTCAGCACAGAGCCCGACGCAGGGCTCGAACCTGTAAACCATGAAATCATGACCTGAGCCAAAGTCAGATGCTTAACCGACTCAGCCACTGTGCCCCTCCTCTTTTTTAATGTAAGCATTTAGTGCTACAAATTTCCCTCTAGGTACTGCCCTAGTGCATTGCACACATTATGTTATTCTCTCTTTTCTTTCAGTTGTATGTATTTGCTTTTTAAAATATTTTTATTAAAAACCGTTTTTCTGTAGTTTCAAATTTTTAGTTAAATTCCAGTTAACATACAGTGTAATATTCAGGTGTAGAATTTAGCCACTCATTACTTGCATACAGTACCCAGTGCCCATCCCAACAAGTGCCCTCCTTAATCCCCATCTACCGTTTAGCCCTTCCCCCTCCCACCTCCCCTCCAGCAACCCGCAGTTTGTTCTCCATAATTAAGAGTGTCTTATGGTTTGCTTTCCTCTCTCTCTTTCTTCCCCTATGTTCATCTGTTTTATTTTATTTTATTTTTATTTATTTATTTATTTATTTATTTATTTTTTAACATTTATTTATTTTTGAGACAGAGAGAGAGCATGAACAGGGGAGGGTCAGAGAAAGAGGGAGATACAGAATCTGAAACAGGCTCCAGGCTCTGAGCTGTCAGCACAGAGCCGACGCAGGGCTCGAACCCACGGACCGCGAGATCATGACCTGAGCTGAAGTCGGACGCCCAACTGACTGAGCCACCCAGGCGTCCCTGTGTTCATCTGTTTTGTTTCATAAATTCCACATATGACTGAAATCACATATTTGTCTTTCTCTGACTTATTTCACTTAGCATAATATTCTCTACCTCCATCCACATTGTTGCAAATGGTAAGATTTCATTCATTTTTATAGCTGAGTAATATTCCATTATATATATATATGTGTGTGTGTGTGTGTGTATACATATATATATATATATATACCACATCTTCTTTTTTAAAAACTTTTAATGTTTATTTATTTTTGACAGAGGGGAGGGAGGGTCAGAGACAGAGGAGACAGAATCCAAAGCAGGCTCCAAGCTCTGAGCTGTCAGCACAGAGCTCAACGCAGGGCTCCAACTCACGAGCCGTGAGATCATGACCTGAGCCAAAGTTGGACACTCAACCGACTGAGCCACCCCGGGGCCCCCACATCTTCTCTATCCATTCATCAGTCAATGGACATGTGGGCTCTTTACATAATTTGGCTATTGTGGATAATGCTGCTATAAACATTGGGGTACATGTATCCCTTCATGTTAGTATTTTAGTATTTTTTGGGTAAATACCTAGTAGTGCAAATGCTGGGTGGTAGGGTATTTCTATTTTCAACTTTTTGAGGAACCTCCATACTGTTTTCCAGAGCGGCTGCACAGTTTACATTCCCCCCAACAGTGCATGAGCATTCCTTTTTTTCTACATCCTTGCCAACATCTGTTGTTTCCTGTGTTGTAAATTTAGGCATTCTGACAGGTGTGAGGTGGTAACTCATTTTAGTTTTGATTTGCATTTCCCTGATGATGAATGATGTTGAGCATCTTTTCATGTGTCTGTTAGCCATCTGGATGTCTTCTTTGGAGAAGTATCTATTCATGTCTTTTGCCCATTTCTTCACTGGATCATTTGTTCTTTGGGTGTTGAGTTTGATAAGTTCTTTATAGATTTTGGATACTAGCCCTTTATCAGATATGTCGTTTGTAAATATCTTCTCCCATTCTGAAGGTTGCCTTTTAGTTTTGTTGATTGTTACCTTCACTGCTCAGAAGCTTTTTATCTTGATGAAGTCCCAATAGCTCATTACTGCTTTTGTTTCCCTTGCCTCCAGAGATGTATCCAGTAAGAAGTTGCTATTGCCAATGTCAAAGAGGTTACTGCCTGTGTTTTCCTCTAGGATTTTGATGGTTTCCTGTCTCACATTTAGGTCTTTCGTCCATTTGGATTTTATTTTTGTGTATGGTGGAAGAAAGTGGTCCAGTTTCATTCTTTTGCATGTTGCTGTCCAGTTTTTCCAAGTCCATTTCTTGAAGAGACTGTCTTTTTCCCATTGTATATTCTTTCTTGCTTTGTTGAAAATTAGTTGACCATATAGTTGTGGGTCCACTTCTAGGATCTCTATTCTGTTCCACTGATCTATGTGTCTGTTTTTGTGCCAGTACCATACTGTCTTGATCACTACAGCCTTGTAATATAATTTGAAGTCTGGAATTGTAATACCTCCAACTTTGGTTTTCTTTTTCAAGATTGCTTTGGCTATTAGGGTCTTTTGTGGTTCCATACAAATTTTGATTGTTTGTTCTAGCTCTATGAAAAATGCTGGTGGTATTTTGAGAGGGATTGCATTAAATATGTAGATAGCTTCAGGTAGTATAGACATTTTAACAAATTTTTCTTCCAATCCAAGAGCAGGGAATGTTTTCCCATTTCTTTGTGTTGTCTTCAGTTTCTTTCATAAGCTTTCTATAGTTTTCAGAGTACAGAAATTTTACCTCTTTGGTTAGATTTATTCCTAGGTATCTTATACCTAGATTTCTATACATTGATTTTGCATCCTGCAACTTTACTGAATTCATGTATCAGTTCAGGTCTTCTGCCCATTTTTTAACTGGGTTATTTGGTGGAGTCCTTTGGGTTTTTTACATAGAGTATCAGGTTGTCTGCAAACAGTGAAAGTTTGACTCCTTCCTTGCCCATTTGGATGCCTTTTATTTCTTTTTTGTTGTCTGATTGCTGAGGCTAGGACTTCCAGTACTACGTTAAATAACAGTGGTGAGAGCGGACATCCCTGTCTTGTTCCTGGCTGTAGAGGAAAAGTTCTCAGTTTTTCCCCATTGAGGATGATATTAGGTGTGGGTCTTTCATATATGTTGAGATATGTTCCCACTATCCCTACTTTGTTGAGGGTTTTTATCAAGAATGGATACTGTACTTTGTCAAATGCTTTTTTCTGCATCTATTAAGAGGATCATGTGGTTCTTATCCATTCTTTTATTAATGTGGTGTGCCGTGTAGATTGATTTGTGAATATTGAACCACCTTTGCAACCCAGGAATAAATCTCACTTGATTGTGGTAAGTGATTCTTCTAATATACTGCTGGATTGGATTTGCTAGTATTTTGTTGAGAATTTTTGCATCCATGTTCATCAGGGACATTGGCCTGTAGTTCTCTTTTTCAGTGAGGTCTTTGGAATCAAGGCAATGCTGGTGTCGTAGAATGAATTTGAAAGTTTTCCTTCCATTTCTGTTTGTTGAGATAGCTTGAGAAGAATGGGTTATTAACTCTTCTTTAAATGTTTGGTAGAATTCGTCTGGGAAGTCACCTGGTCCTGGACTTTTGTTTTTTAGGAGATTTTTGATTTTTGATTTGATTCACTTTCTTTGCTGGTTATGGGTCTGTTCCAATTTTCTATTTCTTCCTGCTTCAGTTTTGGTAGTTTATGTGTTTCCAGGAATTTATCCACTTCTTCCAGATTGCCCAATTTGTTGACATTTAATTTTTCATAATATTCTCTTATTACTGTTTGCATTTCCAGGGTGTTGGTTGTGATCTCTCCTCTTTCAACGTTATTTTGTTTATTTGGGTCCTTCCCCTCCTGTTTTTTTTTAAATAAGTCTGGCTAGGGGTTTATCAATTTTATTAATTTTTTCAAAGAACCAGCTCCTGGTTTTATGGATCTGTTCTATTGGGTTTTTTTTTGGGGGGGGGGGTTGTTTGTTCATTTTTCTATCATTTATTTGTGCTCTAATATTTTTATTATTTTTATTTCCCTTCTGCTAGTTTTAGGCTTCATTTGTTGTTCTTTATATAGCTCCTTTAGGTGTAAGGTTAGGCTGTGTGTTTCAGATTTTTTTTGCTTTTTGAGGTAGAGTTGTATTGCTGTATACTTCCTTCTTATGACTATTTTTGCAGCAACCCAAAGGTTTTGGACCATTGTGTTTTCATTATCATTTGTTTCCATGTATTTTTTAATTTCTTCTTTAATTTCCTGGTTGACCCATTCATTCTTTAGTAGGATGTTCTTTAACCTCCATGCATTTGTGATCTTTCTAATTTTTTTTCTTGTGATTGACTTCAAGTTTCATAGCATCATGGTCAGAAAATACACATGGTATGATCCCAAACTTTTTGTACTTGTTGAGGCCTGATTTGTGACCTTGTATGTAATCTATTCTGGAGAATGTCCCACGTGCAATTGAAAACAATGTGTATTCTGCTGCTTGAGCATGAAATGTTCTGAATATATGTTAAGTCCATCTGGTCCAGTGTGTCATTCAAAGCCATTATTTCCTTGTTGGTTTTCTGCTTAGATGATCTGTCCATTGCTATAAGTGGAGTGTTATCATCCCCTACTATTATTGTATTATTATCAATGAGTTTCTTTATGCTTGTTATTCATTGTTTTATATATTTGGGTGCTCCTAAGTTGGGAGCATAGTTATAATTGTTAGATCTTCTTGTTGGATAGACCCCTTTGTTATGATGTAGTGCTCTTCTTCATCTCTAGTTACAGTCTTTGGTTCAAAATCTAATTTGTCTGATAGAAGTATTGCTAGTCCTGTTTTCTTTTGACATCCATTTGCATGATAAATATTTCTCCATTCCCTCACTTTCATTCTACTGTCTTTAGGTCACAGGAGTTTCTTGTAGGAAGCATCTTGATAGGTCTTGTTTTTTTTTTAATCTATTCTGACACCCTATGTCTTTTGATTGAAGCTTGTAGGCCATTTACATTCAGAGCAATTGTTTTAAAGATTTTATTTTATTTTTTAATGTTTATTTTTGAGAGAGAGAGAGAGCGAGAGAGAGAGAGAGCATGAGCAGGAGTAGGGGCAGAGAGAAAGGAGGACAGAGGATCTGAAGCAGGCTCTGCATTGACAGAAGAGAGCCCTGATGCGGGGCTCAAACTCACGAACCATGAGATCATGATCTGAGCCAACGTCAGACGCTCAAATGACAGAGCCACCCAGGTGCCCCTAAGATTTTATTTTTAAGTAATCTCTATACCAAATGTGGGGCTCAAATTTACAATCCTGCGATCAAGAGTCATATGCTCCATCAACTGAGACAGCCAGGTGCTAATTATTGATAGATATTAATTTAGTGCCATTTTATTCCTTGTTTTGTCATATTTTTCTGGAGATTTTCTTTGTTCCTTTTTAGTCTTTGTTGCGTTTGGTCTTTCCCACTCCCTGTAACATTTCTTGCAGGGATGGTTTAGTGGTCCTGAAGTCCTTTAGACTTTCTGGGAAGCTCTTTATCTCTCCTTGTATTTTGAATGATAGCTTTGCTGGATAGAGTATTCTTGGCTGCAAGTTTTTCCCATTCAGCACATTGAAAGTATCATGCCATTCCCTTCCGGCCTGCCAAGTTTCTGCTGCTAACCTTGTCTTCTCTTGTAAGTTAGGGACTTCTTTTTTCTTGCTGCTTTTAGAATTTTTGTTCTTATCTCTGTATTTTGCAAATTTAACTACAATATGTCTTGGTGTTGGCCTGCTTTTGCTGTTTTTCATGGGAAGTCTCCGTGCCTCCTGGATTTGAATATCTGTTTCCTCCCCCATATTATGGAACTTTTTAGTTATAATTTCCTCAAATAAACCTTCTGCTCCTTTTTCCCTCTCTTTTTCTTCTGGGACTCCTATGATACATATGTTATTATGCTGTATGAATCCTTTAGTACCCTAAGGCTCGGCTCATGATCCCATATTTTCCTTTTCATCTTCTCTTTGGCTTCATTTTTTCCTGTACTTTTATCTTCTATATAACTTATTCATTCCTCTGTTTCTTCCATCCTTGTGGTCATTACATGCAGCTGGTTTCACATCTCTGTTATAGCATTTTTCATTTAAGGGATTCCCTGGTGTCTCCTATACTTTTCTCTAGCCCATTGAGTATCCTTACGATTGCTGCTTTAAATTCTGAATCGGGCATGTAACTAATGTCTGTTTCGATTGGATCCCTGGCTGTGACCTTTTCTTGTTCTTTATTCTGGGATGAATTCCTTCGTCTTGGCGTTTGTCTAGGTCTCTGTCTTCTGTGTGTTAGGAAAGCCTGTTATGTTTCCTGCTCCTGAGAGTACTGGCTTTATTAAGAAGAGGTCATATACTTTCCAGGGCCTGAAGCTTTAGGAAGTGTTTCTGGTGTATGGTGTGTGCACCCTGCTGCTGTGTTTGGGCTACTCTTTCCCTCAGGTCAGTCCTCTGCAGGATTTCTCCTTGCCTGCAGTGTGGAGTGTTTGGGCCTTGGCCAGAGTGTGGTTTCAACTAGGTGTGCTCTGGTCTGCTTGTTAAAAGAGACCTGATAGCATTTCTGCTGGTGCTGAAGCTTTGCGGCATCCCACGGTCAGTGGATGTGGAGGGGGGCAGTGGTGGGTGGGGTGGGGATTGTGCTAGTCTTCTGGGAGCAGTGGCCCAGTGCACTGATTCCCAGTCACACTTGCCCCAGAAAAGCAGCACCTGCAGATCGCAAGGTGGTGGGGCTTGGTGAAAATGGCTTAGGCCACAAGTGTCGGTGCTGGGCTGCCTACTGAAGTCAGTTTATGCTGAGGAGTGGGGAAGGGAAATGGATCCAGCCAGGTCTTTCATCCTTGGAGAGGGGATTTTGCATCTGCTGCTGTCTGGGAAGCCCCCCCCCCCCCGAAGAGCAAAGGATCTCTCCTCATGTGTCTCAGGTGTCCCTGTCTGTGTCCCCGCTGTCTCCCCACCCAGCAGCGCAGTGCACCTTGGCCTCTACCCCAGGCAGGCTGGCTGAGTTTTAAATCTCCTAGCTTTAGGAACCCGGCATGGCGGGGACCTATTCTGGTCCTCTGGGTGAGGGCCTCGCCGCACTGGGAGTGATGCAGTTTTGTGCAGAAGAGCAGTCATGAGTAAGAAGTCGAGGAGTAAACAGCAGCAAAGAGCTGGCACCCAGGTTAGCTACCGTCAGCAGGTGTCTCTGTGTCTACGTTGAGAGGTAGTGGAAGGTAACGGCGCCCGCTGACTCTTTTGTCCCCAGAGAGGCAATGCCGCTTCTCCCAGATGCACTCCAAGAAGGGGGAACCATCTCTCCCAGGGGACTCTCAGATTGTACTGTCTGCCCCCAGGCTTCTGCCTTCCTTCTCCACACTCAGCCCTGCACACCCGCCACTCCGTTCACCTCTAAAACTCCAGTCTTTGGGTTCCGCTGGTTGTAAAACCTCACGAAAATCAGCCCCCCTCATTTTCCCAGTCAGTGGCTTTGGGGAAGTGTTTTCGTTGTGTGATTCCCCTGTGCACTCACTCCTCTCTCTGTCACCAGGTCTCCCTCCCCTCCACAGTACCCATGATCTGTTTCTCTCCCAAGCTACGTCTCTGCACCTCCTACCTTTTATGATGTGGCCTCTCCTCTCCCTCTTAGTTGTGCAGTTTGTTCTGTCAGTCCTCAAATTGGTTTCTTTGGTTTTCAGAATGATTTGATATTCATCTAGCTGTGTTCGGGGAATGAGGCAAGTCTAGGGCCCTCCTACTATTTTGTCATCTTAGCTTGTCTCCCCTTTAAAAATTTCTCTTTGACTAATCTCTACACCCAAGGTGAGGTTCCAACCTATGGCCCCAAGATCAAGAGTCACGTGTTCTACCGACTGAGCCAGCCAGGCGCTCCCAGTTCTATGTATTTGTAAAATTTCTTTTTGACTTCCATCTCGACCCATGGATTATTGAGAAGCATGTTTTGAAATAAGTGCCTTAGGGATCTTACTATTGTCTTTCTGTTATTGATGTCTAGTTTGATTCCATATGGTCAGAGAATATACACTGTATGATTCCGATTCTTCTTTGTTGAGTTTTTTTTCCTCAAGTTTTTATTTATTTAGTTAGTTAGAGAGATAGAACAAGCAGGAGAGGGGCAGAGAGAGAGGAGAGCGTGACAAACACAAGCAGGCTCCGCACCACCAGTGAGGAGCCTGACATGAGGCCCAAACTCATGAACCCTAAAATCATGAACTGAGTCATGCTAAGCCAAGTTGGACGCTTAACTGACTGAACCACACAGGTGCCCCTGTTGAAGTATTTTTTATGGCCGAGATAGTTGTCTACCTTGTGAATGTTCCATGGGCACTTGAACATAATGTGTTGTTGGGGCACCTGATTGGCTCAGTCGGTTGAGCGTCTGACTTTGGCTCAGGTCACGATCTCACGGTTCGTGAGTTCAAGCCCCGTATCGGGCTCTGTGCTGACAGCTCAGAGCCTGGAGCCTGCTTCGGATTCTGTCTCCCTCTCGCTCTGCCCGTCCCCTGCTTGTGCTCTATCTCCGTCTCTCAAAAATGAATAAACGTTAAAAATTTTTTTATTTCATGTTTTCATTGCATATCTTTTTTCCTTTCCTTTCCTTTCAACCTACCTATGTCATCATATTTGAAGTGAATTTCTTGTAGACAATATATAGTTGGATTGTGTTTTGTATCTACTCTGCTAATCTCCATCTTTAAATTGGCATGTTTGGACCATTTACACTAAAAATAATTACTAAGATATGTTTGGACTTATGTCTGCCATTTTATTATTTGTTTTCTATTTATTCCCTCTAATTCTCATTCTTCTGCTCCTCTCCTTTTCCCTTCCTTTGGATCCATAAACAAATTTTAAAATGCCATTTTTGTATATTTATGTAATTTTGAGTATATCTTTTTCTATAGTTTTTTAAAAATCTTTATTGAATTTTGAGAGAGAGACAGAGTGTGAGCAGGGGAGGAGCAGAGAGGGAGACACAGAATCTGAAGCAGGTTCCAGGCCCTGAGCTGTCAGCACAGAACCCGACGTGGGGCTCAAACTCATGAACCACGAGATCATGACCTGAGCCGAAGTCGGACACTTAACCGACTGAGCCACCCGGGCACCCCAATCTTTTTGTATAGTTTTCTTAGTGGTTGTTGTAGTATTACAAAGTGCAGATGTAACTTATTACAGTCTACTTATAGCAGGGTTTTGCCACTTTGAAATGGAGAAAACTTAATTCTTTTTTTTTTAATTTTTTAATGTTTATTCTTGAGAGAGAGACACACACAGAGTGCAAGTGGAAGAGCGGCAGAGAGAGAGGGAGACACAGAATCTGAAGCAGGTTCCAGGCTCCGAGCTGTCAGCACAGAGCCTGATGCGGGGCTCGAACTCACCAACCGTGAGATCACGACCTGAGCCGAAGTCGGAAGCCCAACCGACTGAGCCAACCAGGCGCCCCGCCACTTCCTTTTAGTCTGCATGTTTTCATACTTCCTAGGGGCACCTGCGTGGCTCCGTTGGTTGGGCTTCCGACTCTTGGTTTCAGTCCAAGTCATGATCCCAGGGTTGTGGGATCAAGCCCTGTGTTGGACTCCATGTTGTGTGTGGAGCCTGCTTGAGATTCTCTCCCTCTCTCCCTCTCCTTCTGTCCTTCCCCCCCTCCCACTTATGAGCACGTGTGTGCACGCACACACACACACACACACACACTCTCTCTCTCAAAATAAAATAAAATAAAATAAAAATCAGTGATCCCTTATACATAAGGTGTCATTTTTCAGTGTTTCCTTGTACATAATATGTCATCTTTCTGTAACTGCTTTCAAGGCTTTTCGTTTGTTTTTAGTTTTCAGAAATTTACTTTATTTTAGTGATGTCTATACCCAACGTGGGGCTTGAACTCATGACCTTGAGACCAAGAGTCACATGCTCTTCCAACTGAGCCAGCCAGGCACCCCTAGTTTTCAGAAATTTAATTATGATGTATTGGCATGGATTTCTTTTGGTTAATTCTACTAGGGTTTCCTCAGCTTCTTCAATCTGCAGGTTTAGGTCTTTTCCAAACTTGAGGAGGTTTCAACAACTATTTCTTTTAATACTTTTTCAGTGCCACTCTCTTGCCCTTCTACTTCTGGTAGTCCGATGATAAGAATCTTAGATCTTCGTTATTGTCTTACATGTCCCTGAGTTTCTGTTAATCTTTTTTTTTTCCAGTGTATTTTCTTTCTGTCATTCAGATTGGGTAAGTTTTATTGTTCTATTTTGTTTAAGTTTATTTATTTGTTTATTTTGAGAGAGAGAGAGAGAGAGAGAGAGCAGGGGAGGGGCAGAGAGAGAGGGAGACAGAGAACCCCCAGTGGGCTCTGTGCTGTCAGCACAGAGCTCGATGAGGGGCTTGAACTCATGAACCATGAAGTCATGACCTGAGCCGAAACCAAGAGTTGGAGGTTTAACTGACATAACCACCCAGGCACCCTATTGTTTCATCTTTAAGATCATTTATTCTCTGTCAAATTTATCTGCCATTGATCCTTTTGCATGAGTTTTCAAAAATTTTAAAATGTTTATTTATTTTTGAGAGAGAGAGGGGGGCAGAAAGACATGGAGACAGTATCTGATGCAGACTCCAGGCTCTGAGCTGTCACTACAGAGCCCGACAAGGGACTCCAACCCACGAACCGTGAAACCACGAGCTGAGCCGAAGTCAGACACTTAACCGACTGAGCCACCCAAGAGCCCCATCTTTTCCCTGAATTTTAAATTTCGCTTATATTTTTCAATCCTGTCATTTCCATTTGGTTCTTTTTTTATATCTTATATTTGGTGAGAATGTCTCTCTCTTCATTTGTTTTGAGTTCGTTTGTAATTCCATGTTGAATCATTTTTATGATAATTACTTTAAAATCCTTGTCAGGCAGTTCCAACATCCAGTTAATCTTGGTATTGGCTTCTGTTGATATCTTTTCATTCATATTATGATGTTTAAAATAGATTTTGCGGGGCGCCTGGGTGGCGCAGTCGGTTAAGCGTCTGACTTCAGCCAGGTCATGATCTCGCGGTCCGTGAGTTCGAGCCCCGCGTCGGGCTCTGGGCTGATGGCTCAGAGCCTGGAGCCTGTTTCCGATTCTGTGACTCCCTCTCTCTCTGCCCCTCTCCCGTTCATGCTCTGTCTCTCTCTGTCCCAAAAATAAATAAACTTTGAAAAAAAAATTAAAAAAAATAAAATAAAATAAAATAGATTTTGCTATGAAATCTGATTTTTATTGTATCCCAGACATTCTGTCTATTATGTTACGAGAGTCTGAATGCTAGTTGAGTCTTCTCTTTTAGCAGTCAATCATCCTGTTTAGGTTTAGCATGGAGGTCTAGACTGTTTTGGGGATGTGGTTCCAATGACAATTTAGTTTTCAGAGACCTTGCAACGTCATTCGGGTCTGCTTTATTTGCCTGGTGCCACTGGAGCACCATCGCAGTCTTTGTTGGTGCCAGGGGTGGATCTTGGGTTCCTGGTCCCATCTGATGCCCGTAGATGTGGGATGGAAGACGTGGGATTGGGAGGTGGGAGCATTTTTTCAGTTTTCCAGTGCTTCCTGTTCCATCTGTGCTGGTGCTGCCTTCAGGAGTGTAGCCCTCTCCTGGGTCTGCATGCTCCATGCAACGCTTTAATTTTTTGAAAAAAAATTGTTTTTAATATGAAATTTATTGTCAAATTGGTTGAAATTATTTTTAAATGCTTACTTATTTGAAAGAGAGACAGACAGACAGACAGAGAGACAGAGCGTGAGCAGGGGAGGGGCAGAGACAGAGGGAGACACAGAATCTGAACCAGGCTCCAGACTCTGAGCCATCAGCACAGACCCTGATGTGGGGCTCGAAATCATGAACTGTGATATCATGACCCGAGCTGAAGTCGGATGCTTAACCGACTGAGCCACCCAGGCACCCCAAGCCTTAGTTTTTAAAGTTTATTTATTTATTTTGAGAGAGTTCAAGTGGGAGAGAGGCAAAAAGAGGGGGAGAGAGAGAATTTCAAGCAGACTCCACACTGTCAGCACAGGTGCCCCACTCAGGCAAAGCTTTAAATAGTTTGCTTTTGTTTTTTGGTGGTTGGACTGCTGCAAGTGGGCCAGAGTGCCCCATCAGGCTTTAGTTTTGTTGATCTGTCCATGAATCAGGTCCAGTTCTCCTCAGGGATCTTGATGTACCAAGGCAAATGCCACGTGCAAAACCACAGCAGAGATTATGGCCTTAGTGGCAACTCAGGCTCCAGTCTGCATAATCATCAGCTATTGACACTTGTAGTTCACAAGGTTTATTAGGCCTGACTGGCCTAAGCAGGATATTTTTTCTATTTTTAAATTTTATTTTATTTTACTTTATTATTATTATTATTACTACTATTACTATTACTATTACTATTACTATTATTTTAAAGAAAGAGTGCCACATGCAGCACCTCATTTGGATGGGTCTGGAGTCCTTGACTGCCCTATGTTCTCCTACATAACCTTGAGAGCTTATTTGGAGGTTTTAGCAGCGGAGCGCAGCTACTCGTATACCCTTGACCAAAGAACAGTCTTCCTCTATCTGGGAAGGTCGTCCTCTTTGACCAAGTATGGAGCTTTGGGAGGGACACACATGGAGTGATGATGGGGGAAGGGGGCACCTGCCTAGCCAACCAGATTGGCCAAATCAACCCTGGAGACCAATGGAGACCAATGTGGTGACAGATGTCAGAGCCAGAGTGTCCTCACATCCTGGATATTTTTAAATTTTTTTTTTAACGTTTACTTATTTTTGAGACAGAGACAGAGCATGAACGGGGGAGGGTCAGAGAGAGAGGGAGACACAGAATCTGGAACAGGCTCCAGGCTCTGAGCGGTCAGCACAGAGCCCGACACGGGGCTCGAACTCACGGACTGTGAGATCGTGACCTGAGCCAAAGTCGGCCACTTAACCGACTGAGCCACCCAGGCACCCCGGACATCCTGGATATTTTTTAAAGCCCTTCCGTCTCTGTTAGGTTATTGATTAATACAATGCTCAGCCACCCCTCCCCCATCTTGTGTTATTCTAGTTAGCCCATATGATTGGCCTGGGGAAGCCATATGGGGTCCCGGCTGTTATCTTATCCTACTGCTACTGTTTTAATTGTTGGTGTTTCTCCACTGGAAACATCCTTCACAATCAGAAGTATTACTCCTACTTAAACCCTCTGTTATTCCAGTACTTTCAGCAGCATCTGTTACAACCACAACAACCTGTGGGGAGTTCCCGGTGATAACCTGAAAGGGTGTCACAGATCTGATATTGATCTATGAGGAGAGAGTGGGGCTAGTGCCCAGTGTAATGGGGACTTTTTGGTAACAAGACTTTGCCAGAAGTCAAGTCTGGCATGCTGCAGTGGTTTCTTATTAGAAACATAGAGTCCTCTATTCTGTAAGAGACTGGACCTTGTGTTATTTGGCTGCCATAAGGATTTACTGTTTAGATAGCCAATAAAAACAAGGTCAGTGTTGTGCCACTCCCCACGTGCCTAGTCCCACAGGATGACACTGGACCAGAGGAACCAGATGGCAGAAAGCATGCATGTCATTGAGAGTCCTCCTATAAACTGTGACCAAGCAGTTTTACAGAATTCCACAGAGGTCTGCAACTGTACCCTAAAGGGGGCATCAAAGCAGAAAGTCCCGTGCCTCAATTGAACCAGAGATGCAGGTGAAAAAAAAAATGCTTCTCGAGAGCCTCTGGCAAGATAGCACGGTTTCTGGGAGATGGGGGTGGGCAGATGAGAAACGGCCACGTGACAGCTTCAAGCAAGACCATAATGTCCCAGGGGAGGATCACAGGGTGTTCTGCCAGGACTTGGGTGACTGTGGTCAAAACTCGACTACGTGACCTACGTGGAGAAAAGCAAGATGACCAGAAAAGCAAGATGGGTTTTGAAGCTGTTCACTTACAATTTATAAATGATCACGCAGGCCCAGTAGCTTCTAATCTTATTAGCATTTCATAGGAAATGACGGTCTCGGTGCGAATAATCAGTGAATAGAGAATTTTAAGTTGTACCATGAGTTGCAATTTTGTCTTATTACATATTGGCTCATATGGTTCAAATAGAAAATATTTTGTTAAAAATATTAGAACGCAAAGATAAATATTTTCTTATTATTTATGTGCCATTATTATAACTTTGTAATTCACCTAATAAAAATGTAGAAGCAAATATATAAATTTTTTTAATGTTTATTTTTGAGAGAGAGAGACAGAGTGTGGAGCAGGGGAGGGCCAGAGAGAGCGAGACACAGAATCCGAAGCAGGCTCCAGGCTCCGAGCTGTCAGCACAGAGCCTGACGCAGGACTCGAACTCATGGACTGCAAGATCATGACCTGAGCTGAAGTCGGACGCCCAACCGACTGAGCCACCCAGGCACCCCTGTAGAAGCAAATATATAAAATCAGAATAAGAAGCTAAATAACATCTCCAAATTTAGCTCCAGAGTTCTGATAAGAGGATAAGGCTAAGACAAAGTCTTTATGCTTATGGGCAGAATAATCTTATGCATTTAAATTTAAAAGTCCTTTGGGGCACCTGGGTGGTTCAGTCAGTTAAGGATCTGACTCTTGATCTCAGGTCAGGCCTTTTTTAAAAAAATTTTTTTATGTTTTTATTTAATTTTTTTTTTTAAATTTTTTTTTTTTCAACGTTTATTTATTTTTGGGACAGAGAGAGACAGAGCATGAACGGGGGAGGGGCAGAGAGAGAGGGAGACACAGAATCGGAAACAGGCTCCAGGCTCTGAGCCATCAGCCCAGAGCCCGACGCGGAGCTCGAACTCACGGACCGCGAGATCGTGACCTGGCTGAAGTCGGACGCTTAACCGACTGCGCCACCCAGGCGCCCCATGTTTTTATTTAATTTTTGAGAAAGAGAGAGAGAGAGACAGAGTGTGAGTGGGGGAGGGGCAGAGAGAGAGAGAGAGAGAGACAGAATCTGAAGCAGGCTCCAGGCTCTGAGCTGTCAGCACAGAGCCTGATGCGGGGCTCGAACTCACTGACCATGAGATCATGACCTGAGCTGAAGTCGGGTGCTTAACTGACTGAGCCACCCAGGTGCCCCTTTGAAGTGAAATTTCTTATAAGGATACATCAGAAAGCAGAAAGAAGGTAAATGTTATGGGAGTAAATGGGAAAAATGAGAGAAGAAGGTAAAGGTAAAAAGAAAAAAGGAAGAAGAAATGTGTTTTATTTTTTTTATATTTTGAGAAGGAATATGCCAATTTTTTAGACTTTACTATTTCTTTTTTTTTTTTTTTTAAGATTTTATTTTTAAGTAATCTCTACATCCAACGTGAGGCTCAAGCTTACAACCCTGAGATCGAGTCATATGCTCCACTGACTGGGTCAGCCAAGTGGCCCTACACTTCACTATTTCCAAAAAACGTTAGGACAATTAATCTATATGAATCTTAACCTTTGTAATTTCCAATAGTGAAATCACCATTGGAAAAATTACAAGATTCAGGAAGGAAAAAAATCATACTTTCAATTGAAATTTTTATTCCTAACTAATACAGTTTCCTGTAAAAAGTATTGTCAAATGCTGGAGACTTTTCTAGAGATAATATCATGCGTGGTGTGCATTCATTATAGACATCTTTATTTTGGCTATGAGATGCTATAAATCCCTCTAAGCCATTTTTTTTTTTTTTTTTTTTTTTTTTGAGAGAGAGAGAGACAACCGGGGACAGAGGCAGAGGGAAAGAGAGTCCCAAGCAGGTTCCATGCCTTGTGTGGAGGCCGACTCAGGGCTTAATCCCACAACCTTGGGATCATGACCTGAGCCGAAATCAAGAGTTGGATGCTCAACCAACCGAGCCACCCAGGCGACCCTAAACCACTTTTTATTTAATTCAAAAAAATTGTTTTTTACTTTTAAATTCTTTATTCATTTTTTAGCACAGAATGTAACTTTCTCTGAGTCTGGAGTAGCCTAAGAGCAAAAGGTTGTTTTTTTTTTTTTTTTTAAGTTTTTATTTATTTATTTTTAACTTGTATATTTTATTTTTTAAATTTACATCCAAATTGGGGCGCCTGGGTGGCGCAGTCGGTTAAGCGTCCGACTTCAGCCAGGTCACGATCTCGCGGTCCGGGAGTTCGAGCCCCGCGTCAGGCTCTGGGCTGATGACTCAGAGCCTGGAGCCTGTTTCCGATTCTGTGTCTCCCTCTCTCTCTGCCCCTCCCCCGTTCATGCTCTGTCTCTCTCTGTCCCAAAAATAAAATAAACGTTGAAAAAAAAATTTTTTAATTTACATCCAAATTAGTATCTAGTGCAACCATGATTTCAGGAGTAGATTCCTTAGTGCCCCTTACCCATTTAGCCCATCCCCCCTCCCACAACCCCTCCAGTAACCCTCAGTTTGTTCTCCATATTTATGAGTCTCTTCTGTTTTGTCCCCCTCCCTGTTTTTATATTATTTTTGTTTCCCTTTCCTTATGTTCATCTGTTTTATCTCTTAAAGTCCTCATATGAGTGAAGTCATATGATTTCTGTCTTTGACTAATTTCACTCAGCATAATACCCTCCAGTTCCATCCACATAGTTGCAAAAGGCAAGATTTCATTCTTTTTGATTGCTGAGTAATACTCCATTGTGTATATATACCACATCTTCTTTATCCATTCATCCATCGATGGACATTGGGCTCTTTCCATACTTTGGCTATTGTTGATCGTGCTGCTATAAACATGGGGATGCATGTGCCCCTTCAAAACAGCACACCTGCATCCCGTGGATAAATGCCTAGTAGTGCCACTGCTGGGTCGTAGGGTCGTTCTATTTTTAGTTTTTTGAGGAACCTCCATACTGTTTTCCAGAGTGGCTGCACCAGCTTGCATTCCCACCTAAACTACTTTAAAAAAATTTTTTTTTTATTTTGAGAGAGACAGAGAGAGAAAGAATGAGTGGGGGAGGAGCAGAGAGAGAGAGAGAGAGAAAGAGAGAGAATCCAAAGCAGATTCTACACTGTCAGTGCAGAGCCTGATGCAGGGCTCGAACTCATGAACTGTGAGATCATGACCGGAGCCAAAATCAAGAGTTGGACACTTAACCGACTGAGCCACCCAGGCACCCCTATAAACCACTTTTTAAAATAACACCTTGTGAGGCGCCTGGGTGGCTCAGTCGGTTAAGCATCTGACTCTTGATATCAGCTCCAGTCGTGATCTCATGGTCGTGAGATTGAACCCCACATAGGGCTGCACACTGAGTGTGGAGCCTGCTTGGTATTTCTCTCCCTCTCTCTCTGCCCCTCTCCGGCTCATTCTCTCTCTCTCTCTTAAATAAATAAACTTGAAAATACACCACCTGTACACACAATGAAGTTATGAGAATTACATTAAGAAGCAGTAACAATACTTTGTTCAACTTAAGTTTATTTTTAAAAATGTTTTGACGTTTATTTATTTCTGAGAGACAGAGTGTGAGCAGAAAGGGGAAGAGAGAGAGGGAGACACAGAATCTGAAGAAGGCTCCAAGCTGTGGACACAGAGCTTGACGTGGGGCTCGAACTCACGAACCATGAGATCATGACCTGAGCGGAAGTCTGATGCTTAACCGACTGAGCCACCCAGGTGCCCCTGTTCAACTTAAGTTTAAACTTGATGTATAAAACTATAGGGGACACAAACTGTTACATGTCAAATATATTTCAACTTAAAAATTGAAAAATCAAAAAGAAATTCCTTGCTGTAGGGGAAATAGTGAGAGGTGGATAGGGGTGGGCACTTGTTTGGGGTCTGGCCCAACTTGAAACAAGAGGTACACTGCACTTCACCAGCCTCAGCTCTCACTGAGGCTCCTAGAGAAGCTGGAGTCCTGTCAGCATTGAGCCCTCGACCTCCTCCTCCTACTGCCCCGGGAAGAAGATTGTTCAAAGCTCTTCCTATCGGTGTCAGGCAGGACCCTGCTTGTGTTTGAAGGGTCATCAGATATGCAGACTCCATAATGTTTGGGATCAAAGTAGAAATCTGTTAATAAACAAAATTCAATGGAGTAAACCTGAAAGATTTTATTGGCTTTATTCAGCAATCCATGAATCAGGCAGCATCCCACCTGGGAGGGGAAAAAAAAAGGAGCTCTGAAGAGACAAGGAAAGAGTGCATTGACCTCATGTTTCTTTGGGGGACAGAGGCCGTCCATAAGGCAGACTGCCTCACTAATACTGACCAGGAAATTCCAGATTTATTGGCTTAATATTACATTCCCAGGAAAGGTCGAAACTGCAATTAGGTTACATAATAGCACTTGGTTTGGTGATGGGGGCTTAGCACAAGTGACTCCATTTGGGGCCTGTTCTCTCTTTTTTAACAGTAGTCAAATATTTAAAAGTAAGATATGATTTCAGCCAAATAGTGTTTTGGAAAACCATGTATATGAAAGTTTCAATTAATGGGGGTAGGTAAGTAGATGGGGATCATACCCTTTCCACGCAGGTTAAAACATGTGAATCTCCCATACCGTGATATAAAGCCCCAAATAGAAGCAGTGGCCTTATTCCTGAGACTTGCCTTAGGGACAGGAGTCTATGATAGTTATAGGGGTAATGAACACTATTATTAAGAAAATCCAGTAATGATGGGAATGCAAGCTGGTGCAGCCACTCTGGAAAACAGTATGGAGGTTCCTCAAAAACCTAAAAATAGAACGACCCTACGACCCAGCAATTGCACTACTAGGCATTTATCCACGGGATACAAGTGTGCTGGTTCGAAGGGACACATGCACACCCATGTTTATAGCAGCATGATCAACAATAGCCAAAGTATGGCAAGAGCCCAAATGTCCATCGATGGATGAATGGATAAAGAAGGTGTGTATATATATATATATATATATATATACACAATGGAGTATTACTCGGCAATCAAAAAGAATGAAATCTTGCCATTTGCAACTATGTGGATGGCATTGGAGGGTATTATGCTGAGTGAAATTAGTCAGAGAAAGACAAAAATCATATGACTTCACTCATATGAAGACTTTAAGAGACAAAACAGATGAACATAAGGGAAGGGAAACAAAAATAATATAAAAACAGGGAGGGGGACAAAACAGAAGAGACTCATAAATATGGAGAACAAACAGGGTTACGGGAGGGGTTGTGGGAGGCGGGATGGGCTAAATGGGTAAGGGGCACTAAGGAATCTACTCCTGAAATCATGGTTGCACTAGATGCTAACTAATTTGGATGTAAATTAAAAAAAAAAAGCCAGTCATGAAAAACTTAGTCCATATAAACCTGCAGAATCACAGTGATCTGGGTGGGGGTCACCTTTTTACCTCCAGATTTTTTCTTTTTAAAAAAATTTTTTTTAATGTTTATTTTATTTTATTTTTTTTTTAATTTTTTTTTTCAACATTTATTTATTTTTGGGACAGAGAGAGACAGAGCATGAACGGGGGAGGGGCAGAGAGAGAGGGAGACACAGAATGGGAAACAGGCTCCAGGCTCTGAGCCATCAGCCCAGAGCCTGACGCGGGGCTCCAACTCACGGACCATGAGATCGTGACCTGGCTGAAGTCAGACGCTTAACCGACTGCGCCACCCAGGCGCCCCTGTTTATTTTATTTTTGAAAGAGAGTCAGAACATGAGCAGGGGAGGGGCAGAGAGAGAAGGAGACACAGAATCTGAAGCAGGCTTGAACTCACGAACCATGAGATCATGCCCTGAGCCGAAGTCAGACGCTTCACCGACTGAGCCACCCAGGCGCCCCTTTACCTCCAGCTTTTACAGCAACATAATGTCATTCAAGTGTCATCTCTAGCCATGACTTCCCCTGATGTTTCAGCAAGGGTCGTTTATTGCCAATACTTAGAGAAATGTAAAAGACGCTTTTACAAATAAATTTACAAATATACTTAACGATGCCAACGTTTGTATCAATGTTCCTTATTAAGGTAAGAACTCGGAAACAACACCACCAGTGTCTACCAATAACAGAATGGATAGATTGTGGTATATTCACACTGAAGGAACAAGCTGAGCCTGGCTGGCTCAGTCGATAGAGCCCGGGACTCTTGATCTCGGGGTCAGGAGTTCGAGCCCCACACTGGGCAAAGGGATTTCTTAAAAAAAGCAAAAATAAAATAACACATTGCAAGTCTATGCAACAACATAGGTGACTTTCCTAACATGACGTTGAGTGAAAGAAGCCAGACACCAAACAGTACATCCTGTAATGATTCCAACTTGGAAAGTTGAAACACGGATAAAACTAAGGTGTGGTATAGGGGCGCCTGGGTGGCTCAGTTGGTTGGGTGTCCGGCTTCGGCTCAGGTCATGATCTCACAGCTCGTGAGTTCGAGCCCCGCGTCGGGCTCTGTGCTGACAGCTCGGAGCCCGGAGCCTGCTTTGGATTCTGTGTCTCCCTCTCTCTCTCCCCTCCTCTGCTCATGCTGTGTCTCAAAAATAAACATTAAAAAAAAAACTAAGGTGTGGTATAACAAGTCAGCATAATGGTTACTTACTTTGAGGAGATGGGAGGAGATGCTTGGGAGGGGCCCAAAGGAAGTTTCTGGGAGGCTGGCAAGGTTCTGTTTTCTGACCTAGGGGTCATTACCGGAGTGGTGTATTCACTTTGGAATAATCCAGTTTGCTGTGTACTTAGAATTCATGCATTTTTCTTTTTTAAGTTTATTTATTTATTTTGAGAGAGAGAGAGAGAGAGAGAGAGAGAGACAGGGGCAGAGAGAGAGGGAGAGAAAGAATCCCAAGCAGGCTCCACACTGTCAGTGCAGAGCCTGATGCAGGGCTCGAACTCACGTACCACGAGATCGTGACCTGAGCGGAAGTCGGATGCTTAACCGACTGAGCCACCCAGGCATCCCATGATTTGTGTGTTTCTCTAATAAAAGCATCAATGAAAGGTTTAAAAATCAACTGAAGGAATAAAATATTAAGAGGGAAATATCATGGAAAACTATGCATTATTGTAGATAAGCCTGACCAGCCACAAGCCCTGACTAGTTCTTGGTGTCCTTTCAAAGGTTCTTTCTTTTGCATGCCTTCAGTTGCCATGTTAACACAGAGTGCTCCTGTGGTGCTATTCCATACTTGTCTCCCTGGAACTTGAAACAAGCATTTTGGAAGAGTTTTTTGTTTGTTTTATAATTTATTTATTTTTGAGAGAGAGAGAGAGCAAGAAAGAGTAAGAGAGAAAGCAGGGGAGGGGCAGAGACAGAGGGAGACACAGAATCGGAAGCAGGCTCCAGGCTCCGAGCTGTCAGCACAGAGCCCCATGCGGGGCTGGAACTCACAAACCGTGAGATCGTGACCCGAGTCGAGGTCAAGAGTAGGACGCTTAACCGACTGCGCCGCCCAGACACCCCAAGACCTAATGTTTTATACACAGCCTTTATTCTAACTTTGAATCCTGCCTTCAGCCAGAGGGTACACATGTCACGCCAGGCTCACTCACAGCCCTGCCGGCAGCAACCCTGCCCGGCCAAGCGTCAGGCTTTACAAGGAGGCCCAGGCCTTACAGGGGCCTCTGAGTGTGATAATGCCTACAGAGGAGATGTGCCGCGTGTGTGTCCCTGCCCCTGAGGTCTGACTCCCTGTCACCTTATTGACATCTCTCCTTCCAATCCCCGCCCCCTCCCCACTGCCACTCACTCTCCTTAAGCCATGCTGGCCTTTTTGCCATGGATGGGCCCCTACTACCCGGTGATTTCCCTCTTCAAGCCTCGTGTTTCCTTTTCCTTCTGCTTGGTACACTCTTCCTCCAGGTGCCCACGCGGCTTGCTGCTTCCCCCTGCTCTGCTCAAAGGTCACCTTTGCGGAGAGACCTTCCTTGGCCTTCTTTTCCCAAGTCAGGAAACCGGCATCCGGAATTTAAAAAAAATATGTAAGAAATAGAAAAAATAAATATAAAAATATGTGAGTAAATATAAATTTTTAAAAATAAATACTATATATATATCGTATTATATATGTATATATATGTATATATGTGTATATATGTATATATGTCTATATATTATATATATGTGTGTGTGTATATATATATATATACACACACACATATATATATATATATCCTTCAATTACTTCCTGTCCACCACTTATTTCTTTATCTGTTTGCTTGTCTTCCCCATTAAAATATAATGTTGATGGGGCACCTGGGTTTTTCAGTCAGTTAAGCATCCCGCTCCTGATTTTGGCTCAGGTCACAGATCTCACAGTTCATGAGTTCGTGCACTCAGCTCAGAGCCTGCTTGGGATTCTCTCTCCCTCTGTCCACCCCTCCCCCGCTCGCTCTCAGTCTGTCTCTCTCAAAATAAATAAGTAGACTTTAAAAAATAAGGGGCGTCTAGGTGGCTCAGTCGGTTGAGCGTCCGGCTTTGGCTCAGGTCGTGGTCTCGCGGTTTGTGAGTTCGAGCCCTGCATTGGGCTCTGTGCTGACAGCTCGGAGCCTGGAGCCTGCTTTGGATTCTGTGTCTCCCTCTCTCTCTCTCTCTCTCTCTCTCTGCCCCTCCCCCGCTCACCCTCTCACTGTCTCTCTCTCAAAAATAAATAAACATTAAGTAAATAAATAAATAAAATAAAATATGTTTACATGCACAAGGATTTTTGTGTGTTCTTTTTCGCTATTGTATCATCAGCGCCTAGCAATTACAATTAACCCCAAAATATTATTTTCATTTATCTAGCAAATGAAAACAAATATTACAAATACTGTAAGGATTTGGGGAAGGCATGGAGTTTGCCTCCTTTGGGCATTAGCAGAATTTCCGGGGTTCAAGATGGGCCACTAGCCCGGAATTAACTTCTTGCTGCGGAAGACGATCTCAAGTCCTCCCTCCCTGGGTCCGCGGTGGGTGTGCACAGTCTCATAAATGACAAATATCAATGGACAGGTGTCAAGGACTCCAGGGTCATGACCCCCACCTCCTGAAACTCTGGTTCCTGCCTCAAGGTCTTTGTGAAGGTCCTGGGTGATGGTGACGAATGCTGGCCATTCAGGCAGAGACCTACTCGTTCATTTCTGGACCAGCCATGAGAGATGTTGGCTCATGTCTAAGAGCTAAAACTCACATCCTTCTAGGGCCCGCCATGTGAACCACAGTCAGAACAGGTTGGTGAGGTCGTGCCCTGAGGATCTTGCAGGAGCAAGAAGGGATACCTGGGAGGCTGTGGAGGGAGAGGAAGGGAAGGACAGGGTCTAAAGGTGAAGGGAACAGTCTGAGGGAAAGGGGCTAAAGGTATTTCTGTCCAGATCCTTCTGTCCCTCATATTGTTTTCCCTTCCCCCTCAGCCAGCCCCCAGCTACCTTCCTCACAACCGACTCTCTGTCCCCAAGGTACTACGTCTTTCCCCTCAGTGTGCACAATCTGCCTGGGCAGGCTAGAGGAGGAGACCAATACCTACCTCTCCTACAACAACACTGCCCACCACAGGGTCTTCCTGAGCCTGACTTGACATGCAGGGACAGGGACAAGGGACATAGCTCGGAGTCCTGGGAAGCTTCAAGACAAAGCTACTGAGCAGGGGGCAAGGGGCCAGAATAAACTCTTCTGTGTCATGTCGCCTTGCTATTCACTTCAGAATGGGACCAGATGGCCAATGGAGCGTCGGACTTAGTGGAGAGTATCACACTGAGACTAACCTTGACCTCTGAGAGTGGAGTCAAGTGAGAGATTCCCATTGGTGTGTGGACTCCTGGTGGGTTGAGGTGCACAAGTTCAGGCTTGGTGATCAGTTTGGGAACTGACATTGCATCTAGGCCTGGGATGTACGGCCTTGTTTGGCCTAAGGCAACTCAAGTCCCCAGGCTGGAATTTAGCTGTAGCAAAAGTCCTAGTGACAAGCTAGCCCCTTAGCTAGAGGGAGGGCACTAGTAATTCTGGCCTGGGACCTCCCCTTGGAATTTTTGGCAAGTATCACTGAGGCCTGGACATCATGCCCAGAGATTGGAATGCTTGGAAGAGAAGGGGTGTCCTGGAGACTAGGGCTGGTACCAAGGCCTGGCAGGGTGATGTGAGGAAGACCAGATTCAGACACAGAAGGGGAGGAGGAGTTTGCTTTAGTTGAAGTGGGCATGGCTAAATGTAACCACCTCTCTGGAGGGCTGACACATAATCCAAGATGGCTGCACCCAAGTCGAAGCCGCAGAGTGGGGGCAGCCTGCTTCCTTGAAGTTTAGGGATAAAGGATGCTCAACGGTGCACAGCAGAGCTATGGGGCCTGCTCTGTAGGTTGAAAGCACCCCTCTACAACCTTAAATCCTCAGTGAGGACTCTAGAAGACTGTCAGCTTCCCAGATGGAGCCTAAAGGGATTAAGATTGTTGTGTTAGATTGGGGCACCTGGGTGGCTCAGTTGGTCGAGCGTCCAACTTCGGCTCAGGTGAATCTTGTGATTCATGAGTTCGAGTCCCACGATGGGCTCTGTGCTGACAGCTCAGAGGCTGGAGCCTGCTTCATATCTGTCTCCCTCTCTCTCTGCCCCTCCTTGCTCACACTCTTATCTCTCTCTCTTTCAAAACTAAATAAACGTTAAAAAAATTTTAAAAATATGGTTGTGTTAGTTTTAAGAACATGGTTAAATTGGGGCACCTGGGTGGCTGAGTCGGTTGAGTGTCCAACTCTTGATTCTGGCTCAGGTCACGATCCCAGGGTTGTGGGATCCAGCCTCGCATTGGTATCTAAATAATAACACACTGCCTTCTCAGCCCTTGACATGTGTCCATTTAATCTTTAAAAGAATAGTATCAGATAGTTGCTATTATTATCCCCACTTTACAAGAGAGGAAACTGAGGCCCACTTACTATGCCACACACTTCTCTATGAACATGAGGGCAAAATAATGTAACATTAATATATCACCTCAGCAAAAATTGGGAAGAATGATAATATCCTCTGGTAGATGCATGGGGGTGGGGAGCTCAGACATCTGCTGGCAGAGATAGGAATTTTAACCCCGATTTGCAAAGGCAAAAACACAACTTTCAATTTAAAAACTCCTGGAAGGGCACCTGGGTGGCTCAGTCGGTTGAGCATCCGACTTCGGCTCGGGTCATGATCTCGGGGTTCGTGGGTTCGAGCCCCGCGTCAGGTTCTGTGCTGACAGCTCGGAGCATGGAGCCTGCTTCGGATTTTGTGTCTCCCTCTCTGCCCCTCCCCTGCTTGTGCTCTCTCTCTCTCTCTCAAAAATAAATAAACATTAAAAAAAATCCTGGAATATACACAAGGATGTTTATTGCAGGATCAGTAAGTTTTGGAAGATCGACACCACAGAATGGTATGTAGCTTTTAAAATGAACGACTTAGAGGGGCGCCTGGGTGGCTCAGTCGGTTAAGCATCCAACACAATCTCACGGTTCATGGGTTCAAGCCTTGCACCGGGTTCTGCGCCAACAGCATAGAGTCTGCTTGCGATTCTCTCCCCCTCTTTGCACCTCCCCTGCTCATGTTCTCTCTCTCTCTCTCTCCCAAAACAAATAAACACTAAAAAAAAAAGAATGAGTTAGAGCTATACCAGGTGACTTGAAGAAAATTTCAAGAGGTGTGAAAAGCAATGTGCAGAGAAGGATGTACAATGTGATATCATCTTTGTAAAACAAGCAAAAACAAATAACCAAAACCAATTCTGATATTTACTGGCTGTGTGTCCTTGAGAAATGTACTTGGCTTCCCTGTTTATTAGGGTTTTGTGAGGTCTGATGCTTGCACTGCAGTCAGTGTTCAATAAACGTCAGCAATATTTAGAGACAGGGATGGAAAACACACACACCGGGATGCAGAAACTGGTTACCAAGGGAAAGGAGGAAAGGTTTTTTGGTTTTTTTTTTAAAGCTAAAGTAGATATGAAAAAAATCAGTATAATAGCATAACTATTATGATCTGATTTGGTAGAACTGAGTGTGTGTGTGTGTGTGTGTGTGTGGTTATATATAGTGTTTATTGTATAGTGGTGGGATTTCAGGTAATTACTAATTTTCCCTTATGTATTTGAATTTCTTTTTTTTAATTTTTTTTAATGTTTATTAATTTTTGAGGGACAGAGCACGAGGGGGGGAGGAGCAGAGAGAGACGGACACAGAATCCGAAGCAGGCTCCAGGCTCCGAGCTGTCAGCACAGAGCGCGACGCGGGGCTCAAACCCACAAACTGTGAGATTGTGACCTGAGCCAAAGTGGGACGCTTAACCGACTGAGTCACCCAGGTGCCCCTGTATTTCAATTTCTTAACCTGAGCACCAATCATTTCATTTGTTTTATTGTAAAATGTACTGTACACACAGAAGACCATCTATGACATTTATGAACGATTTAAAGAAGTCTAATAAAGTGAACGATCATGGGGGCGCCTGGGTGGCTCAGTCATTTAAGCTTCTGACTCTTGGTTTCAGCTCAGATCATCATCTCATGGTTCATGGGTTCGAGCCCTGCATTGGGCTCTGTGCTGACAGTGCAGAGCCTGCTTGGAATTCTCTCTCTTTCTCTCTCTCTCTCAAAATAAATAAATAAACTTTAAAAAAATGTAAACGACTCCCTCGCTCTCTGCCCCTCCCCCATTCATGCTCTGTCTCTCTCTCTCTCAAAAATAAATAAACGTTAAAAAAAAATTAAAAAAAAAGGTAAACGTCCATGGACTCACCATCCAGGCTAAAAAATGAAGGTCTTAGAAGCCCTGCTCCGGGAGCACCTGAGTGGCTCAGCGGGTGAAGCGTCTGACTTCGGCTCAGGTCATGATCTCATGGTTCATGGGTTCGAACCCCACGTCGGGCTCTGTGCTGACAGCTCAGAGACTGGAGCCTGCTTCGGACTCTGTGTCTCCCTCTCTCTCTGCCCTTCCCCTGCTCGTGTTCTGTCTCTCAAAAATAAATAAACATTAAAAAACATTAAAAAAAAAAAAAAGAGGAAGCCCTGCTCTCATGTGTCTCAGAGCTCGTCATTCTCCTGGTGCCCTAAAGGTCACGCAACGAAGGTGGATTTCAGACTTAGTAGCTATCCCCAAACTGCTTTCCAAAGTTGCTGTACCCTTTTGCATTTTCTCCAGCAAGTTTGAGAGACCCAGTTAGTTGTTCCACATCCTCACCACGACTTGGCATTGTCTGGCTTTTTAATTTTGAGCTATGCTAGTGAGTGTGTTGGTAACTCACTGTGGTTTAATTCTGTACTTTTCTCATGACTAATGATGTTGAACACCTTTTCATAGGTTTATGGACGGTTGGAAATCCTCTTTTGTGAAGTAACCGCTGAGGACTTTTTGCCAATTTTTTTTCTATTGGGTTGTCTTTTTCTTACTGATTTTTAGTTCTTTACATATTCTTGTTATGAGCCCTGTGTCTGTCTCTCATCTATCAATTGATCAACCTATCTATGGATCAATCTATCATCTATCTATCTATCATCTATCTATGGTTTAATATAGTCTCCCAGTCTGTGACTTGCCTTTGCATTCTTTAAATGGTGTCCTTTGAGGGGCGCCTGGGTGGCTCAGTCGGTTAAGCGTCCAACTTTGGCTCAGGTCATGATCTTACAGTTCATGGGTTCGAGCCCTGCATGGACTCTGTGCTGGCAGCTCCCTCCCTCTCTGCCCCTCCCCCACTTGCATTCTGTCTCTCTCTCAAAAATAAATAAACATTAAAAAAATTTTTAAATGGTGTCCTTTGATGCAAGAAGGTTCTTTTTTTTTTAATTTTTTTAACGTTTATTTATTTTTGAGACAGAGAGAGACAGAGCATGAATGCGGAGAGGGTCAGAGAGAGAGGGAGACACAGAATCGGAAGCAGGCTCCAGGCTCCGAGCTGTCAGCACAGAGCCCGATGCGGGGCTCGAACTCGTGAACCACAAGATCATGACCTGAGCCGAAGTCGGATACTTAACCGACTGAGCCACCCAGGCGCCCCATGCAAGAAAGTTCTTAATTTAATTTAGTCAAACTTATCAATATTTCTTTAATGGTTAATTTGTGTATGTTTGTGTGTGTATCTTCTTGTTTAAGAAACCCTCACCTGGCATGCCTGGGTGGCTCAGTCAGTTAAGTGCCCGACTTGGGCTCAGGTCATGATCTCACGGTTTGCGAGTTCGAGCCCCACGTTGGGCTCTGTCAGCACAGGGCCTGCTTCGGATCCTCTGTCCCCTCTCTCCCTGCCCCTGCCCCACTCATGGGCGCTCCCTCTCTCTCTTTCTCTTGTTCAAAAATAAATAAACATGAAAAAAAATTTTAAAAAAGAAACCACCTCTCCCAAAGTCATTAAAATATTCTCTTGGGTTATCTTCTAAAAATGTTAATTTTATTTGCCTTTCATATTTAGGTATGTAAGAACCTGAAATTGATTATTGCATTTGATGAGAAATGAGGGTCCAGTTGAATACTTTTCCGTGTAGATATTTCAGTGGAGTTTGTTTTCGCTGCTGCATAAAGCTTTTGGTGTTGCTCGGGCAGCCTTGGGTATGCACAGAGTCACGTTGCATGGCAATGGTTTTACCAGGGCGCTCTTAGACTCTTTCCCTGATCCCTGGGTTGAACTGTCTTCCTCATCTGCTGTTACTCCTAGACCGATAGGTTCCACTAATTACCCATCGATTGCTCTATTGTTTTTGACAATGCCCTGGGGCATAAATTGCTCAGTATCTTGATCGAATTAAGCTTAGGCAGGAATGGTTTTTGAAGCCTGTCTTATGGGGTTGTTACAATTTTTTTTAATGTTTATTTATTTTTCAGAGAGAGACAGAATGTGAATAGGGGAGGGAGAGAAAGAGAGAGAGAGAGAGAGAGAGAGAGAGGGAATCTGAAGCAGGCTCCAGGCTCCAAGCTGTCAGCACAGAGCTTGACGCGGGGCTCGAACTCACGAACCGTGAGATCATGACCTGAGCTGAAGTCGGACATTTGACTGAGCCACCCAGGTGGCTTGAAGAGAGGTCTGGCCTTTGCTCTTGGTTTCTGGGAAGTAATCTTTAAGCCCTTGAATCGTCATGCCTCATAAGAGTCTCTTTGGGTACCTGGTGTGATTTAGGATGGGACATTCGGATCATGTGGTGCCTGCTCAAACTTTGGAAGGCCTAGACACTGAGGGCAGCCAGGTATGCGGCCAACCATGACCAACCCCCTTTAGAAACTCTGGGCATCAAGGCCCAGCTCAACTCTCTGGGGTGGCAACACAGTGCATATTGTCACACATTGTTGCTGGGAAAAGTAGCCCTGTCCGTGACTCCATTGATGGCACCTGGGTGGCTCATCGGTTAAGCAACCGACTCTTGATTTTGGCTCAGGTCATGATCTCGTGGTGCGTGAGATCGAGTCCCGCATCGGGCTCTGTGCTGACAGCATGGAGCCTGCTTGGGGTTCTCTATTTCCCTCTCTCTCCACCCCTCCCCTGCTTGCTCTCTCTCTCTCTCTCAAAATAAATAAATAAACTTACAAAAGGAGAAGAAAGAGGGCAACTGAAACTCTGTAGTTGGCACCCTCCTAGTCGCTGCCCTGTGTTTCTCTTCCCTTGGCTGATTTTAATTTGTATCCTTTCTTTGTAATAAGCCTTCATCCTGAGCGTAACAGCTTGCAGTGTGTTCTGTGAGTCCTTCTAGTGAATTATGGAGCCTGAGGTTGGTCTTGGGGACCCATGAACTCTGCAGTTGATGTTAGAAGTGAAGGCAGTCTTGTGGACCTTTTCCTAACTTCATGGGAGCTGTGGTTTTTGAGAGCATCCTGAAGCCTGACTTTCTCCACCCTTTATTGCAAATAAAGTCAGTTTGTTTGGGGAGAGCTTAGGGGCTTTTTTCCCCTTTTCTTTTGTATTTATTCATTTATTTATTTATGAGAGAGAGAGAGCACGTTGTGCCAAGGGTGCTCGAGGGAGGGGCAGAGACAGAGGGAGTGGGAGAACCTTAAGCAGGGGTTCCCAAGTTTCCCAAGAGAACCTTCATGCTCACAGCATGTAGCCCAACCTGGGGCTCGATCTCACGAACCGCGAGATCATGACCTGAGATTGAGAGTTGGATGCTTAACTGATGAGCCACCCAGGCGCCCCTGGAGCATTTTTTTTTTTTTTTTTTTTTGTCTTATGGACTGTCTTCCCCTGGATGGGGTGGTAGCCTCTGGTCTTCTGAGCTTGCCTCTCCTGGCTTGGAACTTCAGAGCTACGAACAGGAACAAGCCACTTGGGCACGGGTATCCTTGGCCTGCCACACCTGGGGTAGAGCCTCTGTCCTACAGGTAGGGCGTGGGCAAAGGAAGGGTGCTCCTGACCTCTTGGCTGCACTCACCAGGAATTCAGCCTCTTCAGCTTGAGAGTTGGAGGAAATGGGAAATGCTGGCGGCCTGCCTTTCCTAGTGAGGGGGAAGGACCCCCATTTTCTTGGCCACACTTGCCCAGAGTGGAGCTTTCATCTCTCTGAGCTGGAAAGGGGCAGAGGAAGGGGATAGATCTTAGCTTGAATATCACAGACTCTCACTGTTCTTACTCAGTTTTACTAGATTTTCCTGAATGAATATTTCTACATTTGCTGTATGGAAAGTTTGCCTGGACAATCTCCAAGGACTTCAACTGGTTGCTTTAAAAAAAAAAATAGTTTTTTCCAGGTTTGTTAGTTTTGTTGGGTTGTGGTTCCATGGAACAGCTCACCCTACCATCCCAGAAGTGGAACTCTCCATATTGGCTATTTATTTATTTATTTATTTTTTTCAACATTTATTTTATTTTTGGGACAGAGAGAGACAGAGCATGAACGGGGGAGGGGCAGAGAGAGAGGGAGACACAGAATCGGAAACAGGCTCCAGGCTCTGAGCCATCAGCCCAGAGCCCGACGCGGGGCTCGAACTCCCGGACCGCGAGATCGTGACCTGGCTGAAGTCAGACGCTTAACCGACTGCGCCACCCAGGCGCCCCTCCATATTGGCTATTTAATTGAGCCAGCTACACTGATTGAAACACTAACCTTTCCCACCATACTGTACTGTGACCTTTGACATTGATCAGGTGTGTGTGTGTGTGTGTGTGTGTGTGTGTGTATGTGTGTGTGTGTATGTGTTTCTGGACTCTCCATTCTGTTCTTTTTTTTTTTTAATTTTTTTAAACGTTTATTTACTTTTGAGACAGAGCATGAACGGGGGAGGGTCAGAGAGAGGGAGACACAGAATCTGAAACAGGCTGCAGGCTCCGAGCCATCAGCCCAGAGCCTGACTCGGGGCTCAAACTCACGGACCGTGAGATCATGACCTGAGCCGAAGTTCAGCCGCTCAACCGACTGAGCCACCCAGGCGCCCCTCTCCATTCTGTTCTTTAGTCTACTTGTTTATCCTTACACCTATGCCACATTGCATTAGATATGGTGGCTGTATAACAAGTCTTGAAATCCAGTAATGTAAGTCCTCCAACTTTGCTTTTCTTCCTCTTTTTTCTCTTCTCCTCATCCTTGAGGACTGTGTCTTTGTTATGGTGTTTCTACCATATACCATTAAATTCTTTTATGTAGTGGGGAGCCTGGATGGCTCAGTCAGTTAAATGGGCGACTCTTGGTTTTGGCTCGGGTCATGATCTCACAGTTCGTGAGTTCAAGCCCCACATCACGCTCTGTGCTCACAGCGCAGAGCTTGCTTTGTATCCACCATTTCCCTCTTTCTCTCTCTGTCTCTCAAAAATAAGCAAACGTTAAAAAAGTTAAAAAAATTTTTTTTTTCAACGTTTATTTATTTTTGGGACAGAGAGAGACAGAGCATGCACGGGGGAGAGGCAGAGAGAGAGGGAGACACAGAATCGGAAACAGGCTCCAGGCTCTGAGCCATCAGCCCAGAGCCCGACGCCGGGCTCGAACTCACGGACCGCGAGATCGTGACCTGGCTGAAGTCAGATGCTTAACCGACTGCGCCACCCAGGCGCCCCCAAAATAAATTCTTATATGTAGCTGAATATATGTCTTTCTCCATACTGTTTCTAGATTTTGAGTCACTGTTAAGAAAGTTTTCCCGGGGCGCCTGGGTGGCTCAGTCGGTTAAGCGTCCGACTTCGGCTCAGGTCACGATCTCGCGGTCCGTGAGTTCGAGCCCCGCGTCAGGCTCTGGGCTGATGGCTCAGAGCCTGGAGCCTGCTTCCGATTCTGTGTCTCCCTCTCTCTCTGCCCCTCCCCCATTCATGCTCTGTCTCTCTCTGTCTCAAAAATAATAAAATAAACATTAAAAAAAATATTTAAAAAAAGAAAGTTTTCCCAACTCCCAGGTTATAAAGGAATTCACCGCCTTCTGCATGTGTGCGTGTGTATGATTTTATTTTATACATTTAAATCTTTGATCCTTATAGGATCTATATTAATATACAATATGAATAATAGGTCTGGTTTAATTTTCTTTTCCATTTTGCTATCTTTTGCCTAATATCATTTTTCAACTGTTCATCTTTTTCACCACTAATTTAAGGTAATAGTTCTACTGTACTAAATTTCTCTAGTGCGCTTGGGTCTATTTCTAGATTTTCTTGTTCCTTTTTTAAAATGTTTATTTTGAGAGAGAGAGAGAGAGAGAGAGAGAGCATGAGCAGGAGAGGGGCAGAGAGAGAGGGAGACACAGAATCTGAAACAGGCTCCAGGCTCTGAGCGGTCAGCACAGAGCCCGACGCGGGGCTCAGACACACGAACTGTGAAATCATGACCTGAGCTGAAGTTGGATGCTTAACCGACAGAGCCACCCAGGCGCCCCATTTATATATTCTTTTATATTAACTTTATAATCAACTTATCTAGCTCCAGAAAAACATACGATAATACTTTAATTGGGATCACCTTATGGAATGCCTGGATGTCTGGCTTGGTTGAGCATCCTACTTTGGCCCAGGTCATGATCTTGAGGTTGGTGAGTTGGAGACCCACATTGGGCTCTCTGCTGTCAGCCCAGAGCCCGTTTCAGATCCTTTGTCCCTGTCTCTCTGCCCCTCCCACCCTGCGCTCTCTTTCTCTCTCAAAAATAAGTAAACATTTTACAAATAAAGAAATATATAAAGAAATATTTAATTGGGATCATCTTAAATTTAAAATGAACCCAAAGAAGAGTGCCCGGCTGGCTCAGTTGGTACAGCATGTGACTCTATTTTTTTTTTCTTGGGGACAGAGAGAAAGTCGGGGAGAGAGGCAGAGGAAGAGAGAGAGAATCTCAAGCAGGCTCCACGCTCAGCACAGAGCCCGATGTGGGGCTCGATCCCATGACCCTGGGATCATGACCTGAGCCAAAATCAAGAGTCAGAAGCTCAACCAACGGAGCCACCCAGGAGGCATAGAAAGTGCAACTCTTGATTTCAGAGTTGTGAGTTCAAGCCCCACACTGGGTGTAGAGATTACTTAAAGATAAAATCTTCAAAAATTAAATAAAATGATGTCAAAGACAATGAAATCCTTATGATGTTACTCATTCTTTTCATTTGTATTTTCTTTTCTTTTCTTTTTTTTTAACGTTTTTATTTATTTTTGGGACAGAGAGAGACAGAGCATGAACGGGGGAGGGGCAGAGAGAGAGGGAGACACAGAATCGGAAACAGGCTCCAGGCTCCGAGCCATCAGCCCAGAGCCTGACGCAGGGCTCGAACTCACGGACCGCGAGATCGTGACCTGGCTGAAGTCGGACGCTTAACCAACTGCGCCACCCAGGCGCCCCTCATTTGTATTTTCATTTGTTCAAGTCTGTGTTGTGTGTTTTTCAGGAGTGTTTTGTAGTTTTCTTATTAAATATATGCCTAGCATTTTATTTTTATGTTAGTTTTGTTTTTTTGTGGGATATGGAGGTTTTGCTTCCATTATATCTTCTAACTGGTTTTGTCTCTATATATGAAAGTTACTGGGTTTTGCATGTTAATTTTTTATTCTGCTGCTTCACCAAGTTCTCTTTTGTTTTAAAAGTTTATTTATTTATTTTGAGAGAGAGCAAAAGAGAGAGAGAGCAGAAGAGGGGCAGAGAGAGGGAGAGAGAATCCTAAGCAGGCTCTACACTATCAGCATGGAGCCTGACGTGGGGCTTGAACTCACAAACCATAAGATCAGGACCTGAGCTAAAACCAAGAGTCAGACGCTTAACCGACTAAACCACCCAGGTACCCCTACCAAGTTTTCTTTGTATAGTAGTAAGATTTTTCCATTGATTCTTTCTTTTTTAAAGCTACACTTGTAGGGGCGCCTGGGTGGCTCAGTCAGTTAAGCGTCCAACTTCGGCTCAGGTCATGATCTCGTGGTCATGATCTCGTGGTGCGTGAGTTCAAGCCCCACGTCGGGTTCTGTGCTGACAGCTCAGAGCCTGGAGCCTGTTTCAGATTCTGTGTCTCTCTCTCTCTGACCCTCTCCCATTCATGCTCTGTCTCTCTCTGTCTCAAAAATAAATAAACTTTTAAAAAATTTAATAAAAAAAAGATATGATTGTATAATTATGTCATCAGCACATAGATTTAGTTTCATCCCTTCATTTTCAATTTTTATGTCTCTGATGGCTTTTTCTTATCTAATTGTATTGGCTAACTCCCTACCCAAACTGTTAAATAGGGGCACCTAGCTGGCTCAATTGGTCTAGCATGCAACTCTTCATCTCGGGGTCATGTTAAATAGAAGGGATAATGGTCCTTAATAGACTGAGCCACCCAGGTGCCCCTGATTCTGTACGTTATACAGTGCTCACCCTGATAAATGTACTGGTTAATCCACATAATCTATTTCAGCCATTCCCCCCCCCCCCACCCCACCTACCTCCCTTCTGGTAACTATCAGTTTGTTCTCTATAGTTAAGAGTCTGGGGTTTTTTTTGTTTGTCTCTGTTTTTCTTTGTTCATTTGTTTTGTTTCTTAAATTCCACATATGAGTGGAATCGTATGGGATTTATCTTTCTCTGACTGGCTTATTTCACTTAGCATTATATTCTCTAGAACCATCCACGTTATTGCAAATGGCAAGATTTCACTCTTTATGGCTGAATAATATTCCATTGTGTATATACACATATACATCTTCTTTATCCATTCATCTATGGATGGATACTTGGGTTGCTCCCATATATAGGCTATTGTAAATAATGTTTCAATAAACTTAGGGGGACATATATCTTTTAGAATTAGTGTTTTCACATTCTTTGGGTAAATACTCAGTAGTGGAATTACTGGACATTTTATAAGACTATTTTTGTTGCTGTTGTCGTATGATTACTACTTGGAGAAAGACAGCCCGTATCTTCATTCTTTTGCCCACTCTTGCCTTGTTAATAGAAGTTTCCACTTTTGCATATTTTAGGTAAACAACACTCCTATAAAATCTGTCTCTGGGGGGCGCCTGGGTGGCTCAGTCGGTTAAGTGTCTGACTTCGGCTCAGGTCATGATCTCACGGTTCGTGGGTTCAACCCCTGCATCGAGCTCTGTGCTGACAGCTCGGAGCCTGGAGCCTGCTTCGGATTCTGTGTCTCCCTCTTTCTCTGTCCCTCCCCTCCTCTCAAAATAAATAAATAAACTTAAAAAAAATTTCATTATGTCATCTCTACACCCAACGTGAGCCTCAAACTCACAACCCCAAGACCAAGAGTTGCATGTTCCACTGACTGAGCCAGCCAGGTGGCCCTTTATATTATATTTTAAAAATACAAATGCTTTCCTAAACTAAAATTGATGATTTCTCCTGTGAGGGAATTCTCTGATGCTTCAGAAGTCTGGAGTCAGGACTTAAGTAATTCCCACATTCAGGACATACACAGGGCTTCTCCCCAGTATGAGTTCTGTGATATATGATGAGATGTGACTTTGTGCCAAAAACGTCCCCACATTCTGTACATTTATAAGATTTCTTCCTTGTGTGAGTTCTGGAGTGTACAATTAGTTCTGACTTCCAGAAGAAGGCTTGGCCACATTCAGTACATTCATAGCATTTCTGCCCAGCACGAATTCTTTGATGTCTCATAAAGGATGTGTTACAGGAGAAGGCTTCCTTGCATTCATTACATTCATAGAGCTTCTCGCAAGTATGAATCCTCTGAGGAATGGTGAGTTCTGATTTCTTGCGAAGGCTTTCTTGCATTCATAGGGGCATGAGGGAGCTTTCCGGGGTGGCTACAAATGTCTGTGTCTTGTCGGTGCTTGTTACATAAGTGAATACATTTGTCAAGTCTCACTGGGATTAGGGTTTGTGCACTTTACTGTGTGTTTTCTTAATGTAAAGTTTACCTTGGGGCGCCTGGGTGGCGCAGTCGGTTAAGCGTCCAACTTCAGCTCAAGTCATGATCTCACAGCTTGTGGGTTCGAGCCCCGCGTCAGGCTCTGTGCTGACGGCTCAGAACCTGGAGCCTGCTTTGGATTCTGTGTCTCCCTCTCTCCCTCCCCCTCCCCCGCTCATGCTCTATCTCTGTCTCTCTCAAAAATAAATAAACATTAAAAAATTTTTTTTAAATATATAAAGTTTACTTTGAAAATGTCACTGAAATGTGTCCTTCTACTTGCTATACATCATTCTTCATTTTTTTTAAATTTTTTTTTAACGTTTATTTATTTTTGGGACAGAGAGAGACAGAGCATGAACGGGGGAGGGTCAGAGAGAGGGAGACACAGAATCGGAAACAGGCTCCAGGCTCTGAGTTGTCAGCACAGAGCCCAACGCGGGGCTCGAACCCCAATCCGCGAGATCATGACCTGAGCCGAAGTCGGACGCTCAGCCGACTGAGCCACCCAGGCACCCCATCATTCTTCATCTTTTACAAAACTTGGGGTCTGGGGGAGGGACCCATTTTAGGGACTCCACCCCACATGATCAGAGCAAGTTGATGGTTTGGGAGGGTAATAAGATAAATCCCTTGTCCTGGGTAGTTTGAAGACTTGGAGAAATGGGCCCCCAAATTAGGAATTCGCCTAGGGGTTGGAACATCAAGTGTGTGGGAGGTGCAAAGAGGGGGAGAGAATCGCAAACAGGCTCTATGCAGTGGGAGAGGCATGGGCCAGGCTGAGCGGGCACAGTAAGTGGTCATAGGACATGCGAGGGATGGTGTTCACAGGGGAGAAGCTGGGTCTTGGGGGCACAAAAAGACTCCATGGGCTCAGGGGCTGCAGCCAGTTCTGTAGGAATAATGACAGGAGCTGTCTGTGTGTGTGTGTGTGTTGGAAGATATTTAACAACCAGCTCTCCAGGGAAAAGTATATTATAGATCTGAGCTTATTATACATTTTGCCAATATAAAGGATTGTAGCACTCATATTATGGTGGATTATTAAATATACAATACTCTTCATTGTAAATATTGTATAGCCAATTCATTATCTGAAAGAATGACATTCTTTCATTCACCTTTGCCAAATTCTTGTATCTGTAGCCAACCTGTTTCAACTGCATCCCAATCGGATAACTCATTTGCAAATAAATTCATTGTCATTAAATCTGATAGTTGATCTACTATTAAACTATTTCTCATGGTCGTACACATTATTTTCACGGCACAAAAATTTCTTTTTTAGTTTCAGGAGTAGAATTTAGTGATTCATCACTTACATAACACCCAGGGGGGTGCTTGGATAGCTCAGTCAGTTGTGTGTCTGTCACTTGATTTTGGCTCAGGTCATGATCTCATGGTTTGTGGGATTAAGCCCCACACTAGGTTCCATGCTGACAGCGTGGAGCTTGCTTGGAATTCTCTCTCCCTCTTTGCCCCTCCCCTGTTTGTATTCTCTCTCTCAAAAAATAGAAAAAAAACAGAGGATGATATTAGTTGTGGGTCTTTCATATATGGCCTTTATGATTTTGAGGTATGTTCCCTCATTCCCTACTTTGTTGAGGATTTTTATCGAGAATGGATGCTGTATTTTGTCAAATGCTTTTTCTGATCTATTGAGAGGATCATGTGGCACTTATCCTTTCTTTTATTGATGTGGTACATCACGTTGATTAATTTGTGAATATGGAACCACTCTTGCAGCCCAGGAATAAATCCCATTTGATCATGCTGAATGATTCTTTTAAGGTACCATTGGATTGGATTTGCTAGTATTTTGTTGAGAATTTTTGCATCCATGTTCATCAGGGACATTGGCTTGTAGTTCTCCTTTTTGGTGAAGTCTTTGTCTGGTTTTGGAATCAAGGTAATGCCAGCCATGTAGAATGAATTTGAAAGTTTCCCTTCCATTTCTATTTTTTTGGAATAGTTTGAGAAGAATAGGTATTAACTCTTCTGTAATGTTTGGTAAAGGGGTGTCTGGGTTTTGACTCAGTTCATGATCCCACAGTTCATAGGATCAAGCCCTGCATCAGGCTAACAGCACAGAGCCTGCTTGGGATTCTCTCTCTTTCTCTGCTTATGCTCTCTCACTCAAAAAAAAATCAATAAGCTTTAAAAAGATAAATGATTGGCAGAATCCCCCTGGGAATCCATCTGGTCCTGGACTTTTGTTTATTGGGACATTTTTCATTAGCGATTCGATTTCTTATCTGGCTATAGGTCTGTTGAAGTTTTCTATGTCTTCCTGTTTCAGTATTGGTAGTTTTTTATGTGTCTAGGAATTTATCCATTTCTTCTAGATTGCCCAATTTGTTGACATATAATTTTTTCATAATATTCTCTTATAATTGTTTGTATTTTTGTGGTGTTGGTTGTGATCTGTCCTCTCTCTATAGTAGTTTTATTTATTTAGGTCCTTTTTTTGTGGTTTTTTTTTTTTTTTTTTGGTAAGTGTGTCTAGGGGTTTATCAATTTTATGAATTCTTTCAAAGAAACAACTCCTAGTTTCATGGACTTGTTCTATTGGGGGTTTTCTTTGTTTCTATATCATTTACTTCTGCTCTAATCTTTATCATTTCCCTTCTTCTGGTAGCTTTCGGTTTCATTTGCTGTTCTTTTTCTAGCTCCTTTAGGTGTACGGTTAAGTGTGTATTTGAGACTTTTCTTGCTTCTTGAGGTAGACCTGCATTGCTATATACTTCCTTCTTATGACTGCTTTTGCTGCATCCCAAAGGTTTGGACTGTCATGTTTTCATTATCATTTGCTTCCATGTCTTTTTAAATTTCATCTCTAATTTCCTGGTTAACCTATTCATTCTTTAGTAGGATGTTCTTTAATCTCCATGTATTAGTGATCTTTCCAAATTTTTTCTTGTGGTTGACTTCAAGTTTCATAGCGTTGTAATCTGAAAATATGTATGTTATGATCTCATCTTTTTGTGCTTGCTGAGGCCTGATTTTTGACCCAGTATGTGATGTATTCTGGAGAATATTCCATGTGCAATTGAAAGGAATGTGTATTCTGCTGCTTTAGGATGAAATGTTCTGAATATATCTGTTAAGTCCATCTGGTCCAGTGTGTCATTTAAAGCCATTGTCTCCTTGTTGATTTTCTGCTTAGATGATCTGTCCATTGCTATAAGTGTGTTGTTAAAGTCCCCTACTATTATTGTGTTATTATCAATGAGTTTCTTTATGTTTGTTACTAATTGATTTATATATTTGGGTGCTTTCAAGTTGGGGGAATAAATATTTACAATCACTGGATCTTCTTGTTGGATAGACCCCTTTGTTATGATGTAGTACCCTTATTCATCTCTTGTTACAGACTTTGGTTTAAAATCTAGTTTGTTCGTGGGGTGCCTGGCTGACTCAGTTGGAGGAGCATGTGGCTCTTGATCCCAGTGTTGTTAGTTCAAGTCCCACATGACGTGTAGAGATGACTTAAATAAATAAAACTTTAAAAAATCCAGTTTGTCTGATATAAGTATGGCTACTCTGGCTTTCCTTTGATGCCCATTAGCATGATAAATGGTTCTCCAACCCCTCACTTTCAATCTGCAGGTGTCTTTAGGCCTAAAATGAGTCTCTTGTAGGCAGCATATAGATGGGTCCTGTTTTTTTTTTTTTTTTTTTTATCCATTCTGATATCCTATGTCTTTTGATTGGAGCATTTAGTCCATTTACATTCAGAATGATTGCTGATAGATACGAATTTAGTGCCATTGTGTTACCTGTTAAGTCGTTGTTTCGGGATACTTTCTCTGTTCCTTTCTAGTCTCTTTTGCTTTTGGTCTTTCTTTCCCACTCAAAGAGTCTCCTTTAATATGTCTTACAGGGCTTGTTTAGTGGTCAGGAACTCCTTTAGTTTTTGTCTTGGAACCTCTTTATCTCTCCTTTTATTCTGAATGATAGTCTTGCTGGATAGAGTGTTCTTGGCTGCAGATTTTTCCCAGTCAGCACACTGAATATATCATGTCACTCCCTCTGGCCTGCCACGTTTCTGTGGAAAGGCTTGCAACCTTACTTGTCTTCCCTTGTAAATTAGAGATTTCTTTTCTCTTGCTGCTTTTAGAATTTTTTCCCCTTATCTCTGTATTTTGCAAATTTTACCATGATATGTTTTGGTGTTGGCCTGCTTTTGTTGATTTTGATGGAGTTCTCTGTGCCTCCTGGATTTGAGCATCTGTTTCCATCCCCAGATTAGGAAACTTTTCAGCTATAATTTCCTCAAATAAACCTTCTGCCCCCTTTTCCCTTTCTTCTTCTTCTGGGACTCCTATGATATGAATACTTTATGGAGTCACTGAGTTTCCTAGGTCTACCTTCATAATCCAGTATTTTTCTTGGGGCACCTGGGTGGCTCAGTCAGTTGAGCATCCGACTTCGGCTCAGATCTTGATCTCATGGTTCACGAGTTTGAGCCCTACGTCAGGCTCTCTGCTGTCAGCCTATCAGTGCAGAGCCTGCTTCGGATCCTCTGACCCTCTTTTTCTGCCCTTCCCCCACTTTCACTCTCTCAAAACTAAACATTTAGTATAATGTACTTAATTGTAAATTTATCTAATTTAATATTTAATAATGGCTGTGTTTGACAACCAGCTCACAATGTCACAATGAAACTTTAACAATCAGCTCTTGTAAACCCTACAAGCCAACTCTGGCACACCACTGTCTATCTTCTTTTGTCCACTGAGACAACTTGGGAACAGTCACACCCCAATTGCAATGAGGATGCCTGGTGCCCAGATCTCAGTTTCCCAATAACACTTTCCACCAACCAGAGCTCCCTGGAGAAATGGCTGATTGCAGGGCTGGGACAGAGAAAATACAAGGTGAACCTGGAACATCTTGTTATGCCAGAAAGTAAGGAGATGCTAAGAAAAACGATGGGAGCTGTCACAGCCTAGAGGAGCCTAAGGGGACATGATAATTAAAAGTAATGTGATATCCTGGGGCATCTGGGTGGCTCGGTCCATTAAGCATGTGACTCTTGATCTCAGCTCAGGTCTTGATCTCAAGGTCGTGAGTTCAAACCCCACGTTGGGCTCCGTGCTGGGCATGAAGCCTACTTAGAAAAATGTAATGTGATATCCTAAAACGTTAAAAGGGCATTAGGTAAAAACTAAAGAAAGAAAAGGGAAAAATTTTCAAGTGTTAAAAATCGAATCTAATAGTGATATCAAATTTACCCAAAGTGGGAAAAAATCAGATAGTAACTGTAGCCATATTTCATTTATGCCTATCAATACCTAAATCATATATGAAAAAAATGTGAAACATGCTACCCAACAAAAGAGTAATACCACATGGACACATGAGGTTTTTTTTCCCTAGGACTGCCAGGAGGGTCAGATGGAAAGAAATCTATCACTATAAATCATATTCTATTGATTAATGTTAGGAGAAAAGCAGGATTATCTCCCAGATGTCAAAAACATATATGATAAAAACCGTTAATCATTCCAAATAAAAACTCTTACTATACGAGGAATAGTTAGACATTTCTTTAACATGATAAGATATTTTTATCTCAAACTAATAACCAGCACCCTATTAATTGTGGCACCACAGAAGCCATTCTGGTGAAGTCGGGAAAAAGATGAGATCGGTCCCTGTCAGGGACCTTTTCAAAAAGCTGCTGTAAAGACGGAAAATGTGAAAAGCAATAAACGTCAAACATTAAACGAAAATTTAGAATGTTAATTATATAAATTTGGGGGCAGGCAGTCTCGCCACGCCGTGCTCTATAAAAGGAAAGACAGCCGTAAGTCAACTGGAAGTACTTTGTAATATGATATGGCAAAGGAAGCCAAGGAAATAATACAACTTTATAATTGATTTGACAGATGTCCAATCATTCGTTCCACAGACGTCTCATCACAGACTCTTTATTACTGACCCCACAGATCTCCATAACTCGGCTTACCACCCGCGCCCGCCCATCACTAACCACAGTCACCATTCCTGACAAAACTGTGTGCAGCTGAGTTGCTGCAACAAAGACCCCTTCTGCTTTTTGTCTGCCCCCTTCTCTCAATCCTCACCTATTTGCCGCCAATACACATCCTTTTTTTAAATGTTTATTTTTGAAAGAAAGAGAGACAGAGTCGGAGCCCAAGCTGGGGAGGGGCAGAGAGAGAGGAAGACACAGAATCCGAAGCAGGCTCTGGGCCCCGAGCTGTCAGCACAGAGCCCGATGCGGGGCTTGAACCCAGGAACCGAACCCATGAACCGGAAGATCATGACCTGAGCTGAAGTTGGAAGATGAACCAACTGAGCCACAAAGGCGCCCCCGGCCAACATGCATCCTGGTTAGCCGCTTGAAGTCACAGTTTTCCCAGGCCACCTGGACTCAGGGATTGTGCTCCTGGAGGTTGGTTCTTTGGGGGTTGTTGTCCTAGGGCCCTGGGATGGGGCAGCAGGAAAGGGAGCAGCTTTTAGGGGTTTTGAAACTGCACCCCAGAGTGTAAATTTGGAGAAATTTCTTTTCCTGCTTAAATAGTTAAAATCATACATATAATATATAAAGTATATGTATATATAAATTATATAATGTATACAAATAAAATATTAAAATTATATTATACAGAAATAATATATAAATACAAATTATATGTTATGTATTATAAATATATACTTTATAATATATTTTATATATAAGATATACAAATAATAGAATTAGATATAAAAATATATTATATATAAAAACATAAAACTACACCGATTAATCACATAGATATAAAGGTGTCATATTTTTATTTTTATTATTTTTTTTTTTTAATTTTTTTTTTTTCAACGTTTATTTATTTTTGGGACAGAGAGAGACAGAGCATGAACGGGGGAGGGGCAGAGAGAGAGGGAGACACAGAATCGGAAACAGGCTCCAGGCTCTGAGCCATCAGCCCAGAGCCTGACGCAGGGCTCGAACTCACGGACCGCGAGATCGTGACCTGGCTGAAGTCGGACGCTTAACCGACTGCGCCACCCAGGCGCCCCTTTTAATTTTTTTAATGTTTATTTATTTTTGAGAGAGAGAGAGAGAGCATGAGCAGGGGAGGAGCAGAGAGAGAGGGAGACACAGAATCCGAAACAGGCTCCAGGCTCTGAGCTGTCAGCCCAGAGCCCAACACCGGGCTCAAACTCACAAACCACAAGAGCATGACCTGAGCCGAAGTCAGACGCTTAACTGACTAAGCCACCCAGACACCCCAAGATGTCACATTTTTAAATGTAAAGATGTTATGTGTATGTGATTTACGTAGGATTTAAAAATAATTTTCATGATGGGGCACCTGAGTGGCTCAGTCAGTTAAGCATCTGACTCTTGATCTCAGCTCAGGTCTTGATCTCAGGGTCGTGAGTTCAAGCCTCACATCGGGCTCCATACTGGGTGTGGAGCCTACTTTAAAAAAATTTTTTTTTTTTCATGACAATTGTTGAAATGTGATGGTTAGGGGGGCCTGGCTGGCTCAGTTGGTAAAGCATTCAACTCATGGTCTCGGTCTTATGTGTTCAAACCCCACATTGGGTGTAGAGATTACTTAAAAATAAAATCTTAAAAAAAGAAAGAAACTTGTGATGATTGTATACCAGGTCATTGTACGTTTTATTCCCCTTTGTCCATGAGTTTAAGTCTCCATAATAAAAACATTTAAAAAAAATCATTATTTTAGGAGGGGGTAAATCATTTTGAAAACTGTAATGATAAGAAACATGTTTCTTCTTCTTGCTTTTTAAATTTTATTATGTGTATTTTTTTCCTTTTACATCTTTACCTTTACTCCATCTCCGGGCACACTTCTTTTCTAAAATTTTTTTAAATGTTTACTTATTTTTGAGGGGGGGAGGGGCAGAGAGAGAGAGGAAGACACAGAATTCGAAGCAGGCTCCAGGCTCTGAGCTGTCAGCCCAGAGCCCCACGCAGGGCTCGAACTCAGGAACCGCGAGATCATGACCCAAGCAGAAGTCAGACGCTCAACCGACTGAGCCACCCAGACGCCCCTCCAGGCACACTCCTTAAACCATTGTGTCTATTATGTCTAGAGATGTATAGAAGTGTATGTATCTCCATCAGTTAATATTTGTACATAGGGCAAATCAGCTGGTCTATTTCACCATCATGCAACTAAATTCTCTTATGACCACTAAATGCCTTCATTTGAAGATTTAGAAAGCTGTCCATATATCTAACTATAAAATACTGGTTATATATATATATATATATACACACACACACATACATATATGTATGTATATGTATACATATAGGTATACATATATGTATGTATATATATGTGTATATTCAAATAAATATATTTTTTAATTTTTTTCAATGTTTATTTATTTTTGGGACAGAGACAGAGCATGAACGGGGGAGGGGCAGAGAGAAAGGGAGACACAGAATCGGAAACAGGCTCCAGGCTCCGAGCCATCAGCCCAGAACCTGACGCGGGGCTCGAACTCACGGACCGCGAGATCGTGACCTGGCTGAAGTCGGACGCTTAACCGACTGCGCCACCCAGGCGCCCCTATATTTTTTTTTTTAGAGAGAGAGAGTATGTGAGCTGAGGAGAGGGGCAGAGGGAGAGAGAGAATCTTAAGCAGGCTCCACTCTCAGTGCAGAGCCCGATGCGGGGCTCAACCCCACGACCCTGGGACTGTGACCTGAGCTGAAATCAAGAGTCAGACGCTCCACCCACTGAGCCACCCAAGCGCCCCTGATTCTATATATTTTGATATGCGCATATACATATCTATTTAATTTGTAACAAATATATTTATGTTACACATACACATATATTTATACACATCATCATGGTAGACAGCACAAGGTTTACAATGGACTATGTGGTACCGTGATCCATGGATATGAACACCATGAAATAGCAGTGTGGAGCCCTATTCTCTGATTACTGTGAAGACTGGCCAGAGGCCCAGAGGATCGTGGCATCACTCCTGGACAAAATGACTGGACAAATCCAGAGATCAATAAAGGTGTTCTGTACCTGTGTTAGGGAGGGATTTCACTGACTGGTCTCTGAGCATTTCTACCACGCTGAGGAAGAAAAGCTATTTTTTTTTTAAGTAGGCTCCACACCCAGCACAAAGCTCAGTGCGGGGCTGGAACTCACCACCCTGAGATCAAGAGGATCTGAGATCATGAGTCAGGCACCTAACTGACTGAACCACCCAGGTGCCGCACCGGCAGTCGTCTTTTTAATGCAAAGTCTCTGCAAGAGATACAAACTGTAATCTGACTCTTCTGAGGAGTCGTTCCCAGTTCTGTGTTGCTATAATCCTCCAAATCAAAGCTATTTCTCCTTGTGCAAGATTGTTCCTATTAATTTTTACTAACCTTGTATAATCTGGTGGGAACACTTTTTTAAAAAATATTTTATTTATTTTTGAGAGAGAGTATGAGCTGGGGAGGGACAAATAGAGAGGGTACAGAGGATCCAAAGAAGGCTCTGCACTAACAGCAAGTGAGCCCAATGTTGGGCTGGAACCCACGAACCGCGAGATCAAGATGTGAGCTGAAGTCGGTCACTCAATCCTCTGGTGGGACTACTTCTTGAGGCTTAATGAATGAACTATCTTCTTTTTAAAGCCCACATCTTATTAAAAATTATATTACATATATATTCTCTGGGATAAATGCCCAAGAATACAATTTCTGGAGTGTGTTTAGTTTCATGGAAACTGCCGAACTATTTTCCAGAATGGCTCTCCCATTCTACATTACCACCAGCAATGTATGAATGAACAATTTCTCCCTATCTTTGCTAGCATTGGTGTTATCATTATATTTTATTTCAGCCGTTCTGATATGTGTATCCCGATTTCTCACTGTGGTCTAAATTTGTATTTCCCTGATGGTTAAAGATGTCGAACATCATTCCATGTACTCATTTCCATCTGTACATCCTCTTCAGTGAAATGTCTGTTCATGCCTTTTGCCTACTTTCTAATTGGATTGTTTGTTTTATGCTCTTGAATTTTGAGACTTCTTTTATATATTCTAGAAACGAGTCTTCTGTCAGACATGTACTGTGCCAGCAGTCTCTTCCAGTCTCTTACGTGTCTTTTTCTCTCCCATTTTCACAAAGTATTTTGCAGGGAAAAAAAAAGTTTTTAGTTTTGATGGGGTGCAATTGTTAAATTTTTTCTTTTATGAATCATGCTTTTTAAAAAAAATTATTTATTTATTTTGAGAGAGAGAGAAAGTGCCAGTCAGGGAGGGGCAAAGAGAGAGGGAGAGAGAGAGAGAATCCCAAGCAGGCTCTGCACTGTCAGCGCAGAGCCCTATGTGGGGCTTGAACCCCAAACCCGTGAGACCATGACCTGAGCCAAAGTCGGACACTTAACCGACTGAGCCACCCAGACGCCTCATGAATCACGCTTTTGATGTCCAGTTTTAGACCTCTTTGCCTATCCCTACATCCTAAAGATTTTCTCCTTTGCTTTTTTCTAGAAGTTTTACGTTTCACATTTTTGTGTTGATTTTCATGTGAGATTTGGGGCTTTTTTTTTTTTTTTTATGATGTCTACTTGCACCATTTGTTGAAAAGCTTATCCTTCCCCATTGAATCGCTGTGGCAGCTGTGTCAAAAATGAACCGGCCATACGCGTGTGGAGCTTTTTCTGGATTCTCTATTCTGTTCCACTGATTTATGTGTCCATGCTTCCTCTAATACCACAGTGTTTTATTAACGTAGTTACATGATAAACATTAATATTGAGTAGCGTGATTCCTCCTACTTCCTTACTCTTTTTTATTGAAAGTTTATTTATTTATTTTGGCGGGAGGGAGGCTCAGAGAGTGAAGGAGAGAGAGAACCCCAAGCAGGCTCCATGCTGTCAGTGCAGAGCCCAACTCAGGGCTCGATCCCACAAACTGTGAGATCACGACCTGAGCCGAGATCAAGAATCAGATGCTTAACCGACTGAGTCCCCCAGGGGCCCTCCTACTTTTTTATCCTCTCTCAAAATTGTTTTAGCTATTCTAGATCCTTTGTCTTTCCGTATAAATTTCAGAAAAATTACAGCCTATGTCCACAAAAACTTTTTTGAGATTTTGAAAGGAATTACATGAAGCCTATACATTGATTTGGGGAAAATTGGCATCTTGATTGTGTTGAGCTTTCTTATTCATGAACACAGTGTGCCTCTCTGTTTATTTAAGTCTCTCTTATTTCATCAGCATTTTGGAATCTCTAGACGTACAGATCTTTTACATGTTTTATTAAGTGTATATCCAAGTATTTCATTTTCTTAGGACAGTTTGTAGATCACATTGTATTTAAAATTTCAGTTTCTGTGTGTTCATTTTAGTGATTGTTTCCACGTTGATCTTTAAAAAATTTTTTTTTAATGTTTATTTATTTTTGAGAGAGAGAGGCAGAGCACAAGCAGGGGAGGGACAGAGAGAGAGAGGGAGACACAGAATCCGAAGCAGGCTCCAGGCTCCGAGCTGTCAGCACAGAGCTCAGTGTGGGGCTTGAACCCACGAACCGCGAGATCATGACCTGAGCCGAGGTTGGATGCTCAACCGACTGAGCCACCCAGGTGCTCCTCCATGTTGATCTTTTACTCAGCGACCTTGCTGATCTCCCTGATTAATTCTAGGAAGTTTTGGGGTAGATTTCTTGGGATATTTTACAAAGGCAATGCCACCTGCAAATAAGAACGGTTTTACTTCCCTGTTTATAATCTGGATGCTTGTATTCTTTCTTTTGTGTTATTGGAGCGGTTAGAATTTGTGCTGTGTTGAATAAGACTGGTAAGATCAGATATTTTTGCCCTGTTCCCTATTTTAGTGGGCAATGATTCAGTCCTTTGCCAGTAATATGAGGTCAGCTGTAGGATTTTTGTGAATGCTCTTTATCAAGTTCAGGCAATTCTCTTCGATTCCTCTCTTGCTGAGAGTTGGTTTGTTTTTTTTTTAATCCAAAGCGGATGTTGAATTTTGTCAAATACTTTCTCTGCATCAATGGATATGATTGCGTGATTTGCCTTCTTCAGTTTGTATGGTATAATATGTATATTTGGCCTTTCCCAGTTCCTGGCATTGAGTTCCTAAAACCCTCGGAATTTCCTGAGCTACAGGAATGTCTTTCATTATTCATAATGAGCACCTGATGCAATCCAACCAATCCAGACACCACATCCTCAACTCTCCTCTGTCAGGCTGTTAACATTCCAGGCCACCATCCACCTGCTCTAATCACCCCGAGGCCAGATACCAGACAACTAGGGACAGCTCCTTATACCCAGAACCCACTGAAATTTTTTTCGCTGTTACTGTTTTATTGAAATATATTTGACATAGAGCGTTGTGTAAATTTCAGGTATACAATGTGTTGATTTGGTACATTTCTATATTGTAACATGATTTCCATTGTAATAATAGCATCTCTATCACATCACATAATTGTCCTTTCTTCTCTGTGGTGGAAATGCAGATCTAGGCTCTTAGCAAGTTTGATGATTATAATACAATTTTGTTGTCTGTGGTGGCTCCTTTTATAAGGTCACTAATCCCATAAGACCAGGGTTCTACCGTTATGACCTCATTTAACCTTAATTACTTCCTTATAGTCCCCATCTCCACACATAGCCGCACTGGGAGTTAGGGCTTCAACGTATGAATTCTGGGGAGACACAAACATTCAGTCCATAACATCTATGTTTTCTTCTTGTTCCTTCGTCTTCATTACTGACCCTGGTGCTTCATTATGTGGCCCCTCCGTGGTGTGGCATGCCCCTTCCTCTTGGTATCTATGAGTATAATAAACTCTCTTTTCAATGGCACCTGTCTCCTGACCTATTGGCTTCATTACACCTGAATAATAAAAAATATATATATTTTAGTTTATTTTATTTTCTAAAGTTTATTCATTTTGAGAGAGAGACAGCAAAAGCCGGGGAGGGGCAGAGAGAGAGGAAGAGAGAGAGAGAGGGTCCCAAGCAGGGCCCGCACCCTCAACGTGGAGCCGGATGCAGGGCTCGAAACCACGGGCCGAGAGATCATGACCTGAGCCAAAGCCAGACGTTCAACTGACTGAGTCACCCAGAGGCCCCAGAAACTTATATTTTAAAACATACTGGTACTGTATTTTGCCACTTCTAGTGAAATAAGGAATCCTCACTTCCATTTAGATCCTTTACCTTCCCCACTTTTGTTTCCATCATCAGATATGATACAGTATATAAAACTAATGAGGAAACGGATAGTCTATTGCATGTACCCACACTGCTGCTCCTCCTTCTGAGTCTTTTCCCTTCCTAGTGCTCCAGGATTCTTTCTTTTCTCGTTTTCTGTCTTTTGAAGAATTCGCGTAGCCGATTGTTAAGGTTATGTGTGCTAGCAACAAATTCTTTCAGCTTCCTTTGTCTGAGTAGGCCTTTATTTCCCCATCTTTTAAAAATTTAATTTATTTATCTTTACTTCTTGGATCTTCAGTGCCAAAAAAGGACCTGACTCAGGAACAGCCCAGTGGAGGAGATGAACAGGGCAAAGCGTGGGGGGAAGGATGCGGAGCTTCCATGCCCTTTCCAGGCCCGCCACTCTCCCTACGTCTCCCTACATCGCCCATCTGGAAGCTTTCCGAAGCCCATCCTTTTGGGGTTTTATGGAAGCTTCATTACATAGGCATGGTTGACTAAATTGTGGCCACTGGTGACTGAACACTCTGTAGTCCCTCTCCCCTCCCAAGAGGTCAGTGGGGTGGGACTGGAAGTTCCAGACGGCTAATCACACGGTTGGTTTCCCTGGCAACCAGCCCCCTCTCCTTAGGTACTTTCCAAAAGTCATCTCATTAACATAACAGAAGGCTTTACTGCTCTCATCACTTAGGAAATTCTAAGGGTTTTAGCAGCTCTGTGCCAGAAATGGGAATAAAGACAAAATGTGTAATTCTTACCATAAATCACAATATTACAGTCCACCCCCTGGTCTTTGAACAGGGACCCCTTCCTTATAGCAAAAATAATCATAAATGTTAAAAGATAACGCCACATTATTAGAATCTCATTCAGTCATTAGTAACTATTCAGTCCATCATCATATTATATGAAAATGTCTGCCAGGGTGAAACCACTCAGATTTGCAGGTGAAGGGGAGCAGAATATGTGACCCCAAAACATGCTACTTTGGCATGTGGATTATTTTGAACTGAAGGCAATCAAGACCCAGCAGACTGGAGAAAAACTTTTACCTCTCCCTTAACTACCTAAAATAATTTAGGGATACCTGGGTGGTTCACTCAGTTAAACATCCAACTCTTGATCTCGGCTCGGGTCATCATCTTGAAGTTTGTGAGATCAAGCCCCATGTTGGGCTCCGCACTACCGTTATGGAGTCTGCTTGGGATTCTCTCTCTCTCTCTCTCTCTCTCTGCCCCTCTCTTGCTTGTGCACGCACGCTCTCTCTCAAAATAAATAAATACACTTAAAAAAATAATTTAGAAAGAGGGGCCTTGGTCAAAGAGCTATTACCAGAGACAACTTTTATCTGAATGACCTAACTGAATGGAAGGGCGAATATACAATTACCAAACATCTGCTTTTCTTATTGTCCTGTGAATTACCATCCTCCCATTTGAAACCCCAGGTCCCGATGTTATTTCCCAGCTCAAGATAGCATATACGCCTCAACTGACCGACTTGTCCTTGAGTCTTTTATCTTTGGGCCCCCCCCAAAATTTGTTTTTCTCCTATTAATCTGTCTTATGTCAATTTAAATGTTTATTTATTTTTGAGACAGAGAGAGACAGAGCATGAACAGGGGAGGGGCAGAGAGAGAGGGAGACACAGAATCGGAAGCAGGTTCCAGGCTCTGAGCCATCAGCCCAGAGCCCGACGCAGGGCTCGAACTCCCAGACCGCGAGATCGTGACCTGAGCCGAAGTCAGCCACTCAACTGATTGAGCCACCCAGGCGCCCCTGTCTTATGTCAATTTAATTATTCAACCAGCCAAAGAAACTAGAAGGGTAGAAAGCAATTGTTTCCTCCCCTACACAAGCTTCCATTTCATCTTGTCAGTTTCCCAAAGCAGGAGTGGTGTTGGCAAACTTAGGGTTTCACCCTTTCAGGCATTTGGTATATCAAACTTAGAGCCCCTTTCAAGATGTTAATGTAATACGGGATTTCTCTCATTACATAACAGAACCCCATTTACTCGTTCCCATACTCTCAGCTACTATTTTTCCTTCTTTCCATTTTTACCTGACCTTTTCCCCCTTTGGAAGGGACATTAGTTTCTACCACCACGATGGTATGGATTGCAGGCAGCAATACTAGTCAAGAGAGTGCCTTCCCCTCAGTGCACTCCTGCTCACATAAAGTTACCTAGATGCACTGCCTAGTGGGCTATCTCTACCACCAGGCAATAGGGCTACATTCACTGTTAATCCCATTTTTGCCAGATGAGGTAAAAGCAAATCCTGCCCCATCAGGCCCCTAGGAATCCTGACACAAAAGTCAAAAACACAGTTACATTTCTTGCTTAGGAATCATCCCTGCTTCCAGCCCTTGTAGTTGCAGCCTGGTCCTCTGACCACGGCATCGACTAGGGGGAAAAGGCTGAGGCGAAGGAAGAGTACCAGCACACTCTCCACCCTCTTTTCCCCAAATCCACCAGAAAAAACAGAGGAATCTATCCAGAGGGGACACTCCCGTAGTCCCAGTAATGTTGATGTTGAATGTGTCAATACTACCCAAAGCAATCTACATATTCAATGCAATCCCTATCAAAATAACACCAGCATTCTTCACTGAGCTAAAACAGACAATTTTACAACTTGTATGGAACCAGAAAAGACCCCAAATAGCCAAAGCAATCCTGAAAAAGAAAACCAAAGCTGGAGGCATCACAATTCCGGACTTCAAGCTGTATTACAAAGCTGTAATCATCAAGACAGTATGGCACTGGCACAGAAACAGACATATAGACCAGTGGAACAGAACCCAGAACCCAGAAATGGACCCACAAACGTATGGCGCAAGTATTTTTGACAAAGCAGGAAAGAATAGCCAATGCAAAAAAGGTCTCTTCAGCAAATGGTGTTGGGAAAACTGGACTGCGACCTGCAGAAGAATGAACCTGGACCACTTTCTTACACCATACACAAAAATAAACTCAAAATGGATGAAAGACCTAAATGTAAGACAGGAAGCCATCAAAATCCTAGAGGAGGAAACGGGCAACAACCTCTTTGACCTCGGCCGCAGCAACTTCTTACTTGACAGGTCTCCGGAGGCAAGGGAAACAAAAGCAAAAATGAACTATTGGAACCTCATCAAAATAAAAATCTTCTGCACAGCGAAGGAAACAATCAGTAAACCGAAAAGGCAACCGACGGAGTGGGAGAAGGTATTTGCAAATGACATATCAGATAAAGGGTTAGTATCCAAAGTCTATAAAACACTTCACGAACTCAACCCCCAGAAAACCAATGATCCAGTAAAGAAATGGGTAGAAGACATGAATAGATACTTCACCAAAGAAGACATCCAGATGGCCAACCGACACATGAAAAAATGCTCAACATCACTCACCATCAAGGAAATACAAATCAAAACCACAATGAGATTCCACCTCACATCAATCAGAATGGCTAACATTAACAACCCAGGCCACAACAGATATTGGCGAGGATGCGGAGAAAGAGGATCTCTTTTGCATTGTTGGTGGGAATGCAAGCTGGTGCAGCCACTTTGGAAAACAGGGTGGAGGTTCCTCAAAAAAACAAAAATAGAAGTACCCTACGACGCAGCAATTGCACTACTAGGTATTTATCCAAGGACTACAGCAGTGCTGATTTGAAGGGGCACATGCACCCCAATGTTTAGAGCAGCACCATCGACAATAGCCAAAGTATGGAAAGACCCTAAATGTCTATTGATGGATGATGGATGAAGAAGACGTGAAAGAGATATATATACACATACATACATACATACACACAATGGAATTATTACTCAGCAATCAAAAAGAATAAACTCCTGCCATTTGCAACAACGTGGAAGGAACTAGAGTGTATCAGGCTAAGTGAAATAAGTCAGCCAGAGAAAGACAAATAGCATATGATTTCACTCATATGTGGAATTCAAAATACAAAACAGGTGGACAAAAGGGAAGGGAAGCAAAAATAATGTCAAAACAGAGAGGGAGACAAACCATAAGAGACTCTTAAATATAGAGAACAAACTGAGGGTTGCTTGTGGGGTGTCGAGTGGGGGTTGGGCTAACTGGATGATGGGAATTAAGGAGGGCACTTGTGGGGATGAGCACTGGGTGTTATAGGTAAGCGATGAATCACTAAATTCTATTCTTGAAAAATTCAATTAATTAATTAATTAAAACGCATTAAAAAAAAAAAAGGAAGCATGTAAGCCAGCCCTTCCTGCTTTTATCTCCTCGTGCCCCTCCTTCACCCTTTCTCGTTTTGGACAACCACTGTTTGAATTGCCTGATCCATTTTCTGTCAAACTAGTACTTTGCGGAGGATCTCTCTGCCCATTGTTGGACATTAGCAGCTGTAAAGTGTATCCCTTGGTCTGATGACGTGACGATGGGCTGTCCGATGTAGTGCAGTATCTTCAGTTCTGGTTCTTTCACCGCACTCTGAGGGTCTGCCCCTCCCATCGGGGAAGCAAAGCCCAGTCTAGAGTCAATGACTCTTCCCACTTATAGCCCCCAGGGCTGCCACCACCAGTGTCATTTGCCAGCTATGCTCAGGGCCTTCCCACCAGGGAGTCTGCCACACAGCCATCTGCAGTCTTTATCTCCTTTGCTGACAGAACGGTTCTTACTGACATTTTGTGCCTCGAGGGAGCCCATGGGGATAGCTGCCTGTTTGTTCCAGTCACCTTTTTTTTTTTTAACGTTTATTTATTTTTGAGACAGAGAGAGACAGAGCATGAACAGGGGAGGGTCAGAGAGACAGGGAGACACAGAATCTGAAACAGGCTCCAGGCTCTGAGCGGTCAGCACAGAGCCCGACGCGGAGCTCGAACTCACGGACCGCGAGATCGTGACCTGAGCCGAAGTCGGATGCTTAACTGACTGAGCCACCCAGGCGCCCCTGTTCCAGTCACCTTCTAAACCTGGAAAGGAGTTCTTCTGGTATACCCCTCAAATTTCCATAGGGCTGGGGTGCCTGGCTGGCTCAGTCAGCAGATCATGGGACTCTTGATCTCAGAGTTGTGAGTTTGTGCCCCATGTTGGGTGTAGAGATTACTTAAGAAAATTTTTTCCAGGGGCCCCTGGGTGGCTCAGTCAGTTGAGCATCCAGCTTCCGCTCATGTGATGATCTCACAGTTCATGAGTTCGAGCCCTGCATCGGACTCGCTGCTGTCAGCGCAGAGCCTGCTTCGGATTCTCTGTTGTCCTCACTCTCTGCACCTCCCCTGTTCTCTTTCTCAAAGAAATAAACATTAAACAAAGAAAAAAAATCCATAGGGTTATGCCCTCCATGGGCATCCCTTTAACAGGCCACGTTTCAGTAAAAACTCAAACACACAAACTTTTTACCGCTGTTCAATTCTTCCATCACTGCTAGCAAAAGAGCCTGCGGTTGCGACCACTGAGGTTAATCAGAACGCTGGCCTTCCAAATAGGATGCTGTCCACTCATAGTGGGACTACCGTCCATAAACCAAGCAGCTCTTTTTTGGTCAGTTGAGAGCTGTGCCTAGGGCGTTGTCCAAAGTGCCGATAGGATCCGGAAGTTCCTCACGCAGTTCCAGAGTCAATCCTAGGAAAAAGGGACTCCCTGCTCTTGAGTATCTTCTCCTTGCATTGTGTAGGCAACATGATCCTGTATAACCCATTTGCATTTTATTATGGAATTCTTCTGGGCAGTCCCATACCCTTAGGGTATTTCTCCAACATCATCCTAGACTCTGTGGGCATTCATTTTTTGGTTTATTATTATTTAATAAAGGTTTCTTTTTTAAAACATACAGTTGGTAGGATCTGTTCATACATCTTCACCAGCATCTGGGGGATCTCCACCCTTGGTGTTTCTGGTGTAAATTATTTGAGCTCCGTGTCTTGTTCTGTTTTGTTTAATTTTAACTCCAGTATAGTTAACATACAGTGTCATGTCAGTTTCAGGTGATTCAACACTTCCATACATCACTCGGTGCTCATCACAAGCACCCTCTTTAATCCCCATCACCTACTTCACCTATCCCCCACCCACCTCCCCTCTGGTAACCATTAGTTTCTTCTCTATAGTTGAGAGTCTGTTTCTTGGTTTGTCTCTCTCTCTCTCTTTTTTATCTTTGCTCATTAGTTTTGTTTCTTAAATTCCACATAGGAGTGAAATCATACGGTATTTGTCTTTCTCTGATTTATTTCACTTAGCATTATACCCTCTGCCTCTATCCATATCGTTGCAAATGGCAAGATGTAATTCTTTTTGTGGCTGAATAATATCCCATTGTAGATATACACCACTTCTTTTCTAAAAATAATTTATTTTTAATTTTTTTTAATGTTTATTTTTTGAGAGAGAGAGAGAGATAGCGAGCACGAGTGGGGGAGGGGCAGAGAGAGAGGGAGAGGGAGAATCCCAAGCAGGCTCCATGCCCAGTGTGGAAACCAACACAGGGCTCCATCTCAGGACCATGAGATCATGACCTGAACCAAATTCAAAGTCAGATGCTTAAACGACTGAGCCATCCAGGTGCCCCTATATCATCTCTTTCAGTTCATTTATCTACCAATAGACACTTGGGCTGCTTCCATAATTTAGCTACTACAAATAATGCTGCTAGAAACATATGGGTGCATGTATCCCTTCAATTAATTTTGCATTTTTTGGGGGGTAAATACCCAGTAGTGTGGTTGCTGGATCATACAGTTTTCTTTTTAACTTCTTGAGGAACCTCCCCATATTGTTTTCCAGAGTGGCTGTGCCAGTTTGCATTCCCACCAACAGTGCACGAGGGTTCCTTTTTCTCCACATCCTTGCCAACACCTGTTGTTCCTTGTTTTTTTTTTTTTTTAATTTTTTTTCAAAGTTTATTTATTTTTGGGACAGAGAGAGACAGAGCATGAACAGGGGAGGGGCAGAGAGAGAGGGAGACACAGAATCGGAAACAGGCTCCAGGCTCTGAGCCATCAGCCCAGAGCCTGACGCAGGGCTCGAACTCACGGACCGCGAGATCGTGACCTGGCTGAAGTCGGACGTTTAACCGACTGCGCCACCCAGGCGCCCCTGTTCCTTGTTTTTTTAGTTTAGCCATTCTGACAGGTGTGAAATGATATCTCTTGGTAGTTTTGATTTGCATTTCCCTGAAGAAGGATGACGAGCATCTTTTCTTGTGTCTGTTGGCCATCTGTATGTCTTCTTTGGAGAAATATCTGTTCATTTCTTCTGCCCATTTTTGTAAATAATTTTTTTAATGTTTATTTATTTTTGAGAGTGACAGAGAGAGAATGCGAGTGGGTTGGGGCAGAGAGAGGGAGGCACAGAATCTGAAGCAGGCTCCAGGCTCCAAGCTGTCAGCACAGAGCCTGACGCAGGGCTCAATCTCACGAGCTGTGAGATCATGACCTGAGCCGAAGTCGGACGCTCAACTGACTGAGCCACCAAGGCGCCCCTCTTCTGCCCATTTTTAAGTTGGATTATTTGTGTTTTGGGGGGTGTTGATTTGTATATGTTCTTTATATATTTGGAGACTAACCCTTTATCAGATATCTCATTTGCAAATATCTTCTCCCATTCTGTAGGATGCCTTTTAGTTTTGTTCATTGTCTCCATCGCTGTGCAGAAGCTTCTTGTTTTGATGTAGTCCCAATAGTTCATTTTTCCTTTATTTCCCTTGCCTCAGAAGTCTGTCTAGAAATATGTTGCTATGGCCGATGTCAGAGACATTACTGTCTGAGCTCTCTTCTAGGTTTCACAGGGTTTTATGGTTTTAGGTCTTTAATCTATTTTGAATTTGTTTGTGTGAATGGTGTAAGAAAGTGGTCCAGTTTCATCCTTTTGCATGTAGCTGTCCACCATTTGTTGAAAAGACTGTCTTTTTCCCATTGGATATTCTTTCCTGGCTTGTCGAAGATGAATTGACATATAATTGTGGGTCTATTTTTGGGTTTTCTCTTCTGTTCATTGATCTGTGTGTCTATTTTTGTGCCAGTACCATACCGTTTTGATTACTACAGCTTTGTAATATAACTTGAAGCCTGGAATTATGATTCTTCCAGCTTTGCTTTTCTTTTTCTAACTTGCTTTGTATCTTTGGGGTCTTTTGTGGTTCCATACAGATGTTATAAATTTTGGTTTCTAGTTTGTGAAAAATGCTGGTGGTATTTTGAGAAGCATTGCATTAAATGTGTAGCTTGCTTTGGGTAGTGTAGACATTTTAACAATATTTTTTCTTCTAATCCATGAACATAGAATGTCTTTCCATTTGTTTGTGTTGTCTTTCATCAGTGTTTTATAGTTTTTAGAGCAATGGGGCTTTCACCTTTTTGGTCAGGTTTATTCCTAGGTATCTTGTTATTTTTGGTGCTATTGTAAGTGGGATTATTTTCTTAATTCCTCTTTCTGCTGCTTCATTATTTGTGTATAGAAATGCAGCAGATTTCTGGACATTGCTTTTGTATCCTGTGACTTTACTGAATTCATTTGTCAGTTCTAGTGTTTTTGGATGGAATCTTTTGGGTTTTCTCTATATAGTACCATGTCATCTGCAAATAGTGAAAGTTTTACTTCTTCCTTACCAATTTGGATACATTTTATTTCTTTTTCTTGTCTAAGTTCTGAGGCTAGGACTTTCAGTACTATGTTGAATAAAAGTGGTGAGAATGGGCATCCTTGTCTTATTCCTGACCTTAGGGGAAATCTCTCAGGTTTTCCCTATTGATTATCATATTTGTTGTGAATTTTTCATATATGGCCCTTATTATGTTGAGGTATGTTCCCTCTAAACCTACTTTGTTGAGAGCTTTCATCATCAATAGATGTTGTCCTCTGTCAAATGATTTTCTGCATCTATTGAAATGATCATGTGGTTTTTTAATCTTTCTCTTATTGATGAGATGCATCACATTGATTGATTTGCAAATATTGAACCATACCTGCATTCTGGGAATAAATCCCACTGGATTGTGGTGAATGATTTTTTAAAAACATATTGTTGGACTTGGTTTGCTAGTATTCACTGAGGATTTTTTGCATCCGTGTTCATCTGAGATATTGTCCTATAGTTCTCTCTTTTTGTGCCGTTTTTATCCAGTTTTGGGATCAGGGTGGTATTAGCCTCATAAAATGAATTGGGACGTTTTCCATCTTTTTTGATTTTTTGGAATAGTTTGAGAAGAATAGGCATTAACTTTTCTTTAAATGTTTGGTAGAATTTGGGGTGCCTGGGTGGCTCAGTTGGTTAAGCATCCAATTTCTGCTCAGGGCATGATCTTGCCGTTCCTGGGTTTGAGCCCCAGGTCTGGCTCTGTGCTGACAGCTGAGAACCTGGAGCCTGCTTCGGATTCTGTCTCCCTCTCTCTCTGCCCTTCCCCGGCTCACGTTCTGTTTCTCTGTGTCTCTCAAAAATAGATAAACATTAAAGAAATTCCAAATGTTTGGTAGAATTTGCCTGTGATCTGTCTGCTTCTGGATTAAAAAAATTTTTTTAATGTTTTTATTTTTGAGACAGACAGAGACAGAGCATGAGCAAGGGAGGGGAAGAGAGAGAGGGAGACACAGAATCTGAAGCAGGCTCCAGGCTCTGAGCTCGAACTCACGGACTGTGAGATCATGACCTGAGTTGAAGTCGGACGCCCAACTGACTGAACCACCCAGGCGCCCCTGTCTGCTTCTGGATTTTTGGTTGCTGCAATTTTTTTTTTTTTTTTTTTGGATTACAGATTCAATCTCCTTGCTAGTAATTGGTCTGTTCAATTTTCTCTGTCTTCCTGCTTCAGTATTTTAAAAATGTATATTTATTTATTTTGAGAGAGAGAGAGGGCATGCAAGCAGGGGAGGGGCAGAGAGACAGGGAAGGGGAGAATCCCAAGCAGGCTCTGTACTGTCATTGCAGAACCCCATGTGGGGCTCCATCCCACAAACCATGAGATCATGTCCTGAGCCGAAATCAAGAACCAGACACTCAACTGACTGAGCCACCCAGGTGCCTCCCTGCTTCAGTTTTGATAGGGTATATGTTTCTAGGAATTTATCCATTTCTTCTGGGTTGTCCATTTGTTGGCATAGTATTCTTTTACAATTGTATTTTGTGGTGTTCATCGCTCTTCTTTCCTTTGTGGTTTTGTGTATTCATTTTTTTTTTCTTTGATGAGTCTTGGCTAGAAGTTTATCAGTTTTGCTGATCTTTTCAAGGAACCAGATCCTGGTTTCATTGATCTCTTCTATTTTTTTTTTTTCATTTTCTGCTGATAATTTTCTGCTGATAATAAAATACCATTTATTTCTGCTCTAATCTTTATTATTTCCTTCCTTTTGCTGGTTTGGGGTTTTGTTTGTCATTCTTTTTCTAGCTTCTTTAGGTGAAAGGTTAGGTTGTTTATTTGAGATTTTTCTTGCTTCTTGAGGAAGGCCTTTGTTGCTGTAAACTTCCCTCTTAAACTGCTTTTGTTGCATCCCAAAGGTTTTAGAACGTTGTGTTTTCATTTTTGTCTGTTTCTGTGTACTTTTTGATTTCTTCTTTGATTTCTTGGTTGACCCATTCATTGTTCAGTAGCATGTTATTTAACTTTCATGTATTTGTGGTCTTTCCAGATTTTGTCTGGTTGATTTCTAGTTTCATAGCAAGTGGTCAGAAAGATGCAGGGTATGACTTTGATCTTTTTTAATTTGTTGAGACTTGTTTTGTGACCTAATATGTGATCTGTTCTGGAGAACGTTCCATGTGCACTTGAAAAGAATGTGTATTCTACTGTTTTAGGATGGAATGCTTTGACTATATCTGTGAAATCCATCTGGTCCAGTGTGTTATTCAAAGCCAATGTTTCCTTGTTGATTTTCTGTTTGGATGATTTATCCATCTATGTAAGTGGTGTGTTAAAGCCCTGTACTATTGTATTACTATAGATTAATATCTTTATGTTTGTTATGAACTATTTTATATATATGGGTGGTCTCATGCTGGGTGCATAAATATTTACAATTGTCATATCTTCTCATTGGATTTTCCCCTTTATTGTTATATAGTGTCCTTCTTTGTCTCTTGTTACAGTCTTTGTTTAAAAGTCTATTTTGTCCAAAATAAGTAATGCTACTCTGGCTTTCTTCTGACATCCATTTGTACGATAGATGTTTTTCCATCTCATCACTCTCCATCTGTAGGTGTCTTTAGGTCTAAAATCAGTCTCTTGTAAGCAGCATATAGATAGGTCTTGTTTGGTTTTTTTTTTTTTAATTTTTTTTTCAACGTTTATTTATTTTTGGGACAGAGAGAGACAGAGCATGAACGGGGGAGGGGCAGAGAGAGAGGGAGACACAGAATCGGAAACAGGCTCCAGGCTCCAAGCCGTCAGCCCACAGCCTGACGCGGGGCTCGAACTCACGGACCGCGAGATCGTGACCTGGCTGAAGTCGGACGCTTAACCGACTGCGCCACCCAGGCGCCCCTGGTTTTTTTTTTTAACCCATTCTGATACCCTACGTTTTTTGTTTGGAGCATTTAGTCCATTTATATTCAGAGTAATTATTGATAGATATGTATTTATTATATTTTGTACTTGTTTTGTGGTTGTTTTTCTCTGATCCTTTCTTCTCATTCTCTTTTTCATGGTTTGCTGGTTTTCTTTAGCGACACACTTGGATGCCTTTCTTTTCATTCTTTGTATATCTATTAGTGATTTTTGATTTGTGGTTACCATTAGGTTTATATATAACCTCTGCCTATAGCAGTCTATATTAAGTTGATGGTTGCTTACATTTGAGCTCTATGTGATGAAATCAGTTTAATAAGTCCTTTAATAAGGAGCCCCTGAAGGCCTGCCTTGGCCTAGGAATCTTGAATCTTCAGTCTCTCAGAGACAGTAGCTGGGGTTATAACCTTATAGTTGGGAACTGTTTTTTTTTTTAAAGATTTCATTTTATTTTATTTTTGTTTAATGTTTATTTATTTATTTTGAGAGAGAATAAGAGCAGGAGAGGGGCATAGAGAAGGGGAGAGAGAGAATCCAAAGCAGGCTTCTGTGCTGTCAGCATGGAGCCCGGCGTGGGACTCAATCTCAGATCGTGACTTGAGCCAAAATCAAGAGTTAGATGCTTAACCAACTGAGCCACCCAGGCATCTAAAGATTTTATTTGAAGTGATCTCTACACCCAATGTGAGGCCCAAACTCATAACCCTGAGGTCAAGAATCACACACCCCACTGACTGAGCCAGCCAGGCGTCCTCTAGTTGTGAACTATTTTATGGAGTTTGTCATATGTCGTTTGCCAAACAAGACTAGGTTATGAGCTTATTCCGAACTTTGCCTTTGGACTACTTTTTGGCTCAGATTTGTTCACTGGGTCTTTGCCTTGGCCGACTTTTTCGCAGGAAGATCATTTTACATCCTTTGGTCATAGAGGTAGCTTCAATTAATAATGTCTAATAGCAAAGCATTAAGTGCCCTTCAAATGGAAATTCTCTAGTTCACAGTCCTTGTAGTAGTCCCTGGGAGGCGTTCACAAGTTTTTGCCATAAGGCTCAATCTAAGCTCCATGTGGGCTATTGCATAATTTGTCCCTATCAACACTTGTTGACTAAGAAAGAATTCACTGAAAGGTTGCCTGGGTGGTTCAGTCAGTGTTGACTTCGGCTCAGGTCATGATCTCATGGTTCGTGAGTTCAAGCCCCGTGTCGGGCTGTGTGCTGACAGCTCAGAGCCTGGAGCCTGCTTCCGATTCTGTGTCTCCCTCTCTCTGCCCCCTCCTGCTTGCACTCTGTGTCTCTCTCTCCCTCTCAAAAATAAATAAACATTAAAAAAAAGAATTCACTGAACATTTAAACAAAGAGGCATTGCCTTGGGCAATTTGAATTGCAATTTATGAGATCCAAATTCAGGTGGAAACCTAAATTATTGATGGGGTTTTGGAGTGATGGGGGTTTAGAGCTGGTGGCCAAGAAAGAATTCTCGAGACGTCTTTGGTGCAAAAAGGTGATTTTATTAAAGTATACAGACAGGATCCGTGGGCAGGAAGAGCTGGGTTAATAGTGTGAAGGATGACTGATTGTATACTATGGAGTTGGCGGAGGTAAAGGTAAAAAGGAAAATTTCCAGAAGGATTTCCATATGCTAAAGAGGACTCTTAAGATACTGGAGGCCTGGCTATTGTCAAGTTAAGGTTGTTTTACTTCTAGTAAGGCAGTAACATTATGACAGGAGGGGATTTCCGGAGAAATGTTATATTCTGTATTTGCCTCAAGTAGTTCTCAATGGGCTGCAGGTTATAAAGAAATTTAATTTTACTTGCTATTTCCTTCTTGCCTTTGTTCCCTACATCACTATGGAGGGGAGGGTGATATGAGGGGCTCCAGAAAACTGAGTCTATAGGCTTCTGGAGATTAGACTATTGATAAGATTGCCTTCTTCTTGTAATTTACTAAGATACTTATAAACTGATGGAGACTCCTGATCTCTATCAGTTAACCATTTGTTTTCTTTCCTTTCCTTTGTTTTTGGGCAGCCAGGAATATCCCGCATATCCCACGGAGGGGGCAGGAGGCGGGGTTGGGGGGAGTGGGGGAGTGGGGGAGTGGGGAATGGGGGGTTGGGGGGTAGGGTTTTCGTAGTGTCAGCTTGCCTTATGCTTCCTTATCATTATGTTCTGAGGAAAACAAAGACAGGGCAGATTTATGTAGGCGTTTATATAGGCAAAAGCCTATAGTGTCCTTCTCATTCAGGTCCTCTACACAAAACAGGGATTGAAACTAGGTTAACTGGGATTAGTTGCGTTAATATGCAAATAAGGGATTGGAACTTGTCAAATCGCCTTGTCTCCTTTCAAAGTGAAATTGGGAATGGTTCGGGTGTCCTGGTGAGAAGTTAAGTCCAGGTGGAGGGCTTGGAGCTGCCTGAAATCTTTCACAGGCTCAAGCAACTGTTCTGCACTGAGGGCTCAGGCACTCTTACTGATTCCCATTTAGCGTGTCCAATTAAGATTGTTTTGAAGGGTGGATTTACATGCCTTCTGGGTTACAGTGTTGGGCAGGGAAAACATTCCCCGGTCACATACAATGTCCATCCCCATCATACAATTAGATTAATGTTTATTTATTTTTGGGAGAGACAGAGACAGAGCTTGAGCGGGGGAGGGGCAGAGAGAGAGGGAGACACAGAATCCATCCGAAGCAGGTTCCAGGCTCTGAGCTGTCAGCACAGAGCCCAACGCGGGGCTCAAACTCACGGACTGTGAGATCATGACCTGAGCCGAAGTCGGACGCCCAACCGACTGAGCCACCCAGGTGCCCCCACAATTAGATTAAAAAGTTGCAATCACTTCACATGAAGCCCATTCAGACATACCAATTCTTCTACAAACTTTTACCTTAATTTTATCAGCCCTTATGTAGGGGAAGAAAAGTTTTCTTTTCTTCCCTTCTAGCTTCTTCGGCTGGTCTAATATTTAAATTAATATAAGACAGATCAAGAGGAGAAAAACACAAGTTTAATCACATGTATACCTCCTGTGTACATGGGAGACACCCAGGAAAACTGTGTAATTCTCCCAAAAAGGTCAAAGCCATCCCTTAAATGCCACCTTCAGCTAAAGACAAAAGAAGTAAAGCACAGTAAACAGGGGTGGGGTTCTTATGCAGACTTAAGTCACTGTCTTCTCCATGGATAAGAGTTTCTAGAGATTGAGTCACCCTGGTACAACAAGGAAGACACTTTTATAAGTGGAGATTTCCTTTATACATGTAAATGTCTCTTACCAAATGGTAACTTCTACTCAATTTTCAGAGTTTCACCTGTGTCTGCTCTTTCTTGAAAATAAGCGGCTTAAATAATTCCCCTGCCAAAGAAGAACCTTTTGGGGTGGTAAAGTGTGCTCCCCTTAGCTTACATTTCTAACTGTAGCCTCCATTAAGATTTCATCAACAGGTTTTGGTACCACAGTTCATGGGGCTCCTATATCAAGGAGTCCGGGAAACTTCTCCACCCCCTGACCATTTTACCTACTCTGCTACAATAAGCTTTTGGGTCTTCAGTGAGGGATCAAGCCAAGGTGTTGCATCCACACGACTCCTGAAACAGAATGCTACGGGCACCAGTGACAGTCACAACAAAGTTTATTACAATGAGAGGCAAGGCCGACCGATCGGGACCAACACTCTTGATAAGAGTGCGGCCTCGAACAGCCGGGGCGCAGAGTTTTTATAACCGATCACATCGTTTTATCATCACCTTTATCATCACCTGGGAACAGAACAAAGAAACAGGTTCCAGATGAGTTAGAAACAGTTGCCTAATGAGGTGTTTACTTTAGACTTTCTGCCTCTAAGTTGCAACCAGTGGATCTCCTTGACCCTGCCTCTGATGCTCTTTTCTTTGAACTTTTGTTTCTTTAATTGGTGAAGTCTAATTTACAAGAGTATGAGGCGTAATTTATAAGAGTAAAGCAAGGCTGTTACCTCTTAACCTTCAATGTCAACACAAAGCTGTTATTTTTCAAGCTAAGCATTAGCCCTACACTACAATTTAACCCTTACAAAGGGACTATGACCCTTTTGTCAATTTTTAAAAAATATTTTATTTTTAAATGCTTATTTATTTTTGAGAGAGAGAGAGAACGTGTGCGTGAGAGAGAGTGGGGGAGGAACAGAGCTAGAGGGAGACACAGAATTGGAAGCAGGCTCCAGGCTTCGAACTGTCAGCACAGAGCCGGACTCAGGGCTTCAACTCACGAACCGTGAGATCACGATTTGAGCCCAAGTTGGACACTTAACCGACAGAGCCACCCAGGCGCCTCTCTAAGATGTTGTTTTAAGTCATCTCTACACCCAATGTAGGGCTCAAACTCACAGATCAAGAATTGCATACTCCACTGAATCGGCCAGGGGCCCCCTTTTGTCAACTTTTGACTTGATTAATCTGCCTAAGCATTGTCCCATGGAATTGCTTTAAACTGGGGTAAATAAAGCAGAATTGTTTGGGGCTCTTTAATATTGGGGCACCTGCGGGGGGGGGTCCCTTTGGCCCACCCAACCTTTGGTGGTGCTGTAATAAAACCTTTGTTTTATTCCCATCAATGTCTGTTTTATTCATTCCATTTCTTAATAACCATCAAAACAGGTCTATCTTGCTGGGATGAGAGTCCTGTGACTCTCCCCTTTCTGTTTCCTCTTTGTTTTGCTTCTATAATTTTTGCTTTATTCACCTGACTTTTAAATAACTGTTGAAAAAAATTTCCACCTGGTCGGGATGAGTCCTCAGAATCCCCCCCTCTGAGTCTCCCCATTCACTTGTTAATTAACCTAATGTTTCTATTAGCATCTTTAAGATCCGGGAGGAGAAACTGAGACTGCAAATTCGCTAAAGCTTCCGGAATTGTTTTTAAGTTTTGCAACAATAAGGTTGTATGCGGTATACCCTGTGAGGGGCCCCGCTTGAATCACAGCATTTCCCTTGACGTGGGTAGTGAGCTCTGAGTCCTGTATCAACCCAAACTTGCTTTTCCACTCTGTGGCACTCAAAAACCCAAGACCCAGCTCCTAAGTAAGTTATTTGCATAATCCGTTTGGTAAAAGCTCCTTGGGAAGCTAAGGGTACCGATCTACAAAATGAAACAACTCCTTCCCACTGATACCCCCACCCCCCCCAATTTCAATAGTTTCTTGGCTTTGCCCTCCCCCCATCTTGATTTTTACCTTGGGGCGGGGGGGCCTGCTTTGAGGCTAGTGGCTGAGGCTCCCTGAAATCTGAACTTGGACTAGCCTCAAAGTCTGACCCAGCTTCTCTTCTTACTTTTTGTTTGTTTGTTTGTTTGTTTCGCTATTGTAAATTACAATAACCAAGGGATTGAATTATTTTGCCTTTTTCTTATGCGCTTGTTAGTTTCTCATTGCTTCCTTATGCATTCAGTGAACAACTGCTTGGGAGTTGGATCCATTTCTAAATTTCATTGGTAATTTTTATCTTTAGTAACTGTGCATAGCACAGCTGCTCTTCCAAACCTTAGGTGACCACGTGGCCACCGAGGAATCAAAGGTTCCTCCCTCACCCGCCCTTTCATCCTTCTCTTTCCAAACCACTTGTTTCCAGCCGGGGCCATTCTTAGCAAATCTCACTTGTCTGACACCAACAACGTTTGGTTCCTGGACCCAATGTGGGGGGGGGGGGGGGGAAGGGGAGGGGATTCTGACACAACACCAAGCCATTCTGATCCTATTTACCCGGAGATAGCACCGGATTCTACAGATTAAGGGTTCAGTCCTATAAGACTCCCCCTCCCCCCCTTCAGATGGCAGTCACAAGCTCAAGTTACCTGTACTTATGACCAACTGGCTATAAACCAGAGGTTCCCACGACCCCTCCTAAGGCTCAGTCAATTTGCTAGCTCGAATAACTCACATAATTAGCAGCTCACATAACTCAGAGGGACATGTTACTTACTAGATTACCGGTGTTAAAAAGAAAACCACTGGCCCAAAGTTAAATCACTTAGGGTTGAGGCCCTGAGTCAGGAAACCAAGACTTAATACCTAACCTAACTGCAGTTTCAACCCCCTGGTAATGTCACCTTTAACCAGTCAACATGGGAATTTCCTGGGCAGCACTAGGAAATGTACTGATAGACCCCTTCCGTTCCCCCTTAGGAGGGTGACCTTGCCTAAAACAACAGATTCTTTGCTAATATTTTCCTTTTTCCTACTCCCTCTCTACCTTTAAAAACCTTTCCCTTTCTGTAGCCCTTTGGAGCTCCCCTCTTCTTGGTAGACCGGATGCTACTCAATTCATGAATCAATTCATAAAGCCCATTAGATCTTTAAACTTTAGTCCATTAAAAAAAAGGAAATAAAATTTACACGATTGAATTTTTGTTACTGTTTTAAAATTTATTTATTTATTTATTTTGAGAGAGAGAGAGAGAGAATGCGAGCAAGCATGAGCAGGGGAGGGGCAGAGAGAGAGGGAGAGACAGAGAGAGACACCGAGAGTATCCCAAGCAGGCTCTGCTCTGTCAGTGCAGAGCCCTACTTGGGGCTCGAACTCATGAACCATGAGATCATGATCTGAGCCGATATCAAGAGTCAGATGCTTAACCGACTGAGCCACCCAGGGGCCCCTTTTTTTGTTGTTTTTAAATTTTTGTTATTTAACACCGGTTTATTACAGCCAGACGGAAGAGATGCATAGGGCAAATTACATGGGAAGGGACAGAGTTTCCATGCCCTCTCTAGGAGTGCCATTCTCCCTGAATCTCCATGTGTTCACCAACCCGGAAGCTTTTTATTTCCTCTTCTTAGCTGAGGATAGTTTCACCAGATACAGAATTTGTAGTTGACAATTCTTTTCTCTCAGCACTTTGAAAAATGTTATGCCTCTTCCTTCTGGTCTCCACATGAGAAATATACTGTCATTTTTATTGAAAAATTGTTTTTCATTAAAAAAATGGGGATATAGGGGCACCTGGGTGGCTCAGTCGGTTGGGTGGCCGACTTCGGCTCAGGTCATGATCTCACCATCCGTGAGTTCAAGCCCTGCATCGGGCTCTGTGCTGACAGCGCAGAGCCTGGAGCTTGCTTCAGATTCTGTGTCTCCTTCTGTCTCTGCCCCTCTCCCCACTAGCACTCTGTCTCTCTTTGTCTCAAAAATAAAATAAAAACATTAAAAAAATTTAAAAACGGGGATATAATTGACATATAATATTGTGTGGGCTCAAGGGGTATAAATGTATTGATTTGATACATTTATGCATTGCTGTATGATCACCACCATAGCATTAGCTAATACCTTCATTCTGTCCCATAGTTACCATTCCTTTTTTGTGGTGAGAACATTTAAGATCTACTCTCTTAGCAATATTAAGGATATGATATAGTATCATTAGCTATATTCATTATGCTGTGCATTAGATCTCCAGAACTTATTTGTTAGTTGCAAGTTTGTACCCTTAAACAACATCTCCCTAATTGTCTCACCCAACCTGCTGTCATTTATTTGTTTATTTATTTAAAAATTTTTTAAGGTTTGTTTATTTTTGAGGGAGAGAGAGACAGAGCATGAGTGGGGGAGAGGCAGAGAGAGAGAGGGAGACACAGAATCCAAAGCAGGCTCCAGGCTCTGAGCTGTCAGCACCGAGCCCAACACGGGGCTTGAACCCATGAACCTTGAGGTCATGACCTGAATTGAAGTTGGACGCTTAACTGACTGAGCCAGTCAGGCACCCCTATTTATTTATTTTTTTAAGTAGGCTTTATGACCAGCATGGAGCCCAAAGTGAGACTTGAACTCATGACCCTGTGATCAAGACCTGAGCTGCAACCCAGACCCAGAGTCAGATGCTAAACCATCTGAGCCACCCAGGCATCTCCAATCTGCTGTCATTTAAATTGGTGTTCCCTTAGAGGCAATGCTTTGTCTCTGGTTGCTTTCAAGACATTTTCACTGTCTTTAGTTTTCAAAAGTTTAGTTATGATATATCTTGATGTGAACTTTTTTGGGGGTTTATCCTGTTGAGACTGCCTCGGCTTCGTGGATCTGTAGGTTTGTGTCTTTTGCCAAATTTGGAACATTTCATTACTTCATATAGTCCTTTGGGGGCTCAGTTGAAAGAGCGCATGACTCTTGATCTTGGGGTTCTGAGTTCGGGCCCCACGTTGGGTGTAGGGATTACGTAAAAATAAAATCTTAAAACAAACAAACAAACAAACACCCAAATACTATTTTGGCCTCACTGTCTTTCATACTTCTGGGACTTCCATGATAATGAATGTTACGTCTTTTGTTATTGTCTCATAGTTCAATATTTTCCGTCAATTTCCTCTCTGTTGTTATGATTGGATTGATTCTCTTGATCAGCTTTCAAATGTATTGATACTATCTTCTGTCATCTCCACTCCACTCCTAAGGCTATGAAAAAAAGGACAACAGGCCCCAAATGGAGTCATTTGTGCTAAACCCTCATCACCAAATGGAGACTTAATAGCTAACCTAATTGTAGTTTGTCTTTCCCTGGGATGTAATCTAAACCAGTCAGTCTGGAATTTCCTGGTCAGCACTAGTGAGGTAATTGCTCGTAGACCCCCAAAGGAAGGTGACCTTGCCTGAAACAATTTGTTCTCTAGTAACTTCCTTGTCCTGCCTCCTAATACTTACAAAAAAATCTTCTAGTTTGTGCAGATCCTTTGTATTTACTGGATGGAACGCTGCTAGATTCAGGAATCATTGAATAAAGCCGATGAGAGCTTTAAATTTACTCAGATGGATTTTGTTTTTTGCAAAGCCCATCCAGTGAGTTTTTCATCTCTTTTATTGTATTTTTCAGTGCTGTAATTTCCATTGGGTGTTCAAAAAACAACTTCTGTTTCTTTGCTGAGGTTTTTCTTGTTTTGCATGTGTTCTAAGAGAGTTTGTGGAATGTAGAATTGATTGTTGAAGCATCTGATGATAACTGCTTTAAAGTCCTTGTCTGATAATCTGAAATTCTGAGTCATCTCACTGCTGGCGTCAGTTGATTGTCTTTCCTCATTCAAGTTGTGATTTTCTTGGTCCTTGGAATGATGGATAATTTTCCATTGTATCCTGGGCATTTGTCTATGATGTTAGGAGACTCTGGGTCCTATTAAAATCTTTTATTTCAGCGGCCCGTTACCCGGTTTAGCATGAAGGTTTTGACCTAGTTTTTGTGTCATAGTTCCAATGGAAGTTTGTTTTTCTTTCTTTTTTTTTAAGTTTATTTATTTATTTTGAGAGAGAGAGGGAGCACAAGTGGGGGAGGGGCACAGAGAGAGAGAGAGAGAGAGAAAGGGAGACTCCCAAGCAGGTTCCACGCTGTCAGCACAGAGCCTAATGCGGGGCTCAAACTCATGACTCGTGAGATCATGACCTGAGCCAAAGTGGGACGCTTAACCGGCTCAGCCATCCAGGCGCCCTGGAAGTTTATTTTTCAGAAAATTTGTGGTGCTATTTTCATCTGCTTGGTTTATCTGGTATCTCTGGGGGTTCCATTTATTTCTGCTGGTTTATGCCTGAGGGGGTGGGAAAGATTTCTACAAGCCAGACCTCCGGGTGTCCCCCCCCCCCCCCCCCCCCCCCCCCGTGGTAGAGGGATATGATGGGCTCCTGTGACCAGTGCCTTATGGTTGCTGAAGGGGAATCGTAGGCCTGCAAGGTCAAAGTGGCATCAGGGCCAGGATGCTTGTTGTGGCTGAGTCCCTTTTGCTGGTTCCTCCTGCCTGCCCCATTATCTCCGGTCACGTGACAGGTTTTCCAGGTCTGGCTGCCTGCTTGGATTCTTCGTGCTGATTTCACCCACTTGCCTTGTGCTTCCTGTTGGGAGAAGAAAATCTCAGGTCTGGGAGGCCTTCAAGGTAAAAGAAGTTTTCCTCTTGCTGTGGCTGCATCCGTCCTACAGCTTCCCCCTGCCTGTGGCAGTGCTGGTGGGAGAGGGCAGTCTCAGGCCCAGTGGAGAAAGAGAGAACTTCTCTCTTATTATAAACCGGCTCCCAATCCATCCCCTTGTGGTTACTGGGCTTGCCTCGTGTGGTCAGAGGGACTTCCATTTGATCCAGGGGAGAAATGAACCTACTTAAGCTGCCTCATGTTGCCCGGTTGGATGTCAGGAAATGCTGGGCCCAAGTTGCCTTCTGTTGGGTGGGTGATGATATGGGAAACAAAGGCAAAAGAAAAAATTAAATTGCCTTACTACTTACAGCCCACTGACAAGTCCTTGAAACAGGCAGAATGACCTGGGGGCGCCTGGGGGGCTCAGTCAGTTAAAAGTCTGACTCTTGATTTCAGCTCAGCTCACGATCTCACAGCTCATGAGTTCGAGTCCCACGTTGGGTTCTGTGCTGACAGTGCGGAGCCTGTTTGGGATTCTCCCCCACCCCTCTCTCTCTAATAAATGAATAAATAAAACTTAAAAAAGAAAAAATGACCTTCCTCTGTACCTCAGCTGCCTCGATGTTGATACTTTGCTAAGGGCAAAAGGCAATCTTAGCCCAATCCCCCAAGATCCTGTGAGTCTACTCTAAACATAGAAATCCCTTTGGAAATTTCCTTTATCTTTATTCCAACAAGATGTATGTTGGCAATCATACTCCAAGCATATGGCTCACTGATTAACATCTGAAGGGTCTCATGACTGAGGTTTTACTAAACATTAATAAGTGACCTTTTCCTAACAATAGCTGCCCCCCTCAGGGCCTTGGAAACCTTGTTTCCAAAATACCTGGGAGATTTGTGCTGTCTCTAATCTCCTCTCAGCTTGAAAGTATATAATTGGCCACTCTTCACACCCTAATGCAGCTCTTTCTGCCCGTGGATTCTGTCCCCATGCTTTAATAAAACCACCTTTTAAAAAAAAATGTATTTATTTGAAAGAGAATGAGCACAGGCACGGTAGGAGCAGAGAGAAAGGGAGACAGAATCCCAAGCAGGCTCTATGACATCAGCACGCAGCCCGATGCAGGGCTCTAACTCACGAACCTGAGCCCAGATTAAGTCAGACACTTAACTGACTGTGCCACCCAGGCACCCCAATAAAACCGCCTTTTTGCACCAAAGACATCTCAAGAATTCTTTCTTGGCCGTCAGCTCCGAACCCCAACATTTCCACATCAGGGGGAATATAAGATGCCCTTCAGTTGTGCTGTACCTCCATTCCTGGGATCCTAAATGAATTCACTTTTTTTTTTTTTTTTTTACCACCCTTCATCCCTTTTCTTTTGATGTTTTCTTCTTTCATTTCTAGGGTTGATAGTTGTACTTAGCAAGAGGGAACAGGGAGAAATGGGTCTATGCTATCTTGTTGGGACTGGAAACTTCTATTTTTTTAAATATTTATTTATTTTGGGGAGAGTGCAAGTGGGGGGAGGGGCATAAAGAGGGGTCAGAGGATCTGAAGCGGGCTCCATGCTAACAGGCTGACAGCAGCGGGCCCGATGTGGGGCTTGAACTCACGAACCGCAAGATCACAACCTGAGCCAAAGTACGATGCTCAACAGACTGAGCCACCCACGTGCCCCTGGAAACTTCTGTTTTTTAACCATCCACACCTCAGGTCTGAACTCAAACCCAAGCTTCTGTTAACTCTTCCACCATTAGTGCTACTTTATTCTGTCCTTGAACGTGGACTTCTGTCAACAATCTTTTGTTGATCTTTTACAGATCTTCAACCCTGGTCTCTATGAGCTCTTCTACCGCCCATGCCTACGTGGTCTACAACTCAAAAACCATGCCTGTTTAACTTGACCACCACCAGTGGCACATTGTCTAGAATTGTGCCACGTGATATGGCAGACACTAGCCACATGTGGTTATTCAGCACTTGAGATGAAGCAAGTGAGACTGAGAATTGAATTTTAAATTAAATTTATTTTTATTAACTAAACATTTAAAATAGACAATTCAGTTATTGGAAAACTTAAAAAATTTTTTCTAACATTTATTCATTTTTTAGAGGCAGAGACAGAGCATGAGCAAAGGAGGGGCAGAGAGAGAGAGGGAGACACAGGGTCCCAAACAGGCTCCAAGCTCTGAGCTGTCAGCACAGAGCCCGACACGGGGCTCGAACCCACAAACTGCGGGATCATGACTTGAGCCGAAGTCGGACGCTTAACCGACTGAGCCACCCAGGCACCCCAATTATTGGAAAACATTTAACATATGTTGGGACCAATTTGTGAGTATTAATCTGTTTTCAAATGTAAATTTTATGAAATCTAAATACACATCAAATATTTCTGGTGAAAATTTAGTATTCTGTGACATGTTGCAAGTGCATCTGACTTCTCAGACTTATTACAACCAAAAGAATGCCAAATATCCCATTAGTAATTTTAAAAGTTGACTACAAGTTGAAATGATAATGTTTTGGCTTTGTAGTTTAAATAAAACCCATCATTACATTTCATTTGTTTCTTTTTCTTTTTAATGTGTCACCTGTCTGCAGCCCCTCATGCCAAGTTTCCTCCTCCTCCTCTTCCACTTGGGTTGAGGCTGTTGTTTTGCATCAAAGTGATTTAGATTCTCTAGACAAGAGTGAGAGGCTTCATTCTTATTGGTGTCATTTGGAACAGCAGGGTTATTTCTGCGTAGTAACACGGATGCTCACATTTTGCTGGCCATGGAAACCAAACCCTGCCTCTCACACGGGGTCATTGGCCAGCCGCACCCTCTGTCCAAAGCAATCTCAGGCCTTGCCCCCGCCCACTTCCACTTCCCTCCCATAGCATCATCTATCTCTACTCCCTCAGACTATGCCCTGCCCCCTCCCTGCATTGGACAATGGAGACTTCTGCTGATTTACAGACCCAGCAGCCTTATTTGAGTGGGGAGGCCAGAGCCTGATTCTTCTGCTCAGCCATTCGTTAACTGCACCTTCTGTCTATAGCTTCTCAGGTGTCACTTTGGCCGCCTCATTTCACTTGGCATTGGGGGTTGCTACATGGTAACAGTTTACCATAGGCTGAGGAGGCTGAAGTCCAACTTCTCCGGCAGTCATTGGCTAACTATTTGTCTGTAGCTAGTCAGGCTAGACCCTGACTCTCCTACTCAGCACATAGCAACAGGGGCTTCTCCCTAGTAACAGGCTTGCTGCTTCATCTCATTGGCCACTAGCAACGAGACCCCACCTCTCCTACACAGCCATTGGCCAGCTGTACCATTTATCTGCAACCCACGGACTGGGTCTAGACAAGAGAGCTCAAATTGCTGGTTTCGGTTAACTCTTCCACCACCGCTGTTCATCCGGTTGGCACTTGAACTGGTCATTTGTTATCTAATCCAGCTTCATCGATGACTCCGGTCAAAATTTAAAATCCAAGCCCTTGTTGACATTTCTATCACCCCTGGACCAATTTCCAACCCTATCTACTATGGTTCCAGTCTGACTCAGAACTCTGATAACTCTTCCACTATCAATGCTTTTCTGGCATGGTTTAGCATTCAGCCTTCAATTAATTATTTCTTAATCAATGCCCCTTTGATCTGGAGCTTCAACCCAGGTCTGTTAAATTAGGACTGATCTCAAACTTGACCTCGGTGAACCCTTACAAACTTAATGACCTTGATAAAGCCTACCTGATAAAGACCACCAGGCTCACATCCATAGTTTGACCATAATGGGTTTATTAACTGGCTGCAGCAAGGGAGACCACACACCATGAGAACTGCGGGGGATCTCACCTAGGGTGGCCAACTTGTTCAGGTTTGCCTGTGACTTTCGTGGTTTTAGCAATGATTGTCCCTCGTCTCGGTAAATCCCTCAGTCTTGGGCCAACAGGGATGGTAGATCACCCTAGTCTTGGCAAACAAAGGGGGAAATGGGATCACTGCAGGATTTGGGGGAAGAGCTGAGTTTAGTTAAAATTCAAAGGAAGCAGGGTTTTGATCAGCCCAAAGCAAAGCAAGTTGGTATGTAAAAGAGTCAATGTTCAGTCTGGACGGTGAAGTGGATTCAGGGGCCTTTTTATTTAGAAACACTAAAGTAAAAATAGATGTGACAGGTTGACTCCAGTTGCCCCTTATTTGAGCCTCTGAACATGGGCTGGAAAGTGAAGCTGTTCCTCTATGTTAAAGTGACTTGGATCCTCCAGGCACCGGGAGGATATTTTATTCTTATTGATATCATTTCAAATAGCCAAGTTTCTGATAGTCTATGATTTTAGAGAAAAAGTTTTCCCAGCAGGTTTGGGACAAGGATGAGGCACTCACCTCAAAGTGCAAAATGTAAGGGAGTACCAGAAAACCTCAGTGATCGAGATAAATAACATTTTAGTGCAATGTTTTCAGAAGTCAAAATTAATGCAAAAATCCATGATGAACAAAATACCAAAACTTTAGATGCCTGTATTAGTTATCTATTGCTGTGTCTAATATCTCATTAGTAGATAATAGATATTAGTAGGTAACCAATTACCCTGAAACATAGAAGCTTAAAGAAAACATTTATTATCTCACAGTGTCTGTGGGGTTAAGAACTTGGGAGTGGCTTGGCTTACAGATCCTGCCTTAAGGTCTCTAACTGATGTTACGGTCAGGTTGTTGGCTGGGGCTATAGTCACCTGAGGCTGGAGGCTGGCTCATTCATATGGCTATAGGCTAGGAGACTCAGTTCCTCACTGGCTACTGGTAGGCGTGGTTGGCACATGGGCCTCTTTTCAAAGGCTGCCTGAGTGTCATTATGACATAGCAGCTGGTTTCTCCCTGCGTGAGTGATATGAGGGATGGAGCGAGAGAGAGAGAGAGAGGGAGAGAGAGAACAATATGGAAGCCTCAATCTTTTCTCGTCTCATCTCTGACGTGACAAACCATCACTTCTGACCTTGAACCTTGGGCCTCCATTAACTATTCCATGTCCATATCTTAGGAAAATATGAAATTTTCAGCATCATCAATCTCCCTGGTTTGATCTAAAAACACCCGTTAATGATTTTGCCAGAAATCCCCATCTTGTTTTACAGGCCGTTAGCCCAGTCTTGTCAGCAGCCTTCCACCGTGAATGAACCTCTACCTTCAATGGTCCTCAGGTCCAGTTCTTGAAATTGGGCCTCTGCTATCTTTCAAACACCATTTCCCCTCTGGTTTGAACTGGAACCCAGACCCTCTGCAACATATGTCTGTTTTGGAAGTCTAATCAAAAGGACATTGATGGTAGAAAAGTTACCCATGGTCCAATAGTTGAGACATGGATCAGAGAGGCATTGATAGTGGAAAATTAACATATGACTAGTCTCTTTGTCTATCAAAAAAGGGCACATATGATAAAAGAGCATCTTGGATTCATGGTCAGAATACAGGGACACAGATGATGAAATCATTAATAGAACACATGAATTTAGATCAGAAGAATGCAACATAGGTATTGGTAAAGAAAGGCCCAGGTTTGAGATCAGCCCAGGAGGCATTGATGGTGGAGGTTAGCGGAATCTAGGATTTGAGTTGTTGGCCAAAAGCCATGACAATAATAAGTTTTGGGAATTTCTTTAGAAGTGTGTGTCTTACAGCAATGTTCTCACATTTGCTACTCTGTCTTCCAGTCAATTCACAAATTCTGAGAGGCTGACACTCTAACTCTCCAGATTGTTGCACTGAGGCCCAGAGAGAAGATCTGAATGTCCTTAGGACACACAGCAATCCATGCCCAAGCTAACTAGGCTTAGCACACAACACAAATCTGTTGTGTTTGAAATGCCTTCAGCAGGGAAAAGAGCCCTCCACCTCTTGTCAGAGAAGGCCTGCAGGACGGTTACATGTAGAAATAGGTTTTATTTTTCTTAAGTTTACTTATTCATTTTTTGAGAGAGAGTGCGTGCGTGGGAAAGGGGCAGAGAGAGAGGGAGAGAGAATCCCAAGCAGGCGCCATGCTGTCAGCACAGAGCCCGGCGCTGGGCTCGAACTCACAAACCACAAGATCTTGAGCTGAGCGGAAATCAGGAGTTGGTCGCTTAACCAACTGAGCCACCCAGGTGCCCCAGGAGTAGGTTTCGAAGAATGTTTAAGATAAGGGTTCAGAGGTGAAGAACCCCTAGAATCCTCTCTTCTCTCCCAAGAGTAAGTAGTAACTCCTAAATTCCCATATAAGAGAGGCTAAGCGGCTGCAACCTGGTTGACAGGAGGAGTTGGGGGTGTGTCTTGGAGATGTAGTTTCAGCGAAAGTAAGCTTATAACGTTTTCTAAATATTTTTCTATTAACAATTTGCTTAAAAATATTAGTTGTCCTCTCTAAAGAAGACATCCGGATGGCCAACAGGCACATGAAAAGATGCTCAGCCTCGCTCCTCATCAGGGAATTACAAATCAAAACCACACTCAGATATCACCTCACGCCAGTCAGAGTGGCCAAAATGAACAAATCAGGAGACTATAGATGCTGGAGAGGATGTGGAGACACGGGAACCCTCTTGCACTGTTGGTGGGAATGCAAACTGGTGCAGCCGCTCTGGAAAACAGTGTGGAGGTTCCTCACAAAATGAAAAATAGACCTACCCTATGACCCAGCAGTAGCACTGCTAGGAATTTACCCAAGGGATACAGGAGTACTGATGCATAGGGGCACTTGTACCCCAATGTTTATAGCAGCACTCTCAACAATAGCCAAATTGTGGAAAGAGCCTAAATGTCCACCAACTGACGAATGGATAAAGACATTGTGGTTTATATACACAATGGAGTACTACGTGGCAATGAGAAAGAATGACATATGGCCCTTTGTAGCCACGTGGATGGAACTGGAGAGTGTGATGCTAAGTGAAATAAGCCATACAGAGAAAGACAGATACCATATGGTTTCACTCTTATGTGGATCCTGAGAAACTTAACAGAAACCCATGGGGGAGGGGAAGGAAAAAAAAAAGAGGTTAGAGTGGGAGAGAGCCAAAGCACAAGAGACTCTTAAAAACTGAGAACAAACTGAGGGTTGATGGAGGGTGGGAGGGTGGGGAGGGTAGGTGATGGGCATTGAGGAGGGCATCTTTTGGGATGAGCGCTGGGTGTTGTATGGAAACCAATTTGACAATAAATTTCATATATTGAAAAAAAATATTAGTTGTCCATATCAAAGGCTATTGTTATTATTATTTATTTCTAGCTACTGTCATTTTAGTGGGGTAATGGAGGTAATGGAGATTGAGGGGGATTCAATTCCCCTCGATACCAATTCCAGCACACCAAAACAATGTACCACCATGCCTCTCCCCACTCTTCTCCAGTGGTATCGCCCAGGAGGGGATCAACAATAACCTGAGTTTCCCCCCTCTTTCCAGTGGTATCTCCAAGGAGAGGACTATACCACCCCGACTCCTTCCCTTTCTTGCCCAGAGGTATCTGTCAGGAGGGGGACTGTACCATTTTAATTTCTCCTTTCCTCTGAGTGACATCTTCCAGGGGGGAACTAATCTTGACTTTTACCCCTCTCCTCAGTGGTATCTCCCTTGAAGATGAGGGCACATCTCCCCTGCCCCCGGCACCTCTGCTTCTGTCACGTTTGCACAGACCTATAGAACCCAGTTCCAAAGACCAGCTCTTCTGGAAGGCTTGCCTTCAGAAGGTTTCTACCCCTGAACAACGCCCCCCCCGCCCCCGCCTTCGGTGGAACAGCCCACTGTACGGAATGGGCGCTAAGATGGCGGCCCCCATGGAGGAAAGCCTGGGCACAGCCATATTCCTCGCCCAACAACGCCACTCGTGGACAAAGTCTCTGCCGATCCCTAACTGCACCTTGCTCGGAGTGAGTAGACCACAGCATCACAGCCCTTACGATCGTGTGTGAGAACAACCACGCAGAAGGGGCACGGTCAGGGGTGAGGACAGGAAACGGAAGTGGCCCTCAGAGGACGTTTAAGTCCAGTTGGCGCGCGACGCTAAAGCGAGTGCACGAGGTTTTGTGGCGTGACAGTCATCAGTGATTTTTGAGGTGATGGCTTTGTTGGCTTTTGGGAATGATGAATTGTCAGTTTGTGAGGTCCATTGGTGGGGAGTTAAGGAATCTGGTGCATAGGAATCTGTGCAGGTCAGGGATAGGGGATTCTGGGGTGGTCAGGTTTTTAGATAGCTTGCTGCTTCTTGTTGTCAAGTCTTAATAGAGTGCGTGTTTAGGTTTTTCCTTATCAGTCTCCCCAGAGATTTGCTAATCTTACTAGCCTTCACAAAGAACCAACTTTTGGCCTTGTTCATCCTCTCTGATGTACCTTTGTTTTCTATTAATTTCTACTCTTATCTGTACCATTTTCTCTGTAACTTTTTAAGTCGAGACGTTACTTCATGAATGTTCACCCTTTCTTCATTGTTAAAAACCATGTAGAACGTGAATTGCTCTTGAAGAATCTCTTTAGCTGCATTCCACACATTTTGTACACACCATCTTACTATTATTGAGTTTTGTGTTTCTTTTTTATTCTTTACATTACTTTAATATAATGCTTTTGGCAGGGTTGACATTTTTATTACATTTTCTTATCCAAGGATATGGTATATCTGTGTGACTATTTTATATTTGTCAATTTTTGTTTAAATCATACTCGTCCAACTCCTTAAGTATATTTTGTGTATTTCTTGCTATCATTATTAATGGATTTTTGTTTTCCCGTTTTCATTTGTTTGATTATTGTTGCCATTACAGAGGAAAAATTATCTGCTCTTGTAATTTTATCTGGTATCCAGCCCCTTATCAAACTGCTCTGAATGCTAGTAGTGTCAGGTTTTCTTTGTGTAAAATCATATCACTGGCAAGGAAAGCCACATTTCTATTAACTTGCAACATTTATTCGCCTTGTTTCATCTCTCATAGAGCCAGCAAAACAATTTTGAGTTGTGTCAGGCATCCCTATCTTGTTCGTAATTTTAATGGCAATAGTGTCATCATTTTACTTTTTAGCATAATATTTCAGGGCTATGCTTGGTAGATGATTTTTTGTGATTTAAGTGATTTACTTCTTCCCTAGTTTTAGTTGGAGTTTTATTAGTAATATCTGCAGAATGGTGTCAAATGCTTTTCTGGTGTAATTTAATAGCAGCATCCCCCCCCCCCCCATGTATTGATTAATAAATAACATTAATGTTGAATCATCTTCTGGAAAGAAGAGGTTAAGAGCTTCCTGTAGAAGAATTTAAGAGGGATTTTTCACCCTATAAATGGCAAAATAATTAAAGAGGGCAGAAGAGAGACCTTTCATTCAGGTTTCCAGGTTTCCTGCCTCCGTGGTCACCCACTAGGTCCCCATGGACAAGTCCTTCCTCTGTCCGCCTCATAGGGCTTTAGCACCATTTGTTGCCCCAATTCTGCCCTCCCCACAAACCCCGATCTACCCTGGACCTGGAATTGAGGAGTAGGCTGGCTAGGTAAGGTGTGAAGCTCCCTAGGGAGCCACCCCAGAATCAAGGACTCTGAGGTCATCAGTGTGACTTCAGATATCATGATTGTTTTCATAATCCACCCTAACACTCAGAGTGGGCGGTGCTGAATTTTGTGGTGTGAATGTAGAATGACACTGATGACATGGATACTGTCCTTTTAGGATTTCTTGGTGTCCCCGTGGAGCTGTTGAGTTTCCTCCTTACTGGAGGCTGCGGGATCTTCCATTCATTCTGACCGCAGCCCACATACAGACTCCCCTCCAGCTTTGGAAGGTGGGCTGAGACCCAGGGTGAACATGCCAGCTACTGGGAAATCACCCCAGAGGTTCCCTGCCCTGGTTCCAGGACAGCCTGGCAGATCCTTTGAGGTAAGGAGGAGGAGCCTACTTAACACATTTTTTCTTTTATTTTTTTAAGGTAAATTTTAATTTTGAGATCATCGTAGATTCAAATGCAATGTACCATTTACACACTTTTCTCCAGTGGGAACATCATGCAAAACCTTGGTACAGTATCACAACCAGGCTATTGACATATGGAACATTTCCATCACCACAAGGACCCCCTCATCTTGCCTTTTACATTTTTTTTTTTAATGTTTATTTATCTTTTGAGAGAGAGAGAGAGACAGAGCGCAAGTGGGTGAGGGGCAGAGAGAGAGGGAGACACAGAATCCAAGGCAGGCTCCAGGCTCCGAGCTGTCAGCACAGAGTCCAACGCGGGGCTCAAAGTCACGGACCGCGAGATCATGACCTGAGCGGAAGTCGGGCACTTAACCCACTGAGCTACCCAGGCGCCCCTCATCTTGCCTTTTAGTAGCCACTTCCTTCCTCCCCCTACTCCCTCCTTGACTCCTGGCTATCACTAATCTGTGGTCTCATTCTGTAATTTTGTCATATCAAGCATGACATAGGAATGGAATCATACACTATGTAACCTTTTGGGACAGGATTTTACTCAGCGTAATTCTCTGGAGATTCATGCAGATTGTTGCATTTACGAATAGCTTGTTCTTTTTTCTTGCTGAGCAGTATTCCATGGTATAAATGTACTGCAGTTTGTTTAACCAACCTCTAGTTGAAGGGAATCTGGGTTGTTTCCAGTTTTTGGCTATTATGAATAAAGATCCTGTGATTGTTTGTGTAAGGATTTTGGAGGAGATGAATGACAATTGCTGGATTGTATGCTAAGTGCATTTCAAACAATTAATGGACTTAATTTCTGTAGTACAGTTTTAGATTTGCAAATTAATTGAGAAAAGAGTACATGCAGGTCCATTACCGCTCTGTATTCCCCTACAGTTTCCCCATTATTCTTTTAAATGTTTATTTATTTTTGAGAGAGAGAGAGAGAGAGAGCGAGCGCGAAGGGGAGATGCAGAGAGAGAGAGAGAGAGAGAATGAGAATCCCAAGCAGGCTCCGTGCTGTCAGCATAGAATCCAACGCGGGACTCAATCTCACGAACCATGAGATCATGACCTGAACCAACATCAAGATGGTGACCTGAGCCGAAATCAAGAGTCGGACCCATGTCCGACACTTAACCAACTGAGCCACCCAGGCACCCCTATAACTCATTTGTTTTTACCACTGAATAATATTCCATTGTATGAATGTGCCACAGTTTGCCTGTCCATTCACCTATTGAAGGACATCTTAGCCGTTCCCAGTTCTTGGCAATTATGAGTAAAGCTGCTATCAACATTTATATTCAGGTTTTTATTTTATTTTAGTTCTAATTTTTTGAGAGAGAGAGAGAGAGAGAGAGAGAGAGAGAGCATGTGTGTGCACGAGACGGGGAGAGGTAGAGGAGCCCAGTGCTGGGGTCTATCCCAAGACACTGGCATCGTGACCTGAGCTGAAATCAAGAGGCAGACGCTCAACCCACTGACCCAGCCACCCCTATATGCAGGTTTTTGTGTCGACGTAAGTTTCCAATTCACTTGGGTAAATAACTAGGAGTGCAACGATAGGTCGTATGGTAAGACTGGCTTTGTGAGAAACTGCCAAGCTGTCTTCCCAAGTTCTTCACCATTTTGCATTCTCACCAGCAATGGACGAGAGCATTCCTGTTGCCCCGCATTTGGTGTTGTTGGGTTTTTGGATTTTAACCATTCTAGTAGGTGTGTGATGGTATTTCCTTGTTTTGATTTGCAATTCCCTAATGAAAAATGATGGTGAACGTAGTTTGTACGTGCTCATATGCCATCTGTATATCTTCTTCGGTCAAGTGTCTACTCAGATCTTGTCCATTTTTTTAATTGGATTGGTTGTTTCCTTAGTGTTGAGTTTTAAGAGTTGTTTGTATATTTAAAAAAATTTTTTTTAACGTTTTATTTATTTTTGAGACAGAGAGAGACAGAGCATGAACAGGGGAGGGTGAGAGAGGGAGGGAGACACAGAATCTGAAACAGGCTCCAGGCTCTGAGCTGTCCGCACAGAGCCCGATGCGGGGCTCGAACTCACAGACAGCGAGATCATGACCTGAGCCGAAGTCGGACGCTTAACCGACTCAGCCACCCAGGCGCCCCAAGTTGTTTGTATATTTTAAATACAAGTCCCTTATCAGACATGTGTTCTGCAAATACTTTTCTCTCATTCTTAGGCTTGTCTCTTTATTTTCTTAATGGTGTCCCTTTTTAAAAAAAAAAAAAAGGTTATCTATTTATTTTGAGAGACAGAGAGAGCGAGCTGGGGAGGGGCAGAGAGAGACAGAGAGAGAGAATCCCAAGCAGGCTCCTATGCTTGTCAGCTTGGAATCCGATGTGGGGCTTGATCTCGCGAACCGTGAGATCATGACCTGAGCTGAAATCAAGAGTTGGATGCTTAACCAACTGAGCCTCCCAGGCAGGCACCCCACAGTGTCTTTCATAGAGCAGAATTTTAAAATCTTAATAAAGTCCAACTTGTCAATTTTCCTTTTATGAATCATGCTTTTGGTGTTGTATTTTAGAACATCTCCAGACCCAAGTCACTTAGTTTTTCCCTTGTTGTCTTGTAGAAGTTTTATAGTTTTACATTTTGCATATATGTCTAATATCCATTTATTTTTCTTTTATTTATTTACTTATTTTTTATAAATTTTTTTTAACGTTTTATTTATTTTTGAGGGACAGAGAGAGACAGCATGAGCAAGGGAGGGGCAGAGAAAGAGGGAGACACAGAACCTGAAGCAGGCTCCAGGCTCCAAGCTGTCAGCACAGAGCCTGACGTGGGGCTCGAACTCACGAACTGCGATATCATGTCCTGAGCCAAAGCCCGACGCTCAACCGACTGAGCCACCCAAGCGCCCTCTTTTCTTTTTTTTTTTAAAGTTTATTTATTTATGAGAGGGCCAGCACGAGTGGGGGAGGGGCAGAGAGTGAGAGGGGAAGACACAGAATCCGAAGCAGCCTCCAGGCTCTGAGCTGTCAGCACAGAGCTCAACGTGGGGCTTGAACCCATGCAAGATCATGACCTGAGCTGAAGTCGACGCTTAACCAACTGAAACACCCAGGCGCCCCGTTCTTTATCCATTTATTTATTGATCAACATTTAGGTTGTTTCCATAGTTTGACTATTATAAATAATAATGAAATAAGCATAGGGATATATATATCAGTCCTCAGTTTGTTCTCTATAGGTAAGTGTCTCTTTTTTTTTAAACTTTTTTTTTTAACGTTTGTTTATTTTCGACACAAGGACAGAGCATGAGCAGGCGAGGGGGCAGAGAGAGGGGGAGACACAGAATCAGAAGCAGGCTCCAGGCTCTGAGCGGTCAGCCAGAGCCCGATGTGGGGCTCGAACTCACGAACCTCGAGATCATGACCTGAGCCAAAGTCGGACGCTCAACTGACTGAGCCACCCAGGTGCCCCTACAGGTAAGTGTCTCTTATGGTTGGTTAAGCATCTGACTTCTGCTCAGGTCATGATCTCGCATTCGTGAGTTGGAGCCAGCATCGGGCTCTCTGCTGTCAGCCCGGAGCCTGCTTCGGATCCTCTGTCCCCCCTCTCTGTGCTCCTCCTCCGCTTGTGCTCTGTCTCTCTCAAAATAACGAACATTAAAAAAAGAATCTCTTGGGGCGCCTGGGTGGCTCAGTCGGTTAAGCGGCCGACTTCGGCTCAGGTCACGATCTCACGGTCCGTGAGTTCGAGCCCCGCGTCGGGCTCTGTGCTGACAGCTCGGAGCCTGGAGCCTGCTTCCGATTCTGTGTCTCCCTCTCTCTGACCCGCCCCCGTACATGCTCTGTCTCTCTGTGTCTCAAAAATAAATAAATGTTAAAAAAAAATTAAAAAAAAAAAAGAATCTCTTATGGTTTGCTTTCCTCTTTTTTTCCCCTTCCCCTATGTTCATCTGTTTTGTTTTTTAAATTCCACAGATCAGTGAAATCATGTGGTATTTGTCTTTCTGTGACTGACTTCTTTCGCTTCACATGTCATTACAAATGGCAAGATTCATTCTTTTTGAGGCTAATATTCCATTGTATATTTATACCACATCTTCTTTATCCATTCATCAGTCGATGGACTCTTGGACTGTTTCCATAGTTTGGTTCCTGTTGATAATGCTGCTATAAACATCAGGGTGCATGTGCCCCTTCGAATCAGTATTTTTGTATCCTAAGATCCATTTAGAGTTAATTTTTGTGAAAAGTATAAGGACTATGTCTGGAGTTCTTTTTTTTTTTTTTTTTTTTTTTTTTTTTTTTTTTGCATATGGATGTCCAGTTTCCACCCTATTTGTTTTCTCCACTGAATTGCCTTTGCTCCTTTGTCAAAGATCAGTGGATTATATTTGTGAATCTATTTCCTTTCTTTTTGTTACACTGATATATTTATCTCTTCTTTCACCAGTACCATGCTCTTTTTTTTTATTGAGGTATACTTGACTTACAGCATTATATTAATGTACAACATAATCATTTGATATTTGTATGTTTTGCACAACGGCCACCACAATAAAGCCAGTTAACATCCATCACTGTACAGAGTTATAAAATTTTTTTTCTTGTGATGAGAACTTTGAAGATGTACTCTCATAGCAACTTTTAAATACTCAGTACAGTATATTGGGGCGCCTGGGTGGCGCAGTCGGTTAAGCGTCCGACTTCAGCCAGGTCACGATCTCGCGGCCCGTGAGTTCGAGCCCCGCGTCAGGCTCTGGGCTGATGGCTCAGAGCCTGGAGCCTGTTTCCGATTCTGTGTCTCCCTCTCTCTCTGCCCCTACCCCGTTCATGCTCTGTTTCTCTCTGTCCCAAAAATAAATAAAAACGTTGAAGAAAAAAAAATTTAAATATTCAGTACAGTATAATTAACTCTGGTCGTCATGCTGTACGTCACTTCTCTGTGAGTTATTTATTTGACCTTTGACTTCACCCATTTTGCCCACCTCCTACTCCCACATCTGGCAACTGCCAATCTGTTCTCTGTACTGTGAGCTTGTTTTTCTTTTAGATCCCACATGTAAGTGAGATCATACAGTGTTTATATCTTTCCCTGTCTTGACTTATTTCACTTAGCATAATGCCTTCACGGTCCATCCACATTCTTGCAAATGGCAAGATTTCCCCTTTCTTTTATGACTGAATAATACTCCATTGTGTGTGTGCGCACACACACACACACACACCCCATATTTTCTTTATCCGTTCATCTGTTGATGGACAGGCACCTCGGTTGTTTCCATATCTTGGCTATTGTAAATAATGCTTTACTGCACATGGGGGTGCAGATATTTCTTTGTTAGTGTTTTTTTTCCTTTGGATAAATATTCAGAAGCGGAATTGCTGGATGATATGATGGTTCTATATTTAATTTTTTGAGGAACCTCCATACTGTTTTCCATAGTGGCTGCACCGGTTTATGTTCCTACCAGTGGTGGGCAAGGATTCCCTTTTCTTCACATCCTCATCGACATTTGTTATTTTTTGCCTTTTTGACACTGCCTAGCAATTCTAACAGGTGTGGGGTGATATCTTACTGTGGTTTCGATTTGTATTTCTCCTATGATTAGTGATTCTTTTTAAAAGTAGGCTCCATGCCCAATGTGGGGTTCGAACTCACAGTCCTGAGATGAAGAGTCACACGCTCTACCAAATGAGCCAGGCAGGTGCCCCTAGATTACTGAAGTTGAGCATCTTTTCATGTACTTGTTGAGTATCTGCATGTCTTCTTTGGAAACTGTCTACTCAGATCCTCTGCCCATTTTTTTATAAAAATTTTTTTTTTTTAATTTTTTTTTTTTAACGTTTATTTATTTTTGGGACAGAGAGAGACAGAGCATGAACGGGGGAGGGGCAGAGAGAGAGGGAGACACAGAATCGGAAACAGGCTCCAGGCTCCGAGCCATCAGCCCAGAGCCCGACGCGGGGCTCAAACTCACGGACCGCGAGATCGTGACCTGGCTGAAGTCGGACGCTTAACCGACTGCGCCACCCAGGCGCCCCTATAAAATTTTTTTTAATGTTATTTATTTTTGAGAGAGAGAGAGAGCGCGCGCATGCGCGCGTGCGAGTAGGCGGGGAGAGGCAGAGAGAGAGGGAGACACAGAATCCGAAGCAGGCTCCAAGCTCTGAGCCATCAGCACAGAGCCCGAGGCGGGGCTCAAACTCACCAACCGGGCTTGAACTCATGAACCTCGAAATCATGACCTGAGCTGAAGTCGGACGCTTAACTGACTGAGCCACCCAGGCGCCCCTCCTCTGCTCATTTTTAAATCGGATTTTTTTTTTATTTTGCCGTTGAGTTGTGTGAGTTATTCATATATTTTGGATATGAACCCCTTATCAGATATACGCTTTACAAATATTTTCTGCCGTTCGGTAATTTGCCTTTTCATTTAGTTGATGGTTTCCTTTGCTGTGCAGAAGCTTTTTACTTTGGTGTGGTACCGGTAGTTTATTTTTACTTTTGTTGCCTTTGCTTTTGGTGTCAAATCCAAAAAATCTTTACCGTGGAGCTTAGTGCCTATGTTTTCTTGGAGTTTTATGGTTTCAGGCTTTAGGTTCAAGTCTTTAATTCATTCTGAGTTAATTTTTGTGCATGGTGAAACTTTGAAAAAAAGTTTCATTTTTTTTTGCATGTGGCTGTCCCAGTTTTTCCAACACCATTTATTGAAAAAACTGTCCTTTTTCTTCACTGACTATTCTTGGGTCCTCTGTCGTAAATTAATTGGCCATAAGTGTGTGGGTTTATTTCTGAGCTCTCTATTCTGTTCCATTGATCTGTGTGTCTGTTTTTATGCCAATACCACACTGTTTTGATTCCTATAGCTTTGTATTATAGTTTGAAATCAGAGAGCATAAGGCCCGCGGTGTTCTTTTTTCTCAAGATGGCCAGTCTGTTGTAGTTATTACAAGTTTTGTACATACTTTGTTAGATTTATATGTAAGTATTTCATTTTTTTGAGTGATTATAAATGGTTTTATATATTTTTTTTAATTTTGGAGTCCACATTTTCATTGCTAACATAGAAATACAGTTGATTTTTGTATTATATTTTGTTTCCTGTGACTTTGATGAATTCAATTATTAGTCCTAGGAGTTTTATTTTTTGTAGATTTTTTTGTGATTAAAAAAAAAAGTTTTGAGAAGAAGAGTACGTGTGTGCATGGGGGAGGGTCATAGGGAGAGAGAGAGAGAGAGAGAGAGAGAGAGAGAATCTTAAGCACACTCCATGCCCCATGGAACCTGATGTGAGGGCTCTACCTCACGACTGTGAGATCATGACCTGAGCCAAAATAAAGAGTTGGACGCTTAACGGACTGAGCCACCCAGGAGCCCCAAAGTTTTGTGATTTTTCTACATAGACAATCATATCACCTGTAAATAGGGACTTTTTCTTTCTTCTTTTTTATTCTGTACGCCTTCCATTTCCATTTTTTGCCTTATTGCACAGGTTAGAACTTCTAGCACTATGTTGAATAAGAATTGTGAGAATGGACGTTCTTGCCTTGCTGGTTAATCTTGTCTTTCACCATTAAGTGTAATGTTAGCTGCGGTTTTGTTTTAGATGCTCTTTATCAGGTTTAAGAAGTTCCTGTCTCTTCCTGTTTCTATTCATATTTTTTTGTAGGAATGAATATTGAATTTTGTCAAATGCTATTTTTTACATGCGTTGATATGATCATGTGATTTTTTTTTTCAACGTTTATTTATTTTTGGGACAGAGAGAGACAGAGCATGAACGGGGGAGGGGCAGAGAGAGAGGGAGACACAGAATCGGAAACAGGCTCCAGGCTCCGGGCCATCAGCCCAGAGCCTGACTCGGGGCTCGAACTCCCGGACCACGAGATCGTGACCTGGCTGAAGTTGGACGCTTAACCGACTGTGCCACCCAGGCGCCCCTGATCATGTGATTTTAAAAATCCTCTTAATGTGGTGGATTACATGGATTGATTTTTGAATATTGAACCTGCCTTGCATTCCTAGAATAAACCCCAGTTGGATATGGTGTATAATTCTTTTTTTTTTTTTTTGAGAGAGAAAGGGCACGAGTGAGCGAGGGGCAGAGAGAGAGACAGAGAGAGAGAGAGAAAGGGGCAGAGAGAGACAGAGAGAGATATGGAGAGAGAGAGAGAGAGAAGCGAGGCTCACCCGAAGCGGGGCTTGAATTCACCTGATGTGGGACTTGTGGGACTCGCCCTCACCCAGTGTGGGACTTGAACTCATGAACCATGAGATCATGACCTGAGCCAAAGTCAGATTCTTAACGACTGAACCACCCAGGCACCCTATAATTCTTTTAATATATTGCTGAGTTATATTTGCTAATGTTTTGTCGAGAATTTTTGCCTACATATTCATGAGTGATATTGGGGTGTGGTTTTCTTTTTTATACTGTGTTTGTCTGACTTTGTAATCAGGGAATGTGTTAGCTTCATGTGGCTGCCGCAACAAATTGCCACACACTTGGTGGCTTAAAATGACAGAAATTTGTTCTCTCGCAGTTCCGGAGGCCTTAAGTCCAAAATAAGTATCACTGGGCCCAAATCAAGGTTTTGGCAGGGTTGTATTCCCTCCAGAACCTTCCTTGCCTCTTCTAGCTTCTGGGGGCTGCCCCTGTTCCTTGGCCTTCCTCATTCCATTCTTATGGCCACCAGCATCTTCGAATCTGTCTCTGTTGTGGCTTCACATCACTGCCCTCTGTGTGTGTGGCAAATTTTCTTCTACATTCCTCTTGTTAGGGTACATGTGACTGCGTCTAGGACCCACCTGGATAATTCAGGATACTCCTCTCATCTTGAGATCCTTAATCACACCTGCAAAGACCCTTTTACTCTTGCCATTTTTTAGAGGTGATATCCACAGGCTGTCAGGATTAGGATGCGGATATGTTTGGGGGGCCCCCTTTTAAGCTTATCACAGGTAAATAACTAGCTTTGTGGAATGAGTTAGGAAGACTTACTTCCTCTTCTTTTTCCTGTAAGAGGTTTTGCAATTGGTGTTAATTCTTTAAAAGAATTTGACAGAATTCTCCAGGAAAACTGTGTGGGCCAGTGATTTCTTTCTTTCTTTCTTTCTTTCTTTCTTTCTTTCTTTCTTTCTTTCTTTCTTTCTTTCCTTTTTCTTCCTTCCTTCCTTCCTTCCTTCCTTCCTTCCTTTCCTTTCCTTTCTTCCTTCTTTCCTTCCTTCCTCTCTCTCTCCCTCCCTCCCTCCCTTTCTTTCTTTTTTCCTTCTTTTCTCTTTTAAATTATGGATTAAATTTCCTTAGTAGTACTAGGGCTATTCAAATTATTTCATTTCAGGCAATTTGTGATAGTTTGTGGGTTTTTTTTTAGGAACTAGTTCATTTTATGTAAGTTATCAAATGTGTATATGAAGAATTATTTATAATTTTATTATCCTTTTGATGTCTGCAAGGTCTGTAGTGATAGTCTTTGTTTCATTCCTGATTTTGGTAACTTGTGTCTTCTCTGTTTTTCAGTCTTGCCAAAAATTTGTCAATTTTATTGATCTTTTCAAAGATTTATTTCACTGATTTTTATCTATTATTTTTCTGTTTTCAACTTCACTAATTTTTGCTCTTTTCTTTAAAAAAATTTTTTTTAATGTTTATTTTTGAGAGACAGAGAGAAAGAGACGGAGCATGAATGGGGGAGGGGCAGAGAGGGAGACACAATCTGAAGCAGGCTCCAGGCTCTGAACTATCATCACAGAGCCCGATGAGGGGCGCGAAATCGCAAACCATGAGACCATGATCTGAATCAAAGTCGGACGCTTAACGTACTGAGCCTTCCAGGTGCCCCTATTTTTTTCTCTCTTCTATTTCTTTCCTTCTGCTTGCTCTGGGTTTATTTTAGTCCTATTGTTTTTCTTTTTTTAAAAATTAAAGTATTGATATATAACATTGTGTAAGTTTAAGGTATACATGTGTTTGATACATTTATATATTGCAGTATGATTACTACTGTAAGTTTGCTAACATCTCAATCACATCACATAATTATCATTTCTTTTTTGTGGTGGGAACAATTTAAGTCTAGTTTCTTAACAACTTTGAGGTTTATAATATTGTTTCCTATAATCACTTGCTGTTCCAAGTTTGTACCCTTAAACAGCATAACCTCAATATGGTTTCTTTTTCTAGGTTTTTGAAATGGACCTTAGGTTTTTATTTTTGTTTATTTTTTTATTAAAAAATGTTTAATGTTTATTTGTTTATTTATTTATTTATTCATTTGAGAGAGAGGGAGAGAGAAATGTCAAGCCCCGACTCACAAACCGTGAGATCATGACCTGAGCTGAAAACAGGAGTCAGACGTTTAACTGACTGAGCCACCCAGGTGCCCCGGGACCTTAGATTTTTGGTTTGAGACTTTCCTCTTTCAAATGTATGCATTTAGTGCTATACTTCCCTCTCAGCACTGCTTTAGATGTGTTCCACGAATTGTAAATGTATGTTCATTTTCATTTAGTTTATTGTATTTTTTTTAAAATTTTTTTTTCAACGTTTATTTATTTTTGGGACAGAGAGAGACAGAGCATGAACGGGGGAGGGGCAGAGAGAGAGGGAGACACAGAATCAGAAACAGGTTCCAGGCTCTGAGCCCTCAGCCCAGAGCCTGACGTGGGGCTCGAACTCCCGGACCGCGAGATCGTGACCTGGCTGAAGTCGGACGCTCAACCGACTGCGCCACCCAGGCGTCCCTAGTTTATTGTATTTTTAAAATTTCCTTTGAGACTTTCTCCTTGTACCATAGATTATTAGAAATGTGCCATTTGGCTTCCAAGTGTTTGGAGATTGTTTTGTTGTCTTTTTTTAAATGTTTGTTTATTCTTGTGAGGGAGAGAGAGAGAGAGAGAGAGAGAAAGAGAGAGAGAGGAGGGGCAGAGAGAGAGGGACAGAGGATCCAAAGTGGGCTCTGCCATGACAGCAGAAAGCCTGATGCGGGGCTCGAACTCAGGAGCCAAGCTGTGAGATTACTACCTGAGCTGAACCAATTCAACCAACTGAGCCACCCAGGTGCCCCTCTCTTGTTAGCTTTCTGCTCTCTTGTGAGCTTTCCATTATTGATTTCTAGTTTCATTCCAGTGTGGTCAGGGAAAATTGCTCATTTTCTTTTCTTTTTAAAAAATTTCTATTTGAGAGAGAGAGAGAGAGCATGCAAGCGGGGTAGCAGGGCGGAGGGAGAAAGACTCTTTTTTTAATGTTTATTTATTTTTGAGAGAGAGAGGGAGGGAAGTGGAGGGCAGAGGATCTGAGGCAGGCTCCCCGCTGACAGCAGAGAGCCCAACGTGGGGCTTGAACTCACAAACCACGCGATCATGACCTGAACTGAAGTCGGATGCTTAAGAGACTGAGCCACCCAGGCGCCCCAGAGAGAGAAAGAATCTTAAGCAGGCTCCACGCTCAGCGCAGAGCCCAATGCGGGGCTCTGTCCCACGACCCTGGGATCACGACCTGAGCTGAGGACGCTCAACCAGCTGAGCCACCAGGCGCCCCCAAATTGCCCATTTTCTGTTTTTTTCTGGTTTCATTAGCTTTTGCTTTTGTTTTCTACATTTGGGATTGATTTGTCTCTTTGGATGAATTGGCGTTTTTATCATTAGATGTCTTCTCTCTGTCTCTGGTAATTTTTTTCTCTGAAGTCTACTTTGTCTGATATTAGTATAGCTACTTCTGCTTTCTTTTTTCAACTTTATTGAGGTATAATTAACATTATTTCTGCTTTCTTTTGATGAATGTTTGCATGATATATCTCTTTTCATACTTTTACTTTCAACCTGCCTATATTGCTATATTTGAAGTGACCTTCTTTCAGATACCATATACTTGGGTCCTGTGTGTAATTTTTTTTTCCAATTTCTGTCTTTTAATTGGTGCAGTTAGACCATTGACATTCAATGTGAGTAATGATAAGTTAGGTCTTATTTTATTTTTTCTTCTGTGTTTGTTCTGTTTCATTTTCTGTTTTATTTTTCCCCGGTCAGTCATGGGAACATTTTTTAGAATTCCATTTTGATTTACTTAGAGTGTTTTTGAGTGTATCTCTTTGTATAGCTTTTTATTTATTTTTTATTTTTATTTTTTTGTTAAATAAAGTCTACCCCCCATGTGGGTCTCAAACTCATGACCCTGAGATCAAGAGTCACACACTCTGATGACTGAGCCAGCCAGGTGCCCCTGTATAGCTTATTATTATTATTGTTATTATTAATGTTTATTTTTGAGAGAGAGAGAAAGAGAAAGAGAAAGAGAGAGCAAGTGAAGGAGGGACAGAGAGAGAGGGAGACACAGAATCCAAAGTAGGCTCCAGGCTCCGTGATGTCAGCACAGAGCCCAACATGGGGCTCGAACCCACAAACCTGTGAGATCATGACCTGAGCCGAAGTCATGACCTGAGCCACCCAGGTGCCCCTATTTATCCATATTTTTGTTTCCTGCATCTGTTCTTTCTTTGTGGTGTTCCAAGATTCCTTCTGTTATCTTTCATTTTCTGTTTAGGGGACTTCCTTTAGCCATTCTTTTTAAGGTAGATCTGCTCGGGACAAATTGTATTAGGATTTTTTTTTTTTTCTGCCTGAGAATGTCTTTATTTCTCCTTCATTCCTGAAGGATATTTTCATTGTTGATAGTTCTTTTCTTTCAGCTGAAAAATGATGTGCTACGTCCTATGGCCTCTATGGTTTCTGATGTGAAATCTGCCGTCATTCAAATTGTTTCTGTAGGTAAGGTGTCATTTCTCTCTCATGGCTTTCAATATGTATTTTTTTAAATCTCTGGTTTTCAAAAGTTTAACGATAATATATCTTAGTGTGGATTTCTTTGGTTTTATCCTGTTTGGGATTTGTTCTGGTTCTTCAGTCTGTAAATGTATTTGTTTTGCCAAATTGGGACATTTTTATCGTTATTTCTTCATGTACTTTTAAAGCCTCACCTCTTTCTCTTCTCCTTCCTGATTTCTGATGGCAAGATGTTGGTTCTTTTGTTATAGAGCTTTGGGGCACATCCCCCCCCGCCAGTCTATTTAGTCTGTGCTATTCAGACTGGGTAATTTCTGTTCTGTGTTTCACTTCATTCATTCTTTCCTCTGTTCTGCTGTTGAGGCCATCCGTTGAGTTTTTTATTTTAGTTATTGTATTTTTCAGGTCTAACATCTCCATTTGCGTCTTCCTGGTATCTTCTCGTGTTTTCCTGAGACGCACTCATTGAAGTGTTTTTGTGATGGCTGATTCAAAGTCTTCATCGGACAGTTTTCTCTGTTACCTCAGTCTTGATAGCAGTTGATTTTTTTCATTCGGTTTGAGATTTTTCTGGTTCTTTTTAGTTTTTAAATGTTTATTTTACAGGGGGGTGGGCAGAGAGAGAGGGAGACACAGAATCCGAAGCAGGCTCAAGGTTCCGAGCTGCCGGCCCAGAGCCCGACACGGGGCTCGAACTCACAAGCTTGTGAGATCATGACCCGAGCCGAAGTCGGATGTTTAACTGACTGAGCCACCCGGGCGCCCCTTTTCTGGTTCTTGATATGAGTGATTATCCATCGAAACCGTTAGACATTTTTGATATGATGTTACGAGATTCTGGTTCTTATTTAAACTGGTTTTAGCTGGCTTCCTCTAACTTCAGTGCACCTGGGGAAGAAAGGATGACATGTCACCACTACCGGGCAGCAGAATAAGCCCAGGTTTCCCAGTTGGCTTCCCTTGAACCCGAGGTAGAGAGCTTCTCATTACTTCCGGGCAGGCGTCGGGTTCCAGCTTTCCATTGTATCTTTCCAGACACCTCTCCTGACTCTCCGCTAGACCTCTGATACCACTACTCGGTAGGATGGGGGAAGGATGCCTCATTACTGCTGATTTGCAATGGACGTCCAGGCTCCCCCTGGTTTCTTCACTGACGGCACTGAGTGAGGAGGCTCCTTGCTGCCCAGAAGGGATGAGCCTCGGCTCCCTGCTTTGTCTTTTGTGATACCACTCCAGTGTTGTAGGGGGTATAGCACTTTGTCAAAACCACAAAGAAGTGGAACTATATGCTCCCCACTTGGCTTTTGCTGATGGGACGGAGCCGGGACCCATAGGTTTTCGTGCTTTTCTCCCACGATGCTTGGCTGGAATAAGTTGGTTATTATTTCAAAGTTTTCTGGGGGCGCCTGGGTGGCTCCGTCGCTTAAGCATCCAACTCTTGATTTCACCTCAGGTCGTGATCTCACGGTTTGTGAGATCGAGCCCCGTGTCAGGCTCCATGCTGACATGGAACCTGCTTGGCATTCTGTCTCCCCCCCCTCCCCCCCGCTCATGCTCTCTCTCTCTCTCTCTTTCTCTCTCAAAATAGATAAATAATTATTAAAAAAATTTTTTTAAGTGTATTTATTTTTATTTTTATTTTTTTTAATTTTTTTTTCAATGTTTATTTATTTTTGGGACAGAGAGAGACAGAGCATGAACGGGGGAGGGGCAGAGAGAGAGGGAGACACAGAATCGGAAACAGGCTCCAGGCTCTGAGCCATCAGCACAGAGCCCGACGCGGGGCTCGAACTCATGGACCGCGAGATCGTGACCTGGCTGAAGTCGGACGCTTAACCGACTGCGCCACCCAGGCGCCCCTAAGTGTATTTATTTTTGAGAGAGACAGAGCATGAGTGGGGAGGGGCAGAGAGAGAGGGGGACACAGAATCCGAAGCGGGCTCCAGGCTCCGGGCTGTCCGCACAGAGCCCGACACGGGGCTCGAACTCACGAACCGTGAGATCAGGACCCGAGCCGAAGTCAGTCGCTTAACCGACTGGGCCACCCAGGCGCCCCAATAAATAAATATTTTTAAAAAATGCTTTCTTGCTAGGTTGTCCTTTTCCTGGTCCTTTGACCAGATAAAGCAGACTTTCTTAGTCCATTGGAATTTTTGGGTTGCCTGTGTCTCCAGCACCTACTGTGGGATATATGTGGTATAAAGAAAACTCAGGGGAATCACTGCTATGTTGTTCCTGGGGTTTTAAGTCCCCCAGTGATCTGCCTCATCTCCAAGTGGCACAGTCTTCTTCATTTTATTTTCTTTTTAAAATTAAATATATTTTATTATGACCCAGACAGGGAGCACCACAGGTAGGAAGGAATTATTATTATTTTTGACTACTGGAATATATCTTATTTATTTCTTAAACTTTTTAGAGTATAGGTGACACCTGGTGTTACATTAGTTTCAGGTGTACCCCATAGTGAATCAGCGGGTTTATACATTAAGCTGTGCCCACCGCCAGCCTAGCCTCCTTTTTTTTGCCATACGGAGCTATCGCGATAGCGTTCATTGACTATATTCCTTATGCCGTGCCTTTTTTAATGTGGGTATAGTTGACACACAGAGTTACACTAATTAGTTTTACGTGTTCAGCATGGCGGTTTGACACGTTTATACATTATTCTCTGCCCATCACAAGTGTAGATACCATTATGCTGTGCCTGTCACTCCCGTGACTTCATCGTTTCATAACCCGAAGCCTGTGTCTCCCACTCGCCTTCACCCATTTTGCCCATTCTCCCACCCCCTCCCTTTGGCAACCACCAGTTTGTTTGCTGTATTCATAGGTGTGATTCTGCTTTTTGTTCGTTTATTCATTTGGGGTTTTGTTTGGATTCCACATGTGAATGCAGTCCTCTGACGTTTGTCTTTCTCGGTCTTATTTCACTTAATCTAATACCGTCTAGGTCCACCCATGTCACAAATGGTTCGATATCATCTTTTTCTATGACTGTGTAATACGCCATTGTATGTGGTGCACGATGTATGCACCACATCTTCCTCATCCATTCATCTGTTAGTGATCACTTGGGTTGCTTCCATATCTTGGTTAGTATAAATAAGGCTGCAGTACGCATGGGGGTGCGTGTATCTTTTCAAATTAGTGTTTTCATTTGCCTTTTCTTCATTTTCACTTCATTCCTGTAGTAGAATTAGTGGGTCATATCGTATTTCGATTTGAAATCTCTTTTTCAGTAGGCTCCACACCCAACATGGGTCTTGAACTCATGACCCTGAGCTCAAGAGTCACATGTTCTACCAACTGAGCCGGCCGGGTGTCCCTCAGATTTTTTGAGGTACCTCCATACTGTTTTCCACAGTGGCTGTACCAGTTTACATTCCCACCAATGGTGTGTGAGGGTTAATTGAGAGCTTTTCCTCTAAGATCAGGAAGAAGACAAGGATGTCTGCTCTTGCCACTTTAATTTAACATAGTACTGGAAGTCCGAGCGACAGCAGTCCTACAAGAAAAGGAAATAAGAGGCATCCATATTGGTAAAGAAGAAGTTAAACTGTCATTTGCAGATGACATGATGCTGTACATAGAAAATTCTCTTCTTTGTTTTATATATAGTGTCCAGGGTTCTTAGATATACTTAGCAGGAGGACTAGGGAAGAGTACATTTATGTGTATTTTCCTGGAAGCAGAACTCAGCGTACTTTTTCTTAAGAGAATGAAAAGTACAGAATTCATTTTCAATTCAGATTAAAATTACAGAACTTTACTCTTTACTCTCTTTTGCTTATTTATTAAAATTTTTTTAAGTTTATTTATTTATTTTGAGAGAGAGCGTGAGCGCAAGCTGGGGAGGGGGAGAGAGAGAATCCCACACGCAGGCTCCACATTGCCAGCATGGAGCCTGACGTGGGGCTCGAACCCACGAACCGTGAGATCATGACCTGAGCCAAAACCAAGAGTTGGACGCTTAACCGACTGAGCCGCTCAGGCGCCCCTATTTATTTATTTTAAATGCTTATTTATTTTTGAGAGAGAGAGCGCGAGTGGGGGAGAGGCAAGGAGAAGAGGGGGACAGAGGATCCCAAGTGGGCTCTCCACTGACAGCACTGAGCGTGATGTGGAGCTTGAACCCACGAACTACGAGATCATGACCTGAGCCAAAGTTGGACGCTCAACCGACTGAGCCACCGAGGCGCTCCCCGCAAAAAAGAGTTTTAAAGTAACATACTTCTAAGCAAAGCATGCCATCTGAGAGGAGAATAGTGATATTGGGTGTATGAAATGCTACATAAGGAAGCTGATGGAGGTTACTGGTGTCACGCCTTTCGACTCTTTAGGCTTCTGACAGCTGGTTACCTTATGCAGGGAGTTTGCAACCAGTTAGTTGTTTATCTTTTGACTCTTCCGAGTTAGAGTGGGTTTTTCTTCCCCCCAGGGGAATATGTAGATTGTAGATGATAGGTTATAGAATTATAGGTTATAGAATAATTTACTTTTAAGTTAAAACTTCGTCAACATACACCATTATGTTAGTTTCAGGTATACAACGTATTGATTCAGCAGTTCTACACATTACTGTCTGTCACCATACATTATTGCAGTATTAACTATATTCCCTATGCCGTACTTTGTATCTGTGTGATGTATTTATTTTGTAATTGGAGGTTTCTAACTCTTAATCCCCTTTATCTGTTTTGCTCATTTCCCCATCCACCTATACTCTGGCAACCACCAGTTTGTTCTCTGTATTTACAAGTCTGTTTGTTTTGTTTTCTAGGTTCCATATAGAAGTGGAATCATACGGTACTTGTCTTTCTCTGTCCGACTTATTTCGCTTAGCATAATACCTTCCAGACCCATCCATGTGATTGCAGATGGCAAGATCTCATTCTTTTTTATGGCTGAGCAGTATTCTAGTATGTATGTAGATATACGTATAGATCTACCTCATTTTCTTTATCCATTCATCTACGGGTGAGCACTTGGGCTGCTTCTATATCTTGGCTTGTGTAAATAATGCTGCAATAAACATAGGGGTGCGTATATCTTTTCAAAATAGTGTTTTCATTTTCTTTGTGTAGATACGCAGTAGTGGAATTACTGGATCGTATGGTAATTCTATTTTTAATTTTTTGAGTAATTAAATTACTGTCTTCCAAAGTGGTAGTAAATTTTTGGAGCACCACCATACTGTTTTCCACAGTGATCGGACCAATTTACATTCCCACTAATGGTGCACCAGGATTTCTTTTTCTCCACACCCTTGCCAATACTTGTTATTTCTTTTCTTTTGGGTACTGGCCATTCTGACTGCTGTAAAGTGATATCTCATTGTGGTTTTGATTTGCACTTCCCTGACGATGAGGGATGTCGAGCATCTTTTCATGTGTTTGTTGGCCCTCTGTCTGTCTTCTTTGGAAAAATATCTATTTGGATCCTCTGCCCATTTTTAATTTTTTGAATAATTTCTTAATGTTTATTTTATAGAGGGAGACAGAATGTGAGTGGGGGAGGGGCAGAGAGAGAGGGAGACACAGAATCCCAAGCAGGCTCCAGGCTCCGAGCTGTCAGCACAGAGCCTGACACGGGGCTCGAACTCGCGAACTGTGAGATCACGACCTGAGCCAAGGTCGGATGCTTAACTGACTGAGCCACCCAGGTGTCCCATTCTGTCCATGTTTTAATCGGGGATTTTTTTGGTATTGAGTCGTTGAAGTCCTTTATGTATTTTGGATATGACATCTCATTTACAAATATCTTCTCCCATTCAATAGGTTGCCTTTGCATTTTGTTGATGGTTTTCTGTTCCATTGCTTCATGTGTTTTAACTCACACCCAGTAAACAGGATTAAAGAAATATTTAAAAATAGAGATTAGCTGGGGGCACGTGGGTGGCTCGGTAGGTTCAGCATCTAACTTTGGCTCAGGTCATGATCTCATGGTTTGTGGGTTCGAGCTCTGCATCAGGCTCCATACTGACAGTGTGGAACCTGCTTGGGATTCTGTCTCTCTGCCCCTCCCTGACTTGTGCTTTCTCTCTCTCTCTCAAAATAAATAAATAAACTTAGATTAGTTGGAAAACATAAAGCAGTCCTATTTCCCCAACACAATATTTTTATGTTTTTAAATTCCAGTTAGTTAACATACAGTGTAATATTATTTTTTTTTAAGTTTGTTTATTTATTTTGAGAGAGAGAGAGAGAGAGAGAGAGAGAGTGTGTGTGTGTGTGTGTGTGTGTGGTGAGGACAGAGAGAGGGGGAGAGACAGAGAGAATCCAAGCAGGCTGAGATCATGACCTGAGCCGAAACCAAGAGTTGGAGGCGTAACCGACTGAGCCACCCACGTGCCCCCGAGTATACTCTCTAATACCCCCAGTAGAATTTTGGTTGAATTAAATCATGAGACAAACAATGATTCGTGCGTATATTGTTGTTGTCTTACTACATCACCACCTCTGTTGAGTAGAATTTGCATTCCATGTGTTTTCCTCTTCACCATCATCTTGAGTCCTTAATCTGTTGCCCTTCCTTTCTGAGGTCTTAACCCATGCTTTTCTGACACTCTGTCCTGGCTGGTTCTTTTTTAGTTTTTTCCTGGGTTACCAGATGGTGCACGACTTGAGTGTCCTGACAATGCTCTCAAATAAGTCTGTGCAGGAGGAACATTACTAAGTTGGAAATTGCTAACCAATATCCAGATGACAAGTCATGGGTAAAGTACTGCCCCCCATGGTGTCCAAATGTCTCCATTGGACGAGTGTCCCATGAATGTAGCTGGTCTTTCTGCCTGTGCAGCAAACTGCCATGCTTTTTCTCGATCAGAGTTGGGAGGGAGCTGTTCTATAAAGGAAGAACCATCGGAAGACAGAATTGAGTGACTGCAGTAGTGTTTCTTTCTCTTGCATCAGACTCTTTCTTGATCTTCTGGACCTGTGGCAACACTTCCAGCCTCTGCACTGCCTACAGTGGCTCCATTGGCCTCTCCCTCTGGACCTACACTTCGTTCTGACTGTGCCTTTTAAGTCATTCTTCCTTTTTTCTTGCAGGGTGGCAAACATTTACAGTCAGCCAGCTCCCTCAGCCAGTTTCCTGCCTATAAAATTTTGGAAGTCTGACATCCTTGTCTCAGTTTTTTAAATGTTTACCAGTTTATTAAAGGATATGATAAACGAGCCAACAGCCGGATTAAGAGACACATAAGGCGAGGTATGGGGAAGGGATATAGAGCTTCCATGCCCTCTCTAGGCACACCAGTCTCCCCACCTTTCTACGTGTCCACCAGCCCGGAAGCTCCCAGCCTTCTCTCATTTTGTCCTGTATCCATGCCTTTCAGTTCGAGCTGTCAGTGTTTCTGAACATATAACGTTCACAAAAGCCTTGTGACTCCCTCGTGTGTGTCCTCATTAGACAGAAGGGCCCCCAAAGATCTTTACTGGATAGTCTCATCTCTATTCCTGGATTTGGCTGAGATGGTTCAGTGGATCCATGAGTCACACACCTAATCTCTTCAGGAGGAGATTGTCTGGCCACACCCTTGGCTTTCCACAGCTCTAGTTCCCAACAATGAATTTTCCGAGTTTCGCATTCATTACGAGATGGGTAGGCTGAGAATATACCGGATCGTTCACTGTTGGTTCTTTTTTTGCTTAACAGTTCCTTACTCAATATGTTCCTTTTGTCTTACCTTTTACTATGAGCAGCAAGACAAAAACAGGCTACACCTTCAATGGTTCACTGGAAAATCTCTCAGCTAAGTTATCCAGGGTCATTCGTTACAAGTTTTAGTTCCCACAGAACTATAGAACACAATTCTACCAAGTTTTCCTCTACTGTATAACAAGGATAGTCTTTCCTTCCGTTTCCAATAACGTGTTCCTCATTTTCATCTGAAGCCTCACCAGAAGCACCTTTAATGTTTCTGTGTCTGTTACCATTCTGTTCGTGATGCATGTATTCTCTAAGATGATAGAAATTTCCCTTGCCATCTTCTTTTTTAATTTTTTAGTGTTTATTTACCTCTGAGAGAGAGAGAGAGAGAGAGAGAGAGAGAGAGAGCATGGTGGGTGGGAGCGGCAGAGAGAGAGGAAGACACAGAATCCGAAGCAGGCTCCAGGCTCCGAGCTGTCAGCACAGAGCCTGATGTGGGGCTCGAACTCGTGAAATGCCTGCCAGATCATGACCTGAGCTGAAGTCGGATGCCCAACCGACTGAGCCACCCAGGCGCCCCTCCCTTGCCATCTTTTTCACCTCCTTCTGAGCCCTCTCCAGCAGAGGGTTCCAGACGTGAAGTCTGTATTTCTTCCAACAGTCTCTTCAGGGCAGTCTAGGCTTTTTCTCTTGCTTGCCTCCTTCTTCCAGCTCCTTATGGTTATGGGTATTCCTTGGTTTGTGGCTGTATCACTATAATTTCTGCCTCTGTCTTTACACGACCCTCTCCTTTGTGTCTGCCTTCTCTTTGTATATTATAAGGATTGCTTGTCAATGGATTAAAGGCCCAACTGGGTACCCTGTATCAGTCATAGTTCTACCAGAGAAAACAGAGCCACTAGGGGATATATAGGTACATTAACAGATTTATTGCAATGGGGCACCTGGGGTGCTTCAGTCGGTTAAGTGCCAGACTTCGGCTCAGGTCATGATCTCATTGTTCGTGAATTTGAGCCCCACGTCGGGCTCTGTGCTGACAGCTCGGAGCCTGGAGCCCGCTTCGGATTCTGTGTCTCCCTCTCTCTCTGCCCCTCCCCAACTCGCACTATCTCGCTCTCTCAAAAATAAATAAACATTAAAAAAGTTTTAAAAAGAGATCTATTGCAAGAAATTTGATTCAGTGATTGTGTGAGTTGGCTAATCAAGTCCCAAATCCATAGAGTGAGCCAGCAGGAAGGGCAAAGTGGAAGCTGGCAGGAGCCAGACATTGCCATCCACAGGTAGAGTTTCTTCTTCAGGGAGACTCCAGTTTTGCTCATAAGGCCTTTCCACTGATTGGATAAAACCCACTCCAGATTATCAAGGATAATCTTCTGTACTAAAATCAACTCATGGTAGATGTTAAATACACCTACAAACTAACTTCACAGCAACGCCCAGATTAGTGTTTGATTGAGTACCTGGGGATGATAGCTAGCCCACTTGACACATAAAACTGACCATCACAGTCCAGCCCTTGTCAACTTGGCACCCACACACGTCACCCTAAGCCATACCCAGTCCCCAAATAAAGACAATAACAAGATCATCCTTCTGCCTAACATGATGCAACCATCCTGGTATTTATAAATACATTCTTCTATCCATCCCATATTCCCGTTGCCCTCAGCAGGCACCTCGCTGGGTCACGCTTCTTTACTTAGTACGGTGACCTAAACCTTCATTCCTTCAGGGTCCATCTATTAATAGTTGCCTGAATTGGGTTGTATAGTTGTCCACTGACTTTAATCACACAGCAGGATAGTATGCCTCAGGGGGCCTTCTATATTTCGGGCATATCCCTCCATACCTCCATGGTGTATCAGCAGACTCCGTCTCCCTAGCCAACACGGGAACTCCCTTCCTTGCCTGTTGCTTCAGAGGCATGAGAAGCCCAAAGCTTCTGGGTGGCAGTCTTAGGTTCCAGTGAAACGGAATCACTCTTACGTTTTTTAAAATTTATTTTATTTATTTTGAGGGGGAGAGAGAGAGACTCCCAAGCAGGTTCTGCGATGTCAGCGCGGAGCTCAATGTGGGGCTCGAACTCACCAATCGTGAGATCATGACCTGAGCCCAAACCAAGCGTCGAGCCACCCAGGCGCCCCAAGCATTCATCCCTTTGGAACTGAGATCTCTATACCAGCAGAGCATAAAGGTCACATGGATGAGCAGGGACATTTTTGCTCACTGACCATTATGGGCAATAGTCAGTGATATGCTGTTCCCATTTCCCCCCTCTGAATTCTGGATCCGTGACTCCCGTCTCTGGGAGAAACAGTACCATATATTAGATGCTGATTCCGAGGCTGTACAGCCTCCTGGTGGATATCGTCTCAGCTCTGCAAGGTATTATCACCTAGTTAGAACTTCAGCTGAGCCTTCAAAAGGCCATTCTCCCATGCTGTCTTTATCAGATAGGTAATTTGCAAATCCTTTCCCCAGTCTTGGATTGTGTTTTCATTCTCTTCATGGAGTTTTGCCAAAAAACAAGACATTAATTTTGATGGAGCCTGATTTACTATTTTTTTTTTCTTTTATGGGTCTTGCTTTTAAGCGCTGTATTTGGGAAACGTTCACCTAACCCAAGATCACAAAAATTTTCACCATGTGGACGCGGCCCAGTGTAATCCACCTGCCACCAGGCAGCTGGCTGATAACCCCAGAGTGTGGGGCCATGTCAGAGACTCAGTGTTGGTCTCTGCTGCTGGCACCTTGGCCACTGTGCTGTCGCTGTGGCCAGGTCAGCCTTGGTGAGTGAGAGTCTGTGTCGCTGGTTCCGTATATAGCCTCCATCCCTGTCACCATGGTCATTTGGTTCATGAGCCTACTGGGCTCCTGTCTCCATTAGTACAAGTTGCATACGCTTTCAAAATCATGTCTGGGTGTGGATCATAACGGCCAAAGGCATCAGGAGAGCTACTGTTCCCTTTTGCGAAGGTGGCACCAAAGGCGAGGAAGGAGGCTCCACCCCCTCCCAAAGCTGAAGCCAAAGCAAAGGCTTTGAAGGCCAAGAAAGCAGTGCTGAAAGGCGTCCAGTCGCACAAAGACCCACACTCCACCTCCCTTCCGACGGCTCAAGACACTGCATCTCTGAAGGCAGCCCAAATACCCTCAAAAGAGCGCCCCCGGGAGAAACAAGCTTGGTCACTATGCCGTCATCAGGTTCCCCCTGACTACCGAGTCAGCCATGAAGAAAATAGAGGACAACACACTTGTGTTCATTGTGGATGTCAAGGCCAACAAGCCCCAGATCAAACAGGCTGTGAAGAAGCTCTGTGACATTGATGTGGCCAAAGTCAACACTCTGATCGGGCCCGATGGGGAAGAGAAGACATATATTCGACTGGCTCCTGACTATGATGCTTTGGGTGTTGCCAACAAAATTGGGATCATCTAAACGGAGTCCAGCTGGCTAAATCTAAATATAAGTTTTTTCACCATAAAAAAAAGAGCTACTGCTTTTTACGATTGAGACTGCTTACTTTTTTTCAGCATCTTATTCAAATATGACCTTCTTTTGGGTAATTTTGTAGATAGGAGCTTAGCAATACCTATAGATGTGGAGCACGCACCCTGCAAAATCCCAAGTAATCTGATCAGGTGCTGCGTTTTTTGTTTAGTACCAGGGGTTGACAACGATGGTGTTTTTTCTAAACGTCTTCACTTACTTTAATAACACTACATTTACCATGTTATCACCGTGGGATGTGAATTTAGGTTAGACAAGAGAAATTTCACAAGTGCAGTAACACGTGCTGGAGTATACCAAAGTTTGTAATGTCTGACCAAAGCAGCTTGCTCATAAATCATTGGTCACTTCCGTTTTAGGTAATTTATTAGCATTTATGGTTCTTACAGGAAAAATAAACATACTTCGCATGTTTAAAAAGTGTTTTTCATTTGCCTTTGCATTAGCACTTAAAAGATAGCTTTCTATTTCAAGAGGACTTTATTTATTTTTAATAATGTATTTATTTAGTAAACATGAAGTGCAACAGTGATTTCAGGAGTAGATTCTTTAATGCCCCTCCCCCATTTAGCCCATCCCCCCTCCCACAACCCCTCCAGCAACCCTCCGTTCTCTATATTTAAGAGTCTCTTATGCTTTGTCCCCCTCCCTGTTTTTATATTTATTTTTGCTTCCCTTCCCTTATGTTCATCTGTTTTGTATCAAGAGGACTTTAAAATTACTCTTTTCTTTAAAAATTTTTTTTGTTTGCTTATTTATTTTGAGAGAGAGAGAGCAAGTGGGGGACAGGCAGAGAGAGAGGGAAAGAGAGAATCCCAAGCAGGCTTCGTGCTGCCAGCACAGAGCCCGTCGCAGAGCTCGAACTCAGGAAACCTCGAGATCATGACCTGAGCTGAAACCAAGAGTTGGACGCTTAACCAACTGAGCCACCCAGGTGCCTGGCATTTAAAATTATTCTAATATAACAGCAGCATAAATATAATTCTGCACTCACAAACAGCTAAGCTAAGCTAAGATCCATAATTATTCCATGTTTGCAAGTATAATCCTGAAATAAATACTACTTCTAAGGAGCCCTTTTATCAGCTTTTTAGGTTTGGTTTAAACACATATACACACATTTTCGGTTGTGGGGAGGCTTATGATGTTATATTCCACGCACTGTTCTGAAAGGGGCTTCAATAGCCAACCCTTCAATAGCCCAAAAAACTGAAAATACTTCAGGAGTTGCATGTTGTCCTCTTTAGAACTGATTTCATCGGAAGAGTTGAAGAAGCTGAACATTTTACCACTATCAAGTGCATTTGAAAGTGACGTTTTTTTTGGTGCTAATTTGACTCCCCTGGGGAACTAGGCACTAATAATTTAGTCACCAGCCAAATCAAGCCTGTATAAAAGGAAGCCAATATTCAATTACCAGGTAATTGACCCATTCTAATGATTTTTCTTTTCTTTTTAAGTTTATTTACTTTTGAGAGAGAGAGAGAGAGAGAGAGACAGTGTGTGTGTGTGTGTGTGTGTGTGTGTGTGTATGAGTGAGCAGGGGAGGGGGAGAGAGAGGGGGAGAGAGAATCTCAAGCAGGCTCTGCGCTGTCAGCATAGAGCCCGACGCAGGGCTTGAACCAACCAACTGTGAGATCATGACCTGAGCCAGAATCGAGAGGCAGATGCTTGACCAACTGAGCTACCCAGGCACTAATGATTTATTTTGAACATGAACATATAACCTTCAAATGAGATGTCTAACCACCACCACCAATACCAAAACAGTTGCTCTTACTTTTTTTTTAATTTTCTTTTAAAGTAGGCTCCACGCCCAATGTGGGGCTTGAACTCGTGACCCTGGGATCAAGATGCTCTACCGACTGGGGGCACCTGGGTGGCTCAGTTGAGCATCCGACTTCGGCTCAGGTCATGATCTCACAGTTTGTGCGTTCGAGCCCCGCCTTGGGCTCGCTGCTGTCAGTGTAGAGCTAGAGCCCGCTTCAGATCCTCTGTCCCCACTCTTTCTGCCTGCCCCTCTCCCACTCGTGCTCTCTCTCCCTCCCCCAAATAAATAAACATTAAAAATAAATATGCCCTGCCAACTGAACCAGCCAGGCGCCCTGACATTATCTCTTCTTCTAAGGTTTAGGCCTTGCCCAGAACTCCTCATACATGGAATAGCTCATACCAAGAATCCTTGCTCCCACAGCAAAGCCTTGGGCTGCCACGCACATGTGGAACGGGTGAACAGACAACATTTAGCTGGGGCTCCTGGGTGGCTCAGTCAGTTGGGCGTCTGACTTTGGCCCCAGTCATGATCTCACAGTTCGTGGGTTCGAGCCCCTCGTCGGGCTCTGTGCTGACAGCTCAGAGCCTGGAGCCTGCTTCGGATTCTGTGTCTCCCTCTTCTCTCTGCCCCTCCCCTGCTCATACTCTGTCTCTCTCTGTCTCTCAAAAATAAATAAACATTGCACATTTAGTATTTGTCCTGCTCTTCAGGTTATATAATCCACACATAATGATTGCTGCAAAACCCGCCATTGCAATGGGAACAAATGGTGCCTCTAGCTTTTTGGGTAAGTTTAGATCCCCGATCCTCACGGTGATTACAGAATCCTCCTTTCAGGAAACAATGCAAATTCCATCACAGATGGTTTATACAGGGCCTGAGGCCTTCTTCCGTTCCGAGAATGACAAGACCTCTCTCAAGCTCCAGCCAGTTTCTGGCTCTTACCCACGCTCGCAGGCCAATGATAGTTCATTTTGTGTTGCCTGTGGCATGTCAGGGATAGCTTCTGCCCCGGGTATTCTTACAAATTACTCCATTTGAGTAGGCCCTTACATTTTTGTCGCATCTATCAACTCTCCTCTGCTCCCCATATGTCACTATTGCATTTCAGCCAGTCCTGGCTTGATTTTCAGTTTCTGATATTATCATGATATCATCAATGTAGTGTCTTGTTATTTCTAGGACCTGCATCAAGTCCCAATCCCTTCTTTTTTTTTTTTTTTAATTTTAGAGAGAGAGAGCGAGCGAGCACACAAGTTGGGGAGAGGGGAGTGAGGGAAAGAGAGAATCTCAAGCAGGCTCCATGCTTGGCACAGAGCCCAACAGGGGGTTTGATCCCACAACCCTCAGATCATGACCTGAGCTGAAAATCAAGAGTTGGATGCTCAGCTGACTGAATCACCTAGGTGCCCCCCCCGCTTCCTTTTTTTATATGAATTTTGGAATCAGCTTGTCAATTTTCTAACTCTTAAATCTCTTTACTGATTGTGATTGGTGTTCATAATAGTTGTATTTTTTTTAAAAAAATTAACGTTTTATTTTTTGAGAGACAGAGAGTGATAGAGCATGAGCAGGGGAGGGGCAGAGAGAGAGAGAGACACACACACACACAGAATCCGAAGCAGGCTCCAGGCTCTGAGCTGTCAGCACACGGCCCGATGCGGGGCTGGAACCCATGAATGTAAGATCATGACCTGAATCGAAGTCGGATGCTCAAGCGACTGAGCCACCCAAGTGCCCTTGTTTATAATATTTCTATTTTAAGGAACCTACTGAGATTATCTTCTTTGTGCCCTACTACATGATCAATTTTTGTGAATGTTCCATGTGTGCTTGAGAGAAAGTATATTCTGTATGATCGGAGTGTAGTGTTTAATATGTATATATCCAAAAGTTTCACCTTATTATGTTGCTTGGGTCTTTTGTATCATTGCTTATTATTTTGTCCACGTAATCTGTCTTATTTTGTGAATGATATGTTAAAAGTCTCCCATTAGAGGATGCTTCTTTTTCTTGTATTCTTGTAGTTTTTGGTTTATATAGGCTTTTGCGGTATCACTTTGTGCATAGGTATTTACACATATCTCTGTTGTTAGATCTTTATTTTGGACAAGGCTTTTAATATTACAAAGTGTCTTCCTTTGTCTCGTATAATTGCTTTTGGAATTCTACGTTGGCATCAGGATTTCAGTCCCTGCTTTTATATTGTTTTCATTTGGTAAATCTTTATCCACCTCTTTAATTTTACCTTTTTAAAAAAATGTTTATTTTTGAGAGGGAGGGAGTGTGAGCGGGGGAGGGGCAGAGAGAGAGGCAGACCCAGGATCCGAAGCGGGTTCTGGGCTGGCAACAGTGAGCCTGATGTGGGGCTTGAACTCACAAACTGTGAGATCATGACCTGAGCCAAAGTCGGGCGTTCAACCGACAGCCACGCAGGTGCCCCAGTTTTAGCCTTTTTTTTTTTTTTAATGTTTATTTATTTTTGAGACAGAGACAGAGCATGAACGGGGGAGGGGCAGAGAGAGAGGGAGACACAGAATCGGAAGCAGGCTCCAGGCTCCGAGCCATTAGCCCAAAGCCCGACGCAGGGCTCGAACTCACGGACCGCGAGATCGTGACCTGAGCTGAAGTCGGACGCTTAACCGACTGAGCCACCCAGGCGCCCCTTAGCCTTTTTGAATGACTGTGTTTTAAACATACCTTTTGTGCACAGTATTATTGGGCTCTGCTTTACGAGGCAACATGAAAACATTTTTCAGTTCGTAGGTGGCGTAAACCCATTTACACTTATTTATGTTACTGTTTGATGTCATAAACAATACAGATATGTTTGGTCTCAATTTTTTCACTTTATCTTCTGATGTAATCACTGTGAGATTGTTATATTTGCTGTTTCTTTCTCTATTTAGTGTTCCCTCTACATTTTTTTTTTTTTGGTTATTAGGAAGGTTGTATTTTCATGCTGATAATTCCCTTTGTGTTAATACTTCATATAGTACCCTTAGGCAGTCCTTGTTTCTTTCTTTTTGTTTATTTATGAAAGTTGTATATATTTGAGGTATACAACATGATGTACACATATACATATTGAAATGATTACTACAGTCGAGTTAATTAACCTATCATCTCACGTAGTTACCATTTTTTGTGTGTGATGAGTATACCTGTAATTTACTTTCTTAGCATATTTCCATTGTTCAATATAGTATTACTTAAGTATAGTCATCATGCCTGTACATTAGATCTCTAGACTTTGTTTTTAAGATTTTATGTTTAAGTAATCTCCATACCCAACCTCGGGCTCAAACTCACAACCCTGAGATCAAGAGTCGCACACTCCGTGGATTGAGCCAGGCAGGCGCCCCATGCATCTCTAGACTTTATTCATTCTACATAGCTGACTTTGTCCTCTTTGACCATTGCCACATTTCTCCCATACCCCTCTTAATGTTCTACTCTGCTTCTGTGAGTTTCACTTTTTTAAAAAAAAGATTTCACATATAAATGAGATCATACAGTACAATATTTGCCTTTCTCTGTCGGAGTCATTTCACTTAGCACAATGCCCTCCAGTTTCATCCATGTTGTTGCAAATGGTAGGATTTCCTTCTTTCTCATGACTGAATGATGTTGAGTTGTGTGTGTGTGTGTGTGTGTGTGTGTGTGTGTGTATACACACCACATCTTTATCCATTCATCCATTGATGGACACTTAAGTTGTTTTCCATATCTTGAATAATTCTGCAATGACCATGAGAGTGCAGATATCTCTTTGGGAGAGTGATTTCATTTCCTTCAGATATATACCCAGAAGTGGGACCGCTGGATCATATAGTAGGTCTAGTTTTAATTTTTTAAGCAGCCTCCATACTGTTTCCCGTAACGCCTATACCAATTTACCTTGTTTTCAAAAAAGATTTTATTTTAAAGTAATCCCTACACCCAATGCGTGCCTTGAACTTCCAACCTCGAGATCAAGAGTTGCACGCTCTGCCGACAGGTGCCCCTACTTTTTTTTTTCTTTATTAATCTTTTATAACATCTAATTTGTCTCTCACCTTTACCTACATGGCAGTCAATGATCTCATTCATCTTTTCTCTTTTTCTTTCTCTTCTTCCATTTTTTAGTTCTTTTTCTACTTTGTCGGGACAACTTAATATCTATACGTTATCCTTCAGCCCGTGACCCCAGCGTTGTGTTAGTCTTAACTTTACGGTAGTATGTAAAATGCCCAGTGTCAGGCTTTTGCCAAAATTTCCCCATTCATCGAATTTGCTCGGATGAAGCTCACCGTTTGGTGTAGTGCTGGTCAATAGAACCCCTTGCAGTGATGAGTACGTTCTGTGTCTTTGCTGTCCAGGACTATAACTAGCCACGTGTGGCTACCAAATTGGACAGCACACCTCTGTTAAATTCCTGAGGAAGGGCACAGGTGTTTTTGAGAAATTGATCCCAGTTTAATTCTCTGGTCTTGTAAGTTATTTCATCTTTTTTGCCTGGAGGCCCTGAAGAGATATTTTCTTTGTCTTTAAATTCTAATTGTTTTGTTAAGTGCTATGTCAGAGTTGGTTTTCCGGGTCAATTTTCCTTGGTACCCAAGGGGCCTTTGATCGTGTTGAGATTTGCTTAATGATCCCGGGTATGTCCTAGCTTGGTGACTATCCCGTGTGTACTTGAAGAAACTTAATTTCTATGTTTCTGAGTGGAATGCTCTGCAGAGTCCTTTGGTTGCTGGGTGGTGTTCAGTTTTCCTATATCCCTGTTGATTTTCTGTCTACCGGTTACTTTGATTACTAAGAGAAGTGTTGAAAGTCAGCGGTTCTAAGTGTGCATTTGCCCCTTCCTTCTTTCGGTTCTTTCAGATTTGCTTCATGTATTCTGAGGCTATTTTATTAGGGCAGTCTCCCCCACAGTCGTGCTCCCCCACACTCCCTCCCATGATCTTTTGGCTGGACAGTTAGGGATTTAGTCTGTCCGCTTTGGCACTCACTGTCTGTAAGGAAGTTTGCCCTTGGGGCCAAGGGGTGGGAGGGTAGAAAAAAGGCAATGGGGATCCTTCCCCCACTCTCCAGACCACTATTCTTGCCAAAGAAAAGGATTTCTCTTCCTTAGAGTTTGAGGTGTCTGCTGCTACAAGGTTACAGGTTTTTTTTGTGTGTTTTTTTTTTTGTGTGTGTTTTTTTTTAGCCCTGGGGCCTACTTTGGGGCAGGACTGCTTTAAAAAAAAACAGTATTTCTCCCATTTTCTGTGTCCCACAGGGCCCCCCCCACCTTCAAGCTTCATGTACTTTTGGTGTCCCTGCTGACTCTGTACCTGGTGCTTCTCTCAAGCACCTCTCTTGGCTTTCTTAGCCTTCCAGTTTATTCTGGTGGTTTCAGCTAGTACTGAAATGCTATTGCCTCCCAATCGTTGGCCTATCCTAGCCTTCTCTTCTGAGCTTCAGAATCCTATAGCCACCTGCCAGCTGGACGTCTATCAGTATGTGCCATAAACAACCCAGCTCAGGTCCAAGATCTATTTCAATTTCTCCTTCTGCCAACCCAGTATCTCTCTTGTTTTGCTCATCTCAATATATGGCACCAGCCTCAACCCATCTGCTCGCGCCATTATCCTGGGAGTGATGATCTGTGCCTTTCTCCCACTTAACAGGACTTCTGTCTAATTTTGAAATATAAATATATTGTGGGAGGGTCAGAAAATATTCTGATGGTATAGGGAGTCAGGCATTTTAGAGACTGATGATCTGTAGGAAAAAAAAAAAACAGTTGAAAATCTCTCCCCTCTCTGGCCCCGGAATGTCTCTGCAGCCCTTAAACTCATCATAGCCTGAAGTGCTGTTTTTCTCTCCTCCGGTTCTATATGTAGTTTCATAGCTCACCATGTGTGTTTCATGTTTTCCTGCCTTTTTTTATGCTGTTGTCCCATATTTTTGAGGGAAACTGTATTCTTGTTGAAGGATTCCACGCTCCGTCTCCCCAAGTGAAGTTGGATCTGATAACACAGCCCACTGCACCCTGTACGCATGCCTAACGCAGCTCCCGTAACACCTCATTGCAAGACTGTGTTCATACCTAAGCCTCTTCACTGGGTTTTGAGCTCTTTGAGAACAGGCACTCCATCTTACCCCTTTTTTGTTTTCCCAGCAACTGGGACAGGTCCGGGCACCTCGTGTTAACTCAGCAGTCAGCAGTCTTTTCTTCATGGATTGATATAGTAACACAATAGCAGGGCCGTTCTGGGTTCCCCCCCGCCCAACAAAATATAATATCGAGCAAGACACGGGGTCAGGTGTCCAATGTAGTTCTAGTTAACTCTTACTGGTGCTCTGTGGAGAGAATTAGTTTCACACATCTGGTTTTTTTTTTTTTTTGAGATAGTATTTAACATTTTTTTTAATGTTTATTTTGAGAGAGAGTGTGTGAGCAGGTTGGGGAGGGGCAGAGAGAGAGGGAGAGAGACTCCCAAGCAGGCTCCGTGCCATCAGTGCGGAGCCCGACACAGGGCTCCATCCCACGAACCGTGAGATGATGACCTGAGCCGAAGTCAAGAGTCGGGTGCGTAACCGACTGAGCCACTTAGGCGCCCCTCTGTGTGTCCCATTCTGATCATTGCAGCTTGTTGTTACAGGGATCTGTGTCATTTGAGGACGTGGCTGTGGATTTTACCCGACAGGAGTGGCACAGACTGGACCCTGCTCAGAGGACCATGCACAAGGATGTGATGTTAGAGAACTACAGCAACCTGGCATCCGTGGGTGAGGATTACTGTCCACGTAACTCCTGGTACCATAGGTTTCCTTTCTTGGTTACTGTAACGTGTGTGGCCTTTGTAGACTTTAACAATACTTTAGGTTCTAGATTCAAGGGTCACAGATGCTTGATTAGGTTTGAGGCACCAGGAAGCGTGATGTGTGTTGTCACTTCCCCCAATGAAAGGTTTAAATGGGCCCCCTTCCTTGTGCAGCTCATGAAGATGCACCTTCCTCCTCCTCCATCAGAGGCCCTAGCGCTCAGACAACTTGGCCCATGTCCTCTGCCATTTCCCATTAACAGGCCTCTGCGTGGCCAAACCGGAGATGATCTTCAAGTTGGAGCGAGGAGAAGAGCTGTGGATTTTAGAGGAGGAATCCTCAGGCCAAGGTTTCCCAGGTGAGTGAGCAGAAACGGGAAGGAAGAGTGCAGAAATTCACGCTTGGGGCAGTGGTTTCCAGTAGGCTCTTTCTAGGGGCCCTTCCTCTTTGCAAATGACTGGAGGGCAGAAGGTTTACACACTTCAGGTACCTAAATCACACCTGCCCTCATTACGTTCACACTTAAGTGCTCTGGCCTGTTTTATCTTGAGGTTTTTTTTTTTTTTGTAAGCTTATTTATTTATTTATTTATTTATTAAAAAAAATTTTTTTTTTAATGTTTATTTTTGACAGAGACAGAATGCGAGTGGGTTAGGGACAGAGAGAGAGGGAGACACAGAATCCGAAACAGGCTCCAGGCTCTGAGCTGTCAGCACAGCCCGACACGGGGCTCGAACTCACGAGCTGTGAGATCATGACCTGAGCCGAAGTCGGACGCTCAACCGACTGAGCCACCCAGGTGCCCCAAGATTGTTTATTTTTGAGAGAGACAGAGAGAGAGCACAAGCAGGGGAGGGGCAGAGAGAAAGGGGGACAGAGGAGCCGCAGCCGAAGTGTTGACAGCAGAGAGCGCGACGTGGGGCTCGAACCCAGGAACCACGAGATCGTGACCTGAGCTCAAGTCGGACGCTCAACCGACTGAGCCACCTGGGCGCCCCTCTTGAGTTTTGTGGTTATCTACCACTCTTACCTGTCCCCGCCCGCCTCGTCTTACACGTTCTCAGCTAGTCTGTCTCCCTTTAGTATTCTCAATTGCCTGCCCGCTTTCCACTGCCTTGGATGCCGTTCGTTGTGGGGCATTCGTTTGTACGCGCCTCTGGTGTTCCACCACCTCTTAAATGAGTGTCAGCTATGATCTGGTCACGTTCTAGGCGTAGGGATCTAGCACCTGGGAAACTAATATCACTGTCCCGGAGCTGGCAGTCTGATACATCACGTTTGGTGGTGAGAAGAAAATCAATGCAAGATACGAAAGATAGACAATGATGTGTCGTGTGCCTGTGGAGGATATGTCCAGGGACGACTTTTTGGGGAGGTTAACATTGGTGCACCAACATCAGTGATGTGAGAGAGACAGAGCCACGTAGACTTTGAATATTCGGGGTGGAGAGAACAGTGTGTGTCAGGGTGATAGATCCTAAAAAGAGCAAAGAGGCCAGTGTAGCTTAATGGTGGGTGGTGCGAGTGGCCGGGGGCCATATCAGAGAGTTAGCTGGGGGCCAAATTATGTTGAGTTTTTTAGGCGAGGTGAAGCACTTTTTAACAGGCTATGTTTTGTGGGCTTTGGTAAGCACTTTCATTCGGTACCATGACAAGGGAAACCATTGTTGACTTTTAAGTAAGTGATCCGATTTGTTTTTAAAGGATCTCTCTCACTGCTGTGTGGCAAGAGTTCTGTCGGGGGTGGTGCCCTCAGGCATGACAGTGACCTTCAGCGTCAGAAGATTCAACCTGTGGATCAAACTGTTGAGTATAATGGATATGGAAAAGTCTTCTACAAGAACACAGGCTTTGTTGCACATAAAAGAACACACGCAGGAGTAAAAAACTTTGGATGTCATGAATGTGGGAAAAGTTACTGCAGGAAATCAAACCTTATTGAACATCTGAGGATACACACAGGGGAGAGACCCTATAAGTGTGGTGAGTGTGCCAAAACGTTCAGTGCAAGGTCATACCTCATTGCTCACCAGAAAACTCACACGGGGGAGAAACCTTTTGAATGTAATGAATGTAGGAAGTCTTTTGGCCGGAAGTCACAACTCATTCTACACCAGAGAACACACACAGGAGAGAGACCGTATGCGTGTGCCGAATGCGGGAAAACCTTTTCTGAGAAGGCAACCCTTATGATTCACCAGAGAACCCACACAGGGGAGAAGCCCTATGAATGTAGCGAATGTGGGAAAACATTTCGAGTCAAGATATCCCTTACCCAACACCAGAGAACCCACACAGGGGAGAAACCCTATGAATGTGGTGACTGTGGGAAAAACTTCCGTGCAAAGAAATCCCTAAATCAACATCAGAGAATTCACACAGGTGAGAAACCCTATAAATGTGGCGAATGTGGGAAGTTCTTCAGAATGAAAATGACTCTCAATAATCATCAGAGAACTCACACAGGTGAAAAACCCTATCAGTGTCATGAATGTGGGAAATCCTTCAGGGTACACTCGTCTCTTGGGATACATCAGCGAATTCACACGGGAGAGAAACCTTACGAATGTAGCAAATGTGGCAATGCCTTCTATGTTAAAGCACGCCTCATTGAACATCAGAGAATGCATTCAGGAGAGAAACCCTATGAATGCAGCGAATGTGGAAAAATCTTCAGTATGAAGAAATCCCTTTGTCAACACCAGAGAACTCACACGGGAGAGAAGCCCTATGAATGTAGCGAGTGCGGAAACGCCTTCTACGTGAAAGTACGCCTCATTGAACATCAGCGGATTCACACGGGAGAGAGACCCTTTGAATGTCAAGAATGTGGCAAGGCCTTCTGCCGGAAAGCGCACCTCACGGAACATCAGAGAACTCACGTGGGCCGGCCCTTGCCTTTTACTGTGGAGAAAGCTTCTTTGTGAAGACTCCCATCACCGTCTGACCAAGCCCTCTGGGTCCTCTGGTCACCGGCACACAGAGCACACCCGTAACAATTAGGCTCGGACACTGGTGTGAAAATACATCCTGATTCCTCTTAGGGGATAGCTCGTTGTTTTCGTTTCATTTGGATTCCCCTAATTAATGGTGAGGTTGAATAACTTCTTACCTGTTGACTGGCCGTTTGGGTTCTTTTCTTCTGTGCTTTGACTGTTGTGTATCCTTTCCCCATTGTTTTCTGACGGGCTGCTTATCTTTTACATCCTGGCTTTACATGGTCTTGTTTTCATTTTTCAGTATATGAGAATGTACAAACCTTTTTTCAGTCATGTGTACGGCAGATATCTTCTCCTGGACTGTGGCTGGTTATTTAATGTTGTTAACTCTTCCATTGAGGTTTTATGTTCGAATATTATCAGTTTCAAGGTGATCACAATTCTCTTACACTTTTCCTCTAAAGTTAAGGTTTTCCTTTCAACATTTAGAATGTTAATCTCCCCTGAGGTTGTGTGTGTGTGTGTATAGCGTGAATTGTACAATATATACTATATTCCTCTGAACACTTTCCATAAATGGTACCACCCTGTGTTGAAAGTTCTGCAGCTTGCTTTTTTCATGAAACGTTACCTGTCCTTGATCTATCCATGCTGATAAATATAGGTCTGGTGTATTCATTTCTCTCCCCCTAGCGCAAGACATTTGTGTTGTTTCTGTGTTTAGCGTCTGGATCTAAAAGTGGAACTGATGGGTCATAGAGGATAGGCAGTGTTTAAGTTACTAAGCTGTTGTGCCCCTAGCTCCAACACCCCCCTTCTACGCTGTTCTTTGCGATGCTGGGGCTGTGACTCTACAAAACATGTTTCTGTCTTGCCAGCTGCTTCCCGTGGGGCCTTGCCAATCGGAGATAGTAACCGTGAACCGTGAGCGTGAGGAAGGAAGAAGGGCCTTGCTCCTTTTCTTTTCCTCCCTGTTAGCGCCCCGTTCATCTGAGTGTCAGCCCAGTATCGCTCCCTCCCTTGCGCAGAAGTTCCTCATGGTGGCAGTTGTTTAATTCAGCACTCACAGAACAGCCAATGGTGCCCCACCCCCTCAGAAACACTAGCGGCAGCTGGCTCGTGCCACTCCCTTGGGAGTTACCAGTCCCACTCACGTGACACCACTCCCCAGCCTTCCAGTTTTTCAACCGACTGAGCCACCCAGGCACCCCAGCCAACCTTCCAGTTTTTAATAATTCCAGTTTCTTCCCTTGTTACCGTAGCCTAGCTGCTTCCTGCAGTTGCTGCCTCCATGATAATTTTAATGTTCTCTTTCTGTCCTTTTCAGTTACATGGTTAATAACTTTGTGACTAGTCAAAAATTCTTTATAAGAAGTTCTTTTCATTAAAACAACTGGCATCGTTTCTGTCTCCTAGCTGGGTTCTTTTTTTCTTTTTTAATGTTTATTTATTTTTGAGACCCTCAAAAATGAGGGTGGGCGTGAGCAGTGGAGGGGCAGAGAGAACGGGAGACACAGAATTCCAAGCAAGCTCGTGCCATCATCCAGAGCCCAGAGCGGGGCTCGAACCTGTGAACTGTGAGACTATGGCCTTAGCCAAAATCAAGAGTCAGAGGCTCCACCGACTGAGCCACCCCAGGCGCCCCTCCTAGCTGGGTTCTGATTGCTACAGAAGTTTTGCAACTTTATTAAATAATTGAATTCCGCCCCCCTCCAAATTGTACTAATTTACACTCTCATGAGCAGTTTGAGACGAAGTTTACATTATCCCACATATACACCAGGACTTATCAGTCTTTCAAATTGTTGCCAGTCCGGAAGATGTAAAATGGCTTTAAGCCTTCCCATCCATGAATATGGTTTGTCTTTTTATTTTTTAACTCAACTTTTTTCGACTTCCATTGTATGTTACGGTTTTCTCCCATAAATTGTTTTTAATTAAAGTTAACTTTTAACAGAAATTTTGCTTGTACATGTATACACATATACATTTCAAAATATACTGATGTATTATGGGGTTTATATAAATATTTATGTGTAACACACACACATACACACAGAAGAGATACATATATATCCACAGAAAACTTTTTTCTTTTATACGTTCATTTCATTTTGCCCACATATTTGCCACCTTTCTGCATTCCATCCACAATCATTTTCTTCTTTGCCTGAACAATGCCCTTTAGTGGAAGTCTGCCAGTGACAAACCTCTGACCTTTGAGAATGTTTTCTTTTTTTAAAGCTTATCTTTTAATTTGTTCTTTAAGTAAGCTCTAGGCCCAGTGTAGGGCTTGAACTATTGACCCGAAGATCAAGAGTCACGTACTCTACTGACTGAGCCAGCCAGGTGCCCCGAGAATGTTCTCTAATGCAGCATTTTTGATGAGCAAAAGTGAACCCTTTACCTTTAGCATTTGGTAACGCTATGCCATAGAAAATTGATGCTACATTAAATACCTGTTTTTTTTTGTTCCCTGGATATTCCATAATAAATATGATGACCCACGTATTTGAATTAACCATCAGATGCCCCCAAATATAGCATACACTTGAGTGTATATATTACACTTTATGCATTTTTTCAACAGCATGCCCTCACCCTTATTTACTGAGTATTAATTAAATTTATCAAGATGCCATCTCAGTGATTCTTTTACTCTTCAGATCATCCATTTAAAAAATTCAATTTTATGTTTAAATTTTTTTAATGTTTATTTATTTTTGACAGAGAGAGACAGAGGGTGAGTGGGGGAGGGGCAGAGAAAGAGGGAGACACAGAATCTGAAGGAGGCTCCAGGCCCTGAGGTGTCAGCACAGAGCCTGACGCGGGGCTCATACCTACGAACCGTGAGATCATGACCTGAGCTGAAGTCGGATGCTTAACCAACTGAGCTACCCAGGCGCCCCTCAAGTTTATGTTTCAGAATTATTATTCTGTTTTGGAAAATGTCAAACATAATAAAAGTCATCTATAATAACAGAAAGCAGATCAGCGGTTGCCTCTAGGAGGGGAATTAACTCCTGAAGGGTAGGAGGGAACTTCCTGGTTGATGGAACTATTCTATATCTTGATTGGGATGTGTATGAATAGTTATGAAATGAGTAAATTTAAGATTTTTGCACTTGCTTGCATGTAAATTATATCTCAAACTTTAAAAACAATAATAAAAAGTTCCCTGTTCCCATACCAGGAGCTGGATGTGGGCTGCCTGGGAGAAAAAGACACCGGCAATGGGAGACTTAGTCCCAGGGCTTTAGAAATGGCTTTGCTCCATGAAAATGACCTTCACTGAGGCCCCATGATGGGTTGTGCTGGCCTCGTGTTAGGGAACGTCATTTACGTGGTGATCCCTCACTGCCAGCACTGCCGTGCGTATTTGACTCGCAACAGCTTAAGCACAGTCTCCTTTGATTCTCCATTGGCCACCACGACAGTAGTTTTTACCCCCAGAATATGTCCGCATGGTGACTACCAACACCCCATTAACTTAACAGCACTTCTTTTCACCCCCGCTAGTCTAGGGCACAATGTCTGTACAATGACCTACCATCAGCTCCCAATATCCCGTCTTATCACAACTTTTTGCTCCCACCAAGTCTACTGACCCCCCCCCCCAGTTCGTCGCATCACGTCTCGCCACCCCTCTCAGTTACCATGACAATTTTTGCTGACCTGTTTGCTCATCGCGGAGTCTCTTCACGCCTTTAGCCCCAGCTTTGTGACTGATGATCCTCCATTAACTCAATATCATGCTTTTTGTCTCTCTTTGGACTCAGCGTGGTGACTGCTGACCTCTCATTAGCTCACAGCAATGTGTCTTGTCACCTTCCTTTAGACCTAATGTAGTGTCTGTTGACCCATATCGGCAGTGTCTGTTGCCCCCCTACTGGCTACCATGCAATACATTCAACCCAGTGTGTTCTAATCACAGCGTCTGCTCTTCCTACTTTAGATCCTATCATTATGTTGATTTTTATTGGCCACCGAATGAACCCACAGCTCAGCACAGCACAGTTGCGCCAGTATCTATCTGCTGTTCCCCAGTTAGCCACCAGTGTGGTGACTTTGATCCTCCTGAGCCCCAGTAGACCATCTGCAGAACTTGGATGACCTTGTCACTCTGTCTTCGGAACCCCTATTTACGAACCTTCAAGTTTTTTAACCTTCAGACCCAGTGGTGTCTGCTTAAAATAGCCCCCATCACTGTGTCTTCTCACCCAACACTACAGCCTGTCAGGGTATGGGCTGACCATACACCAGTGCCTTTTTATTTTTAGCCACTAGCTGAGGATGAACTCCTTGAGGATGTATCACCATGGTTTTTGTCCTTATAGTAGTCAAATCATTGTGTCTGTTAAATCTCCTCCCTTTAACCACTAATATTGTGTCTTTGACCAGTTGAAGCCCCAGTAAAGTCTGGTGGCCCCACATTGGCCCCCATCATGGTGTCCATTGATCCTCCATTAGCCAACAGTAGTTTCTTGGACACCCATGAGGCCCCAGCAATGTGTTTGCTGACCCTCCTTAGCTACCATCCCTCTGTCTGCTGATCCCCAATTAGCCGTAAGAGCAGAGACTAACTTCCACGAGCTTCCAGTACAGTATCTGCTGATTCCACATTAGCCCCATCTTGCCGATCACCCTTTAGCCACGACTAGAATGTCTTTCACCCTCTGAAGTTCCAATCATGGTGTTTGTGACTGCATGAACCCTCATCACTCTGCTCCCTCATTAGCCACTAATACAGTGTCAGAATGCAACGATCCCCCAGCACAGTGCTCGTCACCCCACGTTAGCCTCAACACTGTGACTGCTCGCTAGTTCAGTCTTTGCCTCATGCTTCTCAGTCATGACATCTGCTGCTGACACCGGATTACTGCCATCCCTATGTCTACTAATACTGGTCACAAATACAGTGTTTTTGGTCGTAAAAAATCAGCCCAGTGTCTGCTGACCTCACGTTAGCCTTTCGTCATTCTGCTGATTAGCCATTAGCCATCACTAAAGTGATTTTGTCTCTATCTCAGCATCAGTTCATTTACCACCTGCATCCCTGTGGCTGCTGGTCCCTCATTATTCGCTAGTACGGTGTATTTGCCTCATGAGCCTCAGTATAATGCCTGGGACTCATTAGAGCCTACCCTACATTACAGTCCTTCATGGTTCGGATGATCCTGTATTAGTCACCAGTATAGTGTCTGACCCCGTTAGTCCCCCTGGCTGTATCTGCTGGCACTATATTAGCTCCCGTGACTGTGTTTGTTGAATTCCCACTAGTTATAAGTACAGTGTCCTTAATCTCTGTGATTACTCCCGTTTCTGATAAACCTATGTTAGGACCAGCCGCTGTTCCCTGATCTCTGTATCCCGGTTTATTGGCTGTTTCAATCCTTGTGATCAGTCTTTAGACTCTGGCGGTTCCCCAGTGCCTCAGACTATTTGATTTTTCTGTTCCTTGCGCTTCAGAGACTATCCCTTGGTCTTTTTTTGCTGTGGTCTCATCCTCAGGGTCTACCCCCTGTTCCTCTGGTTGTTTTGCAGTCCCTCTTATTGTCTTCCACATACAGGGACTATTTTGTGGTCTCTCCAGATATTTGTTGATCCTACTGTTCCTCGGGTCCAGACACTGTCTCCTTGTCCCTCCAGCTGTTTCTTTGTTTCTCTGGCTGTTCCCTCAGCCTGAGATTGTTCCCTTATCTCTCGGGGCTGTCTCCTAGGTATTTCTGGCTGTCACATGCCATTCAGGAATGGTTTCCTCTTCCATTTGGCTGTTCTAGAGTCTCTGTCCCTCTGGCTGTTTGATAGCCTCTTTGTTGCACATCACTGTGGTGACTGATCCCTTGCCCTAAAGCTGTTTTCTAGTGACCTGGAATGGTTCCTCAGCCCTGGCCTATTTGGAGCCACAGACTGTTCCTGCTGCTTCTGGGTGTTCCCCAATGCCTGGAATAATTTACCTTCCTCTCCCAGTTGTTCCCTCAATCCTGGGTGTGTTCGTACCTGCTTATTTTCTGGTGTATCCAACTGTTTCTCAGCACCAAGGACTGTTGCATACACAGGATGTGACTGGGGGTGTTAAACAGCAAAGAGTGTCAGCCTGCAGAGGGAGCACCTTCCTTCCAGGTAGCTCCCTTTATTTATTTATTGTTTAATGTTTATTTTTGAGAAAGACAGAGACAGAGCGTGGGTGGGGGAGGGGCAGAGAGGGAGAGGGAGACACGGAATCTGAAACAGGCTCCAGGCTCTGAGCTGTCAGCACAGAGCCCGAAGCGGGGCTTGAACTCACAGATTGCTAGATCATGACCTGAGCCGAAGTCGGATGCTTAACCGACCGAGCCACCCAGGCACCTGCCTCCTTTAGTTGTGGCTGCCATGAAGAAGCATACCCTACAGGCAAGCTTCCTACTTCACAGTCCTTGTGTGGCTCCTGGTAGGAGATCTGTAGTCCTGAGGTCACTCCATTTCCTCCCATTACCCTTCTAGAAAATCCGCTAACGTGAGTAAGGTCAATTACCCACACCCCCAAAGCCAGCATTCCACGTGTCTGGGTATGAATCTCTGCTTAGGAGAGAGACTGATGACTGAGAGGAAGCACGCGGAGGGGTGTCAGCCCTGTGACATGCGCAGCCTTGGGGGGGGGTGGTACAGCTCAGTGGGTAGCCTGGGGGCCAGCCTTTCCCTCACCTGAGCCTCAGTACTTCTCCCTAAAACATGGGCCTCACAGTACATGATCAGAATCCTGAGGTCTGTACTAGGGTTGGAGGATGATTAATGGGTATTTTTTTCAGGTCAAAACATGAAACTCATAATAATAACTTCCTGTGTACTATTAGTACCAGTGATGTAAGTTCTCAACAGGCAACGTAGTATGATGAAGAACATAGATACTGGAGCCAAATCTGTATTCCAATCCTATCCCTTAATGGTTTCTCAGATACAGCATCAAAAGCACACACTATAAAACAAAAAGGAGATAAATAGGGTTTCATCAAAATTAGAGACACTTTTCCGCAAACGATACTGTCAAGACAGTGAAAACGCACAGAATGGGAGAGGGCATGTGAAAAGCTTCTCAACATCATTAGGCATCAGGGAAATGGAAATCAAAACCACAATGAAAAAAAAAAACCCACAATGAGATAACACCTAACGCTCATTAGCATGGCTAGAATAAGAAGGATAGGCGATAACAAATGTTGGCAAGGAAGTGGAAAAATTGGACCCATCTTACATTGCTGGTAGGGCATAAAGTGGGGCAGCCACCCAAGAGAAATGAAAACATGTCCACATATAGAAAGAAACAAATGTTCACAGCAGTATTATTCATAGTAGCCCCCAAGTGGAAACACAAATGTCCATTGATGAATGGATAATCAAAACATGGTATATCCATACAATGGAATATTCTTCAGGAATAAAAAGGAATGATGTACTGATACCTGCTACAACATGGACGAAGTTTGAAAATATTACTTGAAAGAAGCCAGTTACAAAAGACTACATATTGTATGGTTCCATTTATTTATTTATTTATTTTTATTTTTTAATTTATTTTTTATTTTTTTTTTTGTATGGTTCCATTTATAAGAAATGTCCAGAATAGGCAAAACTGTGGAGACAGAAAGTAGATTCAAAGTCCGAGTTGGGTGCCTGGGTGGCTCAGTCCTTAAGCATCTGACTTCGGCTCAGGTCATAATCTCATGGTTCGTGAATTCAAGTCCCACATCGGGTGAGCTCGAGCACTGCTTTGGGTAAGACAGGAGCCCTGGCTGACCCCCAACTTCTATCTCTCTCTCTCTGCCCCTTGTGGGATTCTCTCTCTTCCTCTGCCCCTCGCCCTCTATCTCTCTCAAAAAAAAAATGTTGCAAAACAAAACAAAAGTCCAAGTGAGCTTAGCTGGATACCCTGCTAAATTAATGGTCTCACAAAACCGAAGTTGACCACACTGGACTCTCATCTGGAGGCTCGCAGGAAGAATCCATTTCCAACCTAATTCAGGTTATTGGCAGGATTTAGCTTCTTGCAGTTGTAGTACTGAGGTTCCCGTTTCTTTGCTGGCTGTCAGCCAGGGGTGGTTCTCTGCTTTTAGAGGCCAAATGCATGCCTCGCCACAGGGGCCTCTTTGCCTTCAAAGCCTATTAGGATGTGCCAAATGCTTCTCATGCTTCCAACTTCTCTGATGACCTCTTATGCCACCAGCAGGAGAAAATTGCATTTTTGAAGTCCTCCTGCACTTAATTAGATTAGGCTCACCTGGATAACCTCCCTATTTTACGACCAACCGACCAACCGATTAACCTTATTTTCATTTGCAAGATCCCTTTTGCTACTTAATGTAATACAGTCATGGAGTTACCCGTCATCCTATTCACAAGTTCCACCCACATTTAAGGGGAGGAGCTTATGTAAGGGGGATTGGAATATTGGGGGTCATTCCCACAATTCTGCTTACTGTAGCCACTTTTGTGCTATCTGCTTGTTTAGAAATATCCCACTGGCATGTCTCCATTTATGATTCCCATTGGTAAATCTCCCCTTTCATAAATACCCACCCACTGGCAACTCTTTCATTCATTAACCTCTTGGGGGAAAAAAATCACTCCATTCAAAAATACCCATTAAAATATTTCCATTCATGACCCCTGTTGACAAGTCAACCCCCTGAGAAATAAAAACCATTGACATATCACCCATAGATGTCTGCCACTAAGAAATACTATTCATAAACACCCATTGGCATAGTTCTTATTCAACACTCCTGTTTAAAAATCTCTTTGTTTCCTTATTTTTAAAATGTTTATTTTTGAGAGCGAGAGAGAGAGCGCGCGCGCGCGCGCGCGCGCAGGGGTGGGGGAGGGGCAGAGAAAGAGGGAGACACAGAACTCGAGTGGGCTCCAGGCTCTGCACTGTCAGCACGGAGCCTGACGCGGGGCTCAAACCCGCAAACTGTGAGATCATGACCTGAGCTAAAGTCGGATGCTCAACTGACTGAGCCACCCAGGCGCCCCCAAAAATCTCTTCATCGATAGCCCTCATAATACATACTCCATTGTTGCTTGCCCTTTGAAAAAAATCTATATTGTATAAAATATATATATTTTAGAAAATATATAGAATATAAAAAATTCTATATAAAATCTGTATTAAATACCCACCTGATTGTGTAACTTATTTATGACTTTTGATGACAGGTTGCCTTATTTTTTAAACACCGGCCTATTGGCAGGCTCCAGGCCATGAACTGCAAGATCATGACCTGAGCCAAAGTTGGACACTTAACCGACTAGCCACCCAGGTGCCCCAAAAAGTTCTTTTTAAAAAAAATTTTTTTTCAAGTTTTATTTATTTTTGAGAGAGAGAGAGAGCATAAGTTGGGGAGAGGCAGAGAGAAGAGGGAGACAGAATCTGAAGCAGGCTCCAGGCTCTGAGCTGTCAGCACAGAGCCCGACGCGGGGCTCGAACTCACAGACCGTGAGATCATGACCTGAGCTGAAGTCAGATGCTCAACCGACTGAGCCACCCAGGCGCCCCCCAAAAGTTCTTAATAATAAGGTACAAATAGAGATGGACCAAAGGGGAAGAGTAATCGAATAAGCATAAAAACATGAAAATGTATATAATGGCCTTATGGGATGGATGTTTTACTGTTGCTGATGTCATGTAAATGCTAAACGTCGATGCCCAAATATATTTTGCTGCGAAAGAGCCATGGCCAAAGGTCTGGGGGGTGGCCTGTATAGTAAATAATTTAACCTTACTCAAAGAGAAGCCTGGCCTTTGCCTTCAGCTTCTGGGAAATAATCTCTTAGGCCCTTGGAATGTCATGCCTGATAGGAATGTCTTTGTTTACATGGGGTCTTTATGCCTTTCAGATCATAACTACGTGACTTAGGGTGAGGGCTCAGAGTCATATGAACAACATGATGAAGTGTGGGGGCTTTGGTTTGTGAAGCTCGGCCTCCTGAGGGTTGGAAACTGAAGCCAGCCATGTGAGCAGTCATCCGATGCCTACACGATGGAGCCCCATTGAAGGCTGTGGTCGCCAAGGCTGGAGTGAGTTTCCCTGGTTGCCAGTGCTCCCTCCATGTCATTGTCACGTATCAATGCCGGGAGAGTAATGTCTTGATTCCATGGGGAGAGGACAACTAGAAGCTGTTCTTTCCAACTGGAAGCTTATTTTCCTGGACTCTGTTCTATTCACTTCTTCCCTGACTGATTTCAATCTCTGTCCTCTAGCTGTAATAAATGTAACCGTGAGTTATAACAGCTTTCAGTAACTTCTTAGAGTCCATCTAGTGAATTATTGAAACTTAGGGTGGTCTTGGAGACTTCTGAATTTGCAGTTGCTGTCCATAAGTGAGGACAGTCTTGTGTGGGGACTGTTTTCTCTAACTTCTGCACAAGAAACACATATAAACAGCAACTGACTTTCTATATACTGGTGATTAACAATAAAAATTTTTAATTAAAGGGGTGCGTGGCTGGCTCAGTGAGTAGAGCATGAGACTCTTGAGCTCAGGGTCCTGAGTTCAAGCCCCACGTTGGGCATAGAGCTTACTTTAAAAAAAAAAAAGTTATTTATTTATTTACTTCAATGTTTTTACTTTATTTTGAAAGAGAGAGAGAGAAAGGAGAGACAGAGCGCAAGAGGGGGAGAGGCAGAGAGAGAAGGGGACACAAAATCTGAAGCAGGCTCCAGGCTCCAAGCTGTCAGCACAGAGCCTGATGCGGGGCTCAAACTCACGGACCATGAGATCATGACCTGAGCCGGAGTCAGCTACTTAACCAACTGAGCCACCCAGGCGCCCCTATTTATTTTTTTTAATGTTTATTTATTTTTGAGAGAGAGACAGAGAGAGAGACAGAGAGAGACAGAGAGGGACCATGAGCGGGGGAGGGACAGAGAGAGAGGGATTCAAAGAATCTGAAGCAGGCTCCAGGCTCCGAGCTGTCAGCACAGAGCCTGATGCGGGGCTCGAAGTCGAGCTGAAGTTGGACGCTTAACCGACTGAGCCACCCAGGTGCCCAAGAAATTTAAATCGAAAACCAACACCACACAATAAAGTGGAAACAAGACAACACCAAGTAAAAAAGCATCAAAAATGTGAGATGCTTAGGGAAGTTTGTCAGAAGATACAAAAGATGTATACGCTGAAAGCTGCAAATGTAATAAAATGTAACGACATTAAAGAATACTTAAAGCAATGGAGAGATAGACCTTATTTATGAGTCAGAAAACAATATTGTTAAGATTTCAATTATCCCCAAATTGATCTACAAATTCAAAGTCATCCCAATAAAAACCACAGCAGCTTTTTTGTTGTTGTGGAAATGGACAAACCTATTCTACAATTCATATGGAAATGTAAAGGACCCAGAATAGGCAAAGCAACTCTGAAAAAGGAACAACTTTATTTTGGTAGCATTTACATTCCGTATTTAAATTGTACAGGTCAATGACTTTTTTTTAAACAAGAGTTTCTTCTTCAATGTACAACAAGCTCCAAGACAACAGTTCATTGTAGCTATAGGCGGCAACAGATGTTATGGCAGGGGATCCAGGTGTTTAAAAAGGAATGGAATTAAGGATCGCCTCAGTGACCTTTATTAAACTTATACCTAGTGGGGCAACCGTCACCACGATCACGTTCTAGAACATGTCTCTGACCCCAATAAAAATCCTTGTAGTAATGTATAATTCATGACCATTCCCATTTTCATCCCCAGACAACCACTAATCTACAGATCTCTATAGATTTTTTCTGGACATTTCATGTAAATACAATATACAAATACAATACTTGATCCTTTGTGTCTTGCTTCTTTCACTTATCATACTATTTTTGAGGTTCATCCATGTTGTAGTATTTATTAGCATTGGTTCCTTTTTATTGCTGACTACCACATTTGGTGTATCCATTTGCCAGTTGATGGACATTTGGATGGTCTGTACTTTTTGCCTTATATAAATTATGCTATTATCAATAAGGGCGAGTTTGTGTGAGCACATGTTACATATCTTTTGGGTGGATACTAGGAGTGACATCGCTGGGTCCTATGGTAAATTTATGATCGACTTTTAAGCAAACTGCCCCTTTTCCAAAGTGGCTATACCACTTTCGTGCATGTACACCAGAAATGTATGGAAGTTCCTAATCCTCCGTATCTTTGCCAACATTTGTTAGGATGGTCTTTTTTAATTATAGCCATTTTAGTGCATGTAAAGTGGTTATTTCATTGGGGTTTTCATTAGAATTTCCCTAATGATGTTGGGCATCTCTTTATGTGCTTATTTGCATTATATCCTCTTTGATGAAATGTCTCTTCAAGTCTTTTGTCCATTTTTAAAGTGGGTTGTCTTTTTATTGAGCTGTAAGTGTTCTTTATATATTCTGGATAGAAGTCCTTTATCAGATACAGGCCTTACAAATGTTTTCTCCCAGTCTGTGTTTTGTCTTTTTGTTTCCTTAGCTGTGTCTTTTGAAGCACAAACCTTTTTGGTTTTTGGTTTGATGGAAGTCCAGTTTATGATTTTTTTTCCTTATGGATCATGTTCTTGATGTCCTATCTAAGAATTTCTTGCCTAAACCAAGGTCACAGAGTTTCTCCTGTTTTCTACTAAAACTTTTATAGTTGTAGCTTTTATACTTATGTCTGTGATCTATTTTGAGCTCATTGTTAGAATGGCAGGAAGCAAGATTTAAATTTATCTTTTTGCACGTGGATATCCAATGATCCCTGCACCAAATGTTGCAAGGTTTTTCCTTCCCCATTGAATTGCCTTCACACTTTTGTGGGGAAAATACATGTTTATCATAGTATGAGGGCTTGTTGCCAGACTGTTTTTTGTTCTGTTAATCTATGTGTCTGAAATTGGTAGGTAAATGTCCTCCCACTTTGTTTGGCAGATTCCTTTTCACTATTCTTGGTCCTTTCTACTTCTCTCTATATTTTGAGGATTCGTTTATCAATTCTGGGGGAAGAAAGGCTGCTGGAAGTTTGATAAAATGGTACTGAATCTGTAGGTCATGTGATTTTTCTTCTTCAGCTTGTTAATATGGGAGATTACACTGATTTTTGAATGTTGAGGCAGCCTTGTGTTACAGAACAGACCTCACTTGGTCATGATATATAATTTTTTTATATGTTGCTAGATTCAATTTGCTAGTATTTTGCTGAAGACTTTCACATCTATATTCATGAGGAATATTGGTCTGTAGTCTTTGTGATTGTTATGTGTTGGTATGGCTTAAGTATAAGGGTAATCCTGGCCTCACAGACTTGGCGAGTGGTTCCTTCTTCCTCTTTTTGAAAGATTTCGTGGAGTGTCAGTGTTATTTCTCCTATAAATGTTTAATGCAATTAACCAGTGAAACCATCTGGCTTTAGGCATTTTTGTGTGGGAAGATTTAAAGTTACTAATGGCTTACTATTGTTGCTGAAATATAAATGGTGCAGCCATGTGAGGACCATGATGAGGTCTCAGATCTCAGATATCAGTTAACTGTCTTGGAGAGATACTACGTTAAGATTGGAAGACAAGAAATAAAAATTAAAATCACATTGAGATATCACTATATACCAACCATAATGGTTATATGTGTGTGTGTGTGTGTGTGTGTGGACTATACATATATATATATATATATATGGGCTAAAATGAAAAAGACAGAAAACACCAAGTGTTGGCAAGAACGTGGAGCACAAGTAGAACTCGTATACTGTGCTGGTGGGAGTGTATATTGGTACAGCCACTTTTGAAAACTAGTTTTAGAAACTAAAGCTGAGCATACGGATACCGTATGACTTGGCAGTTCAAATCCTAGATATATATACCTAATGGAAATTCGTAAATATGTTCATTAATAGATAGGCACTAAAATATTTATAGCACCACTATTCCTAATGGCCCCAAGCTGCAGACAACCCAAATGTCCATCAACAGAGGAATAGATAAATATATTGTAGTATATTCACACAATGGAACATAACGTGACAATGAGAATGAATTATCTACAACTACATTTGACCAAATGGATGAATCTCACATTTATAATGTGAATTTAAGAAGACAGACACTAAAGAGTATATTACTAAAATAGGAAATATAATTGTTGGACTCAATTTATGTAAAATACCAAACAGACAAAACCATCTGTGCTGTTACAAGTCAGGATAGTGTTTAACTTGGGGATGGGGGACAAGGCCTGGAATGCTTCTGGAGTGCTGGGCATGTTTTCCTTCTTCATCTGAGTATGTTCACTTTGTGAGAGATCACTGAACTGTTTGCTCATGCTATCTGCATTTTCTGTGTACATTATACTTTAATAAAAAGGTTTAAAAACAAAATAAAATTGCATGCGAGAAAGCAAGTCCCTTTTCTTATGAGTGTCATAAAAAACCATTTAAGGCAAAATGAGAAAGTGTCTGCATATCACTGCCTAAAAAAAAGCAGTGCTCTTTCTAGAGAAGTCTCGCAGTTATTCAACTATAATCATATCCGAGACTAACCAAATACAGTGCGAGATGACTTTATCCTGTAGCAATCTACACAAAACTGCTCTTAACGTGCGTGTAGAATGCGAATGTATCTTATGCAAATTGAAAGGAAAACCAAATCAAAGTTTTAGGTACTGAAACCCAATTTGTCAACCACTCCTTTCCAAACAGGAATCCCAAAGAAAGCAGAAGCCTCAGTGGATGAGGGTCAGCATCTAAGGGGATGAGAAGTCTGTGGTCTGCCAGCTTCCATAAATGATAGCTTTTGGGATACAGGTCAGAACGCATGCACGTCTTTTTTGGATGTGAATCGCCTGCTGCCACAGCATGGAATTAATGAGGGAACAATTGCCACCTTCAGAGGTCTGTAAGGCTTAACAACTGTATTTCTGTAACATCCACTACAGCCGTGCCTAAGTTGCCAATTTAAACCTAAAGCGAGACTTTCAGCTTAAAAATTCTATTTCATTTTTAAAAAATATTATATTTTGGGGGTGCCTGGGTGGCTCGGTTGGCTGAGCGTCCGACTTTGGCTCAGCTCACGATCTCAGGGTTCATGAGTTCGAGCCCCACATTGGGCTCTGTGCTGACAGCTCGGAGCCTGGAGCCTGCTTCGGATTCTGTGTCTCCCTCTCTCTCTGCCCCTCCCCCCCCTCACAAATAAATAAACATTAAAAAAATTTTTTTAAATATTACATTTTTTAAATTCTATGGTGAAGGGAAGAGACAAACAGTTCCTCATGGCAATCTTTTTTTTGTGTCTTAAATGTCAATGATCACAAAAACTTGTGGCTTCTACTCACAGACCTGCGTTCCCAAATAGTTTTCTGCCTTGACCTTGGTGCTCTAAAAACTCTTCTCCCCGCCCTAGGAATCTGAAAAAGAAGTGGCCAATATCGAGTACTTTTACACCCCGGGGGACAAAGAACTCATCAGTGCCGAATTTATCAAGTCCTTCATCCAAAAAGTGAAACATAACAGGTTCCAAGTCATCTCCTGGGGTCTCTATTTGTACCGCTTGTAGGAGCTTGAGGGTCTGTGGATGAATCATGCACCCAAATAGGACTATTGCTCAAATGCTTTATCAAAGCGTCTCCCTACGCATCTAATTGCGCGTCAGCTTGCGGCGATGCAGGTACTTGTACTTCCCGTTGACTGAAGGGTACTTGGCTTTGCTTGCCTTCTGTTCACGGAAGCTGTAGTGTCACGGTCACTCCTCTTCCCGTCTATGAGACATCTGACGCGTACCGAGTTGTGAGGTCCAGCTGAAGGCGTTTGCCGTCAGTGCCTTTATAGCTTTTCTCCACTGTGCGTTTTCTGGTGTTTAATGAGGTTTGATCTGTCGGTGAAGGCCTTCTGACATTCTGTACAAGCGTAGGGTTTCTTTCCTGTATGAATGATCTGATGCATGCTCAACGTTGCTTTCTGGATGAAGGCTTTCCCACATTTACTGCATTCATAGTGCCTTTCTCCAGTGTGAGATTTCTGATGGATGGTGAGGCGGGACTTCCAGGTGAAGGTTTTCCCACAGTCACCGCACTTATAGGGTTTCTCTCGGGTATGGATTTTCTGGTGTGTTATCAGATTTGACCTGTCAGTGAAGGCCTTCCCACATTCAGCGCATATGTTGGGCTTCTCCCCTGTGTGAATTTTCTGATGCACACGGAGTTGTGACTTCTTAGTAAAGCACTTCCCACAGTCACTGCATTCATAAGGCTTCTCTCCAGTATGAATTCTGTGATGTGCAATGAAGTGTGATTTCTGGATGAAGGCCTTCCCACACTCAGGACAAACGTAGGGTTTCTCTCCTGTGTGGATTCTCTGATGCACACTTAGTGTTGATTTCTGGATAAAGGCTTTCCCACATTCATTGCATTCATAGTGTCTCTCTCCGATATGAGACTTCTGATGTATTTTGAGGCGTGACTTCCATATAAAGGCTTTTCCACAGCCATTGCATTTATAGGGTTTCTCTCCAGTGTGAGTTTTCTGGTGTTTAATGAGATTTGACTGGTCACTGAAAGCCTTTCCGCATTCAGCACACATGTAGGGTTTCTCTCCAGTATGAGTCTTCTGATGTGTAGTGAGGTTTGTCCTATGAGTAAAGACCTTTCCGCATTCTGTACATATATAGGGTTTTTCTCCTGTGTGAATTCTTTGATGCACATGGAGTTGTGACTTCTTAGTGAATGATTTTCCACACTCACTGCATTCGTAAGGTTTTTCACCGGTATGGATTCTCTGATGTGTATTGAAATGTGATTTCTGGATGAAAGCCTTCCCACATTCAGTGCATACATAAGGTTTCTCTCCTGTGTGGATTCTCTGATGCATTCTGAGCGCGGACTTTCTTGTAAAGGCTTTCCCACATTCACTGCACGCATAGTGTTTCTCTCCAGTATGAGTCTTCTGATGTATATTAAGGTCTGAATTCTGGGAGAAGCCTCTTCCACATTCACTACATTCATAGGGTTTTTCTCCTGTATGAATTCTCATATGTCTAAAGAGATACGATCTGTGGAAAAAGGCTTTTCCACACTCACTGCACTTATACGGTTTCTGCCCAGTATGAATTTTCTGATGTGTAATGAGGTTTGACTTGAGAGTAAAGGCCTTCCCACACTGAGTACATATATAGGGTTTATCCCCTGTATAAACACTTTGAGGTCCATTAATCTGTGGCTTCTGAGTGAGGGCGTTCTCACTTTTATTGCATTCATGGGATTTTCCCTCAGCATGCATTCTCTGATGCTCAAAGAGATGTGACTTCTGGGGGAAGCTCTTTACACACTCAGTACAAACATAAAGTTGCTCCCTGGTCTGAATTTGCTGCTGGGGGATGAGAACTTGTTTGTTGCCAAGATGCTTTTCACATTGACTAATTTTGCAGGCATTTGCCCCTGTGGCAGCATTCTCGGGGGAGGAAGAGCTGTGGGCAAAATTGTTATCATTTCCAAAAATCTTATCAAGGTTCTTTGTGGAATTGCTTTTATTATGGTTATGTAAGTTTAAAGTGTGCTTCAAACTCTTTCCAAATGTGTCATAGTTATGGAGTCTTTTAATTGAAGGAACAAGCTTGGAACTCACGTGAATTATTTTTTCAATATTTTTACATTCACAGCTCAGCACTTTCACAGGACTTAAAGGGTTATTTTGGCTTCCTGGATATCTCTCTAGCTCGCTATTATTTTGCCACAATTCTTCTAAAATGGAACACAATGGAGCTTTTCTCATAGATTGACCAAATTTCTCACAGGGGAGTGGAACTTTTCCAGAAATTCTCTGTTGTTGTACTTTCCCAATATCCTCACCTAAAACGAAAAAGAAGAAAGTAAAAATGACTCAAAGGGCAATCAGCCCAGGGTACATGTAGTTCAGACAAGATGGGGCGCGTTTGGGGTGGTCTGGCCGTGGACGGGGTACGAGGTGGACACAGAAATGGAAGGGTCCATATGACAATAATGAAAATAGTAATAATGTAGTAATACAAAATTCTTCTAAAGCACTTACTATATACAAAATAATTTTATAGCATTTATGATGCACCAGGCACTGTTCCAAGTGCTTTATGCATAAATAGCTCATTCAGTCCTCACTAACCCCTAAGAGGCAGCTGTCATGACCAGTCAGATGAGAAAACAGAAGTACAGAGAAGTTGTGTAACTTGCTGAAGACCAAATCGCTAATTAAGTCAGGGAGATGGGCTGTGACCCTGGGAATTCATATCCATTATGTAGGAGGTCTTGATAATGAGACTAACCAGAAGAAGAAACCTAAGTCTGTTAAGGGGAATCCTAGCATGGAAGAAATATTTCAGGTTATATGTCTTTATTACTTATCAGCTCTAAACCTTTCTCTCTTTTTTTTTTAATTTATTTAGTTTGAGAGAGAGCCGGAGTGTACACGTGAGCGGAGTGGGGGGTGGCACAGAGCGGGAGGGAGAGAATCCCAAGTAGGTTCTGCGAGCCTGATGCTGGGGCTCGATCTCATTAACCGTGAGATTGTGACCTGAGCCGAAATCAAGAGTCGAACGCTTAACTGACTGAGCCACCCAGGCGCCCTTGCTCTGAACCTTTATAACCTCTCTGCTTTGTCTTGCTTTTCCTCTGAACCATAGGAGCACCAACATTAAATTTCTGTGCCTCAGAGACCCATTCCTCTGCAGCTATACCCAACAGTGTTGCAACATCAACCATCCAAATAGTAAATAGGTATCTGTGCTCCAACTCTATAGCCAGCTGCATGTTTTCCTTGGTCCCAGGGATCTATGCTTTCAACAAGAGCCAGATAGGAGAGGAAAAGCCACCTGAGGCAGAAAGTACAAGCCGTCCGCCCACAACTAATTGCACTTGCATTTACCAGCCTGGCTTTGTCCTCACCAGCGAAAAGTATGAGCAGAAGAGGTATATGCAGCTTCCAAGCCGGGCCTGAAGTCAGTGGGAAAAACTCTCTTCCCCTTTCTCCTTCCCACTGGACTCAGCAGTGACCCAACATTAACCACGCAGCTGACAATGGTGCCCTGGGGGATGGCAGGGCAATGACTTGGAACATGGCCCCTGAATGACCCGTCAGGGGTAGAGTTGACCTGTTGACTGCATCCGTTCACCTCTGAATTCTTACATAAGAGAATTTATACTGAGTTTGTTGTTTGGTTTCTCTGCATATTCAAAATGTATTGTCCTTGCTATTAGCTCTAATTTCAGTACACTTCTAGGGAGGTTCTAGCTGCTGTGAGTGTAGAAAGCCGACAGGGTGCCGCTCATATTGATACCTAATTTGGCCCAGTTTTCTGCTCCAACAGAAAGGCTGAACATGTTAACATTTCTTCCCTTTCCAAGTATAATGTATGGTCCTTTGAATTTCCCTGAGCAGACACTTGCAAAATCCTGCCAAAAGAGAGCAAGATATCCTCCGCTGCCTATCTCCCCAAATTCAATAACTGGAAGTTTGCCAAACATTTTCCAGGCTCTGCCTCAGTGAACTGAAGAATAAACGTGCCAGGTACCAACCTATTGCCTCTCAGCTCTGAATCCACTCCCCTTTGCCTGCTCTACAAAAATGGATGTGAGTCTCTTTAGATATGTTTCCTTTGCCAACTGGCATGATGTTGGGCCTTTTCGGCACCGGGTGATGGAGAAACACCGCAGGAGGAAGGGGTTTTGCTTCCTGGTTACTGTGGGCCCACTCAGCAGCCCCCCTGCCGTCCCAGCAAGGGCAGCTGGTCCGCCACCGGGCTTCCTGCAGCCACCTGTGGCTTCGCCACCACCACGCTGCTGATGCAGTTCTAGCTCCCCGGGCGCCCAGGTCTTGCAGTGTGGGTGGCTTCTCTAGACCTCAGCTCCTGCGGTGGGGACGACTTTTCGAGCACCTACCTCCTGTGGCTCATACGGCTTCCCAAGCACCCAGCTCCCGTAAACTCTGGGAGCTTCTCTAGCTCCAGGTTTGTGCAGTGCGACATGGCCAGCAGCACTCAGCAGTTTACCCTAGCACCCCTCTCAGATGATTCGTAGGGGGCTGCCTCCGCTGAGAAGCTTCCGCATGATCAGCTTTCTCTGGAACCCCAGAGAGCAGATTTCCAGCGAGTTCCACCAGTACGGCACCGCAGTAACTCTTCTTCAGTGCTGTGAGCCAATGGCTGCGCCTCCCATCAAGGTCTGGATTCATCCCCGGGAAGCAAGGGAGGCCCTTCCTTGGGTGTTCAATGACAGCCCTAGAGGTACCAGCTGTTCTTTTTATCTGCTATTCCTTTATTCTTTAGATTTCTCTTTACTTTTACTAGCTAATCTCTTGTCACTTCAATCTCACCGTAGCCAATCATTCTTTATGTTATACTTTCGCTGTTCAAATTAGTAGGTAGTTTCTGTCTCCTGCTCAGCCCCTGAGTTATACAAGAAGAAACAGGCTCTTAGTTCTGGGAACTTTCTAAAAACAGAGAGGTAAAAGCCTCAGTTACCACATAGTCTAAAGTCTGTGCTTTCTTTCTGAGCTCCTGTGGAAAGAAAGGTGAGAAAGAGGAAAGAGCCACATATGCTAGAGTCACTGAGCCAGGGGCGCCTGGGTGGCTCAGTCGGTTAAGCGGCTTCGGCTCAGGTCATGATCTTGCGGTCCGTGAGTTCAGGCCCCGCGTCCGGCTCTGTGCTGACAGCTCAGAGCCCGGAGCCTGTTTCAGATTCTGTGTCTCCCTCTCTCTGACCCTCCCCCGTTCATGCTCTGTCTCTCTCTGTCTCAAAAATAAATAAACGTTAAAAAAAAATTAAAAAAAAAGTCACTGAGCCATTTCATGGAACACCGAAATCTGATCACCAGGTGAAAATGTATCACTGAATTGACAGAGCACAGAATAAAGAGTCTGATTCATAGAACACTAACACATATGGTAGACATAAGTAAGAATTCTTAAATGCACATCAAAACAAAATCAGCAAAATGAAAAAGCAACCTCTGTAATGTGAAAACATTTTTGCAAGTCATATATCTGATAAGGAGTTAATATAAAGAACTCATACAACTCAATAACAAAAAAGAAATAAACCGATTAAAAATGGGTAGAAGAACTGAACAGTTTTCCAAAGAAGACATCAAAATGGGGCTCCTGGGTGACTCAGTCGGTTAAGCGTCAGACTCTCCATTTGGCTCAGGTCATGATCTCACGGTTTGTGAGATTGAGCCCCACGTCAGGCTCCGTGCTGTCAGCAAGGAGCCTGCTTGGGATTCCCTCTCTCCCCCTCTCTCTCTGCCCCTCCCCCACTCTCACTCTCTCTGGCGCGCGCTCTCTCTCAAAATAAATAAATAAACATTTTAAGACAAAAACACAAAGAAGACATCCAAATGGCCAACAGGTACGTGAAAAGGTGCTCAACATCACTAATCACCAGGGAAATGCAAGTCAAAACCACAATGAGATACCACCTCACACCTGCTACAGTGGCTACATCAAGATGACAGATAAGAGGTGTTGCTGAGGGTGTGAAGAAAAGGGAGTCCTTGTGCATTGTTGGTAGCGATGCAAATGGGTACAGCCGCTATGGAAAACAGTATAGAGGTTCCTTGAAAAATTAAAAGCAGAACTACCACATGATTTAGCGATCCCCCTTCTGGGTATATATCCATAAGAACAGAAATGAGGATCTCGTAGAGATATCTGCACTCTCGTATTCATTGCAGCATTATTCACAATAACAAGATACGGACACAATCTGTCAGTCAACGTTGAATGGATAAAGAAGATATATATATATATATATATATATATATATATATATATACACACACACACACCCAAGGGAATATAATTCAGCCATGAGAAAAATATTGTGCCATTTGTTAGAACCTGGCTGAATCTTAAGGGTATTATGCTAAATGAAATAAGTCAGACAAAGACAAATACTGTATGGTATTATCACTTGTATGTGGAATCTAAAAAAAGTCAAACTCGGACTGGAGTGGTGGTTACCTGGGGTTGGGGGTGAAGGAAATGGAAGTATTGGTCAAAGGGTACAAACTGCCGGTTCTAGGTTCTATGAGGAACGAGTTCTGAGGATCTAAGATACGGCATGGTAATTCGGGCTCACGATACTGTATCATACACTTGAAAGGTGTTAAGAGAGTAAGTCTTAAATGTTCTCACCACAAAAAAGAATTGGTAACTATGTGACAGGATGGAGATATTAGCGAAGGCTGTGGTGTTAATTATTTTGCAATACCTACATTTTGTATACCTTAAGCTTATATAATGTTATGTGTCAATTATATCTCAATAAAGCTGGGGGGAAATAGCATAAAATGTGGTATGCTTAGGGGGTGCCTGGGTGGCTCAGTTGGTTAAGTGTCCAACTTTGGCTCAGGTCATGATCTCAATGGTTCGTGAGTTTGAGCCCCGTGTTGGGCTCTATGCTGACACCTCAGAGCCTGGAGCCTGCTTCGGATTCTGTCTCCCTCCCTCTCTATGGCTCCCCCCACTTGCACTCTGTCTGTTTGTCTCTCTCTCAAAAATAAATAAACAGTAAAAATGTGGTATACTTAGGGATAAATTTGACAAAAGATGCACAAAACCTCTATACTGAAAGGTAGAAGATATCACTGAGAGGAAGTAAAGAACGCCTAAATAAATGGAAATGTATAAGTTATTCATGGCTTCGAAGACTCAATAATGTTAAGATGTCAGTTCTCTCCAAACTGAGCCACAGAGTCAACATAATCCCAGTCAAAATTCACTTTTGTAGAAATTGAAAAACTGATTCTAAAATTCAAATGGATATACACAGTACTCAGATAGCCAAAACAATTGAAAGAGAAGAACAAGGTTGGAGGGCTAACACTGCATGATTTCAAATTTATTATATACTAATCAAAACAGTGTGGGAATAGTATAAAGATAAATGAATAGATCACAGGAATGGAGTAAAGACTCCAGAAAGAGATCCACACACATATGGCAACTGATTTTCAATAAACGTGCAAAGGCAAATCAGTTGGCAAAGGATCATTTTTTTTTTCTAATGTTTATTTATTTTTTTTTGAGAGAGAGCACAAGTGGGAGGGGGCAGAGAGAAGGGGACAGAGGATCTGAAGCGGGCTCTATGCTGACAGCAAGGAGCCTGACATAAGCCTTGAACTCATGAACTGAGAGACCATGACTTGAGCCAAAGTTGGACATTCAACTGACTAAGCCAACCAGGTGCCCCAAGAAAGGATCGTTTATTTTAATCTTTTAAATGTTTACTTTTTGAGAGAGAGACAGAGAGAGAGCGCGCGCGCGCACGCGCGCGAGAGAATCCAAAGCAGGCTCTGTACTGAGAGCAGAGAGCCTGATGCAAGGCTCAAACACACAAACTGTGAGATCATGACTTGAGCCAAAGTGGGACGCTTAACCAACTGAGCCACCCAGGAGCCCCAGCATCATTTTTTAAAAAATAAATGATGCTGGAATAATTTGATGGCCATGTGTAAAAAATTGAACTTTGATCCATACTTGAATCACATAAAAAATTAACAGAAAAGAGATCACAGAACCAAATATAAAATCTAAATTTTCTGTGACCTTGGATTAGGTAAAGATTTCATAGATACAACCCCCAAACACACTCTGTAAAAGAAGAAAATAGATAAATTAGGCTCTGTCAAAATTTACAATGTCTCATGAGAGGTGCCCGGGCGGCTCAGTCAGTTAAGCATCCGACTTCAGCTCAGGTCATGATCTCACAGTTCGTGAGTTCGAGCCTGGTGTTGTGCTCTGTGCTGACAGCTTGGAGCCTGGAGCCTTCAGCCTGCTTCAGATTCTGTGTCTTTCTCTTCTCTCTGTCCCTTCCCCACTTCATGCTCTCTCTCTCTCTCTCTCTCATTCTCTCTCTCTCTCTCAAAAATAAATAAACGTTAAAAATTTAATGAAAACTTTAAAAAAATAAATAAAATGTCTTATGAAAGACACTGATAAGAAAATAAAAAGAAAAATTTGCAAAACACATATCTTATAACTTGTGTTCAGAATATACAAAGAACTTTCAAAACTCAATAAGAACACAAAGTTCCCTATAGAAAACTGGACAAAATATTTGTACAAATACTCCATCAGGGAAGATATATGGATGTTAACTATTAGACATTACAAACATGCTAATTAAAACCATAGTAAGATACTACCACCCACCTACTAAAATGGCTAAAAACATTTTAAATGGACAATTCCAAATGCTGGTAAAGATGGAGATCAACTGGAATTCTCATACATAGCTGGCTAGAATGTAAAATTTTACAGCTGCTTTAAAACTCAGTTTGGCAGTTTCTAATAAAATTAAAGATACACTTACTATACAACCCAGGAATCCCACTCCTAGGTATTTACCCTAGAGAACTGAAATCTTCTCATCACACAAAACCAGTAAATAGACTTCATAACACTTTTATTTATAATCACCCAAACTGGAAACCATCCAAATAGCCCTCAAGTAGTGGATACACAAACCGTGGTACATTTATACAGTGGAATACCACTCAGCAATAAAAAAATAACAAACAATGGAAACATACAAGAGGATGAATGAGTTTTTAATGCATTATACTAAGTGAAAGAAGCCAGGCTCAAAAAGCTTCGTGCTATATGATTCCATATATATGACATTCTGGAAAAGGCAAACCTTATAAGGACAGAAAAAAGATGAGTATTTTTCAGGGCCAGAAGTAGTGGGAAGGAGTGACAACAAAGGGGTGTGGTGTAATTTTTTGCTCTATATTCTTGACAGTGGTGGTGGTGGTTATAGGACTGTATGCATTTGTCAAAACGCATAGAATTATTTACATTGATAAATTATTAATATCAATTACTGATAGAAATATCAATAAACAATCAAACTGTTTAAAACAGAGATGAGTAGAGGTTATAGAAAATATACAGATACAAGTTTGAATTGGAAATATGTGGCCATATTGTTTATCTCTTTGAAAGAAGAGTTTAATTATGACATACTAAGTAATTGTTGGGTTTATTTCATAAAGCTGACAACATAAATGGAATGTTTTAGGTAATGACATCTGTCATTAGCACTTAAAGTGAACTAATAAAAAGAATGGAATCGGCAAATTCAATCAGGAATAGAATCATCGTAATCCAAGCATAAGAAAATAAGAAGCTGGTTTTAGGTGGTATTACTGGGAATTGAGAAGATGAGCTGAGATCCAAAAATGATATTTGCAAAAATGGAAAGGCACTAGGAACTGCAGGTAATTAATTAAAAAAAAAAAAGACTAAAAGATTTAAGAAGCACTGACAGACTGTGACAGAATTTGAAGGTGAGAAGGTAATGCGTGAGATGATGATTCAAATTTCTTATGTACTGAGGATCAAGAGAAACATCTCAAGGAAACTTTCTAGGAAGCTAAATCTAGTACTAAAGTACCAGTGAAGGGGCACCTGGGTGGGACAGTCGGTTGAGTCTCAGACTCTAGATTTTGGCTCAAGTCATGATCCCAGGGTCGTGGGATCGAGTCCTGTGTCAGGCTCCCTGCTGAGCATGGAGCCTGCTTGGGATTCTCTCTTTCTCTCTGCCCCTCTCCCTTGCTCGTACATCTGCCTCTCTAAAATAAAATTTAAAAATTAAAAAATAAATTAAAAAAATAACGTACCAGGGGCACCTGGGTGGCTCAGTCCGTTCAGCATCGGACTCTAGGTTTCGGCTCAGGTCATTATCTTGCGGTTCGTGGGTTTCAGCCCTGCATCATCAGTACAGAGCCTGCCTTGGATTCTCTTTCTATCCCCCTCTCTCTGCCCCTCCCCTGCTCTCTATCTTTCTCCTCCCCCCTCAAAATAAATAACCATAAAAATAAGTAAATAGGGGTATCCATATGGCTCAGTTAAGCATTGGACTTAGGCTCAGGTCATGATCTCACAGTTTGTGAGTTCGAGCCCCGCATCGGGCTCTGTGCTGACAGCTCAGAGCCTAGAGCCTGCTTCTGATTCTGTTTCTCCCTCTCTCTCTGCCCCTCCCCTGCTCACACTCTGTCTCTCTCTCTGTCTCTCAAAAATAAACATGAAAAAAATTTTAAAAAATAAGCAAGTAAATAAATAAAGTGCCAGAGAAAACCGGACTGGGGATGTCAAAAGCAGAGTCATCAGAATTCAGTATGGATGCATCCTTGCATGTATATGAAGGAAAGACTGGTGAACAGTAGGCAGCGTCCCTAGGGCAACCTCACGTATGGGGATAAGGAAGAGGAGAAGACTGGGAAAAAGGGCAGGTAATAAATTGGATGTAAACCAGTAAGAAACCGAGGAAACCATAAGAGACTCTTAAATACAGAGAACAAACTGAGGGTTTGCTGGAGGGGAGGTGGGTGAGGGGTGGATAGGCTAGATGGGTGATGGGTACTAAGGAGGGCACTTGTTATGATGAGCACTGGGTGTTGTATGGAAGTGATGAATCACTGAATTCTCCTCCTGAAACCAATGCTACACTATATGTTAACTAACTTGGATTAAAATGAATTTTAAAAAAAGAAAAAAGAAGAAGAAAAAAGAAGGTAACAATAAAAATTTGAACATATAGAATTGAAGAGAAAAAAAAAGAAACAGGAAACTCAAGCAAAACACGGGGAACATGAACAAGGTCACTCATAGAAGGGGAAACTCAAACAGACCACAACAGATCAGTCATGAAAGGCTGAAACTAGGTATTGGAGAGATGTGCAATAAAAAAATGAGATACCACTTTATACCCATTGTTGGCCAAAAGATGAGAAAGCTTGGTTCTACTAATCGTTGGCAGAAACTATTGCTAGTATAGACTCGTTCAGTCAACCTGAGAACAATATGGTGGCACTCAGTCAAATTCAGGATGGAAATATACAATGATCAGGCAAATCCCTTCTTCTGTAAACATCCCCTGAGACATTCTCACCCTCCATAAGGGAACACTGCTGTAGAAAGTTCTCGCAGAGCTGTTTGTATTAGCTGGGAGCTTCATTTAGCAACAACCCTAGGTTCCGCCACAGGGTGAATGGTTAAGATGTGCTGCTGGCACAGGGGGGGTGCTTTGCAGCAGTCTGAAGGAGGGAAGCCAGCGGAATACACTGCAGTATGGACAGACCTCATGGATGAGTGAGAAAGAGGAACAGAATTAAGACACGTGGTGCAACACAATTTACATATACTAAGAATACCTACTCACACACCAACCCTCCAGGCTTTAAAAGACCACGGCACAAATTCAAAGACCAGACGCAGTAGGTCAGTTGCCCCTGGGAGGACATGTAGGGAAGGAGCATGTGGAATTGGCATAAAAGGGAAGACATTTTAGAATACCTGAACGTACAAGGAAAGAATCTAAGATAAGGGGGGTAGGAGTGGAGTAGAAAGAATAAAAAGGCCTTAGATAAGATAAGGCGGCACGTGTGTGTGATCCAGGGTGCAGAGACTAGAGACAGCTCTCCTGTCAAAAAAAAAAAAAAAAGCCAAACAACCAAGACAATGGTTTTTTGCGAGGGTTGTACTTAGAGACGTTGTTTAGGTATCAAAGACGCTTCTGTCAACCATCTCCAATAAACGACCAACGTTTAGAACTTTCAAGGCTGGTTATCTTCACAGCTTCTTCTAGAAAGAGTCGATTTGTTTTTATGTCCCCCGTCCGCTCTGGTCACACTCACCTGAACAGCTCTGATGTGGGGTTTCTCCCTCCAATGTCCATGGCCCCTCTCCTTGCTCCAATTTGAAGATGACCTCTGGTTTGGGAACCTGGTACCCTGTTGACAGGATATGATACAGGATTGGGTCCAGCTAATTGGGTTTCAGGGGACTTTCAGTGACATTTCCATTTGCCCTTCAGAAAAGTAATCACGCATTGCACCGGGAACAGGGTAATAATAATAGTCATGGAAAGGGAATGAAGAATCTTGGACCAATCAAGGATGACACCATCACACACTTAAGATGTTCCAGAACACTCAGCAGCTGAGAATGGAAATAGCACACTGACGCCCCTGGCAGACACACAGGGCAGCTGTGCTTACCCACTGAGCGCAGGTGGCTGTAGTTCTCCAGTGTCACATCCCGGTACAGGCGTCTCTGAGCAGGGTCCAAATGCTGCCACTCTTCCCTGCTGAAGTTCACGGTCACATCCTCGAATGACACGGAGACCTGTAACAACACAATCCTGTTCAAGGCAATATGGTCAGCACTGGGGGGTTGGATAGAAGGCAAATAGGAAGTTGTTTTCAATGACGTATCTGTATATGACATAATGACATAATGTATCACACAGGGTTTGCACTCAGTGTCTGGTTTTGTATTTTATGAGAGAAAAAAAAACTTGTTGAAGTATCTTAGCATTCTTTGCGTATGTAGTACATTTATTCATTGATTTATTCAGTCATTCTTTTTCAAAAATGAGGATTAAATTAGGCTTTGTTTAAATCTGCTAGTTAATGTGGGCACTGTATACATTTACTGCTTGATTATGTGCCAGCCATGGCAACATAGAATTGAATGAACTAGAATTGACTAACAAGAAACGTAGGGGAAAAGGCAAAACAATAAAGCCTTTAAAATTAATGCAGAAAATTCCTTCCCAGGTTTTGGCACCAAAAACAAACAAACAAACAAACAAACAAACAAACAAACAAAAATGCAGAAAAAAGACATGATCTCAGATTAGGAAAATAATTCTCAAAACAAGATGCAAAAAACATTAACCATAAAGAAAGATTGATGTCTGGCTACAACACGTTTTAAAACTTCTATTTATTTAAAAGACAGCATTATAAGAGAACAAAAGGAAAGCCACGGAAAAGGAGAAGATATCTGCAACACATAGTACTGTCAAAGGGTTCATATCTAGAGGATGTAAAGAACTCTTACAAGCCAATAAGAAGAAAAGAGAGCGCCAAGTAGAAAAGTGGGCAAAGCATTTGAACAGGCATTTTACAAAAGGGGAAATCCAAGGTTTCAATAAACATGAAAAGGGCTTAACCTTGGTAACCAGGGAATGCAAATTTAAACCACAGTGAGACACCACTATATGGCTTCTAGAATGTCCTCAATAAAAAAGACTGATAGTACGGAGTGTTGAGGAGAATATGGTGCAATGAGAACTATCATATTGTTGATGGTGTAAATTGGCACAACCACGTTAGAAGGCATTTTTTCTTTATTGGGTAATGTTGAAACATGCATACACTAGGACACAGTGATTCCATTCATGGAAATATGCCCAATCTGAATATGCATACATGTGCAATTAGAGGCATGGTCAAGAATATTTATGGCAGCATTATTCAAATGTGTGTAATATTTCATGATAAAAAGTTAAAAATTACTAATTAAAAAAATCAGTGTTCAACATAATGGTAACAATATCTACTCTGTGAACAATATTAAGAATAGTTTCTTCGTTGCTTTCATTTGCATAATCTCTAAGCATATACCCCACCCACTCACAAACTAACCAAGACCGGTTTTCTGCTAGAGAGATCTGGGGAGTTCAAGGAGGGAACCATGTGAATGTATTACCTATTCAAAAATTAAGTTAGGGGTGCTTGGGTGGCTTAGTTAAGGGTCCGACTTCGGCTCAGGTCATGAACTTGCAGTTCGTGCGTTTGAGCCCTGCATCGGACTCTGTGCTAACAGCTCAGAGCCTAGAGCCTGCTTCCAATTCTGTGTTTCCCTTTCTGTCTGCCTCTCCCTGCTCGTGCTCGCTCACTCTCTCTCGCTGTCTCTCTCTTTCTCTCAAAAATAAACAAACATTTAAAAACTTAAAAAAAATAAGTTAAAAATTACCAATGGGACCAAAATGGAATAGACATAATTCTTCCTAGGTCTCCTGCTAAGTATAGCTAAAACCCCTGGATATTATATATAAAACAAAGATAAGAATACTCTGGCCGTTGGAGAGAGGGAGGCAAACCTGTCATGATCCTCAGGTGCTAGAGAAACTGGCAACTTAGAATGCCAACTGGCACAGGCAGAAACAGCCAGAGAAATCTGCTTTCATTAGTTCAAGTACCAGGAAAAAGGCAACGTAGCAAGAGAGAAAAACCTAGATCATATTGCCCTGTTCCAGCCAGGCATCACAGAAATAACTGTGCCCCCTACTTCCATTCTTATCAGTAAAGGCTGAATGGGGAGGCTAGATTTTCATTCCAGCCTGTGGGTAATGAGACCCTTCCCCCACAGCGTCAATTTAGGCTAGGTGGGGATCTTGGACTCCACCCCTGACTCAAAAACGAGGTGTCAGTCTTGTCTTCCCACCAGGGTGGTGTCAGAGGTGGTCTGGTGGAAAGCCTGAAATTCTACCCACCCCCTCCCAGTAGCAACAAGGTGCTTGGCGCCTTCTGGGGTGTCAAAGGAGGCCAAGTGGGGAACTTGAACTTCCACTTCCACGTGGCAGTAAGGAGGATTTTTCTGAATCCTCTTCCGAATTCTCTTCAGAAGAAGAAGATTCTCCTTTTCTAGCAGAACAGTGTCAGAGGAGGCCTATTAAACACAAGATTTAAATAATATCAAAGTCTCATAGTTCCCCAAAATATCCAGGACATAATTGAAAATCAGGCATCATGTGAAGAAGCAGAAAAATCTCAACTGGAACGAGAAAAGATAATCAACAGACACCAACACTGAGATGAGACAGAAGTTAGAATTATCTGACAAGAATTTTAAAGCAGCTATCATAAAAATGTTTCAATACACTTAAATTTGAAAATAGAAAGTCTCAGCAGAGAAAGAAAAGATATAAAGACAAACTGAATGGAAATTTCAGAACTGAAAAATACAATGACTAAAAATTTAAAACTCAACTGTGGGCTCAGCAGCAGAGTAGACAGTACAGAGGAAAGACTCAGAGAACTTGACCATGGAACAATGGAAATGATCCAATATGAACAGAAAGAAAATTGGCTGGAAAAAAATGAGCAGAGCCTCAGGGACCTGTGAGACTATAATCGGAGATCTGGCATTGGTGTCATCAGAGTCCCAGGAGGAGGGGAGAAAGAGTGTGGGGCTGAAAGAGTATTTGAAGAAATTGACCGGAATTTTCTCAAATTTGGCAAAAGTATCAACTTAGAGATTCGAGAAGCTGAGCGAACCCCAAAAGGGTAAGCCAAAGAAATCTACACCAAGACACATTATAATCAAACTTCGGAAAGCTAAAGACAAAGAAAAAAATCTTGCAATCAGCAAGAGAGAAACCACAACTTACCTTTTGGGGAAAAACAATTAAAGTGACAGTGGATTTCTCATCAGAAACCATGGGGGAGAGAAGGAAGTGGCCCAACAGTTTTCAAGGGCTGGAAGAAGAGAACTGGCAACTCTGAATTCCGTATCTGGCTCTGGCAAAACTATTCTTAAGGAATGAAGTGGCACTGGCCAATACATACATGAAAAGGTGCTTGGCATCATTAATTATGCGGGAATTATGAATCCAAACTACCATGAGATACTACCTCACACCCACAAGAATGGCTAGCATCAGAAAGTCAGATAGCGACAAGTGCTGGTGAGGATGTGGAGAAATTGGAGCCTTTATATATTGCTGGGGGAGTGTAAAATGGTACAGCTGCTTTGGGGAAACAGTCTGACAGTTCCCCAAATGATCAAACATAGTTGCCACTTGACCCAGCAATCCCATTCCTCGGTATATGTATCCTCAAGATAAATGAAAATATATGTCCACACAAAAATGTGTACACATATGTTTATAGTGGCATTACCCATCATAGCGAAAAGGTGGAAACAACCAACATGTACATCAGATGACGAACGGATAAACAAAATGTTGACCCATCAACATTTCCAATAAAATGGAATATTATTCGGCCATAAAAACGGACGATGTACTGATACATGCTACAACATGTACACGCACAACATGCTACATTCTTCCCCGTCTGCCTATGTACAAATCTACCCACCTATCATATGGAATGGTGACTTCCTACTTTATTCATCAGGTTATAATCGATGGTTATCATTATTTATTTTGCTACTCGAATTGTCCCAAATTTGGCCAGAGGGAGCTCCTTGAAACATTACATTGAGTGAAAGAAGCCAGACACAAAGACCACAGATTATATGATCCCATTCATGTGAACTGTCCAGAATAGTGAAGTCTAGAGGACAGAAAGTATATTTGTGGTTGCTTAAGGTTAAGGGAGGCAGGGAACACGGGTGGGGTGGGGAGGAGTGATGGCTAAAGGAAATGGGGCCTCTTTTTGAGGTGATGGAAATGCTGTCAAATTGATTGTGGTGGTGGTTGCTCCTACCCATAAATATAAACAACAGTAAGTTGTACACTTTAAATGGGTAAATTGTATGGTATGGAAGTCATTATTTCAGTAAAACTGTTACTAAGAAAAAATGAAAAGGAAATCAAGATATTCTCAGATGAAGGAAAACTAAGAAAATTTGTTGCCAGCCGACCTACCCTGAAGGAATGGCTAAAGGAAGTTCTCAAAACAGAAAGGAGATAATAAGAGAAGGAATTGGAACATCAGGAAAGAAGAAAAAATGGAAAAAGCAAAAATATGAGTAAAGACAGTAGACATTGCTTCTCTTCTCGAGATTTCTTTCTTTTTTTTAATTTTTATTTATTTATTTTGAGAGAGAGAGTGTGTGTGAGCAGGGGAGGGGCAGAGAGAGAGAGAGAGAGAGAGCAAGAGAGAGAATCCTAAGTAGGCTCCATGCTGTCAGCACAGAGCCTGACATGTGGCTCGATCCCACGAACCATGAGATCATGACCTGAGCCAAAATCAAGAGCCGGACATGTAACTGAGCCACCCAGTACCCCACCTCTTGAGTTTTTTCCTAAACTATGTTTGAGGGCCAAAGCAAAAAGTCTAACATTGTCTATTGTGGATCTCCATGTATGTAAGGGAAATATTTAAGACAACTGTATTATAATATAAACCGGTGAGGGTAAAGGGATTTTTTTTTTTTGAGGGTAAAGGGATTTAAAGGCAGCTGAGTTTTCTATACTTTGGTAAAATTTTAACACCAGTAGACTTGTTTGGTGATGGAATAGTGCTGTATGTGTATTATTTCCCAGGGATCAATGCATGGTTGGCAGAGAACTACACACACACACACACACACACACACACACACACACTGTAGCAATGTCAGTTTCCTAGTGATGCAGGATGTAACCACTGGGGGAAACTGGGTAAAGGGATACATGAGACCTCTCTCTACTATCTTTGCAACTTCTAGTAAATCTGTAATTATTTCCAAAGAATACCAAACTACCAATATGAGCCTCAGAAGGACCGGAGGAATGGGCACACCAGAAAAGATCAGAATGCTATTAAAAAGAAGCACTCACCAGAAAAGATCAGAATGCTATTAAAAAGAAGCACTCAGTTCTCCCTTGTCTGCCTACCTACAAACCTATTTACCTATTAAATGAACTGGTGACTTCCTACTTTATGCCGTGGGTTATAACTTATTGCTATCTTTATTATACTTTGCTACTCAAATTGTCCCAAACTGGACCAGAGGGAGCTCCTTCAAGGTAGCTCCTGTGTCCTGTCGACTCGTCCCCATCTTTTGAGCACTTCATTACTTTCCGGAACAATGAGTTCTTCCAGGATCATTTTGTACTCTCTCTGCTCTAGCCCTGGAGTCTGTCTTTTCTCCAAAAAGCTCTGGTTCTTGGTGACTAATGACAAATCGAGGTGTGCTCACTGTGCCTGGCATGTAATTATACTTCCAGCGGTCAGAGAGAGGAATATTTTCCCCTTATAGTAGAATGCCAACTAATCAATGTAGGAGAAATGATGGGATTAGAACATCATTAGGGAAACAGTACAGTAATTAACTGTTACACACAAGAATCACCACAGGATGCTAAAATCAGAGAACATGAGAAACAGGACATTTATGTAGTCTCAAATTATCCCCCCACAAAATGGTTTTTAATTACGCAGGGAAAGATGGTCAGGTTATAGTACTTGACGGACACCATTGTAGTCGTGGGTAATCAGTTAGTATTATCAAGAAAGGTTACATTGATATTGAATGCCTGCTGACATGAAGCCCTGAGAGGAACACAGCATCATTTTTGTGATATTTCTGAGAAAAAAAAATGAATAACTTAAATCAAATGAGGAGGCAGGAACAAATCCAAATTGAGGGACATTCTTCCAAATGTTCAGTGTCATGAAAATCAAGGAAAGGCTGAGGAACTGTTCCCGATTAAAGACTAAAGGGACATGACAATCAAACACAATGCAGGCAGCTGGATTGGATCCTGGATCAGGGGAAAATGCTCTAAAGGACCTTATTGTGACAACTGGGAAAACTGTATATTACACATGAGATGTCAGATAATTAGATAATACATGGTATGTTAGTACCCTCATGGTATGTAGTAACATCAGTATGGAAGTTCTTGATTCTGGTAACTGTACTGTGGTTATGGAAGAGAATGTCCTTGGTTTCGAGAGATACACATTGAAGTATTTAGGGGTAAAGGGGAATTGTGTCTGCAAATTACTCTCAAATGGTTCAGAAAATAAAGGTTTTTTTTATTACATACTTTTTTTTTTTTTAGTTTTTTTTTTTCAACGTTTATTTATTTTTGGGACAGAGAGAGACAGAGCATGAACGGGCGAGGGGCAGAGAGAGAGGGAGACACAGAATCGGAAACAGGCTCCAGGCTCTGAGCCATCAGCCCAGAGCCCGACGTGGGGCTCGAACTCACGGACCGCGAGATCGTGACCTGGCTGAAGTCGGACGCTTAACCGACTGCACCACCTAGGCGCCACCAGAAAATAAAGTTTTAACTATATCTGTGTGTATAAACATATACACATGCACACACAAACATACATGCATAAGTCAAGAGACAGCAAAAGCAAATGTGGCAAGATGTTACTATTCTTGTAACTTCTCTTAATTTTAAAATGATTTCAAAAGAACCAAAAGTTTCAAGAAAATCCAAGCTTTGAAACTCCTAGTAGAAAATGTAAGTGAGGGGCACCTGGGCGGCTCAGTCGGTTGCACATCTGACTCTTGATTTTGGCTCAGGTCATGATCCCAGGGTCGTGGGATCGAGCCCTGAGTTGGGCTCCGCACTGAGTGTGGAACATACTTAAGATTCTCTCTCTCTCTCTCTCTCTCTCTCTCTCTCTCTCTGCCCCTCTCCCCTGCTTGCGTGCTCTCTCTCTAAAATATAAATAAATAAATAAATAAATAAATAAATAAATAAATAAATAAATAAAATTTAGGTAAATGTTTGGTCAGGCCTCGGGGTAGGTGAGGATGTCCTAAACAAGACAGAAAACATGCTAAGTATCAAAGAAGAGATCCAATGATTTGACTATGAGGAAATGAGGAGCCTTTATTCACTTTGGGGGCCTGGGTCACCCTCCCTTTGTTGGTGAATATTCAGGGGCACCAAGCAGGCAGGGAACTCACAGTACGTTCTCCACCACCAGTAGCTCCTGGAGGCAGATCCATAAGCACCAGAACATGCCCAGCACTTCTCCACCCACCAGCTCTCCTGAGCACGGCCCTGAGGGTTACTGAGAGCAGGACCTCCACTTGGGCCCCTAGCAACACCCCCTGACTTGTGCCCCCTTCTTCACCCAAGAGCAGTCAACCAGGGAGAGCCCTGGGGTCAGGCTTGAGCGAAGCTCTCATTTTGCCTGCCCATCCAACCCACCAGCTTGCCGGCTACCCAGGACAGGCCCGCAGGTGTGGTGGGTAACACAGGGGAGGAGCCTCAGGCAGCAGGACAGGAGTGGCTATTTACCAACCAGTAGGAACGAATGAAGATGTTCCATCATTTTACACTCTCAAACATTTTAACAACTCCAGCGGCCCAAGCTGGTGGACGAAAGACCACCCTCATCTGTCTCTCCCCTCCCTGGGAGTCACTAAGGCCACATTCTCAGGGAAAGTGTACAAAGACCATGATAGGCATTACGAGCATTGACACAAGATGAATACACGCAAGGTACGCTGCCCACAGCTGCCCCTCTTTGATCCTTTCCCCACTAAAATAGAAGCTTTGGGAGGGGGCATTTTGGTACTAGGAATTTGGGTAGAAAGTTGCTGGTACAGATTCATCCAGATTCCAGTCTCATCTGCCACATATGAGAAGGTTTGATTTTCTGGCCCATTTCTACCATGGAGGATGGCATGTGTCCCTAGCACCACCAGGACCCCTACAAGGACTTCTTCATCCTAGGTGAGGGTCCCCACTCCAGCTCCTCATGGCTCCCCAGCGACCCACACAGCAATGTCTCCCTTCGGGATCACTGGAGCCGGCACACCGTGCGCTCTCATCCCCAGGGCGTGCTGGGCTGCCGGGATTGAGCGCTCACTACCCACTGTGTCCCTGCCACCTTCTCTGTCCCACCCTGCAGCTGGCTTAGGGCTGGGTCCTCCCACTTTGGGGGCTGCCCTCATTCGTGCCCGAGAACATATCTGCATCACCTCCTGTGATATATGATCTTGCCTTTCTACACCCTGTCCCAGCCTAGCAGAAGGGCTTCCAGCATGTTCGCTGAGCCGGCTGAAAGTGTGCGGTGACTTCTTGGCTCACTGTGCCCTCCCCAGAGGGCAGATACCCAGCCTCTCTGTATGTCTGCCCTTGGCGGGGGTTGTTCGGATCCCTTCTGCTCCCTCTGGCTATTCCCGTTCCCTGGTGCCCCTATGCTCCTCCCTCTGGCTTTCCCCTGCTTCTCCTGCCCACTACTGTGCCTCACTTCTCCCTGCTGCTCCCTCTGCTGGTCCTTATTCCGCCTGCATAGTCCCCATCTGACTCTTCCTTGATCCCTCTGTTTCCTGTTCCCTCTTAATGCAGGTTGTCCCTGGCCTCTTTCCTGATTGCCCCTGGATTCCTCTAACTGTTCCATGCCTCCTGTTTCTTCTTCCCTTTGACTGCTTCCTGCTGCCCCTGACTGTCCTGTGTTTTCCTTGGACAGTTTTCCCTTGAGCTGATCCTTAGTCTGTGGTACATTTCTTCTGATTGTGCCCTAGTCCATCGGGCTGTTCCCTGGTCCTGATGAGCCTTACTTGTTCCTTCTGTTTGACACAGATTGACTGCCCTTTGAGCCCTCTGACTGCCGCCCAGTCCCAATTCTTTCCTGTGCCTTGGGCAGTCCTGGAATGCATTTCTCAGACACCCTCACTTGATGCTCCCACATCTGGTTCGGGGACCACACTTTGCGGAGAGCTGGTCGACCTGGCTCCTGGCCTAGGCTCTTGACCACCAAAGTCTACTGGTTCTGTGCACTCTGCACCATGCTTGATTCTGTACTTTCACCTTGTCCATCGTTTCCATCATGTCTGACTATTTGCTGGTTCCTCTGGTTGCCTCCTGGGTAGGGTGACCAACTGTTCCAGTTGTCTAGGACTTCCTCTGTTTTAGCACTGAAGTCCCACGTCCCAGGAAATCCCTGTCACCTTATTCCAGGGAACTCTGGTGGTTCCTCAGCCTCTCTCCAGCTTCTGCAACTGTCCCTTCACCCCAGTGCCTGTTGCGTGGGGCCTCTGGCTGGCAACTAGCTTCAGGAATGGCTACTATGCCTTTCAGCTGTTCTCTAGTCCCTCTTGCTGCTCTCTGGTCACTCGAGTCACTCTCCAACACCTGGTAAACTTTGAATGCCCACTTCGTTGTGTCCCTGTCCTCTGGTTAGCCCCTGGGACTTCTTAGTAGACACCCAGTGCCCAGCACAGCTTTGCTGTTCCCTCTGGCTGTTCCCCAACCTCAGAGACTATTCCTTGTTCCATGTGGCTCCTGGTTTCCTCAGCTACTCCTCAGCCTGGGAGGCCTTTCTTTGTCCTTCCAACTGTCCCATGGGTCAGTCCCTTCCCCACCCCTCCACCTGTTCTGCAGCCTCAGCAGCTGGCCCCTGCTTGCTCTGGCTGCTATCTAGTCCCTTCCCATTCTTTCCTATTCCTTGTTCCCCGGTACCTCTGCCTTTCCCCATCCCCTCAGATTCCCCTCTAAACCCTGGTGCCTTGAGAGGTTGCTTGTCTCACAGGCTCTTGCCTGGAACACCATACCCACCTGCTTTTTTTCCATTTTAGAGCCAAATCTTCTGTTTTCTCATCCCTCTGGATGGTCCCTGCTCCCTCTGGCTGCTACCTGGTTCCTCTACATTCTGATCCCTGCTCCTATTTGGAGCCCCCTCTTACTGTTCTCGGACCAGCTTCCTTTTCCTTGCTCTCCATTTCTCCAGCCCCAGTGACTGTTTCTTGGTTTCTCTGCTGCCCCTGGCTTCTGGGCTTCTCTTTCCCGTTTTCCCTGTTTGTTCCACTGCGTTCTCAATTGTGCCCGGGGCCCCTTGGCGATCCTCTGTCTCCAGCAAGTGCACCAGGGTTCCCTCAGCAGGTGCCTGGGGCTATTCCGCATCCCTCTTTCTCTCACTGACCCTTCTGCCTGTTTTTCCAGCTCCAGCCACTATTTCCTGGTCCTGTTCTTGGGAAGGAAGAGATGAGTGGAGAAATGTGCCTCGTACAGCCCAGAATCATTCATCTAGAAATTCCCACACACCGGCTGGCCAAGAGGCCACTTGTAGAAAGACTGGGGAGGACCACGTTGTTGTGGCCCCAAAGTGTGGGTCTGTGATGGAGATGACAGAGCAGAGCCTAAACGCCTCCACGGGTACAAGTGCACTGCAGTCAGGCAGCATTTCCTACTTATTCCTTATTCGGTGACCCGGGCAAAAAGATTTAAGCGTAGGAATTTTACCACAGCAGTGTTAATCACAACAGAAAACCTGAAACACCCTAAGTGCACACACAGCGGAGGGGTTAAATTAAAGTTTATCCAAAGGACATAATGCGGTGTGTTATGTGTACGTGAAGACAAAAGTATTTAGTGCCTAGAAAATTATGTTAAACTGTCAAATTAAAAACCAGGCAACTGGGCGCCTGGGTGGCTGAGTCAGTTAAGCATCCAACTCTTGGTTTTGGCTCAGGTCATGATCTCACAGTTCGTGAGATCGAGCCCTTGGTCGGGTGGGTTTCGTACTAACGGTGCGGAGCCTGCTTAGGATTCTCTCTCTGTCTCCCCCCCTCTTTCTTTTTTATTTTATTTTATTTAAAAAAAATTTTTTTTAACGTTTATTTACTCTTGAGACAGAGAGAGACAGAGGATGAACGGGGGAGGGTCAGAGAGAGAGAGAGGGAGACACAGAATCTGAAACAGGCTCCAGGCTCTGAGCTGTCCGCACAGAGCCCGACGTGGGGCTCGAACTCATGAGCCGTGAGATCATGACCTGAGCCGAAGTCGGATGCTTAACCGACTGAGCCACCCAGGCGCCCTCCCCGCCTCTTTCTCTGCCCCTCCCCTGCTCATGCGCTCTCTCTCGCTCCCTCTCAAAATAAATACATAAACTTAAAAATAAAAAATAAAAATAAATAGAAAGGAGGCAACCAAATGCTGTGATTCCATTTTCAAACTTGAGCTATATAATGCATATGTATATGGTACGTATGCACACTCACAGCCCCACACATATACCCATATATGTGCACGTATGCGCATACAAAGGAAAAATCAACTGAAAGGAAATATAGCTAAATATTAACAATGGTTTACTTTGGGTAATGCTGGAATTACAAGTAATGTTTTATTCTCTTCTTTTTGTTTACCTGCATTTTCTGACGTTTTATTGGGAAATAGTGAAGTTGTGAAATAATAAAACCAAAATAATTTTTTAATGTTTACTGTGATCCTAATGACCATATGACCCTGAGCCCCTGTGACAAGGAGCCTGTCCCAGAGGTGACAGCATCCAGGAAGGTCCGAAGAAGGGGCTGTCGGGCAGGGTCTGGCTCTTTCATCACGTTCCCCTGTTTACAGATTCTCAAGGGGGAACTTTTTTTTTAAATTTTTTTTAATGTTTATTTATTTTTGAGACAGAGAGAGACAGAGCATGAGCAGGGAAGGGGCGGAGAGAGAGGGAGACACAGAATGTGAAGCAGGCTCCAGGCTCTGAGCTGTCAGCACTGAGCCCGACGCGGGGCTCGAACTCACGGACCGTGAGATCATGACCTGAGCCGAAGTCGGACGCCTAACCGACGGAGCCAACCAGGCACCCCTCAAGGGGGAACTTGTAGTGGGAAACTTGGTTTGGCTGTAGTGCGGCAAGGGTGGAGGACACATTCAGGAGACCTGGTCCCAGTCCAGTGTTGTCACTCACAATCTGAGAGGCTGGGGCAAGTCATGTCCCTTCTCAGGCCATTACCATCTTCGAAAAGAGGAGGAAGACCTAGAAGGACCCTGGAGAATGTTGTCACCCTATTTCCCTGCCATCCTCTCAGTTCCAAAGAAAAGGGATTCTTCTGCCTAGATCAGGATAGAGGAGAAATCAGCAAATCTCCAGACACAAAGGGAAAAGGAGGGTCTAGTGTGGATCAGCTGAGCATCTGCGAAGAGCCAATGGAGAGGGCAGGGCCTGTGTCGAGGGTCGGCAGGGGAAGCGTCTCTCTCTGGCTAGGACCCCAGATGTAGGGTGGCCCTCCCATCCCACCTCTCCTCCATCAGCCACATCACAGGTCCATTGAAACACACAGGGCTCTGGATGTGGGACAGCAGGTGGATGGTGATCTGGTAGCCTAGAATCTGCCACTTCTGTGGCCCCTCTGCCCCTTCCCTGAGGGCCTGCTGACAGGTCTGGGCTGTGTCCTCACTGAATGAATTCCTGCCCGTGGGGTCCTCTCCCTGCTCACCTCACATGAGCTGCCATGTCCCTCTGGAGCCAGGACCGAGGACCACCGGGGAGAACTCTGGTCAGCTGGCATGTTCCCGCCGGGCCTCAGCTCTCAGGCTCTCTTACTGACGACTCCACTCTTCCCAGGAGCTTGAAGTCAGGTAGACACGTGTGGACTCAATCAGAGCTGCTGGGGCCGGGAGGTGGGTCCTGCAGCCTTCACTGCGGGGTCTGGCCCAGGGGCTCCTCAGAGACTCCAAGAAACCCTAGAAAGACAGTGCCCACACAGTCCGTCAAGCAGCAGCCACCCCACAGATGCCTCCTGGGGGCACCAAGGCGGGCGGCTCTCTGTGCCGGATACTGTGAAAGAGACAAGTTTAGTAAAACCGACACCAAGCATTAGCATATACCATGAAAAAAAAATACTCATAGGATTTGGTATAAAATGAATGAGGCTTTGAATTCCAGGTCTTCTATGTCCTAGCTAGAATCTGGGGCAAGTCACTTTGGTCTGAGTTCCTTCACCTTAAAATTGAGGATGATGGGGGTGCCTGGGTGGCGCAGTCGGTTAAGCGTCCGACTTCAGCCAGGTCACGATCTCGCGGTCCGTCAGTTCGAGCCCCGCGTCGGGCTCTGGGCTGATGGCTCAGAGCCTGGAGCCTGTTTCCGATTCTGTGTCTCCCTCTCTCTCTGACCCTCCCCCATTCATGCTCTGTCTCTCTCTGTCCCAAAAATAAACGTTGAAAAAAAAAAAGTAAATAAAATTGAGGATGAAAACACTGGCCTCATAGGGATGTTAGAGATAAATGGTATAAAGCCTCTAAAGCACTCACCTCTGCTTGCTACCTGGAATATATTCCAGTGATATTAAATATTGCTATTATTACAAGGTTGCAAGGCACGTTTTATCAGGTACCTCATTGAATTTTCAAACTCATCCTGGGAACTAGGTAATTCTGCTATTATTATTCCCATTTATCATCAGATAAAGGTATTCAGAGATATCAAGAAATCTGCCCCAAGATCACTCAGATTAGGGGGAAGGACAGGGACTCGAAGCCAGGTACGCCGGGCTCTACAGTACATTTTCTTAACTACCATGCCAGATGGTATTCTGTACATGGCAGAGTCATAAAAAACATGATTTCCATTTCCTGCTGCCCTTAAAGTGCTCTGGCTAGGGGATGATTATGTCACACGTGTATAAACTGAGTTTCTGTATAATTCAGTGTATGTTCTGGGCAATTTATAAAGCCCACCCTCTTCTGCCATAGATGAAAACATAAACTCATTGCCTCCCTTCCCCAGCTCCCACCTGGGTCCAGAAAACCAGCATGTCTGTATAGGCTCCTAAATCTGTAACCCCCACTGCTTGACAAAACCGTGTCCCAGATGGCACCGTCAACTGGTTTCCAGAGGCTCCTCAAATAATCACCAATACAGGCAATTGACCCTCAGTAGAAAACCAATCACTGATCTACTCAATGCCCTTCGAGGGCCAAACCTGACCTCCTAGAGGACCCCTTAACTCACAGCCCATATATAGAATGAGGGACTCCCATCAAACCTTCAATAATAGTCCATCACATACTAACTCACACAGTCCTGCATTTACAGATATCCACAGGTCCCAATCAATGACTCCTATAGGGCCACCAAAACTGACTCCCGACGATTTGTAATCCCAGGCTTGCAATCAATCATTCACCACCTCCACGTTCCAATCAATAACTCGCATGGGCTAATCGATGCCTTCAGATATTTACATCTCCAACTCTTATAAAACCTCAAGAATTTCCCGATTGTCACTCACTGCTCCAATATGAATCACATCTATAGGCTTTAGATTATCTAATCCTAATGGACCCTAACTCATTGATCCTCCCCCACAGAAATCCCCCCAATCCTGGACTCCCAGAGGAACCAAATCAACCCCAGATCTGATTTGGCACTGAATTTAAAGGATAAAAAGCAAACCCAAAACACTTCCAGGAAGAAACAACACATTATTTACAACGGAAAGGGCTCACAATGGCACTAGACTTTTTACTGGCACCAATAGGAATCATATTAGAAGAAAACATCTACAAATTATTGAGAGAAAAGGGCTGAGATCCGAGAATTTTAAACCCATCCTAGTTCAATACCATTCTTCTGTCAGCGCAAAAGACGATTTTAGACACAAAAGCATCTACAGCATTATGCCAATATTCCTATCTCAGGAGAATACTCCAGGGAATAGTCTAAACAATTATAAACTGAATAGTAACAGAAACCTCAAAATCAGAGGAAAGCAGTCTTGAGAAATGATTCTCATAATACACAGTTATATCTGAATAAAGAAAAATAATGTAATTGGGCATTTTGAATAAATAAGATCATTACTAACTGGAAATTTTAAAATACCCTGGAAAAATCTACTGAGTGAAATGAGGAGGGGAAGGCCAATCAATCACATACCTCTATTAGTAGATCCAAATACTAGTACAACATTATCGGATCTAGTAATAGAGAAAATATAGACCATCATACTTGTAAGAGAGGTGAAGGCAACTACTAGCAGAAATTGATAAAAATAATCAAAACTCCAAACTATCAGAATCCCAAGATATTAAGACCTTTTAAAAATTATTTTTTATTAATTTTTTTTAATATTTATTTATTTTTGAGAGAGGGAGACAGAGTGCGAGCAGGAGAGGGGCAGAGAGGGACGGAGACACAGAATCCGAAGCAGGCTCCAGGCTCTGAGCCGTCAGCACAGAGCCCGACACGGGGCTCGAACTCACAAGTGGTGAGATCATGACCTGAGCCAAAAGAGGATGCTCAACTGACTGAGCCACCCAGGCGCCCCAAATTATTTTTTTTTAATTTGAGAGAGAAAGAGTGAGCACAGGCAGGGTAGGGGCAGAGAGAAGGACAGACAGAATCTGAAGCAGGCTCCATACCATCAGCACAGAGCCCGATGTAGGGCTCAGATTCACAGACCGTGGGATCATGACCTGAGCCGAGACCAAGAGCTGGACACTTAACTGACTGAGCCACCCAGGCGCCCTGAAATTTAATATGTTACAATTCAACTAAACTGAATGAGCTGAATCCTGCCATAAAAGGTAAAGACGATGGGACCGGTTAACAAAACAAAAATACAATCGCCACACATCTAAATAAAAAAGACAAAGATGTGAGATGAAGCACTGGACAGAAACATGCTGTGCTATTTATCATTCTTTCTGTTATGGTCAGCACTCATTATGTCTTAGTTAGGAAAGCTTTGCCTACCTCAGGGTCATAAAGATGTCCCATGTTTTCTTAATTTTTATTGTTCTTTCACATTTAGATTTATAGTCCTCTCGGGAAGGGTTTTGGTGCATGGTATGTGTTAGGGTCAAGATTCATTTCTTCCACATGGATATCAAGGTGATCCAGCACCTTGATTGAAAAGACTACCCTTTCTCCACTGCTCTGCAATGTTGCTCTGTGACTGTATATGTGGAGGTTCATTCCTGAACTCTATTTCCATTGGTCTATTTGTCTATTCTTGGACCAGCACTACCATGTCTTAATTAATGTGCCTCATATCAGGTTTTGCTATCTGGTAGAATAAAAGGTTATTAAATTAGACTACACTAACATTAAAGACCTCTGCTCATCAGAAGATGAAATTAAGAGTGTAGGGGCGCCTGGGTGGCTCAGTCGGTTGAGCGTCCGACTTCGGCTCAGGTCATGATCTCGCGGTTCGTGAGTTCCAGCCCCGCGTCGGGCTCTGTGCTGATGGCTCGGAGCCTGGAGCCTGCTTCGGATTCTGTGTCTCCTTCTTTTTCTGCTCCTCCCCTGCTCACACATAGTCTCTCTCTCTCAAAAATAAATAAAAATTAAAAAAAAAACCCAAAACTTTGAGTGTAAAGGCAAATCCCACAGTGGGGGAAGTTAACTGCAATACCTGTATCTGACAAACAATTCATGTCTCGAATGTATCAGGAATTCCTAGAAACCAATAGGAGCCAGAGGAAAAGAGCAAAAGGAACAGGAACTTCCCGAAGAAGATACCTGAGTGGCGAATAAGCCGAGGAAAAGATGCTCAACTTCATTAGTTAGCAAGGAAATATAAACTGCAATCAGACATGCCTTCATGTCCACCAGAAATGGCTAAAACGAAAACGATGGCAAATAACCAAGAGACCCGGTAAGGATACGAGGGGCGGAAACCCGTAAGTTGTTTTTAAGGAGCACAAAAGAGTACAAACACTTTGCAGAGCTGTTCGGTGTGGTATTATCTACGAAAGCTGAACATAGGCAATATCCTCCTAGGAGTGTACTCCCGAGAAATGCGAACACATGTTCACTGAAAGACAGGATATGTTCAGGGTGGCTTTATTCAAACCTGAAAATTAGGCAAACGCCCATCAACATTAGACTAGATAAATAAATGGTCTTACAGTCATACAAGGAAGTACTATACAGCAACAGGAATGAACAAGTGACTACAGACAACACACATGAATCTCATCTGATGCATCGGCCAAAGAAGCCAGACCCAAAAGAGCTATGAGTCAACACTGTACGATTGTGTTTATATAACTTTCGAAAACATGTAAAACCAATCTATTGCCGCTAGAAGGCAGGATATTGGTCCCCCGTTGGGAGGAGGTTGGGGATTGGAAAGGAACACAAGGGGGTGTCTTCTGGGTGCTAGTCACGTTCTATTTCTTAATCTAGGTGGTTGTGCGTGTTCGCTCAGTCTGTTAAAAAATCATCAAGCTAAATGTGCATAATCTGTGCAGTTTTCTGTATTATAATTAAACATTTAAAAAACATATGACACACCAGGCAAGTGCAAGAAAATGCAAGCACATCTAGAAATATGATGATTGAGGTGGAAATTAAGCCCAAAGTGCTCAATACATTAACAAAGGGGGCCATTTTTAATAATAAAATATACAATAAAGAAGGATGTAAACCTTTGCATAAACCTTTAGTGGTCATTCAATATATACAAATAAAAGTAGCACAGATGCATGAACTCACATGAAGTCTTTTTTTTTTTTTTTTTTTTTTTTTTTTTTTTTAGAGAGAGAGCACGAGTCAGAGAGAGGGGCAGAGGGAGAGGGAGGGAGAGAATCCCAAGCAGGTTCCATGCTCAGTCAGCACAGAGCCCAATGCGGGGCTCAATCCTACAATCCTGGGATCATGACCTGAGCCAAAATCAAGAGTTGGATGCTCAACCAACTGAGCCACCCAGGTACCCCAAAACCACATGAGGTCTTAAAAATCATAATTATGGAGACTTCCTCTTGTGGAGATGGAGTAGATATGTTTAACTGCTTTTTCTGCTACATACAACTAACAAGTGTGGACATTATATATAAAACATAGGAAGATTCTGAAAGAAATGAAGAAGGCATATTGGCTAGGGATCCTGAGACCCCAAAAACGATGTGGCAGTACGGGGTTTTCTTTTAGCCTCAGATATCTTAGACTTGGTGCTGGAGAAGCCAGCAACCTAGAAAGGCCAATGGGTGCAGACAAAAAGTGCCCAAAGAAAAGCCTGCTCTCTCTAGTCAAAGGACCAGGGAAGAGGCAGTCTAGGAAGATAGAAAACTTTCAGACAATGATGGCTCTACTCAAGCCAAGCACCACAGAAAACACTGGGGTCCCACCACCATCACTAACAGCAAAGGCCAAGTGGAGAGCCCATACTCCCACCCTTGACAAACTGTAACTTCTTACAGTACCCCAGCCCAACAACCCTTGCCCCCTGCCAAGGTGGTATCAGAGAAAGCCCATTAGGGTGCTGGAGCTTTCTGCCTTGCTGGGCAACAGTAACCACTGCCTCTTCCTCTCCCACCCTTCGGTGACAGTGGAGACAATGTGAGGAGTCTGGGCTTCCATCCTCACCCAGAGCTAACACAGTGTCCTCCCTTCTCCCCACTGAGTGATGTCAGAGGAGGCCTACTAGAGCTCTCACCAAGGCTCAGCAGTAACTAGGCCACTTCTGCCAACAATGTCAAGGGGCATCAAATGGGAAGCAGTGACAAGGCACCTATCTCCCTCCCAGTCAGGGTGGCATCAGCAGAGGCCTAGGGGGAAGCATGAACTCCTACCCCAACCGGGCAATATAAGGGACACCACCCCCCCACACCGCAAAGAAGCCAAGTGGAGTAATGAGCTGACATCTCCCTTCACCCAACGGAGGTCTGTCAAAGGACGCCTGTGAAAACATGAGAGTTAAATGAATTCCAGAGCCTCTTAATTTAATACCCCCATGTCCTAGACACGATAAAACATCAGATGTCATACCAAGAACCGGGAACACCTCAGCTGGAAGGAGGAAAGATTACTGAGCGGATGCCAACACTGAAACCCCAACAGATGCCGGAACTGCCTGACAAGGATTTTAGAGCAGCCATCGTAAACACACTTCACTGGGCAATTATGAAGAATGCCTAACACAAATGAGACAATGGAAAACCTCAGCGAAGAAATACAGGCATTTGCTCACTTCGTGTCTCTGTGTCACGTTTTGGTAATATAGTTCTCGTAATATTTCAAACCTTTGCACTATTCTTATATTTATTGTGGTGACCTGTGGCCAGTGACCTTGGACGTTACTATTATAATAACGGTTTTGGGGTGCCGCAAGCCACCTCCATATAACCAGCCACAACATTCCCTTAAGCCAAAGCCTAATCCCCAGCAAGGCACTCACTCCTTTCAATTCTCTGAAGGCTGAGAGAGGTGAGGAAGTTGCAGAAAAAAAGTTTGATGCTGGCAGAGGTCGGTTCATGCAAAGCAGTGGGTGCTGATATAGAAGCTGCAGCAAATTATCCAGAAGATCTAGCTCAGATAATGAAGGTGGCCACACTAAACAGTAGATTTTCAATGTAGACGAAACGACCCTCTATTGGAAGAAGGTGCCATTTAGGACCAGAAGTAAATGGCACAACATTTTTCCTTGAAAAAAAAAATTTTTAATGTTTATTTCTTTTCAGAGAGAGAGACAGAGACAGAGACAGACAGAGACAGAGCGTGAGTGGAGAAGGGGCAGAGAGACAGAGGGAGACACCGAATCAGAAGCAGGCTCCAGGCTCCGAGCTGTCAGCACAGAGCCTGATGCAGGGCTTGAACCCACGAACCACGAGATCATGACCGGAGCTGAAGTCAGATGCCCAACCGACTGAGCTACCCAGGCGCCCCAAACAACATGTTTCAAGTGCTAAAAGGAAAGACTTGTTAGTCTAGCATCCCATGCCCATAAAAGATATCCTTCAGGAATGAAAGAAGTATTGAGACATTTTCAGGTCAAGGAAAAGTAGGAATTTATTACCAGCAGGCTTACCATAAAAGAATGGCTATAGGAAGTTCTCTAACCAGAAAGGAAATGATGAAAGAAAATGGACCATCAGTAAGGAAGAAAGAATATGGAAAGAGCAAAAAATATAAGTAAATATACTATGCTTTCCTTCTCTTAAGTTTTCTAAAATAGGTTTGACAGTTGAAGCAAACATTATAACCCCATCTAATGTGGTGCTCAATGCATATAAAGGAAATATATAAGACAATTATATTAAGACAATGAATAGGGGAGGATAAAGAGAAAAGGGGTAAGGAAGATCTCCACACTTTGCTGAAAGTAGTAAAATGATACCAATAGACATTGATAAGTTGTGTATATATTACACAATACATAAAACATCTGGCAAAAAAAAGCTCCATAAGGAGATCCTCCTGAAAATACTAGATAATCAAAATGGAATTCTTCAAAATGTCCATATACCCCAAAGAAAGGGGAAAAATAAAGGAGAAAACAAAAACAGAGAGAACAAACAGAAAACACAAAATATGACAGGCTCCAACCTTAACATATAAATAGTTATATAAAGTGTAAATGGTATAAATGCACTAATTAGAGACAGAAATTGGCAGATTCAATTTAAAAAATCATGATCCAGGGGCACCTGGGTGGCTCAGTCAGTGGAGTGTTCGACTCTTGATTTCAGCTCAGGCTCAGGTCATGATCCCAGTGCTGTGGGATCAAGCTCCGTATTGGGCTCCATGCTGAGTGTGGAGCTCTTTCTCTCTCTCTCTCTCTCTCTCTCAAATAAAAAAATAAAAAATAAAAAATCGTGACCCAACTATGTACTGCCTACAAGAAATGTGCTTCAAATATGATGATATATGTACGTTGAACTAACTAGAGTTTAAATAAAAATTTGAAAAAAAATAAAATAATAAAAATTGAAAAGGAAAGCTGTATCATGCAAACATTGATTAAAAGGAAGCAGGAATGAACTTATTAATATTGGATAGAGTAGTAGACTTCAGAGTAAAGAAAATTACCAGGGACATACAGAGACATTACATAATGATAAAAGGGTCAATCCGCCAAGAAGACATAGCAATTTTAAGTGTGTATACACCATGCAATAGAATTGCAAAATATATGAAGCAAAATTTGATGAAACTGAAAGGAGAAATAGACAAAAGTCACAATTATAGTTGGAGGCTTCAATACCCTTCCTTCGGCAACTGACAGAACAACTGGACAGAAAATCAGCAAGGTTAAAAAAAGAATTCATGAACACCATCAACCGACAGGATCTGAGCAGCATTTATAGAACATTCCACCCAACAGTAGCAGAATATACATTCTTTTTAAATGTCCACAGAAAATAGACCATAAAGACCATATCCCAGACAACATGACAAACCTCAACAACTGTAGAAGAACTGAAATCACACATAGTATGCTCGCTGACAACAATGGAGTGAAACCAGTAATCAAAACAAAAAGGGAACAGGAAAATCCCCAAACACTCAGAAACTCAACAACATCTTCTAAATAAACCACAGGCCAAAGAGGAAGTCTCAAGGGAAACTTAAAAAAAATTTTTTTAATGTTTATTTATTTTTGAGACAATGCAAGAGACAGAGTGCAAGCAGCAGAGGGGCAGACAGAGGGAGACACAGAATCTGAAGCGGGCTCCAGGCTCTGAGCTGTCAGCCCAGAGCCTGATGCGGGGCTCGAACTCATGAACCGTGAGATCATGACCTGAGCCAAAGTCAGACGCTTAACCGACTGAGTCACTCAGGTGCCCTGTCTCAAGGGAAATGTTTTTTTTTTTTAATTTTTTTTTAACATTTATTTATTTTTGAGACAGAGAGAGACAGAGCATGAACGGGGGAGGGTCAGAGAGAGAGGGAGACACAGAATCTGAAACAGGCTCCGGGCTCTGAGCTGTCAGCACAGAGCCCGATGCGGGGCTTGAACTCATGGACCGCGAGATCGTGACCTGAGCCGAAGTCAGCCGCTTAACCAACAGAGCCCGATGCGGGGCTTGAACTCATGGACCGCGAGATCGTGACCTGAGCCGAAGTCAGCCGCTTAACCAACTGAGCCACCCAGGCGCCCCACAAGGGAAATTTTTAAAAAATACATGGGACTAAATAAAAATGAAAATACAACATATCAAAATTTGTAGGATACAATCTCAGGCATATAATCTTTTAATCCCTACTTGATGACCTAAGAATTGACCTAGGGCCTAGAACACTTCCTTCCCAAAAGACAAAGAGCTCACATAGCCTGTGTTGGGTTTATTGCCTTGTGTGGGAATATTTTTCCCTACTTCAGACTGAGTGTGTGCTGTTCCTTTTTTAAAAATTTTTTATATGTTTGTTTATTTTTGAGAGAAAGAGAGACAAGAGACAGAGACAGAGCATGAGCAGGGGACGGGCAGAGAGAGACTGAGACACAGAATCCGAAGCAGGGTCCAGGCTCCGAGCTGTCAGCACAGAGAGCCCGATGCGGGACTCTAACCCACAACGGTGAGATCATGACCTGTGCCAAAGTCCCAACTGATTGAGCCACCCAGGTGCCCCAGTGTGTGCTATTTCTTTCTGCTGAACTTTTGTACATCAATGGCCCCCAGCTTTCAGTATTTCAGACTCTGCAAGGGAGGGGGTGAGGTGCTTCCACTGTGACATGAGAGGTGTGTGAATTGTATCTAAGTTTAGTTTAATTTCTATTTCCTTGCTAACTAATGGAGTGAAGGATCTTTTCCGATGCTTATTTGCCATTTGGCTGCCAGGGGACCTGCTAGCTATGAGAAAAGAATGCACACTCCTGATGCTGATCTCGCTCTGTCTCTTCTCCGTGTGAGTAAAGCATTGTTCCATTCCATGCTTGACTGTGTTGTGTTTTCCTTGGTGACTCTGATACCAAAGTGCAGTGGGCAGAAGTGTTCGGAGTCCTCCCCTGGGATTGATAACCAGTGCCCAAGACACTGCTCCATAAACTAAAGGAGTGCTGTAAGTGAAATTTATGGCACTAAATGTTTACAAGTAAAAAGGAAAAAGCCTCAAGTCAGTAATCTAAACTCTCATCTCAAGAAATTAGAAAAGAAGGGATGCCTGGCTGGCTCAGTCGGTAGAGCATGCAACTCTTGAGCTCAGGGTCATGAGTTAGAGCCCCACGTTGGGTGTAGAGAGTACTCAGAAATAAAGTCCGAAAAAAAAAAAAAGAAATTAGAAAAGAAGAACAAAGCAAACCAAAGCCAACAGCAGAAAAGAAATAATAAAATAGGAGCAGGAATCAAGGACACTGAAAACAGAAAAACAATAGAGAAAAACAATCAATCATAGGGCTGGTTTTCCAAAAAGAATAATAAAATAAACAAACCTCTATTAATATTGATAACGAAAAAGTCAGAGACACAAATGATTAATATTAGGAAGGAAATAGGGGATGTCACTATAGGCCCTGAAGACATCAAAAGAATAATAAAGAAATACAATTATAAATTTGACAACTTATAGGAAATGGACTAATTCCTCGAAAAGTACAAACTACCACCACTCTTCCACTATGAAATAGTTCATTTGAATAGCCTCGTAACTATTAAGGAAACTGAATTTGTGATTTTAAAAATAATGCTTGAAATAGGTACCCGGGGTGCCTGGGTGGCTCACTTAGTTGAGCGTCCGTCCGACTCTCGATTTCAGCTCAGGTCATGATGCCAGGGTTGTGGGATTGAGCCCCACATCAGGCTCCACATGTGTGGAGCCTGCCTAAGATTCTCTATTTCTCTGTCTCTGTCTCTGTCTCTCTCTCTCTCCCCCTTGCTCGTGCGCGCTCTCTCTCTCTAAAATTAAAAAAAATTAAAAAGAAAAAAGAAATGTCTAGGCTAAAATGGTTTCACTGGAGGTTTCCACAAACTTCTCAAGAAGAATTAACATCAGTCCCACTCCATCTCTTCCAGAAAATAGAAGAGAGAATTCTTAACTCATTCCCTAAAGCCTGATACCAAAATGAGACAAAGAGTACAAAAAATACACTGTTGATGTGCTAATGTTTTCCCACTGGGTTTATACCTGGTCTGCATAGCAAATTTTGCATTCTGTCATCAGCTGTATTTGAAAATAGGATGTTTCTTAATGAATTATTCTATTACCTAACCAAAAAAGTCTTAAAAAAAACTACAGACCAATATCCTTCATGAACATAGATGCAAAAATTCTTAACAAAATATTAGCAAATATAATTCGGCGATATACAAAGAGAATTGTACACCGTGACCAAGGGGGGTTATTGCAGGGATGCAGGATGAACTCAATATTTGAAAATTAATCAATGTAATCTACCATATTAACAGGCCAAAGAAGAAAAAATCACATGATCATATCAATCAGTGCCGAAAAAGATTTTGACAAAATCCAACACCCATTCATGATAAAAAAAAAAAAAAAGAAAAACTCTTAGAACCTTGGAATAAAAGGAAACTTTGTCAACTTGATAAAAAAAGACCTACAAAAAAAACTATAACTAACACCATATTTAATAGTGAGAGACCGAATGTCTCCTAATATCAGGAACAATGCAAATATGTTGACTATTACCACTTTTTTTTTAATTAAAAATTTTTTTATGTTTATTTATTTTTGAGAGAGAGACGGAGACAGAGTGTGAGTAGGGGAAGGGCAGAGAGACAGGGAGACACAGAATCCAAAGCAGGCTCCAGGCTCTGAGCTGTCAGCACAGAGCCCGATGAGGAGCTCAAACTCATGAACTATGAGATCATGACCTGAGCTGAAGTCGGATGCTCAACCGATTGAGCCACCCAGGTGCCCCTCACCACTCTTATTCAATATAGTAATGAAAATTCTAACCAGTGCAATAAAGCAAGAAAAAGGAATAAAAGGCATACAGGTTGAAAAGGAAGAAATAATACTGACCCTATTTGCAGATAACATGATGGTCCTGATAGAAAATCCCTAGGAACTTACACAAAAACTTCTAGAAGTAATGACTTCAACAAGGTTATGGGACACAAGAACAATACACAAAAATCAGCTGTACTTTTATATACTACAAATGAACAGATGAAACAAATAAATACAATAATTTACAGCACTCAGAAAATGAAATATTTAGGTGTAAATGTAACAAAACATGTATAGGGCTCGCATGCTGAAAACTAGAGAATGTTGATGTAAGAAATCAACAGACATCTAAATAAATGGAGAGAGCTACTGTGTTTATGGTTTGGCAGCCTTAACATAGGAAAAATATCAATTCTCCACAAGTTGACATACAGACTTAATAGAATTCCTATTAAAATCTTGACAAGAAGTTTTTGTAGACATAGGCAAAGTTATTGTTTTCTTTAAAAAATTTTTTAACATTTATTTATTTTTGAGACAGAGAAACAGAGTGTGAGCAGGAGAGGGATAGAGAGAGGGGGAGACACAGTATCCGAAGCAGGCTCTAGGCTCCAAGCTGTCAGCACAGAGCCCAATGTGGGGCTCGAACTCACAAAACGTGAGATCAAGGCCCGAGCCAAAGATGAATGCTTCACTGACTGAGCCACCCAGGAGCCCCTCTTTTTAAAAAATGTTTATTTATTTATTTTGAGAGAGACAGAGAGCGAGCACAAGCGGGGGAGGGGGAGAGAGAGAGGGGGAGAAAGAATCCCCAACCAGGCTCTGCACTGTGAGCACAGAGCGCAACGTGGGGGCTCGAACCCACAAACCATGACATCACGACCTGAGCCAAAACCAAGAGTCAGACGCTCAACCGACTGAGACACCCAGGAGCCCCTGGGCAAAGGTATTCTTAAATTTATGTGGGAGGACAAAGGATCTACAATAGCTAAAACATTTCTGACAAAGAAACAGGAGAAATCAATCTACCTGATTTCAAGACATTTTATTTAACTACAGGATTCAAGACAATGTGGTACTGATGAAGGGCAGACACACACATCAGTGACACTGAAGAGAGAACCCAGAAATAGCCCCACACAAGTAGAGCCAACTTTTTTTTTTTTTTTTTTTTTTTACAAAGGCGCAGAAACAATTCAATGGATGAAGGAAGGTCTTTTCAACAAATGGTGCCAGAGTAACTGGATCATTCATAAGGAAAAAACAAAATGAATCTCGATTGAAATGTCACACTTCATAAAAAATTAACCTGAAATGGATCATAGATTCAAATGCACAATGTAAAACTGTCAATGTGTTAAAAGACAACATGGGGGGAAATCATCAGGACTTAAGGCTTAGTGAGACGTCTTAGATACGACACCAAAAACATGATCAATAAGAGAAAATGCACATATATTTGATTTCGCCAGATTAAAAACTGTAGCAAAAGGCACTGGGAGGAGGACGAAATGACAAGCTACAGACTTTGAGAAAGCATCTGGCAAAGACTCATAACTGCCATGTATGAAGGATTCTCAAAACTCAATACTGAAGGAACAAAACAATCCAGTTAGAAAATGGGCCAAAGATGGGGCGCCTGGGTGGCGCAGTCGGTTAAGCGTCCGACTTCAGCCAGGTCACGATCTCGCGGTCCGGGAGTTCGAGCCCCGCGTCGGGCTCTGGGCTGATGGCTCAGAGCCTGGAGCCTGTTTCCCAGTCTGTGTCTCCCTCTCTCTCTGCCCCTCCCCCGTTCATGCTCTGTCTCTCTCTGTCCCAAAAATAAATAAACGTTGAAAAAAAAAAATTAAAAAAAAAAAAAAAAAAAAAAAAAAAAAAAAAGAAAATGGGCCAAAGACATGAAGAGATTTCACCAAACACGATATAGGGGGCACAAATAATCACCAGAGAATATGTTCAACATCCACAGACAAGCATATTCTAGAATTTCTATGGAAAGGCACAGCCCCTAGAATAGCGAAAGCAGTATTAATGGAGAAGAATAAGGTGGGAGTGAACAAAATAATGTGAGTATCGCACGCAGCTCTATGAGAATATAAAATCCGCAGCAAACATAAACTACCGAAATTAATCCCCCCGCCCCCAAAGGCCGTTAAGACCAGTAACCAGAAAAAAGAAAATAATTACAATTTTCAGATTTTGAAAGACCAGTATATTGGTGCAGTCACTGTGGTAACAGTATGGAGATTCCTCAAAAAACTGAAAAACAGAAATACCATATGATTTGGTAATTCCACTACTGGGTATATACTCAAAGAAAATGAAAACACTAATTCAAAAAGATATATGCACCCCTATGTTTACTGAAGCATTATTTACGATAGCCAAGATATGGAAGCAACCCACGTGTCAATGCATGGATGAATGGACAAAGAAAATGGCTGAATCTTAAAGAAAATAATCTCTATGCCATTTTAACCTATAAAAAGATAGAAATCTCCGGGATTCCTGTTAAAAAGTGGCAGAACCTTAATATCGACATATGCAAATATAGTACAAAGACAAGAAAAGTATAAACAGTTTTCTTCTAGTGGCAAATTTTTTAAATAAAATATTACTAACTCAAATCCAACCATGTCTCATAAGAAAAATTCCTCCTAGCCAAACAGAATTATCCCAGGAAGTCAAAGATGGGGCCACACTACATATCAGTATAATTCATTACAACAGTCAATTAAAGAGAACAACACCATAAGAATAGTAACATCAAAAAGCATCTGGGGGCGCCTGGGTGGTTCAGTCAGTTAAGCGTCTGACTTCAGCCCAGGTCATGATCTCACGGTGAGTTCGAGCCCTGCGTCGGGCTCTGTGCTGACAGGTCCAAGCCTGGAGCCTGCTTCGGATTCTGTGTCTCCCCTCTCTCTCTCTGCCCTTCCCCTGCTCATGCTGTCTCTCTCTCACAAGAATAAACATTAAAAAAAACATTTTTAAAAAAAGCATCTGGGGCGCCTGGGTGGCGCAGTCGGTTAAGCGTCCGACTTCAGCCAGGTCACGATCTCACGGTCCGTGAGTTCAAGCCCCGCGTCGGGCTCTGGGCTGATGGCTCAGAGCCTGGAGCCTGTTTCCAATTCTGTGTCTCCCTCTCTCTCTGCCCCTCCCCTGTTCATGCTCTGTCTCTCTCTGTCCCAAAAATAAATAAACGTTGAAAAAAAAAATTAAAAAAAAAAAAAAAGCATCTGACACAATTCAGGAGCCATTCCTAATAAAAATACAAATTAAAATGGGAACACAAAAAGCTACTTAAATATTATAATGGCTACCAAAAAATCACCAGAAAACATTATGCTAAAGAGTGCCCAGATCATAAGACTTAATATCATTAGGATGGTAATATTCTTCAAAACGATGTTCAGGTACAACATGACCCCTGTCAAAATCCAAGCTGGAATTTGTACAGAGGGTTCTAAGTGGATCTTAAAATTCATATGGCAATGCAAGGGACGCTGAATAGCCAAAATATTGAATAAGAACATAATTGGAGGACACACATTTCCCTATCTCAAAACTTACTACAGGAGCGCCTGGGTGGCTTAGTCGGTTGAGCATCCGACTTTGGCTCAGGTCATGATCTCCTGTTCAGCACAGAGCCCACTTCAGATCCTCTGTCTCCCTCTCTCTCTGCACCTCCTCTGCTTTTGCTCTCTTAAAGATAAATAAAACATTTTAAAAAATCTTACTACAAAGCTACACAAATCAATACAGTGTGGTATTGGCAGAAGGGTAGACATATAGATAAATGAAATAGAATTGAGAGTTCAGAAATAAGCCCTTATATTTACAGTCAATTGCTTTTAGATGAGCGCCCCAATATAATTCAATAATTCGTGCTACAAAGTCAACCACCAAGAAAGTGAAAAGATACCCACAAGATAGGAGAAAACAAATGCAAGTCACATAGCTGACAAGGGACTTGGATCCAGAATATATAAAGAATGTTTACAACTCAATAATAAAAAAAGATCAAATCACTCAATTAATAATAGGCAAAGGATTTGAACTGATATTCCTTCAAAGAAGATACACAAATGGGCAAAAAACACATGGTCAGTGATTACGGGCTGCTATAATGAACTACCACAGACTGGGCAGTTTAAACAACAAAAATTTCTCACAGTGCTGGAGATGGGGAAGTCCAAGATCAAAGCATCAGTAGATCTGGTATCTGGTGAGAACTGCTTCTTGGTTCATAGATGGCCATCTTCTTGCCGTGTCCTCATATGGCAAAAAGGGGGAAAGGACTCTCTGGGGTCTCTTTTATAAGGGTGCTAATCCCATCATGAGAGCTCCACCCTTATGACCTAATCATCTCCCAAAGGCCTAATCTCCTAATACCATCACATTGGGAATTAGGATTTCAACATATGAGTTTTGGGGGGGACCCAAACATTCAGTCCATTGCACACACGAAAAGGTATTCAATATCAGTAGTCATTAGAGACACAGAAATCAAAACCACAATGAGATACCACTTCACACCCACTAGGATGGCTAGAATAAAAGAAGAAAGGGGTGCCTGGGTGGCTCAGTAGGTTGAGCATCTGACTCCAGCTCAGGTCATGATCTCACGGTTCGTGAGTTCAAGCCCCACATCGGGCTCACTGCTGTCAGCACAGAGCCTACTTCAGATCTTCTGTCCCCCTCTCTCTCTGCCCCTTCCCAACATGTGCTCTCTCTCAAAAATAAATAAATCTTAAAAAAAACAGTAGAATAAAAGAAGACAGTGACAAGTGTTGGTGAGGGTGAGACTAATTGGAACCTTCATACATTCCCAGTGGGGTGTAAAATGGCACAGCCATTTTGAAAAACAGTTTGGCAATTCTACTCCCATTCATTCACTCAACACTTAATGAGTTCCACTCCCAAGAGACATGAAAATTTATGTCCACACAAAAAGTTGTACACAAATGTGTACTCAATAACTGTTGAGTGAATGAGTGAATGAATGAATGAATGAACACCTTTCACTTTCAAATTAGTAACAAAATAGAGATTCCCTCTATCAACTATCATTTAACATTGTTCCAAAAGCTCTGGCTAGTGTAAGAGAAGGCAAGGTAATCTGCATAAATATTTGGAAGGAAGAGAGAGTATTATTGTTAATTGGATGGACGGATATTCTATCTAGGAAAACGAAGAGACTATAAAAAGCAACTAGAATTCACATGAGAATCTAATGATTGCATTGGATAAGAAATAAAATACAAAAAAGAAAAAGAAAAATTGACAGATTTTTTTTTCTACGGAAATAGAAAAAATATGCTCTTCACCCTGGTGACAAAAACAAATGTAAAATATCTAAGAATGTAATTTTTTTTTAAGAAAAAGGTGCTGGGTCTACAAGAAGAAAACTATGAAATACTATAGCTTTAATGGTCATTTTGAAACAAAATAAAATGGTCTTACTATTCAAATGGAAGAATAAATGCTAAGAATACTAAAGAAAACAACCAAAAAAGAAAGAAAGAAAAAGAACAGTGAGGGGACTAGCACTGTTGGCTATTAAAGTATTTCTAAAGTCAATACAATTTTTTGAAAGGGAGTAGATACATATATCAGAAGGAAAAATAGAGCTCAGAAACAGAGTGATACACATTTAAAAATGTTTGTGACGGGGCACCTGGGTGGCTCAGTCGGTTGGGCGTCCAACTTCCGTTCAGGTCATGATCCTGTGGTTCATGGGTTCGAGCCCCGCGTCAGGCTCTGTGCTGACAGCTCGGAGCCTGAAGCCTGCTTTGGATTCTGTGTCTCCCTCTCTCTCTCGCTCTCTCTGTCCCTCCCCTGCTCATGCTCTGCCTCTCTGTCTCAAAAATAAATAAACATTAAAAAAATAATAATAAAATTATTCTAAAAAATAAAAAAATTTTGTGACAAAAGAGGCATTTAATTGAGTTAGAAAAGTATATTCCTTTAATGATTGGTGCTGGCAAATTTCCTATCCAAATGGAAGATACAAACACTGATCTCATCTCACATCACACACCAGAGTAAATTTCAGTTTGATTGAAATTTAACTTTAAAAATTAAAACAATAAAAATGTTAAACTTAAGGCATATATATATTTATTTTTTTAAGGCATGTATTTATGGAAGCACAAATAGGAAGAATTCAGTAGGCAAGACAAGATACTCATAATATGAAAAGGAAAAAGAGAGCTCTAATCAGATGATTATTTTTTCCTATGTGAAGACATCTTTCAAAAATCAAGATATAAAGAGAAATCGAGGGGAAAAAAATCACAGTAAATGACAGAAGGTTAATATTCACAAATTAGGAAGACAAACCACCTGAAGGGAAAAAAGAGCAAGGAATATGAAAACTTTAAAAAAATAGATTTTGGGGCACCTGGGTGGCTCAGTCAGTTAAGCGTCTGAGTCTTGATTCTGGCTCAAGTCATGATGTCACAGTTGGTGGGATGGAGTCCTGCATCGGGCTCTGCGCTGATGGCATGGACCCTGGCTTGGGTTCTCTCTCCCTTTCTTTCTGCCCCTTCCCCACTAATTCTCTCTCTCTGTCTCTCTCTCTCAAAAAAAAAAAACATTGAAAAATACATTTCAATGGCGAATAAATACGAGAAGATATTCAACCACCAGTTGCCAGGAAAATGCACATCAAAGTAAAACAAGATACTAGGTACCATTTACTTTACAAAACTAAAGACAAATACCATTCTGTTTGGCTCTCAGAATGGGGAAAATGAAGAAAAGCAGCAATATTCAGTGTAGGAGACAATATTAGAATGAGCCCTTTGAGTATAGTTTAGAAATCAATAACCAAAATGTCAACTCTTGGGGAAATTGAAATCTCCTATCTAAATATGAGGGTCAGAGAGAAAACTGCAACACAAATCAGAAAACGTTAGAAGTAAACTACAGTGAAAATGTTACACATCAAAATGCGTTACACGGAGCTAAAGCGTTCTTAGGGGAAAATTCATCAACTTAATGCTTATATTATAAAAGAAAATGATTGAATGTTAACGAGATAAGCATTCAAGTCAGGAATTTGAAAAGACGCGTGAAAGAAAAAAAAAACCCAAAGAAGATAAATAATGAAACCAAGGGGAGACATTAATGACGTAGAAGAAAAAGATACAGGAGGCCCAACAAAGTCAAAGTGGGGTTCTGAAACCATCCCATGTCAGTTTCAGACCACCTATCACTGACTGACTCCATGAAGCATCATATCTGATTCCCTTGGCCCCTCTGTCACTAGTCCCAAATAAATGCATCAATGACACCACAGAAACCTTGACCATCCACTCAATAAATCCCATCACGCACCTCATAGACCATGCAACACTCACCTCGCGGTCGGAATCACTCATTCATTCATTCATTGATTCTTCAATACTCACCCCACAAACTCTCCACCATTTACTCCACAGACCATTTCATTACTCCCTAAAGGCCCTCATCACTCACCCACTGAACTCCAATCAGTCATCTTGCAGACCCCCTATCACTTACCCCACCAACCCGCTATGACTTACCCCTCAGAACTCCCATCATTGTTCCACAGACCTCCATCACTTACTCTACAGACCCCCTCAGTGACCTGTGAGAGTCGTCACCACTCACCCCGTAGACTCCTCATCGCTCACCTCACAGACCCGCCAATAGTCACCCCACAGTTCTCCCATCACTCATCCCACAGAGCACCCATTTTATTTTCCCCGTTGACCCCATCACTCACCCCCAAACCCTTGTCACTCCCTCTACACACCTCCTCCCTAGGGACCTCAGAGAAGCCTCATCATCACTGGCCCTAAAGAGTACCATCACTGCGTACGAAATCCATGTCGTAACAGCCTCATAATCATATCAATTGTTTTACTGGCCCAACTGTGCCGCCTCTGTTAAACTCCGTCCCGGGCCCCTAAGTGTTGAAACTACCTCTGAGGGACTCTTCCGTGTCTGGACTTCCCCGTGCACATGCTCAGTGTCAGCTTGGGAGCGGCCGGCCGCCCGCAACCCCACGGGGTGCACTCGCGAGGTGCCAGCGCGTGTGCGCGTGTCGGAGGAGAGGCGGGCTTTCAAGTGTTCTTTAGTGACTTTGTCAGGCAACTAACATGGCTGTCCCCTCGGGAGTGTCTCTACGGGAGTCGCCATCTTGGAAGGGTGGTCATTTCGGCCGCGGGGCCGCCGGGTCCCAGGCCCGATCCGCCCCTGCGGGATCTGCCGGGGAGAGCGAGCCGGCCGGAGCGCGCGCTGGGCGCCGGGACTCCTCCCGCCGCGGGGCCGCATCCTCCCCGGCGGCCGCCCGGGCGCAGGCCCTGCCCAGCGCTCAGGGGGCCCCGCCCTCGGGCCGCATCCCCCGGGGGGGGGGGGGGAGCCGCGGCGTCTTCAAAAGCCGCTGGGCCACCCTGCGTCTCCCGCCGCCCGGTCCCCGCTGGCAAGACACCGCGGAGCCGCAGGCTCAGAGATCGGCCCGCCCCCGCCCCCGCCCCGGCCTCCGCCCCGGCTCCCCCGCTCCGGGGAACTGAAAAGGCCCCGGACGGCCCGGGGCGCCGCGACATGCCCACCTGCCGGCGCTTCTGTCCGCCCCGTCGGCTGAGGGCATCGCCGGGCTCCTCCACTGTCACCGACCCTGGGTGGTTCCCACGGGGTGGGGGGAATAGTACGTGTCAGATTTAGGCCAGGAAGCGGAAGTCGCCCGCAGCGAGAGTTTAACCACTCTGGGCGCGGGGAGCGGAGGTGATTTAGCGCCAGGGACCAAGTGTCTGCGGAGCGACTAATTGCGGGACCTGTGACATCAGTGGTGGGGCATTTCCTCCAGTTTAAAAAAATCGAGGCATCGACCTTCCTGGCCTCCTTATATAAGCATTAAGGCTAAAAAGTACCAAAGATCCGAGTTTTGATTTATTTCCATCCGTGTTCGGTTTCAAGTGCTCATTTGTAAATTCCGCCCCCCCCTTTAAATCCATGAATTATTGAGAAGTCCATTGTCCAACTTGCAAAACTTCAGGACACACAGGGTAACGGAATGGGTACTTTATTCAGACTGCTGCCCACAGGCAGAACAGCCCAGCCCAGAGTTTCCTGGAGCCTGGGGAGTTTTATAAGAGGAAGGAAACAAAAGCGGCCGAGTGCCAGCTGCACGTTTGGTGGGCTTTGGTCCACACGTGTCGAAAGAAATGCTGCCCCGAAGGAGCTGTTTGCGATTTGACTCATCTCAGTCTGTCACATACTCCTCTAAAAATTTAATGACTCCACAGCGGATTTAGAAGGAGTGCAGCAAATTTGACAGTTCCTTACACCGTTTTTCATTTTCCCAAACACCAAGATAATCCAATGTTACTGATTTCTAACCTAATTGCATTGTGGTCTGGGAACATTGTCTGAATGATGTTGAGTGTTTGAAATTTGTTGAAACGTGTCTTAAGGCTCAAGTATGGGCCCAGTTTTCAAAAATGTTTCATCTCTTCATTAAAAAGACGGTTATTTTCGGGGGCCTGGGTGGCTCCGACTTTGACTCAGCTCACGATCTCATGGTTTGTGAGTTTGAGCCCAGTGTCTGGCCGTGTGCTGACAGCTCACAGCCTGGAGCCTGCCTTGGATTCTGTGTCTCCCTCTCTTTCTGCCCCTCCCCTGCTTGCGCTCTCTTTCTGTCTTTCAAAAATGAATAAACATTAAAAAAATTTTTTTAAAGAAAAAATGGCTATTTTCCAGTTGTGGCATTTAGCGTATGTGTTTGTTGGCTCAAGCTTGTTAGTTGGGTCTTTAAAAATGTGTTATTTTGTTCACCTGGGTGTCTTAGTCCGTTGAGCCTCTCACTCTTGATTTCTGATCAGGTCACCATCTCAGGGTTCCAGATGGTCCTGTGATGGAGCCCACAGCATGGAGCCTGCTTGGGATTCTCTCCCTCCCCTGTGTGCACATGAGTGCACATGCGCTTGCTCTCTCTCTCTCTCAAAAATAAATACTTTTAAAAAATGTGTTATTTCCTTCCTGATGACTTTCTTCTTTGTGCGCTGAGTTCCTAGAAAGGAGAGAGATTCTCCCACTGTATTGCTAAGTCAGGTTTTCATTGTGCTAGTCAATTTTTGCTTCCTATATTTTGAAGTTTATTATTAAATTTAGGTAAGGATATTTTGTTGTCGAATAGATACAGCCAAATCACTTTCCCAAAAGACTGTACCATTCCTACTCCCACCAGCAACCTATGAGTTCACGGAGGCAAATTTTCTCAGCCCTGGATGTTGATGCTGTCTTTAATGTTTGCCAATCTGGGGGCCAGTAGTATTTAATTTGCTTTAATTTGCTTTTTCCTGATTACTAGTGCAACTGAGGATCTTTTCCTGTTTGTTGACCACTTAGATTTTCTCTTCTGTAAGTCTTCATATCCTTTGTCCAATTTACTTTGATTTGTGGTTTTTTTATCCGTTTGTAGAAGCTCTTTGTGCATTAGGGATATCAACCCTTTGTGAGTTGCATTGTAGTATTTCCCCCTTCACTCTTTTTCTCCTTTGCATTTTATAGGTGTCCTTTGATATGTAATTAGAAAAATGTATTCTCTCATCAGAAATGTCTACGCTTTCCTTCCTGGCTTCTGTATTTCCTGTCTAGCGTGGTCCTCCTCCTCCGTTCCAGGTAGGCTTACAAAGATAGTCTTAACATTTATTTGATTTGTATTGCTTTAATTGTTTCTACTTAAACCTTTAATCTAGTTGGAATTTTTTTTTTAAATTTTTTCAACGTTTATTCATTTTTGGGACAGAGAGAGACAGAGCATGAACGGGGGAGGGGCAGAGAGAGAGAGGGAGACACAGAATCGGAAACAGGCTCCAGGCTCTGAGCCATCAGCCCAGAGCCTGACGCGGGGCTCGAACTCCCGGACCGCGAGATCGTGACCTGGCTGAAGTCGGACGCTCAACCGACTGCGCCACCCAGGCGCCCCAAATCTAGTTGGAATTTACTGTGGCCTACGGTATGAGGTCAAGGTCAAGCTTTGTTTTTGCTGCGTCAAAAACAAGTCGTGACTTAGATTGGGAGATATTAATTATAAAGACGGTTGCAAATAGGGAGAAAGCTTCCATTTCAGAAATCTGCAATTATCTCCAAACCAAACAAAAAGGCTTCTCCTTTATAGATAGGGTAAGGGGGAGGCAAACCGAGCTAAGCAGAATCTGTAAGAGGAGAAGCTGCTTAAGCAGGGGAATGGCCAGTAGGATCTGACTGGAAAGTGCCCACTGTGGTCAGTGGATTCCCACCCAGGAGAGGCTGAGAAGAGGGAGCAGTGTTCCACATGTTCTTGTGTTTTCTCAGGGGCGGGGACGAGCAGAGTTCAGGAGCCTGTAGGAAAGAGAGGAGCTCAACTGAAGTTTGGCTACCAGCATCTTGTTCTGATTAAATCAGTATTTCTGAGGCAAGGAACGAGAATTTGGAAGGTGTCTGTCCTTGTCATAGGTAAACAACAGGAGCATCCATGAGTCCTAAGTCACGTAGGGAAGGGGAGTTCTTTGCAGTAAGCTGTTTTCCAGGATCACAAGGTTCAGATAAAATTCAGCAGTAGGGGCACCTGGGAGGCTCAGTTGGTTGAGCGTCCTGCTTCAGCTCAGGTCGTGATCTCACGGTTTGTGAGTTCGAGCCCCGCATCGGGCTCTGTGCTGACAGCTCAGAGCCCAGAGCCTGCTTCGGATTCTGTGTCTCCCTCTCTCTCTGCCCCTCTGCTGCTTGCACTCTGTCTCACTCACTGTCTCTCAAAAATAGATAAACATTAAAAAAATAAAATAAAAAAGATATGTAAAAAAATTCAGCAGTATCAGCTGGCACTGTTCATGGGACACACTGCCCTGTATCCACTGAATGAAATATCACTTTTGTCATACAACATTGCAAGTATGTTTTGCTTGATCTGAACTCTGTTGTGTCTCTGTAACCGAATTTCAAAGGATTTTTGTTTCTTGCAAATTTATTTTTCTAAGAACTCTCTGAAGTTTGAGATGGAGTTTCAAAATGAATGTTGGGGCGCCTGGGTGGCTCAGTCCATTAAGCGTCCGACTCTTCATTTCTGTTCAGGTCATGATCTCATGGTTCGTGTATGCAAACCCTACATCGGGCTCTGTGCTGACAACCCAGAGTCTGCTTGGGATTCTCTCTCTCTGTCTCTCTCTCAAACTAAATAAACAATACAAAACTATTGGGATTCTGATTGGAGCTTATTACCCTAATATAATAGTTTGGGAAGAGTTACTGTTTTTTATTTCATGTGTCTCTATTTGATTATGTCTTATATACTGCAATGACATTTTGTAGTCTTCTTATAAGTCCATCGTCTTTTTTGGTTAAATTTGTTCTTAGGTATTTACCATACCTTCGTTGTAATTGTCAAGACTTAATGTTGGCTAATCCTATCTGCGTACTGTTAGTATAGGATGAAAATACCTATTTTTATAATTTTATCTTGTATCCAGCCCCTTACCAAAACTACCTACCAATTCTGGTAGCTTCTTAGTATAGTCGCTAAAGTTTTCTAATTGTACAGTGACATCAGATACAGATAATATTCTCTCTTTTATCCAATATTTGGTGTGATTATTTCTTCTTTTTTATTGTGTTAGCTGTTCGGCACAGTAGCTCGTGCGGCTCATGTGGCTCTTTAAATTCATTAGGAAACAGACTCTTAATTATAGAGAACAAACTGATGATTACCAGAGGGGAAGGGGTGGGGGATGAGTTAAATAGGTAATGGGGATTAAGGAGTGCACTTGTCATGATGAGTGCCGGGTGATGTATGGGAGTGCTGAATCACCTGAAACTAATATAACACTGTATGTTAACTAACTGGAATTAAAATAAAAACTTTAAAAGCCTAAATAAATAAACAAACAAATAAATTTAAATTTATTTAAGCCAAATAAATTAAAATTCAGTTTCTTAGTTACCTAGCCACATTTCAGATGTTCAATAGCTACATATGGCTAGTGGCTACTGTCTTGGGCAGCACTAAATATAAAACATTTCTGGACAGTGGTATTGGACAATGCTGAAATACAGCCTTCAAAATAATGTTGAGGGGCGCCTGGGTGGATCGGTCGGTTAAGCATCCGATATTGGCTCAGGTCATGATCTCATGGTTTGTGGGTTCAAGCTCTGCATTGGGTTCTGTGCTGATAGACCAGAGCCTGGATCCTGCTTCGGATTCTGTATCTCCCTCTCTCTCTGGCCCTCTCCCACTTGCACTCTGTCTCTCTCTGTCTCTCTCTCTCTCAAAAATAAACATTAAACAAAAATTAAGAAAACAGGGGCGCCTGGGTTGCTCCATCCGTTAAGCGGCCGACTTCAGCTCAGGTCATGATCTCACGGTCCGTGGCTGCTTCAGAGTCTGTGTCTCCCTCTCTCTCTGCCCCTCCCCCATTTGCACTCTGTCTCTGCCTTTCAAAAATGAATAAATGCTAAAAAAAATAAAAAATAAAAATTAAGAAAACAAAAACCCAAAATAATGTTGAATAATACATGTAGTAGAGAACATCCCTATCTTGTTGCCAATTTTAATGGAAATAATTTAAACATTTTACCATTTAGTATAAAGTTTTCAGGTGATTTTTGGAAAACGGTTGTGTTAATTTTAAGTAGTTTCCTTCTATTGCTATTTTGAGTTTTTAATCATTCATGTAATGGCTACTGAATTGTACCATATACTTTTGAAATATTAATAGCATTATATAGCTTTTCTAAAGTATTGATGTAATGAATATGTTGACTGACTTATAAATATTAAACCATACTAGCATTTCTAGAATCATCTTCTTTTTAATTTTTTTTTATTTGAGGGGGGGGGGAGAGAGAGAGAGAGAGAGAGAGAGTGTGTGTGTGTGTGTGTGTGTGTGTAAGCTGGGGAGAGGGGCAGAAAGAGAGAGAGAGAGAGACAATCTCAAGCAAGCTCCACACTCAGCGCAGAGCCCGACATAGGTAGGACTCGATCCTATGACTGTGGGATCATGACCTGAGCCAAAGCAAGAGTCCAAATTTTGGCTCAGGCCATGATCTCATGGCTCACGAGTTCGAGCCCCATGTCAGGCTCTGTGCTGATCTCTCGGAGCCTGGAGCCTGCCTCCAATTCTGCATCTCCCTCTCCTTCTGCCCCTTCCCTACTCACGCTCTGTCTCTCCCTCTCAAAAACAAACAAACATTAAAAAAATAAGCTGAGGGGCGCCTGGGTGGCGCAGTCGGTTAAGCGTCCGACTTCAGCCAGGTCACGATCTCGCGGTCTGTGAGTTCGAGCCCCGCGTCGGGCTCTGGGCTGATGGCTCAGAGCCTGGAGCCTGTTTCCAACTTTGTGTCTCCCTCTCTCTCTGCCCCTCCCCCGTTCATGCTCTGTCTCTCTCTGTCCCAAAAATAAATAAACGTTGAAAAAAAATTAAAAAAAAAATAAGCTGAGTAGTTTTATAACTGTTTTTTGGTTTTAGGACTCTGACAGCCTTTCTTCATATTATTCTATCTTTGTCCCTTTTGGTCCACACTGGCAGTGTTTCTGACGGTCTAACATTCTCAAAAACCTTGCAGGTCTCCCGTGTATGTCACAGGGATTCACATCATTAGAGAAGAGGAACGTCCACAGGTTTTTCTTCATTAATCCCCTCTCTACTCCTGGCTTCTGCTGTGAAGGTTGAGGGGCTCCATGAATCACATGCTTAATCTCTTCAGTACTAGCAGAAGGTTGTATGGCCACACCCTTGGCCCCATCTCCATAACATGCTTTCCTGACAGTGAATCTCCTAATTTTAGCACCTTCTGCAATCTTGATAGGCTGAGGATTTCCCAAATCATCAAGTGCTGGCTCCTTTTTACTTAGTAGTTCTTCCTTCAGTTTCTCTCCTCTCACTTTTTACTATAAGCAGCAAGTAAAAACCAGGCTGCACCTTCAACACTTTGCTTAAAAATTTCCTCAACTAGGGGTGCCTGGGTGGCTCAGTCGGTTGAGCGAGCGACCTCGGCTCAGGTCACGATCTCACGGTTTCTGAGTTCAAGCCCTGCATCGGGCTTTGTGCTGACAGCTTGGAACCTGCTTCGGATTCTGTCTCCCTCTCTCCCTGCCCCTCCCCTGCTCTGTGTGTGTGTGTCTCTCTCTCTCAAAAAGAAATAAACATTAAATTTTTTAAAATTTCCTCAGCTAATAAAACTCAACACCCAAAACCAAATAATCCCGTTAAAAAATGGGCAGAAGACATGCATAGACATTTTTCCAAAGACATCCAGATGGCCAACAGACACATGAAAAGATGCTCCCCATCACTCATCATCAGGGAAATGCAAATCAAAGCCATGTATGAACTACCACCTCACACCTGTCAGAATGGCTAAAGTCAACAACACAAGAAACAACAGGTGTTGGCAAGGATGTGGACAAAGGGGAATTCCTCGTGCTAGGAATGCAAACTGGTGCAGCCATTCTGGAAAACAGTATGGGGATTTCTGAAAAGGTTACAAATAGAACTACCCTCCAAGCCATCAATTGCACTATTAGGTGTTTACCCAAAGGACACAAAAATACTGATTCGAAGGGGTACATGCACCTTGATGTTTATAGCAGCATTATCAACAATAGCCACATTATGGAAAGAGCCCAAATGGCCATCGACTGGTGAATGGACAAAGAAGAAGTGGTAAATATGTACAATGGAATATTATGCAGCCATAAAAAGAACAAAATCTTGCCATTTGCAGCAACGTGGATGGAGCCAGAAAGTATAGTGCTAAGTGAAATAAGTTAATCAGAGAAAAACAAATACCGTATGATTTCACTCATATGTGAAATGTAAGAAACAAAACAAATGAACATAGGGGGAAAAAGAGAGGCAAGCTAAGAAACAGACTCAACTATAGAGAACAAGCTGAAGGTTACTGGAGGGCAGGTGGGCGAGGGGAATGGGTTAAACAGGTGATGGGGATGAAGGAGGGCACGTGTTGTGATGGGCACCACGTGTTGTATGTAAGTGATGAATCACTAAATTCTACGCCTGAAACTAATATTGCACTGGATGCTAACAAGCTGGGGGTTAATAAAAACTTGGGGCAAAAATCTCCTCAGCTCAATATCCAAGTTCATTGCTTATAAGTTCTGCTTTCCATATCACTGTAGGACACAATTAAGCTACATTTTCTGTTACGCTATAACAAGAATCGCTTTTCCTCCAGTTTCCAATAACACGTTCCACCTTTCCTTCTGAGCCCTCATGAACAGCACCTTTAATGCCCATATTTATGCCAATATTTTATTTAATATATAATATATACTATATTATATTAATATACATCATATCAATATACATTATATATTATAATATATATTAATATACATCATATATTAATATATTATACTATATTATATATTATATATATATTGTCTAAGACAATATAAGCTTTTCCACCATGTTCCTCACTTCTGAGCCCTCACCAGCAGCACCTTCAGCATCTATATTTCCACCAGCAGTCTGTTTTGGGCAACCTGGGCCTTTTCTGTCCTGCTTTTTAACATTCTTCCAGCCTCTTTTACCCAATTACCCCATTCTGGAGCCACTTTTGCATTTTTAGAAATCTGGTATAGTTATACCATCCTTCCAGTACCAAACTCTGTTTCCTATTGTGGCTGGGACAAATCACCACAAAGCTGCGTGGCTTAAAACAACAGATATTTATAATCTCACAGTTCTGGAGGCCAGAAGTCCCAAATCAGGATCACTGGGCCAAGATCAAGGTGCTGGCAGGGTCGTGCTCCCTCTGGGAGTTCTAAGGGAAAATTCACTCCTTGCTCTTTCCAGCTTCTGGTGGCTTCTGGCATTCCTTGGCTTGTGGCCCCATCACTCCAATATCTGCCTACATAGTCACATTTTCTTCTCTTTGTGTGATCTCCCTTTGCTTCCCTCTTATAAAGGCACTTTCCACTGCAATTAGGGCCCACCTGGATAGTTCAGGAGAATCTCTTTATTGCAAATCCTTCATCACATCTGCAAAGTCCTTTCATGGTAACATTCACAGGTTTCCAGGGTTAGAACATGGGTTTCTTTCAGGGAGACATAACTCAGCCTACCTCAATAAGGAAAGAGAATGTCCAGATAATAGTAGGTAAATAGAGCCAAGAGTTCTCAGAAACAAGTTGCCATAATTTTTAGCACTATGCAAAAACAACAGAAGAGGGAGCTCTGACATTTAAGAAGCTAACCCTGAACCCCACCTCCCTCCAAAAGTTAAGGAAGATCACTTTTGTATAAAGAGCTACAACAATGTTTGGAGGGGAAATCCCATACAATGTCGCTAGAAGGCTAAAGAATCAGGGGCAGAATACCATCCTTAGAGACAGTAAAAGCACGCCAAAAACACATGCTAACAGAACAGATCAAAGCTATAGCCAGCTATTTTGAACAAGCTAAGAGACATTAAGAAAATGACGGAAGGGGGCGCCTGGCTGGCTCAGTCGGTGGAGTGTGCCACTCTTGATCTCGGGGTTGTGGGATTGAGCCCCGTGTTGGGTATAGAGATTACTTAAAAATAAAATCTTTCAAAAAAAGAGGAAATGGTGTAAGATAATGGAGAACATAAAATAAGTACTAGAAAAATTCAGAAATGACTTGATAGATCTCAGGAAATATTTGGAAATAAAAGAAAAAGATCATTTGAGAATAGAAGATTAAACTACAAGGAACACAAAGCGAATACACACAACACATGATGGCTTAAGAGAAATAGAAGGTGACAAGCAGGAACGTGTTTCTTCAAATAAAAAAGAAAAAGATTTGAGAACAAATGACAAATATCAAGTTAGAGACGATCTAATTGTTACACCATCAGAGTCCCTGAACAAGAAAACCAGATCGGGGCGCCTGGGTGGCTCAGTCGGTTAAGTGTCCGACTTCGGCTCAGGTCATGATCTCACGGTTTGTGGGTTCGAGCCCCGCATCGGGTTCTGTGCTGAAAGCTCAGAGCCTGGAGCCTGTTTCAGATTCTGTGTCCCCCTCCTCTCCCCCCACCCCTCCCCCACTCGCTCTCTGTGTGTCTCTCTCTCAAAACTAAATAAACATTAAAATAAAAAGAAAAGAAAACCAGATTAAGGGAACAAAAGAAATACTGAAAACTATAATTCCATAAAACTTTCTGGAATAAAAAAGCCCCTGCATACCGAAAGAGCATGCCAGATTTTCTTCTGCTTCTGACTGAGTCAGAGTCACAGGGACCAGATTTACCCTCTCACCTGAAACAAATGAAGTGAGCTCTACGGACATCTCAGCCTGGATAGAGTTTCCCATCACAGCCCTGAGAGGGGAATCCAGGCAGAGCCCGGTGCTCTCCCTGAGTTAAGGAGATGGACTTGGGAGTCCAAGGAGACCAAGGCGGCTGGAGTTCAAGGACAGGGTACTAGAGAGGAGAAAGCTGCACAGAGTTGAAAAGAGCTGAGCTGTAGAGGTCTGTAGAGGGTCCCGCTTGAGCCTTCGGCTAAATACTCCTCAGCTCTTGCATGTGAGGAAACCACCCAAGGCTGGGCAAAGAACCACCAGAAATGATTAGAGGGAATAATCCTCGGAGTTTGCAGAGGGCTGGAAGAAGTTCCTGATCTCACTAGATAGAGTGGAAAGCCTCATAATTTACAGAGGATCAAGTAGATGACTTAGGAGGCCAGCAGTGGGGACCAAATTAGCCCTAGACTAAATGCTGCTCTGCTCGTGCCCAATATGGCTTAAAAGCCAGACCCAGAAGAATCAAACTGTTCCCAGACAAATGAATTGTGTCTTAGAAGAAAGCTGAACAATATTCATAGGAATACAAAAATATCCAGCCCCAAGCAAGATAAAAATCACAATGCCTGCCACCTAGTAAAAAATAACCAGGCATCCAGTGAACCAGGAGACATGATACATAATTTTGAGAAAAACAAATCGATTCGAATTGACCCAGAAATGATAGAGAATCTGAATCAATAGTGAAGAACATTAAAACGGTCCTTATAACTCTATTCCAAATGTTCAGAAGCCTAGATTAAGCATATTAAGGCCCAAATAGAACTTCTGGAGATTAAAGCTATAAAATCTGAAATGAAAAATGCATGGATGGAAAAAAACAAAGAAAAAGAAAAAAAAATGCACGGACAGGATTAACAACAGATTAGACATTGCAGAAGAAAAGATTCATGTATTCGAAGGCATAGTGATGGAAACTATCCAAACTGAAGGGAAAAAGAACTGAAAAATGAGCATATCCATCTAGAGTGAACACCACTACGTCATACCCTCATAAGTGATTGCACTTTAAAATAAAGAAAAAGAGACAAAAAAAATCTTTGAGCAGCTAGAAAAGAAAAAGAGCAAGTGATAGATCAGGGTAAGAAAATTAGATCCTCACACTTTGACAGTAGGATGAAAGAAAATGTGCGCCAAGAACTTTCTACCAAGAAAAGCTGTTTTTCAACAAAATGTTATCAACATGCAAAAACTGAAGGAATATTGTCCTCATCATTCCTTTCTGAGGAATCTATGAAAGAACAGGCTTCAGAAAACCACAATGACCCAGGGGTCTTTGACCTAAGGTACAGTAAGTACTGAACGAAGGAGTAAGACTAAATAGTAGTTCAAACGGAGAGGTGAGTATGTAGTGGCTCAGGTAGTGTAGATAAAAACGCAACCACGAAAATAATTGGGGGAGGGGCGCCTGGGTGGCTCGGTCAGTTGGGCATCTGACTTCGGCTCAGGTCATGATCTCGCAGTTCCTGAGTTCGAGCCCCACGTCGGGCTCTGTGCTGACAGAGCCTGGAGCCTGCTTCGGGTTCTGTGTCTCCCTCTGTCTCTGCCCCTCCCCTGCTCACACTCTGTCTCTCTCTCCCTCTCTCTCTCTCTCTCTCAAAAATAAATAAACATTAAAAAATAAAAACAATTGGGAAAGAATATGCTCATGTCTTTAAACTATTCGTGGTAATTAAATCAGTGGTGCAATTAGTATTGTTTTTCTGAGACTGGAGAGCACGCACTAGCAAGCCTGAGCCCGTCCTCCGAAAGTCCTGTTCACAGGTTTGCCCCTGGCTGGAGTCTCATAACTTGGATTTCGGGAGGTTTCCCACCATTCCCTGACTGATAGGGATGGCTCACGATGTGCACCGTGACGGTGCAAACAGTGTGGTGTATGTCAAACATCTGCTTTCGTGCTGGGAATCTGGAATATTGGTACGTGCTTGGCAGAGGGTGACTAGTGACTAAGTCCCAAGAATAACTAATCTTGGGCACTGGGTCTGTAATGGGGCTTCTCCGGGCAGAAACATGTATGGCTGCATTTTTGTTGCTGGGGGAACAGCAATCTGTGTGTGACCCCTCGTGGGAGGAAGACAGTTTTGTTTTGTTTTTCCCTTGCAGATCCTACCACATAGTTACATGCTGTTATCAAGCTTAGCCATGGGTACAACTATATCCCCGAGTCCTATGAGTCCTTTTAGCTAATCACCGGATGTGGTGGCAGCAGTGGGACTCACTGAAAATTTAGGAAAATGGAACGGGGGTGGGGATGACAAAATCCTGGTGTCTCGGTGGCTGTGGAGTAACCTACAGTATTAAATAGTAACAGGGCTGCAGTCTCTTGGCTACTCTTGGTCCTGCTGGCTAAAGGGAGGAAAAAGAACAACTCAGAAGGTGGCTTTGGTTTTCGTTCTGTCCTCCAAGAAGAGGAGAAAGGCCCCGAATATCCCTCCCCCACGCACAAAATGAGCTTTGCATGAGTTAAAGACAAGGAGGGGAAAGAATCCCCAAATTCCTGCAGGCGGATTTTTGGGTGGACGGAAAATGTTTAGTCCTGTCTTGCTCTCTCCTCCAACTGGAAGAAAAACAGCTAAATTGGATCCGAGGGCTGCAGCAAGGCTTTAGATAAGCCAGAGGGACAAAAAGGGCAAAAGAAACAAACAAACAAAAAAAGAACAAAAAAAACACGCCAGCCTTTTCTTTGGCTTAGCAGCTGCCCCTCCTGACTGGGCTGCAAGGATCTCCTCCTGGCAGCTGTAATGTTAACCCTGTAAATGCTGATTTTACAAGCTGGGGGTTTGAGGGAAAAAGAGGGATTTTTACAAAGACCTTGGGTTCTGGGGCTACCGCATGGTGGTGGGGGAGGGGGGTCTGATAACAATTGATGAAGACATTAGACGTTTCATCAGTGCTAGGAAGGTAGAGGAAAGCCATAAATGAAACAAAAAGTGTTGATGGATCACACCCCCCTCGTTTGTCTTGCCTGTGGGCAGATCGCAGTTTATTAAAGTCTTTGAGTACTGGAGACAGAACAAGACTGTGGAAAAAGGGAGGATGTGAAAAGAGGCAATCTCCATATAGGACACTTCGGGGGAGGGGGGTGGGGGGGCGCCTGGGTAGCTCAGTAGGTTAAGCGACCAGCTCGGATCATGATCTCACAGTTCGTGGGTTCAAGCCCTGCATCGGGCTTTGTGAGGGAGGCACAGAGCCTTGGGATTCTCTCTCTCCCTCTCTCTCTCCTGCTCGTGCTTGCTCTCTCTCTTTCAAAAATAAACATTAAAAAAAAAAAGAAATGGCACTTCAGGAGATTTAAAACTCAGCTTTTAGTGTGCTGGTGGCCCAGCCCCAAACACGTATGTTTGTATGTTTGAGGGGGTCTGTTTGCACTCTAAAAAATTGACAAAATAAAAAGAGCAACTGGGAAAGCATTGCTTGGCACTGGGACTTGGGAACACAGCTGTCCCCTTCCTTGTGTCGGCTTTGCTGCTCCTGAAGAAAGGCTGCTGGCTTAAAAAAAAAAAAAAAAAATCCTGGATTCCCCAGATCCTAATTGCCTGGGCCCGACTCTGAGCTGAAAGCTGATACTGGCTTCTGCAGCTGTTTTCAGCCCATCCATGAGTTGTGCAGGACTGCAAGCATATCTCAAAGAAAAGAACTCAGATTCTGCACCGGTCCCCTATTTAAGACAGCCTCTGCGGGGCCATAAGCTATGAAAATATCGTAGAGGGGCGCCTGGGTGGCTCAGTCGGTTGAGCATCCGACTTCGGCTCAGGTCATGGTCTCACGGTTCGAGGGTTCGAGTCGCCGTGTGGTGGCCTCTCTGCTGACAGCCTTTCAGCATCCCCTCCCCCTGCCCCTCCCCCCTTGCACTCTCCCCAAAATAAATAAATATTTAAAAAAAGAAAGAAAATATTGTGGATGCCAAGTGAATAGGATATTTGAGCTTTTTTTATTATGTGTTTTTTATTATTGAACTAGGGTTGACACACGATATTATATTAGCTTCAGGTGGACAGCGTCGTGATTTGGCACTTCTATACATCATGTGATGCTCGCCATGGTGTGAGCATAAGTATGGGCACCATCTGTCGCCGTATAGCGTTACTGCACTTTATTGACTATATTCTCCACGATGTACTTTTCATCCCTGTGACTTATTTAATTAAAAAAATTTTTTTAATGTTTATTTATCTTTCAGAGACAGAGACAGAGAAAAAACATGAGTGGGGGAAGGGCAGAGAGAGAGGCAGACACAGAATCCGAAGCAGGCTCCAGGCTCCGAGCTGTCAGCACAGAGCCCGATGCAGGGCTCGAACCCACAAACTGTGAGATCATGACCTGAGCCGAAGCCGGAGGCTTAACCGACTGAGCCACCCAGGCACCCCGTGACTCATTTATTTTATAACTGGTAGTGTATATTTATTCACCCCCTTGACTTATTTCACCCATCCTCCACCCCTCCCCTCTGAAAACTGCCAATTTTTCTCAAGAAATGCAGAAACAAAGCAAGCCAACAAAAAAATCAGCAACAGACCCATGAATATATTGGAAAATCACACAGATGCCGACAGGAGACAGCTTGTTCTTGGATTGGCTTCAGATTACTGATATGGGGACTAACTGTGAGGGAACACACAGGAAATGTAACCCTTCACCCACTCCCTACGGATGAGACTCCCGACCCTCTCTTGGAGATGTCTCACTGCTGTTGACTTGCAGTCTTCAAAGTTCTAGATTCCTCGCAGTTTGTAGCCCTGAACTGATAGCCTGACTCTCTTTTCTTCATCTCCCTCTTGCTACACATGCATTTGCCAGCCGTTTGCTTATCAAATGCAGCTGTCCCCAGCATTTTTTTCTAGGCTGTTCACTGGGAACACGATCTGGACCAAAAGAGTGGGAGTTATGTAAACCCATTTTGGAAAAAAAAAAAAAGAAAGAAAACGAAAGTTGAGAATTTCTCCTGACCAGTTCCTGGACGTGATGCATCTTTCTGGTTAAACTGTATAACAATGTTTTTCTTGGGAAAATGATTCTGTCCTTGTTGCACGCAACCCTTCCAGACAAATAAGGTCTGGTGGAGAATAAAATGCTTGGGAAATGTAAGCTTAGGTCACTGAGTGAGACACACTGATGGTGTAACCATGGAGAAATAAGGAAATATCCGGGGAGGAGCCAGGGAGTACAGAGGGCATTAGCGCCCTTTGCCTTTCTGAAGTGTTCCTGGAAGCTTCCCCTCTTCTGGAAGAAAAATGCCCCCTTGGTGTTTCATTTCCAAGCTGCTGTGAGCACCTTGAATGCAAAGTGACTGATGAGCCCAAGTCACACCTGCCAGGGTGCTGACACCTCCAGATGTTGTCCACACTCATGAAAAGGCGGACCTACGGGGGCGCCTGGGTAGTTCAGTTGGTTGAGCGTCCGACTTCGGCTCAGGTCATGATCTCGCGGTTCGTGAGTTCGAGCCCCGCATCGGGCTCTGTGCTGACAGCTCAGAGCCTGAAGCCTGCTTCGGATTCTGTGTCTCCCTCTCTCTCGGCCCCTCCCCCGCTCATGCTCTGTCTCTCTCTGTGTCAAAAATAAATAAACATTAAAAAAAATTAAAAAAAAAAGAAAAGGCGGACATACATCTCAGGCATATGTCTCAGGCAAGCAGAACCGACGGAGTCTGGCTTGCCTTCAGGCAGTCTCTCTGGAACTAAGAGCTAAATGTAATTCTGTGGTTTGGACTGGGTGGGAGGCCACACTGGGGACCTGTTAATCCATACCTCCTGACTATTGTCTGTTCTGCTCGGGGTGGGGGGGCCCTAACAAGTCTAAACTGTTTCCTGGGGTGCTACATGTGCCCTCTGGATTGCACTTCCTGTGTGTGCACCGACTAGCCCGACACTGTCTTGGCCTGGAAGCCTTTCAGATCAGCTTCCGCTTCCCGACCAGGCTATGCTGTGTCTGAATGGACGCCGTGAGCCAGGTCAAAAAGGATTAAAATAGAAATGTAAGGAGGAAGCCACCTGGCTTTCTAAGATGGATCTTTATGGTTAATGAGATTTGGGTTTTTTTTTCATTTTTTTAATATTTATTTATTTTTGAGAGAGAGAGAGAGAGAGAGAGAGAGAGAGAGAGAATGAGTAGGAGAGGGGTAGAGAGAGAGAGGGAGACACAGGATCTGAAGCAGGCTCCAGGCTCTGAGCTGCCAGCACAGAGCCCCATGCGGGGCTCGAACTTACAAACTGCAAGATCGTGACCTGAGCTGAAGTTGGATGCTTAACCGACTGAGCCACCCAGGCGCCCCTGGGATTTGTTTGAACTGGTGAAATCTAGGACCCCTGGAGTGTATAAATGAGGTCAATACTACAGGCCGGTCTCACCCTGCTGCATGCGGTCCTACTGATAATTTTGCTGTAAACTTGACTTGGCCAAGGGGTTAACACAGCAGGCCTGAGACTGCTATCTTTTGAAAGGCCTGCTTGAGAGGTTGGCACTTGGCTGGGACCTTGGATTTGGGGACTGCTCCCACTATCCCTTAACTGATAAGAAAGGTTCACTGTGCCCAGACTGTGCAAACAGCATGGTTTATGCATCATCTGCTTTCCTCTTAAGAGTCTAGAATTTTGGAATGTTCTAGGCAGAGAGTGCCTAGTGACCTGCCCCGCAATAATGGGGCATTGAATCTCTAATGGCTTCCCAGGGCAGAAACATCACATATTTGTCACTGTATTTTTGTTGCTAGGGAATAGTGAGCTGTGCATGACCCATCGTGGGAGGGAGACAGCATAAGGCAGGCCTGTGTGCATGGCATCCTTTAGACTCTGCCTATGTCTTTTTCTCTTGTTTTTTTTTCTGCGGCAAATCCTTTCTCTGTATTAAAACTTAGCTGTGAATACAACTGTATGTTCAAACCTGTGAGTTTTTCTTTCTTTTGAAGTTTATTTATTTATTTTGAGAAAGAGAGAGAGAGAGAACCACTGGGGCAAAGACAGAAACAGAGGCTCCAAAGCAGGCTCCACGCTGACAGCAGAAAGCCTGATGTGGGGCTCGAACTCATGAACCGTGAGATCATGACCTGAGCCAAGGTCTGATGCCCGACCGACTGAGCCACCAAATGTGAGCTGGTCTTGGGAACCCCTAACACAGTGGGATAAAATAAATGAGTAATTAGGGTGTATTCTGTCAGCCCCTGTTATCTTCGAGAACCCTTTATTTTTGATGTGGAAGAAGGAAACACAGATACAATATACAAGAGGTTAAAAACCCAAAAAAATCTGTATTCCTGAGTTTAAATTGGAAATATCAGTATGATGTCATAAGATAGTGTATTTAAAATAACAACAATGTGTGTGTGTGTGTGTGTGTGTGTGTGTATGCACTTTCTAGCCCTATCCGCCCAAGAGGCCTAGAAACAGTGAGCAACTCCGTAACTGAGCCAGCCAGGTGCCCCAAACACCTAACAATATCTTTTAAAGCAGAAGACCAAACCACAATGTTTGGGATGTACCCTCGGGCAATAAAACAATAAAGAAATGCAAGGAAATAATTGCTATAAAGTCAGGGTAATGGTTGATGGGTTGGTTCAGTTTGGATGAGTCTTCTGGGGTGAGTGGCAACGTTCTTTCTTGAATTTGGCAGTGGTTATAAGGACGTTTGGTATAATAACCCCTTAAGCTATACTTTTGTATTATATGGCTTTCTCTATATTGTATTTAAATTTTTTTTCAAAGATTTTGTTTTTTTAATGTTTATTTACTTTGAGAGAGAGAGAGAGAGAGAGAGAGAGAGAGAGCAGGAGAGGGACAGAGAGAAAGGGGGACACAGAATCTGAAATAGGCTCCAGGCTCTGAGCTGTTAGCACAGAGCCCGATGCGGGGCTCAAACCCGTGAACCATGAGATCATGACCTGAGCTGAAGTCGGACGCTTAACCTACTGAGCCACCCAGGCAGCCCTCAAAGATTTTATTTTTTACTAATCTCTACAGCCAACATGGGGCTCGAACTTATAACCCTGAGATCAAGCGTCTCATACTCTACCGACTGAGCCAGCCAGGCGCCACTGTCTTTTATTTTTTAATAAAAATATTTAAGTCCTTGACTATTGTGTTTTTCTCTTAGAGCAGAGAATATTTATATTAAATGCCCAGTTGTCATCCATTTAGATTTCATTTTATGCCTAATTTACAAGAGTCATTTCTTGCTACCATTTCTTTCATTTTGAGGTTTCTGTGCTAAGGTTAGAGAATTTTGTCGAATATTTTTCTCAAGCCCAGAACATTGATGGTAAATTCTCTGTACTCTTGGTCTGAAAATACCTTTATATTGACAGATAGGAATTTTCATACCCATATTTCAGACAGAGTAAGTGAAAATCACCTTCTTTCTATTTTCACATCTAAAAAGAGGAAGACCTGAAACTGAAACTCATTAGCTTTACTCAGAATTTCATGGTATTTCCAGTATTTCGGGGTGACTAAAACCTAGAATCGATTTTTACTGTGCTTTGTATATTGTATCTAGCACTGTGGTCTCTATCCAGTGCCTCCACTATATATTCGCCCCGTGAGTTCAAAAATTAAAAGAACTGGGGCGCCTGGGTGGCTCAGTCGGTTGAGCGTCCAACTTTGGCTCAGGTCATGATCTCGTGGTTTGTGAGTTCGAGCCCCGCGTCGGGCTCTGGGCTGATGGCTCAGAGCCTGGAGCCTGCTTCCGATTCTGTGTCTCCCTCTCTCTGCCCCTTCCCCGCTCATGCTCTGTCTCTCAAAGATGAATAAACGTTAAAAAACGTTTGTGGGTTTGAGCCCTGCATTGGGCTGTTTGCTATCAGCAGGAAGCTGGCTTCGGATCCTCCCACCTTCCCCCCTCTCTGCCCCTCCCTCACTCGCTCTCTCTCTCTCTCTCTCTCTCAAAATAAATAAACTAAAACAAAAGTTAAAAAAAAAGTATTAATCACACCTGCTTTGCGGGCTCCGTCTGAGACCTGCTGGAAGCCTGGGGGAGCTGCCCAGGTTTGGGGGTGGGGAATTTATCTGCCTTCACCGCTTCAGTTCCGCTGAGGAGATCAAGGAGGCCAAGGCCAAAGCCAGGCCCCAAATCTCAACCAGTAAAGGGCAGAGCCCGGCACCACTCACCCACCTGCCCCAGTGCCTGCTTTTCAGAGCAGCAAGCAGACTCTGGATTCTACCAGTGGTTAAACTCCTGGTTAGGGACCCAGCTTCCATGCGGTCTCCAGGCACCACTCTCCCAACATCTTGGGAGTTTATAGAGGCTTCATCGCTTAGGCATGATTGATTGATCATTAACTCCATTTTCAGCCCTTCTCCCTTTTTGAGAGAATGGGGGGTGGGGCTGAAAATCCCGAGTTTCTGATCATGGCTTAGTCTTTCCAGTGACCAGCCCTCATCGAGGAGACCACCCACAGGTTGGTATCACCCAGCAAGTTGCAACAGTTTTAGGGGCCCTGTGTCCGGAAGCAGGATCAAAGACCAACTATTAGAACAAAAAGTGCTTCTACTGCTCTTATCAATTAGGAAATTACAAAGGGTCTTGAAGTTCTGTGCCAGGAACTGGGGGCAGAAACCAACCTGTATTTTCTATTATCTCATATCACCCCATATCACATACTAGAAAGTGGTGGTGACGGGATTCAAATCCAGATAATCCGGCCTAGAGTCCATTCTTGCAAATAATAGAAGTAGGTTACTCATTCCGTCTCTGCTTGAAGAATTCAGCTTTGTGACTTGCCCCAATGGGAACTGACTGTCCTACACTTGACTACCCACTCTAATCCTAGAATCTAGCAAGGTCACTGCTGTGGGTCAGTTTATGGGATATCCTTCCAGACCATTTTTTATGCATTAACAGATATATTGTATATAGAAAAATGCATAGTTTGTGCTTTTTCTTTTTATGGGGATATGCTTATTGTTCTGCCAATTGATTTTCCAATAAAAAATATACCTTAAATATGCCTCAGACAGATTTCCATATTGGTGCTTAGAAAGCTACCTGTGGCATTCAGAATAATGACTCCCTCAAAGATATCTACACCAAAATCTCTGGAATCTAGGAACCTGTGACCTTACATGGCAAAAAGGGACTTACAGATATGATTAGGTTAATTGTCTTAAAATGAGCAGATTTTTCTGGCTTATCTGGATGGTCCCAATATAATCATAAGGGTCCTTATAAGAAAGAAACAGGGATGCCTGGCTGGCTCAGTCGGTAGAGGGTGTGCCTCTTGATCTTGAGGTTGTGAGTTTGAGCCCCACGTTGGGTGTAGAGATTACTGAAAATAATAAACTTAAAACACACACACACACACACACACACACACACACACACAAGGCGCCTGGGTGGCTCGGTCGGTTGAGTGTCTGATTCTTGATTTCAGCTCACTTCATGATCCCAGGGCTGTGGGCCTTGTGTCCAGCTCTGCATTGACCATGGAGGCTGCTTGAGATTCTCTCTCCCTTTGCCCCTCCCCCCCAACTCTCGCTCTCCCTTTCTTTTTTTTTTTAATATTTTTTTAACGTTTATTTATTTTTGACACACAGAGAGAGCATGAACAGGGGAGGGGCAGAGAGAGAGGGAGACACAGAATCTGAAACAGGCTCCAGGCTCTGAGCTGTCAGCACAGAGCCCGATGCGGGGCTTGAACTCACAGACTGTGAGATCATGACCTGAGCCGAAGTCGGACGCTTAACCAACTGAGCCACCCAGGCGCCCCTCACTCTCCCTTTCATGAGGTAGTAATATATATATATATATATATATATATATATATATACCCAAACAACAAAAAAACCAGGCAGGCATTCTCAGCAGAGAAAGAGAATTTTTTTTTTAAAACAGAGAGAGAGAAGCAGAATGGTGAGAGAGAGAGAGAGAGAGGGAGATTCAATGCTAATCTTTTGAAAATGAAAAATGGGATAATAAGCCAAGGAATGCAGGTGACTTCTAGAAGGTAGAAAGGTCAAGGAAACGAATTCTTCCGTAGAGTGTCTAGAAGGAATGCAGCCTTGCGAACACCTTGATTTTAGCCCAGTGAGACCCATTTAGAACTTTCAACCTCCAAAACTGTAATATAGTCACTTTGTTTTAGGCCACAAACTTTGTGGTAATTCATTATAGTAGCAAAAGGAAGTGAATATACTTACTACCTCATCATTTTTAACTGCTACCTTGTCGTTACTCCATAGTAGGGGAATGCCATTGTTTATTTGGTTAGCCATTTCTCTGTCAGTGAACTTTGAGGTCACATCTAAGTTGTCATTGGAATGTTCAGCAGATTCTTTGGCACATGATTCTGTGGGTACTCATGAGAATCTTTTTTTTTTCAATGTCTGTTTATTTATTTTGAGAGAGAGATAGAGTGAACAGGGGAGGGGCACAGGACAGAGCCTGACAAAGGGGCTTGAACTCATGAACTGTGAGATCATGACTTGAGCTAAAATTGAATCAGAGGCTAATGGACTGAGCCACCCAGACGCCCCAGGGTTTTTTGTATTTTATATCTCATGTATTTTATATCTCATGTATTCATGCCATGGGGCATGAATCTTTTAGTAGGAGGATGGATGCCTAGAAATAGAATTTCTAGGACAAAGAGGGGTGCTATTAATTTTAATTAAACTGCCAAATTATCCTCCAAAAGGCAGAACAAGCAAAATCAAATCTACATTTATTTTAATTTGCATGTGTCTAAATACCTTTGTACTCTAGTGTTGAGCATAATTTCCTCAGTTTATTGGACATTTGTATTTTTTTCTATAAATTGTCTGTTCATATGACTTACACATTTTTCTGTTGGGTTTAAAAAATCCTGGGGCGCCTGGGTGGCTCAGTCCGTTAAGCATCTGACTTCGGCTCAGGTCATGATCTCATGGTTCATGGGTTCGAGCCCCGCCTCGGGCTCTGTGCTGGCAGCTCAGAGCCTGGAGCCTGCTTCGGATTCTGTGTCTCCCTCTCTCTCTGACCCTCCCCCGCTCATGCTCTGTCTATCTCTGTCTCTCAAAAATGAATAAACATTTAAAAAATTTTAAAAAATCTTTTTCCCATTGGTTGGTTGGTTGGTTGATTTTGGATATTAATCTTCATCATGCTTCTGTGGCTTATCTTTCAACGTTATTTGTGATCTGTTGTGCAGGAATTTTGAACTTAGATGTGGTAATATTTGTCGATATTTTTCTTTATGGCTTTTGTATTTTATTTTTTAAAGTTTATGTATTTATTGTGAGAGAGACAGAGCAGGGGAAGGGCAGAGAGAGAGGAAAAGAGAGAATCCCAAGAAAGCTCCAGGCTCCGTGGGGAGCCCAATGTGGGGCTCGAACTCATGAACTATGAGATCATGACCTGAGCCAAAATCAAGAGTCAGATGCTTAACCGACTGAGCCACACAGGCACCCCAGGCTTTTATATTTTATATTGTTAATTTAAAATTTTCATATCTTTTAGCACATACATTGATTCACGTAACTACTACTGAAATTGGTATACGAAACAGTTTCTTATCTTTTTTTTTTAAGTTTATTTATTGACTCTGAGAGAGAAAAAGCACACGCACAAACAGGGCAGGGGCAGAGAGAGAGAGGGAGAGAGAGAGAATCCCAAGCAGGCTTTGAGCTGCCAGCGCAGAGCCCAATGTGGGGCTCGAACCCACGAACCATGAGATCGCGACCTGAACCGAAATCAAGAGTCAGACGCTTAACCGACTGAACCACCCAGGTGCCCCAACAGTTTCCTATCTTAAAAAATTCCCTCCTGCTGCGCCTTTATGATCAAACCTCCCTCTCATGCCAGCCCTTGGCCACCACTGATCTGTCTCGATCCCTGTAGTTTTGTTTTTACCAGAGTGCCATATAAATGGAATCATCAGGACCTTTTTGTTCAGGTTACATTATGTAACATACTGGCTTCTTTCACTCAACATAATGCTTTAAAATTCATCCATGTTGATGCATGGATCAATGGTTCATTCCTTTTTATTGCTGAGTATACTCAGCATAGCCTGTGTGTTCTATTGTACGAATGTATCACAGTTTCTTTATACATTTACTCACTGAAGGCCATTTGGGTTGTTTCCAGTTTGGGGCAGTGATGAACAGGGCTGCGATCAACCTTCACCTACTGGTTTTGGCGTGCACAGAAGTTTTCATTCCTCCATGGCACAGGCCAGCAAACTATAGCTTGTGAGCCAAAACCAGTCCAACGCCTGTTTTTGTAAATAAAGTTTTATTAGAACCAGACACACTCACTTGTTCATGTATTGGTTGCCTTTCTGCTATAACGGCCGAGTTGGGTAGTTGTGACAGAGCCTGCACGGGGCACCGAGTCTAAAATGGTTACTGGCTGGCCCTTTACAGGACAAGTTTACTGACCTCTGGAGTTCATAAATAATTTTATAGGGTTGCTTTTACCAAGTTCTTCACCCTAGGGAGGGAGCGAGGGAGGCCCCACCCTCCTGGGCCCACAGCTCCACCTACTGGAAAGGAAGGTTCCCCTCCCTCAGAGTTCTAGGTCCTCTGAGGTGTCCTTTGGCCCCTGCGGATGCCACCATGATATTGCTTAAAGGCCTGAGCACAGGAGACCAGAGAAAATAAAAATAAAAATAAAAATAAAAATAAAAATAAAATGGTAGGGGGATTTCTACACTCTCTCTGAGCATTAGGCATTCTCTTTTCTATTCCTCAAGCCAGAACTAAAGGGCTTCTCCCCGATTTCTTTCTGCACCCCATCCTCACTTCCGATTTCAACCGCATTTAGTTCAGGTTGGAGAATACTCTGGAGGGGAAAAAAAAATATTAACCTCACCGCCATTTCAGCGGTAGCTCGAATTCGGGTTTCCTTTTCTCATCCTTCTGTCTCTATTTACTTTTGAGAACTCTCTAAGAGCTGGTCCATGCATTTTGCTCAGGTTTTATAGCTGAGCTAAATCTGCAAAGTCTGTCTCCCCTGCAATGTGCAGCCACTGAAGTCTCTGCTCGGTTTTTGTTTTTGTTTTTGTTTGTACTTAAGGTGGCTTTTGAGGGGTCACCCCTGTCTGTATAGCTTCATGTTCAGCCAAAGATTGATCAGAGGCAAGCCACGTTTAACTTGCTTTACTGCTGGAGAGTACATTCAAACCCCAGGCCTTTTGCAAGTCTGCCCTGCCTTTTATTTTTCATTTATTTATTTAAAAAAATTTTTAAAATAATTTTTTCATGTTTATTTATTTTTGAGAGGGAGAGAGACAGGGCATGAGTGGGGAAGGAGCAGAGAGAGAGAGGGAGACACAGAATCCGAAGCAGGCTCCAGGCTCTGAGCTGTCAGCACAGAGCCCGACTCGGGGCTTGAACTCAAGAGCCATGAGATCATGACCTGAGCCGAAGTTGGACGCTTAACCGACTGAACCACCCAGGCACCCCTAAAGTTTTTTTTAACATTTATTTACTTTTGAGAGGCAGAGAGAGACAGAGCACAAGTGGGGGAGGGTCAGAGAGAGAATGAGACACAGAATCTGAAGCAGGCTCCAGGCTCCGAGCTGTCAGCACAAAGCCCAATGCGGGGCTCGAACCCACAAGCCCCAAGATCATGACCTGAGCAGAAGTCAGACACTTAACTGACTGAGCCACCCAGGTGCCCCATATCTTTTTCACGAGACGTGCTCGTGTCTCCTCCTGTGCATACGCAGGCTCAGTAAGCCAGAGATATGTGGGTGATTTGGGTCTATTCTGATCTCTACTATGCAGGTGCACAGGCTCCAGTCTGCCCAAGACATAGAGTTTATTTGGTCTCCTAGGGATGTGTCACCTTCCAGACCTCCATGTTAGATTCTCAGCGGACCAGTCCATCGCTTGCTCCCAACAGGCTGCCAGGTCCGGCAAATGGCACCGTTGGTCCCCTCCATTTGCTTGCTGCTGAGAGAGTCACTTAAACTGGCCATGCTCCAAATCATGTTAGCCGTCTCCGGCAGCTGCAATGAAGATTGTTTTACTGGCCTGCTCTGTCCTGGCTGAACTACTGTACCAACAGCACTGGAGGAGGGATGGGACCCCCACTGGAAAAAAACCACCGCGAACTCCCCTGCTCTGAGCCACAGTTTAATGTTTATTTATTTTTGAGAGAGAGAGAGAGAGAGAGAGAGCGAGCATGAGCAGGGGAGGGGCAGAGAGAGAAGGGGAGACACAGAATCCGAAGCAGGATCCAGGCTCTGAGCTGTCAGCACAGAACCCGATGCAGGCTCGAACTCATGAACTGTGAGATCATGGCCTGAGCTGAAGCTGGAAGCTTAACTGACTGAGCCATGCAGGTGGCCCTTCTTCTCTTTTTTTTTTTAAGTTTATTCATTAAAAAAATTTTTTAAATGTTTATTTTTGAGAAAGAGAGACAGACAGAGCATGAGTGGGGGAGGGGCAGAGAGAGAGAGGGAGAGAGAACCCCAAGCAGCCTTCACTCTCAGCGCAGAACCAGACACGGGGTTCGAACTCATGAACTGTGAGATCATGACTTGAGCCAAAATCAAGAGTCGGACCCTTAACTGACTGAGTCACCAGGCGCCCCTTTCCAGCCTTTAGAGTTGCTTTCTGGGAAGAGAATGCATCAACTGGATCATTCCAGAAGCGGACATCTCCCTTAAGTTTTACACGAGCAAAAATAATAGAAGGAGGCAACATGCCTGCCACCAGATCAAAATCTCAAATTATAATCAAGATAGTCCACAGGGGCAGGAAGCTTGTGCTTTCCGACATCCTCAAAGCGAAACCTCTACTGCCTAATGGCAAGATCAAGACCCCACACTTTTCCATCCACCACACACTCCTTCTGAATACAACTTCACCCCCCTGTCATCTTCCTCTGTATTTCAGAACTGAGTTTCCATGACCTTTAACCTCTAGAAACCCAGTCACTTCCCCATACTGGAACGTGCAGACCCACAGTGAACTGCGTCACCAGACCCAACATGCTTACAAAACACGGTCTTCCATTTTATTATTTCCAACTTTTCCATTTCGTCTCCACTCGACATTGACCATAGCTGTATTTCATTCATATATCCAACTGTGAGATTCTCTATGTATATTAGGGGTGAGTGTAATCATTTATATTCAGTGTGACTCTTTGGCCTTATTTCTAGACCAGTAATGCTCAGCAGGGGGAGGTTTTGCCATACGCACCCCACCAAGGACATTTAGAAATGTCTGGAGACACTGATGGTGCTAAAACAGCCCACAAAGCACCATATGCCCCGCCCCCACAACAAAGACGTTGCTCTAGATGTTTGGGGGTTATATATTTTATTTCTCAGTAATTATATTCTAGAGAAGCAATCATTGCCATTACTGGGCTGTGAATCACTGGCCCATTACACATCCAGTAAATGACCACCAAGAATACTCCATTTGCTGACTTCCAAAGCTCATATGCTCAGCATCACTGACCCAAGAATCTGGTGCTGGTTAAAAAATACTGGTCTAGAATTGCCTCCATCTGTGTCTCCCAGGAAACCCACTGGCTTGACCCTCAAACCCTTTAATTGCAGACTCTCAATCACTAAAAGGCATAGATTTCATAAGACTAAGTTCTTACAGAGACCACACAGAACATAAGCCACCCACAGTCACTAGTCATATAGTCCCTAACAATCCTCTAGAACACCTACACCCCAGATGTCCCCAATCGCTGCCTTGCAGACAACCACAATCCCTAACCCATAGGCCTCCCAATCATTCACCTACACATTTCCCCCAATCAACAGTTCTCACGGGCCCTCAGTTGCATTAAGCACCAGAACTCCATTTTCTTGACCCTCACAGATCTCCAACCCTTGACATCAACAGATCCCAAATCACTGATCCAGTAGACAGTAAAACCTGACATCCAGGGACTTCTACCCCAGACTCAACAGACAGCAAACAGCTGCATAGATTCTTGCCCTGTGTCCTCCGAGGTCCACTAATCACTGATTGCCACCGATTCCCATCACTGATAACCTCACAGGAAATTAACCACCAAGGAAGATATACAGATGGCAGATGAGCACATGAAAAGATGCTCCGTGTCATATGTCGTCAGGGAAATGCAAATTAAAACCACACTGAAGGGTGCCTGGTTGGTTCAGTTGGTTAAGCGACCAACTTCGTCTCAGGTCATGATCTCCCAGTTTGTGGGTTCCAGCCCCGCGTCGGGGTCTGTGCTGACAGCTCAGCCTGGAGCCTGCTTTGGATTCTGTGTCTCCCTCTCTCTCTGCCCCTCCCCCGCTCATGCTCTGTGTCTCTCTCAAAAATAAATAAACATTAAAAAAATTTTTTTAAACACTGAAATTCCATTACATACCTATGAGAATGTCTAAAATCCAAAAAAAACGACAACAGCAAAGGCTAATGAGGATATGGAGCAACAGGAGTTCTCATTCACTGCTGACAGGAATGCAAAATGGCACAGCCTTCTTATCGCAAGAATTTGGCACTTTGTTATAAAGCTAAATATAGTGTTCCCATATGACCCAGGCACTGTGCTCCCAGGTATTAACCCAAATGAATTGAAAACTTGTGTCCACACTAAAACCAAGACAGGAATGCTTCCAATAGCTTCAATCATGATTGCTGAAAAGTGGAAGCAACCAAAATGTCCTTCAAAGGCCAAAGGTAAAAAACAAACCATGGTGCGCCCACACAATGGACTATTATTCAATTCTTTAAAACAGAAACGAGCTATCAAGCCAGGAAAAGACATGTAGGGACTTTAGATACATATTAGTGAAAGAAGCCAATCTGAAAAGGCTACATACTGTATGACTCCAAATACATGACATTCTGGAAAAAGCAAAACATAGCAGCACTATTCACAATAGCTAAGAGGTAGAAACAACCCAAATGCCCATAAAACCAGAAAGTAGAATGGTGGTTACCAGAAGCCTGGGGGGAGGGGGGAATGAGGAGTTGTCTCATGAGGACAGTTTCAGTTTTGCAAGATGAAAAAGTTCTTGAGACCTGTTGCACAACAATGCGGATATACTTAGCACGACTGAACTGTGCGCTTAAAGTGGTTAGGATGGTAAATGTTATGTTATGTGTTTTTTTTTTACCACATTTAAAAAAATTATAGACAGTAAAAAGATCAGTGGTTTCCAGAGTTTCATGTCAAAACTCCTGGAACTGTACAAAACCAAGAGTAAACCATAATGTAAACCATGGACTTCAATTAATAATCAGGTATCAACATTAACTTATGCATTGTAAGAAATACATCACGTAAACACAAGATATTACTAACAAGAGAAAACAGCCATGGAGAGAGGGGTACATGGGAACTCTGTACTATCTGACCAATTTTATGCAACCTTAAAACTGCTCTAAAAAAATAGGGGCTCCTGGGTGGCTCAGTGGGTTGAGTACCTGACTCTTGATTTTGGCTTAGGTCATGATCCCAAGGTTGTGGGATGGAGCCCTGTGTCGAGCTCAGTGTTGAGCATGTAGCCTCCTTGGGATTCTCTTTCTCTGCCCATCCCTGGCTTGTGAGCGTGCGCGCGCGCGCGCACACACACACACACACACACACACACTGTCTCTCAAACAAAACAAAACAAAACAAAACAAAACAAAACAAAACAAAACTGTGGCGCCTGGATGGCTCAGTCAGTTGGGTGTCTGGCTCTTGACTTCAGCTCAGGCCATGATCTCATGGTTTGTGAGTTTGAGCCCCTCTTTGGGCTCTGCGCTGACAGCATGGAGCCTGCTTGGGATTCTTTCTCTCCCTCTCTCTCTGTGCCTCCCCTGTTCACACACTCTTTGTCTCTCTCAAAATAAATAAACATTTTTTAAAACCTGCTCTAAAAAATAAAGTTTAGTGGGACGTCTGGGTGGCTCAGTTGGTTGAGTCTGACTTCAGCTCAGGTCATGATCTCATGGTTTGTGAGTTCGAGCCCCCATCGGATTCTGGACTTACATTGCAGAGCTTGCTTCAGATCCTCTGTCTTGCTGTCTCCCCCCACCCCTTCAAAAATTAATAAACATTAAAAAAATAAAGTTTAGTAAGTTAAAAAAAATTATGCGAAAGGTACTGGTCATACAGTTAGTTGGATTATTTCTGTTTCATGAAGCATGTGTTTTCAAGGTTCACCAATGTTGCTTAGTCCCTCGCAGTGTTCATCCACCCGTGTCGCACACCCAAGGCTGCCTCCAAACAATCTATGTCCTCATCCGTGTCCACCATGAGGCCAGGATTTGCCCAGGGATATCTGCCTAGGTCTCAGATTTCTAAGTCACAGGACTTAATTATACCTCAATAAGCAGGGCGAGATAGCACTCTTAAAGGGCTGCTGTCTGCTTATCCCTGCCAAAGCATGGCATGATCCAGCTCTCCAACTGACGATAACCTCATGGGTGTAAATAACATATCATAGTTGTTTTAACTTACACTTCTCTAACTATTAAAAAGTTCAAATATCTCTTCATCTGTTTCTTGGTATCTCGCTTGTGAACTGCTTGTCATATACTTTGCCTATTTTTCGATTGGGATCCTTTCCTTTTTGTCGTGGTTTGCTGATGTGCAGAAGTTCCTTATATATACTAGACATTGGCCTTGGTTGGTGTCAGGCATTTAAATATCTTCTCCCAAGTTTTCATATGTCTGTTAACGTTGTGTGTGGGTCCCTTACCTGAGCAGACATTCTTCTGAAATATAATGACATTTACCAAATGTTTGCCTTGTAAACTGCACTTCTGTGGTTTTCTTTAAGCAACTCTTTACCCATCCTAAGCTTTACTGAGATATAACTGACACATAACAGTGTGTAAGTTTAGAGTGTACAACATGCCGATTTGACACATTTATATATTGCACAATGATCACCGCCATAGTATTTGCTAGCACCTCCATCCGGTCACATAGTTACCATTTCTTTTTTGTGTGGTGAGAACATTTAAGATCTATGATCTTAGCAACACTGAAGTATACGAAACAGTATCATTACCTACAATCTCCATGCTGTACATTATATCCTCAGACGTTGTTAACCTTCTAACTACGAGTTTGTACCTTTTGGCCAACATCACCCCATTTCCTCCACCCCTCCAGCCTCTGGTAACCACCATTCTACTCTCTGGTTCTATGAGTTCAGCTTTTTAAGATTCCTCATACAAGTGAGATCATACACCAGCTGTCTTCCTCTGCCTTAGCATAATGCCTTTAAATTTCATCCATGTTGTTGCAGATAGCAAGATTTCCTTCTTTCTTATTGCTGAATGATATTCCTTTATGTATCAGATTCCTTTATTTTCTTTATCCATTCATCTGTTGATGGACACTTACGTTGTTTCCATATCTTGGCTATTGTGGATGATGTTGCAATGCATATGGGAGAGCAGATGTCTCTCTACAAGATCCGGATTTCAATTCCTTTATACCCAGAAGTGAGATTGCTGGATCATATGGTAGTTCTGTTTTTTATTTTTTGAGGAGTCTACAAAAAGGTTTCCCTTTTTGCCACATCCTCACCCACACTTATTATCCCTTGTCGTTGTCGTCTTCTTCTTCTTCTGAGAGAGAGAGGGAGAGGGAGAGAGAGCAAGCAGAAGAGAGGCAGAGGAGGAGGAGAGAGAGAATCCCAAGCAGGCTCCAGGCTCAGCATGAAACCCCACCGAGGGCTCAATCCCAACACCCTGGGATCAATATCTGTGCTGAAATCAAGAGTCAAACACTTGAGCCACACAGTTGCCCTTATCTCTTGTCTTCTTGATGACAACCATTCTAACTAGTGTGAGGTGATATCTCTTTGTGGTTTTCATTTGCATTTCCCTGATGATTAGTGATGTCAAGCACCTTTTCAGGTACCCGTTGGCCATCTGGATGTCTTCTGTGGAAAACCTTCTCCCCAGTTCCTCCGTCCAATTTTTTTAACTGGGATGTTAGGTTTTGTTTTGCTATTGAGTTGTATGAATTCTGTATATGGTTTGATATTAACCCCTTCTCAGATATATGATTTGCAAACATTTTCTTCCATTTTATAGGTTGCCTTTTCATTTCCTTTGATTGTTTTCTTTGCTGTGCAGAAGATTTTTAGTGTGATATAGCACTATTTACTTATTTATTTTGCTCGCGCTTTTGCTGTTATATCCAGAAAATTGCTGCCGACCCAGTTTCAGGTCTTAAATTTAAGTCTTTAATTCATTTCAAGTTAATTATTGTGATGGTGTAAGACAGGGGTCCAATTTCATTCTTCTCCATGTAGATACCCAGTTTTCTTAGCACCATTTATTGAAGAGACCATTCTTCTCCCTTGAGTATTATCAGTTCCCTTGTCAAATCTTAACTGATTGTTTATGCATAGGCTTATTTCTGGGCTCTCCAGTCTATTCCATTGGTCTATGTGTCTATTGTTATGCCAGTACCATGCTATTTTGATTCGCATAGCCTTGTAGTATAGTTTGAAACCAGGAAGTATGATGCCTCCAGCTTTGTTCTTCTTTCTCGGGATTGCTTTGGCTTTTGTGGCTCCATACAAATTTTAGGATTGTTTTTTCTAATTCTGGGAAAAATACCACTGGAATTTTGATAGGGATTACATTGCATTTGCAGATTACTTTGGGGAATATGGACATTTTAAGAATATTAATTCTTCTGGCACCTGGGTGGCTCAGTCCGCTAAGTGGCTGACTTAGGCTCAGGTCATGATCTCGCGGTCTGTGAGTTTGAGCCCCGCGTTGGGCTCTGTGCTGACAGCTCAGAGCCTGGAACCTGCTTCGGATTCTGTGTTTCCCTCCCTCTCTGCCCCTCCACCGCTCATGCTCTGTCTCTCTCTCTCTCTCTCTCTCTGTCAAAAATAAATAAACATTAAAATTTTTTTAAATAAATAAATAACAGCTAATTTTTTTGTTTGTTTTTAAATCTTGGGTTGCCTGGTATAGAGATGCCGATTAAAACATGGAAGGTGATGATGTCACCTCATTTTTACGCTAAAATTCTCAACTATCAGCCCAAAGCTGGTCTGCACAAGAGGCCATGATGTCGTGGTTCTCCTAGGAGGTGTCCCAGCAGAAGGCCCTCTACGGGTGGGAATTGCTCTCAGCATGCCAGGACTCAAGTACTTCTTCAAAGGCCAAGGCCACAGGGACAGCAGTCTCCAGACAGGGGGGGATGGTGCATGTTATTGACGCATGGCACATTCTCAGAATGCGTATGGTAAACAATGCAGTATAAAATGTAGAACCTGAAAGAAAAAAGTTGTATCCTGACGACAGAGCGTATCAAAATAAGTATTTGCAATGCAAATGAGGAGGGAGGATAAATAACCAAAATACTTTTAGGATATTTCTATGCTGCCCGTCAGGGTCCTGGCAGAAAACAGATGACACCCTCAAACTGGGTAATTCGAGGGGTCTAAGAGAAGGGCAGAAGTGTGGGCAGGGGTAAGAAGCCACAAGAGGGTGTGTAGTACCGGGGATCAGAGAACTCAGAACCCTGAAGGACCAGCTGATGGAGCATAGCAGGGATGGGAGAAAGACCCATAGAGCCAAAGGCCGCTTGCCAGGAGCTGGGAATGTGAACACACGAAGCACGGGTCACTCCACAGGGACCTCACGTCCCCAGACAGCAGCATCTCCTGCTGTTTAACTTAACCCCAAAGCAGGTCAGGTCAGTGCCAGGTGCGTCAACACGCGAGAGTGCACAGAACACGCACACACCCACACCCACACCCACACCAACTTCATCTCTCTAGTTCCGTCTCTGTGTGCTGGTCTCTGTTGGCTTAACAAACACATAGAAAAAAGAAGCCTGGTGGTTTTATTGTGGTAATGGGAATACAGATTCCTTTGAAAGTTGTTTTTGTTTTTGTTTTTGTTTTTTTGAGAAGGTTGGGGGGGAGGGGCAGAGAGAGAGAGGGAGAGAGAGAATCCCAAGCAGGCTCCTCACTCTTGGCATGAGCCTGAGGCAGGGCTCCATCTCACAAACCGTGAGATCATGACCTGAGCCAAAATCAAGAGTCTGATGCTTAACTGACTGAACCATGCAGATGCCCCACAGATTCCTTTAAAAAATTTTTTTTTGGGGGGCGCCTGGGTGGCGCAGTCGGTTAAGCGTCCGACTTCGGCCAGGTCACGATCTCGCGGTCCGTGAGTTCGAGCCCCGCGTCGGGCTCTGGGCTGATGGCTCAGAGCCTGGAGCCTGTTTCCGATTCTGTGTCTCCCTCTCTCTCTGCCCCTCGCCCGTTCATGCTCTGTCTCTCTCTGTCCCAAAAATAAATAAACGTTGAAAAAAAAATTTTTTTTTAAAAAAAAAATTTTTTTTGGGGGGGCGCCTGGGTGGCTCAGTCGGTTAAGTGTCCGACTTCGGCTCAGGTCATGATCTCATGGTCCATGAGTTTGAGCCCCGCATCGGGCTCTGTGCTGACAGCTCAGAGCCTGGAACCCGTTTCAGATTCTGTGTCTCCCTCTCTCTCTGCCCCTCCCCCGTTCATGCTGTCTCTCTCTGTCTCAAAAATAAATAAACATTAAAAATTTTTTTTTAATTTATTTATTTCGAGAGAGAGAGCGCGTGCACACAAGGGTGGTGGAAGAGCAGAGAGGGAGGGAGCCAGAGAATCCTAAGCAGGCTCCGTGCTGTCAACACAGAGCCCGATGTGAGGCTCGAACTCATGAACTGTGAGATCACAACCTGAGCCAAAGTCAAGAGCTCAACTGAGACACCCAGGCGCCCTCCCACAGATTCCTTTTAAAAATGCATTCCGTTGTTCTTTTTAGTCTGAATATTCATAATGAATGGACAGTGATCTATGAATAGAAAAAGTTATATGGCTATTCACATTTAGGAAAAAAAAATGTATCCCAAAGTCCCACCCGTAAAAATTACTTATAAAGAATTGTTCTATTTAATTTCTGAAGTCAGTTGCTCCCCAAAGGTTCTGCAATTATGTATCTTTATTTTCCCATTAAAATCCCATAAGAAACCTCTGTATTGAATAGACTCCAAATCACATGTCACCATTTCCTCTTCTTATGAAGCTGATGGTGAGAATGGAGACAAATAAGGGAGAACTGTGGGAGTTAAAACCCTGGAATCTGAGGCCGGGTAACAAAGGTTTCAAGACCAGTTCCATCATTGTCTAACAGCTCCCATAGCCTTGGAAAAGCCACTGAACCCCAGTTTCCTCACTTCTCAAACAGACATGATTGTGGTAAGCGTCGAGTAGGACACGAATAGTAGCAAGTGAACATTCACTGGGGGGCTCCTATGAGCCAGGCATTGGGATAAGGTCTTAACAAGAATTACCTCATTAAAAAAAAATGTTTATTTATTTTTTTTTTTGAGAGAGAGTGTGTGCACGCAAGTCGGGGAGGGGCAGAGAGAGAGGGAGACAGAGGATCCGAAGCAGGTTCTGCACTGACAGCAGAGAGCCAGATGCAGGGCTCGAAGCCACGTACGGTGAGATCATGACCCCAGCCAAAGTCGGACGCTTAATCGACTGAGCCAACCAGGAGCCCCAAGAATTACCTCATTTAATCCTTATGGCAACCACGCATTAGGCATTATTATCGTCTCCATATCACAAGTGAGAAAACAAGATTACCCCTACTCAATGTCCTTGTACAAAGTAGCACAGCTAATGAAGGATCAAATCGAGATTAATCTGTAAGCAGTCTGCCGCCAAAGTCCCATGTGCTTCACTGCGTGCTTCCAGAAGGCTCGTAAAACACCTGAGCTGGCATGAGGTGGGTGCTTAATAAATGGTCATTGTTATTAAAATGAGTAATAAGACAATTAGATATAGTTGACAGAGTTCATAAATCTCTGCTACTTTTCTTTTTGTTTCAACATGCGAAATCTATGAAATAAAGAAAGATTGCAACTGTTTGGACAGTGACCGGAAGTTCTCATTCGCTGCTGGGACATAGTCGAAACGGATTTGCCAGTATTTCATCTTCAAATTCAGTTCATTGGATTCCTCATCCTGCCTATACAAGGGTGGAGAATTCATAGACTTGCACTGTCCAATACAGGAGCCGCTAGCTACAGGAATTGAGATGTGCAAAATACATGTGGGATTTTGATTTAGAATGAAAAAAATGTACACTATCTGATTAATATTCTCATATTGCTTACATCTTGAAATGACATAACTTAGGATACATTGGGTTAAATTAGATATATTCTTTTTTAATGTTTATTTATTTTTGAGAGAGAGAGAGAGAGAGAGAGAGAGAGAGTGCATGCGTGAGTGGGGGTGGGGCGGAGAGAAAGAGGGAGAGACAGAATCCAAAGCAGGCTCCAGGCTTCGAGCTGCCAGCGCAGAGACCCAGGTGGGGTTCGAACCCATGAATTGTGAGATCATGACCTGAGCCGAAGTTGGACGCTTAACTGACTGAGCCACCCAGGTGCCCAAATGGGATATGTTCTTAAAGTTAATTTTATTTATATCTTTTTACTTTTTATAAAGAGAATTTAAAGTTACTTATATGGCATACATTGTATTCCTATTGGAGAAGGTGCTTGTCCTGGCAGGACCTGGCCAGTGATGCCTGAGTTTGGTTAGACATAATCATAGTTTATAAGATTCTAAATCTGATTAGAAAACTGAATGTCAAAATATGGCCAAAAGATTATTCTATAAAATAGCACATTGATAACTATATGAGCTATAGCCCCTAAGTTATATTAAAAACAATAAAAAACAAGAATGGGGAAGGGCATAACAATGATCAGATGTATATTAGATTCCTTCTCTTAAAATAAATGGGACTCTGGGGCTCCTGGGTGGCTCAGTTGGATAAGCGTCTGACTTCAGCTCAGGTCACGATCTCTCGGTTTGTGAGTCTGAGCCCCGCAGCGTGCTCTGTGCTGACAGCTCGGAGCCTGGAGCCTGCTTCGGATTCTGTGTCTCCCTTTCTCTCTGCCCCTCCCCTGCCTGCACTCTGTCTCTCTGTCTCTCTCTCTCTCAAAATTAAATAAACATTTTTAAAAAATTAAAAGAAATAGATGGGACTCAAAAATGCCATTTCAATCTTCATTTTGACAACTAGAGAAATACCATGTGTTCTTGTTTCTGAGGTACCGATGTTTCACCTCAATAATATTGCGAATCAGAATTTGATGGACAGTGAATGGGGTGGGGACAGAGGTCCTGGGGGGGGGTGGCTGGGGCAGTGGGGCTGAGTGTCAGGTCGGCCTAGGACATAAGGCAGAAATAACAGCCATAGGAAAGTTGGGAGGAGGAGAAAAAATGACCAGTGTTGACTCTTGGTGCATCGGTCCCCTCCTCCCAGCCACCTGTCCAGCAGCTGAAGGCAGGGGTCAGATTTGTAACAGGAAGTGTTAGAGCCAGAGGACCAGCCCCTTCCCTCCAGCTCCTCCATTGCTGCCAGGTCCTGACTCATCCCTCCATTTATTCCAGTCACAGTGACAAGCTGGGAGAGAAGGGACAAGTCAGGTGCCGAGAACACAGGAAGGGAAGGTCTGACTAGGGAGAAGGGGGGTGGGGGGGATTGAATAGGAGTGGCTCTTGTTTCTCAAGCTGCTTCCCCCAGTTTATTTTGCAACCACTTCTGCCCCATCCCCCAGGGAGCCCGGCCTGGAAGGCAGGTGCGCTGTGGGCAAAGGGACAGCTCTTCCAGCAGCTCAGTCAGGAGCTACGTCTCCACCCCACTGTAGCCAGAACTGTAAATCAGATCCCGTGAACAGCATGAAACCACCCTTTGCCTGTCCCGGTGAGTTAGACGGCTGAAGATACAGAGCCCCTTCATAACTAGACAGAAAATGTCAAGTTAAGTCCTGCACCTGCGCGGGAAGCACCAGGTCAGGGCTCAATTCAAATTTCTTACCTGCCATCAAGGGCCCAATATACTCAGGCAAAAATTACTTTTAGGAGCCATAGCCTGGGCAGGGCCTGAAAATGACTATAAAAGGTATTACACACTTTGAAATTAAACGCATATTTTAAAATCTTGCTTCTTGGGGCGCCTGGGTGGCTCAAGTCGATTAAGCTTCTGACTTTGGCTCAGGTCATAATCACACGGCTCCTGAGTTCGAGGCCCGCGTTGGGCTCTGTGCTGACAGCTCCGAGGCTGGAGCCTGCTTCAGATTCTTTGTCTCTGACTCTCTTTGCCCCTCCCCCGTTTGTGCTCTGTGTCTCCCGCCCTCGCTCTCTCTCTCTCTCAAAAATAAATAAACATTAAAAATTTAAATCTTGCTTCTCTGTTTGCCAATATTTTAACTTTACTGGTGGGCATTTAATGCATTCCTTATTCCACAAAGATGGGTTAAACACCAGATGCGTACCTGGGATGTGACCTGTGTGTCTTTTTACTTGGATCCCATCCGTTACACTAAAAGCCCCTGGGTCCAAGTCAACACATCTGGGCGCTCTGCCCTCCCCATTCGGGCTCTGGGCACCATCAGCAAGGTGGGGAGGATTTGGGAATTGGCAAGCTGTCTCCTTTATCTGATTCATATACCTAGGGGGAAAACTGAGTTACGGGGAAACTGTAAATCAGGGCCAAAGTCTGCATGCTTCTAATGCCAGAGGTGGGTAGGCTTCTTTAATTCATTAGACCAATGGAAAGATTTTAAAATATTTTCAGCACAGAAATGTTAATAGGAGATTACTTCAAGAAGCCTAAGGAGTGAGATTTGGGGGGTGTGGGGGTGGGTTGGGGCATGTGGGGTGGGGATCTTAAGGCTAAGAGATATGTAGGTAGAGAGGAAGGGGAACAAAGAACTGTGGGTTTCAGGGGTGTGTAGGGAGACCTGCTGTCCAACTCAAACCCTGCCCAGGCTCCCCCTCCTGCCCAGCCACAGCCCTGATGCAGCTTGCTTTCTCTATTTGCAAACAGAGAAGGCTTCATTTTATTTTAGTATGAATTCATACTTACGCTATAAATGTGAAAGGTCTAGAAAACCATTACTATGCCTCTAGAAATGCATTATTCATATTTTGTGTGTGTGGGGGGGAGAGCATTTGTTGTCATTCTTTTTCTGTGCATAGTTAACCTTTTTTTCACATGGAGATCCATGTACATTTTGGGTTTTTTTTGCTTTAATATTACATGAAAAATCCTTTTCCAGTGACGTTACCTGGTCTTGAGAAACAATATTTTAAATGTTTTCATAATATCTTTAGAGAGACCGTCTACCCTGGTTTTGTTAATTTCTTATCCTCCAACTGCAGTGATTACAAATGTTTCCCCTTTTTACAAACAAAGCCTGAATAGATACCTGTACACACACACACACACACACACACACCATCTCTATGTATCTATCATCTATCAAAGGAAGGTGAACACGGGGGAGAAGATGGAGAAGATAGACGAAAAGATGGAGGAAAAGATGGAGGAGGCGGGGGAGGAGAGGGAAGACGAAGGGAGGAGGGCTTTTGCCTCACGTTAGGAATCCTGGTCCCGGGGAGCGGAGCCAGGAGCGGGCACGATCGTCACCCTGCCGAGGCTGCGGAACGGGGCGGAGCTGCCGGAGCCCGAAGCAGGAGGCCAGCCCTCCACACTGCGGAGAACCAGGCGGGCGCACTTGCCGCAGTGGCGCTTGGCCTTGGCCTCGGCGGTCTCTGGCGCCCCCTGCCGTCCTCACTGTAAACCTGGAAGGGGCGGCAGCTCTTCGTCCTCTCCCCATCGCCGCCGCCTCCTCCATTTTGCTACAGCTTTTCGCCCACCTCTCCCTCCTCTCTCTCCAGCCGCCCGCTTGTTAATTTCGGAGTTCCAGCCCGAGGAGCCCCTGGAGGAGGCGGCTGCTGTCGTTAGACCCAGGGGAACGAGCAGGCCCAGAGGGGACCCAGGACGGGGGGGCAGGAGACTTGGCCAGAGTCCAGGTCCCCCTCCTGGCGTGGCGGCTGATCTTGAGTGGTCGTACCTAGCTGCCAAGGCCCGGGGCCCCTCCTTGCAGATCCTGGTCTCTCAATCTCTGTGGAAGCAGGTGCTGGAAGGGACCGACCCTGGCTGTGGTGGGGACTGCACACCCTCGCCCCCCAATAGGTCCCCCGCTTCGGGCGGAGGCAGAGGAAATGGGACAGGAAAGCCAGAGGGCTGGGGTTTCTGAGGCCCGCACCTGCCATTGTCAAAGAAAAACCAGAGCGCGATAGTAAAATGGTGAAAACAGATTTTATTCAGGACTATTGCAACAGGGGAAAAGAACTTTCAGTATAGAACCAGGCTCAGTTCTGAATATGGCACAGACAAGTGGGAATTTACAGCCGAGGAGCAGAGAGACGGCGAATGGAAAATTACTAAGAAGAAATGCCACGGGTCAGAGGAATTGTGGCTAAAGCGACCTATCAGGATTCTTACTGATGGCAGGCTAAGGTGATCAGACATCACTGGGGGAAGGGTGGTAGATAAGGAACCCCATCATGTATTGATGGTGATCTGCTATGGAGGATGGGGATTTTGGCTAAACTGACTTAGCAGGTTTCTGATTAAAGATTGGACAATGCAGGGGGGCCTGAGTGGCTCAGTCTGTTAAGCATCAAACTCTTGATCTCAGCTCAGGTCTTGATCTCAGGGTCATGAGTTCAAGCTCTGTGTTGGGCTCCACACTGTGCACGAAGCCTACTTATATATAAGTAAAACAAAATTGGACAATGCAGTGATGAGCACAGAAGACCTAGTTGAAAAGTTCAGGGGAGGCTGAGTAGAGTTTGGTCAAAGGCAATTTTTGTCACCACTTCTTGGCCCAAGACCCTGGAAATGCCCAATGCTGGCACTTTAATGTTTGTTTATTTGTGTGTGTGTGTGTGAGAGAGAGAGACAGAGTGTGAACAGGGAAGGGGCAGACAGACAGAGACACAGAATCCGAAGCAGGCTCCAGGCTCTGAGCTGTCAGCACAGAGCCCGATGCAGGGCTCGAACTCATAAACCGTGAGATGGTGACCAGAGCCAAAGTCGGATGCCTAACCGGTTGACTGAGTCACAGAAGCGCCCCTCGATGGTGGTACTTTAGAGAGCAGGATGACTGTTCAGGAATGAGTGGAGGGGCTTGTGGGGGACATGAGGAAGCCACCTCTCCACCCCTTTTGTAGATCTCTAGAGCTCAGCCTGCTGGGGATTGACATTTCACTATCACTGATTCAGAGTAGTCTCAGATTCCAACCAGGCTCCTGGCCTGAGGGACTTCTCATGGTCCAGCTGCCAGGCTAAGTTAATCCACGTGGGGCCAGAAGGGACCTTAGTGACCCTCCACAAACCCAGCATCAAGTTACCCCAAGTGAGGTTCAATTAGTATCTCATCTCACCTGGAACCCCTATATATATATGCCTCTCTGTGCCTCCTTTTTTTTTTTTTCAGATTTCAGTTTTAAGTGATCTCTACACCCAACGTGGGGCTTGAGCTCACAACCCTGAGATCAAGAGTCACAGGCTGTAACAACACAGCCAGCCAGGCGCCCTCTCTCTGTGTCTCTTGTGTTTGGACCAGGTTATCCCTCCTGCTGTCCCAGACCAGGGATTGGATGGCCAGACCCAAGCCACTTCGGCATGGTTTGTAGGCAGGGGATGACTCCCAGTAGTCAGACATGAAGGTTGATTCCAGAACCCACCCAGCTGCTGCCCCAGGGTCCCCATAGACCTCCCAAGCAGAGACGGTTCACCAGGAGTACTGCTTGGTGGAGGAGGAGAGTTGCAAACACTAGAGCCCAGGATTCCAGCCTGGACACTGATCCATTCACACAGCTTAGAGCTCAGAGCTTAGACATGTGACCCAGCCTTACAAAGACTCAGGATCTTCACATCTTTCCCCATTTCTTTTTTTAATTTTTAATGTTTATTTTTGAGAGAGAGAGAGAGAAAGAGAGAGAGCACAAGTGTGTGAGTGGGAAAGGAGAAGAGAGAGAGAAGAGGGCAGAGGATCTGAAGCGGGCTCCATACTGACAGCACAGAGCCCAACATGGGGCTTGAACTCACGAACCAAGAGATCATGACCTGAACCGAAGTCAGACGCTCAACCAACTGAACCACCCAGGCGTCCCTCCCCATTTATTCTTCTATCCACACATTCACCAAGTATTTGTAGAGCTCCCAGGTGCTTGAGATGCAAAGAAGTTGCTTAGAGGAGGAAGGAAGGCAGATGGTGTTACAGCCAAGCAGAGTCAGAGAGCATGCGCAGGGGAAGCCAGGAAGAACTGGTCAGGAGGGGACCAGAAATTGCAGCTCTCAAGAAGTCACTTCAGAACGACGCTGTGAGCAGGGATTTGCCAAGTAGACAAAGAAAGGCTGGGCTCTCTTGGCAAAGTAAGTAGGTGTGCAGTGACCCCAGGTTCCTCTTCACACAACCTAGGCTGCCCCGGAGCAGAGGAGGTGGGCAAGGCGGGCAGTAGCCAGAACATAAAGGACAGCGTGAGGAGTAGAGGAAGTGTGTTGGACTTGGGTTTGGCAGGTTGGCCACTGGCGATGTGGAGGGCGCCATCTTGGGGACTGGTGTTGAGCTTTGACCTCAGCATCCGGACAGATAGACATAGATCATCTTTCTGCCTTGAGAGGCACCAAGTTTCCCTCCTCACTTCAACCCAGTGACAACATCTGATTTATTATTTTTTTTCAGAGTATTTCAAACTCTATTGGTTCCGTCCAAAGGCAACTTACAGATTATAAGTGTAAAGACTTATGTTGATTGTTTTTTGCAGGCAGTCAGGTAGCATTTTGATAACATGGTCAATGGTTTTAACACTTTGAAGGGAAAAAGCAAACATTAGCACCTGGTGAAAAAAGCCACCAGTGACAACCTCTGAATATCCCACTGTGCCAGGGGTGCTGGGTGGCTTACCCGGTTAAGCGGCCAACTTCGGCTCAGGTCATGATCTCATGGTTCACGGGTTCGAGCCCCATGTCAGGCTCTGTGCTGACAACTCAGAGCTCAGAGCCTGGAACCCACTTCAGATTCTGTGTCTCCCTCTTTCTCTCTCTGTCCCTCCCCTGCACTCTCTCCCTCTCTCTCTCTCTCTCAAAAGTAAATAAAAAATTTAAAAATATCCCACCATGCCAGGAATCTGAGGATGAGCCATTTGTTGGGATTTCTGCAAAAGTATTTGACCCAAGCCATTAGTGAATCAAGTTAGTGTTCTCTCCTTAAAGATATCCTCCCCATCCTCCAAAAAGGGGTGGGGGGCTGGCTGGCTAAGTCGGTAGAGCATATGACTCTTGATCCCGGGGTGGTCAGCTCGAGTCCCACGTGGGGCAGAAGCAAATTGTCATCTCTAGTTGCTGCTTTTTCTCAGAGCCTAAGGTACTTCTTGATAATGGGGTGCAGCCCAAACTCCTTGAAAGTGACTTTGTTTCCTGCACACATTCAATCAATCTCAAAGGTGACAACAGGCATAAGAGTGAAAGGAATAGCAATACCGAAGGGGCAGGGACTGATAGACACTCACAGACTCCCTCATGGTCTTTGATCCAGGTGTTAGGTTCCATGCCTGTCACTTGTTGGCGCTCTTTGCCACCACTGGTGTGTTTGAATAAAGTTAGAAATGTTGTAACAACTTTTTTTTTTTTTTTGGTAAAAAACAAAAGTCTGGAAGCAAAGGGAACAGTAGGAAATAAAAATCATGGGATGCCTGGGTGGCTCAGTCAGTTAAGCGTCAGACTTGATTTCTGCTGGGGGTCATGATCTCATAGTTTGTGGGTTCGAGCCCTGCATCGGGCTCTGCGCTGACAGTGCGGAGCCTGCTTGGGATTGTCTCTCTCCTCTCTGCCCCTCCCCTCCTCAAAATAAATAAACTTAAAAAAAAGGGGAAATAAAAATCATAACCGAGGTGAGAAGGGATGAAGGAAGGAAGGCAGGAAGTGTGGGGAGGCAGATATACATACTCCCCTTGCAAATGTCTTGTGAACTTGAAATCAGGTGGGCCTAGAGAACAGCAGCCAGCAGGGTGTCTGGCATCCCATGGATGTCAAATAAGGGCTAGGTTGCCACCCTTCTTCTCCCTGGGACAAGTTCTGTCAGAAAGCAAGCCCGTGGGTTGCTTTCAGTGGGTGTAGGCCAGGAGGAAGGACTTCTGGAAGTTAAGTAGTTCAGGAGCTGACCCAGTTAGCCAGGCCCACACACCCTTCCCAAGAAGCCTTCCTTTCAAGCTAGTGATGTGATTTGCCTCCTGCCCTTCAGGGCTCCATCCAAGGGTGGGGGTTGCTGTGGGGGCCTCTGCCTGCTCCGTGAGACATTCTCAGAGTCCCACCATCCTGGCCCAATGACCCCTCACCCTACCTTGGCAGCCTCCTAACCGCCCGTTAGGAGGTTCAACCACCTGTTGAATCTCTAATTCAACCAACTGGCCACCTACTCTTCCCAGAAAAAGTCTCACTCTGGCCTGAGGTTTTACAACACAGGGAGCGAAGGGGATGTCGGGAAACAGGAGGCAGGGACCACGATATCCCACAACTCAAGTGTCGTGCTTTCAACTTGACCATGGTCTTTCACGCACCAACGCCACCCATGGGGCATATACAGTGCTGTCTCCTTTCATTTAGAAAGGACTAAATGGATGGGTGGATGGATGGATGGGTGGGAGGAAGCGATGGAGGAGAAAGAATGAGGTCTAGAGAAAAAGTGTGGAAGGACTGAAGAGAAGTGGGGGTGAGAGAGAGGAGAAAGAGAGGGAGGGAGGGGAGGAGAAAGACGGAGGGAGAGGAGGCACCAGACAAGGAGGAGGGAAGATAAAGGGAGGCGAGATCTCTCAGGGGGTCCCTGGGAGAGAGGGAGGCTGAAGGAGATTCTTAAGGCCTCTAGCCCGGCTCTCTTTCTGGACTCACCCACGATGCCTCAGTGACCTCAGCATCTCTTCAGTGAAGTATCAGCATTCTGAGACCTGCCATGATCTGCCCTCCACCCCGACCACCACACGCACCTTCCAGTCTAGGGAAACTTCCACTGCGAAATCATGGTGCACATCCTAGATGCATTTCCTTAGCATCAGCGTGTGTTGCACGTAGGCCAGCGTGACTTGTTCCAGAAGCCTACTCCAGCAACAAGAACAGTGTTATCCTCAAGGACCTGGCAGTTTAATGGAGTCAGTGTCCCATGCGGCAGGCAGCCAGGGCCTCCGAGGAGAGCATGGGTGAGAATTGCATGGAAAGAGTCTGGTCTTGTCTGGGGCAGTTGGGGGATTCAGGCTCCAAAGTCAGCACATGCCCGCTCTGAGAACCCACTCTTGGAAACCAGATGTCTCTGCAAGGAGGGGGAGAGTCCCCATAAATCAATGGCTTTCTTCCCTCATAGTCTAGCAGACTGCCCCAGGCTAGGAGAGCAAGTCCCATCCAACTGGAAGCTTCTGGCACTGGTGTACCCAGAGTTCATAGCCTAGCATGGCTTAGAGGAGACTTGGGTCTGACCCTACCCCCCATCTCTGACAGAAACCGCACTACTCTAAGGTAGTTCCTGGCCACCTTGTGAGTGACCACGGCCCCCACAGCCCGTGGGGCAGGCTGCTACTTGGGGCCTCTCCCTACCTCTCTAGCTCTCACCAGCCCAGTTGGCTTGGTGTGGCAACCCAGACTGCTACGTCCTGGGCATCTCTCCTCAGTTCTTCCCTACTCAGCCCCCCACACCCAAAAAGAAAGGCCCTCCACCCACCCCACATAGATTCCCTGGCCCACCGTCTAAGGGAGAAGGCTGAGGGAACATTTGGTGTGATTCCCATTCCGGGCGCTCTCCCCCTGGCCTGCAGACAAGACAGTCCATCTCCGGGCCATCTGCTCTGCGGTCGTCACCCCTGTGCTCCACTCCTTCGCCCCCAGGTCAGTCCCAGGGCTCAGTCCCATACCTGCCTCTGGGGCTCTGCCCTCCACCTCTCGGAATCATGGGGAAGGAACGGCTCCTCAGTTTCTCGGTGCCTGAGGTCCCGTGTCAGGGTGGCCCGGGGCCAGGCTTAGGATGAAACAAGATGTGGCTGTGAAGGGTAGGAGCGAATCACTTTCATGTGGAAGGATTTTCCTGTTTCCCCATCTTTCCCTTTAGCTTTATGGCCACAGAAGGATTACTGGGCCCAAGGGCATAACTTCCGTTCAAGTTTCTTTTTCTTGTCTTTTAAGTTTATTTACTTATTTTGAGAGAAAGACAGAGAGAGCAGACAGGGGAGTGGCAGAGAGAGAGAGAGAGAGAGAGAGAGAGAGAATCCCAAGAAGTCTGTATGCTGTCAGCGCAAGCCCGATGCAGGGCTCAAAGCCGGGAAGCATGAGCTCATGACCTGAGATGAAATGAAGAGTCAGACGCTTAACTGATGAAGCCACCCAGGTGCCCCCTCCCTTAAGGTTTCTTATGTACCTGCCAGAGAATATTCATCTCTTTCTAAACGAGTTGTTTTATACCCCTAGCCTGCATGATACCCCATCTTCATTATTTCTAATTATTGCCACTTTGATATCTGAAAATGACTTTTGTGTGTGTGTGGTTGTGTTCATTTCCATTTTTTTTTCACTCGTAAGATGACTATGTTCTCACAGTTTGCTCAGGTCCTTTGTCACTTTATATTTGGGGTACCTACTGGTGTTAAAAAAAATTTTTTTTTAATGTTTATTCATTTTTGACAAAGAGAGAGCATGAATGAGGGAGGGGCAGATTGAGAGGGAGACACAGAATCGGAAGCAGGCTCCAGGCTCTGAGCTGTCAGCACAAAGCCCGACGCGGGGCTCGAACTCACAGACTGTGAGACCATGACCTGAGCCGAAGTTGGTCGCTCAACCAACTGAGCCACCCAGGCGCCTCTGGTATTTTTGTTGTTGTTGTTGTTCTGTTAAATTAACTTTTAATGAGTTCCTACTTTGTGTCATGCAAGAACTATGCAAGGCCATTAAGGTATAGAGATGAAGCGAACACATGCCTGACCCTTCATATGACAGTCTTCATGGGAGAGCAGGGCTCCTAATGAGATCATTTTTCATACCATAGTAAGATATTTGCATCAAGCACACGGAAAAGGAGTGTTTTCTGATGAAAGAAAATACTGGAACCGGGTAGTGGCAATATAAGAATGAACTAACAGAAGAAAACAGAGGAAAACACAGATAGAAAGGACGGCAGTAGGGGCGCCTGGGTGGCTTAGTCGGTTAAGCGTCCGACTTCAGCTCAGGTCATGATCTCACGGTTCATGAGTTCGAGCCTCGAGTCCAGCTCTGTGCTGACAGCTCAGAGCCTGGAACCTGCTTTGGATTCTGTCTCCCTCTCTCTCTGCCCCTCCCCCATTTATGCTCTGTCTTTCTCTCAAAAATAAACATTAAAAAAATTAAAAAAAAAAAAAAAGACAGCAGGAATAAAGGCCCAGGGGCACAAAGCAGCACTAGGTAGTGAAGAGCCCAGCAGCCGTGGGTGGAGGTGGGAGAGCAGGAGGGTTTGAAAGATGAGGCAGTTGGGGCTAGAAGGGGCCAGAATACGAATGGCCTTGAACTCTACTTGACGGAGTTTAGACCACTTTTTGGAGATAAGGAAGAGCTGTTGGGCCTCGAGTAGTGTCTGGGCCTTGAATTTTCTGTGGGTTCACTGCCCATCCTCTCCGTGGCAGAAGCGCCAGCAATGCCTTCAGGGTCTCCTGCAGCAGAGGCAACATTCACAGGCTAACATTATGTCATCCACGCAATGGGCCCATTTTACTGGTGTGGGGAAGGACAAGAAGACGTCTCGGGCTACCATCTTATGACATATTGTGGGGCTATGCAGGTAACCTTGGGGAGGCACTTGGAAGGCACCTTTTATTATTATCCCTCCCACGTGAAGACAAGTTGAGTTTAGTTACCAGAAACTTGTCAGAGTCTTTTCCGTGAACTTCCTTGAAGATGAAGCACTTTTGCAAAAAACACTTCCTGCCAAAGCGGCAGAGTAGAATCTGCAGGTGACAAAAGGCTTAAAAGAGTTAAAGATCTGATAAGAGCTCACAAGAAGGCAACCGACAAAAGAATTTGGTTATTTCTGTGACACACATTTTATTTATTTCTTTATTTATTCAATTTTTATTTCAACAGTTTTTTTTAAGTTTATTTATTTTTGAGAGAGAGAGAGAGAACGAGTAGGGGCTCGATCTCGTGAACTGTGAGATCATGATCTGAGCCGAAATCGAGAGTCAGACGCTTAACCGACTGAGCCACCAGGCACCCCTGTGACATACATTTTAAAATCATGACTGATAACACTATAGCAGGACATCAGGCTTTAGGAATTTCATATAAATATATCCTTTAAAAAAGTTTAGCATCATTTTTTTTGACATGCTTCCCATGAAATATAACATATACAAAAATTACGTTGTAAAAAAACATAGCTCTTTGAATAGAGACGACTCAGTTTTTTAAACAAAGACCCAGTAAAGACAAAACAGAATCTTTGTTTTGTAGACAGATTACATTAGAGGGAAAGAGAAACTGTTGTTTACAATTTCTTATTAAGAGCAGGCCAATATCTAAGAAAACTTTGTCCTCTTAACAGAGAGAAAACCAAATTCTAATTTAGCATGAGTGTACTTTTTGATATTAAAATTCTCATTTTTTTCTTTTTTTTCAGTTTTTAAAAAATTGTTTTTAATGTTTTTTTATTTTTGAAAGAGACAGAGACAGAACGTGAGTGCGGGAGGGGCAGAGAGAGAGAGGGAGACGCAGAATCCGAAGCAGGCTCCAGGCTCCGAGCTGTCAGCACAGAGCCCAATGCAGGGCTCGAACCCAAGAACTGGGAGATCATGACCTGAGCCAAAGTCGGACGCTCAACCTACTGAGCCACCCAAGAGCCCCCTTATTTTTCTCTTTTTCACTTATGTAAGTCCATTCCAATCTCTTAGCTTGACTACCTTTTCCATAGACCTTCCACAACTTTCTGCCCATTCAGCCTTTATCCCAAAACTGTGAATCAGGTATCCACTCACACAGCTATAGCTTTTTACTGATATTTGTGATCTTATGGAGGCTGTGGACTAGAATTGGGGCACGGGAACTGGTGCAGCAGTCTGTCTTTTTCAAAGCCTCCCCCTTTTCCCCTTTGGTCTCTTTGGTCAATGTTTCATTTATTTCCTGGAGTGTTTATGTTTCAAAGGCATGATACAATTTACAACTTCCCAGGACAGAGAAAGAATGCAAGTTTTCTCCTCAGAGGGTTTAGGTAATTGCTATGGAAAATTTCCCTTAGGCGCCTGGTTGGCTCAGTTGGTAGAGCATGTGACTCTCAATCTCAGGGTCATGAGTTCAAGCCCCATGTTGGATGTGGAGCCTAGTTGAAAATTTCTTTTTTTCTCAGTATAAGGGGTCAGAAAGCATTTCGTACATTTCTTCATGAAACCTAACATCCTCCTCTTCTCTTTCCTCACTTTCTCAGGGATTCCACCTCTTCACATCCTAATCAGGCTTTGTCACAAATGCTCGGATCTTAATCTGAGGCATTTTAGGCTCTCCTAGCTTTGCCAAATGTCACGCTATAAGACCTCTAACTTGGGGTGCCTGGCTGGCTCATTGGGCGGAGCATGTGACTCTTGATCTCAGGGTCGTGAGTTTGAGCCCTACATTGGATGTACAGATTACTTAAAAAAAAAGTCCTTGGGCGCCTGGGTGGCGCAGTCGGTTAAGCTTCCGACTTCAGCCAGGTCACGGTCTCACGGTCAGTGAGTTCGAGCCCCGCGTCGGGCTCTGGGCTGATGGCTTGGAGCCTGGAGCCTGGAGCCTGTTTCCGATTCTGTGTCTCCCTCTCTCTGCCCCTCCCCCGTTCATGCTCTGTCTCTCTCTGTCCCAAAAATAAATAAACGTTGAAAAATAAATTTTTAAAAAAAGTCCTCTAACTCATTATCCTGTTCCCCCACCTCGTCTGCCATCCCCAAAACTAGTACAACCACACATTCTTCTTCTTTTTTTTTTTTTTTTAAATTTTTTTTTCAACGTTTATTTATTTTTGGGACAGAGAGAGACAGAGCATGAACGGGGGAGGGTCAGAGAGAGAGGGAGACACAGAATCGGAAACAGGCTCCAGGCTCTGAGCCATCAGCCCAGAGCCTGATGCGGGGCTCGAACTCACGGACCGCGAGATCGTGACCTGGCTGAAGTCGGACGCTTAACCAACTGCGCCACCCAGGCGCCCCCACACATTCTTCTTTAAAAAAAAAATTTTTGGGGGGGTGCCTGGGTGGCTCAGTCAGCTGGGCATCCAACTTCAGCTCCGGTCACGATCTCGCGGTTTGTGGATTCGAGCCCTGAGTTGGGCTCTGTGCTGACAGCTCAGGGCCTGGAGCCTGCTTCGGATTCTGTGTCTCGTTCTCTCTCTGCCCCTCTCCCACTTGTTCTCTGTCTCTCAAAAAGAAATAAATGTAAAAAAATTTTTTTAAAGATAAAATAAAGAATAATTTTTTAATGTTTATTCATTTTTGAGAGACACAGAGAGGCAGTGTGAACAGGGGAGGGGCAGAGGGAGACACAGAATCCGAAGCAGGCTCCAGGCTCCGAGCTCTGAGCTGTCAGCACAGAGCCCAACACAGGGCTTGAACCCATGAACCACAAGATCATGACCTGAGCAGAAGTTGGGCGCTTAACCGACTGAGCCACGCAGGCGCCCCGTTTCCTCACTTCAAAATAAATGCCACATGCAAAAGAATGGAATTAGGTCCCTTGCGTATGTGAGCACCATACGTGAAAATCAACTCAAAATGGATTAAAGACTTACACGTAAGATCTCACAGGTTTGGGGGGGGGGGGGTCCGAGCCCTGCATCCGGGTATCTGCTGCCAGCGCAGAGCCCAGTTCAGATCCTCTGTCCTCCTGTCTCTCTGCACACCCCCCACCCCCGGCTATCTCTCTCTCAAAAACAAACATTTTTTAAAAAAAGAAAATACAGGTTATTGTATGAGATTTCGTGAGGTCTTAACGGACAGGACTTTTATCTGCTGCTTACGTGGTGGCGGGCACTCCATAAGTCATCAATACTGTCTTGCGCATTAACTAGGGCGATAGAGGTTAACGCTCCCTCCGCGCAGCTTCCTGAAGCCCCCGACAAGCCCCGCCCCTGTCGCCAAGTTCACAGGTGCCTGCGCAGCCTGTGCGGCGGCACCAACCAGAGGCACGCACAGACCCCAAGGGACGGGGAACCTAGGGAGGGCTGGGGGAGACCTAGAAGGGAGGGGCTGGAGTGGGATGTGAAAAGCCCGCCGAGGTGCTCAAGGAGACGTGAGAGGCGGGGAGAGAAAGGGGAGATGCTGGAGGGGCGACGTGGCCCCACGGCAGGAGCCGGTTCCAGGCGGGGGCGCCTGGGTGCTCCAGGTCAGATTACGGGGGCCCGACACCCGCAGTGACTTGGCAGAACGCCGGCTCCCCACCGGGCGAAACAGGCACCCACCCATCGCTGGATCCACCAGGCTCCTCGCTCATCGCGTAACCTAAACGCCCCCCCCCCCGCCGCCCCGTCCCCGCCTGCAAACCAAGGAGTTAATTGCTTCAACCCTGAGATCTTTCTCGTACCTTCCAGCTCTGTTGGGGGCTGGCCAAATGCAAGCTCGCTCCCAGAGCCAAACCGTAGCTCCTTAGCGACCAATGCCAGGGTGACTGGTGATGGAGAGCCGCTGGGGGCCTCAGGTGCTGGAAGAGGAGTATTTACTGTCGGCCTTCACACACCTTATGTCTGGAAAAGCTGCGTCGGAGCACCAGGGGGATGAAGGGGGGGTATCTGCTAGCCCCCCTTATTAGTGGCTTCTAAATGCCACTCACCACGAGAAGATTCAGGGCTCTTTGAAGAAATCGCTTTTTCTAGGGCTGAGCCAGGAAAGTACAAGATGAGCTTGGAACATCTTGTGCCAGAAAGTAAGGGAGTGCTCAGAGGATGCTGGGGACATATCAGAATGATACGAGAGGCAGCCCAAAGAGGGTCTCACTGGGTCAAATCTGGACAATTGAAGCACCAAAATAAATAATATTAAGACTTCTAGTTCCCACCAAGTTGGAGTAGCCCCATTCCTCCCAAACCCTCCCGCTTGCAACTAAAGATTCCTGTAGCACAACAAACAGGAAGTTCTGAAAGGTGGAAAGAAAACAAACTTCCTAAGGACCCCCAGGATTTGAGAAATAACAGGGCAGTGAATTTCCTCAGCTGCCTCACTGCCACCTGTAAGCCCTGGATGGGGGCCCATCCAGAACCGCCCACAGGAGCGGAAGAAAAATAAAAAATAAAAAGCCACGGGGAAAGTCTGCTCCCCTTGGCCAAAGGTGCCAAAATACAGGTGGACTAACAACAGGAAACTTTTTAGGTAATACCAGCCCCGCAGCAGCCGGCTACCAATGGAAAATTCACCCCCACTCACTTGAACAGATTACACCAGGCAGCGAGAGAGGGGATCTAATCCAGAATTGCACATTCTCCTCACTTCTCGGGTCAGCAGGGCCCAGCAAGCAGGTGAGTTTACAATCCCACACAGAGATGAGGAGATGACGCAAGCCTGTGCCCTAATTTTGCTGGGGACACATTTCCTGCTGAGGGAGGAGACGAGTTTCCAGGCAGTGTAAGTGGTGTTGGATGGGTTGCATCTCCCATATATTTGCTGAGTTTTTGTTTAGTGGTTTTATCAATTGATAAGAGTGGGTGTTGAAGTCTTCAACTCAGTGCATCTGTTTATTTCTCCTTTCAGCTCCATTCGGGTTTTTTTTTTTAAATATTATTATTATTGAAGGGCGTGCGTGGGTGGCTTGGTTGGTTGAGTGTCCCAGTGTTGATGTCAGCTCGGGTCTCGATCTCAGGGTTGTGGGTTCAGGCCCCTCGTTGGGCTCCACGCTGGGCATGAAGCCTACTTAAAAAACATTACTGACGTATAGTTGACATGCAGGGTTATATTAGTTTCAGGTGTACGACATCGTGATTTGACAATTCTATGCATTATGCAGTGTGCTCACCACAATAAGCATAGCTACTGTCACCATGTAACATTATTACAGTATTGTTGACCCTGCTCCCTAGGCTGTACCTTTTTCATCCCCATGACTTATTTATTTTATAACTGGAGGTTTGCACCTCTTAATCCCCTTCACCTATTTCAGTCATCTCCCCATCCCTTCTCCCCTCTGGCCACCACCAATTTCTTCTTTGTATTTATCAGTGTGTTTCTGTTTGTTGTTGTTTTATTTTGTTTTAGTTTTTTAGATTCCACATATAAATGAAATCATATGGCATTTGGTTTTCTCTGCCTGATGTATTTTACTTAGCATAATACCCTCTGGGTCCGTCCATCTTGTGAGCGGCAAGACTTCATTCTCTTTTATGGCTGAGTAATATCCCATTGTATGTATATATACCACATCTGCTTTATCCATTCATCTATGGACCCACACTTGGGTGACTTCCGCATCTTCGCTGTTGTAAACAACGCTGCAACGAACATAGGGGTGCATGTGTCTTTTTGAACTAGTGTTTTTGTTTTCTTTGGGTAAATACCCAGTAGTGGAACTACTGGACCGTATGGTATTTCTTTTTAAAAATTTTTTTTTCAACGTTTATTTATTTTTGGGACAGAGAGAGACAGAGCATGAACGGGGGAGAGGCAGAGAGAGAGGGAGACACAGAATCGGAAACAGGCTCCAGGCTCTGAGCCATCAGCCCAGAGCCCGACGCGGGGCTCGAACTCACGGACCGCGAGATCGTGACCTGGCTGAAGTCGGACGTTTAACCGACTGCGCCACCCAGGCGCCCCATGGTATTTCTATTTTTATATTTAAAAACAACCTCCATACTGTTCTCCATAATGACTGCACCAATTTACGTTCCTACTGACAGCGTATGGCAATACTCATTATTTCTTGTGTTTTTGATACTAGTCATTCTGACTGGTGTGCATCAGTTTTTGGTTTACGTATTTTGAAGCTCTTTTGTCTGGTACCTGCACATTTAGGATTGTTACATCTTCCTGGTACGTTGATCCTTTTATCATTATGCAATGTCCCTCTTTGTTTTTACTAAAGTTTTTTTTTGTTTTGTTTTGTTTTTTGGGTTCTTTTTGTTTTGTTTTTGTTTTGTTTATCTGATATGGTGTTAAATATACATGGAGAAAAGATTTAAGACAATTACATTTAAAAAGTGGGAAGGGTAAAGGAAGTAAGGTTTCTAGACCTCATTCAAAGTAGCAAATGCTGATACCAATAGATAAGTTACATTATCTACTGGTTACGGAAGGCAACCACTAAGAAATCTATACAAAGCTCCACACTCAAAACACTATAAATAAGTCAAGATGGAATCCTAAAACATCTTCAAGGACCCCACAGGAAAGTAAGAAAAGAGAAAGGAATAAGAAACAGAGAAAACAGGGGCGCCTGGGTGGCTCAGTCAGTTGAGCGTCCGACTTCGGCTCAGGTCATGATCTCACAATCTGTGAGTTCGAGCCCCTCGTCGGGCTCTGTGCTGACAGCTCAGAGCCTGGAGCCTGTTTCAGATTCTGTGTCTCCTTCTCTCTCTGACCCTCCCCCATTCATGCTCTGTCTCTCTCTGTCTCAAAAATAAATAAACGTTAAAAAAAAACAGAAACAGAGAAAACAAACAAAAAACACATTAGCATGGCAGACTTACACTCTAACATATCAATAATGATCTTAAATGTAAATGATCTAAGTTCATCAATTAAGACACATTGGCAGAGTGGATTAAAAACATGACCAAATACCATGCTAGAGGGGCACTTGGGTGGCTCAGTTAGTTAAGCTACCAACTCTTGGTTTCGGCTCAAATCATGATCTCATGGTTTGTGAGATCGAGACCCACGTCGGGCTCTGTGCTGACTGTTCGAAGCCTGCTTAGGATTCTCTCTCCTTCTCTTTCTGCCCTTCCCCCACTCACACTTATGCTCATGTGCTCTCTCTCAAAATAAATCAGTAAGAAAAACTTAAAAAAACAACAACAAATAACATGCTAGAATAAAGAACTCCCAAAAGTCAACAATAAAAAAAGCAAGCAATCCCATTAGAAAATGGGCAAAAGGTATGAAGAGACATTTCACTGAATGGGATATGCAGTGGCAAATAAGCCACGAGATGTTCAGCCCCATCGTCCATTAGGGAAATTAATACTGAAACCACAAAGAGCTATCACTGCACACCTGTCAGAATGGCTACGATCAAACACACAAGAAACAACAGGTGTTAGCGAGTACCTGGAGAAAGGGACCCCCTCCTGAACTGTTGGGCACGCAAACTGGTGCATCTACTGTGAAAAAGAGTATGGAGTTTCCTGAAAAAGTTAAAAACAGAACTACTCTACCATCCCGCAATCACACTACTGGGTATTTACCCCCAAAATACAAAAACACTGGGGCACCTGGGTGGCTCAGTCAGTTAGGTGTCCAACTTCGGCTCAGGTTATGATCTCACAGTTGGTGAGTTCGAGCCCCACGTCGGACCCTGTGCTGACGGCTAAGAGCCTGGAGCCCGCTTCGGATTCTGTGTCTCCCTCTCTCTCTCTGCCCCTCCCCTGCTCGTGCTCTCTCTGTCTTTTAAAACTGAATAAATGTCAAAAAAAGTTTTTTATTTTGTTTAATGTTTATTTATTTTTGAGAGAGAGAGGCAGTATGAGCGGGGGAGGGGCAGAGAGACAGGGGGACACACAGAATCCGAAGCAGGCTCCAGGCTCTGAGCTGTCAGCACAGAGCCCGACGAGGGGCTCAAACCCACGAACTGTGAGATCATGACCTGAGCTGAAGTCGGCCACTTAACCGACTGAGCCACCCAGGTGTGCCCCCCCCAATTTTTTTAATAACTCTTATAGACTAAAGATGAAGACAATGAAAGCCTTTTTCTCCCTTACCAACTTGGAAGTTTTGATGCCAAAATAGCATGTATTTCCAGGTGCTGTGGCTTCCCCCTATTCAATTAATGCCCTGGCATGGTTCTGGTTTGGGTGGTGATTAGTTTAATTGCTTCTTGTATGGCATTTTCTTCCTCTATGTCTCACTGCTTTTAAAACTGAAGATATTTGGGGTGCCTGGGTGGCTCAGTCGGTTGAGCTTCCGACTTCGGCTCAGGTCATGATCTCGCGGTCTGTGAGTTCGAGCCCCACGTCGGGCTCTATGCTGACAGCTCAGAGCCTGGAGCCTGTTTCAGATTCTGTGTCTCCCTCTCTATGACCCTCCCCCGTTCATGCTCTGTCTCTCTCTGTCTCAAAAATAAATAAACATTAAAAAAAACCTTATATTTAAAGGGTTCTGAGATTTTCCCTCGATTAAAAGTTTTCACTATTTTTTCTATATGCTATTTTTGACAAATTCCGATAAGTTTCAGATATTTCTAGGGTATCTAGTAGTTATTTGGAGAAAAAACAAAAATTCGTCATCTATCTTACTCCTTATGCCACAAGAAATTCCTTCTGGATAGAAGCTTTAAATGCTAAAAACAAAACAATACAATACAAACCCAGACAAACCTAAAAAAAAAAAAGACATTGGGAGTATTAAATTAAAACAAAGGCAAATATATGTTTTTAAAACTCAGGTTTGAATCCAGGTTCTTTTTTTTAAGTTTATTTATTTATTTTGAGAGAGAAAAAACACAAATGGGGGAGGGGCACAGAGAGAGGGAAAGAGAGAGAATCCCACTGTTAGCGCAGAGCCCCATGTGGGGCTCGAACTCACGAATCATGAAATCATGACCTGAGCCGAAGTCGGATGCTCAACCGACTGAGCCAGCCAGGCACCCCAAAGGTGAATATTTCTATAACTGACAAATCAGATGTCATGAAAGAAAAAGAACTGACAAATTAAGCCTCCTAAAAATATAATTGTGTATGCTTCTGAACATTTTGCTATTCTTATACCAGCATTTTTTTTTACCAGAAATGAGTTGAGTGAATGGTTATTGCTTTGCAATTTATTTTTATTCACTTGGCAATAAAATAATGGTGTCTTTCCAAAGTAGTGCCTTTGTTTTAATGGGTGTATAAGTATCTCATTATATTGAAATCGAGAATGTATTCTCTTTCATATTCTTCTCTTTTGTAAATGTCTTAACTGACTAGGTTATAGGAGAAGCAAAGAATAAGCCTACACCAATATTTATAATGCCTACAGATTCTTTTCAAAGGGTTTCAAAGCACCTAATCCAATGTTTTTTTTGTGACATCCTCTGTTCCAGTGTGTGACTGGACATAAGTGATTCTGGAAAAAAAATGCTGAGTCACAGGACATATAGTTTTTTTCACCACTCCCAGGTGGACATGAATCTTAATATTAAAAAAAACAATAGTAATTAAGATTCTGAAGACAATAAAGTTATGGATGTTGGAAAATTGAATCGTTTTTGATGAGGGAAACAAAGGCATTGTAGATTAAATTAAAATCTCCTCACAGCTTGCAGCCCACTGAGAGACACTGGAAATGTGCGGAGCGTGACCTTCCTAGAGGAACTCATGGCTGCCTTAGTGCCTTAATGTTTATATTTAACAACTAAAAGTAACTTTATCTTAACAGCTGAAAGCCTTGCATCAAAATTCCTTGGAGACTTGATCACTATTCCCCCTCCCTCCACAAACTTAAAAGTACACAATCAGTCACTCCTCACAACCGCAGTGCAGCTCTTTCTGCCCATGGGGTCCTGTCCCTGTGATATAATAAAATCACTTTTTGCACCAAAAATGGCTCAAGAATTCTTTCTTATCCATTTGCTCATGAACCCCACTTTAAATTTCGTCAGTTTTGCTTTCCAGAGCGATGATAAAGATGTGCCATTTTAATTATTAACTTTAAAAAATAGGGGCGCGTGGGTAGCTCAGTCAGTTGAGCGTCCAGCTCCTGATTTTGGCTCAGGTCTGGATCCCAGGGTTGTGGGTTCGAGCCTCTCGTCGGGCTCTGTACTGACAGCTCAGAGCCTGGAGCCTGCTTCGGATTCTGTGTGTGTCTCTCTCTCTGCCCCTCCCCTGCTTGCACTCTGTCTCTCTCACTCTCAAAAATAAATTAAAAACAACAACAACAAAATAAGAAAATTTCCCTTACACCCTCCGTGGCCTGTTTCCTTCCAGAAAATTCCGTGGACAGGATTTTGCACATAGCCCGGCAGAGGGCCCTGTGTTCCTGGCCACAATCAGGCTTATGTAGGAGACACTGCAGACCCAGTTAGGACGGAAATCAGGAATGAGGGCTTCTAACCTCCCACACTCCACCCACAGGGCTATCAGTTTCCATTCACAGCTGTTCAGGCATGTAATATAACAGCTTAGGAGAAATACATTCAAAAGGAATACATCACAATGGTAAAGGATGGTTATTACTGACGAGATAATGGCTGATTTTGCCACATTCTTTTATTTTCCTGATTTTAATGGTAGCACATGTATTTTGTTTTGAATATTCCACTTTCAAAAAGAAAATACAGAAGAAAGAAAAAACAAGAGAAAGGAAGTAAATATATGCTTATCAAAAAGATTCAAAACATTTAGACCCACTTTTTAAAAAACTTATTAAGAGCATTTTTAGAACAGTATAAAATAACCTAGGGGCACCTGGGTGGCTCAGTCGGCTTATTGTCTGACTTCGGCTCAGGTCATGATCTCGCACTCTGTGAGTTCTAGCCCCACATCAGGCTCTGTGATGACAGCTCAGAGCCTGGAGCCTGCTTCGCATTCTGTGTCTCCTTCTCTCTTTGTGCCCCTCCCCTGGCTCTGTCTCTCTCTCAAAAATAAATAAACATTAAAAAAAATTTTAAGTAACATGCATGAGAATGACCCATTTAACCTTTATCTAATTTGTCATTTTTATCCTTTCAGCAAAAAAAGTGGAAGAATCGACTTACGTGAAGAAGGCACGGATCACTTTTCCAGAAACAAATTTTATCTTGATTTCAAGGAGGAAAAAACTGTCTGTGATGACTTTCTGTCATTCAAGTATATTTTGAATTAAAGGGTCATTTGTGTGTTTATTCCACAAATATTGGGAGATTACTTTTATGTACCAGGCATTTTTCATTCCATAAACTTCCTCCCCACCCCCACCCCCAATAGGTTTTCCTGCCTAATCTAGATCACAAGCCCTTCTCATTAGGAAACTAGCATGGTTACTATTTTCATTCCGTCTGGTAGATCTTTGTCTCCCCAACCCCAGCTGTCACTTGGCTAAGGCCCCTTCTTTCCTTAGTTCTTCAAGTATTTTTCATGGAGAACTTCTCGTCCCCCCACCACAACTGGCTTCTGCCTGTGGGGCAGTCCCATCCTCAGGACCCCTGGATGGGCGCCTTCATCAGACTCTTCCAGACACCAGGTTTTCCGCTTAACTGTGGGGACCAGGAAGGAAGGCCAGGAAACCCCTGAGCCAAATCTGCTGACATGGAAGTCCCCTGTATGCAGAAGTGGACTGTACTTAAAGATTAAGTAGGTTTGTAAACATTCTCTAGTTTCAAGCCAGGGTATTTCCTCTTTCCCATCATATTTTATTTTACATTTTTAAATGTTTATTTCAAAATGATTTTATTTGTTTACTTTTAAATGTTTTATTTATTTTTGAGACAGACAGACAGACAGACAGAGTGCGAGCAGGGGAGGGGCAGAGAGGGAGACCGAGGATCTGAATGAATCAGGCTCTCCACTGAGAGCTGAGAGCCCGATGCAGGGCTCCAACTCACAATGAAATCATGACCTGAGCCGAAGTCGGAAGCTTAATCGACTGAGCCACCCAGGTGCCCCTACTCGGAAATGATTTTAAATTTACAGAAAACTTGCAAGAATAGTACATAGACACTTTTATGATGAATAGGATATTTTGTAGACTCAAACCCCTCCCAACCAGTTAATATTCGTTGATTACTCTTGCCTAAATTAAGAATGATTGAAAGCGGAGATTTTCTTTTTTAAAATGTGTATTTATTTATTTTGGGGAGAGAGAGCGTGAGAGAGCACACAAATAGGGGAGGGGCAGAGAGAGAGGGATACAGAGAATCTGAAGCGGGTTGTAGGCTCTGAGCTGTCAGCACAGAGCCTGACTCGGGGCTTGAACCCACAAGCTGTGAGATCATGACCTGAGCCGAAGTTGAATGCTTAACCAACTGAGCCACCCAGGCGCCCCTGAAAGTGGTGATTTTCTAACTCTATCAATTTTTTTTCTACATTTACTAATTGTATTCTACTGTAAGGCACCTGGTATAGATTAAAAAGTTTGCATCCTTCCAAAATTCCTATGTTGAAAATCTAATAACCAAGGTGACGGTGTTAGAAGGTGGGGCCTTTGGGAAGGGATTAGGTCATGATGATGGAGCCCTCATGAATGGGATACAAGCGACCCAGATAGCTCCCTCTCCCCTTCTACCAAGTGAAGACAGTGATAAGTTGGCAGTTTGCATCCTAGAAGGCCTTCACCAGAACCGCGCCATGCAGGCACCCTGATCTTAGACTTCCTGCCTCTAGAAGTGTGAGAAATAAATTTCTGTTGTTTCTAAGCCACCCGTTCTGTGGTATTTTGTAATCGCAGCCCAAACAAACTAACATAGCACCCTTATTTATCCATTTGTGCCTGTATGTTGTACATGTGTGTGTATGCACTTATTATGAGTACGGGTTCAAGGATTCTTATTAAAATGGTTATAATCTGTTACTAAGCATTTATTTTGATACTCAAATGATCCCATTTTTGGCCAGTGGAAGCCCCTGCAAGCTGGCTTTTGTGTCCTTTTGACATGTCTGCATCAGTGAGCACATCCTTACTTAATTGCACAAAAATGTGTTCCAAGTTCATGTGTTTTCCCTGCCCCAGTTCCTTCTAACGGGGAATAAAATTGAAAAACCAAGATTTGTCTGCATTTTAAAGTTTTTCATTTATGGTTTGTCAATTATAACTTACATTTTCCTTTTAACCGTTAATATTGAGTATTATTTTCCTTTTTAAAAATTTTTTTATTTTTGTAAGTTTATTTTTGAGAGAGAGAGAGAGAGCACAAGCAGGGGAGGGGCAGAGAGAGAGAGGGAGAGAGAGAATCCCAAGCAGGCTCCACACTGACAGTGCAGAGCCTGATGTGGGGCTCAAACCCATGAGCCATGAGGTTGTGACCTGATCCAAAATCAAGAGTTGGACGCTTAACCAACTGAGCCACTCAGGCACCCCAATATTGAGTATTTTTGAAGCAAATCATTTTAAATGTAAACACTTTTATTCCATTATCATTTTATTTATATTGTGACAGAGTATGTTAAAATCCTGTACACCTATTTCAGGGGTGCTGGGTGCCTCAGTCAGTTAAGCATCTGACCTCAGCTCAGGTCATGATCTCATGGTGAGATTGAGCCCTGCGTCGGGCTCTGTGCTGACAGCTCAGAGCCTGGAGCCTGCTTCAGATACTGTGTCTCCCTCTTTCTCTGCCCCTCCTCTGCTTGTGCTCTCTCTCTCTCTCTCAAAACTAAATAAACATTAAAAAAATTTTAAATCAACCCACCTATGTTGGTCCAAAGGTACACACTTTCAGTTATAAGATGAATAATTTCTGCGGATGTAACATACAGCATGCTGATTATGGTTAATAATACTGTATTATATACCTGAAATTTGCTAAAAGAATAAATCTGAAGTGTTCTCACTACAAAAAGATGACAATTATGGAAGGTGATGGATATGTCCAATAGCTTCATTGTGGTAATCATGTCATAATGTATAGGTATATCAAATCATTATATTGTACATTTTAAATATATATGATTTTTATGGTCAATTATACCTCAATAAAGCTAGAAAAAAATCCCCAACTCACCTAACGGTGGATACTCTGATGTGGCGTCTAGATGTTCCTTTAAGCAATAACTTGTGGCCCCAGCTGCTGGGAGCGCTGGGAGCATAATCTTTAGCCACCAGCCCTTGCAAGGGTGGCCACAGTTGCAGAGGGACACCTAGCACGAGGCCATGCTCTCTCTCGGTCCACACCCAGTCACTGACTGATGAGGAGGTAGAAAGGCCTGGCTATCTTCAGCCCAGCTCTGGAAATCTCTGATTGGCCACCCTCCATCCAGAGCTTTCCTACATGATCAGCCAAGGCTGTCCAAGGGACTGCACATAACATCTCGACTTGCCCTTTTGTCCAATCTGGCCTCTCCCCCATTGCTTCCATGTGCACTGATGCCAAGAACATTCCCGAATAAACAGTCTGAACACTAAACTCCATTGCAGGGCCTTCGTATTAGAAAACCCGATCTGCAACATCACCTTTCTACCTTGTAGCCTACGCTGTCAGATTTTAAAGGAAATGACCAACATTGTGACTATCTGGTCAGATGGATGAGTCTTTGGCTGTAAGGTATATGGTTTCAACAAACTTCTGTGTATGATATAGTTAATATTATGTGTCTAGATTGCACCTCAAGCTGCAAAGCTTCAGCCTACTGTGAAATGTGTGCCTTTTGAACGAAGATGTAAATGGAAAAAAATCCGTTAACCCAGTTTAGATTTTTATTAGTATGTACAAATCCTAAGCCACAGAGACTCTTGGATTCAACATGAAAATCTGTCTCCTAATTGTGAAAAAAAAATTACTGCTCTAGAAATGTAAGGATTTTATCTGAATTAAAACTTCATATTGAGGGGCACCTGGCTGTCTCAGTCGGTAGAGCATGTGACTCTTGATATCAGGGTTGTGAGTTCGAGCCCCACGTTGAGTGTAGAGATGACTTAAAATCCTTAAGCAATAACCCTCATATTAATGATAAAAATGTCTTTCACCATCCTGGCCTTTTTTGTGTCTTTTTCTAAAAGAAAAAGCGTGAGTGGGGGAGGGGCAGAGAAAGAGGGAGATCGAATTGGAAGCAAGCTCCAGGCTGAGTTGTCAGCACAGAGCCTGATGTGGGGCTTGTGGTCGCGAACCGCGAGATCATGACCTGAGCCGAAGTCAGGTGCTTAACCGACTGAGCCTCCCAGGTGCCCCTTGTTTTTTTTTCTTTTGTGTCACATAAAACTTACAATTAATCTGAATAGAAACATTTTGGGGCTCCTGGGTGGCTCAGTCGGTTTAGCATCCAACTTAGGCTCAGGTCATGATCTTGCTGTTCAAGAGTTTGAGCCCCGCATCTGGCCCTGTGCTGACAGCTCAGAGCCTGGAGCCTGCTTCCGATTCTGTGTCTCCCTCTCTTGCCGCCCCTCCCCTGCTCACGCTCTATCTCTCTCTCTCTCTGAAAAATAAAGAAACATTAAAAAAATTTTGTTTTAATCTGAATAGAAACATTTTATATCAGAATAAAATATTTGCATCTTCTTGAAATGTAATTTTAGTACAATACAAATTCAATATAAATGATACGTATTTAGTGCAATATAAATATGTATTAAAAAATATAAATTTGGGGGTGCTTGGTTGGCTCAGCCGGTTAAGCATCTTACTCACGACCTCACAGTTTGTGAGTTCGAGCCCCGTGTTGGGTTCTACGCTGACAGTGCAGAGCCTGCTTGGGACTCTTTTTCTGCCTCTCTCTCTGCCTCTGTTTCTCTCTCTCTCTCTAAAATAAACAAACATTTAAAAAATATATATATACATATATTTATAAATTTTTAGTACAAGTCTCTGTTGAAATCTTTCAATAATGCCACTAGAGGGCCTACATTGTAGGAAACACTTGGTACCATAAAGGTTGCTAGGTTTAGCAATTGCTGGTTTTGAGAGCTTTAACAGCTTTTTAAAAAATATTTTATTTTTATTTCTTTATTCAAAAAAGTTTTAAATGTTTATTCATTTTTGAGAGACAGAGAGAACACAGCGTGAGCTGGGTCAAGGCAGAGAGAGAGGGAGACACAGAATCCGAAACAGGCTCCAGGCTCTGAGCGGTCAGCACAGAGCCCGATGGGGGGCTCGAAGTCACTAACTGCGAGATCATGACCTGAGCCGAAGTTGGATGCTTAACCGACTGAGCCACCCTAATATTTAATTTTTTTTTAATTTTTATTACTTTTTTATTTTGAGAGAGAGAGAGAGAACAAGAGGGGAAGGGGCAGAGAGAGAGGGAGAGAGAATCCCAAGCAGGCTCCTGTCAGTGTGAATCCTGATGTGGGGCTCAAACCCACAAACTGTGAGATCATGACCTGAGCCAAAACCAAGAGTCAGACGCTTAACTGACTGAGCCACCCAGGCACCCCAACAGCTTTAAAATAGAAAATAACTAGAGTGAAGAAAGCGAGGAAGTGAGGGAGAGATGTAGAAAGGCAGACCGTGACAATGAAGCATGAGGCGATGATGGGTTACAGGAAGGATCTTAAATGTCCTAGGGCCTAACTGTCCCCATATTGCTCTTCAGAATTACGAAGTGCCATTTCCCATGGGAACTCAAAATTCTTCTTTCTTTTTTCTTTTTTTTTAGTGAGAATATCAATGATCTTTATTTCTCTCTTGTACTTTATTATACTTTCTGAATTTTTCTTTTAAAAAAATTTTTTTATGTTTATTTATTTTTGACAGAGAGAGAGAGAGAAAGAGAGACAGAGCATGAGCGGGGGAGGGTCAGAGAGAGGGAGACACAGAATCTGAAACAGTCTCCAGGCTCTGAGCTGTCAGCACAGAGCCCCACGCAGGGCTCAAACTCACAGACCAAGAGATCATGACCTGAGTCGAAATTGGACGCTCAACCGACTGAGCCACCCAGGTGCCCCTGAATTTTTCTAACAGTACATTTAAGAAAGTCTTTTTAATGTTTATTTTATTGTTATTTTTAATGTTTACTTACTGATTTTGAGAGAGAGAGAGCGGGGGAGGGGCAGAGAGAGGGAGAGAAAGAATCCCAAGCAGGCTCCCTGTTGTCAGCATGGAGCACGACACAGAGCTCAGACCCATGAACCATGTAATCATGACCTGAGCCAAAACCAAGAGTTGGATGCCTAACTGAGTGAATCACCCAGGCGCCCCTATTTTTTTTTTTTTTTGATAGAGGGAGAGAGTGTATGTGGATGCTTGTGCACGCACGCAGGCAAGAGCAGAGGAGGGGCAGAGAGAGAGGGAGAGAGAATCCCAGTCAGAGAGAGATAGCCCCACCACAGGGGGACTCAATCATATGAAGAGATCATGACCTGAACTGAAATCAAGAGTCCATGGCCAGGGGCACCTGGGTGGCTCTGTTGGTTGAACGGTTGAACGTCTGACTTCGGTTCAGATCATGATCTTCCAGTGCTTGAGTTCGAGTCCCACGTCGAGCTCTGTGCTGACAGCCCAAAGCCTGGAGCCTGCTTTGGATTCTGTGTCTCCCTCTCTCTCTGCCTCTCCCCTGTTCATGCTGTCTCTCTCTCTCTCTTTCTCAAAAATAAATAAATGTTAGTAAATTTTTTTTAATTAAAAAAAAGTCCATGGCTTAACCAACTGAACCATCCAGACACCTCTATTTTTTATAACTTTTTATTTTAATTACAGTGTAGTTAACATACGGTGTTATGAGTTTCAAGTGTACAATATAGTGATTCAACACTTCCATACATCACCTAGTGCTCGTCACAACTGCACTCTTTAATCCCAATCACCTATTTAACCCATCCCCCCACCCACCTCCCCTCTGGTAACCATCAGTTTGTTCTCTATAGTTAAAAGTCTGTTTCCTGGTTTGTCTTTCTCTCTCTCTTTCTTTTCCCTTTGCTCATTTGTTTTGTTTCTTAAATTCCACATATGAGTAAAATCACATGTATTTGTCTTTCTCTGCCTTATTTCTCTTAGCCTTATACTGTCTAGCTCCGTCCATGTTGTTGCAAATGGCAAGATCTCATTCTTTTTTATGGCTGAATAGTATTCCGTTATATATATATATATATATATATATATATATATACACACACACCACCTCTTTATCCATTTATCAGTTGACAGATGCTTGGGCTGCTTCTATATCTGGGCTATTATAAATAATGGTGCTATAAACATTGGGATGCGTGTATCCCTTTGAATTAGTGTTTTTGTATTCTTTGGGTAAATACCTAGTAGTTCGATCATAGGGCAGTTCTACTTTTAACATTTTGAGGAACCTCCATACTGTGTTCCTCAGTGGCTGCACCAGTTTGCATTCCCACCAACAGTGCATGAGTGGGGAAGTCAAACTTTGAAAGAGAAAATGTTAAGAGAAACATCCTTCTGTGGCATTCTCAAGACCTTAGGCACCATATGTTTTTAGCATCAATTAAAATTCTTCTAATGTTAGAGCACCTGGGCGGCTCAGTCAGTTAAGCATCCAACTTCAGCTCAGGTCATGATCTCACAGTTTGTGAGTTCGAGCCCCGCGTCGGGCTCTGTGCTGACAGCTCAGAGCCTGGAGCCTGCTTCGGATTCTGTGTCTCCCTCTCTCTCTGCCTCTCCCCACCCTTTCAAAAATAAATAAACATTTAAAAAATAATAAAATAAAATTATTCTAATGTTACAATACAAATTACACCGTTAAGAGCAATACTGGGCATAAAGGAGTAGACATGGGCTTAGAGACCTAGGCTGGGCCCTGCTGAGAAAGGCATGTCTAGGTCTCCTCATTCTGTCCCTGGCAAGTTCAGCTTCCTCATCTGTGGGACCAAGGAAGGAAGGAAAGGGGTGTGATTTTCTCACTCCTCTTTGCCAGCCTCTGCCTGGACTGGTCTCAAGTTTGGACATCTCACTACATTAATGCTACAAGACACCTCTTTTCCTTCTCTGTTGGAAAAGGGTGCCCATGAGAGAGAATGAGATTTAGACTAGAAAAATAGGCATCAGCTATACAATTGTAAAGATTTTCAAATGAGTGTGCATTTTTTTTATATTGTATTTATTTTTGAGAGAGCACAAGCTGGGGAAAGGGCAGAGAGAGAGGGACAGAGGATCTGTGAGCCCGATGTGGGGCTTGAACTCACGAACTGTGAGATGATGACCTGAGCCAATGTCAGGTGCTCAACTGACTGAGCCACTCAGGTGCCCCTAAATGAGTATGCATTTGTGAGCACCAAAAATTTGTTGGGTTTTTTTTTAGCGATTTCCTGAAAGAACCACTGATAAAAAGGCATTTTGTCTAGTTTCCTTCTGTGTCTTTTGATAATATCATCTTTGCTCGTGTAGTTATTGAGAACATGAATCTGAAACAGAAATGTGTAATCTAAAGGAAAGAGATGTTCCCAGATCCCCATTCGTGGATGAGAAATATGGTGTATCAGTCTTTTGGAGCTGCCATAACAAAATACCACAGACTGAGTGGCTTACACAACAGAAATTTATCTCTCACAGTTATGGAGGCTGGAAGTCCAAGATCAAGGTGCTATCAAGGTAGGTTTCATTTTGAGACCTCTTCTCTTGGCTTGTAGGTGGCAGCCATCTCATTGTGGGCTCACATGACCTCTTCTTTGTGAAGGAGGAGAGAAGGAAGCTGGAAAGGAGGGAGGGAGAGGGAGAAGAGTGGGGTGGTGGGGAGAGGGGGAGAGAGAGAGAGAGAGAGAGAGAGAGGATGAGTGAATGAGTACTTTCTGGTGTTTCTTCCTATCAGAACACTAATCCATCAGGTCAGGACCCAACTCTTATGACCTAATTTAACCTTAATTAGTCCGTTAGAGACCCCATCTCTAAATACAGCCACACTGGGGGTTACAGTTTCAACACATAAATTTAAAAAAAAATTTTTTTTCAACGTTTATTTATTTTTGGGACAGAGAGAGACAGAGCATGAACGGGGGAGGGGCAGAGAGAGAGGGAGACACAGAATCGGAAACAGGCTCCAGGCTCTGAGCCATCAGCCCAGAGCCTGACGCAGGGCTCGAACTCACGGACCGCGAGATCGTGACCTGGCTGAAGTCGGACGCTTAACCGACTGCGCCACCCAGGCGCCCCTCAACACATAAATTTTGAGGGGACACAACATTCAGTCCATAACATACAGCAAAGATGCCTTCATTCTCTTCTGTAAATAAGTTGAATGTAATAGAGGTGCTTGTTCTCTCTCTCTCTTTTTAAATGTTTATTTATTTTTTTTTGAGAGAGACAGAGTGTGAGCAGGGGAGGGGCAGAGAGAGAAGGAGACACAGAATCTGAAGCAGGCTTCAAGCTGCCAGCCCAGAGCCCGATGTGGGCCTCGAACCCACAAGGAACCGTGACATCATGACCTGAGCCAACGTCAGATGCTTAACCAACTGAGCCACCCAGGTGCCCCTAGATATTCTTGTTCCCTATAAATATATTGGTAAATCTCTTTAAATATTAAAGCCGATGATGGAATACTCCACAATATGGGAAAAAGGTTTCAGAAGGTTCACACAATATTCATTCTACACCTAAAGATTTCGATTTCCTATAAAACAGCTGACAGGCAGAAAGATTTTATTTTTAAGTAATCTCTGTATCTAACGTCTGGCTTGAACTCACAACCCCGAGATCAAAAGTCACGCACTCTACTGACTGAGACAGCCAGGTGCCCCTAGGCTGTTTCTATGTCAAGCCCTTAGCTGTGCACTCAGAATTAAATCCAGGGATGACAGACAGGTCTTCTCAAGAGAAAGGATGTTCTCTGTACAGAAACTATTGCCAGTGTGTGTGTTGGGGTGGGGGGACACAGTTTCAGGGAAACAGCAGCTTTTACAGAGGCTCTGGCCAGAGTTATATCATTGTTTTGGGAAAAGCACTCAAGTCCTTGGTTTGGGGGATTGTGTGGAGTCATTAAGAAAAGGAGCAGACACTTCTATTTCCAACCAAGATGAAGTAACAGGGAATAAATATAACCTCCCATCTGAAAGAACCAAAAAATCCCAGACAATATAAATAAAACAATGGTTTTTAAGATACTGGACATCACGCAATGAAGGACAGTAATCCCTGAGAAACAGGAAATAAACAAGGACAGCTCTGTGATTGCTCCTGGCTTACTGTCTTAAGAGTTTCCAGACCCAGTAAAAGGCCAGGGAATGAGATAGAGACCAGTGGGCTCCTTGAGTTGAGGGATCTCCTGGTTGTGACAGTATACTATAATTTTGCAAGATGTTTCCATTGGGGGAAATTTTTAAAAGGGAACACGGATCTCTCTGTATTATTTCTCACAATTGCATTTGAATCTACCATTATCTTAAAATGAAAAGCTTAAAAAAAAACTTAACTTTAAAAGTAGGAGAAATAGGGGCACCTGGGTGGTTCAGTTGGTTAAGCGTCTGACTCTTGCTACCAGCTCAGATCATAATCTCACAGTTCGTGGGTTCGAGCCCTGTGTTGGGCTCTGCACTGATAGTGTGGAGTCGGCTTGCAATTCTCTGTCTCCCTCTCTCTTTCTGCCGTTCCCAAACTTGTACTCTCTCTCTCTCTCAAATAAACATTAAAAAAAATAGGATCTGAAAGCATTAAAAAGTTGCTTTCAGATATACAAAAGCTGGAAGAATTCATCACGAACAGACCTTCAGTACAAGAAATGTTAAAGGATGGATGTCCTTCAGACAGAAGGCAAATGATACCAGATAGAAATCAGGACCCACACAAAGGAATGAAGAGCCCTGGAAGTGATAACTATATAGGTAAATAAACAAGATTTTGCATAGGTAAATCTCTTTAAAATGTTCCTTTAAGCTTTTTAAATTTTTTTTAGCATTTATTTACTTTCGAGAGACAGAGAGACAGAGTGCAAGTGGGGGAGGGGCAGAGAGAGAGGGAGATACAGAATCCGAAGCAGGCTTCAGGCTCTGAGCTGTCAGCACAGAGTCCAACACGGGGCTCAAACCCACAAACCGTGAGATCATGACCTAAGCCGAAGTCAGATGCCTAACCTACTGAGCAACCCAGGTGCCCCTCCTTTAATCTCTTTACAAGATAATTGCCTGTTTAAAAATAATCATGATAACATGTTCTGGGGTTTATAACATAGGTAAAAATATAATGCATGACAAGAGCATAAATCTCAAGAGGGGAGAAAGAGAGGTATACTGTGTGAGGTTCTTGTACTATATATGAAGTGGTATATTGTCACTCAGAGGTAGATTATGATAAGTTAAAGGTTTATTATAGAGCCTAAAGCAATCACTAAAATAACAGAGTTACAGCTCAGAGGTCCACAAAAGAGATAACATAGAATAATCATAACAATACTCAAGCCAAAAGATGGCAGGAGAAAAGAGAAAAAAAGGCACAAAGAACAGATAGAACAAACAGAAAATAAATAGCAAGATGATAGATTTGAACCGGACCAGGGCAATAATCACACTGAATATAAATGGCCTAAACACCCAAATTAAAGGGCACAGATTGCCAGATTAGATGAAAAGACAAGACACTACTGTATGCTTCCTACAAGAAACACACTTTAAATATAAAACCAGAAACAGGTTAAAAGTAAAAGAATGGAAACATATACACTGTGCTAACACTAGTGAAAAGAAAGCTAGAGTGACTATCTAAAAATCTCACAGTGTAGATTCCAGAGCAAAGGACATACCACAGCAAAGGTCATTTCATAATGATAAAGTAGCCAAGTAAACAAGAGAACATAACACTCCTAAACATTCATTCACCTAATAACTGTGGATCAAAATACACGAAACCAAAACTTGTCTAACCACAAGGAAAATCGGAAATTTCAATACCCCGCTTTCGAAAGCTGATAGAACAGATAGGCAGAAAATCAGCAATGATATAGTAGATGTGAACAACACTGTATGGTCAGCACAGGCTGCCAAACAAAATACCACAGACTGGGTGACTTAACAGAAATTTCTTTTCTCACAGTTCTGGAGACTGGAAGTCCAAGATCAAGGTGTTGGCAGAGTTGACTTCGCCTGTGGCTTCTCTCCTTGGCTTGTGGATGGCTGCCTTATCGCCATGTCCTCACTCTGCCTTTTTTTCTTTGTGTGGTCATTCTGTGGTATCTCTTCCTCTTCTTACAAGGACATTGGTCTTTTTGGATTACGGCCCCACCCTTATGGACTCATTGAACCTTAATGACCTCTTTAAAGGCCCTATAGGCAAATATAGTCACATTGGTGGTTAGGGCTTCTCCATAGGATTTGGGAGGGACTATGATTCAGTTTGTAATAACACTACTAACCAATTTGACCTGGTTTACCTTTATAGTCCAGCCAACAACAGAAGAATACACATTCCTCTCAAATGTAGATTACATTACCAATGTATAGAACATATTTTGGGCCATAAAACAAGAATTAGAGTCGTACAAAGTATACTCCCTGACCAAAATGAAATTGAATTAGAAACCAATAACAGGTGAATCCCCTATCATAGCCAGAGACTTCAACAACCCTCTCTCAGAAATGAACAGATCCAGTGGACAGAGACCAGTAACAGAAAGATCCTTGGAAAATCCCCAAATATCTGGAAACAAACTAGCACACTTCTAAATAGATGCAAAAATTCTAAACAAAATTTTGGCAAATCAAATTCTATAATACATTAAAATGATAATACATTATAACCAAGTGGGGTTTATCCCAGAAATGTAGAATTGGATTAGCATTTCAAAATCAATTAATGGGGGCACCTGGGTGGCTCAGTTGGTTAAGCAATCAGCTCTTAATTTTGGCTCCGGTCGTGATCCCCCGGTTCTTGAGTTCCCCCTGCATGGGGCTTTGTGCTGAACTTGGAGCCTGGTTGGCATTATCTGTCTCCCTCTCTCTCTGCCCCTCCCCCACTCATGCCTTTTCTCTCTCTCTCAAAATAAATATTACACATTTAAAAAAAAAGACAGTCAATGGAATTCATCACAATAATGACAATAACAAACTAAAAGAGAAAACCATATGGTCATCTAAACAGATGCAGAAAATCATTTCACAAAATTAACACCCATTTTGATAAAAACTCTCAGAAAATTAGGATAAAAGGGAACTTTATCAACCTTCTGAAGGGTACCTTCTTTTATTTGTTTGTTTGTTTGTTTATTTATTTATTTATTTATTTATTTATTTTTGAGAGAGTGAGGGGGAGAAAGAGACAGAGAATTCCTCTGAGGTGCAGAGAGAGAGGGAGAGAGAATGCAGAGGCCAGGGCAGGCTCAAGCTCACCCAAAGTGGGGCTCGAGCTCACCAACAGTGAGATCATGACCTGAGACAAAGTCGGATGCTCAATGAACTGAACCACCCAGGTACCCCCTAATGGGTATCTTCGAAAAGGAAAAGAAAAGAAGGAAAGGAGTAGACCATAGCACTGGTGGAGTTGGTTACTTACAGGCCCCCAGAATGGCTACACCATCTGTCAGTGCTGGGACAGAGCCTTCTGAAATGAAACTAGCCTCCAGGGCATCTGAGTGACTTCAACTCTTGATTTCAGCTCAGGTCACCATCTCACAGTTTGTGAGCTCGGACTCTGTGCTGACAGCTGTGGAGCCTGCTTGGGATTCTTGCTCTCCCTCTCTCTCTCTCTTTGCTCCTCCCATTCACTCTCTCTCTCTGCCCCTCCCGTGCTCATGGATTCTCTCTCTCTCTCTCTCTCTCTCATGCACTTGCACAAAATAAATCAATAAACATTGGGAAAAAAAGAAACTAGCCTTCATATTGGATTCTTTGGAATGTATGTTTAATCTGTTGTTCTCCTGGCAGCGTCCTTGAACTTGGGTCATACAAATTCTGCCAAGGGACAAAGATCTTTGCTTTAATACTTTAATACTATCAGTGATGATGATAGTGATAACTGGAATAGCTAGTAATTACTGCTTAGTCATTATATATTGGGCACTGTGTAAAGTTTGATATAGATTAGTTCACAAAGTCTTACAACCTTATGACAGAAGCACTTAAAAAATATTAACGATAAGGCTGAGACACATGGTGAGAGGAAACAGCTTGTCCAAGGTCACACAGACACATAGCAGGACATGGGGATACTCTCACACTCTAACTAGACAAGTGGTTAAGTCCTAAGGCATTCTAGGTAATTCTAGAATTGATTTTCTCAGACCACATGACCATACATAATATTTACATAGGTGGCATAAAAACTATGAGGAATTCTTTTATATTTACAAAGGGCTATATATAATATGCATATTGTATCAAGAATGATATAGTAAAGGGGTGCTTGGGTGGCTTGGTCGGTTGGGTGGCTGACTTCGGCTCAGATCAGGATCTCACAGCTCATGGGTTCAAACCCTGCATCGGGCTCTGTGCTGACAGCTCAGAGCCTGGAGTCTGCTTGGAATTGTGTCTCTCTCTCTCTGCTCCTCCCCCACTCATGCTCTGTCTCTCTCTCCTTCAAAAATAAATAAAAACGTTTTAAAAAATTAAAAGAAAATGTTTATTTATAAAGACAAAGAGACAGAGTGTGAGTGGGGAAGGGGCAGAGAGGGAGGGAGACAGAATCCAAAGCAGGCTCCAGACTCAGAACTGTCAGTACAGAGCCCGATGCAGGGCTCCAACTAATGAACCCCAAGGTCATGACCTGAGCTGAAGTCAGATGCCCAGCTGACCAGACCATCCAGGCGCCCCTACAATAGTTTTATAAATTGACTAGAAATTTATTAAATATGTGTGACATAAACCAACAGGTATTAAGCTTTTCTTCCCCCCACCTGTGATAGGCCTGTTAAGTCAGTGTATATGGGCTTGAAATAAATGTGTTAACCTTGAGCAAATTTTTAGCAGATGTGTTTGTGATGAAATCCAAAGTAAACACTTCAGAATCACTTCCTTTGGGGAAATTACTTTTGTTTGTTTGTTCAGTTAATTAATTAAAAATTTAAAAATAATTGCTGACCATATTAAATTGTGATCCATACCAAGGAGGGCCAGAGGTGTATGTCACTGCCCATGACATGTGAAGGTGGTTCCATTGCTCAGTTTGTAGGCTTATATTGATCCTTTTACCTGACCTAAATATTTTCATACCTGAGTTTTGTTTTATTTCTAAGAAACAAGCACACTCAACAAAGGATTTCCTCATCAGAGTAAAATTTTAATAACAATTACAGGACTGTTACTTGGTTTAATTATTTTTTCCCCTTTATCGTGAAATAATTGACTATTTTTTTCCTCATCTGATCCTTGGATTTGGAGATAGAAAATATGCAAACTTGCACGTTTGTTTAATTTTATGAAAACATGGAAATGTCATACGTAGCACATCATGAACTTAAATGCTTTAAAATAAAGAATCTTGTGTTGGTTTAACGGTGTGTTTTTCATCAATTTGGATCATAGGGATAGCAAATTCAAATCACTGCTCAATGCATTTTGTTAGGAAAGACTTTTTAATAAGGAAAATCCATGTTAAAATACTGTTTTGGTTCCCATGTGAATTTCCCACACTTCTTACCCCTGGGTTGTATATTAAAAATCTCTTCAAGGAATGTTCAGAAGTGGAAACTTCCACACTCTGCTTTAGATAGAACGATTACAGCCACATTGCCCCTAATTTGAAAGTAACATTAAGTTGCGGGTTTGCAGCTAGGGACTAGCTCGCATCACCTCCCATTGGCTGGGATGGCCCAAAGCCCACCCCCTGTGAGTAGCTATTGGTTTGCCAGTGGCTCCTCAGCGTCTGGAAGTCCCCGGTCTTCTTGCTCCTAAACGCCAGGGTTGAGGTAGAGTCTATCAATGCTCGCGGCATCCCCAAACCCTGCCTCCACTGCATTGCCATTGGCAGATCTCGACGCCTGGGGCCAGGAGCGCAGAGTGGGTCCTTGCAGACCGCCCGTGGCCCAGCAGAGCCGAGGGTTGAAGGTCCTGAGTTAGGCTTGTGGGGCGCCCTGCTAAGTCTTGGACCTCAGTGAAATGTGTATGCACAGTCTTCTCTTCCAAAATGTGTAGCTGAGAGGGAGGCATTGCTATTGGGTCCCAGAGGTGGCATTTAACAGGTGGCGGCTGCGGGGGGGGGGGGGTAGGGGGCAAGGGTGTTGGCGTTGGGAAATGTGAGTGGCAGGTTCTAGAGTGGGCTTCAGGCATGCAGGACTGCTGGGGTGGATCCAAGATTCCTTAAGGAGGTGTCCTTGGCCTGCACCCTGTTCAGCAGTTTTTTTTTTAATCAAACTTGAATTCCTGGACTGAGCTCTTCTCAGTCCCTCCAGTTAGAGCAGCATGAACCTCAGTTTGCTTAGCTGGAAAATGGGTAGCATTACAACCGCAGTTGGTGAGCCCTTAAGATTTTAGATATTTTTTAGACACATGTCTAAGAATTTAAAATCAACAGTAATGAAAACCAACAACCACTTTAGAATCTTTTAAAAATTTCTAGGTGGGTAATTTTGAGGGAAATGTCAGAAAACCATAACCGGCTAGCTCAGCTTTTAATTTTTGTTTTAATACATGGTGCTTCGGATGGTTTTTTTTTTATTTAAAAACAATTGTTAATGTTTATTTATTTCTGAGAGAGAAAGAATGAGCAGGGGAGGGGCAGAGAGAGAGGGAGACACAGAATCCGATGCAGGCTCCAGCCTCTGAGCTGTCAGCACAGAGCCCAACGCGGGGTTCGAACCCACGAAATGTGAGATCATGACCTGAGCCAGTTAGACACTTAACCGACTGAGTCACCCAGGTGCCCCTCTGATGGTTTTAATACGGTGATGATGGTGGATGTTAAAAACCCAAATCACTTTAAAGGCCTTCATGGCTTGTCAGGTACTTGGCTGAAGTCATACCAGTTGGGACCGGTTTGAAGTGAATGAAGTCCTTGGGAGAGGAAGGATTGCCCTTCCACTATCCACCCCTTCCCCCTCCCCCCGCCCCCACCTGGCACGTGTGCAGTGAGTTTATGGCAGCAGGATTTTGTTCATTTTTTTGCAAACCTTGTGCAACACAGCCAGAAGTCTGTCTTCAAATACTGCCTAGAAATAAAAAATTTTAAACAAATAAAATAATATGTAATTGAATAATATTTAAGTTAATTGAAATTTAAAATGTATTCCCCCAACTGCTCAAATTGTTTTTAGTTGGAGTGAGTGTTTGGAGCCCTTCACTTGAGCTCCTACAGTTGTTCCTGACCTCATGTGGCTCTGAGGTGGCCGCCAGGGCTCTTGCACTGAGAAATGGAGATTTGGGGTCCAGGGATTCAATTTTGGAAAGATGAATTAAAAAATGTTTTCTCTAACCAATAAGAATTTGTAAGAAATCAAGATGTTTGGAACTATGTTTGAAGCCATTGTTTTGCCATGCATTTTTATGAAGTATATTTTACGCACAATAAAATGTCCCCAGTTTCAGTATAGAGTTCAATGAGTTTTAACAAATGCGTACTGAATAGTCCAGTCACCTCCCAAAGTTCCTTCATGCCCTTCCCAGTTATTCTCCCCCATACAACTAGCCTGAATTCCCTCATTATAGATTAGTTTCACCTTAGAATTTCTTACAAATGGAGTAACAAACAGTATTTCTCCTTCGAGTCTGGATTCTTTCGCTCAACCCTATGTCTATGAGATTCCCTTTCATTGCTGAGTAGTATTCCACGATCCCATTGTTGTGTTTCTTGTCAATTCTTCTGTTATGGGACACCTGGGCTGTTTCCATTTTTTTGGTTATTATGAATAAAACTAATGTGAACATCTGAGTGCAAGTTTTTGTGTGGACATATTTCAATAGCATGCTGTGGACGGCTCACTAGAGCCGATTTTGTAAATCTCTTCTCAACTCTTGTTCCGTGAGGCCATATTAGTAGCTTGAAATAAACCATGGTGGGATTATTTACACCATAGTTGGCAATGCTACAAATTAGAGATTTTTTTTTCTTTTCCTGGAAAGCTGGTTGTTAAACATTTACCAGCACATCACTGGACATATGTTTTTATTTCTTTGGAGTAAATACCTAGGAGTGAGATTGCTAGACTGCATGGTATGTCTATGTTTGACGTTATAGGAAGCTTCGAATAAACATTAAAGCAGGCTGCGATGCGCAGTTCCAGCGATGCGCTAAAGAGCTTGCGAAGACAGAAAGTAACCTCATCCTTTTATACAGCCAGGCAGATATAACCCGTTACATACATGTTCCCCAAAACGACAATAACTTGTCCTCAAGTAAGAGAACTGACAGCACCATTTGCTACACATAGTTCATCTCAAATTCATGTGGAATTTGGGGTAGCCATCTGCCTTCACCCAAAGGAAAAATAAAACACAGATCTCTTTGACAAGCAGGTAACAAGTTTGAGCCAGGAGCCTAGGTCAAATTCCTATGGAGACGTGGAGATAAGGGTGCTAGACTCATTGATGTTTACATTTCAAAGAGATGGCTCCAAGGCCCTCAAGAACAACATTCATGGGTAGTAAAGTTGGCAAGAGGCCTAAGTGGCTTTTTTTAAAAATTTTTTTTTTCAAAGTTTATTTTATTTTTTGGGACAGAGAGAGACAGAGCATGAATGGGGGAGGGGCAGAGAGAGAGGGAGACACAGAATCGGAAACAGGCTCCAGGCTCTGAGCCATCAGCCCAGAGCCCGACGCGGGGCTCGAACTCACGGACCGCGAGATCGTGACCTGGCTGAAGTCGGACGCTTAACCCACTGCGCCACCCAGGCGCCCCCTAAGTGGCTTTTTAAAAGATTTACATACATTTGGAAGAGACGGAGAAACAATTTTACAACCTTTCTAAAGGAAATGCTCTAAGAAAGGGAAAATTCAACTCTGAAACATTTTTTTACCCTACAATACCTTCACGTGTCTCTGCTCTGTACCCCATTCCAGGTCCACACTTCCTTCGCCTCTACACCTGGCTATCTATGACTAATCTCTCAAAATCCTTACCAACTCCATTTCTACAGTAAGCCGCCCAAAACAGCAGGCCGCTCCTCCTAGGGCCAGACCCTGCAGCCCCGGCCACACTAGAGCCCCGCCGTTATCAAAAGGTGTGACTACAAGTGTCAGAATTGGAAAAAGTTGCAGTTAAGTGGTCTGATTCCAACTCATTTCAAAGACGGCAACACTGAGACACAGGAAAATCCCAAATGGGTACCAAGGACTCCAGTCACTGGCTAAAAAAAGGCACTTAAGGATTGCCCGGCCAGATTCAGGAACCCTCAAAGCAGAAAAAAAAGTTCCTGCTTTATTCCACCACGGCACTACTGGGGTTAAAGTACACAGCACGCAGGTCTCCACCCGACTGCGCCTGCGCGAGCCCAGACCTGCGAATTTGCCCCAGACCCTGACGTTTCAGGCAGCCCCTCCTAATCCGGAACAGGACCCACATTCCGCCGGTCCTGCCTTGACAGGCGTGATCCAATAAGAGTTGAGGGCTGAATCCTGTGGAGCCAATGGCCAAAGTCTGAGGGGCCGTGGAGGCGGACTCTTCGAGGAAACAAGAAGACAGGCCCAAGATGGAGGCGGCGGTGGCCGTAGCAGCGTGACAGGTGAGGGCGGGCCCGGTGGGGTTAGGTTTCTGGAGCGACCGCCGGGCACGGGCAGGGAGCCGGGACCGAAGGCTCAGCTCCAGGATGGCTTCGCCTGGGCCCCGGCGCCCCACGCCCGGAACCGGAGGAGTGGTTTGACCCGGGGCGAGACCATCGTCGACAGCGGGGGGGGGGGTGGGGTAGACAGGAATAGGGGTGTGTGGCTGCGGGGGATGGTTTCGCCCGTCGCGTGTGGCAGCGCGCCTGCGCAGAGCTGGAAAGCCCTTGGTAGGCGGGGCCGGGCTGAATGGGCCCTGGGTTGTGGCGTGGTGTCCGGACTCCCTCTAAACCTCCTTGAGGTCTCTTGGTGACCCTTCCTTGCAGACAACGGGGTGTACTTGGAGATGTCGTTCACTAGTCGCTCCCCTTATTCCGGATCAATGTCTGACCCACTGGAAGAATGTTTGAGGATTCCCCCTTTACTCTTGAAACCCACCGCAGCCTTCTTCCATTATCACCAGTAATATGTCTGCGACCCCTTCATTAATTAGGGGGGATTTTAGAGCCCCCACCCCTGTTTTACCCCTGTTTATCTCACCTTAACCGTGTTTAGTAACGCACCATTACCCTCCATTCACCCCATGACAATGTCCGGTGACCTCCATTTCCGTTCTTCTCCCCCTTACCGTCCCTGCAGCATAGTGTCTGCTGAGCCCCTATGAACTCCCCATCACAGTCTGGTGACTTCCATTAGCCACATAATACAGTGTTTGAGAGCCTACCTTCCGTTACAGCCCGGGGCTTAGGGATTCCTGCAGTGCCCTTACGAACACTCTTTTGGTGCAGTTCCCATTGCCCCTAAGCTAAGGGCAGTATCTGATCTTCTGTTTGTTTCCTTTGTCACCACAGTATCTGGTAACCACCCTTTGTCCATTAAAAAGCCAGGACAGCCTGTTCAAGTCCTTTATGTACCTGACACGCCCCATTGCTGTGTGGTTTGACTTGATTGTTGGCCCCCAGCAGAGACTGGGTACTCCTGTGCCCTCCAGGACTGAGTGTGCTGCCTCTCATTGTGTCCTTACTGTCCCCTCCTCTCCACCCTCGGCCCTTAATTGTGAGACAAACAACAGGAGAGGCTGAGCAGAGGAGGGACTGGATGAGTTCAGGGTGTTTAATAGGATCCCTTGGGCTGTTGTGTGATTAGGCGACAGGGGGTGATGTGGAGCCTGGAGATTGAATTTTTTTTTCCTCCCCTGCCACTTTGCTTCCAGACTGTCATTACTGGACCTCTGAATCCCTCCTGTGTTCTAGGAGCCCCATGGCACCTGCCCAGCCCCGCCTCAGTCCGTCTTGACAAAGTCTTAGGCTCCATGGAGCCACCACGGGGCCCCCCTGCCAACGGGGCCGAGCCGTCCCGGGCAGTGGGCACTGTCAAAGTGTACCTGCCCAACAAGCAACGCACGGTGGTGAGTGTGGCAGGGGCAAAGCTGGCAGGGGGTGGGGATGGACCCCGTTGTAAGTCTTGGTTCAGAAGGGTGACTCGGGATGGGAGGAGGCTTTAACAGAGGCGTGGGGGAAAGTTGGCTGGGGCCGGTGTTGGGCACTGACCCGCCCATCTGCACACACAAACACACACACAGGTGACTGTCCGGGATGGCATGAGTGTCTACGACTCTCTAGACAAGGCCCTCAAGGTACGGGGTCTTAATCAGGATTGCTGTGTGGTCTACCGGCTGATTGAGGGGTAAGTGTGCCACCCCCACTTCACCTCCCTCTGCTGGGCGCCCAGCCTCCCATTTCTGAGAGCCGCCTGACTCCTTCCCTCGGTCCTGCAGTTCCCATTAGTCTTCCCTTAGCTCAGTGAGTCCACTAAGAGTGCCTCCAGCTTCAGTTTCATACCTTCATTAGTTCATTGGCCTTTAAGGTCAGAGCAGCTCCTCTCGACTTAGCCTCCAAGTCCTCACCCTGCTCCCATGCCTCCTCCCAGAATTCATCTGTTTTGTTCTTTCACCATTTCATCCATTTGTCAGCTCTCTGCTGCCTCCGTTTCCCTGTTCTCTGTCTGCCGCGAGGGGCCGTGCTGGCCTTCTGTTTATCCCTGTGTCCTGGGGTGCCTTAATTTTTTTTTTTATTTGACTCACACATGGCTTTTCATTTGTTGTTTCAGTGCCTCATCAGTCACTTTTTCAGGGGCTTGCTGAGCACTTCTGAGATTTGCTGTTTATTCACTGTCTTATTTGCTCCTCACCTTGTGGTTAAGAGCATGGACTCTTCTGGGGCACCTGGGTGGCTCAGTCAGTTGAGCGTCCCGACTCTTGATTTTGGCTCGGGTCGTGATTTCAGGGCTGTGGGATCGAGCCCCGCGTTGGGCTCCATGCTGAGCATGGAGACTGCTTAAGATCCTCTCTCTCTTCCTCTGCCCCTCTCCCCCACTCATGCACACACTCTCTCTAAAAAAAAAATCTTTAAAGAGCATGGACTCTTCACACTGTCCTGCCACTCACAATCCTTTGTGGCCTGGGGCAAGTCACTTTTTCCTCTCAGTCTCAGTTTCCTCATATGTAAAATGGGGACTAGGAGAGTAACTACTTCCTAGAGTTGCCACGATGAAATTTAAACATGTCATCTATTACTCTAGGATGGTAGGCTTGGAGGGACTTTTGGGGGTTCCCTGCCTTCCACCATCCCTGTCCACCCTCTCACTCCCTTCCATGCCCCCTGCAGGCGAAAGACAGTCACTGCCTGGGACACAGCCATTGCCCCCCTGGATGGAGAGGAGCTCATCGTAGAGGTCCTTGAAGATGTGCCACTGACCATGCACAATTTTGTGAGTGTGGAGTGGATGGTGGGGGAAGACTGTGGGCATGGGGCAGGGAGAGTCCTTGACCAGGCCTCAACCTTCCCTGCTCTGTGGCAGCAGGTACGGAAGACGTTCTTCAGCCTGGCATTCTGTGACTTCTGCCTTAAGTTTCTGTTCCATGGCTTCCGCTGCCAAACCTGTGGCTACAAGTTCCACCAGCACTGTTCCTCCAAGGTCCCCACAGTCTGTGTTGACATGAGTACCAACCGCCGACAGTGAGCCTGGCCTGGGTTGGGCTGGGGAATGGGGAGGACAGAGGCCACAAGCTCTTATAGACATTTGACCCTTGTCCTCTTGCTGTACACCCTTAATGCCCTCAAGGGTCTACCACAGTGTCCAGGATTTGTCCGGAGGCTCCAGACAGCACGAGGCTCCCTCGAACCGCCCCCTGAATGAGCCGCTAACCCCTCAGGGTCCCAGGTAGGGATGCCTATAGCTGAACGCCTGTTGTCAGGAGAAAAAGATCTGGAGGCCTTTGTAGACCACAAGCCATGCTTCCTTCATTTGTTTATTTGACAAACATTTATTGAATACCTACAACTGTGAGTAAGGGCATGGACCTTGGGCAAGTTACCCAATCTCTCTGGGCCTTAGTTTTCTCATCTACAAAGAGGAGATAATAATACTTTTTACCACATAGGGTTCTGGTGAGGATTTAAATGTGTTAAGACACATCCACTGCTTAGGACAAGATCTGCTACAGAATAAGGAGTCCTTATTAATTATAAATACATATATGAAGCATCTAACTATTTTGTTAATTCTTGGAGTATAACCATTCTCAAGCCTTTCCATTTTGAAATACATATTATTTTACCATAAATTCCATTTTATTTCTCCTTTATGTTAAGTATTATAATACTGTAGTATTTCTATATTAAAGTATATTATTATTCTAAGATAGTGTAAGTTTATAAAACATGCATTTTATCTGTTTGATTATGTATTTTAGAATGTCTATATTTGTACGGTATGCTATAAATACATCATCATGTGTTCTACTTACACTACCTTCATATAATGTAAAATACACATTTTTACATAATATAAAATAGTAAAGTTAGGGCATTGTGTTATTTTTAATTATGGGTATATGTGGATTAATTGCCTATAAATTTCATTTCAGGATAGTGAAAGGAGCATTTTAAAATGTGTTTGTAATGTTTCAATATATATATATATAACATACATCTTTATGTATTGACACACATGTATGTATAACATATACAGCTGACCCTTGAACAACATGGGTTTGAACTGTGTGGGTCCACTTGTGGATTTTTTACATACAGTACTATAAATGCATTTCTCTTTCTTGTGATTTTTTCTTTTCTTTTTCTTTTTTTTAAAGAGAGAGAGGGGTACAAGTGAGTGAGGGGCAGAGAGAGAGAGAATCCCAGAAGGGGCAGAGTGAGAGAAAGAGAGAAGCGGGGCTCACCCGAAGTGGGGCTCAAGCTCACCCGACATGGGGCTCGAACTCACAAACCGTGAGATCATGACCTGAGTCGAAGTCAGATGCTTAATGAATGACTGAGCCACCCAGGCACCCTTCTTATGATTTTCTTAAAAACGTTTTCTTTCTCTCCTTTTTTTAAAAAATGTTGATTTACTTATTTTGAGAGAGAGAGTGCAGGAGGGGCAGAGAGAGAACCCTCAGCAGGCTCTGCGCTGTCAGTGCAGAGCCTGATGCAGGGCTCCATCTCACAAATCGTGAGACTGTGACCCGAGCCCGAGTCAGGCACTTAACCCGCTGAGCCACCCAGGTGCCCCCAAAACACTTTGTTTTCTTTAGCTTACTTTGCTCTGTAAATCTATTGTAAGACTACAGGATATACTATATAGAACATACACACTTTGTGTTAATTGACTGTTTATGTTATCGGTAAGGCTTCTGGTCAAAGGTAGGCTCTCAGTAATTAAGTTTTGGGGGAGTCAGAAGTTATACGTGGGTGTTCACCTGGGCAGGGATCTGGTGCCTCTAACCTCTGCATTGTCCAAGGGTCAACTGTATGACGTTATTATAATATATATATTTGGAAACATTGGCATTTTGAATACAGCTAATGTGTTGTGCATTATGTAATGATATATTTGAATAGTACGCATGGTTATAAAATATTATATATTGCTCTTTCCCCCACTGTCTGTGTGGCTTGCTGTCTCTCCTTAGGTCTTTACTCAGATGTTACGTCAGAGAAGCCTTTCCAGACCCTACTAGGGCCACTTTCTGTCTCCTCATGTTGCTTTATTTTTCTCTTTTTTGCCCCTGTCAGCAGTGGGCATATTAAATATTCTTGGGTTGTTACGGCGCTCTGTCCGTACTGGAACATCAGTCTCACGAGGGCAAGAACTTTTACGTGCTGTGCCCACAGTTTTCCTTCCACCAGCTCTAATGGTATCTGGCACAGGGCAGGCATTCAACAAGTGTTTCTTGAAGTGAAACGTGATCACGTTGACTTACTCTGAGCTAGACCTACCTTTACCGGGGTGGGGGGCGGCTTTACTTGTTCCCTTGTTGGGCCGACAGTGATTTCACAGGCTTTCCCCTGCCAGCTCCCGCACCCAGCACCGCGACCCTGAGCACTTTCCCTTCCCCGCCCCTGCCAACGCCCCACTCCAGCGCATCCGCTCCACATCCACTCCCAACGTGCACATGGTCAGCACCACGGCCCCCATGGACTCCAGCCTCCTCCAGGTTGGTGGTGCGAGTGTCAGTCACGGAGGGCACCGGGCGGAGGGGAGAGCCGTTCCGGTTGGCTCCCCTGTCCCCTCACTGAGTCCCGTCCCTCTTCTTCCAGCTCACTGCCCAGAGTTTCAGCACCGATGGTGAGTCTGCCCCCCCACAGCCCTTCCGCCTGTGCCCCCCCCAACCACACTCCACGTGCCTCCACTCACGTCCCTTCCACAACCGCAGCTGCTGGTAGTAGAGGCGGTGGCGGCGACGGAGCCCCCCGGGGGAGCCCCAGCCCCAGCGTGCCCTCGGGGAGGAAGTCCCCACATTCCAAATCCCCGTCGGAGCAGCGGGAGCAGCGGGAGCAGCGGGAGCAGCGGGAGCGGAAGTCCTTGGCTGATGACAAGAAGAAAGTGGTAAGCTCCCGGGAACCTTTGGTGGGGGCGCCACAGGCTGAGTGATGAGGGAAGCGGGCAGGCCCCTGAGATGCCGCCGTGTGGCCCACAGAAGAATCTGGGGTACCGGGACTCGGGCTATTACTGGGAGGTGCCGCCCAGCGAGGTGCAGCTGCTGAAGAGGATCGGGACGGGCTCGTTTGGCACCGTGTTTCGCGGGCGGTGGCATGGCGACGTGGCCGTGAAGGTGCTCAAGGTGGCTCAACCCACAGCGGAGCAGGCGCAGGCCTTCAAGAACGAGATGCAGGTGCTCAGGTGAGATTGCACTCGTGTGGGGGTGGCGGGGCAGCTCTGGCCCCTCCCTGGGGAAAGGCCGGGCTCGGGGCACTTCCCGCACAGCACCCGTGTTTGTGTTGTGTTATAACCATAATCGGAAGTTGTTTCTCAGCCGGGCCGTCCCTTTCCCCTCTGGGAAGTGGGTATGGGTAGAGCACAGCTGACGATAGTATTGTTTGTGTTGGGGTTGATACTGATATTAATTAACGTCTCTGCCTGCAAACCGTGGGTCTTGTCATTCGCCTGCTGTGAAATGGGTGTGGCGGCAGGCCAGGACCTCAGCCTTACTGTGTGCCCTTCCATTAATAGCATAGTGTCAACCACATTGCCAGGAAGGCTTGCGTCCCTCCTTCCCCTCTGTGTCTGCTGTATCATTTGTGGGACGCTTACCGTGTTGCGTTCCTGTTATTAATTACAGCAATGCCGTAATTGAAAGAGCAGTATTATTTAACTGTAATGGTGACCGTAATTTAATCGTGGTGTAATTAACGATTGTAGTTGCTCTCCTTAATCTGTCTTTAATGTGATATTAATTAATTGGCACTGAGAAACCCCGGGGTTCCTTTTCTGCCTCTCTAGTTGCTACCCCTCCTGGGGTTGCTGGCGTGGACTTTCCCTCTGACAAATGGGCACAACTGTGTCACAGTTGATGTTATCAGAATTTCTTGTGCTATCTTAATAGTTATCCTCATTACGGATGCCGCAGTAAGAAAACTTTTATTCTCTGTTCCTCCCTGTGAAATTACTTGAGCACGCTCTAAATTTGCATTATATCAATATTTTAACCATAATCCGCCCACTGTGAGGAATGCTCACGTCCTCTATCGTCCACTGTGACGTGAGCAAAATGGCAGAGCATCGTTGATGTTGTGTGCGTTTGTGTTACTGTTACTACTGTGGTTACTACTTACTTCTATAAGGAGTGATGGTTTTTCTTCTAAATCAGAGGGGATCTGTTCATCTGTGACAGAGCTTCTGTGAGGTAGACTCAGGTACCCAGTAGCAATAACAACAAGGACAGTGACATTTTCAGGGTGCTTACGCGTTAGGTGCTCTTCTAAGTGCCTTACAGATTATTTACTAATTACTCTTCCCAGCTTCCCTATAAGGCAGCTAATCTAATTATCACAGTTTGGAAGTTGAGGAAAATGAGGCACAGAGAGGTTAAGTGTCCTCCCTGAGGTTGCACAGTGAGTACCTGGGGGAGCCTGGATTGGAACACAGACTCTGATCTGAGTCCTAACCCAAAGCTCTTTACCTCGAAGCCTCTCGTGGTGATTAACAGGACATAGTCACACGTCACTGGTATTTTTACCGGCATTTATCGGTATTACAACGATACATCGATGAAGAAGGTTGGCATTCCCCTTTCTTGTCTGTAGAGTGGTCACAGGCCCAGGTCATGGTCAAGGTCAGAGGTTGGCAGGTGTTGGTGATGGAGAGCCACTGGTCGGCAGAGGGGCGGAGTCAGTAATTGCTCCCTCCTGCTTTTGTTGGGAGACTCGGATGAGGAAGCTTGGGATGTAAGCCTCCGGGGTGGGATCATAGCCCATGAAACATATGTCACAAAGGCACTGAAGCTGGCCACAGCCTGGCCCTGAGCCTCCCGAAAGACAGGGTGGAAATGATGACAGAAGGCAGCAGTGAACAGCACCACTCCTGATGCTCAGAAAGTGAGTGACAGTTGCTCTTTTTTCCTTCCTGTCCTGGTACCACCTTCCCTGCCTGCAGGAAGACACGCCATGTCAACATCTTGCTATTCATGGGCTTCATGACCCGGCCGGGATTTGCCATCATCACACAGTGGTGTGAGGGCTCCAGCCTGTACCACCACCTACATGTGGCCGACACACGCTTCGACATGGTCCAGCTCATCGACGTGGCCCGGCAGACTGCCCAGGGCATGGAGTGAGCCTCTTGGCCTGGGGACAAAGGGAGGGGGCTGGCAGGCTTGGGGTGGGGAGATGAGGTCACCCCCAGTAAATTTGCCGCCTGCTTCCATCCCTACAGCTACCTCCATGCCAAGAACATCATCCACCGAGATCTCAAGTCTAACAGTATCTGCCTGTCCCTGTCGAAGGGCTTGGGTGGAGTGGGGGCTTAGAGGGATGGCTCTTGTTGGGGAGCCTTCTGGAGATGCATAGGGAGGGGCATGTGTCATGTGGCTTAATAGGGGCTTTAATAGGGCTCTCTTGGTCAGGGTTCAAAGTTGCGACTGGTTCGGGTGCTGTTCCTGGGGACTTTGGTCAGGGTCTAAAGTATGGCAGCTGTGGAGGACATTACAGGGAGTTCTGATCAGGGTCATGGGAGTGGCAGTTATGGGTGCCACTCGAGGGGCTTCCTGGCCGGGAGTCACAGGGGGGCCAAGGTAGGGAGCACTAATTGGAGTTCCCAGCCCGAGTCAAGATTGTGGCTAGTTTGTGTGATATTGGGGGGCTTCTGGTCAGGGTCAGAGGCATGAGTGTGGAGGCATCAGTGGGAACCTCCCAGTCAGGATGAGAGATATGGCTATTGGTAGCTCCTGTAGTGGCCCTTGACCCTGGTGGACATCTTCCTACACGAGGGGCTCACAGTGAAGATCGGTGACTTTGGCCTGGCCACGGTGAAGACACGGTGGAGCGGGGCCCAGCCCTTGGAACAGCCCTCGGGCTCTGTGCTATGGATGGTGAGTTGGGCCAGGCTGGACTGGGGCCATATAGGGACATGGGGTGCTGGGCCACGATGTGAGGAGCTGAGTGGGAACGGAGATACTTGTGCTAGATGTGGTGTCTAGACTGCTCATGTTTTTACCTTGTGAGGGTGTTCCCAGTTGTACCCAGTGTGGCTAGTGGGATTTGGGACTCTGGCCAGCCATTTTCTGGCCTCCATGATCCCCCTGCCTGGTCTGGTCTGCCCTATCGAAGGCGGCTGAGGTGATCCGTATGCAGGACCCGAACCCCTACAGCTTCCAGTCGGATGTCTACGCCTACGGGGTTGTGCTCTATGAGCTCATGACCGGCTCGCTGCCTTACAGCCACATTGGCAGCCGTGACCAGGTAAGCCCCACACCTTACCCATAATCTCTCAGGGAAGGGAGTCCCCTCAGCCTCCAAACCTTAGACTTCCTCCTTGTAAAGACCAAGAACGCCACACTTCCCCCAGAAACCCAAAGTCTTCTGGGCTGAGAACTCCCAGAATTCTCTGGTCTTCCCTAGTCAGAATCCTCTCCTCCCCTATACATCTATCAGCCTCTGGGTCCTTGAAGTCCAGAATCTCTTGAATCCCCTATATCCAGGATCCCACAGGGCCCCCGAGTACCCAGAAGCCCTCTGGAACTCTAGATACCTACAGTCCTCTGGCCTCAGTGCTCAAAATACCCCAAGTCCCAAAAAGCCCAGAATTCGGTTTCTGCCCATCACAGAAGCCATCTGTGCTTCTGGAATACTCACAGATACCCACAGTCATTCAGGCCTTAGGCATCTAGCAGGCCTTTGGGGCCCTGGAACCCATGATGTTTTAGGCCTGGACTGTCACAGTTTTCCCAGGTCTAAAGTGTGGAATCTTCCAGGACCTCTGAAATTGGGGATCCTCTAGGCTCCAAGCCCTGAGCACTCACAGTCCTACAGGATGCATGGACCCATAGTCCTCTAGCACCCAGACACCTAGAGAAATACGAACTCCTGAGATTTAGAGTCACTTAGCTCCCTCCAGACCCAGAACTTTATGTTTCCCCTGACTCAGTACTTTCTGGGCTTCTAAGCCCCCTAGAAACCTGTGAGCCAAGGGATACCTATAATTCTTGACTTCTCCTGAGCTGAAATTCTGTTCTGCAAGCAGAGAATCCTTGTCTTCAGAGACCCAGTCCCAAGTCCTCAGAGACCCAGAATCCTTGCATCTACAAGATACCCACAGTCCTCAGACCCGAATACCCAGAGCACCCTAGTTTCCCAAAAAGGAGCCTCCAAAGCCCCTTGAGACCCAGAATTCCCTCAGCCTCTCAGCTCAGACCCCCAGATCACCGCATTCCTGCCCCCCCCCCCCCAGATTATCTTCATGGTGGGCCGTGGCTATCTGTCCCCGGACCTCAGCAAAATCTCCAGCAACTGCCCCAAGGCCATGCGGCGCCTGCTGTCTGACTGCCTCAAGTTCCAGCGAGAGGAACGTCCCCTCTTCCCCCAGGTGGGCCGGGTAGGCGGGCCGGACACACTGGGGAGGGCAAGTCTGAGGAGGAGGAAGACTCCGAGGTGTCAGTGGGAACAGTGCACCTTCAAGGGTCAGGAGTGTATGATGTGTGTACTTCCCATTAGGCCGGGGTTTGCGGGTGTCGGGGTGCCCGTGTGGCTCTGGACACCTCCTCTAACCTGCCCCTGCCCCCAGATCCTGGCCACGATTGAGCTGCTGCAGCGGTCACTCCCCAAGATTGAGCGGAGTGCCTCCGAACCCTCCTTGCACCGCACCCAGGCTGATGAGTTGCCTGCCTGCCTCCTCAGCGCGGCCCGCCTTGTGCCTTAGGCCCTGCCCCCAGCCGCCAGGGAACCAATCTCAGCCTGCCACACCAAGGAGCTCTGCCCACCAGCCAATCAATGTTTCTGCCCTGATACTGCCTCAGGATCCCCCATCCCCGTCCTGGGAGAGGAGAGGGTCCCATGTGCTTTTCCAGTTCCTCTGGAATTGGGCCCCCCCCAAAGACCGAGACCCCTGCTTCCTCCATAATTTGGTTTCCTCTTGGCTTTGGGGATACTTCTAAATTTGGGAGCTCTTCTGTATCCAATGGCTGGGATTTGTGGCAGGGATTCCGCTCAGAACCTCTGGAATTTGTGCCTGATGTGCCTTCCACTGGATTTTGGGGTCCCCAGCACCCCATGTGGATTTGGGGGGGTCCCCTCTGTGTCTTCCCCACCATTCAAGGACTCCCCTATTCACCAAGAAGCACAGAATTCTGCTGGGCCTTTGCTTGTTTATTTTGCTTCCCGACTCTTCTCATGGGGTTCAGAGCCGCTGAAGGGTGGGGGTGAGTCCAGGCAAGGAGTGGTTGGGGGAATTGCGGACCACACAAACAGCGCCACTGCACGCATCACCACAGGCGGCACGATGAACGAGGACCACATATGCCAAGCACGGCACAAGAGGAGGCCACGTCAGTCACAGACACAGACATCACGGCAAAGGTGGGGAAGCAGAGGACCACTGGCCCTCCATGTGCAAAGGATTCTGGGAAGATGGGTGGAGTTTGCATATTTAGAGATAGCTGTCAGAGGCAGGAAAGTGGGAGTGTGGGTCCCTGGGGAACAGAAGGGTCCTAGCAGTGGGAGGACCTCCCGATGTGATCAGTGGGGTTGAGGGGTGGTTAAGAGATATCCTTGCAGGGCTGGAGAATGGCATCTGAAGAGGTGGAACTCCAGAGATGTGAGATCCCTGAAAAGGGGCTCCAAGGTAGGGGTTTCTTTGGGATCTAGGAAATCTTGATGGGGAACAAGGTGTCCTTGAGAGATCTGGGACCAGGAGTATGGTTTCCCAGGAATTTCAGGGTTCCAGGAGGGGACTCAGTAGCGTTAGGGCCAGAACGTGTTCCCTGGTGTTTGGGAGCTTCTGGGAAGGAAAGTGCACTCGGGGGGGGGGGGGGGGAGGTCAGGAGTAGAGGTTTTCAGGAATTTGGAGGTTCTAAAACTGAAAAAAAAGTCTTGAGGTGGCCGAGAGTGGCCTTTTATAGGGACTCAGGAATTCCAAAGTGAGAATTGGATGTAGGACCAGGAGTGCGGTCTCCCCAGGGACTTGGGCATTCTGCAGAGTGAGAAGAGGGGTCTGGGCAGACCAGGAGAGGACTTCTCAAGGGATCTGGAGATTCCAAAAGTGAGAAATGGATTCAGGGCCCAGAGAGGGGTTGCCCAGGAGGAATTAAGGGTTCTCAGGGTGGGGTGTCAGTCGGAGAAGAGGCTGGCGAAAGACTTCCTCAGGCTGCGGATGGTCTCAGCTTTCACCTCGTCCTGGCTAAGGCTGGGCCTGGGCGGGGCTGGCTCTGGAAGGTTGAAGGCATTGGTCAGAGACTGGGATTTGCTAGAGAGAGACAAGGTGGAGGCATGGGAGGAAGGGGGTGGGGAGGAAGGGAGGAAGGGGAGAGAAACACAATGTTACCCCAGGCCCGGCCCAGCCCTGCCCCTCTAGTCCTGGGGCTGTGCCTGTGACCCTCCCACCCACCAGCACAGGCCTGGACCCTGATGGATTCTCAGGTGGAGTGGGGGAGCCCTGGGCCAGACTGGGAGGACTTGGATCCAAGGTGAAGTCTGGGATTAGCGGGAGGAGTCTTGGGCTGCACCTTCTCCAAATTGTAGACTAGACTGGGGGGATGTAAAGCTGAAGATTGGCAGGGAGCCTCCCAGTCTGCGTGAGGAGGCGGGGAGGGAGTGCGGTGGGGTTTGCACCGAGGACAGGCTAGTGTGGGTGGAGGGCAATCTAAGGGGGAGCATTTGGATGTGGTGGGGAGGACTTCTGAGCTCAGGCTGGGGTGGGGGGAGTCTGGAGTGGGCCAGAAGAGGCAGAGAGCACCATGTGATGATTTGGGAGGAGACTGAAATGGCCCAGAAGGGAGGCTAGACCGTAGGAAAAGCATGAGGACAAGCTGGAAAGAGCGGGAAGTGATAGAGCGGGGCTGTGAGTTGGCCAGGAAGAGTCTGGGGGTTCGGCTGGGAGGAGTCCAGTTGGGTAGGCGAAGGGTGCGTTTTGCTGCGAAGGCTCCAGTGGAGTGCAGGCTCCAGTGGAGTGCGGCTGGGTGGAGGATTTGATGGGCAGGGTCAGTCAGCAAGGTGCCTGGGGGGCTGGGGGAGGGGGCTTTCCCAGGGGCCTAGTGGGAAGACTGAGCTGAAAAGGGGTTTTTCTGGGGTTCTGCCACAAATGTCTAGGATGGAGGGCAGGAGCCTCCGTGAAGTGGGGCGGCGGGGTGTGTGTGTGTGTATAGGTTGGATGAGGGTTCTGTGCAGACTGAAGATCGAACTCTTGGGACTCCTGTATAGGACCTGGGTCCGAGGAGCCTGGGAGCTGGGGCCACTCTTCTGGTGCAGGAGCCTGTTTTGTGAGCAGCAAGGCGAGGGCTGCCGTGGGGTCCTCTTACTTGAGCTGGGGGTGCGGAGGTCCCCCGGCAGTGGCGGTGGCGGGTGGCGGCACGTCCTGGCTGGGTTTCTGGGCCAGCTGTGGCTTGGTGGGTCGTCCAGCAGGGCCCGGGCCACTGGGCCGCGGCTGCTGCGTGGTGGGTGGCCCGGTGCGGGGCATGGGACCCGCCTGGCTGGCCTGGCGTGTGGGGCCGGCAGGGCCTGGGGGTTTCTGGGGTGGGCCCTGGCGCTGCTGACCACTCGGTGGGGCCCCCGAGGCCTTTGGTGGAGCCTGACCGGAGACAGATGTCTGACGCGTAGCCTGTGGGGGGCCCGCCTGGCGCTGGGGAGATGGGGAGGCGGGTGGGCGGGCTGCTGGAGGCGCCCCGGGTCCTCCTGCCACTGGCCGGGATTGGCGGCCTTGACCCTGGGTCAGTGGTGGGGCCTGGGACACAGGCTGCTGGGGTGCTGATGTGGGACTTGGTAGGCGCTGGGGCAGGGGACTGCCAGCTGGGGGTCCGAGGCCCGAAAGGTGCTGCTGGCCCTGCGGGGGCGGGCGCTGCTGCAACGGGGGTCCCTGGCGTTGGGGGCCCGGGCCGGGCTGTGGAGGGCCACCTGCGGGACAGAAAGAGTGCACATGTGAGAGGTGGGGGGTGGGGGTTGCCAGTACAGTCAGAGCCCAGGAAGCCGGCCCCTCACTTACCCTGTGGTGGGGGTCGTTGCTGAGCTGGAGGTCCTGAGGGCTGCTGGGAGGTCTGGCGGCCCAAGGGCGGGGCCCCTGGGGACGGAGTCTGCGGCAGAGGAGTGGAGCAGGAGAGGTTAAAAATAGTTACCGGCCAGCCAGAGCATCAGCCAATCAAAATGACACGGGCTCCCAGTGTGCTGGGTGTTGACGTGTCTGTGGCTGAGCTGAGGGGATATCAAGCTGGGGAGGGGGGAGCTCGTTGCGGGGGAGGGTTGGGAGGCACTCGGGGAAGTCAGGGTAGCAGCCATTTTATCAATTTTTACGAGCAATTGGTAATTGCCGCCGCACATGCGCACTGGCAGTGCCCTTTGCCTGCTGATTATCAGCTCTGCGGCAGCATGACCGAGGGTTGGCCTGGCAGCCACTAGCCCCCCTCTGGCCAGCTCCGCCCTCGCTCAGCACCAGGGGCCTGACCTGGCCGTGGGAGCCCCTGCCGGGGGAGGCATCCCGCTGCCGCTGCCTGGGCAGGGCCTGGGCCATCTTGTTGACCACAAGCTCTACGATGAGCTGCTTGTCTTCATCTTGGTGGTCCCCGATGAGTGGCATGGAGGAGCCCACCACCTGGGGGAGGGAAACGGATCCGGTGAGGAGAGCGGCAGGAAGTGCATGGGAGGGTGACAGCCACCGAGCACCCTTAAGCTGGGGAAAGGCGCGGGCTGGTGCCAAGGAAAGATTCAGTTTGAGAAGCACCAGCTTTGCAGTGCCACGAAAGCTTGTCTTTTACAAGGTACCGGACAGCTCCTGAAGGGAGCCTACAGCTTAGAGCACAGCTCCACAAATTAGGGCCCGCGGGCCAAATCCAGCCCAGACGCCTGTCTTTGTATGGCCCCTAGAGCCAAGGATGGGTTTTACGTTTTTTGATGGTAGGTAAGAGAACAAAAGAAGATTTTGTGATATGTGAAAATATACATTTCAATTTTTATATCCCGACAGTTTTAGGGGAACGTTTGTTTTGTATGTATTGTCTTCGGCTGCTTTTGCAGAGAAGCTGCAACAGAGACTGTATGGCCCACACAGCCTAAAATGTGCACTGTCTGGACCTTGACCGAAAACATTTGCCAATCCCTGCTTTACAGTTTGCTAGGTGTTCTGTCATTTACAAAGAACTTCATGGTGGCTATAGTACTTTATAGTTTACAAAGCTCCTTGTCCTTTTCAAGGGACTAGGGGATATATGGTATGTTTAGACTTTAGAAAAGTGCTTTGCATGGGCGCCACTGTTTACAAAATGCCTCACCGTGTAGAAAGCGCTCCAATTTTCAAGGCATTTTATGGTTTCCAAATTGCCTTACCGTTTGCCAGGGGCACTGCTGTGTACAAACAGATTTAGAATTTTGCGAGTGCTTTGCTTTAGTAACGAGGACCTCCCAGTTTACAGAGCTCCTTTCTTATAGTTTTATTTTTTTTTTAACGTTTATTCTTGTTTTTGAGAGACAGAGCAGGAGGAAGGGAGGGGCAGAGAGAGAGGGATACAGAATCGGAAGCACGCTCCAGGCTCTTAGCTGTCAGCACAGAGTCCGACGCGGGGTTCGAACTCAACAGACTGCAAGATCATGACCCAAGCCGAAGTTGGACACTTAACCGACTGAGTCACGTGGGCGCCCCAATATAGTTTTGTAAAGCACTCGGCTGTTCCTCAAGCACCTCCTAATTTATGAGGTACTTTACAGTTCACAGAGTGCCTTTATAGCAACCTGGGCCATGGAGAGCTTCATGGCTTATGGAACGATGCTGCCATGCACCTGCCCCACCCCGTACCCCTACCAGTTCCTGGGTGCTCCCACCTCAATGATGTGATCCCTTCCATCCTTGCCATGCAGTGCTTCCACTGCGCAGATGTCCAGTCCCCCAAAAATCTCGGAGCACGTATCCACCCACAGCTTGTACCTGCCGAGATGTGGGGCAAGGAAGCCTGTCAGTGCCCGGCCGGCCTGCGTAGCCATGCTTCCCCCCTGGCGTCCCCTCCCTCTGAGTCCAGGCCACCCCCACCTGTCAGACATGGCGATCTGCTCGAGCATGGCAGAGCCGGTGTTGGTCTTCCAGTTTCCTGACACTGACGTCCTCCTGGGGGGACAAGTCGAGAGAGGACAGAAGCTCAGGGGAGCCCAGGTTGCACAGGGCAGGGGACCCCTACCCAGGCCTCGGCCTCTCCACTCACATGTAGGCTTTGTAGTTCTGCCCAATTTTCTGGACGCGCACGTCATATTTGGCGTCAATAAAGGGCTCGGCAGTGGCATATGTCTTGGTCAGTGCCACGACGCTCGCGATGTCCTGGAAGTCGTGCTGGTTGTCCACTTTGACCTGTAGGAGTGGGGCGGGGATCAGGACCTGATTAGGACAAGGTGGCAGCGGGCGGCGGGGGGGGGGGGTGTCCCGGGGCGGGGGCATGCATGTAAATGACACGGGTGAGCCAAGTACGTACAAATTCAGTGGATACGCCAAGACACTCGGGCGTGCATAATTCTGGAGGTCCTAGTTTTTACACGTACACAGCAGACACACAGGTGGGGATATGCAACTTTGAGCATACTAAAAACAATTGAGTTGTCCACTTTAAATGGGTAAGTTGTATGGTAGGTGGGTTATATCCCAGTAAATCTGTGGAAAAACTGTGTGTATATATGGTCTATGTGTACGGGTACCGCGACATCGGTTGTATACACGATATACAAGCATACACATTACAAGTCTGCTTTCTACGCACACAGAGACAAAATCAGGTGGACGGAATGCACGCAGGACCCCAAGACGCTTGAACATAAAAGATTATATAGCGTGTGTTCAACACAGGGGCATGTGTATACACAAACACAATGCTGGCTACACGAACAAAGTAACAGGACGCATACACCTGGTTGAATGTATGACAAACTCTAAGAATGTGAGGGAAAAAAATCCAAAGAGACAAAGACACCCCAGGACACACAATCACACAGAATTACCAGAGTGCTTTGAATACGCAATATACGTATGCACCATGCCAGGAGCATGCACCATTTCCAAACACACACACCTACACACCCCATCTGGGGACTCACCTTGCCCATCCCGGAGTGTGCGTGCCCCATCTTCACAACCACAGGGTACGTCGTGCTGCTGAGCTGGTAGGGCGGAAAGGCAGAGCAGGGTCAGGGCAGGAGGGCCATCACAGGGGTGGTGGTGGGGGGCTGAGGGAAGCCCGTTCTGTGGGAGCCACATTAGAAGCCATTTCCCAGAAGAGGCAAGTCAGGGACAGTCAGCAGCGGGGGTCACACACACACACACATACACACACACACGTTTCTGTGCCCAGAATCGAACTCAGAGCCCTGCCTGCCTGTCCCTCCCTCCACTACCCTCAAGTCCCAGACATCCCGCCTCTGCTTTCCCGGGCAGAGGCATGGGATAGGGGTGGGGGTGGGGGACTTTTCCGGAAAAGGGAAAGTTTGTTTTTATAATGAGTGGATGATAGAGAAGTGAGTGTGTGCATGTGCATGCACGGGGGTGTGGTGGCAAGCATGCAGTAACCGGATCCCTCAGCCAGGCCTCGTGTGTAAGCATCGTCCATGCACAGACGCGACCCAGAGGCACGCACACAAACCCTCAGAACTCAGATCTACACAACCAAGCCCAGAGATTGCCAAGTAGGTTGAGAGCCACGAGATGGAAAGACGCACAACCAACGCAGGCTCACACCTTGCTCTCCGGCTGCAGAGGTCCACACATTCAGCCAGCCAGGCGCTTCTGGCCGGCCTCTGCCCAGCAGCACACGCTTTGGGGCACACACACACAGCCCCTTTCCTGTGGCCCAAAGCCACGTCAGGGACCCACATAGCATGAAGGATTGCCCATGAAGTACAGAGACCACCCTCAGAGGCACGGCCACGGAGCGCACAGGCACACACAACCCCGACAAGCACACACGACAGAACTGGGCACGTACTCACACCCAACACTCACAGACACACCCGCGACACTCCCGGGCACACGCACGAGGAAGACCCATGCCACATATAGAGGTACACACTCCTAGGTCGTCACATAACCACCAAGACTCAGCACAGAGAACCGCACCAGACGGGGAGGGGGGGGCACACCCAAAGTACATCTAGGGACGCGCACACACAACGCGCCTTGCCACCCATACAAACGGAGAGGCGCACACACAGCCAGGTTCCTAAGTGTAGGCACTTCCGGGTGTGTGCGTGCACACGCACACTCACACGTCCAGGTGTGGGGATGCCTCAGGCCTCCCGCGACCCCGGGGGCGGGCAGAGGGGCTCGGGTTGGGCGAGCTGCGCGCGCACGGCCGCGCCGCCCCCTCCGCTGTCCCGCGGGGTAGAGAGAAGGCATTCCCGGAGGGGCTGCCGGGGCGGCGGCGGTTCCCGGTTCCCGACAGGCACAGGAAGCCCGCAGGCTCAGGGTGACCGATTGACCTTCAGGCCTCACCCTCTCTCCGCACCCCCACCTTCCTCATTTCCCAAATGACTGGCGTCATCACGGGTCCCCCGAGAGGCACCGCGTTGGGAAGGGGACTGCGGGGATCCTCTCGTTAGCGTTCCGGGGCAGCAGCGCAGAGGCAGCGCTTGACGTTAACACTCGGGCACACACACAACTCAGGAACACCGCCTCCACAATTACATGCGCAACTTAGACCCGCTCTGCAGAAGCAGAGGTACAACTCCCAGGAGCGACACAAAACACACAGGTGCGCAACACTAGGGGCGCACACACAGTTCTCAGAGGCAGACACAGAGCAGAGCTGCGTGCAAGTGCACACGCGCGCACAGGCCCCCACCTCGAGGTCTCTAGGCCCCTCTTTTCTTGTTTTTAAATTTTATTAAATTTTTTAATGTTTATTTTTCAGAGAGTGTGTGTGAGCAAAGGAGGGGCAGAGAGAGAGGGAGACACAGAATCCAAAGCAGACTCCAGGCTCCGAGCTGTCAGCACAGAGCCCCACACGGGGCTCGAACTCACGAACCCAGGGATCATGACCTGAGTGGAAGTCGAATGCTTCATCGACTGAGCCACCCAGGCCAGGCCCCTCTTTTCACAAACCCTCCTTGTTTCCTCTGGACTTGAGTCTGAACGCAACCCCATGTGTAGGTATGTGCGCGACTATGCCCGCACACGTGTGCATGCTGGGAGTTTTGCACTCCAGGATCCCCTGGAGAGCCCTAGGTTTGCATCTTGGTCTCGCCTCTTTCTAAAGCCATGTGGAAGCCCGGGTCAGGTCGCCTAACCTTCTCTGGGCCTCAGTTTCCTGATCTGCACAAAGGGCACCACGAGGCCCAAGTGCTTGGCATGTGGTGGAGACGGCCGGGCATCCTCACTGCACACCCAGCCGGCCCCACGGCCCCCACACCCATGCAATGTCCCTCAGGGGCTGCACATCCGTATACATCTCCGCGAAACCCCACTGGTTTCAAAACCCGCACTATGACCCGGATGCACAGAACCCCTCACGTGTAGACAGTTGGCCACACTCGCTGCTGACTCAGGCTTGAGAGAGCTGGCATCCGAAGCAGGGTCAGTGAGGGGCTGCAGCAGGGTTTTCCCTTCCTGCGCGGCTCCCACTGGCCGAGCTCTGACTTAGCCCCTGCCTCGTTCACTCTCTCTCCCCACTTTCACAACCGGAGGCTCCAAATTCCTGATTTACTCCCCCTCCCCCCTCTGCCCCCGCCCCTGCCGGACGGGCCGTTTCTTCATTCTCATTCCTGGGTAGGTCACTCGACCCCTCAGCGTGTCTGGGTTTCCTCATCGGCATCAGGAGATACGCCAAGTCCCTAAGTCACAGGCAAATTGTGAGGAACAGATTACTTCAGGAAAAGCGCTGAGCGGGTTTTCTGGCACACAGGAAGCCGCCCTCCTCAAAAAGTGTTGGCTACTGCTATTGGTACTGGGTCAGCATCCCTTGGTCAGCCGACATGAATTACCAAGGTGGCAATCGGGCCTGACTGAGAGATGAAGTGCTCACAAAGGTTCCAGAACGCTGTTCGATACCCACAGTACTGGGGGGGGGGTGTCGTTTTTGTGGGGGTGGTGCTGGTGACTGGGCTAACCTCCCTGAGTTAAGCAAGCTTCATTACCAAGGGGGACATGAGGACTGAAAGAATTTACACAAGGAATATAGGACACAGCGCACAGCACCATCACTGTTATCATTGGTCTGCCTTCCCCAACCAACAAAGGATGTTAATTAGCCCTTAGAGCCCTTTCCCAGGACCCCAGGGAAGATTCAGGCAGCATCTGGAAGCTGGTGGGCAGGGATTGCCTCACCATCAACACCGCCCCCCCCCTCCCCGCCCCAGAGGTGTGGGAGGGCTGGTGGGGAAGGGGCAGGGCAGGATGGGAGGGGATCCGTTTTCTACTGACTCACAGCCCTCTTTCACCACCAGTGAACCGCCCCCCCCACCACCGTAATGCTAATTCACTGGCACTTTCCCCACAGGTCAGGGCCGTGCCACGGCTGGGGTGAGATCCTGGCACCAGTTAACCTAGGTTCAAATCCCAGCCATGCCCGGTGATCCTCGGAAGGTTCTTCAATCCCTCTATGCCTCATAGTTCCTCATCTGTAAAATGGGACTAATATCGGTACCCATCTCGGAGGTTTACTGTGAGCTCTAAGTGAGAAAAAATATGCTGAGTGCCTGGGACACAGTTGGTGCTGTATAAATGCTATTTATTTACCTATGTGTTTATTTTTTTCAAGGATTTTATTTTTAAGCAATCTCTACACCCAACGTGGGGCTTGAACTCACAACCCCGACCGAGATTAAGAGTTGCAGGCTCCACCAACTGAGCCAGCCAGGCGCCCCAAGTCTGTGTTTTTTGCGAGGGGTTAACATCCAGGCTCTGGCTCCAGGCCACCTGAGTTCAAATGCCAGTTCTGCTGCTTATTAACTGTGATCTTGGATACGTCACTTAACCTCTCAGTGCCTCAGTTGCCCCCCTTGTATTCCTCCTCCTCCTCCTCTCACTTGCCTTACTCTCTCCACTGCTTCTACCTAATTTGTTTCCTCTCTGCCTCCCTCACCCTTCACCAGACTGTCAGAACTACCAAGGAGAGGGATTTGTGTGTGTGCCTGGCACACAGTAGGTGCACAAGACATGCTTACTAAAAGGATGGACTAACTCAGGCTTCGGCCACGGGGATTTTGGGGGACGTGGGTGATGGGGTAGACCTTGGAGAGAGTTTGGAGACTTCAGGGAATTGCCCTGAGTGCTGGGGGGGGGGGTAGGGGGTAGTCCTGCCTCTAAGCCCTCCCCAGAGGCTGCCTGGAAGGACTAGTGTCGGAGGATGGATGGATTGACAGACGGACAAACGTGGAGATGGGGGCGGGTGGCCAGGGTGAGGCCCAGAGGGAGGGAGAGGAGGAGGGCGCATCTCCTTTTCGGCAGCCCTTGCTTGGCCCGCCCCTTGGCCTCCACGGAGGGTGGGCGGATGAGTAATGCATCCAGGAAGCCTGGAGGCCTGTGGTTTCCGCACCACTGCCACCCCCGCCCCTCGCGTGGACATTTATCCTCCGCTGCTCAGGCCCTGCCACTGTCGCCTCAGACCCAGCGCCTGGAGAGATCCACCAGAGGTAGGCAGGGGTCTGGGAGGCCTGCGGGGCCTGAAGCTTGGCCGGAGCTTTCCTGCCAGACGTCTGGCCGCTCAGCCTGGCCGGCGGGTACCAGGACTCTGGGCTGGTTCAGGGGAGGAGGGCGGGAGTGGGGGGGGTGGTGGTGGTGCTGGAACTTCTCCCCCAATTCCCACACTCCAGACTCCTTGGAACCCCGATCTCTATCCCCGACTCCTCCAAACCCATGAGCCCCCTAATATCACAGCTGCCTCCAAGGCTGCCAACTCCCCTAAATTCCCTCACTGCCCCTCCAACCCTCCCAAATCCCCAACTCCACGACTTTCCCTGCTCCCAAATCCCTCAGGCACCCCGACCCCTGAAGCTTCCAAACTCTCTGAACCCCCAACCTCCTCTGGACTCCTCAGCTTCTCTCCACTCCCCCCATCTCACTATGCACAACCCTGAAACCCCAAACTCCCCTGGCTCCCTGAACCCCAAATTCTTCACCCCCAGCTTCTCGACCTTCTGACTTCCCAACGTCCCTAAATCCTGCAAACCCTCTGCCCCCTTATTCTGCAAACACCACAGCCTTGTAGCCCGCACCCCCGCCCTCTCCCCCCCCCCACCCCCAACCCTCTGCCCTCTCGGCTCCTCTGGGCTCCAAGATCCCCACCCCCCTTAAAATCTCCACTGCCCCCCCAACCCCTCAAGCCCAGAGTGCGGAGGCTTAATCCCGTTCCAGGCTGGGGAGGGCACTGCCCACCTCGCAGAGGACCGCTGACCCCTCCTCCCCACCCCGCAGAACCCACCATGGCACCCTTGGCGCCCCTGGCCTCCTGCATCCTGTTGTTGCTGTGGCTGGCAGCCCCCAGCCGGGCCTGTACCTGTGCCCCACTCCACCCGCAGACCGCCTTCTGCAGCTCGGACTTCAGTAAGTGTGCCCCACTCTGCCCGCACACTCTGTGCATTTGCTTTTGGGGGGTTCACAGTGGTGCCAACCCCTGGAACAAGTCCACTCAGCCCTGCACTGACTCTGCTTTAGCCGCACCGGCATCCTTGTGCTTCCTTGATTACTCTGAGCCCAATCCCACCTCCGGGGGCCTTTGTACTGGCAGCTTCCTCTGCCTGGTACACCCTCCCCCCCCCCCCCCCCCCAGGTATGTACACTGGTGGCGGCCTCCGATGTCAGGATGGCCTTCCCTGTTCAAAATTTATATATATATGTATGTGTGTGTATATATATATATATATATACACACACACACACACATATATAAAGTTTATTTATTTATTTTGAGAGAGAGAGAGAAGGAGCAGGGGGAGGGCCAGAGAAAGAGGGAGAGAGAGAATCCCAGCACGGAGGCTGACTAGGGTTCGAACTCACCAATGGTGAGATCATGACCTTTGCAGAAACCAAGAGCCAGTCACGTAACCAACGGAGCCACCCGGGTGTCCCCCTCCCTGTTCAGGATTTTAACCCTTGTCCCCTAGTACTCCCTGATCGCCATGTCTGAAATTCCTCATCGCACTAAATACTTTGTAACATTCCATGTACATATTATTTCACTTGTGTTTAGCCTCCTTCTGGCTGGAATGTGAGCTCCACAAGGTGGGGGGGGTTCTGTGTTTTGTTCACTGTTGTGTTCCTAACACTCAGAACAGTGCCTGGCGCACAGCAGGCTCTGGAATATTTGTTGAGTGAATGAACACATGATGAATATATGAAAAAGGCTTAATTTTAAGCAGCGCCTGGCAAAGAGTAGTCGCTCGATATACCAATCAAATCAATTAACCGGTGTGTAAATAGCTTAGTGAGCTGACATCTAGCGATCCCTATTTAAGTATGTGCTTCGCCGGTATTAGTATTGTGATTATTTTATTTCATTGGCTCCTGCAGTCCATTTGACTCGTCTCTCCCCCCTCCTCTCCTGCAGTCATCAGGGCCAAGTTCGTGGGGACCGTAGAAGTCAACCAGACTGCCTTAAGCCAGCGTTATGAGATCAAGATGACCAAGGTATCCCTCCTGCCCTTTTCCCAGCAGTTCCTAACATCTTCCTTCCCGTCAAAGTAAAAGCCAAGGGCCACCGGTTTGTCGAGGAAGTTGGCTGTGATGTCAGGATGCTCTACGACTTCAGGGAAGAACGTGGAGGGGGAGGATTATAGCAGTAAAAGAGATTCTTCCCCTCACCTATCGACAGATGTTCAAAGGGTTCAGCGCCTTGGGGGATGCCTCTGACATCCGGTTCGTCTACACCCCCACCGCGGAGAGCGTCTGCGGATACTTCCACAGGTCCCAGAACCGCAGCGAGGAGTTTCTCATCGCCGGTGAGGCCCCGCCCCCTCGTCCTGTGCCACGCCGGCCCGTCCCTCTGACGCCGCCTGGCGCCGCGAGGGGGCGAGGCTCCGAGGGACTGGTCCCAGTTGAAATGGGAACCGCCCCAATTTCAGCCTATCGGAAGGCGGGGGGGGGGGGGGGCTTTTGCCCAGCGGGGGTCTGTGCGCCCGGGACGCCAATCAGGCGCCGCCCTACCCTCTCCCCCACCCCCACCCCCCCGACGCCGGCCCAGCTGATCAGCTGCTGCCTCTTGCCCCCTGCCCCCCAGGAAAACTGCGGAACGGACACCTGCACATCAATACCTGCAGTTACGTGGTTCCCTGGAACAGTCTGAGTTCCTCTCAGCGCCGGGGCTTCACCAAGACCTATGCTGCTGGCTGCGAAGAATGCACCGTGAGTACCTGGGCCCTGCCCGCCACCTGGAGAGGGGTCCTTGGGTTCTTACCCAAACCCTGGCTTCTTTCTTGCTCCTCCTGACCATTCCTTGTCCGTATGGCTGCTCCCCAAACCCTAGTGCTGTCCCTGATCTCTCTTGCTGGTCCCCCGAAACCTGAGACTGGAAATTCTGGTTCTTTGCTCTGTGTCTTGTACCTGGGGATTCGCTGTTCCCTGGACTTTCTGGCTGCTTCCTGTCCCTCTAAATCCCCCTTGGGACTATTTTCTAGTCCCTCTGTCTATTCTTGACCCCCCAGGGATTGTTTCTTGGTTCCCTAGAATGTTCTCCAGGAACCCAAAGCGCCGATCCCCCAACCCACTGACTCCTCCCCAGCACATCTGATTATTTCTCTGTAGCTCTGACTGCTCCATACACAAGGGTGTGTTACATTGCCCTTCCAGCCATTCCAAGACTATTTTCTGGTGGCCCTGAATGTCCTCTGATCCCAGTGACTGTGTGTCTGAGCCCCATGGCTCTATCCTATGCCTGTGCCCCACTGGCCAGCTGTTCCCCGCTACTACTGCCGCTTGTTCCCTATCCTATGGAATAGTTTCCCTGGAAAACTGTCTGACCGCCCCCCCCCCATGACTGTTCTCCAGCCGCCATTCCAGGAAACCGATCAGTTCCCTGGATTACCATCACCTTGCCAAGCCCAATGCCTGTTCCTCCAATGGGAGGGGCTGTTCTCAAGTCTCTCCCCAAGTGGGGCAACACCAGGTCTCCCTAGGCAGCTGAGTGTTGAAAACTGAGTAGGGGCGGGAGGCGAAGCCCTCAGAGATGTGCCTCCCTCCCCTTCTCTAGGTATTTTCCTGTTCATCCATCCCCTGCAAACTGCAGAATGACACTCACTGCTTGTGGACAGACCAGTTCCTCACAGGCACTGACAAGGGTTTCCAGAGCCGCCACCTTGCCTGCCTGCCAAGAGAGCCAGGGATATGCACCTGGCAGTCCCTGAGGACCCGGATGGCCTGAATCCGGCCCCCAGCGGAAGCTGAAGCCTGCACAGTGTTCACCCCATTTCCCACTCCTGTCTTTCTTTATCCCAAACAATGAAATAAACAACTACCATCCAGCAGGCAGTGTCCCCGTGTAATGTGTGGGAACAAAGCCATGTCACTGATGACCCGGTGGGAGCACCCTGGGACCAATGCTGAGGGAGTGGGGGATGCGAAATCGGCTTTGCATATTTGTACATAAAATTTGAAGTACTGATGGGGCGCCTGGGTGGCTCACTTAGTTTGGCATCCGGCTTCGATTCAGGTCACGATCGCACGGTTCGTGGGTTCGAGCCCTGTGTTGGGCTCTGTGCTGACAGCTCAGAGCCTGGAACCTGCTTCGGATTCTGGGTCTTCCTCTCTCTCTGCCCCTCCCCCACTCAGGCTCTGTCTCTCTCTCTCTCTCTCTCTCTCTCTTTCTCGAGAATAAAAAAACATTTAAAAAAATTGAGGTACTGGTAATAATCGTCTACCTTGGCATTAACATTGGCAATCTTTAACATCAGTACTGGCCATTCAACCTGCATCATCAACCACAATTCACTGGACAATCTCTCTGCTCGGTACTTTGGAACATTTTACTAGACTAATTTATACTTCCTATTTGCACAGGGCTCTCTAGAAAATTATCCCACTACTGACAGATCACCATCTCACTGGCAAATTCCTCTATTCACAAATCCCTTCCAGTTGACAAGCTCATTGACAAATGTCTTATCAATTGGCCAACGGAACGGCTCTCGTCCCTTGGGCACTGTCCTGATGTCATCGAGGAGGATGTCCTGTCCCATCCAGATCTGTAGGTGTTACTGTCCACACCTTTGGCTTTTTACTGTGAGTCTGACTTGAGTGAAAGAGGAAACCTCCAGGGGGGCTCAGGGCCCCCACAATACCCCTCCCAGCCAGGGACTCTGGAAGAAGGGGTAGCTCTGGCTTCCCCCGGCCACCCCATGGCCTGTGGGAGATTCCTTGGAAGTGGCTGTTTGCGGAATAGGAGGGATGAGGAGAAGGTGCGATCTGGAGATCCCCAAGCTCTGTCCTTCTCCCCCTTCCCCTACCTCTCCTCCCCTCACTCTGACCACCTCTGAAGGAAATACCGACCGCAGTGAAGTGCAGGTGGGGTTCAAAATGGGGACCAACCACATGTGTCAGCCCATCCCTCACCCCCCACGTACCTCCTCCTACACAGCTGTTCCCTCACCAAAGCTGGGGGCTCTAGACCCAAACCTCACCTTTCTGGTTCATCCTCCCCCATAAAAGCTGAGTGATGACTCTTCCCCAGCACATCTGATTATTGTTCTGCAGCTCTGCCCCCCACATGAGGCTGTGTTACGTTGCCCTTCTGACTATTCCAAGTCTTAGGCCTTCCTGTTCCATGCCTCCCTGGGGCCTTCCCCATCCCTGGCTCCTGTCCCCTCCACTCCAAAGATCCTCACTCGAGTGAGGCCCCTGGGAACCACAATTTCAGACTGGTGCAAACATTTAACAGAACACTCAAGTGTCCTGTCGGCCTCGATCTGCTTGAAAAAGATCCCAATGCATCTTTGGTGAAGGAGAGGACCCCCAAATTCCCTCCTGTCAGACTACACTCCGCTCCTAACGAGAAGAAGCCAGGTCTCCTCCAGGGAATTCTGGGTCAGCAAACTGGCCCCCCGGATCCTCTGGCCCTCCTGGGAGATTCCCCCAGGGCCCAAGTATGTCCTAGATCGGGATGGGTAGACTTTGGGGTGCCTGGGTGACTCAGTTGGTTAAGTGTCCGACTTCAGGTCAGGTCACAATCTCGTGGTTCGTGGGTTTGAGCCCCGCGTCAGGCTCTGTGCTGACAACTCGGAGCCTGGAACTTGTTTCAGATTCTGTGTCTCCCCTTCTCTCTGCCCCTCCCCCACTCACGCTCTGTCTCTCTCACTCTCAAATATGGAGAAATGTTTAAAAATTTTTTACAAAGGATGGGTAGATTTTGAGCACTCAGGGCCTATCTGCCTGTGCAGGGGACACCCACTGCAGTGACAATTTCTACCTGAACATCTACATCTTGGGTATGCCCTGGGAGGATCTAAACCCTGTCCGCTAAAAGGGGCAAATGGCAGCCTTCGCGGTTGGGTTTGACTGTAAGGGCCCCGGTGGCCCTTGTCGCTATTGGCTCAGCAGCTCCTACCAGTTTACCAAATCCTAGTATCAGCTCCCTGCATTGCTAGGCTGTTGTTCCCTGACCCCAGGACCCATTTCCTGAGCCCTCAGCTATTTTAATCCCTGGGAGGAAGGTGAAGCAGAAGGAGGCAGTGGAAAAGGATGGAGCCCAGTGTGGAGGCCGTTCTCCTGCCGACCTGCCCACCTGCAGGTGGTGCCCTCCTGGATAGAGACGTCAATGCTTCATGGACAGGGTTGACCACCAGGCCCTACTGAGGCCAGAACAGCATATGAGGCCTCCTCCCCCCAGACCCTGGCAGGAGCTCCTGGCAGGATATCTGTAGTCCTGGGGTCACTACATCCCCCCTTCACTCTTCTAGAAAATCCACTATGGGGCGCCTGGGTGGCTCAGTCGGTTAAGCATCCGGCTTCAGCTCAGGCCATGATCCCACGGTTCACGAGTTCAAGCCCCATGTCGCTCTCTGTGCTGACAGCTCAGAGCCTGGAGCCTGCTTCTGATTCTGTGTCTCCCTCTCTCTCTGCCCTTCCCCCATTCATTCTCTCTCTCTCAAAAATAAACATTAAAAAATTAAAAAAAAAAAGGATTTTAAAAAAGTTCACTAAAGTGAGTTACACCCCTCCCCCACACTCCAGCATTCCATGTATCTGGGTGTGGATTTCTGCTTGGGAGAGACTGATGGCTGAGAGAAAGCACACGGGGCAGTGTGATAGCCTTGTGACACGTGCAGCATGGGGGGGGGGCGGTACAGCTCAGTGGGTAGCCTGGGGGCCAGCCCTTCCCTCACCTGAGGCTCAATACTTCTCCGTAAAAAATGGGCCTCACAGTCCCTACCCAGAATCCTTCTGAGGTCTGTGCTAGGTTTGGAGGATGATTAAAGGGTGTGTTTGCCCCTTGGGTACTTTTTCAGGTCAAAACACGAAACTCTCATAATAACTTCATGTGAAATCTTTCTAACAGTGACTTCATTTCTAGCCGGGCCGCGTACAGTGGTTAAGAACATGAATGCTGGAGCCAGGTCATTTGCAATTCAGATCCTGCCCCTTCCATGCACTGGGTCTGTGTCTTTGGGGGAATCACATTACCCCTTTGTGCCTCAGTTTCCACATCTGTAAAACAGGGATAAAAAGAATGCCTAACTCGCAGGGACAATGTGAACGTTAAATGAGGGAGTACATGTAAAATGTACTGGGCACGTAGCACTTACAAGTATTAGTTAGTAGTAGTATGATAAATGTCATTTAATGTAAAGCTTTAGTAGTGATAATTTGTATCAGTATTGATTACTTACAATATTGGAAATAATGTATAATACCAGTAATACTAATTTAATGCACTCTGGAAACCTTAGTTTAACTCGTGATCCTGATAATCCCCCCAGAGATGTTACAAATATTTAATATGCTCATTTGTAATGTTTTTCTTTTTTTTTTTTAATTTTTTTTTCAACGTTTATTTATTTTTGGGACAGAGAGAGACAGAGCATGAATGGGGGAGGGGCAGAGAGAGAGGGAGACTCAGAATTGGAAACAGGCTCCAGGCTCTGAGCCATCAGCCCAGAGCCTGACGCGGGGCTCGAACTCCCGGACCGCGAGATCGTGACCTGGCTGAAGTCGGACGCTTAACCGACTGCGCCACCCAGGCGCCCCTGTAATGTTTTTCTTATCACTCTGAAGCTTATATACTTCTTCCCGGTGCACAAGTCTCCCCAACTGAAAAATACCGATGCTTTAAAAGATTTCTAAGAAAACTCCTCCTCCCCGGTGATAATGTTCCCCACTATGAAGTCCTTACTGTGGATGACGAATCAGCATACTTACAAATCTCTTCTGTTCCCAAGAATGCAGGTGACAAATTTCTAAGGTCAACTCTTTCCTTGGAAGAGTTCCCTCTCCTCACTGTACAAGTCCCCTCTTTCACAAATACCCCATAACAAATACCCCTGTTGAGCTACCTACCACCTTATTCATAAATATCCCATTGACATATCCCCATGGATGATCTCCATTAACAAATCTCCCCATTCAAAAATACCTAGTGGCAATCTATCACCCACTGATGGATCCCACTGACAAATATCTCTCTTCATAATTACCCACCATTTGCATATCCCCTACTGACCACTCAGTTGACAAATCTATTTATAAATGTCTTTCTATGACATAATTCCCACTGACAATCTTTTTTTAAAAGATTTTATTTTAACTAATCTCTATGCTTAACGTGGGGCTTGAACTTACAACCCAGAGATCAAGAGTCACATGTTCCACTGATTGAGCCAGCCAGACACCCCCTCCCATTGACAATCTTTATTGACAAATCTCCCTATTCCTTTATCTAGACCCACTGACATATCTCCCCATTCAGACATGTGCATCGAAATTCCCCCATTGATAAACTCCCTTGTCCAATCTTCCCATTCAGAAATACCCACCATTGATATCTATCAATGATAAGCCCATTTAAAAATCTTTCCATTCATTGAAACACACCCCTCCTCGGGGAGCCTGGGTGGCTCGGTCGGTTAAGCGTCCGACTTCGGCTCAGGTCATGATCTCATGGTCCGTGAGTTCGAGCCCCGCGTCGGGCTCTGTGCTGACAGCTCAGAGCCTGGAGCCTGTTTCGGATTCTGTGTCTCCCTCTCTCTCTGCCCCTCCCCGTTCATGCTCTGTCTCTCTCTGTCTCAAAACTAAATAAACATTAAAAAAATTAAAAAAAAAAAGAAACACACCCCTCCATATAGCCCCTATTGGTCGACCCTCATTGAAATCTCCCCATTGAAATTTCGCTATCCTTAGATATGTCTAATTGGAAAATCCCCTTGCTGGAACAGCTCCCAATCTATTACTATATTATGGCATTACCATATATGATGACACATCTCTTCCCACCCCCCAGTGACAGATGAAGAGGTAGATTTCTTTTCCTTTTTTTTAAAGCTTTTTAAAAAATTTTTAAATAATCTCTACACTCAATGTGGGGCTTGAACTCACAACCCCGGGATTAAGAGTTGCATGCTCCACTGACTGAGCCAGCCAGGTGCCCCAAATGAAGAAGTAGATTTCTATAATAAGACCAGCCCTTTCTCTTCTCAATAGTGACTGACACCTATGTCTCACTGTCCAGCCCTGGACACTTCCTATACAGTACTGGTGAAATCTGAAGACCACCTCTTATCACACTGTAGAGCTCCCACCAAAGGAAACATTTAGGACACAAGTTGCCTTTCAGTGTGGGAATGAAGGCGGAGATTTTTTTAAAAAGGGAAGATAGGTTGAAAGTCTGTATAAGAAGCCATTGGAACCTCAGATACACTCCCGAACTCCTAATCCCCACTCCAATAGAAGGAACTGAAAGAATAAAATAGAAGGTTCATGTGGGCAGGAATGCCCAGACTGTACTACCTGTTGTTGACTACTTATCTACCACTGGGGGCCTCATGCTGAACCTTTGTGGAGAGCTACAGCTCTGATGGATGGAGGTGGGGCCATTGGCCAGCGGCCCAGACTCAGTGTCCTTTCCCCCCACAATGGGGGCCTCCCCATGACCCCAGGCCCCTGGAAAGCAGTAGTGTTAGGAGCTTCCCGAATCCTCTCCTGACTAGGGGGAGCTGGGCCAGAGAAAGATCATTCTTTCTTTTTAAAGTTTATTTTTTTTGAGGGGGAGCAGGGGCAGAGAGAGAGGGCGAGAGAGAGAGAATCCCAAGCAGGCTCTGTGCTGTCAGCGTGAAGCCTGATGTGGGGCTTGAACTCACGAACCATGAGGTCATGACCTGAGCCAGTCAGACACTCAATGGAGCCACCCAGGCATCCCAATATTTTTTCTTTTTCCTTTGTTTTTTGTAAGCGCTATGCCCAACATGGGGCTTTAACTCACAACCCTGAGATCAAGGGTCACACACTCCACTGGCTGAACCAGCCAGGTGCCCCTCATTCATTTTTTTTTAAAGATCACTCCTCAACTCTCCCCCCACGTATGCTTCTCAAGCTCCTGCCATGAATCCTGCCTTCCTGCTGGTCACTGCTTTGCTCCTGGCTGTCTGTGACCACCCTCGGGCAAGCCTTCAGACGCTACCATCCACACCCCCATGCTATTTATTGTAACTCAGACATGGATAAGTCTAGGCAGGCTTCCAACCAGGGGCTCAACAGTGAGGTTCCAGAAGGGTAGATAAAACCCCCTGAGGTGGTAGAACCTGCAGGGGAGTTGCTCTGCAAATTTTTTTTCAGAAGTCTTAGGGATGGGGGAAATCTTACTTGAACTCAAAAGGGCTTCCTGACACATTTCTCCCATCCCTAGTTCTTGTGGCTTAATTCTTGGGGCTCATCCTCCTCACTGAGACTAGGAGGCATCATGAGTTCAAATCATGTAGGTACTTTGCCCACATCTTCCTCATACCTGTCTCCCCACCAAAATACAAGCCCCTTGGGGCGCCTGGGTGGCTTGGTCGGTTAAGCGTCCGACTTCGGCTCAGGTCATGATCTCACGGTCCGTGAGTTCGAGCCCCGTGTCGGGTTCTGTGCTGACAGCTCAGAGCCTGGAGCCTGTTTCAGATTCTGTGTCTCCCTCTCTGCCCCTCCCCTGTTCATGCTCTGTCTCTCTCTGTCTCAAAAATAAATGTTAAAAAAAATTAAAAAAAACAAAAAACAAAAACAAAACAAAAAAAAAAACAAAATACAAGCCCCTTGACCCTGCTCTGGCTGAGGAAATGGGGTGGGTCTCTGAGACCCAAAAGCTACTGATGTGATACTAAGATCCCATCCCCTCACCCCATAAATGCTCCTCAGTTTCAGTGTCCCTCTCCCTTTCCTCACTTCACAGACAAGGTTCCTAAAGAGATTTTGAACCTCTGCTTCATAGAAGTACCAGAATATAAAGAACGATGTGGTTATATCTATCTACATGCCCACCAAGAACAGCTGTGGGGATATTCATGAGTAGAGTCTCTACCCTGCATGGACTCCTCATCCTCAAGCTTCTCCCCATATCAGCCCTGGAACAAGGTATCCCCTCCCCAGGGTATTTTCTCACAAGTGCTCCCCCCTCCCCAGGATACTGTGCTCCCCGTTTAGGCCAATCACAGCAAATTCTGTCCCCAACCCATACTGTCCTGAATCTTCAGGATTGACCACTTGTGGGTCACAGTTAGTCCTAGCCAAGGGACATCTGGTCACACTTTACTGACCCCCAAGAGTCAGGCATGACATCTGTCCCCTCCAGGCTCTTTGAGGGATGGGAACTTGCACTCCAAGAAATGAGTGGTGTATCCTTGGAAGGGGCTCAGAGGGGAGCATATCAGGGAGGCTTCCTGAATATCTGCAGGAAAGGGGGTCACTGGGCTCTGAGTGTGCCTCTCACGGATGCCTGCAGCCATAGCCCCACTCTTCCCTGTTCGGTGCTCTCCGTCCCCTCTGCCATCCCCTGCTCCTTTGCCAGGTTCCCCATTCCCTGCCCCCCTGGTCCTTCTCCATGTTCTCTATCCCTCTCTCCCTGTTCCTGCTCCCTCTCCTTGCTCTCTTCTTTCCACCCTGCTCCCTGCTCCTCCCGTTCCCTCACCATGAGCTATTCCCTTTCACTGTTCCCCAGCCCCTCCGCCCATTCTTAGTGCCTACTACTCTTCTCTCCCAGGACCGAAAGCCACGAGAAGAAGCATGGGGAGCAGTGTTCTGCCCAACCACATCTACATGCCTGCCTACCTAAATCCCCACCTTGTGCAGTGTCCATGGAGGGACACCTGTTGATTTGAACATGGGCAAGAACATGACGCCAGGAACTTGGCTGCCTTCCCTGGTGACCCAATATCTGCTGTTGAACCCTCAAGTACAGTAGCCTTGGACCTGGACTTCTACTCGGCCACAGTGAGTTGGGGACTCTCCACTTTGTAAGCCTCCTCAAGTCCCACCGGCTTCCCACAACTGTCCCCTCAAGCCTCCCCAAAAGACCGTCACCTTCCAACTGTGCCGGGGATCTATTTGGTCATGTAGTGTTTCTTTAAAAAAAGTTTTTATGTTTATTTATTTTTGAGAGAGAGGGAGAGGCAGAGTGTGAGCAGGGGAGGGGCAGAGAGAGAGGGAGACACAGAATCCGAAGCAGGCTCCAGGCTCCGAGCTGTCAGCACAGAGCCCGACGAGGGGCTTGAACTCACGGACCGTGAGGTCATGACCTGAGCCGAAGTCGGATGCTTCACCAACTGAGCCACCCAGGCGCCCCTGGTCATGTAGTGTTCCTTGATCTGGATGCAGGCGATGGGAACGTGTTTGCTTTGGGAAATTTTAAGGAGCTGCACACTTGTGATGTGTCTGCTTTTCTGGACTTGTTATATCTTGGTGAAATTGGCCCCTCAAAAGAAAACTCCCCACATTATTAACACATCTCCCGTGTCCCTCCCTTCACTTCCTCACTCCCTCATGCCCTCTCCCTTTCACACAACCCCCACATCCCTGACACTGTTGATTCTCACTCCCAAGCACCCTCTCTTTCCCCACTGCACAGGGACCATGAATCCTGGGCCCAGAGAAGGGACTGGATCCGGAGAGGCCTTGGGGTAGGACTTCATCTGTTCCATTGTGAGCCCTCTATAAATACTTGCCAAGCCCTGAGTCAGCTGGAGTGTAGGCAGCAAGGGAGGGGAAGTCCCTATTCCTGCAGCAGCCCCCACCGCTAGGTCCGCTTGACCAAAAATCAGATCACTCTGCTATAGGGAAGCTGGGGTTAAAAGAAGTCAGGGCTGTGCTTAACAGAGTCCTCCCGTGTGCCCCATCCCTGACAGGTGACTATTTAGAGATGCTGAGCTGAGCATCCCTGAGGATTCCTGGTGGCCTGCAGCCTGGATGGGAGGAGACAGGGTAGCAGAGCCAGAGTCTCAATATGTGCCTCCCACCACGTGATAGAGGATGGGTAACCTTCCAACCAGTGCCTCGAAGTACAGGGTGGGAGCAGACAGCTGCCACAAATCCAGGCGTGGCGTTTGCGGCTTCATGCCGCACAGTGGGGTGGGGGACAAACGAGGAAATGTGAGCGGCAAGCTGGCCTGCGGGAAGTCTAATGCCTGTGCCCCCACCCGCCACCGTCACCCACCATTAGCTCCGTCTTCTTCCTGGCCTCTTAAGTCATGTTCTTTCTGTCCCTGACAAAAATAGCCTCTACACGGCCACAGAACAGCCACGGGGTGTGACTGCCCTACTAGACATTGGTAGTTAATGAGAAAATATAGTTATTAAAATAGTACTGCATTGGTACAGGTATAGAGAAAGTGACCAGTGGACTGGAACGGTGTCCAGAACCTGCCCCAGAAATACATGAGATTTTAGTGTATGACAGAGAAATTTGAAACTGGATCTCAACCTACTTCATACTTTATACAAAAATCAGTTCCAGGAGCACCCGGGTGGCTCAGTCGGTAAAGCGGCCGACTTCGGCTCAGGTCACGATCTCAGGGTTCATGAGTTCGAGCCCCGCGTCGGGCTCTGTGGAGTCTGGAGCCTGCTTCGGATTCTGTGTCTCCCTCTGTCTCTCTGCCCCTCCCCTGGCTCACACTCTATCTCTGTCTCTCAAAAATAAATAAACATTAAAAAAAGAGAAAATTCCAAAGAGCACACAGAATAAAGATGTTTGTAAGAGTGCTAAAAAAGAGAAAAATCCATTTCACAACGAAGGAAAATTTGAATGTCAAAAACAAAGCTTGCCACTTTTCATCCACACATTTCCATATGTATATGGGTCTATATCCGGACTTTTAATTTTTTCTTCCTTTAGTCTGTCAGACTGTCTATTCATGTGTCAGCATCATACTGTTTAAATTAGAAAACCTTCATAAAATGTTTCCTGGCAGAGGCATTAGACTCCCTGTGGGCTGTGAGGTCTAATTCCACCCCCCACCCAACTCATAGCTTTTCTTTTTTTTTTTATGTGGATATTCTTGCATGTTTGTATTTCCATATGAACTTCACTATCAACTTTCATCAGTTGCAGATAAAAGCTTATAGGTATATTTTGGGGGATGACATTGAATTTATGAATTAACACCTGAGAAGGGAAACTGACATCTTTATGATACTAATTCATCCTATCCAAGAACAAGGAATGTCTTTGCATTTGTGTAAGTCTACCTTTGTGTCTTTCAGGAGTGTTTTAAGTTTTTCCTCAGGTAAGTTTGCATTACCCCTTGTTGACTTTATCCTGAAGTATTTTATCTTTCATTTGTTATCATAAATGGGGTTTCCTCTTCTATTATGCATTATATCTGGTTGTGTCTATGGAAACTAATTTCTGTTTTTAATGTTTTTATTTATTTTTGAGAGAGAGTGTGCGCGCACGTGTGCATATGAGTGGGGGAGGGGCAAAAAGAGGGAGATGGGGATCTGAAGCGGGCTCTGTGCTGACAGCAGAGAGCCCTACGTGGGGCTCGACTCATGAACCATGAGATCATGACCTGAGCTGAAGTTGGACGCTTAACCGACTGAGCCACCCAGGCGCCCCTGAAAACTAATTTCTATATGTTGATTTTATATTCTATTATATTACTGAATTCTTTATTGTTTAAATTAGTTTATTATTGGTTCTCTTGGGGATTTCCAGGGATACTATTGATATTGTCATAAATAGAGATATTTTTGTGCCCTTTTTAGCCATTCTTACATCTATAATTATTTTTTCTAGCCTAACTGCATTGGTCTAATACCTCCAAGTACAGTGTTGAAAAGGAGAGGAGACAGCAGGCATCTGCCTTGTTCCTGATCTTAGTGGAAATGCCTTCCATGTTGTCCCATTCAGTTGATGGTAACTTTAGGACTGACATATATAAATTTTATCATGTTAAGAAGTTGTCATGGCACCTAGGTGGCTCAGTCGGTTAAGTGTCCGACTCTTGCTTTGGGCTCATGTCTTGGTTTCACCATTCATGAGTTTGAATCCCGCATCAGGCTCTGTGCTGACAGCACAGGGCCTGCAGGGAATTCTCTGTCTCCCTCTCTCTCTGCCTTTCTCACACTCTCAAAAATAAATAAATAAACATTAAAAAAAAAGAGTTATCAGTTGATTTCTATTTTTGAATGATTTTATCATTTTGTCAAAGCCTTTTAAAATATCTATGGAAATGATTGTATGATTTTCTCATTAGATCTATTAATATGTTGCATTATATTAACAAATCACCTATAAAGAACCACCCTTGCATTGCCAGAAGGAAACTCGCTTGGTTATGCTACATAATTTTCTTAATGTAGTTTTGAATTCATTTGCTAATATTTCATTTAGGATTTTTGCATTGATATTCACGAGTGAATATGTGTGCATGATTTTTTGTGTGCAGTCAATGTTATAATTGGTTTAGAAAAACCAGGTAGAAGTTTCTTTTCCTCTTCTGTTCTCTGGAACAATTTATTTGTCTTTGGGATTGACTGCTCTTTAACAGTTTGGTAGAATTCTCCTGTGAAACCATCTGGGCCTGATGCTTTCTTATGAAGCAGTTCCTTACTTAGTTTCTCTATTTCTTTTATAGAAATTGGTCTGTTAAGCTCTAATGGGGTCAATTTTGGTAAACTGTGTATCCCTAGAAAATTATCCATTTCATTTAGGTTTTAAATTTTATCTGTTATATGCCTTTTTATATTTTGAGTTTTGGAATCATGCTAATGTCTTACATTTAAGCCACAGATAGGGAAAAAAAACCCTAAAATTTACTACAAGGAGAAACAAATTATATTTGAAATAAAATGAATAATGTAATCATGCTGAATGAACAAGAAAATGAGCTAAACCAAGAAACTTTTGAATACAGTATTTTGACTGTATGTCCTCATCTAAAGACCTAAAAAGGGCCAACAAATTTCAAGCTCTACCTTACTGTTTGTTTTTCATAGTGGTATGGATGTTGAAATTCTAAAAATACATCTCTATATTGTAGGATTGAACAAATGAGTAGACACATTGATGATATTGGAGGCTAGGGTTCATGCTGTTATAGAAGAAAAATATAGAATGAGGGAAAGCTAAAAGGAACCCTGTGATGTGTTGGATTAGAATTGGAGGTATCAGTATGAACACATGAAATTTTATATATATATATATATATATATATATTCATATATAATATATTCATATATATTTCCCAGCACTATCTAATGACAAGGCCTAGAAGTAAAGATATTCCGATATCAATGAGTACATCTAGCTCCCATATCCTGGCTTTGAAATACTATTATATTAGGGCTGGGAAAGAAAAAAGTATGTCTGGAGGTGATATCAGTGGCCTATAAAAATCCTCTCCTTCGTAAAAGCAATGAGAATAGTAGCAAAAATTGTCAAAATTATTTTTTTCAGAACTCTAGAAAGTGACCAAAGGTTTATAACAATTCAGGAGGCACCTAGTCAGGAAAAATGGCTGAAACTCAGGAATAACAGTAAGTTTTGTAGCATCTGAACTTTCCCTGTTCCCATCCTCTTCTCCACACCTCCACAACGGCCTTGAAAATCAACAGCCTTGCAATCCTGATGAAAACCAGCAGCCTAGCAGACACAGGAGGAGGCATAACAGGGTTGGAGCTTCCTCCCAAGTTCCATTCCTAGAGAACTATCTTCATTTAACCTGTCTTGGCACTTTCCTAGAAAACTCCATTCTTGGGGCTTGTCTACTCGATTTGACTCAGAGTGCACCTAGTGTGAACAGCTTTCCCTGGGGGTTCTTTTCAAAAACAATGAGTAGCAATTGTTTAACACAGCAATGCTTAAGGCGGAGATTACAGCTAGGACAAACAACAAGCTGACCAAAAAAACCTAACAGGAAAAGTTGGGTAATGAGATATCCATAAGAGGCTTTGAAAAGCTCTGACATTCCTAGGAGTCTAGAAAGCCACAAATATGACTAAGCTGTGTGCCGGCTCAGGATCTCTGACTGACCTTGAGGCTCTGCAAAATCAGGAAGTAAAGGCTAAGGCAAGGTTGTAAATAGCCTGCCAGAGCGTTGAAGGCCTGCTCTGACATGCACACAAGACCCATCGGCAAAAGCTCAGAGACTTAATGGTTCTAGGTGTTTTTTTTTTAACTTTTTGAACATTTTTTAGTTTTATTTTTTGGAAGACAGAGAGAGACAGAGTACGAGCAGGGAAGGGCAGAGAGAGAGAGGGAGACACAGAATCTGAAGCAGGCTTCAGGCTCTGAGATGTCAGCACAGAGCCTGATGTGGAGCTTGAAGCCAGGGACACGAGATCATGACCTGAGCTGAAGTTGGACCCTCAACTGACTGAGCCACCCAGGCGCCCTGATGGTTCTAGGTGTTTAAAGAAATATCTGCTATTAATTACCTGACCCCTAAGCTAATGGAGTAGAGACTTCAGCGGCCATTTAGGACAAAGAATACAACCTTTATGGAACCAGTTCAGGAATGTCACTAAAAAAACAAAGAGCAAGAAAAACAAATCCTGGAGTTGGGGAGAGAATCTGATTTTCAGAGCTGCCATACTATATTATTTATAATGTTAATTTTCAACAGAAACTCATGAGACTTGCAAAGAAACGATAAAGTATGACCCAAACAGAGAAAGATAAAATATCTAACAGACATTGTCCCTACGGAAACCCAGATATTGGAATTAATAGACAGACTATAAATCAACTAATTAAAATATTTTCAAAAGACTAAAAGGAATCATGCCTAAAGAACTAAATAAATGTATGAGAATGAAGTTCTAACAAATAGACTATCAGTAAAAAGATAGAATTTATCAAATAATAGAATTCCAGAAGTGAAAAACACAATAACTGAAATAAAAATTCACTACAGGGGCGCCTGGGTGGCTCAGTCGGTTGAGTGTCCAACTCTTGGTTTCGGCTCAGGTCATGATTTCACGGTTTGTGAGGTTGAGCCCTGCGTTGGGCTCTGGGCTTGGGTTTCTCTTTCTTTCCCTCTCTATCTGCCCCTCCCCCCGCAAATCTCTCTCTCAAAAATAAATAAACTTAAAAAAAATTCACTAGAGGGGCTCAACGGTAGATTCGAGCTGCCAGAGGGAAGAATCAATGAATCGGAAGGTAGGTCAACTGAGATAATCCAATCTGAGGAACTGAAAGAAAAAAATAAACAAAATGAACACTTCAGGGGCCTGGGGAACACCCTCAAACATATAAGCTCACACGTAACAGGAGTCCCAAAAGGAGACAGTAGAGAGAAAGGTGCAATAAAGAATATTAAAAGGAATAATGGCTGAAAACCTCCCACACTTAAGGGAAAATACTAACCTACATATCCAAGAAATTCACTGAACTTCAAGTAAGATAGAATCATAGAGATCTACATCTAGACACATCATAAACAAACTTACGAAAGCCAAAGACAAAGAGGGAATCTTGAAAGTAGTAAGAGGGAAGTGACCCATCCCATACAGGTGACCCTCAGTAAGATCAGCAGCTGATTTCTCATCAGAAACCTTGGAAACCAGAAGGTGGTGGGACAACATATGCAAAGCACCAAAAGAAAAAGACCATCATGTAAGAATTCTATGTTGTCCCAAACAATAGTTCAAAAATGAAGGAGAAATGAAGACATTTGCAGATAAACAAAAAGTGAGATCGTTCATTACTAGGACACTTCTATAGGAAATACTAAGAGGGTCCTTCAGGTTGCAGTGAAATGTCACTAAGCAGTAACTTGAATCCAAATGAAATAAAGAGCACCTGAAAAGGTAAGTACATAGGTAAATACAAAAGACAGTGTGAATGCATGCTTTGTTTGTAACACTTAACATCCATCTAATTTATTTTTTTTATTTTTTATTAAAAAAAATTTTTTTTAACGTTTATTTATTTTTGAGACAGAGAGAGACAGAGCATGAACAGGGGAGGGTCACAGAGAGAGGGAGACACAGAATCTGAAACAGGCTCCAGGCTCTGAGCTGTCAGCACAGAGCCCGACACGGGGCTCGAACCCACGGACCGCGAGATGGTGACCTGAGCCGAAGTCGGACGCTTAACCGACCAAGTCACCCAGGCGCCCCAACATCCATCTAATTTAAAAGACAACTGCGGCAAGCAATAATTGTAAGTCTGTATTTGTGGACACATGATGTGTAAAGATGTAATTTATGTTAGCACAATGGAAGAGTGAGAGACTAAACTTATTTAAAAAAATTTTTTTTAATGTTTATATATTTTTGAGAGAGACAGAGCGTGAGTGGGGGAGGGGCAGAGAGAGAGGGAGACACAGAAGGGAGAAGCAGGCTCCAGGCTCTGAGCTGTCAGCACAGAGCCTGACCCAGGGCTCGAACCCACCAACCGTGAGATCATGACCTGAGCCGAAGTCGGATGCTTAACCGACTGAGCCACCCAGGCACCCCGAGACTAAACCTATAAAGAGGAAACTTTTAAAATATTTTTTATGAAAAAAATTTTTAATGTTTATTTTTTAAAAAGAGTGTGAGTGGGGAAGGGGAGAGGGAGAGATAGAGAGAGACAGACAGACAGACAGACAGAATCCGAAGCAGGCTCCAGGCTCTGAGCTGTCAGCACAGAGCCTGACGCAGGGCTCAAACTCGTGAACCATGAGATCAGGACCTGAGCTGAAGGAGGACGTTTAACCAACTGAGCCATCCAGGTGCCCTTTCAATGCTTCACTTTAAATGATGGAGAAAACAACTAGACAGAGAATCAACAAAGAAAGAGAAGGTCCAACTAGACCTAATGGACATCTGAAGAACACTCCACCCTACAACAGCAGAATACACGTTCTTCTCAAGTGCACAAAACCAGAAAACAAGTCTCAATAAATGTAAAAGTACTGAATCATACAAAGTATGTTCTCTGACCACAACTGAATGAAATTAGAAACTACTAACAGGAAAAAAAATATTGGGGAATTCCACAAACAGGTGGAAAGTAAACATGTTCCTAAATAACCAATGGGTCAAGGAAGAAATCACTGGGGGAATTAGAAGAGACTTTGAGATGAATGAAAAAAACCCACAATGTATCAAAAGTTAAGGTATGCAGCCAAAGTGATGCTTATAGGGAATGTCATAGCTTTTTAAATGTTTGTTTATTTATTTATTTATTTATTTTGAGAGAGAGAGAGAGAGAGAGAGAGAGAGCAGGGGAGGGGTACAGAGAGAGGGAGAGAAAATGCCAAGCAGCCTCCACTCTGTCAGTGCAGAGCCCATCATGGGGCTCAAACCCCTGAAACATGAGATCATGACCTGAGCCAAAATCAAGAGTCAGACACTTAACCAACTGAGCCACCTAGGCCTCCCAAGGGAATTTCATAGTTCTAAATGTGTGTATTTAAAAAGAAGAGAGAGAGCAAATCAATAACCCATTCTTCTATCTTCAGAAATTAGATAAATTAAGCCCCGAGCAAGAAGAAGGAAACAAGTAATAAAGATTAATACTTATTCTTGTCAAGCTATTCTAAGAAATAGAAGAGGAGGGAAAGCTTCCAAATTCATTCTATGAGGCCAGCATTACCCTGATACCAAAACCAGGCAAAGACACAATAAACTACAGAACTATAGGCCAGTATCTCTGATGAACATAGTTGCAAAAATTCTCAACAAAATATTAGCAAACCGAATCTAGCAATACATTAAAAAACTCATTTACCACAATCAAGTGGGATTTATTCCAGGGACGCAAGGGTAATTCAATATTCACAAATCAATGTGATACATCACATCAACAAGAGAAAGGATAAAAACCATACGATCATCTCAATGGATGAAAAGCATTTGACCAAGTACAACATCCATTCGTGATAACAAGTCTCAGCAAAGTAGGTTTAGAGGGAACATGCCTCAACATAATAAAGGCCATCTATGAAAAACCTACACCTCACATCATACTCAATGGGGAAAAACTGAGAGTTTTTCCTCTAAGATCAGGAACAAGACAAGAATGTCCACTCTCACCACTTTTATTTAACATAGTACGGAAGTGCTAGCCACAGTAATCAGACAAAAAAAAAAAAAAAAGGTATCCAAATTGGTAAGGGAAGAAGTAAAAATTTCACTTTGCAGATGACATGATACTATATAGAAAAAAACCCTTCAAGACTCCACCAGTAAAACTACTAGAACTGATAGCTGAATCCAGTAAAGTCACAGGATACAAAATTAATACATAGAAATCTGTTGCATTTCTACACACTAACAATGAAGTAGCAGAAAGAGAAATTAAGAAATTAAGAGAGGTGCCCGGGTGGCTCAGGTGGTTAAGCATCTGACTTCGGCTCAGGTCATGATCTCCAGTTTGTGATTTGAACCACGTGTCAGGGCTCACTGCTATCAGAGCACTGTCAGTGCGGAGTCCACATCGGATCCTCTGTCTCCCTCTCTCTCTGCCCCTCCCCGTATGCTCTCTCTTCTCTTCTCTCCCTCTCTCTCTCAAAAATAAACATTAAAAAAAGAAATTAAGAGAAATTAATAATCCAATTTATAATTGCATCAAAAATAATAAAATACCCAGGAATAAATTTACCCAAGGAAGTGAAAGACCTACACTCTGAAAACTATAAAACACTGATGAAAGAAATTGAAAATGACACAAGCAAATGGAAAGATATTTTGTGCTCATAGGTTGGGAGAACCAATATTGTGAAAATGTCCATACTACCCAAAGCAATCTACAGATTTAATGTAATCCCTATCAAAATACCAACAGCATTCTCCACAGAATTAGAACAAATAATCCCAAATTTGTATGGAACCACAAAAGACCCCAAATAGCCAAAGCGGCTTTGAAAAAGAAGAACAAAACTGGAAATATCACAATCTCAGATTTAAAGATACACTACAAAGCTGTAGTAATGAAAACAGTATGGTCCTGGCACAAAAATAGACACATAGGTTAATGGAACAGAACAGAGGCCAGAAATAAACCCATGCTTACATGATGAATTAATCTGTGAGAAAGGAGGCAAGAATATACAACAGGGAAAAGACAATTTCTTCAACAAATGGTGCTGGCCAAACTGGACAGCTATATGCAAAAGAATGAAACTGGAGCACTTTTTTAGACCATGTACAAAAATAAACCCAGAATGGATTAAAGACCTAAATGTGAGACCTGAAACCATAAAATTCCTAGAGGCAAACATTGGCAATAATTCCTTTGACATCAGCCATAGAAAAAGTTTTCTAGATATGTCTCCTTGGGCAAGAGAAACAAAAGCAAAATTAAACTATTGGGACTACACCAAAATAAAAAGCTTTTGCAAAGCAAAAGGAACCACCAATTAAACAAATAAGCAACCTACTGAATGGGATAAGATATTTGCAAGTGAGTAGGGGTTAATCTGATAAGGGGTTTATGTCCAAAATATGTAAAGGACTTATACAACTCAACACCAAAAAGCCCACAAATAATCCAGTTAAAAGTCAGCAGAGGACCTGAATAGACATTTTTCCAAAGAAGACATCCAGATGGCCAACAGACACATGAAAAGATGCTCAACATTATTAATCATCAGGGAAATGCAAATTAAAACCAGAATGAGGTATCACCCTACACCTGTCAGATGCCTAAAATCAAAAACACAAGAAATAACAATTGTTGGCAAGGATACGGAGAGAAAGAAACCCTCAAGCACTGTCGGTGGGAATGCAAATTGATGCAGCCACTGTTGAAAACAGTATGGAGGCTCTTCAAAAAATTGGAAGTAGAATTATCATGTGATCCAGTAATTCCATTACTGGGTATTTACCCAAAGAAAATGAAAACGCTAATTCAAAAAGATATACGCATCCCTATGTTTATTGTACCATTATTTACACTACCAAGATATAGAAGCAACCCAAGTGCCCATCGACTGATGAATGGATAAAGATGTGGGATATATACACAATGGAATACTACTTGGCCATAGAAAATAATGAAATCTTGCCATTGGCAACAACATGGATGGAGCTAGAGAGTATCATGCCAAGTGAAATAAGTCAGAGAAAGACAAATAGCATATGATTTCACTCATATGTGGGATTTAAAAAACAACACAAAGAATAAAAGAGACAAAAAGACCTAGACTTTTTTTGATTTTTTTTAAGTTTATTTATTTTGAGAGAGAAAGCAGGGGAGGGCCAGAGAGAGAGGGTGAGAGAGAGAATCCCAAGCAGGCTCTGCGCTGCCAGCGTGGAGCCCCATGTGGGGCTTGAACCCACCAGCGGTGAGAGCATGACCTGAGCCAAAACCAAGAGTTGGGTGTTCGACCGACTGAGCCACCCAGGTGCTCCTAAAAAACTCCCTTAGACTTAAATATAGAGAACAAACTGGTAAGTTGCCAGAGGGGAGGTGGGTGGGGGAATGGGTAAAATGGATAAAGGGGATTAAGAGTACACTTATCTTGATGAGTACTGAGAAAGGTATAGAATTGTTGAATCATTATATTGTACACCTGAAACTAATATAACATTATGTTAATTATACTTCAATAAAAAATAAGTAATAAAGATTACAGTGGAAATAAATTGAAATAGAGAATAGAAAAACCATACAGAAACCAAAATCTGATTCTTTGAAAAGATCAACAAAATTGACAAACCTTTAGATTAAGAAGGACAAGAGAGAAAACTATTACATAAGGAATGAGGGGTGCCTCCTGGGTAGCTCAGCTGGTTAAGTATCCAACTCTGGATGTCGGCTCAGGGCATGATCTCATGGTTCGTGGGATTGAGCCCCACATCACGCTCTGTGCTGACAGTGTGGAGCCTGCTTGGGATTCTCTCTCTCCCTCTCTCTCTCTCTGCCCCTCCCCACTCCTAAAAATAACTAAATAAACTTAAAAAAATAAGGAATGAAAGAGGGACATAACTACTAACCTTAAAGAAATGAAAATAATTTGAAGAGAGTACTATGAATAATTATATGCCAACAAATTAGAAAATCTAGATGAAGAGGACAAATTCCTAGAAAGGCACAAACTACCAAAACTAAAGAGGAACTGAAAAATCTGAATAATGCTATAAGAAATGAAGAGATTGAATGAGTAATAAAGAAACTGCCTACAAAGAAATGCCCAGGACTAGATGTCTTCACCGGTGCATTCTACAAATATTTAAAAAGAATTAACACCAATCTTTCACAGCTCTTCCCCAAAATAGAAGAGAAGGGAACACTGTCCATCTCATTCTGTGAGGCTACTATTACCCTGATGCCCAAACCAGACAAAGATGTCATAAGAAAACTACGGATCAATATCCTTTATGATTACAGATATCATAATTCTCAATAACATACTAACAAACTGAATCCTAAAAAGGATTATACACCAAACCAAATGAGATTTGCTCCAGGTATGCAAATGTGGCTCAACTTGCATGGAACTCTAGTCATGTAATACACCATATTCATAGAATAAAGGGGAAAAAACCCCTACATGATCATATCAATAAATAGAGAAAAGACATTTGAGAAAGTTCAACATCCTTTCATGATAAAAACACTCAACAAACTAAGAATAGGAGGGAACTTTGTCAACACTTAGGTAGCAGTTAATATATACCAGATGCACTGTTCTTTTTAAAAAAAATTTTAATGTTTATTTATTTTTGAGAGAGAGAGGGAGAGGGATGGAGTGTAAGCAGGGGAAGGGCAGAGAGAGAGGGAGACACAGAATCCAAAGCAGGCTTCGGCAGGCAGTGGGGTTTGAACTCCTGGACCACAAGATCATGACCTGAGCCGAAGTCGAGTGCTTAACCGACTGAGCCACCCAAGTGCACCCAGATGCACTGTTCTAACGATTTTAATTCTCACGCCAACTCTGTGAGGCAGGAACTATTATTACCCACATTTTGCAGATGGGCAAACTGAGGCACAGAGCATTAAGTAATATTTCCTATGTTAGGAAGCTAGTAAGTTGTAGATCTAGGATTCCAATATAGAAATTCTGGCTAGACTCCATGCTCTCACCCACAGTCAGCTATCCTGTCTCTCAAAGAATGTGGAATAAGAATAATGACAAACAAATTGGGTTTCCTGACAACTAATGATTTGATTTTCATCTGTAAGTAAACTTAATTCATAACACTGTTAACTTATATCAGTAACCATAATTTGTAATACCAATAAGAATTTTAAATAGTAAATCCAATGTTTATTTAGCCAAGTTGGTTATTTAACCAATGTTGGGTCAATATTGATATTTAACTGTAAATTTAATTCACAAAAGTGGTGATAATTATTTGCATAAGCAAACATAATTTATAATGTTGCTAAAAGTTTGCAAAATTTGTTGTAAAATTTGATGGCATCAGTAATGGTGATTCAATTTCTATGTGTGATGAAAATCTGATCCATAACTGTGGCACTCACAATTTATATTAGTAATTGTTACTTTAATATCAGTAAATATTCCTAATATAAACTGGAGTGTTAACCATATTAATGATGATTTCCATTAGAAACTATCAGATAGTTACTTGTAATTTATATCAGTAATCTTAATGTGTAATATTGGCAATAATTTATAATAATATTTTACAACATACTAATGGTTTAATTTCTCACATGAAAATCTTAATTTGTAACACTGGTAATAAACTGTAATATTAGTTATAATATTTGATATTATTAATGATAATGTAATTTCTATGAAGTATAATATAATTCAAAACAGAGACTTATAATTTATATTAGAGCATAACTTCTAATATGACAATAATTTATAATAATAGTTATAATCTCTGATGACACTAGTAATGATTATTCAATTTCCATTAGGAACTATAATTTGATTCATAACACTGGTACTCAGAATTTACATCAATAACAATAATTTGTAGTGAGTTGTAATATTAATGATTATATTTTATGATAATAGTAACCAACAATTCAATTGCTATTTGTAAACAATTTAAGTAGTATTTTTTTAAATGTTTATTTATTTTTGAGAGAGAGAGACTGCAATGTGAGCAGGGGAGGGGCAGAGAGTGAGGGAGACACAGAATCCGAAGCAGGCTCCAGGCTCCGAGCTGTCAGCACAGGGCCCGACGTGGGGCTCGAACTCACGAACCACAAACCGTGAGATCATGACCTGAGCCCAAGTGGGACACTTAACCGGCTGTGCCAACCAAGCACCTGGGTCTTTGTAAACAATTTAATTTGTAACATTGCCACTGATAATTTGATTGCCGCTCCTAATCTGGAACATTGGTCACATTTCTATCAGGAAGCACATTTGACAATATTAGTAACAATGACTTGCTTTCTATACGTAGTATAATCTGATTCATTGCAGTAGATCTGTCCATTTACATTAGAAGTCAATGTTTAATACTGGCGATAAGAGATACTATAAGTAACAGGATCAATGATGTAGATAGCCCTTGTAAGCACAGAAGTAAATTCGTAGTATTAATAAACCCTGTTGCGAAGCAACTTCACTCTCCACATGCACACACTGGCCGAACTGGCTGCCAGCACGCCATTGGTAACATGACGCTTCTCCCTCCTGCCCATCCTACTCCCCCAGACTCACCATCTCCTTGTGATTGGGGTAGAAGGTCTGATCGATTAGAGGGAATTCCTCTGTCCCCAGTTTCTTGTGCAGTCGAACCATCTGGGCGAACTATGAGAGAGTCAGGAGAGATGGGTCAGCAAACCTTTCACCTGGACAGTCTCCAAGCTGGGATTCCAAGCTTCCCAACTTTCTCAGCCCCCCCCCCCCCCCAGCGCATGGTGGTTTTGAGCTCCTGCGTGCACGCATGCATGAGGCAGTCCCTCTGCCAGTAGCACCCTATCTGTCACTTACCACCCAGGGCTTGTCACAGAAGTTGTAGACAGAATGCAAAGAGTTAACGCTGGGGATTCCAGCGTACTGCAGCCCAATGACCAAACTGCGGTAGTCTCCGTTCCGAGCCATGCTGAAGGCGTGCTGGCGGATCAGCACAAAGTCCGGCTTCAGAGACCTGGGGTGGCGGGGGTAAAAGTGTCCAGGGTACCCCCAAAAGCTCCCCATCACCCTCAGAACAAAAACCAACTTTCTAAATCTCCACAGCTCCTAGAAATGGCAAGGAAAAGTGCCTTCTCACCCCAGCACACATGCACAAGCTGTTTTCTCTGGCACAGGCACCCTTTCTGCCCTTTCCCCATCTGGCGACCCCCCGTTAAGCCTTTCCTACCTGCTCCTCTCCTTGCCAAGGTCACCTAGCAGCCTACCCACTCAGCTCTGACAGCTCCCTGGTCACAATCTCTCAGACTATTAGCTGTCCTCAAAGGATGCTGCCCAGAATAAATTCCAGCCTCAGGGCCCCTATACTGGCTGTTCCTTCTGCCTGAAACATTTCCCCGCTAGATACGCCCACAGAGCTCTCCTTCACCTCCTTCGGGTCTTTCCTCAAATGTCTCTCACAATATTGGTCTGCCTTATCCAAATTGCAGACCCCCTCTGTCATCCAACAATCCCTATATCCCTTTGCTGCTATATATTTTTTCTTAGCACCTTTACATTTTCTTTTATTTTCATGTTTGTTTATTTTTAAGAGAGAGCATGCGCGTGCAAGCAGGGAAGGGGCAGAGAGAAGGGGACAGAGGATCCAAAGCCGTCAGCATAGATGCGGGCCTAGAGCTTGCGAACTGCAAGATTGTGAGCTGAGCTGGAGTTGGAAGCTCAACCTACTGAGCCACCCAGGTGCTCCCCACCTTTACGTTTTCTTATTTGTTTATTGTACGTATCCCACAGTCGAATATAAGCTTCCTGACGGCAGAGGGTTTCGGGGGGGGGCTTTTTTTGGGATCTGTACATGCTCAAGGAATATTTGCTGATTTAGGGGTGCCTGGGTGGCTCAGTTGGTTAAGTGTCCGACTTCAGCTCACGTCATGATCTCGCAGTTTGTGGGTCTGAGCCCCACCTCGGGCTCTCTGCCATCGGCACAGAACCTTCTTCTGATCCCCTCTCTCCCCAACTCGCACGCTCTCTCTCCCTCTCTCAAAACTAAATAAACCTCAAGAAAGAAAGAGAAATATTTGCTGATTTAATAACTAAAACGTTTGGCTTGTGGTCTGCTAGGATCCTTGGCTCTGCAGAAAAGAAGTTATCTTCCCACATTCTGTACCTAATTTTTTTAATTGACATATAACATTGTATAAGTTTAAGGCATAAAACAGGTTTCACACACACACACACACACACACTGTGTGTATATATATATACACACACATACATGTTTATTTATATATTTATGTTTATTTTTGAGAGACAGAGACAGAACACAAGCAGGGAAGGGCAGAAAGAGAGAGGTGGGAGACACAGAATCCGAAGCAGGCTCCATGCTCCAAGCTGTCAGCACAGAGCCTGATGCGGGGCTCGAACCCACCAGCTGTGAGATCATGACCTGAGCTGGAGTTGGACGTTCAACCAAATGAACCACCCAGGTGCCCCGACACGCTTATATATTGTCATATGATTGCCATTGTAGGGCTATTTAGCACTTCCATCATGTCACACAGTTATCATTTCCTTTTTGTGGTGGGAATAATTAAGATCTAGTTTCTTAGTAAGTTTGATAATTTTGATACAGTATTGTTATCTTTATTCACTGTACTGTGCATTATATCGCCAGGGTTTAATTATCTACCAGTTGTAAGTTTCTAGCCTTAAAAAGCTCTCCTATTCTACCCCCACTCAGCCTCTGGTAACCACTACTTTACTCCCTGTTTTTATGACTTTGGCTTTTTTAGATTCCACAGACAACAGGTAATCATACAGTATTTGTCTTTCTCTGTCTGATTAATCTCACTTCCCATAATGCCCCCGAGGTCCATTCATGTTGTTGAAAATGGCAAGATTTCCTTCTTTCTCATGGGTAAGTAATATTTCATAGTATATGCAGACCACATCTTCTTTATCCATTCATTCACTAATGGGCACTTAAGTTGTTTCCGTATCTTGGCTACTGTAATATAGCTAAGTTCTTGCTCACAGAAAAATGGGTGGGGAGGTGGGGGCTTCTCCCTCAGCTCTAAGGGAGTTCTTATTCTTCTCCCATAATTCCAAATTAACCTTTCTATACTTACCGCACGACCTTCACCCCATTCCGAAGAACTTCCATGTCCACAGAGAATCCACCATTGGCGTGAGCCACAAGGTTGAGATCAGAGAATTCAGCCTAGGCAAGAGAAAAAAAATGGTGATTCAGCCACGTCACATGAAAATGACCATCCAGTTTTCAATCTGGACAGCTGACCCCCAGCTCCATCCGCCCCAACTAACCTGTTCTACTTTAATGTCAATTTCTCCATGGATCTTTTTCCCTTTGAAGTATTTTGCCCTGGAGAGGAAAAGCAGAGCACATCCGTCAGTCTCAGGAAGACAAAACCCAGGCCAGTCCTTTGACCCTTTGACCCCTCCAGTGCTACTAGAAAAACCATAACGTGCTTTGCGATTGTTGAAACACTTTGAAAAGCTCAACAGCGCTTTATGAACGATAAAGTGTGTGGTAATCCTCACGGAGGTATGTCAGTGTCAAAGGACGAGGCGAACTGTAAAAATAAGTCCTTAAACTTCAAGTGGCAGGCAGGCCCTCCTCAGAGTATGGTCTGCTCATCTCATTGCTACCGTAAGTGTTTTTGAGAAAAGTTTTGCAAAACAAGGAGTGCTTTGTAAGCTGTAACACACTTGGAACTTGCACGGAGGTTCGTAAATGGCAAAAAAAAAAAAAAAAAAAAACCCTTAGAGAATGCATAATACATGAAGTGTGCCAGGCTATGTCTCAGCGCCTGTGTCTGCTCGTGTGGTCTGAAGCATCTCTCTGCTCTCTGGCCCTTTCCTGCGGAGGGGCACATTTGCCACGTGTGGCTGTGTGCTATGAGGGACGCAATGGTGGGGGGCAGCTATACAAAAAAGGAGGAGCAGATTGAGGGTGCAGGCTGGCGGTGGTTCTGAGAAGCCAGAGCCAGCAATGATGGGGGTGGGGAGGGATGCAGCTGAGGACAAGGGGAAGCCATAGGAGGGAAGAGGGGTAGGAGCAGCAGTAGAGGGATCATGAACTGCCATGTCGCTGTCCCTGGGCCCAACCTCAGCTGCGCTTGATTTCCAGTGGCGTCCTCGTCCAGGCCCAGGATTCCTGCTTGACAGGCTTCTCTGCCCATGGAAGCTCATCTCCAGTCATACAAGACGGATGAGGAAAGGAGCCACTCTCAGGGTTACCTATGTGCACACATTCAGGGTCTCTGACACACGCACAGCACAAGCAGGCCCTAGTGACTTCACTGACATACCCCAAAGACCCCAAGCACGGCCGTTTTCTCCTCTCCCTCTCCCTCCCTCCCAACCTCTCTCTCCCTCTGTCTCTCTCTCGCACGCACACGCACGCACACACACTCCATTACTGACACTGTCTCCTCACAAGTGTTGGAAGAGAATTTCTCTGAGACCTGCACATTTTTCGTTTATAAAATAATGATGGGCGTAGACTATATCACTGTCTTTCAAACTTTGTTTTGACCATAAGCATAGTGAATACTGTGGCACTCTGCTCAGATCTCCTCTTCAGGGCCAATGCACCCTGGATGTCAGCTGCTAACAGCTTATGGCTATGTCCCGCTGAGAACTGGCTTCTGTCATAGGGAACTTGGCCTTGGCCAAGGTTACACCTACTTCAGGCAGCCCATGTCTTATATCTGGTTTATGAGTGGGTACAAAGGCTGGCCTCTTTGCCTCAACAGAGGCTGACTCTGAAGGACCATCCCAGCCCCAGAGGTCCCCCTAGGATCAGCTGAGGCCTCTGACGCAGCTGTATTGTGGACCAGCTTCTCCTTCTGCCCAACCCTGCCTCTTCACAGGTGTTGCTTCCAAAGGCACTCCCCAGTAAGCCTCCTGCATATAAATACCTGCCTCGAAATCTCTTTCCAGAGAACCCAACCTAAGACTGTGGGCCAGAGATGTGAAACTACAGAAAGGACTCTGCAGCAGGTCTGGGCTGTGGTGCAAGCAGGATGCCACTTGAACCATATGATCGGGCGGATCCCATGATGCCAGAGGTGTCAGTAATGGGAAAAGATGCAGCGTGGGGTTTATTCTCATGAGTGTGGGCCCCTGGGCTTTGGGGGTAGCAGTGACTTTTACTGGTGGTGAACTGTAATGAGGTACTGGTGGAGGGGGATGTTACCAGTTGGCGAAATATCCCTGGTACTTGAGAGGTGCGAGGGAGATGGTAACCAGGCTTGGGTGACGATTTGCTAAACACCATTGATCGGCTGAAGAAAGATCTGACATGTTCAGGGTGAATAATCACTGATTCAAAGCACAATGTGAAAGCCCGAGGATCCCCTTGGCTACATTTAAAGGGACCCTAATCTTCTGCAACTAGGGGGCAGACAGAGGGGAAGACCAGGCTTCGGACATAATCATAAGTGTAGCAGAACTTCAGAGAAGGTTGAATTCTCAGGCCCAGGACATCTCCTATACCACGTTCAGGGTCCTAATGGGACAAGAGTGAAGCCCTGAAACTTGAGGTGGGGCTATCTGGGAAGACGCATTTAACACCTTGAACTTATTGATTCACCTGAACCCACTGGGCCTGCAGAAGTAGCCCATTCCTCCTTGTTAGAACATAAACCTTCCTTCCACTTGAAGATAATACAGAGACCTCAAATGAAGCAGGTCCCTTATAAAACAAAGCTTGCCCTTTTCAGAATCTACCCCCTTCCCCTCTTAGCAACCAGATCAATAAGCAGGGTCAAGTCCTAGCACATCCGAATGGAGAAGTTCTAAGCTTGCAAAGGAAGGAAAGAAATAATACTTAGAGGCTGAAAAATCTGGCCAATATATGTTGGCAGGAGCTGTAAAAGTGCATGACACTGGGTCCTAAGGACAGTGGACCAAAGAGGTGGAACATGAAGTTGGACAACTTAAAAGGACCACTGTGTCCTTAAAAGGACCGGCAAGGACTCTAGGAGATGCTGCTGATACACTGTTGGATGACTTGTGGAAGCCTGGAGAGAACAATGGTCCACACCAAGTGACGCAGAAATGCCAAATCTTCCATGGAGGATTGTGGAGGAAAGGATCAAAGGATTCAAAGAAGCAGACATGTTAGAGAAGATATACTACGTAAGTCTAGAAGACTCATCCACTGACTATGTTCTATCGGAGGGCCCAGAGGATATACCCAACTTAAAAAATCAATAAGGCATATGCTAGTGAGAGTGGCACGACCCATGCTGAGAAGCACGGTAGTGTTAAGGTAATAAATGAGGACCTGTCTCAGGTCCTGCTCACAGTGGGTCCGCTGGGTCCACAGGTCCATCCAGTGGTCACTTCTTCGCTTCACAAATGCATAATTAAAATGGACAGTCCTGGGGGCTCCTGGGTGGCTCAGGTGGTTAAGCATCCACCTCTTTTGATATTGGCTCAGGTCATGATCTCACGGTTTGTGAAATCGAGCCCCACATCGGGCTCTGCACTGGCAGTGCAGAGCCTGCTTGGGATTCTCTGTCTCTCTCCCTCTCTTTGCCTGTCCCCCACCCCCCTTTCTCACTCTCTCTTTCTCTCCCAAAATAAATAAACAAACATTTTAAAAAATAAAATAAAATGGACGTGTCTGTAGTTGTCAGAACCCCTTCATGGGTTCCTTGGCTTGTGGGGTAAGAGTTATTTTGGTGGGGAAGTCCAAATGGATGCCTCTGAAACTACACACCCCTCCGCTGATCAAATCAGCAAACCAAAGATAATATTATATCTATCCTAAGGGTGATGGTGCAAACTAGTCCTAGTGTGGCAGGTGGCCACTGACTTAGTGAATACACTCTTTTCGATTCTGATCACAAAAGAGGATCAGAAACATTTCGCGTTCACATGGGACTGACAGCAATATTTGTTTATGGCCTCGCCATAGGGCTCTGCTACCTTTCTCATCCTGTATCGTCATATAGTCCAGAGGGACTGGACCGTCTGGACATCCCACAGAATATCACACTGGACTACTCTATCAATTACATCATATTGATTTGGCAAGATGAGCAAGGCATGATTAGCACCCTGTCTTGCCAAGGCACAGGCATTCCAGAGGGTAGGGGATAAACCCTACAAAGACCCAGGGGCCTGCCACCTTAGTAAAACTTTTGGGGACACAGTGGTCCAAGGCCTGCCAGGACAGCCCCTCCAAATGATGGGGCGAACATTGCATCTTGCACCTCCCACCATAAGGAAAAAAAGCACAACACTTAGTAGGTCTCTTCAGGTTCTAGAGGCAGCACATCCCACACCTGTAAATACTGCTCTGATTCATTTTTCAGATGCAGCATAAGGTTGCCTCCCCTGAATGGGGGCCGGAGCCGAAAGGGCTGTGTGGCAGGTCCAGGCTGAGGTGCCAGCAGTCCTTCCACTTAGGCCACATGATCTGGCAGATCCTACCATACTGGAGGTGTCGGTGGTGGGAAGAGATGCAGTGTGGAGCTTCTGGGAAGTTTGAGTGGGAGGCCCCTGGGGTTCTGGAGCAAGGCCATGCCATCTGCAGCACAGAATTACGTGACTTTTGAGAAACGATTCCGGGTGCGGTACTGGGCCCTGGTAGAGACAGAATGCTTGGCTATGGGGTACCAGGTGATTATGCACCCAGGTGCTCATTAAGGGCTGGGTCTTGCCAGGCCCGCCAAGTAATTAAGTCAGGTGGACCCAGCAGCTGGGATCAAGCTCAGGCAGGACTGAGCAGGTAATCTAGCGCCTCCCTCAGCTCCCGAGGGAACCCCTTACGACCAGCTGATGAAGGAAGGAAGAAAAAGCCTAAGCTTGGTTCACGGGCGGACTGGCTTGGTATGTGGGGAGAAGCCCAAAACGGACAGCGGCTGTACTACAGCCCCACTCAAGAGTGGTCCTGAAAGACAGTGGCAGAGCTCCCAGTGGGCAGAGCTTTGGGCTGTGCGCCCGGTAGTCTACTTAACAGGGAAAGAGAAGTGGGCCAGGATTAGAATATATATTCGCTGATGGGCACTGGAGGATGGCTTGGCTGATCAGAGGCCTTGAAGGAAAAATATTAGAAGATCAGGACAAGGAGTATCAAGCCAAGTGAAATAAGTCCGTCAGAGAAAGACAAATATGTGATTTCACTCATACTGTGGAGTTTAGGGAACAAAACAAACGAGCAGAGGGAAGAAAGGGGTGGGGGGAGAGAGAGAGAGGGAGAGAGGCAAACCAAGAAACAGACTCTTAATTACAGAGAACAAACTGATGGTTATCAGAAGGGAGGTGGGTGGGGGGATGGGTGAAATAGGTAATGAGCACTGGGTGATGTATGGAAGTATTGAATCACTACGTTGTAGACCTGAAAGTAATTTAAATAAAAACTTAAAAAAAAAGATCAGGACAAAGAAGTCTGGGACACAGAAACGTGGGTGGACACATGGGGGTGGACATGGGAGGGGGCAAAAAGTGAGGAGTGAAGATCTTTGCATTGTGTGTTAACACCCACCAGACGGCATCCACAATGGAAGTGGCACTGAACCACCAGGTAGACAGAATGAGTCAGCCAGATGATGTCAGCCAGCCTCTCAAATCAGCCACCGCAGTGCTAGCAGATGGGCACATGAATGAAGTAGCAACATTAGCAGAGATAGAGGCTATAAGTGGGGCCTACCACGCTATTGCCGAGGGTCCAATCTTCCAGCAACAGAGACCACCACTGAGTTCCTGACATGGTGCCTTCCCTTAAGAAGACCAACTGGCCACATTGAGGCCAGCCGACTACATCGGGCACCTTCCACCCCGGAAAGACTAATGATTCATTTGTACTGGAATATTCTATATGTGGGTTTGCCTTTCCTAACGGCAGGACCATAGCCAGTATCCCTGTCCAAGGACTTACACAACGTTTGATTCACCAGTATGAGATCTCTCGTAACACTGCATCAAACCGAAGGACACACTTTACAGCAAAGGAGGTGCCAAATGGGCCCATGACCGTGGAATCAACTAATGACGTTATATACCACACCACCCGGAAGGTGCTGGCCTGAAACAACTTGTTGCGGCCACCGCTAAGATCCTAGCTTGGAAATGATACCACGAAAGAATGGGGCACCATCCTCTAAAACACCCGAAATCGACAACCCATCGTTTGTGCTGTGTTCCCAATGGGTAGAATACGCGGGTCCGGGAACTCAGAGGTGAAAGTAGGAGAGGCCCAGCTTACCATCAGTCCCAGTGATCCACTTTTGGAATGTGTGCTTCCTGTTCCCTCAAGGCTCTGCAAGGTTAGAGGTCCTGGTTCTCCAAGGGGTAACATGCTACCAGGGGACACGGCAAGAACTCTATTACATTCTAAGCTATGGATGCCACCTGGACACTTCAGGTTTCACATGCCAAACGGATATGAAGAGGAATGTATCGCTGTCTTCGCAGGGGTACATGACCTTGAACATCAGGAGGAGGTAGGGCTGCTATTGCACAGTGGGGGCAGGGAGGAATATGCATGGCACCCAGGTGATCCACTTAGGCATCTGTTGGTACTCCTCGTACGACTTTGGTGGCAAATGAACAAGTACAGCAGCCACAGCCTTGGAAGGGCATGGGGACCAAGGGCTCAGGGATCCCTCGAGGATGAAGGGATGAATCACTCATCGGGTAAGCCGCTGAGACCAAGAGAGGTGCTAGCTTGGGGTGAGGGGAACCTAGAATGTGTCGCAGAAGAAGGAGACCAATGCATATCATTTATTTATGCCACTTTTATCACGTGCAGCAGTGGGGGCTGTCGTTCATCCCACTAACCGTGTTCTTTCAAGCTTCCCCCAGGAAACAAGACCAATTACAGTCCTGTTCCCAGGCTGCAATGCTGCTCCCAGACAGGGTAAACTTACTCTAAGAAGCAAGTGAATCTGAGCAGTGCAAGGAGTAGACTCTGTGCTCCGCCCAGAACCTCACGCCTCCCACCTGCACCTTCAGGCCTACCCATCTCTCTCCGGGCTTCTGGGAATATGTGCTACTGATGGCCCCCAGTGCTGTCCCTCACTGGGAGTTGGCCTCTGCAGGAGGGATTTGCCTTCCCCACGATTATGCCTCCTTCCAGGGGGCAGCCTGTGGCTAATGGTTGACTGATGTAAGAATACAAAAGCCTGGATACCCCGCCCCAATTGGGGTAACTCTGAAGGGTCATTCTAGCTGCAGAGCTCCCCCAAAGGATTGGCTGAGGCTTCTGTTGTGGCTGCATCATCGCTCAACCTTTCCTTCTGCTAAATCCTGTTCCCTCACTCCTCCCCCGCAACAGGTGTTGTTCCCAAGAGCTCTCCCCAAGAAGACTGCACACAAACCTCAGAGTCTCAGGGCCTGCTTCCAGGGAAGTCTAAGAAAAGAAGCCACAGTAAGAGATATGGTTTATATAACCCACTATATACATAGATACATAATTACCTGCCCTATATATGTAATTTATATTATATGACATCTGTAATATGTTATACAGCAAATATAGTATGGCTTATATAATATATAACATATAATATATTTCATATCACATACTATGTGTATATGTACCTAGAAAGTATATAAATATACATATATAATTGGAAGAAAGCTTTAGTAAATTACCTTTACTGTGTGCAATGGAGTCTGATATTTCCTACTCTATTCTATTCCATTTCATGAAGAAAAACATACACATATATATGTATTATATACTATAAACCTATTATATAGCAAATGTATTATATAGTATATGTCACATATAATATATGGTATACATTACTGATTATATTTCTTGGAGTAACAGTTACACTAAATAATAATAATTGCACTTACAATGTGTAACATATTCTTCTTATGTTCTATTTTCATTTACACTGATTCATGAAGAAAATGAAATGCTGGTCACAAGCCAACAGGTGAGCCACAGTTTGAAAAAACACTGAACCAAATTATCTCTAAAAAGAGGAGATGAGTCTCAACTCAGAGTTCGCAACTTTAAGCCACAGAGGATTTGAGACCCAGGAGAGAACGAGAGGGGTGAGGTTTGGTGGGAAAGTTGTCAGACTCTATCTAAGTGTACAATCCATTACAGACTGTGCACAACTCCTCCTTTATTCCAGGCTGGAGTGCGGATGGTACTCGCTATGCCTGCAGGTTGGTGATGCAGAGGTCTCTGTTTGCCACGCGGAGCCTGATGTACACGGGATCTTTGTCCATCCCATCCCATCTATAGAAGACACTAAATAAACATTTGCTAGATTGACTGGAAGAAAAGACTAGCACAGCTGCTGGGGGTGTTCTGAGACACAGAAGGAGAAGGGAAGAACCTTTCACTGAATTCAGCAGGTGCTCAATGAATGCTTGTTGGAGTTGTGATTATGGAAAGGGGGAGGGTCTTGTCAGTATCTCGGAGACAATTGGTAAATGTTCAATTGGATGAAGGAAAACATGGCAAAGAACCTTCTTGGAGTATAGGAGTGGAGAAGGGAAGTCTAAAGGACGGTGGTTACCAATATACAGCAGGGGCCCCATTAAGGTTTGTTGACTTCAGTGGAGCAAAGTTAGCCAGGAAGATGGCTCCTGTGTGAGTGGGTGTTGGTGAAGGAATTAGAGCATGTGTTTAAGAACTGCTTTATGGATTGATGGAGCAAAGAGGATGTGGTTGTTTGAAAAGAATACAGTAAGAGATTAATAAATGCTTTTTGGATTAATTGGTTGGGGAAGAGCAGGTGGGAAGATGGCTACTAAGTGGGGGAAGGGACCTAGCCAGAATACAGTAGGTGCATATTATGAGCTTTCAGGATTGCCTAGTGTCAAAGGCAGGATGGAGATTGTTGAAGGGTGAATTGGGGCTACAAGGGGGGGAGGGAAAGAGGCACTGAATATAGGGTTCTTAGTATACAGTAAGTGCTCATTAAACAATTGTGGGCTTGAATGGACGAAAAGGCAAAAAGAATACAGCTGGTGGTTGGGGTTAGAAGGAAATGGCACTGAAGGAGAGTTCTTCCTGGTATATAGTAATGCTAAATGAATGCCTCCCACATTCTGACACATGGAAAGTATGCAATAAATATCTGTAGAATGAATAAATGGCTCTGAATAGAGAGAAAGGCTGCTGGGTAAAGGCTCCTGGGGTGGAGGGGTGATCTAACTAGTAAAAAGCTGGTAACTCAATAAATTTATATTGAAGTAGACCCCTGGAGAGAGAGCTCTTGAGTCGGGGCAGCAACTTCCAGACTTGGAAAGGGGATGTTGAGAACGGCCCTTATACAGTAGGAACTCAATAAGTGTTTACTGGCTTAAATAGAAGAAAGACCTTTTGGGGGCATGGACTTGAGATTGGGAGAGGGAATCCTAGGGACCCCGAGGGGAGTGGGAAAAGAGTAATCCTTATAAACTGGGCTCTAGATTTATCAAAAGAAAGAACCCTAGCTAGAGGCTTTATGACTGGCACAGGTTCTACTAGGGGTAAGGAAGGGGTATCTACTCCCTCCACAAAACAGTAACTGCACATATGCTCACCAGATCCACTAAAAGAAAAAGATTCTGGGAAGAAGGTGTGAACGTAGAGCACACAGATGGCACTCTATAAATGCTCACAGGAGCCATTGGAGGAAAAGGCACCTGGGGGAAGGTGATTAGAATCGAGCACCTAGCAAGGGATAAATAAATGCTCACTGGATCCATTAAAAGAAAAGGTCTTTGCGGGGGCGGGGGTTGGGATGGGCATACGATCATTGGATTCACTGGAGGAAAAGTCTTTTGTGGAAGGGAATGGGGATGCAGAAGATTGGTCCATGTAATGTTGATTATCCGTGATATAAAAGGCTTTTGGGGAGAGGGCACAGAATCAGGCACACAGTGGTGCTCCACAAATGCTCCAAGGAGTGATTAAAAAGAAAAGGTCTCTGGAAAGAGGATTGAAATGATGCATACAACAAGTGCTAGATACCTGATCACTGTATTAATGGGAGGTAAGCCTTTATGGAGAAGGTTGGGCCATGCAGAAGGTGTTCAACACATGCAGACTGAAGCCACTGGGGAAAGGGTTTGGGGATGGGGTCAACAGTAGGCACTCAATAAATGCTTGCTGAATATACTGGAGGAAAAAAGCTTTAGAGTAGGCTCACACAGCAGGCAGGTGATAAATGCTAGATGGGTTCACCAAAGGAAAGGTCTTTGAAGTAGCCTGAGAATGGAGGCTAAACGAGGCACTCAATCAATGCCTTCTAGATCCATCGTAGGAAAAGGATTTAGGGGAGAGTCTGAAGATGAGTCACACACAGAAGGTTAAAAATGCTTAGGGGACTCATTTGAGCAAAATACGTTCGAGAAAGGGGTTTGGAGATAGGGCATACATCAGGCACTTAATAAATGCGTCCTAGATCCTTGGGAGAAATAAGCCCTTGGAGAGGAGGCTTGGAGTTGGGACACACAGAAGGCATTCAATAAAGGCTCACAGGACCCATTAAAGGCAACACTTTTCGTGAGACCATGGGATGGGATACGCAGCAGGCAATCGATGTTCACTGAATAGCTTAAAAGGTCTTTGGGGAGAGGGCTGGGGTGGGGCACATACCACACTCTGGACACATGTTCGCAAGACCTATTAGAGAGAAGTCCTTCAGGCAAGGTTTGAGGGGGACAAGACACATAGCAAGCTCTCAATGTACGTTCACAAAATTCATGGAAGCCAAAGGCTTTGGGGAAGCGCTCCCGATAAGGCACACTGCAGGTACTTGATAAATGCTCACAGGGTCCATTAAAGGACAAGGCCTTTGGGGTGAGGGTTGGGGGGACAGGGAACATTTGGCTCTCGAATGCTCACAGGATATATTCAAGCCAAGGCTTTTGGGAAGGAGGTACACAGCAGGCGCCCGATAACTGCTCCCTGTATGGAGCGAGAAGGCCTGGGTGGGGGGGCAAGGATGGGGCACACAGGAAGCGCCCAGCATAATAATTTAAAGGAAGAAGGTTTGGGCAAGGGGGCCAGATGTCTGGCACACAAGCGGCGCTTGATTAAGTGCTCATCGTGGAACGATCTGGGGACCCAGGCCCGCGGGAAGACGTCCGCAGCAGTGGCTTACCAGTCGGTGTGGGGCTCGTCGATGACCAGCAGCACCCTGGCGGCAGCGCCCCCACGACCTGCGCCCCCAGAGCCGCCGCCCACCTGCTCGCTGAAGGTGGCAGCCGCGGCTGCCGTGGTCTGCTTGACCGCGTTGGACAACGACGAGAAGAAGCCACCACCCCCCGAAGACCCAGGGCTAGGGGCAGCCGGAGAGGCCACAGGGGCAGACACGGAGGCTCTCTCGGCAGTGGCAGTCGCGGAACCGGGTGTGGCTCCGGGGCTGGGGGCAGCAGGCGGCGGCGGGGGTGGCTGCGGGCGCTGCAGGTCTGTCATGTACCCATTTGGCAGATTGGCCATGAAGTTGCTGTCCGACAGGCGGCGCCGCAGGTAGTTCATGGCTGCGGCGCGGGGCAGGGGGTCCTAGGAGCAGTCTGGTCAGGAGCCGCGGGGGCGGACCGCGCGGGGCCCAGGAGCACAGCTGCGCTCTCAGGCACGACGCGACTCTTCGGTTGCCCGCTGCAGACTGAGGCAGCGCCGAGTCGCCGCCGCCGCAGCGCGGATGGTCGCGCCCGTACCCCCCTATCTCGCGCCCCGCATGGTGCTGTCCAGCTGGGCCAGCGGCGGCGCGGACGCGACCAAGGCGACCAGGAAGGGGAGTTTGCGAAGGAGCGGCGAGTGACGTCAGCGCGCCTTCAGTGCTGGGGCGGCGGTGGCGCGCGCCGGCAGGCGGGGGCGAAGGAGCTGTCCGTGGTGCTGAAGGCGGCAGTGCGCACGCGCCACGCCGCAACCTGTTTCCCCTCCCCCTCGTCCGAACGGGGATGCGCAATTTGGGGAGTGGGGGCGGGGTAGGTACTTGTTAGGAGGATTGGGGGTGAGTGGCCTGGCAAGACCCCCCACCCCGCCTCATTCTGGTCTTCGCACCCAGTCTCAGCCACACGCAGGATTCTCGGCAGATACTCAATTTCCAGTGTTGATGTTCACTACAGAAGTCATGTTGGGGGGGGGGGTGAGGTGGGAATGGAAGAACACGCAAAGACTCAAAAGTAGAGAAATAACCTCACCGCGACGGGTGGGGGCCACACGCAGTACCTTGGAGGTGGGGGGGAGATTAACTTCCCATATCCATACAGGCTCAGCTAGGCAGACAGAGGATGCGGGGGCGGCATCGACAGCATCAGATAGGCAGACTTGGACACTTGGGTGGGGTACATACCCTTTCAGGGGCCTGGAGGCACACAAGAATGACACAAACGTGGGGAAACATATGGACACACACAGAAGTAAAGAAACACACGGAGGCACGTACAGATAACCCACCGATCTAGGTCTGTAGGCATACACAAGCCCAGGGTAACACACATGTGCATGCATGCACACATGCACGCATATCAGCCTATACACACACAGTCACCACACTGACACACAGAGACCCAGAGAAACGCACACGAACATGCACACCCAAATTACATACCCATAGACGATCGTGATAAACCTAGATCTGCCACACAGACACATCACCTGAAGCTCTAGCTCCCCACCCCGTGGCCCTACACACACACGTGCACACACACACACACACACACACACACACACACACTCAGTCTATATGTCCCCATCCCTCTGCCCTGGACAAGCCAAAAACCACCATAACCACCTGGTATCATCGGTGCCCATCGTTGTCTCCCCTGGACCAGAGAACTTTCCACAGACTTTTCCTAGGGTATGCACACAGTAGGTGTCAAATAATGTTTGCCACACGAGCAAATGACCTGTATAGTCCAGGCAGAGGTGGGCTGTGGAAGCCATCCTGACAGCTCCTGTAGGATCCTGACTACAGTGAAAGCACAAATCCATTTAAAAGCAATCATTTGTTGACAGCACCCAATGCTTAACTAAGGTATTGTCTCATCCAACCCTCACAACAATCCTGTGGGGTGGGCAACATTGCTACTTTACAGATGAAGGAATCCAAAACTCCAGTTCATTCCCAAAGGGCCATGTTGACTTTGTGATCCATGCATTTCTTAAATAGAATGTGCTAGAAAGAGGTGCCAGTGTGGCTGGAACAAAGTGAGCAAGGGAGTTTGTGGCAGGAGATGGCGTCAGACTGCTTAGCAGGGACCAGACTGAGCAGGTTCTTGTGGGCCGCAGGGAGTGATGGGGGTGGACCAAGTGAGGTGGAAAAAGATATGGTAAGAAATAGGCAGATTTGGAGTCTCTTCTGCCTGCAGGATTTTCAGTTGAATCATCCACCCGTTCTTCATTTGTTCATTCTTTATTCATTAGATCCTTGGCCTGTTTAAACAAGGTAGTGATGGGGTGGAGCCCAGAGTCAGAGTGCTTGAAGTTCAAACTAGACCTCCACCATACCCTTGGGAAAGTGACTTAACCCCTCTGAGACTTGGTTTCCTCATCTGTCAAAATGATCAACTGACCCACCTGTAAGGGGGTGTGTGTGTGGGTTGGAGACGACCTCTATATTTTTGCATGTGCTGTGGCTTCTGCCAGGAATGTCCTTTACCTCTCTCTCTCAAGGATATCTTTGGCCAAGGTCTCCAGGAAGTCCCCTCGTCCAGGACTCAGATTCCATCTCTTCTTCCCCCAGCCTCCCACAGTCTTCAGGTCAAATTCTTCTTTTTCTACTCCCTCCTCCGTGCCAGGCAGCCTCAGTCTCACTCCTGGGTCTTTTATTTGGCTATTCCTTCCCTGTCTTTCCTGGATGCTCTCTCTGCATTCCATCTCCCAGTGTCCCCCAGATGGGGAACTCCCCATTAGTCAGGTAATTTCCCAACATGTAGAGGTATGTGTTTCCCAGTTTTTTGCTCAATAACTGAAGTAAACAGGCTGTGTGCGGGACCTGTGGTGGCCTCTCCGGGGGGACAGGAGCAGGTGCAGGTCTACAGATCTTTCTGGCTCCTCTCAGGGCCAGAAGTTGGGGAACTTAGGAATCTGTCTCCAGACTGCCTCTTCCCGGGGCCCCCATTCCTAGGTTTCTACTATTCACGGCCCCCAGCATCATTCCCTTTCTCTAGGTGGCTCGATCCCCAGAAATACATGTTTTCTAGATTGTTTTACAGAAGAATGAGGATTCCCCTCAAGAGTGTCTCAACTCCCTGAGGCAGAGGTAAGGCTCCACTGCACTGTCTCCATCTTCTCCAGCAGGAATGAATGAACCGAAGGGGTTCCAGGAATGATTTTCTTTGTTGTGCACTGGTGAGCAACGACCCTGAGACACACACACCTGACATATGTTCGTAATCAGTATCGTACCCGTGTTTATAATGCACACTCACACATATCCATGGCACATTAACGCACATGTACATGCGTGCATGTGCACACACACACACACACACACACATCTATAATTCAGATTGTTATGGCGCACACATGGCTGTAACTTTAAATGCATTCTGCATACACTCAATACATCCTTAATTCTTGCCCAGACCCATAGGTCTGCATATCACACATACACAAAGATATGTCTCATAATGCACAAACTTCCACTTTCTTGTAAACACAGACCTCTCATACCCTGTGGTAGCGACCAGAATCACTCACTTCAGCTCAGTCTTCCCAAGATGACCAAAAATTCATCAACTTTGTCTTTACTTCCACCCATCAACTGACCTATTTTACAGAGGGAAATCGACCCAGAGAAAGTAGCACCCTGACAGACTCCAGGTGTCATGAATCTTTCATCTGAACCCTTTCACAGAGGGGTCCCTCCACTCACAGCACACATGGGGCTTCAAATGTTCAGCCTACTCTCTTTCTGTGCTTCAGTTTACTCCTTTGTAAATGGGAATGATGATAATATCGACCCTCTTAGGTTTGTTGTGGATTAAATGAATTCATGATGCTATGCAGTCTTAAAACACTAACCAGGCACACTAGGTATTAGCTAATTCCACAGTTATGATGATTCTTAGGATTTATCTCATCACAAGGGGCTCAGAATTCAGTAAATGCGAATTGGTGCAAAATCGAATGAGCAAATGCTAACAGTATTAGTGTCTGGGTTTGTTCCCTTCATTGTGGAGACACGTGCCGTTCTGACTCCTCTTCTCTATTCTCCATGATGTCCAGCGCTATTGTTAGTATACAGTAGGCGTTGATAAGTGTTGAATACATGTTCAAACGAAAGGATCACATATTCTGACTTTGTTCCCTCGCTCAGATGTCCTCTCCTTCTACCAGCCCTCCTCCACCCCAGATGCCCAGACTTAGTTCTAGTATACAGTAGACGCTATCAAGTGTTGAATGAATGTACAAATACCAAAGGAATCTGTGTCTGGGTTTGTCCCGGGGGCTCCTTCTGGCAGATGCTGACTCTAGCTTCTGTTTGCTCCTGCCCCAGCTCAGAGCACCTCACAGGCACTTCCTCGGTCCACCCCCGGCCATCCCCCCACTTGCGGTCTCGCGGAGCTATTTCGTCTCTGCTAATTGTAGCATTGGAGCAGGGCTGTTGGGAGTGGGTGGGTGCAGGTGTTCGAGCGGCGGGGTGCCAACCACAGGCATGCCTCTGCCGCCTTTGCCGCGGTTCAATGCCGAATTAACGCGGAACCGCCAGCCGAGAGGCTCTGGCGGGTGGAAACCTGGGCACGTCGGCCAATCAGAAAGTGCCTGCCAGGGCGAGTAGCCAACCAGGAAACCCGTAACGCGGAGCTCTGCAGAGGAACGTGCTGTACTGGCCAAGGGCGCTGCAGAAGGCGGGAGGAGGGGGGGGCGCGCAGACGCTGGGATCAAGACGGCCACGAAGGGACCGATACTCGCTTTCGCTCCTGCCAAACTATGGCCAGAGCGGAAAATACTATTTTCCACAACAAGCCGCTGCTACTCTGCCCGTGCTGTGCCCTTTGGCTTAGAAGATGGTATTGCCCCCCTCCTGGGGAAGAGATCCATTTATTGAAGTTTGGGAGGTCCGGGGGTCAGAGTGGGAGAGAGAGGTGTTAGAGCTTCTCATCCTCAGGGTCTATGCATTCAGGCACGTGTAGACAGGGCCGTTTCTCCTCCACCACCGCCTTCTGCCCCTGCAGCATCTCGCACAGTGTTGATGGCTTCCCCCAGAAGGTCACGTTCTTCTCACCCTGACCTTCGACCACGGTAATGGTGGGCCTGGGGCATTAGAGGGGAATGGAGGGGAGAAGCTCAAGGAAGGCAAGAATGCATTCAACAAATTCTTATTGAGTGCCTACTGTGCCTACTGAGTGCCCAACACTATTTTCTGGCTATGAGATATCAGGCAATTTCTGTGTCTTCCCTCTGCTCATCTGAAACATGGGAATAATTGGCATAATGATAATACCCACCTTACTGGGCTGAGTGAGGATAACTGAGTTAATTTAGATAAAATGCTCAGAGTACTGTCTGGTACACAGTAAGTGCTCAATAAATGCTGGTAATTGTTACTTATTGACAAGAGTTACCCTCTCCTACTTTCCAAATCCTTTACATCTCTCTCTATTGCCCACTGGAAAAGACGCCAGATGCCTTGCCCTGATATTCGAGACCTTGTTTTTGGGCCCACATGCCTGCCCCAAGCCAACCTCTCTCTCTTCCATTTCATCTGGACTTAGTCCCACGTCCAGAATAGTCTTTGCCTGGCTTATTCCTCCCACAAGGCAAGCACTCCATTCATCTGCTCTCACTCCAGTCCCCTCATTCAAATCCATTCGTTTCCCCACTCTGTCAAGTGCTTTCTGCCTCCACTCAACACCTGTAACTCGTTTTCAAGATCCCCTAGAAACCCCAGAGCCAGAGACCAGTCCCCAGATGGCAGGCCTTCCATGAGTTGAGAACGGCCCACTCAATCTAGTGGCTTGGTGTATCTGGAAATACAGAAGGGATGAGTGGGCGTTTTAACCCTCTCCAACACCTGGGCCACCAGGAAACACTTTGGGCGGCTGGTCACCTATGTCCAGGACTCTGCTCACACAGTAATGAGACTGGGAATGCCCCTCCTGCCAGGAGAGACCCGATAAGCTTCCTGGGCCTGGGTCAAGATGGCAGCCCCTTATCCATGCCCCAACTGTTCCACATTTGCCTTCTGTCAGGGCTCTGCTGACCTGGATCCTTTGGGGGACCCAAGGGACCTGGGTTCTGTGGGCCTATGATTGTTGCCAAAAAGGCCTTCAAGTGCCTTGGGGCAGTGAGACGTTGAGTGAGATGTGGGTGGCTGAAGGAATGAATAAGTGAATGAAGGCTTGAGTGACAGAAGGAGCAAATGGAAGCATGGGTAACCGAGAGAGTGAGAGCACACGGTCGCAGGAAGGACTGGGGGGATGGGGGAATGGCTGAGTGACTGAATGAGAGGCTCAGAGGGCACAGAGGGCACAATTCTCCCCTCAGTATTCTCTTTCTCAGCTGCTTCCTTAGTTTCTTTCCTCTTCCTGCAGGTGAGAGGTGGCAATTGTCAGGGCAGGCACCTTAGACCCAGGAATGGACGCCCTGGTTGCAGGGAGCTGAGCAGACTCTCCCGCCCCCTCCTGGGCACACTGTATCCCCTCACTTACGGGAACTTGGGGAGCGGGGCCGTGCAGAGGCGCTGGCGGGTTTGTACAGGGTTGGGTTTACACGGGGGCATGCACAGCCCCCAGCTACTCCACTCCGACCATGAGCCTTTCCCTGCAAGGAGTCAGAATGAGAGGTCTCAGTGGGGTGGGGAATGAGAGAGAGAGAGAGAGAGGTGGCAGGGACATGGGGTCCATGGTAGAGTCAGAACCGCCCCCTTCACTGCATGGGCGGCCCCAGCCTCACAGGCTCATCTGCAGGGGCACTCACAGGGGCAGCGCTGGATGTTATAGCAGTGACGGATGTCTTGTTGTTCCCCGATGCACCGCTGCCCGTCAAACTTGCGGCCCTTGCAGCTCCGAGAGCGTGTCTGCTGGCCAGGGATCGCCTCACAGCTGATAGTTTTTATGTTCCGACGGGAGCAGGGGCTCCACTGCCCCCAGGGCCCCCACTCTCCGTTCACTGCAGAGACAGGGGCAACCAGAGAAGGGGCCAGTGAGGGGATCCAGAGGAAGGAATGAAGACTGGGGGAAGGAGCGGGGGGTGAGCAGATGTGTGGATGGGGGATCAGAGGTGGGACTGAGGCACCAGGGCCAGGAATGGGGGAGTCAGAGGCAGGAACAAGGCATTAGTAGCAGGAACTGGGCAGCAGAGATGGGTGAGGGCTAAGGCATGGCGACAATACATCTTGAGGTACTGACCTGGGCAGGGCTCGGCCGTGTTGCAGATTAAGGTCCGGACGTCATCACCAGCACAGAAGGGGCCCCCATGCTGGGGCTTAGGGTGATCACATGTCCGTCGTTCCAAGATCTGGCCCAGGCCACAGGTCACAGGGCAGGGGCTTATAGGGCTCCATGGTCCCCAGCCACCAGCCACTGTTGGGGTGGGGGATGAAGTGAGAAGAAAGTCCACCTCAATCTTCCCCTCAGCCCCTAGACCCTCGAGGCAGACGAACGAAGCCCCAGTGAAGAGCTCCATGGTCACGTGGCCTAGGATCTCTATCCCCTGAAATGGCAGAGCGTCTGTGCCCGAGTCAAGAACAGAGTGTCAGAGGCCTCATCCCTGTGTACCTGGGCAGGGTGGCAGGCCGGAGCAGGTGTGCTGTTCACTGTCTGGCCCCGGGCAGGGATTTCCAGGAGGCTCCTTGGACGGCTTAGGTGCAGAACACGTGCGGCTTCGTATCTCCACAGGTTTGCTGGGTCCACCGTGGCAGGAACCCGAGCAGGGGCCCCAGGGACCCCAGGCAGCCCAGGCCCCGTGTACTGTGGCGGGACAGGGCGGGGAGATGCTAAGTGTGGTCATGCATGCTGAAGTCCTCCGGCCCTGGCAGTTCCCTGCTGGAACCCCCAGACCCACCCCAGGTGCCTGCATCAGTGCCCTGTGGTTGCCTTCACTCACTGGGGCAGACCTTCTGGGTGTCGCAGGGTTCTGACTCCTGTGGCTTTCCTGGGCAGTGGCCCCCACACTTGGGGGTGGGGTGATCACATGTTCGCTGACGGGTCCGGGTCCCTTTGGAACAGGTGACAGAGCAAGCCGTCCAGGGACCCCAGTTGGACCAGCCACCCATCTCTGTGGGATAGAAGGGAGGGGGACAGGATGGAAATGGGGGCATCATGCGGGGGTCCTCGCTTCCTCACGTGCCCCACATCCTCTGCCACACTTGGTGCAACATCATTGCTCCTCCGGACTCTTGCAGTAGCCTTCACACCGGTCCCCTCTGCTTCAGCCCTCACCACATACAATCTGCCCTCCTCCTGACAGTGAGAGGGATGTCACAAGCCAAGTCCACTCACGTTCCCCGTCTGCCCACGACCACAGAATAAAAGCCAGCATCCTTTTCCTAGCCCACAAGGATCAGTTCCCCTTTGATGTCGCCTCCCACAACTCTCCTCCAGCCACACCGGCCTGTTCCTTAGTGCCTCACACACATCAGGCACAGTCCTGCCCTTAGGGCCTCTGCCCTGATTGTTCCCAGGGTCGCCTGCCTTGGGGATCCTCCTCACCAGGACAGCACGGGTGGTCCTCACAGGCCTGCAGCTCCCACTCGAGGGTCCCAGGCTCGACCTTCTCAGAGCACTGCCCATCCCAGCCTATGCAGCGCCGGTGCCGTAACTGGGATCCCTTAGTGCAGGTCACCGAGCAGGGGCCCCACGCAGACCACGGCGACCAACGTGGAGGCCTGCAGAGAGGAGCACATATGTCTCATCCTGGCTGGAGCTGGCAAGGATGATGTACTGGACTACAGAGTGTGGGCAGGCACAGGGCGGGGGCGCAGGCTGAGTGTATGTGGAATGGATTGGTCAGAGTACCTACCTCTTTAGGGATGTCAGGGATTAAATGGGAAGAGGAGGGCACGCAGTAAGCACTTAACGATATCATTGACGTTCACGATCGGGGACCTGGAACCCTTTGAGGTCCCCCAAGGATAGTGCCAGGCATGCAGTAAGCAAATATAAGGACTAGGGGCCCAGACCTGCTGTCAGAAACCTGCCAGGCCACCACCGTACATGGTAGCTGGTAAACAGGAAGTGCTTCATAAACAGGAGCTATCAACCCAGTGAGCTTAGAGACCTGGTCAGAAACACCCCAGATCTATCCCCAACTCCCTGCACAGCATAATACTAAACTGATGTGAACTGTTGACACGACTAGGGGCCCAGAGCTGCCTTCAAAACTTCCCAAGCTCCCCTTCCATAGGGTGTATCTAGGATATACAGTAAACTGTTAGAAAACATGTTTGGCATACAGTAAGGGTTAAATACATGTAGGCTGGCATCATGATTGGGAGACTAGAGACACCCTCAGAAATCCTCCAGCTACCCATGACCTCTGCAATGCATCCAGTGTGCTGGGAGTACTCAACGAACAACGTGAAGTGTCATCATAACTAGGGGCTACTCAGGAGCCTGGAGCTGCCCTCACAATTCCCCAAACTCTCCCACCCCCACGACACGTCTGTATACAGTAAGTACGCAGTATGAGCTGAAATCACAATTAGGGGATGTGAGCTACCTTCAGAATACCTGAGCTGTACTCCACCCACGATGCTTCCAGTATGCAGGAAGTTCTCAATACCCAAGCTTTGGCAGTGGTTCTCAACCCGGGGTGGTTTTGCCCCCCGGGTGGGGGGACAATTGGCAATGTCTGGAGATAGTTTGGTTGTCGCGATTGGCTGGGGGAGTTGCTACTGGCATCAAGTGGGAGGACAGGGAGGCTCCAGAGTACAGGTTTTGCAATGCACAGGTCAGCTCCCTACAACAAAGAATGTTCCAGCCCCAAATGTCAACAGAGGCTGAGAACCTCTGGGCTGTGGTCCTGATCAGGGCCTTGGAGTCGCCCTTGGAAATCCCAGAGGAGCAAAGGCCCCAGTTGTGGGTGGCCTCTCCTGCAACCCCCGTGCCCCCTCACCTGCATGCTTGGCACAGCTTGCTGCCAGGCTTCTGGAAGGCGTAGGCAGGGTTGAGGCAGCAATCATTCACACTGACACCTCCCCCCAGGAGGCCCATGCACTTGCCTGTGGCTTCCTCATACTGGGTGAAGCACAATACAGGGTCTGAGCCTGGAACAGGGTTGGGGGGGGGGCATGGTCAGGGCTGTCATGGGCCCCGGCACCCCAGGGCGCCCTCACGCACTCACTCACCTGTGGCTGGCAGCAGGGCGAGCAGCAGCGGCAGCGGCAGCAGTGGTAGCAACCGAGGGGCCTGTGCTCGGGCGGGCATGTTGAGCACTGCACCCCAGCAGCTCTGCCCTCCGCCAGAGAGGAGGCCTGGCTTTGTATGGGCTGACCCGGCTCTGGAATCAGTGGGAAAGAGGAACCGGGCCAGGAGGAACTGGGAGGGGGAGGGCAGTTGGGGGGGGAGGGGAGGGTGTCGTGCAGGGTCCCCGAAGCTTCAACCTCTTTCCTGTCACCTCTTCCCCTGGAGGCCTCCTGCTCTGCTCTCCCCTCCCTACTTCCTGCCTCACTCTTGGTCCGGTTTTGCTCCTCACTGTATCCCTGGCACCCGCACCCTGCCCAGCAACCCTTGAGTACTCAGTCAGTGCTCCCTGGTCACATCCTTACTGAGAGGAAATGGAGCATACACTTGCTATCTGGGTGACCTTGGGTAAGTCACTTGAACCTCTCTGAGCCTCAGTTTCTCCAACGGTAAAAAGCAGTCTGTACCACAACGATAGTGTCAACCTCAAGTGGGGGTTGGACGACGGGAAATGAGTGTAGGGTGCTCAGTGTGTCCCTCCTCATTGGATCGAGGTAATTGCTTCATCCTCCTCTTTCCTGAAAGTGAGGTTCTCTGTGGTCAGCATGGGGAAGGGCGGTCAGCACAGGGAAGTGAGAAGGGGAAGTGAAAGTATGGGAAAAGGGGTGTGGGAGTGAAGTGGGACTATCCACTGTCCCAGGTGGGGGCAGCTGGGGCCTGGGGAGGGGGTGGTTGGGAAGGACCGAGCTTGACCACGATCCATCGAGTAACTGGGGTGGGTAACAAGCCCCGCCCTGAGCCTGTATCACGGAGTTTGTTGCAAAGACTGGGACTTTCAGATTCTTAAAAGTCCTTAGAACAGTGCCTGGCATACAGTAGGTGCTGCTTGTTAAATACATTCACTCAACGTGTATTGAGCATCTATTGGGAGTCGGATGCTGTTCTTGGCACTCGATGGAGCAGAGCATAAGATGGCCCCAAATCCTGGCCCTCTAGGGGCTTACGCTCTAAAAGAGGAGACAAACAAAAAAGGTCATCTCCCTCACAGAGGCTTTCTCTAGCTACCCTTTTGTATGGCACTCCTGTCACTCTGTAGCCCAGGGGCTCTCAAACCTTAGTGTGCATCAGAATTATCTGGAAGATCTGTTGAATCACAGATTGCTGGGCCCCACCTGTTTCTGATTCTGTAGGTGTGGGGTAGGACTCAAGAATGTACATTTCTAGGGGTGCCTGGGTGGCTCAGTCAGTTAAGCATCCGACTTTGGCTCAGGTCATGATCTTGTGGTTCGTGAGCTCAAGCCCCACATTGGGCTCCACACTGATAGTGCAGAGCCTGCTTGGAATTCTCTCTCTCCTTCTGTCTCTCTCAAAATAAACAAATAAACTTAAAAAAGGTTAAAAAAAAGAATATAGATTTCTAGGGATGCCTGGGTGGCTCAAACATCCGATTCTTGATTTCAGCTCATGTCATGATCTCATGATTTGTGAGATTGAGCCCCGTGTTGGGCTTTGCACTGTCAGTGCAGAGTCTGCTTGGGATTCTCTTTCTCTTTCTTTGTCCCTCCCCTGCTCACACTCTCTCTCAAAATAAATAAACATTAAAACAAAAAGAATGTGCATTTCTACCAGGCTCCCAGGTGACACTGATGCTGCTGGTCTGGGGACTACACTTTAAGAACCATTCTAGTCACTGAAACCTCTTTCTTTGTAGGTCTCATCTATAAAAACAATTCTGCATGCTCCTTCTTTTACTGTTAATAATTAAGTCCTCTTCAGCCCCTTGTTGATGCAGGTAAAACTGAGCTCCACGGACCTGCTCTTTTCTTTTTTCTCATAAGCCCTGATGGGTGAAACTCCAGAGCCCACTTTAAGAACAGGAAGTTCTTTAATTAACAAAAAAGAGTCTGGGGTGCCTGGGTGGCTCAGTCAGTAAAGCATCTGACTTCGGCTCAGGTCATGATCTCCAGGGTTCGTGAATTTGAGCCCTGCGTTGGGCTCTGTGCTGACAGCTCAGAGCCTGGAGCCTGCTTTGGATTCTGTCTCCCTCTCTCTGCTCCTCCCCTACATGTGCTGTCTCTCTCTCTCAAAAATACATCAACATTAAAAAAAGTCTAAGAAAGTTAGGAAGGCCGGGTGTCATTTCCTCTGCATTCATGGAGGGAGAGGTACCGTTCTGCAAATTAAAACAAGGTAATAGAATTTGATCGGGTCAGGTGTTAAAAGAGAACTTTCGCAAGGATGTTGGTCTTGTGTTATGGGTGATATGTTGACATTTGTATCCGTTACAGATGTACTGTTTCCTGAGAACATAAGCCTGTCTTTGAAAGTATGCTTTGAACAAAGGGATCTTGTTAAGATTCCAAGATTCAAACATCAGCTCGGTGTTAATCCTGCAGAAACAAACTCCCCAAGAAACCTGTGATTCTGGTTGGCTGTTTTATCTAATCACCCGTTGCCCTGGTAATAATGATAGAATTGATAGTTCTTTTGTGCCTAAACTGTATACTCCTAGGACTCCCTGTGGAACAGGGGTGTTGGTGCTTCCATCTTCTTCCACGTTTGGCAATAAAATGACTCTGAAGATTTATTATTTCAACGGAGTGAGAGATTCTTGTCCCACGTAATTATTGCACTGCCGCCTGATATGATGTATTTATCTGTTTCTTTCTTGTCCATTACCATCACCCTCACTAAAATGCCTGCTCTCCAAAGGGCAGGGATTTGTGCCTGGCTTGGTAACTGCTGTGCCGCAGGGCTCAATAAACAGGCGCCGAATGAATAAATATGTGAAATCAACAAGACTCTAGAGATTCTGACAAGTGCGATGAAACAGAGTCTGGGCAGGTGGTAAAAACGTGGGCAACGCCGCTGAGGGGATAAGTAGAGTCTCAAGGGCCGGCACTGGACCGGACTTCCTGGAGACTTCACCTTGTGCCAGGTAAAACCCCGGGAACTCCAGCGTTTCAAGTTTTGGAGAACTGGGAGAAGCCAGCACAGGGGACAGAAGAGGCAGGACCCGTAGAGGAAGTGACTTTCTCCCAGGCCTGGCATATTTGCTCTGTGGTCTCTCATACAGTCTCATTTGGCCTTGGTCATTTTCTCTCTTTTTTTTTTTAAACACAGTTACACACAGTTCTGGATCTCTAGTCTCTACTAGAGCGTCTTAGGAGCAGGGCTCATTTACATATTTGGTCTCACAGCCTCTCAGACTTTCCTTCACACACTCAGGGAGTCATTTTCTCTGTCATGGATTCCTGGTCTCCTACAAACAGCCACACACACACACACACACACACACACACGTCTTACAGCCTCCCTCATCTGGCCAGTAACACCACCATGTCCTCTTACCAGTTTTTCACATGCACACAACACAGTCACACCTTTAGATGTTTCTACCACTTAGTCACATATCAGAATAGTCACTGATTTATAGCCCCTGCTGGTCTTTCATGGACTTTCTCGCACACAGACAAAATCGCCATCTCTCCCACCTCTTCTCACCCGAGCCCCCATCCATCTCACACAGCCACAGTCGCCGATGGTAGCTAAGGTGCACACGCATGCAGTCATACGGTATCTCAGACACTGTGTCAGTCACCTCGTGTCATGTTTCTTCTCCAGCGGCGTTCAATATACCCAGTCCTGATTTACAGCCTTTAACAGTCTCTTGCAAGGAGGTTCACATACTCAGACCATCTGTATCTCAGATGCTGTCTCGGTCACCTGTTCACTGTCACGGTCATGTTTCTTCAGTCAGCCTCTGCCATCTGTAGTCACCAATTCTCAACTGCTATGAGGCTCTCAGTGTCACACACACACACACACACACACACACATGGTCTCTCATGGCCTTGGTCCTTCACACCATCTTTCCTTAGCAGGGACACTTGAACACAGCTACAGCCTTGCCCACTTCTCCCACATACCAATCCCATGGCCTCCCAGGGCCTCATTTTCTGATTTTCACACACATTAAAACCTCTAACTAGGGGCACCTGGGTGGCTCAGTGGCTTAAGTGTCCGACTTCGGCTGAGGCCGCGATCTCACGGTTTGTGAGTTCAAGCCCCACACTGGGCTCTCTGCTGTCAGTGCAGAGCCCACTTCAGATCCTCTGTCCCCTTCTCTCTCTGCCCCTCCCCAGTTTGTTCTCTTTCTCTAAATAAATACACTTAAAAAATATAAAAAAAAAAACCCTCTGATTAAAGTCCCACATGAGATGTTTCACAGACTCGCTCACTGCTGGGCTGTTGATTCTCTCTCACACAGTGCCGTGTTCCTTCTCGGCTCTCACTCACAAACACTCATGTGGTCTCTCGTACTGTTTCAGTCACTCGGCCTCGCCATCATTTTCTCTCCTGCTGTCACAGTTCCCCCTGAGCCTCCGGGCTAGACTGGAGTAGAAACTGTAATCAATCTTCCACTCGTCTCAGGTATACACACACACACACACACACACACACAGAGGCACACAAAGCACACGTACACATGCACATGCACACTTTGCAGCCTCACGCTTCCCTGGCCAGAGCCATCTTTTCTCAGGTGCTCAGTCTTTGCTAGTCTCACACGAACAGTGTCGACACACACAATCACGCGTTCCTGGATCTTGTGTCTCAGGCACCCATCTGGCCTCACAGCCATTTTCTCCTCATACCATCGACTTTCCCCACAAGGCTGCCATGGCTTCAGTTGCTACCACAGCATTGCGTGAAGTTTCACACACAAACCATCTCCCGGTCATCTGCTTATTTACAGTGAAGTGTCTCTGACCATCTCCACTGCACCTTCGTGCCCGTACAGGCTCACACATCGTTTTGGTCACTCGGTCTGTCTCGCTCACCATCATCAGCCTGTCAGTGTCGGGGGTGTGGCCCCTGCTACCTTTGCCTAAACAGGACTTCACACGCACCTCCGGTCTCGTGCACAGTACCTTAATCAGTCATTCCGTCCCACAGTGATTTTCTGCCACACAGCCATAACTTCTCACATAGACACGATGTCGCTTGTGGTTACAGCCACCACTCTCTCATACACGGTTTCACACGCATGCATGCACGATCACAGCTCTCCACACTTGCTCTCTTCTTCACACATGTGGTCACCGATCTGCAGTCTCTCTGACACACACCGCCATGCTACCTCTCGTAGTCAATTTCACACCCTCACCGCCCTTCATACAAACTCCTGCCTGTCACAGTCAGTCCCAATGGTCTCAGGGAAAAACGGCTAGCAGACTCCAACATCACCTTTAAAAATATATATTTACAGGAACAATTCCCCATTCTCTGGGACTCTTAGAAAAAAAAAAAAGATCCATTTTTTTTGGAGAAGTAAAACAAACGGTGGAGACAGGTGTAGCACCGTCCCCCAAATCACCAACCCCCAGGTCCCCAGGCCCGGGCTGGACCAGTGCTTACAGGAGGTGAGCCCAGGAGTCTTTTGAACCCACCCTCCTCTCCAGCCTGGAATTAAGATAGGATAGGCTTTATGCCCCCCATTCCTCCCTCCCAACTCCAGGGACACTTAAAGGGTCCTTTGTACCCGCCCGCAGGAAATTGGGGGGCTGGGAGGGAGGGAGCTGAAAATACACGTTTGGTATCAAAAATAAACACTTGGGGGTGGCAGGAAGATTCCCCCCCAAATCCCTTCCTTCCCACCCACCCCATCTCAGATATAGGAAGAGATGCTCCCCTCTCCCCTATTGAAAAGCCCTGTTTAAAAATAGATTATACTATCAAAATGGCAAGGGGTGGGGGACAAGGAGACCTGGAGTACTGGCTGGAGGGGCCCCCCAGACGGGGACCACTCCCCCCAAAAAAACCCTCCATTGGGAGGTAACAGGCAGGACCCCAGGAGTTTGGCAGACACAGGAATGGCTTCTCAGGGGGAGAAGAACAAAAGGAGCATTTCTCCCTGGCCAAAAAGATGGTATCTGAGAGAGAGGCTGGGGAGGTGGAAAATCCTATTTCAAGGGTGTGAGACTTCCTCGGCCAAGACTCCCAAACCGTTAAACGGCACAAATTCTTCCTGGACCCTTGGGTATGGCCAGGAATAATAAACTACAATAAGCTACCTCTTCTACCCACACCCCCAAATGGAGACAGGGCTCCCTCAGCTTCCCAAGGGCCGGCTGAGAAATAAATAAAGAAAAGGTCCTTCTCAAGCCAGACCCCGATTATCTCATCTTAGGGGAAAAATGCAGAGATGGGGGAGATGTCCTCACCACCCCCCTAAAAGGGTTGGGCCAGACTCCTCCCAGTGGCCTTCAAAAAATAAATAAATAAACCGCCCCCACCATTGCAGTAGGAGGCGTGTAAGGGCGGCCACTGGGGAACTGACCAAGAAGAGAGAAGTTGTTGTGTTTCCTGTGGAAGGGTTATTGAGTGATCCTTCCTAAGAATCCCTACCCTACCACGACTAGAGCACAAGTCTGTCAGCTGAACTATGTTTCTCCTTGAGACGGCTGGCTGGAGAGAAGTTCAGGGCCATGGATGGAGTGACCCCAGAAGGGAGTGGTGGCGGTGGTGATGGTAGTCATGGCTTCTGGGGCCCTGGGGAGAGCACCACGGGGGTTGAGAGGCCATCCACGCTGATGGAAGGGATGTGCACCTGGGCGCTGCCACTGGACGGAAACTGGGGACAGAAATAGGGAAAGGTCAGGGATGGGGGCCATGCCAGGGTCTCTCACCCTCTCCGAGATGGGGGACGGGGATCCTACCTGGAAGGAGAGCTTGGCTGGGCTACGGGGTGCAATGGGACTCAGGGTGCTCCAGAAGTGAATGCTGGGGGGCAGCGAGCTTGGCGTCAGCAGCACCGGGGTCTGTGGGGGAAGGGGTGGGTGGAACTCAAGTGAACACAGAGCAGGTGTGGGAAAATGGAAAGAACTTGGCTCCAGCCCCACCAGATTTCCCACTCGGACTTCTGAGATTATCTTCCCAAACTGCACAGGCTTACACCCTAACTACTAAGGTCAAGCCCAGGACACCTCTCCAATGTTATACAGACCACCCCTCCCAACTCCTGAGAACCCACCTGCAGCTTCGCTGGGCAAGACCACCTACAAGACCCCATCCACATGCCGTTTTCAACCTCCTAAGTCACCAACCCATCAGCTTAGGATCAACCTCCAACTCTTACATCCCACTCAACCATATACCTCACAGGAAACCCGCTAAGGAAATCCCAGATCAAAAAGCCCCACGCAGGTTCCTCAACCCATGCCCCAACCCACCAAACAGTTCCCGCACAAAGCCTCTCGATCCCTTACCACAAAACTCCCCACACCAGCCCTTCATTCGGACAGCCCAACCCAAGGCACTGGAGACTAGTGGGCCCTGTGTTAATCAAGCCCCGTCCCTCCAGCCTGGGGTCTCAGTGCAGCCAATCCGGCTCGAAGGCCCCACCCTCCCGCTCATTCAGAGAAACCACACTGGCTCTCGCAGTCTAGCTCCTCCCTCGCTCGCCCCACCCCTGCACAGGCACTCACCAATGTGTGCGTAGGTAGCAGGGACGGGGTCAGCGCTGGCCCCGGCGCCTGCAGCCCAGAGCCAGTTCCCGATCCTGGAGTCCGCTCGGGTCCTGGCCCACCCAGCAGGCTCGGGCTGAGTGGAAGCTCCAGGTCCCGGGGCTTCCGGCCCTTCTGAGGCTGGGCGATCTCCGTGTTGGAAGCAGTGGAAGCCGCGAGACCGCCGACCTGCGCTGTTGTCTCCATGACGACCGCGGGCAGCCGGGCCGGCCCACCCTCCGCAGGAGGAACTTCCGGCCCGGCCTTAGCGGCTTCCTGCACAAACCCCGCCTCCCCACCGACAGCGGCTTCCACCTCTTCCTTGGGCCCGTCCACTTTCACTTCGGGGGGCAGTGGCCTGCCCAACCCGGGATCCACATTCATCTCTTCTGATTTAGGGTTCTGGGCCTCGGGTGGGGTCAGGATGACCTGAGAGAGGAGGGCGGGCGGGTAGAGGGGGTGCATAAGGATTGCTGGGCTAGCGAAGCCAAGGACTTCTCTTGGAAAGCAGGACTTTGTAGCAGGGGGCATGATCGCACATCAAGGCAGGTACATCGACAAGACGTGGGGCTTTGCCAAGGATGTGGGGCTTCTTCTGGGGCAGCGTCTCTCCAGGGACAGGGCTGCCCCTCAGGGTGGGCTTCCCGGGGACACTGCCCCCATTCATGAAAGCAGTGGTTCTCAAAAATTTGCTTTATGGATTAGCAGCATGTGCCTCACCTGGAAACTAGTTAAAAATACAAATTCTCGCGCTCAACCCCAGATCCACAGAACCAGAAACTCTGGGGAGTGGGCCCCAGCAATCGAGTTTAAAAAGCCCTCCAGGTGATTCTGATGAACGCTAAGGTGAGAGAGTCTATGCGTTAAGCAAATAAATTCGGGCACCTTGTGTAGCTTCATACTTGCATAGCTCTCCTCCCCAACCCCTTCTCCCAGGGAACTTCTGTGTCCCTCCTTCCACCATATCTAAGTAGGACGTTTATGCTCCTTCTCCCACCAGCCCACCTCCTCATTTGGGAACTGTATATCCTCCCTCTTACTGAATTTCTATGTTCCAGTTCTTACCTGCAGAGGCAGGCCAGCCTCCTCAGCCTCCAGGCAGGCCTCCAGGGGGCTTGGACTGGTGCTCCTGCTCCCGGAAGGGGGCACTGCAGCTCCTGCAGGGGCGGTGTTGGAGAGCACTGAGGCAGGCCGAGAATGAGGGGGCGGCTGTGGCTGTGGCTGCAGGGACTGGATGGTGAAGGTGGAATAGAGGCCTGAGCGCATGTACTCGTTCCGGCTGCTGCGCGCCAAGCCACCTGGGCCTGCCATGCCTGCACCCTTGGGTGTGCCTGGTTTCCCAGAGGCTGTGTCCCCGGGGACAGTGTGTACAGCGGTGGGGGCCACATTTGCCACAGTGGAGGTGATCGACACCTCAGGCTGGGGCGGGCAGTCCTCAGTGGAGCACCTCGCGACCTCGGGGTAGGACACAAACTTGTAGACGAACTTCTGGCCGCTCACTTTGCGGATGATGTTCTGGGAAGGGAGGAGACAGGATAGAGGGCCTTAGAGGAGAGGGCCAGAGTTGGGGGGGGGGTACGGATGGAGGGTGGAGGGGTGCATCTCCCAGGGTCTTTCTTGCCCCTCTCCTGTCTTTTTACATATATGCCATCCCACCTCTGTGTCTGCCCCTGCATGGGTCCCCCCTCCCAGCCTATCTTTCACCCACGTCTTTCCTGATTTGGGGGCTCCTCCCTTCTCCTTCAGTTTCTACCTCTCTTCCCCATCATGATTTCCTTCTCTGTATTCTCCCCAGTTTCTCCCCTCTCTCTCCTCTGCCTTCCACAACTCTTCCTTTAGTCTACTGCCATTCTCCCCCTTCCCCTGTCTCCCCTCCGGGTCTCCTTCCCATTAATCGCCCTCCGAGTCTCCCTGTCACTTCTTATCGCCATCCGTCTGCACCCCGCGCCCGCCCCCAACTCAGAGACACACACCCACACCCTGAGGCACCTTTCCACAAGGGGCCCACCTAGGGGAGTCGGTGCAGGAGTAGGCTCCAGGAACCAGGGGTGTCTGGGGGGCTAACAGGGCCAGGCCTTGCGGGGGTGGCTGCCAAGACAGTGTTGGGAGTGTAGCTGATGCAGTAAGGCAGGAAAACAAAGTAACTGATGTAAATATTGGAAGAGACTAAATTAATATAGAAGAATGTGGTGAGGAATTGCTGATATGGAGAATTATGTAAAGCTATTGATACAGAAGTACAACAGGGCAACGTCACTAGGGAGAAAAGGCTGAGGAGCCTCACTCTTTTTGTTTTGGGCTTTTTTTTTTTTTGCTTGTCACAGTTTCTTTTTTTAAAATGTTTATTTATTTGAGTGAGAGTGTGAGTGAGAGAGAGAGAGAGAGAGAGAGAGAGCGAGCGAGCGCTAGCAGGGAAGGGGCAGAGAGAGAGCTCGGAGACACAGAATCTAAAGCAGGCTCCAGGCTCTGAGCTGTCAGAGATGATGACCTAAGCCAAAATTGGATGCTTAACCGACTGAGCCACCCAGGTGCCCCTCACAGTTTATTTCTTGACTGAGCTGTAACTGAGGAGCCCCATTCTTAATACTGTGGTAGACTTTAAAGCTAAGGCCGTTAGAAAATGGAGTGACTGACAGCAAGTAGATAAGAGCATTAAAATACTGGTGTAAATATTGGGGGGAATCTCAAGGCTGGCTGGGTAGATCACAGACCACGTCTGAGATATTTCAGGATAGGTCAGGAGGATCTCAGGGATGTTGCAGTGGCCTCATTAATATTGTTTTGGAGGTTTCAGCTAAAGGAATAAAATATGAAAAATGGAATAAATGCTATAAATAATTAAGGGTGTGCAGCATAGGTCCAGGGCTGTCCTAGGGGACAAGAGGCATGTGGGGGGCACTCGGGCACCTTAGAGACCTCTTAATCCTGGTCAGGTATGTCACAGGGTGGGTCTGTGTTTCTCAGAAAAGGAATGAAGAGGGGTATTCATTAATATTGTTTTGGAAGTTTCAGATAAAGAAGAAAATGAAATAACTGGTAAATTTTGGGAGAGGGGAAACACAGCACCAGTGTGGGAGTCTGAAAGGGTAAGGAAAATGTAAAATTTTAGCTATAGGAATAAGATGATAAAATAATAAACACTGGGGTGGACCAGTGTTGCTCTGGGAATGCAAGAGAATGGGGTGTGCGGCTGGCATTATACATGTTGTTTTGGAGGTTCAGCTAAAGGAATGAGAGAAGAATCGATAAAAATGTTCAGTATCCCAGAGGATGAGGTACAGAAAGGTTGGTATAATACTGTCATGGAGATTTTGATGCTGGGAATAAGAATATTCTGGAATAAGAGTGGATTATGAAATAACTGAGGAAGCCCAGGACTGGTCCAGTTCCAGAAGACAGGATGAGGAAGAGTCATTTTTAATGGTGTTTTCAAACATTTTTAGCTGTAAGACAAGAAAACGAAATGTTGTGTGGGGGGTGGTGGGGTAGGGGTCAGTATTAACACTGCTGTGAAGGTTTCAGCCAAAGCGGTAGCCCAAAGGAAATACCTGAGCTAAACGTCTGGGGTGCCCAACACCGGTGTGAGAGTATCAGAGAACGGGGTAGGAAATAGTAAATTTTGTTTTCAAAGTTACAGCTCCGACAAGTAAAGCAAAAAAATGAAATGACTGACGCAAATGTCGGCAGTTCCCGGTCCTGGCCTCCGAGGCCTTACCTTGTCGTAGTAGTACCGCAGGGCCCGGCTGAGCTTGTCGTAATTCATGTTGGTCTTGTTCTTACGCAGCCCCCACAGCCGGGCCACCTCCTCGGCATCCACCAGCTTGAACTCACCGCCATCCCGGGAGGTCCAGGAGATGATGTGGCCGTTGCCTTGTTCTCTCAGCAGCTGCAGCAGAAACTGCCACAGCGTCACAGAGGGGTCCATCGCTGGGGGAGTGCTCACGCCATCCCAGGGGTACCTGGAGGGCAGATGGCTCAGAGCTGAGAGGCTGTGAACACAGAAGGAGGCAAGGGTCAGCAGGAGGAGGATTCCTTTTCTCGCCATCTTGGCTCCACCGCTGTCCCCGAAGCCCACCATCATTCCCTAAACCCCCTCAGACTAAATTCTAAGCTCCTCGGCCTGGCTTTGGATGACCCCTCATAATGGTAGGAGACTTTGGGGGACACGAGGATGGTGTGAATGAATTTTGCGTGTGGGGCAAATGTGAATCTTTGGGGGCCAGAGGGCAGACTGTGGTAGGCAAAATAATGCCCCTCTCAAAAAGTGTCCACATGCTGGGGTGCCTGGGGGACTCAGTCGGTTAAGGGTCCGACTCTTGATCTCGGCTCAGGTCACAATCTCATGGTTCGTGAGTTGGAGCCCCGCGTCGCATTCTATGCTGACAGCGCAAAGCCTGCTTGGGATTCTCTTTCCCTCTCTGCTCCTTCCCTGCTTGCTCTCTCTCTCTCTCTCTCTCTCAAAAATAAATAAAATAAACTTTAAAACAAAAAAAAGGGAAAAAAATGTCTACCTCCTACTCTCTGGAAACTAGGAGTATATTATGTTACACGGCAAAAGGAACTTTGCAGATGAACTTAAGGTTATAGGAATTCCCTCTTCTCTGCAGGGGATACGTTTCAAGACCCCCAGTGGATGCCTGAAACTGTGGACAGCACCAAACCCTATATATACTATGTTTGTTTCCTATACATATACACACAGGATAAAGTTTAATTTATAAATCGGGCACACTAGGAGATTAACAAAAATAACTGATAATAAAATAGAACAATTATGGCAATATACTATATAATAAAAGTTATGAGACTGTGCTCTCTCTTCTCAATATCTTATTGTTCTGAACTCACCCTTCTTGTGATGATGTGAGATGACAGAATACTTACACAATGAGATGAAGCGCGGTGAATGATATAGGTGTTGTGACATAGCGTTAGGCTACCACTGTAAGGAAACAAGAGCCCTTAACCCTACAACCTCAAGGAACTAAATTCTGCCAGCAACCTGAGTGAGCAGGAACCAGATGGTCCCCTGGAGCCTCCAGAAAGGAATGCAGCCATGCCCACACCTGGGTTTCGGCCTGGACTTCTGACCTCCGGAGTGCCGACATAATAATGTACATAGTTTTAAGCAGCTGGGTTTGTGATAGTTTGTTACAGCCAGGGTGGAAAACTAGTATAATGCCCCTCACCCGAACGTTTTCATTTGTATCCTCCACCACATCAAACATCAAGTTTTCCAGGAGGTTCCTTCCACTAGCCCCTCATAAAAGCTGTTCACTCTGTGTGGGGCTCCCTTCTGCCTACAAGTCTCTCCCATCATTCGAGTCCCAGCCACAGGAGCCTTGCCTTTCTGAAGCCTTCCTGAAACTCAATGTCTGCCCTCTCCTGTCTCTCTACTACACATTCCTTGGGCCTGTTACTGTCCCTGTATGTTCTCCTTCTTGAGAACAGCAATAGCCAACGTTTATTAGGTTCATAACACTTGGCTGGCACTGTTCCAATCAGGCAATATGGCCTAACAGACAACCGCTCAGGTTCAAGAGCCAGATTGCCAGGATCGGAATCCTGGTTCCGCTACTCATTAGCGGTGTGGCCCTGGGCATATTCTTTAACCTCCTTGTGCCTCAATTTTCCCATCTGTGAAATAGGGATAATAATAATGCCGAGTTCACAGAGTTACTGTACAGATTAAATATAATGTGCCTGGAGTACGATAAGCTTTTAATAGTTATTAAGTTCCTAATGTGTTCCTGATTCCTTACCTACTATTCCAAAATCCAAAAAGCTCTAACAACAGAAAACTTTATAAGCCTTTGGGTGGCAAAACCAGATTTGAAGTGAACAGGGCCCTTTCTGGTCTTTATTGATCCTCACTCAGTGTGACTGTTCGTACATTTTGCTACAGCGGTGTTATGTAACATCTTGTATGTGCACCTTGTTGCCTTTCTAAAATCTGAAAAATGTGCAATTCTGAAACACATCTGGCCCCCAAGGGTTTTGGATAAGGGCATGTAGACCTGTACTGCTATTTTTATAGGTACTGACTCATTTATCTCTCATCACAACTCTGGAAAGTAGGTGCTCTTTATTATCACTAATTTACAGGGGAGGAAGCTGAGGCACAAAATGTCCAAGTGACGTGTACAGGCCACAGAGCCTAAGTGGCACAGCCAGGATTCGGACCCACGCAGATTCCAGTTGTCTAAGCCTTTAAACCCTTAGGCTAAACTGCCCCCACACTGCTTCTTCAGCACATCCTGTGGAGAACAGGACCACCCCTGCCCACCACCCCAGAACTGCCCTCTTTGCTGAGGGTGAACTGGAAATAAACATGGAGCTTCCTATTTATTCTCAAGGAATGAGCTTTCATCAATCACCTGTTCACTGGCTGGGATTGTTGGGTTCAGAAGACCTTCCAAACCAGGTTTCAAAGAACCTTCCTCTATTATTTATAGCTTGATTCTTTAATCTGTAATGAAATATCCAGTACGAGCCTCTCAGGTCCGAGCTGTTTTGAAGCTCATTTGGCGGACATGATTTTAGGCTATTATACAAGTCACAGAGCCATGAAGTGTCCACATTTGAGAGTCCTGTCATCAGAGGCTTTACTGGGTTTATTTCAAAGACCTGCCTGTTTCAGAGGCACAAAGAGTTCAGTGTGACTCCTGGTGGTGGAGACAGGCAATTTTACCAGTTCCTCTTTCATTCGCGCTAGAACCTATCAATTAAGGTGAAATCCAACCTACCAATTAAAGTGAAATCCGACAGTTTGCTTCAAGCCTCAACAGCACACAGGGTTTTCTACTTTGTTTATCGTATTTCCCACTTGACCCCTAATGAGAGTCCTAGTAATTTGCCTACCTCAAATGTGTTTACTTCTCTTCACCTCATTCATTTAACAAGCATTTATTAAAAAAATTTTTTTTAAATGTTTATTTTTGAGAGGGAGAGAGGGAGAGAATGAGTGGGGGAGGGGCACAGAGGATCTGAAGCAGGCTCTGCACTGACAGCCTCATGCGGGGCTCAAACTCACGAACCATGACATCATGACCTGAGTCGAAGTCGGACTCTTAACCAACTGAGCCACCCAGGCGCCCCTAGCAAGCATTTATTGAGCGCCAGGTGCTGGGGATATGGCAGTGAACAGACAAAAATCCCTGCTCTAGTGGAATTCACACTGTAGTGGGGAAGACAGATAAGAAACAAGATAAATGAGTACAAAAATATGTCAGATGGTGAGAAGAGCTATGGGAAGAAAATGAAGCAGGGAAAGGAGTTGTTATTTTTGAAAGGGTAGCCAGGGGAGGGTAGGCACTGAGCAGCTGACATTTGAGCAAAGGCCTGAATGAGATGAGAGAGTCAGGTTTGTGATGACCCCGGGAGCAGGTCGATCCAGGCAGAGGACACGGGGACACAGCCAGGGTGAACGACCCGGAGGCTGGAGCAGTGCTGGGCAGGTCAGAGGAAGAGAAAGGAGTCTGGCAAGGTCAGAGAGGAGGGAGTAAGGGCACAAAAAGTGGTAGGAGGTGAGAACAGAGGGGCTAAGGAGGCCAGACTGAGTGAGGCTTTTTTGGGCCCTGCAAGGACTGAGTGAGAGGAGAGCCACGAGAGGGCTGTGAACAGAGGCGTAAGAGGCTGTGACTTGGATTTTAACAGGATCCTTCTGGCTGTTGTGAAGAGACCAACTGTAGGGATAGGAGAGGCTACTGCAATAGTCCAAGTGAGAGATGGTGGTGGTGGCAGTGGAACTGGGGAGGGGTGGCTGAGTTCTGGACAAAATGTGAAAACAGAGTGAACAGGATTTGCTGACAAAAAGGATGGGGGTGGGTGAGAGAGGCATCATCAAGGGTGATTCTAGGTTTGTGGCCTGATCGCCTGGAACGATGGAGCTAGGACCAACTGAGATGGGAGCGCTGCAGGAGAGCAGGTTTTGAGGCGAGACTGGGAGGTCAATTTTGGAGATCGTCTCAGAGGCCTTTTAGACACCTATATATATGCTATGAATAATAATATTGATTTTAAAAATAGTCCTACAGCGCTGGCTGTGTGCCGCATATCATTTAAATCACTTGACTCAATCATCAAAGCAACACTGTGGGGTGGGCATTATCATGATCCTCCCATTTTCCAGATGAGGAAATAGAGGTGGAGTTTGCCGGCTTGCCCCAAATCACGCAGCCAGAAGCTGGCAGAGCTGGGGTTCAAACCCAGGCAGTTTGGCTCCAGGCAGTGATCCCAGCACTTTACAACACCAGTTCTCTTTGATGAGAGACAGAAGGGGAAGACCCTAGAATGTGACAGGGATGGTATTTTTACACAGGGTGAGCAGGGAGGGTCCCCTCCTGAAGGGGGGGAGGGAGCAAGCCATGCTGACATCTGTGGGAAGGGTCTTTGTACACAGACTGCTGTACACAGACTCTAAGGTGGCCACAAGTTTGGCACACTACATCACGGGCACCGTGAGTTCATCCAGGTCCCACCTCTGAGGATATGAATGTGCCCTTCCCTCTTCTCACGCCTGATAAACCCTTTATTCTACAATCATCAAGTTCCAGTATCTCCCAGGCAGAATTAAAATTCTTCCTCTGTGTGAGCCAATGTGACGAACAACCTGTATGCTCTCGCAAATCTGTTCTTCTCTCTGGGTCTTCGGTCTCATACTCCTCTGCCCTGTTCTAGCTGTGTGACCTTGAGCAAATTCCTTAACCTCTCTGGGTCTGTTACTGCAACTGTAAAACATCCTCAAAAGATACTAGTCTCAAAGGCTTTTGTGAGGATTAAATGCCAATATATGTAAAGGACTTAGAAAACTATCTCTGGCATGTGGGAGACACCCAACAAATGTTAGCTCTTAGCTTGTGTATCAAGCTAAGATACACAACCACCCCTCTCCAGTTCTCCTCCTCCCCCCCGCCTTATATATCACCATGGCCTATACCATCTGGCTCTTATCACCACTCTGACCTTGCCTCCTGCCTTCTCCCTCCACTCTCCTCCAGCCACACTGGCCTCCTGCATGTTTCTTCTGTTTTTAATATTTATTTTTGAGAGAGAGTGAGTGGGGGTGGGGAGACAGAGAATCCCAAGCAGGCTCCGTGTGGTCAGTGCAAGCCCGATGTGGGGCTCGATCTCACGAACTGGGTTCGATGCTTTACCGACTGAGTTACTAGGTGCCCCATCCTCCTTCAGGTTTCTTTCTTCCTTTTTTTTTTTAATGTTTATTTGAGAGAGAGACAAGAGTGCAAGCAGGGGAGGGGCAGAGAGAGAGGGAGACACAGAATCTGAAGCTCAAGGCTCTGAGCAGTCAGGATGCGGGACTCGAACCCATGAACTGTGAGATCATGACCTGAGCCAGAGTCGGATGCTTAACTGACTGAGCCACCCAGGTGCCTCCTCCTTCATGTTTCTTGAACCCTCTAGGCACAATCTGACCTCAGGGCCTTTGCACGGGCTGTTCCTTCTGCCTGGTACACTCTTCCCCTGGACATTATGGCTCCCTCCCTGACCTCCTTCAGGCCTTAATTCAAGAGTCACCTTCTAAATGAGGCCTGCCCGGTGCCTAAGATTTCAACCACCCCCATACTCTATCCTTGTCTTCCCTACTTCATTTTTCCCCCTTGGTGCTTGTCTAACATACTAGATCTAATTTTACTTACTGTTTTATTTATATAGTCCATCTCACCCACTTTTAGCAAGCGTCTGCTCCACAAGGGCAGGAATTTCTGCCTGTTCTGTTCCCTCCCGTATCCCCAGCACCTAGAAGAGTGCCTGGTACTCAGTAGGTGCTAAGTGTTTGCTGAATGAACAATCCCAACTAGCTTCTTAATGAGCTCTCATATGCCCTCATCATCTCTATCTTCCTCCCCGCTACCCTGATTCGTCTGAAATTATATTTTTCACATTCATTCATGCAACACATTCTTATTGAGCACCTACTATATACTAGGTATATTTACCCAGCAGTAAATAAGCAGACAAAAATTGTAAGCCCTCATGGGACTCCCGTTCTAATGGGGAGAGACAATAAACACAATCAACTGGTAAAGTGCACAGTGTATCTGATAGTGATACGGGGCAAAAGGATCAATAAAGCAGAGAAGGGACTTGAGTCCTGCTAAGTATGCAGGTTAAGATGGTCAGGGACGGGCTGACATTTGAACAGAGCTCTGAAAGGAATCATGGCGAGATCAGGGCTACAGTGTTCCAGGCAGGAAATATAACGAACACAAAGGCCCTGAGGCTGGATCACATCTGATGTGTTTGAGGATGAGTGAGGAGCTCACTGTGGCTGGAACAGAGCTGAGAGGACAAGGTGCAGGAGGTGAGGCCAGACAGGTTACTTGTTTTATTGACTCCCGGGCATTCTTTACACTGGAGGGGAGTCTAGCTCTGATTTCTCCGTTTTACAAATAAGGAATCGGGTGCAGGGAGGAAGTGGTTAAATCACTCAGGTCACAGAGCTGCTGGGATTGGGGGTGGATGGGTGCTGACACAAGGTGTGGAATGGAGGCAGCTCTGCAGGCAGGGGGAACAGCAAAAACAAAAGCTTGGAGATGAGAAGTCATTCGGTTTTTAAGGAGCGGGGTCTCACGTGGGATGGGGTGAGGTGAGAGAGGGGAGCCTCAAAAATTATTTTGTGTTGAGGGGCAACCTAACTGGGGACTTACCTCTGAATAAGGTATTGAACCCCTATGCCAAACTTTCCTCACTACCTGTCTCATAGGGTGATGGTGAGGATTAAATGAGCTCATTAATATACAGCCCCTTGCCAGGTCCCTAGTGGGTGCTCAATAAATGTTGACTCCTAATGGCATTATCACTATCTTTAACGTATCCATTTATTGGAGTGAGACCGAATGTCTTAGTGGTTAATGATGTATATGAGGGGGTGTGTTCTAGAGTGAAAAACACCTGGGTTCAACAGGCACACAGGGTGATCCAATATTAAGAAAGAAGGATGGTAGGGGTCGGGGAGAAGGCCACGGACTGATCCACCACAAGGAAAGGGAGAAGATAGAAGCACCTCCCGCGGGAGGGATTACAAAGCTCTGGACTCAGGGGAGGGTATGGGGGTGTGTGCCTGAATGCAAGCACATGGGTGACAGGAAGGCCAATGAACAGATCCACTGCAAAGGTGGGGGTGGGGGGAGTGCAAAGGCTCATCTAATTTACTGGGGGCAAGGGAAGCAGAAAGGCACACAGACTGCACAACAGTAGAGGAGAAAAGCCATCACACAGACTGATTAAAAGAAGGGAACGAGGCCATGGACTGGGCTACTGAAAATGGGGCGATAAAAAGCACTAAACTGACCCACTATTAAAAGGAAGGGAGAAGCCCAAGGACCGGAGCTACAGTCTACAAAAAAAGGAGGACAGGGCAATGGGCTGATAACTAGGGGGATGTGAATACAAGCCTTTAGACTGATCCACAGTAAAAAAAAAAAAAAAGATGTGTGAGAGAGCCATGGACTGATGCGCTGGGGGACTGGAGGAGGCAGGAATACAACTTCACAGATTAACTCACTGTTAAAGGGGGTGGGGGGGGTGCACAACGCCACGGATTGATTCACTACAAGGAACAGGAGTGGTGGAACAAACAAGGCCACAGACGGGGTCCTTGAAAGTTGAGGACAGGCGAAATAAGAACACTCAGGTGCACCTACTGTCAAGGAGTCGGACAATGCCAGAGACTGCTCCCCTCTAAGTGGGGGTGGGGGCAAGACCGTGGGCGAGTCCACTGTAAGGTGGGGTGGGGAGAAATATAAGCACGCAGACCGATCCATTATCAAACAGGAAGGGGGGTCAGGCCACGGTCAGCTCCACTACAAGGGGCGAAGGGAGGGGACAATACCACAGGCAGGTCCACCAGCCGTGGAGGTGGCGGTGGGCAGTCGAACACAGGCAGGCCACGGGCCAAGCCACATCCCTTGTGCGGGGGCGGGAAGGATACGTGGGGTCAGGGACTGGTCCTCCACCCTCCAGGCCCCGGGCTCACCTGTGTGTAGCGCAGTGGCAGTGTTGGCAGCTCCGGGGGGCGGGGGCTCCATGCGCAGCCCCACCGCCCCCCAGGCCCGGGCTCCGAGGCGGCGGCGGCGGTGGCGGTGGTGGCGGCGGCGGCGGCGGCGGCAGCAGCTAGAAGCCGCCCCTGCGTTTCCTCACCGCTCACGTGGGACTACTGAGGAGGGGCCGAGCATTCTGCCGCTCGTTGATTGGACAGAACACCGAGGATCGACCGCGCGGCTTCCAAGGCTGGGGAGGCGGGCCCTGCCCCACAGAGCTACGCCGTGATTGGCCCAAGGGGAATTGATGGAACGCAGATGGCCGCCTGGGTTCCGAGGGGGCGTGCCGGGCCCCTCCGGTGCTTCACGCTAATTGGCTCAAGACTGACAGCCCGTGGGCGATTGACAAGATCCTGGGGGCGCCTGCCTCACATTGATTGGCCTATATGGAAGACAGCCTCCGAGGATAGGGGCCGATGGACCCTGCTTTCTGCTAATTGGTGGATGAGGGACTCCTAGACAGCTGCCAAAACACCAACGGGGCGGTGCTGCACGCCACGCTGCTCAGCGGAAGCTGGACTTGTATGGAAGTGGGCGTAGCAGCCGCCTGGAAGGGGGTCGGGCCAGGGCTGTGCGTAGGTGGGCACGGTAACTCTATAGTGATTGGCTAGAAAAGACGAGTTTAGAAGGGGACAGAGATAGGAGGGCTGGACAGCCGCCAGGCACGCAAAGGGACGTTGAGTGGTGGAAACTAAATGCCTACGAGGGTAGCGTCGAGCAGCAGCCAGTTATACACGGGCGGAACCTGGCTCTGCATTGATTGGCGGAAGCTGGACTCAACCTAGAATAGGGGCCGGACCAGGGAGGGAGGGATTCGGCTTTGTGCCCATTGGTGGAAGCTGGAACTATTTAGAAGCGGGGTGAGGCCAACGTTTAGCCGAGACGGGCGTGGGCGTAATCTAAGGTACCCCAGTAATGATTAGGGTGTGGGAGAGGGGCAAAACTTAGGGCCAGGAATGAGTGTCTTGGGAACAAACCTCCACCTTGAACGGGCCCATTCTCTATGATAATTCAAAGAGTTGTGTCCAGGAAAAGAAACAGAAAGAAGAGCCAGGTGGGGGGCCCAGGTTGCCAAGGCGACAGAAGGTAGGGCAGAGCAGAAAGTCAAGTGGCAAATGCTGCTAGGCAACAGGCTGGAGGCGGGACTTCAGGGGTGCTTTAAAGGTTTCACACGGAGACTGGATCTCTGGGCCTCCTGATAACTTTGTGCTTTAGAATCAGGGCACTTGAGCAAACAGCAGGGGTTGAGGTGGGGAAAGAAGGGCCATGTGACTCAAAGGCATTCAGGCTCTTTAATGTCTGGGGAGGCAGGGAAGAAGTCAATGGTGAGGTGTCTCCGGGAAATTCTGCAGGCCTTGCAGCTCTCTAAGCCCCTGAAAAAAGAGGACAGAAGAGATTGAACAGAGACTGGGTCCAGGCCCCATCCCAGGCTTGCTCTGACCTCCCCTCCCTCAGAGCCAGCCTGGCTCCAGCTTGGCTCCAGCTTAGAGAGAAAGATGGTCTTTCTCGTCCCTGGCTCTCTCCCTTCCTCAGGTCACCACCCTGAACACATTCGGAGACAGAGTCTGGGAGTGGGGTGAGCTGCTCTCACCTCTAGCAACATGTGGATATGGGCCTTGATATTCATGGAGTCCTTGGTGAGGCTGTCGCTGAGCCTGGAGAAAAGAAACAAGAAAAGGCGAAGTGGGCCCCACTTAGGCTCATGAGGATGCTGCTTCCTCATCACTTCAAGAACTACCTGTGTCCTGGATGACTTCCATGTGGCAGGTGGAACCTACTGCCTCACCTGCTCCTATGTGGAGATGCCCTGGCCACCACCTGGACTGCACTGATTCAGAGACATTTATTGAATCCCCTACTCTATGCCAGGCACTTTTAGGGACTGGGGAGAGAACAACAAACGCAATAAACACAAATCTCAGCCTTATGGAGCTCGAGTTCTCATTAAGAGGGACAAATGGTGGAATGACATACAGAGTGTGTCGGATGGCTATAAGTAAAATGAAAAAGTCAAATGATAAGAGACGATAAGGAGTGCGGGAGTGGGGCTACAATTCTAATTAGAGTACTTACAAATGACTGTACTGAGAAACATTTGACTAAAGACTTAAAGAAGTGGACCACGTGGATCTATGGAAGATGAATGTTCTGGACACAAGGGCTAGCACATGCAAAGGTGTGAGTGTACCTGGCATGTCTGAAGCACAGCAACGAGGCCAGTGTGGCTGGAGAAGAATAAGCGAAGGGGGACTGTAGGAGGGGAGGTCAGAGAGGTAAGCCGGGGAGGCAATCGTGTAAAACCCACCAGGCCATGGTAAGGACTCTGACTTTCACTCTAAGTGATGTGGGAGCCAAGGGAGGCTTGTGATCAGAGAAGGAATGTGAACCGACTAGGGTTTAAGAGGATCCACCTGGCCGCTTTGTGGAGGACTGGGGATAAGGAAAGCTAGTGTGGGAGCAGGAAGTCCAGTGAGAAGGGTAGTGTAATAGTCCAGGTGAGAGATGGAGACTCAGACCGCAGTGGCAGCAGCTGAGGTGATGAGAAGTGACTGGATTTGGAACATACTTGGAAGGTAGGGTCAACAGGATTTAGCAAAGGTTGGATGTCAGGTGTAAGAGGACTCAAAGAAGATGCCAAAGCCTAAGCCTGGAAGCTTAACTGGGCCTAACTGGGAAGCTGGAGTTGTCTGAAACCACTCTGGCTCTTGACTGCGGAGTTACATAAACCAGTCAATTCCTTATATCTTAATGTTTGTTTATTTTTGACAGAGAGACAGACAGACAGAGCATGAGCAGGGGAGGGGCAGAGAGAGAAGGAGACACAGAATCCAAAGCAGGCTCCAGGCTCCGAGCTGTCAGCACAGAGCCCGCCGCAGGGCTTGAACTCACAGCGAGATCATGACCTGAGCCGAAGTCTGACGCTCAACTGACTGAGCCACCCAGGTGCCCCTCAATTCCTTATATCTTAGAAGCCAACTGGGATCAGTCTCACTCAAAAGAATCCTAACTGATACCAAAGGTCAAGGAAGGCCCTTTTGAAGAATGAAGAGTGAGTAAGAGTTAAACAGTAAGAGGGTCTTTTCCCCCCAAAAGGCCAAGAGGCAGGAAAGAGCTTTTGCAAGAGCTGTTCAGGAAGTCAGAGGGTTAGGAATTAAGTGAATGGTGGACAGAAAGTCCAAGATAAGGTCCAAGAGGTAGGAAGGGGCTAGATCACGCAGGGTCTTGATACTGTGATAAGGAGAAATATGGATTTTATTGTGCTGAGCTATCACAGAAGTCAATTTTAGGCAAATTAAATACAGTAAGAAAAGTATAACAATATAGAATGTTGAATTGGAAAAAAAACAGTATTGTAAACTCATTTGTATATCAATGTCTCCCAAATTTATATTTTCAGTCCAGACCCCTCTCCTGAACTCCAGCCTTGGGGGTTTTAACCACATCTTCAAAAACTTCCAATGTTAAACAAGCACCCCATGCTTAACAGGTCCTAGACTGAACTCCTGATCTTCCCCATCCAAATCTTCCCCTTCTTTATCTTCTCCCTCTCAGATAATGGCAACTGCATCCTTCCAGTTATTCAGCCCAAAACTCTTATACCCCACATCCTATCAGGCATTCTATTTAAAATTACAATCGCTCCATCCTAGGCAATGTGTCTTTTCCTTTCACTATTAAAGTATAATTGGTACAGAACAGAGTTTCAGGGGTACAACAATGAGTCAATATTTATACACATTGTGAAATGATCACCACAATAATACTAGTTACCACCTGTTACCATACAAAGTTACAAAAAAAAGTTTTCCCAGTGTTTCTTCTCTCCATTCCATGCTTTTCTCTGTAGCATAGTCAACCTGTGTGACATACTGTATCATTTACTTATTTTTTATTATCTGGCTCCCCTGACTAGATAAGCTGTGTAAGGGCAGAGAACAGATCGGTCTGCTTTGTGCCCTGCTGTATCCCTAGGAACCAAACAGTGCATGGCACATAGTAGTCACCCAATGTACGCTGAATAAATAATTAAGTAACTACTCTGTTCAAAGGAACCTGAAGTCCTCAGAAGATGGTTGAGTCTATGTTTAAAGACAAGAAATAGGGGTGCTTGGGTAGTTCAGTCGGTTCAGTGTCTGACTCTTGATTTCTGCTCAGGTCATGATCCAAGGGTCGCAGGATCAGACCCTGCGTTGGGCTTTGTGCTCAGTGTGGAGCCTGCTTAAGATTCTCCCTCTCTCTCTCTCTCCCTCTGACCCTCTCCCTGACTCCTGGCACTATTTAAAAACAAAAACAAAAAAAGACAAGAAATAAATGAAGCCTGGTATTGTTGTCAGAGAGCAAGAATGCTTTCAAGAATATCTGGGGTAGGGGCCCCTGGGTGACTCAGTCAGTTAAGCATCCAGCTCTCGATTTTGGCTCAGGTCATGATCTCATGGTTTTGTGAGTTTGAGCCCTATGTTGGTCTTTGTGCTGACAGCCTGTTTGGGATTCTCCCTCTTTCTGTTCTTCCCCTGCTCATGCTCTCTGTCTCGGTCTCTCTAAATAAATAAATAAATAAATAAATAAAATTTAAAAAATAAAAAAAACTAAAATAAACTCACAAAAAACATATTAAAAAAAATATCTGGGGTGGTACTCAAAGAACAGAGCAGTGAACCTGATCAGATTCTAAGGGCAATTTGAACATCAATGAAAATAACAAAATTAGTTAATGGTACAAGCTTAGTCTATGAAAGGCTATGAGTTGCAACATTTTTTAAAAAGGAGAAAAATACAAAGTCTACCAAATGCTAGTTGTAACACAAATGGAAGATGTTTATTTTTTTGCTACTGATTTAAATATGTAAGGCAGTGTTAATGGTCAAATAGTTATTCTGTCTCTCCTTTTTATTTTTTTAATTTTTTTATTTTTTAATTTTTTTTTTCAACGTTTATTTATTTTTGGGACAGAGAGAGACAGAGCATGAACGGGGGAGGGGCAGAGAGAGAGGGAGACACAGAATCGGAAACAGGCTCCAGGCTCCGAGCCATCAGCCCAGAGCCCGACGCGGGGCTCGAACTCCCGGACCGCGAGATCGTGACCTGGCTGAAGTCCGACGCTTAACTGACTGCGCCACCCAGGCGCCCCTGTCTCTCCTTTTTAAATTAATTAATTATTTATTTATTTTTAAAGTTTGAGAGTGAGTGGGTAGAGGAGGGGCAGAGAGAGAGGGAGAAAGAGGGAATCCTGAGCAGGTTACACACTGTCAACGTGGAGCCCAACACAGGGCTTGAACCCATGAACTATGAATGAGATCATGACCTGAGTCGAAACCAAGAGTCAGACATTTAACCGACTGAGCCACCCAGGTGCCTGCCCCAAATTCTTTTTTTTTTTTTAAAGATTTTATTTATATTTATATTTTATTTTATTTAAAAAAAATTTTTTTAATGTTTATTTATTTTTGAGACAGAGAGAGACAGAGCATGAACGGGGGAGGGTCAGAGATAGGGAGACACAGAATCTGAAATAGGCTCCAGGCTCTGAGCTGTCAGCACAGAGCCCGACGCGGGGCTTGAACTCACTGACCGCGAGATCATGACCTGAGCCGAAGTCAGAAGCTCAACCAACTGAGCCACCCAGGTGCCCCAAAAGATTTTATTTTTAAGCAATCTCTATACCCAATGTGGTACAACCCTGAGATCAAGAGTTGCATGCCCCACTAACTGAGCCAGCCAGGCATCCCTATTCTCTGTCTCTTCTATAGTTACACGTCTCTTTATGGTGTGGATGTGTATTCTTTTCTATGTAATCAAGAAGAATATACACAAAGATAAGATCCTCCTGCTCCCCCCAAAATAATACTAAGAATAGGAAGGACTGACAGGCCATTTGGTTACATAAAAAAACAGAGGGGGAGTGGAGAGGGGAAGTTAGTTCAAAGTGAGTTGCAAGTAAAAAAGTCTTTTCAAAATGAGAGTGAACTACCCCACAAATTTTCATCTCCTAGAAAGATTAAACTTCTAGAAGCCTAATTACAATAAACTAATAAATGATTCAATCACATTTCTCATCACAATAACCAACCAGGCACTGACAATATATTTATTAAAAATTTTTAAAAAATGTTTATTTATTTTTGAGAGAGAAAAAGAGAGGGAGAAGAGCAGGGGATGGGCGGTAAGGGGGCGGGGGGAGTCCCAAGCAGGCTCTGCGCTGACAGTGGAGGGCTTGGTCCCACAAACCATGGGATCATGACCTGAGCCAAAATCAAGAGCTGGACTCAACGAAATGAGTCACCCAGGTGCCCCAGGTACATTTTGGGGGAAAGACAGCAAGTCTCAAAAAAATTAAAATCTACCTGAAGGCTCAGGATCCTGTGACATACAAAGGAAAGCTTTGTTATAAATAAAACAAATGGATGTGGTCTAAATGACCAGTAGTTCAGAACTGTGTTGGCCCATGAAAGCAGCCCCTTGACCCCTCCACCAATTGGTCTGATCACTAAGATTAAGAAATCTCAGCAGGTCTGAGGCTCTTTTGGGTCTACTAACACCAGAACCCTGGAAAGGTCTGAAAAGAGAAGAATCACTAAAACCACAAGAGAGGCGATGCTGGAAGAAATGAATGTAGGAATAAATATAACCCAGAAGGAATTTTAGATGAGTGGTATTCACTCTTGTGAGATGATATTAATCTAAATGCATTGCTCAGTGTCCCCTCTCTTGGCAATTTTGCTACATGGCAGTCACAGTGGTCCTCTTGCCAGGAAGGCTCTTCCCCAGATAGCCCCTGGGAGGCCTTCCTTAGCTACATTTCAAACCTCTCATCCACACTCCCAATTTCCCTTCCCTGTACAAAGCCTTAAACTCAATTGGAGCCCATACTTTCTCCCCACATTACCTCCCTGCTGCCATCACCAGAAATCTGCTTCAATCCCCACTTCAATCTGTTTCCAACGTACCCTTTTTAAAAAAAAAAAAAGTTTGTTTATTTTTGAGAGAGAGAAAGAGTGCGAGCTGGGGAAGGTCAGAGAAAGAGGGAGACACAGAATTTGAAGCAGGCTCCAGGCTCTGAGCTGTCAGCACAGAGCCCAATGCGGGGCTCGAACTCACCGCAAGATCAGGACCTGAGCTGAAGTCGGACACTCAACCGACTGAGCCACCCAGGCGCCCCTCCAACATTCGACAAACACAGAATGCCTACTTTATGCCATGTACTATTCTGGTCACTTGGGGGTATGGACAAAATATCTCCCTTTGTTAAGCTTACATCCTAATGGGCAAAGGCAATGAATTTTAGAAAGAAGTAAAATTACACAGTAAACATTGAGAGGTCATAAGTAGAACAAGGGAGGGGAATGAGGAGAGCCAGGGGTCGTGATTTGACAGTTAGGCTATGGAAGTCCTCATTGAGGAGGTGACATTTGAGAAAGACTTAAACTGAGTTAGGGGAAAGGAAGCCAGGCGTGTACCTGGGGAAAGAGTGTTACAGGCAGAGAGCACAGTCCCTGCAGTCAGGTGGGCTCGTTCTGAGGGTGTTTAAAGAAGCCTGGGAAGGTCAGTGTGGTGAGAGCACACTGGATGAGCAGACAACTTAGGAGGAGGTGAAGTCAGAGATAGTTTGTTTTACTGTTACTGATTTATAGGCCAAAACCTCCTGGATCTGGTCAAAATTAGGCCTTCAAGGGACCCTTCTGTCTGCCTCCCCGCCACCAAGTATGGAGCCTGGCATACAGCAGAGAGCCAACAAATGTTTGTGTGGATGGACAATACAAAGACCATTTATTGAGTGCTTACTATGTACTATACTTGGGGCTCAGCTTTGTATCTCCACTGTCCTCAGCCCTAGCCTTGAGGAGGAGGGGAGATGGGCCCTGAAGTATCATCCCAGGCAGCCATGGGGAAAGGGAGAAGGGTGTTGCAAATGGTGGTATTTTAGACACTATCCTCATAGAATGGACTTACTCTGTGAGGAGGTTGCTCTTACGATCAATGAACTTGAGGGCTTCTGCCAGAGTCAACTCCAGGAAAAAACCATATCCAAGGGCCACATAGATTCGTGAAGTGTCTGGGCTGAGGAAACAATGGTTAGAGGAAGAGCGGGATGTCCTTATCACTGCATACTATACAGTTTCTTAGAGATGGGTTTTTTTTTTTAATCCCCTCCTCCCCCTTCCCCAAATTGAAGCTCTGGGAGGGTAGGGATTTTGTCCTATTTGATTTACTGTCACATCCCCAGCACTTAGCACAGTGTCTGGTAAATAGCAAATAGTCAAAAAAATATCTGTTGAATGAAGAGGGGAGCTGAACCCTGTGGGCTCATAGGGGCAGATAGACACTCACACAACTGTGTCAACGAAGAAGTTACAGCCCAAATCCACCTGCATATATAACTCCGAGGGCTTAGCTTCCTGTGGGGCCAGGGAAAAAGAGGTAGGGGTCAGTGGTCAACTTTTAGGTCAGCTGACAGGTTTTGGTCTGGGGTCTCTCCTCCCATCCCCCTCCCTTGTCCACATACACCATAATGGTACCAAACCTTGGTGTCTTTACCTGAAGTCGCTCAATGACATTTCTCAGTTGAAGGTATTTGGCCAGCTGCTCATATACCTTGTCACGATGGTCCAGGACTTTTCTGATGGGACAAGAGGAGAATGGTGACCAACAGGAAGCCCTGGCCCTCTCAGAATACCTCACAGTATGACCCTCTGAGACCCTCATGTCACCATGCCCTAAAGAAGCATTTTAGTGCAGAAGTGAAGGTTTGGATTGTGAGTCAGACTGCTTGGATTTGAATCTAGGCTCTCTTTTTTGACTAGTCGTGTGACTTTGGCAAGTAAGTAACCTCTTTAGGACCCAATTTACCTACCTATAAAATAGGGATGACAATTATTACCTCAGAGTCATAAAGAGAATTACATGAGAGTTTACTATAAAGCACTTATAGGGGTGCCTGGGTGGCTCAGTGGGTTAAGCACCTGACTCTTGATTTGGGCTCAGGTCATGATCTCACAGTCGTGAGACTGAGCCCCAAGTTGGCTGCCCACTGAGCATGGAGCCTGTTGGGGATACTCTGCCCCTCTGCTGCTTGCACACTCTCTCAAAAATAACATAAAAAGAGCACTTAAAATAGTGCCTGCCAAATAGTAAGCTCTATGTATGTATTAGTTAATATTTATTAGTATTATTATTAAAATTTTTTTTAATGTTTACTTTAGTTTTGAGAGGGAGAGAGAGAGAGAGAGAGAGAGAACATGAGCAGGGGAGGGGCACAGAGAGAGAGAGAGAGAGAGAGAGAGAGAGAGAGAACTGTAGGTGGGATCCAGGCTCTGCGTTGTCAGCATAGAACCTGAGGTGGGCCTCGAACTCACAAACTGTGAGATCATGACCTGAGCCGAAGTCAGATGCTCAAGGACCGAGCCACCAAGGCGCCTCTATTTCTTAGTATTGTTATCACACTGCCAATGCCTCTTTCCAATCAGAATGTCCCATTCTCTAGAAAATTCCTCCCTCTCTTTTAGGATGTTCAAGGTCCTATTTCTGAGTACTCTATTTCCTACTCAGACTAGTAAGGATAGTAATAATTTTTCATGCTCATTGAGCCTGTAGTATCCATATTAAATTCTTTACAAGGAATGAACACAAAAACTCAAAACAACCCCCTGAGGAAGGTCCCATCAACTTTCCCATATCACAGATAAGAAAACTGAGGCACAAAAAGGCGAGACGGGGTACACCGTCTTCACAGGATGGAGAAACGGCCAAGCGAAGGATTCGAACCCAAGAACTACCGGTTTGGAGCCCAACTCGGCCCGAGATGGGAGGCTGCGCATGCGCGGACACACCCTCTGCTAAGACCGCCACATCCCAGTCCAGTCGCACCCCGGATGTCGTCGCCCCTCCTTCCCCGCTCGATGGGCGCACGGGGCCGACCTCCGAACGTCTTCCCCACCAATCAGAAGGCTAGGCCCTGACTTCAAACGCCCCGCCTCCCCACGTGGAACGTTCCAAACGCCCGGCCCTCCACACTGTCACTCACCGCAGGTCCCGCTGCAGCACGTCGCAGATGAAGGCCTCATAGCGCAGCACTTTCTCCCCTGTGGATTCCAGCGCCCGCCGTTTAGGGGGCGTCGCCATGATGGGCTCCTGAGGAATGTGAGGGGGGGGCAGACCACGTTGATCACTCAGTTTGGCCTCAAGCACGGTACATCTGCACCCCCCTCAACAGCCGAAGTGGGCTCGTCCGACTCCTGCCAGGGGTTCTGCCTTCTGCCCCTCCCAACTCTGGGACCTTGCCACCCAGGGACACCCAAACGCGGCCCTCACCTTAGAGCCGCCGGCAATAAGAACAGTTGCTATAAACCGCGGCTTCCGGGTGGCGCGGGTGAATGACGTACGCTAAGGGCTAGGGCCAACCAAATAGCCAGGTGGGGAGGGGCCGCTCTGAAGGGATGAAAACCGCCGAAGCAGAGGCGAGAAGGGCGGGGCTTTAGGGAATCCGGTGAGAGTACTAGACAGCAGCGTGTGGGAACAGGGATGCGCGCGGAGCCTGTGGGGACCGCGCGTGGCTCGCGGGGGCGGGCCTTAATGGGATTTGGCGGGTTCTGGGTGAGGCGGGGCGTGCAGGTGGAGGTAGAGAGAGAGTAAAGCGTTTGGTATTTAAAAGTCAGAGCTTCGGAAGCAGCCAGACAAGAATTGATTTTGGTTCTGGTTTGTAAAAAGGAGAGGGTACATCCCTGTGATCTATCGCCGTGGATTTGGATTCTTCACACGGGAGATTTGGGTTTGGCTCCCGGTAATGGGGATGGATGTGAGCATTAAAAATTTTTTTAATGGAGACAGAGGTCCTAAAATTCATCTTTGGTAACTCCGGCTTTGCAGCTCGCAATTCCATAACCAGGATCCGAGCAGATACTGACAGCACACTATGTCTATTACTTCATTTAGTAGAGGCGTCAAGTGACGGGTCGCTGAAGTCCTCTGCTCGAGATCAGCTACTCTGTAGTTAGAAATAGTTCCAATGTCTTTATTTAAATGTGTAAACTTTTTATTCATTCGTATGCGCTGAAGCTAATGAATTTATTTTTCTATGTTCGGTTTTCAAATAATAGCATCAAACCCAGCAAGTTCAGGCTGAGCCTGAAGGAGAACCCACATGCCAGATCCCTCAAATGCTACTCCCGCCTATAGGGCCTAGAGCACTCAGCCCTACCAGGGAAGACTTCTCAGATACTTTGTGGGTTTCATGTGTAAAAGCAAGTTTTTCTTTCAAATGCTCATAACCTAAGCAAGTTTTCTTTGTTCTTAGAACATGATTGTAAAAGAAATGTGATTTTAAAAAAATACGAAATTTTATAGAATGTCAATCACTCAATACATATAAAAGATAAATGAGCAGGACATTAAACAGAGTGCACTTAGTTATGGATACCCTACCCCCCCCCATCTCCCTGGACATAAATGAACTCATCCGCTGATTGGCAGATGAGCTACATTTGCTGACATCCTGGCCCACTACCCTAAAAGGGTTAGCTTTCTGCCACACCAGCAAAGACTCTCAGGACTCACGGTTCACACTCTGGGCTGGGAATCCATCCTGGGGAACAAGGTAAGCAGACGCTGACACAGCTGGGCCAGTATGGCCTTAGTCCCCTCCAGAGGTGTCCACCCTGAGCATCGCAGCATTTATAGAAGGTGGTCATTGGCTAGTCTGCAGAAGCTGCTTGAAATAGGCAAGAGGATGGTCGCATTTAGGACATGACTCTGCAGTGGAGTCAACATTCTCCCAGGCAGGTGCTCCACCAAGCACATCATCCACTTCTTTCAGCTTTGGATACTTTGTTTTGTTACCTTGCAGGTGATGTTGTGCAGGTAGGGGCAGGTGTTGCAGGCTAAGCGGTGGGAGCACTGTCCCTCCTCCACGATCAGCCCATTCCTCTAGTCCGGGGCAGAAGAGCCAAGGGAACGTGCTAAAAAAAAAATTGTTTTTTCTAAATCTTGTTACATATAGTTAAAGTTGCATTTGGTGTGATTGAAACAGACTCCAGGTAGTTAGACAACTATTACTGAGTTAATCTACAATATATTCCTGTGGGGTAAAAAAGGGTGTTATACTTATCATCTTTATTTAACACAAAAGAACACAGAGTTCTGATGAGCTGGAGATGGGTCTCTGCAAATCTATTAAGTTACATTTCACAGAAACGTTTTTTTACTTTTTAAAAACATGTTTCCAACTTTATTTTTACATTTCAAACCTACAGAAAAGCTGGCAGTGAACACCCATATAGCCTGCATTTAGACTCGCCAAATGTTAATATTTGACCGTATTTGCTTTCTCTGTTTCCAGACTCAGCAATAATTATTGACATGACTACATAGAATTCCACGTTTTAGACGACCTCAGATTTAAAAAAAAATTCTAACATTTATTTATTTTTGATAGAGCGAGCGAGCACGGGCGTGAGCGGGGGAGGGGCAGAGAGAGAGAGGGAGACACAGAATCCAAAGCAAGTTCCAGGCTCTGAGCTGTCAGCACAGAGCCCAACAGGATGGCCTCAGATTTTTGAGCCACTCCTATGTTATTGGATGTTTGGATGTGTCCAGTTTTTTCTGTGGTTAACACCCAGGATGGGATAACAGTCTTTGCTTTCCTATTTTTGTATAATACTATGATTATTTCCTCATGATAAATCTCTCAAAGTAAAAGTATTGATCTAAAGGATGTCACTGCATTGTAAACCAAGTATTGACAATTGTACACGTATTTCCAGTAACAAACTTCCTCATCTAAGCTCTACATCATTTGTTTGCTAACCTTTGATGTTTTTCTACAGCCTGCAGTCTAAGAACACTGGTTTCACTTTTTTAAATGCTTGAAGAAAGTAAAAAGAATATTTTGTGACATGTGAAAATTCTATAAAATTCAAGTTTCAGTGTCCAATAATAAAGTTTTATTGGAACACAGCTATACTCATGTCTGTGGATGCTTTCATGCTTCTAGTGGTAGAGTAGTTGCCAAAGAGACCATGTGGCCTGAAAACCCTAAAGTATTTACTATCTGGCCTTTTATTTTTTTTTAATGTTTATTTATTTATTTTGAGAGAGGGAGAGAGAGCCAGAGAGAGAGAGGAAGAGAAAGAATCCCAAGCAGGCTCTGCGCTGTTAGCGTATATAGTCTGACGTGAGGCTCGATCTCATGAACAGTGAGATCATGACCTGAGCCGAAATGAGGAGCTGGACGCTTAACCGACTGAGCCACCCAGGCGCCCCACTATCTGGCCTTTTATAGGAAAAGTTTGCCAACCTCAATCATGTCAGCTCTATACAACCATGTTAATCACCAATACGTATGTTGGAGCTCTAAGTATGTGGGCCTACCAAGCTTCAACTGGTGACCTCTCACCTGGCTTACGGATGCGGGTGTTTTCAGGCTGGTGCTTCTGGGAGGTATGAGGCCGATACTGTCTGTCATCTCCATTTGTATTTTCTCTCCCTCCCAGCCAACCTCCTGCCCACAAGCCTCCCCCGGCTTTGACTTAGAGATCTCTGTCTTGCCCTTACCTAAGAAGAGCAAGAAATGACTGAGGCCCAGATGAATTAGAGCTAAACTCTTGATTCACTGCCTCCCTTATTTTCCACTGGGTATTTGGAACCCGTTAAGAATACATCTCATAACATTGAAAAATAAAGGTAGGCTCACAAAAAGTATAAAGCAAGTAGAAAATTAATGTCAGGGGAAATTGGGATGTAGCTATGAAATTCTCTTCTGTGCTTAGCTGTGAATTTGCCTCTAAGCTTCCTACAGCAATAGCAAAAAGGGAATTGAGGTTAGTTATGTGACGGGTATTGCCCACGAGGAAAAAGCATACCAGTTCATCAGCAGAAGGATATATTTCATGCCATTCACCAGGAAACAATAAAATTAGAACTCTCCCTCACTTCCTACACTAAAATAAATTCCAGGTGGATTAAAGATTTAAATGTAAAAATGGAACCATCAGTGTGCTAGAAGGAAAAAATGGGAGAACATTTTTTATTCTTATCTTAGAGTGAAGTCCCTTCTAGTCATGACATAAAATTCGGAAGTCATGAGAGAATATATTGACACACTGTATTCATAAATTTTTTTGTTGCTTAGAAATATTTTATTTTACATATACTTATCAGACCATAGACTAATGTTAATAGCATCATTATTCTATGCAATTTTAAAAATACATATAAATATACTGTATATCTAAAGTGATTAATTTAACCAGTTCCCTGTGTAAACATTTAAATTATTTAGTTTTCCTGTATCAGAAACCATAAACATGCTTTTGGCTAATCTCTATGTATGAGTCTAATTTTTTTATTAATTTTTTAATGTTTATTTAATTTCAAGAGAAAGAGACAGAGCAGGAGTGGGGGAGGGGCAGAGAGAGAGGGAGACACAGAATCCAAATCAGGCTCCAAGCTCTGAGCTGTCAGCACAGAGCCCGATCTGGGGCTCGAACCCACGAACCGCGAGATCATGACGTGAGCCAAAGTTGGCTGCTTAACCATCTGAGCCACCCAGGGGCCCCTATGAGTCTAACTTTTAAAAAGTTTTTTATTATGGAATCTTTCAAACATATACAAAAGGGTAAGGAAAAGTGTAATAAATCCCCATGAATCCATCATTTAGCTTCAAGAATTATCAACATACAGCAATCTCATCTCATTTATACCATTCCATTGTCCTCTCTCACTTATTGAAGCAAATCTCAGATATGATACCGTTTTATCCTTAGATAATTCAGTGTGTACTTCTAAAAGATAAGCACTCTTTATAAAAACTGTGGTTGTCTCATGTTTAAACCATATGTGTGTTGTAGAAAAAATTGGGAATAGTAGATAACTGTGTTAGTTTTCCATTGCTGTGTAACAATTTACCCATCGTGTTCATAAAATTAATGTATGCAGGGTTAACCTTAAAAACCCTGAGGCCAAATGGCAGATTGCAAAAAAAAACAAAACAAAACACCAAACCATTTGCAACAGATGCAGTCAATGGCTGGTTAATTAATAGTTAAAGTACTACAAATCTATACAAAAGCCCAACAATTTAGAAGAAACAAGACAGACACAATTCACAGATATGCAAATCACTTTTGAATACATGAATATGTGTTCATGCTCGATCATAATAGAGAAATGCAAAATAAAACATGTGAAATGCTGTTTTTCATCTACAGGGTGGAGAAGACCAGAAGGGTTTGTAATACACTGTTGGTGTCACAGCTTAAGTTCTTCAGGAAGCAGGTACTGACATGGGGGTTAGAAGTCCAGGTCTATAGGGCATCCGTGAAAGAAAAAGGGGCAAAGCAGGATTGAGCCGAGGGACGTTCAGACCATGATGCCAACCTGACAAACATGGAGTTCAACGTGGATCTCCACATGGAGCTCCAGAGCAAAGATTGTCCGTTAAGGGAGTCCCACCTAGTCCTTTGAATCTCCTCATTGCTCGGTCATTGCCTAGAGACAGCCCTGACGATAGCTGGACCCTGGTGTGAGAGCTGAGGTGAAGCCCAGTGGAGCTAACTGGAGACTGAGTCTCAAGTAACCCCGCTTCTCACAGCTGGGCCCTGAGCCCTTCCCTGAAGAGGAATCTGAGAAGCTCCTCTCCACGTTGGCTGCGGTTGACAGGTATGCGGGGAGGCTAGTACTGTTACATACTTGGGGAGTAAATACAGAAGTACTTTTTAAAAATTTTACCATTCTTGGGGCCCCTGGGTGGCTCGGTCAGTTAGGCAGCCGACTTCGGCTCAGGTCATGATCTCACGGTCTGTGGGTTCGAGCCCTGCATCGGGCTCTGTGCTGGCAGCTCAGAGCCTGGAGCCTGCTTCCGATTCTGTGTCTCCCTCTCTCACTCTGCCCCTCCCCTTCTTGCTCTCTGTCTCTTTCTCAAATAATAAACATTAAAAAAAATTTTTTTAATTTTACTTTTCTTTATTGTGGTGAAACACACGTACTATAAAATTTACCATTTTAGCCATTTTTAAGTTTACTTCAGCGGCATTAAGTACGTTCACATTTTTGTGCACCCATCACCACCATCTGTCCCCAGAACTTTTTCATCTGGAATATCTTTTACCAGTTTAAAGTATACTTACTTTTTGATCTATGAATTCTGCTTCTGGGAATTCATCTTACAGGTATATTAACACCATTATGTATCAAAGTATTACCGGAGCACGCATGGCAGCGTTGTGTGTATAACAAAATACTGGAAACAAGCCAAGTGTCCATGAATAGTGGATGGGTCTAATTAATTAAGGTACATCTATACAAAAGAACATGAAAAATTTGCCAGAAAGTTGTGATCCGGTGCCTGGATGTGCCTAACAACATGACCTCAAAATAATACATTTTTAAAAATAAAATTCTAAAACGTCTTTTACTAGTTCTTGTCAGCCAGGTCACCTAGCAAAAACTTCTCTCTGTCCTTGTTTCTCTAGGAGCATATTTTTGTTTCATTAAAATTTTTTTTTCTTGTTTAAAAATAATTACAGCTTCACCAGGATTTGGAAAGATAGCACAGGAATTCCTGTATACACTTTTCCCGGTTTCCTATAGTGGTTAAATCGTATATAACTATAGTACAGTGTCAAACAAAGGAAGCTATCTGACGTCAGTCCAATGGGTGTGTGTAGCTCTGTGCTCTTTTATTATGGGTGCACATTCGATGAACCTCTACTACAATGCAGAAATATCCTCTCACTGTAATGATCTGCCTCATGCTACCCTTTTGTAGTCACCCCTACCCCTCTTCCCGCTATCCCTAACTCCTCACAGCCACTACTCTGTTTTCCATGTCATAATTTTCTATACTTTATAATTCCTATAAGTTTGTCATTTTGAGCATGTTTTATAAATAGAATTATACAGTATGTGTCCTTTTGAGATGCACTCTTTTTTTTTTTCTCATTCAGCACAACACTCTGGAGATCCATCTAAGTTGCAGGTATTAATAGTTTCTTCCTTTCATTGCTGAGTAGTATTCCATGGTGTGGATGTATCACAGTGTATTTAACCATTCACATAGTCCTCACTTGGACATTTAGGGTGTTTCAAATTTTTGGCTAGTACAAACAAGGCTGCTATGAATGATTGTGTACAGGTTTTGTGTGGACTTAAGTTTCCGTGTCTGTAGGATTAATGTCCAGGAGCTCAACTGTTGGGCTGCAGGAGAAGTGTATGTTGAATTTCTTTAAGAAAATGTCAAACTATTTCCTAGAGTGTCTGTACCATTTTACATTCCCATCAGCAATGCATGAGAGATCCGATATCTCCTCACCCTCACTAGCATTTGGCATTGTCACTATTTTTTTAATCTGTTCTAATAGATGTGTAGTGATATCTCATTGTGGTCTTAGTTTTTATTTCCCTAATGGCTAATGATATAGAACAAATTTTTATGGGCGCATTTTACCTATGTATATCATCTCCAAAAAATTATTTTGGGGGCGCCTGGGTGGCTCAGTCAGTTAAGTGTCAGGACTTCGGCTCAGGTCATGATCGCGCAGTTTGTGGGTTCGAGCCCCGCGTTGGGCTCTGCGCTGACAGCTCAGAGCCTGGAGCCTGCTTCGGATTCCGTGTCTGCTCTCTCTCTGCCCCTCCCCCGTTCATGCTCTGTCTCTCTCTGTCTCAAAAATAAATAAAAGTTTAAAAAAATAAATTTTTTTAATTTTTAGAGAGGGAGTGTGTGTGTGTGTAGGGGAGGGACAGGGAGAGAGAGAGAGAGAGAGAGAGAGAGAGAGAGAGAGAGAGAATCCCAAGCAGGCTCTGCACTGAGTGGGGCTCGATCCCACTACCATGGGATCATGACCTGAGCCAAAATCAAGAGTTGGATACTTAACCAACTGAGCCACCCAGGCAACCCTGTATGTCATCTTTAAATTTTTTTTAATGTTTATTTATTTTTGAGAGAGAGAGACAGAGCATGAGCAGGGGAGGAGCAGAGAGAGAGAGGGAGACACAGAATCCGAAGCAGGCTCCAGGCTCTGAGCTGTCAGCACAGAGCCCGACGTGGGGCTCGAACTCACAAATCGTGAGATCATGACCTGAGCTGAAGCCGGATGCTTAACCGACTGAGCCACCCAGGCACCCCCTGTATGTCATCTTTAATGAAATGTCTCTTCATGCCCTTTGCTTATTTATACATTATATCAATGGAATAATACAGTATGTAACCTTTTGGGATGGATTTTTTCACTCAGAAGTCCCTAGAGGTTCATCCAAGTTGTTGTATCAGTAGTTCAATCCTCTTTATTGCTGAGTAGTGTTCCATGGTGTGTATGACCATAGTTTAACCATTCACCTGTTGTAGAACATTTGGGTTGGTTACTATAAACATCAGGGGACAGGTTTTTATGTGGACATAAATTTTCATGTCTCTGGAATAAACACCCAAGAGTAAAATTGCTGGATCCATGTTTAATTTTATAAGAAACTGCCAAACTGTTTTCCAGAGTGGCTGTATCATTTTACAGTCCCACCAGCAATGTATAAGCGACCCAGTTTCTCTGCATCCTCCCTAGCATTTGGTGTTGTCACTATTTTTTAAAATTTAATCATTCAGCTAGGTGTGTGCTGATATCTCATCATGGCCTTAGTTTGCATTTCTCTGATAGCCAGTAATATGGAACATATTGTCACATGCTTGTTTGTTATCTGTATATCCTTTTTGGTGAAACGTCTTTTTACGTCCTTTGCTCATCCTTTTCTAATTGGATTGGTTTTTCCCCCCTTTCTTAAAAACCTTTACTTTGAGACATCAGGGAAAAATCTGACAGGTACACATGGAAAAGTAAGACATGATCACAGTTAAAAGTGAAGACAATCTAACCAGAAAGGTTTAATGACTGTCAGCTAACGTTGAAGCTAAAGTTCTGAGTGTGACATGCTTTGGGACTGAGAGGAATGGTAATTAGTATTCCTCTCCTTCCTCTTCACCCTCTCCTTCAGTAGGATCCACACCGACCTCCTCATAATCCTTCTCAAGGGCAGCCATGTCCTCACGGGCCTCAGAAAACTCTCCTTCCTCTATGCGCTTACCCACATACCAGTGAACAAAGGCATGCTTGGCATACATCAGGTCAAACTTGTAGTCCAGGTGAGCCCAGGCCTCAGTGATGGCTATGGTGTTGCTTAGCATGCACACAGCTCGCTGTACTTTGGCCAGGTCTCCACCAGGTACCACAGTGAGAGGCTGGTAATCAATGCCAACTTTGAAGCCAATGGGACACCAGTCTACAAACTGGATGCTGCACTTGGTCTTGATAGTGGCAATGGCAGCACTGACATCTTTGGGAACCATGTCGCCATGGTGCAACAGGCAGCAAGCCATATATTTACCATGGGGAGCGTCATATTTCACCACCTGATTGGCTGGCCCAAAGCATGCAGGTGTTCATGGTAGACTTCTCAGCAGAGATGACAGGGCCATATGTGGCCAGAGGGAAGTGGATGTGGGGATAGGGCACCCGGTTGGTTTGGAATTCTGTTAGATGAACATTCAGGCCTCCATCAAATCTAAGGGAAGCAGTGATGGAAGACATAATCTGGCTAATAAGGCAGTTAAGGTTAGTGTAGGTTGCACGTTCAGTACTGAGGTTTCTAAAACAGATGTCATAGATGGCCTCATTGTCTACCATAAAGGCACAATCAGAGGGCTCCAGGGTGGTATGGGTAGTGAGGATGGAGTTGTAGGGCTCAATCACAGGAGTGGAAACCTGGGGGGCTGGGTAAGTGGAGAACTCCAGCTTGGATTTCTTGCCATAATCGATGGAGAGATATTCCATGAGCAGGGATGTGAACCCGGAACCAGTTTCCCCTCCAAAGCTGTGGAAAAACCAAGAAGCCCTGAAGACCTGTGCACTGGTAGGCCAATTTCCAAATTTGGTCCAAGACAAGGTCAATGATCATTTACCTTGATCACTGATCCTTGCCAGTGGTGTAGTACCCTCAAGCATAGTTATTGGTGGCATCTCCCTTGCCTGTGGTGAGCTGCTCAGGGTGGAAGAGCTGGCGGTAGATGCCAGTGAGAACTTCATCAATGATTGTGGGTTCCAGGTCTACAAACACTGCCCTGGGCACATGCTTGCCAGCACCCGTCTCACTGAAGAAGGTGTTGAAGGAGTCATCTCCCCCAGGGGTCTTGTCACTTCGCATCTGGCCATCGGACTGGATGCAGTGTTCCCGGCAATAGAGCTTCCAGCAGGCATTGCCTTTCTGGACACCAGCCTGGTGAACGTGGATGGAAGTGCACTCACACATAGTGGCTATGGGTTAGCAGGCACAGGAGACAGGAGTAGACACTGGGTCCCAGATACTGTCCTTGACAGGCTGAGTCAAGGTAAGTAATGCACTGGTTTGTTTGTTTGTTTGTTTTTTAACTGTTGAGTTTTGAGAGTTCTTTGTATACGCTAGATACAGGCCTTCTCTCATATATTTGGTTTGCAAGGATTTTCTCCTAGTCTTTTTGTTCCTTTTTAAAAGGATATTTTGTCTTTAATTTAATTTTGATGGCTGAGCAGAGAGAGGGGGACAGAGCTGAAGCCAGCTCTACACTGACACCAGGGAGCCTGATGCGGGGCTCAAACTCACGAACCATGAGATCACCACCTGAGCCGAAGTCTGACGGTTAACTGACTGAGCCACCCAGGTGCCCCTCTTTTTGTTCTTTTAAACAAAGCAATAGGTTTTAATTTTGAAGTCCAATTTATTGATTGCTTTTTCTTTTTTGGATCATGGTTTTAGTGTCATGTCTTCACAAGACAAAACTCCCATGATTTTCCCCCATGTTTTCCTCTAAAAGTTTTGTAGATTTATGTTTAAATTTACAATGTTTTTTAATATTCTTTTTTTAAGTTTATTTATTTTGAGAGAGACAGAGCGCGAGCGGGAGAGGGACAGAGAGAGAGGGAGACACAGAACTCAAAGTGGGTTCCAGGCTCTGTGCACAGAGCCCGATGTGGGTCTCGAATTCACAAAACTGCGAGATCATGACCTGAGCTGAAGTTGGACACTCAACCAACTGAGCCACCCAGATGCCCCATGTGACTTCAGGTGTTCTGTCTTCCTTTCTGATGTTTTGCAATGTATATTATAAATTGTAGACAGTATTTCAATTTGTGGTTTTAAAAATGAATTGTAATTTCTTTCATTTTTGTATTTTGTCATCTGTAATGGTTATACACAAATACTTCTTTAAGTTATTTTTATTTCTGTTTTTGTTAGTTATGTTTGAAACTAAGCGCTACAAAAAAAAAATTAGCAATCCATCCAAAACTTGCTTTTAAAAAAAGTCTGCCAATATACTCCTTTGAAAATTTGACTTTGTTAAGTGATTTTTAAAAATCAGTTTTTGTGAGAACATAAAAATAGCAATCATTTGATTTTATAAAGTAAAATATTTCAGATTACCGCCAAACAACATTCGAAAGCAATTTTGTTTATGGATAATACAAAGGGGTTATTTAGAATCATGGACATATAGGGCAGTGACCACTGGGTATAATACATAGTAGAAAGATATGCTTACTGAACTATTAATTAGTCTGCTGAATTCATGCTAATCAAACTGAATTATCAATATATCTTTATAACTGGGTTCTAATAGATAATGGGCATAATTTAGTTAAGTACTATATAGAATGTTAATAATGAAGCTAAATATTTAATGTATGGATTTATATATTCTGAACAATTCTCTATGGCCCTTTCTCTGTAAAAGAATGAGAGAGTATACATTTTAGGCTTTGAGAACCATCAAAACACATAGAATGACTGAATGGATGAAAAAAGCAAGACCCATCTATGTGCAGCCTACAAGAGACTCATTTCAGACTGAAAGACATCTGCAGATTGAACGTGAGGGGACGGAGAAATATCTATCATGTAAATGGATGTTAAAAGAAAGCTGGGGTTGCAATACTTATCTCAGACAAAATAGACTTTAAAACAAAGACTTTACAAGAGACAAAGAAGGACACTATATAATAATAAAGGGGACAATCCAACAAGAAGATATAACACTTGTAAAGATTTATGCATCCAACATGGGAGGACCCAAATACATAAAACAGTTAATAACAAACATAAAAGAACTAACTTATAGTAATACAAAAATAATAGGAGACTTTAACACCCCACTTACGTCAATGGACAGATACTCCAAACAGAAAATGAAAAAGGAAACAGTGGCTTTGAATGACGCACTGGACCAGATGGATCTAATAGATATATTCAGAACATTCCATCCTAAAACAGCAGAAGACACATTGTTTTCAAGTGCACTTGGAACATTCTCCAGAATAGATAACATGTGAGGCCACAAAACAAGTCTCAACAAACTAAAAAAAATCAAAGTCATAATGGAGAAACATGTGGAAAAGACTTAGAAGCAATAGTCAGTGCAGTGGCATTGAGAATTCCTAGTGTCCGGAGGGGAGCCTATATATATATCATTGCCCACTAAAAGCAATCAGGGATCCTTTGCAAAATGAGTGATTTTAGGACTGTAGGAAGAAGTGTGTGAGATGATATCAGACCATCTTGTTATTCCAGCTAGCCAGCAAGTTTTCAAAAGCTACTATAGTCATGTCAAAAGAACTCAGAAACCAAATGAAGAAGCTTCCACTGGTGAAAGATGGGACAATTTGAACATCATTAGGGATAACTGCAATGGTTTGAAGCACATTGAATATGTTTAAATCCAAGAGTTCATATTGATACAAAAACAACTCTTAGGTCACATTTGGAGATGCTCATAAACCACTTCATTAATTTAAAACTTGCTTAAATAAAGGGGAAGGATCAAACATTTATTCTGCTGTTCTTGTATGATCTTTTTTTACCAAAGATAACAGAATAATTGATGAGAGAAGAGTTTTCTTAATGAAGGTGTTTTTCTAACAAGTGAAGAAGGGTGATAGAAAATCATTACTTTGCGAACCATTTTGAGTTAGTGTAACTAGGCAATAACCACCAGTTACCAATAAAATCACAAAAAATGACAATCTAACATCCCAACCTGATGAAAGCACATTGGTCACACCACCTCTGAAGCATTTGTGACAAAAAGTTGAATCAGAATCTTATCAATAGATCTAACCACCAATTTCAGAAATGTAGAAAACAGAGGAACATGTGAACTAACACCATGGGATGCATTTGGAAATTCATTCCAAGTACATTAATTTTGAACTTCTTCAAGACTATCTCTTTTCATCAACAAATACATGCAAGGAGGGATAAAAGAGGTGGATAAGTACTATAGATTAAGAAATTTAAGAAAGCTATCAACCAACCAGAATGTGAGAGCCTTATCTGTATCATGATTCAAACAATTCATTTAAAAATGTGTGCTACATGGAACACCTGGGTAGCTCAGTCAGTTAAGTGTCTAAGAGTTTGGCTCAAGTCAGAATCTCGCGGTTCATGAGTTTGAGCCCTGCATAGGGCTGTCTGCACAGAGCCCACTTCAGATTCTGTCTCCCTCTCTTTCTGCCCCTCCCCCGCTTGTGCATGCATGCACTCTCTCTTTCTGTCTCTCAAAAATGGATGAACATTTAAAAAAAACTATGATACACTTGGGGAGATTTGAACACTGGATATTTGCTGTTAAGCTGGAATTGTAAAATTTTTAGGTGTGATAATGATATTATAGTCATTATTTTCAAAGACATCCTTATTTGGGGGAGTAACATTAAATAAACATGGTGTCTGGAATTTGCTTTGAAATAATCCAGGGGAAAGCAAGCAGGGATATAGAAAAAAAGTCCACACCTTGTATCAGTTTCCAGTCATAACAGTTTCCTCCCTTTTTATTTATTTTATTTTATTTTATTTTATTTTATTTTATTTTATTTTTATTTATTTTTTTCCTCTCTTTTTAAAATGAAATTGATTTGGTGGAGAATTCTGGTCATTGGCTCTGTAGAATGTTCCCTGGATTCAATTGACTTTTTGTCATCATGGAGTCTTCTTTGTTTTTTAACATTTGTTTATTTTTTGAGAGACAGAGATAGAGCATGAATTAGGGAGGGGAAGAGAGAAAGGTAGATACAGAATCTGATGCAGGCTCCAGGCTCTGAGCTGACAGCACAGACCCTGACACAGGGGTCGAACCCATGAACCAGAAGATCATGACCTGAGCCGAAGTTGGACGTTTAACCGACTGAGCCACCCAGGCGCCCCCATCATGAAGTCGTCTAATTTGATTTCCCACTATTCGCATTTCATGTAAATGTGACCTATATCTGGATGCTGGATTAAATTTAGGTTCAATTTTTTTTTTGTGGTCATTCTTCATAGGTGGTGTTGTGTGCTTCCCATTGCCATGTATTCTTGTTGACAGACATAACATCTATCATCTGATCTTTAGTGATGCTAAGATTGATATGCAGATTCAGGTGATACCAACTAGGTCTTGAGTTAATGAGTAATTGTTTACAATATTCTATAAATGTTTTAAAGTAAATGTTATCTGTAGTTATTTCTCCCTTTTCATTCTATTTTCAGGATGCCTTTTCTCTTTTTTTTCCTAATTAGCTTTGGTACATGTTTACCTTATTAAATTTTTCAAAGAATCAGAATGAGTTCATTGTTCTTTAAAATATATTTTATGGTTGGAGCGCCTGGGTGGCTCAGTCGGTTGAGTGTCCGACTCTGGATATCTGCTCAGGTCGTGGTTTTGCAGTCGTGGGATTGAGCCCCGCATCGGGATCCATACTGAGCATAGAGCCTGCTTGGGATACTCTCTCTCTCTGTCTCCCCCCTCTCTGCCCCACCCTCAAAATAAATAAATAAACATTTAAAATATTTTTATGATCGTGGAGAAAATAGTACAAAGACTCCACCTTGTACTTATCATCCAGCTTCAATAGGTATCAACCTTTTGCCAGTATTTGAGCTGAATTGTTTTTTAAAAAAACAAACCTTTAATTTGGAATCATTTTATTTACAAAAAAGGTGCAAAGATAGTAGGAAGAGTTTCTGTATAACCCTTGCTCAATTTCCTCCATTATTCAAGATCTTACATTTCCATGGTATATTTTTTGAAAATGAAGAAATAGTGACACATTGCTATTAATGAAACTCTACACTTTATTTGGATCTCACCAGTTTTTCCCATTAATGTCCTTTTTCTGTTCTAGAATCCAGTCCAGGTACCATACTGCATTTAGTTGTCATGTCTCCTCAGTCTCCTCTGGTCTGTGACAGTCTCTCACTCCCTCCTTGTTTTTTGTGACCTTGGCAGTCTTGAGGAGTACTGGCCAGGTATCCTGTAGAATGTCCCCCAGTCTGGGTATGTCTGATGTTTTTCTCTTGATTATACTAGATTATGAGTATGAGGAGAGGGATAACAGTAGAAGCTATTTTGGGCATGATGACTCTTTAAACACATATTGTCCTGCCTCCCTCCATCTTGGAAGAAGATTCAAGTTCTGCCCTCTGCAGATGGAAAGGGCCAAGAACTATTTGGTTCCAGCACCTCCTGGTTAGGGTAAGTTGAAGTATATCAACATCAAAAATCTCTCCTGAGATTTTGTAAAACTATGATATTCTAATTCTTTCTAATGATTTGGGGATTCAGTAACAATTTTTTGAGCAAACCAGGTCTCAATTTATAGTGCTCTGTGAAATGGTTATGTACCTTTCTGCTCAGAGAAACATTTATTTATCTTAACTGTCTCAGAACCAGTCCTTCCTCTCAATACTAATACTCTTGGATGTGTGTTTGTCTTTGACACCTCACTCCTTCAGCCTGCTTTTTTTTCCAGCAGAATTTAATATCACCCAATATATAATTTATTATTAGTCTAATTTCTGCTCTTCACCAGTAGAATGTAACTTCTCTGTATGTGCTGTGGTTTGTAATCATTCACTGATGAATCCTCAGCGCCTCTATGTAGCAAGCTCTGAATAAATAGCTGAATGAACTTAATAAATGAGTGAGCCAGACATAAGCACCTAAATGCAGGCAGTGGGGCCTGAAACACAGGTATTTTGCCAGCAGGAGGAGCTGCATTTGAGTGGAATGGAACATTTCATTGACTAGTGCTTTATGGTGCACAGCAAAATTCTAGCCAACATTTCTCTGATTTGACCATGCACCTGAAATCCCTGAGGATCTTTCTTAGGATCATGGTCATTTTTTAAAATGTTTTTTAATTTATTCTTGAGAAAGAGAGAGAGAGAGAGACAGAGAGAGACAGAATCCCAAGCAGGCTCCAGGCTCTGAGCTGTCAGCACAGAGCCTGACACAGGGCTCGAACTCACAAATCGTGAGATCATGACCTGAGCTGAAGTCAGATGCTTAACTGACTGAGCCGCCCAGGTGCCCCAGGATCATGGTCATTTTTATTCAGGAGGTCTGTGTTAGGACTCAAGATTCTTTATTTCTAACATGTTCCCAGGTCATGTGCTTGGTTCACACACTACACATGAATTAGCAACATTGTATGACCATCTCCTAGGTATATTAAGGAATAACAACATCCCCGATAATTCCAAAACTTTAAGTTTCTTTCTATAGACGTAGTGCTTGGGAGAGTTTAGGCTTTGGAGACAGACAGACCTGCATTCAAATCCTGACTCAGACTATTTCCCACTGGGCATGTTAATAATCCTGTCTGTTTTAGGTTAATAATCGTCTGTGTCCATGTTTTCTCAGCCATTAAGTGGGGGAAAGAATATGTACTTGGCAGAATTATAAGAATTGAATGGACAAATGCAGGTAAAGTTCTCAGGATGATCTCTAGCACATAGTGAGTCTTCAGGAAATAGCACTTTAAAATAATCAATATGAATATAGTAGAGCACTTTACATTTTACAAGTCTTTCCCAAATAAGATAGAAACAGAGAGGGAGGAAAACCATAAAAAACTCTTAAATATAAAGAACAAACTGAGGGTTGCTGGAGGGGAGGTGGGTGGAGGGATGGGCTAAATGGGTGATGGGCATTAAGGAGGGCACTTGCTGGGATGAGCACTGGATGTTGTATGTAACTGATGAATCACCGAATTCTACTCCTGAAGCCAATACTGCATTATATGTTAACTCACTTGAATTTAAATAAAAAATAAAAATAAATAAAAGACTTTCCCATGTGTAGTCTGGTCCACTGCCGTGGTATAGCTAATGATTTAGGTTGCATTACTGCTGGCTGATGGTTGTTGATGAAGCAAGACTACAGATACCACTGGATCAAGGAGGAATGAGGTTGACCTGGCCAGCTACATTCTCAAACTTGGAACTGTTAATTTCTTCCTCATGGACAGCCAGATTGAGTCCTCTTTACTGATGCTGGGTGAGACACGACTACCCTGAATTCTTATGACAGCAGTGTGTGAATGTGTAGGGAGAGAGGAAGAGCTCAAAATTAGTGTGTGTGGAAGCATCCAGGCTTGTGACTGTGAAATGTGAGAAGCCTGGATCCTCTTGGCTCTACTGTCTCAGTAGCCTGCCTGTTTCCTGAAAAAGACTCAGGGGAGGAAATAATGACTTCTGGATTGATGACAAATTTGTCACAAGTGAGTAAGAATTTGATCTTTCTCCAAAAGGTAGGCACCAGGCAGACATTTCTCCTTTGCCTGGCAAGGAGTTTCTGGAAGCACATGGTAGCAACTGCTACCTGGATTCCTGATCATGTTTTGCCAGGTCTCTGGGCCACTTGTGGGTAGGGAGTGACTACACAGACATGCTCCCATTCAACTCCTCACCCAGGCTCTCTGCCCTCCCCTGTGGATCACGTTCTGCTGAGTGCTGTGGTGGACACTACAGGAGGAGATAAATATTCTTTGTCTCAAGAAATTCATGTTCTCACCGGGGATATCACTTTTCAGTTGTTGAGTGTTTTGCTCATGTGTACATTGTTTTGGGGATTGTGCTCAATTTTGGAGAAGGAGAGGAGTAAGTCTGGAAGAACTGAGTCCAGTATTGGAAATATAAGTGAAGGCATGTTTTAGAGGTGCTATTAGAGTTATGAGACTGGATACATTGCCTTGGGAGTGAGTGTGGACACTGAGACTTAGGGTAGAAGACCCATCTAAATTTCCTCTGAATCAGGTCTCCATGCCACAGGGCTTTCACCTCACTCATCTTCCTATGAACATTAGAGGAAACAGTATCTCACTGAGACAGAATCTGTGTGTTTTTTTTGGAATCAGTGGCCTTCAGGTATGTGGCTATGGACTTCCCCTGAGGAAGAGTGGGATTTGTTGGACCTCACTCAGAGGACCCCATACAGAGATGTGACATAGAAGAACTACAGCAATCTGATGATAGTATGCAAAAATGGCATCATTCCTTTACTTACTCATTTATGGGGCAAGTATTTCCTAAGCACCTATTGCATTCCTGGGTGTGGGCTGAGGATTGGGAAAACACCAGTACATGGGACAGAATGATCCTTGCTATCATGGGGCTTGTTGTCTAATGACTTCCCTATGAGATGAAGACCTGTACTTTTCACTGACTTTTCGTTTCCTCCATGGTTAAAAGGCTTGGGGTTCCTTAAATGTGTATCTAAGTTTGGGCATGAGTTTCAGGTATCAGAGACCCTCACAGTATATTGGGGGCACAGAATGGATATTTGAGTTTGGGATCCTTTTGAAAGACTTATATTGGGGGCGCCTGGGTGGCTCAGTCGGTTGAGCATCTGACTTCAGGTCATGATCTCATGGCTCATGAGTTCAAGCCCCACACTGGGCTCTCTGCTGTCAGTGCAGAGCCCACTTCAGATCCTCTGTCGCCCCCTCTCTCTGCCCCTCCCCCATGCTTCCTCTCTCAAAAGTAAACAAACATTAAAAAAAAAAGAAAAAAAGAAAGACATATTGGATTGGTGAGAAATTTGGTTTGCTCATTTGCCACATTTACAGGCATATTTGCTTGTCTTTAGAACCCCTGAGAGTGCAAAGGTTGGCGGTTTCATGGAAGCTCTTCTTATCCTCTGTGCAATTGTCCCACATCATGTACTCTTTCTCATGAGCAGGACATCAACCATACAAACCTAATTTCAGTGAGAGACCTACTTATGTTCTTTAAGTTTAACATTTTCATATGGGCTCTTAATCAACTTCTCCCCACTGGAGATTTCTTTTTTTTTTAACTTTATTTTTTATTTTTTAAAATTTACATCCAAATTAGTTAGTATATAGTGAAGCAATGATTTCAGGAGTAGATACCTTAATGCCCCTTACTCATTTAGCCCATCCCCCCTTCCACAATCCCTCCAGCAACCCTCAGTTTGTTCTCCATATTTATGAGTCTCTTTTGTTTTGTCCCCCTCCCTGTTTTTATATTATTTTTGTTTCCCTTCCCTTTCCCCACTGGGGATTTCTGATAACTTCTTTTTGTTAACATCCATCACAATTGTCATAGAATCATTGTTAGTAAATCACCTAAAACGTCTACACCTTATCCCTGTAATTGCCAATATGCCTATACAGCCCAGGCTCTAAAAATCTGTCTTTTCTCATAATTGCATGTTTCCCCATTTAGGGTCTGTATTTTGAATTTGGAAGAAATCTATATTGGCCATACTGACTTTTTTTTTGGGTATATTACATCCCCATGACTTATTTATTTTATAACTGGAAGTTTGTACCCCTTGACCCCACACTGACTTTTTAAATCTTCATTCTGGCATTTCTTTCTCCATATTTTAAATATTTGTCAAGTTTGTTTCAGACTGAGGTTCTACTTAAGCACCCAGGGTCAATCTCTTAGCAGGGCATATTTGGGCATCAACCATGCAATGACCCGAGCATTATACGAGTCACATGGGGTGATTCTTTGTCCTTTACATTAAGAGAATACTGGAAAGGCTCTGAATTAGAAAAATTCATGTGTGGTAGGCTTCCCCAAAGACATTCAAGTGCGAATCCCTGGAGCCTGTGAATGTTGCCTTATATGGCAAAAAAGGACTTTGCAGATGTGATTCAGTTAAGAATCTTGAGGTGGAGAGAGTATACTAAATTATTCAGGTGAGCCCTAAATGAAATAACCAATGTCTGTATATGAGGGAAGCTGAGGTGACTACAGAAGAGGCGAAGGTGATGTGATGACAGAAGCAGGGGTTGAAGATGGAGGAGGGGCCCACAAACCAAGAAATACAGGCAGCCACTACAAGCTGAAAAAGGTAAGAAAGCAGGTTCTTTCCTCAGAGCCTCCAGAAAGAACAAGCACTGCCAACACCTTGACTTTAGTCTAGCAAAATAGATTTCAGACTTCTGACCTCCACAACTGTAAGGTAATACATTTGTGTTGTTTTAAGCCACTAAGTTTGTGGTAATTTGTGGAAGAGGCAACAGGAAACTAATGCACCATCTAAAAACTGGGAAAGGCATCTAAGCAAGTGGAATTCACTCAGGAGAAAGCAGGAAAGGGCCTATGAATATTATAAACTTAGTTCAAAACACATTTCCACTGAAAATTCATGTATGTGTTTCCATTAACTTGACTCAGATATTGAGTGTTTATAAAATAATTAAGCCTTAAACCATTATAAAATCTGTGTATGAAAATAACAAGCATGCCTCATTGCAGAAGAATCACCCTTTCAACTTGGAAAAAAACTTAAGGAAGGAGCCATATACACGCACAGGAAATCATTCAAAAATATAATGTCCTTCATAGACATAATGGCAGGACAGAATTCCAGTGGGGATGGAATGAATGGGTTGAAAGCAATGAATAGAATTTCTGCAGTCATCACTCATCTCTTCATCAATAGGAGAGACTGTATTCTGAAGAGAAACCCAATGAATATACCATTTCTTTTGAAGTTTTCAACATAAGAGCTAACTCTTTACTCAGTACCAGAGAATACATACCAGGCTGAAGGTCTATGAATGCAATGAATTTGGGAAAACCATCAGGGATTTCCCTACACTCAGGAATCATATGAAAACTCACACTGGAGAGTATGAAAATTAATAAAAGGAAACCTTATTTAGAATGGACTTAGGGAGGCCAGCAGGGGAAGCTCTCATGCCCTGCCACTTGTCAATTGCAGACCCAGCAGGAAGAGAGTAACCTTGCAAGCTAATTCTATTTTACTATTCCAGCAGGAGGAAGTTTTCTTCCTCCCCCACCAATAGCCCAGTCAATGAAAGACAGTCATAGCTCAGCCAATGAGAAACCACTATACTTGGAATTCCCAGTTTACTCCAATAGGCTTTTTGTTTATAAAAGCCTTCCCAGGGATGCCTGGCTGGCTCAGTTGGTTAAGAGTCTGACTCTTGATTTCAGATCAGGTCATGATCTCATGGTTAATGGGATCAAGCCCCATGTCCGGCTCTGTGCTGACAGCAGAGAGCCTGCTTGGCATTCTCTATTCTGATCTCTCTGTTCCTCTCCCACTCATTCTCTTTCTCTCTTTCACTCTCTCTCCCTCCATCTCTCTTAAAATAAATAAATAAACTTTAAAAAATCCTTCCCTTGGGGCGCCTGGGTGGCGCAGTCGGTTAAGCGTCCGACTCCAGCCAGGTCACGATCTCGCGGTCCGTGAGTTCGAGCCCCACGTCGGGCTCTGGGCTGATGGCTCAGAGCCTGGAGCCTGTTTCCGATTCTGTGTCTCCCTCTCTCTCTGCCCCTCGCCCGTTCATGCTCTGTCTCTCTCTGTCCCAAAAATAAATAAACGTTGAAAAAAAAAATTAAAAAAAAAATCCTTCCCAACTTCCCCTTTTCCTCTGTAAAAGAGTATTCTTCTCCTTTGTACTCCAGACAAAGCCCATATTTTTGCTGCAGCTTGCTTGTCTCAGATTGCAAATGTTTGCTATTCCCAAATAAATTCCTCTTTTTCTGGTAAAACAACTGAAGTTTTGGTTTTAAGAAATCCTTTGGAAGTATTCAATGTGGGAAGACCTTTAGTGTAAGCATATCCATTAAGGCATACATGAGAATTCACAATAGAGCAAATCATTATGAATGAAATCAATGTGGAAAAGTGTCCAACACAAATGCTTACCTTAAAAAGCAAAAGAGACTCTGTAATGGAGAAACTGTATGGATGTTAGGCTGAAAATACCTCTGGTTGTCCCACATCGCTTAGGAGTCACCCAAAGATGCACACTGGATAAAAAATCTTATGAGTATAATCAACAGGAAAAAGATTTCAGTCTGAGGGCTCAGGATAATACACATTGGGGAAAAACCCTATGAGTGCAAAATTTGTGGAAAGACTTTGGTGATTCCTCTTCCCTTGGGAAACACGTGAGATTTTGTGCTGGAAGGAAACTAGGGATGTTTTCACTTACTGTACACGTGGGAACTTAAAATGGGAGTGAAACCTTATAAATGCTATAGATATGTAATTGCCTTTATCAGTATCTCACCTTCAGAATGGACCACTAGGTCATTAATTTTTGTTCTTTTGCAATGTAAACATTTAAGACTATAAATGTCCCTTTAACTAATTCTTTAGCTACATCACACAAGGCTTATTATTTACCATTGCCTTCGAATTTCATTCTAAATATTGTCACATTTCCATAATGACAACTTAAGTGATACATGGTTTATTTCAAATTTTATTTACTATTTAATATGTGTATATTTCAATTACATTTTTGTTTTGTAATATCAAATTGTGTACAAAGAACATTATCTTTATTAAATTGATTCTTTGATATTTGTTGGGGCTTATTTTCTGCTCTAGTATGGCAAATGCTTCTAGCTATTTATCTATTATCCATTCTTCCCTTCTGCCATGCTTAGGGAATACTGATTTTTCTCAGTTTAGTAATATGCACTATTATGAGTAAATTATCTCCCAGCTTTTAACAGTAATAAACAGATCCATCTCTGCCTGTCTGTTTCCTGTGTTTCTCGGTTCTGAACTTGAAAGTACATAAGATAGGTGTTATTTCTACATAGTTTGTGTGTCCTCTGTCCACTTATATATTCATATTGTCTCCTGAATGTCTATATGGGCCTATTTCTTAACAGTGCTGATTGACTAGGCATCTCTCTGTGTGCACACCTGTCTCCAAAGGAGACATCCAGATGGCTGACAGACACATGAAAACATGCTCAACATCACTCATCATCAGGGAAATGCAAATCAAAACCACAATGAGATATCATTTCACATGTGTCAGAATGACTAAAATAAAAAACTCAAGAAACACGTGTTGACGAGGGTGTGGAGAAAAAGGAACCCTCATGTACTGTTGGTGGGAATGCAAACTGGTGCAGCCACTCTGGAAAACAGTGTGGAGGTTCCTCAAAAAGTTATAAATAGAACTATCCTGTAATCCAGCAATTTCACTACTAGGTATTTACCCAAAGGAGACAAAAATACTGATTCAAAGGGGTACATGTATCCCAATGTTTATAGCAGCATTATCAACAGTAGCCAAACTATGGAAAGAGCCCAAGTGTTCATTGACTAATAATGGATAAAGAAGATGTGGTGTATATATATACAATGGAATATGACTCAGCTATCAAAAAGAATGAAATCTTGCCTTTTGGAAGACAAGAATGGAGCTAGACTGTATTATGCTAAGTGAAATAATACCATATGATTTCACTCACATGTGAAATTTAGGAAACAAAACAGATGAACATATGGGAAGGGGAAAAAAGAGAGAGAGGGAAACAAACCACAAGACACTCTTAACTATAGAAAACAAACTGAGGGTTGATGGAGGAAGGTGGGTAAGGGATGGGCTAAATGGGTGATGAGTATTAAGGAAGGCACTCGTTATGACGAACATTGGGTGTTATATGTAAGTGATGAATCACTGAATTCTACTCCTGAAACCAATATTACACTATATGTTGACTAACTAGAATTTAAATAAAAATTTTTAGATTTTTTTAATGTTTATTTTTTTGAGAGATAAATGTTTATTTACTTTTAAGAGAGAGAGACAGAGCATGGGTGAGGGAGGGGCAGAGACAGAGAGACAGAGAATCTGAAATAGACTCCAGGTTCTGAGCTGTCAGCATAGAGCCTGATGCGGGGCTCGACCTCAGGAATGGTGAGATCATGACCTAAGCTGAAGTCGGACGCTGAACCGACTAAGCCACCCAGGCGCCCTAAATAAAAATTAAAAAAAATAATAAAATGAAAAGAAATGATAGTCTTTAAATAAAAAGAAGAAATGTTGAAAGTCTAAGGATGGTGTAGTTATATTAACAGTAGACAATATAGACATTAAAGTCAAAATATTAAAGGAATAACTGCATAATGATAAAAAAGTTCAAATCACTTTAAAAAGGCTTAATTCTAAAACCATATGCACTTAATACACATATAATGCTCTCAAAACATACAAACCGAAACTTGATAGAAATACTAAGAAAAAATGGGAAATCTGTGATACCACACTTTACCTGTTTCAGCTATCACTTGCTGTCACTTGATCACAGCTATCATTTGCGAGGATGTTGGGGAACAACTCAGATTTGATGCCTCTAGTGAACATCTTCAGGTATCACTACCACACTTATAGATGTTATAGTAGGATCAAAGACAAGGTGTTGGGGCCAAAAAATCTGGATTGTAAACTTGGCTCAATCACAGAATTCATAAAGATTCAGGCATATAATCTAAACTCTCTATACCTGGATCAGTAAAATGGCAATAATAATCCATATATATATATATATATATATATATATATATATATTAGGATTTAGTGGGAGAATAAATTAAATAGTTCATGTGTTGGAAAGTTTTTTCTGCCTATCATTTCCCTAGCTTGTTCTGCCCATGTGAAATACCAACATTCAGGGGTATGTCTGTTCCGTTACCCTTCTAGGTGCTCAGCAGATCACAGTTCTTCTTTGGGGGACTTATGTGTTTCCTGGGCCATGGGAAACAGGGTTGTCACGTGAAGTTTTCACAATATGTACAACAGAGGTGACATATTTATCATAGCAGAATGTGGACATGATGCTCACTTGTGGCCAATTATGTAGGGTGAGGTACTCCAAGTGTTTTCTCTCCGCCTCATTGCCACCCCCATGAGCTATGCCTCATAAGCCCTGGGAAAGACTGGACACGGTCATTCCCTGATTGGGATCTGGAGTACTCATACCCACATCCTTGGCCTCTTTGCTATTTTCTAACACTTTCTATTCTCATCAGCTAAACAAGAAACTGGGCTTAAGATCTCCTCCTGTCCAGCCCATGCAATAACAAATCACAGAGAAGCCCTGCTCTGTGGGGGTAAAGAAATCCCTTCACTTTGGTACATTATTTAGGGAGCTTATTCTGGAAAGTCTCCACCCTGCTTTCCTGAAGTTGGTTAAAAAACACCCAAAATAACCAAACTGGTTAAACCTTGCTTATCTGTTTATTTTTTTTTTTGCTAGGTCCCCTGTATAAGCCACAAAGACCAAAGCTAGCTTCACAACCACACTCCTTTCCAAGTTGCACTTTCTTTCACTTTCAGTGACTTTAGGCTTCTTGTTTTCCTTCCTTGACCACAAGAAAGAAATCAAGGATGGAGTTATAGTGAATCTAGTAAATCTGATAATTCATTCACAATAGGGAAAAACAGGAAGCAGTCTAAATTTCCAATAACTTGTGAATGGGTAGACAAATTTTGATACATTCATAGGATGGAATATTACTCAGCAATGAAAAGAAAAAATACTAACTGATACAACATGGATGAATGTCAAAAGCATTATGCTGAGTGAAAGAAACCAGACACAAAATACTCCATATAACTACAGATGTATGGATTCCATATGACTCTGACTCCATATGCAATACTGTGTACTGTGTGATTACCTGAAAGTCTAGAACAGATGCATCTAGTCTACAGTGACAGAAAGAAGGTCAGCAGTTACCTTGGTGGGAGGCAGTGTGTGGACCAAAAGTGTCATGAGGGAGACTTCTGGGGAATATTCTATATCTTGGTTTGAGTGAGTTGTCAAAACTCATCAAACTGTACACTTAATACTTGAGCATATTATACACTTTACTGTGTATATTATACCTCAATAAAAGAAAAGTTAACAAGCAAAACAAAATGTAGAATACAGGATTTATCTCAGAACAATACCAACTCACACCTTTTTGAAGGAGCATAGGTCTGTTTCTCCTGAGCATATTGATGCTTTCACAGATTCTGCTTCTCTAACCTTTGCACCCATGGGGATCTTCCTGTTGTCCTCTCCCTGCCTGAAGTTTCACTTGAGGGTGTTGGGGACAGAGTAGTGACAACTGCAGGAGTAGAGAGGATGGATCAGTTTTTTCTCTCCTCAGGGCTACAACAATGCCTGGACCAGGATTAGTGCCATAAATATATGCTGAGTGAATGATGTCAGAAAGTCTCCCACAGTCACCAAGAGGTCATTTCACTTCATGGAATATTTAATTTTTTAATGTTTATTTATTTTTGAGAGAGAGAGAGAGAGAGAGAGAGAGAGAGAGAGAGAGAGAGAATGAGTGGGGGAGGGGCAAAGAGAGAGGGAGACACAGAATCTGAAGCAGGCTCCAGGCTCAGAGCTGTCAGCGCAGCGCCCAACGCGGGGCTCTGACCCATGAACTGAACCATGAGATCATGACTTGAGCCGAAGTTGGATACTTAACCGACTGAGCCACCCAGGCGCCCCACTTCATGGACTCTTTAAAGTGCACAGTTCCCCATGACTAATTTGGTTAGTATGCAAGAAAAATCTTTTTCACTCCAAGAAGGAGGGATGCGATAGTGTAGAGCAGTGAGGACGGTTTGCTAATCTTTTCCCATGATTCCATCTCCATTGGGTTACCAGCAGGTGTTTCCCAAGAGTCGGTACCCTACAGATTTTACATAGACATGCATACAGGTAACTATCTTGTTGGTACAAATTGACCCAAAATATATATTCCCACATATTTCTATTTTTTAAATTTGGAGTATAATTTACATACATTAAAATGTTCCCGTATTAGGTATGTAGTGTGTTGAGTTTTCATAAATGTATAGGCCCATGTACTTTCACCCTGACCAAGATATTTCCATCACTCCAGAAAGTTCAGTTATGGCCTCTTCTCAGCCAATCCTCCCCATTCAGTGGTAAGCATTATTCTGACTTCTATCACTATGGATTAGCTTTGTTCTAGAACTTCATTTAAATGGAATCATACAATATGTACTCTTTTCTTTCTGGCTTCTTTTACTCAGCATATTGATTTTGAGATTCCTCTATGATGTTGCGTGTATCAGGCTTTTGGTTCCATTTTATTGCGGAATAGTATTTCAATGTATGGGTATACCACAGGTTGTTTATATAGTCTGTTGTTGGTTAGTTTGGATCTATTATGAATAAAGTTTTTATGAACATTTATGAGGGACACTGGGTTGGTTTCTGGTTTCCAGATTTGCTGCCCCTGAGACAGCTCACCATTCTCCTGCTGAGAGTGAGCACTGTGTGGCTGATGTCCCACATCCAGAGCCTTGTGTGTTTCAGTGGAAAATGTGATGCAGCTGATGGAGGAAAGGTGGGATGGGAGGGTCAGTCCCACATCTGGGGAAGGCAGCTCCTACAGAGTGTCTGAAGGCAAGGTGCAGGTAGGGGTGGCCAATGGCCCTAGGCAGGGAGATGCTACCTCTGATCCCCAGCACAGGCCATGCACTATCCATTGGCTCTTTGCAGATGCTCAGCTGATCCACGACCTTCCTTTTCCCCTGGCACAACACTGTTAAACCGAATTCAAATTTCACCAATCTTTCCACTGAGATCTTTTTTTTTGTTTGTTTCAGGATCTCCTCCAATCTTTAACAGTTCCTATCTTTCCTTGTCTTTCATGACCTTGACATTTTGGAAGAGTACAATTCAGGCATTTTGTAGAATGCCTCTCAGTTTCTGTTTGTCTGATGTTTTCTCATGATTAGTTGAAGTTATGCATTTTAGCAAGAATACCACAGAAATGTCCATCTCAGTGTACCTTATTAGGAGGTACATGATGTCAATGTTAACCTTGAGGTTAAGGTAGTATCTGCCGGTTTCTCCATTGTGAAGTTTCTAATTTTCATGTTGTATTTAATAAATATCTTGAGGGAGATACTTTGAGACTATGCAAATATTCTGCTTCTATTCCAACTTTTGTCCACTAATTTTTTCATCCATCAGTGGATCTTTCCTACATACATATTACTGTGGTGTTTGCCCAATAGTTATTTTGTATTTTCCTCATTTCTTCTATAGTTATTAATTGGATTTCTTCTGTATGAAAGAGCTATTCCTTCTCTTTCATTTATTAAATGTTCTCTATATATCAGTCTGAACTCATGGATAGTTATTTAATTCTCTGGGTTATCCTCCAATGCTATCATTATTTATTGTGTGGTTCAAATTGTTTTAACTATGGACATTGGGAGTGCCTTCAGGATGGCTCCTGTGTCCTTTTCTTATTTTGAAATAAACTTTTTATCTAGAATAGCTTTAGACTTAGAGAAATGTTTCAAAGATAGTACAGAGAGTTCCCATGTACCCATCCCCCAGTTTTTCTATTGTTCGTATCTTACATTTCTATGGTACATTTGTCACAACTAAGTAACCAACATTATCACATTACCATGAACTAAACTATACACTTTGTTTGGATTTCACTAGTTTTATTTTTTTAATTTTTTTTCCTTTTTTCAACGTTTTTATTTTATTTTTGGGACAGAGAGAGACAGAGCATGAATGGGGGAGGGGCAGGGAGAGAGGGAGACACAGAATCGGAAACAGGCTCCAGGCTCCGAGCCATCAGCCCAGAGCCTGACGCGGGGCTCGAACTCACGGACCGCGAGATCGTGACCTGGCTGAAGTCGGATGCTTAACCGACTGCGCCACCCAGGCGCCCCGGATTTCACTAGTTTTAAACTACTCTCCTTTTTCTGTTCCAGGATTCCATCCAGGATGCCACTTTACATTTAGTCATCATGTCCCTTTGCCTCCTGTAGAGTGTAACAGTTCCTTAAAATTTCCTTGTTTGAGATGGCCTTGACAGTTTTGAGGAGCACTGGTCAGGTGATTGATAGAATGTCTTTCAGCTGGTTTTATCTGACATTTTCCTCATTACTAGATTAGGTTTTGGATTTGGGAAAGAATACCACAGAAGTAAAGTGCCAGGCTCATCACTTCATATCAGGTGTACATTATCACCAATAATGTCAGCCTTGATTACTTGACGGGTGTTTGCCAGATTTCCCCATTGTAAATTTACTCCCCTGTCATTTCATACTCTACTCTTGGCAAGCAAGTTACTAAGAATACCCCCACCCCCGGGGGTGGGGGGAGGATGTTAAACACTGCCTCCTGGAAGAGGGAGTATCTATACAAATTACATGGAATTCTCCAAGTTATTTGTCTCTCTTCCCACACTTATTAATTTATTCCATCATATATTTATGTCAATATGGACTTATGGATATTTATTTTATTCCATGGGTTATAATCCAAGAATATAATTTGGCCATTAGGATCTCCTCCAGGTTGGCTCCTGTATCTTTTTGACTTGCCCTGTCTTTTTTGGGGACATATTCTTACTTTTTGGCACCACAAGATGTTTCACACTCATCTCGCAGTCTCCCTGTTCTAGCCCTGGGCTCCACCATTTTTCTAAGAAGCAGATTCCTTTTATTGGAGAACAGTATTGAGAGACCAAAATCTGAGCACCAAGTGTGCTCATTGACTAGTCAAATACTATTTTCCAGTGTTACCTAACGCATTCTTAGACTCCAAACCAAGAGACAGAAACCACACAGTAATTTTAAGAGAGAAGGTTTAATATAAGTAATCATTAACTATGATTATTTATTTAAAAAATTTTTAGGGGCGCCTGGGTGGCGCAGTCGGTTAAGCGTCCGACTTCAGCCAGGTCACGATCTCGCGGTCCGTGAGTTCGAGCCCCGCGTCGGGCTCTGGGCTGATGGCTCAGAGCCTGGAGCCTGTTTCCGATTCTGTGTCTCCCTCTCTCTCTGCCCCTCCCCCGTTCATGCTCTGTCTCTCTCTGTCCCAAAAATAAACGTTGAAAAAAAAATTAAAAAAAATTTTTTTAAATGTTTATTTATTTTTGAGACAATGCGAGAGACAGAGTGCAAGCAGCGGAGGGGCAGACAGAGGGAGACACAATCTGAAGCAGGCTCTGGGCTCCGAGCTGTCAGCCCAGAGCCCAACGCGGGGCTCGAACTCACGAACCACCAGATCATGACCTGAGCCGAAGTCAGAGGCTTAACCGACTGAGTCATTCAGGCACCCCTAACTATGATTATTTAATAGTAACTAAAGTAATTAAAGTAATAGAAGATTGTCTAGTAAGAAGTAAAGAGAACTCTAAAGAATAGAAGAGTAGTAGCATATATGTGGAGTAACCATTGTCTCTAGTGCTGAGATAAAACGTCTGAAAGAGGACACTGCCCATCTCTCCACCCTGGCTTAGAACTGGATCTCACTGTCTGGTATGGCAGACACATTGGGTGGCAGAGAAGTTCGCTGATCTGCTGTGTTGATGGGGCTTGCCCTGTGGGATACAGAGGGAAGCTGTCCACAGGCAGGAGTCACACTTTGGAACTCACAGCAAAGCCACCCAGGGGATGCTGGGGGACGCTGTTCATGGGATGTGCCACATGCTGCTGGGTTCTGGGTGCTGCTGGCCACCTAGAGATGAGTTGCAGAAGCCATGGATGCTGTGGGAGCCCGGTGAGAGGAGCATACCAGAACTAGGAAGAGAAATCTTTTCCTCATTCTGTGTCTTTCTAGTGCCCTCTACTGATAATTGGAACACTTAGGCCAATTCTTTTCTTTCTCCTGGTCTTCAGTGTCCTTATAATATTAATTTTTAATATAGGTATACCAGGCACATTAATTTGTTAATTTTATGCAATTTATGGTTCCCTCCACATTGTAATTTTTTTGGAGTATGTGACACAGTGGGTTTCCATGAGTCAAAGCTATACCAAAAAGATATATTCAGAAAATTGTCTCTTACCTTCTTATTCCTACTACTCTGTCCTGTTTCCATTTATCCCCTCTAGGTAAATAAGCTCTTTAGTTTCTAGTTTATCTTCCTGTGTTTCTTTCATATAAATGGACAAGCACATGTATGTCTTCTTATATCGCCTTCTTTCTATGAAGTGTAGCATACTCTAGATACTCTTTAGAGCTTTGCTGTTTTTCACTTAACAGTATGTTCTCAACAATGCTTTATATCAGTTCGTAATATTCCTTTTGTTGTAGATAGGGTATATTTCTAGACATGGGACTGCTGATTTAAGAGGTAAGAGGAAATGTAATTTTGTCAGGTATTGCCCAATTCCCTGCCAGAAGGGTTGAACCAGTTTGCATTCCTATCAGAAATATACAGAGCCCCGTGTCGGGCTCTGTGCTGACAGCTCGGAGCCTGGAGCCTGTTTCGGATTCTGTGTCTCCCTCTCTCTGTGACCCTCCCCCGTTCATGCTCTGTCTCTCTCTGTCTCAAAAATAAATAAACGTTAAAAAAATTTAAAAAAAAGAAATATACAAGTGTTTGTTTACCCACAATCTCACCAGCACAATATATTGTTATACTTTTAATTTTTACCAATATGACAGATAAGAAATGGAACCTCAGTGTTATTTTGATGTACATTTCTCTAATCGCAAGTGAATTTAAACTTAAAAAATGTGTTTGGTGGCCATATTATATCTTTTTATGTGAATTGTCTGTTCATGCCTCCATTTTCATGAGGTTTTTGAGACCCTTGTCTCTCAATTTCTCAGAGTTCTTTAGGTCAGGGGTCAGCAAAGCATATCCCATAGGCCAAATCTAGTCGATAACCAGTTTTTATAAATGAAGTGTTGTAGGAACACAGCCAAACTCATTTGTTTACCTATTGTTTATGCTGCTTTTACACTACAACTGCAGAGTTGATTGGTTGTGACAGGGACCATCAAAGCCAAAAATATTTACTACTTTACATAAAAGGCTTGCTGGCCCCTGGTTTCCATATTACAGATTAGCCCTTGACTGTGCTAAAATATTGCAAATATTTTCTCCAAGTTTGCCATTTGTATTTTGACTTTGTTTCTAGTGTATTTTGCCATGCACATTAGTTGTTTGCAAATGACATATCTTAAAGGGTTAGTATCCAAAATACATAAAGAACTTACACAACTAAACACCCCAAAACAAATAATCCGATTTAAAAATGGGCAGAATCCATTAATAGACATTTTTCTAAAGAAGACAGAGATGGCCAACAGACACATGAAAAGATGCTCAATATCACTCATCATCAGGGAAATACAAATCAAAACTACATTAAGCTATCACCTCACACCTATCAGAATGGCTAAAATTAACAATACAGGAAATAGCAGGTGTTGGTGAGGATGCACTGAAAGGGGAACTCTTATGCACTGTTGATGGGAATGCACACTGATGCAGACACTGTGGAAGACAGTATGGAAGTTCCTCAAAAAGTTAAAAATAGAACTACCCTGCAATCCAGCAATTGCACTACTAGGTATTTACCCAAAGGATACAAAAGTACTGATTTGAGGTGATACATGCATTTTGATATTTATAGCAGCATTATCAACAATAGCCAAATTATGAAAAAGCCCAAATGTCCATCAACTGATGAAAAGATAAAGAAGATGTGATATATATACAATAGAATATTATTCACCCATAAAAAGGAATGGAATCTTGCCATTTTCGACAACACGGATGGAGCTAGAGAGTATAATTCTAAGCAAAATAAGCCAGTCAGAGAAAGACAAATACCATAGGATTTCACTCACATGTAGAATTTAAGAAACAAAACAGATGGACAGAGGGGAAAAAAAGAGAAGTAAACCAGAAAGCAGACTCTTAACTATAGAGAACAAACGAAGGGTTATCAGAGGAGAAGTGGATAGGAGATGGGTGGATTAAATGGGTGAAGGGTATTAAGGAGGGCACTTGTTGGGGTGAGCGCTGGGTATTGTATGTAAGTGATGAATCACTGGATTCTACACCTGAAGCTAATGCTACACTGTATGTTAACTAACTGGAATTTAATAAAAGCTTAAAACAAAAATAAATAAACATAAATAAATCAATCTTCTGTCTTTTTAAAAGTTTTTAAATTTTTATTTATTTTCTTAAAGTTTTTATTTTAATTCCAGTTAGTTAGCATACAGTGTTATATTAGTTTCAGGTATACAACATAGTGATTCAACAGTTCCGTACATCACGCAGTGCTCATCACAATAAGCGTACTCCTTAATCCCCATCACCTATTTAGCCCATCCCCCCCCCACCCCTCTCCCCTCTGGTAACCATCAGTTTGTTTTCTATAGTTTAAGAGTCTGTTTCTTGATTTCTCTCTTTCTCTCTCTCTCTCTCTCTCTGTCATTTTTCCCCTTGCTTGTTTTTTTTTGTTTGTTTGTTTCTTAAATTCCACATATGGGTGAAAGCATATCATGATTCTTTCTCTGATTTATTTTGCTTAGCATTATACTCTCTAGCTCCATCCATGCCGTTGCAAAAGGCAAGATTTCATTTTTTTATGGCTGAATAATATTCCATTGTACATTGTGGAGTTATTTCTAGAGAGTGTATTGTAAGTCCTGAATGGTGAATGGGGCAATAGCTGAAATATCAGCAATGTTCTAGTCTCAAGGCTGTCGAACGCGATAGCATTATGAGATACAGAACCCCATGATCCCCCAGAGGACAGTTAGATACAAACTCCACTGTAACTCCCCGGCACTCCTCGAAACTACATGTACTCCCTGCATGCCTTCACGTAGCCACCAGGTGCATGTCTGATTAACGTCTAAAGATCCTTTGTGTTCTCTTTCCATGCTTTGATATTTTTTGATACTCATATCTAAGAAAATACGAAATAAAGTCTGTGTGTAGTCTGCTGCTTCTGCTCTCCCGCAGAGCAGCCCTGGACATCCACTCAATCTAGTGTCCGAGAACTTTTTCTTCAGCGAGCGGCCACAGTATGTATATACTACTTCTTCTTTATCCATTCATCAATCGATGGATGCTTGGGCTACTTCTATATCTTGGCTATTGTAAATGATGCTGCTATAAACATTGGGGTGCACGTGTCCCTTTGAATGAGCGTTTTTGTATTCTTTGGGTAAATATCCAGTAGTAAGATTGCTGGGTCATAAGGTACTTCTATTTTTAACTTTTTGAGGAACCTCCATACTGTTTCCACAGTGCCTGCACCAGTTTGCATTTCCACCAACAGTGCAAGAAGGTTCTTTCTCCACATCCTCACCAACACTTGTTCCTTGTGTTGTTGATTTTAGCCATTCTGACAAGTGTGAAGTGATATTTCATTGTAGTTTTGATTTGCATTTACCTGATGATAAGTGATGTTGAGCACCTTTTCAGGTGTCTGTTAGCCATCTCTATGTCTTCTTTGGAAAAATGTTTATTCATGTCTTCTGACTATTTCTTAATGAATTAGATTATTTGTTTTTGGGTGATGTGTTTGATAAGTTCTTTATAGATTTTGGATACTAGCCCATTAGCATATATGTCATTTGCAAATATCTTCTCCCATTCTTTAGGTTGACTTTTAGTTTTGTTTTTTGTGTTCTTTATTGTACTGCATCCTTTAATTTTGATGAGGTCCCAATAGTTTATTTTTGCTTTTGTTTCCCTTGGCTCAGGAGACATACCTAGAATGAAGTTGCTATGGCTGATGTCAAAGAGGTTACTGTCTGTGGTCGCCTCTAGGATTTTTATGGTTTCAGGTCTCACATTTGTGTCTTAAATCCATTTGAATTTATTTTTGTGTACGGTGTAACAAAGTGGTCTAGTTTCATTCTTTTGCATATTATTGTCCAGTTTCCTCAACACCATTTGTTGCAGAGATTGTCTTTCTTCCATCGGATATTCTTTCCTGCTTTGTCGAAGATTAATTGACTGTATAGTTGTGGGTTCATTTCTGAGTTTTCTCTTCTGTTCCATTGACCTATGTGTCTATTTTTGTGCCAGTACCATACTGTCTTTATCACTACAGCTTTGTAATATAACTTCAAGTCCAGAATTGTGATGCCTTCAGCTTTGCTTTTCTTTTTCAAGGTTTCTTTGGCTACTTGTGGTCTTTTGTGATTTCATACTAATGTTAGGATTGTTTGTTCTAGCTTTGAGAAAAATTGCTGTTGGTATTTTGCTAGGGATTTCATTGAATGTATAGATCACTTTGGGTAGTAAGGACATTTTAACAATATTTTTTTTTCTAATTCATGAGCATGGAATGTTTTCCCATTTCTTTGTCTCATCTTCAATTTTTTTCATCTGTGTTTATAGTTGTCAGAGTACAGACCTTTTACCTCCTTGGATAGGTTAATTCCCAAATATCTTTTTGTTTTGGTGCACTTGTAAATGGGATCAATTCCTTAATTTCTCTTTCTGCTTCATTATTGGTATATAGAAATGCAATAGCTTTCTATATGTTGATTTTGTATCCTGCAACTTTACTAATTTCATGTGTCAGTTCTAATAGTTTTTTGTGGAGTCTTTCGGGTTTTCTACATATAGTATCATGTCATCTGCAAAGAGCGAAACTTTTACTTCTTCCTTGCTGATTTGAATGCCTTTTATTTTGTATTGCTGTCTGATTGCTGTGGCTAGGTCTTCCAGTACTATGTTAAATAACGGTGGTGAGAATGGACATCCCTGTTTTGTTCCTGACTGTAGAGAAGTTCTCAGTTTTTCCCAATTGAGGATGTTGTTAGCTGTGGGTTTTTCATAGATGGCCTTATTATGTTGAAGTATGTTCCCTCTAAACCTACTTTGTTGAGGGTTTGTATCATGAATAGATGTTGTACTTTGTCAAATGCTTTTTCTGTATCCATTGAAATTATTATATGGCTCTTATCCTTTCTTTCATTATGTGGCGTATCATGTTGATTGATTTGCAAATATTGAACCACCCTGGTAACCGAAGAATAAATCCCACTTGATCATGGTGATTTGTTTAATGTTTTTATTGGATTAAGTTTGCTAGTATTTTATTTAGAATTTTGCATCCATGTTCATCAGGAATAATGGCCTGTAGTTCTCTTTTTTAGTGGAGCCTTTATCTGGTTTTGGTATCAGCATAATGCTAACCTCATAGAATGAATTTGGAAGTTTTCTGTCTTTTTTCTATTTTTTTGGAAAAGTTTAAGAAGAGTAGTTATTATCTCTTCTTTAAATGTTTGGTAGAATTCATCTGTGAAGCCATATGGCCCTGGACTTTTGTTTGTTGGGAGTTTTCTGATTACTGATTCAATTCCTTTGCTCGTTATCAGTCTGTTCAAGTTTTCTATTTCTTACTGTTTCAGTTTTGGAAGTTTATATGATTCTAGAAATTTGACTGTTTCTTCCAGGTTGTCAAATTTGTTGGCATATAGTTTTTCATAACATTCTTGGCATGTAGTTTTTCATAATATTCTAACTGTTGTATTTCTGTGGTGTTGGTTGTTATTTTTCCTCTCTCATGTGTGATGTTATTTTTTTTTGGTCCTTTATCTTTTCTTTTTGATAAGTGTGACTAGAGGTTTATGAATTTTATTAATTTTTTCAGAGAACCAGCTTATTGTTGCATTGATCTGTTCTATTTTTTTAGTTTCTATATCATTTATTTCTGCTCTAATCTTTATTATTTCCTTCCTTCTGCTTGTTTTAGGTTTTGTTTGTTGTTCTTTTTTCTAGCTCCTTTAGGTGTAAGGTTAAGTTGTTTATTTGAGATTTTTCTTGCTTCTTGAGGCAGGCCTGTATTGCTATAGACTTCTGTTGATGTTGATGGGATTTCTCTGTGCCTCCTGAATCTGGATGTCTGTTTCCTTCCCTAGATTAAGGCATTTTTCTGCTGTTATTTCTTCAAATAAAATTTCTGCCCCCTTTTCTCTCTGTTCTTCTTCTGAGACTACTATAATACAAATTTTATTACATTTGATGGAATCACTGACTTCCTTAAGTCTATTCTTATGTTACAAAATTCTTTTTTCTCTCTTTTGTTCAGCTCCATTACTTTCAACGCCTTTTCCTTCTAGGCCACTACTTCATTCCCCTGCTTCTTCCAGCCAGCTGTTCATTGAAGGAAGCCTGTTTCCAATCTCATTTATTGCATTCTTCATCTCTGACTGATTCTTTTCAAACTAATTTATCTATGTGGTAAGGGTCTCACTGATGTCTTCCATTCTTTTCTCAAGCCCAATGAGTATCCTTATGATAATTGCTTTAAATTCTCCATCAGACATGTGACTTTTATCTGTTTCACTTAGATCTGTGGCTGTGCCCTTATCTTGTTCTTTCATTTGAGATTAATTTCTCTGTCTTGGCATTTTGTCTAAGTCTCTGACTTCTTCTGTATGTTAGGAAAGCCAGTTATGTCTCCTGTTCCTGAAAGTAATGACCTTATGAAGAAGAAGTTATGTATTTCCCAGGACCTACTGTTTCAGGGAGTGTCTCCAGTGTGTGCTGCATGTGCTCTGCTGTTGTATTTTGGCTGTTGTATCTTTCAGCCAATCGTTTGCAAAGGCTACTTGCCTGCAGTGGGCAATGTTTGGTCCCTGGCATGAATGTGGCTCATTTTAACTTGGTGTGCTCTGGTCTGCCTGTGAAATGAGACCTGGTAACAACTCTACCGGAACTGAAGCCCCGCAGAACTCTCTGGTCAGGAGATGTGTGGTCAGGGCTTGTGCTGTTCTTCTGGGGAGGAGGCTGCCATGCTGGTACAGAGGAAATCTTGACTAGGAAGGGCAGTCCCACAATATCACAGGGGCCTGGGCTTGGTGTAAGCAAGTTAGGCAGCCAGTGTCTGCACTAAGCTCTTTACCTCAGGTGGCTCTGTGTTTATGCTGAGGGGTGATGGAGGGAAATGGCACCAGATATCTTCTTTGTTGCCAGAGAGGAATCTCCATGAACACTGCCTGCCAGGGACAAGCCCCAAGAAGAGCAAATAATCTTCCCACTGTGTGTCCCAGATGTTTTTCAGATTGCTATTTCCATGCTGTCTGCCCCAGGTTGTTTGCCTGCCTTCTTTCCAGGAACAGGGCAGTGCTCTCCAGTCTCTACCCACCAAGCCCTGTGACCTTTAACACTCTAGGTATTAAGCCCCATTGGTTGCAAGAAACTCACAAAATTCAGCCCTTCTCATTTTCCAAGCTAATGGCTCTGGGGAAACATTCTCCTGTGCATTCCCCTGTGTGCTCCTCACTCTCTAGCCCTTCTCTACAATCACAGCTCCCTCCACCCCATAGCACCTGTGATCCATTTCTCCACTAGACCACATCTCTGCACTATCTACCTTCTTTGATGTAGACTTTCCTCTCCCTTTAATTGTGGAGTTTGCTCTGCCAGTCTTCAGGTTGATTTCTGGGGTGTTTAGGATGATTTGATAGTTATCTAGTTGTGTTTGTAGGATGAGATGAGCCTAGGGTCCTCCTACTCCACTGCCATTTTGAAAAATCTCCTTAATAGTTGCATTTTTAATGTATTAGTCTCTGAAATCATGTAAAAAATAAGTGTAGTTGTGCACCGTTATTTTAATAATACTACCTTTTATAATTTCCCATCTATTTACCTTTACTGAACTCTTTTTTTAAACATTTATTCATTTTTGAGAGACAGAGAGCAAACAGAGTGGGGCAGAGAGAGAGGAAGACACAGAATCTGAAGCAGGCTTCAGGCTCTGAGCTGTCAGCACAGACCCTGACAAGAGGCTCGAACTCACAAACCATGAGATCATGACCTGAGCCGAAGTCAGACGCTTAACCGACTGAGTCACCCAGGCACCCCTGAAATCTTTATTTTTTTTTTTTTTTTGGATGGCTTCAAGTTTCTTTTTATTGTCCTTTCATTTCAACCTGCAAGACTCCCTTTAGCAGTTCTTACAGGGCAAGTCTAGTGGTAATGAACTCTGTTAGCTTTTGTTTACCTGGGATTGTCATAATTTCTTTCTTACATTTGAAGGACAACTTTTCTGGAATAGAATTTTTGGTTGACAGGTTTTTTTTTCTTAGCATTTTGAATCCCTTATATGTGATGAGTCACTACTCTCTTGCTGCTTTCAAAATTCTTTGTCTTTTGAAGATTTGTTTGCAATGTGTCCTGATGTAGCTCTCTTTAGGTAAATCTTACCTAAAGTTTACTGAGCTTCTTGGATGTTTATATTCATATCTTTCATCAGGTTATGAAGTTTTTGGCCATTCTTTCTTAAGTATTCTCTCTTCTCCAGAGTTCTGAAATAGTTACACCAGGAAGATTCTGCAATTGTTGTCTAGATGGGAGACAGATTTCTGGTGCTTCCTACTCCTCCATCTTCTCAGAATCCTCTTCTTGTCAACTTATCTTTTAAAAATTGTTTATTTATTTATTTTGAGAGAGAGAGAGCAGGACAGGGACAGAAAGAGAAGGAGAGAGAGAGAATCCCAAGCAGGCACTGTGCTGTCAGTGCAGAGCCTGACATGGGGCTCAATCTCATGAACTGTGAGATCATGACCCGAGCCAAAATCAAGAATTGGATGCTTAACCACCTGAGTCACCAAGGTGCTCCCTTATCAACTGATTTTTTTTAATAAAGTGCAAAGTATTTTTGATTGAGAAGGGGTTGTCTTTTCCTTTTTTAAAATTTTTAAAATTTTTAAAATTTTTGAATTTTTTTTTTAATTTTTTTTTAACGTTTATTTATTTTTGAGACAGAGAGAGACAGAGCATGAACGGGGGAGGGTCAGAGAGAGGGAGACACAGAATGTGAAACAGGCTCCAGGCTCCGCGCTGTCAGCACAGAGCCCGATGCGGGGCTTGAACTCACGGACCGCGAGATCATGACCTGAGCTGAAGTCGGCTGCTTAACCGACTGAGCCACCCAGGCGCCCCTAAAAATTTTTTAAATAAATAATCATAGTTAATGATTACTTATATTAAACCTTCTCTCTTAAAATTACTGTGTGGTAATTTTTGAATTTTTAAAAAAATTTTTATGAATATAATTTATTGTCATATTAGTTTACATACAACACCCAGTGTGCACCCCAACAAGTGCCCTCCTCAATGCTTATCACCCATTTCCCCCTCTTCCCCACCCCAGCTCCAAAGTTGAACACTCAGAGACACCCTTAGTTTGTTCTCTGTATTTAATAGTCTCTTGTGGTTTGCCTCCTTCCCTCTAGGCTTGTATCTATTTTTCCCCCTGGTTTTTCAATAAATATTTCTGGAGGGGTGCCTAGGTGGCTCAGTCAGTTAAGTGTCTGACTCTTGGTTTCAGCTCAGGTTATGATCTCATGGTTTTGTGAGTTTAAGCCCTGCATCAGGCTCTGTGCTGGCTGTGGAGCCTGCTTGGGATTCTCTCTCTCTCTCTCTCTCTCTCTCTCTCTCTCTGCCCCACCTCTGCTTGCACTGTCTCTGTCTCTCTCAAAATAAGTAAATTTTAAAAACTTAAAAAAATAATTAATTCTGGAGAAATTGAATATCCATATAAAAACTCTCAAAAAAACCCAAAACCAGATGAACTTCAACCTACATCTCACATGTTATACAAAAATTAATTCAAACAGATCATGACCTATATGTTAAATATACAATTATAAAACTTCTGAAAGAAAATATGAGAGAAAATCTTTGTGGTCTTGGATTAGGCAAAGAGTTTTATATATGATACCCAAAGCATGATCCATAAGAGACTTTTTAACTAATTAGATGTTATAAAAACCAAAATTATATGTACAGAAACAGTCTGCAGAGGAAAGGTTAAATTTAAAGTATCCACTCCTGGACTGGTTCATATTCTTGCTCCATCCCGTCTGGATGGCCATCCTAGTGTTTGTCTCTAAGGAGGTGCTCTTTCTTTCTCACAAAGCACTTAGCATCTCACATATCTGGGAAGTCAGAAGAAACCAAAGCAGTAAGTCAAGAATCACTAGCGATTGTTGTAGGAGCACTGGGCTGGGAGTCAGGGCATTCACATTCAGCTTTGCCTTAACTGTGTGGTGGAGGAGAGAACCCTGCTATCCACACAGTGGTGCAAAGCAGAATGACAGAATTGCTGTGGAAAAACTGAAGAAGGAAGAGAAAGGGGTTTGGAGAAGGCATCCTAGTGGGGCAAGCATCTGAGCTTAGTTTTGGAAGATAAGCAGAATGTTGACAGGCAAAAACAGATAAACATGGAACAGATATGAGAGGTATAATCAGCAACCCCCCATCCTTTATAATCCCAGGATTAAAGTAAAAGGAACACCACTCACTGTTATAACTATGCCCACAAGTACATTCAAAAGAGACACAGGTCACCCAGTTGGAAAAGAAGTGGAGGGAACTTTACAGGTGGTGGTGCCAAAGCTGAGTCTTGAAAGGTGAGCAGAAACTAGCAAAAAAGAAGGGCAGATCTGAGCAAAGGCCTGGTATGTGGAGCCTATGCTGGATTGACAAGAGAGTGAATATCCAGGATGCCCTGAGTGTTTGACACCTGGAGGGCCTGGGAAGAGGACGTGTCTGTCACAGGGAAGTGGGCCCCTGTCATAGAGAACTTTGAGGGGAGCATCATAGAGTGCAGAACTGATTCTGATTCTGGGATCCAAGGAGGATTCCCAGGGAGGATGGTGACATATTTCTTTATCTGTAGCCCTTTGGGAATACAATCCTGGAGGCAAAATGGATCAGCCAGCCACATCGCAGAGGAAGAAGTTCATTATGATGTAAAATATGAGAAACCTAAACTAGTGCTGTGGAATTGAGAATGAAGGAAAACAGCAGTAAAGAAACATTGGCGAAGTAGGTATGAAGCCAGAGGTGAAGGAGAGCGAAAAGCTGTCCAAGACTCACTGAGTTGGCCACAGTCTTGAAAAATAATTCAAAGAGAAGTTAAAACATTAGCTTGGACACCACAAGTAGTGCTTATAAACTTTCACGACCATAGCGAGTGGGTTAAAATTTTCTTTAGAGCTCACAGACTACTTCTGAGTTCAGCCTGGATTTCTTATCTCTTGCCCAGATCCCTAAACTGGGTTAGATATAAGCTGTGAAGATTTAGCTAGGGGCACTGTCATTAGATGCCAGGCTTGAATCAAGGAAAAATAGTTTCTTCACAGAAAGATCTTAAACATTTGTTGAACACTGATTTTCTTGTCAAAGATATTTAAACATTAACTCTAATGTAAATTGCAGCGTATATTTGCTTTTATCTTCAAGGAATAATACAGAACCAGATAAATTACAGTAATTTTCCATTTTGCAACAACACTTGAGGGGCAGGGCCCCTGATGCATTCCTTTGATCATTGTTGGTCATTGGACACCCCTGTGTGCCAGGCAGTAAACTGGGCATTGGGCAACCAGAAGTGACCAAGACCAACATTGTTCCTACCTTCATTTCTAGTGAAGAAGACAGGCACAAAACAGGTATGAAGAGTTCAGGCAATGCCCCCATTTCCTTCTTAATTTCAAGATTAAAATAAAAGGAATTTCCTTGCTTTTTTTATTAAAAAAATTTTTTTTAACGTTTATTTATTTTTGAGGCAGAGAGAGACAGAGCATGAACAGGGGAGGGTCAGAGAAAGAGGGAGACACAGAATCTGAAACAGGTTCCAGGCTCTGAGCGGTCAGCACAGAACCCGACACGGGGCCCAACGCGGGGCTCAGACTCACAGACCGCGAGATCATGACCTGAGCCGAAGTCGGGCGCTTAACCAACTGAGCCACCCAGGTGCCCCGGAACTTCCTTGCTTTTATAATTATGTCCATGGGTACCTGGGTGGCTCAGTCGGTTAGGTGTCCGACTCTTGGTTTTGGCTCAGGTCATGATCTCACAGTTTTGTGGGTTGGAGCCCTGCATTGGGCTCTGTGCTGGCGGCATGGAGACTGCATAGGATTCTTTCTCTCCCTCTATCTCTCCGCTCCTCCCTGACTCATGCTGTCTCTGTCTTTCTCAAAAATAAATAAACTTAAAAAAATAATTATGTCCAAAAGTTCATTCAGAAGAGAGTCTGGTCATCCAGATGAAAAGGAAGCAGAGAGAGCTTTGCAGACAGTGATGCCAAAGCTAAGTCTTGAAGAATGAGTGGGAATTGAAAGAGCAGTGGGGTTGTAATATTCTATAATGGGAATATTTGTTTTCTAAATCACCTTTTGTTCTAATATATTTTTCTTCATATTTATTTTACAGCATTTAATTGTGTATAAGATTGAATTTTTTTACATATTCATGGTGAATCATGTCATTTTGAAATTACCTTTTCAATCCCAATGAATAACTTTTTGTCTTAGTCTCTTTAGTCTGATATTAAAATAACTGACCTTGCTTCATTTTTTTTAAATTTTTTAACGTTTATTTATTTTTGAGACAGAGAGGCAGAGCATGAACGGGGGAGGGTCAGAGAGAGGGAGACACAGAATCCGAAACAGGCTCCGGGCTCTGAGCGGTCAGCACAGAGCCCGATGCGGGGCTCGAACTCATGGACTGCGAGATCATGACCTGAGCCGAAGTCAGCCGCTCAACCAACTGAGCCACCCAGGCGCCCCGACCTTGCTTCATTTTGATTAGCATGTACCTAGAAAATTTTCTTCTATCCCTTTGCTTCAAATGTTTCTGTATCTTAATGATTTGCTAAGTTTGGCATAAACAGCATATGACTAGGTATGTTATTTTTCATCCAAAATGGCAATCTTTGACCTTAACTGGAGAGTTTACCCCATTAATAACTTTTTATTACTGATTATGTAATAAAATATGAACTTGAAATGTGAACTTATTCCTACTTTCTTACATTTTGATTTCTTTTTTTCCTGGCTTTTCTATAAATCTTTTTCTCTTTTCTTGACTAAGAAATTGACTTGTGTGTTTTTGTTTGTTTTTCTCATTGCTTACTACACAATTAAAATAATAGAAGATGGTAAAATAGTAATGACACGAAATTATTCAAAATAACCGGAAATGATAACGGGATCAATTTTCCTGTCATATACAATAATGCAATGATCAATCACTCCAATATATGAAACTTGGTATTGACGCCAGAAGAGACAAATGCATCCATGTAGGCCTGAGGTGATGTTCTGAAGAATGGCACACGTGTAGCTGTATCATTTCTTTGTAACCATGTTCTTCTAACTTTTGTCTGTATATCAACTCTGCAGAGGACCTTGAGCAAGCAGAAACCCAACACATCCAAGAAGGGGCGGAGCTAAAGTCGCTACCGGAACCGGAAGTAGCTCTGTCAACCATTTCACGGCACTTGCCTGGAGGCTCCGGACAGTTAAGCGTCTGTTCGGTACTGAGGTATTTTTAAGGGTTTTGAAGAGGGACTGTAGGTTCTGTGACTGGAGAGGTGTGTGTGTGGGTCATTAAAGTGGATTTTGGCGTTGGTAATGGCGGGGTCAGATAATGGGTTGGAGTCGGGATAGTGACTCGTTGCAGTTTGAGTTGAAAGCAAAGGGTCACTAATTTCCGTCTTTCTTTTCTCATATTTTTGTCCTAAAGTTCCACATTTGGGTATGTATTGCTTTCGGTCATATTAAGTGATAAGTTTTTTCCAATTTCAGTTATTTTTCTTTTTACCAAGAGTTACTTAAAAGTGCCTTTTCAATTTTCAAAAGTTAAACCGTTTATTAATTTCAAATGCAACTTATTTGTGCCTTATGTGATACTCATTCATTGGAATGTGTTCAGACTTCCTTTAAGGCTAATTTCAGGGTCAGTTTTTTATTAATATTATATCTCTAGCTCAATAATAGTGTGAGTTCTCCAACTGATAATGGTCTTATTCAAAAGTGTATATTCTTTCAGTGTGTGTGCCTGCTCTTTTAATCACTGAAAGTGATTTGTGTGTGTGTATGCATATATATGTGTATATACAAAATGTATGTGTGTGTGCATATCTATATCTATATATGCACACACACATAAATTTTCAAAATTTTTGTATATTTATATATTTTACTTGGTGTCACTGGGTTCACATAGGAGTACTTTTCAGAATAAAGATCACAAAATTATTCTAGGTAAGTGAGTCAGGGCAGACAGGTCATGATCTGGCTTGTGCATGTGGGGAGTGGGGGTGGATAGGGCTTGGCATGGCCTAGGACATGGAAGGTAAGGCAGAACTGGGTATGTACAGGAAGTGGGAGAATCAAATGAGGCTGAGAGAGTCTGGGAAGAGGGAAGGGCCTTGTATGTTTGTATGAGGCAGGGTTAGGTATGCCTTGGCGTAGTGTATGGGGCTCACAGGGCTGGGACTGTAAGGTGAGACAGAATGTGTCCAAGAGGGCAGTCTGGCAGGCGGGGCCTGGAGAGACTGGGTAGGGCAGGCAGGTGGGTGGAGCATGTCTGAGGTGTGGGGTCATGCATGTTTGGGTGGGCTAGGCAGAGGTGGCTTATTTGGGTCCATGGTACAGGGCAAGCAGGGTTGCAAGTATGTCCTGAAGGATGGGGCAGGGCAGGCTGTATTGACCAACTGTGAAGGAGTGTAGTGCAGCCTTTTTGGGCAGATAGGCAGGGCTTTATGCATTTCGGTGGGCAAAATGGGGGTGAGAAGGACCAGCCAGGTGTGTCTGGATAAAGTGGGCAAGCAGGGACAGGTGGTGCCATTCAGTCCCAGGCAGGTGCAGTGGGACCTGGCCATGTTGACCAGAAGGTGGGACCAGGAGTGTTGGGACAGGGTAAGTCTGTTTCCACTCAGTGCTGACCCAGAGTCCTCCTCCCATCATCACAGGAGCCCTACTTGTAATTCCTGGTCTCTGGTGAGTTTAGGACACAGGGTGGATGGGGGAGTGGAGCTAGTGCAAGGGTTTGCCCTTCACACTGCCCACTGCCCATTCAATCACAGCTTCCTACTTTGGAATGCAGAAGTCCAGGCTGTCCCAGAAGTACCAGGTGCTGGCAGTGCCATTAGCAATAAAAGAGGCCTCTCAGATAACAGCCTCACTCCAGCTGTTGTCTGAAAAGGACCTTCCTCAGGGCTGAAACCTATGCCAGGACATTTGGAGAGGGGACTTTAGACAAAGCCTGATAAGTGTATGGCAGGCCTCTGGGTGGAAAGAAGGGGACAGTGAAGACAGAGAGGGTCATCAGTTTGGAGAATGAAGTGAGGCAGTGTCCAAGTATCATTTAAGAAACAAGTTGAGAAGACCTGCCAGCATTTTCCTGGCCTACAGTCCTGGATGAGTGACACTGAGAAGTTTCCGCTCCTGGATCCTGCAATGCAGAAAGCAGCAGTGAAAGTGAAGACAAAGAAGTTGAATAAAAAGGTGGAGTGCAAGGCGACAGAAATGGTGGAATGGGGGGCATGAAGACAGGGGTCGGATGGAACACAGGGCTGGGTTGCAAGGTTAGGAAGCTGACATAAACTCTCCTATCCTTGCCTTGACCACTCTTGTCCCACAGAAAGAGAAGAAGAAGAAGAAGCGAAAGCTCATGTCAAAGCGTAAACACCAAGAGAAGGCAGATGCCAAGGATTTGGCCTCGCTGCGGCAGTGCCTGGGACCTGGCTGTGTGTATCCTACCCGGCCAGGCTCCAAGTACTGCTCAGATGATTGTGGCATGAAGCTCGCAGCTGAGTGAGTGAAGTTAAGCGACAGGGTGTGGAGTAGGGCATAATATATGCCATCCGTAAGTCTGTCTATCCCTCTACCTGTGTATCCTCCCACCATTCATCCACCTACCCACCCATCCATTCACCCTTACAGTCACCTGCCCACTGAACCACCCATACACATTCCATCCACCAACCCACGCATCCATCCTTATAGTCATTTACCCACCTATCCATCCACCGTTCAATCACCTGTTCACCACCATTCGGTCACTCACCCATTTTTTCTTTTGATGTCCCTACCTATCCGTTCCATTTCTTGTTGCCTCCTTTTCTAGCCGCATCTATGCGATTCTGCCCCAGCGCATCCAGCAGTGGCGGAAGAGCCCCTGTATTGCTGAGGAGCGTGGCAAGAAAATGCTTGAGCGCATCCACCAAGAGCAGCAGGACACTCACACCCGCTTGAAGGACATGGAGTGCCATTTCTATGAACTTGAGGCCATAATTCTGCGTGGCAAGCAGCAGCCTGTGTGCAAGGATGAGGAGGTGCGTGGGAGTGGGTGGGATGGAGCAGAAAGGTATTTGCTATCTTGCCCACTCTTCACTGGCCCTTCCACTGTCCTGTGCAGATCAACAAAAGTAACAGGAACAATGCAAACCTGCAGATCTTCTGTGTCTCCTGCGGGCAGTCAATTAACATGCATGTCGCCCTGCGCCACATGGAACACTGTTTTGTCAAGGTTAGGGAATTGGCTGGGGGAAGAGGAGGTAAACGTGTTTTTGGCTGGGTGGGATCCATGAGGAGGAGGGCATGTTTGGTGCCTGGGTGTTTGTTGTAAAAATGCAACACACATCCATGGTTCTACCCATTTGTGCTTCTCTTCCATCCTTAGTAGGAGGGCCAAGACTGGAACATCAGCCAATGGTGAGGGGGGACATTGGCTGGGCAGACAGGAGCATAGGAGCCACAGGGACAAATGTGTTGTTTGGGGCTTGTCATGGGAGGGCATGCTGTGTAAGTCCACAGTTTCTCCCATTTGTACTCTTTCTTCCCAGTATGAAGGCAAGTCGTCCTTCGGGTCCATGTATCCCACTTGCATTGAAGGGTGAGTGTGGGTGCTAGTTGAGGTCAAAGGCATGATGTGGACAGGGTCAGGAGCAGGGTGGGAAAGATCAGAGGGTGTGTTCAGAGGCAGAGGTGGATAGGTTAGTGGCAGGGTATGGGTGGGGTTAGGGACAAAATATGGGCTTTGGGGTTCAGGTGGGACCTCCCTTCTTCTGACCCTTAGCACTTCACTTTCATCCTCCCCCCAGGGCCACCAGGCTCTTCTGTGATGTTTACAACCCAAAGAGTAAGAGGTACTGTAAGCGGCTTCAGGTGCTGTGTCCTGAGCACTCGAGAGATCCCAAGGTGACTCTTCTTTCCCTACCTCATCATCTTTTATTCCTCCCCTTCTCCCTGCCGTATTCCTCTCTTCCTCTTTGCTTGATTGCCTCCTATTTCTTTCTTCCTTCTGCCTGACTGCCTTCATATCTTCTGACCAACTCCCATGTGTCCCCTTCTCCCTTTCTGACCACCCCACATTCCCTGCTCCTTGCTGGCTGATTACCTTCTGTTCTTACTTTTTCTCTGCCTGACCTACCCCCCTACATTTCTCTCTCCCTCCTCTCTGCCTGACCATTTCTGTTTCCTTTGCTCCTCATGTATAACCATTCCCCATTCTTCTCCTTTCCTTGCTTGACCATCATACATTCCTTTCCCACCCCTTGCTGGACTGTCCCACCTTCCTCTCTTCCTCCCTATATGACCTCCCTCTCTTCCTTACTTTCTGACTTTCCTTCGTTCTTATTCTGCATGCCTCACTGCCTCCAGTCATCTTCTCCCTTCTTGTCATCTCCTAAATCCTTTCTTCCTCCCTGTTTAGCCAACCCCTATTACTCCCACCCCCCCGTCTCATTCCTCACTTTTTTTCCATGCTTTACCAACCCTCTTCCATCTACTTCTCTCTGTCAGACCTTCCTTCCATCCTTACTCTCACTCTGGTTTGATCTCTTTCTGTTCTTCCATCTTTTCTGCCTGATCACCTCCATTCCTCTATTCCTGCTTATTTAACTTCTTCCTTCATCTTCTGTGCAGGATAATTCCCCTTTTGCCTCCTCTTCTCTACCTAATCCCTGAATTCCTTTCTCCCCCCCACCCCCGCTGAGTTATTCCCCATTCTTCTCCTTCCTGCCAGAGTGCCCTCCATTTCCCATTCTCCTCATAATGCCTGCCTGATCACTCCATTTCTATCCTCCTCTGTACCTCATCATCCCTTATTCTTCCTCACAGGCATCAGATGATGAGGTGTGCGGTTGCCCACTAGTGCACAATGTCTTTGAGTTCACTGGTAATTTCTGTCGCCTACCTAAACGTGTGTGCAACCTCCACTATTGCTGGGAGAAGCTGAGGCGTGCTGAGGTGGACCTAGAGCGTATTCGCATGGTAGGCCACAATGGTGACTGGGGCTGAAAGGGTGGGATAGCATCCTGAAATCCTTCTCTCATGTTTACCTCCCACAGTTGAACAAGCTGGAAGAGCTACTTGAGCAGGAGCACAAGGTGCGCACAGCTATGACAAACCGGGCGGGGCTTCTGGCCCTGATGCTTCACCAGACAGTCCAGCATGACCCGCTCACCACTGACCTGCGCTCCAAAGCAGACAGCTGAGCCCTGCTTGACTGAGATCCTGTACCCAACACTCCGTGCAAGGGAGACACTCAATGAATTTTTCACACACTAGTTCCTATAACCACTTTTTTCTTAGGTGATCTTAGAGTTTCTCTGTGTTTCTCTGTTCGCCATTTGGTCTCCTGTCTCTGCTTACCCCTGGATGGGAAGGGGTCCTCAAAATCGCTCTCTGTTGCCATCATTCCCCATCCCTCTCTCTCTTTCTTCCCTGAAACTTGGCAGGGCCAAGGATCTGCCCTGCCTTCATCCCCCACTGTCCAGAATTTTGTTGGCAAACTTTGGAAGAACAAAGGATATTAATATCCCCTGAGGGCCCCCTAACCTGTCTCTCTGGCCACAAACCCAATTTCAAACCTCTGATGGCGGTGGGTGGCAGTGCAACTGTACTTAGGAGGAGGCTGCAGTGCACATGCAGAGTGGCTGTGAAGTGACACCCACTCAGGGCTCAGTGGGCCCTCTTCTGTCAGGGGAGCTATGACCTTATAAAGAAGGCGCCAATGGCTTTTGTTCCTGGCAGTCCCCCGTTCTAGGCCATCAGACGTGTAGTTGGCACCTGATTAGTGCACAGCCCATTCATCAACTTCTTTGCAATCGTTAATATTCCCCAGGCCAAAGGTGTTACAAAAATGGGATGGGAGATAGATGAGTGTAGGATAATCTCTCCCTGATGATTCCACTTTGGGACACTGAGGAGGATTCAAGGTATCATGGCAGTCACGCCCCTGCCCATGTTGTTCCACACCTTATCATCATATGAAGTCCCAGCTCTTCTGTCAGCCTTGGCCCCTGCCAGTCCAGTCCTGGTCTGTCTCCCCCAGCACTTCCTATCACATCCTCTCCTGCTCCCTCCACCACACTGCTCTGGGTCTGTCCTTTCCAGCCTGCCCTGTACATTGAAGCCCCTTGTGGTCATGACCATTTCACACCTATAGAGTTGCCAGAGGAAGACTGAGACCTCTGCCATATCTGCCTTTGTCAGCCCCAGCCAGGTCTCCTGTGGAGGTGTGTCCGATAATGCTGCCTGTGGGTACTGGTATGTTTGAAATGAGAGACTTGAACACTTTTCTTAACTTTTCTCTACTCACTGGTCCCTTATGATTTTTTTCATTAATCTTCATAATTCCTTTTTTCCAGGGACTCACACATTTCACTTAAATGGTTAGGTATGTTGCTCTTGACTTATACCTAATAGTCCCCCATAGTTAGTTTATATTACTACCTAACCTCATGTAATGTCTCCCCTTTAAATTACTAATTAGTGCACTTTTATACTTCTCTTGATCAGATTTTCCAGGGGCTAAGCCACATAATTAATTGATTATTTGAAAGAACTGGCTTTTTAATTTATTCATATTCCTTATTATATTTATTTTATTTATTTAAACTTTTATTTTTATTAATTCCCGCTTCTTGATATTTTGTTTGGTGTTTCATTTTCATATGTTTACTTCATTTCTTTGTTCTTGTTCTGATCTTTTGAAGCAAATTCTTAACTCAGTTATATTAGTGTGTTCAGTCTCCTGTTTATATAAGTATAAATAAATAGATATAGATAGATATAGATATAGATGATATAGATGATATAGATGATATAGATATAGATATAGATATAGATATAGATATAGTAAAGGATTTCAGGCCACACACTTTCCTCTAAATGCACTTATAGCTCCTGAACTTTGGTATGAAAGGTGAAACTTCAGAATTGATTTCTTACTTTGATCCTAGCTGTTGAAGAAAGTTTCTTAGTGTCTAACTATTAAGTATTCATTATTTTTTCTTTCTTTTTTGTAATTATGATTTTTCTATGATCAGAGAATGTGGCCTGTTGAATCTAAACTTGTAGGGGTGCCTGGGTGGCTTAGTCGGTTGAGTGTCTGACTTCAGCTCAGGTCATGATCTCATGGCTTGTGGGTTCGAGCCCTGCGTTGGGCTCTGTGCTGCCAGTTCAGAGCCTGGAGCCTGCTTCAGATCCTGTGTCTCCCTTTCTATCTGCCCCTCCCTGGTTCACACTCTGTCTCTCTTACTCTCAAAAATAAATAAGCATAAAAATTTTTTTTGAAAAAAAATAAGATTTTCTTTGTAGGTCATATATTCCACTGAATTGAAAAACTTTCATGGATATAAGAGAAGAAAATATATTCTTTTCTAGGTACAGATTATTCATTAAGGCTTTCAATCTAGTTTGATGATTAATGTTTCTTTACTCTGATTCTTTTTTTTTGTCTACTTCAGCTGTTATATTACAAAAAGATACAATAAACGCAATAATCTTTTAAAACACATTCTCCTTGTGGTTCTGTGTTTTGTGGGGGTGGCGGGGGGGTGGGGAAGCAGCATCCTAAATTGTATATCTTAGGCCATATTGCAGCATGACATTATGTATTTTCCTTGTTTTGTCTTTTTTTGTTTTTCCTTGTTTGAATGCTTTTAACCTTGAGTTTAATTTGATAAGTACATCACCACTGCTGCTTTTATTTTGCTGCCACTCGCCTTATGTATCTTTGCCTAAATCTTTATTTTGCATTTTTATCTTTAAGATACACTTTTTGTAACTGTGTATGTTTTTTTTCTTAATCCCACATTAGTGTCTTGAGATTCAGTCCATTTAAATTTGTATAATTATGATAATTTTATCTTTTTGTATTGTGCTCATTACTGATTTTACTATTTCCTAAATACAACTTTTATCCTTTTCTTCTTCCTAGTAGCTCAGTGAAGTTTCTGTTCATGTTTGTCCCTCCCCCTTACCTCATTAGTTTGGAAATGTTTATTTTTACTAATTGTTCATTATATAAATTTTCACTTCTAACAGACATGATTTAATTTGTTTTCTCTATTATTTGACCAGAATATAATTAGACCTTTCTTTTTCTCTTTAGAAAAAATTTTTTAATGTTTATTTTCGAAAGAGAGAGAGAGAGACAGAGCGTGAGCAGGGGAGGGACAGAGAAAGAGGGAGACACAGAATCTGAAGTGGGGTCCAGGCTCTGAGCTGTCATCAGAGAGCCCAACATGGAGCTTGAACCCACGAGCTGTGAGATCATGACCTGAGCCAAAGTTGGATGCTTAACCGACTGAGCGACCCAGGCGCCTCTAATTAGACCTTTCATTATAAAGAAAAATGCTCCTGTATCGTTTGGATAAATTGCTAGTAGTGTTATTAGAGCCCAAAGGTCCATCAACTGATGAGTGGATAAAGAAAATGTGATTTATATATATAATGGAATACTACTTGGCAATGAGAAAGAATGAAATCCTGCCATTTGCAACAACATGGATGGAACTAGAAGGTATTATGCTAAGTGAAATCAGTCAGAGAAAGACAGATATCACATGTTTTCACTATGTGGAACTTGAGAAACTTAGAAGACCATGGGGGAAGGGAAAGGGAAAAAATAGTTTCAAACAGAAAGGAAGGCAAACCATAAAAGATTCTTTTTTTAAAAATGTTTATTTATTTTTGAGAGAGAGACAGAGAGACAGAGTGTGAGTGGGGAAGGGGCAGAGAGAGATGGAGACACAGAATCCAAAGCAGGCTCCAGCCTCCGAGCTGTCAGCACACAGCCCGACATGGGGTTCGAACTCACTGACCTCACTGAACTCACTGATCATGCATGGTCTGAGCTGATGTGGGACACTCAACCGCTGAGCTACCCAGGCACCCCAAGAGATTCTTTTTTTTTTTAATTTTTAAAATGTTTATTTATTTTTGAGAGAGACAGAGACAGGATGCGAGTGGGGTAGGGAGAGAGAGAGAGGGAGACACAATCTGAAGCAGGCTCCAGGCTCCGAGCTGTCAGCACAGAGCCCAAAATGGGCTTCAAACTCACGAGCTGTGAGATCATGACCTGAGCCGAAGTCCGAGGCTCAACTGACTGAACCACGCAGGCGCCCCCCAAGAGATTCTTAAATACAGAGAATAAACTGAGGATTGATGGGAGGATGGGGAAAGGGGAAAATGGGTGATAGGCATGAGGAGGGCACTTGTTGGGTTGAGCACTGGGTGTTATATATAAGCAATGCATCATGGGAATCTACCCACAAAACCAAGAGCACACTGCATACTCTGTATGTTAGCTAACTCGACAATAAATTATATTAAAAAGAAAAAAGAAATATGTTCTATCCTCTATATTTGTCTCAGCAAGATTAATAATATTACTTATGGGTTTTTCTAGAGAATTTTAAACTGTTTATTTGAAGACTTTTTCTTAAACTAAGTCAATTCTGCTTCAAGACAATTTACTTTAACATTTTAATTCAAAATCCCCAGTCACATTGTCATAATTTAACTATAGCTATCTGCATGTATTTTACAACAATCATTGCTAACCATTGTTTTGTTCTTTTATTTTCAGATCTATCTTCTGATTTAGTATTCATTTATTTTAAATACTTCCTTTAGTGTTTTCCTCAAATAGAGTAAGTTGGTGGAATACTCTTAAATATTTGATGTCTGAAACTATCATGGTTTTGCACTGAGGAATGGTATTTTGGGAAGGGGTGTAGGATCTCTGCATTAGAGTCCTCATTTCTCTATGATCTATGGGAAGTAGCTTCCAAGATGGCCTCCAGAGATTCATGCTTCCTGGTATTCATGACCTGTGTAATCCCTTTTATTTGAGTAACTTGTTTTTCACCAATAGCATACTTTAAAATTGAGGATACATCACCTTTGTGATTAGATTACAAGAGATGGTGGCTTCTGTCTTTGCTAACAGGCTTTCTTTGTTGGCTTCAGTGAAGCAACTTGATATATTGGAAAGGCCTGTGTAGCAGTGGCCTCCAACCATCAGTCAGTAAGAAACAGAGGCTCTTAGTTCAACAGCCCAAATGAACTACATAAATGTCCATGGAAGCAGATCCTTCCCTAGTTGAGGCTTCAGATGAGTCCCTAACCTTGGCTGATACCTTATTTGTAGCCACTTGAAAGAACCTGAAACAGGACCAAGCTAAGTTGTGCTCAGATTCTTGACCCATATAAGCTACAAAATAATGTGTGTGTTGTTTTAGACCACTATGTCTGTGGGAATGTGGAGCCATACTATTAGGCCTGGAAGGCCAGTGATTTTGGGAGGAACACCGGGTTGATTTCTGGAGTGGGAGCCATAACCTATGTCCTTCAGAATGGTCAGTGTTTGGCCTCTCCATAAGTCACTTTTGGAAACTGTGTGGGCCAGTGATTGACAGTCTGGGAAGAATGATGATTGGAAACCTGCTGGGGGCATGGCACTGGCATGCCTGTGTTGCGTATTATTTGAAGTTCCCGTGGAAAGCAGATAAGGGCTGTCTCTTGGATGTAGTAATTGGCCATCACTGGATTAATGATGTGAGGAGCCTGGGACATGCCAGTAATTGGGGACTTTGAAGTGTCCTCTGGCAGTCCCTGTAGTCCAGCCATAGGTGGCTTCTGCTGCTCAGCAAATGATTGGCAGCAAGAGGAATCAGGGGTATGGTCCCAGGGACCGGGGCCTGAGGTGACCACAGATCAACAGTCCTGAGTTGGTCTGTCACTGGGGGACCTGATGTACACCTGGTTTCCAGGGTCCAAGAAGGAGGTGGGGAGGGTGAGTTTGAGTTTTCCTCTCTGTCACAAGAGGGAGGGCCATGTAGATTGCCCTGGATGTGCACTGAAATATGCAAAAGTTCTGTTTACGTACATGAAATGTTGTCACCTCTCAGCCTGAGTGCTTTGAAGACAATAGAAAATAGAAATGTCGTATACTGGGAACTGGCCCTGTATGGGATTCACTATTGCAGAGTGTGGACACTTTGGAGCCAGCTGACCTTGGCTTACATATTTCCCTGTCCTTCCATTTGCTAGCAGTGTGACCTTGGGGCAAATGACCTAGCATCATTGCACTTCGGCTGCTTCTACTGTCAAATGTGCTTAATGATAACCATTGTCATCTAGCTGACAGGGTTGCAGTGAAAATAAAGTGAAATGCTCATTAATGGTCACCAGAGCCCCAGGAGAGGGGCAGGTGGGTCACAGAAGCAGCAGATTCTAGACTTGCTGCCCCTGAGACAGCTCACCATCCTCCTGCTGAGAGTGAGCACCGTGTGGCTGATGTTCCACATCCAGAGCCTTGTGTGTTTCAGCTGATGGAAGAAAGGTGGGATGGGAGGATCACCCCCCCCCCATATCTGCTGGAGTAGGGAGGTGGCTCCTTACAGGGTGTCTGCTGGATAATTCCAGGTGGGGTGCAGCCCTAGGCAGGGAGATACTACCTTACCCAGAACCCCCAGCACAGGCCCTGCACTACCCATTGCGTCTTTGCATGTGCTCAGCCAATTCCCACCAGAGCCTCCTCTCCCCCCCCACCCCAGTTCTGGACATTTGCTGATTTGTCCTCTATCCTGATATAGGGCAGAAAAATCCCTTTTCTTTGGAACTGAGAAGACGGTAGGGTAATAGAGTGACAATAGTCTCCAGGGCCCTTCCAGTTTGTCCTCCTTTCAAAGATAATAAAATGGCCTGAGAAAAAAACATGACTTACCCAGGCTTCTCAGAATGTGAGTGACAGCACTGGACTGGGACCAGGTCTCCTGAATGTGTCCTCCACCCTTGCCGCACGACAACCAAACCAAGTTTCCCACTAAAAGTTCCCCTTGAGAATATGTAAACAAGAGAAGATTATGACAGAGGCAGACCCTGCCTGACAGCTTCATACTTTCTTGTGGATGCTGTCACCTCTGTGACAGGCTCCTTGTCTCAGAGGCCTAGGGTCATGTGGTCAGTAAGACCTTACATATTCTAAAACTCCATTATTTTAGTTTTGTTTATTATATAATTATATTCATGACAGAAAGCTATACACTAAATCAGAGAAAGAAGAAAGTTAAAATGACCTCTAACTCTATCATCTGAATATAAATTCCATTAACATTTTTATTTATTCATTTCTGATATTTCTTCTGGGCATGTGCTCTGGAGTTTATGTGCATGAGTGTTTAGTATATTCTTTTAATTTAGATTAGAACTAGAATCATGTTATTTTGTTACTATCTTTTTTTGCTTTGTTTTCTAACCAAAATATTTTCCTATGTCAGCAAATATTTTTTATACAATTTTAGCAGAGCTGCATAATATTGATTCTTTAAATGTATCATAATTTTTATAACCAACATACTGTTAGTAAACATTTACAAAGGATGGTTTTAGTTTTGACTGTTATTAACACCAAATGTAGTGAGATTCCTACATTGAAATCTTTTTGCATGTATATGATTATTTTCTGGAAATTGAAATCTTGGATCAAGGTGTAGGATAGATATTAAATGGTAAATTATTCAGGAGAGGACAGTTGTACACTTGCTCCCAATGAAAAGCCTGCCTTTTCCAAGGGTCATGCGATCATATCAGTCACAGATATACAGCTTGTGGCCACAGAAATGTGGTGGTTCCTTGTCTAGTTGAAGTATGGAGGTTTCCAGACTCATGAATCTGAGCTCTGCAAAGCAGCTTCTCATTCTCTCCTCTGCAACTTTGACTTTTCAGGCCCATGCTCCTTCCCAAGAAAAGCAGGAAATAACCATTTTTTTTCATGAGTTATTAATTCATGTATTTTTTTTGTTTCACCCATTGCTTTTTCAGTGTTTTTTCCCCTGTATTAATACAGCAGCATTATCTACAATAGCCAAATTATGGAAGCAGCCCAAGTGTCCATTGACTGATGAATTGATTAAAAAATATATGGTATATATATACAATGGAATATTACTCAGCCATAGAAAAGAATGACATCTTTCCATTTGCAATGACATGGATGGAATTAGAGAGTATAATGCTAAGCGAAATGAGTCAGTAAGAGAAAGACAAATACCATATGCTTTCATTCCTATGTGGAATTTAAGAAACAAAAAAAATTAGCAAAGTGGAAAAACAGAGAGAGAGGCAAACCAAGAAACAGACTCTGAACTATAGAGAACAAACTAATGGTTACCAGAAGGGATGTCATTGGGGATATGAGTTAAATAGGTGATGGGGATTAAGGAGTGCATTTGTTCTGATGAGCACAGGGTTCTGTATGGGAGTGTTGAATCACCATATTGTACACCTGAAAGTAATATTACATTGTATGTTAAGTAACTGGAATTTAAATAAAAACTTAAAAATAATCTATTTTAAATGTTATCTTAATTGTATAAAATACAATTTCAGTAGGGAATATAACTCTTTCAAGATACAAAAATTAGATAGCATTTTTTCCCTGCATATATAATCCCTTAGGGGCAATCCATTAATTCAAAGAAAAAAAATCCATAGAGGGGGGCCTGGATGGTTCAGTTGGTTAAGCTTCTGACTTTGGCTCAGGTCATGATCTCATGGTTTGTCAGTTCGAGCCCCACATTGGGCTTGTACTGACAGTGCAAAGCCTGCTTCAGATCCTCTGTCTCCCTCTCTGTACCTCCCCCACTCTCTCTCTCTCAAAAATAAATAAACATTAATACACACACACATTGTGTGTGTGTATTTATATTTATACATATATATACATATATATACGTGTATATATATATATACATATATATACGTATATATATGTGTATATATATATATATATACACACATATATATATATGAATTTTAATCCATACATTTTCTGGGGCACCTGGGTGGCTCAGTTGGTTAAGCGTCCGACTTCGGCTCAGGTCATGATCTTGTGGACTGTGGGTTCGAGTCCTGCATCAGGCTCTGTGCTGATGGCTCAGAGCCTGGAACCTCGTTCGGATTCTGTGTCTCCCCCTCTCTCTCTCTCTCTGCCCCTCCCCCATTCATGTTCTGTCTCTTTCAAAAATAAATAAACATTAAAAAAAATCCATACATTTTCCATAATGGAGTCCAGCATTTGTCCTCAAAATTTTTTAAAATTCATTTTGCTTCACTGAATGTCACATACTACTTCTTATGCATAGAGTTATTGGACATCAGATACTTTCTCTTTACTTCCACATCTTTGCACTTTGCATCGCACAACTTATCTTTCAATTTAAGTTCTTCCAATACTGACAGATAAACTTATTCCCCCATGGAGAATTTACCTTTATTACCTACTTGTATTTATTTTGTAGTTTTCAGGGTTGCTACAAGACCAGGAATGTGTATAATATATTTCTCTCTTCTCAGTTCCAAGCATAGCATCAGGTACTCAACTGGCCAGGAGTAGTGTTTTTGGAAGCTCTCAAAATAACTGAAGAATTAAGAAAGCTTAGTTTAGTCTTTATAGTTTAGGAAAGAATAACTTTTACTGTATGGACATAGTGAATTGTAAAAATTCCAATTATGCTTTTTCTCCTAAAAAATATTGTATAATATTAAGTATTTAGTAGGCATACTATGTTACACACGATGATGAAAACTTATTAAACATTATTTTTTTTAATTTTTAAAGTTTATTTTTGAGAGACAGAGAGAAATAGGGCATGAGCGAGAGAGGAGCAGAGAAAGAGGGAGACACAGAATCTGAAGCAGGCCCTAGGCTCTGAGCTGTCAGCACACAGCCCGAAGCAGGGCTTGAACTCACGAACCGTGAGATCATGACCTAAGCTGAAGTCGGACACTTAACCAACCGAGCCACCCAGGTGCCCCTTAAACATTATTAACCAGAAGGTATGAGTTTTCTTGGACTGGGCAGGAGAAGCTCAAGATGAATCTAAATGTTCTGTTGTCCTGGAAAGTCAGGATATGCTGAAGGAATCATGGGGACATGTCAAAAGGTCATAAGATTCCAGCTGGAAGTGATTTCTACTGGCCAAAGCTGAGAATGTCTTAAAATTTTCAAAATAAAATTTCATAATAAATATAGTAATAGATTATAAACTGATTGAATAAAATAAGGATCCATGAGTCTGTTTGTTTATAAATAAATGAAAAAGAAATTCTACCTCTTTATAGTAGAATGTCAGCTAATAAATACAAAAGACATTTGGAGTTAGGAAATTACTATCTATTTTTTTTTCTTTTATTTATTTTTTTTTCTGAAATTTATTGACAAATTGGTTTCCATACAACACCCAGTACTCATCCCAAAAGGTGCCCTCCTCAATACCCATCACCCACCCTCTCCTCCCTCCCACCCCCCATCAACCCTCAGTTTGTTCTCAGTTTTTAACAGTCTCTTATGCTTTGGCTCTCTCCCATTCTAACCTCTTTTTTTTTTCCTTCCCCTCCCCCATGGGTTCCTGTTCAGTTTCTCAGGATCCACATAAGAGTGAAACCATATGGTATCTGTCTTTCTCTGTATGGCTTATTTCACTTAGCATCACACTCTCCAGTTCCATCCACGTTGCTACAAAAGGCCATATTTCTTTTTTTCTCATTGCCACGTAATATTCCATTGTGTATATAAACCACAGGAAATTACTATCTATAAGCTAGTGGATAGAAGTTAGAGAAGGAACAGGGTATTCACATAATCTCAAAGAATTTCCCCATAAATTATTTATTAAAGAGAGAATAGTGATTTTACAATGGAGAAACCTGGTAAACTCCGCATTAACTGAGTGATTAAAGCTAATCTCACCTATCTTGGGACAAACAGATATCCTGGCCTACTGATATGTTGCACTGAGGAGGATACAACATCATTGAAGTAGTATTCCTGACAAAAAATGGATAACCCAATCTTATAGAGAAACAATCTCATCCCAAATAACTAGTCTGTACTCTCTTTTTAAAAAATGTTTATTTATTTTGAGAGAGCATGAGCAGGGGAGGGGCAGACAGAGAGGAAAGAGAGAATCCCAAGCAGGCTCTGTGCTGTCAGCACAGAGTCTGACTCAGGGCTTGATCTCACGACCATGAGATCATGACCTGAGCCGAGATCAAGAGTCAGATGCTCGGCTGGCTGAACCACCCAGCTGTCCCTACTAGTCTTTAGTCTTAAAAAATTTCAGGTCAATAAAAGAAGGAAGTCTAAAGAACTGCTCCAGATTAAGGGGAGACTAGAGAGATATGATTAGTAAATGCAGTGCAATGCATGATAATGGATTGGATCCTGGACTGGGAGGAGAATAGCTATAAAAAATAATTTTGATGTGATATCTCAGTGTGGTTTTGATTTGTATTTCCCTGATGAGGAGTGATGTTGAGCATCTTTTCATGTGCCTGTTGGCCACCTGGATGTCTTCTTTAGAGAAGTGTCTATGTCTTCTGCCCATTTCTTCACTGGATTATTTGTTTTTCGGGTGTGGAGTTTGGTAATTTCTTTATAGATTTTGGATACCAGCCCTTTATCTGATATGTCATTTGCAAATATCTCTTCCCATTCCTTCCATGGGGGGTGGGATGGAGGGGAAAGTGGGTGATAGGCATTGAGGAAGGCATCTGTTGGGATGAGCGCTGGGTGTTGTATGGAAACCAATTTGACAATAAATTTCATATTAAAAAAATAAAAAATAAAAATTAAAAAAATAATTTTGAACGGTTTAAAAAATCTGTAATGGGCTGTTGATTAGATGATAGTATTCAATTAATATTCAATTTCCTAACTTTGATAATTTTACTATGGATACCTATGAAAAAGTAGGTGTTTCAGAAAACATTACGTGTGTGTATACATACATAAATATATACACACGTATACATATATAGAGAAAGAGGGAAATAGACTGATAATGTGAATGAGGAAAAATATAAACGGTTGGAGAATCTGGGTAAAGGTTGGGGAGTTCCTTATGCAGATCTTCCTTGGCTTACACTGAGATTACATCCTGATAAACCCTCAAAAGTTGAAATTATAGCAAGTCAAAAATGCATTTGATACACTTAACCTACTGAATATCATAGCTCAGCTTAGCTTACCTAAAATGTGCTCAGAACATCTAAAGTAGCCTCCAGTTGGGAAAAATCATCTGACACAAAGCTTATTTTATAATAATGTGTGAATATCTTATATAATTTATTGAATCCTGGACTGAAAATGAAAAACAGGATGGTTGTATGGGTACAGAACAGTTGTACGTGTTGCAGTTGTTTACTGTTACCGTGTGGCTGACTAGGAGCTGTGGTCGCTGCCACTTTCTAGCATCACAAGAGAAGATCATATCACATATTGCAGCCCTAGAAAATACCCAAATTAAAAATTTGGAGTACAGTTTCTACTGAATGTGTATCCCTTTCTCAATGTCATAAAATCAAAAAATCATAAGTCAAACCATTGTAAGTCAGGGATCATCTGTATTATTCTTGCAATTCTTTTGCAAGTTTAAAATTATCTCAAAGTCAATAAAAAGACATTTTTTTTGGCATAAAAACAGACACTCAGATCAATGGAGCAAAATAGAGAACCCAGAAATGGACCCACAAACATATGGCCAATTAATCTTTGACAAAGCAGGAAAGAATATCCGATGGAATAAAGACAGTCTCTTCAGCAAGTGGTGCTGGGAAAACTGGACAGCAACATGCAGAAAAATGAACCTGGACCACTTTCTTATACCATACACAAAAATAAACTCAAAATGGATGAAAGACCTCAATGTAAGACAGGAAGCCATCAAAATCCTCGAGGAGAAAGCAGGCAAAAACCTCTTTGATATTGGCCGCAGCAACTTCTTACTCAACAACACATCTCCAGAGGCAAGCAAAACAAAAGCAAAAGTGAATTATTGGGACCTTATCAAAATAAAAAGCTTCTGCACGGCAAAGGAAACAATCAGCAAAACTAAAAGGCAACCGACAGAATGGGAGAAGATATTTGCAAATGATATATCAGATAAAGCGTTCGTATCCAAAATCTATAAAGAACTTATGAAACTCAACACCCAAAAAATGAATGATCCAGTGAAGAAATGGGCAAAAGATATGAATAGACACTTCTCCAAAGAAGACCTCCAGATGGCCAACCGACACATGAAAAAATGCTCAACATCACTCACCATCAGGGAAATACAAATCAAAACCACAATGAGATATCACCTCACACCTGTCAGAATGGCTAACATCAATAACTCAGGCAACAACAAAGGATCTCTTTTGCACTGCTAGTGGGAATGCAAACTGGTGCAGCGACTCTGGAAAACAGTATGGAGGTTCCTCAAAAAAATTAAAAATAGAGCTACCCTACGACCCAATTGCACTACTAGTTATTTATCCAAGGGATACAAGTATGCTGTTTTGAAGGGACACATGCACCCCGATGTTTATAGCAGCACTATCAACAATAGCCAAAGTATGGAAGAAGCCCAAATGTCCACTGATGAATGAATGGATAAAGAAGATGTGGTATATATATATATACAGTATTACTCAGGAATCATAAAGAATGAAATCTTGCCATTTGCAAGACATGGATGGAACTAGAGGGTATTATGCTAAGTGAAATTAGTCAGTCAGAGAAAGACAAGTATCATATGACTTCACTCATATGAGGACTTTTAAGACACAGAACAGATTAACACAAGGGAAGCAAAAATAATATAAAAACAGGGAGGGGGACAAAACATAAGAGACTCTTAAATTGGAGAACAGAGGGTTACTGGAGGGGTTGTGGGAGGGGGGATGGGTTAAATGGGTAAGGGGCATTAAGGAATCTACTCCTGAAATCACTGTTGCACTGTATGCTAATTTGGATGTAAACTAAAAAAATAAAATTAAAATTAAAAAAATAAAAAATACATTTTTGAGACAAACAGGGAAGTGTGAACACTAACATTAAATAATATTAAGGAATTGTTTATATTTTTAAATGCTATAATGGTATGATTAAAACAAGTGCTCTATTTGAAATATTTATTGAACTGTTTAGAGAGGAAATGGTAGCATGTTTGGGATTTGCCTCAAAACAATCAGAGTGTTTTTTTGTTTGGAGAGAGAGACAGAGAGCACAAGCAAGGGAGGGGCAGAGGGAGACGGAGAAAGAAAATCTCAAGCAAGCTCCATGCCCAGCACAGGGTCTGACATGGGGTCCAATCTCATGAGAGTTGGATGTTTGAATGAGCCAACCAGGTGCCCCCAGAGTGGGTTTTTATAGGTGAACAAGATTGGCTATATGTTGACAATTGTTGAAGCTCGTTGGTGGGTATTTGGGTGTTCATTATGCTATCCTATTTTTGTGTAAGTTTGAGTATATCCATAATAAAAGCAAAACTTAAGGAAAATTAAAAGCAAAAAAATATATACCAACTTCCTATCTATTCAGGAGTGGCTACTTTCTACTATCCTTTGATTTACTCCAAAGTCCCACACACATTTCTCACACTCTCCCCTTCCCACTCATGCTCATGCTCTTGTGAAATCCATTCTCCTTAAATGTAGACAGAATCAACCACTAGTTTCTAATCAACAGAATATGGCAAAGGTGATGGCTGTCACTCCCTTGACTATATTACATAGCATCAAAGACCACCTGTTACTGCCATCCATTAGGTTAGTTATGTATGCCTGCCTTCTTTGTCTTTGCAGACTAAAAGACATCCCCATTGCTGGCTTGATGAAATAAGCAGTAATGGTGAGGAAGTCCATTTGGCAAGGGGCTGTGAGTAGTCTCTAGGAACTGTACGTGGACTTTAAGATCTGAGGATGGCTTCTGGCTGACAACCAGTAAGGAACTGGAGCCCTTAGTCTTAGAGCCAAAAGGATATGAATTCTGTCAGCAACACAAATGAATTTGGAAGATGATTCTTAGTCAAGCCTCTGGATGAGAACGCAGCCTGGTTGGCACTTGGATTGCAGTCTTGTGAAACCATAAGTAGAAAACTCAGTTAAGCTCTGCCTAGACTTCTGACCCCTGAAACTGTGAGATAATGCGTATTTTTTTTTAAGTTTATTTGTTTATTTTTGAAAGACAGAGGGAGAGAGAGAGGATCCCAAGCAGGCTCCGCACAGTCAGCACAGAGCTGGATGTGGGGCTTGAACTCACAAACCGTAAGATCATGACCTGAGCCAAAATCAAGTTAAACACTTAACAGACTGAGCCATCCAGGTGCCCCACATGTTTTTTTTTAAGTTGCTGAACTTGTAGTAATTTGTTATGCTACAATAGAAAAATAATATAGATTTTTGTATCTGGACGTGAGGTACTGCAGTAACTAATACTTAAAAATGTGGGATTGTTGGGGCACCTGGGTGGCTCAGTCGGTTAAGCAGTCAACTGAGGCTCAGGCCATGATCTCACTGTTCATGAATTCGAGCCCTGCGTCGGGCTTTGTGCTAACAGCTCAGAGCCTGGAGACTGCTTCAGATTCTGTGTCTCCCTTTCTCTCTGTCTCTACCCTGGGTTTTCTATTTGGTTTCATTGATCTATGTGTCTATTTTTGTGTCAGTACCATATTGTTTTGATTACTACAGCCTTGTAGTAAATGTTGCAATCTCGGATTATGATACCTCCAGTTTTGTTCTTCTTTTTCAGGATTGCTTTGGGTATTCAGGGTTTCTTGTGCCTCCATACAAATTTTAGCTGTGTTTGTTCCAGTTCTGTGAAAAAAGCTATTGGTATTTTGATAGGGATTGCATTAACTGTGAAGATTGCATTGGGTAGTATTGACATTTTAAAAATATTTGTTCTTCCAACCCATGAGCATGGAATATCTTTCCATTTGTTTGTGTTGTCTTCAATTTCTTCCATTAATGTTTTATAGTTTTCAGAGTACATGTCTTTCACCTGCTTCATTAAGTTTATTTCTAGGGATTTTATTATTTTGGGTGCAAGTGTAAATGGGATTGTTTTCTCAATTTCTCTTTCTGATGTTTCATTATTAGTACAAAGAAATGCAACATATTTCTGTATATTGATTTTGTATCATGCAACCTTACTGAATTCATTTATCAGTTCTAGTAGTTTTCAGTGGAGTCTCTAGGGTTTTCTGTATGTGTCATCTGCAAATAGTGACAGTTTTACTTCTTCCTTGCCAATTTGGATGCCTCTTATTTCTCTTTGTTGTCTGACTGGTATGACTAAGACTTCCAGTACTAAGTTGAATAAATGTGGCGAGAGTAGATATCCTTATCTTGTTCCTGCCCTTAGGGGAAAAGCACTCAGTTTTTCCTCATTGAGGATGATGTTAGCTGTGGGTTTTTCATATATGTCCTTTATTATGTTGAGGTATGTTCCCTCTAAACTTACTTTTTTGACAGTTTTTATCATGAGTGGATTTGTACTTTGCCAAATACTTTTCCTGCATCTATTGAAATGATATTATCTTTATCTTTTCTCTTATTGATGTGATGTATCACATTGATTGATTTGTGAATATTGAACGAGAAACAATGCTGCTTAAGTCCCCAGAAAACTCCCTTGTAAAGGACCATCAGGGATTGGCTCTCAATCTCCTAGCAGGTTTGGAAAAGATCTTTGTGATGTGATGATTCTCATAACCTCTTTTAGGGACTGAAGCATTTTTAGTATCTCCACCATTGCCTCTTTTTGTCTTGAGCCTTTGAAAATGCCTTCCCTCAGTTCTTAACCAGAGAACTTACTTAATTCCTCCTTCATCATCAAATTGGTCCTCTTCAACTTTCTGTAAGTGTCTGTAAGGCTTGATATATGTAAAGACCCTTTCTCTAGCCTGACATTCTCTAAAGATGTTTTAATCTTTGCATACTCCTTTTAAACAGTGCTAAACTTATCAATGAGTTGGGACTTCTCTGTGCAGCCAGTGTTTCTGCAAACTGCTTTTCGTGTCTTACATAAAGTTGACTTCTAACAGAACAAGTCTGAATATAAATGAGACCCATCAATAAGTCAATGACAGGTGGACACTACTGTGTCCCACCAGAGACCATGGAAATTGAGTCATGGACTCAGGCCATTGGACAGCAGCCCTACTATCGCCTCAGCCAGCTTCCCAAAGATCATCCCAAAACCAAACTCTGGAGGATCACAGCCCCTTCCATGGTGCTGATCCACTACAAGGCTTTACCCAGTAACTGTGGATCCATCAGTCACAACAAAACCTGAGGAATACCCCAACATCCTGCCTAGGACCCAACCAGCAGCTGGCAGCTTAGATTGGTCAGTCTAGACTGGTTGATGGTATGGGTGATTTGTAAATAAAATGTGCTTTTTTCAATTACTGTCTAATAATCATTCCCATTTTCATCTTATTATTTTTTCATCAATGTAAAATTTAAATATCATGAAATGTGCCGGTCTTAAGTATATGTTTTAGCAAATTGGTAAAATCTTATATCCCCCCAACACTACCCAACAATCTAGCAATATATGGACCATGTTCATTGGCACAGAATATAATCCTCTGTAATTTTTCAATCAATACCCACCTAACCTCATCATTTACAACCACTGTTTCGATTTCTGTTCACATACATAACTTTTTCAGATTCTTGAAATTCATAAAAATGAAATAAATCACAATGCACCCTTTCATGCCTGCCTCTTTTACTCAAAATGTTTTTGAGATGCATCCATGTTTTTAATGTAGATAATCAGTTCAGTTGTTTGCATGGCTATGGTATTTGGCTTTGTATGAATATATCACAAAATATCCATTCGCTTACTGAGGGAATTTTGGGTTGCTTCAAGTGTAGAGAATATGAAAATTAATGCATAGGTCCTTTTTTAAAAAATAAATGTGATTTTATTCCCCTGGATGAATACCTGAGAGTAGAAATGCTGGGTAGGTGGATGCTAAATTCTTTTGTAAATTTTGGAAACAGCTTTATTGAGGTATAATTTACATGTCATAATTTTATCCACTTAAATATACAACTCATGGGTTTTTTGATAAATGTAAAGAATTGTGTATCCATCATAGTCCACTTTTAGAGTAATTTCATCCACCCCAATAAGATCTCTCAAACTTTCTTTATTGTCTGTATTTGACAAAATCAGTCTATCTCTCCTTGACATGCTTCCATTACTTAGTTTCCAGTTGACTACATTCTAATGTTTGTTTTGTTTTGTTTTTCTTTCTGACTTCACTGGACTTTCTTTTTCTGCTTCATTGCTGGTTTCCCTTTTTCTCCCAAACCTCTCAGCATTAGTTTTGACTGAAGATGTAATTAGTTCTCAGACCCTTTTCTTCCTTGGCAACTCATCCACTTGTTGTCTTCATCCAGTTTCTTAGCTTTAAATGCCATCTGTATTATCATGACTTCTACATTTATTTATCATTTCCATACATTGCAGATTTACACCCAGATAGTCACCTCCACATGTGTATGTGGGCATATAATGTGTCAAAACTAAACAAGACTTCTCCCCTGAACCTGTTCTCCTTCAGTCTCCCCTTTTCCATGAAGCAACTCCATCCTGAAAGGTGTTCAGGCCTTAGAATTTTGGTCTTTCTTGACTTCTTCCAGTATGTACACTTCATTTCCCCCCACCCCAAGCTTCAGAATATCCACATCTGACCACTTCTTTGCCTCCCATTATTCTTCCTGGTCAGTCACCATCACCTCTTGAGAAGATAACTGTGGCTGCTTCTAACCATGCTTCTTATCCTGCCCCTGCCCCAAAATCTATTCTCTACCCAGCACCAGAGGATCCAGTCAGGTCACTCAGTCTCCTGATAGATTTCCACTCATAAGATACAAGCCAAAATGCACACATACTTGTGAGTCCTACATGATCTGACCCCTGGTTACCTCTCTGATATAGCTCCACAGTTGGGCACTTACTCCACTCCAACCTCACAGGCCTTCTGTTCCTGGAGAGCACCAAGCTGATCCTGCCCCAGGGCTTGGCATTTGTTCTTCCCTTTGCTTTGAATACCTGACCCCTGACACCCACATTGTGGTCTCCATTCTTCCCTTCATATCTTTGCTCAGAAGTCTCCTTGGGGGCACGTGGGTGGCTCAGTCTGTTACACACCCAATCCTTGGTTTTGGCTCAGGTCATGATCTCATGTTTTGTGAATTCAAGTCCTGCATTGGGCTCTGTGCTGAGAGTGTAGAGCCTGCTTGGGATTCTCTCTCTCTCTCTCTCTCTCTCTCTCTCTCTCTCTCCCTCTCTGTTCCTCCCACATTCTCTCTCTCTCTCTCTCTCTCTCTCTCAAAATAAATAAATAAACTTTAAAACAGTCTCCTTGCCAATGAAGTCCTCCAAGATCCCTTGTAGTGATAATCCAGGAGGAACAACAATGACCCCTCCACACATTACCACCTCTCACCACCTTCCTAGTTGATTTCTCTTTATAGTCCTCATTATCTTTTACATGTCAAGTATCATCCTTGTTTGTGTATTGTCTCTCCTTTCTCACTAGGTTGTAAGTTTAATGAAGACAGGAATTTCTTCCCATTTTTCCAATGCTTTGTCTCTAATACCCATTACAAAATAGGCACACAATAAATGCATTTTGAAATAATGACTGAATTACACAAGATCAAAAAAATTATTTTATTATTTTTTATTTAATAACTCTGTGAGTTGATCCAAATCTGCATGTGGACACACATGTTACCATTTTCTAGCCACTCCTTAGTCTTCTGATATAAAATTAATGTCCTTGAAGATCTCCCTGGGAAATATCTATAAACTTAGAAAGTTTAAGTAGTAAAAAAAAAAAGAATGAGGAAAAACTAAAATAAAATTAGTAATGAAGTATACCTACTGGCCATGGAACCTCATCTTGGGGCTACTTGTAGTAGGTGATTCATGAGAGGGAAATAATCTGTCTCTTCTGTGTTTGCTATCTAAGTGTAAGAAATGTGTGGACATGGATGTATATTTGACCAACATGGGAAGTCACAGCTCTGGAAATCTTGTCTTTATCTGCTTCTGCTCCCTCCAGGTTTGGCCTCTTGCAGAACTTACAATCAGGTTCAGTCCTTGGGAATTTTCTAGGAATGTCTGTTTTTTCTTGCTACAGAACTGAGAGATTAAAGCCATTTGGGTCGTCCTCATGCATAAGGCACAGGCTGGGGATTGGAGTTCCCACAAGGACATTTTATTGTACCCATGTGTTGAGAGAGGTCATCGAGAGGACATGACCACTGGTTGACCTGTGAATTGGACCCCAGCAATCAGCGGTTCTTCACACCCTCCCCTATCCTTGGAATGTCAGTTCTGCTTGCCTTCTCTGCTCTTAGAAGCTGCTCCAAGGACATAGCCTTGAGATAGTTATGTGATGTTGAAACCATCGGGACATGTGGCCTCCTAGCATCAAGACATATACACGACTCAACACAGTTAAAGCCTCTATATAAACTTAGGATTTGGCAAGTGTGTGCAGAGATCTATTTGTCCTGTGGCTGCCAAAGGGAAGCCTCATATTAAAGTTCCCTTGCTTATTAAACCTGCCACTTACCAACCTGGAGTGTGCTGCCTCTTTCTTTAGTATCTCCCTATCCTCTGAGTTTCATATTATGCCTGGGTGTCACAGACTTTGAGTCTGGAGTTCTCTCTTGTCCAGCAATAGAGGGAATGCAGAATTGAATACGAGAGAGGCTAGTGTCCTGGAGGATACAAGAACCTTGAGTAAGGGTCCTTTCTTGATATTTATTATGATCAGAAGGCTTACATACATCATGGGCATGCAGAAACAATAAAACAGTAACCATTAACTCATGTGTGTGAGAAAAAACGGATTTTTGAAGAGATGCGGTGTTAGGGGTTAGGATCAATACAAATAAAAATCTCAGTGCTGAGCAGAAGGCCATTTACTGCAGGCATCAGGCACTGTATGTGTTTATCTTAACTTTTCTAGGGACTAAGACAGCTAAAACATGCTACCTCAGGGTTAACAAGGCCTTTTTCAGACTAATTAGCCCTGGGCGCTTTTGCCCTGCTGCAACAGCTTTCTGCTTCTACCTGTTCTCAGATGCTTTTGTCCTGTGGAAGTGGCTTTCCCTGCTCTATGCTTTGTTCTACCCTGGGTGCTTTCGCCCTGTGGTGGCTTTTTGCCCTAAACATTGTTAACCCATTGATGCAAGCTCAGAGAATTCTTAAACTTATTCCCCACACCTGGGAAGTTTCCAAGGCGCTTACAAACCAATACCCTAGCTTGAGGATGAGTACTCTGGCACTTATTCAAACTTGACTTGTTGGTGAAGGCCTTGTCACAGTACATACATAGGGATTTTCTCCTATCCACTGATGCTGTTGCAGCTGATATTTACTTGTGAAAGATTTCCCACAGTCACCACATTCATAAGGTTTCTCCCCAGTAATTTACCACATTGATTATGTTCACAGAATTTCTCACCTGTATGAGAATTAACACAGTATAAGAAAAACTATGAGTACAATTTTGTGAACTGTGGACTCATGTGAATTCATAATTTCTCCTCCTATTCAATGTATTCTTATGATGAAAGCAACATGACTCAAAGGTCTATTTTGGTTTTCCTTATATTTCTCTATCCGGTCATCATCTTGCCACCGTTTTCTATTAATAATGGAAACAATGAATAGTTCCTATTGAATTCACCCACTATCTCATTGTGAAATAAGCTTTTAAAGAAATCCTGTCATAGGGTTTAAATCCTACACTTTCCTCCTAAAAAGAGAGAAAAGAACGTGAAATGGAAACATAGAATAATTAACCAAATATAGATGAGCTCCATGCAACTGATCCAGGTTGGATAGAGGGACATCAGGTGATGATGACAATGATGATGATAGTTATAGGAAACACTCCTATGGTTTCTGCTATATGCTATGTACTTATAAGACATTTAGGCCAGGCCAGGCACTGTTCTAAGTGATACATATGTACATACACACATACATACATACATGCCTTTAAACTCATTTAATCCTCACAGCAATCATCTATGTTAGATATTATTATACATGTTTCTAGAAGAAACTAAAGTTCAGAATGAGTAAATAATTTTTCCAGGATAACATGGGTAATATATAAGAGAGATTAAATTTAAACTAAGGCAGCATGTCTCCACTTACATAGATTATCTGATACACAGTTAGGTAAACCTCATCTTTATCCTAAATAATACATCAAGTTACCTGAAAGGGTAAATGACTAATAGTTCAATGATTTGTATAGAAGATGAAGTATAGTACGTCTTTAATATTAATAAAATTAATAAGTTATACTATTATCCAATTCTACCAAATTTTAAGATGCTGATCATGATTGGATCACAAAGTCCAGGGTTTTTTTCTCTTTTGAGAAGTCAGGCTAAGGGTGCCTCGGTGGCTCACTCAGTTAAGTGTTCAACTCTTGGTTTTGGCTCAGGTCATGATCTCACAGTTTTGGGGGTTTGAGTCCCACATTGGGCTGTGTGCTGGCAGCACAGAGCTTGCTTGGGATTCTCTCACTCCTCCTCTCTCTATGCCTACCCCACTTGTACTGTCTCTGTCTCTCTCAAAAATAAATAAATAAACTTAAAAAAATCAGGCTAAAGTACTAGAATCTAGGACTTTGTCTTGTCCCCCCAAACTTCACCATTTGTTCACTCTTATGTTGTACTCCTTATATCCCCAAGCCCCTTTCCTTTATTCTGTAGATTTAAAACATGCCAATTCATAGGCATGGACTGGGAACTTTTTCCAACTTTTTAGTACATTTAGTGTATATATACAAAACTTACTAGAGCGGACAATATTTAGTTAACAACTACCAACTTTCAATGTAAAAAGTTCATTCCTATGCTGAAAATAGTTCTTTAGCACTCTGAGCCCACAAACTTAAAGCAGTACAAAAATGGTCACTAGTTTGGAAAAAATAGCTATGAAGGTGAGTTTGCATTCTACTAGTCATGAACATTTCCTCAAAAAATCCAGTTTATTCCCAAATCCAATAATTATTCACACTCTTCTTCCATTAACCTTGCTTTTTCTGCTCCTTTGTGCCAATTCAAAAGGTACAGGTGATTCATAGATCAGTTAAGAGCCCTATGCTCTGAAAATTAACTCACAACCTCACTACATCTCTAGGAAGACATTGTTTTCTGTGAATTTTAAGAGCAAACATTATCTATTCTAACCACTTTGATGCCTTTTTAGTAAGAGTTGTCCACTTTACTGAAATGAGTACTGAACAAAGGCTAAATTCTTTTTTGTCTTTAAGCCATGGTTTCCCTTACCACTAACAATCTGTTTCTTTGAATTATTTTTGACACACTTAAAAAATGCCACTGGAACAAAACATTCTGGTTTGCCTATCTCCACAAAACCAATAATTTCAGTACTTGAACTGGTTTCTATATTTTTCCATTAGAAAATTTAAGAATAGGGGCACTTGGATGGTTCAGTCGGCTAAGTGTCCAACTTTGGCTCAGGTCATGATCTCACAGTTCATGTTTTTTTTTTTAATTTTTAAAAATTTACATTCAAATTAGTTAGCATATAGTGCAACAATGATTTCAGGAGTATATTTCTTAGTGCCCCTTATCCATTTATCCCATCCCCCCTCCCACAACCCCTCCAGTAACCCTCAGTTTGTTCTCCATATTTATGAGTCTCTTCTGTTTTGTCTCCCTCCCTGTTTTTATATTGTTTCCCTTCCCTTATGTTCATCTGTTTTGTCTCTTAAAGTCCTCATATGAGTGAAGTCACATGATTTTTGTCTTTCTCTGACTTTCACTTAGCATAATACATTCCAGCTCCATCCATGTAGTTGCAAATGGCAAGATTTCATTCTTTTTGATTGCTGAGTAATACTCCATTGTATAGATATACCACATCTTCTTTATCCATTCATCCATTAGTGGACATTTGGGCTCTTTCCATACTTTGGCTATTGTGGATAGTGCTGCTATAAACATGGGGGTGCATGTGTCCCTTTGAAACAGCACACCTATATCCCTTGGATAAATGCCTAGTAGTGCAATTGCTGGGTCATAGGGTAGTTCTATTTTTAGTTTTTTGAGGAACCTCCATACTGTTTTCCTCACAGTTCATGAGTTAGAACCCCGCATTGGGCTCTGTGCTGACAGCTCAGAGCCTAGAGCCAGTTTCAGATTCTGTGTCTCCCTTTCTCTCTGCCCCTCCCCCACTTATGCTCTGTCTCTGTCTCTCTCAAAAATAAACATTAAAAATCTTTTTTAAAAAAAGAAAATTTAAGGGGCGCCTGGGTGGCGCAGTCGGTTAAGCGTCCGACTTCAGCCAGGTCACGATCTCGCGGTCCGGGAGTTCGAGCCCCGCGTCAGGCTCTGGGCTGATGGCTCAGAGCCTGGAGCCTGTTTCTGATTCTGTGTCTCCCTCTCTCTCTGCCCCTCCCCCGTTCATGCTCTGTCTCTCTCTGTCCCAAAAATAAAAATAAAAAAAAAGAAAATTTAAGAATAAAATATTGCTATTGCTTTTATTCTTAAAGATTAAAAAAAAAAAGATCTAGGATAGAAACGATCATATACCCCACAACTTAAAAACATATCTGTATATGAATATTTCTGGAAGGAAAACTAAGAAATGGTTAACATTCCTAGTCTCTGGGAAAGAGAACTGGGGACAGAGGTGGAAGTGAGATTTTTCACTGTGTACTCTTTCACACTTCTTGAATTTCAAATCTTGTGAATGTATTACCTCTCCAAAAATTTTAAATTAAAAAATAAAGGGGAATAGATTCTATTTGTTCTGAGTTTCTGTGGTATGGGAATCAAGAAAGGAAAAGAATATTAGATTCTGGATTAAGGAACTAATTTTATGGAACAGGTGAAACCTTTATCTAAATTGTCAGAGCCCTAAATAACCAATAGCCTAGATGGAGAAAGGAATTTCACATGTAAGAAACATTAAGAAAACTGAAGTCAAGCATAAGGTATGGAAGATATATAGATATAAGGTTAAACTGGAAATAATGTGGCCTGTTGTCACTGACAGGAGTGCTACATAATGGGGAATAACTTCAATTTTATTTCATAAAGCTAGTATGAGATGAATATCATGGTTCAGGTAATGAAATTTGGTAACAGTATCTAAAATGAATTTGTTGGGGCCTGGATGGCTCAGTTGGTTAAGTGTCTGACTTTGGCTCAGGTCACAATCTCGTGGTTCATGCGTTCGAGCCCCACATCGGGCTCTGCACAGACAGTGTGGAGCCTGCTTCAGATACCCTCCCCACACACTCTGCCCCTTCCCTGACCAATCTCTCTCTCTCTCAAAAATAAATAAATATTTTAAAAAATGAATTTGTTAAAAGCCAGAATTAGATAATCCCATTAAGGACGGAATAATCCAAACATGATAAAATATAAACTGATAGATATGACTTACAAAAAGGCATTTAAATAGCACTTTCAGAAAGACAAAAAAGGGTAGGAATTTCAGAGTGTAGAATTTAGAGGAGAGAAAATTTTTTGATTCAGACAATGAAGATTCCAGCTACTATACTGAGAATGAGAGAATTGAATAGCTGTGAGAAATGTCATTTCACATTGGTAAATATGGCACTACAGTACAGTTGTAATGCAAGGACTAAATGTATCACTATATGAGTCAATAGAATAGGAAACTAGACTTCTGGGGAAGATGGTGGAGTAGAAGGATCCTAGGCTCACCTTGTCCCATGGATACACCTAGATAATACCCACATTAGTGTAAATAACCCAGAAGACACCTCAAAGACTAGCAGAACAGACTCTCCACAGTTAAATGTTGAGAGAGGCCACATCAAAGAGTGTAGAAAGGGTGGAGATACACGGTTGGGAGCCAAATGGACCTGCGGGATTGTCCCTGGAGGGAGGAATACTGTGGGTGCAGGGAGAGGGAGGAGCAGAACCCACACCAGGTACACGAGGCATGGGGGACCCACGCTGGAAAGATAAATCCCCATAACATTTGGCTTTGAAAACTAGATGGGCCTCATTTTATGAATTTTTACAATCAGTGGAGTGTAACACCTGGAACTTTAAAAATCAGAAGTTAGGCTCTGGGAGAGCCATAGGGTAAGAGGAAACTGAGTTCTTGCACTTGAAGAGACAGCATAACAAACAGCTCCATTGAGATACAGCACAGAAGCAGCAGCTTGAAAAATGCCTATGTATACGGGAGGAAGATTTACTTAATAATCTCATAATGTATGCTGGAGGGTCAGGGATCTTTGAGAGATTTTTCCAAAAGCAAAGGAGCTGGAAGGAACCATTTCCCTCCCCCAACACCCAGCCTAGATATACAAACACCTGCAGGAATGAGGCCAGTGTGAACACTCTCCATCTAGCTTGCAAACAGCAGGCCCTGCCTCCATGCATTTCTGTGGATATTCACCCACCAACTCCCTTGCACTCAGCAGAAGTTTCCCCAGGTGGCCACAGGTCCTTTCAGGTGGCATACCAATGGAAACCTTGCTGGCACTGTGCACCCCACCCCCGAAATTGTCCTGTGGACATGGCCTCCAACATGCCCTTGGTAGGAGTCCATACAAATCTGTGTAACAAGCCTGGCAGTGTGCAAACAGCCCCAACAGGGGCCAGCAGAACTCCAAAGTAACTGCTAACCCAGGGAGAGAGGAAGATAATCACAAATACCAGTCCAACTGCAGCACCAGCAGTGGGCTGGAGGCAGACATCTGGTCTGACTGCAGGCCCTGCTGACCAATGAAAACCTCTCAGAGGACAACACAGGGAAAGTGCCGTGCAGTTTGGTACTGCTGCAGCTCTGGTAAACACCTGGTCTGATTCAACTCAAGCCCAAGTCAGCCCCAGACTGGTCCACTAACAACAGAAGGACCAAACCCTTTGCACAACAGACAAAGAGAGCCACTGCAGATAACAGGACTGAAGGCAAATGCAGGTTGGCCATAAGAGCAGGGCATACACAACACACATAGGAAACACCCCTTAAAGTGCCAGGTTCTGGTGAACAAGAGACATTGCACTGCAGGGCACTACAAGACCTCTTCTTTATAAGGCCACTACCTTTAAGAGTGAGAGATACAGCAGATTTTCCTAACACATAGAAACAGACACTGAGAGTTATACAAAATAAGTACACAAAGGAATATGTCCTAAATGAAAGAACAGGACAAGATCACAGCAAGAGAGCTAAACAAAACAGAGATAAGTAATGTGCTTGGTAGAGAATCTAAAATAATAGTCATAAAGATACTCACTGGACTTGAGAGAAGAGTGGAGGAACTTGGTGAGTCTCTCAACAAACAGATATAAAATATTAAAAAGAGCCAATGAAATGAAGAACTCAATAACTGAAACTAAAAATACACTAGAGGAAATAAAATAGTAGACTAAAGGAAGCAGAATAATTAATCAGCAACCTGCAGGACAGAGTAATGGAAAGCAATCAAGCTGAATAGGAGAGAGAAAAAAGAATAACAAAAAATGAAAATAGGTTAAGAGAACTCAGCAACACCATCAAGTGAAATAACATCCCATTACAGGGATCTCAGAAAGAGAAGAAAGATAAAAAGGGGGCAGAAAATGTATTTGAAGAAATAATAGCTGAAAACTTCCTTAATCTGAGGAAGGAAACAGAAATCCACATCTAGGAGGCACAGAGATCCCCCCCCAACAAAATCAACCCAAGAAAGTTCACTCCAAGACACATAGTAATTAAAATGGTAAAAAGTGGTGATAGAGAATTTTAAAAGCAGCAAGATAAAAGAAGACAGTTACATACAAGAGAAACTCCATAAAGCTAACAGCTGATAGCTTTACAGAAACTTTGCAGGCCAGAAGGGAGGAGCATGATATATTCAAAGTGCTGAAAGAAAAGAAACCTGCAACTAAGAATATCCATCAATTATAGGCCAATATCCTCAGTGGTCAACACTGAGGAGTGGAGGGAAAATAAATAGGAAGTTGTTTTTAGTGATTTTTCACCAAGATATCCCATATGGTATGCTCATTAAATACCTACTTATACCTAACATTGTGCAGGAAGAAAATATCTAATGAGAATTTCTCCTATTGGGGCATCTGGATGGCTCAGTTGGTTGAGTATCGAACTCTTGATGTCAGCTCAGGTCTTGATCTCAGGATCATGAATTCGTGGAACTAATCAATCAATCAATCAATCCGGATTAAATTAACCTCTCTTTAAATCTTCTAGTTCTTTTAGGAAATACCTGGAATTCACTTATTAACCAGTTACCAGACATTATGCTAGGTTTTGTGGCCACAGAGATATATTATGCATGCTTCCAGATTTCTAGAAACTTAAGAGACTTGAAAACATACAAGTAAATAGAGGAGTTCACTAAGATGTTTTAAAAGGAGCATGACTGAAATATATGCAGAGCACATTCTGGACCAAAAAGGGAAAAATCTAAATTCTGCCTGGGAGTGTAAGTTTAAGGTTCACAGAGTGAGTGACCTTTAAGTTGGACAATAAAAAGTATGCTGCAGGATGAATGGGGGGAAATATTTTCCTACAAAAACAAGAGCCAGGTGTGGAGACAGAAAAATACATGGTGAGTTCAGAGAAGAGCTAATTAGTCTATATAAGAGGAGAAGAGTTTGTGCGATATGTCAGGAAGGTGGTTATGAAATATAATTACAAGAAAGTGGGCTGGAGTCTGATCATGGAACAAGTATGCATTTCTTTCCTGTAATCAATACATTTCCACTGAGCTGTTTTACATGGAGGAAACATGATCTGATTTTTAAAAACAGCTTTATTAAGTCATAATTGACATATAATAGACAATGTATTTAAAATATACAATTTGATAAATTTTGACACCTGTATTACCCACAAAATCCCAATAGTAAATATATCCATCTCTGTCCACCAAGGTTTCCTCTGCCACTTTGTAATTGCTCTCTCGTCCTCCTCCCTCCCCAGGCAACCAATGATCTGTTTTCTATCATTACACATAAGTTTGAATTTTCTGAAATTTTCAATAAATGGAATCTTAAAGTATGACTTTTTGGGTTTGATTTTTTTCATTCAGCATAATTATTTTGAGATTGAGTCATATTACATACCCAAAATTCATTCACTTTTATTGCTGAATAGTTTTCCATTTTCCACTGAATGATAAAATACAGTTTGTTTATTCATGTGTTGATAGATACCTGGGTTGTTTGTAGTTTTGGGCTATTCCAAATAAAGCTCCTTATAAATATTCATATACAAGTCTTTGTAAGGACATATGCTACCATTTCTTTTAGGAATGTTCCTGTTAAATTTCTGAAGAAACAGCCAAAACTGGTTGTGTGTTTTATATTTCTACCAGTAATGTAGGAGTTTTCCAGTTACTTTGCAAGATTGCCAACACTTGGTATGGTTGGTCTTTTTAATTCTACATATTCCAATAGATATGAGGTGGTATCTGTTTTTAAATTTTTTTTAATGACTGGGGCATTTTAATGACTGGTGGCTTAGTCAGTTAAGCATCTCAGTTTTGGCTCAGGTCATAATCCCATGGTTCGTGAATTAAAGCCCCAAATCAGACTCTGCTCTGGCAGTGTGGAGCCTGCTTGGGATTCTCTCTCTTCTTCTTCTTCTCTATCTCTCTGCTGCTCCCCTGTTCATGCACATTCTCTCTCTCTTTCAAAATACATAAATAAATTTATTTTTCTTAATGACTAATGATGTATTTTTCCTTGTGCTTACTTGCTGTCTGTAAATATTCTTTGGTAAGGTGTCTGTGCATACATTTTGTCCATTTAAAAAACTGGATTGTTAATTTTCTTGAGTTCTGAGAATTTTTCATATGTCTTGCATACAAGTCCTTTATCATAAATGCAACTTGCAAATAGTTTCTCCCCGTCTGTGACTTATCTTCTGAAGAACAAATGTTCTTAATTTTGATGAAACAGAATCTATCAATTTGTTTTTTAATGGACCATACTTTTTTGTGTGTCACATTTAACAAATATTTGCTTAACTCAAGGTCACAAATAATTTCACTTAGGTTTTCTTGTAAAAGTTTTATAATTTTAGATTTTACCTTTGGGTCCAGGACCCATTTTGAATTAATTTTTGCATATGGTATGAGGTATAGATCCAAGTTCATATAAGTTTTTGCACATGCATACCCAATTTTCAAAAACAGTATACTTTTTTTTAACAAAAATTAGTACAAGACACAAAAAAACTACAACACTGTACTTTTGCATCTTTGTAAAAATGAACACATATTTTTGGGGCTATTTATGTAGCTTGTACTTGTCTGTCTTGATGCTGGTAGCACACTGTCTTAGTTACTACAGTCTTATAATAAGTCTAGAAGTCAGGTAGTGTAAGTCAGCAAACATTGTGTCTCATATTCAAAGTTGCTTGGCTATTGTGGATCCTTTGAATTTCCATATAAATTTTAGAATCAGCTTAGTCACTTTCTACCAAAAAAAAAAAACCACCCTGGTGGGATTATAATTGGAATTGTATTGTATGCCTAAATCAACTGGGGGAGAATTGACATTTTAACAATATTGTGTTTGCTGATTAATAAACAGTGTACCAGTTCATTGATTTAGATCTTTAAAATTTTTTTAATGTTTATTTTTGAGAGAGAGACAGACAGAGTGCAAGCAGGGGAGGGGCAGAAAGAGAGTGAGACACAGAATTTGAAGCAGGCTCCAGGCTCTGAGCTGTCAGCACAGAGACCAACGCAGGACTCAAACTAATGAACCATGAGAGCATGACCTGAGCCGAAGTCAGATGCTTAACCAACTGAGCCACCCAGGCACCCCATAGATCTTTTAGATTCTTTAAGTTCTCTCAGAAATGTTTCCTAGTTTTTGGCATACAGATCTTACACATCTTTTATCAGATTTGTCCTAAGTAGCCAACATTTTTAATGCAATTATAAATGGTATTGTAACAAATATATAGAAATACAATCAATTTTTGGTAAACTGATCTTGTGTTTTACAACTTTGCTAAACTCTTTTATTAATTTGAGTAGCTTTTTATTATAGATTCCATAGTATTTTCTATAGAGACAAACATGCTTTACTTCACCTTTTCCAATTTGAATGGCTTTTATTTCTTTTTCTTACCTTATTGCAGTGGTTAGGATTGCTAATACAATATCAAGTAGAAGGACATCCTCTTATCCTGAGAAAGGACATCCTCAACTTGTCCTTGATGTTAGGGAAAAATCATACAGTCTTTCACCATTGAGTATGATGTTAGCTATAGGTTTTCATAAATGACCTTTATCAAGTTGAGAATGTTCCCTTCTCTTCCTAGTATATTGGTTTTTTATCAGGAATGAGGGTTAGGTGTCAAATACTTCTTTCTTCAGTGAAATGATGGTATGGTTTTCCTTTTCTCGTCTGTTAATCTGAGGAATTATATTGATCGATTTTCAAATGCAAAACCAACACTGAATTCCCAAGATAAATTCCACTTGGTCATAATATGTTATCCTTTATACACTTATTGGGTTCTATTTGCTAATCTTATTAAGAATTTTAACATCTGTAAGAAAAACAGGGGGCCAACATGGCAGAGAAGTAGGGGGATCCATACTTCTCGTGTCTCTCAAACAAAGAAGTGCAGTAGCCAAAGCACTTTGAACCCCAGAGCCTGGGAGGAAAAGAGACTGAATCTACCAGGAAGAAAATGGGGAAACTGGAAAAAAGATAGGTGGGTGATTGCGAACTGGGGGAGATAAAAAAGGCCGCATGGGCACCGAGGGGAGGGACCCCTTCTGTGGAGAGACAAAGGGAAGAGAAAGAGCAGCTAAGGAAGTGTAGGTCCGCATCTGGACAGGAGAAAGACCTCAGACTGACACTGAGAGGGATCCTATCTCTAACTACAGGGCTTTCTTTGGACTGGGGCTGGCTCCCTGTTCCCGCACCTGGGGAGGAGGGGAGTCAGGCCTGGGTGCTGTGGTAGGTCAGGGGCTCAGTCTGCAGTTTCAGAAAGTGGTTCTCTCCCTGGAGGGCTGAGTGATAGTACAAAGCCTGCCTGCGTCCACCACCCCCCCCCCCCGGGCTCAGTGGCTGGCCCAAGGGCGCAGTCCGCAGTAGGAGAAGGCGGCCCTCTCCCTGGAGTGCTGTGGGAAAAGACAAAGGCTGCCTGCGTCCGCCACCCTGGGGGTTCATGGCAAGGTCAGCAGCACAGTCCACAGAAGGTAGTCCTTCCTGAAGTGTGGCAGCACAAAGCCAGCCAGGGCCACATACTGGGGGCACTGAGAGGCGCTTCCCCAGTGCCAGAGTGCATGGAGTGGAACTTTGAATCCTAGCCAAGCACAGGGTCAGGGGAGTTGGGGGAGTGAGAAGGACCACCTCATCTGCGCCTGCGGCACAGTGAGGACAACTAAAATGGAGTCCACTGGGTCCAGCTCCATGGAGAAGAGACTGGGGGATCACCATTCCCCCCCTGCGTCCACCACCAAGGTGGGGCCTCAGGGATCACTCTGAGTGGTGGTGGGTCCAGACTACACCAAACCACGCCCCTTTGCGCTGGGTAACTGCCTATCTACTGGAGCGGGACAGACCCTGTGGACAGCTCCTCCAGACAAGCGCTGCAGCATTGCCTGGATTAACTCTAGGTCAATTCTGTATATATAGATATATTCTCCACCCCTCATTTTTCCTTCTTATCTCTTCCCTCCCCTAGCCTGGTTACTCTGGTTATTGGTTTGTCTCAACTGACATATTTAATCCATTGTCTTGATACATGTTCTACACCTCCTTTACACTCACTCCTTTCTCTCTCTGAAATAATCAAGCCATATAGTTTCTCTGTCTGGGTAACTTAATCTTCGTTTTGTTTTCCCCACCTCCTTCCTTATTTTCCTTTCTCTCTCTCTGGATTAACGCTTTTAGTCTCTCTGCCTAGTCAAAGTTTATTTTTCTTTTCCCCTTGCTCCTGTCATTTCTCTCTTTGTATGTGCTCTTCCATCAGCACCACCTCTGCCCTCTTCTTCACTTGTAGTTGGTGTTTTTGGGGTTTTTGTTTTTAGTCTTTAGTTTTTTGTTTTTGTTTATTTATTTGTTATTTGTGTGTTTGCGTGTTTTGTCTCCTGTTTGTCTGTTTTCCTTTACAGGGCTATTCCAAGGAACAAATCAAAGCACACCTGCTGAAGGGTCCAAAATGTCACTATGAGTAGGGTAATAAAATAACCAAAGTCACAACAACAGAGAGCAAGTAACAATCTCTGAAAAAACACCTCCTGAAGGGCCAGGCCCTGGACAGTGTATGACCCTTCTTTACTATAGCACTGCTTGCAGGTGCAGAGCACACAACAAGCTTTTAAAATGAAAAGAGACATAAAAATAACTAAAATGACAAAATGGAAGAATTCTCCTCAAAAGAAATGCCAGGAAGTAGCAACAGCTAATGAATTGATCAAAACCTATTTAAGCAATATAACAGAACAAGAATTTAGAATAATACTCATAAAATTAATTGCTGGACTTGAAAAAAGCATAGAGGACAACAGAGAATCTATTGCTACAGAGATCAAGGGACTAAAAAATAGTCATGATTAATTAAAAAATGCTATAAATGAGGTGCAAAATAAAATGGAGGCGGCCACAGCACAGATTGAAGAGGAAGAGGGGACAATAGGTGAATTAGAAGATAAAATTATGGAAGAAAAGGAAGCTGAGAAAATGAGAGAGAAAAAAATCCAGGAGCATGAGAGGAGAATTAGAGAACTAAGTGATGCAATTAAATGGAACAATATCCATATCATAGGAATTCCAGAAGAAGAAGAGAGAAAGAAAGGGGCTGAAGGAGTACTTGAACAAATCATAGCTGAGAACTGCCCCCATCTGGGGAAGGAAACAGGCATTGAAATTCAAGAGGCACAGAGAACTCCCTTCAGACGTAACTTGAATCGATCTACATGACATATCATAGTGAAACTGGCAAAATATAAGGATAAAGAGAGAATTCTGAAAGCAGCTAGGGATAAATGGGCAACAACATACAAAGGTAGACACATAAGGGTAGTAGCAGACCTATCTACTGAAACTTGGTAGGCCAGAAAGGAATGGCAGGAAATCATCAATGTGATGAACAGGAAAAATATGCAGCCAAGAATCCTTTATCCAGCAAATGTGTCATTCATAATAGAGGGAGAGATAAAGGTTTTCCCAAACAAACAAAAACTGAAGGAATTCATCACCACTAAACCAGCCCTACAAGAGATCCTAAGGGGGACTCTGTGAGTGAAATGTTGCAAGGACCACAAAGTACCAGAGATATCACTACAAGCATGAAACCTACAGATATCACAATGACTCTAAACCCATATTTTTCAATAATAACACTGAATGTAAATGGACTAAATACTCCAATCAAAAGACATAGGATATCAGAATGGATAAAAAAAACAAGACCCATCTATTTGCTGTCTACAAGAGACTCATTTTAGACCTGAGGACACCTTCAGATTGAAAGTGAGGGGATGGAGAACTATCTATCATGCTACTGGAAGTCAAAAGAAAGCTGGAGTTGCCATACTTATATCAGACAAACTAGACTTTACATTAAAGGTTGTAACAAGAGATGAAAAAGGGCATTATAGAATAATTACAGGGTCTATCCATCAGGAAGAGCTAACAATTACAAATGTCTATACACCAAATTCAGCAGCCCCCAAATATATAAAACAATCACAAACATAAGCAACCTTATTGCTAAGAATTTGGTAATTGAAGGGGGCTTTAATACTCCACAACATGGAGTATTACAACATGGATAGATCTGAATGGTGTAAGAAAGTGGTCTAGTTTCATTCTTCCACATGTTGCTGTCCAGTTCTCCCAGAACAATTTGTTAAAGAGACTGTCTTTTTTCCATTGGATATTCTTTCCTGCTTTGTCAAAGATTAGTTGGCCATACTTTTGTGGGTCCAATTCCCACAACAATGGATAGATCATCTAGACAGAGATGGACAACAATGGATAGGTCATCTAGACAGAGAATCAATAAAGAAACACGGGCCCTGAATGATACATTGGACCAGATGGACTTGGCAGATATATATAGAACTCTGCATCCCAAAGCAACAGAATATACTTTCTTCTCGAGTGCACATGGAACATTCTCCAAGATAGATCACATACTGGGTCACAAAACAGCCCTTCATAAGTTTACAAGAATTGAGTTCATACCATGCACACTTTCAGACCACAATGCTATGAAACTTGAAATCAACACAGGAAAAAGTCGGGAAAACCTCCAAAAGCATGGAGGTTAAAGAACACCCTACTAAAGAATTAATGGGTCAACCAGGCAATTCAAGGAGAAATTTAAAAATATATGGAAAAAAGTGAAAATGAAAATACAACAATCCAAATGCTTTGGGATGCAGTGAAGGCAGTCCTGAGAGGAAAATACATTGCAATCCAGGCCTATCTCAAGAAACAAGAAAAATCCCAAATACAAAATCTAACCGCACACCTAAAGGAAACAGAAGCAGAACAGCAAAGAAACCCCAAACTCAGCAGAAGAGAAATAAGAGAGATCAGAGCAGAAATAAACAATATAGAATCCAAAAAACAGTAGAGCAGATCAATGAAACCAAGAGTTAGTTTTTTGAAAAAATAAACAAAATTGATAAACCTCTAGCCAGGCTTCTCAAAAAGAAAAGAGAGAGGGCCCAAATAGATAAAATCACAAATGAAAATTGAATTATTACAACCAATCCCTCAGAAATACAATCAATTATCAGGGAATACTATGAAAAATTATATGCCAACAAACTGGACAACCTGGAAGAAATGGACAAATTCCTAAACACCCACACACTTCCAAAACTCAAATGGGAAGAAATGGAAAATTTGAACAGATCCATAACTAGGGAAGAAATGGAATCCATTATCAAAAATCTCCTAACAAATAAGAGTCTAGGACCAGATGGCTTCCCTGGGGAATTCTACCAGACATTTAAAGCAGAGATAATACCTATCCTTCTCAAGCTGTTCCAAAAAATAGAAAGGGAAGGAAAACTTCCAGACTCATTCTATGAAGTCAGCATTACTTTGATTCCTAAACCAGATAGAGACCCAGCAAAAAAAGAGAACTACAGGCCAATATCCCTGATGAATATGGATGCAAAAATTCTCAATAAGATACTAGCAAATGAAATTCAACAGCATATAAAAAGAACTATTCACCATGATCAAGTGGGATTCATTCCTGGGCTATAGGGCTGGTTCAACATTCGCAAATCAATCAACGTGATACATCACATTAATAAAAGAAAAGAAAGAACCATATGATCCTGTCAATCGATGCAGAAAAAGCATTTGACAAAATTCAGCATCCTTTCTTAATAAAAACCCTTGAGAAAGTTGGGATAGAAGGAACATACTTAAACATCATAAAAGCCATTTATTAAAAGCACACAGCTAATATCATCCTCAATGGGGAAAAACTGAGAGCTTTCCCCCTGAGATCAGGAACACAACAGGGATGTCCACTCTCACTGCTGTTGTTTAAAATAGTGTTGGAAGTGCTAGCATCAGCAATCAGACAACAAAAGGAAATCAAAGGCATCAAAATTGACAAAGATGAAGTCAAACTTTCACTCTTTGCAGATGACATGATATTCTACATGGAAAACCCGACAGACTCCACCAAAAGTCTGCTAGAACTGATACATGAATTCAGCAAAGTCACAGAATACAAAATTAATATACAGAAATCGGTTGCATTTTTATATACCAATAATGAAGCAACAGAAAGAGAAATAAAGAAACTGATCCCATTTACAATTGCACCAAGAATCATAAAGTACCTAGGAATAAACCTAACCAAAGATGTAAAAGATCTGTATGTTGAAAACTATAGAAAGCTTATGAAGGAAATTGAAGAAGATACAAAGAAATGGAAAAACATTCTATGCTCATGGATTGGAAGAATAAATATTGTTAAAATGTCAATACTACCCAAATCAATCTACACATTCAATGCAATCTCAATCAAAATTGCACCAGCATTCTTTTTGAAGCTAGAACAAGCAATCCTAAAATTTGTATGCAGCCACAAAAGGCCCTGAATAGCCAAAGTAATATTGAAGAAGAAAACCAAAGTGGGAGATATCACAATTCCATACTTTAGCCTCTACTACAAAGCTGTAATCATCAAGACAGTATGGTATTGGCACAAAAACAGACACACAGACCACTGGAATAGAATAGAGACTCCAGAATTGGACCCACAAAAGTATGGCCAACTAATCTTTGACAAAGCAGGAAAGAATATCCAATGGAAAAAAGACAGTCTCTTTAACAAATGGTGCTGGGAGAACTGGACAGCAACATGCGGAAGGTTGAAACTAGCCCACTTTCTGACACCATTCAGAAAAATAAACTCACAGTGGATTAAGGACCTGAATGTGAGACAGGAAACCATCAAAACCCTAGAGGAGAAAGCAGGAAAAAACCTCTCTGATGTCAGCCGCAGCAATTTCTTATTCGACACATCTCCAAAGGCAAGGGAATTAAAAGGAAAACTGAACTATTGGGACTTCATCAAGATAAAAAGCTTCTGCACTGCAAAAGAAACAATAAAAAAAAAAAACTAAAAGGCAACCGATGGAAGGGGAAAGATATTTGTAATGACATACCGGATAAAGGGCTAGTATCCAAAATCTATAAAGAATTCACCAAACTCCACACCGGAAAAACAAATAATCTAGTGAGGAAATATTCAGAAGACATGAATAGACACTTTTCCAAAGAAGACATCAAGATGGCCAACAGACACATGAAAATATGCTCAACATCGCTCCTCATCAGGGAAATACAAATCAAAACCACACTGAGATATCATCTCACACCAGTCAGCGTGGCTAAAATGAACAAATCAGGAGACTATAAATGCTGGAGAGGATGTGGAGAAACGGGAATCCTCTTAAACTGTTGGTGGGAATGCAAACTGGTGCAGCTGCTCTGGAAAACAGTGTGGATGTTCCTCAAAAAATTAAAAATAGATAACCCTATGATCCAGCAATAGCACTGCTAGGAATTTATCCAAGGGATACAGGAGTGCTGATGCATAGTAGCACTTGTACCCCAATGTTTATAGCAGTACTTTCAAGAATAGCCAAATTAGGGAAAGAGCCTAAATGTCCATCAACTGATGAATGGATAAAGAAGATGTGGTTTATACATACAATGGAATACCACTTGGCAATGAGAAAGAATGAAATCTGGCCATTTGTAGCAATGTGGATGGAATTGGAGAGTATTATGCTAAGTGAAATAAGTCAGGCAGAGAAAGACAGATACCATATGTTTTCACTCATATGTAGATCCTGAGAAACTTAACAGAAGACCATGTGGGAGGGGAAGGGGGGAAAGGAAAAGTTACAGAGAGGGAAGGAGGCAAACCATAAGAGACTCTTAAATACTGAAAATGAACTGAGGGTTGATGGGGGGTGGGGGAGAGGGGAAAGTGGGTGATGGGTATTGAGGAGGGCATCTGCTGGGATGAGCGCTGGGTATTGTATGGAAACCAATTTGACAATAAATGATGTTTAAGAAAAAAATCTCTGTTCATGAGGAATATAGGTCTCTAGTTCTCTTTTCTTATTAGGTCACCTCTCTTATTCATGATGTTGATAATTTGTTGTTTTTACTCCATTTTTCTGATAAGGCTGGCTATAAGCTTATAAATTTTATTGATCTTAAAGAATAAGCTTTTGGGTTTCATTGATTTTCTGTATTGCTTTTCTATTTTCTATTTAATTAACTTCTCTTGATCTTTCTTATTTCCTTCTTAGTTTTGGTTTCATTTGCTTTTAGCTTTCTAGTTGTGTAAGGTAGAATTCAAAATGCAACTTTCTTTTCTTTTTTAATTTTTTTTAATGTTTATTTATTTTTGAGACAGAAAGAGACAGAGCATGAGCGGGGGAGGGGTAGAGAGAGACAGGGAGACACAGAATCTGAAGCAGGCTCCAGGCTAGGAGTTGTTAGCACAGAGCCTGACGTGGGGCTCAAACCCATGAGCCATGAGATCATGACCTGAGCTGAATTCAGATGCTTAACTGACTGAGCCACCCAGGTGTCCCACTTTCTTTTCTAATATAGTTATGTAGTACTTAAAATTTCCCTTTTATGTACTCCATCCCACAAAATTAGCTGCATTGCACAAAATTTAATATGCTGTGGTTTCATTGTCACCTAGTCTAAAATACTTCTAATTTCCCTTCTGAATTATCCTCTAATGCATGGGTCACTTAGATGTGTATTATTTAGTTTTCAAATATTTATGGATTTTGTAAATAACTTTCTTTTTAAAAAGTTTTTCTTTAAATTATAGCTAATTAACATAGTGTGTAATATTAATTTTAGGTATAGAATATAGTGATTCAATACTTCCATACAACACCCAGGGCTCATCGAAAACAGTGCACTCCCTAATCTCCATCACCTATTTAACCCATCCCCACACCTGCCTCCCCTCTGGCAACCATCAGTTTGTTCTCTATACTTAAGACTCTGTTTCTTGGTTTGCCTCTCTTTTTTCCCCCTTTGCTCATTTGTTTCATAAATTCCACATATGAGTGAAATCATATGATATTTGTCTTTCTCTGATTGTCATATTTCACTTAGTGTAATAGTCTCTAGCTCCATCCACATCATTGCAAATGGAAAATTTTTATTCTTTGTTATGGCTGAGTAATATTCCAGTATGTATATATACTCCTTTATCCATTCATCAGTTGATGGACACTTTGGCTGTTCCCATTTTTTAATAGGATTATTCACTTTTTGGGTGTTGAGTATGATAAGTTCTTTATAGATTTTCGATACTAACCCTTTATCAGATATGTCATTTGAGAATATCTTCTCCCATTCCACAGGCTGCCTTTTAGTTTTGTTCATTGTTTCCTTTGCTGTGCAGAAGATTTTTATTTTGATTTACTTCCAATAGTTTATTTTTGCTTTTGTTTCCCTTGCCTCATGAGACATATCTAGAAACAAGTTGCTATGGCCAATGTCAAGGAGGTAACTTCCTGTGTTCTCTTCTAGGACTCTTATGGTTTTCAGGTCTCAGATTTAGGTCTTTAACCTATTTTGAATTTATTTTTGTGTATGGTGTAAGGAAGTGGTCTAATTTCATTCTTTTGCAGGTTGCTGTCCAGTTTTCCCGGCACCATTTGTTAAAGAGACTGTCTTTTTCCTATTGGATATTCTTTCCTGTTTTGTGAAAGATTAATTAACCATATAATTGTGGGTTCATTTCTGGGTTTTCTATTCTGTTCCATTGATCTATGTATCTGTTTTTGTGCCAATACCATACTGCGTTGATCACTACAGCTTTGTAATATAACTTGAAGCCTGTAATTGTGATACCTCCAACTTTGCTTTTCCTTTTCAAGATTGCTGTGGCTATTTAGGGTCTTTCGTGGTTCCATACAAATTTTAGGATTGTTCTAGCTCTGAGAAAAATTCTGTTGGTATTTTGATAGGGATTGCATGAAATGTGTGGATTGCTTTGGGAAGTAGAGGCATTGTTAACAACATTTGTTCTTCCAGTACATGAGTATGGAAGGTTTTTTCATTTGTGTTGTCTTCAATTTCTTTCAGTGTTTTATAGTTTTCAGAGTATAAGTCTTTCACCTCCTTGGTTATGTTTATTCCCAGGTATCTTATTGTTTTTGGTGCAATTGTAAATGAGATTCATTCCTTAATTTATCTTTCTGATCCTTCATTAGTATTAGCAACAGTATATAGAAATTAGTAGTATATATAAGTATATAATATATATATATAGTATTAGTATATAGTTATTAGCATATACAAATGCAATAAACTTCTGTCTATTGATTTTATATCCTGCAACTTTACTGAAGTCATTTATCAATTCTAGTAGGTTTATGATGGATTTTAGGATTTTCTCTATATAGTAACATATCATCTGCAAATGTTAACAGTTTTATTTCTTCCTTACCAATTTGGATGTCTTTTATTTCTGTTTGGTGTCTGATTGCTATGGCTAGGACTTCCAGTATTTTGTTGAATAAAAGGAGTAAGAGTAGGCATCCTCATCTTGTTCCTGATCATAGAGAAAAAGCTGTCAGTTTTTCTCCATTGAGTATGATGTTAGCTGTGGGATTTTCCATATATGGCCTTTATTATGTTGACATATGTCCCCTCTAACCCGACTTTGTTGACAGTTTTCATCCTGAATGGATGTTTTACTTTGTCAAATGCCTTTTCTGCATCTATTTAAATCATCATATGGTTCTTATCCTTTATTTTATTAATGTGGTATATCACATTGATTGATTTGTGAATATTGAAACACTCTTGCATCACAGGAATAAATCCCACTTGATGGTGGTGAATGATTTTTTTAAAATGTATTGTTGGATTTGGTTTGCTAGTATTTTACTGAGAATTTTTGCATTCATGTTCATCAGGGATATTGGCCTGTATTTCTCTTTTTAGTGGAGCTTTTATCTGGTTTTGGTATTAGGGTAATGCTGGCCCATGGAATGAATTTGGAAGTTTTCCTTCCTCTTCTATTTTTTGGAATAGTTTGAGAATAGGTATTAATTCTTCTTTAAATGTTTGGTAGAGGGGCGCCTGAGTGGCTCAGTCAGTTAAGTATCCAACTTTGGCTCAGGTCATGATCTCATGGTTCATAATTTCAAGCCCCGCATCAGGGTCTCTGCTGTCATTACAGAGCCTGCTTGGGATCCTCTGTCTCCCTGTCTCTCTGCCCCTCCCCTGCTCTCTCATGAGCTCTCTCTCTCTCTCTCTCTCTCTCTCTCTCTCTCTCTAAAAAATAAACTTTTAAAAAAGTAAAAAAAGCATTTGGTGGAATTCATCTATGAAACCATCTGGCCCTGTACTGTTGTTTGTTGGGAGTTTTCTGATTACTCATTCAATTTCTTTGTTGGTTATCAGTCTGTTCAAGTTTTTTATTTCTTCTTGTTTCAGTTTTGGTATTTTATATGTTTCTAGAAATTTATCCATTTCTTCCAGACTGTCCAATTTGTTGGATTATATATTTTTCATAATATTCTCTTATGATTGTTTATATTTCTGTGGTGTTGATTGCTCTTCCTCCTCTCTTGTTGGTGATTTTATTTATTTGTTCCTTTCTCTTTCCTTTTTTGGTAAGACTGGCTAGAGGTTTGTCAATTTTGTGAATTTTTTCAAAGAATCAGCTTCTGGTTTCATTGATCTGTTCTACATTATTGTTTTAATTTCTATAACATTTATTTCTGCTCTAATCTGTATTATTTTCTTCCTTCTGCTGGCTGTAGGCTTTTTTTTTGGTTCTTTTTCTAGTTCCTTTAGGTGTAAGGGTACAGTGTTTATTTGAGATATTTCTTTCTTCTTAAGATATTACTATATTACTATATACTTCCCTCTTAGGACCACGTTTGCTGCATCCAAAAGGTTTTGGACCATTGTGTTTTCATTTGTTTCCATGTATTTTTTAGTATCTTCTTTGATTTCCTGGTTGATCCATTCATTGTTTAGTAGCATGTTGTTTAATCTCCATGTATTTGTAGCCTTTCTATATTTTTCTCCTGTTGATTTCTAGTTTTATAGCATTGTGGCCAGAGAAGGTGCATGGTATGATTTCAATCTTTCTGTATTTGTTGAGGCCTGATTTGTGAGCTAATATATTATCTATTCTGGAGAATGTCTCATGTGCACTTGAAAAGAATGTGCATTCTGCTGTTTTAGGATGGAATGTTCTGAATATAAATATTCTGCAGGGCCTCAGTTCTACTGGAAGTGGTGTCACAAGCAGACCTGAGCACACCAAGTTAAATGTCACCACATTCAGGCCAGGGACCAAACACAGACCATAGCAGGCAAAGAAAGCTTCTGCAGAAGATTGGCTGAAGAATAGAGCATCCAAAACACAACAGAAAAGCACATGCAGCACATACCAGAGAAACTCCCTGAAGCACCAGGTTCTGGGAACTACATAACCTCTTCTTCATAAAGCCATTACTTTCAGGAGCTGGAGACATAACGGGCTTTTCTAATACACAGAAGAAGGCAGAGAGCTAGATACAATGCCAAGACAGTGAAATTTATCCCAAATGAAAGAACAAGATAAGGCCATGGCCACACATCTAAGTGAAACAGATATAAGTAACATGCCTTATGGAAAATTTAAAGCAACAATCATAAGGATACTCACTGGCTTGAGAAAAGAATAGAAGACATCAGTGAGACCCTTACCATAGAGATAAAAGAGTTAAAAAGGAATCAGTCAGAGAGGAAGAATGCAATGAACAAGATTGGAAACACGCTTGATGAAATGGACAGCAGGTTGGAGGAAGCAGGGGAATCAATTAATGACTTAGAAGACAAAGTAATGGAAAATAATGAAGCTGAACAAAAGTGAGAAAGAAGAATATTGCAACATGAGGATGGACTTAGGGAAGTCAGTGACTCCATCAAATGTAATAACATTTGTATTACAGGAGTCCCAGAAGACGAAGAGAGAAAAGGGGGTAGGAAAAATTTTTGAGGATATAATAGCTAAAAACTTCCATAATCTGAGAAAGGAAACAAACATCCAGATTCAGGGGGTACAGAGAACTCCATAAATATCAACAAAAGCAGGCTAACACCAAGACTTATTGTAAATAAACTTGCAAATATAGAGATAAAGAGAAACTATTAAAAGCAGCAAGACAAAAGAGGTCCTTAATTTACAAGGCAAGGCCCACATAAGTCTAGCTGGAGACTTCTCAACAGAAACTTGTCAAACCAGAATGGAGTGGCATGATATATTCAAAGTGCTGAATGGGAAAAATCTGCAGTCAAGAATATTCTATCCAGCAAGACTATCATTCAGAATAGAGGAAGAGATAAGGAGTTTCCCAGACAAACAAAAACTAAAGAAGTTTGTGACCACTAAACAAGCCCTGGAAAAAATATTTATTTTTATAACATTTATTCATTTTTGAGAGTGAGAGAAACAGAGCATGAGTGGGGGAGGGGCAGAGAGAGTGGGAGACACAGAATCAGAAGCAGGCTCCAGGCACAGAGCCCGACGTGGGGCTCGAACTCACAAACCATGAGATCATGGCCTGAGCCAAGGTCGGACGCTTAACCGACTGAGCCACCCAGGTGCCCTGTGGATGCCTTTGGATTCTTTGGATTAGTGTTAACATGGTAATGATTTTCCATCCTTTTACAGTTGGCTCTTAAACAATGTAGGGGTTAGGGGTGCTGACCTGCCATATAGTCAAAAATGCATATAAGTTTTGACTCCCCCCCAACTTAACTACTAATAGCCAAATGTTGATCAGAAGCTTACTGATAAGGGGGGACTACTGTATCTTCATTGTGGTGTGGATATGCAAACTTATATATGGGATAAAATGTATAGAACTAAATACACACACAAATAAATAAAAGTAAAGCTGGGAAAATTGGAATTAAAGTCAGTGTATTGTATCAACATCAATATCCTGGTTGTGATGTCATATCATAGTTTAGCAAGATGTTACCATTGGAGGAAACTGGGTGCTATGGATGGGATGTCTGTGTTCCCCACCCCCAAATTTCATACGTTGAAATCCTATCCCCCAAGGTAACTTCCCCAAGAACTTTGGGAGGTAATTAGGTCATGAGGTTGGAACCCTCATGAATGGGTTTAGTGCCCTTACAGGAAGAGATATGAGAGCTTGATGTCACTCTCTTTGCCATGTGAGGATTCATTGATTAGATGACCATCTGCAAACCAAGAAGGGGCTGCCACCAGACACTGGAACTGCTGGCACCTTAATCCTGAAGTTCTTAGCCTCCAAAACTATGAGAAATAAATTTTTGTTGTTTAAATTATCCAGTCTATGGTATTGTTATAGCAGCCTGAACAGACTAAGACACTGGGTAAAGAGTACACAGGATCTCTCTGTATTATTTCTTACAACTGTATGTGAGTCCACAATTATTTTAAACTCCAATTAAAAAAGATAATTGTGGGACAACTAAGGAAATTCATATACCAAGTATGTAACAAATGATATTAAGAAAGCATTGTCAATATTTAAACTATGATAATGGTGGGGCGCCTAGGTGGCTCAGTCAGTTGAGCATCCGACTTCAGCTCAGGTCATGATCTCACCATTTGTGAGTTTGAGCTCTGCTGTCAGCTCAGAGCCTGGAGCCTGCTTTGGATTCTGTGCCTCCCTCTTTCTCCGCCCCTACATGCTCTCTCTCTCTCTCTCTCAAAAATAAATAAACATAAAAAAATAAAGCATGATAATTGTATTGTAAAACAGAGATACATACTAAAGGAAGTAGGAATGAAATATCATTTCAGTAATTTGCTTTCAAACAATCTAGCAGTAGTTGATAAAACAAGATTGGTTATATGCTCATAACTGTTGATAATTATTGTACATGGGTGATGGGTATAAAGGGGTTCGTTATACTTTTTTGCATTTCTGAAATCTTGAATATTATACACTACACATGGGTAAGTTCTGTAATGTCAAAAATTAAAAGATAATGTTTTTAGAAAAAAAGGAAGAAATGACCACAATAAAAAGCAGGACTGAAAATGATATATGACTAATGCTCCTTATAACTTTGATCTATCTGTGGTTTAAGCAGTGTCACAAGGCTGACCAAGAAAAATAATTACGGAGGATTACTAAAGTACATTCAGCCCATCCATTGATACATATACTTTAGTTTTTTCTCTTTGTATGAAGTCAGACCGTCAGAAAGGTGTGTCCTCAGACACGGTTTGGGTTGCTTGTTATAATACATTTGCTGAGATCTGCTTTGACCCTAGGCCTTTGGCTTCTTCTGAAGAATGCTCTAGAGCAGAGGTAGGGAAGTACACTCATTGTTTTTTTATACATTGTCTATGGCTACTCTCATGCTTCGAAAGCAGAGTTGAGTACAGTTGAGTAGTTGTAACAGAGACTGTATGACCCACAAAGCCAAACATGTTTACTATCTAGCCCTACAGAAAGTTTTCCAAGCCCTGCTTTAGAAGACAGTCAAAGCAAACATTGTACTATCTGCAAGATGGGTTGTTATGCATGACACTGTCTCTCTATTATTAGGCTGACTATATGTCCAAGTTTATACTGGCTGTCACAGCGTAAATATGAACAGAGTCCTTATCTATCAATTTACTATGAAGATTAAAAATCTTTTTGAAAATCGAGGAAGTCTTTACCACAGAGGAATTGTCACATGGTGCAGACAATTTACTCACATAACTGTGTATTTCTTTCATTCTGTATCTGTCACAAAGAACACAAATTTGCAGCATAATTTGAGTAGCCATGTTACCACAATTCATCCAGCATTGTGTATAGTTTAAAAAAAATTTTTAACGTTTATTTAGTTAATTCACAACGTTTATTCACAAATGGTGAGATCATGACCTGAGCTGAAGTTGGCCGCTTAACCGACTGAGCCACCCAGGTGCCCCTGTGTATAATTTTATTTTGATCAATTAGACCTACAGTCTAATTAACGATCTGTTGTGGACTTTGTCCATTCTGTCTGTATTTTCCCTGATCCTAACTTAATGAATTGTATGTTGTTCATTTTCCTATATTGATTATTATAAACCTCCTAAATCCAATATTAAATGGAAGCAGCAACTAAACATATAAAGGAACAAATGGCAATTTGCCAGAGACAGTATTTCCTGACTCTTTGGGGGAAAGATAAGAGATCTGTAGAGTCAGAGTTGGGGAGGTGAGGGGGTACAGGTGAGAAGGTACCTTGCAGAATCTAGAAGCAGCAGGGAGATCCCTCCCCTCACCCCTAGGCTGTGGCACTGACTCCCCCCACCCCCCATCCCACCTTTTCTCCATCAACTGCATCACATTTTCAATCAAAATCAAAACATGCAGGGCTCTGGATGTGGGACATCAACCACGTGGTGCTCATGCAACAGGAGGACGGTGAGATGTCTCAAGGAGAGTCTAGAATCTGTCATACCCTGGTAACTGGTGCTAGGAGATGAGGCTATCTCACCCTATCATGCTATCTCATGTGAGGGGCCACATCCCTCTGTAGCCAGGGTTGGGGACCACTGGGGACAGCTCAGGTTAGCTGGCATTTTACTGCTGGACCTCAGCCCTTGGGCTCTCTTACTGACAACTCGGCTCTTCCCACAAGCTTGAAGCCAGGCAGGCATCTGTGGACTCAAACCAGCTGCTGGGGCTGGGAGGTAGGTCCTGCAGCCTTCACTATGGGGTGTGGCCCAGGGACTCTTCAGAGACTCCAAGAAACCCTGGAAAGACAGTGCCCACGTTGTCAGTTGCTCCACATTCACCCCACAAATGCTTCCCGGGACATCCAGGGGTGACTCACTGTGCAGGATACTATAGAATAGAAAAGTTCAGAAAAAAACTAACTCTTAATTAATAACCATGGTTGAATATAGGAAAGATGATAAAATTTGGACTAAATTCAGTAAAGGTTTGAATCCCAGCTCACTCACATTTTAGCTGGGAGAGTATTAAGTAGTTACCTGTGGATACAGATTCCAATACAAGGATGAATATGTATGTTTACTGGGTGATTAAGATGAGATGATACTTTTAAAGGTAAGCGCTGAATAAATATTAGTAATTACTGTTATTAAAAAGCACGTATCAGGTATCTCATTTAATTTTCACAACTCTGACAATTAGTTGTTACTATTATTATTCTACCCATTTTACAGATGAGAAAATAGAGACTTAGAAATTTTAAAGTCCTATGCATTAAGGTCACAAAGCTAGCAAATGGAATGACAGGATTCAACCCACATCTATTGGTTCCAAAAATCACACTCTCAGGTACTACGTAATATTGCATTAAGTGCCCAATTCCTGGCCTACTCTAACCTACTGATAATTGGTCACCACAGGCCCCAGACTCCTGAGACCACATAATTGGCACCTCTGGCTGGTAGCAGAAGCTGCCAGTGATTGACTGAACCACATCAAATTCAGGGTGCTACTGAAAAACTAACCAAATATTGACGTGCCATAGGCTCTTAACATAAACTCAGAGATTACAAACTACTTTTCCAAAAGGTAATTAGCCTAGCTTTCAGAGGCCCCTCAAATAATGCCAAACACAAGATCCCAATAACATACCCCCACCAGGAATCCAATCATTGATCTCCCCAGACAGCCAATCAAGGATCCTTACAGTATCTAAAACTGACCAATGGAGAGGTCAGATGCTGACCTTCCAGGCCCCTATTAACTGATTCCACATGGCCACAAGTCTTAATACCCATAGGACTCCAAATCACTGATCCCAAGTGTTTTCAAAATATGACCCCCAAGGCTCTCATTTAGTCACTCACTGTCCACATCAGCCCTTCAATCATCATCTTGCAGAAGCCTTAATCACTGATTCCTACAATCAGTGATTCCTACAAAAATGCAACCACTTTCCAAAAATATGCCCAAGTATTATTTGCTAAGGGCTCCCTCAAATCCAGATTGACTATTGTCAAATAAGCAACTCTGGCGGGACTTTCCATCATTGATACCATTAGGCCTGAAATCAGTGGTTCTGAATGCTACCTGTATATCAGAATGAAGCTAGGATCTTCTAAACATGCTTATGGAAGGTTCTGCTCCTGAATTAGTGTAACAGGATACCTGTAGGCCCATGCATCGCATCTGTATTTGTAAAAACCCTACAAGAGATTCTGATGCACTGGGAACAACAGTCCTGAATCACTGATCCTCCCCCCAACATGGCTTCCTAGCACCAGACTTCTTACTTACCAATGAAATCCAGAGTCATTTAACATCTATAGACCATGGAGGGAAAAGAACTGCAAGGTAAGGAGACTATATCCCTCCCAAAGATGTCATTTCTCAGCTTGGGCCAAATAAGGGCAGTTTTATTTTTTTATTTTTTTAAAATATAATTAATTGTCAAATTGGTTTCTTTTTTTTTTTAATTTCTTTTCAAAGTTTATTTATTTTTGGGACAGAGAGAGACAGAGAATGAACGGGGGAGGGGCAGAGAGAGAGGGAGACACAGAATCGGAAACAGGCTCCAGGCTCTGAGCCATCAGCCCAGAGCCCGACGCGGGGCTCGAACTCACGGACCGCGAGATCGTGACCTGGCTGAAGTCGGACGCTTAACCGACTGCGCCACCCAGGCGCCCCAGTCAAATTGGTTTCTATATAACACCCAGTGCTCAGCCAGGAAGGGCAGTTTTAGACATGAAATAATTTGTTCCATCAATTTACCATATTTGAGGAAAACTTTGAAGGAAGTATTCTAACTAGAGGAATATTGAATCAGATGTGTGATCTCCAAATAAAAGAGCAAAACAATGAATACACGCACACACACACACAGAGAATCATCCAACACCACAAGATCTTTGAAGACAACAGGATGCATATGTATGCAAGTATGTGCATAATCATAACAGAGGAAGAAAATGTGGCTGGGAGTGTGAAATAAAAATGCTAAGTATCTTTAGACAGACACTTAGAAAATATGAATGGGCTGTGATAAAATTTTTAAGTTATCTTTGAAAATGTCACAAGTAGAACTGTTCATCTTGCTGAAGAAAATTAAAAGGAGAGGGCGTGTCTCGACAGGTATAATTTTATTTTGATCAACTAACAGAGAAAACATAAACTTAATTAAACTTGATAGAAGTGGGAAGATATAGCCTCGAAGGTTATATAAAAATTAAAATTCCCTGACTTAAAAGGTAGGTGGGTTGGAGAGAGGGTGAATGATCATACCTACATTAGGTCATCAAAAGTAAGAAGAGGAAGGGCACCTGGGTAGCTCAGTCAGTTAAGCGTCTGACTTTGGCTCAGGTCATGATCTTGTAGTCTGTGGGTTTGAACCCCATGTCCGGTTCTGTGCTGACAGCTCGGAGTCTGAAACCTGCTTCAGATTCTGTGTCTCTCTCGCTCTCTGCCCCTCCCGCACTCATGCTCTGTTTCTCTCTCTCTCTCTCTCTCTCTCTCTCTCTCTCTCAAAAATAAATAAACATTAAAAAAACCCAAAATTAAAAAAAGTAAGAAAAGGAATAAGATATCAGAAAATAACATAATTAGTAAACATAAAATAAGAAACAAGGCATAAAATTAGGTATATTATGGTTATGTGAAGTTGAATTGGCTGATTCATTCTGTCAAAAATGAGATAGTACTGGAATAAAAAAGCAAGCACAATGAATCATAGTTATAAGAAACATGACTACAATATAGTGACAAATTGCAAAATAAAGAGCTGGGCAAAAATACATCAAGGAAAGTCCAGAAACAGGAAAAGCCTCTCTGGTGATATAATTATCAAACAGAAATTCAAAGTCAAAAGCATCCAATCAGCATAAAGGGATTATATATGAAGGCAGAACTAGTGTGCTAAGAAGCCTAGGAAGAGTTGGTGTGAGTGGGTGGTTCAGTCGGTTAAGCTCAGCTTGTGTCTCGCAGTCTGTGGGTTCGAGCCCGCGTCAGTCTCTGTGCTGATAGCTCAGAGCCTGGAGCCTGCATCAGATTCTGTGTCTCCCTCTCTCTCTGCCTCTCCCCCCCTCAAATAATAAATAAACATTAAAAAAAAAGAAGCCTAGGAAGAATGAACTTAGGAACCCAATCCCAAATAGCCAAAACAATTTTGAAAAAGAACACAGCTGGAGGTTTTACACTTCCTGATTTCAAAAGTTACTACAAAGCTACAGTAATCAAAACAGTGCAGTATGGCATCAGGACAGACACAGATTAATTGAATAGAATTGAGTCCAGAAATAAATCCTTGCATACATAGCCAAATGATTTTTGACAAAGGTGCCAAAAACATTCAATGGAAAAAGAATAGGGTCTTCACTAAATGGTATTGGGGAAACTGTACATCCACACAAAAAGGATTACACACACCATATGCAAAAATTGACTCAAAATAAGTCAAAGGCCTAAATATAAGACCTGAAATTATAAAACTATTAGAAGAAGCCATAAGGAAAAAGTTTCCTGGCATTGGATTTGACAGGGAATTCCTGGATATGACACCAAAAGCACAGGGGGGAAAAAAGAAAGCAAAATTAGACTAATTGGACTACATCAAAATTTTAAAAACTTCTGTGCACCAAGGGACACAATCAACAGGGTGAAAAAGGTATCCTACAGAATGGGAAAAATATGTGCAAATCATGTATCTGATTAGGGGCTAATGTTCAGGATATATAAAACACTACAACTCAAAAACCACCAAAAAAAACCTAAATGGCCTGATTAAAACACAGGTAAAGGTCTTGAAGAGACATTTCTCCACAGATGACATACAAATGGACAACTAGCATGTGAAAAAATGCTCAACATCACAAATCATTAGAGAAATGCAGATCAAAACCATCATGAGATATCACCTCACACCCATTAGGATGGCTACTATCCAAAAACCAGAAAATGATGTATCAGCAAGGATGTGGAAATATTGGAAACTTTGTGCACTGTTGGGAATATAAAATTGTACAGTCACCATGGAAAACAGTACGACGGGTCCTTAAAAATGTAAAAGTAGAATTACCAAACGCTCTAATAACCTCACTTCTGAGTATATATCTAAAAGAACTGAAAGCCAGATCTCAAAGAGATATTTGCACACCCATGCTCATAGCAATATTCACAGCAGCCCAAGTGTCCATCAAGAGATGAGGGAATAGGGGCGCCTGGGTGGCGCAGTCAGTTAAGCATCCGACTTCAGCCAGGTCACGATCTCGCGGTCCGGGAGTTCGAGCCCCGCGTCAGGCTCTGGGCTGATGGCTCAGAGCCTGGAGCCTGTTTCCGATTCTGTGTCTCCCTCTCTCTCTGCCCCTCCCCCGTTCATGCTCTGTCTCTCTCTGTCCCAAAAATAAATAAACATTGAAAAAAAATTAAAAAAAAAAAAGAGATGAGGGAATAAACAAAATGTAGTACATACACACAATGGAATATTATTCGGCCTCAAAAAGGAAGAAAATTCTGAGACATGCTATGTAACATGGATGAACTTTGAAGACATTAAGCTAAGTGAGGCAAGCCAGTCACAAAAGACTACTGTATGATACCATTTACATAAGCTACCTAGAGTAGTCAAACCGAAGGTCAAAGGGTGGTTGCCAGGGACTAAGGGGGAGGGGAAATAGGGAGTTGCTGTTTAATGGGTATAGAGTTCCAGTTTTGCAAGATGAAAAAGTTCTAGAAACTGGTTGTATAATAATGTGAATATACTTAATATTGGACTGTACACTTAGAAATGGTAAAGATGGCAAAGTTGATGGTATGTGTTTTTACCAAAACAAAAATAATTAAAAATAGATAAATAGGTAAAAACTAAAAACTGGACTCCAGGTGCACCCACAGTTCTGCTATACGCTCCATATCAAAAGTTATTGGACAGGGGCGCCTGGGTGGCTCAGTTGACTAAGTGTCCAACTTCGGCTCAGGTCATGATCGTGTGTGGTTCATGACTTCAAGCCCTCCTTCGGATCCTCTGTCCCCCTCTCTCTCTGCTTCTCCCCCATTCATGCTCTCTCTCTCTCTCTCTCAAAAACAAACAAACAAACAAAAAAACAAACAAACAAAGGTATTGGACATAGCAAAAGCTATATTTATAAGAAAATTTCCAGTCCTACATGATTTTGCTATTAAGAGAAAACCTCAAAATAAAGAAGCTGAGTACTCAACCTAAGCAATTAGAAAACACACAGGGGCACCTGGGTGGCTCAGTCAGTTAAGCATCCAATTCTTCACTTTGGCTCAGATCATGATTGCACGGTTCATGGGTTTGAGCCCGGGATCAGGCTCTGTGCTGGTGGTGTGAAGCCTGCTTGGGATTCTGTCTCCCTCTCTCTCTGCCCCTCCCCTGTTTGCTCTCTCTCTCTCTCTCTCTCTCTCTCTCTCTCTCTCTCTCAAAATAAACAAAATAAACTTAAAGAAAAGAAAAAACACAAAAGTATGTTAATAAGACCCTCAAGTAGTAATAATCAATGAAAATAAAACAAATGCATTATATGTGTGTGTATGTTATATGTACATGTAACATATAAAGTGAAGGGCTGATCCTTTGAAATGATCAGTTGCATAAATAAATTCCTAGCATACCTGATAAAAGAAATTGAAAGAAAAAAATACATATTAGGAGTGAGTGGATATTACTAGTAGAGGAGATATTCCACTAAATATTATTTCCAGTAGAATACCATGGGCAACTCCATGGGTGCCTGGGTGGCTCAGTTGGCTAAGTGTCTGGCTTATGACTTCAGCTCAGGTCATGATCTTGCAGTTTGTGAGTTCAATCCCTGCATCAGGCTCTGCACTGACAACATGGAGCCTGCTTGGGATTCTCTCTCTCCCTTTCTCTGTCCCTCTCCCACTTGTGTTCTCTCTCTCTCAAAAAATAAATAAATTAATTAATTTTTAAAAAGTTAAAAAAATTAAAAACTTACAATAACAATGAATGCAATCGAAACAAGGATAAATCAGCCAGTAAAATATAGGGAAATGTCCAGGCATTGATCTTAATGCATATAGGAATAGATATAACACTGGTGATGTTCAAATGAGGGAGTACAGGAAAGTTCAATATGTAAAAGCCAGGGGAGGGAGAGAAGAGGAATGAACAAAGGATACAGGAATGCACAGAAGGAATCTAAGGCCCAATTAACCAGAAAAGATGTTCAACCTCACTGAGAGGTGGAAAAAGTAACACAGAACTAGGTATAATTATTCACCCCTCAGAATGATAAAAATGAAAAGTACAACATCATTCTGTGCTGGAGAGGATTTGGGAAAATGGGGTATTTATACATTGCTGGTATGAACATTTCATAAATCTGTATGTATGTATACATATATATTTCATGTATTGGGTATGTAATATATATTATATATACATATTATATACATATATACTTATATATGTATATATACATATATGTACCTACATATATACATACATATATATGTATACATATATATGTATGTAATATACTGTATATGTATACATATATATGTATGTAATATAATGTATATAAAATTTTTGAGAGTCAACTAGCAATATCTAATGTAAAAATATACACACCTGTACCTCATAAGTTTCAAACAATACACAAAAATTGACACAAGCAAAACGAAATGCACAAAATCACTGTCACACTGCCCTCTACAGAGCAAGTAGGTGACAAAAGACCAGAGAGAGTATACAAGTTTTGAAAACCAGAATTAACAACTGGGGAACACATATTCTTTTAAAGCAATAAATGGACTATTTATGGGAAGATGCAAAGGACTTTATCATAAAGGCAAGACTCCACAGGTTTCAAGAAACATTCATGCCACAATTCACATTCTCTTACAAAGTGAGAAACTAGGTTAGAAATCAGTAACAGATTAACTGTTTATTGCAAATAGAAATGCACTTCAAATGACACGTGTGAAATGAAAAAAAATCGTAACTGAAATTTTGAAATATTTGGAAATGAACAATAATACCATATAATATATCTTTTGGGCCTTATATGGAAATGTAAGGCCTTAAGGCTTACATTAGAAAAAGTTAAAGCTGAATAACAATTAGCTGGGCATCCAATGTAAAAGACCCCAACACTGAATCCACACAAGCCCCATCACCAACACTGATGATCTGCATAACTCAGCACAGTAGACCAGGAGAGGTAACTACTGAAAACTCACCTCAGCCCGGCTCAAGTACTAATGCGCATGCCCCTGAAAACCCCTTCTCTTCTGAGTTCTGACTTTTAATAGCACGGCGTCCAAGGGAGGAATGGGTTGGGCAGGTGTTTGGTGCGCATGCTCAAAAGCACCTGCGAAGCTATGGTCTGCAGTCAACAGGGCGCAGTTACCGAGCAGTCTGTGAAAGTTTCCTTACCATCCCCAGTTCTGTTGGGCTCAGAATATGACTGTTCGCAAGTGGCGCTGCTCCATGGGGACTGCCATCTTGGAAGGGTGTCCATGCCGTATGGTGGAAGAAACTTGCCTTCCATCTAAGTAGAACAGTGGGGCTGCCCTGGGAAGAGGTGGCCAGCCCTTCTTTGAGTAGACTTCTTGGAGACAGGAGTCTTTGGAGTTATGCTCTGGAGCTCTTCTGGAGACACTATGGGGCGCCTAAGGGACAGAGCACAGGGGAGAGGGGAATCATTACTAATGAAAACAGAGTGAGAACCTAAGTGACTCTGAGAGGTAATACTGGGGGGAAGGGGAGAAATGTCACAATAGTAGCCTCCCCTGGGTGATATTATAGAGTGTTCTAGAAGGGATGCAGTAGGAGCATATAGTCCCCCACTCCCCAGATAACCACAGGAGAGGGGAGAAATGTCTGAGTCGTAGCATCTAGTCCCACCACCTTAGGCAGGGGAGTGAGGGCCTAAAGGTGACTGTAATCTCAAACAGCCCCTACACCAGCCAAACCACCTCAACTAAAATAATAATAGGCATCAGAAAAAATAAATTTTACATTAATATGTCAATGGTTGTTTTCTCTATCTAAATGTAATGTGTCAATAAAAGCATCTTCTAGGTCACTCTATTATTCATACCTCCTTATGAAATAAAACCTAAGTAATAATTATGCAGGTGAAGCAATTACCACAAATTTTCAACACTGCTCCACAGTGAGTTTGCTGCCCCTTAACACCTCAAATATGGAAATTACGGAGATGCCATTGACCCTCTGGTGCAGAGGTAGCTATGTCTTCAAAGGATGAATTGCTACACATTCTTCAAAACCCAGCTCACATATCTCTTATGGGAAGCCCTCCCTGACTGGGGTAGGAGAGGCCACACCAGCTGAAGGCCCTTCTGACTCAGCAGGTGGAGAAAGCTTTTTGAAAAGACCTAGGCCTGAGCTCTGGTATTCTCCATCTTTGTGCCCTCAGACCAGTCACATCCTTTTTGGACCCCAGTTCAACATTCTGGACAGTAGTGGACTGGACTCTCTAATGACCAAGTACTCCTCTGTCCCTCCCACAGCCCTGGATAGGATAATAGTTTGTTGAGTGAGAAAATAAAAGAAGAAATTGAATCTTTAGAAGCTTGCTAGCATACAGACATGTATAAAAAACAGCAATAATGTCAATTTTGTTAGCTTGACAATGGTAACGTCAATTTTATTATGTGTGATGGTTATGCTAAAAGAAGGGGGATGCCTGGCTGGCTTAGTTGGGAGAGCGTGTGACTCCTGATCTTGGGGTCATGAGTTTGAGCCCCAAATTTTGGGTATAAGGATTGCTTAAATAAAAACTTCTAAAAAGGAGGAGGAGATGAATAAAAAAATGAAAGCAAAGTATCCTTAGATGCTAGAGATTCATCCTGAAGTATATGGGTGAAATGATATGAAGTCTGGTATCAGCTTTCAAATACTCAAACAAGGGAGGACACGAGTGAGGAGTAGAAGAGTGAGGGGTAGAAGAACAAGAAAGACAGAATGTTGATAACTGTTAAAAATCAGTGACAGGTACATGGGGATTTGGTATGCTATTTCATCATGAAAAGTCTTTCTTTTAAAGATTTTATTTTTAGGGGTGCCTGGGTGGCTCAGTCGGTTAAGCATCTGTCTTTAGTTCAGGTCATGATCTCGGGGTTCGTGAGTTTGAGCCCCACCTCAGGTTCTGTGTTGACAGCTCCGAGCCTGGAGCCTGCTTCAGATTCTGTGTCTCCTTCTCTCCACCCCTCCCCTGCTTGCGGTTTCTCTCTCTCTCTCTCTCTCTCTCTCTCTCTCTCTCTCTCTCTCTCTCAAAAATAAATAAACATTAAAAACAAAAATTTAAAGACTTTAAGTAATCTCTACACCCAACATGGGGCTTGAACTCACAACCCCAAGATCAAGAGTCACATGCTCTATCAACTGAGTCAGCCAGGTGCTCCTGAAAAGTTTTTTTTTTAATTTTTAAATGTTTATTTAGTTTTGAGAGAGAGAGAGAGAGAGAGAGAGAGAGACAGAGTGCGAGTGGGGGAGGGGCAGAGAGAGGGAGACAGAGAATCCAAAGCAGGCTCCAGGCTCCAAGCTGTCAGCACAGAGCCTGACGGGGGGCTTGAACTCATGAACTGTGAGATCATGACTTGAGCCGAATTTGGTCACTTAACCAACTGAGCCATCCAGGCACGCCAATTTTTTTTTAATGAGGACAACAAATGGATAGAATATTGACAACTAATAATGTTAATATTAGAAAAAATAGATTTCAAAGTGATGAATTTTAAGAGAAATAAACAGATTTCTTCATTTAAAAGCATACAGTCATTGAGAGAATGCACCAATCATGAGCATTTATGTGTGTGTGTGTGTGTGTGTGCGCGCGTGCATGTATGCTTTTAAAATATATAACACAAAAACTGATACAAAAGGGAAGTTTTTGCAAATATTCAATTACAGCATAAGAATTATATTTCTCACAGAAATCTCACAGGTCAAGGGATGAAATGTGTAAGGTATACAGATTGGAATAATACAACTTAAAAATTTGATATTGTGTATGTCAACATTCAATCTTTATTTTGTACTCAACAGAGAATGCACATTTTTATACATAAATGAAACATGCTGAAAAAATTCTCCTTGCACTATGCCATAAAGGAAATAACACATCTTAACAAGTTATACCACACAGGCCATATTCACAGACTACAATGCAATAAAAGTGGAGATAAAGACAAAGAGACCACGAAAAACTCAAATGCCTGGACAGAAAAAGCACTTGCACATAATTAATACTTAGGTTAAGGAGGAAATTAAAACAGATTACTAACATCATCCATGTGATGTGTAAAGTGATATACTTACAACGATTCATATCACAAAGTAAATTTATTAGTAAATGAGAAAGACTGAAACCGATTATTTAAGCTTTCAGTCCAAATAGTAGAAAAGGGAAAAAAATATCCACAGAGGAATTAAGTATAAGCTAAAACAGAAAAAATAAAATTAGCAAATCATTAATGGTCAAAGAGATGCACATTGAGACCACAGTGAGATCCCATATATACCCTCTCATTTGGCAAAAATAAAGCAATTGGGCAAGACTTAATGTTGGTGAGGGTGTGGACCCACAAGATCTCTTACACTATTCATGGAAGGGTAAATTAGTGAAGCCACTTTGGAAAACTGTTTGGCATCCCCTTCTATGAATACCTCACCACACTGCGAGTCCACTCCTAGGAGTAACCCCAAGAGAAACTCTTGCCCACATGCCCAGAAAACATGTAAAAGGACATTCATGAAAGCCTGTTCACAACATAAAAACCTGGAAACGAATCAGATGCTCACCAAAGGAGTCAAAATGAACAATGTGCAGTGAGACCCAACAATATGAGGAGTATTATGTAGAAAAAATTAATCAGAAACAATTGTATGCAGTATGACACATTCATTCCAACTTTTTATTGTGAACATTTTTTTCAGTCATAAAGAAAAGTTGAAAGAATTTTAAAGTGAGTGTGCATAAAAACACATTTTATTATATTTATCTCTCATACTCATTTATACACCCTCTTTCCACTCATCAACTCATCTTTTTCTGATGCATTTCAATACGTTTTACAATAACCAGCACACATCACCCCTAAAGACTTCAACATGCATATCATAAACTGAAGGTCCATACTTGTTTACATTTTTTTTATTGATAGTGAAGAGTTTTTTTAAATTTTTTTTTGAATTATATTTTTTTATTTTTTTTAATATATGAAGTTTATTGTCAAATTGGTTTCCATACAACACCCAGTGCTCAACCCAAAAGGTGCCCTCCTCAATACCCATCACCCACCCTCCCCTCCCTCCCACCCCCCATCAACCCTCAGTTTATTCTCAGTTTTTAAGAGTCCCTTATGCTTTGGCTCTCTTCCACTCTAACCTCTTTTTTTTTTATTCTTTCTCATTGCCACGTAGTACTCCATTGTGTATATAAACCACAATTTCTTTATCCATTCACCAGTTGATAGACATTCAGGCTCTTTCCATAATTTGGCTATTGTTGAGAGTGCTGCTCTAAAGATTGGGGTACAAGTGCCCCTATGCATCAGTACTCCTGTATCCCTTGGGTAAATTCCTAGCAGTGCTATTGCTTGAAAAATAACAGCTTTGTGTTGATACTGAAGGTTAAGAGATAACAGCCTTGCTTTACTCTTGTAAACTATGCCTCATACTCTTGTAAATTAGGCTTCACCAATTAAGGAAACAAAAGTCCAAAGAAAAGAGCATCAGAGGCAGGGTCAAGGAGATCCACTGGTTGCAACTTAGAGGCAGAAAGTCTAAAATAAACACCTCATTAGGCAACTGTTTCTAACTCATCTGGCAACTGTTTCTGACTCATCTGGAAACTTTCTTTGTTCTGTTCTCAGGTGATGATAAAACGATGTGATCGGCTTTAAAAACTCTGTGCCCCGGCTCTTCAGGGCCGCACTCTTATCAAGAGTGTTGGCCTTGCCTCTCATTGTAATAAACTTTGTTGTGACTGTCACTGGTGCCCACAGCATTCTGTTTCAGGAGTCGTGTGGATGCAACAAGATTCACATGAAACTTCACACTAAAGGCCCATACACCTCTGATAGCCAACACATCATGTCTAGCTTTCAACAAAAACTTATAAAAGCAGGCTAAAAGCAAGTGAGAAGGAAAGCTGGTAAAAGCAGATTAAAAAGGACCAGCCAGATGTCTGAGGCCAGATATTCCCCTTGTATGCTTTTGGCTTCTGCAATATTGCTTGCCTCTCAAATCAGCCAGCGGTCAGGAAACAGAAGCTTGACTATACTAGTCCAGCCCAACACGGAAGCAGATATGTGTAAAAGATCAGTAAAACCTGAGCAGTATGTTCAGCCTTTGGAGGTGACTCCACAGGGCTGGCACCTGCGTGAAATAAACAGTCTTTCCTGATTCCCTGAGTGCATGTTGCTTGTCTCTTCCTGTGTGCTGAGTATTCACTGTAACACAAGAAAAACAGTTTAAAGAAACAAAGCATGTGTCAGAACCAGACACAGATATGACATAGAGTTTGAAATTATCATCTAGGAAATTTAAACTAACTATGTAAAGTTAAAATAAGTATGTTAAGGATTCTAATGGGAAATACAGACAACATGTAACAACAGATAGGTATTGCAAGAAGAGAGGTGGAAACCCTAAGAAAGAATTGAAAGGAAATGCCAAAAATCAAAAACATTGTAACAGAAATTAAGAATGCCTTTCATGGGCTCATAAGTAGACTGGACATAGCAAAGGAAGGAATCAGTGAGGTTGAAGATAATATCAATAGAAACTTCCCAGACTGAAATGCAAATAGAAAAAAATATCAAATAAAAGACCCCACACAGAATATCCTAGAACTGTGAGACAATTATAAAGGGTGTAACATATGCACAGTTGGAAAATCAGAAGAAGAAAGAGAGAAAGAAGCAGAGAAATTTTGAAGAAATAATAACGGAGAATTTTACAAAATTTATGGCAGACACCAAACCACGGATTCATCAAGTTCAGTGACCACCATATGGCATAAGTACCAAAACAATCTACACCTAGGCATATGATATTCAAACTGAAGTACCAATGGCAGAAAGAAAATCTTGAAAGAATCCAGAGCAGGGAAAGCCATCTTATCTATAGGGGAACGAAGATAAGAATTATATCAGACTTTTTTCTTGGAAAGCATTCAAGCAATAAGAGAACAGAATGAAATTTTTCAAGTGTTAAAAGAAAAAAACACCCAACAACTTAGAATTCTATAACCAGTGAAAATACCCTTCAAAAGTGAGGGAGAAATAAAGACTTTCCCAGCAAACACACATTGAGAGAATTCATCACCGGATCTACCTTGCAAGAAACATTAAAAGAAGTTCTTCAGAAAGAAGGAAAATAATATAGGTCTGAAAGTAAGATCTACATTAAAAAAGCAGACTGCTGGAAAGGAATAAATGAAGTTGAAAGGAACTGGGATATGCCAACCCCAAATATACCAATTTGGCTTAAGGAGTGTTTTGAGCTGAAAGTAATTAGCTCTCTGCCTTCCAGCTTTCCATTTGAAAGCAGGGCATAGATTTCTTTTCTGTAAAGGAAATTTCCATTTGTAAAGGTGTCCTCCTCTCCTATACTAGGAAAAGGAAAAAAGATGCTGGAGACAACTCCTTTCTCACCTGATAACCTGAGTCTGCATAACAAACCTTACTAAACAATCCTTATTTGCCCATCACCTTCCCACAATTTATTCCCCCATCCCAAGACCAAATTTCCTTTTCCTTTATTTAATTTCTTCTCTACACTCAATTACCCTTTGTTAAAATGGAATATAACTCCCCAGGTCTAATTATCTCTTTGGGGTCTTCACTTCTTTCTGCTTTGAAAGGAAGGCTCCATAACTGTTTCTCCTGTTAATCTGGTTTTCTTTTGGTCAGTTTAATTAGCAGGGCCCCAGGTACACAATTTAAGAAGGGAGAAGAGGGGCGCCTGGGTGGCGCAGTCGGTTAAGCGTCCGACTTCAGCCAGGTCACGATCTCGCGGTCCGTGAGTTCGAGCCCCGCGTCAGGCTCTGGGCTGATGGCTCAGAGCCTGGAGCCTGTTTCCGATTCTGTGTCTCCCTCTCTCTCTGCCCCTCCCCCGTTCATGCTCTGTCTCTCTCTGTCCCCAAAATAAATAAACGTTGAAAAAAAAATTAAAAAAAAAAATAAGAAGGGAGAGGAGGGGCGCCTGGGTGGCTCAGTGGGTTAAGTGTTCGACTTCGGCTCAGGTCTTGATCTTACGGTTCATGAGTTCGGGAGCCCCGCATCAGGCTTTGTGCTGACAGCTCTGAGCCTGGATCCTGCTTCAGATTCTTTGTCTCCCTCTCTCTATGCCCCTCCCCCACTCACACTCGGTCTCTCGAAAATAAACAAACATTAAAATTTTTTTTAAAAAAGAGGGTAGAGGAAAAAGGATTTTGTCCCCTACAAAAAGTTAAACTATTTTATTTTTCTTGTTCTAAATCAATCTAATAGTCAGCTACTTATTCAAAATAATAATAGTTATCATGTGTTACATGATTATAACATATAGATAAATGAAATAAATGACAGCAACATTATAAAGGACAAGAGGGAGGAACTGCAAATACTTAGCTATAAGACCTGCACTGCCCATGAAGTAGTATAGTGTTAATTGAAAGTAGCCTTGGATTAGTGGTAAATGTATATTGCAAACTCAGGGGAAACCACTAAAAATTTTAAAAAGAAGTATAATTGGTTTGCTAAGAGACGAGAGAAAATGGAATAATATATAATGATCAATTAAAAGCAGAGAAGGCAAAAATTATGGAAAGATTTTTAAAAAGGAAAATGACAAGTGCAATGAATAGAAAACAGTTCAAAATATGGTAAATACTTCTTAAATTTTTTTTTAAAGTTTATTTACTTTGAAAGAGAGAGAGAGAGTGTGTGTGTGCAGGGAAAAGGCAGAGAGGGAGAGAGAATTGTATCAGCACAGAGCCCAATGTGAGGCTCAGTCCCATGAACCATGAGGTCATGACCTGAGCCAAAATCAAGAGTCGGACACTCAACGGACTGAGCCACCCAAGTGCCCCAAATGTGAATTAATTAATTAGTTAATCATGGTAAATATTAATCCAAGTATATCAGTAATCACTTTAAATGTGAATGATCTAAAGACACCTATTAGAATACAGGGACTTTTGGAATGGATAAAAAAAAACAAAAAACAAAACAAGACCCAGCTATGTTGTTGTCTATAAGAAACCCATTTTAACATGTGTAAATGTGTAACATGTATACATGTATAACATGTATAACTATGTTTAAATATATAAATAGAAGTGCTAACACTAATGAAAAGGAAGATGAAGTAGCTATATTAATTTCAGACAAAACAGACTTCAATACAATGACATTTATCAGGGATAAAGAGGGATATTACATAGTGCTAAAAGGGTCAATTCTCCCAGAAGGCCTAACAATCAATGTGCATGCACCTAACAACAGAGCATCAAAATACCTAAGGAAAAAATGGACAGACAGCAGGGAGAAATGGACAAATCCACTACTATAGGTGGAGACTTCAACACTGCTCTTTTAGTAATTGATAGATTTGACAGGGAGAAAATCAGTAAAGATACAGTTGAACTGAACAGAACCATCAATAAACTGGATCTAATTGAGAGTTTTAGAATACTTCATCCAATAACAGCAGAACACATTCTTCTCATGCTCACATGAAACATTCCCCATGATAGACCACTTTTTGGGTCACAAAACACACCTTAACAGGTTTAAAATAATAGAAATAATAAGTATGATCTTATATCACAATGGAATAAAACCAGAAACAGAAAGATAGCTAATAGAAAGATAGCTTTAAAATATCCTAAAGTGGGGCACCTGGGTGGCTCAGTCGGTTAAGCAGCCGACTTTGGCTCAGGTCCGTGAGTTCGAGCCCCACACTGGGCTCTGTGCTGACAGCTCAGAGCCTGGAGCCTGTTTCAGATTCTGTGTCTCCCTCTCTCTGACCCTCCCCCATTCATGCTCTGTCTCTCTCTGTCTCAAAAATAAATAAACGTTAAAAAAATAAAAAAAAAAAATAAAATATCCTAGAGTATTTATGGGAGTCTGGGTGGTTCAGTAGATGGAGCGTCCGACTCTTGATTTCAGCTCAGGTCATGATCTCACAGTTCACGGGATCGAGCCCTGTGTTGGACTCTGTGCTGGCAGTGCAGAACCTGCTTAGAATTCTCTCTCTCTCCCTCTTTCTCTCTGCCCTTCCCCTGCTTGCATGCTCTGTCTCGCTCTCAAAATAAATAAACTTAAAAATATATTTGAAGGAAACAAAAACGAAAAATACAACTTATGAAAATTTGTGGGATACAGTGAAAGCAATGTTTAAAAGGAAATTTGTGGGGTTTTTGTTTATTTGTTTGTTCTACATGTTTCAAGTTTTTATTTAAATTCTAGTTAGTTAGTGGATAGTGTAATCTTGGTTTCAGGAGTAGAATTTAGTGATTCATCACTTACATATAACACCCAGTGCTCATCCCAACAAGTGCCTTCTTTAATACCATCACCCATTTAGGCCACCCCCTCCACCTCTCCTCCAGCAACCCTTAGTGTGTTCTCTATAGTTTGGAGTCTGTTTCTTGGCTTGCCTCCCTCTCTTTTTTTTCCTTTCCTCTATGTTCATTTGTTTTGTTTCTTAAATTCCACATATGAGTGAGATCATATGGTATTTGTATTTCTCTGACTGACTTATTTAATTTAGCATAATATACTCTAGCTCCATCCACATCGTTGCAATGGCAAGATTTAATTCTTTTTGATGGCTAAGTAATATTCCAGTGTGTGTGTGTGTGTGTGTGTGTGTGTGTGTGTGTGTGCATTTATCCTTTCATCAGTTGATGGACATTTGGGCTCTTTCCATAATGTGGCTATTGTAGATAATGCTACTATAAACATCAGGGTGCATGTGCCCCTTTGATTCTGTATTTTTGTGTTCTGTGGGTAAATACCTAGTAGTGCAATTGCTGGGTCATAGGGTAGTTCTATTTTTAACTTTTTGAGGAACCTCCATACTGTTTTCCAGATTGGCTGCACTAGTTTGCATTCCCACCAACAATGTAAGAGAGTTCCCCTTTTTCCACATCCTCATGCAACATCTCTTGTTTCTTATGTTCTTAATTTTAGCCATTCTGACAGGTGCAGTGGTATCTCATTGTGGTTTTGATTTGTATTTCCCTGATGATGAGTGATGTTGAACATCTTTTCACGCATCTCTTAACCATCTGGATATCTTCTTTGGAAAAATGTGTGTCCATGTCTTCTGCCTATTTCTTAACTGGATTATTTCTTTTTTTTTTTTGGGTGTTGAGTTTGAGAAGTTCTTTATAGATTTTGGATACTAATCCTTTATCAGATATGTCTTTTGCAAATATCTTCTTCCATCCCATAGGTCACCTTTTAGTTTGATTGATTGTTTCCTTTGCTATGCAGAAGCTTTTTATCTTTTCTTTTTCTTTTTCTTTTTTGACAGAGTGAGAGAGTGTGAGCAGGGGAGGGGCAGAGAGAGGAGTGAGAGAGAATCCCAAGCAGGGTCTTCACTGTCTGTGCAGAACCTGATACAGGGCTCAATCTCAGGAGCTGTGACATGATGACTAGAGCCAAAATCAAGAGTTGGACACTTAACCAATTGAACCCCATCCAGGCATCCCCAGAAGCTTTTTATTTTGAAGTCCCAATAGTTCATTTTTGCTTTTGTTTCCCTTGCCTCTGGAGAAATGTCTAGTAAGGAGTTACTATAGCCAATGTCAAAGAGGTTGCTGTCTCTGGCCTCCTCTAGTATTAAAGGGAAATTTGTAACCTTGAATATTGAATATTGAATATTGGAAAAGGAGAAAGACTAACATCAATAATCTAAGCTTTCTCCTTAGGAAACATACAAATGGCCATTAAGCAAACAGAAAGATTCATTAGACAGCAGGAAAATGCTAATTAGAACCACAATGAGATATCGCTTGACATCCATTAAAATGGCTAAAACTAAAACGACAATTTCGCCCAGCATTGGCAAGGATGAGGAACATCTGTGACTATCATAAACTGCTGGTGGGAATGTAAAATTGTAAAAGTACATTGGAAAACAGCTTGGGAGTTTCTTAAACATGTAAACATATACCTACCATTGACCCAGCCTTTCCACTATTACATATATACCCAAAAGATATAACAGCTATGTCCACACATAGACTTATACATGAATATTTATAATAGCCCAAACTTGGGAAGAATACAGAGATCCATTAAGAGTTGAATGGATAGACTAATTGTGATGGATCCATACAATGTAATACTATGCAGCAATAAAAAGTAAGTGATACACAGAACAACCTGAATGATTTCAAAATAATTATGCTGGATGAAAGAAGCCAGAGACAGAAGAGAAACACTGTATTATTCCATTTCTATAATATCCTAGAAAATGCACATGAATCTCTAATGACAGAAAACACATCAGTGGTTATTTGGAAGTGAGGATGGAGGAACTTATGAAGAAATTTGGTGGGGGGCAGTGATAGAAATATTTGTTATCTTGATTGTGGTGATGTTAACATGTGTGTATATTGACTTGTAAAGTTCTGCAGAAAAATAAAAAATTTAGAGCATTCTAATTTAGAAACATCAAAGAAAAAAGTTCCTAAGTAAAACATTAGAAAACAGAATCCAACAGTACATTAAAAGAATATTATGTCATAACCAAATAAGGCTAAAGGAGGACTACAAGGGAGTTTAAAATTTTTGAAGAATATTAGTATGAATCATCATATTAATTGAACTAAACATGGACAAAAATCATTAAGAGAAAAACTAATACAGATGATTTTAAACATATGAAAAGATACTCAATCACTTTCATACTAAGAGAAATGAAAATTAAAACTATACTTGGGATATCATTTCTCACTTATCAGATTGGCAAAAATCTAAAAATTTAACAACTCTCTCTGTTGGTGAAGTTGTGGGAAAATGGACACTCTCATCTATAGTTGGGGGGTAGTCAAAGTGATACAATCCTATGGAGGTGAATATGAAAATATTCAGCAAATTCTAAATGCATTTAATTATGGCTCAGAAACTACATTTCTGGGACTCTATTCTAGGAATACACCTATACATATTTGGAAGGTATAGTACAAGGTGGTTCATTGTGGCATTGTTTGAAATAGAAAATACTGGAAAATCCAAGTGTTCATCAGTAGGACTCAAAGAAATCAATGAAATCAAATGATCAGCATGATTCCAGTCAACAGAATCAAGAAGCATCTAGATGTAACATTAGAAGTAAGAATAAACATGGTTTCAGAGCAAGACAAAGAAAAATCAGGGGACTAGTATATATGACAAATCGCAATTTGGGAGGGAAACTGGAATCTATGAGTACAGACTGTGTCCAGGAGTTCTAGTAGAATGTTATTCATTAATTGCACTGATATTTCTTAAGCACTAATTGTGTATTATGTACACATTATGATGCAAATACATTATGATGCTGGCACATGAATATAATAATTCTCAACAAACAAACATGCAAGAGGAAGGAAAACTCTTTTTTTTTTAAAGTAGACTCCACACCCAGCATGGAGTCCAAAACAGAGCTTGAACTCACGACCCTGAGATCAAGACCTGAGCTGAGTCAAGAGACAGACGCTTAACCAACTGAGCCACCGAGGCACCCCAGGAAACTGTTTACAGAACAATGCCAACTAATAAATACAGAAAAATAAAGAATTAGAAAACAGCCATTTTGCAAACCCCAAGTTAATCATTGTTTAGGCAAAGATCATCAATGGATGTTAAAACTATTTTGTGAATGCTTACTGAGTGTTGTGGGCTGAATTTTGTTCCCCCCAAATTCATATGTTGAAGCCCTAACCCTCAGTATCCAAGAATATGACATATTTGGAAATAGGGTCTTTAAAGAGGTGATCCAATCTGACTGGTGTCTTTATATTTTAATGTTTATTTATTTTTGAGAGAGAGACAGAGACAGAGACAGAGACAGAGTGAGAGTGAGGGAGGGGCAGAGAGAGAGGGAGACACAGAATCTGAAGCAGGTTCCAGGCTTTGAGCTGACAGCACAGAGCCTGATTTGGGGGCTTGAACTCACGGACCGTGAGATCATGACCTGAGCTGAAGTGGAACGTTTAACCAACTGAGCCACCCAAGTGCCCCAAGACTGGTGTCTTTATAGAAGGAGATTAGAATTTACAGAGAGATACCGGGTACACAGCGGAGCAACCTTGTGAGAATGTGGCAAGAGGGGGACCATATGCAAGCCAAGGAGAGAGGCCTCAGGAGAAACCAAACCTGTCAACATCTTGATCTTGGATTTCCAGCCCCTGGAACTGTGAGAAAATGGATTTCTGTTATTTAAGCTACCCACTTTGTGGTGTTATGTTATGGCAGCCCTAGCAAACTAATACATTGAGGGAAAAGATTATTCACAGTGTCCCCAAAGAATCACCCCACAGGTAAGTAATTAAATACAAAAGAAAAAAGATTTCTTTGCAATGAAGAAGTTAAACTTAGCATTACCAAATACAGGATGCATGGACACACGTTTCCAGACATGACTCACTGAGAAGGACATATCACCCAAGCAGATTTCTTACCCAAGCTCTTTGACCTGAATCTATTCATGAGGAAACAATCAGAAATGCAGAACCATCTACAACACAATTGGCAAATGCTGGTCAAAAATATCAAGGTCATGACAGACAAAACAGGCTGGGAAAATCCTCTTAGATTAAAGAGAGATTAGAGACTAAAGAGGCATGATGCTATGCACAATGCCAAATGTCATGCATGAACCCTGTTTGGATTTGGGATTTTAAAAAGTTGGAAAGAAATTTGAGGATAATTAGAAAAATTTGAATTTGGGATACATAATATTATTGTATCCTTGTTAAATTTCTTAGGCGTGATGAGGTGTTTGTAAGGAGTTGGGGGGAAGTGATGGAATTCTTCTGTATCCTGATGGCAGTGGTGGTTACACAAATCTATACATGTATTCAAATTAATGAACTAGACACCAAAAAGTTAATTTTACTATATGATAATTTTTAAATTAAATTGAAAATCATACCTTAAATTTCTTAGATATGAGAATGGGCTCGTGGCTATGTAAAAAAAAAGTCTTTGTTCTTAGGAGCGTGGAAATATACAAAGATCACCGAAATGAGAACAGAAACTACACAGGTCTCTATAGCAAGGGAGTCAGCCACTATCACGTGGGAAAGTTTTATAGTGAAAGAAGGAAAGACTTCATGTATGCCTTGTGGAAATAAATGAAGACAGACCAAAAGAGAAAAGCAAAGGCCATTTATTCCAAGCTTGCTATAGCAAGGAAGTTCAACATTGTCACTTGCCTTTTGGCAGAGATTCAAAGGCAAGCAGAAGAATGGGAAAACTTTACAGTAAGAAAAGGGAAGGCTTCAGGTATGCCCTAATTGCAAAGCCATTGGCATGGGGAAGCTGCAGGCAAGCTAACTAGAAGCGGGGCATCCTGGGTGATTGGTTTGGGGAGCAGATTTGGTTTTCTCTGGTTGGACCTGAGCCGGAAGTGGAGAGTGGAGGCAAAAAATAAGGAGGCTTGTGGTCATTGACCAGATCCTAACTATCTAGACCCATTGCTGCAGGGGTAGCGGTTTGGCTTCCCAGGCTTGTTGCTACAGAGCTTGTAGGTCAGAGTTCTATTGTCATATACAGTTGACCCTTTAACAACGCAGGAGTTAGAGGCACCGACCTCCCTTCCCCCAACACAGTGGAATAACTTTTGATTTGCCCCAAATGTAACTACTAGTAGCCTACTGTTGACTAGATGCTTTACCAATAACACAGTCGATTAATACATATTTTGTACGTGCTTTGTATTATATACTGTATTCCTACAATAAAGCCAGTTAGAGAAGAGAATGATATTAAGAAAATCATAAGAGAGAATACATTTATAATACTGTATTTATTGAAAAAATTCTGCCTGTAAGTGGACCTCCGCAGTTAAAACTCCCATTGTTCAAGGATCAGCTGTATATGGTCTAGCCATTATCTGTTTGTATATTCAGTCCCTCAGGAGATACATGCTGAGTATTTAGCCTTTAGGGAGCATGATGTCCACAGTTTACTGTAGAAAGGTATTAAAAAACAAACATGCCAGAGTCCTTCCCTTCCCTTTCCTTCCTCTTTCTTTCTTCCTCCCTTTCTTTCTTTCTCTTTCTTTCTTTCTCTCTTTTTCTTTCTTTCTTTCTTTCTTTCTTTCTTTCTTTTCTTTCTTTCTTTCTTTCTTTCTTTCTTTCTTTCTTTCTTTCTTTCTTTCTTTCTCTTTCTTCCTTTCATTATCTATCCCTTCCCCTCCAGCATGAACTTTGACTAGCAGATAAGCCACAAGGCTTACAAAAATAATTCTCAGAAAGTGCTGTTCTTCTGGTATGTGGCTCTCATCGAGAGAGGGGAACAAAAACAAGAGCAACCCTCTAACTGTGAGTTTCCCTTAAAGTACACAAAACTATCACCTAAGCCCAAACTGCAAAGATACATATTCAACTTTCCCCTATAAAAACCCTAATCCTGCTTCAATCAGGGTGTTACCTAATGCCCATCAGCTGAATACAACCTTCAATGACTTAAATAATTTTCTTTGGACATTATTTTTATTTATTTATTTATAAAAGTTTATTTATTTGAGAGGGGGGAGTGGCAGAGAGAGAGAGAGAGAGAGAGAGAGAGAGAGAGAGAGGGAACCCCAGCTCTGAGCTGTCAGCTTCCACCCTGACATGGGGCTTGAACTTATGAACCATGAGATCATGACTTGAGCCCAAACTAAGAGTCGGATGCTGACCCACCCAGGCTCCCCTGGACATCATTTTTAAATCATGGGGCCTGTATGTATGTACGTATGTATAAAAAGATAAAGCAAATGTGGCAAAAGGTAACAGTTATTATATCCAGGTGGAGGGCATTTGAATGTTCATAGCACAATTCTTTCAACTTTTGTGTAATGTAAAAATTTTCCATTAAAAAGCTGAGTGTAGGGGAGTGCCTGAGTGGCTCAGTTGGTTAAGCATCTGACTTTGGCTCAGGTCATGATCTCATGGTTCGTGAGTTCAAGCCCTGCATCAGGCTCTGAGCTGTCAGCTAGCTCAGAGCTTGGAGCCTGTCTTCAGATTCTGTGTCTCCCTCTCCCTCTGTCCCTCCCCTGCTTTCTCTCTCTCTCTCTCAAAAATAAATAAAACAAAACATTTTTTTTTAAAGTTGGGTGTAGGGACACCTGGCTGGCTCAGTTGGCAGAGTGTGTAACTCTTGATCTCAGGGTTGTGAGTTTGAACCCCACATTGGTTGGAGAGATCACTTAAAAATTAAACAAAAAAAAAACTTAAAGGGGCGCCTGGGTGGCTCAGTCAGTTGAGCGTCCGACTTCGGCTCAGGTCATGATCTCACGGTTCATGAGTTTGAGCCCCGCATCAGCCTCTGTGCTGACAGCTCTGAGCCTGGAGCCTGCTTCAGATCTTGTGTCTCCCTCTCTCTCTGCCCCTCCCCTGCTTGCACTCTCTTCCTCTCTCTCTCTCTCTCTCTCTCTCTCTCTCTCTCAAAAATAAACATTAAAACAAATTTAAAAAACCTAAAAAATAAAATAAAAATTAAAAGCTGGGTGTAGAATAAGTAAGCTGAGGTCCCTGCTTAGCCATTGAACCTGATGCTTTCATGAAGTGTTCTATCTCTGTCAGTGGGAGACAGATAATATGTTACAATGTTGTGAAATATTTTTCATCTACTAAAAGAAAGTGTGCAAGACAAGACTGATCAGAAGACTGATTTTTGTATTTAGTGTAGGACAAAGAGGTGCTCATCATTATGTCCTTAGCTGCAGATGTGAAAATATTCTGACCTTGCATTCTTACTTATTTTCAACTGGACGTTGGCATAAATGGGAAGATTCACAACTGGCCTGCTCCAGGATTCAAGACAGTCATTTGTAGAGTTTAAAAGGAAACTCCGATCTCTAGGGGCTCCTGGGTGACTCAGTCAGTTGAGTGTCCAACTCCTCATTTTGGCTCAGGTCATGATCCCAGGGTCATGGGATCCAGCCCTATATAGGGCTCCGTGCTAAGCGTGGATCCTGCTTAATATTTTCTCTCTCTCCCTCTGCCCCTCTTCCCTTCCTTACGCTCTCCCTGAAATTTATTTTTTTTTAATTTTTTTTAACGTTTTATTTATTTTTGAGACAGAGAGAGACAAAGCATGAACAGGGGAGGGGCAGAGAGAGAGGGAGACACAGAATTGGAAGCAGGCTCCAGGCTCTGAGCCATCAGCCCAGAGCCCGACGCGGGGCTCGAACTCATGGACCGTGAGATCGTGACCTGAGCCGAAGTCGGCCGCCCAACCGACTGAGCCACCCAGGCGCCCCTCTCCCTGAAATTTAAAAAAAAAAAAGGAGACTGATCTATTTGACGTGGCAACTCCCCTCCCTCCCACATTTCTAACTCATATCACTGTCCCATCCACCCCCTTTAGCAGTTATCAACTTTTGATAAACAATGTTTATTGCCCTCTTTGCCACTAGGATGCTGGGCTCATGAAGCTAGGAATTTAGGGCCTGTTTTGTTTTGCCAAACATCAAGCATCAAGAGCAGTGACTGGCGATCAACAAATATTTTATGGATGAACAAATAGGGTCTTATATATACTTATAAGTTCTGCATCTTTTTACTGTTTCCTGCATTACTCCTACCAAGTCAATTTTGTAACTAATTGTGTCATTCAGAGATGCTTGCAGAGTCTTTTGAAGGGAATAAGTAATCTTTTAAGACGATGAACCTGGTTGTGTTTTACTGCTCTCTGCATGTGTGGTGGAGATACCAAAAATAAGGTAGTTGATTACTCCACATATGTGAGAAGCAGAAATCACTTCATTATCAGCGTGAACAAGTAAAGGAGCAAACAGCACATGAATACAATCATTTCCGGTAAAAAGGAAGGGTAGGGGCATCTGGGTGGCTGGGTCAGTTAAGCATCCAACTCATGATCTCTGTGAGATGGAGCCCCGCATCAGGCTCTGCGCTGACAGTGGGGAAACTACTTGGGATCTTCTCTCTCTCCCTCTCTCTCTGCCCCTCCCCTCCTTGCTCTCTCAATCTCTCTCTGTCTCAAAATAATAAAAAAAAAAACATTAAAAATGTTTTAAAGGAAGGCTATGAAGAAAACAAAAGCATGGTGAGGAGCTAGAGAGTAGTGGGGTAAGTCAGGAAAGAAAGACATCTAAAGAAAAGACACTTGAGCAGGTGTAATGGAACCAGAGCATCTCTGTCAGGGGCTACAGTAAGTGTCAAGGTCTGGAGTTCCTGCCTCTCTGCTCATCCTACCACTGGATGGCATCTCTAGGCTGGGACCAAAGATTTTCTTGCCCCATTCGAGGAAAGGACAGCACTTTTCTCCATGCCGACTTTCTCTTTTTATATTTAGATTTTTATCTAACAGTTTAATTTTCCCAATTAATTTAAATAGTTTTAATAATAAGGTTAGTACTTAATGTGCCTACCACCCATTGTATGGCCTTGACAATAACCCCCATCTGTCCATGTGGTCCCCCAATTCATTGCCCTGCCTCCCCTTAACTGAGGTAAATATCATCCTGAATCCCAAGTTCATCAATCTTTTATTTTTTAATATGATTTTATCACAACTACACACAATCCTAAATAATTTATGTTCTTTATACTAGTAGCTTTTAATTTTGTGAAAGTGTGTTATTCTTTATATAATCTTTTGGGAATTACAGGGCTCTTTTCCTTTAATATTCATCCATATTGTTGAGCATTGTTCTAGTTTATTCATTTTGACTCCTGTTGATGAGCATCCATTTTTGTTTCCTGGTTTTGCTGTTGTGAACAGATTGTCATGCATATCCTAGGTTTGTGCAGAGTGTTTCTTTTGGGTATATTCCTAAGAGTGGACTGGTTGGATTGTGAGATATGTAAATATTCACTGTAGGAGGGAATGCCTACTTTCTAAAGCTGTTACACTGATTCACATTCCTTCAACAGGGCAAAAAGATCCTGTGGGTGCACATCCTCTTGGTATTTACGGAATGAAATTTTTGTAAATTGAATGGGTGTAAAACATAACCTCATTATGTCTTGATTTGTATTTCTCTGATCGCTAATGACTTTGAACATCTCTTCATATGTTTATTGGCTCTATCTTTCCTTCTCTGAAATGGTCTAACAGATGACCTATTATTTTTTTAAACATAACCGTAGTACTATTAGGATGTTCAACAACATTAACAATGATTCTTTTTTAATGTTTATTTATTTTTGAGAGAGAGAGAGAGAGAGAGAGAGAGAGAGAGAGAGAGAGAGGGCAGGGGGAGGGGCGGGGGGGGCAGAAGATCTGAAGGGGGCTATGCGCTGACAGCAGGAAGCCCAATGTGGGGTTCAAACTCAAGAACCACGAGACCATGACCTGAGCCAAAAGTTGGAGGCCTAACCGACTGAGCCAGCCAGGCCCCCATGTAAACACAACTTTTATATGCACAGGGAATCCAAAAAATTCATTTGATTCACTTTATTGCAATATTTATTTTATTGCAATGGTCTGGATCCAAACCTGAGATATCTTCAAGGTATGCCTGTAGATCACCACTGAAATGTTTTATATATCAGGAAATCATTTTAATATGATTATCTTTCTTACAAGCCATGAGATCATGACCTGAGCTGAAGTCGGAGGCTTAACCAAATGAGCCATTCAGGCACTGCCTCCCCCTTTTTTCATTAACAGTGATTCTTGGAGCTCTGTATAGAAGTGTCTGCATGCCAGACATGCTACCCTTGATTCAATTTCTTCTTCGTTTATTCATTCAATAAACTCTCAGACCAGGCTTATAGATGTAGAAAGAGAATTTGGAATAATTAGAGAGTCCAACACTGTAAAAAGCAAAAATTATCTCAGACTATAAAAACCTGCCCTCCCATTCATCAGGCTGGGAGAACAATCACAGATGCAAAATTAACAGGAAACATTATTTCTCCCAAGGACTGCAGCTGTAATGTCACACAGAGCTCTATTTTGAGTGACTACTACTTTCTTAGTTGCCGGGAAACTTCCTTCTCTACAATCATAGACTATCAAAAAACTGCCATTCAAAACGGTATCAGTACGAATGAAACATCCTACTCTTGCTGGAGACTCTAAGTCACTTAGACCCAAAAATGCAGCCAAGATTTTCAAACCTGAACAGAGATAAGGGTACTTAGACACAACACTCTACATCTATCTTAATTTTATCGTTTCCAAAAAAACAGGACTCGGTTCACTTTGCAGTTCACATACGGCCTTGTTTTGCTTTCATGTTACCAAAACACTTTCATTTATATTTCACCTGAACTTCACCAGTTTTCAGAATCCTATAACTCTATCTTTTCCTTTGACTAGTGAAATAATCCGTGGTTCCTCTGGTGTGTGGTCTCCCTCATTGATTGATGGATCTTTCAGACCACAAATTAGTCCCAGATGGTCTTAGGCTGAGTAGGACACCCTTACATTCCAGACTGTTAAACTGAGACCCAGAGGGGATGTGACTGGGCTGAGAGCATCCAGCAAGTTCATACCTGAGACTGTGTCAGTTCCTCTCAAAACATCTTCCTCACCTGACGATTCAGAAAGACCTTCAGCGGGGCACAGGGCCTTCTACCTCGATCAGGAGGATTCCCTGGAGGAGGAGATATCTGAACTTGGTTTTGAAGGAAAAGTATGCATTCCCAGGTAATGGCAACGGGACTTCTTCTCTTTCTGCCCAGTGACATCTCCTAGAAGGGTATAGGCATCTCCAGAATTTCTATATGAGAAGTACTATTAGGGACAACAAACTGGCTGAAGTCAGGCAGAATCGGTCTTGTCTTAAAACTACATTTTCAAAGGGACTATCACTATGCAGATTTTATTTTATGTGGAAATAAAAATAATGGTTCCCTAAAGATGCTTTTATTGCCATATTGCTTTAGATTAAGAAAAAATCAAAAGATATATTATTTTATACCTTTTATTTTATCTGGGGTTGCTGGAGTGGGAGATAATGTAGACTAATGGGAGCATTCAGACCCCCACAGCCAACCCCCACAAGCACAGCAGAGGGGAATCTAACACTGACTTCTCCCCTTTTCCCCCCAGTGCTACATCCTAGTAGGGTTTGCACACCCCCAATTTCTTCCCCTACTTCCTTCGTGGTATGTTCCAGGAGGGGACTGTAAACCAGTCTGACTTCTCCCCCTTCTCATCCTGTGGTATCTGCCAGGAGAGAACAGCCACTGGCACGTCTGCGTCTTTCCAGAGGCCCTTCAACTTCTCTGAACATTATTGCACAGATCCAGAGTACAGATGCAAAGACCCCCTCCCCCAGGAAGACCGCCCAGAATAACGTTCGCACCCATGCTCTGCGCCACCTGTGAGACGGCTCCACTGCTCCGCCTTGTGAGTTTAGAGGCTTCCCCACCCTCCGTACGGAATGATCACTCCCCCAACATGGCGCACCCCACAGGGAAGCGCGACCAGGGCGCGGCCATTTTCCCCGCTTGATAACACGGGTGAGGGGCACTGAATGCGCCAAAACACCGACTCCGTAACGTCCCCACGTTGACTTTGGGCTGACAGTGGCTTCGAATGTGGTTTTGCGCGTGTGCAGAACCACGCCCCCTTCGTTCCTCGCCCCAAACCCTGAGAAGGGGCGGTGCTAGGGTTGGTGACCGGAAGCAGCTACGGTTCTCAGCAGTGGTTCAATAGTTGTCTGGAGGATCTCTTTGCACTGTGTCGGAGGGATGTGGAGGTGATGGGTCCCCAGGGAGGGTGAGTGTTGGGGAGTTCTGTGTGGTCAGTGGTAGAATCGGTTGTCTAACCGTAGTTGGATGATTCGATCATTATTTTCCTCTTCTGTCAACGTTAAGATCCTGAACTTCACTCCAAGACCCACAAGGTTTGGTGCATTATGTTCTGAGTGTTCCCTAAGAGTTGATTTTTCTTCTGCCCCAGTTACTTAGAAGTGCGTTTTTAGTTTCCAAAAGTTTATCTTTTTAATAGATTTCTAACCTTAGTCTTCTGTGGTAAGAAAAGTGGCTACGTGAAGCTCCCTCCTTGAAATAGGAAGACACTCATGGTCTAGGCCATAGTTAATTTTTATAAATGTTCCGTATTTTAATCAGAAATAATATTTAGTTGTTTAGTTGTCAACTGTGTCATACAAAATTTGCACTCTTTGTTGTCTTTTTCTCCTGTTACTGACAGAGGAGAGGGAAACTCTCCAGTGTGATGGTGATTGGTGCATTTCTCTTTCCTGCTGTCCATGATGCCTTTTGAGTTAATAATGTATAAAGTGTGAGACTTAGATTGAAGCTCATCTGTTTGGATGTCCAATTACTCAAGCACCATTTGTTGAAAACTAGCCTTCCTTCCTTGACTTGTTTTGCGCCTTTGTCAAAAATAAATTGGCCATACTTGTGTGGGGCTATTTTTAGGTTCTTTATTCTTTATTTTGGAATGTTGAACCAGCCTTACATTCCAGGAATAATTCTCAATTTGGTTTTGGTTTTCTTTTTATATGTTGCAGGAATTGATTAGCTAATGCTTTTTTTCTGAGGAATTTTTGAGACTCAGTTTATGACAGATACTGGTCTATAGTTTTGTGGGGTTTTTTTGTTATGTCTTTGTCTGGTTTTAGAATTAGGGTAATATACAACTCATAGAATGAGTTGGGAAGTATTCTTTTGTTTTGTATTTTCTGGAAGAGATTGTGTAGAGTTATGCTAATTTTCCTTTAAGTGTTTGGTAGCATTTTCCAGTGAAACCATCTGGGCTTGAACATTTCCTTTTGGAAGCTGTTTGATTATGGCTCCAACTTCTATAGTAGTTATAGGACTATTGAGATTATTTTTTTCAGAGTATCTATTTAATAGTGGGTGAGTTGTGGGAGTTTGTGTTTTGTGGAGAATTGGACTATTTCATCCAAATTGTTGGATATATGTGGATTTAAGTTGTTTATGGTATTCCCTCACTTTCCGTTTAATGGAAAGTTTAGCGTCTGTAGTTATGTCTTCTGTTTCAGTTCTGATATTGGTAATTTGTATCTTCTTTTTATATTTTTCAGTCTTACTAGAGGATTACCAATTTTATCAATCTTTTCAAAGAACCAGCTTTTGGTTTCATTGATTGTTCTCTATTGTTTTTCTGTTTTCAATTTCTTTCTTTCTTTCTTTCTTTCTTTCTTTCTTTCTTTCTTTCTTCCTGTGTTTACATATATATTTTTTTCTCAACTATTTTTGTTTATTTCAGGTGTACTATAGAGTGATTCAACAATTTGGTAAGTGTTTTAAATTTATTGATTTATGCTCTTTTATTTATTACTTCCTTCCTTTGGCTTGCTTTGAGTTTTCTTTGTTCGTTTTCTAGTTTCTTGAGATAGGAGCTTAAATTATTGATTTAAGACCTTAATTCTTTTCTTTTAAAAAATTTTTAAAACATTTATTCATTTTTGAGAGAAAGAGAGACAGAACACGAGCATGGGAGGGACAGAGAGAGAGAGGGAGACACAGAATCTGAAACAGGCTCCAGGCTCTGAGCTGTCAGCACAGAGCCCGACACGGGGCTTGAACCCAGGAACCATGAGATCATGACCTGAGCCGAAGTCGGACACCCAACCAACTGAGCCACCCACACGCCCCATCTTAATTCTTTTCTAATATAAACATTTAGTACTATAAATTTCCCTCTCAACACTGCTTTATCTGCATCCAAAAAATTATGATATGTTGTGTTTTTTAGTTTCAATTCATTACTTTTTAATTTCCATTGATCCATGGATTATATAGAAATTATTGGGGTGCCTGGGTGGCTCAGTCGGTTAAGCATCCGACTTCGGCTCAGGTCACGATCTCACTGTCCGTGGGTTCGAGCCCCGCGTCGGGCTCTGTGCTGACAGCTCAGAGCCTGGAGCCTGTTTCAGATTCTGTGTCTCCCTCTCTCTCTGACCCTCCCCCGTTCATGCTCTGTCTGTCTCTGTCTCAAAAATAAATAAATGTTAAAAAAAATTAAAAAAAAAAGAAATTATTGTTTGATTTCCAAGTGTTTAGACACTTTCCTGTTATCTTTCTGTATTGATTTCCAGTTTGATGATATTAGAGAACATACACTATATGATTTCAATTTACTGAGGTTTGTTTAATGACCCTGGGTGTGGTAGGTATTGGAGAATATTGCATGGGTGCTTGAAGAGAAAGTGTATTCTGTTAGTATTTGGCTGGAATGGGATGGATATGTTTAGTTAGTCCACCCTTTTCTTGGTCCTTTGATTAAGGAAGTAGGCTTTTCTCAGAGTTTTTGTCTCTGTACCTGTTGACAGTTCTGAGTTATAAGCTTCTCCAGTGCCCTGTTTGTGATATATGGGAGGAAAAGGAAACCTAGGGAACTCACCACTGTGTTGTTCCTCAGACCCTGAGATCCATGGGCTATCTCCTTTCTACATCTCAGAGTCTTACTATTTGTGTTTGTTGTGTGATGTCATTTTTTTCCTGGTCTCTTATACATTTATTGTTCTCTTTTGTTTTTTCCCTGTATTAACTTTGTTAATTTATACCTTGCTAGGGAAGCACCTGTTTCACATCAATATGAAAATATGTTGCTATACAGTTATGCATAATATCCCACAATAAGTAGTTTGAAACACTGCCTTATCTGGGAAAGATATCTATATCTATAAACACATGTATATCTACATCTATATCTATATATCTATATCTATACCTATTATATGTTTTAAGCTATCCTCCTTTATCTGGTTTGCCATGGGGTTATCTCTGACATTGGTCATTTCAAAGGACTAGCTCTTTGTTTTCTTTAACCCCCCTATTATATTTATTTGAATTATTTAAGATTTTATTTTTATTAGCAACTACTTTATTTTTTTGGTGGAGGGGGCTTTGCCTAGTTTTGTTTTTTCTAATTCTAATGTTTTAGGCTGAACACATAGTTCTTTTGTTGTTATATTTATTTTTAATTAAAATCAACCATTTAAAGGTGTAAATTTCATTCTATATGACTTTAGTGTGTCCCATGACTTCTGGTAAAAATTGTGTGGCTTCTGTATTGACTTCCCACTTACCCTGGGTTATTTAGGAATGCCTTCCTTTTCTTTTAAAACAGATTTATTTTAAAAAGTACAAATTAAAAAATAAATCAGATTTATTTAGATATACAAAATAGATTTAGATATATTCCAGTAACATAAAATTCATCCATTTAAAGTATACAGTTCAGTGGTTTTTAGTACATTCACAGAGTTGTGAAATCATTATTATCACAGTCTAATTTTAGAGCATTTTCAATACCCCAGAAAGAAACCTGGTACACATTAGCAGATATTCACCATTCACGCCACCCCACACTCCCAGCCTAGGCAACTACTAATCAAGTTTCTGTGTCTATGTACTTGCTTATTCTGAATATTTTACATAAGTGGAATCATAAAATCTGTGGTCTTGTGTGACTGGCTTCTTTCAAGTAAGATAGTGATTTCATGGTTTATTCATGTTGTAGCATGTATTAATACTTCTTTTTTATTGCCACATGATATTCCATTGTATGGCTATACTAAACTTTGGTTATCCATTTTCAGATGATGGACATTTATGTGGTTTCCAGACTTTGGCTACTGTGAATAATACTGCTGTGAATAGTTGTGTATATAAGTTTTGGAGCAGACGTGTGTTTCCATTTCTCTTGGCTAGGTACCTAGGAGTGGCATTGCTGGATCATATGGTGACTCTATGAGTAACATTTTGAGGAACTGCCAAACTGTTCTTCAGGGTGGCTATCCCATTTTACAATTCCACTGACAATATATGATCCAATTGATTTGCATCTCACCAATGCCTGTTACTACTGTCTTTTTCCCCCCTTATTTTAGCCATCCTGATGGATGTGAAGCAGTCTCCTAATGGATAGAATATTTTGGTTTTGCTTTGCATTTCCGTAATGACTAATGATATTGAACATCTTAAAAAATTTTTTTTAATGTTTATTTAGTTTTGAGAGAGAGAGAGAGAGAGAGAGAAAGAGAGAGCGTGAACATGGGAGGGGCAGAGAGAGAGGGAGACACAGAATCCGAAGCAGGCTCCAGGCTCTGAGCTGTCAGCACAGAGCCCAGTGTGGGGCTTGAACTCACGAACAGCGAGATCGTGACCTGAGCTGAAGTTGGACACTTCATCAACTGAGCCACCCAGGTGCCCCTATATTGAACATCTTATACTATGATCAGACAATGTAGCCTGTCAATTCCCAGTATAAAAACATCTACCAGATTTCCTTCCTGGCCAAACTATTTGGTGGAATTTTATAAAAGTTAATGCGCATAAGAAAAGAAAGCATAGTCCTTCTTTCTTTGGTATAACATGTTTATGTATCTAAAATTCAACTTGATCATGCCTTTTATTTTACTCCTTATTTACTTTCTTGTTGCCTCTTTATCCCATTTCTTATTTTTGTTGTCTTTCTTACTTCTGTTCCTCTTCATTTTATAAAAGATACTTTCCCTTTCCTACCAAGAATGACTAAATCTATAGTGCTTCCATTAGTTGATCAGAATAAAATTGTTCCTCAACATAGACACAGAGACATCCTCTCCTCCCTAGACCCCGTAAAAGGAGAAACAGTTTTACCTCTGAATATTTTGAAGTAATTAAAACATTATAGTCCCAGGCTATTAATATTTTTCTTATGGCATATCTCTTCTGTTTTAAGAAACTTTCCTCTTTTTTATTCCAAACCGCAGTCATGTTTTCAACATCTGTTAAACAGAACCATGTTTATTTTAAGCCGACCACACAAAAGGTACTGTGTTGTAGTGTTGAGAATGTGAGCTTTGAAGCCAGGTAGACTGGGTTTGACTTAACATCACTAAATCCCTGTTTCTGTGTGCATAAAATGAAATAATAATGATTATGGCAACATGTAGGGGACAGGATTGTTGTGCAAATTCAGGGAGGTATCCGCTTTTGCATATTCCATGATTCCGTGTAATCACAATGCTTGCTAATATGAATTAAATGTTTTACTTGGGCCAGCCTGGTGCTAAGTGTCTTATGAACAGCACTGCATTTAATTTTCACAGCCTCATGAGGTAGTTTTGACTCATTTTGAAAAGAAAATGAAGAAACATTTTTTGACATGTTTATTTTTGAGGGAGTGCAAGTGGAGGAGGGACAGAGAGTGGGGGACAGAGGATCTGAAGCCGGCTCCCCGCTGACAGCAGTAGGCTAGCCCAATGTGGGGCTCAAACCCACAAACTGCATGATCATGACCGGAGCCGAAGTCGGACACTCAACCGACTGAGCTACCCAGGTGCCCCTTTTAATTTTTTAAAAATATTTTTGAGAGAGAGAAAATGAAGAAACATTTTTATACTCTCGTAGCTAAAAGTTGGCAGAGCTAGAATGTAAGCCTTTATTAATTTTAATCTAAATCTCATGGTCTTGCTCATATTCCATTTTGACGAATAACCAGAATCGATATTGACTGGACTTTGTCTACCCCGCAGTATCCAGTGCCAGGAACTGTACTTGGGTGCCTCCAGGAAGTGTTCGTGGGGTGACTGCTGAATGACTGACTATGTGGACTCTGTCTTTCCAGGTTTCTTGGAGTCTCTCTTGAGCCCGTGGGCCAGACCCCATAGCCGAGGCTGCAGAAACTTCCTTCCGGCCCCAGCAGCTCTGTTTGAGTCCACGGACCCCACCTGGCTTCCGGCTCTTGGGAGGAGCATCAGGAAGAGAGCTGGAGGGCTGAGGCCCAGCGGGAACATGCCAGCCAACCAGAGCTCTCCCGGGCCATCCCTGGCTCTGGCTGTGGGGAGATGTGACAACCCGTGTGAGGTGAGGAGGAAAGGGTGCCCAGGGGCAGGAATTCATCCAGAATGAAAGATAGTATCTGATTATTTTAATTTGTACAACTTGTATTTTAATCAAGCAGCATAATGAGGGAATTTTTATTGGTCATTCCTTTCCCTTGTGTGAATTTCCTTCTCTTGTCTATTGCTGTTTTATTTATCTTAGCTTATGGACTTTTTTAAATTGAGCTATAATTAACATAGGATATTCTATTAGTTTCAGATGTACAACATATTGATTGGAAAGTTTTATACATTACTAAATACCACAATAAGTGTACTCACCATCTGTCACCATACAATGTTATTACAGTATTACTGACTCTATTCCCTATGCTGTACTTTTCATCCCTGTGACTTATTTATTTTATATCTAGAGGTTTGTACCTCTTACTCCCCCTTATCTATTTTGCTCATTTCCCCATTGACCTCTCCTCTGGCAACCACCAGTTTGTTCTCTGTCTTTAAGAATCTGTTTGTTTTGGTTTTTGGGTTGTTCGTTTTGTTTTGTTCTTAAGATTCCACAGATAAGTGAAATCCTATGGTATTTGACTTTCTCTGTCTGACTTATTTCACTTAGCATAATAGCCTCTAGGTCCATTCGTGTTGTCATAAATGGTGAGATTTCATTCTTTTTTAAAAGATTTTATTTTTAAGTAATCTCTACACCCAGTGTGGGGCTCAAACCCACAGCCCCGAGATCGAGAGTCACACATGCCACTGACTGAGCCAGCTAGGTGCATCAAGATTTCATTCGTTTTTATGGCTGAGTAATATTCTGTTGTTTATGGGGTGTGTGTGTGTGTGTGTGTGTGTGTACCACATCTTCTTTATCCATTCATCTATTGACAGACACTTGGGTTGCTTCCTTATCTTGACTATTGTAAATAATGCTGCAATAAACATAGGGGTGCATATATCTTTTTGAATAAGTATTTTCATTGTCTTTGGGTAAATACACAGTAGTGGAATCAGTGGATCATATGGTAGTTCTATTTTTAATTTTTTGAGTAATTAAATTACTGTCTTCCAAAGTGGTAGTACCCATTTACATTCCCACTAACAGCGCACGAAGTTTCCCTTTTCTCCACATCATCACCGACACTTATTTGATTCTAGCCATTCTGACTGGTGTCAGGTTACATCTCATTGTGGTTTTGATTTGCACTTTCCTGATGATTAGTGATGTTGAGCATCTTTTCATGTGCCTGTTGGCCATCTGGATGTCTTTTTTGGGAAGATGTCTATGTAGGTCCTCTGCCCAGATTTGAATCAGATTACTTGGACCTTTTTGGTGTTGAATTGTATAAGTCCTTTATATATTTTGGATATTAACCCCTTATTGGATATGTATTTTTAAGTATCCTCTCCTATTCGCTAGGTTGCCTTCTTGTTTTGTTGATGGTTTCCTTTGCTGTGCAAAACCTTTTTATTTTGGTATAGTCCCAGTAGTTTATTTTTGCTTTTGTTTCTTTTGCCTCAGGAGAAATATCCATAAATATGGATTAGTGCCTGTGTTTTCTTTTAGAAGTTTTATGGTTTCAGGTCTTACATTTAGGTTTTCAATCCATTTTGAGTTTATTTTGCATATATTGTAAGAAAGTGGCCCATTTTCGTTCTTTTGCATGTAGCTGTCCAGTTTTCCCAGTACCATTTACTGAAAAAGACAGTCTTTTCCCTATTCTATATTCTTACCTCCCTTTGTTATAGACCAATTGACCGTATACATGTGGGTTTATTTTTGGGCTCTCTTTCCTGTTCCATTGATCTGTGTGTCAGGTTTTCTGTCAGTACTATGATATTTTGATTATTACAGCTTTGTAGTAGATCTTGAAATCCAGGATTGTGAAACCTCCAGCTTAGTTCTTCTTTCTTATGGCTGCTTTGGCTATTTGGTGTCTTGTGGTTCCGTACAAATTTTAGGAATATTTATTCTAGTTCTGTGGAAATTGTTGCTATTTTGAAGGGATTGCATTGAATCTATAGCTCACTTTGGGTAATGTGGACATTTTAAAAATATTAATTCTTCCAAACCATGATCTGAGAGTATCTTTCCTTTTGTTTGTGTCATTTTCTTTTTTCAGTTTTTTTAAGTTTACTTATTTATTTGAGAGAGACAGAGACAACACGAATGGGGAAGGGGCAGAGAGAGAGAATGAGAGAGAATCCCAAGCAGGCTCCATGCTGCCAGCGCAGAACTCGATGTGGGGCTTGAACTCATGAAACTGTGAGGTCGTGACCTGAGCCAAAATAAGAGTCAGATGCTTAACCTTCTGAGCTACCTGGCGCCCCTGGTGGTGTTATTTTCTTTTCTTTTTTTCTTTCTTTTTTTTTTTATCATCAATGTTTTATAGTTTGCAGAGTACAGATCATTTACCTCCTTGGTAAAATTTTTTCCTAGGTATTTTATTCTTTTTTGGTACAATTGTAAATGGGATTGTTTTCTCAATTTCTTTTTTGGCTACTTCATTATTAGTATATAGAGATGCAACAGATTTCTATATATGGATTTTGTATTCTGTAGCTTTACTGAATTTATTTTTCAGTTCTACTGGTTTTTTGGTGAAGTCTTTATAGAGTTTTCTATATAGAGTATCATGTCATCTGCAAATAGTGGTATTTTACTTCTTCTTTACTCATTTGGCTGCCTTTTATGTCTTTTTTCTTGTCTGATTGCTGTGGTTAGGACTTTCAGTACTATGTTGAATAAAAGTGGTGAGAGTGGACATCCTTGTCTTGTTCCTGATCTTAGAGGAAAAGCTTTCAGTTTCTTACCATTAACTATGATGTTAGCTGTGGGTTTTTCATGTATGGCCTTTATTATGTTGAAGCATGTTTCCTCTAAACCCACTTTATTGAGAGTTTTTATTATGAATGAATACTGTATTTTGTCAAATGCTTTTTCTGCATTTATTGAAATGATCATATAGTTTTTATCTTTTGTTAATGTGATATATGGAATAAATTTCACTTGATTATGGGTTAGGATTTTAATATATTGTTGGATTCCATTTGCTAATATTTTGTTGAGGATTTTTGCATCTATGTTCATCAGAAATATTGGCCTGTATTTTTCTTTTTTTGTAGTGTCCTTGTCTGGTTTTGGTATCAGGGAAATGCTGGCCTTGTATGATGAACTTGGAAGTTTTCTTCCCCCTTCTATTTTTTGGAATAGTTTGAGAATAGGTGGTAACTCTTTTTTAAACATTTCACCTGTGAAGCCATCTGGTCCTGGACTTTTGTTTGTTGGGTGTTTTTTGATTACTGATTCAGTTTAATTGCTGATAATTAGTCTGTTCATATTTTCTGTTTCTTTTGGATCCAATTTTGGGAGATCATACGTTTCTAGGAATGTATCTAGTTCTTCTTGCTTGTCCAATTTGTTGGAATGTAATTTTTGATAATATTCTCTTACGATCCTTTGTATTTCTGTGATGTTGCTTGTTACTTCTTCTTTTTCTTTTCTGGTTTTATTTGTTTGAATATTCTTTTTTCTTGATGAGTCTGATTCAAGGTTTATAAATTTTGTTGATCTTTTCAAAGAACCAGCTCTTGGTTTCATTGATCTTTTCTATTGGGTTGTTTTTTTTTTTTTGGTCTTTATCCCATTTATTTCAGGTCTAATATTTATTATTTCCTTCCTTCCCTAGCTTTGGGCTTTGTTTGTTCTTCTTTCTCTAGCTCCTTTAGATGTAAGGTTAGGTTGTTTACTTGAAATTTTTCTTGCTTCTTGAGGTAGGCTTGTATCTCTATAAACTTCCCTCTTAGAGGTGCTTTTGCTGAGTCCCAAAGATTTTGGACCATAGTGTTTTCATTTTCATCTGTCTGTATGTATTTTTTGATTTCCTCTTTGATTTCTTGGTTGAACTATTTGTGGCTTAGTAGCATGTTGTTTAGCCTCCATGTGTTTGTGTTCTTTCCAGAGTGTTTCTACTTGATTTCTAGTTTCATAGCTTATGGTTTTTTTAAAGTTTTTTTTTTAATATTAAGTTTCATGACCCTTTATGGTTCTTGTATATTTTTGTGAATATTTTTTGCCACTTTGTAATTTGAAATTAGTTTTTTGTTTTATTTACAAGTGGTAAAGGGTGTCAAACAGTTCTGTAAGTCGTATTTTATTTTATTTCATTTTTAATGTTTATTTTTTCTCTTATTTTTTTAATGTTTATTTTTGAGAGAGGGAGAGGGAGAGAGAGAGAAAGAGAGTGTGAGTGGGGGACAGGTAGAGAGAGAGGGGGACACAGAATGTGAAGCAGGCTCCACAGGATGCCTCTCAGCTGTCAGCACAGGGCCCTACTGATGCTGTCAGCACAGGGCCCTACGTGGGGCTCTAACTCATGAACCATGAGATCATGACCTGAGCTGAAGTCGAATGCTTAACTGACTGAGCCACCCAGGAACCCCTACTTACACATTTTTAACTTTTTTTTTTCCATTATAACCCAGTACAGTTACTATAATGACCTGGATTTTGTAGTTTAAGTTCCTCTGAAGTTTGATGGGTTTTTTTTGTATACTGTGATTCCCTCTTTACTGCCAGCCAGTTGGCTCCAGAATACTGTTCCTTTCAGGAACAAGCTTTTTTAATTGTTTTAAATGTTTGTTTATTTTTGAGAGAGAGAAAGAGAGAGCGAGAGCATGACCATGAGTAGGGGAGGAGCAGAGAGAGAGGGAGACAGAATCTGAAGCAGGCTCTGCGCTGGCAGCAGAGAGCCCGAGGTGGAGCTCAAACTCATGAACCCCGTGAGATCATGACCTGAGCCAAAGTCAGAAGCTTAACCCACTGAGCCAACCAGGCGCCCCAAATGTTTGTTTATTTTAGAGAAAGAGAGACAGACAGAGCATGAGCAGGGGAGGGACAGAGAGAGAGGGAGACCCAAAATCCGAAGCAGGCTCCAGGCTCTGAGCTGTCAGCACAGAGCCCAATGCGGGCTCAAATTCACAAACTGCAAGAACATAACCTGAGCCAGTCGGTTCCTTAACTGACTGAGCCACTCAGGTCTAAATTGACTTTTAGAATGGTTCTTCCCTGCTTTGTTTCTGCCAGATTCCACTGAGCCACTCAGGTCTAAATTGACTTTTAGAATGGTTCTTCCCTGCTTTGTTTCTGCCAGATTCCAGCTTGCTGGAGGCAAACATTCTTAATCTTTTCAATGGATTCAATTTTTTTTTTTAAGTTTTGGCTTAAATTATCTGTTGACTTTCCATTATGGAAGGTGGAGATTTAGCTTTTCCATACACCCCCACCAACATAAACGTTTGCCTATAAATACTGTTTCGATCAGATTCATCATAAGTGTTTATTACTGTGACTATTTAGAGTTGGATCACATAGTGTCTATGCTGTGATTACTGTTTCCGCACAACTCTTTCTTTTCCCTGGAATTAATAATTTTCTGGTTTAGTCATTTCTTTGCTTTACTAGATACATATCAATGATTCAAGTCCAGATTCTTCACAGTTGTTTAAATCTCCTCTCTGCATATTCAGACATATTAGGTAATAATCATAATGACAATAATTATAAACACTCATGTCATGTTTACCATGTGCCAGCAGTGTTATATGCACACAACATATACTAACGCATCTTCATAACAACCTCCTGGAGCTGGTTGACTTGCTGAAGACTGGTCAGGTAGCTCTCAGCTTCACCCGCAGCTATTACCTTGGTAATACATTTGCCATCCCCTAAACAATCTTTCTTACCTCTGTCTTGTGTCCTATCCCCTTTCCCGGGGATCCTCTGCCTTCTTTCCTGTTTCCTGGGTCCTGTGTCTTCCTCTTTCTTGATTTACCCCCTCATTTTGTGGGAGTACATTCTTCAGTCTATCCCTGAGAATGGATGCATGACAGGTAGATTTTATGAAACTTTGTATGTTTGACAATTTCATGCAAGAATATATTATTTACTATCTATAATTGTATAAGTACATTTATAGAAATAAAAAAGTAATACATGCCATGGAAATATACTTACTTGACCTTGACACTAAAATATATCTTTTTGGCTGATTATAGAATTCTAGGTTGGAAATCATTTTTGTGCAGAATTTTATTGTTAATTTTTTTTAATGTTTATTCATTTTTGAGAGACAGGGAGCATGAGTGGGGGTGGGGAGGTACAGAGAGAGGGAGACACAGAATCTGAAGCAGGCTCCAGGCTCCGAGGTGTTAGCACAGAGCTCAAAGCCGGGCTCTGACCCACAAACCACAAGATCATGACCTGAGCCGAAGTCGGATGCTTAACTGACTGAGCTACCCAGGTGCCACAATTGTGCAGAGTTTTAAAAGCCTAGTTTCCAGTCTAGTCCTTTTCTATTCACGCACACATTTTTCTCAGCTTTACAGAAAAACGGTTATTTGGTTGTTGATTCTCCATTTTAAAAAATTCTTTGTTCTGATTTTCATTTCTTTTTCTTTTGTTCTCTTTTCTAGTTGTTTTTTTAAAAAAAAATTATCTCCCAGGTCTTCTTTTGTGTTGCTCATTAATACTTATATTTTTATTTCAAATAGCTCTTTTTATTTTCAGAATATTTTTAATTTAAGAGAGGGAGAAAGAGAGCAGGGGAGAGGGGCAGAGGGCGAGAGAGAGAGAGAGAGAGAGAGAGAGAGAGAGAGAGAGAGAACGCATCTTAAGCAGATTCCACGCTCAGCATGGAGCCCAACACAGGGCTCGATCCCATGACCCTGGGATCATGACCTGAGCTGAAATCAAGAGTCGATGCTCAACCAACTGAGCGACCCAGGTGCCCCCTGTTTTCAGAATTTTATAAAGGCTTTATCAGTGTAGTGTCTTATCAGTCTAAGGATATTAGTAATAGTTTTTTAGTTTAATTTTTTGAATAATGATATGGACACATGGCTCAAAAGTTAAAAAAATATAAAACTGTATACAATTTAAAAATGTAAAAGTGTACAGTCTAAATTCTCTTACCATCTTTCTCCTCTCAGCTTGGTTCTCTCTAATATATTCTAACCAATTTAGTTACTTTTCTCTGAATGATTAGGGTTTTTTATGTAAATAAAAGCAGCTGTGAACACATTCTTACTTTATCCTTTTTATTTCATGAATGGTGGCCTACTAAACATATCAGTTCTATTAATTTTAAGTCTTTTGGTGAAATACAGTATGAATTACAAACAATGCTGCCATGAACACTTTTTATCATGTCTCTTCATGTACATGTGTACCCCTGTCTCTTAACTATATATATAGGGGTGGAGTTAATGGGTCATAGCTTAAGCCTATATGTAAAATTTTTTATTGTAAAATACATCTTACATACATACAGAAAAGTGTACAAAACACACATGTATAGCTCAGTGATTTTTCACGATAGGTCTAGAAAGTATCCTTACTCAGCATTCCAGGATCTCCCTACTCCCAAAGATAACTACTACCCTGACTTTTACAATAATCACTTCCATTAAGAGGATCACAAGCCTCAGGGTAGGAGAAGAAATAGACAAGATAGGACTTATATAAGAATATATAAAGACTTGTATAAGAATATATAAAGAACAACAAAACAGTAAGAAAAAGCAGACTACCCAGTAGTTCAGAGACTTTATTTGAACAGACACGTAACCAAAGAAGATGCATAAATAGCTAATAAACACCTGAGAAGGGGCTCAATCTCATTAGTCATTAGGGAAATGCACAATTTCAACCACAATGTAATACCACTACACTGTCACCAGAATCGCTAAGATTAAGAAGACTGACAATGACAAGTGTTGAGTGGATAAAGAGCCATATCAGTGGCTCATATGCTCGTGTCAGTGCATACAGCTGTTGATACATTAGCTTATATCTGCAGTTCTGTGCTGCTGGTGGGGCTATAAATTGGCACAGTCTCTTTGGAAGACATTTTAGCCTTCTTCCTCCAAGCATGTGTAGACCATATGAGGAAACAATTCTCCCAGGAAAATGTGCAACAGAAACCCTTGGCTGATGTACCAGGACTCGTGTATAAATGCTTCCTGTAGCATTACTTGCAACAGCCAGAACCTAGAAATAGCTTAAATGTCTATTAACAGTAGACTGGTTAAATAAAGTGAACATACTTTGAGTAAAAGAAGCCAGACACAAACAAATTTGTGTTATTTCAATTTGCATAAAGTTTAAGGCAGGCCAAAAAAATCTGTATTGTACAGGGGTGTATGGTGAGGTTGTCGAACTAGAAAGTAAATCAAGGAAGTGGTTACCATCAGAGGTAGGACAGTGGTTTTCTTGATTGGCGGGAGTTAGGGGTCGGGGAGAGGAAAGAGGCATGAGGAACGCTTCTGGGCAAGGAACTAGCACTGTTCTGTTTCCACACTAGGGTGAGAATTAGTCGGTATTTGCCTTGAATAATCAGTAAGCCAAATATTTATGTTTCATATATTTTTACATGAATAGTATATTTCATAATAAAATCTTTTGAAAAGAAAATTTTTTTTAAGTTTTTAACTTTAATTCCAGTATCGTTAATATACATATTAGTTTCAGTTGTACAATATATGATACAGCAATTCTGTACATTACTCAGGATCAGGATCATCAGGATAAGTGTACTCTTTAAACCTCTTCACCTATTTAACCCAACCCCTCACCCACCTCCCCTCTGGTAACCATCGGTTTGTTCTCTATAGTTGAGAGTCTCTTTCTTGATTTGTCTCTCTCTCTTCTTTTTTCCTGTGCGCATTTGTTTTGATTCTTAAATTCCACATATAAGTGAAATCATATGGTATTTGCCTTTCTCTGACTGGGTTTTTTCACTTAGCATTATACTTTCTAGATCCATCCATGTTGTTGCAAATGGCAAGATTTCATTCTTTTTTATGGCTGAGTAATATTCCTGTGTGTGTGTGTGTGTGTGTGTGTGTGTGTGTGTGTGTGTGTGTGTTTGTGTGTGTGTGTGTATACCACATCTTTTTTATCCATTCATCTATGGGTGGACACTTGGGCTGCTTCCATAATTTGGCTATTGTAGATAATGCTGCTATAAACAGAGGGGTGCCTGTATCCCTTTGAATTAGTGTTTTTGTATTTTGGGGGGAAATATCCAGTAGTGCAATTACTGAATCATAGGGTAGTTCTATGAGGAACATTTACACTGTTTTCCACAGTGGCTGTACCAGTTTGCATTCCCACCAACATTGTATGACTATACCCTCTAATTTTGACCCCAGTCTCCCATATACCCTTTGCAAAGGCAGATGCACACACACGCACGCACACACTCACATATCCATTTTTGAGTTTTCAATATTTGCTTTTCCTACTTAATAAATCTTGGTGATCATTCAGTGTTAGTAGATGTAATGAGTTACATATTCTTTTTAAAGACTGAATTGAAATCTTACTCTAATATGTGGATATATCAAAATATAACCAGTCTCCTCTTTGTGGACATTTAAGATATATCCAATCTTTTGCTATTACAAACAGTGCTGCAATGAAAATCCTTATACATATTTCACTTGACACAAAAGGGAGTGTGTTTAAAGAGAAATATCTGCAAATGGAATTCTCAGAAGAAATTAATAATGCATTTTCATTTTTTTATTTTTGGAGAGAGAGAGCATGCACGAGTGAGTGAGAGGGGCAGAGGGAGAGAGAGAGAGAGAGAGAGAGAGAGAGAGAGAGAGAGAGAATCTTAAGCAGGTTCCACACTCAGCACAGAGCTCAGCTTGGGGCTTGATCCCATGACACTCGGATCATGACCTGAGCTGAAGTCAAGAGTCGGACACTCAGCTGACCAAGCCACCCAGGCACCCTGGCATTTTGGCCTTCCTTATGGTTTCTATCAGTTACAGAAGAGTACCTGTTTTTACCATACCCGGTGGAGTACAGTGTCTTGTCATATTTGTTTTTTCTTTTGGGCACATTAGATAGATGAAAACATGGTGTCTCCGTATGGATCTAATTTGCATTATGGATCTAATTTGCATTACTCTCAGTATGGCCAAAGTTAAATATATTTGACTGTGTTAAAAGAGCCATTTATATTATTTTTCCTGTGCTGATTTTAAATTTTCTTTGCCCATTTTTCTATTAGGTTGTTGCCATTTTTTAGATGTTTATTTATTTTGAGAGAGAGAGACAGACAGACAGAGAGAGAGAGAAAGAATGCGAGCAGGGAATGGGCAGGGAGAGAGGGAGAGAGAATCCCAAGCAGGCTCCTTTCTGTCAGCATAGAGCCTGATGCAGGCTCAATCTCACAACCATGAGATCATGACCTGTGCCAAAATAAAAAGTTGGACACTTAACCAACTGAGCTACCCAGGCACCCCTAGGTTGTTGCTATTTGTATCTTAAGGAGAGTAGCTCTTTGTCTTTTATAGGAGACCCAAATATTTGTCCTCATTTGTCTCTTAAATGAAAATTTTGGTGTTTTCTCCAGGTATTTTACGTAATTGTGTTTATGAATCTTTTATGTCCTCCAAGTTCTGTATCATAACTAGGAAGGCTTTCCCCAATGCTCAGCCATGCTTGAGCAGTTTTTTTTTTTTCAGTACTTTAATGTTTTTACCTTTAACCTCTACTTCTCTGACTATCTAGATTTTCGGTGGTTGTTTTAAAGCCTTAGGTAGGAATCCATTTTTATTAAACACTTATTTATTATTGAGAGACAGAGAGAGACAGACCGTGAGCAGGGGAGGGGCAGAGAGAGAGAGAGAGACACAGAATCTGAAGCAGGCTCCAGGCACAGAGCCCGGTGTGGGGCTCAGACCCACGAACCATGAGATCATGACCTGAACTAAAGTCAGACGCTTAACTGAGCCACCCAGGCACCCCAAGGTAGAGATCCATTTTCATTTTCTTCAAGATGCCTATTGATCTGTCCCAACACCATTTATTGAATGACCTATATTTTCCCCACTAACATACAATATTACATTAGTATATGTATATATTCTAATATGTAACTCTGGGTGTATTTATGGACCTTATTCTGTTCCATTGATCTAATAATAGTCATAATCTTTGTGATTCTAATTCCCCTATATTTATAATTTATTCTAATAGATTGTAGGACTAAGTCTCTGATTACCCTTCTTTATCAGAAATATACTGTACTCTTGATTGTTTTAATTTCTGTACACAATTTATAATCAGCTTGCCAAATTTAAAAACATATCTCCTTGCTGTTGTCAGTGAGCTTGCATTACATTTATATTTTAAGGTAGAATCATTTGTCCCTTTATGACGATTCAGATTTCCTGCTAAAGAATAAGGTATGTCATCTATATTTTTTCAAGTAATCTTTGCATTTCCCATTAGTGTGTTAATATTTTCTTCAAATATATTCTTGACATCAGTTTTTGTTTCTATCATCTAAAGGAAAAATAACAATGCAAATATATGAGTGTATATCATCACAAATTGGACCTGAAATTATAATTCTATACACAAGAGGTAGTTGGAGAGTGGGTAAAAGGAAAAACAAAGAATACTGTGGTTCTCTTATTCTTTTGTTTTTTTGTTTTAATGTTTGTTTATTTTTGAGAGAGAGAAAGTGTAAGTCAGGGAGGTGCAGAGAGAGAGGAGGACAGTGGATCTGAATTGGGCCCTGATGTGGGGCTCGAACTCATGAACTGTGAGATCCTAACCTGAGCCAAAGTCAGATGCTCAACTGACTGAGCCACCTAGGTGCCCCTCTGTTATTCTTATTATGATAAAGATATAGATATTGCTAGAGCTTGTTAGAGAAACATACATATAACTATGGTCTTATGCTGGAATAAGTGAGCAGAAAAATGAAAATAGAATGGGTAATTTTCAAATGAGCATTAAATAGGGAAACACCCAAAAGTTGATTTGTCAAGGTGATTAAAAGAAATGAAAAGAACTATATAAATAGCAGAAATCAGTCCTAGTGTTATAGTAATCACATATTATGAATGCATTAAAATCATTCCTTAAAAGAAAGAGATTCTCAGACTGGATGGGAAAGAAAAGCAAAAACCGTCCAAGGTCAAGCATTATTTTATAAACTCTAGTTACACTTAAAATGAAAAGATGGAGGAAATGTGAAAATAAAGGAATAGAAAATGATAGGCTTGGCAAATAAGAACCAGTAGAAACGTGGAGCTGCATTTTTAATATCAGACCAGAGGGAATGGAAGGTGAAATATATCACAAGGGATGAAGGTAAATGGTTCAAACTATTAAATGCTAAGAAATATAAAAATGATCAACACCCTTAAAGCTGATGATATATATCCTTAAAGTATGTAAAATTGAAACTAGCAGAAGTAGTTGGGGCGCCTGGGTGGCTCAGTCGGTTGGGCGTCCAACTTCAGCTCAGGTCATGATCTCATGGTCTGTGAGTTCGAGCCCCACATTGGGCTCTGTGCTGACAGCTCAGAGCCTGGAGCCTGTTTCAGATTCTGTGTCTCCCTCTTTCTCTTTCCTCTCCCGCTCATGCTTCGTCTCTCTCTTCTCAAAAATAAATAGACGTTAAAAAAAAAAAAAGAAACTAGCAGAAGTAGTTAATTCTACCCTTAGCCATTTTAACCTACCCTTGGTCACACAAAGCAAAATAATCTAAAGCTTTGCTATAATGTAGGTGGTGATATTCTACAACCACAGAGAATTAAAAATAAAAAGCAAAAAGCTAGCAAAAATAAATAATATCTGCAAACATTAAAATATTTTACATGAATATGTTTTTAATTTTTTTTAACATTTATTTATTTTTTGAGAGACTGAGGAAGACAGAGTGCGAGCAGGGGAGAGGCAGAGAGAGAGGGAGACACAGAATCCGAAGCAGGCTCCAGGCTCTGAGCTGTCAGCACAGAGGCCGACGTGGGGCTTAAACCCGTGAACCATGGGATCATGATCTGAGCCGAAGTCAGATATTTAACTGACTGAGCCACCCAGGAGCTTCTACATGAATATGTTTTAAATAGAAAACAATTTTACAAAAGACATAGAGGGTGTCTTCGCTCGAGCTGTCATAATAAAATACCTTAGACCTGGTGGCTTAAGCAACAATATTTTTCCCTTACAATTCTGAGGACTGGAAGTCGGAGATTCTGATGCCAGCAGGTTGGGTTCTAGTGAGGACCTGGCATGTAGGTAACCATCGTCTCACTTTCTTCACGTGATCTCTTCTTTGTGTGCACGCGGACGGGAATTGCAGAGAGCCAACAGGTTCTCTGGTGTTTCTTCCTATAAGGGCAGTCATATTAAAGGCCCCAGTCTAATCCCATCATTAGGGCCCCATCCTCATAAGGTCATGTGTTCATTACCTTCCAAAGGCCATATCTCTGCATACCAAGTCATTGGGATCAGGGCTTCAACATAGGAATTTTAGGGGGACACAAGCATCCAGTCCATAACAGGTGAGCTTCAAGTGGCACATTTTTAAGTTTATGCAGTAAAGCAAAACTTGCAGGTAGAGGGAAAATGATAGGGTTGAATGCCTTTACATCTGCCCTCCCTGTGCCCATGAACTTTCCTTTCTGTTAAAAAGAAATGAGCTCCCCACTGAACCCCTTCCCACCCCCCATATAGGTATCTCCTCTCTTTCCTGTATCATCACCTTTCCTCTTCTGTGCTGGTACCTTCCCAAAGCATATAACGTGCAGTCACATTTGTCATATCAAAAATTCTCCCCTCGACTCCTGATCCACTTCCAGCCAAGGTGTTTCACCAGATAAGTAATTCCTGTAAGCTCACAGACAAGACCTTCTGTTCTATATATGTTTAATGTCCTCTCCTGTTGGTTGGGTTTTTGGCCAGGGACTTGGTTCCTCAAACTGGGGTTGGGGGTGTCACTCCCCCTATAGCCCTCCCCCATTGTACCGTTCCTCTCTGCCCATCCTAGGAGTCTCAGTTAACCCAACCTCCCAGCCCTCAACTCTTTGTTTCTTGGGCTCCAAGCCTCCATTCTCCCTACATACTCCATATCCCTGTGAGAATCCTGCTTTCCCTAGGGTCTATTATACTTTCTGTTTAATGTTTTGGTACAGAAGCCTGACCAAGGGAACACCCGCTACAGATCAGTCTCGCTTGTGCATAGTGACGGGGCAATTATAAATGAAATATTATCAAACGGAATCTAGCAGTTCCTTAAAAATGCTTTCTTTCTGAGCACATGGTTCAATATTATGAAATCTCTAGGTAATTCACCATATTAACATACCATTGGAGAAAAGTGATTTGATAAAATTCAACATCCATTCTTGATTTTAAAAAGTATCGAAGTTGAGCATTTCACACTTCAGTTCCTTCCCCAGACTCACAGTAGGGATTGTCACTGACACAATGGGGTTTGATTAATGACATCCAGAATTCTTCATTTTGAATTGAGTCCTTTATCTTTATATATTGCCTTCCTGTGTCTTGTTTCATACTTTTCCAGAATTCTCCTCTGACTGATATTAAAATGGAGACCTTGCTTCCTTTTTGTGGATGTGTCTTTATACATTGATGATGTCCAGAATTCTTTATTTTGGATTGAGTCTTTTATTTAGAAAGTGTCTTCCTCTGTCTTATTTAATTTTGTTGTCCCAGAATTCTCTTCTGATTGATATTAAAATGGAGACCTTGCTTCCTTTCTGCTGGCATTTGCTCATCCTTTTTATCATTATCACTCTGAGTCGTTTTTGTAGAGCATTTTTGCTATACAACATATGAACAGTGTGTTTTATATGTCTTCTAATTTAAAAAAAATGTTTATTTTTGAGAGAGAGAGAGAGAGAGGGAGAGAGAGAATCCCAAGCAGGCTCCACATTGTGAGCGTAGAGCCCAATGCAGGGCTTGCACCTGCAAACTGTAAGAGCATGACCTGAGCCGAAATCAAGAGTCAGATGCTTTACTGACTGAGCCCACCCAGGTGCCCCTGATGTCTTCTAATTTTAATGCTGCTTTTTAAAATATCTTTCACTACGTGGTCTGTTTTGCTTTGTTTTGAGTTCCTTCTAGTAATTTGGGAGGGTTGAATTCTTTTTTGGTTCTTTCAGTGGTTACTATTATAAAAATATAATTAATATTCCAATTATTGAAACAGTATCTACTAACTGCCCAGTATGAGTAATGACAAGATTTGTATACTGCTATTTCAAGAGTTCTTTTATTTGTTGTAAGCTTTCCTTGAATTTTATTTGAGAGCTTGTCTGTTCAATTTGTTTGGGTCAGTCTAGGGACACAAATTATATGTATATTGAATTTCCTGTCTTCCCTGTTTTTGTTGTTTTTTTTCTCTAGCAGATTTTAAAGTCTTCATTTCCACCTCACTTTGTTCATTAGTCATAATTCTTTCTCTGTCCCCTGTTCTCCGGGCAGGAATTGTTCTAGACATCATTTCTATATTATTTCTTGTTTGTTTGTTTTTTCACTTTTTTTTATTGAGGTCTGCCAATATATTACACCAATTAAAAAAAAATTTAATGTTTATTTTTTTTGAGAGAGAGAGACAAAGACAGAGCATGAGCAGGGGAGGGGCAGAGAGAGAGGGGGACACGGAATCCAAAGCAGGCTCCAGGCTCTGAGCTGTCAGCACAGAGCCCAACGTGGGGCTGGAACTCACGAACTGTGAGATCATGACCTGAGCCGAAGTCAGATGCTTAACTGACTGAGCCACCCAGATGCCCCAATATTACACCAGTTTTTAACGCAGCTGAAGCAAGTGTCTTTTCAAAGTTGGTTACTTCAAATCAGAATCCACATGAAGTGCACACATTGCATTTTTTTTTCAGTTTTTATTTTCATTCCAGTTAGTTAACATACAGTGTTATATTAGGTTCAGCTGTGCAACATAGTAATTCGAACACTTCCATTCATCACTCGGTGCTCCTCAGGACGAGTGCACTCCTGAATCCCCATCCCTTATTTCACCCATTCCCCGCCCACCCCCCACCTCCCTTCTGGTAACCAGAAGTTTGTTTTCTATAGTTAAGAGTCTGTTTCTTGATTTCTCTCTGTCTCTCTCTGTCTCTCTCTCCCCCTTTGCTCATTTGTCTTGTTTCTTAAATTCCACATAGGAGAGAAATAATATGGTATTTGTCTTTCTCTGACTTATTTCGCTTAGCGTGCTACTCCCTAGCTCCATCCGTGCCATTGCATTTTGTTCCTGTGTCTCTGTCAAGAATGGGAAGGGTCTGAGATTTTATCTACTTGCAAGCTAACAAACAAGCCTGCCACAGTGGCCTGGGTGCTGGCAGAAAACGTGAGACTTCTGGGTCAGAGAAAGAGGACTTAATACCCTTGTGCCAGTTCCCTAAGTCACAGTTCCTATAGGGTGACATGAAGAGGACCACGTGACACTTGCACACACAGTGGGTTACTTAGATTACCCGAATCTTTTTTTTTAATGTTTATTTTTGAGAGAGCAAGGGAGCGTGCATGCGTGCGCAAGCAGAGGGAGAAGCTGAGAGAGGGGGACAGAGGATCCAAAGTGGGTTCTGCGCTAAAAGCAGCAAGCCCGATGCGGGACTCGAACCCTCAAACTGCGGGATCATGACCTGAGCCAAAGTTGGGCACTTAACCCACTGAGCCACTTACGTGTCCCCACCTGAGTCTTTTATAATGAGTAGTAAGCAAACCTATCCTTTGCCCTGGAGCGGGGCACACACATGTTCCAAGGCTGTTTGCAATGAGAACATCCTTGAAGTGATAGTCCAGAGCAAAAGGGCAGTCTGTGCTTGTGCCCACAAGACATGTAGAAGTGTGAGAGTCCCATGGAGAATTGTCTCCCAACAGTGTCCACCCCTCATTTCTATATTGTCTTGCCTTCTGCAAATTTTCTCATGAGTACACTATTCCATTGGCCACTCTGATTAATCTGACTGAGGGAGGCTAGGGCCAAATCTGTTGTCTCATGCAGCACTTAGTTGAAGTTATTATTAACAGGACCCTAAGTGGCAGAATGAGGCCGTTGTACAGTATTCTGCTCAACCATGACCTCCAGGGTTCCAGACTCCATCAGCTGAACGTACCCCATAAGTCCTTAAGGTTTACCTTTCAAAGCCAGGTGCTTTTCTCCTTAAGTTTCTGTGTTAACCTTTCTGCTTGGCCTGAGACACTAATCCAGGTGCCACAGCCTGTATTAGCAATTGCACAGATTCTGCCTTGGCAATTTCATCATCTGTGACAACCCTGGACAGTAAGCTGAGGCTGACCAGAACACCCTCCAAGGCCAAGGTAGTATGATTGATCACCTCAGCTAAAATCAAGGACAAATTTCTTAACCACCTTTTCTTTTTCTTTTAATTTTTTTTGATGTTTCATTTATTTTTCAGAGAGAGAGAGAGAGAACATAAGCAGGGGAGGAGCAGAGAGAGAGAGGGAGACACAGAATCCAAAGCAGGCTCCAGGCTCTGAGCTGCCAGCACAGAGCCCAACGCGGGACTCGAACCCAGGAACTGGGAGATCATGACCTGAGCTGAAGTCAGATGCTTAACTGACTGAGCCACTCAGGTGCCCTTCTTAACCACCTTTTCTATGGATGATTCCTGTTATAGGAACAACTTCCCTCAGTGTGCACATAAATACCAAGGCATTGGGGCACCTGGGTGGCTCAGTCAGTTGAGCATCCGACTTCAGCTCAGGTCATGATCTCATACCTCGTGGGTTCAAGCCCTGCGTTGGGCTCTGTGCTGACAGCTCAGAGCCTGGAGCTTGCTTCGGATTCTGTGTCTCCCTCTATCTCTGCCCCTAACCTACTCACATTCTGTCTCTGTCTCTCTCAGAAATAAATAAACATTAAAAAATTTAAAAAAACCCACCAAGCCATTTATCCCTCTAGGAAGCTCCTCCTAGCAAACCAAGAGGAGCCTCCTTTTGGAGAGATCTCCAGAATCATTTAAGGGCTACCTGAACCACCAGTCCCTACCGTAAACACTTGCAGGTCACTTATGACCACTCCTAAGATGCAAAGCACTATGATTTTTTTTGAGGGGGGGGGAAGGCAAGTTAATGTCTGGCTTCCACACATAAAGTACAGTTCCAGGGTGTCCCTCCTGAATGAAAGTGGCATTTACAACAGGTGGAGCCCTCTAAGTAGGACCCCTAGCAGTCAGGGGACACAGGTTGAGATTGCTTCCAATGTGACCTGTCAGCCAGCCGATAGCCTTTACCTGTTAAAGACAAAACCGAACAAGAAAGGAGATTGATTTCTGTTCAGGCTGTTGTAGTAAGGAGAGCCCCCAGATCTGAAGATCAGACTGTCTCAGTAGGGTGGTTTTACGTTTTACTCTCATAGGGAGGAGTAGACAAGTTATAGGAGGGCGATGTACAGGTGGGATTGTTTCTGCATTGGGGGAAGTCTCAGCTGAAAAGAAAATGTTTATCTCTGTGTCTAGCTAGTTTAAGTGGGACAGACTGCCAATCTCAGTTAATCATTCATGAGACAAAGAATGGGGAATTGGAAGGTCTGTGTTTGACCTTTCAGCAGATTCAACAAAAGGAGAAAGGTCTGTGTTTGGCTTTGTCACAGGTAAACTCAGGAGTCTTATGGAGGTTATGAGAACAGGTGGACAGCAAGTCTTATCTAAAGTATATGGGGCAAGGTATTCTTTGCCGTAAGTTATTTCCAAGAATACAAAAGGGTGAGATGATTTCTTAACTGTTGCTATTTTCAGGGCTCAGGTGGAATTCAGCATTCAACATTGTCAGACCCCCTCTTGTTCAAAAGAACCATAAGGTTGTCCTTAAGCAACTTTGTCTGGAAACAAGGTGATGTGAGCAATGCCCGGGTCTATATGATTTTCAGTCCAGATTTGGTCTCCACAGGTAAAATTGTCAGTTCAAATTTGGCCTCTGTATGCAAAGTCAGTTGGAGGAGTAGTTGTTCTTAGGTCTGTTGTTGTTGAATCATTTGTCAAGACTGGCTGAATAGTAGCATTTAAGACTCTGGGAAGGATGCATTCCCAACCGCAAGGGGTAAGATTATAAACAGTAGCCTTCTTGAATTTAGTGATTATTTGGCCTGTGGTGCGTATCCAAGTGTAATGAGATGTGTTGTTGGCTGTGGCACAGATGCCTCCCTGACTAGGAAGGAGGTCAAGAGCTACACTATTCTCCATAATGACTTGGGCCAGTGAGTTTAAATGTACTCAGTGTGCTCCTAAGGTAGAAGTGGTATCATTTATTACTCCGGCAAGGGTTGAGTAGGGATTTTTTTTTCTAGTGGTATAATTCCTTTGGTGGGTGAAATGGCTCTCATAAAGAGATGGTTCCCAGGGGTGCCTGGGTGGCTCAGTTGGTTAAGCGTCTGAATTTGGCTCAGGTCATGATCTCACCATTCGTGAGTTCGAGCCCCGCGTTGGGCTTTCTGCTCTCAGCACAGCCTGCTTCAGATCCTCTGTCTCCCTTTCTCTCTGTCCCTCCCATGCTTGCGTGCTCTTTCTTTCTCAAAAATAAACATTTAAATAAAGAGATGGTGCATAGAGAATTGCTGATTTCCCAGGGAGGTTCAAGGACACCCCATAGTCACCTCATTTTGGAGTGATTGTTTAAGTCTCCAAAGGGACATGTGGTCAGCAGGTGGAGTGGTCATTTTCAACATTTGAAGGTCCCAGACAAGGATTATAAAGACACAGGAAAGATCCATGTGAGGAAGGCAGGGGTAGGCTGGCAGCTATAAAAAAAAGTAGTTTCATAGGGGTCACAGACAGTGTTTGTGTTGTGGGAACTGTTACTTTTTTTTTAATGTTTCTTTATTTTTGAGAGAGAGAGAGACAGAGAGACAGAGTGCGAGTGAGGGGGAAGGGGCAGAGAGAGAGGGAGATAAAGAATCCAAAGCAGGCTCCAAGCTCCGAGCTGTCAGCACAGAGCCTGACGCCAGGCTTGAACTCACGAATTGTGAGATCATGACCTGAGCCGAAGTCAGATGCTTAACCGACTGAGCCACCCGGGCACCCCTGGGAACCATTATTAATAAATGGCTGTGGTTAACCTTGGCATGGCCCCTCTGGACAGAAGAGTCTTTAGGGAGAACTAAGCCAAGTCTGTAAGGCTGATCGGAAAGTGGTAGAGGACAAAATGGTGGTTATCAGGGATGAAGAGGGCTCCTATATATTTTTTTATACCTGATCCTGAGGAAGTGAGTTGTGGAATTGGGAGATTTCAAGAGAAGCATTAATTATGTTGGGGAATAAGGTATAGTTAGTATATACCGAAAGGTTGGGGTTGATGGTGTGGGGTGGTTTAAATACCAGTATGGACCACTAAGGGCAGACAGGATGTGCTGAGGGGAATGGTTGATTAGATTGTTGGTCCTGAGGGTCTGATGAAGGATGAGACATGCTTGAGTGCAGTATAACAGTTGAAAATCGAACAAGGGATTTCATCTTCTTTGTTCATACGGTGGGGATGTAAAGGGGAGAGGACCACCATGAGGGGCCAATTCACCTTACAGGGTTGGATTGAGAGATGGTTGGGTTAGAGGTCAATGGAAGAGAAGGAGAGATACAGAAAGATGCATAATGCCAGAGGTTAATTTTGGCTGAAACAAACCCAAATTCTAATTTTGCTTAAGTGTAATATTTGATGCTAAAACTTCTTAAACAACCTATACATAAACTTTTTAAACCTCAGCCAACTTTGATTACAGCAAATAAAATTCCCTTTCTGTGAACTTTCTACAACTTTTGGTGTCCATTCAGGTTTTGTCCTGCGTTTTCCTCTTTCTCATTCTGGAACAACCAGTCATTTTACTTTAGGAAAAACTGCTTGCTTTTTCCTTAACAGAAACATACCCTGCATACCTTGCATACAGAATTATCCCTCTCTGCCACTCTTGCTCCTAGCAGAATCTCATTCACATATTATTGATTATGACTTTTTTCTTTTTGAGAGAAAGGGCACAAGTGAACAAGGGGCAGAGAGAGAGAGAATCCCACAATGGGGCAGAGAGAGAGAGAGAGAGAGAGAGGGAGAAAGAGAAGTGGGGAAAAAAAGAGAGGCAAACCAGAAAACAGACTCTCAACTATACAGAACAAAGGGTTGCTGGAGGGGAGGTGGGTGGGGGGATGGGCTAAATGGATGATGGGGATTAAGGAGGGCACTTGTTATGATGAGCACTGGGTGTTATATGTAAGTGATGAATCACTAAATTCTACACCTGAAACTAATATTACACTGTATGTTAATGAACTGGAATTTAAATAAAAACTTGGAAAAAGGAAGAGTGGACATGGCTATAGCATTAAAAAGCTGAAATCCATCAGTAATCCAAGAGCTTCCTTTCAAATGATACTCTACATCAAAAAATTGAGATTGAACAGGAACAAACATACATTTTTATTCTGCTTGGGTAATTCTTTCTAAATTTTCCCAGGTTTACTGGGTAACCTTTGAGCTCACCTGATGTAGGGCTCATGCTTACCCAATGCAGGGCAGGAGATGACCTGATGTGGGACTCGAACTCATGAACTGTGAGATCATGACCTGAGTCGAAGTCAGATGCTTAACGACTGAGCCACCCAGACGCCCTGTTTACAACTTTTAACTGCAATAGCTTCTATTTCACAGAGAAAACCAGGGGCTGTGAATAACTGTGAATTGTCTGCCTGCATCAACATTTTGTAGCCAACCAGCAGGTCTTATGAATATACATCTCACAGTTTTTCATATCATTCACATCCTTGGTAGTACAACTTCTCACAGTGGCAAAACCAAACATGTTCATTGACAGAATCAATATATGTAACCTCCCTGCACCATATAAAAATAAGTTGCAAAAGGTATATAAACTTAAAATTAATCTTAATGTTTCAGTTTTATGTCTTATCTAGAAATGATACAGGTGTCTAATGAATATCCATTAACATAAGTCCAAGGTTACAATAAGTTACCTAAAGATATTGGAAACTATCTTTAAGCTAACACACTACAAAACATAATTACTGTTGAAATACAGTTTGTCAGAAAGGTGGTTCAATTTGGTTAAATACAGATTTATATATTTCATAACCTTAAACCTCTGATAGATGTGATGCTAGTTTATGCACTCAGTAAACGTGGGTAAATTTAGAAAGAATTACCCAAGCAGAATAAAAATGTATGTTTATTCCTTTTCAATCTCAATTTTTGATGTAGGGAATCGTTTGAAAGGAAGCTCTTAGATCACTCATGGATTTCAGCTTTTTAATGTTATAGCCATGTCCACTGTTTTTTTTTTTTTTTTTCCTTTTTCAAGTTTTTGTTTAAATTCCAGTTTGTTAACATACAGTGTAATTTCATACAGTGTAGTTTCAGGTGTAGAATTTAGTGATTCATCACTTACATATAACACCCGGTGCTCATCATAACAAGTGCCCTCCTTAATCCCCATCACCCATTTAGCCCATCCCCCCACCCACCTCCCCTCCAGCAACCCTCAGTTTGTTCTGTATAGTTGAGAGTCTGTTTTCTGGTTTGCCTCCCTTCCCCACCCCCCGCCATGTTCATCTGTTTTGTTTCTTAAATTCCACATATGAGTGAAATCATATAGTGTTTGTCTTTGACTTAATTATTTCATTCAACATTATACTCTCTAATTCCATTCACATTGTTGCAAATGACAATATTTCATTCTTTTTTTATGGCTAAGTAATATTCCATTATATATATATACCACATCTTCTTTATCCATTCACCAGTCGATGGACACTTGGGCTCTTTCCATAATTTGGCTATTGTTGACAGTGCTGCTATAAACATCGGGGTGCATGTACCCCTTCAAAGCAGTATTTTTGTATCCTTTGGGTAAATACAAGTGAGATTTCTGGATCATAGAGTAGTTCTAGTTTTAACTTTTTGAGGAAACTCTATACTGTTCTCCAGAGTGGCTGCAGCAGTTTGCATTCCTACCAGCAGTGCGAGAGGGTTCCCCTTTTTCCGCATTCTCGCCAGTGGACCTGTTGTTTCCTGTTAATTTTAGCTATTCTGACAGGTGTGAGGTGGTATCTCATTGTACTTTTGATTTGTATTTCCCTGATGATGAGTGATGTTGAGCATATTTTCATGAGTCTGTTAGCCATCTGGATGTCTTCTTTGGAAAAATGTCTATTCATGTCTTCTGCCTAGCCATGTCCATTCTTTTTTTTTTTTAATTTAGTTATTTATCTTTCAGAGAGAGCGAGCACATAAGCAGGGGAGGGGCAGAGAGAGAGAGGGAGACACAGAATCTGAAGCAGGCTCCAGGCTCTGCGCTGTCAGCACAGAGCCTGATGCGGGGCTCGAACTCATCAACGGTAAGGTTGTGACCCGAGCTGAAGTTGGATGCTCAACTGACTGAGCCACCCAGGCACTCCGCTATGTCCATTCTTAACAGAAGTAATAGGGGACTACAGAGAAGCCGGTGACCCAGTGATTGACGGTCATTTGGAATGAAAAGCAAGATGGCAATTTTCCAGGAAGCACTGATGTGCTGAGCACCTCCCCAGTAATGCTGCCTGATGGACAGAACTTTCTCTGTCCACTGAGTTCATGCTTATTTTGTAGACTTCAATCAGACATTCTGGATTCTTCAGGCAAATATTTTATCTAATGGAAAATGACATTGCAATCTGTTGCTTTGCTTGTCCTTCAAGGCAATCTGGCGCATAGAGCAAAGGCTTTCAAACAAGCAAGGGTTGTTAAAGCAACCCTTAGAGCAAGGGTTTTTAAAAGGTCATTGAGCCTTTTTGCACACATTTTGAACTGTGAGGCAAGGGGAGAAGTACATTTTACATGGTGACTGGTATATACATCCTGACTGTATATATACACATGCTCACACTGTACACACACACAAATATAATAAACCAAAGTTTTAGAAGCAGTACCCTTTAGAAATAATGTGCTGGGATATTTTCTCTCCTTTTCTCCTTTACTCTATTTCATTAAAAATAAAAGCTGCTTGCAATTTTAGACAAGTATGCTTGTATTATACTTGATGCTGGTAATGCAGAAGACATGGCTGTTTTTTATTAACCAACAATATTAAACTAGTTCCATTTGCCCAAGATTTACCTCAGTTATTTGAACTTGAGTTCTTAAAATATTTGAGTTAGTTTCTGTAAGAATACCTTGTTGTAAGCACATTGAAAGTATTAGAAGTTCAAAGGTATTTAATTTGGTGGAATTTTAGGACTCTTCATTTTTCCCTCGAGGTAGGAATACATTACTTCCTCATAGACATGTAAACACACATACAGACACAAATAGAGGGCTGATAGCTCACTGGTTCATGTGAAAGAGCTATTTTTTCCCCAGGGGGCTTACTGGGGTAGTGGAGCTAAACAGAACCCTGTGCTGGGTACTGAGAGAACCCGGTAAGACAGAAGGAGGTTTAGATGGAAGAAAGTCATGTGGTGGGTTATCCAGATCCACCACAGGTATGGTGTGTATATCCTGAGGGAGGGTGGTAGGAAAATAAGAGGTGTTAGTAGTGGAATTTGTTGCCTTGCGTCCACTAGCAAGGTGATGGGATGTCCATGGCTTGGGGATGATTATTTCCACTCACACATTGAGTCAGGTGTGGGCACAAGTGGGAGGGTCCCTTTGAAGAAAAAGCCATTGAGGAGATGGAATTTTAGACTTGTTCCCTTTTTTAAAAAAAAAATGTTTATCTATTTATTTTTAGAGAGAGAGGGAGAAAGAGAGCAAGCAAAGGAAGGGCAGAGAGAGAGAGGGAGAGAGAGAGAGAATCCCAAGCAGGCTCCACACTGTCAGTGCACAGCCCAATGCGGGATTGGACTCCCAAACCACGAGATCATGACCTGAGCCAAAATAAGAGTCAGGTGCTTAACGGTCTGAGCCACGCAGGTGCCCCTAGACTCTTGTTCCCTTTTGTATTTTTAGGCCAAGAAATCCCAAGTCTGGTGCCCCTTTCCTTTTTAAAAATAATGTGGAGGTTTTGGGTGGAGCAGATTGACCTGGCTTGTTTTCTTCTAATTATTTAAGTTGAAAAGTCTTGGGTTTGCATTGTGTTGACTAGGGGAATCCTTATGGTGTTGAGCTAGTTAGTGTATATATTTAGGAGAGAAGAGTAGTTCGCCAGTTTACATTATGTTTTTGGATAATGTCTTTAATTTCTGGTTGTAAGCCATCAACAGTTAGCGACCAAGGTGGATGCAATTTGATGGTTGAGAGTGAGAGCAGAGTAATTTTTTCAAATGTTTTCTAATCTGTCTGTAGTTAGAGATCAACTCACCCCTCTGTTGTCTGCAGTGTTGTATCTTTGACCAATAAATTTTTGAGGGGACTTCGGTGGGAATGGATTGCAAAAGGCTCTCCCCAACATTGTGATTCAACTTCTCTATACAGTATGCTGAGCTCACCACAAGTGTAGCGACCATCTGTCACCATGCAATGTTATTACAATACTATGGACTATATCCCCTATGCTGTGCCTTTTATTCCTGTGACTTATTCATTCCATAACTGGAAGCCTGCATCTCCTACTCCCCTTCTCCCATTTTGCCCATCCCCTCACTCCCCTCCCCTCTGGCAACCATCTGTTCTCTGTATTTATGGATCTGATTCTGCCTCTTGTTTATTCATTTTTTTTTAAGATTCCACATGAGTGAAAGCATGTGGTATTTGTCTTTCTCTGACTTATTTCACTTAGCATAACAATACCCTCTGTGTCCACCCATGTTGTTGCAAATGGCATAATCTCATCTTTTTTATAGCTGTATAATATTCCTGTCTGTGTATGTGCGTGTGTGTGTGTGTGTGTGTGTGTGTGTGTTTGTATTTGTATTTATTTATACACCACATCTTCCTTATCCATTTGTTTATCAGTGGACGTTTAGGTTGCTTCCATATCTTGGCTATTGTAAATAATGCTACAGTAAACATAGGGGTGCATACATCTTTTCGAGTTAGTGTTTTTGTTTTTTGGGGGTAAACGCCCAGTAGTGGAATTAATGGATCATATTGTATTTCTTTTTTGTTTAATGTTTGTTTATTTTTGAGAGAGAGCACAAGCAGGGAATGGGGGTGCAGAGAGAGGAGAAACAGAGAGAGGGAGACACAGAATCCAAAGCAGGCTCCAGACTCAGAGCCCAATGTGGGGCTCAAACCCATGGACTGCAAGATCATGACTCAAGCTGAAGTCGGATTCTTAACTGACTGAGCCACCCAGGTGCCCCTGTGGTATTTCTATTTTTAATTTTTTGAGGAACCTCCATGAAGTTTTCCACAGTGGCTGCACCAGCTTGCATTTCCACCGGTAGTGTGTGAGGGTTCCTTTTTCTTCATATCCTTGCCAACACCTGTTATTTCTTGTCTTTCGATTCTAAACATTTTGGCAAGTATAAGGTGATAACTCATTGTGATTTTGGTTTGCATTTCTAGGATGATTAGTGATGCTGAGTGTCTTTTCATGTGTCTGTTGGCCATCTGTATGTCTTCTATTCAGGTTCTCTGCCCAGTTTTTAATTGGACTCTGTGGTTTGTTTTTTTTTTTTTTGATGTTGACTTGTATATGTTCTGTATGTATTCTGATATTAACCCCTCATTGGATAAATCATTTGTGAATACCTTCTCCCATTCAGTAGGTTACCTTTATGTTTTGTTGATGGTTTCCTTTGCTGTGCAAAAGCTTTTTATTTTGGTGTAGTCCCAAAAGTTTTTGTTTTTGTCTCCCTTACCTAAGGAGACATACCTAGAAAAATATTGCTACAGCTGATGTTAGAGAAATTATTGCCTGTGTTCTCTTCTAGAGTTTTTATGGTTTCAGGTCTTACATTTATAAAGGGCTTTAATCCATCTTGAGTTTTTTTTTTCTGAATTATGTCAGAAAATGGTCCAGTTTCATTCTTTTGCATGTACCTGTTTAGTTTTCCCAACACCGTTTATTGAAGACTGTCTTTTGACCCTTGTATATTCTTGCCTCCTTCACTGTAAACTAATTGGCCATATAATCATGGGTTTGTTTCTGGGCTCTCTAGTTTGTTCCACTATTCTGTGTCTATTTATGTGCCAGTGCCATACTGTTTTGATTACCGAGGCTTTGTAGTAAATCTTGAAATCTGGGATTGTGATCCCTCCAGCTTTGTTCTTCTTTCTCAAGATTGCTTTGGCCATTCAGGGTCTTTTGTGATTCTATATGAATTTTGGGATTGTTTATTCTAGTTTTGTGAGAAGTGCGGTTGGTACTTTGCTCTCCCTTATGGTTTTAACTTGCATGCTAGCCTCGGAAGAGGTGTTGTGATTTTTTGAAGGTCCATTGTTGGGGCCCATTAGCAGTTGTATTAGTTGACATAAACCAGGGAGCCCAGGAGACTATGCCCCAAAGGCCAGTCTGAATAGATGGCTAAATTCCTCTTTGTTGTTACAGGGGTCTGGAAAATCTTTAACAATTGTATGTAAAGCTGAACGAGATCAGGCCTTGTTCAGCTAGGCACTCAGGTTGTTGACCTTCCATCATAGTTGGAGAATGGCAGTAATCCAGGTGAGGGTAGGTGTTTGGGAGCAGTGAAGTATAATGAGCCACAGAAGGTAGAAGAGGGGGAGTAGGGGCTAAAGGCGGGATAAAAGGAATCTACAGAATAAGGAGTAATCATAAGTAGGGGAAAGGACTAGGGTGGCACACAAGGAGGGTTCTGGTGAGGAAAGGGTTGTAAGGAGGTGAAGGAAGAGCAGGAGGGGTAGGCTGGTGGTGAGAGAGATAGTCCTTAAGGGACTATACAGTTTGGGATAGATTGAAGGCATTTTCTCATTTTTCAGCCTCTTTGTGCCAAACAAAGAAGCTGACCATTGGTGAAAAGAGATCTTAGAGCCCTAAGATTTGAGGGTACTTCATAAATGAACAGGTTTAGGGAGATCTCAAATGCCCCAAAGGGGACAATGGAGTTCTAAGTTGTCCTTAGTTATCAAAATATGCTATTTTTGGAGGCATTGAATTGTCGCCATAGTGGCGAGGCATGTAATCAGCAGGAGTTTTTTGAAGGAGTTGAGAACTGGATGGAGAGTTTCCAGTGGATACCAACATTGAACAAAATCCAGCAACAAGATAAAACCAGAAGAGCATTCAAAGAATGAAAATCACATCCTTACTGTACTACCATGGACAGTGTCCAAGCACAGAGATCAGAAGGTGAACTTGTCATGGGATCCCTGAATCACCAGTCAGGGAAGGAGCACAGTGTGCTGCAGGGAGCTCAGTACCTGGGTGGGGAAGATGGGGTTCCCGGGGTGGGCTTTCCAGTCCTAATTCAAGTCATGGCACCATACTGTCCAAGACAAAAACTGAATAAGCAAGAAGATTGATTTTATTCAGGCTATTGCAATCAAGAGAGCACTTGAAATCTGAAAACTGGAGTGCTTGGGCAGGGCAGTTTTGTCTTTTACTTTCACAGGGGGGAGTAAGCAAGTTGTAGTGGGGAGATTTATGGGTGGTATTGTTTTAGCAATCAGGAAAAGTCTCAAATCAGCTGAAAAAGAAATGTTTTTTTTTTAAAAGAAATGTTTGTCTCTGTGTCCGCCTAGTTTAAGAGGGACAAATTTCTTTTATTTTTCTTTACTTTCTTTTTTTAATTAATTTATTTTTTAATTTATATCCAAGTTAGTTAACATAATGCTGTAATAATTTCAGGAGTAGATTGCAGTGATTCATTCCCTATGTATAACACCCAGTGCTCATCCCAACAAGTGTCTTCCCTAATGCCCCTTACCCATTTAGCCCATCCCTCTACTCACAACCCCTCCAGCAACCCTCAGTTTGTTCTCTGTATTTAAGAGTGAGAGGGACAAATTTCTCATCTCACTTAATCATTCATGAGACAAAGAACAGGGAGTTGGAGGGTCAGTGTCTGGCCTTGTCTGCAGGTTCAGGCCAAAGGGGAAAGGTTTGCATTTGGCCTTGTCACAGGTAAATAAGGGAGGTGTTTGAAACTCTTATGGGAGTCATGAGGAAGAGTGGATAGCCAGGCTTATCTAAGTTCTATGGGAAGAATGATTCTTTGTGGCGAGCCATTTCTTGAGGAAGAACACAAACAGGTGGGGGTATTTCTTAACTGTCACTATTTCCAGGGCTCAGGTGACGTTCAGCATTATCAAGCATTCTCAGTTCTGTTTGGAGGCTGGAGTCTAGTCTTATATGTCTGTGCCACCAGCCACCTGGCATTCTTCTGCCTCTCAGAATGGCTGACTGGTGGCTAAGGGAAGTGGTTCAAGGAGACATTTAGAGGTGTTGACAGCTGTTCTGCCTGTGAGATGCAGGAGCCGGGGCCCCTTCCTGCCGTTTCTGATAGACTTCTCGGCAACATGAAGGGGAAGGGTGATAACATCCTGGTTGCATGTATTGGCAGACCCGATCATCGTTAAATTTAAGGCCCTTGCAACAGTTTGGGGGAGGTGCACCAAGACACTTTCCTTTGTGAGGAAGTCTCCAGGGGCAGTTATGAAAGACCAAGATCATTAACGTCCCTCCTTTTTCTGACCTCTTGGGATCAAAGGTGTTTCTTCTTCAGGTTCTGTGTTGATGCTCACCCTCTACTGACAAAAAAAAAAAATCGTTATGGCCTATGCTAGTAACTGTAAAAATGCCCACCCCAAGTCGTCTCCTACTAGTTCCCAGACCTTTCCTCTGACTGGGTCAGATGCAAGAGGGGCAAGGGCGTTTTTATAAATTTACAGAGATCATTACATTCTACACTTTAGCCCATGTGGGTCACTGTAAGGGGGCACAGTGAATAATGTTCTAAACCAAGTAGTAATTGTCCTTATGATCTAGGACAATGTCAATCCAACCAGAGAGTTCAAGTGGCTGAACCAGAATTAAATTTATTATATCTTTTTAATGTATATTTATTTATTTTGAGAGAGAGAGAGAGCATGCATAAGCAGGGAGGGGCAGAGAGAGAGAGAGACAGGGAGAGGTAGAATCCCAAGCAGGCTTCCTACTGTCAGCGCTGAGCCTGATGTGGGACTCAAACTCACGAACCGTGAGATCATGACCTGAGCCAAAATCAAGAGTTGGGCGCTTAACTCACTAAGCCACCCAGGCACCCCCAGAATTAAATTTAAATCTTAGGCTCCCTCCCTTCTGGCTGGGCTGCCACCCAGTGGGTTAGCGAAGTCTGGGGTTGTTCTTAGGTGAAAGAAAGAGGATTATACCCAGGAACTTTTAAGACAGCATCCCAAACTGTCAAAATATGTCCATATAACCCCTAACACCTTTTGTTCTGATCATTACCCAGGGAATGGCTGAAAGATTATTCTGGGGACAGCCATATTCATTGATCAAACTTCCTTGCTATGGTATATGGACCAGGAAGAGGTGGGGGAGGTAGAGTCTGAAGTTCTTTTGGGCCCATTTTTGAGGAGGCCATTCCAGTGCTCAACAATACCAGATGCCAGTGTAGATGTCCATTGAATACCTTGACTATCAGCCCACAGTTACATGGCTTTTTTGTAATAAAAGAAGAACCATCTTCAGGCTGCAAATAGTCCAGAAAGCTGACAACCTGACGCACATTAATTCTAAGTGCCACAATTGTGTGGCTGGAGCCAGATGAGCAGACCGAAACAGTCACACTTTCACCTGAAAAAAATGTCAGCAGGGGTGCAACACCAGTGAAAGCCCTAAGAAGGGGCTTGAGGTGTGATACAGTCAGTTTGTCATGAGTAGGTGGGGCCATATTTCATGCAACATGTCCTTCCTCCTTACAATGAATGGATCATCTTTGGGAAGGAGTGGCAAGTCTGGCATGCAATGGTTAACTTCTGCGTCAGAAAGGTAGAGTCTTGACATTTGTGCCCAGTCTGTGTTGATGGATGTGTTGCCATGTCCAATATGATGATGGATGCAGAAAGCAGTGGCAGTAAGCTGGGCAGAGAAGGCTCAGCCAGCAGCTTTATTCTAGTCAGTGTCATCAGAGAATGGCCCTTTACCATAGGCATCTATCTGGGTGACCCAGACTGTTGCAGTTACAAGCTGCGATTTGTTTCCACAGTCCATGATACCAAAGAGGGCTGTCTAGTCTCTCAGTCTACAGTCTTCCAAGTGGGAGACTGAATAGCTGGACATTGGCAATAGCTCAAGGATCAAAAAATACCAAAGGGGGGTGCACCTGGTTGGCTCAGTTGGTTAAGCGTCCGACTTTGGCTCAGGTCATGATCTCATGGTTCATGAGTTTGAGCCTCGCGTCAGGCACTGTGCTGACAGCTCAGAGTCTGGAACCTGCTTTGGATTCTGGATCTCCTTTTCTCTCTCAAAACCAAATAAACATTAAACAATTTAAGTAAGCAAATTCTTAAGAAAAAAATACATCAAAGGAAATATTGGCTATGTCATGAGAATGGCCTTGACTTCTGCCTTCTGAGTGGAGTGTCCACATCTCGTCTCAGTTCTGCTGAGATAGAATAGCTACAGAGCCTAGTGGAAAACATTAGATTCCAGCTTGGCCAAACCATCAGTGGATCAGGACCAGGCATTTGGGGAAACCTCTGTGAATCAAGGCCCTCATTAAGCCCAGCAGCCTTGCTCTCCTTGGCAGAGTGGGAAATACATTTCCTCCAAAGGAATAGCTGTCCTGTTTTCATAAAGAGCTAATATGCTGGGGTGCCTAGGTGGCTCAGTTGGTTGAGCATCCAACTTCGGCTCAAGTCATGATCTCACAGCTCTTGAGTTTGAGCCTCACGTCCAGCTCTGTGCTGGCAGCTCGGAGCCTGGAGCCCGCTTTAGATTCTGTGTCTCCATCTCCCTCTGCTCCTCCCCCGCTCATGATCTCTCTCTCTCTCTCTCTCTCTCTCTCTCTCTCTCTTTCTCTTTCTCTGTCGCTCTGTCTCAAAACAAATAAACTTAAAAAAAAATAATTTGCATAATTCCTGAACAACAGTGGAAATAAAGTGACTTCCTCTGTCTGATTCCGTGTGCTCTAGTATCCCCAAAGTGGGAATTATATATTTTTTTAAGCTTATTTATTTTATTTTGAGAGATAGCGTGAGTGGGTATCTCACTAGGGGCAGAGAGAGAGAGAGAGAGAGAGAGAGACAGAGAGAGAGAATCCCAAACAGGCTCCACAGTGTCAGCACGAAGCCGGACACAGGGCTTGAACCCAAGAACTGCGAGATCATGACCTGAGCCAAAATCTAGAGTTGGACATTTAACCCACTGGGCCACCCAGGCGTCCCAGGAGTTATATTTATTAAAGAATGTTTACCATCGCCTGAGCATTGGTTTTGGAGAAAGGAAAACTTCAGACCCTCCTCACATCATATATACCATATCTAGACAAAACCTCTTACCTTCTGCAAGCATCAGTGTATGAAATCCCACTGCCACCAGGTCCTGGTAAAGTTGGTTGGGGAAAACCTCTGGCACTTACCTTGAGAATGGCCTGGAAAGAACTCGGCTGACAAATAGCACATCTCTTTAATATGTTTTGAGTACATTCATCTTTTTGTGAGCAGAGTAAGAGTCTCATGGCTTTAAAATCCCTCTCTGGCTTAGCTGATTTTGTTGATGACCCAACAATACCCTCCAAGTATGGTAGAGACCGTGGACGAGGAATTATATTGTCAGGTAATTCCCATGGTACAGTTGAATTTCTTTTTTGCCCCTTTCTTAATCTGTTTGTCCATTTCCTTTTGGCAGGCATCTTTTTAAAAAAGAAGGAAGGTTTCCTGTTGTATTAGAAGTGGGGCTTCTAAGCCGAGTCTGCCACGTTTTAACAGTGACTTTCGCAGCTCGGGCAGCAAAATCCTTGCCTTTAGAAATGTAGTCATTCTGTCCTGTATGTGCTCTGCAATGGGGTACTGATATCTGGGCAGGCAGTTGTGAAGCCACTGACAACTCAGATATTAATTTTTCACGAGACATTTTAGTTCTCATTGAAGTCAAGGACCCCCTAGTTTTTCACATTTTTCCCTGTTACATAACAGACACCAAACACATATTTACTATCAGTATATAGACTCGCTTTAAGTCCTAAGCCAAGCATTGTAGCCCTAACATTGCTATTTGCTTGGCTGCTGCTCATTTAATTTCAGGCAAAGCATAAGCTGCCAAGATTTCCTGAGCAGCCGCCACAATGTTTGAAGCCTCAAGGTGGCCCTTTTCCTCCCGGGTAAATGACCCAGCGGTAAATATTTATCAAATATGCATTTTAAACAGGAATATCGGAAAAATCAGGTTGCTGCCCAGTGTCTTCTGTTACCATTATACACTCATGATCATCTGTTTGGTCAGGATCCAGTAAAAGAGCAGCAGGGTTTAGGAGATTACATCTCCCAAGCACAAGATTAGGACTGGATAATAATGCTTATTCATGGTCAGATGGGGTACCAATAAATGCTGGCTCTTATGTACTTAGAAGATAGCTGGCATAGCATGTGGGACATGCAGATAAGTCAAGTGACCCAAGGTAAGGGCTTGAGTCTTTTCACTAAGTGTGGTGGCTGCTTCCACCACTCCAGGGCATCCAGAACTGAGAAATATGCCATTGGTCTATAGTTTTAGCCCACCTTTTTTTTTCTTATTTGTTTTAGATGACACTTTTTATTCATATAATAATAAAACAAAAATAACATTTTATTGCATAGGTAACGTACTGAAAACTACAATGGGAAGCGAGTGTGCCAATATCTTATACAAATGATATATTTCATAAAGTAATGCACGTCTAAAATTGGATTATTAAAAATTTCGTAAAATAGATGTTGCAAAATTTTGTTACTTCAAAAAGCATATTCATCTGATTTTTTTTGCAAATGGCAAGATTTTATTCTTTTTCATTGTGGTTTTTCTTATTTTTAATGTTTTATTTATTTTTGAGAGAGAGAGAGACAGAGCGTGAGTGGGGGAAGGGGCAGAGAGAGACACACACACAGAATCCGAGGCAGGCTCCAGGCTCTGAGCTATTAGCACAGAGCCCAACGCAGGGCTTGAACCCACGAACTGTGGGGTCATGACCTGAGCCAAAGTCGGATGCTTAACCAAGTGAGCCCCCCCCCAGCACCCTGAACCCCATCTTTTGAGTGAAAATTCCACAAAACAAGTGGGAAGGTTTTTTAAGATTTGGAATCCCCAAAGATGGGGGGAGCCTATAGCCAATTTCAGTTGTTCACAAGCCTCTTCAGGTTCTAGGGACCAAATCAGAATCTCTGAAGACTCACTATGTAAGTGCTCCACTAAAGGTTATGTCCTCTCTGCGGAAGCTGGGATCCACTGTGTATAGTACCCTACCAGTCCCTCAAGTTGTCTGAATGTCTTAGTGTAATAGAACCTTCCATCTGTTAAATTACAGCCTTCCCCTGTCAACAGATTCCCTAAATGTCTTACTTCAGCATGGCAATATTAGAATTTGTCCAAGGAGGCCTTGTGCCTCAGAGAAGCAAGGAATTGTAACAAAGCCAAAGTCCCAGCCTTGTATTGTTCTTCAGGTTTCAGAGGCTGCTAGCATATAACCTACATATTGAATAATTGTAGATTCCTCCAGTGGGACAGATTTCACTAAGCTTTCCTGTGAATGGCTAGAGAAAGTAGTAGGAGAGTCCCTTGCCATAAATACTGGAGTCCTTAATGAGTAAAATCAGACAAGAATTTAGACTCATAAGCTAGAGGAACAGAAAAAAAAGCAGGACACAGATACACTACAGAAACACACTTTGTAGACTCTGGTACCAAAGTCAGAATAGTTGCAGGGTTAGGAACTATAGGGGTTAATGGAACAACAAATTTATTTACTTCTCTAAACTCTTGTACAAATCTATATAGCGATTGTCCATTGTCATCAAATTTTATCTTCTTTCTTTACTGGAAGTGTGGGGGTATTAGAGGGTGAATTCCCTTTTTAAATTATCCCTGGTTTTTCCAATTCTCTTATAACCGATTTTATTCTCTCTAATTGGGCTCTCTGCAAAGAATATTGATTTATACATGGCCACAGCTCATCCTTTTGGAAAGCTACTTCTATCGATTCTCTGTCTTCAATTGAACCAATATTATTATTTTCTAGGGCCCGAAGCAATGCATTGATTTGTCTCAGTTTGGGGTATTTTTCCAGCACGGTGTGAGACTGCCGCTCTCTCCCACACCCCTTTTCTTTCTGAAGGCACATAGCCACCAAATCAGGTGTCTTTTCTGTAGGCAGCGCCAGAGCAGTCTGTCCAGGGTACAGAATATGGTGGCTTTTATTTTGCACAGCAAATTTGCAAGTGGGTCTCTTGCCAGTAGGTTTACAGGAGAAAGAAAGCATATTCTTCATCAGGTGGCCTATCTTTATGGAAACTATGGAAGAAAAGGAACAAATAGAAAACATCAACAACCTGTGTGGACCTACCACTAGATGAAAGTGACAGATTTCTGAGGGAATTTCAGAATAAGTAGCATCAGTATTTACCAGAAAAGGCAAGCATAGTTTAGCCTGCGGGAAAGTTATTGAACTTGTGGTTCACCAGGACCCACCTCCAAGACTTCCTCAATCTGTCAGGGTTGTTTTTTTTTAAGTTTATTTATTTATTTTTGAGAGAGAGCAAGCGGGGGAGGGGCAGAGAGAGAGAGAGAGGGAAAGTGAGAATCCCAAGCAGGCTTTGTGCTATCAGTGCAGAGCAAGATGTGGGGCTCAATCTCACAAACCCCTCCCCTGCTCGTGCTCTGTCTGTTGCTCTCAAAAATAAACATTAAAAAAAAAAAAAGGGACTCTTGGAGGTGAAAGCTAGCATAAGCATGAGATGGAATCGGACACAAATCTCACACAGGGCAAATAACTCATTACTGGCTCCAAAAGCTGTGCCCCTGCTCCTCTTTGCAGGGAAATCTGCTAATTAACAGAACTGCCTGTCTCAAAGATCATAGCTTCCTTCTTACCAGGAGTCAGTGGAGACAGGAAGGAATAAAGAGATCCAGCAGAAGAAGGGGAGCAAGGGAGTGGGACAGCAGAGAAAGGAGGAGAGTTTAGTAAAGAAAAAGTGACTTTAATGCTCTCATTTCTTCTTCCATTTTGTCATTCTTTCTAAATAACTTTTAACTTTTTCCCTGGAATGATATTTATCCCATGAGCACAAGTAATTCATTTGCTCAGGGTGAGGTCCTTCTAAAAACCAACACAGATAAGTTAATTCACTCAAACCAAAGGCATTGTCCTCAGGCCACTGTGATACTGGCTTTTCATTTCAAATAGATTCCATTCCAAATGTTCTCTAGAGATACAAGAGCTCTTTTAGAAAAACACGTGCAGGCAACATTTGTGGCTTACCATATTTTTCCACCATCAAAGCTGGTGGTGGTCCTGATGGATTTTAGGTCCTGTATTTTGCATGTTTACTCAAGAATAAAATCTAGAATTCGAAAAGCATGATTCATCCAGCTAGTATTTGAAAAGAGCACAGAGTTAGAAGGGAGACATGTTATAGTTCGCCTTCAGCTGGTCTGCTTAGTTCAGGAACTTTAAGGCTATGCCATCCTCAGCAGATTGTTGGGGAAAATTAAAAACAAAATCTCCTGGCAACCCCATGGGTAATCTGCTAAAAAGATTGCAGAGAGAGGGGCGCCTGGGTGGCTCATTCAGTTAAGCGTCTGACTCTTGATTTCGGCTCAGGTCATGATCTCATGGTTCGTGAGTTTGGGCCTCCCATCGAGCTCTGCACTGACAGTGCAAAGTCTGCTTGGGATTCTCTCTCTCTCCCTCTCTCTCTCTCTGCCCCTCCCAAGCTTGTTCTCTCTCCCTCTCTAAACAAACAAACAAACAAACAAACAAACAAACTTTTTAAAAAGAGAGACAGAGACAGATTGCAGAAACAGAAAGAAATCTCACCTTCTTTTGTAGCTGAGCAGATACAGTCCATTATATGCACGTTTTCAAGATAAATGGTAACCAGTCCTCATGGAGATTACTTGGTAGCACCATTTGCTCCACATTCTTTCATAGTTCATCCTAAATTCACCTGGTCATTGGAGTGGCCATCTGTGCTAGTTCATTGCATAGAAAGGCAAAATCAAATTTCCCCTGCCTCTGTGACAAGCAGGTAGTACAGTTTAGAGCCAGGCACCTAGGCTAAGCTCCCAGCCTGACAGGGAAATAGGGACGCCATCGTCCTTTACATTCAAAGAGATGGCTTCCAGGCCCTTAAGAAAAACCTCCCTGGGTTGTAATGCTGACAAAAGGCTTATTTAGCCTTTTTAAAGATTTGCATACATATCCAAGGGGCAGAGGAAAGATTTATAAATACCAGGGTTTTTTTTAAGTTTTTTTTTAATGTTTATTTATTTTTGAGAGAGAGAGAGGTACAGAATGTGAGCAGGGGAGGAGCAGAGAGACAGGGAGACACAGAATCTGAAGCAGGCTCCAGGCTCTAAGCTCTCAGCACAGAGCCCGATGCGGGGCTCAAACCCACGAGCTGTGAGATCATGACCCGAGCCGAAGTCGGACACCCAACTGACCGCCCAACTGACCGAGCTACCCAGACTCCCCACAAATGCCAGTTTTCTTAAGGAAATGCTCTAAGGGAAGGGGGTGGGGGGGAAAGGTCTCTATTTGGGCTACAGGGAAAGTTCCCTGTTTTTAACCTTCCAGGCTGTTGGTACCCTAAGCTGCAGTCCCCCCAGGGGCGACTCAGGTTGTCCTTGACAGCTGCCTGCACAGGCAGTGAGTTGCATGACAGAAAATGAACACGGAGCCTGGGTAATTGGCTGCTTACTAGCAGCCTGCAAGGCGGCCTCAAGGCTGCTTGCTGCAAACGCAAACCTGAAAAATGCCAAGGAACGAGTGTTCAGGGCCTTGCTTTCTTGTCCTACCCAGCAGGCTGTATGGGAGCACAAGAGACCCATGGAGGAGTGTCTTCCAACCCCACTGGAACAGAAAAGAAAACTTAAGGCAGTGTCTAACCCAGCATCCCAAATGCCATCGGTCTGTGCAGTATATTTAGTTACAGTCACCGTGTCTGGAAGAGCCAGGGCCATGGGACTGACAGCTGAATTCCATTGGCAGAAATCCATAGTGAGCTGCAGCTTCTGCTAGTATTATTTTTAAAAGTTTATTTATTTTGAGAGACAGAGACAGAGAGAGAGCAGGGGAGGGGCAGAGAGAGAGGGAGAAGGAGGATTCCAAGCAGGCTCCCCCCACTGTCAGCACAGAGTCAGATGTGGGGCTCAAACTCATGAACCGCAAGATCATGACCTGAGCCAAAACCGAGAGTTGGACACTTAATTAACTGACTGAGCCACCCAGGTACCCCTCTGCTAGTCTTTTTCACTGGCCATATAGGGCTGTTTTATTGATGTGTTCCTTATCTTATTGTACCTGCTACATATTAGTCTTAATCAAGGCTATGACTTGCCTTTGTCCTCCAGGGATTCTCTGTTATTTCTGTTGGGCCACGTGGGAGAGGCTAGGGAGATAGGTTGGGGAGCAGTGTGCATGCCTCACTACCATGTCTCTTCATATGGCAGTCCCTGAACAGGTGAACCCCCTTCAGACTTTATGAACATTCACAGAACAAGCATGTAAAACACCATGCCAGTGATGCATTTAGTCATGGAAGCCGCAATGACAGTACATTGAATTGGCCTAAAGCCACCCCCCCCACCCCAGTCCCTTTAGCTTCCTTTCCTTGCTAATCCATGCCAAAACCCCATCAGTTGAATTTGGGTGCCCCCTTGTTCCCTTGAGATAAGATAGTTTGGTTTCGGGCAACTCTCTCCAACAGAGCCTTAAAAAATCTGAGCTCTGGGGCGCCTGGGTGGCTCATTCATTTAAGCATCCGACTTCAGCTCAGGTCATGATCTCGTGGTTTATGAGTTTAAACCCCGCATCAGGCTCTGTGCCAACAGCTCAGAGCCTGCTTGGGGTTCTCTCTCTCTCCCTTTCTCTCTGCCCCTCCCCCACTCTTGCTTTTTCTCTCCCTCTCTCTGTCTCTCTCAAAATAAATAAATAAACTTAAAAAAAAATCTGAGCTCTCCCATCCCTGAAGGGGTGTCTATGGCCTTTGGTCTCTCTTGGGAACAGGGAGCCTCTGTCCCATTCCTAGTCATTTCTTCACAGCAGCTGTTTTCAGGGTAGACAGAGAGAAAGGGATGAGACATGGAGTGAGAGGGCGGATGCACACCATCCGGCAAGTCCTTATGTTTACTTTTGGGTTTGAACGATAAAGCGGCTACTCAGAGCTCACCCAAATGAACATCTTACGTTTTCAGGATGTGCAGAGCTCTCTATAAGGTGGTTAAGTCTTCATGACTGGCACCATCTATTTCAACTTTGGGGATGCCCCAATTCTACAACCACAGCCACATTGCTTACCAGCTGTGCCCATTGACTAACTCAGGCTTTATGAGGACAGTAGCAACTTTTATTCAAGGATATCCACTTAAAATTTTTTTAATGTTTATTTATTTGAGAGAGAGAGAGAGAGAGAGAGAGAGAGAGAGCACAAGCGAGGGCGGGGAGAACAGAGAGAGAGGGAGACACAGAATCCGAAGCAGGCTCTAGGCTTCGAGCTCTCAGCACAGAACCCAATGCGGGGCTCGAACCCATGAACCGTGAGATCATGACCTGAGCCAAAGTTAGGATATCCACTTTAATCTGGGGCACTCACTGGTCATTTTAATGACAGTGTAGGGGAGGAAAAATTTTGACCTTGACCTTCTTCGGGTCCCTGGCTGGGTCTGAAAATTAAACTGACAAAAGACAGATTCATGAGAGAAGAGCATACAGATTTAGTTAATATAAGTTTTATGTGTCAGAGGAGCCTTCATAAGGTGAACATCGACATATTCATTTCTGGTTCCCATGGGCTTCCCTCAGATCCCCTTAATTGGCCCATGTATTACTTCTATCACTTCTGTAACAAATGGCCACAACTTTAGTGGCTTGAGACAAGCAAAATATGTTATTTTCTAGTACTGTAGTTCAGAAGTCAGAAATAACTCTGACTGAGCTAAAATCAGGGTGCCAGGCAAGCTGCACTCTTTTCTGAAGGCTCAAGAGGAGAATCCATTTGCCCTTCCCAGCTTCTGGAGGCCACTCACATTCCTTGGCTTGTGGCCCTCTTCTTTCATCTTTAAAGCCAACAACAACAGCATATGGATTCTTCTCATATTGTATCACTCTGACCTTATGTTTCTAAGGACCCTTGTGATTACATTGGCCTCACCCAGATAATCCCAAATACTCTCCCTGTTTTAGGGGCGGCTAATTAGCAATCTTAATTCCATCTCTAACCTTAACGCCCTTTTGCCATGTAGTATCATGTAGTCACATGTCCCAGGGATTAGGATGTGAACACCTTTGTGGCAGTGGCGAGCGGCAGGGGGTGAGGGGTGGTCATCATTCTGCCTACCAGAGGCCCACGAAGCCCTCATTCTTCTTTTTCCAGAAAGCCACATCTCTGTGCGCAACCATTCCTAATCACCAAAAACTTCCAAGAACTATGAAGGGTCTGACATTTTATCCTATTTGCAAGCTATAACAACTTACCTGCCACCATTTTATGGAGTCTGGCAGAAGAGACAAGACTCCTGAGTCAGAGACAAAGGACTTTAATATTCACAACAGTAGTGGGAGCCAGAGTGTGAACATTTGTGCCAATTCTCTAAGCCTCGATTGCCACAGGGTGACACGAAGAGGGCCAGATGGTACTTGCCCGTGCAGTGGGTTCCATTAGATGAAAGGAACTCGAAAGCTTTTGGACCCCAAATCTTTCATAATGAGCAGTAAGCCTGCCTGATCTTTGCCTGGAGGGAGAAATTATCTTGAGTGTAATTTCTTACATTACCTATCCCATAGCTCTGGAGTTGGGGGACTCTATCTTATAAGGCTGTTTGCTGTATAAACATGTTTGAAAAGATGGCTTGGAAAAAAGGCAGTCAGTGAGGGTGCTTGCAAGGCGTGCAGAAATGTGAGAGACCCCTGGAGAGTTGTCTCTCAAGTCTCTTTTAATCTGTAACAGATCTGCCACATTCTCCTCCTTTGCATTTCCCCCTTGCTGTTTGTTTCTTGAAGAAACTGGGCTATTTTTCCTCAACCATGTCCCTCATTTTGGGAATTGGCTAGTTGTATTCTTGTGGTTGTTTATTTAACAGTTCCTGTATCTCCATTTTAATTTGAACTGACAAATCTCAAGGCTTGATCAATTCAGATTTAATTTTTTAGTCAGAATACTTCATAGGTGGTGGTGAATGCTTGCTAATTCATCCCTCCGGCAGCCACATAATGCCTGGTTATCTCTCTCAGTGTGTTCAGGGGTGTCAACCCGAGCCATAGATGGTGAAGTTCCTTCAGTCTTTGACCCTAATGGTTTTCCACCCACTGAAGATCTCTGCTTTTATTAGCACCAATTAGCTCGAAAACTTCTGCAAAGAAAAGATTTCCATAATCAACAATTTATCTTAAAATGCAGTACTTAGAGGAAAAATAATCATTTTAGAGGATATCTTTTTTCTTTAAGTTTATTTATTTATTTTGACAGAGAGAGAGAGAGGGAGGAAGAGAGGGAGAGGGAGAGAAAGGGAGCGCACAAGCAAGGGAGGGACAGAAAGAGAAAGAGAGAGAGAGAGAGAGAGAGAGAGAGAATCCCAAGCAGGCTCTGTGCTGCCAGTGCAGAGCCCTGTGCAGGGCCCAAACCGTGAGATCATGACCTGAGCTGAAACCAAGAGTTGGACACTTGACCAACTGAGCCACCCAGATGCCCCACGAAAGATAATCGTATTAAAATGATTTCCTGAGGGGCGCCTGGGTGGCGCAGTCGGTTAAGCGTCCGACTTCAGCCAGGTCACGATCTCGCGGTCCATGAGTTCGAGCCCCGCATCAGGCTCTGGGCTGATGGCTCGGAGCCTGGAGCCTGTTTCCAATTCTGTGTCTCCCTCTCTCTCTGCCCCTCCCCCGTTCATGCTCTGTCTCTCTCTGTCCCAAAAATAAAAAAAAAAAAAGTTGAAAAAAAAATGATTTCCTGATATATAAAATGCTTCAGTGGTGATCTATAGGCATACCTTGAAGATATCTCAGGTTTGGATCCATACCATTGCAATAAAGTGATTATTGCAATAAAGCGAATTGAATGAATCTTTTGGATTCCCTGTGCATATAAAAGTTATGTTTACATGGGGGCCTGGGTGGCTCAGTTGGTTAAGCCTCCGACTTTTGGCTCAGGTCATGATCCCATGGTTCATTAGTTCAAGCCCCACATCAGGCTGTCTGCTGTCAGCACAGAGCCTGCTTCAGATCCTCTGTCTCCTCTCTCTGCCCCTCCCCCACTCTCTGACATGCGCTCTTTGTCTCTCTCTCTCTGTCTCTCTCTCTCTCTCAAAAATAAACATTTTTTAAAAAGTTATGTTTACACTATACCATAGTCTATAAAGTATGCAATACCATTCTGTCTAAAAAAATGTCCATGCCTTAATTAAAAAACACTTTATTGCTAAAAAATGCTAACCATCACCTAAGCTTTCAGCAAGTCAGAATCTTTTTGCTGGCAGAGGATCTTGCCTCAGTTTCGATGGCCGTTGACTGATCAGGGTGATGTATGCTGAAGGTCGGGGTGACTGTGGCAATTTCTTGAAGTAAGACAACAGTGAAGTTTACTGCATTGATTAACTCTTCTTTTCACAAATGATTTCTCTGTGGCATGTGATGCTGTTTGATAGCATTTTACCCACAGTAACATTTCTTTCAAAATTGGAGCCAATCCTCTCAAACCCTGTCACTGATTTATCAATTAAGTTTATGTAATATTCTAAATCCTTTGCTGTCATTTCAACAATCTTCACAGCATCTTCACCTTCTGGGGCACCTGGATGGCTCAGTAGGTAGCAGATGTGACTCTTGATCTTGAAGTCATGAGTACAAGCCCCATGTTTGAGATAGAACTTACTTAAAAAAAAAAAAAGAAAGAAAGAAACCATTTTCGGGGCTCCTGGGTGGCTCAGTCTGTTAAACTTCGGCTCAGGTCATGATCTCACAGGTTGTGGGTTTAAGCCCCACGTCGGGCTCTGTACTGACAGCTTGGAGCCTGGAGCCTGCTTCGGATTCTATGTCTCCCTCTCTCTCTGCCCCTCCCCCACTTGCTCTCTCTCTCTCTCTCTCTCTCTCTCTCTCTGTCTCTCAGAAAATAAGTAAACATTGGGGTGCCTGGGTGGCTCAGTCGGTTGAGCGTCTGACTTCAGCTCAGGTCATGATCTCACACTCCATGAGTTCGAGCCCCGCGTCAGGCTCTGTGCTGACAGCTCGGAGCCTGGAGCCTGCTTCAGATTCTGTGTCTCCCTCTCTTTCTCTGCCTCTCCCCTGCTCATGCTCTGTCTCTCTCTGTCTCAAAAATGAATAAAAACATTTAAAAAAATTAAAAAAAAGTAAGCATTAAAAAATTAAAGAGTCGTCTGGGTGGCTCGATCGGTTGGGCGTCTGACTTTAGCTCAGGTCATGATCTCGCAGTCTGTGAGTTTGAGCCCCACGTCGGGCTCTGCGCTGACAGCTCAGAGCCTGGAGCCTGCTTCAGATTGTCTCCATCTCTCTCTGCCTCTCCCCCTCTCTCACTCTGTCTCTCTCTCAAAAATAAAATAAAAACATAAATTTTTTTTTTTTTTTAAAAAGCCACTTTCTTTGCTCATCCATAAGGAGCAACTCCTCATTCAGTAAAGTTCATCGTGAGACTGCAGCAGTTCAGTTCCATCTTCAGGCTCCACTTCTAATTCTAGTTCTCTTGCTATTTCCCCCACATCTGCACTTACTTCTCCACTGAAGTCTTGAACCACCCCCCAAAATCGTCCGTGATGGTTGGTTGGAATCAATTTCTTCTAAACTCCTGTTAATGTTGATGTTTTGACCTCTTCCCGTGAATCATGAATGTTCTTAATGGCATCTAGAATGGTGAATCCTTTTCAGAAGGTTTTCGATTTACTTTGCCCACATCCATCAGAGGAATCTGTGGCAGCTATAGTCTTACAAAATGGGCTTCTTAAGTAGACTTGAAAGTTGAAGTTACTCCTTGATCCATGGGCTGCAGAACGAATGTGATGTTAGCAGACATGAGAACAACATTAATCTCATTGTACATCTCCAACAGAGCTCTTGGGTGACCAGGTGCATTGTCAATGAGCAGTAATATTTTGAAAGGAATCTTTTTTTTTTTTCTGAACAGTGGGTCTCAACAGTAGGCTTAATATATTCAGTAAACCATGTTGTAAACAGGTGTGCTGCCATCCAGACTATGTTGTTCCATTTATAGAGCACAGGCAGAGTAGATTCAGCATAATTCTTAAGGGCCCTAGGATTTTCAGAATGGCAAATAAGCGTTGGCTTCAGCTTAAAGTTACCAGTTGAATTAGCCCCTAACAAGAGAGTCCTTTGAGGCTTTGAAACCAGGCATTGACTTCTTTCTAGCTATGAAAGTCCTAGATGGCATCTTCTCCCAATAAAAACCTGTTTCATCTGCATTAAAAATATGTTGTTTAATGTGGCCCCCTTCATTAATTATCTTAGCTAGATCTTCTGAACACCTTGCTCCAGCTTCTACATCAGCAGTTGCTTTTTTCATCTTGTACTTTTAAAAATAATTTTTTAAATGTTTTTATTTTTAAGAGAGAGACAGAGCACCAGCAAGGGTGGGACAGAGAGAGAGGGAGACATAGAATCGGAAGCAGGCTCCAGGCTCTGAGCTCTCATCACAGAGCCCGACGTGGGGCTGGAACCCATGAACTGTGAGATCATGACCTGAGCTGAAGTCGGATGCTTAACCGACTGAGCCACCCAGGCGCCCCAACCTTGCACTTTTATGTTAGGGACACAGCTTCTTTCCTTAAGCCTCATGAACCAACCTCTGCTAGCTTCAGCCTTTGTTCTGTGGCTTCCTCACCTCTCTCAACCTTCGCAGAGTTGAGAAGAGTTAGGGCCTTGCTTTGGATTGGGCTTTGGCTTCAGGGAATGTTTTTGCTGATTTGGTATCTTCTGTCCAGACCACTCAGACTTTCTCCATATCAGCAAGAAGGTTGTTCCACTTCCTTATCATTAGTGTGTTCACTGGAGAAGCACTTTTAATTTCCTTCAAGAACTTGGCTGACTGGTTCAAGAGGCCTGGCTTTTGGTTTATCTCAGCTTTTGACATGCCTTCCTCACTCACTAAGCTTAATCATTTCTAGCTTTTGGTCTAAAGTGAGCCATGTGACTTTTCCTTTCACTTAAACACTTAAGAGGCCATTGTAGGGTTATTATTCGGTCCAATTTCAATATTGCTGTGTCTCAGGGAATAGGGAGTCCTGCCCAAAGAGAGGGAGGGGGATGGGGGGATCGGCTGGTCAAGCGAACAGTCAGAACACACACAACATTTATCAATTAAGTTCATGGTCTTATGTGGGTGCAGTTCGTGGCACTACCAAACCAATTGCAATAGTACCATCAAAGATCACTGATCTGAGATCACCATAACAAATAAAATAATAATGAAAGAGATTGAAATATTGAGAGAATTACCAAAATGTGACACAAAGACACAAAAGGAGCAAATGCTGTTGGAAACATGGCACTGATAGACGTGCTTCAAGGCAAGATCTCAACAGACCTTCCATTTGTAAAAAATGCAGTGTCTGCAAAATGCAATAAAGTGAAGCACAGTAAAACAAGGTATGCCTGTGTTATGAAAAGAATGCATGTTACTTTCATGATCAGACCCTAGCGTACTTCCTTAGATTTTTTTTTCTTATAATCACCTGCCTGACATATTGTATAGTCTTCTCTCCTTTTTTTACAGAGCCATTCGTTCTTTCATTAATCACCATGCGTTTTCCTTTTTCCATACCTTTCCCTTTGTCTTTTCTAGAAAATACTTTCCCCCATTTGTCTCCATCACACTTACTTTTTCCCCAAGATCCTATATAAACTGTACCAACTCTAAGCACTCGAGTAGACTTACTTTTTCTGTGGAGCCCACAGTGTACCTCAAATATATTTCTAACATACACTTTTGTGTGTGTGTGTTTTGAAACTGAGTTATATTTGAAAGACATTGAATTATATATAGTTTGATGAGTTTTGACAAATATATATATATGTATATATATATATAATTGACCAATATATTTATATATGTAACCATCACTCAAACTGAAATACAGAATGTGTCCATCACCCTAGCACGTTCCCTTTTGACTAGTCAATTTCTTACCCCCAAGGCAACCAGTTTTAAGATTTTTAATCCCTATAGATTAGCCCTGCTTGTTCTTGATTGTCACATAAATAGAATCATTTGTTCTGTGTTTGGCTTCTATTTATAAAATAAAATATATTTGGGGCACCTCAGTAGCTCAGTTGATTAAGTGTCCAACTTCGGTTCAAGTCATGATCTCACGGTTCTTGAGTTCAAGCCCCGCGTCAGGCTCTGTGCTGACAGCTCAGAGCCTGGAGCCTGCTTCAGATTCTGTGTCTCCCTCTCTCTCTGCCCTTCCTCTGCTTGTACTCTGTCTCTCTCTGTCTCAAAAATAAATAAACATTAAAAAATTTTAAAAATAAAATATTTTTTAATGTTATTTTAATTCAAGTTAGTTAACATACAGTGTAGTCTTAGTTTCAGGAGTAGAGCCCAGTGATTCATCTCTTGCCTATGATATCTAGTGCTCATCCCGAAAAGTGCCCTCCTTAATGCCTGTCACCCATAAAATAAAATATTTTTGAGAGTCATTCAGGTTGTATCTGTCACCAGCTCTTTCCTTTTTATCACTGAGTATTCCATTGTATGAATATACCATATTTTGTTTATGCAGTCACCTGCTGATGAACATATTGAATGTCTTCTAGTATTTGGTTATCATGAGTAAAGCCTGCTATAAACACTCTTGTAGAATTTTTCTGAGGATATATGTTTGCATTTTATTTTAGTAACTACAGAGGAATGGAAACACTAGATTATAGGGTGGGTGTATGTTTAACTTTATTAGAAACTGCCACACAGGGTTCCAAAGTGATGATTCAGTTTACATTCCTTCCAGCAATTTTTTAGTTTATTATAAATTTTAGCTTTTCTAGTGAGTGTACAGTGCTATTTCAGTGTAATTTAAATTGCATTTTCCTCATATTCTTTGAGTAAATATACAGTAGTGCAATTACTAAATCATATAGTAATTCTATTTTTAATTTTTTGAACAGTCTCCATACTGTTTTCCACAGTTATGCACCTTTATGTTTATTGCAGCATTAGTGACAATAGCCAAATTATGGAAGCAACCAAAATGTCTATTGGATAGATGAATGAATAAGGAAGATGTGGTATACATACATACACAATAGAATATTACTCAGCCATAAAAAAGAATCTTACCATTTGCAACAACATGGATGGATCTAGAGAGTATAATGATAAGTGAAATAAGCAAGTTAGAGAAAGACAAATACCGTATAATTTCACTCATATGTGGAATTTAAGAAACAAAACAAACAAAAGAAAAAGAGACAAACCAAAAACCAAACTCTTAGCTATAGCGAACAAACAGATGGTTAGCAGAGGAAAGGTGGGTTGGGAGATGTGTGAAACAGGTGATGGGGATTAAGAGTATACTTACCTTGGGGCACCTGGGTGGCTCAGTCAGTTAAGCATCCAACTTCAGCTCAGGTCATGATCTCACAGTGAGTTCAAGCCCCGCATCCGGCTCTGTGCTGACCGCTCAGAGCCTGGAGCCTGCTTCAGATTCTGTGTCTCCCTCTCTCTCTGCCCCTCCCCTGCTCATGCTCTGTCTCTCTCTGTCTCAAAAATAAATAAAAACATTAAAAAAGGAGAGAGTACACTTATCTTAACAAGCACTGGGTGATGTATAGAATTGTTGAATCACTATAGTGTATACCTGAAACTAACTGTATGTTAATTGCACTGGAATTAAAATAAATTTTTTACAAAATAAATAAATTGCATTTTCCTCATAACAAATGATATTGAACAACTTTTCATATGCTTCATTGGCCATTTGTATCTTTTTTGGTGTCTGTTTAAGTTTTTTCCCATTTAAAAAAGTTGGGTTATGTGTCTTTTTGTTATTACTTTGTAGTTCTTTCTACATTCTTACTGTGGGTGTTTTGTATATGTGTGTATATATATATTGCAAATTTTTTCTCCCAGTCCATGTCTTGACTTTTCATTTTCTTAATGAAATCTTTTCTGAACAGAAATTTTAATTTTTGTAAGCTCCTATTTATCAAAATTTTCTTTTATATTTGTTGCTTTTTGCACTATGTCAAGAAATCCTTGCTTGACCCAGTATTGCAAAGATACCCTTATGTTTTCTTCTAGAGCATTTTTAGTTTTGGTTTTTTTTTTCCTTTTTAAAATTATAATTTAACTAACATGAAATGTCATATTGGTTTTAGGTGTACAACATCTTGATTCAACAATTTTATGTTAGTGCTTGGAACAATAAATGTCGTCAACATATGTTATTACAGTGTCATTGACTGTATTTCCTCTGCTGTACTTTCCGTCTCATGACTTATCTATTTTATAACTATAAGTTTGTACCTTTTAATCCCCTTTACCTATTTCACCCATCCTCCCTCCCACCTCCCCTCTGGCGATCACCAGTTTGTTCTCTGTATTTAAGAGTCTGCTTTTTCTTCTCTCCCTCTTTTTTTTTTAAATGTTGATTTATTTTTGAGAGAGACAGAGACAGAGTATGAGGAGGGGAGGGGCAGGGAGAGGGACACAGAATCTGAAGCAGGCTCCAGGCTCCGAGCTGTCAGCACAGAGCCCAATGTAAGGCTCGAACTCACAGACCTAACAGACTGAGCCACCCAGGCACCCCAAGAGTCTGATTTTTCATTTGTTTCTTCATTTGTTTTGTTTTTTAGATTCCACATATAAGTGAAATCATACGGTATTTATCTTCTCTGTCTGACTTATTTTACTTAGCATAATACCCTCTAGGTCCATCCATGTTGTCACAAATGGCAAGATCTCATTCTTTCTTATGGCTGAGTAATATTTCATCACACACACACACACACATATATAATTCATATATATATACACGTGTATATATATTTTTTATCCATTTTCTTTATCCGTTCATCTATGGATGGACACTTGGGTTGCTTCCACAATTTGGCTATTGTAAATGTCATGCTGCAATAAACATAGGGGTGCATATATCTTTTCGAATTAGTGTTTTCATTTTCTTTGGGTAGGTACCCAATAGTGGAATGCTGGATCATATGGTATTTTATTTTTAATGTTTTGAGGAACCTCCACACTGTTTTCCACAGTGGCTGTGCCAACTAATTTACATTCCCACCGACAGTGCACAAATGTTCCTGTTTCTCCACATCCTCACCAACACTTATTATTTCTTTTTGATTGTAGTCATTCTGAAAGGTGTAAGGTGATCTCTTACTGTGGTTTTGAGTTGCATTTCCCTGCTGATGAGTGATGTTGAGCATCTTTTCATGTATCTGTTGGCCATCTGTATGTCTTTTTTGGAAAAATATCTATTCAGGTCTTCTGCCCATTGTTAAATCAGATTATTTGGGATTTTTTGTTTTTGGTGTTGAGTTGTATAAGTTCTGTATGTATTTTGGATACTAACCCCTTATTGGATATATCATTTGCCAATATCTTCTTTCATTTACTAGGTTGCTTTTTTGGTTTGTTGATCATTTCTTTGCTGTGCAGAAGCTTTTTATTTTGGTGTAGTCCTAATAGTTTATGTTTGCTTTTGTTTCCTTTGCCTGAGGAGACATATCTACAGAAATGGTGCTAAGACTGATGTCAAGGAAATTACTGCCTATGTTTTCCTCTAAGAGCTTTATGGCTTCAGGTCTCACATTTAAATCTTTAATCCATGTGAGTTTATGTTTATGTATGATGTAAGAAGGTGGTCCAGTTTCATTCTTTTGCATGTAGCTGTCCAGTTTTCCCAGCACCATTTATTAAAGAGGTTGTCCTTTACCCATTGTATATATTTTTTCTCTTTTGTTGTAAATTAATTGACCATATATGGATGGTTTGTTTCTTGCCTCTCTCTTCTTTCTATTGATCTAAGTGTCAGTTTTTATGCTAATACCATAATGTTTTGATTACTAGAGCTTTGGAAAATAGTTTGAAATCAGGGTTATGATATCCCCAACTTTGTTCTTTCTCAAGATTGCTTTGGCTATTCAGAGTCTTTTGTGGTTCCATACATACTTTAGGTTTGTCCTATTTCTGTGAAAAATGCCGTTGGAATTTTGACAGGGATTGCAGTGAATCTGTAGATTGCTTTTGGTAATATGGACATTTTAACAATATTAATTCTTCCAACCCATGAACACAGAATATCTTTCTATTTACATATCTTATTTAGTTTCTTTCATCAGTGTGTTATAATTTTCAATGTATAGGTCTTTCACCACCTTGGTTAAATTTATTGGTAGATATTTTTCTTGATGCAGTTATAAATTTCGGGGATTGTTTTCTTAATTTCTTCTTCTGGTAATTTATTATTAGTGTACACAAACACAACAGGTTTTTGCATATTGATTTTGTGTCCTTGCCACTTTATTAAATTCATTTTTTAGTTCTAACAGGTTTATTTTTGGTGGAGTCTTTAGGGTTTTCTATATAATGTGATGTCCTCTGCGAATAGTGATAGTTTTCCTTCTTCCTTTTCGATTTGGATGCCTTTTATTTCTTGTCTCTTTGCTCTAGTTAGGAGTTGCAATACTCTGTTGAATAAAAGTGGCAAGAATGGACATCTTTGTCTTGTTTCTGATCCTAGAAAAGCTTTCAGCTTCCCACTGTTGGTTATGATGTTAGATGTGGGCTCGTCATATATGGTTTTTATTGTGTTGTGATACCTTCTGTCTATACCTGCTTTGTTGAGAGTTTTTATCATAAATGGATGTTGAACTGGGGCGCCTGGGTGGCCCAGTCGGTTAAGTGTCATACTTTGGCTCAGGTCATGATCTCACGGTTCGTGGGTTCCAGCCCCATGCGGGCTCTGTGCTGTCAGCCTGGAGCCTGGAGCCTGTTTTGGATTCTGTGTCTCCCTTGCTTTCTGCCCCTCCCCTACTCGCGCTCTCTCTCTCTCTCAAAAATAAATAAATGTTTTAAAAAATTAAAATAAATAAATGGATGTTGAACTTTGTTAAATTCTTTTTTTGCATCTATTGAGATGATCATATGATTTTTATCCATTTGTTAGTGTGGTGTGTCATATTTATTGATTTGCAGATGTTGAACCATCTTTATGTCACTGGAATAAATCCCACTTGATCATTTTGTACGATTCTTTTAATGTATTGTTGAATTCAGTTTGGTAATATTTTGTCTCTTATGGTTAGAGAGTCTCTTATGGTTAGGCTCCCTCTCTCTCTAAGTTTTTTTTTTTCCCTTCCCCTCCCCCATGGTCTTCTGTTAAGTTTCTCAGGATCCACATATGAGTGAAAACATATGGTATCTGTCTTTCTCTGTATGACTTATTTCACTTGGCATAACATTCCAGTTCCATCCACGTTGCTACAAATGGCCAGATTTCATTCTTTCTCATTGCCAAGTAGTATTCCATTATATATATAAACCACATCTTTATCCATTCATCAGTTGATGGACATTTAGGCTCTTTCCATAATTTGGCTATTGTTGAGAGTGCTGCTATAAACATTGGGGTACAAGTGCCCCTATGCATGAGTACTCCTGTATCCCTTGGGTAAATTCCTAGCAGTGCTATTGCTGGGTCATAGGGTAGCTCTATTTTTAATTTTTTGAGGACCCTCCACACTGTTTTCCAGAGTGGCTGCAAATTATTGTTAACTTTTGTATGTGGTATAAGGTATGGACCAAGGTTTGGTTTTTTTCATCCAAAACTTACATCCATTGTTCCAGCACAATTTTTGAAAAGACCTTCCTTTTCCCCAATGAATTACTGTGGTGCCTTTGTCAAAAAGAGTTTGTCTGTATGGGTATGGTTCTGTTTCTTGACTCTGTTCTTTTCTATTGATATATCTATCTGTACTTACATCATTACCACACTGTCTGAAGTATTGTAGCTTTATAGTAAGTCTTAACACTACATATAAATCCCTGCTTTGGCTATTCTAGGTTCTTTGCCTAGCCACATAAACATTAACATCTCCTTGCCAGTTTTTACCAAAAAGTTGACAAATAATTGATTGAACAAGTAGAAGACAAATGAGTATGGTGATAGAAAATTTCAATAACACTCAACCAATTTGATGTATATATTAATAGAATACTACAGCCGTCAATAGCTGTATATATATTCTTTTCCAGGGACACATGAAACATTCTCCTAGATAGACCATATGTAGAAATCATACAGAGTATATTTTCTGACACTGTGGAATTAAGTTAGAAACGAATAACGAAAAAGCATCAAGAGAAAATGGCTGTATTTTTGATGAATAAATTAAAGCAATAGTAGAGGGAGCTATGTATAATTTAATTAAAAAAAGGTATACATGCTTCCTTCTAAAAGTTACAGAACACAAACTTCCCATTAAAATTAACAACAAAATAGGATCAAGGTCAAATCCTGTACAAAACTATTATTCTTAAAAATGTATGACTGACTGGGGTACCTGGGTGGCTCAGTCGGTTAAGTGCCTGACTTTGGCTCAGATCACGATCTCATGGTTTGTGAGTTCAAGCCCCGCATGGGGCTCTGTGCTGAGAGCTCAGAGCCTGGAGCCTGCTTCGGATACTGTGTCTCCCTCTCTCTCTGCCCCTCCCCAGCTTGTGCTCTGTTTCTCTCTCTCAAAAACAAGTGGACATTAAAATTTTTTTAAATGTATGACTGACTGTTGTACCAATGAATAGCAAAAATTTACAATTCAATATTTGTATTCTACACAACATTATATATAACTAGGTATTTAATAGACACACCATATAGCATATTCTAGTGAAAGTCATTTAAAAAATTCTTTGGGGTGCCTAGGTGGCTCAGTCGGTTAAGCATCTGACTCTTGATTTTGGATCAGGTCATGATCTCACAACTTGTGAGTTCGAACCCCACATAGGGCTGTCCGCCAACAGCACGGAGTCTGCTTGGAATTCTCTGTCTCCTTCTCTATCTGCCCCTCCCCCATGAATGCTCTCTCTCTGTCTCAAAAATAAATAAATAAACATTTAAAATAAAATAAAATAAAATAATTTCTTACTGATCTTCTCCCTATCACCCACTGCTGGCCATGTCACCCTAGCAGGATTGTGTTGTTACAGGGCTCCGTATCGTTCGAGGATGTGACTGTGGACTTCAGCAGGGAGGAGTGGCAGCAGTTGGACTCTACACAGAGACGCCTGTACCAGGATGTGATGCTGGAAAACTACAGCCACCTGCTCTCATTGGGTAAGTACAGCCATTCTAAGAATCTACAAAGGAGCATGTAACGGATAAAATTGTATCCTCCCTGTAAAATATGTTGAAGTCCTGACCTCCAGTACCTCAGAATATGACCTCTTTTGGAATTAGGGCCTTTATAGAAGTAATCGAGCTTAAATGAGGTCATTAGGGTGGGTCCTAATCTGGTACGACTGGTGTACTTAAAATAAGGGAAATCTAGCCAGAGAGACACATACACACATACACACGGAGGAAAGACCGTGTGAAGACACATAAAGAAAAGAAGATGGCCGCATCACTAGAGTGATGCATCTGTAAGCCAGGAAATGCCCAAGATCACCAAGATGTTGGAGAGCAACATGAAACGGTTCCTTCCTGTTTTGAAGGTTCTACTTCAAAAAGAGCATGGCCTTACTGATACCTTGATTTTGGACTTCTGGCTTCCAGAACTGTGAGACAGGAAATTTCTGTTATTTCAAGCTGTCCAGCTTGTGGTATTTTATCATAGCAGCCCTAGGAAAGTAACATGAATTTTTATACTTGGGAAATGGGTTGCTGCTGTAACAAATACTGAAAAAAAAACATGGAAGTGGCTTTGGAATTGGGCAATGGGTAGAGGCTGGAAAGGTTTTAGGTACTTCACAGAAAAGGCCTAGATTGCTTTGAAGAGATTGCTGATAGGAATGTTAAAGGGGCTTTTGGTGAGGTCTCAGAGTGAGGAGCATGGAAACTGGAGGAAAGGAGATCCTTGTTATAAGGTGGCAGAGAGCTTGACTGAATTCTGTTCTGTTGAGTGGAAAGTAGAAATTGTAAGTGACAAACTTGGAATTTTAGCTGAGGGCATTTTTTTCCTTTAATGTTTATTTATTTTGAGAGCAAGAGAGCACGTGCTAGCAGAGGAGAGAGAGAGAGGAAGAGAGAGAATCCCAAGCAGGCTCCACACTGTCAGCGCAGAGCCTGATGCAGGGCTGAATCTCATGAAGTGTGAGATCATGACCTGAGTCAAAATCAAGAGTCGGACACTTAACTGACAACCACCCAGGCACCCCTAGCTGAGGAAATTTCTAAGTAGTGTTAAAAGGCATGGCCTATGCTTTCCTTGCTGCTTATAGTAAAATGTAGGAGGAAAGAAAGACAGTGAAGAGGAATTGTTAGTAAAAATGAAGCAGAACTTGAAGATATGGAAAATGTTTGGCCTATCCATATCACAAAAAAATGAGATGGACTCTGGAAAGAACACCAAAGGGGTGGACAACCAGTTGCTAAGGAGATGAGATGTATGCCTTGTGGATCCAGTCAACCCTGTCAGTAGAAATACTGCCAGCTTAGACTGAAGAGGACGGAGACAGGAAAAAATGAGCTGTCCAGGAAAATGAGGGAAGGCTGTAGGCTATCTGGGATTGTGCAGATAGGACGTAGGCTGGTAAAACCGTTTGGCTGTGTACACGTGTTTTCCTTCAAGAAGAGGGATGAATGACTTCAGGGATGGGTCAGAGGCCAACAGGGCTGCTGCCACCACCACAGGCCCAGAAGTCACTGTCTGGGAAAATGGCATGTGACAGACCATCACCTCCTCAGTTCCAGAGGGCAAGCCACCTGCTTGGTTCCAGGCCTGAAGGGGCAGAGCTCTCACCCAGGGTCAAGGGTGTGGAGTTGCCACATCTGATCTGAGGTCACACCTCATGACAACTTTCGGCTCTCTTGAATTGCTGCTTCAAAGTTCTTTTCAACTCTCCCTTATAGTACTTGTCGACTGTCACGTTTGTGCCATTATTTAGCCTTAGATGGAGTTTGCCACCCACCTTGGGAAGCATGCTCAAGCAGCACACTCCGGGAAGACCCAGGCTCAGTGGTCTAGGAGTTACTACTGACCTCTCACCATCTATAGGCTGGGGCTTGATCAGAAGGACTTGGGCCCCCTGTGAGTGGGGAGTGGGTCTCTCCTGCTGGCCACATTTCTTGTGTCCCACCACTGGGTGAGGATTCAGCACTGGACTCTTCCATGTTCACTGCCCATTACTGAAGGAGTCTTTGGTTCTTTTTTTAAAAATTTTTTAAATGTTCGTTTATTTTTGAGAGGGAGGGCAGGGAGAGGGGCAGAGAGAGAGGGAGGCACAGAATCTAAAGGAGGCTCCAGGCTCTGAGCTGTCAGCACAGAGCCCAACGTGGGCCTCAAACCCATGAACCTGGAGATCATGACTTGAGCCAAAGTCAGACGCTTAACCGACTGAGCCACCCAGGCGCCCCGAAGGAGTCCTTGTTAAGTGTCCTTTCTTCCATGTGCTAATAACGCTTAAATTCAGCGAGTAAGTTGAGACCAAGTAGGAAGCTAAAAGCTGTTTCTCTATAGAAGTGCAGTTATCCTCAGAGGATGGCAGGGCTTTGCTCCAAAATCCTAAGGTTTGCTCTGTGATTCTCCTGTGAGGGCCTGCCAAAAGCTTCATCCCTATCTGCCACGAACACTTCAAACACCACTGGATCTGCCAGATCATATGGCCCAGTGGCAGAGCAGCTTATATGGCAGTCTGGATCTGTAAAGAGCCTTCTTTCATTCTGGGCTTTGTTCAAAACTAGCAGTTTTTTGGATCACATGATAAATGGGCCAGAATAGCACACCCAGATGAGGAATATATTGCCTCTGAAGTCTGTAGAGGCCCAGTAGGCATTATCCCTCTTTTACTTATAGGAAGAACCAGATGCAAAAACTTATTCTTCACTTGGAGATTTCTAGGGGTCCAGTGGCATGGAACTTTCCCTCAGGTAGATGGCCCCTAAATTTTTGTCAGATTTATGTCCTACCCTGTGACATACAAATATCTCACCAGTAAGTCAAGAGTCATTACTACCTCTCGTTCATAAGGTCCAGTCAGCATAATGTCATAAATGCAATGGGCCAACGTGATATCTTGTGGAAGGGAAAGGCAGTCAAGATCCCTGCAGACTGGGGCACTTGGGTGGCTCAGTCAGTTGAGCATCAGACTCTTGGTTTCAGCTCAGGTCATGATCTTGCAGTTTGTGAGTTCGAGCCCCTCATCAGGCTCCATGCTGGCAGTGCAGAGCCTGCTTGGGATTCTGTCTCTCTCCAACTCTCTGCTCTCCCCCTCCCATTCCCCCCACTCACTTGTTCTCTCTCTCAAAATAAATAAATAAACTTAAAAAAAAAGATCCCTGCAGACTAAATTATGACATAGGACTGAAAGGCTGATATATTTCTGAGGTAGGACAGTAAAGGTATATATATAGTTGGTCGTAACAACTGAAAGCAAACTGTTTCTAGTAGTCTCTACTAACAGGTATTGCCAAAAAAAAAAAAAACCCAACCCACACATCTGTAAGATCAATAGCTACCATACCAGGTATGAAGGGATGCGTTAATTTGCTTAAGCAGTGAACCCGTGTCTCGTACAGCAGCTGCTATTGGAATTACCTGGTTAAGCTTATGATGAGCCACTGTCATTCTCCAAGATCTATTTGTCCCCTGCACAGGCCAAATAGGTGAGTTGAATAGAGATGTGGTGGAACTCACCGCCCTGGCATCCTTCAGGTTCTTGATGGTGGCCCTAATCTCTGCAATTCTTACAGGAATGCATATTTCCTTGGTTTACTATTTTCCTAGTAGAGGCAGTTCTAGTGGCTTCCACTGGTCCTTTCTCACTGTAATAGTCCTCACTGCACAGGTCAGGGAACCAGTATGGGGATTCTGTCAGTTGCTGCGTATCTGTATTCTAATTTTGCATTCCTGAACCAGGGAGATAAACACAGGATGGGTTTGGGGGACTGCTGGGCCCCCTGTGAGATGGAGCTGCGCTGAATCGCAATTGATCACTTTACTCCCATAAGCCCCTATGCTGTCTAGTGGGCCACAGTGACATCCTGTGTCTCCTGGAATTAGTGTCCATTTAGAACTGGTGTCCAATGATCTCTGAAAAACCTCACTATGTCCTTTGCCTGAACGCACAGTCACCCTGACAAGGGGACTGTAAATCCCTTTAGAGAAGGCTGGGAGAAAGATTAGTAGTATAAATTTTGACAGTGTACTGGGGGTCCTTCCTCAGGGGAGCTGTCTCCCCTTCATTCAGAGATTTCTGGGTCTGTAAACTGGCTCAAGTCTGAAAATTGATGGAGGAGCTGAGACTCTCTGTTTTTATGTTTCAAGTTACACTTCTGTTCACTTGAGCTAGAACTCTTCTCTTTATACAGATCAAGTAAGAATTTAATAGATTGCTGGGGTGTCTGGGTGGCTCAGTCGATTAAACATCTAACTTCAGCTCAGGTCATGATCTCACGGTTCGTGAGTTTGAGCCCCACGTCGGGCTCTGTGCTGACAGCTCAGAGCCTAGAGCCTGTTTCAGATTTTCTCTCTCTCTCTCAAAGATAAATAAACATTAAAAAATTTTTAAAAGAGTTTAGTAGATTGCTCATCTATTTTCTAGAGACATCATGATCAACTAGCCAACACCATGGGTCTCTCTGCAAGTCAGACTATTCTGATCACTGCTTTGACCCTACTGTCCACTATAGTAGCTGTGCCCACCTTGCATTTAGCAATTCAATGCCTCCATGTGGCCCCTGCCACCCCAGGATCCAATTATGCCCATTGCATTTGGGTTTCCCAATTGAGTGGCAGCACTTCCACTATAATTGCGTGTCCTACAGAGAAGAAGCAATCACAGAAATCTTCAAGGATTCTGCCCCCTCCCCACACCCACCCAAATTTGTCTGTCACAGCCATGGTCACAGATATGTCCTCTGGATCCTCCCAGTGCGGGACAAAATGTCTTACATGATAAACCCACTCTAACATCCCAGTATCCCCAAGCCTTTGGATGCCTTTCTGTATAGTATAGAGAGTTCTTCCAAAGCAGTTCTCCATTTCAGCTGCATTTAGTACAGGCCATGTTTTGATCCACGTTTCTGCCAACCAAGCAAAATGTTCAAGCCCTCTCTAACCCAAGTGGCAACATTAATTTCAGAATCTGTTTAGTGTGCACATACCACTAAATCTGGCCTGATCCAACTTTATGTTCTTTCCATTATCCCGCACTCTTTTAAAGTTTATTTATTTTGACAGAGAGAGAAAGAGAGAGTGGGGAAAGGGAAGAGAGAGAAAGGGAGAGAGAATCCCAAGCACACTCCACACTGTCAGCACAGAACCCAATGCAGGGCTTGATCCCACAAACTGTGAGATCGTGACCTGAGCTGAAATCAAGTGTCGGATGCTCAAGTGACTGAGTCACCCAGGTGCCCCCATTATCCCACACTCTTCATACCTATTTTTACCCAGATTTCCCAGATTTCTGTCTATATAAATTGGACAAATAATGCAGTTATTTTGTACCTTCTCATGAATTTACACTATATCTCATTCTTTGGGCCCTGATGAGACTTGAGTCTAGAGGTCTAGAAGCATATAAGGGTATGTCCTGGGAGAACTCAGCAGTACCTTGCAAGGCAAGTACCTCAGAGGAGGCCATTGCAAGGTCCTCGGGCAAAGTAGGGTTAGTCTTCTCAGAGAGGGGTAGAAGGGCTACTTCTACTGGCAAAGAAGACTCATCAGAATGTAGAAGTTCAGCGTCCTCATATGTTTCCATTCCAATTTTTAGGTTTCCTTCCTTCTCAGTCAGTTCCCTCACCTGAATAGCAGACACCCTGTGAGGTTGGGAATTCAGTTTGTGTTGTAATGTAGCCATTCACAAGATGAGACTCTGGGTTTGGTTTTCAGCAATATCAACTCTGCAGCTACAGGAGGTAGGGGTTTCTTTCAGGAAAGACATAGAAATGTTCAGGTCATGTATGCAGTGCTTGAGCTGGGAAATCAAATCCCTGAGTGCATCCTTTAGTTTCCGGCCCTCCACTTTGACCAGCATAATTAAGAGCAACCAGGCAATCTTATACTTGTAAGTTTGACAAAAATGTCTAGGGTATCAAATATAAGGTCCTGCAGAAAGATGCCTCTCATCAGCATTTGATTAGGAGTATCCAGGGGTGATATGTTGCATATCTCTTTTGCCACATCATGCCATGGACTATTAGTGCCCTCTTTACTACTGGAAATAGAGTCGTTAGCGCATTCAAATCTAATCAGAATAGGGAACCAATTCTAGAAACCCCATAGCCAGTTCAGAAAACTCATTCTTACTATTCTTTTCCTCTAGAGTCACCCTCAAAATCTGTATTATGGCTCTCCAGAGAAATGGAACCAATAAGATACGGTTATATACGTATACAGAGTACACCCACACACTATACATACATACACATACATAGAGACAGAGAGAATGAATACATGTACATATACACAGAATCTGGGAAAGAGGTTTATTTTAAGGAACTGGCTCACCTGACTGCAGGGACTGACAATTCTGAAATGTATAGGGCAGGCCTGCAGGCTGGAAATTCGGGTGAGCTGATATTGTAATCCTGAGTCTGGAATCTTCAGGGCAGGCCAGAACACTGAAAACTGAGGCAAGGTGTCTGTGTTGCAGTCTTGAGGTAGAATTCCTTCTTTCGCTAGCCGTTCCTTGTTCCCTCTGCCCTCAGCAAACACCTCAGTGGGTTGTGGTTCTTCACCTAGTGGGGTGACCTGAAAATTCATTCCTTGAAGGATCTGCCTGAATTGGATTGTTGTAGTCAATGTAGTTTCCATTGACTTTAATCACAGGACACAGTAGTACTAAGAGACCCCCCCCCTCAAGGGATTTCCTGTATTCCAGACATGCTTCTTCCTCTTTTCCATTGTGGGGCAGGAGTCCAATTCCCCTGAGTAATCAGGATCCGTCACCCAGGCCAGCACAGTAATTCCCTTCTTTGCCTTTTGATTCAGAGATGTGAGGGGCCCAAAATGTCAGGTGGCAGATAAGTCTCCCAGTTCAGTGGAATCACTATTGTGTCTCCCAGTGGAAGCATTCCTCCCTTTGGAACAGCAGAGCTTAAGGTCATAAGAACAGGAAGCAAATATTTTGCTAATGGACCAGGAGAGGTAATAGTGAATGGTGCCACTCCTGGGCTGGGGCCAACGGAGTGGGGCCACTGCCATTGTAGGCTTGGAGGATAGAATATTGAGCCAATAAGAATTACTCTCAGAACTTAAAATCTAGTGGAATTTGCCTTGTTAGGCTTTGGACTTTGTTGGGACCTGTGATCCCTTTTTTCATTCCAGTTTCTCTTTTGAAATGGGAATGTCTATCCTATGCCTGTCCTACCACGGTATTTTGGCAGATAAGTTGTCTGCTTTCACAGGTTTGCATGGAGAGAAACTGCCCCAAGATGATTCACACTCCCAACTCATTCATAACCAATTTGGGTGATTTAGATAAGATTTGAGACTTTGAGTTGATATTTTGATAGATTTTGAACGTAAGACTTGATGCTGGAATGATTAAGACTTTGGGGGATATTGGGATGGGGTTAGTATATTTTGCACGTGGGAAGGACGTGAATTTGGGGGGTCAGAGGGCAAATTTTTATAGGTTGAATTGTGTGTCCCCTGAAAAAAAGATATACAGAAGTCTGAACCCCCAGTACCCAAGAATGTGACCTTATTTGGAAATAGCGTCTTTATAGAGGTAATCAAGTTAAATTTTGTTAATGTTTATTTATTTTGAGAGACAGAAAGCATGAGAGGGGAGGAACAGAGAGAATCCCAAGCAGGCTCTGCACTGACAGAGCTCACGACTGTGAGATCATGACCTGAGCCAAAATCAAGAGTTGGTTGCTTAACCAACTGAGCCACCCAAGCACCCCTGAAGAAATCAAGTTAAAATGAGTTCATTGGGGTGGGCCCTAATCTAATATGACTGGTGTCCTGGGGCGCCTGGGTGGCTCAGTTGGCTAAGTGTCTGACTTCAGCTCAGGTCATGATCTCAAGGTTCCTGGGTTCGAGCCCTGTGTCGGCCTTTGTGCTGACAGCTCAGAGCCTGGAACCTGTTTCAAATTCTGTTTCTCCCTCTCTCTCTGCCCCTCCCCTGCTTTCTCTCTCTCTCTCTCTCTCTCTCTCAAAAATAAACATTAAAAAAGATTTTTAATATGACTGGTGTCCTTATAAAAAAAGGGAAATTTGGGCATAGAAATAGACACACATAGAGGGAAGACGGCCATGTAACTGAAGTGATGCACTTACAAGCTTAAGAACATCAAAGAATGGAACGCCATTGCTGGCAAAGAACAAGCTAGAAGAGTCAAGGAAGGATTCTCCCTAACATCTGTGAGAGAGGGCATGGCCCTGCTAAACACTTTGATTTCAGACTTGAGCCTCCAGAAGTGTGAGACAATGATGTTCTGCTGTTTTAAGTCACCCAGGTTTTGGTACTTTGTGAGAGCAGCCCTAGGAAACGAACACAGAGCCTCCATGAGAGTATTTCCATTCTCAGCTGCTGAGAACTCTGCGACATCTGATGTGTGTGCTGGTGGCATCCTTGATTGGTCTGAGATGCTTCAGTCCATTAACCTCTGTGATTATTGCTCTTTTCCCAGTGAAATGTGGTTACTTTTTTAAAGAACAAGTGGAAAGCAATTAGCTGGACCCAATTCTGTCATGTCCTGTTAACAGGGTATGAAGTTCCCAAACCAGAAGTCATCTTCAAGTTGGAGCAAGGAGAGGAGCCATGGATTTTGGAGAGAAAAACCCCACATCAGAGCTGTTCGGGTGAGTGAGTGCAACCCAGGCAGATCTGGGGGCACAGAAACACTTTTCTTTTCCTAAGATGTTGGTGCCTTTAAAATTCTATTATTTCTACCATCTTGAAGGTTCTAAACTTTGGAAGCTGCTTAAGGAAAAATAACATTGGCCTCTTAGGTACCAGACTGCTCTCTCCCTTTATTTCCCTTACTGTTGTCAACTGTCTTTTTGGCCTGACTTGCGTCCAGGAGAATTGCTACAGTTCCTACGCTCTGGATCATATGCCAGGCTTCCTCCCTATAGATCTTGCTTTTTTGGATGTTCTGTCCTTCCATCACATTTTTATGCTTCATTATTTAAACCCCACCCCCAGGGTCTTAGATTCTTATCATATACTTTCAGGTTCTTTTTGTTGTTAATTTTTTTAATCTTCCTTTATTTTTGAGAGAGAGAGAGAGAAAGCAGGGGAGTCGCAGAGAGAGGGGAAGACACAGAATCTGAAGCAGGCTTCAGGCTCTGGGCTGTCAGCACAAAGCCCGACGCAGGGCTTGAACCCACGAACTGCGAGATCACGACCTGAGCCGAAGTCAGATGCTCGACTGACTGAGCCACCCAGGCACCCGTATACTTTTAGGTTCTAATGAGTTTGCCTTCTTTGTAAACCAGCTTGTTGCCTCACTCCGCCTTCTTTCTCCTAAGTTTTATCTTCTCACATCTAAGATACCAATAAACTGTCATCTGCAACCAGCCTCACCTCCTCCTCTCTCTGTAGGAATTGCTTTCATATTCCTTACTCCTCTCCACCTCCCCATCACAATGCATCTCTCCCATCTTCTGACCTTAGGATCATTGTCATTTAGCATTTTTTCTTTTAAATAAGTCAGCTGTATTCAGGTATAATTTACATACAATCAAATGTATCCATTTCAAGTACACAAAGAAGATACACACACAAAAATGAACCTTTATGCCCCTAGTAGTTAGTATGTACCACCCCTTTAGCCCCAGGCAACCGTTGACCTGCTTTCTGTCACTATAGATTAGATTTGTCTTTATTAGGGTTTCATATGAATAAAATCATACTATATATACGCTTTTGGGTCTGGCTTCATTTGTTTGGCATAATGATTTTGTGATTCATCCGTGTTATTGAGTATATAACTAGTTTACTCCTTTTATTTTATTTGTTAATGTTTACTTTTGAGAGAGAGAGACATACAGACAGAGTACGAGTGGGGGAGGGGCACAGAGAAAGGGAGACACAGAATCCAAAACAGGATCCAGGCTCTGAGCTGTCAGCAGAGCCCGACACGGGGCTCGAACTCAGACTACGAGATCATGACCTGAGCCGAAGTCAACACTTAACTCACTGAGCCACCCAGGTGCCCTTAGCTTATTCCTTTTAAATGCTGAATACTATTCCCTGATATGAGTAGATTGCCATGTTTATCTATACACCTGTTGATGACAGGTGGTTATTATTTGGTTATTGTGAATAAAGCTGTAGTGAACATTCTGGTATGTCTTTGTGTGACCATATGTTCACATTTCTCTTGGGTAAATACCTAGGAGTGGAGTTGGTGGGTGATATAATTGTGTAAGTATATGCTTGCCTTTATAAGACGTGGCCAGGGGCGCCTGGGTGGCTCATTTAGTTAAGCATCTGACTCTTGATTTCGGCCCAGGTCGTGATCTCATGGTTTGGGTGTTCAAGCCCACGTCGGGCTCTTCACCGATGGTGCAGAGCCTACATGGGATTCTCTCTCTCTCTCTGTCTCTCTCTGCCTACACTTGCTCGCTCTCTCTCTCTTGCTCTCTCTCTCTCTCTCTCAAAGTAAATAAACTTAAACTTTTTTTAATAAAATAAAATAAAAATAAAAATAAGACATGGCCAAACTATCTTCCAAAGTGGCTGTGATTTTACACTTCCAGCAGCAACACACAAGAATTTCGGTTGTTCCACATTCTTGCCAACCCTTGCCACCATCAATCTCTTTCATTTTTGCTATTATCCTGGATGTGTAATGGCATCTCATTGTGATTTTAAGTTGCATTCCTCTGATGAGTAATGAAAAGTATTTTTTCATGTGCTTAGTGACCTTTGTACATTTTTGTTTGAAGTGTCTGTTCAACTATCTTTCCCATTTTTTTTTATTGGGTTGTTTCCTTACTGAGTTTTCAGAGTTCTTTATATTTGCTGGCTATAACTCCTGTGCCAGATATATCCATTGTCAACATTTTGTTTTAATTTGTGGCTTTCACTTCTATCTTCCTACTGGTGTCTGTCAAAAAGCAAACATTTTTGGGGCGCCTGGGTGACTCAGTTGGTTAAGTGTCCAACTCTTGGTTTCTGCTCAGGTCATGATCTCATGGTTTCGTGAGTTCGAGCCCCACACTGAGCTGTGCACTGACAGCACGGAGCCTGCTTGGGATTCTCTCTCTCTCCCCTTCTCTCTGCGCCTACCCCACTCACTCTTTGTCTCTCTCAAAATAAATAAGTAAACTTCAAAACGAAAAGATAGTTTGTAACTCACAGTTCCCAAGAAGAGGAGACATGCCACACTGGGAAGCCCCAGGGTCAGTCAGAAGGCCAAAGTCATGAGGGGAAAGCACAGCAAGAGCCTTTATTGTTATTTTCCTGGGAAAGAATGGGTAAGGCAGAGTGAGCAGGCTGGGAAGGTTTACCATTGGCTAGTTTGAGTAATTTCAGCAGGGCTTCTGGGGTGTAGGGACTGTCTGTAGTTACCTGGTACCTGGTACTGAGGTGATTAGGGCAGCGGGATAGTGGCTCAACCTGTGAGAACTTAATAAAGGAGATAGTGGTGGACATGGGCTCTGGATTGGTTGGTTTGCATATGAAAGTTATGCTTACAGGGAAGTCATTTGCTATCTCTGGGCATGAACTAGCACTGGGAGAGGCATTCTCTCCAGGATGAGCAAGGCACCAGATGGCAGAGCATCAAGAATACAGAAAATAAGGGGTGCCTGGGTGGCTCAGTCAGTTAAACATTCTGACTTTGGCTCAGGTCATGATCTCACGGTTCGTGAGTTTGAGCCCCACATCAGGCTCTGTGCTGACAGCTCAGAGCCTGGAGCCTGCTTCGGACTCTGTGTCTCCCTCTGTCTTTGCTCCTCCCTCGCTTGTGCTCTCTCTCTCTCTCTCTCTCTCTCTCTCTCTCTCTCTCTCTGTGTGTGTGTGTGTGTGTGTGTGTGTGTGTGTCTGTCTGTCTCTCTCAAAAATAAATAAACATTAAAAATAAATTTTAAAAAAGAATACAGAAAATAAGATAAAGAAGATATGATACACACACGCACACATGCTGGAATACTATTCGGGCATAAAAAAGAATGAAATCTTGCCATTTGCAACAACATGGATGGATCTAGAGAATATAATACTAACCGAAATAAGTTAGAGAAAGACAAATACCATATGATTTCACTCATATGTGGTATTTAAGAGATAAAATAAATGAACAAAGGAAAAAAGAGAAAGAGAAACAAACCAAGAAACAGACTCTCAACTACAGAGGACAGACTGATGGTTACCAGAGGGAGGGGGAGGAGGGATGGGTGAAAATAGGTGAAGAAGATTAAGAGTACACTTCTCATGATAAGCACTAAGCAATGTATAGGGTTGTTGAATCAGTATACTGTGCACCTGAAACTAATACAGCATGTATGTTAACTATAGTGGACTTAAAGTTAAAAACTTAAAAAAAAACAAAATAAGAAAATACAGTTAATATACTGTCCTTTTGGCAAACCCACACTTGCTTTATTACTGTAGCTTTTATAATGAGTCTTGAACTCAGGTAGTCTGCCGGGATTTTATTTGGAGTTGAGTTGACTCTATGGACCAATTTTACGAGAAATGATATCTTCACAATATTGAGCCTTCTAATCCATGAGCATGGCATACTTTCTGCATTTATTTGGGTGTTTGATTGCTTTCAGCAATGTTTTATGGTTGTCAGTGTAGAAGTCTTATGCATCCTTCATTAAATTTATCCCTAAGTATTTGATGCTTTTTGACACTATTGTAAAATGGCATTGTTTTTTAAATTTTATTTTCAAATTGTTCATTGCTAGTATGTATAAATTGCTCATGATTGATTTTTGTACATTGACTTTGTATCCTGAGGCATTCCTACATCCACCTATTAGTTTTCTTGTAGGTTCCTTGGGGTTTTTCATGTAAGCAATCATTATCACTTTAGAAACACTTTTACGGGATGCCTGGGCAGCTCAGTCGGTTGAGCATCCGACTCCAGCTCAGGTCATGGTTTCAGGGTCTGTGAGTTCAAGCCCCACGTCAGGTTCTCTGCTGTCAGCACAGAGCCCACTTCAGATCCTCTGTCTCCCTCTCTCTGCCCCTTCCCCTACTTACTGTCTTTCTCAAAAATAATAAACATTTTTTTTTAAAAAAAGAAACATTTTTACTTTTTCCTTTACAATTTCATGCTTTTTCTTACTTTTCCTTATTTCACTAAGACCTTCAATTTGATGTTGAGTAGAAGTGGTGAGTGTGGGCACGCTTGCCTTGTTCCTGATATTAGGGATAAAAAATTCATACCATTGTGTATGATGTTTTTTGAAGCTGCCCTTTATCGAGTTATAGGAGTTCTTTTTTTAAATTTTTTATTAACATTTATTTATTTTCAAGAGAGGGGGAGGGGTGGAAAGAGAGGGAGACACAGAATCTGAAGCAGGTTCCAGGCACTGAGCTGTTAGCACAGAGCCTAATGCGGGGCTTGAACCCACGAACTGTGAGATCATGACCTGAAGTTGGACGCTCAGGGAACTGAGCCACCTAGGTACCCTTATAGAAGTTCTTTTTAAATCCTAGCTTGTTTAAGAGTTTTTTAAAATCATGGTTACATGTTGAATTTTGTCAAATGTTTTTTTCCTCATCTTATTAATCATATGAATTGTTTTTATTTTGTTAATATGTGAGTTATTTATTTTCAAATGTTAAATTAACTTTATATTTCTGAGATAGATACTAGTTGTTTATGATATATAACCCTTAATATATATTGTTGAGTTATATTAACTGATATTTTGTTTTAAATATTTTCATAAGTGATTTTGGTTGTAGTTTTCCTTTTTTTCAATGTTGTCAGGTTTTGGTATTAGGATTATGCTGGCCACATAAATGAGTTGTGAAGTGTTCCCTTTTCTATTTTCTGAAATAGTCTGTGGAAGATTGTTATTCTTGGGGCACCTGGGTGGCTCAATTGGCTGAGCATCCAACTTTGGCTCACGTCATGATCTCACTGTTTGTGAGTTCAAGCCCCACATCGGGCTCTGTGCTGACAGTTCAGAGCCTGGAGCCTGCTTCAGATATCTCCCTCTCTCTCTGCCCCTCCCCCCCCCCCCCCGCACTCTGTTTTTTTCTCTCTCTTTCAAAAGTAAATAAACATTTAAAAAAGGCTTTAAAAAGGTTTACTGCTTGTGCATTATGTTCTATCATAATAGAAATCTATTAAAATAATTAGCAAAATGAATCGCACAGAAGGTGTCTGCTTTTGGAATTTGGAAAAAGTCTTGGTAGCAATATGATCAGATTAATGTTCAAAGTAAAAGGCTCAAACTGCTTAATGAAGCATAAACATGTTTCTCTTATCCTTTGTTGTCTAATTTATTTTTCTTTTCAAATTTTTATTTAAATCCTAGTTAAGGGGCGCCTGGGTGGCTCAGTCGGTTAAGCATCTGACTTCGGCTCAGGTCATGATCTCACAGTTTGTGAGTTCAAGTCCTGCGTCAGGCTCTGTGTTGACAGCTTGGAGCCTGGAGCCTGCTTCAGAATCTGTGTCTCCCTCTCTCTCTCTGCCCCTCCCCTACTCACACTCTGTGTCTCTCTCTCTCTCTCTCTCTCAAAAATAAATAAACATAAAAATTAAAAAAAAATAAATCCTAGTTAACATACAGTACAATATTGGTTTCAGGAATAGAATTCAGTGATTCATCACTTACATACAACACCCAGTGCTCATCATAACAAGTGCCCTATTTAGTACCCATCACCCATGTAGCCCATCCCTGCACCCACATCCCCTCCAAGAACCCTCAGTTTGTTCTCTATTGTTAAGAATCTCTTATTGTTTGTTTCCCTCTCTCTTTTTTTACACTCCCATATGTTCATCCGTTTTGTTTTCTTAAATTCCACACGAGTGAAAACATATGGCATTTGTCTTTCTCTGCCTAACTTATTTCGCTTAGCATATATACTCCAGCTCCATCCACATCATTGCAAATGGCAAGATTTCATTCTTTTTGATGGATGGGTAATATTCGTGTGTGTGTGTGTGTGTGTGTGTGTGTGTGTGTGTGTGTGGTGTGTATACATGCCATATCTTCTTTATCCAATCATCATTCAATGGACATTTGGGCTCTCTCCATAGTTTGGCTGTTGTTGATAATGCTGTTATAAACACGGTGCATGTACCCCTTTGAATCTGTATTTTTGTATCCTTTTGGTAAATACCTAGAAGTGCAACTGCTGGATTGTAGGGTAGTTCTACTTTTAGTTTTTTGAGGAGCCTCCGTACTGTTTTCAGAGCAGCTACACCAGTTTGTATTCCCACCAGCAGTGCAAGAGGGTTCTGCTTTCTCCACATCTTCGCCAACACCTTGTTGTTTCCTGTGTTGTTAATTTTAGCCATTCTGACAGGTATCTCATCAAGTGGTATCTCATCATGGTTTTGATTTGTATTTTCCTGGTGATGACTGATGTTGAGCATCTTTTCATGTGTCTGTTAGCCATTTGGATGTCTTCTTTGGAAAAATGTCTATTCATGTCTTTTGCCTGTTTCTTTTTTTTTATTGTTTTTATTTATTTTTGAGACAGAGGAGGGGCAGAGAGAGAAAGGGAGACACAGAATCTGAAGCAGGCTCCAGGTTCCAAGCTGTCGGCACAGAGCCCGACACAGGGCTCAAACTCACAGACTGTGAGATCATGACCTGAGCTGAAGTCAGACGCTTAACCGACTGAGCCACCCAGGCGCCCCATCTTTTTCCTATTTCTTAACTGGAGTATTTGTTTTTTGGGTGTTGAGTTTGAGAAGTTCTTTATACATTTTGGTTTCTAACCCTTCATCAGATATATCATTTGCAAATATCTTCTCCTATTCCATAGGCTACCTTTTAGTTTTGTTGATTGTTTCCTTCACTGTGCAGGAGATTTTATCTTCATGAAGTCCCAGTAGTTCATTTTTGCTTTTGTTTCCCATGCCTCCAGTGATGTGTCTAGTAAGAAGTTGCTATGGCTGAGGTCAAAGAGGTTGCTGCCTACATTCTCTTCTAGGGTTTTGATGGTTTGCTTTCTCTCACATTTAGGTCCTTCATCCATTTGGAATTTACTTTTGTATATGGTATAAGAAAGTGATCCAGTTTCATTCTTCTGCATGTTGCTGTCCAGTTTTCCCAACACCATTTGCTGAAGAGACTGTATTTCTTTATATTGGATATTCTTTCCTGCTTTTTCGAAGATTAGTTGACCATATAGTTGTGGGTGTATTTCTGGATTTTCTATTTTGTTCTATTGATCTATGTGTCTGTTTTTGTACCAGTACCATACTGTCTTGATGATTAGAGCTTTGTTATATAGCTTGAAGTCTGGAATCATGATGTCTCCAGCTTTGCTTTTCTTTTTCAAGATTGCTTTGGCTATTCAGGGTCTTTTGTAGTTCCATGCAAACTTTAGGATTGTTTGTTCTAGCTCTTGAAAAATGCTGGTGGTATTTTGATAGGGATTGCAGTAAATATGTAGATTGCTTTAGGGAGTATAGACATTTTAACAATGTTTGTTCTTCCAATCCAGGAGCGTGGAATAATTTTCCATTTTTTTGTGTCCTGTTCAATTTATTTCATAAGCTTTCTATAGTTTTCAGAGATCTTGTATCTCTTTGGTTAGGTTTATTCCTAGGTATCTTGTAGTTCTTTGGTGCAGTTGCAAATGGGATCAATTCCTTGATTTCTTTTTCTGCTGTTTCATAAGTGGTGTATAGAAATGCAACAGATTTCTGAGCATTGATTTAATATCCTGCAACTTTGCTGAATTCATGTATTAGTTCTAACAACATTTTGGTGGAGTCTTTCGGGTTTTCTACGTAGAGTATCATGTCATCTGCAAATAGTGAAGTTTGACTTCTTCCTTGCCAATTTGGGTACCTTTTATTTTTTTTTAATTTTATTTTTTAAAATTTACATCCAAATTCGTTAGCATATGGTGCAACAATGATTTCAGGAGTAGATTCCTTAGTGCCCCTTCCCCATTTAGCCCATCCCCCCTCCCACAACCCCTCCCGTAACCCTCAGTTTGTTCTCCATATTTATGAGTCTCTTCTGTTTTGTTCCCTCCCTGTTTTTATATTATTTTTGTTTCCCTTCCCTTATGTTCATCTGTTTTGTCTCTTAAACCTTTTATTTCTTTTTGTTATCTGATTGCTGAAGCTAAGACTTCAGCACTATGTTAAATAGTAATGGTGAGAGTGGACATCCCTGTCTTATTCCTGACTAGAGAGGAAGAGCTCTCGGCATAAATATGTTTTCCAGTGGCACAAAAGAAATTAAGTGCTAAGCAGGCTAAATGGAGGAAGAAGGTATAAATGTGTCTTTTGATTTAAGAATAAACTGGACTTTTTGAGGCATTTTTGTGAGTGGCAAATAGAATGGAAGCTTGCACCACAGGTTTTATCTAGACCGTCGACTCTTCATTTATGTACTGTTCATTGAATCTGTGGGCTCAGGAAAAGTGTAGGGAAGCTTTTTATTGCAGATTTTTTGCATTAAAAATTGGTACTGGTGATGTAAATATTGTCCAATACAGCAGGGGTTTAGAAGCTAACTTAATTATTTATAAGTTTTATATTTATACTCATTATATATATTATATTAATATATAATATAATAATATGTTATATAATTATATATATAATTTAAAGTGAAAAGCAGAACCTCTTCTGTATATTAATATGTATAATATTATAATTATATATATACACACACATATATATATATATAATATATAATTTAAAGTGAAAAACAGAACCACTTCTAAAACCATGACTCGGAATCCAGTGCTTAATATCTCCAGAATACATTAAAGCTAAGCGTGTGAGAATAAAAACACGACGTAAGAATAAAAGGATGAGATTTTTGGCTGGGATATGTATCCAGAATACAGCATCAAAGTGACCAATGGGGTAAAACTGAACTTGATGACTCAGAGCATTCTCACAATCTAAAATCTCTTGCTGAGGAAATAATGTATAATTTTTCCATTTTAAAATTATCAAGAATCTCATATGTCTCATGCACTATACTGGTCATGGAAACATCTGTGATTCCCACTCTGGGTGAAAATAGTGTATTCATTATGTTGACGCTGGGGCACCTGGGTGGCTCAGTCAGTTGAGCGTCTGACTTCAGCTCAGGTCATGATCTCACAGTCCATGAGTTCGAGCCCCACATCAGGCTCTGTGCTGACCGCTTGCTCGGAGCCTGGAGCCTGCTTCAGATTCTGTGTCTCCTTCTCTCTCTGCCCCTCCCCCACTCACGCTTTGTCTCACTCTGTTTCTCAAAAATAAATAAATAAATGTAAAATTTTTTTTTTAATTATATTAAAGCTTATTTGCAGTAACAAAGAGATTATAAGATAAAGTGACTTAAATACTGAAGAATATTCCTCTCTCAGATAAAGTTGCTAATGTCACAGCCCTTTGGAAAACCTTGTTGCTCATGTTTATTTGGGAATCCAGGTTCCTTCCATTACATAATCCGGCCATCTCTTGGGTTTGTGCGTGCGTGTGTGTGTGTGTGTGTGTGTGTGCCACCTGCACCTTTGTATCTGTGTTGCTGCCAAGGCCAGGTTTTAGTAAAGCAAGAAGGCCGAAGAGGGTATAGAGAAAACATGCCTACTGTCGCAGTGCGCTGACTTGAAAGTGGCAGCTATCGTATTCTCTCACGTTCTGTTGATGAGAACGTTGTCACATGGCCAAACCAATTTTCTCAAAGGAGGCTGAGAAATGCTATCATGACTGGGCAGCCATATGCCTGGCTACTTTCCTGTTATTGCAAAAGAATGCTGAAATAGGTTCTAGTGGACAGCTTTCAGTCTACCACAGATAGCTGATCTTCTCTCTGATTTTATGCTTCTTGTTAGATGTGTCTGATTTTAGGTCCAACAAAACAGTTATACCTAGATGGAGAGTTGGAGTGTGGATATCTACTTATTCTTTTATATAGGCCAGAATAGCTATCACCCCCAGTATTTTTCCTATAGGCGTAAGTTTTTCTCGATTTTATGGAGATTGACATACATCACTGTATAGATTTAAGGTGTACTGCATCATGATCTAACTTAAATACATCATGGAAGATCAGCACAATAAGTTTAGTTAAAACCCATTGCATAAGATACCAAAAAAAAGGGGTTTTTTTTCCTTATGATGAGAACTTTAATGATCTACTCTGCTGGCAAATTAAATTGGCTTTTTGATCACATTAATTTGGTCTAGTTGCTAATAAACAAAAAGGAACAAGACTAGTGAGGATTTAGAATCAAAAGCTAATGAGGGCTTAGACTCTGAATCACCTCCTCCAAACCTAGTCTATCCACAGATTATTTTCCCTTAAAACCTTTGTCTTTTAAAACTTCAGTCCACCCTACTTTATATCTGAGCCTCCTACCAAAATAGAGCTAGATTGGTTATGTTGAACTCCGATCTCCAATGCTTAATAACTTATGTTTTAGTGCAAATTATACGTATAACCATTCTGAGCTTTACTTTCCTTATCTATGATAGGTAGATAATAATAGAAATACCTAATAATAGAAAATACCTCAAAGGGCTTTTGAAAGGATTAAGTGAGTGAGTGTGTGTGTGTTTCTTTTTTTTTATTTTTTACTTTTTTTAATGTTTACTTTTGAGAGAGGGAGAGAGAGAGAGAGAGAGAGAGAGACAAAGTGTGAGTGGGGGAGGGGCAGAGAGAGAGGGAGACACAGAATCCGAAGCAGGCTCCAGGCTCTGAGCTGTCAGCAAAGAGCCTGAGGCAAGACTGGAACCTACAAACTGTGAGATTATGACCTGAGCTGAAGCCTGAAGCTTAACTGACTGAGCCACCCAGGGGCCCCACTGTCTTGAAATTCTTAATAATGTGAAATTTTGACATTTTTAATGTTTATTTATTTTTGAGAGTTGGGGCGGAGGGGGAGAGCAGGCTCCAGGATCCAAGGTGTCAGCACAGAGCCTGACGCGGGGCTTGAACTTAGGAGCCACAAGATCATGACCTGAGCTGAAGTCGTACGCTTAACCAACTGAGCCACCCAGGCACCCCAATGTGTGTATGTATTTCTCAGAACAATGCTTGGAACATCATAAGTGTCATGCAGGAACTTGGCACATAGTAAGTGCTATATGTGTATTTCTTGTTATCACTGTCATTATCATCATCATATATACTGGTTTCCCTGTGTTCAATTTGGATTAGTTTATGTGTACCTTTTAATACCCTGCTATCTATTCTTTGTGTCAATTTTACTTTTTCTTTCTCTTTTTAGATGGGAGGCTTGGGATTAAGACCCCACAAAGAAGAATTTCTGGAAAAGCTTCATTTCATAGTGAAATGGAGGGTGAAGATACAACAGATGATTCATTGTATTCCATTTTAGAAGAACTGTGGCAGGATTCTGAACAGATTAAAAGATATCAGGAAAAACAGAGCAAACCTCTGAGTCATGCTGTTTTCATCAATAAGAAAATATTGAATACAGAGTGGGACTTTGAATATAAAGACAGTGGAAAACTTGTGCCTTCAAGCCCAAATCGTATTCCTTCACAGAAAAGACCCCATAAACGTGACTCATTTGGAAAGAGTTTTAAGCAGAATTTAGACTTACATACTCCTAGTAAAAACATTGCAACAAAGAATTTTGATAAAAATATTGGACGTGGTCAAGTTTTCACTCAGAGCTCTTCTTATACTAGCCATGCAAATACTCCTACAGGAGGGCAATTCTGTGAAAGTAATCAGTGTGGAAAAGTCCTCAGCCTTAAACAAGCATTCAGTCACAATCTGAAATTTCCTGCTGGGGAGAAAACAAATGTGTGTACTGAGTTTGGGAAGATCTTCACCCAGAAGTCACACCTCTTTGCACCCCAGAGAATCCATACTATGGAAAAACCTCGCGAACTTGGCAAATGTGTAAATGTTTTTACACAGAAGCCACTACTCAGTATATATCTGAGAGTTCATAGAGACGAAAAATTGTACATATGTCCTGACTGTGGGAAGGCATTCATCCATAATTCAGAATTAATTATGCATAAGAAAACTCATACTAGAGAAAAACCCTATAAATGCAGTGAATGTGGAAAATCATTTTTCCAGGTGTCATCTCTACTTAGGCATCAGACCACTCATACTGGAGAAAAACTCTATGAATGCAGTGAATGTGGGAAAGGCTTCTCCCTGAACTCAGCCCTCAATGTGCATCAGAAAATTCATACTGGGGAGAGACACCACAAATGTAGTGAGTGTGGGAAAGCCTTTACCCAAAAATCAACACTCAGGATGCATCAGAGAATTCACACAGGAGAGAGATCTTATATATGTACTGAATGTGGGCAGGCCTTCATCCAGAAAGCACACTTGATTGCCCATCAAAGAATTCATACTGGAGAGAAGCCTTATGAATGCAGTGACTGTGGGAAGTCTTTCCCTTCTAAGTCACAACTCCAGATGCATAAGCGAATTCACACAGGAGAGAAACCCTATATATGCACTGAATGTGGGAAGGCCTTTACCAACAGATCAAATCTCAATACTCACCAGAAATCTCATACTGGAGAGAAGTCTTACATATGTGCTGAATGTGGAAAGGCCTTCACTGACCGGTCAAATTTCAATAAACACCAGACCATTCATACTGGAGAGAAACCCTATGTTTGTGCTGACTGTGGCAGGGCCTTCATCCAGAAGTCAGAGTTAATTACACATCAGAGAATTCATACTACAGAGAAGCCTTATAAATGTCCTGAATGTGAAAAATCCTTCTCCAAGAAACCACATCTCAAAGTACATCAGCGAATTCACACAGGAGAGAAACCTTACATGTGTGCCGAATGTGGGAAGGCCTTCACTGACCGGTCAAATTTCAATAAGCACCAGACAATTCATACTGGAGAGAAACCCTATAAATGCAGTGACTGTGGAAAGGGCTTCACTCAGAAATCAGTTCTGAGTATGCATCGCAATATTCATACATGAAAGTAACCCTGTTTCTTAAAAATGAGAAAGCCTTATCACAGAAGTCAGGTCTACATGTGTATTATGAAATCTATCCAAGACAGACCCTACATGAATACACTGCATAATAAAAAGCATTTTTCAGGCTCTTGCACCTGAGATGAGAAAAACTATTCAAGAGACCCTCTAAGAATGCATTGATTCAAAGGGACTTTTCATATTTGCATGGCTTCACAAAATAGAATCGAATCCTGTCAGTTTGGGGAAAATGCTGTCAGTTTGATGCATAAGGTAAAGCCTTCCTGTAGAAAGTGTGATAAGGCAAATTGTTACCCAATTCTTTATAGATGGAGTGAGCAAAATTATGTAAATGACAGTCATGTTTACTGTGTTATATTAGGCAATTTAAAGTGGCAACAAAGTGAAAGGAAGAACAACAAAATAATGTATTTGATGTGTAAACCTACACTCAGTTCTGTAGGGTGTTTGTGGCAGAACACATTGCACAACAGAAGGAATAATTGAATTGAAATTCTTTTTTGAATTTAATATAATTGTGTCTGTCAAATATGTTTCCTATTGAATCCTCCCGCGAATCCACAGTTTTAATGTCATTATGGTTTTATATATACCCACATCTGCAGATATATTCTTACATGAACACATAAATATAATCCTATCATTCATACTGGTTTCCACAACATTCTATTTTTATCTTCTTTAATTGTGGTACAATGCAAAATAGCCACAGACCTCTCCCATCCTTTTATGCACACCCCTTTGCAATGTTACTCTTTTTTTCTTTTATTAAGAGGTAGAACTCTGTCCACTCCTTGACTCTCGGCTTGGCCATGTGATTTGCTTTGGCCAATATACATTAGCAAAGAGATTCAAGAAGAGGCCTGGAGAAAAGTCTGCCTTGAGGCTTATCTTCTCTTGCTGCTCTTTGGAATTCTGAGACCTTCCTGTGAAGAAACTCAAGAGTACTCAGCTGGAGGGTGAGAAGCCACATGGAACAGAAATGAGCCAGCACAGATGAGGCCTCTTAGACCAACTGCCAGACATGAGAGTGAGGCCTTCCTCAACCTCCAGCCCCAGCCAAACTGGCCCACACCAAAAGAGCCATACCAGTTAACCAGGCCAACCAGAATTGGGGGATAAATAAAATGATTCTTGTTTTAAGCTGCTAAGTTTTTGGTAGTTTGTTGCACAGAAAATGCTAAGCAATACCTAAAAGTGTATGCTTGCGGATGTATTGTACCAAAACCTAAGACATGTGGCATTAGCTTTGGGCCTGGGCGGCAGGTGGAGACTGGAAAAACAATGAGGAAAACTGTTAAGAAAGGCTGAAAAAGATGGCAGCTTATGTTATTTACTAAGGAAAAGAATAACAAAACAGTTACCATGCTGTGTGAGAAGATAGAGAATATACCAGATGAACTTGTGGATCTGGCTAAGGAGATTTCCAACAGAATGTTGGAAATATCAATTGGCTTCTTTTTAGCTGCATATGGTAAGGTACAAAAAGAGATGAACTAAGGAAATAACTGTTCCATTTGCAAGCAGAATTCAGAAGAAATATTTAAAAAGCCAGGACTTGCTGGGTTGGAAAATAACTATTTCTCACATCTCCAGTCTCTCCGGACATCAAAATATTCTCAAGGTGAAAAGTGGCCTCAGGGTAGAGATCAAATCATGGGTGTGGCTATAAGACCCTTTGTTAAAATGTGTGGAATATTTAAGTTGGTGTTTGGGAAACTCTCTCAGCTAAACCAGATGGCTTCTAAAAACTTCATGACATCGTCCAGTAACCTGACATATTGATAAAGTAGAGAAGGAGCCTGTCTTAAAAAGAATGGTCAGTGTGGCATTTGGGGCATGGAGTAAATACAAACCAGATTCATAGAACACCTATAAAGTTTCTAATAGAGTTTTACTACCTCCAGGTTGGACTTAAAGGAACTGAAACAGTCCAAAATGAAAAGTGGTCTCTGGACTACCTTTTCTAACTTCTATGAACATGAAGCAAGCAGAGAAAGTTATTCAGCTGCCATTTCTTACGGAAAAAGAAGGATGTCTCAGAAAGGAGACCCAAGAACAATATATTAAAATGGACTGGGAAGCTGTTCCCAGGTAGAACTGTGACCCAATCAAGAAACATCCTGCCCCTGGAGCAGGGAGATCTGACAACATTTGCTCTGTGGGATTTCAGAATTATTATGGAACAGTGACTAATATGTGCCTCTTGTTCCTCCCTTCTTTTAAATGAAAGTGTCTATTGCAGTTCTCCAGTCCCTACCCTATCTTTCCATTTGTGTGTGTGTGTTTTGAGTGTGTGTGGGGGGGGGGGTGGTGATGGTCATATAACCTACCATTTAGCTTACAGGTCTCTGCATCAAGAAACAAATTGCACCCAAGGAGCTTCAGCCACATCTGAACCTGATACAGAAGACTTGAGGTCCTGGATTTGATGCCATAATTTGGGATAAGACATTTGGAGGTCTTGGAATGAGGATGAACATATTTTGCATGGTGTGATATATAAATAGTGACCAGAAGATAGATTGTGTTAGATAGAAAAACGTTACAAATTTCTACCATCCCTATATGTGTGTCCCTTTACAATCTGTATTTTGCTTTGTGTTTCAGTTGGGATAACTTCTATTAACCTATCTTCAAGTTCACTAATTTTAACCCCTTCCCTGTTAGGTCTGTTTAACCCCTACTTCTGTTAGGTCTACTGATGAACCCATGAAAGGCATTCTTCATCTCAGTTATGTTTTCTTTTTTATTTATAGCATTTCCATTTGACTCTTCTAGTTTTCATTTTTCTGCTGAAATTCCCCATCTGTTCATACCTGTTGTTCACACTTCCCACCATCCTCTCTAACATATGAATCATTGTTATTTTAAATTCCCTATTTGATAGTACTAACAACTGGGTCAGCTGAGTCTAGATTTATTTTTATTGCTCTGTCTCTTAACAGCAGATTGTTTTTTCTGTTTTGCATCTAATAATTTTTGGCTGAATGTAAGATATTGTATGTAGGAGAGTAGAAACTGAGATAAATAATATTTATTCCTGGAAATAATCATGGCTGCTCTTTTGATAAATCATTAGAGAGGAAGGGGGGAAGGTCCATCTAGTCAGAATTTGGGCTGGATTTAGGTTTTGTTGTTGCTGTGGTTATCTTCATTGTACCATAGACTTCAAATTTCTCTAGTATTACCTTGGGCTTAATGTAGGCATTGGTTTTACAGATCATTTTTCTCAATATTCTTGCACCACCCTTGCCTTTAGACCTTTCCTGTGTGCCTGCATCTCAGGGAGGATCTCTCTCCATGCCCATGTCTCTCCCTTAGTAGTAGACTACTGTTATTACTTGAGTCGTAGTGACCCGATGAGTAGGGGGCAGGAGTTGTCCTAAACCAACCTTAGTTTTAGGCAGGCCCTGTATCCCTAGGTCTTGAGGGTGGTGCTTTTTCAGTGATCCTGCACCTCCCTGTTGGTAACATGCCTTTAATGGTCTGAGCTCAGGATGATTACCTGCCCTTCCCCCAAGAATGGAAGTTTTTTTTTTTCCCTTTTCCCTTTTCCCTTTTCTCTAGCCATAGTGGATCTGCACCTGTATCTGGGAACAACAGGGTTTGCATCACTTCTCTTTAAGTGGCTTAAGGCTTTTGTTCATTAAGGAAATAGGGTCCCATTGGGGCTTCGTGCTATTTCTGTATCAGCAGCTTTCCCCTTGCAGGCCTATACCACTGAGAGAGGCTTTCTCCAGTCTCCTTCCCTACCCCCATTATTTCTTGTGAGGATCCAGTGGAGGTTTGTAGGGAAGAGCTTGCAAGTGAAGGCCAACTACCTTTAGGTCTCCAGCCCTCAGTGCTTCTATATTCTCATATTATCCCACACTCAGCCTTTAGAACTTCATTAAAACTTCTTGCTGAAATTTTAACTGCTGGCATGGTGGGCCCATATTCCCTCTTGCTTTGCCACAGGTGATCCAGGGACAACTTCGTGTCTCCCTTGAGGCACTTGTCTTATATATAAGCTAGTTGGTTGCTCTATGATCTTAGTTCTCTGGTGAGTTCAAGAAAAGTTATGATTTTATAGATTACCCATATTTTCTTCTTATTATAAGAATGGGAGCTATGCTCTTTCCAGATGTCTATATCCTAGGCAGAAGCCAGAAATCTGGACGGTCTCCTTTGGCCACTAGCAGCAGAAAATATGCACCCCCCCCTTCAGTGTGACTCTTCCACTTCACCCATCAAGAGAGAGAGTCTATTTCTCCATCCCTTGAAACTGGGATCGCCATTTCTTTGGCCAATGGGACATTAGCAAATATGACATAAGCAGAGGTTTGATAAGTGCTTGCATATTGAGGTTTGCCCATTCTTGCTCCTCTTTGGAATCCTAAGGACAAGGGTTGTGCTATTAGATGATGAGAGACTTCATGGAGCAGTGATGGAACAGAGATAACCCATCCCAGTTAAAGCTCCCTACACCAACCAGATTTTCATCTGCCAGACATGCAAATGAAGCTATACTAGCCACCCAACCCTAGCCACCCACAAGCCCACTGTGGTCAGTGTCATCTGAGCTGACCCTGCATGATCCACACTTCCTGGTATCCACGCCTTTTTATAATCTCCTCCTCAAGCTTGGGCTGGATTTAGTGACTTGATTCTAATAAATGGAATGAGGCTGAGGTAATGGGATGTTACTTCCAAGGTGAGGTTACAGAGGGATGTGGCTTCTGTTTTGGATACTCAGATGGCTCACCCTAGGGGAAGCTAGTTGCCATCTCATGAGGCAGATCTATGGAGAGACCCATGTGAGTGAGTTTGGGAACATATCCTCCCAGCGTAGCCTTCAGATGAGAGCCCCAAATGACAGTCTTTTGAAGATCTTCAGCCAGAGGCACCCTTCTGAGCCTCACTTGAATTCCTGACCCACAGAAACTGTGAGATAAATATTTGTTGTTTTAAGCTGCTAAATTTTAGGGTAACTTGTAACATATTAATAGATTAATAATACACTGACCCAGACTAGAAAAACTCTGCCATCCATCTCACCCATCCCAGACAACTCACAGAATTATGGATTAAGTATTGATTGTTTTAAGCCACTAAGTTTTGGGTGGCTTGTTACCCAGAAAAAGGTAACTAATACATTTACTATTTACTGAATTTCCTTCTCCACTCTTCATCTCCAACAGATAAACAGTACTAATCAACTACTATGAACACTTTTCATGTTTTAATCTGTGCTCTTAATTATATATAGACATATGTATGTTACCATGCTTATAATCAGAGAGAAGCTATGTAAGAATTGTTTTTTTCCTTGATTTTCAAATATGGGATCTTCTCATACAACTGTCTCTGCATCTTGCTTTATTCCCCAATAATAACTATTTTGAATGGTTGCATGATAGTTCATAGGGATGAATATAAAATAGTTTATTCAATCTTTTTCTTATTAAGGTTTATACACCTGTCACTTCTCAGCCTTTTGGCTAAGATCAAGTGAAGATTTAGACACACACACACACACACACACACACACACATCCTTTTTTCAACCTTTTGTTACTAGGAACAATGCGGTTAAAAATATTAAGAGTTAGTTTGTATAGTGGTTAGGTAGATGGGCTCAAGAACCTGTCTGCTAGGGTTTTAATCCTGGCTCTACTAGTTACTAGCTGTGTTACCGTAGGCAGGTTAGTTAACCTTTTTGTCCTATTTTCTTCAGCTTTAAAGGATGTTCACACTAGTACCTATCTTAAAGATTTGACATGAGAAGTGTATTAGCTTCTTAGGGCTGCTGTAACAAATTGAGTGGCTTAAAACAACAGAAATTGTTTGGTCTTACAGTTATGGAGGCCAGAAGTCTGAAATCAAAGTGTCAGCAGGGCCATGTTCCCTCTGAAATCCCTAGGAAAGGAACTTCCATACCTGTCTCCTGGTTTCTGGTAGCTTCGGGCATTCCTTGGCATTAGATAACATTAATCACATGACCATTTTCTCCCCATGTATCTTCACATTATATTCCCTTTGCATGTCTGTCTCTGTGTCTAATCTTCTTGTAAGGACACAAGTCATATTGAATTAAGCCCACTCTAATGTTAACTTTGTTGCTTTCTATAAAGACTTTTTCCAAACAAGTTTACATTGTGAGGTGCTGGGGGTTAGAACTTGGACATATCTTTTCGGGGAGACATGATTACCCATAACAAGAAGTTAATGCACTTACCTGTATGAAGCACTTAGAACTATGCATGGAGAGTTCTTGATGAATATTAGATATACCCCACTTCCTGTACCTGCTCAAGTCCCCCTATAACTCTCTGTGCCTGGGCAGGATATGAGAGCTTCTCTGTGGTGTCTTAGTCTCATCCAGTTACCTAAAGAAAATGTATTGGGTAACTGGAAAAGTAGGCCTCAGACCAAGGTTTTTGCTTCCAACGTTTGAGGACCAGGCAAAGAGGGATTCATCTATAGAGGATAACAGGAAGGAGCAGCCAGAGGTAAAAACATACCAGGTGAGGAAGGGGCTGACAGAAGACAGTGTTGGAAACACTGTGGAAGCAGTGCTTCAGCGGGGAAATTGTCCAGACTGGAGGTCAACTCATATGAGGATGGAAAACTGCTTCTTGAAATTTATGACAAGGAGGTCATTGTTAACTTAGATGAGTGTTATTAAAAAATTTTTTTAATGTTTACTTTTATTTTTGAGAGAGAGACGGAGCACAAGCGGGGGAGGGGCAGAGAGAGAGAGGGAGACACAGAATCCGAAGCAGGCTCCAGGCTCTGAGCTGTCAGCACAGAGCCCCACGCGGGGCTTGAACTCACGAACCATGAGATCATGACCTGAGCCGAAGTCAGACGCTTAACCTACTGAGCCACCCAGGCACCCCAATGAGTGTTATTTTAAAAGTGAATTTAACTAAAGGGAAAAAACTTGCAAACCTGACGGAATTTCTGAACTCAGGTAATGTTACTTCACCACAAAACTTTTTCAGTAGAAAAATAATTAGGTCATTGGGCTGTACTGCTCTGTTGTCTGGGTTATACTAAGAAATGCGTTTTTCAAGAGTCCTATTTGGCTCCAGATTAGAATTGTCCAGAAGTAAAAATTGCATGAGGTTTGGGAGGTCAAAGGAAGGAATAACCATTACTCTACAAGTCTGAGATTAGATACAGTAGAGGACAGATGCAGAGGTACCCAGAAAGTTTTAATTTTTCCTCTCTCTCTTCCATTCTATATTCCATCCTTCTTTGTATCTCCCAGCCCTGCTGACCACCAGTGATCCAGGTCTACCACCAGATGCTTGGTTGAGGCCCATAAAGGCAACAGCTTTTCATAGACTTCTCTTTAAGTTCTCCCTTGACAATCTCACTGTGGCAGCTGGATGTGCCTGGCTTCTCAGATTTTCCTGCAAGCTCTGCCTTATTTTTCCCATGCCAGCATTTCAAAAGGGCTGTTTTAGTGACTTCTCTAATCTTCCATCTCCCCTTTCCATACCTTTACTTTCCCAGCTACTCTCACAATTGTGCATGGTCGAATTCATATTAAAAAACTCCTTATTCCATAATAATTATAGCGAATCCACTCCCTAATTGAACCCTGACTGCTAAGTTACTTCCTTTTCCTGAAAACTTAGTGAGTGTTGCTTTTCTAAAATTGGGTGATGCCATTGAGAAGTCTTAGGCTAATCTCTCTTTTTGTCTTGTACCTTTCTGCCTTATGATTCTTTTATATACTCAAAGTTAATGATCTTTAGAAGCATATGCCTTGGTCTTGATTTTTGTGAATTAATTTTAGTTACAAAGAGCAGTTTCGATCATGATTCAAGCCTTTCATTTCAGTGAAGTTTTAATTTACCTAAATTTTTTTCTGATCCATTTCTTTTCTTCTTCAAGGATATCAATTATGCATATATAATATGTCTTTGTCATCTTCTCCATCCATTTCATACCAGTCTACATTCATTTAATATCATTATTTATTTTAGTTGTGAGTGATTATCTGTAGCCTCCTGTTCAAAGATAGATCTCCATGAATCTCTCATATTTCTTATTGTCTGGATATTAACAGCCAGTGTGTTCAGATTTATTTATATTCCAGGACAGTAAAGATAGAAAATGTCTTTCTCCCTGGAGAAATTCCCAGAAAAGATCTGCCTACATTCCAGTACGATAGTGTCATTGTCTCTCTCTCTCTCTCTCTCTCTCTCTCTCTCTCTCTCTGAAGAGGAGGATGGGCAATAAAACAATATAGCAATATTGGTTTTCCCCCACATTTTAATTATTCAAATTTCCAATCATATAGAAATACTGAAAGAACAGTACAGTGAACACACATAACTTTCACCTAGATTCAACAATGTATATGTAAATTTTTTTCTGAAAAATTGATGGTAAGTTATAGACATAGCATTACACTCATAAATACTTGAGCATCCATTTCCTAAAAATAAGGACATTCTCCCACATAACTGGATTATCATTATCAACCTAATTCAATGATACTTCATATCTAGCCTATTTTCAGATTTCTTCCATTGACCCCCCAAATATATTTTACAGCTTTATTGAGGTATAATTAGCACATGGTAAATAGAATTTGATGAGTTTTGACATATACATGCACCTTTAAAACCATCATTACAATGACAAGCATGTCCCTTGTCATCCAACTGTCCCTCCCCACACCCTTCCCCATCCACAGGCACCACTGATCTGTTTTCAGTCATTATAGATTAGTTGCATTTTCTACAATTTTGTATAAATGGAATCATACAATAGGCACTCTTGTTTGGCTTCTTACATTTACCGTAATTATTTTGTGACTTGTGTTGTTACATGTATCTATATACGTTCCTTTTTATTGCTAAGTGGTATTTCATTGTATAGATATACCAAATTTGTTTATCCATTCATGTGTTGATTAACATGTGTTATTTCTAATTACAAATAAATTACAATAAAGCTGATATGAACATTTATGTACAAGTCTTTGTGTGGACATAGCTTTCATTTATCTTGTATAAATATCTGGGAATGAATGGTTTGGTCATATGGTGAGTGTATATTTAACTTTTTAAGAAACTGCTAAACTGTTTTCCAAAGTGGTGTACCAATCTTGTATTCCAGCGGTGTATAAGTGTTTCATTTGCTTCACATCTTTGTCCTCATTGGGCATGATGATTCCTATTAATTTAAGCCATTTTAGTGGGAGTGAAGTGGTATCTCACTGTGGTTTTAATGTACACTCTCCTAATAACTAATGCTGTTGAGAATCTTGTGCTTGTTTGTAATTTATGTATCATCTTGGTTGATGTTTCCCTGAAAATATTTCGCCCATTTTTAAATTGGGCTGTTTGTCTTATTATTGAATTGTAAGAGTCCTTTATGTATCCTAGATAATAAGTCCTTTGTTAGGTATATATTTTGCAAACATTTTTCTCCCAGGTTTGCCTTTTCATCTCAATAACAGACGAGAAAAAACTTTTAATTTTAATGATTCCAATTCATTTATACTTTCTTTTATAGCTCATGCTTTTTGAGTAATAGTTAAGAAATTTTTGCAGAACTCAAAGTCACTAAGATTTTATCTTATGCTTTCATCTAGGTGTGTTATAATATTGGCTCCTCTATTTATTTTTAAAGATTTTATTTTTAAGTTATCTCCACATGGACCCAACTTGGAGCTCAAACTCACAACCCCAAGACCAAGAGTCACTCACTCTACCGACTGAGCCAGCCAGGCACCCCAATATTGGCTCTTTTAGTTCTGTGATCCATTTTTATTTACTTTTCTATATGGTCTTACTTAGGAAAATATTTAAGTTCGTTTTGTTTTGCATATGGCTGTTCAATTGTTCTAGAACCATTTTTGAAAAAAATTATTCTTGCTCCACTGAATTGCCTTGTCATCTTTGTAAAAAATCAGTTGGCAGTATTATTTCTTGAAGTACTTCAGTTCTGTTTTTCTCTTTGTCCATTTTTTTTACATTTATTTATTTTTTGAGAGACATAGAGAGACAGAGCACAAGTTGGGGAGGGGCAGAGAGAGAAGGAGACACAGAATCTGAAGCAGGCTCCAGGCTCCGTGCTGTCAGCACAGAGCCTGACGCGGGGCTCGAACTCACAAACCACGAGATGCTGACCTGAGCCGAAGTCGGACGCTTAATCGACTGAGCCACCCAGGCACTCCTCTTTGTCCATCTTAATGCCAGTACCACTACTGGTATTGCTGTAGATTCTGTATTACTATAGCATTAGTGCTTACTGTAGCTTCCTGAAGTCAGTTGGTATAAGTCCTCCAACTTTACTTTTCTACAGTCATTTTGACTATTGTAGGTCTTTTGAAATTCCGTATGAATTTTAGAATCAGTTTGTTGGTTACTATAAAACTATAAAATAGCCTGTTTGAGTTTTGATTGAGATTGAATTGAATCTATATATCTATTTGTAAATAATTGACATTTTAACAATATTGAGTTTTCAGGTCCATGAACAGGATATATCTTTCCATTTATTTTATTATGAAATTACTCTATCCTGGTTAAAAAAAATTATACAATAATAGCCACTCCATTTTTTCTTTTGATTAATTTTAGCAAGTATATATTTTTACGTATATATAAATATATATAATCTCTAGCCCTCCAGACACTGTGCTGATACCACATGGCCCAAAGCCCCTACCGTAAATTATACTCTTAGTGTAGACTGTCCAGCATGGCTCAAGCCTTCAGGTAAACAGACTCTCTTATCAAACAAGACACTCCAAAGGCTTAGAAGTTACCTCCTAGAAGCCAGGGCAAAGGGCCAAACCTTTCTTTGGACAAGGTTAATCCTTTACTGTACACTAAGCTTTTTCTGTTTCAGAATCCAATCCAGGATATCACATTCCTTTTAGATGTCACGTTTCTTTAGTCTCCTCCAGTCTGTGACAGCCTCTTGGTATTTCTTGGTCTTCCATGAGCTTGACACTTTTGAAGAGTAGTCATGTATCTTGTAGATTGTCTCTCAGTTTTTGTCTGTTTTATCATGAACAGATGAGGTTATATATTTGAGGAATGGATATCACAGAGATCATGTGCCCTTCTCATTGCATTGTTTCAGGGAACAGATGATATCAACATGACTTATTACTGGTGATATTAACCTTGGTTACTTTGTTATAGTGGTATCTCCCAAGTTTCTCTGTTATAAAGTTATTATTTTTCATCTTTCCATAATCTTCATTAGAAATGAGTCAAAGTCCTCAATATTAAAGGAGAAGGGGGATTAAGCTCCACTTTCTGGTTAGAGAGGTAGCAAAGAGTTTATGGTCATATTTTAAAACCACCACAAGGGAATTACTTTGAGGTTATGCAAATATCCTGTTTCTCCTTAAAGTTTTACCCAGTAATTTTAGCATTCATCAGTGGATCTTACCTTAGGCAATACTGCTGTCTTGTTCTAATAGTAACTTTCTGTTTCCCTCATTGCTTCTGCATTTATTAATTGAGATTCTTCTGTAAGAAAGATTTGCCCTTTCCATCTTCTATTTATTTACTTATTCATTCAGTTATTTGTTTATAACAATATGAATTAATGGACATTTATTTTATTCTTTGTGTTATAATCCAATACTGCATTTTTTAAATATGTGGCACAAATTGTTACAGATTTGGCCATTGTTAGGTCTTTGAAGTTGGTTCCTGCATCCCTCTGACATGCCCCCATCCTTTTATTGTAGAAGAGGGCCCTTCCTTATCTACTAGAACTATAGGATAGTCCAGGGTCATCTTGAATTTTCCATATTCCGGATCTAGAGTCAGCTATTAATTTCTCCAATGATATCTGGTTCCTTTGCTGGAAATTGGCATTAGAAACCAAACCCTTGGTATTAGTTGTGTTCATTGCTACTGGTGTATTACTGCTAGTAGTGTCGAAGAGCAAGGAAATACATACAGATATCCTAACCCATATACACATACATATTTATTTTTATTTCTTTAGCTGTGTATATCTTTAAATAAACAAGAGTTTATACTGATATTTTTGACTCAAACCCAGTACCAAAGGGTTCCTTTAGCCTTCTCCCTGTTCTTGTTTATTTATACTTTTTTCTCTGACAGGAAAGAAAAACAGTTGATTCCATTTGTGTGAACCAATTTTAGGATTCTCTATATTGTTCTCCATTCTCTAATCTGTTCCATCAATCTATGCTTCTTATGCTTTGTCAATACTACACTGTTTTGATAACTGAGTTTCTACAGTGAGTCGTAAAATTTAGTAATGCAAATATTCCAACTTTGTTTTATTTTTCAGAATTGTTTTGGCTATTCTTGCCCCTTTATTTTTTTTTTTCTTTTTCAAATTTCTATTTAAATTCTAGTTAGTTAACATATAGTGTAATATTGTTTTCAGGAGTAGAAGTTAGTGACTCATCACTTACATACAACACCCCGTGCTCAACAAGTGCCTTCCTTAATACCCATCACCTATTTAGCCCATCCCCCACCCACATCCCTCCATCGACCCTCAGTTTATTCTCTATCATAAAGAGTCTCTTATGGTTTGTTTCCCTCTCGTTTTTTCCCTTTCACACATGTTCATCTGTTTTGTTTCTTAACTTCCACGTATGAGTGAAATCATATGACATTTGTCTTTCTCTGCCTGACTTATTTCACTTAGCATAATATACTCAAGTTCCATCCACATCATTACAAATGGCAATATTTCATTCCTTTACAAGGCTGAGTAATGGATTATAGGGTAGTTCTATTTTTAGTTTTTTGAGGAGCCACCATACTGTTTTCCACAGTGGCTGCACCAGTTTGCATTCTCACCAGCAGTGCACAAGTGTTCCTTTTTCTCTGCATCTTCGCAACACCTGTTGTTTCTTGTGTTCTTAATTTTAGCTATTCTGACAGGTGTGAGGTGGTATCTCATTATGACTTTGATTTATATTTCTCTGATGATGAGTGATGTTGAACATCTTTTCATGTGTCTGTTAGCCATCTGGATGTCTTCGGTGGAAAAGTGTCTATTCATGTCTTCTGCCCATTACTTCACTGGATTATTTGGTTTTTGGGTGTTGATTTTGATAAGTTTTTTATAGATTTTGGATACTAACCATTTATCAGATATGCCATGTGTAAATATCTTCTCCCATTCTGTAGTCTTGCTCCTTTATTTTACCACATTAATTTTTGAATTAGTTTGTATCTAAAAAACAAAGGCTTGCTGGGAATATGACTGGGATTACCTTGTATCTATAGATCAAATTGAAAAGAATTGTCATCTTAATTTTTTGAGTATGGTCCTTCTTCCCATTTATTTAGATGATGTTTGATTTCTCTCATCGATTTTTTTTTTTTTTTACTTTCAGTATACAGATCCCATACAAATTTTGTTAGGTATCTACCTAAGTAGTTCATTTTTGTGTTTTGTGGTGATATTGTATGTGTTATATTTTTAAATTTCAAATTCCTATTGTTCATAACTGGTATATAGGAAATAAATGACTTTCGTATATTGACAGTATATCCTGAGACTTTACTAAACTCCCTAGTTCTAGTTGTAGGTTTTTAAATTATCCCTGTGTGGACAACAATGTCTGGAAATAGAGTTTTCTTTCTTTCTTTCTAATATGAATGCCTCTTATTTCTTTTTCTTATCTGACAGCACTATCTAGGACTTGCAGCAGAATGTTGAATAGTCAGAGAGGGCATCCTTGCCTTTTTTCTGATCTTAGGAAGAAAGCATGCAATATTTCACCATTCAGTATGATGTAGGGTTTGTGTAGATGCTATTTAAGTTAAGGAATTTCCATTATATTCCTAGCTTGCTTTGAACTTTTATAATAAATAAATATTTAATTTCATAAACTGCTTTCTTTGCATCTACTGAGATAATTATATGGCATGACTTACATAGTCTGTTAATATGGTGAATTAAAATGATTGATTTTCATATGTTGAAACACCCTTGCATTCCTGGCATGAACCCTCATTGTTGTGATGTGTAAGATATATAAATATGTGTGTGGGGGGGGTGATCTCCTTTATAAAATCTCCTGTATGTTTTCTATATCTTTTAATAAATGTAAGTATATAAAATATATTTACATATTTATATATGGCTAATATTTTAATGAAGACTTTCGTGTCATGTTCATGAGAGATATTGGTCTTCAGATTTCTTTTTCTGTCATATCTTTTTCTAACTGTAGTATCTGGATAAAGCTTGCCTAATAAAATGAGTTGGGAAGTGTCCCCTCCTCTTTTTCTGAAAGAAGTTATGTACTCCGAAATGTTGGCAAGGATATGGAGAAATTGGAACTTACACACATTTCTTATGGGAATGTAAAATTGAACCACCTCCATGGAGAATAGTTTGGCAGTTCCTCAATAAGTTAAACATAGAATTACCATATGATTCATTGATTCTACTTATAGGTATATATCCTAAATAGTTGAAAACATGTGTTCAAATAAAAACTTGTACACAGATATTCATAGAGGCACTATTCACAATAGCTGAAAAGTGGAAATAACCCAAGTGTCCGTCAGCTGATGAGTGGATAAAGAAAATGTGGTATATTCACACAGCCATAAAAACAAATGAAGCATGGTTGCATGCTGCAACATAAACTTTGAAAACATTATGCTACGTGAAAGTAGCCAGATGCAAAAGGGCACATATTGTATGATTCCATTTATTTTTATTTATGTTGAGAAAGAGAGGGAGAGCACAAACAGGGGAGAGGCAGAGAGAGAGGGAGAGAGAGAATCCCAGGCCAGCTCCACGCTGCCAGCACAGAGCCCAATGCAGGGCTCAGTTTCACAAACTGTGAGATCATGATTAAGAGTCAGTCACTTAACTGATGCATAGGGGCACTTGTACCCCAATGTTTATAGCAGCACTCTCAACAATAGCCAAATTATGGAAAGAGCCTAAATGTCCATCAACTGATGAATGGATAAAGAAATTGTGGTTTATATACACAATGGAGTACTATGTGGCAATGAGAAAGAATGAAATATGGCCCCTTGTAGCCACGTGAATGGAACTGGAGAGTGTGATGCTAAGTGAAATAAGCCATACAGAGAAAGACAGATACCATATAGTTTCACTCTTATGTGGATCCTGAGAAACTTAACAGAAACCTATGGGGGAGGGGAAGGAAAAAAAAAGAGGTTAGAGTGGGAGAGAGCCAAAGCATAAGAGACTCTTAAAAACTGAGAACAAACTGAGGGTTGATGGGGGGTGGGAGGGAGGGGAGGGTGGGTGATGGGTATTGAGGAGGGCACCTTTTGGGATGAGCACTGGGTGTTGTATGGAAACCAATTTGACAATAAACTTCATATATTGAAAAAAAAAAAAGAGTCAGTCACTTAACCAACGGAGCCACCCAAGTGCCCCTGTATGTTTCCATTTAAAGGAAATACCCAGAATAGGCAAATCTGTAGAAACAGACAGACAGTAGTAGTTGTTGCCAGAGGCTGGTGGGAGAGTGGGATGACAGGTGACTGCTTAATGGATTGGTTTCCTTTTGGGGTGATGGAAATATTCTGGAACTAGATAGTGGTGATGGTTGCTGAACATTGTGAATATACTAAATGCTACCAAATTGTACATTTTAAAGTGGATAAAGCATGAATTTTGGAGGGGCTGCCCCTAGAGTGAGGGTGTCTGCGACGGGACGGCTGCTTGGCCTGCCCCTCCTTTCAGTGATGACCATTGTCCTCCAGAACAAGGATGGAGGAAATAGCCCAGGAATCAGCAGGATCACCAATTGTCCAGTTTCAGTCTTTGGAGAGCCAGTCTGAGGGTCTGTCCCCAGAGCCTCAGTTCGCACAGGACACTGACATAGAACAGGAGCTCGACGGGGCTCCACCTGTTCCCCAGGTGCCTGCTCTTCCCCATGAGGGAAGCCCAGGAGACCAGGCAGCCACGCTCCTGCCAGCCAGGTACCAGGAGTTTGTGACATTTGAGGATGTGGCTGTGCACCTTACTCGAGAGGAATGGGGATGCCTGGACCCTGTTCAGAGGAATCTCTACAGAGAAGTGATGTTAGAGAATAATGGGAACGTGGTCTCAGTGGGCTACTTCTCTGCCTTCCTCCACCCGGTTTCATAGTGTGAATTCCTGCCTGGCCCTGAGTCGTACCCAGGCAAGTGCTTTCTCTGGAGAAACACTTGGCAGTTCTTTCAGCTGGAATCTCCAAGAGATGGCCCAGGTATCGACTTCCCATCGATATTGCTCGGCCCCGCTTGGAAACTCCTTTTCCACGATTGTAAGATATTAACGATTGATGCTCTCAGGATGCCACCACTATGTAAAATTGCAGCTCCTCAGATGACCTTTGTTAAATTTCTGAAGGGCCAAGGAGGCCCTAAGTTGCAGCCAGATGCATTTTGAACCTGAGTTCTGAGTTCATTCATAAGCCACGGTTGGTGGTCATCTACTTGTGTTCTGTGAAACTACAAAGTTCAACTCCAGCTCTTCAGTTATGATCTTTTCATGTTTTAGAATGTGGGACATATGCTGTGCACTGTTCTTTTCTGAGTGAACGTGACCCTGCCATTTCTGTTGCCTAATTTTCCTACAACCCCTGGCCTTTCTTCATATTTAACACTCTAGTCTTCTCCTTTACGTCCCTGTGGCCCCTTCCAAAGCCCTGCCTTTGTCTCCTTTACTCTTTGTGGTGCTATACAGATTGATGCATTTATATGACCTTTCCTGATCAAGTTTTCCTTAGCTCTGTCCTTCATGGATGGGAGATGGGAGGGCAAAAGAATTGAATTTCCTTATTTCAGGGTATTAAACTGAATGTATATTTAACAACTTTGTAAACTGTAAAGTGACATGTAATTGTAAACTACTGTTAATTTTATCTAATAATTCATAATTTCCAACAGTTAAAAAAAAGATGAATTTTGTGTTATGTATATTTTACCACAAAAAAAGTGTATCATAGACCTAATGTAAAACATAAAAATATAAAACTTCTAGAAGAAGACATGGAAGATGGAAGAAGAGCTTGTGATCTTGGGTTAGCAAAGATTTCTTACATATGACATGAAAAAGTACAATCCATTAAAAAAAATCAATAAATTGGGAGTGCCTGGGTGCCTCAGTCAGTTAAGCAGCTGACTCTTGATTTTGTCTCAGGTCATGGTCTCACAATTCATAAGTTTGAGCCCCGGGTCAGACTGTGCACTGACAGTGTGGAGCCTACTTGGGATTCTCTCCCTCTCTTTCTCTCTCTCTCTGCTCTTCCCCTCCTTGCACTTGCTCTCTCTCTCTCTCAAAAATAAATAAACATCTTTTAAAAATCTATAAATTAAAAATTAAATTCAATTAATTAATTAAATTCAATTAATTAAAAATTAAAAATCTATAAATTAGACTTCATTCATGTCTGTGGTGGTGGATACATGACTCTGCATTTGTCGGAACCCATAGAAATGTATATGACAAAATGTGAATTTTATAATATATAATTTTTTTAATATTTATTTTTTGAGAGAGAGAAACAGAGCATGAACAGGGGAGGGGCAGAGAGAGAGAGGGAGAGACAGAATTGAAGCAGGCTCCAGGCTCTGAGCTGTCAGCACAGAGCCTGAAGCGGGGCTCAAACTCACAAACCTTGAAATCATGACCTGAGCAGAAGTTGGACACTTAACCGACTGAGTCACCCAGGTGCCCCAATATATAATTTTTTAAAAAGGGATATGGAGGTGATGGGCATTGAGGAGAGCACTTTTTGGGATGAGCACTGGCTGGGTGTTGTATAGAAGTCAATTTGACAATAAATTATATTTTTAAAAAATAAATAAAATAAAATAAAAGGGATATGGGGGGACCTAAAATGGAACAAAAACTTTAAAAAATGAACCTAATTGGTTTACAAATCACTAAGACTACACTGAAGGGGTGGGGAAGAAAAGACATAACCTACTTAATTTGGAAAATAGCATTTCTGCTGGATATTAGTGAAAAGAACTGAACATAGTGTACTATAGTTAATAAATTTTTTTCTCCCAGGGGTATGGGTTGGCAATTTTGAATTTTTTATGTGAATACAATAGTTGAACAAATAAGTAAATTCACTGTAGTTAATGAGAGCCAAATTTCTCACTGTGAGTGAAAGATGTTAAAATTAAGGAAAAGGGTAAGGTTGGAATGAGCCCTGTGGTGTTGGGTTGGAATCAGAGGCGGGTGGGTAGGTAGAGAGGTAAGTAGGTAGGCAGGTAGGTAGATGGAAGACAGAGATGGAGAGAGACAAAGAAAAGAGAGTAGGAAGGTAGGGATGGAGGGAGAAAAAAAAGAAAAGGAAAGAAAGAAAGAAAGAAAGAAAGAAAGAAAGAAAGAAGAAATAAAGAGAGAGAAAGGGAGAAAGGGGTAAAGAGACAGTGAGAAAGGAAGAAAGAAAAAAGACAAAATGTGTGCGACATGGGATTATAATACATTCATATATTTCCAAGTCTCCAAGTTACCTAAGATAGTGTAGAAGCAATAATAGCCCAATGAGTACCAGTGAACATAGGTGGTAGTCGGAAGGAACCAGAGTTCCTTGAAGAAGTATTTGAACTGGGACAGGGAAAATACAAGATGAGTTGGAGCATCTTGTAGTCCCAGAAATTAAGGAAGTACTAAAAAAAAAATTTTTTTTAAATGTGGGCATATCAAACAAGCACTATAGCCAACCTGAAAGAGCTTGTAATGGCCATAGGTGGAACAATTTGAACCAGAAAATAATGATACTATTAGATTATAACCCATAGAATAAAATAAATGAGTCCAAATTGATGTAAATAACTAATTGAATAAATAAATGAGGGGAAAGAGGCAACTTTTACTTACAGAATAATTCTAATTAATAAATGTGAAAAGAATGAGATCAGAAAAGCGCTATTAGAATACCACTATACCAATATATTGTAGTGGTATTATATATTATATAACAATATATAATAATTGTTGCAGACAAGATCCATACATAGGTACTAAAATTAGTAGGTGAAAGTTTGATGAGAAACAATGTATTTGCATAGTCTCAACATATCTTCCCCAAGATATTTATTAATTACAAAGGGAAAATAGTAACTTTATGGTTTAGAAACCTGGCATTGAGTGTCGACTTCAGCTCAGGTCAGCTCAGGTCATGATCTCACAGTCTGTGGGTTCGAGCCCCCCGTCAGGCTCTGTGCTGACAGCTCAGAGCCTGGAGCCTGCGTGGGATTCTGTATCTCCATCTCTCTCTGCCCCTCCCCTGTTCACGTTCTCTCTCTCTCCGTCTGTCTTTCAAAATAAATAAAACAAAAAAATTTAAAAATGTGTAGCCTCAGTAAAGGCCATACATGAAAAACTCACAGCCAACATCATCCTTAATGGAGAAAAACTGAGGGCTTTTCTTCTAAGGTCAAAAACAAGACAAAGATGTCCATTCTCACTACTTTTATTTAACATGGTCCTGAAAGTCCTAGCAACAGCAATCAGAAAACAAAAAGAAATGAAAGGATGTAAGGCAGAAGTAAAACTGTCACTATTTGCAGATGACACGATACTATGTATAGAAAACCCTAAAGACTCCACCAAAAACCTGCTAAAACTGATAAATGAAATCAGCAAAGTTGCAGGATATAAAATCAATGTGCAGAAATCTGTTGCATTTCTATACACCAATAATGAATCAGCAGAAAGAGAAATTAAGAAAACAATTCCATTTGCAATTGCACATAAAATAATAGGGTACCTAGGAATAAATCTAACCAAAGAGGTGAAAAACCTATACTCGTAAAAGCATAAAACATTGATGAAAGAAATTGAAGATGACGCAAAGACATAGAAAGAATTTTTATGCTTGTGGATTGGAAAAACAAATATTAAAATGTCTATACTACCCAAAGCAATCTACAGATTTAATGCAATCCTTATCAAAATACCAACAGCAGTTTTCAGAGAACTAGAACAAAAAATCCTAAAATTTGTATGAAACCACAAAAGACCCCAAATAGCCAAAGCAATCTTGAAAAAGAAAAGTGAAGCTGGTGGCATCACAATTCCAGACTTCAAGTTATATTACAAAGCTGTAGTAATATAAACAGTATGGTACTCCACAAAAGTAGAACAGAATAGAAAATCCAGAAATAAGCCCACAATTACATGGTCAATTAATCTTCAACAGAGCAAGAAAGAATATCCAAAGGTGCTGGGAAAACTGGGCAGCACCATGCAAAAGAATGAATCTGGACCATTTCCTTGGCAGTAACTTCTTTGACATTGGCTATAGTAACTTCTTTCTATATATGTCTCCAGAGGCAAGGGAAACAAACGCAGAAATAAGCTATTGGGACTTCAAAATAAAAGGCTTCTGCACAGCGAAGGAAACAATCAACAAAACTAAAAGGCACGTTTAGAATGGGAGAAGATATTTGCAAATGACATATCTGATAAACGGTTAGTATCCAAACTCTATAAAGAACTTCTCAAACTCCGACACCAAATAAACAGATAATTCACTTTAAAAAATGGGCAGAAGACACGAATGGACATTTTTTCAAAGAAGACATCCAGATGGCCAACAGACACATGAAAAGACGCTCAACATCACTCATCATCAGGGAAATACAAATCAAAAGTACAATAAGATATCACCTCACACCTGCCAGAATGGCTAAAAATCAACAACACAAGAAACAACAGGTATTGGTGAAGATGTGGAGGAAAAAGAACACTCATGCACTGTTGGTGAGAATGCAAACTAGTGAAGCCACTGTTGAAAACAGTATGGAGGTTCCTCAAAAAGTTAAAAATACAACTACCTAATGATCCAGCAATTATACTACTGGGTATTTACCCAAAGAATACAACAACACTAATTCAAAGAGATACATGCATTCCTATGTTTATAGCAGCATTATTTACAACAGCCACGATATAGAAGCAGACCAAATGCCTAGATGAATGGATAAAAAAGATATGGCATGTATGGGGGTGTGTGTGTGTGTGTGTGTGTGTGTGTGTGTGTGTGTAATATTATTCAGCCATAAAAAGAATGAAATCTTGCCATTTGCAATGACATGGATGGAGCTAGTGAGTATAATGCTAAGTTAAATAAACCAAAGACAAATACCAAATGACTTCACTCATACATGGAATTTAAGAAACAAAACAAAAAGAAAAGAGGAAAAGAGAGACAAATCAAGAAACAGACTCATTTTTTTTGTTTTGTTTTAGAGAGAGAGAGAGGGAGAGAGAGAGAATCTTAAGCAGGCTCCATGCTCAGCATGGAGCCCAATGTGGGGCTTGATCTCATGACCATGAAATCATGACCTGAGCTGAAATCAACAGTCAGATGCTTGACTGAACCACCCAGGTGCCCCAAGAAGTGGACTCTTAACTATAGAGAACAAACTGATGATTACCAGAGGTGAGGTGGGGGGGATGTGTTAAATAGGTGATGGGGATTAAGGAATGTACTTGTGATGAGCACACAATGAGGTATGTAAGTGTTGAATTAGTATACTGTACACCTGAAACTAATATAACACTGTATGTTAACTAACTGGAATTAAAATATAAGCAAAAAAATTGTAGCTTCAACCTAATAACAAGAAGACATAAAACCAACCCAAACTGAGGGACATCCTGCAAAATAGCTGACCAGTACTCTTCAAAAGTGTCAAGGCCATGAAAGACAATTAAAGACTAAGGGGCTGAACAGAGTGGATGACACAATAAAGCTGTGAAAACTAAATTACCATGTGGTGTCTTGGATTGTTTCCTGGAACTGAAAAGGAACGTTAGTGGAAGAACTGGTGAAATCTGAATAAAGTCTTTAGGTCAAGTAATGATATTGTTCTAACGTTGATTTCTAGTTTTGATAATTATATCAATGATTATATAAAATGATTATGCAATGTGTTAACATGAGCAATATGGAATATGTTAATGTGAAAGGAAACTAGGTGAAGGGAATAGAAGAACTCTCTGTACTATTTTTTCAACTTTTTTCTGTCTAAAATTATTTCAGGGGTGCCTAAATGGCTCAGTTGGTTAAGTGTCCAGCTCTTGATTTCAGCTCAGGTCATGACCCTGCAGTTTGTGAGATCCAGCCCCACATTGGGCTCTCAGAGTATAATGCTAAGTGAAATAAGCCATTCAGAGAAAAACAAATACCATATGATTTCACTCATAAGAAACAAAATAAACAGAAGGGAAAAGAAGAGACAAACCAAAACCCAGACTCTTAACTACAGAGAACAAATAAATGGTTACTAGAGGTGAGGTTAGTGGGGGGATGGGTGAAATAGGTGAAGGAGATTAAGAGTACACTTATCTTGATAAGTAATGAATACTATATGGAATTGTCAAATCAGTATATTGTATACCTGAAACTAATACAACACTGTATATTAACTACACATAAATAAATAAGTTAATAAGTAAATAAATAAATAAATAAATAACAGTTTCAGTAGAAACAGAAAAAAAAAATTTTTAAGTGTGAGGGATGCCTGGGTGGCTCAGTCGGTTAAGTATCTGATTCTTGATTTCAGCTCAGATCATGATCTCACGATTTGTGACATCGAGCCCCACATCAGGCTCTGTGCTGAAAGTGAGGAGGCTGTTTGGGATTCTCTCTCCACCTCTCACTGCCCCTCCCTCACTTGTGCATGAACTCTCTCTCTCTCTCTCTCTCTGAAAATAAATAAACGTTTATAAAAACAATAAAATATTTCAAAATAAATGGTTAAAGTTTATGAATGATCATGATCAAAAAAGTAAATATGTAGAATTGTTGGTCTCATAGTAAGTATATGGTTAACTTTATAAGAAACTGTGGAACTAGTTTCCAAGGTGGTTATACCATTTCACACTCCCACCAGGGACTTATGGGAGTTCCAGCTGCTCCACATCTTCACCAACAGTGGGTATATCAATGTATATTGTGGTAGTCAGCTTCTAAGATGGCCCCAATGATACCACCTTCTAGTATTTACTCCCTTGTATAATCCTCTCCCCCCGAGTGAGGCTAGACTTATCAATTCACTTCTAATGAAGAGAATTCAGCAAAAGTGATGGAATGTCACTTCCAGGATTAAGTTATAAAAGATTGTGGCATCCATGTTGGGCACTCTATCTTGTATCACTTATACTGACAAAAGAAAAATTCCATGTTTTGAACAGCCCTATGTTTTAAGCTGCTGAATTATGGGTAACTTGTTACTCAGCTATAAATAACTAACACACATATCCAAACCACATTAAGGTATTATCGTTCAACTGTGATATGGTGGGGGGAGGGGGAAGGTTGATGATGGAATGGGGACACAGGCACTCTCATACAGTGATGTTATAAGTATAAAATAAAAATAGTAGAGCTCTTATGGGGCTCATTTAGTACTTTAAAAATGGAGGAGTATTTACCTTTGAGAAATTCCACTTCTAAGAATTTATTAGAGACATATGATGTAAAACATATGTTTATATACATATGATCATGTAAATGTGTGTGTGTGTGTGTGTGTGTGTGTGTGTGTGTGTGTCAAGAGAATGAGAAGATAAGCTACAGGCTGGACTGGGAGAAAATATTTCCAAAGGATACCTGATAAAGGATTATTATCCAAAATATACAAAGAACTCTTAAACTCAGCAATAAGAAAACAAAGAACCCAATTTAAAAAAAAAGGTTAGAGAGGGAGGGAGCCAAAACATAAGAGATTCTTAAAAACTGAGAACAAACTGAGGGTTGATGGGGGGTGGGAAGGAGGGGAGGGTGGGTGATGGGCATTGAGGAGGGCACCTGTGGGGATGAGCACTGGGTGTTGTATAGAAACCAATTTGACAATAAATTTCATATTTAAAAAAATAAATAAAAATGGGCAGAAGAGCTCTCTCTCTCCCTTTCCCCCTACATGCATAGCATCCCCTACTATCAACATCCCCCATCAGAGTAGTACCTTTGTTAAAATTGATGAAACTACATTAACATCATCACCCCATAGTTTATGTTTGCCTTCACTCTTGGTGTTGTACATTCTATGGGTTTTGAAAAATGTATAATGGCATGTATCTGCTATTACAGTATCATACAAAATAGTTTTGGTGTCTTAAAAGTCTTCTGTGCTCCACCTATTTATGATTCCTTACCTCCTATCCCCTGGCAACCACTGTTTTTGTTTGCTTTTTTGTCTTGTTTTTTGCTGTTGTTGCTGTTTGTTTGTTTGTTTTTGCTGCTTTCATAGTTTCCCTTTCTCCAGAATGTCATATAGTTGGAGTAATACAGTATGTGGCCTTTTCAGATTGATTTCTGTTACTTAGTAATATGCAGTTAAGGTCTTCCAATGTCTTTTCATGCTTTTTAGCTTATTTTTCATAGTAAATAATATCCCAATGGGGTGCCTGGGTGGCTCAGTCGGTTAAGCGTCCGACTTTGGCTCAGGTCACGATCTCATAGTTTGTGGGTTTCAGCCCCATGTCGGGCACTGTGCTGACAGCTCAGAGCCTGGAGCCTGCTTCGGATTCTGTGTCTCCGTCTCTCTCTCTGCCCCTTCCTTGCTCACGCTCTCTCTCTCAAAAATAAATAAACATTTTTTAAAAATGCAAATAAATAAATAAATAAAATCCCATTGTCTAGATATACCACAGTTTACCTATCCATTCACCTACTGAAAGACATCTTGGTTGCTTCCAAGTTTTGACACTTGTAAATAAGGCTGCTACAAACAACTATGTATAGGTTTTCATATGGATACAAGTTTTCAAGTTATTTGGATAAATACCAAGGAGTGCAATTTTTGGATCGTGTGGTAAGAGTATGTTCAGTTTTATAAGAAACCACCAAACTGTCTTCCAAAGTGGCTGTACCATTTGCATTCCTACCACTAATAAATGAGAGTTCATGTTGCTCACCAACATTTCGTGTTGTCAGTGATTTGGATTTTTACCATTTTAATAGGTGTGTAATTGTATCCCATTGTTGTTTTAATTTGTAATTCCCTAATGACATATGACATGGAGTATTTTGTCATGCTTATTTATCATCTGTATATATTCTTTGGTGAGGTGTCTATTCAGGTCTTTTGCCCATTTTTCTTTTTTTTATTATTCCTTTGCTCATTTTTTTTTAATGTTTATTTTTGAGAGAGACAGAGACAGAATGCGAGTGGGTTGGGGCAGAGAGAGAGGGAGGCACAGAATCCGAAGCAGGCTCCAGGCTCTGAGCTGTCAGCACAGGGCCTGATGCGGGGCTCAAACTCACAAGCTGTGAGATCATGACCTGAGCCAAAGTCAGATGCTCAACCGTCTGAGCCACCCAGGCGCCCCATCCTTTGCCCATTTTTAAGTTTATTTATTTATTTTGAGAGAGCTAGAGATAGAACGGGGGAGGGGCATGGAGAGAGGGGGAGAGAGAATCCCAAGCAGGCTCCTCACTTTCAGCACAGAGTCCGATGCAGGGCTCAATGTCACAAACCATGAGATCATGACCTGAGCTGAAATCAAGAATCAGACAACCGACAGAGCCACCCAGGCACCCCTCACACTTTTAAGAAAAGTTTTTTTCTGTTTCTAATGAAACTGCTTTATTTATTTATGTGTGGTTAATATACAGTGTTATATTAGTTTCAAGTATACAATATGCTGATTCAACAATTCTATATATTATTCATTACTCATCAAGATAAGTGTATTCTTAATCCCCTTCACCTATTTCACCCATCCCCCCACTAACCTCACCTCTGGTAACCATTTATTTGGTCTCTGTAGTTAAGAGTCTGGTTTTTGGTTTGTCTCTTCTTTTCCCTTTTGTTTATTTTCTTTCTTAAATTCTACATATGAGTAAAATCATATGGTATTTGTCTTTCTCTACCTGGCTTATTTCACTTAGCATATACTCTCTAGTTCCATCTATGTTGTTGCAAATGGCAAGATTTCATTCTTTTTTAAGCCTGAATAATATTCCATTGAATATATATACCACTTCTTCTTTATCCATTCATCTATCAATGGACATTTGGGCTGTTTCCATAATTTGGCTATTGTAAATAATGCTGCAATAAATTCAGGGGTGTATGTATCCTTTCAAATTAGTGTTTCATTTTCTTTAGGTAAATACCCAGTAGTGTGATTACTGAATCATAGGGTAGTTCTATTTTTAATTTTTTGAGGAACCCCATCAACAGTTGCACAAAGGTTCCCTTTTCTTCACATCCTTGCCAACACTTGTTGTTTCTTGTGTTTTTGATTTTAACATTTCTGACAGGTGTGAGGTATATAAAAACAGTAAGGGAGGCAAACCATAAGAGACTCTTAAATGCAGAGAACAAACTGAGGGTTGCTGGAGGGAGGTGGGTGAGGGGATGGGTTAAATGGGTGATGGACATTAAGGAGGGCACTTTTGGGGATGAACACTGGGTATCCTATGTAAGAGATGAGACACTGGGTTCTACTCCTGGAGCCAAGACTACATTGTATGTTAACTCACTTTGAATTTAAATTCAAAAAAGAAACAACCTTATAAAAATAGACTTTTTAAAATGCAGTTTTATGTTCACAACAAAACTTAGAGGAAGCTACAGATTTCTCTGTAGCCCATTCTCTGTCTCCTCTCTCTCTGCCCCTCCTCCCTCTCTCTCTCTCCCTCTCTCTCTCTCAAAAATAAACTATAAAAAAGTGTGCATGTGGACTGAAAAAATAAAAAATAAAAATCTATTAAATAATAACATATGGAAACAGTTATGTTGTAGTATTGTCTGTACTACTGGAGGACTAGTAATAACTCAATTGTTCATCAACAGAAATAAAATATGGTGGGGGCGCCTGGGTGGCGCAGTCGGTTAAGCGTCCGACTTCAGCCAGGTCACGATCTCGCGGTCCGTGAGTTCGAGCCCCGCGTCGGGCTCTGGGCTGATGGCTCGGAGCCTGGAGCCTGTTTCCGATTCTGTGTCTCCCTCTCTCTCTGCCCCTCCCCCGTTCATGCTCTGTCTCTCTCTGTCCCAAAAATAAATTAAAAAAAAAAAGAAATAAAATATGGTGATATGCACACTGGAATACATTGAAATAACAAAACCATGTATATATTCATAGGCAGATCTTTAGAATATATTGAGAATAGAAGACCAAACTAGGTATAGAACAGTATATATAGCATGCTAAATTATGTGTGAGAAAAGGGGTTAAGTAAAAATACATATTGGTATTGCTTATATTTGCAAAAAGAAAACCAAGTAAACCAACAAGCGAATTAAATAAATTTTTGCTAAAACCTAGACATGTGTGTGAAAGTGTGCACACACACTCACACACATGGGTGGGAGTGGGACTTCTTAATTTATATATTGTTATATCACTTTGATTTCTGAACAATGTAAATTTATTACCAAATCTTAAATAGGTATATTTATGAAAAATAAAATAAAAACATAACCCTGGAGGAGAGAAGAAGCTGTTTGAGTTCTGAATACACTCCCTACTGTCAGTTTCCCACTCAGGTAGGTTATACACATACGTTCTAGAGATAATTAAACCGCAAGAATGGTTCACATGAGCAGCCCCACCAAGGCCACAATTCCGTGTTGTTGGATTGCCTGATGTTTGTGGAGAAACAAAGCTCTAACAGAGAGGGGGCCATTGTATCTAGGGCACCAGACTCAGTGTTCCTTCTTCCACTGGAGCAGTTTCAATCCCCTCCCCATCCTATATGCCTCTGAGAATTAACAGATGTAAATGTTCCCTGAAATGCAGCCTTGTCTCCTACTGGAGGTAGATGCAAGCTGGGCTGGAGGAAGTCATTCCTCGACTTCCTCACTTTGTTCCTCCAAAGCCCTCAATATGGACCACACATTCTCTCTGACCTCTGCTTTGCTCCTGGTTCTGTCCATTAGCACTCATGCACCCCAAGTCCCTTTAATATGACTTGGACTTGTGTAATTCTGGATAAACTCCTGAAAATTCCCTACCATGGGTATCACAACAAGGGGTTCTAAAAGGGCCATAAATACCATCTCTTGATGTGGCTGCATGGGAGGAGCTTGGGAAGTGGTTCTATACACTATCTTCCGGAGATTTTGAAATGAAGAAATCTTGAATCTGTGAATGCTTGATCCATTTCTTCCTCTACAGTGTTGTGGCTTGTTTGTTGGTCAAAACCTCCATCACTCAGGCAATATGGTATTACCCTATAAACTTCAACAGAGCTATTTACATACTTTTTTCATACATATCTCCCACCAGAACACAGTCACCTCAACTCTGTTCTTGTGGAGGGAGTAAGGTGGATCCCTGGGGCTTAATAGGTCCTGGTGAACTGCAAGCATTCAGTCCCTCACCCCATAAACTCTCTTCAGTTCCAGTGTTCCTCATTCCCTTGAAAACAATCAAGGCCCCTCAAGGGACTAGACCTCTGGTTTGTGGAAACACCTGAAAATAAAGAGAAATGTGATCATGTCTATAAATGGACATACCCCAGCACGATACTTCTCATTGCAGATGAGTCCACAAATTCCATTCACTTGCCCTCCGTTGTCTCTGTAAACAACTCTCCCACTTGCCCCACTGCACCAGTATAAGTACCTGGGATGCCCTTTTAGGCATTCTCTCCAGATCCCAGGACAGAGTTTGAAGGACCAGCCAACCATGGCTATATTTACACCCATCCACACCCCAGGATGTTCTGATCAGCATAGCCAGGCTCCAAAGTTGAACCCTCAGAGACAGACACTTTGTGCTGACCATTGGGATATAGCCTCTGTTCCTTTCAGACTCTTTTAGGAATAAGGTTTCGAATCCTTTCTATTATCCTTTTTGTAATCCTAAATTTTATTTGGGAATATCTATATGAAGTAATGATATACCTTCTCTTAAAATGTATATTTCTTCACTCTGTTCCACCTAAAAAGAACTTGAAATGATGACCAATCCAGAGCCATGAGAACACCTAGCAACCCAGATTGTGGGCTCAAATACCATCTCCCACCTAAAGGAACAGCTCCTGGAGAAATGTCTGATTTTCAGGTCTGGGGTAGCAAAGATATATATGATAAACCTGGAACCTGAAACATCAGAAAGCAGAGAAGCTATCAAAGAGTGCTAATTCATGCCAAACAGACGCAGGAGCCAACCCAAACAGGCTCCTATTGGCCAAAGATGGGACACCTATGTAGCAGTAAATAACTGCAATGGATTGAAATATATCAAATATGGTTTTTTATTATTTAAAAATTTTTTAATGTTCTTATTTATTTTTTAGATTTTAATTTTTATTTATTTTTTAAACACAACTTATTAACAAATTGCCTTTCATACAACACCCAGTGCTCATCCCAACAAGTGCCCTCCTCAATGCCCATCACCCATTTTTCCCTCTCCCCCACCCCAGCTCCAAAGTTGAACACTCAGAGACACCCTCAGTTTGTTGTCTGTATTTAAGAGTCTCTTGTGGTTTGCTTCCCTCCCTCTCTGTTTGTAACTATTTTTCCCCTTCTCTTCCCCCATGGTCTTCTGTTAAGTTAGTATTACATCTTTAGAGGATGCAAGATAATCATCTCATTATTTGATAATTGACCAAAAAAAGAATCAAACATTTATCCTGACCTTTTTATGTGAACTGTACTTCAGCACAGCCAGATAAAGAAAAAAAGATAGAATTGAAATTCACCATTGTCAACTTCTAACGAATTAATGGATCTAGGAAACAATCATCAACAGGTGATACTATTACAACAAGAGAAAAACTGGTCAACATGTTCCTTCTGTAATGGTCTTCTGTGTTGTGGTCTTGCCAAAAAAAGAAAAATATAATTTGCATGTGACCAACCCCTAAATGTAACTATCAATTTATAGGAAATTAAAAATATAAAAGAATATGTTTGACAACATCATGGGGATATAACCAGCAAAATCCAGACTATGGGAAATAGTACAGGATAAATGACCTGGGTTTTTCAATAACAACAATTAAATTGTAAGAAAAGCTATTTTAGAGGAGACTCTATAGATTAAATGCACATAAAAATTATTAGACATTTACAATATATACCCCTTGTAGGGTGTAGACCCTATGATGACCTTATGATTCCTGACACCTGGTATTCATGCCCTTTATAATTTGTGAGTGTGGACAGGACCTGTGACTTGGTTCTAGTCAATAGAATATGGCAAAGGTGGGGCGCCTGGGTGGCTCAATTGGTTAAGTGTCTGACTCTTGATTTCAGCTCAGGTCATGATTGACACAGGATTGAGCCCTGTGTCATGCTCTGCACTGACAGCATGGAGACTTCTTGGAATTCTCTCTCCCTTTCTCTCTGCCTCTCCCTCACTCTCCCTAAAAATAAATGAATAAACACTTAAAAAAGAATATGGCTTTACAACGTTGTATTAAGGCTAAACTCTGGGATTGTGATGCCTCCCGCTTCGGTTTTTTTCTTCAATATTACTTTGGCTATTGGGGTCTTTTGTAGTTCCATAAAAATTTTAGGATTGTTTGTTCCAGCTTTGAGAAGAATGCTGGTGCAATTTTGATTGGGATTGCATTGAATGGGTAGATTGCTTTGGGTAGTATTGACATTTTAACAATATTTATTCTTCCAATCCATGAGCATGGAATGTTTTTCCATTTCTTTGTGTCTTCTTCAGTTTCCTTCATAAGCTTTCTATAGTTTTCAGCATACAGAACTCATCAAGACAGTATGGTATTGGCACAAAAACAGACACATAGACCAATGGAATAAAATAGAGAACCCAGAATTGGGCTCACAAATGTATGGCCAACTAATCTTTGACAAAGCAGGAAAGGACACCCAATGGAAAAAAGACACTCTCTTTAGCAAATGGTGCCGGGAGAACTGGACAGCAAAATGCAGAAGAATGAAACTAGACCACTTTATTACACCATATACAAAAATAAACTCAAAATGGATGAAAGACCTAAATGTGAGACAGGAAACCATCAAAACCCTAGAGAAGAAAACAGGCAACAACCTGTTTTACCTCAGCCACAGCAATTTCCTTCTCGACACATCTCTTTGCAAAGGCAGGGAATTAAAAGCAAAAATGAACTATTGGGACCTCACCAAGATAAAAATCTTCTGCACTGCAAAGGAAACAATCAACAAAACTAAACGGCAACTGACACAATGGGAAAAGATATTTGCAAATGACATATCAGATAAAAGGTTAGTATCCAAAATCTATAAAGAACTTACCAAACTCAACACCTGAAAAACAAATAATCCAGTGAAGAAATGGGCAGAAGACATCAATAGACACTTTTCCAAAGATATCCAGATGGCCAACAGGCACATGAAAAGATGCTCAACGTCACTCCTCATCAGGGAAATACAAATCAAAGCCACACTGAGAAACCACCTCACACTGGTCAGAGTGGCTAAAATGAACAAATCAGGAAACTACAGATGCTGGTGAGGATGTGGAGAAACGGGAACCCCCTTGCACTGTTGGTGCGAATGCAAACTGCTGCAGCTGCTCTGGAAAACAGTGTGGAGGTTATTCAAAAAAATTAAAAATAGAACTATTTTATGACCCAGCAATAGCACTACTAGGAATTTACCCAAGGAATACAGGAGTGCTGATGCATAGGGGCACATGTACCCCAATGTTTATAGCAGCGCTTTCAACAATAGCCAAATTATGGAAAGAACTTAAATGTCTCTCAACTGATGAATGGATAAAGAAGATGTGGCTTGTATATACAATGGAATACTACTTGGCAATGAGAAAGAATGAAGTCATGCCATTTGTAGCAACGTGGATAGAACTGGAAGGTACTATGCTCAGTGCAATAAGTCAGTCAGAGAAGGATAGATATCATGTTTTCACTCATATGTGGATATTGAGAAACTTAACAGAAGACCATGAGGAAAGTGAAGGGGAAAAATAGTTACAAACAGAGAGGGAGGGAGGCAAACCACAAGACTGCTAAATACAGAAAACTGAGGGTGGATGGGGGCGTGGGGGAGAGGGAAAAGGGGTGATGGGCATTGAGGAGGGCACTTGTTAGGATGAGCACTGGGTGTTGTATGTAAGCCAATTTGACAATAAATTATATTTAAAAAAGAATATGGCAAAGGAGAGGGGATTTTGCACATGTAGATCAATTGATTTTTAGTTAATAAGGGCATATTACCCCATCTGTGCCTGCTTAATCATGTTAAAAATTCTAAAAGGGGGACTGGGCCCTCCCTGAGGTCAGAGACTCTCTATGGGTAGCTTTGAAGAAATAAATGTCATAAGGTGACTATAATAGAGAAGCCCACATGGCAAGGAAATATGGGCAGCCCCTAGGAGCTGAGGTAAAGGGAGAAATACATAATTCGACAATAATAAGTGGAGATTTCAATACCTCACTTTCTTTTTTTTTTCAATATATGAAGTTTATTGTCCAATTGGTTTCCATACAACACCCAGTGCTCATCCCAAAAGGTGCCCTCCTCAATACCCATCACCCACCCTCCCCTCCCTCCCACCCCCCATCAACCTTCAGTTTGTTCTCAGTTTTTAACAGTCTCCTATGCTTTGGCTCTCTCCCACTCTAACCTTTTTTTTTTTTCTTCCCCTCCCCCATGGGTTTCAGTTAAGTTTCTCAGGATCCACATAAGAGTGAAACCATATGGTATCTGTCTTTCTCTGTATGGCTTATTTCACTTAGCATCACACTCTCCAGTTCCATCCACGTTGCTACAAAAGGCCATATTTCATTCTTTCTCATTGCCACGTAGTATTCCATTGTGTATATAAACCACAATTTCTTTATCCATTCACCAGTTGATGGACATTTAGGCTCTTTCCATAATTTGGCTATTGTTGAGAGTGCTGCTATTAACATTGGGGTACAGGTGCCCCTATGCATCAGTACTCCTGTATCCCTTGGGTAAATTCCTAGCAGTGCTATTGCTGGGTCATAGGGTAGGCCTATTTTTAATTTTCTGAGGAACCTCCACACTGCTTTCCAGAGCAGTTGCACCAATTTGCATTCCCACCAACAGTGCAAGAGGGTTCCCATTTCTCCACATCCTCTCCAGCATCTATAGTCTCCTGATTTGTTCATTTTGGCCACTCTGACTGGCGTGAGGTGATATCTGAGTGTGGTTTTGATTTATATTTCCCTGATAAGGAGCGACGTTGAACATCTTTTCATGTGCCTGTTGGCCATCTGGATGTCTTCTTTAGGGAAGTGTTTATTCATGTTTTCTGCCCATTTCTTCACTGGGTTATTTGTTTTTCGGGTGTGGAGTTTGGTGAGCTCTTTATAGATTTTGGAGACTAGCCCTTTGTCCGATATGTCATTTGCAAATATCTTTTCCCATTCCGTTGGTTGCCTTTTAGTTTTGTTGGTTGTTTCCTTTGCTGTGCAGAAGCTTTTTATCTTCATAAGGTCCCAGTAATTCATTTTTGCTTTTATTTCCCTTGCCTTTGGGGATGTGTCGAGTAAGAGATTGCGACGGCTGAGGTCAGAGAGGTCTTTTCCTGCTTTCTCCTCTAGGGTTTTGATGGTTTCCTGTCTCACATTCAGGTCCTTTATCCATTTTGAGTTTATTTTTGTGAATGGTGTGAGAAAGTGGTCTAGTTTCAACCTTCTGCATGTTGCTGTCCAGTTCTCCCAGCACCATTTGTTAAAGAGGCTGTCTTTTTTCCATTGGATGTTCTTTCCTGCTTTGTCAAAGATGAGTTGGCCATACGTTTGTGGGTCTAGTTCTGGGGTTTCTATTCTATTCCATTAATACCTCACTTTCAATAATGGACAAAACAAGTAAGAAGAAGATCAACAAGGAAACAGAAGACATGAAGAACAATAAAAATCAATTAGATCAAAAGATATCTATACAGCACTCCACTCAACAGTCTTAAACTACATGTTATACATGAAACATTCTCCAGAAGAGAGCATATGCTAGGCCATAAAGTAATCATCAGTGAAGTTAAAACAATTGAAATCATACAAAGTATCTACTGTGACCACAATGGAAAAAAATGGAAATCAATAGAAGAAACACTGGAAAATTCATAAATATGTGGAAATTACACAACACACTCTTAAACAATCAATGGGTCAAAGTAAAAAAAATAAAAGTGAATTTAGAAAGTACTTTTAGGCAAATGAAAACAAAAACAAAATTTATGGGATGCAGTTAAGCAGTGCTTAGAGGGAAATGTACAAGCTGTAAATTCCTCTATTAAAAAATATGAAAGATCTCAAATCAATAATCTAACCTTCCATCCTAACAAACTATAAAAAGAAGAACAAACACCAGAGCAACCAGAAGGAAGGAAATAAAAAACAGGAGGGGAAATGAATGAAATAGAGAATGAAAAACAATAAAAAAAAAACCTCAACAAAACCAAAAATTGTTCTTTAAAAAGGTCAAAAAACTTGAAAAGTTTCTAGCTAGATTGATCAAGAAAAAAAGAGAAAATATTCAAATTACTAAAATCAGGAATGAAATAAGGGGCATCATTATTGACCCCACAATAATAAAAAGGATCATAAGACACCACCGCTATGGACTGAATGTCCATATTGAAAGTCCAACAAAATTCATATGTTGAAATCCATTGCCCAATGTGATGGAATTTGGAGGTGGGGCATTACGGAGGTGATGAGAGCATGAAGGCAGAGCCCTCGTAAATGGAATTAGTGCCTTTATAAAAGAGACCCCACAGAGATCTCTAGTCCCTTCCACCATGTGAGGTTACAATGAGAAAGCAAGGGCTCACCAGACACCAAATCTTTTGGTATCATGATCTTGGACTTCTCAGCCTCCAGAGCTTTGAGAAATAAATGTTTGTTGTTTATAAGCCACCCAGTTTATGGTATTTTGGTTATAGTAGCCTGAAGGGATTAGGACACCTATTAATAACTGTATGTCAACAAATGAGATAATTTAGATGAAATAGCCTAATTTCAAGAAAGACAGAAACTACCAAGATTGGTTCAATAAATAAACCAGGGGCACCTGGGTGGCTCAGTCAGTTAAGAATCCGACTTCAGCCCAGGTCATGATCTCACATTTTGCGAGTTCGAGCCCCGCTTTGGGCTCTGTGCTGACAGTGCAGAGCCTGAAGCTGGCTTCAAATTCTGAATGTCCCCATCTCTCTTCTGCCCCTCCCCCCCCACTCTCTCTCTTTCTCTCTCTCTCTCTCTCTCAAAAATAAACATTAATAAATAAATGAATGAATAAATAAAATAGACCATAGCAGTATTAACTATAATAGCCAAATTATGGAAATAGCCCAAGTGTCCATCAACTGATGAATGGATAAAGATGTGGCATATATATATATATATTACTCAGCCATACAAAAGAATGAAATCTTGCCATTTGCAACAACGTGGATGGAGCTAGAGTGTATTATGCTAAGTGAAAGAAATCAGTCAGAGAAAGACAAATACCATGATTTCATTCATACATGGAATTTACAAACGAGCAAGGGTAAAAAAAGAGAAAGAGACGCCAACCAAGAAACAGACTTTAAACTACTGAGAAGAAACTGATGGTTACCAGAGGGGAGGTGGGTGTGGGGATGGACTAAATAGGTGATGGGGATTAAGGATGCACTTGTGATGAGTGCCAGGTGTTGTATGGAAGTGTTGAATCACTATATTGTATACTGAAAACTAATAATATACTGTACGTTAACGAACTGGAATTTAAATGGAAACTTTAAAAAAAGAAATAGACCATCTAGATTGGCCTATAACAAGCAAAATGATAGAATTTGTAGTTTTAAAACTTCCAACAAAGGAAACCCCAGGCCCAGATGGTCTCATTGATGAATTCTTGCAAACATTTAAATAATTGTTACCAAAGTTCACAAGCTCATCCAAAAAATAGAAGAAGGGAAACACTTCCCAACTCACTCTATAAGGCTAGTATTACACTAATATCAAAACTAGATAAAGATACCACAAGAAAATAAAACTACAGACCAATAAACTTTATGAACATGAAAAAAATTGTCAACAAAATACTAGCAAAACAAATCCAGCAACATAAAAAAAGGATTATATACCATTGAGCAGGTGGGATTTTATGCAAGAAATGCAAGGTTGATTTAACATGTGAAAATCAATGTAACAAATACACAAAATTAATAAAATAAAAGATTAAAAACCATATGGTCATCTCAGTAGACACAGAAAAAGCATTTGACAAAATCCAATACCCTTTCAGGATAAAAACACCGAAAAACTAGGATCAGAAGTAACTTTCTCAGTGTAATAAGACTATCTACAAAAAATCCACAGTTAACATCACATTTAATGGTGAAAGACTGCTTTCTTCTCACTAAGATCAGGAACAAGACAAGGGTGTCTGTTCTCACCACTTAAATTGAACATTGTACTGGAAGTTATAGCCAGGGAAATTAGGCAAGAAAAAGAAATAAAATGCAGCCAGGTTGGAAAGGAATAAGTAAAAATCTTTACTTTCATACGACATGATTTTTTATATAAAATCCAAAGGGATCCACAAAAAAACTTGTTGGAACTAATAATTTTTCTTTCAGCGGCAAGATACAACTTTATCTTATTATTGACAGCTCCCTGTGGTCTCCCTCTACTGCCTAAGTAAAAACAAATGTAGACTTTTACTTGAACATAGCTATTGCTCTGAATTTAATCAATTGCTGGATCCGTCATCTTCCACTCAACTCTTTCAATAGAATTCAATAGCTGTTCCTTTGAAAACTTCAGAAGGTCATATTCCTCTAACAAGTCCGTTCTGGTACTTAAGGTTCCTGTTATTAATCTAAACCTTCAGGCTTATAAGGATTGTACCCTAACCCCAAGTCAACAAAATGTTGCTTCTTAGGTCACTACAAATATTGGCAGATTCTAGTCCACCCAGAGCAGGACAGAGCATTGAGAGTAGGCCAGATATGATAGCCAAGTTGCTATCATCAAAGGCACTCCAGCCTGCTTTGCAGAAACTGTTTAATTCAACTGAGTTTGTCTACCATAAGGGACACAAAATTGGCTTATTCCTGTTCTAATAAATGATACTCACACTACACTTATGCCCCAATAGGGTACTACTTCTAACACAGACATTAGGCCTATATTTGCCTGCCACACACAAACCAGTATAAACTCTGGTATGACTGGGGATGGAAAATATCATTGCCCTTGATTCCTTAACAGCCACCCTAAGGCAGGCTGTATGAGGTTACCAACACCTCTTGCTGAACCTGGATTAATGACATAGCTGGCTTGGATCCAGACTAAGAGTCTGGCTGCTGTCCATCCTCCAGTGGGTCTGATTATTCTATTTGGAGTCATAACCATGGTCACTCCTATCTTATGTCACCTAAGACAAATAGAAAAGACTTCATCCAAGCCCTTATCAGTACAAATAACTGGGGCAACTGATGGGATGGCTTATGATTCTAAAAAAAAAAAAAAAATCCCTAGCTTGATACATGAAAGGTCAGGCAGTACAGTTGGGGGGGAACAGCTTTGCCATGGCAGCATGGTCAACTTGCACAGCTCCACATAGGCCACACAGGAAAATGCTAGGCTGAAGTTTGACATGAGTCTTGGCAGAATGCCCTGCAGTTTTACCTGGAACATAGCAAGACAAGCAGTTTCATGAAAAGCTGCTGTGAAGCAGTTTCCCATCTGCCTCTCTACATTATGGGAGACCATCACAAGGCCATTTCTCGTCCATCTCCCTGGTTTACTTGAGCACAGGACTTTGCTGTAACCTTCTGCATAAGTCTATAAAACTTCTTGGCTGTAGTTTAGAGTTGGGACTTCAATGGAAGAATGTTTTTAATGTACCCAGGATTTGTTTTAATCATGCAAACATGGAGATTACTATCATGAAGAAAGATTTTTATATTCACAGATCCCTAGAAACAAGAGGCAGGGTATACCATGCAGGACCACATGGGGAAGCATCAGGGTCAGCCAGGAGGCAGAAGGAGTGAGAAGAAAATGTGGGCAAAAGCTTTTATTGTCGTTTCTGAGCGAAGTAACAGGCAAGGCAGGTGAAGCAGTCTTGCAATTGGCTAGCTTGAACAATTTCAGTGAGCACTGGGGCTTAAAAGCTGTCCCTAGCTGTCTGGTACCTGGCCATGGGGTGATCAGGGCAGGTGGAGAGAGCCAGGAGTGTGAGAACCCAATAAAGAAGGTGGTTGGGGGTATGGACTCTGGATTGGTTGGTTTGGATATGACAGGTACACTTGCAGGTCAGTTTTTTGCTATCTCCAGGAATTAGTTAACCGTTGGAGGGACAAGCCCTTCAGGGTCAGCAAGGCCCCAGGTGTCCAAACAACTACAGAAACAAAAAAATCGCTTGTTACACAGAGCTACCCATGATGCCTGTCATCTGGCTCCTCCCATTTGGTATCATTCTGTGGGACAAGAGATATGGAGAGCTGACACCAAGCTGATCTTGCTTTTGCTGTGTCTATAAGTAATAAACTATGAGAATGAATTTGGGTTTGTTGTCTACTTACTGGCTTAATATGAAAGTATGATGAGCCAACCTAACAGCTGCAGTAGTGATCCTTGTGGCCCTGTTAGCCACTGCACTACTGTTAATGGACTTATTAATTCACAGAAGTTTTCCAACAAATGAAGCAGCTCATCACCTGATGGTACCTACTGATTGACAAGCCTCATCCATGCCATGGAGTTTCCAATCAGCTTTATATTGAGTCATAATGAAAGGACCTCTAGACATTTGAGAAACATCTCCGACATTAAATACAGAGAGCAAATAGACATTTTTAAAAGGAACTCAGAGGAAATAGAGACAATATAAAGAGCAGAAACAGGAATAAGGAACTATGAACAAAAATAAGAGAATTTGGGGAATTAAATACATGTAAAATCAAATATAAAATTAGTAAATAGAATGAATGAAAGATTCTATGATTGAATGATTGAAAGATTGAGAATACAGAGCAAAAAATCAAAGAAAGAGACAATAAAAAGAAAAGAAATTAGAGGACCCATCCATAAGTTCAATATCTGAGTTTCCAGAAAGAGGAAACAGAAAAATGCATTGGGGGGTTCACAATAAAACAAAACAAGATTTTTTAAATGTTTTTTAAAGTTTATTTCTTTATTTTGAGAGAGAGAAAGTGTGAGTGGGGAAGGGGCAGACAGGGAGGAAGTGAGAGAGAATCACAAGCAGGCTCAGGGAACCGTGAGATCACGACCTGAGCCAAAGCCAGATGCTTAACTGAGCCATCCAGGTTCCCCAAAACAAAACAAGTTTTTTAAAAATTTTCCAGAACTGAGGAAAATAGTATCTAGGGAATGCATGAAAAATAAAACTATACAGAGTGAAATTTCAGAATGAGGCCAAATCTCAAGACTAGCTGCTGCTTTGGCTGATACTTGAGGTCTTGAAAGTTATTTTTTAAGGCTTATACTCTGATCTTTCCTGTAGACAGGCCTCCTCAATAGTAAGAGAGTAATGCCAGTGTTAAATGCAACATAATGTTTTGAAGAGTTATGAGATACCAGCTGTGTACTGGCAGATAATTACAGATCCTAAAGATAGTTTAAAAGAGTCTGGGAACATGTTAAAATATAAAACATATTTAGTTCATGAGTTTCTTTGTCTACTCACTGGCAAAGCCACCATGAACAGCTGTGCATGTTGCATACTGCAGAACTCCAGGGAGTGCCATTCATCTAGACTATAACGTGAATAGTTCCCCTGGAGTTGTATAATGAGGTGGCCCTTCTCACTCAAGTCCAAATCCTTGACTACCTTAACTTCTTTTTTTTATTTTTTATTCATTTTTGAGAGAGAGACAGACACAGAGCACAAGTGGGGACAGGACAGAGAGAGGGAGACACAGAAACCGAAGCAGGCTCCAGGCTCTGAACTGTCAGCACAGATCCCGATGCGGAGGTTGAACACACAAACCGTGAGATCATGACCTGAGCCAAAGTCAGATGCTTAACTGTCTGAGCCACCCAGGCGCCCCTCAACTTCTTTTTTATTCACTCAGCCTTCAACAATTGATCTGCAAGAGGGGGGACTTGGTCTAGATAATGTGACTGCCCCATTCCAGCACTATATATGAATTTAATTCTATTGGAAGAGTAGCAGCTGAACTCATGTCCAGAAGTCCTCTGCTCAGTGCAGTTGATTTGGTCTCCCACAGGGATTTTGTGACTTTAGGACTCACAGACAACATGGTATTTTGGATTATACTCAAAGGAGTCTCTCCTCATGATACATGGACTCTGTGGAATTTTCAACAAGCACAATGATTTAGGCCGGCCAATTAATATTTTCTCCAATTATTTCTTCACTTCTGATTTCAAATAAATCCGTAGGGAAGAATTAGACATAAGCCTTCATTGATCACTTCTAACATTGACCACGTGCTCATTTTTGCTCACCCATCTATAAAAATCATTTCTAAGGTTCTCTTTGAGAGGTGGCTAAAGAGCAAAGGCTTTTGTTATCCACTTGTCATCAATATAAAGGACAGGTCATATAGCAGCTAAAAGAAGGTCTAGGCTCTGAAAGATGAGTACCTTCTAGGTACTCATGTAGTCCTCTAGGTCTACATATTTCCACTGAGCTTCTGGGATCCCACTTATCTAAAAGCAGTGTCCTAACTAGCAAGGAAGGTCAATGATTCTCACCTTTCTGGACTATGGTAACCAGGCCTCCTATACCTGTTTTCTACATCAAGATGATCTACAGACCAGGAACACTGTTATCACCTGAGATGTTCTTAGAAATGCAGAATCTCAGGCCCACCCCAAACCAACTGAATCATTTGTTTTGAATGTGTTATAGTTGCCTATTGAAGCATTGTTATGATGGCTGCTTTAAAGTTCTTGTCCGCTAATTCCAACATCTGTGTCATTTCAGTGTTGGCATCTATTGATTATCTCTTCTCTTTCAAGTTGAAATTTTTCTGGTTTGTTCTAGGGCAAGTGATTTTTATTATATCCTGGACATCTGAGTTTTGTTATGAGACTTTGTATCTTATTTAAATCTTCTGTGTTAGTAGGACTCCCCAGAGAGTGCTCTGTTTAGTGAAGAGGATTACGTTATTGCCAGGTAGGATTGGAAGTCTAGGTTCTCCACCTTGCCTCTGTTGACAGCAGGGAGTAGAGGTGGGAAATGTTGTGAGAGAACTGTTGTTGGATATTAAAATTGATGCAAGGGCAAGTAGGCAGTTTCGTTTGCACATGTGAAGAATCTACAGGAGACAGTATCCAGGCATGTCCCAAGCCCCATTCCAGCCACATTATATCCATGGTCCCCATTAGTTCAAGGGACAGTATCTTGTGTGCCCTGGAGGTGGAATGGGGCTCCAAAAGCTGTGTACATGGCCACGTGCTTCACTATAGCTCACAGCTGTGGTGAGGGATCAGGAAGTGTTTAATTTTCCAGGGAAGAATTGATCACTTTTTTTTAAATAGAAAAATAGTTGATATACAATATTATATTAGTTTCATGTGTGCAGTATAGTAATTCAAAAATTCTACACATTGGGGGGCGCCTGGGTGGCCCAGTTGGTTAGGCGTCCTACTCTTGATTTCAGCTCAGATCATGATCACACAGTTCGTGAGATCAAGGCCTGCATCTGGCTCTGTGCTGACAGCATGGAGCCTGCTTGGGATTCTCCTCTCCATCTCTCTCTCTCTCTGCCCCTCCCTCACTCTTGCGTGCTCTCTCTCCCAAAATAAAAAACATTTAAAAAATCTACACATTAAGCTTATCCTCACTACAATAAATGTAGTTAACACCTATCACCATAAACATTATTACAATATTATTAACTATATTGCCTATGCTGTACTTTTCATCCTCATGAATTATTTACTTTATAACTGGAAGTTTGTGCCTCTTAATCCCTTTCACCTATTTTGCCCATTTCCCCACCTTCCTTCCCTCTGGCAAACACCAGTTTGTTCTCTTTATTTATGAGTCTATTTCTGTTTTTTGTTTGTATATTATAGTGTTGATTTGTTTTGTTTTTTAGATTCTACATATAAATGAAGTCATATGGTATTTGTCTTTCCTTGTTTGACTTTTCATTTAGCGTAATACCCTCTAAGTTTACCCATGTTGTCCAAAATGGCAAGATTTCATTCTTTTTTATGGCTGAGTAACATATCACATATTCTTTATCCATTTTTTTTATTGATGGACGCTTGGGTTGCTTCCATATCTTAGCTATTATAAACAATGCTGCAATAAGCACAGGTGTACGTATACCTTTTTGAGTCAGTGTTTTTGTTTTCTTTGGGTAAATACCGAGTAGCGAAATTACTGGATATGGTATTTCTTGAGGATTCTCCATACTGTTTTCCACAGTGGTTGCATCAATTTACATTCCCACCAACAGTGCACTAGGGTTCCCTTATCTCCACATCCTTGCCAATACCTATTATCTCTTCTCTATATTAGCCATTCTGACAGGTGTAAGGGGATATCTCATGATGCTTTTGGTTTGCATTTCCCTGATGATTAATGATGTTGAGCAGCTTTTCATGTGTCTGTTAGCCACCTGTATGTCTTTGGGAATATGTCTATTCAGGTCCTCTGCCCATTTTTAATTGGATTATTTGTGGGATCATTTTGGTGTTGAGTTGTAGAAGTTCTTTACATAGTTTGGGTATTAACGCCTCATTGTATATATCATTTGCAAATATCTTTTCCCATTTATTTAAAAAAAATTTTTTTTAACATTTTTTATTTATTTTTGAGATAGAGAGAGACAGAGCATGAATGGGGGAGGGGCAGAGAGAGAAGGAGACACAGAATCGGAAGCAGGCTCCAGGCTCTGAGCCATCAGCCCAGAGCCCGACACGGGGCTCAAACTCACGGACTGTGAGATCGTGACCTGAGCTGAAGTCGGACACTTAACCGACCGAGCCACCCAGGCGCCCCTATCTTTTCCCATTTAGTAGGTTGCCTTTTGTTTTGTTGATGATTTCCTTCATTGTGCAAAAGCTTTTTATCTTGGTGTAGTCTCAATAGTTTAATTTTGCTTTTGTTTCCCTTGCCTAAGGAGACATATCTAGAAAAATTATTCTAAGGCTGATGTCCAAGAGATTACTGCCTATTTTTTTAAAGGCATTTTATGGTTTCTTGTCTCACATTTAGGTCTTTAATTCATTTTGAGTTTATTTTTGTGTATGATGTAAAAAAAAATGGTCTAGTCTAGTTTTATTCTTTTGCATGTAGCTGTCCAGTTTTCCCAACATCATTTATTGAAAAGATTGTCTTTTCCTCATTTTATATTTTTGCCTCCTTGGTTGTAGATAAATTGACCTTATGAGTGTGGGTTTATTTCTGGACTCTATCCTGTTCTATTGATATGTGTGTCTATTTTTGTGCCAGTACCATACTGTTTTGATTACTACAGCTTTGTAGTATATCTTGAAACCTGGTATTGTGATACCTCCAGCTTTGTTCCTCTTTCTCAAGGATGCTTTGGCTGTTTGGAATCTTTTGTGGTTCCACACAAATTTTAGGATTCTTTGTTCTAATTCCACGAAAAATACTTTTACTTTTTGATAGAGATTGCATTGGATCTGTAGATTGCTTTGGGTAGTATCAACATTTTGACAGTATTAATTCTTCCAATCCATGGGCATGGTATGTCTCTCCATTTGTTTAAGTCATTTTCAACTTCTTTCATCAATAATGAGAATTTATAAGAATCCCATCTTTTTAAGTGATTTTAAACAATTTATAATGAGAATAATCTATTCCTTGAAAATTTTATCATTTTCAGAGTATAAGTTTTAAACCTCCTCGGTCAAATTTATTCCTGGTTATTTTATTCTTTTTGATGCAATTATAAATGGAATTGTTTTCTTAATTTCTCTTTCTGCTACTTTGTTATTAGTATATAGAAATGCAACAGATTTATGTATATGAATTTTGTATCCTGAAATTTTACTGAATTCATTTATAAGTTCCAATAATTTTCTGATGGAGTCTTTATGACTTTCTATATATAGTATCATGTCATCTGCAAATAGTGACAGTTTTACTTCTTGAGGTTGTCACTTTTTTATTACAAGAAAATATGTGTATAGCTTTAAACTATTAAATTTTAAAATGTTGTGAAAATTCTCTGAAATGAACAGTTTTCTAGAAAATACCAGTGGACTAAAATTTACCCAAGAATAAAGAATATTTAAATCACTAAGTCATGAAAGACAAAAAAATTATTTAAGAATTACTTCCTCAAATGATACCTAAATAGGGGCATCTGGGTGGCTCACTCGGTTAAGCATCTGACTTCGGCTCAAGTCATGATCTCACAGTTCGTGAGTTTGAGCTCCACATCAGGCTCTGTGCTGACAGCTCAGAGCCTGGAGCCTGCTTCAGATCTGTGCCTCCTTCTCTCTCTGCCCCTCCCCTGCTCATGCTCTCTCTTTCTGTCTGTCTGTCAGTCAAAAATAAATAAACAAAAAAAAATTTTTTTTAAGGATACCTCAAATTTTCAAGGAATAGATTATTCCCATTCTAAATTGTTTTAAATCATTGAAAAGATGGGATTATTACAAATTCACTTTACAAAGGTAACATAATCATGATAGCAAAAGCTGACAGGGAATCTCCAATTGGAAAACTAATATCAATCTCATTTTCTTCTTCTTTTGTTTAGAGACAGAGAGAGTGCATGAGCAGGGGAGAGGGGCAAAGAGAGAGAGAGAGAGAGAGAGAGAGAGAGAGAATCTAAAGCAGGCTCCATGCTTAGCATGGAGCCTGATGCAGGGCCCAATCCCACAACCCTGGGATCATGAAATTAAGAGTCAGATGCTCAACCAACTGAGCCACCCACGTGCCTCAATCTCATTTTCAATATAAATACAAAAATGATGGATGCCTGGGTGGCTCAGTTGGTTAAGCATCTGACTTTGGCTCACATCATGATTTCACTGTTCGTGAGCTCCAGCCCCACATCAGGTGAACACAAGCCTTGCTTAACTTGAGCACCACTTCTCTCTCTCCCTCTCTCTCTCTGACCTTTGCTTACTTGCGCCCTCTTTCTTTCTCTCTTCCTCAAAAAAAAAGAATAAAATTGTATGTTTACAATTAAAAAATATTTTTATTAAAAAATACAAAAATGACAAATAATATACTAAATACAATGAAGTAATATACTAAAAGAATAATAAAGTAAGATCAAATTGTGTTTTTATCAGAAGTGTAAGAATGGCTTAATCCTGAGGAGAGGTAAATTTTATATATGTATAAAATATATATATGTGTATATATATATACACATATATATATATATATATATATTTATATACACACACATACTGACCGAGCCACCCAGGCTCCCTTATTCCTATGTATTTTATTCTTTTTGGTGCAATTGTAAATGGGATTGTTTTCTTAGTTTCTCTTTCTGATACTTCATTATTAGTATATAGAAATGCAACAGATTTCTGTATATTGATTTCGTATCCTAAAACTTTCCTGAATTCATTTATCAATCCTAGTAGTTTGTTGGTGGATTTTAGGGTTTTCTCTATATAGTAACATATCATCTGCAAATGGTGACAGTTTTACTTCTTCCTTACCAATTTGGTTGCCTTTTATTTCCTTTTGTTGTCGGATTGCTGTGGCTGGGATTTCCAGTACTATGTTGGATAAAAAGGGTGAGAATAGGCATCCCTGTTTTGTTCCTGATCTTAGAGGAAAAACTCTCGGGTTTTCACCATTCAGTATGTTAGCTGTGCGTTTTTCCATATATGACCTTTATTATGTTGAAGTATGTTCCCTGTAACCCTACTTTGTTGACAGTTTTTATCATGAATGGATGTTGTACTTTGTAAAATGTTTTTCTGTAACTACTGAGATGATCATATGGTTTTTATTCCTTCTCTTGTTAATGTGATGTTAATGTGACATTGATTGATTTGCAAATATTGAACGTCCTTTGCATCCCTAGGATAAATCCCACTTGATCATGGTAAACGATTTTTTAAATGTATTGTTGAATTCATTATGCTAATATTTTATTAAGGACTTTCACATCTATATTTATCAGAGATATTGCCCTAGGTTTTGGGTTTTTTTTTTTTTTGTAGTATCTTTATCTGGTTTTGGTATTAGGGTAATGCTAGCCTCATAGAATGAATTTGGAAGATTTTCTCCCTCTTCTATTGTTTTGAATTTTTTAACGTTTATTTATTATTGAGAGACAGAGAGAGAGCATGAGCGGGGGAGGGGCAGAGAGAGGGGGAGACACAGAATCTGAAGCAGGCTTCAGGCTCCAAGCTGTCAGCACAGAGCCTGATGCAGGGCTTGAACTCACAAACTGTGAGAACATGACCTGAGCTGAAGTCAGACACTTAACCAACTGAGCCACTCAGGTGCCCCTCTCTTCTATTGTTTTGGAATAGTTTGAGAAGAATAGGCATTAACTCCTCTTTTATTTGGGGGGTGGGGATTTTTTTTGTTTTGTTTCATTTTTTTGTTTTTATTTAAGTTTTTTGTGGCCATGCACTGAAGAAGAAGTTCTCAGACGCTAGACTGAGCGGACGTGCAGGGCTTGCCTCTGCGAGAGAGCAGCAACAGCCAGGGCCTGCACATAGCTTTTATTTTATGTTTCATCAGATATAAACATCAAAGAATTTCAAAGAATGGAAAGAAAACACAAAGAGTCTCCAGACATCAACCAGACACACATCTGTTGTTTACATGAAAGCATGCAGAGAATATGTGCAGTTTCAAGGACTGCCAGGCAATTACAGTGGGTCTGTTTCTTAACTGTCCTCTGGGGGATCATGGGGCTCTGGATCTCATAATGCTATCATGTTCGACAGCCTTGAGACCAGAACATCGCTGACATTTCAGAGATTGCCCCACTCACTTTCCCAGGGCTTACAGTACATTCTCTAGAAATAACTCCACAGTTTTTATTTTAATTCTAATGTTAGTTAACATGTGCTGTTACATTAGTTTCAGGTGTACAATATAGTACAATATAGTAATTCAACAGTTCACCCTGTGCTCACCATGACAAGTGCATTCCTTATTCCCCATCACCAATTTAACCCATCCCTCATGTTGCTCCCCTCTGGTAACCATCAGATTGTTCTCTATAACTAAGAGTCTGTGTCTCCTCTTTAACTATTTGGTAGAATTCACCTGTGAAGGTATCTGGTTCTGTACTTCTGTTAGGAATTTTTTGATTACCAATTTAATTTTATTACTGGTAATCAGTCTGTTCAAATTTTCTATTTCTCCCGATTCAATTTTGGGAGTTACATGTTTCTAGGAATTTATCCATTTATTTTAGGTTGCCCAATTTTTTGGCATATAGTTTTTCATAATATTCTCTTATAATCCTTGGTATTTATGTGGTGTTGGTTGTTGTTTCTCCTCCTTTGTTTCTAATTCTTTTTCATTAAGTCCTCTCTCTTTTTCTCTTGATGAGTTTGGCTAACAGTTTATCAGTTTTATTGATCTTTTTAATGAACAAGTTCCTAGTTTCACTGATTGGTCCTATTGGGGTTTTAGTCTCTATTTCATTTATTTCCGCTCTAATTTTTATTATTTCCTTTATTCTACTGGCTTTCAGTTTTGCTTGTTCTTTTTTATTCCCACCCTTTGGTTGTAAGTTGAAGTTGTTTGAGATTTTACTTCTTCCTTGAGGTAGGCCTGTAGAACATCTTTTGCTGCATCCCAAAGATTTTGGGCTGTTGTGTTTTCATCTTCATTTGTCTCCATATATTCATTTATTTCCTCTTTGATTTCTTGGTTGACCCATTCATTGTTTAGTAGCATGTTATTTAGCTTCCATGTATTTGTGTTCTCTCCAGATTTTTTGCTTGTGATTGATTTTAGGTTCATACCATTGTGACTGGAAAAATTGCATGATATTTCAATCTTAATTTATTGAGACTTGTTTTGTGGCCTAACATGTGATCTATTCTGGAGAATGTTCCATGTGCTCTTGAAAAGAATGTGAATTCCACTGTTTTTGGATAGAATATTCTAAATATATGTATTAGGTCTACCTGGTCCAGTGTGCCCTTCAAAGCCACTGTTTCCTTGTTGGTTTTCTTCCATCAATTTTCCATTGATGTAAGTAGTGCGTTAAGTCCCCTACTATTATTGTATCACTGCCAATTTCTTCCTTATAGCTGTTAATAGTTGCTTTGTATATTTAAGTACTCCCATGTTGTGTGCATAAATATTTATAACTGTTATATCCTATTGTATGGAACCACAAAAGCCAAGAAATCCTGAAAAAGAAATCTTGAGAAAAAAGAACAAAGCTGGAAGCATCACAATCCCAGATTTCAAGATATATTACAAAGCTGTAGTAATCAAAACAATATGGTACTGACATAAAAATAACACATAGATCAATAGAACAGAATAGAGAGTCCAGAAATAATCCACACTTATATGGTCAATTTACCTACAACAAAGGAGGCAAAAATACGCAATGGGGAAAAGACAATCTCTTCAACAAATGGCACTGGAAGAACTGGACAGTTATCTGCAAAAGAATGATACTGTACCACCTTCTTACACTATACACAAAAATAAACTTGAAATGGATTAAAGACCTAAATGTGATACCTGAAACCATAAAACTCATAGAAGAAAACATAGGCAGTAATTTCCTTGACATAAGCTTTGGAAACATTTTTATAGGTATGTCTCCTCAGGCAAGGGAAACAAAAGCAAAATCAAACTCTTGGGAGTACAGAAAAATGAAAAGATTTTGCACAGCGAAGGAAACCATCAACAAAAGAAAAAGGCTTTTTCAGGACCTACTGAATGTCAGAAGATATTTCCAGGTGATATACCCAATAAGAGGCTAATATTCAAAATATATAAAGAACCTCTACAACTCAACACCAAAAAACCCACAAATGATCCAATTAAAAAATGGGCAGAGGAACTGAATAGACATTCTTCAAAGAATATGTACAGGTGGCCAATAAACACATGAAAGGTGCTCAACATCGTTAACCATGAGGGAAATGCAAATCAAAACCACAATGAGATATCACCTTACACATGTCAGAATGTCTAAAAGCAAAAATGCAAGAAATAACATGTGCTGACAAGGATGTGAAGGAAAAAGAACTCTAATGCACTGTTGATGGGAATGTAAATTAGTGAAGCCACTGTGGAAAAACTGTATGGAGGTTCCTCAAAAAATTAAAAATAGAATTACCATATGATCCACTGATTCCACTACTGGTTATTTACCCAAAGAAAATGAAAACACTAATTCAAAAAGATATATACAACCCTATGTTTATTGCAGCATTATTTACAATAGCCAAGATATGGAAGCAGCTCAATGTCCATCCCTAGATGAATGGATAAAGAAGATGTGATATATATAGACAATGGAATATTACTTAGCCATAAAGAAGAATGAGTGAGATCTTGCCATTTGTGACAACATGGCTGGACCTAGAGGATATGATGCTTAGTGAAATAAGTCAGTCAGAGAAAGACAAATACCATATGATTTCACTCATATGTGGAATTTAAAAAACAAAACAAATAAACAAAGAATAAAAGAGACAAACAAAAAAACAGGCTCTTAAATACTGAGAAGAAAATGGTGGTTTCCAAAGCAGAGATCGGTGGGAGGCGGGGTGAAAATGTAAATATCTTAAACACGCTAATTAAAGACAGAGATGTCAAAATATAAAGAACAAACAAACTTAACCCAACTATATGCTATCTACAAAAACTCACTTCAAACATGATACACATATGTTAAAGATTAAAGGATGGGGAAAATGTACCATGCAAACACTAACAAAAAGAAAGTTGAAATGACAGTTTTAATATCAGACAAAATGGACCAAAGAGCAAAGAAAATTACTAGGAATCGATTAAAGCATTACATAATAATAGAGATCAATTCACCAAGAAGACACAATAATCCTAAAAGTATATGCACTTAACAACAGAGCTTCCGAGTACATGAAGCAAAACTAATAGAACTGAAAGGAGAAACAGACAAATTGTTAATATAGTTGGAGACTTCAATACTCCTCTCTCAGTAATGGGTAGAACTATCGGATAGAAAATAGGCATAGAAATAAAATAACTGAACAGCACCATTAAGCAACTTGTTCTAATTTATATTTATAGAATACTCTACCGAACAACAGAATATGCATTTTTTTCATGTACACATGAAGCATTCACAAGGATAGACCATATCCTGGGTCATAAGACAAGTCTTAATGAATTTAAAAAAATTTAAGTAATATGAATCAGTTTTGAACTATAATGGAGTTAAAATAGAAATCAATAACAGAAAGATAACAGAAAAATCTTTACCTGGTCATCCCCTACTCACTTCTCATTCTCTAAAACACTTCTACTTGGGAAGGTCTTTCCTGACCCCTCTTAACATCAAACCCCTTGTTATATGTTCTCATCGCACCCTATACTTCCCATGCCCTAATAGTTATCATACATAGCTATCATACATAGCTATCAGATCATAGTATCATAGCTATAATACTTAAAACTAATTGCTTAATGTCTGTCTTATCTGTAAGATAATAAAATCCGAGAGGACAGGCATCTAGTACTGGGCCAGGGCAAATTAGGCACTGAATGCATCATTGTTTGAGTTGAGCCCTCTGGTCTACCCTCTTCATTTTACAGATGAAACTGGAGGCAAGTCCAAAGATGTGAAATAATTCACTGGAGGCCACCAAAAATTGTTGCTTGCAAACAAGAATTAGAGTCCAGTTTTTCAAACTACCAGTCCAGGGTCCTTTCCACATCACTGTCTCCTTCCTAACACTGCTGCTACTTTAATTTCCCACACAACAGGCACTTACCCAGGATTACTTCTAGACAAGAAGTATAATTTAGTTTAGATTGTGTACTAATAATTCCTTGGCCCCTACCTTCCCCATCCTGTGTGCAATTAAACAGGAATATTGCTCTCACTTTCTCTGTAGTCAGGCTGATATTCCTATTTTGACCTCATGTGGCCAAGCACACGGGTCATGTAGGAGTACAAATTATCTTCACAGTCTTGTTCTGTATTCTGAAAAAGGAAAGACCACATAACAACATTTATTTGGTGCACTTGTCCAATGATTCCTTCTCAGTCAGGGAACATCTCTCTGGGATCTGGGTGTGTTCTTGTCTATGAAGCATGCCTATGCATACAATGGAAATCATTAGAGAAACTCAAAGCCACCAACTAGCCAAGAGTCGAATCCACCATGTTAATTCTAATATAATGATGACAGGTAGCTGCTAAAAAAAAAAATAAAGAGATTAGAGAGAATAAGAGAGAGTGTCAACCTCATAAAAATACGCACAATAACCCCGGTGCTGTATATGTGTCACAACTGTAATAATAATTACCTCTTTCAGATGACTATAAATACTTTGGAAATCCTTCAGATAGTGAAAGAATCTGAAAATGGCATTTAAGAACCCATATTCTTGCATTGTAAGTTGCACACAGTAAAATCCACCATTGCTTTTGTTTTATTTGGCTGCAGATAAGGGGCCCATTATACTTGAGATATCTTTCAAGATAACTTTCAAGATTATTTCTTAGTAAAACAACTTAATACATGAGGCACAGAGAATGAATGTGGCTAGAGGTTTACAAATTTTATTGACTTAATTAAAGAACAAGCTTCTGGTTTCGTTGATTTTTCTTTTTTTCTCTCTGTTTTATTTGTTATTAGTTTCTTCTCCAATCTGTATTATTTCCTATCTTTTGCTTATTCTGGGTGAGATTTGTTTTTTTTAATTTTTAAATTGTTTTCATTTTTGAGAGAGAGAGAGAGAAAGAATGAGCAAGCACAAGCTGGGGAGAGGCACAGAGAGAGGAAGTCCCAAGTAGACTCCATATTCAGCTCAACACAGGTCTCAGTCCCACAATCATGAGATCATGACCTGAGCCAAAATCAAGAGATGCCTCACCAACTGAACCACCCAGGCACCCTAGATTTGTTCTTCTTTTACTAATTTCTTAATGTGGAAACTGAGGCAAATTATTTGAGGCCTTTCTTATTTTTCAATATTGGTGTTAACTGCTGGGAATTTCCTTTAAATAGTTCTTATAGCGGCATTTCACAAATTTTGATATGTTGTGTTTTCATTTTTATTCTATTCAAAATGCCACCACAGGGGCGCCTGGGTGGCGCAGTCGGTTAAGCGTCCGACTTCAGCCAGGTCACGATCTCGCGGTCCGTGAGTTCGAGCCCCGCGTCGGGCTCTGGGCTGATGGCTCAGAGCCTGGAGCCTGTTTCCGATTCTGTGTCTCCCTCTCTCTCTGCCCCTCCCCCGTTCATGCTCTGTCTCTCTCTGTCCCCAAAATAAATAAACGTTGAAAAAAAAAATTTTTTTTTAAAAATGCCACCACAGGGATTTTTTTTCTTTGTCCTGCACCCTCTCCCAAGTTCCTATTCTCCAACTCAGCTGGAGGCCCCCTTTGTGTGCCCAGACTCATACATAGGTACAGAAGGACCCTTCAGGTATGGAAATAGACCCTCCACATTAATGAACAGTGATTTTACATTGTGACTATTTCCCCCCTTCAGTGCATATACATGTGCTCTTAGTCCCAAGATATTTTTCCATTATTATTTCTTTACAGTTTGATAGGACTCCTTTTGTTTTGTTCAAGTTTTTTTATTTTAATTACACTTATTTAACATAATGTGTTATATTAGTTTTGGGGGTACAATATAGTAATTCAGTAGTTCCATACATCACCCTGTGCTCATCACAGGTGCACTCCTTAGTCTCCATCACCTATTTAACTCACCCCCTCAGCCCCCTCTCCTCTGGAAACCATCAGTTTGGTGATAGGATCCCTTTAATACATCATATAGAACGTGGATTTTTGGAATGAAAGTGAATTGCTTCCACCCCAGACCAACAGACACACAGCTTCTGTCCAAGACCTGTGGAGCAAGATGCTTGGAGTCATACATTGTCACACTTATGTTTACAGGATTTTGTTTATTTTTCTAGTTGTTTCCTTTCCCTTTTTATGATTTATGGTTCTGGATTATTTGCAGACACTTTTTACCTCCTAACTATGGTATATATAGACCCCTATCCTTATTATTTCTCTTTACATCCTTAGCCACTCTTTGACGTGACCTCCACTCATAAATACATTTTTTTTTTGTTATTTGACTAAAGCACATGTTCAAAATGAGGGTCAGGCTTTCTCAACGTTCTTTTGGTAACACCCAACTTCCATTTAAAGCAATTTATTATAATAGATCAGTTGGCTTTCAGAGTAATTGGACTCAACCACTGAGAGACTTTTTAGATGTCAAATACCCCAATAGGACAAACCAAAATCTAAAACTACTTACCCTACCTAGAAAAGGACATTCCTACCTTCACTGAAACAGTACTTGGGAATATTCTGTGGACTTTAACTTTTGTAACTGAACTTTCAACAAAATAGAATTGGGGAAGAATTGAGGAAAAGATGATGTATACGCAGAAGCTGTCTCACATTTACACACCTTACCCAAAAAAAGGCATATTATGTAAGTGCAGCCCTAAGTTCTTTTAGTTTAAATCTACTTGATGGCCTCTATTACTAAAATTGTCAATTCTTGGCATCAGACCACACTTGCTAAATGGTATAAAACGTTACAGTAATATTTGACAACCTTCATTAGTTATTTTGACCAAAGCTAGATCACTCAGTGGCCCCTAATGGATTTGTATTGGATTTGTGACATAAACGCCTATTGACTTTTAACTGCAAATTACACTAGGATCTTTTATCCTGGTAAACTAATGCCTGCCTTCAGAATAGTCCTTGATATCACTCAGGGTCTCTTTTAGACCGTTAAGTTTCCTTTTTAGAGGAAGAAATCTTTAGATAAATCTGATTCAAGGAGAGAAACTAGACCTTGATTTGAGTTCAAAGATTTTAGCTACCTAAGAGGAATTTTGGACTGCCTTCTGCCACAATGCCTCTTCATTCTACACTTTATAAGAAGAAAGAAAAGTGGGGAAAATCCTACATGCTACTGTTCAGAGAATAGCAGAACTAAACAATGTCACTAAGACCATAGAATCTCTTGCCCGAGGTTATGAAATCAGAGAAACAGTGGTTAAGCATACAGCCACTCTAAATATATTGACCTCTCAGGACAGAAGAATGTTGTACCTACATTCCAACAGACTCTTTGGAATCCTTAACATTACTAAAAACACCAGAGAAACAAACAAGCAAATCAATATATTTTGTATTTTTGCTAGTGCCCCAACATCTGATTCTGCGTGGTCTTCAGATTAGAAGTGGGATCTGCAATTTTCATTTAACTTGAGTAAACTTGGTTCCTGACCCAAGTGGACTACACATTCTTACTATACTCATTCTTCTAGTATTTATCTGTATCATAGTGTTCAAATATGGGGTTTCCAGAGTCTTGAATGCTGCTATGCAGCCACTATTCTGTTTGATGATCCAACACTAAGCTGCCGTTGAAGAAATGTGAAGAATGTACATTTTATCCAACTACCGACTATGTTCTCCAAACCGTCTTTAGATCAGGGGAAGCCGGACAATGGTTAAGATCTGAATTTCATAGAATAATGTTCTATGGTTGACCTCACCTGTCCTTGGCCAAAAGACTGAGTGAAAGAGTAAAACTCTGTCTGGGATAGAAAGAGTGAAAATCACCTCAGAGTGATAAAGAAAAACACAGCCTTGCTATTAATTGGGCTGAAGTGACAGGCACAGATAAAGACAATTGCAAAGTTAACGAGAAATACTTTCTCCCAAAGTCATACAGCAGCTGTAAAGTACCAAAAAGACACCTTCTTTCTGTTACTACTGCTTTCTTACCAATGACTCCAGACCCACTTTCCTATTTTAATGTTACTGGGTATTTCCAACTGCCAAGATGCCCCTGCCGTTACATAGGTAGGTGTGCATCCACATCCCCATCCTGCACACACTCTAGCTTCACTCCAGCTTTGGATTCCACCTGTGCGTCCCGCCTCTCCACCTTCCTTTGAAATCCACTGATTCTCGCCCCCCTTGCGGGGCACGCTCCCCATAGGATCCGCACAGAGCTCTCAGTCCTCATTGGTCTGTTTCTTCTCCTCCAGTCCCAACTCGCACACTAATCTAGAGTCCTCTGCCATCCTGTCCAATTCTATAAACCACGGCCCTTTTCCTCTCTCCGTTGGTCAGTTTGGTTCTACTCAGGTTCGCCCCATCCTTGGAAACGGTAAAGGCAGTGCTCAGCGGTACTGGAGCAGCGTGAGTCTCAGGCACGAGTCTATTCTGGGGACTAGGAAGGCTACACTTCGGCCCCCTACTCAGGTTGGACTAACCGAAACACGGTATATTTGCTCACACAAAAGTGAAGACTGAGTTACTTTTGACTATTCCAAGGCACTGACGCAGAGCGTGTAGAAAGCGGGGCATGGAGTACATTCTACATGGAGAGCATGGCGTGGAGGGCGACCTACAAAGTGGGCGAGACTTAATGGACATTCTACGTGAAAGGCGGGGTGAGCGGGACATTTACATAAAAGGCGGTGTGTGGGGGACGGTCTACGTTGTGAGCAGGGCAAGTGGAGAGGTCTACGTGGCGGGCGGGACAGGTAGGGTACGTAAAAGGGTGTGGGTCATTCTACATGGAGGGCGGGGTATGTGGAGCCGGCAGAGCGAATGGGATGGGGCGGGGACAGGGCGAGATGAACGTTCTACGTGAAGGAAGGGGCTGACAAGTTGGGAGGGGCTGTGAAGGCATTCTACGTGTGGGCGGGGCGTGTGGGTCATTCTACGTGCAGGGCGGGGTGCGGGGGGGGTTATTCTACGTGTGGGCGGAGCGAGCGGGACGTATACGTGGAGGCGGGGCTAGAGAGACGCTCTACGTGGAGGGCAGGGCAGGGGGCAGTCAACATAGTGGGTGGGGCACGCGAAGTCGTTCTATGTGTGAGCAGGGCGAGTGGCCCGCTCTACGTGGTGGGCGGGAAATGTAGGTTACGTAAAGGCGCATGTAGGGGGTGTTCTACGTGAGGGCGGGGCAGGCCGGGCATGTGTTGCACTCCTCATGGTGGGCGGGACATGTGGGTCACTCTACGTGAAGGGCGGGATGTGGGGGACGTACTACGTGGGGGCGGGACAAAAGGGTCATTCTACGTGGAAGGAGGGGCTAGGGCGGTCTAACGTAGTGGGCGGGGTATGTGAAGTCGATCTACGTGTGGGCGGGGCGAGTGGCGCGCTCTACGTGGTGGGCGGGACATGTGGGTTTACGTGGAAGGCGGGTGTTGGTGTTCTACGTGAGGGCGGGCCAGGCGTGTGTCGCGCCCTACGTGGTGGGCGGGACATGTGGGTCGTTCTACGTGGAGGGCGGGGCTGGGGCGTTTTAAGGTGGTGGGCAGCGTACGCGAAATTGTTCTACGTGAGGGCGGGGCGGGCAGGGCAGGTGTCGCACTCTACGTGGTGGGCGGGGCATGTGGGTCATCTACGTAGAGAGCGGGATGTGGGGGACGTACTATTGGGGCGGGGCATGAGGGACGTTCTACGTGAAAGGCGGGGCTGGGGCGGTCTAACGTAGTGGGCGGGGTACACAAAGTGTATCTACGTGTGGGCGGGGCGTGTGTTGCGCTTTTCGTGTTGGACGAGACACGTGGGTCGTTCTCCGTAAAGGGCGGGATATGGGGGCGTACTACGTAAGGGCAGGACAAGAGGGACGTTCTACGTGGAAGGAGGGGCTAGGGCGCTCAAACGTACTGGGCGGGGTGTGAAGTCGATCTACGTGTGGGCGGGGCGAGTGGCGCGGTCTACGTGGTGGGAGGGACATGTGGCTTTACGTAAAGGCGCGTATTGGTGTTCTACGCGAGGGCAGGCCGGGCGTGTGTCGCGTTCTACGTGGTGGGCGGGATATGTGGGTCGTATTACGTGGAGGGCGGGGCTGGGGCGTTTTAACGTGGTGGGCAGCGTACGCGAAATCGTTCTACGTGAGGGCGGGGCGCTGCAGGTCATGTATCGCAATCGACGTGGTGGGCGGGACATGTGGGTCATTCTACGTGGAGGGCGGGATGTGGGGGCGTACTTTGTGGGGGCGTGGCAAGAGGGACGTTCTACGTGAAAGGTGGGGCTGGGGCGGTCTAACGTAGTGGGCGTGGCACGCAAAGTAATTTACGTGTGGGCGGGCGAGTGGCGCGCTCTACGTGGTGGGCGGGACATGTAGGTTTACGTATGGGCGCATGTAGGGGGCGTTCCACGTGAGGGCGCGGCGGGCTGGGCATGTGTCATAGTCTACGTGGTGGGTGGGATGTGGGAGACGTACTACGTGAGGCTAGGAGGACGCTCTACGTGGAAGGCGGAGCTGTGATTCAGTCTAACGTAGTGGGCGGGGTATGCGAGGTCGTTCTACGTATGGGCGGTGAGTGGCACGCTCTTCGTGGTGGGCGGGACGTGGGCTTACGTGGAGGATGCGTGTGGTGGGCTTTACGTGTGGGCCGGGCGTGTGACGCACTCTATGTGGTGGGCGGTGCATGTGGGTCGTTCTACGTGGAGGGCGGGATGTAGGGGTGTATTACGTGGGGCGCGGCAAGAGGGACGTTCTACGTGGAAGGCTGGGTTGTAGGGTGTTTTAACGTAGTGGGCGGGGCATGCGAAGTCGTTCAAAGTGTTGGTGGGGCGAGCGGCGCGCTCTACGTGGTGGGCAGGGCATTTGAGGCGCTCTGTGGGGCGGGGCGTGCCGGACGTTCTACGTGGAGGGCGGGGAATTCAGGAGCATTCTAACGGATGGGGCGTTTGTAGAGCGCCCAATACACCCCGCCCGTCACGTTTCCGTCCGCCCACTAGATGGGTGCGGTGTTTCAAGAGCACCGCCAGTGGGGCGCCTGGATGGCTCAGTCGGTTAAGCGTCCGACTTTGGCTCAGGGCACGATCTCACAGTTCGTGAGTTCGAGCCCCGTGTCAGGCTCTGTGCTGACAGCCTGGAGCCTGCTTCTGCTTCTGTGTCTCCCTGTCTGCCCCTTCCCTGTTCATGCTGTGTCTCTCTCTGTCTCAAAAATAAATAAAAAGAGCACCACCTGAGCTTGTGGGCTTTCTTGTGGGCGTGTCTTTCGTGTCTTTCGGGGCTGGAGCTGCGCGCGGTTGGGAGCTGGCAGCGGCGACCCCTAGCCTTTAGGAGCTCGAGCTGTGGACATACTGAGTCTCCGAGGTTTGTGGTCCGTGTAAACTTGGGCATTTTGTCCTTTTCTTATCCCTGCCTCAGTTTCTTCACTTACAACACTAAGATGAAGATGGTAGCTGTAGCTCCCTCATGACTGGTGCAGAGCGTTCTGAGCTAGGCTGTGAGCATACTAAAATGGAGTGATGGACTTTCTAGGGCGAGAAAGGGGCATCCTGATTAGGGGGAGATAGACAGGTGCTAACAGAAGTAGGAACATCAGTTAACATTCAGGCCTTAGGTGCTAGCACTGTGCTAAGTGCTTTACTTTCTTCAATTTCTTAAAAATCTTTTTTTTTTTTAAATTTTTTTCAACGTTTATTCATTTTTGGGACAGAGAGAGACAGAGCATGAATGGGGGAGGGGCAGAGATAGAGGGAGACACAGAATTGGAAACAGGCTCCAGGCTCCGAGCCATCAGCCCAGAGCCCGACGCGGGGCTCGAACTCACGGACCGCGAGATCGTGACCTGGCTGAAGTCGGACGCTTAACCGACTGCGCCACCCAGGCGCCCCTCAATTTCTTAAAAATCTTCTAACAAGGTACGAAGTAAGTACTGTCATCCCCATTTTATCAGTCCAAGGAGGGCAGTTCTTCCAGGTGCTGGGCCTCTCTCCTGAGCTCTGTCCCCTCATATGTCGCAGCCTCTTGCTTGTGAGTCCTCTGCCCTCCAGGTGTTCTTAGGATGGCGGGTGCTCTCCCAAGGGATGGACTTGTCTTGACACTACAGCAGTTCCTCCTGCGGCTGGGAAGGAGGTGGCCTGGCTGTGGGGACTGCATGAGAACAAGACCCACATGAATTACAAGGTCAACCAGACCTGGTGGTACTACCATCATACAGTAAGGCCAAAACACAGACCCAATTCAGACCCACCACAGAGCACTGTGTGAACCTCCAACATTTAGATCTGTTAATTCATTTTCTGACTTCTTCTGGACCCAGAAAATGGATGCACTGAGCACTCCCCCTAACATTGTGTCAATGATTCCATTTTCTTATTGATGCGGGGGTCTTGCAACCCAACAGAAAAGAAAGAATTCTTGAGATGTTTTTTGGTGCAAAAAGGTGTTTTATTGTATAGCGCTGGGACAGGACCAGAGAGCAGAAAGAGGTACACTGTGATTGTGAGGAATGACTGCTGCACATACTTTTTAAGTTTGGGTACGGGGAGGGCAGAGATAATGTAAGCAGAGGGATTTGTGCATATTAAAGAAGAGTTACAGGATTCTAGAGGTCTGGCTATAGTCAAGATAAGGTTGCTTTTAGTCTCTAGCAAAGCATTAACATTAAGGCAGCTATGAGTTCCTTGAGAAATGTCACGTTCTGCACATCTCAGGTATTTATCAATGGGCTGCAACTTGTATGAAAATTGAATTTTGGCTATATTTCTCTTGCCTTTGTTCTCCTCATCATTATCATATTTCCTATACCTAAACCTTCTATAATATCAATAGTGATTTCTACTCAATTATCTGGGATACACAAGGCAGCACTAGACTTCCCTAAAATTTATATCAGTTATGTCCTTTTCTTGACTCATTCCTTTCAGCTAAAAGCTTCAAAACACTGGGGCGCTTGGGTGGTGCAGTCGGTTAAGTGTCCGACTTCACCCAGGTCACGATCTCACGGTCCGTGAGTTCGAGCCCCGCGTCAGGCTCTGGGCTGATGGCTCGGAGCCTGGAGCCTGTTTCCCATTCTGTGAATCTCTGCCCCTCCCCCGTTCATGCTCTGTCTCTCTCTGTCCCAAAAATAAATAAAAACGTTGAAAAAAAAATTAAAAAAAAAAAAGCTTCAAAACACTATAAACGTCCTCTGGGTTCCTAAACCAATCCTTTGACTCCAGATTTGTATTGACGCCTAAGGCATCCCAGATCCACACAGGCCCAATAATCCAAAACTAGGAGCCTTCAATATTTATACCAATTATTATCTTCTGAAATCCATAGGCTCACCCTATGACGTTCATAACCAAGCTTGAGATCCCCTTCAGACCTGGGCTTTGAACTCTCAGCCCACACTGTATGCCCTGGTTGAAGAAAGTCATCCAAAGGCATGACTGCCAGTTGACCTGTGAGCTGGACCTGGGCAATAGAGTCTCCTCACTCCCTCCCCTGTTCTTGAAATATGGCTTCCACCTGCCTTTCCTACTTCCAGAAGCTGATCCAAGGACATTGCTTGAGATAGGGATGTGGTGTTGAAAACACCTGCATGGTATATATGACTGAACCTAGTTAAGGCCGCTGTATAAATTTTTAAGTTTTGGCAGGGAGGAGCAGAAATTCACTAGTCTTGCTGCTACCGAAGACATGGCCTCATATATAAGCTCCCTTTGCTCATTAAAACTGCCACCTACCAACCTGGAGTGGGCTGCCTCTTTCTTTAGTCTCTCCCTGCCTTCTGCATTCAGGGACCAATTTCAGATTATATCCAGGAAGTTCCTGAGGAGGTTACAAACCAATACCCCACAAAAAAGACCCTAAGATCCTTACACCTGTGCTCTATATCCTTTAGGGATGATACTAATGATGTTGCTTCCTTATTTAATTTTTAGCTCAAGCCTCCAAAGTAATATTAATGAAACTGCTGCACATATCCTCTGGAACTGCCTGAGCATCCCCTAGATCCTCCAGTTTTGTCGAGGATCACCAAATCAACTTCACAACTCCCATATTTTTTTTTTAATTTAAATTTTAGTTAACATACAGTGCAATATTGGTTTCAGGAGTAGAATTCAGTGATTTGTCACTTACATACAACACCCAGTACTCATCCCAACAAGTGCCCTGCCATCACCCATCTAGCTCATCTCCCACCCACCTCCCTCCATCAACCCTCAGTTTGTTCTCTTGTTAAGAGTCTCTTGTGGTTTGTTTCCTTCTCTTCCCCTCCCTTCCCATATGTTCATCTGTTTTGTTTCTTAAATTCCACATATGAGTGAAATCATATGGTATTTGTCTTTGACTGACTTATTTTGCTTAGCATAATAGATTCTAGCTCCATCCACATTGGTGCAAATGTCAAGGTTTCATTCTTTTTGATCACTGTGTAATATTCCATACATACATACATACAATGGAATATTACTCAGTGATCCACATACACATACACCACATCTTCTTTATCCATTTGTCAGTCGATGGACATTTGGGCTCTTTCCATAATTTAGCTATTGCTGATAGTGCTACTATGAACATTGGGGTTCATGTGTCCCTTTAAATCAGCACTTTTATGTTCTTTGGATAAATACTTAGTAGTGCAATTGCTGGATCATAGGGTAGTTCTACTTTTAGTTTTTTGAGGAGCCTCCATACTGTTTTCCAGAGTGGCTGCACCAGTTTGCATTCCCACCAATAGTGCAAGAAGTTTCCCCTTCCCCTCCATTCTTCACCAACACCTGTTGTTTCTTGTGTTGTTTACTTTAGCCATTCTGACATGTATGAGATGATATCTCATTGTGGTTTTGATTTGCATTTCCCTAATGATGAGTGATGTTGTGCATCTTTTCATGTGTCTGTTAGCCATCTGGATGTCTTATTTGGAATAGTGTCTATTCATGTCTTCCACCCATTTCTTAACTGGGGTGTTTATTTTTTGGATGTTTGATAAGTTCTTCATTTTTTTAAATATTGTTTTACAGTTTATTTAGAGAGAGAGAGAGAGACCGTGCACAAGAGTGGGGGAGGGGCAAAGAGGGAGAGAGAGAATCCCAAGCAGTCTTCATGCTATCAGTGCAGAGCCTGACACAGGGCTTGATCTCACAAACCATGAAATCATGACCTTAGCTGAATTCACGAGTCAGATGCTTAATCGATTGAGCCACCCAGGCACCCAGATAAGTTTTTTATAGATTTTGGATACTAACCCTTTATCAGATATGTAATTTGCAAATATCTTTTCCCATGCTGTAGACTGCCTTTTAGTTTTGCTGATTGTTTCCTTCACTGTGCAGAAGCTTTTTGTCTTGATAAAGCCCCAGTAGTTCAGGTTTGCTTTTGTTTCCCTTGCCTTTGGCTACATGTCTATTAAGTTGCTCCAGCTGAGGTCAAAGAGGTTGCCACCTGTGTTCTCCTCTAGGATTTTGATGGTTTCCTGTCTCACATTTAGGTCTTTCATCCATTTGGAATTTATTTATGTGTATGGTGGAAGAAATTGGTCCAGTTTCTGCTGCATGTTGCTGTCCAATTTTCCCAGCACCATTTGTTGAAGAGACATTTTTCCATTGGATATTCTTTCCTGCTTTGTCAAAGATGAGTTGTGGGTCCATTTCTGGGTTTTCTATTCTAGTCCATTCATCTATGTGTCTGTTTTTGTGTCAGTACCATTCTGTCTTGATAACTACAGCTTTGCAATATAGCTTGAAATCTGGAATCATGATGCCTCTAGTTTTCTTTTTTCTTTTTTATGATTGCTTTAGCTATTTGGGGTCCTTTGTGGTTCCATAGAAATTTTAGGATGGTTTGTCCTAGCTCTGCAAAAAAAATTTTTGATGGTATTTTGATAGGGATTGCATTAAATGTGTACATTGCTTTGGGTAGTATAGACATTTTAACAATGTTTGTTCTTCTAATCCATGAGCATGGAATCCTTTTCCATTGCTTTGTGTCCTCTTCAATTTCTTTCATAGGTGTCCTATAGTTTTCAGAGTATAGATCTTTTTTAATGTTAGTTTATTTTGAGAGAGAGAGCATGCATGCAAGAGGTGGGGATGGGTAGAGAGAGAGAGAGAGAGAGAGAGAGGGAGAGAGAGAGAGAGAGAGAGAGAGAGAGAGAATCTTAAGCAGGCTCCACATTCATCATGGAGCCCAACACAGGGCTCAATCTCATGATCGTGATAGCATGACTTGAGTCAAAATCAAGAGTCGGGCACCCCTCAGAGTAGATATCTTTTACTTCTTTAGTTAAGTTTATTCCTGGGTATCTTACTGTTTTGGGTGCAATTGCAAATGGGATCAATTCCTTGATTTCTCTTTCTCCTGCTTCGTTATTTGGTGTATAAAAATGCAGCAGTTTTCTGCACATTGATTTTATATCCTGAAACTGAATTCATGTATTAGTTCTATAACCCCCATATTAATACTAATTGTTTAGGGGCGCCTGGGTGGCTCAGTCGGTTAAGCGTCCGACTTCGGCTCAGGTCATGATCTCACGGTTCGTGAGTTCGAGCCCCGCGTTGGGCTCTGTGCTGACAGCTCAGAGCCTGGAGGCTGTTTCAGATTCTGTGTCTCCCTCTCTCTCTGCCCCTCCCCTGTTCATGCTCTGTCTCTCTCTGTCTCAAAAATAAAAAAAAAAAGTTAAAAAAATTAAAAAAATATACTAATTGTTTAATTTATTGCCTTAATACCCTAGCTAAATCCACCAAAACTATATTATGATCTCTCTTCACCCTGTCCCCTAGGCCCTAAGACAACCCTGGGTGCCTAGATTGGCCCTAAAATTTTCTACAATTTAACATTCTTACTGTATTTCTTTCGATAAAGATCTTTAAAACAGTAGTTTTAATTTTGACCTCTTATGGTCCCTTCCAGCTACCCCTCCCCCCGCCATAAATCCTAAAGAATCCCTGAATAAGGCCTGAGACCGCCAACTAGCTCTGTAACAGTAAAAAGGTGAGGGTGAGTGAAATGCTATGAGTGAGGGGGCGTGGAGGGAGAGACCCGGAGGGTGGGGGAGGGAGAAGACCGCATCAGAAAGAAGAAAAAAATTGGTAGTGGGGAGACCTGGTGGAGGCTCCCCTGCAGGAGTGTGAGCCCCAGCCTGGGCACTCTAGTGGTAAGAGGAAGGTGGAAGGAGTAATCATAGGAGTCCTGTGTGAAGAAGGGGGAGGAAGGGGAGGGAGGGGTTGTGGACATAGAGGAGGGTCTGACTTGCCTCCCTCCTATGAAAGGAAGAGGACAGAAGGATAGAAGTTTTGTGAGAAGAGTGAATGGGAGGTGGGGCATGGGAGGGAGGGATGACAGGGTCGTGGAGAGGAGGTAGTGGAAAGAATATTGTGAAGGAGGCACACAGAAGTCCTGGGTGAAGAACAGGTGGAAGGATGTTGTAGGGGAGGCACACAGAAGTCCTATAAGAGAAGGCAGTGGAGGAGGAGGGGAAGGACTAATAAGTAAGTAAATAAATAAATAAATAAATGAAAATCTCATTTACTTTCATCTCTTTCATATTATTTGAAATCACTTTGTTCTTTATATAACTTCTTGAGGATGCTTAGCTAATAAGTTTTAATCACATATTTGCAATATATTCATTTAAGATGAAAAACTTTGTATGTTCCTTTAAGCTGCATCCCACAATTTTTTTTCCATAAGTCTTTTAACTGAAATGAAGCATCTATTTAGGGAAGCATACATGTTTTAAGGGTACAGCTCAATGTATTTTTGGAAAGTGAGCACAACCTCATAACCACCACTGAGATCAAGAAATTGAACATTCCCAGTGACCCAGGAGTGGCTGTTTCGCGCCTCCCCTACCCCGTGGTGTGTACTTACACTGCTTTGGAAATGTGAAGAGGCATTTTCGGTTGTCACAATACTGGGCAGGACTAAAATCATTTGTCAGGTGGCATCAGAGAGAGAAAACATCCTGCAGGGTGTGGTAGAGCTCTGCCTAACACAGAACTGTCCCACCCAAAATGCAAACAGCTTTCCCACTGACAAACATGGGAGCAGGAAAGCTCATCCTTGGGGCACCTGGGTGGCTTAGTTGGTTAAGCATCTGACTTCGGCTCTGGCCATGATCTCGCAGTTCATGAGTTCAAGCCCCACATCTGGCTCTCTGCTGTCAGCACAGAGCCTGCTTCAGATCCTGTGTCTCCCCGTCTCTGCCCCTCCTCTGCTTGCTCTCTCTCTCTCTCTCTCTCTCTGTCTCAAAAATAAATAAACATAAAAAAAACTCCTCCTTGGTCCCAGTCCGTGGTCTGTTACACCCTCCATTCCAGACTCCTCATTCCCTGGTGTTTGCAGTTACCTACCAGTACCTGTGCGTTGTCCCTCCTGATGTGTCTACCTGGAAATGCCCTTTCCCAATCAGCCTTAGGGACATGATGCAACTTTCAAAACAGCTCTTCCATAGCTTTACAGCTTGTTACGTGTCCACGCTTCCTGGCTATAAGCCCCTGGAGGACAGGAAACGTGAATTCTGGATTTCTGTGCCCCCAAACACTCAGGAAAATCCCAGGTACAATAACAGGAGTTCAAAAAAGTTTTTTTTTAATATGGATACTCAGTGGTGTAGTGTTTGTTATGTTACTTTGTGGGGTGGGAGGAAGCTTTAATACAGTGGGTAATTTGCCATGAGCATCTGTTGTGCTGTTGGTCTTGCAAGTATAGCACTCATATATACAAGGGAATAAATAATAAGTGCATAGCATGATGAATTTAACAAATGAGAACATCCCTGTAACCATTATTCGTTTCAAGGAACAAAACGTTACCTGTGTCAAAGCCTGCCAGCCAAAGACCACCAGGGACACGCCTGTGGTTGAGCAAGTTGAATTTATTACTCAGTGCAGTGAAGGAGAATGCACACAGTGTGGTGTCTCAGTAAGGGGTGTTATAAAAGACTTACAGGATATGGGGGAGGATTGAAGAAGCCAGAAGCGGATCTAGAGCAGGTGCTGTCAGGAAGCAGGGGTATCTGAAATCTATATGGTGGAAGGAATGAAGAGAGACTAAAAGTAATTGGTAAAAAGTAGGAGTCGCTCATCTTGGCTGAGAAAGGGGGGGTGCTTGATCATTTTTGTGGTTTGGACAATGTTCATGTTTTTGTTTGTAGTCAGACATGATTACAGATGTTGTCTTGATCCATCACGGTCATAGAGTGACTTTGTTTTTCTTCTGTGAAATTGTTCCTGTTCAACAGGTGAACGCCAAGGCCAAACTCTGTCAGGCCAGCTCCCTGGCATCAGGGGCTGCCCCTTTCGCACCAGCATCACAGAATTCCCCTCCTAGCTACTTCCAGGAACAGTCCCTGCAAAGGTAACCATCATCCTGACTTCTCTCAAGCTAGATTAGCTGTGTCTGTGTTTGAACTTTATCTAAATGGCATCACATGGTATGCCCTCTTTTAGGTCAGCCTTCCAGCCATCATTATCTTAGGAGATTCATCCACATTATTGCATCTACCTGTAGTTCATTTTCATTACTTTCTAGTATTCTGTTCTATAGATGTGCCACAGATCTTTTGTCCGTTCTACTGCAGATTGACCTTTCTTCTTACTCGCGGTATAATTGACATAACATTATATTAGTTGCAGGTGTACAGCATAATAATGTGGTCTTTGCATACATTGCAAAATGATCACAGTAAGTCTAGTTAACATCTGTTACCATACATAGTTACAAAAAATTCTTTTTCTTGTGATGACAACTTTTAAGATCTACTCTTTTAGCACCTTCCAAATATGAATTCTTTATGCACTTTGGACATTGGTCCCTTATCAAATATGTGATATGCAAATATTTTCTCCCATTCAGTAGGTTGCCTTTTCATTTTGTTAATAGTTTCCTTTGCTGTGCAAAATATTTTAGTGTGATGTAGTTCCACTTGTTTATTTTTGCTTTTATTTTGGTAGCAGGCATGGGGGTGGCCACACTGAGTTCTGTTTGCTTGTGGGATGTTGCATACCTGTGAGATATGCTGACCTCCAGTCAATTTGGTGGTATGAAAATGGGGCAGTTTCAAAGTTAACTGGATTCTTCCACCCTCATTTATTCCAAAAAAAAAGTTTTTTTGGTTGTGGCAGAGATCATTAAAGCAGAAGGTCCCCAATGGGGAAAGGCACATTTCAGGAGGCAGAGTTCAGCTGCCTCTCCACATCAGGGAATTGTCCTTCCTAAGTTAAACCCCAGAGGTCCCAGGGTGTGAGAAGCCAAATTCCATCATAGATGGACTCCAAACAAAAATTAACTACTCTTTACAAACGGAAACCTCGAATTTTATTCTGTTTGTTGTAGAGAGCAATGGTTACTTGAGTCAAATGTATGGAGAAGTTATTTTATTTACATTTTTTAATTTTTATTTATTTTTGAAGGAGAGAGAGACAGAGCATGAGTGGGGGAGGGGCAGAGAGACAAGGAGACACAGAATCCAAAGCAGGCCCCAGGCTCCCAGCTGTCAGCACAGAGCCCGATGCGGGGCTCGAACTCACAGACTGTGAGATCATGAGCTGAGCTGAAGTCGGACACCCAACCGACTGAGCCACCCAGGCACCCCTTATTTAAAGTTTTGATACCCAAAATCATGTTTCTAGTGTAATATAGGCTTGACAGAGACAGAAACCAAGGGCATACCATCAGTACCAGATACACCCTTCACAGCTAATATTAGCCATAGGTGGAGACTGGTGCAGTAGCCCTTAAAGGGGCCCAACAATGTCTATCCCACTCACATTAAAAAGCGAAAAGAAAAAGAGTAAGATTTTTTTTAGCTACACGACAGAGCTATTCAAAGTACACAAGTAGTAACTTTTCATCTGTTCAGTGCCAACTTTGTCTCACACTATGTACGGACAGTGAGCTCCACATTTCCTTTCACTGAGTCAGAGTCTTACATTGCCTGCTCTCCCTCACCTACCCCTGGCATCTTGATGTGGGACAGGCCAGAGTGACAGCATTCCTGCTCTGTTCTGCTCTTCTTCACCTAGGCCAGTCTGGTTCTCAGCTAGAAAATGGAAATTTGTGTACAAGGCTACTACACCAAGGAAGAGTCACTGAAGCTTTCACTTACAAGAGACCGCCATTCTCTCTGCCAGTGTGGTTAACACAGCCAGAGGCCAGAGGGGCCCAGAAGAGCCTCTGCCCACAGTTAAGTCTTTGCTGTGCTGGACAGAGTGGCTGCAGCAAAAGTTATTGGTCCATTGGGTATAGGAGAGTAGTTATAGTCGAGGAGGCAGGTCACCTGGGGGCAGATCCCAGTTCCTTCATCATCCAGCTGGGTGGCTCTTACCCAGACCCTGAGGCCCTCCCCAATTTCCCCTGTAAGTCAGGCCTGCTGCCAACCTCACAGAGGAGCTGTGAGGATTAAATGACAGCAAGTATGTAACTTCCATGGCACTGTGTCTTCCCCTAGTGATTGATCATTAGAAATCGGCTGTTCTTGTTCCAAGTCTTTTCAGAAGAACACGCAAGCCATTGACCAGTGTTCCAAGAAAAATGGATCTTCAGGTTTCACAGAGGAGACCAGGTAAAAAAAAAATCAATGATTTAAAGCAGAATATGATCAATGCGTGACCTAGATAAAGATGAACCTAATGTCATGGAGTTCAGGTCATGTTATTTTGAGCTAATTCTTTAAAAATGGGAAGATTTAGTAGACTGACTTCAGAGAGGTGAAATTCCAGGAGGGAGGCTTCACATGGACAAGAGCAAGGAGATGTGAAAGTGTGGGATGTACTTACAGCCTGAAGCCCCATCTAAGATGATTCATGAGACTTAAGACAGGAAACCCAGGGTGGGGCCCCTTCACAGGGGTGGGAATCTTATTTGGAATACACAGGAGAGTCATTGAAGGGAGAATGTGCATATAACGATCCTAACTTGCTAGTAATCACAGAAATCGTAAGATGAGGTATGGAAAGTAGCCACAGAAATTAGGTGAAGTAACGAGAAATTTTTCAGGCCCAGGTAGGAAATTTCTTTCCTCTTCCACACATTCAGAAACCCAAATCTTTGCACACTTATGGTATGCTGGGATTATGCTAAGTGAAGAGATACAGAGTACTATAAAATGGAGTCTGCTCTGGAGGAGCTTTAAAATCTATCTGGAGGGGGCACCTGGGTGGCTCAGTCGGTTAAGCATCCAACTTCAGCTCAGGTCATGATCTCGCAGTTCGTGAGTTCGAGCTCCACATCGGGTTCTCTGCTGTCAGCGTGGAGCCCGCTTTCTGATCCTGTCTCCCTGTCTCTCTGCCCCTACCCTACTCTCACATGCATGCTCTCTCTCTCAAAAATAAAAAATAAACGTTAAAAAATCTACCTGGAGGACACCCCCATAAATAGTGATTTTCACACAATAAGGAACCAAGAAGACAAATGTTGGGCTCTGGCTGGGAGGGTAGTGTGGCCCAAGGCTGCTAGCACTGAGATGGGGGAAGAATTAGGGTGGAAATGGAACTACTATAATGAAGATACCTCAAAGTGCTTTGACTCAAACAGACAGAGGCTCATTTTCCCTCCCGCAAGAGTTCAGGGTGATTGGTGGCCCTCTGTGGGTAGAGGGTAACAGGGCACACTGCTGTCCCCCAAAGCACTGTCCCTATCTGCTGCACGGTGAGACTTCTTGGGTCCCAGGCCACCAGGGGGAAGAGTATAGGTCCCATTGGCAGGGTGGTGACTGGAACTGGCTCCTGATACACTGGGAAACCATGTCACACAAGGTCTCTTGCAGTGCAGCTTCTCAGTCCCCCAGGGGCAGAGGCTGAACCCTAGTCCCTAACAGAGGATCCAGCACTTTGCCGACTGAGAAATGACTCCAAGAGTCAATGCACAACAGCATTTCAAAAGTACTATGCATCTGTCACCTGGGTGCTGCTCCAGGTGGGTTCCCAAGGAAGTGGGGGACTCGCTACAGTTGAGAAGGTGCAGAAAGGGCCCGGGGAGTGGGGATCTCAGCCACAATCTAAAGAAGTGTATTCCATTGCACGTGGACAGAAATGGTGGTGGGGCACACAGGAAGGGCTGAAGCAGAGCAGCTCCAGTGCTGGCTGGGGGTCACTCTTCCAAGAGGGTGTGAGCAGAGGTTTCCCAGACGGGGGGGACAGGGCTGGATGATCCTTCAGGGGGTAGACCCCAAGAAGCCCACTGAGTGATGGGAACAAAAGAGGGTGCTTCTCCACCCTCTGCAACAGAGAGAGGCTTGACAGGGACATGCAGGCCAGGTGGAAGCCTCCTGTTGGGGGCCAGCTGGACTCTTCCAGAGGAATCCTGAGCACGTCCCATCTTCCCAGCTATCTCTGCCAGGCTGCCAGTTTGTTGAAGACTTTGGGCTCTGCCTCCCTTTGGAAAGGAGACAACGTGTGATGGGTGGAGTCTAGGGTCAGGATGATGGCCTTTTTGTTTGGGTGAGATGGAGGGAGGAGTTGATAAAAGGAAGTATTGAGTCATTGTCCTGTTCTGGGTGAGGATTGTTAGGGACTTGTGCTCTGTCTCACACAAAGCAAAGAGAGAGGTCTCAATATGTCATTAGGGAACAGGGAAATGCTTTGTAGTGCCCTGGATGAATTTCAGTGCAGTAGAATACATAAATATAGTTCTAAAATACTCCTCAGGGCATGTGGGTGGCTCAGTCGGTTAAGCATCCAACTTTGGTTAGGTCATGATCTCCTGTTTCATGAGTTCAGGCCCCACATCAGTCTGTCTGCTGTCAGCACAGAACCTGCTTCAGATCCTCTGTCTTCCTCTCTCTGTCCCTCCCTTGATCTCTCTCTCGCTCACTCACTCTCTCTCACTCTCTCTCGCTTTCTCTCAAAAATAAATAAACACTTGGGGTGCCTGGGTGGCTCAGTCGGTTGAGCATCCGACTTCGGCTCAGGTCATGATCTCACAGTTTATGAGTTCGAGCCCTGTGTCGAGCTCTGTGCTGACAGCTCAGAGCCTGGAGCCTGCTTTGGATTCTGTGTGTCCCTCTGTCTCTGCCTCTCTCCTGCTCATACTCTGTTTCTCTGCCTCTCAAAAATAAGTAAACATTAAAACTTTTTCAAAATAGACATTAATTATATTATACATTTGGCAGTTTCTGTCCTTTTTTATCATGACTTTGCTGTGTTGCAGTAGAAGACCACATGCTCCATCACTTCTCTTCTAGGGGAAATTTTTCTAGGGCAGACTCAGAAGTTGCCCCATGGAAGAAGGTGATGTGACTACACCAAATTCCCTCCCAGGTTAGGCTTGCCTCTAACCTTTTCATTACAGCTTCTATCTCCTCTGTTGTGGGGTCTGTACATTTTTAAAGTATTCCCCCAGTAGAGTTACATTGGGTGACAGTTTCACCCAAATATTTCTGCAGCCTTATTAATGGCCTTGGTGGGCCCAGCAAATGTTATAATACCTGTGAGCAAGTAGTTGTGGATTTGGGTGGAAAGTAGTTGTGGATTTGGGTAGAGACACTCCCATGCAGAGAGTGGTTAGGTTTCTCCACGGGATGGGGCACCTGGGTGGCTTAGTGGTTAAGCATATGACTTTGGTTCAGGTCATGATGTCACAGTCCGTGAGTTCAAGTCCTGCATCAGGTGAGCACAAGCCTCACTTCAGGTGAGTTCAAGCGCCACATGGGCGAACATGAGCCCCTGTCTGGGTGAATATGAGGCCCTCTTTGAGCGAGCCCTGCTTCTCTCTCTGCCCCTCATGAGATTATGTCTCTTTCTTTCTCTCCCTGCCCCCGCCCCTTGCTCACTTGCTCTCTCTCTCTCGCTCTCTCTCTCTCTCTCTCTCTCAAAAAAAAAAAAAAAAAGATTTCTCCATGGGATCATATATGAGTTTTGTGAGAATTTTCCTTGCTGTAACACCTAAGAGCTCTGCTAGTTCACTGTGGCAGCCAATGTTACAATTGTTGCAGAGCCTGCCTCCACTCTGAGTGTAAGGTCAACTTGCCCTTGGTGTTGTGAGAGAACGTTAAAGAGGAATTCCCAAGCTGATTGAGAGAGAGAGAGAGAGAGAGAGAGAGAAAGTGGGAGAGGGGCAGAGAGAGAGAGGGAGGCACAGAATCTGAAGCAGGCTCCAGGCTCTATGCTGACAGCTCAGAGGCTTGAACCCACGTGAGGCTTGAACCCACGAACTGCAAGATCATGAACTGAGCCTAAGTCAGACACTTAACCAATTGAGCCACCCAGACGCCCCCAAAGCTATGCTATTTTTTAATTGAGGTATAATTGACATATAACATTATATTAGTTTCAGGTGTATAACATAATGATTCAATATTGTTATATACCATGAAATGATCACCACAAAAGTCTAGCTAACATCCGTCACCATATATTGTCAAAAAATTTTTTTCCTTGTTCTAAGGACTTAAAAATTTTTTTTTAATGTTTATTTAGTTTTGAGAGAGAGAGAGAGAGAGAGAGCACAAGCAGGGGACAGGCAGAGAGAGGGAGACATAGAATCCGAAGCAGGCTCCAGGCTCTGAGCTGTCAGCCCTGAGCCTGACGCAGGGCTCGAACTCACGGACCGCGAAATCATGACCTGGCTGAAGTCGGACACCTAACCGACTGGGCCACCCAGGCACCCTACCTTGTGCTAAGGACTTTTAAGATTTGCTCTCTTAGAAACTTTCAAATATGCAATACAGTATTATTAGCTATAATTACCATGCTGGACATTACATCCCCAGGACTTATTTATTTTATAATAAAAAGGTAAGTTTGTACCTTTTGACTCCTTTTACCCATTCGCCCACCTCACAACCCCTGACACTGACAGCCATCAATCTGTTCTCTATATCTATGTGCTTGGTTTTAGTTTTTGGCTTTTTTAAGATTCCACATATAAGTGAGATCATATGGTATTTGTGTTTCCCTGTTTGGCTTATTTCACTTAGAATAATGCTTTGGGGGCACCCGGCCAGATCAGTCAGTAGAGCATGTGACTTTTGATCTCAGGGTCATGAGTTCAAGCCCCACATTGGGCATAGAGTTTATTAAAATAAAATAAAATAATAGGATAATGCTCTGAAGGTCCATCCATGTTGTTGCAAATGGCAAGGTTTCATTCTTTTTAATGGCTGAATAATATTTCATTATATATGCCATATTTTTTAATCCATTCATTTATCAGTAGACACTTAGATTGTTTCCATATGCTGTCTGTTATAAATAGTGTTGTAATGCACATGGGGATGCATATATCTTTTTACATTTTTTAATGATTTAATTGCTTTTATTATATTGTTATTTTTGTTTTAATCTTTTTTCTTTTTTGATTTCAGTGTAGTTGACCCACAATGTTACAATTACTTTCAGGTGTACAACATAGTGATCCAACAAGTATATACATTATGCTAAGCTCATCTCAAGTGTAGCTACAATCTGTCACCACACAATGCTATTACAATACCACTGGCTATATTCCCTATGCTGTGCCCTTTATTCTTGGGATTTATTCATTCCACAACTGGAAGCCTGTATATTCCCCTCCCCTTTACCCATTTTGCCCAGTCCCCCACCCTACCCAGTTGGTAACCATCACTTTTTCCTCTGTATTTATAGATCTGAGTCTGCCTTTTGTTTGTTTATTCATTTGTATATATCTTTTTGAATTCATTTTTTTGGTTTCTTTGGATAAATATCTAGAAGTGAAATTCCTGGATTATATGTAGTTCTACTTTTACTTTTTTTTGACGAACCTCCACACTGTTTTCCACAGTAGCTGCACAAATTTACATTCCCACCAAGAGTGCACAAGTGTTATCTTTCCTCCACATCCTCACCAAAACTTGTTATTTCTTATAACTGCCATTCTAACAGATGTGAGGTGATATCTCATTGTGATTTTGATTTGAATTTCCCTGATGATTAATGATGTTGAGCATCTTTTCTGTGTCTGTTGGCCATCTGTATGTCTCCTTTGGGAAACTGTCTATTCATGTTCTCTGTCCATTTTTTAACAGGATTGTTTTTTTGATGTTGAGTTATATATGTTCTTTATATATTTTGGATACTAACCCTTTATCAGATATATCATTTGCAAACATCTTCTCCCATTCACTAGGTTGCCTTTTTTGTTTTGTCAATGGTTTGGGTTTTTGTTTTGTTTTGCCGTGCAAAAGCTTTTTATTTTAGTGTAGTTCTAATTGTTTGATTTTGCTTTTGTTCCCTTTGCCTTAAGGGATATAGCTAGAAAAATGTTGCTACAGCCAATGTCAGAGAAATTACTGTCTATGTTACCTTCCAGGATTTTTTTATGGTTTCAAGTCTCATGTTTAGATCTTTAATCCATTTTGAATTTATTTTTGCATATGGTGTAAGAAAGTGGTCCAGTTTCATTCTTTTGCATGTTGCTGTCTAGTTTTCCCAGTGCAGCTAACATCCTACTCAGTGGTGAAAAATGGAGATATTTTCCTCTAAGATCAGAAACAGGACAAAGATGTCCACTCTCACCACTTTTATTCAACATAGTACTGGAAGTCCTAGTCACAGCAGTCAGACAAGAAAATGATATGAGTCATTCATATTGATAAGGCAGAAATTAAAATGTCATTATTTTCAGATGACACAATACATATGCATAGAAAAACCTGAAGATTCCATCAAAACCCTACTAGAAGTAATAAATTCAGTAAAGTTTAAGGATACAAAATTAACACCCAGAAAATAATATTGTTTCTATACTCTAGCAACAAAGTAGCAGAAAGAGAAATTAAGAAAACAGTTGCATTTATTATTATACCAAAAAGAATAAAACACCTAGGAATAAACTTAACCAAAGAGGCAAAAGTCCTGTACTTAGAAAACTATAAAACATTGATGAAAGAAATTGAAACTGACAAAAATGGAAAGATATACTTTGCTCATGTATTGGAAGAATTAATATTGTTAAAATGTCCATGCTACCCAAAGCAATCTATAGATTTGATGCAATTCGTATCAAAATACCAACAGAGGGATGCCTGGGTGGCTCAGTCAGTTAAGCATCCGACTTTGGCTCAGGTCATGATCTCGCAGTTCGTGAGTTCGAGCCCCACGTCGGGCTCTGTGCTGACAGCTCAGAACCTGGAGCCTGCTTCGGATCCTGTGTCTCCCTCTCTCTCTGCCCCTCCCCACTTGTGCTCTGTCTCTATCAAAAATAAATAAAATATAAAAAAACAGGGGCGCCTGGGTGGCGCAGTCGGTTAAGCGTCCGACTTCAGCCAGGTCACGATCTCATGGTCTGTGAGTTCGAGCCCCGCATCAGGCTCTGGGCTGATGGCTCAGAGCCTGGAGCCTGTTTCCGATTCTGTGTCTCCCTCTCTCTCTGCCCCTCCCCTGCTCATGCTCTGTCTCTCTCTGTCCCAAAAATAAATAAAAGTTGAAAAAAAATTAAAAAAAAAAAAACAATAAAAAAAACTTAAAAAAAACCCAAAAAACAAAATACCAACAGAATTTTTCACAGAGGTAGAAAAATGATACTAAAACTTCTATGGAACTACAAAATACCCAAAAGCCAAAGCAATCTTAAAAAAAAAAAAATGAACAAGGCTGGAGGTATCACAATCCCAGATTTCAAGATATACTACAAACCTATAGTAATCAAAACAGTATGGTGGCGGCACAAATATAGACACATAGATCAGTATAACAGAATAGAGACCCCAGAAATATACTCACACTTACTTAACAAAGGAGGCAGGAATATACAGTATGGAAAAGAGTCTCTTCATTAGATAGCGTTTTCATTTTGTTGATGATTTCCTTTTTTTTTTTTTTTGCATTAGCTTTTAACATTATGTAGTCCCACTTATTTATTTTTGCTTTTGTTGCCTTTGCTTTTGGAGTCAGATCAGATCCAAAAAATCATCACCAAGACAGATGTCACATAGCTTCCTGTCTGTTTTCTTCTAGGAGTTTTATGGTTTCAGGTCTTAAATTCAGCTGTTTATTCCATTTTGAGTTGGTTTTTATGCATGGTGTAATATAGTCTAATGCTTTTGCACGTTGCTGTACAGTTTCAAGAGCCTTTATTGAAGAGACTGTCCTTCTAGCATGTGATGCAGTCCCTAATGGCTTTGTTCTCTGCCATGACAGTTCCTCTATTAATGATCCATTTTCGGGGTGCCTGGATGACTCAGTCAGTTAAGTGACTGACTCTTGATTTCAGCTCAGGTCATGATCTCATGCTTCATGAGATTTAACCCCACATTGGGCTCTGTGCTAAGTGTAGAGTCTGCTTGAGATTCTCTTTCCCTCTCCCTCTGCCCTTCCCCCACTCATTCTTTCCATTCTCTCTCTCCCTTTCTCTCTCACTCAAAATAAATAAATAAAACATCTAAAAAGTTTTCTTCAGAGGAGAGGAAGATGGTGGTGGCATAGGAGGACCTTAGGCTTGTCTCATCCCACGAACACAAGATAACCATCAAATCATCCTAAATATGCCAGATATCAGCCTGAACACTGACAGAACACACTCCACAACTAAAGGGAGAGAAGAAGCCACACCGAAGAGGGTAGGAAGTACAGAGATGTGGTTTAGGGGAGAAACAGATCGTGGCTGCTGCAGAAAGGAGGGAACCATGGTCCTGGAGAAGGGTGAGAGAGAGAGGAACACACAATGAGAATGTTTCCCCAAAACTGTTGGCTTGGAAAAGAAGAGGGGCTGATTTTTGTGAGTTCTTACAACCAGTGGGGCCTGGAGTTTTAAGTTCAGCAGCCTTGGCTGAGATAGAGCCTGAAAGGCACTGCGCTGCTCCTGGAGAGAAGGCAGGGAAACCATTCAGAGGCAGACAGTGTTGGAACAGTGATCTGAAGAGCTCCTGGGGCACACAGTGAGGGAGATTATTCAGTCTTCTTGCAGTGGATCCCTGAGAGGCATATAATTTTTCCTAATGTTCTTTTATAATTATTTTTTATTTCTGTGGTGTTGGTTTTTATTTATCCTCTTTAATTTGTGATTTTTTAAATTTATTTCGGTACTTTTTCTTTTCTTTTTGCTGAGTCTGTTTAGAGACTTTCTAGAGTATGGCTACTGCAGCTTTATTTTGACATTCATTATGTGATAAATGTTTCTCCATCCCCTCACTTTCAATCTGCAGGTGTCTTTAGGTCTAAAAGGAGTCTCTTGAAGGCAACATATAGATGGGTCTTTTTTTCAACCATTCTGACACCCTATGTCTTTTGATTGGAGCATTTAGTCTATTTACATTCAGAGTAATTATTGATAGATATGTATATTGTGCCATATTTTTACTTGTTTATGGACATTTCTCTGATCTTTTCTTGTCTTTATCACTTTTGTTCTCTCCTTTGTGCTCAAATTGTTCTCTTTTATATTTCTTACAGGCCTGGCTTAGTGGTCATGAACTCCTTTAGTTTTTGTTTATCTGGGAAACTCTTTATCTCTCCTTATATTCTGAATGCAGCCTTGCCAAAAACAGTATCCTTGGCTGCAGATTTTTCCCACTCAGCACTTTGAATATATCATGCCACTCCCTTCTGGCTTGCCAAGGTTTTTGTTTTTTTTTTTTGTTTGTTTTTTTTGATAAATCTGCAGCTAGCCTTATGGGTCTTCCCTTGTAAGTTAAGAACTTGTTTATTATTATTATTATTTTTTTACCATGAATGCTTTTATTTAATCATTTTTGTTTACAACTGAAACTCTGGGAACTCAAAGTTAACATCCTTGCCCATGAGCTTCTTATAGATGCCAGAGAAAGTTTCAATCTTGTATTCCACATTGTTCTGCTGTGCTTTATCCCAATGTACCTTTATGAGCTGGCTGCCATCCAGTTTCACATGGATTCTCTTGCCTACAAACTCGCTTGGGAAAAGTAAGTCCTCCAGGATCACATCGTGCATGGCTATCAATGTGCGGCTCCTGGGACGCTTTTGCTTATTTTTTGTACAGCTTTTTCGAGTTGACTTAGAATTCTCCTCTGAGCAATAAAGACAACATGCTTCCCACTGAACTTACATGACAATCAGCACAGAGTCTCTATCTTCCCATCAATAAATTCATCATCTGTGTAAAATTTTATTTTTAAGTAATCTATACACCCAAACTGGGGCTTGAACCCACAACCCCAAGATCAAGACTCGCATATTCTACTGCTGAGCCAGTCAGGCACCCCTAGCTAGGACTTGTTTTGTCCTGCTGCTTTTTAATTTAATTATAATATGTCTTGGTGTTGGCCTACTTTTGTTGATTTAGATGAGAGATCTCTGTGCCTCTTGGATCTGGATATCTTTTTCCTTCCCCAGAATAGGATGTTTTCAGCTATTATTTCCTCAAATAAATTTTCTGCTCCCTTTTCCCTCTCTTCTTCTGGGACTACTATAATACAAATGTTATTACGTTTGATGGAGTCACAGAGTTCCCTAAGTCTATTCTTGTGTTGTGTAATTCTTGTTTCTCTTTTTTTGTCCGCTTCGTTGTTTTCCATTAATTTGTCTTCTAATTCCTCTGCTTCTTCCAGCTTACTGTTCACTGTATGAAGCTTATTTCCAATCTCATTTATTGAATTCTTCCTCTCTAACTGATTCTTTTAAAACTCTTCTATCTCTGTGGTAAGGGTCTCATAAGTATCTTCTATTCTATGAGTATCCTTATGATTGTTGCTTTAAATTCTCCATCAGACTGGGTGGCTCAGTCAGTTAGGCTTCTGACTTCAGCTCAGGTCATGATCTCTCAGTCCATTAGTTCAAGCCCCACATCCAGCTCTGTGCTGACAGCTCAGAGCCTAGAGCCTGCTTTGGATTCTGTGTCTCCCCCTCTCTCTGCCCCTCCCCATCTCACACTTGGTGTCTGTCTCTCTCTCTCTCTCTCAAAAATAAATAAACATTAAAAAAAATAATAAATTCTCCATCAGGCATGTTACTTATATCTGTTTTGCTTAGATCTCTGGCCATGGCCTTTTCTTGTCCTTCATTTGGGATAAATTCCTCCATCTTGGCATTTTATCTAAGTCTCTTCCTTCTTCTCTGTGTTAGAATAGCCAGTTATGTTTCCTATTTCTGAGAATAATGACTTTATAAAGAAGAGGTCATGTAGCACTCAGGGAATGTTTCTGGTATGTGCTTCATGCACTGTGCTCTTGTATTCTAGCTGCTCTGTCCTTCAGGCCAGGCATCTGCAGAAGCTCTCCTTGTTTCTTGTGGACACTGTTTGGTCCCTGGTCTAAATGTAGTCGGTATTGAGTAGATGTGCTCTGGTCTGCTTGTGAAATGAGACCTGACATCACCGCCACCAGAACTGAGGCCTCCATCTCCTCAGCAGCTTTCTGATGCCTCCAAATATTGTCTTTTATCCACTTTTTTATTTGACCTCAGCAGGAAAGTTGGTCTGCTAAAAGCTTCTCTGTCATCACCAAAAGCAGAAGTTTCTCTAATTAGATTTTTGTTTCTCGTCCAACATGTAACGTAAACCAGGTTGAATGCAGGCATTCTTTTTGTGAACAGAGAAGATGTTCCCACAAAACGTTTCCTCATCATCCAGGGATGGCTACTTAGATGGAGTCATGTGTCATTACAAAATCAGTGATGTTTGAGAATGAGGAAGAAACTTAGCTTTCAAAACCTAAAAATAAAAGATACCGTGTAGGACACAATAATCATAAGTACCAAATTGTCTGGGGGAGCCTTCCTTGCCCCCAGAGACCAGGTGGCTGTAATTCTCCAATATCACATCTCCACACAGAGTTTTATGAGCAGGGCCCAGGTGCTGCCACTCTTGCCAGGTGAAGTCCTCAACCTTATCTTCAAATGTCACTTATCTTGTGATTGCTCCATCTGAAATGATCATCTGTTAGAGAAGGTCATCAAGAGGATGTGACCACCAGGTGGCCTGTGAGCTAGAACCAGGCTGTTGGAGGCTCCTCACCTCCTCTCCTGTCATGTCCTTGGAATGTATACTCTGCCCACCATTCCCAAGTGAGAGCTGTTTGCAAGGATGCAGCCTTAAGAGAGTGATGTGTTGTGGAGACTACTTGGATTGTATACATGACTAAACCCCCTTAAGGCCTCTCTATAAACTGTTAAAATTCGGGCAGGCAGACACGGAGATCTGATCATCTTATGACCACCTAAGACAAGCCTCATAAGTTCCCTTGCTTATTAAAGCTGTCACTTACCAATATGGAGTGGGTTGTCTCTTTCTTTGGTCTCATTGCACTCCATGAATGGGGGCCAGTTTGTGAAACAATAATTGGTGAGCCAAACAAAAGTCCAAACAAATGCATTGGTTTGCAACCCTCTTGGGAGCTCCCAGAGTACAATCTGAAACTGGCCACTGGTACTCAGAGGACAGGGAGAGAACAAAGGAAGAGGCAGGCCACTCCAGGTTAGTATGTAGCAGGTTTAATAAGCAAAGGAAACTTACATACAAGATTTATCTTAAGCAGAAGCAAGATGAGTATATCCCTGCACCTATCCAGCAAATCTTAAAAATTTATATAGAGAGAAGCTTTAACTGTGTTTAGTCAAGTATACTACGCAGATGTTCTCAACACCACATCATTATCTCTGGACAGATTTGGATCTCTTTGGGGCCTATCTTTGGAGAAGCCTCTGGGAGTAGGAAAGGCAAATGGAACCTGAACTTCAAAGAAAGGGTGGGAAGTAAGGGGCCTTCAATTGCCCTGTGTCCAGCTTACAGGTTAACTGTCAAATACTTCCTCTTGATGACTTTCTCCAACAAAATGGGCCTTGGGAAAAAGACACCCATAGGGGAAATCCCGAGGTGGCCATCAACCTCTCTGTGGGTAAGGGTGGCCCAGATATTAGATGCTTGTGGACTACTATGTGAGTAGGGGGATGCCCCATAACACTCGCTGGTTTGATGTGCTTGTTTGAGGAACAATGCAGAGTGTACTGCAGCAGAGAATAGAAAAAAAAATGGCTGCCGCAGTTGGCTGACCACCTCTGTAAACAGTTCATCTGCCCAACTAGAGGCTGAAACTCAAGTTAGAAAGTTGGGAGAAGAGCTGAAATTAGAAAAGGACATGCAGTTGTCCACTACTTTGCTACGTTTGGGGCTGACAGACAAGGTGGGGGAACAGGATAATAAGTTGGAGACCTTAGCATGCCATTTTGCAAAGCTAGGAGGGTACAAGCTGCTACAGATTAAGGTCTGAACACTTGTGGAAAAATCTTATTAGGATGCTGAGAGGTGGAATCCCTGGGAAAGTGAGGAGAGTGGAGAGGAGGGTATTGTGGTGATTGACAGTGGAAGAGACAAAGTGCCCCATGCTATATGACCCCTGATACAAAGGAAAATTTTAAATAGTAATTATCCTGACTTCTTTTTTTAATGTTTTATTTATTTTTGAGAGAGACAGAGAGAGAGAGAGAGAGAAAGAGAGAGAGAGAGACAGAGTGTGAGTGGACGAGGGGCAGAGAGAGGGAGACACAGAATCTGAAGCAGGCTCCAGGCTCCGAGCGGTCAGCACAGAGCCTGATGCAGGGCTCGAACCCATGAACTGTGAGATCATGACCTGAGCTGAAGCTGGATGCTTAACCAACTAAACCACCCAGGTACCCCGCCCCCCCTTCCCCCCCCTCCCCCGACTTCTGATAATAGAGAAATATATCCCAAACCCCCTAGGAAAAAAATTTGCATTCTTTCTCTGTCCCTTAAGATTGTAAATCTCATCCTGTCTTTGAAAAGTAAACACCCCAGGAGATAACTAAAACACTGCCCACGATTGCCTGAGACTGAAGAGAAAAAAGGGGAAATAGGCTTTGAAAAATACTACTACAGAAGCTACGTTGCCCCAAATCCATCCCACAGTTTAAAGAAGGTTACTTGTTAAGGGCAAATACAAATCATAAGTCCCCACAAATGTTAATGAAAAGTTTTAGCCAGGTAAGTGGGTAACCTTAACTTGTTCCATCTGATAAGTTTTAATATCAATAATGTGCTCATGTAAAACTAAAACTTAATTTTCTTTCTTCTGCTAAAAGAACAAAGTTTTCTTGTACTATTGATCTGTTCTTAATGAAGTCGTGAAAGGTTTTTCTTACCTTTTAAGTAATCTGCCTCGAAAACAAAGATTCTATGTTTTATCAAAATAATTTCCTGTGTTCAATGTTGTCTTTATGTCTTTGATTACTTAAGAAAACAGTATTCTCGGGGCGCCTGGGTGGCGCAGTCGGTTAAGCGTCCGACTTCAGCCAGGTCACGATCTCACGGTCCGTGAGTTCGAGCCTCGCGTCGGGCTCTGGGCTGATGGCTCAGAGCCTGGAGCCTGTTTCCGATCTTGTCTCCCTCTCTCTCTGCCCCTCCCCTGTTCATGCTCTGTCTCTCTCTGTCCCAAAAATAAATAAACGTTGAAAAAAAAAAATTTTTAAAAAAAAGAAAACAGTATTCTCTATTGAAACAGCTAAGGTTTTGTAACAATGTAACTTTCTGTATTTGCTTTTGAAGTCTTTGTTACTGATTAAATGGACAACTAAGTATTGTTTCACAGTGATCTATGATTCTGTTTAATGAAGTGTTTTAAATTATTTTGATATTTTTAGGGGCGCCTGGGTGGCTCAGTTGGTTAAGTGTCTGACTTAGGCTCAGGTCATGATCTCATGGTTGGTGAGTTCAAGCCCACATTGGGCTCTGTGCTGACAGCTCAGAGCTTGGACCCTGCTTCAGATTCTGTGTCTCCCTCTCTCTCTGCCCCTCCCCCACTCGTGCTCGCTCTCTCTCTCTCTCTCTCTCTCTCAGAAATAAATAAACATTGAAAAAAATTAAAAATTCTTTCGATATTTTTGACAAATGTCACAAAAATCAAATTCTGAAGTTTTTTTTACTTCAAACTAACTGGGATTTTCTAGACGATCCCTGGAACATCTCAAAAGATGTGTTCTCTCCTTATAAAAGGAAGATATTAAACTAATTAGGCTTATTTGATATGTTAAATTACAAGGGAAGCATTGTCAAATAAGAAGTGATGCTGAACTTTCATTAGGTTATATTTATGTATGTTATATAAGTGCTCCAGAAATTGTATGAAATTTCTAAAACTCTGATATGCCCTGGTATAATGTTATCAATCATAATTCTAGTTATTTTTTTGTTTTATTTTATTTTTTATTTTTTAAAATTTACATCCAAATTAGCATATAGTGAAACAACGATTTCAGGAGTAGATTCCTTAATGCCCCTTACCCATTTAGTCCATCCCCCCTCCCACAACCCCTCCAGCAACCTTCAGTTTGTTGTCCATATTTATGATTCTCTTCTGTTTTGTCCCCCTCCCTGTTTTTATATTATTTTTGTTTCCCTTCCCTATGTTCATTCTAGTTATTTTTTAAAGGATGTCACAGAAATAGCAAACTTTCCCCCAGATCTTTCTTACCACTTTTCTCAGACTCCTTCTCTCCCAGCAGAGCCTCAGAAAGCCTGTCACTCCCTGCCTTTTCTCCTGGGCCATAGCAACACTTTTCTTGGTGTGTTTTTGCTACATATGCCCTTTTTGTATAAATAAAATATAATTTAGAGTTGTTCTCTCAAAAAAAAGAAAGAAAAAAAGGAAAAACTTTCCTTGTCAATTGGATTTTAATGAACTCTCATCAGATCTTTAATCATGACCATTTTTAAGTCTTTTGTCATCTACAGACAGTTATTCTTTTTCTGTACTGCTTTTTCAAAAGTGTTACTGCAAAAGTGTTCCTACAAAAGTGTTTCACCTTCAAGGAAATTCGCGGAAAAGACTCTAACAGGTACTGGTTTCTGGTAACTAAGAACTTGCCTTCACGTGGGAGGAACAACAATGGACCTTTCAAGTGCTTCCCTAAGGCTACTTGCACAGCCCCATAGTGTGTCATGGGAGGGTAGCCGGAGACCTGTCCCTGTTCTCTTTCCCCACATTGGGTAAAATGAGCCCATTACATTGATGATATAATGTTAACATGTGAAGATTTTCTTCTGCTGTAGGACACTCTACTGACTTTTCTGGAACATCTGTAAGAGGATGAGTCATTGAACCCACAGATAATTCAAGTCCCAGGCACAAAGGTAGTTTTTGGAAGTTGTTTGGGTAAGATACTCATTGTCTCAGACAATGAACTTGTGACAGTGTCTTATGATTGATAAAATATAAGCCTATCCAACCCCTAAGAACATGAAAGAAATGCAAGCCTTTGTAGGAATTTTGGGTTTGGGGAGGACTTTTGTTCTCCACTTGGCACAGTGCCTTCCTTCATCCCTTATACTGCCTGGTAAAGAAAGGGCAGGTGTGGGACTGAGGATCAAAACAGCAAGACCCCTTTGAGAAGACAAAAATACTAATGAAGCAGATAAAAGCTATGGGAATCTCCCAAGCCTGTAGGGCTACCCATTGAGTTAGATGTGACTCCAGGAGATATAGATTGGGTACTGTGGCAGAAGCAACAGGAGAGAGAACCCATAGGATTTTGGTCCCAGCTCTGGAAGGGGGCAGAAGCCCAACATACCCCCATAGAGTGACAGCTTCTAAAGGTATACACAGCACTCCTTCAGGTAGAGCCTCTCATGAAGAAAAACATATCATGGTAAGAACTTGCCTCCCTATCGAAGGGTAGGTTGAGAGTATGCTCCATCTACCCATCTCCGCCATGGTTCAAACCCCCACTTTGACTAAGTCACATGCCTATTTGTGACAGAAGAGTATCCCGTCTCTCAGCCCACTGGTTATAGAAATGCAGGTGCTACTAGGCCCTTTAGAGTATGTAGATCCTCCAAATGCCCATGCCCCTACTCCTGTGGCAACTCTGCAGCCTGTAGAGTGGGAGTGTGGGTAATTCCTGTCGATGCCTGGTATACAGATGCCTAAAAACAGGACCAAGCCACAGAAGCCATAAGGCTGAACTCAGAGTAGTTTGGTGATTGCTCATGAGCCCCAGCTGTTAACCCTTGGCACTGACAGTTGGGCTGTTCTAAAGGGGTTAACCCTATGACTTGGACAATGGGAAGCCAAGTAGTGGATGATCATGAATAACCCTCTTGGGGTCAGGATAGGTGGAAAGGCATTTAGATTCACCTTTGAGAACCTGAGGCAGTCTTTTCAGTCTTCTACATCCTAGGTCATAAGGCACTGACACCCCCTGGCATTCAGGCAGCTGATGCCCCAGCTTGAGTACAAGCTCTAACAACAGACTCTTCAATAGATATAACAGATTAGGTGCATAGCAACAGTGGCCACCATAGCACCCATGTGGGGTGGCATATTGCCCTTGAAATGCAGTGACTTGGTCAATGCAATAGCAGCATGTCCCTGTATGTTCTAAACAGTGCCCAAGGCAGCTGCTGATAAAAGTCTGAGAACATCCATGGGAGTTTTCAACTGGTGAGAGATTAGCAAATTGATTATATTGGTCTCCCTTCCTCTGAGTGAAGGTTCTAAATATGCCTTTGTTTGTATGGACACTGCATCTGACCTAAGATTTCCCCCATCACTGTGCAAACCAGGCTGCCACCATTAGGGGATTAGAAAAGCTGCATAAGTACAGATACCCTCATTGACTAGACAGTTATGGGGGTCACAGTCCAAAGGTCATAATGTGCAAGATTGGGCAAAAGAATGTGGCATTCAACAGAGGTTCCATCTCCCCTGTAACCCACAAGCAGCAGGACTGATAGAAAGGAAGAATGGAATATTAAAGCAGCAGATTAAATTACTAACAAGTAGGGGTGTGCCTGGCTGTCTCAGTTGGTGGAACATGCAACTCTTGATCTTGGGGTCATGAGTTCAAGCCCCACATTGGGCATGAAACCTACTTGAAATTAAAAAATTTTAAGTGAAATAAATTACTAACAGGTAAAACCACATTGGCCAGGTGAACTAAAGTACTATTGTAGCCTTTAAAACATTAATGATCAACCAGTAGGGCCTGTTGCCCCCTATGCCAGTCAGGGGACAATTTCTGAGGCACCCAACACTAATAAGGTATGGAAGTCATAGGAGACAGCCATTGCCCTAACTTTCACCATGGATCAGCATGCTATGCTGCTCAGAACACACCTAGGAAAGGCATTACCTACTGGAATTTGCAATGGGACATTTCACCAGGATGGTCAAGTTCCTAAAATTTCCAATCTACCTTTCCTCAAGGCCAGGTGGGCACATTCTGTTTTCCACTAGTATGATCATCTGGCCACCATCCTTGTCCCCTCCATTGGCCTGGAGGGTGTTATAGCATGTATAGAAACCTTACTAAATTCACCCAACAAAATGATAGCATAGTCTTCATTTTATTTAATACTGCAATGTCTCTAATGAAAAAACTGTCCTCCAGAAAAAGATTGCCTTGGACATTATTACTGCTTTGCAAAGAGGCACCTGTGCCATTATCCAGTGTTGTGTGTTCATACCTGATGAGTCTGCTAATGTACCACCCTTATTAAATCACATGAGTGTACAAGTGAATGTCTTGAGTGACCCATCCCCAAGCCTATAGGAATTAATAACTCAGTGGCTTGGGTCATGGGGTTCTTGGTGGAAAAAACTTGAGGAATTATCTTAATCTGGGTTTCCTTTTGCATGTGCCCATACTGTTGCTGTGGGTGTCTGCCTACAATGCAGCCAGATAGCCTCCAAAGGAGCTTCTTCCATGCTAGTGATACCTCTTGCTGACTGATCAGGGCCCATTTCAGAAGAGGGGCATGTGTAAGATTATAAGAGCCAGTCACAAGGGCTGGAATGTCGGAGGAGGTCATCAAGAGGACATGACTTCCAGTTGATTCGTGAGCTGGACCCAGGCAATGAGAGGCTCCTCACCTCTCCTGTCCTTGGAATGTACACTCTGTCCACCATTCTCACAGTGGGAGCCATTTTCAAGGATGCAGAATTCAGAGTAGTGTGTCAATATATGGCTGGTATATGTGACTGAACCTAGTTAAGGCCTCTGTAAACTTAAGATCCTGGCTGGCAGGTGTGGAGATCTACTCATCTTGCAGTCACCCAAGACAAGCCTCATAGGTAATTTCCCTTGCTTATTACCACCTACCAATCAGAAATAGTCTGCCTCTTTGGTCTCTCCTTGCCCTCTGTGTACAGGGGCCAGTTAGCAAACCAAAATCATCCCTAGGTGATGAAAAGATATATGGGACCTTCTTGCCTGTAAAGTGCTGAAAATGTTCAGGGGTGAAAAGGTCCTGATCCCTTTTGGACGCTGGAGGTGCTTGTTCTCTCACCTCCCAAGAGAAATGGCTAGAGTTCACCAGGATATATATAATTGGGCAGCTTTGTTATGTAGTCCATGAAGCTACCCCTTTCTCAGTATTCAGAGGCCCCCAAGTCCAAGCAGGTGCCGTAAATTCTGAATCATGTCCTCTTACAATTGATCAAGTTACCAAACCAGACCTGATCTTCACATTTGAGAAAGAAGAGCCTTGGATGGCAGAAAAACCTAAAGTTGCATAGGTGAGTGAGAACTAGGAAGACTAGGGATGGTGCATGGAAGGTTCCAGCTGGTGAGGGAGGTTTCTTTGACATGCCATCAACATACCTTTGGTCTTCCTTAAAGGAGAGGAGGTAGGCCTCCAATGATTGTAGGACGTGGGTGTGAACCCCTCACAGATTAAATGACCTTTCCACATCCATCCCTCCCCCCCGCCATATTCTTTACTTAGCTTTGAGAAAGAACCATGCCTGCCTTCTTTGTCCTCAGAATCTTGTAGCTGCCTCTTTCAGCTGGAACAAGCCCTTCTAGGTCATACTCCCTTTCCCTGGCCTTTGCATTTTCTAACCCTCCAGTTATCACCTGTCCCTTTTCTTATGCATTCCAGCACCTATATATGTCCTTCACTTTGTGACCTTTGTTTCTTCTTCCTTCTCTCACCCTTGTGAGAAGCCCCAAGCTGTTTTCTCCCTGTTTTACAATCAGATTCCACCCCACCTACATGTAAACTCCTTTCAAGGATCTCCATTACATGGCCCCATCTGTTAGTCTTCTGTTCCCCAAAATTGAAGCCATGGTGTTTTCTAGTTGATGGCAGTACAAAGAAAAACAGTTTCTGTGTTTGAGCTTATATTTAGCAGCCTTGCAAAATTCACTTAAGTCTATTTCTAGATGCTTTTGGGTTTTTCTGTGTGTGTGTCATCTGTAAAAATTGAGAGCTTTATTCCTTTCATGACTCCTCTCCTGTCTTGCTGTATTTCATGAAGGCCTCCAGTACAGTATAGTGTTGAATAGAAGTGGGCACAAGAAGCCCCCTAGTCTCATTCCTAATCTCAGGGGAAAAATTTTTACTGTCACCATTAAGTTTTTGTTGTCTTAATACACCCTTTATCAGACTAAGCAAATCCGTCCTATGCTAGTTTGCTAAGAATTTATATATGGATGGGTATTGAATCGTATGAGATCTCCTTTTCTGCATCTATAGAGATTACATGATTTTCTCCATGAATTACATTGACTAAATGATCTTAATTGGCATAAAGTTTTTTCATAATTTCCTAATTTTTTTAATGTTTATAAAATCTGCAGTGAAGTCCACTATATCATTCCTAATTTGAAAATTTGTGTTTTCCCATTTTTTTCTTGAACAGTCTAGGGTTTCTCACTTTTATTAATCTTTTCAAAGAATTCCCTTTGATTTTCGCTTATTGCTTGTCCTCTAGAGGACATGAAAACAAGTATGATGGAGGAAACTCCTCAGTGTTAAGCATAGATAGGAAGCTAGAAGCTTGAGATATACCAAAACTCATAAGGTGTGAAGTATAAAGAATGAGTAAGCAAGCTGCTTTTGAAGCACAGGCAGAATTCATAAGATGTGTTATATACAGTTGGCAAGTAAGTTAGTAGGTGATAGGATACACTAAAGATAAATAGAATGGAATATATGATGGAACAAACAAGTGTTAAAGATAGTAAGGAATGCAAAGACCAGGTCATAAGGTATCCTAACACCTGAGCCAACAGCTAAGTTTTACTTAAATTCACCACTAGTTGGTGACGCTCAGTATTGTTCCATGGATCACAGATAAAACCCGGGACTGTGCAGGAAGTTATTGGTGAGTTACAGTGGAGGCAAACAGGGTATGTCAATGCCCCTGAGCATTTTCAGTCTGACCAGGCCCCTTGTTTCAACTTCAAACTCTGGTCCTCATAATCCAGGAGGCTGATGCAAGAGAGAGGGAAACACAAAGGGAGAGCAAAGATAAGGTGTATGAACATTACATAACAAAGGATTCAGGAAATGTGGTCCTTCACCCTGTTTGTATCCTATTCCAAACTTACCCATCTCTTCCCCTTTGCTTCTTGGTGGGTTTTTAAATACATATATCTTAGTGTTTTTAAACTGACAATAAGCCACATGCCTTGAGCATTTTATTTTGGTCTGTGAGCCCTTCTATTCTAAGACCCCTGGGATAGCTTGCCTGGTAGTATATATTGGAGTCCATCACTGTATCAAGGGAATGTCTCATATTAACAATTCCCAAAGGATGAGGTGAGAAAAGATCATAATTCACAGCTGTGGACAGTTTGTCTTATTTACTAAAGAAATAAGACAATATGAAGTAACTGGTTAAAATATTGGGGGCCCAATACTGATCTGGGTGGTTATAGGGCCAATCAAGGGTCACAGGACCGATCTTAGGGATTCCAGGGTAGTCTTGAGGGTCCTAGGAAACAAGTTGAAGAAACATCATTATGTATATCATTTTAGAGATTTTAGCTAAAGCAAGAAGACAAATAACTGGCATAAATAATGGGAGACAGGATTCAGGGCTGGCCTATGGGCACAGCAGAGCTGATTTGGGGGTGCTATCGGGGATACATTTGTGATAGGGCCTCTCCCTCTCCCAATGTATACAAATAAGAACAAGAACATAGAACATGGAAGGGACATTTGTTGAGCACTGTGTCCCAAGCATGGGCTGTTCCCATCCTGTATACCTGTAATCACCGTGGGGTCCTCAGGGCAGCGCCTCTTTGTGCAGAAACCCGTGACCACCTCCTGCCTCCTCCACTCAGTCCTCACCAAACCCCCATCACCAATACCATCAGATCCCGCATCACTGAGACCCCAAAACCCTACGGCCCAACACAAGTCCCTGTTACGACAGATCCAGTGGTCTGTCCCTCGCTGATACCCATATTCTTCCTCTTCATACTTGCTAATGGTCTGCCATATTTTGCCGCCTGTCTGACTGCTCTTTACTCTGCCCCGTTCACCATCATTCCCACTAGGTTTTCTATCCCAACTTACTCCACTCTATCCACATTTTCAACCCACTTTCTGCCCATTCACTCAAACTACTCACTCCCACTCTTCCCAGCATTACTCATATTGACTTATATTCTACTCTTCTCCAGTAACTCACCCCACTGGCTATTTATACAATTTTCTCCTACTCTTCCCTGTTTGCCCCCACTCTGCCCCCTCATTACTCCATTCCTTCACACCTGGCCCTTCCTTACCCTCTTCTATTTTCCCCTAATTCCAACCCACTTATCCACATCCTGCTGTTCACCCCCACCCTTTCCCCCTAGGTCCATGCCCCATTCACTTCCACTCACACACATGGCCCATTCGTTTGCCATCTGTGCCCCAGGAAGCAGGAGTTCATAATCAACCTGGAATGGTAAGATCTGACCCCTATCCACGCCCCACTTCAGGATGACCTGAAACCCCAGGAATATTCTTTATTTAGCGGGAAGATGAAATGCTTCATTTTTAGTGCTTTTGGGCATCATTCTCTCAGCAGACTGTACCAGAAGCAAGTAAGTCAGTCCCACATTTCTTCCAAGCTCTTTCTCCCTGGAAAGGCACTAAATGTGACATATCTGACTCACATAGCTCATAAAAAGTGAGTCCATGCTTCATTTTCTTGCAGGATAATTTAGGGGAAAAAACAAGGCTTGGAAGGGCACAGGCATGGTCCCAGAGGTCTGATTCATTCACCTGTTTTGTTAAATCCAAACACTGACCATGCCCAGTCTTACATAGCTTGGGTTACCCAGTTCCACCAGAGATAGCCCCAGTGAAAAGCCACAGAATCGAGGGCCACAAATATGGTCACACAGTTGGACTTCTTCTTCTGGAGCAGACATACTGTTACCTGGTCTTTGGCTGTGTCCATTCAGACCATGGTTTCAATATGTCACCAGCAGCAGTCTGACCTAGGGGGCAAGCTACCCAATTTCCTTGTGTACTCATGATTTTATCACTTATAATACAAATACGCAAACACAAATGAAATCTACATCATTGTGGTAAGATATGGAAAGACAATGGTGAGCTTTGTTAGAGAATATTTTCAGATGTCTCTGTGCACACTAAATAAGAACGTATTCCAGTCTTGGGGTGCCAGAGTGGCTCAGTCAGTTGCATGTCCGACAACTGACTTCGGCTCAGGTCATGATCTCATGGTTTATGAGTTCAAGCCCCACACTGGGGCTCAATTATTTCAGGTTTACATGATGTGGTCCCAGCTGACCTAAGAATCACCTTATTTGACCCCCTCAGGAAAGTAATGCCTGTGTACCTTTGGAACTGGCTAGATATCTGTTTTTCTGGCAGATTATTCACTCAAAAAATTTAACTCCACATTGAACACATATGTATTAAATGCTATGAAATTCTGGGGTGCTTGGGTGGCTCAGCTAGTTGAATGTCCAACTTCGGCTCAGGTCATGATCTCAGGGTTTGTGAGCTCGAGCCCCGCATAGGGCTTGCTGCTGTCAGCACAGAACCCGCTTCAGATCTTCTGCCCACCCCCGGCCCCTTCCTCGTTGGTTCTCTCTCAAAATAAATAAGCTTCTTTAAAAAATGTTATGAAATCCTATATTTAGAATATAACTTCATTATCACAGCTGTGGAACAAAATATGCATTTTAAAAAGTTTTATTTATTGAAAAGGTAGTACATCCACATAGCACGATTTTCAAAAATTATGAAAGGACATACACAGTTGTCTCCCTCCCAACTCCATTCCCCCAGCCACCCATTTCCCCTTCCCTTTCCCAGAGGTAATAGGGTTCCCAGCTTCTCATGTATCTTCCCAGAGATAGTTTATGCATATATGCTCAATTATGTACTTGCCATTTGTTCTTTTTATGTACGAATGGTAGCATATTATATTCACTGTCCTGCACCCTGCTTTTTGCACCTAATGATGTATGTTGATCTTCCACATCACTGCCCAAATGATGCCCAGGTTCTCTTTCTGCATTTATTTTGTCTACCTGGGAGTTTGTTATATAAGCATGCTGAGATTCCAGGATCCAGACCCGTCATCTGGACAGCTTCCAACCTCTTGTTTTCACAAACAGTGCACCAGCGAGTATCTGTTGTGTTCATCGTTTTGTACATGCATGAGTATATACATTCCTAGAAGTGGAACTGCTGGCTCAAAGCCATTGCATTTGTGGTTTTCATTACTTTGGAATCATTTTTGTTTGAATAGGAGTTTTTCCTGGACGTGCTGTTTGATAAGAAGCCAGGGCCACGTTCTAGGCAGGTAAGAGTTTTTCTTACAATTGGGATGGTTTTTTTTTCTCCATTTGCTATTTCTTTTAGAGTTGATTTCTCCAGTCAGTAAACAGGTGCAGCTGAAGGGTTCTTCACAAGGAACACTCCCTTCTCTTGCCCCAGCCCCTGCCAAGTGCTCCTCTCAGGAGTACAGACTACTTTCTACAAATATGGCTTGTCTGAGCGATTCCTTGTCGAGGCCTCTGTCTCTCCTCAGACCCCAAGTGGGTCTAGGAAACATCCTATCTCCCACCTGCCCATGCCCTCTGCTACTCTTGTGGATGTATGTGGTCTTACACTCAGAGTATATCCTAAACCTCAACTAAGAGTCCTTCCCAGTACTGTCTCACATCTGCAGCCTTGAGTGTTCTCTCTAAAATCTGCTGCACCACTGCTTGCTTCCCTCTGCCTCTGGCAGCACTCCCATCAAGGTTTTAGCTATCTCCTCATTTTGTTAGATACAGAGATTATACTTCTGCTTTTTATCCTGGTAGTTTCTGGGTGAAGAATGAGATGAAAAAAAGAGAGGCTGGCTTTATTCCCCATATTTAAACCAGAAGTCCGAACATACTTTTAAAATGTTAACTAAATTGACAAAAACTTCCTTCAGTGAACATTAACATTTAACAGGCACCACTGATATACTCTCTAATGTGCAATGAGCTTTGACTTCCGGCCGTGGCCTTTTCCGTGGGCTTTCTTTCCCGTATGTGTTCTCTGATGTACGATAAGGTTTGATTTTTGGGTAAAGGCTTTCCCACATTCTGTACACTTGTAGGGTTTCTCTCCAGTATGAGTTCGCTGGTGTACAGTGAATGTGGATTTTTCTCTGAAGGCTTTGCCACACTCAGAACATGCATAGGGTTTCTCTCCTGTGTGTGTTCGCTGATGTATTATGAGCTGTGACTTTTGACTAAAAGCTTTCCAACATACGGGACATTCGTAAGGTTTCTCTCCTGTATGAATTCTCTGATGTATAATGAGCTTGGACTTTTCTCGGAAGGCTTTGCCACATTCATTACATTTATATGGTTTTTCTTCTGTATGAGTTCTTTGATGTATAATGAGGTACGATTTCTGGGAAAATGCTTTTTCACATTCACTGCATTCATAGGGCTTCTCTCCTGTGTGACCCCTCTGGTGTAGCATAAGATAGGATTTCTGAGAGAATGCTTTCTCACATTCATTACATTCAAAAGGTTTCTCTCCTGAATGGGTTCTCTGATGTACACCAAGGTTTGATTTTTGGGTGAAGGTTTTCCCACACACATCACACTCATAGGGTTTCTCTCCTGTATGAGTTCTCTGATGCACGATGAGGGTTGACTTCTCGTTGAAAGACTTCCCACATTCGGTACATTTATGAGGTTTTTCTCCTGTATGAGTTCTTTGATGTATAATGAGAGTTGACTTATCACTGAAAGTTTTCTTACACTCATTACATTCATGTGGTTTCTTTCCTGTATGAGTACTATGATGTATAATTAGATCAAGCTTCTGTATGAAAGATTCCCCACATTTAGTGCATTCATAAGTTTTCTCTCCTGTATGGGTCTTCTGATGGACAATGAGGTTTGACTTCTGTGTGAAGGCTTTTCCACATTCGTTACATTCATAAGGCTTCTCTCCTGTATGAGTCCTGTAATGTATGATGACAGTTGACTTTTCTCTGAAGGCTTTTCCACATTCTGGACACTCAAAGGGTCGCTCTCCTGTATGACTTCTCAAATGTATAATGAGCTGAGATTTTTGGCTAAAGGCTTTTCCACATTCAGTACATCCAAAGGGTTTCTCTCCTGTGTGAGTTCTCCAATGTACAATGAGGTGTGACTTCTTGCTGAATGTTTTCCTACATGCAGTGCATTCAAAGGGTTTCTCTCCATTTTTAATTCTCTCTTGTAGACTAAGACCTTTCTTTCGCCTCAGGGCCTTCCCACATTCTTTATATCCATGGGGTTTTACTCCAGGAGTTGTTTTCTCATACTCAGTGTGGAAGAATAATTTTGCACATCCATTATCATGTTTCTTTCCTACAGAACTTCTGGTAAATAGGTCTAAATTATCTACCATATTATTTCCAAATGACTCATGTTTATGGGATCTTTGTATTGAAGCCAAAAAGTTTGTACTAAGATGAAGTACATTTCCAAATTCATTATAGTCAGGGCCAGTCCTGGTGATAATTGTTGTCTTGTCAGGGAATCCAATTTGCATCAACAAATACCTATCTTGGTCATCCTGATGCTGTCTCTCAATCTGTTCATCAACTTGATAGGCTTCTAGAAGGAAGTACAATAAACCATTTTGTAACTTAACATTATGTAATGGAACTTCTTTAAAAATCCCCTACCATATAAAAGCCAATACTATTTTTGTTTGGGTGCAAAAACGTGATTTTATTAAAGCATGGGGAGAGCTGGTATAATTATCTCATTTTATGAGTTCCTAGAGAGAATTTTGATGGTCAAATCCTGTTCTTTTACTAAACTCCCACCTCCTAGTCTTTTTGTTACCAAAAACAATCTTACCTTGATATCTCAGTCTTTCTTACCTCTACTTTTACATCATCTCTGATTTCCATCAATTCTGGGGACTTTATCACCCTTCATTTATCATATGAACTCTTAACTGTACCAACTTACACTATTTCTAACTAGGTAGAAATACAACAGTGTGATCAGTGGACTCAAATTTTACAATCCTGAATCCACATTCTTAGTGAATAGGATAAAAATCTAGAAATATTAGCCTTACAAAAACAAAGATCACCTTAAAGATCTCTGCCCAATCTGGAGTCATTCAAGCTTGCAGTTTGTCAACACCACCTCCTGCTCCTATCTACATTATTTTCACTAAAAACCCTTCCTCATGTTCTATCACTCACATAGCCCAGTCTTCCATATTTTGCTATGATCAGAATATTGATAACTTTCAAGGAGCAATTCAGTCTTTTCACAAAAGCTTACTCTGATCTTCCTATATAATTTTTGTTAATTTCTAAAGTAATCATCTGTACCACTCATTTAGACAGTTAAAGTTGCAAAGCCTTGCCTTAAATATACCATATTTCACCAATTGCAAGATGCATATTATTTCACATTTTAACATCTCTGAATCCAGATGTACCTTATAACCAATGACATGTCATAAATTAATTGGTGGCAATTTTTCTTAGTGGCATGTATTAAATTTAATTGGATCTTGGGGCACCTGGGTGGCTCAGTCAGTTGAGTGGCTGGCCAACTCTTGATGTGGGCTCAGGTCATGATCCCAGGGTTGTGGGATCAAGCCTCGTGTTGGGCTCTGCACTGAGCATGGAGCCCAGTCAAGATTCTCTCCCTCCCTCTGCCCCTCTCCCTCACTCACACACTCTCTAAAATTAAATTCAAAAAAATCAACTGGATCTTGAAGTCAATAAAATATGGTAAATACTTTTTGCATATATACTGAATTTTAATCATTTTTGTAGTTTAATTTTTTCCTACCTTCTCCTAAAATTCTGTATGAAAATTATCAAATGTACAAAAAATATGAAAGAGTAAAAAAAGACTCCTATTACCATTTAGATTTAACAACGATAACACTTACAATAGTAATACTGAAGTTTAAAATGGATCATGTTCCTATGACATCCTTAATTATATTAGCAAAGCACTAGTTCTTAACCAGGCATGAACATCAGAATCACAGGAAAAGCTTTTATAAAATACATCTGATGGGACCCAAGCTCCACCAAGCATCTACTGAATCTGGACCTCATTAGGTGGTAAGAAGCAGCATAGTTAGGGTCATAAGCTCTCTAGCCCAGGATCAAATCCTGGCTCAACCATTCATTTGCTCTGTGACCTGAGCAACTTACCTAATCTATTTGTATTTATTTCCCATCTGGAAACAGGAGTTGTAATAGTGCTTACTCAAATGTTGATAGGATTAACCTGCTTATAACAGGGCATGCATGGCACATAGGAAGTACTTTAAACTGTTTGCTAGAACAACTGATGCTACTACTACAATAACAACTACTATTATGATTAAGAGCCACTATACTCCTATAAGAAGAAATAAGGAATATGTCAATATATTCAACATGTTCTTGACCATTAAGTGAAAAAAAGGTGAATAAAACTGTACATAATAGGCTACCATTTTTCTAAAGAAAGAAATATATAAACATATATTTATATGGGCTCATCATATAAACAATGGAAGACTATACCTTTAAATTTTAATAAATGATTACTTATAGGAAAAAGGAAGGAAGAGAATGAGATGGAGGGAAAGCAGCTGAAATTCTTTAAATATACCTTGTTTTCTAGATTTGACTTTGGAACCAAGGCAATATTTTATATAATCATAAAGCAAAACTGAATTTAAAAGGCTTCCATAATAATAATTATACCCTCATCTGTATTTCCAAACAACCATGCTGAAAAGTCTTGATTCTTAATGGCACCAACGTGATTACCTCAATTAATTGAAACCACTATAGAGAATTTAGCAGTTTCAGAATAATACTAACAATATTACCATCAGATGTTAAGATTAACAAAATAAAAACCTTTAAGCAGAGAATTTGATTTGGAAATACCAATTTGAACAGATGATATACTTTAAAATCTTTTTTTTTTAAAACATAGTTCCTAGCTTTGTCAATAAAAAGGCCTAGAAACAATTCCATAATGTCTAAATTGTGGTCTGAAAACACTTTTTACCCCTAAAAAACCAGGGATCCTTAGAGAAATGGCTGATTCCAGGCTGGAGATGGAAAATATATAAAATGAGCCTGGAACATCTTGTAACAGAAAGCAAGGAAGCAAAGACTCAGGAGCCAACTTGAAAGGGTTTCCACTGGCCAGAGACAGGGCAGTTTGATTCACAGTAAGAATAAGGCAGTGGATTAAAAAATAAAATATGGATCCTCAAAAAGGACATATTAGTCACCTTTTGAATGATGCTACAAAACCAACTCCTTATTTTTTTAAAACTGGTAAATATATGGAAAAACATATGCAACTCATATGGAACTCATGGAACTAACATGTAACCAAATAATAGATGAAGGGCAATCCTCTTTATAGAAATATTCCAGCTAATCAACAAAGAAGGAATGATAGAATATCACCACTTTGCAAACATTAATGAATAGATCTGAGCAATAATCACCGATAGCTCATCATTACAATAGACAACCATGCCTCCTGATGGAAGGATGTTATACCAGCTAGGAAGTAAACTTGCTAAAAGAAAACATAAAACCCTGAATCTGATCAAATTTCAAAATCTAACCACCAATTTACAAGAAAAACAAGGGACAGAGGAGTATGTTAAATACCACCATATGGGACTTAGCAAAGTCCAGAATGTGGGAAACTAAAAGACAACCAGTTACTTTATAAAAATAAAAGAGGAGGGGCGCCTGAGGTGGCTCAATTGGTTAAGCATCCAACTCTTGGTTTTGGCTCAAGTCATGATCTCATGGTTCATGGGATCAAGCCTCACATCATGCTGTGCGCTGATAGCACAGAGCCTGCTGGGGATTCATTCATATTCTTTCTTTCTCAGTTCACACTGTACTTTCCCTGTTTCAGACCTAGAATCAGCAGCTTCTCCAAGGATGTTCGATTCCTTTTTAGTGGGGAATGGTATTGAGAAATCAGCATCTAGGTGCTGGGTGTGCTTATAGCTACTTGGATTCTTACTTCTTAAAACCTACAAATGATTCTTGTCCATCTTTTTTTCCCTTTTATTTCTTTAAAGTTTACTTATTTACTTTTGAGGTATAGAAGAGATAGTGTGCCACATTTTGTATGGTTCCATTTATATGAAATTTCCAGAATAGGAAAAACCATAGAGGCACAAGGTAGATCAGTAAGTGCCAGGGGCTGGGGGAAGGAAGAAATGGACACTGACTGATAAGGGGTAAGGGTTTCTTTTTGGGGTGACGATAATGTTCTAGAATTAGATAGTGGTGATAGTCTCATAACTGGGTGAATATCCTAAAAATCACTGAATCTGCAGACTTCAAAAGAGTGAATTTTATGGTCTGTGCATTATATCTCAATAAAGCTATTTTTTAAAAAAGATAATCAAGATTTTTTAGGAGAGCAAATGTGATAGGAATATCTAAAATGAATGGAATCAGGTAATCCAATATGGAATTAGAGCCTTTGTTCCTAGGCCTGTGACTAATGTGGGTCCGGCTTTAGATAAGGCAGCAAGGGAAATGAGAATGGGAGAAGTGGCAGGGCTTAGGGGCAGGGACATGCAGCTAAGACACTTCCATGCCGGGAAAAGGAGCTGTGCAGAAATTTGTGGGTGAGCACCAACTTAAGGGGAGTGGTCTGATGAGTATGAGACAAGGGCGAGGATGTCAGTCTTATGTCTGAGATATTCATGTCCCTAACTAACAACATCAAATGGTCACAACCTTTCTCAAGACATTCCTGAAAGCCCTTTCAGAGGTCCTTACTCCTGGGTGACAAGGTGGCACTTAGTGTCACCATCGTCTGAGTCAATCCCGCTTACCTGGAAAGTCCCAAATTGAGATTTTTGTCTCTGCCAGGCATGGCTCTTCTACCTCCAATTTCAGGATGAGGTCTGGTTTGGTAACCTGCTGCCCTGCTAATGAGAAATGACAGTGACACCTCCTTGGTCTTCAGAGCCTCTGAGAAAGAAGAAGGTGGAGTGTGGGGCAGCACAAGAGACCTATCAACTGACATAATGGTCAAGTCAAACCACTTCACCTGGGTTTTGAGTTCACAAACACCCTGTCAGGAAAGCAAAGGGGGGAAAAGGAACTTTGATCCCCAGAATTCAATGTCAAACTTTTCAAGCAGTTCAGAGGTCTTACAAGATTTCAAAATTGAGAAAGGATACACCCTCTGTCAGAGACAATCACAAACAGCAAAGTTACCTGAGGAAGCCATTCTTACCCACAGAGACCAGGTTGCTATAGGTCTCTAGCATCACTTCTCTGTACAAAGACTTCTGTGAAGGGTTCAGGTACTGCCACTCCTCGTGGGTGAAATCCACAGCCACATCCTCAAATGTCACGAGTCCCTGTAATTGTACATTCCTTTTATTCTAAAATACTGACCACCGGGTGAGGAGGATGAAAGGAACTTCTGATTGGGTTCCCAGTTCATGGTGATGACTTAATACAAGAGGCCTACATTGTTGGAAAATCACAAATCATGGTAGAAAAACTACTCCATCAAATATATGGAATATTCTCTAAGTATATCGAATATACAAAAGAGAATGTGGTATTCGCACAAGGATAGACAAATAGTCCAGTAGAACTAAAAATAGAATCCAGGGGCACCTGGGTGGCTCAGTCGGTTAAGTGTCCAACTTTGGCTAAGGTCATGATCTCATGGTTCTTGAGTTTGAGCCCGATTCACGTTCTATGCTGACAGCTCAGAGCCTGGAACCTGCTTCAGGTTCTGTGTCTCCCTCTCTCTCTGTCCCCCCCTCCAAAATAAATAAACATTAAAGAATTTTTAAAGAATCCAAATGTGTATGGATACCTGAGTTATGAAAAAGTTGGCCCTACAAAGCAGTGGGGAGAGGATGAGCTTTTCAAATAAATGTGGATGGATTACTGGATATCTACATGGGGGGAAAAGATCACACTTAGCCACTAACTCACTATACACAAAAATCAACTACAGATAAATTATAAATCTAATGTGAAAGATAATACAATAAGGTGGCTAGAAAACAATAAAGGAAAATGTTTTCATAGTCCTGGGGTAGGGAAAGAATTCTAAAAAAGATGTGAAAAGAGCTACTCATAAAGAAAAGGCTTTAATCGGAGGGAAGATGGCGGCGTAGGAGGACACTGGGCTCACCGCGCGTCCTGCTGATCACTTAGATTCCACCTACACTTGCCTAAATAACCCAGAAAACCGCCAGAGGATTAGCAGAACGGAGTCGCCGGAGCCAAGCGCAGACGAGAGGCCACGGAAGAGGGTAGGAAGGGCGGCGAGGTGGTGCGCGCTCCACGGATTGGCGGGAGGGAGCCGGGGCAGAGGGGCGGCTCGCCGGCCAGGCAGAGCCCTCAAGTCTGGCTGGCAAAAGCGGAGGGGCCTGACGGACTGTGTTCCCACAACAAGCGCGACTTAGCGTCTGGGAGGTCATAAGTTAACAGCTCTGCTCGGAAAGCGGGAAGGCTGGAGGACAAAGGGAGGGAGAGCTGCTGAGCCCCCGGACGACAGAACTCAGTTTGGTGGGGAACAAAGGCGCTCGCCAGCGCCATCTCCCCCGCCCATCCCCCAGCCAAAATCCCAAAGAGAACCAGTTCCTGCCAGGGAACTTGCTCACTCCGCGCAAACACCCAACTCTGCGCTTCTGCGGAGCCACCCCTCCAGCAGCGGATCTGACTCCCTCCCGCTGCCACAGGGCCCCTCCTGAAGTGGATCACCTAAGAAGAAGCGATCTAAGCCTGCCCCTCCTGCCCCTGTGCACCTTGCCTACCCACCCCAGCTAATACGCCAGATCCCCAGCATCACAAGCCTGGCAGGATGCAAGTAGCCCAGATGAGCCACACCACCCCACAGTGAATCCCACCCCTAGGAGAGGGGAAGAGAAGGCACACACCAGTCTGACTGTGGCCCCAGCGGTGGGCTGGGGGCAGACATCAGGTCTGACTGCGGCCCCGCCCACCAACTCCAGTTATACACCACAGCACAGGGGAAGTGCCCTGCAGGTCCTCACCACGCCAGGGACTATCCAAAATGACCAAGCAGAAGAATTCCCCTCAGAAGAATCTCCAGGAAATAACAACAGCTAATGAGCTGATCAAAAAGGATTTAAATAATATAACAGAAAGTGAATTTAGAATAATAGTCATAAAATTAATCGCTGGGCTTGAAAACAGTATAGAGGGCAGCAGAGAATCTCTTGCTACAGAGATCAAGGGACTAAGGAACAGTCACGAGGAGCTGAAAAACGCTTTAAACGAAATGCATAACAAAATGGAAACCACCACGGCTCGGATTGAAGAGGCAGGAGAGAATAGGTGAACTAGAAGATAAAGTTATGGAAAAAGAGGAAGCTGAGAAAAAGAGAGATAAAAAAAACCAGGAGTATGAGGGGAAAATTAGAGAATTAAGTGATACACTAAAAAGAAATAATATACGCATAATTGGTATCCCAGAGGAGGAAGAGAGAGGGAAAGGTGCTGAATGGGGTACTTGAAGAAATCATAGCTGAGAACTTCCCTGAACTGGGGAAGGAAAAAGGCATTGAAATCCAAGAGGCACAGAGAACTCCCTTCAGGCGTAACTTGAATCGATCTTCTGCACGACATATCATAGTGAAACTGGCAAAATACAAGGATAAAGAGAAAATTCTGAAAGCAGCAAGGGGTAAACGTGCCCTCACATATAAAGGGAGACCTATAAGACTCGTGACTGATCTCTCTTTTGAAACTTGGCAGGCCAGAAAGAATTGGCACGAGATTTTCAGGGTGCTAGACAGAAAAAATATGCAGCCGAGAATCCTTTATCCAGCAAGTCTGTCATTTAGAATAGAAGGAGAGATAAAGGTCTTCCCAAACAAACAAAAACTGAAGGAATTTGTCACCACTAAACCAGCCCTACAAGAGATCCTAAGGGGGACCCTGTGAGACAAAGTACTGGAGACATCACTACAAGCATAAAACATACAGACATCACAATGACTCTAAACCCGTATCTTTCTATAATAACACTGAATGTAAATGGATTAAATGCGCCAACCAAAAGACATAGGGTATCAGAATGGATAAAAAAACAAGACCCATCTATTTGCTGTCTACAAGAGACTCATTTTAGACCTGAGGACACCTTTAGATTGAGAGTGAGGGGATGGAGAACTATTTATCATGCTACTGGAAGCCAAAAGAAAGCTGGAGTAGCCATACTTATATCAGACAAACTAGACTTTAAATTAAAGGCTGGAACAAGAGATGAAGAAGGACATTATATAATAGTTACAGGGTCTATCCATCAGGAAGAGCTAACAATTATAAATGTCTATGCGCCGAATACCGGAGCCCCCAAATATATAAAACAATTACTCATAAACATAAGCAACCTTATCGATAAGAATGTGGTAATTGCAGGGGACTTTAACACCCCACTTACAGAAATGGATAGATCATCTAGACACATGGTCAATAAAGAAACAAGGGCCCTGAATGAGACATTGGATCAGATGGACTTGACAGATCTATTTAGAACTCTGCATCCCAAAGCAACAGAATATACTTTCTTCTCGAGTGCACATGGAACATTCTCCAAGATATATCATATACTGGGTCACAAAACAGCCCTTCATAAGTTTACAAGAATTGAAATTATACCATGCATACTTTCAGACCACAATGCTATGAAGCTTGAAATCAACCACAGGAAAAAGTCTGGAAAACCTCCAAAAGCATGGAGGTTAAAGAACACCCTACTAACGAATGAGTGGGTCAACCAGGCAATTAGAGAAGAAATTAAAAAATATATGGAAACAAACGAAAATGAAAATACAACAATCCAAACGCTTTGGGATGCAGCGAAGGCAGTCCTGAGAGGAAAATACATTGCAATCCAGGCCTATCTCAAGAAACAAGAAAAATCCCAAATACAAAATCTAACAGCACACCTAAAGGAAATAGAAGCAGAACAGCAAAGCAGCCTAAACCCAGCAGAAGAAGAGAAATAACAAAGATCAGAGCAGAAATAAACAATATAGAATCTAAAAAAAATGTAGAGCAGATCAACGAAACCAAGAGTTGGTTTTTTGAAAAAATAAACAAAATTGACAAACCTCTAGCCAGGCTTCTCAAAAAGAAAAGGGAGATGACCCAAATAGATAAAATCATGAATGAAAATGGAATTATTACAACCAATCCCTCAGAGATACAAACAATTATCAGGGAATACTATGAAAAATTATATGCCAACAAATTGGACAACCTGGAAGAAATGGACAAATTCCTGAACACCCACACTCTTCCAAAACTCAATCAGGAGGAAATAGAAAGCTTGAACAGACCCATAACCAGCGAAGAAATTGAATCGGTTATCAAAAATCTCCCAACAAATAAGAGTCCAGGACCAGATGGCTTCCCAGGGGAGTTCTACCAGACATTTAAAGCAGAGATAATACCTATCCTTCTCAAGCTATTCCAAGAAATAGAAAGGGAAGGAAAACTTCCAGACTCATTCTATGAAGCCAGTATTACTTTGATTCCTAAACCAGAGACCCAGTAAAAAAAGAGAACTACAGGCCAATATCCCTGATGAATATGGATGCAAAAATTCTCAATAAGATACTAGCAAATCGAATTCAACGGCATATAAAAAGAATTATTCACCATGATCAAGTGGGATTCATTCCTGGGATGCAGGGCTGGTTCAACATTCACAAATCAATCAACGTGATACATCACATTAACAAAAAAAAAGAGAAGAACCATATGATCCTGTCAATCGATGCAGAAAAGGCCTTCGACAAAATCCAGCACCCTTTCTTAATAAAAACCCTTGAGAAAGTCGGGATAGAAGGAACATACTTAAACATCATAAAAGCCATTTATGAAAAGCCCACAGCTAACATCATCCTCAACGGGGAAAAACTGAGAGCTTTTTCCCTGAGATCAGGAACACGACAGGGATGTCCATTCTCACCGCTGTTGTTTAACATAGTGCTGGAAATTCTAGCATCAGCAATCAGACAACAAAAGGAAATCAAAGGCATCAACATTGGCAAAGATGAAGTCAAGCTTTCGCTTTTTGCAGATGACATGATACTATACATGGAAAATCCGATAGACTCCACCAAAAGTCTGCTAGAACTGATACATGAATTCAGCAAAGTTTCAGGATACAAAATCAATGTACAGAAATCAGTTGCATTCTTATACACTAACAATGAAGCAACAGAAAGACAAAGAAACTGATCCCATTCACAACTGCACCAAGAAGCATAAAATACCTAGGAGTAAATCTAACCAAAGATGTAAAGGATCTGTATGCTGAAAACTATAGAAAGCTTCTGAAGGAAATTGAAGAAGATTTAAAGAAATGGAAAGACATTCCCTGCTCATGGATTGGAAGAATAAATATTGTCAAAATGTCAATACTACCCAAAGCTATCTACACATTCAATGCAATCCCAATCAAAATTGCACCAGCATTCTTCTCAAAACTAGAACAAGCAATCCTAAAATTCATATGGAACCACAAAAGGCCCCGAATAGCCAAAGGAATTTTGAAGAAGAAGACCAAAGCAGGAGGCATCACAATCCCAGACTTTAGCCTCTACTACAAAGCTGTCATCATCAAGACAGCATGGTATTGGCACAAAAACAGACACACAGACCAATGGAATAGAATAGAAACCCCAGAACTAGACCCACAAACGTATGGCCAACTCATCTTTGACAAAGCAGGAAAGAACATCCAATGGAAAAAAGACAGCCTCTTTAACAAATGGTGCTGGGAGAACTGGACAGCAACATGCAGAAGGTTGAAACTAGACCACTTTCTCACACCATTCACAAAAATAAACTCAAAATGGATAAAGGACCTGAATGTGAGACAGGAAACCATCAAAACCTTAGAGGAGAAAGCAGGAAAAGACCTCTCTGACCTCAGCCGTAGCAATCTCTTACTTGACACATCCCCAAAGGCAAGGGAATTAAAAGCAAAAGTGAATTACTGGGACCTTATGAAGATAAAAAGCTTCTGCACAGCAAAGGAAACAACCAACAAAACTAAAAGGCAACCAACGGAATGGGAAAAGATATTTGCAAATGACATCTCGGACAAAGGGCTAGTCTCCAAAATCTATAAAGAGCTCACCAAACTCCACACCCAAAAAACAAATAACCCAGTGAAGAAATGGGCAGAAAACATGAATAGACACTTCTCTAAAGAAGACATCCACACATGAAAAGATGCTCAGCGTCGCTCCTTATCAGGGAAATACAAATCAAAACCACACTCAGGTATCACCTCACGCCAGTCAGAGTGGCCAAAATGAACAAATCAGGAGACTATAGATGCTGGAGAGGATGTGGAGAAACGGGAATCCTCTTGCACTGTTGGTGGGAATGCAAATTGGTGCAGCCGCTCTGGAAAGCAGTGTGGAGGTTCCTCAGAAAATTAAAAATAGACCTACCCTATGACCCAGCAATAGCACTGCTAGGAATTTATCCAAGGGATACAGGAGTACTGATGCATAGGGCCACTTGTACCCCAATGTTCATAGCAGCACTCTCAACAATAGCCAAATTATGGAAAGAGCCTAAATGTCCATCAACTGATGAATGGATAAAGAAATTGTGGTTTATATACACAATGGAGTACTACGTGGCAATGAGAAAAAATGAAATATGGCCTTTTGTAGCAACGTGGATGGAACTGGAGAGTGTGATGCTAAGTGAAATAAGCCATACAGAGAAAGACAGATACCATATGGTTTCACTCTTAAGTGGATCCTGAGAAACTTAACAGGAACCCATGGGGGACGGGAAGGAAAAAAAAAAAAAAGAGGTTAGAGTGGGAGACAGCCAAAGCATAAGAGACTCAAAAACTGAGAACAAACTGAGGGTTGATGGGGGGTGGGAGGGAGGAGAGGGTGGGTGATGGGTATTGAGGAGGGCACCTTTTGGGATGAGCACTGGGTGTTGTATGGAAACCAATTTGACAATAAATTTCATATAAAAAAAAAAAGAAAAGGCTTTAAAATTTTACAAGATTAATAGCACCGCATTCAGGGAAATACAAATCAAAACACAATGAGATATCACCTCAGCCTGTCAGAATGGCTAAAATTAACAACACAAGAAACAACAGGTGTTGGCAAGGATATGGGGCAAGGGTGGTAGGAATGTAAACTGGTGCAGCCACTCTGGAAAACAGTAGGGAGGGTCCTCAAAAAGCTAAAAATAGAATTACTCTATGATCCAGCAATTGCACTACTAGCTATTTACCCAAACAATACAAAAATACTAACTTGAAAGGGATACATGCACCTCAATGTTTATACCAGGATTATTTACAATAGCCAAATTACGGAAAGAGCCCAAATGTCCACTGACTCATGAATGGATAAGGAAGAAGTGGTGTGTGTGTGTATGTATATATATATATATATATATATATATATATATATATATGACGGAATATCACTCAGCCATAAAAAAGGATGAAATCTTGCCATTTACAACATGGATAGAACTAGAGTTATGCTAAGTGAAATAAGTCAGAGAAAGATAAATACCATATGATTTTACTCATACATGGAATTTAGAAAACAAAATCAATGAGGAAAGGAGAAAACAAAAGAGGGAAAGAGGCAAGCCAAGAAAGACTTTTGACTATAGAGACCAAACTGACGGTTATCAGAGGGGAGGTGGGTGCAGGGATGGATGAAATGGGTGATGGGGATTTAAGGAGTGCACTTGTGATGAGCACTGGATGTTGTATCTAAGTGTTGAATCACTAAATTGTACACCTGAAACTAATATTACACTGTATGTTACCTAACTGGAATTTACATTTTAAAAAGGTACAGGGCACCTGGGTGGCTCAGTTGGTTAAGCATCCGACTTTGATTCAAGTCATGATCTCATGGTTTGTGGGTTCGAGCCCTGCATCGGGCTCTGTGCTGACATCTCAGAACCTGGAGCCTGTTTCTGATTCTGTCTCCCTCTCTCTCTGCCCCTCCCCTGCTTGCACTAATCTCTCTCTCTCTCAAAAATAAAGAAACATTAAAAAAAATGTTTTTTAAGTACCAAAGTAAAAAGGCAAGCTTTAAGGGGCGCCTGGGCCGTGCAGTCGGTTAAGCGTCCGACTTCAGCCAGGTCACGATCTCGCGGTCTGTGAGTTCGAGCCCCGCGTCAGGCTCTGGGCTGATGGCTCAGAGCCTGGAGCCTGTTTCCGATTCTATGTCTCCCTCTCTCTCTGCCCCTCCCCCATTCATGCTCTGTCTCTCTCTGTCCCAAAAATAAATAAACGTTGAAAAAAAAATTAAAAAAAAAAAGGCAAGCTTTAAATGGGAAGACTATCTGCTACACTCAAAAGAGATAAAGGGGGCGCCTGGGTGGCTCAGTCGGTTAAGCATCCGACTTCAGCTTAGGTCATGATCTCACGGTTCATGAGTTTGAGCCCCACATCGGGCTCTGTGCTGACAGCTCAGAGCCTGGAGCCCACTTGGATTCTATGTCTCCCCCCCTCTCTCTGTCCCTCCCACACTCACTCTCTCTCACTCAAAAATAAACAAACATTAAAAAGTGATAAAGGGATCTTATCTGGAACATAACAAAAGTCCTACAAATCAATAAGAAGCACACAACACAGAAAACCAGAGAAGAGATGTGAATGTGTACTCCACTAAAAAGAAAACCTCAATGACCTATGAACATAAGAAAACGTACTCAACCCCATTAGCACTCAGGCAACCACTTAAATGTACTCAATGCAATTAGCACCCACATAAATGAAGTTTTAAGCATGCTGAGACACTACTATGCCCCCACTAGAAAGGTTATAATTAGGGGCGCCTGGGTGGCTCAGTCAGTTAAGCGTCCAACTTCGGCTCAGGTCATGATCTCACGGTTTGTGAGTTCAAGCCCCGCATCGGGCTCTGTGCGGACAGCTCAGAGCCTGGAGCCTGTTTCAGATTCTGTGTCTCCCTCTCTCTCTCTGACCCTCCCCCGTCCATGCTCTGTCTCTGTCTCAAAAATAAATAAATGTTAAAAAAAATTTTTTTTTAAAAAAAGAAAGGTTATAATTAAGTAGACTAAAATATTGTAAGATTGTGTTGAAATGAGAACTCTCACATACTTAGTAGGAATATAAACTGGCAGAGTTGCTTGGGGAAACAGTTTGACACTGTTTACTAAAGTTAACGATTTCCATGTTATGACCCAGCAATAGTAGAACTTACTTCTAGGTACACGGCTTAAAGAAAATCATGCACATATGCTCTAGAAAACAAGTACAGAGATGTTCACACAAGCACTACTTCTAAAACGAAAACTGTGGAAAAAATTCAAATGTCCCTCAATACACAACGGGTAAATTGTGGCACAGTCACTTAATGGTATCCTGGGTGGTAATGAAAATAAATGAACTACAACTCCACATCCAACAAAGATGAATCTTGCAGATGTACTGATGAACAAAAGAATCCAGACACAAGAGTACATGCTGCATGATTCTATTTAAAAATAGTAAGAGAACAGGCAGGGCCAATCCATGATGCTAAAAATCAGGAGTGACTGATTATCTTTGTGGGTGGTACTGATTGGGAGAAGGCATGAGTGTGGATTGAGGTCCTCGTTATGTTCTAATCTTGACCTGGAGGGTGACTACACGGTGTGTTCACTTTGTGCTAATGCATCAAGTTGTTCACATATAAACTGCATTTCACATATAATTAAATGTACTTTATCTCTTTATACTTAAACATTATTTTTGACAAAAGTGCAAAGGTAGGGGCGTCTGGGTGGCTCAGTCAGTTGAGTGTCCAACTCTTGATTTCGGCTCAGGTCATGATCGCACAGTTTGAGGGTTTGAGCCCTTCCCTGGATTCCATGCCGACAGTGCAGAGCCTATTTAGGATCCTCTCTCTCCCTCTCTCCCTGCCCCTCCCCAGTTCCCGTTCTCTCTCTCTCTCAAAAATAAATAAATAAACTTTAGAAAAAGTGCAATGGCAATTCAATGGAAAATGGGAGTTCCCATTTCAACAAATCGTGCTGGAACAATTGGATATAAATACGCAGAAAAAACCTCCAGTAAATACCTCCAATATATATAAAACTTAGACTCAAAATAGATCACAGACCTAATGCAAAATCTAAACCTATAAAATTTTGAGAAGAAAATATAGGAGAAAACCTTTTTAACATTAGGGTAGCCAAATATTTCTTAGGTGGGACAGTAAAATTCAAAGACACTGTTAAGAGAAGAAAAAGCCACAGAATGAAACAAAATATTTACAAATCACATTCTGGCCAAAAAAAAAAAAGTTATATTGAGAATACATAAAGAACTCTCAAAACTAAAAAAACGCAAAAGATATTAAGCCAAAACAGATATACAAATTACAAATAGGTACATATAAAGATACTTAACATCAGGAAACTGCAAAATAAAACCACAATGAGAGAGGAGTTCAAGATGGCCCTGTGGGAAGACCATGAAATCACCTCCTCCCATGGACACAACAAACTTCCAGCTATATGTGGAATAATTTTCCTCTAAAAGGACCTGAGAACTAGATGAACAGCACATCCATAACAAAAGACAAGGAGACACACTGAGAAGGGCAGGAGAGGCAATGACAGACCAGAGCCTTGCCTGGGAACCCACCCATCCCAGACGTGGTGACCCCACAATCAGAAGGGATCCCAAAACTATGGAACTCTACTCAAAGAGTAAAGGGATTGTGCCCCACTTCAGCAACCCCCAACCCTGGGGGCCAGCATCAGAAAAATAAGACCCCAACATGTCTAGTTTTGAAAACCAATGGGGATTAAGATCAGGAGAATCATAGTACTACAGGGAACATATAGATCCCACTCAAAGCAGCTGTCACAGAGGCAGGAACTTACAAGGACTTTATCTGGGGATGGAAGCACTGGACAATGGCATTTTAGCAATCTCATCCTAATTTGATGGTGATGAAACCAACAGGCACCATTTTTGGTGCTTACTAGCACCAGAGGCCATGCTCTGCCCACCCCATGCCATAACTGGGCTGGATTAGCACCCCATGCACCCTGCATAGTGCCCAACCCACAACAGGGCTGGGCTAGCACCCCAAGCACCATGCAACCTTCGCAGAGACCAAGCCACAGGAATGACAGGTGAAGCATCCTAAGCCCCATTCTCCCTGCTCAGTGGCCAAGATGCAAACAGGCCAGGTCAGTGACCCATCCCCACCTTCCCACATAGTGGCTAAGCTGTGAATGGATAGGGTGAGTGCCATGAGCCCTGCCCTCCCCATGCAGAGACCAAGCCACAATGGATGGGCTAACAGCTTGAATCCCACTCTCCCCATGAAGCAAGCAGTCCAGTCACAACAAAGCCAGGCAAGTGCTCTGAGTCCTGACCTCCCCACACAGCAGCTATGGCCGGCCTTATCAGAGCCAGCATGCACATGCAGCCCACACAAGAGATACCCACAGAGTGCCAGACTCTGGTGGCCAAGGGAGAATTCTGGGCCACATGGAACATTTCCTACACAAGACTGCTCCTTCAAGACTGAGGGAGGTAGCTGTTTTACCTAATATATACAGACAAACGCAAAGAGACATGCAAAACGAAGAGACAGAGGAATATGTTCCAAACCAAAGAAGAAGGCAAATCCTCAGAAAAAGACCTTAATGAAATAGAGATTAGCAACCTACCCAATAAAGAATTCTAAGTGATGGTCGTAAAGATACTCACTGATCTCAGGAGAAGAATGGATGAACACAGTAAGAACTTCAACAAAAAGAAAAAAATATATAAGTACCAAACAGAAGTTATAACTAAACTGAAAAATACACTAGAGGGGTTCAAAAGTTGAATGAATGAAATGGAAGCACAAATCAGAGGACCATAAGACAAAGCAATGGAAAACAGTCAGAAAGAGCAGCAAGGTAAAAAAGAACTAAAAGTAAGGATATCTTAAAGGACCACAGGCACAACATTAAGCAGAATAATATTTGCATTGTAAGAGTTCCAGAAGGAGAAGAGAAAAAGGATCATAGAATTTCTTGAAGAAATAGTGGCTGAAAACTTCCCTAACCTGGGGAAGGATACAGACATTCAAGTTCAAGAAGCCCAGAGAGTTCAAATTAAGATGAACCCAAAGAAAAACACACCAGGACACATTATAATTATAATGGTAGAAGTTAAGGATAGTGAGAAAATATTTTTTTTAGGTTTATTTATTTAGAGAGAGAGAGAGAGAGAGAGAGAGAGCGTGCATGCGTGTGCACAAGCCAGGAAGGGGCAGAGAGAGAAGGAGAAAGAGAGAATCCCAAGCAGGCTCTACACTGTCAGCACAGAGCCCGATGTGGGGATCAAACCCACAAACCATGAGATCATGACCCAAGCCGAAACAAGAGTCAAAGGCTCAACCGACTGAGCCACCCAGGCACCCCAAGGATAACAAGAAAATCTTAAAAGCAGTAAGAGAAAAGCAACAATACTATGTACAAAGGAGACCCCATAAGGTTTTTAGACTTTTCAGCAGAAACTTTGCAAACCAAAAAGGAGTGGGGTGACATATTTAAAGTACTAAAAGGGGAAAAAGTGCCAACCAGGAATTCTCTACCCATCAAGGTTATCATTCAAAATTGAAGGAGAGATTAAGAGTTTTCCAGATAAGCAAAATCTAACAGAGTTCATCACCACTAAACTGGCCTTACAAGAAATGTTAAAGGGACTTCTCTAAGCTAAGAAGAAAAGGCACTAATTAATTTTAAAATACATACGAAAGTGAAAATAGAAAAGGTAGGTAAAAATTAAAGGTAGTAGATCAACCACTTATAAAGCAAGTATGAAGGGTAAAAGACAGAAGTGGTAAAATTAATTGAAAATAAAACAGTTAAGGGATACATAAAATAAAAAGTAAACCGTATCATCAAAAATCTAAAATGTAGGAGGGAGGAGTAAAAATTTAAAGCTTTGGGGGCGCCTGGGTGGCGCAGTCGGTTAAGCGTCCGACTTCAGCCAGGTCATGATCTCGCGTTCCGTGAGTTCAAGCCCCGCGTCAGGCTCTGGGCTGATGGCTCAGAGCCTGGAGCCTGTTTCCGATTCTATGTCTCCCTCTCTCTCTGCCCCTCCCCCGTTCATGCTCTGTCTCTCTCTGTCCCAAAAATAAATAAAACGTTGAAAAAAAAATTAAAAAAAATTTAAAGCTTTGGAATGTGTTCAAAATTAATTTACTGTCAATTCAAAAATGAGTTACATACATGTTATATGTGAACCGAACAGTAACCACAAAGAAAAAAATTACAGTAAATACATAGAAAGGAATCTAAACATAACACTATAGAAGACAAACCATAAGGGAAGAAAAAGAAGAAACAGAGGGGAACTACAACAGCCAGAAAACAATTAACAAAATGGCAATAAGTACATATCTATCAATAATTAAATGTAAATGGACTAAATGCTCCAATCAAAAAACAAAGGGTGGATGGATGGGAAAAAAGCCCTTTTATAGGCTACGCACAAGAGACTCACTTCAAACCTAAGGACACACACAGACTAAAAGTAGAGGGGCACCTGGGTGGCTCAGTTGGTTAAGCTTCCGACTTCGGCCCAAGTCATGATCTCGCAGTTCATGAGTTCAAGCCCCGTGTGAGGCTCCGTACTGACAACTCAGAGCCTGGAGCCTACTTCAGAGTCTATGTATCCCCCCCTCTCTCTGCCCCTACCCTGTTAGTGCTCGCTTGCTCTCTCTCTCTCGCTCTCAAAAATAAACATTAAAATTAAAAAAAAAAGAAAGTAAAGGGATAGAAAAGGATATATCATGTAAGTGGAAATGAAAAGAGAGCTGGGATAGGAATACTTGTATCAGAAAAATTAGACTTTAAAACAAAGACCATAACAAAAGACAAAGAAGGGTACTACATAATGATAAAGGGGTTGATCTAACAAGATGATATGACATTTGTAAATATGTATGAACTGAATATAGGAGCACCTAAATATATAAAGCAAATATTAACAGCAATAAAGAGATAAATAGACAGCAATACAATAATAGTAGGGGATTTTAACACCTCACTTAAATCAATGGAGAGATCATCCAGACAAAAAAAAATCAAAAAGAAAACATTGGCCTTAAACAACACACTAGACCAGAGGGACTTAATAGATATATACAGAACACCGCATCCAAAAACAGGAGATGGGGCGCCTACGTGGCTCAGTCGGTTATGCATCCTACTTCGGCTCAGGTCATGATCTCACAGTTCGTGGTTTCAAGCCCCACGTCAGGCTCTGTGCTGACAGTTCAGAGACTCAAGCCTGCTTCGGATCCATCCTGTGTTCATTCTCTTTGTCTCTCTCTCTCTTTCTGTCTCTCTCTCAAAAATAAATAAACATTAAAAAAACAGGAGAATACACATTTTTCTTGAGTGCACAGGGAACATTCTCCAGGATGGACTACGTGTTAGATCACAAAACAAGTCAATAAGTTTAACAAGACTGAAATCATATCAAGCATCTTTTCCACAACTGTATGAAACTAAAAATCAATTACAAGAAACAACTGGAAAAACACAAACATGGAGACCAAACAACATGCTATTAACCAATGAATGAATCAAAAAAAAAAATCAAAAGATAACATGAGACAAATGAAAATGGAAACACAATGTTCCAAAATCTTTGGGACACAGCAAAAGCAGTTCTGAGAGAAGTTCATAGCAATACAGGTCTACCTCAGGAAACAAGAAAAACATCAAATAAACAATCTGTCTTAATGCTTAAGGAAATAAAGAAAGAACAAAGCCCAAAGTTAGTATTAGAAGGGAAAGAATAAAGATCAGAACAGAAATAAATGAAATAGACACTAAAAAAAAAAATAGAAAGGATGAATGAAAGTAAGAGATGGTTCTTTGAAAAAGTAAACAAAATGAACAAGCTTTTAGCCAGACTCAAGAAAAGAGAGCCCAAATAATAAAATCATAAACAAATGAGAAATTAAAACTGATACCACAGAAATACAAAGGAAAAGAGAATACAATAAACAGTTATATACTACCAATTAGACAACCTAGAAAAAATGGACAAATTCCTAGAAACATATAATCTTCTAAGACTAAATCATGAAGAAATAGAAAATCTGAATAGACCAATTATTAACAATGAAATTGAATCAGTAATCAAAAACTCCCAATAAACAAAAGTCCAGGTCAAGTTGGCTTCCTCAAATTATTCCAACTCTTGAAGAGGAAGGAACACTTTCAAACTCACTTTACAAGGCCAGCATTACCCTGATACCAAAACCAAAGACACTACAAAAAAATTACAGGCCAATATCCCTGCTGAACATAGATGCAAAAGTCCTCAACTAAGTATTAGCAAACCGAATTCAATGTCAATAATAACATGTAAAGGATCATACCCCATGACCAAGTGGGATTCATTCCAGGCATACAAGAATGGTTCAACATCCAAAAATCAATGAGATACACCAAAAAAAGCATTTGACAAATTTCAACATCCATTTATGATAAAAACCCCCAACAAAGTGGATATGCAGAGAAGGTATCTCAACACAATAAAGGCCATATATGACAAGCCCACACCTAATTTCATACTCAACAGTGAAAAGCTGAAAGCCTTTACTCTAAGATCAGAAACAACCCAAGGATGTCTACTCACCACTTTTATTCAAAAGAATACTGGAAGGCCTAGCCACAGTAATTACACAGAAAAAAAAAAGAAATAAAAGGCATCTAAATAGGAAGAAGTAAAACTGTCACTATTTGCAAATGACATGCTATTACATTAAAAACCCTAAAGACACCACCAAATAATTACTCAAATAAATTCAGTAAAGTTGTAGGACACAAAATTAATAATCAGAAATCTGTTGTGTTTCTATACACTAAAAACAAACTATCAGAAAGCCATATTAAGAAAACAACCAGATTTGGGGCGCCTGGGTGGCGCAGTCGGTTAAGCGTCCAACTTCAGCCAGGTCACAATCTCGCGGTCCGGGAGTTCGAGCCCCGCGTCAGGCTCTGGGCTGATGGCTCAGAGCCTGGAGCCTGCTTCCGATTCTGTGTCTCCCTCTCTCTCTGCCCCTCCCCCGTTCATGCTCTGTCTCTCTCTGTCCCAAAAATAAATAAACGTTGAAAAAAAAATTTAAAAAAAAAAAAGAAAACAACCAGATTTACAAGTGCATCAAAAGGAACAAAATACCTAGGAATAAACAAGGTAAGGCCATGGCCAGAGATTTAAGCAAAACAGATATAAGTAACATGCCTGATGGATAATTTAAAGAACAATCAGATGGGGGCGCCGGGGTGGCTTGGTTGGTTAGGCGTCTGACCTCGGCTCAGGTCATGATCTCACGGTCCGTGAGTTCGAGCCCCTCGTCGGGCTCTGTGCTGACAGCTCAGAGCCTGGAGCCTGTTTCAGATTCTGTGTCTCCCTCTCTCTCTGCCCCTCTCCTGTTCATGCTCTGTCTCTCTCTGTCTCAAAAATAAATAAACGTTAAAAAAAAAATAAAAAAATAAAGAACAATCATACGGATACTCACTGGGCTTGAGAAAAAAATAGAAGACATCAGTGAGATGCTTACCAAAGAGATAAAAGAGTGAAAAACAAATCAATCAGAGATGAAGAATGCAATAAATGAGATCAGAAACACGCCTGGTGCAATGAACAGCAGGTTAGAAGAAACAGAAAAACAAATTAGTGACCTAGAGGACAAACTAATGGAAAATAACAGAGCTGAAGAAAAGAAAGAGAAGAATTATGCAACACGAGAAATAGACTTAGGGATATCGGTGACTCCACCAAACATAACATTCGTATTATAGGAGTCCCAGAAGAGGAAGAAAGAGAAAAGGGGGCAGAAAACTTCTTTGAAGAAATAAGAGCCGAAAACTTCCCTAACCTGGGGAAGGAAACAGACATCCAGATCCACAAGGAACAGAGATATCCGATCAAAATCAACAAAGGTGGGCCAACAGCAAGACATATTGTAATTAAATGTGCAAAATATAGTGATGAAGAAAAAATCTTAAAAGTGGCAAGACAAAGTCTTAAGGGGTGCCTGGCTGGCTCAGTCAGTACAGCATGTGACTCTTGATCTTGGGGTTGTGGGTTTGAGCCCCAGGTTGGGTGTAGAGATTAGTCAAGAAATAAAATCATAAAAAAACAGTCCTTAACTTATAAGGGAAGACCCATAAGGCTACCTGCAGATTTATCAACAGAAACTTGGCAAACCAGGAGGGAGTGGCATAATATATTCAAATTGCTGAATGGAAAAATCTGTTGCCAAGAATACTCTATCCAGCAAGGCTATCCTTCAGAATAGAGAGAAAAAGAATTTCCTGAACAAACAAAAACTAAAGGAGCATGTGACCACTAAACCAGCCCTGCAAGAAATATTAAGGGGGAGTCTTTGAGTGGAAAGGAGAGAGAGACAAAAGTGACAGTACAGGGGTGCCTCGGTGGCTCAGTTAATCATTTGACTTTTTAACGTTTTTATTTATTTTTTAGAAAGACAAAGCGTGAGTGGGGGAGGGGCAGAGACAGAGGGAGACACAGAATCCAAAGGAGGCTCCAGGCTCTGAGCTGTCAGCACAGAACCTGACATGGGGCTCAAACTCATGAACCATGAGATCATGACCTGAGCCGAAGTTGGCCGCTTAACTGACTGAGCCACCCAGGCACCCCAATCATCCGACTCTTGATTTCAGCTCAGGTCATGCATGATCTTGCAGTTCCTGAGATTGAGCCCCACGTCAGGCTCTGTGCTGACAGCACAGAGCCTGCTTTAGATTCTCTCTCTCCCTCTCTGTCTCCCCCTCCCGGGTACATGTGCTCGCTCACCTTCTCTCAAAATAAATTAAAAAAAAAAAAACTTAAAAGGGGTGCCTGGGTGGCTCAGTCAGTTAAGTGTCCAACTTCGGCTCAGGTCATGATCTCACTGTTCGTGAGTTAGAGTGCCACGTCTGGCTCTGTGCTGACGGCTCAGAGCCCAGAGCCTGCTTCAGATTCTGTGTCTTCCACTCCCTTTGCCCCTTGCCCACTCACGCTTGGACTCTCTCTCAAAAATAAACAAACATTGGGGCGCCTGGGTGGCGCAGTCGGTTAAGTGTCCGACTTCAGCCAGGTCACGATCTCGCGGTCTGTGAGTTCGAGCCCCGCGTCGGGCTCTGGGCTGAAGGCTCAGAGCCTGGAGCCTGTTTCTGATTCTGTGTCTCCCTCTCTCTCTGCCCTTCCCCCGTTCATGCTCTGTCTCTCTCTGTCCCAAAAATAAATAAACGTTGAAAAAATAAATAAATAAAAATAAACAAACCTGTCTCTCTCTGTCCCAAAAATAAATAAACGTTGAAAAATAAATAAATAAAAATAAACAAACATTAACAAAATTAAATAAACAAAAAAATTCAAAAGTGACAGTATAAAGGCAGGAAATACAAAAGCAGTAAAAAATATTTCTGCATATTTCTGCAAAATCAGATCATTTCTGTAAAAATCAGTGAAGTAACTCAGACAAAAAAACGATATAAAATATAATAACATACCTAAAATGTGGGGAGGAGAAAAGAATGGGTTCAAACTGGAATGACCATCAATATATATTGCTATTTGCAGAAGATGTTATACACAAACCTAATGGTGACCATCTATCAAAGACCACTAATAACCATGAAAAGAATAAAAAGAAATCCAAATATATCACTAAAAGACAATGAGCAAAATGGGGGGCCTGGGTGCCTCAGTTGGTTAAGCATCCAACTTCAGCTCAGGTCATGATCTCACGGCTCGTGAGTTTGAGCCCTGCTTTGGGCTCTGTGCTGACAGCTCAGAGCCTGGAGCCCACTTCAGATTCTCTATCTCTCTCTCTGCCCCTCCCCTCCTCACACTCTGTCTCTCTCTCCTTCAAAATAAGTAAACATTAAAAAAAATTTTAAAGAAAATTAGCAAAACATGAGAGAAAGACAAGAAAGGACCAGAGAAAATCTCCAGAAACAACCACAAAACAAGTAATACAAATAAAATACATATCTACCAATAATTACTCTGAATGTAAATGGACCAGAAGGGAGTGGCATGATATATTCACAGTGCTGAATGGGAAAAATCTGCAGCCAAGAATATACTCTATCCAGCAAAGCTATCATTCAGAACAGAAGGAGAGATAAAGAGTTTTCCAGACAAACAAATATTAAAGAGTTTGTGACCAGTAAACATGCCCTGCAAGAAATACTAAAGGAGACACTTTGAGTGGAATGGAAAGGCCAAAAGTGACAAAGACCAGAAAGGAACAGAGAAAATCTCCAGAAATGATGACAAAACAAGAAATAAAATGGCAACAAATACATATCTATTAATAATTGCTCTGAATGTAAATGGACTAAAAACTCCAATCACAAAACATAGGGTATCAGAATGGATAAAAAAACAAGACCATCTATATGTTGCCTACAAGAGACTCATTTTATTTTTCACTTTTTGAAGATTTTATTTTCTCAGTAATCTCTACATCCAATGTGGGGCTTTAACTCACAACCCCAAGATCAAGAGTCACATGCTCTACCCACTGAGCCATCCAGGCACCCAATACAAGAGACTCATTTTATTTATTTTTTTAATCTTATTTTTGAGAGACAGAAAGACAGAGTGCAAGCAGGGGAGGAACAGAGGGAGAGGGAGACACAGAATCCGAAGCAGGCTCCAGGCTCTGAGCTGTCAGCACAAAGCCCAACATGGGGCTCAAACTCATGAACCGCGAGATCATGACCTGAGCCAAAGTCGGATGCTTAACCAACTGCTTACAGGAATTAATTGATAATAATACAAAATAGTAGGGAACTTTACCATCCCACTTACATCAAGGGATCATCTAAACGGAAAATAAATAAGGAAACAATGGTTTTGAATGACACACTGGACCAGATGGACTTAATGGATATACTCAGAACATACTATTCTAAAACAGCAGAATACACATTACTTTCAAGGGCACATGGGACATTCTCCAGAATAGATCACATATTAAGTCACAACACAGACCTCAACAAATACAAAAAGACTGAAATCATACCATTCATACTATGTGGTTCTCTGAAACACAACACCATGAAACTTGAAGTTAACCACAAGAAAAAATCTGGAAAGACCATAAATATATGGAGGTTAAACAATATGCTACCAAACAATGAATGGGTCAACAAGAAAATCAAAGAAAAAATTAAAAAATACATAAAACAAATGAAAATTCAAACACACTTCTCCAAAGCCTTTGGGATGCAGCAAAAGCTGTCCTAAGAAGTAAGTATGCAAAAATACAGGCCTACCTCAAGAAGCAAGAAAACTCTCAAATAAACAACCTACCCTTACACATAAAGGAGCTAGAAAAAGAACAAATGAAGCCTATCACCAGCAGAGGGAAGGAAATAATAGAGATTAGAACAGAAATAAATGATACAGAAACTTAAAAAATAATAGAACAGGGGAACCTGGGCAACTCAGTCAGTTAAGCATCCAACATTGGCTCAGGTCGTGATCTCAGTTTGTGAGTTCAAGCCCTGAGTTGGTCTCTGTGCTAACAGCTCAAAGCCTAGAGCCTGCTTCAGATTCTCTCTGCCCCTCCCCTGCTCACACTCTGTCTCTCTCTCCTTCAAAAATAAATAAACATTAAAAAAAATTTATCCAAGGGATACAGGTATGCTGTTTTGAAGGGGCACATGCACCCCAATGTTTATAGCAGCACTATCAACAATAGCCAAAGTATGGAAAGAGCCCAAATGTCCACTGATGGATGAATGGATAAAGATGTGGTGTATATATATACAATGGAGTATTACTTGGCAATCAAAAAGAATGAAATCTTGCCATTTGCAACTATGTGGATGGAACTGAAGGGTATTATGCTGAGTGAAATTAGTCAGAGAAAGACAAAAATCATATGACTTCACTCATATGAGGACTTTAAGAGACAAAACAGATGAACACAAGGGAAGGGAAACAAAAATAATATAAAAACAGGGAGGGGGACAAAACAGAAGAGACTCATAAATATGAACAAACTGAGGGTTACTGGAGGGGTTGTGTGAGGGGGGATGGGCTAAGTGGGTAAAGGGGAACTAAGGAATCTACAGCTGAAATCAGTGTTGTAGTATAAGCTAACTAATTTGGATATAAATTTTAAAAAATAAATAATTAAATTAAAAAAAAACAGAACAAATCACTGAAACCAGGAACTATTTCTTTGAAAAAAATTAATAAAATTGATAAACCTCTAGCCAGACTTATCAAAAAGAAAACAGAAAGGACACAAATAAAATCACAAATGAGAGACAACACAGAACAACCAACATCACAGAAATACAAGTAATTATAACAGAGTACTATGAAAAACTATATGCCAACTAACTGGACATCCTGGAAGAAACAGATCAATTCCTACAAACATATAAGCTACCAAAACCAAAACAGGAAGAAATAGAAAACTTGAACAGACTGATAACCAGCAAACAAACTGAATCAGTAATCAAAAAACTCCCAACAAACAAAAGTCCAGGGCCAGACAGCTTCATAGGCTAATTCTACCAAATATTTAGAGGCTTTTTAAAAAATTAATTGCCTAATTAAAGTTTATTTATTTATTTATTTATTTATTTATTTGGAGAAATGGAGAGAGAGCGAGCGAGAGAAAGCACAAGTGGCGGAGGGACAGAGAGCAAGGGGGAGAGAGAGAATCCCAAGCAGGCTCCACACTACCAGTGTGCAGCCAGACACAGGGCTTGAACTCATGAACCATGAGATCATGACCTGAGCCAAAATCAAGAGTAAGATGCTTAAATGACTGAGCCACCCAGGCTCCCCTATTTCCACCAAACATTTAAAGAAGGGTTTATGCCTATTCTTCTCAAACTATTCCAAAAAACAGAAAAGGAAGGGAACTTCCAAATTCATTCTATGAAGCCAGCATTACCCTGACACCAAAACCAGATAAGACACCACTAAAAAAGAACTACAGGCCAGGGGCACCTGGGTGGTTCAGTCAGTTAAGCATCTGACTGCGGCTCAGGTCATGATCTCACAGTTTGTGAGTTCAAGCCTTGCATCGGGTTCTGTGCTGACAGCTCAGAGCCTGGAGCCTGCTTCAGATTCTGTGTCTCCCTCTCTCTCCCCCTCCCCTGCTCATTCTCCCTCTCTCTCTCAAAAATAAATAAAGAAAAAAATGTAAAAATAAAATGAAATAAAAAATAAAAAAGAGTACAGGCCAACATTCCTGATGAACATGGAGGCAAAAATTATCAATAAAATACTACCAAACCAAATCTAAAAATACATGAAAAATATCATTCACCACAATCAAGTGGAATTTATTCCTGAGTTGCAATATTTGCAAATCAATCTACATGTTACAGCACATTAAGAAAAGAAAGGTTAAGGGGCATCTGGGTGGCTCAGTTGGTTAAGTGTCTGACTTCATCTCAGGTCACGATCTTGCAGTTCGTGGGTTTGGGCCCCACGTCTGGCTCTGTGATGACGGCTTGGAGTCTGGAGCCTGCTTTGGATTCTTTGTCTCCCTCTCTCTCTGCCCCTCCCCCAACTCATGCTCTGTTTCTCAAAAATAAATAAATGTTAAACATTTTTTAAAGAAAAGAAAAGAAAGGTTAAGAACCATATGATCATTTCAATAGATGCAGAAAGAGCATTTGACAAAATAAAACATCCATTCATGATGAAAACTCTCAGGAAAGTAGGTTTAGAGGGAACATACCTCAACATTATAAAGGCCATATATGAAAACCCCAAAGCTAACATCATACTCAATGGGGAAAAACTGAGACCTTTTCCTCTACAGTCAGGAACAAGACAGGGATGTCCACTCTCACCACTTTTATTCAACACAGTATTGGAAGTCCTAGCCACAGTAATCAGACAACAAAAAGAAATAAAAGGCATCCAAATCAGCAAGGAAGAAGTAAAATGTTCACTGTTTGCAGATGACAATATACCATACATAGAAAACCCAAAAGACTCCACCAAAAAATTGCTGGAACTGATAAGCAAGTTTAGTAAAGTTGCAGGATATAAAATCAACATACAGAAATCTGTTGCATTTATATATTCCAATAATGAAGCAGAACAGAAATTGAGCAATCAGTCCCATGTACAACTGCACCAAAAATAATAAGATATTTAGGAATAAACCTAACCAAAGAGGTGAAATATCTGTACTCTGAAAACTATAAAACACTGATAAACTAAAGATGACACAAAGAAATGGAAAGACATTCTGTACTCACAGATTGGAAGAACAAATATTGTTAAAATGTCTCTATTATCCAAAGGACAATCTACACGTTTAATGCAATCCGTATCAAAATACTAATACTAACGGCATTTTTCACAGAGCTAGAACAAACAATCCTAACATTTGTATGAAACCACAAAAGCCCCTAAACAGCCAAAGCAACCTTGAAAAAGAAAAGCAAAGCTGGAGGCATCACAATTCCAGACTTCAAGTTATATTACAAAGTGATCAAAACTGTGTGGTACTGGCACAAAAACAGACACACAGATCAATAGAACAGAATAGAACCCACAACTATATGGTCAATTAATCCTGGAGAAAGCAGGAAAGAATATCCAATAGGAAAAATAGTATCTCTCCAACAAATGGTGTTGGGAAAACTGGACAGCAATATGCAGAGGAATGACACCGGACCATTTTCTTATACCATACACAAAAATAAATTCAAAATGGATAAAAGACCAACTATAAGACCTGAAACCATATAAATCCTAGAAGTGAACACAGGCAGTAACTTCTCTGACATCTGCCACAGCAACTTCTTGCTAGATATGTCTCTGTGCCCAGGAACAAAAGCAAAAATAAGCCCCTGGGACTATACCAATATAAAAAGCTTCTGCACAGAAAAGAAAACAATCAACAAAACTAAGAGGCAACCTAGAGAATGGAAGAAGATATTTGCAAATGACATATCCAATAAAGGGTTATTGTCCAAAACATATAAAGAACTTATAAAACTCAACATCCAAAAACCAAATAATCCAATTAAAAATGGGCAGAAGAAATGAATAGACATTTTTCCAAAGAAGACATCCAGATGGCAAACAGACACATGAAGAGGCTCAACATCACTCCTCAAAACTACAATGAGGTTTCACCTCACACCTGCCATTATGGCTAAAATCAACAACACACGAAACAACAGGTGTTAGCCAGGAAGTGGAGAGAGGGGAACCCTCTTGCACTATTGGTGGGAATGCAAACAGGTGCAGCCACTTTGGAAAACAGCTATGGAGGCTCCTCAAAAGTTAAAAATAAAACTACCCTATGATCCAGCAATCACACTATTAGGTATTTACCCAAAGAATACAAAAATACTAATTCAAAGGGAAACATGCACCCTGATGTTTATAGCAGCATTACCTGCAAAAGCCAAATGATGGAAGCAGCTCAAGTGTCCATCAACTGATTAATAGAAAATGTGGTGTATACAATGGAGTACTACATGGCAATGAGAAAGAATGAAATATGGCCCTTTGTAGCAACATGGATGGAACTAGAGAGTGTGATGCTAAGTGAAATAAGCCATACAGAGAATGACAGATACCATATGGTTTCACTCTTACGTGGATCCTGAGAAACTTAACAGAAACCCATGGGGGAGGGGAAGGAAGAAAAAAAAAAAAAAGAGGTTAGAGTGGAAGAGAGCCAAAGCATAAGAGACTCTTAAAAACTGAGAACAAACTGAGGGTTGATGGGGGGTGGGAGGCAGGGGAGGGTGGGTGATGGGTATTGAGGAGGGCACCTTTTGGGATGAGCACTGGGTGTTATATAGAAACCAATTTGACAATAAACCTCATAAAAAAAATAAATAAATAAATAAAAACTTAAAAAAAAAAAAAAAAAGAAAATGTGGTGTATATATATACAATGGAATTTTACCCAGCCATTTAAAAGAATGAAATCCTGCCATTTGCAACGACATGGATGGAGCTAGAGAGTATTATGCTAAGTGAAGTAAGTCAGAGAGGGACAAATACCATATGATTTCACTTATGTGGAATTTAAAACACAAAACAAACATGCAAAGGGGAAAAAGAGAGAGTCAAGTCAAGAAACAGACTCTGAACTATTGAGAACAAACTGACGGTTACCAGATGGGAGGTGGGTGGGGGGGACGGGTTAAACAGGTGATGGAGATTAAGGAGGGTACTGGTTGGGATGAGCACAGGGTGTTGTATAGAAGTGTTGAAATACTATATTGTATACATGAAACTAACATTACACTGTATGTTAACTAACTGGAATTTGAATAAAAACTTTAAAAAAGTGTGGTACTGGCAGAGGGTTAGATCTATAAATCAACAGAACAGAGTCCAAAAACAGATCCACAAACACAGCCAATTTATTTATGACAAAACTGCAAACGCAATTCAAAAGAGAAAAATTATACTTTCAACAAATGGGGTTAGAACGAATGGAATTCCATATGCAAAATAATGACCCTCAACTTAATCCTCACACCTTATATAAAATTTAACACAGAAGAGATCACAGATCTAAATGGAAAACCAATAACTATGAAACTTATAGAAGAAACAGGAAAAAATCTTCACGACTTAGGATCCAACAAAGAATTATTTTTTAATGTTTATTTATTTATTTTGAGACAGACAGAGAGAGCAAGCAGGGGAGGGGCAGAGAGAGAATCCCAAGCAGGCTCTGCACTGTCGGCACAGAGCCTAATGCAGGGCTTGAACCCACAAACCCTGAGATCATGACCTGAGCCAAAATCAAGAGTCAGATGCTCAACCCAATGAGACACCCAGGCACCTCAGACCCAGCAAAGAATTCTTAAACGTGATGTTGAAATAACCGTGCGTGAAGGAAATAATTCATATATTGGCCATTTTCAAAATTAAAAATTCTTGCTCTGTGAATAACACTAAGCGAATGAAAAGACGTGGCTTGAAGAAATATAGACAAAATATTTACAAACGTATCTGACAAAGGACTTGTAAACAATATACATAAATAACTCTCCCCAATTTCAAGAGCGAGAAAACAATCCAATTTTAAAATGGGCAGATGACAAACTGAGGGTTGATGGGGGGTGGGAGGGAGGGGAGGGTGGGTGATGGGTATTGAGGAGGGCACCTTTTGGGATGAGCACTGGGTGTTGTATGGAAACCAATTTGACAATAAATTTCATATATTGAAAAAAAAATAAAATAAAAATAAATAAATAAAATCGGCAGATGACTTGATTGAACACTTCGCCAAAGAGGATATACAAAAAGTAAAGAAACATATAGAGGTCTTAAACATCATCAGCTATTAGTGAAACACAAATTAAAGGCATGATGAGACAATAACTATACTACTAGGATGACTAAAATTAAAAAGACTAACAATACCAGGGCGCCTAGATGGCTCAGTTGGCTACGTGTCCAACCCTTGATTTCAGCTCAGGTCACGATCAACCTGCTTGGGATTCTCTCTCTCCCTCTCTATGCCCCTCCCTCGCTCACGCTCGTGCTCTCTCAAAATAAATAAATAAACATTAAAAAAATACTGACAATACCAAGTGCTGGCAAAAATGTGAAGCAACTGGAATTCTTACACATTGCTGGTGAAAATGAAAAATGATTCAACTATTCTGGAAAACAATTTGGCAGATTCTTAAAACATTAAGCATACAGTTACCAAAAGACCCAGAAATCCAGTATTTATTCTAGAGAAATGAAAACATATGTGCACACAAAAACCTGTGTATGAATATTAAAGTGGCTTTACTCGTAATTGCCAAAACTGGAAATAATCCAAATGATTTTCAACAGGAGAATGGATAAATAAGCTATGGTACATCTATACCATGGAATACCACCCAGCAATAAAAAAGGAAAGAACTGACAACTTGTCTGAATCTCCAGGGAATTATGATGTGTAAAAATTTCCTCCGACTTAGGCTCAGGTCATGATCTCACAGTTTGTGGGTTCAAGCCCCGCATCAGACTCTGTGCGGACAGCTCGGAGCCTGGAGCCTGCTTCAGATTCTGTGTCTTCTCTCTCTGCCCCTCCACTACTCACTCTTACTCTCTCTCTCTCAAAAATAAACATTTAAAAATTTTTAAAAATTTTTTAAGTGAAAGAAAAACATTGGTTGGCTGTGACCACCTGTAGGACTTTGTCTCTTGGCTAAATGAGAATCCAAAGTCTGACCGATAAAATTACTTCAGAAAAATGATCTCAAGAAAATCAAGTTCCCTGACATATTTCATTCCCAAAGGATACTCTGACACCATGTCTCCAGCTCAGTGAGAAATGCTGTAAGAAATATCTGCAGGAGGGGCGCCTGGGTGGCTCAGTCGGTCAAGCATCCAACTTCAGCTCAGGTCATGATCTCACTGCTTATGGGTGTGAGTCCTGTGTCAGGCTCTGTGCTGACAGCTCGGAGCCTGGAGCCTGCTTCAGATTCTGTCTCTGTCTCTCTTCCCCTCCCCTGCTCACACTCTCTCTCTCTAATATAAATAAAAAATAAACATTAAAAAATTTAAAAAAAAAGAAATATCTGTAGGAAACCAGCGACTGCATTTATCACTAGGCTGTGGTTGAAGACAATTCCACCAACCACATGAAGACTCAGAAAAGAAATGCCTTGGAAGGCAAACACAGGAAACCTTTACTTCCCTGAGAACTCAGTGCACTCTCTCCTGAGGAGTAAGGTGAACCAGGTTCCTGGTTACGTTTCCCTCCGGCTGCCAGAAGCTCAAAGAGAAATCTGTAAGTCAATGTTAGTATCTGTCACACCCTAATGTCTACATTCTAACTTGGCCTTGCTGTCTCTCATTTTCCCTGATCCTAATGCTTATTTACAAATAATTTCCTATTTTAGGTCAGAGATTCCTAAGTATCTCATCACGTCCATGGTAAAAAAAAAAAAAAAAAAAAAAAAAGAGGAAGAAACAGCATACTTACCTGGGGTTTGGCCATTTCCTGCTTTTCTTGGGAAAAGGCAGAGATGTGTGAAAGCTGAGCTGGAAGAATGGAAAAGTGTACAGCATATGAGAGAACCCATAAGGTTTATATGTCCAGAATTATCTGCCTAGAAATTCCCCTCACACTAGCGGGGCATGAGGCCATTCTGTGGAAGTTTGGGCAACCATGTAGTTTTCAACAACCACCTGTGTATTCTTGACTCTCTTCCTCACATGAGCATCTAACACAAAAGGGTTTTTTTTTCTATATATACTTGTGTACTGACCCAGAAATTGTAATTCTAGGCATTCTACCTAATGAAACAATGCATCACAACTTCTCTGTAAGTACCTTCACCTCAGCACTGACTTTCTGAATGCCGAAGTTAATCCTGTGACTCCTAATAAGCGATTAGTAAGGAAATACAAGGAGTGAAATGTTACAGACCTATTAAAAATGTTGTATGGAACTGTATGCTTTAGTATTTGTATATTTCTCTGTACGTATATCTAAATTAAGTTTTTTAAATGTTAGAGAATAAATTTTTAAGCTGAATCACAGTAAACTTCTAAATGAAAATAAGGTAGGTTATAAAATTGCAGGAACCCATTTCAAACAGTTAAAAGTTTAAAAACGCACACCCCGAATACCCACTAAAAACTTGCTAAGAATGGACCGGACATTTAAATGCAGGGGGATAAAAATCAATTCCTTTTGATTTTCTTTTCTTCTATTTTTAATTAATCTGTAATTCAAATGTGTTAGTACTTATCATACACCAAGTAAAATGAACTCTTAAAAACTATCATCCCCATAACGTTTTAAGCCCCATGATCCCCCCAAACCCCGCGGCACCAGGCCTCGCCCACCCCAACCCCCAAGCCCCGAAGTGAGTGCACTCAGGTACCTCTTCCTTCTCCTCCTCACCTCACTGGGGCCGGCTTGCCCAGGAGCCAGAAGGAAGCCTTCGGGTGCAGATTCACTTCGGCTGGAGCATTCACACCAGGCCCCTACGCTGGGGTGTGGGAGAGGGGAGAGGGGAGAGGAAAAGGTGGGGCGCGCCGAAGGAGGCGCCTGATGAGGAGTGCGTAAGAACCCTTAGCGCAAATCACTGTGCCGGAAAACGTGTAAAAGTCAACGTTTAATAAGCCCCATTCAACCCTGACTAGTCCCGTAACTTTGTCCACCATCATGCCCCAGAGACCTTCATTCAGTCTCCCATCACCCCACAACTCCCCGCATCAATGATCCTCCCAAATCCCCCTTCCTTCGTTCCTCCAGAACTCCCCATCACTTGGCCCATCACCCCTAGCACTCGCCCTCTCAACCCATCCCCCCTCCTCTTTCTCACCCTCTCGACAATAGATTTTCTGCTCACTGCAGAGAAGACCATTACAAGAACTGGCCCTGAGCAACACTTCCGCTTCGGGACCGACTCGGGCTCCGCAGCCTACAGGGCTGCAGCAGGCTGGTGTGCGCACGCTCAGCGGGGTCTTTGAGCCCGCGTCAGCCAATAGTCACCACCAGGCCCCCTCCCGCCGGCGGGACGCGAAAGAGATGGGGCTGGGGCGCGTGCGCCTGCCTCTGCGCCTGCGCCTCGCCTGCGCCTGCGCCTGCGCGGAGAGAAGATGGCTGCGCCCGCGCGGCTGCTTTGAGGTGGCCGTGCCCACCGTGTCTCTTCACCTCGCTGGCTGCCATCACCTATGGAGCAGGTGTTCATTTTGTTCTGCAGAGGCTGTCATTCCTGAGATTTCAAAAACCATTTTCCTTATGGCGGGGAGGGGAATTGCCCAATTAAGAAAAATTCTGGCAGGCAGGAATTTGGTGTCTTGAACCCGAAGGGCAGCATCAGGTTTACAGGTGTAATTGAACAGTTAGACGGGATGCGTGGCAGCATTGCCCAGCGTGCACAAAGCCTGGGAGGTAAGGAAAGGTCACACTGGCTCCATCCAGTGGCTAGAGCTGGGGGTTTGAAGGACAGTATACAAACAAACTAAAGATAAATAAACGGCCACCTAGAACACACCCACCCCGGGGTATAAGGAATGTGTTAAGTAGTGACTGACGAAAGGATGCTTTCTTTGGATGGGCAGGATCGAACTCCTTTCGTTGGAGGTGACAGATACGCTGACCAAAAGGAGCCGGCCACACGAATAGCTGAAGCAAAGAGCTTTCTGGTGGAGGGCACGGCAGTTCCAAAAGCCCGGAAGTGAAACCTAAATTGGTGTGTTAGAGGAACGGAAACCGTGGCAGCTTGTTGGGAGTGTAGGAGGTGTGAGGGTGGGAGAGGTGGGTGGGGCCAGATGCTGTAGGGCCTCCTCTGGCAGGAACAGAGCTCATGCTTCATTCTAGACATAATGGGAAGCCATAAGAAGGGAAAGATTTTTAAAAGACCCCTCAGAAGTAATCAAGAATTCTTGTTGATCGTGAGTCTTGCACCACTAGAACATGAGCTGATTCACAGGGATTTGCTTAAGCACCTCCTGAATGACACATAGTATTCTAGACGTTGGCAAGGGAAGAAGACAGAACTAACCAAACAAACATTTATGGAGACAGTCTGGTTTCAAACACCCACCTACCAGCTTTGTAACCTAGGCAAGAACTCCTCTGTGCTGTTTCCTTATCTATAAAATGGGGACAATGACAAATGAATTGATACTTATCAAAGGTTTAGAACAAGACTTGGCACATAGTAAGTACTGCATGTTTTATTATTATTTAAATAAAAATAGAAATGTATATGCATAAAGGTTTTTTTAGTAAGAAGGAAAAAATGGGGCACCTGGGTGGCTCAGTCGGTTAAGCCTCCGACTTCAGCTCAGGTCATGATCTCACAGTCCATGGGTTCGAGCCCCACGTTGGGCTCTGTGCTGACGGCTCGGAGCCTGGAGCTTGCTTCGGATTCTGTGTCTCCCTCTCTGCCCCTCCCCTGCTCATGCCCTGTCTCTGTCTCAAAAATAAATAAAAACATAAAAAAAATAAGAAGGAAAAAATTAAAAGATAATCTACAGGCTACTTTGGAGAACAGGCCACAGAGGGCAAGGGCAAAAGCAGGAAAAATACTGTGGCTCCTGCCAACAAGCCCAGCAAGTGATAATGGGACTCAGACCTAGCTCAGTATCTCCTGAGTGCCACACACCGTGTGAAGCATATGACATGACCTGTCTCAGACAGTCCCCACCATCTGTGAACAGTCCCATGGCCCCCACTTATCAGATGAGGAAACCGAGTCCCAGAGAGACTCAGTAACTTGCCCAAGGTCACAGAGTTCCCAGGGTTGGATTCTTAACTTCTACCCAATAATATTTTTTCTTTTGTTTATTCAATATCCCCCAGAACTTTTGGAAAGTATCTGAGGGTCCTCATCACAGAACCATTAAAACTAACCAAGGAACATTTTTACCAGAAATATAGGTGGAGCAGAGTGCTTGGGTGGTTCAGTAAGTTAAGTATCTGACTCTTGATTTTGGCTCAAGTCATGATCTCACGGGTTTGTGAGTTTGAACCCTGCATCAGGCTCTGTGCTGATGGTGCGGAGCCTGCTTGGGATTCTCTCTCTCTCTCTCTCTCTCTCTCTCTCTCTCTCTCTCTCTCAAAATAAAATAAACTTAAAAAAATGTAGGGGGGAGGGTGCCTGGGTGGCTCAGTCAGTTGAGCATCTGACTCTTGATTTCAGCTCGGGTCATGATCTCTCAGTTCGTGAGATGGAGCCCCCAGTCGGGCTCTGCACTGACAGCACAGAGCCTGCTTGAGATTCTCTCCCTCTCTGCTCCTCCCTCCATCTCAAAATAAATAAATAAGCACTAAAAAAAAGGAAATATAGATGGAGCTCCCTAGCACACAAAGAGAAAAAACAGAGGAGTAACTCCTATCTCCTGCTCCCTGAAGGATCAGCACTTATCAGGTACAAACATGTCAGCTCTCTAAATGCATTAGAAGGTGGGAAGTTGGAAGGGTTGGACCTGTAGGTCCCATCCCATCCCAACCTAGTCTCTTCCATCTTAGAAGCCCCATTCCCCACCACCTTGTACACACACACCCCTGTGTTTAGGGAGAATCCTTTGGGTTGGTGGGTATTGGGGTACAGTGATTGCCAGCTCCAGAAATGTCCCTAAGGCAGTGATACAGCCCCTCAAAACTGTTTCAGAGTTCATAGTGCACATCCATAAGCTATGTGAGACCAGCTTTTCTGCGCTGAAGAACTCAGACTCCCACTCTTTCCTGAGCATCCTCTGCCATCAGTCCCTGCAGATGCAACCTCCTCATACAGTGGTCTAAGCAGCAGGTAGCTAGGTAAAAGGGTGTGGAAAGCTAACAGGAACTGGTCCCACCACAGAGTCTGTACAATGTGATGCTCCCACCCACAGGCCCCCAACCTCACCAGTTAGACATCATTACAATTGCTCTCAATACACATTTTATCAAGGGGTGCCTGGTTGGCTCAGTTGGTAGCATGTGACTCTTGGTCCCAGGGTCATGAGTTCAAGCCCCACATTGGGTGTAGGGCTTACCTTTAAAAAAAAAACATTTCATCGGGGCGCCTGGGTGGCTCAGTTGGTTGAACATCCAACTTCAGCTCAGGTCATGATCTCACTGTTTGTGAGTTCGAGCCCCGCATCAGGATCTGTGCTGACAGCGCAGAGCCTGGAGCCTGCTTCAGATTCTGTGTCTCCCTCTCTCTGCCCCTTCCCCGCTCATGCTCTGTCTCTCTTTGTCTCTCAAAAATGAATAAACGTTCAAAAAAAATAAAAAAATTTTCATGAAAACTATGGAAGTGTGGCTAATTGTGAGCAATCATTTTGGACCATAAGGTGGCAAATGAGTTTGTCAGAGAAACAGCACAGGAGCCAGTTTTCTGGTGATCTTGAAGCTGCCATGCTAGCTCTGAACTACCTGAGGGGAAGAGGAATCCCCTTCCATCTTTTTGAAGCCACTGGTATTTGTAGTATATACCATCACTGGTAATATGAATCCTGAACAATAGATCAGTCTTTTCTGTCTTGGCCAATCTGAGTGTCATTAAATAGGAGACCTATGGGACTGGTTGGGGGTGGGGGTGGATAATGGTGAATGAAGGACAAATTGGGAGTGAATGGTAGCAAGGAGAGACAAAGGGTGATGGGAGGGAAGTGAACAAGTAGAGTGGAGTGAAAAGTGGGCAGCGTGGAGCAGCATGAGGAAATGACTATGCATTAGATTTTGAATTAATTTGAGATTATGGATGAGACTGAGTAAATGATGGGAAAATGAGGCATGGTCTAAAGTGACAGAAAGTGAAAGTGGAAGCAGACTGAGTGACTGCAGCAATTCAAGGCAGTGAATGTGAATGGAGTTGATAAAGCAGTAGAGTGCAAGTTGTTTTGAGTACTAAGGATCAAAGTGTGAATAAATGATGGTTTATGGAGCACGTAAGAGTGAGAGAGGTGGATTCAGGAGGAGAGTGGGAGTGAATGGAGGTAACGTGAGGCATAGAAGGAAGAATGGAGAGCACGAGGGACAGAATAAGAGGGACTGAAGATGTATATGTGGTAGAATGTGAATATATGAATCAGGTAGATTTGAGTGGTGACACTATGAGGGAGAAGGAGAATGGCTAGAGGTGAATGAGGGGCAGACTTGGACTAGATAGGGGTGATTTGGGGCTCCAGGAATGTCCAGGGTTCCCAGTTTCAATCAGCCCAGGTGAATGAGCTGATGCATGTGCATGAATGGAGCTAATGTTGGGCAGAATGAGAGGGAATAGAAGCAAAAAGCAGAAGGTGAGTAACTGTGGTTATTATAAGCCAAAGAGAAAGATGAGGGTCACATGGCCCCAAGTGAATGAAGTCGGGGGGCGATGGATGAATGGGGCCCAGTATTAGCAAAAAGTGGTGAATTCAAAGGCAGAGTGTGACTGAATGAAGGTACTATGGGGCAGAATGGAAACAACTAGCCATGAAATCATGAGCCAAACAGGAGTGATAAGTGGGAATGGGGTTACATTGGAAATGAGTTTAAATGAATGAGAGGCAGAGTAAGAGTCAATGGAGTCAATGAAGAGAAAATGAGGAATGGGGGTGACCAAGCACAGAATGAGTATATATGGGTAATTTGAGCTAGTGTTTGGGAGTATTACAGGGCAGAGTTCCAGGAAACGGGGGTAACAAGGGAATAGTATTTGAGAGAAGAGAGGTGAAGAAGGGGCAGAGAGTGAATGAGAGAAAGAATGAGGCCCAGAGTCAATTAACAAAGCTGAAGGATGGGCCATGTGAGAATGAATGGGTGTCATTTCATGCACTGTCAAGAAGTGGAGGAGAAAGTAGAAAATGAGAGTCTGAGAGTGAATTGAAGTGAAGGAATATGATGTGAGAGAACTGAGGTAATATAAGGAGAAGGTTAAGAAATTGTGATAATATGAGGCATAGTGTGAATGAATGTAAGTGGATGAGAGACAGTATAAGTGAATGGGGCAATAAAAGAACAAGAATGGAGGTGGAAAATTAGTAGAGTGTGCATATATATGTAATGTGTCATGTGTAATACATAATGCAGGGCAGAGTGTGATTGAATGGGGGTAATGTGGGACAGATTCCAGTAAATTAGGATGGAACAATGCATAAAAGTAAAGGAGGAGCCAAGAATGGGTAAATGGAGGTAATGAGGGTCAGAAGATGAGGGCATGGTGGCCATATTGCGCAGAGCATGAGAAATCGAGGTGGTAGTAGACACGATGTAGTGAACAGAGCTGACTGCTGAGCAGAGTAGGAGGAATGGAGGCGATGAGGGGCAGAGTGAGTGGATATGGAGGTAATCAAGTGGTACAGCATGATTAATGACAGCAGAGTGTTAACAGTGTTAAGGAATGTGGGGGAATGTAGGCTGATAGTGAGGCCCAGTGGCTGAGTCCTATCTGTCCTTTGTGTCACCAGTTCCTCTCTTCCTGCGTCTCTTTGTGACATCTCAGGGTTTCTCCCTGTTTTTGTCTCCTCCCATCTTTATGCATATATCAGTATCTTTCTCTTTTCTTGTGTGTATGTCTCTAACAGAAATGGCACTGAGAAAGGCGGTGAGGTGTCTAACCCTCTGGCTTCTCTGTTCCAGAATCTATTGCATAACCATTTGCTCATACAGCCCAGAGTTCCAGAATGCCCTTATTTCTGGACATAGCAGGGTGAGTCTGGAGCAAAGAGTTGGCCAGGAGGGCCTGTGGATGTTATAATGAAGGGCTTTGTTACTGTGAAGGTCACCTTAGCCATGCTTATGGCTGCTATTGTGGATGCCAAGATCTATGAACGCTGTGAACTGGCACTGAAGCTGGAGAGGGCAGGCCTCAACAGCTTCAAGGGCTACACCGTTGGAGACTGTGAGACCCCAGCTGCCCCAAGTCCCACCTACACCCTGAGCTGCCCACCACATTCAGACCCAGTCCCCCCTTTGTCATTTATCACCTCCCCAGCCCAGGGCATGATCCTCTCGGTCACCCCATGACTGACTGTGATGGCTGGTTTAACTTACTCTAATGTCATTACTATCATTGCCTTCACAACAATCATCCTCATCTCCACCATCAATACCATCACTACCATCAAAGTCATCACACATACTATCACCACTGCCATCACTGATATCTCACCAGAATTACCAACATCAAAACCACCACACCAAACCAAGATCCTCACTCCCACAACTGAGATGACAATGATCCCTGTCCCCTCTCCCTCATTCTACCATCCCCTATTTCCAGGACCCATGCCTACCTGATACCTATTCCTTATTTGACCCAGGGCTGTGCATGGCACACTATGAGAGTGGTTTTGACACTTCCTTCGTGGACCACAATCCTGACGGCAGCAGTGAATATGGCATTTTCCAGCTGAACTCTGCCTGGTGGTGTGACAATGGGATTACACCCACCCAGAACCTCTGTCACATGGATTGTCGTGGTAAGGCAGCACTGGGGACACCCTGAAGCCCTGCCTGCCCCACTGCCCAACATACCAGAATGCAAGGCTGTTAAACCATGATCTCTAGTAACAAGCAGAAAAATGACAGGGAAAGGAGTAGAGTTGCCTGGGCTGTTAAGAGACACCATCCTGTATCCTTACCAACTACATTTAGATGTTGTCCAGGTCAGGAGGGCTCAGAACTCCTATACCTCACCCAGAATGGAGGCTGCAGTTTTCTGTGACTCGGGAGATAGGAAACATAGCTCCATGCAGAATGGAGGGGGAGATGTTCCTGATTTGTGGATGAGGTTGTTCAGGCCCTGGGGGAAGAAGCAAATATCTGGCTGTAGGAACATAAATAAGTTACCTTCATGCAGAAAGGAGAGAACTTTCCAGACAAGAGTGTGGTGTTATTGAGGACAAAATTTAATAGCAATAGTTGTTCAGGGTTGGCCAAAATGGTGCTTGAGGTCATCCAAGACAGTCCAAAATGGAGACTGAGGTTAAGGTTACTGAGGGCCAGACCAAATGGAGGTTGAGGCAGCCCAAGTCCTGCTACAGTAACAGGTGAGGTAACCCCAACAGGATTGGCCAGCTTGAAGGTTGAGGTTGTCTAACACCGGCCACCATAGAGGTTGACGTTATCTAGGACAGGGTAACATGAATAGTAAGGCTTTTCAAGACTAGCTAAAATAAAGGTTAAGGTTCACTTTGAGTCAACATGGAAGTTGAAGTAGTCCAGGATCAGCTATAATGGAAGTTGAGGTCCTAGACTGGTTAACATGGAAGTTGGAATTATTTATAACCAGTCAAAATAGCAATTGAGGCTGTTCAGGACTGGTTAACACTGTGGTTGAGATCATTAACCTGTCAGAACGGCAGTAAAGGTCACCCTGGTTGGGCAGTTGAGATCATCTGGACCATGATGGCTGAGGTTGAATGGAACTAGTAAACATGGAGATTGAGGTCATTTGTAACTAGTCAAATGGGAGTTGAGGTTATCCAGGATCTGACAACATAGTGTTTGAAATCACCAAGACTGACCAACCTTGCAGTTGAGTAGCTTTCCAACCAGCCAAGACGGTGGTTAAGGTGATGTCAGACCAGCTGCCATTGCAGTTGAGATTATCCATAACCACGCAAAATTACAGCTGAAGTCATTCAGACCTGGCCAACAAGGAGTTTGAGGTCATTAGGACCAGCCAATATGGTGGCTGAGGATATTCATAACCAGTCAATATGACAGTCAAGTTAATCCAGGATCAGTCAACATGAGTTAAGGTTCTACAGAAACAGCCAACATAGTAGTTGAGGTCATTCATAACCAGCTGACAAGTGAATCAAGGACAGTGAGAATCAGCCAATGTAGTGATTGAAGTTATTCAAGCTCCCTGGGCCCACCATACACTGTCACCCTGTCCCCAGTGCACCAGATCACTATATCCCTCTCTTCTTCCCCTCCTCCCTACCAGACCTGCTCAACCGCCATCTTCTAGATGATATCTTGTGTGCCAGGCAGGTGGTGTCCTCACAGAATGGTATGACTGCTTGGTAAGTTCATGGAGGTGTCTTGGACCCTGGGGAGCTGGGATAATGGCACTGTCACCCCACAAGCCTGTCCACTTCATCCTCCCTCCCTCTCTTCATTTCCCAGGGATTCTTGGATCCAGCACTGCTACGGGCATGATTTATCTGAATGGCTCAAGGGATGTAATATGCATGCAAAACATGACTCAAAGAAAATTAAGTCATGACTCATTCCAAGAGATAGAAATTTTATTTTCTCCTTTCTTTTCTTTCTTCTGTGGATTTAATAGTGCTATCTAGATTTAATAGTGCTATCTATAAACAACATAAGAGGCCTCGGATGCCCAGCTCTTCATTTTCCCAATGGAGGTACCCCCATTTAATCACTTCCTCCAGATCACTTGGGGTGAAGGTAATAGCATAGCTTCTCCTGGGTTCAAATACCATCTTTACTACTTACTAGCTGTGTTGCCTTGGGAAAGGCATTTAATTTCTCTGTGCCTCAGTTTCCTCATTTGCAAAATGAGGATGATAATGGTAGTAACTATTTCATGGGATTATTGGGAGCATTAAGTGAATTAATGTTTGTAAAGCTCATAAAGTGCTTCATACACAAGGCAGTTACAGGTCTGGAGATAGAAGGGTGGCATGAGGGGCTATGAAAAGTGGCTTCCCTTAAAAAAGCATCACCAGGGGCACCTGGATGGCTCAGTCAGTTAAGTGTCCAACTCTTGATTTCAGCTCAGGTCATGATCTCACAGTAGTGGGATTGAACCCCCACATCAGGCTCCGTGCTGGGTGTGGAGCCTGCTTAAGATTCTCTCTCTCTCTCTCTCTCTCTCTCTCTCTCTCTCTCTCTCTCTCTCTCCCTCTACTCCTCCCCCACTTGCTCTCTCTCTCTCTCTCTCAAAAAAGCATCACTCTCACTCAAAGTCACTTCAGGGTCTTCAATTAAGGTAGATACAACTTCTCCAGGGAAAATAAGATTGGTTCCACTTTACATGAGAAGATCAGTGGGAATCAGTTGAAAGTATTCATACTGTCCTGCATCTTCCCATTCTACACTCAGCCCCCTACTCCCTCTTTGACCATAAGTACCCTAAATTTCAAATGATAGACTGGGAATTTAGGCCAGGAATTCAATGGATGCCCAAAGTAATAATTTCTTTTGACAGAATACCTGGATTTTGGTCTGTGTCTTGGGCAGAGAATTTTAGGAATTTAAACTTGCCATTCTTTCTCTTTGTACCAGCCCCATAAGAAGCAGCCACTCCTGGTCAGGGAGCGGGGGGTGGGGAGAAGCAGTCCCTTATGTCTTTTGTACTCTTTCGTTGGGGGTGGATACTCAGCTACCCAAAGCCTTGTTTTCAGTGTTTACTTTATCCAAGGTAAGCAGATGATCATTAAAGCAGATATCCACCAATGTAAGAATGACCAAGCCCCCTTCCTTGATGCCAACTTGATTTCCCCTGCCTTTGGCCCCAATCAGATGACCAAATTTCGCATTTCCCTGGGGATCCATCCATAAAAGGTGCCGTCACTCTGGGTACCAATTTTTGTATTCATTAAAAGCAGCAGAAATAAACTCTGGTAGACTTAAGTAAAAAGCAGATCTCCTAAAAGCGTATCAGGTAGTTCCATAGTATTTCTGGAAAGACTGAATTCATGACCAAGCCCAGAATGGGGCAGGCGGGGAGGAGGTCCACACATAGAAATAAAGCCAAAATCTTGACTGTAGAACAGGCTGGAACAGAAATACTGGCATTATCAACTGTTACTACTTCTGTAACCTGGATTTGATGCCCTAGTGTTGTTTTCTTTACATTATTCTGATTATGCATCCTTTCTAATAACTTATAACATTTATAGTATATTTATAATCACTGTTTCTTTAGTGGTTATCTTTAAATCTGTAACTTTGGTTACAGATATCACTTGGTAAACCCTTTTTTTCTTGTGGATGGCACTTATTCCCTATCATAGGAGACGTCAAAATAGCTATTCTTAATAGATTTTATAGGGGTGCCTGGGTGGCTCAGTCAGTTAAGAGTCTGACTTCATCTCAGGTCATGATCTCATGGTTCATGGGTTCAAGCCACGCATCGGGCTCTGTGCTGAGAGCTCAGAGCCTGGATCCTGCTTCAGATTATGTATCTCCTCTCTCTGTCCCTTCCCCATTTTCACGCTCTCTCTCAAAAATAAACATTCAAAAAAAGTTTTAAATAGATTTTATTATTTTTTTCTATGAGTTTGGTATTAAATTTGGAATATTTCCCTCATATCAGTCTCAGGGGACTATGTTTATTGAAATTAACTAAATTGGGTTCCTCTTGATATCTGTGCCCAAATTTACAGTGAGGTTTGGCTTCCAGCTGAAGCCTCTCATATATTCAAGGCCCTGTAAACTTAAAAGACCTCTCTGATGTAAAGTAGTCATTCAACATACACCCATGATAGCAAGTACAGAGGGCAAGTTTTTTGCATCAAGATCTTGGCTCATGCTATTCCTTCCTCCTAGAATATTCTTACCCCTAGTATGGCTGGCACCTCATTTTCAGATCTAAACTCAAATGTCACCTCCTCAGAAAGACCTTCTCTGACCATCTTAGCTAAATCAGGATCCCCTCCCAACCTGCCTTTTTCTTTTCATTTGACTTTATGAAGGATTTCCCATGTTCAGTTCTGTCCCAAAGTTTCTCTTCTTTCTGAGGTCTTTAATCCATGATGACCTTTAACCTCTAGAAGAAAGTTTTTCTTCTATTCAAGAGGAGTCAGAGGGTTTCTCTCCTCTGTGGGTTCTCTGGTGTACAGTGAGTTTTGGCTTCTCTCTGAGGGCTCTCTGAAACTTATCACACGTATAGGGTTTCTCTCCTGTATGAATTCTTTGATGTATAATAAAATATGATTTCTGGGAGAAAGCTTTCTCACATACATTACACTCATAGGGCTTCTCTCCTATGTGAATAATGAGATGTGGTTTCTGGAAGAATACTTTATCACATTCATTGCATTCATAGGATTTCTCAAATTTCTGTCCTATATGAGCTCTCTGATGCAATGTGAGATAGGACTTCCAGGAGAGGACTTTTCCACATATAGTACATCCATCAGTTTTTTTTCTCCTGCATGGATTCTTTGACGTACACTAAGAGTCATCTTAAGGGTGAAGGCTCTTCCACAGTCTGAACACACATAAAGTTTCTCTCCTGTATGAATTATTTGATGTCTACACAGTGTTGATTTGTCTCTGAAGGCTTTGCCACAATCACTACATTCATATGGTTTCTCTCCAGTGTGTGTTCTCTTATGTCCACTAAGGTGTGCCTTTTGATTGAAGGTTTTCCCACATTCAGAACATTCATAGAGTTTCTGTCCTGTGTGAGTTTTCTGATGTATGATGAGTTTTGCCTTTTCTAGGAAGGTTTTGCCACACTCCTTACATTCATAAGATTTCTCTCCAGCATGAATTCTTTGATGTCTATGCAGTGTTGATTTCTCTCTGAAGGACTTGCCACATTACCTTCAAAAGGTTTGTCTCCTGAATGCGTTCTCTGATGTACATGGAGAAGTGCCTTCCTTTTTTAATTTTGTTTTAATGTTTATTTATTTTTGAGAGATAGTGTGTGTGTGAGTGTGTGTGTGTGCGCACACACACGGGGAAGGAGAGAGAGAGGAGACAGAGAATCCCGAGCAGGCTTCACGCTGTCAGCACAAAGCCAAACACAGGACTCAAACCCACGAACTGTGAGATCTGAGCTGAAGTCGGACCCTCAACAGACTGAGCCACCTAGGTGCCCCACAGAGATGTGCATTCTTGGTGAAGGTTTTTATGCCTTCTTTACATTCATAGGGTATCTCTCCTGCATGAGTGATCTGATGAAGCAATAAAGAGTGAATTCTTGCTGAGAATTTTTCTACATTCAGGAAATTCATAGGTTTTCTCTCCAACTTGTGTTACATTATGCTGAACAAAGGCTGGGTTATGATTAGACCTTTCCCACCCACATTATAGTCAGGGGGTTTCATTCCATTATTTTTTCTCATGCCTGCCATGAATTAATAATTTCCCACATCCATTACATTCATAATATCTCTGTGTTGCAAAGCCTCTATTGTGACTGATTAAGCCTAAATTATCTTTAAAACTTTTCCCATAGGAGATACATGTGCATATATATATATATATATTTCATGACCTCGCTCCTTAGTCACCTTTTTCTCTTTAAGGGCTATAGCTTGCCTCAGGTGTCTGCTCCAGTTTTTCTGGTGCCTCTTCAGCTGGTCAACTTGCCAGACTTCTAGAAAGAAGAATAATAAACCATACCCTGTAAATATACCTTTTGTTAGAAGGATAACTCTGATAAGGTTGACTTGTTTTCTTTTAGGTACAGATACCAGGCAGAAAGAAATTCCAAATACATGTCTCCTATACTCTGAGCTTGAGGGAAAGAAAGCACACATTGCTCTAACAGAAATTGGAACAAGAAAGGAACAATAAATATAAGTGATTCTGTTTAAGAAAAATGCCTTCAAATTGAGGAAAGACTGTGAAAATAGGTTTAGAGAGCCATAAATAAGAAAAAGGATTTTGAAAAGGAGCAGATCCAGGAGTTTGAGGGAGGGGACTCAAATAGAATGGGAAGAATCTTTCAGGAAGGCTGAAAGCAATGAATGTGACCAAGAGAATGAGCAGAAGGACAAGGCAGATTGTAGTCTGGTTCCTCACCACTTCATTCCAAGATTACCATGAAACAGCAACCCACAAGACTAACAATTTGGAGTTAACAGAAAAAGTTCATATACTTAAGGAAGATATTTCCCAGCTTTTAAAGATGTCTGTTCCTCACTGACCCACTGGGGTCTTACTCATCATCTCCATCTGTCCCTTTCTTATTTATCTGTATAACTCAAGCTTGGAATTTCTCTCTTTATGATCCAGAGTCCGCCCTTCTCCAAACAGGTAATCACATCTGGTTTGGTAACAGGATACCCTGCTATGGAAATGATATATGATTTGGGCACACCCATGTGGGCTTCAGGGCCTCAGAGTAATTAGGAAGTACCTGTTGATAAGCATAAATTTCACATGAGAGATGAAAATACACTCTGTTCAGTATAAGAGGGATTAGGAACCTTTAATCCCTGGAACTTGAGGTCAAAGTATTGAAACACTTCAGAGATGTAATGTTATCCTATTTGGTACACTGTAAATTACTCAGGGAAACCATCCTCACACACAGTGACCACATGACTATAGTTCTATGGCATCACATCTCTGTAAAGTGTCCACCGAGAGGAGTCCAGATGATTCCACTCCTCCTGCGTGAAGTCCACAGCCACATCCTCAAATGACACCAATCCCTGGAGTTGCATACTTCTGTTCAATAAGTTTGATAGAAATTTAAATGATAATATATTTTAAGATAAAAGGAATATTCTTCAGAGAGAGGCTACTGTTTAATAATTTCAAAAAAGCCTTCTCTGAGATGTTTGCAATACCTATCGCTAGTGAAGGGCTTTTATATTCTAGAAACCATAAAGAACTCCTACAAATCAAGATGATAAATACAAGCAATCCAATAGAAAAACCAGAAAAATATGTGAACAAATACTTCACAAAAGATGATGTCCAATTGGCCAATAAATATATGAAAAGGTGCTCAACAGCTTTAGTCATCAGGGAAATGCAAATTTAAACCACAATGAAAAAAGTTAGAGAGGGAGAGAGCCAAACCATAAGAGACTCTTAAAAACTGAGAATAGGGGCGCCTGGGTGGCGCAGTCGGTTAAGCGTCCGACTTCAGCCAGGTCACGATCTCGCGGTCCGTGAGTTCGAGCCCCGCGTCGGGCTCTGGGCTGATGGCTCAGAGCCTGGAGCTTGTTTCCGATTCTGTGTCTCCCTCTCTCTCTGCCCCTCCCCCGTTCATGCTCTGTCTCTCTCTGTCCCAAAAATAAATTAAAAAACGTTGAAAAAAAATTAAAAAAAATTAAAAAAAAAACTGAGAATAAACTGAGGGTTGATGGGGGGGTGGGAGGGAGGGAAGGGAGGGTGATGGGCATTGAGGAGGGCACCTGTTGGGATGAGCACTGGGTGTTGTATGGAAACCAATTTGACAATAAATTTCATATTTAAAAAAAAACACAATGAGATACAACTATATACCAAGAGAATGGCTAAAACTAAGACCAAAAACCCAAATGTTGGCAAGGGTGTGGAGCAGCCAGACTCTCATATATTGCTGGTGACAGTAAAATGTAAAGTAGTATAGCCACCTTGGAAAACATTTTAGCTGAATCTACTAATGCTGAGCGTACATCTAACCTGGGACCCAGCAGTCCCACTCCTAGGTATATATCCAATGGAAATGCACACATATCAAGACATGTACCAGAATATCCATACAAGTATTATTTGAAATAGCCAAAATGGATAATCAGCTGTAGAATGGGTAAACTGTGATATATGTATACCATAGAACAGTACACAGTAATGGAAAGAACAAACTAATGATACATAAAATAACAAGGATGAATCTCAAAAACATTATGATAAGTGAAAAAAGCCATACACAAAAGAATAAATGTATGGTTCCATCTATATGACATTCAAGAACAGGCAAAAATAATCTATGATTATAGCAATTAGAAAGAGGTTACCCATGAGTCAGGGGTTAGTGATTGGAAGTGGCATGAAGGAGGCTTCTGAGCGGCTTCTCACTTTCTGTTTTCTTGATTCAGGTACTGGTTACACAAGTATTTCCAATTTGCAGTTCATGAAACTATACACATTATACACTTTTCTCTGTATGCTATGCTTCAATAAAATGTCTGCTTCAATAAAATGTCTACCAATGTCTACTTCCAAAATTTTTATCTAATATTTCCACAAAAGTTTTAAAAATAGTAAGACAAAGATTTAAGAAACATGCAACTCTTGATCTCGGGGTTGTGGGTTCAAGCCTCATCTTGGGGCTTAAAATTTTTTTAATTAAAAAAAGAAACCACAGGAAAAAGACCAATGTATGTAAAAGAACAATTCACAAAAAAAGGAAAGAATATGAAAAGCTGCTCCACCTCACTGCTAACTAAATAAGCACAAACAAAAGAAATGAGATATCTTCAACTAGCAAATGGCAAGGATTAAAAACATGACAAAAGGATTAGAAAGGGTATTTTCATTCAGAGATAGAGCTAGAGTATTATGGTAAATGAAATAAGTCAGTGAGTCAAAGACAAATACCACATGATCTCACTCATATGGAGAATTTAAGAAACAAAACAAAAGAAAAAAAAGGGAAAAAAGAGAGCCAAACCAAAAAACAGACTCTTAACTATAGATAACAAACTGAGGTCACCACAGGGAGGTGGATAGGGCAATGGGAGAAATAGGGGATGGTAATTAAAGAGTACACTTCTCGTGGTGAAAAAAAGAAAACAATAAAATAAAATAAAATGGAAAAAAAATAAAATGAAAAAAATTAAAAATAAATAAAAGTATTGAAAGCAAAATATAATGAAGAAAACAAAAAATAAATAAAAAATAAAATGTCTCTTTCCTCCAAAAATAAATAACATAGAATAAAATAAAAACATGACAATAGGATTAGAAAGGGTATTTTTATTCATTATTAGTGGGAGTATAAACTTGCACTAACTTTTCCAAAGGCAATTTGGCAATGTCTTTGAAAGTTCAAATACATGCCCACCTTTTGAACCAAAAATTCTAGAAATGCTCATCACAGTATAAAAGACAGGACAAGAAAGGTTACTGCCATGCCATGCATCGTGGCACATACATACAAGGGAAAAACATGCAGCTGTCAAAAACATGTCTTGATAGTGAAATATCTTCTATCAGCAAGTATTCATGGAGCAAGGACTATCCCAGCTAAGCAGGTAACCAGCTCTGCAACCCCATGCCACTTGCTTATCCACTCTGGGACTCAGTTTCCTCATCAGATGTGGATAATAAAGGTACCTACTTCTTAGGGTGGCTGTGAGGATTAAGGTGGTCATGTGTATAAAGTACTTGGTAGAGTGCCAGTGCAATGCAAGTTCTTTACGTGTTAGCTCCTGTTACTAATATTATCATCCTCCTCCTCATCTGTATTATCATGACCATTACTCCTACTACCTTCACCAATATTATTATGTAAAGGAAAGACAGGGAGTTGCAAACAGTTTGTATATCATGAGCAAATCTTAGCAAAGCAAGGTTTATATCAACTATATATTTTCATGTGTATGTAAATATAAAGAACAAGGGACAGAGAGAGGTGTATAGATGGAAATTAAATTCACCATAGAATTAGTTATCTGGAATGAGTGATGATAGGAAATCTTGAGATATTTTGCTTGTACATTCCTAAAAGAGTTTGAATTTTTGGTGCCACTTCTTTGATAGCAAGAGGAAAAAAAGACAAAAAAATATAGACATTTGTTTAAAAGGGCAAAAGGTAAAGAACTGAATATAGTCAGGGACATCATGAATTCTCAGCCTGAAAAGGAAAAGGGCAGACCTTTGGATAGCTCAGGCTGTGCTGAAATCCCAGATGAGGAAAAAATATATATTGGGGGGAGGTGGGCTGGGGGGGGGCGGCGGATGGGTGAAATAGAGAAAGGGGATTAAGAGATACAAACACTCAGTTATAAAATAAAGAAGTCAAGGAGATGAAAAGTACACCATAGCTAATATAGTCAATAATAATGTAATAACGTTGTTTGGGGACAGATGGTGACCACACTCACTTTGGTGAGTGTTACGTAATGTATAGAATTGTCAAATCACTAGGTTGTACATCTGAAACTAATATAACATTGTATGTTAAATTATACTTCAATTAAAAAAAATTGGGGGGCGCCTGGGTGGCGCAGTCGGTTAAGCGTCCGACTTCAGCCAGGTCACGATCTCGCGGTCCGTGAGTTCGAGCCCCGCGTCGGGCTCTGGGCTGATGGCTCAGAGCCTGGAGCCTGTTTCCGATTCTGTGTCTCCCTCTCTCTCTGCCCCTCCCCCGTTCATGCTCTGTCTCTCTCTGTCCCAAAAATAAATAAACGTTGAAAAAAAAATTTAAAATAAAAAAAAAATTGGAAAATAATTTGAAGGGCATGGGGTTTATTGGTTCTTTCCTGACCATCAAGGTTCTATCCCTGTATTGAGCCAGAACATAAGACAGCTGCTTGTGCTGACATGGCTTTGGTTTCCTGAAGAGTCGTATCCCCTTAGTTCTGCCCCATCAGGACACCTTTGGCTGATATGAAGACATATTTTAAGTCACACGCATATTTTAAGTCGTATCCCTGCAGTTATCACAAGATTACTGATGAGGACATGGCTGACCCATTAGATAAATATCTTGAAACTTCAACATCAGAAATCTCTGCTGCTGAGGAAGTGGCTTACTTTTGTTCTATGGGTAACATAAATAAAACAAGTGAGTGTTTCTCCCCTTTATATCATGGCTTCCAGGAAGCTCAGAAAAATAACTGTAGCTCCATATAATTATGTAGGATCCTATGACCTACATATACACATTTCAACCTTGCTTTGGTATTGCTCTACTTCTCTAATCCTAACTTTCTATGTGTTTATACATGTACATTTTATGGTATAAATAATAGTGTCAAACCAATATATAAAGCTTATTCTGTGTGTACCAGGCATTGTTCTAAACACTTAATATTAACTCAATTGATCTTCACAACAACCATAAAGGCGTAGGTATCATCATCACCATCATCACCATCACCATCATCATCATCATCATTTTTACAGATGGGGAAACTGGGGCTCGGAGAAGTTAGAGAATGCCTAAGCTCACAAAGCTATTATGAGCATTTTGGCCCCAGAGCTGTTAACCGCTACACATTACTGCTTCTTTGCTTCTGTTTTAACATAGATCTGGAAGAGAGGAGCAAATAACAATCTGCCTGGAAATTAGCCATGTCTGACTTGTGGAGACAGGGCAGTGACCTAAAAAAGCAAAGCTGTTGAGAGAGGGGCGAAGAAAAGAGAAGAGTTTGTAATGACATGGAAAACTCAAATGGACAGTTCACCAAATCATCAGGCTAGCAATCCATAAATGCCAACTGGTTAAATGACCATGTTGTAGCCAAGAAAAATGGGAAAGAACATTTGTTTACCCCCAACAGAGCCCCATCATTCAACAACAATGCTTTATCACTGACTTCACGGACTTCCCAACACTCACCCTCACCCATCCCTCACTCTAGACACCACCCTATCACCCCAAATACGACCATTATTCTCCCCACGGACCGCATCACTCACCCCTCAGATCCCACCATCACTGACTCCAGAGACCTCCCATCACACCCTACAGACCTTATCTCTCACTCCACAGACCCAGTCCTTGACTTCCACAGACCCCATCCCTCAGCTTAGAGTCCCCCCATCCCATACCCCCAGATACTGTCATTAACCATCTCAGAGCCCCCCTCCAAGTACTCACCCAGCAAATTTGCTTCTTTACAAAATCCACACTCGAACATGTCGCTCTGCCCACAGACCACTAGCTCTGTCTCACTTCTGCTCCAAGTGAACCCTCTGCCTTCCTTCATCCCCTACTCTCATGTTTCCACCAGGATGCTTATTCTGGCGAGGTCCGCCTGGAGTTCCCAAATCAGTCACAACTTCCTCCGACAACCACTTTCTTGATCCTTTACCCCTACCGTCGGTACAGTTCGTCACCATTCCTCCTCACGCGCAGTTGCCCTCCCTGAAGCCATCCCAGTAACCAGTAGCATCGCTGTGCGTGTGGTTCTGTAACTGCCACGACCGTATTGGGGGGCCAGAGAAATGGCCGCGCCAATAAACCGGTTTGTACGGGAGGAGACATCTTTCAAAGGTTCCCATTCCGTACAGCGGAGAAATGTGCCTCTTAAAGTTTAGAAGAGATGCGACTTCGGGAGGACTTTGAAAACCTGCGATGAGTAGGGCCCTTTGCCAAAGGCTAGTAATGGGCGAGTTATGCGCGTGATTGGGGGTTTGATGCGAACTGATATAAACAAACGTAGAGCTGAGGACAAGACCACCCCCTCTGTGGGAAGATACCACTGCGGAGTTGTGGATGGGGAGACCGGGAATGGCACAAATATCCCTGAGAACTATTAGTGGGAAGAAAGGAGGCAAACTAGGAATGATACCTTCCTCTACAGATCAGTAATACTGGTTAGATGGGGATAAAGTGTAGGGATCTTAGTCCTCCAAGAAGGTAACACTGGGGAGACGGGTGGGGCGATCTTGGGGAGTACAGTCCTTGTGATAGATACTATTGGGCTATCTGTCCTCTGTGGGAGACACCACTAGCGCAGATAGGGGAAGTCAGGTGGTACAATTCGGCCCTCAGAGAAACAGATGTGTGAAGAGAATGGCAAAGGTAAACATAAGTACAAGGAGAGCCAGAGACAAAAGCTTGGGGAGACTGGGGCGACATGGAGGTCCTAAACAGAAACTAGATAAGAAACCGAAACTGATGGTGATCCGCCAGGCCCACATTCCATCCACCTTCTTAGGAATCTGCCCCAGAAAGTTGTGGGACGGTTGGTCCTTCGAGTTGCCAGGGTCAGAGTCCTACACCACAAGGTTCCAGGCCAATAGGCCTCAGTAATCTGGAGGAACAAATGGGATACAGTGGCCAGGTTCTGGACCTCAAGAACTCTACCCTATTAATCACACCCTACCACCTAGTCCTGTCAAAGGCAAAACGCACTAGATAATTAAGGAGACGATTTTTTTTTCAGGCTATTGCAATAGGGAAAACTCATTAATGAGGAACATCTCAAAGGCAAGGAAAGGGACCTGGGGTTTTATAGAGTGTTAAATAACAAAATTTAACCAAGTGAATTTGAAAATCTGATTGGTTTTATTAAACGGTTCATGAATTTACATTCCCAATATGTAAGGAATTGCACCTGAGATTGCACACCTAGCTTGGTTCTTCCCCAATGTCTCCTCTTGAAGCTGTACCTGATTTTTTTACCAGCTTTCATTCAAACCCAGTGATGAATAAGATAATAAGATAATAAGCAGAAGATTATGTTTCTTGGGCAGGAATTGCTTGATCCTGAAAGTCTTGTGGGAAGAAATGGTGAGGAACAAACCCAATCACACACACCACAATTGCCAGAGAAAGGGAGAGATAATTAGCAACTTTTTTATTGTGGTAAAATACATATAACATGAAATTTATTATTTTAACCATTTTAAAGTGTACAATTCAGTGGTAAAATACATATAACATGAAATTTATTGATTTAACCATTTTAAAGTGTACAATTCAGTGTCATCTAGTACATTCACAATGATGTGAAACCATTAACACTGTCTAGTTGCAGACTATCTTCATCACCCCAAAACAAAACTCTACCCATAAAGCAGTCATTCTCCATTCCCCCCTGCCCTCAGCCCCTGCTTAACACTAATCTGTTTTTTGTTTCTATGGATTTGCCTATTCGGGATATTCCATATAAATAGAATCAAACACTATGTGGCTTTTTGCGTCTGGCTTCCTTCACTGAGCATATCTTCAAGATACGTCCATGTGGTGGGGTGCCCAGGTTGCTCAGCTGGATAAGCATTCCACTCTTGATCTCCACTCAGGTCATGATCTCATAGTTTGTGAGATCGAGTCCTGCATTAGGCTCAATGCTGACAGCACAGAGCCTGCTTGGGTTTCTCTCTCTCCCTGCCTCTCTGTCCCTCTCCAGATGGCTCTCTCTCACACACACACAATAAGTAAATAAATAAAAAGATACATCCATGTGGTATCACGCATTGGTATTCATTCCTTTTTATGGCTAAGTACTTTATTGTAGGGATATACCACATTTGGTTTATCCATTCATCTGTTGGTAGACATTTAGGCTGCTTCCACCTTCTGACTATTGTGAATACTGCTGCTATGAACATTTGTGTACAAATTTTTACTTGAATACCTGTTTTCAACTTCATTGGGTATATACCTAGGAGTGGGATTGCTGGATCAGATGGTATATCTATGTTTAATTATTTAAGGAACTACCAAACTGTTTTTCACTATGGCTGCACTATTTTACATACCCACCATCAGTAGAGGAGGGTTCCAATTTCTCCACATCCTGCCCAACACTTGTCGTTTTCTATGTCTTTTTATTACAACCACCTTTGTATGTATGAAGTGGTATCTCATTGTGGTTTTGATTTGCATTTCCCTTATGACTAATTATGGCCAGAATCTTTTCATGTGTTTATTGGCCATGTGTATATCTTCTTTGGAGAAATGTCCTTTCAAATCCTTTGCCCATTTTTTAAATGAATTTTTCTCTTTTTGTTGTTAGGTTGTAAGAGTTGTTTATATATTCTGGATACCAAACCCTTTTCAGATATATATTAGTAACACTTTCTCCCATTCTCTAAGTTGTCTTTTTACTCTCCTGATAATGTCCTTTGATGCATAAAAGTTTTCAGTTTTGATGAAGTCCCGTTGGTCTATTTTCCTTTGTTACTTATGCTTTTGATGTCATATCTCAGAAACCACTGCTAAATCCAAGGTCATGAAGATTTACCCATATATTTTCTTAGAAGAATTTTATACTTTTAGTTCTTATATTTAGGTCTTTGATACATTTTGAGTTAGTTTTTATATGTGGTGTGAGGTCAAGATCTAACTTCCTTCTTTTGTATGTGGATATCCAGTTGTCCTAGCACATTGTTGAAGAGACTGTTCTTTCCCACATTTACTTATCTTGACACTCTTGTCAAAATCAATTGACCATACATGTATGGCTTTGTTTCAAGACTTTGAGTTTTATTCCACTAATACATATGTCTATCCTTGTTCCAGTACCACACCATTTCAATTATTGTAGCTTTGTAATAAGATTTGAAATCAGGAAGTGGGAGTTCTCCAATTTTGTTCTTTTTCAAGAATGTTTTGGCCATTTGGTACCCCTTGAAGTTCCATATAAATTTTAGGATCTGCTTTTCCATTTGAGGAAAAAAGGCCATTGGAATTTTGATAGGGATTGCATTAAGTATGTACATTGCTTTGGGGAGTATTGCCATCTTAACGATGTTAAGTCTTCCAATCCATGAACACTGGATGTCTTTCCAGTATGTAAGTCTCCTTTCATTTATTTTACTGATGTTTTGTACTTTTCAGTGCACAAGTCTTGCACCTCCTTGGTTAAATATATTCCCAAGTATTTTGTTATTTTTGATCCTGTTATAAATAGAACTGATTTCTTAATTTCCTTTTTGGTTTGCTAATTGCCAGTGTATAGAAATACAAGTGATTTTGTGTGCTGATCTTGTATTCTGCCACTTGGATGAATTTGGTGATGAACTCTAATAGTTTTTTGTGGATTCCCTAGGAATATATATATATATATATATATGATTCTATTATCTGGGAATAGAAATAGTTATATTTCTGTTCCAATTTGAGTACTTTTAAATTCTTTTTCTTGACTTAAAATTTCTCTGGCTAGAACTTTAGTACAATGTTTAATAGAAGTGGCAAAAATGGGCCTCCTCGTCTTGTTCCTGATGTTAGGGAAATGCTTTTGTTCATTCACTATTGAGTATGACGTTAATGGTGGGTTTCCCATAAATGCCCTTTATCAGGTTGAGGAAGTTCCCTTCTATTCCTAGTTTGTTGAGTGTTTTTATCAGGAAAGGATTTTGGATTTTTGTCAATTTTTTTTCTGCATCAATGAGATGACATATTTTCATTAACATGTGGTCCAAGACATTTTCTAATTTCTACTGTGATTTCTTCCTGATCCATGAGTTATTTACAAGTGTATGACTTATTTTCAAACACTTGAGGATTTTATAGGTATTTGCTATAGATATATAATTTAATTCCATTGTGGCCAGAGACTATACACTGTAAAACTTCAGCCTTTGAAATTTGTTGAGACTTTCTTTATATATCAGCATTAGATCTATTTGGGCACATGCTCTTTGTGCACCTGAAAAAAATGTGAATTCTTGGTTTCTGGGTGTGGTGTTGTCTATGTACCAATTACATGAAATTTGTTAATTGTGTTGTTCAAATCTTTTATATCATTTCTGATTTCTTTTCTGCTTGTTCTATCACCAAGAGAGGTATGTTACCATCCCTATGTTTTGGATTTATCCTTTTAATTCTATCAACTTTCACTTTTTATATTTTTAACTTATGTTATTAGGTGATATACTAGGCAGAATAATGGACACCCAAAGATATCCTGTCCTAATTCCCAGAAACTGAATATGATAAGTTGCCATATACATGAATATGTTTTGTCACATGACAAAAGGGATTTTGCAGATTTAGTTAAAATTATTAATCAGTTTATCTTAATTTATCTTAATCCAGAGATTATCCTGGATTACCCATATAAACCTAGTGTAATTACATGAGCCCTTTAAAGATAATGTTGGGGAGTGGAGGCAGGAAGATGGCCACAGAATAGAAGGACCATAGGCTTGCCTCATCCCACAAACAGGACTAGATAACAATCAAGTCATCCTAACTACCCCAGAAGACTGACACAACAAACTCCACAACTAAAGCAAGAGAAGAGGCCACATGGAAGAAGGTGGGAATTGCAGAGACCTGGCTGAGCAGAGAAACAGATCAAGGGTGCAGCAGAGGGGAGGAAGCCATGGTTGCAGAGAGACTAACATACAGGGGAACACTAAAGCTTTCCCCAAAGCCATTGGCTCGGAAAATGAGAGGGGCTGAATGTCATGAGTTCTTGCAACCAGTGGGGCTTAAAGTCTGGAATATTAAAGATCAGTGGGCTTTGTTGGGATAGAGCCCAGGGGGCACTGTACTGCTCCTGGAGAGAAGGCAAGCAAACATCCCGAGGCAGACGGTGTGGAAACAGTGATCAGAAGAGCTTCTGGGGGACACGGTGGGGAGATTATTCACTTTGCTCAGAGGGCATCCTTGAGAGGCAGCATTCACAAACACTTATCTGGGAACAAAGAAGTTGGCTAGTGCCACTTCCCTTCCTCACCCCTCAACATAAACACAGAGCCACCTGTGGGAAGCAGCACAGTGCTGACACTGGCTGCCTAACTTGCTTTCACCAAGTCTCACCACCCTGTGGAACTGCCTTTCTGAGTCACACTTGCCTCAGTCCCAATGAGTGGGTCCCTCCAAGAGAATACCAGAATAAACCCCTGCTCACATCATGTCTCCAAAACAGAGTTTTGCAAGGCCTCAGTTCTGCTGGAGATGATGACAGGTCTCATTTCACAAGCAGACCAGAGCACACCTAGTTCAAACTCACTACATTCAGGCCAGGGACCAAACACTGCCTACAGCAGGCAAGGAGAACCTCTGCAAGTGACTGGCTGAAGGATACAGAAGCCAGAATACAATAGCAGAGCAAATGCAGCACACACAGGAGACACTCCCTGAAGCACCAGGCCCTGGGTACTACATGACCTCTTCTTCATATGGCCATTACTTTCAGGAGCAGGAGATGTAACTGGCTTCTCTAACACACAGAAAAAGGCAGAGACTTAGACAAAATGGGAAGACAGAGGAATTTATCACAAATGAAAAAATAAGATAAGGCAATGGCCAGAGATCTAAATGAAATAGATATAAGTAGCATGCCTGGTGGACAATTTAAAGCAACAATCATAAAGATACTCACTGGACTTGAGAAAAGAGTGAAAAACATCAGTGAGACCCTTACCACAGAGATAAAAGAGTTAAAAAAAAGAATCAATGAGAGATGAAGAGTGCAATTAAACAAGATTAGAAACACGCTTGATGCAATGAATGACAGAGGAATGAATTAATGACCTAGACGACATAATAATGGAAAGCAATGAAGCTGAACTAAAGAGAGAAAGAAGAAGTATGCAAAATGAGAATAGACTTAAGGAAGTCAGTGACTCCACCAAATGTAATAACATTTGTATTATGGAGTCCCAGAAGAAGAGAGAGAAAGGGGTGCAGAAAATATGAAGAAATAATACCTGAAAACTTCCTTTAATCTGGAGAAGGAAACAGACCTCCAGATCCAGGAAGCACAGAGAACTCCCATCAAAATACAAAAAAAAATAAAGGCCCAAAACAAGACATTTTATAATCAAATTGATCAAATTGGCAATATATAGTTGCAAAGAAAAAAATCTTAAAAGCAGCAAGACAAAAGAGGTCCTTAACTTACAAGGGAAAACCCATAACACTAGCTGGAGTTTATCAACAGAAACTTGGCAAGTCAGAAGGGAGTGGCAGGATATATTCAAAATGCTTAATGGGAAAAATCTGTTGTCAAGAATACTCTATCCAGCAAGGCTATCATTCAGGATGGAAGGAGAGATAGTTTCCCAGACAAACAAAAACTAAAGTACTTTGTGACCACTAAACCACTAAGTGCAAGAAAAATTAAACCACTAGTGTGACCACTAAATGCAAGAAATATTAAAGGGGACTTTTTGAGTGGAAAGGAGAAACAAACAGTGACAGTAAAAAGGCAGGAAACACAAAAGCAGTAAAAATAAATATTTCTGTAAAAATCAATTAAGGAACTCACATTTACAAAGGACATAAAACATAATGAGGTGCCTGCCTGGCTCAGTAGACTATGTGACTCTTGATCTCAGGGTTGTGAGTTCAAGCCCCAAGTTGGGCATAGATCTTACTTAAAAATTTTAAAAAGGGGCACTTAAAAAAATAAATAAAAAAAGGGGGGCACTTGGGTGGCTCAGTAAGTCAAGCATATGGCTCTTGATTTCAGCTCAGGCCGTGATCTTGCAGTTCATGGGAACAAGTCCCAAGTCTGGCTCTATGCTGGGAACACAGAGCCTGCTTGGGATTCTCTCTCCCTCTCTCTCTGTCCTTCCCCTACTTGCACTTGCTCTCTCTCAAAGTAAATGAATAAACTTTAAAGTTTAAAAATTTTTTAAGTTATAAAAAACTTTTAAAAATGATATAAAATATAATGAAATATACCTAAATCTAAACTATGGGGAAGAGAGGAGAAAAAAATGGGTTCAAACTTCAATGACCATCAATGTAATATAGACAGCCATTTGCAGAAGAGGTTATATACAAACCTAATGGTAACCACATATCAAAAACCACTAATAAACATGCAAAGAATAAAGAGACAGAAATACAAATTTATCACTAAAGAAAATCAGCAAAACATGAAAGAGAGAAAGACAATAAAGGATCAGAGAAATTGTCCAGAAACAATCAAAAAACAAGTAATAAAATGGCAATAAATACATATCTATCAATAATTACTTTAAATGTAATTGGACTATTTGCTCCAATCAAAAGACATAAAGTGTCAAAATGTATGAAAAACAAGACCATCTATATGCTGCCTACAAGACACTCATTTTAGACCTGAAGATTGAAAGACACCTGAAGATTGAAAATGAGGAGATGGAGAAACATCTATCATGCAAGTGGATGTCAAAAGAAAGCTGGAGTAGCAATACTTAAATTGGAAAAAATAGATTTTATTTTTTAATGTTTTAATGTTTAGTTTATTTTTGAGACAGAGAGAGACAGACCATGAGCAGGGGAGGGGCAGAGAGAGAGGGAGACAGAATCTGAAGCAGGATCCAGGCTCTGAGCTGTTAGCACAGGATGCAGGGCTCGAACTCATCAACCACGAGATCATGACCTGAGGCAAAGTCAGAAGCTCAACCGACTGAGCCACCCAGGCACCCCAGAAAAAAATAGACTTTAAACCAAAGACTGTAACAAGGGATAAAGAAGGGTACTACATAATCATAAAGGGGACAATACACCAAGAATATCTAACAGTTGTAAATATTTATGTACCCAACATGAGAACATTCAAATATATAAAGCAGTTAATAACAAACATAAAGGAACTAATTGGTAATAATACAATAATGGTAGGGGGCTTTAACATCCCACTTACATCAATGGACAGATCATCTAAACAGAAAACAAACAAGGAAACAATGGTTCTGAATGACACACTGGACCAGGTGGACTTATAAATATATTAAGAACATTCCATCCCAAAAGAGAAAATTACACATTCTTTTCAAATGCACATGGAATATTCTCCAGAATAGATCATATAGTAGGTCACAAAACAGGCTTCAACAAATACAAGAAGATTGAAGTCATACCATGCACCTTTTCTGACCACAATGCTATGACACTTGAAGTCAACCACAAGAAAAAATCTGGAAAGACCACAAATACATGGAGGCCAAACAACACGCTCCTTAGCAATGAATAGGTCAACCAGGAAATCAAAGAAGATATTTTAAAAATAAGTGGAAACAAATGAAAATGGTAAAAGCAATCCTGGGAGGAAAGAATGTAGTAATACAGACCTACCTCAAGAATCAAGAAAAATCTCAGAACAGAATAGAGAACCCAGAAATGGACACACAAATCTTTGACAACTAATCTTTGACAAAGCAGGAATGAATATTCAGTGGAATAAAGCCAGTCTCTTCAGCAAGTGGTGCTGGGAAAACTGGATAGAGACATGCAGAAAAATGAACCTGGACCACTTTGTTACACCATACACAAAAATAAACTCAAAATGGATGAAAGACCTCAATGTAAGACGACAGGAAGCCATCAAAATCCTCCAGGAGAAAGCAGGCAAAAACCTCCTTGATCTTAGCTGCAGCAACTTCTTACTCAACACGTCTCCAGAGGCAAGGGAAACAAAAGCAAAAATGAACTATTGGAACCTCATCAAAATAAAAAGCTTCTGCACAGTGAAGAAAACAATCAGCAAAACTAAAAGGCAACCGACAGAATGGGAGAAGATATTTGCAAATGACATATCAGAAAAAGGGTTAGTATCCAAAACCTATAAAGAACTTATTGAACTCAACACCCAAAAAACAAATAATCCAGTGAAGAAATGGGCAAAAGACATGAACAGACACTTCTTCAAAGAAGACATCCAGATGGCCAACCGACACATGAAAAAATGCTCAACATCACTCGCCATCAGGGAAATACAAATCAAAACCACAATGTGATACCACCTTACACCTGTCAGAATGGCTAACATTAACAACTCAGGCAACAGCAGATGTTGGTGAGGATACAGAGAAAGAGGATCTCTTTTGCACTGTTGGTGGGAATGCAAGCTGGTGCAGCCACTCTGGAAAACAGTATGGAGGTTCCTCAGAAAATTAAAAATAGAACTACCCTATGACCCAATTGCACTACTAGGTATTTATCCAAGGGATACAGGTATGCTGTTTTGAAGGGGTACATGCACCCCAATGTTTATAGCAGCACTATCAACAATAGCCAAAGTATGGAAAGAGCCCAAATGTCCATTGATGGATGGATGAATGGATAAGGAAGATATGGTATGTATATATATATATATATATATATATATATAAACACACACACACATACAATGGAGTATTACTCGGCAATCAAAAAGAATGAAATCTTGCCATTTGCAACTACGTGGATGGAACTAGAGGGTATTAGGCTAAGCGAAATTAGTCAAAAAAAGACAAATATCATATGAATTCACTCATATGAGGACTTTAAGACACAGAACAGATTAACACAAGGGAAGAGAAGCAAAAATAAGATAAAAACAGGGAGGGGGACAAAACATATGAGCCTCTTAAATACGGAGAACAGAGAGTTACTGGAGGGGTTGTGGGAGGAGGGATGGGCTAAATGGGTAAGGGGCATTAAGGAATCTACCCCTGAAATCATTGTTGCAGTACATGCTAACTAACTTGGATGTAAATTAAAATTTTTTTTTCAACGTTTATTTATTTTTGGGACAGAGAGAGACAGAGCATGAACGGGGGAGGGGCAGAGAGAGAGGGAGACACAGAATCGGAAACAGGGTCCAGGCTCTGAGCCATCAGCCCAGAGCCCGACACGGGGCTCGAACTCACGGACCGCAAGATCGTGACCTGGCTGAAGTCAGATGCTTAACCGACTGCGCCACCCAGGCGCCCCACTTGGATGTAAATTAAAAAAAAAAGAGAGAGAGAGAGAGACTGGAGAAAGATGGCGGTGTAGGAGGACGCTGGCCTCACTGCGTCCTGCTGATCACTTAGGTTCCACCCACATCTGCCTAAATAACCCAGAAAACCACCAGAAGACTAGCAGAATGGACTCTCTGGAGCCAAGCGTAGACAAGAGGCCCAGGAAAGAGGGTAGGAAGGGCAGAGAGGCAGTGAGCTCTACACGGACTGGCAGGAGGGAGCCAGGTCGGTGGAGGGGCAGCCCGCCCCGCAAAGCGGAATCCCCAAGTCTCTCTGGCTTACAGAAGTAGAGGGGCTGGACGGAGTGAGTTCTGACAGCCAGCGAGACTTAACATCTGGAATGTTATAAGTCAACAGCTCTGCTCGGAGAGCGGGAGGGCTAGAGGACAACGGGAGGGAGAGCTGTTGAGCCCTGGAAGACAGAGCTCAGCTCTGTGGAGAACAAAGGTGCTGGCCAGCGCCATCTCCCTCGCCCATCCCCCAGCCAAAATCCCAAAAGGAACCAGCTCCCCCCACGGAACTTGTTTGCACCGCACAAACACCCAACACTGTGCTTCTGTGGATCCATCCGACCGACGGGTCTGCCTCCCTCCCGGTGCCACAGGGCCCCTCCTGCAGCGGACCACCAAAGGCAAAGTGAGCTGAGCCTGCCCCTCCCGCCACTGTGCACTGTCCACCCTGGCTAATATGACAGATCCCATTGAAGCAGCACCACAAGCCTGGCAGTGTGCAAGTAGCCCAGACAGGGGCCACACCACTCCACAGTGAGTCCTGCCCCTGGGAGAGGGGAAGATAAGGTACACACCAGTCTGACTGTGGCCCCAGCGGTGGGCTGGGGACAGACATTGGGTCTGACTGCGGCCCCGCCCACCAACACAAGTTACTCCAGACAGCACAGGGGAAGAGCCCTGCAGTTCCACACCACTCCAGGGACTATCCAAAATGACGAAATGGAAGAATTCTCCTCAAAAGAAACTTCAGGAAGTAGCAACAGCTAACGAATTGATCAAAAACGATTTAAGCAATATAATGGAACATGAATTTAAAATAATGGTCATAAAAGTAATCGCTGGGTTTGAAAAAAGTATAGAGGACAGCAGAGAATCTATTGCTACAGAGATCAAGGGACTAAGAAACAGTCAGGAGGAGCTAAAAAGTGCTATAAATGAGGTGCAAAATAAAATGGAGGCAATCACAGCTCAGATTGAAGAGGCAGAGTTAGAAGATAAAATTATGAATTAGAAGATAAAATTATGGAAAAAGAGGAAGCTGAGAAAAAGAGAGATAAAAAAAAAAACCCAGGAATATAAGGGGAGAATTAGAGAACTAAGTGATGCGATGAAACATAATAATATCTGTATAATAGGGATTCCAGAGGAGGAAGAGAGAGAGAAAGGGGCTGAAGGAATACTTGAACAAATCTTGGCTGAGAAGTTCCCTGATCTGGGGAAGGAAAAAGGTATTGAAATCCAAAAGGCACAGAGAACTCCCTTCAGACGTAACTTGAATCAATCTTCTGCACGACATATCATAGTGAAACTGGCAAAATACAAGGATAAAGAGAAAATTCTGAAAGCATCTAGGGATAAACACGCTCTAACATATAAAGGGAGACCGATAAGACTAGTGACGGATCTGTCTACTGAGACTTGGCAGGCCAGAAAGGAATGGCAGGAAATCTTCAATGTGATGAACAGAAAAAATATGCAGCCAAGAATCCTTTATACAGCAAGTCTGTCATTTACAATAGAAGGAGAGATAAAGGTCTTCGCAAACAAACAAAAACTGAGGGAATTCATCACCACTAAACCAGCCTTACAAGAGATCCTAAGGGGGATCCTGTGAGACAAAGTACCAGAGACATCACTACAAGCATGAAACCTACAAACACCACAATGACTCTAAACCTATATCTTTCTATAACAATGAATGTAAATGGACTAAATGCTCCAACCAAAAGACATAGGGTATCAGAATGGATAAAAAACAAGACGCATCTATTTTCTGTCTACAAGAGACTCATTTTAGACCTGAGGACACCTTCAGATTGAAAGTGAGGAGATGGAGAACTATCTATCATGCTACTGGAAGTCAAAAGAAAGCTGGAGTAGCCACACTTATATCAGACAAACTAGACTCTAAATTAAAGGCTGTAACAAGAGATGAAGAATGGCATTATATAATAATTACAGGGTCTATCCATCAAGAAGAGCTAACAATTATAAATGTCTATGCGCCAAATACGGGAGCCCCCAAATATATAAAACAGTTAATCACAAACATAAGCAACCTTATTGATAAGAATGTGGTAATTGCAGGGGACTTTAATACTCCACTTACAACAATGGATAGATCATCTAGACACAGGATCAATAAAGAAACAAGGGCCCTGAATGATACACTCGATCAGATGGACTTGACAGATATATCTAGAACTCTGCATCCCAAAGCAACAGAATATACTTTCTTCTCAAGTGCACATGGAACATTCTCCAAGATAGAGCACATATTGGGTCACAAAACAGACCTTCATAAGTATAAAATAATTGAGATCATACCATGCATACTTTCAGACCACAATGCTATGAAGCTTGAAATCAACCACAGGAAAAAGTCTGGAAAACCTCCAAAAGCATGGAGGTTAAAGAACACTCTACTGAAGAATGAATGGGTCAACTAGGCAATTCGAGAAGAAATTTTAAAATATATGGAAACAAATGAAAATGAAAATACAATAATCCAAATGCTTTGGGATACAGTGAAGACAGTCCCGAGAGGAAAATACATCGCAATTCAGGCCTATCTGAAGAAACAAGAAAAATCCCAAATACAAAATCTAACAGCACACCTAAAGGAACTATAAGAAGAACAGCAAAGGGGCGCCTGGGTGGCGCAGTCGGTTAAGCATCCGACTTCAGCCAGGTCACGATCTCACGGTCCGTGAGTTCGAGCCCCGCGTCAGGCTCTGGGCTGATGGCTCGGAGCCTGGAGCCTGTTTCCGATTCTGTGTCTCCCTCTCTCTCTGCCCCTCCCCCGTTCATGCTCTGTCTCTCTCTGTCCAAAAAAAAAAAAAAAAATTTGAAAAAAAAAAAGAAGAACAGCAAAGACACACCAAACCCAGCAGAACAAGAGAAATAATAAAGACCAGAGCAGAAATAAACAATATAGAATCTAAAAAAACTGTAGAGCAGATCAACGAAACCAAGAGTTGTTTTTTTGAAAAAATAAACAAAATTGATAAACCTCTAGCCAGGCTTCTCAAAAAGAAAAGGGAGATGACCCAAATAGATAAAATCATGAATGAAAATGGAATTATTACAACCAATTCCTCAGAGATACAATTATCAGGGAATACTAGGAAAAATTATATGCCAACAAACTGGAAAACCTGAGAAAAATGGACAAATTCCTAAGCACCCACACACTTCCAAAACTCAAACAAGAAGAAATAGAAAACTTGAACAGACCCATAAACAGCAAAGAAATTGAATCAGTTATCAAAAATCTCCTAACAAAGAGGCGGCAAGATGGCGGCTTAGGAGGACGCTGGGCTCACCGCACGTCCTGCTGATCACTTAGATTCCACCTACACCTGCCTAAATAACCCAGAAAACCGCCAGAGGATTAGCAGAACGGAGTCGCGGGAGCCAAGCGCAGACGAGAGGCCCACGGAAGAGGGTAGGAAGGGCGGCGAGGCGGTGCGCGCTCCACGGATTGGCGGGAGGGAGCCGGGGCGGAGGGGCGGCTCGCCGGCCAAGCAGAGCCCCCGAGTCTGGCTTGCAAAAGCGGAGGGGACTGACGGACTGTGTTCCCACAACAAGCGCGACTTAGCGTCTGGGAGGTCATAAGTTAACAGCTCTGCTCGGAAAGCGGGAAGGCTGGAGGACAAAGGGAGGGAGAGCTGCTGAGCCCCCTGATGACAGAGCTCAGTTTGGTGGGGAACAAAGGCGCTCGCCAGCGCCATCTCCCCTGCCCATCCGCCAGCCAAAATCCCAAAGAGAACCAGTTCCTGCCAGGGAACTTACTCGCTCCGCGCAAACACCCAACTCTGTGCTTCTGCGGAGCCAAACCTCCTGAAGCGGATCTGACTCCCTCCCGCTGCCACAGGGCCCCTCCTGAAGTGGATCACCTAAGGAGAAGCGAGCTAAGCCTGCCCCTCCTGCCCCTGTGCACCTTGCCTACCCACCCCAGCTAATACACCAGATCCCCAGCATCACAAGCCTGGCAGGGTGCAAGTAGCCCAGACGGGCCACACCACCCCACAGTGAATCCCACCCCTAGGAGAGGGGAAGAGAAGGCACACACCAGTCTGACAGTGGCCCCAGCGGTGGGCTGGGGGCAGACATCAGGTCTGACTGCGGCCCCGCCCACCAACTCCAGTTATACACCACAGCACAGGGGAAGTGCCCTGCAGGTCCTCACCACCCCAGGGACTATCCAAAATGACCAAGCGGAAGAATTCCCCTCAGAAGAATCTCCAGGAAATAACAACAGCTAATGAGCTGATCAAAAAGGATTTAAATAATATAACAGAAAGTGAATTTAGAATAATAGTCATAAAATTAATCGCTGGGCTTGAAAACAGTATAGAGGACAGCAGAGAATCTCTTGCTACAGAGATCAAGGGACTAAGGAACAGTCACGAGGAGCTGAAAAACGCTTTAAACGAAATGCATAACAAAATGGAAACCACCACGGCTCGGCTTGAAGAGGCAGAGGAGAGAATAGGTGAACTAGAAGAAAAAGTTATGGAAAAAGAGGAAGCTGAGAAAAAGAGAGATAAAAAAATCCAGGAGTATGAGGGGAAAATTAGAGAATTAAGTGATACACTAAAAAGAAATAATATACGCATAATTGGTATCCCAGAGGAGGAAGAGAGAGGGAAAGGTGCTGAATGGGGTACTTGAAGAAATCATAGCTGAGAACTTCCCTGAACTGGGGAAGGAAAAAGGCATTGAAATCCAAGAGGCACAGAGAACTCCCTTCAGACGTAACTTGAATCGATCTTCTGCATGACATATCATAGTGAAACTGGCAAAATACAAGGATAAAGAGAAAATTCTGAAAGCAGCAAGGGGTAAACGTGCCCTCACATATAAAGGGAGACCTATAAGACTCGTGACTGATCTCTCTTTTGAAACTTGGCAGGCCAGAAAGAATTGGCACGAGATTTTCAGGGTGCTAGACAGAAAAAATATGCAGCCGAGAATCCTTTATCCAGCAAGTCTGTCATTTAGAATAGAAGGAGAGATAAAGGTCTTCCCAAACAAACAAAAACTGAAGGAATTTGTCACCACTAAACCAGCCCTACAAGAGATCCTAAGGGGGACCCTGTGAGACAAAGTACTGGAGACATCACTACAAGCATAAAACATACAGACATCACAATGACTCTAAACCCGTATCTTTCTATAATAACACTGAATGTAAATGGATTAAATGCGCCAACCAAAAGACATAGGGAATCAGAATGGATAAAAAAACAAGACCCATCTATTTGCTGTCTACAAGAGACTCATTTTAGACCTGAGGACACCTTTAGATTGAGAGTGAGGGGATGGAGAACTATTTATCATGCTACTGGAAGCCAAAAGAAAGCTGGAGTAGCCATACTTATATCAGACAAACTAGACTTTAAATTAAAGGCTGTAACAAGAGATGAAGAAGGACATTATATAATAGTTACAGGGTCTATCCATCAGGAAGAGCTAACAATTATAAATGTCTATGCGCCGAATACTGGAGCCCCCAAATATATAAAACAATTACTCATAAACATAAGCAACCTTATCGATAAGAATGTGGTAATTGCAGGGGACTTTAACACCCCACTTACAGAAATGGATAGATCATCTAGACACATGGTCAATAAAGAAACAAGGGCCCTGAATGAGACATTGGATCAGATGGACTTGACAGATATATTTAGAACTCTACATCCCAAAGCAACAGAATATACTTTCTTCTCGAGTGCACATGGAACATTCTCCAAGATAGATCATATACTGGGTCACAAAACAGCCCTTCATAAGTTTACAAGAATTGAAATTATACCATGCATACTTTCAGACCACAATGCTATGAAGCTTGAAATCAACCACAGGAAAAAGTCTGGAAAACCTCCAAAAGCATGGAGGTTAAAGAACACCCTACTAACGAATGAGTGGGTCAACCAGGCAATTAGAGAAGAAATTAAAAAATATATGGAAACAAACGAAAATGAAAATACAACAATCCAAACGCTTTGGGACGCAGCGAAGGCAGTCCTGAGAGGAAAATACATTGCAATCCAGGCCTATCTCAAGAAACAAGAAAAATCCCAAATACAAAATCTAACAGCACACCTAAAGGAACTAGAAGCAGAACAGCAAAGGCAGCCTAAACCCGGCAGAAGAAGAGAAATAATAAAGATCAGAGCAGAAATAAACAATATAGAATCTAAAAAAACTGTAGAGCAGATCAACGAAACCAAGAGTTGGTTTTTTGAAAAAATAAACAAAATTGACAAACCTCTAGCCAGGCTTCTCAAAAAGAAAAGGGAGATGACCCAAATAGATAAAATCATGAATGAAAATGGAATTATTACAACCAATCCCTCAGAGATACAAACAATTATCAGGGAATACTATGAAAAATTATATGTCAACAAATTGGACAACCTGGAAGAAATGGACAAATTCCTGAACACCCACACTCTTCCAAAACTCAATCAGGAGGAAATAGAAAGCTTGAACAGACCCATAACCAGTGAAGAAATTGAATCGGTTATCAAAAATCTCCCAACAAATAAGAGTCCAGGACCAGATGGCTTCCCAGGGGAGTTCTACCAGACATTTAAAGCAGAGATAATACCTATCCTTCTCAAGCTATTCCAAGAAATAGAAAGGGAAGGAAAACTTCCAGACTCATTCTATGAAGCCAGTATTACTTTGATTCCTAAACCAGACAGAGACCCAGTAAAAAAAAGAGAACTACAGGCCAATATCCCTGATGAATATGGATGCAAAAATTCTCAATAAGATACTAGCAAATCGAATTCAACGGCATATAAAAAGAATTATTCACCATGATCAAGTGGGATTCATTCCTGGGATGCAGGGCTGGTTCAACATTCGCAAATCAATCAACGTGATACATCACATTAACAAAAAAAAAGAGAAGAACCATATGATCCTGTCAATCGATGCAGAAAAGGCCTTTGACAAAATCCAGCACCCTTTCTTAATAAAAACCCTTGAGAAAGTCGGGATAGAAGGAACATACTTAAACATCATAAAAGCCATTTATGAAAAGCCCACAGCTAACATCATCCTCAACGGGGAAAAACTGAGAGCTTTTTCCCTGAGATCAGGAACACGACAAGGATGCCCACTCTCACCGCTGCTGTTTAACATAGTACTGGAAGTTCTAGCATCAGCAATCAGACAACAAAAGGAAATCAAAGGCATCAACATTGGCAAAGATGAAGTCAAGCTTTCGCTTTTTGCAGATGACATGATATTATACATGGAAAATCCGATAGACTCCACCAAAAGTCTGCTAGAACTGATACATGAATTCAGCAAAGTTGCAGGATACAAAATCAATGTACAGAAATCAGTTGCATTCTTATACACTAACAATGAAGCAACAGAAAGACAAATAAAGAAACTGATCCCATTCACAATTGCACCAAGAAGCATAAAATACCTAGGAATAAATCTAACCAAAGATGTAAAGGATCTGTATGCTGAAAACTATAGAAAGCTTCTGAAGGAAATTGAAGAAGATTTAAAGAAATGGAAAGACATTCCCTGCTCATGGATTGGAAAAATAAATATTGTCAAAATGTCAATACTACCCAAAGCTATCTACACATTCAATGCAATCCCAATCAAAATTGCACCAGCATTCTTCTCAAAACTAGAACAAGCAATCCTAAAATTCATATGGAACCACAAAAGGCCCCGAATAGCCAAAGGAATTTTGAAGAAGAAGACCAAAGCAGGAGGCATCACAATCCCAGACTTTAGCCTCTACTACAAAGCTGTCATCATCAAGACAGCATGGTATTGGCACAAAAACAGACACGTAGACCAATGGAATAGAATAGAAACCCCAGAACTAGACCCACAAACGTATGGCCAACTCATCTTTGACAAAGCAGGAAAGAACATCCAATGGAAAAAAGACAGCCTCTTTAACAAATGGTGCTGGGAGAACTGGACAGCAACATGCAGAAGGTTGAAACTAGACCACTTTCTCACACCATTCACAAAAATAAACTCAAAATGGATAAAGGACCTGAATGTGAGACAGGAAACCATCAAAACCTTAGAGGAGAAAGCAGGAAAAGACCTCTCTGACCTCAGCCGTAGCAATCTCTTACTCGACACATCCCCAAAGGCAAGGGAATTAAAAGCAAAAGTGAATTACTGGGACCTTATGAAGATAAAAAGCTTCTGCACAGCAAAGGAAACAACCAACAAAACTAAAAGGCAACCAACGGAATGGGAAAAGATATTCGCAAATGACATATCTGACAAAGGGCTAGTATCCAAAATCTATAAAGAGCTCACCAAACTCCACACCCGAAAAACAAATAACCCAGTGAAGAAATGGGCAGAAAACATGAATAGACACTTCTCTAAAGAAGACATCCGGATGGCCAACAGGCACATGAAAAGATGTTCAGCGTCGCTCCTTATCAGGGAAATACAAATCAAAACCACACTCAGGTATCACCTCACGCCAGTCAGAGTGGCCAAAATGAACAAATCAGGAGACTATAGATGCTGGAGAGGATGTGGAGAAATGGGAACCCTCTTGCACTGTTGGTGGGAATGCAAATTGGTGCAGCCGCTCTGGAAAGCAGTGTGGAGGTTCCTCAGAAAATTAAAAATAGACCTACCCTATGACCCAGCAATAGCACTGCTAGGAATTTATCCAAGGGATACAGGAGTACTGATGCATAGGGCCACTTGTACCCCAATGTTCATAGCAGCACTCTCAACAATAGCCAAATTATGGAAAGAACCTAAATGTCCATCAACTGATGAATGGATAAAGAAATTGTGGTTTATATACACAATGGAGTACTACGTGGCAATGAGAAAAAATGAAATATGGCCTTTTGTAGCAACGTGGATGGAACTGGAGAGTGTGATGCTAAGTGAAATAAGCCATACAGAGAAAGACAGATACCATATGGTTTCACTCTTATGTGGATCCTGAGAAACTCAACAGAAACCCAGGGAGGAGTGGAAGGAAAAAAAAAAAAGAGGTTAGAGTGGGAGACAGCCAAAGCATAAGAGACTGTTAAAAACTGAGAACTGAGGGTTGATGGGGGGTGGGAGGGAGGGGAGGGTGGGCTATGGGTATTGAGGAGGGCAGCTTTTGGGATGAGCACTGGGTGTTGTATGGAAACCAATTTGTCAATAAATTTCATATAAAAAAAAATCTAACAAATAAGAGTCCTGGACCAGATGGTTTCCCAGGAGAATTCTATCAGACATTTAAAGCAGAGATAAATACCTATCCTTCTCAAGCTATTCCAAAAAATAGAAAGGGAAGGAAAACTTCCAGACTCATTCTATGAAGCCAGCATTACTTTGATTCCTATACCAGACAGAGACCCAGTAAAAAAAGAGCACTACAGGCCGATATCCCTGATGAATATGGATGCAAAACTTCTCAATAAGATACTAGCAAATCGAATTCAACAGCATATAAAAAGAATTATACACCATGATCAAGTGGGATTCATTCCTGGGCTTCAGGGGTGGTTCAACATTTTCAAATCAATCAATGTGATACATCACATTAATAAAAGAAAATATAAGAACTATATGATCCTGTCAATCGATGCAGAAAAAGCATTTGACAGAATTCAGCATCCTTTCTTAATAAAAACCCTCGAGAAAGTTGGGATAGAAGGAACATACTTAAACATCATAAAAGCCATTTATTAAAAGCACACAGCTAATATCATCCTCAATGGGGAAAAACTGAGAGCTTTCCCCCTGAGATCAGGAACACGACAGGGATGTCCACTCTCACTGCTGGTGTTTAACATAGTGTTGGAAGTTCTAGCATCAGCAATCAGACAACAAAAGGAAATCAAAGGCATCAAAATTGGCAAAGATGAAGTCAAGCTTTCACTCTTTGCAAATGACATGATATTATACATGGAAAATCCAATAGACTCTACCAAAAGTCTGCTAGAACTGATACATGAATTCAGCAAAGTCACAGGATACAAAATCAATGTACAGAAATCAGTTACATTCTTATACACTAATAATGAAGCAACAGAAAAATAAAGAAACTGATCCCATTCATAATTGCACCAAGAAGCATAAAATACCTAGGAATAAACCTAACCAAAGATGTGAAAGATCTGTATGCTGATAACTATAGAAAGCTTATGAAGGAAATTGAAGAAGATATAAAGAAATAGAAAAACATTCCGTGCTCATGGATTGGAAGAATAAATATTGTTAAAATGTCAATACTACCCAAAGCTATCTACACATTCAGTGTAATCCCAATCAAAATTGCAGCATTCTTCTCGAAGCTAGAATAAGCAATGCTAAAATTTGTATGGAACCACAAAAGGCCCTGAATAGCCAAAGTAATTTTGAAGAAGACCAAAGCAGGAGGCATCACAATCCCAGACTTTAGCCTCTACTACAAAGCTGTAATCATCCAGAGAGCATGGTATTGGCACAAAAACAGACACATAGACCAATGAAATAGAATAGAAACCCCAGAACTAGACCCACAAAAGTATGGCCAACTCATCTTTGACAAAGCAGGAAAGAACATCCAATGGAAAAAAGACAGTCTCTTTAACAAATGGTGCTGGGAGAACTGGACAGCAACATGCAGAAGGATGAAACTAGGCAACATTCTTACACCATTCACAAAAACAAACTCAAAATGGATAAAGGACCTGAATGTGAGACAGGAAACCATCAAAACCCCAGAGGAGAAAGCAGGAAAAAACCTCTCTGACCCCAGCTGCAGCAATTTCTTACCTGACACATCCCCAAAGGCAAGGGAATTAAAAGCAAAAATGAACTATTGGGACCTCATGAAGATAAAAAGCTTCTGCACAGCAAAGGAAACAATCCACAAAACTAAAAGGCAACCAACGGAATGGGAAAAGATATTTGCAAATGACATATCAGACTAAGGGCTAGTATCCAAAATCTATAAAGAGCTCACCAAACTCCACACCCAAAAAACAAATAACCCAGTGAAGAAATGGGCAGAAAACATGAATAGACACTTCTCTAAAGAAGACATCCAGATGGCCAACAGTCACATGAAAAGGTGCTCAACGTCGCTCCTCATCAGGGAAATACAAATCAAAACCACACTCAGATATCACCTCATGCCAGTCAGAGTGGCCAAAGTGAACAAATCAGGAGACTATAGATGCTGGAGAGGATGTGGAGAAACAGGAACCCTCTTGGACTGTTGGTGGGAATGCAAACTGGTGCACTGCTAGGAATTTACCCAAGGGATACAGGAGTGCTGATGCATAGGAGCACTTGTACCCCAATGTTTATAGCAGCACTTTCAGCAATAGCCAAATTATGGAAAGAGCCTAAATGTCCATCAACTGAGAATGGATTAAGAAATTGTGGTTTATATACACAATGGAATACTACGTGGTAATGAGAAAGAATGAAATATGGCCTTCTATAGCAATGTGGATGGAACTGGAGAGTGTGATGCTAAGTGAAATAAGTCATACAGAGAAATACAGATACCCTATGTTTTCACTCTTATGTGGATCCTGAGAAACTCAACAGAAGCCCATGGGGGAGGGGAAGGAAAAAAAAAGAGGTTAGAGAGGGAGGGAGCCAAAGCACAAGAGACTCTTAAAAACTGAGAATAAACTGAGGGTTGATAGGGGGTGGGGTGAGGGGAGAGTGGGTGATGGGTATTGAGGAGGGCACCTTTTGGGATGAGCACTGTGTGTTGTATGGAAACCAATTTGACAATAAATTTCATATTTTAAAAAAATAAAAGAAAAAAGAAAAGAAAAATCTCAAATAAACAACCTCATCTTACACCTATAGGAGCTAGATAAAGAACAACAAATGAAGCTTAAAGCCAGCAGAAGGAAGTAAATAATAAAGATTAGAGCAGAAATATATGATACAGAAATTTAAAAAACAATAGAACAAATCAATGAAACCAAGACTTAGTGCTTTGAAAAAATTTTTAAAAATTGATAAACCTCTAGCCAGACTTATCAAAAAGAAAAGAAAAAGGTCCCAACTAAATAAAATCACCAGTAATATAGGAGAAAGAACAACCAACACCCCAGAAATACAACAATTAGAATGTTATGAAAAACTATATGCCAACTAATTGGACATCCTGGAAGAAATGTATAAGTTCTTACCAACATATAACTTACCAAAACTGAAATAGGAAGAAATAGAAAACTTGAACAGACTGATAACCAGCAAAGAAACCGAATCAATAATCAAAAAAACTCCCAACAAACAAAAGTCCAGGGCCAGACAGCTTCACAGGCTAATTCTACCAAACATTTAAAGAAGGGTTAATACCTATTCTTCTCAAACTATTCCAAAAAACAGAAAAGGAAGGAAAACTTTCAAATTCATTCTATGAAGCCAGAATTACCTTGATATCAAAACCAGATAAAGACACCACTGAAAAAGAGAACTACAGGCCAACATTCCTGATGAATATGGAGGCAAAAATTATCAGTAAAATATTACCAAACCAAATCCAAAAATACATGAAAAATATCATTCACCACGATCAAGTGGGATTTATTCCTGGGTTGCAATATTTGCAAACCAATCAACATGATACATCACATTAAGAAAAGAAAGGTTAAGAACCATATGATCATTTCAATAGACACAGAAAAAGTATTTGACAAAGTACAACATCCATTCATGATAAAAACTCTCAGGAAAGTAGATTTAGAGGAAACATACCTCACCATTACAAAGGCCATATATGAAAACCCCACAGCTAATATCATACTCAATGGGGAAAACCTGAGAGCTTCTCCTCTACTGTCAGAAGCAAGACAGGGATGTCCACTCTCACCACTTTTATTTAACATAGTACTGGAAGTCCTAGCCATAGCAGTCATACATACATACATACATAGGAAGGAAGGAAGGAAGGAAGGAAAGAAGGAAAGAAGGAAGTAAATGGTTTCCAAATTAACAAGGAAGAAGTAAAACTGTCACTATTTGCAGATGACATGATACTATACATAGAAAACCCAAAAGACTCCACCAAAAACTGCTAGAACTGGTAAACGATTTTGATAATGTTGCAGGACACAAAACTGACATACAGAAATCTGTTGCATTTCTATATTCCAATAATGAAGCAGAAGAGAAATTGAGGAATCAATCCCATTTACAATTGCACCAAGAAACAATAAGATACCTAGGAATAAGCCTAACCAAAAAGGTGAAAGACCTGTACTCTTAAAACGCTTAAAACGATAAAACACTGACAAAAGAAATTGAAGATAACACAAAGAAATGGAAAGATATTCTGTGCTCAGGGATTGGAAGAACAAATATTGTTAAAATGTCTATACTACCCAAAGCACAGTCTACACATTTAATGCAACCCCTATCAAAATACCAACAGCATTTTTCACAGAGCTAGAACAAACAATACTAACATTTGCATGGAACCACAAAAGACCCCAAATAGCCAAAGCAGCCTTGAAAAAGAAAATCAAAGTGGGAGGCACCACAATTCCGGATTTCAAGTATATTACAAAGCTGTAGTGATCAAAACCGTGTGGTACTGACCAGGGAAGCAAAAGAAAAAATAAACTCTTGGGACTATATAAATATAAAAAGCTTCTGCACAGGAAAGGAAACAAACAAAACTAAAAGGCAACCTACAGAATTGGAGAAGATATTTGCAAATGGCATATCTGATAAAGAGTTAGTATCCAAAATATATAAAGAACTTATAAAACTCAACATGAATGAATAACGCAATTTAAAAATGGGCAGAAGACATAAATGGACATGTTTCCAAAGAAGACATCCAGATGGCCAACATACACATGCAAAGATGCTCAACATCACCGATCATCAGGGAAATGCAGGTCAAAACTACAATTAGTTATGACTTCATACCTGTCAGAATGGCTAAAATCAATGATACAAGAAACAACAGGTGTTGGTGAGGATGTGAAGAAAGAGGAACCCTTTTCCACTATTGGTGGAAATTCAAACTGGTGCATCCACTCTGAAAATCAGTATGGAGGTGACTCAAAAAGTTAAAAATAGAACTACCCTGTGACCCAGAAATTGCACTACTAGGTATATACCCAAAGAATAGAAGAACACTAAATCAAAGGGATGTATGCATCCCAATGTTTATAACAGCTTAATCTACAACAGCCAAATTATGGAAGCAGCCCAAGCATCCATTGATTGATGAATACATAAAGAAAAAGTGGTATTTATATACAATGGAATATTATTCATAAAAAAGGAATGAAATCTTGCCATTTGCAATGACTTGGATGGATCTGGAAAGTATTATGCTAAGTGAAATAAGTCAGTCAGAGAAAGACAAATATGGGATTTAACTCATATGTGGAATTTAAGGAAAAAAAAAAAACCAGGAGCTCCTGGATAGCTCAGTCGGTTAAGCATCTGACTCTTGATTTCAGCTTAGGTCATGATCTCACAGATTGTGAGATTGAGCCCCACTCGGCTCCGCCATGACAGCACAGAGCCTGCTTGGGAATATCTTTCTCTCCTCTTTCTCTCTCTCTCTTTTCTTTCTCTCTCTGTCTCTCTGTCTCTCTGTCTCTCTATCTCTGTCTGTCTTTCTCTCTCAAAATAAATAAAATAAACATTTTTTTAAGAAAAGAAACAAAACAAACAAGCAAAGGGGAGAAAGAGAGAGGGAAGCAAACAAAGAAACAGACTCTTAACTATAGAGAACAAACTGATGGTTGCCAGAGGAGGAGTGGGTGGGAGGATGGGTGAAGTAGGCGATGGGGATTAAGGAGTGCACTTGTTGTGATGGGGATTAAGGAGTGCACTTGTTGTGATGGGGATTAAGGAGTGCACTTGTTGTGATGAGCACCGGGTGATGTATGGAAGTGTTGAATCACTATATTTTATACCTGAAACTAATATTACCCTGTATCTTAACTAACTCGAGTTTAAAAGAAAACTTTATTTAAAAAAGTAGATGCTTGGGCACCTGGGTGGCTCAGTCAGTTGAGCATCCGACTTCAGCTCAGGTCATGATCTCACAGTTCGTCAGTTCGAGCCCTGCAACGGGCTCTGTGCTGACAGCTCAGAGCCTGAACCTGCTTCAGATTCTGTCTCCCTCTCTCTCTGTCCCGCCCCCACCCCTGCTCATGCTCTCTCTCTCTCTCTCTCAAAAATAAATAACCATTAAAAAAAAGCAGATGCTGGAGAATGGAAAAGGAAGGCAGAGGGAAAGTCAGAGATTTAAAGCACATAAAGAAGTTGCCATGCTATTGTCAGCTTAAAGATAGAGGGGGGCATGTTAAAAAGAACTGAATTATCCCAACAAACTGAATGACTTTGGTAGTGGAGTCTTCCCCAGAGCCTCCAGAAATGAACACAGCCTTGCCAGCACCATAATTTCAACCTTATGAGACCCTAAGAAGAGAACCTGGTTGAGCGGCATGTTGCTTGGACTTCTGCCCTATGGAAACTGTGAAGTAATAAATGAGTGTTGTTTTAAACTGCTAAAGTCGTGGTGATTTGTTAACAATAGCAACAAAAAATGAATAATACAGGTAGGTTAAAAATTTAGAATTGTTATATATTCCCTTAAATTTATCCTTTCATTATTACAAAATTTCCCTCATCTCTAGCAACACTTTTACTTTACAGCATACTTTTGTATAGCTACAACAGCTTTCTATTAGTGCTTTCATGGCATATCTTTTTCCATCCTTTTATGTTCAATCTTTCTATACCTCTTCATTCCTTTCTATAATTCTTGCTTACATTTGGGGTCAGATTAAATAACTCCCTTTAGTATTTCTAGCAGTACAAGTCTACTGGTGATAAATTCTCTTAGCTTTGTATGTAGAAGGCTTTGTTTCACCTGATTTTTTTTTTTTTGACTACTGGTATAGAATTGGGTGTAAATTGGGTATAGAATTTTCAGTTGGCATATTTATTCCTTTCAGCAGGACAACAAGCTGTTAATATGAAGAGAAAACATTTTTACACCTTCCAATATAAAAATACCTGCCACCCTGGTCTCTGAATACTCTGTTCTTCCCCTTAGGTCCTTTCTAAACAGGAGTAGAAACTGATACAGTCCCTACTGAGATGTTTGGGTATTCATGTGCAGTAATGAATTTATAAGGCCTGGGCTTCCAAACCTGACCCATTCCAAATGTCTTCAGGACTGGCACTTAAGCAGCTCCTGAGAGATAACCTCTGAGTCCTTGGAATATCTTGCCTGATTAGAGTGTCTTTGTATACCTAAGACCTTGGGCCACACCGGATAGTTCATGCTAACAATCTGATTTACGGAGAATGTACATTTTTGTATGTCTGGGTCTTCAGGTCACACTCTACCGGTTTGGCCTCTGGAAGGCAGGAAATAACTGAATCATGCAGGTGCTCCATGCCTGAGAATGACCCCTAATAAAAACCCTGGCCTCAAGGCTCCAGTGAGTTTCCCTGGTTGGCAATACTTTATACATGTCATCACACATCATTGCTGGGAATATTAAGTGCTGTCCATGTAACTCCATTGGGAGAAGATAACTGGAAGCTAGCACCTGGTTTCTCCTGGCCTCTGCCCTATGTACCTTTTTCCTTTGCTGACTTTAATCTGTGTTCTTTTGCTGTAGTAAACCACAATCGTGCATACAATTATTTTTCTGAGTTCTCTGAGTCCTTCCATTGAATCATCAAATCTAAGAGTGATCCTGGAGACCACATATTTGGCGTCAGAAGTGACATTCACCAGAATGACCCTGGTTCACTGAAACAGGGGAAAGGTATTGTTTGAGAATAGGAAGGATGAGGCAGTGGGAGCTAATGAATCTTTGGATAGCTAGCTACCAAGTTACCCACGGTATACTGTGATCAGTTACTAGCGGTAAAAGTTGCTAATGGAATCCAGTTGGCTCACTGGATGTATTAGTCAGGGTCCTCCAGAGAAACAGAACCAATTATACATATTTTTATTTTTATTTGTTTATAATTGCTTCTGTTCTATATTCTTTTATATATTTCTAAAATATATATTTCTATATATAATATTTATTTCTATATATATATTTATTTATATTTATAAATATACATGTATAAATTTATAAAAATATATATTTAATATATATATTTCTATATATAAAATATATATTTCTCTCTGTATAATATTATATATATATATATATATATATAATGAGACTTATTATGGAGATTGGTTCATGCAATTATAGAGGCTATGGGGCGCCTGGGTGGCGCAGTCGGTTAAGCGTCCGACTTCAACCAGGTCACGATCTCGCGGTCTGTGAGTTCGAGCCCCGCGTCAGGCTCTGGGCTGATGGCTCAGAGCCTGGAGCCTGTTTCCGATTCTGTGTCTCCCTCTCTCTCTGACCCTCCCCCGTTCATGCTCTGTCTCTCTCTGTCCCAAAAATAAATAAATGTTGAAAAAAAATTTAAAAAAAATTATAGAGGCTAAGAAGTCCCACAATATATTGTCTATAAGCTAGAGATCCAGGAAAGGTGGCAGTATAAATTCTAGTCCAAGTGTGAAGGCCTGAAAACTAGAAGCATCAATGGTGTAAGTCCCAGTCCAAGGCCAGGAAAGAACCAATGTCTCAGCTCAAAAAGTCAGGCAAATTCCTTCCTCTGCCTTTTTGTTCTATTGAATCTCTCAATGGATTGGGTGATGACTGCCCATATTAGGGAGCACAATCTGCTTTACTCAATCTGCTATTTCAATACTAATCTCATCTGGAAAGACCCTCATAGATACAACTAGAAAAAATGTTTAGCCAAGTATCTGGGCACCCAATGATCCTGTCAAGCTGACACATCAATTAACCATCACTCTGGATATATAAGGAAATGAAAATAATAAGAAACAAGCTGAATATACAATCTGTTGGTTATTGTTATCTGTAATAACTAAAATGAAAATAAAGGAGAGTTTTGAGGTGGATCCTGACACTGTGCCAACCTTAGATTTTGGCTGGTCTGAGCTACAGTTGCTAGCCTCAGAGCCACTACCAAATGAGAAAAAAAATATGCTGGAGTACCAGATAGTACCTCTGGCCAGCAAGAAGGCAGCCCAGGTGGCAAGAGAACAAAAACAAGAAACTACTGAAACCAGGAGTGTAGGTGCAAAGGAGTGTCAAGAGCTTAGCTAAGCTACTCCATGGTATTGCTGCCTTGACATCTATTTTATGTGGCCAAGCAGCCTGCAAGGGCCTCAAACTGACACTGGCCACCTCATGCAAGAGCATGCACTGGATAAAAGTCCACAGAATCACAAGTAAATGTAAGTTCCTGATATGTCTTCCTCAATGGCCTTTGTGATAAACAAAGGATCTTCCCCTTGCATGCCCCTTATATAAGACCCTATGGAGCTTACCAAAACATCTTTCTGGTTTGAATTGACCAATCTGGCTTTAGCCCAGAAACCCCAAAGCAGTGTACCCAGGCCCTGCCTCTTTCTCTGCCTACACCATGCCTTGACTTCCCTGTGCGGTCCATCAAGGTGTGCCTCCTTCAGATCTGTGAATAATAAAACTAAACTCCCTATTTCCAATTTCCTTGTTGGACCTGCTTCACCATCTGGCTCCCCAGGGTTCTATTTAACAAATGTTAACAAAACCATAACAAGGAATTATCGCATTTTTTTGGATCAATATCATCAACTTCTTATGGCTCTTATAGCTTCTCTATGACACTAACTCTTTTTGAGTTCCAAGACCTAATTTCAAAGTGGGGGAAGGGAGCTCCCCCCCCCCCCAGCAAGCAATTCTTGGATGCCAGCAGGGTGTCTGAGAATTCAACCCAATTCTGATACTACCTATTCAGAGATAGCATCAGATTCCACAGGTTAAGGGCTCAGTCTACAAAATTATCCCCACTCCCACCCCCCATATGCAGACACCAGTCACAAGCCCCAGGCTGTTACCTGTGCTTCTGACCAACCAGCTACAGATCGGGAGGTTCCAACAACCTCCTCATTGGACTTCAAATGTCAGTCACAAGTCCAGATTATTACTTGTACTTCTGACCAACTGGCTATAAATTAGAGGTTCCCAGAACCTTCTCCTTAGGTTCTTTTAATTTGTTAGAGCATCTCACATAATTCAGGGAAACACATTTACCAGTTTATTAAAGAATACAAATCAACAACCAGATGAAGAGATCATAGGGAAGGTGTGGGGAAAGAGGTCCACTCCTGTCCTGCCTCCATGGGTTCACCAACCTGGAATCGCTGAATCCAGTCCTTCTGGGTTTTTATGGAGGCTTCATTGCATAGTGATGATTGACTAAATCATTGGCCATTGGATGATTCAACCTCCAGCCCCTTTCCTCTCCCCAGAAGTCAAGTGGTGGGGCTGAAAGTTACAAGCTTCTCAACGTTTATTTATTTTTGGGACAGAGAGAGACAGAGCATGAACGGGGGAGGGTCAGAGAGAGAGGGAGACACAGAATCGGAAACAGGCTCCAGGCTCTGAGCCATCAGCCCAGAGCCCGACGCGGGGCTCGAACTCATGGACCGCGAGATCGTGACCTGGCTGAAGCCGGCAGTTTAACCGACTGCGCCACCCAGGCACCCCTGAAAGTTACAAGCTTCTAATCACATGGTTAGTCCTCCTGACAACAAGCTCACCAAGGGTGGGATCCAGAAGTCACCTTCATCAGCAACAAGATACTCATGTCACCTTTGTGTTTCTGAAGCCTTCTTATGAACTGTGGCTAAAAACTAAATGTATCTGAGAAATATATTGTGGTCATCTGAATGACTGAATATATATTTCTTTTAAAAAAAGATTTTTTTTTAAATTTTTTTTTCAACGTTTATATTTATTTTTGGGACAGAGACAGAGCATGAACGGGGGAGGGGCAGAGAGAGAGGGAGACACAGAATCGGAAGCAGGCTCCAGGCTCTGAGCCATCAGCCCAGAGCCTGATGCGGGGCTCGAACTCACGGACCGCGAGATTGTGACCTGGCTGAAGTCGGACGCTTAACCGACTGCGCCACCCAGGCGCCCCTAAAAAAAGATTTTTTAAAGTTTATTTTTTGAGAGAGAGAGAGAGAGAGAGAGTGTGTGTGTGTGTGTGTGTGTGTGTGAGTGGGGGAGGGGGAGAGAGACAGAGAGAGAATCTCAAGCAGGCTTTGCATTGTCAGCACAGAGCCTGATTTGGGGCTCAAACCCACAAACTGTGAGATCATGACCTGAGCCAAAACCAAGAATCAGATGCTCAACCAACTGTGCTACCCAGGCAGCCCCCAAATATATATTTATTATCAATTATTATATCATAAATGGCTAAGAAAATTAGAGTAACAAAAAGGAGAGTCAAGGGACTTGTCCAAACAGGGTGGAAATCTTTAAACAGCTATTGATTAATAAAGCAGATATTGGTGGAGTCAAAACCAAGGCATTGATGCAGCTCTATTAGAGGTTAGGTGGACTGATGGGACCCTCTGCTGGTCCATCAACATTGACATGCCCTAAACAAATCCACTCAATTCTCCCTAGTTTGGAGGAATTTTATTTTATTTTATTTTATTTTATTTTATTTTATTTTATTTCTGAGAGAGAGAGAGAGAAAGCAGGGGAGAGACAGGGGGGCGGGGGATGGAGACACAGAATCCCAAGCAGGCTCCAGGCTGTCAGCACAGAGCCTGATGCAGGACTCAAACCCACAAATTGAGAGATCATAACCTGAGGGAAAGTTGTATGCCTAACCGACTGAGACACCCAGGCACCCCCTGAAGAATTTTAAGCCAGAAGGCAAAGATAACAATGGGAAAACTGACCTTGAGTTACTAGGGGTAATGGTTTGACAAATTAAGAATAAGGATGGATGAAGGAGCCACAAGTCCCTTGGGCAGATCCCTGGCCTGGGGACCCAAGTTTATATGAACTGTGTGGGTAAAATTGCCAGGGCAGGGAAAACCTTTCTAGGATCCCAACATGGATCCTAGACATGGATCTCAACACAGTTTTCCAAAACCTGTTGGTGAAGTCCTAACAGTGACTACAGTTAGATTGGGAGAAATATTGGGATGCAATAGTTGATGAGATTAAGATTAAAGTTTGGATGAAAATTGAAATGTGTGAATGGACTTTATGTGATGTGGTTGCATCTCCCTTACCTGAATGTATTATTGGGATGATGTCTGACTGCAGAATACTTCTCCTACCTAGTATTGTAGAACGGAAAGCATATAAGTTTACCCTTCAGCCAGTATTGAACATGCTAAATGGGAACTTACAGAATTTCCAGAGCCCACACAGGCTCCTGACTTGAAATAGTATAGAATACCTGGTGGACAAAAAGAAATAGACTGGAACTTATGGCAAAAGTCCATGAGTGCCACCCAGTGGTGATCACTAGGACTTTGGACCAGAAAATTTCCAGACACAGCAAGTATAATAGACACTGGTTGAGAAACAGTTACTAGCTTGCTATTAGGCATTAATTGAAACTGTCCCCACGACTGAAGGTCATAAAATAATCTTGAAATATGAAATACCCATAATGTCTTGGATAATGTCAGAGAAACACTCCAGGAAGGACAGCAGCATGCAGAAGAGTTCCACAACAAAATGAAAATGGTTTATATAGGAACATGCTACCACAGGAATGCAAGAAATCATATTCACAAACAGATAGACTCTTTTCCTGAGGGCTGACTTTGGAATCACCTGAGGAGCTACCAAATCCTATTGCTATATGGGTGGTGTCCTATGAACATCTCTCTATTGAACAATGAAAAGCTGCTTAGTCTATAGATGGTAGTCCAAAGGTGGACAGATGACATCCTGTTTGGAAGGCCACCCCACTACAACTGACTGATGTGAAAACTTGTCAAAGAATGTGAAGACAATTCAATTCAGTGGGCTGAATTGCATGCTGTTTTCCTTTCAGTGACAGAAGAATTGAGCAAGGATAAGAACCACTATGTTTGAGTTTTTACTGACTAATGGGTAGTAGCCACTGGCCTGGCCATATGGTGAGGCAGATGGGCAATAGAAAATTGGACTATTGAAGGGGTCCCCATATGGGTCACAGCCTTATGAAAATCACTAGGGGAATATAAAAGGTAAGGTAAAGTAGAGCATGTCAATGCCCATCAGAAAAAAAAAACCTTTCTAGAATCCAAAGGAACTGGCAAGTGGATATCATGGTGTGCTTGCTTAAGGCAGCCATCTGGGTCTATGATATGAGTGGACATGGGAGAGATGCAGCAATGCAGACATGAGTTAATCATTGACATATTCCTCTAACACCCACTGAGACACAAAACATCAACAAGAACTGTCCTGTCTATCCACAAAAAAACCGCTTAGAACTGATGCATGAATTCAGCAAAGTCACAGGATATAAACTCAATGTACAGAAATCTGTGGCATTTCTATACACCAATAATGAAGCAGCAGAAAGAGAAATCAAGGAATTTATCCCATTTACAATTTCACCAAAAACCATAAAATACCTAGGAATAAACTTAACCTAAAAGGTAAAAGATCTATATGCTGAAAACTATAGAAAGCTTACGAAAGAAATTGACGAAGACATAAAGAAATGGAAAAACATTCCATGCTCATGGATTGGAAGAACAAATATTAAAATGTCAATACTACTCCAGGCAACCTACATATTTAATGCAATCCCTCAGGAAACAGATGTTGGCGAGGATGCAGAGAAAGCAGAACACTTGCACTGCTGGTGGGAATGCAAACTGGTGCAGCCACTCTGGAAAACAGTATGCAGGTTCCTCAAAAAATTAAAAATAGAACTATCCTATGACCCAGCAACGGCCCTACTAGGTATTTATCCAAGGGATACAGGTGTGCTGTTTCAAAGGGACACATGCCCCCCCATGTTTATAGCAGTGGTATCAACAATAGCCAAAGTATGGAAACAGCCCAAATGTCCATTGCCTGATGAATAGATAAAGAAGATGTGATACACACACACACACACACACACACACACACACACACACACACTGGAATAGTACTCGGCGATCAAAAAGAATGAAATCTTACCATTTGCAACAATGTGGATGGAACTAGAGTGTATCAGGCTAAACGAAATAAGTGAGAGAAAGATGAATATCATATGATTTCACTCATATGTGGAATTTACAAAACAAAAACACATGAACATAGGGGAAGAGGAGGAAAAATAAAATAAAAAAACAGAGAGGGAGACAAACCATAAGAGAGTCTTAAATAAAGAGAACAAATTGAGTGTTGCTGGAGAGGTGTTGAGTGGGGGGGATGGACAAATGGGTGATGGACATTAAGAAGGACAATAAAGCTATTGGGATGAGCACTGGGAGTTATATGTAGGTAATGAATCACTAATTCTATCCCTAAAATCATTATTACACTATATGTTAACTAACTTGGATTTAAATAAAATTTAAAAAGTAAAAAAAATTAAAAATTAAATATCATGACAAAAAAAAAAAAAGAACTGTCCTGTTTAACAACAAGAGAGACAGAGACCTCAAATGGCTATGGAGCAGATTCCTTTGGGAAAGGTCCTACACATAAACTGGGAAGTAAATTATGTCAGACTGCTGCCAGTAGTTCCAGGAGGCTGTAAAGGGGTCTTTGTTTTTTAATTGAGATACAATTGACATGTAACATTATGTAACTTTAAGGCTGTACGGTGGTGTTGATTTGGTACGTTTATATATTGCAATATGATTACCACTATAGCATTAGCTAACACCTCTATCATATCACATAATTATTATTATTTTTTTTTATAAATGGGCCTTGACAGGAATAGACACTGTACTGGGCTTTACATACAAAGCTGCAAATAGAATGCTATTTTTAAAACTGGAATAGGGGCGCCTGGGTGGCGCAGTCGGTTAAGCGTCCGACTTCAGCCAGGTCACGATCTCACGGTCCGTGAGTTCGAGCCCCGCGTCGGGCTCTGGGCTGATGGCTCAGAGCCTGGAGCCTGTTTCCGATTCTGTGTCTCCCTCTCTCTCTGACCCTCCCCCGTTCATGCTCTGTCTCTCTCTGTCCCAAAAATAAATAAACGTTGAAAAAAAAATTAAAAAAAAAACTGGAATAGAAGATACTATAGCAATTGGGACTGCTGAATTACATTTTTTTAGACCAAAGAACACACTTTACAGCTCATAGTCCAACAATGAACAAAGAGATAACACATCAAATGGATATATCATGTTGCATATCATGCTCAGAGTGCTGGTTTGATAGAGAATTGGAACAGGCAATTGTCTAAAATGAGGGAGATAATGCCATGAAGAGCCAATTTACACCCCTTCATGAATGTATGCTTGCATTTAACATGACAGGGACCAAAGGAGAATCTCCATTAGATTCTTCCAGTTTTCCGAGAGGTCTGAGGCTGAGAGGGTGGCGAAGACACTGGTAGTATTATACCATTCTTTCCCTACCTGACCTCAGCTTTTTTCTTTCCTACCTGATGCAATCATCCTGGGACCAGAGCTACAACTGCAGATGCCAGCAGCGGAAATGATCCCTAAATGAGAAATTGTAACTATACTTTAAATTTTTTATGCTAGAATTCCTAAGGACCTAATAGGATGTATTACGCCTTTGTATGTTATATAAATGGGTCAAAGATGACCTCTGTGTATTGGTCCCTAGGTTGTTTGTTTCTTCACTGCATGCTGAGACCAAATAGCTCAAAAGCCTGCTGGTACCAAACTTAATTTTTACAAATCCAATTATTTTAGGGGCGCCAGGGTGGCTCAGTCGGTTGAGCGTCAGACTTCGACTCAGGTCATGATCCAGCGGGTTGTGAGTTCAAGCTCTGTGTAGGGCTCTGTGCCAACAGCTCGGAGGCTGGAGCCTGGAGCCTGCTTCCGATTTTGTGTCTCCCTCTCTCTTTGCTCTTCCCCCGCTCGTGCTCTCTCTCTCTCTGTCTCTCTCTCAAAAATAAACATTAAAAATAAAAAAACAAATCCAATTATTTTATAAATAGCCCAAACAAGCAGATTTTTCACCACTTAGAACCTACCTGCTTTGCATACCCCATGAAATATCACCCTACATCTGCTGGCAATAGGTAAGGTAAGTCCTGGGCTATAAAAGACCCAAGTTGCTACTTCCCTTCAGAGCTCCCTGATCCAGAGATTTCCCACTTTGTTCCTGAATGATATCACCTAGATTCATAAGCCCCCCCTCTGCTCCCCCTTCCCCCAGCAGTTCCCTTACCCTCCTCCCCTTCTTAGTGACCCTTGACGTTAGCCTCTGTACAGACTCTTACCTTGTTGATGTGTCACCCAATAAAGCTTCTGTGTGCTACTGTCACCCGTGGTCATAAACTTTTCCTTGATCAGCTCCCACACACCTCAAACTCCTGCAAGTGGCAATGAGGAAGGGAGGATTTCTGGAGATAATTAGGAAATAGATATGGGGACCATCAAGTCAATAGGAAAACCAATTGGCAAAAATTCTGAACAGCTTCCAAGAGCTGGGATTCAAAACTGGGAATATCATTATGTCAGTTTGGCATGGCATTGCTCTGTGCTATATTACACATTTTTCATGGTCTCCCCAGTGCTTCATTACCTTAGCCAGGCAGTTATACCAATATTTGAGTTAATCCAAGCCATTGGAACTGACTTTTGAGGTCAGAGGCACTGAGCTACCTGAGGAAGGAAGTCAGCTTGCCTGCCTATATGCCCCATTAAACAGGTGGTGAAGAATGTAAGACCTGAAGGCCTGAACAGAAAGGGGAGAGGGGTGCATGCCCCTAAACTGAGGGTGAACTACCCCTATCCCATAACAGGCTATGGTGGGAGGAACTCCCTGTCACTGACCAGTTCTCTCTAGAGGAGAGTTCATCCTTATCTCCAGGGACCACTAGTGGCAGCTAAACAAGCCCATAAGGCAGAGACCTCAGGCCAAGGCTGGTCTCCTAAGTGCAGCTGGTAGAGGCACCTTTGCACACAGCTGGCTTGACTCTGATGTGTTGCACTCCAATCTGCTGTTGTAGATGGCATCATTCTAGTTCCTCCCTGGAGGGGTGTCCAGACCCCCCTTGGGTTGAGGTGGCTAAGGCATTAAAGTGACTAAAGATGAAGAAGTTTATATTCCTGGTCCTTCTGGGACTCCTGTGCAGGGAGTTGTCCTGCTGAACAGAGGCTCCAAACCAGGAGAGGCATGCTAGATCTTCCCCTTGGTGGCTTCTCACCAGGACAGGGAGACAAGATGGAGGGGAGGAGCTGGGAGAAGAGGACTGGTGCCCTTTAGAGGAACAGGCAGCATGATACCACCATGGTAGTGGAAAAGAAAATCTACCCTCTCCCCATGACCACCTACCTGCAAGGTAATGGTCAAGAGACAAGAGGGGAGGGTTAAGAAAGAGAAGCTGGTTTTCATTTAAAGGAGGGGACTCCTCTTTCTCCTCCTCCCCCACCCCCCCACTCACTTGCTTGGAGTTGCATCTAAGGGGAGCTGAAATAGAAACAATAGACTACAGGACGCCTGGGTGGCTCAATCAGTTGGGCGTCTGACTTGGGCTCAGGTCATGATCTCATGGCCTCATGGCTGGTGGGTTTGAGCCCTGCATTGGGCTCTGTGCTGACAGCTCAGAGCCTGGAGCCTACCTTGGATTCTGTGTCTCTGTGTCTCTCTCCCTCTGTCTCTCAAAAATAAATAAATAAACATTAAAAAAGTAAAGCAGCCTTGCAAATAAAGAAAAATATACTAAAAAATTAATAAAACACACACACTCATATATGCAGCATACCAGCAATGAAGGTAACACCTGCACTCATGTGGAAGTGTATCACCACAGATACAGATGTGTGCATTCATACACCCAGATGTACACTGGGAAATACACATGCATGGCCAAACCCCCTCTCTTGACCTCCTAGACACACACTTCCTTTTTTTTCTCATATATGCTTATTTTCATATGCTGGGACACATATAAGTATAAAGCCAGTTTTATGTACAAACACATTCTCACATACACACAGGATCTGCTCACTGTCTTACACATACACATGGATACAGATAATGTAGCAAATATGCACATAGAAACTACTTCATTGCACTTACGCATTTATTTAAAAAAAAAAAGAGTTGGTGCCATAGTACAGGATGGAAGGAAAAATGGAGTCCCTACTAAAGGCTCCCACACAACTAATGGGGAAAGTGGGAAGGACCCCCAGAGGAGGCTTTGGACTCCTGTTTACATCTACCTTGTTTTTTTAATGTTTATTTTTGAGAGAGAGAGAGAGAGAGAGAGCGAGCAAGCAGGGGAGGGGCAGAGAGAGAGGGAGACAGAGGATCCAAAGCAGGCTCTTCCCTGTCAGTGCAGAGCCCCACAGGGGGTTCAATCTCAAGAACTGCATGACCTGAGCTGAAGTCGGATGCTTAACTGACTGAGCCACCCAGGTGTCCCACATATACCTTGCTGATGTGGATTTTTATAGCTTAGAGGACTGCCCACCCTACATGAGGCTTTAGAGTCACCTGGGCAGACTGTCAATAGAAAATGCTAGCTGAGGCCAAAGATCTCTTCCATCAGCTGGGGATGCTGGAGTGGGCTTATCAGGTAACAGATGGTGTGCAGCATGACTTAGCAAGTCAGAGGAGGCTGAATTGAATCCTGAGTCCACACCGTTGTTTCTCAGGGGGGGCTCCTGACAAATATAAGTCCTCTTTACTGGTAATGATGGCTAATGCAGAAACAGTACAAGAAGCCATAGCTGCCCTGAATTTAATAGAAACTCATAAAAAAAAAACCTCAGTGTTTAAGCCACCTGACTAAATCAAAATTACTATCAACAGTGAAGCTTCCCCCCTCCTGAGCCAAACAAACCACCTACAGCCAGGCCTCTACTTAAGCGTGAACCCTAAGAAAACAAGACAGGTTATATATTAGTCAGGATTGTCCAGAGAAACAGAACTAATAGGATTTATACATATAGAAAGAGATTCATTATGAGGAATTGGCTCCCATGGTTACAGACACTGGCAAGTCCTAAGATCTACAGTCCTCAAGCTGGAGCCCCAGGAGAGCCAACAGCATAGTTCCAGTCCAAAGACTTGCTGGCTCAAGGCCTAGGAAAAGCCAGTGGTTCAGTTTGAGTCTAAAAGCAGAAAAAAAACAAAGTCCCTGCTCAAGGGAGTCAGGCAGGAAGAAATTCCCTCCTACTCATGGGAGGGTCAGCCTTTTTATTCTATTCAAGCCTTTAACTGATTGCATGAGGGTCACCCACACAAGGAAGGACAACCTGCTGTACTCAGTCTACTGATTCAAATGTAATCTCATCCAGAAACACCCTCACAGACACCCCTAGAATAATGATTGACCAAATATCTTGGCACTCCATGGTCCAGTCAAGTTCACACATAAACTTAACCACCACAGATTTTATTGAACCCTAGGGGACAAAAGGGTCTCAAATTGGATGTCCTCTAATAAATAAGTGGAGCAATTACCATACTAGGCTTAGATTACAAGCTATAGTAGGCTCCCCCTTCAGAGGCAGCCTCATCTTCGGTACCTGCCTCTGATCTCCATCAGTGCCCAGGACAGCCCCCACACAGAGATCCAGCTGCCACAGAAGTGAAGACCGTTCTAAAAGAAAATCTCCCTTGTATCAGATTAACTGTAGTTTGGGCTCCAAAAAATAAATACACTGACTGGTCCTGTTGGACATGGGTGCTCAAACCTCCCTAATCACAGGGAGTACTCATGCTTCAAAGGGACCCTCCAAAGGAGGTGACAAGCTTGGGAGGAGAATTAATTAAAGGGAAAATTATAACAACTATCAAAATTGGCCCAGCGGGGTGTGAAACAAAATAAAAAATAAAATTGGCCCAGATTTGCTAAAAGATGTTTCTTCCCCAGCTGTTCCTTTGGAGACTATACTTGTTTCCATTATTGGAATGGACCATCTCAGTCTTCAGGTAACTGACCATAACTCAGTCTTATGGGTGCCAGCCAGGGGAATCAGTTAACATTCCCTATCAGTGTGGGTAGTAAATACACCACAGTAACAGCTTTGGCAAGGCACTGAAGGATGACATCTGTCATGGCCGATGTAGTTAAACAAGAGGTACCTACTGTCTCACCATTCAGTTCTCCATTATGGCCTGTGCTTACAGACTCTACTAGTGATGGGAGGCTGATTATTGATTATAGAGGCTTAAACAAGGCTTTCCCCTTCATTAGAACTCCTCTATCATATATCACCCCATTAATGGAAAACATTCAAAATAATATGGGTAAATGGTCTGGAGTTACAGACCTGGCTAACATGTTCCATTCAGTGAAAATATCATAGGAGATTGGACAATCTGCCTTCACATTTGAATGAAGGGTCAACCATAGACCTTTTTCTGGTTGCCCATGAGGGATTTCAATGGCCTTGCCATTGCACGTGGGTTTTGAGGACAAGACCTAGATGCCTGCCCCCCATCCCACCAAAAACTTGGCTTTGGCACCATATTGATGCCATCCTCTTCACTGGACTTAGCCAATACTCTGTCTCATGGGCCGTCACAACCCCTGAATGAACACCTCACTGAGAGGGGATGAGCAATTGTCCTCCCATAAGATACAAGGGTCCTCCTGGTCTGTTAAATGCGAGGCTATATTTGGAATTGAGAAGGGCAACTATTTCCAGTCTGGTAAAAGAAAAGCTCTAGTGTTCCAAACTCCCATATCAGTAAGGAGGCTCAACATTTGCTAGAAAAGTTCTGATTTTGGTGCCAACACATTCCTCACCTTAACTATTTGCTAGGCCCTATTATTGGGTAGTCCATAAGTCTTCCATACTCAGTGGGGAACTGAGTAACAACAGGCACTAGATGAACTAAAAGGGAATATCACTTCAGCTTTCCTACTAGTGCCCCAAGGGCAGGACATACATTAAAAGTTTCTGCCACCATAAAACTTACTTTCTGGGGCCTATGGACCAAATGGACAGGCAAACTCCTACCCATGGGCTTTTGCAGTGAGCAGCTCTCAGTCTCAGCCCAAATGTATTTGCTACTAGAGAGGCAACTCCTGAAAGTGCACAAGGCACTCCTGTGCCGCATTAAGGAAAAAGTTTCCCATAAAAATCAGATCAGCAACAGAGGCCTCCTTATTAAAATGGAAATGGTATCTAAGGGTGCAGCTAAACCCAGCCCTACTGGAGTGTTATAAACTCTATGAGGAAATAGCTACATACCCTGCCAACGAAGCTAACTTTCTCAAATCCTAGAAACACCTCTGCCCTTGCTCAATGAGACAACAGAGAGGATGGTCAACACTCTCAAAACAAGAAAAGCAGTGGTGTTCCTTTACCAATGGAGTAGGCATGAGATATAAAGGACCAGAAAATGGTTAGCTATAGCCTGTAACTCCTATTTCAGACATTTCAAAGTCCATATGGGGGAAATACCAAACTTCCCAGTGGGCTGAACCATGCATAGTACCCCTAGCAAAAGAGTATGACTTTGACAAATGTGTTCCAAAAGTTTACATTTTTACTGACTCCTGGTCAGTGGCTAATGACCTACCTACTCAGTCAGGACTTTGGCAAAATTAGGGCTAAAAAAATACAAGCCAATGACATTTGGGATACAGAGGTATAAAGAAATCACATAAGCACCCACTATCCCATCTGGGTACACCATACTGTTTATGCCAAACAGGTAACAGAGGAGGCATGCTACAATGCCAAACCTTATGAATTAACAAAATCACCAAAGAAGGTACGGCTCCAGAAAGAGGGGCATCTCCAGACCTTTGGGAGGAACCACCCTACCCCTTTCATCAGTGGGCACATGAGAGGTCAGGGCATTTGGACATCATGTGGTTGTAAAAATGGATTGTTCTTTTTTAAATGAAATGCAGCAAAAAGATATTTAAACAAAGCCATTAGGGACTACACCAGATGCCAGAAATCTAGACCCTGGACCTACTTCACAGGAGAAAGATTTACAAAGGAGGAGTGCTATATCTTAAATAGCAAATCAATTTCATCAGGCCTTTCCCTGCAGTGACAGGAAATACTATATATGATTTAACAATGGTGGATATTGACATGGACCTTCTATTGGCTTACCCATACAGGGCACCAACCTCTGCTAATGTTATCAAAGCGTTTACACAACAGCCTTACAGACTTTCATAGTGCCATGAGTTATATAATCAGATAAAGGCTCACGTTTCACTGCAGAGAAAATGCAACAAGCATTATAAAATAACAGTGCTTGGGTTTTTCACCTACCCTATTGCCCTACAGCAGCAGGTATCATAGGAAGACATAACGGTATTTTAAAATGAGGGCTCCTGGGGCGCCTGGGTGGTGCAGTCGGTTAAGCGTCCGACTTCAGCCAGGTCACGATCTCGTGGTCCGTGAGTTCGAGCCCCACGTCAGGCTCTGGGCTGATGGCTCAGAGCCTGGAGCCTGTTTCCGATTCTGTGTCTCCCTCTCTCTCTGCCCCTCCCCCGTTCATGCTCTGTCTCTCTCTGTCCCAAAAATAAATAAAAAACGTTGAAAAAAATTAAAAAAAAAATAAATAAAATGAGGGCTCCTAAGAGAACATGGGGGAAAATGGCCCCTCAGGTTCAAAAGTACTGCCCACAGTCCTGATTACATCAAATTCACACCCTGGTGACATAACTGCATCATATTAAAGTTTACAACAAATGAAGAAACCACCAATAGAGACGCTATGACCTCTGCTAACGTACACATCCACAAGTGGACACAACCTCATTAGCAGTTTTACCAGACATGAGGGCCCTGACATTGCCACCCACAGCAAAGCAATGTCCACTTGATACTTTTCCTTTATCCCTCAGAGAAAATACAGAGCCTAGCCACTTTCTCCTCCATCCTGACAGGGACCTGCTATGGACCACTGATTCTGGGACCATCCTCTCAGCCTGCTTCTACTCCTCAGCACTGTCTAGAGAGAGAGAAGTGTCCTCATCTGCTGCCCCACATACTCCACTAAAAACATCATGGAACAAACCTAGACCTGTTAAAAACAACCAAGAGGTGTAACTAATCACTCCTAGACTGGTAACACCATTTGGCTGATTCCAAACGGGGACAATCTAATCTCTCTCTCTCATCCCTCCCACCACAGCTGTCCCCAAATGACCCTCGATTTTCACCTCTGCTATGAGGTGCTATGCCTCCTCCTTACCTGAGAATTTCCTACCATCACCAGTGTGAACTACACACCCACTTATAGATCACCCTGCCCTGGCAATTTACACCCTCCAGCTGACACAGTCTGTCTGAAAATAACATGCCACAAGCACACCACAGGGTGACATGAAACACAGGTCAGGGTGGAGACCATAAGAACCACACCATTGGCTATTCAGGTCAGCCAGTGCTACTAACATGACCACAGACAGCAGCACTGAGGCTAGCACTCCTCCTCCTCCTATCTCTACTACTACCAACAACACCCATTCTGGATCAGCTGGACTCTAACATATAGCTTTTGACTCACAGGTGTCTTCTAACCCTATGGGCCAACTTTTACTTCAGATATGTGGCTAGTCATGGTCTGAGCCCATAACCAATTGATTTGACCCAGGTGCTTAATATGAGGTAGATAACACACAAACATCTGTTAACACCACCTGGGATTGCATTAAGCCACACAACTTGCCTTCACAGGAACACAGAATACAAGCAACAGAGGGAGCCTGGTGGACCTGTAAGGGAATGCCTTGCAAACGGCTACCCTTTTACAAGCTTCCCCTTGTCCAACACTGGAAACTGGATTTGAGTCAAAATTCCAGTGGATTTTTCCTCAACAGCAAACTCCCTTGTAACTTGCCCTCAGCAACCACACTAGCCACAACTCTCCAACACTACAAACAAGTTTTCCAAATATTACCCTGATCACTAACTGGAATAGGGGGAAGCAATAAGAATAGCATATGTACAAGACACCACACATCAATGAGAAGAAACTCAGATAGCTGTGTCCTAGGAGTTATCCACACAAATTAAATAAATTGCCCAAGGACTGAAACTCTTGGCTGAATCTCACCATACTTTAGCAGCCATGGTGTTAAACAACAGTATAGCCCTAGATTTACCTATTGGCTGCTGAAAGAGAAGTCTGGTCCCTTATTAATACATCTTGTTTCATGTTGGTTGTCAAAGAAAAAAAAATCAGGATTTAGTAGGGGGAAACATTTTTTCCAAAAGTATTATTGCAAGGAAGGAAAGAGACTATTTCAGTGGTGGAGGTGGTTGGTTGGAAGAGAGCTGTGACCATAAGTTTACAAGGGTCTCAAGATAAGGGAGAAAAAAATTATTTTATAGGGTAAGGAGGAGGCAAGCAAAGATAAGCTGAATCTTTGGAGGAGAAGTTGGAAAAGAAAGAGAAAATGACAAGTGGTACCTGGCTTTTGTCAGTCAATTCCCAGGAGAAGTTGAGACGAGGGTACATTCCACTTTTTTGCATGTTTGCTCAGGCTTGGAGACAAGCAGAGTTCAGGAATCTGTAGGAAAAAAGAAGCCTAACTAAAGTTGGGTCAAGACAAAGCAGAGGGTAAGCAATAGGTAATTTTGAACACTTAATCCCCCTGTTGTTTAATACAAAGTCTGTCCTTTAGCACTACTAGGGGATGGAATAAGAGTCATTGGGAAGTTTAGTGCAAATAGTTTCAAGAGGTGCTGGCCTTCATGTTCTTGTTGTTCCTAAAGGACCGACAACTGTATCATCTGTTGATTGTGCTGTCAGGTGGCCACCTGTTGGAGAGTCTTAGCGATAAAGCAGTTAACAAGAGATATACCTAGGAATAAAATAAAATAATAGTTATTAAATGTTAAATAAAGAAATAAAATCAAGATTTGAGGTTTAGAGAGATGCAGTCAAGAAGACTCCTAAACATTGGGCCTGAAGCATATTCAGATAGTGGAGTGAGGATGACAGTGGCAATCTGAAGAATTTCCTGAAATGTCTGAATGGTTTTGGGGATGGCATAAACATCAGGGAGGCTTCAGGGAGTACATGCACACTAGTACCTTCCAACCATTGAACAAGTGCCCTCTTGAAAAGCCAGGATCATGTCCAATGCTAGACAATTGTTAGAGTTCCTGTAGTTCTTTGGCAATCATACTGGTATTTTTGGTAAGATTGTTCACAGTCATGGTTATTTCCTGTAGCAGAACATGGAAGATGCAGGAATTCTGGCAAACTTTGGAGTGGCCTACACAGCAGCAGCAGCTCTAAGTATGCAGGTTGCCCATACATGATTTGCTGCAGCAATTGTTTTTAGATTTACTCCCAGTCTCTTAGCCTCTTGTTCTAAGATTTCTTGAGAACATGATAAGAAGAGAAGGCCACAGCCTCCTTCTGGGGCTTGAAGTCTGCCTAAGCTTATAGATGTAACATGATTTTATAGACCTTTTGGCTCAGCTAGAGTCTGGAAAACTTAAATCAGAATTAATAGAGGGGTACCTGAGTGGCTCAGTTAGTTGAGCATCCAACTTCAGCTCAGGTCATGATCTCACAGTTCATGAGTTAAAGCCCCACATTGGCCTTGCTGCCGTCAACACAGAGACTGCTTTGGATTCTGTTCCCTTCTCTGCCCCTCCACTGCTTATGCACTCTCTCTCTCTCTCTCTCTCTCTCAAAAATAAAGATTAAAAAAGAGAGGGGCACCTGGGTGGCTCAGTCAGTTGGGTGTCTGACTTCAGCTCAGGTCATGATCTCATGGCTCATGGGTTTGAGTCCCACATCGAGCTCTGTGCTGACAGCTCAGAGCCTGGAGCCTGCATCAGATTCTGTGTCTGCCTCTCTTTCTGCCCCTTAACCTCTTGCTCTCTCTCTGTCTTTATCTCTCAAAAATAAACATTAAAAATTTTTTTAATAAAAAAAGAAGTAATAGAGTACTTAAGATGAAAAAAGAAAGCAATCTGGTTAAGCATAGATTGCCTTTTTTGAAAATTTTTGAGGTATACTCAATAGATACTCCCTAGATATAAAGAGATTCCTTATCTAGGGAGAAAAGCTAAAGCACCCCTGAGTGATAGCACAAACGATGCCCTTAAATATGAACCAGCATAGGAATTTAGGGAAAACTGGAGGCTCCTGAAGAAAAGGGAAGGGAACACATAACCAGAAATGAAAAGTAAGATAGTGAGACTGTTCTATGAGTTGAGTAAAGGAATGTCATAGATTCTGAGGGTCTTTGCAGGGATGGTGGAATTGTTAAAGGAAAGAATAGCTTGGGTGAAGGGGAAAAGAATATAATACAAATGAAGACTCATTATGGAAAACTGAGGTTGCAAAGGAGGGAGACATGTGAATAAGAAAGATTACCCTGAATGGGGAGAGAAAAAAGAGGATATTATGAAGAACAGTAAAAAATGGTGAGAATAGGAAGTATGCAAAAAAAAAATCCTACAATAGGGGCACCTGGGTTGCTCAGTCAGTTGAGCGTCTGGCTCTTGATTTTGGCTCAGGTCATGATCCCAGTGTTGTGGGATGAAGCCCCACATCTGGCTCCACATTGAGAATAGAGCCTACCAAAGATTCTCTCTCCCTCTCTCTGCCTTCCTCTCCTCCCTCTGCCCTTCTCCCCCTCTCATACACACTCTCTCTCTTTCCCTCTCTCTCAAATAAAAAGAAAAAAAAAGAAAATCCTAGAGTCTTGTTCTGACATCTTGGGTGAAAGCTGACCACCTTGAGGGTCTACTTGGTCTGAAGTGCTTGGGAAAGCAATCTACCTTGTGGCAATGTCTGCTTCTGGGGGCTTTTTAGAGACCCTCAGTATAAAGCCTCTAGTTGGGATGGACTTCCATCTAGAGTAGTTTTTAATATCTTTTCAGTTGAGAAACATCATTCCAGGGTTTGACCCCCTAGGGTTTGGCAGCAATGTTAGTGATGTAAAGAGGACAATGTAGGGGCCTTTAACAGGGTTCAAGAGTAGTTTTCTTTTCTTTTCTTTTCTTTTCTTTTTTTTGGCGATGTTGCCTTTAAAGAACTGTCTCTGGTTTCTATGTGGTTTGCATGGGAGAGCTGGGGAAAAACAGACACAATCTGTTGAAGATAAGTTTAGGTATAATTAATAAATTCCTTGCAGTATTTTAAAATGTCTGAATGAGCAAATTAGAATCTTCAAGAGTCAAGACAGAATAAGGAATTTTAAGGGCCAGTTATTTTGTATGGTGACAGTTCACGTGACCCAGCAAAAGAGAACTGGAGGGCAATGAAGGATAAGGGTAAAACCTGAAGCCATGGAATTTGAGTTCTTCAATCAGTTTAGCAAGCTTTAATTTTAATAATCCATTAGCTCTATCATTCCAAATGAGTGGAGATGATAAAGACAATGTAATTTTTGTGATAAAGGAAGAACTCACTGGATTTCTTGGATGGCTTTACTGGTGAAATTGGTCTCTCAGTCACTTGAAAGAATTCCAGTGGAATTCTCTGTATGCAGAACATTTGTCCTGATAAAAGTTTAGCAACCATAATAACAGCAGCCTTTTTCCAAGGGGAAGTTTTAAGCCAGAGAGAGAATATACATATGACAATAAGAACATTTTTGTAACTATGAGATTTAGGAGCCAAAGAAAAGGTGCTAAACATCTGTATATTAATAAAACTGTGGGTAAGTGATGTAAATACCCAACCAGAAATCACTGCCTTTGAATATACTTAGGTTTTATCAAGACAAATTGTGACCAGGTTAAGATTTTCTTAATAATTGAAATTATGACTGATAAAATTGTATTATTGCTGCCTAATATAAGGCAAAACGACATGTACTCTAATAAATGGAAACATCTCATGGTCAGTGAGGGCAATGACAAGTCTCTAGGAACTTTATATAATTTTTTGAAATATTTATATTAATAACATTTTACCCAAATAATTTTAATCTAGGGAGGGATAAGTATTTTTTGACAAAACTTCTCATACAATTTATATACTAATTTATACAATATTAACGGGGTGCCTGGGTGGCTCAGTCTGTTAAGCGTCTGACTTCGGCTCAGGTCATGATCTCACAGCTCATGAGTTCAAGCCCCGCATCAGGCTCTGTGCTGACAGCTCAGAGCCTGGGGCCTCCTTCAGATTCTGTGTCTTCCTCTCTCTTTCTGCTCCTCCCCTGCTCACACTCTGTCTCTTTCTCCTTCAAAAAAAATAATAAACATTAAAAAATTAATATTAAGTACACCTAATGATTTTTAGCACTTTATTTACAAAGTGAAAGAACAAATCCTTTGTGATTTTCCAGTGACCCTCTAGGAAATCCCAAAGTCAGTTTTAGGTGTAAAACATATAAATTAGAATTATATTTTGTGAAGGCAAAATATCAAGTGTTGTCAGGATATCTGAACAATTTGGTAAAACCATCTGAAGGCAGAAAAAAATCACACATATATAACATACAGGCAGATTCAAATAAAGATCTTATAGCCACAAAATTTCTAAAATTTTAGCCACAAGTCAGGCATAAACATAGAAATACAAAACTTCTTGATGTATATAACAGAGTTGGTCCTTGTCTTTGTTCCACTTTATATTTTTATCAGGATTGTGTTTCTGGCAGATGTACAAGTTGAGGTTACCTATTCAATAAGAAGGTTAAAGTTTCCCAACATCTTCTTTGACCTGATATGTAATCTTATGGAGGCTGTGGAATAAATTTGGGGTGAAGGACCAAAAGACACCAAGAAGCCATCTGGGTGTCTCCAAAGACCAAGTATATAAAATATCCAGTCTGTTTCCAGTTAGCTTTTTCAGTTTCAGGTGGTTGCTTTTGGAGTTCTTGAGCCCCTTGAGAGTCCCCCAGTGGAGGCAAGAAGCCAAAAGCTCTAGTGACTATAGGAGGTCGAGAAGCTGGAGTGGGAACAGAGCAGTCTGGCAGGATGTTGAAGGGGGACAGATCAAAGGAGTTAAGGGAGCTAAAGGGAAAATCAAAGGCAATAAAAGGAAGAAGAATGAATGAAAGTAATAGGAAGTTACAGGTCCTAAATGAGCCAGTTTGGGAAGACCTCACATTTTCCAGAGGTCATTGAAGTTCCAAATTGCCTTTGGTAAATTTTTCCTATTTATGAAGATATTAAACTGAGTAAGTGCAGTAACAAGAAAGCATGTAGTAAACAAGGAAAAAGAAGAAGGAAGATACTTAAAACAATGAATTACCCACGGGATTAACAGATAGTTAAACAAAACTTGGAGAGCTAAGGGAACTCTTCATGCAATCTCCAGGACATACAGCCAAGGGAACCCCCATGTGCAATTTCTGGGGAGAAGAGCCAAGTGAACCTCCACATTTAATCTCTAGGAATTAGGGAGCTAAGAGAGTTCCCACACCAAATCCATGGGTTTGGGGAGCTGAGGCAATTCCCATGCATAATCCCGAGTTCAGGGAAGCCAAAGAAAATCAGAAGAGGCCTTACAGATGGGCAAAGAAACATGTATTTTCCAGAAAAAACTAACTCCTTACTACCATGCTATGACAGGCAAATGTCCATATCACTGAACTAAATAAGGTGTGACTTATCACCATGGATCCCTATTTTTCCAGCCAGAAAAGGACACAAAGTATCTAAGAAACCAGTATGAATACCTGGGTGTCAATACCAGCATGAATACCTAGAAGTCAAAATAGCCCACTAGTTCTGTACCCATGAAACCCTATCCTATGTGAATGCAAATGGACTGAGAAGTGAGGCATTGCTAGACTGGCACTGCTATTGGCAATCTGGGCCAGCACACTGGATGACCTTAATATTTTTTCCAAAGGTGGAAAAGTTTGGGTTAAAATCAATGACAAATGGAGAGGAGGAATGGTAGTAAGGGAAAAGGAATGAATAAATGGTTATGCAATGAATGGTTTATGCAATGAGGGAAATCAATATTACATTGATGCCTTGAGAAAGGCTTGAAGCAAAAGAATGATATTGTCTCTCTTTTAAAATATTTATTTTTGAGAGAGATAAAGAGAGAGACAGAGATAGAGCACGAGCCGGGGAGGGGCAGACAGAGCCAAAGTAGGCTCAATGCAGGGCCCAAACCCATGAACCACAAGATCATGAACTGAACAGAAGTTGGACCCCCAACCGACCAGGCACCCCTATTGTCTCTTAACACAATTATACCAGATGCCTAAAAAGGTGAAGCTATATGTTTCTTAAGTCCACTCTTGCTTTGGGAACCTGAAGGGGTCAAATAGAAGTTTGCAACCAGAGTAATACACTCTGGGATATGTTTTGGTCATGCCATATCATGATGAAATGGACCAATTGTTCACAACTGAATGGAACTCTAATGTGGCAGTCTCTTTTGACTCTAGTTCTCAGGGTACATATACTACAAAGTGTATCATTTGGGAAGGTATTTATGAGAACTACTGCCTACCAGGCCATCAGAATGTGTTGTGTACAGCTCCTGGCAGACATATTTTTGTGTCGCTATGAATCTTTATGATAGAATGCTTATAAAGGTCCCTGATTATAATGGACAGAATACAGAAGCAGCATGCCTGCTATACCACAGTGTGTTATACACAAGTGTACACTGCTCTTGTTCTTATGGACAAAAAGCTACTAAACAGAATGGGGGGGGGGGTGGAGAGTGGGTTTCAGATAGGGAATAAAGCAGTAGGTATCACGTTGTGGGTCCAAATTCCCTGCAGGACAGTCCCTCTCTGAGATGAAGAAGCTTATTGGAGGCCTGATGGCATATTAAGACTAAATTACATCTAGATGTTCTTACCACTTATCTAATGCTAGTGGAGGTCCCAAAATTTTGGAGTAAAAAACATGTATCCTAACTAAAGTCAGGCCATTAGTACACAGTGGCAACAACGTGTATGGTGGATTTAAAGTAACATTGGCCCACAACGTGAAAAAAAGGCTTCAGGGAAAATAAGTGCTAGTGTAGGTATCATGGGACAAGCTGAATTCACTTTAAATTTTTTTAAATGTTTATTCATTTTTTAGAGAGTGAAAGAGAGATTGAGCAGGGGAGGGGCAGAGATAGAGGGAGACATAAAATCCGAAGTAGGGTCCAGGATCTGAGCTGTCAGCATAGAGCCCAAAGCAGGGCTTGAACCCATGAATTGTCGTGGCCTTACTTATTATGTCAGTCCAGACTTCCTGAGGTCCTGGAACCAAGTGCCGTTTATGTAGCCGTTCAGGGCACTGGAAATGCAAATGTCCTCAAAGAGGACAACCGAGGTCTAAATTGTGCAAGCCATGCTCCTTGTGTGGAGACAGTCACTGGAAAATATGAATGCCCTTGGGGACCTCAACCTGTGGGGTCTCAGATAACCAGTGTCCCTGAAAGGAACTGATGGGACCTGGGGCTCTTTGGGGTGGATCCCCTGAACCAACCATCTATTGGAAACCCAAAGCCTCAGGTAACTCTGAAAATAGAAGGAAAACTGGTTGATTTCCGTCTTGACACAGGAACCACCTTGTCTGTCCTCCTGTCCACTTCTGGCCGACTGTCCAAACACGGTGTAACAATTAGGGGCATCTTCAGAAAACTTATGATTAAATTTTTCTCTCAGCCACCAGGGTGCATATGGGGAGACTTTTTTTTTCACATTCTTTTTTCATAATGCCAGAGAGCCCCTCTCCCTTGCTAGAAAGAGATGAGTCATAATTGACTAAATTAAGGACTATAGTGCTACTAGCTCCAGGACAGATAAACAATTGCCTAAACTTATAGTAATCTGGATATCGAAGATCAATCTTTCCTTGAGGTAAAATTAAATACGTGTCATGGAGTTGTTCCTATGGAAACTGGAGGGCCAAAAGAATCTTTGCAGATTGAGAACCAAAAACTAGTTCAGGTGTTTAATTATTCTAACCAGCAATATCACAAGATCCCAATAAATATGGAAGGAAAAACTACAGTTACATTAAAAAAAAATATGACCATACACGTCAGGGACTTTTTGGATGGCTATAATGCATCTTTCCTTCCTCTCGTGTGACCTCCTCCCTAGGAGGCATTGCATTTAGAATAATAATGCTTGTTGGTCTAATATTCTTTTTATATGTCATTTGTAGATGCCATCGCATATGCCAGAAAAAGAAGACATTCAAGAAAATTTTTCTAGCCCAGACCTTCCAAATACCCTCCCATTACTTCGGACCTCTGGATCGGCCTCCAAACCTGCCCCAACTGCTGTACCCCTGTCATCACCCCCTTTCAGCAGGAAGCAGTTAAGATCAGTCATCATCCCAATTCCTAAGGGCAGTTAGGAGTCACGTGTTCAAAGCGGGGAATGTGATAGGATAAGATGGGATTCAGTAGGCAGGGAGGGAAAGGTTAGAACCTGAGGTCCCTGGGTGGAAAAAAAAAAAAAAAAACATGTCTTGTAACAATGCTGGGAGCTTCTGACCACAGCAAAACCCTTTGGGCATAAGGTTCCTCTTTAGAAACAAATGTCTGTGCCTTATGCCCAAAATAAGGACATATTAGAAGATAAACCTGACTGTGAAGAGGAGAGTCAACACTTGCTGAACATTTTTGAGCGAGACCTCAAAAATAAAGGAAATATAAATGAAAATGGAATCAACTTAGAAAAGAAGAGGAGGAATTGTGAGAAGTAAGGGAGATGATTCATTTTCAGAAGTACCAATTAAAAGCTGTACTGTCTAGTTAACAATAGATTTACAACCTATTGGAAAATGTATGAACCCCACCCCCACCCCCAGCCCTGTCATAGAGTCCCAAACCCTTAGACCCTTAACTTCCTGGTTCTTCCCCTCTCTGTTTTACGGGCTTATTTTTTCAGGCTTTGCAATGAGCATGGCCAAAGAACTGAAGTCTCTGCGTCACCTCAGGAAATGAACACTTATTTCAATCAGACTACTTTTTGCCTTACATAGGCAACTTTCGGTAAGGCTGCAACCTCTGTAGTACTCAGCCAATGAGGAACCAGGGGAGGGACTTGCACGCTAGGAATTAAATTGTCTGCTGTAACTGCCCTGACTGTGCCTGTCCATCAGACACCCGCTCTTACAAGAATGTTGATTAAAGCCTCGCCTCACTGTGCTCTGAGTCTCCTCGTCCCTCCTTTGATTGGGCCAGTGGGCTTATTTCTCACACTATCTATGTGACTGTATACTTGGAGAGAATAGCTAGAAGCTTGCTCCTGGTTTCTCCTAGACTCTTACCTATGGACCTTTTCCTTTGACTGATTTTAATCTGTATCTTGTGCTGTAATAAACCACAACCATAAGTATAACAGCTTTTCTGAATCTTGTGAGTCCCTCTAGCAAATCATCGTAACTGAGTGCTCTTTGGGACCCCCAACATAGTATTCCCCACTTGTTTTTCCATACAACAAAATGGAGAAGGGAAAATAATTGAAAAATAGGATTAGAGAAATTTAGAGAGAATAAAGAGATGAATAGCTCGTATGTTCCTACTTCTATATAAACCATGCATTTGTCTGTTAGCTTCCTGGCAACCACAGTGAAAAAAAAGGCAAACATGATCAGGTATATGATATGCATTCTCCTCACAGAGAAAACAAATCAGCTCCTAAGGAAGTAAAGATTTCCAGGTACTTAAGCCTACGAAAGTTTACTGTTATTTGTTCTTTCTAAAGGTTAGTGATTTTCAGCTCAGTATTCTCCCAATGAGGCTGTATTTAATAAAAATTTTCTAACAGATGCCTTCAGGGTAGGGGGTAGGCTTTCCTTTTTTTCCATGGCTTCTTTGCTGTCATCTCTGTGAGTTTATGCCCCAACTCAAGGCAAATCCTTCTCCTATGCTCTTCCACTTGGAAAACATTTTTTTCTCCACAAACATAAACTATATATGAAGCAAAAATGTAAACAATATAAGTAAACATTAAGAAAGGAAACATTTCTACAAAAGGAAAAGGAAAATTCTCCATAATATATTCCCTGACCTCCAACCCACCTAACCATGATTATCTGGTCTAAAGAAACTCTGGCCAGATTTTGTTTAATATACATAGAAGCCCATCTATCTGTGTGTAGCTTTGTGTAAAGTGAGTGTGTTGCTCATTATATTCTGTATTTTCCTTGACAAAAAATATCTACTATATGTTCTGTCCTACTATTTGCTTTGTTTATGGTAGATTTTCACATAACTTGGAAAAAAACATGTTTATAGAGAAACACTTAACCAATATTTTCTTTTATACTATCTAGGTTTTTTATAATGCTTTCTAAGGACTACCCCACTAAGAAATTATAAACAAAAATTCTCTTGATTCCCTTGTATTTCTCTTATTGTTTCTTTCTGTGTTTTATGGTTTCAATATTTTAGGTTTAAATTTTTGTCACGTGTAATTAATTTTTTGTAAGGTGCGAGGTAAGATTCTGACTAGATTTTTCTTTCTCATGGCTACTTGGTTTTAAATAATCTAAAATCATTTCTCCATGGATGCAGAATGCCACTTATATCATATTATTAAATTACCATTTGTGGTTGGGTCCCTTTTTGGACTCCATTTTGTTCCAGTAACTATTCTGCTGATGGCAGGATTTCACATCATTTCTCTTATAAAGTACAAGCAAAATCTAGGTGCACAGTAAACATTCTACACATTTTAATGTGGTAAAAATGATGAGAATTCTCTCTTCAAGATGAACAGGTATGTTTTGAACAGGGATCAGTAACATTTAAGGACATGACTATGGACTTCCAGGAGGAGTGGCAGAACGTGGGCTTTGTTCAGAAGGCCCTGAATAGGAAAGTGAAGCTATAGACTTACAACCACCTGGTCTCTGTGGGTAAGAATGACTACCCTCTGTATTTAATTAACCTAATCCTTTTCTCTGTCCTTCAGAACTGGCAAGGCCAAGATCTTTATGTTTTTCCCCTAACAGGGTGTTTCTTCTTTTATTAATTTTATTAATTTTATGATTTCTGGGGTTTTTAAGTGTTTGTCTGTTTGTTACATATGGAATTTATTTTTGTGTATGGTGTGAGCTAGAGATCCAGTTTTGATGGGAGGCTAATGGGCAGCTTCATTATGATGTCCCTGAAATTGGTTCTTTTCTTCATGAAGTTTTGAACTGTCAAGGCAAAAACCTTTATGATCTTCCCTCTTTTTAAGTAGGCTTCATGCCCAGTGTGGAGCCCAACATGGGGCTTGAAATCATGACCCTGAGATCAAGACCTGAGCTGAGATCAAGAGCTGGACACTTAACTGACTGAGCCACCCATGCACCCCTTTGATTTTCCCTTAACAGCATTTCTTGTTTATTAATAGAAACATTTTGGGCTAATGAATTTAATTTGAGTACTACTTTAACTGTGATCCAATCCAATGGTATTCTGTTTTTTAATAACTAAATGTAGTCCTGTTTATTTATAGATCTAACGGATTCATTTAGTCTTATATGTGTTAGATATACCTTATTATATTAATTCTTCTCTAACTTTTTTGTTTGTCCAATTGTCCTATTATAGAGCAATAGATAAAATCTCCCATTTTTAAGATTTTTGATTTTTTTTTAATTTATTGTAGTTTTTGTTTTTATTATAAATGTTGACGCTGTGCTATTTGGGACATATATATCTAGTTCTACTCAGATTTTAATTTTGACTTCATACTTTATAATTGAAAACTGTCAGAGTGCCTGGCTGGCTCAGTTGGTAAAGCATGAGACTCTTTTTTTTTTTTTAAGTATTTCATTTTTTTTTTAAGTTTATTTATTTTGAGAGAGAGAGAGAGCGAGAGAGCAGGGAGGGGCAGAGAGAGACAGGAAGGGAGAGAAGACCATGCAGGCTCTGTGCTGCCATCTGTGGAGCCCAACATGGAACATCAAACTCACAAACCATGAGATCATGACCTGAGCTGAAACCAGGAGTCTGTCGCTTAACCAACTGAGCCACCCAGGCGCCCTGTGTCTCTTGATCTCAGGGTTGTGAGTTTAAGCCCCACATTGGGTATAGAAGTTACTTAAAAGCAAAATCTTAAAAAATCTGTCTATATTTTCTCATTTGTTTCTTATTGCAAACTCAACATTTTCAAGTGTTAAAATTTTCTTCCCACTTCTTTTTGTTTGCAATTGTCAGGTATGATTTATTTGTCTGTCTATTTCTAATCTTTCTAAATTGTCTCTTATGTTTTCAGTTTTACTTTGTATTTCAAAGTGAATATATTTGGTCTTTTAGTAGACAATGTTACCCTGACTTTGTCTGTACACATGACAGATATATTTGGTCTAAGGTTTCCCAGTATATTTCCTGTTGTTCACACTGTTTTCATTGCTTTTGTCTTTTAATATTTTGTCATGTGGTCCTGGTTTCCTTTATATTATTTTGCGCTTGTCCCTTCTATAATAAAAGGGGGACACTTCTAAAGAGTTCGTAGGGAGCCAAAATAATTGTAACACACAAATCTGAAAAATATGGACAAAAAAAGCAAGCTATAGATCAGCTTTATTTGTGAATATCAATGCAAAACTACTAATTAAAATACCAGAAAAATTTTGGCTGCTGCATACTGGTTCACAGCATGAACAAATGAAATTTATTCCACTAATGCAAGAAGGGTTTAATATAAGGACACTTATTAATATAATTTAATATACAATGGATCAAAATAAATAGTCTATGATCATCTCCATAGACACTGAAAAGGTAATTTGATAAAATTCAACATCTATTCTTGATTCAAAAAATTATTCCAATAAAATAGGGGCAATGGATACTTCCTTATCATTATATATTATCTCTCTCTCAACTCAAAGCCTACATGTTTTGTGGGAAAACAATATATATGCTGACTATCAACAATCTGAGAAGGCCAGGAAGAGCAAGTGCTCTTGTTTAATGTTGTTCTGAAAATACCTCACAATGCGTTTGGACTTTAAGTATGTCTCTTAAAATGGTGTATATCTGGCTAGATGTTATACAATCCGACAGTGTTGTCTTTTAACTGGTAAGTACAATTCATTCATATTTATTATGATTGGTGGTATATTTGTACTTATTTCTACTATCTTATTTTGTGCTCTTTATTTTTTTACAGGCCAATATCCCTCATGAACATGAATGCAAAAATTCTCAACAAGATACTAGCAAATCGAATCTAACAGTACATTAAATGAATTATTCACCATGATCAAGTGGGATTTATTCCTGGGCTACAGGGCTGGTTCAACATTTGCAAATCAATCAACATGATATACCACATTAATAAAAGAAAGGGTAAGAACCATATGATCCTCTCAATAGATGCAGAAGAAGCATTTGACAAAGTACAGAATTGATTCTTGATAAAAACCCTCAACAAAGATGTTGATGGAACATACCTCAACATAATAAAAACCATATACAATAGACCCACAGCTAATATCATCCTCAATGGGGAAAAACTGAGAGCTTTTCCTCTATGGTCAGGAACATTACAGGGATACCCACTCTCACCATTACTATTTAACATAGTACTGGAGGTCTTAGCCTCAGCAATCAGATAGCAAAAAGAAATAAAAGGTATCCAAATCAGCCAAGAAGAAGTCAAGCTTTCACTATTTGCAGATGGCATAATACTCTCTGTAGAAAACCCAAAAGACTCCACCAAAAATTGATAGAACTAATATATGAGTTCAAAAAAGTCACAGGATATAAAAATCAATGTACACAAATCTGTTGCGTTTTTATAAACAAATAATGAAACAGCAGAAAAAGAAATCAAGGTATCAATCCCATTTACAATTGCACCAAAAACAATAAGATACTTAGGAATAAGTCTAACCAAAATGGTATAAGATCTGTACTCTGAAAACTACAGAACACTTACGAAAGAATTTGAAGAAGACACAAAGAATGGGAAAAAACATACACATAGATCAATGGAACAGAATGGAAAACTCAGAAATGGACCACAACTATATGGTCAACTAATATTTGACAAAGCAGGAAAGAACATCTGATGGAAGGGGAGCCTGGGTGTCTCAGTATCTCCATCCGACTCTTGACTTTGGCTCAGTAATGATTTCACAGTTAGTTCAAGTCCCACATTGCACTGGAGCCTGCTTGAGATTCTCTCTTTGCCTCTATCTCTCTCTCAAAATAAAGAAACTTTAAAAAAAAGAATATTTGATGGAAAAAAGACAGTCTCTTTAACAAGTGGTGTTGGGAAAACTAGCAGCAACATGCAGAACAATGAACCTGGACCAGTTTCTTACACCATACACAAAATAAATTCAGAATGGATGAAAGACCTAAATGTGAGACAGGAAACCATTGAAATCCTAGAGGAGAACACAGCAACCTCTTTAACCTTGGCTGTAGCAACTTCTTACTAGACACATCACTGGAGGCAAGGGAAACAAAAGCAAAAATGAATTATTGGGACTTCATGAAGATAAAAAGCTTCTGCACAATGAAAGAAACAATCAAAAAAACTAAAAGGCAGCCTATGGAATGGGAGAAGATATTTGCAAAAGACATATCTGATAAAGGGTTAGTATCCAAAATCCATATAGAATGTTTCAAATTCAACATCCAAACAATAGGTATTCCAGTTAAGAAATGGACAGAAGACATGAATAGACATTTTTCCAAGAAAGACAACCAGATGGCTAAGAGACACATGAAAAGATGCTCAATATCACTCATCATCAGGGAAATACAAATCAAAACCACACTGAGATACCACTTCACACCTGTCAGAATGGCTAAAATTAACAACACAGGAAACAGATGTTAGCAAGGATGCAGAAAAAGGGGAACCTCTTGCACTGCTGGTGGGAATGTAAACTGGTGCAGCCACTGTGAAAAACAGTATAAAATTTCCTCAAAAAGTTAAAAATAGAACTACCTTATGATCTGACAGTTGCATTTCTAGCCTTTACACAAAGGATACAAAAATACAGATATGAAGGGGTACATCACCCCAATGTTTATAGAAGCATTATCAACAATAGCCAAATTATGGCAAGAGCCCAATTGTCCATTGACTGATAAATGGATAAAGGAGATGTGGTATATTCATACAATGAAATACAGCCATCAAAAAGAATGAAATCTTGCCTTTGCAACAATGTGGATGGAGCTAGAGTGTATTATGCTAAGCGAAATAAGTCAATGAGAGAAAGACAAATATCGTATGATTTCACTCATATGTGGGATTTAGGAAACAAAACAGTTGAACCCATGGGAAGAGGGGAAAAGGAGAGAGGGAAGCAAACCATAAAAGACTCTCAATAATAGAGAACAAACTGAAGGTTGATGGAGGGAGGTGGGATAAATGGGTTATGGGTATTAAGTAGGACACTTGTTATGATGAACACTGGGTGTTATATGGAAGTGATGACTCACTAAATTCTACTCCTGAAACCAATATTACATTACATATTAACTAGAACTTAAATAAAAATTTGGAAGAAGAAAATAAAAAGTAAAAGTTGAGGGGTGACTAGGTGGCTCAGTCGGTTAAGCATCCGACTTCAGCTCAGGTCATGATCTCATAGTTTGTGAGTTTGAGCCTGCATCGGGCTCTGTGCTGACAGTTCGGAGCCTAGAGCCTGCTTGGATTCTGTGTCTCCCTCTCTCTCTGCCCCTCTCCCACTTGCACTCTGTGTCTTTCTCTCAAAAAAATAATAAACATTAAGAAATTAAAAAAAATAAAAGTTGAGAGGAGAGAGAAAAAATTAGTATTAGTTTACCTAATTAAGGAAAAAGAAATCACAAATACACACTATGAGAAATGATAGTGGAGAAATAACAATATATGTCGAGGAAATTAAACGAATCATAGGAGATCACTTTGCTCAAAACTTCATAAATATATTTTTCTTTTTTCAAAATTTCACAAATCTATACTTCCTTGAGAAAATGGATGATTTTTATGAAAATTACAAGGATTCATATATCTATATCTATGTATTGATAGACATATCAACATAAATACATATATAATCTAAAGAGAGAAAATATGATCAAAGAAATAGAGAAAGATGACAATGAGATTGCTTTCAAATTATGCACCATACCCAAATAAATTCACCGGAAAATGCTACAAAACCTGCAAGCACCAAATAACACCAAAACTATGCCAATTATTCCAGATGTATTTATTCTGTGAGGGGGGGGAATACTTTGAAGGTGAGAAAGTGCATTACATATTTACAGTGTTGAAAATATTCTGAGAGCCTGACCAGATCATCCTGTGGAGGAGTAATCAGAAATATGTAGGAATGTATGAATCTATTCCACAGTAAAGGAGGTGCCACATTTTTTTTCATGTCCAATGTACCCAGAGGATTTCTGTTCAGTGTGAGTTTTTTCATCCATAGTGAGATCTGACTTCTGGGAAGACCTTCCCACAATCAGTACTTATATGAGGTTTCTCTCCTATGTTGGTTCTGATGTCCAGTGAAGTGTATGTGCTGGCAGAACACCTTCCCACAGTCACTGCAGTTGGAGGGTTTCTCTGCTGTGTGTGTTCTCTGATATGTGATCATCTGTGAATTTCGGGAAAAGGCCATACCATATTCAGCAGATTCAGTGGGTTTCTCCCTAGTATGAGTTCTTTGATGTACAGCTAGTGGAGATGTCTCACATAAGGCCTTTCCAGATTCATTACGTTCATATGGTTTCTCTCCAGCATGAGCTCTCTGATGTATAATGAGATGTGACTTCAGGGAAAATGCCCTTCCACACTCAGTACACTCATAGGGTTTCTCCCCTGTATGAATTCTCTGATGAATAATGAGGGGTGATTTCTGGGAGAAGGTTTTGCCACAGTCACTACACTCATAGGGTTTCTCCCCTGTATGAATTCTCTGGTGTATAATAAGAGGTGATTTCTGAGAGAAGGCTCTTCCACACTCTGTACATATATAAGGTTTCTCTCCAGTGTGAAGCCTTTGATGTCCAGTAAGGTGGGACTTTTGGGAAAAGGCTTTTCCACAGTCATTACACACATAAGGTTTCTCTCCTGTATGAATTCTTTGATGCCCTATGAGGTGGGACTGCTGGCAAAAGGTTTTTCCACATTCACTACACTTATAGGGTTTCTCTCCAGTATGTGTTCTATAATGGATGATGAGTTGTGTTTTCCGAGGGAAGGTCTTCCCACATTCAGTACATTCATAGGGTCTCTCCCCAGTATGAGTTATCTGGTGTATAAAAAGGTGAGACTTCTCACAGAAGGCTTTCCCACATTCACTACATTCAAAGGGCTTCTCTCTAGTGTGAACTCGCTGATGTATAATGAGATGTGACTTCTGAGAGAAGGCTTTTTGACACTCAGAACATTCATAGGGTTTCTCTCCAGTGTGGACTCTTTGATGAACAATGAAGGGTGACTTCTGGGAGAAGGCCCTCCCACACTTACTACACTCATAGGGCTTCTCCCCAGTATGAATCCTCTGATGCACAATGAGGTGTGATTTCTCACTGAAGGCTTTTCCACAATCTCCACATACATACGGTTTTTCTCCAGTATGAATTCTTTGATGTATAATAAGTTGTGACTTCTTAATAAAGCCTTTCCCACACTCACCACAAACATTGGGTTTCTTACCAGCTTGACCTTTTTTATACTGAATATGGACTTGTTTATGACTGAGAAATTTTTCACATTGACCATGTCCACAAGGTTTCATGCCAGTGTAAATTTTCTCAGGTACAGAACAGGAATCACTAAAGCTAGGTGGGCTCCTGCATCCAAATCTCTCAATGGGGTTCTTTCTTGTATGGCTCCTATTACATATCAGTGAGTCTAAATTAGATTCCAAGTTCTTTTCACATAAATCAAAATTATGGAGTTTTTTACTTGAAGGATCAAGGTTTATGCACCCACCAAAACTGTTTCCAAGTGTGTTATATTTGGTGCCTTTCTCCTTGGTCAATGTTTCATGGTTAATGACTGTGACTTGCTTCAAAACTCTGTCTTGGTTTCCCTGATATTTATGTGTCTGACCATCAATACGCCAAACTTTTAAAAGGCAGTACAATGAATTATCCTTTGGGGCTTTTTCCAATATCTCTTTTTGAAATGAAAGTTCTTCAGAAATGATGTGCTGGGAAGAGTCAAGGCTTTTCTCCCTGTCTGAAAGAAGAAAAAGATAAAATCAAATAGAAACCAAAAATAAAACAGCAATGAACAGAAGTGCTAAGAAGGTGCTCATGTGGGATGGATGTTATAAAGAAGGCCTGGTGAATTTTAAAGAATAAAAGAGTTCATTGATGTCAGAGAAGAAGAAATACCCTCCCAGCCATCTATCAAATTCTCACTTACCTGAGTGGATCCACCTTGACAACTCACTCTTCATGATCCATGGGTCCTCTTCATGTTCCAACTTGAAGATTATACCTGGACTTATACCTGAACACCCTGTTAAGGGAAAATTATTCAGAAATTCATAAAGAGAAGAAGCAATCTCAGGGGCCTCCCAGGAAAGATGGATCCTTAACTCACAAAAATAAATTCCAGATATAACAAAAATATAAACATAAAAAAACTATAAAGACCCTATTAATGGAAAATCATAAAGGTCATGGTCTTGACAGTTTGAAGAATGGGGAGGACTTGATTCATTGTTATACAGAGAATTTGCCCTTACCCACAGAGACCAGATGGCTGTAGATCTCCAGCATCACATCTCTGTGTAGGATCTTCTGAGCAGGGTCCAGATGCTGCCACTCCTCCTGGGTGAAGTCTACAGCCACATCTTCATAGGTCACTAGTTCCTATAACAGTACATTATGTACAATCTGCTCATCCTGATCATTTTTACCACAGCAACACCTGTAGGATAACTACTTATCATTTTGTGTAGCATACTTAATGAGAAAAACTTTGTAAGTTCTGCCATTAGCAAGAATAGTTGGTGGAACAGAATAAAGAGTCTAAAACTAGATTGCAATGGAATATTACTCAGCCACCAAAAATAATGAAATCTTGGAGCACCCTGGGTGGCTCAGTCAGTGAAGCATCCGACTCTTGATCTCGGCTCAGGTCATGATCTCACAGTTCATGAGACTGAGCCTCGCTTTGGGCTCTGCATTGACAGCATGGAGCCTGCTTGGGGTTCTCTCTCTCCTTCTCTCTCTACCCCTCGCCTGCTCTCTCTCTATCTCTCGCTTTCTGTCAAAATAAATAAATAAACATTAAAAGAGAATGAAATCTTGCCATTTCAACAACATGGATGGAGCTACAACGTGTTATGCTAAGCAAAATAAGTCAGTCAGAGAAAGACAAATACCATATGATTTGACTCATACGTGGAATTTAGGAAACAAGACAGATGAACATATAGGAAAGGAAAAAATGAGAACAGAGGGAAACAAACCACAAGAGACTCTTAACAATAGAGAAAAAACTGAGGGCTGATGGAGGGAAGTGGTTGGGAGAAGGGTTAGATAGGTGATGGGTATTAAGGGCACTTGTAATGAGCACTGGGTGTTGTGTGTAAGTGACGAATCACTGAATTCTACTCCTGAAACCAATATTGCACTCTATGTTAACTATAACTTAAATTTTAAAAAAAGAAAAAAGAAAAAGAAATAAACAAATGAATTTTGAAAGTAAATAAATGCAGAAAAGATAGATTGTTCAAAACTGGGTAGTTATCAGAAAAATGTAAAGTTAGACTCCTTATTTCATACTATACTCAAAAATAAATTTGAGGGGTGCCTGGGTGGCTCAGTCGGTTAAGCGGCGACTTTGGCTCAGGTCATGATCTCGCGGTCCGTGAGTTCGAGCCCCGCGTTGGGCTCTGTGCTGACAGCTCAGAGCCTGGAGCCTGTTTCAGATTCTGTGTCTCCCTCTCTCTGACCCTCCCCCGTTCATGCTCTGTCTCTGTCTCAAAAATAAATAAACATTAAAAAAAATTAAAAAAAATAAATTTGAGATATAACAAAAATTTAAACAAAGAAAATCAGAAGACATAAAAATAAAGACAGGAGAGATTCTAAAAATAATTTTAAAGTGGAGAAAACTCTTCTAAGTAGTCATGCTACAAGACCCAGATGTCACAAAGGAAAACACTGATAAATTTGATTACTTTATGTATTTCATAGCAAAATATACCATAAACAAATTCAAAGGACAAGCAACTACCTGAGGAGTATATATATGCACAACACATAAGATGGACAAAGAACAAATTTGCTCAATTTATAGAGCTCCTACAAAGCAAAAAGAAAATGACTAACAACCTTTTAAAAAATAATCAAAGGACATTACTGTCAATTCAGAGAAAATAAAATGCAAATGGCTTCTAAACATGTAAAATGGTGTTCAACTTCATTCACATGAAGATAAATGCAAATTAAATCAAAATATCATGTTTTTCTTACATAATATCAAAGTTTAGAGTTTGATAAGTCACTAAGATGGTGAAAATGTAAAAAAAAAAGTAGCACTCAAATTGCGAGTATACACTGGTACAATATATTTTGAGGGCAATTAACTTACAATAATTTAACAATATCCATCAAAATCTTATTTTTAATATAATTGATTGTCAAATTGGTTTGCATACAACATCCAGTGCTCATCCCAACAGGTGCCCTCCTCAATGCCCATCACCCACTTTCCCCTCTCCCCAACCCCATATCAACCCTCAGTTTGTTCTCAGTATTTAAGAGTCTCTTATGGTTTGCCTCCTTCCCTCTATGTAACTTTTCCCCCCTTCCCCTCCCCCCTGGTCTTCTGTTAAGTTTCTCAGGATCCACATATGAGTGAAAACATGATATCTGTCTTTCTTTGCCTGACTTATTTCACTTAGCATAACACTCTCCAGTTCCATCCACGTTGCTACAAAAGGCCAGATTTCATTCTTTCTCATTGCCAAGTAGTATTCCATTGTATATATAAATCACATCTTCTTTATCCATTCATCAGTTGATGGACATTTAGGCTTTTTCCACAATTTGGTTATTGTTGAGAGTGCTGCTATAAACATTGGGGTACAAGTGCCCCTGTGCATCAGTACTCCTGTACCCCTTGGGTAAATTCCTAGCAGTGCTATTGCTGGGTCATAGGGTAGATCTACTTTTAATTTTTTGAGGAACCTCCACACTGTTTTCCAGAGTGGCTGCACCAGTTTGCATTCCCACCAACAATACAAGAGGGTTCCTGTTTCTCCACATCCTCTCTAGCATCTATAGTCATCTGACCAGCAATTCCATTTCTAGAAATTATTCAACACATATATGTAAGCAAAAGAACATGTGTGATGTTACTTCACTACAGTACTATTTATAATAGCAAAATAATGCAGACAACTTTATGGGGGATTGGATGAATTGTGCTTCAATCTGCATAAGAGAATTCCATATACAACCAAAAAAGCAACAAGGATCGCTATGCAAAAATCTCTAAGATATATTGTTAAGTGAAAAAAAACATCCATCTATTCAGCAAGCAGTTATTGAGATCCCACTGAATACCAGGCATTTTTCTAGGAACTGGGGATACAGCAAAAAAGAAACCTGACAAAAATATCTTTCTTCAAGTATCTCATATTCTAGTGAGAGAAGACAGCCAACAAGGCTGAGTGAGAAAATGACATATAGCCAAAAAAGTTTTTAATGTGTACTTCAAAATTTGTATCACTCATATACAAAAAGCTCTTAGAAATCAATGAGCAAAAGACAAAGACAGAAAGGGAGTTTTACAGAGAAATTTTTAAATGGCAAATAAATATGTGAAAAAATGCCATATTTCATTTAATGATTAATGAAAAGCAAATGAAAATAAGATACAATGCTCATCCATAAAAATAGTAAGAATGAAAACCACTGAAGCTATCTGGTAGTCAGAGAAGTATTTGGAAATGGGCCTTTTTATAAGTGATTTGAAGCCACATGTAGAAGCTTATTACATAATATCAAAATGCAATTTGAAAAATACCCTTTAAATTTTAAACATGCTTGCTCTGTAACCTAGCACTCTCATGTCCAAGAATTTGGTCTATATAAATATTTGAGAAATATACAAAGATATGTTGATAAGGTTGTTCCCTTATTTGTGACTTCACTACTTTAGAGTATTGGTGAGACTATGTACTACCCATGCCTCAGCTTTTTTCTCTGAAGAATGGGGATAAATAATAGTATCTAACACAAAGTAATTCCATTATGTTTTATTATAATGGTGTCAGGCACACAGTAGGCGTTCAATAAACGGTAGCTGTGATTATTCTTATTCTTTAAAAAAAATTTTTTAATGTTTATTTTTGTGAGAGAGAGAGAGTGCAAGCGGGAGAGGGGCAGAGAGAGAGGGAGCCGCAGAATCTGAAGCAGGCTCTAGGCTCTGAGCTGTCAGGATAGAGCCCGACATGGGGCTCAAAGTCACGCCCGCAAGATCATAACCTGAGCCAAAGTAGGATGCTTCATGGACTGAACCACCCAGGCATCCCTATTCTTATTCTTATTTCCATTAGACATCAAAGAAAAAAAAAACAGAAATAAAAGAATCCACAACAAGGGGCTGGTATCCTGCAAACATTAAAAGAACAATGAAAAGATACTATGAACAAAGTGCCTGGGTGGCTCAGTCAGTTGAGTGCCAGACTCTTGATTTCAGCTCAGGCCATGATCTCTGGGCTCATGACATCAAGCCTTGCATCGGGCTGTGTGCTGACAGCACAGAGCCTACCTGTGATTCTCTCTTTCTCCCTCTCTCTTTCTGCCCCTCCCCTGCTCACGCTTGCACACGTGCTTTCTCCCTTTCTCAAAATAAATAAATAAACATTAAAAAAGATACTATGAGCAATTTTATTTATAAATAAAGTTTATTTGCAATGCAGGTTGCAGGACAGCAGGGTATGGTACGCATGCCAAATCTGGCCCATAAGCATAGGATGGTTTTTACACTTTTAACTGTTGAAGAAAAAAGTGAAAGGAGAATATTTTGTGGCATGTGAACATTGTATGAAATTCAATTTTCAGTGTCCATAAATAAAATTTTTTTGGATTACAGCCATGTTCATTGGTTTACATATTGTCTACAGCTGTTTTCAACCTACAAAAGCAGAACTGAGTAGTTGCAACAGAGACCATATGGCCTACAAAAGCTTAAGTATTTCTATCTGGCCCTCTACAGAAAAAGTTTGCTGACCTCTAACTTAGACAAACTGGACAAATTACTTGGAAATCACAAGTTAACAAACCCAACATACATAGAAATAGAAAAGCTGGATGGTATTGTATCTTTTAAATAAATCAAATTCATAATTAAAAACTTAACCACAAATAAAACTCCACACCCTGATGACTTCACTGGAGAATTCTTCCTAATTTTTAAGAAGGAAATAATACTAGGGTGCCTGGGCGGCTGAGTCGGTTAAGCATCCGACTCTTGGTTTTGGCTCAGGTCATAATCTAATGGTTAGTGTGTTCGAGCCCCATATTGGGCTCTGGACTGTTGGCGTGGAGCCTGCTTGGGATTCTTTCTCTGCCCCTCCCCCAGTTGCTCTCTCTCTCAAAATAAATAAATAAACTTAAAAAATTAAAAAGAAGGAAATAATACTAATTTTACCCAAACTCTTTCAAAGAATACTTCCCAACTTGTTAAATAAAGCCAACATAACTGTGATGCCAAAACATGATAAGCACAATACAAAAAAAACACAACCATGTCTCATGAACATAGGAGTAAAAATTCTCAACAAAATATTAATAAAAGACTGACTCAATGATGATGATGATGATGACAGGAATGGTTGGAGATTAACCATAGATAAAACAAGATTGGCCACTGGTTGATAATATTTGCAGCTGGGTGATAAGTACAAAGGGGTTCACAAAAATCAACTTTTGTGTATGTTCAAAACTGAAACTTTCCATAATAAAATATGTAAAGTTTGGATTTATTGGAAATGTTTTAATACACTTTTTTAAAGTTACAGAAGATATAGTTTGTGTAGTAAAAAACACATGAAAATAATAAAATCACTCACACACATTTACATATATACATCTACACACATAGGGATTATATGTATAAAGAGTGGAAAGATCATCCCCAAACTACATAATACTAGTTATGCCAGGGAAGAAGGCAAAAATTAGATTTCAGACATATTTCCCTTTCTTCCTAAATTTTACTTTGCAATATTATGTACATTCTTTGCACCATGTATATACTACCCTTGCAAAGAAAGGATAAAAAGGCATAAAAGTAGAGTAGAGAGTAGAGTAGAGAAGGAACTGGCCTTGAGTTGGGGCATGATCCCACAAACTATGAGATGACAGTGAAGGAGCCATGGAAAACCAGGCTCCAAGCCTCTGCCAGAAAATTTTAACTAAAAATAGCCTCTTTGAAACAACTATTGATGATACCACACTGTGCTGAAAACGGCTGGCCTTTAGGAAAACTCAACAATAACATTTCTTAAGCTAAAGTCTCAGAAATCTTGACTTGAGGAGATGGATTGATGAACTGCTTTATCTTGATGGGGAATGCAAATCATCTAAAGCATCCTGTTTGCCATTTTCACTGTGGCTGCCAGGAAGCTTGAAGATAAAATGTTTATCTCATTTTATATCAAATATGGCCAGATATCTTCACAGCAACTTCACCTGCCTCTTAATCTTCTATTCTGTCTAAATTTCTCTAATTCATGTGTTCAATGTATTGTCCTTTTTCATTTTATTGTGGGAAAACCAAGTGGGAAACAAACAACCTACCTGGGACTCCATCATTTTCTGTTTCTCTTTGGAAACCAATTGGGGTTGGGGTGGGGGTACAGAAGAGTCTTCAGAGACCAGGCTGTATTAATCACTCTTCAGTGGCTGAATATAAAATGCATTACTTGTTAATTCATTGGTAATTGTCTTTGTCATCTGACCAGCAATGCCACTTCTAGAACTTTTTCTTAAGGTAATAATCATGGATGTGTGCAGAGACTTAACTGAAGGAAATTTCATCACAGATTTGTCTTTAACACCATAATTTTGAAAATAATCAAAATGCTTAATCACTGAGGACTGAGAAAATAAGTTATGGAACCTCCAAGAGATGAAAAGGCAGGTGACCATTTAAAGTAACACTAGAGACAATTAAGAGGTTCACGAGATACAGAAACCAAATGTAAAGTATGGACCTTGTCTGGACCTTAATTTAAAAAGACAAAAAAATCTTTGAGATAATCATTAAATTTTGAGTCCTGACTAGATATTTGATGATATTAAGAAATTTAACCAATGATGATCGGAAGTTATTACTGTTATTTTATATTGAATATATAAAATTCAAGTATTGACCTTGAAGTCCTTATCTTTTGTATGAAATGATATATCTGGGCTTTGTTTCAAAATAATAACAACTATATATATAAAGATTAATTGAGCTATACATTTAATATTTGTGCATTTTATGTTATCAATAACAAAAAACAATCTGGAAGAAAGAAATAAATGGGTGGTCTAGATTAGGGGTTGGCAAACTTTCTCTGTAAAGAGACAGACAGTAAATATTTCAGATTTGTGAAGCCTATGGTCTTTGTTGCAATTATTCAGTGATTGAAAGCAGCTATAGACAATGCATAAGCCAATTCTGTTCACTGGCTGTGTTCCAATAAAACATCACTTATGGACACTATAATTTGAATTTTATATCATTTTCATATGTCACAAAATATTCTTCTGATTTTTTTCCAAACATTAAAAAATGTGAAAACCATTCATAGTTTACAGCTGTATAAAAACAGCAGCAGGCCATATTTGGCCCACTGCCTAGAGTTTTCCATCCCCTGGTCTAGGTGAAACAACAGTGGCCATGAGTTGATGATTGATGATACTGGGTGATGTGCATAATGGGGTTTATTATATAATTCCCTATATTTTGCTGAATGTTTGAAAATTTCCATAGAAATATACTTAATAGTATATGGAAATAAAGTTAATAGCATGGAAATACACCTGCAAAATGAAGAAGAGGCCGACCACAAGATCACACTCCCAATTGTTTAATAACAACAAACATCTGTTCCCAAAGATATCACAGTGGTTTGTGGCCATCCAAAGTTCAACCCTACCTGACAAAATCTTATTTGTTGGTATCTAATTTCTTCCATTGGATTTTCTTGGGTATCACATGAGTAGAACTGACCTTGAATTCATGGAAGATCCATGAAATATATACAAGATCAGTGCTACAAAACCATAATGAATAGATAATAATTGGGTATTAACTCACTTAAATATCATCCCAAGCCTCAAAGGATAGATCCTGCTATTATCCTCATTTCACAGTGAAGAAACTGAGGCCTAAAGAGGTTTAGTGACTTATTCATGATCACACAGCCAGTGACTAGAGGGTGAAGTGGTGGGAAAGCAAAAAGCAGAGAACTCCTCCTTAGCTGTCATGGCACCAAAGTTTTCAGAGATGCGACTCGGCTTCTGAATGCCCTAGAAATTAATTCTCCTCCTAAATTACAGAGGGCATTGTCTGGTTGTTAACTTGAGAATAACAAAACTCTAAATTTACATTGTGCTTTACAGCTCAAAGTTAACTTAAAACCTTAACATTCAAAGCAACAACACGGAAGAGAGAAGCCAAAAATCAATGAAATATTTGCAAAACACGTATCACTGATAAAGTAGTATCAGAATATATAAAAACAAGTCCCACAAATCAATAAGGAAAAGGCAGACATTCAATAGAAAAAGGAGCAAAAGATCTGAACAGGTGCCTTACAAAAGAGGATCTAAGATATCAAAAATATATGAAAAAGCAGTCATCAGGGAAATACAAATTAAAGGCCCAATGTATGACTCCTCCATTGGAATGTTGATACCACAAGGGCAGGAATTTTTGTTTATTCTTGGATGTACTATCCATCTCAAAGAGCCACCCATCATGGACCTCACAGAATCTCAACATTGACCCTACACATTCTAATTCCTGTCTCCATGGACCCTCATCATTCACCCTAAAGACCACCCCATTGCTCACCCCAGATCCCCCATCATTCACCCAACAGACTCTCCATCACTCATCCCACAAACCCCTTTCACTCACTCCCTTGAAACCCTACCATTCACCCTACAGACACTTTTGCTCACTGCACAGACTCCCCTATCGCTTCCATAAACCCCTCATCGAATATCCCACACAGTCTTACAGACTCCCCTCCCTATCACTGTTTTCCACATCATTCAGTCCAAAGGACCCCCTCATTAGTCCTTCCACATGTCCCCATCACTGACCACACAAACCCGCATCACTTAACGGGGCCCCTCACCCTGGCTCTGCTCTCAGGACCCCAAAGCTCCTTCTCAAGACGAACTTGGCTCCCTGCTTGCACAAATGGGCTCAACATCCCCCGAAATTCCCTTTCCCCTCCAGCCCTCCTTGGTGGGTCTGGTTGACGCTTTAGCTTATCTTTCGCATGCCCAGAAACAGCCTCCAAGCCGAGCTCTACCAGTAACAAAAATGGCGTCATTCGGTCTGTGCCAGGAACAACGTCGCCGGCCAGGAAAACGGCCAGGGCCTCACACTGCCTCTTGAGGCTCCCATTCCAGCCAGAAGAGATACGCGTTTTGGAGTCCAGGAAGTCCTCGTGATATTTCCGAGGCAGGGTATTCGGAATTGGTGCTTCGAAAGCAGTGTGAGGCTCCAATGTGTAGCGACTGTTCCGGGCGGGTAAATGGGCGTTCCCGGCCATCGGCAGAGGCACTGCCAGAGCAAAGGCGTGGCGACGTGCGGGTAGGGGTGTTCGGAGGCAACCCGGTCCTAGGAGCGGGGCGGGAGGGAGTGGTAAGGCCGGAGGGTAGAAGCACCGTCTGGGAGATTGCTCTGCAGAAGCTTCATTTCTAAAACATCTGGAGAAAGTGAAGAGTCTTTTTACATAACGTATTCTCTCGTTAACACACCCGGCCCGCCTCTAGCAGCCTAAGGTTGTTGCCCTCCGGCCTTCCTATTGTTCCTTCGAAGGGGCAGCGCCCCCTCCCCTTGTGTCACTCAAGGCTCTGCCTCGCCGCGCTCCTAGTCTTCTATTGGCTCCTTCGAACACAGAAGGTCCTCCCTCTCTTGTCACTCACGGGCCAGACTTTCTGCCAGGGTCCCTTAAAGTGGGCAGATGTGGCCTTTTGTAGCCCAATATGAAAGCTAAAAGAGAGGGGGCACCTGGATAGCTCAGATCATTGAGCATCGGACTTCTGCTCAGGTCATGATCTCACAGGTTCGTGGGTTCCACAGCCCCGCTTTGGGCTCACTGCTGTCAGCACAGAACCCGCTTCAGAGGATCCCTCTCTCTCTCTCTCCTCCTCCTCCCCCGCTTGCACTGCCTCTCCCAAAATAAATAAATAAACTTTTTTAAAAAAACTGAAAGAATTAAGAGAGGCAGAAGTTTAAGGTAAAACCTAAGGAACATTGATTTTAGAAAACTTAACAAAAGGCTATATTGGAGGCAAACCCTGAATGGGATTGAATAGTTAACAAAATCTCAGATTCTAGATCTACAACATAGAGGAGTTCTGATGGTGAAATAGTTAAAGCCCTAGGATTCAAGACTTCTACCAGAGCACATGGATGGGGGGGAGGGGGAAAGCTAACAAAAATTTTACTTCTAAGTCAAACCAGAAAGGCACTGAAGGTAAAATTGTGTCCTAGTTACCAATTCTTTCCAGAGAGGCTTTGAAAATGTAAACATTAACTTCTCTGGTAGACTGGAGAAGCATCAATGGTGGCCTAATTAGCAAAGGCTCACAATTCACAAACTATACCAAAGGGGCAATGATCGCAGAAGAGTTAACCAAGACCTGACTTCAAGGTCAGACCAAATAGGCATTTATGATAAAAACATGAACAAAGGGCTGGAGTTGATGCACATAGAAGGGGCAATAATGGCACAAGAGTTAGCATCGGTTTGATTTTTCAGCACACACTAAAAGAAGACAGGTGGGGAGGATTTAACTAAGGCTGCCATCAATGTACATAGCTGAAGGGTAACAGTGGGGGAAAGTTAACAATGTGAAAAAAGATTGACACATAAATTGCCCTGATAGTGGAGAAATGAACAGACATCCAAGCATAATACACAAACACAAAGGGACTGTTAACTTTCTACCCTTAAAGCTCTAGATTCTATATCTAGATCAAAACCCGTTAATGGTAGAATAGATAACTGATGCCTGAGTTCAAGATAAAATCAGAGTTGATTTAGGTTGGAAAAGTTAACAGAGGTCCAGGTTGGAGGACATAGATAAGGGATTTTGATGGTGGAATGGCTAACAATGGCTGGGATTTGAGGTCACACAGAGGGGCGTGGGTGGTGGAAGAGTTAATAAGGACATGGTTTGAGTGTTGAGCAGGTGGGCATCAATGGTGGAATTTTTCAAAGATGCCTGTATTAGTTTCCTATTGCTGCTCTAAAAAATTACCATAAACTTACAAGTTTAAAACAACACAAGTTTATTATGTTATAGTTCTGGAGGTCAGAAGTCCAAAGTGAGTTTCCCTGGGCTGAAATCAAGGTAGTAGCAGAATCATACTCCCTCTGGAGGCTCTAGGGAAGAATCCATTTCCTTGCTTTTTCTAGCTTCTAGAGGTCAACTGTATTCCTTGGCTTAAAACCCCTTCTTCCATCTTCAAAGCCAGCATTGTAGCATCTTCAAATCCCTTTATGACTGTGTCCTTCTGCTTCCATCATCACACCTCAATTTTTGACTCTGACCTTCCTCTTTCCTTCTTATAAGGACCCTTGTGATTACACTGGACTTATCTGGATAATCCATAATAATCTTCCCATCTCAAGATTTTTTAATTTACTCATATCTGCATAGTTCCTTTTTCCATGTAAAAACATTCAGAGGGTCAATTGTGGTGGAAGATTTGGTTGGGGCACAAGGTATTAATAGAGAAAGACTAATGATAGTATATGAGGGTTGAATTCAAACCAGATGGGTATCAATGAGGAGCCCAATCTGTTATGTCAGAATTTTTTCAAAGACCTGAGTTCAAGGTCAAAAAAGGAAATTGATGGAAATCTGAATATAGACCCTGGGCCCTAGGTCATGATCGTAGGAGCACTGATGGTGGAAAAGTTAACTGAAGTCCAGATTTAAGATCTAGAGCAAAGCCACATTAATGGTGGCATATTTAATAGAGCCATGAGTTTAAAGTTAAAGGTCACTGATGAGGAGAGCCTGAGTGGCTCAGTCAATTAAGCATCTGACTATTGATCTCAGCTCAGGTCATGATCTCACGGTACATGAGATCCAGCCCCACAGTGAGGTCTGGGCTGACAGCTTGGAGCCTGCTTGGGATTCTCTCTCTCTTCCCCTCCCCCACTCACATGTGCACCAGCTCGTGCGTGCTCTCTCTCTCTCTCTCTCAAAAATAAATAAATAAATATTTAATAAATAAATAAACATTTAAAAAGGAAAAAACCATCATTATTGATGAGGGACCATAAGGCAAGCTGAGGACCAAACACAAGCTTGCACACCTCCCACCCCTGGCAGGTGGGATATGTGTGATATTCCTCAGGCACTCCTGGCTTCCCAAGAATAGAGGAAAGGACAGAAAACAAATACTTAAACTGATAGAGTCTCCATCAATTTACAAATATCTTAGTACAATTACAAGAAAAGGGCAATCTTATCAATAGCTTAGTCTCCAGCAACTCCCTACAGTCTTAACCATAATGTTTTGCTAGAGGGAAGAACAACTTTAGCTTGACAATAACTAGGCCTTTAGTAATCTGTGAATCTTCTTTAGCATATGGAAATACCTGTAAGAAACTTCCTCTTGGAGTACCTGGGTGGCTCAGTCAGTTAAGTGTCCAACTTCGGCTCAGGTCATGATCTCGCAGTTCCTGAGTTCAAGCCTTGCATCGGGATCTGTGCTGACAGCTCAGAGCCTGGAGCCTACTTCAGATTCTGTGTCTCCTTCTCTCTCTCCCACCTCCTGCTCTCTCTCTCTCTCTCTCTCTCTCAAAAATAAGTAAACATTAAAAAAAATTTTTTTAAAGAAACTTCCTCTTGACTTTATTTGCCCCAACTCCACAGTATATAAGCAATCACTCTTCATGACCCCAATGCAGCTCTTTCTGCCCACAGGTCTTGTCCCCGTGCTTTAATAAAATCACCTTTTTGCACCAAAGATGTCTCAAGAATTTTTTCTTGGCCGTCAGCTCGAAACTCCCATCACTCCAAAACCCCATGAATTATGAAAACCTACAGCGTGGGGAGAGGGAGACCTGAGCAGATGAGCCTTTTCCAGTGCAGGAGTCTTGGATCAAAATGGGAAGAAGATGATGAGAATTCATCTTCCCCTTGCTGCCTCCCTAGTGGTTGATGCCACATCTTTATAGGTGGTTTGCAGCAAATTGTTTCATTCAGGGCTGGAAAGGGACAGTGCATTGGTGACCTGTGAGAGGTAAGGGAGATGATTCATTTTCAGAAATACCAAATAAAACTGTGCTGTCCAGTTAACAGTACATTTACAACCTATTGGATATATATATGAACCCACACACACAGACACACATAATGGAGTCCCAAACCCTTAGACACTTCATTTCCTGATTCTTCTTCCCCTCTTTGTTTCACGGGCTTCTTTTCATGGGCTTTACAATCAGCATGCACCAAAGAACAAAGGAGGGACTGAAAGTCTCTGCGTCACCTCAGGAAATGTACATTTGTTCCTATCAGACTACTTTTTGCTTCACATGGGCATAGGCAATGTCCGGGTAAGGCTGTAACCTCTTTAGTACTCAGCCAATGAGGAATCAGGAGGAACATGCATGATAGGAGATAAATTGCCTACTGTGACTGCCCTGAGTGTGCCTGTCCATCAGACACCTGCTCTTGCAGGAACATAGATTAAAGCCTCGCTTCACTGTGCTCTGATTTTGATTGGGTCAGCTGCCTTATTTCCCACATTTAGGGGCTAGTCCCGGATTCACCTTGACCCACAAGGTCCAGGTCCTCCTGCAAGAGGGGAGTCGCATCCCACCCCAGTTTGGGTGGCCTTCCCACAGGAAGGCCCCTGGCTCCTCAGGGATCCATGGAACTCGAGACTTTTTGCCTTTGGAGACAAAAGAAGTGACACTATGAAAAGGGTAAAAGACAAGCACTGTGGTGTCCTGATAACTCCATGCATGGACAAAGATAGGAAAATTGGACTACAAGTATGGCCTTGGGGGTTGGGAAATCCTCAGAGGCTGAGTGTGTGTGACTGAGACATATCCTAGATACAAAGCAAATGCAGAGTCTCAATCCATGGACCCGTTTTCTCATGAGGGAAACAGCCAGAGACAGAAGAAGTGGGCTCTGGAGAGTGCAAGAAACCTCCATTAAGGGTGGATGAGGGCCCCAGTGAAACTCAGGAGCAGGAACTAGCTTGGTAGATTATGGGGAACAAAAATTCTAGGCCTAGGGGTAAGGAAGAATTACCCAGAAAGAGGCAGAGTCTCCTCAGATTCCCCTGGATAGTATGTTGGGGCGAATGTTACAGTACTGGGGATGCTAAGGCTATTTGGGTCTGTTGGTAAACATGCTTTGTGCTTAATAGATTCATAAATTTGCCATCTAAAGAATTCTGATATAACAGTTCACAATTGGTAACTACTTAGTTTTCACTGGAGACTAAGTTTTCTAAGAGTTAAAATTCTGCTAAATGCAGTTAAGAATGATAGAAATAAGGAAAGCATCTCTATATGTAAAAGTAGGTATGTAAAAATATTTTCAAAATGGATATACATTTTTGTTGAAGATAAAAGAAAATAATTTTGTCCTAAATGAGACTGGTTGTTTGGAGAGGAATGGCTTGGGACAAAATCTAAATGTAAGGGTAAGTTGTAGACAGTTCATGAAGGGAAGTCTTTGGAAAAGAATTTTATGTGTGGCCAGGATGGACTAAGGTTAAAATGAATAGGTTTTCAAGGGATATAGGGGTGTTGATACATAGTGGCACATGTACCCCTATGTTTATAGCAGCGCTTTCAACAATAGCCAAATTATGGAAAGAGCCTAAATGTCCATCAACTGATGAATTGATAAAGAAGATGTGGTTTATATATACAGTGGACTACTACTTGGCAATGAGAAAGAATTAAATCTTGCCATTTGCAATAACGTGGATGGAACTAGAGGGTATTATCCTAAGTGAAATAAGTCAGTCAGAGAAGACAGATACATTTGTTTTCACTCATATTTGGATCTTGAGAAACTTAACAACAGACCACAGGGGAAGGGAAGGGGAAAAAATAGTTACAAACAGACAGGGAGGGAGACAAACCATAAGAGACTCATAAATACAGAGAACAAACTGAGGGTTGATGGGAGGTGGGAGAGAGGGGAAAGTGGTTGACGGGCATTGAGGAGGGCCCTTGTTGGGATGAGCACTGGGTGTTGTATGTAAGCCAATTTGACAATAAGTTATATTTAAAAAATAAATAAAATAAGATTAAGACTTAAAAAATGAATGTGTTTTAAAAGTACTCTGGTATAGGATTAAAATCCTGCTTTACTCTCTGTTAAAAAGACAAAGTTTTCTTGGCTTGTGGGTCTGCTTTTGAAAAACAACAAAAAAGGAAAGATTTCTTTCCTCTTTGCCCAAAAAGATGGAAAGAACTATGATTTTAACCAAAAGGGCAGGACAGCGTGTCCTTTTGAGTTTTTTTTTTAATTTTTCTTAACGTTTATTCATTTTTGAGAGACAGAAAGAGACACAATATGAGTGGGGGAGGGGAAGAGAGAGAGGGAGACACAGAATCCAAAGCAGGCTCCAGCCTCTGAGCTGTAAGCACAGAGCCCAATGTGGGGCTTGAACTCATGGACCGCAAGATCATGACCTGAGCCAAACTCCAATGCTCAACCAACTGAGCCACCCAGGCGCCCCATCCTTTTGAGCTGTTTTAATCAAAGCTTGGTTGCCCCTTCTTTGATCCAAAGGCAGAGGAGATGATGGCAATGTTCTCGCTGCTACTCTCCAAATGCTCCACATTTGTATTATTTCTGCAATGCAGAGAAATGGGTTCCTATGCTATATGAGGGCTGGATGACTATTCTATATAAAGGGCTTTTACCTGATTACATGGGAGCCATTTTGCTACACTGAGCCCAGTATATGCTGATTTGTACCAATACAGTGACCTTAAAATGGACATCTACATGGCTGGAACATACTTATGTAGACATTGCCAAAAAAAAAAAAAAAAAAAAGGCAGGGGAATAGACCTTGACTTTGGCCCTTTTAGCTCCCCTCAATGACCAATTTTACCCTTACAAAAAAATGGTTTTCACCAGTCTTTTAAAATGTACTTGTAAAGACGAACAGTTTTGTTATGATGTATAAATTACTGTTGGGCCAAAATAAAATCAATGCATCCCTCTACAACCAATGGAATCATGCTTGGTCACAGTCAATACCCGCAAAGTCAATACCCAGGTCAAGCCTGGGTAAGAGCAACTATTCCAAGCACCTCCTTAGATTGACAAGGATTTTGGCTGCCAGTTGCATAGCCAGCCAAAATGCAGGACCAAGAGATGACGTTTCTCTTGGTCAGCTATAAGGGATGACTTTTCTTCTTTTTCCTATAGATGGGCAATTCCCCAACCAAGGCCAATATTCTTTGGGATGCATTCTGAAAAATTGGGATGATTTTGATCCACAAACCCTAACCCTTAGTTATCAATTGCTTTTGCACTGAAGCTTGTCCCCAGTATAAATTGGAAGAGGAAATTTGGCCACCAGAGAGAAATATCAATTATAATACTATCCTACAATTGGACTTGTTTTGCAAACATGAGGAGAAACGGGGAGAAGTATCCTGTGTTCAGTGTTTTGGGGCCTTAAGAGATGATCAAGGTATGTATAAGGTTGATCTTGGCCTGCTGGCAACCCTTTCCAAGGGTTCACAATGATGAAGCAAGGGAGCCAAGAGTCCCTTGCCTGTACCCAAAGAAGACCTAGAGAAGTAGGAAGGGAAGTCCTCCACCTCAACTTCCTCCTCCTTGGGTCCTCAATCTATATATCCAGACTTAGAAATGTGCACTTCTGCTTCCTGATGCCCACCTTATCCAGGCCCTCCCCATAATGTAACAGGCATGTTTCCCCTACAAGAAGCTAGAGTGCCAGAAGGAGAAACGCAGGGAGGCACCACTAGGATAAGATTGCAAGTACCTTTTTCATTGCAGGACTTAAGACAGATAAAAGAATATCTAGGTAAATTTTCTGATCCGGATAAATAGATAGAGGTTTTTCAGAATATTACGTATGTTTTTGAGTTGATCTGGAAAGATACAATGCTTTTGTTGAATCAGACTGTTAATGAGATAGAGAAGCATGGTGTCCTGACAGCAGCTGAGAGATATGGGGACAAGGAACTTCCTAATTATCATGGGACTAGAGGTCCTATAGGGAACTCCCAGTTCCCTACTGGGGTTCAGGCAGTTCTGCCCCAAGATCCTAATTGGGACTATGATAATCCTGTTGGGGAATGCTATCGTTGCCACTTCCAAGCTTGTGTTTTGGAAAAATTAAGGAGATTTAGGTTAAAGCTTTAAATTAGTCTAAATTGGCCACTACTTTACAAACACAGGATGAGAGTCTGGTCGCCTCCCTGGAAAGATTAAGGTTAAATATACGGCTATCTCCCCTGATACCCTTGAAGCTGAGACGATTCTAAAGGACAAATTTGCCACCCAATCAGCCCCAGAGTTTCCAAGTAAGCTGCAAAATTTGGCAGTTGGCCTGGAAGGGACCCTGGAGGAGCTCTTACAAGCTGCCAATTGAGTATATTACAACTGAGATAAAGAGGATAATAATGAACATGAAAAGAAGCTTTAAAAAAAAAAAACCTAAAGCCTTAGTCGTGGCCTTACTTATTATGTCAGTCCAGACTTCCCGAGGTCTTGGAACCAAGTGCCGTTCAGGGCACTGGAAACGAGAATGTCCTCGGAAGGGACAACAGAAGTCGAAACCCCATAAGCCATGCCCTTATGTGGTGATCACTGGAAGATCTGAATGCCCTTGGGGACCTCAACCTGTGGGGTCTCAGATAACCAGTGTCCCTGAAAGGAACTGATGGGACCTGGGGCTCTTTGGGGTGGATCCCCTGAACCAACCATCTATTGGAAACCCAAAGCCTCAGGTAACTCTGAAAATAGAAGGAAAACTGGTTGATTTCCGTCTTGACACAGGAACCACCTTGTCTGTCCTCCTGTCCACTTCTGGCCGACTGTCCAAACACGGTGTAACAATTAGGGGCATCTTCAGAAAACTTATGATTAAATTTTTCTCTCAGCCACCAGGGTGCATATGGGGAGACTTTTTTTTTCACATTCTTTTTTCATAATGCCAGAGAGCCCCTCTCCCTTGCTAGAAAGAGATGAGTCATAATTGACTAAATTAAGGACTATAGTGCTACTAGCTCCAGGACAGATAAACAATTGCCTAAACTTATAGTAATCTGGATATCGAAGATCAATCTTTCCTTCAGGTAAAATTAAATACGTGTCATGGAGTTGTTCCTATGGAAACTGGAGGGCCAAAGGAATCTTTGCTTAATTATTCTAACCAGCAACATCACAAGATCCCAATAAATATGGAAGGGAAGGAAAAACTACAGTTACATTAAAAAAAAAATATGACCGGGGCGCCTGGGTGGCGCAGTCGGTTAAGCGTCCGACTTCAGCCAGGTCACGATCTCGCGGTCCGTGAGTTCGAGCCCCGCGTCGGGCTCTGGGCTGATGGCTCAGAGCCTGGAGCCTGTTTCCGATTCTGTGTCTCCCTCTCTCTCTGTCCCTCCCCTGTTCATGCTCTGTCTCTCTCTGCCCCAAAAATAAATAAACGTTGAAAAAAAATTTTATAAAAAAAAATATGACCAGACACGTCAGGGACTTTTTGGATGGCTACAATGCATCTTTCCTTCCTCTCATGTGACCTCCTCCCTAGGAGGCATTGCATTTAGAATAATAATGCTTGTTGGTCTAATATTCTTTTTGTATTTTTTATAGAAGCCCTCACAGATGCCAGGAAAAAAGACATTCAAGAATATTTTTCTAGCCCAGACGTTCCAAATACCCTCCCATTATTTCGGACCTCTGGATCGACCTCTGAACCTGCCCCAACTGTTGTACCTATGTCATCACCCCCTTTCAGCAGGAAGCAGTTAAGATCAGTCATGGTCCCAATTCCTAAGGGCAGTTAAGAGTTACATGTTGAATGCCGGGGAATATGATAGGAAAAGATGGGATTCAGTAGGCAGAGAGGGAAAGGTTAGGACATGAGGTCCCTGGGTGGGAAAAAAAAAAAAAACATGTCTTGTAACAATGCTGGGAGCTTCTGACCACAGCAAACCCCCTCGGGCATAAGGTTTCTCTTTAGAAACAGATATCTGTGCCTTATGCCCCAAATAAGGGCATATTAGAAGATAAACCTGACTGTGAAGGGGAGAGTCAACACTTGCTGAACATGTTTGAATGAGAGCTCAAAAATAAAGGAAATATAAATGAAAATGGAATCAACTTAGAAAAGAAGAGAAGGGATTGTGAGAAGTAAGGGAGATGATTCATTTTCAGAAGTACCAATTAAAAGCTGTGCTGTCTAGTTAACAGTAGGTTTACAATCTATTGGAAATATATATGAGCATCCCCCCTATAATGGAGTCCCAAACCCTCAGACACTTAACTTCTTGGTTCTTCCCCTCTCCGTTTTGAGGGCTTTGCAATGAGCATGCACTAAAGAACTGAAGTTCTGCGTCACCTCAGGAAACATACATTTGTTCCAATCAGACTACTTTTTACCTTACATGGGCATAGGTGATGTCTAGGTAAGGCTGTAACCTCTGTAGTACTCAGCCAATGAGGAATCAGAGGAGGGTCTTGTGTGCTGGGAGATAAATTGCCTGCTGTGACTGCCCCGAATGTGCCTGTCCATCAGACACCTGCTCTTGCAAGAATGTTGATTAAAGCCTCATTTCACGGGCCTCTGAGTCTCTGCAGTCCTCCTTTGATTGAGTCAGTGGGCTTATTTCTCACATGACCTCAACAGGATGTCAGCACTGTCAGAGTCCCCCAGGATGTGACAGCAGCAGGTGCTTAAAGACAATGTTACTGGTCCTGTGTGTGGTTGTATTAGGGTTTGGACATCAGCTAGAGATGCTGCAGCCAACACCGTTAGAGGAAAGAAGAACAAAAGAGGAAGAATGTGAGAGAGAGAGAGAGAGAGAGAGAAAGGCCTCTGAGAGGCTTTAAGAGAAAGAGAATGGAGAGAAGAAGATGCAGAGAGTCAGAAAGAGATAAGCAAATAAAACCAGAGACAAAGTGGGCAACTAACTTGGCGAGTCAGGTATGGGGGGTATCCTGCCCAAGGAACACCAACCCAACTCACAGGTAGAACTGAAGTGTACCAATGAGAATCTATGTCAAGGATCTGGCTACACCAGCCTCTCTCTGGTAGAACCTTTGCCCTGTTATCTGTCCAACTGGGTCCCTACTCCAGGATAAATTCACATGTCTAGTGAAACCTGTGGAGAAAATTCCCAAAGGAAAGGTCAAGAGCTAAGGACTGATGCCTTCCTCCCACTGAAGAGGCCTTGGAAGGGGCTTGTGAGGGACTAAAGGAAGCAGAGAAACTGCTCTATCCCTAGAAGCAGCCAGGGTATCCCTAGGGCAGGAGTGAGGAATCTATATCTGACACCCTTGGGATGGGGCTGCAGAAAGTGTCCTCTCTCTGTGCTGCCTGTGCCCCAATAGGTCATTTTGTCCAACCCTCTGCCTCCAGGTAGCCAGGTATCAGGACATACCAGTCGCACCAGTGGATTCAAAGGCCTCAGGGGAGGAGCCTGTGTCCCAGGTTTCTCAGCAGATGGCCCAAACTGCTTTGCTTTGCAGCTTTGCAGGTTGAAAGGAATTAAGGGCCAGGGGCCAGTGGAGCCGTGGGAAATTCTGGGCCAGAGAAGGAAAAACAATTAATTACTCAGGATTTGATGAGCAGTGGCATCTGGATTTCAACAGCTAGAGGCAGTGTGAATCTCAACAGCCATCTGGAATGAGGTGCTAAGCTTGAACGTCAGTGCCACCCTTCAAGGGTACTGTGTTTGGTGATCCAGCTTGCTTTGGCTACTGTTGTAGGAACCCAGGTTACACAGTCCCAGCCCCATTAACATATCAGTTCTGCTGGGTGATTCAGACCACAGGGCTGGGCCATCGTCTGGACATTAAGCCTTCAGGAGCTGATGAAGCTGTTGCAGCAGGGAAAGGAGGGTCAGGGTCACTGCAAGTAGAGAGTATTTCAGCCCTGGATGCTTGTGAATTAGGGCCTATACTGAGCTTACCCTTCCCATCCTTCAGAGGCTTATCTCAGAAGCTCATCACCTCTACTTCCATTCCTCCAGAGTTTCTAGACCAGTCCAGTTTCCCAGAAACATATCTCAAAATAGAGAATCTGATTCCACAGCATGAATTTGTTCTTTTTTAAAAATATATTATTTATTTGGGGAACCTGGGTGGCTCAGTCAGTTGAGCATCCGACTTCAGCTCAGGTCATGATCTTGCAGTGTGAGTTCGAGCCCCGCATTGGGCTCTGTGCTGACAGCTTGGAGCCTGGAGTCTGCTTCGGATTCTGCGTCTCCCTCTCTCTCTGCCCCTCCCCCACTCATGCTCTGTCTCTGTCAAAAATAAAAATAAACATTAAAATTTTTTTAAAGACATAAAATATTATTTATTTATTTTGAGAGAGAGACAGTGCGAGCAGGGGAGGGGAGAGATAGAGAATCCCAAGCAGACTCCACACTGTCAGCATAGAGCCCGGTTTGGGGGCTTGAACTCATGAACCGTGAGATCATGACCTGAGCTGAAACCAGGAGTTGGGCGCTTAACCGACTGAGCCACCGAGATGTCCCATGAATTTGGTCTAGCTTAATCAACTGCAGTGGCATTTGGATTTTAACAGTTAGAAGCAGTGCTCTTAAGCACCAGCAACAAACCTGCAGTCCAACAATGTCAAGTTTATTGACCCTTTTCAATGAGGGAAACTACACATCAGAAGAACCATGGGACATCTCACCACATAAAAGAAAAGGTACAGTTTTTATAGGATTTGAGGAAAGGATAAACAAAATTTTAATGTTTATTTTTAAGAGGGAGAGATAGACAGACAGACAGAGACAGAGCATGAGTGGGGGAGGGGGAGGGTCAGAGAGAGAGGGAGACACAGGATCCAAAGTAGGGTCCAGGTTCTGAGCTGTCAGCACAGAGCCCGATGGGGGACTCGAACCCATGGACTAAGAGATCATGACCTGAGCCGAAGTCAGACACTCAACCGACTGAGCCACCCAGGCACCCTGGAAGGGACAAAATATTTTTTTAAAGTTTATTTATTTTTGAGACAGAGAGAGACAGAGTATGAACGGGGGAGGGTCAGAGAGAGGGAGACACAGAATCTGAAACAGGCTCCAGGCTCTGAGCTGTCAGCACAGAGCCCGATGTGGGGCTCGAACTCACGGACTGTGAGATCATGACCTGAGCCGAAGTCGGACACTTAACCGACTGAGCCACCCAGGCGCCCCTGGAAAGGACAAAATTTATATGAAATTTAAATAAGCCCTGCTAGGGGAACCTGGGTGGCTCAGTCGGTTGAGCGTCCGACTTCGGCTCAGGTCATGATCTAGCGGTCCGTGAGTTCGAGCCCTGCATCGGGCTCTGTGCTGACAGCTCAGAGCCTGGAGCCTGCTTCAGATCCTGTGTCTCCCTCTCTCTCTGCCCCTCCTCCACTCATATTCCTCTCTCTCTCTCTCTCTCTCTCTTTCTCCAAAATAAATAAAAACATTTAAAAAATAAATTTAAAAAAATAAATGAGCTACATCTGTCTACATTGTGTTGTCTGCATAAGTACATTTATTGTGAGGCTCACATCTGCATATTTACTTATTTCTAATGCAGAATTTCTCAACCTCAACAATATTGACATCTTGGGCTAGATAATTATTTGTTGTGGGAGGTTATCTTGTGCATTGTAGGATGTTTAGCATCATCTGTGGCCTCTATCCACTAGATGCCAGTGGCCCCCTCAACCCAATCATGACAAAATTTTGCAGACATTGCCAAATGTCCTTTGGGGAGCAAAATTACCCCTGGTTGAGAACCACTGTTCTAATCGTTTATTGATAGTGAATATGGTAGTGAAGAGTCAGTAAAGGATTTTGTGGAATGACTTCTGTTCACTTTTCTATACATAATTTAGGGTGATACATTAAATGAAAGACACATTAAAATGACAAATCTATTAAAAGCAAGCCCATTGGCTAAAAAGACAATGTCAGTGGGGTACCTGGGTGGCTCAGTTGGTTAAGGGACGGACTCCTGATTTTGGCTCAGGTCAAGATCTTATGGTTTGTGGGATCAAACCCTGCATGGGGCTCTACACTGACAGCATGGAGCCTGCTTGGGATTCTCTCTTTCTCCCTCTCTCTCTATTCCTCTCCCTCTCACATGCACACACTCTTTCTCTCTCTCTCTCTCTCAAAATAAATAAACATTAAAAAAAAGTAGCCTAATAGGGGCGCCTGGGTGGCTCAGTCAGTTGAGCATCTGACTTCAGCTCAGGTCATGATCCTGCTTTTCATGAGTTCGAGCCCCACATCCGGCTCTGTGCTGACAGCTCGAAGCCTGGCGCCTGCTTCGGATTCTCTCTCTCTCTGCCCCTCCCCCACTTGCACTTTCTCTGTCTCAAAATAAATAAACATTAAAAAATTTTAACTATCCCAATAAAAAATAGGCAATAGATTTGAGAAGATATACAGATGAGAAATAAATACATGAAAATATGCTCAGCATCATTGTCAATAAAGAAATGTAAATTTAAAACTTAAAAACCTGGGGCACCTGGGTGGCTCAGTCCAGTGAACGTCTGACTCTTGATTTCAGCTCAGGTCGTTATTCCAGGGTTGTGGGATCAAGCCCCATGCTTAGTGTGGAACCTGCTTGGGATTCTCTCTCTCCCCCCTGCCCCTCTTCCCCACTCATGCTCTCTCTCTCTCTCTCTCTTTCTCTCTATCTAAATTAAAAAAAAATTAGGAGCACCTGGGTGGCTTAGTCTGTTAAGAGTCTGACCTCAGCTTAGGTTATGATCTCTCAGTTTGTGGGTTCAAACCTTGGATCGGGCTTCACGCTGATAGCTCAGAGCCTAGAGCCTGGTTCAGATTTCTTTGTCTCCCTCTCTCTCTGCCCCTCCCCTGCTTGTGCTGTCTCTTTCTCTCTCAAAAATATATACAAAAAGGCATACCACTACACACTTAATAGAATGGCTAAAATTAAAATGACCATAATAAATATTGGCATTTATGTGGAGGAGCTGGACCTCTCGTACACTGCTAATTTGGGAAACAGTTTGATAGTTTCTTTAAATTCTAACCGTGCAATGGGGCACCTGGGTAGCTCAGCCAGTTAAGCATCTGACTCTTGATTTCAGCTCAAGGGATCAAGCCCCTCATTGGGCTCTGCACTGACAGCACAGAACATGCTTGGGATTCTTGCTCTCCCTCTCTCTTTGCCCCTCCCCTGCTCACTTTCTCTATCTCTCTCTCTCTCAAAATAAATAAAGAAACATTTTTTAAAAATCTAACCATGTATCTGCCATATGATCCAGCTATCCCATTCTTAGTTGTTTTCCAAGAGAAAAGAAAATATATGTCTATACAAAGGCATGTACAATATTTGCATGGCAAGTGTATTTGTAATAGTCAAAAACTGAAAACAACCTAAATGTCCATCAACAAATGAATGGAAAAGCAAATTAGAGTATATGCATATTACACAACATGGATGAATCTCAAAATAATACTGAGTGAAAGAAGTTATACGAATAAGGGTACTATTTATATAAAACTTTATAAAAATGCAAACTAAACAGGATCAGTGAATGTGTGAGAGTGGGGAGAGTGATGAATATATTTAAGATCTTGATTATGGTGAATATGTGTAATATATAAACTCATTAAATTGTACACTTCTAATATGTACAATTTATTGTATGCCAATTATATCTCGATAAAGTTTTTTTTCAAAAATTTTAATGCTTATTTATTTTTGAGAGAGAGAGACAGAGCACAAGCAGGGGAGAGGCAGAGAGAAGGGGAGACACAGAATCCAAAGCAGATTCCAGGCTCTGAGCTGTCAGCACAGAGCCTGACGCAGGGTTCAAACCCATGAGCTGTGAGATCATCATGTTCTGAGCTGAAGTCAGATGGTTAACCGACTGAGCCACCCATGCACCTCAATAAAGCTATTTTTAATGTCATAGGTAACAATAGTCTACATGGCCAATCATATCAGAAATACATGCAAGAAAGTCTAAGTTGTTGAACCATGAAACTGGTAGATATATTTTTCTGATATCATACTCAACAGCAGTGGTTTACCTTGAGGAAAATAATACCAACTCTTAAATCTTGAGTTCCCCTACCTATGTCAAATGATAGCTACAATTTGTGCAAGATTCCATCTTTATGTTACACTTAATATAAAGTTTAATTCTTAAGAAAAGAGATTGAAATATAGAGTGAAAAAAATCTTGGGCTCAATGAACAATATTCTTCCGGAATCATGGGAAATCTCCCAGAGCCACATGATGCTGGCTTTTTCATCCATCCAGCCTGGAGTCAGAAGGTACACAGCATCCTGGCTCATGGTACAGGCTTTGCCCCCATACAGGGATCTGTCACCACCACTGGGCAGAGAGTGTCTCTTGTTGTCTTTGTAGAAAATTACTGAGCACAGAGACCTCCACCATCCTGGTTTTTCACACCACAGTCTGCAGCCCTAAGAGTTGGCAAGTCTGTCCATACAACTGGCCATAGACTTTCCTGCTTGCAGACGTGTCCATCATTTACATACGCCCTCTGCATGTGCTGGGGTTTACAATCTCCTCCTAACATTATTTTGAAAGATCAGCCAGACATGGTCTTCGTCTATTCCTCTACTACTTGTTAACTGACTCTGGGCAAGTCCTGGCCTCTTGAAACTACATCTGTGATATGGGGCAATAAGGACATCTATATCATATCCTCCTGGGGGTGTATGTTACGATCTCTTGTGAAACCAGAAGAAAGTAAACACAAAACAAATGTATGATATTATTGCCACCATGTTCATGATTGAATAATAACAGCTAATATTTGTTGATCACTCACAATGTGCCTAGCCCTATGCTAAGTGCTTTACAAGTACAAGTTACAACAGCCCTGTGAGGGAGGAACAGTTATTACTTCATTTCACAGAGGGAGAAATGGAGAGTCAGAAAGGTTAAGTAACTTGCCCAAGGTCATCAGATGTTGAGGCTGGAAAGCGAATTCAGGTCTGTCTGACCACAGAGCCCACATCCCTCCCACCAGTCTCCACTGACTTCTGCCCATGTGGCCTCAGAAAGCTCTGGTCACTCCTTTCCAAACCCAGTGATCCTAGAACTTCAGAACAAGGTGTCTGATTTACTCCTTGTAGTAGGCTGAATAATGCTCCCCAAAGATATTAAGCCATAATCCATGGAACCTGTAATTGTTACCTTATTTGGAAAATGGTTCTTTGTAAATATGATTAAGTTAAGGCTGTTGAGATAGGGAGATTATCCTGGATTATCTCGGTGAGCCTTAAATGCAACCACATGTGTCCTTGTAAGAAAGAGGCAAGCCAAGATGTTACTGAGTGCCCAGGAGCTAGAGAAGCTAAAGAAGGGGGAGAGAGAAGCAGCCAAAGGTTGGACCCAGACCAGGAGACAAAGCCAGAGTTGGAATAAAAGCTGCTTTTGCTAAAGAAGCAGCAACTAAAAAAATTGAAAAGATGCCAGTTATCTTTGGACTGCTCACCTCCTTCCTTTCTTTCCAATATGTGATAGCTCCATCCATTAGGAAGTTCTTTGCTGCTGGGGTATGGAGAACAAACATGCAGCTTCCCAGGAAGATAGGGGTGATCACTGGAGCCAACATAGACATTAGCAAGGAGACAGAGAGCTTGGTAGCAGAGGAGCCCAACTATGCATTGCCTACCAAGATATACTTAAGGGGGATAATCTGCTGGCCAGTGAAATCTAGGCCAATACAAAGAACTCTCAGATGCTAATTCAGAAACTGGACCCGTCCAATACCAAATCCACCTGAGCCTTTGCTAAGGGCTTTCTGGCAGAGAAAAAGCAGCTCCATATTTTGACCAACAAAGCAAGAGTGATAATGCATCCATATTCCAAGACAGCTGGTGACTTTGAAACCCACCTAGGAGTCAACCACCTGGGCCACTTCTTTTGTGCCCACTTGCTCCTGGAGCTGCTGAAAACGTCTGCACCCTCACAGGTGATGAACCTGTCATCAGTAACTCACCATGCTGGCAAGATTCATTTCCACAAACTCTAGGGTAAGAAGCACTACAGCCAGGAGTTTTGCTCATTGCCACAGCTAGGTGGCCAATATATTTTTAATTGGGAACTGGCCAAGAGGCTCCAAGGCACAGGGGTCACCACCTATGCAGTGCACCCAGGCATCATCTACTCCCAACTGGTCTAGCACTACTTCTTATTGTGCCTGCTCTGGAGGGTCTTCTCCCACTTCATCAAGTCAACATGGTAGGGGGCACAGACCAGCCTCCACTGTGCCTTGGTTGAGAGCCTGGAGCCCTAGTGTGACAAGTACCTCGTGACTGCAGGAGGACCTGGGTGCCCCAAGGGTCTGAAATAGCAAAACCATTGAGTGCCTGTAGAATGTCACTGTGAGCTTCTAAAAATCCAGGACCAGTCCGGCCACAATGAAAAGGGACAAAGGAGAAGGTCCACCCTGAAATATTGTCCTTCTGGTGGGGCTATTGTTGAAAATCTTGCCCTACTCTGATTCTCCTGACCCTTATAGAAACCTTTGCCTATCCAACACTCTTGTGAAGTTGGTTCATGGTACAAGACATTCACATCTGCAGAGTATTCTCCAAGACTTACAAGAATTAGCTGTTCTCTTGGGGCAGGAGGACTGGGCAGATCCCAGGTTGGTCATGGGGAAAGCAGAAGAACCTGGGAAATTGGGGCAATTTTTTCACTAATACCAGAAATGCCAGCCAGCATGCTCAGCTGAGGTAACAGGAGCATCAGTGTTTCATATTTCCAGGGACAGTAATACTCAAACTTTTGACTGATTGCTTTCATCTTTGAAATACTAGTCACTCAGGAAATACTAGTCATTCAGGAAATAGGAAATTTTTGGTTAACTTTGGACAACTTTCATTTCTTCCTCTGAGCACATTGGAGCTATTGCATGAAGCTGGACCCTCCCATTTTCTTTTTTTCAGTTTTTTTTGTATTAAGAAATTTTCCAGGCTTTATTGAGATATAATTGACACATAACATTGAGTAAGTTAAGAGCTACCCATTTTCAATCATGCAGATGGTTTCCTTTTCAAAAGAGTCCCCTTTACCTCAATTTTTAGAGAAAATAAAGACTGTGCATTGAAAAGACAAAAGAAATAAGTAGGAGATTTAAGAGATACACACAGAAGAAGGCAATGTAAAGATTAAACACAGAAAGATATGAGGAGGTTAACCTTGAAGATTGTAGCAATGCCACCAAAAGTCAGGGAATAAAGACAGTGACAGGAACTGGAAGAGGTAAGGTAAGGCATGATTCTCCCTAGAGCCTGTGGAGGGAACACAGCCCTCTGACAGCTTGATATTGACCGGTGATACTGATTTCAGACATATGGCCTACAGAACCATGAGAAAATAATTTTCTGTTGTTTGTGTCAACAAGTTTGTGGTAATTTGTTATAGCAGCCAGAGGAAACTAATACAGATTTTGGTACCTGGAAGTGGAATGCTGCCATAACAAATACCTAAAAGTGTGAAAGTAAATTTGGAGTTGGATAATGGATAGAGGCTAGAAAAATGTTGAGAAGCTTGATGGAAAAATCCTAGATTGAATTAAACAAATTGTTGGTAGAAATATTAACACTGAGTGTTACTCTGGTGAGATCTCAGAAGGAAGTGAAGAGCATGGAAGATAAAACATACATCATTTTAGAAAATACATGTATTGTCAAAAGTAAAATGTTAGAAATATGAATATTAAAGGTTATGCTGGTGGTAAATAGGAAGGAAATGAGGAGCATGTTATTGGAAACTGGAGGAAAGGCAATCTTTGTTACACACTGACAAAACTTACCTGAATTATGTCCTACCATCATGTGGAAAGCAGAAATTATAGGTGACAAACTTGGATATTTAGCTGAGAGGATTTCTAAGCAAAGTGTTGAAGGTATGGCCTAATTTATTCCTGCTGCATTAGTTAAGTGTCAAAGGAAAGAGATAAATTGAGGAAAGAACTATTAAGCAAAATAGATCCAGGACTTGGTGATTTGGAAATTTTTCAGCATATCAACATTGTAAAATACACAAAATTAAGCTATTTACTCTCATGAAGGTGTGCTATGGTGAGAAAGTCAAGAATGTGGTTGTGTTTGCTAATACTGAAGAGAGTAAGTGTGTGACTCATGAATCTCTTCAACCATCTCAGCCATAGCTAGGAATAGAGATGGGATTATCTGGGAAGGATCTGTGCAAGACCCTATGGACTAATGGCATGAATTGCTGTGACATATGGGAAATCTACAAGGTTTTTGAGAATATCATTAGAAAAATTGCCAGAATGGACTGAAAGAGGCAGAGGCAGAGGCAGGACAAACTGGAGGAAGACTGTTAGACTCCCAAAATGTTACAGACACAAAGAAAGGATAATAAAACTGGAGATTTTTACCTCTTAGTCCCCTTTATCGATTTTTCCCATCCCCCTCATTTGGTGACCACAAGTTTGTTCTTTGTATTTATGACTGTTTTTGTTTTATTCTGTTTGTTCACTTATTTGGTTTTTTAGATTCCACATATAAATGAAATCATACAGTATTTGTCTTTCTCTATCTGACTTATTTCACTTAGTATAACACCCTCTAGGTCCATCCATTTTGTTGCAAATGACAAAGTTTGATTCTTTTTTGCATATATATTTATGGCATATATATATCACATATCCTTTATCTATAGATGGACACTTAGTTTGCTTTCCATAACTTGGCTGTTGTAAATAATGCAATAAACATAGGGGTGCATATATATTTTTGAGCTAGTGTTTTCATTTTCTTTGAGTAAACACACAGAAGTGGAATTGTTGAATTGTATGGTATATCTATTTTAATTTTTTGAGGAACCTCCGCATTGTTTTCCACAGTGGCCATACCAATTTACACTCCCACCAACGGCACATGAAGATTCCCATTTTTACACATCTTCACCAACACTTGTTGTATCTTATCTTTTTGATACTAGCCATTTGGACTGGTGTGAGGTGATATCTCATTGTAATTTTGATTTACATTTTCCTAATGTTTAGTGATGTTGAAGATCTTTTCATGTGTCTGTTACCCATCTCAGTGTCTTACTTGGAAAAAGGCCTATTCAGATCCTATGCCTATTTTTTAATCAGATTGTTCATTTTTATGGTTTTGAGTTGTATGTGCTCCTTATATATTTTGGATATTACCCCCTATCAGATATGTCATTTGTGAATATCTTCTCCCATTCAGTAGGTAGGCTTTTTGTTTGTTGATGGATTCCTTCACTGTGCAAAAGCTTTTTGGTTTGATATAGTACCAATTGTTTATTTTTTATTTTGTTGCCCTTGCTTCAGGAGACAGATACAAAAACATATTGTTAAGACCAATGTCCAAGAGTTTACTACCTAATTTTTCCTTTAGGAGCTTTAAGGCTTCAGGTCTTACATTTAGGTCTCTAATTAATTTTGGTGTTATTTATGTATATGGTGTAAGAAAGTGGTCCAGTCATTCTTTAGCATGTAACTGTACAGTTTTCCCAACATCAACTTATTGAAGAGACTATCTTTTCCCCACGCTATAATCTTGCCTCCTTTGGCATAGGTTAATTAACCATATAAGAATGGGTTTATTTTTAGGTTATCTATTTGGTTCCATCAATCTGTGTTATTGTCTATTTTTGTTCCAGTACCATAGAGTTTTGATTACTATAGCTTTGTAGTATGGTTTGAAATCTATACTATATTAACTTTCTATGTTATAGTATGATACCTCCAGCTTTGTTCTTATTTCTCAAGATTGCTTTGGCTATTCGGTAACTTTTGTGATTTCATACAAGTTTTAGAATTGCTTGTTCTAGTCCTGTGAAAAAAGTTATTGGTATTTTGATAGGGATTACATTGAATCTGTAGATCACTTTGGATATTATGGACATTTTAACAATATTAATTCTTCCAATCCATGACCATGGTATATCTTTTAAATTATTTGTGTCATCTTCAATTTATTTCATTAATGTCATATCTTTCAGAATATGGGTCTTCCACCTCTGTAGTTAAATTTATTCCTAGGTGTTTTAGCCTTTTTGATGAACTTGTAAATAAGATTGTTTTATTAATTTATCTTTCTGATAATCTGTTATTAGTGCACAGAAATGCAACATATTTTTGTATATTAATTTTCTTTCCTGAAACTTTATTCAATTAAATTTATTAATTTTAATAGTTTTTTCAGTGGGGTCTCTAGGGTTTTCCCATATATAGTATCATATCATCTGCAACTAATGACACTTTTACTTCTTTCTTACCAATTTGGATGTTTTTTATTTCTTTTTCTTGCTTAATTATTGTGACTAGAACTTTCAGCACTATGCTGAATAAAAGTGGTGAGTGAGCATTCTTATCTTGTTCCTGATCTTAGAGCAAAGGCTTTCAGCTTTTCACTATTGAGTATGATATTAGTTGTGGGTTTGTCATATACGGCCTTTATTATATTGAGGTATGTTCCCCCATACCCACTTTATTGAGTTTTTTTTTTAATATCATGAATGGATGTTGAATTTTGTCAAATGCTTTTTCTGCATCTATTGAGATGGCTGTATAATTTCCATTTTTAATTTTGTTGATGTGCTGTATCACGTTGATTTGTGAATTTTTTTAAATTTTTGTAATATTTACTTATGTTTGAGAGAGAGAGAGAGAGAGAGAGCGCAAGTGGGGAAGGGGCAGAGAGAGATGGAGACACAGAATCCAAAGCAGGCTCCAGCCTGTGATCTACCAGCACAGAACCTGATGCAGGGCTTGGACTCACGAACCATGAGATCATGACCTGAGCTGAAGTTGGACACTTAACCAACTGAGCCACCCAGATGCCCCTGAATTTTATTTATTTATTTATTTATTTGAGAATATCGAACCATCTTCCATCTCTGGAATAAATACCACTTGATCTTCGTGAATGATCCTTTTTATGTATTATTGAATTAGGTTTGCTAATGTTTTGTTGAGGACTTTTGCATCTATATTCAACAGGGATATTGGACTGTAATTTTCTTTTTTTGTAGTGTCTTTATCTGGGTTTGGTATCAGGGTACTGCTGCCCTTGAATGAATTTGGAAGTGTTCTTTCTTCTTTGAGTTCTTGGAATAGTTTGATAAAGATACATATTAACTCTCCTTTAACTGTTTGGTAGACAGGGGCCTGGGTGATTCAGTCGGTTAAGCATCTGACTATTGATTCTGGCTCAGGCCATGATCTCATGGTTCATGAGATAGAGCCCCACATTCGACTCTGCACTGACAGTGTAGAGCCTGCTTGGGATTCTCTCTCCCTCTCTCTCTGCCCCTTCCCCATTGGCGCTCTCTCTCTCTGTCTCAAAATATTAAATGTATATTTGGTAGAATTCACCAGTAAAGCCATCTGTACTGGCGCTGGTGCTGGACTTTGTTTGTTGGGAGGTTTTTGTTCACTGAGTCAAAATCCTTTAGTAATCAGTCTAGTCAGACTTTCTATTTTTAAAAATATTTTTAATGTTTATTTATTTTTGAGAGAGAGAGAGAGAGACCATGGAGGGAAGGGGAAAGAAGGAGAGAGAGTGGGGACAGGGGATCTGAAGTGGGCTCTGTGCTGACAACAGAGAGCCTGATGCGGGGCTCATACTCATGAACCATGAAACCATGACCTGAGCCAAAGTCGGTCACTTAACCGATTGAGCCACCTAGGCACCCCTAGATTTTCTGTTTTTTATGATTCAGTCTTGGAAGATTGTAAATTCTAGGAAATTACCCATTTTTCTATGTTGTCCAATTTGTTATATAATTATTCATAATTCTCTTATAATCCTTTGTATTGCTGTAGTGTCCATTTTCTTTCCTTCCTAATTTTATTTATTTGAGTCCTCTTTTTCTTGAGTCTGGCTAAAGGTTTATCAATTTTGTTTAAATTTTCAAAGAACCAGTTTTGCATTTCACTAATCTTCTTTATTGATTTTTGTCTCTATTTCATGTATTTCCATTCTGATCTTTATGATTTCCTTCCTTCCACTAACTTTGAGCTTTGTTCTTCTTTTTCTATTTCCTTTAGGTGTAAGCTTAGATTGTTTATTTGAATTTTTCTTTTTCTTTAGGTAGGCCCATATCAGCATAAACACTCAGAACAGTTTTTGTTGTGTCCCAAAGATTTTGGAATGTTGGGTTTCCATTTTTATTTGTCCCAACGTATTTTTTTATTTCCTCTTTGATTTTTTTTATTGACCCATTAGTTGTTTAGTAGCATATTGCTTAATTTCCATTTATTTTTTCCAGTTTTTTCTTTGTAATTGATTTGTAGTTTCATACCATTATATAGTCAGAAAAGATGCCTGATATGATTTTAATAATGTTCAAATTATTGAGACTTGTTTTGTGGCCTAACATGTGATCTATCCTGCAGAATGTTCCATGTGCACTTGAAAAGAATATGTATTCTGCTGTTTGGGAATGGAATGCTCTGTATATATCTGTTAAGTCCATCTGGTCTAATGTTTCATTCATACCCATCATTTGCTTATTGATTTTCTTTTTTTAATGTTTATTTATTTATTTTGATGGGGGAGGGGGTAGAGGGAGAGAGAGACAACCCCAATCAGGCTCTGTGCTAACAGCACAGAGCTCAATGTGGGGCTTAATCCCACAAACCATGAGATCATGATCTGAGCCAAAATCAAGAATTGGATGCTTAACCAACTGAGCCACCCAGGAGCCCCTGCTTATTGATTTTCTATCTGAATGATTGAACCATTGATGTGAGTGGTGTGTCGAAGTCCCCACTATTATTGTATTATTATCAATTTCTCCCTTTATGTTTGTTAGTATTTGCATTATATATTTAGATGCTCCTATTTTGGTGCATAGATATTTACAATTTTTATACCCTCTTGTTATATTCCTCTTTACCATTATGTTATACCCTTCTTTATCTCTTGTTACAGGCTTTGTTTTAAAAGCTATTTTGTCTGATATAAGTATTGCTACCCCAGCTTTTTTCTCATTTCCATTTGCATGGAATATCTTCTTCCATCTCTTCACTTTCAGTCTGTATGTGTCTTTAGGTCTGAAGTGAGTCTGTTGCGGGCAGCATATATAAGTGGGTCTTGTTTTTTTTAATCCATTTAGTCGCCCTATGTCTTTTGATTTATTCCATTTACACTTAAAGTAATTGTTGACAGGTAAGTACTTATTGCCATTTTGTTAATTGTTTTCTGGTTGTTTTTGTAGTTCTTTTCTGCTTTCTTCTTCTCTTGCTCTCTTCCATTATGATTTGATTATTTTCTTTAGTGTTATGCTTGGATTCCTTTTTATTTTATTTGTGTGTGTGTGTGTGTATCTATTATAGGTTTGTGGTCTGTGGATACCATGAGGTTCATATGTAACACCCTATATAGATAGCAACCTTATTTAAATCTATAGTTGTTTAAGTTCAAACACATTCTAAGATCACTACATTTCTACTCCCTCCCCTCCTGAATGTTTCATGTATTTGATGTCATAATTTGCATTTCTATTTTGTGTATCACTTAACTACTTATTGTAGATATATTTGATTTTACTACTTTTGTTTTTTAATCTTCATACTAGCTTTATAAGTTATTAATCTACTACCTTTACTATATGCTTGCTTTTACCAATTTTTTATTTCTCAATTTTCTTACATCTAGTAATGACCTTCTTTTTTTCCATGTAAAGGAGTCTCTTTAACATTTCTTGAGAGCCTGATTTAGTGGTGATAAACTTCTTTAACTTTTGTTTGTATGGGAAACTCTTTATTTCCCCTTAAATTTTGAATGATAATCTTGCTGAAGTAGTTTTGATTGCAGGTTTCTTTATCCTTCATCACTTTATTTTTTTTAATTAGGTAATGTTTATTTTCAAGACAGAGAGAGAGCATGAGAGATAGAGACAGGGAGGGGCAGAGAGAGAGAAGAAGACACGGAATCTGAAGCTGGCTCCAGGCTCTGAACTATCAGCACAGAGCCCGACACAGGGCTCGAACTCATGGACCGCAATATCATGACCTGAGCTGAAGTTGGACACGTAACTGATGGAGCCACCAAGGCACCCCTCCTTCATCACTTTAAATGTATCATGCCACTCCCTTCTGGCCTGCAAAGTTTCTGCTAAAATATCAGCTGATAGCCTTAAGGGTGTTCCCTTGTATGTAACTAATTACTTTTCTCTTGCTGCTTTTAAGATTCTCTCTTTATCTTTAATTTTTGACATTTTAACTATTATGTGTCTTAGTGTGTACCTTTTGGGGCTCATTTATTTGGGGACTTCTGTGATCCCTGGACCAGAATATCTGTTTCCTTCCCCACGCTAGAGAAGTTTTCAGCTACCATTTCTTCAAATATGTTTTCTGCCCCTTTCTCTCTCTCTTCTCCTCTGGGACACCTATAACATAAATACTAATATGCTTGATGTTGTCTGAGAGGTCCCTTAACCTATCCTCATATTTTAAATTCTTTTTTTTAAATTTTTGCTGTTTAGGTTGAATGATTTCCACTACACTGTCTTCCAGATAGTTTATCTGTTCTTCTGCATCCTCTAATCTTTTGTTGATTTCCTCTAGTATGTTTTTCGTTTCAGTTATTATATTCTTCAGCTCTGATTTGTTTTTATATATGTATTTTTTCTCTCTTTGTTCACATTCTAAATGAGTTTATTCACTCTTTTCCCAAGTTCTGTGAGCATCTTTATGATGATTACTTTGAACTCTTTATCAGATAGACTGCTCATCTCCATTTCATTTAATTCTTTTGCTAAGGTTTTGACTTATTCTTTCATTTGGAACATATTCCTCTGTCTCCTCATTTTATCTGATTCTCTGTGTTTGTTTCTGTGTATTAGGTAGGTCAGCTACATCTACTGGTCTTTAAGGTAGTGGCCTTAGTAGAAGGCATCTTATGGGACCCAGAAGCACAATCCCCTCTAATCACCAGAAGTGGGCACTCCAGGGGTGTCCCTTATGTAGGCTGCATGTGCCTTCCTATTGTGAATGGGCTACAACTGCTGTGAGAATGCTGGTGGGTGGGGCTGACCCCCAGCATGACTGCCTGAGAGGCCTGGTTGAAGCTGCTGTAGATTTGTTGGTGGGTAGAGTTATCCCCTGGTGTTACTGGCTGTGAGGCCTGTCCATGACTCTTACAGGCATGCTGGTGGAGGAAGCTGTGCTTCCCTGTCACAGGAATCACTTTGCAGGGGCACTGGTCCCAAAGGAGGCTGTCCATAGAAAGTGGTGGGGCAGGAGCTTCACCTGGGGCAGGTGAAGGGGTGCCTATTGAAGTGGGTGCATTGGTAAGGTAGGGCTGCAAGGAGTCAGACAAGATAAGTGGTACTATCAAGGTAGATGGACAGTGACAGAACTGGTGCCTGCCAACATTGGGCCAGCTAGGCACCTGTCAACACTTCTGTTCCAGGAAAAATTTCCTACAGATCTCTACCCCTCCAGCACATGCCCTAAAATTAGCCAATAAATCTTCTTCATATATGGCCTAGCTGCTTTTCAAACTTCTGCCTCTGTGCTGGGTGTCAGAGCAAGTGAGATTGTGTAAGCCCTTTAAAAACAGAGCCTTGGGGGGCACCTGGATGGCTCAGTTGGTTGGGCATCCGACTTCGGCTCAGGTCATGATCTCACTCACAGTTCGTGAGTTCAAGCCCCATGTCGGGCTCTGTGTTGACAGCTCAGAGCCTGGAGCTCATTTCAGATTCTATGTCTCCCTCTCTCTCTGCCTGTCCCTCACTCACACTCTGTCTCTCTCTCTCAAGAATAAATAAACATTAAAAATATTTTTTTAATAAAAATTTTTTTTAAAACACAGAGCCTTGGTTTCCTACAGTCCACCAGTTCTCCCAGAGTTAAGCCCCACTGATTTTTTAAAGCCAAATGTTATGGAGGCTCATCTTCCTGGTGCATATCTTCAGGGCTGGGGGTACCCAATATGGAACTTGAACCCTTTGCCCCTCACAGAGGACCCCCATGTCTATCATATTCCTCCCACTTGTGGATTGTTACACCAGGGCTTTGGTTCCCAACCAGGTTTCATCTCTGCCTTTCCTACCCTTCTTGATAGGACTTTTTCTTCATATCTTTGGCTGTGGAAGAGATTTTCTGCTAGTCTCCAAGTCATTCTCAGAAAGAGTTGCTTTAATTGTAGTTACAACCTTGATGTGTCTCTGGGAGGAGGTGAGTTAAGGATATTTCTACTCTGCCATCTTTCCCTCTAATAATGATAACCTGATTTCTAGTGTCCAAGTCCAAAGAGGAATTTTAACCCAGGATGGAGCATGCCAAGAGTTTCATCCATACTTATTTTAAGTGATGAGATTTGGTACTTTTGAGCTGATAATATTAAATGAGATTGTGGACTTGAGTTGATGTATTGAGAAATTTGGGTATTGGTGATGTAGTACATGTGTTTTGCATGTGGGATGGATGTGAATCTTCTGGGACCAGAGGTCAGATTATGGGAGACTGAATAATTTCACCTCTCCCACCAAAGATATTCTATTTCCTGGAATTTATGTGTGTTACCTACAATACCAACAAAAAAAAGACTTTGCCAGTGTGATTAAGTTAAAGATCATGATATAGGGGGGTTATCCTAGATTATTTGGGTGGGTTCTAAATGCATCACAAGTGTTCTTATCAGAGGGAGGCACAGGGAAATTTGTCACCAACAGAAGATAAGAGGGGGATGTGACCATGGAGGTAGAGATTTGAATAATGCAGCCACAGCCAAGGAATGCTGGCAGCCACCAGAAGCTGAAAGAGCAGAGAGAAGATTCTCTCCTAGAGCATCTGGAAGGAGTACAGCCTTGCTGACACCCTCTTTTCAGCTTAGAGAAACTAATTTTAGACTCTGGGAAAATAAATTTCTCTTGTTTTATTCCACAAAACTTTTCGTAACTTGTTACAGCAGCCATAGGAAATTTGGGTGATCATTAAGAGATTATGTAGATTATGTTGAAAGTCCCTTGTAGTTTTAAGATGCATTCATTCATTCAACTAACCAAGAAATATTGAAAGCCATATAAAACAGTAATTAAAAGCACAGACTTTGGACTCAATTCAACTTGGGAGTGAATTGTGTGACCTTGATCAGGCAGCATAACTCTCTGAGCCCCAGTCTCCACATCTACACAATAGGGATAATAACAGTACTTAACTCAAGGTGAGGTTGTGAAAATTACATGGGATAATGCACACATACGGCTTTGTGCTGGGCACAAGGGTCATTGCCCTGTCCCTGTTCTAAGAGACCTATCATTCTGGGAGGAAAAACTTAGAGAGATCAAGACTGTGGACAGAAAGCACAGGAGGAATTGGGGACCCGTTGGAGGCACTGGTGGTAGGGGGTCGGAATGAATTCCTAGAGAAAGTATCTTCTGAGTCCCCTGAGGGACAGAGCAAGCTGTAATTATATGGATACTCTTTTTAATACTATTACTATTAAAATATTACTATTAAGGAGGAAAACATTCTTGATTATCGGGTCTTCTAGAAAAAGCACATCTTTCAAAAACACCTATCAAAAACAGTAAAAAAAAAAAAAAGTTTAAAATAATTCCTGTCCCTCACTGGGTTTGCACAGGGAGTCATGCAGGCCCCCACTTCCACCTTGGCTGCTGACACTGCTACCACCACCATCATTGCCTTGATCCTTTATCCCTCACCATGGCTGAGGACCTGTCTTCGGCCACGTCCTACACCAAAGATAATTTCTACTGCCCCACCTGTTAGGGGGGCTCCAAACCGCCATGGGGCCATGGCCTATCAGCACATTCTGTAAGAAATGTTTTCTGACTGGGGCGCCTGGGTGGCTCAGTCAGTTGAGCATTCGAATTCGACTCAGGTCATGCTGACAGCTCACAGCCTGGAGCCTGCTTCCAATTCTGTGTCTCCCTCTCTCTCTTCCCCTCCCCCCACTATCTCTCTCTCTCTCTCTCTCTCTCTCTCTCTAAAATAAATAAACATTGAAAAATTTTTTAAAGAAATGTTTTCTGATTTTAACAAGAGAGAGCAGAATACGTTGTCCCCTCTGTTATAGAAATGTGACTAGACTTAAGACAGAATGTCCCGAACAAGCCTTAGACCTTGAAACTGTCATGATGAAGTTTTCAGGTAGTTGTAGATGCTGTGCAAAACAGATTAAATCCTGTTACTTGAGATATCATTACAAATTTTATTAAGAAGTATCAAGATGGAGGGGGCACCTTGTTGACTCAGTCGGTTGAGCATCCAACTCTTGATTTCAGCTCAGATCATAATCTTGCAGTTCGTGCAATCAAGCCCCCCATCAGGCTCTGTGCTGACAGTTCTGGGCCTGCTTGAGGTTCTCTCTCTCTCTCTCTCTGCTTCTCCCCTGCTCATACACTCTCTCTCCCTCAAAATAAATAAATAAATAAACTTAAAAAAAAAGAAATATCAAGATAAGGACATCTGGGTGGCTCAGTCAGTTGAGCATCCATCTGTTGATTTTGGCTCAGGTCATGATCCCAGGATCATGACTTCAAACCCTGCATCAGGCTCTGCACTGAGCATGGAGCCTGCTTAAGATTCTTTCTTTCTCCCTCTGCCCCTCTCCCCTGCTCTCTCCCTCTCTCTCAAAAAGGAAAGCTTTCAAGATGAATATTGTGTTTCTTCTATCATTCCAAATTTTCAGATCTCTCAAGATTCCGTAGAGAATATTAATAGGAGTGAAACACTCACCTCTAACAACACAGAGATTTGTTAAGAGAATACAAGCTTTTCTGGGCATCCCATCATTAAGTGTCCCTTTTGTCAAGGGTCAAATTTTACCTGACAGCGTTTATGGAATCATTGTAACAATGATCACATAGTTCCTATTTCAGACAGTACCGGTGATATGCCCTATTTGTGTGTCTCTTCCTTGGGGAGCTCCTAGCCAAATAACTAGAAATTTTGTTAGTCATCTAATCAAACACATCAGTTTGATTATGGATAATTTGCTAATCTTCATCTAGAATGAGGAAATCCAATATGAGACTGCTGTTGAAGGATCGACTTATAAAGACTGTAGACATCTCTGCAGCTTTGTACCTGCAAATGCTATCTTTAATGGGACAACTACATGAAGTCTCTGTTTCAATAACTTCATACATATATTAATGAAAGGAATTCAATCTTTTAAAAGTTTAAAATTCTGAAGTCACTAGAGTAGTCCTAGAAAAGACCCCCATACCTGAGGAAGTTGGAGATTGATAGCAAGGATTTGAGGTGATGGTTTCATATTCCGCATTTATTAAAACTAAACAACAAATGCACAGAACCGAGCAGTACGCTGAAGAAAAAGGGACCATCTGAGCATGCGCACTTAAGGGCCTACGGAAGCTAGAGCGGCCAACTTTGGCAGAGCACAATCCTGCTTCAAGCGTGAAAATCAACCCACTGTGAAAAAAACGGTACTGTCCCTGGAGCTGGACTTAAGAGACCCCGTGACTGACTCCCTTGCCTCGCCTACTTTCTTACCCCCTGATTGGCCAGTTCAAGTTCATTCACTGTTCTGATTGGTTGATTGTCCTTGGGCAGTAGAATTGTGGGATATCATCCGTTGGAGCGACTTTTCGCCTCTGCTTCGCCTCTGAGGGAAGCGTTCTTTTCAGACAGTTGCGGACTGGTCAAAGGTGGGCAGGTAAAAAAGTAATGAATCTCCACAGTCACTCAAGTAGTTTAATTCTCGCTGGGCCTCCCAACATCCTCAATATCCCTAGGACTGAGAAGTGACTTAAAGCCTTTCAGGGCAATCCCCGTCAGGCAAAGATAAAACTAGTTTTTCGTCTGTGAGACTTTCTAATTGGCCTTCCTGAGGAAAGAACTCCCGTCAGCCTGAGAAACCCCCAAACCAGCTAGATGCCCCTATATTTCTTCAACCAGAGATAATAGCCACTGTCTAAGTGACTCTTTTATTGACTCCTCTAGGATAGAGCATAAACCTTCTTTGCCTTAGAGACCCCTGAATTTTCTGTCCCTAAGAGATTCCCAATGTTGAGGAACACCAGATTGCTGCATTGAAACTCTCCACGTTGCTGCATTGCCTAAATGATGGCTGATCGAGTAGTCTTGGAGATTCTAGCTGTCTTCACACCAATAATTTTCAAATAACCTAATAATGGGCTCTAAATCCACTTTATGTTAGCAATCCTCATTTATTTTCAACAGAGCAAAACCCCACATCCCTCTGCCTGAAAACCTAAACCCATCTGTCAGAGACACCATATGGTCTCTGGGACTTACCTCCTCACTCTTTTGCCTCAAAACATGCCCCTTTCCCCCTCATAAAACTAGATGCTCACTTCACTTCTTGCCCAACAAGGTTGTCTTTATATCTTTCCTTCAGGATAAGCCAAACTTCAGGCGAACTATCAACAGTAACAAATCCCTTCTCAAAGTCTCAAGGATGCATTAATGCTTACAGAAAACCTGTCATTCCTAACCAGTACTTCTCCCAAAGATCTCCAGCTCCCTGTTCATTTGACTCTGCCCCCCCCCAACCCACACCCCCACAGCCATGTCCTTTTTCAGAGGCAGATAAGCCCAGGATGGAGAAAAGTAGAACCTAGAACTCTAGGTAACTGACGAAATGTAGCCTACCCTCAGTGCTATCTCCCTTCCTCAGGTCCTTTGGATACATGACTGGAGAGATTTAGGTTATGTCCCTTCAAGATCAAACCATCTCCAGCGCTATGAACAAAGGCAACTCCTTTGCAAAGAGGCCCAAAGAGGTTACCCAGAAATCAGAGAAGAAATGCAAGGTGAGGTGATCTGGAGGGGGCAGAGGAGTGGCCCAGGGGACACTGTAGAGTGACTAGATTTCTGAGGAGGTGAGGTAAGAGGCACTGGAGAAAAGGAGCAGGGTGTCAGGGGGAGATCCAGAGACTCAGGAGCTTCCCATCCTCACTCTCTCCTCATCCACCATCCCTGGAGACAACAGATCTGTGACTTTGCACTGCATTTGGTGACTCTCAGTCCATTCTGGAAGGTGAAAGAGCATGCTACCAGCATTAAGCATCTACTGCATGCCTGGGGAAAGGCTAGAGAATGTTACCCATGACATTAACTGCGAAGGATTATTATCCCCAGTTCACAGATCCAACATTGAGATCCTGTGGCAGAGGAAGAGACCCCAACTGAAGACCAGACATGTTTAGCTGAGTTGCTGTTAGGATTTACTTATTTTTCTTTCCTAGGAATTCGAGGCTATTTCCAAGTTCTTCTCTAAGGAAGAGTGGGCAAAACTTGGATACTCAGATAAAATCACCTATGTGTACATGAAGAGAAACTATGACATCATGACTGGTCTAGGTAACAGGAAGTTCTGGGTACAGACAAACCTGGGAACACATCACTACCCCCTCAGTCCCTTTACATGCCACGGCTTCTTCCTAGGCTGCAAGTGTCCCACACCTGCCCTTTGTGTGGGGAGAAATCCTAGGGCAACTTCAGGGCATTCTTTTCTTTTTTTCTTTTCTTTCCTTTCCTTTCCTTTCCTTTCCTTTTTTTTTTTTTTTTTTAGTGTTTTATTTATTTTTGAGAGAGCTAGCATGAGCAGGGGAGGGGCAGAGAGACAAGGAGACAGGGAATCTGAAGCAGGCTCCACGCTGACACCAGCAAGCCTGATGCAGGGCTCAAGCTCACCAACTGTGAGATCACAACCTGAGCTGAAGTTGGACGCTCAACCGACTGAGCCACCCAGGCGCCCCTCTGCTCTTTTCTATTCTGTGCAGGGCTGAGGGCCTGGGGTGGCCACAAAGATGCTCAAACATAGATCCCACATGTTTCTCTTCTGCTCACCCTTGTTGGGATTCCCCCAGCTGATGAGCTTTACTTTTCCTGCTGCTTCCCAGGATCCCACCCCACATTCCTCTCCTCTCAGGTTGTCTCTTAAAGAACAAATATTTTGCTTCTTTCTAGGTCTCAAGACCACCCTCCCAGCCTTCATGTGTCCTAAAAAATGTGCCACAAAGTCCAGTGGGCATGATTCTGATGAAGACCAGGACTCCAGGAATGAGAGTAAGTGGACAGGAAGGGCCTGGAAAGGGTCTCCTAAAGCCCAACTGCTTTGGGTCCAGCTGCTTGGGAAGGATTCTCAGGAGTTTGCTCTCTCAAAAGTATCATGGCTGAGTGAGAAAAGTTGGATGTAGAAGGTTAAGTAGAGCCAGAGGCCATTCATATAAAATCCTAAAACATGCAAAATGAGAGTATATATTTTTATGGATAATAAGCAAATGGTAAATGTATAAAACCTGAATGAGAATAAAACCCATCAAATTCAGGAATGCAGAAAGAGGGAGGGCAGGGATCAGTGAGGACTGTACAGATGACTTCAGCTGTTACTTGTTTATTGTGTTTTGTTATATATATTTTTAAGTTTTATTTATTTATTTTGAGAGAGTGTGTGTGTGAGAGAGAGCAGGGAAGGGGCAGAGAGTGAGAGAGAGAGAGAATCACAAGCAGGCTCTGCAGTGTCAGCATGGAGCCCGATGTGGGGCTCGAACTCACAAACCATGACATCATGACCTGAGCCAAAATCCAGTCAGACGCTTAACCAACTGAGTCACCCAGGTGCCCCATGTTTTCTTATATTTTGAATAAAGATCTCAGAACAATCTGAAGCAGTTGTGGGATAATGGTAATATCTGACTAGACTCAGTGATAGATGTTCACGTGTTTCCCATATTATTCTCTATAATTTTCTGTACATTTGAAACATTTCTTTTTTTTAATGTGTTACTGTTATTGCTCAACACAGTTGAATCACAGGACAATTAAGAAAAATATAATTAAAGTCTAAATCCATGTGGAGCACCTGGCTGGCTGTTGGTAGAGCATGCGACTCTTGACCTCGGTGTCATGAGTTCAGGCCCCACATTGGGCATAGAAATTACTTTTTTAGTATATGTGCTGCCAAAGTGAGCACAGAAGTTACTTTTTTTAAAAAAAAGTATAAATCCACAAAAAACTTCAAGAGTCAATTTCATAATAGGGCAGAGGTATTGGGTAAATATCTTAAGAGAGAGTGATTAATGCATTATATAATATACATATATGTGTGTGTGTGTGTGTGTGTGTGTGTATAATGCATTATATGGATTATATAGTGACATACAGCTATTTGGTGTTTTTACCCAAACCAAGTAGTCTTTTTGCTCCTAATCCAACCTGATTCTAGGTGTTGAGCTTGGGAGAGAGTTTGAGACAGCGATTCTCCACACACGAGCTTTTCTAGTTGTCAGTGAGCACAGGTAACACACAGTGAAAAGGGTAGCAGATTCTAGAAATCTGTGTGCATTTGAGCAGTGTGTGTACTCGCTGTAAAGAGGATGAGATATACTCACTTGGTCTCTGCTCTGACGGCACAGTTGTAAGCAGACAGAGTCAGAATGTTCAAACCATCTCCAACAGACCTGTGACTCTCCAGGAAGACAGACCAGATTCCACAAGTTCCCAAAACTACTGTGAGAGGGCTGAAAATCTAGTGCTTGAAAATCTACAAAATTTTTGACACTAAGGGAGTATCTTTTTATTATTATCATTTATTTATTTTTAGGGAGAGAGTGTGTGAATGGGGGAGGGACAGGGAGAATCCCAAGCAGGCCCCGCACCAGGACCATGACATGGGGCTCGGACCTACGAGCTGTGAGATCATGACCTGAGCCAAAACCAAGAGGTGGATGTTTAACTGACTGAGCCACCCAGGCACCCCTGACACTAAAGGAGTATTTTTTTACTGGAAACATTCCAGAACCACTGCTAAATCATCCATGGTTCATCATACACCTAATGACTTGGTTAAAGTATAACTGGCATATTATAAAATTCACCAGGTTTAAGTAGATAGTGATTTTAGTTGTCACACATCTTTAAATGAATGCAATCAATTTAGTTTAATTAATTCAGTTTAATTGGGGGGAGACGCAAGAAATATGTAGTAGAATAGGATGAGGTAGTGATGGAGTTTAGTTCACATTTTATAAATCATCAGAAGGAAAATTATGAATTATGATGCCATTAATAAATGTATAATCACAATTTAAAGATAATTCAGGGACACCTGGGTGGCTCAGTTGGTGAAGCGTCCAACTTCAGCTCAGGTCATGATCTCACAGTTTGTGGGTTCAAGCTCCACGTCGGGTTCTGTGCTGGCAGTGCAGAGTTTGGAGACTGCTTCGGATTCTGTGTCTCCCTGTCTCTCTCTTTCCCTCACCCACTTGTGCTCTGTCTCTTTCTCTCTCTCAAAAATAAATAAACATCAAAAAAATTTTTTAAAGCCAGTCTCAAAATAACTCCTTGACAATAAGTGGATTCATAACCCTTTCCTCAGAATTCCCTGATACTACAGGAGTCTCTGGTGTTTGGGAATGTTTGTCAACAGAGAAAAACTTCCACTTATCATTTCTTTTAGATGAACCTATTCAGGAGGATTCTGATGTGCAACAGAGAAAACGCCTGAAGGTGAGTATCTCCCAAATCTAAAGAACCAGAGACTCTTTCTTCCTCCACAGATATGAATATCGGTAAGAGCGGGGGAATATTGAATATTGCCTGACCTTTGCTGCCTCCCTTTCATGATCTGTTTATCACAATTCCTGATGTAGCATCAATAACTTAATAATTAGAGATTGTGATAGCTGATACTTCTGTTGTTTTCATACTGATGTCAGATACTATTTTAAGCAATTCACAAGGATTAATTTCGTTAATCCTCAGAAAACCTCTATGATGTTTTCTTATCATTATTCTCAGATAATAATGAGGATATTAGTAATAAAAACTAATCATAAAGATGAGGATGTTGTGGTGCAGAGATGTTAAGTAATTTGCCTGAGACCACAGAGGTAGTGGTAGTAGTCTGTACATTTGAAACATTTCTTTTTTTAAAGGGGTGATTGTTCTTGCTAAACACTGTTAATGAATCACAGGACAATTAAGAAAAGCCCCCAAAGGATTTCCAAGCTCAAGAAACTTTTCATGTGTTTATGAAGTTCGAGGGTTTCTCCCAAAGCTTTACCCCACAGAAGCTGATCATGCTTCTGTTTAGACACCCACTCTCGCAAAATGAAATACCAGCTCCCCTCTGCTCTGTGGCAGGGACACTTTCATGTGGCTTGAGAATGGCCTGAGCTGTCAGCCCCTCCCTACTGTGATCTCCTTTGGGGCTTTGTCAGCATCTGAGGCATCTCTGAAGCCTCGATCCCAGCCCAGGGAGTCCCTCAGAGGTACCTGAATGTTCACTGAATAAGTGATTCCACAATTGTAGAATAAACTCTACTTTAGAGGGTAAAGGCATCTGGGACAGTTGAGACGGTTGGAGACAGTTGAGAGAATTCAAAGAAGGATCATAAAAGAAAGTATTCATTTTCATTATTACCACATTAAAGTGTTTGCAAGCTCAGTACTTTCACTTAGCTTCTTTTACTTTTATTGTTCACTATTTCATAAACGAGGGAACTGAATGAAAGGTAACTTAAGATTGTTGGTCAGTGACACATCCTGATGCAAGCAGAATTGGTATGAGAGCCACCTTGCCTAATTCCACATTCAATGTTCTTGCCAGCATAGGATAGTAGGTGACATCTGGTGCTGCTTTCTTTGCTGTCTATATTAATGTCTGTGAACTATTCCTTTCCTCTCCCTTCCCTGTACTCCTCTCCTCTATACCATTTTCCAGCAGTGTTTTGTCTCTGTGCATTTTTACATTTATTCTCCCTGCAGCTCTCTACTAGCTTCTATGCAAGAAAGGAGCCCCTCATGGGGATTATTAGAATGCTATTCTACCCCAGCTCTTCTGTCTACAACACTCCACTTACATGGAGCATTTTGCTGTTTGCAAGAAGGTGAAGACAAACGTTCTAGCCCTGGAGACATCCTCTTTTAAGCCATTCCTTTTTGTTCTAATCTCCCAGGCTCTTCATAATTTAGGTACAGGTGATATAATGATCTTCCAGGGTTTTAGGACATTAATCAAAGTACTGCATGTGAAGACATTTTGTAAGCTCTAAAGCACTAGAGAAATGCTGTTGATACTGTTTATGTATGACCTTCACATTAAAAAGGTGATGCACAAGAAACCAAAGGAAAAAGATGATTCAGACCCAGTGCCAGTAGCACTTGGCTCTAAGCAGGTTCAGGAACAGCAGCGCTGCCCAGGAAAAGCGAGTGCCCCTGGTAAAAAGAGTAAGAAGAAACCAGGTAAGAGGTAGCTATGTGGGAACGACTCCTCTGTTTCCTGGCTATGTTCAAGTATGTGGTCTAGGTATGGGGGATGGATCTTGGACAGGGTTGTAGCCAGACTGGACTGAGGAGCTCACCGAGCTCCAGCTGAGATATTAGAACATGACTTCCAGGGTCATAGACCTGACTTGTCATTGATATAAAAGCTAAGTAACTAGGGGTGCCTGAGTGGCTCAGTTGGTTGTGTCTGACTCTTGATCTCAGCTCAGGTCATCTCAGGGTTGTGAATTCAAAACCCATGTTGGGCTCCATGCTGAGTGTGGAGCCTACTTTAAAAAAATAAGAATTAAAAATAAAAGCCAAGTGACTATAGGCAAGTCTTCTAAATTCTTTGAACTCCAGATTCCTAGTCCATAAAATGGAAATAAAGAATCATAGTTCACAAATTGTTCAAGGGCGTTAAATCTAGAAAGCTTGACAATATGAAATGTGGTCAAGTAATTCCATCTGTGATAACCTAGGAATGCATCTTACAGTTGTATCCCCAGCCCTCAGCCTGACACACAATATGCCCTTAACACAAATATGCTGAATGAAAGAAGGTCTGAATGAATGTTCTGGTAAGTAAAGAGGTTGGAAATCTAAATCTGACAATGGGAAGAGCCAGAAGCTAAAACTGTGGGCATTTGGTGTGTATTGGTCTAACATCTCAACCTCTCTGAGCCAGAAAGTGTGGAAAACAGACTATGTCGAATGCCTGTGGGCACTTGGGAGGGAGGAGGCATCTCCTTATCTGAAAACAAAACAAAACAAAACAAAACAGAGACTTATACTCCCCAACCCAACCAACTCTTCTCCACCATAGGATCCAAGAAAAGGAAGAATATCTGGGCCAATAGACTGCGCCAAAGAAAGAACCTGATAGCATATGAAGAGATCAGTGATCCCGAGGAAGATGACTAATCCTGTAAGTAACCCTTCAGTCCATACCCGCAGCCCTGCAAAATGTACTTGTCTGTTATAGAACTGGTATCCCATCTTGTCGCTTATTCCCCAAACCATTCCTTTCTCCTAGTCCCTTGGGGTGCAGCATTGAAGCTAAATGATGAGGTTTCCCATGCTCTTTCTGCTCCCTGCTCAGTATACCCAGGGATCCTCCCTACCTAGAATGATGTGGGCTCCCAAACCCCTGGTCAGCTCCTGATGTGTAGGCCACACTTTCCTGTAGTCTGGGAAAATTCAAAAGACAGGTAAGGGGGTGACTATGGCATGAGCATAAGGTTCACTTTGAGGAGCAGTGGGAGATGCATGCAGATGATGAAGTAGGGTAGAATCAGAGTGCTCACAGCCAAGCAGGTGTGGATGAGGAGTTTGGTATTGATTTATCAGACAATAGGAGCTCACTGCCACTGATTCTCCTTCTCTTTCCTTGCCTCAACCTCAGGGATGTACAAGTGCCCATGATAAGAAGCAGAACCTGGTGGCCTTTCATGAACATGGGCATGGCTGTGAATTCCTAGCCATCAGGTGTATAGCAAGCAAAAGAAAGAGTTCACAATAGTGAAAAGTTAAGCATGATTTTTGTTACTGTGCGCCAAATATTCTGTTAGATATAAGAGTTTTGTTGATGAGTAAAACATATACCTAATACATATTTCTTTCTGTGTATCCATGCATTTATCTTAGAAAATAAGTATTGTATTGTCAGGTAATTCTATGCATAGAACAGCACTACCCTCCTCCCCAGATGTGCAGATGTGACTGCTGAGGGCAGTTTTGGGTGTTTGATTTCACATGTTTTCCTCTGCATTTACACACACACATATGGTACTACTATAAGCATTTCCCACGTGCTTTTTCCCCACTACCAGCGTGTCCTGGACAAGTACCATTCATTTTGTTCCTGTTCAGCAGGTGCTCCATGTTGTAAATCCACATTATTAATTTACGTTGTATTAGTCATTGACAGTTAATAAACATGTACAAGCTTTTCTCAGTTGTTTGCTCCTTTCATTCTTCTGCACAGAGCCCTGTGCATATGTGTGAGTGTTTCTTTAGCACGCAGTCTTAGAAGTGTAATTGTTGTGTCAAAGGGCTCATTCATTCAACAAACACCTATTGAACATGTACTGTGTACTGAACACTGCTCTAGGTGCTTGAAAGACATCAGGGAACAAGACAGACAAATGTCCCAGCCCAAATGGAGCTAACATTCTAATGGGTGATGTTTCCAGTTTTTATTTTGATGGACACTATACACCCCAAATTCTGGGGCAGGTGCTGGTTGGACACCGTGGCCTTTGCTCTCTGTAAGATCTCCTTAGTAAGGGGCTGGGATGGTCCATTTGGAAGTCTGTGAGAGGAGACAGAGATAAAACCATCAACTGGGGAATGTAGAAGAATAGAAAAAGGAGTGGTCCCCTGGAGAGCATATGGTGCGCAGGAATGGAAGTTTGCTAGTCATGATGCAGGAGAGCAGCAGATGGAAAAATCCACTGGACAAAAGTATGAAACTGCCCATCAAGGGTCTCATGACCAAAGTTTTGAGGGCTGGGGAGGGGATGAAGAGTTGAGAATGGGAGAGTCTCCTCCTATACATACCATTGCAGACCACATAATCAGCTCTGGGAAAAGGAAGAGGGGAGTCTTTGAGGGAACAAACCATTGTGTGGTACATTAAGGGACATTAAGGTTGCCAACAGAGGTCACCAAGGTGACTTGCATTGGACATCAAATACCAGCCCCAGATGGAAGCAGGGTTGGTTTTAACCATCCACTGCCCATCACCTCAGCCTCCCAGCAACCACCCAGCCTTGGCAGGTCTCTACTCTTCCGCTGAGGCTTCCATCTCCCCTACCTCTGCCTTTGTTCCACCTCTGGACCTGTCTCCTCATCCCAATAGATTTGGATCCAAAGCAGGGAGAAGCCATAAAGCCACAGATGATTGGGTCCTGAGGAGACAAACAAGAATTAAAGGCTCTCCTGGGGGTCTGACTGATCATTATGACTCGAGGCTAAGTCCACATTTGCTGGGCCGGAGTTGGGTCTGCCCTCTCCCATGTATACACTATGACAGCTGCAGGGTTGCTGTCCTCACATCAGCCCTGAGGCTGGGTCTCCTAAAGCCCTGAGAGTTGGTGGACCCTACTCCGGAGGACTTTGCCCTGAGAGATTGAGAAAAGCCTCAAAGAATCACCATTCATTGGAGCTCTAGACAAGACAGACAGGTGAGGAATAAAGCATGGCCAGGGGTATAGGCAGATAGGGATACATACATGAACTCTTTCTGACCAGCATGTTCCCCATGATACAGCCTTCTTCACAGGGGCGACCCTCCCCACAAAGTCAGCTCCTGGGGAATGTGTATCGAGGACATCCTTGTTTACCTGCTTCTTTGAGAATATTATCCTGTCACTTGTCACACCTCTGGGTGGGACAAGTCCCAAATCCAGGACTTTACATCCCAGGACAAGAACACCATCTGCAGGAATGGGGGAGGTCTGGGTTCACTGGGGTCTTCTCAGCCCACCTTCCATAATAACCATATAAAGTGCAATTAATATTCACCATGCATTTAATAGATGTTATATATAAATAGAGAGAGATTATACACAGAGACACTGGCAGATGTCAGACTTCTTGCCAGAGTTCCTGTAAATTGCATGTGTGGGATGGATGGGCTTGGAACTCACTGAGACTTCAGACATTAAGGAGAATAGGTGTGGGGGTACCTGGTGGCTCAGTTGGTTAAGCTTCCGACTCTTGATTTAGGCTTAGGTCATGATCTCACCGTCTGTGGGATTGAGCCCCGCTTTGGGCTCCGCACTACTGACAACGCAAAGCCTGATTGGGATGCGCTCTCTCTCTCTCTTTCTCTGCCCCTCCCTGCCCTCTCTCAAAATAAATAAATAGGTAAACTTTTCAAAAAAGGAGAACAGGTGTGTATTGGAGGGGGAACATGAATAAGCTTCAGGTTCTGTCCCAAGTCTCAGAGTAGAGGACAACATGGATGGCCTTGAGGGTATAATCCTAAGTGAAATAAGACAGAGGAAGACAAATAGCATGATTTCACTCATACATGGAATCTAAAACAAAACATAACAAAAAACAAACAAACAACACAAAAACAACCTAGTAGAGAACAGATTGATGGTTACCAGGGGGGAAATGTGTCGGAGAGTGGGCAAAATGAGTAAAGGAGCTCAATTATATGGTGATGTATGGTAACTAGACTTTTGGTGGTGATCACTTTGTAGTGTATACAGATACTGAATTATAATATTGGTACACCAGAAACTTATGTGATGTTATATACTAATTTTACCTCAATAAAAAGATTTATTCTCCTTAGGGAGACACATGTACTTGTGGGAACAGTTTTTGAGCCAGTGAAATAGGCCAATGATGCCTTTGACAACATTTTATGTGTTTTACCGTTTTATCTAAACATTACTATCATAAAACGCATGAAAGTTTCATTGTAGGGTGCCTGTTTCAGACTCTCTGTAAGCAGGTAGGGCATGCTGAATATTCCTCTTTGCTTTGGCATGACTAGCCATGGAGCAGACAGACTAGAAATGGTCCCTTCTCACGGAATCTGGCTGGCTCAGCCAGTGGAGCACGCGACTCCTGACCTCGAGGTTGTGAATTCAAGCCCCACTTTAGGGGTAGAGATTACTTAAAAATAAAATTTTTTAAAATGGTTCCCTCTCTACAAATGCATTTCTCTCCTTCATTATTACTATGGAGGGCTGAAGGTACCCCAGTCTCTGATATGCTTCTTTCTCAGCATTCCCTACATGCATCCTAGGGGACTTTCCCATGTAGGAGGTAGGGAGTTCATGGTCATTAGTGTGCCATCTGCCCAGTGTAAGTAAGGGTGTTGAAGGTCCAACTAGCCGTTTAGCTGTGAGTGTAGTTCTTGATTTTTTATCCATTTTACCCTGTTTGAAGTTTCTCCAGATATATTCTTCTCTTCTTGGTTGTTTCCTCCTGCTCATTTTGGCTTCTGGCTCCCTTCCCCCTTGAAACTCTCATCTGAGCTACTTTCTGTTTTTAAGGAATCCGTCACAATTTCTGGTCCCCAAATGACATCCTTTCTTGTTTCCTGGTACTCTATACAATTTTTTTCTGTTATTTCAGTGGAGAGGTAGACAAGTTTGCTCAAGCAGCCATCTTCAGAACATCTTTAAGGGTGTTTTTTAAACTTCTGAGTAGAAACCATTGTTTTACTTTTATTGTGTTCAGAGAATGTCCCTTGCATTTTCTACATTTTGAGGGGCAGCGTCAAGATTTATTTGTGGCCTATTACATGGTCAAATGTATTAATGTTCATGGGTATTATACAGAAAGTTGGGCAGATTCCTGATTATTTACTTTCTTTAATGAACAGTTATTGGAGTTGCACCTTAGAGGCAGAAAGGGCTACTGCCAGCCAATCTATGTAAGTGTTGGAGGGCAATCTACCAATGAACTTTTCAATGAACTCACCAGATGATTATCCTAAGCACCACCCCCCCCCCGCTCTTTGTCCTTTTTGACTGAGTTTGGACTTTTTCGGAGGCTTTGTTACAAAGAACAGCTCTTGCCTCTGGTGATTTGAGGTGTGATCTTGTCTCCTTGGACTTCTCTCTCAGTCTGATCCCACCTTGTTTCTATCTTCCAGGAGTGTTTCAGCATTTCTGGTGGACCACCAGCACCTTTTCCCTGTACTGTTAAGAATGTATCCTGGGACACCTGGGTGGCTCAGTTGGTTAAGCTTTTGACTCTTGATTTCAGCTCAAGTCATGATCTCATGGTTTGTGAGTTCAAGGCCCACATCAGGCTCTGCACTGTCAGTGCGGAGCCTGCTTGGGATTCTCTCTGTCCCTCTGTCTCTGCCCCTCCCCTGCTTGCAGTCTCTTCTCTCTCTCTCTCTCTCTCTCTCTCTCTCTCTCTCTCTCTCAATTAATAAATAAACTTAAAAAATAATTTATCCCTGGCATGACTGGCTGGTTCAGTCAGTAGAGCATGCAACCCTTGATCTAGGGCTCATGAGTTTGAGCCTTGCATTGACAGTGGAGCTTACTTTTAAAAAAAAGAATTTATCCTTAAAAACACTTCCCAAATCAATATAATGTTGGGTGGGATGGGAGAGAGACGTACAGTCTCTATTTGCCATCCTCCTCCGATCATCTGTTTGTAGATGTAATGAATTTTTGTCACTATATGAGTGTAATTTTCCTCCATTTTTTAAGGTTTCACACCCAGCATGGAGCCCAAAGCAGGGCTTACTTATGACCCTGAGATCAAGACCTGAGCTGAAATCAAGAGTCAGATACTTAACCAACCAAGCCACTCAGGCGCCCCAATTTCCCTCCATTTTATTCTCTAAATGGCATTTTATTCTCTAAATGGTTCTTGAAACCTATCAATTATTGTGTATAAGGGGTGCCTGTCTGACTTCATCAGTAGAGCACACAACTCTAAATCTCAGGTTGTGAGTTCAAGCCCCACGTTGGGTGTGGAGCCTACTTTAATTTTTTTTTAATTATTGTATATAATATTTTGTAACCTGGCTATGTGCAGGTTCCATTGGGGATATGCTTTTGGTTTTTTTTGTTTTGTTTTGTTTGGCTTATAACAGCAAACATTTTATATGCTCAGGATCTCATGGGTTAGCTCTTTGGGTCGGGCCAGGTGGTTCTTCTGCTGGTCTTGCCTGGGATCACTCATTCGACTGCAGTCAGTTTGCAGGTTGGTAGGGTGCTCAGCTAGCCTAAGTCTTTTTGCTTCCTGTGGTCTAATCCTCAAACAGGCCAGCCTGGGCTTCTTCACATGGCAGGCTTGGGTCCTCTGAGATCTGCTCCTTCCCCAGGCTCTGCTCTGCAGTCTCTCTTGCACCAATGCTAGCACAGGACTCAATGTGTTTTATTCCCCAAAGGAAAATTCACTTCACAAGGCAATATCATTATAAAAGGACAATTTATTGAAGATTTCATAGAGGAGACTAGTGGAGGTGAAGGAAGTATATATTTTACAGAGCTGAGAAGTTCATTGCAAAAATCACCTAAACTGCCTTCCCTACCCCCAAAAAAATCACCCTTAAAGGGTGCCTGGATGGCTCAGTCAGTTAAGTGCCCAACTTCGGCTCACGTCATGATCTCATAGTTTGTGGGTTCGAGCCCCACATCAGGCTCTGTGGAGCCTGGAGCCTGCTTCAGATTCTGTGTCTCCCCCTCCCTCTGCCCCTGCCCAGTTTGCATTCTGTCTCTATCTGTCTCAAAAATATATTAACATTAACTTTTTAAAACTTGCCTTTAAGCTATTCTACTGTTTCTGTAGCCGGGGTATTGTGGTACAAGAGTACCTGGCTCCAGGCATCCTAAACAGACCAGGTTCGGCCACTCACCACTGACAAAACCCAATGCCTGAGAAACGAGTGGTAGTGGAACAAGAATGGAAATTATTTCAATGAAGCCAACACCGGGAAGACAGCAGACTAGTGTCTCAAAGACTGACTCCAAAATGCCAGAAAGTTCCAAGTTATATAAGGAAAATGTGGGGTAAAGGCGAGTGGGTAAGTGCAGGTGGGCAATGAAGGTCAAACTGATCATTGTCTTGGGGTCAGTCACATGGGGTCTTGCTGGCTCAGGGCAGTCCCTATTGCTTGGGGAGTGTACTTGCAGTTCCCATCAGGGGATGCTTTTGCCCTGGGGTCTTCCACCTGAGATAAGAGACAAACAGGAAAGAACCCAACTAGAAAGCTCGAGGTCAAAATAGAGGCATCTAAAGTCCTCTTTCCATTCTTCTATTCCTTCTAAGACAGGGAAACTGAAGGGGCCCCATAATATACTGCTTTATTCCTGCCTCTGTTCTTGCTAGGACCTATACCCCCCTCCTTACACACACCTTATAGAAAATGGTGTATGTACTCCTTGTAAAGGTCATGGAGTTAATGATTTCTTTGGAGTCTTCCAGTACAGTACCTTTCCAGACCACTGACTCCAGGCCTGTGCCCCCAGGGCATAAGTGACTTATGGAGGACACCTGAGCACTTATCCCTGGGTTTTTTTGGTATTTTATTTTATTTTATTTTATTTTATTTTGAGAGAGAGAAAGAGCACAAGCGGGGAAGGGACAGAGAGAGACAGAGGATTTGAAGCAGACCCTGGGCTGACAGCAGTGAGCCCGCTGTGGGGCTCCAACTCATGAACTGCAAGATCGTGACCTGAGCCAGAGTTGGACACTCAGCCGACTGAGCCACCCAGGGGCCCCGCATTCATCCTTGTTTTGACTAGTTCCTGGATGCCTGAGAGGACAACGTACACCAGATCTCCATCCTCAATAAAAACCTCAGACCCCAGGGGCACCTGGCAGACTTCAGTCGGTAAAGCATGCCAACTCTTGGCCTTGGGGTCGTGAGTTTGAGCCCCACGTTGTGGGTAGAGCTTACTTTTAAAATAAAATAAAATCTCTTCCTTAAAAAAAAAAACTGCAGACCCCAAGCAAAAATGAGACTCTCTCTTTTCCTTTCTAGTCTCCATTCTACTGTACTCTATCACTTCTACTAATCAATAAACTCTGCCATCACTTCCTCTTCAGTTCTCCATTTCTATTCTTGTGTGAAGCCAAGGACCCTCTTGGCTGGTCCTGTGGGATCCCCTCTGGGTCCTTGGCCCCAGCCAGCATACATCACCTCCATCTATCCCGAATCCTCATATTTGCCCTTTTTCTCTTTTGGACAATTTTACTCTGCTCAGACTTGGGTTCTCCACAATCAACACTTAACATGGCCTTCACAAGTTCAAATGACCATTGTTTAAGGCCAGATTCCCAGAGAAACAGACTTTGGGCATATAGGATGTCTCCAGGCAGATTATACAAAGAAATGCAGCTCAGAACTTTGCATGAAGAGAGGGAGGAAGGAGAGACTTGATCTGCCCAGCTCACTCCCGGATCCTTTTCTTGTTGGTCAAAATGCACCCCACAGGCATGAAGGCATGAACTCCCCACATTTCCAGATTGCACCACCTGACCCCTTTGACAGACGTTTGGGAAGCCAGATTACACACTTCTGAGACCCAGCATTTCATACAATCAGAAGTGATGGGAGGAGCCAAAAAGCCCAGGCGTGCAGCTCACTGGCCTGGTTTTAGAGCAGCATCCAAGGGTGAGCGCTAAGTACTCCCAGGCAAGTCCTAAGTTCACCTGGTAGTTGTACTAGCCATCTGTGCTAGCTAATTGCCTTTATCCACTATCTCTATGATAAGCAGGTGCTTACAGCTTGGAGCCAAGCACGTAGGTGAAACTCCCAGGTGACAGGTAAATGGGATGCTTATCTTCTTTGACAACCACATTTCAAAGATATGGCTCCAATGTTCTTATTAAGAAAGGCATTCCTGGGTTATAGGCTGGCAACAGGCTTATTTAGCTCTTAAAAAGATGTACAGACATATCAAAGAGGCAGAGAAAGATTCAAAATCCTAGGTTTCTCAAGGAAATGCTTGAAGAAAAGTGAAGGAGGGGAAGTCTCTTTCCCTTTTTTGGCAACAGGGAAAATTCAGTTTTGTGTTTATTTACCCTAACAATGTTCCTCTTTGGTTATTCTTTTACAGTGACACTACCATTTTTATTTTTTAAAATGTATTGATTTATTTTGAGAGAGAGAGAAAGCACACAAGTCTGGGAGGGGCAGAGAGAGAGAGAGAGAGAAAGAACCAAGCAGGCTCCTCACTGTTAGCACACAGCCCGATGCAGGGCTTGAACCCACCAGCTGTGAGATCATGACCTGAGCCGAAGTCCAACATTTAACCGACTGAGCCACCCAGGCGCCCCAACACTATTAAATGGAGATATTTAAAATATCTCCATTGCCATTTCTGCCTTTCTCGGGGAGTTTGTAGCCACCAAAATATTCAGTAAACCCATAGTAAGAGGCAAAGGAAAGCAACCATCATAATTACAATAGAATGAATTTAAAAGTTCAATAAATGGGGGTGCCTGGGTGGCTCAGTCAGTTGAGCTTCCGACCTCAGCTCAGGTCATGATCTCACAGTCCATGAGTTCAGGCCCCGCATCGGGCTCTGCACTGATAGCTCAGAGCCTGGAGCCTGCTCGGGATTCTGTGTCTCCCTCTCTCTCTGCCCCTCCTCCACTCGCGCTCTGTCTCTCTGTCTCTCTGTCTCTCTCTCTCTCTGCCTCTCAAAAATAATAAAAGGAAACTAATAAAATTTTTTTTCAAAGTTCAATAAATGTATTTAGCTAGTATATTGAAAGTGAAAAAAATAAAATAAAAAATAAAAGTTCAATATAATACTCACCCTTGGTGATGGAAGGGAAACCTTTATGCCATACTAGGTTAAAGCAGATTCTTGCTTAGTATTGTGCAAAAATTATCCTTCCTCGCACATTCATTTTACTGCTGTGTGGTTGCCTTTATTGCTTGGACTTTCTCTCTGTCTTTAAACTTCTGACAATCTGTATGCCTGAAACTGTCTCTATTCCACCTTATATAAAAGTTCCTTTCTTTCAACACTTTGGAATTATTACACCCTAGTCTGCTTGCATCTGGTATGGTATTTGAGAAATCTGATGTCAGTTAAATTACTTTTGCTTTGTAAGTAAACTTCTATTTCTCTGTAGATGTTTTAAAAATCATTTTTGGGGGGCACCTGACCGGCTCAGTCGGTGGAGCATGTGACTCTTGATCTCGGGGTTGTGAGTTTGAGCCCCACGCTGGGTGTAGAGATGACTTACAAATAAACTCTTTAATAAAATAAAATGAAAATAATTTTTGTTATCTTTCATAATCTGGAATTTTACTGTGTCTAGGGGAGTGTATATATGTGCATGTCTTTATCTATTCTGTTCAGCATACTATGATCCCTTTAAATCTGAAGTCATCTAAGTCTGAGATATTCTCACTCATTTTTTTAATTTAAGCATTCTGTCCTTACAAGGCTACTATTAGATGGGTCTTGACATGTATACATCTATCCTCCATATTAATTAGCATTTCTTTCATTTACTCCATCTCTATCCATTCCTCATCATGTTTCTTGCCTTTTCAAATGCATCTGTTTTAATATCCAACCTAGCCCACTGAATTATTTATTTGAGAAATTAATATCTGGTATTCCTAATAGTTCTGTAAGCAGAAAGAGCTGGGGTCCCCAGAAAAAGAAAAACAGACACAGCTTTCTTGACATAAGAAAAGTTATTTTAGGCCCCCAGTCGACTTGTAAAAGAATATAACAAACAGTCACTATCAGGCCAGGAGATAGTCTAATTCCACTCAAAAGTGAAGACTGACCAGATGCATGCTGAGTTATCTTTGCAGGATCTAAACCCCTTTAAGCACTCAGAGACTGGATGATCTGGAGCCAGAGAACTGATGATGCTGGCCCTTGCTGGCCCCTGTGACTTTGACCTGGACTCAGTCACCTTAAAATGACTTTTGCCCCAGTTCCGTGCTGTAATTCCCTATTGTGCAAGCCCCTTCATAAATATGTATGCACTCTTAGCTTAAAACTAACCTGGTTTTAGGGGCACCTGGGTGGCTCAGTCAGTTGAGCATCCGACTCTTGATTTTGGCTCAGGTCATGATCTCAAGGGTTCGTGAGTTCGAGCCCTGCATTGGGCTCTGTGCTGACAGCATGGAGCCTGGTTGGGATTCTCTGTCTCTGTCTCTCTTTCTTTCTCTCTCTCTCTCTCTCTCTGCCCCTCCCCCATTCTCAAAATAAATAAATAAGCTTAAAAAAATTAACCTGGCTTTAGTTGTTGGAGGAGACACTGCTTTGGGAAATATCTCTGGTGTTCTCCTATACCTGTTGCAAGTAAAACCCTTCCTTTTCTTATTCTTTGGCTTAGTTTTGTCTTTTAGCTAGACACCTACCAAAAGGTGAACCCGGGTTCAGGTAAAAGTTCTATATAACCTTCTGGGAAGATATGTAGCCTGGACATTCCTTGTGGGTTTGAGGGTTTGGAGGTTGGTATGTCAGGGTAGAGAACTTCTAGAGTTGTCCTCTGGGCTCAGCTAATCCTTCTTTTCCCTCCCCAGCCTGTGACTCCCCAAAGAAACTTCCAGGACTTCTGCACCAAGTGAGGATGTAGAGGGGCTTCGGTGGGGGGGGGTGTTATTTGTTGTAGTTTCCTAGCCCAGAGGGTGAAGGGAAGAATGCCTGCCTATATACTGGCTAGCCTGACTGCACATTTTCTATGAGCTTTCCAAACCCACTCTGCCCTGATGTAACCATGCCTCCTCAGACTGGCACTGGGCCAGCCCTGCCACTTTTTTGCTTTGTGGTGCTTACAGGACAGGCAATGAGCCTTCCAAAAAATATAAGGAGACAAAAGGACACAGAGAGCTCCACCTCAGCTTATCCTCCATCGATGACCTCTGACCTTTTCCCACTCTGGGCCATCGCATCCCCGTCTGGGGACCAAACCATCAAGAGTTTTGTGACTGGGAAGTATTCTGAAACCTGACCAGCTCCTTACCTCTTCTGTGGTATCTGCTATTGCTTGTTCAACATCTTCATCTATAGCTACATTTACATTTTATTTATTTATTTGCTTACTTACTTACTTATTTATGAGTTTGTTTATTTTGAGGGGGGAGGGGCAGAGAGAGAGGGAGAGAGAGAATCCCAACCAGGCTCCATGCTGTCAGCACAGAGCCCGACGCAGGGCTTGATCCCACACACTATGAGATCATGACCCGAGCCAAAATCAAGAGCCGGACACTCAACTGACTGAGTCACCCAGGTACCCTGCCTTATATTTTAGCAGACATTTGAAGTCATTACTTAAAACAACAACAACAATAGCTGAAATAGATATACCAATTACCATGTGACAGGGGCTATTCTAAGTGCTTTACATATATTAACTCACGTAATCATCATAACCATCCAGTGAGTTCAATAACTATCCCCAGTTTACTCTTGAGTAGACTGAGGCACAGAAAGATTATGTGACTTACACAAGGTCACACTGCCAGTAAATTGAGAAGCCAGAATTTGACCATGTGCAGTTTGACTCCAGAGTTTACACTTTAAAAAGCAACTGTTCTACAATTCTACCATTAATTTGCATCTACAGTCATCCCTTAAACAACATAAGAACTCTCTTTTCTTTCCTCTTCCTCCCCTCATCTCCCATGTTTATATTACCTGGAATTTTAGTTCAAGATGGTGATCTTTAAAATTTACAATCAAGGGGCGCCTGGGTGGCGCAGTCGGTTAAGCGTCCGACTTCAGCCAGGTCACGATCTCGCGGTCCGTGAGTTCGAGCCCCGTGTCAGGCTCTGGGCTGATGGCTCAGAGCCTGGAGCCTGTTTCCGATTCTGTGTCTCCCTCTCTCTCTGCCCCTCCCCCGTTCATGCTCTGTCTCTCTCTGTCCCAAAAATAAATAAACGTTGAAAAAAAATTAAAAAATAAAATAAAATTTACAATCAAAACTTATTTAGACTTTTCAATGAATGTTACTATTTTTCCCCTCACCATTGCTTACCAGAACCCCCTTCTGGCTCCTTAATCCAGTTTTCTTCTGCTGGATCACATACCCTAATAATCCTTTAAGAAGGGGTAGGTGTGTGATGAATTTTCTGAAATATTTTTGCTCTCATCTGGATTATCTTGTCTAGATACAGGTTTTTTGAAATATAGGTTCAAAATTATTTTTCATCAGCTCTTTGAAGAACTCCTCCACTGTATTCTTTCTACTCTCTTTTCTTGCTGGGACCTTTCAGGATTTTTTTATCCTTTAGGATTTTATTTTTAACCTAGAAATTTTATTTCTATGGTGTGTGTGTGTGTGTGTGTGCATGCGTGTAAATCATGCTTAGAATTTAGTGGCTCTTTTCAGTTTGATGATTGTCTTTTTTCAGCTCAGAAAATTCTAGAACATTATTTCTTCAAGTATTGCCTTCTCCCCACTGTCTATTTTCTGTGTCTGAAGCTTCTATTTGATGAATGTTGAAACTTCTGGGGCCTATCCTCCATTTCCTTTATTTCTTTCATACTATCTACTTCTTAATCCTTTGTGCTGTAATGTGAAGTAATGCCATTGCATGAACACATTTTTTTTTCATTGAGCTACTCCAGTTTCTCTTATTGATCTGCAAAAGCTTGTTTACATATTAGGGATAATTACTTTTAATTTGTCGCATATTGTAGGAGACCAGAATATGCCACCCCAAAATATGCCTCTTTGGCATAAGGATGGCTTTGAGCTGATCATTTTGAGAAACAGCAGATAGAAGCTCAGGTCATGATCTCGCAGTTTGTGGGTTCGAGTCCCGTGCCAGGCTCCATGCTGACAGTGCGGAGCCTGCTTGGGATTCTCTCTCTCTTCCTCTCTGCCCCTTCCTGACTCGCATTTTCTTTCTCTCTCAAAATCAGTGAATGAACTTTTTAAAAAAATAATAAATAAGCTTTTTAAAAAAGCCAGCTTGTTGAGCTCTAGTGTTGAGCCTAGTGGCAGTAAGGAATGAAGAGTGAAATAAGAAGGATACCATATTCAACTACAGTCAACTGCCCTATTTCTAAATATACAGAGGAGAAAGATTATTATCTGTGGTGGCTTGCACATGCATTAAAAATTATCTGGTAAGATAAACAAAAAGTCTCTTAAACATCCAGAAACTTCTCTCATAAAGAAACACATGCGAATTTTAACAGCAATACCATTTTCACCTAGTAGGTTGGCAAAAAATCCATGTCTCATGACTCAGGATGTTGGCAAGGCTGTGGTGAAATTGGCACTCATACACATTGCCAGTGGGAGAGCAAGATGGCCATGCTGGCTCCTGTTGGACCTGCCATGCTTGTTTCTACCTCAGGGCCTTTGCACTTGCTGGGGCCTCAGCCAAGAACACTTTGTCTAAATAAGCATGGGACTCACTCCTTCTTGCCAATCTAGGACTGACTCAGCTCCTTGTCTGCTCGACAGTGAGGCCTCCCTGACTACCCCCTCACTGCCCCCTGCACACCACACTCACATCACTTATTTTCCTCACAGTGTGCATCTTTTTTTAAGCTTATTTATTTATTTGGAGAGAGCCAGAGACAGCCTGAGAGGGGGAGGGATAGAGAGAGAGGGAGAGAGAATCCCAAGCAGGCTCTGCACTCCCAGCACAGAGCCTGACATGGGGCTTGAAACCACGAAACTGTGAGATCATGACCTGAGCAGAAACCAAGAGTTGGACGCTTAACTGACTGAGCCACCCAGGCTCCCCTCTAAGATTTTATTTTTAAGTAATCTCTACACCTCACGTGAGGCTTGAACTAACAACCCTGAGATCAAGAGTCGCATGCTCCACTGACGGAGCCAGCCAGGAGTCCCTCATAGTGCTCATCTTTATCAGAAATAATTAATCTCTTTTCCTCTCTTCTGCTAGATCAGGGATCAGCAATTTTTTTTCTGAAAAGGGCCAGATAATAAATAGCTTAGGCTTTGTGGGCCATGTGGTCTCTGTTGCAACTCGTCAGCCCTGCTGTTGTAGCAATAAATAACCATAAACAATATGTAAGTGAGCAAGCATTATTGTGTTCCAATAAAAGATTTGCAGACACTGAAATTTAAATTTCATACTTTTCAGGTGTCACAAATTATTCCTCTTCTTATTTTTTTTTTTCAAGTACTTAGAAATGTGCAAACTATTCTTGGCTCAGGCCATACAAAAAGAGGCAGCAGGCTGCTGAATTTGGCCTGTAGGTCATAGTTTGCCTACTCTTTTGCTAGAACACCAACTATAGGGATTATTGTCTGCTTGATTCAACCCCAGCACCTAGAACAGTGCCTGGCACCCAGTAGGCTCTCAAGAGGTTTCTTGAGTGAGGAAGTGAATGGAACAATGAGTTGAGTAGCAAGTTACTGAAGGAGCAGAGAAGTGAGTGAATACTTGAGAGCCAGTTCAGTCCTACTCTCAGGGCCTTAGTTTACCCCTGTCTGAACCTAGGCAGACTCCCCCAAGAAGACTTAGAAAGAGACGAGAAGGCTGAGACCAGAGTTGCAATGCAGCATCTTTATTCTTCCCCTTTAGCTCGAGGGTGATCCTGACAAACAGCTTCTGCCAAGAGAGGCAGAAAGGACTGGGCTGGGCAGGGATTCCCCAAAGACCTGGTCTCCTCCTCCTCCCATGGTGTTGGGCTTAGGGCCATGATCCAAGCTCAGCATCCCCGGGGAGGAGGGAAGTGGACCACTCTGCAACCTCTGCAGCCCCCTACCTCCAACAGCCATGATAATGGGAACCAGCCACCTCCACACAACAGGCAGGAGGGACCCAGGAGAGAGGCCCCATCTTCCTCCACGTGCACAGGAGCATGCGCACGGGGGCCCAGGGAGGAGCAGGGCATGGTCAGTGTCCAGACACAGGGCTCTGGCCTGTGGCCCAGTTGGCAAACATAAAGCCTAGACTGATTGCCATGAAGAGGACCCCCAGGAGACCAAAACACAGAGCCTGTGGATGAGAGGGAGACAAGATGCAGTTGGTTGGGTCTCCACACAGGAGCTCCTCCTGAGAATGTCCCTCTAGCCCTCCATCCCCTCCAGAGTGCCCCATGCATTCCAGACCCTCCTGCTCCCTCCCCTTCCTCAAAACCAGCCCCTTCCTAAGAATTCTTCTTTCATCCTTCTAGAACACTTCAGAGAGTACTCTCCTATATCCTCCTTGAAAGTGCTCCTGACCCTCTTCAAATAGTACTCCTTCTGTTTCTGTAGAATGCTTCCTCTGTCTTTGCAGACCCTGCTGGTACTCTGTCTGCTCAGCCGCTTTCTAAGACAATCTCCTTCATTCTTCCAGACCACCTGCTCCCTTCCCCCCAGCCCCCTCTTGAAAATGTTCTTTTTATCTCTGGCCATCCAGGAGTGCTCTCTGCTCAGAATTCTCCCTCTTCGCCCAACCCTCTCCTGGAATGCTCACCTGGATCTTAGGCCAGGAGTAGAGGGGCTCCACCTCAGTTGGTACAATGCGGAGGTAGAAGATGCTAGGAAGGATGAAGATGAGGCTAGGGGCTGAAGTGGACCCTGAAGGACAAGCAGGAGGGACAGAAGCCAATGTAAGTTTGGGGTACCAGGCCCGTATTAGGTGGGGTCTGGGATTGGGGTTAGGGGTACTAACCAATAACCCCAAAGATATCCCGGATGGTTGGCACACAAATGACAAGAACATTGACCAAGACAAGCAGGATCAGGGCTATGGCCACGTGTCGTGGCCAGCTGAAGTCTCTGCTTGGGAAGAACAGCTGCTGCAGGGCCCGGCGGATCTGTGGTCAGAGTAGGGCAGGACACCAGTCAGGGCCCACGTGCTGCCTCCCCACTCCATGCGGTCATCTGACTTTAACTCCACCCTCCATCTGAGCACCCATCGTGCCTCCACCCTGTGTGAGATGCCTGATTACCCCTCCGACTATCTACATGTCCCCCTCGTCTGACCACCCATCGGTGCCTCCACCTTCTGAATGAGTATCCCGCCACCCTTCTGACGATCCATGTGTCTTCCTTCTGTCTGATCACCCATTGATGCTTCTACCCACTATCTGAAATCTCTGCCTCCCTGTCTGACCACCCTCTTGTCCTTCCATTCTGTCTTAGATCTCTGCCTCTCTTTTGCCATCTGACTACCTCAGCCTCCCTCCTCTGTCTAGTCATCCCACCTCCCCATCTGAGAGCCTTGGCCCCCCTTATACCTCACTACTTCTGCCTCCACTCTTTTTCTGTCCATCCCTGTTTCTTCATTCTGAGTGTCCATCTCTATGCCTCTACCCTGTCTGAGTATTCCTGCCTCCCTCTTCTGTCTGGCCAGACATCTGTGCCCCCTCCCTCCAACTGACTACCCCTCTCCCTCTCATTCTCTCTGCCCTGACATCTATCCCCCATCTGTCTGACCATCTATTTTTGCGTTCTCTGTCCATCTGCCAACTTTGCCTTCCCTATCTGTCCATCCCTGCCTCCTCCATCCATAAATCCACTCCTATCTCCACACCCCAGTCAGACATCCATGCCTATGCCTTCTACATCCATCCACATCCCTCCACTCCATGGGCCCACCCTCAACCCCACGCACAGGGAACAGCACAACTGGCACAGTGAGAGTCACGGCGAGCAGCACTGCCAGGCGCACACAAAGGATGAGCAGGTCCTGCTGGCTGTACATGTGCAGCATCTCCGCCTCCACGCTATCTGGGATGTGGGACATGGGACATGGGATGCAGGATGTAGTGGGAGCACTAGGACAAGTGTCCCAGAAACACAAACTCATACACACACACACACACACACACACACACACAACAAAATCTACATGTGTGATGTGCACCCTCTGTTTGGAAACTGATGGGTCCAGGGCACGGAGGAAAAGCACTCAGGTTCCTGCCCCAGCAGTCTGCCCACTCCCCACTCCAGCCCCCACCCAACCCTGGCCCCAGCCCCACTCACTGTAAAAGGTGAGGTATCCAAAGGTCGCAGTAAGCCCATACATGCAGAACATGGCCCCAATGGACACGTTGGCCACAGCCTGCATTCTGTGCTTGGAGGGCCTGAGTCATAGAGGTTATGGAACTGTCATGCCCAGACCCCTGGACTTGGTACAGGCGCTTCCAAAGTAGCCTGCACTCTCCAGAGTCCCCTTGTTCCTGAGCTGACATTCAGCTGGTACATGCTGGGATGCCCATCTCTACCTCCCCTGTGTGATTAGCCACGCCTCCCTCTGTCCAGCCATCTCACCCCATATGACCATCTTTGTCCATCTCCTCTGTCTGCCCATCTCTGCCTTTCCCTCACATCTGACCATCCATGCTGTGCCCCCATCTGATCATCCACACATCCCCCACCATATAATCCCTGCTCCCTCTTTTGTTCACCCATCCCCCATTCTATCTCCCCATCCCCATCTCCTCATCCCCATCCACGTATGCTACACCCTCCTTCTGATCATTCCTGCCTCCCCACTCTGTCCATTCACACTCGTACAGGATGTTAAAAGTAGAATATTTAAGCCCTAATCAGTAAAAAGTCACCGCCCTGCATTCCCCAAGGCCACTTCAACAGCCCCCCACCACCGGCACCAACTAGCCACCATCAAGCTACAGTACAAGGACCACTTGAGGGGCTGTCGGACATTATGACTCTCCTACCAGTTGCTGGCCCATCACATATGCCCACTTGCCTGCCCACTCACCGGCAGAGCTCTGTGTAGATGGGCAGCACCTCAGGGTGACAGACGAAGGCAAAAGCCATAATGGGCACCGTGTAGAACATCTAGGGGAATGGCCCAAATACATGAGGTTAGAGCCTACAGGGTTATATCCCCTCCTCATCCGCCTGACCCCACCATTGCACTCCATATAAGACACACGGAAGCCCCCCAATATCTGATGCCCAGCTCCACTGTGAACAGAGTGGACCATGTGACGGGACCAGAGGGCCTAAGTGTGGTGCAAGCTCCAAACACATGCCTGCACACCCACCTGTGAGTCAACTGTGAACATATGGGCCTCACAGCTTCTGTTGAGTCCCTGGATGGGAAGGGCCGTAGGGTTCTTGCTCTCCACTTCCGTCTCATTGAGACCTACAGGACAGCCAAGCTGGAACTTCTTATAGATGACCTGGGGGAGGGTGGGGAAGCGAGGTCATGGGGAAGGCTATGACCCAATGTTCCAAACTCTTGCTTCACTTTTTCATGTTCTTCTCTTTCAGACTCACCGAGATGAGAAAAAACAGCATACAGGTCAAAGAGAGACCGCTGGTATATCCCAGGTAGCCTGCAAGAGGTAATATAGAGAGCCTCAGAAATCCAGGGACTCCCTACAGCAAATATCAAGCCCCAGTTTGGCCTTCAAGGCTACCTCATCCCAGTTAGGCCACATGTTGCACAAGCTTTTACTTCTTCCTGAACCAGCCTCCTCTCCACAGCAAACTCCTATTTATCTGTTAAAACCCACATCAAATAAGCTCACCCCTGGTATTCCATAGCCCTTGAAAATGGGGATTTTCTCAATCTGGCTCCCTTTTTCTGACTCCACTATCCAATGAACAACACAGGAAGCCTCTTACCCAAGTGTCTCATGAGGGCCAGTGGCAGGATGATTAACACACTGACAATGATGATGAGGAGGTTTCCCTTCAAGAACCAGCCCCTAGGGAGACAGGCAAACACAGTGACTAGCTGCCTGCCAAAGAAAACTGTCAGGCAGACAGTCATAAACGACAGCCGGACACACAGATTTCTACCTGCAGTCAGGGGAGGTGAGCTGACGTCTCAGCTGTGAGAAGCCATTCAGGTGGTCACAGTGACAAATGGCACAATAGGATTGACAGAAACAACCAGACTGATTATCAGACTGTCAGTCAGACACCGTCAAAGGGACACAGCTAAGAAAGAACACACGCACAGCTGGACAAAACTGTGCCATCAGACTCGCCAGCAGACATACAACCAGATGGGCAGAAAATGCCCCAAATCAGTGAGACTCACACAGTCCAACACAGAGTACCAGACACAGAGTGAGTCATGACCCTGGTGTGTCTGACAGGCAGAACAACAGTCTGATGATCTGGTAGTCAGGCAATGATGCAAAGTCAGACAAGAAGTCAGGAACACACACATGTGGTTTTTTGAACAGGTCAAGGTTTGTCGAATATCTAAAAGTAGCCAGGCCAACTTGGCCATATAGCCAAAGACCGAACTAGAGACAAAATCAGCCAGCTGGCTATACTGTTGGAACCAAGTTCAAAAAAAGAGTGGAAACTGTACAGATATTGGAGGGAGGTACCCAGGTAAGACAGTTACACAAAATCAGCTGAAAAACTGCTCATTTGTTCAAAGGAATTTTATTAATTGCCTGCCATGTTCCAGGCATTCACACACTATCTCATACACACAGTTACACAGAAATAAACCAACAAAGCACCATTGGCCATACATATACAGTGGGAGATAATTATAATAATTAGACACACCTAGTCACACAGATTATCAGATACCTAAATGGCTTCAGAATGAAACCAAAGATCTAACAGGATACACAGATTCAGCCATTATATACAAACAACTGAACAGATTTAGCTAGCAGATGGATCCAAAATCAAACATACAGTCAACTAGACGCATACGCAGAACATCAGTCAAACACACACGGCTGGAACCATAGTACAGAGGACATATAGTCAGAGTAGAGGATCACACACACTCAGCCAGAGAGAATTTGCCAGAAAAAAATGGTTGCCAAATTAAACACACAGGTGGGATTCTACTGGAACATACAGTTGGAGCAAATCACATATACGTAGTTGGCACCACAGTTCGCTGCACACACACGGTTGCAGTTAGTGACCGTGCACTTCGAGCTAGACAGATTTCCGCCAGCCTGATGGACCCTGAATCAAACAGAATCTGCTGGACAGGGAAAGTCAGAGTAAGCAAATGTCAAACACACATGGTTGGGATCACAGCATTCAGAACACAGCTGTAGTCAGTTGTCACACAGCTGGCCACAGAATCTGCCAGTACAGCAGTCCAGAACCAAATCCACAGAGTTTAGGTCTACTCGATATGTACAGTCGCCTGGTCAGTATCAGAGTGTACTGGACATACGGAGTTGGCTACCCGACAGAATCAGCCAGAACAAGTCACAAAAATCAACGCGTGGTCTGCTGTATAGTCAGATCAACGGTCACACTTTCTGTCGGCATCATAATATGTTAAGAATCACAGTCTGACCAGACTGTCCAGCCCAACAATCTCTGAACACCTAGGAGTCAACTGAGCACAGAGTTGAAGATGGCAGCCAGACCGCACAGGTAGAGTCAGTGGCCTGCAGGCCAGAGCTAAGGGGTGTTTCTCACTCACCCCTCAGGGTCCATGTCCAAGAAGGTGCCGATAACCAGAGGGAGTTCGGATTTGATGATGAACAGGTAACTGGACATGGCTGGTGCAGGTGGGGGGAGGTATAAGCAGAAGGATTCCCCTCATCCTCCCAGCCCAGCCTGAGGAAGCCCACCCCACCTCACCCTCTTCCCCCAAGCTGATCCCCTACCTCCCAGAGTCCTCACCCCCAACATTGTGCAGACAGATCACCGCAGCCACCACTACTTTCCCTGCAGGCCCCAGCGCCCTCTGTCCCAGCTGCTCATAGGCTCGGATGCCTGGGGTAGGGAGACAGGAAGGAATGCGCTGTGAGTCCAGGAGGCTAGGCAAGGGGTAAGGAACTGGGTGGGGGGTGGAAGGGAGCAGTTGAGGGTCAGGGAGCTGAGGAACTGGGGCTTGGGGTAATTGGATCTGATTGATGGAAGCTGGAGATGAGGGTTAAGCAGTTAACTTGGGCTGGGCTTGCAGTGGAGCCTGGGAGGTGGGAATCTGTGACCAGAGAAAAGGTTGGGGACCAAATGTGGGTAGTGGGTCGTGGGATTCTTGGGTTGTGAAGCTGGCTTCCACAATTAGGGGGAGCTGGAGACTGAGGAGTGGAGGTGAGAGGTGGAGTAATCTGGGTGTGGGGAGGGTCTGAGGAATGAGGCTTGACGCCAGACTGAGGGTGAGGGGTGAGGATTGAGAAGAGGAGATCTGGGAGCCCAGATAAGTTCTGAAGGCCAAGGTGCGGTTTGAGGTCTGGAGTCCAGGGAGTTAAGTATGGGGTCTGGGGTCCTGGGTCCAGGATCTGGGATCCATGTGGTACTTTCAGAATCTAGGGTTTGGGCTGAGGTCTAGGGTCTCAGGTCAGAGGGGTAGATCCAGAGTCTGGGGTCCAAGATCTGCATTGATCTCTGGCCTTACCTACAACACCGGCACAGGTCAGCAGGAGATGGATGGAATATGAAGATAGAAACGCAATGCATAGCAGCAGGGCCCTGTGGCAGATGGCACAGCTCAGACTTGGCCCCCAGGCCTCCTGCATGTCCCACACAGCACCCCTGCCCCCTGGCCCAGGCCACCCCGGCCGCCCAAGACTCACAAGAAGAAGAGGACCCCTGTGTGAGCCATGGCATAGGCCAGTCCCAGGATGCCACTGCCCATGATGGCGTTGCTGAGATTGAACACGGACATTCCAAACGATGTCTTCCCTTCGAACTGCAGGTAAGGGCCAGGCCGGGCACACATGGGGAAGGAGATCAGGTAACGGGACCAGCACTGGGGCCCAGGAAAGACTAGGGGAGAAGTGACCAGGGCGGGGAGAAGCCCAGAAAGGACTATAGGACGGAAACTAGGAAGGAAAAAAAGTGGAAGCCAGGGAGAAGCTGGGGAAGCAAGAGCTAGGAAGGAAGAACTAGGAGGAACTTTGGAGGGGAGCAGCTGGAAATGGAGAGGAACAGGGGAGGAGGGCGGAGCAGCCACCAGAGGCAAAACAGCGAGGGAGGAGAGTGGCTGGGGGACCGGAGTGGCTGGGGACAGGAAATAGCCAGGCAGGGAACCCCTGGGAAGAGGGAACAGTAGGGGAAGAGATGAGCTGGGCAAGGTGCAGCCAGGACAGATCCTATGAGGTCACTCACATCCATGAACTCGATTGGCTTCCTCCCAGGAGCAGGAGGATGGCTGGGCAGGAAGCCCTCGCGTTCCTGCCTGTAGCTGGAGAAGGCAGGGAAATTGGGGCTGGTGAGAGGGTAATCCTGACCTCTAACCTTTGTCCCCCTGGGCCCCCGACTCACCCCAGAGCATCCGCAGGGAGGGCTCCGTTCATCTTTGGGTCCTGAAGTTCCATCCTGTGGGCAGAGAAATGGGGGTGGGGATCAGAGATGGGGGGGCTACAAAGTAGGGAGAGCTAGATGAATAGGGTAGGGGGTCAGACAGAGACAGATGGAGAAACAGAAACAGAGGTGAGGCAAGGGGAACAGGAACAGAGGGATGAGAGAGACTGAGAGATAAATGGAGAGACTCGAAGACAACAGTGAGAGGACGACAGAAAGAGATGAGAGGCAGAGAAGGGAATCGGAGGGGGAGGGATGCCAACAGTTACTCAGACAGGCAGAAAAAGAGGGCAGCGAGAGACAAATAGAGGGGGAGAGGGGCAGAGACTGAGAGAGAAAGAGAGAGAGAGAGAAAGACCGACCCCACAGCAGACGAGATGGCCATTTGGAGCTGGGATAGCCTGTCCTTCCAGAACCCACACTCACTCTGTCTCTCTTACTGTCTCTTTCCTTGCCACCTCCCCCGGCCCCCCCTTCCCTCCACCCTCACCGCTTGGCCAAGCCTCTTACTCCTTACAGGGACACGTGTCGGCCCAGCTGCCCCACCCCTCCTAACGCCCCCTACCCCCCCCCCCTCCCAGCCTGGGCCCGAGCCTGAGCCCAGAGCTGATGCAAGCTGTTGCAGGAGCTGGAGGTGGGGGGCCAACTTGGTGACCTTAACCCCCCACCCCCACCCCATGCTGCAAACTGCCCTCCGCCACAACTCTGAATATCCTCACTAGAGGCCAAAGACAATTCTCCAATCAGAGCCTCCTTCCAGGGATAGAAGTGACCCAGGGACCCCCACTTAATCCCCCTTTTAGGGATTAGATTAGTATTTTTCTCAGACCCCTGTCAAGTCCTAAACACTCGTTCTTCTGGCAGAAATAACTTTAGAGACACTTCCAGACTTAAGATCCTTCTTGGTCTTGGGGTGTCTCAGGAACCTGCTCTGAGCCCTAATCTCCCCCTCCTGACGATGAGCTATCTCAGAAACCTGCATCAAAAGCTCCATCCCAAGGCCTGATGTGTTTCCTGGGGTGGAGGTGCTCCAGGAGGGGCCCCTGTCTTCTGGATGGAGTGTCTCTGAAGATACCCCCTCACCCCGCGCGCGCGCGCGCGCGGGCGGGCGCGCGGGCGCCCAGAGCTCACTTCCTGGGAGTGCAGTATCTCAGAAACTCCCATTCAAGGTCCCCATCATTGCTAAAAGTGCCTCTGAGAAACCCCCTCCCCAAGCCCCTAATCCCCTAACTGGGAAGGGGAGGGCTCTCAAGGAGTCCCATCCTCAGTCGCGAGCACTCTCTGGAGACTCTCAATCACTTCTGAATTCACTTCCTGGGAGCTAGGTACCATTCAATTCTCCACTAGGGCTAAAAATGTCTCCAGGGGAACCCCCCTCCCCGGAGGTTCCCCCAGAGAACCTCTCCCAGGATCCCCACTCATGCCTCGGGGTCTCCGGAGCCCCAACCCGGCCAGTATCCCCTCCTCACCTCCCTGCTCCTCTCAGCTCCTGAAGCCACCGTAACTCACTAGGGCTCTGGGACCCCACGGCCCCGGCAAGGCTCCCCTTCAGCGGACCCTGCCCCCGCCCCGCCCCGTGGCCAATCAGCTCCTCCGCGCTTGCTAGGTGGCTAATCAGCGCAGCCCGCGCCGCATCTGGCCCGCGGATTATTTTTTTTTTCTAGGAAGAACTTTTAATTTTAATTCAGTTTCCCTCCATCTGGCTCTCGGCTGAGGACAGGGGGTGGGGGAGGAGGGCGCCCTCCTTCACCTGCACCCACGTGGAGAGAGACCGAGGTGTGTGGGGGCCTTGGGTAGGGGGAGGTGGACAGAAAGATTGAGGGGGTAGATCCACACTTAGAAGGACACGCAGGCAGAGGCAACTGACTCAGGGATCAGACACACGGAGGATGCAGAGAGGAGAGACAGACATCGTAAGGGAAACGATCACAAATAGAGAAAGGCGGGCAGGCGACACAATACAAGGACAGACAACAGAGAGGGCAGAAAGACAGCCATGTTGAGGAGTGGTCGATAGGCAGAGGGGCAGCCATGGGGAAAAAAAAGAGAGGTGCAGACAGACTCAGAAGCAGACGGGGGAGGGGGGGAGGCCTCCTCAGAAGCATCTGGAGGAAGGCGACAGGCAGTCAGGCCCAGTAATAAACAGGAGACGCAACTGGCAGACAGACAGGTGGACACAGCCAGACACATCCCCAGAGGCTGGGAACAGACAGACACACCAGCAGAGAGAGACAAGGGGAAAGAGGGAGTGGTTGAGGTAGGGAGACACCTAGAGGGACAGATGACGACAGGCAGAGGGAGAGTCAGATTCAGGCAGAGGGACAGACAGGGTAGATGGACAGACCTGGGAGCAGCAGTGCGACAGGTGCAGGAAGACACAGCCAGGCCACTATGGGCTGACCTCAGAGAGAGAGCCTAGCTTAGGCAAAAAAAAGTGCTGGACCCCAGCCCAGGCATTGGGTGGGGATTGTCCACACCCTAACTGAGGAGCCCCACTGTCTGTCTGTCTGTCTGCCTTCTATGTGGGTCTGTCTGTTCACTCTCATCCAAGCATGTGACAGGCATGTCTGTCCCAGGCAAAGCATGTGTCTCCTGCACAGAGTCAGGAGGATCGGACTTGGGGTCCGGGCCCAACTCCACTGGGCTGCTTGAGGCCCTGGTGGACAAGAGGCCTCTGTCTGGGCCTCTTCACCCTCCTGCCCATCCCCCACAGGGAGCACAGAATTCCCGGAAAGGCCAGGGGCTGGCTGGGGCTTCAAAGCTAGCCTAGATGCCCCCACCCTACCCGCAGTCGGAGGAGGGTGAGGGATGGGGCGGTTACTTCCCCCGCAGCAGGAGAGAACACTCAGGGGTCACAACCCCATCCAGGGGCTCAGAGGTAGAGGCCGCCTCACCCATCACCCACAGAAGCACAAACTTGCACTCAGACTCACAGCCACACACAGAGAATATGGGCTGACATAAGAACACTCACAGACTGCGCATGGAGAGCCCAGGTCACATTGAGAGTACAGTCACATACTCAACAGCCACACCAAACGACTCACTATTCCAGGTATCATCACCCCCAGCCTCAGCGTCGCGTCCAGAGAACACAGACTGACACGCGATGGGCTCGGGCTGATTTACAGCCCCTCTAGACTCATGGACATCATCACCCAGGGACTCAACAGCCATACCCTAGGGAGCCGACAGGCAAATCGCACACAGACTCACAGCTGCACACAGAGCACACAAATATGATTTCCTACAGCCGACAACATCATGCGTGGGCCCAGTGTCTCACAAATCAAATCAGAAGAGACACATATAGGGGTGCACAAACAGGGAAAGCAGGGAGGCAGAGAGTACACTTACTGTCATTACAAAGGGGGAAATCCAGAAAATACATCTCAAACTGCATGAAGAGGAAACAAAGGAACCAGAGAGTACACAAACAGCAGCACCAAAAGAAACACACACACCTACACTAGCTCACCACAGACAGACACAAACAGGGTGGCAGAGAAGAAAGGCGCACAGACACAGGAGACACACGCCTACGGGCAAGACAAACACACTCAGCGCCCATCAGCATTACGAAGGAGACATGTAAACACCCAAGGAACATACACACGACCCCATAGAGACGAACTGCGCAAACAGACCACCGTTGCCATAGTGACACACCCAGTTGCCATAAAGGGAACACAGGAGTTGGACAGGCAGCCATGGTCACAAGATACACCCAGGCAAGTTGCATAGGAAGACACAAGTGGAGCTCACATACGTGTGTTTGTGGCTGAGAACATGTACAGGCAGATGAGATACATTGAGGGTATTCAAATACACACCCACACACCCACACACCCACACACACACACACACACACACACACACACCACAGAGTCTCCCCTTGTCTATCCCGGCCTATTCTGATGTCTCTCTCCTCTCATGGTCCTCCTCCCCCTAGAGCCATTACACATCTGTGCTAGAGGCTGGCCAGGGAAAGAGACACCTGTTGGCAGAGGCCTTGGCCTACATGGCTATGGTATGTGTGGCGGGTGGGGTTGGGGGGGGGTGGAGGCTAGGCAGATGTCTAGATTTCAAGAGAAGTCTGAAGCGTCCTGCCCAAAAAAGCTAGTATACCTTGGACAACAAACAGATACCCCCATCCACCACCTCCCAGCAGCAGTGTCCTGCCCTGATCATTCCCTGGCCCTCCAACATTGCCCAGTGCAGGGCCGCCAGGCACACAGCAGGTGCTCAATAAATGCCACTTATCAAGTGCCATATTATCATCATTCTTATTTTTATTTCTGCCAAGTGAACTCTTCTCCTGGAGGGACAAACCTGCACCCAGCTCCGCACCCTATAGCTTAGCTAAGTTTCACGGCACTGAAAATGGCAAGTGTTCAACATATGCTGGTAGGAGGGAAAACAAAGGGAAAGGGAAATCTGGCTGCGGAGGGAGGGCAGCTTGCTTTAGAAGGAACAGATGTCTTTAAGCTTAACCAAGGCCTTGAGACTGTGCCAGGGATAAGAATGCTTTGTTAATTCACCGAAGTAAGGTCCTTTCTCGGGGTCATTTAAGGCTTTTGTTGGTTCAGTAAAGCAGACCCTTGTGTGACGTTTGGGATTCCTATCGAGTCTATTAAAAGTCGGCTTGCGTTCCTGTCGGTTCTTATAAGCAGATCCCTGCTTTTCATTAAAACAGGTCACTGCTCAGCAGCCTTCAGGGGAGGGAGCCACAGAGCAAAGCAGTTAACACCAAGAGCTTTCCCCGCTCTGCCACTTACTAGCTGTGTGGCCTGGAGCATATTCTGAAACCTCTCTGTTTCAGCTTCCCCCCGCGGCATAGTAACACCTAACTCTTAGGGCCCCTGGGAAAACCCGAGTGAATTAACACAGGTAAAGCGCTGAGAACAATGCCTGACACACAGTAATTGCTCAATAACATATTTGTGAAAGGAATTAATGAATTCTTCTCCGCCTGTGAATGCAACCCCCTACTGGGCTGCATTTAGGATTCTAATCTCCCCTTTCAGGCAGGCTCCCCACTGAGAGACTCTTCCGTCCCTCAAAGCAGCCCCGGGGCAGCAAGGCTTTTTTGAGTCTGTGTCTAGTCCCCTGCACCTGGACCACCCCCGTCTTTCCCTCCCCCCGGTTAGATGCCCTCCGGTACAGAACTGGCCTGGCAGCTCCCAGCTCCTTGACCTCTTCAGGAGGCTGAGGGGAGGACACCTTTACACTCAGTGGGGTGCCGGGTGGGAGCTGCAGGCCGACACCCTACTTCGGGAAAAGCCTGGGGAGTTCAGAGCCTGGATCCTGTCCCCCAATTCCCCCGGGCCCTGCTGGAGGAAGCAAGTTTCTTTGCAAAAAATTAAACATCCTCTTTGTGAGAGGCAAGAAAACAGGACGTGGGAAGCATCCCACAGGGTGAACATGGGCCCCCAATGCCTGGCACCCCCTCCTCTCTGTGGAGCAGAGGCCAGGTGGCTTGAACCCTTGCTTTCTCACACTTGCTCACCTCTGCAGGGGAGCCGTTGTTCCCACCGCCCCCACAAGGCCCTGGAGCGCTGCCACCAGCTCTTGCTTCCTCCCTGGCTCTCGGGATTCCTCCAGGAAGTGCTTTCTCCGTGTCTCTGCTTGTCTGTCCACAACTCCCAGGGCCTGGCATAAATGCAGAGCGCACCACTGAGGAAAGAATAAAGGACCAAGGCAACAAAAGCGTGGATTCAACAAACATCTACTGCATGCCACCTGTATGCCAGGCCCTGTTCCAGGGTCGGGAGGCAGCGGTGAAAGGGACAGAACAAAATTCCCACCTAGTGAAGCTCATATTTCTAAGGAATGATGAATCAATCGTTCAGTTCTTTGAATACTCACCAAGCTTGTTCTCACTTCAGGGTCTTTGCACTCGGTGTTGCCTGTGCCTGGAATGCTCTTCCTCCAAGTATTCCTAGGGTGCGTTTCCCTTTAGGTCTCAGCTCAAATGCCACCTCCTCAGAGAAGCCCTCCCTGACTATGCTGTCTAAAAGAAAAATTCGGGGCACCTGGGTGGCTCCGTCGGTTAAGCGTCCGACTCTTGGTTTCGGCTCAGGTCATGATCTCACAGTTCGTGAGTCTGAGCCCTGCATGGGGCTCTGTGCTGACGGTGCGGAGCCTGCTTGGGATTCTCTGTCTCCCCCTCCCTCTGTTCCTCCCCTGCTTGCTGTCCATCTCCCTCTCAAAACAAATAAATAAACTTTAAAAAATAAATAAAATAAAAGAGCAACTCAAATCCTCTGCTACTCTCCATCGCTTTCACCCTACTTTATTATTCATCATGGATTTTATCACCACCTGACAAACATTATATATTTACATACACGATAGTATGTTTAATTTAGTACAGTTATTTTACTAAGTAAATGTATATAGATACCAGCGTATTTATATATATCAGCATACACATTTACATATTATATGCATAAGATATGTGTATTATATGTACATGATACAAAATGCATAAATAGGTTATATATTTTCTTATATTTACATGTAACAGTATATTTATATTTATTATATTTCTTACTAACATATAACTTATATACTAGTGGATGTTATACATCACTATATTTCTATATAATCACATACATATCAAGCAGCACATATGTTTATATACCTAATGTAATCTATATTCTCCCTATATATCTACAACCTGGGGATAATTACAGTAACTTCTTCATGTGGTTGTTATAAGGATTAAAATGAGTTCAAGGAAAGAATTCAGCAGTGCACTAGAGCCAAGCACAGGTTTGCAGACTACTTGTTCCATTTTCAGGAATCCTGTCAACCAGTTGGTAAAGAGCTATTGTTTAAAATGAAATAATATAAACTTACAATTAAATAAGTTAGTTTTTTAAAAGGTGATATTCATGGGGCGCCTGGGTGGCGCAGTCGGTTAAGCGTCCGACTTCAGCCAGGTCACGATCTCGCGGTCCGTGAGTTCGAGCCCCGCGTCAGGCTCTGGGCTGACTGCTCAGAGCCTGGAGCCTGTTTCCGATTCTGTGTCTCCCTCTCTCTGCCCCTCCCCCGTTCATGCTCTGTCTCTCTCTGTCCCAAAAATAAATAAACGTTGAAAAAAAAATTTAAAAAAATAAAATAAAAGGTGATATTCAAAACTTGTCACTTCCTGATTATTTTACTACATTTCATTCTTTATGCTCTTGAGGAAATTTACCCCTATTTGAACTGTATGGTAGAAATATTACATAATGGTGCACTACCGCCATCTCTTCCGAACTCTGTGTTCCGTGACTACACTTTGGTAATTTAGAATCTGAAAGGACGATACTATGGAACCCATGTAAAACTGGCAAATGTGAGAAGTCAGGGCTTCCCCCCCCCCTTTCTCCCCGCCCAGAGAATCGCTTGTTAGTCATTTACCAGCACATCACTGAGAGCACTTTAGGTGCTTTGGCACATTGTAAACGCTATAATGAATGTTTCCATTATTCTATTTGCTTGTGCACTGGGTCGCATGATCCTTTTTTGTGGGTCGAAGTTCAAAACGTTTGAAGAACACAGAATTACAAAAGGACAGACGCTGTGCTAAAGTACACGCATTTAATCCTCCCAATAACTCTGTGAAGCCTATATTAGTGATCCCCATTTTACAGAGGGAGAAACTGAAGTTCTGAAAGGGTACAATTGAAGCAGCGCTATGAATTAGCTGACGTGGATTCGAATTTTGGCGCACAGCGGCTTCAGCGCTTTCGCGCACTAAATTAACGCACTTTCCTCACGCTCACGTTTGCGACCCTAGCAGTAACTTCACCTCGCGCCACGCCTAAAAGGAATGGGTGCCGTCGTGCTCGTTGCATCTTGGGAAATGTAGTCCCCAGTGAACCCGACGGTCCAAAAACACGAGGGGCGGGGAGTAAAGCGATCTTAGCCTTGGAACAGAAGAGTCCGTTCCAGAGCCTCGCGACATTTCGGCGTCCCGGTGCGCGATTTCAGCGGCTTGGGTCTTGCCCGTTGCATGCTGGGAACGGCAGTCCGCGAGACCGGCTACGTCGACACAAGATGACGGGGCTCACGTCGTACGTTCAGGTTGGCCCCGCGTCGCGCCGGAGCCTTCGCGTTCCGCGATGACAGGCCCCCCACGCTGTGGGGGCCCTTAGGCATGCGCGACAGGCATTCGGGTTGACTGAGAACACAAACTGAATCAGCCTTGCGACTTTTGGCCGGTCTGCGCTCTCGCCGAGGCTCGGGCTGCTCACGGACCGGTCTCCTTCGTCCCCCTTCTCCCCACTCCGAAAGCTAAGGTAGGCCCTGGGGTGCGGAGGATGGGGGTCCAGGCCGAGACGGTTGAGGCACACCTGCTCTGTCCCGCCGACGAGGGAAGGAGAGAAGTTCGCCTTCCGTGCTGCAGCCGCGTAGTCTGGGCGCCTGGTGCCGGGTGGGCTCCAGACCCAAGGTTTGTCTTTAGAAGGGAACCGCTGTGCGGGGTGGACGGAGGGGTGAGGGTGGGGGCTCAGGGGTCCAGATATCGGCGGAGCCTCCTTGAGTGGGGTCCGGTGGTCCCAATGGGGACATGGACGTTGAGGTAATGATGCGAGATCCGGAGTGTGGCCAGAGGACTGTTTAACGGAGGGGGCGGGTAGGTCGCATGAGGGTAATGAAGGTCTGATGGGCGTGTTACCGGGGAATCAGTGGGGGCTAATAGGAGTGTTTTAGTCAACATGCTCACGGGGGCGGGGGTGTGTTCATTGATTAACGAAGGGATAGTAGAATGGACAACTAGAAAGAAATTGGATAATTGGAGGTAGATGGGGTGTGATCTGTGATCCCTGAGGGATTGCTGGACGTGTGTGGTATTAAACAGGTTCATGAAGAGCGGCAGGCGATAGTAATAAAAAGGATAATGGTGAAGCAGTGGAGGGGATAATAGAGGCCAGTGGGAGTCATGATCAAGGAACTAATGGGGTCAGTGATCAAAGAAAAGTGAATGAGAGGTTGAAGGTGGGTTGTAGTCACGGGCTTTAGGTAACCAGGGCATGATAATTGTGGAATTAATGGGAACAGAGTGAGCAAAGGGAGGGTAATAGTAAGCTGCTGGATGTGATCATCAAGTGATTATTGATTGGGCGCTTGGGTGGCTCAGTTGGTTAAGCATCTGACTCTTGGTTTTGGCTCACATGATCTCACAGTTCATGGGTTCGGGCCCCACGACAGGTTCTTTACTGACAGCGGGGAGCCTGCTTGTGAATCTCTGTCTCCCTCCCTCTCTGACCCTCCCTGGCTTGTGTGCTCACTCGCTCTCAAAAAAAGAAATAAAAATTTAAAACTTAAAAAAGTGATTATTGAGGGGGCAAGGTGGGCATTGAGGGAGAATGGGGAACTGATGGTCATCAGGGATTAACGTGGTAATGAAGGGATTATAGGGGACTAATGGTGTGATATATGAGGGATCAGTTGGAGGGCTGAGTTAATGGGAGCTGATAAATCATAGTCACCGAGAGCTTAATGGGGAGTTAATAGGCCATGATCCTCTATGTATTAATGGAGCTTGATAAGGATGTAGTAATAAAGGAGTTACTGGGGACCTAATCATTTCGGGATTAATGGGGAATGGTGTGGAGAGAGATTAAGGGGGTGAGGAGTACAAGGAGGTAGTATTAGGATAATGAGGGTGAAAGCAAGGGATTGACAGCAGGATGATAGGGCTGTGTGAATCTAGGGGCCATGAAGACAGCTGGGGAGATGGTCAGTGAGATGTTAATGGTGGGTGGAGAAGGGTTCAAAGTGAGAGTTGTGGGGCTAAGTGTGTGCAGCATGGGTGGCAGCAGTGGGAGGTCAACAGGGTCAGTAATGGGTCATCTAGAAGTGTTGGGTTTGGGGGATCTGTGGGGTGAGTGGGGGGATCTTTGAGGGAGCAGTAGAGCCTTAGAATTCAGTGATGGGGTCCCTCGGGCCTTGTGAGGTCAGTGGGGTCAGTGACCGGGCTCCACTTTTCCCATCTGCTGAGTGAGCTGTCATGGGGCTCATGGGGAGTTTGTGTGGTTCTCACTGCCCTGCAGAAATAGGTGGGAGCCCACTCACCCAGTTACTGATATAGGGCGGCATCAGCTTACTGTTGGCAGGTCCCTGGGCAAACAGCGTGAGATGGGACGGACATCAAAGGACAAGCGGGATGTCTACTACCGCCTGGCCAAGGAGAATGGCTGGCGTGCCCGCAGTGCCTTCAAGCTGCTACAACTTGATGAGGAATTCCAACTCTTCCAAGGTCCCCACCTGGCGGGCGAGTCACCGGGGGATGGGGTGGGCAAAGGGAATGGACAAGTGGGCCATGTCTGCAGAGCTTCCTGTGGTAGGTGGGCTGACGTGGAGAGTCTGTGGGACAGGGGACAGGTAGGAAGAGGGACAGGTGCTTGAAAGGAGTTGGGCATGGATAGAATGTGGGAGAGGGGTGAACTTTGCAGGGCTCGAGGTTGGGGAGGTGGGTGCAACTGACCACTACACCTTCCTGTGTGTGCTCAGGCGTGACACGGGCAGTTGACCTGTGTGCAGCCCCGGGCAGCTGGAGCCAGGTGCTGAGCCAGAAAATTGGGTGAGTGTGGAGTCCCAGATGGGGTGGCCGGGAGGGGAGGGTAGGCCAGGTCAGGGATGAGCCAGGAGTGAAAACCAGGTTGACATGGGCCATGCTGTCTGCAGGGGTCAGGGCTCCGGCCATGTGGTGGCTGTGGACCTTCAGGCGATGGCTCCATTACCAGGTGTGTTACAGATCCAAGGGGACATCACCCAGGTAAGAGCATGGCTGGGGGCGTTGGGGTATATCTGGGGCGAGAGCCCCTCCAACCTGGGGGCTATGGAGAGTGGAAAAGAAAGAGCAAGAGAGCATAACCTGAGAGAAGCCAGAGAGAGCGTAGCAGTGGAGAAACAAGATCCGGCAGGTCGCCATCACAGAGACAGCCAGAAATGACAGTACTAGGTCCCGAGAGATGGAGCCCAGTCTTAGACCGGCAAAGCCTGAGGGTCTGGCTGACCCAGCGTTGCTGGCTAGGGCCGTGGGCAGGTGGGGTAAGAGGGCTGCGGACAGGGGGCCTGGGACCACTCATCCTCCCTCTCTTCCATAGCTGTCCACTGCCAAGGAGATCATCCAGCACTTTGAGGGCTGCCCCGCGGACCTAGTGGTGTGCGACGGGGCTCCCGATGGTAAACAGCAGGGGTTGGGAGGCCAGGCGGGGGCCCTGTGTGTGTCCTCCTCTGTGGCTCCCACCTCTGTTGGCTTCTTCACTATTTCAGCTACTCCCTGCCTCTCCCCTCTACTCTCAGCTGTTCCCCGCATCTATTAACTTCTCCCTACCCCTGCTTCCTGGTCTCTGCCTCTCTCTCCACACCATACCATTTTGGTTTTGTCTGTTATCTCCCTTCCCTTTGCTCATCTCTCACCTGCAATTGTCTATTTCTATTGTACTATGTGTTCATTCATTTTTTTTCAGTCAGCCATTCATTCAGTGCACATTTATTGAGCGCCCGTTGTGTGTCGGGCACTGTTCCACACATGGGAAAAATATTTGTGAATAAAATTCCACTAATCTGATCTCATAGACCTGATGTTCTAGTGGAAGCATATGGAAAAGAAACAAATGATAGCCATGTATCATGTGAAGAGGTGAGTGGTACCATGAGGAAATCAATGAAAAGGAGGAGGAGACAGGAAGTGCCTGTTGGAATTTTAAGTAAAGTGGATGGGAAGGCCCCCCCACCCTGACTTTAACACAGAGACCTAAAGGAGGTAAGAGAGTAGGTCAAGGGCATATCTGGAGAAAGAACAATCTGGGCAAGAGGACCAGCCAGTGCAAAGTCCCCAAGGTAGGAGCATGTTGGGCATGTATGAGGAATAGCGAGGATATCAGTGTGGTTGGATCAGAGTGAGGGGAGAGTGGTAGGAGGTGAGGTCAGAGAGTTGACAGAGGGCAAGATCCCGTGTGGGTCCTTGTGGGCCACAGTGAGGACTGTGGCTTTTTCACTGAGATGAGAGCTCGGAGGAAACCAGGAGAGGGTTGTGAGCAGAGGACAGCCATGCCTGACTCAGGTTGTAACAGGATCCCTTTGGCTGCTGTGAACAGTGTGAGGGTCGAGGGTGCAAGGAGGAGGCCACGGCAGTAGTCCAGGGAAGCGATGACAGTGGTAGCGGTGGTGGAGACGGGAAGAGGGTTGATCCAGGAGATCTTTTGAAAGTACAGCCGACCGGACTTGCTAATATTTGAACGTGGATGTGAGGAGAGAATGGAAGGTGTATGGTACTAAGGCTTTTGGCTGGATCAGCTGGAAGGATCGGATGAGATGGGGAAGATGGTGTAAGGAGTGGAGTTTGAGCAGGCAGGTCAGGAGTCTGGTCTTGGACATGTTGAGTCTGATCTATAGTCAGGCGTTCAGGGGAGCAGTCTGGGTTGGAGGTAGAAGTGATGGTAATGGTACTCGTGTAGGAATGCCTGGCTGGCTCAGGCAGTAGGGCGTGCGAGTCTTGATCTCGGGGTTGTAAGTTCGAACCCCATGTTGGATGTGGAGATTACTTTAAAAAATAAAATCTTTGAAAACAAATTAATGATACTTATGTGTAAGGTTGTTTTGAAAATTAAAATGAGTAAGGGTTGGGAGGTCAAAATAAGCCTCCAGTTGGCAGATATTACTTTGCAAGCAGAACCTTAGCAGTGAAAGAGCCTGGGATATGCTTTTAGCATTCTGACTTCTCTGGGACAGGAAGATGGCCAGAACTGGATGGCTCCCCCTAATACTGTTCCTCTTGCTGCAGTAACTGGCCTCCACGATGTTGATGAGTATATGCAGGCCCAGCTCCTCCTAGCTGTGAGTAACCTTGGCTGCCCCTGCCTCAGTTTGGACCCCTCATGCCCGTCTCCACCTCAGCCTTAGCCATTTGTCCCACCCACAGGCTCTGAACATTGCTACACACGTCTTGAAGCCAGGGGGCTGCTTTGTAGCCAAGGTAAGTCTCAGAGAACCTGGTGAGGGGTCAAGAGAGGTCCTCGAGGGCCGCCTTCATGCCTTCATCTCTGCCTCCTCCCCCTACAGATCTTCCGAGGCCGGGATGTGACCTTGATCTACAGCCAGCTGCGTGTCTTCTTCTCCAGTGTGCTGTGTGCCAAGCCCAGGAGCAGCCGCAACTCCAGCATAGGTCAGTGGGGTGGAAAGGCCGGGCAGGTGGATTCGCGTCTTGGGGACACATCCTGTGCAGGGCAGAGGCAGCAGTCTCCCCTCACTCCACCTTCCACCCACAGAGGCCTTCGCTGTCTGTCAGGGTTATGACCCCCCTGCGGGCTTCCTTCCGGATCTGACAAAGCCCCTGCTGGACCACTCATACGGTGAGAGCCAGAGCCCTGGGCCTCTCCCTAGGGAGACTTCCGCCCCCTTATGGAATTTCTATCTCAGGAGGGCCCTCAGCCCCACCCCTTGGTGGAAACTTACCCTTTGTTGAAATTCTGTCCCAAGATGATCCTTAGCCCCACCATGTGGTAGAAATTCCACCCCTGTATGGATGTTTTGTCCTAGGAGGACCTTCATCCTGGTCCTCTAAGGGTTACTGTCAAGTCTGGTGAACATTCTGTCCTGAGTCCTGCCCCAGTGGAGATTCCTCCTACCTCAGATTCTAGCCTAGGAAGACTCGGTCATGCCCGCAGGTGGATACTGCACCCCTGCATAAGAATTTTGCCCCGAGAGAGTCTTTAGCCTGGTCCACAGTGGGAAAAGGCACAGAGTCTGCTCTTAACTTAAGCACGCTTGAGTGAGACAGAGTTCAGGCAGCGTATGGTAGAATGGCAGGTGGATATAAGTGCAGTGTGAGGAAAGCAGGGGAAGGTGATATTTTAGAACAGATGATCATGGAGGGCTTTCCTAAGGAGGTGATCTGAACCAAATGAAGTATTCCTGGTGAAGGAGTGTGAGAGTAGCTGGTAGATACATGGGGAAGACTCCGTACCCTTGCTGTAGCCCAAGTCCTAACTGGTCCCAGGCATCCCAGCCCTGTCCTGTCTTATTTCTCCCTGCTTGTCAGATCCAGACTTCAACCAATTAGATGGACCCACTCGCATCATTGTGCCATTTGTGACCTGTGGGGACCTGAGCTCCTATGATTCAGACCGCAGTTACCCACTGGACGTGAGTGCCTGACCAACAGTAGGTGGATGGGGGCTCTGTCCTAGGTTCCCAGGTCCTCATCGTCCCCCCACCATGTGTCCCTGCAGCTGGAGGACGGCTCAGAGTACAAGTACACTCCACCCACGCAGCCCCCCATCTCACCACCGTACCAGGAGGCCTGCACGTTGAAGAAGAAAGGGCGGCTGGCCAAGGAGATCCGCCCCCAGGACTGCCCCATCAGCACTGTAGATGCGATGCCCCAGCCCCTGGCTGCTCCACAGCGCCACACCCTGCTGCCCTCTGAGGTCTGGAAACACGTGTCCCTGAGCCCAGTGACACCCCCCCCCCAGCTTTAACTGCACTTTGTTCTACGCCCAGATCACATGGTTTCTGGGGCCAAAACACTCCTCCCTGCCTCCTAAGAGCTATAAAAATCAGTGGGTAAGACCAAGTCTACTGAATGGAAAAGCTTAGGCAAATATCTGAGTCCTTTTTCTTTTTCTTGGGTAGGTGGAAGACAATGGAATGAATTGTTCGCCTTAATACATTCAGGTAAATTTGCCTTTTTATCTGAGAGTTTGAGTAAAGGGCACCTTCAAGAAAAAGCTCAGTAAAATTTCACCTTTGAAATTTTTACTTTGGTAAGATTTCAGTCAGCCAGCCTTTACAGAGTACCTGATGCTGTGTTCCAGGAACTGCTTTAAGCATTTTACATATTGAGGCATTGAGTAAACATTTATTAAGCACATGCTATTTGCTGGGCATTGTTCCAGGTTGGGAGATAAAGCAGGGAACAAAACAGGCAAAACTCCTGGCCCTCATGGATCTTCTAGATTGGGAAAGAGGTAATAAAAACAGCTTATGAGTGCAGGAGTTTCTACACATGGATACACATGGACACACCCACTACATACACACATATATATATACGTACACATTTATAGCTCACATTTCCCTGTAGCTTGAATTGTAACATTGTATATATACACAGGTGTATTATACACACACACACACACACACACACACACACACATACATATATGAAGGTAATATGGGATATGAAAAATTTTTTAAGTTTTTTTATTTTGAGAGAGCATGAGCAGGGGAGAGGCAGAGAGAAGGAGAGAGAGAATCCCAAGCAGGCTCCACACTGTCAGCACAGAGCCCGACACGGGGTTTGAATGAGTCAGATGCTTATCCAACTGAGCCACCCAGGCACCCCTGAATATGTTTTTAAATAAAGTAGGGTAAAGAGAATCAGGAATTCTAGGAGTGCCAGTTTGCAGCTTTTAAAAGGGTTGCCACGGAAGGGCTTGCTGAGATAATGTCTGAGCAAAGACCTGAAGGAAGATGAGGCAGGGGATCCGTGTGTTTATCTAGGGGAAGAACGTTCCACGGAGAGGAAATAGCACATCCAAAGACCCTGAGGTGGAACCATGCCTGGTGTGTGAGGCAGCAGTGAGGGGCCAGTTTGCCTGTAGCAGAGTGGGCTAAACCTGTCTGTGCTGGAGGACTTCTTATCCTCGGGAAGTCATGTTAGAGGAAGTCCCTTTCTGACACTGGCGTAGCAGGTTTTTAGACCAAGTCTTCTGTTAAAGAAATGAGAGGTGCCTGGGTGGCTCAGTCACTTAAGCGTCCAACTCTTGATTTCAGCTCAGGTCATGATCTCATGGTGCATGAGCTCGAGCCCCACCTCAGGCTCCGCACTAATGGGCTCTAATTTAATGACACAGAGCCTGCTTGGGATTCATATATTCTCTCTCTCTCTCTCTCTCTCTCTCTCTCTCTCTCTCTCTCTCTCAAAAATAAATAAATGAAATTTAGAATCCTTTTTTAAAAAAAGAAGCAAAAAGGATACCTTTTTAAAAATGAAACAGTGATGGAGCACCTGGGTGGCTCAGTCGGTTGAGCATCCGACTTTGGCTCAGGTCATGATCTCATGGTCTGTGAGTTCGAGCCCCGCGTTGGGCTCTGTGCTGACAGCTCGGAGCCTGGAGCCTGCTTCGGATTCTGTGTCTCCCTCTCTCTCTCTGACCCTCCCCCGTTCATGCTCTGTCTCTCTCTGTCTCAAAAATAAATAAAACATTAAAAAAATTTTTTTAAATGAAACAGTGAATCACAGTGGGAAAACATTATTTACCATCCCTATGTATAATATCCTCTATATTAAAAAGCTCCTATAGGGGCACCTAGGTGGCTCGGTGGCTTAAGCGTCTGACTTCAGCTTAGGTCATGATCTCACAGTTCACAAGTATAAGCCCCACATGGGGCTCTGTGCTGACAGCTCAGAGCCTGGAACCTTCTTCGGATTCTGTGTCTCCCTCTCTCTCTGCCCCTCCCCTGCTCACTCTCATAAAATCTCTGTCTCTCTTTCTCTCTCTCTCAAAAATATTTTAAAAATTTTTTTTGAAGAAAATAGAATAGCTAACAAGCACATCAAAAGCTGTCTCTCAGGGAAATGCAAGCTAAAACTAAGATGATTGGCAATACTAAGTGTCCGGAAGAACATGCAACAATGGAAACCCTCATATATACCAGTTAGCCATTGTCTAAAGCTACATGTCTAAATCGTTAGCCATTGTCTAAAGCTGCATGTGTGCTAGTTCCACTCCTGAGAAATAAGTACTGGAATTCCTACCGGGCACTATTTGTACCCCCAGACTAGATAGAGCCCAAACATCCATTGACTATAGAATGGATCATTAAATCACAGTATATTCAGGAGCCCCTGGATGGCTCAGTCAGTTAAGCAGCTGACTTCAGCTCAGGTCATGATCTTGCGGTTCGTGAGTTGGAGCCCCACATCAGGCTCTGTGCTGACAGCTTGGAGACTGGAGCCTGCTTCGGATTCTGGGTCTCCCTCTCTGCCCCTCCCCCACTCACACTCTGTCTCTCTCTTTCAAAAATAAATAAACATTAAAAAAAAATCATGGTATATTCACAGCAGAGAAGTACACAGCAATGAAAATGAACATTCTACAGCTATAAAAAAATAACACCATGTCACTCATTAAACTGAATGTATATAAAACATTTGTGTATTTGTTAAGGTTCACAATAGAAATGGGGGAAAAGTCACAAAACTGTTAGTACCTGCAGGAACGATCATTACAGTAGAAGAAAGTGGGAAATGTACTTGTTAAAACTTTCTTTCTCCTTGGTTTTAGTTAGCTGGCAATCTGATATAACTCGGAAGCTGTTTGCTGTCAGGAAAATGAGAACTGGCATTGATGAACTTGTTTTCAAAAATCTCATCATCGGGTCCTGAGCATCCGAGTGGGAACCTGCAACAACCACCATGAACACAGCAAGGAAAGAAACATCACAGAACGCCTGTCTGTGCTGCAGAGGGGATTCTTGAGCCAGGTTTTGCCTCCTCTCTCAGTCTTTCCAGGGGCATCCTGGTTATGTCCAGAATTCACCCCCAAAACAGGGATTCTTAACCCGGATAGAAATCAGGGGTATCTGTGAACATAACGGAGGAAAATATTACATCTTTATTTTCACTAATACTGAACTGAAATTTCACTAATATAACTGAAATGTAGCTTTACCCCCAAATACAAATGCTGGCAACAATTCACAATACTAAAAGCAGTGCCTGTACCTTCCCACCAATATAAATCAGTTCCTTTTTAATGTTGAGGTTTTTGCAGGCATCTTGAAATCCTGTTCACGTTTATCACTACTTTGAATTATAGAAGATCTTATAATTTGATGTTCTAATAAAAAAGTCAATATATTACTGTATCCCAGTACTGTTTCATTTGAATATATATAGTAATATTTTTCCCATTGAGGTATAATTGACAATAACATTATATAAATTTAAAGTATACAGCTGAATTCGATACATACCTAACAGTAAGTTAACATGCATCACCTCATGGTTACAAAGTATTTTCTTGTGATAGGAGCTTTTAAGACCTACTCTCTTAGAACTTTTCACATATATAATATTGATAATTCTAGTCACTATGCAGTACATTATATCCCTGAACTTATATGTATAACTCCAAGTTTGTACCTTTTTTGACTACCTTCACCCATTTTGTCCCCTGTCCCTGGTGACCACTGATTTGTTGTATGTTTCCTTGAGTTTGGTTTTTTTAGATTCCACATGTAAGTGAGATCTTCACTTCCCAGTATTTGCCTTTCTCTGACTTACTTCACTTAGCACAATGCCCTCCAGGTCCATCTGTGTTGTCACAAATGGCAGGATTTCTTTCCTTTTTATGGCTAGATAATATTCCATTGTATATATAAATACATACACCACACTTTCTTTATCCATTCATCTGTCCACAGACACCTAGGTTGTTTCCATAATTTGGTTATAAGATCCCCTATTAAAGATGTCAGAAAGGGGGCACCTGGGTGGCTCAGTCGTTTAAGCATCCGATTTTGGCTGAGGTCATGATTTCACAGTTCATGGATTCGAGCCCCACATCTGGCTGTCTGCTGTCAGTGCAGAGCCTGCTTCGGATCCTCTGTCTCCCTCTCTGCTCCTACCCTGCTCACTCTCTTTCTCTCAGAAATAAACATTAAAAAAAAAAAAGATGTCAGAAAGCCTTGACTGCAGTGCTGAATTTCTACAATTTAGCAAACAGGAGCTAACAGACTCACCAGCTACAAACTCACCAGAGCCTGGTTCTGCCTGTATCTTTACTCCTGTATCTTCAGAAGCACGGTCTCTGTCTGTGCCTCCGTTCAGTGGCCTCAGGACCACGCACATCCCAGTCGGTGACCCTAGATGTTTCTGTGTGACCCTAAGAATGTCCATACTGTCTGTAATGCCAGATGTCGGGGGTGGGGGACACACCGTGGAATGTTAACCCAGGAGTTTTGTCACCCAAGCAGTGTGACCCCAGAAGTGTATGACAAAAGTGCCCTCACAACAGCCTATGTGACCACAGCAGTATCCACACCCATTACCGCACAAATTCAACATGTCTACACTAGAATCTGAGGCCCCAGGAGTGCAAGCCTATCCCCATCGCCCCAAGAGTATCCATCTAATCCAGGAGTATAGGGACACCTGGGTGACTCAATCGGTTAAGCATCCAACTTCAGCTGAGGTCACAATCTCGTGGTTCATGGGTTCGAGTCCTGCATCGGGCTCTGTGCTGACAGCTCGGAGCCTGGAGCCAGCTTCAGATTCTGTGTCTCCCTCTCTCTCTGCCCCTTCCCTGCTTCCACTCTGTCTCACTCTATCAAAAATAAACATTAAAAAAAATTAAATTTCCAGGAGTGTAAACACACCAGCCTTTGGGACCTGGTGGGTATCTGCATCTCAGGCTCTGTGTCCCTGTGTGACATCCAACATATACACACGCAAGTTCCTGTGATGAGAGCAATGCCCAATCCCCAGAATGTGTGACCCAGCGATTTCCACACCCCTGTGTGGCTCAGGAAGGACCAGCCTGACCCAGGCCCAGTCTCTGACTTCGAGAGCACCCCGTCTGGCCCTGAGTGTGGATACCCTAGCCTTACAACTCCAGGGCTGTCCACGCCCCTCGATGTGACCAAAGCCAGTTTATCCACAGAGGTATGTGTACCCCATGCCACGTGTCCCCAGTTGAGCCCTTACCTTAGTCTGACTCCTGGAGTATTTCCACCCCAGTCTGTGATGATAGTTTATTTTCCAGTCTGTGAACCTAGGCTTGCCATAACCCGGTCTGTGTCGCCCCAAAAGGGCACACACCCCAGTCTGACCACTAGTTTGTCAGTTCCTTGGACTGTGTGACAACAATGGATATCTGTTCCCCAGTCTATGGCACCTCAGGGGTCACCACACCTCAGTCATCGTCTCCCCAGGGACGTCTACAACGCAGTTCATGTCACCACAAGATTATGTGCACTCCAGTTCGTATGATACCTGGAGTAATCAAAAACAGTCTCTGTGACCCTCTAAGTGTCCAGATCCCAGAGCTCGTGACCACAGAGTTGTGAAAACTCCAATTTGACCACAGATGTGCCCCCTGCCGAGTATGTCAGTCCGTGGTAGTGCCCACACCTCAGTGACCTCACCAATGGTCATATGTCAGCCTTTGTCACCACAGGAGTGTTCCTCCACATGTGATCCCGGGAATCCCCAGACCCCAGTGTGTGTCCTCAGGAACATACCCCCATCTGTGTTACTGCAGAATTGTTCACACCCCAGCCTGTCACCATGGGCTTTCCACCTCCCGGTCAGTGTCCCCTAGGAGTGATCATTCCCCAGACCTTGAAATGCCAGAAGTGTCCACACCCCAGTCTGTGTCACCCCAGGAGGGCCCACAGCCAGCCTGTTTCTCTGGAAATGTCCACACAATAGCCTGTCTGTGTAACCCCAGGATGATCAACTTTCTGTGTGACAAGAGTAGCCACCACCCAGTCTTCATGTCCCCAGGGTGGCATACTCTTACCTGTGTGACTTCCAGGGTTTTTACACCCTAGGCTGTATGGTCAAACAAGTCTCCACGCCCCAAACTCTGACACCGGGGAGTCACTCTCTGGTCTACAACTCTAGGATAGTTTCCACACGTCAGTCTCTGTGGCCCCAAATTCATTCACTATATTGTGTGTGTGGCCACAGGAGTGTCCATTTCCCAGTCTGTGTGACTCTGGGAGTAGCCAAGCTCCAGTCTGTATGATTCCAGGAGTGTCCACATCCCAAACAATGTGAGCAAGGGGGTGTCTACACCCCAGCACATGGAACCACAAACATGTTCTCTTCCGTGTCTCTATGACCACGGATGAGTCCCGGTCGTGTCCACATCCCAATGTTTGACTACAGAAACCTCCACAGCCCAGCCCGTGTGACCCCAGGACTGTCTACCCACTCAGTGTGAATCCAGAAGTGGCAAGAGCTTTGCCTTATGTGACCAAAGGTGTTTCCACACCGCAGTCTCAGTGGCATCATGAGTGTGTTCATGTCAAACTGTGATCACAGAGGTGTCCACACTCCAGCCTGGGGGACACCACAGGTGTCTGCAGCCCAGCCTGGGATGTTCCAGGAGTGGTTTTGCCCCAGTCCAGCCACTTCAGGAGTGTCTCCCCGCCCCAGTCTCCATGACCTGAGTGTGTCCACACCTAAGTTTCTGTGACAGAAGCTATGTCCAATCCTGAGTGTATTTGACTCCAGTGTTGTCCAAACGGCACAGCGTCCAGCACAGTGTTGTGCACGCCCCAGTCTGTGTGGCCTCGTGAAGGTGTGCTCCCATCAGGACGACCACAGGCATATGAAATTCCTCCCACCAGGATGACCAACCTGTAATGACTGGTGGGTCCACACTCCAGTCTAGGTGACCCAGAGAGGACACCCCCCCCAATCTGGGTGACCAAAGAAGTCTCCACATCCCAGTATGTGTGGCCACAGGGGTGGTGATCTCCCATTCAGTGTGACCAGCGGAGTACCCACGCAAAATTCTGTGTGACCACAGGGGTGCCCACCCCCCATCTGTGTGTCTCGAGAGACATCTCTGCTCCAGTTGGTGTGATCCCAATAGAGTCCACACCACAAGCTGTGTGACCACAAGAGTGTCCATGGCCAAGCCTATGATAATCCAGGAGTATCCATGCCACAGCCATTTGGCCACAGTGGCATCTACCTCCCAGTTCATGCATCTTCAGCAATGTCCTTGTCCTAGTTTGTGACCCTAGGCATCTCCAGAGCCCAGAATTTGTGTTTTTTTAAAGTTTATTTATTTTCAGAGGGGGGGGGCACAGAGAGAGGGGGACAGAGGATATGAAGCGGGCTCCACAGACAGCAGAGAGCCTGATGTGGGGCTTGAACTCACGAACTGGGAGATCATGAGCAGAGCAGAAGTCAGTCGTTCAACCAACTGAGCCACCCAGGTGCCCCAGACCCCACAATTTGTGATTGAGTGTGTCCAAAGTTGTGATTGAGTGTGTCCAGAAGATACCAGATCATAATCCATGTGACCCCAGGAGTGTCCACACCCCTAACGAGGTGATCTGAGAGATGTCCAAACTCATCTGTGTGACGCCAATGTTGTCCACACGCCACTCTGTATGGCACCAAAAATGTCCACCTACCAATCCCTAGACTCTAAGAGAACACATCTCAGTCTGTGACACTTTAGGAATGGCCACACCCCATTCTGTGTGACTTTAGCCATGTCCACATCCCAGTCTGGGTGACCCCTAAAGCCTCCACATCCTAATGTGTGACCCCAGGAGGGACCAAGCCTGGTCTCTGTGACCCTAGGAGGTCCACACTCCAGTCAGTATGTCCCCAGGGTTGCTTACACCCAAATCTAGTGACTTCATGAGTGTCTATACCGCCATATGTTTGATCCTGGGAGGGTTCCCTCGCGACTGTGTGACCCTGAGAGGATCCATACACAAATCAGTGTGACCCTAGAAGCAGTCATGTCTGGAGGAAGAGTGATCCAAACAAAGGGAAAAGCCCGTGCAAAGGCCCTGAGGTGGGAGCATTCTAGGTACAGTAGGGGAACAGAGAGGAGACCAGTGTGGTGGGAGCAGAGTGAGTGCAGGGGCCAGTGGCAGGAGGTGAAGTTGGAGAGGTGACAAGGGCTGGGACTGGAGAGCCTTGTAGGCCACAAAAAGGACTTTTGCTTTTTCTCGGAGAGATGGAAACACAGCAAAGGTCCGAGCAGAGGAGAGCTGAGGGCTGACTTGGGTTGTAACAGAAGCCTCTGGCTGCTGTGAGGACAGACTGAAGCCCCCGAATCAGATCAGAGATGAGGCTGATCTGTGGATGGCAGTGGCCCCAGGGGCCAGCACCAGAACCACTTGACAGGTTTCGCCAGGTTTCTATGTAGTAGAGTTCCAGCCCTCCTCCTGTCCCCCAGAAATGGGAGAAGCCATGGGGACTGAGTGAAGATGACCTCAGTATAAGGCCTTAGGTCAGCCCTGCATTTCCCCAGGTCCCGGGTTTTCCCCTTTGGCAGATAAGTATAAATCTTTCCTTCCCTGCCAGTCTCTCCTGAGAGTCTCTACTCGCCGATTCTCTCCAACCACACCAGCCTCCTTGACGTTCCTCAAATACACCAAGCACTATTCCCACCTCAGGGCCTTTGCACCTGTCATTGCCCCTGTACCTGGACACTTTTTCCAAAATATATAGGTAGTTCAGAGTTACATGGCTGCCCCCTTCATTTTCTTTTATTTGCTTAAAGATCATCTCGGGAAGCCTTCCCTGACTATGCAGAACAGCACCCCATCCCTCTCTAACCCTGCATCCTGCCTTGTTTTCTTCACAGCACTTAGCACTTCCTAATAATAAACATCTACTTGTCAAGTCAGCCAGGACCCTGAGTGTAGCCACCAGGGAGGCGGGGTACACAGGGCACACACAGGTGGAATTTTGAAGGGACCATTTACGGAGGTACAAGGAGGGTTCAAGAAACCAATCACGCTGCTGAGCTGCCTCAAGACTGGCAGCGGAGGAGTGCTGTGACCATTCCTAGGCTTGAGAGGGCAGGAAAGGAAACAGTGTTCCTGAACCCTAGGGGAAGCTGGAGCCCAGCGCTGACCGGTGAGCACCTGGCTTTCTGTGTCCTCCCACTGTCCAGTTACCTGCCAAGGCCTCTCAGGCCAGCTCAGTTGGAAGCCAGCTATGGCAGACTCCAGCTGATAAAGTTCACACAGTCAACCTCTTGGGACACAGAGCAGGGGAAGGAGGGAGAATGGACTGGGGGACAAATGGAATATCCAGCAGCTTAATTTAGTGTTTTCTACCATCTATCAAATAATACCAAGTGGGGCGCCTGGGTGGCTCAGTTGGTTAAGCGTCTGACTTCGGCTGAGGTCATGATCTCGAGTTTTGTGAGTTTGAGCCCCGCATCGGGCTCTGTGCTAATGGCTCGGAGCCTGGAGCCTGCTTTGGATTCTGGGTCTCCCTCTCTCTCTGCCCCTCCCCCACTCGCAGTCTGTCTGTCTATCTCTCAAAAATAAATAAACATTAAAAGAATTATATTAATAATAATAATAATAATAAAAATAATACCGAGTATGGGAAGTCCCTGAAGGACAGGGGTTTGTATGTGTTGTATTCCCTTCTGTGTTTTTAGTACCTAGAACTGTACCAGGCACATAGTAGGTTCTTTTATTTTTAATTATTTTTTTAATTTTATGTTTATTTTTGACAAAGAGAGAGAGAGAGTGTGAGTGGGGGAGGGGCAGAGGCAGAGGGAGACACAGAATCCCAAACAGGCTCCAGGTTCTGAGTTGTCAGCACAGAACCTGACGCGGGGCTCAAACTCATGGACCACGAGATCATGACCTGAGCCAAAGTCGGCCACTCAACTGACTGACCCACACAGACGCCCCTTTTTTTTTTTTGTTTTTTAAATGTTTATTTATTTTTGAGAGAGAGTGAGTGGGTGAGGGGCAGAGAGAGAGGGAGACAAAGGATCCAAGCAGACTCCTCACTGTCAGCACAGAGCCCAATGCTGGCCTTGAACTCACGAACCATGAGATCATGATGTGAGCGGAAGTCGGTCACTTAACCAACTGAGCCACCCCAGTGCACCCATAGTAGGTCTTAATAAATACTCACTGAAAGAATAAATGACATAAAATAATAGATATAAAAGTATAATGCAAAAGCGAAAGGATAAACCCCAGACAGGGAGAAAATATTTTCAAAATGCAGTTCTTGGCAAAGGACCAGTATCCAGAATATATAAAGAATTCCCACAGTTGTATAAATTGGTACAGCCACTGTGGAAGACAGTACAGAGTTTCCTCAAAAAACGAAAAATGGAAATACTAGCCAGTAGTAATTCCACTACTGGCTCTTTACCCAAAGAAAACAAAAACCTAAACTCTAAGAGATACACGCACCCCTATGATTACTGCAACATTATTTACAATAGCCAAGATACGGAAGCAGCCCAAGTGTCCATCCACAGATGAATGAATAAAGAAGATGCGGTGTATATGTACAATGGAATATATGCAGCCATAGAAAAGAATGAGATCTTGCCATTTGTGACAACACGGATGGACCTAGAGGGTATTATGCTAAGTGAAATAAGTCAGGGAAAGAAAAGTGCCATATAATTTCACTTATATGTGGAACCTTACAACAAAAGAAATCAACAACAAACACAAAGCAGAAGCAGACCCATAAATACAGACAACAAACAGGTTGGTTGCCAGAGGGGTGGGGTGGGAGGAAGGGCAAAATGGGTGAAAGGGAGTGGGAGGTACAGGCTTCTAGTTATGGAATGAATCACAGGAATGAAAGTCACAGCGTAGGGAACATAGTCAATGGCATTATAATAGCACTGTATGGTGACAGACTGTAGCTACCCTTGTGGTGAGCAGAGCATAACACGATCATTTTTATGTTGCACACCTGAAATTAATGTTGCAATTTGTGTCAATTATACTACAATGTAAAAAGTAAATAAGGGGCTCCTGGCTGGCTCAGTCTGTACAGCATGCAACCCTTAATCTCGGGATCATGAGTTCAAGCCCCACGTTGGGCATGAGGCCTACTTAATAAAGAAATAAATACATAAATAGAAAATAATAAAAACAGAATTCCCACAATTCAATAAGAAAACCAAAAATCCAAGGGCGCCTGGGTGGCTGTCGGTTGAGCATCCTACTTTGGCTCAGGTCATGATCTCATGGTTTGTGTGTTTGAGCCCTGCATCAGGCTCTGTACTGATAGCTCAGAGCCTGGAGCCTGCTTCAGATTCTGTGTCTCCCCCTCCCTCTGCCCTTCCCTTGCTCATGCTCTGTCTCTCTCTCCCTCTCAAAAATAAATAAAAACATTAAAAAAAAAAAAGAAAACCAACAACCCAATTTTTGAAATGTCCAAAGATTTGACCAGACACTGCACCAAAGAGGAAATACACATGACATTAACCTGTGAGTAGATGCTCTACATCATTAACCATTAGGGAAATGAAAAATAAAAACCACAATGAGATACATTGCACACTTATTAGAAGGACTAGACTGAAAAAAGGCTGACCATGCTAAGTGTTTGGGAAGATGAAACTCACCTACAGTGCTGGTGGGAATGTTAAATGGTACAGACACCTTGCAAAAACAGTTTGGTGGTTTCTCATAAAGTGAAACATACATTTTCCACACGATGCAGCAGTCCAACCCCTTGGTATTTATCCAAGAGAAATGAAAACATGTTCACACAAAAAACTGCACACCAGTAATTATAGCAGCTTTATTTGTAATCACTCCAAACTGAAACAACCCAAATATCCTTCTTTTTTTCCATTCTTTAAAGTTTTATTTATTTAAGTAATCTCCACACCCAGTGTGGGGCTATAACTCATGACCCCAAGATCAGGAGTCACATGCTCAAGGCTCTTGAGAGGTTCAGTCGGTTAAGCATACGACTCTTGGTTTGGGCTCAGGTCATGAACTCACGGTTTTGTGAGTTTGAGCCTTGCATCAAGCTCTGGGCTGGCAGCACAGAGCCTGCTTGGGATTCTCTCTCTCTCCCTCTCCCTGCTCCTCCCCCACTCACGCTGTCTCAGTCTCTCTCAGATAATTTAATAAACTAGGGGGAAAAAAAAGAGTCGCATGCCCTTCTGACTCAAGGTAGCCAAGTGTCCCATCAAGTCTCTTTCAATTGGCCAATAAACTAACAAATGGATACATCCTTACTTAGTACTCAGGAATGAAAAAACAGACTACTGATGCATACAACATAGAGGAATCTCAAATGCACTATGCTAAGTGAGGGAAGCCTGAATAATAAGGTTACGTACTGTGTGATTCCACTTACACGGCATGCTGGCAAAGCCAGAACTATGGGAATAGCACCCAAAGCAGGGGTTTTAGGGTGGAGGGAGGGGCTGACTTCAACATGGTCACCCAAGGAACTGTTCAGAGGGGAGAGAACTGCTCTGTGTCCCACTTGTGGTGCCAGTCAACTGACCATTTTTGTTTGTCAAGCCTCAGAGAACGGTATGGTACAAAGGGGAAATTTTGCTGTATGTAAAATATACCTCAATTAGGGCCCCTGGGTGGCTCAGTCAGTTGAGTGTCTGACTCTTCATTTCGGCTCAGGTCATGATCCCAGAGTCGTGGGATCAAGCCACACATCGAGCTCTGCATCGAGCATGGAGCCTCCTTGGGATTCTCTCTCTCTTTCTGTCTGTCTCTCTCTCTCTTCTTTCTCTCTTTCTCTCTCAACACCTGGGTGGCTCAGTCGGTTAAACCTCTGACTCTTGGTTTTGGCTCAGGTCACGATCTTGCAGGTCATGAGTTTCAGCCCTGCGTCAGGCTCTGCACTGGTAGTGAGTAGGGAAAGGGTTACATTGGGCAGGGAGAGAAAAGGGGCCTTCAGAGGCAGAATGCAGCTACAAGTGGGAGGCTGAGAAAGTAGCAGCAGCAGCAGCAGCAGCAGGGGAGTTTGGGGAAGAAGAGGATGAGATAAATGTGTTCCCATTCCGCCCGGGCTAGGCGCCATGCATGGAGTCTCACAAACTTTCCGATAAGGTCCCAAAAGCCAGGGACAGAAATCCCCAGCAGTTATTATCAAGTCAGGACCCCTCTCGCTCTTGAGAGCTTTGTACTTTCCCTCAATAAACTCTATGGCTCTGCTCACTCTCTGTTGTCATCCATCTGTGAGATTCATCCTTCGACTCCGTGAGACAAGGACCAGTGTCCCTCCCACCCTCCAGTAACATTTTGGTGCCGAGACCCTGGGACCGCCAGAGGGTGAGTAACAATGGACTCTTTTTCCTTTTCTGAATGCAGGATCTCCTTACCAAGACTCTCAAAACCAGGCACCTGTCGGCCAGTTAAAAGCAGGTCGTGTGGCCGCCAGTCTCGAGTCTCAGGCTTCTGGGTAAAGGTTGGTCAATCCCCCCTTGTGAAAGGGGAACGTTGGCCTAACCCTAACCAGTTCCCCTTTTTTCTGCTCTCGGCTTATTCTTCCTTCCCCTGTCCTTCTTAAATGCCTTCTAAAACCTCTCCAACCCCGATGATCAATATGCTCCAGCAATTAGGGGCTCGTCTCAGGATCTGGAATCCCTCGTTATAACCGTGGCTCGTTCTCCACCAAACACCTGGGGATCTCTTGGGTGCAGCAGTTTCATAGGGGGCCCTACTGATTTTGTCACGTAGGGAGGAAATGCTGTTTGTGTAGCTTTCAGGACCTCGCCTTTAAAAGTGTCTCTCGTGAGAGTCTCGAGGAAGCAGAGAGATCTTTTCCGTTTTTCTGTTGTTTGGGGAGACAAATGTTTTATTGTCAGATATGACTCAGTCTTCCGTGTGGTCAGTGCTCTAGGCTTGAATGCGAGCAGACAACATTTGGGTCATTTCCCCTCATGACAAGCTAGAAGCAGCTCACTATCGTCAAGTGTTTTGTATTCCCTTGGTGTTGAACATTAAGAATGGGACGAGAGATCTACCATCAGTGCCTTCTTTGTGGGCAGCACCAGCGGGAACCTTAACAATCGGGACCCATCTGCTGATAGGATGTGAGGCATATAGGAAGGAAAGATGCTTGGGGCGGGGGGAGGTGAGGAAATAATGACTGTGTGGACTAGATTCCATGGGTCGGGGGTGCAAGCAAATTGGTACCACCGTGAAATGAGGGCCCTGTCAAGGGGCCTCCAAAGACGGAGGTCGTCAGAGACCCTCTTGGTCATGGGAAAGGTTCATCCAGGGGCACACATAAGGACTGGCGATCCAGCACCCTGAACCTGCCCTGTGGCTCCCATTGGGCACCCGAGACACGTAAAAGGATGGAGACCGGCCCTGGGGGTCACGGCCCGGGGGAAGCCTCCTCCGTACGCAGCACATGCCTCCCCGTAACCGCCCCAGCTGTTTGCTCGCACCCATAAGCTTTACAGATAACAAACCTTGAATCACTAAGCTCGCCAAACTCCTTAAGACATTTAGAAGGATCCAGAGGAAGGAAGGCAGGGTTGGGTGGGGGCTAAAGCAGCGGGTCACAATGGCTACCCCGCTTGTCCAATCCTTCTTAGACCCAGGGTTCCAGGCCATCCTCTCACCTTGGGGAGGGCGGGTCAGGGACGCCTTGATTCTAAAGGGGAGAGGTGATATGCTGGGATGCTTCATAGTCACCTCTCTAATATAACAGGTATGGAGATTCTTGAGGTTCTTGACTCCTACTGGGATGGCCGGATGGGTCACAAACCCTTCTCCGTGGGAACTCCTCTGGAATGTGTTCTGAGAAGTTGGGAAAGATTTGACCCACAAATGCTCAAAAGGGAGAGCATGAAGTTTTTTTTTTTTTGTTCCCAGGCTTGGCCTCAATACGGCCTGGGGGATGGAGAATCCTGGCCTCCTGAGGGAAGTATTCAGTACAGTACTATCTTACAGTTAGATCTATATCGTAGAAGAGAGGGCGAATGGTCAGAAGTTCCTTATGTAAGACCTGTAAGTTAGGTGCCGACCTCTGGGCCCCTGTAAGGAGCCCAGAAGGGCAAGTACTTGCAGACCTGCCTGCTGAGGCCTCTTCTCAGGAAAAGCCACCTGTTAGACCTTCATGTCTTCCTTATCCAGGATTGGCAGGGATGAGAAATCTTCCCCCTGAAAGGAACGTACATTCACTTAGCATAACACTCTCCAGTTCCATCCACGTTGCTACAAATGGCCATATTTCATTCTTTCTCATTGCCAAGTAGTATTCCATTGTGTATATAAACCACACTTTATTTACCCATTCATCAGTTGATGGACATTTAGGCTCTTTCTATAATTTGGCTATTGTTGAAAGTGCTGCTATAAACATAGGGGTACAAGTGCCCCTATGCATCAGCATTCCTGTATCACTTGGGTAAATTCCTAGCAGTGCTATTGCTGGGTCATAGGGTAGATCTGTTTTTAATTTCTTGAGGAACCTCCACACTGTTTTCCAGAGCGGCTGCACAAGTTTGCATTCCCACCAACAGTGCAAGAGGGTTCCCGTTTCTCCACATCCTCTCCAGCATCTATAGTCTCCTGATTTGTTCATTTTAGCCACTCTGACTGGCGTGGGGTGGTATCTCAGTGTGGTTTTTATTTGTATTTCCCTGATGAGAAGTGACGTTGAGCATCTTTTCATGTGCCTGTTGGCCATCTGGATGTCTTCTTTAGAGAAGTGTCTATTCATGTTTTCTGCCCATTTCTTCACTGGATTATTTGTTTTTCGGGTGTGGAGTTTGGTGTGTTCTTTATAGATTTTGGAGACTAGCCCTTTGTCTGATATGTCATTTGCAAATATCTTTTCCCATTCCATCAGTTGCCTTTCAGTTTTGTTGATTGTTTCCTTTGCAGTGCGGAAGCTTTTTATCTTCATGAGGTTCCAATAGTTCATTTTTGCTTTTAATTCCCTTGCCTTTAGATATGTGTCGAGTGAGACATTGCTACGGCTGAGGTCAAAGAGGTTTTTTTTTCCTGCTTTCTCCTCTAGGGTTTTGATGGTTTCCTGTCTCACATTCAGGTCCTTTATCCATTTTGAGGTTTTTTTTGTGAATGGTGTAAGAATGTCTAGTTTCATTTTTCTGGATGTTGCTGTCCAGTTCTCCCAGCACCATTTGTTAAAGAGACTGTCTTTTTTCCATTGGATATTCTTTCCTGCTTTGTCAAAGATTAGTTGGCCATACGTTTGTGGGTCCAGTTCTGGAGTCTCTATTCTATTCCATTGGTCTATATGTCTGTTTTTGTGCCAATACCATGCTGTCTTGATGATTACAGCTTTGTAGTAGAGGCTAAAGTCTGGGATTGTGATGCCTCCCACTTTGGTCGTCTTCTTCAATATTACTTTGGCTATTCGGGGTCTTTTGTGGTTCCATACAAATTTTAGAATTGCTTGTTCTAGCTTCGAGAAGAATGCTGGTGCAATTTTGATTGGGATTGCATTGAATGTGTAGATTGCTTTGGGTTAGCATTGACATTTTAACAATATTTATTCTTCCAATTCATGAGCACGGAATGTTTTTCCATTTCTTTGTATCTTCTTCAATTTCCTTCATAAGCTTTCTATAGTTTTCAGCATGCAGATCTTTTACATCTTTGGTTAGGTTTATTCCTAGGTATTTGATGATTCTTGGTGCAGTTGTGAATGGGATCAGTTTCTTTATTTGTCTTTCTGTTGCTTCATTATTAGTGTATAAGAATGCAACTGATTTCTGTACATTAATTTTGTATCCTGCGACTTTGCTGAATTCATGTATCAGTTCTAGCAGACTTTTGGTGGAGTCTGTCAGGTTTTCCATGTATAATATCATGTCATCTGAAAACAGTGAAAGCTTGACTTCATCTTTGCCAATTTTGATGCCTTTGATTTCCTTTTGTTGTCTGATTGCTGATGATAGAACTTCCAACACTATGTTAAACAACAGCGGTGAGAGTGGACAGTAAGTAGTAAGTCATACAGAGAAAGACAGATACCATATGTTTTCACTCTTATATGGATCCTGAGAAAGTTAACAGAAGACCATAGGGAGGGGAAGGGAAAAAAAAGTTAGAGAGGGAGGGAGCCAAACCATAAGAGACTCTTAAAAACTGAGAATAGGGGCGCCTGGGTGGCTCAGTCGGTTAAGCGTCTGACTTCGGCTCAGGTCACGATCTCGCGGTTGGGAGTTCGAGCCCTGCGCCGGGCTCTGTGCTGACTGCTCAGAGCCTGGAGCCTGTTTCAGATTCTGTGTCTCCCTCTCTCTCTGACCCTCCCCCGTTCATGCTCTGTCTCTCCCTATCTCAAAAATAAATAAACGTTAAAAAAAAATTAAAAAAAAACTGAGAATAAACAGGGTTGATTGGGAGCGGGAGGGTGGGGAGGGTGGGTGATGGGCATTGAGGAGGGCACCTGTTAGGAAGAGCACTGGGTGTTATATGGAAACCAATTTGACAATAAATTTCATATAAAAAAATTAAAAATAGAATTACCCTACAATACAGCAATAGCACTACTAGGAATTTATCCAAACAATACAGGCATGCTGATTAATAGGGCACATGTACTCCAATTTTTATAGCAGCACTTTCAACAAATTATGGAAAGAGCCCAAATGTCTATCAACTGATGAGTGAATAAAGAAAATGTGGTTTATGTATACAATGGAATACTACTTGGCAATGAGAAATAATGAAATCCTACCATTTGCAACAACGCGGTTGGACCTGGAGGGTATTATGCTAAGTGAAATAAGTCAGTCAGAGAAAGTCATATATATGTTTTCAGTCATATGTGGAACTTAAGAAACTTAACAGAAGACCATGGAGGAAGGGAAGGGAAAAAAAAGACTTTCAAACAAAGAGGGAGGCAAACCATAAGAGACTCTTAAATACAGAGAACAAACTGAGGGTTGATGGCAGGTTGGGGCGGGGAGGCGGGGAAGAGGGGAAAATGGATGATGGGCATTGAGGAGAGCACTTGTTGGGATGAGCACTGAGTGTTGTGTGTAAGCGATGAATAATGGGAATCTACACCTAAAGCCAAGAGCACTGTATACACTGTATGTTAGCTAACTGAATGATAAAATATATTTAAAATAAGTAAACAATTTTTTAAAAAATTAAAAAAAAAAGGAAGGCACATTCAATGTATCCATTGACTGAAATGCCTAATGGTGAATTTGGCCCCATGAAGGTTCCATTTTCCTTGAAAGATTTTAAGCAAACAAAAAGGACATGGGCAAACTTGCAGACAATCCTGATCAATATACAGAAGTGTTCCAAAACCTAACTCAGGTTGCTGGAGAAAAACACAGGCCATCCCTAACGAAGGGGACTCTAATACTCTATCTCTCTCACTGTTTCTCCTAATACACTCTGGTTACTCTAACTGTATGTGGGGGCTTCTCCCTCATCCATTTCCTGGGTCAATGACTATGATGATTAGGGCCAACTGTCTCTGGTTGGTCTACCTCGGGATGGAGACTTTAAGGAATGTTCCTAAACATCTGCCGAAAATCGTTTTGTTTTGGGGAAGTTCCCTGTCTTCTCTAGCCTAACATGGACTGCCTAATTCCACTCTTTGGTGGGAAAAAACCTGGTGTCTGCTCATCTGTTTGAGTGGACAGGCTTTAAGACCAGGAGACCTCTCTCTCTCTACCCTCTGGGCTTTTATTTGCCTTCAGGCTTTAGGTCAAATCTGGCCTCTTCTGCCTTCCTCTCCCCCTCCTCCTCCTTCTGCACCACCTTGGGTGCAGCCTGCATAACTGATTCCAGTACCATCCTCAGTGCCTCAGGCACCATAGGCTCCTCCTCCCACCCTCAAGGTCAAGGAGCAAAGAACACTCCCTTGGACTGCCCACTTCAGATTTCCCATTGGTGTCCCAGGTAAAAACTAATAATGGGGGACAAATTGACTTTTAAATGGACGTGGGTGGGACGTATTTGGCATTTAAACTAATTTAAGTTTATTGGTTTAATTAAGTTATCAGCATTAAATATGAAACTTATTCTACCTAGGTTTGCTAAAGGTTAAATAAGTTCATGTTGTCTCTGTTGCAATTTGTTAGCAAAAAGTTGACTTAAAATAATGGTTAATTTTGTCTGTCTCAACATTTTCAAGGGTAATTCTTAAGATAACTTTCAGGGTCTTTGGTAACCTAAAATTTTAAAGTTTTACTTGCATAATAAATGGCATTGAATTCATTGGACATCTAGGTCTTTTCCAAATAGAATGGAATGCTAAAGAATTGCTTAAGCATAGGTTTATGTTTTTGGCTTCTTATGGCAAAAAAAAAAATACCTAAGCATATTTAAATCTGTTAAAAAAAAACATGCTTTATGGTTAATGGATTCATAATTTGCCATCTAAAAAAAATTCTGATGTAGCACAGAGTTAACAGTTGGTTACTACTTAATTTTCACTGGAGACTAAGGTTTCTAAGAGTTAAAATTCTGCTAAGTATAATTAAGACTAATGAAAGTAATGAAAGTAATTCTGTAGGTAGAAAAGTAGGAGATATGTAAGAAAGATATATGGAATGGGAATACCTTTTTGTTCAAAGTAAAAGAAAGTAATTTTGTCCTAAATGAGTCTGGTTGTTTGGAGAAAAAGGGCTTAGGTAAAAATCTGAAAGCAAAGGAATTTTATATGTGGTCAGGATGGACTAAGGTTAAAATAAATGGATTTTACAAGAGCACTAGTATAAGATTAAAATTCTGCTTTACTTTCTGGTAAAAAGGCAAAGTTTTCGTGGGTTGTTGGTATATTTTTGATAAAAGAAAGAGGTAAAAAAAGACTTTTTCTGCCCAAAAAGATGGAAAAAATATGATTTTAACCAAAAGTGCAGGGCAGCATGCCCTTGAGTGTTTTACGCAAGCCTTGGTTGAAATTGCCCTTGAAATTGTCCTTGAATTGCCCCTGAAATTGTCCTGTGATCCAAAGGCTGGGGAGCCCTTGACCATGTCCTTGCTGCCAGCCTCCAAATGCTCCACATTTGTGTTGTTTCTGTTTAGCAAAGGAATGGATGCATGTGCCATATAAGGAATACATGACTATGATATATAAAAGACTTTCACTGGAATACATAGGAGCCATTTTGCTACACTTAGCCCAGTGTATGCCTATTTGTAACAACCCAGATACTAAAAAACAGATATCCACATGGCTGAAACATATTTATGTGGGCATTGCTGAAAAAGGCAAGGGAATAGACCTCAACTTTGGCAGTTTTAGCCCCCTTGATGGCCAATTTTATCCTTTCAAAAAATGGTTTTCACCAGCCTTTTAAAACATAGTTGTAAATAGGATTACTGTTGGGCCAAAATGAAATTAGTGCATCCTTCTACAACTAGGGAAGTCTTGCTTGGGCATAGTCGATACCCTCAACGTCCTGCAGATGAAAAAATAGAGGGATAGGAGAAATCAGGGAAGACAAGGTCAGCTCTCAGAGGTAGGGTCAAGCCTGGATAAGAGCGACTGCTCCCAGCACCTCATGAGACTGACAAAGCTTTTGGCTGCCAGTTGAATAACCAGCCAAAATGCAGGGCCAGGAGATGAGGTTTCTACTGGCCAGCTATGGAAAATTAAGATAAGGGACACTTCTTCCTCCTTTTTCCTTAGATGGGTAATTCCCCAACCAGGCCAACACTCCTTTGGGATGCATTCTAAAAAACTGGGATAATTTTGATCCATAAGCTCTGAAAAAAACCACAAACAACTCATTAATTATCTTGGGGCTGGATGCCCTATAGGGAACTTCCAGTTTCCCACCGGGGCCCAGAGAGTTTCATCCCAAGATCCTAATTGGGACTATGACCATCCCATTAAGAAATGGTAGTGCCGGGGCGCCTGGGTGACTCAGTTGGTTAAACATCTCACTTCAGCCTTGGTCATGATCTCACCATTATGAGTTCAAGTCCCGCATCAGGCTCTGTGCTGACAGCTCAGAGCCTGGAGCCTGTTTCAGGTTCTGTGTCTCCCTCTCTCTCCGCCCCTTCCCCACTCTCACTCTCTCTCAAAAATAAATACACGTTAAAAAAATTTTTTTTAAGAAATGGTAGTGCCATGGCACAAAAACAGACACTCAGATCAATGGAACAGAATAGAGAACTCAGAAATGGACACACACAAGCATATGGGCAACTAATCTTTGACAAAGCAGGAAAGAATATCCAATGGAATAAAGATAGTCTCTTCAGCAAGTGGTGCTGGGAAAACTGGACAGTGACATGTGTAAAAATGAACCTGGACCACTTTCTTACACCATGCACAAAAATAAACTCAAAATGGATGAAAGATGTAAATGTAAGACAGGAAGCCATCAAAATCCTCGAGGAGAAAGCAGGCAAAAACCTCTTTGACCGTGGCTGCAGCAACTTCTTACTCAACATGTCTCTGGAGGCAAGGGAAACAAAAGCAAAAATGAACTACTGGGACCTCATCAAAATAAAAAGCTTCTGCACAGTGAAGGAAACAATCAGCCAAACTAAAAGGCAACTGATGGAATAGGAGAAGATATTTGCAAATGACATATCAGATAAAGGGTTAGTATCCAAAATCTATAAAGAACTTATCAAACTCAACACCCAAAAAACAAATACTCCAGTGAAGAAATGGGCAAAAGACATGAATAGACACTTTTCCAAAGAAGACATCCAGATGGCCAACCGACACATGAAAAAAATGCTCAACATCACTCATCATCAGGGAAACACAAATCAAAACCACAATGAGTTATGACCTCACATCTGTCAGAATGGCTAACTAACAACTCAGGCCACAACAGATGTTGGTGAGGATACGGAGAAAGAGGATCTCTTTTGCACTGCTGGTGGGAATGCAAACTGGTGTAGCCACTCTGGAAAACAGTATGGAGGTTCCTCAAAAAACTAAAAATAGAACTACCCTACGACCCAGCAACGGCACTACTAGGCATTTATCCGCAGGATACAGGGATGCTGTTTCAAAGAGGCACATGCACCCCAATGTTTATAGCAGCACTATCAACAATAGCCAAAGTATGGAAAGAGCCCAAATGTCCATTGATGGATGAACGGATAAAGAAGATGTGGTGTATATATACAATGGAGCATTACTCGGCAATCAAAAAGAATGAAATCTTGCCATTTGCAACAACCTGGATGGAACTAGAGGGTATTATGCTAAGTGAAATTAGTCAGAGAAAGACAAATATCATATGACTTCACTCATATGAGGACTTTAAGATGCAAAACAGATGAACATAAGGGAAGGGAAGCAAAATTAACAAAAGAGGCAGGGGGACAAACCATACGAGACTCATAAATATTGAGAACAAACAGGGTTACTGGAGGGGTTGTGGGAGGGGGGATGGGCTAAATAGGTAGGGGCATTAAGGAATCTACTCCTGAAGTCATTGTTGCACTAGATGCTAACTAATTTGGATGTAAATTAAGAAAACAAAATAAGATTAAAAAAAAAAGAAATGGTAGTGCCACCACTTCTAAGCTTGCGCTTTAGAGAAATTAAGGAGGTCTAACATTAAGCTCTAAAATTATGCTAAATTAGTCACTATTTTACAAACACAAAATAAGAGCCTGATGGCCTTCCTGGAGAGGTAGAGGGAGGCTCTCATTAAATATATGGCTATCTGCCCTGACACCCCTAAGTCTGAGATGATTTTGAAGGACAAATTTGTCACTCAATCAGCCCTAGATATTCAGAGGACATGCAAAAATTGGCTGTTGGTCTGGAAGGGACCTTGGAGGAGCTCTTACAAACTGCCAATCGGGTAGGTTACACCCAAGATCAAAATTTAAAAAAAAAAAAAACGGAAAAGGAGGCTTAAGAAAAATCTGGGGGCACCTGGGTGGCCCAGCCGGTTGAGAGACCAACTTTGGCTCAGGTCATGATCTCACGGCTCATGAGTTTGAGCCCCACATTGGGCTCTGTGCTGACAGCTCAGAGCCTGGTGCCTGTTTCATATTCTGGGTCTCCCTCTCTCTCTCTGCCCCTCTCCTGCTCATGTTGTCTCTCTCTGTCTCTCAAAAATAAACAAACATTAAAAAAAGAAAAAGAAAAATCTGAGGCCGGGGGCACCTGGGTGGCTCAGTGGGTTAAGTGTCTGACTTTAGCTCAGATCATGATCTCATGGTTTGTGGGTTTGAGCCCCACATCGGGCTCTGTGCTGACAGCCTGGAGCCTGCTTCGGATTCTGTGTCTCCCTCTCTCTTTGCCCGCCCCCCCCCCCAACTTGCATTCTGTCTCCCTCTCTCTCAAAAGTAAATAAACATTTAAAAAAAGGAAAGAAAAATCTGAGGCCTTACACTCTATGTCAGACCAAACTTCCTGAGGTCCTGGCACCAAATGCCACTTATGTGGCCAGTTGGGACACTGGAAACGAGACTGCCCTCAGAAGGGACAACAGAAGTCAAAGCCCTGTAAGCCATGCCCCTTGTGTGCAGACAATCACTGGAGGTCTGAATGCCCTCGGGGACCTCTATCTGCAAGGGCTCAGATAACCAGTGTCCCTGAAAGGGACTGATGGGTTCTGGGACTCTTCAAGGTGGCTTGGGGAGCCAACTGTCTATTGGAAGCCCAGACCCTCGGGTAACTCTGGAAAACTCAGGTAACTAAAAAGCTGGTTCGTTTCCTTCTTGATACCGGAGCCACGTTTTCAGTCTTCCTTTCCACTCCAGGCCAACTATACAGACACGGTATACTGATTAGAGTCATTTCCAGAATACTTATGTCTAAATTTTTCTCTCAGCCCCTGGGCTGCATACAGCGAAAACTAACTTTCTCTCATTCTTTCTTGATAATGCCAGAGAGCCTTACTCCCTTGCTAGGAAGGGACATTATAACTGAATTAGCGACTATAGTGCTACTAACTCCAGGACAGAAAATCGTGTGAGTTTGGGGGAATTACTGGATATTGTAGGCTGTGGATACCAGGGTTCAGGAAAATAGCTCACCCGCTCTATCAATTATTAAAGGAGACTCAATCCCACCTACTCTTCCAAGGAAATGAACTGGGGCTGACTCCTAGATACTGTCTCCAGCCCTCGGGATGGTTACAAACAGAGTCGGGCAATTACTAATACCGAGCTCCCAGAGCTGGAAGAGCATTAAAGCACTGCATCAGGCCTTTCATTTAGGGAGGGATAAAACTTATCAAATGGCCCAAAGGATGTTTACTGGGAAAAATTTGTCAAGGACAGTTCGGCAAGTAGTAGCGGCCTGTGAAGTCTGTCCTAGAAGCAATCTTCTCAGCCACAGACTTGCTCTCCCAGGCAATCAAGGACCTGGAGGCTATCCAGGGAAGACTGACAATTAGATTTCACTCACATGCCAAGGTCAAAGAGGTCCCAACATCTGTTGGTACGGGTTGATACTTTTACTAATTGAGTAGAGGCCTTCCCCTGCAAGACAGAAAAGGTGCAAGACGTAATAAAAGCTGTGCTTTATAAAACAAATTTTTAGGCCGGGTTCGGTTTACCTACAAATTTGCAAAGTAATAATGGTAAATGGCTGTCTTGGCTCTTTCTCCTGGTAGGACTCCTGGCTTTTGGAAAAGTTTTACACTGCAAAATAGAGCAAACTGTCTGCTTGCTCAGCAGAACACCAAATGACACCTCACAAGCATTAGATGCTTTAAATCAAGAATGAAACGAAGTTAGGGCCAGACTCTTGGAAAATCGAGCCACCACTGATTACTTACTGCTCCTCCATCGCCTGGGTGGTGAGAGATTCCCTGACATGTGTTGTTTCAAGATGACCAATAATTCCCGTAATCTCACAGCTGATAGATGACATTTGCCACAATTAGGCAAAGTTAGGGTCTCTCCTGGATTGTTTGACCGGTTTGGGAACTGGGGACATCTTAGAGGTGTCATCTTGGTGGTCAGTGTAATCTTTAGTTTGTGTTTTCCTCTTTGCGTCTGCCATTGTTTGTGCCGCCTCCTGCCTGCCAGCCTTCCTGTTGATCCACACCGTGGGCCACCCGACATACCCTTGAGTAGACTCTGACTGCTGTACGCCCACACTGTCCCTTGTCAGCTTGAAGAAGCCAGAGCAGTCACCATCCCTGTTCTCTAATGGCAGTTAGGGACCCTATTCCAGGGGGGGAGAAACGAGTAGGGAAAGGGTTACATTAGGCAGGGGGAGATAAGGGACCTTCAGGGAAGCAGGCTGCAGCTACAGGTGGGGGAGGCTGAGGAAGCAGTGGGGTTTGAAGGGGGAAAAAAAGGATAAAAGTGTTCTGGACTCGCCTGGGCTAGGTGCCATGCGTGGAGTCTCACTGACTTTCTGATAAGGTCCCAATAAAAAGCCAGGGACAGAAATCCTCAGCGGCTACCCAGTTGGGACCCCTGTCACTCTTGAGAGCTTTATACTTGCTTTCAATAAACTCTATGGCTCTGCTCACTCTCTGTTGTCCGTGAAATTCATTCTTTGACTCTGTGACAGACAAGGACCAGCGTCTCTCCCACCCTCCTGTAACACTAGGAGTGGTGCCAGTCAGCTGACCATTTTTGTTTGCAAAGCCTCAGAGAACGGTATGGTACAAAGGGGAAATTTTACTGTATGTAAAATATACCTCAATTAGGGCGCCTGGGTGGCTCAGTCAGTTGAGTGTCCAACTCTTGATTTGGTTCAGGTCATGTCCCAGGGTCGTGGGGTCCAGCCCCACATTGGGCTCTGCACTGACCATGGAGCCTGCTTGAGATTATCTCTCTCTCTCTGTCTCTCTGTCTCTCTGTCTCTCTGTCTCTCTCTCTCACTCAACTTTTTTTATACCACAATCTACACTTCCTCTCTGCCCCTAACTCCTTATCATATAACATGTCGAATCTAACATACCACATAATTCATGTGCATATTTCCTGTTTATTGTCTGTGGGCATGTACGCTTCTCTAGGATGGGGATCTCTGTTTTATTCATGAATTATCTCAAGCATGTAGAGCACAAAGCAGGTGTTCGATAAGTGCTGTGAATCAATGAATTAAAGACTAGAGAGAATCTACACATTTTCCACAAAACTGATTAGAGGCAAATCTTCAAATGCAGATACCAAAACAGAGATTTATTGTAAGGATCTTCTCTAAAGGTGAAACCAGAAAAGCTAAGCAAATCAAGCAAAACTAGGTCTTTAGGTTGTTACTTTTTAACTCAGAAAAATCCATATTACGACAATTTTTACTTCCAATAAGATTACAGCATAAGAAAAAAAATTATAGGTGTGGAATTTTATGGTGCTGATACAAAAAAAACATACGTTGACTAAGAACAAGCTTGTATTTGTATTTCTCAGTATTTTATTGCCTGAGCCAGGATGTCAACTAACTATATAAATTTCAAACATTTAAGAGGTACAAATTAACTCACTAAAATATCTGTCAGAGCTTCCTGCATTAATCAAATTTGATGTATTATAACCTACAGGGGAAAAATATGTGTGACAGAAACTCAAAAATAATTGAATGAGCATAATATTCAAAAGCATGTACTTGAATTATTACGCTTAAATGAAGAGAAAAAGAGCAATTTCCTACATGTGGTGAAAGATTTTAATCCAATTGGACACCCTCAAGTTATATTAAAAATATGTTTCAGTCTCTTCCAATTGCTTTAAAGAATAGTTGTAAGTTCAAAACTCGATGCTCACTAATTTTTTCAGTATTTATTTATTTTGTAAAAATTATTTTAAGTTTTGACCAAAGATAATTCCTCAATTTGAATAAGCAGTGTCTCTCTTTAGCCAAGAACCAACATTATGTTTGATGGTGAAACACCAAAGGCATTTCCATTAAAATTTTCAAGCAAGAAAAGTAAAGGATGTCCCATCTTAAATATTATATAACATTTTCTGAATATTCTGGCACACTCATAAGATATGAAATAGAAATAAGAGACCTAAGTAGTGGAAGGAGGAGAGGAATTATTATTTTTAATCAAAAAAATGATATAATTGGCCAGTGAAAATCTCTTAGAATCTTTAAGAATTTCACTAAAGTGTTGGTAAAATGCAAAAACTTACTATTGTAAATAAATATAAAAATGCTAAAAATATCAAAAAAATTCTCTCTCTCTCTCTCTCTCTCTCTCTCTGTCTCTCTCTCTCTTTCTCCCTCTCTCTCTCGGCACTTGGGTGGCTCAGTTGGTTAAGTGTCCAACTCTTGGTTTTGGCTCAAGTCATGATCTTGCAGTTCATGAGTCTGAGCCCCAAATTGGGCTCTGTTCTGGTGGTGTGGAGCCTGCTTGGGATTCTCTCTCTCTCTCTCTCTCTCTCTCTCTCTCTCTCTCTCTCTCCCTTTCTTGCCCCTCTCTCAAAATAAATAAATAAACATTAAAAAATATTCTCTCTTTACCCCCTCTGCCCCTCTCCCCTGCTCATGCTCTCTCTCTCTCTCTCTCTCTCAAATAAAAATAATATGGGGTGCCTGGTTCAGTCGGTTAAGCGTCCAACTTCAGCTCATGTTTTGATCTCGCAGTTCATGAGTTCGAGCCCCGCATTGGGCTCTGTGCTAACATCTCAGAGCCTGGAGCCTGCTTCAGATTCTGTCTCTCCCTCTCTCTCTCTGCCCCTCCCCCACTCACGCTCTGTCTCTCTCTTTCTCTCTCAAAAATAAATATTAAAAAATTTTTTGAATAGGGGCGCCTGGGTGGCGCAGTCGGTTAAGCGCCGACTTCAGCCAGGTCACGATCTCACGGTCTGGGAGTTCGAGCCCCGCGTCAGGCTCTGGGCTGATGGCTCAGAGCCTGGAGCCTGTTTCCAATTCTGTGTCTCCCTCTCTCACTGCCCCTCCCCCGTTCATGCTCTGTCTCTCTCTGTCCCAAAAATAAATAAACGTTGAGAAAAAAATTTTTTTTTAAATTTTTTTTGAATAATAATAATAAAGTATACCTCAATAAATGTAACTTCTCATATGCAATATTTTGCAAGCAATAGAGAATTCTTTGTCTATAAAGAGAGCACTCGTGGGATACCTGGCTGGCTCAGTCAGTAGAGCATGTGACTCTTGATCTCAGGGCCATGAATTCAAGCCCCACGTCAGACACAGAGATTACTTAAAAAATAAATAAAGATTTTTTTTTAAATTTTTTTTTCAACGTTTATTTATTTTTGGGACAGAGAGAGACAGAGCATGAACGGGGGAGGGGCAGAGAGAGAGGGAGACACAGAATGAGAAGCAGGCTCCAGGCTCCGAGCCATCAGCCCAGAGCCTGACGCGGGGCTCGAACTCCCGGACCGCGAGATCGTGACCTGGCTGAAGTCGGACGCTTAACCGACTGCGCCACCCAGGCGCCCCTAAAGATTTTTTTTTAAAGGGCACTTGTGATGAGCACTGGGTGTTGTATGGAAGTGTTGAATCGCTATATTGTACACCTGAAACTATTATTAAACCGTATGTTAACTAACTGGAATTTAAATAAAATCTTTAAAAAGGGGAGGGGTGCTGTGATTGTGCCTCATCTCCACGTGGTTTCTGCACAGACCTGTCTCAGGAATGCACCTGAGGAAAAGAAGGAGCCGTGGTCATACTGCTGCAACTCAACATAGTGCTTTGTTGACTATCAGGACCTGAATTGTGCCCCCTGTACCAAAAAAAAATTCATATGTTGGGGCCCTAACCCCCAACATGACTATATTTGGAGATCAGGCTTTTAAAGAGGTAATAAAGATTAAATGGGGTCATAAGGGGGGCCCTAATCTTATAGGGCTGGTGGCCTTATAAGGGAAGTGAAAGAAATCCCCAGGCACTTTTTCTGCACACACGGGCACAGAGGAAAGACCATGTGAGGTCAAAGCTAGAAGGTTGCCGTCTACAAGCCAGGAAGAGAAGCCTCACCAGACCCAACCCCGATGGCATCTTGACCTTGGATTTTCCAGCCTCCAGAACTATGAGGAAATAAATGTCTGTTGTTTAAGCCACCCAGTCTGTGGTATTTTGTTATGGCGGCCCAAGCAAACCAATACATTGCTTCTCAGTTTCAGATCTGACTTCAGAAGACTCATCTTGGCCACATGCGAGGGCAGCAGTGTTCAAGTGAAAGAAGAAAAATGTGACATATCTTCCTTGTCTAGGTATGAAGGGGCCACTGGAGCTCACAGAGGGGATGTACAGCCCCGGGGGAAGCCCAGGGATGAAATCCGCAGCACTCTCGTGGATCAGTTTCCAGGAGCTGTGTCCACACAACATCCTGGGCCATGCTGCAGTATGCGTAAGAATGGTTTGGGAGATCTCAGAACTGCCCCACGTCTCCCTCTAAAGCCCCACCCAAAACTGGATCATGCCAGACTGTTCTCCCACAGAACACATGTGCAGTTTTAGAGCCATCAATGCCTTGCTTCAGGAGAGTAGCCATGATGGTGTGATCTCAGGCCTGGTGGGAGCCCAACGGACGGGACTAATGTTGGAGTCTCTCTAGGTGACAGGGGCTGGGGAAAGCTGGAGTGAATCGTGGGTCACATCTCATGTGAAACTTCTGCCAGATGCAGGATCTGGGACCGATTACCAGCTGGGCTGGGCTGGTGAATGAGAGGCTCAAAGGGCAATTGGGTGTGTGCGTGCCTGCATGGATGTGTGTCTGGGTGTGTGTGCGTATCAGCATGTGTAACGTTATGCGCGTATGTGCATGGTGCACTTATGCCTCTGTGTGCATATTTATAATGCTTCCATACGTGTATGCGTATGTGGTACGTGTGTGCGTTAAAGCTGTGCTGCTTTGGCTACAGGAGATGCTAAGGTGCAGAAAAGCCCAGCAGATACAAACGGGCCTGTATCCTGACAAGGGTGTTTGTGAAAAGCAATTGTGCATAGACATGAGGACATGCTTGTGCATGAGATTCCAGTTCAAACCCCTATGGCCACGGATGCACGCCTGAGTGTCTGTGTCTAGGTGTGTACATGTGTACCCGAGGGTGCACATGCATGGCTATGTATGAGCACACAGGTGCAGGGGAGCCCAGTGGCCCAGGCTTATGTGTCTAGGGTCTGGGCACATATACCCTGGGCGGCCAAGCGTGTGCAAATGTGAGTAAACAGGTGCATACGGTGGGGTGGAAATGGATGTGGGTACACATGTGGCCCTGGGAGCCTGTGTAAGGGCACGGGTGTGGCATGGTTGCAAGTCGTTGTTTATTCATTCATTCATATATTTTAATCTAATTTGTTTTTTAATTTAAATCCAAGTTAGTTAACATACAGCGTAATAATGATTTCAGGAATAGAATCCAGTGATTCATCCCTCACATAGGACACCCAGTGCTCATCCCAACAAGCGCCCTCTTTAATGCCGATCACCCATTCAGCCTATCCCCCCACCCAACACCCCACCAGCAGCCCTCAGTTTGTTCTTTGTATTTAAGAGTCTCTTATGGTTTGTCTCCCTCTCTGTTTTTATGTTTCCTTCCCCTCCCCTATGTCCGTTTTGTTCTCTTAAATTCCACCTGTGAGTGAAATCATATGATGTCTGTCCTTCTCTTACTGACTTATTTCACTTAGCATAATACACTCTAGTTCCATCCATGTTGTTGCAAATGGCAAGATTTCATTCTTTTTGATCACCGAATAATACTCCATTGTGTGTGTGTATATATATATATATATATATATATATATATGTATATATACCACATTTTCTTTATCCATTCATCCATCGATGGACATTTGGGCTCTTTCCATACTTTGGCTATTGTTGATAGTGCTGCTATAAACATGGGGGTGCATGTGCCCCGTCAAAACAGCACACCTAGGGGTGCCTGGGTGGCTCAGTCAGTTAAGCGTCCGACTTTGGCTCAGGTCATGAGTCCACCATTTGTGAGTTCGAGCCCTGCGTCGGGCTCTGTGCTGACAGCTCAGAGCCTGGAGCCTGTTTCGGATCCTGTGTTTCCCTTTCTGTCCTTCCCCTGCTTGCACTGTCTCTCTCAAAAAAATGAATGTTAAATTTTTTTTTTAAAAAAGTCAGAGTTTGGTTAGTGTTGCTGAGCTGTTGGGGGAAAGGAGGAGGGATGGGAAATAAGTTTAAGCTAGAACCTGAATGAAAAGGAGCCAGATACACACAGCTCTGGAGGCTGAATGTGCAGATAAGGCCGGTGAAGCTGGTGAATGACTGACTCAGAGAGGAGGCAGAAATCACTTCACAGGACTAGAAATGGGGTCCCTATGCTCTTAAGATCTCAATTCCATTTACTTGGTGAAGGATTTGTGGCCAGATCATGGGCTTGGGAGAGACTGGACCCTGGGTTTAGGTACCTCAGTCCTCGGCAATATAGGTAAATAGTTCCTGGCCTTGCTTCTTCTTGTTTGTTCTGTTAATACACTGAACTACATCTCATTGCTTTTCAAAATGTCAAGGCACCCCAGCCAGGTTTTGGGGACAGCCTGAACTTACCAGGCTCTGACTACATCCATCTTCTGTAACTGTCACAACCACCCCAATGAGAAAGGTGTGACATTTAGCGCCACTTTGAAGATGAGGGAAGTGCACCCTGGAGGGGTTTACCGTCTGTGGTTACAGAAGTTGAAGACATGAAAACTAGCATTTGGACTCAGGGAAGAAGTCGAACTGGATTAATTTTCTTATTCTGGATACTGGAGACCACCAACCCCTGGTAACCAGCCGGCAGTGTTGACGGAGTGCTCCATTCTTCTCCTTTCTCTGTACATCCCCAACAGCAAGTCTCAAGTCCATTTCCACTCCTGTCTCTTTGACCTCCTGCGCTGGTAGGTCCACACTGAAACCCACAATGGCTACTAGCTGCTTTCAGACTTCCTCTGCAACTTTGCCTCTTGTTGTTCTTCCTCTATCAGGTTAGGTTCCAGCCATTGTCTCTCTTGCACATCCTTCAATAACTGCTCAAACTGTAAAATTGCTATGTCCCTTCTATTACCTGTCACACTTAACAAATGCTAACATTTATTGACCACATCTAACTACCACTGTTCTAGGTGCTTCCTGTATCTTTACTCATTTAATGGGCTCCCTTTATTATCTCCATTTTATAGGCCAGTTTTTTTTTTTAAGTTGATTCATTTATTATTTTTGAGAGAGAGAAAGCAATCACAAGCAGGGGACGGGCAGACAGAGACAAAGAATCCAAAGCAGGCTCCAGGCTCTGAGCTGCCGGCACAGAGCCCGATGTGGGACTCGAACTCACAAACTGCGAGATCATGCCTTGAGCTGAAGTCGGACGCTTAACCGACTGAGCCCCCCAGGCGCCACGAGGCGAGGAGAGAGGTTTTAAGAGTTCATCAGTATGGGGCGCCTGGGTGGCTCAGTTGGTTAAGCAACTGACTTCAGCTCAGGTCATGATCTCATGGTTGGTGGGTTCGAGCCTCACATCGGGCTCTGTGCTGACAGCTCAGAGCTTGGAGCCTTCTTCAGATTCTGTGTCTCCCTCCCTCTCTGTCCCTCCCCTGCTCTCAAAATAAAAAATTTCCTACACCCCCCAAATCCAGAGTGCATGGGGCATGGGTGTGGGTGTACTATCAGTAATTTGCCATGTTCTAAAAGTCCATGAAGTGGGCATTATCATTTCCCATTTTACACCTGTTGAGCCTGAGGCACAGAAATTTAAACTGTGAAGCAAGATCTGAAAACAGTTTTTAGCTCACATGGAGTGGGAAGAGCAGGGCCTTGGATTTATTCTTGGAAGGGGTAAGGAGGCAGGGTGTCTAAAGTAGAGGTTTGTATCAAAATTTGGGGTATAGGCAAGATCCAAGGCTTGAAATATTTGCAAGCCAAGGACTTACTTGGCCTTCACGGGCCTTAGGACAGAGGTTTCCAAGGCACCTCTGCATCGGAGTTCTGGTCTCCATGGGTTCTTGAGGAACTTGCACACTAGAGAACACTAGGTAACTTCTGGTCAAACTGAAAGCAGAGGACTGACTGATAGGTCTGCATCCCATTACCTGGGAATTTGGATTGGCAATTACAAAGAAAACCAACAGGAGTCCTCTTAAGCCTTTTTCTTTAGAGCAAATAAACAGCAAGAGACTGGGCCTCCCTGGGCTTGATTACAAGGCACCTCCTGTTTTAAGTAAGCTCTACGCCCAATGTGGGGCTTGAACTCACAACCCCAAGATTGAGTCACATGCTGTACAGACTGGAGACAGCCAAGACACCCCTGTTAAGGTAACTTCTAACATCAGAACAGATCAGGTCAACCAAGTTTTTTAGGTGTAGGAAGCTATGGTCTTCATGGGCTTCACTTAGATCACTTTGTTGCAGTAACTTTGTGGTAGGTTATGGGATCCTGTCTTGGGACACGTCAAGGGTGAGGACGTTTTACTTCCTGACAGGCAGGGAGCAGAGGTGCCCCCTGCTGTAGCCTATCTACAAGGCGGTAGTGGTATTCTTCCTGCCAGCCTCCACTGCCTTAGCCCTCCAAAGACCCAGCACAGAATATCTCCTCAAATACCCAATATCCAAGTGGTGGTGGTAGCCATGCCTTTACCTGGTCCTGGCTCAGTGGGCCAGACAGCTCTGAGAAGTTCTCCACCTGCTAAAGAAGATTCACAACTGCTTGGGTGAAATGGTCCTTGAGGCCTGTCCCAACTAGCTGGGACCAGGAGGCTTCCACTACTGGGACTCTCACAATACAGGAACCCATAGTCTGTCAGGGTGCTGTAACAATACCAGACTGGGTGGTTTATAAACTCAGTTCTGGAGGCTGAAGTCTGAGTTCAGGGTACCAGCTCGGTTTAGCTATGGTGAAAGCCCTCTTCTTGTATCCTCACATGGCTGAGAACAGAAGAGGGAAGGCACCACCCTTTATGACCGCACCTAATCTTAACCACCCAAGGGCCTCAACTCAGAATACCATCATACTGGGGAGGGGAGAATTTTAACATAGGACTTTTGAGGGAACACACAGAGTTCACTAACACTCTGCATAAATGAGGGAATAAGGCCGTTCATGATGTTCTGGAACCTACAATCTGGTGGTACTTGGCTTTCTATCAGCCAGGTGGAAGCCACAGACTCACTGGAATCAGGACTGAGGAATGAAGACGAGCTAAGGTACAAAAGCAGACCAGACTGGGGTACCTGGGTAGCTCAGTGGGTTAGGCATCAACTCTGGATTTTGGCTCAGGTTATGATCTCCAGATTCATGAGTTTGAGCCCCGTGTCCGCCTCTTCGCTGACAGCAGAGCCTGCTTGGGATTCTCGCCCTCTCTGCCCACCCCTGTGCTCTCAAAATAAACTTTCAACATTTCAAAGAAACCGGAAATGCTGTTTATGCCAATGTTTAAATCCCATCTGATGCTTTAATTCTCAGAACAATCCTGTGATGGCACCCACCTGATGCTCAGAGAAACTAGGGAGATGCAAACCCAAGCAGTCTGATTCCCAAGCTGACAGTATTCAAAACAATGGAAGAGGTCATCTCAGGGACCCACCCCCACACTTCATGTATATATATCCCAACCAAACTCAGAGACTCTTTTGGCAACCACTGCTTACCCCCCAACTAAATTCCTTCCTGAAAGCCTCCCCTCTTGATCTCCTATTTTAAGTTTGAAAACTAGATTGAACAAAGAAAAAGCACTATCAGTATCAGTTTTCACATTTCAACTTTTTAATCAGCTCCGTGAAAGACATCCTAAATGCTAAGTGAAACACAACAGAGTATTTTTTCTTCCAGTATTAAAGAAAAGGACATTCACAAGTTCTAAGAAACTTCTGTGTATCAGGGTGGTGACCTTGAATAAAAACAAAAAAACCCCAAATCACCTCTAATCATGTTCTTGCAGCTGCATTTAGAAATTGCTTCCTAATCACGATAAACATTTATACAGGTTTTTTAAATGTTCCTAAATGCACATCATTTGAAAAAAAAAAAAGTGACCATTTTTTGCCATAGCCCGTAATCCTGAGAGCCCAAACTAAAAAACTGGTAAAAAGAAAAATACTCAGACTCTACAAATGTCCCAGGACTTGTCTTTAAATGGGAGGAAAAACTTTAAAAGACATATGGAACTTTCTAAAAGGTCTTTGTAACAAGCTACCTTGGGAGCTCAATTCAAAAATAGAAGTTGATGTACTAAACAGATTTTTCAGTGCAGCTCCAAAAATCTTTATAAATACAGCCATTTGGAAGGATGATCCTGGATCAGAAGTTTTATTCCTTGTGTATCTGAGAATAGCAAGAAGGGGGAGAATTGTAATGTTGGGAAGGCACAGGCAAACATGCTCACCTCCCAGGGTTGACAAGGAGTGCTGAAGGCTGGACAACAGCAATACCGCTTCATCTCCTCCATGCCCAGCAAGTGTAGATTATAGGGGAGACAAGTTTTTAGACATGCCCCACCCCCAGCAGACTAGCCCTGACAAGGCACCTGAGAACAAAGAGGCCTAGGAATGGTGTCAGGTGGGACAGGTGAAGAATGTGCAGGCAGAAGGGGAGTGAATGAACAGGACAGGGCTGGTGGACAGAGGTCTGCTCAGTGGCAACATATAAGCCTCACCTACATTAGGTGCACATGCCTCATCTCAGTTGTCATAATTGTCTCTGTAATTTCCTCCTGAGTAGCGGTCATAACCGCCCTGGCTTCTGGGAAAAAACACACGTCAGCATTAACAAGAATGTATTATATACACCTTGATATTAACAATCATACTTATTTACATATCCTGTCATTTTTGACGTATTATAACATACGCTTCAGTGTGTAAAATGGGATATATTCAAGCACATGAATACTGTACAGAAATCACATAATTACGTGTAGGATACTTACAGCATAAATGCAATATACACAACTAACAAATGATACGTGTTATGTACATTATGTCTACGCCATCTTACAATTAATGCGCTATACAGAACCCAGAACGTGTTAAATTTCATATTTATACTTTCATTGCATTTTGTAGAAACAAATGCTAGTAACATTAAAATGGGCACGTATGAACTCCCAGGCAGCTGAGCTCTTAAGAAGGAAGCAGCGCCACCAGAGTACCCCAGTCCCTTGGCTACCCACCTGCCACCATAGTCTCTGGACCTTCCATATCCATATCCATATCCATACCCATATCCTCCAGGTCGACTGTCGTATCTGCCACTCCCATAGCCCTGGTCCCCACCACCTACAGCAGATCAAGAAAAAGTTAAAAGACAGTTGTCCAGACAAAGGTCACTAACAAGTGGCTCCCTCCCATACCCAAACTTACCACTGCACCTACCTCTAGAGTAGCCGCGACCACGCCCATGGGCCCCAAAGGCACCCCCTCTAGCTCCCCTGGCCGACTTGCCCGCGTGATCCACACGGATCTGGCGACCATCCAGAGACTAGGTGTGGGGAGACACAAGGAGGATGGATTGGTGGTCAGACAGGACAGTGGTAAGGGAAGAATGGGTAGGGCAGGTGGGCAAAAGAGCCCAGAAACTCCTGCTGGGCACCAGGTTCTGGGTGCCATGTTCCAGAACAAGCTCCTTTGACCACAATGGCTTTATCAGGAGCTATAGAACCCCACAAAATGACCTGAATCCACCGTGTTCCCCCTGCTACTACTTACATCTTGACTGAACTCAGGCCGAGTTCTCCTCCCCACTCCTATAAGCTGCCCCACTATTAGGGCTAGACAGACACCTCTCTTGGTTTGAGACTTCAGAGTCCATCCCAGAAGACTCACGAGGTCCTCTCCGGGCCAGGCCCGCAGGTCTGCAGACTCTACTACCTAAGCCCAGGGCAGGTCAACCATCCACAGGTGGCTTCTCGGCCTCATGCAGGACCAGTCGTCGCCTCCCAGGCAGCCCGGCTCTGTCTGCCGCTGCCCTCCACCCCCTAGAACAGAAGGCAGTCACGCTCCTGTGAGTGGGCACTGCGGGGTTTGGTGGCCGCGCTGCCCCTAGCAGACACAGAAGGAAAAACAGAAAGAATGCTGGAAGTGGCAGATGGGGGCAGGGCCCCTATGCAGGCAGGAGGCCTCACCTCTCCATTCATGGCTCTCATGGCATCTGAGGCATGCTCTGGGTTGGTGAAGGTGATGAAACCAAAACCCCGGGATCGCTGAGTCTCCCGGTCTTTAACAACGACCACTGGGGGAAAGGAGAGAGAATGTGGGTAAAAAGAAATGAAAGCGACAAAAGACCATTGGGTAGACAATGAACATCTCCCACCAATCCTCAATTGAAAACTATGGAATTCCTGTAAAACTACACCTTAGGCCTAGCAACAGGAAAAGCAAAAATGTAAAAGCCTAGGGTCCTGATTTTTCTTATATTTCTTGAAATGCAAGGCTCCCAAGACTTTCACAAATACCCCACTCATCACGCATCTGGCTCATGTCTCACCTTCAGAAATAGGACCGAAGCTGCTGAAGTGGTCTTCCAGAGCCTGCTCATCGGTGTTGAAATTGAGCCCTCCCACGAAAAGCTTCCCTTCTTCAGAAGACATGGCAGTCAATTCGGATACTACGGGGAATATGAAAAAAAGGTGGGAGAAACCGTGGACATGGGAAGAAAAAAGCTGAAAATAAAAAAGAACGGGGAAAAAAAAGGGGGCAATAAAAAGTAGACAGTAAACAAGAGGCAACTAAAGAGAGAACACGAGCAGAAAAGGCGGGAATCCGCGGTATTGGACCAGGCAAGCGGCCATTTGCGGCCCGCCTTCGCGCATGCCCAGACCACCCTCCACCACCACGCCCGTCATTTTGTCCCGTTGCGCAGGCCCACAACATCCCCGCGTTCCCTCAGTGCCCGGAGAACAAGATGGCGCCGGTCACGTGGGGGAAGAGGAGCCCACAAACTTGACTGTCGCGCGGCCACTGCCGCCTCAGACGTCGCCAACCCCTCCCAGCATTCCTCGCACTCGGATATAGCACACCAGCCTCCCACCAACAGCAAAGTTTCACTCCTGAGCACGGGACCCGCCCACTCGGGAGAAGCCCAAGCCTACGTGTCAGAAGCCGCTGCTCTCCCCACTGGTGCACCTCGCTCCTAGCCGGCACAGCAAACATCAGTGAGGCGAGGAGCAGCTAGCCCGCAAGACATGCACTGCTTACCTGCAAGTTAAGCAAAACGACCAGAAGAACAGCTACCGCCGCTGAGAAGAGAGACTGGGAAGTCTGCCGCGCGGGAAGACGCTTGATAAAGCCTACGTAGCGAGTACGTCACGGAACGTCCCCCGCGCGCACGAGCGTGCATGTTCATTGGCTGAAGCCAGCAAGGGCGGTGCGAAGGGTAAGGGGGCGTGGAAAGGGGTGGGAGGAAGGTACGGCAGAGCAAACGGACCAATATCCTCAGCACGCTTCCGGGCTTGGAGGCAAGCTTCCTGTAATTGATGCGCCCTGCGGTCCACATCCCTTCACTGGCCCAGCGGTCTCCATCCCTTTTGCGCTCGGACCTTTCGCTTATACCCCTTTCCGTCCGTGACATCACCCTCGCTATCCTTGACCTGATTTTCCCCCGTGGTTCCGACGTGTCCCTCGCCATCTCAATCGTCTTCCTGAAGGGCCCTGACGACATAATTACCATCTTCAGATAACTTCCTTCACCTCTCAGTCCTCTCATATACCTGAAGGGCCCGATGTTTCATCCCTCACTGTCCCTGCCGTTCTAACCCTTCACAGTCCTTAACGTCAGACCCTGCGATTTCTCAGTGTCTAATCCTGATCCCTATTTTTACTTCTTTGTACCCAACAGCTAGCTGCCTGTCGTGGGATCCTTTTTCCTGGCGTCATTACTTCTCATTTCTGACTTGAGCCCTCCTCCTTATCTGACAGATTCCTGAAGCCAGTCTCTTGATTTCCCTGCCAGTAGACTGCCTGCGATACCTTCTACAAAACAGGATGCTCCAATCTTAAGAGGGAATAAATCCCAATCCACAGAACCATTTTTGCTATCACTCAGTGTTCCCGAGCCCTTGATCCACAGAAAGGACTTTCACAGTACACAGTGGAATTATCTAAAGCAGAGGCTGAGCTCACTGCTCATGATTTGGTCTTTTCCAGCCTTCAGGGTGTCTGAGCTCTGCATCAAGGAGGACCGGGTTAGTCTGCTCTCAGAAACTAAATTTCTTATCCATAGAATGAACCCCTTCTGAGGGTCAGCCCTCCCAACACAGACTAGATTTGTTAACTTTCAGATTACGGTATGGTACACATCCACAAAATGGACTTGTCTGGCTTTTGCCATATCCAGACCTCCTATGCCCGGGATGGATATGAATAGATTTCACATTGTCCACATATATAATGGCCTTAGATAGCCCTCAGAGAATCTGAGCCCCCATGAAAAAAGAAGTACTTGTTTGCCTTTCAAAGTGTCTGATCTCTGATCATATTCTTACAGTTCATGACACATCCTCCTTGTTGTTCCATGCAAACCCCTCATTTTATTTATTCTTTTAATCCTGCACCCAACTGTTGTTCTCTTCCTCCCACAAGTAATCATTTTATTGGACTTAAAGTGTATATTTTTCAACTTCTCTTTCCTGATAAAAGTATTGAAAGCTATAGGTTTCTCTTATTAACTGATTTTGCTGTGTGCTACAATTTTTTTTTTCGGGTAGTGTTGTATTATTTAGCTGTAAATATTTCTTTTTTAACATTTTATTTATTTATATTTTTAAGTAAGCTCTATGCCCAACGTGGGGCTTGAACTCTCAATGCCAAGATCAAGAGTTTCATGCTCTACTGACTGAGCCAGCCAGGTGCCCCTAGTTGTAATTTTTTTTTTTGAGAGAAAGAGGTGTGGGCACGCGGGGGGGTGGGGAGGGGCAGAGGGAGAGAGAGAATCTTAAGCAAGCTCCATGCCCAGTTCAGAGACCAACAAGGGTTCCATCTCACAACTGTGAGATCATGACATGATGAGCTAAAATCCAGACTCAGATGCTTAACTGACTAAGCCACTCCGGAGCCCCTGTAAACATTTCTAAGGTTTCTTTATGATTTCTTCTTTCATCCAAGGGTTATTTAATAATGTTTGTTTCCAAAACTGGGGGCTTTTTTTTTTTTTTAGCTTTTTGATGTTTCTAACTTTATTGTATTATGGTCAGAGATAATGCTTAATATTGATACTTTTGAACTCATTGAACTTTTCTTTGTGCCCTATCGTGGTCTATTTTTGTAATTGTTAAGTGTAAGCATAAAAGGAGTCTTCTCCGTTTGTTAAGTGGTGGGTTATACAGGAATGTGTTTTTATAGGGGCACCTGGGTGTCTCAGTCGGTTGAGCATCCGACTTCAGCTCAGGTCATGATCTCAAGCCCCATATCGGGCTCACAGCCTGCTTCAGATCCTCTGTCCCCTTCTCTCTGCCCCTTCCCTGCTTGGGCTCTCCCAAAAATAAATGAATATTTTAAAAAAATAAAGAAAAGGAATGTGTTTTATATATATGTAATGATTATATATCGAGCTTAAAAATGTATTGTTCAGCACTCCTTAGGAGTATATGTGTTTATGGTAGACGTATCTTCCTTGTCAATCAGTCTATGTCCTTCTCTTTTGTGATCTTAAATTGTATTGTTAGCTATTGGGATGGTTATCCCAGCTTTCTTTGGGTTATTAGTCTGCCGTATCCTTTCTTCATCCTTTCATTTTCAACATTTCTTAATCTTTGTGTATGTTGTTGGACCTTTTTTTTTTTAATCCAATGAGTGTCTGTGTTCTAAATATTTGTGTTATTGCTATTATATTAAAACTTCTGACATCCCATTTCATATTCTCCATTTACAGTATTTTTCTGTTCCTTTTTTCCTATCATACTCATACCTAATATTTTCTTTGGGTCCTTTTTATATCACTTGTTCTGGTTTTATTTTTTCTCTTAAAAAATTTAAAAAATTTGAGAGAGAGAGAGAGAGAGAGCGAGCACATGAGCAGAGGAGGGGCAGAGAGAGATGGAAACACAGAATCCGAAGCAGGTTCCAGGCTCTGAGCTGTCAGCACAGAGCTGGACATGGGGCTTGAACCCATGAACCCAGAGATCATGACCTGAGCCTAAGGTCGGATGCTTAACCAACTGAGCCCCCCAGGCGTCCCACTTGTTCTGGTTTTATATTCTAATATTGTCTCTTATTTATTGTACTTAAAATTCTTCATGTCTGTCCCAGTACTTCTGCTTCAGATATTATATGTCATCCAGTATGGTAGCCAGCCTCTAATATAGCCCCCAGTGATCCCTGCCTGATGGTATTCACATCCTGTGTAGTTCCCTCCAATGTTGTACCAGGGTTGGTCTGAGTGACCAAGAAAATACAGCAGAAGTGATGGTATGTCATTTCTGAGGTTAGGTTATAATAGCCACTACAGTTCTGTCTTGGTTGTGGTCTCTTGCCTGCTTGTTGGGCCCACGTGTTGTGAGGAGCTGCATGGAGAAGCTCAGGTGGTGAAAGACCGAAGCCCCCAGCCAACAGCCTCGTGAGTGGGCTACATTGGAAGTGGGTCATTCAGCCACGTCACGCATTTGGCTGACTGCAGTTTGGGCTGACAATTTGACTGAAGCCTCAGATGAGACCCTGAGTCAAAACCACCCAGCTGAGTGGCTCCCAGATTCCGGACACTCAGAAAATGAGAAAATAAATGTTTGTTTTAAGCTGTGAAGTTTTGGGGGTAATTTGTTATATGTCAATGGCTAACAAATACATCCAGTTTATTGTTCTCTGGAGGCAGTTATGCTACCCTGGTGTCTAGTTGCTTTGGTGGTGAGCTCGCGTTCTCCTGATGTAAGTGGCTGTTCTGGCATATACAGCATATTGAGGGAAGGCTGACGGCCAGATTCAACTCTGCTCAGTCACCTGGAGTGAGTCAAGTGGTGTCCCTTCTAGCACACCACTTGACAATTCCTCTGAGAGGTTTCATCTTTAAACCCCAAGAGGAGCCCATCTCCCTAGGTGTCACCACCAGCCCTGGTGTCTGAAGGGGGGCGGGTGGAGGGGTGATTGCCTCTGGCTGCTCATTTCTTCCCCTCAACAGGGTTCTTGCTGCCCTGATGGTAGCTCCCCAGTCAACTGTAAGTGGTTTGGATGATGTCTGCAATGAGGGGCATATAAGAGCCTTCCCAACACAACATGGGGGAGAGGTAAGAGCCAGAATTTAAACCTATCCCATATTTGCTGCCTGCAGCCATCGCCACTCAAAACATAGTCCATTTAGAGACAGCCTTCCATTTTCCCATAGGTCTTCATAGCTGTGCTGTGGTTTCTGGAACTCATGTTTCCCTCTAGTTACTCCAGGGTTGCTTTCAGGCAAGGGAGTCAGTGGCTTGTGCTGTTTGCCACCTTGGCAGGGACGAGAAACCCCAAGTGTCCTCAGGGACTAATAGAGGTTTCTGCCCTTCAGGGTATCCGAGCTTCCTATTCACAGAAAGGACCCCTCTGACCCTCAGAGGTCCCAAGCTGCTATACACAAAATTGACTTGTCTGACCCCTCAAATATCCGAGCTCATTACTCACAGAATGCACCCAAAGGGTATCAGCTGGTGACTGACAAAGGGGACATTTCAGGTCCTCAGAGGGCCAGATGCTCAATCTTGGATAGCCCTTGGATGGCATATGTCTGAGCACCTTATCTGCACTTGGGAGTACCCTAGACACAGAATGGTCTTGTCCTGTTTTTCTGGTGCCTGAGCCCTCATCAGAATAATGGTCAGCTTCCCCTCCAAATACCGGGTCATGATGGGAACCTTTTAAGGGTGATCTCCAGCTTTACATGGCATTCTTGAGGGAGACAGATGAGAGAATGGCTGCCCCAATGCCTCTCATCTCAGCCTAGTGCAGCAACTTCTGGCCAGGACCTGAAGGAACCCAGTTGCCTAACCCATCATTTGCCATGTCCTTTGGGGAGGACAGCAACTGGCCTACAGAAGAATCCACCTTCTGAGAAAGTAAGTGGGGAAAAGGGCCTTCTTTTGATCATTATCTTCTCAAATAAGTGGGTGACTTCTTTTAGGGCCTGAGTTTTATCAGTGCTTGATTTGTGTGCCAACAGAAGTGGGAGAGAGAAAGCTGAGGAGTGGTTTCTATTGCTAACTTGTTAAGACAGGCCCTCGTGAGCTGGAAACCCAATTTAGGGCTTAGAGCCCGAGGCATGGCAAGGCCACAGTCCCTCAGGCTGGTCCCAAAGCGAGTGACAAGAATAGCCTCAGCCCCCTGCCCAGGACTGCCAGCAGTAAGACTCACAGGGGAGGGTCTGGATCCTAGAGATGGTGACATGTGGAATGGCAGAAGTGGCTGGCCCAACATTTCTAAGTAGCCTATACCATCCAGTCTGTGTGATGAGTCTTGCCCTTTTGGAGTCAGGAACTAACTCTCTCATCCCTCATTTGGGGCCTGTCCTGAAAACATACATTCACAGCCATAATCCAGTCGCTCCCAGGCAGACAGATGTACCACAAAACAGCCTCAGGCCATCTCCAGGCAGTCCTTGACCTGGGCTCTCCTTTGAGAACCAAGCCTCAGCACCCACTCTCCTGCCACTGGGGGAGCAGGAACCACCCTCCACCAAGTGAAGTTATTTTAGCTCCATCAGGTTAAGAGCCCCTGGGGACTCCATCTATAACAAAAACCAGGGAGAGGGCGGAGAAATACACAAGACCACAGCAACGTTCATGTGTGCAAAGTATAGTTGTTAAAAATGAAACAACATAAATTGAGAAAAGAGGCCGTGGCCTCCACGGGGCAGTGCCAAAGCATAGTCCCATACTCTCAGACCTGGGGAGAGAGGACCCTGCACTCCAACAGGTCAAGGGCTGACAGGCAGGGAGGTGGCGTCTTATGTGTAGGCCCTCATGGCAAAGAACAGAGAACAGGTGGGGCTGATGGTAGGCTGCAAGCAACCTGATCAAGATGGGGCTGTGGCCTCGGCCCCCTCCTCTGAGTCCCACACCTCTGACTGCAGGTAATCAGCGAAGAGAGACTTGGCCCGGCGAAGGACACGCCCCAGGTGGTGTTTTCGCACGAGGCGGTCAAAGTGCATGGCCAGCTCATTGTAATCTAGCCCGTTGCGCATGATGTGGTCGCGGTGCTCCAGCAGGATGGCGAGGCAGAGGAAGAGCATGAATGGGTTCCCCCGACCAAACTCCTGGGGTGGGGGCAGGCCCAGTGGGGGTGGGGGTGGCAGGGACTTCCCAGGTTCTTGTGGGGAGCCCAACTCTGGCATCAAGGGGGATCCTGCAGCCACATCACCAGCAGGAGAGGCCTCTTGGGTGGATGGTGGAGATGAGGAGGATGGGGAATCAGGGTGGGAAGAGGGGGAGAGCAGTGGGTCTGAGGAGTTCAATAAGGGCTCAGAGAGGGACTTAGAGCTGATAAGGGAAGCTGGGTGGGGCAGCTGGACCCGAGGGTCCCTCCTGGAGCCCGTGTTATCCCTGAGTTGCTGAAGGTCATCCAGACTGGCTTGTCTCAGGAGACGCCCCCCACCACCAGGCCCCTGGCTGGTCGTGACCAAGTGGTCAACAGCATCTTCAAAAGCACTGCTTCCTCCACCAGCAGGCCTCAGCATGTGCCTCTGTCGCATGGGCCTTCCCCTGTGGCCACTGAAGCCAGTGTCTGCCACTTGACTGGGGGGTCCGACGAGCTCTACTTCATGTTCAGGAGGATCGGGTGGCAGCGAACTCCAGGTGACCTCAAGCATGCGGAGGGCATCATCAAAGGCGAACTCACGCTTCAGTTCAAGCAACAACCAGCGGTAACAGAAGAACAGGTCATCAGCACCAGCTTCTTGTAGGTACTGATAAAAGTCAGGGTCAGCGTGTCGCAGCAGCAGCTTAAGGTGGGCGAACTTGGTGGCCATGGCTCGGCCGTCAGGATGGAAGTTCGCTGCCAGGCGCTTCATGATGCCACAAAAGCAGACGAAGGCATGGCCTTCATGGTCCATGACGGCGAGGATGGGCGAGGCAAGGTCGCTCATGCCCTGGCAGTAGGACACCTGTGGGTGGGTAACGGCATAGGTGGTGAGCAAGTCGTGCAGTGCCCGCAGGTGCGGGCCATCCTCAGGCCCCGCATAGTAGGGGTGGGCCCGGTCCGTACGCAGCACATCCTTGAGGACTGTGCTGCGGATGAATTCCAAGTCCTCAGGGCTTGCTCGCTGTGCCCACTCGCTCTTGAGCTGTTCATACTCGCGACTCTTGCGTTTCATGTAGTCCATCCGCTCGCGGCCTGTCAGCCCATCTGGGTACACATTCAACAGGTACCGCCACACCACCTGGCCAGGGACAAAAGGGATAAGGCTGAGGTTCTACAAACGAGCCACCACATCCCAGTGTATATCCGATACCATCCACCCTGCGGCCTTGGGGCCTTTGTCTTCCATCAGAAAAGTCTGCCTTCCCACCTCTGCCTCTAGCCCTCCTGAAGGAGAGCTTGCTGCTCTGGAACATGTCCATGCCATCCCATGATGGCGTGGTCCGCTGCATGTGTCTCATGTGCTGTTCACGACTGCACGAGTGATGGATCTGATGAGTGACCGAGGCGGCTCACCTTTCGCAGGGAGGGTTCAACACCACCGTGATAGATCCGCAGGCGTAACTCCTCGGGGCGGGAGAGCTGGCCCTCGTGGTTCAGGTATGTGTGAAACTCAGCATCACTCAGGGGTGGCTTGAAGGGCTTGACATCTTCCCCATATGACCAGCTCAGCACCTGTTGGACCTTAGACAAGGTGCGGCCCACCTGTGAAGGAAGGAGGAGGAAAGGCCACCTGTCAGCTGGGCAGGTGCCAAACAGCATGCTCAGAGTCTGGGGCGCCAGCTACAGCTGGCCACAGGGGTCCCTGAAACCACCTGAGAGAGGATAGACTGCGTGAAGGGCAGGGCAGCTGTCGTCAGCAATGACCGTTTCTCAGCCAGCAGCACATCAGAACCAATGACATCCTTGGGGCTGATTATGTCCCAGTCTTCCAACAGTGGGCCTAGGCACACAGAATGACACAATATGAGAATGGGGGTCAGAGTCCCAGACCGCAGGGCTGGGTTCCTCTCCTACTACAGCCAGGCTACCCACAGGGCAATGAATGACTCCCACCTTCTCTTCCCATGTCATCCAAATCAGGCGAAAATTAAACCATGAATAATTCTTTTGTGGTAACGGTCTCACAAAATGGCTGGGTAGACTCTAAACAATATTTTAATGTATGAAGTCATAGTTATTGAGCACTTACTGTGTGCCAGGCACTGTGACAAGGGCTTAAGTTTAATAGAAATAATAAGAACACTAGATAACATTACCAGTTCCATGGTGCTAAGTGCCAGGAAGTATTCTGAGCCCTTTGCAAATATTGACTCATTTAACATTCACATCCATAGTCTCTAAGTTAGGCACCATTATTATCATGATTCTTTCTATGAGGGAACAGGCACAATCAATAGAAGATAGTTACCCAAGGCCTCACAGCTAGTGAGTGAAAGAACTGAAATTTGAAGCCCAGGCCCAAAGCTCAAGAGCCCAAACTCTTTTTTTTTTAAATGCTTATTTATTTATTTTGAGAGAGAGCACGTGAGCAAGGGAGGGGGGGGGAGAGAGGGAGAGAGAGAGAGACAGAGAGACAGAGAATCCCAAGCAGACTCTGCTCTGCCAGTGCAGAGCCTGTCATGGGGCTCGAACCCACAAACGTGAGATCATGACCTGAGCCAAAATCAAGAGTCAGACCCCTAACTAACTGAGCCACTCAGGTACCCCAAGAGCCCAAACTCTTTTTAAAACATGTTTAGTTATTTTTGAGAGGGAGAGTGAGTGAGCGAGCATGGGAGGAGGAGAGAGAGAGAGACAGGAAGACACAGAATCTGAAGCAGGCTCCAGGCTCTGAGCTGTCAGCACAGAGCCGGATGCAGGGCTCAAACTCACAAACTGCAAGATCATGACCTGGGCCCAAGGCAGACGTTTAACCAACTGAGCCACCGGGGTGCCCCCAAACTCTTAATCTTCTATTCACAGTAGCCTTCACCCCACAATCGGTAGAGATTACCATGATCATTCTCATTTTGTAGATGGTGACAAAAAAGGTTGGAACGGTAATTGGCCAAGACTTGACAGCCAGGAAACGGTACGGCTGGATCTGAATCTTGTTTACCGGACTCCAGAGCCCAGACAGATTTTAGAGAAAGTATTTGTGTCTTAGAGGAAATAGCGCTATACTGGCTCTCTCCAGTTTTGACCCTTGGAATATCAATAGAAATTTGTCTCTTTCCTCTCTTCTTTACTTCCCCTCACATCCTGTCTTCCTACCACAAATGTGATGTGGTGGCTGAAGTGGCAGTGGCCACATGAAGGGAAGTTTGAGAAACTTAAGAGATGTCAGCCCTGGAACCACAGAGCTGCTAAACTCATAACAGCAATGTCAAACTCTATAAACTCTACAATATGAAATCTTACAATACTTGATACAATATCAAACTCTACAATATGAAGCAAATCAACTTTGGTTTGTTTAAGCCATTGTAATTTGCAGGCAAATGCTGTCCCTAAGCAGCATGTCCATGGAGTCCACTGTGCCTTCTGCCACACAGCTGAGGGAGGAGCAAACTCGAGGCCCTATTTGGATGTCACTGCCTCTCCCTGGATGTCTCATAGAGCACTGAAAACCTAAGGGATCCAAAAAGAGAACCCAAGATCCACTTGCGACACGACCTCCTCCTTTGCTCCTCATGTGAATAGACAGTGTATCTGTTCATCTGCTTGAGCCAGAAACCTGAGAGACATCCCTGCAGCCTCCCACTCTCAACTCCCAGGGCCAAACTGTCACTAAGTCCTGTGGCTTCTGCCCGCAGAACATACTTAAATTCCACCTCTTCTCTCATCTTGGCTTTGTAGCCTGAACCACCACATCTCTCACCTGAAACTCCCTCTTTGTTCCTCTCCACTCTCTCCCAACAGCTGCCAGAGTGGTCTTTCCAAGGCATGAAAACACTTAACAGGTAAAATGATGAAGGTCAAACCAATGATCTGAAAGACCAAATATTAAAAAAAAAAAGAAAGAAAAAGAAAAACAAGGGGCACCTGGGTGGCTCAGTCAGTTAAGCATCCGACTCTTGGTTTCAGTTTAGGTCATGATCTCATGGTTCGTGGGTTCGAGCCCCAGCATCGGGCTATGCGCTGGCAGCACAGAGCCTGCTTGGGATTCTCTCTCTGCCCCCCTCACTACCCCTTCTCTGTTCGTTCACTCTCTCTCTCAAAATAAATAAACATTTTTTTTTAATGCAAGACAAAACAGAAGAACCCCTTCAAGGTGCAGAGCTCGAGCTTGACGATTTGAGTAAAAAAAGTAGAGATACCTGGAGGACTAAGATGCAAATAGTTCTGTTCCTCAACTCTGGAAGCAAGAAGACAGTGGCCTGTGGCACCCATGGAGCGCTGAGAAGAAACGCTTGAGATGCATGGGCCCCCCACCCAGGCAAGACAGCACATATCAATCAAGGCCAAAGAAAGACATTTTTGGTCAGAGGAGTACATGTAACCTGTGCACCTTATTGGAGAATACGAAGTTCTCTAAGCAAATGACTACTGAATAACTTCAGGGGATCAAAGTGGGGGAAGGCAAAAGGGAGAGTAAATAGTGACAGGCCACAAGTTTTTAATATGTATAGTGAAACGTGAAATGACAAAGATACCACTGATGAGGGAAACAAAGGCAATAGAAAATGTAGCTTCAATTAAATCTCCTTACAGCTTGCAGCCCACTGATAGATATCTGAAACATGCAGGGTGACCCTGTCCAAGGAACTCATGGATGCCTTACTTCCTTCATGTTTTTGTCTAATTAAAGACTAAAAGTAACCTTATGTTAACAGCAGCTAGCCCCTCAAGGTCCTAAAAGCTTTACTTTCAAATTCTTTAGAGACTTAACACTATCCCTAACTCCCATTAACTTAAAAGTGTATAGTCAGTCACTTCTCACAACCCCAGTGCAGCTCTTTCTGCCCATGGGTCCTGTCCCTGTGCTTTAGCAAAATCCCCTTTTTGCACTAAAGACGTCTCACGAATTTTTAGCCGTTCGCTCAAGAACCCCATCGCAATGATTGGGAGTTTGTAATATTAAGTGTTACATTAGGATTCCTGGACACAAGTGACCTACTATAAAGAAAATATAATGATAGCCTAGAATTTAAAAAGAAATTACTGGGGTGCCTAGGTGGCTCAGTTGGTTGAGCGTCTGACTTCAGCTCAGGTCATGATCTCATTCATGGTTCATGGGTTCGAGTCCGTGTCGGGCTCTGTGCTGACAGCTCAGAGCCTGGAGCCTGCTTCAAATTTTGTCTCCATCTCTCTGCCGCTCCCCTGCTCGCACTCTGTCTCTCTCTCAAATATAAAATAAAACATAAAAAAAAATTATAAAAAGAAATTACTAACTAACTGAAACCCAGAGGTTAAAAGTTAGGGAAAAGAGGAAAAATAAGAATTAAAAGTGTCCCAAAGCTTCCATTTCAAGGGCCTGTGAGGGTGGGAGAGACTGGAGGGGAAAAGATTTCACTGTCAATTGTGTAAAAAAAGCATAAATCCTGCTATGGGGTTTCTATGAGAGACATACCTAAAACTAAATGATAGAGGAAGGCTGAAAATTGAAGAAATCTAAAGGTATATGTGGTAAACACTAACAAACAGAAAGGAAGTGCAGCCATGTGAATGTCAGAAAAAGCACTGTTCAAGACCAAACATATTACAGGAAAAGAGAGAGATATCCTATATTGACCAAAAAAAGAAAGAAAGAACCCATTAATAGAATGAGCAAAGGATTTCTATGAGCACAAACTTATCCCGTGGTAAAGCCTGATCTGAACTGCCATGAGACTATATATAGTCTTTATGTAATCTACTAAGTGGGAATGCGCACACATTTCCCTGAAGAAGCATCCAAGTGTTTCATTATGAGGTGCTGTTCCAGGCTCTGCTTGTGGTATTACATAATATATGGTATGCGTACTACATTTTCTTATAAACTTGTCAAACTTCCCAAACCCTGAATTAATATACAAATTCTGTGCAATGCCAATCAGAAGCCTAACAGGGTTTTTCCTGGAATTGGATACAATTATTTTAAGGATCATATGAAAGAATTCACATTTTTTTAAGAATAGTTAAGAAAAAGAAGAGCCAAGAAAAAGCACAGTGGGAGGATGGCAATGCTTGCCTTATCAAAATTAACCACAAAACCAATGTGATAAAAATATGGTGTTAGCACAGCAATATAAAAATGGAGCCAATTAGTAGAATGTGATAGAAAGCCCAGAAATAAATCCAAGTACACATGAGAATTCAGTGTATGATAAAAGTGTCATTTCAAATCAGTATAAAAAAGGTATATCTTTAATAAATGATACTGGCATAATTAACTGTTTATCTGGCATTTTTTAAGAGCTAAGTGTACTTACCGCAGAGTTCACAGAGTAGAGATTTATATGCAAAAAATGAAAATAATGAGCAGGGGCACCTGGGTGGCTCAGTTGGTTGCATGACTTCAGCTCAGATCATGATCTCACGATTCATAGGTTCAAGCCCTGCGTTGGGCTCTGTGCTAACAGCTCAGAGCCTAGAGCCTGCTTCATATTCTGTGTCTCCCTCTCTCTCTGCCCCTCCCCTGCTCGTGCTGTGTTTCTCTCTCTCTCAAAAATGAATAAACATTAAAAAAATTTTAAAGAAAATAATAAGCATATAAGAATAAAATGTAGGAGAATATTTGTATAAGCTTGTGGATGGGGAAGATGTTCCAAAGAGGAGATACTCAGAAATCATACAGGTGTGTGTGTGCATATATATATCTCTACTGTTATTCAACATAGTGTTGGAAATCCTAGCCTCAGCAATCAGAAAACACAAAGAAATAAAAGGCATCCAAATCAGCAAGGAGGAAGTCAAACTTTCACTCTTCGCAGACAACGTGATACTCTATGTGGAAAACCCAAATGACTCCACCAAAAAACTGCTAGAGCTGATTCATGAATTCAGCAAAGTCGCAGGACATAAAATCAATGTACAGAAATTGGTTGCATTTCTATACACCAATAATGAAGCAGCAGAAAGAGAAATCAAGGAATCAATCCCATTTACAACTGCACCAAAAACCATGAAATACCCAAGAAGAACCTTAAACAAAGAGGTGAAAAATCTATACACTGAGAACTATAGAAAGCTTATGAAAGAAATTGAAGAAGACACAAAAAAATAGAAAAACATTCCATGTTCATGGATTGGAAAAACAAATATTGTTAAAATGTCAATACTACTCAAAGCAATATACATACTCAATGCAAACCCTATCAAAATAACACCAGCATTCTTCACAGAGCTAGAATAAACAATCCTAAAATTTCTAAGGAATCAGAAAAGACCCCCAAAAAGCCAAAGCAATCCTGAAAAAGAAAACCAAAGCTGGAGGCATCACAATTCAAGACTCCAAATTATATTACCAAGCTGTAATCATCAAGACAGTACGGTACTGGCACAAAAACAGACACATAGATCACTGGAACCTAGAAATGGACCCACAAACGTATGGCCAACTAATCTTTGATAAAGCAGGAAAGAATATCCAGGAAAAAAGATAGTCTCTTGGGGGCACCTGCTGGCTCAGTTGGTTAAGCATCCCAGTTTGGCTCAGGTCACGATCTCACAGTTGGTGAGTCGGAGCCCCGCATCAGGTTCTATGCTGATAGCTCAGAGCCTAGAACCTGCTTCGGATTCTGTGTCTCCCTTTCTCTCTGCTCCCTCTCAAAAATAAATAAAACATAAAAAAAGAAAAGAGAAAAAGACAGTCTCTTCAGCAAATGGTGTTAGGAAAACTGGACAGCAGCAACATGCAGAAGAATGAACCTGGACCACTTTCTTACACCATACACAAAAATAAACTCAAAATGGATGAAAGACCTAAATGTAAGACAGGAAGCCATCAAAATCCTATAGAAAACAGGCAACAGCCCCTTTGACCTTGGCCGCAGCAACTTCTTACTTGACATGTGTCCAGAGTCGAGGGAAACAAAAGCAAAAATGAACTATTGGGATCTCATCAAGATAAAAAGCTTCTGCACAGCAAAGGGAACAATCAGTAAAACTAAAAGGCAACTGATGGAATGGGAGAAGATATTTGCAAACGACATCAGATAAAGGGTTAGTATCCAAAATCTATAAAGAATTTATCAAACTCAACACCCAAAAAACAAATAATCCAGTGAAGAAATGGGCAAAAGACATGAATAGACACTTTTCCAAAGAAGACATCCAGATGGGGGCGCTTGGGTGGCTCAGCTGGTTAAGCGTCAGACTTTGGCTTAGGTCATGATCTCATGGTTCACGGATTGAAGCCCCTGTCAGGCTCTGTGCTGACAGCTCAGAGCCTGGAGCCTGCTTTGGATTCTGTGTCTCCCTCTCTCTCTGCCCCTCCCCTGCTGGTGCTGTGTCTCTCTCAGTCTCTCAAAGACAAAAAAACGTTAAAAAAAAAAAAAGGATATCCAGATGGCTAACAGACACATGAAAAGATGCTCAACATCACTCATCATCAGGGAAATACAAATCAAAACCACAACGAGATACCACCTCACACCTGTCATAATGGCTAATATTAACAACTCAGTCAACAACAGATGTTGGCGAGGATGTGGAGAAAGGCTAACCCTTTTGCACTGCTGGTGGGAATGCAAACTGGTGCAACCACTCTGGAAAACAGTATGGAGGTTCCTCAAAAAATTAAAAATAGAACTACCCTATGACCCAGCAATGGCCCTACTAGGTATTTATCCAAAGGATATAGGAGTGCTGATTTGAAGGGGCACATGCACCCCAATGTTTATAGCAGTACTATTGACAAAGCCAAAGTATGGAAAGAGCCCAAATGTCCACTGACTGATAAATGGATAAAGAAGATGTGGTATGTGTGTATATATATGTATATATATACACATGTATATACATATACATACATATATGTATACACACACACACACACAACGCACCATAGAATATTACTCAGTGATCAAAACGAATGAAATCTTGCCATTTGCAACAATGTGGATGGAACTAGAGTGTATTATGCTAAGCAAAATCAGTCAGAGAAAGATATCATATGAATTCACTCATATGTGGAATTTAAGAAACAAAACAGATGAACATAAGGAAAGGGAAGCAAAAATAAGATAAAAACAGAGAGGGACACAAACCTTAAGAGACTCTTAAATACAGAGAATAAACTGAGGGTTGCTGGCGGGAAGGTGAATGGGGGGATGGACTAAAATGGGTGATGGGTATTCAGGAAGGCGCTTGTTGGGATGGGCACTGGGTGTTATATGTAAGTGATGAATCACCAAATTCTATTCCTGAAATCATTGTTACACTATATGTTAACTAACTTGTATTTAAATTAAAGATAAAAATAAATAAAAATAAAAGAAGTTCTTGTCTCTGGCTACCTTTTTCCATTTGTCTCTCTGCCCATCTCTGTCATTATCTTTCTCTCTGACTCTAGTTTTTTTCTCTCTCTCTCTCTGCCTCTCTTCTTTTCAAGGCTGCCAATCTTAACAAGCCCATAATTTCACAGAATCAAATGGTTAAGAACAAGGACTCTGGAGCTAGTTTAGCCACCACCTGGGTTCAAATCCTGCTCCTCCACTTACTGTCTGTGTGACATGTACAAGTCCTATCCCTTCTCTGAGCCTCATCTATAACATAGGGATAACCATCATGCCTACCCTGTAGGATTGTTTTGACAATCTAATGAATATTATGGGTGTAGAATGGTCCTAAGTGTTCGACACATGTTAGCTATTTGTGTTAGTATGACGTTAGTAATACCTTGGTCATCCCAAATGGGCATGTGAATTTTCTGAGGCTTCCACTCCACAACTTTTTATTAAAAAAATTTCAATCTACAATAAAGTTAGAAAGATGAATACATTGAACACCTATATGCCCTTCATCTAGCTCCCCTGTTCACATTTTTGCCACATTTGCTTCATCTCGCTCTCTCCATATAGATACCTGTTTTTTTTTTTGCTGAATTATTGACAGACATCATGACACTTTATCTCTTAATAGTTAACGGTGTTTTTACCAAGGACATTTTCCTTTGGCAGCCACGATACCATTACCATACCCAGGACATTTAATATTGATACAATATTAGCATCCAATATATGGTTTGTAATTAAGTTTTTGGGTCCCTGTCTTAATTTATCTGTGTGCTCCCAGGAACCAACACAGGCAAGAGTCAGGGAACAAATATAAGAAGAGATGAAGTGGCTGAGAGATCAAGGCAATGATGAATGAGTGAGCAAGTGTGCAAACAAATGAGTATGAGTCAGGATGAATGAATAAATACAACCATCATTATTATAATCAGTATTGTTATGTTTATGTGTTATTATAACGGAAACATACAATACTACACCTCTATTGTTATACTGCATTATATAATTATAACCTATATCACTAGGTTATATGTTATAACAGTAAATATAATATAATTATGGTTGTTAGAGGTAATATTTTTTGAGCTTTCACTACGCAACCATGCAGTGTTCCATGATTTTCCCTGTTTAATCCTCACGATGGCCCTAAGATACCATTTTTTCTACTTTACAGATAAAGAAATTGAGGCCTAGTGGCCAAATCAGCATTTGGACCTAATATACCTTGTTTCCAAGCCCACTGTGAGGGACTGTACTGTAAGGGGTGGAGTCATCCTTTAGGGAAAGGGTGGGTCCCAGAGCAGTGCCCCCAGGGTGCCAGATACTCACTGTCCTCAGTGGGCCGAATGTCTACACGCAGCTGCAGGTAAGGTTTGGAGGCTGTGGCGAAGGCTGTGCTGAGGTCCCAGTCAGACAGGAGTGAGAGGTAAGTTTCCTGCCCGAGCCGATCCCGGCCTAGGTAGCTGATGCCAAAGTTCTTCTTCCTGGATAGAGGAAGTATGGCAGCTCTCAAGTGCCCCAGTGCCCCAGAGGCCTCAGGGACAGTTTCCACAAGATGCCAGGGAAGACCGAGACAATGCTGAACAACTATCAAGTGTTGGGTACTGTGCCAAAGACTGTGGGCAGCTTGAGATCAGATTGATTATCTCTACTTTGTTACACAAACCCAGAAGCAGATACACACCTGCTTGAATCTAGAGGGCACACTGAAAAAGAATATTGGTCCCCTCTAGGGAGGGTAACAGGGTAGTTCAGGGAAGGAGGTGGGAAGAAAGCAGCCTTTCTACTGCATAAAAAATAAAGTAATCTGTATGTTTATTTTTCACAACAAAAAATGTTTATGCAAAAAAGTCAAACAACAACTATGAATTTGTTCTTCACTTACACTTGTGCAACCATGGAATGAAGTATGTTGTGTGATAACTAAGGTAACCATGGACACAGCCTAAGTATTCAACACTTTTGTACTCTTTGAATTTGCTACCATGTGCACGTATTCCTCCAAAATAACAACCACAACAAAATAACCATCACATTACACCTGTCCCCAAGAGACACCACTTTTCATGTATCAGGTTGGCAAATTTTCCAATGTTTTCTAGTAACCAATGTTTTTGAGGAAAACAGGCATTTTATATGCTGCTGGTGAGATTGTAAATCAGTAAAAAAAAAAAAACCTGTCTGGAGAGCATTTTGGAAACATCCATTGAATTTTTTTTTAATTTTTTTTTCAACGTTTATTTATTTTTGGGACAGAGAGAGACAGAGCATGAACGGGGGAGAGGCAGAGAGAGAGGGAGACATAGAATCAGAAACAGGCTCCAGGCTCTGAGCCATCAGCCCAGAGCCGGATGCGAGGCTCGAACTCACGGACCGCGAGATGGTGACCTGGCTGAAGTCGGACGCTTAACCGACTGCGCCACCCAGGCACCCCCATCCATTGAATTTTTAAAAAGCATACACCCTTTAACCCAGAAATACTACTGCTAGGAATTTATCCTGAGTACATTTCCCCAAATATTCCCAGATAGGCAAAAGTGGCAGTTCACTGGGGGAGTGTTTGTAATAATAAAACAAACAAACAAAATCCCTACCAAACAACAACTTAAAAGCCAAACAACCACTGTTGAGGTGGGTGGCCTAATGGTTGGTCCCCCAGCATCCCATAACTCACCCGTTTAAGTCAAAGGCTCGGATGAGGATGTGCTGTAATACATCGAGCGAGGTGATCTGGGGGTCGACAGCGAAAGAGCGGAACTCGGGTGGTAAGAAGTTCTCACACTTCTGGGGAGAGAAGACACAGTGTAGGCCACCACGGTCTACATCATCACCACGATGAAGTGGAGTGAGGGATAGGAGGCAAGGTCATACAAGTTGGGGGAGGGGCAGATGGAGGCAGATGTTCTGCGCCATGGTGAGGGCTTTGGTTTTGACTTGGAGGGTCCTGTGCAGAGGAAGGATGTGATCTGACTTAGGATTTAACAGGATCCTCTGGATGCTCTTGGAGGAACAGACTGTTGGAGGCAAGGGAGAAAGCAGCAGTCTAGTGAGGACGAGGCTACTGCAATAGTCCAGACACCCAATCCTTCTTTTTAAAAAAATGTTTATTTATTTTTGAGAGAGAGGGGTGGGCAGAAAGAGACGGGTACAGAGGATCCGAAGCGGGCTCTGTGCTGACGGCAGACAGCCCAATGAGGGGCTCGAACTCACGAACCACGAGATCATGACCTGAGCCGAAGTTGGATGCTTAACCGACTGAGCCACCCAGGCGCCCCCACCCAATCCTTCTTCTGTGTCCCCCCAATGGTTGTCAGGATCACCATGTCCAGTCTGGCCTCCATTAAATCAATACTCCATGCTGCACCAATTTGGCACATCTATCGACAATACTCCCTGCTTAAATCTCTTCAAAGGCAATCTGAGGGTCCCCAGAAGGCGGGTCTATAGGACCTTAGCCAGCCTCTCTTCAGACAGTTTTTTTGAACTTTACACTCTGGTACTACCAAATGGCTGGAAGTTACTTTGAATACATCCTGGCTCCAGGACTTTGCTTGTGCTGATTCCCCTATCTGGAAAGTCCTTCCTGCTTTCTTCAACTGGCTCACTCACAGCTCAGGTATCAACTCTTCTGAATTCCCAAACCTCTACCTTAGAGCTTCCTGTATTACCCTGAGGTGATCTGTTTACTTCTTTCCAGAATCTACCTTCTTCTCATCAACACCAATGCCACCACCCTAGTCCCAGCCACTATCACCACTTGCTGGAACTATAGCAACAGCTTTCTTAGAATACATGCCAGAGGCCCTTCACAATCTGCCCCTCTTTTAATTCTTTGCTTTACCCCCCTACCCACTCTTGACCTTGCCCTCTCGCTCCAGAAATATGGGAACCTAAGGGAACATACCAAGCTCATCCCCACCTCCCAGCCTTTGCCCTTGCTGTTCTCTCTGCTTCCATTCTTCCTCCGGTATGCACATAGCTGATTCCTTTTTTATTTGGGTCTCAGCTTCTTCAATATCTCTGTAGGGACTTCCCGGTACAACCTTGGCTAAAGTAACTCCCTAGTTCAGAGGCTTTTTCGTTATTTCCTCATGGCGTTCACCAGTGTCCAAAGCATCTCATTTATTTAGCTGTTTGTCTTACCGACAAGCGTGTCAGCTCATCCAGGGTGGGGACACGCAAGAAAAGTGTAGTCTTAACACATATGTTAACTGACTTCAGCACCTCCTTTTCAGACACCAGCAGCTCCCCCTCATTCCTCAGGGCCTCACTTCTTAACTATTAGGGCCCCTCCCCCAGCCCTAGAGCCCCTCCCCTCTACCCATAATCTCCACCCATCCATTTCTGAGGCTCCTACCCCTCCATTTTCTCAGGCCCTGCCCAGCACTCCCAGGTCCTGCCTCCCCCCCGCCCCACCCCCGTCCCCACCACTGTCATTCCGCCCTCAAGCCTCGCCCCTCAGGTAACACCCCAGATCTCGGGTCCCGCCCTCCAACCTAGGGCAGTCACCGCCTTCCCCTCCTGTGGACACCCCAGTCGGGCTGGCCGACCAGCTGTCAGCCTCACCTTGACTCGGACCCGTACCACCTCTCGCTCCTCCTCCTCAGCCGCCGCCGCCTGGGCTCCCCCACCAGGTGGGGGCGCTCCAGAGCCGACCAAGTCCGAGGATCCTGAGGCCGACGCCATCCCGCCGCCACCCGTCTCAGGGCGACGGTTGACCGTTGCCCCCTACTCTCGTGAACACTCTAGAGTGCAAGCGCCCGCGGCCCCACCTTGCGCCTGAGCGCAGGCGCAGAGGGCGCCGTGCGACCCTGCCCCCCTCACTGCCCCTCCCACCTGGCACACGGTGGAGACGGCCTCTACGCATGCGCATAGGATGCCGTTGCCAGGCATCCCGCCCCCAAAGCCGAGTGTAGTGCCTCACTTCAGCCAGTGCGCAGGCGCTTACTGAGGTCCCACCTCCCCTCGTCTGCGGTTTGGTTGTTTGGGCACTTTACTTCCGGATTCAACTACTTGTGTTACAGTAACCACCCATTCAGGCGAGAGGCATGGGCGGGGAAAGGAAGCTGCTGCGCTTGGCGTCAAGACCCCCGCGTCCCGCCCCTAGTCACCTCCCCCTTCTGCATAGCAGATGATGTCATCTATTTCAAATGCCTGTGGCCCTCGCTTCAAAAGAGTCTGCTGAACGGAAAAACAATCCTTTTTCCAGAATCTTTTAAGAATAGTTTACTTTGTGAAAATTCGTGGAGCGTGACTTTTACAGTTTCTGCCTGCATAATGTATTTCAATAAATAACTTACCAAAAAAAAAAAGCGATTTTTATGCTCTCTGGAGGTCCTGGTTTTTTGTTTGCCTTCGTTTTACTTAATCCTCACAACACGTTGAGGTCAGTCCTGTTATTAAATAACATTGTATGTCCACTAAATATCAGCTGAATGATTGAACATATTTTAGATTCTTCGAATCACAATATGCATGAAGGCATGCTTCTCACTTCATTGCACATCATATTGTTTGACAAAATACAGACAAAATACATTTACGAATGTAATTTCTAACAAAGGAGTCCTGCAAGATGCCTGGACCTCAGTTATGGTTGCAGTGTTACATGAATGCTACTCTTTAACATTAATTTTTTAGGGAAGTCTGCAATTTTATTTTGGTATCTTTTTGTTTCCTTGGTATTAATATTAGATAATCAATTTTCTAGAAGGTATAAAATAATGGGGAATTTTTGAGAGCCAGCTCAGAGCCTGGAGCCTGCTTCAGATTCTGTCTCCCTCTCTCTGCCCCTCCCCTGCTCGTTCTCTTTCTCTCTCAAAAATAAAAAAAAAAATTAAAAAACTTTCAGTATGCTTCTCATTAAAATTATCATAGGGTGGGATGAACAAAATATTAGCCTGGATTTTGGAGTTTAATCCTGAGGGCACTGATGCACAGGTTTTAAATGGGGTATAATGTGGTCAGATGTCTGTCTTGGTTGTGGAGGGGGCCTTGGATGGAAAGATACTGCTGGAAACAAGGAGATAAAAAAATTCCTTGTCAGGGGCGCCTGGGTGGCTCAGTCGGTTAAGTGGCCAACTTCGGCTCGGGTCATGATCTCACGGTCTGTGAGTTCGAGACCCGCATTGGGCTCTGTGCTGACAGCTCAGAGCCTGGAGCCTGTTTCAGATTCTGTGTCTCCCTCTCTCTGACCCTCCCCCGTTCACGCTCTGTCTCTCTCTGTCTCAAAAATAAATAAACGTTAAAAAAAATAAAAAAAATTCCTTGTCATAGTCCTGGGGAGAACTTTCTGTTTCATCTGTTTATTTATCCTTCCATTCAACAAATACAAAGTGTATTCCCGATAGTCTACATGTAGTAATTGATTTAATCTGCATAAAAACCTTATGAGGGAGGTACTATTATTAGAATTTTACAGATGAGAGCACTGAAGGTCAGGGAGAATCATGCTCAAGGTCAAAGGGATAGTAAGTGGCACAGAGGGTAAGTGCAATGGACAAAAGGTGGGCTGTGTCTGGCTTTAGCGTTGAGGCATTTGTCAAAAGCTACACTGTAGGCTTGAGTAGAACCAGGAATTGATCTGAAGTCCTGCTCTGCACAGGTCACCAGGAGCCAGTCTACGGATATCTGTAATTTTTTCATCCTTTGTCATCTCCCCCAAATTCCTCAAGTACCTGTTTGTTTTATGACTCAAGGTCTATGAGGTTAATGAGAGAAATTGTGGGAGAAGTGATGGGGGCAGGTCTGTAGGGAGAGGGGTATCTGTGGGTATGTCATAGGTGGTTTGTAGGATGACAGGATGTGGGGTGAGTGATGGAAGATCTGTGGGGTAATTGGGGATCTGTGGGGTATGAGGTGATAAATTCTGCAAGGTGAGTTACGGGGCTTTGTAGGGTAAGTAATGACACCCTATAGGGTAAATGATAGGGAATTTGTGGGAAGGGTGAGAGGGTCTGTGGGGTCAGTCATGGGGTTGTAGGGTGCACGACTGGAGGTCTGTTGGGGTAAGTTATGTGAAGTGAGTGATGGGTCTTGTGTGAGTTTTGTGGGGTCTCTGGGGTGAGTGATGGAGATCTTTAGGGTAGAAATAGGTGAGTCTGTGGGGTGAATGATGGTGGGGTCTTTGGAGTGAGTAATGGGGATTGTTTGAGGTGAGTGAGGAAAGATCTGTGGAGTTATTGATGGGGTGTCTGTAGGGTACCTGATCAGGAGACAAGAGGTTGAATAAATTGAAGAACTTAGAGATTTGGAAAGTTCTCAGCCTGTCCATATTGTAAAGGATGAGAAAGTGTGTTCTGGAGAGAATACCAAGGGTGTAAGTGGACGATTACTTCTTCAAAGAGATAATGGGTGTCTCGTGGATCTAATTAGCCATCAAGGGACGCTGTGGGGTCAGTGATAGGGGGTTTGTGAGGTTATAAATTAGAGGTCTCTGTGATGATGATGGGGGTCTATGGCTGAGAGAACGGTTATCTGTGAAATGAATGAGTGATGGAAGGGTTTGTGGGGTCAGTCACAGGGCATCTCTGGGGTTAATAATTAAAGATCTCTCAGTGTTAGGGTCCATATCTTTTATTTCCTGATTCTAAAAACTGCCATCATCATGGACTGCCTAGGTTCCTCTGTACCTTTGTCCCAGTGCTTCCTGGCAGTAGCTCCACACACCTCCTTTCTTGCCTCTGCCTCTGGCCCTTCTGGTGCTTACCCATCAGCAGGCATTTGCCAGATCAATTCATTTTGTGCCTCCAACCTGTGGGAGTAAGGACTGGACTCTTCTGACTGGTGGAGGGTTCCTCATCAGCCAGTGTTTGAGCTTGGCTTATATTAGTTCTGCTTGCTCTTGCCTTTTGTGGCTTTGGCATCCAGCATGCTCTGGGCATGAGCGAGCTGCTTTACAGAATCAAGCACGAGGATTCCAGGTAGCACCAGCCACAGAGCATTCATGAAGACAAAGTAAAACCAGAAGTAGAGTGGATGGCCCAGCTCCCCATGCTGGAATCCGTCCCGGTGCTCTGTCAGGAAATAGAGCACATCCCCATAGATCTGACCTGTGGGGGGCAGAAGAGGAAAGGGAAACCAAAGTGAAGAGGAAAAGCTATTCTGAGGCATTTTATAAGTCATCATTCAAGGTCTCAGAGCTCAGGATTCCCAAATCTAGAGAGCTAAGAATTCTGAAATCATATGGCTGAAAAATTTGAGGAATTACAAAAGTGAGAATTCTAGAAATCAGAAGCTGAGCATTTCTGAACTCAGGAGAGTACATTATCACCAGAATTTAAGGAAGCTCAAAGTGCTTTCATTCAAGACAGATCAGGATTCCAGAACTAAAGAAATCTAGCCATGTAAGAACCCAAGAGGACTGAATGTCAGATGAAGGGAGCTCAGAATCCTGATCCTGGAGGATCCAGGGGCTTCCTACCATGGTGGGCCACCTCATGTATCCTTCACAAGAGACTTTGTGATGAAGGAGGAGGAGAAATGAACCCTCCCTACTTGAGAATACAGACTGAGGGCATCATGGCTGTTTGAGAACCTCAGGACTATGTCAGTCAGTCTGACTCAGCCCTAGATGGGCACGGTTGAGAGACCCTCTCTGCAGGAATGCCTCTGTGTCTGGAGATCCCCCATCAACCCCTCCAGCACTCAGTGTGGGCCCTCTCCTCACCTACAGAGACCACGAGCTGTAAGACAAAGCGGAGGGGCTGCTGGCGGAGAAAGGCGATCACAACCCACAGGCTGAGTGGTCCCCATAGGCAAGCTGTGATGGTTTCCATGCATATCGTGAAGTTGTCACTCCTGTGGGAGAAAGGATTGGAGAACGCTGGCATCACTGTGCTCTACCCACAGGGCACCCCATTAGTGCTCCTTGACTCATCACCACCCCAAACCAATGCAGGTTTCCCTTGATGGAGGCAAACACTTACAGGATATATCGGCTGTCTCCCTTGGCATACTCTTTCCCTGAAGAAAATAAGAGGCATACATGAAGAATAAAGGCAAGAAAAGGAACTCAGACTTGTGAGAGATGAGGGCCCATGTAAGCTGGGCTTTATAACCTCTCTATGCCTCAGTTTCCTCATTTGTGAAATGGGGTAGCTGTCTGGATTCTAGAGTTAACATACATATAATGATAATTTATGCACACCTGACATAGAACAGTAAGTAATGCTGTGATTGTCTAGTATTCAATAAATGTGGAATGAAAGGAGTTAAGTGTAGGTGATGGAGTGAGTAAAGTAGCTAATGAGTGAGTAAGAGTGAGTGAGTGAGTGAGTGAGAGAGAGAGAGCACACAAGCAAGCGAGCATGCAAGCATAGAGGTGAACACATTAGTGAATAAAAGAGTGGGAGGAGAATTAGTAAGAAAAAGACAGACCACCCAGTATAAAAATAGGCAAGAGACAATAATAGTTTCTTCACAAAAGCGGATTCCCAAATGGTCAATAAATATATGAAAGGTGCCCAAACTTTCATTAGTCATTAAGGAAAAGTAATGAGATACCACTCGCATCCACTAGGACTAAAATTGAAGAAACGCCTGACCATACCAAGTGTTGGCGAGGATGTGGAGGAACTAGAACTCCCATATACTGCTGGTGGGAAAATAAAATGGTGCAGCCATTTTTAAAAACAGTTTGGCAGTTTTTCATAAAGTTAAACACACATCTACCATTCTTCTCCACCATATTTACAAGAGAAATGAAAACAGATCTCCACACAATCTTGTGTATGCTAGATCAAAGTGTTATGGAAGAATAGTAGTTTTATTCATGAGGCCAAAAAGGAGTATTATCTATAACAGCAAAAGACTTGGACAAGTCAAATAATTCTGTAACATCTATGCTTTGAAAGTTCTTCATGAACCAATGAGGAGTAACCCCATTAAAAAAAAGCAAAGTTCAGGGGCGCCTGGGTGGCTCAGTCGGGTAAGCATCTAACTTTGACTCAGGTCATGATCTCATGGTTTGTGAGTTCAAGCCCTGTTTTAGGCTCTGTGCTGACAGCTCAGAGCCTGGAGCCTGCTTTGGTGTCTGTGTCTCCCTCTATCTCTGCACCTCCCCCTTCTCTCTCTCTCTCTCAAAAATAAATATTTTTAAAAATGTTAAAAAAAGCAAAGGTCAGAGGTGTCTATAGTATATTACCATTTGTTTACACAAAAGGAAAAAAACGATGATGATGATGATAGTTATGGCATCTACTGTCTGCCAACACTGTTCTAAGCAACTTACATATATTTGGATATTACTGTTATCCCTCTTTTGCAAATGGTAAACTGAGGCTTATGTGTGTAATTTTTGTGTAAATAAACCCTGGAAACAACATATTCAATTATAAATATTAGTTAATAATTGGGGACACTTGGTGGACAGAAGGTAGATTTTCATTGCATACCTCTTTAAATGTTTTTTTTTGACCCATATGAGTATATCCCCAACAAAAAGGTAAACAAATTTTTAAAATAATGTTAGACTTGGTGGTTGGATAAATATCTAAGCCAATCCCTGCCCAGAAAATTCCCTCCCACAGCACATCAAAGAACTCAGGACTCACAGAGTTGGGACAAGAAAGCTTGGTCTTCAAGAAGATCTTCGTGGTAGAGGCTGAACCAGCCTCAATCACCAGATGAATGAACCCACATACTGCAAACCAGCACAGGGACAGTCGCCGCCAAGTCCCCAGGGGGACAACTGCAGCACGACCTGACAACAGCCACGTGGTCACAACCAAGACTCCAGAGACAGAGAAGAGGCCAGCCAGGAGATGCCAAGTGGGGCAGTCATTGGGCACAAAGTTGTCCAGCCTCAGGTGCCGAGGCCAGTATGGGTGCAAAGGGCTGGCATTGGTGGTCATGTCTTTGTAGGTTGATGTCTGTAAGCATAAAGGAGAAAAAAAGACAAAAACTTGAATAGAAAGCACAGCATGAGACCATAAAATCAAATTCAAATATTTATTATCACCAGAAATGTAAATGGATTAGAATTATCAGTTAATATACTGTAAGACTGGATTAAAAATAATCTATATGCCCTCCTGGAGCCATAAGATGTGGGAGGTACAGTAACCAGGTCAGATCCTGGACCTCGGGGGTCACAGTCAGCTAGAGAAGATATAGAAACAAGGCTTAGCCCCTGCCCTCATTGGTCACAGTCTGGTGGGCAGACACAAGAACCAGATTAGGTTCCAGCTCTCATTGGTCTTGCTCTGATAAGGGAGATACAGGGGCCAGGCGTGGTCCTCGCCCTCAGGAGTCACAGTCGGCTGGGGAGACCCAGCGATCAGGTTGAGTCCCATTGCAGGGGTCAGGGTCTAGCATCGTTCAACAGAAAACTATTCCCTCCCCGTAGTCCTGGAAACTGCAGGACAGAAGAGAGAAAACTAATCAGCACTACAATCCTCAGGTTCAGTGTATGGAAAGGCAGACTCTTCCTGAAATCGCGCAGAAGGGTACCAACCTGCAAGAAAGAGGAAAGCGGAAGGGGGTCTTGGGCGCGGTGCTAAACATCAAAAAAAGGATCAAATACAGAGACCACCAATTAGAACTTGAAGCCTGTAGGCCAGCTGCCCAATGAGAAAGCAGATCTTCTGTTGTCCCAACAACCGCGCTGTAGCAGAGGGTCGCGCGCAGGCGCGTTTGGTGGGCGGTGGGAGTGTGTGTAAAGGGGAGGGTCTCTCGCAGGCGCTGAGGGCCAGCGGTTTAGCAGTTGGGAGCTAGGGGATGGAGTGGCCGACGGGGGGGGAGGACACTCACCCAGCGGCGCGGTCGCAGTCGCAGTCGCAGCGGTCTCCCTCAGGCTCCAGGCTAGCTCGCTGGCGGAGTAAAGTCCCTGGTTCAGACCCATCCTCTCACAGGTCCTCGCCTTACGGAGCTAACCAATGGAGGGGCTGGGAAGGCGACCAGTGCCGCTCCTAACCAATAGGAGCTCTCTGTGTGCCGCCGGCCCTGCCCCCATGCGTGGTGCCATTTTCGCTGTTGGTTGAGACCGAGTCAGGAGTTGGGTGAAAAGGTGGGACTCGAAGGTTGGTGGGCGTTTTCGGGCTGAAGCCTGTCTGCGGTGAGTCTTGGCTCCGATTTCCCTATCCCATTATCAATCATATCAGAAACCTGGTGTTTATCTTCCTCATCTGCTGTTGAGTTAGCATTGCTTTGTGTTCTCTTACCTTTGCCCTCGTTTTTTAGGCAGAGGAACCGGTTCCCGGAGCAATCTTCAATCCTCACGCCCGAACCGGCAAGGACGCTTAATACGACAGGCAGATCACATTTGTACACTGCGCCTCTGCCCTCTACCTCAGCGCTCAGAACTCCTCAGCGGTCATTCTTACCTCTCCCGACTTCAAGTCAGAAGAAGCAGTGAAAGCCCAAGCTCCTCAGCCTTGCTGACCAATTGCAATGGAGATCCTCAATCTCCCTGTGCCAACTCTGAAGAGCCAATCCGAATTTCCTAACTGTAAGCCAGCAGGCACCCCAGACCGCGCAATCAGAACCCAGATCTTCCTTTCCAATTGGAACCCACAAGCTTCAGTCCTAAGGACCAATAAGCAGGAACTCTTCATCTGTCTTGCTTTCCCCCTCTCTGTCCTTGTCAGAGCAACCAATCAGAATAGGGATCCCTCAGTTTTCCAGCCAGTTAAGTATCAGGACTCGCCCACATCCAACTATCCAATCTGTCCTGGCCCCACTCAAATCAAGCTATGCGGTCCTCAGGCTCATCATCCAATCGTGAACAATAATAAATTAACCACGAACCAGTCACAATGTACTCCCTCTTCATGATTTCCAGCTTCCAAACCTTTATCCATGCTGTGCCCATTTCTCACTCACCTCTATTCCCCACTGGTCAGTGAAGAAAGAGCCTTTTGTATCTTTCCTACTTTTATTTGACAATAACAAACTGTATATAAAAAGGGAGAAGGAAGGCGGGGAGGCCCTGGATCTCCCCCTCTCTGATTCCCCAAGCATCCTCCACCCCTAGGCCCCAGCAGGGACCACCCCCTTCCCGCCTTGTGGTGGGGTGGGGATAGACAGGCATGGAAATTGTGTGTGTGTGTGTGTGTGCACACATGAGCGTGTGTGTGTGTGTGTGTGTGTGTGTGTCTGCGTGTGTGTGTAGGAGTGTTGGGGGGGTTAAGGATGGAGAGGGATCAAGAATTAGAGATAGGGCCTTTCCTCATCCCCCATCCTGAGGAGGGGTCTTGAGGGAGCTTTGAGGATCCACAGATGTGCCTCAGCCTATGAGACGGTAGAAGATCCAACATCCAAAAGTGACCCAGTGACTGGCCCAGCTGAGCTCTGACCACTTGTGGACAGTGTATGCCATGCCGTAGCCCTGTGGGAGAGAAAGAGGTGACAATCCCACTCGGCAAGAATAAAAAAGATCTCCAAAAAACTCATCCTTTGCTCAAGGACATTTCTGTGACTCCATGGTAACCCTAGGTGAGGCCCCAGAGAAGAGACTGGGTACATATGAAAGAGGGTTTTTTTTTTTCTTTCATGTTTTCTTCTTCTTTAAAAATTATTTTAAGAACAAGACAAGGCAGTCCCACTCTCTGACCTGTACTCTCCTTAATATACAAGGAGCTCCTAGAAATCAATCTTTTTCAAAAAGAAAAAAAAAACTGGCAAAGGAGTATGTCATTCTCACTAAGGAAAAAAAACCAATGGCTCTTAAACAAATGAAAAGATACTCCGCTTCACTCATAATCTTCCTCCTCTTAAACTGGCAAACATATCCAGGAAGTGTGAGAGGCACCCTGTTGGCAGGGCGACAGATATGGTCACACAATGCTGGTGGGAGGGCAAAAAGGTAACTTCTCCATTGTAACTATGAAGGCTAGATCCTATAGTTCTGTCTATACCTGTGAATCCACATGGGTACGAGGGTATTACTGCAGCACCACTTGCAATAGGAAAAGGGCTGGAAATCACCTGGGTGTTCACTGATAAGGGGCAAATTACACTGGGTCCTATCCTCACAGTGGAAAACAAATGAATGAGGACATTCCATGTACTTTTGTGGAAGATTTTCAAGAATTATGTGAAAACAGCAACACGCAGAACAGTATCATTCACAAGTTACTTTAGGGCAAAACTTGGGGTGGGAAAGGGAATTAAAATATATTTTTATATTTGTGCTTACATTTTAGAAGGATATTTTAATAAAACCACTAAAAGTAGTTACTTGTAAGAGGGCAGGGGGTAGACAGTAGGAGCAAGACTTTTTCTTGACTATCTTGAATACTGTTTGGTTTTTGAACCTTGTGATATATGTATGAACTATTTTTAAATGTTTTAATAAAAATAAAACAAGAGGGGCACCTAGCTGGCCCAGTTGGAAGAGCACGCGATTCTTGATATTGGGGTTGGGAGTTGGAGGCCCACATTGGGTGTAGAGATTACTTAAATAATTTAAAAACTTTAAAAAATAAAACAAGAAAAAATAAAAATAGAACAAAACCTAGATTTTGCACCCAACGTTAATAAAAATTAAAAATTGTTTTTAGGGGCGACTGGGTGGCTCAGTTGGTTGAGCATCTGACTTCGGCTCAGGTCATGATCTTGAGGTTCATGAGTTTGAGCCCCATATCAGGTTTGCTGCTGTCAGCCTGTCAGCCTGTCAGCGCAGAGCCCACTTTGGATCCTCTGTCGCCCTCTCTCTGTGCCTCTCCTGCTTGTGCTCTCTCAAAAATAAATAAATAAACATTAAAAAAAGTTTTTTTTTAATGTTTATTTATTTTTGAGAGAGACAGAGGCAGAATGTGAGTGGGTTGGGGCAGAGAGAGAGGGAGACACAGAATCAGAAGCAGGCTCCAGGCTCTGAGCTGTCAGCACAGAGCCTGACGTGGAGCTCGAACTCACAAGCCATGAGATCATGAGCTGAGCTGAAGTCAGACGCTCAACCGACTAAGCCACCCAGGCGCCCCCAAAATAAATAAATATTAAAAAATAAAAAATAAAATTTGCTTTTAATGACAGAAAGCATAAAATAAAGTAATAAAATAAAGTATAAAATAAAGTTTTATTTTCAATTAAAAATAAAAAATTTAAAAGAGAAGCAACACCTGAATCCTGCAAGAGCCATAGGAAGAAACAGTCTTTTTAAAATTGCTTTTCATTTAAAAAGGAGTAAAATCTGGAATGTGCATACTCCACATGAATAAAAATAGTATATACATTTTAATGTACATTCTTAAAGCAGAATCCAGACTTTGCACACTCAACCTGAGTAAAAATACTTTTTTAATTAAATAAGAAGGAAACCATGTGAATTCTACCTAAACAAAAATATGATGAAATAATTAATTCTTTGACAAGTTAAACTTGGATTTTGCACTCTATCTCTGTGAAATCAATTCTATAAGGAAAATAGTTTGCACACTTCGCCCTAATGAGAGCCCCAACAATACGAATCAACCAGAAGGACAATGGAAAAGAGCGACTGAGGAGCGCAAGCTTCACAGGCTAGAGATGCACAAGGTCCTCATGCCTCAGCCTCTTCACCTTTGTCCTCGTGGTTCCCATGAGCAGGTAGCACAACCCTAAGTAACCTCCAGCCCAGGGCCCCACCTCACCTGCTCCTCTGTGGTGTCATCCACATCGACATCAAACAGGGAGCCCAGGTAGGCCAGATGGAAGATGGCCAGGGCCCCAAAGAGCAGGTTTAAGGCTCGCACCCCCAGGCCCTGTGGGGGACAGATGGATATGTTTGGCAGCTGGATCTACTCGCTGTCTCCCAGCCCCACCTGGGCAGGGGAACCCAGGGAGATGCAAGGCACAGTGGGTCCCGGGAATAAGGATGTCTAGTGCACAGGGCATGCCCTGGGGTAGGAAAAAGATGGTTCAGATCTTCCCATGGGAGCTCATCCAAGGATGAGGGTACTTTAGCCTGAGGGCATCCAGGGGGAGATATTCAGGCAGAAGAGGAAGAATGGAGAGACTTGAGTTGGGGGGCTTAGGGTGATAAACGTCAGTTGCTGGGTGGGACACAAATCTGAGGTTGTCCATATTTCTCATTGCAAGCAAATGTAAAACAAAAACAAATCCTCACCATGACCTACAAGATCCACCACTCTCCCCACCTCACTCGCTCTGCTCAAGCCACACTAGCCTCCTTGTTGTTCCTCAAATATTCCAGGCTCTCTCCCATCTCAGAACCTTTACACGGGTTGTTTTCTTTGCCTGGAATGCTTTTCTTCCTCATCTCCTTCAGTTAAAGAGCTCGAAAGTCACCTCCCTATCTAAAATTAAAACCACTCATGCTCCTCGATACTTCCCCTCCCGTTTCCCTTATGTATTTTCTCCTTGGCATGAATCACAATCTAAGAAACTATTATTCTCTACTGACTTTTAAAAAATTTACTGTCTCATCTGTTAAAATATTTGTCCCATAGGGCTGGCACTTCAGTCTGTTTTGTTCACCATTGTGTCTCCAGTGCCTAGAATAGTGCCTGATACCAGTAGGTACTCAATAAATGTTCAGTGAGGGGACAAATGCCAGGTGTGTATAGAGCAGGTGCTTGATAAATGTTTCTTATAGAAATGGATGCTAGTGAATAAAAGCAAGGTTCTGGGGATGGCTCAGGTGCCAGAAGAGGAAGCTGGGCATCCTGAGACAGAAAGAAGATGGAGACAGATGTAACGATTTTGAGGGGGAGTGTTGGGCTGAACCCTCACCAAGCGATGCTGGTGCGAACAGTTTGGTGGACACCGTTTCGACAAGACGCAGGCACTGAGGATCCGAGCCAAGCGCTTCCGGAGGACTGGGGTGGATGTCAGGAGATAAGGGGGTCAGGTTAGCCTCAGGGGACAGTGGTCCAGCCCTGTCCCACCTTCCATCCCATCTGCTGGGCTGGGCTCTGTGCTTACCATGTTCCACGTAAGTGATAAATGCCAGGGACAGCAGCACCGCAGCCAAATGGAAGCTGAAACCCTAAGGGGCCCCGGGGGTGATGAAGTGAGTGAGGAGGTGCTGCCACCCTTGCCCAGCTCCCCCCACTCAATATCCCGCTCTGCCCTGCTCACGTGCAGGAGGGCACTGGCTGCATACGTGACCAGCACGGCAGAAAAGGTCCCCAGACGAAGAGCATTCTTGAAAACATCTGGAAGGGGGAGATGCGGGTCAAGAGGCTCCTGGGATACCCTCTGCCCTTCCTGGGGGGCCGTAGGGCAAGGTGAGGAACCCATGACCTGCTGGAGCTCCCAGGATAAAATCTTTATAATGGCCTCAAACTTAGCGCCTGATCTTCCTTCCCAACCTGCTCCTCCCACGGTATCCCCAAGTTCAGCTGATGTCAACTCTACTCTTTTAGTTCCTCAGGGTAAAAGCCTAGGATCACCCTTGCTCTGCTCTCCCCCTATTCCCACAACTAAACTCTCAGCAAATCCTGTCAGACTTACCCTCAGAATTTTTCCAGAATCTGATCTCTCCTCTCCATGGCCACTGCCACTACCGCCATTGCTCACTTGTGCTGCTGCCATGGCCTCTTTACTGCTTCCACCCTTGCCCCCTTCCCACCTGCTCTCATAGCAGCCAGAGGGTCCTGTTATGACCCAAGTCAGCCCTCAGCCATCCTCTTCTCAGACCCCTGCTTTGGCTCCACTTCCCAGAGAAAAAGCCAAAATCCTTCCTGTGGTCAGTGAAGCCCTAGGGGACCAGGCCCCTATCACCTCTCTAACCTCACCTCCTTCCACTGGTTCCCTCACTCACTCTGCTCCTGCTGCACTGGTTTCCTCCCTGTTCCTCCAAGTGCCAAGTATGCTCCTACCTCAGGGCCTTTGCACTGGCTGCGCTTTCCATCTGTTACACTCCTCCCTCACACATTTGCATCACTTGTTCTCTCACCTTGTTCAGGTGTTTGCTCAAATGTCACCTCCTCAGGGGGGCTTGCTCTTGCTAATTTATTTAAAATTGCAAAACCCCCTCCAACACACACACACACACACACACACACACACACACACACACACACTCGTGCCAACACTCCCAGATTATCTTTACTTGCTTCATTTTTTTTTTACCATAGTACTTGTCACCACTTGAAATATGTATTTTTTTCTCTTGCTGTCTGCTCTCCCCACAAAACTGCCACCACCACAGGGGCAGAGATTTTGGTTTTTCTCCCCCCTGGTCCCTGCAGTATCTTCAGTGCCTAGCACACAATAGGTTCTCAGTAAATGTTTGTTATATGAATGTGGGGAAGGGCCTGGGTTGGGGACTCTCAACTCTTGGAGTGGTGACTTGGTGACTCACAGTTATTTAGCCAATAAGACATTGGCAAGTTCCAGCTTGTAACAACTTCCACCATGGACCGGGGCAGCTCCACGTTCAGTGGCTTGGACACCGTCAAGTCCCTGTGGGCAAAAGAGACATGCAAATTCATGTGGTGTCTCATGCCAGCTGACCTCCACATCTCTGTCTTGGCTGTTCCCTCCCCTGGGAGCACCCTCCCCCTCCCTGCGGCTCCTCTAGGCAGCACCCTGTGGGAGAGGGGGCCCCCCCAGCCCTCCCCACCATTCCAGGTGATCCTTCTCCTCGGTGAAGCCAGCCCCTGCCAACGTGGCCGTGGCCTCGGACAGAAAGCCCACAAAATAGTTGCTGAAGTGGAAGGAGACAGCACTCTCGTAGGCTCGCAGCCACCTGGGGAGAAAGGGAAGGGGAGAGAGGGATCATTCCTAGGCACCAGCATGATACCCCGCCATGTGTCAGCATCCCCAGCCCCACTCTGTAGACTCACCTTACCATGGTGCCCCTAGGGCCCCCAGGGGTCAGGAAGGCAGCAGAGAAGAAAGGAAAGAGAGTCAGAGAGGCCCTGGAGGCTGGCCTGAGTTGTTTGCAGACAAGACAAGACGAGACAGAAACATGGTGGCAGAAGAGGGGCACTGTGACAGTCACACGCATCTGCACACCGTCAGTTCGTTTCACGTGCCTCAAACAGATGTGTGAGCTGCCCTATAATAGGACACAGCCCTGCAGTCTCACAAGGCCAGACATCTAGACCCAGCCACTGTCGGAGACTTGACCTCACCACGCTACACACTGACACAGCCATGTGGCCAGACACAAATACCATCAGACTCCCAGCCTCACAGCTCCCTAGACTGACTCAGTCACCATAAGATACACAGAAGTCCTTTATTTAGGCACAGACACCACCAAGGACCCTGCTATGCACATGTACATGATACTACACTCAAGACAGTCATCCCATCCGTTGTACAGTCAGACACGGTGAGAAACAGACAGCATCCTGGAAAAAGTGTAGGGTCTGGAATCATTCCTGCGAATGATGCCTGGCGGCTTAGCTAGGTGACACTGGGCGAGGCACTCCACCTTTGGGAGCCTCATCCAGCATCAGACACCATCAGCAGCAAGTGAGTGGGAGACAGGGTCATACAATCAAACAGTTGGATTAAATTCTATAGTCACACCACAGGTGGATGGACGGTCCTGCAGCCAGGCACAGGCGCACGGTCAGTCACAATCCCTCAGCTAGACGACACCAGGCAGCCAGAGAAGGCTGACTCACCAGTGGAATCCATCACAGACAGGCAAACAGCATGCTACAGTCAGACCCATCCCCAGCCAGAGTTCCAGTCAACCCAGCTTTATCTTCTCCAAAGACAGGCACACAGCTCATCATTGACAATGGCACAGCTAGACAGCCAGAACACCAGTCTCACACAGTGAGTGAGCGGCTGATAGGCAAACAACCCATATACGCCCCTAGCTAGAGTCACAGACAGGTCAGCATCACCCACCAACACATACTTGTTGCTCCCCATTGTGGTTGCATAACTTGTTCCTAACAGTGGAACAGATGGATAGCCAGACCCAGTTATGTGGTACGATGTCAGTCATACAAAGTCACAGAGCCAATCTTGGTCACACAAGAGCTACAGGCATTCAGTCTATGTCTAGTCACGGGATAGATGGTCAGATAGCCTCAGATTAAAGAACAAAGTGGTCACAGACTGTGCCCCTACCCCCCGGTCAGCCCCGCTCGCCCTCAGCACCTGCCCTCATTTACCTGGCTTTGCGTTTCTTGCTGTAGTAACAGAAGACAGATAGAAGCATTAAGAGACAGGCTCAGAGCTGGGGAGACCCCAGGCCCCTACCCAACCCCCTCACTGTGGGGCAGAGGCCTCAAAGGCTGTGCTCACTTGCGAAGGAGGCGGTCACCATCAAGGGGGATGAAGTATGGGAAGAGGTAGGGGCCCACACAGGTGGACAGCACAAGGCACAGCAGGGCCAGCGCCAGGCTCCGGGCCACCTTCTGCAGCCATCGGCGGCTCTGTAGGGATCAAGGCTCCATGAACACTGCCCCGTGGTGGCTCCCACAGTCCCTGCCCACCTGTCTACCCAGGACCTCACCAGTGGGCGGCCTTGGACAGCCTGTAGGTAGCTGTGGAAGGATATCCAGGGCCCAAAGACGATGGTGCCCACGAAGTAGAGGTAGCCCATGAACTCCACGGGCGAGGGCACTGCACCCACCTCGCCCCGGTCCAGGTCGAAGCCCAGAGACACCGCCTTCATGGCCACGATCATCTGGGCCCCTATGTGTGGCGCCCGTGGTCAAGTGGGCAGGCAGAGAGCAGGTCCGCGTGGGGAGATGGGGCGGGGGGCACCAGGTGAGAGGTGGTAGGAAAAGAGGAGGACAAGTGTGGACAGGTGGGCACAGTGTCAAAGAGGCAGGTGAGCAGGTGGGCCCAGGACCAGCAGACACCCTTCCTCACGTGTCAGGCATGGACATGAGATAGGACAGACAGACGGGAGGGGGAAGTCATGGTGGAGAGAGAGAGACACAGATGTGAGGGGCATCAGAGGCCTGCGTGTCCACTGGGGTGGGCGGATGAGGGAGAAAAGTGGGGAAGGAAAGACAGGGTTGGGGAATTAGGAGATGTGGAGTGGAGCAGGAGGGCTGGGGCAGGTGAGAGGGCCAGGGCTGCCTACCTCGCATCTTGTGCCATGTCACGGTGTCCACCATGTGCATCTCACTGAGGAAAGAAGGTGGTCTTGGCCCATGACTCCCATGGTCTTGGAGACCACAAAGGAGAGGGTTTTATCTTCCCCGAGCCCGCAGAATCTCCTGGAGGAATAATCCTCCAGTGGGGAGAGCCCAAGCCCAGCCTGTCCCGCACAGCCTTTAGAAAGAACACATCTCCCAGATTCCCCCTCCCCCATCCGGGAATACCCCCATGCCCTCCCCGTCCTGATCAACCTCACGAGGAGTGACCTGGGGGGCCCCACTGGCCCTTTTGCCAATGGTGTGGGGATGAGGACTCGCACCCGTACCCCATGAGTAGGTAGATGAGGATGGTGACGGAGAGGAAGACGCCACGATGGGAGGAATGTCGGCAGAGGAACAGCACGAGGTAGCACAGGAGGCTGAGCAGCACGACCCAAACCATGTGCAGCTGGAAGAAGTGGTAGAGGCTGAAGAAGCCACCTGCCACGGTGCTTGCATGCTTCAGGTAGGATGGCAACCCTTCAGGTGTGAGAGAGAGAGAAAGAGAACAAGAAATGGAAGTTGGGGGCTGCCTGGGTGGCTCAGTTGGTTAAGTGTCCGACTCTTGGTTTCGGCTCAGGTCATGATCTTACGCTTCATCAGTTCGAGCCCCACATTGGGCTCTGCACTGACAGTGCAGAGCTGACTTGGGATTCTCTCTCTCACTGTCTTCCCCTGCCCCTGCCCTGCTCACGCTGTCTGTCTGTCTCTCTTAAAATACATAAATAAAATTTTTTAAAAAAGGGAAATTAAATGGCCTGGTAGGGAAGGGAGGGCAACCCAGGCAGAGGGCACAGCATGGGCAAAGGCCTAGAGGTTGGAATGGGGTGAGATTGCAGGAGGCCCAGAGCTGGTGTTGGGTGTTGGGGAGCTGGATAGGTGGTAGGGCCTGGGTTTAAAGAAAAGGAACAGGGGTGCCTGGGTGGCTCAATTGGTTAAGCGTCTGATTCTTGATTTCAGCTCAGGTCATGATCTTGCAACTCGTGAGATAAAGCCCCACATCAGGCTCCACACTAGGTGTGGAGCCTGCTTAAGATTCTCTCTCTCCCTCTCCCTCTGCCCTTCCCCAGCTCATGCGCATGCTCTCTCTCTGTTAAAAAAGTTTAGGGTGGCTCAGTCGGTTAAGTGCTGACTTCGGCTCAGGTCATGATCTTGCAGTTCATGAGTTTGAGCCCTGTGTCAGGCTCTGTGCTGACAGCTCAGAGCCTGGAGCCTGTTTAGGATTCTGTGTCTCCCCCCCCCCCCGCCGCCTCTCTGTCCCTCCCCTGCTCTCAAAAATAAAATAAACATTAATTTTTTTAATGTTTAAAAAACTAAAGAAAAGAAACATCTATAAAGGACATTTTGGGAACTCTGAAAAATTTGAATATCAATTTATGTCGGATACTATTACTGCATCCAGATTAAATTTCTTGAGAGATGATGGGTGAGGGTGCAGTTGTTGGGGGAAGATGTTCTTGGGGGACACACATTGAAGGATTTGGGTGTAGTGTCAGCACGTTCTTCATATGATTCAGGAAGATCATAGGTAGATAGATAGATAGGCAGATAGAGCTAATGTGTCAAGATGTTGACGTTTGGAGAATCTGGAAATGCATATTATGGTTGCCCATGACATTCTTTCACCTTAACTTTTCGGTAACTTTGAAATATTTCAAAATGATGAACCTGGGAAAAAACAAAACATCCATTTAAAATAAAAGAAAAAAGAAGGAGTGCCTGGGTGGCTCAGTCGGTTAAGCATCCAGCTTCAGCTCAGGTCACAATCTCACGGCTTGTGAGTTTGAGCCCACATCGGGCTCTGTGCTGATGGCTCAGAGCCTGGAGCCTGCTTCAAGTTCTGTGTCTCCCTCTCTCTCTGCCCCTCATCCACTTGCACTCTGTCTCTCAAAGATAAATAAACATTAAAAATTTTTTTTTAATACAAGAAAGAAAGCAGAGTAGGAGTGCCTGGCTGGCTTGGCCAATAAAGCATGCAACTCTTGATCTCGGGGTCATGAGTTTGAGCCCTATGTTGGGTGTAGAGATTACTAAAAAAATAAATAAATAAACTTAAAATAAAGAAAAGAAATTATAGAATCTCTGAATCTCAGATTTCTAAAATTCTCAGCATCCAAGAGGAACCTTAGGAACTTGGAACCTCATCATTTGGATATAGGCTTGCCATCATTGTGGAAACAATTCCAGAATCCTACAATCCAGAAATCTCATCATGCCCTGATTTTAGAAATCCAGAATGCCAGCATTTTGGATGCCTTGAAATGTGAGAATTTCAGTTTGTCAGAATGCCCAAGCCCTGCAACATGATACTTTGGGACTCAATAACTCTGTGACATCAGCATTCCAGAATCTAATAACCTTGGGATGTAGACATTTCAGGATCCCAAGACTCAAGAACCTTAGCTTTCCAGAATCCCAGAACCCAGGTGTACTGAAAAACCTGGCTTGCCATGGCAGGATGTGGCTTGGCATGGTGTGGCATGGGGTGGCTGAGCATTAAGGACGTGGTGTGGCAGAATGGTACTTGGGCTGGTGGGATGCAAGGGGCTAGACATGTTGGAGTATGGCTTGGTGTGGCAAAGATGTAGCAGGGTAAGATGTGGCTTGGTATGGATGAATGGGATATGTGTGATATGGCCTGGCATGGTGGCACATGGTGTGGCAAGCACTTACCAAGCCTCCAGAGGAGGCGGCAGGCGAGGCAGATGGCAAGGAGCAGCCAGATCTGGTCAAGGCCCTGCTGGGCAGTGGGCAGGAGACAGCCCTGCAGCAGCTGCTGGAAAAATTCCTGGCGGCTGAAGGTGGCCATTGTTGACCCCCACGGATGGATGGACAGATGGATAGACCTGTCAAAGTGGGGACATAGAAGGAGCCAGGATGTATCATGTTCAAGATGGACTTGAACATTCAGATTTCAGTCTGGGGCCCTTCACGGAGAGACATGGTACCCGGGGACTGGGAGAGGGTGTGAATGTCGGGTACATCAGACTGTGCCACCAACTGTGTGTGTGTGTGTGTGTGTGTGTGTGTGTGTGTGCACGCGCGCGTGCCCTGGGTGTACACACACAACCCACGACCTGTGGTGAATGTGTTTCTCCATTGCTGTGAACAGTCCAGGTCCGATGGTAATTAAATGGTGTACATTCTAGGCCCACATAGCAAATGGGGGCAGGGGGCTCCCTGGTTTCTAAGGTAGAGTCATTCTGTGTGGAGGGGAGAGAGGGAGATCCTGTGACACTTGGGAGCCGTGTGCATCTCTTCTTGTACGGATGTGGGGGGTGTCCTGTATCCCCCGCGTGCCCCATCTCACCCCCACCTGGCCTCTTGCAGCCACCAACAAAGCTCTGCCAAGGCCCGGGGGACTGCAGGGAGGTGGAGTTGGTAGTAGGGGATGTAGCAATTGGAGGAGTGGGAAAGGTGATGGAGAGGGGCCCCAGGACGTGCGCTGCAGACCCGCGCGGGGAGGCCGGCTCAGGATGGGAGCCCGGCAGCCGCACGCGCCCTGCTGGCGACTTACCTGGCAGGAAGGAAGCCGCGGTCCTGGGGGCCAGGGACGCACCGCCGCCGCCACCGTCGCCGCCTCCTCCGGGCAGCCTCCCCCGCAGGCCGCAAGGCCGGGACCAGCTGCGGTTCCCAGGGCGGCGCGGAGAGCGGGCCCTTTAAATCCCGGGGAGGCCTGGCCGGCCAGCTCGGCCAATGAGAGGGCAGGAGAGGGGCGGGGACGGAGGAGGAGGGGAGCCGGAGGATGGAAGGAAGGAGGAGCGGGAGGTTGAGAGGAGCCGGGAGCGGGAGGACGTCGGCGCGCGGAACGTTGGCGCCAGCACCTTTCCGGCCTCTTGGTGCTGATGCAGCCCCTTGAAGGTTCGCTTGGGGAGGTCTTCTGACGATCCGAGAACCAACTTTCAAATCGTCAAATTCCTAACCCTTGGAAGCTGAGATGGGAAAGATGGGGGAGGGAGAAGGAAAGCCTGCTCCCGCAAGCCGGCCAAACTGCCCACCAGCGTAAGTCCGGCTACTTTTGTCCCCCCATTTCACAGATAGGAAAATAAATCGAGATCTCTCCTTCCCCTTCCGGTGAGGGAACTAAAGGAATCTTCAACCCTACCCACCCCCAGAGATGGGCCAGAAGCGTTTATAATTACTGTGTCACCTAGGGGCACGAATTAGGCGCCTGTGCTTCCCCTGGGGATTCCTTGTCAGCACTTAGCTTGTCTTTGAGAACTGATTTGCCTGCTTAATTCCCTACTGGGCTCACATCTGCCTTGAGGGAGAACCCAGCAACTAGTTAGTGTTCCCTGTGAACTGGGAGGCTAGAACAGAGCATCCATTGGGAGCATGTTTAAAAAGCACTTACAGGGGCGCCTGGGTGGCTCAGTCGGTTAAGCGTCCGACTTCAGCTCAGGTCGTGATTTCATGGTTTGTGGGTTCGAGCCCCGCGTCTGGCTCTGTGCTGACAGCTCAGAGCCTGGAGCCTGCATAGGATTCTGTGTCTCCCTCTCTCTCTGACCCTCCCCCGTTCATGCTCTATCTCTCTCTGTCTCAAAAATAAATAAACATTAAAAAAAAAAAGCACTTACAGTGCCCCCAACAATGATTGGTATTGGGTTCTATCTGTCCCAACACTGAGGATTTATGCAGCACCTGCTGTCTACAGCCCTTACCCTACAGCGTCGAGACACTCCCCTCTGTCCTTATCCTTAGGCTGACGAAGGGCTTTACAAAGGGGCATTTATTGGGTACATACTGCATATTTAGCATGAGTTGGAAGGAAGAAGAAAGCCCAGGTCAAGCTGCACCCCAAGCTGCACCCCACCATGACCCGAGGAGCTAAGGAATACAGGATCTAATCAGATTAATACCTGCCAATATGAGCTGGGCAAGTCATGCCCACTCACTGGGCTTCAATGTCCCTTTCTGTTGAACAAAAGAGTGGGATTACCACTTCTTTGCTTGGAAATACCAATGGCAGTTGAAGAGAAATGTATGCCTCGTCTCTTTAAAAAGTGTTAACATATGGGTGCCAGGGTGGCTCAGTCGGTTAGGTTAAGCGTCCAACTTCAGCTCAGGTCATGATCTCAGGGTTTGTGAGTTCGATCCTCCCAGCGGGCTCTGTGCTGACAGCTCAGAGCCTGGAGCCTGCGTCAGATTCTGTGTCTCCTTTCTCTCTCTGCCTGTTCTCTGCTCTCTCTCTCTGTCTCTCTCCCTCAAAAAATAAACATTAAAAAATGTTAGCATAAAGTTAGAGTTTTAACTCATAAGATTGATACTCATGTATTACAAGTGAAAATATTTAACAGTTAATTATTCATTAAATATATAATAATAATAATAATAATTATTATTATTATATAATAGTCCAGATGCACAAACATTATTTTCTTTCCTTAACAGCAGAATACAGACTACATTCTATGAATTACCATTTTAATTTTTCCCTCAGTTTTCAAACATACACAAGTAGAGTCAACAATGACCCACAGCATATGCCAGAAATGTTTCCCTTAGTTGCAAGACCTGGCATTTAAACTGGAAGATCCTCACTATGGGTGACCCTGAGCTTCACAGACTTGATTGTTTCCATGTAGTCTTTTGATGTGTATGGCAAAGAACTAGCATCTAGACTCTAGGACATATAAAAGATGTCTACAACTCAGTAAGAAAAAGACAAACAATACACTAGAAAATGGACAGTGGACATTCAGGTAATTTACAGCAGAAGACCCCTGAAATGACCAATATATATAATATATGAAAAGATAACCCAATCTCTTTAGTTGTCATTGAAACGCAAAATTAAAACAATAATTAGATACCATTTCACATCTACTAGATGTGGTATTTTGTTTTTATCACTGGAGCTTAGTAGAGGGTGGGTGTATTTGTCAAATCTTTTAGTTAGCCTTTGTGGTCATTATGGATTATGATTTCTGAGGCATTTTAAATAGTCTCTCCATAATTAAAGAGATGCAAATTAAGGCAATGAGATCCCATTTTTCATTATTAGTTTGGCAAGTCAATCTAATGTCAATGCCAAGTCTCATAATAACAACATATTTTCCCTGTTTCTTTCTCTGTCTCTAATCTCTATCATCTGTATCTATCTATAGTTCTTTTAAACTATTTGATAGTAGTTGAAGAGGTGATACCTTTTCAACTCAATACTTCAATATGAATTTTCTAAGAACGAGGACATTTTCTTCCATTCCTACCAGCAGAGTATGAATGTCCCAATTTATCCACATCTTCACCAGCACTCATTGTTATTTGACTTTTTAAAAAAAATTTTCTTAATGTTTATTTTTGAGAGAGAGAGAGAGAGAGAGAGAGAGAGAGAGAGAGAGAGAGAATGAATGGAGGAGGGACAGAGAGGGGACACAGAATCCGAATCTGAGCTGTCAGCACAAAGCCCGATGCGGGGCTCGAAGTTTAAAGTGGTGAGATCATGACCTGAGCCAAAGTCAGATGCTTATCTGACTGAGCCACCCATGCGCCCCCCCCATCTTTATTTATGAAAGTAGCTTAATTGAGATATAATTTACATACCATAAAACTCACCTGTCTTAGTTATATAATGCAATGGTAGTTAGCATATTTTATAGACTTGTGTAAAAATCACCACAGTCTATTTTTAGGACATTTCAATCACCCCCAAAAGAAGCCTTGTGCTTGTTAGCAGTCACTCCCCATCTGCCCCTGACAGTCCTAGACAATGTCATTGATCTCTTCATGTCTCTGTAGATTAGCTTATTCTGGACATTTTGTATAAATGAAATCATACGTCATCTTTTGTGTCTTGTTTCTTTCACTGAGCATAAGTTTTAAAATTGTGATAAAAAACATGTAACAAAGTTTACCATCTTTAAAAAAATTTTGTTTTAAGTTTTAAGTAATCTCTACACCCAGAGTGGGGCTTGAACTCACAACCCCAAGATCAACAGTCTCACTGAGCCAGCCAGGTGCCCCAATAAAGTTTACCATCTTAACCATTAAAAAAATTTTTAACGTTTATTTATTTTTTAAAGAGAGAGAGACAGAACACTAGAGGGGAAGGGCAGAGAGAGGGGGAGACACAGAATCAGAAGGAGGCTTCAGGCTCTGAGCTGTCAGCACAGAACCTGATGTGAGGCTCGAACTCGTGAGCCATGAGATCACGACCCGAGCTGAAGTCAGATGCTCAACTCACTGAACCACCCAGGTGCCCCAGCCATCTTAACCATTTTTAAGTGTACAGTTTAGTAACATTAAATATATTCACAGTGTTGTGCAATCAACACCACCATCCATCTCCAGAACATTTTTATCTTCCCAAACTTAAACTCTGTACCCTGTATTTGTAACTCTGTATTCTATTAAACACCAGCTCCCCATTTCCCCCTCCTCCAGCCCCTGGCAACCACCATTCTACTTTCTGTTCCTATATATTTGACTACTCTAAGTACTTCATATAAATGAAATCATACAGATTTGCCTTTCTGTGACTGGCTTATTTCACTTAGCATAATGTTCTCAAGGTTCATGCATGGTTAGAGCATGTATCAGAATTTCCTTCTTTTTAAAGACTGAATAATATTCCTTTGTTTGTATATGTCACATTTTGTTTACCCATTCATCCATCAACAAACACTTGAGTTGCTTCCACTTTTGGGCTATTGGGAATAATGCTGCTATGAACATGGGTCTATAAATATCTCTTTGAGTCCCTACTTTCAATTCTTTTGGGTACATATCCAAAATGGAATTCCTGGATCCTATGGTAATTCTATTTTTTGCTTTCTGAGGAACCACCATATTGTTTTCCACAGGGGCTGTATCATTTTACACTCCTACATTCGATTCATAGGGGTTCCAACAGGGGTATCTTTGCCAACACTTCTTATCTTTTGTTATTAATTTTTTTTATAGTAGCCATTCTAATGGGTGTGAGGTGGTATCTCACTGTGGTTTTGACTGATATTTCCCTAATGGTTAGTGATGTTTAGCATCTTTTCATGTGGTTATTGTCCCTATTTATATATATATTATTTGGAGAGATGTCTATTCAAGTCCTTTGCTTATTTTATTTTGTTTTTTATTATTATTTTTAAATGTTTATTTATTTTTGAGAGAGAGAGAGAGTGAGAATGAGCAGAGGAGGGGCAGAGAGAGAGGGAGACACAGAATCTGAAGCAGATTCCAGGCTCTGAGCTGTCAGCACAGAGCCTGACGCAAGGCCCAAACCCACAGACTGCAAGATCACGATCTGAGCTGAAATTGGACACTTAACTGACTGGGCTACCCAGGTGCCCCTGTTTTTTTTTAAGTTTATTTATTTAATTGGGGGGAGGGGGAGAGAGAGAGAGAGAGAGAGAGAGAGAGAGAGAGAGAGAGAGAGAAGAATCTTAAGCAGGTTCCACACTGTCAACACAGAGCCCTATGCGGGGCTGGAACCCATGAACCGTGAGATCGTGACCTGAGCTGAAATCAAGAGTCAGATGCTTAACTAAGCCACCCATGCACCTTCCATTGCTCATTTTAAAATGGGGTTGTTTGTTTTTTGTTGTTGAGTTGTAGAAGTTCTTTATATATTCTGGACATTAGCCTCTTATCAGATATATAATTTGTAAGTATTCTTACCCTATTCTGTGGGTTGCCTTTTCACTCATTTGATAGTGTCCTTTGATGAGCAGAAGTTTTTAATTTTGGCATAGCCAACTTATTTTTACTTTTGTTGCCTGTGCTTTTGGTATCTTATCCAAGAAACCATTACCAAACCCAAAATGTCATGAAGCTTTCCCCTATGTTTTCTTCTAAGAGTTTTATAGTTTCAGGCCTTACATTTAGATGTTTGATCTATTTTGAGTTAATTTTTGTATATGGTGTGAGGTAAGATTCCAACTTCATTCTTTTGCATGCAGATACCCAGTTTGCCCAGCACCATTTGTTGAAAAGAATTCTCATTGTTTATTTTAATGTTCTAATTATTCTAGATTTGGCCAGTGGGAATCTTCTCCAACTGGTTCCTGTGTCCTTATGACATGTCTCCATCATTTTCTGAGCACATCTTTCCTTTATATCACATCAGGATGTTTCAGGTCCAGCTCGTACATTCCCTGTCATGACTCTGGGGTCAGCCATTTCCTCCAAGAAGACTTGTTTCCTTTTAGTGGAAAATGGCATTTAGGAAACCAAGAACTGGGCACTAGAAGTGCTCATTGCTTCTATAGTGTTGCTGATTCAAGGCCTTCTCAGAGGACAGAGTTAGGACATAAATATAGATGCATGTATGTAGTGAATCCATATATACATATGTATGTAAGTCCACCCACACATCCATATTTCTACTTATATATTAAATTATATGAGTTCCTACTGACATCTACAATACCAATCCAACACCAGAGTGTTCATCCTAGCCTTTCGTTCTCTGTATTTGTAACTCCCTTATCCAGTACTGAGAAACCGGATTCTCTTTATCCACGAGAATTTACTTATCTCAATCCTAAGATACACATTCAGTACTTTCAGATGCACTAACTGATACTACTGTGGAAGGCACGTCTACCAACTAGAGGTCAATATTTGTCACAGTCTTTTTGTCTTCAGTCTGATGGATACCATATTCAAAAGTTACTTGGGTTAGTTCTTTTTCCTGCTCTCCTTCAGTGTGGCTGTGTTTGAAATACAGTTCAGGTTAATTTGTTTCTGTTTGTATTCCATATTAGGATTTTCCTGATCCTTGCTAATTTTCTTTATTTTTTTAAGTATGTAAAACATTAACATGGTTTCAAAAGTCAGAACTATACCAACAAGTATGCTCAGAGAAGTATCACTTTTCCATTCTATTCTTTCTAGCCTGCTCCCACCCAGCCCCTCCAAGCAACCAACTTTAATAGTTGCTGATTTCCAGGAGCCTGGGTGGCTCAGTTGGTCAAGGGTCTGACTTCAGCTCAGGTCATGATCTCATGGTTTGTGAGTTCAAGCCCAGCGTCGGGCTCTGTGCTGACAGCTCAGAGCCTGGAGCCTGCTTCACATTCTGTGTCTCTCTCTCTCTTTCTCTCTTCCCCTCCCCCACTCACTCTCTGCCTTCTCTCTCTCTCTCTCTCTCTCTCTCTCTCTCTCAAAAATAAATAAACAGTAAAAAAAAATTTTAAAAATGGCTGCTGGTTTGTCCCTAATATGCTTCTCTTTGTAAAGATATGCAAATATACATGTTTTACTTAAACCCTCTTATTTCTTACATGAAGGGTTGCATACTGTAGATACTTTTCTCTCAAAAAAATTTTTTTTAATTTATGGGGTGCCTGGGTGGGTCATTCAGTTGAGCACCCAACTCCTTTTTTTTTTTTTGGACATTTTAAATTTATTTTTGAGTGACAGAGTGTGAGTGACATAATCCTATATATCCATATAATCTGTGTATGTCTGTTTATTTTTTTTTTTTAGATTCCGCATATAGGTGAAATCCTATGGTATTTGTCTTTTCCTGTGGGACTTATTTCACTTAGCATAATACCCTCTAGGTCCAGATACTTTTGTGCGCTTTCCTTTTTTCACTTAACATATGTCCTTGGAATCACTTCTCATCAGTTCATAGCATTGATCTTTCTACAGCTGTGTAAGACTCCATTGGGTGAACGTACCACAGTTTATTCAACCATTGCCTATGTGCAGGAACTGATATTGTTGCCAATATTTTGCAATTATCAACCATGCTTCAGTGAATGACTTTGTACCTATGTATTTTCACACTGTGGGAGGTGTATCTTCAAGGCAAGCTGCTGGAAGAGGGATTGCCAGGGCAAAAGAGAAACACGTATGCATTTTTGTTAGATGCCAAATTCCCCTCCGTTGGGGTTGTGAAAAGGACATTTTAAAAAGCACAGAGAAGAGGTCACCTGGGTGGCTCAATCAGTTAAGTATCCGACTTCGGCTCAGGTCATGATCTCACGGTTCATGATTTCGAGTCCCACATTGGGGTCTGTGCTGACAGCGTGGAGCTTGGAGCCTGCTTCGGATTCTATGTCTCCCTCCCTTTCTGCCCCTCCTCTGCTTGCACTCTGTCTCTCTCAAAAATAAATAAACATTTAACAAAATTTAGGGACCCCTGGGTGGCTCAGTCGGTTGAGCGTCCGACTTTGGCTCAGGTCATGATCTCACGATTGGTGGATTCGAGCCCCGCGTCGGACTCCGTGCTGACAGCTCAGAGCCTGGAACCTGCTTCGGATTCTGTGTCTTCCCCTCTCTCTGTGCTCCTCCCCCACTCGTGCTCTGTCTGTCTCTCAAAAATAAACATTCAAAAAATTGTTTTAATTTAAGAAAAATAATAAAAAGCACAGAGAAGAAAAGCCCAACAGTCTTTTTTGCTGCCGTTCAATGGTCCATGTTGTTTTTAAGATTGAAGGATTTAATTTCACAAAGTCACTTTTCCAGAGTGATTTAATTTCACCAGCACTGTTGAAGCCTCTGTGGGTGGCTAAGCTCTTCCCCACACAACCTGGGGCTGTCCTAGGAGCCGCCCATTTCATGGAGGCAGCCACTGAGGCCACGTGTGATGACCCACGTGAAGGACCATCTATGGATAGGTATCTGTTATTCAAAGCCTATCTGAGCTGTGGTGATTTTAGAGATTAAGCATTTGTTTCTTTGTGAGATCCCAGAAAATCCGATCAAAATCTGATCAAAGCTCTCTCCTTAGGAACAGCCTGAGAAGGAGAAAAGCAACCCCACATCCATGAGCTGGCCTCACACTCGCAGCCAGACCCTGGGGTCCTACTGTTGAACATGATCAGTTTCATAGAGCATCCACCTCAGACAAGGCCACTCTACAACTGCAATCGATCAAGACAAAAACAAGACCACTCCATAATCACGTGTGAACACCTACAGAACATGGACATTGTCCAAGCCACAAAAATGACCAAATAGTCCCCTAACCTGGCTAATATGCTGCTTCTTTACCAGTTTCAACTTTAACCTCACCCTAGTCTTCCTTATTTCTAGATAAAATGTATTAAGATACCCAATCTTAGAATCAGCCTTCTTCCAAGCCAGAGCACAGCCCTGCTTCCTTAAACCTGCCACCAAATTACCTAAAACCGGCCCAATCCTAGAAGAAGTCCTCTCTAACAGCTGAGGCTGAGACATGCCACGGTTTCCCACAGTGTTCTCTCTCTCTTGTTGCAACAAGCAATGGACCCAAGTTGTTGAACCACAGGTGTATTCCTGGGGGGTCTTTAGCTGGAGGGCTTCGACAGCACTTAATGGAGTTTGCTGCAAGTTCAAGGTCTCTTTGGAACCTCTAGTCCACAGACTCCTAATTAAGTGGTCTGAGCCTAGAGCATCAGTAATGCCATTAAACAGATGGAGAAACTGAGGTCTAGACAGTGACTTCCTCAAAGTCCCACCATGAGCTGGTAGCTGGGTGAAAACTGGAAACCATGGCGGCTGACCCCAAGCTGAGGTATGACCAGCAGACACAGGACCTATCCCCAAGCCCGTTCTGGCCCAGCCAAGTTCCAACATGTGGTCCTCCCTGCATCGGTCACAGAACTTTCTTCAGGACACACACATGCTCTTCTCTGAAGGACGGCTTCTTTTCCTCTTTGCCTTGCTTTCTCTCTATAGAAAGGAGTCATAAGATTCCAGGTTGAGGTGAAGGTTAAGGGAAGCCCCACACCTGGGTTACCCTCAAGGAGGTTTAGGCAGTGAGGTCTCAGCCTGAAGAGGCTCCATCTTCCCCAGTGCAGCTGTTCCATATCCCAGAATCTGGTTCCTCACAGAACCTGTCATGGGGAGCACACCTCATTCCCATCTCTGTTTCTCTTTGCACACCTCCACACCTTTGCCCATGCTGTGCTCTCCGCCAGGGATGCCTCTGCTTCTCATCCTTGAGCTCTGGCAGTTTCCTTTCAAGATCCACCTTGCTATTGCCTCTGAGGTGGGGGAAAGGCCTTCCTACCCCCTGCCTCGGTGACTCCCACACCCTGACAGATCCAGTCTTCATAAGCCTTATTGCACAGGAGACAGGTACTAGGCAGGGCCTGCACCTCTGTCCTGTCTGGGATCCCAGTGCCTGCACTGGGCCAGGCTGGGCTTCCAGGCAATGTCCAGCAAGTGTTGACTACGGGACTCTATCAAGTAGCCAAATAACGTAAGTGAGGGAGGGGTGGGTGCTGCTGGCCTCTGCCTGCCTGGGGAGCACTTTGGATGGGGCCACCAAATCCATCTCTGGTTTTGGGGTGGGGAGCACTGGGGCTCTTCCTCACCCTGCAGCCTTATTGCCATCAGCTCCCTGCCTCACCCCACCTGCAAGCTGCTGCCCCCTCCCTTCCAAAGCCAGCTGAGGCCTCTCCACAGCTCCCAGCAACCAAGGGGCTCCTGGGACACTGTCCCCCGCCCCAGGTCCCTCTGGTGACCCAAGATCTGACTTCCCCAATCTCACGTCAAGCTTTTACAGCTGTAGGTCTCTTCTGACCGGGCCTGACACCTGGCGGGCTGCAGCATGGGGTTTTGTTCAGCCACTGAGCCCTGTTCCCTGCCAGATATGTCATCCCTAGGGCACATGCTCGACGGTCCTCTTGGCTCTTACTTCCGGTGAAAGACAACACCATCAAACAGAGCCAATGGCACCCAGTGCTCCTGACAAGAGGCCTAGGATGGGTTTTTTAAATTTTATTTTTAATTTTTTTAAATTGTGTTTATTTACTTTTGAAAGAGAGAGAGCGTAGGAGAGGGGCTGAGAGAAAGGGAGACAGAGGACCTGAAGCAGACACTACACTGTCAGCAGTGAGCCTGATGTGGGGCTCAAGCTTATGAACTGTGAGATCATGGCCACACGATGACTGACTGAGCCACCCAGGTACCTCTAGGATGGTTATTTAAAAAAATTTTTTTTAATGTTTATTTATTTTTGAGAGACACAGAGAGACAGAGTGGGAGCAGGGGAGGAGCAGAGAGAGGAGAAGACACAGAATCAGAAGCAGGTTCCAGGCTCCGAGCTGTCAGCATGGAGCCCGACACGGGGATCGAACCCACGGACTGTGAGATCATGACCTGAGCCGAAGTCAGATGCTCAACCGACTGAGCCACCCAGGCGCCCCTAGGATGGTTTTTTGTTTTTGTTTTTTGTTTTTAGATAAAAATTCACCTACAGGAAAAAACAGAAGCTGCTTCCCTCAAGGAAATTCCTAGAGCCCCAGCTAGAAGAACCTTCTGGTTAGAGATGATCAGCAGCATGGCTGCCCCGGCCACGACCTTCAGACTCTCTTCTCTTCTCTTCCCTCGGCAATGTGGCCATGCATCCTGCAAGCCCCTTCTCCCCCAGCCTTGCAGAGCCAGGTACATTGGGATGCACATGCCTAATGCCCCAGTCCCTGGCACATGAACCCAGAGCTTGAGACATGGGCCAGAGTCCTTGACTGCATCTGCATACCAACCAGCCATCTGTGCATCTATGCGTCCATCCATCTCAGAGACTGTTCCCATAAAGGCATCCTTCCTGAGGTTTGAAGTCTTTTGTTTCTTTGAATTGTGGGCCAGCAGGCATGTCTCCTTGAGGCTTGGAGCAAGAGCGGGCTGGCCACTTCCAGGTGTTTGGCCAAACTCTGTGTGCCACCCCTGGATTCCCAGGGCCAGGAATTAAAAGTCCCTGCTCAGCTTTCCAATGTCAACTTCTGCCTCAGCCCTCCATCCACCCTATGCTTCAACCACACTCATCTCTCTTACAACTCCCAGAATTCCCCCATGCTGTTCCCACCTCTGGGAATGCCCTTCCTCCTCCTCTCTCTTGGCAAACACCAACAGATCTGTCAACGTTCGGCTAAAGTGTCATTGTCACAGTGAAATGCTCCTTGGGGTTTCCACGGCATTGATCACAGAATCATGCAGTGGGATATGCCTGAGGATGTCTCTCCAGCTACACTGGGAGGCTTAAAAGGCAGGGAGTCGACACAACTCATCTTTGTGCTCCTGATGCACAGTGTAAGATGGATCCACAGCAGTCAGTAGTTATTATGTGGGTGGTTGGTTAGGTAGGTGTGTGGGTGGGTGGGTAGATGAATGGGTAGGTGGGTCACTGATGGGTGGATGAATGGGTGCAAGGCTAGGTGAGTGGTTGGGTGAAGGGTGAGTGGGTGGATGGATGGAAGAGTAGACAACGATTATTTGAATGTTCTTACCTGTCTCATCTGCTTCCTGAAATCTCTCCTCTGACCCTGCCATCCAGAACATACCTATAATCATCCAGAATGAACTTTCTCCCTCCTTAGAAAGATCCTTCCTCAGTGTTAGAAATTGATGCTTGATGAATACACACCTATCTAACAGCTTTGGAACGGAGCTGAAATGACAGGCTGGCCTACAGATCCCTCAGAGGAAGGGAACATAAGAGACTAGAAGTCTGACATGCCTGGGAGAGCCATCTGTCTTGCATGGAGACCTAAGATGGGAAGGAGGTTTCTCTTTTCTCCTGGGCCATCTCATGCTGCTTGGTCCACTGAGTCCTTGGAAGTCCTCCTGGAGATCTCCCCTGCCCTTTTGCCACACTGCCCTAAATCCCACCACTAGACTGAACCCTTTCCTGTGGTTTAGACAGCCTCTGCCACAAACATGTTTAACCTCCTCTGGAAGAGGTTGATATTTTAGTATAAACTACCCTTTAATCTGTCACGGGAGGCAGAATTTCTGGTGGCTGAGAGAGATGAGGTGACTTTACTGCATAAAACTGAAGATCTCCTAATGGCAGGCAGAGAGGGACTAAGGCTGCCAGTGATTGCATTGAAGGTTTCGGTGGTGGCCTACCGCAGTAGGTAGATATTCTTCTTGTTAACTCAGCACCCCTTTGCTCTTCCATTAAACCCTCCACTTTCTTTCGACAACACACCTCACCCCACCCTAGTGCATGTGTTTTTTTTTTTTTTAAGTTTATTTACTTATTTTCGGGAGAAAGAGAGAGGTAATGAATGAGCAGGGTAGGGGGAGAGAGAGAGAGAGACAGAGAGAAAATCCCAAGCAGGTTCTATGCTATCAGCATGGAGCCTGACATGAGACTCGATCTCAAGAACTGTGAGATCATGACCTGAGTCAAAATCAAGAGTTGGACGCTTAATTGAGCCAACCCAGGTGCCCCTCCAGTGCATGTGGTCTTTAATGGGACTAATTCCCCCTGGCACTGCCCTGCACAAAGCTCCAGGAATAGACTCATGACTAGCCTGGTCCATCAAAGCAATCTGTCATTCTGAGTGCAGGCTCAGGAAGGGGCAGGCAACCCAAGCCGGGCTACATGACCTAAAGCTGGGACTTCAAGGAACAAGGTCTCTCTGGTTCTCAGGGCTCCTAGCTGTTCAGGTGGAGGCAAGGTGGCCATACATGAGGAAAGCCCACTGAGGACGAAGCTATCAAAATTAAAACAGAGCCCACTCCCAGTGAGAGATGGGGTATGTGTCCCATGCCCACTCTGCCCAGGTCTCTTTGGTTACTTGAGTAAGTTCCTTTGGCTTCCTTCAGCTGATTTGGCTTTTTTTTTTTAAAGATGAATTGTGTCGACTCCCTGCCTTTTAAGCCTCCCAGTGTAGCTGGAGAGACATCCTCAGGCATATCCCACTGCATGATTCTGTGATTAATGCCGTGGAAACCCCAAGGAGCATTTCACTGTGACAATGACACTTTAACCGAACGTTGACAGATCTGTTGGTGTTTGCCAAGAGAGAGGAGGAGGAAGGGCATTTCCAGAGGTGGGAACAGCATGGGGGAATTCTGGGAGTTGTAAGAGATATGAGTGTGGTTGAAGCATAGGGTGGATGGAGCCTAATTCAGGGCTCAAACTCATGAACTGTGAGATTATGACCTGAGCCAAGATCAAGAGTTGGATGCTTAAGTGACTGAGCCACCCAGGCGCCCCATGATTTAACTTGTGTTTCTGACACAACACAGAGATCCCTGAAGAATGCATTCACCTTGGACCAGCTCAGGCTACTAAGTCCATCCCCAGGCCTCTGTAAGTTCCCCAGGCAGGCCTCAGGAGTGACGTGAACCAAAATTTCCTCCTTACAAGCCAAGAAACGTGGGTACCTGGGCTCTCAGTCAACTCTTGAGCCAACTCAGCCTGCTGGGCAACTTCTTGTGGGGGGTGTGGGAGTGCCTCTCCCTTTGTTGTCTGCTGTGCTTTGTCACCGAAAGCAAGGCCTGGCCTGGGAGAGCCTCAGCTTCTAGCTGTTGCGCTCTTGGAGACCATCTGTTTCTCCCTGAACGGTGGCTGCAAAGGTCCTCAGCAATTTCCAGCTCCACATACCCATTGTATAGATGGAGAAACCAAGGCCCTAAGAGCTGACTTGCCTCAAGCACCCCACAGTTACCGGGCAGGGAGTCACCTTTCCTTGTACTTTTCCCCCTTTATCCTCTGGGGCCCAGGATCTCCTGGGTGGAGGCATGGGGTTGCCAGAGAGAGCAAGTCAGGCGTGTCCTTGCTGGCCAGGGCTCTGACTCACTGATCCACCACCCAGGGAGCACTTACTGGGTGTCTTGGCTAAGGATAGAGGAGCTAAGTCTTGCTAGGCACCAGAACCTGGAAGGCAAGCATCCTTTTAATTAAAAAAAAAAAAAAAAAAAAAAAAACTTCAAAAAAATGTTTATTATTTATTTTTGAGAGAAAGAGACAGAGCTTGAGTGGGGGAGAGGCAGAGACAGTGGGAGACACAGAATCCGAAGCAGGATCCAGGCTCTGAGCTGTCAGCACAGAACCCAATGCAGGGCTCAAACCCATAAACCATGAGATCGCGACCTGAGCCGAAGTCGGACGCTTAACCAACTGAGCCACCCAGGTGCCCCCTTTTAATTTTTTTAAAAGTGTATTTATTTGAGAGAGAGAGAGAGAATGCAAGAGGGGGGGAGGGGCAAAGAGAGAGGGAGACAGAGAATCCCAAGCAGGCTCCACACTGTCAGCACAGAGCCCAACTTGGAGCTTGATCCCATGAACTTTGAGATCATGATCTGAGCCAAATTCAAGAGTTGGATGCATAACAGACGAGCCACCCAAGTGCCCCACAGCATCCTTTACACAACGTCTACCACTGGAAATTCTGCAAAGCAAACAGACCTACTACCTGACAGCTGATATTTATTGAGCGCTTACTCTGCACTGGACTATTTTTTTTGTTTGTTTGTTTGTTTTGTTTTTTAATTTTTTTTAATGTTTATTTTTGACAGAGAGAGAGACAGAGCACGAGCAGGGGAGGGGCAGAGGGAGAGGGAGACACAGAATCCAAAGCAGGCTCCAGGCTCCGAGCTGTCAGCACAGAGCCCGATGCGGGGCTCAAACTCACAGACGGCAAGGTCATGACCTGAGCCAAAGTTGGCCGCTCAACCAAGTGAGCCACCCAGGCGCCCCTGCACCGGACTATTTGAAGAGCTTCACATCCACTATCTCGCTTAATCTTCTCTATGCCAGAAGGCAGGAGCCACAATTACCTGCATTTTATTGATAAGCCACTGGCCTGGAGGGCCCCGGGGGTAGGGGGCTGGTTGTGTCTTAGATCTGCATCAGGGCACAACACAGAGGGTGGGAACCAACAGGGGGCGTCCTCACCCCAGAGTGTCATTCTGCATATTCAGAGTAGGGGATGCATTACGATCCCCATTCCACACCCAGGGAACAGGGCAGAGCTCAGAATAGCCTGGATTCAGCTCCGTCTCCCAGCCCCATTCCCTGAGGGTCACTTCAGGCAAGTTCCTCCCCTCCCCCACTCTGTGACCTCATCTGCGCTATGAGCTGATCGTATTAAAGGATAATTTCACAAATGATAATGTCATGACTCGTACAAATATAAAGTGAACCCATGCCAAAGATTTTCGTTAGGTCTTTTACGAAGGAGAGGACTGGTGAGGACTTAAAATCAACTCAAAGGACATTCTGCCCAGTAGACATAGATAGGCTCCTGGGGCTACTGAAATGAATTTGCCAATAGATGCACTAGAATCTATTATTCTATTTGGAATTATCTTTTTTTTCTTTTTCTTTTTTTTAACGTTTATTTACTTTTGAGACAGAGAGAGAGCATGAACGGGGGAGGGTCAGAGAGAGAGGGAGACACAGAATCTGAAGCAGGCTCCAGGCTCTGAGCTATCAGCACAGAGCCCCGACGCAGAGCTTGAACTCACAGACCATGAGATCATGACCTGAGCTGAAGTCGGAGGCTCAACCAACTGAGCCACCCAGGCGGCTCTCATCTTTTTTTTCTTCAGGGCAGAAGTCAGTCCTAATTGGACAGGACAAAATCCATTTGTGTGTTTATGAGCAGAAATCATCTGCCCTGCACGTGTTAACTCCCATCTTTGTAGAGTTTCAAAAGGGCTCGGCCAGAGTCAAGGTTGATGCCTCCTATAGATCAGATAGGCCATGGAGGTCCGCTAGATGACACTAGCGTTCCACTGAAAGCGCACCTGGGGCTAGTTCTGTGCCCGTAAAAGCCTTTCGCAGTTTTTCCTGACGCCGTGGGGGGCTGGACTAGACAATGGCTGAGGCTTTTCCAGCTCAGAGGCCTATCCAGGGGCTAACTAAGGCGTTTCCAGCCCTGGGAGCTGTATCCACTTTCAGACTCTTGTCCTGACTTTGCCTTTAAAGACCTGGATGCTGAGGGGTGCCACTAGCTCGCATAAGTGCCTTTGTGAACTTCAGAAAAGAACGTTCCTTCCTCCTGATGGACACAGCCCCAAGCCCCATGCTGCATTTCTGTCCCCACTTTACGCCTTGGCCGAGTGTCTTTTATCAACGCACAGTGGGTTGTTGCCTGACATTCCACAGTCAGGAGTGGTGGTCCCCCGGAGGGTCTAGAAGAAAGCCATCAGCTTTGGGTTTGAGATGGGGTCACAGGCAGGTCCTGACACCACACCCAAGGGGCTTTTTGCAGGGGAAGCTGGCAGGGCTGGGGGACTAAGACCGGGAGGGGAGACCCTCCTCTACATCTGGGCTGGACTTGGAATTCAGGAGCAGCCGGTCACCCCTCGTCCAACCAGAGCTAGGAAGAGTGTTGGGGTCCCCGGGCATCCCCTGGTGTATTTGGGTGCAGTGGTGGGGAACAAGGGCTAGTGGTGTGGCAATGCCTTCCTAGCCCAGGGGTGCAGCATCACCAGGCCTGGCCTCCCTGCAGCTCCCCCAGCCCATTTCCAAGCCTTGCCCCTGGGGGCAGAGTGTGAGGACTCAGAGATGGCAGAGGAGAAAGAAGGTGGCCCAATCCTGGGGAGAACCTCCTTGCTCACTGCCCGTGGGCAACTCTTTTTTTTTTTCTTTCACTTTTTAAAATGTGCATTTAGTGTTAAAATATTTTTAATGTTTTTATTTATTTTTGAGACAGAGAGAGACAGAGCATGAGCAGAGAGAGAGGGAGACACAGACTCCGAAGCAGGCTCCACGCTCTGAGCTGTCAGCACAGAGCCCGATATGGGGCTCGAACCCATGAACCCAGAGATCATGACCTGAGCCGAAGTCAGACGCTCAACTGACTGAGCCACCCAGGCGCCCCTGCCATGGGCTGCTCTTTCATACAAAATTCTTCCCCGGGCCTGGGCTACAGGCAGGCAAGCTATTTGGCAGTGAAGAATACTGAGGCCCAGAAAGGGTACGTGGTTTATCCTAGGCTCCAGTGGCCTTCGAAGTGCAAGCTGCCTGTTCCCTGGACAGATACATGGCTCCCCCTGCCCACCAATCCTCATTGATCTCTGGGCCCCTCCCAGGCCTGGGCACTCGGTTTCCAAGTGACCGGAGAGCCAGAAGCAGCTTCCTGACCAAACCAATGCCATTCCACTCCCGGGCCTTTGTCTTCTGAGTTTCCCTTACCTTGACTTCTCTCTCTCTACTCCCATCCCTGTGTGTCCAGGCCCCTCCCAATGCCATGGGGCCCATTCCCTGCGCCTTCCTCCCCCACCCTCTAGGGAATCTTACTTGGGTCTCCTCTGCCTTCTCTGAGTGGCTTCCTGGTGCTTCTGCTTCTTACATGCTGGCTTCCAAGCGTTGCCCATCTTTCCTGGAGTCTGGAGTCTGGCCACATCTTTTTTGGGTTGTCGCAGAACCCAGCACAGTGCTTAACTTGGGGAGCATGGGGCTGAATGAAAGAAGGTCATTTCCAAGCTCTAGCTTTGTCCCAAGTAACAAGGTTTAAGAAGAGCAAAAGGGTCCTGAATTTCACTTCCCTGGCTCTGCCAAACCCTAGATTCCTACAGAAAACACATTCCTCGGTTTCCCTTATAATCCCCCACCAGCTGTAGGTGGAAGTGAAGCTACATACCCATCCTCCCCACGTGGCCACGTACACACGCACAGATGCCACACTTGGGCCCCACGGAGATACGCACAGAGATACCATGATCCAAGCCATAGGCACATCTGAACACCTGAGCATACCCATGCGTGGGCCCCTAGGGGTACATATACACACATGCCCTGACCCAAGCTTATGGCCACACCTGAAACCATGCACACACACACAGGCATGGACCCCCAGAGCTATACATGCACAGATATTGACACCTGGGTCCATGGGCACAACCTGCACCTATCCATACACACATGCACATTAAAAATTTTTTTTATGTTTATTTATTTTTGAGAGACAGACAGAGAAAGAGAGAGAGAGAGAGAGAGAGAGAGAAAATGCAAGCTGGGAAGGGTCAGAGAGAGAGAGAGGGAAAAAGAGGATCTGAAGCAGGCTCCACACTGTCAGCAAAGAGACCAATGTGGGACTCAAACTCACAAACTGTGACATCATGACCTGAAATGAAGTCAGATGCTCAACCGACTGAGCCTTCCAGTTGCCCCCACACGTGCACATTTATACAGGGTCCATGTGCACAAACCCCCAGACCCAGGCCCACAGAAAAATATGCACCCATGCACATACATGTTTATGGGCACATAGGGGTACATGTACATAGACGCCTGGGCCTAAGTTCACGGACACACCTGAACTTGGGCATGCACATATTCACGGGTGACCAGATATACATGTGCACAGACATCATGGTCCAGCCTCCTAGACCTTTGTGGTACTCTATTAAAAAATTTTTTTAAATGTTCCTTCACTTTTGAGAGAAAGAGAGAGAGAGAGAGAGAGAGAGAGAGAGAGAGAGAGAGAGGCAGAGCACAAGCAGGGAAGGGGCATACAGAAAGAGACAGAGACACAGAATCTGAGGCAGGCTCCAGGCTCTGAGCTGTCAGCACAGAGCCTGACGCAGGGCTTGAACTCATGAACCACGAGATCATGACCTGAGCCGAAATGGGACACTTAACGGACTGAGCCACCCAGGCGCCCAGACACTTGTAGTATCCTTGCACACACACTTGTACTTTGATGGACACCAAAGGATACATGAGCATAGACACCCAGACTTGGGACAACAAAAATACTTGCAACCAATGACATATCACATAAAGGGTTAGTCTCCAAAATCTATAAAGGACGTATCAAACTCAATACCCAAAAAAACCAATAATCCAGTGAAGAAATGGGCAAAAGACATGAATACACTTTTCCATAGAAGACATCCAGATGGCTAACAGACACATGAAAAGATGCTCAACATCACTCATCGTCAGGGGAATACAAATCAAAACCACAATGAGAGACCACCTCATACCTGTCAGAATGGCTAATATTAACAACTCAGGAAACAACAGATGTTGGTGAGGATGTGAAGAAAAGTGAACCCTTTTGCACTGCTAGTGGGAATGCAAAATGGTGCAGCCACTCTGGAAAACACTATGGAGGTTCCTCAAAAAATTGAAAATAGAACTACCTTATGACCCAGAAATTGCACTACTAGGTATTTATCCAAGGGATACAGGTGTGCTGGGTTTTTTTTTAAATTTTTTAAATGTTTATTTATTTTTGAGAAAGAGACAGAGCGTGAATGGGAGAGGGTCAGAGAGAGGGAGACACAGAATCTGAAGCAGGCTCCAGGCTCTGAGTTGTCAGCACAGAGCCCGACGCGGGGCTTGAACTCACGGACCGTGATTTCACGACCTGAGCCGAAGTCGGACGCTTAACTGAATGAGCCACCCAGGTACTCCTGGGTGTGCTGTTTTGATGGGGCACATGCACCCCCATGTTTATAGCAGCACTATCAACAATAGCCAAAGTATGGAAAGAGCCCAAATGTCCATCGATGGATGAATGGATAAAGAAAATGTGGTATATATATATATACACACACACACACACACACACACACAATGGAGTATTATGCGGCGATCAAAAAGAATGAAATCTTGCCATTTGCAACAACATGGATGGAACTAGAGTGTATTATGCTAAGTGAAATAAGTCAGTTAGAGAAGGACAGACATCATATGATTTCACTCACAGGTGGGATTTAAGAGAACAAAACAGATGGACATAGGGGAGGGGAAGGAAACATAAAAACAGAGAGGGAGACAAACCATAAGAGACTCTTAAATACAAAGAACAAACTGAGGGCTGCTGGTGGGGTGTTGGGTGGGGGGATGGGCCGAATGGGTGATCGGCATTAAAGAGGGCGCTTGTTGGGATGAGCACTGGGTGTCCTATGTGAGGGATGAATCACTGGATTCTATTCCTGAAATCATTATTACGCTGTATGTTAACTAACTTGGATTTAAATTAAAAAACAAATTAGATTAAAATATATGAATGAATGAATGAATGAATGAATAAATAAACAACGACTTGCAACCATGCCACACCCGTGTCCTTACACAGGCTCCCAGGGCCACATGTGTACCCACATCCATTTCCACCCCACCGTATGCACCTGTTTACTCACATTTGCACACGCTTGGCCGCCCAGGGTATATGTGCCCAGACCCTAGACACATAAGCCTGGGCCACTGGGCTCCCTTGCACCTGTGTGCTCATACATAGCCATGCATGTGCACCCTCGGGTACACATGTACACACCTAGACACAGACACTCAGGCGTGCATCCGTGGCCATAGGGGTTTGAACTGGAATCTCATGCACAAGCATGTCCTCATGTCTATGCACAATTGCTTTTCACAAACACCCTTGTCAGGATACAGGCCCGTTTGTATCTGCTGGGCTTTTCTGCACCTTAGCATCTCCTGTAGCCAAAGCAGCACAGCTTTAACGCACACACGTACCACATACGCATACACGTATGGAAGCATTATAAATATGCACACAGAGGCATAAGTGCACCATGCACATACGCGCATAACGTTACACATGCTGATACGCACACACACCCAGACACACATCCATGCAGGCACGCACACACCCAATTGCCCTTTGAGCCTCTCATTCACCAGCCCAGCCCAGCTGGTAATCGGTCCCAGATCCTGCATCTGGCAGAAGTTTCACATGAGATGTGACCCACGATTCACTCCAGCTTTCCCCAGCCCCTGTCACCTAGAGAGACTCCAACATTAGTCCCGTCCGTTGGGCTCCCACCAGGCCTGAGATCACACCATCATGGCTACTCTCCTGAAGCAAGGCATTGATGGCTCTAAAACTGCACATGTGTTCTGTGGGAGAACAGTCTGGCATGATCCAGTTTTGGGTGGGGCTTTAGAGGGAGACGTGGGGCAGTTCTGAGATCTCCCAAACCATTCTTACGCATACTGCAGCATGGCCCAGGATGTTGTGTGGACACAGCTCCTGGAAACTGATCCACGAGAGTGCTGCGGATTTCATCCCTGGGCTTCCCCCGGGGCTGTACATCCCCTCTGTGAGCTCCAGTGGCCCCTTCATACCTAGACAAGGAAGATATGTCACATTTTTCTTCTTTCACTTGAACACTGCTGCCCTCGCATGTGGCCAAGATGAGTCTTCTGAAGTCAGATCTGAAACTGAGAAGCAATGTATTGGTTTGCTTGGGCCGCCATAACAAAATACCACAGACTGGGTGGCTTAAACAACAGACATTTATTTCCTCATAGTTCTGGAGGCTGGAAAATCCAAGGTCAAGATGCCATCGGGGTTGGGTCTGGTGAGGCTTCTCTTCCTGGCTTGTAGACGGCAACCTTCTAGCTTTGACCTCACATGGTCTTTCCTCTGTGCCCGTGTGTGCAGAAAAAGTGCCTGGGGATTTCTTTCACTTCCCTTATAAGGCCACCAGCCCTATAAGATTAGGGCCCCCCTTATGACCCCATTTAATCTTTATTACCTCTTTAAAAGCCTGATCTCCAAATATAGTCATGTTGGGGGTTAGGGCCCCAACATATGAATTTTTTTTTGGTACAGGGGGCACAATTCAGGTCCTGATAGTCAACAAAGCACTATGTTGAGTTGCAGCAGTATGACCACGGCTCCTTCTTTTCCTCAGGTGCATTCCTGAGACAGGTCTGTGCAGAAACCACGTGGAGATGAGGCACAATCACAGCACCCCTCCCCTTTTTAAAGATTTTATTTAAATTCCAGTTAGTTAACATACGGTTTAATAATAGTTTCAGGTGTACAATATAGCGATTCAACACTTCCATACAACACCCAGTGCTCATCACAAGTGCCCTTTAAAAAAAAATCTTTAGGGGCGCCTGGGTGGCGCAGTCGGTTAAGCGTCCGACTTCAGCCAGGTCACGATCTCGCGGTCCGGGAGTTCGAGCCCCGCGTCAGGCTCTGGGCTGATGGCTCGGAGCCTGGAGCCTGCTTCTCATTCTGTGTCTCCCTCTCTCTCTGCCCCTCCCCCGTTCATGCTCTGTCTCTCTCTGTCCCAAAAATAAATAAACGTTGAAAAAAAAATTTTAAAAAAAATCTTTATTTATTTTTTAAGTGATCTCTGTGTCTGACGTGGGGCTTGAATTCATGGCCCTGAGATCAAGAGTCACATGCTCTACTGACTGAGCCAGCCAGGTATCCCACGAGTGCTCTCTTTATAGACAAAGAATTCTCTATTGCTTGCAAAATATTGCATATGAGAAGTTACATTTATTGAGGTATACTTTATTATTATTATTCAAAAAAATTTAAAAAAAAATTTTTTTTTCTCAACGTTTATTTATTTTTGGGACAGAGAGAGACAGAGCATGAACGGGGGAGGGGCAGTGAGAGAGGGAGACACAGAATTGGAAACAGGCTCCAGGCTCTGAGCCATCAGCCCAGAGCCTGACGCGGGGCTCGAACTCCCAGACCGTGAGATCGTGACCTGGCTGAAGTCGGCGCTTAACCGACTGCGCCACCCAGGCGCCCCTATTCAAAAAATTTTTTAATATTTATTTTTGAGAGAGAAAGAGAGAGACAGAGCGTGAGTGGGGGAGGGGCAGAGAGAGAGAGGGAGAGACAGAATCTGAAGCAGGCTCCAGGCTCTGAGATGTTAGCACAGAGCCCAATGCGGGGCTCGAACTCATGAACTGCGAGATCAAAACATGAGCTGAAGTTGGACGCTTAACCGACTGAACCAGGCACCCCATATTATTTTTATTTGAGAGAGAGAGAGAGAGAGAGAGCATGAGCAGGGGAGAGGGGCAGAGGGGGTAAAGAGAGAATATTTTTTAATGTTTATTTATTTATTTTGAGAGAGGGGCAAGAAAGGGAGAGAGAGAGAGAGAGAGAGAGAGAGAGAGAGAGAGAGAGAGAGAATCCCAAGCAGGCTCCACACCACCAGAACAGAGCCCAATTTGGGGCTCAGACTCATGAACTGCAAGATCATGACTTGAGCCAAAACCAAGAGTTGGACACTTAACCAACTGAGCCACCCAAGTGCCGAGAGAGAGAGGGAGAAAGAGAGAGAGAGACAGAGAGAGAGAGAGAGAGAGAGAGAGAGAGAATTTTTTTGATATTTTTAGCATTTTTATATTTATTTACAATAGTAAGTTTTTGCATTTTACCAACACTTTAGTGAAATTCTTAAAGATTCTAAGAGATTTTCACTGGCCAATTATATCATTTTTTTGATTAAAAATAATAATTCCTCTCCTCCTTCCACTACTTAGGTCTCTTATTTCTATTTCATATCTTATGAGTGTGCCAGAATATTCAGAAAATGTTATATAATATTTAAGATGGGACATCCTTTACTTTTCTTGCTTGAAAATTTTAATGGAAATGCCTTTGGTGTTTCACCATCAAACATAATGTTGGTTCTTGGCTAAAGAGAGACACTGCTTATTCAAATTGAGGAATTATCTTTGGTCAAAACTTAAAATAATTTTTACAAAATAAATAAATACTGAAAAAATTAGTGAGCATCGAGTTTTGAACTTACAACTATTCTTTAAAGCAATTGGAAGAGACTGAAACATATTTTTAATATAACTTGAGGGTGTCCAATTGGATTAAAATCTTTCACCACATGTAGGAAATTGCTCTTTTTCTCTTCATTTAAGCGTAATAATTCAAGTACATGCTTTTGAATATTATGCTCATTCAATTATTTTTGAGTTTCTGTCACACATATTTTTCCCCTGTAGGTTATAATACATCAAATTTGATTAATGCAGGAAGCTCTGACAGATATTTTAGTGAGTTAATTTGTACCTCTTAAATGTTTGAAATTTATATAGTTAGTTGACATCCTGGCTCAGGCAATAAAATACTGAGAAATACAAATACAAGCTTGTTCTTAGTCAACGTATGTTTTTTTTGTATCAGCACCATAAAATTCCACACCTATAATTTTTTTTCTTATGCTGTAATCTTATTGGAAGTAAAAATTGTCGTAATATGGATTTTTCTGAGTTAAAAAGTAACAACCTAAAGACCTAGTTTTGCTTGATTTGCTTAGCTTTTCTGGTTTCACCTTTAGAGAAGATCCTTACAATAAATCTCTGTTTTGGTATCTGCATTTGAAGATTTGCCTCTAATCAGTTTTGTGGAAAATGTGTAGATTCTCTCTAGTCTTTAATTCATTGATTCACAGCACTTATCGAACACCTGCTTTGTGCTCTACATGCTTGAGATAATTCATGAATAAAACAGAGATCCCCATCCTAGAGAAGCGTACATGCCCACAGACAATAAACAGGAAATATGCACATGAATTATGTGGTATGTTAGATTCGACATGTTATATGATAAGGAGTTAGGGGCAGAGAGGAAGTGTAGATTGTGGTATAAAAAAAGTTGAGTGAGAGAGAGAGACAGAGAGACAGAGAGACAGAGAGACAGAGAGAGAGAGATAATCTCAAGCAGGCTCCATGGTCAGTGCAGAGCCCAATGTGGGGCTGGACCCCACGACCCTGGGACATGACCTGAACCAAATCAAGAGTTGGACACTCAACTGACTGAGCCACCCAGGCGCCCTAATTGAGGTATATTTTACATACAGTAAAATTTCCCCTTTGTACCATACCGTTCTCTGAGGCTTTGCAAACAAAAATGGTCAGCTGACTGGCACCACTCCTAGTGTTACAGGAGGGTGGGAGAGACGCTGGTCCTTGTCTGTCACAGAGTCAAAGAATGAATTTCACGGACAACAGAGAGTGAGCAGAGCCATAGAGTTTATTGAAAGCAAGTATAAAGCTCTCAAGAGTGACAGGGGTCCCAACTGGGTAGCCGCTGAGGATTTCTGTCCCTGGCTTTTTATTGGGACCTTATCAGAAAGTCAGTGAGACTCCACGCATGGCACCTAGCCCAGGCGAGTCCAGAACACTTTTATCCTTTTTTTCCCCCTTCAAACCCCACTGCTTCCTCAGCCTCCCCCACCTGTAGCTGCAGCCTGCTTCCCTGAAGGTCCCTTATCTCCCCCTGCCTAATGTAACCCTTTCCCTACTCGTTTCTCCCCCCCTGGAATAGGGTCCCTAACTGCCATTAGAGAACAGGGATGGTGACTGCTCTGGCTTCTTCAAGCTGACAAGGGACAGTGTGGGCGTACAGCAGTCAGAGTCTACTCAAGGGTATGTCGGGTGGCCCACGGTGTGGATCAACAGGAAGGCTGGCAGGCAGGAGGCGGCACAAACAATGGCAGACGCAAAGAGGAAAACACAAACTAAAGATTACACTGACCACCAAGATGACACCTCTAAGATGTCCCCAGTTCCCAAACCGGTCAAACAATCCAGGAGAGACCCTAACTTTGCCTAATTGTGGCAAATGTCATCTATCAGCTGTGAGATTACGGGAATTATTGGTCATCTTGAAACAACACATGTCAGGGAATCTCTCACCACCCAGGCGATGGAGGAGCAGTAAGTAATCAGTGGTGGCTCGATTTTCCAAGAGTCTGGCCCTAACTTCGTTTCATTCTTGATTTAAAGCATCTAATGCTTGTGAGGTGTCATTTGGTGTTCTGCTGAGCAAGCAGACAGTTTGCTCTATTTTGCAGTGTAAAACTTTTCCAAAAGCCAGGAGTCCTACCAGGAGAAAGAGCCAAGACAGCCATTTACCATTATTACTTTGCAAATTTGTAGGTAAACCGAACCCGGCCTAAAAATTTGTTTTATAAAGCACAGCTTTTATTACGTCTTGCACCTTTTCTGTCTTGCAGGGGAAGGCCTCTACTCAATTAGTAAAAGTATCAACCCGTACCAACAGATGTTGGGACCTCTTTGACCTTGGCATGTGAGTGAAATCTAATTGTCAGTCTTCCCTGGATAGCCTCCAGGTCCTTGATTGCCTGGGAGAGCAAGTCTGTGGCTGAGAAGATTGCTTCTAGGACAGACTTCACAGGCCGCTACTACTTGCCGAACTGTCCTTGACAAATTTTTCCCAGTAAACATCCTTTGGGCCATTTGATAAGTTTTATCCCTCCCTAAATGAAAGGCCTGATGCAGTGCTTTAATGCTCTTCCAGCTCTGGGAGCTCGGTATTAGTAATTGCCCGACTCTGTTTGTAACCATCCCGAGGGCTGGAGACAGTATCTAGGAGTCAGCCCCAGTTCATTTCCTTGGAAGAGTAGGTGGGATTGAGTCTCCTTTAATAATTGATAGAGCGGGTGAGCTATTTTCCTGAACCCTGGTATCCACAGCCTACAATATCCAGTAATTCCCCCAAACTCACACGATTTTCTGTCCTGGAGTTAGTAGCACTATAGTCGCTAATTCAGTTATAATGTCCCTTCCTAGCAAGGGAGTAAGGCTCTCTGGCATTATCAAGAAAGAATGAGAGAAAGTTAGTTTTCGCTGTATGCAGCCCAGGGGCTGAGAGAAAAATTTAGACATAAGTATTCTGGAAATGACTCTAATCAGTATACCGTGTCTGTATAGTTGGCCTGGAGTGGAAAGGAAGACTGAAAACGTGGCTCCGGTATCAAGAAGGAAACGAACCAGCTTTTTAGTTACCTGAGTTTTCCAGAGTTACCCGAGGGTCTGGGCTTCCAATAGACAGTTGGCTCCCCAAGCCACCTTGAAGAGTCCCAGAACCCATCAGTCCCTTTCAGGGACACTGGTTATCTGAGCCCTTGCAGATAGAGGTCCCCGAGGGCATTCAGACCTCCAGTGATTGTCTGCACACAAGGGGCATGGCTTACAGGGCTTTGACTTCTGTTGTCCCTTCTGAGGGCAGTCTCGTTTCCAGTGTCCCAACTGGCCACATAAGTGGCATTTGGTGCCAGGACCTCAGGAAGTTTGGTCTGACATAGAGTGTAAGGCCTCAGATTTTTCTTTCCTTTTTTTAAATGTTTATTTACTTTTGAGAGAGAGGGAGACAGAATGCAAGTTGGGGGGGGGCGGGCAAAGAGAGAGGGAGACACAGAATCCGAAGCAGGCTCCAGGCTGTCAGCACAGAGCCCGATGTGGGGCTCAAACCCACAAACCATGAGATCATGATCTGAGCTAAAGTCAGACACTTAACCCACTGAGCCACCCAGGTGCCCCCGGCCTCAGATTTTTCTTTTTCTTTTTTTAATGTTTGTTTATTTTTGAGAGACAGAGAGAGACAACATGAGCAGGAGAGGGGCAGAGAGAGAGAGGGAGACCCAGAATATGAAACAGGCACCAGGCTCTGAGCTGTCAGCACAGAGCCCAATGTGGGGCTCAAACTCATGAGCCGTGAGATCATGACCTGAGCCAAAGTTGGTCTCTCAACCGGCTGGGCCACCCAGGTGCCCCCAGATTTTTCTTAAGCCTCCTTTTCCGTTTTTTTTTTTTTTTAAATTTTGATCTTGGGTGTAACCTACCCGATTGGCAGTTTGTAAGAGCTCCTCCAAGGTCCCTTCCAGACCAACAGCCAATTTTTGCATGTCCTCTGAATATCTAGGGCTGATTGAGTGACAAATTTGTCCTTCAAAATCATCTCAGACTTAGGGGTGTCAGGGCAGATAGCCATATATTTAATGAGAGCCTCCCTCTACCTCTCCAGGAAGGCCATCAGGCTCTTATTTTGTGTTTGTAAAATAGTGACTAATTTAGCATAATTTTAGAGCTTAATGTTAGACCTCCTTAATTTCTCTAAAGCGCAAGCTTAGAAGTGGTGGCACTACCATTTCTTTTTTTTTTAATCTTATTTTGTTTTCTTAATTTACATCCAAATTAGTTAGCATCTAGTGCAACAATGACTTCAGGAGTAGATTCCTTAATGCCCCTACCTATTTAGCCCATCCCCCCTCCCACAACCCCTCCAGTAACCCTGTTTGTTCTCAATATTTATGAGTCTCGTATGGTTTGTCCCCCTGCCTCTTTTGTTAATTTTGCTTCCCTTCCCTTATGTTCATCTGTTTTGCATCTTAAAGTCCTCATATGAGTGAAGTCATATGATATTTGTCTTTCTCTGACTAATTTCACTTAGCATAATACCCTCTAGTTCCATCCAGGTTGTTGCAAATGGCAAGATTTCATTCTTTTTGATTGCCGAGTAATGCTCCATTGTATATATACACCACATCTTCTTTATCCGTTCATCCATCAATGGACATTTGGGCTCTTTCCATACTTTGGCTATTGTTGATAGTGCTGCTATAAACATTGGGGTGCATGTGCCTCTTTGAAACAGCATCCCTGTATCCTGCGGATAAATGCCTAGTAGTGCCGTTGCTGGGTCGTAGGGTAGTTCTATTTTTAGTTTTTTGAGGAACCTCCATACTGTTTTCCAGAGTGGCTACACCAGTTTGCATTCCCACCAGCAGTGCAAAAGAGATCCTCTTTCTCCGTATCCTCACCAACATCTGTTGTGGCCTGAGTTGTTAGTTAGCCATTCTGACAGATGTGAGGTCATAACTCATTGTGGTTTTGATTTGTGTTTCCCTGATGATGAGTGATGTTGAGCATTTTTTTCATGTGTCGGTTGGCCATCTGGATGTCTTCTTTGGAAAAGTGTCTATTCATGTCTTTTGCCCATTTCTTCACTGGAGTATTTGTTTTTTGGGTGTTGAGTTTGATAAGTTCTTTATAGATTTTGGATACTAACCCTTTATCTGATATGTCATTTGCAAATATCTTCTCCTATTCCATCAGTTGCCTTTTAGTTTGGCTGATTGTTTCCTTCACTGTGCAGAAGCTTTTTATTTTGATGAGGTCCCAGTAGTTCATTTTTGCTTTTGTTTCCCTTGCCTCCAGAGACATGTTGAGTAAGAAGTTGCTGCAGCCACGGTCAAAGAGGTTTTTGCCTGCTTTCTCCTCGAGGATTTTGATGGCTTCCTGTCTTACATTTACATCTTTCATCCATTTTGAGTTTATTTTTGTGCATGGTGTAAGAAAGTGGTCCAGGTTCATTTTTACACATGTCACTGTCCAGTTTTCCCAGCACCACTTGCTGAAGAGACTATCTTTATTCCATTGGATATTCTTTCCTGCTTTGTCAAAGATTAGTTGCCCATATGCTTGTGTGTGTCCATTTCTGAGTTCTCTATTCTGTTCCATTGATCTGAGTGTCTGTTTTTGTGCCATGGCACTACCATTTCTTAAAAAAAATTTTTTTAACGTGTATTTATTTTTGAGAGAGAGTGAGAGTGGGGAAGGGGCGGAGAGAGAGGGAGACACAGAACCTGAAACAGGCTCCAGGCTCTGAGCTGTCAGCACAGAGCCTGATGCGGGACTTGAACTCATAATGGTGAGATCATGACCAAGGCTGAAGTGAGATGTTTAACCAACTGAGTCACCCAGGCGCCCCGGCACTACCATTTCTTAATGGGATGGTCATAGTCCCAATTAGGATCTTGGGATGAAACTCTCTGGGCCCCGGTGGGAAACTGGAAGTTCCCTATAGGGCATCCAGCCCCAAGATAATTAATGAGTTGTTTGTGGTTTTTTTCAGAGCTTATGGATCAAAATTATCCCAGTTTTTTAGAATGCATCCCAAAGGAGTGTTGGCCTGGTTGGGGAATTACCCATCTAAGGAAAAAGGAGGAAGAAGTGTCCCTTATCTTAATTTTCCATAGCTGGCCAGTAGAAACCTCATCTCCTGGCCCTGCATTTTGGCTGGTTATTCAACTGGCAGCCAAAAGCTTTGTCAGTCTCATGAGGTGCTGGGAGCAGTCGCTCTTATCCAGGCTTGACCCTACCTCTGAGAGCTGACCTTGTCTTCCCTGATTTCTCCTATCCCTCTATTTTTTCATCTGCAGGACGTTGAGGGTATCGACTATGCCCAAGCAAGACTTCCCTAGTTGTAGAAGGATGCACTAATTTCATTTTGGCCCAACAGTAATCCTATTTACAACTATGTTTTAAAAGGCTGGTGAAAACCATTTTTTGAAAGGATAAAATTGGCCATCAAGGGGGCTAAAACTGCCAAAGTTGAGGTCTATTCCCTTGCCTTTTTCAGCAATGCCCACATAAATATGTTTCAGCCATGTGGATATCTGTTTTTTAGTATCTGGGTTGTTACAAATAGGCATACACTGGGCTAAGTGTAGCAAAATGGCTCCTATGTATTCCAGTGAAAGTCTTTTATATATCATAGTCATGTATTCCTTATATGGCACATGCATCCATTCCTTTGCTAAACAGAAACAACACAAATGTGGAGCATTTGGAGGCTGGCAGCAAGGACATGGTCAAGGGCTCCCCAGCCTTTGGATCACAGGACAATTTCAGGGGCAATTCAAGGACAATTTCAAGGGCAATTTCAACCAAGGCTTGCGTAAAACACTCAAGGGCATGCTGCCCTGCACTTTTGGTTAAAATCATATTTTTTCCATCTTTTTGGGCAGAAAAAGTCTTTTTTTACCTCTTTCTTTTATCAAAAATATACCAACAACCCACGAAAACTTTGCCTTTTTACCAGAAAGTAAAGCAGAATTTTAATCTTATACTAGTGCTCTTGTAAAATCCATTTATTTTAACCTTAGTCCATCCTGACCACATATAAAATTCCTTTGCTTTCAGATTTTTACCTAAGCCCTTTTTCTCCAAACAACCAGACTCATTTAGGACAAAATTACTTTCTTTTACTTTGAACAAAAAGGTATTCCCATTCCATATATCTTTCTTACATATCTCCTACTTTTCTACCTACAGAATTACTTTCATTACTTTCATTAGTCTTAATTATACTTAGCAGAATTTTAACTCTTAGAAACCTTAGTCTCCAGTGAAAATTAAGTAGTAACCAACTGTTAACTCTGTGCTACATCAGAATTTTTTTTAGATGGCAAATTATGAATCCATTAACCATAAAGCATGTTTTTTTTTAACAGATTTAAATATGCTTAGGTATTTTTTTTTTTGCCATAAGAAGCCAAAAACATAAACCTATGCTTAAGCAATTCTTTAGCATTCCATTCTATTTGGAAAAGACCTAGATGTCCAATGAATTCAATGCCATTTATTATGCAAGTAAAACTTTAAAATTTTAGGTTACCAAAGACCCTGAAAGTTATCTTAAGAATTACCCTTGAAAATGTTGAGACAGACAAAATTAACCATTATTTTAAGTCAACTTTTTGCTAACAAATTGCAACAGAGACAACATGAACTTATTTAACCTTTAGCAAACCTAGGTAGAATAAGTTTCATATTTAATGCTGATAACTTAATTAAACCAATAAACTTAAATTAGTTTAAATGCCAAATACGTCCCACCCACGTCCATTTAAAAGTCAATTTGTCCCCCATTATTAGTTTTTACCTGGGACACCAATGGGAAATCTGAAGTGGGCAGTCCAAGGGAGTGTTCTTTGCTCCTTGACCTTGAGGGTGGGAGGAGGAGCCTATGGTGCCTGAGGCACTGAGGATGGTACTGGAATCAGTTATGCAGGCTGCACCCAAGGTGGTGCAGAAGGAGGAGGAGGGGGAGAGGAAGGCAGAAGAGGCCAGATTTGACCTAAAGCCTGAAGGCAAATAAAAGCCCAGAGGGTAGAGAGAGAGAGGTCTCCTGGTCTTAAAGCCTGTCCACTCAAACAGATGAGCAGACACCAGGTTTTTTCCCACCAAAGAGTGGAATTAGGCAGTCCATGTTAGGCTAGAGAAGACAGGGAACTTCCCCAAAACAAAACGATTTTCGGCAGATGTTTAGGAACATTCCTTAAAGTCTCCATCCCGAGGTAGACCAACCAGAGACAGTTGGCCCTAATCATCATAGTCATTGACCCAGGAAATGGATGAGGGAGAAGCCCCCACATACAGTTAGAGTAACCAGAGTGTATTAGGAGAAACAGTGAGAGAGATAGAGTATTAGAGTCCCCTTCGTTAGGGATGGCCTGTGTTTTTCTCCAGCAACCTGAGTTAGGTTTTGGAACACTTCTGTATATTGATCAGGATTGTCTGCAAGTTTGCCCATGTCCTTTTTGTTTGCTTAAAATCTTTCAAGGAAAATGGAACCTTCATGGGGCCAAATTCACCATTAGGCATTTCAGTCAATGGATACATTGAATGTGCCTTCCTTTTTTTTTTAATTTTTTAAAAAATTGTTTACTTATTTTAAATATATTTTATCATTCAGTTAGCTAACATACAGTGTATACAGTGCTCTTGGCTTTAGGTGTAGATTCCCATTATTCATCGCTTACACACAACACTCAGTGCTCATCCCAACAAGTGCTCTCCTCAATGCCCATCATCCATTTTCCCCTCTTCCCCGCCTCCCCGCCCCAACCTGCCATCAACCCTCAGTTTGTTCTCTGTATTTAAGAGTCTCTTATGGTTTGCCTCCCTCTTTGTTTGAAAGTCTTTTTTTTCCCTTCCCTTCCTCCATGGTCTTCTGTTAAGTTTCTTAAGTTCCACATATGACTGAAAACATATATATGACTTTCTCTGACTGACTTATTTCACTTAGCATAATACCCTCCAGGTCCAACCGCGTTGTTGCAAATGGTAGGATTTCATTATTTCTCATTGCCAAGTAGTATTCCATTGTATACATAAACCACATTTTCTTTATTCACTCATCAGTTGATAGACATTTGGGCTCTTTCCATAATTTGTTGAAAGTGCTGCTATAAAAATTGGAGTACATGTGCCCTATTAATCAGCATGCCTGTATTGTTTGGATAAATTCCTAGTAGTGCTATTGCTGTATTGTAGGGTAATTCTATTTTTAATTTTTTTATATGAAATTTATTGTCAAATTGGTTTCCATATAACACCCAGTGCTCTTCCTAACAGGTGCCCTCCTCAATGCCCATCACCCACCCTCCCCACCCTCCCGCTCCCAATCAACCCTGTTTATTCTCAGTTTTTTTTTAATTTTTTTTTAACGTTTATTTATTTTTGAGATAGGGAGAGACAGAGCATGAACGGGGGAGGGTCAGAGAGAGAGGGAGACACAGAATCTGAAACAGGCTCCAGGCTCTGAGCAGTCAGCACAGAGCCCGGCGCAGGGCTCGAACTCCCAACCGCGAGATCGTGACCTGAGCCGAAGTCAGACGCTTAACCGACTGAGCCACCCAGGCGCCCCTATTCTCAGTTTTTAAGAGTCTCTTATGGTTTGGCTCCCTCCCTCTCTAACTTTTTTTTTCCTTCCCCTCCCTATGGTCTTCTGTTAACTTTCTCAGGATCCATATAAGAGTGAAAACATATGGTATCTGTCTTTCTCTGTATGACTTACTACTTACTGTCCACTCTCACCGCTGTTGTTTAACATAGTGTTGGAAGTTCTATCATCAGCAATCAGACAACAAAAGGAAATCAAAGGCATCAAAATTGGCAAAGATGAAGTCAAGCTTTCACTGTTTTCAGATGACATGATATTATACATGGAAAACCTGACAGACTCCACCAAAAGTCTGCTAGAACTGATACATGAATTCAGCAAAGTCGCAGGATACAAAATTAATGTACAGAAATCAGTTGCATTCTTATACACTAATAATGAAGCAACAGAAAGACAAATAAAGAAACTGATCCCATTCACAACTGCACCAAGAATCATCAAATACCTAGGAATAAACCTAACCAAAGATGTAAAAGATCTGCATGCTGAAAACTATAGAAAGCTTATGAAGGAAATTGAAGAAGATACAAAGAAATGGAAAAACATTCCGTGCTCATGAATTGGAAGAATAAATATTGTTAAAATGTCAATGCTAACCCAAAGCAATCTACACATTCAATGCAATCCCAATCAAAATTGCACCAGCATTCTTCTCGAAGCTAGAACAAGCAATTCTAAAATTTGTATGGAACCACAAAAGACCCCGAATAGCCAAAGTAATATTGAAGAAGACGACCAAAGTGGGAGGCATCACAATCCCAGACTTTAGCCTCTACTACAAAGCTGTAATCATCAAGACAGCATGGTATTGGCACAAAAACAGACATATAGACCAATGGAATAGAATAGAGACTCCAGAACTGGACCCACAAACGTATGGCCAACTAATCTTTGACAAAGCAGGAAAGAATATCCAATGGAAAAAAGACAGTCTCTTTAACAAATGGTGCTGGGAGAACTGGACAGCAACATCCAGAAAAATGAAACTAGACATTCTTACACCATTCACAAAAAAAACCTCAAAATGGATAAAGGACCTGAATGTGAGACAGGAAACCATCAAAACCCTAGAGGAGAAAGCAGGAAAAAAAAACCTCTTTGACCTCAGCCGTAGCAATGTCTCACTCGACACATATCTAAAGGCAAGGGAATTAAAAGCAAAAATGAACTATTGGAACCTCATGAAGATAAAAAGCTTCCGCACTGCAAAGGAAACAATCAACAAAACTGAAAGGCAACTGATGGAATGGGAAAAGATATTTGCAAATGACATATCAGACAAAGGGCTAGTCTCCAAAATCTATAAAGAACACACCAAACTCCACACCCGAAAAACAAATAATCCAGTGAAGAAATGGGCAGAAAACATGAATAGACACTTCTCTAAAGAAGACATCCAGATGGCCAACAGGCACATGAAAAGATGCTCAACGTCACTTCTCATCAGGGAAATACAAATAAAAACCACACTGAGATACCACCCCACGCCAGTCAGAGTGGCTAAAATGAACAAATCAGGAGACTATAGATGCTGGAGAGGATGTGGAGAAACGGGAACCCTCTTGCACTGTTGGTGGGAATGCAAACTTGTGCAGCCGCTCTGGAAAACAGTGTGGAGGTTCCTCAAGAAATTAAAAACAGATCTACCCTATGACCCAGCAATAGCACTGCTAGGAATTTACCCAAGTGATACAGGAATGCTGATGCATAGGGGCACTTGTACCCCTATGTTTATAGCAGCACTTTCAACAATAGCCAAATTATAGAAAGAGCCTAAATGTCCATCAACTGATGAATGGGTAAATAAAGTGTGGTTTATATACACAATGGAATACTACTTGGCAATGAGAAAGAATGAAATATGGCCATTTGTAGCAACGTGGATGGAACTGGAGAGTGTTATGCTAAGTGAATGTACGTTCCTTTCAGGGGGAAGATTTCTCATCCCTGCCAATCCTGGATAAGGAAGACATGAAGGTCTAACAGGTGGCTTTTCCTGAGAAGAGGCCTCAGCAGGCAGGTCTGCAAGTACTTGCCCTTCTGGGCTCCTTACAGGGGCCCAGAGGTCGGCACCTAACTTACAGGTCTTACATAAGGAACTTCTGACCATTCGCCCTCTCTTCTACGATATAGATCTAACTGTAAGATAGTACTGTACTGAATACTTCCCTCAGGAGGCCAGGATTCTCCATCCCCCAGGCCGTATTGAGGCCAAGCCTGGGAACAAAAAAAAAAAACTTCATGCTCTCCCTTTTGAGCATTTGTGGGTCAAATCTTTCCCAACTTCTCAGAACACATTCCAGAGGAGTTCCCACGGAGAAGGGTTTGTGACCCATCCGGCCATCCCAGTAGGAGTCAAGAACCTCAAGAATCTCCATACCTGTTATATTAGAGAGGTGACTATGAAGCATCCCAGCATATCACCTCTCCCCTTTAGAATCAAGGCGTCCCTGACCCGCCCTCCCCAAGGTGAGAGGATGGCCTGGAACCCTGGGTCTAAGAAGGATTGGACAAGCGGGGTAGCCATTGTGACCCGCTGCTTTAGCCCCCACCCAACCCTGCCTTCCTTCCTCTGGATCCTTCTAAATGTCTTAAGGAGTTTGGCGAGCTTAGTGATTCAAGGTTTGTTATCTGTAAAGCTTATGGGTGCGAGCAAACAGCTGGGGCGGTTACGGGGAGGCATGTGCTGCGTACGGAGGAGGCTTCCCCCGGGCCGTGACCCCCAGGGCCGGTCTCCATCCTTTTACGTGTCTCGGGTGCCCAATGGGAGCCACAGGGCAGGTTCAGGGTGCTGGATCGCCAGTCCTTATGTGTGCCCCTGGATGAACCTTTCCCATGACCAAGAGGGTCTCTGACGACCTCCGTCTTTGGAGGCCCCTTGACAGGGCCCTCATTTCACGGTGGTACCAATTTGTTTGCACCCCCGACCCATGGAATCTAGTCCACACAGTCATTATTTCCTCACCTCCCCCCGCCCCAAGCATCTTTCCTTCCTATATGCCTCACATCCTATCAGCAGATGGGTCCCGATTGTTAAGGTTCCCGCTGGTGCTGCCCACAAAGAAGGCACTGATGGTAGATCTCTCGTCCCATTCTTAATGTTCAACACCAAGGGAATACAAAACACTTGACGATAGTGAGCTGCTTCTAGCTTGTCATGAGGGGAAATGACCCAAATGTTGTCTGCTCGCATTCAAGCCTAGAGCACTGACCACACGGAAGACTGAGTCATATCTGACAATAAAACATTTGTCTCCCCAAACAACAGAAAAACGGAAAAGATCTCTCTGCTTCCTCGAGACTCTCACGAGAGACACTTTTAAAGGCGAGGTCCTGAAAGCTACACAAACAGCATTTCCTCCCTACGTGACAAAATCAGTAGGGCCCCCTATGAAACTGCTGCACCCAAGAGATCCCCAGGTGTTTGGTGGAGAACGAGCCACGGTTATAACGAGGGATTCCAGATCCTGAGACGAGCCCCTAATTGCTGGAGCATATTGATCATCGGGGTTGGAGAGGTTTTAGAAGGCATTTAAGAAGGACAGGGGAAGGAAGAATAAGCCGAGAGCAGAAAAAAGGGGAACTGGTTAGGGTTAGGCCAACGTTCCCCTTTCACAAGGGGGGATTGACCAACCTTTACCCAGAAGCCTGAGACTCGAGACTGGCGGCCACACGACCTGCTTTTAACTGGCCGACAGGTGCCTGGTTTTGAGAGTCTTGGTAAGGAGATCCTGCATTCAGAAAAGGAAAAAGAGTCCATTGTTACTCACCCTCTGGCGGTCCCAGGGTCTCGGCACCAAAATGTTACTGGAGGGTGGGAGGGACACTGGTCCTTGTCTCACGGAGTCGAAGGATGAATCTCACAGATGGATGACAACAGAGAGTGAGCAGAGCCATAGAGTTTATTGAGGGAAAGTACAAAGCTCTCAAGAGCGAGAGGGGTCCTGACTAGGTAACCGCTGGGGATTTCTGTCCTGGCTTTTTACTGGGAACTTATTAGAAAGTTTGTGAGACTCTACACATGGCGCCTAGCCCGAGCGGGATGGGAACACATTTATCTCATCCTCTTCTTCCCCAAACTCCGCTGCCACTGCCGCTTTGTCAGCCTCCCACTTGTAGCTGCATTCTGCCTCTGAAGGCCCCTTTTCTCTCCCTGCCCTATGTATCCCTTTTCCTATTCACCCAGACCCTCCTTTGCCCACCCAGGGACCTGCCTGCCATTCATGCAGATAAATCCTGCAAGTTTATAAGTCCCAGCATACTGAAAGTGCCTTCTGTCACCAGCTTGTTCAAAACCCCTTTTTAATCCAGTGAGGGTGTGTACACCTTTTAAAAGCAAAATTTGAAAGAAAAAAAAACACAAAGCACACAACAAATGCAACAGGTGGCTGTGGTGGTTAATTCACATTATTTCTGTACCAGAATTACCTCTGGCAAGTGGATCCATAATTGGGAAAAGGTTCTAAGACAACTAACATTAGTCAACATTTAGTGGGTATTTTCTATTTTCCAGATGCTAGTGCAAGCCAGCTAACTCATTTAGTCCTCACAATAACCCTATGAGACAGGTTGTTTTTTTTTCAGATGAGGATACTGAGTCACAAAGGGTTTGAATGACTTGCCCAAAGACCACAGCTCCTGGTCAGCAGACCTGGCAGCAGCGGCCAGGTTACACCACCTTCTGAAAGTACTGTAGTACTTCTCAGAATACCAGCAAACGTTCCTGCAACAGATGTTGTGAACACTTTCTATGCATTAATAACGAATTCCTTCTTACACCGACCCTGTCATTAGGTTGTTTTATCTAATATCTTAATCGCCTTATAGCGATGAAGTTTTACAAATAATTTTTGAATGGCGCCTGGGTGGCTCAGTTGGTTAAGCATCCAGCTCTTGATTTTGACTCAGGTCATGATCCCATGGTTTGTGAGATCAAGCCCTGCATCAGGCTCTGCATTGACAGTGTGGAGTCTGCTTGGGATTCTCTCCCTGTCCCTACCCCACTCGTTTTCTCTTTTTCTGTCCTAATAAGTAAACTTAAAAAAAAATAATTTTTGAGGGGCGCCTGGGTGGCTTAGTCGGTTGGGCATCTGACTTCAGCTCGGGTCATGATCTCATGGTCGGTGGGTCTGAGCCCCACAATGGGCTCTGTGCTGACAGCTCAGAGATTGGAATCTGCTTCAGATTCTGTGTCTCCCTGTCTCTCTGCCCCTCCCCCCGCTTGTACTCTGTCTCTGTCTCAAAAATAAACATTAAAAAATTAAAAAATAATAATTTTGAAACTTTTTGACATATAAAAACTGCAACAAAAGAATCAATTCCAGCAGTAAGACAGTAAATCTTGCTGGCATCTCTGACTTTCCTGTACTTTTTCCCCCCACCATGTTTCTTTGGAGGCTGAGTGGTGGTACGAAGGGGTGGGGCTCAGTCCAAGGAGGATCAAGGTGCAAACGGGAAAGGCAGTGATCATAGCATCCTTTATAGCAAGAAAAAAATTTGGAAATGAAGCCAATGCTGGTCACAAATAGGAGACTAGTTCAATAAAATGAACTTGAACTCCCTGGGCTTCAGCTTTCCTCATCTGTAAAATGGGGATAGTAATGGGTCCCACAACATTCAGTTTTTAGGATTAAATGGATTAATACTTGTAAATCACCATGTTTCCAGCACATTATCCAATAAGTGTTAGTGGTTACATGTTTATGCAGTAAAATAGTTTATTCTTTACCAACCATCAAATAGAAGGGTATTTAACATCCTGAAAAGACACCCATAGATTAGTTACATGGACAAGGGAGGTGCTGTACCGATACAAAACAGAGTGGTCTATTTTTGTTAGAACACACAAAAGGCAATACGTGTTTTGGATGTGCTCCTTATTTCAGGTGGCTTTAAAACTGTTCAGATGTCCATCAACTGATGAATGGATAAAGAAATTGTGGTTTATATACACAATGGAATATTACGTGGCAATGAGAAAAAATGAAATATGGCCTTTTGTAGCAGCGTGGATGGAACTGGAGAGTGTGATGCTAAGTGAAATAAGCCATACAGAGAAAGACAGATACCATATGGCTTCACTCTTATGTGGATCCTGAGAAACTTCACAGGAACCCATGGGGGAGGGGAAGGAAAAAAAAAAAAAGAGGTTAGAATGGGAGAGAGCCAAAGCATAAGAGACTTAAAAAACTGAGAACAAACTGAGGGTTGATGGGGGGTGGGAGGGAGGAGAGGGTGGGTGATGGGTATTGAGGAGGGCACCTTTTGGGATGAGCACTGGGTGTTGTATGGAAACCAATTTGTCAATAAATTTCATTAAAAAAAAAATAAAAAAATAAAACTGTTCAGATTATTGTATTTGTGCAATAAATACAAAAAATAGTGCAAAAGTGAAAAAAGTTTTTGAGAATTCTAGCAGTGGATGGATGTTAAGATCCAATAGGAAGGTAGTATGTATTTCAATTTTGTAAATTCTGTTAATCCTGACCACATTAAGATGAATAGAGGGGCACCTGACAGACTCAGTCAGTGGTAGAGCTAGTGACTCCATCTCGGGGTGGTGAGTTCGAGCCCCACGTTGGACATAGAGGTTACTTTAAAAAAAATTTTTTTTAACGTTTATTTATTATTGAGAAACAGAGAGACAGAGCATGAGCGTGGGAGGGGCAGAGAGAAGGGGAGACACAGAATCTGAAGCAGACTCCAGCCTCTGAGCTGTCAGCACAAAGCCCGACGGGGACGGAGGGCCTCGAACTCACAGACCGTGAGATCGTGACCTGAGCCCAAGTCGAAGGCTTAACCGACTGAGCCACCTAGGCGCCCCTATAGAGGTTCCTTTTTTAAAAAAAAAGGTGAATAATTAAGAGTTGCAGCTTCCTGTTATGAGTTGAAATAAGGATGGTTCAGATAGTCTCCTGGGATCCAAATTTTGTTGTGCCTTAAGTACATTAAGTAATGTCTTCTGTCTTTGGAGGCTCAGACCCAGACCAAGTTTCCTGGGACTATCCAAGCCCATTCCCCAATCCCCACTACAGAACAGACTACTCATCCCAGGGTTGTCTGGAGGCCTATCAGTCACTTTAAGAACTGAAGAACATCCTAGGAGCCTCTGCATTGTGTGCTTATTTTTGATTCTGTGCGTCAAATCTTGTTTGGCCAAGATTGTGATGCTAAAAAAGCAGCTTATACCACGCTTTCAAAGGAAAGTCGTATTTCTAATTTTTACTGAATGATTTGCACTCTCTGGCCCCTGAACATTATTCTTGGGTATACCAAAAACGTCATTACGGACCTGCGGAGGACAGAACTTGAGGGGTGGATCCTCCATCCTGTGCCGGAAGCGGCTGTCCCTTAGTGCGCCTGCGTGGTTCTCCCACGCCCTGCGAAGGATTGCTATCCATTCGCTCTGCGCTTGACAGCTCTTCCTGGCAGTGGGCGGCCATCTTGCCTGAAGCCTGAGAGAGGGAGAAGAGAGACAGAAGAAAAGGGTGACACTGGTCTCAGGGCTGCCCCGGGGGCCTCAAGAGCCGGAGGCAGCCCCGGAGGTGGTCTCTGATCCCGGGCCCTGCTCTTGAACCCAAAAAGGGAAGGCGGGGGGCGGGGGGCAAGAAGATGGATGGAGAATGCCAAGGATTGCTAGACCGGGGGTGGGGCGTCGCTATGGCGACCGGGGAGGGGCGGGATCAGATCTGAATCGCTGGTGTGAATCTTCCGGGAGCTGCCCGGGGAGGGCAGGGCTGGGGTGATGACCATGCTAACTGCCGGGTGCTACTTCGCGACGTCCCGGCGTAGAGGGTCTAAGTGTCTATGGCAACGGTCGTCTGGCAGAAGGGGAGGAACTAAGCCCTTTCACTTGAAACGCTGACATTCCAGGCCCTTGTCCTGCAGGCTCCCGCGGGCGGACAGGCCGGAAGAGGAGGCCGGGGAATGGCCGCGGTGTGGCAGCAGGTCTTAGCAGTAGACGCGAGGTGAGGCGTGGGGTCGAAGCCCATGGGAACGGAAGTTACGGGGGTGCATGCGCAATGGCGATAAGTGAGGCTGGGCGGAGAACTTGCCTTATGCGGCTGCGTGGGCATGCCGGAGGTGAGCATGCACAGTAGCAGGGTGTGGGGGCTTGCCCGCAGAGAGAAGAGCTGGCCGGAGGGTCGTAAAGAGCATGCTTGGAAAGTGCGGTCAGATGTGGGCATGCGTCAAGAGGCTGTGCTTCCAGAGCCTTTGGGAGGGGGTGTTGGAGCTCAGGCTAGTGACATCCTGTTCCTCACCATTGCCCCCCCCCCCGCAGACTTCTCTTACCATCATCACTTCCCCAGTCTGACCCCATCACCATCCCATACTGACCTCCACCGTTGCCCCACACTAACCCCCATCACCATGTCACCCTGACCTGTGTTGTTGTCTACACTGACTCGGTCACCACATCCCAAATCCAACAAAGCTTCAGACGGCCTCCATTGCCCCCACACTGACCTCATCATCATGCCCTTTATTACTGTAGACCCACCCTCCTCACAGCACCAGAGGGACCCCCATCACCGCTGCTGATCACTTGCCATCCTGACCTCTCACTGCCACACACCTCATTCTCTTTCCCTGTCCCTTGAGCTGATTGATTCCCTCTGTCCTGTGCCTGCTGCCCATCCTGCCTCCTGCCATCATAGGTACAACGCGTACCGCACACCAACGTTTCCACAGTTTCGGACACAGTATATCCGTCGGCGCAGCCAGCTACTGCGGGAGAATGCCAAGGCTGGGCACCCCCCGGCACTGCGTCGGCAGTACCTGAGGCTGCGTGGGCAGCTGCTGGGCCAGCGATACGGGCCCCTCTCCGAGCCAGGCAGTGCTCGTGCCTATAGCAACAGCATCGTCCGCAGCAGCCGAACTACCCTTGACCGCATGGAGGTGAGCTCCACCCCACGCTCCTGCCATAAATACCACCTACCTCCATATACATTCACTCAGCAGACTTGTCAAGCACCTGCTATGTCCAAGGCACTGTTCTAGGCTCTTGGATGACCATAGAGCAAAAAGAGATAATCTAAAGTCAGTAAACAGACAATAAACAAGATAAGCAGGTTGATAAATGGGCAATAAACAGGATAAATAGTGCAATAGGCATACCAAATCAGATAAACAAGTTCAATAATTAACGTGGCTTATAGTGAGGAGTGCTAAGATGGAAAAATAAAGCAGACCTGGGGGATAAAATGAGACTGGTGTGAAGGACAGAGGGAAGCTATTTTTGATGGGGATGATCAGGAAAGTCTTCTCCAAGGAGGTGACAGTTGAGCTGAGATTTGAATGAAGCAAGAGACTGAGCTGAGTGTTTTTTGGGGGAAAGTGTTCATTCTTTCTTCACAGAACATTTATTGAGTATCCACTGAGTAGGGGAAGGGGGCAAGCAGGAGAACAGCACAGAAGCCACCACAGTAGTCCAAGCGATGGTGGTGGCAGTGGCTAGGGTGAGAAGGGATCTGGTTCTAGGCATATTTTCAAGACCCCAGACCCCATAAGTTCCTGGGGGCTTCTTTTAAGATGTGCCCACCATGACCCTCTGTTTGCAGGACTTTGAGGATGATCCTCGGGCCCTGGGGGCTCGTGGGCACCGCCGTTCCGTCAGCCGAGGCTCCTACCAGCTGCAGGCACAGATGAACCGTGCTGTCTATGAGGATAGGTACGCCCCAGGGGCAGCTGTGAGCTGGGGCTTTGTGGGGGGGGGGGGGAAGGGCCATGGGGCAACAGCAGACTGAATGCTAACAGGCACCTCACATTATCTCCCACTCCCTTTGGGGCCCAGGCCCCCTGGCAGCGTAGTACCTACATCAGCAGCAGAAGCAAGTCGAGCCATGGCTGGGGACACATCACTGAGTGAGAACTATGCGTTTGCGGGCATGTACCATGTCTTCGACCAGCACGTGGATGAGGCAGGTAAGCCAGCCCCGGTAGCAGGTCGCATCACCATGCATTTGCCTAAACTGTGACAGCTATTCAGTGCATCTGTTTCTGGAATGCAAAGTCTCTGGCCCACCTCCGAAGGAGGAATTGCGATCCATAAAGCTTTTTGCGGGGGTGCCTGGCTGGCTCAATCGATGGAGCGTACGACTCTTGATCTCAGGGTTGTGGGTTTGGGTCCCACATTGGGTACAGAGATTACTTTTTTTTTTATATAATTTATTGTCAAGTTGGCTGACATACAGTGTTACCATATAGGTCCATACAGGGGCCAGCCGAGTGAGCCTAGTGTATACAGTGTGTTCTTGGTTTTGGGGGTAGATGCCTGTGATTCATCGCTTAAATACAACACCCACTGCTCATCCCAAGTGCCCTCCTCAATGCCCATCACCCATTTCCCCCTCTACCCCACCCGAGATTATTTTAAAAATCTTAAAATAAAACACTTTCTGCAAACCTAAAAGCTCTCTGCAAAGTAAAGCTCTGTGCAAACTCTCAGGTATTTTATCTACCATAAAAGGGCTCAGCAGCTTAAAAGAGGACTTTGCAGAAGGCTTCTGGGGTTGTGAGTTGCTTGGAAGAGTTCAGAACGTTTACAGAGAAATCTCCTTGCAAAAGGCCGCACGGGTTTTGCAAACTGCTGAGACCTTGGTAATTGTAAAGTGCTTGCTGAGGTGTAGGGAGCTTTTGGAAAGGGGCCTTCTGGGGTTCCAACTCCCTTCCCCAGCCAAGGAAAGCCCTTTGCTGAGGCCATTGTGCTTGGCGTGGTGGGTCCGGGCCCCTGGCCCACACGTCAGAGCCTTATGTAAATGAAAGCACCTGGTGAGTGTGCTGAGTCCCACGAACGGCTCCTTGGCATTGCAGTGCCAAGAGTGCGCTTCGCCAATGATGACCGGCACCGCCTGGCCTGCTGTTCCCTCGACGGCAGCATCTCACTGTGCCAGCTGGTGCCTGCCCCGCCCACCGTGCTCCGTGTACTGCGGGGCCACACCCGCGGTGTCTCTGACTTCGCCTGGTCCCTCTCCAACGACATCCTTGTGTCCACCTCACTCGATGCTACCATGCGCATCTGGGCCTCTGAAGACGGCCGCTGCATCCGGGAGATTCCTGACCCCGATGGCGCCGAATTGCTCTGCTGCACCTTCCAGCCGGTCAACAACAACCTCACTGTGGTCAGGCCCCAGGGTGTCCACTCACTGAGGGTGGGGATGCTAGGCCGGGAGAGCTGTCCCAGGGAATCTGTCTGAGGGTCAGGGCGGTCCCCTCCAGTCCATCACCAGAGTCCCCCTGTGGTCAGACTCAGAGGGAAATGAGTCAGAATGGGGATGCGGTTCTTGGCTTGGGGTGACCTTGCTATGATAGACTCCAGTGGGGACTGGTCAGGAGGCCGAGTCCCAGCTCTGGTAGCCCTTTCGGTCCTGTCAACAGCAGTGCTGCCATTTTCCAAGTGCAGGGGCTGTTGGCTGGGGATCAGGGTGACTAGTCAGAAGGCTAGTCTCTCAGTGGCAGCGGTCCTGCCACTCTCAGTGGCAGGGTCATCCTGCGGTCCGACCCCAGGATGGAGAGTCAGAGGGTGGGGGAAGGGAGTGAAAATCTGGCCTGGCCCTGAGGGGCCTAGAGGGGACCGGCCGCATGAGCTTGTGCACTGGGATCCTTTCTGCTGCACCAGCCCCAGTGTGGGCAAGTGTTCAGCAAGGACCAGGCAGGAAGCAGACCGGCTATTATTACCAGCCTAGGACGGCCCTGTGGTTTGCCTGTCACAGGGGGTGCTGCCTCAGGGGCAGCATTATGGGTCTGAGACCCCCTTAGTCCGGGAGCAGCTGTCTATCCTGGTTAGGTTGCAAGAGGGGCTGGCTCTGAAGGATCACAGGCCTGGGTCGGCTTTTAGTCTACCTGCCACAGCCCCACTGGGGTTAGAGTCCAGTAGGAACCAGCCAGTCCCATCCACAGTGGCTCCATTATGGTCAGACTCGAGGAGGGACTGGCTGAGAGCAGGATGACAGCACGCAGATCTCACCCACAGGTGGGGAATGCCAAGCACAACGTGCACGTTATGAACATCTCCACGGGCAAGAAAGTGAAGGGTGGCTCCAGCAAGCTGACGGGCCGGGTTCTCGCTCTGTCCTTTGATGCCCCTGGCCGGCTACTCTGGGCAGGAGATGACCGCGGCAGTGTTTTCTCCTTCCTTTTTGACATGGCCACAGGTAGGCAGGTCCCAGGCCTGCATCCGGGTATTCGCACTCCCCCTCGGCCCAGTGCACGGGCCCTCACCCTCACCTTTGCCTCCCCTCCCTCCGCTATTACAGGGAAACTGACCAAAGCCAAGCGTCTGGTGGTGCACGAGGGTAGCCCTGTGACCAGCATCTCCGCCCGCTCCTGGGTCAGCCGAGAGGCCCGGGACCCCTCGCTACTCATCAATGCTTGCCTCAACAAGCTGCTGCTCTATAGGTGGGTCTTCCCTGTCTGGGCTGCCTGGAGATGCAGGGCCCACTGCCTCCATCAGCCCGGGACGGGAGCACCGTCTCCTCGTAGGGCCCAAAAGCCTGTCTCCTCCATCAGGTTAAGTTCAGTGAGTGGAGAATCCCGGTCTCCTTACAATAATGATGATAGCGATGGTAGTAGCAATGGCAGAAGTCGCTGGTGCTTACGTGGCAGTTGCTGGCACCAGGCCCTGTTGGAGCACCTCATACGTACCACTTCATTTAATCCACAACAGCCCTGTGAGGAAGGTGCTGTCATCGCGTTCATTTCACAGATGACCAACGTGAGGCATAGCATAGACTGGGCCCCCCTGAAAGCAGAGGTCTGTTCCCCTTCCTTCCTTCCTTCCTTCCTTCCTTCCTTCCTTCCTTTTTTCTTCTTTTTTGATTGTGTCAAACCCACAAACTGTAAGATCATGATCTGAGCCGAAGTCGGATGCTTAACCGACTGAGCCACCCAGGTGCCCCATCTTTTTTTATTTTATTTTTATTTTTTTGAGTGGAGGAGTTTACCATCCCTGCTGATGTATGACATGTTACCCAAATGCAGTTTGCAGCCCATGCTGGAATGACCTGAAGGGCTTCACAAAATCCTGGCCAGGCCCTACTCCAGGCCATTGATTCCAGAAGCTCTGGGGCAGGACCAGGCATTGGTACATTGAAAAGTTCCCCAAGTGCTGTCCAGTGATGTCCGAAAACCACTGCCCAACGGGATGCTTTTAGTTTATTGTTTTATTTTTCTACTCTTTTAAAAAAATTCACACACACACACACGCATATCTATATTTTTTTTGTTTATTTATTTATTTTTGAGAGAGAGAGAGCAAGTGGGGTAGTGGCAGAGAGAGAGGGGAGAGAGAAAATCCCAAGCAGCCTCCGCGCTGTCAGCGCAGACCATGACTTGGGGCTCAGGCTCACGAACTGTGAGATCATGACCTGAACCAAAACCACAAGTTGGATGCTTAACCAATGGAGACACCCAGGAGCCCCTATAGTTCTTAATTTAGGTATACTCCCAAGTTTTTGGCTATTTCCCCCATCCTCTCCCTTCCGTCCTCCTCCTTCCTGCCACTTGCTGTGGTAGAGCCTGATAACAACTCTGGAAGTACCTTCCTATATTTTGTTCTCTCCCCTGTAATTCTAGGTGTGCACACCCATCCACACGTTTCCGGGGGAGGGTCATTGTTTTACAGGAGCGGGCTCCTACATCCTTTTCCACGGCTCACTTTTCTCACCAGATGATGCTGTGGAAATGCCCCCAAGTCACCTACAGTGCTGTCGGTTCATTCTTTTGAATGGCCTTGTCGTATTCTGCAGTGCAGGGATATCTAGTCTGGTCAGCCCCTTCCTCTCTGTGCCTGTCTTAACACCAGGATCTCTTAGAAACCCCTAGAAAGAGAAACCAGTGAACAACACACTGCAGAGGCTCCCCGTCTACACCAACAGGTAGTTTCCAAACTGTCACGAGCTCACACAGCAGCCCATGCTTCGTAGGTAGGTATACACGGTCGTCTCCAAACTGGATTGTGTGAACCTTGAGAAGAACTCAGGCGCAGGGGCACAGACGGGCCCCCCTCCCCACCATGCATCGCCATCCAGAGCTGAGGTTCCATGCCCTGAGCTGCTCTAACCCTCCCCTCAGGGTGGTAGACAACGAGGGGACCCTGCAGCTGAAGAGAAGCTTCCCCATCGAGCAGGGCTCACACCCTGTTCGCAGCATCTTCTGTCCCCTCATGTCCTTCCGCCAGGGGGCCTGTGTGGGTGAGTTCCCCAGGGTCGGGGCATATGGGGGGCCAGGGAGGGGCAGGGACCAGAGCTGCTGCTGATCTGGCTCAGATCTCACAATCCCCAGGTGCCCAGACTTTCTGGGCCTTGAGAACTCTCCCATCCCAGCAGCTTCCCACTTTGAATGAAGACCCCTAAACAGCTTAGAATCCTCACGGCATGAGACACAGCACCCCCTACCCCCAAACAGCTCAGAGACCTCACAGTCTGGACGCAGGACTAAAACAGCCAGGTGACCCCTGTCTAGGGACGGTCCCTCCCACACCTCCCCACACCTCCCCACACCACACTGGGGCTTCACACCCTGGGCACCCCGCTTCCTCCTGCAACATCTCCCAAGGGCCTCTCCCTCTTGTCCGGGCAGTGACGGGCAGCGAGGACATGTGTGTGCACTTCTTTGATGTGGAGCGAGCAGCCAAGGCCGCTGTCAACAAGCTGCAGGGCCACAGCGCACCTGTGCTGGACGTCAGCTTCAACTGTGATGAGAGCCTGCTGGCTTCCAGCGACGCCAGTGGCATGGTCATTGTCTGGAGGCGGGAGCAGAAGTAGGTGCCTTCCGGCCCTGCTGTGTCCACCTCCCCGTCCACTTCCTGCCTTGTGTTTGTAAATAAAGTTTCTGTGGTTGTGTCGATGGCTGGCTCCCAGGTCTGCCGGGGTTGGGATCGGGCAAAAGGGAATCTGTAGGACCCAAGTTGGAATGGGGTTCACTTCCGCATTCATACACTGATTTCTTCATTCAGTTAGCAACCATTTATTGAATGCCTGCCGTGTCCTAGGCGCCACCGTAAACGTTTTACACAGTCCTGCTGTAGACAAACATCGAGCACCTACCGTGCACTGGGAACTGTTGTAGGCACTGGGGGTGTAGCTGTAACCTCAACAGACAGAAATCCCTGCCTTCGTGGGGCTTACGTTCTAGGGCAGGTAGATAATAGACAAAAATATATCCCAGGTCAGCTCAGGATCAGTGCTGTGAGGGAAAAGAAAGTCAGGACAGGAGGCCAAGGCACAAGAGTGAGATGTGCTCTTTTTGGTGCTGTGATCAGGGAAGGTGGTGAAATTTAAAGACCTGAATGAAGTGAGAGGGAGCCATGGTGTGTGGGAGAGAACATTCTAGGCAGAGAGGAAAAGGCAATGCAAAGGCAGAGGCTGGAGTGTGCCCGAAGGATCACTGAAGAGGCTGGTGTGGCTGGACCAGAATGTAGTAGATGAGGCTTTATGGCCACAGTGAAGACTTGGGCTTTTTCTTTTTTTAATGTCTGTTTTTGAGGGGGGGAGGGGCAGACAGAGGGGGGCACAGAGGATCCGAAGCAGACTCCAGGCTCTGTGCTGACAGCAGAGAGCCCAATGTGGGGTTCGAACTCAAATCGTGAGATCATGACCTGAGCCAGAAGTCGGACACTTAACCTACTGAGCCACGCAGGCACCCTGACTTAGGCTTTTTCTGAGTAAGAGGTGAGTCACTGGTTTGAGCAGGGGAGGGACACGCTCCAATTTGGTTGTGTGAGGACCCCTCTGGGTGCTGTGAAGAGAACAGACTTGGAGGTGGGGGCAAGGGCGGAAGCAAGCGGATCAGTCCGGAGGCCCTGCGGTAGCCGAGGTGAGCAGTGATGAGGACTTGTGCCAGGATAGTGGCAGTGGGGAGTTGAGGTGAGAAACGTTGGCTTCTACCACAGGGGTTTCATGTGAGTCTGCAGGGCTCTGCTGCCTCCCCGGGAAGGCTGAGGCTCCCGGCTCCCCTGACGCTTGTTCCCCACAAACAGGCGGAGCTAGTGTCTCCTGCTGGGGGAAGGAGGGGACGGAGATTCTCTGCATCCCCAGAGCAACTCCAGACCACCCCAAGCTCTTTCCACGCTCACCCAGGTCCCAAATTCAAGGCCTGAAACAGCTGAAAGTCTGTAAAGTGGTGTTCAAATTTGAGGGGGGCCCTGACCTGACTGAGGAGAGAAAGCCTGGGGTATAAACAAGGTGGGGGCTAGAGAACCGAAAGCCCTGGTCAATGACCTGAGTCACCCGGAAATGTCAAAGTTGCCGGAAATGCCAAGGTGGGGGGCTCTTGCTCTGGCTGAGCCCTTCCAGCTGCAGAGGCCACCACATCCAGATACATCAGTCGGAACTGTGGCCACCACCTTGAGACCTCAGGGTCAGTCCGCAGAGCCACAGGCACTCTAACCTGGCTTGACGTAAGTGAGCTACTGAACTAACACTAGCAACCTTGAAGGAGGAAAAGAACCTGTGTACTCAAGACACTGTTATTTGACAGTGTGGTTACTTGCAGCCAGAAGCATTTCTACCTGGTGCTTCCATCTGACTTTAAGATAAACGGTGATGAGGTAAGGACATCGGAGAGTTGGACTGTTCATGATGAAGTTCATGTATCTGTGTTGGGTGTCCCCAAGACCACTCAGATCCCAGGGTTTGCTGGGAGGACTCTCAGTCTCAGCATACGGTTGTATACACAGCTATGGTTTCTTCCAGGGAATCTAATAGGGAGAAAGACACAGAGCACAATCAGCAAAGAGAAATGGGTGCCTGGGGCAAAGTTCAGGGGAGACCAGCCAGGCACAAGCTTCCAAGGGTCCTCTCCCAGCGGAGTCACACAGGACACACGTAATTCTCCCGTCATGGCTTGTGATAACCCAGAGAAGCTCATTATTAGAGGTTGAGTGCCCAGGGTTTTTACTGGGGGCTGGTATGCATGGTCAGCCAAGTTGGGCTGCCTGGCATATACCCAGCTTCCAGACTCCAAAAAGAAAAGCAGGTGTTTGGCATAAACCAGAGCGCTTATCGGAACAGTTGAGGCACAGTGAACCACACATCATTTAGAGAGTGGTGAGAACCCTCGTGAAATCTCAAAAGTTTCCAGATGCCAGCCGAGCACCGTCCTTGAAGCAGGCCTTTACAAGGAGAGAAGTTCAGGCCTGCCGCGTTAACTTTTTCTGCACACTGTGCAACACCGAAAAGATGCTCAGCTTCAACCAAAGCCAGTGGGTGGGCAAGATCACTTGGGAAAACCTCATTTGTCTCTAGCAACTTCTTTATTTCTTCACATTTTTAAAAAAACTACAATGAGATATCACCTCACACCTGTTTTAAGTATATTTATTTATTTTGAGAGAGAGCACAAGCAGGGGTGGGGGACAGAGAGAGAGGGGGACAGAGGATCCACAGCGGGCTTGGTGCTGACAGCAGAGAACCTGATGCAGGGCTTGAATTCACGAACCATGAGATCATGACCTGAGCTGAAGTCAAATGCTAAACCAACTGAGCCACTTAGGCGCCCCTCTTCACATTCTTCACGTTGCTTGTTGAGTCTGGACTCAAGATGGCTAACTGCTGATATCCAACATGATTTGGGTGGGTTCCTTCTTGTGAAATTTTCAGGTGGCAGAGTTGACATCCTATTTTTAATTTTTAATTTTTTACTTGATTTTTTTAAAGTAATCTCTATGCCCAATATAGGGTTCAAACTCACGACCCCGAGATCAAGAGTTACATGTGACTGAGCCAGCCAGGTGCCCCAACATTCTGCTTGAAATTAATTTTCATGATACCTTTTTTTTTAAATGTTTATTTATTTTTGAGAAAGAGAGAGCTCGAACCAGGGGCGTGCAGTGAGAAAGGGAGACAGTGGATCTGAGGTGGGCTGTGTGCTGAAAGCAGAGAGCCTGACGTGGGTCCCAAATTCACAAACAACAGTCATGACCTGAAACAAAGTCAGATCCTTAACCGACTGAGCCACCCAGGCGCCCCTCATGATACCTTTTCTTGACTTACAACCTAAGAGGAAATAAGTAGTGAGTAATTTAAAAAAATCTTATTGGTTAAATTTGGGTCTCTGTTAACTTGTCCATCATCACTGTGCATCCTGTTTGACATCAGATCTGGAACTCTTAACCACTCCACCATCAGTGCTGCTCTAGTGTTGCCTCAAATCCAGGCCCCCATTAACTGTTATATGCCCTTTGACTTTGAACTTGTGCGTTTACTTCATCAAAAGCCTCTCTAGTTTGAGCTTGAAGCAGAGCCTTTGTTAATTATTACCTCATCAGTGTAGCGCTGATCAAATCTCAAACCAGGGCCTCTGTATAATATTCCATCAGCTACTATCTTTTGATCTGACCTTAAAGTTGGGATTCTGTTCATTTGTGATCAGCGCCCTTTTGCTTCATTCCAACCTCAAGGACCCTCAATCCTGATCTTGAATCTAGGCCTCTGTTAATTATTTTACCATTTATGCCCTTATGGCGTCAATTCCAATCTGCTCTGTTAAGCTTGTAGCTTAACAGTTGTGCCATTAACCTGTGTGGTCCAAATTTCAGCCCAGGCTTCTGCTAACTAACTATTCTCCCCTCACTGTCTCTTTGGTCTAAACTCAAATCTGGGCATTTCTTTTTTTTTAAGTTTATTTATTTATTTTGAGAGGGGGAGGGGCCGAGAGAGAGAGATGGAGAGAGAGAATCCCAAGCAGGCTCCATGCTGTCGTGCAGAGCCCAACACAGGGCTCGAATTCATGAACCATGAAATCATGACCAGAGCTGAAATCAAGAGTCCACACTTAACTGAATGAGCAGGCCCAGGTGCCCCTGGGCCTCTCTTAACATTTCCTCCACCAACGCCTTGCCTGTATGACCTCAAACCCAGGCATCTTTTTTAAGATTTTATCTTTATTTTATTTTATTTTATTTTATTTTATTTTATTTTATTTTAATGTTTATTCAACTTTGGGAGAGAGAGCATGAGCATGAGTGGGGGAGGAGGCAGAGAGAGAGAGGGGGAGACACAGAATCCGAAGCAGGCTCCAGGCTCTGAGCTGTCAGCACAGAGCCCAACGTGGGGCTTGAACCCACAAACTGTTAGCTCATGACGTGAGCCGAACTTGGACACACAACCGACTGAGCCACCCAGGAGCCACTTAAGATTTTATTTTTAAGTAATCTCTACACCCAACGTGGGGCTCAAACTCGCAACCCCAAGATCAAGAGTTGCATGCTCTACTGACTGAGCCAGCCAGGCGCCCCAACCCAGGTACTTTTAACTTTACCACCATCAGTATCGACCTGTTCTACCCTCAGACCTGGTCTTCTGCTAATGCTTGCATCATCAACACCTCTGGTTTTCCTTCAAACTCAAGTCTTGTTAACTCTTCCACCATCAGTGCTACAGAGGTCTAAACTCTAGCCTGGGACTCTATTTAGAATTCTACCATCAATAACTCTTTGTCCTTGAATCCAGGCTTCAGTTAACTCATTATCAATGCCCCTCAGGTCTGAAACCTGAGCCTGTTAACTTTTCCACAAAGCTCCTCTGGCTTGACTTCAATAAACTATTCCACAATCTGTACCCCTTTGATCTCACCTTGAACCCTGGCCTCTATTTACTATTCTTTTATAACTACTCCTTTAATCTGACCTTGAACTTAAGACACTGGTAATGCTTGTAGCATCAATCCTCTCTGGGAAAACCTCAGCCCCCATGCCTGTTAACTATTCCATTATCACTTCCGTTCTGTTCTGACCTTGAACCTGAGCTTCTGCAAACTATTCTACCATTAATACCCCTCTGGTCTTAATTTGGAACTGAAATTCTGCTGACTACTCTTTGGTCCAACCTTGAGTCTGGGCCTATGATTAATACCCCCTGTCACTGGCTTTTTTCTCGGACTTTTTGAATTCTAGAACCATCAAGGCATCTCTGGTCTGACCTCGAATCCAGACTCTCTGAATTTTTATTCCATTGAGAGCTCCTTTGATTTGAATTCTTACATGGCATCCAACTTCAGCTCAGGTCGTGATCTCATAGTTCATGAGTTCGAGCCCCCCATGGGGCTCGCTGCTGTCTGCACGAAGCCCGCTTTGGATCATCTGTCTCCCTCTCTCTGCCCCTTCCTGGCGCGCACTCTCTCTCAAAAATAAACAAACGTTAAAAAATAAAACCCTCCTGGGGCTCCTGGGTGGCTTAGTTGGTTGAGCGTCTGACTTGGGCTCAGGTCATGATCTCACGGTTCATGGGTTTGAGCCCCACATCGGGCTCTGTGTTGACAGCTCAGAGCCTGGAGGCTGCTTCAGATTCTGTGTGTGTCTCTCTCTGCCTGCCTTCTCCCGCTCACACACACACACACACTCTCTCTCTCTCTCTCTCTCTCTCTCTCTCAAAAAATAAATAAAAATTAAAAAAAAAAAACCCTCCTGATCCCTCCTACCTTGACCTCAAACCTGGATCTCTTTATTCCACCATCAGTGATTTTCTGGTCCGTTATTGAACCCCGTGTACTAACTCTTCTACCGTTAATGTCCCTTTTATCTGACTTTGAATCACAATCCCTGTTAATTCTTCCACTGTCAATTCCCCTCTGGTGGTGTTGCCTTCCACGGATAAGGCTACCGCTGTTAACGCTCCCTTGGCCTGGGCTTAAACAAGGCCTTTCGTTAGTAACTTTGCCACCAATAGACTATTGTTTTACAGCTCTGACCCTGCCATATGTTAACTAGTCCATCATCCATGTTCTATTTTCTGACCTTAAACCTGGACTATTGTTAATTTAAGTCTTTCAATATCTGTGCCCCTTTGGTAAGATTTCCAGCCCAGTGTTCTGGCAGTGGTGGCCTTCTGGTCTGGACTCAAATATAGGAGATAAATGCTACTAAACTTATGAGGACTTCAAAGTGGTCCCTACTGGTGAAAAACAGACTGCAGTCAGATATGATGGGGTGAGGGGTTCACAATGTGGACAAAACTGTTCACAGAAATAAATGTAGATTCTCATGGAGGCACAGACTGGGATATGGACACTCTCATGATCCAAACCTGACTCTGTGAGCTGAGGAATCTCCACAACCCAGTCTGGGTGACCCACAGGTGTCCAAACTGCAGTCTGTAGGATCCCAGAAGTGTCCACTCCAGTAGAAGTAGAAGCGTCTACTACTTCTATCCCAGAAGTGTGATCCCAGGGAGGCCCACACCCCAGTATGTATGTACCCAGAAGTGTCCACATTCCAGTCTTGTGACCTGAAGCATATTGACACCCCAGTCTATACAGCTCCGGAAGCATTCATAGTACAGTCTGTCTGACCCCAGTGTTTCCAAATTGTGTCCTGTGTGACTCACGGGAGTTCACGGTCCCGGTCAGTGTTACCCCAAGTGAGCCAACACCCCAGTCTATATGATTCTCGGAGTGTCCAGACACGTATCTGTGTGCCCCCAGGAATGTTTACACCCCATTCACAAAGGAGAGGAGAAATGAATAGATATTCTTTCATTTCTGCTGCTGATAACTGGATAAATGTGGATTCAAATAAGTTTTAAAAACTTACAGGTACTCACAAGTTGAATTAAAAACAGGAGCTAGAACTTCCAAATCACTTGAAAAAATGATTCTATAACAAAAGGTAGACCATTAAGGAAATACTAAGGAAGCACAAAAAATACAGAAAACATGGGGTGCCTGGCTGGCTCAGTCGGTGAAGCATGTGACTCTTGATCTTGGGGTCGTGAGTTCGAGTCCTATGTTGGGAGTAGAGATTACTTTAAAAAAATTAAACATTTTCAAAAATCAACCAATGATATCTAAATCAAAATGATTCAGAAAGATTTTTTTTGATGATAAGTAGAAATGTATGAGAAAAGACATAAAAATAGCAGTTGCAGGGGCGCCTGGGTGGCTCAGTCGGTTGAGTGTCCGACTTCAACTCAGGTCATGATCTCGCAGTCTGTGGGTTCGAGCCCCACATCGGGCTCTGAGCTGTCAGCTCAGAGCCTGGAGCCTGCTTCAGATTCTGTGTCTCCCTCTCTCTCTGCCCCTCCTCTACTCACACTCTGTCTCTCTCTGTCAAAAATAAACCTTAAAAAATTAAAAAAAGAAAAAGAAATAGCAGTTGCAGCTTAATTCAAGATAGAATTAAGGGGAAAAAGCATCAAACATTCAAAAAGGACAGTTTTTAAATTTTTTAAGTTTATTTATTTTGAGAGAGAGAACAAGCAGGGTAGGGGCAGAGAGAGGGGGTAGAGAGAGATTCCCAAGCAGGCTCTGCACTGTCAGCGCAGAGCCTGATGTGGAGCTCGAACCCACGAACCTGAGATCGTGACCTGAGCAGAAACCAAGAGTCGGATGTTCAACCGTCTGAGCCACACAGGTGCCCCCTTTTTATAAATCAAGGGCATGCTCAACATTGAGAGTATAAGAGTCATGAATGTCTGTAGTCCACATTAACAGAAACCACGCCTTTATTTTTTTTTTTTAAGAATTTTTTTTTCAACGTTTATTTATTTTTGGGACAGAGAGAGACAGAGCATGAACGGGGGAGGGGCAGAGAGAGAGGGAGACACAGAATCGGAAACAGGCTCCAGGCTCTGAGCCATCAGCCCAGAGCCTGACGCGGGGCTTGAACTCACGGACCGCGAGATCGTGACCTGGCTGAAGTCGGACGCTTAACCGACTGCGCCACCCAGGCGCCCCCAGAAACCACGCCTTTAGATAAAGGAAGAGAAGACAGCCAAATGAATCCTTGCCAACTTATTCATATGGCTGGATCAAGCCGAGCAGTCTTCACATCAAACATTAAAGCATGAAATAGGCCTATAAATTAGGTTTAGCGGATAATGGAGGAAAATCGAGGAAGTGGACAGTAGTCTACCCATTTTCCCACCCCTGGACCCAAGGACGGATACTCTTGTGGCCTTGGATGTTCTCTCTTGCAGTGAACATGAGTGGCCACGGGTATCGTGTTGAACACTCCTATTAGAACTTGACATCTTCAAGTGCTTCATCAATGGGAGAAGTCCCTGATGGTCAAATTCCACCTCCAGCCTCATCTGAATAAAAAAGATGTGCACTGCTCAATTATTGAACCACAAGAAATTCTCAAGTTAGGTGGGGCTCAGTCAGTTAAGTGTCAGACTTTGGCTCAGGTCTTGGTCTCGAGGTTCGCAAGCTCAAGCACCACATCAGGCTCTCTGCTGTCAGCAAGGAGTCGGCTTTGGATCCTCTGTCCCCCTCTTTCTCTGCCCCTCCCCACTTGCGTTTTCTCTTTCAAAAATAAACATTTAAAAAAAGAAACCCTCGAGCTCTTAGAAAAGAAAAAATACAGTGGCCGTAATCTCAGAGCTCCATGCAATAATGATTAGAAACTGTACACAGTGAGGGGCACCTGGGTGGCTCAGTTGGTTAAGCATCTAACTCTTGGTTTCAGCTCAGGTCATGAACTGGCGGTTTTGTGAGTTCTGACTTCGAGCCCATCATTGGGCTCTGTGTTGACAGCACGGAGCCTGCTTGGAATTCTCTCTCCCCCTCTCTCTGCCCCTCCCCTGCTCGCTCTCTCTCTCTCTCTCTTTCTCTCTCAAAATAAGTAAACTTAAAAAAAATTAATAAATAAAATAAAACTGAAGAACATGCATTAAAAAAAAGAAATTGCACACAATTAGAAAAATTATGAAGAGGAAGCCAGCAAGCTCCTTCTACCACAGCTAACAGGTTCAGCTAGAGCCTCTGAGGCTGTTTCCTCTATTGCCCAAGGTGATGCTCTTAGCGCTTGGGGCAGGCTTGCTCCCAACACAGCAATATTACTCATTCTTGGGTCAGATTATTCAAATGCTAAGTACCATCACTTTCAACTCTTCATTATTGATTTTTTTTTCCTTAAGCTAAAACAACCCGTTGGACACCATTCCTTACTCTGCGTGTTACATGTTTCAGAAGCTCCCGGGACACTGATTTCCCAGATCCAGAAAAATGCAGTCCATCTGCTGTTTTCTTGGGCTTTTTAAAATTATTATTATTCCCTCCCAACCAGATGGAAACATGTTTCAAATAAAAGCCAGTGCTGTGTTCTTCGCGCTCTATCCCACCTGCTTGGTGGCGCCGGGCTGGGTTTTATGGACACATGGCCGGTGAAGTTAAGGTCACTTCCTGCACCTTTCACTTGGCGCCACGCCCCCTCCAATGTTCTCAGCTGAGCTTTATTGACTCAACCCGTCAGAGAGCTACATTCAGCTGATAAAAAAGGTAGCCATTCTGCTTGTCTGCTTTCCCCACACTGGTGTGATTCTGGTGGGTGCAGCGTTAAGGCCCCTGGGATCCCCGGGGCATTTTATTGGGCCTTTACCTGTATAGCCAGTGTCGCAAGATAGGTTCTCTGAAAGCAGAATTTGAGATAGAATTTGGAGTTTAAAATGTTTATTAGGGATCTGGGGTGCCTGGGTAGCTCAGCCGGTTGAGCATCTAACTGGCTCTGGTCATGATCTCGCAGTTTGGTTGATGGGTTCGAGCCCCGCATGGGGCTGTCAGGGCGGAACCCGCTTCGGATCCTCTCTCTCCCTCTCTTTGCCCCTCCCCCACTCGCACTCTCTCTGTGTCTCTCAAAAAATAAGTAAACATTTAAAATGCAAAAGAAATAAAAAGAAACAAAGATGTTTCTTGGGGATCGATTCCTGAACAGGGAAACGGGAGGACGTTGGAAGAAGCGGAATTGGGCGGGCTTGGGCAAAGAGACCCCTGAGCTGCAAAGGCTTCACAAAACCCCAGCTGGCCTGGGGCGGAGCCCTGGAGCAAGGGTTGCCTGTCGGAGCGCCCCCTGTTGGGAAGAAACGCTGGGCTTTATACCTCGGCTGAGCTCAGTCACCGCATGTGGACTGGCCCAGGGCAGGGCTGGACCTGGGCGAGGTGGCTCTCAGCAGCTAAGGCCCACCCTGCGGAGCTGACCGCTTCAGGGAGCGCTTCCTTGAAAGGAGTTATGGGTGGTGCACACCCGCATCTACCACTGCCAGGAAAGGCACGAGAAGGGGGGCTGTGCAAACAGGTAGATGGCTACTGGGTAAGTAGCTGGGGTCCAGATAAAATCCTGGTTCCCCATGGCTCAACCCACGGTCCTGAGCAGGTCACCTCGCCACTCTGTGCCTCCGTTTCCCCCAGACTCAATGGAGACTTGGGCAGTCCGTTCATTGTTCGGACATATACTGAGTCTCTACAGTGTGCCAGGTCCTGTGCCAGGATATAACAGTGAACAGAACTGGCAAAACCTCTGCTGTCAGGAAACCGATATTCCCGGTGACCCCTAAAATCCATCCAGTAATGCACTCAGAGCAGAGGCTTAGGACGACTGTGACACACCGTGAGTGCGATGGCCTCAAGGCATATTCAGACAGGTGACAGGCTGGCATGAAAGCTGAGGAAATAATCAGCTGGATCCAGTGGTAATGGTGATGAAATTTGGCAGTTTCGGGTTCATGAGAAAATGGCTAAGAAAGAATTCTTGAGACGCTTTTGGGGCAAAAGGGTGATTTTATTATAGGACGGGGACAGGACCCCGAGGGCAGAAAGAGTTACACTGGAATTGTGAGGAGCGACTGATTAAATACTTTTTTTTTTTTAATTATGATATACTTTTAAGTTAGTGGGGGGTAGGTATAGTGTAAGTCTCTAAGGAATTTTGGAAGCAAGACTTTCAGGACCTTGAAGGACTAGCTGCTGTTAAGGTTACTTTTAGGGGTGCCTCAGTGGCTCATTCGCTAAAGCGTCCAACTTTGGCTCAGGTCATGATCTCGCGGGTTCGTGAGTTTGAGCCTCATGTCGGGCTCTGTGCTGAGAGGTCAGAGCCTGGAAACTTTCAGATTCTGTGTCTCACTCTCTCTCTGCCTCTCCCCTGCTCGCACTCTGTCCCTTTCTCTGTATCTCAAAAATAAAAGTTAAAAATTTTTTGAAAAAATAAAACAAAAACATTTAGGCACTAAAGCAGCCATGAGTTGCTTGAGAAAAGCCACACTCTGCATGTTTCAGGTGTCTCTCAGTAGGCTGCAACCTGTAAGGAGCTTTAACTTAAGCTACATTTCTCCTGCCTTTGTTTCCCTCATCAATGGGAAGGAGGGAGCCACTGTGAGTTCTTGAGCAGGAGTGCAAAAAGAGAAGTGTGGAGTTTTAGAAGGGCCATCCCAGCAGCAGTCAGTAACTAAAGTGCAGGAAAATCACACACCTATCACATATCGCCCTGCTCCTCACATGGGTCAAATAAAGAAAAATATTTAGCAGAGGCCAGGCCACACTGCCTGTCTGCTCATGTGTTAAATGTGTGCTTTGGGTTGTAGTAGGCAAGTAACTGGTCATTGGTGGCCGCCGTGACTGGGGATTTGGCTCTACGATCTGACCGTTTGGTGACCTCTGTGAATGAACGAACGGGTGGATGTTGGGAAAGAGACAAACAGGGCATCTGGGCTATTTGTCGGTACTTGCTGTGGCTGTTGCCCCAGAGCTAACAGTATGTGTCTCTGTGTCTAATTCAGCTTGCAATGTGTGGGTGCTTAATGTTTTCCCATCCTCAGGGGGGCATCAACAAATTCTTCTGCAAAGTCTCCTAAATTAAAGGAGCTCTCTAATGACTGGCGTGTAGAGAGAAATATGCACTGGTACAAATTAAATATTCTCCAAATTCCAGGAAAATGAGGATATGGAACTTTTAACCCTTTAAGTGTGCTTGATTTGGAAATATTCTTCTTTTAGAAACTAAGAGAATCCAAGTCACATAATTAAGGTAAATCTTTGGCAGATGAGACTAGTTTAATAGTTTGGGTTTAATAAAAGCAATCGTGTTTTCTCTGATTATCAACATTCAGTATAAATACATTTGATTCTACTTGGGTTTTTTTTTTTCCTAAATTTATGCAGGTTTGCTGATCAAAGAAACTGCTACTGCTCCAACATAATGTTTAAGATTATGAAAAATGTATATTTGTCTTTGACTAAAACAAATCATAATTCCCATAAATTTGTTTCAACAGCAGTTATGTATTGTAGTATGTACACTTGAAGATAATTTCCAAGATCTTTGAATAACTGAAACCTTGGACTGATAGTAAATTTGATTAATTCATGGATATTCATTGGATTCCCAGATCACTTCTTTAAAAAGAACCTTTTTTAGAATGTTTATTTTTTGAGAGAGAGAGAGAGAGCATGTGCATGAGCATGTGAGCAGGGAAGGGGCAGAGAGAGGGAGACAAAGGATACGAAGCAGGCTCCACGCTGTCAGCGCAGAGCCCTATGTGGGACTTAAACTCACAAACCCGTGAGATCATGACCTGAGCCGAAATCAAGAGTCAGCCGCTCGACCAGTTGAGCCACCCAGGTGCCCCCAGATCATTTGAAAATTTTTTTTAATATTTATTTTTTGAGGGAGAGAGGGACACACACAGAGTGTGAGCAGGGGAGGGGCAGAGAGAGACAGAGACAGAATCTGAAGCAGGCTCCAAGCTCTGAGCTGTCAGGTCAGAGCCCAACGCAGGGCCTGAACCCATAAACTGTGAGATCATGACCTGAGCTGAAGTCAGACGTTTAACCGACTGAGCCACCCAGGCGCGCCCCCTATCCCGATCATTTTTAAGTAAGACAGAAAAATGAAACATTAAGCATTATTTTCAGTTAATACACTTTTGCTTCTTATTTTTATATGCTACAGAGAGGCTCTTATCTTTGGATCTGTCAATGAACATGTTCATTTTTTGCCACTTTGGGGGTTTATTTAAGATTTTATTTTTAAGTAATCTCTACACCCAATATGGGGCTTGAACGCACAACCCCAAGATCAAGATTCACATGCTCTTGGGGTGCCTGGGTGGCTCAGTCGGTTAAGCATCAGACTTCAGCTCAGGTCATGATTTTGCGGTCTGTGAGTTCAAGCCCTGCATCGGGCTTTGTTCTGACAGCGCAGAGCCTGGAGCCTGCTTCAGATTCTGTCTCCCTCTCTCTCTGCCCCTCCCCTGCTCACACTCTGTCTCTCTCTCTCTCTCTCTCTCTCTCTCTCAAAAAATAAACACTTTAAAAAACTTTTTAAAAAAAAGATTCACATGCTCTACCGAGTGAAACAGACAGGCACCCCCATTTTTGCCACTTTGAAAAGTCATATAAGAGCTGTGCGTAGCTATAGAAAGCTGGGGTAAATGTAGTCATGAGCTCTGTTAATTGGCTGTGAAATAGAAGTTAGTTACTTTAGCTAAAAATTGTAATTAACAGAGCACTTGGCTGGCTCAGTTGGAAGGGCATCTGACTCTTGATCTGAGGGTCGTGAGTTCAGGCCCCATGTTGGGTAGAGAGATTTCTTAAATAAATAAAAAACTTTAAAAAAATGTAATTAACGTAAGTGGTTGCAACTCCACTTAGGAGCAATACGTGTGTGTGTGTGTGTGTGTGTGTGTGTTGCAAGGAAACAAAGTAAAAGCAATGATTCACAAAAGTTTTGGTCTCCTATCCCCTTTAGAGTCTTAGGACTTACTGAGGACCTCAAAAAGCTTTGATTTACATAGGTTATATCTTTTGATGTTTGCCAGGTTAGAAATGAAAACTGAGAAAGTTTTAAATATTTATTGATTCATTTGATGATGGCAATGCTGAATGCATTGCATGTTTAACATAAATCATGACTTAGTATTATTATGAAATTAGTTCTGACTTTTTGGGCTCCCTGACATCTGTCCTCAATTAAGTATCAGTTCATTCCAGAGTATGAAAGAGATAATGAAGGACAAACGTTGGTAAGTGAATTTTTATTTGCCTTGGTTTACAATATCTGAGGCTCAGGGCACCTGAGTGGCTCAGTCCGTTAAGCATCTGACTCTTGGTTTTGGCTCAGGTCATGATCTCATGGTTTGTGGAGTCGGTCCCCGCATCGGGCTCCATGCTACTGGTGTGGAAACTGCTTTGGATTCTCTCTCGCTTGCACTCTCTGCCCCTTCCCACCTCCCGTGCGCCCTCCCTCTCAAAATAAATAGATAAACTTTAAAAAAAAGTTCTTTTTATATCTGAGTCTCAGAAGGATCTATGTGATGTGTTCTTAGTATCGTTCGCTCAATTTTGATGGGCTTCTTTGCTCATTTCCTTGGTTTGCTGTTTATTGCCTTTGCCCACACCATGAATGGTTATTCTTTTTTTTTTAAGTCTTTATTTTAATTCCAGTATAGTTAACATCCAGTGTAACATTTGTTTCAGGTGTACAGTGTAGTGATTCCGCACTTCCATACATTACTTAGTGCTCATCACGACAAGTGCCCTCCTGAATCTCCATCACCTATTTCACCCATCCCCCTCTCCCTCTGGTAACCGTCAGTTTGTTCTCTATAGTTAAGAGTCTGTTTCTTGCTCTGTCTCTCTCTCTCTCTCTCTTATTTCCCCCCTTTGCTCGTTTGTTTTCTTTCTTAAATTCCACATATGAGTGAAATCCTATGGTATTTGTCTTTCTCTGTCTGACTTATTTCACTTAGCCTAATACCCTGTGGCTCCATCCACATTTTTGCAAATGGCAAGATTTCAATGAATGGTTATTCTTTACTTTCTGTCTAATCTGCCTAGACAGCAAAGCCTAGGCTTTACCAGACTAACTTGTTGTGCTTTATATTGGCTTTTTTCTGTCCTTCATTTTCTGAAGGAAAAAAAAAAGGAATGAGTTTTTCTCACTCAAGTTCTTTGCCATCATGTTGCTTTCTGTTTTATTGTTAAAATGTTTTTTAATGTTTATTTTTGACAGAGAGAGAGAGAGAGACAGAGCATGAGCAGGGGAGGGGCAGAGAGAGAGGGAGACACAGAATCTGAAGCAGGCTCCAGGCTCTGAGCGGTCAGCACAGAGCCCGACATGGGGCTCGAACCCACAGACCGCAAGACCATGACCTGAGCTGAAGTCGGACACTCAACCGACTGAGCCACCCAGGCGCCCCTATGTTTTATTGCTAAACAAGTAACCACTATTATTTCTCAAGCACCTATGATCTTATCTTCATCAAGTGTCCAAATCTCTAACAACATCTTTGATTTTTGCCTCCCCCAAATCAGGCCTAATTATAGAAAAAATAAATAAAATAAAATAAAATAAAATAAATAAAATAAAATAAAATTCAATCTTTAGGATCTTCTTTGCATCTGAAACCATCTTTGAGATGTCACACAGGGTCCCTGGGAATTCACAAAGATCTCTTCTTGGGCACCTGAATGGCTCAGTTGGAGGAGTGTGCAACTCTTGATCTTGGGGTTGTGAGTTGAAACCCCACGTTGGGTGTAGAGATGACTTAAATAAATAAAAACTTTCATAAAGAAACAAATACCAACAAAAACCCCCAAAGATCTCTTCTTTTGCTTTATAAAAAAAAGATGCTAGAAACACTTCAGCTTATCTGATGTGTTGCTATCAATGAGTTGCATGGGAAAAGTTGGCAAATCAGAAGAGATCCTTAGGCTTCCCTAGGTTAAATTTGTATGGTTGGAGCACCTGGGTGGCTCAGTCAGTTTAGCGTCTGACTCTTTATTTTGGCTCAGGTCATGATCTCATGGTGCATGAGTTCGAGCCCTGCATCAGACTCTGCACTGGTGATACAGAGCCTGCTTGGAATTCTCTCTCTCTCCCTCTCTCTGCCCCTTCCTCTCTCTCTCTCTCAAAATAAATAAACTTTTAAAAATAAATTTGTATGGTTAGAATATTATTAATATAAATATTTTAGAAAGTAGTATATGGTTCATGGGAAGTCCCTGGAGATGTGTGCCCTTGCTTTTCAGGAGGGAGCTCAGAGGAAACACTAACCAAAACTCTTATGAAATATTTCCGTTGACTTTTCCTATATTTGTCAAAGTCCTGGTGGCACTTTGCCTGCCGGTGTTAGATGACAGCAATATAGAGTTATTAGCTATAACATCAGTTATCATGACATTGTAAATGTTTATTTGGTCACAACCTTACTTCTTATATTTCAATCTCGCATCTTCTAGGCCAGTTGTTCTCAATGCTCATCAGACTTAGTTATAAAGTTTTATTAAAATACAGATGTTTAGGGATGCCTGGGTGGCTCAGTCGGTTAAGCATCCGACTTCAGCTCAGGTCATGATCTCACAGTCCGTGAGTTCGAGCCCCACGTCGGGCTCTGTGCTGACAGTGCAGAGCCTGGAGCTTGCTTTGGATTCTGTGGTCTTCCTCTCTATCTGCGCCTCCCCCATTCATGCTCTGTCTCTTTCTCAAAAATAAATAAACATTACCAAAAAAATACAGATGTTTAGGGGCGCCTGGGTGGCTCAGTGTGTTAAGTGTCCAAGTTCGGTTCAGGTCATGATCTCATGGTTCATGAGTTTGAGCCCCACGTCGGGCTCTGTGCTGACAGCTCAGAGCCTGGATCCTGCTTCGGATTTTGTGTCTCCCTCTCTCTCTCTGCCCCTCCCCTGCTCACTCTGTCTCTCTCTCTCTCTCTCAAAAATAAACAGTTAAAAAAAAACTTTAAAAATACAGGTGTTTAGAACTTGCTCCCGACTTACTGAATTGTTTTACTTGTTATTCTTGTCATATTATGTATACTATGCCTCAAACTTATTACATCTCAACATTTTTTTCTTCTATAAAACTTTTAGGGGCACCTGGGTGGCTCAGTCGGTTAAGTATCCGACTTTGGCTCAGGTCATCATCTCATGGTTCGTGGGTTTGAGCCCCGCATAGGGCTCTGTGCTGATGGTGCAGAGCCTGCTTGGGATTCTCTTTCTCCCTCTTCCTCTCTCTCTGTCCCTCCCCCACTCGTGCTTTTTCTCTCTCAAAATAAATAAATAAACTTAAAAAAAAGAATAAGATACCCTCCTAGTGCTCTTATCACTTGGGAAATTACAAAGGTTTCAGGAGCTCTGTGCCAGAGGGGCAGAGAGAGAGGGGGACCCAGAATCCGAAGCAGGCTTCAGCCTCCGAGCTGTCAGCACAGAGCCCGACGCGGGGCTCAAACTCACGAGCCATGAGATCATGACCTGAGCCGAGGTCGAACGCTCAACCAACTGAGCCACTCAGCTGCCCCTTTTTTTTAAATTTTACTTTTTTTAAAAAACTTTTTTAGTGTTTATTTATTATTTTTGAGAGACAGAGACAGTATATTTTCTATTATCACACAGTACCATGGCTCTTTAGAACCTGTTTGTACTGGAAAAACATAGATCTTCTTGCCTCTTCAAGTCCCTAATACCATTTATTTAACGCTGGTCACATCTTACTCATGACACTGCATCATCCATTAGACTGCCCATCAACACTGGCTCCAGTGACTCCTCCTACAGAAGTTGTTCCTGTGTTTTGTTGATAAGGACCACAAAAGCAAGCCTTAGGCAGAGTATGCAGGGAAACGTAAACAATCCTTCATGTTAAATTTGCTGTTTGGAATTTTATGGTATCAGTATAAAAACACACATCTTCTTGGGGCACCTGGGTGGCTCAGTTGGTTAAGCACCTGACTCTTCATCTTGGCCCAGGGCATGATCTCATGATTCATGAGTTTGAGCCCCGCATCGGGCTTTGCACTGACAGTGGGGAGGCTGCATGGGATTCTGTCTCTCCGTCTCTCCATCCCTCGCCTGCTCGCTCTGTGTGTATGTCTGTCTCAAAATAAATAGACTTCATTTTTTTTAAGTTTATTTATTTTGAGAGACAGACATGGCACAAGTGGGGGAGGGGCAGAGAGAGAGGGATGGAGAGAGAGAATTCCAGGCAGGCTCCGTGCCGCCAGTGGGGCTCAAACCCACAAACCCACAAACCCACCTGAGCTGAAATCAAGGGTCAGATGCTTAAACGACTGAGCCACCCAGGAGACCCAATAAATAGACTTTTAAAAAAGCCAACATGGGACGCCTGGGTGGCTCAGTAAGTTAAATGTCTGCCTTTGGCTCAGGTCATGATCTTATGGTTCGTGGGTTCAAGCCCCATGTCAGGCTCTCTGCTGTCAGCGCAGAGCCTGCTTCGGATCCTCTGTTTCCCTCTCTTTGCCCCTGACTCACCCACTCTCTCTCTCTCAAAAAAAAAAAAAAAAAGAAAGAAAGAAAACAAAAAACAACCCAACACATCTTCTAACAACGTCTTCTCTTGAACTCTTTAGCCAATAATCACTGCATTCCTAGAGTGATATCTACCGCAAGCTTAATTGGACCCCTGCCTTCCACATCCCACCACCAGTGGGGAGCATGGGCAGAGGGCCCATGGCAGAGTGAGAAGAGAAGTCCCATTTGTACAGAGAATGTCCATTACTCATCTGGAATGGCTTGAGACTGACCTGGGGGAGCACGATGTCACCACATTGATGAGCAAAGACACCCCGTTGGAGCACTAGTCTCAAAGTCCTTGGAGGAGTTGGACATGGCCAAGAGGACTACCTGACACCCGATGCAGAGCCTGTGGAGGGAGTGACTTCTCTGGGTGCCAGTGGCAACAGACAAACAGGGTCCTGTCCCCACCTCTACCACCCGTGGGTGCTCTAGGCTGGAGGCAGCCGCACAATTGGAATGATGATGTGTAGGGGTTGATACATGGACCTGCATATGCAGCTCAAGCCCAAGACTTGGCAGTGGATATAGTTCAAACCTATAGCGTTGAATGTGGCCTATAAAAGAACAAGAGCTGCTCAAAATCAGCCTGCCATCACCATTCCGATGGCCCAGCCTCATGATGTCCTTTGAGAGAAATGCCACACCAGTCAATGGGAGCCGTCACTTGCCAGGTCACCCCCCTGGAACTGGCCACGGAGCACTGGGTCAACACCAGAGGTATGAGAAGTGGAGTTCGTCAGGGCATCTGTCTGACCCTGTACGTAAGGTAGGGGGTAAGAGAGCATCCCCAAAAAGGAGAAATGGGGACCAGGGCCCACGTGGGTCCTGGTCCAGACCTGGGGCCCTTCACTCACGTGGTACTTCTGGCTCCAGCCAGAAACAGCCACCAGAGGGGGTTTTAGACCGCTTTGAGGGAGGCACTCCAAAACATGGGGACCCTGTGGCTCAGGGACCAGAGCGGCGGTTCTGCTTGCACTGCCTGTGACATACATGCAAAATACATTCCATGTAACATATATACTACATATAAAATTCCATTTATTTGTTTGTATTTTATTTATTTTTTTAAAATTTTTAACGTTTATTCATTTTTGAGAGACAGAGCGTGAGCGGGGAAGGGGCAGAGGGAGGGAGACACAGAATCTGAAGCAGGCTCCAGGCTCCCAGCTGTCAGCCCGGAGCCCCATGTGGGGCTCGAACTCACGAACTGCGGATCATGACCTGAGCTGAAGTTGGACGCTTAACTGACTGAGCCACCCAGGCGCCCCTTATTTATTTATATTTGAGAGAGAGAGAAAGAGAGCATGTGAACAGGGGAGAGGGGCAGAGGGGGAGAGAGAGAGAGAGAAAGAGAATCTTAAGCAGGCTCCATGCCCAGCACAGAGCCTGACATGGAGCTCGATCCCACGACCCTGGGGTTGTGACCTGAGCTGAAATCAAGAGTTGGATGCTCAACCAACTGAGCCACCCAGGTGCCCCCCCCCCCACCATATCATCTTTCTTTAGGAAATTATTAAAGTTAACTTGTAACATATTAGAGTGGTGGTTTTAGAATACATCGGTGAATTCTGTAATATTCCTCCACTCAAGAGATGATGCTTAGGGGCACCTGGGTGGCTCAGTCTGTTAAGCATCTGACTTTGGCTCAGGTTGTGATTTCATGGTTTATGGGTTGGAGCCCCACCTCAGACTCTGCACTGACAGTGCAGAGCCTGCTTGGGATTTCCTCTCTCTCCCTTTCTCTGCCCCTCCCCTGATCATGCTCGCTCTCTCTCTCTCTCTCTCTCTCTCAAAATAAATAAACTTTAAAAAAAGAGAGATGGTGCTTAATTCCCCTCCACTTGAGCGTGGGCTAGACTTAGTGTCTCACTTTTTTTTTCAATATATGAAATTTATTGTCAAATTGGTTTCCATACAACACCCAGTGGTTTTCACTTTTTTTTTTTTAATGTTCGTTTATTTTCGACAGACAGAGCATGAGCAGGGAAGGGGCAGAGAGCAATGGAAACACAGAATCCGAAACAGGCTCCAGGCTCCGGGCTGTCAGCGCAGAGCCCGACGCGGGGCTCGAACTCACAAACCGCGAGATGATGCCCTGAGCTGAAGTTGGACACTTGACTGACTGAGCCACCCAGGCACCCCAGTGTCTCACTTTTTTTAATGTTTATTTATTTTTGAGAGAGAGAGAGAGCAAGCAGAAGCAGGGGAGGGGCAGAGAGAGAGAGGGAGACACAGAATCTAAGGCAGGCTCCAGGCTCTGAACTGTCAGCACAGAGCCTGATGTGGGACTTGAACTCACAAACTGTGAGATCATAACCTGAGTTGAAGTCAGCCGCTTAAGCAACTGAGCCACCCATGTGCCCCTAGTGTCTCACTTGTAATGAACAGAATTTGGTGCAGTGACAATGTATACTGCCAACACTAGTTCATAAAAAGCATCCATTAAAGCTTCTTTCTTGCTTGCTCCAGTGTTCACTCGTGTGCTGGTGCATGCGCGCGCTCTCTCTCTCTCTCTTCCTCTCTCTCCCCTGCCCTCCCTCAATTCCATTCTCCCTCTCTCTCTCTCCCTGTCTCCCTCTCTTCCTCCTCGCTCTTCCTTCCTCCTCCCTGCTCTAAGAGAAGCCAGACATCATGTGTGAGGACATATCAGGAAGCCCTGTGGAGGGGCCCATGTGGTCAGGAACTGAGGCTTTCTGCCAACAGTCATATGACTGAGGCTCAAAAGCAGATCCTTCTGTGCAAATGAGCCTTTAGTGAGACCACAGCCCCAACCACCATTCTGGCTGAAATCTCATAAGAGAGCTGGAGTCAGAAGCACCCAGCTAAGGCACTCCTGAACTCCTGGCCCTCTGAAAACGTGCAAGATAATACACTTTTGTGGTTTTAAGCCACTGAGTTTTGGGGATGATTTTGCACAACAAAAGAGAGCTAGTACAAATACTATTGGTTAAAAATGTTCAGTAAAGCTTCATAAATTCGGGCCTCCAGTTCAAGGGTGGGTGAATGGAGAAAACAGAGGGGGATTTATTTAGTTTCTGAAATGGAAAGATCTTCATGTTTAAGTTTGTCAGCTGCTACCATTTGTATAGAGGTTGTGCTAATAACAGTTCTATATCATTCTTAAAGCCCTGCCAAAGAGCTATTGAATAATTCTCATTCACCATGAGTTATTGGATATATTTAAAAACATGAAACTGAATTTAGAGACTATACTTAATCTATAATTAAAGCTTGCGGGGACACCTGGGTGGCTCAGTCAGTTAAGCATCTGACTTCGGCTCAGGTCATGATCTCACAGTTAATGAGTTCCAGCCCCACATAGGGCTCTGAGCTGACAGCTCAGAGCCTGGAGCCTGCTTTGGATTCTGTGTCTTCCTCTTGCTCTTTGCCCCTCCCCTGCTTGTGCTCTGTCTCTCTCAAAAGTAAATAATTATCTTTCCCGCTAATCTGGGTGTTTGTTTATATTTTTGTACAGAGATTGCTTTCCATAGACACACTCAAAGACTCACCAGAGTTATTATGCAGATTGAGGGATAAGGCAGAGCCATGAGATGTCAGGACCTGGGGTTCCTGGGTCAAGGATGGGAGGAGAACCACCTGACCATTAGGAATACCCATTTTAGACTTTACTGCTTCCTGGAATCACCTCCCAGGACTAGGATGAGGCAAATAAGTGTCTAGAGTGCAGAATTTATTTATTTATTTATTTTTTTAAGGTTTTATTTTTGGGGCACCTGGGTGGCTCAGTCAGTTGAGCGTCTGACTCTTGGTTTTGGCTTGGGTCATGATCTTGGCACATTTCATGGGATCAAGCCTCATGTCAGGCTCTGTGCTGACAGCTCTCTGGGGTTCTCTCTCTACCTCCCTCTCTCTGTCCCTCCCCCACTTGTGCATGTGTGCACACGCACGCACACACACACAAACTTTCAAAAATAAATAAACTGAAAAAATTTATTTTGGGGTAATCTCTATACCCGAAGTGGGGCTCGAACTCACAACCCTGAGATCAAGAGTGTCTATAGTGGAGAGAGAGAATCACAAAAGATAATGCATGTAATGTACTTACCATGGTGCCTGCAACATAACAAGTGCTCGGTGAAAATTAGAAGCTACTGTCAATAATCATTATTATTGAACAATGAGGTATCTTGGTACACCTGAAACAGGATGTTGTGGGTTGAATTGTTCCCCTCCGCCAGAAAGATACAGTTGACCCTTGGACAATGCAAGGGTTAGGGACCCCAATCCCCTGCACAGTTGAAAATCCTTGTATAGGGATGCCTGGGAGGCTTAGTCGGTTAAGCATCTGATTCTTGATTTTGGCTCACATCATGATCTCATGGTTCATGAGATCGAGCCCCATGTCAAGCTCTGTGCTGACAGCACACTCTGTTTGGGATTCTCTGTCTCCCTCTCTCTCTGTCCCTCCCCTGCTCTCTCTCTCTCTCTCTCTCTCTCACACACACACACACACACACACTCTCTCTCAAGATAAATAAATAAACGTTTTTTTAAAAACAGAAATCCATGTATAACTTTTGACTCCCCCCCCCAAATTAACTACTAAGAGCCTAATGTTTTTTTAATGTTTATTTATTTATTTTGAGAAAGAAAGAGAGAGAGAGAAGGGTAGGGACAGAGAGAGAGGGGAGAGAGAATCCCAAGCAGGCTCCATGCTGTCAGCACAGACCCAGACATGGGGCTCAAACTCATGAACCGTGAGATCATGACCTGAGCCGAAACCAAGAATTGGACACTTAACCAACTAAGCCACCCAGGTGCCCAGAGGCCTGTTGACAAGAAACCTTACTGATAACATAAACTGTTGGTTAATACATATTTTTTATGTTTTATGTATTACATACTATATTCTGAAAATTAAATAAACTAGAGAAAATGTTATTAGGAAAATCATAAGGAAGAGAAAACACATTTACGGTACTGTCCTTTTTTATCAAAAAAATCTACGGGCACCTGGCTGTCTCAGTCGTAAGAGCATGTGACTCTTGGTCTCAGGGTTGTGAGTTTGAACCCCATGCTGGGTATAGAGATTACTTATATAAACAAACAAACAAACAAACAAACAAACTTAAAAAAATCTGCATATAAGTGGACCCATGCAATTCAAACCCTTGTTATTTCAACTGTATGTTGAAGTCCTAACCCCTAGTACCTGCGGATGTGACCTTATTTGGAAATCAGATTGTTACAGATGTAAGTTAAGATGAGGTCATACAGGATTAGGGTGGGCCCTAAATCTAATCACTGGTTTCCTTATAAGAGACATGGGGGGGTGCCTGGCTGGCTCAATCAGTAGAGTGTGAGACTCTTGGTCTCAGAGTTGTAAGTTTGAGCCCCACATTGGGTATAGAGACTACTTAAAAATAAAATCTTTTTAAAAAGAGAGGGAGAGAGGGGTGCCTCGGTGGCTCAGTTGGCTCTTGGTTTTGGCTCAGGTCATAATCTTACAGCTTTGTGAGTTCAAGCCCCATACTGGGCTCTGTGCTGGCAGTGCGGAGCCTGCTTGGGATTCGCTCGCTCTCTCTCTCTCTCTCACTCTCTCTCTGCCCCTCCCCACATGTGCTCTCTCTGTCTCTCCCAAATAAAGTAAACTTTAAAAAAATAAGAAGAAAAGAGATAGAGATACACACAGGGAGAATGTCATGTGACATATGACAACAGAGGCAGAAATCAGAGCGATGCATCAACAAGCTGAGAAGCACCAAAGATTTCTGGGAGTCACCAGAAGCTGGACGAGGCAAGAAAGGATCTCCCTCTTAGAGCCTTCAGAGGGAGCATGGCTCTGCCGACACCTTGATTTCAGACTTCTGACCTCCAGAACCATTAAATAATAAGTTTCTGTTGTTTTAAGAGAAAAAGACTCTGCAAACATTTACTGGGAGCCTACTCTGCGCCAGACCCTGGAGATACCATGGTGAGTCGGGTAAGGACTGTGTCTCTGAGGAGTGGGTAGCAATACCGGCAAGAAAGCAACGGATGGAGGGGCTTTGAGAACGATGGCGTGGTAGTATGTGGGAGATGCTTTGTGTCTGGGTTTGACACACACAAAAAAAGGGAAAAGGTGCATGGGGCTAGGTCTAGAGGGAGCCAGGAGCAAGGCTCTAAGGCTCTTCTCCCAGTGGACTCACACATGACACACTTAATTCTTCCAGCAATAAACTGTGACAGCACATCTGAAATATTGTCTGCAGGGAAACTCAAAGATGTTTTTTTTTAATCAGGGGCCAGTTACGTGGTCACCCTTTGGCCAGCGTGTACAAAAATCCCAGATCCCCAGAAGGAAAGCAGGTGTTCAGCAGAAACCACAGTGTTTGTACAGTTTAGGCACAGCGAGTCACTCATCATTTAGAGAATGGTGGGAACCCTCCTGAAATCTAAGTTGCCACCTGTAGCTGTCAGCTTGGGCCGCCATATGGGATACCACAAACTGGGTGGCTTAAACAACAGAAATTTCCTTTCTCACAGTTTGGGAGGCTAGAAGTCTGAGATCAAGGTGTCACCAAGGTTGGTTTCTGGGGAGGACCATCTTCCTGATTTACAGACAACCATCTTCTTGCTATGTTCTCACATGGCCTTTCCTCTATGTGTGCACGAGCAGAAAGAGAGAGATGTCTGGGAGAGATCTCTTCTTATAAAGACACCAGTCCTATTGGATTAGGGCCCCTCTTATGACCTTATTTAACCTTGATACTGCCTCAAAGGCTCCATCTCCAAATACTGTCACATTGGGGGGTCAGGGCTTCAACATAGGAATTTGGGAGGGGTGGGGGGGGACACAATTCAGTTCATAACACTAACCAAAGGCCAACCTCACAAGCAGGTCTTTCTTAAAAAGATTGTTAACACTTATTCATTTTTGAGAGGCAGAGAGTGACCAAGCACAAGCAGGGGAGGGCCAGAGAGAGAGGAGACACAGAATCCGAAGCAGGCTCCAGGCTCTGAGGTGTCAGCACAGAGCCCGATGCGAGGCTTGAACTCACGAACCGTGAGATCATGACCTGAGCCAAAGCTGGACACTTAACCAACTGAGCCACCCAGGTACCCCATGAACAGGTCTTTCTAAGGACAACAGTCTCCAGACTGCGATGCTAACTCTTCCCTGCATAAGCTCCACACCAGATTCTGGAAGCCTTGAAATGGCTGCTAATTACATTGCTCCATGGGAGGAAGGGGGCCCCATTTGGTGCTTGTAGTCTAGATTACAATAGCTCTGTCCCCGTGTGTTGAGAACCTTCCTGTTACCTTGGCCACAGCTATGAGACCAGAAGTTGATGTGTGAGCAGAAGGCAACCCAACGTGGACATGATCTAACAACTCCCCCCGACAGGGACATGCATATTGGGGTGACAGTGATCAAAACCTCCGTTTGAGAAGTGACATGAGTGGGAGGCACGATAGACAGCAGTTGATGACGTGAGCTTTGGAGTAAGACAGTGAAGTTCAAGCTGGATTGAACTTGTGGCTCTGAAGCTCTTATTGGCATGACCCATGCTGCTATTTCAGAAATATGTGAATAATGCTTTATTTTTTTAAAGATGTTATTATTAAGCAATCTCTACATCCAACATGGGGCTTGAACCTAAGACCCTGAGATCAAGAGTTGCACACTCCACCAAATGAGCCAGCCAGGCACCTCAATATTTGAAGAATGCTTTCAATGAATGCTTGCCCTTGGTGGACTTAATGTGTCAAGTCCCAGTTTCATCCTTTGCAAAACTTACAATGGTAATAATATTCTCACAAAACTGTATAATATGTTCAATGATTAAAGTTCCTGGGGCACCCAGCTGGCTCAGTGGGTGGAGCGGGAAACCCTTGGTCATGAGTTCGAGCGCCACGTTGGGTGTAGAGATTAAAAATAAAATCTTAGGGGCACCTGGGTGGCTCCGTCGGTTAAGCATCCAACTTCAGCTCAGGTCATGATCTCACGGTCCGTGAGTTAGAGCCCCGTGTCGGGCTCTGGGCTGATGGCTCAGAGCCTGGAGCCTGTTTCCGATTCTGTGTCTCCCTCTCTCTCTGCCCCTCCCCCGTTCATGCTCTGTCTCTCTCTGTCTCAAAAATAAATAAACGTTAAAAAAATTTTTTTAAATAAATAAATAAAATCTTAAAAAAAAAAATCCGTCAGGGACAAAGGACCGTGAACTGTGGGTCATATGAAGGCTGATGATTTCCTAGTTATGCTGAGCTGTTCCAGGGCTGCACTGAGCCATCAGCTTTGGAAGTTAGGAATTCCAAATGCCCAGGTGGCACGATGAGACACAAGAATATTCCTGATCTTCCCATATGTTCTCGTGAATCCTTGTAACAAATCTCCAGCATTAACAATATGTGTAGATTTGTAGTAGTTGGTTTCCTGGAAGCCTAAAGAAAAGGAGCACCCACACAAACACCAACTGACAACATAGCAAATGGCCAGAAAGCAAAGAACGACATAGTTCAGAATTTAGCACTGGAAATGCAGAATAATTCCAGAAGCACTTCTAATGCTAAATGGGACAGTTCATAATAATGCTCTGTCATAACTCTGTATGTACTTAAAATTGTTTTTAATGTTTATTTTCTTGAGAGGGAGACAGAGCACGAATAGGGGAGGGGCAGAGAGACACACGGAAGCAGGCTCCAGGCTCTGAGCTGTCAGCACAGAGCCCAACACGGGGCTCGAACTCACAAACCAAGAGATCATGACCTGAGCCGAAGTCAGATAACTGACTGAGCCACCCAGGCACCCCAATCTTTATGTACTTAATAATAGAGTGGCAAGACGCAAAATGTATAACTTCCAGGAAATGCAAGAGATAAATGGTGGAAACACAACAGCAGCAGGAGACTTTATATATTTATCAGCCTAGGGTAGACACAGCAAATATAGTATAATTAGGGGCACCTGGCTGGCTCCATCAGAAGAGCATGGGACTCTTGATCTCAGGGGTCATGAGTTTGAGCCCCACGTTGGGTGTACAGATTACTAAAAAAAAATAGTATAATTAATAAAACTATATCAACTTTATTCTCTTATAACCATGAATGTGTCTTTTAGTAAGTGACTATGGAACATTAAAAATCATTGACCCTCAGGCTGACTCAGTCTGTGACTCAGTCTGTGGAGCATGTGAGTCTTGATCTCAGGGTTGTGAGGTCGAGCCCCACGTTTGGTGTAGAGATTACTTAAAAATAAAAATTCTTAAAAATAATAATAATCAGGGGCACCTAGATGGCTCAGTCTGTTGAGTGTCTGACTTCGGCTCAGGTCATGATCTCACGGTCAGTAAATTCAAGCCCCGCGTCGGGCTCTGTGCTGACAGCTCAGAGCCTGGAGCCTGCTTCAGATTTTGTGTCTCCCTCTCTTTTTGCCTCATCCCCGCTCACACTCTGTTCTCTCTCTCAAAGTTGAATAAAACGTTAAAAAAAGTAATAATCATTGACCCTCATATTAAGCCACAAAGAAAAGTATAATAAATTCCCAAAAGGAGAATGGGTACACACCACATTCTCCGACCATAATGCAATCAACTTAGATTCTTTTTTAATAGTTTGGAAAAAAACTGTAAAACAAAATATGTCTTCAATAACTCTTGCATCAATATATCAACAAACCAAAATATTCAAGAAATCTAGAATAAGAATATTTAAAATTTTTCTGTAATGAAAACATTACACATCAAAATGTATAGAGTATAGCTAAACATGATCTCAGAGCAAAATTAATAGTTTAAGATATACTATACAAGTTATGTTGAGAAATTTCTAAACGACTAACTATACCAAAACCCAAATCAGTAGACAAGTGATAAGCTGAGAGAGACATATGCAATACAAGAAAGACAACAAAGGGTGCCATATTGTGATTTATAAAGAATTTGGTCATTCCTTTCTCACATATATTTGGTCTTTGTCCAGGGTTCCTGACTCACAGCTCTGTAAACTCTTGGAATTTCCTAAGTGAGGGAAGCGGAAAAGGTGTCTTTTGTTATGTTAACAAAGAGACTTTGGAAAACACCTTAGGATAGAGGCTGGTTGCCAAGGGAACCCACCCTGTGTTTAGAAGTTTGGAAATTTCAAAATAAACATTAAAAAATTTTTAAAAGGGTGGGGGGGCGCCCGGGTGGCTCAGTCGGTTAAGCGTCCGACTTTGGCTCAGGTCATGATCTCGTGGTTCATGAGTTACAGCCCATTGTCAGGCTCTGTGCTGACAGCTCAGAGCCTGGAACCTGCTTCAGATTCTGTCCCCCTCTCTCTCTGCACCCCCGCCCCCCCCCCCCCCCGCTCCTCATGTTCTGTCTCTCTCTCCCAATAATAAATAAACATTAAAATTAAAAAAAATGTTTCACTGAGTTCTGTGAGCCGCTCTAGCAAATTAGTGGAACCGAAGGAGGGGGTGGTGGGAACTTCCAATTTGTAGGCCTCTCCCATTCTCCTTAGGATGGTGACCTTGCTTAAACCAAAGATTCCTTCTTAATAATTTCTGGCTTCCGGGGATTGGAGAGGGGCTGGAGATTGAGAGCAATCACCAACCTCAGGCATTTCATCAATCACACCTATGTAATGAAGCCTCCATAAAAACCTAAATGAACAGGGTTCAGGGAACTTCGGGTTGGTGAACACGTGGAAATTTGGGGAGAGTAGCGTGGTCAGAGAAGGCTTGGAGGCTCTGAGCCCTTCCCCCATTACCTCACCTTATGTATCTCTTCCATCTGGCTATTCCTCAGTCATATGCTTCCATAATAAACTGGTAATCTAGGGAGTAAAATGTTTCTGAAATAGCCGCATGGGTCATGCCAATAAGAGCTTCAGTAAAGTAAAGGCAGAGAGGGAGTAGAGAAAAGGAATGTCACCTTTAACCAATCAACATGGGAATTTCCAGGGCAGTACTAGGAAATGTACTGGTAGGCCTCTTCCATTCTCCTTAGGATGGTGACCTTGCCTAAACCAACAGATTCCTTCCTAATAATTTCCTTTTCTCTACTCCCTCTCTGCCTTTACTTATTTTTTTTTTAGAAAAGGGTGTATGGGGATGGGAAGAAGGAGCAGAGGGAGAGTGAGAGAACTTCTCATTTCAGAGCCTGACATGGGGCTCATGGGGCTAATGAGACTCACGGGACTCATGGGTCTCCATCCCACGACCCTGGATTCATGACCTGAACCGACATCAAGGATCAAATGCTCAACTGACTGAGACACCTAGGCGCCACCCCCCTCCCTTTAAAAACCTTTCCTTTTCCGTAGCCCTTTGGAGCTCCCCTCTACTTGTTAGACCAGATGCTGCCCAATTCATGAATCAATTAATAAAGCCCATTAGATAATTTAAAATTTATTCAGTTACATTTCTGTTATTTAACAATATAAAATAGTAATAAAAAATGAAAAGTCAATTTAAAAAGTAAGATAAAATAGGGGCGCCTGGGTGGCTCAGTCGGTTAAGCGTCCAACTTCAGCTCAGGTCATGATCTCACAGTTTGTGGGTTCGAGCCCCATGTCAGGCTCTGTGCTGACAGCTCAGAGCCTGGAGCCAGCTTCTGATTCTGTTTCTCCCTCTCTCTCTCTCCCCCTCTCCACCACTCATGCTCTGTCTCTCTCTCTCTCTCTCTCTCAAAAATAAATAAACATTTTTTAAATTTTTTTAAAAAAGATAAAATGGCTTCTTATGGGATGATGGGGATGGTAGAAGAGGGAAGAGACAGGAGGAGAAGGTAGATTTCTCTGAACGTGCCACACTACTATTGGGTTTGGAACCATGTAAATACAATAATTGTATTATACAATTATATTCTACTTTAAAAGTCTTGTCATACCCCAAAACAAGAAGTTATCGAAGATTACTGGGATTGTATCAACCAAGTTTGTTTGTTTGTTTGTTTTTAAAAGTTTATTTATTTTGAAAGAGAGCACAAGCAGACGAGGAGCAGAGAAAAGGAGAGACAGAATTCCAAGCAGGCTCTGTGCCATCAGCGCAGAACCCAATGCGGGGCTCGAACTCACAAATGGTGAAATCCTGACCTGGGCTGAGACCAAGAGTTGGATGCTTAACCAACTGAGCCACTTAGGTGCCCCCATATCAACCAAGTTTAAAAGGCTGCCGCTGGCCAAAGATGGATCAGTCCAAGCACCAAAAAGAATAGTAACTGCAATGGATCGAAATACATCAACTGGCCATGAGATCATAATGACGCTAAAAAATATCATCGGCCACCTTTGGAGGATGCTAGTGAACCAGTGCATTATTCTGAGAGGTGGCACATAATGAGAGGTAAAAAAAAAAAAAAACGTACCTGACTAGGTTATCGATATTAAAAAATTATTGTTGGGGCGCCTGGGTGGCTCAGTTGGTTGAGCATCCGACTTTGGCTCAGGTCATGATCTCACAGTCTGTGAGTTCAAGCCCCGCATCAGGCTCTGTGCTGACAGCTAGGAGCCTGGAGCCTGCTGCAGATTCTGTGTCTCCCTCTCTCTGCCCCTCCCCCACTCACACTCTGTCTCTCTTTCTCAAAAAAAAAAATAAATAAATAAACATTAAAAAATATTGTTTAATTTTTGAGATAGGACAATGATATAGGGCTAACTTGTTCAGAAATTATCGCTCATAGCAACATGTTGAAGTATTTATGGATAAGATGAAACAGTATCTGGGTTTGTTTCAAAGTAATCCCGTGGAGGGGCACCTGGTTGGTTCAGTCGGTTAAGCTTCCAACTCTTGATTATGGCTCAGGTCATGCTCTCAGGGTCATGGGATTGAGGTTCCCATTGGGCTCAGTGCTGAGTGTGGAGCCTGCTTGGGATTCTCTCTCTCCCTCTCTACCCTCCCCCCGCTCTTAAAAATAAATAAACATTTAAAAAAAACCCAAAGTAATCCAGTGGGGGTGGAGAAGTGGGTCAAGGCTATGGGTAAAAGAAGTATTTTTGTAAGTTGATAAATGTTGAAACCGGATAAGGAATACACAAAGGTCAGTCATACAGTTCTCTATACTTTTCTGTATGTGTGAATTTTTCCATAATAGAAATATAATTCTATAAGGAGGCAAAGGTGTAAGCAGTGGTTTATACCTATACGGAGAGCCTGACTCAGGCCCACGTTGCTAACTATGATGTCTTAAATTGTTTTGTTTGGTTATGGAAAACAAAAAAGGCAGGAAAGTCATGAAGTTTTTGTCAGCCTGGGGAAGAACCAGAACTGCTACAGAGAGATGGGGACATTTAGGTAATGTCTTTCAAAAAAATGAGTCTAAGTTTTTGCCCACAATTCCTACCCAAAGATGGAGTATGGGCAAACACATGGTGATCTAGAATTCTATGTCATTTCTCGCAGAAGTGAAAGGAGCTTCTGGAGCCAGATAGCTTGGGTGCAAACGTCGGTTCTGCCACTTACTGTGTGGTTCTGGGTAGGTTGCTCAAACTCCCTGTGCTTCAGATTCTTCATCTACCTACCTCATGGGTTGTTGTGAGGATTAATGAGTTAATATGTGCAAAGTATTTACAACACCGAGTGCCTGGCACATAGTTGGCTATTGTGATCATAGTTGTTGGGGTGTATCGTACAAGGAAGACATGATGACAGATGAGGCGGCAGAAGTGGATAGAGTTGTAGGTTAAAGGAAGGAGTGTGGCTTTTATTTGGCAGGACGTCATTAAAGGGTTTTAAGCAACACTAACAGCTAACACTGCTCATTGGGTACGGAAGCTTCATGTCATGCAAGTGGTTGAAACATAAATTTCCTATGTGTGCAATTAACCATGAAATGCTTCAGGGCAAGTCGAGAACCTCTGTGTTTACTAGAACCCCAGTAATTCCACATACATACAAAACGCAGTACCATACTAAGCCTAATCTGTCTTTACCCGAAAAAGAAAAGCTAAACATGGGCTGAGCTGCTTTTTCCTTAACAGGAAGTTGATGCCATGTGTCTGGGAAATGACTCATAGGGGGTGACATGACTCAGGATCGTATGAAACTGGGACACCTACAATTTTATGAAGTCACATTTCGTGCATGCTGTATGTATACTGAATATATCAATGGAGTATGTTCTAAGAGTGTGTTCAAAGCTAGCTCTGATTAAGGGCACTGTGCTTCTAAAGCACATAATTCCAGGGGCACCAGGCTGGCTCAGTTGGTGGAGTTGCACATTCCAACTCTTGATCTTGGGGTCGTGAGTTCAAATACCACATTGAGTATAGAAATTACTTAAAAATAAAATCTTAGGGGCACCTGGGTGGCTCAGTTGGTTAAGTGTCTGACTCTTGATTTCAGCTCAGGTCATGATCTCCCAGTTTGTGAGTTCAAGTCCCACATCAGGCTCTGGGCTGACAGTGCAGAGCCTACATGGGATCCTCTCTCTCTCTCTCTCTCTCTGCCACTTCCCTGCTCATGCTCTGTCTCTATCTCTCAAAATAAATAAATACACTTTAAAAAAATAAGATCTTAAAAAAAAATAAATAAAAGGCATAATTCCAAGGGTGCCTGGGTGGCCCAGTCGGTTAAGTGTCCTACTCTTGGTTACAACTCAGGTCATGATCTCATGGTTTGTGGGTCTGAGCCCTGCATCTGGCTCTGTGCTGGCAGTGTGGAGCCTGTTTGGGATTCTCTGTCTCTCTCTCTCTGCCCCCAACTCCCTACTCATGCTCTCTGTCTAAAAAATAAATAAAAGTATTAAAAAAATTCTAGGGGCTCCTGGGTGGCTCAGTAAATTAAGCATCTGACTTCAGCTGCTCAGGTCATGATCTTGCCGTTTGTGATTTCTAGCCCCATGTTGGGCTCTGTGCTGACAGCTTGGAGCCTGGAGCCTGCTTTGGATCTGTGCCTTCCTCTGTCTCTCTGCCCCTCCCCTGCTCTCTCTCTCTCTCTCAAAAATAAATAAACATTTTAAAAATTAAAAATAGGGGCGCCTGGGTGGCTCAGTCGGTTAAGCGTCCGGCTTCAGCTCAGGTCATGATCTCACGGTCCGTGAGTTCGAGCCCCGCATCGGGCTCTGTGCTGACAGTTCAGAGCCTGGAGCCTGCTTCAGATTCTGTGTCTCCCTCTCTCTCTGACCCTCCCCCGTTAATGCTCTGTCTCTCTCTGTCTCAAAAATAAATAAACATTAAAAAAATATTTTAAATAAAAATTAAAAATAAATTCTAAAAACAAAAAGGCGTAATCAAATTTTATTTCTACTTTTTATTTTGGCAAATCAGAAACATACCATGAGGAGCACCTGGCTGGCTCAGTAGGGAGAGCATGTGACTTTTGATCTTGGGGTCATGAGTTCGAGCCCACGTTGGGTGTATGGATTATTGAAAGAAAGAAAGAAAGAAAGAAAGAAAGATGAAAGAGAGAGAGAGAGAGAGAGAGAGGGGTGGGGCACCTGGGTGGCTCAGTCAGTTGAGCATACAACTTTGACTCAGGTCATGATCTCATGATTTATGAGTTCAAACCCCACATAGGTCTCTCTGCTATCAGCAGAGATCATCTTTAGATCATCTGTCCCTCTCTCTCTATCCGCCCCTCCCCCTCACTCGCTCTCCCTCTCAAAAATAAATAAAACATTTAAAAGAGAGAGAGAGAAAGAAACAACAAAAGTCTACAGAACAGAAAAAAATGAATATTCTATACCCATCACCCAGCTCCTACCATTCTGAACTCATGGCCAATCTAATTTCATCTATATCCCACCTACTATGCACCCCCCAGATTATTTTGAAGCAAATTACAGACATCATATTATTTCATCTAGAATATGTCAGTATGTATTTTTGAAAGATAAGGACTCTTTAGAGCTAACCTCAATACCATTTTCTCATCTAAAAAAATAATGATTTGTAAATATCATCAAATACACAGTCAGCCTTCACATTGTCGTTATTTTGTATATATATTCAGGATGGCTTCATAAGGATGCTGTGTGCCTCCATAATTAAGCACCTGACTGTTGGTTATGGCTTTTTGTGATGTCATCAATCACGGATGAGCCTTGGCTGGATCCATTTAATCATAAGGGGTGGCAAAATGGAATGTTCTGATTCCCTCCTTCCTTCATTTATTAGCCCAAGAGAACTTCCCCCTGGCCAACTCTGGCTTGTATAAGAAAAACAGGTCAACAGCTCAATTCTTTCCCTGTATTTACCAGTTTTCAATATAAAGAGTTGTTTCCCCAAGCATCCTTTCAAGGTAAACAGTGAGCTATTTTTATTTAATGAGCTATTATTATTTATTCAGGAACTTGTGGATTTCATTTCAGTTTTTTATTTTAATTCCAATATAGTTAACATACAGGATTATATTAGTTTCAAGTGTACAATATAGTGATTCAACAATTCTATGTATTTCTCAGTGCTTATCAAGGTAAGCATACTCTCAATCCCCTTCACCTATTTCAGCCATCCCCCGACCCACCCAACTCCTCTCTAGTAGCCATTAGTTTGTTCTCTATAGTTAATTAAGAGTCTAACTTGTGGATCTTATTTCTTAAGATTTTATTTTACAATAATCTCTACACCCAACGCAGGGCTCGAACTTACAACCTTGAGATCAAGAGTCGCTAGCTCTACCGACTGCGCCAGCCAGGCGCCCCAACCTGTGGATTGTAAACACGTTTATATTTAATGTGTTTCGATCCATTGCAATGATCGTCCTCAGCGACGCTCAAATTGTCCCATCCACAATCAGTGGGATCATCTTCAAGTTGGCTTCAGGTTCCTTTCTCAGAATTTCCGGATTTTCTGCTTTAACAAAACATTCCTTTCTTTCTGGTATTGCAGGCTCATCCAGTTTGCCCACATGGCTTGAGCTTTGTCAGAGTTTCCTCTTGGTGACAGTGTTGCTCCAGAAATGCCAAGAAGCCCGCCATCCCTCACACCACCCCCATCGACACACGGTTTCCTCTCCCGCCCTTCGGGTCTGAAAAAAACGCCAGCGAGCTTGAAAGCCTCCTGAAAGGAAACTGTGCGATGCCAGGTTTGCAGAAACCTGTTTGCTGCTGGGGTACTTTGCCTGCTTTCTTGGACTCTGAAATCAAATCTCTGAAGTCTCAACAGCAAACACTCATCAGGCATCATTTCTAGAATTCCATTTCTACTCTTCCTAGGCTTTGTAAGTCTGCCCTCCACCTTAGATCCCAGCGATTTTCCCCTGTTGTCCAGAAGTGCTGGACGCTAAAGGCCTGGAGGAAAGAAAGCATCCCCCAGCCAGGAAGCCTGGAGGGCGAGGGCGGGGGCGGGGGCGGGGGCGGGGGCGGGGGCGGGTGGGGGCGGGGAGGGCTGGCTGCCACACCTTCCAGGCCCCAGGTGTCCGCCTCCCTGTGTGGATCCAGACACCAGGCCGGGGGTTCTCAAAGTGTACTCCGTGGATCAGCAGCATCTGCATCACTGAGAACGTACTAGACATGCAAATTATCAGACCCCCAACCCAGACCCACTGCGTGGGAACTGGGGATGCGTCCCAGCAGCCCGTGCTTAAGCAAGCCCTCCAGTGGATTCTGAGAATCAGTGCACCAGTTCTGCTGTGTTCAGTGGGAAGTAGCTATTTGGGGCACGTCTTTGGAGGACTGGTCAGATGGTCGGGATCAGTTTATCGCTGCGCACCGTACTCTGCTCAGAGGACCGGCGCGCGCGCATGCTCCGCGAAGGGGAGGGACAGTTTTGTCTTGTGGTTTTATCACTGATATTGGAGCAGGAACCCTTTCTCACGCCATTTAGGTAGCCTTCCGTTGCTTCTCATCTCTATTACTTTGATTTCAGGAAGAGTGTTCAGTGTAAATAGAAAAATCCACCTCCCCCCGCCAGGAGCTCCTGCCTGGCTCACTGGGAAGCTTGCGACTCTTGATCTCAGGGTCAAGAGTTCGAGCCCCCACATTGGGGATAGAGATTTCTTGAAGAAAAAAAAAGGCCGTGCTACTTGGAGGCTTTTCAGAAAAGAAGGAGCTATATTGTAGAGCTAGAATGGCAAATATAAACCCAACATCCTAGGAATTTCTTATTTCTTTACTTGTTCATACAAACTTTACATGTTTATATATTTCTACATTTCCATGTTTATATTTGCATAAATATGTCCTTATAAAATTGGATTTACTGGAACACATTATTTTAATTTTTGTGTGTGTGTTTATTTTTTAGAGAGAGGGAGACAGAGCAGGAGCAGGGGAGGGGCAGAGAGAGAGGGAGACACAGAATCCAAAGCAGGCTCCAGGCTCTGAGCTGTCAGCACAGAGCCGGACATGGGGCTTGAACCCACGAATGGTGAGATCATGACCTGAGACGAAGTCCGACGCTTAACTGACTGAGCCACCCAGGCGCCCCAGGAACACATTATTTTAAAGTTTATTTATTATTGAAATATAATTAACATACAGTGTTATATTAGTGTCAGGTGTACAACATAGTCATTCAACAATTTGATACATTACTAAGTGCTTATCATGGTAAGTGTAGTCACCATCTTTCACCAAACAACATTATTACAATATTGTTGACTCTATTCCCTAATGCTGTACTTTCTGTCTCTGTAACTTATTTATTTTGTAACTGGAAGCTGGTACCTCTTTTTTCTTAGTGTTTACCTTTGAGAGAGAGAAAGAACACGTGTGCTTGCAGGAGGAGGAGGGACAGGGGACCCAAAGCAGGCACAGAACCGACAGCAGAGAGCCAGATGCAGGGCTCAGGCTCACAAACCCAGAGAGCATGACCTGAGCTGAAGTCAGAGGTTTAACCCACTGAGCCACCCAGGTGACCCTGAAAGTTTGTATTTCTTAATCTCCCTTATCTCTATTTGTACATATATCATTTTGGATTGTGCTTTTTCACTTCTGTTTATACTGTTATATAACATGCAATTTTCCAGTGACAATAATTTGCAAAGGCATATTATACAATTTTAAAATAAAAATGTAATAATTGTAGTGAAACAATCAGAAATACACATAAAATAAATATTTCAAATCTCAACTTTCTAGAAATATATCCAGTATTATTGGCCTGATTTGCATAATTCCAAACTCTATTTACAACCATTCAGTTATATCTAATATATATGAGCATGGATACAAAATGCCCAAGGCTCATCAGTACTGATGAGCCCTATAAGATATATTTAAGTATATATGTAAGCATATTTATAAACAACAATACATTGTACATTTTTTTCTTTTATACAATTAAGACCATGTCACATACAATGTTCATGCCCTCAATTCATCATTTACCCTCATATTATAATGTCCCTTATAGCTATTCTCAAAGTGCCTGCTATTTCTTTATTTTTTATAAGTTAAAAAAAGGTGTTTATTCTTATTGAAAATTCAACACATTCATTTGCAAAGTTTAGAACAGTTAGAAATGATAAATAAGCAAATCCTATACCTTTATCCCTCATAAAAAATACACATTTAAAATGTTTAGGTTCAAGGGCACCTGGCTGGCTCAGTCTGTAGAGCATGTGACTATTGATCTCAGAGCTGTGAGTTCAAGCTGCGTGTTGGGTGTAGAGAATACTTAAAACTAAAATCTTTAAGGGGCACCTGGCAGGCTCAGTCAGTTAAACATCCGACTTTGGCTCAGGTCATGATCTCGCGGTTCGTGATTTCAAGACCCACTCAGGTCATGATCTTGTGGTTTGTGAGTTTGAGCCCTGCATCAGGCTCTGCCCTGACAGTGCACAGCCTGCTTCCAGTACTCTGTCTCCCTCTCTCTCTGCCCCTCCCCGATCACTCACTCTATCACACGAAAATAAATATTTAAAACAAACAAAACCAAAAAAAAATTTTTAAGTTTATTTTGAGAGAGTGAGTGGAGAAAGAGCAGAGAGAGGAGAGAGAGAGACAGTCCCAAGCAGGCCCTGTACTTGCAGCTTGGATCCCGAGGCAGGGCTCAAACCCACGAACCAAGAGATCATGACCTGAGCCAAAACCAAGAGTCAGACACTTAACTGACTGAGTCACCCAGGTGCCTCAACAACAAAAAGAACATTAAAAAAAATAATTAAAATCTTTAAAAATAAATAAAATTTATAGGTGCATTTCATTTTAGGCTTTTATAATATTTATATTTTACATAAAAGTGGAATTATTTTCTACAGAGTTTTATATAATATTTCTCCATCATGTTATGATTGTTACTCACAAGTTTGTATTTCCAAAATTATCCAAAAAATAAAGGCCTAAACAGGCTAATCCTATTCTTCAGACCAAATGACTTTTTAACTTAATTAGCAGGATGGTTTAATTTAACTAGTAGTATAACCCCTTATTTTTAATCTACCCATATATAGATATAAATATTTTTACAACAAACTATCAGTCTATATGTACATTTGTTTCACTTCCTGGATTGATTTAGGGGTTTTTATTTCCTGTTTTCTCTCAATGGCTTGGAAGTTATATTTTCTATTCCCATGATTTTAAACTTTTTTTAAAAGTTTATTTATTTTTTGGGGGGGGGGAACTGCAAACTGGTATAGCCACTCTGGAAAACAGTGTGGAGGATCCTCAAAAAATTAAAAATAGAACTGCCCTACGACCCAGCAATTGCACTACTAGGTATTTATCCAAAGGATACAGGAGTGCTGATTAGAAGGGGCATATGCATCCCAATGTTTATAGCAGTGCTTTCAACAATAGCCAAAGTATGGAAAGAGCCCAAATGTCCATCGACGGATGAATGAATAAAGAAGATGTGGTATGTATATATGATGGAGTATTACTGGCGATCAAAAAGAATGAAATCTTGCCATTTGCAAGTATGTGGATGGAACTGGAGGGTGTTATGCTAAGCGAAATTAGAGAAATACAAATATATGACTTCACTCATATGAGGACTTTAAGATACAATACAGATGAACATAAGGGAAGGGAATCAAAAATAATATAAAAACAGGGAGGGGGACAAACCATAAGAGACTCTTAAATATAGAGAACAGAGGGTTGCTGGAGGGGTTGTGGGAGGGGGATGGGCTAAATGGGTAAGGGGCATTAAGGAATCTACTCCTGAAAGCATTGCACTATATGCTAACTAACTTGGATGTAAATTTTTAAATTAATTAATTAATTAATTTAAAAAAAAAACACTACCCAAAGAGCTACATACAAATAAAAACAATCACTAATAATTAGATACCTAAAAAAAAAGTTTATTTATGTATTTATTTTTGAGAGAATCGCTTCTCGGCCTTTTGGCTAAAATCAAGTGTATTTATTTTTGAGAGAGAGAGAGAGAGCGAGAGTCAGCACGAGCAAGCAGGAAAGAGGCAGAGAGATAGGAAGACAGAGAATCGCAAACAGGATCTGCACTGTCATTGTAGAGCCCATTGTGGTGCTCAAACCCACGAACCGTGAAATCATGACCTGAGCTGAAATAAAGAGTTGGATGCTTGACTGAGCCACCCAGGAGCCCCTTAATCTTTATATAGAATTCTTAAACTGAAACCTACATTTTCCTACCAATAATGAAAGTTAATAAGTTATTGTCTGCTTTTTTTTTTTTTAAGTGATCTCTACACCCAATGTGGGGCTTGAACTCATGACCCCAAGCTCAAGAGTCCTACTCTTCAGACTGGGCCAGCCAGGCACCTTCTTTTTTCTTTGTAATTGAAGTATAATTGACATATTAGCTTAAAGTTTACAACATACTGATTCAACGATATACACCATTAAATGCTCACCACAGTAAGTATAATCAACATGCATCAGCACACAAATTATTATGATTTTTTTTTATTCATTTATTTAAGTAATCTCTGCATCCAACATGGGGCTTGAACTCCACAGCCCAAGATCTAGAGTCACACACTCCACTGACTGAGCCAGCCAGGCACCCTTACAACACGATTGACTAGATTCCCTGTGCTGTACTTTTCATCTGCATGACTTATTTTAGAACTGGACGTTTGTTCCTCTTGATCCCCATCACCAATTTGTTCTCTGTACTTGAGTCTGTTTCTCTTTTTTTTATTGCCTGCTTTTTTTTTCAATTTGTTTATTTGTAAATAAGTAATCTCTACACCCAACATAGGGCTCGAACTCATGACCCTGAGATCAAGAGTCACACGCTCCACCAAATGAACCAGCCAAGCACCCCTGTTGTCTGCTTTTTATTTTTATTTATTTATTTTTAAATTTATTTATTTATTTTAGAGAGGGAGCATGCGAGTGAGCTGGGGAGACAGGCAGAGAGAAAGAGAGAGAGAGAGAGAGAGAGAGAGAGAGAGAACCTCAAGTAGGCTCCATGCTCAGCCCAGAGCCCCACTCAGGGCTGGATCCCATGAACCTGGGATCATGACTTGAACTGAAATCAAGATTGGACGCTCAACCAGGGTGCCTGGGTGGCTCAGTCAATTGAGCATCTGACTTCGGCTCAGCATGATCTCACAGCCTGTGAGTTCAAGCCCTGTGTCAGGCTCTGTGCTGACAGCTCAGAGCCTGGAGCCTGCTTCTGCTTCTCTGTCCCCCCCCCCCACCCTGCCCCTAACCCACTCGCATTCTGTCTCTGTCTCTGTCAAAAAAATAAATAAATAAACATTAAAAAAAAAAAGATTGGATGCTCAACCAACTGTGTCGACCAGAAGCCCCTTGACTGCTTTTTAAAAGCCTGACATAGCACTTTAGTTTACAAGAACAGATTCATTGGCACTGCAGGACACTCTTCCTCCCATCTCTCATGTTAATATTTTCAGTAATTTAATCTCTAGCTTGTCATCGAAAGTGACTTTTCAATTTTTTAAATTGTTTTTAAAAGTTCATTTATTTTTGAGAGAGCACAAATGGGGAGGGGCAGAGAGAGGGGGATAGAGGATCCAAAGCGGGCTCCATGCTCAGCACAGAGCCCAAAATGGGGCTCGATCCCATGAACTACAAGCTCTTGACCTGAGCTGAAATCAACAATCCGATGCTTAACTGGGAACAAACTGAGGGTAGGGGGGGGGTGGGAGGGAGGGGAGGGTGGGTGATGGGTATTGAGGAGGGCACCTTTTCGGATGAGCACTGGGTGTTGTATGGAAACCAATTTGACAATAAATTTCATTAAAAAAAAAAAGAATCTGATGCTTAACCTACTGAGCCACCAAGGTGCCCCTAGCTTGTCATCAAAAGTTATCAAAAGTTTAATAAACATGCTGTTATCTTATTTGATAGTCAGTGTTTATTTATATATGCTAGCATTCTATACCAATTGCTTTGCTCACTTTTTACTCTTGCATCCCATTACTTCCTTTTCTTACTTCTCTGTCAGCTGAAGCATATCCTTGGAACATTTTTCATCTAGAGTCTCTGGGTATTGATTATTGAATCCGTATTTGTCTGCTCATAACCACATTTTGCCCTCACTCTTGAAGGTTAACTGGGAGGTGATATAGATCTAGGTTTAAAGCTATTTTGTTTTTGTTTTAATGTTTATTTTGAGAGAGAGAGAGAGAGAGAGAGCACGCATGCTCCAGTGGGGGAAGGGCAGAGAGAGAGGGAGAGAGAATACCAAGCAGGATCCACACTTTCAGCTTAGAGCCCTACACGGGGCTCTATCCCACAAACCGGTGAGATCATGACCTGTCCCAAAATCAAGAGTTGAGTGCTTAACTGACATAGCCACCGAGGCACCCCTAAAGCTATTTTTTTTAATTTTTTTAATGTTTATTTATTTTTGACAGAGAGAGACAGAATGTGAGCAGGGGAGGGGCAGAGAGAGAGGGAGACACAGAATCTAAAGCAGGCTCCGGGTTCCGAGCTGTCAGCACAGAGCCTGACTCGGGGCTCAAACTCACTGACTGTGAGATCATGACCTGAGCCCAAGTCAGATGTTTGACTGAGGCACCCAGGCGTCCCAGCCCTAAAGCTATTTTTAAAGAAACTTCTTCAATCAGTCATGTAACCAGTGTTTATGTCTACTATGTGTCTGGCAGTGTTCTAAGGACTATATACACCAAAGGAAAAACAGCACTTATCTTCTGTATCCAATTGAATGACAGATGAGATACCACTTTGATCCTTATTCTTACAAATTTAATCTGTTTTTCTTCTTAACCTTTTTTCAGGATGTTCTTTAGATAGTTGCTCTCTTGAAGTTTCACTGCTATCTCTAAAGCTTGGAGAAAGCATCAAGCAAAGTGGAGTAGAAATGTCAGAGTTACCAGAGCCTATGGTGGAAGAAGGGTCAAAGACAAGGGCCTGCTGGAGTGGATGTATGATGTGGATCAGGAAATCCCCATAAAAATGTCCCCTGGGAGGGCCCAGGGGATACTCAGTTTATCAAAGTGATAAGGAATGCCATGGTGGGGGGCCCTAGCATCATTCACAGGATGGGTGGAGGCACTCCTCTGTCAGCCATTACCAGTGGGAGCCAGTCAGGGAAGGTGGTGGATGGTAGGGCAGGGGGAAGGGGGGTGGGGAGTGAGAGCTACAAGAAGGGCCTTGGGATCAGCCTGGGATGCTCCACCCATTCTTAAGGTCTCCCAACATGAAGATCCATGAGGGGTTCAAGATCAAAATAACATCTACTCTGGGAGTGCCTGGCTGGCTCATTCAGTAGAGTGTGTGAGTTTGGATCTTGGGGTTGTAAGTTTGATCCCCATATTGGGTGTAGAAATTACTTAAAAATAAAATCTTAGGGGCACCTGGGTGGCTCAGTTGGTTGAGCATCTGACTCTTGATTTCAGTTCAGGTCATGATCCCATGGTCCTGGGATTGAGCCCCAAGGCTGACTCAGCACTGAGCATGGAATGGAGCCTACTTGAGATTCTCTTTCTCTCTCCCCCTCTGCCCCTTTCCCCTGCTTGCTCTCTCTCATAAATAAATAAATAAATAAATAAAATCTTTAGAAAAATCTTTTTCTTTCTCAAAAATAAAACTGTTTTATCACAAATTTTATAACACAAAAACATAAAAGGGAAATAACTGGAAAGATGTACAGACATAAAAGCTGAAGCATCAATATCTTTAATACATAAACAGTTCTTACAAAGACATTCCAATTTTTAAGAGGGCATTGGATGATAAATTAATTTTTTTTAATTTTTTTTTCAACATTTATTTATTTTTGGGACAGAGAGAGACAGAGCATGAACGGGGGAGGGGCAGAGAGAGAGAGGGAGACACAGAATCGGAAACAGGCTCCAGGCTCTGAGCCATCAGCCCAGAGCCTGACGTGGGGCTCGAACTCGCGGACATCGAGATCGTGACCTGGCTGAAGTCGAACGCTTAACCGACTGCGCCACCCAGGCGCCACGATAAATTAATTTTTTTAAACACAAGTGGCCAAGGGGCGCCTGGGTGGCTCAGTCGGTTGAGCGTCCGACTTCGGCTCAGGTCATGATCTCACAGTTCGTGAGTTCGAGTCCTACGTAGGGCTCTGTGCTGAAGCCTGCTTCGGATTCTGTGTCTTCCTCTCTCTGACCCTTCCCTGCTCATGCTCTGTCTCTGTCTCTCAAAAAATGAATAAACGTTAAAAAAATTTAAACACAAGTGGCCAAAACACATATGAAAATATATTCAACAGAGGCACCTGGGTGGCTCAGTCGGGTGAGCATCTGACTTTGGTTCAGGTCATGATACCGCGGTTTGTGGGTTCAAACCCCGCATTTGGGCTCTGTGCTGACAGCTCAGAGTCTGAAGCCTGCTTCGGATTCTGTCTCCCTCTCTCTCTACCCCTCTCCCCACTTGCACTCTCTCTCTCTCTCTCTCTCTCTCTGTCTTTCTCTGTCAAAAATAATAAACATTTAAAAAATTTTTAAAAAGAAGAAAAAATATATTCTACAGCTGCCTAATAATCAAAGAAGTATTACTTCTCTGTGATGCCTTCCTTGATCCCCGTCCCAGGTGATAATCTCATCCTTGCTCTGTGTTCTCACAGCACTCTACACATAGCCAAGTGACTTACATGTCATGTAGGATATGTCTACACCTCCTACTCCCTGACTGATCCACATACTCTTCAGGGCAAGGGTTGTATCTTTTATTTTATTTTTTAAATATTTTATTTATTTTTCTAAAGCAGGCTCCACACCCAATGTGGAGCTCAAACTCATGACGCCAAGATCAAGAGTACTGAGCTAGCTAGGCACCCATCTTTTATTTTGTTTGGAATATCATACTGCAAAATTGACTTTTTTTCTTTTTCTATACAGTTCTTTTTTTTTAAGTTGGTTTATTTTGAGAGAGACCGTGTGCACTCATGTGCATGAGGAAAGGGAAGAGAGAGAGGGAAAGAGAGAGAATCCCAAGCAGGCCCCCCACAGTCAGCACAGAGCCCGATGTGGGGCTTGAGCTCGTGAACCATAAGATCATGACCTGCGTGGAAGTTGTATGCTTAACCAACTGAACCACCCAGGCGCCCCATCTTTTACTGTACAGTTCTATGCCTTTTACCACATACAGATGTGAGCACCACCACAATTAGGATACAGACATTTTCATCACCCCAAGAAACACTTTCATGCTATCCCTTTTTAATGTTTATTTATTTTTGAAAGAGAGAGAGACAGAGCACGAGCAGGGGAGGGGCAGAGAGAGAGGGAGACACAGAATCTGAAGCAGGCTCCAGGCCCTGTGGTGTCAGCACAGAGCCCAACGCGGGGCTCAAACCCACCAACGGTGAGATCATGACCTGAGCCGAAGTCGGATGCTTAACCAATTGAGCCACCGAGATGCCCCTCATGTTATCCCTTCTTAGGTATACCCTGCCCCCACCCCTACCCACTGTAAATCATGGATCTGTTCCTATCACTAGTTTTGTCTGTTCAAGAATGTCATATAAATGGAATCATAAAGTATGTGACCTTTCTAGCCAGGTTTTTTTGTTCACCATAATGACACTAAGATTTATGAAAGTTGTACTGTGTATCAAAAGTTTGGAGTAATACTCAATTATATGAATATAATCTATACTACAGTGTGTTTATCCATTTATATATTCATGGATATTTGGATTATTTCCAGCTTTGGGAAACTATGATCAGAGCTGCTGTAAACATTCATGTACAGGTTTTTGTGTGAACATAAGTTTTCATTTCTTGGGGCACGTGGGTGGCTCAGTTGGTTTAAGTGTCTGACTCTTGATTTTGGCTCAGGTCATGATCCCAGGGTCATGGTATCGAGCCCCATGTAGGGCTGCCCACTGACCATGGAGCCTGCTTGAGATTCACCTTCTCTCTGTCTCTCTCCCTCTGCCCCTACCCACCCTCTAAAATTACATTTTTTTTAAGTTTTCATTTCTCTAGGGTAAATATCTGGGACTGAAATTACTGGGTCACAAGGTAAGTATATGTTTAACTTCACATGAAATTGCAAACCATTTTCCAGAGGGGGTGTGCCATTTTGCTTTCCTACCAGCAGTGTATGAGTGATCTAGTTTCTCCATATCCATGCCAGAATTTGGTGTTGTCAGCATTATGTATTTTAGTCATTCTAATATATACATATCTCATCATGGTGGTAATCTGCAATTCTTTAATGGCTAATGATGTTGAACATTTTTTTTTCTTTATTTATTTTGAGAGAGAGAATGAGCGCCAGCATGAGTTGGGGAGGGGCAGATGGGGCGGGGTGAGAGAGAGAATCCCAAGCAGGCTCCAATGCTGTGAGTGCATAACTCTATTTAGGGCTCAAACCCATGAACCGTGAGATCATGACCTGAGCTGAAATCGAGTCACACACCTAACTGACTGAACCACCCAGGCGCCCCTGAAGATTAAAAAAAAAATTTAATGTTTTTTCATTTTTTAGAGAGAGAGACAGAATATGAGCAGGGGAGTGGCAGAGAGAGACACGCACACACACAGAATCCAAAGGAGGCTCCAGGCTCTGAGCTGTTAGCACAGAGCCCTGTGAGGGGCTCGAGCTCACCAACTGTGAAACCATGACCTGAGCCGGAGTCGGACATTTAACCAACTGAGCTGTCCAACCAAGCACCCCCTGAACATTTTTAAAGAGCTTACTTACTATCTTTATAAGCCCTTTGGTAACATATCTATTAAAATCTTTTCCTTAATTAAAGAAATTAGGCTTCCTTTCTTTTTTTTTAAGTTTTTATGTATTTATTTGGAGAGAGAGAGTGCACAGGAGGGGCAGAGACAGAGAATCACAAGCAGACTCCTAGCTGACATTGTGGAGTCTGCAGCAGGGCTCTATTTCATGACCCTGAGATCATGACCTGAGAAGAAATCAAGAGTCAGACACTTAACTGAGCCACCCAGGTGTCCCTGTGTTTGCATTCTTTTAACAGTGTCTCTCACAAAGCAAAAGTTTTAATTTTGATGAAGTCAAATTTAATCATTTTTTTTCTATTATGGATCATATGTTTGGTGTCATGTCTAAGAACTCTTCACCTAATTCCTGGTTACAAAGATTTTCTCCCATGTCTTCTTTTAAAAGTTTGTTTTATGTTTGACATATAGATCTATGATCCACTCACTCTTCATTAATTCTTGTATAAAGGGTGAGGTTTTCATTGCAGTTCATTTTTCACATATGGATGAGCAATTGTTCCAACACTTTTTTAAAAGTTTACTTATTTATTTTGAGAGAGAGAGAGAGAGAGCAAGTGGGGGAGTGACAGAGAGAGAGAGAGAGAAAATCCCAAGCAGGCTTCACTGGGGCTTGAACTCACAAACCACAAATTCATGAATGAGCCGAAATCAACAGTCAGGTGCTCAACTGACTGAGCCACCCAACACTTTTAAAAATATATATAATTACAGAGGCGCTTGGGTGGCTCTTCGACTGTGTGTTCGACTCCTGATTTTGGCTCAGGTCATGATCTCATGGTTTGTGAGTTCAAGCCCCAGTGGAGCCTGCTTGGGATTCTATCTCTCTCCCTCTCTGTCTGCCCCTACCCCTGCTCACAATTTCTCTCTCTCTCAAAATAAATAAACTTTAAAAAAGTGACTGTAGCCACTTCTAAAAAAATAAAATATAATTACAGAGGTTTTTTTTTTTTTTAATTAAGTAATCTCTATGCCCAACGTGGGGCTTGAACTCATGACCTGGAGATCATGCTCTACCGACTAAGCCAGCCAGGAACACCCACGTTTTTTCTTTTAATTCCAGTATAGCTAACATACAGTGTTATATTAGTTTCAGATGTACAATATAGTGATTCAACACTTCCATACAACACCCAGTGCTCATCACGACAAATGCCCTTCCTAACCCCTATCACCTATTTCACCCATCCCCCCACCCACCTCCCCTCTGGTAAGGATCCATTTGTTCTCTATAGTGAAGAGTCCCTTTTCTTCTCTTTTCTTTTCTTTCTTTTCTTTTCTTTTCTTTTTCTTTTTTTGGGAGAGAAGACACAAGTGAGAGAGGGGCAGAGAGAGAGAGAGAGAGAGAGAAGCAGGGCTCACCCAAAGCGGGACTCATGCTCACCTGAAGTAGGGCTCAAATTCACCTGATTCGGGGATCGAGCTCACGAACCTGTGAGATTGTGACCTGAGCCGAAGTCAGATGCTTAATGACTGAGCGACCCAGGTGCCCTGAAGAGTCTGTTTCTTGATTTGCCTCTCTCTCTTTTTTTGCCCTTTGCTCTTTTGTTTGTTTCTTAAATTTGATATATGAGTGAGATCATATGGTATGTTTACCTCTGATTGACTTATTTGTTTAGCACGATACTCTCTAGCTCCATCCATGTTGTTGCAAATAAGATTTCACTCTTTATTATGGCTGAATTTATGTATATATATATATATATATACACCACTTCTTTATCCATTCATCTATGGATGGACACTTGGGCTGCTTCCATTATTGTAAATAATGCTGCTATAAACATAGGGATGTATGTGTCCCTCTGAATTAGTGTTTTTATGATCTTTGGGTAAATACACAGTAGTGTGGTTGCTGGATTGTAGAGTAGTTCTATCTTTAACTTTTTGAGGAACCTCCATACTGGCTGCACCGTTTTGCGTTCCCACCAACAGCACATGATATTTCCTTTGTCTCCACATTCTTGCTGATATTTGTTGTTTTTTGTGTTTATTTTAGCCATTCTGACAGGTGTGATATCTCATGGTTTGATTTGCACTTCCCTGATGATGAGTGCTGTTGAGCATTTTTTCGTAAGTCTTTTGGCCATCTGTATGTATTCTTTGGAGAAATGTCTGTTTATGTCTTCTGCCCATTTTTTAAATTGGATTATTTGTACTTTGGGTGTTGAGTTGTGTAAGTTCTTTTTTTTAATGTTTTTATTTTATTTTTGAGAGAGAGAGTGGGAGTGGGGGAGGGGCAGAGAGAGAGAGAGACAAAATCTGAAAGCAGGCTCCAGTCTCTGAGCTGTCAGCAGACACTGATGCAGGGCTAAAACCCACAGACCGCGAGATCACGACCCGAGCTGAAGTCAGATGCTTAACCGACTAAGCCGCCCAGGTGCCCTGAGTTGTGTAAGTTTTTTATAGATTTTGGATACAAACACTTTATAAGGTTGCAAATATAGTCTCCCATTCCGTAGATTGCCTTTTAGTTTTGGTGACTGTTTCCTTCCCTGTGCAAAAGCAATGGTTCTAACACCTTGTTGAAAAGACTCTCCTGCCTCCACTGAATTTCTTTTGCATATTTGTCAAAAATAAAATGTCAGTATTTGTGTGAGTCTATTTCTGAGCTCTTCTGCTCCATTGATCTATGTGCCTGTTCCTTTGCCAATAGCACACTGTCTTGGGGACTGTAGTTTTCTTTTAAGTAGGCTCCATGCCCAAGGTGGGGCTTGAACTCAGGACCCTGAGATCAAGAGTCACATGCTCTACCTGCTGAACCAGCCTTGTGAACTGTAATTTTATCATAATTTTAAAAATTGAGTAGTGTGGGGGCACCTGGATGGCTCAGTGGGTTGAACATCCAACTCTTGATTTTGGCTCAGGTCATGATCCCAAGGTTGTGGGATCAAACCCTGTGTCAGCCTCTGCACTGAGCATGGAACCTACTTAGGATTCTCTTTCTCTCTTCCCTTGCCCCTCTCCCCTGCTTGCACAATCTCTCTCTCTCTCTCTAAGAAAAAAAAAATTAAAAATTTAATTTAATTTCAAAAATTGGGTAGTGTGATTCCTCCAACTTTATTCTTGCTTCTCAAAATTATGTTAGCTACTCTAGTTCCTTTGTCCTCCATATAAATTTTAGAATCAGTTTGTCTATATTTACACAAACTCCTGCTGGGATTTTTTTTAATGTTTATTTATTTTTGAGACAGAGAGAGAGAGACAGAGCATGAGCAGGGGAGGGGCAGAGAGAGAGGGAGGCACAGAATCTGAAGCAGCTCCAGGCTCTGAACTGTCAGCACAGAGCCTGACGTGGGGCTCGAACCCACAAGCCATGAGATCATGACCTGAACTGAAGTCGGACACTTAACCACTCCTGCTGGGATTTTGATTGGTATTGCATCATATATTTAGATCACTTTGGAGAGAGCTGACATCTTTACTGTGTTAAGTCTTCCAGTCACTGAACACAACATGCCTCTCCATTTATTGAGCTGTTCTTGATTTCTTTCACCAACATTTTGTAGTTTACACCATACATTCCCTGTACATGTTTTATTAGGTTTATAACTAAGTACGGTAAAACCTTGGATTGTGAGTAACTTGTTCTGCAAGTGTTCCACAAGACAAACAATCATTTCTAATAAATTTTAACTTGATAAGTGAGTGATGTCTTACAATATGAGTAGTATGTGATGCTAAATTTCACATACTGGGCCAATGGGAAACTCATTTTTATATACAAGTGCTTTGGATTACAACCATGTTTCCAGAACAAATTATGCCCGCAAACCATGGTTTACCGTATTTCATTTTTGTTGGAGCTGTTGTACATTTCTTTGGTTTCCAATTCCACATTGGTTTCCAATGTGATTGATTTTTGTTTGTTGACCTTGTACACTAAGACCATGCTAAGCTTACTTATTAGTTATAGGAGGGTTTTTTGTTTGTTTGTTTATCTTTTGTAGACTCCTTGAGACTTTGTACATAGACAATTCTGTTGTCTGTGAATAGAGGCAGTTTAATTTCTTCCTTTCCAATCTGTATGCCTTTTACTTTTTTTTTCCTTAATTGCACTACTTAACAATGTATTACTATGTCCAATAGAATGGTTAGAGTGGACATCCTGGCCTTCCTCCCAATCTTAGGATGAAACCATTCAGTCTTTCACCATTATGATGTAAGCTGTATATTTTTTGGTAAATGCCCTTATCAGGTTGAGGAAAATCATTTCTATTCCTAGTTTGTTGACTGTTTTTATCATGAAACGGTATTGGATTTTGTCAAATGTCTTTTCTGTGTCTATTGAGATGGTCATGTGATTTTCTTTTATTTAAGACTTGAAAAAAATTTTAAGTTTCATTTATTAATTTTGAGAGAGAGAGAGCAGTGGAGGTGCATAGAGAGAGGGAGAGAGAGAATCCCAAGCAGGCTCTACACTGTGAGTGCAGAGCTCTACTTGGGGCCCGAACCCACCAACTGTGAAATCATGACTTGAGCTGAAATCAAGAGTCGGATGCTTAACTGACTGAACCACCTCGGCGCCCCTGAATATTTTTGTAAGAGCTTATTTGCCATCCTTATAACCCCTTTGGTAGCATATCTATTCAAATCTTTCCCCCATTTAAAGAAATTAGGTTTTCTTTTTCTTTTTTTAATTATTTATTTATTTATTTTGAGAGAGAGAGAGAGAGAGAGAGAGAGCGTGTACAGGACAGGCAGAGAGAGAATCACAAGCAGGCTCCAAGCTTACAGTGCAGAGACCAATGTGAGGCTTATGAACCATGAGCTCATGACCTGAGCTGAAATCAAGAGTCAGGCACTTAATGGGCTGAACCACCTAGGCGCCCCTTAAAAAATTTTTTTTAAGTAATCTTTCTACACCCAACATGGGGCCTGAACTCACAACCCCAAGAACAAGTGTTGCACACTCCACCAACTGAGCCAGCCGGGCACCCTGATCATGTGGTTTTCCTGTCCTTTATTCTTCTAACATGTTTTGTTACACGTTGGAGAAAGCCTAACCATTTCAATGATTTTGTTTATGCAAAGAGGGTTTATACAAGCCCTGGTCAGACTGGAGATGCTGATGGGAAGGCAAAACAGACAGACTGGGTGGATCAGGCTGCAGTTTGCTTCTTTAATCTTTCCAATCCCAGTTTCTTCAATCACACCAAGCTGCCTGAACCCATTGACAAGCTACTACATAATTCTTAAAATGATTGTGAAAGGGGAGCCCGGCTGGCTCAGTCAAGTAGAGTATGTGACTCTTGATCTCAGGGTCATAAGTTCAAGCCCCATGTTGAGTGCAGATCCTATTTAAAAAAAACAACAACAGGGGCGCCTGGGTGGCTCAGTCCGTTGAGCATCCAACTTCAGCTCAGATTGTGACCTCACTGTTCGTGAGTTGGAGCCCTGCATTGGGCTCACTGCTGTCACCCTATTAGCACAGAGCCCACTTTGGTTCCTCTGTCTTGGACCCCTCTCTGGCCCTCCCCCACTCTCGCTCTCTCCAAAAATAAACAAAAAAATTAAAAAATAATAATTAAAAGAAATAAAAAACAAAATCCTTTAAAAATGATTATATAATATCCAGCTGGGCTACAAAGCTAATTCCGGTAACTTCATTGCTCATTGCAGAGTAGAAATATTTCTGTTAACAGAACTGTACGCAGAGCATTTTAGGAGAGTCCAGGCCAACACCCAGGTGAGCCTTGGGGGGAAGTTACAGGCAGTTTCAGCCTCATCCAGTTGCCCCAATCGACCTAAGGTTTTGCCTCTGAAGTCAAGGCCTTTGTTTTCCCAAGGAGTTCCCTAATGGTCCTTGATTGCTTCTAATCTGAATATGACTTTAGAAGCCAACCAGACGCACCAAGAAGTTTCTTTCCTATGCTCCAATTCAGCATCACACTGAAGATCAGATGATTTGGAGAAAAATTAATTTGTGCCAAACATAACCAAGGAAGCTTTAGTTAAATTATAGGTTTTATCTCTGCACACTCGGGGTTGACATACATAAAATTCATAATCAATGTAAGTAACATCCAGAGGCCTGTAAGTATTCAATGGTTAGAGATCAAACCTATTTGTGATAGATCGTAGAAATGGCCCCAAATCTCCACTCTTCCCTGTTTCCACGCCCCTGTGCCCTGCGACTTTATAGCTTCTCCCACCAAGAGGTAGAATCTATTTCTTCACCCTTGAGTGTAAGCTGGCCTTAAGACTTACTTTGGCCTATAAGACAGTAGCAAACGTGATGCAAGCAGAGGCTTGAGACATGCTTATGAATGATGCTCTTGGAAACCCTGAGCCCAGGCTAGCCTGCTGGAGCAGAGTTGTGCCAAGCCAATAGATGCTCCTCTTAGACTGAACAGCCTGCCAATTGCCAGATACATGAGCAAGGCCATCCTCTACCCTCCAGCCCCAATGGAGCTGGCCCACACCAGAACCACTCAGCTAACCCACAGAATCACGAGAAATAATTTAATGTTTATTGTTTTAAGTCATTAAGTTTGGGGACTGTTTGTTATGCAGCAAAGTCAGCTAATAGACAATTCTTAGAAAGATTTATATATAACACTAACATAAAATTGGAAAAGGGCATTTTTAAGTAACCCCTTGCTGTTGTTCAAACGTCATCAAAAAATATCTTTGCATCAAGCTTATTTTTTAATGTTTATTTATTTTTGAGAGAGAGAGAGGAGAGAGAGAAAGTGGGGGAGGGGCAGAGAGAGAGAGAGGGAGACAGAGAATCTGAAGCACTGATAATGCAGAGCCGGTGTGGGGCTCGAACTCAGGAACCGTGAGATCATGACCTGAGCGGAACGCTTGACTGAGCCACCCAGGCGCCCCAGCATTGAGCATCCTGGGTTTTTAAAAAAAATTAAAAAATAAATTTTTTTTAACATTTATTTATTTTTGAGACAGAGAGAGAGAGAGCAGGAACAGGGGAGGGTCAGAGAAAGAGGGAGACACAGAATCTGAAACAGGCTGAGCAGTCAGCACAGAGCCCGGCGCGGGGCTCGAACCCACGGACCGCGAGATCATGACCTGAGCCGAAGTCTGACATTTAACCGACTGAGCCACCCAGGTGCCCCTAAAAAAAATTTTTTTTAATGTTTATTCATTTTTGAGAGAGAGAGAGAGAGAGAGAGAGAGAGCACAAGTGGGAGAGGGGCAGAGAGAGAGAATCCTAAGCAGGCTCCACACAGTCAGCAGGGAGCCCAATGTGGGGCTCGAACTCACCAACTGTGAGATTATGACCTGAGCTGAAGTCGGACACCTAACCAACTAAGACACCCAGGTGCCCCGAGCTTCTTATTTGAAGTGAAGGAAAAGTTTATTTCACCAGTTTCAGGAACAAGGTGAGAGGTGTGCTCTTGCCATTTCTAATCTACACTGTAATGGAGGTTCTAGCCTGTGCAATCAGCCAAAAAAAAAAAGAAAAAAGAAAGAAAGAAAGAAAGAAAAAGAAATGGAGTGGGGATTAAAAGCATGCACATTGGAGAGGAACAAGTTGAAACTGTCTTTAAAAATTTTTTTTTTTAGAGAGAAAGAGATAGTGTGTGAGCAGGGGAGAGGGACAGAGAGCGAGAGAGAGAATCTTTTTTTTTTTAAGTTTATTCATTTTTAAGAGAGAGAGAAAGAGAGAGGGAGGGAGGGGCAGAGGAAGAAGGAGAGACAGAATCCCAAGCAGGCTCAGAGATGTTAGCGCAGAGCCCAGCACCTGGCTCAAATCCAACGACCATGAGATCATGACCTGAGGGGAAATCTAAAGTCTGACACTTAACTGACTGATACACCCAGACGCCCCCAAACATTTATTCACAAACAACATGATCCTTTATGTAGAGAATCCTATCCTAAGGAATCCATTACAAAATAACTACTAAAACTGGTGAGTTTAGCAAGGTTTCAGGATACAAAATCAACAAACAAAATCCATTGCAGTTCTATATACTAGCAGTGAACAATCCAAAAGTAAAATTAAGAAAACAATTGCATTGACAATTGTATCCAAAAGAATAAAATACTTAGGAATAAATTTAACAAAAGCAACTCAAGATATGTGCACTAAAAACTTTGCTGAGAGGAATTAAAGATCTAAATAAATGGAGAAACTTTTTATGCTAATGGGAAAGACTCAATATTGGTAAGATGCCAGTTGTCCCCAAATTGATCTACAGATCCAGAGAAATCCCTAAGAAAATCCCAGAGGGCTTTGTAGAAATTGAGAAGCCTGGGGCACCTGGATGGCTGAGTTGGTTAAGCATCTGACTTTGGCTCAGGTCTTGATCTCATGGTTCATGGAGTCCAGTTCTGTGCTGACAGCTCAGAGCCTGGAGCCTGCTTCGGATTCTGTGTCACCCTCTCTCTCTGTCCCTCCCCCATTTGTGCTCTGTCTCTCACTCTCTCAAAAATAAAGAACAAAGGTGGAGAACTTCTACTACCTAATTTCAGAACTTTCCAAAAACCTACAGTAATCAAGACAGTGTGGTATTGACCAAAGGCATATAGATTGATAGAATAGTATTGAGAGTCTAGAAAGAAACCCTACATTCATGGCTAACTGATTTTTACAAAACTACTAAGAGAATTCAGTGGGAGGAAAGACAGTCTTTTCAACAAATGGTGCCAGGACAATTGACTATTCATACGCAAACTGTCAATTTAGACTGTTAGCTCACACCATACAGAAAAATTAACTCAAATGGGTCATAGACCTTTATGTAAACCTATAAAATGTTTAGAAGAAAGCATAGGAGAAAATCTTTGCAACCTAGAGGCAAAGAGTTCTTTAAAAAGACACTCAAAAGAGAAGTGCCTGGCTGGCTCAGTCAGAAGAGTATGAGACTCTTGATCTTGGGTGGTGAGTTCGAGTCCCATGCTGGGTGTAGAGATTACTAAAAAAATAAGCAAATGAAAACTTAAAAATAAAAAGACACCACAGGGCACCTGGGTGGCTCAGTTGATTAAGCATTTGACTTCAGCTCAGGTCATGATCTCACAGCTTGTGAGTTCGAGTCCAGCACTTGGTGAGCTCCAGCCCACTTCAGGTGAACACAAGCCCCACTTTGGGTGAGCCCTACTTCTCTCTCTGCCCCTTGTGGGATTCTCTCTCTCTCTCCCTCTCTGTCTCTGCCCCTCACTTACTTGCACCCTCTCTCTCTCTCTCTCAAAATAAATAAAGTAACAAAAAAAAAATAGGGGCTCAGTCGGTTGAGTATCCAACTCCTGATTTCAGCTCAGGTCATGATCTTGTGGTTTGTGGGTTCAAGCCCTGCATCGGGCTCTGCACTGATGGTGTGGAACCTGATTAAGATTCTCTTTCTCTGTCTCTCTCTGCCCTTCTCCTGCTCTTGCCCACACAATCTCTCTCTCTCTCAAAATAAATAAAGACACCACAAGAGCCTATAAAAGAAAAAAAGTTGATGAGTTGGACTTCATTAAAATTAAAAGTGTTTGTGCTTCAAAAGACACCACTAAGAGGAGTGTCTGGGTGGCTCAGTCTTCTGACTCCTTATCTCATCTGAGGTCTTAATCTTAGGGTCTTGAGTTCAAGCCCCGAATCTGACTCCACGCTGGGCATGGAAAAAAAAAAAAAAAACCTAGGCTAAACTAAAAAAAAGACACCTCTAAGAAAACAAAAAGACAGGGGTGCCTGGGTGGCTCAGGCGGTTGAGTGTCCGACTTCAGCTCAGGTCATGATCTCACAGTTTGTGAGTTCAAGCTCCGCGTCTGGCTCTGTGCTGACAGCTCAGAGCCTGGAACCTGCTTCAGATTCTGTGTGTGTGTCTGTCTCTGCCCCTCCCCTGCTCGTGTTCTGTCTCTTTCTCTCAAAAATAAGTAAACATAAAAAAATTTTTAATAAAAAAAGAAAACAAGCAGTGCTCATGAGGTGTTTCATATTTTTCCAGAAAAAAGTAATACCCATTAAAATGAAAACATTAGGGTGGCTCAGTCAGTTGAGTATCTTGATTTAGCTGAGGTCATGATCCCAGGGATCATTGCCCCGTGAGGAGCTCTACACTGAAAGTGGAGCCTGCTTGAGATTCTCTCTTACTTTCTCTGCCCTTTTCCCCTCCTTGCTCCCCCCCCGAAATGAAATGAAACGGGGGCACCTGGGTGGCTCAGTTGGTTAGGGGTCCAACTTCCACTCAGGTCATGATCTCATGGTTCGTGAATTCAAGCCCCGCATTGGGCTCTGTGCTGACAGCTCAGAGCCTGGAGCCTGCTTCAGAATCCATGACTTGGTCTCTTTCTGCCTCTCCCTGGCTCACGCTGTGTGTGTGTCTCTCTCTCTCTTAGAAAAATAAACATTAAAAATTTTTTTAAAATAAATGAAATGAAATAATGAAATGAAATGAAATGAATAAATTAGGGGCACCTGGCTGGTTCAGTTGGTAGAGCATGCAACTCTTGATCTCAGGGTGGGGAGTTCGAGCCCCACGTTGGGTGTCAAGATGACTTAAAAAAATAAAATCTTTATGGGGCACCTGGGTGGCTCAGTCGGTTGAGCATCTGATTCTTGATTTCAGCTCAGGTCATGATCTTGCAGTTCATGGAATCGAGCCCTGCACTGGGCTGCGTGCTAACAGTGTGGAGCCTGCTTGGAATTCTCTCTCTCTCTCCCTCTGTCTCTGCCCCTCCCCTGCTCATCTGCTTGCATTCTCTCTCAAAATAAATAAATACATTTAAAAAAATAAGAATAGAATCTTTGAAAAAATGAAAAAATGAAAAAAATACAGAAATATTTAATACGAAAAATAAAAAGTTCATGACCTAAAATTTCTATCATCTTCGGATAACCATACTGCAGACTTGATATATACCTGTCCAGTATTTATTTCAATGAATATTGTAAGATAAATATTGTTTCTCAGAAAAAAGAAAGAAAATGAAAAGACAAGCCATAGACCATTTTCAAACCACATATCTGATAAAAGACTCGTATCCAGAAAATACAAAGAACTCTTAAAAGTCAATAAGAACAGAGAAAGACAGATACCATATGGTTTCACTCTTATGTGGATCCTGAGAAACTTAACAGAAACCCATGGGGGAGGGGAAGAAAAAAAAAAGAGGTTAGAGTGGGAGAGAGCCAAAGCATAGGAGACTCTTAAAAACTGAGAACAAACTGAGGGTTGATGGGGGGTGGGAGGGAGGGGAGGGTGGGTGATGGGTATTGAGGAGGGCACCTTTTGGGATGAGCACTGGGTGTTGTATGGAAACCAATTTGACAATAAATTTCATATATTGAAAAAACAAACAGAAAAAAAGTCAATAAGAAGACAAACAACTCAATTTAAAAATGGGCAAAAGAGGGGCGCCTGGGTGGCTCAGTCGGTTAATAACCTGACTTCGGCTCAGGTCATGATCTGTCAGTTTGTGAGTTCAAGCCCCGTGTCAGGCTCTGTGCTGACAGCTTGGAGCCTGGAGCCTGCTTTAGATTCTGTGTCTCCTTCTCTCTCTGCCCCTCTCCCACTCACGCTCTGTCTCTCTCTCTCTCTCAAAAATAAATAAATTTTTTAAAAAATAAAATTAAGGGGCGCCTGGGTGGCGCAGTCGGTTAAGCGTCCGACTTCAGCCAGGTCACGATCTTGCAGTCCGTGAGTTCGAGCCCCGCGTCGGGCTCTGGGCTGATGGCTCAGAGCCTGGAACCTGCTTCCGATTCTGTGTCTCCCTCTCTCTCTGCCCCTCCCCCGTTCATGCTCTGTCTCTCTCTGTCCCAAAAAATAAATAAATGTTGAAAAAAAAATTAAAAAAAAATAAAATTAATTAATTAATTAATTAATAAAAATGGGCAAAAGATTTGAATAGATATTTCACCAAAAAAGATATAGGAATGGCTAAGAAGCACATGAAAACATAGCATCATTAGACATTAAGGAAATGAAAATTAAAACCAAAATAAGATGCCACAACATGCCATTTAGAAAGACAATAACCAAAAAGACAGATAATACCAAGCATTGGTGAGGCTGTGGAGAAACTGGAACCTTCATACATTGTTGGTAGGAATTAAAAATGGCATAGCCATTTTGGAAAGGAGTTTGACAGGTTTCTTGACAATTTACTCATAAACTAACCAGGTGACCTAGCAATTTCACGTAGGAATCTGTTCAAGAGAATAAAAACATGTGCGCAGAAAAACTCGTATGCCAATATTTATAGCAGCATTATTCATAATAACAAAAATCCAGAAACTATCCATATGTCCGTTAATGATGAACAGATAAACCAAATGTGGTGTATCTGATACACAATGGATTATTGTCAGCAATAAAAAGGAACAAAATACTGGCAACATGGATGGACCTCAAAAACATTACACTAAGTGAAAGAAGCTAGATACAGAGTTCCATATGTTGTATGATTCCATTTATATGAAATGTCCATACAAAGCAAATCCATAGAGACAGAAAGGTGAGTGGTTGCCTGGGACTGGAGTTTCAGAGTGGGCAGTAACTACTAGTGGGCTCTAGAGAAATTTTGGAGGTGATAGAAATTTTGGCTTGTGATGATGTTTGCACGAGTCTATAAATGTACTAAAACTCAGCGAATTGTACACTAACAATGGGTGTGTTATGGTATGTAGACTATACCTTAATAAAACTATGAAAATGTGCCCAGCGCCAGGAAAGATGGACAGGTTTTATCTTGCCCCAGCAGCCACAGCAACACCAATCAGTGTGTGCCTGGAAGCCAAGACCAGGGTTCACCCTGGTGCCATAGATGAGACAGAGAGAGAGAGAGAGAGAGAGAGCTGGGGAATGCTACAGCCACCACCCACCATTCCCCTGACCAGAGACTGTTGACTTCCCCAAGGACCTGCCATTAGAAACGTGAGAAACTTTTTCCAGAAGTCTTCACAACAAAATATTTCTTTTTCTTAGCTTGAAATCAGACATTTCCAGGCTTCCACAAATAGACCATGGTTTCTATGCTATCTCCTTATTTCCCCCCAAATCATTACCACTGACAAGTGGGATATGGTTGCACCAATTTCTTTTTTTTAATTTTTTTTTTTGAGAGAGAGAGAGCAAGAGCACAGGCGAGCAAGGGAGAGGCAGAGAGGAAGAGAGAAAGAGAGAAAGAGAGAGAGAGAGAGAGAGAGAGCGAATCCCAAGCAGGCTCCATGTCCATCACAGAGCCCGACTTGGGGCTTGCTCCCACGACCATTAGATCATGATCTGAGATGAAATTAAGAATCTGACACTTAACCATCTGAGCCACCGAGGCGTCCCTCATTCTTTTTTTCTCTAAACTAGAAGTTTGTTTCTCTTAATCTTCTTCACCTATTTCACCCATCCCTCTACTCTCCTCTCCTCTGGCAACCACCAGTTTGTTCTCTATGAGTCTGTTCTGTTTCTGTTTTGTTTTTTAGATTCCACAAAAAAGTGAAATCATATGGTATCTTCTTTATCTGACTTATGTCACTTAGCATAATACCCTCTAGGTCCATCTACGTTGTTGCAAATGGCAAGATTTCATTCGTTTTTATGGCTTAGTAATATTCCATTGTAATATACCACATCTTTGTTATCCATTCATCTATAGATGGACACTTGAGTTGCTTCCGTATCTTGGCTATTGCAAATAATGCTGCAGTAAATATGGGAGTATATATATATATATTTTCGAGCTACTGTTTTAGGTTTCTCTGGGTAAATACCAGCAGTGCAATTACTGGATCACATGGTTTTTCTATTTTTAATTTTTTGAGGAACCTCCATACTGTTTTCCACAATGGCTGCACCAATTTACATTGCCACCAACAGTGCATGAGGGTTCCTTTTTCTCCACACACTCCCCAACACCTGTTGTTTCTTTAAAAAAATTTTTTTTTAATGTTTATTTATTTTTTGAGAAACAGAGAGATTGCACAAGCAGGGGAGGGGCAGAGAGAGAGGGAGACAACAGAATCCGAAGCAGGCTCCAAGCTCTGAGCTTTCAGCACAGAGCCCAACGCAGGGCCCCAACTCACCAACTGCAAGATCATGACCTGAGCCGAAGTCAGACACCCAGCTGACTGAGCCACCCAGGCACCCCAACACCTGTTGTTTCTTGCCTTTTTGATAGTAGCCATTCCAGCAGATGTGAGGTGCTCTCTCATTGTAGTTTTGATTTGCACTTCCCTGATGATGAGTGATGTTGAGTGTCTTTTCATATGTCTGTTCTTCATACCCATTCTTGCTTTCTTCTCTGGACCTCTGGAGTCCCGGAGGATGACATGGCTATATTCTGAGATTATGTCCTTCCTGCTTTTTTTTTATGTGAAAAATGTCCTTTATTTCATAAAATTATGGTGGGAATAGTTAGAAGTTGAAGCTTTCTTACTTTTTGAATGTCTTAACTTGGGGAAATTGAAAATTGGCCAACCTCTGCCCCCTCCCACATATTCACATACATGGCTACACCTGTTTTTGAGGGGGGGGAGATTCATTAGTCCATAATTCATTTGACTAGTATCCACATTATATATCTAAAATTTCTTACACTGTAGAAATTTATGTAGTATTTATCATAAAGTAATTGATAACAAAGTCACCCATATTCTCCATATCATCTCTAAGAAAGGCAACCTTTGCAGAAGGGTGGATCTGCTAAAGGAACAATAGGAAAAAACATAATTATAGCTACAAGTTGGGTCCTGTGCCAGGCATCGCCTCAAGGAAATGGCCAGAGGCAATCTTGGATGAATGAAATAGAGAAGTAGGGGCACCTGGGTGGCATCCCACTCTTGATTTCAGCTCAGGTCAATCATGTTTCATAGGATCAAGCTTCGTGTCGGGGTCTGAGCGTGAAGCCTGCTTGAGATTCTCTCTCTCCCCCTCTGCCCTTCTCCCCTGCTTGTGCTCTCTTTCAATCTCTCTAAAATAAAACTTCAAAAGTTGAAGGTGCCCAGCACACCAGGGCAAGCTGGGGAGCAGGAATCCCTGCCTTTCAGCGCTGAGAGCACTTCTAAGAAAGTGGATGTCCTGTATTTGATTTTACGTTTTCTGCTGTGTGGCTCAGGGCTATCGTCCTTCTCCTGTGGCCCCACAAACACACAGCAATAGAGAAAAGAACAACAATTCTGGATGCAGTGGGATTCGAGGCAGAGGTGACCACAAGGAGGTACTATCTAAGCGGTAGCTGCCAAGATGTAAATAACATGTAATGTAACAGTGCTGCTGCTGCTGCTGCTGCTGATGATGATACTGATGATGGCAGAAAAATACAATGTAGAAAAACTTGGACTCTTGGCTATGGAGGTCTTGTTTATTCAACTGTATGGGATCTAATCCCAACTGCTAATGTTAAAATTTTGTTCTCTGGTGGCCCTGTTCTTTGCTTTCTACCTTTTTAAAAACTGTTTCCAGAATGTATGTGTCTCTGGTCTGAATACGATAAGGGGAATAGCTTTCCCCGCCTGCATGGGTTTAGCCCTGATTCTGCTCTTTATCTTGCATGCCTGTGCCCTTTCCCAGTGATGATTTTCTGGAGAGGAGAGGCCAGGCATTTTATTATCCTTACGCATTGCCTGGCAAACTGCCATGTGCAGGAAGGTATTTAATAAACGTTTTTTGAAAAACAATTTGTAACCTCTTTGGAATCATCGCAGAACTGCAAGCAAACAAACACCGGTAGAATCCAGTGGCTGATTAAGGCCTAAAACATGAGCAATTTCTTTTTCGTTTATTTTTTTATTTTGAGAGAGCAAGAGAGAGTACAAGCCAGGGAGGGGCAGAAGGGAGATCCCAAGTAGGCTCTGCGCCTTCTCCATCAGCACCATCAGCACAGAGCCCTACTCAGAGCTCAAACCCATGAACCTTGAGATCATGACATAAGCCGAGATCAAGAACAGGAGGCTTAACTGACTGAGCCACCCAGGCGCCCCAAACATGGACAACTTCTACTATGAACATTTCAAACACGTGTCAACTGGTTAGTAAAGAAAATAATTTAAAAAAAATGAATCTTCAGCAAGATCCCAATATGTTTTCCCCTGTGATTCCAGTGGAACCTTGACTTTGGTTATTCATCCTCCCTGAGCATGGCAGCAGGAATCCCTTCTAGGCGCAGGCACTGCCGAAAGGTGGCCTTCAGGTCACTCTGTGAAAGGAGGTAGCAGACGCAGTTTCTGGTTGAAGAGCCTCAACCTCAGTTCCAGAGGCACTGATTCCTTCTCTCTTACAGGAAGGTGAAGGGTGGCGCCTCTGGGAGCAGAGGGCAACTGTGGGGAGAAGCGGGAGCAGGAGGAGCAGGGAGCAGGAGGAGCAGGGGGAGCAGTGGGGAGCAGTGGGAGCGGGAGGAGAACGGAGAACGGTGGGGAGCAGGGGGAGCAGCAGGGAGTACTGAGAGCAGGGGGAACAGTAGAACAGCCTGGAGTAGTGGGAGCAGGGGGAGCAGGGTAAGCAGTGTAAGCAGCCCCAGTGGGAAGCAGCAGGCAGCAGCTGGGAAGAAGCTAAGCAGAAAGAGCAGAACAAGCAGGGGTAGCAGCGGGGAGCAGGGGGAACAAAGGGGAGCAGGGGAGCAGCGGAGAGTAGGGGGAGCCTGGGGAGTAGGGGGAGTAGGGGGAGCAGGGGGAGGAGCGGGGAGGCTCCTCCCAGTTGTCGTGCAATTAGAAAGCCAGTGATTTATCAGAAGGCAGAAGACTCACAGGACCAGGCCAGGGTTCCCTTTGTTCCACCTCTTTTCCCATGCCAGAACCAAAGAAAAAGGCACGTTGAATGACAAGAGTTAATGGTGTCAAACAAATAGCAAAAGAGAGGCTTCTCAGTCTGTGATGGGAACTGTGTGCTGTTTGGCCTGGGCCTGAAGTTCATGGTGCCTTGGGCAAACCGCCCATGCCTACTGGAGTGAAATCCAAAACTATTAGACCAGGGAAATCTGAATTAGGGTCTGAGAGACAAACGGAGTGCCCTCCATATTTACAGGAAAGCAGTACATTATCCATCAGGCACATACCATATACCTTCCTCCATCTTTTGGTCTGACCTGCCCCAAATGCTGTGGAGGGAACACAGAAATATGAGTCACTCTTTGTTCCTGTCCTCATATTGCTTCCAGCCTTCCGGGAAGCAGGGGACTCATCCCCGTACTGTCCAAAGAGAGAACTAGCCTAGTGAGGGAGTGAGGGCCAGAGCTGGGAATCAGGAGGAGGGCAATGTGTGACTGAGCAAGCAGGGACTAGGGGACGAGTGACATGCCTTAGAACTACTGGCAAATAATACGTCACTTGCAATAATACCCCCTTGTAAATAATAAATCACTCACAGGTAAAAATGTGCTCACTTCATCTATGCATCAGCATCTGACTGTTAAGGCGTGAGGTTCAATTCTCTAGTCCGCAATTTATATTCAGATGATTGTTCTCATATTTGAATTGAGAAAATTATTTGGGTGAAACAAACTATGTGTTTCATCTCTAGTGATGTCAGTTGATTTTCCTTCCCTCAGCTGCCCTCCCTCCACCCCATCCTCTCCTCCAGCTCAGGCACTCTACATTACCATTATTTTCTGGAATGTCTCCCTAACTAGCAATGAACTAGAAAATGTGGGTCTCATTTGTTTTTGTACTCTGTCCCCCACCCCAGGGGGCTCAGCACTGGCAGGCCCTATGTAATGGGGTGGACTGTGGGGTACTGGAGACTGGGGGAGTGCATCATTCACACGTTCATTTATTCACTCATGCAATAGCCATTTCGGGTTCCCCCCCCCCAGTTTTGTGGTTTATGCCTTAGTGTTATTTATTTATTTATATTTGTTTGTTTGTTTTTAAGTTTATGTACTATTGCGATTCAGATCTCTCTGAATCTCAGTTTCCTTGCTAGTAAAATGGGGACAAAATAGCTATCTTGTGGGTTTGTCATGAAGGTTTAGAGCAGAGGATATAGATAAAGCATCCAGCAGAACGTGCAGCATGTAGCAGATGTGCAACAGGCATCTGATGGCGTAGAGATACCTCAGTAATTCATCAGGTCAATCCCCCTGTCCTAAGCAGGGACAGATCTCTTGTGTGCGAAGGCATCGAGGACAGCTGACCGAACCAGCATCTGCAATCTGGATTGCAATCCACGATTGCAGGCCATCAGACCGTATTTCACAAGTTATACAGTCTGCCAAAAGGGAAATTGATCCTGAAAGTTTCAACCTGTGGATGCGGAGACGGGCCAATCTGCACCCTGAGTTTGGGGAAGGGACCACTGATGGTGCTCTGGTTGGTTTAGTTACCACCTCTCGCCACTGGCAGCAGCTTCACATTCTATAATAAGAGGGAAGATTTGGTGTTAGGGTCCCAAATTTCCCTGGAAGTGAGCAGATCAGATTTACCCAAGCAGGGAAATGCTCAATGCTCAATTCTGTGCCTAAAATAGAATCAAAATTATGGAGACTGAAAAATCCCACATTTTTGTGGAGTTCGCCAAATTCAGGAAGCATAGTTAACTGTATTTTAAAAGACACAATGCTGTATGATGTCCTTTTTTTTAACATTTATTCATTTTTGAGAGACTGAGAGAGACAGAGCATGACTAGGTGAGGGGAAGAGAGAGAGGGAGACAGAGTCTGAAGCAGACTCTAGGCTCTGAGCTGTCAACACAGAGCCTGACACGGGGCTCGAGCCTATGAAACATGAGGTCATGACCTCAGCCGATGTCAGACACTTAACCCAGTGAGCCACCCAGGAGCCCCATATGATATCCTTTTTAAAAAAGATTTTATTTTATTTTTTTAAAGTTGATTTACCTTGAGAGAGAGAGAGAGAGAGAGAGAGAGAGAGCATGAGAGAGAGAAGGGAAGAGGCAGAAAGAGAGGGAGAGAGAGAACCCCAAGCAGGCTCCCCCCTGCCACCAGAGAGCCACACATGGGGCTCAAACTCACAAACCATGAGATCATGATCTGAGCTGAAATCAAGAGACGGACAGTCCACAGACTGAACCACCCAGGCACCCCTAGAAGATTTGATTTTTAAGTAATCTCCACATCTAATGTGGGGCTCGGGGTCCCCAAGATGGAGAGTTGTATGCTCCACCTATTTAGCCACCCAGGTGCCCTGTAATATGTCTTTAGAATTCGATAGTGGCTGCCAGGGCCTGGCAGGAGGAGAGAGGTGAAGGGAATGGGGAGACGTTGGTCAAAGGGTACAAACTTCCAATTATAAGATGAGTAAATTCTGGAGATCCAAGGCACAGCATGGTGATTATAGTTGACAATACTATATTGTATACTTGACGTTTGCTAAGAGAATAGAAATGAAGTGTTCTCTACACACACACACACACACACACAGTAGCTCTATGAGGTGATGGGATGTGTTAGTAACTTGATTGTGGTCCTCATTCCACAATGTATCATCTATCAAACCATCACTTTGTACACCCTAAATATATACTGCTTTTATTTGTCAATTCTCTCTAAGTAAAGCTGGAAAGAAAAAAGAATGAGATAGTTTATAAACTTTAATCATGAATCTCTTGTTTTGGAGCCAAGCAATCAATTCTTGCCTGCTGACCTGTCCATTTTCACCTCTGGATGGAAGCCCTGTGAGGGCAGCAGCTCTGCTCAGGTTTTTTAACCACCAGGCTGAACGCAGTGCCTGGGACAGAGCTGGCACTCAAAAATATTTGTTGAATGAATACATTTTGGTTCGGCGGATCTAATGCATTCTACAAATTTTATAACCCTCTCGTGCCTAAGATTGAATCCTGAACTCTTGTGCAGTTACTCACTGAACTATTTGAGGAAAATAATTAGGTACTGAGGATGGTGGTGTCACCTACCAAATCACTTCAGCGACAATATTAGGTTTTTCCCCCTTGAGGTCCCTGACCAATCCGCGGCTCTATGAGCCACACAAATACGCATGCTCCTGTCTGTGTGTGAGTATGCATGTGAAGTATATACATACATTCGTTTGCCAGAGTTTCTGGAGATCTCTCAGCCATGTGGCTCACCTTTCCCTCTGCAACCTGGGGATGTATTTCAGTTACCTTTTTTATGTTTATGTATTTTTGAGAGAGAAAGAGCGGGAGAGGGGTTGAGAGAGAGGGAGACAGAGGATCTGAAGCAGGCTCTGCACTGTGTGTGAGACAATGAGCTGAGCCAAAGTTGGATGCTTAACTGATTGAGCCACCCAGGTGCCCCTCAGTTTCCTATTTCAATCAGTGTTGGACAAAAACCTACTCATTGCTTAATCAAAATATGAAATGGAAAGTCTCAGCCCGAAAGTCAGTGCTCATGTGGGCAGAGAAATAAAAGACCTTCTTTTTAAAAAAAAATTTTTTAATGTTTATTTATTTTTGAGACAGAGGGAGACAGAGTGCGGGGGGGGGGGGTCAGAGAGGGAGACGCAGAATCTGAAACAGGCTCCATGCTCTGAACTGTTGGCACAGAGCCCAACGCGGGGCTCGAACCCACAAACGGTGAGATCATGACCCGAGATGAAGTCAGATGCTTAACTGACTGAGACACCCAGGTGCCCCTAAAAGACCTTCTTAATGACACTGCATTAGAGAATGTCTTTGAAAGTCTTCAGCAGAAATCACACCTTTGGAAGAGGAGGGGTTTCCTCTCACCCAATGCCAACAAGTTACTGATGGAAATTACAATGTGTGTTTTTAAAAATATTTTTATTTATTTATTATTTATTTTTATTTTATTTATTGCTACTTTATATTTGCCCCTCCCCCACAGAGTATAAGCGGGGGAGGGGCACAGAGAGAGGGACAGAGGATCTGAAGCAGGCTCTGAGCTGACAGGCTGATAGCAGTGAGCCTGATGTGGGGCTTGAACTCATGAACTGTGAGATCATGACCTGAGCCAAAGTCAGATGCTCAACCAACTGAGCCACCCAGGTGCCCCACAATGTGCTTTAACATTGTGGATTTAACTTGAAATCAAGAAAAAATTCCAACTACTCTTTGACAATGTAAAGTACTCTGTAACATGCTGAGTGAATGTATTAAAATAATCAGGCAATTTTAACACTTTTCTCTCTGATTTTGAAAAATGCTGTTTCTACACTTATTTTTTGTTAATGTTTATTTAAGTACTCTATATCCAACATGGGGCTAGAAATCACAACCCCAAGATCAAGAGTCAGTGCTCTTTGGACTGAACCAGCCAGGTGTCCCTTTCTACATTTAAACTTATACATTACTAAGGGCACCTGGGTGGCTCGGTCAGTTAAGCATCCAACTCTTGATTTGGGCTCAGGTTATGATCTCACGGTTCATGAGTTTGAGCCCCATGTCTGGCTCTGTGCTGACAGCATGGAGCCTGCTTGGGATTCTCTCTCACTCCCTCTCTCTCTGCCCCTCCCCTGCTTGTGCGCGCTCTCTCTCTCTCTCTCTCTCTCAAAATAAATAAATAAAAAAACCTACAGCACTAGGGGCGCCTAGGTGATTCAGTGGGCTGAGTGTCTGACTCTTAAGTTTGGCTCAGGTTATGGTCTCAAGGTTGTGGGATCAAGCCCTGTGTCAGGCTCTGCGCTGGGCTTGGAGCCTGGTTGGTATTCTCTTTCTCCCTCTCCCTCTGCCCATTCCCTGCTTGTACTCTTTCTCAATAAACAAACAAACAAACATATACAGCACCTTCATCTTGGTTATTCACACTAATAACTAGGTATTCAAATTATATACCATCACTTGTCCATAATATACCTTGTAGCGCCATTTCTCTAGCGAAGCCTCATAATTGCTTAAAGAAGCCTTTCTTTGTTTTTGGATTTTCCAGTAGTTATCACTGCAATTTCCAAGACAGCAAAGGCTACTACTGACTTTTAATCTGGGGAAAGAGAATTGAAGCCGACAAGTGTTGAGTGTCACACTGGGACTCCCAGCCCTGGGAGACTGGAGGGTCCGTCTCCTTGTGGTAGTTCCAGGCCTCCCAAGGATCGGGCCTTTAGCCACCAAAACAAAATTTGCTCTTGAGGAACACTGCCAGGTCCACTCAGCCCTGGTCAGGGAGAGAAGAACTGTGTCAGTTCAGTTGCTGTTGCAATGTAACTACAGAACATAGTGGCTTTGAACTACAACTGTGTATGGTGAGCTGGGATCAGCTGGTGGTTCCTCTCTTAGAGTTTCCTCTGCTCTCTCTTGGCTGTAGTCAACTGGAGGGTTGGCTCACAAGTCTGGTGGTTGGTGCTGGCTGTCATCAGGGGTGTCTTGGTTCTCTGCCACACCTCCTCTCAAGAAGCCAGGTCGGCTTCCTCACCAGGAGGGCTCAGAGCCCTGCTCCACTATGGCCAAGGCTGCATCCTTCTTGAGGACTAGTCTCTGGATCTCACATAATGGCACTTCTGCTGTATGCTGTTGGTCACAGCAAGTCACAAGGCCAGCCTAGTTTCAAGGGGTGAGGAAACAGACTCCAGCTCTGGATATGGTAGCTGCAAAATCACATTGCTAAGGGGCAGGACTGCAGATACGGGGGAATGTTTGTGGCCATATCTGTTCATCTGCCAGGGCTGCCATTACAGAATACCACAGACTGGTTGGCTTAAACAAGAGAAATATATTTTTCTCACAGCTCTGGAGGGTGGAAGTCCAAGATCAAGGTGATGGAGTTTTGGGGTGATGGTGGGGTTCAGAGCCAATGGCCAAGAAAGAATTCTTGAAGACATCTTTGGTGCAGAAAGGTGATTTTATTAAAGCACGGGGACAGGACCCGTGGGCAGAAAGAGCTGCACTGGGGTTGGGAAGAGTGACTGATTATATACCTTCAGGTTGGGAGGGGGTTAGGGACAGCATAAGTCTCTAAGGAATTTTAGGAGCCAGGTTTCCAGGACCTTGAGGGGCTAGCTGTTGTTAGGAAAACGTCATTTAATACTGTTTAGTAAAACCTCAGTCATGAGAGCCTTCAGATATGTATATCAGGGGCCATATGCTTAGAGTATAATTGCCAACATATACTTGGGGGTTAAACATAAAGGAGGTTTGCAAAGGAAGTTTTCTGTGTTTGCACAGGATCCTGGGGGGTCGGGATAATGTTAAGCCAAGATTCCTTTTGCCCCTAGCAAAGTGTCATCATCGAGGCAGTTGAGTTCCTAGAAGAAGGTCACTCTGCCTGTTTGAAAGACTCGTCAATGGGCTGTAGGCAGTAAGGGAATATAATTTTTCATTTGCCTTTGTTTCCCACATCACCATGGCAAGCACTTAAACTCCCTTACATCTTGATGAGGGTGATATTAGGGCTCCAGGAAACAGAGTCTATAGGTGTCTGGAGATTAGGCTATGGATTAGATTGCCTTTTATTTGCAGTATACTGTGACTTTACTAAGTTGTCCATAAACTGAAGGAGACTCCTGTCCTGCACGACTGTGATCTCTATCAGTCAACCATTTGCTTTCTTTCCTTTCCCCTGTTCTTGGGCAGCCGGAGTGTCTGAGGAATATCACACATATCCCACCTTGAGGGGGAGGGTGCTGTTAGCCTGTACTTTGCCCTCAGCTTGCTCAGCGCTCCCTCATCAAAGGTGTTGGCAAGTCTGGTTTCTCTTGAAGTCTCTCTCCTTGGCTTGCAGATGGCCACCTTCTCACTGTGTCCTCACGTGGCCTTTTCTCTGTACACAAACCTCTGGTGCCTCTTCCTCCCCCTTTTTTTTTTTTTTACTGCCTTAATATATATTATTTGTTTTTTTTTAATGAAATTTATTGACAAATTGGTTTCCATACAACACCCAGTGCTCATCCTAAAAGGTGCCCTCCTCAATACCCATCACCCACCCTCTCCTCCCTCCCACCCCCCATCAACCCTCAGTTTGTTCTCAGTTTTTAACAGTCTCTTATGCTTTGGCTCTCTCCCATTCTAACCTCTTTTTTTTTTTTCTTCCCCTCCCCCATGGGTTCCTGTTAAGTTTCTCAGGATCCACATAAGAGTGAAACCATATGGTATCTGTCTTTCTCTGTATGGCTTATTTCACTTAGCATCACACTCTCCAGTTCCATCCACGTTGCTACAAAAGGCCATATTTCATTTTTTCTCATTGCCACGTAGTACTCCATTGTGTATATAAACCACAATTTCTTTATCCATTCATCAGTTGATGGACATTTAGGCTCTTTCCATAATTTGGCTATTGTTGAGAGTGCTGCTATGAACATTGGGGTACAAGTGGCCCTATGCATCAGTACTCCTGTATCCCTTGGATAAATTCCTAGCAGTGCTATTGCTGGGTCATAGGGTAGGTCTATTTTTAATTTTCTGAGGAACCTCCACACTGCTTTCCAGAGCGGCTGCACCAATTTGCATTCCCACCAACAGTGCAAGAGGGTTCCCGTTTCTCCACATCCTCTCCAGCATCTATAGTCTCCTGATTTGTTCATTTTGGCCACTCTGACTGGCGTGAGGTGATACCTGAGTGTGGTTTTGATTTGTATTTCCCTGATAAGGAGCGACGCTGAACATCTTTTCATGTGCCTGTTGGCCATCCGGATGTCTTCTTTAGAGAAGTGTCTATTCATGTTTTCTGCCCATTTCTTCACTGGGTTATTTGTTTTTTGGGTGTGGAGTTTGGTGAGCTCTTTATAGATTTTGGATACTAGCCCTTTGTCCGATATGTCATTTGCGAATATCTTTTCCCATTCCGTTGGTTGCCTTTTAGTTTTGTTGGTTGTTTCCTTTGATGTGCAGAAGCTTTTTATCTTCATAAGGTCCCAGTAATTCACTTTTGTTTTTAATTCCCTTGCCTTTGGGGATGTGTCGAGTAAGAGATTGCTACGGCTGAGGTCAGAGAGGTCTTTTCCTGCTTTCTCCTCTAAGGTTTTGATGGTTTCCTGTCTCACATGCAGGTCCTTTATCCATTTTGAGTTTATTTTTGTGAATGGTGTGAGAAAGTGGTCTAGTTTCAACCTTCTGCATGTTGCTGTCCAGTTCTCCCAGCACCATTTGTTAAAGAGGCTGTCTTTTTTCCATTGGATGTTCTTTCCTGCTTTGTCAAAGATGAGTTGGCCATACTTCCTCCCCTTTTTTTAATGTTTATTCATTTTTGAGGGGGGAGGGGCAGAGAGAGAGGGAGACACAGAGTCTGAAGCAGGCTCCAGGCTCTGAGCTGTCAGCACAGAGCCCAACATGGGCCTCAACCCACGAATGGTGAGATCATGACCTGAGCTGAAATCAGATGCCTAACTCTAACCAACTGAGCCACCCAGGCATCCCTCTCTTCTTTTTGTAAGGACACCAGCCCTATTGGATAAGGGTCCCGCCTTTGTGACCTCATTCAACCGTAGATATCTCTTAAAAGTCCCCATCTGCAAATACAGTCACATTAGGGGTTAGGGCCTCAACATATGAATTTTCAAAGGACACAATTCAGTCCATAACGCTCATCTTTGCAAACAACCTACCCAAGTGCACTTGGTTACAAACCAATTACAAGATATTTTACTCCAATTGGTTGTTTGATTTCAACACGTGGTTTCCTTCATCTGGGAAAATAAATCTGGGATGAGGCTCAGAAGCCGCCTGGCCACTCACTGCACCCTACCTGGCACCTATTTTTACTCTTTGTGGAACCCAAACTGCTAGGGCGTTCAGGGATTTCACAAGCAGATATTCACAGCCTGATTCAGGAGGGAGGAGAGATTCTGTTTGGTACCTGGCCTCACTCATTGCCAGATACCCCACACCACTATAATTCTTTTATAATTCAAATTTTACATAGGAGTTCATCTATCTTTGATAAGACTATGACTAATTAATCAGAAAAAAACCCACTAAATCCCTGCCCTCCCAAATGTCCCATCCTTCCCTGCTGTGGAGCTAGACCCCAGACCCAGACTCCTATTTGCAAACATTGACAAAGTATCTTTCAGTCACAAATCAAAGAAAATCAAGAGAAAAAAAAAACTTGAGAAGGTTTTGCTTCGACTTTAAAAGACCATCGTTGGCAAAAAAAAAAAAAAAGAAAGAAAGAAAAAAAAAAAAGAAAGAAAGAAAGAAATAGACATTAAAACTTCCTGACTAACTTGCAGGACTCAAGCAAGCATATGTGCATATCTATCACCCCATTTCCTAAAAGCTCCATTGATCATAAAATTATAAACGCACACACTGTGTTTTCCCATAGCTGCCAAACCTAGCAAATAAACAAAAACCAATTTTTTTTCAAGTTGCTTGTAATCAAGGTCTAAACTGGGGTTGATGATGAAATCTGTGTAATTTAAAGGGCTACAGATGAACAACGAAAACTACATTTCTTGCAGGTTTTTTAAAATATTTTTTAATATTTATTTATTTTTGGGAGAGAGAGAGAAAGAGAGACAGAGCATGAGTGGGGGAGGGCCAGAGAGAGAGGGAGACCCAGAATCAGAAGCAGGCTCCAGGCTCTGAGCTGTCAGCACAGAGCCCAAAGCAGGACTCAAATTCATGAACCGTAAGATCATGACCTGAGCCTAAGTTGAACACTTAACTGACTGAGCCACCCAGGTGCCCCTCTTGGAGGTTTCCTTTAAGCACTTTATTTTAGATAGGCTCGTTCTTTTATTCAGAGGCTAAAGATTGTCTTTAGTTCCCCTCCAGTCCTCTTCAATTGTATCACTTTGGGGTGTATTTATTGCCTGTTGGGCTATACCATAGTATATTAGGGCAAGATCCCAAATGAAAGCAATTCACCTCTCACCAACAATGGCCCCCAGGGGGGAAGATACTAAACTGAAGTATATAATGTTATAAACCCAGCCACCATCAGAAACATCCAGTGATGACAAAGTACCCCGACCCAGTACGCCACACACCCATACACACACTTAAAATAACAATCTTCCCAGGATCAGAGCTGACGCAGAGGTCAGCTTGTGTTTTCAGCAGTGGAGGCAGCGCTGGCCATAGATTTGGAGTTTCCAAGCAAATTAAGGGAAATGTGCCCCACCTGGTGAAGGCAGGGGGCTCAGGGCTCAGGCTTCCTAAAATTGAGATCACCATGTGAAATTATCAACAGTTACTTGCCTTTCAGCATGTAACTGACCCAGGACAGTGAACCGAAGCCCCACGCCTCCATCTACATCATCTACATCCTTATGAATCATGTATTTATTATTTGTATGTATTTTATAATGCACATATATATGCTTAAATTTTAATTTACATACATATATAATGTAAAAATTGCAAACTTTAAGACAGGTAACTGGCTAGATCACCTACGATGTATATTAAATTTTTTTAACGTTTATTCATTTTTGAGAGAGAGTGAGAGAGCAAGCAGGGGTGGGGCAGAGAGAGAGAGAGAGAGAGAGAGAGAGAGAGAGGGAGGGAGACACAGAATCCAAAGCAGGTTCCAGGCTCTGAGCTGTCAGCACAGAGCCCGAGGCAGGGCTCGAACTCACGGATGTGAGATCATGACCTGAGCCTAAGTCGGCGCTTAACAGACTGAGCCACCTACGTATATTAAATAACACATGTCAATCACAATGATCCTGTCCCCTCTGGTTCGAAAACTGGGGAAAATATTTATTCTCTTAAACATATTTTGTCAAAGTCCTCGCCATGAGGGATGTTGTCAATTTTGTACCCATCTGTCAGAGGAGTAAAATTAATGATTTTAGCACACTGAACCCAAAGACCACAGATGTTCACTCTGCAATTTATGGTATTGGGAGAGCCAGACAACCAACCTGTGCCCGTCCTACTGCGGCTTAATTTTATTTTATTAAAGTAACTTAGAGTATTTCCTAGAACCCAAACTCAGAGAATACTTTCTATTCTGCGTTAACTAGAGAATAAATGCACCCAAGAACAACTGGGTACGGGCAGGAAAACCCTACTGGCTTTGTTAGAGTTTACAATTTAGCGTTTATACAGGGCATCATGGCCCGGTATGTCATCTCACTAACCCCCAACAGGAAGCACCACCTTTTTACAGGTGAACCAACTGACCCTCCCGAGATGGTATTCGAACCCGCCATCCGAAATCTCCAAAGCCTCGCTTCAGTGGCTGGGCACCCGGGTCTGGCACCCACTGCACATGCCCGAGCCCGTGACCAATGGGAGACCGGCGCGCGCGAGCGGAGGCGGGCTGTTAGGCTCTGAGACCCAAGCGGAATTCTACCACCGACCAATAAGAGCCCACGGCAGTCTCTGATTCCCCAGCCCTGAGCCAATTGGAGGTTCCGGTACAATGACAGAGGCTTCTAAGGAATCGAGGGGGTTGAGAGTGGTTAAGATGGCGGATGCGAGAGAGGTTGAGGGCGCGACCAGAGCGCAAGGCACGCCTGAGGCGGGTGGGAGTCGGGAGGACGGGACGGGAATCTTGGGACAAGCAAGATTGCGACATTCCCCTCTCCATTAGGGGTGAGGCAGCTGTCGCAATCCTCCCCCACAAACAAATGGTATGTTGTAAGGTGGCCATCTCCTTTCTAGTGGTATGATCCTGGGCGGACTGCTCCATTTTGCGTTCCTCCCCACACCAGCAGTGGTGCTTTCCAGGCTGCAGCGTTATGGCTGTTTGGGGCTCACAGTCAAGGGTGTCAGCACAAGTGGATGTTCCTAGAGTCACACACACAGGGGTTTGGACACGCAAGGGGTCACACACACTCGGGTGTGTACAATTCTGGTGTCACAGACTAGGGAATGGACACACACATTGGGGTGCACGGAGGTAGCGGGCACCTGTCTAGGGAGAGTTGTGACTTTGAGGTTGTGGACAGGGTAGGGACTTGGAGGGGACACAAACCTAGAAGGGGGTAGGAGGGCTTGCCTGGTGGTGTTTTCCTGTGCTGGGCCTGGGGGAGTAGGGCAGGAAACAAGTGGTGGGTGGCACCTCCCAGGTTGGCCGGCAGGGCGCCAGGAACATGTCACAGCCCTGGAGGAGTCTGGCCAGGGCCCACGGAATGGCTCTCTGAGATGGTCTTTGCATCTCAGGGATGCAAGGGAAAGTTGAAAAAGGGCAGTGGGAAGGTGGTCGTGTACCCTGGGTCTCTGACCGTCCACCAATTAAAGTGCAAAGGAGGAGGGTGAGGAAAGGAAGGGGGAGAGGGTGGGAGAATGCTAGGCTGAAGGGATGATAGTTCGGTTATCCAAGTCACTGCTGTTTCATAAAAACAACTATGCATGATTATAACATGTTAAGCCCTGTCCTAATCACTTTGCATGAATTATCTCATTTAGCCTTCAAAACAACATTAACTGCTATTATCTTCACTTTACGGATGAGACAAGGGAGGCACTGAGAGGTTCCCAGACTTTTAACAGCTGGTAAGTGGCACAGCCAGAGCCAGAGCCGGAGCTAGGCTGTAAGGCCCCAGAATCTGTGGTTCCAACCACTGAGCCATTCTTCTCTCAAATCTTTTTCTTCTTTTTCTTTTTTAATGTTAGCTCTAAGTCCAACATGGGGTTTGAACTCATGACCCTGAGGTCAAGAGTCACCTGCTCGTACTGACTGAGCCAGCCAGGCACCCCACCACTGAACCATTCTTATCTTTTCAGGTATCTCTGCTTTTCTGTGCACCCCCGGTCCTTACTCCATCCCCATCAGGACTAGAAATCAGCCCCTCTCCTGAGAACCCCTAAGGTACCCATTTGCCTATAACATCCATGAACAGTTTAGACACCCTTTGTGGGAGAGGCTGGCCCCTGCACACTCTTGAGTTCTTTTCTTCCCCCTTTCCCTAGGCAGGAGGGGTGAAGAGAGGACAGGGGAGCCTTGTGGACAGCGGGCAGTAAATCACAGCATAGATAGCTGGACTGTACGATGATTACTCAACAAATGCTGACTGAGCTGCATGCAGGGTCTTGTGCTAGGGTGGTGGGGATACTGGCAAAGAACCAGACAGACAAGGGTCATGTTCCTTCCTGACCTGGGGGTGTGTTTTGGGAATTCCTGGTAGGCAGACTTCGGTTGTCACAATGATGGGGGTGCTTTGGCATTGAATGGGGGGGGGTGGCTAGGATGCTGGGTCCCACACCACCAACCCTTGTAATGTACCTGAATGTCATTCCAGGGTCAGATGGTTGGGAACTGCCGTTTCCTTAGGCCTGTCCCTAGGAAGCACCCCTCAGTCAGGGGTACAGAGGACCAGGAGAGGCAGGGAAGGAAGGGGAGAAGGATGGCATGGAAAAGGACATTTTGCCATCTTGGCCTCAGTTTGGTCTTATGGGACAGCAGTAGGGCCCCCCAGTAGGGCCCTACCTGTGCCTACTTCTCCTCCATGGACTCAGTCATGTGGTAGGACCAAAGTGGGGAAAACACCCCATGTCTTATCACTGACTGTGTCTTATTTCCTACTCAGGGCTTGAGGTGTGGCAATCAGGATCTTGTAGGCAAGATCCTCTCAGAATAAAGCAAAATAAGCACAGGATATAAACAGGAAATGGTTCTCCATCTGGTGACCCCGGCGGGGGGGGGGTGTGTGTGTGTGTGGAGGGACATCAGGATGGTCTAAGTTATTGGTTATATCCTGGTTCTGGGGGGTTCCTGGGTATTCACTGGATTGCTAAGAAGTGAGTTTGAACCACTGCTCCCAGCTGTGGTGGACTGGTATTGGACCTACCCTCCTGCTGCGAACCATAAAAGCCAAATTGAGGTTTTTGTGCTTTTAAGTCTTTTTGAAGGTCCTGGAGAGCAAATTACCTTTGAGGTCCTCACTTCACCAAGTACTGTCATCCAGTGCAGAAAAGCACTGCATCAATGGGAATACATAAAAGTAAAATAAACCAGCTCCAAATTATTAATGCAGGTCAACAAAGTAATTCAATAATCTGGATAATGGGAAAAATAGTTTCTAAGTCACTATATTCCAGGGTGGGGACACTCATTCTATGAAGGACTAAAATAAAACTCTAGGTTTTTTATTTAGAGAAACATATAAAATTTATTTATTTATTTATTTTTGGAAAAAAATATAAATTTTAAACTTGTCTGCTACTTAGAACTGGAAGTATATAACTTTTAAATATTAATTTAGGGGTGCCTCGGTGGTTCAGTTGGTTAAGCGTCCGACTCTTGATTTCGGCTCAGGTCATGATCTCATGGTTTGTGGGTTCGAGCCCCACTGACAGCATTGAGCCTGCTTGGGATTCTCTCTTTCTTTCTGCCCCTCCCCTGCTCACTCTTCTTTCTGTCTCTCAAAAATGAATAAATAAACATTTAAAAAATGTTAATTTAAAAAACAACCAGCAAATGTGGCAGAGGTTTAAGGCCTTCTGATGTAGACTCAAGGGAGACAGATCTAGTGGCAGAGAAAGAAGGAGGTGGAAGGTTGAGAACACAAGGCCGAGAAGGAGCAGAAGAATTTTCTCTGTTCCCACGTGGCACTTGACAGATTAGGAATCATTTCTCATGTATTTGGCCTCAGCTCCACCGTTCACAAGCTGGGTGATCTTGGGCAAGTTAGCTAACTTTTCTGGGCCTCAGCTTCCCTATGGGTAAAATGGGGATAAGAGCAGTGCTTCCCTCGTGGGGTCATTTGTGAAAGTGAAACCAGTTAATAAATGTAAGGCACTTAGAAAAAGCTCAGAACATTAAATCAGGGGCACCTGGGTGGTTCAGTCAGTTAAGCATCAGACTTTTTTTTTTAAATAATTAATTAATTTATTTATTTAAATTCAAGTTAGTGGGTGCCTGGGTGGCTCAGGACTTCGGCTCAGGTCATGATCTCACAGTTCGTGGGTTTGAATCCCCCATCAGGTGAGCTTGAGCCTTGCTTTGGGTGATCTTGAGCCCCGCATTGGGTGAGCCCCTCTTTTCTCTCTCTCTCTCCCTCCCTCTGCTCCTCCTGGGATTCTCTCTCACTCTGCCCCTCACTCATTGTGCCCTTCCCTCTCTCTCTCTCTCTCTCTCTCAAAATAAATAAATAAATAAATAAATAAATAAATAAATAAATTCAAGGTAGTTAACATACATAAGCATCCGACTTTTGATTTTGGCTCAGGCCGTGGTCTCATGTTTCGTGAGTCTGAGCCCCACATTGGGCTCCACACTGATAGTGTGGAGCCTGCTTGGGATTCTGTCTGCCCCTCCCCCACAAAAAATTAAAAAATTAAAAAAAGAAAACCTAAATCCGACACTAATCCCTTATTGATTCCTTCAGTAAACATTTATTTGGTGTCTAGTTTGTGCCAGATACTGGAGATAAGCATGGCACAGGGCAAGAGCATGATGAGCAGTATTAAAATGAATGAATACAATGGCTCTTTGAGCAACAAAGCAGAGCTTTGCCCTATGGACAAGCCAGAAGGCGCTCCAGGCAGAGGTACGAAATTGCCTAAATTGTCTGGTGAGTTGTAGGTGCCCAAGGCTGAGTTGTGAGGGGGGGAGGGAGGGAGGCTGGAATTGCCCCATCAGAAGGAACTATGAGTTTCGGCTTGGGAGAGAAGCTCTGTACTTGCTTGAAGGTTTCCAGGCACGAGTGTGGGTCCCACCTTGAGATGTGCTGTTTCCCTGCAGGTACCAGAGAATGTCAGTTACACTCCAGACCTGCTCAGCTCCCCCAGACTGCTGTATGTGCCTGAGAGCTTCATGTCCCCAAATGGTAAATTGAGGCCCACAGAGAAGTGAGGACTGAACTACCACTTGCGAGCTGGGAGCTACTGGGAAAAATCATGGAACCGCCGTGTGCCTCAGTTCCCTCATTTCCCACTATCAAATGGACATGGTAAGAGTGTATGCCCCTTAGGCTGTTATGAGGATTTAGATGAGTCGATATTTACAAAGAGGGCAGAACAGTGTGGCATACATGTTCAGTGCTACATAAACGTTGGATAAAAATAGAATGTTGTGTGGGGAAAAAGCAAGACTCTGAAGATGACTGACTTTTAAAAGTTCAAAAGCAATGAAAACTAAACAAGATGTTGACTAGGCATTCATATATGCTATAAAGGGATGATAAGCAGAAAATCATTTGGGAACTGTGGGGAGGCAAGAGTAAGGGATGGGGAAGTGAGCTGGGTGCATACGCATTGTTGGGGTCTCAGGAGAGGGGTGGGATCCCAGGCACTCCCAGTGTCATTAGAAGAAAGGTTTAAACACAGTAATTCTTCAGCATGAGGGGCCTTGGGCCTCAGGCCCAGACCAACTGGATGCTTTGGGGAGGAAGGAGACTGCCCAGCTCCATGACTGCTCCCTGCCATAGTGTCCCCCGGCAGAAGTGCAGCAGTGGCCTAGCTCTTGCTGTCATCCAATCAGAGGGAAGAGGATCTGAGCCAGTCAGAGGGAGATGGGCCTCGGGGAGTAAGAATAGAAGAAGAGGACCTGAGCTGGTCCAAAAGATGGGTCTTAACCAGTTGAATGGAAGAGGGCCCCAGTCTGAGGGAGGAGGGTCCAAGCCTGTTCTAGGGAGGGAGGAGGAGGCCAGGCCCACCCAGGGGCCCCTGGAGGACTTGTTTCCCTTGTGGTTTTTTGCACTTCCTGTTCCCCTGCTCACTGCGGAAGTTCCTCTTCTTACCCTGCACCCAGAGCCTAGCCGGAGAGGACAAGGGCAGGAGGCACCATGAGTGGGGGCCCTGTGGGAGGCAGGTCTGGGGGTCGCGGAGGACCAGGGGTTCAGCAGAACGTACCCTCCACGCTCCTCCAGGACCACGAGAACCAGCGACTCTTCGAGATGCTGGGTCGGAAATGCTGGGTGAGCTGGGGATCTCCTAGCCCTCCCTGTCTCCCTCCCTTTCCTCCTCTTCCTCTACTCCTCTCTGCCTCCTCATCTTCCCCATCCTTCTCCTTTCCTCTTCTTCCTTCCCCTCTTCCTCTCCTCCTTCCCTTCTCCATCATCTCCTCTCTTAGAATCCACTTAGCCCCATTCACCGATCCCAGGAAGATCTTGATTTCCAAGTCTGTCAACTCTCCCTCTGGCCGTGGCTCTTCCTTTGGAGCCCTAACAGCCACGGACATGGGAGAACTGGACACTCTGGCTGACCAGATTCCAATGAGCCCTGCTCTTCCCTCCCAGACACTGGCCACCGCCGTTGTTCAGCTCTACCTGGCACTGCCTCCCGGAGCAGAGCACTGGACCAAGGAGCATTGTGGGGCTGTGTGCTTCGTGAAGGATAACCCCCAGAAATCCTACTTCATCCGTCTTTACGGCCTTCAGGTGACTCCCACCTCCCCGCACTGGACATGCAAACCAGTTTTCAACCCTGCAAACCCATACCTGTGTCCATAGCCCCAAGGCCTTGGACAGATCAGTAAACCTGAGCCCCGGGACCAAAGACTTCATCCAGATGTCAAACTCTGGTTTGCCTTTCTTTGTTTTTGATAATTGACCCAGAATCTCCATGTCAAGATCTATAAAACCCCAAATATTAGTATAACTCCTAAATCTAACAGTATAGTTCTGTTTCATGAACTCCAAACAAAAAGAGCCCTGTATTTTTACCTTAACTTCAAATCTTTTCTAAACTTAACATTTTGGGTCCCATAAATTCCCTGTCATAACTCCTGAACCCTAAATGTTTGCCTAGCTCCTAAGCCATAGCTCTGCTCCATAAACCTCAAATCGCACATACACCTTGGCTAAATCCCCCACCCCCAAAGCTTTCAAGTCTATATGTCTGAACCTCAAATATCAACCCCAACTCCCAGGACTGGAGCCCTACCTGTCCAAATGAAGGCCCCCATAAAGGAAGGATGTAAGATGGAGTCTGTGAATGGGTTCAGTTTCCTAGGACTAGAGTCCTAAATCCTCCTATTCAAGCCCCCAAGTCCCACATCTAGGGCCCTGAACCCCAAATCCAAATCTCTGACTGCAGTGTCCAACTCCCATACTGTACCTCAACCCTCCACATCTGACATCTAGACCCCCAACTCCCTGATGCTAAGCTGGAAATCTCTAATGCGATCCTGGGGCCCCAAATTATGATATCATTCTCCTTGCCCAGATAACAGAGGCCTGCCACCCCGGGCAGGCCTCAGTGCCAGTGTGTTTCCCACCTCTCCAGGCTGGCCAGCTGCTCTGGGAACAGGAACTGTACTCACAGTTGGTCTACTCCACTCCCACCCCCTACTTCCACACTTTTGCTGGAGATGTAAGTGGCCACTCAACCCCTGGGCCTCAGTTGGGATGTGGGGAGGAGATGGGAAAGGTGTGGGGGGCCTGGAAGGCTATTGAACCCAAGATATGTGCAGGACTGCCAAGCAGGGCTGAACTTTGCAGACGAGGGCGAGGCCCAGGCCTTCCGGGCCCTGGTGCAGGAGAAGATACAAAAAAGGAATCAGAGGCAAAGTGGAGGTGAGGAGGCCTTGGGGGAGAAAACGAGGTTGGGCAGGAGTACATGCAAGGGTAGGGAGCTGGAAAAGCTCCTCTTATGGTTCTGGTTCCCAGTCCATCCGTCTCTCCACAGATAGACGCCAGCTACCCCCACCACCAGCACCAGCCAATGAAGGTGAGTCCTCAAGTTCAAGGAAGGTAATAAAGGGCTAGCCCAGGAACCTGTGGCAGGGTTGTAATAGCTCTCTATCCGTTCCATCTCTCCAGAGAGAAGAGGGCCCCCACCCCTGCCTCCGCACCCAGGTGGAGACCAAGGGGGTGAGTGCTGATTCTTTCCTGTGTCTCTGAGTGGACAGGTGGGTGGGGGAGTGGATGGATAGATGGGTGGGGAGTGGGTGGATGGATGAGTAGTTGGGTGGGTATAGAGATAAGTGGGCGAATGGGTGGGTAGATGGATTGCTGGTGGATAGATGGTTGAGTGGGGGATGAATTGATGGGAAGATGAAAACATAGATGTATAGGAGAATGAGTATGTGGATATATGGATGAATAGATGGATGTATGATTGAGTAAATCAATGAATAAGTGAATGAATTGAACAGCAAATAAATGAATAATTGACATAACATTTCAATCAGTGAATAAAGCAATGATTGAATGAACGACTGACTGAATGAATAATTTAACAAATAATTTGGTCAATGAGCCATGAATGAATGAATGAATACTTAAGTGATAAGCATGAGTGAATGAATAAATAAATTAATTGGTGAATGTAAGAATGGCTTGTAGAATCCACTCATCCACTTCTCCATAAACCCTACTTGGACCCCTTACCCACTCCCTCTGTGACCATCAAACACACACACACACAGATTCCCTCAACACTCTTCTGTCTCTTGCCCCTATGCTTTGGTTGGTAGGTAAGTAGGTCAATGGCTCAATCACACTATTTTCCCCACAGGCCCAGCAGCTGGCCCCCTGTCCCTGGGGCTAGTAACAGTGGACATCCAAAACCCGGACATCACAAGTTCACGATACCGTGGGCTCCCAGCACCTGGGCCTGGCCCAGCTGATAAGAAACGCTCAGGGAAGAAAAAGATCAGCAAAGCTGATATTGGTGCACCCAGTGGATTCAAGTAAGAACCTCTCCCCATTGGTCCCACAGATCCCTCTGGGGGGGTGAATGAAAAGTTGGACAGGAAGAGAGCTGAGTAGATGGAAGGATGGGCACATGGGTGGGTGGGTAGGTAGATGCGTGGATAGGTGGGTGGATGCAAGGCCACGACTAGGGAGAGGCAAGCGAGGTGCCAAGGTTGCAAAATTTATAGAGGTAGTTACTCTAAGGGTCATGCAACTGTAACTAATGACTGTGAGAGTGAGGGACCCATTAAATTTTACACCTTAGGCACCTCACTTGCTTCACCTTAGTCCCACCCTGAGTGGGCTGGTGGGTGAATGGATGGGTGGGTAGATGGGTAAATGGATGGATGGATGAATGGATGGATGAAAGAGTGAGTGAGTTGGGGAATGAATGGATAGGTGGGTGGATGGATGGGTGAATGGGTAAATGGGAAGTGGGTAGGCAGATGGATGGGTGAGTGGATGAGTGTGTGGACAGATGGATGGATATCTGGTTGGTTCACAAACAAGGTGGATGGGGATGGACAGGTGGCCAGATATGTGGATGAATGGACAGTTCAATGGATAAGTAGACAGACAAAAGTATGTGGTTGAATGGGTGGACAAAAGAGTAGATGGATTGAAAGGTGAGCACATGGGTAAGTGGTTGGGTGGATGATCAAGTATGTGTGAAGATAGATTGGTGGACAAATGGGTAAACAGATGTATATAGGAAGATGAGTAGAGAAACAAATGTACAATAGATCAGTGGTCTGACAGGTGGATGCAAATGGCTAGGTGGGCAAACAGATGGGTGGATGGATGGTAGAAAAAGGGATGGGTAGACAGATGGGCACCACAAACTATGGACCCCTTCTAATTCTATAACTGTTGCTCTCATTCAGTCACTCAGTCATTCACTTGTGACTCATTCATTAATTCTGGCTCCTCGGAGTCTCTCTGGGCAGAAGGCAAGAGGGCTTCACTAGGAAGGGAGGGAAGGAAGCACAGTGGGGTTTCATTGGGATCTCCTCACCTCCCCCAGACATGTCAGCCACGTGGGGTGGGACCCCCAGAATGGATTTGACGTGAGTAATTCCAAAGACCCCTTGACCCACTTAACTACCAACCTGCCCTTCCGTAGTCCACTGGCTCAGACCTACCCCTAGACCCCACCCTTTCTACACCCCTCTCAGAAGATCCCTCTCGGGGGTGGACCTATTGATAACCTGTGCCCCTTCCCTATCCACTTTATTCCCCTACCCCTGCCCTGGACTTTTTCCTCCTGGGCAGGTAAACAACCTGGACCCGGATCTGCGGAGTCTGTTCTCCAGGGCAGGAATCAGTGAGGCCCAGCTCACAGATGCCGAGACCTCCAAGCTTATCTACGATTTCATTGAGGACCAGGGTGGGCTGGAGGCTGTGCGGCAGGAGATGAGGCGCCAGGGTGAGTCCCCCCCCCTTCTTCTCCAGCCCTAGTAGCTGGTTTTTAAGAGATATAGTCACTCAGTCCTCATGGAAACCCTTATACTCCTTGAATGAGGAGTTGGTCAGTTGGGGTACCCATTTTATAAATGAGCAAAACTGAGGCTCTGAAGAAAACTATAACAATAGCTATGTGTTATTTTCCCCCCTCAGAGCCACTTCCACCGCCCCCACCGCCATCCCGAGGAGGAAACCAGCCCCCCCGGCCCCCTACTATTGGGAGCAACAAGGGTCGTTCTGGTCCACTGCCCCCTGTACCTTTGGGAGGTGCTCCACCCCCGCCAACTCCCCGGGGACCCCCACCCCCAGGCCGAGGGGGCCCTCCACCACCACCCCCTCCAGCCACTGGACGTTCTGGACCACCACCCCCTCCGCCCTCTGGACCTGGAGGGACTCCTGTGCCTCCACCACCACCACCACCACCACCACCACCACCCAGCTCTGACGATGGGCCAGTCCCTCCCCCTCCTCCTGCTCTGGGGCCTGTGGGGGGCCTGGCCCCCAGTGGAGGTCGGGGGGCACTTTTGGATCAAATCCGGCAGGGAATTCAGCTGAACAAGGTGAAGATGGGCAGGATTGAGGGTTGGGGGTCTGGGGCTCGGGTGTGCTGGGCAAGCCAGGATATTAGGGGGCCAGGGCTGAAATTAATGGAGGTCCCAGTCTTTGGGGTTTCAGTAACAGGGCTGGGAGGTTGGTGGGGCGAGGTAGGCTGGGAACCTTGAAGGGGACTGGAGTGTATGGGAGGGGAAGTAATGAAGGGGCAGGGAGGAGTGCTCCAGTCACGGGCTTTGAACCCTCTGTGCTGAACCCTCTTGCTGCAGACCCCTGGGGCCCCAGAGAGCTCAGCACTGCAGCCTCCACCTCCGAGATCAGAAGGGTTGGTGGGAGCCCTGATGCACGTGATGCAGAAGAGAAGCAGAGCCATCCACTCCTCAGGTGAGAGCCTGCCCTTTGCCAGGACAGAGCCTGGTTCCCAAGGCTAGTGTTGGTCTAAAAATAACCCCAACGGTTACCATCAATAGTAATAGTATCCATACATGACTCTTGTATCAATCTCCTTTTTGACAATGTTAACATTGTATTATGGAACAATAATATAATTCACTCTATCTTTTTTTAAAGTTTATTTGTTTTGAGAGAGAGAGAGAGAGAGCGAGGGCACAGGCATATGCAGGAGGGGGAGGGGCAGAGAGAGAGAGGAAGAGAGAGAATCCCAGGCAGGCTCTGCACTATTAGTGCAAAGCCTGATGACCGGCTTGAACTCACAAACCTGTGAGATCGTGACCTGAGCCGAAATCAAGAGCTGGAGGCTTAACTGACTGAGCCACCCAGGCGTACCTGTTTCACTCTATCTTTGATGATAATATTATCATTAATGCCAAGGCATGTCCACAGTATTAATATTAATCCTGTATGTTCAGTAGTGTTAACATTAGTCCACATGTGATGATATTATAAAGAACCCCACCTTGGACAATAATATTAACTCTAACTCCATGTGTCAATAGGTGAACATTAGCTCATTATGTGATAATTATATAACTAGTCAAATCTTTATATAATAATGTTAACATTAATCCCCTGATGTGTCAACAATATTGTCATTATATGACAATTATATGAGGGTAATATGGACCTCAACCTATTATTGGCAGTATTAACATGTATCCCAGAGTACATCCACAAGATTACTATGAATCCATTATATGACAATATTGTAATGAATCTCATCTTTGATAGTGATATTGTCAATAACCCATTATGTATCAACAATATTAACATTAACCTGGTATGAAAGAAATAGTAATATTGTAATATACTCTATCTTTGCTAATAATATTTAAATCCACCCAATTAAGTAACAAACCCGTTAACGTTAACCCTTGTGTGAGCGACAGTAATATCCCCAGTAACCATATTTTTGACAATGACATTAACTTCAACTCCAACTCCAACCCATACCCTAACTCTTGTTCCTCTGAGGGGGCCCCTTCCTCATCCAACTGCACAGGCCCCGGATGTGATTTCCAGCAGGAGACCTCAGTCCCCCAGGACCCTGAGTCCTGACTCTCAGACCCCAGGAACCTCACCCCACTCAGGTCCCTTGAACCCTTATGCTCATCCTGAGACCTGCTTTTTCTTTTCCTCCAGACGAAGGGGAGGACCAGGCCGGTGATGAGGATGAGGACGATGAGTGGGATGACTGAGTCACCCTGCCCACCTGTTCTACGCCTCCTCCCCTGGCAGCCACTGTTTCCTGCCCTCCACTCCTGGCCTCCAGGCCCTCAAGCCCCATTTCTCCCCCACCAACCCTTCCAATGCTGTCATCTCTGACTGATCCCCAACATTCAACCTAGCAAATTGCCAGGGCCCCTTTTTATATAAAATTTCTAGTTCTCCTCACATAAGGATTTTTAAACAGAAATAAAATAACTGTCTTTTTGTTTCTCTCAATCTGTTTATATTCCATATATGGAAAGTTGGGGTCCTTTTTCCATATATCTCTTTTATTCATCTATACCATTTCATTTATTTAGCCTTACATGTATATATTCACTCATTTGTTCCCTCATTGATTTCTTTGCTTCCTTTTGCCCTTCTTTCCACATTTACTGCCAGGCACTACTTTAGGGGCTGGGGATAAGGCAGTGGGGAAAAAAACCTAGTGAGGCCAACATTCTAGTGGAGGAGACAGCTCTAAAACAAGGAATCAAATAGAAACAAAAGATACAGATCATGGTTAAGTGCTGTGATATGCTGAGGGGGAATGACATTCAGATGGAAACTTCATGGAAAGTCACCTGGAGGAGGTGACAGTTGTGCAGAACCTAAAGAGAGAGGAGTCAACCAATAAATATTTGGGGGGAGGGCACTGCAGGTGGAGGGAACAGCCAGTGTGAAGGCACTCTAGTTGGAGGGAACAGCCAGTGCAAGGGCCCTGAGGTGCTTGGTGTGAGGGTGAGTGTGGTGAATGAGCAGGAGTTATTATTAATTTACTTATTTAGTAATTAAAAAAAACCCAAAACATTAAATCAGCATTGTATTAGATCAAGAGACTACTCAGTGGTCAGACTTACTCTCCATGCCCACAACTCACACACCAGGATCCTGATGGGCAGGACCCCCTCTCAATTTTTAAATTTGGTTCTGCCCAGTTCTCAGTGCAAACCAAGTCCTGGCCGATGGCAATGAAAGAGGCAAAGACTTAGTAATCAGATAGATCTGCTCTAGAACCCAGGCAAGATGCCCCACCTCTGAGCCTCAGTTTCTTCATCTATACAATGGAGGTTTACAATATGTAACCGATTCCCAACTGAGATCGCACTGAGACACCCTTCCTCCTCTAGGAATTACTCACCAGAAAGAAAAAAGGAGCAAGTCAAAACTGTCCTTGGTGTTTAAAGCTGTTTCCAAGGGAGTGATTAGTACCTCTTGCTCACCAGAGCCTTAGAAGAGGTGCCTACTCCTTCCCATTTCTAACATCTGGTGGATTCAAGATCTCAAGTATCCTACCTTTTAGAGAACAAGGAGGGGAGTTGGGAGAAAGATAACAGGAGGAATCCAGAGAGGAAAGGCCTCATCCATCTGCAAGACTAGTGTAAGAATTTCTGAACCATCCAAGGTGCAGGCAGGGGCTTAGGGGAGAGAACGAAGGAGAGCCAGGGTGAGGGTGGAGGTGTGGGAGGTGGGAGTTGGTTTTGCTCCTTAAGAATTCGCCTGCAGCCTCAGAAGCTGAAGAAGGAGGGAGTCTCAGGTTCTTTTTAATTCTTTCATTGTTCTTCACCTTTCACTCCCCTCCCCACAGCACCACACGTAGGCCAGGTCCCAGGAGCAAGCTGAGTCTAGGAAGGGCCTGTCAGTATCACTTACCTGCCTCCCCACCCCCTGCTAGGAAACCCTAGAAATCCAGTGTTCTGGGACCCCCTCAGCAGGCTTTGTCCTGGGGAAGAAACTTCCATCACACAACCTCTGAATCCCCAGGAGCGCTGCCTGGAGCAGGCACAGACTTGGCTTAAAAGTATCCACTGTGGACAAGTTGCTTGAACCTTTCTGGACCTCAGTTTCCTCAGTCTTTTCCATGGAGACTAAAAATGCTTACTTCCCAGGGTTGTGGAGAGAATTAAAGTAGATGGCGTCTGCAGAGTGCCTGGCTCCTTCAGTCATCTGTAAACATTAGATGCTGCTACTGTTCTTGTTCTTACCGGTTGTCACTGATCCTGAGTCACCGCTGATTATAAAATGCCCCATTATTTTATGTATCACTAAGAAAGACAAAAAACTGCGGATTGAATTATGACTCACCAGTGCTTGAGAGATGCAGCCTGATTTCAGAGATGTTAAAAATGACATGCTCCTGGAATGCTGGCTGGGGATGTTCCTTAACCTGCGTTCTGGTTCCACATGGATGTTTGCTTGTGAGAACTCATGATACTGGTCACCCATTGTCTGTGCACTCATGTATGTGTAGTACAATCAAATATGAGGTTTACATTAAAAACAGATCAAACCTGTACAGCTTGGAATGGAAAAGACCTTATACTGGCCCCATCACTAGGTAAGGCAATATACACAGTTGGCACTAAATTAATGCTGAATGAACAGACAAGTGGCTGGGAGTGGGACACAGTAATAACAAGGTGGCATCTTACTTTTGATATCTGAACAGATGCTAGTCGAGAAAGATTCATTTCCACATGAGCTAGAGATGCCCCCACCCCAAGGTCACTCATCTGAGGTTTTACAGATGAAGAAACTGCCTAAGGTCACACAATGATGGAGCTAGTATTTGAACCAGATAGCTAGGCTCCAGGATCCACTACACTATATACAATGTTTGGGGAGGACCGAGGTATAAAAAATTAATAGAGGGAAACCTTTCTAAAATGGACTCAGGATGCTAGAAGGGGAGGCTGGTAGAAGCAGCTTACCACTCAATATCAATTACAAGAAAGGTTGTCAATTACACCCCCCCCCCCAAGAGAAGTATGTCAAAAGGCAAGAATGATCTATTACAGGCCCCTTGCATGGAAAGATGTACATTGTATCTCCTACAAGAAACAGACTAGTCCTGCAACTTGCCAATGACAACCCATCATCACTAGGAACTCTTACTTTTATCCAATAGACTTTGGTTCCAAACAACCCCTCCCAAATTCCTCCTTCTCCAGAATGTAACATTCCTCTCCTTTGTTTATTGAACTGGCATATGGTTTTGCCACACCTTGCTAGTCTTGCATTGCAATTCTCAGCTATTCCTGAATAAATGCAGCTGTTGCTCCTTAAATAACTGGCAGTTTTTAACCTTAACAAAGGAATGTTTCCCCACACCCACGGACCCCCTACATGACCCACCCCCAGGCTCAGTCATGCTTTAAATCATCCTTGTGGGTTGGACAGGAGTCCTGGACTCCTGGGATGGGAAAGTTCTGCCCGTCCAGGGAGATGGGGGGACATGCGAAGACCAGCATGTGTTCTAGAAGGAATAATGAATGCAAGAAGATGCGTGGTGGGACGTGCGCTGTTGACTGTTCCACTCGTGGTAAGCAGGGGCTGACATGCAACCTCAGACTGACCAGCCGTTTCTCCAACTAGCTCGTAGCTAGACTTAGCAGGCCGTTTCCTTAACTGTATAACTGTTTGGTTGACTACATAACTCATGGACCAACAGGGAGAGGGGCAGTTTGAGGAACTGACAGTGCAATTTCCTGATGCTGTGGGGTACTCAATGTGTAACTAAATTACACCAGCCTGGGGCTGTCTGGGGCTGGTTGGTGGTCAGATAGTGTAAAGGATGGGCAGCCTCCTGAAAGACTGCCAGGCTGCCTGCCTGGGTGGCAGGACGTTGTGAATGGCCTGACTATTGCTAGGAGTCACATCTGGCCTGAGGGAGTGTCTGGATGTTATACTGTCTGATGAAGCGTAAGAGGGAATTTCATGCTGCCTGATGGAGAGATCTGTGACTGCCTGATAGGTAGCTGTATCTGGTGACTGTCCACCCTGGCCAAATCACGGCATGCTTGACAGACCCTGTAGTCAGATGCTGAGAATGGCTGCCTGGCTGATTGACAATATGATGAAGGGCAGCGAATGAGTCACAGGCCAGCTGACCAATTGAAAGATCAGTGTAGCTGCTGGATTCAATGGCTGTGCCAGGCTGGAATCAAAGCCGCCTTGAGGCAGCCCCCTGGGTCAGAGGAGACTGATTGAATGACTGACCAATGTTGGGCATACCTTGACTGAGAAGGGACAGGCTGCTGAGCCACTGTCAGGTGGCGTGGAGGCTTTAGTTGCTGTGACTGCTTTGAGGGAATAACTGCCTGATCATGGTGTGAATGAGGAGTAACCCGAGGGAATTAGAGAGTGACCAACTAGCATTGGATGCGTGACTGCCTGAGAGGGCGACAGAAGATGCTGACAGTGACAGACTGTCCTGAAGTAATAATCACGGCCTGCCTGAGGGCATGGCTGGTGGCTCTGAGATAGTTTCCCCAGGGGGATTCAGAGCTGCCCCTAGAGCAAGAGTAAATGGAGAGAGCGGCTGCTGGACTGTATGAAAGAGAGAGAGAGGGAATGACAGGTTGGCTGACAGGGGAGTTGTTAGCGCCGTGTGCCTGCCTGGAGGCAGGAATGGATGCTGCTGCTGTTGACTGGTAGACAGCGTGAAGGCGGGGTGGTGGTGGCGGAGTCTAAACAGTTCTCTGCGGTGATGGGCCCATTGTCTGATTCGAGTCTGGGGACTGTCCGTGGCGACAGTCCATCTTGAGAGTCACGGCCTGCTTTGGGTTAAAATGTGGTGACGACTGACTGACGGTGGTAATTGGGGGTCTGACAGGACAGAGAATCCCCCGTACGGCGGGCTGACAACGTGATTGGCTGACGACGTAATAGGCCTGCGTACGGGCAGGGCCTCCGGCGAACTCAGTTGCCGCCGCCGCCGCCACCGCCCAGACGCACTCTGGGAAAGCTCTGGCGAGCACCCGCCTCCGGGACCGAGCGGGGTGGCGGGGAGGGGTCCGGTCACGGCTCGCCGGTTGGTCCGCGCGGGCGCTGCTCGCGGCGCCGCGCGGCCAATAGGCTGCGTGTTCTCGGCCACGCCCGCGCGAGCTCTCTTCTCGCGAGGCCGGTTAGGCCCGAATGTCGTTAGCCGTGGGGAAAGATGGCGGAAAATTTAAAAGGTGAAGCAGTGGCGGCAGCGGCGCGGGCCTGCTGGCCGGGCCGGGTGGGCTGGAGGGGTGGCGTCGCGGGCTCGGGGCCCCGGCGTCCGAGGCCACGGAGCCGGGAGCCGGAAGCCTGGCGCAGAAAGGATGGGGCTCAGGGAGCCCGGGCCTGGCGCGCGGGGCTGGGCGGGGCTGAGGGGAGGGGGCGCGTGCCTCGGAACGCGGCGGGCGCGGGGCTAAGTGGGGACGCGGGAGGGGGGCGCGCGCCTCTGATCGCGACCAGTCGGCGCGCGCACGCGCGGGGGCTTGTCGGGGAGGCCGCGCCCGCGCGCGGGAAAATCGGCCGCCGGTGACCGTTACCCGGTTGGTGTCCACGCGAGACGCCGGAAGGGGAGGGAAGGGAAGGGGACGGACCTCCTTTTCAGAGTGAGGGGACAGGGGACTCTTCAGGGAGAGGGTATCTTTTTTCAGCGTGATGGGGGAAGGGTTTGCTGTAGCGAAGACTCCCCCAAGAAGAGGGGAAGGGGGCTTCTCTAATAGAAGAGCTGGACTCCCTCGTGTGCAGGGAAAGAGGGGTGACTTTTCCAGTATGTTGGGGAGGGTGGGCTCCTCTGGGTGAGGAGAGCTGCGGGGAGGATGGGGTCCACAGTGTGAGGGGGACGTCTGAGGGGTAGGAATCCACCTGTGGTCTGTGCGGAGCCAGCTGCTGGAGATGTTACTTGGGACCGCTTCAGTGGGGTTTCAAATGCAAGTTAAGGGGGTTGAAAGGGAGAGTCATCATAGGGAGGAGAGGAAAGCGTGGGCACAGGCTTGAGTCTCCACTAGGCCTGCCTAAGTGGAGGGGGGGGATGTGCACACGAAATAATTTTGCAAAGCTCTTGTACATTTTCAGGGTGACGTCTATAGTATTTCGTTATGACTTCAAATGTTTGGTTTTCGTAATGGGAGGTAGAGAATAATAATAGGATGAGGGCTGACTGCATTTAGAATAAATGTTCCTGTGAAACGATTTGATAAAATGGCTTCTAAAGCACATTGTGCCTTGAATCAGAAGCCCCCCTTTTTTTTTTTAAATCCATGTCTTGAAAATTTCTGGCAACCCCAGAAACATTCCAGTTATATTTAAAAGAATTGTCAGTAACCTGTACTGTTCTGCTGGTTCCTGAATTCAGAGCATACTCCTTTGGGTGAGCTTTACCCTTCAGAGAAATGTAGATGAGACAGACCATCAAAATGCCGTGGGAAAAAAATGTACCTTGTAAGTTTAAGGCACCCAGACTAATCATTCAAGGAAGCTTCCTGAAATCTAATACCACTCCGCAATCTCTTATTCATAATCCTGAAATCTAAAAAAGCCCTGAAAACTTAAATTTGGTGGCAAAACTGGATTGTAAAGTGGGACTGTCTTGCCTCTTTATTTCTCCTATTTAATGTGAAAATTCTGATTATTGCTGCAGAACTATTAATATGTTTGTGGATTGATGTCCCTGACCACACAGAGGGTGTTAGGTAATGTATGGGGTATACCTAAAACTACATTTGTAAAAATCCAAGAAAATCTGAATTCCTAAACACCTCTAGCTCCAGGAGTTTCAGATAAGGGATCCCTGACCAGTCTTTCCAGTTAAGCTTTTGTTTGGTGCCTAGAGGTTGTAATCCCATCCCCACCCATTCCCTTAGGGCAATGCACCCTACTGAGGTGGGGGATTGTTCTCTTTATTTTGCTAAGTGGGGAGAGGGATGATTAGGTCCTGAACCCAAGGCAGGTTTGCGGGCAGTTTTAGGAACAGTACGGAACAATCCCTGCAGCAGGTCTGCTTTGAGGTCTGCTGTACTAGGGGTAGCTTTGGAATGAGCACTGGGGTTTGAAGGAAGTGGCACAATTTCGTGGTAGAAGGGTCTTAGCATTGGTAAAGCCTGTGGATGAAATCTCAGAAGTTCCAAAGAGGATTTGAGGTCCCCTTTGATCCCTGGCTTCACCAGGATGCCCAGTAAGTTCTTTCTGGCCTCCTTGTTCTAGGCTGCAGTGTGTGTTGCAAGTCTTCTTGGAATCAGCTACAGGACCTGTGTCGCCTGGCCAAGCTCTCCTGCCCTGCCCTCGGCATCTCCAAGAGGAATCTCTATGACTTTGAAGTCGAGTACCTGTGTGATTACAAAAAGATCCGCGTGAGTCTGGGGTGACCATGGCCAGGGCAGGGGTGTGTCAAGGAAGCTGGCTTACTGCCCCCTTGCTCCCCACTGCCTGCATCTGTTTCCAAAGGGAGTTTTCTCCTCTGATCTTAAAAAATTAGGATTAGTAGGCCTTCTTAGATCATCCTTGTTTTACAGGTGAGGAAACTAAGTGGCTTCCTCAGGGAGGCAGGAGCCAGAATGAATCCCCAAATAAATAAGTCTCTCTTGCCACCTCCACAGGAATACAGACCAAAGATTGAGATGCTGAGTCCAGGACTAGAGATGATGATAGCTAGCGGTTATTGAGCACTTTGAGTGGGCTGGGCACTTCCTCTCAGAAACTGCTTTAATCCTCCCAACAACAATGCAAAATGGGAACTATTACCAGTGCCAGAGGAGGTAATGGCAGGATAAAGAGTGGAGCCAGCATGCTTGGGTTCAGGTTTTGGCCCTGTAACCCCAGGATACTTACACAGATTCTCTGTGGTTCATTTTCCTCATCTGTAAAGTGGAGATGATGACTATCCATGTCTAGCTCCTATAGAGTTATGAGGATTAAACTGGTTAGAACAGTACCTATTACATACTGAATACTGTAAAAATGTTAGCTTTTTTTCTTATTTATAGATGAGGAAACTGAGGCCCAGCACAGTTAAATAACTTGCCTAAGGCCACACAGCCAGGGAGCAGCAGATTGAGGGTCTGACTGTAGAATCTGTGTAGCTAAACAGTATCGTATAGCTGCCTCTCTGCAAGAAAAGATCCCTCTGGCTGCTGAGTGGGGAATGGACTGTAGGGGCCAGGGTAGACCTGGTGGGGGGGGCCAGTGAAGAGGATACTACCGCAATCCAGGCAAGGGTTGACACTGGTGGCAGTGACGATGGTTTGAAGTGGTCGGATTCTGGATGTAGTGTGAAGGTGAGCTGACAGGGTTACTGAGGGTGGATGTGGGAGTGAGAAGTCAGTCATGACTCCCAAGAGTTGGGGCCTGAACAGCTAGAGGGAGGGAGCTGATGGGAGGAAAGAGAGAGGAGGAAGCAGGTTAAATTAAAACTTGGAATTTGGGCAATAATAAGGGGGAGAATGGGATTTGAACCTAGGGATACTCAGTCTAGAGCCCATGTTTTTTTCTTTATATGGTGGGATGGGGTGTAGAGGAGAGAGAGAGACAGAGACCAAGACAGAGAGAATCTCAAGCAAGTGCCATGCTCCTGGCGCAGCCTGACAGAGGGCTCAATCCCTTGACCCTGGGATCGTGACCTGAGCCGAAATCAAGAGTCAGCTGCTCAACTGAGCCACCCAGGCACCCCTAGAACCCGTGCTTTTTAACCACTGCATGGAGTCATTCCAGAAGAGATGAGGGGATGGTTTGGGTGCTCTCCACTGGTTTTGGGATGTCAGTCCCAGGAGTGCTGGTCCAAGGGTTTTGCCACTTATGGTGCCCCCCTCCATCCCCTGGTCCCCCAACAGGAACAAGAGTATTACCTGGTAAAATGGCGTGGATACCCAGACTCAGAGAGCACCTGGGAGCCACGGCAGAATCTCAAGTGTGTGCGCATTCTCAAGCAGTTCCACAAGGACTTAGAAAGGGAGCTGCTCCGGCGGCACCAACGGTCAAAGCCACCTCGGCACCTGGACCCAAGCTTGGCCAACTACCTGGTACAGAAGGCCAAGCAGAGGCGGGCGCTCCGGCGCTGGGAGCAGGAGCTCAATGCCAAACGCAGCCACCTGGGACGCATCACGGTGGAGAACGAGGTGGACCTGGACGGCCCCCCGCGGGCTTTCGTATACATCAACGAGTACCGTGTGGGTGAGGGCATCACCCTCAACCAGGTGGCAGTGGGTTGTGAGTGCCAGGACTGTCTGTGGGCACCCGCTGGAGGCTGCTGCCCTGGGGCATCACTGCACAAGTTTGCCTATAATGACCAGGGTCAGGTGCGGCTGCGCGCCGGGCTGCCCATCTACGAGTGCAACTCCCGCTGCCGCTGCGGCTATGACTGCCCCAACCGCGTGGTACAGAAAGGCATCCGCTATGACCTCTGCATCTTCCGCACGGATGATGGGCGTGGCTGGGGTGTCCGCACGCTGGAGAAGATCCGCAAGAACAGCTTCGTCATGGAGTACGTGGGAGAGGTAGGGAGACGGGACCTGGTGTGGTATGCGCGCGTGTGTAGCTCTTCCCACCATGTGTTCCCATTGTGTGTGCCCAGCTCGCCTCACTGTGTGCCTGTGACTTCCCTGCTTTTCCTGTCCAGGGAAAGGTGGGGGTGTTTAACCTGAGTGTGATAGGGACACCCTGGCAGGGGCACGTATTTCAAGCTGGTAGTTGAAAGCACATTGAAGTACTTCTGGACTGGGTTTAACCTCCTAAGGGTACCTAGCAACGAGGAAAGTGGGAACTGAAATCCAAGCAGTGTTCCTTTTAACAGGCATTGTGGTCTGCACAAGGTTGCATCACCCAAAAAGGCACTATTTCTCATTTCACAAGGGTCCAGCTTACCGCCAAGCAGTGTCTAACCAGGAGGAGCACCTTTGACTAATCTGTCCAAAGGAACACGATCACTCTGGAGTAGGATGTAGACATGCCTTATGTTGGCTGCCTCTTTCTCCAGACTTGCGGGACACTGGGGAAAGCCTGTGTATACAGTTGACCCTGGAACAACACGGGAGGGGGGGCGAGGGGGAGGTTAGGGGCGCCCAGCACATGTAGTCAAATTTGCATGTGACTTTTACTCCCCAGAAACTTCACTACTAATAGCCAGCCTACTGTTGACCTCACCTATAACATAAACAGTTGACTAATACATATTTTATAAGTTACGTGTATTATATACTGTATTCTTACAACGGAAGAAGTAACCTTTACGGTACTACACTATTTGTCAGAATCTGCATGTAAGTGGACCCACAGGGTTCAAACCTGTGTTATTCAAGGGTCAGCTGTATTAGGCAGGCTAACCGATACACCAGACAACCCTCAGATCTTAGTGACTTTACACACTAGAAGTCTGTTTGCTCCTATAACAGTCCATCATGGGTATTTGGGTAGTATCTTTCTGTACAGTGGTGTGGCCACCTAGGCTCCTTCCCTCTTGTGTTTTTGCTGTGCCTTCAAGCCTTGGAGCCACCCCTGATCCTCACTCAGCATTGCTGGCAAGTGGGCTGAGAGGGTGGAAGGAGAGGTTGCTAATGGTCCAGGCTTGGACATGGTACCCATCACTTCTGCCCACACCCACTGCCTGGAACTGAGTCACTGGCTTCAACCTCGGTGCAAGGGAGGCTGGGAAGTGTGATTTAGCTATGTACCCAGGTGGAAAACAAAAGGAGTTCGAGTAACTGGCAAGGGTCTATAACAGCAGGTGTCATGTTCTAAGGTAAAACGTGGTGGGCATTTGGGGGTGGAGCCGTTCTTTTTCTGTAGGACCATCTCCTGCATTGGGGAACATTTAACATCCCTGGGTTTTGACCATTTAAATCCATGTGTATGCTGTCATGGTGACAACCCAAATATCTTCCTGTTTACACAGGTCTCTTAGGGGTGTGATATGGTTGGGAAGGGACACACACCTAAGGGTGTCCACACTATAGTAATGACCCTGGTGGAGGGGAGAGGCTTCCAGTGATGAACTATAGAGTCATAGCTCCAGGGGGCAGAGATGACCTAGAGGCAGAGCAGTCTACACTGCAGAGAGGACCCTGATAGTCTAGACAGGAAGTCCACACCCAGATAATCCTGATGGTCTGGTGAAAGAAATGTCCACACATCAAAGGACCTAACAGTCTTGGGGGAGGAGGAGGTGGCCACACCCTAGAGGGTTCCTGACAGTCTGGGGTGGGGGTCCTGACAATTTGCAGGAAGAGAGGTCTATGTCCCAGAGTGACCAGGAGGAAGAGAGCAAGCTCTCCACACTCCCGAGAACCTTGGTGGTCCAACTTAGGAAGTGTCCACACCCATACTGTCCTGACAGGAAAAAGAAGTGTCCTCACCCCAGAGGGATCAGGACAGCCTAAAGGAGGTCAGGTTTATACGTAAGAGAACTCTGGCAGCCTGGAAGAAATGTCCACATCCTCAGTGTCCTTACACTCTGGAGGAGATGTCCAGACCTCGGAGGGATGCTACAGTGTAGAGGAGATGTTAACAGCCTAGAGGGATGTCACCATTCTGAAGAAATATGTGTGTACACTCCAGAGCCCCTAACAGTCTGGAGGAGGAGGTATCCAGCCCCCACAGGAACCTGACAGTTCAGAGAAGGGAGTGTCTCCAGCCTCGCTGTACTGACAATCTTGAGGAAAAGTTCTTTATAACAGAGGATCCTGACAAGTGAAGAGGAGGGAGAGTCCACAGTCCCCAGGCACCCCAGAGTCCCCTGGTCAGGATGCTGTTCTGGCTGCTCTTTCTTCATGTCTACTGTTCCATGCTATAAACACTGGGGCTTCCGGGGCTTCTCACCTCAGTCCCCACTCTTCCCACTCCACACACTCTCCTCAAGCTATTTCTTGGCCTCCTTCCTGCCACATTCTGTGACTTCCAGGCCCCCTTCTGACCTCTCAGAGCTGTGGGGCTTCCTGATGGCACTACAGGCCCCCAAACACTGCCAAACTCCTCTTTGTGCATCCCCTGTAAGGAGGCAACACAGCCAAATGGTTGGGGGCGGGGGGCAGGGCCCTGGAGCCCGACTGCCTGAGGTTGGAGCCTAGCTCCACCACTCAGCAGCAGTCACTTACCCTCTTTGTGTTTGTTTCCCAGTCTGTAGAATGGGGGTGATAGTAGCAGCCACATCATTCACTTGTTATAAGATTGAAATAAGTTATGATGTGTGCAGCGCTTGGAGGAAGCCCTCTAATAGTAAGCCTTCAATATGTGTTAGCCATTACAGTCCAAAATCCAGAAAATCCCAAATGCTCAGAAACCCCAAAGTTTTTTGTAACCCATCTGGCTATAAAACCCAACCAGACCTGATAGGGGCCTATTTGTAGTTTATTTATCCCACTTGGGGTGAATATTCGTGAATTTCATTGTAGAACTATTAACTTACTCCGTTCCATGGTGCTGTCCCAGACCCTACCTGATGTCCTGTAATGGAGGGCATGCACCCCATACCTGTTCACCACGCTATCCTTCTACGCTCTGGACATAACATTCACTCTCCCGTCTCTGCACCAACAGCCCCTCCACATATGTGAGCTGCCCTTCCTTGCCTTCGCACCCTTCCACATTCTGTCCGAACATCCCCACCCTCACCCAGAAGAGAACAACAGCCCATTTTATCCATTCTGAAACCTGAATTCTCTTCATATTTTAACGACGCTGAAATGAAGATGAGTCTCAATTATTTTAATTAAATGATGGCGCATCATTTAATTAGCTGTTTTTCCTTTCTTGGGAAAGGGCACATAAAATAAGGGAGCATGTTAGATTCGGACAAAATCACTACTCAGCCATTCCTAACATTGCTCCGTGTCCTAACTAAAGCAAAAAGTGAAGCCTCTTTCATGACCCTGATTGCATTGGATATTTACAGTAATAGCTCCTGTCAGTTGGGATTATTGTCATTGTCGCCCCCATTCTACAGATGAGAACTGAGGCCCAGAGAGGTATAGTAACGTGCTCAGAGTCATCAGGCTAATAGGTAAAAAAGAAAGTCCAAGTGTCTAAAGTTGGTGTGCTGCCAGACCTGGTGAAGGGTTGTGGGTTTTTTGTTGTTGTTGTTGTTGTTGTTTGTTTGTTTTGGCTGAGGAAACAGGCAGAAGGAGAGAACATTCAGGATCCCATATCCAGATGGGGGCAGAGCAGTGACCAGACTCTAAGTCTTCTGGTTACTGTTCACCGTCAACACCCTTCCCAGGCTGCTAGCTTATAGCCCATCTGTCTTCCCCAGTCATTCTGGAGAGCTGCTAGGGAGCAGGGACATGGCCTGCTCTGTTTCCGAATTTTCAGGGTACACCCGCCCTTACAGAGTGGGATTGGAAAGAAAGAAGACCAAGAAGGAGCCGTTTCTGCCCTAGAGGGCTCACCCTGTGACTCACTCTTGGTGAGACTCGGGGAGCAGGTAGAGGCAGAACAGGCGGGAAGATGGAGACCAGGGAGGATGTGGAATGGAAATAGCTGGCTCGGACACCACCCAGCATGCTTGTGAGCCAGCAGAGGCTGCCCTTCAGTCCCAGGGCTTCAGAGAGCTTCGGGGAGGCAGCAGCTTCCTCACAGCGACTGGGGATTGGGAGGTTCAAGAATACTGCAGAGAAGTCACGTCTGTTGTGCTGACTCCACAAGGAAAGAGTATGTGTTCTCAGGAGGTGAAGGGAGACTGACCCTGATGAACTCCTCCTCAGAACACTTCTGTGGCTCCTACTGCATCCCTCAGGAGAGAGTCCCTGCTCTTCAACCTGGTGTCAAAGCCCTTTTCTGACCTGTAGCTTGCTTTAGATGGTGTATTGCTTTTTTACTGCCCTGGGAATCCTAAGCACCGTGTTTTCCGATCAGCATCATGCACTGCAGGTATCCAAATCCATTTCTCTTTTACCAGACTGTGAGCCCTGAGGGCCAGGACCAAGCCTGGTTCCTGTGTCTCCCCTAACCCAACTGTGACTCCCAACAGGGGCCCAGCCTGGTCCCTGTCTCTCTCCCTGCAGACACTGGCCCCTGAGTACTGGGACCAGGCATGGGATAGGCCTCATAAAAAAATGCACCGAATGAATGAGTGAACAAACCAGCACAAATTGGGAGTGTCAGGGAGGCAGGTTCCTCAGAATGGAGCTTGAGTGCAGGGCAGTGAGCACTGTGGCCCAAGGGGTAGACCCTGGTCTTCTCAAGGTGTTGATTAGGAATTGGATCAGAGCAGAGGCTGGAGGTGCTGGTGTAAGAGGCAGGGAGGAGACCGGACACCAGTGCAGCCATCCTGGCTGGCAAAAGTGGAGGGTGGTGAGGACTGGAAGTAGGAAGGGGATGGTCATGGCTGGCATGAGGGCGAGCAAGGAAGGAAGCCAGGGCAGCTTTGGGTTTGTGTCAAGTGGCAGGGGTGGTGGTGGCTAGTGGGTCTCTGATGAAGGGAGGGGGGAAGAAAGGGTGTGGGGGGAAGAGAGTGTTAGAGTTGCTTTTAGGACCTCCGCAGGACTGAGGATAGGTTACTGGGCTAGAAAGCAGAGTAAAAATAAAGGGTACTCATGGTGTTTCTGCTTTGTGCTGTGCGGGCACTTGTCTCTGAGGGGTTCGCAGAGGTAGCTGGAAGCCCAGGGGTGGAGAATGAGATCTGCCCCAGTCTGGAGGCAACCTAGGCTGAGGAGCAGGAAGTCTTGGGGTCCACAAGACCCTCACCCAGAGTCAGGCATGGTTGACTGTGCCTGGGAATTACCAGAAGGCAAGGCTGTGGTTGGCTGGGGGTGGAGGAGGGAACACGAGGGGCGGAGAGGCGGGGGCTTTCCAGGACATCCAGGGACCCATATGGGGAGGAGGAAATGCCCACTGCTGTCTTAGATCCTGGCTGCTGGCACTGTGCAGCATCAGGGCAGAAGGAGGGTCTCTTTCCCGTGTTCTTGCCTCCTTTCTTACACCTTCTGCCTCTGAGATTCTGGCCTCTGCTTCTTTCTTGCTATCTTATCTTATACTCTCAACAGGGGTCTTGATCTTCTCTCTGGACCAGGGTCTTTAGTGTTAAGATTCTGTCTAAGTCTCTGCCTTGAGCTCTCTTGTCTGAGTCTCCTTTCCATTCATTCCATCTCCCTTTCCCACTGGTCCAGGCCACTTTTTCCTTTCCATGTCCTCCGCTCCTCCTTGTTCGCAGCCCAGCGCTGGTGCCTTCTCTTGTGCTGGGTCTCACAGCACCTCAGGCTCTCTTCTCTTGCAGCCTCTCTCTTTCTCTCCCACTCGCCCACACCTCTCTGTGAGCCCTGGGTCCTTTTCTTGCCTTTTATCTGCTTAGCGTATCTCACTATGGGTCTCTTTGTCTCACTCCTGGACCTTGTGGCCAGCCTCTGTCCACCATTGAGAGACACCATGCCATCCAGAGGCCTGAGGAGGGATGGGTGGTGGGCAGCTGAGGCCCAGCTCCCTTCTTGGGGGCTCACAGCCCCTCTGCATCACAGCCCCTCCCCGCCATGTGTCCATACCTGCTACCCCTGCTGAGCCAGCCACAGCTCTGCTCACTTGTTCTCCTGGCCCAGGGGGGGCCAGGCTGGGGGTCAGGAGCTGTGCTGGTTTTCCTGAGCCTTCTTGGCCATTCTCCCCTCCCCCACGGCCCTCTCCCCAGATCATTACCTCAGAGGAGGCGGAGCGGCGGGGCCAGATCTACGACCGCCAGGGCGCCACCTACCTCTTCGACCTGGACTACGTGGAGGATGTGTACACCGTGGATGCAGCCTATTATGGCAACATCTCCCACTTTGTCAACCACAGTGTGGGTACCCCGCAGGCGGGCGGGGGTCGGGAGGAGCAGGCTGGGGCCCCTCCTCACCCTCCCGCTGTTCTTTTTCGCCTAGTGTGACCCCAACCTCCAGGTGTACAACGTCTTCATAGACAACCTTGATGAGCGACTGCCCCGCATCGCTTTCTTTGCCACAAGAACCATCCGGGCAGGCGAGGAGCTCACCTTTGATTACAACATGCAAGGTGGGGGTGGCAAGGGACTGGGGGCAGGGGCATACAATGACATGGGACACAAGGACCCCTCCCCAAGGAGCTTTAAGATGCTCTTCCTGACTCCCAGCCTCCCATCTGGATTCCTGGACCTCTGCCTACCTTTCGGGGGTCCCCTCATTTCCAATCCCTGGACCCCAACCCTGAGACACTCATACAGACTTTTCCTAAAGACTCCTGGGGAGGATGTTTGGCTCGAGAGTTCATATATTCCTCCTGACTCATCTGAATTTCCCCAGTCACCCAACCCTCCCCACTCCTAACCCCCTTGGCCTTGCTCATTCCAAGCATCTGGACACTCTTGGGGTCTCCAACCAGTCCCCTTCTTGACAAGCTAGCCACCTCGGAGACACTCAAGGGGTGGGGGGAGATCTTTGACAGGAGAGTTCAGATGTCCCTCTGGACGTCTAGGTGACCATTCCTGACTTCTGTCTGACATGGCCCTCCCCCTGACAGCCCCCTGCCTCCCTCCAAAACCCCTACCTCCAGCCATCTTCCTAACACCTGAACACCCCATCCACCACCAGTGCTGAGCCCAGACCACCAACCCCACAACCCCCACCTGACCCAAATCCCAGATGTGCTCCCAGCACCCAAGATTCCTGGGTCTTATGGTGAAAAGGGCAGCGGGACACTTCACCTTGGCCTTCTAACAAGTCCCCTCCCCCCTGCCTTCCCTGGCTGTGACTCCACAGTGGACCCCGTGGACATGGAGAGCACCCGCATGGACTCCAACTTTGGCCTGGCCGGGCTCCCCGGCTCCCCCAAGAAGCGGGTCCGTATTGAATGCAAGTGTGGGACTGAATCCTGCCGCAAATACCTCTTCTAGCCCTTTGAAGTCTGAGACCAGACTGACAGTGGGGGCCTAAAGCCGCCTGCCCCACCTACCCACCGCTGCCCTCCTGTTGAGGAATGACTGCCTGGGCCTCCTGCCTGCCTCTACCTGCCCCCACCTGCCCCGTGCTTGGGCCTGTGGGCTTGCGGTGAGGACTGACTGACTCTAGGAGCCCCTTTTCCCTGTCCCAGCCCCATCTGTGGGTTGCACTTACAAACCCCCACCCACCTTCAGAAGTAATTTCAGAACACCAGGACTTTTTGCAGCTGAGAATCATGGCCTATCCAGGAAGTCCAAGGGATGAGCCCCAGCCCAGCCCCAGAATAGAACTGTTTTTGCACCTGCTTCTGCCTGGAACTTGGGTCTGTTGCAGGCTCTCTCCCTACTGCCCCAAGGGTGTGGGGAAGCAGTCCCAGGGCAGGCGGACATCGGAGCCTGGAGTTCCCAGCCCAGATGTTTCCCCTACCACAGAAACTTTGTACTAGTGAAAGAAAGGGGATCTCCAGGGCTGGGGCTGCGGCTGGTTTCTGCTTATGCTCCTGTACCGGGTCGTGTCGTGCCCGAGAGTCCTAGGGTCTTTTTCAGGGTTGCACAGCTGAGAAATGGACGTTCTTATGCCACTGGAAGAGAAGTGGGTGCTCACGGCCCACTGACCAGTGAGAGGAAGGCAGTCCAGATTTTGCCAGTGCTTAAGGTGGGCTGGGTCTGAACTCGCCTTGGGAGTGCATATAGAAAGGCACCCGGGGCTCTTGAGAGTGTGGAGGGTAATGGGAGCCCTGACCTGGGGCGTGATGACTGCTGGGACTACTTAGAGCTGGAACCAAGACCTAGCTAGGCTATAGATAGCACTTAGGACAAAAATGTGCATTGATGGGGTGTTGATGAGGTGCCAGGCACTGGGCAGAGCACCTGCTCCACGTGGATTGTCTCAGGGAAGCCTTGGAAACTATGGAGGTGGACCCCAGGAAAGGGTGCATGTGGCAGAAGGCAAAGTGCAGGCCAAGAATGGGGGTGGGGCGGGCATGGTTTACCCATGAGGGTACGATGAGGTGAGAGGGAAGCCTCTGCCAGCCCCAGCCCTCTGCACTCCCCTTCGGTCCGCTGGCCTCAAAAGTGACCTGCCCGCAAACGTACAGAAGGCAAAGGCTCTGATGGCTGCCTTGCCCCCTTGCTTCCCCCATGAGGTCTTCTCTAGGAAGCCTTCCCTGACTACCTGTGCTCAGAGTGCCCCTACGTGAGACTGTGTGCCCTGCCACCAGATGCCAGGTCTGTGTGTCTGTGTGTCTGTCTGTGTCCGTGCTTCCTGCCCCCCAGACTGACCTTCAGGCATGGACTGAATCTGATTCTCCTGTTGTATATCCCTTGGCCCTACCCAGCCTGGGGTGGGCATCAATAAAACAAATCGTTGACTGAACAAAGCAAGGTGTGGGGATTGAAGGCCTTGTGTAGGTGGGGGTGGGGGGCACAAGAGGCTGGGTGCTGGGGTGCCTGGGAACATTTTCCTCAGACTGCAGCCATTTGGTACAATGCTCCCTACAGGGTACCACTTGCACCATCACCCATGTAATGTGTGACCTAAAATAAGCTTGCCTTTTAATTTTTCAAATATACTGTGAAAGTGAAGTAAATCCACTGTTGTTTAAATGGACTATTCTCATTTACCATAAACAAAAATCACTAAGAGAAATAAAGACAGTGGAAATAAATAGGATATAATTTGAGGTGGACCCTCCCTTGCTCTTACAGGCTTTGAACCCAGAGCCTACCTACTGCATTCAAAGAGAAAAGTCTACGCATGCTGGGGGAAACTTTCTGCAAATACTTATTGAGTGCCTGTAGGTACCAGGGTAGAAAACCGAGAACAGAAATGACATTCCTGATGAACTTGTTTTCGTCACCCCTCAGTCGGGAATGTGAGCCAGTGCCCTTTGGTTTGTTCACAGACCTCACATGCTGTGACACAGATACCTATTTTGAAGACTGTGCACACAGGTGACAGAATCCTAAATGGGTCCAAGACCTCACAGGGCACCTAGGACACACGCCTCCAAACAGCTCATAGACCTTATACCCAGATATTGACCCTAGACCTCTGAGACCTCACACCCTGGATTATCTATCTCCAAATAGCTCAGAGAGCTCGCATCTAGACACCCCAGGTAACTCAGGCTACACTGAAACTGTGGGACACTGACTCCCACAGAGCTCCAGGACCTCGAATGCCACCTTGCACACTAGGATTCAGACCCCATACACGTCAGAGAACAACTTTCTGGGATAGGGATGCACAAACATTTCCCAGACCTCACAACTTGGGATACTGCTGTCCAAGCCACTCGGAAACTTCACGCCCTGATCATCAATTCCCAAACTGTTTTGTTGGAGACCTCACATCCTGGGGCAGTGCTCCCAAAGTGGAGATGTGACACCCTGGACATAGATGGCCCAAACACCTCATGCTCAGAGCACAGATCCCTAAATGATTCTGAAACCTTGGACACAGACCCCCTCCCCAAATTGCTCAGGGACACCCTGGAAAAGAGAGCACTAAATATCCCAGAGACCTCTACCTAGAACAGAGCACCACAAATAACTCGGAGGCTCAAGCCTTAGACACAGACCCCAAGGAGCACAGAGGTCTCACAGCCCAGAAACAGATCCTTGTTAATTTCAATCCTGGGATGCCTGGGTGGCTAAGTTGGTTAAGCATTTGACTTCGGCTTAGGTCATGATCTCATGGTTTGTGAGTTCGAGCCCCCTGTCAGGGCTCTGTGCTGACAGCTCAGTACCTGGAGGCTGCTTCATATTCTGTGTCTTCTTTCTTTCTGCCCCTCCCCTGCTTGTGCTCTCTCTCTCTCTCTAAAATAAACATTAAAAAAAAAAAAGAATTCCAGCCCTGGGAAACATCTACATACATACAGCTCAGTGACCCCACACCTTCTGACACAGACCCCTAGACGGTTCACTCAGGACATCCTAGGAAAGACTACCAAACCCCAGAGACCTCACACTTTGTAACCCACATTCCCCAAGAACTCAAAGACCTGAAAATCTGATTACAGACCTCCACAAAGCTTCACAATTAGGGATAAAGAAAGACCCACCAATTTCTCAAAAGAACTTCCAAACTGGGATAAGGATGGACAGACAGTTCAGAGACCTTACACCCTCTTCTCAGACCACCAGACCGCTTAGACCTACTCTGAACACAAGAGAGCCCCGAAATCATACACACTGAAACACAGGCCCTAAACCAGCTCAGAGTTCTCGCACCTTTGATACAGATTCCTGTTCACAGATGTCCTGTCATGTACTGGACGCAGATTTCCCCAAAATAGCTCAGAGCCTTCATACACAGAGACCGATCCCCAAACCGCTCAGAGGCCTTCCATTGTGGTTCCCAGAAAAGCTCAGAGACCTGAAAATGTGGATACAAATCCTCTACATAGCTCAGAGACTTCACACCGTGTAATACAGACCCCCAACGGCTCTGAGATCACATATCCTGGACGCAGACACGAAACGGCTTAGAAACCTATCCTAGGGTTACATCCCCGAGCAGCTCAGAATCTTCACACTCTCAACAGACCTCCAAATGATTCAGAAATATACCCTGAACTCAGACCTCTAAACCATTTATGGAACTCCCACTTTGTACTCCTATCCAGAAAGATTTCAGATACCTGACGCTCAATGGACACATCACCAAAGAGCCAAGAAACCTCACATTCTATTCAAAGTCTGCCACAAACAGAAGAGACTGGGGCACAGACCCACAACAGCTTAGGGATGTCACATTGTGGACACAGGCTTTCAACCCAGTGAACTTCTAACCCAGAAGGCAGACACAAAAAGAGCTCAGAAACAGCACATCCTGGCGATGTATGCCCACACAGCTTGACACCTCCCATAATGGGACAGAAACCCTCAAAGAGTTCATTAACCTCACAATCTGGAAAGCAGACCCACAAACAGGCCAGAGACCTCACCTATCAGACATACAATGCCAAAATGCTCAGAGTTAACAAACATTACACTCTAGGACACGAATGCACCCCCACACCCAGCTCAGAAGTATAACATCCTGGAGAAAGACCCTCCCCACCAAAAAAAAAAAAACACCCAAGAGATGTCATTAGTAACAGAACCCCAAACCACTCAAGAGACCTCAAACCCTGGAAACAGACCCCTGGTAAGTCAGAGACCTCATACCCTGGGACTGAGACTCTCCCAACAGGAGCTACCTCACCCCTGGGAACAGGGAACTCAACACCCAGGAATGCAGAGATCAGAGATCTCACACTCTGGGGCACAGAGGGTAAAGCACCTCTGAGGCCCAAGAAAGTATACAGACATTAGTAGAAAGACCTGAAACTTGACACAGACCCTGAAACTGCTCTAAAAAAAAATCATAACCCGGGGACAAACCCACATCATAAAGAACTAATCCCCTGGGACATTGGCTCAAGACAGGAGGGGGGAGAAACACCCTGAGCCAAGACACTCAAACACACCCGAGTCCTCATATGAGGGTCACAGACCCCAAACAGCTCAGCCACCTCATACCTGAAAGGAGGGACTTCTAAGTAGCTCAGAGACACCATACTCTGCACAGACCGTCAGAGTTGAGAGATTTCACACACCGAATAAAGACCTCCAAACAGCGCGGAAAACTCACTAACTGGCACCCCTCTCCCTCCAGTTGAAAGCTCAGAGACCGTGACCCTGGAACAAATGCTTAATGAGTCAGATGTATCACACTCTGGGACTGAGATGTCCCAAAAGGAGGAGACTTTACACCTGAAAATATCCCCCAAACATGTCAAACTCTCAAGCAGAAAAAGCTCAGAGACCACATACTCTAGAACACAGGGGCCAGACATCTCAGAGATCATACAGTGTAGACATAGTCACCCAAACGTCTCAGTGAACTCACCCCTGGAATGTAGATCAGAAAAAGCTCAGAACCCTTGGATCTAGGATTCAGAAATACTTCCAAGACTTAGGGTATAGACACCAAAATAGAATTCAGAGAATATGCTAGATGCAGAGCATCAAAGCATTCAGAGACCTCAAATTGTGGGACACATACATGTAGACAGATCAAGGACCTCACACCCTGGATGTACACACAAAACAGCTCAAAATTTAAATTCTAGGAAATACACACCTCAAAAGAACAGACCTCACATCCTGTGACATACAGGAAGATAAAAACCACACAAGTGGAGATAGATACCCATGACTATTTCAGGGCCATGTCCAGGGACCCACATAGACTTCAATCTATGTGACATATGCACATAAAAATATCAGATACCTCACATGCCAGGATATACACCCACAAACAGTTCGGAGCACTTGTATCCTGAGAAATAAACCAAAGAATTGATCAGGGACCTCACATATTGGGACCTACACCCACATAGAGACCAGAGACTCAAATCCTGGGACATAAACCCAAAACACCTCAGAGGCCTTACATGCTGGGACAAAGAAAAGTCAAAACCTACGATCTGGGACACAGAGCCCCAAACAGATCAGAGACCACACACTTTTGACACACATACCAAGAACAGACCCTCACATCCTGAGACACAGAACCATAAAGGGATCAGACAACTCTTTTTTTTTAATGTTTATTTTATTTTTGAGAGAGAGAGAGACAGAGCATGAGCAGGGGAGGAGTAGAGAGAGAGGGAGACACAGAATCGGAAGTAGGCTCCAGCCTCCGAGCTGTCACCATAGGGCCTGACACGAGGCTCAAACTCACGAACCATGAGATCATGACCTGAGCCAAAGTTGGACGCTTAACTGACTAAGCCATCCAGGCACCCTGGGATCAGACAACTCTTATCTTGATGTACACCCACAAACAAATCTGACATCTTGTGACACGGACCCTCAGGGTCTTCACACCCTCGGACAGATACCCACAGATAGGTAATAAACCTTGCAAGTTGGACATACAAACAGAACTAGACGAAAGACTGCTCATCCTGTGACTTAAATCCAAAAAGTGGTCAGAGAAATCATGTCTTAGGACATATACTCAGTCATAACAGAGACTTCAGATCCTAAGATGTGCCCGCAAAACATCAGAGAGCATACACCGTGGGATGTACACCCACAAACAGACCAAATACTACCCGCTGGGGCATGCATGGAAAAAGAGCAGAGAGGTGTACATTCTAGGAAATACACTAAGATATCCTGGGAAATGCATCCACAAAAAGACTAGAGACCTTAAATGTTTGACAGTACACCTAAAGAGATCAGAGATACCACATCCCAGGACGTAGAGTGATAAAATGTTCACAGACCTCATATGGTGGGAAATCGGCACAAAAACAGATTAAAAACCTCACATCCTAGGACACATACCCTCAAATAGTTCACAGACCTAAAGTCCTGCAAAATTCACTCACAGACCATTCACAAACCTTATATCCTGCAACACACGCAACAAATCAGAGACCTCACATCCAGGACTATACCTACCAAGAGAATACAGGTAACAGATCCTGAGACACACACTCAGAAACCTATCAGTGGGGGCATGCCTGGGTGGCTCAGTCAGTTAAGTGTCCAACTTCAGCTCAGGTCATGATCTTGCAGTTTGTAGGTTTGAGCACCGTGTCGGGGGCTCTGTGCTGACAGCTCAGAGCCTGGAGCCTGCTTCGGATTCTGTGTTTCCCTCTCTCTCTGCCCCTGCCCCGCTTATGCTCTCTCTCTCTCACTCTCTCAAAGATAAGTAAACAAATAAACGTTAAAAGAAAGAAACATATCAGTGACATGAAATCCTGGGAAGACAGCCACAAGCAGATCAGAGACCTCCCACCAGCAAAATACACACATAAAGTGGAGAGAGACACACATTCTGAAACACACACCCACAAACAGCTCAGAAAAATCACACATTGGGAAATACAGCCATGAACACCTTGGAGACTTCACATCCTTGGACATATACCAACAGAGCAGATACCTCAAAACCTACCAATCACACCTGGAAGCAGATCAGTCCTCACACATCAGGGAATACACCCAAAAACATCAAAGGGCTCATGTCCTGGGATGTCCACGGACGAAAGATTCTAGAGAGACTCCACAGACTGAACACGCACCCACACATGGGTCAGAGACCTCCAATCCAGTAACATACATGGACAAACAGCTCAGAAAGCCCACGTGCTGGAGCATACAAAACAAAAAGGCAGACCAGAGACCTCAAACCCACGATCAAGTCAGACACTCCATGTGCTGAAAAATACATCTGGAAAATACCCCAGATGGTAGACGTGACATCTTGGGGCAAGACCCACAAAGAGATCAGAGGGTTCACTGTTTTAGCTTCAAATCTCTTTCTCTCTCCCTCTGACCTCTGCTCCTGCCATATCATTGCTTTCTGTGACTCTACTTCCATCGTCACATGGCCCCCTGTCTCAGTGTACATTGTCACTTAGTTTTCTGTGACCCCAAAGGTCCTACCTCCCTCACGTAAAGACCCTCGTGATTAGAATCAGTCCTCCTGGGTAACCCAGGATAACTGCTCCATCTCACAGTGCTTACTTAATACATATCTGCAAAGTCCCTTTCTCCAGGTAAAACAACATATTTATAAGTTCCAGGAATGGGGTGGGCACATATTTGGTCAGCCATCATTTGATCAAACAGAACATACATGCACAAACAAAGAGAAACCTCACATCCTCGGACATAATGTACTTGAAGACTTCATACCCAGAGTTACATACTTCCAAAGAGATCAGAGACCTTCCACCCTGGGACAGGCATGCAGAAGATGAGAGAGCCACATTCTGAGACATTTACTAGCTAATGCTCCAAAAGGGCTCTAAATCCCTTACACTCTGGGAATTAAACCTACAAAGATATAAGAGAACCCACCCTTTGGGACATACACACCCAGAGAGAACAGGAACCTGATACTGTGGGATATACACCAACACAAAGATCAGGGGCTCCACATTCTAGGACCTCCAAACAGACCAGACCTCTGACTCTGAGACAAATACACAAAAAGAACAGAAAAGTGGCCCACATTCTCTGACACTCACTCACACACACACACGCACACACACACACACACCAGGGACCTCACAAACTGGGACACAGAAACACATGCATATCAGACCTCATGCCCTTTACCAACACACCCAAGGAGATTACACTCTCGCATATGTGACATACATGCACAATCAGATCAAAGACCTGATCCCAGAAATACAACCAAAACCACACCAGGCACCTTCAATCCTGCGGGATGAACCAAAAAACAGGTTGCAGACCTCACATGCTGATAAATGCATCCAGATAAATTTGGACACCTGAAATCTTGGAGCATATTGTCTCAAGGATATCAGGGAGCTCAGATCCTGGGATACATGCCCACAAACAGATCCTCCCATAAAGAGGTGAAAGTCCTCCCATGCATAGAAATACACCCAGAAACATCATTTCAGGGAGCTGGCAACGGGGCACATGTACCCAGCAACAGATCAGAGGCCTCACATCTGAAACATACACCCAGGATGAGCTCAGAAATCTCACGCCTTGGATATGTAGACCTTAACATAAGAATTTCACTTCATGGTATATAAACCAACAAACAAATCAGAAATGCTTGCAAATACCCCCATAAAACATCAACTGATGACCTGGAACATAACCCCCACAAACAGTTCAGAGACCTAACACTCTGGGATGTGCATTCACAAAATATCACAGATCTCACATCCTAGGACATGCATTGAGAAACAGATCAAAGAACTCACCTGGAAAAACACAGCTAAAACATTAAACAAGTCAGAGACCTCATACCCTTGTTCATTCACCAGTGAAAAGATCAGCCACTTCACGCTATCAGACAAATACCTACAAAAAGATGAGGGAATTTCTGTCATGGGCTACACACTCTGTTTCATTCCTGCTTCAGTCACCAGCAAACATACAAGAGGCTTCCCACCACGAGACAGAGACAAACAGATCAGGAAGTCTCACATGCTGGGACATAAACCCAGAAACAGATCAGGCATTTTGAGCAAAAAGACCAAGAGGTCAGAATCCTTACACCATGAACACACATATCTCAACAATTCAGAGAATTCACATACTGGGAACTGTATGCAAAATCAGATTCTCCCCTCCTAGGACATACACCCCAAAACAGCTGGACCCATAAATTCTGGGACACACACCATTACAGAGATCGGAGACCTCACACTCTGGTTCATAAGTGCACACATGGATCAGAGACTCCCTGCCATCAGACACACACTCACAAACAGAGGTGTTCACATCCTGGGATGTGCACTGACAGCCAGATAGAGACCTCATAACCTGGGACACTATAGTTGTTTCTCTCTCAGCCTGGTTTTGTTGTTGTTGTTGTTTTGGTTTGGCTTTTTTTGTTCTTATTGTTTTTAAGAAAAGGTGCCACAGGGCACCTGGCTGGTTTAGTTGGTAGAGCATGCAACTCTTGATCTTGGGGTCATAAGTTTGAACCCCATGTTGGGCTGGAGCCTACTAAAGAAAAAAAAGAAAAGAAAAGAAGGCCACATTTACCCCATTTCTTTTTTTGTAAGTTTATTTATTTTTTGGGAGAGAGAGACACAGCGGCAGCTGAGGAGGGGCAGAGAGAGATGGAGAGAGAATCCCAAGCAGGCTCCTCACCATCAGCGGAGAGCTGGATGCGGGGCTTGATCCCAGGAACAGTGAGATCACAACCTGAGCCTAGATCGAATCAAACGCTTAGCCAACCAAGCCACCCAGGTGCCCCTCCCCCTGCTGTTTCTTGAAGGTGCAGGTCTTAATCTCGTCAGGGCTCTGGACTTGCTGCTATAACAAATCACCAAATCTTATTGTTGTAAAACAACACAAATTTATTATCTTCTATTTCTGCAGCTCAGAAGACTGACAAGGGGTCTTACAGGGTAAAAGCCAAGGTGTCAGTAGAGTTGACTTCCTTCTGGAGTTCTAGGGGAGAATCCAGTTCCTACAGGACACTTGCCTTCCTGAGCTCGTGGCTCTTTCCTCCACCTTCAAAGTCAGCAGTATTTCATCTTTAAATCTCTCTCTCTCTCTCTGTATCCATCTATCTCCACCTTTATTTCTCTTGATCTCCGCTTATGTCATCATATCACTTTTTCTTTTCTTTTTTTTATATTTTAATGTTTATTTATTTATTTATTGAGAGAGAGAGAGAGAGCGAGAGAGAGAGCGAGAGCGAGCGCAAGCCAGGGAGGGGCAGAGAGAAAGGGAGAGAGAAATCCGAATCAGGCTCCACACTTTCAGCTTGAACCCATGAACTACAAGATTATGACCTGAGCCAGAACCAAGAGTCAGATGCTCAACCGACTGAACCATCCAGGCACCCCTCATCATGCCACTTTTTCTTTTTTTATTTTTTTAATGTTTATTATTTATTTTTGAGAGAGACAGAGTGTGAGCAGGGGAGGGGCAGAGAGAGAGGGAGACACAGAATCCGAAGCAGGCTCCAGGCTCTGAGTTGTCAGCACAGAGCCCGATGCAGGGCTTGAACCCAGGAACCATGAGATCATGACCTGAGCCGAAGTCGGACGCTTAACTGACTGAGCCACCTAGGCACCCCTCATGTCACTTTTTCTGACTCTGCTTCTCTTCCTACATTGTGTTCTCAGACTCTTGCCTTCATGTGTCCCTCATATAAGGACACATGTGATTACACTGGGCATACCCAGATAATCTAGAATAATTTCCCCATCTCAGGATGCTTAACTTAATCATATCAGCAAAGTCCCCTTTAACTTAATCATATCAGCAAAGTCCCCTTTTCCATGTAGATTAACATAATTAGAGGTTCCAGGGATTAGGAAGTAGACATCTTTGGGGTATTGTTTTTCAGACAAGAGACATGTATGCACAAACAGCTCACAGACCTCGCATCTGGAGCCATACACTTCCACATAAGGGAGACGCTTTCCTCCCTCTAACACACACCCAAAAACACACACACATTTGGGGACGAATACAAAAAAAATGCTCAGAGTCCTTAAGCACTTGGAATGAAACTCACAAACATAAGAGAACCTGTCACCCAGGTCATACACACACAAACTGCAAAGAGAAACAGATTCTTAGACATAAACCCACAAACAGGTCATACCTCACAAATTTGGACATGTAACAGCAAACTGAATAGGCCTCACACCCTTGATAAACCCGCACAGAGACTAGACACTCACATACTGTGATATACACTCACAAACAGATCAGAAGACCTCATGTGAGAAATACTACTAAAAAGAGATCACAGCCCACAAATCTTGCCACCTGAAACTACAAACAGGTTAGAGGCCTTACATGCAGGGCATACAGCCAGAATAAGTGCAGAGACCTGGAGATGTACACCCACCAAAAGACGAGAAGCCTCACAATCCAAGATAGCTGCCCACAGACAAACCAGAGGTCTCAAATCCTACAGCATACACCCACAATCAAGTTGGAGGCCTTAATGTTAAGAAAAAGAGCCAGAAACCCATCACAGACCTGAGATCTTGCAACATATGCCCATAAAAGGATCGGAGGGGTTGTATTCTGGGACATGCTCTCAAATAGGTCAGAGGTTTCAAACCAAGGAAAATGACCCACTAAGAGCTCAATAACCTCACAGCCTGGACATACACCTTCAGATCAGATACATGTATATCAACATATAGGGGCGCCTGGGTGGCTTAGTTGGTTAAGCGTCCAACTTCAGCTCAGGTCGTGATCTGAGGTTTGTGATTTTGAGCCCCGCATGGTGCTTTCTGCTGTGAGCACGGAGCTCGCTCTGGATCTTCTGTCTCCCACTCTCTCTGCCCCTACGCTGCTTGCACTCTCTCTCTGTCCCTGTCAAAATAAATAAATAAACTAAGAAAAAAAGAGCTCAGAGACCAAACATTTCCTAGGGCATGCTGAAAGCAAACAGATAAGAGAACTCAGATCCTAGGAGAGCACCCTCAAACAGGTCAGGAGATTCACATTCTGGTTCACTGACCAGTGAACACATGAGACATTTCGGACCATCAGACTACCCACAAACACATCAGGGAATGCACATCTTGGACATACACCAACAAAGAGATTCCAGACCTCACAACTTGGACACAGAGCCGCAAACAGATCAGAGACTTCAAACGCCACAAAGAGCCCAAAGCCCTCACACCATGTGACATGTACCATCAAACAGATCGGGGAGCTGAAATCCTGAGATATGTACCCACAAACAGATTAGAGACCTTACAACCTGGACATGTAACCACAAAGAAACCACAGAGTTCAGAATCTGCAACATGTACCCACAGACAGATCAGAAACCTTAAGCCTTGAGTCATACATAAAAAATAGATCATAAAGTTCACATTCCGGGATATAATCCCCCAACAACGCAGAGGCCATCTGTACCCGAGGCACAGACCCACAGATGGATCAGAGACCTTAAATCCTGTAACACACAACCATAATCAAGTCAGAGACCTCACAGGCTAAGGAAACACCAGAAACAGATTATAGACCTGAAATCTTATAACACAGATCCACAAACATATCAGAGAGCTCATGTGCTGGGACATTTATCAGCAAACAAATCAGAGGCCTCAAGTCAAGGGATAGATACCCACAGAGTTCAGAGACCTCGTGTGCTCTGGACATAGGAATCTAAATAAAGCAGAGATCTAACATGCTGGTATATATACGTGATCAAATCAGAAACCTCCTACCACTGGAAATACCCCCCAAACAGAACGGAGACCTAACAACTGGAACATACCCCACAAACATCTGAGAACCCTCACATAATAGAACACATTCCCCAAATCAGCTCAGACACCTGACATCCTAGGACATGTGCACACAACCTGATTGGAAACCTCACATTGTAAGACATATTCCCACAAACAGCTATGAGACCACGAGGTCTGGGACACACCCCCTCAACCATTCTGAAACCTCTCATTGTGGTTCATACGCCCACACACAGATCAGAGACCTCCTGCCACCAAATGCACACTCACAAACGGATGGTGGAGTTCACATCCTGGGATGTGCACTGACAACCAGATAGAGACCTCAAAACCTGGGACACTGTAGTCATTTTCTACCACTGCTGTAACACGTTACAATTTTAGTGTCATGAAACACAAATTTACTATCTTACCTTTCCACAGGTCAGAACCCGACAACGGGTTTCAAAGGGCTAAAATCAAGTTGTTGGCAGAATTTCATTGCTCCTGGAGGCTCTGGGGACAGAATCCATTTCCTTGCCTTTTCTAGTTTCTCGATCTGCCTGCATTTTTTGGCTCATGGCCCCATCCTCAAACTTCAAAGCAGTGTTTCATTCTCAGAATGCTCTCTCTCTCTCTCTCTCTCTCTCTCTCTCTCTCTCTCATCCTCTTTGATTTCTATTTCTTTTTTTTAAAGTTTACTTATTTACTGTGAGAGACAGAGAGAGAGAGGTACAGGGCAGAGAGAGAGGGAGAGAGAGCATCCCAAGCAGGCTCCACACTGTCAGCGTGGAGCCCAACGTGGGGCTCGAACTCATGAACCAAGAGATTAGGCATGACCCAAGCCAAAAGCAAGAGCAAGACGCTTAGCCAACTGAGCCAGCCAGGCGCCCCTGATTTCTATTTCTGTCGCCACATCTGCTTCTCAGGCTGAATGTCCTGCCTCTCTCCTGTAAGGACCCTTGTGATTATATTAGACTCGCCTGGAAAATCCAGGCTACTATCCCCCATCTCAAGATAATTGTTTTATCACATTTGCAAAGGACCTTTTCTTTAAATTTTTTAAAACGTTTATTTATTTTTGAAAGAGAGAATATGTGTGTGTGAGTGGGGGAAGGGCAGAGAGAGAGGGAGACACAGAATCGGAAGCAGGCTCCAGGCTCTGAGCTGTCAGCACAGAGCCCAACGGCGGGGCTCGAACTCACAAAATTGCGAGATGATGGCCTGAGCCAAAGTCGGATGCTTAACCGACTGAGCCACCCAGGTGTCCCTGCAAAAGACCTTTTTGACATGTAAGGTCACATAATCACATGTTCCAAAGATTAGAACATGGACATCTTTCAGTGACCTTTACTCTACCAACCTTAGGTGTACATACACAAGCAATTAAAAACATCCCATCCTGGGGTGCCTGGCTGGCTCAGTTGTTGGAGCATGCGACTCTTGATCTCAGGGTCGTGAGTTCAAGCCCCACAGTGGGCATAGAATTTACTTAAAAAATTAAAAAAAAAAAAAGCATCCCATCCTGAGATATACATACCCATATCACATGATTCTAAAGAGATCAGAGACCTCCCACCCTTGGACATACATCCAGAAAAAGAGTGAGGCACACATTCTGTGTCATATACCCACACACAGGGTGGGGACCTCTCACCCTGGGACATGTAACCACAAACAGAAGACACCTCACACCTTTACACATGCAAAGAGATCAGAAACTCAAATACTGTGATAGAAAGGCAAAAACTGAATGGAGACCTCATCTGAGAAATGTTCCCACAAACAGATGAGAGACCTCACAGCCCGAGACACATACCCACAGTCTTGCAATGTATACCTACGATCAGGTATGAGACCTCACAGTCTAGGAGAAATACCTCGAGTCTGATTATGTACTGGACACCAGAAAATGCCCACAAGGAGTTCAGAGAGTTCATATTGTGGGGACACAAACCCACGAAAAGATCAGAGACTCGAGCCAAATGAAAGATACTCACAACGAGCTGCAAGTCTCACACCTAGATATATACATTTGAGTAGATCAGAGACCTCTCATCTTGGGACATATATAACCAAACAAAGCAGAAATCTTGGAAATATCCATAAAATATCAGAGACCTAACAGCCTAGACATAACTCACAAACACCTCCAGAGACCTAACATATAAACACAAAATCAGCACAAAGACCTCACATCTGAGGACACATACTCACAAACAGGCCAGAGACCTCTTGCCCTGGTTCATACACCCACATACAGATCAGAGGCCTCCACCAGCAGACACCCTCACACACCCATTTCTAGGATGTGTCCAGACAACCAGACAGAAAATTCACAACCCAGGACACTGTATTTGCTTCTTATTGCTGTTGTGAGAGATCACCACAATTTAGTGTCGGGGAAAAACACAAATTTATTTATTATATTATATTTGTGGAGGTTAGAAACCCGAAAATGGGTCTCAGAGTATTAAACTCAAGTGTGAACAGAGCTGTGTTCCTTCTGGAGACTCTAGGGGAGAATTCACTTCCTTGCCTTTTCTAGTTTCAAGAGCTGCCTGTATTCTTGGCCCCTGGCCCCTTCCTCTACCTGCAAAGCCCTCAGCACTCATCTTCAAATCTCTCTGATTTCTGCCCCCATCATCAATCTCCTCCCTGACTAGGGCTTCCTGGTCACATGTGCTTTACTGGACATCTCTGGAGTCCTATTATTTGGCCGAGTACAGACATATACACACAGTACCAAATTACACATCCCAGAATATACCCCCATGAACATCTCAAGGATCTCACAAGCCGGGATGCACACCCACAAATTCTCCATCATCAGATCACCGTGTCTAACCTGGCTTGTGTCATTACTTTGCACTCAGTGACAATAACCGTCCTGTCCCCCTCATTTCGGGACCCTTGTAACTACAGTGGGCCCACCCAGAAAATCTAAGAACACCTTCCCATCGCAAAATGCCTAATTTAATCACAGCTTCAAAGTAACTTTTAACATGTAAGGTCTCATCTTCACAGGGTCCAAGGATTAGGACATGGGCATCTTTAGGAGGCCTTATGTCAGCAGAGGAGAGACACACACACGCACAAATAGTAAGAGGCCTCCAATCACAAAACACACACCTCCAAAAGAGCTCAGAGACCCAAAATCCTGGGCCATGCACTAGAAATAGTTCACACCCCTCAGCTGGAGTCATACATCTAGAAAGTGACCAGAGACCTCCTTCCCTCAGACGTGAGTCTAAGGAGAATAGAGAGACACACATTCTGGGACATATGCCCATAAACAGGTCTGACACCTCAAAAATTGGGACACATACACACAAACAGAACAGACCTCATACCATTGACCAACAAGCAAAAGTCCCCCCCCACACCAAAAAAAACCCCACTTGTATATTGTGATATACACACGCAAACGGATCAGAGACCTTATCTGAGAAATATAAGCAAAAATGGCTCAGAGGGGTTCCTGAGTGGCTCAGTCAGTTAAGCGTCCGACTCCTGGTTTTGGCTCAGGTCATGATTTCACAGCTTGTGAGTTCGAGCCCCACGTTCGGTTCTGTGCTGACAGCATGGAGCCTGCTTGGGATTCTCTCTCTCTCCCTCTCCCCTGCTCTCTCTCTCTCTCTCTCTCAAAAATAAATAAATTAGGGGCGCCTGGGTGGTTCAGTCAGTTGGGTGTCTGACTTCGGCTCACGTCACGATCTCACGGTTTGTGGGTTCAAGCCCCGCATCAGGCTCTGTACTGACAGCTAGGAGCCTGGAGACTGCTTTGGATTCTGTGTCTCCTTCTCTCTCTGCCCCTCCCCCACTTGTGCTCTGTCTCTCAAAAATAAATAAATGTAAAAAATTAATTAATTAAAAAAGTTTTTTTAAATGGCTTGGAGACCCCAAACCCTGCAACAGTAACCCACAACACATTACAGACACCCTCATATCCTGGGAAATAGAACCAGGGTAATTAAAGATGCTTGACATCTTGGGGCACACAGCCACAAGGAGATGAGAGAGCTCAAATCCTGAGGCACATACTTGCAAACAGATCAGAAGCCTCACCCCTGAGATGGGTACCCACAAAGAGCTCAGAAACCTCATACCCTGGATACACAAACTTTAACAAATAATATTGCATCCCGTTACATGTTCAAGGATACAATCAGAAATCTCATATACTCGCAAATAAAGCCAAAAGCATCAGAGGCGTCACAAGCTGAGATAGAGACAGACCCTCAAACGGCTCAGGGAACTCATGCCTAATATACATTCACAAATAGCTCTAAAACCTCACATCCTAGGACGTGGATTCAGAAACAGAGCAGAGAATTCACATCTTGGAAGACATCCACAAACATGCCAGAGTCCTTTCAGCCTGGTTCACTTACCAGAAGAACAGATCAGCGTCTTGCATTATATGCCCTCCCCCACACAAATGATCAGAGGGTTCACATCCTGGGATACACTTCAACAAACATATTAGAGACCTCACAACCTGGACATGTAACCAGGAGACCACAGACCTCAAACATGTAACCCAGAGACCACAGACCTCAAACCCCACAACATATACCCACAGAGAGATCAGACACTTCACGCTCTGAGAAATATGCCAACAAACAGATCGGGGGGCTCACATCTTGGGATAGACTCCAAAACACATCACAGACTATATACAAACAGATGCCCACAAACAGATCAGCGATCTCAAATCCTGCAACATAAGCTTGCAAGGTACATCAGAGACAAGACACGTTATGAAAAATAGAGCCAGAAAAAAAGAAAAAGAAAGCAAAGCAAAGCAAAGCAAAGCAAAGCAAAGCAAAAAGAGCCAGAAACAGATCACAGGACTAATCTCTTCTGACATATATCCATGAAGAGATAAGAGAGTTCATATACAGAGACATATACTCACAAGAGATCAAAGGATTCGGGCCAAGGGACATACACTCACAACAAGCTCTTTCAAACTTCATACCCTGGACATTCATAACTAAACACATTAAAGACCTCAGATTCTGGAGGCACCTGGGTGGCTCTGTGGGTGAAACGTCTGACTTCAGCTCAGGTCATGATCTTGCAGTTTGTGAGTTCAAGCCCCGCGTCAGGCTATCTGCTGTCAGCACAGAGCCCACTTCATATCCTCTGTCTCCTTCTCTCTCTTCCCCTCCCCTGCTCATGTTCTCTCTTAGAAATAAATAAACATTAAAAAAACACAATATTTAAGAAAATAAAGACCTCAGATTCTGGCATACATACCACCATTGAAAGCAGAAAGTTCATCACCATCAGAAATATATCTGAAACACATCAGAGACCTAATAACCTAGGATGCAACCCACAAATATCATAAAGACCTCACATACTGGACGTACACCCCAAATCAGCTCAGAGACTTCACGCACGCACAAACAGATCAGAGACCTCACATTCTGGGACGTACACCAACAAACATCCCAGAGACCACAAATTTTGGGACATACACCCTCAAATAGGTCAGAGACCTCACACTCTGGTTCATGCACCTGCACACAGATCAGAGACCTCTTGCCATCAGGCACACACTCACAAATAGATGGTGGAGTTCACATCCTGGGATGTGCACCAACAACCAGATGGAGACCTCCCAACCTGGGACGCTGCAGTCATTTCCTACCGCCGCTGTAACAAACAAACCACTGCAATCTTAGTGTTGTAAAATAACACACATTTATTACCTTATGTTTCTACGGGTCAGAAACCCGAAAATGAGTCTTACAGAGATAAAATAAAGTTGTCAGCAGACCTGCCTTCCTCCTGGAGGCTCCAACACAGAATCCATTTCCTGGCATTTTCCGGTTTTAGGGGCTGCTGCATTCCCTGGTTCATGGCCCTTTCCTCCATCTTCAAAGCCAGCAGGGTTTCATTCTTCAAATCTCTCTCCGATTTTGCTTCCCTCTGATTCAGTTGTTGTAGCTCTTTCTCTGAGTCTGTTTCCATCTTTATGTCACCATCTTTGACTCAGCTTGTATCACTGTCACACTGCCATTTCCAACTCTTACCATCCTGCCTCCCACATATAAGGACTTTAATCATTATGTTAGGCCCACCTGGATAGTCCAGGATGAAATCCCAATCTCAAAGTGGTTCACTTCATTATACCTACAAAGTCCTTTTTGCCAGAAAGTTAACATAATCACAGGTTCCAGGGATTGGGACGTGGATATCATTGGGGGGGGGCGAGTATTCAGACATGACGTACATGGCACAGACTGATAGAGATGTGACATCCTGGGACATACACCCACAGACCAGTCAGGGAACTCACACCTCATATATACACCCACAAACAGATCAGGGACCTAACAGCCTGGAAAGTTTAGCCATAAAGAAATCATAGACTAGGCGCACCTGGCCAGCTCAGTCAGTAGAGTATGCGACCCTCGATCTCAGGGTCACGAGTTTGAACTCCACGTTGGGCGTAGAGTTTACTTAAAGATAAAAAAGAAATCACAGACTTCAAATCCTGCAACAGAAACCTACAAACAATTCAGAGGCCTCACACACTGGGTGGTACATCCAGAAACAGATTATGGTTCTCACGTCCACTGGCGCCCAGCACATATACCGACTACCATGTCACAGTCCTCAAAGCCTGGAACATATACCCATCAAGAGTTCACATATGGCACCTGCTGTCATTCACTCCTAAACAGACCAGAAACCTCACAACCTGGGACACACACACACACACACACACACACACACACACAGAGCTCAGACACCTCACACACTGGGATACTCACCACCAAGCAGATCAGAGACTTTATATCCTGCAATACTCAATAAGCAGATCAGAGAACTTACATCCTTGTCAAAATTCACGACCAGAGAGCACATACTGAATCACACAGGAAGAGAGAAGAGACCTCACACCATGACACACAACCACAGAGAAGTCAGAAACCTGACACTCTGGACATAAAACACACCATAAAAGAGCCAAGACTTCGCATTCTATGACACATACCCATAAACAGATCAGAAACCTCAGATCTTGGCAAAGAACCCCCTAGCGGATCAGAGAACCTACGACCTGGGACATATACTTGTAAAAAGTAAAGAAACACATTCCGGGACATATATCCATACGTGATCAGAGACCTTAAATCCTGGGAATTAGACCCATAATGAGATCAGAGACATTACATCCTGGGACATAATGCTCCTGAAAAACTGATCAGAAATCTCACCCCCATGGACGAACACACCCAAACAGGTCAGACACTTCACATCCTGGGACATATACCCACAAACAGCTAGGGTCCTAACATCCTGAGACATATATGCACAACCATATCAGACTTTATACCCTTGGCAAACGCAAACAGATCAGAGACTCCCATTCTGGGATACGCACCCACAAAGACATTAGCAACCTCAGAACCTGAGACATACATGTATGATACACCAGAGAGCTCAAATCCTGCAGTATACACCCCAAACAGCTGAGACATCACAGAGCGGGAAATATACTCAGAAACGAAGCAAATTGGGACATATGCTCAAAAGGGAGGAAAAGAGCTCACATCTTGGGAATATACCTGCAAATAAGTAAGAGGCCTCACATCATGGGACACACACCCTCACACAGGTGAGACACCTCACGTGTTTGGAAATACACGAGGGATAGAAAGACACTTCACACTGCAGGTCTTACACCCTCAAAAAGATCAGAGATATCGCATCATGTGACATAACACTTGCAAACAGATCGGCAATGTCAAAGTGTAAGAATTAAATCCATGTGGGGTGCCCGGGTGGCTCAGTCAGCTAAGCAGCCAACTCTTGGTTTCAGCTCGGGTCGTGATCTCATGGTTTGTGAGTTTGAGCCCAGCATTAGGCTCTGAGCTGAGAGTGAGGAGCCTGTTTGGGATTCTCTCTCTCTCCCTCTCTTTCTGCCCCTCCTACACTCTCTCTCTCTCAATAAATAAATAAATAAAATAAAAATTAAAAATTAAAAAATTAAACTTAAAAAAAAAGAATTAAATCCACGAACTTATCAGAGACCTCACACCCAGGGATATATAACCACAAATAGATCAAAGACCTTACACTTTCTATATACACCCATCTGAGAGACCTCACATACTGGGATATACAGTGATAAAAATACGTACACGTCATATCCCAGCAAATAACCCCCAAACAGAACAGACCATGGGATATAACCCCCCAAAACCTCACAAACCTCACACACTGAGACATACACCCATAAACAAATAAGAGATCTTACACCCACGTTCATATAAACACAGACATATCAGAGAGCTCATGCCTTTGGCATACACCCATGAGAGACATTTCACACATTGCTAATTATAGTGATAAGCATATCACAGACCTCAAATCCTAGGGTTTACATGCACAAACATTAGTGACCTCACACTCTGGGACATATACCCACAAACATATCAGAGATCTCCCATTCTGATGAATATACCCACAAAGAGATCAGAGACCTCACAACTGGGGCATACTTACAGAAACAATACAGATACATAATATTCTTGGACGTAGAGCCACACACACAACACAGACAAGGCCTCTGGGAATTACAACCACAGGGATGAAGGACCTCAAGCTCCTGATACATATATGAAAAGATCAGAGACATATTAGAGGCTTCTTACTCTGGAACATACACCTGGAAACAGATCAGGGACCTCATACACTGGGAAATACACACACAAATGGACTTTGACATATACCAGTGAAGGCAGACTCGCGTACTAGCAGTATATAACAACAAGAAGATCAGAGACCTCACATCCTGGAATATACATCAATAAAGAGCTCAGAGACTTCAAACTATGGAACATACACACCCAAAGAGATCAGAGACCTATATGCTAGGTCATATAGCCACAACCATACTTGAGAACTCACATTATGTGAAATTCCCCAACCCCGGACAGCTCAGAGGCCTCATTCCCTGGGAGGTACCAACACAAAAGTACCAGAGAACTCGTACCTTTGATCTACACCCATGAAGAGAGACCTCACATATTGGGACACACACAGGGACAGACAGCTCTGAGACCTCATGTTCTGGAACATATGCTCACAAATAGATCATAGATTTCCTTTTCTGGGACACACACCCACAAAGAGTTTAGGGAACTTATATCTTGGGAACTATACTCACAAACATTTTAGATATATCACACTCAGAGACATACACCCACAAACACAGCAGATACCCTCACACCCTGGGACATACACCCTCAGACAGACAATCCTTATCATCCTGCAACATACACCCAACAAATGGACCAGAGTGCCCTGAGAGAACATAACCAAAACATAACCAAAAAAGCTTAGAAACATACCGACCAGGAAAATATATCCACAAAGACCTCAGAGACCTCATCTATTGGGACATATACCCACAAACATGACAGAGAGCTCACCCGTTGGCATATATACCCACAGAGACCAGAGATCTAACATCCGGGGACATAAAACTAAAAACAGATTAGAGACCTCCTACCCTTGACATGCATCCAGAAGAGAGACCTCACATCCTGAAACATACAATGACAAACAGATCAGAGACCTCATACCCTGGGACATATACCCCTAGGTGGATCAGAAACCTTTACACCATTAGACCATATACCCACGAGCATAGCAGAAACCTCACACCCAGGACATACACATCCGAACAGATTAGAGAACTAACACCATGGAATATACACCCGCAAACAAATAAAAAATTCTCATGCTGGGAAACACACACCCAAACAGATCAGAGACCTTATGATCTTGTGCACACACACTCAAGGAGTTCAGTTACCTCACACGCTGCCACATACACCCATGAACAGAGACCTCATATACTACAACACAGAGCCACAGCCATGTCCGGGACCCCACACATTTGGGACACACACCCATAAACAACTCAGGAACTTTACATACTGGGACACACACCCAGAAATAGTTCAGAGAGCTGACAACCTGAAACACAGTCTCCGCCTGCCCTCAAAACCAGAAATATCAATATCTGGACATCGACTCTCAAACAGCAGGGACTTCATATCTAGGGACTCAGGGGCCCAAACTGTTTGAACACCTGGATGCAGATTCCAGTCACCTCGGTGATGTCTCTTCCTGGGACTTAAAACTCCATACACCTAAAAGAACAAACAAAACCTACATACAGTCCTCCAAAGCGTTCACGGCTGTGAAACCAGAGATACAGACTCCCAAATACCTCAAAGATCTCACACCCAGAACACAGACTGCAAAGGAGCTCAGAGACTTCAAGTTCTGGACTCAAGTACAAAGTTATCTTAGAGACATCATACCCTGGGATTAAAGGATCCCAAACAGTTATGATCATGTCCTGGACATGAACCAGAAACAGCTCAGAATCCCCATGCTTTCAGACACAGATCCCCAAATAGTTCAGAGGCCTAAAAACCCAGAGAGAGACCCTAAAGAGATCAGAGACCTAAAAATGTGCAACATGGAGTGTCCCCAACACCCAGATATGGATATAGGCCACAAAAAGCTCAGAAATCTCAAACCCTAGACAGAGACCCTCAGAGAGCTCAGAAACGCCACAAATGAACCCAAAACTTAGCAGCTTGAAACAACAGCAAACACTAATCATCTCACACAGTTTGGGGGAGCTGGGAATTCAGGAGCAGCTTAGCTGCATGGCTCTGGCTTTGGGTCTCTCAGGCTGCAGTCATTGGAAGGCTTGAGTGGGGCCGGAAGCGCTGCTTCCAAGCTGGATCACTCACATTGCTGGCAATTTGGTGATGGCTTTGGGCTGGGGGACCTCAGTTCTCTGGTAAGTAGATCTCTCCATGCAGCTGCTTGAGTGTCCTCGCGACAGGATGGCTGGCTTCCACTAGAGGGCGTGATCCAAGAAAGAGCAAGACAGAAGCCAAAATGCCTTAAAAATTTCCTCTATGTAAGCCCTGCTTTGCTGTATCCCACAAACTTGGTAAGTTTTATTTTCATTTTCATTTAGTTCAAACTATATTTTTTAACTTCTGACTTCTTTGACTCACTGAGGCCCTGCGCCCTCCCCCAAAGCCTCTCTCTAGAGCTCAAACCCTGTCTCTTGCATAAAAGGACAAACCTGTCTTTCTTATAACAGGATTTACAGTTTTCACAAGAAAAACAGTGTTTTTTCTCACTGTTTTCTCACTGCGCACCCTATTATGTATGTTCTCAAAGGTTCAGCTGAAGGCAAACTATGGGTTTACCAGAGATGGAAACACAATTCTAGAGAATATTTACTCTTTATTGAACCCAACGCACATTTATATTAAGCAATATGTGCACATGACTCCCATGGTCCAACTGAGACCGTCTCACACACACACTGGCCCCCTGGCCAGAGATAGCATTTACCTGTACCTCACCCCTTTCCCTAACCCTGAATTTTGCTTTCAGAAGGGATGCGTGATTAGGGGGGAGGGGGCTGAAATCAGGAGAGTCCATTTGTACTCAGAGCAGTCTTGCAAAACCTCCAAAACACTGGACTCCCCTTCTATCTAACCAGGACTTGGGGGTTCCAGGCTCTGAAACAGGTTCTACCAGGCCCCAAACACCCATGTGTCCTGGATGTGGACAAGGCCTGAGGGGAAATAGACTCCAACATCCATCTGAACAATCCATCCCAAGACAGGGCTCTCCACTCTGGGGCTGGTACGAGGAGACACAACAAACACCTTCCCACAACATAATCTCCACAAATGGGATCAAGGGAGACTCTGTGACCTCCAGAACAAAGGGCAAGACAGAGGTTCTGAAGGAAGTGGCCACCTGTATTTCCTGGTCTAGACAAGGAAGCTGGGGTGGCTGTGAATTCATGCGGAGCACTTCACTACCAATCACACGACCCCCATTTCTCACAGCCTTTCTGAACTGGCGTATAGCCAGGATGGTGTTGTGTGTGTGTGTGTGGGGGGGTGCATGTGTGCATGTGCGAGCATGCACCACAAATACCTCATGTCCGAATTCTGGCAGAGATCACTCATTCCTTATACAGCACCCCAAAGAGCTCAGGGCTTTCAAACATTGGGACAGAGACTTTAACACAGATGAGTGACTTCATATCCTGAGGAATAGACCGAAACACATCTCAGAGAATACAAACTTGAGACAAAGACCCCCAAACTGCTCAACCACTTCATACCCTGTACCAGTGGCTCTCCACCAGAGGCAATTTGCCCCCCAGAGTACATGTGGCAATACCTGAGGACATTTTTGGTTGTCACAGCTGGGAGGGGAGAGGTGCTACTGGCATCTAGTGGGTAGAGATCAGGGATGCCACCTTTAGCCAAAGACCCCCCGGGAACATACCTATAATTGAACAAGTAGGGTTCATTATGCATTTCAGTGAGGAAGAACGCACATCATGGGAGCCAAGAGACGTCTTAGTAAGAGGGTATCCGAAAGAACCAATCAGGGGTGCCTGGCTGGCTGAGTCAGAAGAGCATGCGACTCTTCATCTCAGGGTCATGAGTTCAAAGCCCTATGCTGGGCATAGAGCTTACTAAAAAAATTAAAAAGTATTAAAAAAAAAACCAAAAAAACAAAGAGGGGTGCCTGGGTGGCTCAGTCAGTTGAGCATCTGACGTTGGCTCAGGTCATGATCTCATTGTCCGTGAGTTCGAGCACCACGTCGGGCTCTATGCTGACAGCTCAGAGCCTGAAGCCTGTTTCAGATTCTGTGTCCCCCTCTCTCTCTGTCCCACCCCTGCTTGTGCTCTGTCTCTCTCTGTCTTTCAAAAATTAATAAACATTAAAAAATAAAAAAAAAAACAATAAACAAAGAACCAGGGGTGCCTGGGTGGCACAGTCATTTAAGCCTCCGACTTGGGCTCAGGTCATGATCTCATGGTTCGTGGGTTTGAGCCCCATGTGGGGCTCTATGCTGACAGCTCAAAGCCTGGACCCTGCTTTGGATTTTGTGTCTCCCCCTCTCTCTGCTCCTCCCCCACTCATGCTCTATGTCTCTCAAAAATAAATAAACATTAAAAAAATTAAAAAAAAAAAGAAAGAACCAGTTACAGGATCAGGACTTCAGTTGAGTGGTTTTGGTAGAAGATCGAAAGAAGTGGGGCTCACTCTAGATTGGACACTGTCAGAAAGTGAGAGCAATTTGATGACTAGGTATCTCAATAAATCTTATCTACAGCGAGGGCAGACTAGAGTAAGGATAAAGCGGAAATCGGTAAAGAAGCAGCAGTCATTCGTCCTAACCAAGAGAGGGGGATGTTTCGTATCTGGGGAGGTGGCACAATGACCAGTTTTTGTCTGTGCTTAGACAACATTATAAAGTAGCTTTGCTTTGTCTCGTTTTATCACGGTCTCAGAGTAACCTTGGTCTCAGAGTATTCTTGAGACTGTTTATATCTAACAGGAGAATAACATGGCCTAGCTGGGAGTACCAAGACAACATTGGATGTTGGGGACTGCTCCCTCCTTCCCTCCCTCTTTCCTTTCTTTCCCACGGTAAACATCTTTTATGATTGAATTATGCCCCCCACACACCTCAAATTCATATGTTGAAGTCCTAACCCTTAGGGCCTCAGATTGTGGCCTTATTTGGAAAGAGGGTCGCTGCAGATGTGAAATGAGGTCGTATTCCTGGAGTAGGGTGGGCCCCTGATCCAATATGACTGGTGTGTTTATAAAAAAGGGAAATTTGGACACATACACACACACACACACACACACACACACACACACACACACACGGAACACCATGTGAAGATGAAGGAAGAAACTGGGCTGATGCAGCGGAAGCCAAGGAACGTCAAAGACTGCCAGCAAACTACCAGAAGCTAGGAGAGAGGCATGAACAGATTGTTGTTCTCAGCCCTCAGAAGGAAACAAACCTGCTGACACCAGGATCTCAGACTTCCAGCTTCCAGAACTATGAGAAAATAAATTTCTGTTGCTTAAGCCCCCCAGTTTGTGGTACCTTTTTTTTTTTAAACAGCCCTAGCAAACTAGTACGACATCCCACAATGCCCTCCATAACAAAGAATTTTCCAGTCCAAAATGTCAATAGTGCTGAGGTTGAGAAATCCTGCCCTGGACACAGAATCCAAAAGTATTGACTGACCTCATAATCTCTGACAGAGACCAATAAAAACCAGCTGGGAGTACACATAGCTTTTTTTTTTCACATAGCTTTGAACTTAGACTACCAAAGTACTCAGAGACCCAGGCACCTGGGTGGCTCAGTTGGTTAAGCGTCCGACTTTGGCTCAGGTCATGATCTCAGGGTCATGGGATCGAGCCCCATGTTGGACTCCATGCTGAGCATGGAGCCTGCTTGAGATTCTCTCTCCCTCTCCTTCTGCATTTCCCCAGCTCATGTGCTCACACTTGCTGTCTGTATCAAAAAAAAAAAAAAAAGAGTTCTCAGAGACCTCACACCCTGAACACGAAAGCCCAAAACAGCTCAGAGAGGATATGCCCTGAAGAGACCCTAACAGATCAAAGATACCATTCTCTGAGACAGAAACCCCCAAGGAAGTGAGAGACCCAGCATCTAGAAACATACACCAAGTTCACAGGCATCACAGCATGGGACACAGAACCCAAGAGAGCGCTGGGTCCAAAATGGACAGATATTTCACACCGTGGTCACAGACAGAAAACAGGTGAGCAACAGTTCATGAACAATAGTATTCATTTCCTGTTTTTAAGCTCGCACTGTGGTTATGTAAGTCCTTTACACTAGGGGAAGCAGGGTGAAGGGTATACAGGAACTCTCTGCACTATTTGTGCAATTTTCTCTAAGTCTAAAATGATTTTAAAATAATTTTTCAAAAAGATTAAAGGATGTAAAAGGGAATTTGTAAAACTTAAGAAACACATCTTGCCAACAAGCTCAGAAAACAGTATTAAGCCCCAACAGTAGTCAGAGAAATGCCAACAAAACACAATGAAATTCCATTTTAAGAGAAAAAAAAAACCCTGCACATCCTGATACAAAGATCCCCAAACAGCTTAGAGACTTCTCACCCTGAGACAGAGCCCCACAAACACCTGGAAGACCTAGATCTCTGTGACACAGACCTCCAAGCTGCATGTAGCATGTAAGAGCTACCTTAGGATGAGTTGACTGGCTTGAGAACCACTTTCCTTCTACTTACCTACACTCAGCCAAACACCTCCCCTGCCTCATGCCTAAAATCCCATCATTAAAAAGTTTATCATTCAGTTACATCTTGCCCTTTTCAAAATTCCCCTTTAAATGCCACACACTTCTCCATCCCAGAGCATGAAATCATGCAGTTATGATGCATTTATGGCCCACCCCCTCTCCCTACTCCCCTACACACACACACACACACACACACACACACACTCCTCCACACACCCTTACTCAGGCCTGGTCCAGAGGGGGCAGGGAGCCTCCAAGTCATCCTTTCTGGGGGGAGGAGGAGATGTTTTAGAGTAGAATCATGAGATCACCTTGAACCTTCTCTGCAGAACTCGGACCTACAGGTAGCCTGAAATACAGCTGTCAGGAACCCCAGTGAAGAATTTTTCTCAGTGCTGCTGTGAACAGTGAGTGGGTCCTGAAATCAATATAATGGGACACAAAAAGCATTGTTTTAAAAAGAGAACAGGTAGAAGAGAATAGAAAAGGTTACCCGACACATTCTGTGCTAGCCAATAATGCCAGCTTCTTTACAGGTGCGCAAACTGAAGTTCCCAGGCGGGATTCGAACCTATGGTCTCCCGTAGCCAAAGCCCTGCCTCTGCAACCGCGAACGCCAACGCAGGGGCCATAGCGCCTGCGCCAAGTCAGCAGCCAATAGCAGCACGGAGCCAGACGACCCGCTCGTAGCCTATAAGTGATTCCCGAAAACCTCGGTACCCTGGAAGAGCTTGGGTGGGCCATCTTGCGGTGGCCAATCAGCACTCAGAGCAGGGCTTGATCCCGCCCTTCTCATAGCGGAGCCAATCATTGCTCCGCAGCCTTCTACCCCACCCCACCCCTGCTGTTGATTCGAGTCTTCAGAGCCAACCAGACGTAAGATCCTGGTGGGAGGTGGCTTCCGGATGGGTGGAGGTTTTAGGCTGAGGGTGGGGTCCACCATCGCCCTCACTGAGGCTCAGGTCGGTGAGGGCAGCGCCGTGGTCTTTTCGTTTTGGAGCCGAGCCGATGCACGCGCAAAACGAAGAGACCTTTCGTGTCCCTACATACATAGTGGTTTCTTCCAAAATACACGACACCCTCCCCCCCACCCGTGGTACCTCCCAGAGCAGACCGTTCCATTTCCATGTGGCACAATGGTATGCCCCAGAGCTGCACTGTCTGGTTAACTCTTCATTCCCACCTTTCAAGCTTTTATGTGTGCGGCCCGTGAAGGGCAGTTTCATGTTAATGTCCCAGGAGTCAGTCAATCTTCAGTTCACTCCAACACAACTAAATAGACTCGGAAGTCTTCCTCCCCCTGCACACGTTCCATTCCGTGCTCCCCCTCATATCCCACAATGGACCGTCCCAGCCCAATCCTCAGATGATTTAGCTGAATGCGACTCCGTGGTGTTCTCCCCCCCCCCCCCCCCCCCCGCTGCAGAGTTCTGGTGCATAAAGAGGTACTCAAATTCTGATGCCACTGATAGAAGTGTGAATTCATGTGGCAGCATCTATCAAAATAAAAGTGGATATCGCTCCCCACTAGTATCACCATCGTGCATGTGGTGGTGTCTCTACACGCACTTAAAACTGCCCTGCACACAGTAGGTACTCAAAAGGGAGTAAAATATTGCTGAATAAATAACTTATTGGACCTGGCAATTCCACTTTAAATATGTGTTCTAAGGAAATATACATGGCGCCGGTCAGTGTGCACAAGGAGGAGCGGGCGCCTGGGTGACTCAGTTTCCACTCAGGTCATGATCTCAAGGTTGGTGGGTTCAAGCTCTGTGACGGGCTCTGAGCTGGCAGCATGGAGCCTGTTTGGAATCCTCTCTCTCCCTCTCTCTCTGTCCCTCCCCTTCTTTCTCTCTCTCAAAATAAATTAATTAAAAAAAATAAAAAGAATGGGAGCAGCGAACAACTAGAGGAAAAAGGGTAAATTAATCAAGGTGATTCATGCTATAGCATGGAGTACCAGCCGACTGTGAAACAGAATGAGACCTTGCCCCTGGAAGCATATCCCAGGTGGCTCAGGGACCTCATATCATTGAACGCAGAGCACAGGAAAGCTTGGAGACCTCACACCACGGGACACAGAGCCCAAAACAGTTCAGGGGTCTCACACTGTGGACACAGACCACAAAATAGCCTAGAGACCTCACACTCTGGCCAAAGGCTGGCAAAAACAAACAAACAAACAAACAAAAAAAAAAACAAGCAAAAACCCCCCCAAGAACTCATGTAACGACATAGATAATCAGTTATTTTATAAATCTCGTCCTCTGGCTACAGACTACTACAAACATCGCAGAAACCTCATGCCCTAGGACACTAAAGCACCCCAGGGACCTTCCACACTAAGACACAAACCCCAAATAGGTTACATACCTTATACCATGGACAGAGTAATCCCCCAAACAGCTCAGAGATGTCCCCACCGGGGATCTACATAAAACATCCAGGCAAAGACCTCGTACCCTTGACACAGATCACAAAACAATTCAGAGGCCTGGACACAGAATGAGGGCGACACACCTGTATGTGCTCAAGGGACTGTCCAAAGGACATACTGTTAATGAGGGAGGAGCAGGTGGGGAAAAGAATGCTCAAAGACATAAGAAGAGCATGGAAAAGTCTTCTTTAAAATTTTTTTTTAAGTTTATTTATTTTGAGAGAGAGAGAGAGAGAGCATGAGTGGGGTAGAGGCAGAGAGAAAGGGAGAGAGAATTTCAAGCAGGCTCCGTGCTGACACAGCACAGAGCCCGATTCGGGGCTTGAACTCTTGAACTGTGAGAGCGTGACCTGAGCCGAAATCAAGAATTGGACGCTTAACTGACTGAGCCACTCAGGAACCCCAGCCCTGAAGAATATTCTGAGACCTCACACCCAAACAGCTCAAAGAGCTCTGACATAAACCATGTGACCCACTCCCTGGCATAGTGACCCCAAACAGCTCAGAATGTGACACTCTGCACATAAATTCCCAAACAACTCAGGAACTTCCAACCCCAGGACAAGACACAGAACCAAAAAATAACACAGTGACCTCAGACTCTGGAAGCATCTCTAAACGGCTTCTGTGACTTTACACTCAAGAACACAGACATTCAAAAAATCAGAGACTCCACACCCTGGAAGAAAGGTTCCAAAACAGTGCAGACTTAACACCCTGTAACAAAGGCCCCCAAATATCTCAGACACGCCAAAATCTGCGACATGGAGTTCACAACAATAGAGACATCATACCTTGGATGCAGATGTGGTATGTGCAGATGTGGAAACATTTCAAAGACCTTACAACCTGGCACACAGTTTAAACAAATAAATAGATCAAAGACTTCAGACTCTAGAAACAAACCCCAGATAGCCTAAGAGACTTCATGCTCAGAGACTCAGGGCGCCTGGGTGGCTCAGTTGGTTAAGCGTCAGACTTCAGCTCAGATCATGATCTCACGGTTCATGAGTTCGAGACCCACGTTGGGCTCTCTGCTGTCATTGTGGAGCCCGCTTTGGATCCTCTGTTTCCCTCTCTCTGCCCCACCCTGCTTGCTCTCTCTCTCTCTCAAAATAAGTAAACATAAAAAAAAAAAAGAACACAGAGACTCAAGAACACAGACAACTCACACCTTGGAAAAGAGACACTGCTACAGCTAAGTGACCTTGCTGCCTGGAAATAGACCCTAATAAATAAGACACATCCCCTTCTGGAACTGAGATCACCAAAAAGATCAGAAAATCTCTGCCTGGAAACAAACCCCAAATTACTCAAAAACTTCACGTGAATGGAACTCAGGATCCACATGAGTTGGGACCACTTGCACACTAAGGCCAAGAACCCCAAACGACTCAGAGATCTTCAGACACAGATACCCAACACCCCATAGACTTTACACACTAGGCACAGACCTCTAAAACATTTCAGATATCACACGCTATGGGACATGGACCCCCCAAGAGAATAGAGACATCATACCTTGTGATACATCCCCATAAATAATTCTGGAAATGGACACCAAATAAAGCAGGAACATCACAGTCGAGAAAGTAATCCCTAAGGGTGCCTGGGTGGCTCAATCAGTTAAGTGTCTGACTCTTGATTTCAGCTCAGGTCATGATCTCACCGATTGTGGAATCAAGCTCTGCATCGGGCTCTGAGTTGACAGTGCAGAGCCTGGAGCCTGCTTTGGATTCTGTGTCTCCCTTTCTCTCTCTCTGCCCCTGCCCTGCTCATGCTCATGCTCTGTCTCTGTCTCTGTCTCTCTCTCAAAAATAAATAAACATTAAAATTTTTTTTATTAAAAAAAGTAATCCCTAATAGTACAGAGACACCACACCCTGGGACTGACATCTCTGAAAGGAAGAGAGATTTCACATTCCAAATGGCTCAAGGATATCACCTCATGGAACTCAGAATCCAAAGAGCTCAGATACCTCAGAACCCATAACAGAAAGTCTGAAATGGCTCTGGGGACTTCTATCCCGGACATAGACCCCAAATAGCTGAGAGATCTCACAGGTCAGGACACAGACCCTGAAACACCTTAATGGCATCGCATCATGGTATACACACTCAAAAATACCTCAGAAACCTCAGACTCTGGAAATATATCCAGAAATAAATAAAATACCTCATTCTTGTAACTGATACCCACACAAATGGCAAAGGCCTCACCCCTGGAAACACCTGCCAAATGTCTCCAAGATCTCATATGAGATTTAGACCCACAATAGCTAGGGGTCTCACACCCTTGATAGAGACCCCCACAAAGTTCATAAACCTTAAAACCTGGACCCATCCCCAAAGAGTTTAAAAACCTCACATGCTGGGACAAAGACACCCCAACAGCTTAGAAAACTTTCATTGAGATGGGGAGAAATACAAACACCTCAGCAATCTCATTCTGTGGTACCAGACTCCAAGGCTACAAAAACTTCACATCCTTGGACACAGAACATAAAATAATCCCTAAGCCTCATGCACTGAACACAGATTCCCAAGGAGCTCAGAGACCTTCTAGGCTGGGACAATGGCCCAGAACCACTACAGACACCTCACACCCTGAGACACAGTGTCCCAAAGAGCTCAGAAATTCAGAAATCTCAGACTTGGAGCACAGCACAAAACAATTCTGAGGCTTTCAGCTTTGGACACTGACTGTTTCAGACCCCCCCCCCCCACCTCCCCCACAACTCCTGCCCAACCTCGCAGACCCTGTGAGAACAGAAAAAACCCCAAACAGAGAGATCTCACATCTTGTCACCCAGACCCCTAATACCTCAGAGACCTTCATAACCGGACACGTACCCAAAATATCTCTGACAATTCTCATCCTAGAATGCACACCCCCAAACGGCTCAAAAATTCACCCTGGGGCATGAAAAGCGAGTACCTCAGTGATCTTATCTCCTGAAAGCTGACCAAAACAACTCAGAAGATGTGACACTCTGGACACAAACCCCCAGACAGCTCAGATGTCTCATGCTCTGGAGCCCAGATCCAGGAACAGACAGCCGTCTCACACAGTCGCACAGACAGCTGCATAGCTCAGAGACCCCACTCCCTGGAAACAGAGGTCAGAGACAGCATACCCTTGACAGTGAGTGTCCATAGGAACAGAGTTCCTCGCACCTGGAAACATATCCTGAATGGCTCAGCATTCCCATCAGGTGGCACAGAATCCAAAGCAGCATAGAGGCTTAACACCCTGGACACACGGCAGAAAACAGTTCAGAAATCCCATGCCATGAACATAGACGCCATTGAGCTCATAGGTCTCATGTGGTGGGACCCAGATCCAGAAAAAACAAACACAAACTCTCAGAGGTATCCAACTATGGGGTACAGACACCAAAAAGAATCCTTGCATCCTGCAAACAGCCACTAGTTATGCAGAGTTCAGATGCCTCACACCCAGGACACAGACCACAAAATTATTCAGAAACTCTTAACATTGGTAACAGATTTTGAACAGGGTCCTAAATAGCCCATGAACTACATAGAAACTAATTAGCAAAGAAACCTCCTACTTGAAGGGTGCCTGGGTGGCTCAGTCGGTTGAGCGTCCCGGCTTCAGCTCAGGTCATGACCTCGCAGTTCCCGAGTTTGAGCCCCGTGTCAGGGTGTCTCCTGTCAGCACGGAGCTGCTTCGGATCCTCTGTAGCCCTCTCTCTCTGCCCCTCTCCTGCTTGTGCTTACTCTTTCTCTCTCTCTCTCTCTCTCTCTCTCTCTCAAAAAATAAATAAATGCTAAAAAAAAAAAAAAAAGAAATCTCCTCCTTGAGACACAAACATGATAAATGTCTGAGACCTCCTACCCTAGGAACAGACAACTAATAGGTGACAGGCATCACACACTCATACAGGAACCACCAAAGATATGAAAGACCTCACACCTTGTAACACACCCCAGATGATACAGGGATTGCATGGCATGGAACACAGGCCCAGAAGAACGCAGACACCTCATACCCTTCAGACAGCTCAGGTCCCCAAATGGCTAAGAGACCTCACTCCCTGGACACAGACTAAAATAATAATATAAATCTTTGTACGATGGAGAAGCACAATCCAGAGAAACTCAGGAACCTCATATGTTAGGATATAGACATGGAACCACCTCCAAGAGATCACACTGTGGAACACAGCCAGAGACATAGTAATTCCAAACCCCTGAGACCTCACATGTTGGGACAGAGCCCCCACCCCTGACACCTCAGAGACCTCACACTCTGGGACAAAATCCTACACACAGTTCAAATACCTCAAACTCTTGAGAAAAAAAAAATTGCTTACAAATTTCAAGATCACATACCCTGGACGCACATCCCAAAAGAGCTCAGATGCCACGTACAAGAAGGCACAGAGCCAGTAAATGTGTGTACCCTCACAGCCTGGTACATGCGATCTCCGAAATGTCATACTCCAATCCTGGGAACACTTCAAGTGATCTCATTCACTGGGATAGCAACCACAAAGCATCCCAGAGACTTCACACCCTGGACACGGACCTCTATAGTTCAGATACATCACACTCCAGATCTACATATACCCCCAGAGACCTTATAACCTGATGCACAAAGCCCAAATCTTCCAGAGACCACATATCTTGTGCCATAAGTTGATGAAGAGCCTAGATAACTAATACTCTGATTAATCACACAGCCCTGAGTTAATCAGAGACACCAGCCCTGGAAGTGAGATTTTCCCAAAAGAACAGAAACATCATGCCTAAAAGCATACCCCAAGTAGTTCAGGAACCTCACACCATGCAAGACAGATGCCAAAACAGTTATGAGAATTTATGTCCTAAGACTCAAACACCAAAACAGCGCAGAGACTTCACGCACAGTTACCTAACCTACAAACACCTTAGAGATCTCATTCCTTGGGATCCTGGCTCATAAATGGCTCAGAGACTACAGAAACAATACCTTACCAAGTCAAAAACATCATATCTTGGGACTGATACCCAAAAGGAACAGAGGCTTCACACCTGGAAATATACCCAAAACAACCTAGAGACATCGTGTCATGGGACACAGAAATCAAAGGTCCTCAGAGACCTCATCCATGGGACACACACACACACACACAGAGTTCAGAGTTCTCAAATTCTCTGTCACAGGTGCCCAAATATTTAAAATAAATCTAAATTCAGATAAAACCCCCAAAGAGCTGAGAGACCACATATCTTGGGGAATGATCTTCAAACAGTATAAGGATCTCACACCCAGGTTGCTTGGCTGGCTCAGTCAGTACAGCATGTGACCCTTGGTCTTGAGGTTAAGTCCCAGCCCCACATTGGGTATAGAGATTACTTAAAAATAAAATCTTTAAAAAAAGAGGATCTCCCACCCAGAACCACAATACCCAACTATACTTTGAATAGTGTGGGTAGGGATGGGGGGAACCTGGGGATTTTTTTCTTCTTTCTCTCCTAACCTCATCCTAATGGTGGTGCCAGTTCAGAACTATTATGGCAGCAGTGTAGGCAACTAAATCTCCAAGAGAAATGATAACATTCTTGCCAGAGGACCCGAGAAAACAGGCCCCTGAAGGCTGGAGAATACAGAGGGGAATTCCACAGAGGAGAGAGTTGGAGAAAGGAGTCCCCTAATTCTGTGCATAAATGGACACAGGTCTGAGGCTCACTCCTGAGCTGTACATATATGAGCAGACCTAAAAGGATAGCAGTGGCTTTGAAAAGGGAATGGACCTCTGGGGTACCTGAGTGGCTCAGTCGGTTGAGTGTCCGACTTCAGCCCAGGTCATGATCTCACAGTTCCTGAGTTTGAGCCCCGCATTGGGCTCTGTGCTGACAGCCTGTTTTGGGTTCTGTCTACCTCTCTCTCTGCCCCTCCCCTGCTCATGCTCTGTCTTTCTCTCTCAAAAATAAAAAAAAGTTAAAAAAAATTTTTTTTAAGAAAATGGACCGGACCTCAAAACTACTGTCCACAGGAGGTGAAGCAAAATTTGTGGTTTGAACCTAAACAAATTGATTGCCTAATAAAACAAATAAATTATTATTTTCGGAAACTTAACAATAGCTAGAGTCTAAGGAACAGAGCATTCAAAGTGTTCAGGGTAAAACCTAAAGTTACTATACATACAAAGAACCAGGAAAATGGAATTCTCAAGAGAATTCTCAAGGGAGGAGACAACAGATACTAACATAAAATGACTCCATGTTAGAATTTTCAACGTCTTTTTAGAAGACTGGAAAAAAATATGCCAATCATATTTCATGAAACAAAGGTAAACGCAACTGAAAGGAACAGTAGGATAGATGTTTTCAGCAGAAAAATATAATTAAAAACTATAGAGTTTTAAATACTCTTTAGAGTATATAAAGACAATAGAGAAACTATCAAAAAGAACCAGTTGGTGGGGTGTCTGGCTGGCTCAGTCGGTGGAGCATGCAACTCATGAATCGGGGTTGTGGGTTCAAGCCTCATGTTGGGCAGAGAGATTACTTTTAAAAATTAAAACACTGTTTTTTTAAAATAATTTTTTAAAAAGTATTTGAGAGAGAGAGAGAATCTTTTTTTTTATTTAAAAAAAATTTTTTTTTTCAACGTTTATTTATTTTTGGGACAGAGAGAGACAGAGCATGAACGGGGGAGTGGCAGAGAGAGAGGGAGACACAGAATTGGAAACAGGCTACAGGCTCTGAGCCATCAGCCCAGAGCCTGACGCGGGGCTCGAACTCATGGACGGCGAGATCGTGACCTGGCTGAAGTCGGACGCTTAACCGACTGTGCCACCCAGGCGCCCCGAGAGAGAGAATCTTGAACAGGTTCCATGCTGACAGCAGGGCTCAATCTCATGACCCTGGGATTATGACCTGAGCCAAAATCAAGAGTGGGATTTTTAAAAAAAAAAATTTTTTTTACATTTTATTTATTTTTGAGAAACAGAGTGAGACAAAGTGTGAGTGGGGGAGGGGCAGAGAGAGAAGGAGACACAGAATCTGAAGCAGGCTCCAGGCTCTGAGCAAGCAGTCAGCACAGAGCCCGGTGCAGGGCTTGAACCCACAAACTGTGAGATCATGACCTGAGCCAAAGTCTGATGCTCAACTGACTGAGCCACCCAGGCACCCCAAGAGTGGGATGTTCAACTGACTGAGCCATCCACGTGCCCCAATACTGTTTTTTTTTTTAATTTTTTTTTCAACGTTTATTTATTTTTTGGGACAGAGAGAGACAGAGCATGAACAGGGGAGGGGCAGAGAGAGAGGGAGACACAGAATCGGAAACAGGCTCCAGGCTCTGACCTGGCTGAAGTCGGACGCTTAACCGACTGCGCCACCCAGGCGCCCCAATACTGTTTTTTTTTAAAGAACCAATTGGAAATTCTAGGATCCAAAAATATAACATAACATTTGAATTAAAAATTGTGTGGATAGGCTCAATAGCAGAATGACAGAAGAAAGAATCAGTGAGCTGGAAGATAGATCAATAGAAGCTATTTAACTTGAACAAAAAAAATACTGAAAAATGTGAGGAGAGTTTCAGGGGATCTATGGGACAATATTAAAAGTCTAAGGGGCCCCTGTGTGGCTCAGTCAGTTAAGCGTTTGACTTCAGCTCAGGTCATGATCTCACAGTTCATGAGTTTGAGCCCCACATGGGGCTGTCTGCTGTCAGCACGGAGCCCGTTTCAGAGCTTTAGTTCCCCTCTATCTCTGCCCCTTCCCTCCCCCCATCTCTCTCTCAAAAATAAATAACCATTTTGGGGCGCCTGGGTGGCGCAGTCGGTTAAGCGTCCGACTTCAGCCAGGTCACGATCTCGCGGTCCGTGAGTTCGAGCCCCGCGTCAGGCTCAGGGCTGATGGCTCAGAGCCTGGAGCCTGTTTCCGATTCTGTGTCTCCCTCTCTCTCTGCCCCTCCCCCGTTCATGCTCTGTCTCTCTCTGTCCCAAAAATAAATAAACGTTGAAAAAAAAAATTAAAAAATAAATAAATAAATAAATAACCATTTTAAAAAGGACTAATATTTATACTATTGGAGTCTCAGAAAGAGAGGATGATATTGCCATGGGAAAAAACTGAAATAATGACCAAACCTCCCCCAAACTTGAGAGAAAGGCATAAATTAACAGACTCAAGAAATGCAGTGATCCCCAAGCAGCATAAACTCAAAGAAAATCATGCCAAGAAATATCATAATCAAATTGCCAAAAAAGCACAACATATTATTCATAGTAGAAAAACAATACATATCACACAGATTTCACTTCAGAAATATAGTGGCTGGAAGACAGGGGAACAACATCTTTAAAATGCTGAGAGTAACTAACTGTCAACCCAGAATTTCAATCAGTGAAAATGACTTTCAGAAATGAATGAAAATTAAAGACATTCTCAGATAATGGATAATTAAGAGAATTTGTCAACAGCAGATATGTTGTACAAGAAATGATAAAGAAAAATAATACCAGAGGGGGAGTGCCTGGTGGCTCAGTTGGGTGAGCGTCCAACTCTTGGTTTCGGCTCTGGTCATGATCAGGGAGTCGTGGGATTGGGCTCCATGCTGAGCGTAGAGCTGCGTGGGAGTCTCTCCTTCTCTCCTACTGCCCCTTGCCCCTGCTCATGCTCTCTCTAAAAAAAATAAAAATAAAATAATAATAATAATAAGTTATTATTATTTTATTTTTATATTTTATGTTTATGTTTATAAAAACAGAGGTAAACTTGGAACTTCAAGAATGAGGGAAGAGCAACGGAAATGGTAAATATCTGGGTAAATATAAAAGACTAATTTTCTCCTCTTAAATTCTTTAAAATGTGATGACTGCTCTAAGCAAAAATGTTATCATTGTGTGTTAATGTTTTAATTGTATGAAGATGTAATACATACAACAACCATGACGAAAGGGGGTAGGGCAAAGGGGGTTATATGTTTGCAAGGCTTCTCCATTTTACTTGAAGTGGTAAAATATCAACTCTAAAAAGACTGTTAAAGATTATATGTTTTATAATCCCTAGAGCAACCACTAAAAACTACTACAAATAAATACACCCAAAAATCAAATAGCTAAATTAAAATGAAACACTAAAGAATATCCAAACAATCCAGAAGAAAACAAGAAAGGGGAACAGTGGAACAAAAGAGAAAGAGGGGGTGCCTGGGTGGCTCAGTTGGTTAAACGTCTGACTTTGGCTGAGGTCATGATCTCAGTATGTGGGTTCAAGCCCCTTGTCGGGCTCTCTGCTGACAACTGGAGCCTGGAGACTGCTTCAGATTCTGTGTCTCAGTCTCTCTGTGCCCTTCTCCCACTCACACTTTGTTTCTCTCTCTCTCTCAAAAATAAATAAACATTTAAAAAATTTTTTTGAAAAGAGAAAGGTGTAAACAGAAAACAAATAAAATGGTAATCCTAAATGTAGCCATATCAATAATAACGTTAAATGTAAATGATCCACACCAGGGGTCAGCAAAGTTTTGCTTACAGGGCCAGAGAAGTAAACATTTTAGGCCAGTGGGCCATATAGTCTCTGTCAATTACTCAACTCTGCTTTTGTAGTGCAAATGCAACTGTGGACCATTGTAAATGGATACGTGTTTTCTGTGTTCCAATAAAATGTTATTTACAAAAACAGCTGATCAGCTTGCAGGCTATAGTTCATGACTCCTGGCTTGAACTCATCAATTCAAAGACAGAGGTTGTCTGATTATAAATACATGTTTTAAAACAATATCCAACTATATACTTTCTATAATAAACCCACTTTTAAAAGTTTTTTAACGTTTATTTATTTTTGAGACAGAGAGAGACAGAGCATGAACGGGGGAGGGTCAGAGAGAGGGAGACACAGAATCTGAAACAGGCTCCAGGCTCTGAGCTGTCAGCACAGAGCCCGACACGGGGCTCGAACTCACGAACTGCGAGATCATGACCTGAGCCAAAGTCGGCCGCTTAACCGACTGAGCCACCCAGGCACCCCAACCCACTTTTAAAAGTAGGCTCCACGCATAGCATGGAGCCCAATGTGGAGCTTGAACTCATGACCGTGAGATCCAGACCTGAGCTGAGATTAAGAGTCAGATGCTTAATTAACCAACTGAGCCAGCCAGGCACCACTAAACCCACTTTAAATATAAAGGTATAGATAAGTGAAAAGTAAAAGGATGGAAAAAAGATGGAGAGACAAACAAAGTAAACATCACGACAAGAAAATTAGCAGGGATAAAGAGGGAAATTATGTAAAAACAAAGTGCTCAATTCACCAAGAAGATAAAACGATCTTAAATATACATGTACTTAACAAGTCTTCAAAATATGTGAAGCAAAAACTGATAGAACTGTAAGGAGAATCACGACAATTCTTTTTAAAAATACATTTCTTAATGTTTATTTATTTTTGAGGGGGAGAGAGGGTGAGCAGGGGAGGGGTTGGGGGGGGGCGGTGGGGAAGAAGATCTGAAGCAGGCTCAGAGCTAACAGCAGCCACTGGCAAATTCAATTATTGTTGGAGATGTCAATGTTTGTCATCTAGTAATATAGTAATAAGAAGTAGGCAGAAAATCAGTAAGGATATAGAAGACTTGAACAATATTATCAAACAATTTGACCTAGCTGACATTTATTGAGCATTTTAACCAACAAGAGCAGAATATGAATTCTTCTCAAATGCACATGGAACATTCATCAAAATAGACCATATTCTGTGCCATGAAATGATTTTTAAAAACCCCTATATTAAAAAAAACCAATATAATTGAAATCACAGAAAACATGTTCTCTGACCATAATGGAATTAAGCTAAAAACCAACAACAGATATATATACATATATAAAATCTCAAAATATTTGAAATATGTATATATACATATATATAAAATCTCAAAATATTTGAAAACTAAATAACACACTTCTAAATAATCTGTGAATCAGGGGCACCTGGGTGGGTCAATTGGTTGAGCATCCAGCTCTTGATTTTGGCTCAGATCATGATTCCAGGGTCATGGGACTGAGCCCTGAGTTGGGCTCCATGCTGAGTGTGGAGGCTGCTTGGGATTCTCTCTCAACCTCCCTCTGCCACTCACCTGCTTGCTCTCTCTCTCAAATAAGTAAATAAATAAATAATCACTGAATCAAAGAGGAAATCTGAAGGGAAATAAGAAATTATTGTGAATTGGATAAAAATAAAAATACAACAAATTAAAATTGGTGGGATGCAGCTAACGTGGTGACAAGAGGGAAATTAATAGCAATAAGATGCCTATAAGAGGAAAGAAGAAAGGTATCAAATAAATTATCTAAATTTCCAATGCAGGAAACTAGAAAAATTATCCTGAAGGAAGGAAATAATAAAGATACAAACAGCAATCAGTAAAACTGAAAACAAAAAAACAATAGAGAAAAATCAATGGAACCAAATGCAAGTTCTTGGAAAACATCAATAGAATTGAAAGTTGCTACGGCACAAAAACACACTCAGATCAATGGAACAGAATAGAGAACCCAGAAATGGACCCACGAACGTATGGCCAACTAATCTTTGACAAAGCAGGAAAGAATATCCAATGGAATAGACAGTCTCTTCAGCAAGTGGTGCTGGGAAAACTGAACAGCAACATGCAGAAAAATGAACCTGGACCACTTTCTTACACCATACACAAAAATAAACTCAAAATGGATGAAAGACCTAAAGGTAAGACAGGAAGCCACCAAAATCCTTGAGGAGAAAGCAGGCAAAAACCTCTTTGACCTTGGCCACAGCAACTTCTTACTCAACACATCTCCAGAGGCAGGGAAACAAAAGCTAAAATGAACTACCGGGACCTCATCAAAATAAAAAGTTTCTGCACAGCGAAGGAAACAATCAGCAAAACCAAAAGGCAACCGACAGAATGGGAGAAGATATTTGCAAATGACATATCAGATAAAGGGTTAGTATCCAAAATCTATAAAGAACTTATCAAACTCAACACCCAAAAAACAAATACTCCAGTGAAGAAATGGGCAAAAGACATGAATAGACACTTCTCCAAAGAAGACATCTAGATGGCCAACCAGCATCTCTCAACGTCGCTCACCATCAGGGAAATACAAATCAAAACCACAATGAGATACCACCTCACACCTGTCAGAATGGCTAACATTAACAACTCAGGCAACGACAGATGTTGGCAAGGATGCGGAGAAAGAGGATCTCTTTTGCATTGTTGATGGCAATGCAAGCTGGTGCAGCTACTCTGGAAAACGATATGGAGGTTCCTCAAAAAACTAAAAATAGAACTACCCTATGATATAGCAATTGCACTACCAGGTATTGATTCAAGGGATACAGGTGTGCTGTTTTGAAGAGGCACATGCACCCCCATGTTTATAGCAGCACTATCAACAATAGCCAAAGTATGGAAAGAGCCATTGATGGATGAATGGATAAAGATGTGGTATATGTATGTATAATGGAGTATTACTCAGCAATCCAAAAGAATGAAATCTTGCCATTTGGAACTACATGGGTGGAACTAGAAGGTATTATGCTAAGCGAAATTAGTCCATTAGAGAAAGATAAATATTATATGACTTCACTCATATGAGGACTTTAAGATACAGAACAGATGAACATAAGGGAAAGGAAGCAAAAATAATATAAAAACAGGGAGGGGGACAAGCCATAAGAGACTCTTAAATATGGAGAACAAACAGAGGGTTACTGGAGGGGTTGTGGGAGGGGGGATGGGCTAAATGGGTAAGGGGAATTAAGGAATCTACTCCTGAAATCATTGTTGCACTATATGCTAACTAACTTGGATGTAAATTAAAAAATGAATTAAATAAAAATAATTGTAACAGCAAAAAAAAAAATTGGAAGTCTCTAGCACTGAAAACAGTACAATTTTTTTTCCTTAACTTCTAAATCAATAAGAGAGTCTCCGTAACAATTTTCTATTGTTTCTGAAGTCTTGGCTAAAAGGGATTTTACTCAAAACAGCCTAATTAGCAAGCCTTTTTCATGCAAAAAAAAAATATTGTATAAGCAAAGGAATTTTTTTCTTTGAATTGTTATTACTTGCACTCACAGTGCAGTGATTACTTGCACTCATAAAAGATGAGGCATTTAGATCTTTCATAGTATTTGTAATAGTAAGTGGAACTGTTACATTTTTTTACTATTGCAGTAGATTTCATCCTGGCACTTAAAAGTTAGCTTGCGGGGCGCCTGGGTGGCGCAGTCGGTTAAGCGTCCGACTTCAGCCAGGTCACGATCTCACGCTCCGTGAGTTCGAGCCCCGCGTCAGGCTCTGGGCTGATGGCTCAGAGCCTGGAGCCTGTTTCCAATTCTGTGTCTCCCTCTCTCTCTGCCCCTCCCCCGTTCATGCTCTGTCTCTCTCTGTCCCAAAAATAAATAAACGTTGAAAAAAAATTTAAAAAAAAAAGTTAGCTTGCAGTTTGGGGGGCACCTGGGTGGCTCAGTTGGTTGGGTATCCGACTCAGTCTCGGCTCAGGTCATGATCTCAGGGTTCGTGGGATCAAGCCCAAAGTTGGGCTCTGCACTGACAGTGCGGAGCTTGCTTGGGATTCTCTCCACCCCTGTTTCCCCCTCCCCCAGTCGTGTGCGTGCATGCACGTGCTCTATCTCTCTCAAATAAATACATAAACTTAAAAAAGAAGTTAGCTTGCAATTTTGGAATCAAAAAATACTGTGGTAGTAGTAAGTTCATGCAGTCATTTGAGCTGAAAATTAATGATGATAGTATGGAAAGCCATTACAACTTCTGCTGTGATTCATTTATCTTATTTAGCTGAATATCTTTTTTTCTTTCTTTTAACGTTTATTCATTTTTGAGAGACAGAGAAACAGAGCGCAAGCAGGGGAGGGTCAGAGAGAGAGGGAGACAAAGAATCTGAAGCAGGCTCCAGGCTCTGAGCTGTCAGCGCAGAGCCTGACTCAAGGATTGAAGTCACGAACCATGAGATCACGACCTGAGCGGAAATCGAGAGTCAGATACTTAACCGACTGAGCCACCCAGATGCCCCTTCAGCTGAATATCTCAACAAAAATGTTAGTCTTTTATCAGTTTCTTTGGTACAAGTTGAGGAAATCATACATCTCTCATGCTTAGCTGTACTATGCTGGTTTATATCTGACTTCCTACCATTTTTTTAAATTTTTTTAAATGTTTATTTATTTTTGAGACAGAGACAGAGCATGAAGGGGGGAGGGGCAGAGAGAGAGGGAGACACAGAATCGGAAGCAGGCTCCAGGCTCTGAGCCATCAGCCCAGAGCCTGACGCGGGGCTCGAAATCACGAACCGTGAGATCGTGACCTGAGCTGAAGTCGGACGTTCAACCGACTGAGCCACCCAGGCGCCCCTTCCTACCATTTTTGATATTGAAGAAGGATCGCTACTGCTCAAAGAACTTCAAAAAGACGTTTCCTCATTTAATAAATGTCTACTGTTTAGTAAATTTACCACAAAATTTGCATGTTAACATTTGGGAGTTTAAACAAAAATTTAAAAATATATATATAATAGTAACCACCACAATTATAATTGGATTTGATCATCTCACAGTACATCAGTTACACATCAAATGCATAACAAACTGTGAAAGGCCTGTGAACTTGTGAACTAACAATAAATTGTAGTCGATATCTGCTGTAAATAAGGTAAACTTCATGTTTACCTGTAAGGGTGAACTGTACTTGTACCTTTTCCAGAACAAAGCCAGAGCTTTGGGAAGGTTTTGGGGAACCACATGTGCAGGGAAGGATTGATGGATATAGATAAGTGGGAGTGTAAAGCACTGAAGGACTTTCAGGGTGTTCCTACTCTCACTGGAGTAAGGCTGCTGTGAAGCCTCAACTTTCAGAATTGGCGGCTGGAGTGAGCACAGGCTGATTGGATGTCTTCTAGAAGCATGGGATTGTCACTGATTGGCTGACTTTTCAGGAGGGCTTATCATTGATTGGCTGGATTTGAGGACTGGGCATTTATCACCCAGTGACAATTGGATGTACTCCACAGTGTGTTTATTCATTCTCTAGTTGTGCCTAGAGAATGTGGAATTTCTGGATTACAAAAGATGCATATCTTTAAACTGTCTTAAATAATTCCAAATGATTTCCAAAGCTGCTGGATCATTTTTTAAAATATATTTTAAGAGTAATCTCTACCCCTGACATGGGGCTGGAACTCACGACCCCAAGATCAAAGTCACCCGCTCCATTGACTGAGACAGCCAGGCGGCCCTAAGGGTGGAATCATTTTACACTCTGACCAGCTGTGCATGAAGAAATCTCTTAAAAATATTTTTCATTATGGGGTGCCTGGGTGGCTGATCGGTTAAGCCACCAACTCTTGATTTCCGCTAGGGTCATGGTCTTATACTTCATGGGTTCCAATCCCGCATCAGGCTCTGTGCGGACAGTGTGGAGTCTGCTTCAGATTCTCTCTCTCCTTCTCTCTCTGCCCCTCCCCTGATTGCCCTATCTCTCTCTTTCTCTCTCTCAAAAAAAATAAACATTTAAAAATATTTTTTGTTACCATTCTGATATTATGTGGTGTTCTTTATAGTGATTTTAATTTGCTTTTCCTCAGTGAAAAATGAGGCTGAATGTCTTCACATTTTTTAAAGTTTTTTTTAATTTTAGTTTTTATTTTATCTTTTTTAATTTTTTTTTAACGTTTATTTATTTTTGAGACAGAGAGAGACAGAGCATGAACAGGGGAGGGGCAGAGAGAGAGGGAGGCACAGAATCGGAAGCAGGCTCCAGGCTCTGAGCCATCAGCCCAGAGCCTGACGCGGGGCTCGAACCCACAGACCGTGAGATCGTGACCTGAGCTGAAGTCGGACGCTCAACCGACTGAGCCACCCAGGCGCCCCATATTATTTTTTATTTTAGAGAGAGATAGAGAATCTTAAGCAGGTTCCATGCTCAGTGCAGAGTTGTGGGATCATGACCTGAGCAGATATCAAGAGTAAGATGCTCAACTGACTGAGTCACCCAAGCTCCCCAGATATTTTATTTTGCATTTGTTTTTGTTTTTAAGCAATCTCTACACCCAGCGTGGAGCTAAAACTCACAACCTCGAGATCAAGAGTTTCATGCCCTACCCACCAAGCCAGCCAGGTGCCCTGTCTCTTTCATTTATTGAACATTTGTCTATCCTCATCTGTAACTTGCCTGTTCAACTCTTTTGCCCATTTGTCCATGGAATTTCACAAGCTTCAGCTTGTGGTTGATTTGTAAACCCTCAGAAGTGTGGTCACTGCAGTGAGGCTATCACCGATTGGCTGATTTCCCGAGCACGTGTACAGATCCAAAGTTATTTCTAAACCGTGATTACTTGTTCACAACTTGGGAATTTGGCCACAAAACAGACTTTTCCTTTCTTCAATATGTATTTTTAATTCTCAGTCACCCCTTTTGGTTTTCTCTCAACCAAACTTACAGGAGACATCATAAGAGATGTTCCATATCTTTGTTTAAAGAGGTATGATTTTAAGGGACACCTGGGTGGCTCAGTTGGTTAAGTGTCCGACCTCAGCTCAGGTCATGATTTCATGGTTTATGGGTTCAAGCCCTGCATCCGGCTCTGTGCTGACAGCTCAAAGTCTAGAGCCTGCTTCGGATTCTGCGTCTCCCCTTCTCTCTGCCCCTCCCCCACTTGCACTCTGTCTTTCTTTCTCAAAAATAAACATTATAAAACAATATTTAAATTTTTTTTAACATTTATTCATTTTTGAGAGACATAGACAGAATGTGAATGGGGGAAGGGCAGAAAGAGAGGGACACACAGAATCCAAAGCAGGATCCAGGCTCTAAGCTGTCAGCACAAAGCCTGACGTGGGGCTGGAACTCACCAACCGTGAGATCATGACCCGAGCCGATGTCAGACCCTTAACTGACTAAGCCACCCAGGTGACTCTATAAAACAATTTTTAATAAAAAAGGAGGTATGATTTTTTTTAATTTTTTAATGTTTATTTATTTTTGAGAGAGAGAGAGAGAGACAGAGCTCGAGATAGGAAGGGCCAGAGAGAGAGGGAGACACAGAATCCCAAGTAGGCTCCAGGCTCTGAGCTGTCAGCACAGAGCCGGATGCAGGGCTCGAACTCACGAACCGCGAGATCATGACCTGAGCCGAAGTCGGACGCTTAACCGACTGAGCCACCCAGGCGCCCCAAAAGGAGGTATGATTTTAAGTAATGTTGCCATTTTAGTGATTTAAGAACCAATTACTGTGGCAAAAAAGTAGCTCCAGCTGTCAAATTTTTGCAATTCATTGAAAAATCTAAATACAAGATTTGGGGGCATCCTGACAAAGGTAATGCATTTCCTAGCACAAACTAATTAAACACAGGAAATGCCCTCTATATATAGGACACCTGGCAATCCTATTTTGGTCCCAGAGGCCACACACACAAATGTGTTTCATAGAATTGATGTACTATAGTATAAAGCGAACACCAACCAAACTGCCTGTCAGGTGAAGAAATAGAATAGAAGATGTGAGCAAACCTTTTCTGTAAGGGGCAGATAGTAAATATTTTAGGCTTTGGGAGACACCATAAAGTTGCTTTTCTTTTTTAATTTTTTTAAGTCTATTTATTTATTTTGTGAGAGAGACAGAGAGCGAATGAGGGGAGGGGTAGACAGAAAGGGAGAGAGAGAATCCCAAGCAGGCTCCACGCTGTCAGCGCAGAGCCTGACACGGGGCATGAACTCATGCACCGTGAGATCATGACCTGAGCCAAAATCAAGAGTCAGACACGTAACTGACCGAGCCACCCAGGTGCCCCATTCTCTCTTTTTTTTAATGTTTATATTCAAGAGAGCATGCATGAGCAGGGGAGGGGGACAGAGGATGTGAAGCAAGCTCCCCACTGACAGCAGAGAGCCCAATACGGGGCTCGAACTCACAGATCATGAGATCATGAGATCATGACCAGAGCCAAAGTCGGATGCTCAACCAACTGAGCCACCCAGGTGCCCCCATCATATGGTTTCTGTCACATCTAGTCAACCATTGCCATTGTGGTGAAAATAGCCATAGACAACATAAATGAACAACAGCAGTTGTATTCTAGCAAAACTTCATTCACTGACACTGAAATTTGAATTTTGTATAGTTTTCATGTCGCAAAATATTTTTTTTTGTTCTGGGGCGCCTCACTGGCTCAGTATGTTAAGCGTCCGAGTTTAGCTCAAGTCATGATCTCACGCTTTGTGAGCTGAAGCCCCACATCAGATGGCTCTCTGCTGTCAATACAGAACCACTTTTGGATTTTGTCTCCCTCTCTCTCTGCCCCTTGCGCACACGTGCATACTCTCCCTCTCTCGAAAATAACATTAAAAAATTTTTTTAAATAATAAAAAATAAATTTAAAAAACAAACTATTTTTGTTCTTTTTAATCATTTTATTTTAGAATTTATTTTTTTTAAGTTTATTTATTGGGGCACCTGGGTGGCTTAGTCGGTTGAGTGTCCAACTTTGACTCAGGTCATGATCTCACGGTTTGTGGGTTCAAGCCCCCCGTCGGGCTCTGTGCTGACAGCTCGGAGCCTGGAGCCTGCTTTGGATTCTGTGTCTCCCTCTCTCTCTGCCCCTCCCCCACTCATGCTCTGTCTCTCTCTCTCAGAAATAAACATTAAATTTTTTTAAATAAAAAATAAAAATAAATAAACATTAAAAATAATAAAAAATAAAAAGTTTAAAAGTTTATTTATTTATTTTGAGAGAGAGAGCACGAGTGGGGGAGGGCCAGAGAGAGAGAGAGAGGGAGAGAGAGAATTCCAAGTAGGCTCCAAGCGGTCAGCACAGTGTGAGATCATGACCCAAGCCTAAATCAAGAGTTGGATGCTTAACAGACTGAGCCACCCAGGTGCCCCTAGAATTTATTTTATTACTATTTTTTTTAGAAATAGAATTTAGTGATTCATCATTTACATGTAATACCCAGTGCTCATCCCAACAATCACCTTCCTTAATGCCCATTGCCCATTTAGCCCATCACCCCATCTAACAGCCCACCAGCAACCCTCAGTTTTTCTCTGTATTTAAGAGTCTCTTATGGTTTGTCTCTCTCTCTGTTTTTATCTTATTTTTCCTTCCCTCCCCCTATGTTCATCTGTTTTGTTCTCTCAAATCCCACCTATGAGTGAAATCATATGATGTTTGTCCTTCTCTGACTGACTTATTTCAGTTAGCATAAGTTCCATCTGCGTTGTGGCAAATGGCAAGATTTTATTCTTTTTGATCGCTGAGGAACATTCCATTGTGTATATATATATACTACATCTTTGTCCATTTGTCAGTTGATGGACATTTGAGATCTTTCCATACTTTGGCTATTGTCAATAGTGCTGCTATAAACATTGGGGTTCATGTGCCCCTTCGAATCAGCACTCCTGTATCCTTTGGATAAATACCTAGTAGGGCCATTGGTGGGTCGTAGGATAGGTCTCTTTTTAATTTTTGAGGAATCTCCACACTGTTTTCCAGAGTGGTTGCACCAGTTTGCATTCCCACCAGCAGTGCAAAAGGGTTAGCCTTTCTCCACATCCTTGCCAACATCTGTTGTTGCCTGAGTTGTTAATGTTAGCCATTCTGACAGGTGTGAGGTGGTATCTCATTGCGGTTTTGATTTGTATTTTCCTAATAATGAGTGATGTTGGGCATCTTTTCATGTGTCTGTTAGCCATCTGGATGTCTTCTTTGGAGAAATGTCTATGCATGTCTTTTGCCCATCTCTTCACTGGATCATTTGTTCTTTGGGTGTTGAGTTTGATAAGTTCTTTATAGATTCTGGATAGTAACCCTTTATCTGGTATGTCATTGGCAAATATCTTCTCCCATTCTGTCAGTTGGCTTTTAGTTTTGCTGGTTGTTTCCTTTGCTGCGCAGAAGCTTTTTACCTTGATGAGGACCCAATAGTTCATTTTTGCTCTTGTTTCCCTGGGACTAGGCATGTCCCAGAGACATGCCTAGTAAGAAGTGGCTGCGGCCAAGGTCAAAGAGGTTGTTGCCTGTTTTCTACTCTAGATTTTGATGGCTTCCTGTCTTACGTTTAGGTTTTGCATCCTTTTTGAGTTTATTTTGTGTATGGTGTAAGAAAGTGGTCCAGGTTCATCCTTCTATTACTATTTAAATTTTTTTAATTCCAGTATAGTTAACATATGGTGTTATATTCGTTTCAGGTGTACAATATGGTGGTTCAACAATTCTATACATGACTTAGTGCCCATCAAGACAAGCATACTTTGAATCCCCTTCACCTATTTCACCCGTCCCCCCACCTGCCTCCCCTCTGGCACCACCAGTTTGTTCTCTATAGTTAAGAGTTTGTTTTTTGACGTGGCTCTTTTTCCTTTGTTCTTTCATTCTGTTTCTTAAATTACACATATGAGTGAAATCAGATGGTATTTATTGTTCTCTCACTAACTTATTTTGCTTATCATTATGCTCTCTAGAACCATCCACATTACTGTAAATGGCAAGATCTCATTCTTTTTATGGCTGAGTAATATTCCACTGGTATATAAAGAATATATCACATCTTCTTTATCTATTCATCAATCAGTTGACACTTGGGCTACTTCCATAATTTGGTTGTTGTAAATAATGCTGCAAAAACATAGGGGTGCAAATATCCCTTCAAATTAGTGTTTTCATATACTTTGTGTAAATACCGTAGTGCAGTTACTGGGTTGCAGTGTAGTTCTATTTTCAATTTTTTGAGGAACCTCCACACTGTTTTCTACAGTGGCTGCACCAGTTTGCATTCCCACCAACTGTGCACGAGGGTTCCTTTTTCTCCACATCCTCGCCAACACTTGTTGTTTCTTGTGTTTTTAAAATAATTTTAAAAGGTTAGGGGCGCCTGGGTGGCGCAGTCGGTTAAGCGTCCGACTTCAGCCAGGTCACAATCTCGCGGTCCGTGAGTTCGAGCCCCACGTCAGGCTCAGGGCTGAGGGCTCAGAGCCTGGAGCCTGTTTCGGATTCTGTGTCTCCCTCTCTCTCTGCCCCTCCCCCGTTCATGCTCTGTCTCTCTCTGTCCCAAAAATAAATAAACGTTGAAAAAAAATTTTTTTAAATAATTTTAAAAGGTAAAAAGCTCTTACCTTTCTTAGCTCAAGGCCAAAGCCATGCAGAAACAAGCAAAGGCTAGATTTGGCCCATGGGTTGTAGTTCGCTGGCCCTTGATGACCAGAACTATAGAAACCCTCACTGGGCCCCCTCCTTGTCATATCATTCTCTCTTCCTGGGGCAACTACTCCCCTGGTTTTTGTTTTCCTGATTACCTTGATTTTCTTGCTCTTTACCACCCACATCTGTGAACCTGAACAAGAGTTTAGTTTGCCTCTTTTGAGAAGTATATGAATGAACTAATACATTATGTAATTTTGTGTCTTGCTTTTTCCCCTCAACATTATGTCTATGAGATGCGTCTATGTTGTGTGTCGCTGCAATCTGCTCGTTTTAATTGCTTTGCTGTATTCCATTGATAGATCACAATGTGTTTATCCATTCTCTTAGTGCATATCAATGAGTGTCATTTCTGGGTCATAGAGGACACATACCTTTAAACATTCCTAAATAATCCCAAATGCTTTTCCAAAGTGGTTGCATCAGTTTATACTCCCACCAACAGTATATAAAGTGTTACATTTAGGGAGCCTGGGTGGCTCAGTCGGTTGAGCTTCCGACTCTTGATTTTGGCTCAGGTCATGATCTCATAGTTTGCGATTTTGAGCCCCGCATCGGGCTCTGTACTGACAGCGCAGAGCCTGCCTGGGATTCTCTCTCTCTCTCTCTCTCTCTCTCTCTGCCCCTCCCTCACTTGTGCTCTCTCTCTCTTTCTCAAAATAAATAAAACTTTTTTAAAAAAGTATTACATTAAAAAATTGTTTTACCAATACGATATTATTGTGATGTTCCTTTTTTGTGGTTTTAATTTTCTTTTCCTTGATGAATAATGAGGTTGAACATCCTTCACATGTTTATTGGACATTTGGGCATCATCTTCTGTAGTGTGCAAGTTCAAATCTTTGCCCCCTTTTTTACTGGCTGCAAAGGATTTTTCAAAATATGTAACTATGGTCAGCCTTTAAAAAGTAAAAGGTTCTCTACTAAATTACAGTGCCTGGCTACTGTTGGGATATTGGAAGATCTGGCTACCCATATAGCAGCAATGGGTGGGAGCAGGGTAGTGACTGCTCCTCTAGATGGTACATTGGTGACCCCATGCCCTCTGTACCCACTGTCAGAATGACTTCATAAAAGGGTTTGGGACATGCTGGGGAAACCACTCCTGACTTTATCTCCACCTTCCCCTGCCAATTGGACTCTGCAAACCTGGAAGGGTTGGGGAGAAACGTAAGTGTTTCCCAAATGACAGCTAGATAGGAAGTTGGCACTAACCCCCACATTCCTCGTGCCCAACATGGAGCAGTGGCTCTCAAGCAGGTGCTGCAGTCTTTCTCCAAATGGCCTGCTCCCACCCAGACATTCATACATCCCTTGATGCCCCAGGGCCCTGCATGCCCCCTGACCTTACCATTGTACAAGGAGTTCCAGCTGTACCGCCTGGGTGTGATTGGTGAATATGTTTTCAGTTTAAGAAAGAGTCCTAACGGGAATATTGGTGGCTTGGATCCTCATTTAAAAACAGGGGCGCCTGGGGGTTCCTGGGCTACCCAGTCGGTTGAGCATTCGACCTCAGCTCAGGTCACAATCTCACAGTTTGTGAGTTTGAGCCCCGTGTCGGGCTCTGTGCTGACAGCTCAGAACCTGGAGCCTGCTTCGGATTCTGTGTCTCCCTCCCTCTCTGCCCATCCCTCACTAGTATTCTGTCTCTGTCTCAAAAATAAATAAAAACATTTAAAAAAATAAATAAAAAATAAAAATAGGGGCGCCTGGGTGGTTCAGTCGTTAAACATCCAACTTTGGCTCAGGTCATGATCTTGCAGTTTGTGAGTTCAAGTGCTGAGTTGGGCTTTGTGCTGACAGCTCAGAGCCTGGAGCCTGCTTCAGATTCTCCCCCACCCCTCCAGAACCTGGAGTCTCCCTCTCTCTCTGCCCCTCCTTACTCATTCTCTCTCTCTCTCTCTCTAATAAATATGAAAAAAATGTTTTTAATGTTTAAAAATTGAGCCCTATTTGGGACACCTGGGTGTCTCAGTCAGTTAAGCATCTGACTCTTGATTTTGGCTTAGATCATGATCTCACAGTTCATTGGTTCCAGCCCCGAATTGAGCTCTGCACTGACAGTGCAGAGCCTGCTTGGGATTCTATCTCTGCCCCTCCCCTGCTCACTCTCTCTGTCTCTCTCAAAATAAAAATGAACTTAAAAAAAATTGAGCCCTATTTTCATTAATAGAAATGTCTTAAAAAATCCATTAAAATTTCATAAATTTCAGTTCATGGGAAGAGCCAGCAAGGGTTCAGCTTGGTTTCATATCTGTAAAAGTAGTATTAGCAACTTGTAAACAATTGATTAAATGTTTTTTTGTTACTTATAAAAGGCTCTCTGAAGATAGGGATGGGGGCGTCTTAGAGATCAGAGCCAAGATCAAATGTGATTCTTACAAAAGAAAACTGATTTGATGGACTATGCCCTAGACAGGAAGATGGAAAGCTTGGCTCCCTTTCCACATATTCCTGATCTTAGTGCTTCTATGCCACGTTCTGGACTGGAATCTTGAGATCTGCATTCTGATTGTGTCACTTTGGCTGAGTCATATGTCCCCCACGGGTCTCAGTTTTTCCTTCTGCCAAATAAACACAAGTTCACAGGTTTGTTGAGAGGTCACAAGACAGTGAAAATGAAGTCTCTTTAAGGAATTAAATCAGCTCTTTCAGAACGTAACACATTTCAAAATTATCACACGGAAGTTGTTTCTTTGGAGCAAAGTAACACCTGTGTTAGTTGGTTTGGGCTGCCATAACAGAATACGACAGACCAGGTGGCTTAAACATCAGAGATTAATTTTCTCACAGTTCTGGAGGCCAGATCAAGACGCTGGTAGAGTTGGTCTTTCCCCAGGCCTCTCTCTTTGGCTTGCAAATTGCCATCTACTCTTGTGTCCTCACAAGTCTTCTCTGTTTTCTGTGTCCTGATCTGCTCTTCTTATAAGGACATCAGTCACACTGGATTAGGACCCACCCTAATGACTTCATTCTAACTTGATCACCTCTTTAAAGGCCCTGTCTTCAAATACAGCCACATTCTGCAATACTAAGGATGGGGGCTTCAAAATATGAATTTGAGGAGGACAAAACTCAGCCCATAACAGCCAGAGATGAATTTTAACTATTTGTCTGAGGTGGGGGAAGAAGAGGAGGGAGTAGTTTAGGTCTGGGATGTGTTAGTTTGCTTTGGGGAGACCTCAGCTAGGATGGGCAGATCGCTCAATGGTAGCCTCACCCAAGATGGAAAGATTGCTCAATGGCGGCTCATTGCTTGGTACAGGCTTTCTCAATGAAAATGCATCATCATGACTTTATTGTTTTGGTTAAAAATAATAACAGTAATGCCCAATAATTACAAAAAATAGGGGGGAGTGCAGAAAAGCACAAACATAAAAACTTTAAAACAAAATCACTTTAGGGGTGCCTGGCTGGCTCAGTCAGTAGAGCATACAACTCTTGATATTGGGGTTGTGAGTTCAAGCCCCATGCTGGGTGTAGGATTACTTTAAAATAAGGGGCACCTAGGTGGCTCAGTCAGTTGAGCATCTGACTCTTGATCTAGGCTCAGGTCATGATCCCAGGGTCGTGGGATCGAGCCCTGCACTGGGCTGGGCGCTGAGTGTGGAGCCTACTTAAGATATTCTCTCTCCCTCTGCCCCTCACCCTGCCTCTAAATAAATAAATAAATACATAAATAAATAAATAAAGTATTTTAAAAATAAAAATTTAAAAAATCACTAAATCCTAATACCAAGAAATAACCATTTTTCTTATGATGTTCCTTCTGCCCATGTACAAGGAGGCAAGATTGGTACATGGAGAGTCAGAAAGAGAGAAAGAAACAAAAGCAATTTATATTAATGGGCTTGCACTACACATGTTGGTTTAAGTGAAAGGTGTTGAGTTTTTGTTCAATTAAACTAACAGAAGAGGGGCACCTGGGTGGCTCAGTTGGTTAAGCATCCGACTTGGGCTCAGGTCATGATCTCATGGTTTGTGGGTTTGATCCTTGCATCGGGCTCTGTGCTGACAGCTTGGAGCTTGGAGCCTGCTTCGGATTCTGTGTCTTCCTCTCTCTCTGCCCCTCCCCTGCTCGTGCTCTGTCTCTGTCTCTCTCTCTCTCAAAAATAAAAATAAATGTTAAAAAATAAAGTAACATGGCACAAAAACAGACACATAGACCAATGGAATAGAATAGAAACTCCAGAACTAGACCCACAAACGTATGGCCAACTCATCTTTGACAAAGCAGGAAAGAACATCCAATGGAAAAAAGACAGCCTCTTTAACAAATGGTGCTGGGAGAACTGGACAGCAACATGCAGAAGGTTGAAACTAGACCACTTTCTCACACCATTCACAAAAATAAACTCAAAATGGATAAAGGACCTAAATGTGAGACAGGAAACCATCAAAACCTTAGAGGAGAAAGCAGGAAAAGACCTCTCTGACCTCAGCCATAGCAATCTCTTACTCGACACATCCCCAAAGGCAAGGGAATTAAAAGCAAAAGTGAATTACTGGGACCTTATGAAGATAAAAAGCTTCTGCACAGCAAAGGAAACAACCAACAAAACTAAAAGGCAACCAACGGAATGGGAAAAGATATTCGCAAATGACATATCGGACAAAGGGCTAGTATCCAAAATCTATAAAGAGCTCACCAAACTCCACACCCAAAAAACAAATAACCCAGTGAAGAAATGGGCAGAAAACTTGAATAGACACTTCTCTAAAGAAGACATCCGGATGGCCAACAGGCACATGAAAAGATGTTCAGCGTCGCTCCTTATCAGGGAAATACAAATCAAAACCACACTCAGGTATCACCTCACGCCAGTCAGAGTGGCCAAAATGAACAAATCAGGAGACTATAGATGCTGGAGAGGATGTGGAGAAACGGGAACCCTCTTGCACTGTTGGTGGGAATGCAAATTGGTGCAGCCGCTCTGGAAAGCAGTGTGGAGGTTCCTCAGAAAATTAAAAATAGACCTACCCTATGACCCAGCAATAGCACTGCTAGGAATTTATCCAAGGGATACAGGAGTACTGATGCATAGGGCCACTTGTACCCCAATGTTCATAGCAGCACTCTCAACAATAGCCAAATTATGGAAAGAGCCTAAATGTCCATCAACTGATGAATGGATAAAGAAATTGTGGTTTATATACACAATGGAATATTATGTGGCAATGAGAAAAAATGAAATATGGCCTTTTGTAGCAACGTGGATGGAACTGGAGAGTGTGATGCTAAGTGAAATAAGCCATACAGAGAAAGACAGATACCATATGGTTTCACTCTTATGTGGATCCTGAGAAACTTAACAGGAACCCATGGGGGAGGGGAAGGAAAAAAAAAAAAGAGGTTAGAATGGGAGAGAGCCAAAGCATAAGAGACTGTTAAAAACTGAGAACAAACTGAGGGTTGATGGGGGGTGGGAGGGAGGAGAGGGTGGGTGATGGGTATTGAGGAGGGCACCTTTTGGGATGAGCACTGGGTGTTGTATGGAAACCAATTTGTCAATAAATTTCATAAAAAAAAAATAAAGTAACAGAAGAAAAATAAATGGCTGTTGTATTAGTTTCCTTTTGCCACTATAACAAATTGCCACATAGTGGCTCAAAACAACACCAATTACTGCCTTCCAGTTCTGGAAGTCAGAAGTCTGGCATGGGTCCCACTGGGCTCCAATCAAGTTGTTAGCAGGTCTGGGTTCCCTTCTAGAGGTTCCGGGGGAAATTTTTCTTGCCTTTTCCAGCTTTGAGAGGCCCCCACCTCCCTTGGATCATGGCCTTCTTCCTCCATCTTCTAAGGTAGCAACTGTAGTTGGGTTCTTCTCACATCACATCCCTCCTGTCTTCTCCCGCTTTAAAAAAAATTAATGTTTTATTTATTTTTGAGAGAGAGAGAGAGGGACAGAGCATGAGCAGGGGAGGGGGAAGAGAGAAGGGGAGGACACAGAATCTGAAGGAGGTTTAAGGCTCTGGGCTGTCAATACAGAGTCCAACATGGGGCTTGAACTCACAAATTGGCAGATTGTGACCTGAGCTGAAGTTGGATGCTTAACCCACTGATCCACCCAGGTGCCCCCCTCTTCTACTTTTAAGGATACTTGTGGATATATTGGTTCCACCAGATAATCTAGGACAACTGCCTTATCTTAAAGTCATCTGATTATCAACCTTAATTCTCCTTTGCAGTGTAACCTAACATAATCCCAGGTTCTGGGGATTAGGATGTGGGCATCTTTGGGGTGGATGAGTCACGCTGCCTGGCACTAGATGCAAAATGTAACAAACTGCTGAACCTCAGCTACAGGTTTCATTACAACATCCTCTACATTTAAATCTTTCATAATTCCCTAAGTAAAAAAAAAAAAAATCATGAAAAACCTTTATCGGTTGAGATGCTTTTGTCTGCAAGTAACAGAAACCAACTTGAACCAGCTTGACCAATAAGAGAATGGACGAACTCACAAAAGAGGAAATGGCTTCAGGTGGGCTCAACCCTTGTTCCAGAGAGGCCAAAGGCCATCCTGCCAGTGAGCGACAGAGCTGCAATCCCAGCCCAGCCTGCCCAAACATTGCCCAACCAGGCTCTTAGCCATTGTCAGTCCACGCTGACCTGTGCCAGTGGGGACACACTTGCCCAGAGGGCTGCCTTCCTGAGTGAGTGAGTGAGTTGGAGCTGGCTGCCCATGTCTTCAGGCCTGGCGAGAGCCTGCACTTCTCAGGCACAGGCCAGCCCGCAGCCTGTCCATTAGGCACGACTTAGGGAGCCGTGTGGCCTGCGAACCACGGGCACATTGTCAGGCTGCCTTTTTCCCTATCTTTCCTCTGCCTGACTGGACTAGTGCCTGGGCCTCGGGAAGCCGGGGTGGTGCTGAGGTTTGAGCAGGCTCCACCCAGAACCTTGCCAGGCCCCGGGGGCCTAGAAAGGAGCGGGGTGGAGAAGGCTTGTATGCCATAAGCCTCAGTTCAGCACCCTCAGCAACTGCCCATCGATGTAGGGCTCGCTGTCCTAAACTGCTCAGTTTCCCCCATGATGCTACTGTTAGTTCTCATCTCCAAGTGCTTTACACATGCTGTTCCTCCTGCTGGCATATGCTGTCTCTTTTTCTTCTGCTCAGTTAACTCCTTATCCTTCAGATTTTAACTGCGATGTCACCTCCCTGAGGACTCCTTTCTGGTACCCACCACTGAATAATGGTATCCAGCTCTTAATCCCTGGAACCTGTGAATGTTCACTTGGTGGCAAAAAAAAAAAAAGAAAAAGAAAAAGGAGTTAAGGGTCTGGAGACGGGGAGATTATTTTGATTGTATGGGTGGGCCCTAAATATAACCACAACTGTCTTTATAAGAGGTGGACACTGGCGTGATGCAGCCATAAGCCAAGGAACGCCAGCAGCTGCTTCCAGCAGCGACCTCACCTTTCCCTTCTGTCCTTTTTAAAAAAAAAATTTAAAGTTTATTTGAAAGAGAGAGAGAGAACAAGCAGGGAAGGGGAAGAGAGAAGGAGAGACAGAATCCTAAGCAGGCTCGGCACGCTCAGCGCAGAGCCCAACTCCGGACTCAAACTCACAAACTGCGAGGTCAAGATCAAGAGTCAGACGCTTAACCGACTGAGCCACCCAGGTGCTCCATCCCTTCTGTCCTTCTTAAATCCACTCAGCCTCAGGAGTTTAGGACTATCAAGTCCAGCAGGGACCATTTTATCTAACCTCCTCATTGAACAAATGGGGGAAACTGAGGCACGGGGGGGGCAGGAATCTGTTCATATTCACCCAGCATGACATCAGCAACAGAGATAAGCCTGGAAACTGGACCTAGATGTGGGCCCCTGCTCTGTCTTACAAGGAGTCCCTTGTAAACACTCAGAGTAACTTCAAAGACAACTAAAATGACCTTGATCACAGAGGGAAGAGAGATTTTTGCCCCCAGCCATTGGTAGGAGACTTGAGTCAAGTAGCCTTTGGACCTCCCCCCTTCAAGACTCAGTGGGCCTTCCCTGTCATGTTGCTAGGTTCCACAGCCTAGACCCCATGTCCAGGTCAAGGCCACACGGCCACCAACATTTAGAGTGTATTTTGAGACCACTGAGCTCAACTCCTTCTGTACCAAAGAAGCAACAGGCCCAGAGAGGGCAAGGGACAGAACCCAAACCACACAGCAGCTCCAATGCAAAGCAAGGGCTAGAACTCAACTCACCTTGCCTCCAGTTCTGTGGTTCTATAGCCAATGTTTTCCACTGCCTCCCTATAATCCTTACCCCCATTCCCTCCCTTTCCACTACTCCATCCCCAATTTCTTCAGGTGGTAAGTGGAGGGCCCCTGTTCTTAAGGAGCATAAGTCCCTCCCCTGGACCAAGGGGATGGATTATGATTGGTTTAAACCAGTCATAGCAATTTTGCTTCCTTTGGATAGTGACAAACTGTGGAGGGAATCTGGTGCAGTTTTGGCTAATGAGATATAAGGGATATTCTATAGGGAGGGCTGTCCACACCAAATAAAAAGACAATGCCTCATTAGGAGAAAGCCTTTGTTCTGATCTCTTTTTCCTGCATTGGATGTAGATGTGACATCTAGAAGTACAGCAGCCATTTTGGGACCATGAGGCAAGAAACATGAAGAAAAAGGTCAGCAGGCTTAAAGATGGTCATGATGAAAAGTGAAGGAAACTTTGACTCCTCTTACAATATTATTGAACCTGAGACTGTCAATCTCAAATTTCCTGGTAATGGGAAAAAATAAACCCCTCTCACTGGAATGCACTCTGGCAGAGCTTTCTGTTCATTACAGGGGGAAGAATGCCTGAGAAAGACCCTTTTCACATAATCTCTTAACTACCTTTTGGGACAGCCAGGTTAGGTCATAGCACACCATTTTTACGAACAAGGAAACTGAGCCACAGAGCCTATGTGGTTTAAATGTCTTCCCTGAAGTCCTCACAAACTGGACCTGGTGGAAAGGCAGGCATTTTCCTTGGGGGTAAAAGTATACTTCCTAAGTAAACACTGCCGCAGCACATTGCACGGGGCCTATGTTTGTAGGAACATCAAATGGCCCTGAACGTGGCCATGGTTGGGAAGCCCTGGCTGCTGCCCCACTGGTTCTTCTGGGGCTTTGTCCTGGGAGAAGTGCTTGGACCAGTGGTGAGCAGGAAGCATGTTGGGTCTCAGTCACTCAGCAGCAGGTGCCACAACCTAAGGAGAAAAAGAAATCCTCTATTGGAGACATTTAGTGAAATCAGAGCTATCTTTAATCCATCTACGGAAAGGAGTAGGTGAATTATACCAACCCTTGATGTACCCTGAAGCCCCTTATTAAAGCCACGCCAATGGGGCACTTGGGTGGTTCAGTCAGTTAAGCGTCCAACTCTTGATTTCAGTTCAGGTCACGATTTCATGGTTCATGGGGATCGAGCCCACTTTGGGATTCTCGCTGCCCCTCCCCTGCTCATGCCCTCTCTCAGTCTCTCAAAATAAATAAATAAATAAACATTTTGAAAAAATAAAAACTAAATTAAAAAAAAAAATAAAGCCACGCCAAGCCACAGAGCAACAGAACCTCATTCTCCTGTAGATCTCTGAAGAACAGGGCTCTGCATCCAGGGCCCCCTGCAGTGGAGCCAGTGCAGCTTGGAGGTGCAGGTGATGTCCTCCCAGCCCCTTCACCCTGGCCAGAGCTCTGCCTGCTGTAAAAGAAGGAAGACCAGCTCCTAGAAGCCAGGAGGCCCTCCTGGGAGAGTATTCCCCCGCCCATGAGGTCCTCAGCTTACAGAGCCCATTTCTGCAGAGGATTTGATCCACACGACACTACATGTGTATGCAGGAATTCATTCTTCAATAATGGACCAATGCCACAATGTCAGCGGTTTCACTCTCTGCTGGAGCTGTAGACCTCCAAAAGATGGACCAAGAGCAAATGGAGAGAACACCCCTGTTCCTGAAGGACACACATCATTTTAGCTCAAGTCATTTGGGAGGACTGGTCGCGTAGCCCTACCCAGGTGCAAGGGGGTGCGTGTGTGGGAAATGTCATGTAATTTCTGGTTCGGCAGTGCTTTGCAACAACTCAACATTTGGGCAGATGAAGCATAACATTTGGGGACAACCAGCTGTCACTGTGACACGCTGTCAGATGGGCACTGTCTCCAAGAAACCTGAGGATCAGTACAGGCATGTGACTTGCTCAAGGTGACACAGATCCATGATTACAAACTAGGTGTCCACTCTCCCAGCTCCTTGCCCCATACCACCTTGACCAGCCAGCTCACTGCCTTGAATTTTAGGAAGAGTCCTAGGCCTGGTGCTTTATTTTACAAAGTGATTTCAGGGCACCTGGGTGGCTCAGTGGGTTAAGCTTCCGACTTCAGCTCGGGTCATGATCTCACAGTTCGTGGGTTTGGGCCCTGCTCTGTGCTGACAGCTCAGAGCTTGGGGCCTGCTTCGGGTTCTGTGTGTGTATCTCTCTCTATGCCCCTCCCCCGCTCATGATCTGCCTCTCTCTCTCAAAAATAAATAAATGTTAAAAAAAAAAAGCAGTTTCAGCTTAAGAACTTCACCCTAAAACTGTCTTGGCAAAGGAGATGGGACACAAATGATCCCCCTTTCACAGGTAAGGAAACTGAATAAGATCAACTCTGAAGAGAAATGAGAAACTCTAGGTCATAGGCACTGCAGACCTTCCAAGCAACAGATTATAGATATTTCTCTTCCTCAGGCATCCACAACACCCCTGAAAAGAGTCTGTCTTTGGGGTCTTCCAAGGCAATTAATAGTGAGCCCCACATTCTAGAGCTTGTCCTGTGCATGGCTCACGTGTGTTAAAAGATAAGATGAAGCACATTTAAATTTTCAGGACTTTATTGGAGCAGAAGTCAATTGGAACTAAGCAGGGCCAAACCGGAAGTGGTTAGGAAGTGGACAGGAGCCAGGTGCAAGTCTTTTATGGGACAAACTGGAAGCAAAGGGAGATTATTTGATTGGTTATAGCTGAAGCGGTTGCTCTTATAGGGGAAAGCCTACTTGGCTATTTGCAATTGGTTGTTCTTAAAAAATTTTTTTTTCAACGTTTATTTATTTTTGGGACAGAGAGAGACAGAGCATGAACGGGGGAGGGGCAGAGAGAGAGGGAGACGCAGAATCAGAAACAGGCTCCAGGCTCTGAGCCATCAACCCAGAGCCCGACGTGGGGCTCGAACTCACGGACCGCGAGATCGTGACCTGGCTGAAGTCGGACGCTCAACCGACTGCGCCACCCAGGCGCCCCTGGTTGTTCTTAAATTTCGATTTCTTGGATACAAGTTCTGGCTTAGGTTTTGGTTTGCTTTACTGAGGCTACGAAGGCATCAGAGCCCCCTCAGTCTAATGGCCTCCTTGTTTAAGTACTTTTAACAGGTGGTATTCAAACTTTCTCCTCTTTTCATTATTATTATTTTTTTTAATGTTTATTTATTTTTGAGAGAGACAGAGACAGAATGCAAGTGGGTTAGGAGCATAGAGAGAGGGAGACACAGAATCTGAGCTCCAGGCTCTGAGCTGTCAGCACAGAGCCCAACATGGGGCTCGAACTCATGAACCGTGAGATCATGACCCGAGCTGAAGTCCGATGCTCAACCGACTGAGCCACCCAGGCACCTTAATTTTTCTCTTCTTTTGAAAACAAATTTTTTAAATGTTTATTCATTTTTGAGAGAGAGACAGTGTGTGAGCAGAGGAGGGGCAGAGAGAGGAGACAGAATCCAGAGCAGACTGTCAGCACAGAGCTTGATGGGGGACTGGAACTCATGAACCGTGAGATCGTGACCTGAGCCAAAGCCGGTTGCCTAACTGACTGAGCCACCCAGCCGCCCCTAAAACTTTTTTTCCAACATTTATTCATGTTTTAGAGACAGAGTGCTAGCAGAAGAGGGGCTAAGAGAGAGAGGGACACAGAATCCAAAGCAGGCTCCAGGCTCTGAGCTGTCAGCACAGCCTGATGCATGGTTTGAACCCAAGAACTGTGAGATCCTGACCTAAGCCAAAGTCAGACATTCAACCAACTGAGCCACTCAGGCACTCCTAAACTTTCTCCCCTTAATCAGGGTCAACAAATGCACACCTCTAGCATCATTCCCTCCCCAATCTGTGTGACCCCAGGAGCGTCCTCTCATTCTGTGTGACATCATGAACGTGCACACCCATGTGTGTGATGCCAGAGGTGTCCCCATCCCAGTGTGTGTAACTCCAGCAGTGTCCAAAACTCAATCTGTGTGACCACAGTTGTGTCCATACACCAGTATGTGTAATCCCAGGAGTGCCCACCTCCCAAGTTGTGTGACACCGAAAGTGTCCACACGTTAGTCTATGACAGTGAGTATTCAAACCCTCATGTGAGTGACTCCAGAAGTGTCAAGTCCCCAGCATGTGTGATTCCATGACAGTCTGTTCTCCTTTCCGTGTGACCCCATTAGTGTCCAAGTATCCATTTGCGTGACTGCAGGGATGTCTACACCCAGTCTGTGTGACCCCAAGACAATTCACATCCTGGTTTGTGTGATCCCATGGCCATCCACACTATAGTCTGATCTCAGCAGTGTCCACTCCTAAGTCTACACCAGGGAGTATCCATCAATCACTCTGTGACCACAGGAGTGTCTGCACCTCAGTTTCTGACCTGAGGGGTGCCAACACATCATTTATTTGACCAGGTAACTGTCCCTACCTCAGTCACTACAATCCCAGGAGTGTCTACTCCTCAGTCTGTATAACACCATAGATGTTCACATCCCAGTCTATGTAACACAAAGAATGCCCAATCCACAATATGTGTGCTTTTAGGAGTCTCCATTTCCCAGTGTTTTTAACTTAAAGAGTCCCAAACTCCCCCTGTGACCCCAGAGATTTCCACTCTCCAGTGTGTGTAACAGAACCCTTGGAGTGTTCACACCTCTGAGTGACCCTATGTCTGTCCACACTCCAGCATGAGTGACTCCAGGAATGTTCAACCCCCCATCTTTGTGACATCATGTCTGTCCACACCTATCCATTCTTACCTCATAGTCGCCTACACCTTAGGCTGAGTCCAGGAGTGCCCACATCCCAGTCTGAATGACCCCAAAATCTCCACAATCCAATCTGCTATCTGACCCCTGGAATGTCCACACCCTGGCATGTGTGACCCTGTGAATGTCTATTAGCCAGTCTGGGTGACTCAGGAGTGTCTACTCCCTAGCATGTGTGACCCCAGAAGTGTCCATATGCAAATCTGTTTGACCCCAGGACCATCTGCTTCCCACTTTGTTTGACTACTATAGTGTCAACATGGTAGTCAATCTGACCCCAGAAGTGTCTACTACCCACTATGCATGACCTCAAGAGTGTGCAGACTTCAGTGTGTATGATTCAAGGAGTAAACACTCCCTACAGTGTGTGACTTCTGGATTGCCCAGACCCCCATCTGAGTAACCCAAGGCTGTCCACCCCCTAGAGTATACTACCTCATGTGGTGGCCACACCCCTATCTATGTGGCTCCACGACTGTTCACACTCCACTCTGTGTGACTCCAGAATTATGCACACCACTATCTCTGTGACCTGAAGGGTGTCCACACGATGGTATATTCTAAGACAGTACTGGATTCCTCAGCATTGCTACTCCCCCACACCCTCTGTGGATGTGACCTGAGAGTGGATGTTCATACCTAATTCAGCGGATCATTGTGTCCCTAGCTCTGGCCCACACCACCAAGTGACCTCTTCTATTCCTATTTCCCCTCACTCTCTCCAGTGGACCATTCAATTCCCATAGCCTCCTCCCCAACCACACACAAATATATATCCACATTCCCAAATAGACCATCCCAGCCCCAGACCCTGCAGATTTTGTAGAGAGCAAAGACCAAGACAGCTAGCCTCCCGCGACAGACTCCAGCCTGCAGGGAGTAGTGGAGAGGAAGCCAGTAAAGGCACCATTAATGGGAGTAAAACCTTCCAGGATCTTGTGAAACATTTATGGAAATCAACATTTTACACCCTCTTCCTCCCCAACTAGAATGTCAGCTCCATGTGGGCAAGGACATTTGTCCATCTAGTTCTTTAATGTCACCGCAGCACCTAGAACAGCAGTCAGTACACAGAACGCACTCATTAGGTGTTTGGTGAATGAATGAACCCTCTGACCCCTCAATTCCACTTCTAACTCTAACATGCATGTACATTTTCAGAGCTGTGTGCATAAGGCTGGTAGGAGCCAACAATTGGGACAACCTTGTAAATGTCCACCTATAATATAGCCAATGACTTTCACAGTGACATGAATGCTGGGGGTTCATATTCTACCACAGAGCACCCGCTGGGTGTGAGACAGAATGAGTGAGACCTGTGTGTGCCTTCCACAGGACAGGCTGTTGACAAAGAAAAGCAGGTGGGGGCTGGTTATGGTGACACGTGTGCGCGAGTGTAAGGAAACACCAGCAACTGTCCTCAGTGGTAATTTTTGCAGACTGGAGGATGTCCTTGTAGTCCATATACTGATGTACTGTTGAAACTTTTTATGCAAACCTATATTCATGTATTATAAGGGGAAAATCATATGCTAAAGTCAATAAGCATAGCACAGAGAACTTGTGTGTGTGTGGGGGGGGTATATCTGGGGTGTGCCTAGGAAAATTTCAAACTCACATGCCCCATGCCCCAGGAGCTAGACAAATAAACCACCACCACCACCACCACCACACACAGGGAACTCAGTTCAGGGTAAGGTAAACAACAGTGGGACTGATGAATGTTCCCTCTCAGCAGTGTTGGGAGAGGGCATGGTAAAGGGATGACTGGGGATGGGGAAAATCTGAGAGTTCACACCCTGAAAGAACTCAGAAACATTGCACCCTGGGACACAGAGCACTTAACAGCTTAGAGATCTCGGCTCAGAAACAGACCCATAAGCCAGAGTGGTCATATCTTAACCCAGATAGCTTTTAACTTCACACCCTGGACACAAACTCTGACTCCCAAATAGATCAGGGGTCTCATATTCTGGGGACACAAGCCTAAGGAGATCAGAAGTCTCGCACCCTAGAATAAAGATCCCCCCACCATACTTGGGATGGGTGATTTTTCTGTGTTATTACAAAGCAATCCCTTACACATACACCTTGTTATGGACCAAATGTTTGTGTCCCCCCAAATCCTTATGTTGAAGCCCTAACCCCCAGTGTCATGGTATTCAGAGGTGAAGCCTTTGGGGGGGTGTTTAGGGTTAGATGAGGTCATGAGGGTGGGGTCCTCATGATGGGATTGATGCCCTTATAAGAAACCAGAGCCTGCTCTTTCTCTCCACCATGTGAGGACACAGAGAGAAGGTGGTCCTCTTCAAGCCAGAAAGAGAGATGTTACCATAATGTGATCCTGCTAGCACCTGATCTCAGACTTTGGGCCTCCAGAACTGTGAGAAAACTAATTTCTGTTGTTTAAGCCCCCCAGTCTGTGGTGCTTTGTTATGGTGGCCTGAGCTGACCAAGTCACACCTTAAGCTTTTACTTTCACGGCCCTGAGTTTTATATCAGAGTTCTTATACTGCCGACTTCTGTTACTACCAGCAGTCCTAAGCCTGGGGCCCTCCCATTTCTGCCCCTTGATCTCTAGGCACTGAGCCAAAGGGTTGTCTGGAGGCTCCAGGGCAAAGACACCTAGCCTGCCATGCTGTGCCGTCTGCCCTCCAGGCTGCCAGCCAGGATGTGGGGCAGGACTTTGGAGAAGCAGGTGAGTGGGGTGATCCCAGGGGCCTGGGGCATAGGCGTTTGCCCCAAGGCTGGGAATTGCCTAGCCCAGGCCTGGTAACCGGTTTCCTTTCTCTGTGGGCTATCCTGAAGTGCGGACATCCATTTTCCCGGTCCTCCTCTCTCTTCCTCTTTCAAAGACAAGCAGAGGGCAGCAGAGGGACATGGAAAGGCCCTGTTCTAACTCAGTCAGACTGCAACACGTCTGCAGGAGTGGCCCTGAGCTGAGGGATGACTGCTTTGCTCCCTCAGGGTGGCTCCAGGGAGCCAGTTTGGCCAGGAACATCAAGATGGGGCAGTGTGGGAAGGGGCCAGAAAACAGGGCACTGACCTTGAACTTTGCCAGGAGAATTCCAGGGGCCCCTGACACCCTGAAGGAGACCTTGTAGAGGATTCTGTAGAAAAAGAGGAGGCAGGAGGGAGGACATCGTGTTCTGGGCACTCTATTATATAGAGAGATTTGCTGTGGGGAATAAGATGGATTACATTTCATGTAGTGCTTAGAACAGGGCTTGGCAAAGAGTAAGCCTTATATGATTACTATGTCCTGATGATCTTTTTATAAACCAGCCTCCCTCACCTCGCCTCAACAACCCTGAACTATCTGGCCCTTGCCTTCTCCACCTACTCATGCCTCACTCACTCTTGGATTCTAAACCACACTGGCCTTCTTCTGGGTCCTTAAGAGAACCAGCCCTGCTCATCCTTGAATTTGTGAGGATGGAGTTCCTTCTTTGCAAACCAGAATCTGGGGAGTGAGTCTGAGCTGGCAGGCACTGAAAATGGGAGGAATGGGTTGAGTTGATTTCCAATAGACTACCAAAATTGGGGGTTATGGCTAAAGCTGTGCTTAGTGGGTAATCTAGAGTTCTAAATGCAGAGATGAGGAAAATTGAAAACCAATGATCTGAGCTTCCTTATCAAGAAGCTAGAAACGGAACAGCAAATTTACGTTTATGAAAGTGGAAGGAAGGAATTATAAAGAGCAGAAACTGGTAAAATAGAAAGCAAACATACATTGGAGAAAATTGACAAGGTCATAAATTCATTCTTTGAACAGATTAATAAAATATTAGTAATGTCTGTTTTCTCTCAAATTTTTTTTTATAATTTTTTTTAACGTTTATTTATTTTTGAGACAGAGAGAGACAGAGCATGCACAGGGGAGGGTCAGAGAGAGAGGGAGACACAGAATCTGAAACAGGCTCCAGGCTCTGAGCTGTCAGCACAGAGCCCGACGCGGGGCTCGAACTCACGGAGTGTGAGATCATGACCGGAGCCGAAGTCGGACACTTAACCAACTGAGCCACCCAGGCGCCCCTGTTTTCTCTCAAATTTTTAACAGAAAAAAATATAAATTACCAATATCAGAAATGAGAAGGGGGTGCTATTACAGACCCTACAGACATTAAAAGGTTTTTAGCATTCTACTTTATTTTCAATGGAGCCCAAATGCCAGTCATTTTCTCATTATACTGCTTCTGTGTCCCAGTGGATCCTCTGTATCCACCAGGACAGTAAAACTCAGCAACATTGCTAACACCTCTTCCACTCATGAAAATACAACAGCACAGCATTTTTTACAGTTGGGGCTCAGTGAAATCAATTGTTTAAAATGTAATGGTTTGAATAGAATGGAACACAGTGGAATGGAATGAATATAATAGTATAGGGTAAAATGGAATGGAATGGAATGGAATGGAGTAGAGTAGAGTAGAGTAGAGTGGAGTAGAAGTCAGACTTTGTGCTAGGCGCTGGGCCTAATTGTTGTAGTAGATATCCACTAATTTAACAGATATTACTGAACATCTGCTAGTTGTTTGGGACACAGTGGGGAACAAAACAGAGAGAAATCTCTACCCTTATGTAACTTATATTCTAGTCCTAGAGACAGATAATAGCATATGCATTAGATATGCATAAGGCCCTGAGGCCAAAGATACAAAGATTGCCCTTATGAGAACAGGCAAAAGACAATGTAGCTTGGAGTTCAAAAGAAATGGATGGGGCTGTAGAGACTAAGGGCCATGGAAGGGAATCTGAAATTTAACAAGATGACCATGACAACATCATCATCATCGTTGACTCTTATAGTACTTGCTATGTGTCAGGCATGGTTCTAAGCCCTTAAAAATACAATTTTTTTTAATGTTCACAATAATCATATATATATATATATATATATATATATATATATATATATAATCATGCACATTTTACAGAAGGAAACCAAGGCACAGCAAGATTAATTAAACATCAGTCTGGCTCCCCAAATCTGTTCTATTAACCACTATATTGTGCTATAGTGCCAGACCACAGGCACCTTATAATCCTGCAGCACATGTAGTGTAAATGTACAAATTACTAAAGAATGCAAATCAAGAGAAAGGTCAGGTGGGAAGTGTGCTGAGGGCAGGAAGTAAGAAGGGGGGAGGTGTGCCCTCCCTCTAGGTATCAAGGTGACTCTGGAAATACACATGCCTTAGAAACATTTATTTCATCTGAGATGCTCCCTTCCAGTCCTGGCATAGCTGAGGAGTGAGAAAAAAGGGTACTGAGTAAAATTGGCCAACAGAGGGCTTGTACTTTTAGGGGTTGGGGCTCCTCTGTGTCCTGTCATTCCTTGCAAAAGATATGAATTCCAGCTTGGGGACAACAAGAGAGGGTTTTTTCTTGGTCTCCACTTCTCTAAACTTCATCTCTAGCCCTCTAGAGGGGGAAAGAGAATAAGAAAACAGTAGAGAATGATCATGGCAGACTCTTGTGAATCTACACATGGGTGATAAGACTCTCAAGTTTTTTCCCAGGACTTTTCCCTGGAAATGGGGTTGAGGAGGAAGTATAGTCATTGTGGAGATGAGGGGAGCTGAGAAGGAAACAGGAAATTTGGGTGTGACCAGTGGCAATGTGATCTCTTTTGAATTTTTTTTTAAGTCATGGAGGAACAGCAGTCAGACTCCTTCCCCATGTCTTATCCATAGACTGGACCACATTGTGATGACAGTAAAGAGTATCAAAGACACCACGATGTTTTATTCCAAGATCCTGGGCATGGAAGTCACAGCTTTCAAGGTAATCACTTTCCCATATGCAAATTGCAAGTGAAGTAGAATTTGGTTATAATATTTTTCAGCCCCCTTCCCCTCAAAAAAACAAAACAAAACAAAACAAAAAAAAAACAACAAAAAACAACCTCAGAGGAAATCTATGAGAAAAATGCAAAGGATCAATGTAGGAGATTCCAAATTCTAAATAGTGGAACTTCCAGAGACAGAATGGAGAAAAAGGTAGGGAGGAAACTGTCATAAAAGTAACGCAAGAGAACTTTCCAGTCTTTGTGTGGAAGAGTATCCAGCACATTGACACTTACATATGTTCTTGGGAAGTTACAGAACATCAAAGTGGAAATGAATATCGTAAGAGCTTTCAAAGAAGTTAAAAAGAAAAGTAGTTAGGGGCACCTAGGTGGCTCAATCGGTTAAGCGTCCAACTATTGATCTCAGTTTAAGTCACGATCTCACAGTTCATGAGTTCGGGCTGTGCATCGGGCTCTGCACTGATTGTGTGGAGCCTACTTGGGATTCTCTCTCCTTCTCTCTGCGCCTCCCCTGCTTGTGTGCTCACTCTTGCTCTCTCTCTCTCAATAAATATTTAAAAAAATTAAAACTATATTAAAAAAAAGAAAAGTAGTTCAACTACAAAGGGAAAAGAAATATGCAGATACCAGATTGCCCATGAGTCACATCAGAGACCAGAAGACAATAGAACAATTTCAAGATTTTTTTTAAACTTTATTTTGAGAGAAAGAGAGAGAGATCATGTATGAGCAGGGCAGAGGCAGAGAGAGAGAATCCCAAGCAGGCTCCACACTGTCAGTACAGAGCCTGACCTGGGGCTCAAACTCACGAGGCGTGAGATCATGACCTGAGCCAAAATCAAGAGTTGGATGCTTAACCAACTGAGCACTTAGGCACTCCAAATTTCAAGGTTCTGAGGGGAAAATTTCAACTTAGAATTCTATGTGCAGCCAAACTATTAATCAAGGTGAGTGTAGAGTAAAACATTCTTAGATATATGGGTCTCCTGGCTGGCTCAGTCAGTAGAGCTTGAGACTCTTAATCTCAGAGTTGTGAGTTTGAGCCCCATGTTGGATGTAGAGAGTTTACTTTTTTTAAAAAAATGTTTATTCATTTGAGGGGGGGCAGAGGATCTGAAGTGGGATACATGCTGACAGCACAGAGCTATATGCAGGGCAGGAACCCACAAACCATGAGATCATGACCTGAGCTGAAGTCAGACGCTCAACTGACTGAGCCACCCAGGCGCCCCTAAAATTTTTTAAATATTTTTTAAGTTTAGTCATTTATTTTTGAGAGAGAGAGAGAGAGAAAGAAAGAGAGAGAGAGAGAGAACAAGTAGAGGAGGGGCAGAAAGAGAAGGGGACAGAGGGTCTGAAGCAGGCTCTGTACTGACAGCAAAGAGCCTAATGTGGGGCTCAAACTCACAAACTGCTAGATCATGACCTGAGCCCAAGGTGGATGCTAAAACCAACTGAGCCACCCAGGCACCGCACAAATTTTTTTTTTATTTTTAAGATAGAGAGATAGAGAGCAAGCAGGGGAGGGGCAGAGAGAGGGAGACAGAGAATCCCAAGCAGGTTGAGTGCTGTCAGCTCAGAGCCCCATGTGGGGCTCGAACTCACAAACTGCGAGATCATGACCTGAGCCAAAATCAACAATCAGACGCTTAACTTACTGAGCCACCCAGGTGCCCCAGGGAGGTTGTTTTTAATTAAAAGCCCCATTTTACCTTTTTTTTTTTTAACCTTGGAGGTTGTTCTCAGTTGTTCTTCCTTCCCAAATAGGGCGAACGGAAAGCATTGTGTTTTGGAGACCAGAAATTTAACCTCCATGAGGTGGGAAAGGAATTTGAACCCAAAGCTGCTCACCCAGTTTCTGGCTCCCTGGACATATGTCTGATCACAGAGGTACCTTTGGAGGAAATGGTCCAGCACCTAAAGGTGAGTTGGACATCCATTCTTTTTGAGAAGCTGCTGCTGGTATGGTGAAAACAGAATGCATGACCCAGCTGGGTGTTCCTCAAACTTCAGACATAACAGGTTTTGTCATATCCAGATCATGCCTGTATACAACCATTTGCTCGTTCTTTTTCCTGACATCATTTTTTCATGTAAACAAATACATTTACATCACTCTTGTAAAGAATACAAACCTAAATTCTTTTTACATAAATGCATTTATGTAAAAAGCAAATGTTCAACCAAGTACATGAACAGACCATTATATCTTGACACAAAGGGAAGTTAACTGTAAAAACAAACAGCTATAAAAACACCAGTCATTAGATTCTATCCACTTCCTTTCTCTGAACCCTCTGGGCTTGATGTTACAAAGGGAGATTTGGCAAATGGTTGGGGAGGTGCTAAGGACTTGGTAGCATCCACCAGAGACTTTCTTCTTGATAGAATCAGGATTGAAATAGGGGGCACCTACCTGGCTGGCTCGGTAGGAAGAGTATGCAACTCTTGACCTTGGGGTCCTGAGTTCAAGCCGCACATTGGGTATAGAGATTACTTAATAATAAAAACAAACAAACAAACAGGCACTTGGATGGCTCAGTTGGTTAAGCATCCAACTTCAGCTCAGGTCATGACCTCACAGTTTGTGAGTTCAAGCCCCTTGTTGGGCTCTGTGCTGACAGCTCAGAGCCTGGAACCTGCTTCTGTGTTTCCCGCTCTCTCTGCCCTTCCCCCACTCATTCTCTCTCTCTCTCAAAAATAAACACTTAAAAAAAGGAAAAAGAGGATTGAAATAGGATTAAAGAGGGAATATTTAATTTGGTGTATTTCTAACACTTAAAATGGTTTAATGTAAAGGAAGCATTGGTTCCCCTTTTGGGGAACACAGAATAAGGTCTTGCATATATTTCTTTCTTTGGAAAGTATCAGTGAAAAAGTCTAGTTTGGAAGTAAAGTGGGGGAAAGCATAGGGGCTAAGAATATGGACTTTGGCCCAGACTACCTGGGTTTGAATTCTGGCTCTGCCACTTACTAGATAATACTAGGCACCATTTTATCATCCCCATTTTACAGATTAGGAAATTGAGGTACAGAGCAGTTAGGTACCATGATCGAGGCCACACAGCTGGTAAATGGCCAGAGTGAGGGAGGGGAGAATGGAAGGAGATGAAGTCAGAAAGATATCAGGGGTCTTCTAAGAATTGAATTTTGGTCTCATACATGGACTGTGATGAATGACTTTTGTGTTCTCCTCCCACTTCAGGTTTGTGATGTCCCCATTGAGGAAGGTCCAGTCCCCAGAACAGGGGCCAAAGGACCCATTATGTCCATCTACTTCCGAGACCCTGACAGAAACCTGATTGAGGTGTCCAACTATATCTCCTCATGATTGAGGCTGGCCCTCTGCCATTCTGTTCCCTGTGATGTCTCCCTCTCCCTTTCTGCCTGCAAACTCTCACCCAAGCCCAGAGATCTCCAAGGACTGAGGACTTCAGCACTTCATTCTTCATACTGGGGGGACCTGAGTTGGGTTTGGGACCAAAATTACATGTCTGAATGTCCTCCATCCAAGGCTCCCCTAATAAATTAACAACCTCTCGATTAATATGAGCTCTTCATTATTATTGTCTCAGTGCTATGTATGAATGTTTGTCCAGGGTGTGAGGTCTCTGAGCTGTTTGGGGGTCAGTGACCAGGGTATGACATCTCTGAGGACCAAATCCAGGGTCATCCCCTTGGGATTCAGAGCCCCTGACAGATTGTCCTTGTTAGCGAGCCCATCCTTTCTCATCCTTTTGGAATTCACCTCATCCCTTCCAAGTGCTGCTTCCTGTGTCCTCCACCCCATAGGCTTCACTGAACCTCAAGATCTCTGTGAGTCCCACGGAACCTTCAAGGACCACCCCAAGTGATACTACCTCCTCCTGGAATGCCTTACCTGATCTCACCCCCAGGGTATGTGGTGCTGTCTACTTTTGGATCTGGTAGGTCCAGATTCATCTTAACTGAGGCTCAACTCCTGACAGAGTAGACAGGACTGGGACAAATTTCATCTGTTTCTGCCTCCCCCTCCCAACACCATCCATTCAATCAACTAATAAACACATATTGAGCACCCACTCTGTGCTTGGCCCTATTCCAGACATTGGGGAGACAGTGTTGAACAAAAAGGATAAGCATACCTAGGTTTGGGGAGTTGTCATTCTAGTAGAAGAGACAAAATAAATAAAATTAAGTAAGGAAAATATGGGGCACCTGGGTGGCTCAGTTGGTTAAGTGTCCAACTCTTGATTTTGGCTTAGGTCATGATCTCAGGGCTCAGGAGATTGAGCCCCACAACGGGCTCATGCTGACAGCACAGACCCTGTTGGGATTCTCTCTGCCCCTCTCTCTGCCCCTCCCACCACTCGTGTGCATTCTCTCTCAAAATAAATAAACTTAAAAAAAAAGTAAAGAAGGGCTGCCTGGGTGGCTCAGTTGGTTAAGCCTCTGAGACTCGATCTCAGCTCAGGTCTTGATCTCAGGGTTGTGATTTCAAGCCCCACGTTGGGCTCCATGCTGGGCATGAAGCCTACTTAAAAAAAACAGTAAGGGAAATATGAAGTATATTAGAGGATGATAAATACTTTGGAGCAAAAGACAACATGGAAAAGAGGGAATGCAGATAGAAATTGCTGGGGCAGTTTCTAACGTGTAATAGGATGGTGGGGGGAAACTTCACTGAGAAGCCATTTGCATGCAGATCCAAGATGAGGGAAGGAGGTGCACCAATAGCTGGAGGAAGAGCATAACAAGCAGAGAGAACAGGCAGTGCAAAGGCCCTGAAGCATGAACGTGCCTGGTGCATGAGGAACAGTGAGGCGAGTGCAAAGTGAGCAGTGAGTGGAGGGGGGAGCAGCAGGAGGTGAGGTCAGACACGGGGTGGGAGACTGATCGTGTAGGGTATCATGGGCCACGGAGAGAACTCTGGCTTTTACTCTGAGTGACAGGGGAGCCACGGAAGGGTCATGAGCAGAGGAGGGCCATGATCTGACAGGATTTAACAGGCTCCCTCTGGCTGCTGTGAAGAAAATAGGCTGTAGGTGTGAGGGCAGGAACAGAGGACTGTGAGGGGGAGGCTACTATAGTGGTCCAGGCAAGCGGTGCCGGTGCCGTGCCGGCAGGGGAGGTGATAAAAGGTGGTTAGATTATGGAGATACTCTGAAGACAGAGACTGGATAAGTTCACCAAAAGAGAAACTGTCAACTAGAGAAGAGGTCCAAAGACATTTAGAGTTCTGAAACAAGGATTAACCAGCAAATGAGGCAGGCAGTGAGGAAAAGGAAAGAGTACAGCGTCCTGAATGAATGAGTGATGGATAAAGGAGCATGTATGACAGTCTTTTGATGTGAGCAAGCCTCTAGTCTTGTGGACTCTAGTCTCTAAACAGTCCCCAGCTGGTGGTTCAGCCAGACCCTATGAGTGAACCCCCAAAGAGCCCCCCCAAACGAAAGAGAGGATGTGTAAGGATGTGAGTTTCAACATGTGAAAGGCTTTGCCAAAAGCTGTAGCAGGCTTCCTGCCTGTTTTTAATTTTTTACTATTTATTTTGGCAATTAAATACGTATTAAGATAACATAAACTCTAATACAGATTTTCAGCATAATACAGATAGCACACATTTCTCCTAGTAACAGATGATAGCCAGATGAATCACAACAGTAGAAGAATCTAGAACAATAAATTTTGTTAGTAGGAGTCTTCCTAGAAGTCAGCAAACCTAACCCACTCACAGATGAGTAAACTAATGACCAGAGAAGCTGGCATTTTCTACAAATGTTTAGGGCACTGACCATGTGCCAGGCACTTACTTGGTGCGGGTCATGTAAAAGTAAACAGAACATGGTAACTGTACTCAAGGAGCTCATAGCCAGGCTAGTGGGCAATGGTGTCCAATAAGAAAGAAATTAACACACAGTCTAATCAGTATTGTGAGAACAGCATGCTCAAGCTACAAGATGCACCCAATCCAGGTTCGGGAGCAGCTCTGCAAAGGTCAAGCGTGAGCTGACCTAGGAAGGATGCACAGGAGTTACATAGATAAAGAGGCAGTGAAACAATGTTTCCCTGGTGAGGGAAAGCATAGTGCATTTAGTTAATCAAAGGAGTTCAAGTACAAGGGAATTCCAGTCGTGGACTTTGGAGACAACAATCTACTGACTCCCAGTTCAATGCTATTTTTAGAATACTATCTGCCTTTCTAGGTCTCCTGACAAGTCTGTGATGATTAAGCACATATATCAACATTCTTGCATAGAAAAAAGGAAGCATACGTGGTTCATGCTTACCTACATAGAGACATTAAGATTTTCAAACGATCTTGCTTAAGATGTCTCTCTGAGGGGCGCCTGGGTGGCTCAGTCTGTTAAATGTCTGACTTTGGCTCAGGTCATGATGTCACAATCCGTGGGTTCAAGCCCTGCATTGGGCTCTGTGCCAACAGCTCAGATCCTGGAGCCTGCTTCAGATCCTGTGTCTCCCTCTCTCTCTGCCCCTCCCCTGCTCATGTTCTCTCCTCTCTCTCAAAAATAAAATAAAAACATAAAAAATTTAAATAAATAAACATTAAAAAAATTTAATAAAATAAAATGTCTCTTTGAGGGGCACCTGGGTGGCTCTGTTGATTAAGCATCTGACTCTTGATTTCGGCTCAGGTCATGATGTCACAGTTCATGGGATGGAGCCCCGCATGGAGTTCTCTACTGACAGCACAGACAGAGCCTGCTTGGGATTCTCTCTCTCCCTCTCTCTGTCCCTCCCACATGTGTTCTCTCACTCTCAAAATAAATAAACACTTTTAAGTTTCTATTTGAGGAATAATTATTCTGTATTATAGCCTTTCATTTCCTCCCCAAACTTACATCAATCAGATCATGTCACAAAGCTCTTAAGTCTGGAAGAGATTTTTGAGGAATCACTTTGTCGGTGGCCAAGGGAGCAGGAGACAGGGCAGGGGAAACAGTCACCACCCTGGCACAGGCAATAAAGGGGCCATTATCTGCAGAGAACTCAAAAATTAATAATAAAACTGATTAAAATCATTCTGCATTTTATCATCACCACAGGGCAGCAATTCAGCAATTCTCAGCAATGTCAGTAATGAGACCCTCCTCCCTGCCAAGGCAAACTGCTCGTGCTGATGCTCACCCCACGTGTGCCACCACACTTAGATACACCTGCATATGCAGAAAGCACAGCACCCACACAAACTATACAAACGTCTGCAATCTCCATCTTAGCTATCTCTTCTGTTCATATTACTACACATTCTCCATTCCACCCCATTCTGTATACGTAGCTTGAGTAGTCAAAATCATACATACAAAAAAAAACCCCACATCAATGTTTATCTTCCTTCAATTATGATATTTATCGCCAATGACGTTTCTCATTTCTCAAGTCTCAAATCCCTCTTGAGCTGGGGATGATGCCCAATGCTGCCACTTCTGCATTCATGGGCTTACCAGGTGCAGTTCACACTCATCCTCTCTGGCTGGGCCACTTGGCAGGTGCTTAGTGGGGTAAACATCCAGGGGTCTTTAATGCCCAGCTGCATGTTGAAAAACTGCATGCACAGTATCACAGTTTTGGTGAAGGCTTTCTGGACAGGATAACCATTTTTAACTGTATAAATGCCAACTCAGATTTCATATGATCTAGCTGACTTTCTGTCAGACCACTTCTGGACCTTGATCTGATCCTGGGGCCCCCTATGGAGAACTAGTCGTCAACTAGTCCTCAAAGGTGGCATTCTGAGGAATGTCTAGAGGGTCCCAGGGGTCCATCAGGGTGATCTTGGCGCACTGCTTGGTGGCTTATTCAATCTGAAACATCACTCCATCCTTATAGAACAAAATTTTTCAAATAATCTCTTGCAGGGGATTAGCACCTTCTAATGGTTGATCCCATCATAGGAGAGCAGGGCATGGCTACTGTACCTGCTGCTCTGTAGTACAGAAACTAGTGGCCCTCCTACTGCTGTGGTGCCTGGCAAGGGTACAGGGTCCCTGGGGCACTGCTGGTTGCCACCTCCAGCACTACCACAGTCAGGCTACAGAGGCCACCCAGACCCAGAGGCCACCCAGCAGCTAGGCACCCAGGGCCGCCTGGGCCACGCTTCCTATTTTTAAAAGACAGCTTGCATAAATAAACTTAAAAGCGGGGGGAGGGGTGCCTGGGTGGCTCAGTTGGTTAAGCGTCCAGCTCTTGGTTTCGGCTCAGGTCATGATCTCATTTTGTGGTTTTGAGCCCCACATAAGGCTCCGCACTGACAGAGAGGAGTCTGCTTGGGATTCTCTCTCTCTCCCTCCCCTGCTCTCACTTGCGTGCTCTCTTGCTCTCTCTCTTAAAATAAATAAATAAACTTAAAAAAAAAAAGACAGCTTGCCTTGGACCCAGATGTCATATGCCTGGAGATAGATGATTTATGAAAGGAAGAAAGGAAATAGAAATGAGGGAAAGAAGGAGAAAAGGAGGGAGGAAGGGAGGGAGAGTGGGCGGCAGGTGGGTAAATGAATGAATATGTACATAGATGAATGGATGGATAGATGGGTGGGTGGGTGAATGAATGGAAAGATGGACTAATATCCTCTGCCCCCGGAGAAACTCTTTCACATGTGTGTGCACAGACAGAGAAGTATGAGTTTGTAAACTGCAGGTGTGCTGTAACACAGAAAAGTCTGGAAACAACCTAAATGTCCATCAACAGATGAATGGTTAAACAAACCATGATACATCCATTCCATGGAATACTACTCAGCCATAAAAGGAAATAAACTTATGAGGTCAGCACTAACCTAATACCAAAACCAGACACAAACACAACAAGAAGACTATATACCTGTATCTCTTATGAATATAGATGCAAAAATCTTCAACAAAATACTAGTAAATAGAATTCAGCAATATATAAGAAGGATTATACACCATAACCAAGTGGGATTGATCCAAGAAATGCAAGATTTGCTCAACATAAGAAAACCAATGTAACATACCATATTAATAAAGGACAAAAACCACATGATCTTCTCAACAGATACAGAAAAAGCATCTGACAAAATTCAATACCATTTCATTTATAAAAGTACTCAACAAACTAGGAACAAATGAGAACTTCCTCAACCTGATAAAGTGAATATACAAAATGGGGTGCCTGGCTGGCTCAGTAGAGCATGCAACTCTTGATCTCAGGGTTGTGAGTTCAAGCCCCATGTTGGATATAGAGATTACTTAAAAAAAAAAAAAACTACACTGAAATTTTTAAAAAGTGCATCTACAAAAAACCTATAGCTAATATCATACTTCATGATGAAAGACTAAAAACTTTCTCTTAGAGATCAGGAACAAGACAAAGATGTCCCTTCTCACCACTTCTATTCAACAACATACTGGAGGTCCTAGTCAGGGCAATTAGGCAAGAAAAAGAAATAAAAAGCATCCAGATTGGGGGAAAAAGAGAAGTAAAACTATCAGTATTTGCAGGTGACATGATCTTATACAGAGAAAATCTTAAGGAACCCACAACAAAACCATTACATATATATGTGAGACTACGTTTTATGTATATATGAGCCCAGCAAGGTTGCAGGATACTAGATCATACAAGATTTAATCATATTTCTATATACTTGCAACGAACAATCCAAAAATGAAGAAAACAATTCCATTTACAATAGCATAAAAAAGAATAAACTACTTAGTAATAAATTTAACAAAAGATGGGTAAGACTTGTATACTTAAAAACCATAAAACACTGTTGAAAGAAATTAAATAACACTGAGGTACCTGGGTGGTTCAATCAGTTAAGTGACCAGCTTTGGCTCAGGTCATGATCTCACAGTTTGTGGATTCGAGCCCTACACTGGACTCTCTGCTGTCAGTGCGGAGCCTGCTTCAGATCCTCTCTCTCTGCCCCTCCCCTGCTTGCTCTCTCTCTCTCTCAAAAACAAATAAACATTAAAAAATTAAATAAGACTTAAATAAATGAAAAGATATCATAAATTCATGGATTGGAGACTTTATAGCATTAATATGGCGATACTCACCAAACTGATCTACAGGTTTAGTGCCATTCATATCAGAATCCAAGCTTGCAACAAACTGATTCTAAAATTCATATGAAAATGGCATGGACCGAGAATGGCTACAACAATCTCGTAAAAGAAAAACACATTTGGAGGACTCACACTTTCCGATTTAAAAATGTACTACACGGCTGTAGTGATCAAGGTGATGTGGTACTGGCATAAAAACAGATAAATAAATGGGGCACCTGGGTTGCTCAGTTGGTTGAGCATCCAACTCTTGGTTTTGGCTCAGGTCATGATCTCATGGTTTCATGGGCTTCAGCCCCATGTCAGGCTCTGTGCTGGCAGCGTGGAGTCTGCTTGGGATTCTCTCTCTCCTTCTCTCTCTGTCCCTCCCCTACTCATGCTGTCTCAGTCTCTCTCAAAATAAATAAACTTAAAAAAAAAGATATATAAGTCAATGGAATAGAATTGAGAGTCCAGAAATAAACTCATACATTATGGGCAACTGATTTCTGACAAGCGTGCCTAGACAATTCAATGGGGAAAGAACAATCTTTTCCACAAATGGTGTTGGGACAACTGGATATCCACATGCAAAAGAATGAAACTGGACCTCTATTTCACACCATATATAAAAATTAACCAAAATAAAGAGAAGACATGAATGTAAGAGCTAAAACTATAAAACTTTTAGAAGAAAACATGCATAAATCTTTGTGACCTTGGACTAGGCAATGGTTTCTTAGATATGACACCTAACACATAAGCAACCAAAGAAAAACTAGATAAATTGGACTTCATAAAAACTAAAAGCTTTTGCACTTCAAGGGGCAAAAGAAAGTAAAAGAGTAACCCAACAGTTGGAGAAAATATTTTCAAATCACATATCTGATAAGGGACTAGCATCTAGAATATATAAAGAACTCATACTACTCGACAAAAAGATAACCCAATTAAAAATGGCCAAAGGATCTAAATAGATATTTCTCTATGGAAGACCTACAGATGTCCAACAAGTACAAGAGAAGATGCTCAACATCATTAGTCATTAGGGACATCAAACCAAAAACACAATGAGATGTCACATCACACCAACTGGGATGACCAGAATCAAAAAGAGAAACAATATATGGGGCGCTTGGGTGGCTCAGTTGGTTAAGTGTCAAACTCTTGATTTGGGCTCAAGTCATGATCTTGCAGTTGGTAAGTTTGAGCCCCATAGTGCAGAGCCCACTTGGAATTCTCTCTCCCTCTCTCTCTGTTCCTCCCCCTGCTCTCTCTTTCTCTTTCTCTCAAGATAAATAAACTTAAAAAAAAAAGAGGGGGCACCTGGTCAGATAAGCATCTGGCTTTGGCTCAGGTCATGATCTCATGGTTCGTGAGTTCAAGTCCTGCATCAGGTGAGCTTGAGCCCCCCTTTGGGTGAGCTTGTTCTCTGCTTCAGTTGAGCTCATGCTCTGATTTGGGTGAGAATGAGCCCTGCTTTGGGTGAGCTTGAGCCCCACTTCAGGTGAGCCTCACTTCTCTCTCTTTCCCACTCTCTGCCCCTCGTGGGATTTTCTCTCTCTCTCTCTCTGCTCCTCGATCATTTGCACCCTCTCTCCAAAAAAAAATTAAAAATGTAAAAAAAGAGAAACAATACCAAGTGTTGGAGAAGATGTCGATAAATTAGAATCCTCATACAACTGCTGTGGAGAATCCTTCTGCAATTTCTCAAAAAGTTAAACACAGAACTGCCGTATGGCCCCACAACTCCATTCCTAGATATATACCCAAGAGAACTGAAAATATACGCCCACGTAAAAACTTTAACATGAATGTTTATAGCAGCATTATTCACGATCCCCAAAATTGTCAACTTATTAGACGAATGGACAAGCAAAATGTAGAATGTTCATACAATGAAATATTATTCAGCCATAAAAAGGAATGAAGTTTTGACCTATGCTACAACATGAATGAACCTTGGACACTTTATGCAAAGTGAAAGAAGTCAGTCACAAAAAGCCACATATTATATGATTCCATTCATATGAAAAGTCCATTATAGGCAAATCTATGAGACAGAAAGTAGATTAGTGGTTTCCAGGGATTGAGGGGAGACAGACAATATTATGAGGAATGCCTGCTGATAGGTACAGGATTCTTTTTGGGATGATGAAAATGTTCTGGAATTAGACAGTGGTAGTAGTTGTATAACCTTGTGACTGTACTAACCACTGAAATGCACCCTTTAAAAGGGTGACTTTTGGGGTACCTGGGTGGCTCAGTTGGTTGAGCGTCCAACTCTTGATTTCAGCTCAGGTCATGATCTCATGGTTCATGGCATCGAGCCCCACGTCAGGCTCCATGCTGACAGCACAGAGTCTGCTTGAGATTTCTCTCTCTCCTTCTCTCTGCCCCTCCCCTGCTCACACGTGCACATGCACTCTCTCTCTCAAAATAAATACTTAAAAATAAGTACATAAATAAGTAAAAGGGTGAATTTTGTGGTATGTGAATTACATCTCAATAAAAAAGAATTAACTACTAATACATACAACAATGTGGATGAATGTCACAAACATTAAGTAGAACAAAAGAAACATAACTATATGGTTCCATTTATATGAAGTTCAAAAGCAAGCCGAAAACCCCACTATTGTATGCTGTTTATGGATACATACATATGGAGTAATAGAATAAAAATATACATGAGGAAGATAAACACCAAACTCAAGGTAGTGGAAGGAGAAAGGAAAATAGAATTTGTGTAAGAACTTTAACTGTATCTGTAATAACATATTTCTTTTAAAAGTATCTGAAACAAATGAAGCAGAATACTAATGTCTGACAAGGGTGAATGGTTGTTAAAGTATCCTTTATACTTTTCTCTTAAAAAAATGAAACGGGCATCTGGGTGGCTTAGTTGGTTGAGTGCCTGACTTTGGCTCAGGTCATGATCTCGCATGTTCATAAGTTTGAGCCCCACGTTAGGCTCTCTGCTATCAGCGCAGAGCCCGCTTCGGACCTTTTGTCTCTCTGTCTCTCCCCAGCTTGCACGTGCTCTCTCAAAAAACAAACATTTTTGAAAAATGAAAAAGAAAAACCAACAGTTCGGTTCTGAGACAAACATTTGACTCCTCAGCCAGGCTTTGATGTTTCCTCTCTGCACTACTGACACCAAGGAGACTTAGGTTCTGCCCCTGCCTTGGTGGATTCCAGTCTGGAAGAGGCACAAATAGTCCACATGCTATGGGCACAGAGAAAGCTCTAGAAGATGCCAGGAAGAAGGGAATCAGTCAAGGAAGCCTTTTAGGAAGAGAGGATGTTGGAGCTGAGTCTTAAATGGAGGCCTGACAGAGAGGACGCTTGGCCTGGACACCCCACCCCCACCCCCACCCCCACCCTTGTGGGTCTCTCCCAAAGCCTGGCCTGGCCCTGCCGATTCCCTTATCTGCCCACTCCCAGCTGCCTCCCTGCTGGCTGAACTGTCGCCCACAGACTTCTGGGCCTGTGCCCCCTCCACGGGGATGGGGGAGGGAATGGGGTGAAGGTTGCCCTCAGAGCCTCAGGGTTTCTGGCTCTTGATGGAGGCAGGGCTCTGAGGCCCCCACTCCCCACCCTTTACTTCCCTTCCTAAGCCCTTTCTCTGCTCCAGTTATGAAGAAATAGGCTGCGTCCAGTGGCCAAACTCTTGTCTGAGATGTGCCTCCAGCCTGTCCTTCCTGAGGAGGACAGATTTCCCTACCTTGCTCCCAATACTGCAACTGCTGTTTCTAATGAAAATAACAATGAGAAGAATTACCATTACAGAGTTTGTCACTTATGGTGTGCCAGGCAGGACCTGTGTTGAGTGGCCCCTCGACAACATTCGCTGTGGGTTCTATGATTGTACCCATTATCCAGGCAAAGAAAGTGAGGCTCAGAGGGTGGCCAGCCCAGGAATCACACAGCAAATCAGTGTCAGAGTTGAGACAAGAACACAGGGCCTCGGACAAACATCTTCATTCTCTGAGCCTACTCCCAATCTGGAAGATGCGGGCAATTATATGCACTTATACCACCAGGACCTGGTGAGAATGGGATAAAATTAGGCACGGAGAGCATTTCGCACAGTGCCTGGGGAGGCTCAGCCAACAATACTGCTGTTGTTATTACTGTATTAGTGCTAAGAGAAGTATTTGTATCAGAATTAGTATTCGTATGGCTGTGGCTAGAATTGGAATAATAATTATTAGATTTAAAATTAGTATTACTACCACTATTAAGATTAGCATTAGTGCTAACATCAATATCAGAATTAGGATTAAATATCAATTAAAATTGATATTGGTGTTGCATATTATCAGCATTATTACTAGAATTAGTAGTGCTAGTAAAAAAGGTTCAAGTACTATCCCTTGTATACAGTAGGCACTCAGTAAATAAATAAGAATACCTAACATTTATTGAGATTTCAGATTCAAGTGAGTTAAAATCACTTAATGGATTAAATCTCATGTAGCTGTCCCAATCACCATATGGAGTAGCCACTATTATTACCCCATCTCTACAGATAAGGAACTGAGGTCCAGAGGGGCCAGTAACTCGTCCAAGGCCACATGGCCAGTCGGTGGTTAGGGCAGTCTATAAATGAGGGCAAGTTGGCTCCAGAGTGGAAGTCCTGAAAGCATTGCCACTTAAGTCCCAGGGGTCTTCATACCCCTTCTTACTCATGAAGGCTCAGCACAGGACGTGGCACACAGTGGGAGCTCAATAAATGCAAAGTCATAGCCCTGCTCTCTTTCCTCCTCTAACCTCCAATTTTGCTTATAAGGACAATGAAGCCCGTGGAGGCAGGCTGGGGATGGCAAGCTCCTTGTGGGGTAGCCAGCGGGTGAGCAAGCCCCACGGGCCCAGGGATGCATCATTGCCCTGTGCCCTTGGCAGGTCTCAGTCTCCCCATCTGTAGAATGGATGGTCAGGAGAGTGCTCTGTCCTGTGGAGTCCTGGGGCCACAACTGGGTAGTCTCACCCCTGCTCTATGGGGTAAGTTGGACACAACTTACCCAAGCTGTGGGTCCCAAGTTGGACACCTACTGTGTGCACGTGCATCCATTGATTTTACATGGAGAAAGTGCTCAGAACAGGACTGGCCTGGGGTCTATGTCAGCATGAGACACTGGTTGTTGTCACTGTTGTTACTATTTGGGGAGGGAGGAAGGGCAGAAAGGTAGGGACTGAGGTGCAGAAGTTCTGGAGGTCCCTCTCAGCAAGTTGAGGGTAGAGCCACAGATCACAGGGATCACGTCAACCCTGTCCCACCCACACCAGCACCACCTGCCCAGGGTATACCCCAGCCTGACACCTGGTCTCATGGACTTCCTCTCAGACTCTGTGCATACCTCTCTGTCTCTGTCTCCCTCTCTACAATATCATCTTTGTCTCCCTTCTCAGTTTCTCCACCTGTGTCCTTGGCCTCTGTTGCTTTCAGGCCATATCTTTTGCCTTCTGTCCTTCTCTATGTCTCCTTCTCTTTGCGTCTCCCTCACTGTTTTGGCTCTCTTGGTGTCTCTCTCTCTCCTCTCTGTCTTGCCTTTCTTTCTGTGCCCCTCTCTGCCTCCTTCCAGCTCTGTCACTTTTTCTGTGTCTTCCCATTTCCATCTCTTTCTGTCTCTCTCTGTCTCTTGCTCTCTGCCCCCTCCCTTCTCTATCCCTTCAGTTCTTCCCTTCCCCCACCCTATCCCACTCCTCAAGAACCTGCAGAGAAACCAACCCTGGGTCCCACTTGTTTCCCGCCTCCAAAGCAGCATGGCGGGCAATAAGTTGAGGCCACTGCCCCTGGGTGGCCCCCCGAGCCCCGCCCCCCATCCCAAGACAGCCTGTTACCGCGGAGCCAACAGCCACAGTCTCCTCCATCTGATAAGACTTATCTGCTGCCCCAGGGCAGGCCGGAGCTGGCGTAAGCCCCAGTGGGGCACTGAGTGTGCCCCTGCCTCCTGCCAGTCCTGGCCTGGGCTGGCCCCCAGGCTGAGCCTGGGTTGTCAAGATGTCCCATGGCCTCTGGTTCAAACCCCACCGAACATCTCTGAGCCTCATTCTTCTTGACTGCAAAATGGGTACAATCACATCCCTCCTCTCCCTGTGGCCAGGAAGATTCACATACATAAGGGCCAAACCTGAACCTGACCTAGCACACAGTAGGAACTTTGTACAGTCATAAAACTGTACAGTCATAGGCTTAGTACAGTCATAAAACTGTATCTGCTATTGTCACTTTATCTTGGCTTCAGCCTGCCTTTGTTTGGCTGGACACTGTAGTCCATGGGAGCCCAAGTTGAACAGGGTCCAAGAATCCACAGGGTGGGCAGATGGGGCACAAGAAGGCCCCACTGCCCAAGAGGTGCCCCACCAGCAAGGAACCTGCCCCCTCCCCTCGTCCGCTCCACCCACTGGGGCACCAGCCACTCCCTGGGGAGGAGGGAGGAGGGAGAGGGGAGGGAGGGAGGGAGGGAGGGAGGGAAGGAGGAAGGGAGCCTCAAAGGCCAAGGCTAGCCAGGACACCCCCTGGGATCACACTGAACTCGCCACATCCCCAAAGCGGCTGAACCCTCTGCACCAACCAGCCCAGGTCAGTCTCAGCACCCCCCCGAGAGCCCCCAGCAAGGCAAACCCCAGGCCTGCTATCCCTCACCTCAAGGCTATTCCTCCAGCCTACTCTAGGCTCCCCAATCTACCGCTGGTCCCCAAAGTGTCTACCACCCCTGAAACCCTTCACAGCTCCTTAAAACCACCTCTGTCTTTCCAACCCCCCATCTCTACCCTGAACCCACTCCCCAAAACCCACCTCCTTCTGCCCTGATTCCCATCCTCTCCTTCCAAGATATCTGTTCCCCTGATGCCTTAATTCTGCTCCCCATACGCCATCTCTTATCCCCCAAATCCCATCTCTGCCCTGAATCTGCTTTTCACTCATCTGGAGTTGTTTCTATCTCTGAGTTCTCCCCCAAAGCTCACTTGTGCTCCCCCATGTCTGTCTCTGCTCCCCATGCCCTTGTCCGCTCCCCATCCTGTTTTCTGCTCCAAATTCTCCAGTCCCCTGAACCCTAACTCCATCCTCTTATCCCCATCTGTGCCTCTCAAACCCCGTTTTGTTCTGTGTGACTTCTCTGATTCCCCCAAACCACTACTCTCCACCAACCCCTGGCCTGCACACCAAAATGTCTGTCACTCCAAACACCAAGTCTACTCCCCTAAGTCTTTTCTGCCAAATGAATCCTCATGCCTAGCTTCCCTAAACCCCAATCCCAACCCCAAAATATGTCTCTGGCCCTCCCAGATCTCCTCTGGCCCCAAATGTTTCTCCACTACAATTCCATCCTGGTTCTTAAACTCCTCCTCTGCTTCCATAACCCATCTCTATCAGACATATTCTGCCTGTCCAAGCCCATCTCTGACCACTAAACTCCATCTCTGCTCCAGCGAAACCCACGGAATTCCCAAACTTGTCCATGACCCTCAGAATCCATCTTTGTCCCCCAAACTACATCCTAACTTCTCAACTTTATCTGACTCTCAAGCTTCACCTCAGATTCCCAATCTTGTCTCTGCTTTTCTAACCAATTTCTGATCCCACAATGTGACCTTTCCAATTTGTCTCTCCTCCTCAAACCCCATATCTGCTTTCCCCAAACTCTATAGCTATACCCCCAACCTCTCCCTGACTCAACCCCCTATCTGACTCTCAAATTCTACCGCAAAGCCTCCCAAGACTCATCTGCCCCCAGACCCCATCTCTGTTCCCTTCAGTCCCAAGAGACCCTCCTTTGAGGGCTCGGATAGGGATGTTACCTGGGGTGAGGGGCTGGGCCAAGGGAGAGGTGAGGGTGCCAGCCTGCTGCCTGCTGCCCGTTGGGGCAGCACTTACTCTAGTGGGGCAGCTGATAAGGAGCTTTCATATCCCCCAGCCTCGAGATAAACTTTATCTCTGTCCGGAGAGTGATAACTGGGGTGGGGGGGAGGGCGGGCTGGGCCCCTGCCACAGGAGGGGTGGGCAGCCTTGGACCCGCCAAGGTGCTAGGTGCAGTGATGTGGCACAGTGGGGCTGGGGGGAGGTCATAGGGCTGGAGGGTGAGGTGAGGATGAGGGGGGATAAAGGAACAGTGGTGACAGAGATGAAAAGAGCAAGAGACAGGTAGACAGAGAAGGAAGGGAGAAAGAGAGAGACATGGGGAGAAAAAGAGACAAAGAAAAAGAGCAAGAGACAGACATGAAGAAAAAGAAAGGAGAAACAGAGAAAGAGATACTCAAAGGAAGAGACAGAGATGGAAGGAAAACAAAGGAGACCCAGGGGAAGAAAAGAGCAAGACAGGAACGGAGAAGGAAAGATACTCACAGACAGAAAGAACCACAGAGAGTCAGAGAGGAAAGAGATGGCATCTGAGAAAAAGAGGCAAGATACCTTCTTCAGGCACAGTCAGCCTGGGGCCTAGAAGTTAGTGGCAGACAGAACTACAGGCTAATCTATTTGCCAGCACAACCCCCACTGCTGAGCCCAACCTTTAGCATGTTCACACAGCAGGTCACATAGGCTGGGTGTCTGAAGATGGCCTTCTACTCTATCTCCGTCATTCCACCCCAAGGACAGGGAAACTGAGGCTTTCAGAACCATGGGGGCAAGTCAGGGGCAGGGGTAGGTTTTCTGGCTCCTCACCTGGGCTGTGTGGAGTGGGGTATGGGCAAAGATGTGGGACTAGTAAGACAGACGTGGAAATAAGGCCAGAGGGCTGAGAGAGTGAAAGCAAGAGTGAGATCAAGAAAGGGAAAGAGGAAGGAGACAAGCAGAAAGAGACAGAGTGGGAGAGAAGCAGAGACATTCAGAGACTGACTAGAGAGGGAAGGAAAAGAGAAACAGAAGAAGATAAAAGACACAGAGATAAAGATGGAGAGAGACAACCAGAAACAGAGACATGGAAATAGAGAGAGAGGGAAGGAAAACATCATATGTTTACAAAAGCACAGAAAGAGAGAGGGCAAGATACATCATGGTAGCATAGAAAGATGGGAGAGAAATCTAGAGGGCCAGGCTGGACAAGAGAGAGCGTCACCAGGAAAGAGACACAGGGACATAGATATACACACAGGGAAGGACAGAGACCAAGCCGCCATCTCACAGGTCTTAGCTGGGCCCCTGTCACCACCTCCTATCTGGCAGATGGGGAAACTGAGCACTGGGGCTGGTGGGGACTGAAAGAACCCGAAAGCAGAACTATGGCAGACCTCCCCAGGGCAGAGGGTACGAGTAGGGGGAACACCTCCCACCTGTCCCCCTCCTCAGAGGAAGCCAGTGGCCTTGGGGTGATTTCAAAAGTTGGGCGGGGATGGCAGAGATAAGCAGTGGGGGGTACTGACCCCCCCATGGCAGGGAGGAACTGAGGGGGCCCTCTGTCTGCAGACCCAACGGAGGTTAGGGAGGGAGGAGTCAAGCCGGAAACCATGGGTTTCTGAGAAAGTCAGAAGATGCAACAGATAGGGATGAAGTTGGGGAGCACAGAAGGGTGAACCCCAAGGTCCTAGGGGTGACAAGCTGTTCAAGGGACTCTGGTCCTGCACCCCAGTCCACCCCACCCAGACTCTTCTAGAGGGGAAGGAGACAGAGAGGATGGTGGCAGGGGGAAAGAGGAGTAGGAGGGGAGAAAATGAGGCAAGGAGAAAGAGAGGAACAGAGAGGAAGAGAAGAAGGATGAAGGAAAAGGAGGAAAAGAGAGAGGAGGAAGGAGAGAGGCAGGAGGGAAAGAGAAAATAAGGAGGGGCGGAGAGGTAGAAAGGGGAAGAGGAGGAGGTGGGGGCTGAGGAAGGAGGAAGGAGAGGAGGAGGGGGAAGAGACAGAAGTAGAGAAGAGAAGTGGGACCAGGGAGAGGGGGTGAGGGGAAGGGAGAGGAGGGGGAGGCAGGAGTGGGAAAAGAAGGAAGAGGGGGAAGAGGAGAGGAGAAAGAAGGGAAATTGTGGGAAAAGGGAAAAGAAGAGATGGGACGAAGGAGAGAGAAGAAAGGGAAGAGGAAGGAGGGAAGACAGAGGGGAAGAAGGAAGGAGGAGATGATGGAGGGAAGGACGGAGACAGATGTGGGCCAGGGAGGAAGACAGGAGGGCTATGAAGATTGAGGGAATCGAACAGGAAGGGGAGAAAGGAGGTAAGGAGGAGTGGGAAGGGAGGGAGAATTTTGCAGTCTGAAGAGCCCCTCCTGTTCTCACAGGACAAACCCGAGGCCCCATGGAGTTCCCTGGCCTAGGGGCCCTGGGGACTTCCGAGTCCCTGCCCCAATTTGTGGACCCTGCCTTGGTATCCTCGCCACCAGAGTCGGGTGTCTTCTTCCCCTCTGGGCCTGAGGGCTTGGATGCAGCGGCCTCCTCCACTGCCCCCAGCACCACCACCCCCGCGGCTGCAGCACTGGCCTACTACAGGGATGCTGAGGCCTACCGGCACTCCCCAGGTAACTTCTTTGGGTGGCTGTCTTAGCACTGGCTCCATGCTGTCTGGGCTGCCATGGTGACCCTTAGCTGGGGCAGAATCCCACTAGGAGGTCATCTTGAAAATAGCTGGAAACCTTCACATGGATGAGCTAACCACTTCCCCCAGCTAGGTCCAGGCCAGGGAATGCCAATGCTCCCCATCTCCTGTCTTGGGGTAGCCATGTTGGAAAGCAATGCTAGAAGCAGGCTGTGGTAGCCCTAGTTGTCAAGTGATCCCCGGGGCTCCAAATCCCAACAGTCACCCTCAAAGCCCATTTGGAAATAGGTGGAGGCTACTGCAGCTGTCAAAGTGACCAGGGGGGCTCAGGATCCAGGAGTTACCCAATGGCCAGCAGCTGTTCTGGTTGCCTGTGGGAAGATTGGAAACTTGGCCACTATGTTGGGGTTCTTGGGCACCACTGCATCCTGACAGCAGGATGGCTTCAGACTGATCCCTCCTTCCTTCCCATACCCACCCTCCATGACAGTCTTTCAGGTGTACCCACTGCTCAACTGTATGGAGGGGATCCCAGGCGGCTCACCATATGCTGGCTGGACCTATGGCAAGACTGGGCTCTACCCTGCCTCAACTGTGTGCCCCACCCGCGAGGACTCCCCTCCCCAGGCCACAGAAGACCCAGAAGGCAAAGGTGGCAGCAGCTTCCTGGAGACCTTAAAGACAGAGCGGCTAAGTCCAGACCTCTTGACGTTGGGGCCTGCACTGCCTTCATCAATCCCTGTCCCCAGCAGTGCCTATGGGGGTCCTGACTTTTCCAGTACCTTCTTCTCTCCCACCGGGAGCCCCCTCAATCCAGCGGCCTATTCCTCTCCCAAGCTTCGTGGAACGCTGCCCTTGCCCCCCTGTGGTGAGATCTCCAAAAAGGGAGAGGGAGGATGAGGTAGGGTGGCATGCAAAGCAAAGTTGGGCTGAGCCTGGGATCCCCCATCCCCTTTGTCCACCCCATCAGAGGCCAGGGAGTGTGTGAACTGCGGAGCAACAGCCACTCCACTGTGGCGGCGGGACAGGACGGGCCACTACCTATGCAATGCCTGTGGCCTCTATCACAAGATGAATGGACAGAACAGGCCCCTCATCCGGCCCAAGAAGCGCCTGGTAAGACCCCAGGCCTGTCTGCCTCCACCTAGGAACTGTTGTTCTCACCCTGTGCAGGGATCCCCGTCCTCATGCTCTATGAGAATCCATAGCCCCCATCCCTTCCCCATCCATACAGGAACCCAGCTTTGCATAGGAATGCCTATCCTCAACCTACCTTCATAGGCTACATGCAGGAACCCTGTCCTCTCCCTGCACGGCAGTGTTTTCTTCCTTGGCTTCACACTGGAATCACCTTAGGATGCTCTGAACCACAGGGGCCTGGGCACTCCCCTAGACGTATCTATTTCATTGGTCAGGGGTGCTGCCTGGGCATCAGGTTTTCAACTCCCCGAGTGATTCCAATGTATGGCCAAAGTTGGCCATCACTGATGGAGTCTCACCCCCAATACCAAAATCCCCTATTCTGGTCGGGAGGCCCCGCTCTTGCCCCATTCAGAACCCACAGTCATCACCCTGCAAGTACATCTGTTCTCGCCCTGCACAGGAAGCCCGGCCTTCAACCTGACCCTTACCTCTTGGGTCCTCCACCCCGCAGTGGGTTGATCCTCATATTCTCTCTCCCCCAGATTGTCAGCAAACGGGCAGGTACCCAGTGCACCAACTGCCAGACAACCACCACGACACTGTGGCGAAGAAATGCCAGTGGGGACCCTGTGTGCAATGCTTGCGGCCTCTACTACAAGCTACACCAGGTTCGCCCTGCCCTGCCCTGCCCCTCAGAGCCTCCCTCCTCCCTGCTCCTGTTCCGCCCCCACCTTTGCTTCCCCTCATAACCTTCTCTCTTTTCTTTTCTCCCCCCTCCTTCCTTCTCTATTCCCCTCCTCCTTGGTCCTCAACCCTCCCTGCTCCATTTCTTCATCTCCTCACTCCCTTCCACTCCCTCCTGTCCCTCCTTTATCTCCCTCTTCCTCCTCCCCAGCCATCAGCTGCCACTCCCCTGCCTTGTAGCTCCATCAACCCCAGAGGCTTTCCCAAGCCCAGGGCTTCACAACCTTGGGGTTTCTTAGGACAATACCTGCACCACACCAGGGTCATGCTTCCCTAGTCCTTGAACCAATTCTCTATCCTTAAAGAAGTGCAGTAGAGATGGCCTCCCTTGTCAAGACACAGAGGCAAAGATGTGGAGTTGGGAAACATCCATGGCCTCCCTTTTGGCAGGTGAACCGACCACTGACCATGCGGAAGGATGGTATTCAGACTCGAAACCGCAAGGCATCTGGAAAAGGGAAAAAGAAACGAGGGTCAACTCTGGGAGGTACTGGAGCAGCTGAAGGACCAGCTGGTGGCTTCATGGTGGTGGCCGGGGGCAGCGGTAGTGGGAATTGTGGGGAGGTGGCCCCAGGCTTGACACTGGGCCCACCCAGTACTGCCCATCTCTACCAGGGCCTGGGCCCCGTGGTGCTGTCAGGGCCTGTCAGCCACCTCATGCCTTTCCCGGGACCACTGCTGGGTTCGCCCACAGGCTCCTTCCCCACAGGCCCTGTCCCTACTACCACCACCACCACTGTGGTGGCCCCACTCAGCTCATGAGGACACAGATCATGGGCTTGGGGCAGAGGTGGTGTCCCTCTCCTATGTAGCCAGCAGTCTGTACAACCCAACCCTCTGGGCCCCAAGACATCCCCCAGCCTGGACCTTCAAAGCTTTTGTAAAATAAAACCACTGGAGTCCTAAAACTGGAGATGTGAGTCTGTGTGGGACTGAATAAAGGGCAATGGTAGATAGGGTGCATGGCACTGTCTGGGAGTCTTTGATGACAGCGTAGGGCTACAATGTATGGCCATGTGAGGCTGAGGCAACATATGTGACACTTCACGACGGTGCGTTATGATGTGCAGTTGTAAATAGTGTATAGGAAACTTTGTGTGACAGCTTCTGGGTTGTGAGATAGTCACACACCACGGCATAAGATGCAGTGTGTGACCAAGGGGGTGAGGCTTTGCAATATGGTGTGCATGACACCAGGTGACAGAGAGAGGCAGGGCACAGGTGACTGCATGAGAGGATGTGGAAGTGCATGTGTGATGGCAAATGCAGAAGAAACATGTGGTGTTGTGCTGGTGTGACTGTGCACCGCTGTGATCTTTGAGACAGTATGATGGCACACGTAGGGGGCATAGAACGTGATCGAGAGGTGCCTGGGTGGCTCAGTCAGTTAAGTGTCTGACTCCTGATTTTGGCTCGGGTCATGATCTCACAGTTCATGAGTTCCAGCAGAATCGGGCTCTGCGCTGACAGTGAGGGATTCTTTTTCTCCTTCTCTCTCTGCCCCTCCAAAGCTTGTTCTCTGTCTCAAAAATAAATAAATAAACTTAAAAAAAGAGAACTTGATTGATAAACACTTTTGGAATGTTGAACAAAGACTCTGTGGTGGGGTGTGGTGGCATAACAATGTGATGATGAAGGTCCACAGGGCAGGGTATCTCTGTGGGGCTGGTAAGTATTCCTACGCAAGTCTCTGTGTGTGTGAGCATATATCATGTGGTATGTGCCATGTCACAGTGTCTCTGAGTGCCTGACGATGTAAGCAGCTCTGTGTATACTTATTCACAGAAGTATAATGGGGCGCCTGGGTGGCGCAGTCGGTTAAGCGTCCGACTTCAGCCAGGTCACGATCTCGCGGTCCGTGAGTTCGAGCCCCGCGTCAGGCTCTGGGCTGATGGCTCAGAGCCTGGAGCCTGTTTCCGATTCTGTGTCTCCCTCTCTCTCTGCCCCTCCCCCATTCGTGCTCTGTCTCTCTCTGTCCCAAAAATAAATAAACATTGAAAAAAAAATTAAAAAAAAAAGAAGTATCAACATGTATGGTTTCAGTTGGTCTAAATGATGGACCCCCTTCCAGAGAACAAAAGGCATGTGCAGGACAGGAAAGGGGGAGGGCTGGGGCTGGAATGGTAGCTGGCAAGAAGGTCAGATGGCCAGTGCAGGACCATGGGGTTGTCCGTGGGCCTTCCCTGTCATTCATCTCTTATCTCTCTCGGCCCAGCTCAGCCTGCAGCTCTGTGGGAAATGGAAGAGAAGGAGAAGGGAAGATTAGGAGAACAAAATAGCATCTGGGGGTGAATATTTAGACCCCATAGGTGGGGGAGCTCCCCGTAGTGCCAACTCCCTCTCTAACACACCTACTCACCTGGGTGAATGGCTCTGCCCAGAGTGGGATCTGTTCTTCCAAAAAGGAAACCCTTACATAGGAACATGCACTGAGTTGGGTGGCATCCTAAGCCAGAGAGGTTAAGTGGCTCATTTGAGGCCACACAACTGGTGACACGGGGCCAAAGCCAGGCTCTGAGCCTTAGTGTCCATACTCCCCAGCAGCTCCTGACAGCAAGCAGCACCACTTGCTGAGTGTTTGTGTGGATCGGGCAATGGCTGGGAGGCTTCAGTTGCTTTAGTTCATGAACGCCTGCAAAAAAATGCTCCAAAGAAAGGATACTTATTTTACATTTTCATTTTACTAATGAAAAAGTAAGGCTCAAAACTAGAGTAACTCCCCCTGACCACACTGAGTTTAAGGAGTGGATTTTGGATGGGGCCGCTTCCCCTGATGTGAGTCTTGCTCACACTTAACTGGCCTCTCTCTCCCTCTCATCACTCACTCCTCAATATACTCAGCTGAATTTGCTTTTGGGCTGCTTCTCTTTATGGCTTTCTCCTAGAGCCCCAGAGAAAAGGGCTGCAAGGAGCGGGGGGGGGGGGGGGGGGGGGGGGGGGGGGGGGGGGGGGGGGGGGGGGGGGGGGGGGGGGGGGGGCACATGTCCTAAACACAGTAGGGAGTAAGCAGTTGTCCTTAGAACAGCACTTATTTAGCTAGTCGCCATGCCAGCCCACTGCGGAATCACAGCAGGCTATGCTCATTACAGGGGCTGTCCAGAACTGCCCTGGCCTTATAAAAGCCTCCTGCCTGCCTGGTCACCCCATAGAACCTCAGCCCTGTCACCTTGTAGGAGCCCCTGTCCTCGTCTTGAACGGAAACCCCTTTCAGAACCTGTGCTGGAAATGTGCCTGCTCCCACCTTGTTCAGGAGCCCCAGTCCTCACCTCCTAGAAGAATGGCTGCCCTAGTCTGATACTCTAAGGGAACTCTTTCTCTATTTAGCAACAGGAAACCCATCATGACCCTGGATAGGAATATCAGCCCTCACCTTGAATAGGAGGAAACCCCGTCCTCCCATGGCACAGGAACCTCTGACTTAACCCTAGTTAGGAATCTGTGAACTCATACTGTAAGGAAGCCCTTTTACCATCTCTTTAGAAACACCTGTCCTGACCCTCTTCACTAGCCTCGACCTCTCTATAGGAATCCTGCCTTGACCTTGCACAGGACACCTCTGTCTTCACACTGTATTGGAGCCTAGCCCTCCAGATAACATTTTAGAAACGCTTCAATCACAATAAAATCTAGTTCTGAAAAGGTTTTTTTTTTTTTAATTTTTATTCTTGAGAGAGAAAGAGGATGAGTAGGAAAGGGGAACAGAGAGAGGGGGACAGAGGATCCAAAGCAGGCTCTGTACTGACAGCAGAGAGCCCGATGCCGGGCTCAAACTCACAAACCATGAGATCATGACCCGAGCCAAAGTTGGACACTTCACCGACTAAGCCACCTAGGCTTAGTAATAAAAGGTGCCCCAATAAAATCTGGTTCTGAACCCCTACCTGGCTCTCTTTGCAGAAATTCCATCTTCAACCTCTCCAGGAACTGACTGAATATACGATCTCTTGCCTCCATTGTTGACAATGAGCGCCCCCACCCCCATGTCACTCTACACAATTCCTGATCTCACAAGAACCTATGTTCCCACTCTTAAAATGAACTTTAGTCTTGAACTTACATAGAAATCCCCTTCCTTAAAAAAAAAATCCTTTCCTGACCCTCTACTTCAAGCCCAGACCTCATCTTCTACAGGTACCTATAGCCTCACCTGGCACAGGACCCCCCCCCCCCCAACACACACACACACCGTACAGGGCTTCCTATCCTTACCATGTGTTAGCTCCACAGCCCTGAGCCTCTACAGGAAGCCTTGCCCACAACTATACTGGAACCCTCTGACTGGACTCTATAGAAAACCTTTTCCTATCAATAGAAACCCGTAACTCGACTCACAGGAACCTCTAACCTTGCTTTCTGGAAATACTCTCTTGACTCCGAACAGGAAGCCCTGATGTGACCCTGACAGCCTTGGCCCTGGCCTTGCCCTGGAAGTCCCACCCTCACCCAGTACAGGAACCACTATTCTGACTGTGGCTACTACACTGGACATTGCAGCTCTTTGGGGTTTATAGAATCCTGTAGCAGGCACTGCTATTGGCTCATCAAACCTGTTTTCCTAACCTCATTCACTTTTCTGACCTCCTTTATGGTTAGATGTGGACATGTGACAGAGTTCTGATCCATGGCATATGGGCAATGATATACACCTCTTCCAGGCCTGGCCCATAAAAACCTCTCATGGAATCCCCCACTCTCTCTCCTTCCCCATATACCAGTTGAATAGTGAGAACCCCAAAGACTCAGAGGAGAGCAGAGCCACAAAATGGAAGCTACCTGAGTCCCTGAATGACCAGTAATAAATATTCACATTGGACTTTGTACGAGCAAGAAATAAACATTTATTTGTTAATCCTCTAAAATTCTGGGTTACAGGAGCTAGCATAATTTAGCCCTATTGATAACAATTTCTTGATTGAATCTAGACACGAACACCTGTTCCTATGGTCTACATTAACACAGCTCTGAACCTGTACAGAAACACCTGTGCTGACCCTGATCTGGACCACCTGGTCTCTTTGTAGCACACTGTCATAATGCAGTTTAAGGAGTACCATCCTGAACTTGTATGGGATCCTCCAGTCTGGAGCTCTCCAGAAACAACTGTCTTGTCCTGTAGAAACCCCTGCTTGGGGGCGCCTGGGTGGCTCAGTTAAGCATCCAACTTTGGCTCAGTCATGATCTCACAGTTCGTAGGTTCAAGCCTCACATCAGGCTCTGTGCTGACAGCTCAGAGCCTGCAGCCTGCTTCAGATTCTGTGTCTCCCTCTCTGTCTGCCACTCCCCTGATTGCTCGCTCTCTCTCTCTCTCTCTCTCTCTCTCTCTCTCAAAAATAGATAAACATAAAAAAAATGAAAAAGAGAAACCCCTGCTTGGTTCAGTAGAGGAACAAAACTATAGAAACTACAGGAATCCCTGTCTTCACTATGTCCAGGAACACTATGTCCAGGCTGACCCAGTAGAACACCAGAAGTGACCTGATCCTGTCCATGAATCCCAGTCCTCACACAAAAGGAGTACCTCTCCTCAGGATGCATGGAAACTCTGCACTCCTCCTGTAAAAGAATCCCAGCCAGATAAAGGAAATCAAAGACTGACACTCTACAGTAGGACCAGAAAACTACAGCCTTCAGGCCAAAGCCAGACTTCAGCCAATCTCTACATTTTTAAATGGAAAGAAAGAATATGCCAAAGAGGGCATTATAAGGCCTGCAAAGCCTAGAATATTTACTATCTATCTGGCCCTTTACAGAGAAAGTTTACTGACCTCTGCTCTTCAGGAACCTGTCTTCTGACTATACAGAAAAATGGGCCATGGGTCTTACAGGGTTCCCTACTCTATTAGTCTGCAGGCATCAAAACCCCAGAATGTTCCCAGTGTATCAAATGTCTTCTTTGGTGTATGTGGGGGTTTAAATGTCTTAGGACTTGATCCTCTTCCACTGGGACAAAAAAAAAAAAAAAAAAACAAAAAAAAAACAACCCATGTTCTGGTAGGAAAAGAGTGGAAGGAAGGAGAAGGGTGGAACTGGGGTTTTCAAAATGGTCATAGGGCCAGGCTACTGGGCGATGGGGCTGTCAATCTGTTTTTGTTAGTCAGCGATGCTGAACCCCAGACGGCTTATCTCTTCAGCCCCAGCCTACAGCCGGGTAGGAAATGGTGAAGAATGAGAGAGGGAGATTAGGAGGGCAAACGGGCCTCCTGCGGGGCTGATATTTACACATCTAGACAAGGCATGTGAGGGAGCTGGAGGGGCACACGGGTGAAACTCCCCCTACTTCCCAGGCACACATTTTATATTAGAATTTGGGGGCAGAGGTTGCCCAGTGGAGGGAGCTGGAGAAAGAACTGCTGTGCAAGAACAACTCCCCTCCTTGAGTCCATTCCAGCCCCGGGCACTATTATCATAATTTGCCAGATGAGGAAACTGAAGCACAGAGATGTTCAGCAACTTGCCCAAGGTCACATGGCTAAGTCGTGTAACCTCAGTTTCCTTATCTGCGAAGCAACATTAATAATAGGAACTACCTCGGGACGCCTGGGTGGCTCAGTGAAGCGTCCGACTTCAGCTCAGGCCATGATCTCACAGTCCGTGAGTTCGAGCCCCGCGTTGGGCTCTGTGCTGACAGCTCAGAGCCTGGAGCCTGCTTCGGATTCTGTGTCTCCCTCTCTCTCTGCCCCTCCCCTGCTCATGCTCTGTCTCTGTCTCAAAAAAATAAAATTTAAAAATAATAGGAACTACTTCACAAAATTGTGACTTACGATAATGCCTGTCACATATTACATGCTATCATCACAATTATTTGCCCCCCACTAAGAATCCTTCCATCCTACCCCCCCCATTTTCGTGGCAGAATATCCATAGCTAACATTTATTGAGTGTTTCCTGTGGACCGCCTTAGTTAATATTAACTCAGAAAACCCTCACAATATTTAACATCATCACCACACCCATTTTGGCCGCCACCAGCCCTCGTCCAGTTTCAACCGCGCTCGGGACCCAGCCGCCAGTCCGCCTGCGCTACGTCATCACAGCGCGCCACGCGGGAAGCCGCCGGGAGAAGACGGGACGCCCCTTCCTAATTCTCTCGCTTGTTTGCTTGCTTGCTCTCGAGTCATCGTACGGCACAGTAGGCTCGGGTCCGGAGGACTCCTAAGGTGACTGGACAAGGACGGAGGCACAGCACCTACGGCAACCAGGTCGACGGCGGCAGTGGCTGGGGGAGGGGCGAGCCTGAGGACCGCCTCGAACCGCTGGCGCAGGCTTACGCAGGCGCCGCACGGCTAGCGTCGGCGCTTTGACGCGCTGACGGCATTTGTGAGCTCGCGGGAGGTGTGGCCTGCAGGAGAAGCGCAGCCCTGCTTTCCGGGACGCAGTGTGGGCGGGATTGGGCGGGTAGTAGGGAAACCGGCCCAATGGAAAAGCGGACCTCAAGCACTCGCTGCCCGGCGGGTCGCCAGACATTTCGCAGCGTGAGCCATGGGCGGAGTTTGAGAAAAGGGCCGCGCCCAGTGAGTGGAGCTGAAGCGATTGGTCGGCGTCGACAGCAGGGGGCGGAAAGGGGGAGGGGACTGACGGTAGGCGGCCCGAAACTGGCTGTAGGGGTTTGATGGAGCTTTAGGGGTAGGATTTGGGCAGGGGGCGGGATCTTGGAAAGGGACAGTCCCCTGAGGAGTGGGGCTTGTGGAAACGTTAGGGGCGGGATCTGGCCAAGTGGAAGGTGTGGGTCTGGCCCGATAAGGGGTGGAGTTAAGTGGATCGTTAAGGGTGGAGTCCGGGCCGGAGCTGGGTCTGAGTCTGGCTGAGTGAAAGGGTGGGTGATTATCCTCGGAGATTAGCTGGAAGGGGCAGATTTGTGAAGGGGTGGGGTCTGGGCGAGGCTTGGAGGAATGAGAGTCTGGGAATGGGGCTTGGGGGAGCGGAAGGGGTGGTGATTAGCTGAAAAGGGCCGGCCCTAAGACGCACTGAGCCTAGGGGTTTATTGCTCAGCGAAGGGGCAATACTTTTCGAGGGGAAAGAATAGTGTTAAAGGGGTGGAGCCTGGTAGGATGGGCGGGACCAGGTGGAATTGACAACCCAGTGGAAGGAGAGGGCCTTGAAAGGGGCGGAGCTTAGAAGGCAGTGGGGAATAGGATAGCAGAAGGGATGGAGACTGTATAGGGGGCGGGGCCTGGGAAGGGGCTGGGGTGTGGGGTCCTCCGGGCACTCCAGCTGGTTCATGGTCACCTCCATCCCACCGCCCAGAACCGCGTCAGGGGTGAAGTCTCCCCCACCATGACCTCCACGGGCCAGGATTCCACCTCAACCAGGCAGCGAAGGAGTAGGCATAACCCCCATTCGCCCCCCCACGACTCCAGCGTCACCTCGGTGAGGCCCCAGACCTGCCCGATCCGGGGGGAGGAGCAGTGGGCCGTGCACTGGAATCTGACCCTTCTCTCTGTTTGGCAGAAGCGAGGTGTTAAGAAGGGTGCCATACTCTCCTCCAGCCCTAGTCTAGCAGAGGTAAAGAAGAAAGGCAGAATGAAGAAGCTCAGCCAAGCAGCAGAGCAAGACCTAATCATGGACCTGCGAAGGCTGGTGAGAGTGGCCTGGCCTCAATGGATTTCACCTCTTGTGACAATCAAAACCCTGTGATTCACCCTCCTGGACAGTATAGTGTGTTCCTTCTGACTCAGGCCCTGAATGGATTGGTGTCTCCCATTTTTTTCCCTGCAGGATCTGAACCTTGAGGCCAAGACACTGTCTGGCACTGGTTTGGTGTTCGATGAGCAGCTAAATGAATTCCACTGCCTCTGGGATGACAGGTGAGGCTGGCTCCTCCAGGCTGTCCCCTGGAGGGACACAAACACACAAATAGACACACTTAGAGCCCATTAGCAAGAATGAATCCATTCTTATGCTAGCCTAGAGACTGGAAGCCCATGATTTAGAGAGGTGAGGCGTAGGCTTGAAAAGATTCCATTTAGCCAACACTTACCGAGTATTCACTGTGTTCTGGGAGTTGGTAACACCGACATCAGACAAGACATACAGGGTGCCTTCTAATGGAGCTTATAGCTGAGTAGGAGAGCCAATCATTAAACAGCCAACAGTGGTGTGAGGTGTTTAATGAAGGATGACCTAAGACCAGGGTATTCAAGAGTGTTTAATAGAGGTCCCTAGACTAGCATCCAGGGTTCACAGAAGGCTTTGTTGAAGAAAGGACACTCATGCTGAACTGGAAGAATTATACCTCCCATTTGCACACACATGTCAATCCATCAGCAAATTCTTTTGGCTCTGTGTTGGAAATGTATTCAGTATCTGACCTCTCCTCACTGCCTCCACTGCCACCATCACCATCACTCCCCTAGACTTCCGGAGGCCTCCTCACTGGCCCCCTGCTTCCATCCTCAGCCCTCAGCCCTGCTGTCTGTTCTTCACAACGAAGCCAAAAAAAATATATGTTATCATTTTTTTTTTAATTTTTAAAAGTGTTTTTATTTATTTTTAGCGTGAGGGTGGGAGGCAGAAAGAAAGAGGGGGGCAGAGGACCCAAAGCAGGCTCCATGCTGACAACAGAGAGCCCGATGCAGGGCTCAAACTCATGAACCATGAGATCATGACCTGAGCCAACTGAGCCACCTAGGCGCCCCCTCTTTCTTTTTTTTTTAATTACATTTTTAAATTGAAGTACGTTTGACATACGATGTTATGTTAGTTTCAGTGATGTTCTCTTTCTTAAAATCCTTCAGGATTTTGCTGTTGCCCTCAAGGTAAAGTCCACATTCTTCATTCTGGCCTCTAAGGTTCCACATGATCTGGCTCCACACCACTTCTGTGACCTCATTAGCCAATCCTCCCCCTCACTCGCTTCTCTTCATTTCACCCACACTGGTCCCCTTGCTGGGCTTCCAACATGCCAGGCCTTCTCAGCTTGGGTCTTTACCCTGGCTGGTCCCTTTTCCAGAGATTCGTTTCCACCTTCTCCTCTCCCTGTTAACATTCACCTCTCAAAGAGACTTCCTCACGGAGGGCTTTGCCTGGCCACCCACCTGATCTTTGGGATATTCCCAGCTTGTGTCATCGTTCATTCACTGTCATACTTAACGTATTTAGCAGGTTAGTATTGGTCTCCTCTGTCCCAACAGAAGACTCATGATGGCAAAAGACTTCACTATTGAATACATACCTACCATCTTCTGAAGAGCTAGGGACACCACAGTAGACAAAACAAACAGAACCCCTGCCTTCATGGGGATTGCATTTTGAAGGGAGAAGACAGTAAACAAAAGGCAAATGTCGAGTGTGTTAGAAAGAGGTGCTGCATAGAAACACTGATGCAAGAAGGAGAGTGGCAGAAAATGTGGTTGAGGGGAATCCATTTTTTTTAAGTTTACTTATTTTTGAGAGAGAGAGTGAGCAGGGAGGGCAGAGAGAGAGGGAGACACAGAAACTGAATCAGGCTCCAGGCTCCGACACGGGGCTTGAACCACAAACCATGAGATCGTGACACTAGCCAAAGTTGGACGCTCAACCGACTGAGCCACCAGGTGCCCAAGGGGAATCGGTTTTAAATAAGATGGTCAGGGAGGGCCTCGCTGATCTTTGAGCAGGGGTCTGAAGGAGGTGAGGGAGTGAACCATGGAGACATCTGGGAGAAGAGTGGTTTGGTTTTTTATTCATTTTTTGAGAGAGAGAGAGAGAGAGAGAGAGAGAGAGAGAGCAAGGGAGGACAGAGAGGGAGGGAGAGAGAAAGAATCCCAAGCAGGCTCTGAACTGTCAGCACAGAGCCCGATGTGGGTCTCGAACTCATGAACTGCAAGATCTTGCCCTGAGCCGAAATCAAGAGTTGGGTGCTTAACCAACTGAGCCACCCAGCCACTCTCCTGGGAGGAGAGTGTTTTTAAAAACACAGGGAAAGAAGATAGCTGAAAAGTACTTTGGTTTGGGTGAGGAACAGGGAGGAGACCAGTGCAGGAGAAGCAGAGTGGGGGGAGAGCCTAGCATCTGAGAGGCTATGGGGCAAGTGTTTCACAGCCTTCTGGGGCATGGAGAGGACTTCGGCTTTGACTCTGAATGAGAGGGGAATCATGAGAAAGTTTTAAGTACAGGAGAGACGTGACCTGATTTGGGTTTTAATCAATGTCTGGCTGCTGTGTGGAGGAAGGGCTTCTGGGGGAGCGAGCGCAGAAGCAGAGGGGCCAGTGAGGAGCTGAGTGTAGCAGCACAGGTGGGAGGTTCTGGTGGCAGCAGTGGGGGCGACAAGGAGAAGGGCAGGTTCTGGATATATTACAAGAGCAGAGCCAACAAATGCCAGGGATGACTCTGAAGATTCTGGCACAAGCAGCTGTGGAAGGATAGATGAGGAAGATGTACAGGAGCAGATGTGGTGCTCACCAGTGTCCCTGTGTGTGTGTGTGTGTGTGTGTATGACTGTGTCTCTTGTCAACCCAGCTTCCCTGAAGGCCCTGAACGGCTCCATGCCATCAAGGAACAGCTGATCCAGGAGGGCCTCCTGGACCGCTGTGTGTCCTTTCAGGTGAGTCCCCCCCAGCTGACACACTGGGTGGTGGGCGGAAGCTGGCAGAGCCTGGGTGTGGCCAGTGCCTTAGTGCTTTATTTCTTATGTCTCCCTAGGCTCGATTTGCTGAAAAGGACGAACTGATGTTGGTTCACAGGTGAAGGCTTCGGAACTTTGTAGGGATGGGGAGGAGGCTGCCAGGGCATGCTGGATTCTTTGGGAAGGAATGTCATGGGCCCTGTGGCCTTGGGCAAGTGGCTGAGCCTCTCCTAATCTCACAGTCATTGCCGATCACATAGGAACTAGTAAATGGAAGCTCTTCCAGAGGGCCTGCTAGGTCATCAGCCCATGATAGGCTGTTGTTGTTATTATAGTCTAGTGTGTAAACATATGCTGGATGTGTGGACAGGGTGATCAGGGGTTTCCCCCATGGAGCTGTAGGAACCCAGAGTAAGGGCTCTCGTGTGATGTGATTCAAGGAAAGCTAGCTTGGCAGAGGGGATATATCTGAGCTGAGAAAAAGAGTGAGTCAGATGAAGAGGGAAGCTGAGGGAAGGGAGGTATAGACAGCTGGAACAGTATGGCCAGTGGCCTAGGAGTAGGATTTATTGTGGCTAGAGCAGAGGGCAAGGGCTATTACTAGAAATTAAGCAGGCTAGGGAAGAAGGAGGGGATGTGTCCTATATCCCAGCTATTCCCTTTCATTGACATTTGAGGGGGCCTGACTTGACCAGGGCTCATATGGGGAAGGGACACAAACAGGCCCAGGAGGGAGGCAGGCGCTTGAATCTCATTCTGCCTCTGTCGCCAGCCTAGAATACATTGATCTGATGGAGACGACCCAGTACATGAATGAGAGAGAGCTCCGCATCCTAGCAGACACCTATGACTCAGTTTATCTACATCCGGTATGGATGAGAGCTGTGAGGACGGAGCATGGTGGCAATCCTGGGGTTTCCCATCCCCATGCCCATCCCATCCGGGGGAGGAGCAGCTGAGTGGACAGGACTGCCCTCCCCCTTACTTTCTCTATGGCTCCTATTGTCTCTTCAGAACTCCTATACCTGTGCCTGCCTGGCCTCAGGCTCTGTCCTCAGGCTGGTGGATGCTGTCCTGGGGAAGGAGATACGGAATGGCATGGCCATCATCAGGTAGGACCCACCAGCATTTGGCTTTGTATATTTGAAATAAATTCTTTCCCTCAAATGTAAAATGTATTGGTATGGGTAGTATATTCACATGGTTCAAGAGTCAAAAGGTACAAAAGTGGGTACAAAAAGTCCTCAACCCCCATCCTCCCACACAACCTGCTTCCTCTCCTGGAGGTAGTCATTGTAACCAGTGACTCATGTGTCCTCCCAGAAACATTCTGTGCCTGTTCATGGAGTAAATGCCATATTCCATCAATGCTAAGATCTAGATTTTATCATCTTGAAATCCCAGTTCATCTTAACAATGGTATCTCAGAATTCAGTTAGCAGCATCTTGTTTTATCATTGGCATGTGAAATCATTGCACATCTTAGCATCGTTGGCATCCTAGAATTGATGAAATGCAGAAGATACAGCCTTTCCCCTCTCTCCCCTTTTTTAGCCACAAATGGAGTTGCACTCAACATGCCCCCTTCCATAAACACGCTTCCTTCCATACTGTGCATTTTTCACTTCTACACTTTGGAAAGCTTTCCTCTAACAGTAGATAGCTTAGACCTGCATAGAATGCCACTGCAAATGCACAGGAAGTTAACCAGCCCCCTAGCGATAGGCACTTTGGTTCTCCCCAATCATTTGCTGTTTCCAAAACACGTCATGGCAAATATGTTATTTCACCTTTTTTGTTATATGAACTGTGGGCTACATCCCCAAGAGCAGAATGGGTGTGAGGGTGTCTGTATTGACAATTTTTACTTTATTTATTTATTTATTTATTTATTTATTTATTTATATTTTGAAGCTTTGATTCCAGTGTAGTTAACATAGAGCATTATATTAGTTTCAGGTGTACAATATAGTGAAGAAACACTTCACAAATTTGTGTGTCATCCTTGTGCAAGGACCGTGCTAATTTTCTCTGTACTGGTCCACTTTTAGTATATGTGCTGCTGAAGTGAGCACTATGCACTGATAATTTTAATGAATGTTGTCAAATATCCTTTAGGGAGAGAGCAGTAGAGTGGGGGTGAGAGTCTGGGGGCCCCAATTACTCAGTTCCTGGCAGATTTGCAGGCATCGACACTGGGGGAGTTGGTGGTCCAGAATTGGGGAGGGGGGAAGAGTCCATCTCTGCAGAGGAGGACCCCCTACCCCCAATCTGTGGCCTTCCCTGTCCTCCCCAGGCCTCCTGGACACCACGCCCAGCACAGTCTTATGGATGGGTATTGCATGTTCAACCACGTGGCCGTGGCTGCCCGCTACGCTCAACAGAAGCATGACATTCAGAGGTCAGCAGCAAGTAGCAGGGAGAGTATGATGGGGGTGGCATGGGGTAGAGTATTCTGGTCTGGGCACCTCCCCAGATACATCTTGATTCTTTTACATAGTATCCTCCTCTGTCCTCCTCACAGGGTCCTTATCGTGGATTGGGATGTTCACCACGGTCAAGGAACCCAGTTCACCTTTGACCAGGACCCCAGGTATGCCACAAGTGACACCCTAGATGCTAGACTCCCAGCCACCCCCCACCTTTACGGGCCCAGCCAGAAGGGGCCCAGGAAGGGAAGGCATTCATACTCATTGGGCCCAACTTGGAACTAGGTTCTGTGCTGCTCTCTGCGTGTCTGCTTTCTCTCTTAAGGTCAGTCTGAGGCAGGATCTGTTGGGTCCCCCATTTTACAGCTGGGGGAACTGAGGCTTACAGGTTACAAGGTCACACAGAGAAGGAGTGGAAGAGATGAGATTTGAGTCAACAGATGTTGGGAGATCTTGTTCACCAGTTTACCTTGGAGCTGGAGTAAACTTCAAATTAGTACTTTATCTTTCTGATTATGACTACTGCAACGTGCTTTTATAAAAAACTTAAATAGGGGTACCTGGGTGGCTAGTTGGTTAAGTGTCGGACTTCAGCTCAGGTCATGATCTTGCGGGTCATGAATTCCAGCCCCATGTCGGGCTCTGTGCTGACAGCTCAGAGCCTGGAGCCCGCTTTGGATTCTGTGTCTCCCTCTCTCTCTCCCCTTCTCTGCTCATGCTGTCTCTATCTCTCTCAAAAATAAATAAAACATTTTTGAAAAATTATTTAAAAAACTAAATAATACAAGGGTGCCTGGGTGGCTCAGTCAGTTGAGCATCCAACTCTTGGTTTCGGCTCAGGTAATGATCTCTTAGTTCCTGAATTAGAGTCCTGTGTTGGGCTCCATGCTAGCAGCACGGAGCCTGCTTGGGATTCTCTCTCTCCCTCTCACTCTGTGCCTTCCCCACTCATGCTCTTTCTTTCTCAAAATAAATAAATAAACTTTTAAAAAGTTAATAATCTAGAAATGTCTAAAGCAGTGAGTCTCCTATAATTCCTATAACCTCCAAAATAACTGTTGATAGTTTAGGTTATATTCTTAAAACAGAATTTTTCCTTTAGATGTATGACTATTCATTATTATCATTAACACACTGCCTAATGGGACAATCCTCTGTGTGTTCTGTGGCAGCTTGCTTTTTGCATTTAGCCACGTCATGCACACCTCTCCAGGTTAGTGCCTCTTAAAAACACCTCTGTCTTTATAAGGGCTGTTGAGTATTCCATTTTATGGCTGTACCTCTGGTCATTTATCCCTGGGACATTTATGGTGCTTTCCATTTTTTGCTACTAACAGTTCTACAGCAAAATATGTAACTATATATATATATATATATATATATATATATATATACACACACACACACATGTATATGTGTGTATGCACATATGCATACACATATATATGTAATTTTTATAATATGTAATTTAAAAATACATAATTTTACACTTCTCTGAGTGTAAAATTTCCAATAATGTATTGCTGGGTCAGAGGGTCGGTGTGCTTTAAAAGTCTAGGGTCTACAGCCAGACTTCCCTCCAGAAAGGTGGTACCAGCTCACCCTTCCTGCAGAAAGTGATTGAGCAGGTCCTTGTCAGTAGGGACACTGCTAAATAGTTGTTTTATCCTCCCTTCTTTCATACCGACTACCTAAAATCCCCCTTTCCCCCATAGATTCTGAGCTCCTGTGGCCCATTACTTAATCTAGGCTGGCTGTTCTCTAGACATTGCTTTATTATTTTCCAGCATTCGATGTTGCTGACAGATGTCTGATTTTTATTCCTTTTTGAGTAATCTGTTTCCCTCTCCAAAGATTATAGGTTCTTCTCTCTATTCCCAGTGTTCTGAAGTTTCACCCTGGCCCCTTCATTCTGCTTAGCAGTAGGTAGACAGTTTATATCTGAAGACTCATGCTGTTCTGAAATCCTTAGACGTTTTCTTCTATTAGTTCTTTGATGCTTTCTTCTACTGTATTCTGTCTGGTCTGTTTTGTGTGTGTGTTCTCTTGTGTGTTCTTTTTCCTTTTGCTCTGTGTCCCGGGAGAGTTCCTCAATTTTACCTTCAAGCCCTTCTGTTGAATTCGGTATTTAGACATTCTTTTAATCTCCAAAAGCACTTTCTTCCTCTCTCTTTCTATGCCCTCTCATTCCTTAGCATGCTTTTTAATTTTGTTTTATTTTATTTCATTTTTATTTATTTATTTTTGAGAGAAAGATCACGAGAGTATGGAGCCTGAAGAGAGGCTTGAGCTCACCCAGAGCAGGGCTCAAGCTCCCTTATACGGACCTGAACTCAAGAACCATGGGATCATGACCTGAGCCAAAGTTGGATGCTTAACCAACTGAGCCACCCAGGCACCCCTCTTAGCATGTTTTTATATAATAGTAATTAGAAGTGCTTTGGGGCACCTGAGTGGCTCAGTCGGTTAAGTGTCTGACTTTTTATTTCAGCTCTGGTCTTAATCTCAGGGTTGTGAGTTCAAGCCCCACACTGGGCTGCATGCTGGATGTGAAGCCTATTTTAAATAAAAAATAAAACCTAAAGATTTTTTTAAAAAAAGAAAGGGGGTGCCTGGGTGGCTCAGTCAGTTAAGCCTCCAACTTCAGCTCACGTCATGATCTCACCATTCATGAGTTCAGACCCCATGTAAGTCTCTGTCCTGACAGCTCAGAGCCTACAGCCTGCTTCAGATTCTGTGTCTCCCTCTCTATCTCTGCCCCTCCCCCACTTGTGCATGCTCTTTCTTTCTCTCAAAAATAAATAAACTTTAAAAAATAAAGAAGAAATAAGAGGAGCACCTGGGTGGCTCATTGGTTAAACATCTGACTTTGGCTCAGGTCATGATCTCCCTGCTTGTGAGTTCAAGCCCCTCATTGGGCTCTGTGCTGACAGCTCAGAGCCTAGAGCCTGCTTCAGATTCTATGTCTCCCTCTCTCTCTCCCCTTACCCTGCTTGCACTCTGTCTCTGTCTCTCTCTCTCTCAAAAATAAGTAAACATTAAAAAAAAAAGAAAGAAAAGAGGGGTGCCTGGGTGGCTCAGTTGGTTAAGCATCTGACTCTTGATTTCAGCTTGGGTTGTGTCTCATGGCCATGGGATCAAACCCCACATTGGGCTCCATGCTGAGCGTGGAGCCTGCTTGGGATTCTCTCTCTTTCTTTCCCTTGTCCTTGTCCCCTCTCTTTCTCTCTCTCTTCCAAAAATAAAACTTTTAAAAATTTTTATAAGGAAAGAGAAAGATATGCTTTAAGATTTCCTCAGTTTTCCTCGAATATCTAGCAATTCTTAATGGGCATTTATACCAAAGAATAAAGCACTGTTGAAGGTGGCAGTCGTGGGGCTGCTCTACTGTGGTGCATGGGAGTCTGTTTCCTGAAAGGTATTTCCTAGGATTGGGGCAGGAAGTGTCCACTGACAAGTCTCAACCTTAGGGAGTGTGGGCAGGAAGCCATATATTAGATGGGGTCCTTCCAAATGCCAGAAAAATGGGGGTCTGTTCTTTTTCTTTTCATCTTTTTAAAATATGTATTTATTTGAGAGAGAGAGAGACAGAGAGACAGAGTACAAGTGGGGAGGGGCAAAGAGAGCTGGAGACACAGAATCCAAAGCAGGCTCCAGATTCCAAGCTGACAGCAGAGAGCTGGATGTAGGGCTGGAACTCACGAACTGTGAGATCATGACCTGAGCTGAAGTCAGATGCTTAACTGACTGAGCCACCCAGGTGCCCCTATAATTCTTTTTTTTTTCAAGTTTATTTTTGAGAGAGAGAAAAGGAGGTCTGGTCTTGAGATGGCATCTCTTTGTTTTACCCTCCGCTTTGCCAAACACTTGTCAATTGTACTTATTTTTTCAAATCCAGGTTTTGGCTTTTTTGGCCATCTCCACTGTTTTATTTTTTTTATTTCATTATTTTTTTTCTGTTTAATCTTTATTAATTTCTTCATCCTGTGTTCTTTTGTCCATTTCTGTCTTCTTGAATCGAATGCTTCAAGATTTGTCAACTTGGGGTGCCTGGGTGTCTCAGTTGGTTGGGCTTCCAATTCTTTTTTTTAATATTAAAAAAAATATTTTTAACATTTATTCATTTTTGAGAGGCAGAGCACAAGTTGGGGAGGGGCAGAGAGAGAGGGAGACACAGAATCCAAAGCAGGCTCCAGGTTCTGAGCTGTCAGCACAGAGCCCGATGCAGGGCTTGAACTCACGGACTGTGAGATCATGACCTGAGCCGAAGTTGGATGCTTAACTGACTGAGCCACCCAGGCACCCTGGGCTTCTGATTTTTGATTTTGGCTTAGGTCATAATCTCAAGGTTTGAGCCCTACCTCGAGCTCCACGCTGGCAGAGTGGAGCCTGCTTGGGATTATCTCTCTCCCTCTCTCTCTGCCCATCCCCTGCTCTCTCAAAAAATAAATAAACTTAAGAAAAAACATTTATCAATTCAATTGGCCATCAGTACCTGCCCTCACTGCCATCCTCCTGTAATATTTTGAAGTCAATCCCAGATACCATATCATTTTTTCTCTAAATATTCTAGAGTGTACCTTTAAAACATAGAGCATATATTTTGAATTTTTAAAAAAGCATAGCCATAGTATCATTTCTAAGCAAATTAACAAGAATTCTCTAATGTCATTAATCATTCTTTTTGTTTTAGTAAATGCATTGGAGGCTATAACTGTGTTCTTTTGTGGATATATCATTGATGATATCCACAGATATGAAAAATTGTGAATATATTCAATGCATTCTTTCTCATGAATAAGAATGTATAAATGAAAAAAACCACTTATTCATCCCCTTCAATCTCCTAGTTCCCCATCCCTCAGGCTCTTAACTCCATCAGCAGAGTCCTGGATGGAGACAAATTGATCAGGCCTTAAAATACTATTACAGAGATGACAAAAACAGGTAAACTAAAGTTAAGTAGTTAAAAGAAATAAAGAGGGGCACCTAAGTGGCTCAGTGGGTTAAGCATCCAACTCGTGAACTTGGCTCAGGTCATGATCTCATGGTTCATGAGTTCAAGCCCCGTGTAGGGCTCTGCACTGACAGTGCAAAGCCTGCCTAGAATTCTCTCTCCCTCCCTCTCTGCCCCTACCCCACTCATTCTCTCTCTCTCTCAAAATAAAAAACTATGCTTAAAAAAAGAAGTAAACCTAGTGAATTGGTCATTCAGTGAATTAGCTATTCAGAATTGATTTTGTGTGCATTGACCTGGATCTGTACTTGATTTCTCCAGAAGGGAAACCTCAGGTTATCTGGGGTGCCCTCCCTGGCCTGCTCAGCACGAGAGAGGGCCCCCCGGGGCCCCTGGAGCCTCAAAGACTACTTTCCAGAGATTTGTTGAAGTCTCTAATTGTCTAACATCCTTTCTTCCATTATCTGTCTTTCTGGGATACCTGTTTAAAATTCCCTTTACTATCTTCTGACTGGGATTGTGGGAGAGCAAGGAGGTAAACCTATGCTATCAGTCCATCATTCTTTCATTGGAAATTAGTGGAACTTATTTTAAAACCTCCTCCTGCTATTTGCTTTATAAACTTAGTTTTCCTGGGTGTTCATTCTTCTTTTGGCTCTGGTAGCTCTCATGGGGTTGGCTTTCTTCCAATATTTTCTTTATTCCTTTTTTCCCCTGATAACCATCTTTTTGTCCTACTGTGTATTTCTCTTCCTCTACTGGTTAACTTACTAAAAGAAAAAAGGTTTAGGGGCCCCTGGGTGGTTCACTTGGTTAAGTGCCATCTCTTGATCTCAGCTCAAGTCATGATCTCACAATTGGTGAGATCCAGCCCCACATAGTCAGGCTCTGTGCTGACAGCTTGGAGCCTGCTTGGGATTCTCTCTGCCCCTTTCCCACTCATGCTCGCTTTCTATCTCTCAAAATAAATAAATAAACTTTAAAAAAAAGTTTAGAGGGTACTTGGGTGGCTCAGTCAGTTAAGCATCTGACTCTTGATTTCGGCTCAGGTTATGATCTCCCCTGCTCATGTTTTCTCTCTCTCTTTCTCTCTCTCTCTCTCTCTCTCTCTCTCTCTCTCTCTCTCCCTCCCTCTCTCTCTCTCTCTCTCTAAATAAATAAGCTTTAAAGTGTTTTGTTTGGTTTTTTTTAGAGAGAGGGAGGGAGTAGGAGGGGCAAAGGGAGAGAGAATCTGAAACAGGCTCCACGCTGTCAGCACAGAGCCCAGTTCAGGGCTCGAATTCACAAACCATGAGATCATGACCTGAGCCAAAACCAAGAGCCTGACACTTAACTGACTGAGCCACACAGATGCCCCAAAATAAACTTAAAAAAAATTTTTAGACCGATATTTATCAGAGATAAAAGTAAAACAGTCATCTCCCACCTACTCAAGACTAGAACATTGACATGGGTTTCATTCCCTAATTCCTAGATATTTTAATTCAGTTTCAAAAATGTCTCTATATCGGTTGCATGAAATTTCACCACCACATTTATTAAAATGTGACTAAGTTGGTCTAGATTTATTGCTTACCACTATTTCTTGTATTTCCCTAAAAAAAATTGCTGCTTTAAATTCTTTCTGGAACAAGACAGGGAGCGGATGAACAGATAGATGGATGGATAGATAGATAGATAGAGGAGAGATTATTCATTTTGATCACCCCAGTCAGAATGAAGCCCTCCCACACAAAGCCTCCTGCTAGGCATTCTATCAGAACATGTACCTTCATGTCTTCAGTGTCCGTTCCGTGTATCAGTCCTCACTCCTCTGGGTGCTCAGTTTCTCACCTATAAAATACAAGAAGTAGGGGCGTCTGGGTGGCTTAATCGGCTGAGTGACCAACTTCAGCTCAGGTCATGATCCCACAGTTCGTGAGTTCAAGGCGCACATTGGGCTGTCTGCTGTCAGTGCAGAGCCCGCTTCTGACGGATCCTATCATCCTCTCTCTCTGACTCTCCCTCCCACTCCCCCCTGCCCCTCCACCCCACTTGCTCTTTCATGTGCATGCGCTCTCTCTCTCTCTCTCTCAAAAATAAATAACAACATTAAAAAATAAAATAAAATACAAGAAGTAGTAGAGGTGCCCTGTAAAGTATTGGAGAGAAGGAACAGATCCCCTCACTGGCCTCAGGAAGCCTCCGCCAGCACCCCCACTTGAGCTCAGCTACACACACAGAACCAAGTCCCATGCCTCCTAGCCCCTAGCCCTTGAGTCCCCACACTTCCTTCAGGGGAAACGCTAAGTTTCCCAGTTGGGCCTGATGCTTTTCCACCTTAGTTGGATCCTGCCAGCTAAGAGCTATATGTCCCCTGTGGGCCTCCAACATCACAGGATTTGCCCTGCTGCCACCACCTTGGTCACAGGGGTAGGGGCAGGCTGGTATGATTTTTGAGTCCCCCACAGCAGGAGCCCTTGGGGGCTGGGAGAGATCCCAGAGCCCTCAGGGTCTCAGAACTAGAACTGAGTGGGCACTGAGGAGGGCAGCAGTGTTTGCCAAGGGAGGCATTCGGTAGATCAAAATGAATGAGTGAGTGGAGTAATGAATAAATGGGAGAATTAGTGAATCAGAGGATTGGTAAGTTGGCGACTGAATGGAAGGATGAATGAATGCATAGATTAAGTAGTTAATGAGGAAATTAATGAGAGAATGAACAAGTGGCTGAGTGAACGGTGGAGCTGTGGGTTGGGGGTGTCTGGGGGGAGATTGACTCTCAACTGCCCCCCACCTCTTTTTTTTTCTCTCCCTCCAGCGTCCTCTATTTCTCCATCCACCGTTATGAGCAGGGTCGGTTCTGGCCCCACCTTAAGGCCTCTAACTGGTCCACCATAGGTTTTGGTCATGGCCAGGGATATACCATCAATGTGCCTTGGAACCAGGTCAGTGTCTGCCTGCCCTTTGCCCCCCAAATTGGACCCACCCCTGCCTCTCAGCCAGTTCGGGGCAGGGGGCAGAATGTCCCCATCATGCCGCTCTGTCTGCAGGTGGGGATGCGAGATGCCGACTATATTGCTGCTTTCCTGCACCTCCTTCTGCCGGTCGCCCTTGAGGTCCTGGGAGTCTGGGGGGTGTTGGGACAAGAATGATGTTGAGGGATGGGCCGTGAGGGCACCTGGCCTCATGTGGTCCCTTTCCCCCTCAGTTCCAGCCCCAGCTGGTCCTGGTGGCCGCTGGATTTGATGCCCTTCAAGGGGACCCCAAGGTAAGGCAGGCTCCCTGGGATGATTCATGGGTGGAAGGGGGCTGCATGGAGCCAGTCTGACCCTCCACGTCCCCCCCAGGGCGAGATGGCCACCACTCCAGCAGGGTTCGCGCAGCTAACCCACTTGCTCATGGGTCTGGCAGAAGGCAAACTGATCCTGTCTCTGGAGGTGAGTGACATTACTTCATCTCTCAGCCCACGGATCCAGGAGGATGTGAGAGCCAAGCTTTCAGGTCAGGCAGGAGTTTCTGTCCCAGCATTTCTACTTAATAGCTGGACAACCTCACCTAGGTCCCTGAACCTCCTTGTGCCTCTGCTTTCCTTATGTAAAATGGGCATGATAATTGTGACCACCTCATAGCACTGTTTGGTGTACAAAATGTAAGTCACCCTTCAGATTCCTCATTGCTGGATACGTAGTCAGCACCCTAGTATTACTATTACTGTTCTTCCCTGGTAACACCTGATTCTTTCCTAATACCCCCCCCACACCCTTCTTTCCCAGGGTGGCTACAACCTTCGCTCCTTGGCTGAGGGTGTCAGTGCCTCACTCCACACCCTTCTGGGAGACCCTTGCCCCATACTGGAGTCCCCTGGCGCCCCCTGCCCAAGGTGAGCCCAGGCGGAGGAGAAGCAGGACCCTCACTGTCTACCCATTAGCTGTTTGGTCACTTTTCTCCTCCCCTGCCCTCTAGTGCCCTGGCGTCACTGTGCTGCGCTCTGGAAGCCCTGGAGCCCTTCTGGGAGGTCCTTGTAAGATCAGGTAGGAGGCAGGGAGGGGGCTGGGTGGGGGGTCAAGCATGGCATGAGCCCTTGGGAGAGATTCTCTTCCAGACCCTTTCCTGGGGCCCCTTGGTGGGGGAGGGTCAGCCCTCCTTTCTCACTGACCCCCGTTTCAGGCCTCTCACCCCTTATACATTTGGGTAAACTAAGTTCCAGAGTATCACAGGGATCCAGGGTGGGGGAGTGGGGTGAATGTGGCCTCCTGTTGCAGTTGAGACCCCGGAGGAGGACATCCTGGAGGAGGATAGCACAGAGGAGAAGGATGAAGAGGGACTGTGGCGGCCCCCAGCGCTCCCAATCCTGACGTGGCCCATGCTACAGGCTCGCACAGGGCTGGTCTATGACCAGCGGATGATGGGTCACCACAACTTGTGGGACAAGTATGCAGTCGGAGGGCCACCAGCTAAGTGCTTGGGGAGATCCCTCCCCCTCCTCAAGCACTAAGCCCTGCGTCTGGTTCCTGTCCCCCGACCCCAGCCACCACCCAGAGATGCCTCAGCGAGTCTTACGAATCATGCAGCGTTTGGAGGAGCTGGGCCTTGCGGGGCGCTGCCTTGCACTGCCCGCACGTCCCGCCACGGAAGCCGAACTGCTCACCTGCCACAGGTCAGACCCCCATGCCTGGGGTGGGGGTGGGTCCTCAGTGCACACAGGCTCCTGGGGGCCGGAGCACGGGCTCTTCCTCTCTGGTAGGTGGAGCCGCTGTGGGACACGGGAGGGGCCGTGGAGGGGACGGAACCAGCTGGCTGTCCCCTGTGCCCTGTCTGTGCCTCCAGTGCTGAGTACGTGGGTCGTCTGCGGGCCACAGAGAAGATGAAAACCCGGGAGCTGCACCGCGAGGGTTCCAACTTTGATTCCATCTACATCTGCCCCAGCACCTTTGCCTGTGCGCAGCTGGCCACTGGCGCCGTCTGCCGCCTGGTGGAGGCTGTGCTGGCAGGAGAGGTACCTTCTCCCTGGGGTGGGGTGCCAGCTCTGGAGATGTGGGGGGGGTGGAGAGAGGTGGCTCTGAGAGGTGAGGCTGGGCCTGAGGGCACAGAGGAGGGGCCTGCAGTGGGGAGGAGGACCCCTGCTCACCAGAGACCTTGCTTACTGGCAATTGCGGTGGGGGGAGATGGGGGCTGCAGGCTGGGGACCCCTAGCAGCCAGGGGTAGTGGCAGGACGGAAGAAGAGAATAAAGGGGAGAGAAAGCCGTGAGGGCAGGTGGTCTAATCTTTGCTTCCTGCTCCTCCCCTAGGTTTTGAATGGTACCGCTGTGGTGCGTCCCCCAGGACACCATGCTGAGCGGGATGCCGCTTGTGGTTTCTGCTTTTTTAATTCTGTGGCTGTGGCTGCTCGCCATGCCCAGGCCATCAGTGGGCAGGCGCTGCGGTGAGGGCTCCCTGGGACCCCTCCACCACCAGCCCAGTGCTTACTAAGCAGGCCCTATGGTGCAGCCCCCCAGGACTTACCCAGACATCCCCAAGAGTACAATTGCCCGGCACTTTTCCCTAAAAGGAGCAAGGATCTAGCCTTGCACAGCTTACCCAAATAGGACCCCCAGATTGTGGCACCCAGGTAGTTCCAAAACAAGGTCCAGGGTCCCCCTGCTCCATCATTTCTGGCCCCTGATGGCTATCCTGACAGAATTTGGGGTCCAGGTCCCCAGTGCTTACTTCAGGAAACCCAGGATCCCAGCTCCCCACACTTACCCATACTGGGTGGGGTGGGGGAGGGCTCTGGCCCTAAGCACTTGCTTGGGCCCATAGTGAAGATATCAGGACCCAGGCTCTGGCTTTCATCCTTACTCTGATAGGACCCGCAAGCCTGCCACCCACTGCTTTCCCCAGGTACCCAGAGTTCAGCCACCAGCAATAAATGCCCCTGCAGACAGACCCCACGGGTGTAGCCCCTGCCCTTTCCCAGGGGGCCAGTGTCCCAGGTTAACTGAGGAGCCGTTCTCTCCCCAGGATCCTGATAGTGGACTGGGATGTCCATCATGGTAATGGAACTCAGCACATATTTGAGGAGGACCCCAGGTGAGGGGCTAGGGGAGGGGTTTGGGGTGTGGTCTGGAAGGTGGGTGAGCCATGCCTCAGGCATGCAGGGGAGTGGGGAGGCACTAACCAGCCATGGTTTCCCTTCCCACCCGGCAGCGTACTGTACATTTCCCTGCACCGGTATGACCATGGCACCTTCTTTCCCATGGGGGAGGAGGGTGCCAGCAGCCAGATAGGCCGGGCCGCAGGCACTGGCTTCACTGTCAACGTGGCCTGGAATGGACCCCGTGTGGGTGACGCTGACTACCTGGCCGCGTGGCATCGCCTGGTGCTTCCTATTGCCTACGAGGTACAGTACAGGATGTGTGCGACGATGACAGTGTGGGTGACAGTGGATCTGTGCATGTCTGACTTCTGGGTGACTGATCCTGTGGGACAGCCTGCGGGTGGCCATCGTGATGGCCTTGGCATGTTTCTGCCACACGTGATTGCCTTCTCTGTGCATAACTGTAAGGGACTTCTGGGTACCTGGGGGTCGTCTTCGTGTGCCTAGCTGTATACGTATACGTGTCCTAGGCATACAGCATCACTAGTGCCTGTCTGTGTGTGATGGCGGCCCCATGAGACAGCCATCGTTGTGGAACTGAATGTGCAAGGCGGGAAGGAGCTTAAGTATGTGCATGAGGCTGCACCAATGGCTCTTTGTCACCACCGTTTCTTTCTTTGATGGCTGTGATACCATATGTCACTGCACGTTGCTCTCCGTGTGACAGCTGGTGTGTGGCTTTCTGCATGTGGGAGGATGCATGTGACAGTCATCTCTCTGCCTGTTTGCCACAGCTGTTCTTGTGTCTCTGACTGGCAGTGGCCTGTATATATTTGCCTGACTCTGCCTGAGTGGCTGTAGGTGACCAACTTGTCTGTGTGCAGTGTGTGTGTGTGGGGGGGGGGGCAGATGAAGTACCAGCTCCATGACCTCTGCAGACGTGCATGTTCAGATGTGTATGTGTGTCTGGCTGTGCACAGCAGCTGTGACTCCCTTCTGTGCGTGTGTGACTGTGTGTGTGTGCAAGCAGCCACCTCCTGTGGGCACAATCACGTGTGTGCCTGTTGTGACTTTGGTAATGGCAGGTGTGTGGTTGTATCTGTGCAGGGATGGCTGTAGCTCACTGTCCCTTCTGTGAGATACTGTTTGTGTGTGTGCAATTACTACGATGTTAATTCAGTCTGTATGCTACTGTGTGATTGTATGTGGGTAGGTGACCATTTTCTGTGTGTGGCACTTGCGTTGTCACCTTCTGTGATGGAAGTATGCGTGCATCTCTCTTTGCCACCGTGTGTATAAAACCCCGTGTTGTATACATATGTCCCATTTTACAATCTCTTGACATCGGAGTCTCCAAGTTTCATGTTTCAGTCTTATGACTCTGCCTCATGTCCCCAAGTGTCCATTTCTGGAAATGTCTCCATGTCTGTGTTGTGTCTCTAAGTCTGTGTTTGGTGTGTCCACAGTAGCTCTGTTGATCTGTCTCCATGTTTCTGTGTCTCTGTGACCCTGAGTCTGTCTGTCTTGTGTCTCCACGTCCTCCCCTTCCTGTTTTCAGGGCTCCGGGCTTGTGTCTCCCAGTCTCCAGGTCCCGTGTCTCCATTTTTCTGACTTGCGTGTCTGTGTGTCTGGGTTGCCCTCACCTACCGTCTACCCAGGTCTCCACCTTCACACTCATGCATTTCTTCTCTCCCTGCTCCAGTTTAACCCAGAGCTGGTGCTGGTCTCAGCGGGCTTTGACGCCGCATGGGGGGACCCACTGGGGGGCTGCCAGGTGTCACCTGAGGGCTATGCCCACCTCACCCACCTGCTGATGGGCCTTGCCAATGGCCGCATTATCCTAATCCTAGAGGTAACTCTTGGTCCCTCTTCCTGTGGTGGGAGGGTGGTTTGGACAACTTGAAGTCCTGCCCTTTCTGCTGGCTGGCTGTGACACTCAGGACAATTTCCTAAAATCTGCTTTGAGTATCCCCACCTGGAATTGTTGGCACATACTAGGCATTAATAATACCAGTATCTGGACAAACTTGAGTGCTCAGTATGTGCAAAACACTCTTCTTGGAATATTGTGTGTATCGTTAATTCACTTATTTGACCAAGCAGCCTGCTGAAGTAGTCTGCTCGTCATTTTCCTCTCTCAAGATCAGGGAAACTGAGGCACAGAGAAGCATAGTGACCAGCCAGAGGTCATACATTTAATAATGGCAGAGCCAGGGCTTGAACCCAAGCAGCCTGGCTCTAGCATTGAAGCTTTTTATCACTACCTGAACTGCCTCTAGCAAGCTCCCAAGACAAAGTAAATTCACTGACCTTTTGTAAGTTACTCAGTGCCCCTGCCCCCCATGCCTCAGTTTCTTCATCTGTAAGATAGGGCCGGCTACTTGTGGAAAAGTGCCTGGCATATGGTGAGCAATGTATAAGTAGTTTCTCATCATTGTGAGTCATCACACACTAGCTTAACCCTCTTGGCAGCCTTACGTGCTGCTGTTTTCACTACTTTTCGGATAAGGACAATCACTCACTACTTTGCAGATAAGGGCAATCACTCACAGAGATTAACTGGCTGCTATAAAGTCCCACAGTGTGCCCAGGAATGCTTGTGGCAGGGCAAGGGAATGGTTAAGAACGTGAACTCTTCCATCGGATAGCCCAGCCCCCAACCCCAGCACTGCCTCTAACCAGCTGTTAGGGCCTCCGATGCATCATCTAGCCACCCTAAGCCTCAGTTTTTTTATCTGTAGAAAGAGCAGAGACTGGGGTTCCTATAGAATGTGAGAGAAGGGGGTTCCGGTACAGATTGAGCACATGTGGTTGTAAGGATTAAGTGAGTCGATACACATAAAGTGCTTAGAATAGGGTCTGGCACAGAGCAAGCACTTAATAAATCTCCGCTGTTATTAATGTTGCCTCAGTATTATTGTGGTAATTATCATGTTGTACTTTACATCACCCTCAACAACCACCTCACACAATGGGTGCTGCCTCTCTGACAGTCGTGCAGGGCCCCAAAGGGAGATTGGGAGACAGAACATCTTGCCTCCCAGATTCCATGAGGGCCCCCCATCATACCTTTTCCTCCCCTTTCTCTTAAAGGGTGGCTATAACCTGACATCCATCTCGGAATCCATGGCTGCCTGTACCCGCTCCCTCCTTGGGGACCCACCACCACTGCTGACCTTGTCGCGGCCTCCACTATCAGGGGCCCTGGCCTCAATCACCGAGACCATCCAAGTCCATCGCAGATACTGGCGCAGCTTACGGGTCATGAGTGAGTAGGCGTGGGGAACTGGGGCAACGGGGGCTCAGGGGAGGTCAGGGATCAGAGGTAGGATAGGGATAGCACCCACACTCAAGGATCTCCCTCCCATGGTTCCAGAGGTGGAAGACAAGGAGGAACCCTCCCTTTCTAAGTCAGTCACCAACCCTGGGTCAGCTAAGAGGATGACCACACCAGAAGGGAACATTCTGGATGCAGGCACAGAGAAGGCTGTCTCAGCATCATCTGTGGAAGAGTCCACTCTAGGCCAACCTAAGTCAGAGACTGCTATGGTGGAGCTCAGTCAGGACCAGTCCTTGGAGGCTCCCACACAGAAAGCCATGCTGGACCAGACCACCTCACAGGCAGCCACAGTGGAGGCCACAGCAGGCCAGACCACCTCAGAGGAGGCTGTTGGGGGAGCTGAGATGATCCAAACCCCTCCAGCTTTATGTACTGACAACCAGACTCCCACAGCCTCACCTGAGCAAGGTGCCACATCCCAAATATCCCCCAGTGAGCTGATTGAGAATCTCAGGACCTTGGAACTAAACTGCAAGGCTCAGGTAAGACCCACCACACCCAGGTAGGGGGAAGAAGGGGCAAGAATCTGGCCTCTCAGATGCATCTCTTTCCTCTGTACATCCAGGAGGCACCAGAATCTCAGATCCCAGAAGAGGATAAGCTACTGGGAGAGGCAGCTGGAGGTCAGGACATGCTGATTCAGAGCTTTGGGGTCCATGCTAACACTGACCAGGTGAGCTCAGGGACCAGGGAGGAGACTGTGACTTCCTTCTCTTGCCCATTTGCACCTCCAGATAGGAGCATGTGGTGCAGGAACATGTAGTAGGGAGATGGAGTCCCTAGCTTACTCAGTTGCACCCATTCCAGGCCATCTTTTATGCCGTGACACCGCTGCCCTGGTGTCCCCATTTGGTGGCAGTATGTCCCACACCTGAATCAGGCCTGGACGTGACCCAACCTTGTCAGGACTGTGGAACACTCCAGGAGAACTGGGTGTGTCTGTCTTGCTATCAGGTAGGCAGCAGAGGAGGAAGGGGATGGAGTGGAGGTTGGCCCAGGAGCAAACTGAAGGTGAGTGCTGATCCCTGCCCCATACTCTCCCCAACCCCAGGTCTACTGTGGTCGTTATGTCAGTGCCCATATGCTGCAACACCACGAAGGGTCAGGACACCCGCTGGTCCTCAGCTACGCCGATCTGTCTACCTGGTGTTACAGCTGTGAGGCCTATGTCCACCACCAGGTGGGTCCTGGGCAGACCCTCTAACGCATGCGCACACATACACCCTCACACACATACCCTCTGCGATTGGGTAAGGGGAGAATGGAGACCCTTCTGCGTGTGAGATAGCCCAGAAGGGTGGTTGAAGGCTGGTGCAGGGGCAGCTCCTGGCTGAGGTAGAGGAGGGGTCCTCACTCTCTCTTACCTACCCTCTCTTGCCTCCTCAGGCTCTCCTAGAAGTGAAGAACATCGCCCACCAGAACAAGTTTGGGGAGGACATGCCCCACTCACACTGAATCCCAGGATGTGCTCCTCTTCTCTACCTTCTGAGGCCCTGGATGAAGGGCAGCCTCACTCCATCCCATCCTGAAGACTCTTTTCAACTCCCCAAGGGTGCTGATTTAAGCGTAAATACTTGTAAGATGATTGTGATGATCAATTGTAAATCTCCGTCTGCCCACTGCCTGCTTGAGGGACTCTATCTACTCTGCCCTGGAAGGAAAGGAGGGTAGCTCAGTGGTCCCAAGAGGGGCTGATAACACTAAGCTGATGCTTTGTTGAGAGGGGGATCAATTGGCAGATACAGCAGAGTTGCATATGTAATAAAGTACAAGCTGTTACAAAACCTGGAGAGAGCCTTTTAACCTTGAGTGGGTACAGAACCCCACACCCCTGGCCAACGGGTCTGATGAGTAACGAAGCAATGAGGGCATGGGTCTCTGGTCAACCCCCTGCCCATCCAGTATCCAAAGAACTAACTGGAAATAGGGCAGGTGGCTTGGCTAGTTGTACTATAGATTAAATGGTGGAATCCCTAGGAAAATATGTGCCTGCATCAGAAATAGCCTCACAGCCAGTCACAGCTACACCCTGGGCTGAGTGAGCAAGAAAACTATCAGGAAATGTCCTCACCAGGCCTCTCTCCCCATCTCTCTTTTTGTCCTGATTTGGGGGTGGGGAGTCTAGGTTTAACATACTTAGACTTGGTGGTCATGGGTAACTTCCTGGGGGGAAGGAGTTCCTACCATTGACCAGGGATGAGGAATTGGAGGATAGTTTGGACGTTTTATTTCTCCCATATAATGAGAATTGCTTTGGCAACTCAGAACAGAGTCTGGGCTGAAGTTTCTTAGACTTTTCTTCGTGGCCACCTTATGACTCCAAGATAACCACGACTAAAGAAGAAGGGGAAGGGGGCTGAGCCCCCAGCTCCGCCATCCCCCTTTAAAAAGCATTCTGGATGCCCTACCCCAACAAACCTCAGCATACATCTGATTGGTCAGAATGGTGTCACATGACTGCCATAGCTGCAAGGGAGTCTGGGAAATGCTTTGACAGCTGTCCACTTCAAATCGGATTCCTAAGGCCCTGACAGAATAATCCCTCCCCTGCAACACCTTCCCTTCAGAAATGGGCACAAGGGCACAACGCTCTCCCCCAAGTTACTTTGAAAAAGCCTGCTTGAGGCAGCCCAGGGTCGATGGCCTCAACGAGGCCCTCAATACATATCCCCAAGTCTGGCTGCTCAGGTGAAAACTCTGACACCCTCTGCACACTGAAAACTTGAGGTCACAACCCAGATGTGGACAAGGTAAGGGAGAGGTGCAGCAGGAGGCAGGGGTACACGAGGAGGTCCCGCAGCTCTCTAGCAGCGCACTCCCAAGACCGCTGCCTTTGCGCACGGTAAGCTGGGGCTGGATGCCTCCTCCCGCACTCAGCCCCCCACCCCAGGCGGGGGCGTGTCCACGAAGGCCCCCCCCCCAGGACTACTACGCATGCTTCTCCCTCTCCCCTCCAGCTCCCACCCCCACCCTCCCACTCCCCGCCCCCTCGCCAGGGTGGGGGGTGGGGGGGTGGGTTTGGAGCATCTCATCTGTCAGGCCTGTGAGAGCTGGGACGGCTTGCTTCCGAGCGCATCCCGAGTGCAACCATCTTTCTCAGGACTTGAGGTGAGTCGGACCACCAAGCCTCTAGCCCCGGCCCAGGGCAGGGAGGCCCTTTCCCGGTGGGTTGTGAGGGCGCAACAGAGGTGGGCTTTGAGGGGGAACCTTCCCCTATCGCCTCCCATTCTCAGGGGTCAGGAGCCACCTCCAGCCCCTCACTCAGCCGCCTTTGTGGAGACAGTCCTGGGTGCCAGTGTCCGCGCCGGGCGGGAAGTGGGCTGCTGTCCCGAGAGGCGGGAGTGGGGTGACTCCAGGAACTGGACGAGTGGGACTGGCCACAGTTAGGGGACAGTTTAGGGTAAAACTTGCGGGTCCCCCACCCACACCTCCCCAGCTTAGTCCAGGGGAGGGTGACCTGGCGCAGGTGTTGGCTTGTAGGGGCTCAAGTTCAGGTGCCCCCCGCCCCTCGACGCACACCCCTGGCAACTGGGCGAATCCACACACCATGGGCCAGCCGGCTCCGAGTGGGGCCACAGCGTCTCAAAGGCCCTATGGTGACACTCGTAGGTCTCGGCCCACCGCAAGTGACTTGGTATCACCCAGGGAGCGCGAGACCCCTCTGTGGTTGATCTCCCGTGGGCCCTGTGATCTCGGGCCGGTCACCGCCACCGCCAAATCGCTTGTCCCGGCATCGCTGTTCCTGCACTGACAAAGCAGCCATGGTGGTGATGGCCCAGCATCTCCAGGGTGGCGGGAAGAGTCGAGTGGGCCGTCATGCGGGTCCCCTGGCACCTGCTGAGCTCCCAGGAACTAATGCTGCTGCCTCTTATCGCTCCTGGTGCCCTTTGCCAACGGGGCAGAGCCCGTCTCATAGGTCCCTGGCCTCAGGCGAGAACACCCTCAGATTCCCAGCTGCCCGGACCCCAATCCTGATAGTTATCCTTGAACCACCGCCCCCCCTCCCGCCTTTTACTCAAGAGCAAATCCTCTCCATGAGTTCCACCGTCGGCACATACCAGAATCCGATCCGATCTCTCCCCTCAGTCTATCTTTGCTGCTACATTTCTCCCTTTCTGTCCCCCAAGCCTTCGGGTACCGCAGAGCTCCATCCTCAGTTTACCTTTTTATCATGCCCCCCCCTCCCCCCCGCTCTTCTTTATGAGCCAGCGTATCTACCGAGAACCCCACGGGTGGATCCCCATCTGGGATCTGCCCCGCCCCCCAACCCTGACCTCCAGAGCTCAAACTCAACAGAACCCCCCACTGATACCTCTAACCCACCCTCTGTCCCCAAACTGCCATCATCCCTGGGTTTCCAGAAAGACCCGAGATAGCAGCCATTATGATGCATTTCCTGAGGCCACACACTGAACCAAGACCAGAATGTGTATTGAATAAATTTAATCGCAATTTGCTATTAATAGCTAACACTAATTGAGCGCCTGCTGTGTGCCCATCCTCTCCTTAACTGCATGATAATTTACTTGCTTATCTTGTTGATCGGCTCCTTCTCACTTCCAGAATCTAATCCTCCCAAGGGCAGGGATTTTAGTCTATTTTGTTCGCTGCCACTTCCCCACCCCCACACCTCCCACCTTCCTTCCCCACACCCATCACAATGCCTGGCACGCCAGGAAAACTCTGGAAATAATGCACGAAAATTAAATAATAATAAGAATGCCTAACATTAACCAATCCCCTTCTGCATGTTTATCACCTATTGTTGAGATATATTTTGCTGATTCCCCTTTGTTGTCTGTTTTCCTGACTAGAATGACAAGTTCCTGGCAGCCAGGGTTTGGTAACAATTTTCCCAGTTGTTTGTCCTTGCCACACAGTAGGTTCTCAATAGCTGTATGCTGAATAGGTAATAAAGGCTAAATTCTAATGTTAATGGATAGCTGACCTCATAATTTGCTGATTTACTTGGTTTATTGTCTCCACCTTTTAGAATACAAACTCCCTGGGGGCAGGAATGTTGCTCAGCATATAATATGCGATGGGGCACTATGTGGGGCTTGGGGATCAATCAACAGTGATACAAAACCAAATAAAAACTGACCAAAATCCCTGCTCTCCTCCGGAACAGGGAGGGACTGCTAATGGGCAGGAGATTTCTTTTCCGGGTGATGGAAATATTTTAAAAGTAGATTATGGTGATGGTGGGGGCGCATGCGACTCCGGACCTCGAGGTTGTAGGTTCGAGTCGCGCGTTGGGTGTAGAGATTACTTAAAGGGTAAAAAAAAAAAAAAAAAAATTATGGTGATGGTTGCAGAACAGTTGAATATACTAAAAAACAGTGAATTGTGCACTTTAACTGGATTGGCTTTATGGTCTATCAGTTAAAAGTAAATAAAACTTTTTAAAATCACTGCCTTCACATAGAGGGAATGAGACAGAAAGAAATTAAGCAACATAAATAATGTATATAGTATATTAGAGGGTGATTCGCACACACCTAGGCCCTTAGGGAAAGTGATGCGATGCCACCCAACTGTCCCCTTGCCCCCAAATGGTCTTGCCTAACCTACCCCCGCCCCCATTGTCTTTTCTTCTCTTTCCCTCGTAGGGTCTGGTGTTCACATCCCTTCCCTGAGCTGCCCACGGGGTAATGGCACTGCCAAGAAAGCCTAACATGTTTGATCTGGGCCTGGGCACGTGGAGCCTTAGCTCCCAGGAGGAGAGCCAGAGGGCGCAGGGACCCCCCAAGGGTGTCAGCAAGCAGCTGCCTGAGTACAAGGCGGTAGTGGTGGGCGCGAGTGGCGTGGGCAAGAGTGCGCTCACCATCCAGCTGAACCACCAGTGCTTCGTGGAAGACCACGACCCCACGATCCAGGATTCCTACTGGAAGGAGGTGGCCCTGGGCCACGGGGGCTGCATTCTGAATGTCCTGGACACGGCAGGGCAGGCCACCCATAGGGCCCTGCGTGACCAGTGTGTGGCGATCGGAGATGGTGTTCTGGGGGTCTTCGCCCTGGATGACCCCTCGTCTTTAGCCCAGCTGCAGCAGATGCGGGCCACCTGGGGCCCTCACCACACCCAGCCCCTGGTCCTTGTGGGCAACAAGTGTGACCTTGTGACCACCACCGGAGACGCTCGTGCGGCCGCTGCAGCCCTTGCGAAGAGCTGGGGAGCCCCCTTCGTGGAGACCTCAGCCAAGACGCGGCAAGGTGTAGAAGAGGCCTTCACCCTGCTCATCCATGAGATCCAAAAGGTCCGGGAGGCCATGGCAAAAGAGGCCGTGGCAGGGCCAGGTGGGGAGAAGGGCCGGCACGAGAAGGCCATGTGCCGCTGCGGCTGCTCCGTGGCCTAAAGATCTTGGTCAAGAAAAGTGGCCCTCCCCCAGGCCAGGGTAGTGGTTCCTAGACATGCAGCCTCGGAAGCAGCTAGCTATGTGGGGACACTGTTGGTGTACTGGGGATAGATGAATCCCTCTCTCTCGGGGAGTTTTTTCTTTGGTGATGGGCATCTGATAATGTAGGGCATAGTACTGGTTACTGTTGAGCTAAGAGATTTTGTGCAAAAATAAATGGTGTTCTCAGGTTTCAAAGCTGCCTCTGTGCCAAGTGTTCTGTGGGTGGGAGTGAAACTGGGAGAATGTTACTTGTGAGATTTCTTTCATTCAATAAATGCTGGCAGGGGGAGCCCACTGTGTGCCAGGCCCTGCTTTGAATGCAAAGGATGGAGAGGCACACTTAAAAATCCCTGCCCTCCTAGATCTAACATAAGGCAGGTGTAGGAATAAAAAGTGGGGGAGGTCGAGGAAAGCCTTATCGAGTAGGTGACATTTGAGCAAAAATTTGCAGGTAACCTGGGGCAGAGGGAATAGCCAGTGCAAAGGGCAGGAGCATAAACCAGCTACCACCACACCAACTCCCAATAGTGCAGGGCTGGGTGAGAGTACAGGTAGAGCGAGCCTCTGTACTGTGTAACTCAGTATGTCAACATTAGAAATCAAGCTAACTCAAAATGCACCCTAGCTTTCTGCCCTGACAAAGACACTTTGTTAATGACCTGGAGCCCCAGGTTCTAATTTCTCAGACTTGGAGTTCCAAGCCAGGATAAGGCCTGCAGCTTGCTCCCTCTCTTCCCACTGGGAGCCCCTCCCTGCATCTGGAAGCGCTCACGTGTGCTTTTGGACACCCCCCCACCTCCGTACAGCCCAAACTCTGCTCCCACCTCACAGCCACCCCTTGGTCCTCAGAAGGATGGACCCTAGAAAGATGCTACTGCGTGCCCCTGAAAGAGTCCTCCAAGCCTTCCGGAGTGGGGCATGGGATCTGGGTGGTTACTACCATTGTCTTTATGGATGCCTCCTCCTGCGAGAAGAGGCTTTAGAGTGGGGGAGGGTGTTTTACCGCCCCAGGGCAGGGGTCCCTCTGCCTTTGTCTAAGGGCAGCCATCACCATACAGCCCACCAGCCCCCTAGAAACTGCCACTCAGACAAGCAAATAGCTGCTTTAGATCGCATTTATTGTGGGGGCAAGGGCGGCGATCTTGGGAGTCCAAGGGCAGCAACTGCAGCTGACGGGGTAAGCCGCTCTCAGTGTGCCGACGGGGAGCAGGTGGGGTGTTGGGGTGGGTGGTCCTGGGCCGGAGGGCGCGCAGGATTCAGGCGGTGCTCAGGGGGGCAGGAGGCGGCGCACCGGCGCCTGGGGCGAAGGGTTCTCCAGGCGCTTCACCCGCAGCAGGGCCCCCAGCACACCCTCAGGGGGCACCTCCGGGCTCAGATCCTGGTCCGCGGCGCGGCGGAGGCGGCGCGGGGCAGCCACAGCCTCGGGGTCCACGCTCCCCGCCAGGATCCGCCCCAGCAAGTACCTGCAGGAGAGCCGAGTGGAAGGCACGGAGAATATGCCCGCTCATCAACATTGCGGGCCTAGGTCCCAGATGACCCTGCAACCCCATACTGCCTGGGGACCCGGCAGTCACCAGCCTCCTCTCAACCCAGTCGTCCCCAGCCCACTGCTTTCCAGCTGTCCCTGCCTCCCATCCCAGAAACTATAGTTTCCCTGCCCCCCACTACTCCCCCCAGGAAGCAGACATTGGAGCCCCCTTCCCGGGACCGAGAGTCCCGTTCCCCCCACTTTCTCCCCAGCCAGACATCTCTGACCCTACACCCTGGGTCCAGCTCCTCACTCCCTCCTAGGGTCCCAGGGCCTAGGTGTTGGCACCACGCTGTGAGGCAGGCCCCAGCCGTCCCCACTCGCCTTCCTTCCCCCGGCAGGATGCAGGCACCGCCCCCTGCCCACCCCTTGCTGGGCTACCTCAGCAGCTCCGGGTCCACATCTGGCGTCTCCTCGCCGGCGTCCTCTGCATCCGGGCCCGTGGGGCCGTCGTCGTAGACTGGGGGCCGGGGTCTGAGAGCAGCGGCAGGGGCAGGGACAAGCTGGGCCGCGAGGGCTGCAGGGTCCAGACGGGCGCGGAGCAGGGCGCGGGCTAGCTGCGCGGCGGGCGCGTCGGGGTCGTCCTCCAGGCCCAGCGCGGGGTCGTTAGTGCGGGGTGCGCTCCAGGCGCGCAGCAGCTGTGCCAGGACGCGCGCCTGCTGATCCTCGGCCTCCTGCGCCTCTGCCCGCGCTCGCTCCTGCCTTTCGGCCTCTAGCAGGTGTGCCAGCGCCCGCGCCAGCTCCTGCATAGCCCCCGCCCCTTCGCCGCGGGGCACTGCTCGCCGGAAGCGGCGGGGAGCTCCAGCCTCCGCCATGGGCGACGAGGCTGCGCCCAGGCCGCGGGGTTCCTGCCAGAAGACGAGGACGAGGAGGTGGGGGAAGAGATGTCAGCGTCCGTCAGGCCAGGGACCCCCCCCCCCCCCCCAGGGGATCTCCATGGACCTCGAAAATCCCCAGATGCCACCAAAGGCACTGTGGCCCCGCAAATATACCCAGACACCCCTAAGGCCACTGGAGACCCCCAAATATCTCCAGACACACTTAAGACAACCAAAGCCTCCTATAGATCCTCAACCCCGCAATGGTTTCCTAGTGATTCAATTTGCCCCAGGGCTGCTGAAGAACAGTTTTTCTTTTTCTTTTTCTTTTTTTTAACAGGAGTGGTGATGGCAGACATGACAGCCATAGATTTTTCTATATTGATGTTATGGACTATAAGAACCATATCTGCATTTTATGGGTTCCTATTTATTGTTCACTTGTGTTACCCAAGAGATAGCAGACTGCTCTGCACCTTGAACTTTGGAATCTATATCTAGATCAGTACCTTTAAGTTCATCTTTTCCCTATCCCTTTTCTTTCTCCTCACTCCCTCCCTTCCTCTCTCTCTCTCCCTTCTCTTCCTCCCCTTCCTCTCTCTCTTCCTCCATCTCCCTCTCTCCTTCTCCCCCTCCTCTCTCCCTCTCCCTCTCCTTTTCTTTCCTCTGCATTGAATTGTTTTCCTGTGGATGTACATATTTTATTTAACTAGTCTTCAATTGATGGACATTTAGGGTGTTTCCAATCTTTTGCTATTCTTTTTTTTTAATATTTTATTTTTTAAGTAATCTTTACACCCAAAGTGGGGCTTGAACTCAGCCCCATCAAAAGCCTCACGCTTCACCCACTAGGCCAGCCAGGTGCCCCCAATCTTTTGCTGTTCTTATCATGTTGGGATAAATAACCTTGTTCATATATTATTTGGCTTGTGTGTACGTCTTTCTTTAGAATAAATTACCCAATGACTAATTTTCAATTTGGACAGTTTTAAAACAATTTCAAAAAGTTTAAAGAAATTTTAAAAAGGTATCAAAAGTGCGAGTAAGGAACAAAAGACCATAAAAATGACCGTGAAGAGTTGAAAAAGAAACACATCGAACATCTAGAAATATGTTTTGTTCTTTGTTTTTGTTTTTATTTAGGTAATCTCTACAGCCAACGTGGGGGGCTCGAACTTACAACCCCGAGATCAAGAGTCTCTTCTGACTGAGGTATCCAGGCGCCCCTAGAAATATGTTTTAAATGAAATTAAAAATTAAACAGGCAAGGGACGCCTGGCTGGCTCAGTCAGAAGAGCGTGGGACTCTTGATCTCGGGGTTGTAAGTTTGAGCCCCCCACGTTGGCTGTAGAGATTACTTGAAAATGAAATGCTAAAAAAAATTTAAAACAGGCCAGTTAAATAGCAGATTCAATAGAGCAGAAGGAAGTGATAAGATCGAACAGATCTTGACACTTGCTACACAATGGAAGGGACACTCAGAGCAGACAGGATCAACTCCTTCAAAGACTCATGCAGGGACAACAAATGATCCTAATGCGGGAGCAATGGAAAGGAAAAGATGAATACGTTTGACTCCATTCAAATTAAGGATTTCCTGTTATCCCAAGACACCACAAATAGAGTGAATGGGAGAAGATGCCTGCAACACAAATAAAATGAAGGATTGGCATCAGATACACAAATAATGCCTAAAAAGCAAAGAGGCAAACAAACTAAACCTAGGGAAAACTGATCAAATATTTCACAAAAAAGTGAACTCAAACAGTTACTAAATATATGAGTCATAGGGCACCTCATTAGTAATCAGGAAAATGCAAATTAAAATGCCAATGAGCTACTATGCACAGTGCGTCCAAAAGATTGCCAAAAATCAAACTAATAATGTCCAATGTTGGCATGGCTGTGGAAAAAATGGAAACTCTCATACACTGCTGGTGGGAATTCAATTGCCAGAATAACTTTGAAAAAACAATTTGGCAATGTCTAAAAAGACGCACAAATCCTGTGACCCACTCCTGGGGTGGTACACTGTTTGAAACAGCACAAAAGTGGAGAAGGGGAGGACAAAAGCCTGGAAACAACCCAGATGTCTACGGGCTTATTGAGAATGCATTTAAAAAACCATGATATACTCATATACTAGCAATGTACTCAGAAAATAAAATAATATGTAGCAATTGACTTTTGTAAATGAATTACAGCCACGCACTTCAATGTGGAAATGTGGATGGTGGACATATCTCACAACCGATGCACAGTCAAAACAAAAACAAAAACAAAAAGGAGGTTGGAATTCGATTTCAGGCAGCCTAAGACATCCTGATGACTTCCTAGTGACCCCTAGTGACAACTAGGAGCCAGATGCCTGGCATGATTCCATTTCTATGAGGAAAGGCTAAAACAACATATTGTTTAGACATATATACCTATATGAGGATTCCTTTAAAAAGTAAGGAATCAATGAACAGAAAATACAGGATAATGATTCTGGAGGAGAGGGCTGCTGTGCGCAGGGGCACCCAGGGGTTTCTAACTACTGATCATGCTCTATTTCTTAAACTGAGTGGTGGGTAGACATGGGGGTTATTTTATCATTATTCGCTACATCATACATGTATGTTAACTATATTACGCCATATGTAAAATATTTAATAATTCTTAAATCCCCCATCCTTGACGCCAACAGCGCTGAAGAGTTGGAGGATGTTGTGCTCCAAGCGCCCTGTGCGCCACAACCCCTTAGCCCCTGGGGAACCACACACTCACCAGCAATCACAACCTCACACACACTCACATGGACTAGCAGGCGTTGAGATGTCACATGTGCAACGCAACACTGCCACATCCACACACAAGGAACCGCACATGTTCACACACATGGCTGCTCATGCAGTTAGGATCGCCAAGCTACCCAGATGTGTGGACACGCACCATCCTTAAAGACACAATGCAGCACAGAGACATCATGGCTCCTCTCCCCACAATGACACAGCTCCACAAAGAGACAGAGAAACAGCCTCATGAACACCCATACAAAATCCTAGTCACTCGGTCCAACAGAACCCAAATGGGATGTGCACATGGGAATACAAAAAGTATTCCCTCTCAAAAGATGAAATCTTTCTCCCCCCGCCTCTCTCTCTCTCTCTCTCTCTCTCTCTCCCTCCCTCCCTCTCTCTGTCTCACACACACATAGACACGCCCAAAGGTCAGTCATCACCATAGGATTCACCAACACACGGTGTCACTGAGACAAGTCACACGCAGGAACACCACCGGCATCACACACGATGCAGACTCAGACCCACAACCGCACCTCCGTATGGACGCTTGGAAGCGCTGACATCAAAGGACACACACTTACAGGGCCATCACGTTCTCACGCCCCTGTCATCGCATCTCGTGCACACAGACCCGTGCGCGCACTCCCTTCCCGAATGCGCGCTAGTCCCATGGACAGCGCACAGGCGACGGCGGGGCGAGGCCCGGCCTGCGCCAAGTGCCAAGGATGGGCTGGGCGCGGCTGCCAGGCGAGCCCCGCACACCGCCACCCACACAGCCAGAGACCGAGTCCGGCATGGCCTGGGCGCCGACTGGCGGCTGCACCCCAGGCCACCCTGACCGACCTCCCCGCACGTCCGGGAACAAGGGCAAGCGTGGATGAAGGGCCAGCAGCCGAGCGCAGACCCTTGCCCGCAGAACCCTTCTCCCCACCCCCACCCCGAACCCGACTGGTGTCCCACCTTTCCCGGCCGTGCGCAGAACGCAGGGGGAGGCCGAAGTAAGCCCAACAGCAGCAGCACCAAAAGGCCGACGCCCCCGGCCCGCGGCCCGCCGAGCAGTGGCGACCACGCCATGCTGCCCCAGCGAGCCGGGCTCCGGACGGGCGGACTGGCTGGCAAATGCGCAGCACCTGGGCTAGCGGGCAAGGCTGCGGTGCTCTGCGGCTGCGCACACCAGGGAACCCGGCCCTCCCCTGCCCACCCCCTCTGCCGCCACTCCACGCAGGCGCAGCTTGGGATCACCAGCAGCCCCTCCATCCAGCCCATTGCCATGGAGATGCCCAAGGGGCAAGGCGGAAAGCTGGAGCCTGCGATGGCGGTTGCCATGGCAGTAGGAGGGCAGTTGCCGGGGCAACAGACCTTGCTGTCCCTTAGCAGACAGGCAAGAAAAATGGACTCAGTGGAGTGGAATGGGGGTCTGGTCCCCACCTCTCCCTCCCTGGGAGGAGATATATGACTTGTTCAGTGGATAAACAGTTAGTCGCTACTGTGGGCGAGGATAGATACATAGATACATAGATTTCACCCATATATTGCTCAAGAAAGGATTTCAAGTCACTTAAAATGATATATCAAAAGAAACAAAACTGGTAAAATTTGTGTATCCATTGGGCAAAAAATGTTGGGAAAGGAATGTTAGTAGTTATTTCGGGGTGAGGCAATAAATAATGGTTTCTGTCAGTTTCTCCTTCACACTTCTCTCTGCTGTCTGAAAAATGTTGCAATGGATATGTATTACTATTATAATTAGATAAAAAGATAAAGATTATTTTCATTTTGGAATTAAAACAAAGTATGCTAACACGGCATAAATTAAAAGTGAAGAAAAGAAAGACCCATTTATGTTGCTGTGAGTATATCTAATCCATTGATTCTGTCTCCATCTCTGCAGTATAACAATTTTACAATGAAAATCATTATACACATCCCTTTATGGACCTGAAGATGATATACCCAGCCACAGTGTGATGAACACATGTTTAAGGTGATTCCCATGATCCTTGCCTCCTGGTGTCCACAATCTTTTTCTCTTTCTTTAATGTTTAGTTAGTTTTGAGAGGGGGGAGGGACAGAGAGAGAGGGAGACAGATGATCCGAAGTAGGCTCCCGGCTGACAGCAGCCAGCCAGACGGGGGGGAGGGGGGGGGGTTGGGGGGGGCTTGAGCTGAAGTCGGATGCTCAACTGACTGAGCCACCCAGGCGCCCTCTGGTGTCCACAATGTTGTGTAATCCCCTTCCCTTTGAAATTGTGCATAATCAAAGGTGACCAGATATATGGGCTTATGTGTACATAATTATGTTAGAAATGAGGTTGACACTGTTACGGATGGGAGAGTCTGCATTTGTGTGAATGGAGGTCTGGGTTCTTGGATTCCCCAGGAAAGACTCATGTGAGGATCCTTGCTCAAAGAAAGACAGCCAGAAGGAAGGTAGCAACCACAAAGCAGTTTATTAAGGACAATACACTGTCAAGAAGGGAGGGTGGGCAAGCCCAGAGGCAACAACTGCTCCAGGGCTAGGGGTGTCTTTTCTTTTTATGTTTGCAGAGGTTATGGGTCATAGCTTGGGTGGTCTCCAACTGAGGTTTTTTCCATTCATCTAAGGGACTCCTCTTACCAGTTGGGAGGGGAAGTTTTTGGCCCTACAAGGTTCTTGATGGAACTGTCACAGCCATCTTTCCCCAGGGAGGAGGGGCTGTTGGTGTGAGGGTTGAAACCATAATGCAAATATATTTTAATGGAGCTATAGGTTACCCTGGGGCAGAGGTTGAAGAGAAAAGTGCATGTTCTGCACCTGAGGCTCTTGGTCTGTTAGCCCTGGGGTATTGGAAGCTGTAAGGCCAGGATGCTAAAAGCCACAAAGTCTGGGTGTTGTGCCCTCAGACTTCTTTTGAAGTTTATTTATTTATTTTGAGAGAGAGAGAGAGAGAGAGAGAGAGAGAGAGCGCACACACAAGTGAGGGAGGAGAAGAGAGAAGGAGAGACAGAATCCCAGGCAGGCTCCACACCATCAGCACAGATCCTGATGCAGGGCTCAAACTCACACTGTCAGATCATGACCTCAGCTGAGATCTAGAATTGGACATTTACCTGACTGAGCCACCCAGGCACCCCTGCCCTCAGGCTTCTAATGTGTCACCTATTTATCACTGTCTTTGCCTCCAGCTGATGTCTAACTAACTGCCTACTCTATTGAAATGACCACGTTGTGAGGTGATTCCCACTCCCTTACTTCTAGGTAGCCTCTAGGAACTGAAGGTGGCCACCAGCTGACAGCCAGCAAGAAATCAAAGCCCCCAGTCCTTCAACTGCAAGGAACTGAATTCTGCCAATGACCTGAGTGGGCTTGAATCCTTCCCCAGTCAAGTCTCAGATGAGGCTGCAGCCCTTCCCAACACCTTCATTTCAGCTTTGTGAGACCCTAAGCAGAGATCCCAGTTAAGGAACTGTGAGCTAATGTCCTTGTAAGTATGTTGTGTTAAGGTGGGAAGTAACATATCATCAACAAACAAGAAATAGAAGAGAACTTCTTCAGCCTGATAAAGGACAAAACCCCACAGCTAACATCATACTTAAGAGTAAAAGGCTGAAAATTTTTCCTGCAGGTATCGGGATCAAGACAAGGATGTTGCAGGGGTGCCTGGCTGGCTCAGTTGGTAGAGCATGTGACTCTTGATCTCAGGATGATGAGTTCAAGCCCCACATTGGGCGTAGAGCTTACTTAAAATAAGAAAAAAGATGAGGATGTTCCCTCACCACTTCTACCACTTCTATTTGACATTGTACTGAAGGTTCTAGCCAGGGCACTTAGGCAAGAAAAAAAGGCATCCGTAGTGGAAAGGCAGAAGTGAAATTATTTCCATTTGCAAATGACATGATCTGATACGTGGATAATCTTAAAGAATCCACAATAAACCCATTAGAGTTAATGAATGAGACCAGAAAGGTTGTGGGATATAAGATCAATATTATAAAACTCAATTGTATTTCTATACACTAGCAATGAACAATCCAAAAACTGAAATTAAGAAAACAATTCCAGTTGCAATAGCATCCAAAAGAATAAAAACACTAGAAACAAATTTAACAAAATTAGTGCAAGACTGTACCCTGAAAACTACAAAAGCCATCTAACATAAGCTCAAATCCCATAATCGCTCACTTCCAACACCCCTTTTTCAGATACTCCACAGTTCCCCATGGTGTGTGGGCTCCCTCATTGCAGCAAGCCAATAAACCCAATTTGGTTTGACTGCAGCTGTGTTCTGATGGTCTTTGACTGATGTGCATTAACATAAATGAAGGAGGTTCAGCAGAAACCCTCACTTCCCTGCTCTGTGACCTTCAACTCAGTAATAGTGTTCCTATCTGCAACCCCTTGTGTCTCCAGCTAATTAAGTCACCTCCCGCCCATGCTTGGAAGGAAGTTCACAGTGACTTGAATCTAGACATTTCAGTGAGGCCCTCTGCATTGGGTTTATTTGTTTTGTTTGTTTTCCTAGGAATAAGGATCCCTGGGACTGTGGTTATCTGATCAGATATGTATTGTTACTTGGGAAAATTGTTTTGTAGCTTTCTACCACCTGCTCCTATGGTCTGTCTAATTGTGTATAGTAAATATATAAGTGTTCTATTTAGTTACATAGTTGATTGTTACTACACAACAAAAAGAAAAGTCTATAGGAAGACAAAAAAAAATGGCCCTGACACATTTATTCTCAAGCTGGCCCTGGGAGGTTAAGGAGCTCAGGTTTCCTCAGAGCAGCATCCTTTGGACAAACAAGGCTTGGATCACCATTAGAAAATCTTATGTGGAAGCAGTCTCAAATAGGTATCTGTTCACACATGTTCATAGCAGCATTATTCACAACAGCTAAAGCATGGAAGCAACACAAATGTCCATCAGAGGATGAATGGATAAGCAAAATGTGATCTATACCTAAAATGGAATATTATTCAGCCTTTAAGAAAGGAAATTCTGGGCGCCTGGGTAGTTCAGTCAGTTGAGTGTCCACTTTCTGCTCAGGTCATGATCTCACAGTTCGTGAGTTCGAGCCCCACATCAGTCTCTGGGCTGACAGCTCAGAGCCGGGAGCCTACTTTGGATTCTGTGTCTCACTCTCTCTCTCTGCCCTTCCCCCCACCCAAGCTCTGTCTCTGTTTCTCTCCCAAAAATAAACATTAAAATATTTTTTTCTAAAGAAAGGAGATTCTGACACACACTACAACATGGATAAACACTGAGGACATTATGCTAAGTGAGTGAGATAAGCCAGTCCCCAAAAGAAGAATACTGTATGAGTCCACGTATATGAGGTACTTAGAATAGTCAAGATCACAGAGACAGAAAGTAGAATGGTGGGTTGTCAGGAAGAAGGGGAATAGGGAGTTAGTGTTCAATGAGTACAGAGTTTCCATTTTGTAAGATAAAAAAAGTTATGGAGATGGATGGTGGTGATAGTTGCACAATCTTATGAATGTATTTAATACTACTGAAATGTATACTTAAAAATGGTAAAGATGGTAGTTTGATGTTATGTGTATTTCACCACAATAAAACGAACAAAACTTACATGAATTTCTTCGTCAGTTTTGTCTTTGTGTCCCTGAGAATTGTTTTGTTTAGTTTCATCTGCCCAGAGTCAGGAGAGTTTTTATTCCTGGCCCATGATCAGTGACGATTGGCCTTTGGCCAAAATCTGGAGACACAGTTACACAAGCACCATCCTTATGGTGCATTGCAATTCTTGTGGGATCTCCTTAGTCTAAAACTGCCTCCTCCTGGCCACATACCTGCTTCCTTCATGTTTTCTCAGTGAAATGTCAACACCTATGTTTATCTCTCTAACTGGCATAATTTCACCAGGGAGATTTCAGAATTGCAGTAACCAAACTTTTGCTATGAAAAAGATAATTCATTTGATGGATACCTTAGAACCGAAAGGGCAGAAATCCATATGAAGAGATGGTTTGTTTCATTTATCTAAGAGAGAGATCATTTTGTTTAATAAAGGAGACGTCCTTCTCTTCATTTCTGTATTTGGGAATTACAAAGTGCTGACTTTCGAGGCACCTGGAAGGCTCAGTCAGTTAAACGTCCGACTCTTGATTTTGGCTCAGGGCATGATCTCATGGTTCGTGGGATTGAGCCCCACATCATGCTCTGTGCTGACAGTGTGAAGCCTGCTTGTGATTCTCTCTCTCCCTGTCTCTCTCTGCCCCTCCCCTGATCATGTGCACACACTCTGTCTCTCAAAATAAATAAATACATACATACATACATACATATTTTAAAATTCTTCTTTATTTTTTAAATGTTTATTTATTTTTGAGACATGGGGCTCAAACTCACAAACCATGAGATCATGCCCTGAGCCAAACTCACATGCTTAATTGACTGAACCACCCAGGTGCCCCTAAAAATTCCTCTTAAAAAAAAAGTGCTGACTTTTTAATAGTATGCCTCAGTGACATTGTCAAGGGCCTGATTTATTGTTTAAATCAGCTGTAATAACTCTCTTTGCAGTATGTTTATGTCAAATTGTATTTTCTTGCAGCCAAAAGTCTTCCCCTCTGCTTTCTGAGGGAACATGACTAGCTTTTTACAGTGTTCATTTCATGTTCATCTGAAGCCACTATGGGAACCCTTATCAAAATGGACAAACCAATGAAGGAAATTCTACATATCTTGCCATTATTTGAGATAACCATAAGAAGACTGGAGGTTGGCAAACATACTTCATGATATTAGCCACAGTAGCAGAGAGAAATTGGCCTTGACACTGAACTAACATTGATGGGGTAAATTTAAGGGTCTTGCTGAGATGGTCCCCTTGAATGTCATACTTCCAATGAGACAATCATGGCAAAGAATGTAAAGGTAGGACATGGATAGGAACCAAAGACTTGAGGCCCCTTTGAACACCTCCAAAGTGGCTATGAGCACATTCTGGCTGTGATTTATCTTCCAGGTGAACTGACCCTTTCATCGCCAGGGAGCTTTTGCTGTAAGGGTAGGAATTATCACCCATAATCTTCAGAAAAAGTAGAGAGACCTAATAGAATTCTAAAAATAAAAGTGGGGCGCCTGGGTGGCTCAGTCAATGAAGCATGACTTTGGCTCAGGTCATGATCTCAAGATTTGTGAGTTTGAGCCCCGGATTGGGCTCTCAGCTGTCAGCACACAGCTTGCTTCGAATCTTCTGTCCCACTTTCTCTCTCTGCCCCTTCCCCGCAGGGGCCAGCTAGCTCAGTCAGTGGAGCATGTGATTCTTCATCTACGTTGGAGTTGTGAGTTCAACCCCTATGTTGGGTGTAGAGATGACTTAAAAATAACAAAAAAAAAATCTTTAAAAGTAGAAGCAACAGAAAACAAACTGATGGTTGTATGGTTGCCAGAGGGGAAGAGGATGGGCAAAAAGGGGTGGAGGGGAGAGGGACATACAGGCTGACTGTTATGGAATGAAAAAGTCATGGGGATGCAAGGCACAGCATAGGGAATATAGTCAATGGTACTGCAATGGCATTGTATGGTGGCAGGTGTTCAGCATAGCATAACATATGGAGATGTTGAATCACCATGAATCACTATGTACACCTGAAACTAATATAACATTGTGTGCCAACTATACTTCAAAAAAAAAAATCTGGGGCACCTGGGTGGCAGAGTCAGTTAAACATCTGACTCTTGATCTCAGCTCAGGTCACCATCTCACGGTTCCTGAGTTTGAGCCCTGGGTCGGGCTCTGTGCTGATAATGAGGAGTCTGTTGGGATTCTCTCTCTCCTCTTTCTCTCTGCCCCTCCCCTGTTCACGTTCTCTCTCTCTCTCAAAAATAAATAAACATTAAAGAAAAAACCTCTGTGTTTCTTTAAAAAAAAAAAAAAAGTAACAGGGTGAGAATAAAGGAGATCATCCTGAGAGATACTTTAGTTGGATACTAGAGGGCGTCATGGTACAATAATAGTCAAGATCCACAGTGGAATAAAAAGAAAAAAAGGAGTGCTGTAGAAATCAGAAAGTTAATCTTGTTTCATCACCTTGGGGACAAGCTCTGCACCTCTGCAGTCATCAGCTTCTGGAGAATTCCTAAGAATCCTGTTTAATGCCTATTAATATGTCTTTTTCAACAAGTTTGAGGGAGATTTGCCCTCTGATTATGCCGGCTTTGTTCTGGTGGATATTTTGAATTTTTTTAAAAGCAATCTCTACACCTAATGTGGGGCTCAAACTCACAACTTTGAGATCAAGAGTTGCATGCTCTTCCGACTGAGCCAGCCACACGCCCCTACATGGATTTAAAAAAAAATTTTTTTTCCATTTATTTATTTTTGAGAAACAGAGTGAGACAAAGTGTGAGTGGGGGAGGGGCAGGCAGAGAGGGAGACACAGAATCTGAAGCAGGCTCCAGGCTCTGAGCTGTCAACACAGAGCCTGAAGCGGGGCTTGAACCCATAAACTGTGAGATCATGACCTGAGCTGAAGTCGGACGCTCAACGGACTGAGCCACCCAGGCGCCCCCCTACATGGATATTTTGTAAATGCAGCTCGAACCTGTTAGGGAGACATCTGGAGGCATCAAATGAATTTCTAGTGGTATGAAGTTAAATTGGCCTGTAATAGGGTAGAATCCAGAATTCCAAGTAAAATTACAAAACACATGGGCTGGTCTGTTATTAACTCAGAAATAATTAACAAGAGATGGTCCCCAGAGGGGATAGATAGATCTTATTGCCATCAGTTTTGAGGGGTTACAGAGAGGGAGGGAGGCAAACCATAAGAGATTCTTAAATACTGAGAACAAACTGAGGGTTGATGGGGGGTGGGGGAGAGCGGAAAGTGGGTGATGGGCATTGAGGAAGGCACCTGTTGGGATGAGCACTGTCAAACAAATTTATTTGACAATAAATTATATTTAATTTAAAAAAAGAAGCGTGTTGACTTTTTACATTTTTAAAAACTTCTTTTAAAAATAAAATTTTTTGAGAGAGAGTGGAGGAGGGGTAGAGAGAGAGAGGGAGAGAGAGAGAGAGAATCCCAAACAGGTTCCTCACTGTCAGTGCAGAGCCTGGCCCCGGGCTCTTGGTTGTTTTCTCAGACCATGGCTACTACTCTGAATGTGATTTCTCTCTCAGGCACACACACTCATCCACCTGACAAAAATTTCATAGCTATTGTGGTTTTTTTTTTTTTTATGTTTATTTTTGAAACAGAGAGACAGAATGCAAGCAGGAGAGGGGCAGAGAGGGAGGGAGACACAGAATCCAAAGCAGGCTCCAGGCTCTGAGCTGTCAGCACAGAGCCGGATGCGGGGTTCGAACTCACAAACTGCGAGATCATGACCTGAGCTGAAGTCCGACGCCCAACAGACTGAGCCTCCCAGGCGCTCCATTCATAGCTATTGTTTTAAATATCTCCAAAGTGGGGCACCCGGGTGGCTCAGTCGGTTTAGGATCCAACTTTGGCCTGGGTCATGTTCTCATAGTCTATGAGTTCAAGTCCCGTGTTGGGCTCTGGGCTGACAGCCCAGAGCCTGGAGCCTGCTTCAGATTCTGAGTCTCCCTCTCTCTCTCTGCCCCTCCCCTGCTGATGCTGTCTCTGTCTGTCTCTTAAAAATAAGTAAACATTAAAGAAATTTAAATACCTCTGAAGGTAGATTTCTTTCTTATAGGTCCCTTCTGGTACTAACATTTCCCTCAAAAAACTAATCTCAACCCCTGGTCCTGTAAAAATTGGACACTGACTTCACAGAATGCTTCTGCTGAGGTCATTATAACCCTATCAGCAAGACCTAGACCATCAGGAATGGGAACTAGCCTTGGGACATTTTGTTGTTTTCAGAGACTCCAGCCTGTTGGGCTGCTATGTTTAACTCCACTCAAGCAATCTTTTCCTCTTGGGGCGCCTGCATGGCTCAGTTGGTTAAGCATCTTGACTTGATTTTGGCTCGGGTCATGATCTCAAATTCTAGTGAGACTAAAAGTAAAAGTCTCTGGGGCGCCTGGGCGGCTCAGTCGGTTAAGTATCTGACTTGGGCTCAGGTCATGATCTCACAGTTCGTGAGCTTGAGCCCCACATCGATTGAGCCCCGTTTCTCTCTCCCTCTTTCTTTCTCTGCCCCTCGTGGGATTCTCTCTCGCTCTCTTCCGCTCCGTCTCTGCCCCTGGCTCACTTGCGCCCTCTCTCTCTCAAAAGAAAAGAAAAAGCCGCCTGGCTCCTTAGAGACCAGCTGGACTTTGGGACATGTTTCCATGGCTTGAGTTTGGTCATCTAGGCCCCTGTCTCCCAAGGTTTATTGTGAAGACTAATCATTATCTTGTTTCTGGTAACTGCTTGTGCATTTGGTGTATGTATCCTGTCCAGAGTGTTAAATGGCAACTGTGCAGCCCTTGTCACCTCAGGGGATCCGACACAAACACATCTAACACAAATCCAAATCCTGTAATGTCTTTCCTAACACCCTTAACTGAGATGCTCATGGTTCCCCATGGTGTGTGTATTCTCCCTTGTTGCAATGAGCTAATACACCCAGCTTTGTTTAATCATTGGTGTGCTCCTGGTGGTCTTTGGCTGAAGTCTAATAACATTATTTACTTAAAAAATCCAAGAGAATCATCTAAAAAAACTTCTAGACCTAATAAGAAAAGTAAGGTGACCAGAAATAAGATCAAATGTGAAACTGAATAGCCTTCCCTTATAGACATTAAAACATTTTTCAATGTAATAGAAAAGGACATTGTTCCTCATGATAAGAAAATCCATCAACTTCCTGGGAATGCCTTGAGCGAGAAAAGTAAGAACTCTACACATTTTTACAGAAGAAAAAAAAATGGTCTGAAAGAATGGAAAGAGATATCGTGTTCCAGGCATGAAGAATCAACACTGGAGAAATGGATCCCCGAATTAATCTATATATTCAATTTAACACCAGTAGAATCCCTTTTCATCTCCTAAATCATGAAATATTTTCAAATGGACAATAATCTGCAGAAGATATTGATACAATGGATGCCTGGGAACTCTCATCATTTTCTCATTTGCCTCAATTTTTTTTCTTTAAGAAACAAAATATTTTGGGGCACCTGGCTCAGTTGATTAAGCGTCCAACTCCTGATTTCGGGTCAGGTCATGATCTCACGGTTTATGAGATCTGCACTGACAGCAAGGAGCCTGCTTGGGATTCTCTCTCTGCCCCTCCCCTGTTTGCTCTCTCTCTCAAAATAAATAAGTAAACTTAAAAAGAAACAAACAAAATATTTCTGCTCCAGCTGAAACCTGTCCCTCCACCCAATTCTATCCTCCCCTCATCCTCTGAGGTAAGTGCAATTCTGAGTTTATTACAGATCATTTCCTTGCATCTTTTTATTCTTTTATTATATAATTAGGGATCCATGAACTGCATGTATTGTTTGCATGTGTTAAAACAAATATCATACTCTACATAGCAGTCTTTGACTTTCCTTCTTCTGTCTCATACTGTAAGCTTGAGAATGATCCATGTTGATACACATCTCTAGTTCGAATTTAACTCTTAGTGAGATATACATACATAAAAGTCAATGTTAGAAGAGTCCAATCTGATGAATATTTTTTTTTTGAGAGAGAGAGAGCACGCATGCAAGAGAGAGCAGGGTAGGGGCTCCTGGGTGGCTCAGTCAGTTGAGTGTCCGACTTTGGCTCAGGTCATGATCTCATGGTTTGTGGGTTCAAGCCCTGCGTTGGGCTCTGTGCTGACAGCTCAGAGCCTGGAACCTGCTTTGCATTTTGTGTCTCCCTCTCTCTCTGTCTGTTCCTCCTCTGCTCACACTCTCTCACTCAAAAATAAATAAACATTAAAAAATTTAAAAAAAAAAGAGAGAGAGGAAGAGAGAGAATCCCAAGCAGTCTCTTCAGTCAGCGCAGAGCCTGACTCGGGGCTTGAGCACACAAAACCGTGAGATCATGACATGAGCCAAGATCACGAGTCAGAGGCTTAACTGACTGAGCCACCCAGGTGCCCCATGAATGTTCTTAAACTGAATGCACATGATCATCTAAGATGACTGTGTGAATGCCCAAGATTGCTGCCAACTTCATCTCCACGGAGTCACTGAGATTACTGAGATTATTACTTTAACAAAGGGAGTTCAGAAATTGTTACGATGGCCTGTGAAAACCTTCAAATGACACCTGTCATGACTGATAATTATGTGTTGGAAATTAGGGTGCAAAACACATGTCGGAAACTCTAAGTGCTATAAATAAGGATATAAATAAATGCCAGCTTTGCCACTTTCAAGTCAGTGTGACCATGGATGAGTTGCTTTACCTCTTCGTGCGTTCGGTTTCTCCCTATGTATAATGAGGGTAACAAAAGGAAGGTTTCTCTGTCCCCTCAGAAGGGATTGTTGGCCCATCCTTCCTCTTCCACATGTTCGCAGGTAATCTGATGACACTGCAGATTCTTCTAGAGGTGGCTCCCATTGTCTGCTGCGGAGGTTGGCCCCAAATGGGCTCCTTGACACCATCTGAGCTTTGCTCTCTAAAGGTGTATCCGCAGGGGAAGCTGCCCTCCCACCCACTTCGATGACGTGGGGTGCTGGGGGCTGGGGCTGGTAGAGCTGCCCTGCCCAGTCAGGCCCTGTTCTCTGATTGCCACTAAGAAAACAAAGCAGGGGCACCTGGATGGCACAGTCGATTAAGCGTCTGACTTTGGCTCAGGTCATGATCTCGAGGTTCATGAGTTCAAGCCCCACGATTGGGCTCTATGCTGGTGGTACAGAGCCTGCTTCGGAGTCTCTCTCTCCCCCTCTGCCCCTTCCTCACTTGTACTCTCTCTCTCTCTCAAAATAAATAAGTAAACTTAAAAAAAAGAAAACAAAGGAAATAAGAACACTCAGACCAGCACCCCCAGACGCAGGATAAGGTGTATGTGTCCAACTCTCGTCTCTCTTGCTTTCTCTCTGCCTTTCTCTGCTCTCTCACTGCTTTGTTTTGTTCTCTCTCTGCCCATTTTCAACCCCTGCCCCCTGCACTGACTCTCCTAATCTTTATGTCTATCTCCCCACTTACACTCTTTTCCCATCGTTTTCACTTGTCATACTGTTTTTTCTTTCTTGATATCTCTCTCTGTATCTCTGTCTCTCTTTTGATGTCTCTGTAAATTCTGCCTTCTCTTTGTCTCACTGCCTTTCTCTGTGTCTGTCCTTTTCTATTTTCTTTGGGTCTAATTTCCCCATGTCTGTCTCCCCATCCTCTCAGGGTCTCTGCCTTAGACAGTGATTCCTTACCCCACTGTCATGGCTGGACCCCCTCGTACTTCCCTGATTCTGTCCATCTTTCTAACCCTTCTTGTCCACCAAGTATTTCCCCCCACCGCCTGCCCCATGCACATCAGTGGGTGGCAAAACCAGGGGCCACAGGGAGTGTGGGAGCCACCAGCCAGGGATGGTGGCAGAGAAATGGGGGAGGAGGACTGAGAGGCAGCTGAAAGCATATGGAGGGTGACTTGGGGCTAAGGGGGTGGGCGTGGGGGGATCAGGATAAGAAGATAGGAAGGAAGAACTTGAGGCATGAAATCCTCGTTGGAAGCAGATGGGATTAGAGATGAGAGTGAGAGACAGCCAGAGGGAGGAAGGGGTACCTTTCTGCTTCTCTGAGGCCCCTCAGCCAGAGGGTTATGGGAGGGGGACCTGATAGCCCTTCAGCGCAGCTCACAACTACAACGGCTGCCTCACCTTTCCTGCGGTTCCCTCCATCTAGTGCTGACGGTCTTCCCACATCCCTACCTGCATTTCTGACCCTCACATAGCATCTTACAGTTTGTCTCTGCCTTTTCTCCTCTCTTTTCCCATATCTTCTGTATGTCCCTCTCTGCCTCCATCTTTTTCTAACTCTCCATTGGTGTCTGTCTCCCTACGTGTATGTCTCTAGGCTTCTATTTCTCTCTGTTCATCTCTCCATCTGTTTGTCTGCCTCTCACCTTCTCCACCTATTGCCTTTTCTTGGTCTCTGTAGTCCCTCCCGATGGAAACCGCCCAGGATCTGAACCCGTATTCCCTTCTCTGGGAAAGAGAAGCTGTCTGTGGGCCCGGACCCGACCTGGCCATTGCCCCGTGGCCAGCTCCAGCTCCGGAGACCTGGGTGACTCTGGGCGCCCCGGGACCAGCTAGGAGTCCAGGGGCTCCGTGGACGCCAGGCCCCCATAGAGGCCTGATACCGCCCAGAGCCACTCTCACCCAAAGCCCTGAGCCTCGGTTGCTAAGCCCGGTCCTCCGCTACGAAAGACAGCACTGGCCTGGCCCCCGCAGCCAGCGGCCCAAGGAGCCAGAGCAGAAAGGCCTGCCTGAAGGTTGCCACAAACTGTGCTGAGGTCCCGCAAATCCAGCTGCCTTCCAGGTCCAGAGACAGTGAACAGAGTCCCGGGGTTGGGAGAGGAGGGCAGAGCGCCTAGGAGTTTGGAAGAACCTGAAAGGGAGGGATCTTAAGGAGGGGTGGGGCCTCAAGGTGGGAAGAGGTTCAGTCTAGAGGTTGAAGAACCTGCAGGTGTAAGGTGCCTATAGCAGCGGAACCCACTTGGAGGGAACCAAGGAGATACAGTAGAGACGGGGCCTCAGAGGAGCCAGAGCTGATACATAAGGCAGGTAGGTCCTGCACGAGCCTTAGAGGACAGGGATGAAAGATAAGGAGCCAGAGCCTGGAGGGACAGGTCTGTGGATACCACGGCCACATGAGTGGGGTGGACGGGAAAGGCTGGGAGGTGTTAGTGGGGCAGTATTTGATAGGGGCTGGATGGGGTCTGGTAATACGAGGCAGGGGGGTGGCACCTGGTGGTGAAGGAAGAAGGGTCTTGCGTGGAAGTGGCAAGACCAAAGAGGCCCAGAAAGGACCACAGCCTGGGATACCCTGGGCCTGATGGGCACCTGGGCCGTAAAGGTTGTGTGTGCCACTGCTGCTGATATGCCTGCTCGTGCAGCTTTGAGTTTGAGGCCAGGGCCCTGCGAGGGCTGTGTGCATAGTGCTGGTGGTCCACCCTCACCTTGCTTCCTGGGAGGTCTTCAGTCTGGTGGCTGCAAAATGTCTGCCACTGAGGCACTCAAGCAGGCAGTGTTGCAGTTCTGCTACCATTGAGGCCTTGAAGCCACTGGGAGGTCAGGGACTCTGTACTTCCGCCCCAAGGAAGCAATTTTGGATAAGAACATAACCTCTTTTTAATGGCTTGCACAGAAAAGACCGTTCTTAGGTCTCCCATGAGGCCATTGGTACCCCAGTGGTGACGATATTTGTCTCGTATGTAGGGGTCTGCATGGAAGAAACAGTGTTTGGGGCTAAAGTCCATCCAGAAAAATCTCTTTCCCGTAACCACCCCCCACCCCAATATGAAAACTTTCTGGTTATTTTATGGTTGCCCTTAAAAAAATTACAGGGGCACTGGGTGGCTCAGTCGGATAAGTTTCTGACTTTGGCCCAGGTCATGATCTCACAGTTCGTGAGCTGGAGCCCCACATCAGGCTCTGTGCTGACAGCTCAGAGCCTGGAGCCTGCTTCAGATTCTGTGTGTCCTCTTTGTTCCTCCCCCACTCACGCTCTGTCTCTCTCTCTCTCAAAAATAAACATTAAAAAAATTACAACACAGACCCCTCATGGAGCACAAGTATCTCTGTGATACAGAAGAGACTGACACAGGGCATCTTCCTCAAGAAAGCTGGGTCTCTCGGACACCTACTTCCATCCCAGGTTCACAGGCCACACAGAGGGAGACTACCTTCATAAATGGGTTGACTGGTATCCAGAAAGCCAGAATTTATTGTGAGGCCAGATTTTCCAGCCTTGGCAATGGGGGCATGGGAAGGAGGGGCCAGGGTATTGGTGTGCATGTGAGGGTAAGGGGTACAAGACGCAGTACTATACCCCGCCCCCCAGCAATCCTTCTGTTCACTCACTTCTTTCCCAAGCCTATTGCCCTGTTTGCTTATGATTCATCACCAGGCCCCCACATACCCTTATTCATGTACCTATTCATATCTTGATTCATTCCCCCTCCTGCTCATTCATCCCACAAATATTTAGTAGAGCGCCACTCTCTGTGGGATTCCAAATCCTACAGCTTCTGAGTCCCTGAAGAGGGCTCTGTCCCTTGTCCTTAAGGAGGGGCTCCCATGGGTGACCCAAGGAATACATACACAGGCATTTCAAAACTGGCTTTAAATACTCATCAGGGCGCCACGAAAAGGGGATGGGGTGAGAACTTGTTACATGTGAGTATGGGGTTGGGGTGCCCTGAGAGAGAAGGGGACCCATCCGTCAGGGCAGCTGGGGTGCCCCACCCCCACCCTGGGACAAGGAAGCAGAGTAGAAGCCCTCTCTGGAGGGTCCCAGGGCCAACTGGGAGCCAGCCCTCCCTTCGAGGTAGATCATCTGGGAGGGAACGGAGGAGGGGCTCCCATGGTGGTGATGAGAGGCAGTCACTTCCTCAGTGGTACTGCTGATAGCTGGGATAGCCTGGGGCTGGGGTACCCTCCTTAGGGGGCAGCTGGCTGGGGTCCTCCAGGAACGGGGGTGCTGGAGAGGATAGAATCAGGTAAGAGTGAGAAGCAGTGCACAGGCAGAGCAGAGCATTCTGCCCCTCTCCCTGATCAGCATGCACCAGGTACTCACCATTGCGGAACTGCTGGGCAGTGTAGCGAGTGAGGAGGATGCCAACACCCTCTATGAGGGCCAGCAGGATGCCCCCCATCATTGCTGAGCCCACCATGGCCAATGGGCCACCTGGGAGAGTGAAGAGGCAGGGAGAAAAAGGTGAGGGCAGGCGGAACAGGGCGGAAGGGGCTGGGGCCGGGGGCCGGGGCACTCACTGCGGGCAGCCAGCACAGCCCCAGTCAGTGCTCCACTGGTGATGGAGTTCCAGGGATCTTCCTTGCCCCGCAGCCGCACCAGGCCACAGTCGATGGTGGAGAACAGGCCCCCCCACACGGCAAAGCTACCTGCAGGGAGACCAAGGCCTGATTAATGTTCCTGAGGAATCCCAAGAATCCACAGCACAGGGTCTGGGGACCTCCAAGGCCTGAATGCTCTGGCAATGAAAGGGGAGAAAAACCCAAACACAAAGACAGATGAGTAAACTCCTACAGGATATTCCCCCTCTGCCATCATGACTGCTCCTTCTTCAAGTGACCCCTAATCGTCAGCAACATTCCCTTTTACATTTGTAGGGGTCTAAAGTGTTTGGAAGCAAATTTTTCTTCTCTATGACTTTTAAGAAAACCACTTTGATCTTCCTAACCATCACACAGAGTTGGGAATTCTGATCTTGGTTTAAGGGAGAAGAAAACAGGTTAGGAAAGCCAGTTAATATGATAGTTAAAGGCCTTACTATGTGCCAGGACCTGTTCTAGGCACAGCACGTTATTTGACTTCTGAAGTCTTAAATTCGTTCATATTATTCAAGTGCTTAGCAGAGCAACCGGCACTCAGCAAGTACTACGTAAACTACAGAAATTATGAAACAACTTAGGTGGTTATTGCTATCATCATCCCCATGTTACAGATGAGGTTTGGAGAGGTTAAGCCATGAGCCCAAAGTCATACATCAGGGAAAATCCAGGGACTGGATTTAAACTCCAGAATTCACATTCTCACCCCCTCCAAAACATCACTGACCCAGAAATCCCCAGGTAGAGTTGGGGCTGGAATCTGTACTCCAAATTTGCAGTCTAGACCCAAAGGAGCAACCACCCCCAACTTGGCATCACATCTCTTATGTCTCTCCAAGCCTCTCACCTCCAATCTGGGGGGCTCGGATCCTCACAGCGTTGACACTACCTCTCAATCGGTGCCGTATTCCCTGGGAAAAGTGAGGAGTTGGGGAGTCAGAATAGGGATGAGGTCCCTGGCACACAGGGTTTCTAGCTTTTAAGAGAGGGAGAGTGATGGATTAGGGGTATCAGGAGTAGAGATGTGGAGAAGTGGCCAAGAACTAGGAGGCTGGGGAGCACTCTAATATGGGTGTCCTCAGACCAGCGCTGGGAAGTTCTCATTTGTTCAATGATTACTAGCACCTGTGTGCCAGGCACCATGCTGTATGCAGGGATAGTGAATGAGACAGACCTTAGCCCCTGCCCCCTCAGAACTCACGTTATAGTGGGAGACAGATCCCTAGCAGAGGTACAGATAAACAAGATGCTTTAGACAGCAATACATACTCTAGAGGAAAGAGGATCAAGAAATATGATAGGGGTGCCTGGGTGGCTCAGTTGGTTGAGCACCCGACTTCAGTTCAGGTCATGATTTCATGGTTTGTGCGTTCGAGCCCCGCGTCAGGCTCTGTGCTGACAGCTCAGAGCCTGGAGCCTGCTTCGGACTCTGACTCCCTCTTTCTCTGCCCCTCTCCAGCTTGCACTCTGTCTCTCTCTCTCAAAAATAAATAAAACATTAAAATTTTTTTAAAAAAAGGAGATACGATGACAACTGAGGGGTTAGGAAAGGACTCCAAAGGAGGGGGCATTTGTGCTGAGGTTTTGAGGATGAGAACAGGAAACTTGGGCAAGGATCCAGGAAAGAGTCCCAGGAGTTGAGGGGAGGGATAGGACTAGATATGTAAATTGCAGGGACCTAGGCAAATGGATGGCCTTTAAAGCCATGAAATTTGAGAAGATCTTGGGAGAGGGTGGTCAGAGAACGAGAGAGAACTGATTAGGTTAAATTAAAAGCATTTTCAGGGTGCCTGGCTGGCTTGGTCAGTAGAGCACGCAGTGCTGGATCTGAGGGTGGGTCATGAGTTCGAGCCCCATGCTGGGCATTAAGCCTACTTAAAATAAATGAATGAATGAATGAATGAATAAATAAAAGCATTTTCTTAACTTTAAGGCTGTCCTTCTCCTGCCAGTTAAACTCCTGTCACTTCCCCGTACAGGTTTCTGACCCAGAATTCGCCTCTGGGTAAAATCTTTCTGGCTTTGCACAGTTGGGATTTGGTAATGATCGTTTTGACAGTGCAGCATTTCTACAGAGGAGCTCCAGTTGGGTTGCGGGGAGAAGGGGTGGTGTTGAGGGATATGGGGCCCTGTCTGCAGTTCTCCCCAAATCGCATATCCTGGAGCCAGGCAGGGCACACAGTAGGTGAGCAGGCACCATAACGAGTTAAGTGCATACGACTGGCAGCTCCAAGCAGTTTTCAGAGCAATATCACGTGTGGACAGGGAAGGACCCCCTGCACCACCCACGGAAGGCCACAACTCACGACAGGGGCGTTGCGGAAGCCCTTGATGGCCTGGAAAACTCCGCCGCCGATGACGCCCATAGTGAAGGCTCCACCGCAATCGTCCACAATTCGCCATGGGCTGCAAGCCAGAAGGGGAAGATGGGGTTAAGCGAGCCCCTCGACCCCCGCCAGGTCACATGGACTCTTTCCAACTGGGAGAAACCAAGTCACCCGAATGAGAAGCAGCACTTCGGATAATGAGATTATTTTCCCCCTCATTTATGCAAGAAATGGTGCAAAAGGGGAAAAGTATTAGTCTTTGCCCTGTCCGCACCTCCCCCTATAGCCAACTAAGGAATCTGCCAACTGCTTTACTACCATCAAAAGATTAAGTGAACTCATACAAGCAGAGTGGGCGCGTGTAAATCAGCGTTACGTGTTAATTTGCTAATGTTATTAAAGCAGGAAATGGCCTCACCCCCGTCTCCGACAATGAGCACGTCCAACCAAACCCCGCCTCCTTCCCTCCTTTTTTTAACCGGCTGCAGCTGGTAAAAACCAAGAGCGGACCGTGGGGAGGATCCAGCTTGTCCACAATAGGCTCACCCAGGCCCCGCCCCCAACAACTTAAGAGACGGGGGAAAAGCCACGCGTGGCAACCCTGGGGATTTCCGCTCGACACCGCGCCACCCCTCGGCCGGAATGGACTCGGCCCGCGTGTCTCTTTTAGTTAACAAAGAGGGACTGGGGAGATACGGAGTCGAGGGAAACGTGGAGTGGTTGGTCCTGCACGGCATCTTCTCCAGGCACATGCCTGTGGCTCCTCTTAACGGAGCCCGCGTGGGAGGAACGAAACTGGGGGAGCGGAAGGATACCACAAATGTCTCAGAGTCTCCCCAGCTGGGATGTGGCGCGGTGGGGCCAGCACCTCTCCCGCCCGCCTCCCCCAGCTGGCCGTGGCGCCGCGGCAACAGTCCCGAGGCCTGTGCCCATCGCCGTACCAAGGCTCCCGAGCGTACTCCTCCATGGCGCCGGCGTCTGGCCGCGCAGTCTGGCTAACACCTGGCCCGGCCACGCCCCCACTGTAAACGCACACAGGCGCCCGAGCTTGCCACCTATTCCAAGACAGCGATTGGGTCGCTTTGCCGCTCGTCACGACAGGGTCACACTGTCATTGGCCACCCAGGTTTGCGTCATCTGCACTGCAACCCGAGCGTCGTCCAGTTACTCCAAGGCTCGGGGAGAGACGAGCTCGTTCTGTGCTTTGGGAGAAGGCAGTCGTATGGCCCTGGCGGTCTTAGTGGCGACAAGAGAGAGGCGGCCGGTCTGACAGCCTTCCGCTACTCGCGTGACTGTATTGGTAATGTCGGGGTGGGCGTATTTTTTGGAGCTGGAGGAAGTGCTGCGCTTTGCTCCCCCATCCCCAGCGCTTTGGTTCCTCCTACCCAGCAGTCTTTGGGGGAAGTTGGGTGAGCCCATTTCTAGGGCGCGGGTGAACCGAGCTTGGCCCCTTCGGCGGTGGGCGGAGCCTGGGCCCGGGAGAGCTATACTGGGTCCTGGAACACCCAGCCTGGAGGGAAGGGTTGGTGAGTTTTGGTGGCATTGCCACCTATCTTCCATCTTTTAGCACGTAGATTCCATCCACCCAGCTATTGGTGCAGGTGGGTGTGAGCACATGCCGGGAGGAGGCGCTTGGTTTTAGGATTTGGATTTGAATCCTCATTTGAGCTGTTTTTTGGTTGGTTTTTTTTTTTTTTTTTTTTTTGCCTGCATGTCCGTCCATCCTAGGTCCATCTGCTATCCGCTATGCCGCTGCCTGTTGCACTGCAGACCCGACTGGCCAAGAGAGGCATCCTTAAACATCTGGAGCCTGGTGAGCGAACTAAGAGCAGATGGGCCTACCATGTGCCAGGCTTGACAGGCACTTTGTTGTTGATACTTCCACTTGATACCTAGCATGGGCCTACCGCGAACCAATCAGTAGGGTGGCAGGCATTTCACTGATAACAATATGGGTTCCTGGTGTCCATTCCTATTTCATCCTTAATACTGGCACCTAATGGCACGTGCAGTCCATCAAAAAATCCGTGGAAGTGATTACAAAGTATGTAACGCTAAGGGCAGCTGACAAGGGTAATAGGATAATAAGATACTGATACTTTGTTCTTTATCTTACTGGTCGATACCACTATCTCAGACCTATTGTGGCGCTAGTAGTGATCTATACCTTATTGGTCACCATATCAGTAGCTGACCTGTATTTGGGGCCTAAGTGTTTGGTATACACATTATGGTTAACAGTATAAAATAATGATAGGAACTATCATTTACACGCTTACTCTGCTGCTGCTAATGTTTACACCTCATTGTCAATAATAGTAAAAGCTGATATTTGTTTTGGGCTGCAGTGTGCTAGGCACTGGAAAGTACATCTTATTTTCATCTTACTGATAAATGACATCTGTCACCAGCGAATGTGTGCCAGGCATAGATCTTGTGGTTAACAATACTGATAATGATCATTGATCATCTATTTTAAGCCTATTGAGTACCAAGTCTTGTGCTGATGGTATATATATCTTACTAATAATACTGATGCTTACAGCTGACATCTTTGGGCCTATTGTGTGACAGGCAGTATGCTGTTGCTGACATATACATTTCATCGTTAGTTATATCCACAGCTGAAATGTGTGGTAGGCCTACTGAGGGTCACATACTGAGCTGACAACCTACACCTTTTTTTATTTTACTGATAGTGACAACTGTTGGCAGGCCTACTGTGTGTCAGGCCTAGGAACTGAATGGATTCAGAGCAGTGTTTGGACAGATCCCTTGCTATCCAGACCTGCTACTCAATATACAGAGTCCGAGGGGCGCCTGGGTGGCTTTGTCAGTTGGGTGTCTGACTTCAGCTCAGGTCATGATCTCATGGCCTGTGAGTTCGAGCCCCGCGTCAGGCTCTGTGCTGACACCTCAGAACCTGGAGCCTGCTTCAGATTCTGTGTCTCCCTCTCTCTCTGCCCTTCCCCTGCTCATGCGCTCTCACTCTTTCTCTCTCTCTCTCTCAAGAATAAACACTAAAAACATTTTTAAAAAAGGATTAAAAAAATACACACACACACACACACACACATACACACATACACACATACACACAGGGTCCGAAACTCTGTATTTGCCAAGCTTGGGAGCTGAATAAATTTGGACTATTTTCAGCTAAACCCCTTACTTTGCAAGCTCATTTTACCCAAATAGATTTGGATAGCATGGTGTCACGTGCTTCCTGAACTCAGGAACTAGAGGATACATTTGTTTTGATGAATCCCTATCTAAATTCTGAAACCAGATAGGTTTGGGTGACAGTATCAAATTTCAAATCTTATCTGAAGCCAGAAACAAAGGATTTAGGTAAACTTTTTTGCAAATCTTCAGATTTGGAATGTGAGTGACATCTGCCACAGCAGGTGAGATGCGGAACACACACGTGTGTGTGCACACACACACATGGTCCATGTGAATCTGAGTGTCTCACCAGGCTCTGACTGTAGGATGAGAATCCCTCTGGCCCTTACTGCTTTTTCTGTCCTGCCAGAACCAGAGGAAGAGATCATTGCTGAGGACTACGATGATGATCCTGTGGATTATGAGGCCACCCGCTTGGAGGGTCTGCCACCAAGCTGGTACAAGGTGTTTGACCCTTCCTGGTGAGCCTGGGGGACTCGTGGGGGGGGTGCTGACTTCTGACTTCACCCTTCCTGTGCTGTCCCTGGCCTTGGGGTAAATGGGGAACACAGGGAAGAGGTTTGGGGGTCCTCCCTCCGGGGTCCTGACATGGGGCAGGTCTAGGCAGAGATCGGGGAAGACAAGAGTTGAGGCTACAAGGAGAGGACATCTGTGCTCACTCCTTCCCTCCCTCTTTCCCTCCCCTCCTTCTCTCCTTCCTTCCTTCCCACTGCCCTGTAGTGGGCTCCCTTACTACTGGAACGTGGACACAGACCTCGTGTCCTGGCTCTCCCCACATGACCCCAACTCGGTCGTTACCAAATCTGCCAAGAAGCTCAGGAGCACTAATGCAGGTGAGTTGATAGATCCAAGGGTGCCTCACATGCTTCTGCAGCTCTCACAGAGGGGTCAGGTAAATGATTGTGGATCAAGAAGGGGCAGGTGAGGCAGGCAGGCCCAACCCCCGGCAGGGGAGGTTGTTGAAGGCAAAGGCTGCTGGGTCCCGAGTCATTTCAAGGATTTTGCGTTCCCAGACACTGAGGAGAAGTTGGATCGGGGCCACGAAAAACCAGAGCGGGGCCACGAAAAACCAGAGCGGGGCCACGAAAAACCAGAGCGGGGCCACGAAAAACCAGAGCGGGGCCACGAGAAGTCTGACAGAGATCGAGAGCGTGGTTATGACAAGGTGGAAAGAGAGAGAGAGCGCGACAGGGATCGGGATCGTGACCGCGGGTATGACAAAGTAGACCGGGAAGAGAGCAAAGAACGGCGCCATCATCGCCGAGAGGAGCTGGCTCCCTACCCCAAGAGCAAGAAAGGTAAGCAGAGCAGCAGGACCAGGAGTCGGGGAAGGCAAGTGAGGCACCACAGGTGAGCCGCGTAAAGGAAGTCCTCACTTTGCTCATGCGACTGCCTGAACCTGGGTCCTGCGCCAAGGTGCTGCCATGGCAGCCATATGCTCCATTCCTTCCTGGGATGAGGGAGCTTGGTGATCAGGCGCTCCTTCTGCCTCCACTGAAGATCTCACTCTTTCACCTATTTCCACAGTGGCGAGCCGGAAGGATGAAGAGTTAGACCCCATGGACCCCAGCTCATACTCGGATGCACCTCGGTAAGTGACAACGCCTCATGAGCCTTCCTTCTCTTTCCTCGTGACTTACTTGTGTCGATGACCATTCCTTTTCTCCTGTCTCCTTTCCCCATTTTTCAGTTGTTGGGAGTTGGGGAGAGTGCCTACCACAACCCACATTCCCAACCGCTGACCCATATTCCCTAACCCTTGTCACCCCCAGGGGCACATGGTCAACAGGACTCCCCAAGCGGAATGAGGCCAAGACGGGTGCAGACACAACAGCAGCTGGGCCCCTCTTCCAGCAGCGCCCCTACCCGTCACCAGGGGCTGTGCTCCGGGCCAATGCTGAGGCCTCCCGAACCAAGCAGCAGGACTGAGCCTCCCCGCCACCCTACCACCCTGGGGATTTTTAATAAAGGCTTTTCAATGGATTGTGACCATGAGACCTGAGTGCTTCCTTCCCGTGCACTTTTGAGGCTTCCCAACCCAAACTGGCAAGATGCAAAACACATTTTATTTGTAAAAACTCACCTAAGAAAGTGCGGGAGTGGCAGGGATAGGGGGGTGGGGATGGGGCCGGAGGCAGTGGTGGGTTCCTTCCGTGCCCTCATTACCAGAGTTTGGCCGTGTTAGCCTTGCGTGGGGGTGGGGGGTGGGGCCATGGAGGGTTCAGTGTCTACCTCCCCCCACCGCTAATACTGATCAGAGTTTGGTCCTGGCTGGGCCAGGGCAAGAAGGGAGAACGAGGCCAGCGTCTTCAATCCCAGCAGCTACGAACCCTTCACCTTGGTGAGCAACCTGTGGTGGGAACGGGGAGGAAAGAAAAACACAGAGAGCTGGGGTGGGCTGGCAGGCCGGTGTCCTGAGCAAGCGAGGGTGACAGTTGTGAGACTGGTAGTTCCTGGGGTTAGTAATAGAGCCCCCGCAGAGTCCCCTGGGTCAGAAAGCTACACGTGGACTAAATAAATACAACATCTTTATTTGGCATTGGGTATCCTGACATTGTTCATTACAGTTCCTTAGAAAACAACCAAAAAATCAGAACAAATTAATCAAAAATAAAGATCCAATGACCCTATTTACACATAACAAAGACAGCCCAGGCATCTCCCACGCGTGCATGTGCGCACGCAAATGCACGCACGCACGTGCACACACATCCTGGGAGACAGTTAAGGGGTTAATAAGCTTTGAGGAGTGCAGGGGCAGGTTCCACATTCCAGCCATTTTTAAGACACCCTTGGCCCTGTTACAAAGTAAGGGTGCCTCATACAGCCAGTGTGTATCAAGAGTGTGGTTGGCAGCTTAATTTTCCCTCTCAGAAAATAACCCTGCGTCCAGCAACTGACAGTGTCTTAGGTTCAGTGAGATTCAGTCACCCCAGTGACCTCGCCTGCCTGCTTTTCCCACACCCTGGATCATTAATTACCCGATTACACCACAAATTCCCAAACCTGTAAAAAACCGATGGCCCCCTGCTGCACCCTCCCCTGGACCAGGCAAAAAATCTCAGCTCCTACCCCTTCCTCCCCGGGGTGCTCACAACAGGCCCATTTTTCAAGGGTTTCCTGTCAGGAAAGCTGCCCCAAGGCCACACACAAAAAAAGACTGAGCGGCTAACACCATCCATTGTGGTTGTGAGGGAGGCAAGAAGGCCTCAAGCCATGGGACGCTGAGCCCCACAGATCAGCATCTGTCACTAAAGAGCTGTAGGATTTTTGTCCAATTTGTCCTTACAAAGGTGGAGGGATTGCTGGGAGGGACTCTCCCAGTCATGGAAGACAGGACGCCTCTGGCTAAGGGCAGGCAGACAAAAACAGGCCTTGAATGACAATACTGCCAACCTGGTCCCCAAGGGGTTAACTTGGGGCAAAGGAGGCAGCTCTTAAGAACCCCCTCCAGGGGAGGGGAAGGTCAGTCTACAAGGAAGGGTTCATGTGATACCCTGCCCAGTTCTACGCCCCTCCAGAAGTCTCCATGACCCGGGAGAAAAGACTCGTCCAACCCCAGAGGAGCCAGGCCCAGTGGCGACTCAGGTCCTGCAGATGCCCAACACCCTCCACCCGGTCCCCCTCCCTGTCTCCCCCCACCACCACCAGCCCTCACTTCACCAGCACTGACTTTGGCAGAAAGGGCTCCGTGCTGAGGTCTCCACGATGGGAAGACAGCTTCGGTGGCGGCGGCTGCCCTGGAGGCTGCTGGTGAGTGCAGGGCCCGGAGGTGGAAGTGGAGGCAGAGGTGGAAGCTATGGCTTTGGCTGCACCTCGGGGAAGGCTGTAGAGGTAGACGGCACCGATGACCAGCCCAGCGCCAAGGGCAAACAACGGGTCCACATGGAAGCCAAAAAGGCGGATGGAGGCAACAGTGGACAGCACGATGGACAGGGAGGTGGCAAAGCCCTTGAGGATGTTGTCGGCGTACTTGACGACAACAGCCACCAGCAGCCCGCCAAAGGCCTGGTTGAGCACCACGCCCCAGACAGCAGGTGTGTACCCGAAAAAGAAGCCACGGCGGGCCACGGCAGTGCCCTCAGCCCACCAGAGCCCCACCAGGCCCAGGGCTGTGCCGAAGAGGCCCAGCTGCAGGTTGCGCAGCCACACCGAGCCTGAGCTGCCCTTGAGGATCTTCTCGAAGTAGACACCTGCGAATCCCGAGGACAGACACGAGGCCACTACAGCTGCTAGGCCCGCCCCAGGGTTCTGATCCAGCGGCCGAGGGCCCCCACCACCGGCTTGCTGTGCCTGGACGATGGCGACGCCAGTGAAGAGGAGCAGCAGGGAGGCCCACTGTAGCCGGGAAAGGCTGCGGTTCAGCATGAGCACGGAGAACAGTGCTGTGGTCAGGATCTTCAGCTGGTACGTCACCTGCGAGCAGTATGTGGAAGGCACTAAGGGGTGTTCCCAACCCCCGACACGTGCACAATGGAGGGACGGGGTGGGACAGACAACAATAAAAATATCCAGCCACTGGCCACTGACTGGCATGCAGCATGACATGCCTCCCAGAAAGTCCACAGCTGTGGAAGTCCCGGGCCACACCCAGGTCGACATCCCAACCCCATTTTCTGGCTGTGTGATGAGGAACAAAGCACTTGCCCTGTCTTGGCCCAGACATGATCTATAAAACACAGCTGTTGTATGTGAACCACTTCCCACGGTAGGTAAAGAATGGGCAACAGGCTCTTTGACGAGGGCGTTCATGATAAATATGTGCTGAAACAAACAAATCCACCACAATGACATCAGCAAACGTTTTGTGTGCCAGTGTGGGTCTAAGTACTTTGCATGAATCCATTCACTTAATGCTCATGTATGAAGTGGGCACTATCGTAACGTCCAACAGAAAGAGGAGAAAACTAATTAAGGCACAGAGAGGTTAAGTGATTTTCCCAAGATCACACAGCTGGAAAGTAGCAGAGCTGGCATTTGAACCCAGGCAGCCTGGCCCCAGAATCCAGGCTCTTCAACCATTTTCCAAGGCCGAAAGCTCACCTATTGCCAACCAAGGGCACTTCCTGGGCATCATTTCTTTTAGCTGTCCCAGCCTCCTGGCGAGGCAGCATTCCCATTCTCAGTTCTCACAGATGAAGAAACTGAGGTTGAGGGAGAGCCAAGGCCATTTCAAAGGTGACACGGCTCCTGCTCTCTGCAGCCCTCCCTTGCCAGCAGCACACATCCCCCACCCTGGCCAGTTCATCCGAGGCCATGCTGGGCATGGGGCTCACCTGGAAAGTGGCAGCTGGCAGGTTGGAGATGGCAACATACTGGAGGTTATTCTGCAAGGTGTAGATGAGAGACGGCACTGCGAGCTTGAGTGTGTCCACATACTGCACCAGGACAGCCTCGTGGAGGAAGAGAGCCAGGTGCTTCACGTTACCTGGGTGGGGTGAAACACAGCCCCTTTTAGCACTGACTACACCAAAGAAGAAGATCCTCTGAGGGCCAGGACTGGGCCTTGGCCTGTGTCTCCCAGCCCCCTGCTGACTCCCTGAGGGCCATTATGAGGTCTGTGTTATCAGTTTCCTGACAGTACAACCATGTCCCTAGCGGGTGTCTCAGGTACCAGTTTGATGGACACAAAACAATCATCCTTAACACTGCGCCTGAGAATCAGAGACCATATTCACTCAGCTTACAGCCTACCTCTGTGGCAGAGTCCCATTCAGGGCAATCTCAGTAAATGTCTGTACAAGGAAATAATGAGCATGAACTAGCTTGTGAAGCAGAAACCTTAGGAGTATGAAAGCAAGACTGTTTACCAGAGGGGAAGTTTTAGACTCGACTTTTACACTTATCCTAGCTCCTCACTGGCTGGCGAACTGCCTGAGGGCAGGGGCCACCTCCCAGTTAGACACTTCTGTCAGCCCCACACACAATCATGTGGTTGCCCTTGCCCCAGGGAAGAGTGGAAGCTTGACTATTAAGCAGAAAGTCTGTTTGGGATCTGCTCCCACCAATACATGAGAACACCTTCCTGTGTCATAAGGCCTTTGCAAAGCTCACCCCATTTTTTTTCAGTTCATCTTTAAAAAAATAAAAGATTTTAGGGGTGCCTGGGTGGCTCAGTTGGGTGCCTTCAGCCGAAGGGTCCAACTTCGGCTCAAGTCATGTTCTCATGGCTCGTGGGTTCGAGCCCTGCGTCGGGCTCTGTGCTGACAGCTCAGAGCCTGGAGCCTGCTTCGGATTCTGTGTCTCCACCTCTCTCTGCCCCTCCCCCACTTGCAGTCTGTCTCTCTCTCAAAAATAAACATTAAAAAAAATTTTTGGGGGGGGCGCCTGGGTGGCGCAGTCGGTTAGGCGTCCGACTTCAGCCAGGTCACGATCTCGCGGTCCGGGAGTTCGAGCCCCGCGTCAGGCTCTGGGCTGATGGCTCGGAGCCTGGAGCCTGTTTCTGATTCTGTGTCTCCCTCTCTCTCTGCCCCTCCCCCATTCATGCTCTGTCTCTCTCTGTCCCCAAAATAAATAAAAAACGTTGAAAAAAAAATTTTTTTTTAATACCAGCCCTATGAGGGCAAGATGCAGACTGCATTGCTAACGCATCCACCTCCACAGCTGGAGCAGGGCCTGCTGCAGTGAGCACTTGAACTGTCTCAGAGTCAATCAAAAACAGAGCAGATGGCCTGGCAGGGCATTATGTTAAGGGAAAGAAGTTAGACCAAGAAAGAGAAATACTGTATGATTTCATTTATTCGTGGAATGTAAAAAAAAAAAACAAACAAAAAAACAGACAACAAAAACAGCCTCAGGGAACTGGTGGTTGTCAGGGCAATGGCGGGGCGGATGGGCGGAATAGGTGAAGGGGATTAAGAGGTACAAACTCCCAGCTATAAAATAAATAAGTCACGGGATGAAAAGTACAGCATAAGGAATGTAGTCAATAATATTATAACAACATTGTATGGTGACAGATGGTAACTACACTTACCACAGTGAACACCGTGTAATATACAGAATTGTTGAATCACTATGTTGTACACCTGAAACTAATAGAATATTACAGTTGCCCCTTGAGCAACCAACAGGAGGTTGGGGCACCAACCTCGTGCAGTCAAAAATCCATGTATAGAGGGGCCTGGATGGCTGTCTGTTGGGCATACAACTTCGGCTCAGGTCATGATCTCACAGTTCCTGGGTTCGAGCTCTGTGTCTGCCTCTGTGCTGACAGCTCAGAGTCTGGGGCCTGCTTCAGATTCTGTCTCCCTTTCTCTCTGCCCCTCCCACTTGTGCTCTCTCTCTCTCTCAAAAAAAAAAACATTAAATGTTTTTTAAATCCACGTATAACTTTTGATTTCCCCCAAACTTAACTCCAATAGCCTACTGTTGACTGGAAGCCTTATCGATAACATAGTCAATTGATACGTATTTTGTATGTTAATATGTATTATATGCTGTATTCTTACAATAAAGTAAGCTAGAAAAAAAATAATAAGGAAAATGCATTTTCAATACTGTAGTGTATTTATAAGAAAAAAAACTTGGGGCACCTAGGTGGTTCAGTCGGTTAAGCATCTGACTTCGGCTCAGGTCAAGTTCTCATGGTTCCTGAGTCCCGCCCGCATTTAGCTCTGTGCTGACAGCACGGAGCCTGCTTGGGATTCTCTCTCCCTCCTTCCGCCCCTCCCCAACTCGTGTGCTCTGTTTCTCTCTCTCAAAATAAATAAATAAACTTAATTTAAAAAATATACTGAGGGCAGAGCTAGATCATACATCTATATCCTTTACACACGCAAGGCCTTTATAGAGAAATGATTGGTAACGTTTTAAAGGAGGGCTTTAAATTAGTAGATAAATCCACCTTACAGGAAATACAGAGGATAAAAGAACATGTTAAATGATACACAGGGAGGCAGCCAGCAAAATCCAGGCCACCCAAAATCTACAAGACATACAACCTGCTCTCTTCAACAAATTAACTGCATATCAAAAAGAGCTGGAGGGGAGCCCTGAGGTTGACAGATCTAGAAGCCATCAACCAACTACAAGATACTGACCATATATAAACCTGACTGAGACAAATTCTTAAGACCTGTTAGGATATTTGAGAAACCATTATAAATGTGAACACTTGACTGGATATGTGATTATTTTATTAACTTTAAAAATTATTGATTTTCTGGTGTATGATTTTTAGATATCACAGTAATTTTTTTAATGTACAAAAATATTTATTCAGGACTGTAAGGGGGGATTTACTGCAAAATAATACTTACTTCATGTGTGACATACTGTAGTATAATAAGGCAGGGGGTGGGTACGTGGGCAGACATGTAGACTGGCAGTGAGTGGATAATCACTGATGCTGTTTAATGGTAGAGTGGTCATGGGTTGATAATTGATGAATCTGGGTGATGGGTACATGGACATTTTATTACTACCTCGGATTTTGTGTATGTTTAACATTATCCATAATGTAAAGTTAAAGGGAAATAACTGAATCACTATGTAATGGTCACCTGATACCTTATGGGCACAGATGGTCTCACTCCTACAGTCCACACAGGCCAGCTCCCAGGGGATTAGGGATATAAAAGTGTGGGTGCAGCTACTCATACCTGGAGGGACAAGGCAGCTTAGCTACACATATATATTCTCCAGGCAATTTCACGGACACAGTGATACTCCTCCAGCAAACCCGAAACTCCCCCAGCAAACCCTCCATGTGGGGATGGGTACACACCCACACAGTCCCACCCGCCAACTCCAGTGCAGCACCCCCTTTCTGGTTCATACCCCTCTTCTGTGCGAAGAGCAGCAGCAGGCAGGTGAGACCTTTGAGCACTTCGGCCATGACCACAGCAGTGGTGGCAAAGAAGCGGTCCCCAGGCAGTGTGCGGGCATAACGGATGCTGAGGATGAGGGAGGCATTCTGGACCACCAGCACAGCTAGGGATATGTATTTGAGGCGCCGGTGAGCTGTGGGGAATGGAATGAGCGAGGGGGAAGAAGGGATCAGAAGCTGCTGGGGCACAGCCACACCACCACCTTCCCCCTCACTCCTTTCTCAACCAGGATCTTCCTAGCCACTTGCCACTTCCTCCCTCTGCCTCCTTCTCCTAACCCAATGAGGGTATGACTCCCATATACTTCTACTGCCTCAACAGGCAGGAAGGGCCACAAAGGGAGAAATGGGCCTCACCCTGTCCAGCCCATACTTGGAATCCTTGGTGACGTATCAGGAAATGGCTGGGGCAGGTTCTGGACACACTCTGGCCCCCTCTCCCCCTCTTCTGTGTGAGAAGCAACTCACGCCCAGACAGAATACCAACTACATTCTCAACATTTGAGTGCTGACTGTCTGCCTATCACTGGGCTAAAGGATTTTATATGCATTACCTCAACAGACCTCTATATTGCTCTGATCTCTGAACGAGCTACAAGGATTCCATTCTATGGATGAGCAAACCAAAGACTTATATGAAATGATGCTTCTATTTAATGAGAGGCTGTCCTATGTAAAGAATGATACCTCGATACAGGGATCACTGTATAAGGCATGTCCACCCCCTAGTAACAGTCTTTCTCCCATCTAAAATATCATTTCATCCCCTTCAACTATGAATGGTCTCTCCAACTCCTACCTTATATGACCACCAGAGTCCACCTGACCCAGAATGGTTTCATAAACATAAGAAATAATTCCTCCACAGTCCCTAGGATTGAACCCCATATAATAAATGGTTATTGCACCAAGAATGGTCTGGTTCCCTCTAGACATAAAGAAATATTTTTCTATACTCCACATGGTCCAGTCATCCTCCAACCACCGCACCACCCCTACCTCCAGCCAAGGAATCATTCCTGTTCTACTCACACTCATAACGAACTCTCCCCGCTATAAAGAAGGGCCCTGCACCCTTAGAAAGTCTTTTCTCTGCCATATAAGGAAGGACCCTCCCACTCCAACCTGCAATAAACTCTACCTCCACTAGGAAGGGCCCCCCCGCAATGGTCCTCTCCCCTTATGACAGACATACCAATCCTCAAAATGGACCCTCTTAAGTTGTGTAAGGAAGGACCCGCCCCACCCTAACTCACAATAGCCCCTATCCCTTTATAAGGAAGAAATCACCACTCTCAGAATAGCTTTTCTCTTCTATAAGGAAGAACTTCCCCACCCTCAGAATGCTCTCTCCCTTCTATAAGGACGGACCCCACCCCCCCCCCCCACACACACTCAGAATGGTCTTAATGATCTTAGCCTCCACCAAAGGGAATAACCCCCCAGGCTCAGAATGATTTCTGCTCTCCATATGCGGAAGGAACCCTCCATCACCTTCAGAATGGTCTCTTCCCCGCCTTCCAACACACTCACGACAGTCCGTTCCGTCCTCCATCCCCCACCCCCCCCCCAACACACATAGGTCGGTCCATATGGGATGCTCCCTCTAGCTTCAGTGAGGAACCTTCCTGACCCCCCAGCGATCTCGACTCTCGCCCCGCCGCCCCTGCTCGGTCACAACCTATCTCACCCGCACTCGCTGTCCCAGGCTCCAACGCCCCCGCGGAGACCGCCCCAGGTCCTGCCGCCGCGGTGGAACCGCCAGACCCAACCGCTGCCATGTTGGCATCTGCCTGGTCCGTCCCCTCGGCAACAGCAGGCCACTTCCGTGTCCCTCACTTCCGCTTCCGGGTCTCTTGGGTGGAGCTGGGACAAGCGAGGGGCTGGCCGGAGCCGGAGGGTTCCTCGTCCGCTCCCGAACAGTGAATCTAAGACCGCGGCCTTGGGATTTCCAGATTTAGTCGGGAACAGGCGGCTGGATCAGTCTCTTGATGGCTCTACAGAGCCTCATTGGCTTATTCCCGTTACCAGACCCGCCCTCATCTTCATTGATCCTGCTTTCCAGATCACCCGCCCATCCTATGTCCTCGTCTCATTGGTTCAGCTGACCCTCTTCTATCTCGGCTCTTTATTGGCACCTTCTACAAGAGGATACCGCCCTTTCCGCATCAAAACTCCTGGGTCCTTTCTGGTTGGACTGAAGTTCCCCTTTCCCCCACCTCCAGCGAGGTCCCGCTTCCTGGAGAGCCCGCGGGCATCTGGGAGGAAAATGAGACTGAAGGGGCGGGGCGGATGTGCGTCAAGTTTCATCAAGCGGATGAAAGCAGAGCGGTAGAGGCCACACAAGTGACAGGGCATAGGAGAATTGAGACTGGAGGATAAATGAGCCCCTATTGAGGGTGCGAAGGAGACCTGTAAGCCAGCAGGTGAGGCGGTGTTCAGGTTAGCTTTTGAAAGAGGGGGAGGGGGCGCACCTGGGTGGCTCAGTCAGTTAAACCAAGCGTCCCACTTCGGCTCAGGTCATGATCTATCTCATGGCTCCTGAGTTCGGGCCCCGCGTCAGCTGGGGAGCCTAGAGCCTGCTTCAGATTCTGTGTCTCCCTCTCTCTCTCAAAAAAGAAAAAAAAAAAAGAGGGGCAAGAGAGGGGTTCAGCTGAGGTCAGGACAAGTGAAACCAAGACAGAACAGGGCAGGTATGTCAAAAAGTGAGGACTGAGGGGCGCCTGGGTGCCTCAGTCAGTTAAGCGTTGGGCTTTGGCTCAGGTCACGATCTCCAGGTTCGTGAATTTGTGCCCCGCAACTGGCTCTGTGTTGACAGCCTGGAGCCTGCTTCAGATTCTGTGTCTCCCTCTCTGAACTCTACCCGTTTGCACACTTTGTCTCTCTCAAAAATAAACAATTTTAAAAAATTAAAAAAATAGAAGTGAGGAATGAGAGAGGAGAGGGATGAACAAGTTAAGACTGCAAGGGAGACATGAGAATGTAGGGGCAAAACATGTGACTTACACCCTGAATGTTACAAGGAAACAAGGAAAGGCTGGGAAGGTTTTTGTCTGTGCCCAACCCTGGCCCCTCCCTCATCAGTGCCCTGAAAGGCATTTTCTCTTGTGGGAGGATTTTATCTCCTCCCCTGGGGGTGAGGAAAGCAGTTTTCTCTGCCTGAGCAAGCCCATTTTTGATTCGGGAAGTGTCCCAAACATCTTCAGTGTCTGGTATCTCTAATGGAGCCCTTCTGCACATGCTGGGAGCTATATAAGAGCTGAAGAGGGGGAAATCAAGTTTTTCTTTGTGGTCCTGCTTAAATGAACCCTAAAGGAGCTTTAGGATGGTACCACAAGGCTAAGAATCCCCAAGAGCTGAGGAGAGCTCCAGCCCACCTCCCTCTTGGCTCAGCATACAGATGCTCCATAATTGCCTCACTGTATCTACAAATGGCCAGTCGCTTCTGATTCTATAACATTTATTAAGTAGTGGGTTTCCTTGCTGCACCTACAGTGGCCAGTCGCTTCTGATTCTATAACATTTATTAAATAGTGGGTTTCCACACATGGCTTTTTAAATAATCCAGGCAGGGGGAGAAGGAAAAGGAGGACACAGTTGGAGTTCCCCTCCCACCAATACATAAGTATTTACATTTCAGCAACTGGACAATCCTGGCTCAGAAGGAGGCAGCAAGAATCCGAAAAAGATGGGGGGGGGCCCCAGGAGAACAAACAAGACTTATTTCCCCCACCCCATCCCCCAAAAAACTATCCACCCCATCCTAGCGGACTCTGGTGGTGTCCATCTTCCATTCCTTCCCCAAATCATGGAAGAAGGGTTCTCCTCACCAGAATAAGAGCACTTGGGATAACAGAGTAGGGTCCCCTCACCAAAAAAAAAAAAATAATAATAATAATAAAATAAAATAATAATAAAAAAATTTTTTTAAAAGTCCTGGAATAACAATAGGGCATTACCTCCCCCAGAATTAACAACCCTGGGCTGAGGTAGGCAAGCAGCTTGACTGAATATAGACCCTGGGCTAAGGGAAAGGGTCCTTTTGCTAAAATAAGAGCTGCTGGGGCATTGGAAGGAAAGCACCCTTGCCCAAGTGAGAGCATTTAAACTAAGTGTGTGTGGTGGTAGCAGGAGGTGCCAGTGTAGGGGTTACAGCTTATCAGAATAAGAGTCCTGGGGCTCAGAATGGAAGTAACTTCAAACCAAATAAACATCCTTAGCAAAATGAGAAATATGGAAGTCCCCCCCTCCAGAATAAGAGACCGTAAGTTCTGGGAGGAAGGCTCCTTAGCAGGATTGGGATGGGGACTGGGCAGACTTGGCTTATGTCTCCTGATCCCTGATCCCCAATCTCTGACCCTAGTAACACTGGATTTTTACTGACCTGTATAACCAGGTCAACAGATGTCCATCTATCCCTGTGGCATGCCATGGGACGGGTATTTAAACTAGTGGGGGCCTGGCCAGGACTAGGGCAGCAGGGACCAGGCCAAAGGGGTGGGACCCCCCGTGGGGGCATTGAGGGATGCATCCTCAGCTGGTGTCTGCATCCAGGGGTCCAGCAGTATCTCCTCCAGTGAGGGTCGGGCAGAGGGTTTGGGGGCCAGGCACCGGCGGATTAGGGCACAGCAGTCTGCAGATCAGAAGTACACAGAAGATTAGCAGTCAGTTGGGGGCACTAGTCCCTGGGAAGGATGCAGTCCACTGGGATGGGACCAGTGAAGGCCTCACCTGGGGAGACATGGGCAGGGAAGTGGAGCTCAGCCTCCAGAATCTCCTGGTCCCTCTCAAAGGGAATGTCCCCACACACCATGTCATAGAGGAGGATGCCCAGTGACCAGACAGTGGCTGGGAGCGCGTGGTACTGGTGACGAGAGATCCACTCTGGGGGGCTGTACACCCTTGTTCCTGCACACAAGCCAGAGATTAGACCACTCTCTGATAATGCCCTTCCCCCACCTCACCCTCCCCAGGAAGTGTGGTCCCCTCACCAGAATTAAGAGAACTCAGTACACGAGCAGGGTTCCCTCACCAGAATAGGAGCTCTTTAAAAATAACAGCAGAGTCTCATCATTAGAAAAAGGTAATAGCAGAGTGCCCTCAACAGAACAAAAGCACTTAAAAGTAACAGTAGGATCCCTTTACCAGATAGAAAAGGAATATTCAGGATAACACAATCCCCTTACCAGAATAAGAACCCTGAACAAGGTCTAGGCATTGTCAGAAGATGGACTTTATCAGAGGACAAGGCTTGAGCATTGCCAGTATTAAAGATCAAGAACCTTACAAAGGTGCAATACAGATCAAGGATTACAGGACACCCCAGCACTAGGGGCCAATGATCAAGAGACCACAAAGATAAAAGGTAAAAAATCCCCCCACTGAGATTTAGGGAACACTTACCATCAAAATCAGTATAGGGTTCATCATGAAGTAGGGCACCGGAACCAAAATCAATGAGTTTGGCACAGCCCCGGCGAAGGTCCATCAAGATGTTCTCATCCTTGATGTCACGATGGACAACTCCACGAGCATGGCAATGCCGAACAGCTGCCACTACCTGGGCAAAGAGGCAGCGGCTTCGGCCTTCACCTAATGGGCCCTGCTCTGTGATATAGTCAAAGAGATCCTGGGCAGGCAAAGGTCGCTCGAGGACCAGCATGAAGCCTTCTGGTGTTTCAAACCAGTCAAGCAGGCGGATCACACCAGGGTGCCCACCACCTGCACCCACCTTCCATAGCAGTGCCACTTCCAGTGGGCATGTGACTGAGTCTGACTGTGAGGGGAAGAGGAGAAAAGAGAGAACACAGATGTCAGGGCAGCAGCTGTGAGGCGGACTTCTTGCCTGAACTTAATTCATAGCCCCTCAGCCTCCTGACTTTGTGGTCTTCAGCAACCCACTTCCCTCCCTGAGCCTCAGTTCCCTAGCCTTAAGGGCCACTGCAAAGGTGGTTTGAGCCAAAATCCTATGAACATCTGGCTCAGTAACTATTTGAATAAATGAAAGTGGTTCTTAAAAAAAAAATCCTTCTGCAGAAGGAGCAACTGATGAACACTACTATGTAATAGGGTATCTTTTGTTCACTGGCATCTCAGAAAAGATTACAACAGTACCTTACATACAGTAGATGCTCAATAAATAGCTGTTAAATAGCTGAAAGTACTCTATAGCATAGAGTCTAACACAGAGTTAGCACTCAATAAATACTATTATTGTGTAATAGTTGTAATGTTTTGTTCACTGACATAGCTCAAACACTAGAACAGGGTCTGGTAACAGGGCAGGGCTTAATACATGTTTGTTAAACAGGTAAAAGCAATTAGTAGAAAGGACCTAGCACAAAATTAGCTCTCAATAAATGTAATATCTTGCCAAATGCCTAAAACTGTGCCTGGCACATAGTAGGTGCTCAATATACATTTGTTAAATAGCTGAAGCTGATTAAGTACAAAGGAACAAAGTAAGAACTCAACATCATGTGATGTTTTGTCACTGACACCAAACATCTACAGAACTGTGTTGCAAGTACTCAGTGGGACTTGGAACACAGTAAGCTTTGATGATGAAGCAAAACCTGAGACATACAGTCAGTGCTCAATAAAAGGCATAAATGCTAGGCCATAAAAGCCGCCCCACGCTAGAAGCCCAACGCGGGCACAAGGGCTGCCAGAAGCAGCCTCCCAGCCTGAGGTGGGGCCCTCTCCCGGCCAGTCCACTGACTTGCACAGCCGCAGACAGGTTTTCTCACGGTGGTGAAAATTCCGCTACTGCGCAGGCGCACCTTCTCCCTCCGGGTCCCACAACCTGCGCGGGCGCACTCTCCCCTAGAGTCCGCCAGGGGGCGCCCGCACTCCTACAACTAGCCCAGACCCGCCCAGTTGTCCGTTAGCGTTCTAACGGCCGGAGTGAAGCAGCCACTGTCACCATGACAACCAGTGACCTCTGCCCCTCTTTCCCCACCAGCATGCCCCGCGGGCAGCCCCCGAGGCAATGTTCGGAGGGAGAAGGAGAAAGGCGGTTTGGAGGGGAGAATCCAAGGCCAGGGGGGTAGCTGGGGTGAGAACTGTTTGGAGGTGTGGATGTCACCACAGGGGAGTAAACACGGGCTGGTAAGAGTGTTCTCACCATTACAGGGCCCAGGAAATCATACAAGCCCTAGAAAGGCAAGGGGGTGAGTCCCTCGCCAGGGCCCATCATCAGAGATGGCGTCGCCAGGTCAGGCAGGACTCCAAAGATACTCACCAAGGGGGACCAGCCCAACACACGATTCCGGGGGATCACTTTGATGGCCACCTGGAGAAGGGGGCTGAGGTGAGGGGACCAGCAGACGACCCCCAGGTCCCTCCTAGTCTTGACCCTCACCCCAGTCTTTCTGGTCCCAACCTCGCCACGCCACAACCCAAAATGAGCTGGAGCTTCTCCCCTGCTCTCCAAGTCCCCAGAACCAAGTTCACCTCTCCCATCATCCTTAGCCCTGGGTTCTCCCTTCTCAGGCTTCAGGCCCCTCGCTCCAGCTCCTCAGCTCTGAATTTCCTAATACCCCAAGCCCTCGATCTTTCCATCCAGCTCCAAGACACCCCAACTCTCTACCGGGGTCCTGGTCCTCAGGACTCCACGCTGGACATCTGCCCTCAAAATCCCCCAAATCTCAGCTCTGAGTCTCCACCTTCCCACACAGATACATATCCCCTGGATCCCAGGATCTAGAGTCCTCACGACCTCCCAGTCTTCAGTCTCACCCCCCTGGACTTCCAGAATCTCTGCCCTGAAACCCCCCTCCCCCCACATACCCACCTGGATAGCCACACACACAAACAAGCGCGCGCACGTGCGCGCGCTCGGGCACCCCCACCAACCTGGATCCTGGTCCTCATGACCCTACCATGCACACATTGTTGGCTCATCCCCTGGTCAGTCAGCATCCCAGCCCCGGGACTCCGAGTCCCCGAGACTCCCTCCCCCGCCGCGCACACACACGCGCACACGCACACCCCTGACCCTCCCAGGACCCTCGTAGTGGATACCTGGAGTCGGTCTGTGACGCGATGTCCTGCGAAGACGGTACCAAAGCCCCCCTTACCAAGGAGAGGGCCAAGTCGGTACTCGGCCTCGAACGCTTCCCGATCCTTGCCTCCTACGCAGGCGGGGGCGAGGAAGTCAGGGTGGCTGCGTGCTGAGCCCGGCTGCGACCCTCTCCTCCCCTCCTCCCGCGCCGCCCTCAATCACTTCAGCCCGCCCGGCCTAGTCGCGGTAGGGGAGCCTCGCTCACCTGGCGGCGGCGTGGGGGTCACCGGGGCCACGGAGAGCCCTTGCAGAGGCTTAGTCAACATGGAGGAGGTGCTGCGCAGATTGAGCCCGCTGAGCCCGCAGGGCGTGGACGCCCGGGGCAGCGAGGCTGGTGAGCCAGGACTTGGGGGCGCCAGGGTGGAAGGCAGAGAAGCTGGTGGCCCAGAAGGGCCCTCAAACAGTGCAACGTTCGGATTCGACGCGCGCGCCAGCCCTAACGCTACTGAGCCGGGGCACGCGCCTCCCGAGAGAGTCGCCCCGGGCGACAGCCCCGCCCACTTGGCTTTGATCAATCCGAACGCGGCACCTGCTGTACCCCAGCCAATCGGAGCCAGTCCTTATTTGCATACCACCCTCAACGTTTCAAGTACCCCCTTATGCAAATACATGCCCGGATCTTCCGCGGGGGCCGGGCCCGCATGCAAATGTGGGGGGGCGCGCGCGAAGAGGAAACCGGTTCTGGGAATCCCTTTGCAGCGACCGCATTTGTTTTGGTTGTTGCGCGGGGTTGTTTTTATATATATGCGTATGTGTATGTGTATAGATATAAACTTAAAAAAATAACTGCACCGCCTCCTTTCCTAGGAAGTTGGTTTGCAGCCGCTGCTTCGAGATTAGCGCGGAGATAATGCCAGGCCCGGCTTCTAAGAATGCGAGCCTGTGGCTACCCTGGACCCGGTCTCCGAAGAGTGCTCAACACCCAGGACCAGAGCCCTCAAGGCGACCGGCGGCTTCTCCCCCCAAACTGAAGCCGGGGATCCTGGAAGAATCTGCTCAGCTTCCAGGGAGGGGTAGCCCTCCTGACCACCACTGCGGGGGACGCGCTGGTCAAAGACAGCGTTCCCAAGCCCTGAGGCGGAGGCCTATGGTGTGTTTTTAGAGCCCTTAACCTGGCCAGACCTGGCTAGGTTTGGCCACCGAGCCCAGTCAGCACGTCTAGAATCTGGAATGGCAGGGGGAAGTGGATCTTGGGCGGGGGTGAGGAGCAAGCCAGAGTGATGGTGGCTTGGGGGTATGCTTCCAAATGGCAGAGACGGACGGGGAGAACTCAGACAGGTGGCAAAATATCCTCAGCCACAAATTTGTGAAAAATAAGTACAGTGTCATGCCACAAGAAGATATGCACTCAAGGCACTCACAAAAGTACCATATGATATACACAAAACCCATACTGTCAGACACATTCATGTAAACTTACATAACACAGATGCAGACACGTACTGTCACAGAGACTGACATCCACTGTCAGGCAGGCATGCTGCCAGTTATGTCCCAGAATGACACCCAGAGAAACACTGTTATAGAAAGACAGGCACTCCAGAGAGACTCACATGGATCTACGTTGCCATGTGACAATGACACAAAAATGTCAGACTCACCACCACCAGAACTTGTCATGATACTGGCACCATCAGACACACACTATCACAGGAAACCTTGTACTGTCCCAGAAATGAGAGACCTCGTGGCTGTCACAGGAAGACACACAGATGCTCCAGACACACACAAGTACTGCTCCAAAGGCAGACATAAATACTTATGCAACAGAGCCACATGGATAGGCAGTGTCACAAAAACAGATGTGGAGAGACCCAGTCAGACACACAACCAGCAAACATGCAGCGTTGTCACTGAAATTGTCCAGAAATAGCTACCTAGAATCTGTCAAAGGAATACAAACGGACATCCACCACATCAGAATGAAACCACAGATGCACTGTCACAGACAGACCCACGCAGACATGCACTTGTCTCAGAAACAGGCATAAACTGTCAGAGACAGAGTCCCACACTCAGTCACCATCTGACACACCTGGAAACAAGCCCTTGTCACACACACTGGAGACACTGTGAGAGGCATGTAAAGACTTGGACTCACCAAAGTCACACACAGACAACACTCAAAAAGCAAATACACACATGTATTCTCCCTTATTCATCCAGTATTTATTAGGGGTCTACCGTAAGCCTGCCAGGCCCTGGCAGGGGTGCAGATATTAAGAGATACACAGATTAAGTCAGGCATCACAGCCCTTGCACAGTTATTGGGGAAGGAGTAAAGACACATTTGTGGATAGAAGTGAGAATGTGGAGTCACACAGGGCTTCTCAGAAGGTGACCTTCTACCCATCTTGAAGGACAAAGTTGAGGGCTCAGGACAGGGGAAGGGCAAATTCCAGGCAGAGGCCAATGAAACTGGACAGAGCAGCAAGAGGTAGGCAGGGGCCAAATGGTGCAGAAACTTCAGTATTAGGATAATAAATACTATCTGCTAACATCTGAGCTCTCAGAACGTGCCAGGCACCATGCTATCATACATTATATTGACCACATGCATTCTCTCTCTGTGCTCACAACCAGAGAGTGTGAGGTAGTAGACATTAATCACTCCTGTTGGACACGTGGTAGGACCCTTGAAACTCACAGAGCCTGTGATTTGACCAAGGCCACACATCTAGAAAAAGCCAGGTAGGTTTCAAACCAACTCTCCAACATCTGCATGCATGACCAGTGAATTCCACAGACACCCCACAGGTGGCCACCTGGCCAGCCATGCCCTCACCGGCAGACCTGGACATGCACCCTTCCACATGGGCCCCATTAGTGAGGCACAGCAAACAAACCAACCAACCCCATTCTTGACAAAACATGGGGACCAGCCATCCTTCTCTGCCTTGACTTTACCCCAAGGAAAGGCAGACAGGGGTGTTAGAAGACTGGGGACATCAATAAGAAAGGACTTAACCATTCCTTAAACCCAGGAGGCCCACCAGTCAATTCCACTAAACTTACGTTGATATGAGGCCTCTGTTGTGCCTTTCCAAAGCATTCCTCATCAAAGATCACAAGGAAAGAGCAAACGTATGCAGGCAAGGAGGCAGGCAGAGAAATTGTAAGTTCAGTACCAGCCCTCAAGCTCATAGTCCTCTGCTCCCATCATACCCCAGGACACAAGGTGGGCAGGCTACACGTGCCAGTATTGAGGCAGGGGCAGCAGGCAAAGATGGAACTTTCTTGTTAGGAACAGGTCCAGAAGTTGGTGAGCAGTGAATCAAATATGAGCAAACCCCGGGCCCGGGGAAATACCGTACTGGAGAGCATGCAGCCCTCAGTGGTCAAGCCAAGGCCTATGCCATCACCGCCTCTGCCCAAAGCCCCACCCATCCCATGCCCCACACAGAACAGAGGCGCTCAGGGGAAACTGACATTTGGTTTTATTGTGCCAAGGACATTACAGATGGTGGATCTTGTCAACACCTGAAGGGCACAGGTGCCTCATCTGTTGAGGCTGCTCCCACTCCCCACTCAAATCCTGGGCAGGCAGTGGCTGCCATGATCCTCAAAGGTGCCTCCCACCCCAAGATTCCAAAGAGACCAGTGGTGGTGGTGGTAGTGGTGGTGGTGGTGTGGAAGCAATAGGAATGCAGCGAGGTCAGAGTCTCAGTGTCCAAAGCCCATATGACACCTGCCCCCCTGCCCCCCACCCTGCCCCGGCTTGCACTCTAGACACTGCCCACCTCCACAGAGCTGGAGGCTAGAGACAGCAACCACATCTTTGTGCTCCCTCTGTGGCCCATGGCCTGCCTGCTCCCAAACCAGAGATGCCGCCTTCACAGAGCCAATGCTGTTGTCTACATCATTTTGGATTGATTGATTTTATACGATAAAAGTACATTTTAATAAAGAAAAAATTCAACATTGAAGGCTCAGACATTCTTGGGGTACTGGGAAGGGGAATTCCCACTTCTTCCTCGAACCTTCCCAGCATCATTGTGGAGGTGGGGGTAACAAGTTTTTCTGAAGTTGGAAGAAACAGGGCAGGGAGTGAGGGGGGCAGGGAGACTTTCCTCTGTCTGAATGTTTCTCCTCGGGGACTGCCTGGCTGCCAGTTGGTTTGTCTCTGTGTGCCTCTCGCCTATGTTCGGCACCCTTGCCCAAGTCCCCTGTGGAGTGCAGGGATGGTGCTGTGCAGGGGGCAACAGGGCACGTCAGCTGGCGAAGAGACGGGTGATGGTGGTGGTGGCAGCGATGAAAGAGGGTGCAGTGGTGGGTCAGCCAGAGGGAAGTGGGGAAGAGGGAAACAAAAGGAGAGAGGGAAGAAGGCAAGAGGGAAGAAAGCCAAAGAAGGTGGGTCGGCACCGGAGGGCAGGAGTGGTGGGGGTTGGGAGATGGTCTCCAGTCTCTGGGTCTCCATCAACTCTTGTCTGGGGGTGGATCTCTGTGCACTTTGTTTTTCTTCATACTGTCTAGGTATTCCTGTTGGGACACTGCCAGCACCGATGCTAGGATCTCATCATCATCCCAGTCATTCAGACCTGCTGGGCCAAGAGGAAGGGGAAAAGGATGATGGAATACTTCCAGCCCTCCTTCTCTTCACCCTTTGCTGATCCCTGGCTCTAGAGATCCTATCCAGGCCCCTCTACATTTCTATGGAGAAGGCTCCTCCGGGCCTATGGAATCCCATTCAGATCCCCCCTGGACACATCCCTTGGGTTTGAAAAATTCCCTTTTCTTGGGTAGATGGCCAGAGGTCTGGAAGGCCCCCCTCATGGGGTCTGTTGGTTCTTCTCTCTCCCCAATTCCCAGCTGGCCTCTGGGCCCCTAGACAGAGGAGGCTTACCAAATGCAGAGGGGGACATCTGCTGAATGAGGGCCCGGCACTCCAGAGCAGGGTAGAGGGACACGAGGGGGGGAGTAGCCCGGTCAGCCCCTGCCGAGAACTGGCTGCTTGTACCTGGGGCAGAGGGATAGTCAGAGGCAGGGCCCAGGACCTAGGCAGCACCTCCTAACCCCGGCATGCTTCCCTGTCACCAACTCACTGACCTGGTGCACAGGGTGAAGGAGGTTTGGCAAGAGCTAAGACAGTGCCTGGGGAAGGGGGCTTGATGCCCAACTCGGTGTGCAGCTCAGGGTGCTCGGGTGAAGAGGCTGAACTCCGCTGCCGCGGGGACCTATTGGTCCACTCCTCTAGGCCACTGGAGGCTGCTGCTGTGGCAGAACTGCATGTGGCGCTGGCTTTCCGGGGCTGCAGTGGGAAGGAGGAGGAGGAGGGAAGGACCAACGCCAGTCATGACCCTCCTATGCCCCATCCCTAAGGGCTGGCTCCCTCCCGGAATCCTGGCTATGATACAGTTTCTACATAGGCCACCATCATTCCTGGGCACACAGCAGACCACAGGACAAAGGTAAGCTCCTTAATCCTCCCTCACACCCTTACAGCCAATTTGACAGGGAACCTATACTTCCACCTTCAAAATCCATTCAGACTCCATCCCCTTTTCTCCTTCCTTCCTAGCCAGCTCCGCCATCAGTTACCACTGGGACTATTCTAGTAGCCTCTGCCTCACAGGCCCCTGCTTCTACCCCTGCCCCCTAGATTCTATGCTGCACTCAGCAATCAGGGGGATCCTGTCCCTCCTCTGCTCACAACCCTCCAAATGGCTTCTGCCTCACTCACAGTAAAAGCCAAAGTCCTTACCACAGCCCACAACCCCCTTCTCAATCTGGCCCCACCACCTCTGATTTCATTTACTACTACATTCTGCTCAGCCACACTAGCCTCCTGACCACACCCAAATCACACCAGGTGTGCCCTACCTCAGGGCCTTTGCTGGCCTTCTGCCTTGCCTGGCACATGCACTTAGCTAACTGCTTCACCTTCTGCAAGCTTTTGCTCACATCTCACCTGCTCTCAGGCCTACCCTGACCACGTTATTTAATACTGTGACCTCTCAGCACCCTTAGCCCTACTCATTCCCTTTACCCTGCTCTACATGTTTCATCTGTCCCACCTCTCAACTAGTGTACTCATTATGTTTACTGTTTATTTTGTTCCACTCTGCAAAAATGTAAGCATCACAAGCACAGGGATCTGGGTCTGCCTGGCTCACCAATGTACCCCCGTACACTGAGAACAATGCCCGGCACAGACCTGCGATCAATCTTTGTTAAGTAAATGACTCAACTCTTTCCAGCATCTACAGTCACTCTAAACTCCTTGTGATTCCTCAAATGCCTGCCTGCTCTGCCTCCTCTCTGCCCTAAACATTCAACCTTCCTGTGTGAAGACTGATCAGAGCCCCCACAACTACTGGTCTCCTAGACAGGGTCAAGGGCTTCACTGATATATGTCTCTCTCAGTAGACAGGGGATCTCTGAGAGTGGAGCAGGCCAGACCTGATTTTACATCCTCAGCACAGAGCCTGACGCACAAGGACCTTCAGCAAAAGCCTGTCCCTCTGGAACTACCCGTCAATCCCACGTGTCACCACCAGTGGCTGGCCTCCCTCACTCTTTTAGAGAGCTTGTTCTGCAAAGGTGTTGAGAGTTCTAAGGCACAATGCCAAGACTCAGGCCAAGATGAGGTACAGAATGGGCTGGGAGCTTCCTTTTCTCCCAGATGTCAAAACTGCTTAATTTTTTTCTGCCAGTATGGGAGCAGAGCATGGGAAGTAAGGGGTTCTTGGCCAGGCCAGTGACAGAGCCCAGGACACACCTGGCTGGGGCCGCGGACCTGGCGGGCCTGTTTCTCTTGATCCCGTAGCCACTGCAGGTAGGATTCCCGAGCCACCTGCTCCTCAATGGCCTCGTTTGTGGCCTCCCAGTCTGTGGCCCGCTTCTTGTCTTCCAGCATCTGCTGTTCAATCCATGACTCCTCTGATGTTTTTATGGCATTCTTCATCAGGGACTGCTCTGCAAACTGCAAGGCACGGAGGACAGGGATGTAGGGTGACACTCTGAACTCCAGCCAAGAGACAGAACTGGCTCAGGATTATGAGTCTGTAGGCTCAGAAGACAGGGGATAGGAAGGCAGGTACTCCTACTAAGCACCCCCCTGAGCAGGCTGTCTATTCATCAGGTATCGGGGGAAGGCAGGCTGGGGTAGTGGGATTTGTCACTCCAAACTCCTACACTCAGAAGCCCTGCTCCCAACCCCAAGACACTTTGACTGAAGTACTATGTCTGGGGCAGCCAGGTACTGGAATTTAAAGACGCCTTACCCAGAGATGACTCAGTTTCATAATGCTGAGGCCTTCCTCACCTATGCCCACATGGGACAAGGAGAAAAGATCACCTGACCTGAAAAGTTAGCTGTGTGTACACAGGGCGAAGGGAGTATTTGGACATTTAAGGGGACAAGAGGACAGTACTGTCATGGTATAGGGTATTATGAGTTGTGGGACACCGTAGGAAAGTGCTTTTCGTCAGGCTATGAGATATGAAATAATGAGAAAAATATCAGAGCATATTCCAGGCATTAGGTGTAATTATTGCTCAACAAAATTCTAACATTATTTTAATGCAGATATACACACTACACACCAATGTGTGTGTGCACTAAGTTATGATGTAAAGCGTAGTTTTTTACCCATGTGTAATAGTCCAAAAAGTATGTAAAATTGTTAGAACAAGTCAATTAAAAAGTGGGCAAAAAAAGTCTAAATACACAACCTCCTCAAAGAAGATATACAGATGGCAAATAAGCACATGAAAAGATGCTCAACACCATTTGTCATCAGGGAATTGCAAATTAAAACAATGAGGTACCTTATCTGTTGGAGGTATCAGTAAGAACTGCAGCTTCATATAGATACAGATGGTTACATAAAAAAATATTTCTAGGGGCGCCTGGGTGGCGCAGTCGGTTAAGCGTCCGACTTCAGCCAGGTCACGATCTCGCGGTCCGTGAGTTCGAGCCCCGCGTCAGGCTCTGGGCTGATGGCTCGGAGCCTGGAGCCTGTTTCTGATTCTGTGTCTCCCTCTCTCTGCCCCTCCCCTGTTCATGCTCTGTCTCTCTCTGTCCCAAAATAAATAAAAAACGTTGAAAAAAAATTAAAAAAAAAATATTTCTAGATAAGAGTATACATAGAAATATTTCTAGGTAAGTGTATACATATGGGTTAGTATACACAGATATATTTCCTTGCTCTGTCAGCTGAAGGAGCCTAGAAGCAAGGACACCCCAGTAACAAGGAGCATACTCAGCATCCAGATCTTGATTTTTCTTTTTTAAAAATTTTTTAATGTTTATTTTTGAGAGAGTGAGCAAGCAGGGGAGGGGGAGGGGAGGGGGAAGGGAGGGGGAGGGGAGGGGGAGAGGGAGGGAGTCACACAATCTGAAGCAGGCTCCAGGCTCTGAACTGTTAGCACAGAGCCTGTCGTGGGGCTCGAACTCATGAACCACAAGATCATGACCTGAGCTGAAGTTGGATGCTTAACCGACTGAGCTACCCAGGCACCTGCAGATCTTGGTTTCTAATAACACACTCCAATAAAGGGAACGAGGGATCTTTGGAGAAATGGCTGGTTCTAGAATTGGGGCAAGAAATACACAAGATGAACCTGGAGCACCTCATAGTGCCAGAAGCTACGAAAGTGCTACAAAATGAAACAAAATAAACAAACAAAACCCAAAATTTAAAACAGCCCACCACCACAATGATAGGGGGATGTCAACAAGATGTAGGAACCAACTAAGAGAGCTCTTAATAGCCAAAACTGGAACAATGTGAGCATCAAAATCAATAAAAATAGTACTGGGTTACAATCCAGTATAAAAGAAATACCCTTGAGTCCACAGTGATATAAATAAATGGAGGACAAGAGACCAATCTCCCTTGCAGAATTCTACAGTTTATATAGATACTACGCCCTCAAGAAGATAGAGCATAACCTCCAATTCTCAAGTGTGGGCTCTACATAATGGTTTCCTTCTAAACCGGACAGTATGAAAAAGGGAATGGGGAAAGAGAGTAATTTTACAGTGGAGAAAATCTGACAAACACTACTTCCACTATCAATCAAGGTCAACATCAACAGTCATAAATCATGTTCACAGTATATACTACTGACATGATGTGATGAGAATGGCACTTTTACCACTGTGATCTTTCTCCCTAAAACCCATAGCCCCAGTCTAATCATAAGAAAAACATTAGACCAATTCCAAAAGAGAAACATCCTACGATATACATGACCAGTACTCTTCATAACTGTGAAGGTCATCAAAAACATGAAAACATGAGAAACTGTCACAAATAAGGGAACCTAAAGAGACACCATGATTTTAGTTAATAACAATGTATCAGTATTAGTACAAATATTATAACAAATGTCAATTCCAAAAGAGAAACATCCTACAATAAGTGACCTGTACTCCTCAAAGCTGTCAAGGTCATCAAAAACATGAAAATGTGAGAAATTGTCACAAATAAGGGAACCTAAAAAGACATCATGATTTCAGTTAATAATAATGTACCAATACTGCTTCAAATATTATAACAAATGTATCATAGTCATCTAATGTTAATGATAGCGAAACTATTGGGCTTGGGCGGGAGAAGCAGAGGGAAGAATACATGGGAACTCTATACTATCTTCTTAATTTTCTGGTAGATCTAAAACTTCTAAACCATTAAGTCTAGGCGCGCCTGGGTGCCTCAGTTGGTTGGGCGTCTGACTCTTGATTTTGGCTCAGGTCATGATCTCCTGGTTCTTGGGATCGAGCCCAGCTTTGGGCTCTGTGCAGAACCTGCTTGGGATTCTCTCCCTCCCACTGCCCCCTCCCCTTCTGGCATGCATGCATATGTGCTCTCTCTCTAAATAAGTAAATAAACATAAAAAAAAAAAAACCCAAGCCTACAAATAAAAAAAAAAAACTTAAGGCATTCACATTTTTTTTAAAAAAAAGGAAAAAGAGGGGCGCCTGGGTGGCGCAGTCGGTTAAGCGTCCGACTTCAGCCAGGTCACGATCTCGCGGTCCGTGAGTTCGAGCCCCGCGTCGGGCTCTGGGCTGATGGCTCGGAGCCTGGAGCCTGTTTCTGATTCTGTGTCTCCCTCTCTCTCTGCCCCTCCCCCGTTCATGCTCTGTCTCTCTCTGTCCCAAAAATAAATAAACGTTGAAAAAAAAAATTTATAAAAAAAAGGAAAAAGAGGGGTGCCTGGGTGGCTCCCCAATTGAGTGTCTGCAGCTCAGGTCATGATCTCAAGGTTCATGAATTCGAGCCCCACATTGGGCTCTGTGCTCACAGCTCAGAGACTGGAGGATGCTTCGAATTCTTTGTCTACCTCTCTCTCTGCCCCTCCCATGCTCATGCTCTCTCTTTCAAAACATAAATAAACATTAAAAAAATAATTTTTAAGGGGCACCTGGGTAGCTCAGTCAGTTAAGCATCCAATTTCGGCTCAGGTCATCATCTCACGGTTTGTGAGTTCAAGCCCCATGTCGGGCTCTGTGCTGACGGCCTGGAGCCTGCTTCAGATTCTGTGTCTCCCTTTCTCTGCCTCTCTCCCTCAAAGGTAAATAAACATTAAAAAACAATTTTTATGTAATTTTTTAAAAATAATAAATAAGGAAAAAGAAAAATGAGTGATCAGACCACAGAAAGTCACGGATGAATCTTAAATTTAAATACGTAGTGTTATGTGTGAGAAGCCACTCTGAAATACTGTAGGATTCCAATTCCATGACATTCTAGAAAAGGCAAAACTAGATCTGTAAACAGATCAAAGACAAAAACAAGGAAACTCAGAGAAACTGTCAGAGCCAAGAGGAGCCAAGACAACTAAATGTAGTATGGTGTCCTGGACCAGATAAGATCCTAAGGGAAAGACTGAGGTCATTTAAATAAAGTACAGTCTTTAGTTAATTATCAATATTGCCTTTTGATTGTGACAAATGTTCTATGCTGACATGCTAATCAGAGTGGGGAACATGGAAATTCTCTAATTTCAGTAATTCTGCCAATCTAAAACTATTCTAAAATTAAAAGTTTGCTTAAAAAAACAAAACAAAAAAACCCTCCATTGGAGGGTGTGTTGGTGTTAGGGTGTGCATTTCCTAAAATGAGGCAGGGGCACTTTCTGCTTATAGGAAGTGAAACCTGAATAGAAGATAGCAAAATCCCCAGAAGATGACTGTTTATGAGAGAGAATGAGAATGTCAGCGTGTGCTGGAAAACATACTGCCACCTTCTGAGCACCTACTAGGCACCAGGCTCAGTGTTAGGCACTTACTGTATAGGCTGAGCTACCAGCCCAGATTACTTGGGTAATCTACCCTAGGTCCCACAGCCAGTAAGTAGTACAGCCAGGCCCGCACTTTAAGTCTCTGAACACAGCTGTCTATAACTGCTGAGTTTCAGAAGAGGATCCATGTGGGTGCCAAGATACCCATACCAAGCCTTGGTTCACAGTTCTCAGATGTGCCTCCATATCACAAAATGTTAACCATCAACAGGCATGAAAGATGGGTAAGCCAGCTGGGACAGGCAAATGGAGACCACAGACTGAGCCCTGAGATCCCCTAACTCCCTATTTTTATAAAGGTGAGACCTCAGGGGCAACTCAGAGGGGACAGGACATTTTTGTGGACTAGGGCATAACTGAGACCCCAACAGAGGTTTTTGGCCTCTGTATCTAGCAGTCATCCTGAGCAGGGGGACCCACTTACCCCTGGTTTGAATGACGGCAGGCCTAGCCCCACACCAATGGTGGCCTTGTTGGGATTCACCACTGAATTGTAGTGGATATTCCGATGGTAGCTGACGCGGATGGGTTCATCCTCATTTTGATGGATCCCATGGAATGTGTTGATGGGTTCTGCAGAGAAATAGAAGGAAGGAGCATCCACAATGGGCCAGGCAGGGCAGGCTCGGACCAGGTGCAGTCGGTCGCTCACCTACCCACCACAGAAGTACCTGTGCTGTACTGGTACACCTCCACGGGCCGGTTGTACATCTCTGCCATGGCCTGCATCTCAATGTGGTTGCCATGGCAGTTGTTTTTCCGCTTCCTGTTGATGTAGGTGGTGAAGTCCTCTGTGACATAGTTGGAGAAGTAGTCTGCATTCTTCATCTGCAGAACAGATTGGAGAGTCAAGGTCTGCGGCGGGAGGAGATGCACCCATACTGCCCCCACCCCAAGGCCTCCACAGGGTCTCACCAGGTAGTCCATGCAATGCTTTCGTACAACCTCATGCATGTCCTGGTCTCCATATACCTGGTCAGCTGTGGGGAGAGGAGAAAGGAGAGGCTGGGGTTAAGAGCTGCCACCAGAAGAGTTTGGAGTCATGGAACATCCTTGGCGGTGGAGGGCTGGGGGCCAGAAAAACTCCTTTTCCTACACTAAAGGCCTGGAGAGTGCTAGGCTTTGTGGGCTGGAATGGGGTCATGGAAAAAGAGGCAGGCAGGGACAGTCTTTAGGAACAAGAGTATAGGCGAGAGGAACACAACCACAGTCCTCTCAGGCAGATGAATTTGTCCAGGGCTTGCCAAGCCACTCAGACAAGTCAATAAACATTTTAAGTCCCCTAAGTGGTCTTGAGCACCAGCAATTCCACACTCCCCCTTCACTCTTCACACGAGGAAGCCAAGGTTCAGGGAGAGTTTGTGGCTTCATCAAGGTCACACAGCAAGTGAGTCTGACGGATTCAACTCTAGAATCCAGTTTTCCTGACTCCTGGGAGCCAGCATGGCCTCTGTAGGTTAAAAAAATGAAAAAAGAAGAGACAAGAAAAACAACTGGGCTCCAAGCCTAGTTCTGCCAGGTCCTAGTGAGCTAAGCGACTAGAAGAAAGCAACCCAAGTGTTCCGAGCCTCATGTGCCTCGCACACAAAACAGGAACAAGTAGGATGATTCCCTAGCAGGCCTCTTGTGGGATCAATGAGATAAAGGGTATAAGGTGACTAGCACTGGGCTTGGGACAGACCAGCCACTCAGCAAATCAAGAGTTCCCTACCCATAGTGGGGCCTGAATGTGGGGTACTGTGAAGGTGAGAGAGGTGAGTAAAATCCTGCCCCTGCCTGCAAGAAGCACGTAATCTAAGCAAGAGAAGTAAGACACATATGAACATAACTTAAACTTAATTCACGAAAGGCAGCCTATGGCCCAAATGGTCTAGGCATCATGGGGTTTTGGTCAAAATAAGAACCAGGCTCCTCCTGCCTCACTGTGAGGATCTTCACACATGCCATTTCCTCTTTTCAGGGCATTCTTTCCATTCTCCTTGGCTGCCTACCTGTCAAATACCCATGTGTTCTTTATACAGTTCCCCATCTCTCCCACCCTCCAAAGCACTTCTATCACCAGATTTATCAAAGATGTATGCAGACTTCCTCTGCCTGAGCACTCTGACTTCCACTGAGGGCTGAGAGCAGTTCACATCCAAGTCCACCCCAGCTCAGAGGCCAATACAGTACAGGAAATCGGGAAGAGCTTGCTGACTGGATGGATAGGCTGGGGTTGGGGGAGGCCGGGAGTCTTGTCCCTGGGAAATTAAAGTGGGCTTGAAGACGAGGCCCACCTGGTGTCCACTGGCTAAGACAAAGAGGGAATTTCCCTTTGTCTCCCCAAAGGACCAGGACCACTGCTCTGATGGGATCACCCGGGGCACTGGGGCAGGGTCAAGTCCCTCAGGGGACACCACAGAGTTCTTCCATGAGAGCCAGTCTGCCTTGGAAGAATCACCGGAAGAACGCCTTTGCCACCCTCCCCCTTCCCTCCCTGGAGGATTCTGTGAGATAAGGAGAAAAATGCTACTTCTGAGATAGAAAACGGGGCCAATGCCTGTCTCATGTCCTCTTCGGAGGTGCACAGGACTGAGGGGGAGGGGAGCTGTGAAGGCGGGAAGGGGTAGCCCCTTCACCGATGTAAACAAGGATGTGGGTTCTGTGGCCACACTCTTCCCCACCCCCCAGCAGCACTTCCAGCAAGTCACGTGCCCTGCGCACAGGCTGGGGGCCCCCTGCTGCCGCCTTTCTTAGAAGCCAGGACCACAGAGCCCTCTGTGGCTGCCGAGAGCTATTTATGTAGAATGAGCTTGGGGTGCTGAGGAGGCAGTGCTGCCAGCAGCTGCAGTAAACAGGAACTGAGATGGCGGCAAAGGGGTTAAATAGGGGCCGGACTGCGAAGCTCAAGGAGGTGGCTGAGATGTTCCTAGGGAAGGATCAACAGGCATTTGCAGGCCTGGGAGATGGATCTACCTGAGCTAGATGCCAGATGCAAGAAAATGGAGGAAAGGGGAGACTGGGACAGGGAAGGAAACTGAGGGAACCTCATGAAGGTCCCCCTGCTCCATTCCCCTGCCACTGTCTCCTTTGCCTTAGCAGAAAGGCTCTGCTGCCTCCTAGCTGTGTGGCGCTGGACAAGACCATCAAGCTCTCTGGGCCACAATGTCTTCTTCCGAAGTGGGGAGAGTAACTCCTCTTCCTTTCACAGGGAGCTGTCAAGACTAGGGGTAGGGTTTGTGAACACCTAAGGTATACTAGGTGTTCAAGAAATGGGGTTCCATTTATTACGAGTAGACGCTGACTCTTTCAGATGGCCAACCACTCACAAGTCAGAATGTCACCGGAACCACTTATTTAAGCCCTTCCTCATTTCTGTCACTTCCTCAGCCAGAGGAATGCCCCAAACTTAGGAGTCTAGGCTATCCCTCCTCACACAGGCAGGACTGGGTCTCAACCTTTACTGAATTCAAAGGTCCACAGGTCTACCTTCTGTATCCATAGTTCAAATCTTTAGCAACCAAATTAACATCAAATCAATAACACAAGCTTCACAAACCAGGGCCCTTAAGTGTGGGCAAGGTATAACTTTACCTTCCTACCTACCTCCCTGTAAAATATCCCTTTCTCTCTTCAATTCTAAGATGCACTGGTAGGTGGTACCACACATGCATTTAAATCGCAGCTTTTGTTAGGGGTGGTAGTGGCACGGCACGACCCACCTACCTGATTATATAAGATATACCCCAGTTTGGGGAATCATACACATGGAAGAAAATATGTTATCTGAACCAGCAAAACGGAACAATAATACCTCCCCAAAGAGGGAGAGGAGAAGGGTCTTTACAGTGATCTAAGGCAGGGAAAAGCATCCAGGGCAGGGCAGAAACACAGGCAGCCCTCACTGAGGCGGTGCTTGCCTGACTTTGCTAGCTCCACCTCTGTCCTCCAGAAAGCCCTCCTCCTCTGAGAGGGTAGCCATATGGGACCAGGGGCTAGGCTGGGCTGGATTTCCCTGTGGGGGCCAAGGTGGGGGAAAGGGCCAATGGACCTGCAGAGGTAGGGGAATTCAGAGAACTTGTTTTGATAGAAACTGAAACTCCTCTTCTTGCTGACGCTGCACTTGTGGGCAACGTGCACCTGCTCTCCCTTCCCAGAGTCCAGCTGAAGGGGGTCCCCACTACTCACCTCTGTCCCCAACCCAAAGAACGCTCAGAAATCCTCAGGACAGTACTACAATTGGTTCCACTAAGGTCTTTTCACATTCCAACTTCTTCCATCTTCACCCCAAAAAAGCCCTACTTTACACAGGAGGGATACTGAGGTACAAAAATACAGCACAGCTGGCCCAAGGCCACACATCTGGGAGGGTGAAGGTGAGGCCAAGCTCTCAAGAAATAACCAGTGACTTCAAACACTCATGCTCCAGGTGATGTTACCACCACTCCCAATCCACCTATCACCTTAGCCACCTGACTGCCTAGGCAAGGCCTGATTCTGTCTGCCTCAGTTTCTCCACCAGCACAAACAGGAATCAGCTGGAACCCAGGAAAGGCCTGGGAGTGAGCAGAGATTACAGAGAGGTCAGTATCCCACACCGGTCCTTTCTCTGAGCATGCTGAGACACCAGCACAAAAATGCATGTGCACACATGCACACAGCCAGCAGATCCTGCCAAAGACATTCCCTGAGGCCAAATACCCATACCACCCTGACAACTACAGAGACCTATTGTATTCCACAAGTAGTTGCCCTTGCTGCTAACCAAGAAAGACTAAAGGTTGCACATGAGGCAAGGCTGTACAAACTGAGGACCCCCACCTCCTTCCTACCCTTTGCCAGGGGATTAATGGGAGGGAGGAATACCCAATAGCTCTAACAGACTTGCCTCAACCTCCTTCCCCTATTGCCTGAGGGAAGGTCCCCCAAACCTCTGTAATCCTTCCTCCTTAGTCTCCCTAAAATAAAGTCACTATTTGCCAAAGAGTTATGTGCAGAAGCAAGACAGGAGAGCCTGGATAATCTAAAGGAGTTTAATAAAGTACAGGGCTCTACCATTTGTTTTAGAGGCACCTGGGAACTGCCTCCCCACCAGGCTGCTGCCTGCCTGCCTGCTAGAAGAGCCACAGCAAGTTCTGCTGAGGACAGAAAAGGAAGCTTGGTGTCTGCAGGGAATCTAAAAACAAACCACACAAATGTGTGTACACACAGCAGCAGGGGGAGACAGGAACCTGATCTGTTCCCCACTTGCCTCCTGGCCCACTGTGAATGCCAGCCCCACCAAGAAGAAGAGCCAGAAAGAAAGGCCTCACCTGCCTATCAAGCAGCTGTTGTGTGCACCTGGCCCATGGCCCCAAATGGCACACCCTCAGTGGGGGAGACATCCTCAATTAGGGGGAGACAAAACTCAGTCCTCTTAACAGCCTGTCTCTGAGATGCCTGCTCCTCTACTTAAGGATTCCCATGGCAAAGATGGGAAAACTGAAGGAGGCAGGGCAGAAAGAGCCCAGTGGAAACTGGTATCATGGTGGCCCATGGGAATTTTCTCCTCTGGCCTAGTTCAACCTCAAACACCATGTTCTGACACTGGCTATGTGACCTAGATAATAACGTCCTGGCTTTCTCATAAGGCCTCAGTTTTCCCATTAACAAAACAGTCAAAATTAATCAAAGATACATCCCTCCAATGCTGATGGTCCAGGCTAATGTTTCTGGGCCCCACCATTGCAACATGTACAACTCCAGCTGTTTCCTCATGGCCCATGCAGACAGATGTACGTGTGGCCTCCACTTTGCCCACAGAGGCCAGGGCCAGAGGTTTTTGCTGAGTCAAAGCCATGTGGGGAGAGGGAAGAAGGAGAGAGGCAGACTCATGTTTCCAGGAGGAGGTTATCTGAACATAGCAGGGGCAGGGTGGGCCACCAGACACCTCAGGAACTCAGACTTGTACTTCTACTCCACCCAAGCCTTCACTGATGCTCACAAGTCCCCAACAGGGGGTAGTGGGAGAGAGCAGTGAATACTGGTTTACAGTACGGACACCTGGACTGCAGAGGTAAAACAGAGGGTAGAGAAGCAAAGCTGAGAAGGCAGGGCTTTCCCAGGGTCATAGAAAGAATGTGTCCTTGGGATACCTCTGGGTCCCCATGCCAGCTCTACCACTAATGACCCTTTCCTGAGCCTCAACCTTCTCACCTGTCTCATGTGATAATGATCCCAATTTTGCAGGTGAATCTGAAGCACCAAGCTGAGTGCCAGCGAACAAAACAGTCAGGGTCAACAAACAACAGAGTGGTCTCTGTGTGTGCAATCCCCCTCCAACTCCAACCTTCAGTGATGTGCTCCTTCCACTATTCAATGCATAGCAGGAAATCAGAAGCTATAGGCCTTCTCACCAGAGCTCAGGGCAACTACCACCTGTCCCTGTACAAGCCAGGCTGGAAGCAGAGGGGCAGCAGAAAGCTGGAGGACAAAGTCCCTTTCTCGGGCACATGTCCTGTGCACTCTGCTGCAGAGAAACTTCCAGATGAGGCCTGGAGACCCAGGGGCCATGTACTTCTAGAGAGAGGCCATGGGGCTTCTGAGGTTTTACAGAGAAAAGCCAAGGGCAGCTCAGTTGGGGGAAATGGGTAGCCATAGTGCTGATAGGGAAAGGCCTTCAACCTGCCACGGTCAGCTCTTCCTATAAGCTCAGGCCCTTTACTGGAAGGCCTGGGGTGGGGGCAGGGGGAGTGTGGTGTGGTGTCAGAGGGTGTTTGGGGAGGTCAGCTAGATGGACATACGTGAAAATATTGCTGTTGATATGGGTTACTACATAAACCAGGTCGTTACTAGCCCCAAGATCTGCCTCAAAGACTGCCTGAGACCAAGTATACCCAGCTACATTCTCTTACATTCACTCCACTAGTAGCCCTGTTTATCCCACATCTCGCCTGAGGTTTCAGCACAGGGCCTAGCACCTAAAAGGCCCCCACCTATTCTTTCTTTGCCTTCCTTGGTCCAAGATGCCCCCAAACCCAGCACTTTCTCTAGGAAACATTCCAGGAGAACACAGACTTGAGCCACAGGGGGAGGAGGACTGGGATTTTCCCAGGCCAGCACAGACCACTGCCTGGACCTCTTCCCCTTGGTAGAACTGGCAGGCAAGCACTCACCCCATGTAAACTTCTTCCACCCATTCAACAAACATTTGTGGCTCTGAGACACCACCAAAAACAGCATTCAGGCTTTACCAATGCTACTGTTCCGAGGGCCTACTGTCAGGCACTAAAGGGATTTACTGAAGTAATCTCGTTTATCTGTTGTAACACTGGGTCTCTCAGCCTCCTGTTACAGCCTTGGAAGTAGGCTCAAGCAAAAAGAACTGGTTGCCTAAGTTCACACCAAGAATCAGTGGCAAAGCCAAAAGTGGAGCCTGAGTCAGTCCAGCCCACCAGTACTCATGGGGGCTAGCCACAGAGAGGATAGCAGACCTTGTAGGGATTCAAGGAGTCCTTCAGAATCAGTACCATTTAACAGATGGGGAAATATAAGTTTTTGAATCAGGGCCAGAACTAGAAGATAAAGCTTCTGACTCCTAGCTGAAAGCTGCTATCAGAGAGCCCTTCTTCCTGGTAGATTATCAGAGCCCCAATGGAAGGGTCAGATCACATTCCCCAATTTCCCCGGACACTAGCACAGGGCCTTACAACTGCCTATTGGGTCACAGGTTCAGAGCCAGAGGGAGCTCAAAGATACTGCTCAGACTGGACAGTTGATGGCATTAAGGAATTATGAATGTTGTTAGGTAGGATAACAACACTTTGGTTATGTTAGGAAAAAACAGAAAGAAAGAACCCTTATCTGCCAGAGAAACATACTTAAGTATTTAACATATGAAATGATCCAATGTTGGGGTTTTGCTTTAAAAATACTCTTGCTTCAGGACAGTGAAAAAAAAGTGGGCAAGATAGTGATAAAACAAGGCTGGCCATGTGTTGATGACTATTTTAAAGATGAATGATGGGTACATGAGAATTCACTATTCTACTTCTGTGTAAGTTTAAAAAAATTCCATGGTCCCAGGGTGACAGCAGTGTGCTGTGGTTAAGAGCATGGGCCTCAGACTAACCTGACCCAGAGACCCCTGACTCTACTATGTACTACCTGATCCTGGGCAGGTCACTCCCCTGCTTTAAGCTGCTTTTCTCACCTGACAAATGGAAACCACGACAGTCCCTACACTTACCTAGCCTGGGGGAGAATTAAAAAGGGTTTCCTTTAGTGGCTGACAGTGCAATCTGTCACCAAGTATTGTTATTTTCTTTATCACTATTACTGTTATTACTTCCGTGCCACCACACTGCCTCATGACCAAAGGCTAGAGGCCAGATACTAATTTGAAGCTGGGGCCTGGAGTCCTGAAAAGACCAGTAAACTCTACCCTCAACCCTATCTTAGGGATTACTCCTAAAAATTAGAAGTAGCTCAGGGGCATTTCTAGGTCCTTGAAGGCTGAGGCAGAGACTCACCTACAGCCCGGAAGAGACAGGCGCCGTCCTCCTTCATCTGCTTGATGATGAAGCCCTTCTTGTCCCTCAGGGCCTTTTCAAACCAGTGCTCCTGCTGGAGGGAAGAGGTGGGGGTCAGCAACAGGAAAGACCTGTACCCTCTCCCCATGGCCCTGCCCTCCAATTCCCGAAGGGCCTAGCTAAATGGCAGGGTCAAACTCCCAGCCCTGTTTGACACTCCATGCATGCAAAGGAAGAGGAGACCCTTTCTTTTAGGGAACTGGTCATTGTGTAAGCAGAAGACTTGCTCCCAGAAGGGCCTCCTCTGCTTTCTGACGGACCCCTGCTGACCATGTTGGGAATCCAATGCTTGGCCTTCCCATAGGCAGCCGGAGGCCCTGACCCAGAAAGTACCTGGAGGTAGGGGGCAGCAGAGAACCTGGCTTTACCTCAAGGAGTTTCACCTGGGGATCCTCTAGTCACTTAGGGTAGGGATGATATGGAGGAGGGAGTAAATGGCAAGAGCCTAGATCCCATTTTGCCTTTGTATAAGGCAAAATACGTGCAAGGTATGATTTCACTTACAATTGAACAAGTTTAACATACATACATGTGACTACACATGTAAGTATACAAACATGTAAAAGTTGGGAAGACCATCCAACAAAATACCCCTAAAAGTTGGCATTACAGGTGATTTTGACCGTCTTCAAGAAAAGTATGCAATCCCTTGTCCAAAATTCCAAAACTCAAAAAGCTTTGAAAACCAGAAGTCTTCCTCTAACTCATCTGCCATCATAACCTGACCTGAGCTGGCGAGAATGTATTTATCCCCCACTTGGAGGTGAATATTCAAACACTGCCATGCAGAAACATTCAGGTGTTCATGAGGTACTGCCACAGACTCCACCAGAGGTGTTACCAAACACACAGTATATACATCAGTTGATTTTTCTAAATTCTGAAATTTCTCTAAATTCCAAAGCACATCTGACCCCAAAGGTTCAGGTTTAGTGTGCCTAGACAAATGTGTATTTTCAGACTTAAAAAATAATAATGGATGAGCACCTGGGTGGCTCAGTTGGTTAAACATCTGACTCTTGGTTTTGGCTCAGGTCATGATCTCAGTTTGTGGGATCGAGCCCTGTGCTTACAGCATGGAGCCTGCTTGGGATTCTATCTCCCTCTCTCTCTGCCCCTCCCCTGTTCACTCTCTGTGTCTCAAGAAATAAATAAACTTAACCCTCTGTTTGTCCCTCTCCCTGTTTTTATATTATTTTTGCTTCCCTTCCCTTATATTCATCTATTTTGCATCTTAAAGTCCTCATATGGGTAAGGGGCATTAAGGAATCTACTCCTGAAATCGTTGTTGCACTATATGCTAACTAACTTAGATGTAAATTTAAAAAATAAGTTAAATAAAAATTAAAAAAAAACTTAAAAAACAAATCTCTCTCTCCTTCTGCCCCTCTCCCTTGCTCACATAAGCACACCCTCTCTAAAAAAAAAAAAGTAGATGAATAGGCAGAAAAGAGGGTATTTAGGGCAGTGAAACTACTCTGTATGGTACTTTGTAAGTGGGTATGTGTCAGGGCACCTGGGTGGCTCAGTCGGTTAAGCATCTGACTTTGGCCCAGGTCATAATCTCATGGTTCGTGAGTTCAAGGCCTGCAACAGGCTCCATGCCAACAGTGTGGAGCCTGCTTGGGATGATTTCTCTCTCCCTCTCTCTCTGCCCCTCCCTGGCTTATGCTCTCTCTCCCTCTCAAATAAAATATAACTTAAAAAAAAGTGGTTATGTATCATTATCCATTTGTCCAAATCCATAGAATGTACACCAAGGGTGAAACCTAATGTAAACTGTGGACTTTGAGTGTTTATGATGTGTCCTACATGGACACTGATTGTAACAAATGCACCACTCTGGTGGGGGATGTTAATAATGGGGGAGGCTATGCATGTGTGAGGGCAGGGGATATATGGGAACTGCTTGTTCAATATGAGAACTCTTTTGTTCAGTTTTTTTTAAATTTTTTTTCAATGTTTATTTATTTTGAGAGAGAGACAGAGAGACAGAGAATGAGCAGGGGAGAGGCAGAAAGGGAGACACAGAATCTGAAGCAGACTCCAGGCTCTGAGCTGTCAGCACAGAGCCCAACACGGGGCTCGAACTCACGAACCGTGAGATCATGACCTGAGCCGAAGTTAGACATTTAACCCCCTTTTGTTCAGTTTTTCTGTGAACCTGAAAATGCTCTAAAATATTAAGTCTATTAAAAAAATAGGGGGGCCTGGTGGCTTAGTCGGTTAAGCGTCCAACTTTGGTTCAGGTCATGATCTCGCAGTCCATGAGTTCAAGCCCCACGTCAGGCTCTGTGCTGACAGCTCAGAGCCTGGAGCCTGCTTCAAATTCTGTGCCTCCCTTTCTCTCTCTGCCCCTCCCCCACTCATGCTTTGTCTCTCTTGCAAGAATAAACAAACATTAAAAAAAATAAAAAATAATAATGTCCATGGGTCACTTAGAACATATTTTCCATTTCAAAACAAAACTAGAAGCAGCAGACCTTTCCCAGGCCTCTTACGCCCTCTGGTGGCCACCAGAAGAAACCAGCCTTACCTATCATCCAGGCTAGGGACCAGAAGTACCAAGCCTGCTCCTTTGGGACACCACCCCGACCAGGGATTTATAGTATATAGCTAATGATCACTAGACAGAGGGGATCACTACTCTACGGGACACTTTTCCCCAGCTCAAGTGAGCAAAATTCCCGGCAGAGTAGGAAGTACGAAGTCTGGAAGCCAAAAGCTCTGCATTCCAATCCCAGCTCTGCCACTCACTCGCTGCATGATTTCAGGTAAGCTACCTGAACTCACCAAGCCTCAGTTTCCTATCAAACAGGGGATATGTGATCTACCTGATGGAGCTGTCAAGAAGCTCAGAGGAGCTTCAAGACCTGAAAAGGCTTTGTAAATAACCTAAGTCACCAGTCACAGAAGAGTGGACACTGGCCCAGAGACGATGCACAACTGAGGCCCTCAGAGAGTACCAGGTGAGTGGCTGGACAGTAAGGGATGAAGATGGGGGTGACAAAGGAATGCCCAGCAGCCCCACCATTAGGGCCCACACCCCGGGAAGGTGTTACCGGCTTTCCAGAGATGACAAAGGTACCTGGAAGCCCTTAACGGGTTCCCATAGACAGCACAAAGACTTTTATTTGAGCACAACACTCCAACAACCAGGTGCCTGTCCACAACCAAGAGACTGTGGACTAGTACACTCCAGCCAGTTCCCCCAAGTCCATCCCTGTCCTGCAGGGACAGTCATATCCCAACACCATGGTGCCTGCTCTAGCCAGGGGTCACCAGCAGGGAAGCTACAACTATGACTAAAGGCGCAGACTGGACAGAAAGAAAAGTTCTTAAAAAGAAGGGCACACAGAAACCTCCTGCCCTCAAGTGTGTGTGGGGAGGGAGTGGGGGAGGTGAGATCAAGGTGATCAAAGAGGATAAGAGGGGCCCCTACTTATTCATCCAACAAAAGTTTACCAGGCAGCTGCTAAGTCAGACCCTGTCTGTATTAAGGCTGGCAATGAGGACAGAGAAATGAATCAGACTTGGTCTCTACCTTCGATAAATTCACAAATTGCTAGGGGGGTGGGGAAACAGGGAATGACCACACACAGTGTGAGCAGGGCAGTGAAAGAATTGAACACACAGTGCTATGAAACACAGAGGAAGGGACCTGGCCAATCATTAAGGCTGGCACTTGAATAGAGGTGCCAGCTGACCAAAGGATCAAAACATAAAGACCTCCAGAAATGCTTGTTAACTGGATAAGAAATCACTTCTGGGGACACCTGGCTGGCTCTGTTGGAGAAGAATGTGACTCTTGGGTCTTGGGATTGTGAGTCTGAGCCCCATGTTGCGTGTTGAGATTACTTAAACTAATTAAAAAAAAATCACTTCTGCCACAGAACACTAGGGATGCCAAAGGCCCAGCAATGACTCCAGCACAGCTCAAGTCCTGGGTAGGACTATGCAGGTAAGCAGAGCGGGGCCAGGAAGAAAGATGAACTCATATTAGCCAAATGCCTGCCCCTCACCAGGTGCCTGATGCAAAAGTTAACTTCACTTAATTGTTCTTATCACAGTCCAGCTGCCAGTGAGCATTAACCTTATTTGACAGAGGCAAAAGAGCTGGGGTTTGGGCACCAGCAAAGGCTAGTATAGAGGTAACAGGGGAGGCCTCATGAGCCACAGTGTAGAGACATACCTGGCAGCCTATCCTAGGAAAATCCTGGTTTGTCCCTAAAATTGAAGGAGGCCTGAATCTGGAGGCCAGACCACTACCTACCCATTGGCTTTAGCATCAGCAGCCTTAAGGGCTTAGGCTCTGGCTGAAACCGTGCCTTTCCCTTTGGGGAGAGGAAATAGGACATCATTGTCCTGGGCTCCAGAAAGAGATGAAGAGTCCCAGGAGCCTCTAGCATAGTCTCCTCCTTCCCACAGCTGGACAGGAGCCTCTGAGAAAGATGCCAACTTGGGAACTGTTTAGGAAAGTGGCCCAAGAAAAAAATGCTGGTGGGGGAGAGGTGCGGGGGCTAGTCCTGCCATTGGTAAGTTTAAGTTACAATGCTCTAGCCTGAGAAAGTCAAGTCCAGACCATGAATCTTATAAGGCCACTGCTGAGCCTGTCGGTGAGTCCCTCCCACATCTCTGAGCCTCCATAAGGGGACTGGACAAAGTTCTCTGACATCAGGGGATCCCAGGAGCAAGACTCTGCAACCTACTGGTCCAAAGGCCCAAAAGAAGTTAAAGCAGGGGCGCCTGGGTGGCTCAGTCAGTTAAGCGTCCGACTTCGGCTCAGGTCATGATCTCACAGTTTCTGAGTTCGAGCCCCACATCGGGCTCTGTGCTGACAGCTTAGAGGCTGGAGCCTGCTTCAAATTCTATGGCTCCCTCTCTCTCTGCTCCTCCCCCTCTCATGCTCTCTCTCTCCTTCAAAAATAAATAAAAACATTAAAAAATTTTTTTTAAAAAGTTGAAGCAGACTGTGGGACCCAAGTAATTTAGGTTCCAATCCAGCTCCACCAATTACCTAGCCATGTGATGAACCACTCTAAAAACTCCACAGTATTCCAATCTGTGAAATAGGATAACAAGCTTCCCAATAATAGGGTTACTGGGAAGACTCCAATATTACATGACTTTACCCAGCAGAGTATCATTTAATGGGTTTCCTTCTTCCCCTGGAATACCCCTATAGTAACCTGAATGATGACCACCCACAGATATCAGAGGCCCTAAACCTGAAACCTGTAAATGGTACTTTGTAAGGAAAAAGGGTCTTTGGGGTGTGATTAAGTTAAGGGTCTTGAGATGGGGAGATTACCTTGGGAGTATTCAGGTAGGACCTAAATGCAATCACAAGTGTGAGAAAGACCTGACACAGAAGAGGAGACCACACATAAACAGAGAGGACAGTATGAACTCAGGCAGAGGCTGGAGTGATGTGATCACAAACCAAAGAACACCGGCAGCCACCAGAAGCTGGAAGAATACTGGATTCTCCTTAGAGCCTCTGCAGCAAGTGTGGTCCTGCCAACACTTAGATTTTGGCCCAGTGAAACTGGTTTTGGACTTCTGGCTTCCAGAACTGTGAGAGAATACATTTCTGTTGTTCTAAACCACTCAGTTTGTGGTAATTTGTCACAGCAGCCACAGGAAACTAATACAACCCATTTGTAGCACTCCCTAGTGTGAGCCATGAGGCTATATGGCATGGTTCCCGTCCTGCAGGATCTACCTCTCTAGCATTCCCCCAGGGAGAGGATTAGAATGAAGGCAGCAGGGGCTTGGAACTCCCCCTCCCAGTCTGGGAAGCTACTGACCCTGCCTATCAATGAATGAGCTGCCACTGAAGACAGACGGGGCAGGGGAAGATGGCAGCAGCAGTGGCAGCTCTTGAGCAGATGTCTTCCCAGAGCCCGTGGCCAAGAGGTGTTTAGTATTCTGGCCTTCACAGCTCTGTCCCAGCAAGTCTGATGCCAAGACCACCCTTCTCTCCCCCCAAATCACCCAGGAACACTGGCTCAACTCCATGGGCAAAACACAGGCAACCCATCCAATGAAAAACAGAGGCACACTGCTCTCTAAGGAGCAACACAAGCTCTCCAGGGTGAAGGAATGGGAAAGGAGCAAGGCCCCAAACCTACTGCTGGGCCACTGAGGGGGCAAGGGGAGAGGGGCTGGGTTAAAAAAATGAAGATTCTATCATTCTTCAACAAAAAGAAATGAAGTATTGCTGCATACTACAACACGGATGAGCCTTGAAAAGAATATGCTAAGAGAAAAAACCCAGATACAAAGAATTTCACATTGTAGGATTCCATTTGTAGGAACTGTTCAGAATAGAAGAATCAATCAAAATGAAAAGTAGATTAGTAGTTGCTGGGGCTGGGAGGCGATGGGGGATTGGGAGATGGGGATGGTGCAAAGTTTCATTTGCAAGTGATGAAAATGTTCTAAAATTGATCGATCGTGGTGATGGGTGCACAACTCTGAATACACTAAAAGCTACTGAATTGTACACTTTAAATTGGTGAATTCTATGTTGTGTGAATTATCTCCATAAAGCCGTTAAAATTAAACAAACCCAAGGACTGACAACAATGGCAGAGGAGAAGGAAGCCAAACATTGTATGAGACTTCATAACACACCCCCATAAGCCAACGGGCCTTACCCAAAACTTTCAAAATGGGGAGGGGGAGTGGGGAGCAGGGAATTAAGAGATTACAACCAGCTTCTCAGAAATGAGTCCAACCTCCCTCCTCATTATTACCCATTTCAAGGCTGGAGAAACTGAGGCCCAGAAAAGGGAACCGCCTGAAGATACAGAACTCAAACCCAGAAAGCCCAGGCAGGGACCACTTCCTGCTATAAGATTCTGTCTCCCCGCCAAAGGAATCCACCGGTTCCTGGATGCCAAAGGGTCTTTGTTAACAAAGCTCGATTGTTAACAAAGCCTCCCAGGGAGAACCTAGATTGTCCTGGGGAAACTGCAAGAGAAATCAGCCAAGCTCCGAGGTGGACAGGCACTCCTACACTCAATAACCCCAAGCATGGGTGGACTCTTGGGGGTGGGGGGAAGGAAGCTGAGAGTTTGCCTGAAGCCATAAAACAGCCAAGTAGGAGACCCTAGGGTTTGAACTCAGGCCTGCCCAGCTCCAAAGCCCCCAATTTTTCCACACACAAACCTACCTCTACACCATCCAATAGGCCCCTTGACGGGCAACCCCCAAGCCTATTCACCATAACACAGTTGGACATAAAACATCACTGCCTGCAAACCCCAAACCTCACACTGAACAGACACTTGTCCTGCCCACCAAGCTTGGGCAAGGGAAAGAGGAAGAGGAACCCAGTTTTTCCTCAAAAGACACTCACCATTCTCTGTCACCTCTAGGTCCCGAGGGCTTCAGTATGAGTTCCCTAAAATCCCAAAGCTAAACGACCCTTCACCAGCTCCTTACCTGACCCATGAAGAAACTGAGACCCAGAGAACACAGACCTAACTATTCTGGTTCATCCAGCAAAGCTCCAGCAGAGTCAGAGTAGGAACCCAGGTACTCTGGCTACAGTGCCAGGTCCAGTACCTCTGACAACCTCCGTATTGCACACCCCATTCTTAAAATGCTCTGAGGGGTCCTCAAGCTCTTTTCACAGTGTAGACTCGGTAAGGCAGCCATGCCTGGAAAAGAAACCCCCAACATCACCCCCTCCCTAGCACCAGGACCCCAGGGTGCCAAAAGGGCTCCTAAAATCAGCGGAGGTAGTCACAGCATCCAAACAGACAGGAAGTCTGAGTAGTCGGAACAAGGATCCACCATCTGGGTTTCCTCTCACCAACTTCTCTCTTTTCCACGGGATCTAATGGGCCTCAAAGGCTATAAATGCCCCCAGGTGATAGTTCAGGACAAAGACTGGAACCGCAGGAAGAATCTCTGCTCTTCTCATCCCCAGAAAGCCCCAAGTTGGACCAGGTGAGGCAGGGAGAAGCATCTTATTCTCCTTTTGTCCCAAGAAGTGTGAAGACAGGAAAAGCCTTCCCCCTGTCATTGGGAAGGCATCATGCAACCACAGAGTTTTACTTCCACACATATTCTTATGGGAACAAGTATGGGGGAGGGACTCCCAGCCTAGAAGATGCAAAGGGGGTGTAAGGAGATGTCTTTCTAGTCACCATGTCAGCACGCAACTTTCTTCCTTTATGTCCCTGGGACCAGGGATGTAGCATTCTCTAGTTCTGTGGAGGAAAGGCAGCCTACTACAATCAGGGAGAGAAACAATTCCTGGCCCTGACCCTGTAGACTCAGACAATTTATTCTACCTGTAGGAGTAAAGAGTAGAAAGGTATCAAGGACAGGGGGCTCAAGACAAGGCCCTGGCCCCTGTGAAGTGCAGAAAGATTTATCTGAATCAAGGGGAATAGGAATATGGGTAGAGAATTTCCCTGGAGTGGGAATGTCTCCAGGAAGAAAAAAGCTTGTTGAAAGCAATTCAGAAAGCTCAGGATATTTCCAATCCTGGAAACGAGAAGCAAACAGAGCTGGGTCAGGGAGAGACTCAGAGTTATCTCCTAGTTCTTGAGGGGAGGCTTCAGCCCCAAGTCCCCAGTACCTGGCAACCTTCTCATAGAAAGTAGAAAGATCTTCTTGGCCTGTGAGAGTTCAGGTAAGGGGTTCTTAGGACTATATAGCACCCAGGTCCTTCTGTTCAATGGCAGAGGCCTCAGGCCACACTGGAGAGGACCTCATGTCCCTCTCCCTGGTAAGAAAGGATTGCCTGGTTGTGGGGAGGGGGAGAGCGCCTCATACCCAAGGGGGACTCAGGTCTCTCCTTAAGATAAATGATCTCTTGTCCCTAAGGAGAATCTTAGGCCCCTAGGAAGAGGCTCAGCCTCTTCCTCAGAATCCTGTCCTATCCATGTCCCCAAGGGGAGTAGAAAGTTCTTGGAATTTAGTTCATAAATGGCCTGAAGTCCAAGTCCCCAAAGCAAAAAAAATGCCTCAAAGGCCCCTTTAACGGGTATACCTATGCTATCTAAAGTGAGGTGACAATTGGTACTTTCAGGACAGACTCAGGTCTCAGGTCCTAAGGTGGGTAAGGTGTCTCACGCACCTGAAAGAAAGTTTAAACTGTTAGAGGGAGACTCGGGACCCTATTTTCCAGGGACTCCCTATCCACGCCCCTAAGAAAAGGGTCTTAGGGCTCAATTCCGAGTCCTAAGGTAGAAGGAGTCCTCCTGTTCCTGAAGAGATCCTTGAATTCCTTGAAGAGAGAAGCCCAGACCACATTTCTAGAGACACACCAGTCACTGGGGTATTCATGGGTCTCTTGTCCTTGAGGACAAGCTCAAGTGTCCTTGGCTCAATGAGTCTCAGGCCCTTGATCCATGGGAAGACCTCAGGTCCATCTCTAGGACTCCATGCTGCTCATGTCCCCTGAAGACTGGTATCAGGCTACAGTTCCCAAAGCAGGGATCTTACATCCCTTACAAACAGCTCAGGCACTTGGAGCAGGGGGTGCTCAGATCCATGTTTCAGGGGGAGAAGGGGCGTTTTTGGACCCAAAGTATGTTTCAGTCTTTCATAATTAGGGTAGAAGAACCTCATATCCCTGTATTTGTGTGTGTGTGGGGGGGGTGTCTCAGACCCCCAAGAATACTCAGACACCAATACCTGAGGAGAAAGGACTTCTGTGGATGGGGGGTAATCCATCTCCTGAAGAGGCTTCAGACCCAGTCTCTGTAAGCCCCAGTTCATAAGCAGGAGGATCTTAGGCTCAAGTACCCAAAACAGTGAGGCTTATTTTCTTGAAGAAAGGCTCAGGCTGGGGAGGTGGGGGAAGAGAAGAGCTGAAGGTCTATCACTTAAAAAAAGCTTAAGCTCCTAGAGAGAAATTCAGACTCTTGTCCCCAAAGAGGTCTCAGACCACTGAAAGGAAGCACAGACTCTTGTCACCTGGAAAAGGGATCAATCTCATGTACCTTAGTAGTTTCTGGTCCATGAGTGTTAGTTTTGGCGCTTGTCCCCAAGGGGAAGGGAATCTTATCTCCATGAAAGTCATTTTATTTCCCTGAAGAAAAGCTAGAAGATCCCTTTCCCTAAAGGGAATGTATCTGTGTGTGTCAGATACTTGATTCTAGGAGACGGAATCTTAGGCCCTTGAAAAAAAGGCTTAAACCTTTAAGGAAGTCGCTGGAATCCATTGGAATGGTCCTGTGTTTTGTTCCCCCTGAAAAGTAAAGGGAGGGGTTGTCCTGTATGTACTGTCTCAAACTCCCGAAAATGGTTTAGATATCTTGGGGGCACTCAAAAATGTATAAGGTTTCCATCCTATTTGTGTTCCCCTGAGGAGAAATCTCAGACCCTATTCCAAGAGGAAAGAAAATCTCAAGACACAGAACACAAACCAAGGTCCCCTGGAGTCATGAGACTCCCCTCTCAGGTGGCATTCCTACCTACTGGCCCTACACGAGGACGTCTCAGGGCCCAGAATAATGGCTATGGGTCCCAGAAGAGACCACGGACTCCATCGTTAAGTCCGCCATCTTATCTGGGGCTTCTAACCCTCAAGTCCTTGTTGGTGGGGGGCAGGGAAGAGGGTGTCCTAGGTCCCTACCACCAGAGAATGAATGCCAGGCCCCGGGAGAAGACGTAGGTCCCTTGGGGGGACCTCAAAAAGCCTTCCTTGGGTCCCTATCCAGTCTGGGGATCCCACCCACCACATCCACTCACCTATCACCCCGAGCCATACCTGCTCAACGGTTGCGGGGTCCATAGCCTCGATGCGAGCTGCAGCCGCTTCGTATTCGTCCTCACTGTTGTAACCCGCGCCGACCTCCTCACGCTCCGGACTGCCCCCGCCAACCGCTCCGACCCCGGGAGCTTGACGTCGCCGCTTGCTGTGACCCGGCCCGGAGCAGCAACCTCCCACGCCTACGGTTCCGCCCACGCCCACCACCACGCCCGCCGCGCCCACACCCGCCGCCGCTGAGCCCAGCGCGTCGCCGGGACCGCCGCCGGGACCGACAGGGCCCCCGCAAGGAGGAGGAGAGGCCTGCTGTGGTCGCGGACCCGCCACGGCGCCAGGCGGCACGGCCAGCGCCCAGCGGTGAAGCGCTCCCGGCGGCCCCGGTAGCGGGCCCTGAGGCGGTGGTGAGGCCCGGGAACGGGGCCCCACGACTCCCGAGTCACGGTCGCGGTCGCCACCGCCCACACCCGTGCCGCCGCCGCCCACGCCCACACCCCCGCCGCGACGCGGCGCCGGGGGCAGCGGCCCGGGCGGCGGCGGTTCGTTGGCGGGGTCGGCGTCGGGAGGCGGCGGCTTCTTTTTGGGGAGAATAGTCATGGCGGCACCGCCAAGTACCCCCCAGCAAACCCGGCGCGAGGCACGCTGGGATAGAACCCGGATGAGGGGGCTACTGTGGTGCGCGAAGCACGACGGGATCGGCGGGACCCGGATAAAGAGATTGAGGCACCGGTTCGAGAACCGTCGGTGGCGCGCAGGTCACGGGGCAGGAGAACCCGGATGTGAAGTCCTAGATGATGGCACCGCGGCGAGTTTGTCGTGGCCTTTTCTCCAAGTCCAACAAGTTTACTGCTATGCTCGCTCGTTCCGGCCTGCCGCTTCAAGGGAAACAGAACCAAAACAAGCACCTCTTCGCCCCGCCCCCTCGCAGGTTCTTGAACTACCGGGTGGGGCCCCGGGGCGCTGCGCACGCGCGCCAGGGCACAGTCCCGCCTCTCGTTCGGAAGTACGTGGGCAAAATCTTCGCCGCCGCCAAAACAATTGCAGACACCAACCAATCGAGGCAGTTGCGTGGGTCTACGATGATGCCCACGGGCCAATCAGAAGGTAGCGATCGCCCTCCCGTGCCCTCCGTCTCAGATTTCAGTCAAAGTCTGCACTCTTGTTCCTTGCCTTTCTTCTCTCGACCGTCCTGTCGCGCTCTTCTTTCCCTGAGGCTCTGACTCACAGGCGGGGGTACTATGACAGCACAGTGCGGCCGGCCCGAGGCGCGACAATTTGAAAACGACTCCCTGCCAGGCTTCCAACCTGGCCGCAGACAGCCGGACTGACTGGAAAATGTCAACACTCCCAGAGCATAGCAATCCCCTGAAGCGTCAGTTCCGGTCCCACCCACCTGCAAATCCCTGTCCTGCCGAGAGGCGGGCTCCGCTTCACCCTGGCAACAGGCCGAGTTCTGCGGTAATTGGTTAAGAGAAGCCGTCACTAACGTCGGATTGGCCAACCCCGGGACAGACCTGCATCGTGGGGACCTTGGGTATTTGGGAGGCAAACACGCCCTCTTTGGCACCACTGCGCTCCCGCCCTCGAGTTGACCTCCCCGCCTCGGTGGCTAGTGCGCAAACGCGGCACAACCTTCCCACCGTACACCGCTCCCCCCCAAACTGAGTGTACCTGGATTGAGCAGAAGTTTAGGAACCAGCACTGTCCACCAGCCAGCGTCCCGCAATGGGGTTGGTAAAATTCCTGGTAAAGAGCGGCTGGAGATCTACAGGCTAATCGTAGCTCTGCTCCTCCTGTCTGAGTGATCCCTGACAAGTCATTTAACATCCACCCCATCCGCAATTCAAAAAATTATTTATTTTTTTAGTAGTCTCTGTACCCAAGGTGGAGCTCAAACTCACAACCTTCGAGATCGAGTCGCATGCTCTTCCCACTGAGCCAGCCAGGGCCCCGATCTGCAATTTCTACTTCTCTGTAACATGGCAATGATAATTCCAATTTAAGGATCAAAGATTAATGCCTGTAAAGGGCCTAGTGCTGTGCTTGGCACAGAGTTAAGTGCTCAATAAATTAGTCTGAATGGCAGTGCAACGAAAATGATCCCAGGCTTTGGAGTCAGGAAGACATCAGTTCCAGCCCTCCATGGACTGTTACCAACTGTATAACTTTGAACAAGTCATTGTCTCAAATTTGAGATTACCCATGCAAAACGGGAATGATAATGCCTGCCCAGACTACCTCAGGGAGCAGTTATGGGGTTCAGATAAGCTTATGAGCCGAGAAGTTGTTGCGAGAGGTGATGGCTTGCTGCCAGTCTCAGGAGTCAAACTGTACAACATGTTGACTGAAAGAGAGATGATCAGAAATCTCTTCTGAGTGCCACCTAACCTTCTTCCTTCAGATGCCGACCTTGGTTCAGTTCTTCCTTCAGGAATAATATTCAGGAATACTCCTGAAGAAATGACTACAAAAAGAGTGTTGTGTTTTCTGCTCTGGAGACTTAATGGGAGAGGACTCACGTTTACTAGGCTTATTGTGTTCAGGGCACTGTGCCAAATGCCTGTGCATGTTATCACATTGAATCTTCTCCTGAACCTCTCACGTGACCTATATATCCCATTTCCTACTGGATATTTGTCTAGCACTACACACCTAAACATGAACTTAGGATAATCATTGTAGCTAATCTTCACCAAGTACTTAACTATGTGCCTGGCACTGTGTGTGAACAACTTTGATGTTCCTTTTGACAGGGAATGGTGCCCCCATTCAGCCTTTGCCCAAGCCAGAACTTTTGAGTCAACCCTGCCTGCTCCCTTTTCCTCAACTCCCACATGCCTGTCAATCCCAAGTCTTGCCAACTCTACCTCTCAAATCTCTTGACTCTCCAACTGTTACCACCACTACGTGGTCCAAGCCACCATCACCTACCAATACTGCAAAAGCCTCCTCACCGCTCTTCCTCCCACCAGGACTGTTTCTTTAGAATCCACTCTCCACAGCCAGAACCATCCTTCTGAAATGCAAACCTCATGACAACTTTCCTATTTAAAAACCTGCAGAGGTCTCCATTATCCTTAGGATGAAGTCCGCAATCTGTATCATAACTTCAAAGGCTTTTTGTGAGCTGGAGTGATCTCTTGCTCTCATCACAACCTCACACTCTCCTCCCCAGCTGTACTGAACTCATTTAAGTTCCCCAAGGGCCTTGGGCTTGCTCTCTAACCTCTAGGTCATTGTACATGCTGTACAATGCCTGAAACGTTTTTATCCTTTTGCCTGGCCAACTCCACCTCATTCTTTGGGTGTTGGCCGGCTTAGGTCCTCCTGCCATCTGCATGCTTCTGCAATCCCATCGATTTTAGTCCTACAACACTACATTGTAATTGCTTAACTATCTGCCTTCCATGCTCACCTCGGGAGATCAGAGACAATGTCTTCTTTACCCATCTTTGTGTCACTAGGGCTAGCATGTGATATGCAGTTAATAAATATTTAGTGGGGGCACCTGGGTGGCTCAGTCCGTTAAGCATCCGACTTTGGCTCAGATCATGATCTCGCGGTTCACGAGTTCGAGCCTCATGTTGGGCTCTGTGCTGACAGCTCAGAGCCTGGAGCCTGGTTTGGATTCTATGTCTCCCTCTCTCTCTGCCCTTCCCCCACTGGTACTCTGTCTGTCTCCCTCTCAAAAATAAATAAAACATGAAAAAAAATTTTAAATATTTGGTGAATTACTGTATTATGTTATTATACATGTATTATATTTGGTAATTATTATTTCATAGATTAGCAACCTGAGGCAAGAGAAGTTTTAAGTTTTAAGGATTGGAACCCAGGTTAAACCAAATGCGAGGTCTGTCTTAGTGCTCCACAGAGCTCAGTCACACACTAGTCTAGTGTACCCAGTAGCCCAGAATGTAGGGGATGTCCACAAGGAAGGGAAACTTACCAAACTGAGAAATACTTTTTACTTCTTTTTCTTTTTCACTCTTGAGTTATTTTTCCTTTTATTAAGTAGGCTCTAGGCCCAATGTGGGGCTCGAACCCACGACCCCAAGATAAAGAGACTCATGTTCTACTGGCTGAGCCAGCCAGGTGCTCCCAAGAGATGCTTTCAATTAGGGTTCAATTCAGAGCCGTTTGCTGTTGGGAAGTCTGGGTTTAAGTCTCCTCTAACCTAGCATGTGCTGCTCTGGGTCTCAGTTTCCCCATCTGTGAGTAAGAAAGCTGGAGCAGATGATGTCCTAGGGGCATGTCTCAAGACATCCTGGCCTGCCTTGCTGGATGTAGATTCAACTCTTCAAGCCACTGTCTTTAATTTCTCCTAGATCCCCATTTTCCACAACGTGTCACCAACCACTGACCTCCCATACCTGTGCCCACACCAGTCCTTCTAGTTGAAAGGAATTGAAACCAGAGTACTTTCAACCCCCCAGCCCAACCCAGCCTCCGAACCCACAGAGCCAGGAGGTGCTCATCCTCATCTCTCCTCTCAGGTTTTATTGACTGATGGAAACTACATCTTTGTCAGCCACCAGCTCCACAGGGACAGTGCTGGGGACAGGGAACCTGAGATGATGCCAGATTTCATCCCAAGAGCAGACACAGAGTTCCTGAAGGTGACCCAAGAGGGAAAAGAGAGAGGAATATGTGAAAAGGCGTTGTGAGGGAGGAGGAGGAGGAAATCAAGAGTTCCTCCTGCCTCCTACAACTCCCAGAGTTCAGGAACAACCCAGGCCTCAGCCCCTGACGCTTCTGGACTTCTGCCCAAGAACATGGAATCAACCTATGATCTCCAAACACAGCCCAGCTCTCACTGGCTGCTAGGCTCTTATCTCAGCCAGTCCAGGCTCCAGCCCAACCCAGGAAGGAAACAAACCAGAGAAGAGAGGAGGAGTACTTAGAGGTGGCCCCTCTGATTAGGGCAGATGTAAACGCTGCAGCAAACTGGGCAGAGGCTTTGCATAATGTCACGGCAGCAACTGCTATTGCTAGAGATTGCTGGGGGCCCAGCGGAGGACGGGGTTGCAGGGACCCATTTCCAGCAGCCAGGAAAGGGGAATGGCATTTGTGCTATCTGTGTGTATTGGGAGAGGCAGCCTGACCCCTGAGCCAAGGCGAGGGCAGGGGGTGGCAGGTCACTGCTGAGGCCACAGCCCATGAAGCCTGTGGTTGCATTCCGAGCTTCAGAATCGGGGAGTTGTTGGGCTTGGTGGAGGGTGGGGACCTCCCCTAGAGGCCAGAACAGAGGTGAAGGTTCTCTTCTCTGAACCCCCAAACCTCCACAGCCCAGCCAGAGAGAAGAGGGGGTCTCACCTCTTCTCATCAGGCCAGAGCTCAGAAGTCAGGTGGGAGCCTGGGACACAAGAAGAGGAGCATGCAGGAGGCCAGCTAGGAGACGGAGGCCAGTCCCAGTGTGCTGGGGCAAGGAGGCCGGGGGCCTGAGGAAGCCCAGCACCTCAGTGCCCACTGGAACAGCTGTCTGGGGTGGGGAAAGTTGCCCCCTTCCCTGGCCACTTCCCCACCAGATGAGCCATTCCATGAAACTCCATTGCATAGTTCTCAGTGGGGGGCAGAAGGGGTCCCCAGGCATGCCCCTCCCCACCTCCCCAAAATATGGCTTTGGAAAGGAGTCCCCAAGAATCGAGAGGGCCCTCTGGATGGGCGGGCCCACTGCTCACAGGGAAGAGATCTTGACAGTCTCCGGGAGGAGGCAAGGGGTACCCAGGCTGGAGTTCCTGAGGGTGCTGCTGGCCCCACCGCCATCACCAGGGGAGGAAGGCTGGCTCTCATCTGGGGTGTTGGCAGGAGGGGTAGGGATACTGATAATGGCAGCCACGAAGTCCCGGCTGTCGCAGTTCAGGTCAAGGCAGTCATGGGGCTTGGCATTGAGGCTTGAGCGGCTGTGGATAAGGGTGAGGAGACAGAAGGCTCTTAAAAGGTCATCTTAATACTTGCCACAGTGATCATGACATTTAATGAGCACTGACTGAAAAGCTAGCACTGTGCTAAATGCTTCGTCTGCATCCTCAATTATGGTGGTGCCCAGTGAGGGCTCTGGGGTCAGATGGTCCTGGGTTCAAATCCTGGTCTCATTTTAGCATCTCTAAACCTCTCTTCTCTTTCTTTCATGTGTAGCACGGGAATAACAGCATTTTCTACCTCATAAGGTCATTGTGGAGATTACATGAGATGGTAAGTGATACAAAGTGCTCAGAGCAGTGCCCGGAACAGAATGAGCACACATTCAAAAATGTTCTCCGTTTCAGTTACTCCTTACGATGCCAAAATTCTCACAACAATCCATAGTCAGATCTATACAACCCTGTCCCTGTTCCTTTCTGGTTTTACTTCCTACCACTCTCCCCCTCACTCACTCTACTCCACTCACAGTAGCTTCCTGGCTACATCTCTAACATGCAGACCCTTTTCAGCCTCAGGGCCTTTGCACAGGCTATTTGTTCTGTCTAGACAGCTCTTCCTCTAGACATCCACATGGCTCCCTCCCTCACCTCCTTCAGGTGTTACCTCAGCAAAGCCTTCCCTGACCACACTATTTAAACTGCATCACACCCTCTTCTGTGTTCTCTGTCCCCGATCCCCGATTTATTTTTCTTCTTGGCATTTAACATACTATATCATCTCTGTGTTTCTTTGTTTATTAATTGTCTCATCCCACTAAAATATAAATTCCAGAAGGTCAAGGATTTCTATCTGTTCTCTTCACTGCCTAAAGTGAACTCAACTCCTAAACTCCTGAAGTGAACTCCAAAGTTCCTAAAATTATGCCTGGCATGTAATAGGTGCTCAATAAATGTTTGTTGAAAGAACCAATGAAGAACAAGTTCCAGACAAGATAATCCCAAGCTCCCAGCATACAGGAGTTTGGGTTTGAACTTGGCTTGCTAGGCCCCAAGTCATGAAACCTCAGAGGCCCTGGTGCAAGGTCTGAGCTTCCCCAGGGGTAGCCAACAGGTGGGGGCGCTTACCTCTGAGGGGCAGGACTCCTCCGCAGCCCTGCCAGTGTGTCCAGCTCCTGCATGCTGCCACGACTGACCGAGGCAGTGGAGTTGGCAAGGCGAATGGCACGGCGCTTGGCCCTGCGGGGGCAGCAGGAGGACAGCAGGCTGCCAGGTCCCGCAGGCTGGGAGGACACAGAGGTGCTGCGGCTGGTGCGGCCCCCCAGTGAGTCGGCACCCACGGCCTCGCTGAAGGTCAGCTCATCTGTGAACTCGTGGCACTGTGGGCAGAAGGAAGGCACAGTCACAAGGCACCACACAGGAACTGACCCCACCCCTAGGCCTCTGCTTAGGCCATTTCTTTCTTTCCAGAAGTCACTCTTGATTCCCTTCCCTTGCCCATCCTTCAAGGCTCAGCTGTACCGGGCCCTCTTCCAGGAAGCCCTGTGTGATTTCCACAATTAGTAGTGAGCCTCCCATCCCAGGGTGGGAACTGGCTTGCCCACAGAGGAAATCCCCTCATTCCACCATGCCACCTCTCATTAGGTCTCACCGTTGTCTTCTCCAGACAGTGCAGGAGGTGGTGATGTTGTTGCTCAAAAGCAGAACGGTTCCTGATACACAGCGCCTGTTCGTCCACACTGCTACTGTCCTGGAGTGGACGGAGCAGGGGGATGAGGTCAGGACCCTCTCCTCCTCCCATCACTGCTCACCCCCCAACCCCAATTCAGGCCCCTCCCCACCTCAAGGCCCCCGTTCTGCTTGTACTGCAGGAAGGCATTGGTGGTACCACTCTTTGCCAACCGGATCCTTGCCAAGCGCACCTTCTACAGAGAGAGGAGGAGATAGAGGGTCAGGTGTGTAAACACAAGAGTAGACTGGCTTTGGGTATGGGGAACAGGAGGTACTCAGATGGAAGGGGCAGTTACCTGCTGTGCTCGGCGCTTGTCAGCACGCTGGTTCTGGTGGTAGATGCGGCTAAAGTTGGACACGATGACTGGCACAGGCAGTGCAATGACCAGGACACCACTGAGGGAGCAGATGGATCCGAAAATCTTGCCAGCAATGGTGCTGGGCACCATGTCTCCATAGCTGGGGCCGGGGGAGGTAAGCCAAGGTCAAGAAAAATGTTCAAGCACCTCTCAGTCTCCCCCTCCGTTCCATCCAGCCTGACGCACTTTGCCACCCTGGCCAGGCACTGAAACTCTCTGAGCCTCAGTTTCTCACTCTGCAAAATGTGGGGAAAGACCTCTGTGGCCACCAGTGGGGGGTGGGGGTCAAATGAGAAACTGGCCCTCGGGCCCCTACCATCTGCTGCTCCCATCTGAGCTGCACACCGAACATCTGAGTCAGCTGGAAATCTATTAATACCAAGCAGAGGGGAGAAGGAGGAAGTGACAGGCAGTAAATATAGTTTCCTGGGGAGAGAGTCCCAGCACCACTAGCCAGCTGAGGGGCTCTGAGTCCCGGGAGAAGTGCTCTGTTGTATTTGCTTACATCTGTCTTATCTTCTGTAGGTAGGACCCCTTCTTATCTTCCAGAAAAAAAGTCTTGAAACCGTCCTCATATGAAAAAATAGGGGAGGGGGGAGCCTTGAAACTCCGTCCTCCTTGTCTCCATGCCACCTCCTCTCCCATGGAGCTGGAGCAGTGCCAGTCTAACCAACTTGTTTCACAGGGTGGGGGTGGGGGGACCAAAGCCCAGGGAGGTTCTGTAACTGACTGGCTCAAGATCACACAGCACACTTTTGTTCTGATCACGGGACCAATTAGATCCCCTCCCCTCTGCGGTCCCAGCCTCTAGGCCTTAGCTCAGTCCATGTCCCTCTTCCCCCCAAGGATGGCTGTTGCTTATTTCTTTGTTTTGACTCATTTAAAAGTCTCTCCAACTTGGCCATTTCTGGTCTGTGATGTGTCATCTCAGACTGTGTCCTCAACTATGAGATGCAGGCAGCTGTCCACCCTCCCGGGGTTGTTGTGAGGACTCAGTAGGGTAAAAGGCACCCAAATACCCAGTTCCAACCCGCTCTCAGGACTCAGCATTTGTTTGTCGATCCAATTGTGAACCTCCAACCAGAATTACTTTCTACTCCATACAAACCTCAAATCAATTTTTCTGTACCTCTGTTAAAGCACTGATCAAGCCCAATCCAGCCATTCAATAGATATTGAGCAGCAACTGTATACCTAATCCCAGTGATGGAGATTTAGAGGAACATGGTACCTGCCCTAGACAATGTCTTTAAGAAGAACACGAGTTTGGTGATTCCGTGTGATACTTTTATCCCAACTGTTTCCTCTCATGGATTGGCACTTAAAAAATAATGTCGAAAATACATTGTCCTGGAGAACATCAAAGAATCACAAAGCCACAGGGGTAGTACCCCCATACAGCAGATGATTCTAGAGGTTTGGGAGACATGGGTCCTCAAGATGGGAAAAGGGGGTGATAGAAAGCCAGTACCTATGTATCCTACACCAGAAACTTTCAGAGAAGTTTCACAACTGTGATGTCACTGAATCCCCTCTAGATGAAGGGATAATCATGCCTCATTTGACACAGGAGATAACAGGCCCAGAGAAAACAAGGTCAACAGAAAAAGTGCTGCTAAAACAATCCTTGAACCCAAGTCTCCTGACCTGGAAAGTGAAGGCATTGTCAGAGCTGTGAGGGATTTGGAGATTAGTCCAGCTCCCTTCGTTTTGACAGATGAGCAAACTGAAGTGCACATTGAGAAAAAGAAATCATTTATCTAATCTTCCCAATCTTTTTTTTTTTTTTGAGAAAGAGAGAGAGAGGGAGAGAGAGAGAGTTTATGTGCATGAGCACACAAGTGGGGGAGGGGCAGAAAGGGAGAGAGAGAATCCCTGTGAGGAGCTCCATGTGGGGCTCAAACCCATGAACCATGGGATCATGACCTGAGCTGAAGTCGGACGCTTAACCGACTGAGCCACCCAGGCAGCCCTCTAACCCTAACCTTCAGAAAGGGTGAGTGTAATTGATCGGGCAGCTCCCAACACAGGGTCTGCACTCACCCAAGCGTAGTCATGGTGACAATGGTATACCAGAAGGCCGCAGGGATGCTAGTAAAGTTGGTCTTGTTTGTGCCCTTCTCGGCATAAAACATGACAGTGGCGAAGATGATGATGGCCATGGTAAGGGAAAAGAGGAGAAAGCCCAGCTCAGAGGCACAGCTCTTGAGTGTGTAGCCCAGAATCCTCAAGCCCTGTGAGTGCCTGGAGAACTTGAAGATGCGGAATACCCGGAACACACGCAGGGTGACAAAGGCGCCTGAGACATCCTCGTTCTTGGGCACGAAAAGCCCAATGTAGTAGGGCAAGATGGCCACGACGTCGATAAGGCTCATTACGCTCCGCAGGAAGCGGCAACGGCTGGGGGCGGCGAATAGCCGCAGGAGGTATTCACCCGTGAATATGAGCACACAGGCCGTGTCCATACAGAAAAAGGCCAGTGGGAAGCGGTCGCCACAGGGCTGCTCCCTCGGGGGCCGCCGCGCGGGGCCGCGGCACGGGATGGTCTCGACCACATTGGCGATGACCGACACGGCAATGAAAAAGCCGGTCACATAGTAGAAAACGAGGGCCGCCGTGCTCGTGTGGGGGTTCTCGAAGGCCCGCCAGAGCCGCTGCCGCAAGGAGCTGCCGGCAGGCAGGGCTGGGCCATCCCCGGCCTGCTCAGCTTCCTCGTCCTCCGCCAGGCGCTCGGCGTTCTCCTTCTTGCGGTCCCGGTACTCTTCGAGGCAGCAGTCGCCCACGAGCTCAGGCACCAGACCATAGAAAGCCAGCTCTTCGTCGAAGGCCTGGATGCACTCCTGCCGCGGGCAGTGCAGCCGACCCGTGCGGTAGAAGTTCAGAACATGCCGGAACATGTCGGGGTCGCGATCGAAGAAGTACTCGCCGGAATCAGCATCATAGAAGAATTCCTTTTCTGAACTGCCCAGGAGGGTGTCAGGGTAACGGTCCAGAGTGTTCTTCCAGGTCTCAAAGCGCCGTCCGCTCACGTTCACCACCAGAACCTCATCCCCTCGAGATGCCTTCACCCCGGGCGCAGGGGGCAGGGGCTGCTGGGCCAGGGGCAGCCAGCCCACCGCGGCCGCCCTCGCAAACGGCAGCCACGTGGCCACGCCTGCAGCCATCCTGCCGCGCCCCAGGCCCACGGAGACGGGGGGGGGGGGGGGGTGGCCTTTAGGAGAGAGTGGCTGTCTCCAGGATGGTGGGAACTTGGGGAGGCCCTGGGCCACTCGCACAAGCAAACTGGGGGTGTCTACAGAGGCCAAGAGGAACCAGGAGGAGGAACTAGAGAGATGGGCAGGGGCTTGGGGAGCATTTAGAGGGTCTGGGAAGGACCTGGGGCATGTCTTGAGGGAACTACGGAGAAGGGGCTAGGGGGACATGGAGAGTAGCAGAAAAGGGGAGCCTAGAGGGACCAACGAGGATCTCAGGGAGTGTTTAGAAACGCTGAGATGGTTCTAGAGAGATCAGCAGGTGCCTGTGAGATGTCTGGGGTGTCTAGGAGGGGCAAGAAACGCTGGGGACCTGTCCACACTCTCAAGAGTTCTGAGGGAAAATGGGGCTGGGACCCCTTAGTGGGCTTGGAGAGGGGATTGGTGCATCCAGAAGGCTAGAAATGGGACCAGAGGTGTTTGAAAGAGGCCAAGAGTGGCTGGAGCGGGGTTCTGGAGGGACTGAGAAAAGTGAGGTGGGTTGTCCACACCCTCAAGACTTCTGGGGAAAAGATTAGGGGATTGGAGCTCCCTCGTGGATCTAGGAAAGGGGTTGGTGAATGTAAGAGGTGGCTATAGAACCAGGAGGTTGTAAAGAGGCTGAGAGATGTCTTGGGAGTGCCTAGAGCTGCCAAGAATAGCCTGGGGGGGGGTGTCTATACTCTACAGGAGTTCTGGGGAAGGAAGACGAGGTGGGGCCCCCTAGAGGGGCTAGGGAAGGCAATGGGGTATCTAAAGGGGTAGATATGGGGCTAGGTTATCTTTCAGAGACTGAGAGGTGTCTGGGAGAGAGGGGTATGGGGGGTGCTGAGAAAGTCTGGTCTACCCTCTCCAGTGTTCCAGGGGGAGGAAAGGGGCCCGAGGAAGCCCCCTGGTGCTCAGTTGGAAGTTGGGAACAGCCCCAGCGCACCCAGATGTTAAAAGACTAAGAGGAGAGGGGTCCCCCCAAAATGGGTTGGAGAATGGGATGAGGTGTTGAAAGGGTGTTGGGTGTGTCTCTAGGGAGGGGGGCTGGTGGGCCTTGCAGGAGGTGGATGGGGGAGGCCTGGATAAAGCTGTGTCCCACCGTTGGGGGCTGGTCTGGGGAAACCACACCCCGATGGGCTGTCGGTGTGTGCCGGACAGCGGCAGTAGCAGCAGCGGCAGCAGGAGGAGGAAGAGGAGAAGCAGCCACAGCCAGGCCTAGGAGAGGAGAAGGCAGCACAGGCAGGGGGAGGGGGCTGGGTCCCTGGAAGGACAAGGTCCAGCAGAACCCCTGGGGACTATCCCAGGATGGGTTAGGGTGTGGGGGCTGGACCAGGGAAGGACAAGGACAGCGCTGTTGGTGGCCCCCTCCCCCTCCCCAAAGGGCCGTCCTCACCTGTGTCCCCGCTGCAGCAGCAGCAACAGCGGTGGGGCTGGGGGTACCAAACACCGGAGCTCCTACCCCCCTCTGCAGAGCTGCCCGAGTTCTCCTCCTCCTCTGGCTCTCTCTCCCCGCCCCTCTGAGCTTGCCGGGAGATGGAGAGAGAGACAGGGAGGGGCCTCGTGGCTCCCAGAGCCCCCTCCCCTAGGACAGCCTGAGAGGGACCCTGGGGAGACTCCGCCTCCTACAAAGCTGGTTGGGCCTCAGTCGCGTCATCTGGAAAATGGGGGTGGCAGGGAGCTTTGCCAGTTCTCCCCACCTCCTTCCTGGACTCCCCCCCTCTTCCTGCCCAGCTCCTACCCCCTCTGCCCCCAGGGGCCCCCACCCCCACCCGTCTGAATCAGCAGCACTTAGCAGATCCGATCGATGGGGAGGCGTCTGTTAATGGCCCCAGAGCGGAGTGCCATGGGGAATGATGCAGCGCTGTGTCCCCTCCCTGCCCCCATGCTGTAGAAGGGCTGGAGAAGGGGGTGGATGGAGGGACCGGTGGGGGGCATTTCTCTAGATGGCAAGGCCCCCAAAGCTGCTCCCTGGGGGGGGGCGTGCGTGGGTTAGAGCCCAGCTCTGACCAAAGCTGTTGCTGTGGGATTGGAGCACCATCCTGTTTTCAGATGTGAAGTGGGGGGTAAGGGGAGTGCAGATGGGACAAGCAGGTCCCACCCCCATACCAGCTTCTCTCTCAGGCGGGCCCCATGCTGAGGGGCAGTCTCCCTCATCCGTCCATGTCCAGGAGCCTTCTGAATTCATGCCTTCTCCCCAGAGGACTCTGCTCCTGGATGGCATAGAGCACTGGGTACCAAGTGTACCAGGCATGGATGGGTTCAAACTCCAGCTTTGCTACTGACTTATGTCCTTGAGCAAGTGACTTGCAATGTATCTTCAGTTGTCAGATGTCACGTTACCTATATAGTGTCGTTGGGCACATTAGGAGTGACGTGAAAGGGGATGGCACAGGGCAGGGCACACAGGGGAGGCCTCCGTTTTAGTAATTAAAGGTGTGGTGGGAGCACCTGGGTGGCTCAGTCAGTAGAGCATCTGACTCTTGGTTTTGGCTCAGGTCATAATCTCAGGGTTTGTGGGATCGAGCCCTGACAGGGCTCCACGCTGGTGGTGCAGAGCCTGCTTGGGATTCTCTCGCTCCCTCTCTGCCCCTCCCCCGCTCAGGCACTTGTGTGTGCTCTCTCTAAATATAAATAAACATTAAAAAAAATAAAGGTGTGGTGCAGGGGGGCAATAAATCCAGGCCAATTTTCCACTTTTCAATCAATCTAACCCATGCACATAATCCTCAGTTTGCCCACTCATCACACTCCCGATCTGTCCATTTCTCCATCCCTGCACCCACTCACCACACACCTATCCATTCATTCTCCCACCCACACAACCAAATGCTCTACCTATCCCTCCACCCACCCACTTGCTCACCCATTTGTATATTCACCCTATCCACCCATTTGCCAACCTATCCTTATGTACCCCCCGGACCCATCTACTTGTCTATCCATAGCCCTGCCCGTCATTTATTTACCTACTCTTTACTCTTCCTCATCCATCCATCAATCCATTCCCCTAGCCATCCATCTTTCCACTTACATCCCTGACCTATCCATCTATCCATTTATTCATGCAATCACCCATCCATCCATCTGTCCATTTATTTCTCAACCTATCACTGATCCATGCAACCTTCCACTTATTTATCCATCAGTCCATCTAACCACTTATCTATCCTCTCATCTGCCCACTCATCCACACCCACACCCCATACATATCCACCCACATACATATCTGCCCATGTTTCTGTTCCATTCAGTTTGAGGGGCGGGCCCATGGTGACTGGAGACAGCTGGGTGAAGGTAGGGGAAGGGGGATAAAATTGTAGCCAGAGACCACCCTCCTCATGCCACCAGAGACCTCCCTTCCCATTCCAATGGTGTGACCTCCCCATCACCAGCACATCCCTCCTGGTTGGAAAGAATGAGAGTAGACAGTCAGTGGGTGGGCCCATCTGGCCAGATGGTATTTTGGCTGCAGCCTTTACACACACACACACGTTGCTAGAACGCTGAACATGGACCGTGCCCCACCCAACATCCCCAATCCCAAATGCAGAGTAGCCAGGCTTCCAGACATAAATTAAAAAATAAAATAAAATAAAAAAGAGTTGGTCTCTGGGGAGGGAGAGCTCATGCAGAGATGAAGGCAAAGGCCCCTGGGAGCCAGGGCCAAGAAGGAGGAGAAATCCCTGACCCTCCCCTCAGGATCCCCACTCCCCAGGGGCTTCTGCCCTAAAACAGGGTCATTAACACCAGCCATCAGGCCTCCAACCCCTTTAATGTCCAGTCTCCCAACCTATTTGATTTTGGCGGTCCCATTTTCCCACCGCAGCCCAAGGGAATGGTTTCCTGGTGGGTGGGGAGGGGAAGGAGTAGGTGCAGCTCGCAGGTCTTTAGCTGGCTTCTCGAGGTTCTACGTCTGGGTCAGGGGACCCCACGCACTCCTTGCTGAGCCGCACAATTTCCTGGGAGAGAACTTCGATGTCCTAAGAAACAAACGAGCCATCAGGGGCCAGAGGAAGCAGCAGGGGAAGCTCCCTCACCAAGCTTGGGGTGTCATCCATCTCACCTCATTAATCAATGCCCAGCTATGTCTAGCCTGGCACAGGAAGGTATTTTGAGAGGCTCACAGAACCCCAGCAGTGGGCTGGGCTTGGAAAAGATAAGTGTGGGGGGGAGGGGGGGGGAGCCTCCCAGGGATATGGATATAGGCATGGATCACCAGCTGTGCATGGTGAGGGCTGGAGGATACAACCCTCACCTCACGACCATCTTTTCCACTAAATGGTGAGCTCACTTCTCAGAGGCAGGGGCTGGGTCTGCATAATTTCTGACTCTCCCAGAAAAGGGGGAATATCTGGGGGGCAGGATGAGCAAGTAGACGTGTGGGTGGATGCATGGGGGATCCATGGTAGCCAAACAGGTGGGCAACAACAGGTAGGCAGGTTGGCAGGTTGCTGGGCAGGTGGGTAAAAGGTAAGACAAGGGGCTACTGATGAGTAGGTAAGAGGGAGAGAGGGGTATGTCAGGAAATGGGTGGAAAGACATGTGGCAGATGATTAGATGGGTAGGGGGCATATGACCTGGGGGCTGTGTGGTGGGGGGATCAGGTGGGTGTGGAGGGAGGAGGTGGCTAGATGGACAGATGGGTAGGCTGGTAGGCCACACTCGCCTTGTGCAAGTGCATATTCTTGGTGAGCTGCTCTTCCAGCATGTTCTGTAGCTTCTTGTTCATCTCCCGAAGGTTCTCGTCGCCTGGCTTCACTAGGTCTCTCAAAACGCTGCCCAGCCCGCTGCGGTCTGTGTGGCCTGCTGCCACAGACACATCTGCAAGGGGCCAGGCTGAGAACAACCCCTTCGGCAGAGCCGGAGGAGAGATGACAGAGATGGGGCAGAAGAGAGGGAAACAGAGAGGGGGGGCGAAAAGTGGGGGGAGAAGCCATGTGATGCAGGGGGCAGAGGCCTTGCCATGTGAAACCTGGCTGTCACTTACTATCTGTGCAGCTCTGAGAAATGGGGCTAATAAACAATTCGTGGAGCTGGAAAAGTAGCTGCACGCAAAGCGCAGAGCACACAGTCAGCTCTCAGCACATATCAGTCCATGTTATTCTGATCGATACGGGGAAAACAGGGATTGGAGAAGGTGTGAAAGAAAGGAGCAAAAGAAACCAAGATGGGAGAGGGGGGCAAAAGAGGAGAGAAAGTGGGAGAGGGGAGAAGAACAGATAAGGAGCCCCAAAGGGGTATACATGCAGAGGATGAAAACGTCCAGAGGAGGCACAGGACAGACAGGTAGCAGGAGCAGTGAGACAAGATGAGGAGGCAGGGCAGATAGAAGGGGTGGGGGGAAGAGAGAAGGACAGAGAGACACACTGGGGAAAGGAGAGACCCTGGCAGAAGGGAAGAGCCGAGGTGAAAGACAGACACAGTGATGGGCCTGGCCTGCTCTCCCCTCTGGCAGCTGTGGTCCTTGTCAGTAACTCTGCTGAGTTGCAAGACGAGAGGAAACAGTGGGGCAGGAGGGGGCAGGTCAGAGCCTGGATGGTGGGTGAGGCTAGGGATGGAGCACTGACCGATCCGGCTGTCCATGACGTAGGTCTCAATGATGGCACTCTTCCGGCAAAGGTCCTCTGCCATGGAGGCGCTGCTCACCTCCAGGTGCTTCACCTGCAGGGTGGCCCAGCATGTTCATGCACAATAAGGGGCCCAGCCAGGCAGCCCCCCGCCACACACACACACAACGCCCCAGCCTCCTCTCCAAGGGAGTGCCAAGTGGGGATAGGCAGGCAGGCAGCACCTTCTCCTCCAGCATCCATTTCTCCTGCTGTGTCTCTGCCAGGCGCTGAAAGAGCTCGGCCACTTCCTCGTCTGACAGCTCTGCTGGCCGCGGAGGCTGGGCCTGAGGGCTGCTGGATAAGGACTGCAGGGAAGAGGAGGGGAGAGGCCAGCCCTGTCTCAGCGCTGCCACCTGCCCCAGATAGGATCAGGGGCTGGGAGGGAGCCAGGGGGATGAGGATGGGCTCTGTGACGGGGGCTATAGACAAGTCTCAGCACCTGCGAAGGCTCTGGGTCTCCCTTTGCCTAAAGAGGGACATAGGAGCCACCAAGTCATTTCCTTCCTGAGAAGATGAACAAAGGGCCTATAACAAATGAGATCTCATTTCCAGTTGACAGGAAAACTAGGGGACAGAGGAACAAGAAATATGACACCACTAGGAAGCCAGCAGGAAAACCAAAAAGGTGGGATGCTTTCTGCAGGTTAACTGGGTGGTTTCCTCTGTGGGTTGGTGCCATGAAAAAAAAAAGGGGGGGACCACACTAGACTCAAGACACTTAACGGACATAAAGCAGCCAGATGTGACATGAGCCCTGAAACTGAATGCCAGTTTTCGCAAAACCAGCAATCAAGGACATTTTGGGGCCAACCAGAGAGATGTGATTAAGGCTAAAGTACCAGATGAGATGAAAATTTACAAAACTGGGAGGGTAAAGATCAGCTGAACAAAAATGGGTTACTTATGATCTCATTTAGGTTCAAGAAAGACCAAGATTCAAGGGACCTAGGTGGCTCAGTCAGTTAAGCATCTGACTTCAGCTCAGGTCATGGTCTCGCAGTTTGTGGGTTCGAGCCCCACATCAGGCTCTGTGCTGACAGCTCAGAGACTGGAACTTACTTCAGATTCTGTGTCTCCCTCTCTCTCCGCCCCTCCGGGGCTCACTTTCTGTCTCTCTCTCAAAAAAAACCAAACATTAAAAAAAAAAAAAAAAGAGCAAGATCTAGAAGGGTGTGAACCAAGGCTTTATAGTGGTGATCTCTGGATCTCTGGATGGTGAAGATGTGGTTTCTTTGGATTTAAAAGTCTTTGCTTGTGGGTGCTTTTCAAATCTTTCTATACAGCACACATACTACTTACAGATTGATAACAAATCATTTCCAAAGAAAAGTGGCCAGCCCAGGAAGCTGACATTATAGACGACAGTCACAAGTGATAATTATGAGTTGGAAAAAAGGACCTCCAATAGAGATGATGCACCTTCTATGAGCTACATATTTTATGACACCAGGAAAGGTGGAATTAGTTCACAGATGAGGGAACAGAAGGTCAGAGAGAATAACTTGCCCATCCCTGATTTGGCAATCTGAATCCAAGTTGGCAAGCATGGACAACAGTTGACAGGAAAATGTGTGTGCTGGGCCTAGAGCAGTAGATGTTTGCAGGGGAGGAGAAAAGGTGGACCCCCAGAATCTGGGTAGGAGAGGCTGGGCTGTCGACTCTTCCTAGCCCCTTACCCTGGCAGGAACAGTCGAGCTTTCCTTCTCCCGCAAGATCTCCCGGTAGCTGAAGGAGGAGACACTACTGCTGTCTCCAGTCTGGGTCCGGCTTGGTGAGTTCATCTCTGACAGAACCAGCTCCTCGAGGCCTGGGCAGAGAGAGATGAGAAACCTGAGCCCCAATCCCCCAGGGTCCCAGGGCAGCGACTGGCAGGAAGAGGCAGAAATAGATTTGATGGAGATGGACGGAGGCGATGTGACACTCGGGCAGAGGCAAGGTGGAAGCAGACAGTACGACAGGGAGAGGCAGAAACAGAGAAAGTGGCTGCCTCTCCAGGCAAACACACACGCCAGAAGAGAAACAAAGGTGAAGCAGCTGGGAGAAAGTTGGCAATGTGGACCCGTACGGGCATAAAGGGCCATATGCACTCACTCAGACGTAGGTTATGCAGAAAGGAAGACCGACAGTTGGAGAGAGCACAGGGGCACACCCACACGCAGAGGGGAAATCCAAGAGAGACAGTAAGCCACAGCAGATGAGAGGCAAATAGAGACATGGGTCAGAGCAGAGACCAGAGGGGGAAAAAAAAAAAGAGACGGACATGTAGCCATGAACCTAAATCCGGATTTCATCTAATGGACAAGGACGATGTATGGCAAGTCACTGGAATCTGCTTGTTGATTCATACACTGATCGGTTAGCAAAACAGAAACAAAACTCCTTTACAAAGAGAGGTCACTTCAGGAGACCCAGTGTCTCTGAGAGACACAGATAGGGTGAGCGATACATCCATTTTTGCCATGTCACTTAAAACAGGGTCACCGAGCTCGGGCCTCTACTCTTGCAGCTGCTTCTGGGTATCAGGGAAGGGGGCTGTCATCCCACTCCGAGGGTCTCCAGCAGGAGCCGATGGCTGCAGGGGGACAGGGGAGCAATTTTCTCTGAGCCTGTGATGTGGGAGATGCACCAGAGCTATCATCACTGTGTCTTATCTATTTATTTAAGTGTATTTATAGGCCATTTCCTTCTTAAAAAATAAAGTCCAAAGCAACTCAAGGGTTTTTGTTGTATCTTCTGCCCTAAGCGGGAGAAATAACATGGATTTTAGCTGCGTGGTGATAATGCTGCACTGCTGTGTGTCTCTCTAGCTCAACCGGGAGCTCCCTGAGGACAGAGTTTCGGGGGGTTTCCTATCAAAGACCCTGGATGTGAGCACGGGGGCTCAGTCCCTATTCATAGAATGAGAGAATGGCTACAAGAAATTTAGAGACACCAGGTGAGGTGTGGGAATATGTATGAGTTGGGGGGATCCAGAGACAGAGACAAAGACAGAGAAGAGAGAGAGAGGGAAGATAGAGACAGAGAAGGAAAAAGCAGCAAGGGGAAAAGAGAGCAGAGAGAAAGAAAGCAGGGAGAGAGAGAAAAGGAGAGACAGAGAGATGGCACAAGGCGGCACAGAGAGACCAAAACAGAGGAGAGACACAGAAAGAGGTAATGCAGAGGGGCGCCCGGGGGGGCTCAGTCAAGTTAAGCATTCGACTCTTGGTTTTGGCTCAGGTCGTGATGTCATGGTTTTGTGAGTTCCAGCCCCACATCAGGCTCTGTGCTGATGGTGTGGAGCCTGCTTGGGATTCTCTCCCTCTCCCTCTCCCTCTGCCCCTCCCCAGCTCACGCTGTCTCTGTCTCTCTCAAAATAAATAAACACACATAAAAAATTTTTTAAAAAATGAAAAAGAAAGAGGTAATGCAGAGAGCAGGAGAAACAGAGGAGAGCCAGACAGATGCACCAAGTTCAAGAGGGACAGAAAGCGCAGGACAGCCCAGTGGAATGAGGTACAGGAAATACCTCTGGCCTTTGGGCCCCAGCCTGGCCTCCTCCCCTGCACCCCAGCCCCCCCTGCCATTTGGTCCCTCACCAGAGCGGCTCTTGCTGTTGGTAAGGATGTCCTGCAGTCGCTCCTGCAGCTTATCAGCCCGTTTCCGCTCCAGGTGCAGCTGGCGCTTGAGGTCCTTGAGCTGTGGGGAACAGGGGGAAAGGGGAGGGCTGAGGCCCAGTGGACCCAGAGGTGGGGGGCCGTGCTTGGACACCTCCCCATCATACCGCAGCACTGCCCTTCTTCTCCAGGATTCGCTGCCCATCCACTGTGTCCTTCACTTCCTGTGGGATAGAGAAGGTGTGGCTGGTGGCTGCCACAACGGCCATGTGCAGTGCGTTCCCTCCCTGCCCTGTTACTATGTGCTGAGGCCCAGGCTGTATCTGGACTGGCGGAGGGACAAGTGACCTGTTTCAGGTTGCTGATGGTCTTCAGGTGGCAGTCCCGCTCCTCCTGGGCCTGCTGGAGCTGATCCTGCACACCCTGTAGCTCCTCTTCCTTGCTCTGCAAACCAGAGGGCAGCTCAGGCCCCTACTTGGGCAACTTCTGTCCTCCCTCTAGGGCCTGGCCCTCCCGGGAGAGAAGGATGCCATCATGCAGGGGGGCACCTTCAGCTCATCAGCGTGCTGCTCCCGACATCGCTTGAGGGCTTCCTCCTGCTCTTGCTGCTGCTGCTGCAGAGATTCCTATGAGACAAGTGGTGGGTCTGGCCATGGCCTCCCAGAGGACGTCACGCCCAGTGAGGGATGTGATGGCGGCAGGGGCCTGCGGGCATGTAGGAGATACTCCTGCAGGGAACACTGTGTGCCCTTAGGCAGTACACAGAAGTGTCACATCCAGGGCTGTGCTGTTTGCATCACAGACTGACATCTGCAGTTTATTCTATTTAACAAAATATAACACAGCACTTACTGCACGCCAGGAATGTTGTAGGGATTTGACATATATTGACTCATTTTATACAATCCTCCCATAATACCTAGATGACAGGTATTATTATTATCCCTTTTTTACGGGTGAAGAGAACAGGCCACAGGTCAGGTAACTTGCCCAGAATTAGCAAGGGGCCCAGTCAGGATGGAAACTCATGCAAATGACTACTTCCAGTGTCTGTGCTCTTCACTACTACGTGACACTTCCTCTGAGGTATTATTATGAGTCTTCAAAAAAAGTGGCAGTAAAAATCCTTGTTTGAACAAAATCAGTATATTATTACAGGGGCGCCTGGGTGGCTGTTGGTTAAGCATCTGGCTTTGGCTCAGGTCACGGTCTCACGGCTCTTGAGTTCAAGCCCCGCATTGGGTGAGCTCAAGCCCCTGCTTCAAGATTCTCTCTTTTCCTCTCTCTCTGCCCCTCGCTCACTCATGTTCTCTCCCTCTCTCAAAAATAAAAAAATAATAATTTAAAAAATAAAATAAAAATAAAAGAATAAACAGATGTTATAAACACAAACAGTATATTACAATAATTTCCTGACAGAAACAGGTTCAGAAGGAAGAGATGCCTTTTCAAATTTGCATATCTGACATCCTGCCTTACTGATGGCCATCCCCTGACTCCCCTCTGGATGGCTGCCGTGGAGCTGGTGGGGCTGCAGGGATGTCCAAGTCCAGAGTATCTTAGGAAATTCCAGGGCCTGACTGCTCCCAGTCCCCTGGTTTGGCATGGATGTGCCCCAGTAGCCTCTGTGCCTCATCAGGCACCAACTCACCTCGGCCTCCTTCAAGCGCCGTTCAAACCAGCCTTTGGCTCCATCCATGGAGTGTACCTGAGCTTGAAGTTCTTCCACCGTTTGCTGGAGATTCTCCAGCTCCCGTGTTCGGGCCTGGGAGAGGGGAGACCGTCATGGATGGGGCAGGCGGAGGAGCGGACACCTCACCCACACCATTCCCTGGCCCACGGGTGATGCTGTGCTCTCCCACTTTTAGAGACAGAAAGATATCGCCATCCACCCACCCACCTTCTCCTCACGGATCTGCCCACGGAGATCCTCCTCCTGCCGCTTCTTGTCTTCGTGCAGCTCTCGGAGCTCCCGCTCGTAGCGGGCACGCACCCCCAGCACTTCCTTCTCATGCCGCAGTCGGACCACTCCCAGCTCTTCCTTGTGCTGGGACTTCTCCTGCAGGGTCTCCATTGCCAGCTCATCCAGCATGGCCTTCCGCTTTTCGGCACTCTGGGGGGCAGGAGCATGCCAGTCAATCTCCTCTCTCAACGCCAGACACGGCCTACCACCTTCTCCCCAAGGAACAAGCCCAATTCTGCCTCCTCCCCATTCCCACAGAACCAGCGAAGTCACTCGTCTATCCTCATGGAACTGGTCACTTTCCATCCTTTCCTGTTGCCATGCGTTTGCCCACATCACCTGCTCCCTCCCTACAGACCAGGGCCAATCCCTCCCCTTGCAGCCTCTGGGCTTCCAGAGCTGCCCACCTTCCGAGCCTCCTGTAGTTCCTGGGTCAATTGCTCCTTCTCCTGCCCGATTTCTTGAAGTTGTTCCAGGAGCCGACTATTGGCACGTAATGACTCCTAATGAGGGGACAAAGGAGATGAGTTTCATAAAGAACCTCCGGGAGGTGATGGTCACCCAGGACGCTTCTGGTAGACCGGTCTCCCCTAACCCTGGTAAAGTTGGTGCTATTCTCTACATTTCTAGATGAGAACCATGGCAGAGACTGGCAGCAGCTCCCCAGTGTTCTATGTGTCCTCCCCTCTGTCCCTAGCAATAGATTTTGTAGTTGGACACATGGTTGTCGAACTGATTTTTCCCTGCCTCCCTCTCAGTTAGGTGTGGCCCTATGATTAATTTCTGTATGAAGAAGTAGTGAGTGTAACTCAGGTTATACTCATAAAGGAAAGGGGCATGCTGGGCCCTTCCCTTTTTCCTCCTTCCTTCCAGACAGAATACAAACATGATGGTAGGGGAGCCTGAGCAAGCATCTTGGCTGCCAAGATAGAAGTCTTATGTTGGAGGTGGCAGAACTGCAATGTGGAAGGAATCTGGGTCACTGGTAATTGCAAAGCCATTGTTCCATCCCTAGACAGCCCACCTGGATTCTTACGTGAGAGAGAACGAAGCTTCTATCTTATTTAATCCACTATGGTTCTGGTTTCTACTATAGACTCAAAATGGCTATCCTGTCTAACTGAAGAGGTTCAGTCTCAGCGAAGGAAGACAACCTGGTCACAAGGACCTAGGACACAAGGTGCTAATAAGTCAGGAAACCAGACTGGAACCTGGGTCCTCCTGACTCCATAGTCTTCTCCCTGCACCTCATGTAGGACTCCATGGAGCCAGCACTAGGTAACCGGGAGAAGACAGGTCATAGCCAGAGATATCACCTGCAGCTGTGAGTTGAGGTCATCTTTCTGCCCCATGAGGTCTTCATACTCAGTCTGCCGCTGCCGCAATTCAGCTGCCAGCCCAGTATTCTCTTCTCGGAGCATATTGAGTTCTTGGGTCTTTGCTGTTTGGATCTGAAATAAACGGAGGTGATGGGAATTGGAGGGAAAAGGGCCCCAGGGGCCAGCCATAGGGTGTGAGCTTCCCAGTTCTGGGCAGACAAGGAGAGAGGTGGAAAGAGAGCCAGGAGAGTAAGAGAATTTCAAAGGAAAAACGAATGAGATAAAGAGATCAACAGGGGAATGGATGAATGTAGTATGGTCATACAGTGGAATAGTAAACAGAGATAAAAGAACAGACCAATGCTACGTATGGATGAGCCTCACAGGAAAGAAGCCAGGCACAAAAATGGGTGTCTGATTCCACTACATGAAGCTAATGAACAAGTAAAACTAATCTATGTCACTAGAGGTCGGAGGAGTGGTTATTTCTGGGGAAGTACTGATTGGGAAGGGGTAAAAGGGACTTTCCAAGGTGCTGAAAATGCTTTACATCTTGATCTGGGTGGTGGCCCCATGGAGACAGACAGACAGACATGATTCACTGAGTGTACACCACGATTGGTACACTTCTTGTACTTCACTGGAGAGAAACTAGAAAATGCAAGAGAAGCAGGGATGGATGGCCAGAGAGAAGGGTGGAAGCCATCAGAGAGGAGAGGCTGAGAATCAAACAGAAACAGAGGCAGGACAACAGCAGGAGGTCCAGACTGCTCTGCCCTGATGTGGATCAGAAGCAGAAGGAGACGGGAAACTGGGGAGGGATGAGCGAGGGCTCCCGGGTATCCTGTACCTGCTCCAGGGCTGCCAGGCTAGTCCTCAAGGCATTGTTCTCAGCCAAAAGTCCTTCCACTTGTTCCTGTGCGTCTGCACTCTGGATGGACACCTGGCCCCACCCCCACAATAGGTGAGAGTGGGTCCAGAACAGGGGGACAGGACCTACCCACAGCCAAGAAAGAAAACACACGGGTGCGCACCCACGGCTAGGGGAGACAGGACCCCTGGGGCCTTGCCTGCCTGTACGATACCTGCTGAGGCTGCCCTCTACTCATCCCCTTACCTCCCAGAAGCTTCCCATTACCATGTACCTGATCTTGTAGGGCTCGCAGAGCTGCTGCATGCTCCAGGCGCTCCCCTTGCCGTTGATCTCTTAGTTCCGCCAAGCTCTGTAGGGACCAGATCAGGGGAGCCCATTCTAGACCTCAGTCTCCCTTTTGGGGTACATATAACCATACAGGATCCCTCTCTGACCCCCCAGCAGAATGTTCCCAGCACTTGAGGGCCTTGGACTACCCAGCCATCAGACTCAGACTCACCCAAATTCTAGGTCATTACCCCCAGGGGCCTCAGACCCCATATGCTAACTCCAAGAATCTCAGAAAACATCTAGGTTTTTAAGGATTTCAAACTCACTCCACTCCCATCCAAAAGAGGTCTCACACTCACCCAGATGCTAGCTTGGAGGCCCCAGGATTCTCAGACACACTTAGCCCTCAGGGACTACAGTGTCACTCAGACTCCTGACCCCAATTCCCATGGGTTTCAGGCACACTCAGTCTATGTCGCTAGCTCCCGAGAGTCTTAGGGTCCACCCAAACTCATAGTTCCAAACCTTAGAGGTCTCAAACCCCTACAGTCTCCTAGATTCCAGCTCCTGGTGATATCTGACTGACTACCCCCCCCTCCACCTGCCACTCCTATCCCCAGTCTCTGGGGATCTTCAGACCTAAGTAACTGAAGACCCAGCTTTACCCAGACTTCTGTCGCCAACCTTAGACCCCCAAACCACAATATCCCTAATCCAAGGGATCTCAGACTCACCTGCTCTAGGGGGAAGCCTGGAGGCTTTAAAGTCCCCTAGCCTCTAACTCTCAGACTTTTGCTCCAGTCTCTGGATGTCTTCAACTAACCAGTTTTTGTTTTGTTTTGTTTTGTTTTGCTTTGTTTTTATTCACAGCCTCCAGAGGTCTCAGAACCACTTAGCCTAAGTAATCCAACTTATTAATTGTCTCAGCTCCCCAAACCAGCCCCCATACCCTGAGGGCCTCAAACACACTCAGCCTCCAGGCGCACCTGTCTTAAACCCTTGAAAGTCTTGTATCTAGAGGGTGCCCCTGGGTGGCTCAGTTGGTTAAGTGACTGACTCTTGATTTTGGCTTAGATCATGATCTCACAGTTCATGAGTTTGAGCCCCACATCAGGCTCTGTGTACTGACAATGTGGAGCCTGCTTGGGATGCCCTCTCCCCCCTCTGCCCCTCCCCCCCCAAAATAAATTAACTAATTAAAAAAAAAAGAAAGTCTTATATCTATGCAGTCCCCAAAAGTCTCAAAATCACCAAACCTCCAGGGAGTTCAGGCTCACTCCAGCTCTCGCTCCCAGCCCCCAGTGACTCTAGACTCCTATCTCTAAACTCCCAGAGTTTGAGATTCATCCAACCTTGTGGCACACAGCTCCCAAGTCCTCAGCCCCCTGAGATCTTTGATTCATGCATACTCAGGCCAATTCCTAGGACTCTCGGGGCTCCCTAATTCCCACTGTCTTAGCTCCAAGGGGGTCCAGTACCCATCCAGTCCCTATATTTCCAACACAAGAACTATTAGCCTCCCCAGCCAGTCTCTATAGACCTCAGGGTTCCCTGGACTCCCAGCCCTGGTCTCTATCCCAGCAATCCCAGAATCCAGCCCCTCACCTGATTGGCAGCCTCAAGTTCCTGCTGCAGCTTCTGAGTGCGAGCCAACTGAGCTTTGAGATCCGCTTCTTTCCGCTGCTGTAACTCCTCAATCTTATTCCTGGGGGCGATGGGGGGGCACGTGGACCATGGCCTCAGGACCCGTCTCCCACCTCTGCCCTTGTGGTCTTCAGGCAATTCTGCTGGGTACTGTCCCTATTGTCCACCAATACACCCACCCCTGGTAGTTACCGGCTATCATTGAATAGTGTCTCCTTTTCTGTCTGCAGACGGCAAAAACTGGGCACAGAAAGACAGACATAGATGGGTCAGTTCCACAAGTCAGTCCCCTCTCCAGTCCCTCAAAATTCATTTCCCCACCTTGGGAAAAAAAAGAAATTTACCTTTCTTGCTTCTTTTTCAGTTTCTCAGAGAGCTGGGGTGGGGTGAGGGAGGGGGGTGCAGACAAATGATTGCATATTAATAAAGACAAAAAAATAAATTTAATATTTATAGACACTTCTTACTAAGTCCTTTTTGGGAGCTGGAATTTACTTATGTTATCTCATGGGATCCTCAGAGCAGTCCTGAGAAGTGAGTACTACTGGTTTTACAAATGGGGAAACTGAGTCTCAGAAGAGTTAAGTAATTTGGTTGCCCAGGTGGTCAGGAGAAACAACATGACCTCAACCCAGCTCCCTCAGGCTCCAAAGGCCAGCATTTATGCCCCCAACATATTGCTTGACAGCCACATCATAGAATGGCTAGGGGAGGAGGCCTGGAAGGCAAGATCATGATTGCCTGCCTCATCACTGGGTCTCCAGCTCCTAAGATAAGAGCCAGCAGTCTACACAATGGATGGATGGATGGATGGATGGATGAACAAGCAGAACTGAGAGGACACATAAGAGAAAGATGTGGCCTGCCAGCCACAAGACAGAGGAAGCACATTAGCCTATTCCATATTGAATGCAACTCTGAGACATAAATGTGAGTCTCTCATTTCACAGATGGTGACATTGAGGCTTTGAGGGGGGCACTCCGCTCCTCCTGCCCTGCCAGGGGAAGCATGGCAGGTGGGGAGTGGGGTGGAACAAAGTCCAGGGAAAACTCAGCAGCCCCACCTTAGCAAGTTCCTCCTGCAGTCTGGATGTTTCAGCCTGCTTCGAGCTCTGCAGGGAAGGATGAGGGAGGGAGCTATCTTCAGCAAAGGGGGAGGTGAGGCCTGTGCCTTCCCTTACCCTCCTGCCTTCCTAATCCATTAGCCCACAAGATGGAGATGTCACAGACATTTCCGTGGGACCACAGACTGAGCTAGGGCACCTGCCTGCCTCCTGACACTCCAGCCCCAACAGACCCAGATTCACCTCCAAGCCTTGCAGTTGCTCCCAGAGCAATCTCTTTTCTTCCTTCTCCATTTCCCATTTCAGCTCCACTTCTGCCAATGGCATGGGGGCTGGGACAGTAGGGGCTGGGCCCCCTGGGGGGTCCCCTTGGCCCTCACTGGCAGCTTGGGATCTCCCGGCCTCTTTCCCATAGCGCTCTTGCAGGGCTGGTGGGTAGAACAGAAATATATGATGGATGAGGTGGTCTCCAAAGACCCTTGCCATGCCTCAAATAGATGGGAGAATTGGCCTTGCATCCCTCAGGTAGAAGAGACCCTGCCCAAAATGACCAAAAGCTTACAAAACAAAGGCTCAGCCCCATCCACACCTCTCACAAATATTTTTTTCAAGTTTATTTATTTATCTTGAGAGAGAGAGAATCCCAAGCAGGCTCCGTGCTGTCAGCACAGAGCCCCACTCGGGGCTCGAACTCACAAACCATGAGATCATGACCTGAGCCGGAACCAAGAGTCAGACACTTAGCCAACTGAGCCATCTGGGCACCTCCCTTCACAAATCTTTTAAGCCCTACCATCCACTGAAATCCTGTCTACAATAAGACCAGCCCAAGCCGGTTTCCCTGAGCCCCACCCCTCCACCCCCCAGGCTCCACCATCCTCTACCCACTACTTACAGCTGAATCCTCCTATAACCTCATCTTCAACCAAATTCTACAAAGTCTCCCTCCGGATCACCAAACTACCACCCACCATGCCACAAGCCCCCAAACATCCCCACGTTGGGACCCACACTCTACCAGCCTTTATCCCAGACCCCACTGACAATCTGGGCTCAGAATCTCCCCTAAGCTCCTTCGTTCACTTTCTCCGTTTAGCAAACAGCTCCTTTCTGATGTTCAATCTGCTAACCTAACGTTTGCTAGGTACCAGGCACTGAACTAAACTAAGAAAGCTACCACCTCTTAGCTCAGCTCTACTGCAATCTTCCGGGGAGTGTACATCCCTACAAGCTCTCTGTAGATGAGGAAGCTTTGACTCAGAGAGGTGAAATGGCTTGTCCAAAGTTATACACTGGTTCATAGCAGGGCCAAGCCTAATTCTGAAGCCTTTCCCCTGCCCCCAGGGGGAAGACACCCTACTCAGTCCCCAAGGTCTCTGCATCTCCAAGGAGGGCCTCCTTGTACCTGCCACATTTTTCTGCAAGGCTGTGTTCTCGGCCTGCAGCCTCAGCAGCTCACCATCCACAAGACTCCCAGCTTGGGCAGTGCCTGCCCTGGAAGCTCCATCCTTCAGTTGCTGGTTCTCCCGCTCCAGCTGCTCCATCTGGCTGCAGAGCTGAACAGGGGAGGAGGGAGGGAGCAGAAAAGTGGAGAATCAAAACAAAATTTGCTGAAATATACATGGTGCTTGGCTGATGTACTTTATAGTTCACTGAATTCTCATAATATCTCTGTGATGTAGGTGCTGTCATTCCTCATTATCCACCCCCCCCCCCACTTCACAGATAAGGATGCTGAGCCACAAATGTTAAATGACCTCAAATTCCACATCTGGTAAGTGGCAGAGTCACAGAGGATTGAGGATACCAAGAACACTTTTCTGCTTGCCCAATCCCAACCTCATAGTCATAATCCAAGACCTCAGGCTCCTCTGGAAGTTGCTGGTCCCAGATGTCAACATCACAAATAGCCCTGCTGCCACACCTCTTCTGTGAAGGGTCTGTGTCTGGGAGCCTAGGCACCACAGCTTTCAGGGCATTTCCAAAGCCAGTGCTACCCACACCCACCTCCCCTCCCCCTGCCTTCCACCATCATCAGCGCTCGGCCTTGGAGCGAGGTACAATGCAAATAAAACTAGGCCAGCCCCTTGCTCGACTCCTGGCCAAAACACAGTTTGCAGAGCATTCCTGATAAGTGACGCTAAAACCCCATTTCCAGATGAGAATACTGAGACCTACAGAGAATTTTTATTTTTTTGCCTGGAATTACTTTCTACCCAGAACACTATTCCTTTCATCCAGTTCTTCACATGACTGGCTCCTTTGCATCCTACAGCGCTTTGTTCAGATGTATTCCTTGAAGTAGTAATCCCCCAACACAGAAATCCCAATACTCTCTGTCACAGCACTCTGTTAATTTCTTTTTTTACCTAGTACTAATCACAATTAAATTTACCTAGTACGCTAATTTCCTAAAGCTCTGCACATTTTTGGATTATAAATTGTGATCAACAATTAAACTTTATTTTGTAACATAAGGTCACAAGCACAGATTCTGAAACCAGACTGCTTGGATGTGAACTTCTACTCTGCTATTTATTAGCTATGTGACTTTGAGACAAATTACTTTACTTCTCTGGGGCTCAGTTTTCCTCATGTGCTTAGTAGGGATACTACTAATATCTCATTGGCCTGTTGTAAGAATAAATGAGTGAATAATGTAAAACACATCAAACAGGACCTGGCACACAGTAAACACTATGTAACTGTCAGCTATCTGTACTATTATTATTTTTTAATATCTTATCTTTCTCCCCACCCCATAAGCAGAATATAAGCTACTTAAGAGTGGGGGCTGTTCTGTGCTGCTCACAACTATGTCCAGAACACAGAGCATGAAGGAGGTGCTCAATAACTATTTGTTGAAGGAAAAATTGAGCTGAAATATCTTGGCAAATAAGTGGTAGAGGTAGGCCTTGAATCCAGGTCTCTCTGTTAGCACTTCCAGTTCCCAGGAGGAGGAGGAGGGGGAGTGTGAAGGAGGTTCTATACCTGGTCCAGTGCCTAGCCCAGGACAGGTGCTGGAAAACACAAGCTGTATTTATGGAGGAATCCCTGTCCCTGCCTCATCCTAAAAGAACCATGATACCATTGAGGCTGGAGGCAGGATGCAGTGAGAAGTGAGGCGATGAGGTCAGCTATTACATGAGCACCATGGGGTCTGAACAGTCAGGGTCAGGGACCCACTCGGAGTTGTTGCTTAAAGGAGTGATGTGGTAAGGCCTGCAGGTCAGGACAACCTCTAGGGCACAGACTGGTAGGACAAACTAGAAGTAAGGAGACCAGCAAGAAGGCTGCGGGAATAAAGCAGGTAAGAGGCAGTAAGGCCTGAGGCAGAGCAGGGCCACAGGATGGATTCAAAACTTTTAAATAGTCAAAAAATATTTTAGAGGAAAAATGAATCAGTAATAACAAAAAGATAGTAGCTAACACCTACATAGCTGATACTATGTGCAAAGCTCCGTTATAAGTGGTGTACAGACATTAATCCATTCAATCTTCACAAAATCCCTGCAAAGCAGGTACTGTCATTATCATTTCCAATTTAAACATCTGGGAACCAAGGAACAGGCAGGTCAAGTGACTTGCTCAAGATTACAGTTAGTAAAAGGCAGAGCCAAGAGTTTAATCTAGGCCTTATGGTTCTTAACTTAGACTTGTTAAATCACCTCTCCCGATATTGTAACTGTTTAAAGGTTGTTTTCGTATTTTCTTATTTAAGGTCTTAAGTACTACATTCTCACATGCAGTCCTGGAAATACCATTTTTGCTGTCGTGATAATTTTTTCCTCAAAACACACTAAAACTTTAGAGACTTATTGATCATGGATACAGAAGATAAATAAAGAAACAAAAGATAATATCTCTAACTCCCTAGTAGATTCAGAAACAGCCAGGACACTAAAACCAGTGAGGAGATAGAATGATCCAATCCAGCACGAATTATCTAGAAGAACTAGAACTCCAGGCTCATGTCAGATGAAGGGAAGGAAGAGTAAAGGGAAGCAGCTAGAACATCTTTCCATCTCATGCTAAGCATAAGAACTTTACCTAAGACCCTCCAGACCCTCCAATGCCCTGGAGCTTCATAGCATCAGCTGTCAAATATACACAAGGGAACTTGAAGCTCAAAGAAAAGGAGTGCCTTGGTCTGGAACCAGCTGTCCTCAGGGCTCGCAGCCTTCTAACCGCAGCACAGTCGGCAGCCCCATTTGTCAAACCACTGCCCCCCAGCACATAGCAAGGGTGTTTCAGCACCATGGACAGTGATCCATGGCCAGCCTCTGTCCAACCACTTTCAGCTGCCCTCAGACTTTAGCCCAGGTGGCCCCTCCCCTCGGATCCCCCCTTGGATCCCCCTCGGCAATCCCAGGCACCAGCACCTTGCTGAACTCCGCCATAAGTGTGCTGTTCTGCAAGCGGAAATCCTCTTCTTGGCTATGCAGCTTTGCCTGCAGCATCTCATTTTCGCTTAGCAACCCTTCGACTTCCTGCAATGGCAGACAAGGGCAGGGTATCCAACAAGGGCAGAAAGGATGGAGAGGTAGGACAACGAAACAGGGAGAAAATGATGGGGGGGGGGGGAACATAGGGTACAGAGAATGGGATGGGTGAAATCAGGAGATAAAAGGAAGGAAAGAGACAGACATGGAAGGGTAGAGAGAAGGGAAGATGGACATGGCAGGGGAGAGAGTGGGAAGAAAGAGAGGGGTAGACAGAAATAGGTGAGAGGAGGTAGAGAGAGATGAGGGAAGGGGGATATATAGGGATGGAGAGGGAGAGAAAAAAAGAAAAGGCAGAAAGAAAGATAGGAACAGAGAGATCAAAGGAGGGAGAACAGAACAGAGGCAAGAGAGAGGGGGTCAGGGAAAGAAATGAGTCAAGAAGAGATAGAGGAACAGGGGGAGAGAGAAACAAGGAGTCAGAGGGAGAGATAAAGAAAGGGAGAGAAGAGAAATGATGGCAGACAGGAACAGGCGGGGGAGAGAAAAAGGGAAGGTTGGATGGGGAGAGAAGCAAGAGTCAGAGAGGAACAGGAAAAGAGGCATAGAGAGACTCAGAAAGAAGGATGGGGAGAAAGGGAGAAGGAAAGACACAGAAAGCAGCACAGAGTGAGACAAACACAGGAAAGTAAAGACAGACATAGAAACAGGTGACAGTGAGGTAGTCACAGATGTGAGTGCACACACAGAGAAAGAAAGGCCAGTACTAGGAGATCCCAGCATACAGAAATATCGCCCCTCAGTCTCCCAGACACATTCACCCACCATGGGTCCCCTTACCTGAGCTTTCTTGCTCTTGCTCAGTGCCTAAGGGTGAGGGGGTGGGAAGAGAGATAAGGTGAACAGAGATGGACTCCCTCACTAGGGTATGGAAACATTGTGGCAAGTGTCAAGGGGGTGGGTAATGACGACAGGTTCAAGGGATGGGAGTGTCTTTAACCACAGAACTTGAATGAAATCTGTAGTCCACAGGAATGATGAAGCAAGTGAGTGAACAACATCCTGTTTACATGTTTTCTTCTAAGCTCTGGAGACTGTTCATGAGTTTTAGTATTTAACCCTTCATGGGCTGGGTCTCTGGGGTCAGAAATTATGGCTTCATTTCTACATCAGTCCAAACACGTCTATGTGGATCCCTCCCATGCACCATGAAAACTGCTGCTCCCTTGTTGGGTAGCTGAGGGCACTGCCAGGTTGGGCAATCAGCACCCTACCAAAGAGAAGCTCACCTTCAGGACTACCAGACTTTCCGCATTCTGTATTCCTTCATCTAACAAATATTTATAGAGCACATAACATTGAATTATGCATGGGGACAGGAAGAAAGAGATAAAGGAGGGCCTTGAATGCCTTGAGGGGCCATAATAGGTTACATGCAATTCATCTTCAGATGATCTGAGAGGTAGGTTTAGTCTCAATTTACCAACAGGGCCAGGACAGGGATGGGAAGTGGGAGCACAAGGCAGGAGTGTGAGTAGAGGATAGAAGGCAGATTCAAGGGGGGAACCTGGATGGCTCAGTCAGTTAAGTGTCTGACTCTTGATTTCAGCTCTGGTCATGATCCCAGGTTCATGGGATCAAGTCCCATATCAGGCTCTGCGCTGAGCATGGAACCTGCTTAATATTCTCTCTCTCTCCCTCTGCCCCTCTACCCTGCTTGTACACTCTTTTTCCCTCTCTCTCTCTCTCTCTCTCTCTCTCTCTCTCTCTCTCAAAAAAAATTTTTATTTTTATTTTTAATTTTTTTTCAACGTTTATTTATTTTTGGGACAGAGAGAGACAGAGCATGAACGGGGGAGGGGCAGAGAGAGAGGGAGACACAGAATCAGAAACAGGCTCCAGGCTCTGAGCCATCAGCCCAGAGCCCGACGCGGGGCTCGAACTCACGGACCGCGAGATCGTGACCTGGCTGAAGTCGGACGCTTAACCGACTGCGCCACCCAGGCGCCCCTCAAAAAATTTTTTTAAAAATACAATTTAAAAAGGCAGATTCAAAACAGATTCACCCATGGATGTGACTATTTTTTAAAAGATTTTTAAAAATGTATTTATTTTGAAAGAGAGAAAGAGAGAGGGAGTGTGAGCAGGGGAGGGGCAGAGAGAGAATACCAAGGGCAGAGCCTCACAAACCATGAGATCATGACCTGAGCCAAAATCAAGAGTCCAACGCTTAATCGACTGAGCCACCTAGGCGGCCCAAGAATTTTTTTGTTTTTAAGTAATCTTTACACCCAACGTGGGGCTTGAACTCACAACCCTGAGATTAAGAGTTGCATCCTCCACTGACTGAGCCAGCCAGATGCCCCTGGATGTGACTATTTAGTTAGAAGGTAGTGAATGAGAATAAGTAATTGAAATTGAAAATGAATTAAGAGTAAACTAAAAATCAGTAATTAAGCAGGATTAGATAAAATTAGCAAACTAAAGAGACTTCTGTGAGAGTTTTTTTGAATGACTGATGACAGCATGTAACATTAGGTCTGGTTCCCTGTAGGTGCTCACTGGCTAGGTGAATGAGTCAGAGGGCTATAGGGAAGAATGGGTGGGTGATTGGGTGGAGGGAGGTACCTTCTGAGCTTTGTTGAATTCCTTATCCAGGTAGGCGACCTTCTGTCGAAGACTGGTGAGTTCTAGTGTGGGGAAAGCAGGGAATCTCAGCCTCAGTCAGTGGTAGGAAGCTGAAAGGTCTTCCTGCCAGGCCTCTGAGGTTTTTTCCCTTGGCCTCTTATCTCCAAAAGCCACCCCCATCTAATGAGACCCTCTTGGCTCACCAACACCATTCTTGCGTAGTTCATCTGAAAGCTGGTAGTTATTTGTCCGGAGTTCCAGGAGCTGAGCCTTGGGGGAGGCAGGGAAGGGAAATGACTTGGTCAGGAATGTGTCCCTACTCTCACAGTGAGGGCACCAATCCCCTGAGCCCCACGGATCCTGCTGCCTTCCACATGACTCTTTAGCCACTCCTTAAGACCTATGTACCCTGCATCCTAAATGAGCCCCCAGTCCCTCAGCCCATGTCCTACCTTCTCTAGCTCTACTTATAACCACAGCCAGCATCACTCTTCTTTCTAACCTCTTCCAATTCACTCAGCACTCAGGCCATGACAGAGCACTGCTCCAGCAGGTTCTTGCTCATATGCATGTTCCATGGTTCTCCACGCCCACAGGATAAAGTTCTTCCTCCTCATCCTCAATGGCCTCATCAGACACTAAACATTGTTCTTTCTGTCATAGAAGAGTATTGTCTATACTCTTGGCCAGACTTGGAGGCCCCTGAGTATAGGGGACAAGGGCCTGCATTCTTCCTTTTTCAAGGGAAGAGGGCCCAGTATACTCCTGTCCAACTTACACTAAGTTGGGGGCTGCCTGGATCCTCTTTACCCCCAAGACTCTCAAAACACATCCAAACCACTTTCAAGAATTAAGGGAGAGTGAGGTATGGGCCACTCCAAATAGCATACCCTTCCTAACAGCCCTGTAAGGCACTGAGGCCAGTTCTTCCCAGACCTACTGTCCCTTACCCCACCAAGTTCTTTCCCTCCTCCCATGGCACCAGCCCCCACCCTGGTGGTCGGCTTAAGGTCAGAGGGCTTGGCCCTGTTCTTCTACCAGACCCAGTGATCTACCTGTCATGACCCAATTTGTACACCCTTGTAACACATGGAGAAGCCCTATCTATCAGAACCAAATGGTTTTTCCTTCACTTATGGCCCAGTGAAATCAATCTTCCTCACCCAAGGGTCCCCCACATCCCTCAAGAACTCCCCAGTCATGATCCAATGTGATGGTCCTACATCCTTCAGGGTCTCTCCTCCACAAAACCTTGGGTGGGCCAGTTGAGTGAGTTCTCTTACTTGGAATCTCCCCACACAAGTTACAAGTTTTAACTTCCCCTTTCATGGTCCAGTGATCTTACCCTCTTACTCTAAGCCTCCATCACACAGGGACAACTGGTTTCTCTCATTCAAGGATCAAAGGACTACCTATACTCACTTGGAGTTCTTCCTCTCCTCCCACAGAATCCCACTCAGGGCTTCCCCCTTTCAGAGTCTCCTCCCACACAAAATCCAATGGTCTTCCCCGGTAAGGAACTCTCTCAACAAGGGCCTACTCTGGCCTTTCATCCGATCTCAGAGTCGTCCCAGAAAGAATCAAGTGGTCAGGATACCCAATTAGGGTACCTCCCTAAAGCCCAGTGATTTCCCCTCCATGTGGTCCGAGGTAACACTCTTTAACCTCTTTTGGTCTTCTCTCCAACAGGAGTTAACGGTATTACCCAGTCAGGGTCCTCTTCACCCCAGACCTAATAGGATCACCTGTAATCACCCAATGGTACCACCACCTCTTAGAATCCAGTACCAGCACTCACGCAGGATCTCCACCTCTCAGGAACAATGACAGCATGTGGGTTCTTTCCCCAATTCCTCGGCATAGTGGTATCTCCCACAAACATTTCCACCTTCCACCGGGTAATGGTATTGCCCATTCAAGGGCTCCCCCCACCATGACGCAAATGGCCCAACGTCTGCTTCCTTCCTCTCCAGACAAAATGGTTTCGCCCTCTCAGGATTTCCTTCCCTCAAAACCCAATGTTATCATCACCGACCCATGGTGTCCCCCGCACGGGCCCAAAAGTCTCGTCCCCTCCAGGTCTGAGTAAGGTATCACCTACTCTAGGACTCTCTCCTCCGCCCACAAAGCTAATAGAATCCAACCCCTCAGAGCCCAATAGTATCTCGGAATCCAACAGTCTCACCACTCAGAGCCTCAGTTTCCCTTCTCCAGACCAACCCCTTAGACTCAAGGTCCATCCCAACCAACCCCTTCTCAGAGCCGGTGGCCCGACCTCTCTCTACCCCGCCCCCCGTCGGTTAACGCGGTGGTCTTTTCCCCGGTGAGCAGCACCTGCATCCGCTGAAACTCCTCCTCAGACAGAGCTTGCGCCATGTTCCTCCCCCCACCCCCCCGACAGCCTTCTGCGCAGACGCAGTTCGTCCCTCCTGTCAGTATTCTGGCCGGATCAAACCACCGGCCAGGAATGGAGGGGGAGGAGTCTACCCCGGAAGTTCAGTATTTTAGAGACAGAAGAGAATGAAACTGACAGGTCAAGTGAATTGCAATTTAATGTTTTACCACAAACTAGGTCATCTGATCTGGCTTTTGAGCTCTCACAAAGTACCCATTGTGATGCGACCCTGTGGTATCCCTGTGTCATGGTTGGACTCGTCGCTAGGGAAATGTTCGCCGACAGAAAATCACCCTTCCGTCGTACTCCTTTAATGAGAATGGTTGACTTATGATGTTAGAAATGAAAGCGGAAGCTTTGCGCTGGTCTTGTTCCCGCCCTCCTCCGTGTGACCCCGGAGGGGAATCCCGCCTCCTGTGAAGCCCTTGGCTTTTTTTTTTTTTTTTTGGTAAGATTTGACGCTAATTTTCTTGATATGATGCTGTAAATCATGTTAGGTAAAGGACCTAGGCACAAATAAATTTAAAATACCTGAGAGGAAAGAATGGCAGTGAATCAAACGAAAAACTTCGTTTAAAAAACAAAACAAAACAAAAACAGGATGGCGAAACACCAGGAACATCCAAATAAGTAGTAAAATGCTCTATAATCCTCTCTTGTGCTTTCTGGCCCCCTCTGCAACGCCCGCCACCCAAGCAGTAGTTTTCATCTGGGAAAGAAAAACATTAGAAAGCCTGTTTAGAAACATATAAATACTAGCATGCTATTTTTAAAAATATTTCGTTGGCGGGGGGTGGTAACTTAACTTTGATATTTTAAATGTACACAGAAACAAGAATGGTACAAGGAAATTCTATGAAGCCTTTACCCAAATTCATAAATTGTTTACGTTTTACCACGTTTTCTTTATCATTCTTTCTATATAAAATTTCTGAACCATTGGCTTCTGTATTTATTGATGATTTTCTAACACCAACTCCTTTGGTATTTATTAGTTGCTGTTCTACTGTAAGGAAGAGCTTTCTCTTCCATTTATGTATGTATAGCTGTACAGACTTATTTTATTCAATGAATTATAATCACTATCATTATTTTCTTTGCCGCTCAAACTGTTCCGGATTTGGCCAGTGGGAGTTCCTTCAAGTTGACTTCTGTGTCCCTTTGGCATGCTGCCATCACAGTTTTTTTTTCTTATTTCTTTTTTTTTTTTTTTTTTTGTAGCACTTTCTTGTTGGCACTACAAGATGCTACAGACTCACCTTATTCTTTTTCAGCCCCAGTTGACAAAGTGTTCATTGCTACTAGGGTCTAATTGTTTCTAGGCCCTCTTAGTGTACACAGTTAGGAAATATATGTATGTATTCTAATCCAGCTAGTCATACATATCTATATATTTTGCTATAGGTATCTATATTTTGAAAACATAAGTTCATTACTAATACCTTACATTTCAGCCCAACAACACAAGGTTCATTTTAGTTTTCTCACTTTCCATATTTGTAAATCCCTTCTCCAACAGAAAGAAACCTGGTTCTCATTATCCACAATAAATTTACTTATTTGTGTAATCATACACATTAAATAACCAAAATTGCTAAACCATAAGACTACTTCAAAAAACAAACCTACCAACTAGAGGTCAATAGTTGTATTACAGTCTTTTGTCTTTAGGGTCATGACAGTCTATAGTCAAAATACTGGGTTTTACAATCTTCAATATTTGACACAGTTCCTTTTGTCTTTAATATGATAGTAGTCAAAATACTGTGTTCAAAAACTACTTGAATTAGTTCTCCTCCTCAAACCCCTTCAATTAGGCTGTGTTATTCATTTGAAATGCAGTCAGATTCCTTTGTTTCTGTTTGAATTACATTTTGCCCCTCCCACCCTTGCTAAGGTAACCACTCTACTTTCTGGTTTAGCCCTTCTGTGTTTCTTTTCACTCAGATAAACAGGCATATGTATATTATCTTATTTATCCTACATGAAGTATAGCATGCTTTGCATTTTTCATTTGATAATATCTCCTTTCTCACAGCCACACAGTACCCCATTATGTAGACACAATTTAACCACTCTCCTATGTTTTCCCATGTAGGTTGTTTCCAATATTAATTATAAACAATGCCAAAAAGAATACCCTTGTACATATATGTATTTTTGTATTATCTGAGGTATATCTTTAGGGTAAATACATAGGACTAGGACTGCTGCATCAAAAAGTGCATATATAGTTTTGTTAGGTATGTACAAATTTCCTACCAAAAGGGCTGTTCCAATTTTATTTCCACTAGCACTGTATTTGACAGCCTTTCCAACAGACTATGTTGTATTTAAAACTTTTCCCTGATCTGAGAGACAAGAGATGGTAGCTCATTGAAGCGTTTGTGGGTTTTTCTGCCCTCATTTCATAGGGATAAATAATTTTCCTGCTGTGGGAAAATGTTTTCAGCCAAGGCTCCTCTTTCCCTTTTGTAATTTCATGAACCTTATTGAGATGCTCTCCCTCTCTCTCCCACCCCCCCAAAAGATAAACCGAGGCTTATTAAAAATTTTAAGAGTTTATTTAAGCAAAAATCTATTTGAATTAGGCAATGTGGTAGGGTCCCCTCCCTAAGAAAAAAAAAAAAAACACCTCAAGGCAACCTGGCTATACACATACGCGACAACAGCCCTCAAGACCTTGTAACATGAGACCACTTAATCAGACTACATGTTTATGTGTTACCATATATGGGAAACAAAAAAGTAAAAATATATTTAAAAAAAACTACTCCATGTGGCATTCAGTGCTCAGTTCTTGGGGTAAAAACCCAACTGAGCCATGCTGGCACAAATAAAGTTGTTCCTAAAAACAAAACAAAAAACAAAAACAAAAAAACCACATCGGCGTCGTGACTCTATGTGAGAATCCTGCTACAGCAGCATCTAATCTAGTAGATGGAAAGGAGCCCTGAGAAGCTGTACAAAAATAAAAGATTTTTATGGCCGGAAGGGAGCGGAAATAAGGAAATTTTCTAAGCAAAAAACCCAGATTGGTTATTGCAAGGTTACTTTCCTTTAGGGATGGCAGGAGTCTGTCAGGCAGACTACCAAACTAGTGCTGATCAGGTGATTCCTGATTGACTGTGTACGATTCCATTTCTGGGAGAGCCAAAACTGTAATTAAGTCTTGGTTTGGTGAAGTGGGGCTTAGCATAAGCAACTCCATTTTGGGCCGGTTGTCTTGTTTGTTTATTTTAACAATACATATACTTATCTTAAGGCTACAGTTCAGTGAGCTTTGACAATGTATACAACCTTGTAACCACTACCACAATCAATATATAAAACATTTTCATTGCCCCACGAAAATTTCCTTTGTGCCCCATCCTGACCGCCCCCCACATCAGACAACTACTGATGTGCTTTCTGTCACTGTAGATTGTATTTGTCTTTTTTAGAGTTTCACACAAATAGAATCAGTTTGCACTCTTCTGTGTCTTGCTTCTTTCCATCAGCATCGTGCTTTTGAGATTCATCCAACTTGTTGTGCATATCAGAATTTCCCCCTTCTTACTGATGAATAGAATTCTGTGGTATAGATATTTCACCATCCATTTATCCATTCTCGTTGTTGTTGTGTTTTCTTTTTTTAAGGAGGCTCCATGCCCAGAGTGGAGCCCAACACAGGGCTTGAACTCACGACCCTGAGATCAAGACCTGAGCTGAGATCGAGAGTCAGACGCTTAACCGACCGAACCACCCAGGTGCCCCTCTCTCAGTGTAGTTTTCATTTCTGTTTCTCTAATTATGAGAGAGATTACACTTTTCATAGGCTTAAGGGCCATTTTAATATCCCCCTTTAATGTGTGAATTATCTGTTCACATATCTTTCCCATTTTTCTGTTGGCTCTTTTGACCTTTTTCCCTTAAATTTTTTTAAATGTTTATTTAATTTTGAGAGAGAGAGAGAGTGAGCAGGGGAGGGACACAGAGAGAGACACACACACAGAATCCAAAGCAGGCTCCAGGCCCTGAGCTATCAGCACAGAGCCCAACAGGGGGCTCAAACCCACAAACCATGAGATCATGACCAGAGCCGAATTTGGATGCTCAACCAACTGAGCCACCCAGGCACCCAATTTTTCCCTTAATTTTTTTTTTGCCATTAGAAAACAAAATAAAATCTTTTTTAATCTTGTTTTATTTTTTTTTTATTTACATCCAAATTAGTTAGCATATAGTGCAACAATGATTTCAGGAGTAGATTCCTTAGTGCCCCTTACCCATTTAGCCCATCCCCCCTCCCACACCCCCTCCAGTAACCCTCAGTTTGTTCTCCATATTTATGAGTCTCTTCTGTTTTGTCCCCCTCCCTGTTTTTATATTATTTTTGTTTCCCTTCCCTTATGTTCATCTGTTTTGTCTCTTAAAGTCTTCATATGAGTGAAGTCATGATTTTTGTCTTTCTCTGACTTACTAATTTCACTTAGCATCATACCCTCTGGTTCCATCCACATAGTTGCAAATGACAAGATTTCATTCTTTTTGATTGCTGAGTAATACTCCATTGTGTGTGTGTGTGTGTGTGTGTGTGTGTGTGTGTGTATACCACATCTTTATCCATTCATCCATCGATGGACATTTGGGCTCTTTCCATACTTTGGCTATTGTTGATAGTGCTGCTATAAACATGGGGGTGCATGTGTCCCTTCGAAACAGCACACCTGTATCCCTTGGATAAATGCCTAGTAGTACAATTGCTGGGTCATAGAGTAGTTCTATTTTTAATTTTTTAGGAACCTCCATACTGTTTTCCAGAGTGGCTGCACCAGCTTACATTCCCATCCCTTAATTTTTAAGAGTTCTTTATATATTAAGGATATGAACACTTTACTGCAATAGATGTTACATGTATTTTCTCCCAGATTGTCAGTTGTCTTTTGGTCATGTTTATGATAATAGTATCTTGGAAATAGAGGTATGTATATACTAATCCATGTATACACACCTATCTATATTTCTGTATCTATCAATCTGTATGTATTTTAAGGAAAACATGAATCCATACTGATATTCCAGTACAACATGGTTCATTCTATCTCTTCTTGCTTATCTGTGTCCTCCCACTCCGACTATGAGAAACCTGGCTCCAACCATCCACCACCTATTTACTTAATTCAATTGCAGTACACATGTATAGTGATATCAGAATTGTTAACTTGTAGCCCTATGGGAAATAAATTTGCCAACATTGAGTTAAATGCTTTTCTATGGTCCCTTTTATCTTTAGCATTGGAGTTTCCAGTCAAAATGCCACTTTCTGGGGCACCTGGGTGTTTTAGTCGGTTGAACATCTGACACTTATGAGCTTAGGTCATAGTCTCATAGTTATGAGATCGAGCCCCATGTCTGGCTCTGCACTGACAACATGGAGCCTGCTTGGGATTCTCTCTCTCCCTCTCTCTCTACTCCCCCTCCCTCAAAATAATTAAATCAACATTTTAAAAAAATACCATTTCAAAGATTACCTAGTTCAGCATGTCTTCTTCCTCTCCCTTCAGCGACGTCATGTTATTTATTTGTCATACAGTTAGATTATGTTGTCATAGTCTGCATTCCATCCTGGGATTACCTGATCTCCTGGTTGGCTTTTTAAAATTTTCATACATTAAAATTTATTTTTTGTGTTGTAATGATCTATAGGTTTTGACAAACACATTTTTTAAATGTTTGTTTATTTATTTTGAGAGAGAGAGAGAGTGTGTGGGGAGAGGCAGAGAGAGAGGGAGACAGAGAATCCCAAGCAGGCCTGACAAGGGACTCGATCTCATGAACCGTGAGATCATGACCTGAGTTGAAATCAAGAGTTGGACGCTTAACCGACTGAGCCACCCAGGTGCCCCCGACAAACACATTTTAAAGTTTTCCTCACATAGATTTTTTTTCACATTTCTTCTTAGGTTCCTTCTTAAGGTATACTATCTTCTTTGTTGCTATTTTAAGTGGAGTTTTCACATTATAATCCTCTAACTGGTTATTATTTGTATATATAAAAGCAATTGATGACTTTAAAAAAATATTTTATTTTTGAGTAATCTCTACACCCAATGTGGGGCTCAAACTCACAACCCTAAGATCAAGAGTCACGTGCTCTACAGACTGAGCCAGCCAGGCACCCCACGAAGGCCATTGACTCCTTTATGTTAATTTCACATCCTTCCACTTTGCTGAATACTTGTATTGTTGGAGTTAGTTTTATCATTGATTCTCTAGAGTTTGCCAGGTACAAAATCATATCGTCTGAAAATAAAGGTATCTTTATTTCTTCTTTTCCAATTCATGTACCTCTAATTGATTTCCCTTATCTACTTACCACTTTCTACAACAGGAACCAGGGCTTCTTGTTGAAATGGTTGATTCCAGGGCTGAGACAGGACAGTACAAGATGAACCTGGGGCATCTTGTTTTACCTGCCATTAAATGAATTTGAACTTAAAAAGAATCTCTGGGGATGGCTGTCTGTCTGTCTGTAGAGCTTGCAACTCTTGATCTCAGGGTTGTGAGTTTGAGCCTCATGTTTGGCGTAGAGATTACTTAAAATTTAATTTTTTAACGTTTATTTATTTTTGAGAGAGAGAGAGAACGGGGGAGGGGCAGAGAGAGGGGGAGACACAGATGTCGAAACAGGCTCCAGGCTCTGAGCTGTCAGCAGAGTCCAACTCGAGGCTCTAACTCCTGAACTGCGAGATCATGACCTGAGCCACCCAGGCGCCCCGAGATTACTTAAAATTAAATCTTTGGGGTGCCTGGGCGACTCAGTCTGTTAAGTGTCTGACTTTGGCTCAGGTCATGATCTCATGGTTTGTGGGTTTGAGGCCTGCTTCAGGCTCTACACTGACAGTGCAGAGCCTGCTTGGGATTCTCTCTCTCTGCCTCTCTCTCTTCCCCTATCCCATTTGTGCCTTTTCTCTCTCTCAAAATAAATTAAAAAAAAAAAAAGTCCTTGGGGTGCCCGAGTGACTCAGTCATTTAAGCGTCTGACTTTGGCTCAGGTCACCATCTCAAGGTTTGTGGGTTTGAGCCCCGCGTTGGCTCTGTACTGACAGCTCATACTCGTGAACCTCGAGATCATGACCTGAGCTGAAGTCAGACGCTTAAACAACTGAGCCACCCTGTCGCTCCCATCCTCACAAATTACTTCTATCTATCTATCTATCTATCTATCTACTATTTTTAATGTTTATTTAATTTTGAGAGAGACAGACAGATAATGAGCAGGGGAGGTTCAGAGAGAGAGAGGGAGACACAGAATCCGAAACAGGCTCCAGGCTCTGAGCTGTCAGCACAGAGCCCCACGCGGGGCTCGAACTCATGGACCATGAGATCATGACCTGAGCTGAAGTCGGACGCTTAACCGACTGAGCCACCCAGGCGCCCCCCCCCCCCCCCGCCACCGCACACACACAAATTACTTCTTAATTATAATGAAGAAAGGGGTAACTTTACAGTGGAGAAACCTGGTGGACACCACCTTAACCAAGTGGATGACATTAACATCAAAGAGATGGGGACAAACTGGTATTTCTTGCCCCCTGATGTGATGTACTGAGAAAGACACTTCACTTCTGTGGTGTTTCTGCCAAAAATTCAAATCTGAATCTGATCATGAGAAAATACCAAGCAAACCCCAATTGAGGGACATTCTACTAAATAACAGTTTGCACTCTTCAAAAACATCAAGGTCATAAAAAAAAAAGAAAAACTGAGGAAATGATCCACATTTAAAAAGATTAAAGAAACATGACAACTGTATGCAATCGTGATTCTGGATTGAATCCCTGTACCAGAAAAAAGGTTTTTATTTTACTATAAAGGATATCAGTGGGACAATGGGCAAACTTTGAATAATGTCTGTAAAATAGATAACAAGATTATATCAGTATTGACTTCCTGATTTCGATAATGATACTATGGTTATATAGGGGAATAGCTTTCTCTTAGAGATCTTTGTAAAGGAAAGAGGCCTGAGATTGGCTATCCTCACAAGGACTTGATTGCAAGGTTAGCCCCTGACTAGCATCTGGAAACTTGGCTGATAAACTTTTCCCTACAGTGATATAAAACTTTTTCTAAATGATAAGAATGGTTCACTGTGCCAAACCGTTTGTACAATTTATGCTGAGCACCTGCATTCCTTTAGGAAGTCTAGAATTTTGCTCCATGCCAGGTAGAGGGTGACTTGTAGCCATCCCCCAGTGAAAACCTTAGGCACTGAGTCTCTAATGAGCTTCCCTGGAAGACAAGATGTCACATGTGTTTTCACAATTCATTGCTGGAGAGGTTACATGCATCCTGTGTGACTCTGCTGGGAGAGGACTCTTAGAGGCTTGTGCCTGGTTTCCTCTGGACTTCAGCCCATGTCCCTTTTCCCTTTGCTCTGGGGAGGTGGGCAGCCTAAGGAGGTCTGTGCAAGGATTTCTCCAGATTCCACCTGTGTCTTTTGTTCTTAATGATCCTATCATGGACCTATCCTTTAACTGTAATAAATCTTAGCTAGGAGTACCACTACATGCTAAATCTTGTAAGTCCTTCTACTGAATCACCAAACTGGGGGATGGTCTTGAGGACCCCTCACACACACACACACACACACACACACACACACACAGAAAGAAGGAATGATAAACGGAAGTGGCAAAAATGTTAACATAGGAACATCCCAATTAAAGGGTATACAACTTCTCTGTAAATCTGAAATTATTTCAAAATAAATTTTTTAATGGAAAACGAAACCAAATCTGTATCCTAAGTGGATACATTGCATACTGCTAAAGGTGTATCTACTTCCAGGCCCTCTTCAAGAACATACGTGGGAAATATACATACACAGTTCTCTTTCTCTGACTATCTTATCTAAAATCTTGAGATCATCTTGTTACCTCCAATTCCAAATCAATACTTCAGGGTACATTCTTGTCTCCTCCATCCATCTTTATTTATTTATTTTTTAACTTTTAAAAATGTTTATTTATTTTTGAGAGGGAGAGAGAGAGAGTACGAGCAGCGGAGGGGCAGAGAGTGAGGAAGACACAGAATTTGAAGTAGGCTCCAGGCTCTGAACTGTCAGCCCAGAGCCCGACGCGGGGCTCTAACTCATGAACCATGAGATCATGACCTGAGCTGAAGTCAGATGTTTAACCGACTGAGCCACCCAGACACTCCCCCCCATCCATATTTATACCTTCCTTCTTATAGCTATAACTCTGTTTGCAAGTAACCTAGCTCCTATTATTCCTGATATATTTTACTTGTTTCCTGAAGCCTAGATCACACAAAAGGGATTTGGGGAATTGTCAACCCATACCTCTACAAGAGCAAATCTATTTACTAGAGTCCAACATTTATTTATAGGCATTTTAAAGGTAAAATTTCCGGGGCGCCTGGGTGGCGCAGTCGGTTAAGCGTCCCACTTCAGCCAGGTCACGATCTCGCGGTCCGTGAGTTCGAGCCCCGCGTCAGGCTCTGGGCTGATGGCTCAGAGCCTGGAGCCTGTTTCCGATTCTGTGTCTCCCTCTCTCTCTGCCCCTCCCCCGTTCATGCTCTGTCTCTCTCTGTCCCAAAAATAAATAAATTAAAAAAAAACGTTGAAAGGTAAAATTTCCATACAGAAAGATTTACAAATCAAAATTTATAGCATCTCAGGGCGCCAGGGTGGCTCAGTCGGTCGAGCGTCTGACTTTGGCTCAGGACATGGTCTCTTGGTTTGTGAGTTCGAGCCCTGCGTCGGGCTCTGTGCTGACAGCTCAGAAGCTGGAGCCTGCTTCGGATTCTGTGTCTCATTCTCTTTCTGCCCCTCCCCCACTTGTGCTCTGTCTCTCAAAATTTATAGCATCCTGGCAAATGATGAATTTATTCAAGTAGCCCATACCCTTATCAAGTTATAGACTATTTACCAGAACTTTCCCTCCTCCCTCTTTCCAGTCAATCCCTTCCCCCATGGGGCAATTATTGTTCTGAGTTGGGTTTTTTTGGGGGGGGGGCATGTGGATATTCTATTGTTCCATCATTTGTTGAAAATATTGCCCATTCTGCACTGCCTTTGCACCTTTTTCAAAAGTCAATTGACCATATATGTGTGGGTCTATCTCTGGAGTTTCTATTCTCTTTCATTGATATATGTTGCTGTCTTGACACCAGTACCACAATGTCTTGATTAATATAGCTTTGCAATAAATCTTGAAGTCAGGAAGTCCTACAAATTTGTTCTTGCTTTTCTAAGTTGTTGTGGGTTTTTTCTAGAAATAGCTACCATTTTGTTTGTTTGTTTGTTTGTTTGTTTGTTTTGAGAGTGAGAGAGCACAAGTGAGTGAGAGGCAGAGAGAGAGGGAGAGAGAGTGCCAAACTTAAAGCAGGGCTCCAGATCACCCAATGCTAGCTCACTGGCCAGACCGTGACATCATGACCTGAGTCGAAATCAGATGCTTAATTGACTGAGTCACCCAGGAGCCACATGAATGACATTTTAAAATTTCAATTCCCTAAGGGTCATTGCTGGTATATAGAAATACAGTTAAGTGTAGTATATTGATCTTGTATCCTACAATCTTGCTAAAATCACTTATTAGTTCTAGTGGTTTTTTGTAGATTCCACATGATTTTTTACATAGATGAATACATACATACATACATACATACATATTATCTCCAAATAAAGACAGCTTTGTTCTTCCTTTCCAATCTGTATACATTTTCTTTCTTTCTTGCCTTATTACATTGGCTAGAACCTCCAGTACCATGTTGAACTGAAGTGATGAGAGTGGAGATCCTCACTTTGTTCCTGATCTTAGGGAGAAAGACATTCAGTCTTACACTGTTTAGTTTGATGTTACTAACCATTTGCAACGACATGGATGGAACTAGAGAGTATGATGCTAGGTGAACTAAGTTAGCCAGAGAAAGACAAATACCATATGATTTCATTTCTATGTGGAATTTAAGAAACAAAACAAATGAGCAAAGGGGGAAAAAGGGAGAGGGAGAGGCAAACCAAGAAACAAACTGATGATTGCTGGAAGTGAGGTGGGTGGAAGATGAGTGAAATAGGTGATGGAGATTGAGGAGTGCATTTGAAGTGATGACCACTAGATGATGTATAGAAGTGTTGAATCACTATATTGTACTACACCTGAAACTAATAAGACACTGTGTTAACTAAATGGAATCAAAATTAAAACTTAAAAAAAATTGAGGTGAGACAGCTGGGTGGCTCACTTGTTGGGCGTCTGACTTTGGCTTAAGTCATGATCTTGCGGTTTGTGTGTTTGAGCCCCATGTCGGGCTCTCTGCTGACAGCTCAGAGCCTGGAGCCTACTTTGGATTCCGTGTCTCCCTGTCCCTCTGCCCCACCCCTGCTCATGCTCTGTCTGTCTGTCTCTCTCTCAAATAAATAAATAAATATCAAAATGTTTTTTAAAGTTTGAGGTTACTATAGATTTTTTGTAAATGCTCTATATCATGTTGAGGAGATATTATTTTTAATTTCTAGTTTTCTGAGAGTTTTTTTTTTAAGTCAGGAATGGATGGTGGAGTTTGTCAAATGCTTTTTCTGCATTTGTCAGATAATCATATGGTTTTGCTTGCATTCTTAGAGTAAATTCAACTTTGTGCTGATGTATTCAGTTTTGTATATATTGCTGGATTTGATTTACTAAAATATTGCTAAAAACTTTTGCATCTCTGTGAAGGATAGCTGTGTATACAGTTGACTCCTTTTTTTTTTTTTAACATTTTACTTATTTTTTTAAGTAAGCTCTATGCTCAACATGGGGCTTGAACTCACGACCCTGAGATCAAGAGTCACAGTCTCCACCCACTGAGCCAACCAGGCGTCCCTACAATTGACAACATGGGGGCTGGGGCACTGACCCCCTGCACAGTTGAAGTCCACATATAAATTTTGACTCCTCAGTGCTGATGCATAGGGGCACTTGTACCCAATGTTATAGCAGCACTTTCAACAATAGCCAAATTATGGAAAGAGCCTAAATGTCCATCAACTGACGAATGGATAAAGAAGATGTGGTTTATATATACAATGGAATACTACTTGGCGATGAGGAAGAATGAAATCTGGCCATTTGTAGCAATGTGGATGGAACTGGAGAGTGTTATGCGAAGTGAAATAAGTCAGGAAGAGAAAGACAGATACCATATGTTTTCACTCATATGTGGATCCTGAGAAACTCAACAGAAGACCACGGGGGAGGAGAAGGGGGAAAAAGTTACAGAGAGGGAAGGAGGCAAAGCATAACAGACTCTTAAATACTGAAAACAAACTGAGGGTTGATGGGGTGGTGGAGGGGAGAGGAAAGTGGGTGATGGGCATTGAGGAGGGCACCTGTTGGGATGAGCACTGGGTGTTGTATGGAAACCAATTTGACAATAAATTTCATATAAAACAAAGAAAGAAAGAATTAAGGAAAGAAAGAAAGAAAGAAAGAAAGAAAGAAAGAAAGAAAGACTAGAAGGCAATGTGAAAAATATGACACTTACTTGTGTTCGGGGAGAAGGATTAAGATGTTTATTTTTCTACTTTAAAAGTTATTTTAGGGGCGCCTGGGTGGCTCAGTCGGTTAAGCCTCCGACTTCAGCTCAGGTCATGATCTCACGGTCCGTGAGTTCGAGCCCCGCGTCGGGCTCTGGGCTGATGGCTCAGAGCCTGGAGCCTGCTTCCGATTCTGTGTCTCCCTCTCTCTCTGCCCCTCCCCCATTCACGCTCTGTCTCTGTCTGTCTCAAAAATAAATAAACGTTAAAAAAATTTTTTTTAAGTTATTTTAATGGTATTATATCAATTTTTATAAAGCCAAAAAAAGAAAAATAAATAAATTTTGACTCCTCAAAACCTTAACTGCTAATAGCCTATTGTTGACCACGAGCCTTACTGATAATATAAACAATTGATTAACACATATTATGTATGCTATATTTATTATATATCATATCCTTATAATAAAGTAAGGTAGAGAAAATAAGGTGTTATTAGGAAATTCATAAGGAAGAGAAAATACATATACAGTACTGTACTATGTTTATCTTAAAAAATCCATGTATAGGGGCTTAGTTTGTTAAGCGTCTGACTCTTGATATCAGCTCAGGTCATGCTCTCACTCCTGACATGGAGCCCCAAGTCAGGCTCTGAGCTGAGCTTGGGATTCTCTCTCTCCCTATCTCTGCCCCCTTCCTCATTTGCACTCTCTCTCTCTCTCTCTCTCTGAAAATAAAGAACAATCTTAAAAAAAAAAATCCACAGCGCTGGGTCAGGCTCTATGCTGACAGCTCAGAGCCTGGAGCCTGCTTCTGATTCTGTGTCTCCCTCTCTACCCCTCCCCCACACATGCTCTGTCTCTCTCTCTCATAAATACACATTTTTAAAAAATTAAAAAAAATCCACATACAGGGGCGCCTGTGTGGCTCAGTTGATTAAGTGTCTGACTCTTGGTTTCAGCTCAGGTTATGATCTAGCAGTTCATGAGTTTGAGCCCCCAGTTGGGCTCTTTGCTGCCAACTCGGAGCCTGCTTGGGATTCTCTCTCCCTTTCTCTCTGCTCCTCCCAGGCTTGCTTGCTCTCTCTCTCTCTTGCAAAATAAAAAAAAATCCACATATAAATGGACCCACGCAATTCAAACCCATGCTGTTCAAGGGTCCACTGTAGGTTTCTTATAATAACATTCTCTGGTCTAGTATCAGAGTAATGCTAGTCTCATAGAATGAGATGGGGAGTATTCCCTCCTCTTAAATCATCTGGAAGAATTTGTGTAGAATTGACATTATTGCTTCCTTAACTATTTGGCAGAATTACCCAAAAAAACCATCTGGGCCTAGAATTTCCTGTGTGGGAAGATGTCGTATTACAAATTCAATTTTTTTTTAATTTTTTAAATGTTTATTTATTTTTGAAAGAGACAGAGACAGAGTGTGAGCAGGGGAGGGGCAGAGAGCGAGGGAGACACAGAATCTGAAACAGGCTCCAGGATCTGAGCTGTCAGCACAGAGCCCAATGTGGGGCTCAAACCCACGAGCCATGAGATCATTACCTGAGTTGAGTCAGATGCTTAACTGACTGAGCCATCCAGGTGCCCCACAAATTCAATTTCTTTACTAGATACAGGGCTATTCAAGTTATCTATTTCTTCCTGAGTGAGCCTTGGTATTTTATGTCTTTCAAGGAACTTGTTGCAAGTTATTGCGACAAAGATGTTCATAATATTCCCCTATTATTCTTTTTTTAAATTGTGATAAAATATGCATAACATAAAACTTACCATTTTAACTATTTTTAAGTGTACAATTCAGTAGCACTAAATAAATTTATAATGTTGTGTAATTATCACCACTGTGTATTTCCAGAACTTTTTCGTCATTCCAAACAGAAACTCTGTACCCATTAAGCAATAACTCCCCATTCTCTCCCAACCCCCAACCCCTGGTAACCTCTATTCTACTTTCTGTCTCTGGGAATTTGCCTACCCTAGATACCTCATAAAAGTGGGATTATACAATACATATAATCTTTTTGTGTCTGGCTTATTTTACTTAGCATAGTGTCCTCAAGATTCATCCATGTTGTAGCATGTGTCAGAACTTTATTTCTTTTTATGGACAAAAACTATTCCACTATATGTATCTACCACATTTTGCTTATCTATGCATCTGTTTTTGGACACTTGGGTTATTTCCACCTTTTGGCTGTTGTGAATAATGCTGCTAAGAATGTTGGTGTACAAGCAACCCTTATTATACCTTTAATATCTGTAGAAACTGTGGGGATGTTACCTCTCATTTTTTTAATACTTTTTAAAAATTTACAACCAAGTTACTTAGCATATACTACAACAATTATTTCAGGAGTAGATTCCTTGATGCCCCTTACCCATTTAGCCTACCCACCTCCCACAACCTCTCCATCAACCCTCTGTTTGTTCTCTATATTTAAGAGTCTCTTATGTTTTGTCTCCTTCCCTGTTTTTATATCACTTTTCCTTCCCTTCCTTTATGTTCATCTGTTTTGTCTCTTAAAGACCTCATATGAGTGAAGTCATATGATTTTTGTCTTTCTCTGACTGACTAATTTCACTCAGCATAATACCCTCCAGTTCCATCCACATAGTTGCAAATGGCAAGATTTCATTCTTTTTGATTGCTGAGTAATACTCCATTGTATAGATATACCACATCTTCTTTATCCATTCATCCATCAATGGACATTTTGGCTCTTTCCATACTTTGGTTTTGTTGATAGCACTGCTATTAACATGGGGGTGCATGTGTCCCTTTGAAACAGCACACCTGTATCCCGTGGATAAATGCCTAGTAGTGCAATTGGTGGGTCATAGGGTAGTTCTATTTTTAGTTTTTTGAGGAACCTCCAAACTGTTTTCCAGAGTGGCTGCACCAGTTTGCATTCCCAGCCTCTCTAATTCTTGATATTGGTCACTTGTGTCTTCTTTTCCTGATCAGTCTAGCTAGAAGTTTATCACCTTTACCAATATTCTCAGTAAATTGGTTTCATTGATTTCCTTTGTTGTTTTTCTGTCTTCCATATCACTGATTTCCACTCTCACCCTTATTATTTTGTTTCTTTTGCTTATTTTTCTAGTTCCTTAAGGTGGAAGTAGGGTAGTTGATTTTAAACTTTCTTAGAATTGCTTTTGCTGAATCCCATTAGTTCTGGTATATTGTTTTCATTTATTCAGTTCATTTTACAACTTCCCACTATAATTCACTTTATAATTTGCCTGTTGATTTCCTCTTTGACCCATAGGTTATAAAAGATGAATTAAAAGATGAATTTAGTTTCCAAGTATTTGGGGGACTTTCCAGATCTACTTCTGTTACTGGTTTCCAATTTAAATCAATTTTTGTTAAAGAACATAGTATGACCTGAATCCTTTAAAATTTCTTCAAACTTGTTTTATGGTCCAGAAAATGGTCTGCCTTTGAAAATATTTTATATGCAGCTGAAGGAAATGTGTATTCTGCATTTGCTGGGTAAAATCTTTCATAAATGTCAGTCAGGTCAAGTTGATTGATAGATTCTGGTATATTCTACATCCTTACTGATTTTCTATTTACTTGATTTTCTGTCTGATTATTCTATTAATTGTTGAGAGTGGAGGGCTGAAATCTGATTTTATTCATGGATTTGTCTATTTCTCATTGCAATCCAACCAACTTTTGTTTCATTTATTTTGAAACTCTGTTATTATCCACATGGTTGGGTTTAAATCCGCTATTTGTTTTCTATTAGTCCTATTTGTTCTTTGCTTCTTCTCTCTTTCTCTCTCGACTTCTTCTGGATTTACTATTTTTTAAAATTTATTTGTTTAAGTAATCTCTACACCCAATGTGGGGCTCAAACTCACAACCCTGAAGTCAATAGTTGCGTGGTCTTCTGACTGAGACAGCCAGGCATCCCTTACTGAGTATTTTCTTATGATACTCTCTTATCTCGTTTGTTGATTCATTACAACTCTTTGTTTTATTTTAGTAGTTGCTTTAGCATTTATTTTTAACTTCTTATTAATCTTTATTATATAATGTTTACCATCCAATGATAGTGTACTACTTCATGTATAGTATAAGAAACTAAAAACCATATATTACCATTTCTCCCTTCCCAACATTTGTGTTATTGTTCGCCATATATTTTATTTCTATGCGTTTATTTCATGTGTTTCTCCCAATACCATGTTCTTCCCCTGCCTCTCTCTCTTGCCTTAAACAAGTATGTTGCTGGGGCTCTTGGGTGGTTCAGTTGGTTAAGCGTCTGATTTCAGCTCAGGTCATGATCTCACGATTGGTGAAATGGAGCCCCACATCTCTCTGTGCTGATAGCGAGTAGCCTGCTTGGGATTCTCTCTCTCCCTCTCGCTCTCTGCCCATCTCCCACTCATGTTCTCTCTAAATAAATAAATAAACAAACAAACACTAAACAGTTTTGTTGCCTTTTATAAGTATTTAAATTATACGAAAAAAAAGCCTCTCTTTTACTCATGTAGTTATCAATTCTGGTCCTCCTCATTCCTTTGTGTAGATGTAGATTTCCACATGGTATCATTTTCTTTCTGTCTGCAGGTCTTCTGGTGATGAATTCCTTCAGATTTTCCTTTTTTTCCCTTCCATATTTAGGTATCTCTTATTTTGAACTTTTATCATCAGAATTATATGCTAACCCCTTTTCAAGTTTTGTTTCAATACTTTTTTTTAGCTTATCTATTTATTTATTTTTAAGTAATCTCTACCCCCAATGTGGAACTAGAACTCATGACCCTAAGATCAAGAGTCACATGCTCTTCTGATGAGGTTAGCCAGGTGCCCCTTTTTGTTTTAAATTTTAAATGTTAGTCTTTTTTAACTGCTTTATTGAGATGTAAATCACATCCCATACAATTCCCTTATTTATTTATTTATTTATTTAATTTTATTTATTTATTTTTTTAAATTTTTTTTAACGTTTATTTATTTTTGAGACAGGGAGAGACAGAGCATGAACAGGGGAGGGTCAGAGAGAGGGAGACACAGAATATGAAGCAGGCTCCAGGCTCCGAGCTGTCAGCACAGAGCCCGATGCGGGGCTAGAACTCACGGACTGCGAGATCATGACCTGAGCCGAAGTCGGCCACCCAACCGACTGAGCCACCCAGGCGCCCCATACAATTCCCTTATTTAAAGTGTATGATTCAATGATTTTTTTAGGATATTCACAGAGTTGTGCAATCATCAGCACAAGTTCAGAACATTTTCATCATCTCAAAAAGAAACTCTTTACCCATTAGCAACTGTTCCCCATTCCCCTCCAACTCTAGGCAACCACTAATCTACTTTCCATTTCTATAGATTTGCTATGTCAGATAGATGGAATCACACAACATGTGGTCTTTTGTGACTGGCTTCATTCACTAGACATAATGTTTCAAGGTTTATCTGTTATAGCATGTACCAGGACTTCATTCCTTTTTATTGCTGAATAATATTCCATTGTATGGGTATACCACATTTTGTTTATTCATTCATCAGTTGATTGGCATTTGGATTATTTTCACTTTTTGCCTATTATAAATAATCATTTAAAATTATTTATTTGTTTATTTTTTTTTAATTTTTTTTTCAACATTTATTTATTTTTGGGACAGAGAGAGACAGAGCATGAACGAGGGAGGGGCAGAGAGAGAGGGAGACACAGAATCGGAAACAGGCTGCAGGCTCCGAGCCATCAGCCCAGAGCCCGACGCAGGGCTCAAACTCAGGGACCGCGAGATCGTGACCTGGCTGAAGTTGGACGCTTAACCGACTGCGCCACCCAGGCGCCCCTTATTTGTTTATTTTGAGAGAGAGAACATGAGGGAGGGTCAGAGAGAGAGAATCTCAATCAGGCTCCACTGTCAGCACAGAACCTGACTTGGGGCTTGAACTCACAAACCATTAGATCATGACCTGAGCTGAAACCAGGAATGGGATATTCAACCAACCGAGCCACACACACCGCACTCCCCTCCCCCATCCAGTGTACTTTTAAAATCGTATGTTGTTTTCAGTTCTAGAAATTGAATTTGGGTCTTTTATATATTTTCCACAGTTTGTTTATTTATTTTAAGATTTTATTTTTAAGTAATCTCTACATCCAACGTGGGGCTTGAACTCACAACCCTGAGATCAAGAGTTGCTTGCTTAACTGGCTGAGCTAGCACCTGGCTAGCTCATTTCTCCACATTTCTACTTAACATGTCTAATCTTTCCTTTAGCTTCCAGAACATATGAAATACAGTTACAATAACTCTTTTAAGTCCTTGTCTACTAATTCTGTCGTCTGTATCACTTCTGGGTCTGTTTCTACTGAGTTTTCTCTTCATTATGAATTGTATATTCCTTTTTTTTTTTTTTTTTTTTGCATACCTGGTGATTTTGTATTCAATGCCAGATGTTGTGACTTTTATCTTGTTGAGTACTGGATATTTTTGTATTCCTCTAACTATTCTTGAGTTTTACTTGGGGATGTGATCAAGTTACTTGGAAACATTTTGTTACTTTTAAGTATAGATTTTAAGCTTTGTTAGACCAGGGCAGTGTTGAGACTTGGGTTAATTGCCGCCACTACCAAGGCGAGACCCTTCTTAGTATTTTACCCAATAATCCATTAATTATCAGGTTTTCCTTTCTGGCTTTTGGGAAAAGGTATTATTTCCTGCTCTGTGTGAATTCCAGCTATTGTTCTTTTTAATCTTTTCGTGTATTTTTCCCTGGCCTTGTGTAGTTTCCTCACAAGCCTGTGCTGATTAACACTCGACTGAATACCACTGGAAACCCCTGGTTGTCTCTGGAATTGCCTCTCAGTGAATCCCTCTCACACTTTGATACTCTGACCTGCTAAATGCCTTGGCTTCCACCAGACTCTCAGATTTCTCCTCAAAACAAGCAGACATCTAGGTTTGTTTTTTTTTTTAAGAAATGTTTTCTTACCAAGTAAACTTTAGGGGCTCATGGGTGGTTCAGTCGATTGAGCATCTGACTCTTGATTTCGGCTCAGGTCATGATCCCAAGGTCATGGGATTGAGCCCCACATCGGGCTCTGTGCTCAGCACAGAGCCTGCTTAAAGATCTTTCTCTCTCCCTCTGGCCCTCTCCCCAGCTTGTGCTCTCTCTCTCTCTCTCAAAAAACAAAAGTGTGTGTGTGTGTGTATGTGTGTGTACACACACACATGTATAATATTTGACAAAATAAGTGAACTCTACCTCTACCCAATTGTGGGGATCAAACTCACAACGCTGAGATCAAGAGCTGCATGCTCTACCAACTGAGCCAGCCAGGTGTCCCTAGACTTCTAGGTTTTGCCTTAGTTGGTCCCTCTCTGTCTCAGGCAGTAAGCTGAACAATCAATTACAAGGCTCACCTTGTTTATTCTCCATCTCTCAGGGATCACTTTTCTTCATGGCCTGATGTCCCATATCTCAAGATTTGTTCGTTGTTTCATATATTTTCTCTAGATTGTTGTTTTAGGCAGGAAGATCACTTGGTCCACATTAGTCTATCTTGGTTGAAAGTGGAAATCTTCTTACTGTTTTGCTAATGTTGTAATCTTCTCTACTACTAAATCAGGGATGTTAAAATCTCCAATCATGATTGTAGATTTGTGTATTTCACTCTTTATGTTTGTGTTGTGCAATGTATTTTGAGATTCTGTTAGTAGATGTCTTAAATATTTATGATGTTACGTCTTCCTGATGAATTCACACGTCTGTCATTATGAAATGTCTCCATCTCTGGTAATACTCATAGTCTTACAATGTATTTTGTTGGTTATTAATACAGCAATTCCAGCTTTCTCAAGTTTAATGTTTCTGTGGTATATAGTTTTCTATGTGTTAAATTTCAAACTACCTGTGTCTTTTCATGTAATGGGTTTCTCCCATAGACAGCATATAGTTGGGTGTAGTGCTGCGCCAAGCCATATTGGTGCCTGAGGCAGAAGGAAAACTGTGTGCTCCTATACATTTTTAATGTAATTTTTTCAGGTTAATTTGTTTTTCAGAGAGAGAGAGATCGCAAGTGGGGGAGAGGCAGAGAGAGAGAGGGAGACACAGAATCCAAAGCAAGCTCCAGGCTCTGAGCTGTCAGTGCAGAGCCCTATGTGGGGCTTGAACCTATGAACCGGGAGATCATGACTTGAGTCGAAGTCGGTCATTTAACTGACCGAGCCACCCAGGCGCCCCTTTAATGTCAGTTTTTAAAACTTTAAAAATGTTCATTTATTTATTTTGTGCCCACAAGAGAGATGTCAGCGCACAGCCTGACCCGAGTCTCAATCTCACAAACCGTGAAATCATGACCTGAGCTGAAACCAGGAGTCAGACACATAACTGACTGAGCCACCCAGGCGCCCCATAATGTAATTTTTAGTGGTTAAATTTGCTCTAGAATATTAAAGTTGTGAGGAAAAAATCTGGCAAATGGAGAAGTAGATGTATTAAAGTGCACATTATTTTAAGTTTGAATATTTTACTTGTACCAAAAATAGAATTATTATAATTTTGCTTTCTTTGCTTTAATAGAAGCAAGCTCACCAATAATATTTTTAAAATGTACTTCTTTGCTTATCCTGTTTTCAGTTGAGAGAACTGCCGTGTTTGACAATTTCTCTTGACCAAATAACAATCTGAAATAATTTTTATCAACTTCAGCTTACAGAAACTTATTTTGTAGGACACCACTGTGACTGCTATTGTTAAAATATTCTCAAGCCCTTGCATGAAATCACTAAAGACCCTGAATAAACAAAGCAATCTTGAGAAAGAAAAACAAAGCCATAGGTATCATAATCCCAGATTACTAAAAAGCTGTAGTAATCAAAACAGTAAAAATAGACACATAGATCAATAGGACAGAATAGAGAGCCCAGAAAGAAACCCACACTTATATGGCCAATTAATCTATGACAAAAGAGGCAAGAATATACAATGGGGACAGGACGCCTGGGTGACTCAGTTGGCTGAGCGTACTTCATCTCAGGTCATGATCTCAAGGTTCGTGGGTTCAAGACCCACGTTAGGCTCTGTGCTGACAGCTCGGAGCCTGGAGCCTGTTTTGAATTCTGTGTCTCCCTCTCTCTCTTCCCCTCCCCAGCTCACATTCTGTGTCTCTCTCTCAAAAATAAATAAACATTAAAAAATATTTAGAAAATAGAATATACAAAATGGTAAAAGACAGTCTCTTTAAGAAATGGTGTTGGGGTGCTTGACTGGCTCAGTCAGTAGAGCATGCGACTCTTGATCTTAGGGTTGGAAGTTCGAGTCCCATGTTGTGTGTAGAAATTACTTAAAAATGAAATCTTAAAAAAAAAAAAAGGAAAAACAAACAAACAAACAAATGGTGTTGGGAAACCCGGGCAGCTACATGCAAAACAATTAAACTGGACTTTCTTACACCATAGAAAAAAATAATCTCAAAATAGATTAAAGACCTAAATGTGAGACCTGAAATGACAAAAATTCTATCAGAAAACATAGGCAGTAATTTCTTTGACAGTAGCTATAGAAATATTTTTCTAGATATGTCTCTTTTGGCAAGGGAAACAAAAGCAAAATTAAACTATTGGGACCACACCAAAATAAAAAGCTTTTGAACAGCAAAGGAAACCATTAACAAAACAAAAAGGCAGCCAACTGAATGAGAGATGTTTGTAAATGATATATACAATAAGGGGCTAATATTCAAAATATATAAAGAACTTCTACAACTCAACACCTAAAAAGCAAATAATCCAATTAAAAATGGGCAGAGGAAGGGCGCCTGGGTGGCTCAGTCGGTTAAGCGTCCGACTTCAGCTCAGGTCATGATCTCGTGGTCCGTGAGTTCAAGCCCCGCGTTGGGCTCTGTGCTGATAGCTCAGAGCCTGGAGCCTGTTTCAGATTCTGTGTCTCCCTCTTTCTCTGACCCTCCCCTGTTCATGCTCTCTCTCTGTGTCTCAAAAATAAATAAACGTTTAAAAAAAATTTTTTAAAAATGGGCAGAGGACTTGAATAGACATTTTTCCAATGAAGACACACAGATGGCCAACAGAAACATGAAAACATACTCAACATCACGAATCATCAGGAAAATACAAGTAAAAACCACAATAAGATATCACCTCACACCGATCAGAACAGCTAGAACCAAAAACAAGAACAAGTGATAGCAAGAATGTGGAGAATTGTGCACTGTTAGTGGCATGTAAACCGTGGAAAACAGTATGGAAGTTCCTCAAAAAATTAAAAATAGAATTACCATATGAGTCATTAATTCCACTACTGTGTATTTACCCAAAGAAAATGAAAACACTAATTTGAAAAGATATATGCACCCCTATGTTTATTGCAGCATTATTTACAATAGCCAAGATATGGAAGCAACCCAAGTGTCCATCGATAGATGAATGGATAGAGAAGTGGAATATGGGGTACCTGGCTGCGTCAGCTGATAGAGCATGTGACTCTTGATATCAGGGTTGTGAGTTTGACCCCTACATTGGGCATAGAGATTACTTAATTTAAAAAATGTTTTTAAACTTTATTTATTTATTTTGAGAGTGGGGTACAGGCAGAGGGAGAGAGAGAATCCTAAGCAGGCTCTGTGCTGTCAGCGCTGAATCAGATGCAGGGCTCAATCTCACGAACTGTGAGATCATGACCCAAGCCGAAATCAAGAGTCAGACACTTAACTGAGACACCCAGATGCCTCCAATTAAAAAAAAAAATTAATGTTTATTTATTGTTGAGAAAATGAGAGAGAGAGAGAGAGAGAGAGAGAATCTGAAGCAGATTCCAGGCTCTGAGCTGTCAGCACAGAGTCTGACACAGGGCTTGAACCCATAAACCATAAGATCATGACCTGAGCCAAAGTCAGGTGCTTAACCCACTGAGCCACCCAGGTGCCCTCCACGTTTTTTTTTTTTTAATTTTTTTTCAACGTTTATTTATTTTTGGGACGGAGAGAGACAGAGCATGAACGGGGGTGGGGCAGAGAGAGAGGGAGACACAGAATCGGAAACAGGCTCCAGGCTCTGAGCCATCAGCCCAGAGCCTGACGCGGGGCTCGAACTCACGGACCGCGAGATCGTGACCTGGCTGAAGTCGGACGCTTAACCGACTGCGCCACCCAGGCGCCCCCCCTCCACGTTTTTAAAAATAAAAATAAAAAGTAAAAAAGAAGAGGTGTTAGAAAAAAAAGAAGAGGGGTTATAATGGAATATTACTCATAAAAAACATCTAGTTATAATGGAATATTAACGTTTTTAAAAATAAAAATAAAAAGTAAAAAGAAGAGGTGTTAGAAAAAAAAGAAGAGGGGTTATAATGGAATATTACTCATAAAAAACATTTAGATCTTGCCATTTGCAACAACATGGGTAGACCTAGAGGGTATGGTGATAAGTGAAATAAGTCAGTCAGAGAAAGACAACTACCATATGCTCACTCATATGTGGAATTTAGAAAAACAAAGCAAACAAACAAACAAAGACAAAAAAATCCCCCAGACTCTTAAATAAAGAGAAAAAAATTGGCGGTTGCTGGAGGAGAGGTGGGTGTGGGCATGGGTGAAATAAATAAAGGTGATTAAGTATACAACTATCATCAGGAGCACCCAGTAATGTATAGAAGTATAGAATCATTATATTGTACACCTGAAACTAATAATATAACACTATGTTAATTATACTTCAATAAAAAAATAATTGATCATTAGACCTTGGGCACCTGAGTGGCTCAGTTGGTTAAGGGTCCAACTGTGGATTTCAGCTCATGTCATGATCTCACAGTTCATGAGATCGAGCCCCCTGTGCTGATAGCACAGAGCCTGCTTGGGATTCTCTCTCTCCCTCTCTCTCTCTGCCCCTCCCTCAGTCATGCTCTCTCTTTCTTTCTTTCAAAATAAAATAAATAAACTTAAAAAAAAACACATTTGTCCTGAAAAAAAATTCTCAAGGCCATTTCCAAATTTGGATAAGGTTGCACTAAGCAAAATTGGTAAATCAGTTCTAGAAGATCCAAATGTAATGCTGAATTATATTGCAAATTATTGATGTTGAACACTGCTTCAAACTATTTTGGATAAATTTCTGCAGGACGTAGATCAAAATATTTAAGAGTTGGGGCGCCTGGGTGGCTCGGTCGGTTGAGCATCTGATTTTGGCTCAGGTCATGATCTCGCCGTTCGTGAGTTCAAACCCCGCATCAGCCTCTGTGCTGACAGCTCAGGGCCTGGAGCCTACTTCAGCTTCTGTGTCTCCCTCCCTCTCTGCCCCTCTCCTGCTCACACTCTGTCTCTGTCTCTCTCAAAACTAAATAAACATTAAAAAAATATTTAAGATATAAGTCAATGGCTGCCTTTTGTAAATCAGATGTATTTGTAGAAAATAACTTATCTCTGGATAAAATAAAAAATCTGAAAGACACTAAATTTTTCCAGTCACCATTTTAAATGTGAAATTAGAGTATCTATGATCTTTTTAATTTCTGTTTGATATGCACTCTTTCCATAATAAGTGATATTCTCAAACAGTGATTCATACATTTGCAATTTCTTTTTTTTTACATTTGCAATTTCTGTACTATCCTTTTGTGTTTGTTTTGAAATTTGACAAGTATATCCATATCTTTTTGATGTTTATTTATTTTGAAAGAGAGAGAGTGAGTGAGTGAGAGAAAGAGAAAGAAAGCATGTGGGAGGGGAAGAGAGAGAGAGGGAGAGAGAGAATCTCAAGCAGGCTCCATGATGTCCTTGCAGAGCCTGACCCAGGGCTTGATCCCACAAACCGTGACATCATGATCTGAGCCAAAATCAAGAGTTGGGTGCTCAACAGACTGAGCCACCCAGGCAGCCCCCATATTTTTTTTAAAAAGATTTTTAGGGGCGCCTGGGTGGCGCAGTCGGTTAAGCGTCCGACTTCAACCAGGTCACGATCTCGCGGTCCGTGAGTTCGAGCCCTGCGTCAGGCTCTGGGCTGATGGCTCAGAGCTTGGAGCCTGTTTCCGATTCTGTGTCTCCCTCTCTCTCTGCCCCTCCCCCGTTCATGCTCTGTCTCTCTCTGTCCCAAAAATAAATACACGTTGAAAAAAAAAAAAAAAGATTTTTAAAGTCATCTCTACACCCAACATGTGGCTCAAACTCATGATCCCAAGATCAAGAGTTGCATGGTCTTCCAACTGAATCAGCCAGGCGCCCCAAGTATATTCATACCTTGTACTAATGATGTACATTCAGCAAAATCTCTTTCAAAGTTACATCCTCTTATTTGTTGTAAGCAGAGGAATGAGCCATCTATTAAGATTGCAGTTTTTTCCATAGTCATGTTTTTGGTTTTTTTTTTTTTTATTGCAGAGTTTTACTAACTTTTACCACTTGGCTCAAAATATCGCCCCACACAGATAAATCCCAGATATATTTGTCATGTTTTCACCAAGATGCTTTTCATTTCAGAACAATGTATTTTATCATTTCTTAGTATGTACTTTAATATATAATACACACTTTTGATTTGTGAGCAAAATGCCTTGATTATATTTGATCTTGGTGCCCATCAAATATCTGTAAAAGGTTTTAATGTTTTTAAGGCAGACATAAGAATATCCCATCTGTGGGTGCCTAGCTGGCTCAGTTGGAAGAGTATATGATTCTTCATCTCAGGGTTGTGAGTTTGAGCCCCAAGTTGGGTGTAGAGATTACTTAAATAAATATTTAAAAAAAAAAGAATATCCCATATGGTAGTTCAATTCACAAATCATTTCACAATATATACATACATGAAATAATCATGTTGTATGCCTTAAAGATACCCAGTGTTATATGTTAATTACACATAAATAAAGCTGGAAAAAATTAAAATTAAAAAGTCATTTTCAGTAGCTGAGATATTAGGTCTTATAGCAAAAACTATAACTACTTTCTGTAATTTTGATTCATTTCTTAACATATTTTTCTTTTTCTGAACATTGCACCACTTGGCTTTTTAGATGCCATATTTGTCTTTGAAAATTCTTGGTATTAATTTAAAATATATTCAGGGCACTTGGGTGGTTCAGTCAGTTTAATGTCTGACTTTGGCTCAGGTCATGATCATGTAGTTTGTGAGTTCGAGCCCTGCGTCTGGCTCTGTGCTGACAGCTCAGAGCCTGGGGCCTGCTTTGGAATCTGTGACTCCCTCTTTCTCTTCCCCTCTTCTGCTCACGCTATGTCTCTCTGTTTCTCAGAAAATAAATGTTAAAATAATTTTAAAATAATTTAAAATATATTTTTACTAACACAATATTTATAGTAAATATATGTAATATTTCCTTAATATATATCTTAAGATCATATAAATTATAATATTTAATATAAGATTGGTATGCATAAAAATTTATACCAAAACCACAAAAATCAACCATTACAAACAGCAGAAAACTATGTACCAGATTTTCAGACAAATTTGGTGAGAAACAACTATTTAAAAGTAATTTTTTAGAAAAGAATTTAATAAGAGCAAAGCAAACTATCTGTGTTTTTTTAATGTTTATTTTTCAGAGAGAGAGAGAGTGAATGGGGGGGTGCAAAGAAGGGGGACATAGGATCTCAAGTGGGCTCTGTGCTCACAGCAGAGAGCCCAGTGCGGGGCTTGAACTCACCACCCCGAGATCAAGAGTCGGATGGGATGGATGCTCCACTGACTGAGCCAGCCAGGCGCTCCCACCATATGTTATAATATTATTGATTATATTTCCTATGCTATACTTTTTATCCCTGTGACTTATTTTATAACTAGAAATTTCTACCTCTTAATACCCTTCAGCTATTTTGTCTATTTCTCCCAACCCTTCCCCTCTAGCAACCACCAGTTTTTCAGAGATTTTTTTTTTTGTATGTCATTAAGCCTGACCCCACCCATGTTACATGATTCCCGGGGTAGTGCAAAGTGCAGGGTGGAATCCTGTCCTTTTTTAAAAGTTTATTTATTTATTTTCAGAGAGGAGGGGGAAGGGCAAAGAGAGAGAGAATTCCAAACAAATTCCACACTGCCAGAATGGAGCCTGATGCGGGGGTCATGAACTCACGAACCATGAGATCATGACCCGAGCCAAAATGAAGAGTTGGACGCTTAACCAACTGAGCCACCCAGGTGCCCCTGGAATCCTGTCTTGATGTAAAATTTTGATGTTGTGTGCATCATGGATTTCTTTGAAATAGTTTTAACTTTTTAAAAATATAATTTGTTGTCAAATTGGTTTCCATATGTCACCCAGTGCTCATCCCAACAGGTGCCCTCCTCAATGCCCATCACCCACTTTCCCCTCTCCCCCACTCCCCCTCAGTTTGTTTTCAGTATTTGAGTCTCTTATGGTTTGCCTCCCTCTCTCTCTGTAACTTTCCCCCCTTCCCCTCCCCCATGGTCTTCTGTTAAGTTTCTCAAAATCCACCTATGAGTGAAAACATATGGTATTTGTCTTTCTCTGCCTGACTTATTTCACTTAGCATAATACCCTCCAGTTCCATCCATGTTGCTGCAAATGGCCATATTTCATTTCTTCTCATTGCCAAGTAGTATTCCATTGTATATATAAACCACATCTTCTTTATCCATTCGTCAGTTGATGGACATTTAGGCTGTTTCCATAATTTGGCTATTGTTGAAAGTGTTGCTATAAACATTGGGGTACAAGTGCCCCTATGCATCAGCACTCCTGTATCCCTAGGGTAAATTCTTAGCAGTGCTATTGCTGGGTCATAGGGTAGTTCTATTTTTAATTTTTTGAGGAACCTCCACACTGTTTTCCAGAGCGGCTGCACCAGTTTGCATTCCCACCAGCAGTGCAAGAGGGTTCCCATTTCTCCACATGCTCGCCAGCATCTATAGTCTCCTGATTTGTTCATTTTAGCCACTCTGACCAGCGTGAGGTTGTATCTCAGCGTGGTTTTGATTTGTATTTCCCTGATCATTAGTGATGTTGAGCATCTTTTCATGTGCCTGTTGGCCATCTGGATGTCTTCTTTGGAAAAGTGTTTATTCATGTTTTCTGCCCATTTCTTCACTGTATTATTTGGTTTTTGGGTGTGGAGTTTGGTGAGTTCTTTATAGATTTTAGATACTAGCCCTTTATCCGATATGTCATTTGCAAATATCTTTTCCCATTCCGTTGGTTGCCTTTTAGTTTTGTTGATTGTTTCCTTTGCAGTGCAGAAGCTTTTTATCTTGATGAGGTCCCAATAGTTCATTTTTGCTTTTAATTCCCTTGCCTTTGGATATGTGTCAAGTAAGAAATTGCTGTGGCTGAGGTCAAAGAGGTTTTTTCCTGCTTTCTCCTCTAGAGTTTTGATGGTTTCCTGTCTCACATTCAGGTCCTTCATCTATTTTGAGTTTATTTTTGTGAATGGTGTAAGAAAGTGGTCTAGTTTCATTCTTCTGCATGTTGCTGTCCAGTTCTCCCAGCACCATTTGCTAAAGAGACTCTCTTTCTTCCATTGGATGCTGTTTCCTGCTTTGTCAAAGATTAGTTTGCCATACATTCGTGCGTCCAATTCTGGGTTCTCTATTCTATTCCATTGGTCTATGTGTTTTTGTGCCAATACCATACTGTCTTGATGATTACAGCTTTGTAGTAGAGGTTTTATTTTTTCTCAATATTGCAGTAAAATGTTAGTTATCTCTATGTTAACTGTACTGGAATTAAAATTTAAAAAAAAAAAACAATGTTTTTTTTATCTTGATTGCTGAGTTTTTTGACATCCCTTTAAATTTTGCACCCAAGGCAAGTGCCTCACTTGCCTTATCTTAATCCTAGCTCCGGTTGGGTCTGTCTGTTTTTTTTTTTTTTTCTTTCTGGTCTTAAAATCCTTGCCTTTAACGTGGGTTTTTAGTCATTTACACTCTATGGAGTTATTGATATGGTCAGATTAAGTTCTATGATATGTTTTCTATTTGTTCCTTCTGGGTTTTGATCCTCCGTTCCTCCTTTCCCACCTTCTTTTGAGTTAAAATATATTTTAATATTCAATTGTTATTTTATTTTTTAAAATTTAGAAAGAGAGGGTGGGAGCAGGGGAAAGGGGCAGAGGGAGAGAGGGAGAATCTCAAGCAGGCTCCATTCTCAGCGTGGAGCCTGACACAGGGCTCCATCCCACGACCCTGGCATCATGACCTGAGCTGAAATCAAGAGTTGAATGCTCAACCAACTGAGCCACCCAGGTGCCCCTCAATTGTTATTCTTCTATTGGCTTGTCACCTGTGCATGTTTTCATTATTTTCTTTAGAGGTGACCTTGGTGATTACAAAATGCATCCTTATGATGCAAATGAAATTTAACATTGTACCATTTCACATGAGATGCAAAACCCCTGCAATAGTATAGTTTCTTTTCCCAAGCCTTGTCCTTTGTGTCATTGTTATGTATATTATATCTTCTTGCAGTATAAATTCCACAATTCAGCTTGATCCTCCTTTTTTTTTTTTTAAGTAAACTCTATGCTAGATGTGGGGCTTGAACTTAGGACCCTGAGATCAAGAGTTGCATGCTCTACTGACTGAGCCAGTTGGGCACTCCAGTTTGATCCTCTTGAGACAGGTTTTAAGGATATTTTAGAGAGGATCTACAGTAACCCTTACTCTTGCTAGGTCTAGCTGAAGTGGCTTACTGTTAAGGCATGGTCCTTCTGGGGTGTTTGTTTCTTGTTTGAGGTATTGGATGAGGACTCTCCACTCAGGCTGGTCAAAAGACCTGTGTCTCCCAGAACTGTGCAAGCATCCATTCAGCTCATGGAATCCCAGGACTGATCTCTGCTTGGCCTCCCAGTGTCTCACTATAAGCCTGCACAGCCTAGTATTTGGCCGCAAACCTACAGCAATGCCTCTGGTGATTTTTGGGAAGTTGGCCTCTAAAAACCTCCTTTCTCTCCAGTAGAGTGAAATCCCAGCATTCCCGCAATCTGGTCTGTCCCAGCCCCCCATCTCAGCTATATTGCTGTCCTCTCCCTACACTCTATGTCCCTACAGGCAGGTCCTGAAAATGACCCAGGTGGAAAGAAGATACAGTCCAGGCTCACTGCAAGCTTTGCTTCTCCTGGCCATCACATTCCATCCAGTGGAGCAGAGGACACCAGAGAGCCTTGATAAACATATCTGTAGAATGATACCAGCTTTGGTCTCAGGGATCCCCCCCAAATAAAAAGCCAGCATTGACAGATGGAGACGAAAATAACTGTTTGCTTAAATATACAACCAGTCTTTCCTTATCTTATTGATCTTGACACTTGAAGAATATGGGTAAAATATTTTGCAGGATGTCCCCTGATTTGGTTTTCTCTGCTCTTTTCTCGTGATTACACAGGGGTTATGGTGTTTTGAGGAAGAATACAAAGAAAGTGAAATGCCCTTCTCACTGCATCGCATCAGGGGGTACATGACAGCAAAGTGTCATATAACCAGTGATGTTAACTCATCTCTTGGTTAAGGCGGTGTCTGCCAGGTTTCTCCATGGCGAAGTTACTATTTTTCACTTTCTGTACTCTTGTCATTAGGAGCAAGTGACTGAGTCCAGCTTGTATTCAAGAGGAAGGGAATTAAGCTCCAAGTCCTGGCAGTGGGGAATCAAATATTGAATATTTTGGAGGTGATACTTTAAGGCTGTGCAACTATGGTGTTCACCTTAAAGTTTTAAAATTTTTATTGAACAAAAAATTTTTGTAATGTTTTTATTTATTCTTGAGAGAGAGAGAGAGAGAGCTCGCGAGAGAGCACGAGTGGGGGGAGGGGCAGAGAGAAAGGGAGAAACAGAATCTGAGGCAGGCTCCAGGCTCTGAGCTGTCAACACAGAGCACGATGCAGGGCTCGAACCCACGAACCGCAAGATCATGACCTGAGCTGAAGTCGGACGCTTAACCAACTGAGCCACCCAGTCGCCCCATAATTAAAAAAATTTATTATACTTGACACATTTCTTTTTCTTCACCTTAAAGTTTTGCCCACTAATTTTAGCATTTAGTGGATTAGGTCTGCAGCAATTAAGACTGATATTTTAATGGTAATTTTATATTTCCCTTATTCCTTCTCTATTTATTATTTAGAATTATTTTTTAAATGTGTATTTATTTTGAGAGACACCGACGGGGGGGGGGGCAGAGAGAGAGAGAGAGAGAGAGAGAGAGAAATAATCCCAAGCATGCTCCACATTGTCAGCACAGAACCCAACACGGGGCTTGATCCCATGAACCATGAGATCATGACCTGAGCTGAAATCAAGAGTCGGCTGGCTTACAAAGCATAAGAGACTCTTAAAAACTGAGAACAAACTGAGGGTTGATGGGGGGTGGGAGGGAGGGGAGGGTGGGTGATGGGTATTGAGGAGGGCATCTTTTGGGATGAGCACTGGGTGTTGTATGGAAACCAATTTGAAAATAAATTTCATACATTGAAAAAAAAAAGTCGGTTGGCTTAACCGATTGTGCCACCCAAGCACCCCTGTTATTCAGAATTCTTATGCATGGAAGAGTTGTCCAGTCTCCAGCATTTATTTACTTATTCAGTCATACCACTTATTTATATAACTACAGAATTATTGATATTTAATTTGGGAGCACTATAAACTAACATTATCATTATTTTTTTGTTGCTCAAGTTGTTCCAGATTTGGCCATTGTGAGCTTTCAGGTTGGCTATTATATCCTTAAGACATGTTCCCATTTTGGGGGGGGGGATACTTCCTTACTTTCTGGGACTATATGATGTTCCAGAATCATCTTTTATTTTCCCCATTCTGGCCTTTAAAACCAGCCATTTCTCCAATGATCCTGGTTCCTTTTACTAGAGAATGGCATTTAGAAACCAAGATCTGGGTGCTAGAGATGCTCATTAGTAGTGTCTAGGCCTTCTCAGTGGACAGACTGAGAAACTGTCAGAGGAAACCAAGACATGATGGCTAAAGGCAACATGGTATCTGTGACAGGGAGCTGGGGAGATGGCTCCTCAGGGGTCCCTGCCTATGGATATTCCTGGTCTTTTGTACTCCCCTCCCCTTGAGTAACTTGATCCTAACCAACAAAATGCCTCACCTTTGAGATGTCACTTCCAGTGATTAAATGACAAGACACAGTAACTTCCATTTTGCTAGTTGGCTCTCTTGCTGGCTTTGACAAAGCAAACTACTATGTTGTGAGCTGCCTCATGGAAGGAAAGGAACACAAGGCATGCTGACCGCCAGCAAGGAACTGAGGCCCTCGGTTCAACAGGCTACACAGAGAACCTGATCCTGCCCAACACCCTCCTTGCTTGTATCCTTGCGGGAGCCACTGGAGTAGAGGACCCAGCTAACAACCTGGATTCATGACCCGTAAAAACTGGGAGAAAAAGAGTGTGCATTGTTTTTAAGCCACCGAGATCGTGGTAACTGGCTACACAGGAAGAGATAACAAATGGAGTTTCCTTACTTGGATCCTAGAACAGAAAAAAAAAAAAAAATCACGGTAAAAAGTCAAATCCAAATAAAGTCTGTGGAGTTCCCGGTACTGCGCCGTTATTTTCTTAAAATTGATAAACATGCCATGGTTATGTAAGATATTTACATTAGGGAGAGCTGGGTGATGGGTATGGGAACATTAATGTCTGCAACTCTTCTGTAAATCTGAAATGATATCAGAACACAAACTTTGAAAAAAAAAACACATCTGGGTGTTACAGGTCATGTTTACAAAATTCAAAAGAGAACATGGTAGATTCAAGGAGAAAAAAGTAAAAAAAAGGTATCTGAGAGCCTCCAGTCTGGAGGAAGAGACTCAGCAACCAGGCCGTAAGGGTCAGTGTGATAGGATATAAAGGAGTAGCCAGTGTGGTGGTTATAATCTGCTAGGGGAGACGCAGGGCAGGCCTGATGCCTGCCCTGGGAAATCAGAGTTTGGTGGCAGAATGCCAAAACTAATATTTTCCTCAGCCTTCAAGAAGATACTTGTGTTTGTTTACCTCCATTTAAATCCCCCCACACACACAAATGTCAACATTTGTTCCAAAATTGAATTGCTTGCCTGTTCCCCTACCTTCATGGTTTTTGTTTTTTGCCCTTTCAACCATCTGGCATACCTCTACTGTCTGCCAGGAGATAGCCTCCTACACTTCCTTGTTGGTTTCAAAAGTGAACGTGCAAGAAAATCTTTGCCTCCTCTGCCCTCAGCGAAATTCTTCAAGCCAGATCTAACTTTACCATTTAGCTCTTAATCCATTTACAGGTATATCTTCAGATAGTTAAATTCTGGCCCTCAGTTTCTTCAAACGTGAAATGGGAATAAGAATCAGCACTATCTTGATAAATATTCCTCAGATTAAAAAATTAGGCGGGGGCGCCTGGGTGGCTCAGTCGGTTAAGCCTCTGACTTTGGCTCAGGTCATGATCTTACAGCTCGTGATTTCAAGCCATGCATCGGGCTCTGCTGTCAGCACAGAGCCCACTTCAGTTCTTCTCTCTCTGCCCCTCCTCCAATCGCGTTCTGTCTCTGTCTCTCAGATATAAACATTTATAAAAAAAATTAGGTGTAACACTTGTAATAGGAGTGTACCTGGCAGATAGTTAAGGACTGACTGCTTTTTCTTACAGGGTTTTCCTCAAGCCCCTCTATCTAAATTCTTGTGCCCATCTCACTTAAATTGTTTTTTTTTCAAAGAACCCTTCTTCTTCCTGGCCAACATGGACCATGCTCACTGTATAGTCAAAAGCAAGGACAGGAGACACTTTGCCAAAGTTAAAAGCGCATCAAACACGCCTAGCATTTATTATTTTAATCACAAACCTACAGACCCCTTAGCACACCCTCCTTGGGGCTCGACCCCAAGGACCCAAAGCTGACAACCTTGGGTGTATGTGGTAGGAAGGATGGGGATGGGCAGGGAGTGTCTCTTAATAACTCTGAAATGGGGAGGACTCCTCCAAATGGAGAACTGAGTGGAGGCTGGAGGTTGGAGGTGGCCTAGCTTCTGAGTGGAGGGTCAATAAAAAAATCAGATAAACAAAAGAGGGGTACATATGCTTTTGCAATCCTCCCTCCAAGCCTCTACTTTGTTAGGGCAGGCTTCCACTTTTTCCTGGACTCAAGAACTCCCCACAAAGGCCCCTTCCTTCCTCCTGTTCCTATACAAAATGTCAGAATGCTGGGGTGCTGGTTCTGGGAACCTGTACTTGGTACCCCCTAATCCCTATCACTTCCCCAAACTGCCCTTCAAGGAAGGAGGCAGGACTCTGCCCAAAGTTGAGGGTCTAATTCTCACTCCTGACCTAGGTCTGGAATGTTGGCCCACAAGATTTGAAGATTTGTCCCCTTCTCCAAGGGCAAGGTCGGCTCAGAGCCCTCCTAGGTTAGGTCCCCTTGGTCCCAGGTTAAGGCTGGGGAGCTTAAGTGCCACTCCCCCCTGCAGCGTGGAATGCTTGGATGGGATGTTGCTAAGGGACAAGGTCTGTGATTTCCACATGGTAGCCTGATCTTAAGGCCTCCTCCATGCCTGAAATACCTGCGCTGGGCTGATCCTATAGGGAAGGGAAGGGGCCTGGCTCCTACATTGCTAGAAGGCCAGGACTGAGCTCCCAGGTGAAGGGGCTCTCATTCTCACTTCTGTTCCTTGGCTGGACAGGGTAGGGAGAATGGGAAAGAGGCAGGGCTTAAACCCCCTAGGTGGGACCTCTATTATTTTGACCCCTCTTCCTTGCCATGGTGGACTAGACTAGTGGTTCCAAGAGAGGGGATAGACCAGTATCTTGATACCTCCTTATCCCTGGAGACCTGGCTAGGAAAGTCCCCAAGTCTCAGGGGCCCAGCTCATCCTGTCTTCTTCTCTCACCTGGGCAAGGGTGGGTCCCATGGGGTGCAGGTGAGGCTGTGACCTCCAGGTGACAGGCCCTGATGTTACCACCTTCTCCATGGCTTAAATACCTTACCAGCTGGTATTGTGGGGAGGGGGCGGGGCCTAATCTGACTCCTCCTCCTTGCCTGGTTACAGGGGTGGGGCCTCATCTCTTCTCTTCCCCCAGAACACCTGGGCAGGGCAGTCTCTTGGGAGGGTGGGGGAAAAGGCGGGGCCTCACCCTGACGCCTGTCCTCCTTTCCTGGGTGGGGAAGTCCCAGGGGAGGGGTGAGGCCTGATCAGGACTCCTCCTCCATGCTGAAGCTGCTGCGGCGACTGCTGGCCTTGGAGACAGCGGGGGATACCGATGAGAGCAGGGGGTCGGAGGCAGCCCGCAGAGGGGACAGGGCACCAGACAGTCCTCCCACCACCCCCTCCTCCTCCTCCATCAGAATGTCCTCCAGCCCTAGATGGAAGGGGTCCCCCAGATCCCCCAGGTGGTCACTGGGAAAATGCAGGTCCAGAAGGGCATCCGAGGGTGGCGCTGGGGGCTGCTGATGGGGAGCACTCTGGGCAGAGCCCCCAGCTGCATGAAATGTTGCTGTGCCTGGCCTGCCCTCCTCCTCAACGTCCAGCTGCTCTGGTTTGAGGCTGTCAGAGGCAGAAGTTGTGGCCAGGGAGAGCAGCCCTGGGGTGGGAGGTACTGGCAGACCATGGATCTGTGCCTGCAATTCTAGCTCCTGCAAAAAGTAGGGGGTGGGGGTGGGGTAAGATGGGGTTCACAGTTCCTCAGAGGCAGAGGAGTTTAATGGTGAAAAGGGCAGGCTGCCTGGGTTCGAAATCAGCCTCTGCCACTCACTAGCTGTGTAACTTTAGGCATGTTGCTTAACCTCTCTGAGCCTCAGAGTCCCAATCTGTAAAATGAGTACAACAATGGTCCCTGCTTCATAGAACTGTTGGGAGGACCAACTTAGTAAGTGGAGATAAGGCTCTCCTCACAGTGCATGGCTGAAGATAAACACTATAGACATTAGCCAATCCCCATCATTGTTCTTGTTAATGTTATGATTCCTATTTATCATCACCATCATGTGAATCGGGAAGCCCGGGGATCCCCCAAACATGCCAGGAAAATCCTGGCCGGTTCTTCCTCTGCCTCTGCCTGCAGGAAGCACCCCCCCCACCCCAATCTCTGCCACTGCTTTGTCCTCCCAAACCTGAATTCGGAGCTGCAGGCTGCGGTTGGTTTGCTCCAGGGATCGCTGCCGGCTCTCCAGGTCTTTAGAGCGTTGCTGTTCCTTCTGCAACTTGCGGATATAATCCACAGAGGCTTTCAGGATGGTGCCCTTGTTCCAGCGCATCTCCCTGTAGGGCCCAAGGGGGAAGAAAGAAGGGGGGGGTTGCAGACGGGGTCTCGGGAGCTGAGGGGGAATTGCACTAGGCAGAGCACCCCGCTGTAGGCCTAGATCTGAAAGGGGGGGTATACATCAAGGGTATACAATGCTCAGATGGAAACTCCCTGCCTGGAACATTCCAATGGTGCCCCATCACACCATGAACCCAGGAGGCCCTCTCTGACCTGATCCCTCACTGCTTCTTGCCTATATCCCTTGGATTCCTGTCACTACAGCTACACAGGCTTCTTAATGCTCCTAGAACTCAGAAAACCACTCCCACCTCAGGGGCTCCAGCCCAGCTCTGCCCTCTGCCTCAAACACTCTTTCCAAGACACTCAGATGGCTCCTACTTTACCTCCTTAGGATCTTTATTCAAATGTTTCCTTGTCAGTTCAAGGCCTGCCCTGTGCCCACCCTCCTCACCCCAAGTTGTAACCCTTGCCAACATTCCCCCATGTTCTTTTTTTTTTTAGTTTATTTATTTTGAGAGAGAGAGAAAAACCATGAGTTGGGGAGGGTCAGAGAGATAAAGCAAGAATCCCAAGCAGGCTCCGAACTGTCAGCATGGAGTCCAATGCGGGGCTCGAACCCACAAACGGTGAGATCATGACCTGAGCCAAAGTCAGACGCTTAAGCAACTGAGCCACTGAGGTGCCCCTATTCTTTTTTTTTTTTAAAGTAAGGTCTGTGCCCAATGTAGGGCTTGAACTCATGACCCTGAGATCAAGAGTTGCATGCTCTACTGACTGAGCCAGCCAGGTGCCCTCCCTCCATCTTCTATTCTTTAATTTTCTCCACAACACTCATAATAATCACTCAGACTTTAGTTATTTATCTTGTTTGTGGTCTGTCTGCCTCCACTAAAATATCAGTTCCACATCAGGGATTTTTGTCTGTTTTGTGCCTCTGGTACCCTCACGGCCTAGCATGGTCTCTGATACAAAGAAGCTCAATACATTTCTTGAATGAATATAGGAAGCACTAAGTGAACAAGAAACTAAGTGCCTAGGGGTACCTGGGTGGCTCAGTTGGTTAAGCACTAGACTTTGGCTCAGGTCATGATCTCACCGGTTTGTGAATTTGAGCCCTGCATGGGGTGAGTTCGAGCCCTGCTTTGGGTGAGCTCCGCTTCTCTCTCTGCCCTTCGTGGGATTCTCTCTCTCCCACTCTCTCTGCCACTTGCTCACTTGTGCCCTCTCTCTCTCAAAAAATAATAATAATAAAATTAAAAATTTTAAAAAAAGAAGGAACTAAGTGCCTATGTCCTACGGGGACCAGAGGAGGCACACAGACTACAATGTCATGCATCTAAAATTTTAGGTTGATGACAATGAGGAGTATCAATCCTGTTCAGGGTGATGAAGGCTAGGTGGGAGACAGCCAGGAGCAGAAATGCTGGAAGGTTACGCCCCAGGAAGAACTTTAGGGGAATGGGGCCCTTGTCCCACTTCCCGCCAGCCTCCAGCTCCCCTAAGGCCCAGACTCACGGGTCACTGGACTTGGGGATAAGGGTGCCCAGCTCCTTGATCCTGTCGTTAATGTTGAATCGCCGGCGACGCTCAACTTTGGGGGTGGGGGGAGAAGAGCAGGAAAGTTGTCAATGGGCTGAAGAGGGAAGAGGAGGATTTGGGGGGTTGGGAGAGGCTTACAGGGAGAGGTCCACCAAGGAAGGCCAGGGTGTGGATTAAGGCAGGGCGGCACAGCACGCTGGCAGGGGCATATACATGCACTCACTTAGGTTGTGATTGTCTTTTTTCTGTCGTTCCTTCAAAAGGGCCTTGGCCTCTGTCTCTGGAAGAGAGTGGGAGTAGTCAGGGCCTCTGCACACAGGAGAGAAAGAGGGCAGCAAGTGCAGCTGCCGGGGTGGGGGCGGGTAGGATTTGGTGGGCGCAGGCAGGGAAATGACTTTTTTAAAAAGTGCCACTTTTATGATTTTTTTTTTTTAAGAAGCCTGGGTGATAGGTCATTTGTTAAAACCCAAGACAAGAGGAAATGGGGCAAAAGCAAGTCCAGGGTCCACGTGGAAAAAGAGGGCAAACAGCCCGTTTCTGTCTGCTTAGAGCCCTTCCCCCAGCATCAGGCCCACCTGGTTGATATGGGGCTCACCCCGGGGTATGGCATGGGCGCAAAGGGCCAAGACCCTGGCCCTTACCAGAGATCTCCCGTTTGATGTTGGGCAGCTCAGCAGGGCAGGAGTTGCTGACGGTGATGGCAGGCGTGGCCACGCCCTGACTGCTGTACACATCAAGCAGATTCCCTGACACAGGCAGCTGGGGGCAGGGAGGGCAGAGAAATGACGGTTGGGACCAGCCCCCAGGCTTGGCCCCTTCTCAGAGCCAGGCTCCCAACCCTCCGCATACTCCAGAGACAATCTAATGCAAGGGCTGGCTGACTCAGCATGGGGAACCTTTCCTTCTCCTTCAAGGGAATTTCACAGAGCAACTCATAGGAAAGACAGGATCTAGGGTACCTACCCTGCTTTGCCAGGGGACCTGAGCCTGCTGGGCCTGTTCATCATGCCCCTGCAGGTCCTCAAATACCTCAGATCATCCTCTGAAGCCCCTCTCCCAAACTCTGGGATTGGCTCTGAGAAGAAATGCTGGAAAACCACCCTTCTCAGGTCTTTGATGGCTCCAAGGCAACATTCCAATCCGCTAGCCCCTCCTAGCAGAACATTCCAACTCAGCATTCTTGGAACACTCCAACCCAATCTCCTCAGACCTTGGGAAATTATCATGGTAATGTTCCATCCAAAATCCAGCCTTCTGGAGAGTTCTAGCCCTATCTCTAGTCTTTTGCCATGATTACGTCGCACCACCTTATGTACATCGTCAAGCACCAAGCTCCTGACTCTAGTATCTTCCTACACGTTCTGATCTCTCAGGAGTTCTCATCCAACTACTCCACGAGCACTCACTGCTTTTATCCCAGCCTCAGTGTTTTCTCTTTCCTTTGCACTCTCCTGGATATACTCTAGGGCAACACACTAATCCTTAAGTAATTAGTCCCACCTCTTGATGAATTAGTCCCATCTCTTGAAACCCCTGCTGGTCTGCTGGACCCATGTAATATAAGGTCCCATTCTTTAGCTGTTCCAAATCAATAAAAAATTCTGAGAAGCTGATGCCATTTTTATACATGCTCTGTCCTTCAGGTAAGTTAGAACAAAGTTACAGCCACTTGGTATGTCCCAAAGCAAGTTATGGGACTTCTGGAATGTTCTAGAACCAGAATGTTACAATTTATTGGTACATCCTTTGCTCTAGAGAGTTTTATCCCCTCTCTAAAAATGACCCAGCCTCTTGGCATGGTTCACTGAAAGAGATGTTGTACATTCCAATCACAAGGTTCAGCCACCCTATGTTTTATGACTTTTGATATGTTCCAATCACTACATGGTCTGGGTATGTCCCAATGACCTGAATCTTTTGGTACATTCAAATTGCTGCAAGAGTTCCATTTCTTGGTCCCTCCCACACTGAAGCTTGAGTGCTTGGGTATGCACTGATATTTACATGAAGTCTCCACCCTGCATATATCAAAATCTACAAGGTCTACCTCTCCATGCAGTCCAACACAAGGTACCAAGGCATTGGTATGCTCTATCTTCATCATACGGCCTCCTTCTCGATCTTAGTACAATCCAAAGCGAGGGTCTTATGTACACAGCCAGCATGGGTGTAGTCTCAGTGATAGAGGGATGCACTGATGTTCAGACCAGCCTCCCATCCCTGGGCCTCACCGTGCTGGGGAGCTGCAGCCCTGCAGTGCCTCCAGGCAGATAGCTGAGCATCTCATCGTTGTAACTGGATTCCAGGCTGATGATCTCATCAATGACATCATCAATCTAGGGGAATAAGTAAATATGGAAGAGTGTTAGAAGAAGCTGGAGGAAGGGGAGCATAGGAAGGTCGTCTACAGCCACTTACCTCCTTCTCTGAGCTGGACCCGATGGTGAGTAGAGCCATGGGGCTGTTGGGAGCACTGCCGGTGGGGCCAGTAGCATGGGCAGCCTCAGGGGCAGGGAGGGGCTGGGCACTTGCAGCCCCCGGTGGTGGGGTGAGGGCCTGGGAAGCCAGCTTGGGGCCAAGTGTGGTGGACAGGTACTGTTTCACCTGCTGCCGGCGTGCCTGCTGCAGGTGGTAACGCGTCGGGTTCTCTAGATGGGTCTGCACCTGTGGGATAAGGGTGAGGAGGGATGGGGGGAGGCAAGGTAGGACAGGGGTGACCCTCAACCCCAGCCTGACCCTCAGAGGTCATCTGTTTCTAGGCTCAGACCAGCAAACCAGGCCCAGAATCTGAGACCCCCTCCCCAAATACTGGTTAAGTCTCCTCCAGGACCCAAACTCTTTTTTTTAGAAATCCCTCTGAGCCCCCAAGATCCACCCATGGTGGACAGAATCCCTCAGTTTCTGGAGCACCGTGTCACAGTCCCCAAGACCATCCCCCCCCCCTAGTCTCTAACACCACCTAAGACACCTGAGAACCATACATGGCTTCCCAAGACACCCCAATGGCAAAACTTCTAATGCATCACACATACATGAAGCCCTTCCTACAAAGTTCTTCCTGGGGTTACTTCATAGTCCCCAGGGCCCACTCGAGGCACTCACGACCTTCCGTGGTCCCCAAGACATCCTGTGGCTCCCAAGGACCCCTCACAACTCCACAACACATCCCTAAACACAATGGGATGCTAACAGCCTATTTTAACAGTAACTGGGACCTTCCTTAGAGCACCTAGGACTTTGCTCAAGAGCTACTAGGACCATTCCTCAGTCACTAAGAGACCCCTCCCAGGCCCTCTGTATGTCACCTTACCTTGAGCACCTCCCTGGGCACCTGAGCAGGGGGAGGACGGCCCAATGTGTGGCCCCCAGTGGAGATGCCGACCACAGAGATGGCAGGAGAGGCAGGTGCAGGACTGGGGAAGGAAGAGGCTGCAGCCTGTTCCCGACGCTCACGCCTCTCCTGCTCCTGGGCCTGGGCCCGCATTAGCTGCTGCCGCAGCAAGACCCGTGATGAAGAAGATGACGACATGGCAGGGGTCCTGGAGCCCCCTGCAGAAGATGATGCAGAGAGTGTAGCTGGGGTGGCTTGCAGTGATATTGGGAGGCTGTGGAATGGGAAATATGGGGCCACAGGTAAGCTAAAAGTCTCGTCCCAAGTCTAAGGAATCATAATGGGATGGAGTAGACACTGGAATTAGGCCCGTTTTCTGCCTTCGGAGGCCAAGGTGTGGAGGGGGAGACATAGGAACCAAGCCTGGTCACAGCTTTCAGGGATCACAGTCTGATAGGGTAAGAGATAGGAGAACTCAGCCCAGTCCCAGCCCTCAGGGGTCACTGTCTGATGGGGGAGACACTGTAACTAAGCCCAGTCCCAGCCTTCAGGGATTACAGTCTAGTGGGGGAATTTTAGCCCTCAGTCCTTATAGTGAAGGCTGGATTTGGGCCTTTTCAAACACTGAGCAAAGATGCCATTGCTAGGCTCCAGGAGCAGGGTTCAATCTATTTAAAGGACAGCAGGATGCCAAATTGAGGCTGTGGCAGTACATTTGGATACAGAAGGCTCTTAAGCTCAACTTGGGGCTAAGATGCTCCCTGAGCTCCTGGTGATGGGCATCTGGCTACAAGGGCAACTGCAGGCCTGTTGTCCTCCCCTGCCTAGGCCTCTAGTCTCAGGAGCTAGTCGGTCTTGAAAATCTCGAAGATTTCACAATCCTCTCTTCCTGCCCCTCTTCCAGGTCCCCTCCCCTCTCTTAGAGCCCAGGCAGATGACTCAGCACATTTAGACATCCAAGCTTGGAGAAAGAAGAGACCAGCAGGGGTTCCTCAAGGGCTGGGGTGGGTGCGTTTGTCGAAAGGAGGAAGGGGTGAGCAGGGGTTGTGGGTCTGGCTCCGCCCACCTGGGGGCTGCTGGAATGCTGGCCAGCCCAGGACTCTGGGCCTCTTAGGTTGGCTGCAATATTTGTGTATCAATGGGTATGCAAGTGGGGTGGAGGGGAGGCAGGCGAGGTCTTGCTGGAATCCTAGCTTGGCCACCTGCTTTCCTGTGTGACACACTGTTTCTTGCCCCCAATTTTACTGTCTGGAAAATACAGGCTGGTGAAAGGCTTGGGCTGGCACTGAGGGCCTCTGCATATCAAGAGGGGATGGTGGGGCAGAGGAATTGGGAGGGGAGTCAACGGAGACATACCTTGAGCGTGGTGGTAGGGGTTGGCTTTTGAGCTCGTAGAAACTGTCAGGATCGAGGACGCTTTCTAACTCGATGTCAGCAACAATCCCAGATTCCGGAAGCAAAGAGTTGAGGCTGAGGGTGGAAAGGAAGTAAGGGTGATGGTCAGTGGTTGTATAGAGACCTCACTCCTCTCTGAGAGAGAAAGAGTGGGGAGTGGGAGGAGAGTGTCACATGCCAGGGAGAGGGGAACAGAGTGTCCCTTTCACAGGAGGCCACTCTGCTGGGTACCACCACCAGGAACTCTGAGGTCTTCCTCCCTCTCCACTCCCCACTCTCTTTTGCTCTGTTACCCACAGTCCCTTAGGTTTCAAAATAGTAAGAGTGCCAGGATCCCAACTCCTCACTCTAACACAATCATGTGTAACAACCTGGGTTTGAGGAAAATAGAAATGGAGAATTTAGGAATGACAATTCACTTTGCAGGAGTCCTGACTTTGCATTCACAGCTCTTCCAGCCCCCACACCCCCTACTGTTGTCCTGACAGCTGAATGTGAGCCCACGTTTGTCTACACGCTTACAGCACGGTAGGGGCATCCTTCGGCATAACAGTCCATTGTAACACAAACTGAATGCATCACAAAGAACTGGGGTCGATGATTCACTTGACGGAAGGATCTGAGACTTTGCAAATGAGTGCCCCCCCTCCTCAGCCAGAGTTCAGGGGATGCCAATGCACACCCAAATACAAAATGGAAATATCAAAGGCTCCCCTCATACCAGCAATTTGGATTTAAAAGAGGAGGAATTTGGGTGGATGATCCGCTTATACAAGCATTCTTTTCTTGGCTTGTCCAGCGCTCTCCTGTTTTTTTGGATAGAACAAAACACACACACACACCTCTAATACCAACACCCACTTGACACAAAATAAGAAGCCACGTACACCCCTACTTTTCAACTATTTCCACTAATGTGAAGATCCAGATTGTTATGAAGGCATCAGAAGACAGGGAAGCCTATCAGATGCAAAGGCTCCTGCTCAGCCCTGCATGCTGGGTGCAAGACCCTAGTGTGTAGGGGGCATTGACATGCACGTGTTTGGATATGCCGAAACATGCATATGTTTGGATATGACTCAATCCCGAATTGAGTCAAAGATTTAAAATTCTGAGATTGTGGGTGACTTCACTTGACAAGAATTCTCTCCCCTCCCCAAGGATCTGTCTTCCTTCCTTTCCTCACCCTCAGATGGGGACCTAAAACCACCCAGGAAGTCGGGAAGAGGAAGCTCGGGGAGCCGCTGAGCTCAGCACAATCCTAGGAAGAAAGCAGGCAAAGCCCTATCTCATGCTCACACACCCATTGCACAGAAGTTGGAAGAGATGGGACACTGGGGTGGGCAGGGTGTGGACAGAGAGGGCTGGGGCTTACAAGCCTGCTGATGGAGGTGAGGATGGGAAGAGGCCAGAGGACCCACCCAGGCAGGGATGGTGCAATTGGTGCTCATTCCAGCTCTAGGAACAGATTCGAGATTGTTTCCAGGGTCTGAGAGACAGACTGGGAGAGGAAGAGAAAAAGAATGTACGTGTGAGCACAGAAGCCCGGGCGCGCACACACACGTGCGCGCGCAGGGGGTGATCAAGGCTGGCTGAGAGGCTAGGGTGGGTGGCAGCAGGAACGAGACCCTCCTCTGGGTTCCCAAATAAGGTCTGAGGCCTTCTTCTCTGAGCTAAGAGGTAGCACCATCTCTGTTGCCTCTGTAAGCCTCACTATCCCCCGTTCAAGCCCCTATGGGGGTGTGGGAAGAGGACTTTCCCACTCTCCCTGGGATCTGACCCAGCTGGGTGGGTGGGCAGGGGTGAAGTGATTATTCCGGTCAAGTCTTGATGAATGTTCCTTCTCTTGCTCACTCACATACACTCACGAAGCCGGTCCCATGTAGCATATCTGAGATACCCCCAAATCCCTCCAGATTCATGTTACCCCTAAACATAGCTTCCAGCAACCAGCCACTGGGAATCATCCAGCAACCAGCGACCAAGAAAGCACTTCTGTCTCCCAGGACCCCTTCTCTGCCACTGAGGGGAAAAGTCCCTTAAAATCAATGCCTCACCTAGAGTACCCCCTTAAATCCATGCCTGACTGAAGGACCCCAAATTCAGCCTCAGTCCCCCAAGTTCAGTTACCCTAGACCAGGCTGTGGACACAACACAACCTTCCTCTCTAAACCCCCAAATCGGAAACAGGCCTCCCTTCATGCACTTCCATGACTTCTTTAAGCCTCAGTCCAAGCAGGCCACCGACGGATTCCTTAGGTGCCCCCCCAAGACCGGCGCCCCGACGTCCTCCAAACCCAGGCCGAGGGCCTCCAATCCCAGTCTTGGGCTCCCGCTGTCCCCCCAGATAAGGCCCCCAGGAACCCCAGTAGGCACTACCGGCCCCAGGCGGCCCCGCACCTGAGCAGCTGGGCCGAGTCGGCTGGCCTGCGCTCCTCCAACAGCACGAACACGGCTCGAGGGCCTTCCGCGCTGGCCTCTACGCCGTCCCGAGCTGGCTCGGCCGCATGAGACATGACGCCCGGCCCCGGGCGAGCCCTGCCAGGCCGGTCGGGCCTCGGCCCGGTCCCCCTAACAAAATAAGAGTCCCCCTCCCCCCGCTCGCCACCGCCTCCTCCGCTAAGCCATGGAGCCAGCTCTGCGCGGGCGGGCGGCGTCGGGGCGATGGGATGGGCAGTGAGTCATCCCCCGCCCTGAACGGACCAACACCCCCCCCCCAACCTAACCTCGGACGACCGCCCTCCTCCCCCTCGTCCTCTCCCCCCTCCTCTTAGGGTTGGGGAAACTCCACAGGAAGTGACCACACGGAAGATGGACAGCTCACCGGGCCACCCCCTCTGAGCAAGGCGGCCAATCATAGAGGGGTGCCTCTAGGGCCCGCCCTAAGCTACGCCTCCAACGCCGAGGGAAAACTAGATTCGGCCAGCCCTCATTCGGAGAAGGACGCATTTAGGCCACGCCCTCAGAGACAGAGGCAAATCAGCAAGAGGGAATTTTATTAAGCCACGCCCCTCCTCTCAAAAGATCCCCCCCCCCCCCCCCGCAAGATTTTTTTTTTTAAGCCGCTCCTTGAGTCCTCTGCGCCTGCGCATCGATGGCCTGTAGGCGTGCAGAGGGTCTCCAGGCCACGCTTCTAGCGGCAGAACTGCGCCCCCTCTTGGTCAATATTCGTAATACCTGCTCCCTAGACCGCGCTGCAACCTCCATCTGGCCGTGGCCTCCTCAGCCAAACCCAAAACTATGAGGCCTTGGCAGCTACATTCCCTGGACCAGAACCCCCCGCCTTTTCAGTACCCACTAACTAGCCGCCCAGCTGGTCCTCCCTGGAATGCTGCTCCTGCTCTATCACCTAGAGCGGTTGTTGTACTAGGACGTTATGCTACACAGTAAGTCTTTAATAAATCTTTGACAGGTAGATGGATGAGTAGAAAGATGGAAATTAGACCTGGTACCTTCGGTGAATGACTTCTAGAATCATAAAGACCCGGGTTTGGATTTGGGCAAGGGATTGCCCCTCGCCAAGCCTCAGCTTTCCTGGCCTGTCAATTGGGGTTCATAATACCTGTATGGCAGGGTTGTTATGAGGTTTAGAGATAATTTATGAAAAGTGCTAGCAGTTGTTTGTCAGACAATAAGCTCTCCAAAACTTAATTGATTCACTCATTTGTGCACTAATTCACCAAATCTTGATTGAGCTCTTCTGTGTTCCAGATACATGCAAATTGGCATGTACACAGCGGAGGGTCCCCTGCCCACACCTTCAGGTGCACAGTCAGCTCACAAAACACCTGGACCTACAACCTTCCCTTCCTCCTTCCCAACGTCCCAAGACCTTACACAACCGTTGTACCTCAGAGAACTTCACTGAGCTTTGTGCATTCCTGTGTTTGGCACCCTTATTTCCACACAACCCCATTATCCACATAATAAAGATGACACTTCTTCCCCAAATGAATCTTTTTAAAAATATTTTATTTTTAGGGGCACCTGGGTGGCTGAGTTGGTTAAGCGTCCGACTTCAGCTTGGATCATGATATCGTAGTTCGTGAGTTTGAGCCCCGCTTCAGGCTCTGTGCTGACAGCTCAGAGCCTGGAGCCTGCTTCAGCTTCTGTGTCTCCCTCGCTCTCTGCCCCTCCTCCACTCACGCTCTGTCTCTCTCTCTCTCTCTCAAAAATAAACATTAAAGAAATTTACAAAAAGATATTTTATTTTTAAGTAATCTCTACACCCAACCTGGGTCTTGAACTTAAAACTCTGCAACTCTTAAAACTTGCAACAAACAACTTAAAACTCTTAAAACATGCAAATCAGGAGTTGCATGCTCTACGGACTGAGCCAGCCAAGTAACCCCCGAATAACTTTTTTTTTAAATCAACACATTACCAATAACATTTCCAAAATGGAATTTGTAAACCTGATGTTAAAATTCCTGTGGTACCTTGAATATGTAAGAATATGTAATCTTACAAAAGAGGAAGAAAGGATGGAGCATTGTCTTACTAGATTCAAAATATACCATAAATCATTAGTAAGTAAAACATTGTGATATGGGAATAGGAATAGCAAATGAGATCTGTGGTACAGGAGAAGTCCAAAAATCGACCTAGATACTTGTGAGAATTAGTAAATGATGTTTCAAAAATGATATTTCAAGTAACTGGGAGGGAGATGGACGAATTTACTAAAATGGTTTGAGGAGAAATGACTGTCTTTTGGGGGGAGGGATTAGACTCCTAATTACACAATTCAGAAAAAATAATTCCATGGAGCGCCAGGCTGGCTCAGTCCATGGAGCGTGTCCATGAAGCGAACTCTTGATCTCAGGGTCATGAGTTCGAGCCCCACATTGGGTGTAGAGATTACTTAAAACTAAAATCTTTTTTAAAAATTCCAGATTAAAGACCTAAACATCAAAAAAGAAACTTTAAAAACATCAGAACAAAATACTTTTGGAGAATACGTTTAAAAATTTGACGAAAGGAGCCCGCTTTGTATCCTCCCTGCTGCTCTCTCTCTGCCCCTCCACCACTGACATTCACACACTCTCTCTCTCTTTCTCTCTCAAAAATAAATAAACATTCAGAAAAAATATTAAAAACTTGGCTTGTGAGTTTGGGCCCCATATCAGGCTCACTGCTGTCAGCACAGAGCCCACTTTGTATCCTCTTGTTTCCCTTTCTCTCTGCTCCTCCCCTACTAGCTTTCTCTCTCTCTCTCTCTCTCTCTCTCTCTCTCTCTCTCTCCCTCCCTCCAAAATAAATAAACATTAAAAAAAAATGTTAAAGGGGCACCTGGGTGGCTCAGTCAGTTAAGCATCTGACTCTTGATTTCAGCTCAGGTCATGATCTCATAGTTTGTGGGATTGAGCCCCACGTCAGGCTCTGCACTGACAGCCTGGAGCCTGCTTGGGATTCTCTCTCTCCCTCTCTCTCTGCCCCTCCCCCACTCTCAAAATCAGTAAATAAACTTTTAAAAAGTAACAATAAGCAACACTGATTGGTCATTCTTGGTACTTTATCTGCAGTAATTCATTTTAATTGTCACAACAGACCTCTGAGTAGGGTTCCATTTATTATCCAAAGTTCTAGGTCAGGAAACTGGGGTACAGCTAGGTTAAGTCACTTGCTCTAGGTAATCCCAGTTTATAAAACCTGGAATTGGAACCCAAGCATTCCTTACCACCATGCTGCACTATGTCTCCGGTTTGATGACATCAAAATATAGAACTCTAGGGGGGCCTGGGTGGCTCAATCGGTTAAGCATTTCACTCTTGATTTTGGCTCAGGTCATGGTCCCTTGAGCCCCAAGTAGGGTGCTGCACTGACAGCATGGAGCCTGCTTGGGATTCACTCTCCCCCCCCCCCCTCTGCCCCTCCCCTGATGGCACTTTCTCTCCCTCTCGAAATAAATAAACATTTAAAAAATATATAAAACTGTAATCTGTTGCAAGATGCTACAAATTTAAAAGACTTGCAGCAGATTTTGAGAAAAAATTCTGCAGCGTTAGACTGACAGGCTAATCATCCTGTCACACATCCCAGTTCTACAAACATGAGCTTCATACACACATCTCAAATATCTCCATGACAAGTGCTGCCCATCACATACTCTCCACAATAAGCTCGTCCTCCCTCCCAGTCTCTCTCTTAATCTCTTGCTCACAACTTCACAATTTTTCAACCCTGCTCCCTATCATTCTCTCTCTCTCTCTCTCTCTCTCTCTCTCTCTTGCATGTGGGGTCTCATTATAAGGCAACTGTGGGGTGGGAAAAAAACAGGAGATATGGAAGAGGGCGCCTGGGTGGCTCAGTCAGTTAAGTGTCTGACTTCTGCTCAGTTCATGATCTCATGGTTCATGAGTTCCAGCCCCACATTGGGCTCACAGCTGTCAGCGCAGATCCCGCTTCAGAACCTGTTACCCCCACCTCTCTCTGCCCCTCCCCTGCTCACGCATGTGCCTGAGCACTCTCCCTCTCTCTCAAAAATAAATTAACATTTAAGATTTTTTTTTTGATTAAAAAAACCCAGGAGATATGGAGGGAGAAGAGAGGGCACTCGGATGGTGAAGTTGGGCATGTTTAGGGCTAGATGTGAGTGGTGATCAAGGGTGGCTTGGGGCAAGGTTAGGATCTATTACATAACAGTTTGCATGTAACTCAAGGATCATGTGAAGGTCTTCAGGAGGAATGGGGCTGTCAGAAACAGTTTAAGAGTGCAGGTGGGAGCTATTGGAGGGTAAATTGGGAATACCATTAGGGGGTTGGAAGATGGTTTGGGGTGCAGTTGGAGAGACTATGGGAAGATAGTGAGTGATTAGAGAGAGAGTTTGGTCTTCTGTAAGGTTGTAAAGTAGTAGAGCTGTTAACTGTCATAGGATGGTGTGGTCAGCTGACTAATGATCCCCCCCCCAAAAAAAATGTCCGTGTCCTAATCCCCGAACCTGTGAGTGTTACCTTTTATGGCAAAATATGGTTTGCATATGTGGTTTAATTAATGATTTTGAGACAGGGAGGGGTGCCTGGGTGGCTCAGTCGGTTGAGTGGTTGAGTGTTAGACTTCGGTTTGGGTCATGATCTTGCGGTTCACGAGTTTGGGCCCCACATGGGGCTCTGTGCTGACAGCTCAGAGTGTGAAGCCTGCTTCGGATTCTGTGTGTCTCTCTCTCTGGAACCACCCTCCACCCTGCTTGGACTCTGTCTGTCTCTCTCTCTCTCTCTCTCTCTCTCTGTCAAAAAGAAATAAACATTTTTTAAAAAAAGGATTTTGAGATGGGGAGATTATCCTGGATTATCTGAATGGAACCTGACTGCAATCACAAGTGTCCTTATAAGAGGAAGGCAGAGGCAGATTTGACAGAAAAAGAGAAGGCGATGCAACGTGATGTAGCCACAAGCAAAGGAATGCAAGAAACCACCAGAAGCTGGAAGAGGTAACAAAAAGATTCTCCTCTAGAGTCTGCAGAGAGAGTCCAGCTCTTCAGACACTTTGATTTTGGCTTTGTGAAATTTATTTTCTGTGTGAAATTTTGGCCCCCAGAACTGTGAAATAATAGATTTCTTATATATTTTTAAAAATTTTTTAATATTTATTTTTGAGAGAGGGACAAACAGACAAAGTGTGAGCAGGGGAGGAACAGAGAGAGAGGGAGGCACAGAATCCAAAGCAGGCTCCAGGCTCCGAGCTGTCAGCATAGAGCCTGACGCAGGGCTTGAACCCACGAACCATGAGATCATGACCTGAGCCAAAGTCGGATGCTTAACCGACTGAGCCACCCAGGTCCCCCTAGATCTCTTATATTTTAAGCCATGGGATTTGTTGTAATTAGTTAAAGCGGCCACAGGAAACTAACACAGATTTTGGTACTTGGATGTAGAATGCTGCTTTGTCTTAGTCTCCTTGAGCCACCATAACAGAATACCACAGACTGGTTGCATTAAACAACAGAAATTTATTTTCCTGAAGATCAGGAGGCTAGAAGTCCAAGAGCAAGATGCTGTATGGATTGGAGTCCGATGAGGACTGTCTGCCTTACTTGCAGATAGGTGCTTCTTGTGTCCTCACATGACCTCTCCTTTATGCATGTGCTCCTGATGTCTCTTCCTCTTCTTATAAGGACACCAACCCTATTGGATCAGGGCCCCCTTTATGACCTCATTTAACTTTACCTCTGTAAAGGCTCTATTTCCAAATATAGTCATGTTAGGGGTTATGGCTCCAACATATGAATGGGGGACCAATTCAGTCCATAACATATTGTAACAAACACCTAAAAATATTGAAGTGGCTTTGGAATTGGATCATGTGTAGAGGCTGGAATTGGATCAAGTTTGAGGTACATGATAGAAAAATCCTGGATTGCCTTGAAGAAATTGTTGGTAGAAACACGAACATGGAAAGCACTGCTGGTGAAGGTTCAGAAGGAAGTGAGGAGAATAGTTGAGAAAGCTAATATTGTCTTTTTTTAAAGTTTATTTATTTATTTTGAGAGAGAGATAGAGAGAAAACAAGCAGGGGAGGGGCAGAAAGAGAAGGGAGAGAGAGAGAATCCCAAGCAGACTCCGGACTGTCAGCATGGAGACTGACACAGGTCTTGAACCCATGAACCATGAGATCATGACCTGAGCTGAAACCAAGAGTCAGACGCTTTACCAACTGAGATACCCAGATGCCCCAAAGCTTACATTGTCTTAAGAATACATATATATTGGGGCACCTGGGTGGATCAGTCGGTTAAGCGTCTGACTGTTGATCTCAGTTCAGGTCTTGATATCAGGGTCGTGAGTTCAAGCCCTATGTTGGGCTCCATGCTGGGAATGAAGCCTACTTAAAATTATGTATATGTATATGTGTATATATATATGTATATATATAATCATAAACAGAATATTGGTAGAAATATGAATGTTAAAGATGCTGCTGGTGAGGGCTCAGAGGGAAATCAACATGTTATTGGAAATTGGGGAAAAGGAGATCCTTATTATATAGAAACAGAAAGTGGAGTTGAATTGTGTCCTACTGTTGTGTGAAAACCAGAGCTTGTAAGTGATGGACTTGGATATTTAGCTGAGGAGATTTCCAAGGGAAGTGTTGGAGGTACTGCCTGGATTCTTCTTGCTGATTTTAGTAACATGTGAAAGGAAAGAGATAAATTGAGAGAAGAACTGCTAAGCAAAATGGATCCAGGTTTTGATGATTTAGAAAATTCTCAGGCTGTCCAGATTGCAGAAGACACAAAATTTAGAAGATTTGCTGTCAGGAAAGTATGCTCTGGAGAGAACCAAAGGTGTGGCTGGACAACCTTTTGCTAGTACTAAAGAGATAAGGTGTGTGCCTCATGGATCCTGCCAACCATTTCAGCAGAAGTCAGGAACAGAGATGGGATTTTCCATGGAAGATCTTTTGAGGACCCTCTTGTCTAATGGTGTGAATTTCTGTGACTTCCATGGAAGACCCACAAAATTTTTGAGAATGAAGGTTATATTGCCAGAAACACTGCCTGGTCGGCTTGAAAGAAACAGAAATACATGAAATGAAGGAAGGATGTTGGGCTCCCAAAATTCTACCAGAAAGATACAGGGTGAAACTACTTAGCAGCAAACATGTACTACTCTTCAAAAGAAGGGAAGAATGACTTTGAGGGCAGAGCTGTGGGCCCAGAGGTGGAACTTCAAGCCATAGCGGATTATTCCCAGGCCTTGAAACCTAATGGAACTTGCCCTGCTGCATTTCAAAATTACTCAGGACCAGTGACACCTTTTTTTCCTTCCATTTCCCCCCTTTTGGAATAGGAATGGCTTTAACTCTTATTTCATGTCTGTCCCACCATTGTGTTTTGGGAATAGATAACTTGTTTTCTAGTTTCACAGGCCCAGAGATGGAGAGGAATGTTGCCTTAGGTTGGATCGTACCTGGAGTCTCACTTATACCTGATTTAGATGATGAGGTTTGGAACCTTTGAACTGATAAAATTAAAGTGAGATTTTGAAGTTGAGTTGATGCTGTAATGGTTCAAACCTTTGGGGGTATTGGGATGAGGTACATGTGTTTTGCATGTGGGGTAGATGTATAACTTTGGGAATCAAAGGGTGAATGATGCCGCCCAAAAGATATGCACATCCTAATTCCTGGAACATGTGAGTATACCTTAGATGGCAAAAAAGAAAAAGAAAAAGGACTTTGCGGTTTTCAGATATGATTAAGGTAAGGATTTTGAGATGGGGAAATTATCCTGCATTATTAAGGGGACCCTAGCTGTAATAACAAGTGTCCTTACCTAAATTTTTCTTAAAGTTTATTTATTTATTTTGAGAGAGAAAGTGAGAGAGCAAGCAGGGGAGGGGCAGAGAAAGAGGGAGAGAGAGAATCCCAAGCAGGCTCCACGCTGTCAGCACAGAGCCCGATGCGGGGCTTGAACCCATGAACCATGAGATCATGACCTGAGCTGAAGCCAAGAGTTGGACGCTTAACCGACTGAGCCACCCAGGCGCCCAATAAACGTCCTTAGAAGAGGGAAGCAGAAGCAGATTTCATAGACAGAATGGAAAGCAATGCGACCAAGGAAGCAAAGATTCAAGTGATGTGGTTATAGGCCAAGGAATGCTGACAGCTGCTAATGTAGGAAGGTGGCAGATTCTCCCCTAGAAAGAGGAGCATAGCCCTACTGGCACCTTGATTTTGGTCTTCTGGCCCCCAGAACTGTGAGAGGATAAATTTCTTAGGTTGTAAGTCACCAGGTTTGTGGAAATTTATCACAGCAGCCACAGGAAGCTAATGCAGAGGACTTGGAGTATATTTGGTGGTTCTTGGAGAGATTATGCTTGGTGGCTTTCAAAGACATTTTGAGGGTATAATTAGGATCCATTGGAAAGACAAGGCTGGGTATAGTGGTAATTCAAGAGTGAGGGTTTGGAGGTATAGTTTTGGGCTGCAGAGTATGCTTCAGGGGGTACATGGAGAGTGCTTTGGAGTCAATATGGGGTGTTTGGGGTGCATATTGGGGGTAGATGGGAGGGTGATTTGGAAGTGCTCTTTGGAGGTTAATGGTTTTAGGGCTGATTGCAGATGGTTTAGGGGAACAAGTTGGGGGTAGTGAATGGCAGTTTATTCATAAAGTTTGGGAGTCCACGGAGGGTGGATTGGGGGTACTGCTTGGGATCAATGAGCAATAGTTTGGGGATACATTTTGAGGGATGATGGAGGGTGGTTTGGGGACACAGAAGTTTAGAAGAGTTTAGAAGTGTGTGGTGGCTGATAGAAGGCAATTTGGGGTCCTGCTTGGGGGTCCATTCGGGGGTGACTTGGGGTGAAGGGTTCCAGTCTGATCACCGAGGGGGCGTGGCCTCATTACAGGAGCGCTTCACCGCCCTCGAGAAAGCGTGTGCGCACGCGCTCCCAGCTGGTTCACTCCTGGCGCTCCCAGGGCAGGAAAATCGAAGACCCAAACTGGCGCCTGCGCACTTGGTCTCTGCCGCTGCTGTGGTCTTGCGCCCCGCCCCCGTCCCCCCACCTCCCCCCAGGCTCGCGCTCAGCGGCGGCGGTGTTAGTGCCGCCGGGAGCGGACGGACCCGAGGTGAAGGTGGGGGGCTGGGGTCCACCGCCCGCGGCCGAGTCCCCGCGCCTCTCCTACCCTCCCCGCGCCCCCCGTGTGGCCCCCACTGCTAACAGTCGCGCAGCCAAACGCGGCCCACGGGCAGGGCGCGGAAGGGGAGTAGACGCGAGGCCGGGGACGAGCGGGGGGGGGGGGAGCGGCGAGGGAGGGGCGCACCCACCACCCCTCCTGGCCTACAGCGACCCCGCCTACATCGCGGGACGGGGACCCTCGGTGAGTAACGCCCGCTTGGGGAGGAAGGGAGGAGACAGGGCGGGGTGAGGGCCCGGAAACGCCGGCAGGGGCTGTACCTGCGTGCGTACCCGCGATCTCTGACCCTGTGGTCTCACTCCCGACCCCTACCTGACCTGACTACATCTTTTCTTAACCTCAAGCTCTGGCCAGTCTTGGCCCCACTACCTCCGCTCTGACCCCTGACCTAACCATGTTTAGGCCTGGCGTGATCCTCAATCCCTATTTTGTTCCCCTAAACCCAGTCCTGACCCCAAACCCCACCCAGTTCTTTTCTCAGGATCCTTGGCTTGACCCTGTTCCATCCCTGAAGCTCATCTTGCCTTGTCCTGATCATCCTGATTTCTGTCCTGATGCTTGACACATCAGTTCCCTAAACTCTTGTCCCTGAACCCCTTCCATTCATGTCCTGCCCCCCTCACCGCAGTCTAATTCAGGTCTGTCCAGATTCCTGACCTCTGATTTCTAAACTTTCTCCCCATCTGTACTATCCTGGTCCCCTCCTGACTCCCCATCTCCCATCCTGGCCCACCCCCTTTAGACCATACCCCTGTTAACTGCCCTGTCCCTGCCCCCAGCCCTATGCTGTTGTCTCCTGTTTTCTCTTGTCCCATCACTGTCCTCATGCCTATACTTCTTCTGTTCCAGTCTTTTCCTGCTCCTTACCTCCATCCTGAACCTGCCCTTTTTCCCTCTCCCCTACCTTGACTGGTGTCTTGGCCTGTCCTTCATCATGTCTTCTGATTATTCTATACTGACCCTGCCTTGCTCTTCTCTTTTGTTCCTTGCTGCCCCCTACTTTTTCTCTTACCCTTCTTCTGAACCTCACTCCATCCCATCCCCTGGCCAGTGTCTTGGCTCTTTCTCTGTCCTTCCTCCCAACCTCCATCCTCCAATGACTCTGATTCTGTCTTGTCTCCTACACCCCTTCCTGCCCTCTCCCTTTCTGTCCCAACCCCAGACCCCTGTTCTACCCCTTACCTTGCCCCTCCACCCTGTTCAGAGCTCTCTTTTCCTAACACCCACTTTCCATCTCCTCTGAGCCTAAAAGAACTGGGGTCCCATTATACCCTGCCCCTGAACTTGGAGATTCTGCTGTTCCCATGATCTCAAGTTCATCCCAAATGCTTCTCGCAGCATGAGCAAGAGCAAGCAGCCTTGTGGGCCCTGTGTGGCTAAGAGGGTTTTCATATGTGATGTCCCTCACCCCCACCCAGTGATCTCACACAGAGCTTGCATTTGTCTCCCTTACCCGGGAGAGCATGGAACTGTTCCTATGCCCCCCACCCTCCCTGAGTGTGAAAGAACACCCTAAATTATTCAGTGACTCTGAGAGTCTGTGTGGTCTGGATCATGTTTCCAGCCTTGCTAGGTTGGGGGCTGTCCCATGTCCAGGTGGGGCGGGTGGCAAGCAAACATAGACGGGTGGGGGACTCAGGAGTGTGTGTGAATCTTCTGTGTCATGTTACCCCATCTCCTAGTCTCAATCCTGGGTGTGCATGATCTGGAAAAAGTCCATTCCAGGCCAGAGGCTTCAGGGCTTCGTGGGGAGGGTGTTGGGAGTGGGGGTGGGGGGTTTATCCCCCTTCTCTTGGCTGTACGCAATACAAATTTTGGTGCTAAATCCATCCCACCTCTGTGGGGCGTGTGTGTGTAGGGGGTGGTCACTGGGTGTTAGAATCAGGCCTATCCAATAGTGACAATAACAACCACAAGAACAATACGAGGTTCTCTCTCTGAATCTCCTTGATTCTGAGGACAGGCAGGGAGAATGTGGAGAGTGAGAAGATAACGTGTTAATTCAGTTATGTTTTGTTTCCTCCATTTGTCATAGAGTAGTGAGATTTTGAATAATGAGATACTAGACCCATCTCATTCATCTAAAACATTTATCCAAACCTATTAATAACAACACAAGCATCCTTCATTGTCCCAGTGTCTGTTTGGCACCTGACTTCTGAGAGGGAGAGCTTGGGTAGTTCAGACAGTAAAAGATACCAGGTTATCTGGAGGTTTTTTGGTTTTGCACTTTACACAGTGAGCGGGGAGGTGAGGGACAATGGCCCCAACTAAAAAATATATTCAAATAGATTCATTTCCCTGAGCTCCAGTGGCAAGAGTTGGGATAGTAAGAATACCGTGTTGTGTGAATATATTTGGTTCCTGCATCTTGCCTCATAAGGAAAGCTCAGAGAGTAGTGGGTGCCAGCTCTATCTCAAAAGTGCATCCAGATCCATTCAGCTCCTGTATATGGATAGTGAGTGTTCAGAGAATTGATCTGAAGATGTTTGGTTCCTGCATTTTTGATGTTGAGTAGGGAGAAGTCAGATAATGAGGGAAAACAACTGTTTCAAATATGCCTGGATTGATAGGGAGGGTTCCATGTCTGGGTAGCAGGTAGGGAGGGTTTGGAGGCTGAGGGATACGAGCTCTGTCTCACCAGTGCATCTGAATACATTTAGTTCTTGATTTTGGATAGTGAGAATTTGGACACATTTATTTGACGAACAACAGCTCTGCTTCAAATTTATCAGGTACAGCACAGGGATACCAGCTTGGTCTCAAAAAAATATGCACAGACACACAGACACACACACACATTTGATTGCTGAGTTTGGATTGAGAGGAATAGTTGTAATTATGACAGGGCACCTGAGTGACTTAGTCAATTAGGCATCAGACGTTGGCTCAGGTCATGATCTCATGGTTCGTGGGTTCGAGTCCCGTGTTGGGCTCTGCTGATAGCTCTGAGCCTGGAGCCTGCTTCAGATTCTGTGTCTCTCTCTGCCCCTTTCCTGTGCTCTCTCTCTCTCTCTCAAGAATAAATAAACATTGAAAAAAATTTAATTGTCGCAGCCAACACACATCAAACACTTACCAAGGGCCAGTTACTGTCCTAAGCAAGTTTTAAGTGTATTAATTCAAGTCATGCTCACAACAATCCTGTGAAGTCCATACTGTTGTTATGATCCCCATTTTACACATGAGGACATTGAGGCACAGAGAGGATAAGTGACTTGTCCAAGCAGTCACACAGACATAAGTGGCAGAGCAGGGTTGAATCCCAGAGTTACCACTTGCTACCCCTACATGAGGCCACATGAGGTTCAGGTCCTGGCTGGGGTAGGGCCTAGAGGTTGGCCATCTTCCAGGCTGTTAGAAGTCGTGGACCAGGGCAACGATGTGTGCGGGTGATTCTGCCCCGCCTGTCTGCCTGGCCCAAGAGGCCCAGTTACCTGCTTTCCCCTCCTTACTCCTGCACCAGGCCACCTCTGCATGAGTTTATTCTTGTTGTTATCAACTGTCATTAATGATGTGATGTGAGTTTCCTTGTACTTTGAAATGCCTTCCAAAGTGACTCTGGCTTTGTTGGCTATGTAACCATTGTTCACCCATTTTACAGATGAGGAAACCTAGGCCTTGCTATTCATTCTACATTGCCAGCTAGATACCCTTGTCCCTCTCAGCTCTGGTTTTAGAATTGTCCTTCTTCCCAACATTCTTGGTGTCCGCCAAGAGGCAGGAGAGGCCACAGCTGAGGGGACACTCCCCGTCAACACCCAGCCACCTACCTTATGGCTGCTGCCTCCACCAGCCCTAAACAGTGAAGCAGGGAGAAAGGGGGGTGGATGAAAGGGGCCTTTGTGTCCCTTGCCGGAAATCTCACCCCCAGGAAGAAAGGTGGGCAGGGTGATGGGAGGCCTCAATAGCATGTGTGTGGGGCAGGGCGTTGTTGCTGATACAGAGCTCCCCTCCAGGCTTGGCCCACCTGCCAAGTGGGGAGGGAGGTTTCCTCACTCTGCTCTTTCACATCACAGCATGAGCTGCTGCAGGGGCCCGGGTTGGGCTTGGGCCCTGAGGTCACAGAGCAGATGGTCCCAAATGGAGCACAGGATGTGTGGTATGTGCTGGGGCAGGCCAGAGCCCTCAATTTCCTTGACTCCTGGCCAGAAATGCCCACGGGGGAGGAGTGGGGGAGAGCCAGCCTGGATGTGAAGAAGCATGAGCCCCCTCCCCACTCCTCCTCCCTTGCAGGAGTAGCCTCTGTCTGCCTCCAACCCAGGACCCGGCCCCCTGAGTTCTGAGTCCACCCGCTCTTAACGCCTCTGTGATCAGAATCAGACCTCTTCACCTGTCCAAGCCCCAGCTTCCTCATCGGCAAGCTGGCTATGAAGAGGTGGGTCTGCGTCATTCTCCCAGGTTCGTAGCGACCAGGATGGGTGAAAACGTGTGTTTTGTCAGTTTGCTGGGATGATTTCTTCCGGAGGTGCAGAAGGTGGTCGGGTCTTGAGACCCGGTTTTTCCTGGGAAAAGTTGACCTCCTCTGTCCCCAGCTTGGGAAACTGTTACCCCAGTGAGGGTGGCGGTTGTCCCAAGACCTTATCCCACCCCAGCCTTGCCCTGGGAGGAAAGGGTAGGGGCCTCAGGAATGTGGTGCTCGCTGCCAAGAGACACACGCCAGATTTACATACACCTGAGGCCTCCTGTGTGCTTAACAACGCCCCAGAACTCCGTCCCCCAGCTCCAAGGTCATAAATACCCTTGGGTGGGCAGGGTCTGACGTGGGAAGCTGGGTAGCACCAGGGGCAGCCCCACTCCCACTACCCTTAGCCCTTCTTTCTTGGTTCTCTGCTAGGTGACTGGGGAGAGCAGGGCTGTCTGGGCTCTCTTCTTGGCCACGCTGAACGCCTTGAAGGGCCCTAGCCCTGACACTGCCCCTAAGGGTGTCCTGAGCCCTGGTGACAGGCAGGCAAGGGTTAAGAGGTATGGGCTGGCCCAGTCCCTGGCCAGGTAGGCTGGGCTATTGCCTAGTGGGAGGCGGCCTAGGCATCTGCCACTGGCTCACTGCTCACTGCCACTACCAGCTGGAACAGGGCCTGGTTGAGACAACTATTTTATCGAGGTACTTGAGGCCACCCCACAGCACCTCTCTGGCGTTGGTGAGCACCTGGGAACAGGGGGCCCAGGGGCAGGGTAAGGGAAGAAGGGTCTAGGGTGTACTGAGGCCCCCTGTGGGAGAAAGCCAAGTCTGTGCAAGAGGTACAGCAAAGAAGGAGGGCCCGAGTAGAAGAGCAAAGCCCCAAATGCCCAATTTCCTTTGCTGGCACGAGGCCGATTCCTTGCCGGAAATGAACAAGGGGAAGGGTTGGGGGAGAAGAGAAGCCAGAGTCCCCCCTTCTCCACTGTCCTCCCTACTTCCTCTCCCCCTTTCCCCTGCCCTGGGAAGGAGCATCTGCCCTCCTGCAACCTGGGGCCTGACCCCCCAGCAAATCCCAGACTGGGCTGTTGAGAAACTACTTCCTGGCACCTGCCTGCCCCCAGCCTGTTCACCCAGAGTGGGGGCAGGGGGGCCTCCAGGGCAGTGTGGGGAGCAGTTCCAGACACTGGGAGTTTGTGCTCTGATTGGGACAAGATATGGAAATGGGGGTCCCACTGAGGGTGTTGGGGTGCCACCCAGGTGAGGTGTCTTGGTTGTAAACAGTCATTAAGGCCAGGAATTTCTTTCTCGGCTGTGGTGTCAGAAGGGCAGACCTGAAAAACCTGCTGGGCCCGCCTCTGGGTGTGTATGGGGGGGGTACCTTCTGCAGCTCTCCTGCTGTAGCCCTTCCTGGGACGGGATTTAGGAGCTGGTGTGGGGGGTGGTGTGGGGGACGTTAGGGAAGGGGACTGCTGGAATCCCCCTTTTCACCATCTCCAGGTGGGGCTAGGGGAGTTCTAGACCCCTAGGCAAATGTGCAGAGGGGAGGCAAGTGGAGGCAGAGGTTTGGGAGCCCGGTGTGGGGGTGTGGGGCGTTGACCCTGTGTCTCCCTACCCAGTGACCCCGTGACTCAGGCCTGAGCTATGTCCCCAAGGTCAGGCTTACAGGGTGGAGTCGGGGTTCCTGTCTGGACCCTGTTGATCTAGGATGCAGTGAGCTCTCAGGGAAAGCAGGCTTAAGGAAGCCCAGTGTGGGATGTGGGGGAAGGATTAGGGGAGCCCTGGGAGAGTTCCTCAAACTCAAATGGGGGTTGGGGAAGAAGGAGCCCCAGGAGCTTAGGGACAGAGGAAGCTGAGCTGGGACCTCAAGGAAACCACACTGTGCTGGGCAGTGTCGGATCTTGGAGGCCGGGCTTTTGAGTACCTCTCTGCAAAGTACGCGTTGCTGCCTGGGTGTGCAAAAAGCTTGAGAGACTGATCCCTGTCCCTGAGGCTGAGGACAGAGGACCACTGTTTTGTGGAGGGCATACAGACTCTATGGGGCTGGTAGGAGGACTGCCAAGAAACTAGTGGCACCATATTAGCCAGTCGACCACATCCCCCAGCGTACAGATGGGGAAGGAGCTTGAACCCACACCTCCTTGGTTGCCTGGGTCTTCTCCACAGCTGGCCACCATGTCATGAAAAGCTGGGGATTAGGTGGGTATGGGATGTCTGTGGCCTCATGAGGCCCTCCCAGTTGCCTGCCGCTGAGGTCAGGCCAGGTGGTGGGAGGTGATGTCACCTGGCTACCCAGCTGGGGACCAAGCAGGATGTGGGAGGGAAGGAGCAAACTCCAGAGGAGGGGATGAGGGCAGGGCTGGCAGCCAGCCAAGGCAGGTTCTGTGGTCAGCCAGGGTGTCTGGGAGCAGAGAAGGAAGCAGGAGGCAGGAGGCTTGTTATCTGCAGCTATGGACTCTTCTGATCACAGTTCCTGCAGGGCATCTTCTCTGTGCTGGGTACAGGACAGGTTGGGGTGGGGAGAGGGGCTGGAGGGGTCCTGGGGCTAAGGAAACACTCCCCCGCTGCATCAAGGCCACAAGATGGAGTTGGGACAAATAGAGACCCACAGATCTGGGCTAGATCCCTAGCTTGGCTACTTTGGCATTCTTTCATTTATGCAACAGACATTCATTGAGTACTTGCTACATGCTCAGAAGTGTTCTGAGTGCCAGAGATACCAAAAAAAAACCAGGACAGATATGTTTCTTGTCTTCGCAGATATGTAAAGGAGGCTCAGTCTCTTGCTGGACAGCAGTTATGAGGGGACATAATGTAGGGATCCACCTCTGGAAGTGACATTTAAGCCCTAGAATGTGAGAGCCAGGGGCCAGAGAGGCAAGACATGAAAAGAGCACTCCAGACAGCCACAGCCTGAGCAAAGGCCCTGAGGCTCACTGGACTGGGAGCTTATGACGAATTAGTGGAGTTAGAACAGCTCCAGTGAGGGAGAGTCGGGCCAGAGGGGTGGGCCTAGGCTGCTACATCCTTAACCATGGATGTTATTTCACCCCTCTGTGACTTACTGTCTTCATCTCTAAAATGGGAGCAATAATCACAGAACTGCCATCACAGGGTGGTTGTAAAGATTAAATGTGGCATGGAAGGTAACTGTTCCAGGCACCCAGGTGCTCAATAAATGCCCACTGTTGTTATAGTTGGCTGAACCTGTATCCTTAACTCTCCCTTCCCAGGCAAGACTCCTGACTGTGGCCCATGGACCTCTGAGGAGGCATCGTAAGTCCGCCCAGCTCCCCGCTTGCTGTGCTCCCACTCAATGGGAAGGGAACCAAGGTACCAGGGCCAAGTGGGTCCGGACACTGACAGATTTCTGAGAGGGCAGATCAATCAGGCGGGTGGGGTCAGGGTCCCCCTTCTTCCCAGCTGGGGTGTGGGAAGTTGGGTAGGGGCAGGGGCTGGGGGAACACAGAATACGCTTCCTTAATGGCCCCTGTGCGTTACTGCCAGGCCTTGTCCAGCCATCAGCCACGGCCTCTCGACAGCACCAGGATGGAAGTCAAAGGTCAGCTGATCAGCTCTCCCACCTTCAATGCCTCAGGTAGCTGGCTTGTTCCCCTTTTCTGCCTCTTCCCCTGCTCTGAGTCACCACCTGCCTACTTGGAAAGGGTTGGTCCCTGGCCCCACAGCTGTGCCAGGGTGCCCTGGCTGATCTTTGCTCTGAACTTTGCCTCTTCTGTGTCCAGCTGCCCTGTTTGGAGAAGCTGTCCCCCAGATGAAGTCAGAGCGTCTGCGGGGGCTGCTCGACCGGCAGCGGGCCCTACAGGAGGCCCTGAGCCTGAAACTTCAGGAGCTCCGCAAAGTGTGTCTCCAGGAGGCGGTGAGAGCCTGGCCCTAAGAGTGCCTGGTGGGTGGGGCGGCGGTGAGGAGACGGGGCCACTAGGTAGGTGCTGAGCCACCTGTCTGAGCTGTAGATTCCCTGTCACCTTGTAGCTTCTCAAAGCTCAACTTAGACATCTTCAAATCGGTAAAATATGGCAGTGCAGGCCTGCAGTTCCCTATCAGCAATTTGAAATCCAAAATGCCTCAAAAATAATGGCTATTTCCAAAATCTGGCAGTAAAACCCGACCTGAACTGACAAGGGGTAAGTTTTAGTTTTGATTTATTCCTCTTGGTGTGAACGTCTACACGGTTTGCCAGAAATGATCGTGTGGTTCAGAGCATGCAGCCCCAGGCCCTGAGGGGGGTGTTACGTATCATGCAGTATGTAGACTGTGTCACGTTTACAAAAAATAAGAAATTCTGGATTCCAAAGCAGGTCCCCCTACCTCCCATGCCCATTGCCCCAGGGATTTGGGCCACCAAGGGGCTGAGAGCACACAGCATACCTGTCTGGTGGAGAATTGGGAAGGGGGAGAGAAGTAATAGGCATGGCGTGCTCAGCATCACTGCGCTCTTAGTAGGACACCTGTAGCTTCAGGAGTCGTTATTGCTTTGCCCCATTCCCCCAGCTAACCCTTGGTAGTCTCTGACCCCTGCCCCCACCAGGAGCTGACTGGCCAGCTGCCCCCCGAGTGCCCGCTGGAGCCTGGTGAACGGCCCCAGTTGGTCCGCCGGCGGCCCCCTGCGGCCCGAGCCTACCCTCCGCCGCACCCCAACCCAGCACACCACTCCTTGTGCCCTGCTGAGGTGAACAGATGGGCTTGGAGAGCAAGATGGGGGTGGGACGGGTGCAGAGGAAGAGGAGCCTAGAGGAAGCCAGGCAGGGCTGGGGTTGCATCCAGGGGAGGGAGAGGCTGAGGTGAGGAGGGAATGACTTGAGGGAGGTGGGTTCTGGCTCTGAGGGAGGATGCTGGTCCTCGTCCGTGATAAGCCTCTCACCCTCAGGAAAATGAATATGTCTAGTCTCTTAATCGAGACAGGCCCTGCCTGCAGAAGAAATGAGCTCCACCCTAGAATAGCACCGCCCCCCTCCCCCACCTCAAGTGGAGACAGGCTGTGCCTGCAGTGGTCCCTGTGCTCGGCCATTTCCAACACTTGGTCCTGTCCCACCCTCTTGGATGGGTCCCACAGGAGCTGGCTCTTGAGGCGCTGGAGCGTGAGGTGTCTGTGCAGCAGCAGATTGCGGCCGCCGCCCGCCGCCTGGCCTTGGCCCCTGAGCTGAGCATCGAGCAGCGCCGGCGCCGGCGCCAGGTCCAGGCAGACGCGCTGCGGAGGCTGCACGAGCTGGAGGAACAGCTTGGGGACCTCCGGGCCCGCCTTGGCCTCCCGGTGCTCCCACCGCCGCAGCCCCTACCCCTGTCCACAGGGGCAGTTATCACGGCCCAAGGAGTCTGCCTGGGCACGCGCCTCGCTCAGCTCAGCCAAGGTGAGCCAGGCCCCATTGCCCCCGGCCCCCATGGTGAAAGCAGAGCGTGGCATCGGCTGAGGGACATGGTAGGGGTGGGGTGGGTAAATAGTGAAAAGTGGGAACGAGGTGGATCTGAAGGGACCTGACTTGTAAGAGGAGTTGTGATGAACTGGCTCCACAGCATGGGTGGGGCCGCTGGGAACTAGACCACATGGCACCAGGAGAACGAGGAGCCGAGCCTCAGGTGGTCTTGGACTCAGGTGAAGGTGGGTTATTGGGAAGGAACAGGGCAGGGAGGAGACCATCCAGTGGTGTAAGGGGATGGCACCCAGGCCTTGTATTGATAGGCCTGGGTCTCCCCCTTCTCACCTATAGAGGACGTAGTTCTGCACTCCGAGAGCAGCTCCCTGTCAGAGTCTGGAGCCAGCCATGATAATGGTGAGGACCTCTGTCCCCCCACAGACCCATCCATCCTTTGATGCTCAGCCCCCCCCCTCTTCAACCCCATCTCAGCCATGCCCCATCCTCTCATGGGGCCCCTGTCTTTCTTGCGTCACCTTGCCCAACTCATCAGCCCCAGTTCCAGCCCCATGTATTAGCCCCTGCCCAGCCCACTGCCACTGCCTGTCTCCCTGGCTCCTGCCCTTTGCTTTGCCTGCAACCCATCTGGCCCCCTCTCATTGACTTCTCCCCCACTTTCTGCCTTCCTCTCAGAGGAGCCCCGCAGCTGCTTCCCTCTGGCCGAGCGCCCCTCGCCGCCCAAAGCCTGGGACCAACTGCGGACAGTGTCGGGGGGCAGCCCTGAGCGGCGAACCCCATGGAAACCACCACCGTCAGATCTTTATGGGGATTTGAAGAGCCGGCGGAACTCTGTGGCCAGCCCCACCAGGTGAGGGTGAGCCCCATCCTTCCCCCAGGAACCAGGAGCAGGATCCTGAGCCTGGGGCTGGCAGGAGGGCCTGCTGGTGGGTATGGTCTCTAACCTGGCCCCTGACCTGGGCCTGCTCATCTCTGTCTAGCCCCACACGCTCGCTGCCCAGGAGTGCCTCCAGTTTTGAGGGGCGAAGTGTGCCTGCCACCCCTGTCCTCACCCGGGGCGCTGGCCCCCAGCTCTGCAAGTAAGGGGACTGTGAGGGTGGGTTCGAGGACTAGAGGCAGGAACTGTTAGTTCTAACTATGAGAGCATTATCAAAGGGCATGGGATGTGAGAGGCTGGGCTTTGAAAGGTGTATTTTGGTTAAGTCATTTCTCTTTGAATCTTGGCTCCTCATCTGCGAAGTGGGCATAATACCTGCCTCTGAAAGACACTGTAGGCACAGTAAGTTCTGGTTAACATGTACTGAGCATCTACCATCTGCTGGGAATCCATGCTTTCCAATAGGTGCTATTGCCGATCCCATTTTACAGATGAGGAAACTGAGGCACAGAGAGGTTAAGTGACTTGTTAGTAAACTGAAGACCTGGTGTTTGAACCCAGGCAAGTCTGACTCTAGAGTCTGTGCTTTTAAACACTGTACCCTTGTGCTTCTTAAATACTTGCCAAGTGCCTGCTTCTCCAAGGCTGTGAACAAAACAAAGTCCGGGTCCTTATGGCACTTGCATCCTGTGACCGGTGGCTGTTGGGATGATAGTTTCGGGTAGTTCATACACATGGGGGGGACAGAGTTCAGGAAGTTGAATTCCGGACCCAAGGATCAGCACCCCATCATGGAGGCGGTGGGGGGCTATGAGACACATGGTAGTAGGGCTGAGGGTCACGTGTGTTGGGAAGAGCCCTCTGCTGGCCTTTCTCTGCTAGTACTTCCTCTCCAGCACTCCCCTGCCCCTGCCACAGGCATCTCCCTTGGCGTTGGCGCTGATACCCCCCATATGTCTTCAGGCCCTCCACCCCCCAGCGTCAGACAGAACCTCTGCTGTCTTTTACACACCACTACCTAACACCTTTATACTCACGGTTCCTAATCCTGGGTCCCTTTGGTGCAAGTTGAAGGCTCAGGAAGGGTTGAAGTACGGTGGGCACTTGGCCTGATATTTCTGACCCTACTCTTGTCACCCCCACCTCTGCGTTCCCAGACCCGAAGGCCTCCATTCTCGCCAGTGGTCCGGCAGCCAGGACTCCCAGATGGGCTTCCCCCGGGCGGACCCGGCCTCCGACCGTGCCTCCCTCTTTGCAGCCCGCACCCGCCGCAGCAACAGCTCTGAAGCCCTGCTTGTGGACCGGGCAGCTGGTGGGGGAGCTGGCTCCCCGCCGGCGCCTCTGGCTCCCCCTGCCGCTGGCCCCCCGGTCTGCAAGAGCAGTGAGGTGCTGTACGAGCGCCCCCAACCAACCCCTGCCTTCTCCTCCCGCACATCTGGCCCCCCAGACCCTCCCCGGGCTGCCCGGCCTAGCTCAGCTGCCCCTGCCTCCCGAGGGGCCCCCCGGCTCCCACCTGTGTGTGGGGACTTCCTCTTGGACTATTCCCTGGACCGGGGCCTGCCCCGCAGTGGTGGTGGGGCAGGCTGGGGGGAGCTGCTGCCTGCGGCTGAGGTCCCGGGACCCCTCTCCCGCCGGGATGGGCTCCTCACCATGCTTCCAGGTCCACCACCTGTATATGCAGTTGACGGCAGCAGCCCCCTCCTCCGCAGCAAGGATCCCCACACCCGTGCTACCCGCACCAAGCCCTGTGGCCTGCCCCTGGAGGCCACCGAGGGTCCAGAGGTGCATCCCAACCCTCTGCTGTGGATGCCCCCGCCCACCCGTATCCCCCCGGCTGGTGAGCGCAGTGGTCATAAGAACCTTGCCCTGGAGGGGCTGCGGGACTGGTACATCCGCAACTCGGGACTGGCCGCCGGGCCCCAGCGCCGGCCTGTTCCCTCCCACACGGGCCCGCAACACCCACCCTTCCTCCATGCCCGCTGCTATGAGGTGGGCCAGGCGCTGTATGGGGCCCCCAGCCAGGCGCCGCTCCCGCACTCGAGGAGTTTCACGGCACCCCCTGTCTCCGGCAGGTATGGGGGGTGCTTTTACTGATGGGTAGGGGTCTCTGGAGGCAGATGGCAAAGCTGTCCAGGCTGGGGAGCAGCCAGTCATGGTAGCTAATGACTCAGACCATGAGAGAACTAGCTGCGGCCTCAGCACAGGGTCATCAGGCCCTGCCTAACCTGCATGAGTCCGCGGGGGCTTGGTGGAGAGGGGTGTCTTGGGCCCTGGCAGCAGCAATTTTCCACCAAGCCATAGAAGAATTGTAATATTGGAACAAAACAGTGCATGTCAGCTGAAAATGAGCCTTGAAAGCAGGGTGCTGGGGGAAGGGCCTCCTGGGCCCCTCATTTTTCTCTTCTTCCTTTTTGCTGTGCTCCCCATGCTTGCAAGCCCAGACGTACTCTCCTGTGTCTGCCTCCGCCTCTTTAACGAGCTTCTTTTCCTCTCTTTCTGTGTCTTGTTTGTCTTTTCCTCTCTCCTCTATCTTGCCACCCTGTCTGGATTCCTGCTACCCCTTCTAAAGATACTACGCGGACTTCCTGTATGCTCCGGAGCTGAGCGCTCGTTTAAGTGACCTGACGCTAGAGGGGGAGCAGTCCTCCAGTTCTGACCCCCAGACCCCGGGGACACTGGTCTGACCCCTTCTGATACGCTCCTTGTTGGCCTGGGCACGGCTTTAGTCTGGGGAGCACACAGCTGACCTCGCTGAACCCTGGGGTGTGGTTGCTCTCAGTCCTGGGGGTGCCGAACCTGATCTTCCAAGGCCCCTGGCACCTTGTGGACCCATGAAGGTGTCTGACACCCTGTTTCCCCTCTCACACTGTGCTGGGAACTGGGGCCCTCAGCCAGCATAAAAGAGGGAGGATGGTGTAATGGGGACTTCGAGCCCCTTCTTCCATTTGTTTACAGTTGTGATTTAGATATTCGCTGTCTTCCCCCAACGCTAGACGTTTTATAAAAGGGAAACTGTGATCTCGTCCTGGTTGGGCTCATTCCTGTCCCCATGCCCAGCCTGTTCCATTCAGGAACCCCCTCCACAAAACGGATCATATAGGGTCTCAGGGCCCTGTTTGGGGCAGCCAGGAGACTCTGGTGTGAACGGAACCCCCTGCCACCCCCCACCAGGGCAGTTATTGGGGAGGTGGGCTCTCTGCCTGCAATTGGAAAGACTGAAGTCTGGGTAGGGGGCTTGGGTTCATTTTCCTACCCCCAGGGGTGCCGGAAGGAGCCCCAGTCCCTGTCTGCCTGTCTGTGCCCGCTGCCTCTGCCCACAGGACTAGATGGCCCAGCGTTTGGTGGCAGCCTCTGCCCTATCTATCCCCAGTCAGGAAGCCCTGCAGGAGGGGCCAGAGGGCAAAGCCATCGGGTGTGTTGTGTCCTGGGATGCTGCGGTGGTGGAATCTGGCATCTGGTGGATGCCAGTAAAATCCTCAGGTGACGTCTGGCCACAGGCTACGTCACGTCTTCCTTGGCTTTCGTTCCATCCACCACTTTTTAAATCTATACAAGCTGTGTTTTCTATGATACCTATCTGTGACTTTCTGGAGCTGGGGGTCCCCCTACCTCCTTTACCTGGTGTTAAACTTTTCTTTTTCTACCAATGGACCTGGGCCCAAGACACTACCCACACTGGAAGGGGATTTCTATAATAAATGTGTAAACTGAACCCATGTGTTACTCCTCTGTCTGCCTTGCCTTGGGGGCCCACACCTGTAGTTAAGACCAGATAATATATTTTTATGACTCCATGTGATAAGAAATAGAACACTGGAAACAGCCCGTGATAATACCATCTACTTTGGCTTTTCTTGCTGTGATGTGGGGTCACATGTCTTCCTGTCTGCACTCAGATTGTTGGCCTGCCCTGAACAAGAGTCCTCAGTAATACAAATGATAGGAAACACCCTGCCCTTAACTACCTTGTGTGTTAATGCCACGCCAGAGATAACAGGTTCGAGGGAGGAACTGAGAGCTCACCCCTTCAGTCCATGTATTTGACACAAAAAGACCTAGTCAGAAAGAGTCTAGCAGGATCAAAAAGCAGAAGGCCACTTCTGGCCATTGAAATGCAGACTTTACCCAGGAGGCCCAAATCGGCTTGAGAGATGCAACAGTCTTTATTGTTGCCGTAACACTGATACAGATGCCCCATTCCAGGTCAGGGCTACCCCCACCCCACCCCTTGGTCCTCATCACTGTGGGACGTTGGAGAGAGGAGCAGAATCACTAAGCAGAGCTGGAGAGAGGCAAGTGGGACTGGAGAGGGTTCGGGTCACCTGGAACCAAGGGTTCGACAGGGTCAGGATGCCTGAATCCTCTGTCCTGATGGGGGCTGGGAACACTTGGGTCCTGGGTTCAAGATTTGGCAATGCCCTGATCTGGGTTCAAAGCTGGGGTGGGGGTCTAGAAAAGCCTTAGTCCAGGGTTCAAGAGAATGCCTTGGGCCCAGATCCCACCTTTGGCGCTGAGGATGGGAGATGGGTGGGTCCCAGACTGGAGGTGGGGGAGTATCACTGGGTCCAGGGTTTGAGGATGGCCATGGATGCTCAGGTATCCAAGCCCTCAAGTTCAGGGCTGAAGAAGAGTCTGGTCCCCTAGGTAATGGGAGCTGATCAGGGGGAGGGTCACAGATGTCCTGCTTTCTGAATTGGACGGGGCCCTCTATTTCAAGGGCTTGGAAAGGGCTCTGGGTCCCAGTACAGGGCCATGGTGGGGGTGGCATTCTCCAGGTCTTGGGTACAAATCCTAGACCCCTACGATCCAGCCTCCTGCTCTTGTCCCAGCGCCTCCAGTAGCAGCCCCATTGGCGTCCGCTTGAGACCAATACTCTCAATCTTGTTCTCAATCTTGTTCTTGAGGTTCCGCAGGCGCAGTGAGGCGTGCACCAGAATCACTGTGGGCAGTGCCGAGAGGAGTGGGGTCAGTGGGGTGAGACATCAGCTTTAGCCAGTGGGGGGACCACGGAGGGGAATTGGAGCACAGGAGGGGAATTGGAGCCAACAGAGTCTTAAGTGGCCAGGATGCCTCTGATCTTAAAGTGTGGCTGAGTACAGAGTTTTGCAGCTGGGGCGTGGCCAGGGAGGGCGCACAGCAACTGGGACGTGGTTGGTGGAAGACACTTAATACCAACAGGGAAGCCAGAAAAGGCGGTAGTTAAAGAGGGGCGTTCCCAGAAAAAGGAAGGCAAAGCCAGGGAAGGCGCTTTGTGAAGGGGGTGTGGCCAAGTGCCCGCCTGGTTGCTCGGCCTCTTCTCAGGGCAGGGCAGGGCTGCCACTGTGCGCAAGCGCTGGCCGTTTTCTCGGCGGTCTCAGGGTAGTGAATACTCACGAAGCACAGGTCCGGCGACGCCTAGCAGGAAGGTGCAAGCGCTGCCCGCGGCCCAGAGAACAAGGAGGCCGAAGGCAAGCACTGCAGCCAGGCAGGCGGCCGGGTGGCTGCGGCGGCAGCGGCGCACGGCTGCTTGAGTCTCTGCCGCCCACACCAGCACGCCAAGGGCCACCGTCACTACCAGCGCGCTTAGGAGGGTATGCAGCGGGCGCACGTACCTGTGAGGACAATGGAACTAAGCTAGTCCAGCAGACGGGGAGAGAGCTGCCCAGCCTCCAAGCCTCCTGGACCACCGTCCATTCAATCCCGGACCCCAGGAGCTTTGGTTCTCCTCTCTCCGGATCCTCCAGCCCAACAAATAACTTCCCCCAGCCCTGTCTCCCAATAGGCCCACCCTCCAGGATTTCTGACTCCCAGGAGCCCTGTGGACCCTCGTTTCTTTGGTGTCGATCCTACAGTCCCATCTTCCTTAGCTCTTCCGCTTCAGGCCTTCCCATCCCGCTAGGCCTCCAGGCTCCCAGCTCTTTCGTTCCAACCCTACCCCCCCAGGGCCCGCATGCAGGGCCCGTCTCCAACCCCTCAGGCCCCACCCCAACCCGCCCCTAAATCCACCCTTGGAGCTAGGCCTGTAGATTCCTCTTCCAGGCCTTATGTCTCTATACATTTCCCTCTCCCCGGGCCCAGAGTCCTTACAAGAAAGACACCCTTCCAGACTTCCTCCCCTTCAGATTCCCCATCCACTCCCCACTTCTTACAGATCCCTCTCTCCATCATTGCAAGAACCCCTTCAGGCTTTCAGTACCACTCTTAACTTCCAACCCTGCCCAAGTTCCCAGGGGTTCTCCATCCTTCTCTGCTCTCAAACCTTCCACCCCTGGGTCTCCCCTCTTGGTTCAAGTTCCCCAAGAGGTACCTGCTCCTGGAGCGTTCCAATCATAGCCAGGATCTCCTCCAAACTAGAGCCCCCACAAGCCCACCCTCCCAACCCTTCAACTTGACCACATCCCTGTCCCTGTATCTGCCCAAAGTCCTCCAGGGCTGCCTTAATCTGGGGGCATCACTCACATCCGTCTCCCCTACCCCTACTTCAGACCCTTTTTATCTTTAGGTCCACCTCGATACCCAGTTTCCCTCCAGTCCCACATTTCTCCATCCTCTCAACCCTCTATCCCCCTCAGGCCCTATCTCACCCAAGGCACTCCTTTTAACCATGTTGACTTCCTTCAAGTCCCCCCTCACCTGTCCCGTAGGCTTTCCGTTTCTAATGAACTCCCCCTTCCAGCCTTGCTTCCCCCTCCCGTTCCTCAAAATACCGCGGGTCCACCCTTCTTGCCCTGCAGGCGTCCCTAGCCAACCGGCATCTCCCTCCCTCCCTCACCCGGCCAGAGCGAGTGCGAAGCCGAAGCACAGAAGGTAGTTGGTTTGGTAGTAGAGGAGGTTGTTGATGACGCGGTGGCACCATCGCTGCCGGTCGTAAGGATCCGGAGCCGCCAGACGCGCGGACCCCAGAACGAAGTCGTCCAGGGCGCGTAGCGGTGGCAGCCGCACCTCCGACATCCTGCCGGTCGAAGTAGCTGGACCAGCCCGAAGAGCGGCCGGACTACAACCCCCGTAACACCCCGCTGCACCGCGAGGGACACCGGGAAATGGAGTCTGGACCGAGCGGCTGCTACGCTCACCCCCTAAGTAGATTGGGCAGCGGCAGCAATGCATGTGACCGGAAATGCCAACAACACTTCGGGGCTGTGATGCAGCAAGGGCTGCCGGGAAATTAAGTCTCCGCCGCCCGCAAGGCGTTCCCACTCACCCCCGGGTGGGGGCGCCCAAGCGGGTAGTTCTGGACCGTGCTGATGGCTCAAGTCCATGGTAATCAGACATTCGAGGACACGCAAAGAAAAACAGGGACTGTCAGAAGGACTTGGGTAGGATGCCACTTCTTTCCGGTCAGGGTCCAAGAAGGTCACACCTACTTGGAAACCCCTGCAGGGCCTTTTCTGCTACATCTCCTCCAGGCCCCACCCATGCCCCCCAGGTCCAGCCATAAATACTATTAAGGGCCTTTTATTCATATTCACCACATCAGAGATATCTCTTTCTGGGAAGGTTTTTTAATCCCCACAGGTTGAATTAGGGCACTCTCTCTGGGTCCCTAGCAGTTGTCTCCAGGCTGGGAGCCCCAGGGGGTCTGCTCCCTCCCTGCTTCTCTAGCCTGGCCCTGCTGGCACACAGTCACCAAGAAGTGCTTGGGCGAAGTGAGCTGTCTTGCACTGCCGAGTGGAAGGTGGGCACCTGCCCCACTAATGCTCGCTGGCTGGTAGCTTTCACAGTACTCCTGACCCCCTGAGGGCTTTGCAATCTGCCACTGCAGGTCCCTCGCACAACCCACAGGGTCCTTAAAAGTCATCGTCGTCACAGATGTCAAGGTATACATCGAAAGCCTCTCTGTTGCAGTTTCCATCAGGAGTGAAGACATATTTGTGGAAGGTCCCATCTACGCAGATAGCTAGAAGAGGGGGGAGGATGGGCAAAAGGTTAGAAGCTGCGGAAGCCACACACTCCAATCCTTTCAGGTGTCCTATGGCCTAGGGTCTACCTCCAGACCTTTGTCCACATGCCATCCCTCTGATGATGGAGTCGAGCCACCCACTCTAGCTTCCCATGCCTTAAAATTCCTTCAGGTCCAAATTGCAGGACTTCGCCCATGCAGTGCCCCCAGTCAAGGGCTATTCCCACTCACCAATGACAGAGTTGACGTTCTTGGAAGTATTGCGACCGAAGGCGCAGATGCAGGCTGACTCGGCAGGCACGGTGAAGCTCGCCAGGCTCCACTGAGAGTCCACGTACTGCCCAATCATAGGCCCCACCTTGCCCACACGAGCCAGCCTGCAGGCAGCACTGGCTAAGCCCAGGTGTGGTACATGGGCAGGGGGACTGGGGACATGGCAGGGCAGGGCAGGGAGTACTCACGCGGAGCGACGGTTGAGGCGGGTATCTTTGAGAGCAAAGATATGGACCGTGCCCTTATCACTGGAAGCGCAGAGGAAGGAGGAGTCATGGCTGAAGTTGATGCTGGAAGACAGACCAGCAGTGACGCCCATGTGTCATGTGACATGGGGTCACCAGCCCGCCACACATATCCTGTGCTCACCAGTAGAGAGTGGCAGGGTCAGTGCCTCGGCGCAATTCCACCAGTTTCTCCTTGGATTGCGTGTCAAAGAGGCGAATAAGGGTGCCTTTCTGAGAGGCCGAGGCCACTACAGTGCCTGGCTGGTTCAGAGACACGCAGGCCACGTCACTCTGATGTGCATTGATCGTAAATGGAGCAGATGAAGTACCAGGCTTTGTGCTTGCCAGGTCCTGTGGTGGAAGGAGCACTTTGGGCTTGGGGGTATGGGAAGCAGGGGCCAAGCATCCACAGGGGGAGCCAGCCCACCCACCTACCCACCTACCCTTGCCCCCTGATGGCTCACCACAAGTTGCAGACTCCCACACTTGTGTCCTGGGAACACCAGCAGTTGCTTCTCCAGGCTGGGGCAGAGGTCACAGAGCCCTAGGGTGTGAGGATGAAGTGTCGGGGTTGGGGGGATGCAGGGGCCAGGCAGGGTCTCAGAATGGACAGAAGCAGGATAAGGGCCAAGACTTTGACCTTCCATGATATATGTTACCCACAGAACCCTTGGGGAGCTTGCCCTCCGCAGTGCTCCCCAGCAGTAAGGCAGATTCTCCACCTCCTGATGCAGCTGCGGCAGCCCCAGGAGGCCCAAGGATCCCTGGCGCAGCCAGCCATGTCCTTACTGGGTGTTTCTGCTCTGCTATCTGGGGCACCTGGGCGTGGGACAGGGCTTCGGGTGGGGACAGAGAACTGGCTAAGGGTTGGAAAGATGGACTGACTGGGAATATGAACATCTGTCAACCCATCTGAGCATCTCTGCACAAAGACTCTCTCTCTGCCCCTCTTTCCCCATTTTCCGGTGTGCCCCTTCCAAACTCTCATTTCTGCCCCTCTGCCCCATCCACTGCCTCCTGACCTCACACCTGCACATCTGGGTCCTCTCACCCTTGGGGTTGTCCCGGGTGTCAAACTCGAACAGCTTTCGGGGGTTGTCGGGAAAGGAATACACATAGATGCGGTTCCTCAGCACGATCACAATTCTGTGGGCAACACACAACACAGGATGGCCATGAGGGGATGGCGGGATGCCCATGCAGGACTAACCCTCTCGCCTGCTGTGGGGACCTCCTACCTCCCCCACCCCAGTCCTCCTCAGGCTCACTTGTCATGGCGCATGCGCACAGCCAGCACTGGCTTGGTGAAGGTGAACTCCAGCACCAGCTTGTCCTTGGAGTCCTTGCCCTCCCGGGCATCGTCCCAGATCAGCACTGCTGGGCAGGTGGGTGCGTTGTCGGGGCCAAGGTTTAGGGTGAGGGGCAGCCCTGGTGACACAAGACCCACCCCTACTCCCCATGGGACCTCAACCCACTTGCTTAACCTTTTGTTAACACCCAGCGTGGGCTTCATACGGCATGAGCACTTGTGGATGTGATTTCTGAGAACAGGTTTCTAAAACTGTTACATACTCATTTACAGATGAAGAAACTGAGGCTTGAAGAGGTTGAGTATCTTGGCCAAGAACCTCACTGCCCATGAGCAACCCAAGCAGGGACTCACATTCAGGACTGTAACTCCCATTAGTAACTATTTCTGCCTCCAGGGTCCCAGTCCGTACCCCTAGAAGATTTCTGCGATGAATCCTTGGGCTCTGTGACTTGCCTAGGGCTTCTCTTGCCATGTCCCAGTGGGGTCAACAAAACCCTTAAAACAAGATGTCTCCTGAGGCTCAAAGCAAGAGGATACTGGGGAGACAGCACCAAGATTTTAAGACCTGTTGGTTGTGTGACCTTGGAAAAGCCACTTAACCTCCCTAAGCCTCAGTTTCTTCATCTGTAAAATTGGGGATAACAATACTTCCTACCACATGGAGTTACTGTGAGGATTAAATAAGTTAATATATATAAAGTGCGTAGAACAGTACCAGGCTTATAGCAAGCGCTCCATAGGTAAGGACATGGCATACAGGAGGCATTCAATAAGTGTTAAGCGAGGGCAAAACACCCAAGCTTCTCAAGCGATAAGATCCATGACTTCCAAGCTGTAGGCCTCACTGTGGGACTCTGAGGTGCTCTGACATCTTCATCTGCCAGTGCCTCGGGGTGCCTGAAGGAGGCCAGGATTCCGGGGAATCTGGGCCAAGGGCGGGATGGGATGAGGGCACTTACCTGAGATCTCTGAGAACTTGGGGCTGCTACCACCACCCACCAGGGCCAGCAGGTTGGAGCGGTGCAGCATTTCCACCAGGCCCATGCTGCCCACCTGCTCATGGTCTGGACAAGGACCAGGATGTCAGTAGGGGTGGGAGCCAATGCCCAGCCCGTCCGTTCTGCCCATTGCCCCTCCTCCACCAATGGCTCACCCAGATGCCCCTTCTCCATCAATGGCTCCACATTGTAGATGCGCACACCTGTCTCCATGGCGCAGCAAAAGCAGCCTGGGGAGGGGGGGATTTGGGGCTGCTTCAAAGGATGCCCAGGTGGAAGCCATGGCCCACCTCTGGCCATTCTTTCTGTCCCTCCCTCCAATCCACAAGGGTGCAGGCACAAGCCTCTCTCACTTTGGTCTTGGTTGAAACGCAGACTGGTCACTCCTCGAAGTGGCTGCTGAGTCATGGTCCAGGACTGCTTCCCTGGACACAGATGGGGGTAGGGTTGGGAAGAGTCCTGGGGTTTGCCCTTCTCCTAGAACTCCTGTCCCCAGTGGATTTCTTCTTCCTCCTCCTCCTCCTCTGCCACTTTCTGCCGCCAGCAGGACTGAAGAAAACAACAAAAAAAAGAGGGATAGTTCTGGGGTCTCCACACTAATCTCCTAAGATCCCAAAGAGCATGGCCAGGAACTTCCCCATCTTCTCACACTTGGATGAGCCCAGCTCCAGCCCTACCCTGACCTGTATTCCCCATTTCTTTCTTACTCTGTAGCTATCAATGCATGTCAGGAAGTAATGGGGGTAGAGGGTTAGTGATATCTCTTCCCCACCCCCAGCCAATCCTGGCTCTAATGCCCCACATGGCCTAGAACCACTTCTCATCTTCACACCTGGACCTAGCATCCAGCTCCACCTGTCAATAAGCAGGGAAATGGAGCTAGGTCATCCACTTCTTCCCACACCTCCCTGACCTGGCCCCGAGACCTGCTATGGTTGGTCCATCACCCACAGGACCACCTCTCCTCATGCCCTCTGAGGCTCCCAGCCAATTCCACCATCTCAGAGCCCTCTCACACCTCCCCTCCTCACAGGCTTCTCCAAACCCCTTCAGGATCCCATGCCTAGCCCCAGATGACCTCTTCTCATGCCATGCTAACTTCTGCCCAACCCGGGTCAGCCTGGATGTTCCCCAAGACCTCCTTATGCCCTAAAGACTCTACATCAGATTCCCCTATCACTCCAAATCGCCCACCCCTGGAACATTCCCTTCCATGTGCTTTGCTGTCATTTCCTCCAACATAGACTGACTAGAACCTACCCCCAGGAATCTCATCCCCCTTACATTCTTCCTCCAGATTCTCTATCCTCTCCCCAAACACCCTGCCCCAGGGCACCCCTCCTCCATCAAGACTCTTGCCCAGGACATACCTCCCAAAACCCCTACCTGGAACAACTTAACCCAACAAGACGCCTGCCCCGGACCCCTCTAAGATTCCTGTCCTAAAAGCCCCCACGCTCCCTTCAAATCCCCATCTCCCCCAGACCTTTGCCCAAGCACACCCGTTCCCCATCCTCCAGGAGCTCAAACCTACTTTCCGCCCTTGTACCACCTCCACCAGACCGCCTCACTCTCCAAAGACTCATTCTTTGGACAGCCCCACCTTTCAAGGTCCCCTTTTCAGACCACCATTGCAAAGACCCGTGCCACCCAAGAACTTTGCTCCGGGATGCCTTACCTCCCTCCACTTCTTCATGTCCAAGACCGCCCTCATACTCCTTCCAACACCAGCACTCACTTAAACTCCTTGTCCTAGACACCCCCCTCCCACCATCCACCAAAACCTCTGCTCATGGAACCCTCCCGCTGGACCCTCCTCCAGGTTCGGACCAACTCTGGAATCTTGCCCCAGTTTCCCGCTGCCTGCACTGACCTGATCTCCGCGCGTTCCCGATTCCAACCCCAGCCGTCGGTGCAGCCCGCGGCCCGGTTTTCTGACCTCCCGGGCCCTGACGCCCGGCTCTGGTGTTTACATCAGGTCTCACTTCCGGGGGAGGGAGTCTGTGACCGGAAATGACTCATTTGCGACCGCAACCCTCCTCCCCTGGGTTCCAGGTCTTTGGAGCAACGCAAGCGATAGTGGCGTCTTCAGGGGAGGATGCTCAAGGGCCTGTCTGAGGGAGCAGAGGAGGGTGGGCGAGGGGGAGCCCTTCCTTCGCGGAGAGGGAGCCCTTCCTTCGTGGAGAGGAAGAGGGCCGAGCATTCCCCCGCTCTGTCGTGCTCTGAGGGCGAAAGGCATCAACTTTCTGGGCTAGCAAGATTTGGACCTCCAAGGTGGGCTAGAGGGGCCTTCCTTGTTGGAAATACTAGTCCTCCCAGATTTCTAGAGAGGCGGGGGCGGGGGTGGGGGGTGGTAGGCCCGAGGCGGGGGCGGACCTGGAGACCCGGTAAAGCTGCAACGCCTTGCCCAGGGGAAGTCAGGGATGAGATTCCATACCCTTGCTTGGTTTTGTTTACAAAATGAAAAGGGGGTTTTTAATGGTAAGAGGTATAATGCTTCCTGTGGAAAAAGAAACCAAATACGTACATACTGGAAATACATTTTAATTCAACTTTTAACGTTTGAGGTAGTTGTGGATTCACGTGTGGTTTGGGGAAATAATACAGAGAAACGAGATGTACTTGTAACAGTTTCCTCCAAAGGTAACATGTAACATTATAGTAAAATATTACAATCAGGTTATTGATATTGATACAATGTACCCATCCTTTACTTTTTCTTAAGTATTGTTTTTTTAAAAAACTTTTTTTAATATTTATTATTTTTGAGACAGAGAGAGAGAGAGGGAGACACAGAATCTGAAACAGGCTCCAGGCTCTGAGCTGTCAGCACAGAGCCTGACGCGGGGCTCGAACCCATGGACCGCGAGATCATGACCTGAGGTGAAGTCGGACGCTTAACTGACTGAGCCACCCAGGCGCTCCACTTAAGTGTTGTTTTGACGCTTCTTAAATTTTTGACTAATATATAATGGGTATGTTTAATTCCAACGTTAAAATTTATTTATTTTAATTTTAAAAAAATGTTTATTTTTGAGATACAGAGCGCGAGTGGGGCGGGGCAGAGAGAGAGAGAGAGGGAGACAGAGAATCTGAAGCAGGTCTGGGCTCTCAGCATAGAGGTCAATGCAGGGCTCGAACCCACAAATCTCGAGATCATGACCTGAGCTGAGGTCAGAGGCTTAACTGACTGAGCCACCCAGCCCCCTCCCCCCCCAATTTTTAAAAATTGCACCTTTTTAACTGATTCATGGAATTCTGGGGAATAAATGTAGCATTGTTCAACTGTTCTCTTACTGATGGCCATCTAGGTTGTTTCATGTATGGTGTTCTCAACATACTGTGAATTTGGCCTCCATATACTAGGTGTGACTCCATTGCTGTGATCCTCAACAAAGCTAATCTTCTGGCTTTCTTTGGTCTCTACTTTATCATGTCCCAGACCATATTTAACTTAATTTAGTTTGGGTTCTGCCACTCCTATGTCTCAGACACTGCTTTTAACCAGATCACCCATGAATAATCATCTTGACTAACCAGCAGTCACTTCCCTACCCTCTCCTGTGACTGCCCAATGCATTCCACAGTTTCTTTCTCTCATTCTCTTGGTTTTCTCTTACATTTCTGGCTACCTTCCGCCTTTATCCAATTTCCAAATATTAGAGTATCCTGGTCCCCTTACTTTTGTAGCCAATATACTCTCCCTAGGTGACTTCATCTTGTTTCATAGCTTTAATTATTGCAAGTGTTTTGGAGATCCACTAATTTAGGCCTATAGCCTAGACCTCTTTCCTGAACACCAGACTCATATATGCTATGACCTGTTTGACGTCTTCCTGTGGATATCTCATAAAGTATCTCAGATTTAACCCACCCAAACAGATCTCTCACATTTTCTTGGTTCAAACACCCTCTTGTCTCTCTCATCTCAACCAATGGGACCACAACACCCAGTTTGTCACTCAAGTCAAATAGCAGACATATCATGCTGAATTGATTATTCTCCATTGTCATTGGCAAATTTTGTTGGTCTCCCTATCAAAAGGTGTCAAAAATAAACCCCTTAGTCATTTACTTACAGTCAAGATAGAGTAACAAAGACTAAATTTTCCCTCTCACATGAAACACCCCCCACAAAAAAAAGACCCAGACAAAATACATCAAACAGTGGTTTCCAAGACACAGACATCAGGCCTCCCTAAGTTAAGATAGTCCAGAGGGACAAGGGCACTTAGAGTTCAAAGACAGAGTATCAGGAGAGAGCTGCAAAGAGAGAGAAGCACAGAAATCTGCAGAGGGTCCCTGTGAGCAGAGCAGTGATCAGTGCATGCATTTGAGAAAACTACCTAAGGCTAGGGAAAGGCCCATCCAAATGAATTAGAGTGAACAGGGCCTGGTACATAGGCAGAGAATAGTTCTTGCTTCTACAAGCTAGACTGGGAAAACTCCTAATTTGTAGGGCATAGAACACACAGGAAGGTCTTGCCTCAATGGTGGTAAATAATTAGCTGTAGACTTAGTACTGCTTGAGACCCACTTAACAAATCATAAGAGGTAGACTCTGAAAGAGGAAACTGTTTCCAAGTAACTATATCAGTACAAAGGTCAGGAAAATTTATAGGAATAATATAATAATAATAACCCAGCACCTAAAAAAGTAAAATTTACAATTTCTGTTATCCAAACAAGCATGACCAGGCATAAAAGAAGCAGGAGGTACATACTGCAACATGGAAGAACCTTGAAACTAGTATACTAAGTGGCAGAAGCCAGTCACAAAGGACTACATGTTGTTTTTTTAGAAGTGTTTTTATTTATTTATTTTGAGAGAGACAGAGACAGCGCAAGTAGGGGAGGAGCAGAGAGGGAGAGAGGGAGAATCCCAAGCAGGCTCCATGTTGCCAGTGCAGAGCCTGATGCAGGGCTCAAACCCATGAAACTGTGAGATCATGACCTGAGCTGAAACCAGGAGTCCAATGCTTAGCTGACTGAGCCACCCAGGCACCCTGAGGACCACATATTATATGATTCCATTTATGAGATGTCCAGAATAGGCAAGTCCTTAGAGACAGAAAGTGGATTAGTAGTTGCCTAGGGCTGATGGCAGTAGTGATGGCATGGGGGTGGGGGGACTTTGATTAGGAAGGAAAGGGAAATGACTGCTAAGGGGTATGGGGTTTCTTTTGGGGGAGATGAAAATGTTCTAAAACTGATTGTGGTGATGGTTGAACAACAGTATACTAAACGAATTGTACACTTTAAATGATGAATTATGTAGTATGTGAATTATAGAAAAATACACCAAATGGGATTAATGACATCACAAAAGAAAAACATTAGTGACTTGAAGTCATAGCAATAGAAACTAACAAACAAACAGAGAAATAAATAAGGCATAAATGAGCTATGGAACAATTTCAAATGGCCTAATATGCCATTTGAAATAAAATCCCCAAAGGAGAGGAAGGGGGACGGAAAAAGTACGTGAAGAAATAATGTCCTAAAACTTTCCAAAATTAATAAAAAATATAAACGGACAGATCCAAGAAGTTCAATGATCTCCAGTACAAGAAAGTTGGAAAATACTACACAAAGGCACATTGTAATCAAATTACTCCAAACCAATGATAATAGATGAAATCCTACCAGCGGCCAGGGAAAAAAGATGTGTTACCTAAAGGAGAAAAAGAGAAGAATGACAGCTTTCTTGTCAGCAAACAAGAAGACAGTAGGGCAACATCTTTAAAAGAGGATAGTACGTTCTGAATGACAGAGTAAGGAACCCCCAAATCCATTCCTCCATAAAGGTAATGAAAACACTGGCCAACAACAATAGCCAAAAAAAGTCCAAATTAACTTTCTGAGAATTTTCTACATTAGCCAAATACTTGAAACAATCTGAGGACCATCCATTCAAGAAAAATGCCTGCATCTTGGTAGGAATGAGCTTTGTGTCATTTTAATTTGCCTTATTCCTGCCCCTCTCTACCCAGCTCCATCATACCAATAAAAGCCAGCAGCCTATCAGGATGGAGGGAGGAAAATGTGCTTGGAGCTCCCCTAAAAGCTATATTCTTGGGGCGCCTGGGTGGCCCAGTTGGTTAAGTGTCCGACTTCGGCTCAGGTCATGATCTCGCGGTCCATGAGTTCGAGCTCCATGTCGGGCCCTGTGCTGACAGCTCAGAGTCTGGAGCCTGTTTCAGATTCTGTGTCTCCCTCTCTCTGACCCTCCCCCGTTCATGCTTTGTCTCTCTCTGTCTCAAAAAAATCAATAAACGTTAAAAAAATTTTTTTTAATGCTATATGCCTAAAGAATTGTCATCCTTTAAAAAAAAATCACATGTTAACATAGAATTTTTCCAAAACAACAACAAAAACTAGTGAAAAGAGGGGCATTTTACATTTCTGCAAGTCTCTTTAATGTTTGGTTTAATAGAAAACAGCTAGATTCTCATATCTGCTCCTGAGTTCAATCTCTTGTGATATCACATATTTGGTGTCCTGAGAAAAATTCTACTATGCACTTGTGAGAGAATGAGTATGAAAAAGGCAAATAATGTCTTGGTGTCATGAACATACTTCTGACCTCCAGACACCTTAAAAGAGTCTCAAGGACCCCCCACGGATCCCAGACCACACTTAGAACTATTAATCAGTGCTGTTAAAACTTCTGGTTATAAAGGTACCAACCTATCCTCACTTCCACAATGAATGTTTTACCTCATCTTTATACTTGAGTAAATAGGGCTTGACGTTGTATTTGAATAAAGATGGGTTCCTAGGTGTTTAAGTCCTCTTAGTTTGCTTTTCAAACAAGTGGTCTGTTTATTAATGTTATATGTTAATAGGACACTCACCAGAAAATGAAGAATGATGCACATTCCTGTTATACAAAGTTGTTATGAGGAAAGGTTTCAGGATTGAAAGGACCAAGTTTCAATGACAGAGTAACCTGTTGAAGAAATCCAAACTTGGATGAACATTTAGGTATTCCAGATTCATGGGAATGAGTTATAAGTATTTACATCTCAGTCAAAAATTTTCTTGATGCATGAATCTTGAAGCTAAACATCACTCTGCTCAGACCCAGTTGGGCCAACTAAAGTTAGAGCCCCTCCTTGGAATGTTTTACCTTCTTTTGTGGGTGTGACACACTGAATTAAACTTCCTCTTCAATGCATCCTGGAAAATGGATTGTTTGTGGCTGGAAGAATCATTTAAGTTTTACTCTGATGTTTTGAAAAGTAGCATCTTGATTTCCACAGGTCTTCATTTATCATTGAACATTCATTCATTCATTTATTAAATCCCTAAAACAGGCACACTGTATGAAATCTTGGGAATAGAAAAGTAAGCAGATCAATATCCTTGTCCTCTAAAGAGAAAGGTGATGGACATACACATAAATGTTATGAAAGGAAAAAGGTTTAGAATATAGGAAGAACTGGAGTAGAGGTAGGGGTTGCTATTTTATTTGGGGTGCTCAGAGAAGCTTTTGTGCTAAGGTGACATTTGAGCAGAGACCTGAAGGAAGAGAGGGAATGAGTCTTATGGAAATTTTGGGGAAGAGCATGGTAGGCAAAAAGAACAGGAAGGATATCAATACAGCTTGAGAGGTGAGGTCACAGAGGTATGGGGTTGGGAAAAGATCATACAGGGCCTTGTAGGCCATTTTAAAGGTTTGGTTTAAAAAAAATTTTTTAAAGGCTTTGGCTCTGTTCTGAGTGAGATAGGGAACCACTGGAGAGTTTGAAGGAGAGGACAGAGATGTGACCAGACTTGCCTTTCCAAAAGAGTACTTCCTGGCTGCTATGTGAAGACCAAGGTGGGGGCAGGGAAAGGGGGAGCAAGGAGGGCAGTTAGGAGGCTATTGCAATAAATCAGACAATGGTTTTTGGTGGCTTGGACACTGGGTAGTGGAAGAGATAAGATGCATTCTGGAATTATTTTGAAGGTGGAGCTGAAGGGATATGTTGATGGATTGGATATAGGGTGTGAGAAAGATAGGAGTCAAGAATGAGTCAAAAGGTTTTGATTCACCTGGGAGTCAGCTGGAGGAGCAGATCTGAGATGGGAAATTGGGAGTTTGGTTTTGTTTTTCTGGAGTCTAAAATGCTTATGGGATATCATGTAGAGATGTTGAATAGGTGGTTGGAGATGACTGAAGATCAGTCAAAATCTTTCCAAATTGATGAAAAACAATCTGTACATCCAAGAAACTAAAGAACTCCAAGTAGGATACATTTAAAGAGATACATACCCAGACATATGATAATCAAACTTTCAAAACATAAAGAAAAAGGATTTTAAAGGCACCAAGGGAGAGAATCATAAAAGCAGGACATACAAGTGATCTTTAATAAGATTTACTATTAGTTTCTCACCAGAAACCAGGGAGGCCATTAGACCGTGGGATGACATATTAAAGTACTGAAAAAGAAATTTTTAACCTAGAATTCCATACCTAGTAAGAATGTCTTGTAAAAACATGGGAAAAAATAAAGATATTTTTAGCCATGAAACACCTAAAAGAATTCAACACCATTTGAACAGCAAAACAGGAAATGTAAAAGAACACCCTTCAGGCAGAAGGAAAATGATATCTGGTTGAAATCTGGATCTACACAGTGAAATGAAGAGCACTGGACATGGTAACTACATACATAAATATAGAATATATTTTTCTTATTATTTATATCTCTTTAAAAGATAATTGATAAGGGTTCCTGTGTGGCTCAGTTGGTTGAGTGACCAACTCTTGGTTTCAGTTCAGGTCATGATCTTACAGTTTGTGGGTTCGAGCCTGCATTGGGCTATGCACTGATGTGTGGAGCCTGATTGGGATTTTCTCTCTCTCTCTGCCTCTCCCCTGCTCATTCTCTCTCTCTCTCTCTCTTTCTCTCTCTCTCTCTCTCCCTCCCTCCCCCCCCCTCTCTCTCAAAACAAATACATTTTAAAAATTTAAAAATAAAAGATAATTGACTATTTAATCAAAAACAACAACAATGTTTTGTGGTGTTTGTAACATATGTAAAAGTAAGATGCATGAAAGCTATAATAGCATAAAGGTCGGGAAGGAATAAACGGAAACTTATTACTATAAGGTCCTTATATGATCCATGAAGTAGTATATCAGTTAAAGAGGCATACTATAAGTTAAAAATGTATACTATAAATGCTAAACCAACCAATAAAATAACAAATCCAAAAGTTACAGATAACAAACTAACATAGGAGATAAAAAGAAATAGTTAAAAATTTCTGATTAATCCAAAAGAAGATGGAAGAAGTGAGAAAAGGGAACAAAGACAGAACAAATAGAAAACAAATAGTAAGATGATGATATACTCAAACTTTATCATATCACATTATCGCACTAATCACATTAAGATAAATGACCTAAATATCCATTTAAAAGACAAAGATTGCCACTTTGGATAAAAAGCAAGAACTAATTAAATGCTGCCTGTAAGAAACACACTTTAAATACAAAGGCACAAATAGGTTAAAAATAAAAGGATGGAAAAAGATATACCATGCTAACACTAGTTGTTAAAAAAAGATGGAATTGCTATATTGATATCAGACAAAGTAGATTTCAGAGTAAAGGTTATTACAAAGGATAAACATTTATCTTAAACATTTATGCACATAGTAACAGAGCTTCAAAACACATGAAGCAATCATTGATAGAACGTCAAAGAGAAATGGATGAATTCACAATTACAGTTGCAAATTTCCTTATTCCTATTTACATTATTCGTAGAAAAAGTAGGCAGGAAATCAGCAGGAATATGGTAGACTTAAAACAACAGTAGCAACCAACTTGATCTGACTGATATTTATAAAACATTCCATCCAACAACAGCAGAATAACACTCATCTCAAATGCACACAAAAAATTTACCTGTTAAGCAAGACTGAAATATTTGGCCAAGAAATAACAAACCTTTGCTAGATTCAGTTTGTTACATAGCAAAAACAAGAGTAGCAAAGGGGTCAGCTACTCATATCTTTTGCCCCATAGGATAACACCAAAACAAAAGGGCCAGATGAGTGCAACACCAGTATCAGAACACCCTGTCCCTAAGCACTTTTATAGCGTGCAGCTATACACTGAGGGGTCAGGATGAGACAGAAAACCTTATACCTCATCAGAACTTGTAAGACAATGAAAAACTCTCCCTCAAAGATAGGAAAGTGAGAGATGGTACTACAAAAACATTACTAGGTTGGTTAGTTCTTCTGTCTACAACTGATGTTTTAAAGGAATCCCTTTAAGCTTTAATGGTTGACATTGATGTGGTCACTGATGTGATGGGATGGATGTATGTTATTGAGAAGGAATATTAACTTGCAACAATCACTTTACAACAATACAATCACGGAGAAACCTGTGTGCCTATAATTGGTGTTTGTTGCATTTCTGAGCCCACTTTGTATTCGTGAGAAACAAAAATATCATGGGAGAAATATTTTAAATTACCAGTATTTTAACTTTAACTTTTTATAAAGTTTGGGACTTTATCAAAAAAGGATGTTGAAAACATATGTACTTTTACTTTAGTCAAATTACTTTTCATTATCTGATTTCTTAATTTTATGTATTTGAAATCTTGTGAATTAGGGATATCTATATAAATATATAGATATTTAAAACTTAATGATAACAATAAATGTAATTCAGTAACATGATTCAACAATTAAATTTTCTTTTCAGAACAAGATATAGTTAACTGCATCAAATTTATATATTACTTTGTAATGGTAAATGCTCTAAAAAATATTTAAGCTACTTCAATTCTATACCTCCTTTTTTCCCATAGGACACACAAGAGAATGTGATGCTATTTTAACCCTCTGTGTGAATTTTGCCTTATCAAACATTGTGCCTCATTTTATTAAAAGCCTTTCTTGAAAAAAAATACTTTCTTGTAGTTTGGGGGGAAAAAAAGGAAAGTGAGCAGTACCCGGCTGGCTCAGTCGGTGGAACGTGGCAACTCTTGATCTTGAGGTTGTAGGTTTCAGCGCCACAATGGGTGTAGAGATTACTTTTTTTTTTTAATTTTTTTTTCAACGTTTTTATTTATTTTTGGGACAGAGACAGAGCATGAACGGGGGAGGGGCAGAGAGAGAGGGAGACACAGAATCGGAAACAGGCTCCAGGCTCCGAGCCATCAGCCCAGAGACCGACGCGGGGCTCGAACTCCCGGACCGCGAGATCGTAACCTGGCTGAAGTCGGACGCTTAACCGACTGCGCCACCCAGGCGCCCCTGAGATTACTTTTAAAAAATCTTTAAAAAAGATAAGAAAGTGAGTGGGAAATTACCTTGTAGCAGCTTCTCACAAGCTTCCCATGTTCTAATGTTCTGGGAAATCATATCTTCTGCCAAGACTTAGATCAGCTGTGGTTAAATTTGCTTACATGAAGTATGCAGATATATGCAAAGTTGTCAGGGCACCAGCATGTAGCAGCTCCCCTCTATTACCAAGAGAGACTTTATGCTGGGTCATGAAATTGGTCTCAAGATGCAAAAGGATTCACGTTATACAAAGTATTTTATCTGACCACAATAGAACTGAATTGGAAGTTGATAACAGAAAGATGTCTGGAAAATCACTAAATACTTGGAAATTAAATAATACACTTTAAAATAACTCATGGATCAAAGAAGAAAGAAACATTGGTATCAGAAAACATTTTGAACTGAATGAGACTAAAAATTCAACATATTAGTATTTCTGGGATGCCACTAAAGCAGTACTTGTGGATGAATTTATAACACTGAATGCCAATATTAGAAAAGAAGAAAGGACTAAGAAAGGTCTAAAATCAATTACCTTGGCTTCCACCATAAGAAACTAGAAAAAGAAGGGGCGCCTGGGTGGCTCAGTTGGTTAAGCGTCCGACTTCAGCTTAGGTCATGATCTCATGGCTCATGAGTTTGGCCCTGTGTTGGGCTCTGTGCTGACAGCTTAGAGCCTGGAGCCTGCTTCAGATTCTGTGTCTCCCTGTCCCTCTCTCTCTCTCTGTCCCTCCCTCACTAGCGTTCTGTCTCTCTCTCTCTCTCTCTCTCTCTCTCTCTCCTTCAAAAATTAATGAACTTTAAAAAATTTAAAAAATAAAGAAAATAGAAAAAGAAAAGTAAATGTAAGCTATGGAGTGCCTGGGTGGCTCAGTCGGTTGAGTGTCCAACTCTGATTTCAGCTCAGGTCATGATCCCAGCATCATGGGATCCAGCCCCGTGTTGGGTTCCACACTGAGCATGGAGCCTGCTTAAGATTCTCTCTATCCCTCTGCCCCATTCCCCCACCCCTTGCACTTTTCTCTCTCTCTTTCTAAAATAAAAAAAAATTTAAAAATTTAAAGGTGAGGTAAGCAGAAAAAAGGAAATAATAAAGATCAAAGTGAAAATCAATGGAAATAGAAAACAGGAAAACCATGGAAAAAATTAATGAAACTAAAAGCTGGTCATTGAGATCAATAAAATTGATAAACATGAAGACTTCTAAAAACAAAAAGAGAGAAGGCACAGCTTACCAATATCAGGAATGAAAGGTGACATCACTATAGATTCTACAGAAACCGAGAAGGATAAAAGAATATTTAAAAAACTTATGCCAATAAATTCCACAACTTAATAAAAATGTACAAATTCCTTGAAAGATACAAATTACCAAAGCTCACTCAAGAAGAATTAGATAGTTGCCAGGTTAGAGGAGCAATTGTTTATTGGACACAGAATTTCAGATTTGTGAGATAAAAAGAGCTCTTGAGATGGATGGTGGTGATGGTTGCAGAACAATGTAAATATACTTAATACCACTGAACTTTAGGGGCGCCTGGGTGGCTCAGTTGGTTAAGCATCCGACTTCAGCTCAGGTCATGATCTCGCGGTCTGTGAGTTCGAGCCCCGCGTTGGGCTCTGTGCTGACAGTTCAGAGCCTGGAGCCTGCTTCGATTCTGTGTCTCCCTCTCTCTCTGCCCCTCCCCCGTTCATGCTCTGTCTCTCTCTGTCTCAAAAATGAATAAAACGTTAAAATAAAATTAAAAAAAAATACCACTGAACTTTACACTTAAAAATGGTCAAGATGGTAAACTTTATGCTATGTGTATTTGATTACAATTAAACCAAAGAAATAGATAACCTGAGTAACTATATATCTATTAAAGAAATGGACTTTCCAGTTAAAATTCTTCCTACAAAGAAAATTCCAGGCCGAGACGGTGTCACTGGTGAATTATGCCAAGCATTTTAAGGAAGAAATAATATCAACTCTATACAAACTCTTACAAAAATTTGAATACTTCCCAGCCATTCTATGGAACCAGCATTACTCTGATACAAAAACCAGATAAAGACATTACAGAAAAAGAAATCTAAAGACCAATATCCCTTATGACACAGAGGCAAAAATTATAAACATAATTTTAGCAAATTTATTCCAACATTATATTAAAAAGATAATATATTACAACCAAGTGGAGTTTATCCCAGCAACACAGGGTTGCTTTAACATTCAAAAATCAATCAATGTAGGGGCGCCTGGGTGGCTCAGTTGGTTGAGCATCTGACTCTTGATTTCAGCTCAGGTCATGATCCCAGGGTTGTGGGACTGAGCCCCAAGTCCAGCTCCATTCTGAGTGTGGGGTCTGCTTAGGATTCTCTCTCTCTCCCTTTGCTCTTCTCCTCTCTCTCTCTTTCTGTAAAATAAAAAAATGAGTGTTTTAAAAAAAATAAACATAACTTCACATACTAACAAACAACAAAAGAAAACAAAACCCATATAATCATTTCAATAGATGCAGAAAAGAAGTTGGTAAAATTACATGATTTCCTGATAAAACACTAAGGAAAGTGGGAATAGAAAATAACTTCTTCAACCTAATGCAACAGGTATATGAAAAGATTCTCAACATCACTCATCAGAAGAGAAATGCAAATCAAAACCACAATTAGATACCACCTCACACCTCTCAGAATGGATAAAATCAACAATACAAGAAACAAGGGGTCCCTGGGTGGCTCAGTCAGTTAAGTGTCCAACTCTCTATTTTTGCTCAGGTCATATTCTTCATGAGATTAAACCCCATGTCAGGCTCTGTGATGACAGTGAGAAGCCTGCTTGGGATTCTCTCTCTCCCTCTTTCTGCCCCTCCCCTGCTCTCTCTCTCTCTCTCTCTCTCTCAAAATAAATAAACTTAAAAAAAAAAAGAAACAGCAAGTTTTGGTGAGGATGTGGAGAAAAAGGAACCCTCATGCACTGTTGGTGGGAATGCAAACTGGTGCAGCCTCAGTGGAAGACAATATGGAAGTTCCTCAAAAAATTAATAAAAGAACTACCATGTGACCCAGTAATCCCACTTCTGGATATTTATCCAAAGGAATTGAAATCAGGATCTTGAAGAGAAATTACCACTCTCATGTTCCTTGCAACATTATTCACAATAGATAATATGTGGAAACAACCTAAATATTAGTCAACAGATGAATGGATAAAGAAAATACAGCATATACATACAATAGAATACTATTTAGCCTTACAAAAAAGAAGGAAATACTGCAATATGCAACAGCGTGGATGGACTTGAAGACATTCTGCTAACTGAAATAAGCCAGACCCAGAAAGATGTATGATTTCACTTATATGAGGTATGTAAAATAGTCAAATTCATAAAATCAAAGACTGGAATGGTGGTTTACAAGTGTTGGGGGAAGGGAGAAATGGGGAGTTACTAATCAACAGGCATAGAGTTTTAGTTAGATTAAGATGAATAAGTTCTAGGGGCACCTGGGTGGCTCAGTCGGTTGTCTGACTCTTGATTTAGGTTCAGGTCATGATCCCAGGGTCATGGGATGAAGCCCCATGTTGGGCTCCACACTGATCATGGAGCCTGCTTAAGAGTGTCTCTCTCTCCCTCTGCCCCTCTCCCCTGCTCAGGCCCTCTCTCTCTCTAAAATAAAAATTCAGGGGCTCCTGGGTGGCTCAGTTTGTTAAGCAGCTGACTTTGGCTCAGGTCATGAGCCGTTTGTGAGTTTGAGCCCCGTGTCAGGCTCTGTGCTGACAGTTCAGAGCCTGGAGACTGCTTCAGATTCTACGTCTCTTGCCCTCTCTGCCCCTCCCCCACTCACACTCTGTCTCTCTATACTTAATAAAAGTTAAAAAAATTAAATAATAAAATAAAAATACATACATACATCCATAAAATAAGATGAATAAGTTCTAGAGATCTGCTGTGCAACATTGTGCCTATAGTCAACAATTATGTATTGCACACTCAAGGAGGATAGATCTCAGGGTGCCTCAGTGCCTCAGTCAGTTGATCAGCTGGGCAGCCAGTTTTGGCTTAGGTCATGATCTCCCAGTCATGGGAGTGTTGGGCTCCATGCTGACCATGGAGCCTGCTTGGGATTCTCTCTCTCCTTCCTTCTGCCCCTCCACTGCTTGTGCTCTCTCTCTCTCTCTTTCTCTCTCTCTCTCTCTCAAAAAAAGAGGATAGAGCTCATGTTGTGCTCTTACCACAGTAAAACTTAAAAAGTAAAATCTCCTTGAAAGAAAAAACAGATATGTGTATTGGTTGAAGTATTTCTGAAGCCCTCTCTATCTTGCCTTAATAGGCATGAGAATCTAGTTGTGACTGTAGCCTTTGTCCTTAGAAGTGTTGCCCAAGGCTTGACCCTGAAACAAACCTACCTCTGCCATTATTTTTTGGAAGAGCACTTCTTAACTGGAGCTCATATTATAATTCTCTGGAGGGCTCATAATAATGGAGTGCTGTCCCCTATCCCCAGAATGTCAAATTCATATGCAGGAGAGGCCTGAGAATTTGCACTTCTATGCTGTTTCAAGTTGATGCTGCTGCTGCTGGTCTGGGGTCCACATTGCTAGAATCACTGGGTGCCTGACACTACAAAATAATACAACTCTACCCCTGGAGTATTGGCTTACCCATCACAAGGGAACTCTTTGATTGAAGGTATGACCAGAGCCCCTAGAAGGACAGGAAGCTGGGACTTTGCTGAATTTATAGCATATAGTTAGGATGTGTTGACCCTGCTTGGTAATAAATGGTTATTTAATAAATGATAGGTATGTTGGAGAGGGGAGAAAAAAACCCTACAGTTAACCTTATACTTAATGGCTAGTGCTTTTTCCCTAAAACCAGGAACAGATATCTATTCTCACCACTACTATTTTACATTGTACTAAAGACTCTAGTCAGTGCACCAAGGCAAGAAAAACAAACAAACAAACAAACAAACAAACACAAGGCAACCAGATTGGAAAGGAAAAAGTAAAACTGTCTTTATTTGAAGACAATATGATTATCTAGTGGAAAATCCAATGAAAAAAGCTAGTAAATGTAATGTTTAGCAAGATTGCAAGATACAAGCCGCAGCAACTTCTTACTCAACACGTTTCCAGAGGCAAGGGAAACAAAAGCAAAAATGAACTATTGGGACCTCACCAAAACAAAAACCTTCTGCACAGCGAAGGAAATAATCAGCAAAACTAAAAGGCAACTGACGGAATGGGAGAAGATATTTGTAAATGACATATCAGACAAAGGGTTAGTATCAAAAATCTATAAAGAACTTATCAAACTCAACACCCAAAAAACAAATAATCCAGTGAAGAAATGGGCAAAAGACATGACTAGACACTTCTCCAAGGATGACATCCAGATGGCCAACCAACACATGAAAAAATGTTCAACATCACTCATCATCAGGTAAATACAAATCAAAACCACAATGAGATACGACCTTGCATCTGTCAGAATGGTTAACATTAACAACTCAGGCAACAACAGATGTTGGTGAGGATGAGGAGAAAGAGGATCTCTTTTGCATTGCTGAATCTCTTTTGCAAACTGGTGCAGCCACTATGGAAAACAGTTCCTCAAAAAATTAAAAATAGAACTACCCTATGACCCAGCAATTGCACTACTAGGCATTTATCCCAGGGATACAGGTGTGCTATTTCAAAGGGACACATGCACCCCAATGTTTATAGCAGCACTGTCAACAATAGCCAAAGTATGGAAAGAGCCCAAATGTCCATCGATGGATGAATGGATAAAGAAGAAGTGGTGTATATATATACAATGGAGCATTACTCGGCAATCAAAAAGAATGAAATCTTGCCATTCGCAACTACGTGGATGGAACTGGAGAGTATTATGCTAAGCGAAATTAGTCTGTCAGAGAAAGACAAATATCATATGAATTCACTCATGTGAGGACTTTAAGACACAGAACAGATGAACATAAGGGAGGGGAAGCAAAAATAATATAAAAACAGGGAGGGGGACAAAACATAAAAGACTTAAGCATGGAGAACAAACAGAGGGTTGCTGGAGGGGTTGTGGGAGGGGGGATGGGGTAAATGGGTAAGGGGCTTAAGGAATCTACTCCTGAAATCATTGTTGCACTATATGCTAACTAATCTGGTTGTAAATTTAAAAATTTTTTAAAAATTAAAAAAAAAGATTGCAAGATACAAGACCAATGTACAAAAATCAACTGTATTTTTATACATTAGCAATGAACAACTGGAAATTGAAATTAAAAAATAATATGTACAATAATATCAGGAAATATGAAATACTGGGGTACCTGGCTGGCTCAGTTAGTAGAGCGTGCTACTCTTGATCTCAGGGCCATGAGTTCAAGCCCCATATTTGAGCATGGAGCCTACTCTGAAAAAAAAAAAAGAAATATGAAATATTTAGGGATAAATATGACAGAAGATGTGCAAGACCTATATATTGAAGACTACAAAAACTGTTGAGAGAAATTAAGGAAGGCATATATAAACGATCCTTTTTCATGGGTCAAAGGCTAAATATTATTAACATGTCGATTCTTCCCAAATTGACCTGTAGATTTGATCCAAATCCAGTAGTCTCTTTTGTTGTAGAAATTGACAAACATTTTCTAAAATTCATATGGAAATATAAAAGACCTAGAATAGCCAAAACAACTTTGCAAAAGATTAACAGAGTTGAAGGGCTAACATTACCTGATTTCAAGAATCATTATAAAGCTACAGTAATCAACACAGTATGATACTGACACACAGATAGACAAATATATCGATAGAACATTATAGAGTCCAGAAACAAATTGATACGTATATGGACAACTGATTTTTTTTCTTTCCATTGTGGTGAATAAGTGATTTGTGATAAATCTTTAAAGCAATGCAGTGGAGAAAGGATAGTCTTTTCAACAAATGGTACTGGAATAGTTTGATAGCCACCTGCAAAAGAATGAGCTTGGATCTGTACCTCCCACCATACACAAAAATTAATTCAAAATGAAATGAAGTCCTAAATGTATAATCTAAAACCATGAGACCTCTAGGGGTTCCTGGTGGCTCAGTCAGTTGAGTGTCTGACTTCAACTCAGGTCATGATCTCATGGTTTGTGAGTTCGAGCCCCATGTTGGACTTGCTCCTGTCAGCGAAGAGCCTGCTTTGGATTCTTTATCCACCTCTCTCTCTGCCCCTGCTCCGCTCTCTCTCTCTCTCTCTCTCTCTCTCAAAAATAAATAAATATTTTTTAAAAACCATAAGACTTCTAGAAAACCTTTGTGACCTTGGATTAGGCAAAATTTTCTTTGATATGACATCAAAAGGACAAACCAAAAAGAATAAATCGATATGTTTGCCTTCATCAAAATTTAATATTTGTTTTTCCTTTTTTAACATTTTTAAAGTTTATTTATTTTTGAAGGAGAGACAGAGCATGAGCGGGGGAGGGGCAGAGAGAAAGAGGGAGACACAGAACCCAAAGCATGCTCCCAGCTCTGAGCTGTCAGCACAGAGCCCGATGCAGGGCTTGAACCCACAAACTGTGAGAAAATGACCTGAGCCAAAGTCAGACACTTAACTGACTGAGCCACCCAGGCACCCCAACATTTTTGTTTTTCAAAAGACGTTGTTGAGAAAATGAAAAGACAAGCCACACAATGGAAGAAAATACTTGCAAAGCATCTATCTGATAAAGTATCTCTATCCAAAATATATAAAGAACTCTAAAAACTCAACAAGGAAACAAACAGCCCATTTTTTATAAATAGGCAAAGAATTTTACCAGACCTTTCATCAAAGAAGATATACGGATGGCAAATAAACACGTGAAAAGATGCTCAATATCATTGGTTATTAGGGATACGAAAATTAAAACCACAACAAATACCAGAAATAAACATTGGAATGGATAAAATCCAAATGACTGACCATACCAAAATTTGTCGAGGATGTGAGGAACTAGAACTCTTGTACACTACTGGTAGGAATGTAAAATAGTATAATCACTTTGGGAGACAGTTTGACAGAGTTTTTTGTTTGTGTGTTTATTTTTTGGTCATAAGGTCAGTTATTCTTTATACAATTATTTATTGAAAGCTTACTATATGCTACATAGTGTGCTGGACACTTGGGATATTGACAGTTTATTAAAACATTATGGGGCGCCTGGGTGGCTCAGTCGGTTGAGTGTCCGACTTTGGCTCAGATCATGATCTCACAGTTTGTGAGTTCGAGTCCCACGTTGGGCTCTGTGCTGACAGCTCAGGGCCTGGAGCCTGCTTCGGATTCTGTGTCTCCCTCTCTCTCTGCCCCTCCCTTGCTCATGCTCTGTCTCTCTCTGTCTCAAAAATAAATAAAACATTTAAAAAAATTTAAAAAAAAACATTAAATGTATCCTTGTTACATGATCCAGGCATTCCATTCCCAGAAGTCTATCCACCAGAAAAGGAAATATATGTCCATTCAAAGACTTGTACACTAATCTCCATCAACATCTGAGTAGATAAACAAAAGGTGGTATATCATTGAAGCATTACACAATAGAAAGGAGTGAATTACTGACACATGCTATAACATGTATGAACCTTGAAAACATGATGTTGGGTGAAGGAAGCCAGACACAAAAGGTCACATATTGTATGGTTCATTTATAGGAACTATCCAGAATAAGCAAATCTGTAGAGACAGAAAATAGATTAGTAATTGCCAGAGGCTGGGGGGAGGGGAAAACAGAGTGAATGCTAACTGGTACAGGGTTTCTTTTAGAGATGATGAAATGTTCTGGAATTAGATAGTGGTGATAGTTGCACAACCTTATGAATGTACTAAAACCATTGAATTGTACCCTCAAAAGGGGTGGAACCTATGGTATGTGAGTTTTGTCTTATAAAATTCTTTTTTTAATGTTTACTTATTTTTGAGAGAAAGAGAGGCAGAGTGGGAGTGGGAGATGGGTAAGGGGAGAGAAGGAGACACAGAATCTGAAGCAGGTTCTAGGCTCTGAGCTGTCAGCATAGAGCCCAACATAGGGCTTGAACTCACGGGCCATGAGATCACGACCTGAGTGGAAGTAGGAGCTTAACCTACTGAGACACCCAGGTGCCCCTGTGGGTTTTATTATATATATATATATATATATATATATATATATATATATGGAATGACCTATTGATACATGAGTCACGTGGATGAATTTTTAATAATTTTGTAGAGTATGTCAGACAGACTCTAGAAAATTTATAGAAAACTCTAGAAAATTCAAAATAAACTGTAGTGACAGAAAGCAGATCAGTGTGTGCTTGGGGATGGGGCTGGGGCCAGAAGAAGGGATTATCAAGGGGCAGAGGAAACTTTTGGGGATAATGATATGTTCACTATCATGATTGTGATGCTGTTCTCATGGGTGTATACATGTTATAGAAATAATACAACCCGTCTCCTGCCTTCCTAGGCCACCGCCATCTCTTTCTGTGTGCATGTCCTTTTGCGATGTTTCTGACAGCATAAAAAGTCATCTTGTAGACCCCAAACATGAACAATTATTTTATTTTATTCACTACTGTGGATATTCTGAATCTTTGTATTAATGCTTTTTGAAAACAATACAAATAGGATATGGCAAAGACAAAGGGGGTGGTGTAGCCTTAATTTTTATAAATGTTCTTCAAGCACTTTTTAAATTCCTTTTTTGTACGTTTATTTATTTATTTTTAATAAAAAATATTTATTTTTGAAGGAGAAAGAGACAGAACTAGAGCAGGGGAGGGACAGAGAGAGAGAGAGAGAGAGAGAGAGAGAGAGAGAGAGACGGAGACACAGAATCTGAAGCAGGCTCCAGGCTCCAAGCTGTCAGCACAGAGCCCAACGTGGGGCTCGAACTCACGAACTGTGGGATCATGACCTGAGCCGAAGTTGGACGCTTAACCAACTGAGCTATCCAGGTGCCCCTCAAACACTTTTTTTAAAAAAAAGGAATAGGCTTTATTTATTTGTTAGAGCAGTTTTAGACTCACAGAAAAATTGTGTGGAAATTAGAACACTGCTCCCCTCCTCCCCATGCACATCTTCCTGCTTGACATCCCACACCAAAATGGTACATTTGTTACAACTGATGAACTTACACTGACAATGGCATATCATCATCACCCAAAGTCCATAGCTTACAATAGAGTTCACTCTTGGTGTTGTACATGCAAACTGTTTTTACAAATGTGTAATGCCATGTATGCACCACATAATAGACAAAATAGTTTCATCACCCTACAATCCTCTCTGATCTATCTATTCATCCCTCTCTCCCTCCCAACTCCTGGAAACCACTTTTTTATGTTTATTTATTTTTTGAGAGGGAGAGAGACAGAGCGTGAGTGGGGGAGGTGTGGAGAAACACAGAGACACAGAATCCGAAGCAGGCTCCAGGATCTGAGCTGCCAGCACAGAGCCCAAGGCAGGGCTCCAACTCACAAACCGTGAGATCATGACCTGAGCCAAAGTTGGATGCCTAACGGACTGAGCCACCCAGGTGCCCCTCCTGGGAAGCACTTTTTACTGACTTCCTAGTTCTGCCTTTTCCAGAATGGCATGTAGTTGGAATCTTCTAGTGTGCAGTCTCTCCAGATTGGCTCCTTCTTAGTATATGCATTTAAGTTTCCTCTGTAGCATTTTGTGGTTTGATAGCTCACTTCTTTTTAGTGCTGCATAATATTCCACTGTCTGGATGCACCACAGTTTATTTATCTGCTCACCGACTGAAGGACCTCTTGTTTGCTTCCGAGTTTTGGCAATTACGAATAAAGCTGCTGTAGATATCCATGTGCAGGTTTTTGTGGGAACATAAGCCTTCAACTCTTTTTTTTTTCAATATATGAAGTTTATTGTCTAATTGGTTTCCATACAACACCCAGTGCTCATCCCAAAAGGTGCCCTCCTCAATACCCATCACCCACCCTCCCCTCCCTCCCACCCCCCATCAACCCTCAGTTTGTTCTCAGTTTTTAACAGTCTCTTATGCTTTGGCTTTCTCCCACTCTTTTATTTTTTTTCCTTCCCCTCCCCCATGGGTTTCTGTTAAGTCTCTCAGGATCCACATAAGAGTGAAAACATATGGTATCTGTCTTTCTCTGTATGGCTTATTTCACTTAGCATCACACTCTCCAGTTCTATCCACGTGGCTACAAAGGGCTATATTTCATTCTTTCTCATTGCCACGTAGTACTCCATTGTGTATATAAACCACAATGTCTTTATCCATAAGCCTTCAACTCTTTTGGGTCAATACTAAGGAATGCGATTGCTGGATCATAGAGTCAAGAGTATGTTCGGTTTTGTAGGAAACAGCCAGACAGACTTCCAGAATGGCTGTGCCATTTTGTGTCCCAGCCTCCAATGGATGCGAGTGCCTGTTGCTCCACCACCTCACCAGCAATTGGTTAGCTGCCATTCTGTGTAGTGCTCATTGTTTTAATTTGCAATTTCCTGATGATGTACAGCACTCTTATTTATCTTTTATTTTTTCGTCATTCTTTATTATTTTTTAATGTTTATTTTTTGAAGGAGAGAGACACAGAGTAGACAGAGTGTGAGCAGGGGAGGTTCAGAAAGAGAGAGGGAGACACAGAATCGGAAGCAGGCTTCAGGCTCCAAGCTGTCAGCACAGAGCCTGACGCGGGGCTCGAACTCACAAACCAGAGGATCATGACCTGAGCGAAAGTCGGACGCTTAACTGACTAAGCCATGCAGGAGCCCCACTTTTATTTATCTTTTAAAAATTTATTTATTTTGAGAGAGGGAGAGAGAGAGCAGGACAGGGGCAGAGAGAGAGAGAGGGAGAGAGAGAATCCCAAGTAGTCTCTGCACTGTCGGCACAGAGCTCAATGTGGAGCTTGAACCCACAGACCCTTAGGTCATGACCTGAGCCAAAGTCGGATGCTTAACTAACTCAGCCACCCAGGCGCCCCTAAAGCACTTTTGAAGACAAGGATGGGATAAGGCTATGAGGGAAATCAGAACTCCCAAAGGATTAGTGAGCACAAATAGTGGCATTTAGTCCTCTTTTGAGATGCTGTGGGGAAATATTGAGAGCTTCTCACCCTTTAGCTGGTGGTCTGATGATTCTCCGGCAATGGTAACGCTTCCAGAGAAGTGGTGAAAGGTCAGGGATATATGAAAGGTGCTGGAGATCTGTCTGAGGACTGGGAGGAAAGGTGCTTCCCCAGTTTGAAGCAAGTACCCCAAAGCACCCCAACTGGCACTGATGGGAAAGGTAAGCCTTCCGGGAAACCCCAGTGAGTGGCCAGTGGGAGAATTCATCCCCAACAGTGAAAATCAGCCAGACTGACCAAAGCACTAGAAGGACAAGTGTGTTTACTGTGATTGGGTGTGGGGGGAGCGGCGGTGGTGGTGGGGGGACAGGAGCATAAGCACGCAGCCTTTGGCAGTGGTTGTGTGGAGGTTTCCCATGCTTCTGTCTCAGTGAGAACATGGAGTGTGGCCCTGAAGGCACTGCGGTACCTCTCTGACCTCACCTCCTACTTCCCTCTCCCTCATTTACTCCCCAGCAGCCATGGTGGCCTCCTTGCTATTCCCCAAACATACCAGCAAGGGTGCCACCACAGGCCAAGCTGCTGCAGGACTGTCCCTCACTTCTTTCTTATCTTTACTCCTGTGTCACCTTTGTAGCAAAGAAAGCCTTCCCTGGCCATGCTATGAATCCTGCCATCTGCCCACTCCAGTTCACTTTTACCCTGCTGTTCTTCCCTGCCCCCACTACACCGCTCCTGCCCCACCCCCCCATGACTCATCACTTTCTAGCATACTAGGTAATTTACCTCTTGTGTTTTTTGCTTACTGTCTCTCAGCCTCACTGGAACCGCAGATGCCACAAGGGCAATGATCTTTGTCTTATTCATGGCCATATCCCCAGCATCACATCTGCCATATAGTAGGGACTCATGTTTGTTGAATGATTTATTCTCTACTTTTCCCCCAGCATGCAGAACAGTACCTGGAATACAGTAAGGGCTCAATAGATGCCTGTTGAATGGATTGGGGCAATAGGAGCACTTGGTGAGGACCCACTGCCCTTCATACAGCTTTCCAAGTTGTTGGGCACTTAATCCTTCTGCGTGGTGCTGGAACATGGAGGTTAACAGGAGCCAATGTGGGGGTGGAGGGGAGGATTCCCTGGCTGAGGAAGGAATGTCAGAGGAGAATCTAACTGCATGCATCTGCCACCAGGCTCAGCCGTTAGGCAACAGAGTCCCAATCACCCAAATAACTCACTCTCTGAAAGGTAAAGAAACTGCTTCTTGAGTCTGCTGCCACAAATTTATGACCCAGTGTCTGGACGGGTTTTTTTTTAATGTTTATTTTTGAGAGATAGAGAGAGAGAGAGAGAGAGAGAGAGAGAGAAGCAGAGCATGAGCAGAGAAGGGGCAGAGAGAGAGAGGGAGACACAGAATCTGAAGAAGGCTCCAGTCTCCAAGCTGTCGGCACAGTCTGATGTGGGTCTTGAACCCACAGACCATGAAATAATGACCTGAGCCAAAATTGGACGCTTAACTGTCTGAGCCACCCAGTTGCCCCTGCACAGTGTTTAATAGAGGCAGCACCCTGCCAGGGAGACTTCTGGAGACTTAGCAGAAGAGGCAGATGCTTTTTCAACCACATCTTGCTCATTCCCTGTGATGTGGAAGAAGCCAGTCTGAACAAATTGTATGGGTCACAGCCCTGGCCTTGTGAGTGGCCCAGGGAGAATTCACAGGCTCACAGCTGTTGCCACAGCAACAGCTGGCAAAGGGAAACCTTGGTAGCCGGCAAGCACCAGGCATCGGGCTGAGAGAAAACTGTGCAGGGTCATCTTTCTTTGTGTGCAATGAACAAGGGACAGATCGGGGAAGCTTCTTGATGCTGTCCACGCTTCTCAGAATGTAAGGAGCCTGTCCTGGAACTGAGGGATCAGGAGGGATGAACTCAGGGGAAACAAAAAGCCACCGTGGTCTGTTGGGGGACGAGGTGTTCTGTTAGGGCTATGTGTTCGGGACACAGGGTTGTGTTTAAGAACTTCAGGCCCGCTTTTTTTTGTTTGTTTTTGTTTTTGTTTTACCTACATAAATGTTTATTTTTGAGAGGAGGCACAGAGAACCCTGAGCAAGCTCCTCAAGGCCAGCACAGAGCCCTAGGCTGGGTTTGAATTCATGGAACAGTGAGATCATGACCTGAACTGAAATCAAGAGCCACTCAACTGACTGAGCCACCCAGGCGCCCCCAGCCCATTTTTTTGAATGTTTTATTTTTGACAGAGAGACAGAGACCGTGTACGAGCCGGGGAGGGGCAGAGAGAGATGAGACACAGAATCGGAAGCAGGCTCCAGGCTCGGAGCTGTCAGTACAGAGCACAACCCAGGGCTCAAACTTGTGAGCCATGAGATCAAGACTGACTGAGCCACCCAGAGGCTCCCTCTCTCCCCAACCCTGTTTTTATTTTTTTCCCCTTGGCCCTGTTTTTAAAGACAGGCTCAGGAGAAATGTCATCTCCAGGAAACCAAAATCTGATGAAATCTATTTTAAGTATTATGACACATGGAGGAGAGGAAGGGATTGTCTGAAACTGCCAGGTTATACCACATTGCAGGGCAGAGACAAAGGACCAGTACCATTCTCCAGGAAGCTTTAAGCTCTTCTTGAGGGTGTTACCAAGATGAATTTATTATGATTTGGAGAAAGGAGGAGGCCTTCTTGACTGGGTGTAGCACATACAATAAGGCAAATGGACTACTGGACGTGCCAGATTGGGAACCTTTAGAACTTGTGACCCTTCCCCCCAACATGAAAAACACAACCCATCCTGGAATTCCGGGGACAGTGTGTACCATCACAATTATGACTCAGCAACGGGAGAAACTAGGGGTGGGGGTTTGTCCTCTGCTGTCTGCTTTAACCGCCCTGCTTGGCCAATCCTGAAAACAGAGGAGTTCTGGAATTAATTAGGGATCAGTAAATTAGTAAATCAGTAATATCTGTCTGTGCAATTATACTTCATAACACATTTTAAAAAATTAATGTTTATTTATTGTTGAGAGAGAGACAGAACATGAGTGGAGGTGGGGCAGAGGAGACACAGAATCCGAAGCAGGCTCCAGTCTGAGCTGTCAGCACAGAGCTTAACGCAGGGCTTGAACCCATAAACCACAAGATCATGACCTGAGCCAACAAAGTCAGACACTTGACTGACTGAGCCACCCAGGCACTCCTGTGCAATTGTACTTCACACTGGGGTTATGATACTGGAAGGTCTTCCAATCATCCCTTACCTTACTCAGCATATGGCCATTGATTTGGCCAACTGTTTTTCTATACCTGCTCATTTTGGCTTTAAACAGCATTCTGCCTCTGCTGGGCAGAGACAGTAGCTTACCTTTATCGCCCTGCTCTAGGGGTAGTTGCCAAAGAGGAAGGGGATGGGTGAAATCGGTGAAGGGGATTAAGAGGTACAAACTCCCAGTTATCAAAAAAAAAAAAAATGTCAGGGAGACAAGGAGTACACCATAGGGAATGGAGTCAATAATGTTGTAATAATGTTGTATGGTGACAGATGGTAGCTACACTTTTCTTAGTGAGCATGGAGTAATGTGTTAGAATTGTTCAATCACTTGACGTTGTACACCTGAAACTAAGATAACATTGTATGTATGTATGATAACATGTATTCAACAATTAAAATTTTCAAAAGATTTAATCAGATAAAAAAGAGTTGTAATAATTAAAAAAATTTTTTTAACGTTTTTATTTATTTTTGAGACAGAGACAGAGCATGAACGGGGGAGGGTCAGAGAGAGGGAGACACAGAATGGGAAGCAGGCTCCAGGCTCTGAGCCATCAGCCCAGAGCCCGACGCGGGGCTTGAACTCACAGACCGCGAGATCGTGACCTGAGCTGAAGTCGGACGCTTAACCGACTGAGCCACCCAGGCGCCCCAAGAGTTGTAATAATTTTAATGTGATAATTCAATTATTTTTTAAAAAAAATTCTACAGCACTGGGCCATGTCCTGACAGGTCAGGAGTTCATACCAGTGGTCTAGATCTAACTCAAATACCATTTATTACATCAATAACTTAGTGACTAGGGATGATTTATTGTTTTTTTATTTTGTAGTTTTAATTTTATCTAAATCCAAGTTAGTTAACATATAGTGTAATAAAACTATTTTTACCTTCATATATATCTATATTTTCTTTATATACTTAGGTACTCTGATTTTGGGTGTATATAACGGTTATATCATCTTTTTAAAACAAATTCAAGTTAGTTAACATATAGTATAGTATTGGTTTCAGGAGCAGATTTAGTGATTCATCAGTTACAGATAACACCCAGTGCTCATCATCCCAAGTGCTCTCCTTAATGCCCATTACCCATTTAGCCCATCCCCCCCACCCAACACCCCACCAGCAACCCTCAGTTTGTTCTCTGTATTTAAGAGTCTCTTATGGTTTGCCTCCCTCTGTTTTTATCTATTTTTCCTTCCCTACCACTATGGTCATCTGTTTCTTAAATTCCACATATGAGTGAAATCATATATTTATCCTTCTCTAATTTCACTTAGCATAATACCCTCTAGTTCCATTCACGTAGTTGCAAATGGCAACATTCCATTCTTTCTGATCGCCGAGTAATATTCCATTGTATATATATATACCACATCTTCTTTATCCATTCATCCATCAATGGACATTTGGACTCTTTCCATACTTTGGCTATTGTTGATAGTGCTGCTATAAACATGGGGGTGCATGTGTCCCTTTGAAACAGCACACCTGTATCCCTTGGATAAATGCCTAGTAGTGCAATTGCTGGGTCATAGGGTAGTTCTATTTTTAATTTTTTGAGGAACCTCCAAACTGTTTTCCAGAGTGGCTGCACCAGTTTGCATTTGGGGATGACTTAGAAGCAATTGGACCTAAAGCTCTTGCTTCCCTTGTTGATTTTGGATCTCAGCCCATTAAATGGGAAAAAGTTTGAGGGCTGACAATAACCTTTTTGAGAGTCCAGTTACCTGGATCAGAGAAATCCTACCTGGGACAAAACTTTTTTTTACCTTCTAGCCAAAGTTTGGGGACTAAAACAGGGGCCCTGAAATTAACTGAGTCCTCTGAGAAATAGTGCAAACACATCCCATTTGTGGGTAGAAGCCTCCCTTCCTCTGGACTCTCATCACTGGCTCAAGATATCCTCTGGACGTCTGGTCTGGACCAAGAGTAAAAAGTAGAGCCACCAATGGGGCGCCTGGGTGGCTCAGTCAGTTAAGCTTCTGACTTTGGCTCAGGTCATGATCTTGCCATCTGTGACTTTGAGCCTCGTGTTGGGCTCTGTGCTGACAGCTGAGTCTGGAGCCTGCTTCGGATTCTGTCTCTCTCTCTCTCAAAAATAAACATTTAAAAAAAAAAAAAAAGTAGATCCACCACTAGGATTCTTCCTCAGGAAGTTGTACAGAGATGTGGCACTCCAGACTCCATAGCGTCTGCTCAAGGGACACACTTTGTAGCTTCTGTATTCCAAGAATGAACTTGTAAGCAGACAGATCCTTGAACTTGTCTGTCAGCCCATGCAGGGAGGTGGGGCTGAAGCCTGGAACGGCCCCCACTTCCATCAGCTCAGCTCCCGCTTCTACTCAGCTCAGCACACACTTACGATCTTGTCATTTTACTGAGTTTTTGAAATGATTTTTATTACACACTAGCTTCTGGAGAATACCAGGTTTGTTTCAAGCCTCCCTTCAGGCCCATCTATCTTATGCCCTGTCCCTGTCCTGGTCCTGGGGCTGAGGTGCAAGTGGAGGATGGAACAATGACCTCCCCACCTTTGTGAAGACTGTCTTTCCACACCATACAGAGCAGGTGGCAGCGTTGGGGGTGGGAACGGGGCCATGGGTCAGTCTTCATCTGAGTCACTGGGGCCCAGGTACTGGCAGACAGCATCATAGTGAAGTTCCACCAGCTGATTCTCTCTCTGCAGCTGCACCACAGCCCGGCTCTGTTCTCTGTCCCAGTCCAGCAGGCGGCCCACCTAGAGTAGCAGCGGGTGGAGTCAGCAGAGCCAACCCAGACTCTGGGACATCCCCTGCATGCTTCCACCCCCCACGCCCAGGTCTGGGACTCACCTTTCCAGCCTGTGGCCCCAGCACCACCATAACCCGGTTGCCTTGGACCTTGGGGACCAGGGTCTCCAGCATGTCTTCCCTCAGGCCTACAGATGAGGGGAGGGAGTGAGGCCCACGGCCAGGACTAGCCCACCCAGGGTCCTGTCACAAGTCCTTTTCTGTATTCCTGAGAGCCACTCTGTACCCTGTTGACAGGTGTGGGTGAGGACACCTAAGAAGCAGTTCCTAAAACAGGGAGCACTTATGTAGGAAAATGATGGGTGATGACAACAGATACCGTTTACTGTGGGCACGTTATATGCCCTGCCCTGCACAAGGAGTTCAGGACACATCTGTACAAGAGGGAGAAATAGCTCATTTTCATGCCAATGTCGCAGATGGGGAAAGGAGGGGCTCAGATAATCACTATCACAGAAGCGCCTAATGTTCTGTCAGAAGATTCTGGGCCTTGGGGGCGCCTGGGTGGCTCAGTCGGTTAAGCGTCCAACTTTGGCTCAGGTCATGATCTAATGGTTTGTGAGTTCGAGCCCCACATTGGGCTCTGTGCTGACAGCTCAGAGCCTGCTTTAGATCCTCCGTCCCACTCTCTGTCCCTCCCCTGCTGGTTCTCTCTCCCTCCCTCATTCCCTCTCTCTCTCAAAAATAAATAAATAAGCTTAAAAAAAAGACTCAAAATTAAAAAAAAAAAAAGACGATTCTGGACCTTACAAAATATCTGAACTCTACCCTATCTCCCAGCCTCTGCCCACACCAGCCTCTTGGTCTAAGACAGCCTTCCCATCAGCCTCCAGGATGATAACGACCCAGTGGCCATCTCTCAGACTCACCTTCCAGGACCTGGCCTTGATCTGTTCGACACACACAGGTATCTGGGCTGAGGACATCTTCGATCGTCATCTGGGGAGGTCAAGGGATGTGAGAATGTTGGAGTTATGGGGACCTAGTCCCTGGGGGAGGAGGAGAACCCAGGTTGCAGAGTTCCCACCTTGGTGTTATAATACTGGCCACCCTTGTGCAGCTTGTCCACAAAGCGTACGCGTAGGTCCCTGTGCAACCAGTGCTGGCTCCTGGGACCTGCCTTCTCATTCTTGGCAGCAGGCTCCCCCTGTCTGTGGAAAGGGGCCAACATGGGGCTTAGTTCATTAGATGCACATTCTGCTCACCCCACCTTTGCTGCTGCTGTGAAACCCACCCATAATGCTGTCTCTAGTTCCTTTTATGTGCCTGCCTTGCCCTGGAAGCCTTCTCTGACTGCTGGAGCCTCTCCACAGCCTTGCCTTCTCCCCCCCATCCCAGATGCCCAGGGTCCCACCGGTCGGGAAGGTGTTTTCGCTTCCTCTGTGAGTCCTCTTGCTGGCTGGGGAGGTCCTGATCCCGGAGGACCTTCCATGACGAATCTGTTCCATTCTGTTGCACTGAGGAAGTTTTACGCATCTGGCCTACACAAGGGTGTGTGGGGAGAAGGAGGAAGGAGCCTCAGTGTGCCGTTCTCTTACCTTGCAGGCTACACCTCAGCCTCAGGCCACCTCCCACTTGCCTCAGTGTCCCCTCCTACCATCATGACTTTTCCTACAGCAATGGAATGCTCTCCCCTTCCCTTCAACTGCTGGGGCTTCCTTTAGAAAGCCTTCCTCAGCCACTCGAGCCTGCGCTGATGCTGCTAATCTGAGGCGACCACCTAGTATGGGCTAGAAAATCCTGAGAACTCTGTCAGCACCAATCTCCCACCTGCCAAACTGCCCCATCCTGCTGCCATGCCTAGAATGCCTTCATCCCTGGTCACGGCCTAGTCCCAGCTGCCCTCACTCCCTAGAAGAAGACAGGCTCATCACCCTGAATAGACCGCCCAAGGATAGGAATTGGTTTCCATACCTGTTTATTCTCTCTCAGAAAGAAGCAAAAGAAAGCCCCAGGGTTACTACATCAATTTTTCCTCAAACTGAATAAACCACTTATCTTCATTCTCGCCTCCTGACCTCTGACCAGAAGTCACACCTGCCAGGCAGACTGCTGATCTCCCCGCCACCCCCACCACCTGGGACAGGCCCTACCACCCCCCCACCCCGCCCCGTGGAATGCTTCTCTAACTCTCCCAGCTAGGTAAAAAGCTCACTCACTGAGATCCAAGGAATTCTTGTCAAACTCCTGCTGTGAGACAGGTTGCAGGTAGTACTCACTAACAGTCACCATGCGGCTTCCCACGGCCAGGCGAACCATGGCCCGAACGTTGTCAGGATCGAGGCCTTCTACCTGAATGGTTGGGGGGAGGAAGTTAGGAATGTGGACTAAACCCACATTCCTAGGCCCCAGCTGTCCACTCTTATTTCCAATAGGCTTGACCCCTGTGTCTCCCCCACCAGACTGACCCAAGGCCTGGGACGGGCCCTGGTCCATATGTCTCCCCTGACAGACTCTGTGGCTTGGATATATTTTAAGAATTTAATCCTCAGGAACATGTGGCATATGGCATTCTCTCTTTTAGTTGGAAACTGAGGCTCAGAAAGGCCCAGCAAGTGGTTCTGAGTTACCGAATGAGGCAGCAAGCCAGGCACGCCTGAAAGACAAGGACTTCCAGCCCTTTCCACCCCAAACCCAAGTCTTCCTCCCTCTGGCCCTCACATCAATCTTCCCCACTGCGTGTCTCAGGCTCCCGGCACAGTTTTGTTCCTTACCTTCCCATAGAGGCCTCGGTGCGGGCCAGAAAGAACCACCACAGCTCCCCCAGGCACCAGTCCTTGAGGCTGGTCTTCCTTATCCTTCTCTTGCTCTTCATCTGGCTTTGGCAGGCGGTGGGGGCCAGTGGGGGCCAGGGCCTGGACCTCAGTCAGGTTGGCACCCAGCCCTAACCCCTTTGGTCTCAGTGAGTTGACACGGGGCTTTACCACTCTGCAGGGAGCACAGTATGTGAGCTTGTTGGCCAGGAGAGGGGGAAGATGTAAGTTTTCAGTGCCTCCCCCATGCACTACTATTCAAATTCCACCCTGTCAACATGTTCAAGAATAGCCTTCCCCATCTCACACTAGGACTGCTTTTGATCTACAGAAATAACAATTTCATTTGGTCCAACCTAATAACACATTGGATAGACCATCTATTACATAGTATCTACAGCAGGACCTGAGGCAGATCCCTGTAATCAAACACCCTGATATTTCTACAGGGGAAATCATACAAATGTTCACACCAAGCAAGAGAAATAGACTATAAAATGCTCTGTGTCTCAGGTCATGTTTAGCTACTAAATGGTTTATGAAAAAAATGTTTGGTTTTCAGAATTCTTTGGAGTTGAGAACTGAGAAGAAGTGACCATAAGTCTGTGTGATAATAGCAAATGTCTAGTCTATGTTTATTTGGGGCCAGGGCCTGCTGTAAGTGCTTTATGTGTATAATTTCACATAACTCCACAACAGACCTGGGAAGTCAATATTGTCATTATCCCCATTTTCAGATGACAAAGCTGATGTTCAGAAAAGTAACCTTTACATAAATGGGATCTCGTTACAGAGTTTCAAAGGGTAAATAGGAGATTGAAACAGTAGTGGAAAGGCTTACTAAATTAATTAGGGTGGTAACATGCCCTCTCCCTGCCTGGATGGTTTTGGATGGGTAGTAACCATGGGGGTCTTGTTCGCTGCCCCCATCTGTTGCCCCTTGCCCCTACCCTAGAACTCACTGATTGAAGGTGCGGCCAATGCCCTCGCCAGGTTTCCAGCCCATGCCTCGTAACATGGCCAGCCCATAGGCCTCTACAGGGACTGCCTCGTAATCCGCTTCTTCCGGCACCTACAGGTTCAGGCAGAGGAAGGATGGTTAGGCTTGGCTCACAGTGGGTCCTCCGAAGTGCGCTTACTAACACCCACAGGGTGACCCTCAATGCTTCTTTTCCAATAAGCTCAAGGTTAGTTTTGATTTCCTCTTGCTGTCCCTCACTTTACTCCTCCATGTTGTCCTTCAACAAATAATTATAAAGCACCTGTTCTGTGCCAGGTACTAATCTAGGTGATGAGGATAAAGCAGTAAACAAAATAAAAACCCTTGCTCTGTGAGGCTTACATTCTAGTTGTAGAGACACACAATAAATAAAATACATAAAACATGGTATGTCAGGTAGTGATAAGTTATATAAAGAAAAATAAAGCAGCTTAAGGAGATGCAGAGGGATGGAGAAGAGAGGGTTACTGAGTTGATATCTGAGCAGAGACCAGAAAGAGATGACAGAGGGAGCCAGGAGGATAGAGAAGGGAGAGTAGTCCAAGCAGAGAGAACAATAAGAGCAAAGGCCCTGAGGCAGGACAAGATCTGGTGTGGGAAGAGCATCATGAAAGTCAACCTGACTGAAACAGTGCTGTGGAGGCAGAGAGGGTGGTGAGACATTAATCAGGAGATCTGGGCTGGAGCTACAGGAGGCTGGCCACCACACAAGGGGACCCAGTGAGGAAGTTACAGCAATGGTCCAGATGAAAGATACTTGTGGCTCAGACCAGAGTGGTGATGGTGAGAAGTGGTCAGATTCTGGATGTATTCTGCAAAGGGACATGATAGGATTTTGCTGAAAGGCTGTACCTGGGGTATGGAATAAAGAGGGGAGTCAACACTGACTAAGGTTTTTTGGCTGAGAGAAAGGATAGATGTACCTGGGTTCAACTGAGATGTGGAAGGCTGGGAGAGGAGAGGAAATGAGAGAAATGAGGCCAAAGAGGGAACAGGGTGGAAAGTGAAATTAAGGTCCTATTTTTTAAGATGAAAGACATCAGAAGACATCTGAAGGCCAATGAGAACAGTTCAGTCAAAAGAGAGGGTGGTCTGGGGCTGTAAGAGAAATAGGCCCCAAAGAAGCATCGCTAAAAAATTGCGAATAAAGAGGTGAAAAGTAGAATCCATGTGTATGAAAGACAGACTTTGTTGCTTCTGTAGACATACCCTTCACTTCTCCTTATCGATCACCTCCCATCCTCACTCCAATTCTTTATACTCACTTTAGACACACTGCAAGTTGCTTCACCGATGGGCACACACAACACCGACTCCCTGCCACCATGCTGTTGCTTGGGTTGTTCCTGCCATTGGTACTCATGCTGCTCCTCCCTCTCTCACTAAACCCTACTTGTCCTTCCAGGCCTCACTCCTACCACTCTGGTCTGAGGCTCCATCATTTCTAGCCTGCACTACTAGTCTCCTTGCTTCCGCCTTTACTTACTAGTCTGTTCTGCTCATAGTAGCCAGAGAGATCTTGTGAAATCTTAAGTCTTCACCCTCTCTGCTCAGAGCCCTCTCATGGCCCTCATATCATTCACAATAAAAGCCAGAGTCCTCACCATGGCCCACAAGGCCCTGCCTAGTTTAGCCCCAGCCACTTCCTACTTTCCAATTTTGTCACTTTCTATCTCTGCTTAATACAGCGTGATAGATTACACTCTGTCATCATAGACAGTTCTACTTGGCATTTAATATTATTAGTGTTCCTATGTGTCTTGAAACTTGTGTTTCTGATCTTGGGATGCCTGAAATTGTCTACTACTCCTCCCCTTCACTCATTCCCCTCCAGCTACACTGGTCTCCCTGGTGTTCCTCAAACACTCTAGGCAGAGTCTACCCTCAGGATCTTTACATTTCCTGTTCCATTTGCTCATCTTGTTCATATAATTCCAGAATGCAAGTGCTTTTCCACACCTCAGTATCTGGATTCCTTTGTTAATGCTTCCAAAAAAGGACAGAAGGAGGAAGAGCTAGGCAGCAGGCCTCTAGTACACACACTGACTTTCCCTGCTGGGTGCAGAGAGGCAAGCCTGGCAGACAGGGCAAAGAAAGGCTGGGGCTGGAGGAGTTAGGGGCCAGCTCACTGTCTCAGCTCGGGGTTCGCTGTCTGCCCCTTCTCCGTTAGGGATGCATCCTTTCTGGATCATGGGGATAGCAAGCATGGGGTCGATACCCGAATTTTCTCTCTCCTCCAGGGACTTCTTGGAGTCTAAGGAAGAATGGGAGGAAGCAATGAGGTCCCACCCTCTCCTTCCATTTTCCTCCCCCTCTTCCTTCACTGGGGCAAGGCAAAGAGGGGATCACTTACCCTCAATGATCTCCTTTACAGCCTGAGACAGCACCCCTTCCACCAAGGCCTCAGTGTTTGTGGATGGCCCAGGAGCCTGGGTCGGTGGCTGCCTGCGATGGCCATTCTGGATCAAAGGGATGACGAGTTCCTTGGGGGTTTCTGAGGGCTTCACACTGATGTGGACACAGAGATGTGAAGTTGGGAGAGTAGCATTGTCAGTGGGTTCTGAGCCACACTCCTCCCTTCAGAGGAAACACAAGAGCCACACTCACCCCCAGCTGGAGGGACCACACCCTCGCTCTCATGTCATGTATCTAATGGTGTTTTCTTTAGATTCTCTCCCCCACCCCCAACTCTTAAATATCAGTGCCTTTGAGGAATCAGCCTTCAGTCCTGGAACCTCTGCTCAGCCCAAGACCCACTTCCGTGGCTTTCACAATGACTCACAAGTCACCATCTTCAGCCCAGACTCTCCCCAGGTCCAGGCTCCACACCAACCCCTGGATGGCTTATTCTCTTCTGGAAGTCTCTCCCTCCAACTCTCCTTTCCGCATTAAGCTGATGATGGCCTCCCCAAAACTCCATCTGCCACTCCACCCCATTCCCTATACTGGAGAAGCTCCACCGCTTCAGCTGAGAAACTAGGGGTCCTGTCATTCTCCACTCCTTTCCTTGTCTCAAAACGCACACATCTCAAGGCCCCCAAGTGCTAAAGACACACCCTCTCAGGAATACATCCTCTTTTCTCAAACGCCCTGGCTGTCAGGTCCAATTTCCCCACCTCCCCTGTTACACACTCCCGCCTTCTCGCCTCCACGAATTTCCTCAGGCTGTGCTCCAAAGGTTTGGTGGCCGCTGCCACCAAAACAATCAACTCAGATTCCACCCTCCCGCTTGAACCCACCGAACCTAATTCCAAGGGATGAAAGACACGGCGCTTCACCTCTGCAGCTCCCTCCCTTCCACGGTCTTTAAGAAATCCTTCTCCTCCGGAGCCGCACTCGCGTCGTCTCCCGGATCCGCCAGCCGTCTCCTGGCGGACGTGCGACTGAAGCTGAATGAAATTGGGGCAGCAGAGGCTCCCGCGGGTCGCAAAGTACCGTCTTCAGCGTCCGCCATCTTGCCCCTCTTTCCAGGCGAGTGTGCTGCTTTCTGGGAAGTTTAGTTTGGGCTCAGTTTGACCGGGGCCAGACGACGGGCTTTAGAACTACCTTTCCCAGAAAACACTGCGGCATCGACTGGCGTACGTGGAACAGGGGCCTTAAGAAGTAATTGTTGCTGTTCTTCATAGGGGCGCGTCGCGCCAATCATATAGGAATATGTGGTTCTTGGGGGTATTCATTCTTTCATTCAGGTAGTCAACAAGTAGTTATTAATCGCCGTGCCCTACTGGTATGGGAAGTGTAGATAAAAATACATCATTTAAGAAAAAAATCTGAGTCAGTTGTGTACAATAACAAATAGACATGTAAATGGTGCCTACTGATGCCAGATTTAATACACCACAAGCTCTGGATTCAAATATTAATAAAATAGACCTCCTCCTTTCTAGAGGATCATAGTCCAGTAGGGAACAATGACCTAAACAGATATTAAAAGTATATATACATGTGTGCCTGGAAGGCTCAGATGGTTAAGCATCCCACTCTGGATCCCAGCTCAGGTCTTGATCTCAGGATCCGGAGTTCCAGCCCCACGTTGGGTTCCGCGCTGGGTATGAAGACTACTTAAAAAAATACACATACATACAGTTGACCCTTGAATAATGCAGGGGTTAGGGGATCCAATCCCCTGCCCCCACAGTTGAAAATTTACAAATAACTTATGATTCCTCAAAAACTTAACTACTAATACCCTACTGTTGACTGGAAACCTTAATGATAACCTAAGCAGTAGAGTTACACATATTTTGTATGTTACATGTATTATATACTGTATTTTTTATACCGTATTCTTAAGAGTAAGCTAAAGAAAAAAATGAAAATGTTATTCAGAAAATCATAAGGAGGAGTGCCGGGGTGGCTCAGATGGTTAAGCATCTGACTCGATCTCAGTTCAGGTCATGATCTCAGGCTTGTGGGTTCAAGCCCTGCATGGGGCTCTGTGCTATCCGTGCAGAGCCTACTTGGGATTCACTCTCTCCCTCCCTCTCTCTCTCTCTGCCCTCCCCCACTCTCACTTGCTCTATCTCAAAATAAATAAACAAAAAAATTATAAGGAAGAAAAAATATATTTATAATACTATACTGTATTTATTGAGAAAAATCCTGGTATAAATGGACACGTGCAGTTCAAACCCATGTTGTTCAAGGGTCAACTGTAGTTCTTACTGTTACCCAAAACTGGGTTCACCTTTTGGTAGAAATGGAGCCAAAAGACTCATCCAAGCAAAGAATAGGAAAAGGAAGAGTTTTACTTGCAACAAATAAAGGAGAACACTGGGGATATCTCTCAAAGCAGTGTCTCCTTCAACAATAAAAATGGGTAAGTTTCAAGCTAAAAGTGCATATATATTCATGGAAGGGTTTGCAAAATTGGGAATTCAGCATGGAATTGGAGCAAAGGTCATCTTAAGGCAACTGAGACCAGGTCTCAAGTTAATTGAAGTCAGGAGAGCTGGTCAGCATCATCAATTCTCTGGCTCCAGTTGGTCCGGTATTTGAGTGCTCAAAGGGATTTAAATCCTGCAAAGAAGACTCAAGAATATGTGTCAGGTCAACCTTTACTTTTGAATCAGAAATGGAAGTTTTACCACTGATTTATTGTTGCCGATATGATTAGGCTATCTTCTGGCCTGATAGTGTCTCTTTGTTGTCACATTCTTTTGTTTCCTTCAAATCATTATCTACTGAAATCTATTCTTCTGCAATTTCAACACATCTCAGGAAGTTCTACAAGAAATGTGCAAGTAGTGCTTGTCAGGCAAAAATTGCAAGATGAGCAAGAGTCTAAAATGAGTTTTCTTTCTTTTTTTAAGTTTATTTTTTTATGAGATAAAGAGAGAGAACCAGCGAGGGGGGGGGGTCAGAGGATCCAAAAGTGGGCTTTATGCTCACAGCAGTCAGCCCAATGTGGGGCTCGAACTCAGGAACCGTAAGACCATGACCTGAGCAGAAGCCAGATGTTTAACTGACTGAGCCATGCAGGCACCTCTAAAGTGACTTTTCTTATGTCAAGAAATTTATGCCTCATCTTTCTTTTTCCAGGGATCACAAATTATTTCTGCTTATACTACCAACATTAAATATGTTGTGAGAGCCACGTTCTAAGGCTTTGAAAGATTAATGGGACAGATTCCTTTTATGTAGGACCTTAAAGAGAGAGAAGAGAAATTGAAAGGGCCCCATGAAGGGCTGTTTTTTGAAGGACTGCTTTTTTGCCCATTTCCCTGCTTCTCTTCTTGCTAGGACCAGCACACCTGCCTTACACATTCCTTATAATACAAATAATGTATGTCCTCCTTGTAAGAATGAAGGAGTTAATGGTTTCTTTGGAACCTTCCAGCACAATAGAAAACTTCTAAGGAATGAGTGAGTGAGGCCATCATGTGTGTATTCCAGACCACCGGTGCTAGAAATCTCAATTTTAAGACCCCCTAGCACCAAAGAATAAGTGACTTATGGAGGACACGTGGACCATTCTCCCTGTTCTGTCCAGTTCCTCGATGCCTGAGAGGACACTTACATCAGACCACAATCCTCAGTAAAAACCCCAGACACCAAGCAAAGACAAGACTCTCTCCTTTCCTGAGTCTCCCAGACACTCTGCCTGTATCTGTACTCTCTCTGTATCTTTAATAAATTCTGCTCTTACTTCTTCTTGGCTCACATTTGATTTTTATGCTGCGTGAAGCCAAGGACCCTCTTGGCTGGTCCTGCGGGACCCCCTCTGGGTCCTCGGACCCAGCCTGCCTTCATCATAAGAGTTTATAAAGTAGAAGAGTGATACTGAAATAGCCACCAGAAATAATACCACAGATGTGCTAAAAATTCATCCCAAGGATATCATTAAAGATGTGCGAAAAGATTTTTTTAAGTTTATTTAAGAAATCTCTACATCCATGGGGCACCTGAGTACCTCAGTTGGTTAAGTGTCGGACTTCAGCTCAGGTCATGATCTTAAAGTCTGTGGGTTCGAGCCTTGTGTCAGGCTCTGTGCTGACAGCGCAGAGCCTGGAGTCTGCTTCAGATTCTGTGTCTCCCTCTCTCTCTCTCTCTCTGCCCCTCCCCAACTCACACTCTGTTTCTCTCTCTCTCTCTCTCTCTCTCTCTCTCTCTCAAAAATAAACATTAAAAAAAAATCTCTACATCCAACGTGGAGCTCAAACTTATGACCCTGACATCAAGAGTCACCTGCTCTTCTGACTGAGCCAGCCAGGAGCCCAATGAAAAGATTTTTATGTCAGATTCATCATGGTATTATTTATTGTAGCAAAAGATTGAAGACCACTTAAAGGACAACAGAAGGAGACTGGGTAAATGAATTATAGCACATTTCTTGCATGGAACACATATACTAAAACATTTAAATGTGAAGCTATAAATATACTTAAATGAAAGTGAAATGTTTGGTAAGTAGAATAATGTGCTGGGTCAGAGGATGGTTTGGAAAACACAAACCACAATAATCAATCTCATGGCCATGTTTCCAGGCTTAGAATCCCTGGGCATCCTTAAAGATACCTAGCAGATAAAGACTACAAAGCAACTTTTATAAATGTCGATTTAAATAAAGAGGTAAACTGATGCAAGTTCAACAAGATGAGTTTATTTGGGAATAGCAAAGATTGCAATTCTGGACACCCAAACTGTAGCAAGCTACAGATAAAACCCGAATTACAATTCTTCTCCTATTCCCAAATAAATTCATCTTTCTGAGCTTGCCTCGGTTTACCTCTGTATTTAGGTTGACATTCCTTGGAGTCAGAAGTGGGATCCAAAGGAGATGACCCCAGAAGAATGATGATCCAGGGAATCATGTGAGGTACCTGTCCCAAGCACCTTTCACTCATGGCTTCTGTCAGTCCAGACCTACTTCTCTTGGGTGAGTCTCCTCTAGGATTCTGAGCTCCCTGCCTTTGGTTAACATTTCTGACTTTATTCAAGATCTGTTTAAAAACTATCATTTTTTGGTGAGTACTTGTTTCTCTTAGTGAATACTAGTTTGTTTGGTGAATACTTCTTTGTTTTATTATTGGAAGCACACCAAAATGTTGGTATAGTTCCTTTGGAATTCTTGGGACTGTTAAAAATAAAGCTACACATAAGCCCAAGGTGGAGTCACTTGCCTTCCAAGTTGCAATTAATTGCAACTTCAACCTCTCCAAGAGTGGAATTTTAAACCAATCAATCTGGAATGTTCTGGTCTGCACCAAAGAGGTAATCTGTCACTTGGGGCCCTCTCATTCCCAAAGGAAGATCAGGTAATCTGCATGATAAGAACCACCCCACCCCTCATCCCACATTTTCTTCAGAGGGGAAGTGAATTTACCTAAAACAATACTTTATTTTCTTTTGCTTTTTTTCACTTTTTTTGCCCAATCCTCCTTCCTATAAAAACTTGCCATTTTGTATAACTCCTAGCAAACCTCCACTCTACAGTTTATGAATTGTTTAATAAAACCGACTAAATCTTCAAATTTACTCAGTTAAATGTTTGCTCTTTAGCAGGTATTAGAACTATTAAACAAGCTTGGCAAGTTTACAGAATAGAAGATCAATATACAAAAATCAATTGTTTCCATAGACAAAATAAAGATGCAATTAAAATATTCCATTTACAAGAGCCTCAAAATAATAAAATACCTAGGAATAGATGTATCAAAAAAAGTGTAAAAACTGTACTGTGAAAGCTACAAAACATTGTTGAAAAAAACTTAAAAAGACCTAAGTTATGAAAATACATGCAATACTGAGTCAGAGCCTGTGGGGATTCTCAGCCTTGACCTGTTGGGTACTCTCCTGCAGCTTCCAGCCTCCTCTGCCATCCTCTCCCTTAATCTGTGCCCCCAAATTCATTAAGGAAGTTTCTAGCGCCATGGACTGTTGAAGCTCCCCCAAAGTATCCACAGGTTTTTCACACTTTTCTGTATTTGCCACCCTAGGAACTCTGTATGAGAAGCAAGAGGGTCTTGGGACAAATGACTATTGAAGACATTACTGTCCTTACAATACAGCATACTAAAGGCTGGGATAAGGAAGCGGCTAAGAAAGCTGTAGTGACTCTCCATAGAAAATACAAAGGCCCAAGCCGCTAAATTTACATTCTAGCCTTATCTCTTCCAACTTACACTCAGGCTCGACCACAATTTAATTACCTAGGCAGTGCCCAATCAAAGCAATTCTCCAGGTGCCACCCACAAGAATACGTACCCTTATACGCCCCTTCTTAAGTAATCCTGGGCCCAGCTAATAGAATAAGGCTCCAGACTTTCCTACGGCCCTCTAATACACACGAAGATCTCAGATCTCGCTCCTCATATTAACACCCTCAGGCCCTCCCTGGAGGGTGCAATTCCAAGATTGGGCTCCTGAACTTTCCAGGCTCCGCCCTCTAACTGGCCTATGAACTTCAACCCATTCCTGACATTTCGAGTCCCGCCCCTTCGCGCTTGTAGGCTCCACCCCCTAGAGTGGCCTTCCAGGACCGCCCCTTAGCCAAGTGCCCGCCCCCAACGCTCTCCAGGACCCACCTTCTCAGAAATGCCATTCAAAGCCCCACCGACAGGGATAACCAATCCGGCCCGCACTCACAACTAGCCATGCAACATTCACCTACTGCAGTAACCTTCCCAGTGTCACCTCCTGGAGGAATATTCTAGGATCACGTCAGGGCTCCCCCGTCTCGCAGCTCCCTCCGAGCCCCGCCCCACCAGTCCCCCCAGGGGAGCATTGGCCCCACCCAGGGGAGCAACCAACCATCCCGGGTCCGCTACGTCAGAATCCGGCTCCAGTCAGACCCCGCCCCCTGAGAGGCCCCGCCCCGCCCCCGACACGCACCGGCCTTGGGGCGCAGGCGCAATGTGGCGCTCGTCCTGCGTACCAGCGCCGCCACGTCGGCCGCAGCTCGGGCCGCCAGGGGGCGCGCGTCCAGCCGCGCCAGGAGCTGCCGGGCTCTGGGTCCCGCGGGCAGGGAAAGGCCCCGGCCTGCGCGGGTGAAAGGAACAGGTCAGCGCCCGCCGGAGCCTCGGCCAACCCCCACGCTCCCCGACGTCCGAAGACCTAGAATGCCCCTCAAGATCTTCAGAGCCCCCCGACCACTCGCTCGATAGTTCCGAAGGTCGCCCACTGCCCCTCTCGACTCCCGCGACCCCCAGACCATCGCGAGTATGCCGGTGGACCCCCGCCTGCCCCCACCATAATCCTGGAGACAGCTATTTGGCCGAATTATTCCCGGACCCTTCCGAACATCTTGGGACTATCTCTGGAGGTCTCCGACTGCCCCTTCATAAGCCCGGATTCCAAACTCTTTCTGCACGATATCGAGAGGGACCCCGATTTCTCCAGGTGCCCCGACAGAACAGGGTCGGCCGCCGCTGCGGCCCCGGCACCCCCGGTTCCCCTTCCAGATATCCAGGTATCCAGATACCCTGATGGCCCACGTAGTCCCAGATTGCCCCTCCATTTATCCCAGAGGCTTCCCGCCTAACGCCCCCACCCCCGCAATTCACTACAGACCCTGAGGGCCCAGGTGTCCCCAGTGACCCGGGCAGACCCCTGTGGCACAACTCCCCGGAGACTCCTGAGAGCCCCCGGGTCTGGTACACGGCCCCGCGGTGCGGATGCGGGTGCGGGTACGGGTGCAGGTCGGAGACCTGGAGCCCAGCCCGGGTCGCCGGGCCCCCCTGCTCGCCGCCACCGCCACCGCCACTAGGGCGCCTGGGCTGCTTTGTTTACTACCTGTCGGAAGGAAAAGGTGAGGAGCAGACAGGCGGGGCGAGGGGTGGCAGGGACGCGCCCAGTTCCTCCTCACCCTCCCGTACCTCCTCTGCTCCCCCTAGGGTCCGTGACGCCCCCCGCGTGCGGCTCCATGACCCGAAGTCGGTCGGGTGGACGCACGGCCGCCAGCGACGCGTTTGGAGCTCCTGGGCGCGCTCACCTGGCGGCCCGCCAGAGCCTGGGCGCCGCTGTAGCCGGCTGGTCCCGTGCCCGGCGACCTGACCCGCGCAGTCACCTACCTGGCGACAGGCAAGGAGGCCTGGCTGTGGGAGGCAGCGTGAGCGCTTGGCCTCCCTCTACCTCAGGCGCCCCCTCTGCTCTCCCAGGACCCTGGGCTGTGCTCCTTTTCCCACCCAGGAGAGGCTTTATTCCGTGAGCGAGAAGGGGAAGTCGAGGCCCAGAAAAGTTAAGGTCCCCGCCCCAGCTCTGACAACTAAACACGGGGGTGCAGAAGTGGAACCCACGTTTACCAGGGAACTCTGCAGCCTCCAGCAGAGCTTTGCTCCTGGTAGTTACTCGGTACATTTGCAGTGAACGTTGGCCTGAGCCAGGACCTACTTGGGAACTGGAAGAGTCTGTTGAGCTGGGCAGGGGGTAGCCCTTGAGGAGACTTGGGTACCACGGGAGGGTTTGGGGCCCTGAGCATGATAGGGCTGGGAGACTCAAGAAGCCGGGAAGGGCAGGTGCCCTGGAGAGTGGAGGGGTGGTAGGGGTCTGAAGTTGAGGAGGCTTTGAAGGCCCCCCTGTTGGGAGGGGACACCAGCCAATGAGAGGTGAGAAATGAGGCCTCTCTTAGGTATTAAAAGTGGGGGCAGCCTGGGGACAGAGGTCCGGGGGGGGGCACTTGGGCACAGTGCTACTGTAGTGGAAGGAGGAATGGGGTGTAATGAGAGACAGTCTGTGACAACCACTTTGTGGAGGAAGAAACTGAGGGGCACAGGGGCTCAGACACCTGTCCAGGGCCCTACAGCCGGCCAGTCTCAAGAAGCTTACCCCCAACATGCACTGTTTCTGTGACTTTCACTATAAGCTGTGGACACACTGTGTCCTGATGCTCATTCTGGGTGGCCGGGCAGCCTCTCTGGGCCACCTTTCCGGGTCTCTGTGGTGTCATAGGTGAGAGGGGCGGAATGGTCCCTGCTTTCCTTCCTCCTGGAATGTTGTGGCCCTCCCACCTCTGATCTGACCTTGTCTGAAGGGAAATACACTGGACCTTGTTGATTGACTTTCCCTGCCCTAGTTGAAACTTCAAGCAGTAAAGATGGAAAGCACAGCTTTCAATATGGGGCTCATGGCTCTGGGAACTGGTGATTGGTGTAGAGGGGTGATTACATTCTGCAAAAAGAGAGCTTCAGGCTGTGTGGATTGGTGGACAGGAGGTTTTTCAGGGTTTGTGCACTCTTGTAAGGCGAGGCTGGGGGGGGGGTGATGAGGGGAGGCTTTCAGGCATTGACAGCCTCAATGCTTTGGAAATGGGTCATGGAACTTGCCAAGTGGATGGGGGTTCCAGGGTCTAGTAATGAGAAAAGCTTCCAGAGTAGGAGTTGCTCAGTTTTGGGTGACTGTGGGAAAGAATAGGATGTCTAGGGGCATCCAGGTCATGATCTCACAGTTTGGGAGTTTGAGCCTGGCATCCAGCTCTGGGCTGATGGTACAGAGTCTGCTTGAGATTCTGTCTGTCCTTCTCTCTGCCCCTCCCCTAATCAAAATAAATAAGTAAACATTAAAAAAAGAATGGGTGTCCATGGAGGCCTCTGGGATTAACTGTAATGGCAGGGGCCCTGGGTGTTGAGTGGGGGTTCACTGAGAGCTGAAGCCAGCAGGGCCACAAATCTGGGGACACAGTCAAAGATTGAGTTGAGGGGCACCTGGGTGGCGCAGTCGGTTAAGCGTCCGACTTCAGCCAGGTCACGATCTCGCGGTCCGCGAGTTCGAGCCCCGCGTCGGGCTCTGGGCTGATGGCTCAGAGCCTGGAGCCTGTTTCCGATTCGGTGTCTCCCTCTCTCTCTGCCCCTCCCCCGTTCATGCTCTGTCTCTCTCTGTCCCAAAAATAAATAAACGTTGAAAAAAAAATTAAAAAAAAAAAAAGAAAGATTGAGTTGAAGCAACAGTTCTTAGGTCATTGAGGATGTTGGCAGGGTTGTGGGGTGGTGGAACCCTAGTGACTGCTTCATCCAGAGCCTCAGTTTACCCCTCTGGGAAGTGAGGGTAATGAGATGTGCATTGTAACATTTTCAAGGGATTAGGAATAAAGCTTCCAAATCACCTGCATTGTGTCCAGCTAAGCTATGTGGTAGCAGTCCTGGTGCTTATCTTTAATCAAAATTGATTTTTTTGAGAGAGAGAGAGAGAGAGAGAGGGCTCATCAGCTCACCCGATGTGGGACTCAAACCCAGGAACCATGAGGTCATGACCTGAGCAGAAGTCAGATGCTTAACCGACTGAGCCACCCAGGCACTCCTAATCAATCAGAGTGGACAGAGCCAAACCCCTTCTCAGTCCTGTTTCAATGTGGTTTAAACCAATGCTTTTCCTAGCCTTGTCCACTCATGAATATAAACCTATTGCCCCTTTTCACCTCATCTCATTCATGGATTTAAGTCAATTCTTCTCATAGCCCCACCCAATTCTCAACAATTTAATCAAGCCTTTTTTTTCTTTTTTTAGTGGATTGAGGTTTAACTGACAAAATGTGATTAGTTTTTTTTTTCTAATTTTTTTTTCAACGTTTATTTATTTTTGGGACAGAGAGAGACAGAGCATGAACAGGCAAGGGGCAGAGAGAGAGGGAGACACAGAATCGGAAACAGGCTCCAGGCTCTGAGCCATCAGCCCAGAGCCCGACGCGGGGCTGGAACTCATGGACCGCGAGATCGTGACCTGGCTGAAGTCGGACGCTTAACCGACTGCGCCACCCAGGCGCCCCAATGTGATTAGTTTTTAACTATGTTTACATCTCTGATACTATTACAATCAAGATAGTAAACATAATCCTCACTGCCAAAAGTTATCTCTTGCTGCCTAGTAATTCTCTTTCCTGTGTCCTGCTCTTGCCAGCCACTGATTTATTCTATCGCTGTACGTCAGTTTGCATTTTTTCTAGATTTTTCTTTATTTTTTTTTTCTTTTTAAGTAGGCTTCGTGTACAGCATGGAGCCCAACGTGGGACTTGAACTCATTACCCTGAGATCAAGACCTGAGCTGAGATCAAAAGTCAAATGCTTGACTGATGGAAGCACCCAGGCAGCCCTAGATTTTTTTAAATTAAAGAATAGCTGACATACAATATTCCATTAGTTTCAGGTATACAACATAGTGATTGCTTACCACAAGAGTAGCAACCATCTGTCACCATAGAACACTGTTACAACACCATTGACTGTATTCCCTATGCTGTACCTTTCACCCCATGACTTTGTTCCATAACTGGAAGCCTGTATCTTCCACTGCCCTTCGCCTATTTTGCCCATCCCCCCACCCCATCCCCTCAAGCAACCACCAGCTTGTTCTCTGTTTTTATGGGTCTGTTTCTGCTTTTTGTGTTTGTTCGTTTGTTTTGTTTTGTTTTTTAGATTCCACATATAACTGGAATCTAGATTTCTATATAATGGAATAATATAGTATGTACTCTTTTTTTGGGAGTATATCTGGCTTCTTTCACTTAGCTGGGTTATTTTGAGATATTTCAAAAGTGCAGAAATAGAGGCACCTGGGCGGCTCAGTCAGTTGAGCATTCGACTTCAGTTCAGGTCATGATCTCCTGGTTGGTGAGTTGGAGCTCTGCATTGGGCTCACTGATGTCAGTGCAGAGCCTGATTGGGATCCTCTGTCCCCCTCTCTCTGCCCTTCCCCCACTTGCACTCTCTCTCTTTCACTGTCTCTCTCTCAAAAATAAATAATAACATTAATTTTTTAAGTTCAGAAATAACAAGTAAAACCAATCATGAAAGTAGTAATTAGTAAAACTTTATTTATTTTTTTAATTTTTTTTAACGTTTATTTATTTTTGAGACAGGGAGAGACAGAGCATGAACGGGGGAGGGTCAGAGAGAGGGAGACACAGAATCTGAAACAGGCTCCAGGCTCTGAGCTGTCAGCACAGAGCCCGACGCGGGGCTCGAACTCATGGACCGTGAGATCATGACCTGAGCCGAAGTCGGCCGCCCAACCGACTGAGCCACCCAGGCGCCCCGTAAAACTTTATTTTTAAAAAATGTAATGTTTATTTATTTTTGAGAGAGAGAGAGAGGAAGAGAGAGAGAGAGAGAGTGGGGGAGGGGCAGAAAGAGAGGGAGACACAGAATCTGAAGCAGGCTCCAGGCTCTGAGCTGTCAGTACAGAGCCCGATATGGGGCTTGAATTCAAGAACCAAAAGATCATGAACTGAGCCGCAGTTGGCGGCTTAACCAACTGAGCCACCCAGGTGCCCCTAGTAAAATCTTATTGTGCACACACCAAGAAAATAATTGGTAAACAAGGAACACTCAGATCAAAACATGGAATGAAGCTCAGGGGTATATAGTTATAAAGCAGTTTATACAGTAAGAAAGTGGTGACTGTTTATTCTTCACAACGATTTGCTATAATATTAGAATTTTCTTCAGTGATAGGGAATTGGTCAGTGGTTACTGCATATCAACCTTGGGAAACAATTTTTTTTTGTTTATGATTTCCAGAAGCATAAGCAAGAAATGACCCAAGTCAAATTAGCCTTGCAAGAAAAGTTAAACTTTGTTTGTATGACCAAACTGGTTTTGTTTCCTCCGCAAATTTTCTAAGCTGTTCCCTGTTTGGTTTTTATTCTAACATATCCATCAAAATTTTTCATTCTTTTTTATTGCAGAGTAATATTCCACTACGTAAATATTCCACAGTTTGTTGATCCACTCATCTGTTGATGGATATTTGGGTTGTTTTCAGTTTTTGGCTATTAATGAATATTATGGGCTGAATCGTATTGCCCCAAAATTCATATGTTGAAGCCTTAACCCCCAATGTGATTGTATCTGGAGATAGTCTTTAGGAGGTGATTAAGGTTAAATGATATCATAACAGTGAGGTTCTAATATGATAGGATTGAGGCCTTATAAGAAGAGGGAGAGAGGGGAGCCTGGGTGGCTCAGTTGGTTGAGCATCCGACTTCAGCTCAGGTCATGATCTCATAGTCCGTGAGTTTGAGCCCCGCGTTGGGCTCTGTGCTGACAGCTCAGAGCCTGGAACCTGCTTCAGATTCTGTGTCTCCCTCTATCTCTGACCTTTCCTTGCTTGCTCTCTGTCTCTCTCAAAAATAAACATTAACGATTTTTTAAAAAGAAGAGGGAGAGAGCCTCTCTCTCTCTCTTTCCCTGTCTCTCCCTCCCCCCCCCCCCCATGTGAAGATATAGGTAGAAGGTGGTCATTTGCAAGCCAGGAAGAGAGCTTTTATTGGATAGCACTTTGATCTTGGACTTCAGAGCCTCCAGAACTTCAAGAAATTAGTATCTGTAGTTTAAGCCACCTAGTGTATAGTATTTTGTTATGCCAGCCTGAGATGACTTAAGACAACAAATAAAGAGGCTTTGAATATTCATATACAAGTCTTTGTATAGATACATTCTTCCATTTCTTTTAGGTAAATACCTGCAAAGAGAATGGCTGGATCATGTATATGTTCAACTTAAGATACTGCCAAACTGTTTTCTAGAGATGCTATATCATTTTACATTTCTATCAGTAACATATGAGAGCTCCATTTCCTCCATATATTCTCCAACATTTGGTATGATCAGACTTTTTAACTGTACACAGTGGTATTTCATCATGATTTTAACCTGCATTACCCTAATGACTAATAATATTGAACACTGTTTACATGATTATTTGCCATCTATATATATTCTTTGATGAAGTTTATGTTCAAATATTTTGCCTATTTTTTATGGCATTGATTGTTTTATTATTAAATTTGGGGCATTATGTGTATATTGTAGATACAATCCTTCATCAGATGAGTGATTTGCACTGTCTTTTGAAAGGCAAAAGTTTTGAATTTTGGTGCAGTCCAATTTATCCATTGGTTCCTTTATGGATTGTGTTTTTGACATCCTATCTAAGTAACCTTTGCCTAACACAAGGTCACAAAGGTTTTCTCCTATGCTTGCTTCTAGAAATTGTATAGTTTTAGGTTTTACATTTAGGTCTATGATCTATTTTGAATTACACCACTTTATGTAAACAAGTGTGTTTCAAAATTATTTTTTTATAATTTTATTTAATTTGAGAGAGAGTGAGCGATCAGGGGAGAGGGGCAGAAGGAGAGCGAGTGAGCGAGAGAATCTTTAGGCAGGCTCCACGCTCAGTGCAGAGCCTGAAGGGGGGGCTCCATCCCACCAACCTAGGATCATGACCTGAGCCAAAACCTAGCTGGATGCTCAACCAACAGAGCCACCCAGGCACTCCTCAAAAAATTTTTTTGTATGTGTATCCAATTTATACCCAACTGCTATAGCACCATATGTTTAAAATATACTCCTTTACCCAGAGACAAATCTTTTATTCTTTTGTTGAAAATCAGTTGTCCTTATATGTCTGGATCTCGTTGCAGACTTTCTATGCTTTCCCATTGATCTATTTGTCTATTTTGTTACCAATATTATACTGTCTTTATTATTGTATGTCTGTAATAAATCTGAAGTGAAATATTGTAAGTACTCTGATTTTCTGTTTATTCAAAATTGTTATGTTCTTTGAATTTCCATATGAATTTTAGTCAGTTTGCTAATTTCAAAAAAAACTGCAAGGATTTTTATTGGAATTTGGACTGATGAATCTATAGATTAACTTTGGGAGAATTGACATCTTAACAGTATTGAGTCTTAGGACCCCTGAACATGATATATTTCCCATTTATTAAGGTCTTCTTTATTAAATATTTTAAATAGCTCATAATTTTCAGTGTCCATGTCTTACACGTTTCTGTCAATTTTATCTCCAAATACTATATATATTAGATGGTATTGTAAATGGTATTTTATTGTTTCAACTTCCAACAGATTATTGCCTATATAGAAATACAAATGATTTTTCTTTATTAATCTTGTGTTCTCTAACCTTGCTAAACTAATTTATTAGTACTGGTAGATTTTTGGAGATTCCACCTGATTTTCTACATAAATAATCATGCCTGAATAAAGATAGTTTTACTTCTTTTGATCTGTATGTTGTTTATTTCTTCTTGTCTTATTGCACTGGCTATGACCTCCAGTACAATGTTGAACAAAAGATCCATGTCTTGTTCTTCATCTTACAGGAAAGCAATCAATCTTTTACCATAATCATTCCTCTCATAGCCACACCCAATTCATAAATCTAAAGCAATCCCCTCTTAATCCCACTCCAGCATAATTAATGTTGATTACTACAAGATGTGGTGGACCAATCCCATTTTAGACATCCCCATAATGAATTTATGCCAAAATCCTTTTAGGCCCCATCTCATTGATGGATTTAAGCCATTTACCTCTCTTAGGTTCACTCTATTCATGGATTTAAACCAATCTCCATCTTATTTTATTTTAAAATTTTTTTCTCATGTTTATTTATTTTTGACACAGAAACAGCACAAGCAGGGGAGGGGAAGAGAGAGAGGGAGACAGAATTGGAAGCAGACTCCAGGCTTTGAGCTGTCAGCACAGAACCCGATGTAGGGCTCGAACTCACGAACTGCGAGATCATGACTGGAGACGAGGCTGGCCGCCTAACCAACTGAGCCACCCAGCCACCCCAAACCAATCCCCATTTTAATTTTTTTTTTTTTTCAACCTTTATTTATTTTTGGGACAGAGAGAGACAGAGCATGAACGGGGGAGGGGCAGAGAGAGAGGGAGACACAGAATCGGAAACAGGCTCCAGGCTCCAGGCTCTGAGCCATCAGCCCAGAGCCCGACGCGGGGCTCGAACTCCCGGACCGCGAGATCGTGACCTGGCTGAAGTCGGACGCTTAACCGACTGCGCCACCCAGGCGCCCCAACCAATCCCCATTTTAGCACTGCATTCCTGGATTTGAGTAGAACTCCCTCATAGCCACACTGCATAAAATTATTTAAATCAATGTCCTTCTTGACGCTGTCACATTCTAAGAGTTAAGACCATTTCCCCTGTTAAAGCTCCTTTTGTTCAGGGACTTAAGAAATCCTCTCTTCAAGTCCAGGCCACATTAATGTTTTTTTTTTTTTTTTTATTATCTCCATTTTGGCCCCACACTTTTCTTGGATTTAGGCTCCATAAATCTACCTCATAAATCCTACCCATTCACTGATTTGAGCCTCATCCCTTCATTGCCAATTTCCTGGATCTAAGCTTAAAAACCTCCCCATCTTTAAATATTTCAGTCCTGCCCCATCCATGGATACAGAAACTCTGTACCTAATTAACAGTAACACCCTATTCCCCCTTCCCCCCAGATACTACATTCAGTCTGTATAAGTTAGCATATTCTAAGTGCCTCATCTAAGTGGAATCAAACACTATTTGCCCTTTTGTGCCTGGCTTATTTCACTCAACATAATGTCCTCAAGGTTCATTCATGCTGTAGCATGTGTCAGAATTTCATTCCTATTTAAGGCTGAGTAATATTCTATTGTATATTTATACTACATTTTGCTTATCCATTTATCCCTCAATGGACATTTGGATTCTTTCCACCTTTTGGCTATTGGGAATAGTGCTACTATGAACATTCGTGCACACATATCTATTTGATTCTCTGCTATCATTTCTCTTGGGTACGTATCTAGGAGTGGAACTGCTGAATCATAACTGCTGAATCACAAGTTAAATATAGTAAGACTACATTTAACTTTTTGAGGAACCACCAAACTGTCTTCCACAGTGGCTGCACCATTTTACATTTCCACCATGATGCACAAAGGTACTAACTTGTCCACATCCTGGCCAGCACTTGTTCTTTTCCATTATCCTGATAGTAGCTACTCTAGTGGGTGTGAGGTGGCATCCCATTGAGGTTAGGGTGAGCTGATTCCCCCCCCCCATATACCAGATTCCATTCTTTCCCATTTAATTTGAAGTGCCACCTATACATTATGTATCAAGTTCCTGTATATACTTATTTCTAAAACCCCAATTTCTGGGGTACCTGGGTGGCTCAGTCAGTTGAGTGTCGCTTGGTGTCGGCTCAGGTCATGATCCCAGGGTGGTGGGATGGAGTTCTGCATCAACTCAGGGTTGAGCCTGCTTGGAATTCTCCCTCTCTCTCTCTCTCTTCCTCTGCACCTTGTCTTGGGTCACACATATGCTCTCTCTCTCTCTCTCAAATATAAGTAAATAAATACATAAAAAATAAAACCCCAATTTCTCATTGAGGAGTTTGCCTAATTCACTCCCAGTTCAACACTTTCTATTACTATGTCTTTGTAGCATGTCAAATTTTGAAATCTATGTGCTCCCCTTTTGTTTCTGAGGTTGACCAGGCCAACCCACAACATTTGTGAGTCCTAGGGGAAGAATAAAAGCGGAGGCCCACATACTATAAGGCCAAAAATCTAAAAGTAAAAAATTGAGGTAATTATTAAATAAAATTTGATGTACCCTCCTACTTTGCGAAATACGTTTCCATGCAAACCTAGAAGAGAGGCAGGTCCCAGACCTGACCACACTGTGTTGTCAATGTCTGTCTGCGTAGGCATCCAGTAGGGCCTCTTCCTCCAGAGATGGCTCCTGCTAATGGCAGCACCAGGGCAGTTTCAGTTCCATGTACCCAACTGTTCCTGCACCACAGTGGCGGAGTGGGGGGGGGGGGCAAGCTCTGACCAGGTGGTAGAAAATGTCCACAGAATACATAAACTAATGAAAATTCTACAGAGAACTGTACTATAGAGGGTCTCAACCTTCCCCTACACAACACCAGACCCACGTTGAGTCAGATGTGGGCAAAGAACCCAGTATAGGGAGACAGAGGCCCATATAGGACAGTGAGTCCAGTGACCAGCACTGCCCTGCAGGATTGGGGAATTCCCCAAGGGGAGTTCAAGGGGACAGGGACCCGGAAGAGAGAGTAGAGTGGGAAGGCTTCCCAGGGAAGGAGATGACATGGGAGCCTAGGGATCAGCCTTGGTTTTTTTCTCCCTAATCCAGTGCTCCTGAGAAGACGCAGGAAAAGATATCAGCCTAGACTCTTCCTCACAGACAAAAGCACATTAGTTTACAGTTCTACATATTCAACCAATCATCCATTTTCTGCAATGAACATATGCTCTTTCTTTTCAGAAAAGGATGAATGGATTGTTGAAGCCTTAAAACTGGGCCTTGATAACATGAAGTTCTTTTCCAGGTGGACAAGATTCGGAAGGGCTCCAATACACAGGAAACAGCATGGCAAAGGCAGGAGGGTGGGGAAAACCGTGCACATATTTGGGGAACGGTGACAGCCCCATGTGGTATGCACAAGAACAAGGCAGAGCAGTGAATAAAGTCCAGTGTATTTCCCTTCAGACAAGGTCAGATCAGAGGTGGGAGGGCCACAACATTCCAGGAGGAAGGAAAGCAGGGACCATTCCGCCCCTCTCACCTATGACACCACAGAGACCCGGAAAGGTGGCCCAGAGAGGCTGCCCGGCCACCCAGAATGAGCATCAGGACACAGTGTGTCCACAGCTTATAGTGAAAGTCACAGAAACAGTGCATGTTGGGGGTAAGCTTCTTGAGACTGGCCGGCTGTAGGGCCCTGGACAGGTGTCTGAGCCCCTGTGCCCCTCAGTTTCTTCCTCCACAAAGTGGTTGTCACAGACTGTCTCTCATTACACCCCATTCCTCCTTCCACTACAGTAGCACTGTGCCCAAGTGCCCCCCCCCCGGACCTCTGTCCCCAGGCTGCCCCCACTTTTAATACCTAAGAGAGGCCTCATTTCTCACCTCTCATTGGCTGGTGTCCCCTCCCAACAGGGGGGCCTTCAAAGCCTCCTCAACTTCAGACCCCTACCACCCCTCCACTCTCCAGGGCACCTGCCCTTCCCGGCTTCTTGAGTCTCCCAGCCCTATCATGCTCAGGGCCCCAAACCCTCCCGTGGTACCCAAGTCTCCTCAAGGGCTACCCCCTGCCCAGCTCAACAGACTCTTCCAGTTCCCAAGTAGGTCCTGGCTCAGGCCAACGTTCACTGCAAATGTACCGAGTAACTACCAGGAGCAAAGCTCTGCTGGAGGCTGCAGAGTTCCCTGGTAAACGTGGGTTCCACTTCTGCACCCCCGTGTTTAGTTGTCAGAGCTGGGGCGGGGACCTTAACTTTTCTGGGCCTCGACTTCCCCTTCTCGCTCACGGAATAAAGCCTCTCCTGGGTGGGAAAAGGAGCACAGCCCAGGGTCCTGGGAGAGCAGAGGGGGCGCCTGAGGTAGAGGGAGGCCAAGCGCTCACGCTGCCTCCCACAGCCAGGCCTCCTTGCCTGTCGCCAGGTAGGTGACTGCGCGGGTCAGGTCGCCGGGCACGGGACCAGCCGGCTACAGCGGCGCCCAGGCTCTGGCGGGCCGCCAGGTGAGCGCGCCCAGGAGCTCCAAACGCGTCGCTGGCGGCCGTGCGTCCACCCGACCGACTTCGGGTCATGGAGCCGCACGCGGGGGGCGTCACGGACCCTAGGGGGAGCAGAGGAGGTACGGGAGGGTGAGGAGGAACTGGGCGCGTCCCTGCCACCCCTCGCCCCGCCTGTCTGCTCCTCACCTTTTCCTTCCGACAGGTAGTAAACAAAGCAGCCCAGGCGCCCTAGTGGCGGTGGCGGTGGCGGCGAGCAGGGGGGCCCGGCGACCCGGGCTGGGCTCCAGGTCTCCGACCTGCACCCGTACCCGCACCCGCATCCGCACCGCGGGGCCGTGTACCAGACCCGGGGGCTCTCAGGAGTCTCCGGGGAGTTGTGCCACAGGGGTCTGCCCGGGTCACTGGGGACACCTGGGCCCTCAGGGTCTGTAGTGAATTGCGGGGGTGGGGGCGTTAGGCGGGAAGCCTCTGGGATAAATGGAGGGGCAATCTGGGACTACGTGGGCCATCAGGGTATCTGGATACCTGGATATCTGGAAGGGGAACCGGGGGTGCCGGGGCCGCAGCGGCGGCCGACCCTGTTCTGTCGGGGCACCTGGAGAAATCGGGGTCCCTCTCGATATCGTGCAGAAAGAGTTTGGAATCCGGGCTTATGAAGGGGCAGTCGGAGACCTCCAGAGATAGTCCCAAGATGTTCGGAAGGGTCCGGGAATAATTCGGCCAAATAGCTGTCTCCAGGATTATGGTGGGGGCAGGCGGGGGTCCACCGGCATACTCGCGATGGTCTGGGGGTCGCGGGAGTCGAGAGGGGCAGTGGGCGACCTTCGGAACTATCGAGCGAGTGGTCGGGGGGCTCTGAAGATCTTGAGGGGCATTCTAGGTCTTCGGACGTCGGGGAGCGTGGGGGTTGGCCGAGGCTCCGGCGGGCGCTGACCTGTTCCTTTCACCCGCGCAGGCCGGGGCCTTTCCCTGCCCGCGGGACCCAGAGCCCGGCAGCTCCTGGCGCGGCTGGACGCGCGCCCCCTGGCGGCCCGAGCTGCGGCCGACGTGGCGGCGCTGGTACGCAGGACGAGCGCCACATTGCGCCTGCGCCCCAAGGCCGGTGCGTGTCGGGGGCGGGGCGGGGCCTCTCAGGGGGCGGGGTCTGACTGGAGCCGGATTCTGACGTAGCGGACCCGGGATGGTTGGTTGCTCCCCTGGGTGGGGCCAATGCTCCCCTGGGGGGACTGGTGGGGCGGGGCTCGGAGGGAGCTGCGAGACGGGGGAGCCCTGACGTGATCCTAGAATATTCCTCCAGGAGGTGACACTGGGAAGGTTACTGCAGTAGGTGAATGTTGCATGGCTAGTTGTGAGTGCGGGCCGGATTGGTTATCCCTGTCGGTGGGGCTTTGAATGGCATTTCTGAGAAGGTGGGTCCTGGAGAGCGTTGGGGGCGGGCACTTGGCTAAGGGGCGGTCCTGGAAGGCCACTCTAGGGGGTGGAGCCTACAAGCGCGAAGGGGCGGGACTCGAAATGTCAGGAATGGGTTGAAGTTCATAGGCCAGTTAGAGGGCGGAGCCTGGAAAGTTCAGGAGCCCAATCTTGGAATTGCACCCTCCAGGGAGGGCCTGAGGGTGTTAATATGAGGAGCGAGATCTGAGATCTTCGTGTGTATTAGAGGGCCGTAGGAAAGTCTGGAGGCTTATTCAAATAGCCGGGCCCAGATTTATTACTTAAAAAGGCTGGGGTCAAGTCAGTTATTCAGGTGTGCTGAGTTCAGTTAAATGAGTGCGTGTGTCTCTCTGCATTCCACAGGCAAGGAAATGAGGTGAGGCTAGAATGTTAAGTCAGGGGGTAGATCCATGTTGGTTTCCATGGAGTACCCCTCTGATTGCCTTTTTCATCTTCCAGCCATTAGTGTGCTAGATTCTGCCGACATAGAGGTTACAGACAGTCGCCTGCCTAATGCCACTTTTGTGGATCACCGGCCCCAGGTACCATTTTGTCCTCTTAAAGAATGCCACCTGTTTTTTAGACTGGAAATGTATGTACACTTGTGTCTTTACTCCAGCATCACCGGTCAGAGACCTTGGGTACAGGTACCGCACCGCCCCAAGTGACCCAGAATAAGGCACGTTCTGCTTCGAAGCCGCTCCAGGCCTCTGGACGGTTCTATGTGGAACTGGTTCGCGGTTCCGCGGGCTTTGGCCTCACATTAAGCGGCGGCCAAGATTCAGCCGGGGATACTCCTCTGGCAGTGCGTGGGCTGCTGAAGGATGGGCCGGCACAGCGCTGTGGTCGCTTGCAGGTAAGGTATAAGACACCCGTCATTAAACAAGGCTAGCCCAATCCTTACCCTTTGTTGGGGTGTTCTCCATCTGTTCTTTTACAACACCCCTCGCCTTGTACTCTTGCAGGCTGGGGACCTCGTGCTCCACATCAACGGAGAGCCAACGCAGGGCCTCACCCATGCGCAGGTGGTGCAGCGGATTCGCGCAGGCGGACCCCGTCTCCGCCTTGTATTAAGCAGGCCCCTTGAAACCCACCCAGGCAAGCCTGAGGGGATGGGAGGGCCTCAGAAAGGAGATGGAGGGTTTCCCAAAGGAGAGGGGTCAGAGATCTGTGAGAGGAAGGAGAGGGTGGCAGAGTGGAGAGGCCGGGGTCCAGGGCATGAAGAGGTGGTGGTCTCAGTGGGCAGGGTCAGAGTTCACTGCCTGTGACGGGTCATGGTATTACCAAAAGCAGGGTTGGGAAGGGCAGGGTCCCAGGATAGGAATAAAAGTAGGTCTTAGAGTGGAGGCTTTTGAGGTACTGGGAGAGGAGTGGGGAGAACGGGTCTGGGGTAAAAGTGGATGTTCGGAAGGAAGAGTTGTGGTCCTCGCATGAGAAGGCAGAATGGGTCTCAGCAGGGAGAGCATGGGATGGTGTAGTGAGGGGGATACAGAGGGTAGGGGGTCTAGTTCCAAAGCTGAGGGATCCATTACGGAAAAGGTTGGGAGTAGAGGGAGGTGGGTTAAGGAAGGGGAGAGTCTAGGGTACTAGATAGGAGGGGTTTGGCATCTTGAGGTCAAGGTCAGGGTTTGATTTCCTTTGGGGATTGTAGGAAATTATAAGGATTGGGGTCTCTGTCTCCTGCAGCCCCTGGAGCCTCCCTGCCACGCTCCACTATGGGGCTCGGCTCTCAGTTCCCCATCCTATCGCCCAATCTAACCCGCAGTTCTGCCATCCCCAGATCGCAGGCCAGATCCTGGTGGACCAGAGGTGATGAAGTCTCCCAGCGCCAGCGCTTCCCCACGTCAGCACCCGCTATCCCGTACTACAGCCCAAACCCAGGGCAGCCCAGAACCTAGCCCAGAGGGGGCAGCTGACTGCCCCGCGGTTCCTCCACCTGAGCGCCGCACAGAGGACCCTGATGACCGAACCCCAGGTTCCCCGGGACCCTGGCTGGTGCCGAGTGAGGAACGGCTCTCGCGGGCCCTAGGGGTCCCAGGGGCTGCGCAGCTTGCTCTCGAGATGGCAGCTGGGAGGCGGAGGCACTGAGCATGTAACAGAGGGTTCAGTGCTCCCTTGGTACAGCCCAACCTGTATCTGGCTTGCCCCGCCGACCGCACACTAGCATCGCTATCATGGGCGGGGAGAGCTTCCTCTCTGTGTAGTCTCACCCTGCCTCCTGCTGAGCAGCAGACCAGCTCATGCTCCCCTCGAGGTGTCAGTGGTACAGCCCTCCGGACGGGCCAGACCAGCGCTTCTGGTTTCGAGCGGGGGTGGTAATAAAATGGTTCGACCCAGTCTTGACTTGCCAGGTACTGTAGGCCGGGTGGGGCTCCTGAGTTCACCCGGTAAATGAGGGGGTGGGTCGATCTGGTTTCAAGGAGGGCTGCTTCTTGCAGCCATAGACAAACTTACTTCGTATTGTTTCACTCGTGCCTCTAGCGGGGTCTGCTTTTGCTGATCCTCAGCCAGGCGTGCTTTCTCCCCACTCGGTTTCTCTTCCCCAACTCTTGCTTCTCTCCGCATTCGTTTCACTTTTGGGGAGGTGTGCAGGGCTCACAGATAATCTTTGCTCGTGGCACGGGGAATGCAGAGGTGGGCCCGTTGTAGCAGGAGTGCACCTATATACCCACAGCTCCAGGCAGGAATCCTCCAGACCCTCAGCTGATGAGCAGATAGCAAGGCTAGAACCTGGGTGGCTTCTTTCGCCAGGAGCCTGTGGTCTCCCACTTCCGGCCTGGTTGACCAGCTTTTGCTGGCACGTAGACTGCCACCCTTAGGGCATTGGTTGGGGCCCTGGAGCCCCCTTTGGGGTGGAGTCGGGAAGGCGTGAGTCAGCGGGCTGGGCTAAAAAAAGGCTGTTAGAACCTTTGAGCCGTGCCCCCCTCTTCCATAGATGGTGAGGAACTGCAGCCAGGCTTGTATGCACACGCCACATGCTGGGCGTTCCAGTCCTGGGAGAGGCCAGAGTTTCCTCCATCCTGGGAGCAGAGCCCCAAAGCCAGGGCTTATATGGCCAGCGGGACTCCAACTGGGATAGCCCCAAAGCCAGCACTGGCTGAAGCCAGAAATGTCCAGTCACCTCCGCTTGTCACCACATCCTGAACACTTGGCCCCATACCCCCAATGAAGGAAGCTGTGGTCAGGCAGGAGTGGGCAACTCCCACCTCTACAGGGAGGGGTCGGAGAGGGGTGACAAATTGAAAGACCAGAGGTGAGTTTCCAGAGTGACACTGAGAGGAGAGAAGGACTGCAAATCCAGGCTGGGAGCCAGGGTATAAAGAGGTGACCCCTTGAATGGTCAGCACTGTGGACATTGTGGGAGAGTGCGCTGGGGCTTCCAGCTACCCTTGACTCAGAGCCTGGTGGAGGTGTGGCTCTATGGAAGTCAGGAGCCCCAGTCCTATAAACACAGTCACACCCAGGAGACTAATAATAGTAACCCAGCCACCATTTACTTAGCCTTGCCCCCCCCCCCCCCCCGTTGGCTTTACTTGCACTATCTATTTTCATCTACTTACTCCTCTACTCAACAATCCTGTTATGTCCATTTCATGGGGGAGGGAAGTGAGCCCAGACAGTATAAATGACTTGAGGGAGGGTGTTGAAGCAAGATTTTTTTTTTTTTTTTTTTAAATTTTTTTTTTTTTTTTTTTTTTTTTTCAACGTTTATTTATTTTTGGGACAGAGAGAGACAGAGCATGAACGGGGGAGGGGCAGAGAGAGAGGGAGACACAGAATCGGAAACAGGTTCCAGGCTCTGAGCCATCAGCCCAGAGCCTGACGTGGGGCTCGAACTCCCGGACCGCGAGATCGTGACCTGGCTGAAGTCGGACGCTCAACCGACTGCGCCACCCAGGCGCCCCATGCAAGATTTAATCAAAGCCAGAATGGGGTACCTGGATGGCTCAGTAGGTGAAGTATGCAACTCTTGATCTGAGGGTTTTATTCAGCCCAGCCCGCTGACTCACGCCTGTGAGTTTGAGCCCTATGTTGGGTGTATAGATTCCTTTAAAAAAATCTTTTTAGGGGCGCCTGGGTGGCGCAGTCGGTTAAGCATCCGACTTCAGCCAGGTCATGATCTCGCGGTCCGTGAGTTCGAGCCCCGCGTCGGGCTCTGGGCTGATGGCTCGGAGCCTGGAGCCTGTTTCCGATTCTGTGTCTCCCTCTCTCTCTGCCCCTCGCCGTTCATGCTCTGTCTCTCTCTGTCCCAAAAATAAATAAACGTTAAAAAAAATTAAAAATCTTTTTAAAAAAATCTTTTTGGGGGCACCTGGGTGGCTCAGTTGGTTAAGCATCCGACTTCAGCTCAGGTCATGTTCTCATAGTTGGTGAGTTCAAGCCCTGGATAAGGCTCTCTGCTGTCATCAGGGAGCCCGCTTTGGATCTTTTGTACCCCCCTCCCCTGCCCTTCCCCTGCTTGCTCTCTCTCTTGCTCTCAAAAACAAACATTAAAAAATCTTTTTTTTTTGAGAGAGAGAGAGAAAAAAAAAAGAGTGCAAGTGGGAGAGAGGGAGAGAGAGAATCTTAAGCAGGCTCCATGAGATCATGGAGATCATGGAGATCCATGAGATCAACTGTGGGATCAGGACCTGAGCCAAAAATTAAGAGTCAGACACTTGACTGACTGAGCCACCCAGGTGCCCCCTAAAAAATCTTAATCAAGGCCAGATTCCCAAGCCTGTCCTCTTAATCTCACCTGCATCTGACAAAATAATTGCACTAGGGAGACGCTGGTGGAATGAAAAACAAAGATTTCTAACCTTGTGTAGATTTATGTCAGAAAAGAAAAGACAAGAAAATGAATAAATAAAGGATAGCTTCAGAGCCCAGAATCATAAAAATAGCAAAAGGAGGTTATGTTGGTGGAGGTGATGATGGTGGGCTGCTGGTCTCTTTGGAGACATAACATTTGAGCTGGGACCTGAATGACCAGAAGCCAAATGTATGAAGAGCTTGAGGAAGGGCATTGACAGCCATGGGAACAGCAAGTGCAAAGGCCCTGAGGTGGAGCAGAGTTTGTTTTGTTCTAGAATCTCAGACATGTCCTCACAAAGTTGAAAGCACACACTCAGGGGTGGGAGAAATGTGCTTCATTCCTTCCACCACCCAACCACTCTCAGCAATTTGGGCTGACAGAGGGGTGCCCCTTCCTTGGTTTTGAGGGGCCCCAGGTTGGGGGTACAGGCAGGTCCTTGTGTTGAACTGTCCTGGCCTTCCAGCCACAACTCTTCCCTCCTAAAATGAGGTGAGAATAAAACCAAGTCCAGTCTGGATAGTGTGATCCTCAGCACATCTCCATAGATATCCAGATTCCTGTGACCAGGTGCATGTCTCAGATGCAGAAATCAAGGCTGAGTCAGGAGAAATTGCTCACTTAGGATGACACACTTCAAATGTCATCAGCATTGTCACCCAGACTGGCACCCCAGGAGCCTTCCTCTCATCTTGTCAAACTTCCAGCAATAAAGAAATCCATGCTCCTTTCCCATTCCTCATCAAGGGCTGTGCTGGTGGCTGCTCTCCTTAGAACCAGGAAATGGAGGCCCAGCACTTAGGGCCAGGGCTTCCCTAGGATTGCAGAACAGAGAATCAGACCCTGGGCTGTGACACTGTTAATAATATCTGTCCCGATTTACCGAGCAGCTTGATGCTCACCAAGCCCTGTTCTCTTTTAGCCGGTGCGCTAGCACAGTCTCATTTCCATCACTGCTAAGAGGTTTATTCCACCAACCATGATCTTTTATCCGAAATCCCGAAGTCCAAAAAGCACATGTTGGGAACCATTTGGTTACAAAACCTGACCTGACTTAACGAGGCACAATTTTCAGTTCTGACTTATCCCACTTACTGTAAACGACATCCACACCTTTTCTTGAAGAAATATTAAGGTGTTTTTGTTTGTTTGTTTGTTTGTTTGTTTTTTAACGGAGCAGCCTCAAACCTCGCTGAGAGTGTCAAGAAACACAACTAAGATCCGAAATATTCAGAATTCTGGAAACACACATGGGTTTAACCATGCCCTCAGTCATTTTTACAGCTAAGGAAACGGAGTCATACCTCTCCCTCCTCTCCTCCCACCAAAACCAGATCCCCGCGGTTCCCAATTGAGTCAGCACCGAAAGCATTCCTATTCTGAAAGCGCGAAAGGTCTCGCCATTACCGCCATTACCGCACTTGGTACCCCGCACTGCCAAGCCTCAAAGGCTGGCGCCTCTGGAGGTGGGGCGCCCTGGGGGCTATGAGCCAGGCGGGGAGTATCCTTGGCAGGCGGGGCAAAGGGGCTTCCGGGGCGGCAGCCACCTGGCCCGGCCCCCTCCGGCCCCGCCCGCTTCTGCTCTGCGAGGTGATTCACTCCCTCCTTCGCCTCGGGGGCCCCCTTCCCGTCCAGACGGCGGGCAAGACGGCAGGGTGTGCAGCGTCCCCCAATCCACGGGCAAGCAAGTAGATACTCTGTGCCCCTAGGGACTCCAGCGCACCCCATGGCGGATTCCGAGCGCCTCTCGGCTCCCGGCTGCTGGGCCGCCTGCACCAACTTTTCGCGCACCCGAAAAGGAATTCTCCTGTTGGCTGAGATTGTGAGCGTCCCGGGATAGGCGGGTGGGCAAAGGCGGGGTGGGGTGGCTGGACCACGCGTAGCCCGGCGACCCCAGGTGAGGCAGACGTGGGCCCGGAGGCGCTCCCCAGTGAGGCGAGGGTGGGTGACTTAGTGGCAGAGGCCCGAAACTGGGGGCTCGGGGCGAGTCCGTGGGGTTTGGAGAAGGTGGTCAGGAGCTGCTGGGCCACGGGGTGACGCAAGGGGTCCATAGAGCATATGTGGGGCCCTGTGGAGGGAGACCGCGTGGACACATCGGTGGGCTCAACCGAGGGATCCTAGGGGGCTGGGAGGTGGGGGCCTCCCGTGGCAGGGCGTGGCGCGGCCTGGGCACAGGCGGGCGGGCTGGCCGGGATCCCAGGGGCGGGGCCTGTTGGGGTGGGGCCCTGAGAGCTGGTCCTTTGGGGTAGGGCGGTCCGCCTTTTACCAGTTCTTCCTCACCCTTCTGTGGTCGGGTCGGAGGTCCTTAGCTATTCCGGCCGCTCAGGAGCCTGGGTTTCCTACCTCCCTCAAAGTGGGCGCCGCCTTTGATTCACTTGTAAAAGGGGTGCGACGCCTTTAACACAGCCCTGCCCCTCCGGTGTCATTCTCACCGCTTCCCAAAAGGGTTGCCGAGGGAACCGCAGGTCCCGCCCCTGTCAAGGCCCTGAAGCTGGCGCCAGCAGTACTCACAAAACACCTGGCTGCACCACTCCCAGCAGCCCGCCCCTATGCTGGAAGGGAAAAGGGGCGAAATTGAGGCACCCAACGCTACCCCTTACTAGCTAGGTGACCCTGGGCAAGTCACTTAACCTCTCTGGAGCTCACTTTTCTCACCTGTAAAATAAAGATACTAATAGTACCCAGCTCATTAGGTTGTCGTGATAATTAAGTAAATTAATATTTGTACAGCTCTTAGAAGAACCTTTGAGACACAATGAGCACACAATAAATGTTTAGCGATTATTATTTGTCATCTTTCCAGTCCTGGTAGGCATCAGAGTGTGAGACCTTCAGTTTAAATCAATCCCCTCAGCCCTGATGGGCACTGATCATAGGCCCCCTTTCCCCTGTCATCCTTCCAGATATTTTGCCTGGTGATTCTGATCTGCTTCAGTGCCTCCACACCGGGATACTCCTCCCTGTCGGTTGTTGAAATGATCCTTGCTACTATCTTCTTTGTCATCTACATGTGTGACCTGCACACTAAGATACAGATCATCAACTGGCCTTGGAGTGTGAGAAGGGGGCTGAAAATGGCGTGGTTAGGGAGGGACCTGGGCAGGTGGGATGGTCCCAGTAACTCTGGATGCTGACTTCCCTCTTCTCTTTACACCTCACAGGATTTCTTCCGAACCCTCATAGCAGCCATCCTCTACCTGATCACCTCCATTGTTGTCCTGGTTGAGAGAGGAAATGCCTCCAAAATCATCGCAGGGGTAAAAGCTGCAGGGGCAGCTCTAAAGTAAAGAGAGAGGGGTTTGAGAATCCAGGGGCCATTTCTGCCCCTGTTTTTGCTAGAAAGCGTGTGACCCCTAGCAGGCCACACTTGTCCTCAGAGCCTACAGGAAAGTCTGGCCCAGGCCCTGGTTTTCCTCCCAAGATCACCATTTGCTGTGAAAGGCCATACTTTGTCCAACACAGGGACCTTTGTGGGAAGAGCAAAGAGGCGGCCCCTTTGTCAATACATTAGACTATCATCTGCTAGAACTTTGTCTCAAATGTACAGTGTGAATGGTGCCGCCAACATGTGGGGCCACCATGTGGTTTCCCTGTGTTGGGATGGTCTAGGAGGAGGGAGGGTAGGGTAGATTCCAGTCTCCTGGTCTTTCCCTGGGGCTCTCTGGCTTCCTGATCTGGGTTTTAGTCACCATCCCTGTGTTGGGCAGTCATTGGAGGTGGTGGACAAAGAAGCAAAAGCCTGAGTAGGCTGACCAACCTAATCCAACCTCACTTACTCCCATCTCCACCCTCAGGTACTGGGCCTAATTGTCTCATGCCTCTTTGGCTATGATGCCTACATCACTTTCCCCTTGCAGCAGCAAAGACATACAGCAGCCCCTACTGGTAAGTGTGTGTGTGTGGGGGGGGGGGGTGGGGGGGAGTGTTGCTTAGGGGGCTGAGGAGAGAAGGAAAGGGGTCTCCCAAGGGCATGAATGCCCCTTATTGGTACTGATGGCTTTAGTGCCAGTAAGTACCATAAGCTTCAGTATTCTTGTCTGTAAATAGGCGTATGAATCCAGCCAATGCTTTCCTCTCTTTTCCTCACTTGCAGACCCTGCAGATGGCCCGGTGTAGGTGAACTCCCTTCATTTCTCTCTGCAACCTGCAAATAACACTTCCATGGAAATAGCTCCCTCCTGCTCCTACAGCACTCCCAGCCAACTCCCAGTCCCTTATTTGAAGTAAAAGTGCCTTTATCGGGAGAATCTATTTTCCTACCTGCCAATCCCTCCTGGGTGTGGCCATTTTTATGGGTGTGCCTATGTCCTCCTTCCTTCTGCAGTATCCAAAAGGAGACACCTGTTCTGCCTGGACTATGGACCCACTTAAGCCACAAAATGAGGGAGGAGGGAGCCTCAGATTTGAGATTTTAGGTCCCAGGTTGTGACCCACACCAAAAAAACTCCTCAGTGTGGGCGGTTCTGTGGAGGGATAAATAAAGAGATTGTTAGAACATATGGTAATGAATAAATTAATCCTTTGATCAAATGTGGATAAATCTCAAGCATCAGGAGGGGCAAAATTGGGAGGAGGACAGCTGGAGCAAGGAGGTAAAGAAGCCACACCTGTTTTACAACAAATATTAAATTACTCCATTAACAAAAAACAGATGAAGGAGGAAGGGGATTTATGATTTAGGTTGGGGGATGGGATCATCTACTTGGACTTGAGAATGGAGCCCTCCAGGACTACACTGCCTTCAAGCCACGATGCAGTTCTTGTCTCTGGCCTGGCGAGGCATCCCTGGGCGCGAGTTCCCGGAGAGCTGTGGAGATGGGGATTTAGGGGTTCCAGTTGCATTGTCCTGAGCAGGCCGGGGCCTGCACAGATGCGGGGGCAGCGGGATGCGTTCCCCTAGGAAGAAGCCATCCTCCTCTGAGGACTCAGAACTGGGGCTAGAAGGTGAGCTGGAACAAGATCCTGAGTCCGATCTTGATCCCAAGTCACATTGGTGGTGGCTATATCTGCCAGATTGGCGGCGGTGATAGTGGTGGTTGTGGTGGTGGCGGCGGTGGCGGCGGCGACGACGGGTGGGGGCCCTGGGTGGGGGACTGCGTGGCCTGCGACGCTGGGCTGGGGGCGCACTCAGGGTCCGCCGCGGGCCTCCCTCGGACACCAGAGGGTCACGGAAGCTGACACGAGGGGTGCTCTGGCGACCAAAGGCACCATCTTCCGGGCTCGGGTCTGGCTGTCTGGGGGGTCCTGGGGGTGGCTCGGGGGGACTGCGGAGCCCCAGCTCTGGCATGGAGTGGCGGTGGGGGGCCCCTCTCAGAAAGCGGGCTGGCTCCTCGGGGCCTGTAACTGAAAAGAGAGATGGAGCAACTCCCTGTTATCTCCCCCCGCCCCCAACCACCCAGGGGAGGCCTGTGGAAAGGCTTTCTCTGCTTTCCCCCATCGGGACTGGGAAAGTGGGGACAGGGGTCGGAGAGGGGCAGCAAGGTGGGGAATTTGGGCAATATGAGGCCTAGGGCAGGCTATGGGTGGAGGGAATGGGAGCTAGGCTTCTGATAGAAGGGGCGTGGCATGGGCTAAAGCCGACCAAATTTGCCTTAGGATAGGGGCGGGGCCTGGGCGTGGAGGGTGGAGGGTCGAGGGTTTGGAAGGAAGGAGGAACAACTCGGGCTCAAGCAGGAACAAGTTGAGGCTAGGGGACTGGCCTTGTAACTGAGCGGGGAGGAACCAGGGTTCACGAGGGGGTGTAGTTTGGGCTGGAGACGAGACCTAGTTTGGGGATGGAACAAGGGTTGAGATGGGGGCGGTGCCGGGGATGCCCCAGGTGAAGGGCCTGGGTGAATCGAGCTCAGGGGGCCAGGGTTGAGGCGGAGGGACGAGTAGAGGCTGGGCGTGGCTCTAGAGGCTGGGCGTGGCTCGAGGGTTAGCTCACCAGGCTCCGGCTCCGTGCTGGTGCCTTTGGTGGAGGTCTCGGACGCCTGCTCCGCAGCAGAGAAAGAGGCCGTGGATGCTGCAAGAGGCGCGGGGACCGTGCCCGCGCTCCAGCTACGGCGGCCGGACCCAGAAGCCGTGGGCTCCGACCCCAGGCTGCAGGCTCTCGAGCAGAAGATTAGGCCGCGGCGTGGCAGGAAGGGGCGGCCCAGCAGGGCTCGCCCGCAGCGACTACAGCAGAAGCAGCGGTCTGAGGCGTGCCAGTGCTGGCCCTCATAAGCCATCTGCCCCTGGTCCAGGCCTGCAGAGACCGAAGAAGGGGGAAGCTGAGGCAGGGTCATCAGGCATATCCCCACCCGTTCTGAATGGGCCCTTATTGGGAAGAGGCAGGGAATCTGAGGCAGGGTGTCCCAAGACTCCCTCCTTCCCCCAACTCTTCAGAATGGGGCTCTTCTCTGGAGAAAGCGGGAAACCCGAGCTTTGGGCTTTGCCCTGAGTTTCGTCATCCCTTCTTTTCTGGAAACTGTTTCCTCCTTCCCTTTCTTTCCTAGGGTGCTCCCTCCCAGAGTTGGGGCTTGGCATTGGACTCTAAGATGTGGGTCAGGCTTCAACTTTAAGAAGTGGCTTCTGGTGCATGGGGTGCAGAAGGCAGACCTGATGAAAAGACCAGGGTGGTGGGAACAGGGCTTAGAAGGTAGGGCGGGGCCTTGGTAGGAAAGGAGTGGGCCTTAGACGGTAGGGTGTGGTTTAGAAGGTAGGAGGAATCTTTACAGAATAGGGCACAGCTTGGGGGAGTTGGGCTTTGGATGAGGGACTAAAGGAGGGGGGAGGGGCTGGGAATTAGAGGGAACTCTGGAAGTGGGCCTAGATGTGTCGTGGTGCCTAGTGTTGTGCAGGTGGGGTTTAGAAAGTACGGCATAACGGGGGATACCGGTGAGAGATTTGCAGTGAAGGGTATAGGGCTTTGGTCCTGGCACTAGACTGAAAGCATGGAATATTAACGGAGGATCCTGCTGGGGTGGTGCTGTGGCCCAGCTGTCCATCTGTCCCCTTGTTCAATGTCACGTTCACCCACCAATGTGCTCCCCACAGCCATCACAGTACTCCGCATGGCGGGCCTCGTAGCAGGCACAGCAGTGGGGGCGGCTCTGACGCATGACGTAGCGCTGCCCTCCTAGCGATGCTTCACATTCAAAGCAGCAGAAGTGACCCATGTGCCAGTGCCGGCCCTCAGCCTCGGTGCACTCAGGGGAGAAGATGATCTGGGGGGGGGAGAACACAGGCCACCTTGGCCATCAGAGGGGCCTGCCCGTGGCCCTGCCCACTCTCCACTCCCACCCCTGGGTAGAGAGGCACGAACCTCATCACAGGCTTGGCAGCGCGGGCGCAGGCATTCAGCATGGTGACGACCACAGTAGACTTTGCCAGCATGATAGAAGTAGATGAGGTCCACCAGCAGCTCCCGGCACGTGGAGCACACAAAACACTGTGGGTGCCAGCAGGCACCCAGGCCTGCCCTGCTGGCAAACACTGCGATGTCCCCACCTCCAATCTGCTTCCCGCACTGCCAAATGACAGATAGACACTGCCACCAAGATGGTCAGATGGATGGGGTCAGCCAAGTCATGCAGGTCGCACTTGGGCCATCCCCATGGCAGACCTCTGTGACTGGTTCCACCAGTGGGGTAACTTTGAAACAGGTCCTGCTTACAGGGGCGGGTACCTTACAGACTGACCCTGCTCCTGGGGGAAACCATAGAGACAGGCCCTTCTAATCATGGGTGGCCTTAAAGGCAAATCTTGGCTTTAGGGAGCTGGGGAAATCAAAGAGATAGACCTGGCCCAGTGGGGGAAACTTAGTGACAAACCTCACTTTAGATCCTAACCGTAGGATTTAGGGTCAGGCTCTACCTACCAGGAGGGGCCTTGAAGATAAATTTGACCCACCACTGGGCCCTACAGACAGGTCCTGCTACTGGGGGTCAGTTCTTAAGGACATGTTGCAACCACAAGAGGACCAGAGAGCCCACACCTCACATCCACTGCGTGGAGGGAACTAATAGAGAAGGTCCACTAGAGCCTCCCGAGAGACAGACCACACTCAACAGTGAGATGGGAGGAACAGGCCCTGTCCACCAGGGGGTCCTACAGACAGACCTTGCTGGCCAGGGAGGTGGCAAGGGATGGTCCATGCCTAACAGTGGGATAGGAGGAAAAGACCCCATCCACCAGAGGGGACATTAGAGACAGACCACTAGGGCTTACGTGGCAGGCCTCATCTTACCAGGGCCTGGAACAAAGGCACTACTCACTCACCCAGGCCCTCCCTTGCTCACCTCCTCACAGATGGCTCCAGTGATGGTCACAGGGAAGATGCGCACAGTGCCGCGCCCCAGATTCTCTCGTTTCCGCTGCTGGCTGAAGGCTCTGAGCTCTTTCTTCTCTTCCTCTTCCAGTGCTGTGCAGTACTGTGCCTGGGGTAGGAAGGTCTTCCAGGCACCTCCCACGATGCCTGCCCCTCCCCACCTTCCAGAATTCATCCCAGCTCAGAGTTCACTTCTAGGTCTTTCTATAGATGTTACTTCCTGCCTGAAATTCCCACCCCTTACCTCTTCTCCCGAGGCTCAGCTGTGGTTTTGCCAAGGAATGTCCTGATTGTCCCTGTCTGTCCAGACCTCAGATCAGCTTACCTTTCCTCCTCTGACCCTGTCCATTTCTTTTTTAAAAAATGTTTTATTTATTTATTTTGAGAGAGACAGACAGTGTGAGCAGGGAAGGGATAGAGAGACAGGGAGAGAGGGAGAGAGAGAGAGAGAGAGAGAGAGAATCCCAGGCAGGCTCCGCAGTGTCAGCGCAGAGCCCAACACGGGGCTGGAACTCACAAAATTGTGAGATCATGACCTGAGTCGAAGTTGGATGCTTAACCGGCTGAGCCACCCAGGTGCCCCTGGCCCTGTCCATTTCTTTCTAGCTGCTTAGCATATGCTCAGGCTGTGCCCCCCACCCCCACCCCGACCTGGCATGCCCTTCCTGTCTTTTCTCTCCTCACCTCACTGTCGTGTGGGGGCAGCTGGTGCAGCAGCTGCTTGATCCTGTATTTCTCCCCGGGACTGTTGACATAGGGGACCTTGTCCTCTGGGAGGCAGCTGAAAAACTGGTATACCTGGGAGGACACGGGGAATGGGAGACAATGATTGAGACTAGGGGTGAGTTGTGATACAGTGAGATGGTGGGACCCTACTTCTCTGAGAAAATTAAAGTCATCACAAGGGAATGTCTAGTGACACTCTCCATCTCCCCTTCCTACAGTCTGGATCATTTCCATCACCCCCCAAATACACTGTAAGTTCTTTCAGGTCTTGACCCCACTTTCCTTTCCATCATTCTCTTTCCTTTTACAGCTGTTGGGTGCATTCACTGTGTCCACTTCCTCTCCTCCCATTGTCTCCAGACCCGACCTCAGTCAGGCTTCCCCACCCCTTCCATCCCTGCCCCTCTTCCAAAGCTGTTCCTGTCATGGTCATTGACAAGGTGCACACCATTAAAATCATTGTTCAGGTCTCAGGCCCTATAACAACTGGACTCTTCAGTAGCACTGGACACAGTTGATCGCTCCCTTATCCTGGAAACACTTTGTTCCCTTGGCTTCTAGAACACCACACTGTCTTGGGTTTCCTCTACCTTATTGGCTGATCCTTCTCTGTCTCCCTTTTGGTTCCTCCTCAAATAGCTGAGCCCCAAATGTGGGAGGGTTCTCAGGCTCATCCTTGGGTTTCTTGACTCTCTCTACATTCAGTCCCTTGGGAATCATGTCCAACCTCATGGCTATGAATACTACGTCATGGCTAATGCCTCACAAATGCATACCTCCAGCCCTGTGACTTCTCCCCTGATATCCCAGCAACATGGCCACTCAAACCTTTAACAGGCATCTCAAACTCCAGATGGCCAAACCCAAATTTATGTTCTTACTCCTCAACTTGCTCCAGCCTTGGCCGGTCCCACATCAGTTAATCCATCCATCCTTGAGGTCATTTTTGACTCCTCTCGCTCACATATTCACAAGCAAATCCTCTTAGCTCTGCTTGTGAAACATCTGCAATCTGATCACCACTTGCTACGTATACTGCCAATATTGTCATCAGTCACAGGACTACTCCAGTAGCCTCTTCCTCACTGCCCACCCCCCCCGCTTCCAGCCTTACTCCTTGTTTGTTCTACACGCAGCAGTCAGAGGGATCCTGCTAATCCTAAAACAAACCACATCCCTTTCTGCTCACAACACTTTCGTGGCTTCCCCCTCACTGAGTAGAGGTCCAAGTCTTCTCCATGACCCCCCTCCACCTCTTGGACTTCACCTCCCCCCACTTTCCCAGTCACTCACTGTTCTAGCTACACTGTCTCCTCACTGTTCCTCACACGTGCCAAGAATGCTGCTGCCTCAGGGCCTTTGCATCAACTCTTCCTTTTGCCTGGATAGCTCTACCCTTGGGTATCTGCATGGCTTACTTCTTTACCTCCTTCAGGAAGCCCAAACATCATATTCTCACAGAGGTTGACTTGGGCACCCTATTTACAGTTCTAACTTTCTCTCTACTCCTTCCCTGCTTTTTTTATTGCATAGTCCTTACACCATCTGACATATTTTTATAGGTTTGTTTATATTGGCTGTTGTTCACTTTAGGAATCTAACTTCCATGTGGGTGGATGTATTTTTTTTGTGTGTTTTGTTCACTGCTGTGTCCTCAGTGCCTAGAACAGTGTCTGGGATGCAGTAGGTGTTCAATAACTATTTGTTGAATGAATTAATTAATGGTGATGTGGTGAATGAAGTGCTGGGATAAGACCTGAGTTAAGAGATAGAATAGGAGTGGGGTGAACATGCCCTAATTAACCCACTCAATGATCACTCAGGGTCCCCTGAGAATTGTGGGGGGCCGACCACTGTGAGATTACATAGGGGTCAGAAGGATACATGCAATTTGACCACACACCCTAGTGTGGTCCCACAAATAGGTTTATATATGTGTGTGCCTGCATGTGTGTGCATCCACTGGAGAACAGGAGCAGGTGGCAGCCTCTGGTCACCTGCTCTGGCTTGAGACCAGGGGGCACCCAGGCATACTCCTCCGAGGCACAGCCAGAGTCATCATCGGAGATGGAGTGGTGCTGGAAGTCTGAGATTAGCCGACACATGATGCGTTCCAGATCCACAGGCACCATGTGCACAGCATGCTCTTCCCTCGGGCATTTGCAGTGCTGACAGATCTTTCTGAGGGAGAGGGAAGGGTGTCAATTACTAAGGCATAGTAGCTCACTTGGACCCTTTGGCAGCCCCAAGGAAGTACAAATAAGGGGCAGGGACATACAGATTATTGTCACCCAAGGACTCTAAGCCAGGACAGGGCTCTGGGCCCAGGGGTGGGACTGCTGTGGGTGAGAGAGGAGCAGAAGGAGTGGCTGTGAACTGCAGGTGGGGCTGTGGCCCCTGACTATCATCTCTGGGACTCGGTCAGACTGTCCTGGCAGTGGGCCTGAATAAAGGTGGGGCTCTGAGTCTGAGATTGGAGTTACATATTCAGAGGTTTCTTTCCAGGACTGGCTTTGGATATTGTGGGGGAACTTTTCCTAGAGGCAGGCTCTAGCCTGTGCTGGGTCTGAACTTGTGGGCGGGTGGGGGCTCTGAGCCTGTGGGTAGGGCCTGAGTGTGCCGGCTGTGGGTTCTGTGGGATTTCACGAGACGTTTTGGGTACAGGGCTCCAGGTGGAGGATAGGACACTGGGTCTGGGAGAAGAGTTCTGAGTCTGAGAGGGGCTGGATGTCAGTGGATGCTGCTCAGCCCCTGGGACTGAGGACTTCCCTAGGGATGGACTGGCAGCCAGGCGAGAACACTTCTGGGGGGCGGGGCTATGTAGTGGGTGGAGTTTTCCTGGGAACTGGACAATTGGGAATGAGTCAGGGGGTGGGGCCCTGAGTCTGAGCGTAAGGCTATTGCCCCAACTGAGCTGCTTCCATGGACTAAGCTCAAGCCTACGGGTGTGGCCTGAGCTTCTGGGGGTTCCCCTGAGGACGGGGCCCTGACAAAGACAAGGCCCTCAGATGGTCACCTACCTCCAGCCGTGCAGCAGGAAGCCGGGGCACTGTTCCCTGCAGGAGTTGCAGGGCTGGCCGCGGTCTGGGTCCTCCGCCTCTGGAGGCTGAAGTGGGTGAGGGCAGACGCGGTACCAGACGAGGTGCGGGGGCGGGGAGAGAGAAGTCAACGCCCGCCTCTCCACTCCCAGGCCCGCGACCGCACGCCAGGGCCTGTCCCACCAGGGCAGCGGTGGGCAGGCTGGGACAGCGCCGGGAGTGCAGGAGAGGAGGACACAACTGAGGTAGAGGCGGGGAAGTTGAGGCCACCTTCCTATATACCCCTTTTCAGGGAATTCCCTTCCCCCTCACCCAGCCTTGGACACCTCCCACCAGCCTCTGACTCCTCCAGGCCTCAAACACCTCCCCCAGAACTCAGAACACTCTCCACACCAGAGCACCAAGACTCTAATCCGGGTGTCCCTCCCAGGCCTCATCTTGGCCCCTTCTCCATCCAGGAGGCCAGCAGCACTCCAATTCCACAGGGTAGGAGTCTGAGGCCCCATCCTCACTTGGGATCCCCACATGAACCCTGTCCCTCTTTTCCGAAGCCCTTCCCCCAAACCCTGGCTTCCCCCCTTTCATACCTAAGGAACTGGATCAGGATCTCAGGAGGCCCATGATCCATTCAATAATCCCCACCCCAAGAAGTCTTGGCCTTTGGTCCTTTGGACCACCAAACCCAGACCCCACTTAAAGACCCCCTCCAAAGGAAGAGCAGCCCCACTATCTAGGAGGTCAAAAAGCTCCTGGCTCAGGTAGAAGCCTGGAAGCCCTCTAACTCCAAATCCCAATCCCTGGACCCTTAGTATTTAGGCACCTCAGGAGTGTAGGACCTCACCCCTAAGATCACTTTCTGCCAAGGTACAAGATTCCCTCAGATGCTCAGGAGGTCCTTACTCAATTCAGGACTCCATGATCCAGTCTTTTGGCCCTCAGAATCCCCTCCCAGAATTCACACGAGAGGACCACCAGGTCCTGGGGTGCTGATGGAAGTGTGCAGAGAGGCGATTAGGGAGCATTTGCCACCAGATCTCCACGTTCCTTCATCCACACGTTTCCAGCAGCCCCAGCCCGTCTGTTCTGGGAATCTGGAGATGGGGATTCCCAAACCCTCAGTGGCGCGCCTCCTCGCTATCCCTATCCTCTGCCCCCTCTCCTGGGCCTCAGTTTACCCCTGACTCCCACCGCTGCCCCGAGTATCGCTCACCGCGCGACCGGAGCGGCGCCTCCGGGACCCACGCGCGAACATGGCGCGCCCGGGCAGGGTCAAGCCGGGCAGGGTCAGGCCGATGGAATCCTCACGGGCCGTCAGGCCACCGCGCGTCCGGCCTGGGAGATCTGTTCCGTATATCTGACACCGGCATGGGAGGAGCGCGCCAAGCACCGCCCGCTCCTGGGCCTGCACTCACTCCTGGGCCAAGGCGCCCCCTGCCTAGAGGTGAGGGGCACGCAGCCCAGGAGCGCCGTACAGGAGAGCTCCCCAGCTTTCCCGCCCCGAGCCAAAACCAGGCCTCAGAAGGCACGCCTCCCAGAACCTCAGGGTAACACATGGCCTCTCACGGAATATTTTAGGGCCTGAAGAGGCGGGGGGGGGGGGGGGGGGGGGGGGGGGGGGATGCGGGGGAGGGGAACTTGGAAGTGGCCACCTGGCTGCAAGGAGTGGTGCGCTAGGGTACTTGTACTGGCGTTTCATGTCCATTTATCTTGGATGTTATTGGGAGGAGGGGTTAAAGCCACCTCTTGGCCCCCTCCCCACTGGTGATCTTCTGAGGGTCTCTTTCTCCCCAGTGAATGCTGCAAGTGTGATCCCCAAGCCCATTGCAGTCCCAGCTGGTGCTCCCTCACCACCATCAGAGAACTAACTCTTATTCACCCCCATAGCCCCCACACCAAAACTCTATCAGAGCCAGGACCATTTGATATTTATGGGGAGAAGGTTAAAGTCACAGGCCAGGTTTGGAGGCCCTACTCCCCGCTCCCTCCCCTTCCTTACAGGCCCAGCTGTCTTGTCCCCTAAATCCTGAGAAATAGATACTAAAGCCTTCCCTCCCTGGCTCCCATTTTTCTCTCCCCAGTTAGATATCCCTTTCCCTGAGTTCAGTCCATAGCTGGGAGTCTCTCCTTCACATGTCAGGCTTCACGGCCCCTCAGGGCTGGGAGGAGGGGGTCCCTGACCCGGCAGTCAGGACTCAGGTACCAGGCAGGGGTTTCTAATTAGGCAAGGTGGCAGTGGCAGCTGGGCCTTTTATTATGGGCACAGGGGACCTCATCCATACCCAGCTCCAATATGCACATCCCAGTCACTTCCCGCCCCTCCCTGCCCCATGGAGTAGCCAGGGAATGAGTGAATGAATGAACTAATGAGTCACCCCAGTGCCCTGCCTCCTGGCCTTGCAGCCCATTGGGTCTCCCAGTTCTCCATCTGGGGCAGAGGAAGAAAATGTCAAGAAAGCAGAGTCTGAAGAATATGAGGTGGGTTAGGTAGAAGTCTCCCTATTAAGTGTAGGGGTTCTATTCAGACCATTTGGGGTTTGAAGACAGGGTTCCATGGAGTCTGGGAAGGAGAGTGGCTAGTGGACCAGAATTAGAACTGAACCATAGAAAGAGCATTCAGCCGGTTGCCAGTAGTGGGACACTGGGCAGGACTACTTAGAGTGTGCCTTAAAGTGATCAACAGGAGAGGCTTCACAGAGGATGTGGCTTGGCATAACACTGCTGGAGGGACCTAAAATGATGGGGTGACTTGAATGGCAGGTCCAGCAGGTCAGGGGCGGAGCTTCCTCTTTCTACCTCTCCCCCATCTGTCCTTCTTCTCATCCCCCACCACTGCCCCCCCAAAAAGACACACTGAGAAATCAGAGCCGGGTGGACTAGGTGGTTGAGGAGTTTATTTAGGGGAGGAGAATTAATCCTATTTGTTCTTCCTTGGGGAGGTCTTCAAACAATACTGAAGGGCAAGGAAAAGGGTGGGTGTCTGGAGGAGAGGGGGAGGGACCACAGCCAGACAAAGTGGCAACACACAATCACAGGCACTACCGACGTCACAGACACAGCAGTGGGTGCAGGATAGGGACTCCAGACCGGGTCTCCAACCACCCCAGGATGGGTGGGGGTATGGAAGGAGGGAGGAGGCAAGGAAAGGGGAAGAAGGGTGGGCTGGCCCCACAGACCTGTTGGCTCTGTCCTCTGATTACCTAGCTGTCCCATCATGGGGGTGGGCAAGGGTGTGGAGGATGCTTCTCTCTGGGTCCCACCCCTTACCCTCCAAGCTATACCTCTTAGCTCCTCCCAGGCCAGTTCAGTCCCCAGCTTTGGCCAGGGATATTCCTGCCCCCCCCCCCCCGCAACTGCCAAACTTGCCCACTCTAAAACATATTTTTTCACTGCTCCATTAGGGTGGGCTGCCCCTTCTGAAACCACCATGAACACCCACTCTAAGCCCTGCCCTGCCTAGAACCCAGACCATGACCTCACCTCAAGCTTAGCCCATTCCTGAATCCCACTTCTTCCTTTGCACAAGATCTATCCCCTTTAGAATCAAACTCATTCTCCTGAATGTTCCTAGTTACACCCCTTCCATAGACCGGTCCCAACACAAGACCTGCCCACTTTGGAGCCTTCCCCATTACCTGATTCAGGCCCCACCCCTCTAGAACCATGCCCTCAATGATCTTCCAAATGCAGTCTCCAGGTTCCAAGTCACACCCCTTACACAAAATCCTGTCCTACTCCAAACCCTGCCCACTCTTGGGGCCCAACCCCTGCTTCACTCAAGGCTCCACCCATTCTAGAACCATGCCCTCAGCCTCCTTCCAAGACCCACTCCAGAATGCCCTAGGGCATCCCTCTTCTGACTCCAGATCCAGTATGGCTGACTAGTCCTCTCCACCCCAGAGCTCCTCTCCAAGTCCACCTTGCATCTCAAGTCCACCAGTCTACCTTTATCCCCTCTCAGGTTTGAATTTCCCCTAATGGCCCCTGTCCAGGCATTGCTGGAGGAATCCAGGCCAAGTTGGGAGAAGGGAAGGGAGAGAGGGGAGAGAATCTGAAGTCACACCCACCCTCCCCACATAGCTGAGATCTGTTTTTTCCCTGTCCCCCTTTCAGAGTCCCCCAACCTCAGGGCACAGGGCCAGAGAACAGAGAGGGGCCAAGGGATGCAAGGGAAGCAGTGGGGGTAGGAGAGGGGCCCACTTAAGGTCAGGCCCCTAATGCATGAGGGGTGTGGAGTGGGGGCAGGGCTCAGACAGATAAATAGATATTTATATATAATATATATATATATAAACAGCAAAGAGAGTTAGAGTCTCCTGGCTTGAGGGGCGGAGACCTGGGGTGTAGGGGTGGGAAGGGGGGCAGGGCTTCTGAGCTCTTGCCCACCCATGGGGTCCTCCCGGGCTGCACTGACCTGTGGAGACAAAAGACACAGAAAGGAGAGGGGGTCCAGACTTAGGTTGTACCCTTAGGGAGGGGGGCTGGGCTTCTATGCCTCCACCTTGGCTTTACTCTCTGTCTGCCATGCTTTTTCTTCCTTCTTCCTTCACTCATAGTCCCCTAGCTGCTCCTATTGGGAAGATATACCTTGCGCCCACTAGGTTAAGTATCAAAGACATTATGGTCACCCCTCCCCCAACCCCCAAAAGTCCATTTACAGGTAATGTTCTAGCCATTGGTGATCAACTGTATTGGGCAAAACAAAAATCCTTATCTTTGTGGTGCTTGCATTGTGGCAGAGGAGACAGACTTCAAACAATAACGAAAATGTATAAGTGAGTTGTAGGATGACATAAGGAGATAATAAGGGAAATGTAAAAACAAAAAGTAGACCAGGGTGAGGGGGATTAGGAGTACCAACAGGGGAAGAAATGTTGCTGTAGTAAGTAGGGTAGTCAGAGAAGACTTCATTTAAGAAGTGATATTGGAATAAAGAATTAAGGAGGTAAAGGAATTTGCCATGCAGATAACTAGAATGAAGAGCATTTCAGGCAGGGGGAACACCCAGTGCAAAGTCCCTGGAGTGGAACCATGTCTAGTGTGTTTGAGGAACAGCAAGGAGGTCCGTGGGGCTCGAGTGGTATGAGCATGGGAGGAGGTGATGTCAGAGAGGTAGGTAATGGGGTCATATAGGGCCTTGTGGACTAGGTTGGGAGGACATTAGTTTTGACTCTGGATGAGGTGTAAGTCATGGGAAGATTTTGAGCAGAGAAGCATAAAATGAGAGTAAAATATCTCATGTCGTTTCTATTATTTCCTCAATAAATGTTTCTTAACATTAGTAGGGCTCTGATATATGTACAGCATAAATAAGTCATGGTGACATCCCCTAGTTTAGTGGAAGAGATAGTCAATAAACATATTAACTAATAATCATGGACTGTGATAAAGAAAAGCACGGGATACTAAAACAGAGATAAGAAAGGGGACTTGGGGCGCCTGGGTGGCTCAGTTGGTTAAGTGTCCAGCTTTGGCTCAGGTCATGATCTCCCGGTTTGTGAGTTTGAGCCCCTCATTGGGCTCTGTGCTGACAGCTCAGAGCCTAGAGCCTGCTTTGGATTCTGTGTCTCATTCTCTCTCTGCCCCTCCCCTACTTGTGCTCTGTCTCTCTCTGTCTCTCAAAAATAAATAAATGTAAAAAAACTTAGAAAGGGGACTAGTAAGCCACTGGCCAGGTAAGGTTATCAGGGTATGTGGGTGCAAAACTCCAGGGGGAGAGCAAGTACCACGGTCCTGAAGTTGGATTGTGCCTGGAACAGAGTTGGGGGTGGGGAGTGGTAGGAAGCAGGAGGTCAGAGAAGTGATGGGTAAGGCTTTGTGTAGACCCTGGTGAGGGCATTGGCTTTTAATGTGAGATGGGAGCCCAGGCAGAGCTCTGAGCACAGGAGGGCAGTGTCCTGATTTAGAATTTAACAGGATCCCTCCCAATGCTGTGAGTAGAACAGAATGGGAATGTGGGTGGAAAGCTATGAAGATGTCCAGGCTCGGAGAGGACAGTGAGAAGTGGAAGATTATGGATATATTTTGAAGGTAGAGTCAACAGGGTTTTTTGATGAATTAGATGTGAGGTACCTAATAAACTCTTCCCTATCCTTTCCATACTGGCCAAGTGCAAGAAGCTACCTCCACCCACGTGTTGCCATCCCCCTGCCTCTTCTCCCCATTTCCTTCCCTCCTACGTGAGGAAATCACACTTCCCTTTTCAGGCCCAGCAAAAAGGCCCGCAAGCTTTCGCATTGCCTTCGCCGCCCCCTTTTCCTTCTGTGAAATTCCACACCACCTCCCTCACCACTAGGGTTGGGGAGAAGTGGCAGATCTGTCACTTCCTCTGGGATTGGTGGGCTTGTCTGACCTTCATGACCCAAGCTTGTTTACCGTCACCATCTACCTGCCTTATCCTAACATATTGGCTTATCAAGCAGTTCTAAGGCCCACCTCCTCTTCCCAACGTAGCTCCTACACTGTGCAAATCTCCCTGCCATTCCCTTCAGAGAGGCACTTCTACTTCTCTCCCATTGGTTCTTCATTCTGCCCATCTTCAAGCACCACTCTCTTGCTCTTCATTTATTGGCTAGTTTTTCGTCCTTAGCATGTAGCTCCGCCTCTCTGTTGGCTCTTCCAACTCCCCTGCATCTACGAATCACTTATTCTTGACTCTTATTGGTTTACTGACCCGCCCGTCTCCTTTCCTATACCCTCCTTGGCCGCACCGCCCGCCAGTCACTCACCAGACTACATCTGATTGGAGAAGGAGGTGGGCGCACCCTGAGGGCCATAGCCTTGCTGCCCGTAGTCTCCCTGTGGGTAGCCGCCGCCACCGCCGCCGGTGGGCTGCCCGTAGTCGGGCTGGTAGCCACCCTGGGGTCCGTAGGTGTCCTGGGGCCCGTACCCGCCGGGGCCCTGCCCATAGCCCGCCTCGCCATAGGCGTCCCCGGGCGCTGGCTGCTTCTCAGGGGCGCCAGGGGGTGCGCGCATGAATGGGGCGGCCCAGCCTGTCTCCTTGAACACGAACCACAGGTTGCCGACCCAGAGCACCAGATTCAGGAAGCCGAATACCTGCGGGGAGACAAAGCCCTGCTGTCGCACCGCGCGTCCGTTGACTTGGCCCTGGGGAACATCGAGACTGCGCGTGTTGGGCCTCCCGAAGGGTGGTGGTTTCTAAAACTCGGACCCTGTAGAGTCCTGGGGCATGAACGCAAATGTGGAGAAAAGTCACCTGGGGTGCGGGGGCATGAGACGTGTTAGAATTCAGATTCTCGGGGATGTTGACATCACTGTTACATATATATATTTATACATGTATAAAATATGGTAAACAATATAAATTTGTAATATAGTAAAATGCTAAGTATAAATTTTTATTAAATATGTAGGTATACCACTAATAGATGCATATACACACATAGGTATGTATATGCAAATATATGTATATACACATACAACATATATAAATATGTACTTTTATATTAAAACACATATATAGAACTTAAATATATGTAATATAATTCAATTTGGGGGCAGGAAGTAATATCTCCTCCTTATAGTTGAAACTGGGGCCCAGCTCTAGAGGCTAAGATGCTCAAGGTCTCACACCCAGCAAGCAACAGAAAAAAGTTGGAATCTTAGCATCTGTAACACTTGTACACAACTTACCACGTGCCAGGCCCTTTTCTAACTTTGTTATTAGTTCGCTAAATACTCAACTTTGGAGCAGGACCTCGTACTAGTTTTCAATTTACATGCTCAGACTGAGGCTGAGATGCTGAGTAACTAGTTTTGAGCTCACAGGTGGCAGAGCTGGGATTGAAACTCAGACAGTTTGACTCCGGCCAGTAGGGGGCGTCCAAGTGGGAAACATTTCAAGTTACTCTCATTCTGCATACTGTATAAGGACACTGAGGTCCCAAGGCCGTCTTGAGTCGTCAGAGATTCTACATGACTAGGCTGGGCCTGGGATCCAGATCTCCCTAACCTAATCGGTCAGAAGGTCTTATATTCCCCTCTTGGGGATTATTTGGGGTATCTCAGTGGTTAAAATTTCTATCTCATCCTTTAAGGCACTGTTGTTGGCATGCTTCCTCCAGGGAGCCCTCTTGGATCTCCTCTGAATTCTCCTCTCATACTCTCTCTCCACCACTCCCCATGCCAGACAGTGGGTTTCCCAGCCTCCTTCCCCAGATGGCCCACCATCCCAGTAACCTTCCCAGGGCTTACCACTGAAGTGTTGAGGCCAGAGGTCACAGGGTCCCTCAGCTCCTTGCATGTATTCCCTGTCTGATGGCAGACAGACATCCCCTTGATAATGTTCTCTGGGTCAGTGGCCATCTTCACATCTGACAGCCCCTTGGCCCATGCTGATGAGCTAACCAGCCACATGAAGGCAAACACTGCCGTGGCCAGAAAGTCCTAGGACAGACAGAGGAGAGGCAGACAACGCTGTGAGTGGGCCGCTTCATGTCATGCTGTGGGGCCTCCTCAGATCACAGGCTTTCTTGGGGAGGGGGAGGTGTCCTTCAGAAAAGCCCTGTCTCTCCTCTACCTTTTGAGCTCTGAAGCTACCAATACTCACTTGAAGGTGAGTATTCCTAGCTTGGGCTTGTGTGTGTGTGTGTGACACAGAGGATGTGGGAGTGTAATTGTGATGTGTGGGTGTGGGCATAGGGGGATTTTGTGGGATGGTTTCCGAATCTGTGGAAAGTAGTGTGTCTTCATCCTTTTGTCTGAATGTGGGAATCTGTGTCATTTTGTGTCTGGGATGAGGGTGTATGAGTACAGCTGTGTAGGAATCAGTGTGTCTGGTGGCACAGTGACAGGCATGACTGTCACAGTGAACCTCTGTGCACCTTTCTTTGATCTAGACTGTGTGGTTGTGTGTGAGGTGGCGGGTTTCCAGGTGTAGGCCTGTCTGGGATTCTGTGTGGGCTATGAGTGTGTCCCTGTCATTCTATGATTTGGTTTCTTTTATGCTCACAGCCTCAGCAGCAGTAAAATCTGTGGCTGTTATGGTGACTGCTTGCATGTGGGACTGTCTGGGTTTGGTGTGGCCTGTGAACATGGTGGTGTCCCTGAGCCTTCATGTCCCCCTGGCCCCTGCATTTGAGTGGTGGTGTGGGCTTACCATCATGGGTCCTTTGTTATTCTCTCGGTACTTGTTCTGCAGGAAGATGTAGGTGGCCAGAGCCCCCATGGAGTAGAGGAAGGCAAACACGGCCACTGTGACAAAGAATTCGGCTGATGAGGAGTAGTCTCCCACCAGGAAGACTTTGTCAGTGTCCCCTCGGCAGGTGGGTGCATCAAAGTACACTTGGTGCAGCCTGTGGAGAGATGGCAGGTGTGGCCCAGACCCTAAGAACACTCTCATTCCCCCTACCCAGCCATGGGTTCCCCAGATTCTGACAAGGTCCCAGGAAGGAAGAGGAGGAAGTAACCAGTCACAGAGCACCTACTGTATTCCAGTCACATTTTACTGATTACTCACAGAATCCTGGTGAAATGGGTCTTACTCATCCCCTCCTCCAACCCAGGCACTTTGACCTCTTAATTACTTGTAAAACATACCAGGCACCCTTCCACCCCAGGATCTTTGCACTGGAATGTCCTTCTCCTAGATATCTTCATGTATTACTCCCTTCATGTCCTTCAGGTTTTGCTCAACTGTCACCTCAGTGAGGACTTCCCTGCTCTCACTATTAAAATGAAATGGAGCCATTCCCTCCTAGTACTCCTTAGCCCCCTTCCTAGCTCCATTTTTCTCCATAGTAGGTGCTCAGTAAATGTGTATCAAATGAAACGTACAGAGGCTCAGAGAAGCGCATTAACTTGCCTAAAGTCACACAGCTGGAGAGAGAATGGTGCAGTTGGGATCTGAACCCTGTGTTTTTCCCTACATCGTGTTGACTCTTCTCCCTACCTCACTTCAGGTCCCCAAGAGAAGAGGAACATGCATATCAGAGGAAAGATCAGAGACTACAAAGCAGGAGACAGACAGAAAGACAGGAGGGTGGAAGAGATCCTGGAACAAACAGAATGTATGTATGTGAGGTGGGGAGAGGCAGATTGGGAAGGTATCCTGGGACCTTTCCTGCGGTGTAATGGAGGAGGGATCATAGGGAGAAAACGTGTTTAGGGAGAAGGTCTGAGGTATGGTTCCAGATCCTTGGTCTCAGACTGGGGGGCAGGATCCTGAGACTGAGCAAATGGTCCTAGGCTCCTTGTGTAGCAAAGGTTCTGAGTGAAGGGGCTTGCACTTATTGATCACCTACAAGGCACTTTAGATAATTGACTCATTTAATTACCCTCCCCGCCCTCAATTCTCTAAAGCAGGCATTATTATACCCATTTTACAGATGAACAGAGGCTTAGCAAGTTTATGTTAAGTTGCCCAAGGTTGTATAATTGCTAAGTGACAGAGCTAAGAGTTGAATCTGGGTTGAGTTTCTGGGTTCCTAGTAGGCTGGGTTGGTAGAGGGGGGGTGTCCTGAGGAGTTCTTGGGGGATTATAAGGGAAGTGGGGGTCGGTTAGGGGGACCAGGGCAAAGACTTTTTTTCCAGGAGACTTGTGGGTAAAAGGCATATCTTCAGGACTGGAGGTCCTAGGTGTGGGAGCAATCGGGGGGGGGGGGGGGGGGGAGGGCACCAGTTTTTGTGGCCTTCTGGATTCCCAAAGGGCCTGCCCCCAGCAGTATCCCATGCTGCCAACTCCTCTTTCCCCAAAACTCTCTTGCCTGGCTTCTGTGAACCAGTGGATTCCTGTTGCTCCCCTTTGCCCCTCGGGCTGCACCTCCCTGGTGCCTCTTTTTCTTTCAACCATTCCTCACAGCCTGTGCTGGGTTTCCTCTCTCCACTCTGCCCTCTCACCCTGGGTGATCCCCTGAGCCTACATTTATCCTTAGTGCTCAAAAAATGCCCAATTTCCAACTCAATCCCTGACCTCTTTCCTGAGTTCCTAATAAATAAATGTATTTATTTTCTTTATTTTAACAAACACTCATGGAGCAGGACACCTGGGTGACTCAGTCAGTTGAGCGTCTGACTCTTGGTTTCTGTTCAGATCATGATCCCAGAGTTGTAGGATCCAGCTCCGTATTGCGCACTGTGCTTAGCATGGAGCCTGCTTAAGATTCTCTCTCCCTCTCCCTCTCTCTCTCTTTCTCTGTGCATATCCCCTGCTCACGCACATACACACTCTCTTTCTCTCAAATAAAAAAATAAAAATAAAAAACACTCATGGAGCACTTATTGTATTCCCAGCACTGTGCTAAGCACTTTCCAAGTATTAACTTACTTAATATTCATCATAACTTTGTAAGGTGGGTATTATTATCTGCTTTTGCAGACAAGGAAATTGAGACCCAAAGCAGTTATGTGATTTGTCTAAGTAGTAGAGGAGCCTCAAAAGTCTCTATTAAAGTTGTGTCTGTGGGTTTCTGTCTTCCCACCCACCCAGGAGGTAAGCAGCATCGTGAGGGCAGTGACTTTGCCTGCTTATGCTTGCCCTCATGTACCTAGCACCTGGTGCACACAACTCAGTAAATATCAGAATTGCTTAATTGGATTTAGTCATTTCCTATAGCTAATTAGCACCCACTCATCATTCTCTGTTATAAAACCCAGCACAAGGATTCCCTTCTTTGAATTTCTCCCAATCTGCAATCATCCCTTTCTAGCAATTTATTTGTTATAATTTGGCTCCATAAGGGTAGGAAGCTAGGTCTGTTTTTTCCCATTAGGTCCCCAGCACTTTGAGCAGAAACTGGCATACAATAGGTTCTCAAAAATGTGTATGGAAAAAACGAATGGGAATTAAATAAGATTGGCTGACATTAATATATATATATATATATATATATATATATATATATAGCCTTAACGCAGTAGGTGCTCAATTAATGTCAGCCAATCTTATTTAATATATATATATTATATATATATATATATATATATATATTATATATATATATTATATATATATATATATTATATATATGGGATCCTGTTTATTATCGGTCTCCTGCCCCTCCCTATTCACTAGAACATAGCCAGAGGGCAACAGTCTAGGCCTGTCTGACTCACCACACATCTAGATGTCCAGAGCAGTGCCAGGCACAAAGTAGGTGCTCAGTGCATGCACAGTGACCTTAGCCAGTGTGGTACCCTGAGGTGGGGGCTGAACAGGAGCCACTGGGGAGGTGGTGTTGGCCAGTCCCACCCCACCCCCACCCTCTCTCTCAGGATTCCAGGGGTGGGGTAGGGTGGGGGCGCACCTGAAGGGGTATTCGAAGTCAACCTCGATGCTGAGATCACTCTCGGACTTGTTGGCACACTCTACGCTCAGCCGGAGCTTCCCGGTGTAACTGCCGCATGTGGCAAAGGCGAAGATGGCAAAGACCTTGGGCAGCAGGGATGGAGATGGCCATGGTTATCCTGTGTACACGTGGGATAGGGATGCCCTCCTCTGGACAGATCAGGGCCCAGCACAAGCAGCACCAGATGGACCAGTCTCCATCCCCACCCCCACCCCTTAATCAGGGCTCATCGGCTCCAAGGACAAGCTGATTACAGGGGTGTGGCCATCTCTTCCATCTTTTTCTCAATGTCTCTCTCAGTCTCTACCTCTCCGTGCCCTGACCCGTCCCTTCTGTTTCAGTCTATTTCTGTGTCTCTCTGTGTATTTCTGCCTGTCTCTTGTTCTCTATGTCTCTAGTTCTCTTGGTATCTGTCTGTTTCTCTTTCTCAGATGTCTCTGTATCTCTGTTTCTCTCTCTGCCTCTGACTCTCTAGCATCAATGTATGTCTTTTTATGTCTCTTTTTTCTCTATCTCTGTGTAAATGTATGTCTCTCTCTATGTGTCTTTATGTCCTTGGTCTGTTTGTCTCTATCTTCCTGTTCCGTCTCTGACTTGCTCTCGGTATCATGCTCTCTCTGTCTCCCTTGTGGTATCTCTCTCTTTTCAGTTCCTCCTCTTCTCTTTCCTCTGAGTATCTCTTTTTCTGTTTCTATCTCTCCCCCATTCCATTTTTCTGCCACTTTCCCTGTGTCTATTTCTCTTTGCATCTCTGTCTCCCTTTTCTTTGTCTCTTTCTGTTTGTCTCCACTTTCTCTCATCTCTGTATCTTTTTTTTTCTTGGTATTTCCACCTCTGTCTCCATCATTTCCTGCCTCTCATTCTCTTTCACTGTCCCTGGATTTCTCTGGCTTTGCATCTTTTCCGCAGCAACCAGCTTCAGGCTCCACCTCCCCTGCCCCTCTCTCACCTCAGGGGAGGAGGTAGGACGTCACATTCTTCCACTTTACAACGGGGGTACCCTTGGTCTTACATGACGTCACATCACAGCTCATTGATTCTCTAGCCCCAACCCCTTGGGACTTCACCCTGGAGCCCAATTCTTTTGTCCTCTTCCACCCCCCACCTACTCATACATTCTGTGCTCACCACCCCTACTCCACCCTTGCTCTTCCAGACCCCATCACCTCCTTCTTTCTCCTCATGGCCCAGTCCACACTCACCCATTGCAGCACCTTCACGAAGCCAAGGGGCTCCTTGACCACCCGGAACTGACCCCCGGCCACCAGCTGAGGAGAGAAACGGTGGGGAGGGGGTGGGGTTGTTGGGCATGGAGAGGGAGGTGAGGGGCAAGGCCACCAGGCAATGACCCTTGGGGATAGGGCATGTGACCTCCAGGAGGGAGTGATGTTCGGAGAGGGAGTGAGAAGGAGAAAGTGACACTTAAGGGAAGGTTTGAGCACAGGGTCTCTGAGAGAAGACCCCTGGGGTTCAGGACTGGTGGGGGGGGTTAGGGGAGATAGTGAGGTAGGTTGCAGAGGGTTGTCAGGGTGAGGAAGATGGGGATGGGGTCAGGACTAACTGGGGAAGGGGAAAAGGTCTGAAACGGTAAAGGTGAGTCATATGGCGAAGAGGATCAGGTGGAGAGAGTGAGGAAGGAGTTGGGGTTCATTATGGTGGGGGATGGGGTCTTGGATGGTGAAGGTGAGTCATAACAGGGAGGGAATCAGGTTGGCTAGGGTGGGGGAGGGGTCTGCAGTGGTAAAGGTGAGTCAGATGGTGGTTGGGGGGTCTGAAGTGATGAGGATGGGGAGGGGTTGGTACTGGTTAGAGAGGGGGTGAGGTTCTGAGGTGGTGAAGAAGAGTGAGATGGCAGAGAGGGTCCCGGCTGATTAAGGTGGGGGAGGGCTGGGACATGGCTTCACTGGATATGTGCTGGGGGAGGGGAGAGTAGGAGCTTTGGAGAGGCAAAATTGGATCGTCCCCCTTGGTCTGTTCTGGGGGAAAGGGTGGTCATTCACTGGGGTACCTTCTCTGGGAGGGGCAGGTGTCAGCTCCCCCCGCAACCCCCGCCCCAACGCCTTCTGTCGCTCTATTTCCTAGCTCATCTACAGCAACCCCCATCTTCTTCCACTCCTCCTCCCCTCGCCCCCCTCCGCCCCTACCCTAGCCCCAAGACCCCTCTTCCTCTCCTCTCCTCACGGTTGCCAATAAGGAACCCAGCTTCTGGCGGACCCCGCTGCGGCAGAGAGGACGGCCCTCGCTGCGGCAAAGGGCTCACTCCTTTTCTCCACCTCCCCTTTCCTCCCTCGCCTGCCGCAGACCCCAGCCCCAGCTCCGGGACCGGGTGTCTGCTGCCAGGACCCTGGCCACCACCTCTCAGAGTCGCCTGATCCGCTGCATCCGGACGGGGAAGCCGGACAGCGGCGGGCTCTGTCCTCGGTGCTGGAACGCGTACCTGATTCACCACGTCCATGTCTGCCAGCAGCAGCATCAGCAATGCGGGGGGCGGGAGGCGCCTGCTAACAAGGGCGGGCGCGGGGCGCGGCGGGGGCGGCGCGCGATCGTCGGAACAGCCTAGGCGGCCGCGGCTCCGCCCCTCGCGCCCCCGCCCCACTCGTTGCGCGCGCCTGCATACAGCCGGACGAACCTCAATCTCGCCAGGCGCCATTCCAGTCCTAAGGCTGGCGCTGCGAGAGCGCTCCGGGAACGTCGGTGTCTCTGAAAACACAGCCCAAGGTCTGGGGCGAGGAGGACCGGTCGGTCCTACGGTATGACGTTTTTGCCAGGCCTTTTACTGAGTTTGTTGAATGTGTTCACTCATTTAATCATTACAGCAGCCCTATGTGGTAGGAACTATTAGCCCCATTTTTACGGATGAGGAAAATGAGTCCCCAGAGAGGTGAAGCTATTTGCACAAGGTCGCCCAGCTAGTAATTGGCAGTGCCCAAAGTCCCTGCGATTTAAACATAGTGCAAGGTCTTAAAAACCCTCCCTCCCCCTCCAACCATCTCCCCTATTAATCTCTTTCCTTTTAGTCATATTTTTGTCTGCTCCTACTCTACCCTTTATATCCTGTTTATTCCTCAGCCCTCTTAATTGGACTATCCCTCTTTCATGCTACTAAAACTAGGCCTACAAGGTCAATGGCGATTGCCATGCTGCAAAATCCAGTGGATAAAATACAACTGCAATTTAAGATGTTCAGCCTCATTTATACTTAAAGAAATGCCTACAAAAACTACTAAGATACTGTTTTTTGTCTTTGAGGGTGGTGAATATAAAAAAAAAGTTTGCTGAAGCTCAATATTGGCAGGTTGGCCAGAAACAGGCATTCCCATAAATTACCAGTGGAAGTTAAGTTGGTATAACCTCTAGAGTGGGCAATTTGGCAAAATCTAGCAAACTAACAAATCCATATATTGTTTGGCTCAGTATTTCTACTTCTAGGAATTTAGCTTACAGGTAGATTCATGCATGTGCTAAAAGGTGTATGTACAAGATGATTCACTGCAGCACTGTTTATAATATGAAAGAATGGACACTCCCTAAGTGCTCAATACTGGTGACCTGTTTAAGTAAACTCTGATACAACCACAAAATGGAGTACTATGTAGCTGTCATTAATAATAATATGGAGATATGGAATGATCACCAAGATAGTTAAAGAAGAAATGTAAGATGCCAAACTGTGTGGGAATAGTGTAGAAAGAAAAGGAGAGAATTATATCATAATTATATAGAGAATAGCTAACATCTTAAATTGTGGCTATTCTATGTCAAGCACTGTTGGGATAGCTTCAATATATCACTCATTCAAATACTTACAGCAACCCTATAAGGCAGGTACTAGAATCATCCTCATTTTACATATTTATAGCTGAATAAACTAAGGTGTAGAGAAGTGAAGGAGTTTTCCTAAACTCACACAACTAGTAAGTAATGGAATCAAGATCTGAACCGGGAAGCCTGGCTCTAGCACCTGTTATTCTTAACCACTGTGCTAAGTTAACAGTAAAGCATCCTATACCTGTATAAAACATCTGATAACACAGGTTGCCTCTAGAGGGAAGGGAAATTTTCCACTTTGTACCCCTTTGTGCCTTTTGAATTTTTAAAAAATGTTTATTTTTGAGAGAGAGAGTGAGCCGGGGAGGGGCAGAGAGGGTGGGAGATAGGATCCAAACTGGGCTCTGAGCTGACAGTAGAGAGCCCCACTTGGGGCACAAACTCAAGAACCTTGAGATCATGACCTGAGCCAAGATAAGACGTTTAATCGACTGAGCCACCCAGGCGCCCCTGTGCCTTTTGAATTTCGAACCATCTGAATGTGTACCTATCTTTTAAACATCCTCCTCTCACAGTCAAATTCACACAAATATGTAATAGATACTTCCCATTTAGTGCCTTTTTTGGGGGAAAGAGCATGGGTTTTGGCATTTAATCGCTTCAATTTGAAGACCACTTTTAATATTTATTCCTGTATGACTTCAGACATGTGAAATAGTTTAAAATGGTACTTATAGTGTTGTTGCACTGATTAAACAAGGTTATCACTGTTATGCACTTAGCCCAGGGCCAAATAAATGGTTCATTCTACTTCCTACACATCTCTGGAATCCACTAATTTCTCACCATCTCCTCTGCCACCTCCCCTGGCTAAGGCAACCATGGTTCCTGCCAATTTTAGCATCTCCAGTCTCTTCCCCCTCCCTTCTGTTTTCAGCACAGCCGTCAGAACATCCATCTAAAATGCAGTTAACTATGTCACTACCCTGCTCATATCTCTCCCATGGCTCCTCACTGCTTTTAGGAAAACTCCCAGGGTTTAGAGATAGGCATTGAAGGGTCTGCATCGTCTGGCCTCAGGTGGCCTCTTCCACCTTACCCCTCAACAGTCTCCTTTCACTCTCTATGTTCTGCCCATGACTTGCTGTGCCCACAATACCCCAGCCTAACCACTCCAAGCCTTGGTTTCAAGGCCTGGCGCAATCCTATATTCTGAGTTCCAGTCTCCAATTCTGGCTTCCCTCAAATTTCAGTCCTGGCTGGATTGACACAAATTATACAAATGAGAAATTACTGCTCTGAGAGCTGGGATGAAACCCTAGGTCAGATGGTGGCCCCATCCAGGACCTTTCCCACCACTGCCTCCAATTCCTTTGGAGTAGGGCTGACTACCACCTTGGACAAGCCCTGTGTCATGTCTAGGCCAGCTCAGTTTGGTCTGAGGGAAACCCAGAACAGTGAGTGCCTGGCACAAAGTAAATGTCTGATATAGCTTCACTTAGTTAACGAGACCCCAAAGGGTGGGTAATGACTACAGGCAGGGCAAGAAGCAGAAATAGGAGCTCTGGGATCTGGGTGGGAGGAGAGTGGGATACTCTTAGGTGGTCTCAGGAATACCCGGTGGGCCCTGAGTGGGTTCCCCCAGGGTAGGAGCCTCGCTGTTTGCTGTCATCCATGTCTTCTGTTAGGGACTTAGATTTTCTTTCTCTTAGGCAGAAGGTAGGAAGTGGGAGACAGGGTAATCCTGATTTAGCTTCCCGGAAATTCCTGATGCTGTCAGAGGACCCCTCTGCCTGACATATTACATACCACACTAATTCCAACCTCCTGGCCTTTCTATTGGCAGGACTCCATTCTGAGTATTCTTATCCTTTCCATCCCATCTGTCTGTCCTTCCTCAGTTTGACCTGCCTGACCCCTTGTGGCATCTCTGACTTCCCCCCACTCCTCATCTAAGCCCCCACACATCCTCTCTCCTCCTTCCTCCATCTCTGTCTGGTCCCCTTCCCCTCCCCCACCACCTCCACTCAGTCTCCAGCTTTTTTTGGCTTCTGTCTCTTCTTCCTCCTCCTCCCTCCTTCCCTGACGCTGAATAATCAGGCCTGGCTGTCCTGGTTTCTGGAAATACTCGTGTGTGGGCAGTGGCTCGGGGCTGAAGCAGGGGATGGATAGCTGGGGGGCCGCTGGATAGCCCCAGGCCCCCAGTGCAAAGACATCAAAATACAGGGCTGTAGTCCATGCCTGTCTCCCTCTGGGGAAGGGAGAGCAGGAGGTTTATTGAGCAGTGGAGGACAGATGGGAATTCAGAGGGCATGGACACAGGCCATTTCGTCTCCCAGGTCCTCCTCATCTAAGCGAGAGAGGATGGATTCCTCATCACTATAGAGTGAGCTGGTCCCCTGTGCCAGCAGATCACTGGCAGCACTGTCCATCTCGTCCAGTGTCAGGCGACACGCATCTGCAATCTCCTGCTTGGCCAGGGCCACAAAGCGTGGGTCTCGGGCAAAGAGGCCCAGGCCCTCAGAGATGAGCACCTGGGGGCACAGATGGGATCAGAGTTGACAGAGAGCACAACATGGAGCCAAAGCAGTGTGCACAGAGGGGTCAGTGTAGATAGATGATGCATGCATGAAGGTGTGCAGGGTAGTCACTGGGGACGGTCACACACACATCATGCTGAGCAGTCACAGAGCAAGGGGATAGACAGTTACATGCATAACACAGAGACTGAAGGCCTCTATTCCCTCCTTCCCAAGCTCCCACTTCCTCCCCTTCTCCCCCATCCCTCTTGCCCACAGCCCTGCTGGACTCACAGCCTCCACCAGGCTGTCGGCACTGCCCCTCTTGCCATGGCTGGAGTCTGAGTGGGTTCCAGGCACATGCAGACAGGTGAAGGTGCGCAGTGGACCACTGGATTTGCCGAGGTACCCCTCCCCTGCTGCACCCTCCTCCACCAATAACAGTGGGGCATATAGGAGCCGACCCCGCTGAGGAGGGGTTGCCCAGGAACCCTGGACCAGAATAAACATCAGGGGGAAAATTATAGATGGGTGACGTGTGAAAGTTTAGGACTCAGCCCTGTGCCTACATCTTACCACCCCCACCCCTGCAAATACAGCTGGAGTCAAACTGAATGCATATAAATCAGACTTGAGTTTATTTAAGAGCATAGAAGACCTGGGTTTAAATATGAGCTTTGCCACTTACTAGCTGTGTGATCTGGGGTAAACTTCTCTGAGCCTCAGTTTCCTCATCTGTAAACTGGAACTAACCTATGTCACAGGTACAGTGAGGGTTTTGTGAATTCATACATGCCCCATTCCTCAGAAGATGTAGTGTGTTTGATAAATTCAGCCTAGGATGACTCTACCCTTCCAGACCTTAGCACCCTATTCCCCCATCTCACCTGCGCCCTGCTGGGGCCCGAGTTGCGCCCACGATGATAGGTGCCTGGGATGGGTAAATCTTCACAACTGCCCTGGCGCCGCAGACACTGGATAGTGAAGGAAGGCTTCCGACCTGGGGGTAGGGGAAGGCAGAGGGGGCGAAGAAGAATTTCAATGCCACCCCAGCCCTCTGCCCTGCTGGCCCTTGTGGGGCCCCCAGCACCCATGCCCTCTCTCACCTGCAGGTGTGGGGGGCAGCAGACGGCGGCGTGGTGCATTGTGGCCATCCACATATCTCTGGGGTCTGTGAGGTGGCAAAAGGATGGGGCGCAGGGGAGTCCCTGCCTGCTCATCTAGGTAGGAGAGCCTGTGCGGGAAAGAGGGCTGGGGGTGAGCTCAGGCTTGGGAATGGGTGATGGGGTTCCATTAGTTCTGCCCTCCTGCACATGGCTAATGGGCTCATCCTACATGTCATGGCCAGAGTCCTTGGCAGGGACTTCCTTTTCCTTGTTCTGATTCTCTTGCTCTTTGGTTCCCTTGGGCTGAGAACTTTCTTCTTCTGGAATGGTGAAAATGAACCCCCCAGAGCTTCTCCTGGGGAAAGTGAAGCAAGTTAGACAGACCAGATCCACCACCCCCCCGCCCCTCAGTATGTGGCCCTGCACTGCTGGTTCCTTCTTGTTCTGTGCCCCATCCCTACAGTAGGATTTTATTTATTTATTTATTTATTTATTTATTTATTTATTTATTTAACGTTTATTTATTTTTGAGACAGAGAGAGACAGAGCATGAACGGGGGAGGGTCAGAGAGAGGGAGACACAGAATCTGAAACAGGCTCCGGGCTCTGAGCTGTCAGCACAGAGCCTGACACGGGGCTTGAACTCACTGACCGCGAGATCATGACCTGAGCCAAAGTCGGCTGCTTAACTGACTGAGTCACCCAGGCGCCCCAGTTTTTTTTTTTTAATTGGGAAAACTCACATACCAGAAAATTAACCTGTCATCATTTTAAAATGAACATGGGCTTTCTTTTAATACATATTTCTCATGGGAAGGACACAACATTTAAAAAAAAAAATCAAAGTTGGCCTGTTGAAGAGACACCTTCAACACAAGAACTGGGGGTGTGTTGGGAGAGGTGAGGAGGAGGCTGTCAAAGTGACAGCTAGGTGTGACTTCATTTCATTCTTTCATTATCCCCGTGAGATAAGTGCTATTATTATCCCCCTTTTACATGTGACAAAACTGAGGACCATGGAAGTTCCACATTATGTGCTTCTTTTGTTTGTTTTTTTTTTTTAAGTAGGCTTTATGCCCAGTGTGAAGTCCAATGTGGGGCTTGAACTCATGACCCTGAGATCAAGACCCTAGCTGAGATCAAGAGTCAGATGCTGAACCACCCAGGCGCCCCTATGTGTTCTTTGTATTAAACCTTTGCATTGCCTTTCTCATATGAATCTCTTCTTATCCTCTATTCCCATCCGAGCCCTTGAGTCCCTTCCATCCTTCCCAAATTTCCATTCAAAGGCCCTCTTGCTCCTGAATTATCTCCATGTATTGGCTAGTCCCTGCCTTCCCTTACAATATCCCACCAGACCCTTGACCATACCTGTGGCCATGGGATCCAGCCTGGGGCACACTGGACTGTCTGGAATTGGGAGTCCCCCCATCATCGTCACTGGGCCCAAGGGAGAGTGAATCTGGAAGTCTGTCCCCAACAGGCAGAGATACAGAAATCACAGAACTCCGGCGAGATGGGGGCTGGGAGCCCGTTGGGGCCTGTGGAAGTCACAGGATTGAATGTTGCCATTCATGTTATCATATCTAAGTCACTTGGTCAGTGACACAAGTCACTTGGAGTTTATCTCCAATGACCTTACTAGGGGCTGAATCTGGGTCTCACCCTCCAACAGTGGATGGTAGGTATCAAATAATACCTGTTTGCCTGTTTCAGGGGGAGTACTTCTCTGGGGGCCTCCCTTCCCCCAGAGGCAGTGTCAAAGTTACCTAAGGAATTGAAGAACTATTTCTACAATCAAATTCCCAGGGGAGTGAAAACTTGTCCTCACTGTGTATGTTTCTGGATCCTTCTTATCTTCCTCTTCCTCTCCCTCCTGCCCCTCTTCCTCCTCCTCTTCATCTGTGTCACAGGTGAGGGCCTGCCGGATCTCAGGACCCAAGTTCTGTAGGCTCCTTAGACCAGCCTGTGGGGGTGAAAAAATGGGGAAGGAAGGCAGCCCAGGGTCTAAATTTCCCTGTCCATGAGCCTGCTTCCTGTGCAGGAGTGTGGGGTGGGGGAAGGGGTCCCTCAGCCACCACTGACCCTCTGAGACCTGGAGCCTCAGTTTCCTCATCTGTGACATGGGTTCCGCGAGATCAAGAGGGCAGCCATCCTTAGCCACAGTCCTCCACATACTCCCACCCACTCACCCAGGCCCCTCTAAAGACCTGAAGAGCAGAGGAAGTGCTTGAGGGGGCCTCGCTTCCTAGTAGCCCCTTCTCCTTCCTCCGCCTGAATTTGCGGAAATAGTCCTGGATCAGAAATGTGGCGTAGAATTTGCCTACGGTGACCTCTTCCTCTGGGGGCAAGGGAGAAAAGTCAAGGTCACACAGGGGTCTCCTGTTACCCCCCTACCCAGAGCATAGGCTCCCCTTCGCCCCCCTCCATCCAGTGCTAGTTTTGTGATGGTGAGCAATCCTTTGACATTTGGGATTGGGGTGGAGCTAGCTCACCGTCAGCAGGGGGGATGACTTCATCTAGCAGCTTCTGCTTCATCCGCTTCCAGATCTTTTTGATGACAATCCGCAGCTCCTGATTGGCTTGTTCCAGGTTCCCTGCATCGGGAGAGGATGTGGGGCCTGAGCCAATAGGAAGAGCCCTTCACAGCCACTCCCTCCCTGTTGGAAGGGGCTTCACCAGCTTCTACCGCAGTCACACACCGCCCCCATTGAACTGGTGGGAAAACAGGCCTGGAGAAGCCAAAGTCACTCATTTCGAGGTTCAGAGACAGGAGCCAGGCCCATCACTCAATGAGTGATCCCTGCACCCTCCCCAGGGACTCTCCTGCTCTTGTCCTTTCTCCATCCCTCCCATGCACCTTCTGTCTTGATCTTCAAGGATGTCCGAACCAGGGCAAAGAGTGTGGCATTGAATGTCACTGTCCCATCTGAGTTGAGGGGCATGTTCATCGCCACAAGTCTCTACACACACCAGGGACGTAGAACTCACTTTGAGCAAATGCCAGGGATGAAGGCACTGGATGCCCAGGGGCAGAAACCTTTAAGGATAAAGCAAAACACACCCTCCCCACCCAAGGCACACCCCTGCCCACCCTTGCCATATGATGGACAGCCCTCTCAGAGGTGGGGGGGGGGGTGGGTGCACAGACCTTGCAGGCCACTCGGTGTGGGCACAGCTTCCCAAATCCCAAGGGGGGCTGGATCCGTCTCAGCAGGGCAACCACGTCCAGGTGCTTGATGCGGCCCCTGGGGCAGGTGGGGTGGGTAGGAGGCACCGCTGGATTGGAGATAACCCCTCCAGCCCTTTCTGAAGACTCCACCAGCTTATAAGTACCTCCCCCACCAACACCCCAGAGCCAACCCTATCTATGGTAGTTGGGGAAGACAGAGAACAGAGGCAGTGGAAACTTGGGGCATCTATTGACTAGGTAATGGGAGGTACAGGTCAGAGGTTCTGTGTCTGGGGGAATGAGTGGGGCAGTGCACTGTCCCCTGCAATCCCAGTTATGTGGATACATGTCATACTTGGCTCCAGGGTCATATTCAGACCAGATCCTCTTGAATTCATCGAGGTGATGTGGGCCCAGGATGGACCAATCTCTGGTTAGATAATCAAAGTTGTCCATGATGACAGCCACAAAGAGATTTATGATCTGTGGACCAGTGAATAGTGGGGGTTAGGTGAAGGGCAGAGTAGGGTGTTGGGGGTTGGTGGGATGCTGAGGTACACTTATGGTTACTGGGTCACAAGTTCCTGGGTTGATCTTGTCAGACCAGCCTTTTCACCTACTCTGAAGATCTGGGCTCCCCACCTCCTCCCCAGACCCCTCAGGGACAGCCCCCATGGCAATGGTGGTGGTTGTGGGGAAACGGTCCTCACCAGGAAGGCACAGAGCATGAAGAAACTGATAAAATAGGCGATGGCAAAATTGCTGCCACAGGTAAACTCCTCACCAGGGCTGATGTCAGATTCAGGGTCACACCGACTCCCAGGAAGGCTGGCAAGCATTATCTCCTGCCATGCCTCACCGGTGGCACACCTGGGGGGTCACACAAGGGGCCATCCTTGAGGGGAGGCTATGAAGTCATGGCAAGTGTCATTGTGGGGGCTGGAGGGGTGAGGAGATGATCCACTTCTTGCCAGGGGCTGTATCTGGCACAGATAGCATTTCAGTATTTTATTTTATTTTTTTAAGTTTTTTTAAAAAATTTATTTTTGAGAGAAAGAGCAAGAGAGATGAAAGAGAGCAAGTGCACGAAGCAGGGGATGGGCAGAGATAGAGAGGAAGAGAACAAATCCCAAGCAGGCTCTGCATTGTTAGCACGGAGCCCAATGTGGGGCTCAAACCCATGAACCATGAGATCATGACCTGAGCTGATGTCAGACACTTAACCGACTGAGACACCCAAGGGCCCCAGCATTTAGATATTTTAGAAGCTGGTGTGGCCAAGATGATGACAGTCATGTTTGTGTTTTACTGATGGGGCACTGAGGCCTAAGAAAAGGATACATCTTACAGCCAGAAAAAGGATGGCTGAGGCTAGATTATTATACAAAATTCTTCAAATCACAGCCAGAAAAGACCTCAGGCAAAATGTAGCCCCATGCTGCCCTGTTATTTCTACACCTCAGGCAGTCCAGGGCCCAGACAAGGGTATGTGAGCACCCAAGGGCATGCTGGGGACCAAGGTGGCAGTGGACGGGGGTAGATGTCACCTGAACAAAAGTAGCACAGCCTGTGGAAAGGTCTGAAAATTGTTGTTTCGGTTGATCTGTGTGCCATCTTGAAGAGCCACTTTACCAAACATCTGTGGGCACACAGGGCATGTGTCAGAGGGGCGAACCCATGCCCCTACAAGTTGTCACTCATTTCACAACTTCTAATACTCAAAGGATCCTCACAACCCTGATGTGCAGTCACTGCACATCCCATTTCACAGGTGTGTGGACTGACTCAGCATCAACCAGCTTGTATTTCAACCCACCACCCTCATTGTGTATGAATTCTTACCCAGCACCCCTCAGCAGAAGTGTGCCTGAGGGATGCTATCTAGGGTCCCCACTTGCCTGCATCCCAATGACTGCATAAATAAAGAATATCATCGCGATGAGAAGAGCCACATAGGGCAAGGCCTATAGGGGTGGAGAGGAGGATAGATATTCAGGTCCAGCCAAAGAACTATAAGCCCCAGAATACACTGCTTCCTCAAGTCTGGGCTTGATGAGAGATGTGGCCCATCCCCAAAGTTCCCATGACTACCAGTGTCTCCCAAATGTGGACACGGTACTAAATACAATAGAATAAGGTTAGTGAGGCCAAGGTATGTTGGGAATTGGGAGCCTAGAAAAGAGAGAAAACCGGAAATGGTAAATTGCAGATGGATATGGCACACTGGGAGATGCAGTTCAGGTTGAGAGGTATGAGATGTGGGTGAGGGGTGGTCAAAGGGACGGGAGCTTACCTGGAAGGACTTGATGAATGTCCAGAGCAATGTGCGGATTCCTTCACCTTTACTGAGAAGCTTCACTAGCCGCATGACTCGGAAGAGGCGAAAGAAGGTGATGGAAATGCGAGAACTGTCTTCAGAGCTCTGAGGTTGAGGGTGTGGTGGGTATGATCAGTCTACAGTTTCCCCAGTCACCTCCCTATCTCATTCTTTGGCCCTTCCAGCCCCCAAATCCCTCAGAAGTCAGGCCCCAGGGTAGTCAGAGAACATTTCTAAGGACTTTTAAGAAGCAAGGAAGGGCAGGTAGGTGTGGAAAGAAGCATAGAGTCCCTGTTGTGAGGTGGGGGTACCTCGCCAAGGTGGCCACCATTCTGAAGGGAGATACAGCCAAGACAGAGGTGACAGAGGATATGATGAGATCACAGGCCCAAATGAACATAGGAGAAATGATGTAGCAGATATAGGGGATAATGGATGGTAGAGTCATTATTCAAGGGATTATGGAGAAGGTTATGTGGCAGTGGGTCAAGATGGTTGTGGGAAAAGTTGGCAGTGAGGGTGGAAGGGAAAGAAGAAGGTACAGGAAATGATGGAAGAGAGACAATGGAGCCAATGGAGGAAATGATGGAGCCAGTGGTTTCATGAGATGATGGAGTTGAGAGAACCGATGGAGGATCCAATGGAGAAGCCAGCGATGAAGATATGGAACCAGCAGCATTGTCAATTGAGGTGATAGAACCATGGAGGAGATGATGGAGCCAATGGTACAGTCATTGGTGATGACAGAGCCATGAAAGACCCAGTGTCGGAGACAATGGAGTCAGTGGTGGAAATGGAGCCAATGAAGTAGTCAGAAGAGATGGCAGGAGTTGGTGGAGATGATGGAGCCAATGGAGAGGAATGTAGAGGCAATAGAGGAAATAATATAAATAAAAAGAGAGTCATTTTAGGATATGACAGAGCCAGAGGATAGGTTGCAAATGGAATAAGGGAGTTGGTGGAGGGGGACTTTGGCTAAACCTGATAGGGACTCAGGAGATATAGAGCTAGAATGAAGAGCACTGAGTCTTCAGGAGTAGGATGGAGGTGAGTGAGGCACCTACTCATGTGAAAGAAAGACCTGGGGTTGAGGCGGGGGAAGGTTGGTAGGGGAAAGGTGGGTTAGTGGAGAGGCCAGTCCTTACATTGACTTCAGTGACGGCAATGTCCACTACGCTGCCCACCACAATAAGAGCATCAAATGTGTTCCAGGCATCAGCAAAGTAATGCTGTAGGCAGGAAAAAAGTAGAGCCCTGTCTTCTCAGAGCTAGCATAGGGCACCAATAGTGGTAGGGGACATTGGGGAGGCAGGGCCCAGCTTGGACCACATGATAGGCCTGCATATGGACCCCTCTCACACCATGGTCTCAAGAGTCCTTGGTTCCTGTTCCCTGCCACCTCCCCCAAGAGCTCTGCAATGAGCTCCACCCTAAGGAATTCACCCACTGCAGGAGATTCTAAGGCTTGCAGGAGGCACCTTGGGTTTGAAGGCAATGATTTTGAGCACCATCTCAACAGTGAAAAGGCCAGTGAAGACCATGTTGAGGATGTCCATGGCGTAGTTAAAGGGAGCAGTCTGTTCATAGTGCTGGAGGAGAAAGTCAGGTGTGAGTACAGAGCCTGAGGCAGAGACCTCCCCACCCACAACAAAATATTTTCTGGCTTGGACTGAGGTGAGTCTGGAGATGAGATAGCATGATGGGTTGGCCAAATCCCTCACACTGTTTCTCAATAAGGATATTGGAAAGCCCAGCTCTTGATCTCCTGGCTTTCCTTGCATCTACTTCTGACTAAGAAGGAAACAGAAGTCTGCTGCTAAGTAGTTTCCATGAAAACTATTTTTGCTTTCCAATAAAAGGCTCAAATGAGGAGAGCCCCGGGTACAACCTTCCCTCATTTTTCCTGCCTTGAATGCGGTTTTGATGTCTAGAGCTGTGGCAGTTATCTTGTGATAATGAAGCAACAATCATGAGAATGAAAGCCAACTTGCTAAGAATGGTGGAGGAGAAAGAGCCTGGATACCTGATGAACCATAAGCAAACAGCCCATCTCTACACTTCTTGTTATGTGAGGTAGCTATCATATATTGTTGACTCCACTATGCACATCTTTTCACATTTAGAACCTCTGACACTGGGGTACATTTCACAATCAATGGCAACTTACAATGGCCATCTGCCATTTCCCCTATATTCTTACATCTCTTAAGTCAGGATGCAACTGACAATTATTGGCCTTAGATGTGAAGAAATGTGGAAAATATTTTTATAGCTTAATCTCTGTCAGCTGGGGGTTTTGCACTTGCAGCCTAAAGCATTCCTAATGTTTCCCAGGGGGCTGTGTGGACAGAATAGGGTCCAGTGTCTGGCAGGAGTCAGGGTGGGGGAGATCAGACCTGCATGGCTAGAGCAACGGTGTTGAGCAGGATGAGCAGGAACATGAGATACTCGAAGGCAGCAGAGTTCACAGCTGCCCACACGCGATACTGATGTGGGTTCTTGGGGATGTAGCGGCGGAGTGGCTGGGCCTTGAGGGCATACTCCACACACTGGCGCTGCATATGGGTGCAGGGCATGAGTGAGCTTGGTATCTCAAGGCAAGGAGGTGGGGAGGGGTTGATGGCCATAGGTCAGGGGTCAGAGGTCACCTGGTTCTTGTCCAGCTCACAGTTTTGGTACTCTTGCTCGCCCTGGGCACGGAAAGTAATGATGACAAAGCCCACAAAGATGTTCATCATGAAGAATGCAATGATGATGATGTAGACAATGAAGAACACTGAGATCTCCACGTGGTAATTATAGATAGGGCCCTTGTCCTCTGCGTTTGCATCGATGGCCTTGTATAGTAGACTGGGGAGCCAATGGCGGTAGATGAGGAGATATCCCAGCTCCCTTCCAGACATGCCCCCAGATACCTCATAACAAACACTCCAGAATCTCCTGCTTGGCATCCCAAAGACCCCCAAATCCCATGACCTAACCACCTTAGACCTCCACACATACCCCAAGAGACCCCCACCTGACCTCAAAGACCCCCAATTCCCTGTCTCAGCCCTCCAGAGACCTAGAGATCCCCATACAACCCTCTAGAGAATCCCTACCCTGGTCCTCCAAGACCCCCAAATCCCTTAAGTTCCCACATATCCCTAAATATCCTTCTCCAGCCACCAGGAAACCCCATGCACCTCCCCAGAACTCCTCCACAAGCCCCCAAAGATCTCTAAATCCTGTCCCATAAACTTGGATTCCTTGCTCCATCTCCCCCAAAGATCTTCAACTAGTACCCCTAAAGACTTGTACATCTCTCTGGAAACCCCTGAATCTCCAGCTCCATCTCCTCTGAGACCTCCCCCAGTGTCCCCTCCAGACCTCTACCTAGTCCCCCCCAAAATCCCACACCCAGTCCTCTCTAGACTTCCACCTAGCTCCTCAGAGACCTATACCCAATTCCTGGAGACACCCCTTACCCAGTTCCCAAAGCATCCCCAGCCAACTTCTGGAGGACCCCCAGCCAGTTCTTTGATATGCCCACCAGTCCCCCAAAACCCTATCCAGTCTCAAGAGACCTTTATCACATCCCAAGGTACCTTCCCACCCATCCCAAGAAGACCCTAGCATAGACTCCTGCCCTGTTCCCTGCCCATTCCTGGAGCCCTGCTCCTCACGCAGGCCAGCCTTCGAAGGTGGAGACAGTGAACAAGGCCATCATGGCTGAAAGGACATTGTCAAAGTTGAAATCGCTGTTGACCCAGAGCCGCTCCCGGACGAGGGGCCGTGATACATCTCCATCAGGGTAGACCAGGAAGGAGCCCCTGTGGATGTTGCAGACAGGCTGGGTGGGTGAGGAGAGGTGGGGATCTGGGGAAAGGGGACTGAGGTGTAGAGCATGGAAGTAACAGGGCAGAGTGGTAGAGTTGGATATCCTGTCCCCCATTTACTGGCTGGGTGACCTTGGGTATTTAACCTCTCTGTGCTTCAGTTTCCCTATCTATGAATTAAGGATAATACAACATATTTCCTGACTTGTTACAAGGATTAATTAAGTCACTCAATGAGAATAGTGTCTGGCATTAGTTGGTACCATATATATTAGCTATCATCACCATTATAATCATCACCACCCCCAAGAAAAAGTAATACTAATAATCAACATTTATCAGCACTAAGTATATGCCAGACACTGTTCTTGGCTTTACATGTAGTAACTTTACATTGTAGTACACTCTCCATGTAGTAACTCACTTACTCCTCACCACCACCTTGTGAGATCTGCACTCTTTTTATCCCCATTTTTCAGTTAATTAAAATGGGATTCAGCAAGGCTGAGAAATGTACCCATGTCTCATGAGATGAATTTGAACCAGGAATGCCTGACTTCAAAGCCCATGCTTTTAACCACTACCCTCTACAGTAATCTGGAGATGGAAGCCTGGGATTTGGTGGCAGTGATGGTGGGTGGGGGGAGTATTTGGAGATTTCTGGGGAGTCTGGAGTAGAATGTAGGTAACTCTGGAGAATATGGAGAGGGGTTTGGGGGAGGTATTGGGGGGTTTCTTAGGGGTTGGTAGATATGAGGGCCTCTTCAGCTCTTGGGAAAGTTCTGGGGGTATATCTTGGGGCCTTGGGGAATTCACGGTGTTTGGGGGGCCTTGATAAAACTTGAGGGAGTCTCTGCAGTTCTTAGGAGGAAGCTCTAAGGATTCCAGGGGCCTTGGTGAGATCTAGGGGCCTCTTTGGCTTTTAGTAGGGGTCAAGAGCTCCACAAAAGGCAAGGTTTTGAGCACTCACTTGCATTCTTGGGGGGTGTGTTTGGCCTCATCAGTGCAACTGTAGAATTTCCCCTGTATGGAAGATATTTGTCAGGCAGGTTCACCCTTTACTCCCCACCTTGACCCATGCCTGGGCCTCCTTCCAGTGTTTACTCCCACCTTGAAGAGCTGCACGCCAATGCAGGCAAACATGAATTGCAGGAGTGTGGTCACAATCATGATATTCCCGATGGTCCGGATAGCCACGAACACACACTGCACCACGTGCTGCAGGCACCCACAAATATGGCTAACAAACACTGCGGGCCACAGCAGCCTGGGGTAGGGATTCTGGGTGTAGATGGGGCTCAGGGACTTGGGCCGGGGACATCTGGTCATGGATCAGGGATGTGTGGTCAGGGACATATGGTCAAGGGGCAGTGCTACGGGCCAGGGACGTGTGGGCACCAACGAGGAATAAGTGTTTACCAGGAAGGGATATGTGGTCACGTTTCAGGAACTTGTATCAGAGAAATGTGGCCATTGGTATGGGATTTATAGTCACTTGTAAGGGACATGGGTGAGGCCACATGATCAGTGGTCAGGGATGTGTGGTTACATATTGGGTCCAGGCTGTGAGGTCATGCACCAGTGCAAACGGTCAGTCTGATTAGAGATCTTGGCCCTTGCAGTGGGGCAGGGCATGGGTCCTGTGGATTTGGGTGGGGATGGGTTACCTTGAGTCCCTTGGCCCTGTTGATGGCTCGGAGAGGCCTCAGTACTCGGAGGACTCTCAGAATCTTCACCACTGAGATGGCACTGGAGCTGGGGAGGGGTCAGTCCTCAGGCCCTGGCCCAGGCTTAGCTTCCGTTCTGGGAGGACTGGAGTGGGCAGGGGGTAGGGAGAGTCACTCACTGGATACCAAAGGAGATGAGGGACACGCTGACCACCAGCAGATCCAACAGGTTGAACCAGCTACGGCAGAAAGAGCCTCGGTGCAGGAAGGCCCCAAACACTGTCATCTGTGGAAGGGTAGAGGGACATCAGGCTAGACTCCAGGTGTGGGGATAGAGAGGGGAGGAGGGTATGGAAACAGGAGAGGTGGGCTGCAGGGGTGGGTGCAGAGTGGATTGGGGCAACTGGGGGTACGACTGGGGGCTTGTTAGTTACCTTTAGTAAAATCTCCACAGTGAAAATGGAGGTGAAAGCATAATCGAAGTACCCTAGAATCTGGCGGGCAAGAGAGGCAAAGCCACTGAGTCATAACTGGGGGGAATCCTAGGTGTGTGTGTGTGTGTGTGTGTGTGTGTCTGTGTGCACCTCTCTGTAAGTTTTCCTGTCCCTCCCTCCCCCTCTCCTTCCTCTCTCATCATCATCAAGGACTTCACTATAAGGCAAAAGTCTTGGCCACCAGAAAGACTGGGGTTCAGATTTGGGCAGATTTGGGCTCTTCTATCTCTGCTCATCTATATTGGTGCCATTGGCCTGCTCAACCTCTCTGAGCCCAAGCTTCCTCCTCAGCCAAATACTGATTTCCCTGGTGTTTCCCCAAGTGTGCACAGTAAGGGCTGGCACCTGCAGCAGCTGCCATTATCACTCTTCTCTTTCTGCCCAACTAGGATCTTCTCTGTGTCTCCAGCCTGGCCCCAGCTTGTGCCCAGCAGGACCCCCCTAGGAGTGTCCCCCCCCCCCAGCCCCCAGCCAAAGGCTCACGTGGTTGCGGAAGGAGTGGGCTCGGATGGGGTCCTCAGCGGCCAGGGATACGCTGCTGAGGATGATGAACACCAGGATAAGATTGGTGAAGATATGATGGTGGATGAGGGTGTGGCAGGCCTTCCTCAGCCTGGGGAGTAGGGAATGGGTTTTGGTCAGAGCCCAGGACCCCAGAGTTGGTTGGGAGACCCCAAGGGACACAGTTCAGGCTCTGTTGAATCAGGCCATGCACCTGCCAGAGCCCTGGCTGCTTCCTGGCCCTCCACCTGCCCTATTCCCTCCTGCCTTGGCCCCCTACCCACTCCCAGCACTCACGGGTTCGTTTGGCTGAGACAGAAGAAGGCACTGCCCTCAGGGATGGGTACCACCTTCTCCTTGGGTACAACTTCTTGCAGGAGTTCCACATGCCCTGCACCTTCTTCCTCCTCTTCTTCCTCTTCCTCCTCCTCCTCCTCTTCTTCCTCCATGCCTGGCACCAGAAGAAGATCAAAATACAGACAATTAATTGAGAAAATGTATGTAAAGCACCTACAACAGTGCTTGTCATGTGGCAAACTCACTGTTGTGTCTCCAGCACTTAGAACAGTGCCTGGGGCACAGTAGAAGCTGAGGAAATGTGTGTTGAATGAACATCACTATCCTCACAGTCAAATACACACTATTTTATAATAAAGGCTCTGAGAAGTTCTGCAGTAAAACAAAATGTCTGTTTCTCTTCTTTAATCTCAACATCCCAAATGGTGTTGGCGAAACCCCAAGCCCATTATTTTCAAGATGATTTCAGAAAAGGCTTCTGCTCAGAGAGAGGGGTCTCAGGGGTCAAGAGCTCTGCCCGGGTGCTGTCTCTAAGGTCCCACACTTCCTCCACCTGCCCCTGCCCACTTGCCTGCTCCTTCATTCTTTCTGCCCTCCTCTTCCTCATTCTCCCCACCAGGTGCCTGGGGACAGAAATATGGGGGTCACTGATGGTGGGGGAGGCACTATAGGATGGACCCAGGGGAGGCATGGAAGGAACACAATAATGGAGGAATGCACAGGCAGAAGATGGGAGTTAAAGATATACACATATACAGGTATTGATGGTAATGGGAGGTATAAACAATGCCCAGGCTTCTAACTCACCAATACTCCATTTTCCTGTGGGGGATTCCCCTCAGCACTCTTCTCCCTGTGTGAGGAAAGGGGGAGTGATTGCTAAGGTTTGCAGTAGATAGGCAAAGCTTAGGGGGAGTCAATGTAGTCAGAACAGACCTTTCTGAGGTCCCATAGAACCTCCCTGCTTCTGCCCTCATCCTCACAGTCTGTCCTTTTCACAGCAGCCAAAGGGGTCCTGTTAAATCTTAAGTCTGGCACATTCTTTGTCTGATCACACCTCTCCCATGGCTCCCACTCAGAGCAAAAACTGAAGTCCTTGCCATGCCCAGAATGCCCCTAGTATGGCCTTCTTATTCTCCCATTTGAGCTCACCTCCTACCACTCTCCTCCTTGCTCACCCCACTCCAGACTCACTGATTTCCTTGGTGGTTTTTGTGAATGTGCTGAATGTGCACCTCAGGACCTTTGCACTTCCTTTCCTTTTGCCTTGAGCACTCTTTCCCCAGATATTTTCATGGCTCACTCCCTCACTTCACTTGGGTCTCTGTTCAGCGGTCACCTCCACATAGAGGCCTTCCTTGACTACCCTAACCAAAATAGCAATCTTCATTTCTCTCTATTCTTTTATTCCATTTTCTTTGCTTCATTACATATTATTAATATATATTTAATTAAGTTGCGTTATATATTCATTTGTTTGTGTTTTGCTTGCCTTCCCTAACTTCATGAACATGTTAGCTTCATGAAGGTGAAGACTTTGTCTACCTTGACCCCTCTTGTCTCCTCAGTGTCTAGAATATGGCCTGGCACAAAGTAGGTGCTCAATGAATGCATGTTGAATGAATGGGGACTGGCAGATTGGATCTGAGGATATGGATTGCCAGGGTGGCTGAGGCATCTCTGATGGTGTGGATGGATTGCCAGGGTGGCTGAGGCATCTCTGATGGTGTGGGATGTATGTGTGGGGACCCAGTCAGGGATCCCAGGGAGAGACTGTCTTGATGGCAGAGCCAGACATCACCTGCCCTTGTCTTTGGCAGTTCCTGTGTCTCCACTGGCCAGGTTATCCACAGCAATGGCGAGAAACACGTTCAAAAGGATATCTGGGGTGAGTTCAGGCTGCAAAGGTTTAAGAAGCAGCCTGACTGTGGGCCATCAACAACCCCCTATCTTACCCCATGTTCTACCAACATCCAGTCCCCCAAAGCTCCAAGGATACAGTTGCCGCAGATGAAGAGGATGATGAAGTAGACGCAGACCAGCATTCCTGGGAAAAAGGGGCCACCATAGGCCATGATACCATCGTACATGACCACGTTCCAATCCTCACCTGTCAGGATCTGAGGGTGGGAGTTCACTGTGAATCTCTTTGGACCCCCCACCGTATGGTCCCCCCCCCCAGACCCACCTATTCCATGCTTTCCAGGCCCCACCTGAAAGACAGTGAGGAGGGCCTGGGGGAAGGTATCGAAGGTGCTTCGCTTGGTGTGGGTCTGATCAAAGTTGAACTTGCCCCCAAACAGCTGCATGCCAAGCAGGGAGAAGATTATGATAAAGAGGAAGAGAAGAAGCAGCAACGATGCGATGGATTTCATTGAATTGAGCAGGGATGCCACCAAATTGCTCAGAGATGCCCAGTGCCTAGAATAGAGATGGAGGGTGGACATGTCCAGTGGTGAGTCAGGGGCAAGGGCAGGATGCCAGCTTGGGATGCACTAGGAGTGGGCTGGGTTAAAATGAACTTTGGAGTTGGGTTGAGGTGAAAATAAGAAGTGAGGGGAAGATTGAGTTTGGGGTTAGGGTTGGTGTTAAGGGTGTAATGACAGATGAAGTTAGGATGGAGGTTATATGGAAGTTCATGAAGTTAGAATTGGGTTCAGGTTGGGACTGGGGCTGGGATTGGGGTTAGGAACTATAGCTGGGGTTGGGGTTGGGGTTAGGGGTTAAGAGAGTATTTGGTGTTTTAGATGGCTGAGTTGGGGATAAAGTTGTGTTTGAGAGTTGGATAGAGGAGGGGATAGGGATGAGATAGAGTTTGGGGCTGGAGTTGCAGCTGGAGATAGGTTGCTGGTTAGAAGCTAGGGACATGGAGGTTGTGGTTAGTGATGGGGCTGGGGCTGCAAGTTAGGGATGAGATTGGAGATGGGGCTGGCTTTGGGATTGGGTGTTGGGGCTGTAAATGAGTTTGGTATAATGAGTGGCTGGGGATTGGAGTTAGAGATGGTGTAAGGTTAGGGATGAGTATGGAGTTGAGTTCAGAGATGGTGCTGGGAATAATGTTTTAGCTGGAGCTGAGGTTGAGGAAGGGGATGGAAATGGAGTAGACACCCTCCCCAATGGACTTTAATTTCCATGAGGCAGGAACTTGTGTCCGCTCTGATTCCTGGGGTTTCCCAGGACCTGGAAGGGTGTCTGGCCCACAGTATGCCCTCAATGGATATTTGCTAAATGAACGGTGATGCAGATAGTCACTGGAACTGGGGAGGGAGCTGTTGGGGCTGTGCTTGGGGCCCCAGTCCTCCCCCACCACACACACCTAGTGACCTTAAAGATCCTGAGGAGGCGCACACATCGGAGCACTGAGATGCCCAGGGGCTGCATGGCGCCCACCTCCACCAGGGTGGTCTCCAGGATGCCCCCACAGACCACAAAGCAGTCAAAGCGGTTGAAGAAAGAAGAAACATAAGCAGAGGGGCCAAGACCGTACAACTTGAGAAGCATCTCCACCGTGAACAGACAGAGCAACACTTTGTTGGCATACTCTGTGGGGAGAAGGACAGAGGTGACCGAACTGGCCAATTTCCTTGGAGATGTGCAGGGAGGTAGGGGCCACAGGGCGATCTGAGGTAGCTGGTATCAGGCAAGACACAGGTTGGTGGTAGCACTAGGGTTAGGAATTGGGGTGAATTTATAGGTCAGAGTGGGTGAGGTTTTGAGGGGCTCGGAACTGGGGTGAGGGGCAGAATTGGGGTGGGGGCCTTGGTGAGCCTCCATGAGTTCAGGAAAACTCCAACTCAAAGGTAGCATTGGAGTCTGGGGTTTAGTTGGGACTGAGGCTGGTTTGAGGCTTGCAGTGAGAAGTGTGTTCAGTATTCAGGTTGGGGTTGAGGTGAAAACAAGTAATAGTAAGAGCTAACACTTAATAGCACTCTATGTGGGTCCAGCAATGTTCTAAGCACCTTTCACTTCAACTCACTTAATCCCCCCCAACCACCCCATGAAGCAGATAAAATTACTGTCCCTATTTAAAAAAAATGTTTTATTTATTTATTTTTGAGAAAGAGAGATGGAGAGTGAGCAGGGGAGGGGCAGAGAGAGAGGGAGACAGAATCCCAAGAAGGCTCTGTGCTGTCAGCGCACAGTCCTATGTGGGGCTCGAAATCATGAACCCTGAGATCATGACCTGGGCCGAAGTCGTATGCTTAACCTACTGAGCCACCCAGGTGCCCCATATTGTCCACATTTTGTAGATGGGGAAACAGAGACATGGAGGGGTTAACCCATCCAGACAGTGTGGAGTTAAGATTCTGGACTCTGGAGCCACCTGCCTGACTCACTTACTAGCTGAGTCCTGGGATTAATCAGTGAACTCTTCACTACCTCAGTGCTCAGTACTCTGTGCCTTAGCACTTAATTCACACAAGGTTTTGGTGAAGAGAAATTGAGTTAATACATGTAAAGTGCTGAGAATGGAGCTTGATGCACACAAGTGCTACATAAGTGTAAGCTACAACGTGGGGTGGGACAAGCTAAGGTTTCTGCATTTATTAGGGCAGGAATGCAATGTCTGGGGGGTCTGAGGAACCCTAGAGATCCTGGACTTGGGTTTCTAGGGTGGAGGGAATTGGGGACTGGGGAAGAGGGCTGGCAGTCCGCGAGGGGAGGTACGCACCCTGGATCTGCGTGAGCCATACGGGCTGTCCGTGGTGCTCTGAGGCGATGGTCAGTGTGTTGAGGAAGACGAGCAGCAGCACGGCCCAGTAACAGGCATTGGACTTCACCGCCCGCCGGCAGCGCGCCCGAAGGCCCCGATTGGCTTTTCGGAGGTGGCGGCTGAGGGGAAATGTGAGCCCACTGATGAAATCACCTACCTAAACCAGGCCTGGGGGTGCTCAGTTGGGTAGCCCGGTGGTCATGGGGGACTCGGAGGTGGGGTTTACAAAGTCATGGGGTCCAAGGATCCCAACTCACCAGACCCTGGTTTTCATGATCTTGTTTCTGGAAAAGAGGAGGATGGGAGGTGGGCGTCATAAAGGACCAAGGGGCAGTCAGTGGCTGGGGTTGGAGGTGGGGGGCTGGGATCAGATCAAGGTTTGAGGGTAAAGTAAGGACTGGGGTCAGGGTCTAGATGGGGTTCTGGGCTGGGTCAGGGGTTAAGGGCTGCGGGCCCTCACAGGCAGCGTGTACAACCGGCCAGAGCCCCCTCCTCCTCTTCCTCATCGCCTGGGGTCTCTGTCATCGAACCAGTGTCACTGGCTGGGAGGCTGGCTGTGGTCGGGGTGGGAATAGAGGTCAGTCCGTGAAGACCCAAAGGCTCCACACTTGGCTTTCTTCTCTGTCTACCCATCCTGTCCCCCTCCCCAATCTGGATGGACTCTCACCGTGGCTGCTGGTGGAGTGTGTGGAGCGGGTGGAGTGACTGAACCAGCGCAGACGTCCACGTCTCCTAGTGGTTAGCTCTGCCAGTTGTGGCCCTGCAGGGTGGGGAGGACATTTGGGGAGCATGGCCTGAGGCTGGGTTAGGGCCAGGCGTGCGCGTATGGCAGGGGGGGCTGTTATTTGGAATCTTTGTTCTGGGTATAGTCTGGGAAGGGTATTGGGGTCTGCGTCTGGGTCTGTATTCTAGGTCAGAACTGGGGGCTGGGCCTGGAGTCGTTGCCGGTTGGGGCTGGGTCTCAGGAGGGTAGCCCACATCTGAGGCATGCGTGGGGCAGGGAATGGGCCAGACTGGGATTGCCTACGGTGGCCAGCCCGGCCCTCTTCAGCCATAGAACCAAAGTTGCCATCAGCTGAGGACTCTTCGATGTCCAGCTCCTCTGCCTGCATGATCCAGTCCAGGTAGCCCCGGAGGTCCTCCTCCAACTGCTGCTTCTCCCGAAGCTTCTGGAAGTCCCCTCGTGCTTTTGCCTTCTCCCTCTCCTTGGAGAACTCTCTGAGGGAGGAAGATAGAGGGCTGGGAGGGGGGACCACCCTGGCTCCCATGCCTTTACCATTCCAGACTCACCGGCCTCCTTGCTGTTCTTTGAATAGGTCAAGCACATTCTAGCTTTGCAGAAGCAAAGGCTGTTCCCTTTGCTTGGAACACTTTCCTCAGACATCCACATGGCCCATTATCTCATCTGTGTCACATTTCTACTCAGATAACACCTTCTCAAGGAGGTCTGTCCTGATTGTCCCTATTTATAATTGCAAGATTTGCCCATTTCTATTTTTATCCATCCTTTCTTTCCATAGCACAGATTCCATACGAAACACTACATATGTGAGTCGCCTGGCTGACTCAGTTGGTAGAGCACACAAGTGTCAGGGTTGTCAGTTCAAGCCCCATGTTGGGCGTGGAGTCTACTTAAAATAAAAAACAAAAATAAAAATAAACCACTATGGGTGTGCACGCATGGGTGTATACACAATCTACTGTGTATGTTGCTATTCTCTCCACCACAGTGTAATATCCAAGAAGACAGGGATTTTTGTCTTTTATTCCATTCCTAAAATGGTGCTTGCACACAGATGTTCAATGTTGACTGACTGCATGAAGGGGTATTTCAGATGGGTTCTGAAAGAGTGCCTAGGAGTGTGCTAGGAACAAAAAAAAAATGGGAAAGGGACTATTGGCGAAGGTGTCTAAGCTTCTCACCCACTCAGGACACCAAGCACAAGGTTGAGGACGAAGAAGGACCCAAAGATGACGAGACTCACGAAATATAACCAGGGCAGCTCATACCCCATGGCATCCTGCATCTGGGGAGAGAGAGGGCATGCATCTCTCAGGATATGCAGACACTCTTGGAGGAAAGGCAGGTACAGTCTCGCGCTGTGCGCCCGCCATCCACCTCACCCAGTAGAGCACATCTGTCCAGCCTTCCATGGTGACGCACTGGAAGACCGTCAGCATGGCGAAGAAGAAGTTGTCGAAATTGGTGATGCCTCCGTTGGGCCCTGCCCAGCGCCCGCGGCACTCGGTCTGGTTCAGTGTGCATGCACGCCCCGAGCCAGAAGACGCACAGGGCGACGGGTCCTCCTCCGCTTCCACGTCTGTGGGGAGATCAGTTCCGATTTTGAAGCACGTCCCGCCCCCCCCCGCCCCCCCGCCCCGCCAGTCACGGCTACCTTGTAGCCCCGCCCACCTGGGAAGTTCAGTATGGGGTTCGAGATTTTTCTAAATCAAGGGCAAGGTTAAGCTAACTCTGCTAGGTCAGGATTCTGAACCACTGGAAAGTTGTGAGTCCCAGCTACAGGTATCCGGGTAGTGGAACTGTAAAATTTAGGGTGGAATCTTGTAAATAACAGTGAGACTTGAGCCTGGGGGAGGAGTCCTGTGAATTGGGAAGGGTGTCTTGAAAATGGAGTGGGGGCAAGGCTCGGGCTGAGGTCTGGATGAAGAGCCTGAGTATATGGGGTCAGTCCTGGAGGATGGTGTCGAGTGCAGGGTAGGGCCTTGGCCTGTGAGTGGAGACTCGTGATAGAGGGAGGAGCTATTAGCAAAGGGGCGGTTGTAGTCTGGGATTGAGGGCAGAGTCTTGAGTAAAGGGATAGGGCTTGCTTATCTGGAGGTGGAGCCTAAGGTTGGGGGCGGAGTCTCGTGGATTTGAGTGGGTTTCAAGGAGAAGTGGGTGGGGCCTAGTAGCCAGTGCAGGGGAGTGTCTTGTCCGGGGAGGGGTGGAATGGCTGACCAGATCCCAGGAAGTAACATGTCTTATGCATTCGTCCAAGGAACAGTTCGAGTCCGATGATGGCATAAATGATGATGACGAACAGCACGAGCAGTGCGATGTGCAGTAGTGGCACCAGCGCCTTCATGATGGAATTAAGCACGATGTGCAGGCCTGTGGGGACCGAGGGGCGGGGTCAGCTTAACCCTCTCCTGCTCCCCTCCCCCACCTCCAACCCCCGGGGGCATGCCACTCACTTGGGACCCCAGACACCAGCCTCAGTGGCCGCAGCACCCGAAAAGCCCTCAACGCCTTCACATCGAAGCCCCCCGGCTTCCCGCCGGTATGTGGGGTGTCTCTCGGCCGACCAGGGCCCTGCTCTAGTAGCACGCTAAACAGCCTGGTGGGGTAGCACGGAATTAGGAGGCAGAGGTCCGGCCTTGGGCCCTCCCTCCACCCCTCTCTTCTCGGAAAAGCACAAGTCCCTGTAACTGGAAATGCAAACAAGTTTAAAACGTTAATATTCTTGATTCTGGCTGCCAGATGGAGGCAGTCGGAAGAAGACTTTCCCCTGAGTCCCGAATTCAGCGGGCCTGGGGTAGGAAGTTGAACTAAGGTGGGGGTGTCCCTCGCAGAAGCGTACCCGACCACAACGATGATGAAGTCGAGTAGGTTCCAGCCATTGCGGATGTAGGCGCTGGGATGGAGCACCAGCCCATAGGCCACGATCTTGAGCACAGTCTCCACAGTGAAAATCACCAGGAATACGTACTCCACTTGCTCCTGAGGGCGGAGCCGGGGGTGAGGTGGGAGAGCTGGGAGTTATTTGGGGGTGGGGCTTGAGGGGGGCCGGGGAAGGGAAGCTTAGTCCGGGACCTAGGGTGGGGCTGGATGGGGGCGGGCCATCTGGGTCAGAGAGGAGCGGGTGTGGGGAGGATTGAAAGGTTGTGGTGTGGTTCTACTGGGGCTGTATGTGGCTGGGGGTGGCGGGGGTGGTGAGCCTCACCAGGTTGTGGTTGGCAGTATTGGAGTCATCCTCTGGGAAGGGGATGTAGACCCCCAGGGCTACACAGTTGGCAAAGATGGTCAGCAGGATGAGGATGTCGAAGGGCCTCAGGTGGATAGTCAAGGACCCAGGCAGATAGGCCTCAGAATATCCCCACATTCCCTTGGGGCCCTCCCCACCCAATGCTGACGCTTGACCCAAGGTAACCAGCCCTGACATTCCCAACCCCTGCCTTGACCAAGGCTTTGACTTTGAACCCCCTGGAAACCTTAGACATCCCCAACTCTTGCTGTGATTTAGTCTTTCACCCTTGACACTCCCCCTCCCTGCAGTGACCTTCACCTTTCTCAAGTCACCCTCTAATCCAATTCTTGGCTCTTTTTTTTTTTTTTTGAGAGAGAGAGAGAGACAGAGAGACAGAGAGGGAGAGAGAGACAAAGTGCAAGCAGGGAAGGGAAAGAGAGTGAGGAGGACAGAGGATCTGAAGCAGTTCTGCACTGATAGCACAGAGCCCATGTGGGGCTCGAACTCACGAACTGTGAGATCGTGATCTGAGCCAAACTTGGATGCTTAACTGACTGAGCCACCCAAGCACCCCCAATTCTTGACTCTTGATCCCTAGTGACCTCAGCCCTCCTCCATTCCAGCCCTGGCCTAATCCTTGATTTTTGGTACCCTGGTGACCCTCACCCCTGAGCGCTGCCCCTGGTTTCCAAGGATGCTTCCACTCCACAATGCTGATGCAGGACCGCCGCAGGGGGTTGGCCAGAGTGAGGCAGAAGAGCGCTCGGGGTGACCGCTGGGCACTGGTCACTGCCACTGTCTTGTGCTTACTGTGTTGAGTCCTTCGCTTAGGGGTCCCCAGGCCTGATGCCCCGCTGATTTCTTCACCCCCTGATGCTGGAGGCCCAGGGCACAGCCCCCATTCAGGACCAGGGCCTGTCCCATTGGCTGGACTGGGCTTTGGGATGGTGTCTGTGTGGAGAAACCAAGTCAGGGAGGGACTGGGTATTAGGGCAATCATGGCTACCTCCTTCCTGATCCCATCCCAGTGTGTGGGGGAAGAAGAGCTTGTAAAATTAGGGAAAGTTGCGGGGTGCCTGAGTTAAAAATTGAGGGGTGAGAATTGGTGTTGGAATTGATTGGGGGTTGAGAGAGTTTATGGAGAACGGAGGGTGATGTTACATTTCCAAGTAGGATTTGCTGTTAGACTTGGTAGGGAGTTTAAATTGGCTTGGGGTAGGATTAAGTTTATAGCTGGAGGCAAATTTAGGGTTAAATTCGAGTGGTGGACTTCTGGGTTGGGTTTAAATACCAGTGGGAGTGGAGTATGCTTTAGATAGGATTTAGAGTTAGGACTGGGTGTTTGAATGAGTTGGGATTAGAATTAGGATCAAGATTAGGGTTAAAGTTAAGTTTGAATGGGATTTGAATTTGGCATTGGGGTTTTCAGCTAAGGCCATTCCCAATTCCCATGGCCTTGTTTCAGCCTCTGTGAGGCAGTAGGTTGGCTTGGTTAAGATCCCAAGCTTTGGAGAAAACAAGCTGTCTGAGTTTAAATCCTAACTCTGCCACTTGGTAGCTGTGTGTAGTCTTGGGAAAAATTGCACAACCTTTCTGAGCCTCAATTTCCTTATCTGTGTAATGGAGTGATAAGAGTACCTACATTTTAGAGTTGTTGTAAGGATTAATGAGTTTAGCATTCAGAATAATGTCTAGCACCAACTATTATTCCTATTTTGTAGGTAAGGAAATTGATGCAAAAAGAGATTAAGTGATTTGGTGAAGTGGCTGAATTGGGATTCAAATCTATGCAATTTCTTTTTTTTTTAATTTTTTAAATGTTTTTATTTATTTTTGAGAGAGACAGAGAGAGACAGAGCATGAACAGGGGAGGAGCAGAGAGGGAGACAGAATCTGAAGCAGGCTCCAGGCTCTGAGCTGTCAGCACAGAGCCGGACGCGGGACTCAAACTAACAAGCCATGGTATCATGACCTAAGCAGAAGTCGGATGCTTACCCGACTAAGCCACCCAGGCACCCCAAACCTATGTAATTTCTGACTCCAAGCCTTCATGACTTACTACCACCAAGAGTGTTCATTCTCTCTCCTCTCTCTCTCTCTCTCTCTCTCTCTGTCCTTAAAAATGGATCTGCGCTCTTTTTGGAAAGTCAGAGACCTACTCACTAACAGTATTGATATCCAGACATTGGGGCTGAGGTTAGGTGAATTTAGAGCTCATAGTAAGGGCTGTATCTATGTTGGCGTTTAGACTCTAACAGGAGTTTGCCCTCTGGTTGATAAGGTTTGTGTTGGGATTAAGCTTGGGGCTGGCTTTGGAATTGGACTCAGGGTGGGCACTAAAATAGAGGTTGGGGCCAGGATTAGGGTCGGGATTCAGCTGGGAACTAAAGCTGTGGATGGGGCTGGGAGGCCATAGGTGCAGGGTCTAGGTCAGGCTGAGAGTCAGGGTTCAGGTGGTGGTAAGGCTATGTTTGTTGCTGGATGGGATGGAAACAGGGTGATGTGGTTCTGATCCCCTGGTGGCTCTCCGGGAGTGGGGTCCTGCTGGGCAGGAGATGGGTCAGAGGGACAGAGGGTAGAGCAGAGCCCAGGATTGCTCCAAGGGTCTATAGGGGTGGAAGGCTGCTCTCACCTTTCCCGCCTTCAGATGCCGACATCCTCCTTTCGAGGTTGAAGAGCCATCTGCACACAGCCTCCCTCTCTTCCCCCAGCTTTAGAGAGATTAAGGTCACAGGGCGGGGCCATAGCAGGGTTGGATGGGAGGGTGAGTAGGGGCAAAGATAGGATATTTATGGGCCAGGGCTTGGCAACAGAAATGGTACTGATTTTTAAAAAATATTTTTGTAAAATACATACCAGCACCAGTCAGAAATTAAAATAAGAAAAAGGATATCACTTCCCAACAGTATCTGAACTTTGAAGTACATAGAGATAGACCTAACACAATATGCGTATGGGCAAGATCTCCATGGGAAAAAATGATCAAATATTATCAAGTGATTAAAGGGGACCTAACCAAATGGAGAGATATGTTAAATTTACTAATAGAAATAGTCAAGGTTGTGAACATGTCAATTCTTCCCAAAGTGATCTAGAGATTCAGTGTAGTCCGGAACGAAATCCTAAAAGATTTTTCCATGGAATTTGACTAATTGATTCTAAAATGTATATCGATACACAAAGGACCTAGAAAAGCCAAAATCCTTTGAAAAAGTACAAGATGGGAGGACATTCCAGATCACTGTTTACTGTTATAAAGCTACAGTAATTAAGAACAGAACAGAGTTCAGAAAGTGAGCCCCACATATATGTCCACATGATTTATGACAAATGTGGCTCACATTTGGCTCACACCCTGACAAATGTGACAAATGTGGCTCACACCCTGCTCAGTGGAGACAGAGTGGTCTTTTTAATGAATGGGGATTTCATGAATGTTTACTGTGTAATTATTCTTTGGAGTGCACACATATGTAAACAAATTGAAAAAAAGCATTACAGAATGCATGAATACTAGTGACTACAATGTATGTAATGCTTTGCTACTGTATTATGTGTCGGGTACACGGTAACAATGCTTTACACGAATTAATTGTTTTAATCCTAGGAAGCAGGTATAGTGATAGTTCTATTTTAGATGAAGAAACTAAGACACAGGGAAGTTATGTAACCTGCCCACCGTTGCACCTTTAGCTACTTGAGCTAAAGACTTGAGCTAAAAAGCTAAGATTCAACCGTAGCCGCTTTACGCTAAAGCCCCAGCCCTTAACTTGTACACTTTTACAATGGTAAGATGAATGCCGCCTTGAACGTACGTGTCAGGAAGCCGCTCTCAGGCTGGTCCCTTTTTTGAACAATGCGCACGGGCACGCGCGTACAAAGGCACACACGCTCGCGCTCTCGCTCTCGCTCAAGGTATATTTCTTTGCCTCCTTGGAAGAACCCCCCCCCCCCCCCCACCGCCCCCGGACTGCAAGCGGAAGAACTACAAGTCCCAGCAGCCATTGCACACTCAAGCCTACATACGCACCTTTGCACCAGGACGCCAGGCGTCCGGCGTGCGCCACACTCACTCTCGGAACTACACTTCCCGTCTGTCCCTGCGCAGCCTGTGACACTCCTTGGACCGCGAGTGCAGAGCGGGGTTTCTACAGCCGCGCCTCTCTTGCTCGGACCCGGCCCTGGACCCGGCCTCAGACTCGAACACGGCTCCATCATGGAGGAGGCGGACCGAATCCTCATCCATTCCCTTCGCCAGGCCGGCACGTAAGGACACAGCCCCCGCCCACCCCTAAATACCCACATCCGGGGCTACAAAACTCTGGACCCAGTCACCCGGGAACCTTAAAACCCTGGACGTTGATTTCCAGGGTTCCAACTTCCAGGACCCTAAGACACCCCTGGTCCCTTTCACAGACACATGCGTGCGCGCGCGCGCGCACACACACACACACACACACGCAGGCACTGTGACATCAGGGGCTTCCCAAACCCTTTGACCCCGACACTTGGTAAACACTAAACTCCAGGATCCAGACATCTCGAGACCTTAAAACCTTGGAACCTCAAGACCCAGTACCCTGAAATCTGTGGATCTTGACATCAATACCTTGGGACCCTGATACCGGGAAAATCTAAGCCACCTGTATTTTGAGTACCAGGGAATTTAAACACCCAGGACCCCGGCACTCAAAAACCCTGGGCCTGGATACTTGGGAACCTTCAAACCCTGTTCCCCAACACCTGGGCTTTTTAAATCCCCAGATCCTAAAATCTGGCGATCTCAACACTTAGTGACCCTGACGCACAAGGACTTCTGTATTCGAGGCCCCTAAAACCCCAGGGTGCCAATATCTAGGGAGCCTTATGTCTGGATTGCTTGAAACTAGAAGGTCTTATTATCCAGGGATCTTGACATCTAGGGACCCTGACGTTTGGAAGTCCTGAAAACCCAGGCCTCCCAATATCTAGTCTCAAAACTCCAGGAGCTCAATATCTAGGGGCCCCTGACATGCAGGGAACATGATACCTGGGAATCCAGAAACCCAGAGAGCATGCCGCCTGGGTCCCTTGCCCTTCCCAGACCCCAGAAATTTAAGACTTTTAATCATAAGGAAATTTGAGATTTTTTTGAATTCAGATCCCTTCCGTCCACCATTAGGACCTAAGGACTTCCCCAGTTCTTAGTTTTCCAAATGGAAGTCACAGTCACCAACACCTAGGACCTGTTTGAAATGTGGCCATCCTCCCTACTCCCACCTGATACTAATGCTTCCAGAAGGCAGCAGGGCCCAGCATGATCCCCGTTTCCTGGCTACTTCCTACACCAAGCCTGCTCCCTTCTTTTTCAGGGCAGTTCCTCCAGATGTGCAGACCCTGCGAGCCTTCACCACTGAGTTGGTTGTAGAAGCTGTGGTCCGTTGTCTGCGTGTGATCAATCCTGCTGTGGGCTCTGGCCTCAGTCCTCTGCTGCCTCTGGCCATGTCCGCCCGGTTCCGCCTGGCCATGAGCCTGGCTCAGGCCTGCATGGTGAGTGCCCTCCTCCCAATACACACAGCCTCTTCCTTCCTCCTTCACAAAGTTACTAAGTTCCTTTGAAACTCTTGCCTTTCCTCTCTGACACCTCCCCTGGTGGCTTAGTGTTCATTAGTGGTTAAGGATGTTGGGTCTATGGTCAAACCGTCCAAGTTGCTCAGACTCTCACTATACCGCTTGTGAACTGTTTTACCGTAACCCTTCTGGGCTTCAGTTTCCTTATTTGTGAAACTGAGATGATAAAAGTAGAGTCCTTATGGGCATTAAATGAGTTGATCTAGTTTGTGATGCTTAGCACCAAGAGGCTCTGAGTAATGTCATTTCTCCTAGCTTGCTGGCTCTGCGACTTTGGGTTAGTCTCTTAATATCTTTGGGCTTCAGTTTCCTCACTTGCAAAATGGACGTAAGAATTGTACCCACCACATAGGGTTGCTATGAGCATTAAAAATGAGCTGATATGTAAAAAGCTGGATATAATAAGCTTTGTGCAAGTGGTTTTACTCTTCTTAGATAGGCCCGATCTGGCTGCTTGCATCCCAGCAACCTATGGCTTTTAATGAATGTAAACATGGCCAAACAGACCTGGTATATGGTGGTAGGGTGAAAATTTCCATTTAGCCTCTGGGGACAGGGCGGTCAAGTTTCTTGAGTTTGTACCTTGCTTACGTAGTGTCTATCTCTTAACAGTAGGCTGTGGGGCTCTGTCCTTCCCTTAGATCTCAGGTTCACTTTGCTCTTAGGGGTTCTCAGGTTCTTCTCTCTGGGGTCCTTGGTGCCCTCTCGAGCCCGGCAATCTATCCCCTGGCCTGGGGCTGTTTTCTCGAGGATGACACTTTTTAAGGGAGAAGTTCTGTTCTCTTAGACCAAGGACAGTACACCGTGATGTTGAGGAGGAGTTGGGGATCTGACTTACCCCGTTTCTCTGTTCCTCTCTTCTGTTTGTGTGGCCTCTCACTGGATCTGGTGTTGGCTTACCTGCGCTTACACTCTCTCTAGCGTGGGGCAGAGAGTGTGGCCAAGAGGGACCCTCGATTGGCCCCAGAACCTCCATTTGCCTGCAGTAGGCAGAAAAGGTCTCTTCTAACCCAGCTGGATGCTTCCATGTTCGGCTGTCTGCCTCTTCATGTGCCCCATGCCTGGAACTACTTTCTGCCACTCAGCCACCTCCATAGTTTGGTGTCTATCACTTCACACACCTGACTCCTGGAATGAGTTTCTATATCAGTCACAACTCTTTGATTGCAGGTGTCGGAAAGAACCCAAAGTAAGGTAGCTTAAAAGCCAGTGGTTTTCACACTCTTTTGACTGTGACCTTATGTTGTGACCTAATACACACACATGCAGGTAATAATGATGTTTTCTGAGTGTATGCCCTGTGTTGGGCACTGTGGTGACATGATGTTAACTTACTTAATTCTTGCGACAACTTTCAGAAGTAGATACCATTGGTATCCCTTTTTTCAGATGAGGAAAGCAAAGCACCAAGAAATTAAGTGATTTGCCTGAGGTCACAAGGTTGGGAAGAGGCAAAACTTGGATTTGGATCCAGGAAGTCTTCTTTCAGAGCCCATGCAGCTCCAGACCAACAGCAACTCTGGCAGAGAAAAAGGCTTTCTGGGCCGGTGTCTCAGTCCTCACCCAGAACCCCGATGGGGCCTTTGATCTCTTAAGGCAGACACATAGGGAAAGTACTATCAGCCCCATTTTACAGCTAGGAAACTTGAGTTTCCAAGTGGTTAAATAACTGGCCCAAGGCTTTATAGCCAGTAAGTAGCAGTGGATGGATTTTAACTCCGATCTTTTTATACCAAAGCCTGGAAAATTATTTCTAAAATAAAAATAAAAATTTCTAAAAAATTATTGTTTTGAGTAGGTCATTTTATTAGACAGGGTCCAGTCTGGAGATAGAAACCCCAGCAGTAGTTGGAACAGGGAAATTTTGATATAAAGAATTGTTAACCAAGGGGCGCCTGGGTGGCTCAGTTGGTTAAGTGTCCGACTTCAGCTGGAGTCATGATCTCATGGTTTGTGGGTTTGAGCCCTGTGTCAGGCTGTGTGCTGACTCTTAGAGCCTGAGGCCTGCTTTGGATTCTGTGTCTCCCTCTGCCCCTCCCCTGCTCATTCTCTGTCTCTCTCTGTCCCCAAAATAAATAAACGTTGAAAAAAAAAAAAAAGAAATAGTCTAAAACACCTGTATCAGAAAGTGATCCACTCGGAGCATTTTATTTAACATGATTAGACAGCCTGTCCTTCCTTTTCATGGCATTTCATATTCTCTGTTTCCTGGTGGTTTTTCTCCAGAGAGCACATCTATATACTCTGCAGAGTCTGGAAGGGAAAAAGCAAAACCAAAAGCCTGCTTCCTGGTTTGAAGCTGGGGAGAAAAGGCCCTCTTATAACTATCAGGAGGGTCGACTTGAGGTCATCTTTGAACCACGTGAAGTTTTTTTTTTTCAGAGCCCTTCACTTTCCAGGTCTCTGCCCCTTTTTATTTCTTCTTTAGCAGCTTTTTCGTTAGTTTGGCTGTTGTGTTGAGGAAAGTCTCTATGAGTTACTGGCGCTACGTTGTAAATTAATCAAGTGTGTTGTTTGGTTAGACTTTGCCAAATTGCCCTCCCTGGGCTTTGTTTAATTTTGGCCTTCCCAACAGCAGTGTAGGAGAGAGCACCTGTTTCTCCACAGCCTTGTCCACTGATTTTTGCCTGTTCAGTAGGTGAGGAATGGCATCTCAGTATAGTTTTTCTCCTCAGCTTTGTACTTTGACAAACTTTCAAATTTAAAGAAAAACAAAAGTGGAATGATAACCCCTGTATAACCCTTGTATACCCTTCTCCTAGTTTCCTATAGTGTTAACATTTTGCTCCATTCTTATCTCTGTATATAGATGCGCGCGCGCGCACACACACACACACACACACACACACTTTTTTTTGCTGAGCCATTTGAAAGTGGAAGACAGCATGACACTAAAATTTTCAGCATGCCTCTCCTAAGTAGAAGGATATTTGCCAGCATAACCACAATGTTGTGATCACACCCGTGAAATGTAATATTGATAGTATATATTAGTATTGACAGTATATATCAGAATACCAGTATCTAATACCTAGTGCGTGGCCAAATATCCCCCGTTGTCCCCAAAAATATCCTTTGTAGCGTTTTTTTTTAAACCTGTAGAATCTAATCGAGTATCACACATTTTATTTCACTGTTGTGTCTCTAATCAGACACATCCTACAGTCCTCCCTTGTTTTTGTTTCTTTGTTTCTTTTGTGATGAGGAATGTTTCTGAAGAGTCTAAGCCAGCTGTTGGATGGAATGCCCTATGATTTGAGTTGGTCAGAGTGTTTTCTGATGATTAGATGCAGGTTTTGGGCAGGAACACTGCCAGAGCAATGGGGGCTCCCTCCCAGCGTGCACCTGGAGAAGAGAACGTCGGGTGGTCCCGGGTCGGTGATGCTTGTGTGAGATCTCTCAATGTGCTTTCAGTTTGTGTTTTTCTTATAAGCAAGGTTGGATATATTTGCCTATGTTTAAGGGCCATTTTCATTTCTTTTTCTGTGAACTGCCTGTTCCTATCTTTTGCCAACTTTTCTCTTGTATTACCAGTCTTTTATTGCTTCAGGTTTTTGTTTTCTTTTTTTGAGATTTATGTATATAGAGAAAGCATGAGTCAGGGAGAGGGGCAGAGGGAAAGGGAGGGAGAATCCCAAGCAGAGCCCGATGTGGGGCTCGATGCCATGACCTGGGGATCATGACCTGAGCCAAAACCAAGAGTCAGATGCTCAACCCACTGAACCACCCAGGCCCCTGCTTGTTTACTCTTAATATACTAGGTCGATGTATTCTTTGTGTGTGATAGGAACTCCAAATATTTTTTTCCATCTTGTCATCACTGTTTGACTTTGTAATTATATTCTTTAAAATTTTTGTTTCGGACACGAGGGTGGTTCAGTTGGTTAAATGTCTGACTCTTGATTTCAGCTCAGGTCATGAACTTGTGATTCGTGAGTTCAAGCTCCTCATCAGGCTCTGCACTGGCAGCAAGGAGCCTTCTTGGGATTTTCTTTCACCCTCTCTCTCTCTTCCCCTCCCCTGCTCTTGTTCTCTCTCTTTCCTTCTCTCTCTCTCTCTCTCTCTCTCTCTCTCTCTTTCTCTCTCAAAAACAAATAAATAAACATTAAAAACTTTTGTTTCTTTTCATGTATTCGGAAATATTCATTTTCTCTTTTATGGCCTCTGGATTTTGCCTCATAGTTAGGCCAGAGCTTTAATCTTATTTCTTGCTCTCTGTAGCATTGACTATAATCACTCTGTGGCTTCCCCCAGAGGTCTGGAAGCCTTGGGGAGCCAAGGGGAAGTTCAGAGAGTAGTGGTTGGTGAGAGAGTGGGAGCATTTGTGGTCTAGGCCCAGGGCTCCCAGGGCAGGAGGATTCTGGCTGCCTAATAGAGGCTACCTCCCCAACCCCCAGGACCTGGGCTATCCGCTGGAGCTTGGCTATCAGAACTTCCTCTACCCCAGTGAGCCTGATCTCCGGGATCTACTTCTCTTCTTGGCTGAGCGTCTGCCCTCCGATGCCTCTGAGGATGCAGATCAGCCTGCAGGTATGGGGTGCCCAGGGCGTGGTGGGGTGAAGAAGAGTGTGGCAGAGGGGCCGAGAGAGGTGGAGGTGGTAAAAAGGTTGGGGGTGTGTGTGGGATGTGTCTTTGGGAGAGCTGGGTAGGAGAGGAAGATTGGGGCTGGGGGAGGGGAGGCAGTGCAGGGGGAAGGGGGTCTGGGCTTGGGCTGCCCCAGGTGGGGAGTTTGTTCTGGGAGGGTCCTCTCTGCCTCACCTCCTCCTTGCCCCCCCCCCCCCCCCCGCCAACCACATGGGCCTCCTTGGTGCTTCTCAGCCACTCCAGGCATCAGGGCCTTTGTATTTGCCAGATTATTCTTCCCCTGGATATCCTCCTGGTTCACCCCCTTACCTTTTAGAGGTTTTGTTCACATGTCCCCTTGGGGAGGCCCTCCTCAGACTGCCTTGTTTAAAATGACATGCTCCTCTCTGCAGTCTTTACCCTCCTCTTGGACCACCATCCAACAGTTTTCTGTATCGTACTCATGACCTTTGTCATGTTCTCCTCTGCCAGCATGCTGGTTCCATGAGGGTAGGGATGTTCACTGCCATTAGCTTGTTCACTGAAGGATCCCAAGAGTCTAGAACAGTGACTGGTCCATAGTAGGTGCTCAGTAAGTGTTGAATGGCCAAGTGTGAGAACCACAGCTAGACAGATCTGCATCTCTGGGACGGGGTCAGGGAGCCACGGCTGCTTTCCTGGCATATGCATTTTTGGAACTGTGGCACTGTCACCTGATTGATACTCCTTCCCCACTCTTCATAGGTGACTCAGCTATCCTTCTCCGGGCCATCGGGAGCCAAATCCGGGACCAGCTGGCCCTGCCCTGGGTCCCTCCCCTCCTTCGCACTCCCAAGCTACAGCACCTCCAGGTGAGACCCCCCCCCCCCAACTCATATTGATGTTGCTCATCCCTAGCTTGCCCCCCCACCCCAGGGGGCTCAGGTTTTTGACCCCCCCTCCCACCAGTACCCCTATCACAGTTCATCATGGAGGCTCTGATTCTGCTCTCCCACCAGGGCTCTGCCTCCCAGAAGCCTTTCCACACTACCAGGCTGGCCATGTCTGAGTTGAGTTCCAGAGGAGGTAAGTGTGAAGCTGCAGAGAGGGGCTGGAGAGAAGGGTAGAGGTGGGCCTGACCCTATGGCCAGGTGGCCAGGCAGGAGGGCTAGCTGACTATGTTCCTGCCTCCAGAGTCCCGGGAGTTCCAGGAGAGTCCTCTGCTGCTACCAGCCCCCACCCAGGTGCCCCAACCCACTGGGAGGGTGGCCTCACTCCTCGAATGCCATGCCATCCAGCTCTGCCAGCACATGGGCCGGGACCACCCTGGGGATGAGGACTGGGTCCACCGGGCACCACGCCATCCCACCCAGGTACTGCCCGATGCTTGGCTCCCCACTGCCAGGGCTCCTGCTCATGGCTGCTTCCTGCTGCTCCCATCTCAGCTTCCCTTGGTCCTCTGCCCCCTCCTTTCCCCACTTTGTCCTTCATCATCCCCCCTCTGCATGCATGCACCTCCCTGGCTCCTCCCCTGAGAGAACACTGGAGCCAGAAAGACTGTGGGCCTCGGACAAGTCAGTATCCCTCCCCAGAGCCTTGGTTTCCAATTCTGAGATACAGGAGCTGATAGTACCCCCCCCCCCCCAGCTCAGGCTAGTGCTTGACTGAACCACGTGTAGGCTCCCAACAACCAGAATGGTCAGGACTTGCCCCCTTCCTTCCTGTTTCTACTACCTTTTTCCCACCCCTGAGTGTCTCATTCTTTCTCTGTCTCTGCCACTGTCACCAATACTCATTTTTTTCTGTCCCTAGATCTCTGCACTGTCTTTTCTGGTCACTGTCTTTCTTGTTCTGTGGCTTTGCCACCCCTCCTTCCCACCCTTCTGTCTGTCTCCTCATGTCTGTACTGCGTCTCTCCCCTTCCCATCTGTTCACCTCTGTAACTGTCTGTTCTGTTTGCCCCCTGCCTCCCCCACTGCCACTTGTTCCATCTTTACTTCTGTCCATCTTTTTGAAACTTACAGAGATTTTCGAACACAGAAATAGAATATTCTAATGAATCTTGTGGAACTGTAATCCACCTTCAACTATAAGCGTCTCACCAATCTTTCTTCATCTGTTCTCCCCCGATTTTTTTTCACTATTATTTTATTTTAAGAAAATGTTTATTTATTTTGAGAGAGTGAGTGAGAGCATGGGTGCAGGGCAGAGAGAGAGAGAGAGAGAGAGAGAGAGAGAGAGAGAGAGAGAGAATATATCCCAAGCAGGCTCCACACTCAGTGCAGAGCCCGACACAGGGCTCGATCTCATGACCAGGAGATCACGATCTGAGCTGATATCAAGAGTCAGTTGCTTAACTGACTGAGCCACCCAGGTGCCCCCTTTCAGTATTATTTTAAAGCAAATTCCAGTATTCATGCCATTTCAACTGTAAATACTGCAGTATACATCTCTTAACTCATAAGGGCATTCACTTTTTAAAGTAACCACTGGGTCTTTTTCACACTGAGTAATATTAACAATGATCTTTTAATACTGTCACTGAGTTTGTAATCAGATTTCCTCAGTTGTCTCAAAACTACCTCTGTCCCCCACCCCATTCCACTCTGCGTCTACCTGCTTCTCTGCCCAGCACCTCTGGCTCTCTGTCTCTGCTCTGTCCCCACATAGCCTTTAATGTTCCTCTCTTATTTGGGAGCTACTGATTTGCTCTTCTGGTGTGGAGAGAAGTGTGGCTGTGAGGAGAGGACCCTGTCCTTGGGGAGCTCCCAGACCGGTGGGTCAGGAGAGGGGGACTGGGCCCCCTCGGTGGGAGAGGCTACTGGGTGGCCATGACTGGTTGGTAGCACTTTGTCAGGCAGCTCCCTAGAGGAGACAGTGCCTTGGGTGCCTAGTGGGCCTCTACGCCCTCCTGTCTGCCCTGCCATCTGTTTCCAGGAGGACACACGGGCTCAGCGGCAGCGGCTACAGAAGCACCTGGCTGAGCATCTGCGCCACACCTGGGGCCGGCCAGGGGCCCCTCTACAAGCCCGAGACCTGGGGGAGCTGCTGCAGGCCTGGGGTGCTGGAGCCAGGACTGGTGCTTCCAAGGGCTCCCGCTTCACACACTCAGAGAAGTTCACCTTCCATCCCGTGAGTGTGTCTCAATGGACACCGGCATGCTGACGGGGCCGAGGCAGGCTCACAGGGTTGCTCTGTGTACAGACAGCACACTTTGTCCACACAGGTTTCTGTGTTCCCACTGGGCATGCCCTCTCCGCACTGGGGTGGATACCCAGAGGGGTCCCTTGGGTTCTCAGGGGCTTCAGTGGAGAGAGGGTGGAGGGCAGAAGACCATGTAAGGGTGTTGGAGTGCTCTTTGTGCAAACCCCAGCTTCCCCCAGACAGTCTCCTCTGGAGATATCTTCTGTCCTTTACCCAGAAGGGTGCTGATCCTTCTCATGGGCAGGTGGGCGGGAGCTGTCAGGGTCAGGGAGGTTTCTTTATGAGCAAATGCTTCCAGTCTGTGGTCTCAGAGAGTGCCTGGGTCCTTATACACTCAGTCTGACAGCTGTCGGTGGTTGAGTGGACATGAGGATGGTGCAGGGAGGGCACTTGGAGGGGGTGCTAAGGCTGGGTTGGGAGGGGCAGGGCCTTTCCTCAACAGTCAGGATACTCCCTTCTCACTCCCCCAGGAGACTGAGGCCCAGGCAGCCCAGGTGTCTGACATGCTGGCCACCTCCCAGCGGCCTGAACAGGTAAGCGGAGCAGTGGCGGGGATTCTGGGCCCTTGCCTGCCTGCTGGGCCCAACACCCCCATCCAATTGGCCTGTGCCTCCCAGGACACACGGGCAGCTCAAGAGCAGGAGCTGGAGTCTCTTCGGGAACAACTGGAGGGAGTGAAGCATAACATTGAAGAGGTTGAAGCCAACATGAAGACCCTGGGAATCAGCCTTGTGCAGGTGGGAGGTGGGGGTGGGTCACAGTGGGGCCTAGAGGGACTTGAAGGGGCTGAGAGGACTCTGTAGGGGTCTGCAGATGTTAGAAGGGTTCACAGGCGACCTTGGGGACCTGTGGGCTCTTGATGATTCAGAAAAACCAGTGGGGGTGAGAGAGGGATGTAGGGTCGGGGGGTTGGACCTATGGGGTTGGGTCACCTGTGGGCATCAGTCAGGCCATGTGTGTGTCTATGAGAATCAGGAGGGGTGCGAGCATCTGTGGGCATCTGTGTGGGCATGACGGATCTGTGTGGGCAGGGGCTGGTGGGCCTTGTCAGGGTTCCTGGGGGTCATTGTGGACGTGGAGGGGTCAGAGGGGACTATGGGTGTCTCTCACCGCTTGTAGGTTTTTGTGGCAATCAGGACGGGCCAGGGGGCCAATAGAGGGTAGAGGGATGTGTTGTCATCTGTGGGGGCTCAGGCTAGGCTAGGGCTTTCCAGGCTCAGTGGGGGATGTGGTGTGTGGCTGGGCTCCTGCAATGACGGCAGTGGGGGTCACGGGTGCCAGGTGGAGACCGAGTGTCGGCAGAGCGAGCTGAGCACGGCGGAGCGTGAGCAGGCCCTGCGCTTGAAGAGCCGGGCTGTGGAGCTGCTGCCTGACGGTGCTGCCAACCTCGCCAAGCTGCAGGTGGGGCTGGTGCCATGGCTGGGTGGGAGGGTTGGAGTCGGAAGGGTCCAGCCTGTGTGACGGGTATCCCCTACCACCACCCCCACCTAGCTCGTGGTAGAGAGTAGTGCCCAGCGGGTGATCCACTTGGCGGGTCAGTGGGAAAAGCACCGGGTCCCTCTCCTGGCTGAGTACCGCCACCTCCGAAAGCTCCAGGACTGCAGAGAGGTAGGTTTTGGGGTCCTGGGCTGTATGTGGGGGGCAGGTTCAGTCCCTCCCTAGGGGGCCATTCCTGTGCTCTGCTCACTGTCCCTCTGCCCATGGGGTCCTGGCAGCTGGAATCTTCTCGGCGGCTGGCAGAGATCCAGGAGCTGCACCAGAGTGTACGGGCAGCTGCCGAAGAGGCCCGCAGGAAGGAGGAGGTCTATAAGCAGCTGGTAAGGCCTGCATGGGGAGCCCTGGGTGGTTCGGAGTGGGTGGGGGTCCCAGGGGAATGTCTGCTGTGTCCCCACCTAGGTATCAGAGCTGGAGACCCTGCCTCGAGATGTGTCCCGGCTAGCCTATACCCAGCGCATCTTGGAGATTGTGGGCAACATCCGAAAGCAGAAGGAAGAGATCACTAAGGTGCACCATCATGGCTGTGGAGGGTTGGGGCACACGGGCAGGCACGCCCAAGGGCCAGATGTGTGTAGCATGGCCACATGGACACCCCACTCCCTCCGAAAGGCAGAGCTGTGTAGCCATACCCCAACACAGAGCGGTCCTACCCAGTCCACTCCAGCCACACCCGATGCAGTGACTCACACCCTGTCTGGATGTGAGAGCATGAGCACAAATGCCCTCAGCTGGCCGGCTAGTCTGTGCCAGACATGGGCTTATTGGCTACACTGTTCTCCACCAGATCTTATCGGACACAAAGGAACTTCAGAAGGAAATCAACTCCTTGTCTGGGAAGCTGGACCGGACATTTGCAGTGACTGATGAGCTTGTTTTCAAGGTGTGGGACAGGCTGGGCCAGGTGGAGGGGTGGGGGGCGGTGCTAGGCTACTGCCTGCCTGTCTGCTCACAGGTTGGCTTGGGTCTAGGCCCTGTGTGAGCCTTGTAGGTACACTGCTGCTTGGGCCTGGCTGTGCGCCATGGAGGATGAAGTCAGGGGAGTGGGAGAGGGTGGCCTTGTGGGGTCCTGGAGGTGGTAGATGTGGGGAGCGTGGGGGAGGCCCACTGATCCCTTCTGTCCGGTCAGGATGCCAAGAAGGATGATGCCGTTCGGAAGGCATACAAGTATCTAGCTGCTTTGCATGAGGTGAGTGGAGAAGCGTGCCTGGGGCTGCCTGGGGTGGGGCCTGGTTGGGGTGCAAGCCTTCTGCTCCTGCCATCCCCAGAACTGCAGCCAGCTCATCCAGACCATCGAGGACACAGGCACAATCATGCGGGAGGTTCGAGACCTTGAGGAGCAGGTGAGGCTTGGGGTAGGAGGGGAAACCAAGACAGGCCAGTGGACAGCAGCTTGGTTAACATCACGAGAGGCTGTGGGACCAGACATAGCCTGTGGCTGGACTCTCAGCCATGCCCCTTAGTAGCTGTGTGTGTGTAATCTGGCATAGGCCAGTGGCCTTCTCTGAGCCTCAGTTTCCACCCCAGAGGTCTTCACACCTGCCTCCCAGGGCTTCAGCTTGAGTATGCGGTGGCTAATCCTGCCATATAGCAAATGATGCTTTAGGTGAACAGATGACACGTGCAGAGGCCTGTCGGTGGGACACAGCAGGCTATTGTTGGAGGAGGGTGGGGGGAGCACGGGAGGGGCCTTGAGTGGCCTCCATGGAGGCAGGGTGGTGAACAGGAGCTGGAAAGGGGGCCCGGCCCACTGAAGGGATGTGATTCGCGTTGCCTTAGATTGAGACGGAGATGGGAAAGAAGACCCTCAGCAACCTGGAGAAGATCCGCGAGGACTACCGAGCCCTTCGCCAGGAGAACGCTGGCCTCCTGGGGCGGGTCCGTGAGGCCTGAGGAGCCCCCAGCATAGGTCTCCTCCTGGCCTTAGGCAGGGATTTGGGATGTTGGGGGCCATGGCCAAGCGCTTGCCCTAGCCATTCCCTCTGTTGGCTGTGCAATTCCTCCTGCTATGGCCTTAGCTCCAGACCCCTGCCCACCTGACCCCAACCCTTATCTGGGGTGATCATCCAGAGTGTGGGAATTTGGCTACAGTTTATTGGGGTTAGGGCCTTGGATCCTGAATAAATGAGGGGCTCTGACTGCAGTCTAAGCTGAGGCATGGATGGGGACGTAAGGCACAGAACGGGGGAGGTGGGGTGGGTGACAGGAGAGGCATGGGGTATATTTGGTAATTCAGTGTGTGTGTGGCTGTGAAAGCCCATGTGGGACTCAGGAAATCCACTGTGGCGCTGTGTGGGTGTGCGCACACGTGAGATGCACAGGTGTGTTCTGATGGGCTGTGTGACCAAGAGGATTTGTTGGGAGCTGCCGGAGGATGTGTGTGACTGGTATGTGTCTGTGTGGTTCTTTGGGTCCTGAGATCCTGAAGCTACCAAGGCTGCTTGGGCACACCCCGTGTGGCCCTATACCTATGGGCCTGGAGGATGGTTGTGGGTGTGTGCTTTGGGGTATGTGGGCTGACAGAACTGTGCTCAGGTGCGATCGTCTGCGTGATTGCAGATTTGAGGTTGCCTGGGTGTGCTGTGGCAGGCTCTTTGTGTTTTGGTGCTTGTATTGCATCCGAGGGACAGGACTGTGACTGCCTGTGTGTCTTTTTGAGCCCCCAGGGTCATCTGGGAGAGTGACTGAGGCAGGCCATGTGTGTGGTTGGTTGCAAAGGCTCAGTTTGGCTAAAGAGCTTGTAGGAAGCCAGGCCTCTGTGAGCAGCCTTGGTGCAGAGCATATGATATAGGAGGGTAGTCAGCTGAGGATCAGGGTCCCTGACAGGCAAGACTGTGCACCCCTCACTTCTTGGTCCCTGTGGGCACATCTGGGGCCTGCCACCCCTGCCCCAGGCCACTTCCACCACCCCCACCCCGTCCCCCGTTTCGGCCCCTGTCCTTCCTTCCTCCTTTCCTTGGTCTTGAGATTAGGGGCCAGGTGTGGGGTTGGAACACCTGCTGGGCCTCTGGCTCCTCTTCTTGCGGAACTCGAATTCATCCACGGTCCACACGGCCCCCTTCTCACTCTCCACCCGCACAAAGCATTTGTGTAGGCTCAGGTTGTGGCGGATGGCATTCTGTGGAAGGAAGGCCGGCCAGGCCAGGGGCAGGGGAGATGGGTAGGCAACCATCCTCCAAGGTCAGCACTACTCACCAAGAACCGGCCTCCTGCCCCTTTCCAGCATGCCTGCAAGCCCAGCCTCAGGCCCTCCCACTCCTGAACTTGGTGCAGCACCACGGTGGCATTTGAGGCCCTCCCAGCCACCACCACCCCAAAGGACCTCACCTTCCAGGTGGCGGGGTGGTTTCTGAAGAAGGCAAACATGCGTGTGAACCAGTGGTAGATCTCGTTGAGGGTCCGCTGCTTCTCAGGAGCCTCCAGGATGGCCTGGGGGTAAGGGGGTGTGGGGGTAAGGGAGCCACTCCCTCATAGTTGGGCTGAGGGTGGCAGTATCTGACACGGGTAGAACTGTGGGAGCTTGATTTGTTTGGATTTAGGAATGGGTTTAAGGGTCAGAGATGATGGCTGCAGTGAGGTTCTGGGTCAGGATGTCAGGATGGGGCTAGGGATAGGTAGGGGAATGTGTGATGTTGTGTAGGGATTAGGTGTGGGCCTAGGATGAAGGTCTAGGCAGGCCCTGATGAAAGTTCTGGGAAGGCATTAGGGAGATTCAGATGAAGGGGTTGGGATGGGGTGAGGACAAGGGTCAGACAGGTGTCACAAGGAAGTGGTTAGAGGCAGGGTCCAGCTGGGGGATATGTGGGCACATTGGGATATGTGAGGACTAGGGAAGGAGTTAGGATAATATCTGGGGTGGGTTTAGGGCCAGGGGCAAAGATCAGGTTGGTTTGGGGGCTATTTTACAGGTCCAGGAGGGGGTTAAGTATGGGGTTGAGATGGGCATAAGGGAAGGGGTGGGTCAAGGGCCTGAATCTGGCCTGGGTAGTGGTTAGGTTTGGGCTCGGGGCAGGTCTGGGGTGAAGCCAGCGTGGGGGTCGCATCTGAGACATGGGTTTGTTCGTGCAGGAGCCTGTACTGGGGGCACTCAAGAGGAAGGCTGGGACTGTGGGAGGCTTGTCCCCACCCCGTTTCTTTTCCTTCTCCATGGTCTGTGCTGCCTGCTTACCCAGCGGATGAGGGTGGCGTAGGTGAAGGGTGGCCGCATGTCGTGGAACTTGAAGTAATCCATGTTGTGGAAGAACTCTGTAGGAATGGGGGAGAGTCAGGTCCCATTCCGGGGCTCCTCGCCCCCTCTCCCATCCTCCAGTCTACAAGCAGAGTCTACGCAGCTAAAATCCTAAAATCCCTTGCTAACAGCACCAGGCTTCACCATCACAGTTCTTGTGCTGAGCACCGGACATCAAATGTATCATTTACTGTTTGTACCACTCCCACCTCAATGGGCCTTATTGTTTCCAAAGTTTAAAGGAAGTGGAGTATGCACACAAAGGGATGTAACTGGCCACGTGGCAGAGCCAGGATGACACTCAAGGGCCCTGATCCCTGATAAGCTCCTGGCCCCGGACCTTGTGGGTAGTAGGGGATTCGTGAGCTTGGGAGAAGGGAAAAGGAGAGTCCCTGGGAGTTGCTTAGCTAGTTTCCTCCCTTCTAATGACCAAATGGAGTAGCTGAAGCCCAGAATGAGGGCTTCTCTCCAAGTCCCCAGGAGAGATGGGGCTAGAAATTAGAAACCATAGTGGGGGGCTTGCAGGCCTTGGAAATGCTGAGAGACAGCTTTTGTAAGCAGTTGTGTTTTCCCAAAGGCTGGGTGGCAGTGCTGGGGAAGAGCACTATTGGGGCTCCTGTCTCCCACCCAGTGCCAGTCAGGGGCATTAGGGGTTCAAGGGGCACCAAGTATGGCATGGGACATCCTTGCCTGGGAATGTGCTATTTCCATGGCTGCCCCAGAGGTGCCTCCGCACAGCAAACAGGCCGTCGGGGGCCTCCTGGGGGCTGGGCCAGGCTGGGCCAGTGGCGGCTGGGGTGCCAGTGGCCATGATGCAGCAGGAGCCCTTGTCGGATGACGCCTGCAGGAGGAGGGAGAGGCTGGTGATTCAGACCCTTAAACTTTCCACTTGAATTTTAAATAAGTGTTTTTTAAAAGCAAGGGAGCTCTCTTCTCAATTCGTCTGATGTGGAATCCCATGAAGCAGTGTGAGCTCTATTTATTAGAGTGTGCGTGTGGACCCGTGTGTGTGTGTGTGTGTGTGTGTGTAGAACACCAAAGCTGGGGCCTCGAGCTGGGGTTGAATCAGGCTTCTCTTCTCCCCAACTGTGACCTGTGACCTTAGGGATGATGGTAATACCTATTGAGGATTAAATCAATATGCTCTAGCAACGTTCTCAGAAACGGTGCCTGGCACCCGGGGCCTGCTTCATGGGTGTGTGACCTGTTTAATCACATAGATCCCTGCACTTTGTTTACTCCTCTGTGGTTATCATCTTGAAATCTGAGCCCCGTGTTGTTATCTTGCACTGGGCCCTGCGAATTACATAGCCAATCCTGCCAGTAGCACGGGGTCTGTATTCAGTCAGTGTCTGGCTATTTGCTGTTGCTTTGAAAACTCAAGAGCATGATGTTTTGGGATCTTAGGGTCAGAGGCTTTGTAGTTGGAGGGGACAGATTTCCAGGTCTGGGAATGTTTGGAGCTGGGGACAGGGGCCCAGATGTCCTGGGGCCTGGGTGCAAGGACAAGTCCCCATCCCTTCCCCCCCTCAAGCAGTCTGTGCCGCCTACGGGCCTGGCGTGGCTCACCGTGGATGGAGCTTTGGTCAGAGCCATCTTCCCAGCCAGGTGGGCCTGCATAGCACCCAGCTTCTCCTTCTCCAGCACCAGCTGTGAGGATGGGCATAAAGTGAGGCCTCACCTTGGCCATTCTCCACCACACCTTTTTGCTCACGTTCCCTGGGAGTGCTCCACCCCCTCCCTTTATGCCAGCCCCCATCCTGGGTGAACTTGGCTCCTGGCACAGGGTGGACATAAGGCTTGCCCATCATCGCCCAACCACCCCTCCCCTACATCACCTGCTGTTCCAAAGACTGCACCACTTCCCTCTGGAGGAGACACTGTGCCCTGCCCTTCTCATCCAGGAGATGGTCCGCCTGGCAGTGCCTGGGTTGGGAGGAGATTCCATGTGGGTGACCATGGTGGACCTGGCTTCCTGGCTCAAATATTCCAAGTGAGGAGGGCCAGACACTCTGGGAGTTCTCTCTTCGGAGTCTCAGCCTCCCTCCCCTCTCTATACCTCAGTCTTCCTCTTATACCTGCTATTCCTTCAACACACGCTACTTGGCACCTCCTGGTGCCAGGCCTGAGCTCACCAGCTGAGCCTGGCCAGGGTGCTGGAGATGATGTTGGAAGGCTGCTAAACTGAGAGAAGGCCAGGTAGGTGATGGCAGGAGGGGCACCCCAGGTGGAGGGGACAGCCTGTGTAAAGGCCTGGTCGTGAAGAAGACAGGGTGCAGAGTCGCCACTGATAGTTGGGTTTGGTTGGAGAAGGGGTATGTGCGTGTGTGATGGGGCTGAGGGAGGCAGCAACAGCCACTGTGAGAATCTAGGACTTTAGGGATCAATAAAATCAGGTTGGTGTGTTGGTATCAGGGGTAGCAGGGCAAAGCAGTTAGGAGTGTGGTTTCTGGAGCCTGGAACCTTCTGCCTGGGTTCAAACCACAGCTCTGTCACTTAGGAACTGGGTGATCTTGATCAAGACACTTAACTTTTTTTGGCCTCAGTTTCTGTATCTGTAAAATGGAGGTAAATAATAGTATGTACCTCTATTATGATGCCCCATTACACAGATGAGGAAACCAAGGCCCAGAGAAGCTAAGTAACTTGCCCAAGGTCACACAGCCAGTGAGTGATAGAGCTGGGATTTGAACCTACAGTCTCAGCCTTTGCCTTTTGCCTCTTCGCTACCTATGAGGCCTGAGCTGAGACCTGTACCACAGGCCTCCTCCTACAAACTGGGGCCCCTCCCGGACAGGATAGGGCCTGGGTCACTCACTTGAGGAAATCCTCTGGCTCCTCGAAGACCTTCTCACATCCAGGCCACTTGCAGACACCATTTGCCAGCAGTGAATAGGAGCCCTGGGGCACGGTTGAAAGGGTGCTGGGGGAACAGAGGGTGTTCAGGGGAGGGAATGCCAGGGCAGGGGTCCTTCCCAGCCTTGTCCACTGACCTGTCTTTCCGGGGTGTGCTGGGGCTTGGGAAGGTGCAGAGCAGTGCCGGCTCCCTGGACACCCATTCCAGGCTGGCCACGTTGATTCCTGTAGGTCAGGACAGGGCACCTTTGGGGACTGAGAGCTCAGCCCACAGAGACTCTCATTTTGAGCTTCCCACCCTCCTGAGCTTCGCAGGCCCTGACTCCCAATGGGTTCTGTTGTCCCTCACGTCCAAGGCTTCTGGTGGAGCCGCTCAAAGACTGCCATTTGCAAGTGCTGACATTTTGACTATGCAAAGATCTGCAGTTCCATGATTCTGACATTCTACGTCTTTAAGGTTGTGAGCCTGACATTTTTTTGGAGGTTGGAGTTTCCAATATGATAAGGCCTGATACCTCTGCCCTCCTGAGGGCTACCATTCAGCAGCCTACACTGCTCACGTTCAAGGACTTGGGGGCTCGGGTTCTGTAGAGCCGTGGGGTGGGGTGTTACCAGGTGGCAGGCCGGGCCGGGCCTTGAGGGAGAAGACACCAGTGGCAGCAGTGGGTGGTGGGAGGCTGATCATAGCTGGGCTGTCCAGTGGGCGCACCTGCAGCACAGGGGTCCGAGCGTGGGTATCCACCGTTGAGAGCTGGGGGCACATATGGGCTGTGGTTTAGCCTGCCCCCACCCAGTTCTCCTCCCTGCTCCCTCCTCCCTGCCCAGTCCGGGTCAGTACCTGGTGCATGAAGTGTGGCCTGTCCTGGAGGAGTGCCTGCAAGTGGGGCGAGGGGCCCAGCCGTGTCCCAGAGGGTGCCACCATGACTAGGGGCACTGTAGGCAGCTGGGGGGGTGGGGAGAAGGCAGGCAGGTGAGATGTCATCCTTCTCATTGGCCTACATGTCTAATTCACATGCTCCTCACCACAAGCCTACATGGCAGGGACTCTGACCATCCCCTTTGCGCATATGAGGAAACTGAGGCTCAGGGAGAGTGAATGACTTTTTCAAGATCAAGCAGCTAATAAGTGGCAGAGCTGGCCTCAATCCTATCGCCTCAACTCTTTGGGCTCCAGCCCTCCCCTCTGTCGCATGGGGATGGGGTCACATGGCCATGCCTGTGGGACCATGATAGGATCTCCTCTCCTGAGACAAGGATTGGGAGGTTGGGGAGAGCCTCGAATCTCTGAGACCTGCTAACTGGGGACTTTCTTGGCCCTGTGACATCTGCATAAGTCACAGACTTGCCTGGGACCCAGAAAACCACTTCCTGTGCCCCAGCTGGGCCCCCCGCCCAGTGCCACAGTAAAGGTCGGCACCTGTAGCCCCAGGTACCCCACCCTGCCTGCCCCATTCTGGGCCCTGGGCCTCACCTGCAGCTGTGATGGTGGCATGGGGTTCAAAGAGGAGGAGGCATGGGCCCCGCCTCGGAGGTCCCGGCCCTGGAAGGTTGCCCCTGGGCCCTTGGCCCCCAGCAGGTCTGAAGTCTTGGGTCCAGCCCTCCAGCTGGGTGAGGCTCCTGGGGATGGGCCAAGTGCCAAGGAAGGGGCCGAGGGCTTGGCTGGCCTGGGGTTGGGCATTGGGTCCTTGTCCGAGGGCAGGCTGTGGGGACATATGGGGAAGGAGTTACACATGTCCCTTGTGGGGTGTGTGTGTGTGAACTGCTCAACCACCTGAACCACGTGGGCACCTCTGTTGGTCAGAGCAGGCATTGGCTGGGGCATGTCCCCAAAGGCTCCCCAGCTGAACCCCAGCACTGGTCACGTGTACGTGTGGCACACACCACACACACATTGGTGTCAGGAATACAGGTATGTGTGTGTCTCCACACATGCCCCGTGTGCAGATGTGCACTGGTCCAGCACTCGGCTTGCCTGTGCATGCTGGCACAGCCCTGGTGGCGATATGTCCTCCACAAGGGAGGTGGGGGATTTGGGGTGGTTTGTGGGGCCTCAGCCAGGGCAGGTCTCAGCTTTTTTCCCCAACCATTTGAGGCTTGTCTCCAGGCCTCAGCCACCTGGGCCTCTCTGCACTCTGCACAGGCCACGTGACCTTTGCTGATCCTGCTGGGACTGGTCCATGACTCTCCTGGTGGCATTATTTTATCCCAGTGACCTGGCATACACAAGAGTGGAGGGGGGCATGGACTCAAGATCCCTCTGGCTGCTGTGAGAGGGACAGACTCTAGGAAGGTGAAAACAGGAGTACTGGTGAGGAGGCTCCTGTGATAATCCAAGCAAGTGACAGCTGGGGCACAGACCAGGGGGGTGGCAGTGGAGATGGTAAGAAGTAGGTGGATTTTGAGTGTTTTGAAGGTGGAGTCAGGAGAATATGCTGGCAGCTTGGATGTGGTGGGGGGTGGTGAAAAAGGGAGGGTCAAGGTGACCTCCAGGTATTTGAGCAGCTGGAAGGACAGAGCAGACATCACCTGAGATAGGGACAACGGGGACAGCAAGGTTGGGGGTGAGGACACCAGGTGTGGATAGACACAAAGGGTCTGGTGTTAGACATGCCAGTGGAAATACTGAGCGGCAGCTGAGTACAGGAGTCTGGGGCCCAGGCAGGGGCGGGGTCTGATCATCTCTGGGCTCTTGCCCCAAACGGAGCTGACATGGCAGGTGCCAGAAAGGAGAGACCGGCTCTCTTGAGCCAAGGCCTGTGGGAGCATCTTGATTCAGCCCCCACCAGAGTTTATCCCAACTCTGCTGTCCAAGCCTGCACTTGTGCTATATGCCCTGCCTGGAAAGTCTGCTCTTCCTCCGTATGCCCTATCTGAACCCTATCCAGAAAGTCCTCCATAATGGCTCCAGGCACCTTTGCTGAGCCCCAGAACCTTACACTCTGCAACAGGCAGGGCTTCAGTTTCTCGGAATCCCAGTCTAAGAGGAAGCCAGAGCTGGAAGGGACTGCCTAGTCCAGCCTCCGTTTTACTGAAGGGGACACCCAGGTGCAGCGTTTCACAGTCCCATGGCAACTTGAGAGCTCCATATATTTCTCCAGAAAGTGTGAATGTGTGCACATTTCACAAGGCCCCTGATGTGGGGCTGTGTGTGTGTGTGTGTGTGTGAAAGAGAGAGAGAGAATCCCCACCCCGCAGCACTGGGTTAGGCACACAGCTGCCGATAGTAGCCTAGGCCAGCACAAGGAGGGTTTAGGGGAACAGTTGCTCCTTCCTTTCTTTACTGTGAGCTCACAGGGGTTGACAGAGCTCTAGTGCAGAGGGAGGTTGGAGGTGAGAAACCAGGTACTAAATTCTTAGGCTCTCAGGGTTAGAACATTACTGAGTGAGAATCAAGAGCCTGGGTCTACGGAGGCTCAGAACTCAGTGACCATGAGGAGGTGAACAAATTCATGAGGGCAGAGATTGAGGTGATGCTTCTAGAAGCCAAGGCATGTCAAAGACTGCCAAGAATCCACCAGTAGCTAGGAGAGCGGCATGGACAGATTCTCCCTCGCAGCGTCAGAAGGAACCAACCCTACCTGCACCTTGATCTCGGACTCCTGGCCTCCAGAACTGTGAGACAATAAATTTCTGTTGTTTAAGCCCCCTGGTTTGTGGTAATTTGTTACAGAAAACTGAGTAAACGAATACCGATTTTTGGTCAGTTTATAGATGGTTTCTACCACTCTGGCCTGGCCCACATCGCTGGCCTGTGGTCACTTCTGAAGCTGCCTGGACACTTGGCTGGGGCTTATAAGAAATCTCCTCCCCAAACACATCTGGAATGGCCAGACTCAGGGAAGCATCAATACATTCTCAGAAAGGGGACATAGATAGGGTCTGTCTGGTGGTGGGGAACCTGGAGGGCCGGGCTGGGCAGCCGGCTTCCTGCATCGTCTGTTGGGGCGTCCCTTTCTGACTGTTTCTCAGAAGCTGCATGGAGGATGTTTCTGGGACACAGAGTGTGTTTTCATATCGGGGTCTGCATCTGGGCCCTGTTGTCACTTCCCCAGATTTTCCGCCATTGACGTCATGGCGGCCGGATGCACTGGGCTTCATCGGCACCAAGGAGGAAGAGAAGGGGGCAGATACCCCACCCCACGGGTTTCGTTCCGAGAATTGGCTGGCCCATCCTGCAGCTGGCTTGGCCCAGGTGGGGGTGATGTGGGTGCTTGCGGATGTGGTGAGTGACGTCCATCTGGCCACCATGACAAGCCCTGGGCCCTGTAGACCTGGCCCTTCTTGGGCCATGGAGAGGCCCAAGGTTTGATGCTTGCGGAGTACCGTGTAGAGCCTACAGGTATTGGGACCCTGGGGATCTTCAAATGGTACTATGCCAGAATCACAGAACCTCAGAATCACTATACTTCAGAATCACAGAACATCATTTCTTAGGTTCAAAGGATCTCAGAATCTCAAACCCACTCTATGGGGTTCAGGGGTCCAACCTCTCAATATGGGAAGGCCAATGTCAATGGTGTCCAAACTCACTAGAACTCCCTGAAGGACAGGAAGGTCACTACTTCATAGGGTCTCTGGCTTACCAGGCTTGGAATTGTAGCAAGTCTCCTCTTAGCCTCCCTCCTAAGTTCTGTGAAGGCAGGAGGGTCAGAATCATCTCCTCTCCTTCCCCCAGCCTGGGGCTGGGCTATGCCACTAACTAGCTATAACTCTCCTCAGGCTCATATGTAAAGTGGGACAGTAATAGTACCCCTCTTCTAAAGTTAATGCACATGAAATGCTTAACAAAATGTCAGCTCGGTAAATGAACACGTACAGGGCCTCAGTCTCCCCTCCATTCTGGGATGATGTTCCCACACTCATAGCCATTCCATGAGGGATAGGGAAGGAGGCAGGGAGGTAGAGGCCAGCGTGCCTTCAGCTAGGGCCTGCCTCATGGCATGGAGCAGGAAAAGCCTCGGCCTTTGCCAGTAGAGAGCCCACTGCCAGGCTCTATGGAGGGGCTCCAGGATGGAAGTTACCAGGGGCCAGGGTCAACTCTTGGGACATGGCTAAGCTCTATTCATAGCTAGACACAGATACATTGACTGACTTATGTCCCTCCAGTATCACCACCCTCTGGCCAAAAGGCCTCTGAACCCATGGGACTATGGGACCCCACCCAGACTAGCTCTTGTGAGGCTGGGCCCTACACTGGCCCATGTGGCCACAGAGCCTCCTGCCTAAGGGCCCAAGTCATGAGAAGGCAGAAGGAGGAATGGCAGCAGCTGGTGGGCAGCTCAGGTCCCCCTCCTCCCCTCATGGGTGCTGAGAAGTAAACTGAGGCCCATGGTGGGGGCAGACAGAACCAGGGTCTCACTGAGAATCCCATGGTCTGAGCTTGGGTCTCAACTTTGCCTCTGCTTCTCTGTGAGGCCTTGGGAGAAGCCCTCCTGCCCATCTCTGGGCCTCAATTTGCCCCTTTGTACACTGGGTGGGGAGAGGCATGGAGTAGATGAGGGCCAGGGCCCTTCTACTTTGTGTCTGGGTGAGTTGTTCACCTGTCTGCAGGGCATCAAGTTGACAACTGCCCCTCTATCCAGGGGACTGAGAGACAGGGATACATAGAGACAGAAACAGAAAGAGACAGACAGATAGACATAGGGGAACAGAAAGACCCAGAGAACAAGAGATACAGAGAGATGGGAGAAACATGAGGTGGGACAGAGATAAACAGAGAGTGTGAGATGCTGAGAGAAAGAGAGACAGAGTGACAGAGATGGGGGAGGGGAACTCATAGGAGCAGAAAGTCATAGAAGTACACACAAAAAGGGAGACAGAAAATGAGAGAAACAAAAAGGACAAGAGACAGAAACAACAGCACATAGAGATGGAGAGAGACAGAGAGAGAGAGAGAGACAGAGACAGAGACAGAGACAGAGAGGGATGCCCCAGATAAGAACAGTTACTGTTAGCTGGTTTTTGGCTGGAGGAACTGAGGCTGCATCAAATAACAAGGAATAAGGAAGGGCAAGATGCTGGGGACCTATGGCCAGGGAATATATTGTACTGCAAAGCAACAATCAGCAAATCGGGATGGCCCAGGTATAAGAACAGACACTGAGGAACAGAACAAAATGGGAAGCTCAATCACAGGCCAATGTCTAGAGGGAATCGAGTTTGTGATGAATGTGGCATTTCAAACTGGGAGACAGGGGAGAATATATTGTTTAACAAGTGTTTCTGGGACAATTAAGGGGAAAATAAAGTTATTCAACGAATAATCAGTCCATTTTCCCACCAATTCCTCTCTGCCCAGTTTGAAATGTCATGATCATGGACCCTGCAATAAAATCCAGATCTATTAAAGAGATAAACGATAATATCTAATGCTGCCTTTGGGTTTACTGAATGCCAGACTCTATGCTAAGCACTTAACATGGTTAAGATATTTAATCCTTATAACAACTCTTTGAGGTAGGTACTACTAGAATCATCACAGTACATATGAGGAAATGAAGGTACAGACAAGTTAAATGCCTAGCTAAAAATCACACAGATGACTTGGTGTGAGGCTGGGTTTGTCCCAGACAGTCTGGCTCCAGTACCCACACTCTTAACCTCCACAGCAAATGGAAAAAATGAAGCCATAAAAGAGACTAGAAGCCAACACAGGCGAAAATTTATCTCATTTTCAAGGACTTTCTAAGCACAAAACCAGAGACAGTAACCACAGAAGAAAAGAGTAACCCATTTGACTATATAAAAACATCATAGCATCACAAAACTCCATAAACAAATATAAAAAGTGATAAATTGGGGGAAAATATTTGCTACATATGTATGGCTATTGGAAGGTTAATATCCTTTCTAAATAAAAAGCTGTGACAAATCAATAAGAAAAAATGATGAACACTCTATTAGGACTAGGGATATGACCAGATGACTTAAGAAAAAGTACGAATGATCAACAGTATAAGTAATCAAAGAATGCAAATTTCAACAATGTGGTAATATTTTTTCTTACCTGTTATGCTGAGAAAGGACTTAAAAATGATAATACCCACCCAGGGGCTAGCTCGAGTACAAGGAGCATAAAACAGGACAACCTTTTGGAAGAACAATTTGCAGAGAGGGTCGGAAACCTTAAAAACGCACACACGTCTTGCCCTGGCAACTCCATTTTCAGGAATCCAAGGAACTAATCAGGGATGATTCTGGGGAAAATCTAGAAATAACCTGAACGTCTAATAATTGGCACTTGGTCAATTCATGGTTCATACCAATGTGAGGACAGTCTTGACAGCCATGAAAGATCGTCTGTTGGAACAATTTTTAGTGATCTACAAAAATGCTCCTATTCTTTGAATAAAGCAGGAACAATACCAACAGAGAGAGTGGTTCTAACTTGGTTTAAAAAAAAATACTAACAGTGAAGAGTCAGCACTTGCTAAGCCTGCAGAGATGAGCTCGCCCCAGCCCTGAACGACTGCTTGGTTCCTGGACATGGACTCTGGACACACACACACACACACACACACACACACACAGTCCTGGGGTAGGACCACAGAGCTAAATCACATTGCCAGTGACTCAAAGTGCCCCCCAGGAGGGTCTTTCATGCCATGCAAGCACAAATTCAATGAAATGCTCAGCCTGACTTGACAGCTCACAACCCTCCTTCGATCGGGGCAAACAAAACTGATGCTCACTCTTGTAAAATGTAAATGTCTTCATCAACGTTACTCAATACACTATTATTAAGCACCAACAGTCCAAAGCTCTGTGCTGGATGGTGGGTGGGAAGGCAGGTGGGGGAGGCTAGACAAGAGAGCAGGAGAGACAGTGGGAGATAGACAGACAGAGACAGGGAAGCTGGGCAGAGCCAGAGAAAGACAGAGTGGTGGAGAGTCTGAGTACCTGGGAAAAAGACAGAAAGAGAGGGGCAGAGCAACATGGAAAGAGGGAGACAGGACCAGCAGACAGAGAGGGATGGGAGCTATCAGGAGTCAAGAGACAAAGAGGAGGGAGAGGTGTAGTTGAAATTTTCAGTTACACCTGGGCAGTGTTTCAGGTTGTTCAAGGCTCGGGAATTCATAAAGACGGGCAGTTGGCATATTTTAAAAGTCCTGCCCATCTATATATCAGTTTATTTATCTTTGCCTCTGCCCACACATTGATTAAGTACTTTACCTATCAGTCTTCTGGCATTGATTATTACTATTATTATTGTCAAAAATATCTTACCTGACTGGAACCACAGTAGTTGTGTGTGTCTTGATGGTACCGGAGGGCTCCTGCCTGCACTGCGCCCCCCCACCCCGCCAGTGCCTACCTCTGTGCCATCTCTTTCACTGGACCCGCATCTGATGGGGGAGAGCAGGGACACTCACCTTCTTGAAGTGGACTCACAGAAAAGGATCAGCCAGGCTTGTGGGAAACTGTCGCATATCAAAAACAACTTTGCTTTTATACCGAGAAGAAAAACCACGGTGTGGAAGCCACAGACCTCTCTCTTCTAATAATCCAATTTTTTTTCGATGAGTATGTGTGCTGATAATCACAGGGTGGGGGGGGTTCTCATAGTTTTTTCTCTCTCTTGCTCTCTCTCTCTCTCACTCACTCTGTTTCTCCTCTTCTTGATTATGAGACTTAAACGGAAATTTTGAAATTTTGGGTTTTTTCTTTGCCCTTTACGAGTCATCTGAAAATATGATTTCTTCCCCTCACCACAGAGGTGAGAGGTATCAATGAGATAACAGGGCTCATGAGAAACCACAGTTTTTTAAACAAAAGTGTGTAGAGTTAGAAAAAAAAAAAAAACAAGGGAAAAAAACTCAAATAAATCACAGAGGCGTCCCAAGCGGGTAGAGACATCACTCTGTGTGTGTGATGAAACGGGAAACACCAGGGAAAGAAACTGAATAGGACTGGGTTTCCAGAATCTTTGCTTTGCTCTATGCCTCAGTTTCTCCTTAGGGAGAATTGATACGGTCAGCACTGCTCTTACTGCCCAGGGAGGGGGAGCTCTGCATCCCGTCTTCCCACAGAGGGTGAGGGGCATGGAAGTTATTTCACGGAGAAAAATGCAGGGAGTCCGTCTCTACCCCCCACCACAATTCACAGAATCTAAGAATCTGAGAATCACTGGCTCCTAGAATCCACTTAGCATCACTGAGTAAGGAAAGGGAGAAAAGTCTTGCCTCATCATGTCGTAGAGCCTAAGAACTCAGACCTGGAGGGTATCCTACAGGGAAGGTCCTGACAAGGCCCCTGGTGTTAATGCATCCATTCTCATGATGGCCAGAGGCCCCCTGGGACCCCAAGCCCCTCATAGTCAGGGATACCATGACCTGATGCTTCTGAGGTCCTCAGCCTTTGCAATTTTCTACTTCGACAAATCCCAGCTTCCAAGGTTTTAGGATTCTAGATTACCGCCATCATCCCCATAGCTGACACTGATCTCCAGTTTTCCAGGTGCCAGACATAGTGCTGAATGATTCTCACAAATGATCACATTCAGTCCTCACTGCAGCCTGTTGCGGTCCATCTTGTCATCACAGCCATCCTACAGATGGGGAAAACTGAGGTGCCGAGTAGTTGAGCAACTTGCCCAAGATGACAGAGCTGGCAAGTGGGGGCTCTGCCTTCTTAAGGTGCCGGGCTTAAAAATCCCCAGGTTTCCTTGAGCCCAGAAGTCTTGGGTTTTAAATTCTAGGATGCAGTGACAGCGAAGTTCTGAGATTTGGAGATTCTTCTGTGGGCTTGAAGCTTGTGAGGTTTTATGGTTGTCCAAGTATTGGTAGCTGCATTTCCTTACTTCAGCAGTGACCCCCTCTAACCAATGGTTAACAGGGGAGACCAGGCCCCAGGGGCTTCTACTGATAGGCTGTGGCTGAGGATCCCAGCCCCCAGTTCCTCAGCGCCCTGCATGGCCCAGGGTTCTGTCATCCAATGTCTACTCCAACTCCTCTGCAAGACTGGCTTCGGGCCTGGGGAAGACAAATTGGAAACGGCTTTTTATTCACATGATACAAACCCAGGGGCCAAGAACCACTCCTTCGCCCCTTCACCTTTTTTCTTCCCCTCACCACCTCCCAAGTACTGAAAAAAAGGAGAGCCTCTTTCCTTAACTCAGACTCACCTTTCTGGAAAAGCCTAGAGGGGGCCTGATGGCCTGGCTTTGTGAAGATAAGAAAAAAAAAAGGGTGAATAGAAAAAAAAAAGACCTAAAAAAAATCAGCCAACAACAACAATTAAAAAGAATAAGAAACCAACCCTCCCTACCATTAGTTCAAAACAAGACTTTCACTGGTTGAGGCTTCTGAGTTGGTGGGACACATCTGAAGCCCAAAGATGGCCTGTGTGCGCAAGGCAGCCAGGGGAGGCACCAAAGTGGAATGAGGTTCTCAGATTGGAGGCCTGCGGGGACCTCATGTACGGCAGGGGCTTAACAGGTGTGGCATGTGGTTGTGAGCAAGAGGGTGTGAGGAGCTTGTTCATCAGGAAGGAGTCCTGGGGAGCTGACTTTAAGGATGTTACCAAAGCTAATGACCCCTTGCTCCTCATGGACTTGGGTCTCAACATTCTTTATACTCCCTGTATAATTAACTGTAAACTAGACCAGTTCTAGAGGTCAAGGCCTCATTCCTTGCCCCAGGACCTGTCCCCTCTTGAGAGAGGAGGCTGGTTTTCTTTTACAGGGTCAGAGGTGTGGGCTGCATCCTTCTTATACCCTCCCTAGGCCATCTCTCCCTTATTGTCACTCACTCCATGAAATGAGTGGCCAGAGAAGTAGGGAGATTGCTGAATGAGGATGGTGGCCTAGAGTACCAGGAGGGCACTTGAGTGGGGCCTGGTGTGTCGGTGGGGTGATGCTACTGCTGCAGAGAGCCAGGACCCTTGCAGAGTGAGGGCTGGTGGGGGGGTCAGCTGGGCAGAGAGGGGCAGGCAGAAGTCACCACCTCCTCTTTGTACTGGACTACATCCTCTTGTGTGGAAGACTTTAAAAAAATTTTTTTTCAGAGAGAGTGAGTAAGTGAGGAGGGGAGAGGGGCAGAGGGAGAGAGAGAGAGAGAGGATCTTAAGCAGGCACACTCAGCACAGAGCCCAATGTGGAGCTCAATCCCACGACCCTGGGATTGTGACCTGAGCCTAAATCAAGAGTCAGACGCTCAACTGACTGAGCCACCCAGGTGCCCCTTGTGTGGAAGGCTTCTGGGGGAGAGTACACAGGATTACACAGGCACATCCATGAAAGTCCCCAGAGAAGGGGAGGCCTTTGACAAAGACTTGAAGGAGGTGAGGGATGGAGCCATGTAGACATCTAAGTGACTCCAGAGGAAACAGCCAGCTCAAAGGCCCTGAGGTGGGAGTGTGTGATTTTCTCGACGTCTAGGAAGGTGGTCAGTGTGGTTAGAGTGGTGTGAGCAAGAGGAAGATGGGTTGGAGGTGAGGTCAGAGAGGGGACTTCGGGGTTAGACCATGCAGGACCTTGTAGCTCGTGGTAAGGACTTTGGCTTTTACTCTGAGTAAGGAGGAAGCCACAGGAGGGTTGTGAGTACAGGAGAGACATGAACTGCTTTAGGATTTAACAGGATCTCTGACTGCTGAGTGTAGAACAGACTGTAGGAATGAAGGTGGAAGCAGAGGCACCAGAGACGAGGAGACTACTGTAATAGTCCAGTGACTGATGATGGTGCTGGCAGTGGAGAGGGTGGATCTGGGAAATATTTTGAATGGAGGGCTGACAGAATTTGTTGAAGGGCAAGAGTCCTGGGGCCAGTCTAGGACACAGATAATACCCTAACAAGAAGTCAGGAAAAAAAATTCTATCTTGTGTAAGCCCCTATTCTTTTGTGATTGTTTTCCTGTTACTTGCGACTGAACATATTCCTTCCTGATCCATGACCTCCTCACCCTGGACGCTGAGACTTGAGAAAGGGAGGTGACTAGGGTGGTAACCTTCTCCTTCCTAGGGATGCTGTAAGTCAGAACCTTGCATACAGTAGGTGTTCAGAAAACCCTCCCAGGATGGAGGGGGAAAGTATGAATGGCCATGCTCAGTGGGCAAAAGCTACATTTCAGTTTAAGGCAGGACCTTAAAGGGAGAGAGAAAGGATGAGGAAGCAGAAGGAGCAGTGCTTATGGAAGAGGGAACAGCAGAGCAGAGATGGGGGACAGAAAGAGGGAAGTGAGGCCACTTTGGGGTGTGGAGTGCGAGACAAGAAAGACGGGACTTTGGTTTGTGATTACATTAGTTGATGTCTGCCAACATGTCCAACAACCAACTCCTGGTGGCATGCAGTCAGGCTCAGTGTTTTGCTGAGCTCAAGTTAGAAAAAGCTCATTTTCCAGAAAAGGTCAACTTCTCATTTGGCCATTCATTCAACAATGGTGCCAAGTCCTGGAGAATGCTGAGGGTGACAATCAAGGACATTCTTGGCTAGTGGCACTGCTCAAAGGTTCCATGGTGGGCAGGGAAGACCCAGTAACTGTGACAGCCGAGTCCGTTTTGCTTTCTTAAACCTCACACTACGGAGCAGTCTAGGGGATTCATAGCCCTGGGGCAATGAGAAGTCACGAAGGGCTAAGGAGAAGGTAAATCCAACCACAAGACGAACACTCTCCCTAACGGCTGCGTGCATTCTACGGATCTGTGGCCCAAGCACCCTACAGCCCAGACCGTCTACGCACCGTCCCCTCGTCTGGCCTCCTTATTATTGGCTGTTCATCCCCTCCTTCACACAACCTACAATATCCCGGTTGGCTCTGCTCTTTCTCGTCCCGCCTCCGAGTCCTGCGGTCCAGCTACGCTTTCTAGCCTTGGCATTGGTTTATTTCATGCTAGCACCGCCCTTTGAGGCCTTAACTGCCTTCAGTCTGGCTCTCTCATTGGCTATCCGCCATCAATATCTTCCTGGCTCCCGCCTCCATGGTCCACTTCCATTGGGCCTGCCTCTCCAGTCCCGCCTCCGAGGCCGCTCTAACACCGCCCCTTGGTCTCTTTCTAGCCTTTGTATTAGCTAGTTCAGCCCTGTCATCGCCTCCTGAAGGTATAGTGCAAGCTCACAAGAGTCCCCATTGGCTCGCTGTAGCTATTATCTTATCGTCATCTCCTTTACGCAACAGGCGCATGGCTCCCCATTGGCTATTTGCAGTTTCTGTCTTCGCGTCCCATCGCCTACGCAACTAAGGGATTTCCTACTTTTCGGGCCTCTCCATTCGCTCCCCATTGCCCCCATCGCCTGTAATCATTCCACTTTCCCCGTCGCCCACATGCCGCTCCCGCTCCCACTCCCCCACTACCTCTCCTACTTTTGCTCTTTTCATCCCGGGCCTCGCACCACACCTATTTAGCGTCCCCCTGCATTGATTCCCCGACCATCCCGCCTCCTGCACCGCCCACTCTCGGGCATTCTCATTGGCTGCGTGCTTCTCCTGCACTTGAGTCATCGCTACGTCATCCGGGCGCGGCTCCCCATTGGCTCTCTGCTATACCTGTCTCCATCTCACCGCCTACGCCCCCGTGAGCCGTAACCCCCCCGCGTTGGCCTTCCCATTGGCTGCCCGCCCCTCCAGGCCCTGCCCCCGCCGGTCCCGCCACCCGTGCCGTCGGTGCCGCCGCCGCCGCCGATATGGCGCGCCCGGCCCCTGTGGAGCCCCCGCTGCGGCATCCCGCGCCCCCCTCGCCGGCTGCGGGTGAGCCCCGCACCTCAGTTGAGGCAGCGGTGGCCCCGCGGAGAGTGCTGTTCGCCGACGAGGCCCTGGGGCTGCCGCTGGCGCAGCTGCGCCGCTACCGGCCGTGGGGCGGGCCCGGGGCGGGCAAGATGGCGGCGGCGGCCGGGCAAGATGGCGACGGCGGCGGGGCTGACGAGGACGACGATGGCGAGGATGGGGATGAAGGGGAGGAGGAAGAGGAAGCTTGCCCTGAGCCCTCGCCGCTGTGCCCCGTCCCCGCTGGCGGGGGGTTTTACCTGGTGCCCACATTTTCGCTGCCGCCTGCGCCGGGCCGTCTGGAGCGCTTGGGGCGCGTCATGGTGGAGCTGGAGGCGCTGCTGCCGCCTCCTGGAGCGGTCCCCGGGGGTGCCGGGGTGTGGGTGCCTGGGGGACGCCCGCCGGTGCTGCGCGGGTTGGTACGCGTGCTGAACCGCTCCTTCGAGAAGGCGGTGCACGTGCGGGCCTCACACGACGGCTGGGCTTCCTTCTGCGACCATCCAGCGCGCTACGTTCCGCGCAGCCCACCGGGGGCAGGAGCGGGAGGACCAGGAGCAGGAGATCCCATCCTGGATCCCGGCCTGGGCCTGGGCTTGGGCCCTGGCCAGGCGTCCGCCTCCTCGCCCGACGATGGCGGCCGCACTGACCGCTTTGCCTTCCAGCTGCCCTTTGCTGAGGGCGCGGGCGATGGGGCGCGCCTGGACTTCGTGGTGCGCTATGAGACCCCCGAGGGCACTTTCTGGGCCAACAACCACGGCCGCAACTACACAGTCCTGCTCCGGATCGCACCCGCTCCCACACCCACTGATGCTGAAGGGCTGCCCCAGCAGCAGCAGCTGCAGCAGCTGGAGCCACAGCCCGAGTGCCAGGGTCCCGTGGAGGCTGAGGCCAGGCAGCTGAAGAGCTGCATGAAGCCGGTGAGGCGCAGGTAATGTCTGCCAGCGCCACCTCCGCCAACACAAGGCTGTGTCTGGGATGGAGGACGAGCATCCTGACCCAGGAACCCTGCAGGCCTGCTCTCCAGGACAGGGAGGAGGGCGCATTCAGTCAGTTAGTCAAAGAGTAATAGAGGCCAAACATATGCTAGGCTCTGTTTTAATTACTGGGGTTTCATTCATTCATTTATTGAATTCCACTGTAAAGCCCTGAACAAGACAGACCTCTTCCCTGCCCTCAAGGATCATACAGGCTCCTATTGGAGACGGTTTGAAGAAAAACAGGCCAGCAGATAAGATACATAGGGATAAGATTAGTTGCTGAGAGGAAAGTGAAAAAAGGGGATAGTTTGGAGGGAATAGCTGCTTTAGAGTGTTCAGGGAAGGCCTTTAAGGAGGTGAGTCTTTGATGATGATAAGAGTCCTGCACAGATATGGAGTGGAGGGGAGAAAGTTTGTAGAAAAGGGAACAGGGAGAGCTTTTCCAAGGAGTTGCCATTTCAACTGAGTCCCGAATGATAAAAGAGGAGTGGTTGTGCACACATATGGGAGCAAGGGTGTTCCCAGGCAGAGGGAACAGTGAGTACAAAGGTCCTGAGTGAGAGTGAGCTTGGCGTGAATGATGAGCAGTGTGTGGGAGTGGACAGAACTTCAGTGACATGGTAGTGTGGACCAAGGGCCTTGCCAGTGCGGACAGGGAATCTGATCCCCATTTGACAGAGCAGCAAACCAGGGACCCAGAGGGAGAAACTGGTTGAGGAAGTGATGGCGCCTGGCTTTTCCAATTCTACCACCACTGACCTTGAAGCCTGTGCATCTCTTTACTGTTAAGTTCTAATCTAGTGTAAGGCCTCCTGGAGGATTGAGGGGCTGAGTCCATGCTCTCCCAGGGAGGCAGTGGCTCTGGCAGAGGCAGAACTAGGTGGGCCTGGACTTGAAGCTCTCCTCCTCCGTTTTTGCCTGTGGCCATTCAGAGCCTGGGAGAAGGAACCAGTTAATCCCAGGAGGCCCTGATAGGAGACTAGGTTTTCTCAAACTAAGAGTTCTTTGAGGGTATCAGCTAGGCCTGATTCTTTTGGGGGGGGGGGGTCACCTAAGCCTAGCCTGGGGTAAGTAGTCTCTGTGCACCTGTGGGAAGTGCATACATTTCCCTGCTTCTGGGAGGACTGGAAATGGGGATGGGAAAATGCGTTTGGGACCTTGTATATGCTTGATCAGAAGCCTCTGGTTGCAGCAAGATGTTTGTGGTCCTGGCAAGGCCTTAGGCTGTGAGTGAGTGGTTCAGAAAGGTCCAGCTTGGGGCTGGTGGGCAGATGTGTCTGGGTATGCGAGCAAGCAGGCAAGCACCCACTTACTGACCTGTGAACTCCATAGTAACCTGAGACTTAGTTTAAAGGGGGCAGGCAGCATGCCTTTCCTTACAGTGTTAAGAGAGTGGATTCTGACATCAGAGTGCTTCGGTTCAAATTGCAGCCCTGCCATCTATTGGCATTGTGAGCTTGGCTAACTCATTTGACTGCACTGTACCTCAATACCCTCATCTAGAAAACATAATTATAACCCCTACTTCACAGGAGATGAGTAAAAGCCCCCGGAACCGAACGTGGCTCATAGTCGTGCCAGAAAGTGTTAGCTAGTGTTTATATTTGTATTTAGGGAATCACACGTACAGTTCTTTGGATACCCCTCCCAAATGCTGCTCTGCCTATCACCTGCTGTGTGGCCTTGCCTCAGTTTCTTCATCTGTAAGCCTCAGTTTTCTTACCTGCTAAAGGGGATGACAGTCACTTTGGTTGGATTGGATGCAGTGAACATGGGCAAGGTACTGAAGTGCGGTGGTAGCTGTGAAAGATAACAGTGGCCAGCATTTACTGATCTCTGAGCTGAGAGCTTCAAGTCTGTTCCCTCCTGAGCCCTGCTGTGCATGCTGCGTGGTATAGGTGCTATGATATGCACGTTTAAGAAAGGAGACAGGTAGCTCAGGGAGGTGAGCCAGCTTGCTCAAGTCCACTCAGCTAGTGAGTGACAGGACCAGGGAGACATGCTAGGGGCATTTTTTTCCTACTCTGGAAGGTCTGACCAGGTTCAGGGAAAATTCTGCATTTCACTCCCAGTGTTCCCAGCAGGTCATGCTTTCCTTTTAACTGTTCTCTCTGTCCCTGCCTCTGTCTCCGTCTCTCTTTCTCTCTTTGTCTCTCTCTTCGCTTTTTTGAGGCACACCTATACAAGACATACTGCTCTTAAGTGTAGGGTTCAGTGGATTTTTACGTATGTATGTTCTTGTGTAGAGATCACCCAGATCAAGGTTTCGAGTGGTTCCAGTGCCCCAGAATCATCTTCATTTCTATCATTTCCTAAGTTGTCTTCCCAGGTGGCTGTCATGGGAGCCCTGTCTGTAAGACGCAGCAGTTTGGGTAACAGTTTGGTCATCTTAGAGTGTAAGAGGAAGAGAACAGAGAAATCAAAAGCTCACAGGGCCAAGGTGGGTGGGGAGGGTGTTTTTCTTTTAAAATACATGGGTGGTTTTAAGGAGAAATTGAAGCAGCCCGTTCAGACAATTGTTTTGGTATCTGGCCCCAGGTCTGTGGTTCCTAACATGACTTGTGATATTATTTTAAGTGGGCAGATGGCTTTTGGATAGCTTCTTTATCTTTTGATCTCAGCTCTTGCAAAGGGGAGGTTGCTGCTCATTGCAAGATCAGCGGTAAGATTTTCTTTGTAGGTCGGTGGCTTCCTTGGCGAGTACATTTCAACTTACCATTTTAAAAGCCGTGTGCTTCTGGTGACTTGGAGCGCTGTTGAAGAACAGCTGCCCCCTGCGACCCAGCCCTCTTGGGAAGTGGTAGCTGGTAGCCGATCTCAGGGGATAGGCTTAACCTGCAGGCGCCCCACAGTAGAGAGCTCCTAGTTCAGAAGTGTTGGCTACAGGCCCACTGTGTGGTGTGCACCAGGCACAGGGCAAGTCTTGGGTAGCCACTGGGAGACAGCTCAGAAACCGAAATGGCCACATTCTCTGGATTGCTGGACCAGGCTTTTGATAACCCTTCGGCTCGGAGGTGATCCATCAACAAGCATTTGTTGAGGGCCTACTATGTGCTGGGCACAGTGCTAGGTTCAATCGGGGAAAAAGCTGCAGACTGACGCTAAGATGTCAAAGGATTTAATGGTAGAACTGGGTGGGAGAGGCAGGTACCGAGGGCTTGTATGAGTCTTGGAGCTGCTGCTCTGTATTGGGCATTTTGCCGAGGGTTTGCATGCACAGTCCTCATCTAATCCTTTCAAAACATTCCCTGGGAGAGAGACTGTTTTTACCCCTCTTTCCTGGATGAGCAAACTGAGGCTCCCAGAGTCCAGAGTCCTAGGGCTGGGTCCGGAGGAGTCCTCCTGGTCTGCCTTGGCTTAGTACCCTTAGGGGTGTCCTATTCCTCTTAAAAATAAATACCAAGAAAGCTTTAGCATGACCTTCAAGAACCCCCTGCCCTGTCCCACAGTCTGGCCCACACCGCTACTAGTCTCACACTGTCCTCTGCCTTCTGAGGTCCTGTCACTGCGGTCTTAACAAGGTACCTTACCCCTTCCTGCCTCAGGGCCTTTGCCCTTGCCGTTTCCATCACCAGGAATGTTGGTCCTGTGCTCCTTGTAGTCTCCTCATTTTGATACTTCAGTTCTAAGAGTACTTCCTCTGGGAAGCCTGTCCATCCCAACATCTTCAGGCCCCAAAGTTGTCATAGCACAGACAGCCAAATAGGCAAGTCCAGCTGGAGAATGTCAGTCACATGGCAGAACAGCTGTATGTTGCCACCAATTTAGGATTATTTCCTACCCTGCCTGGCAGTCGTATTATATTTTTCTGATCCACTCTTGTCTCCACCTTGATGTGACTAAAATGTTCTTTACCTTCAGAATTTACTTCCTGCTTCAAGAAACAGAATGAGGTCATAAGAATGGAACTCCCCACAACTTGCAGCCCCCAAAGCCTGCAAACTAAGTTCCCTCCCTTGTGTTACAGGGGAGGAGGGTACCATTTTCCTCCCCTCAGGCCAGTTCCCCGACTTGTGCCCTGGCTTCTGTTTTCTGCCACTTGCTCCAGAACCTGACCCTTTCCCGGCAGCTTTTCACCGCCCTCCTCACTGATCCTCTATTTCAGCCTTTGTACATGCCAGTGTGTCTACTGTCTTAAAAACTTGTCCTTTGACCCCACCCCTGACCCTGCTACTCCCGGCCAGCACCCAATCACCTCCCTCCCCTTCATTGCTGACCCTCCTCTAAAGAGTTGCCTATGCTCTCCTCCATTTGCTTCAGCCCCCCCACATCTACCAGATTCCATAGGTGGTTTTTGACTTTCTTCTTGAAGTGGTTGAGCACTCCTACTTAAAACACTGTCTTCCTTTGCCTTGGGACCACGCTCTGCTGCTTTTCCTCTTAACTTTCTGGCCCTTCTCCTTGCTCTTTCCTTCAGCCTCACATAGCCAAACTCCATGTCTCCACTTGGCTGACGTCCCAAAGGTGCCTCCCTTGTTTGAGACTGAATCCATCACCTCCCCAATGGTGTTCCTGAGTGGCCTCTCCCCTACCCATCCCTTGCTTATCTTCCTTCTACGCATCCTAAGCCCATCCAGACCCTGGAGTCTAGGCCAGGGCCCTTTGTTCTAGGGCATTCTTCCTTTGCTGAAGGCACTGACCTCAGTTTGTAGTTATACCTTCATTAGGGGATTACTGGATGACCCTCTCTGCCCTCTTAGACTGTAAGCTCCGTGAGGGGTAGGGACATGGTCTGCTTTTGTTCACCACTGTATTCCTGCAGGGCCTGCCACAGTGCCTGGCACTTAAAGGTGCTCAATAAATGTTTGTTGAAAGAATGAGTGTGAGTTATTTTTTTAAATGTCTTCCTCTACATGAAATTGTAAGCTTCCTAGTTGAGTGTGCTCACCATTGTGTCTCCAGGGTCTGTCACTGGGCTGATGTGCAGTGAGACCTCAAATGATTTTTAGGTCCCCCGTTGCTAAATGGATGGGGACCCAACTTGCTATCTGAGTTCGTAGTCTTAGGGGAAACCAGAACAATTACAGTTGAAACAGGACAGGCCAAGGGCCATCTTAGTTGTTTGGAAAGTGAGGGTTTAGTGAGAAAGTGATCATCTTTGACTCCACAGGAAATTGGTAGGCCATCATGGTTAAGGAAGTGGACTGAGGCCACACACTATAGAAGTGGAGGAGCCAGGATCTGAGCTAGGGTGGTCCCGCTCTAGTTCTCCAGTTCTTAACTGCTGTACCAGGCCGGGTGGTGCGTCTTACCAGCCGGGCATTGCTGGGCAAGTTGCTTTCCTTTTCAGAGCCTCAGTTTCCCTTGGTGGAAATTTGGAGGTGATTACTGTTTGTTAGCACTTCATAGGCAATTTCCGACTATTTTCTCAATCCACCCAGCAGCCCTCTGAGGTAGGTATTACCATTATACCTTCTTCGCAGATGAGGAAACTGAGGTATAGAGAGGTTATATAACTTGCTCCAGGTCACACAGCTGGTAGGTGGCAGAGCTGAGGCTATTAAAAATTACATGTCTTGACTCCTTACTGAGATGGGAAATCCATTTCCTGGGTTCCAACAAATATTAAAGAAAAAGGACTAGTATAGGAAATAATCAGTGTGCATCACAACATGTAGTGAAGGTAAGTGTTGTTTCATTCAAAGAACAACTGTTTTTCAGTTCTGTGTAAGTATGTATATTCACACATGTATGGGTGTTGCTGGGTTACGATGTAAAATGTATTTCTTATTGTGGGTCACGGCCAAATGAATAAAGTCATTGCTGTAAAAGAAGCTCATAGCACAGATAAACTGCTCTCCCTCCACCCTGCTGGATGGGCTGTTAAGCCCCAGGGTTGACACCAGCACACAGTGTGGCTGGGGAAGGCAGAGCGGTGCCCCACATAATATGGTGGCTTTCACAGCCGCTCCAAACCCTGTTCTTTTCAGAAAGCAGATGGCTTGGAACCGGAATTCCAAGTATCGGGGGGCAGGTTTCTGAAGCCACCCGACCCCTGGAGAGTCAGCGTTCTCTTCTAGTTGACTGCATGGGAGCTGGGGTCTGCTGACTTTCCCTCTGGGTGTCAGCACATGACCCACTTTGGGCTGGCCAAGTTCTTTGAAAACCGCGTTGGGGTGCTCACAGAGGACTCGGGGCGGTGCTGGCAGAGATGTGACTGATCATTGAAAGTCTGCTTTGCTCCTCTCCTTTGGGGGTTGCCAGCCCTCTCTTGCTCTCTGCCTCTGGCAATGCACTTTTTTTTGGTTGTGTCTCTGCTGGCCCAGGCTGGGGCCAATGGCACCTCTTTCTGAAATCTCACCTTCTGGTCTCCCTGGATGCCATCTGAGGTGAGTGGTCACTGAGTTTCCTGACTGCAGGAGGAATTTTCACCCCCAGGAGACTGGCATGCAGGCCCGGCGTGGCCCCTTCTAGGCTGTGCTGTCTTGACTAGTTCTCGAGAACACCCAAAGGATGCATCCCAAGGGGTTCCCAGGCCTTTCCCTGGCCCGCTACTGCCCACTGCCCTTGAGCAGATACCACGTGGCATTTGTGGGGCTAGTGCCAAAAGAGCAGGTTTCCTTCTCGAAAATTAGCAAGCACCCTGGAGGTACAGTTTTGTTCTTAATCTCCCTCCCCATTTTTCTGAGAAGCCCTCTTCTCTGTTACTGATCAATGAGTCAGTACACACTTGTACTCCATTTCTCTTACTATCCTCCTTTTGATTAAAGTCATAGCTGCCCCTGAATGTTTACTGTGAAAGACAGTTCAAAGATATTTAGTTTCTTTTTTTTTTTGTTTCAGCCCACAGTTTCAAACACTGTCTTCAAAATGGAGCCCTTTTTGGATTGTTATCAGCGTGGTGTGTAGTTAGTGGGTGTAGAGACACGGTTCCTTGAGCCTCAGTTTCCGCATTTGTAAAAAGGGAAGGGTGTTGCTTTGAAGGATAGATGTGACGGTTTTCAAATGACTTGGTGTATCAATGAAAAGGGCCCACGTTGGAGGAGATGAACAATAAAAGCTTGTGCCTTCTGCTTTCATGTCTCTGACTTCAGAGGTAGGGAGAGTGACCTATGTACTTCTGCTGACTTGGTGCATCTTGGGATCGGCTGAATTGCTTGACCTGATTTTTGGATGTTCCCCCTCTTCTCACGCTCCTCAGCTGCGGAAGAGATGCTCTGGGGGCTGAGGGATTTGTTTTGTATTTGTTTTTCTTCTCTCTCTTCTCCCTTCAACTGAACTGTGGAGTTCTTTCTTTTCCTCCCGCTTTTCTCTCTCACATACATCTAGGACGCCGGAGTGGTATTTAGAAGCCTGGTTGCTGTGCATGTCAGCACTGGGCCAGATGACAGGGGACAGCTTGCCTGGTCCTGCCCCTGGGAGGGAGAGCTGCCCTTCTGTGTGTCTGTGGGTCTTCTTGAAGAGGCTTGCTTTAGAAGATCCTAGGAAGATGACATTTTATCTAATGGAGGACGACGCCAGCAAGTCAGTAGAAATTGTGTTGGGCCACAAGTCCAAAGACGTGGATTTTAAACTTACTGGGGGGACTGGTGTAGGACCAAGCTGGTTTGTTCCAAATCCCCCTTTTTTTTATCCGTGATGCTCAGGTGTTAGTGGCTGGGCTTCCAGAGTCACTCGCTCCAGGGCCTTGTAATATTCAGATTCAAATGCTTTTGGTGGGATGCATGAGCCCTAGTCCATGGAGAAAGACAGATGGTTCCTTCTGGAGCTTCCAGACTCTAGATCCATGTACCTGGTTCAGATTTCCTCCCTGAGGCATCTTTCAGCCACTTCTGTGTCTGGTGGTCTCCTAGCCACATGTCCCAAGATGGCAGGGAAACTGGTTCAAAGAAAAGCCTGAATGAAAGAAGAGGGAGAGATCTTGTCTATTATTGCTACCCCCCATCTACTTCTGGAAAGGATCAGAGATGGGGTTGAGGTAAGACCCCAGTTTCCCTCATCCAGGAAGTAGCAGTTGGTTGATCAAGAGCACAGATTTAGACATAGGAGCTGGAAGGCTTAGGTTTCAATCCTCGCGGCATGACCTTGAGCCGTTTACTCGGCTTTCTGCTTCATCATCTGTGAGGTGAAGATAATACTGCCTACTTCAGAGGATTAAAAGTACCTACCTCAGGATTGCTGTGAGGATTAAATTAACATATGTGAAGCACACAGAACAGTGCCTCACATCATAGTAAGTATTATATTCAGGTCAGTTAGTGGTACTTGGTTTTTGTGAGGTCACTGATTGTTTTCAAAAAGTTGCAACCATCTGCAGAAATGTCAACATCATCATATTACCTTTTAGAAGAAAAAGGTCGGAGCCATTGCCTCAGCTCCTCTGCATCTCTGCACATGTTTTTGTTAATGCTTCCCTCTCATTTGCCTTAATGTATAAACATTTGATACTCATTTCTGAGAATGAGAACAGTGATTTCTCTGTGATCCCTGTAACCCACCCCCACCCCCCGGCAGAGGCTGGCTGAAATACACTTAGCTTATGCCACTTAGACCTCAGGCCTGACTTGCCTGGTGGAGGAGGACCAACACTAGTAGATAGCTATAGTTGATCCACCCCTGCTCTGTGCCAGGCCCTGGTGTCTGGCTTGATGTCTTCATTTCTCTTGACTGCCCTGTGCCTGGTGTGCACATCCTGGCTCTCCTGTGCTCTGTTTTAAGGTGAGGAGGTTGAGGCTCTGAGAGGTTAAGTGGCCTGTGAGGCTGACATGGTGATGGGCGGAGGGTTGGTGGAGGGACCCGGGCCTTTGTGAGCCTGGGTTACTTCCTTTTTCTGCTGGCCTCCTTCCTGTTCTCCAGTTGCTTCCTTTCTCCCCTCTGCTGCTTTCCGAGTCCTACAGTCTTCACCTGCCCTTTCTTGGAAAAAGTGGGTTCATTTACAACTGGGGATATACCCTACAGAAACGATCCAACATGTTCATAAAGCTATGCCCAACAATGTCTGCTGTAGCCTGCTTTGTGAGAGCAAAATGAAGGAAACAAGTTAGTTGCTCAGTAGGATGGGAATGGGTACATACATTATGGTGAGCCTATATGATGGTAAACAGCCATTGCAAACGTTTGCAAAAGTGTATTAGTGATGCTTCTTACTGCTAAATGGACAAAGCCAGCTGTGAAATTATGTCTGCAGAATCTAAGGGATTTTGTCCACTCTGCAATGAAATTTTCCAAAATGGTAATCGCAGTTGCCTTTGGCTGATATGTGACTCTTTCCCTGCTTCTTTCTGCTTTCCTGTGTTTCATAAAACTTCTACAGTGAACACATAGGGCTTTTCTAATCAGGGGATACAAAGAGGTGGCAGAAGGGAAAACAGCCACTGTCATGTGAGGGTGGGCCACCGCAGAGGCTCAGAAGGTGCCAGTGGGTGGCAGGACTGGCCTCTGGGGACATCAGATCCATGCATTCTCCCTTTTGTCCCACAGGCCTAATGAGGAAGAGCTGAGGATGAAGAACACCGATGATAACCCCCCTGCTGTGGGTAAGCAATTGGCAGGCTGTGGGGGTTTTAGCCATTTCTTTCTTTTTGAAACATTTTTAAATGTTTACTTTTTGAGAGAGAGAGAGAGTATGAGTGGGGGAGGGCCACAGAGAGAGGGAGACACAGAATCCGAAGCAGGCTCCAGGCTCCGAGCTGTCAGCACAGAGTCTGACGTGGGGCTCGAACCCACGGACCATGAAATTGTGACCTGAGCCAAAATCGGACGCTCAACCGACTGAGCCACCCAGGCGCCCCTACCATTTCTTTCTTTCTCCCTGTTTTCTTTCTTACAAATTAAGAGGTGCTCTCTGCCTTAGACTAGCACAGAAAGCTTCAGAGGCAAAACTGCCAAGTGGCCAAAAGACCAGATTTACTTAACTAAACCAGGCCTGCTTGGACACCTGCCTCACCCCAATGCTGCCCTTCTCTTATCTCCAACAGAACGCCCTAATGTCCAGGAGTCAGTGGGTCCCCTGGTGGCCCCCACCCCTCTCCGTCCATGGCCTCAAATGACACTTCAGGTAAGTAGGCCCTGGCAGCCTGTGGATGGACAGCCCAATGGGAGACTGCGTGGTGGGGACTGACTTGCTCTAGGCCTATCCTAGGTCGGAGGGAGTCCCCCTTTGCAAATCAGAACCTGATGGCAGAGGAGTAGGGTGCAATTATTCACTTGAACTTATAGAAATGTCATTTGTTAATTTAGCAAATATTTATTGACTGCTTGCTCTGTGCCAAGCAGTTATGGATGCTGGGAATATGGTAGTGACCAAAAACGCTGTCTTCATGGGGCTTACTAGCATTTTAGTGGAGTGAGACATGACAAAACAAAATAATAGTTAAAATATATGGCATTTTATTTTATTTTATTTTTTAGAAGGTTAAAAATTCTTTTAGAGAGCAATAATGGAGGAGAGGGGCAGAGGGGGAGAGAGAGAGAGAGAGAGAGAGAGAGAGAGAGAGAGAAAGAGAGAAAGAGAGAAAGAATCTTAAGCAGGCTCCATGCTCAGTACAGAGCCCGATGTGGGGGCCAATCCCATGACCCTGGGATCATGACCTGAACCAAAATCAAGAGTTAGATGCTCAACCCACTGAGCCACCCAGGTGCCCCAAAATATAGGGTATTTTAGATGATGATGAGTGCTAAGGAAAAAAAAATTAAGGGATGGGGAGCGTGTGTGTGTGTGTGTGTGTGTGTGTGTGTGTGTGTGTGGTATGTGCATGGGTGAGACACAGCCACACACACATGGGTGAAGGGAAGTTTTGTGAGTTTAGATCCAGTGGCCAGGGGAGTCCTTAGTGGTGAGATTTGAGCAAAGATCTGGAGAAAGTGAGAGTGAGCCATGTGGATAACTAGGGGAAGAACATCCTGGGCAGGTGCAAAGTCCCCTGGCAGGGCCGTGACGAATATGTGTGAGGAACAGCAAGGAGCAGTGGCCAGGAGGGGGGAGCAGCAGGGGGTGAGGTCAGACAGGTGGTGGGGGACAGATTGTGTAGGGTGTCATGGGCCATGGAGAGAGCTCTGACTTTTACTCTGAGTGATGGAAGAGCCACAGAAAGGTCGTGAGCAGAGGAGGGCCATGATCTAACAGGATTTAACAGGCTCCCTCTGGCTGCTGTGAGGGAAATAGGCTGTAGGGGTGAGGGCAGGAGCAGGGGGACGGTGAGGGGGAGGCTACTGCAGTGATCCAGGCAAGCAGTGTGGTGCTGGCAGGGATATATAGAGAGAGATTCTGGAGATGTATGTTACTGTGTATGTGTGTATGTGTTTTAACTTTTTAGTACAAAGATTTTCAAACATACAGAGAAGTAAAGAGACTAGTATAATGAACTCACATACATTCATCACCCAGGTTCAACAAATTTCAGCACTTGTCCATTCCTACTTTTTCCTTACTCCCTCTCCCCCATTTCCTATGGAATTATTTTGGAAAAAAATACAGGCATTATCTTATCCATAAAGACTTCAGTTTGTATCTCAGAAAATTAAGCACTCATTAAAAAACCACATACACCTGATGCAACATCATGCCTCAGGAAATTAACAGTCAATCCTTAGTATCATGAAATATTTGATCAGTGTTCAAATTTCCTTATCTCGTAGGCATTGTAAGACCCAAACCAGGTCAACACATTGCATTTAGTTGATGAGTCTTTTTAGATTTTTTAATCTCCCCCACTTTTTCTGGCAATTTGTTTGTTGAAGAAACCTTGTTTGTCCTTTAGAGTTTCCCACAGTCTGGTTTTGGCTGATTGTATTCATGTGGAAACACCTTTCTTACTCTATTAATATATTAGTTCCATTTAATTGGTATGCTCTATTAAATTGAATTAATTTATTTAACTATCAATTTTGTTCAATTGATTTATTAAATATAATCTATTATTATTAAACTAATTTAACTAGAATGGGGCTCTATTGAATTCTCTTATTCCCATTTCATTTATTAACTGGAATTCCTCTCTAAAAAAAACTTTCTCGTACCAGCCATTTGGCTACCTTGAGGGTATATAGTTTATATTGAAAAAGCTGTATATATACTTAATTTTTTCCCTTTTGTTTACCAGTTTTCAGAAGTAATGAACTTCTCCAAGGGTGACCAATTAAAGGATTTTTGGTTTGGGGGTATTATTAACTCATGAATTTTAAACATATTTAATAAGTTTTAATCCATTGCATTTATTTGTTTTGATGCTTGAATTGAACTATCTCTGGTCAGTGTGAACTTACTTACATTGGTTCCAGATTCCTTGTGAACCCACTCCCCATCCTTCTTTGAATACTTCCTCACACGGTGGAATGACAGTATGGCCTAGACTCATCTTGGGCTTTCCCTGCCTCACACCTGGAAGCAGCCATTTATTTAAAAAAGCTCTGGTTCCTTTTAGTGGAGAATGGTATTTAGAAATCAAGATCTGGGTGCTAGATGCTTTTGTTGCTGCTAGATTGGTCGTTGTTTCTAGGCCTTGTCAAAATAAATTTGTTTTAATTATTTTTTAAACATTTATTCAGTTTTGAGAGACAGAAAGAGAGCACAAGCAGGGGAGGGGCAGAGAGGGGGGGCAGAGCATGAGTGGGGGAGGGGCTAAGAGAGAGGGAGACATAGAATCTGAAGCGGGCTCCAGGCTCTGAGCTGTCAGCACAGAGCCTGACGTGGGGCTTGAACCCACGAACCGCAAGATCATGACCTGAGCCGAAGTCGGACACTTAACCAACTGAGCCACCCAGGCGCCCCAAAATAAATTTGCTTTAAAAGAGAAAACACATGAACACATGTGGATATTCTAGATATGTTTTGGACACCAACCAACAGTATTTACTGACAGCCATTCACCAAACATTGGTGCCCACGGAATTCCTTAGCTTTATGATCTGCAAGAAGCCCCCCTTTCCTACATCTGATTGTGTTACTTTAATACAGATGACATAGTCTTTCGAGTTTGGAGAATTATAGAGGGCTCCTTAAGGAGTGTTTATTTGGAAACACCTGTGGGGCTGGGTGTGGGCTGTCACCAGCTCTCACTGTCTCTGCTTGTCCCAACCCCTCCTCTACTTCTTTCCTTTCCCTTTCTCTCCCCTCCTGCCCTGCCCCCTCCCAATGGCTCTAGGTTCCTGAAGTTACAGTGACTGGCAAACCCCCAGAGGAAGGTGATGTTCCTAGAAGCAATCCGCCCGTGGCTTTCACAGAGGTCCCCCAGGCACCAGTCATCAGGATTCTCCCCTCTTCCTCTCACTCTGGCCTGGGTGGCTTCCCCAGGGACCAGGCCTCAGGGCCCGATGCAAGTGAGGGGGCAGCTGGGCCTCTCCTGGAACCCAGCCAGCAACAGGTGGAGGCCACGTGGGAAGTATCAAGCGAGAATGGAGGGGGCCGAAAGGACTCCATCGTGGGGGCCATTATGGATGAACCCCCTGGGGGTCTGGAGGTCGTGAGTGGGTTGGAGGAGCTGCTTGGCGAGGACACCATTGACCAAGAGCTGGAGCAGCTCTACCTGTCTCACCTGAGCCGCCTGCGGGCTGCTGTGGCTGCAGGTGGGATAGGAGGTGGTGGGGAGGGCCCCACAGATGGGGGGGTGTCCCCCAGCCATCCCCTGGGCATACTCACGGACCGCGACCTGATCTTGAAGTGGCCTGGCCCTGAGCGGGCTCTGAACAGTGCCCTGGCTGAGGAGATCACACTGCACTATGCCCGGCTGGGGCGTGGTGTGGAGCTTATCAAGGACACTGAGGATCCTGATGAGGAGGGGGAGGGCGAAGAGGGGCTTTCCATTATACCCTCCAGTCCAGAAGGGGATACCCCCAAGGAATCACCTCCGGAAATCCTCTCTGGGGCCCATTCTATGGTAGCCACTATGGGAGATGTGTGGCTCCCGTGGGCAGAGGGCTCGGGATGTGACATCCCCGTGGTTCTGGGTACAGAGGGTCAGTTCGCTGGGGCTCCAGAAAAGGGGTTGGGCAAGGACACTGATTCTTTGCACATGAATAAAGTGACAGCTGGGGTGACTAGGTCCCTGGGTGGGAAAGAAGGCTGCAAGGAGTTTACCACTGAGTGGGCAGGCAGCCTCGTTCCTATATCTGGCAAGGAACCAGCTGCCCCAGCCCTATGGAGGCAAGGTCTCACCAACCTTAGTCCCTCGGGGGCTGAAGTCTGCCCTTCCAGTTTGGCCAGGCCCCACGTGAGCTCCCAGGATGAAAAGGGTTCAGGCCCAAGCCTTGAGCCCCTAAAGAGGTCACCCACCTTAGCAACTCCTACAGAATGTGTGTGTATATTGCCTCCCCAGCTCTGGGGGCCCTTGACCCAGACTCTGGGGGTCCTGGCTGGGTTGGTAGTTGTCCCTGTGGCTCTGAACAGTGGTATGTCCCTCCTGGTGCTTGCACTGTGCCTCTCTCTGGCCTGGTTCTCGTAGGAGCTGCTTGTGGGGAGCAGCAGTAGGAGGCATTCCCCTCTCTTGGATCTGGGGAGAGGCAGTCCCTGCACCACCCCCAGGGGCTTCAGATGGTACATGTGGCCTATATAGTGAGGGGTCTTTTGCTTCTGAGGATGCTCTACTGAAGAGAGACCTTCCCATCCCTGAGGTCTTGTTGGCACAGGGCTCCCTGTGGTGACACTAGTGGAGGGGAACAGGGCACGGTGGATGGTGTGAGATAACTTTCAGAAAGGAACTGGGCATGTCCTCCCTTCCCCCCCACCCCCAAGCCTGTATTTATTTTTGTATAATTCTCTGGATGAGGGAGAGTGGTCGTGAGCTGGTCTTGGGGCACAATTACCCAGAGATATATTTATTAACAGCCAACCTGTGCAACCTGCTGGAGCTTTATTTTTAATTTAATTTATATAGAGTACCTATTATTATATGCCACAATAGAGCTCTATGAGAAATGATGTGTCTTTCTGTGCCATGTTCTCCTGTTTGGGCCTGAGCGTGTGGGGTGGTCGTGTTCTGTGGGAGGATGAGGGTGGGGAGGGGGGCATGGGACATGGTCATGCCTGCTGCTGCTGCTTCAGTGTATCCTTGAGGATCTGTGTCACCTCACCTCATGGGTCTACTCCGTGTGGTCCAGTGGTCTTGTGGGGGAGGCAGGTCCTTTGGTCTTTTCCATATTCTGCCAGGGAGGGAAGAAGAGTGGTTGCCACATGAGGGTTTGGTGTCAAACACGTGGCTGTGGTCCACCATAGATGTGGGGATACCAGTTGTGAATCAGCCACAGTTTTGACACCAGGAGGGAGACCCCTCTCCCCACCCCAACCCCCAAGATTGGGAAGGTCTCAGAAAGGACAGAGGAGTTAATGTGCTGTGAAGAATTCATACTGGAGTTGCTGTCCACAGACATTGCATTTCTAACTCGAAACAGGAAACTCAGAAGCTTTGACAGAAAGGATAGATATATTTACTGCATGTAAATAAAAATCTCTACATAGCAAAATAAAACCATATATTTACCTCCCCTCATAGCAAAATTTTATACCAGCTTTCTTCAGTTCTCTTCCAGGGCCCTGGTGCTTTTCTGAAACAGCTCCAATCAGATTGCTTGTCTGACCACGTCAGCAGAAGTGCTGGTCACTGGTGATATTCACATTGGTATATCAATGGCCACATCCCAGACTTCACCTTATTTGACCTATTGACAGCATTTAACACAGTTGGTCATCCCCTCAACCTTGAAAGCCTTCTTTACTTGGTTTCCAGGACAGCACATTTGCCTAGTTTTCCTCTTTCCTCATTGGCCACTCTTCTAGAATAGTGCTTGGCACATAGGAGGTACTCAGTACATACCTACTGAATGAAATAAATGAAGGAACAGATAAATCTATGTGCGGAAATACAGAGACATGGCTAGAGAGCTTAACTGGCCATTCAGTGGTCAAAAGCTCAGTACCGTTCCACTGACATTGACTGACCACCTTTGCTCTGGGGACGCAGAGGAAGAATCTCACAGTCTAGTGGAGGAGACAGATACAGAGAAAGGATTTTAGTGCAGTGTGGTTGGTGCATTTGCAGTGATGGGGGTCCCAGAACAGATGCTCAGCCCACTGTGGGGACTCTGGAAACCTTTTTGGAGGATATGGTGTCTTAACTGAGTTAAAATATGAGAAGGAATCCACCAGGTAGTGAAGGGGAAGAGAGGGAAGTCCAGTCAGAAAGAATAGCATTTCAGAGGTCTGGAAGTGGAAAATAGCTACTGAAAACAAATTCAACACCCACTTATTTCACCTGCCTTTCAATGAGGATATTCTGACTTGGTCAAATACCAAATTCAGACATGTGTCCATCGTCTTCCATTGATGTGATAATTTGCTCAATGTCAAAAAAGGCAACTTTATGCCAACTGGATTGAAAAATTAGATTAAATGGACAAATCACTCAAATTACTACAGACCTTGACTTGCCAAAATTGTCTCGAAAAAGGAAAAGTTGAGCAGTCCTATGACCGTTAAAGGTAATAGAACCTATAGCCCAAAATCTTCTCACATGGAAACTCTGGGTCCAGATGGCTTCCCTGGTGAAATACTCAAGGAACAAATAATTCTGATTTTGCAAAAGCAATTTCAGAGGGCAGAAAGAGGGAGCATTTCTGATACTTTTTATGGGACTGATACAACCTTGATACCAAAACTTGATGAGTGAAAGAATATTACAGATCTCAAGAAAATATACAAATACCTTAAATAACTGCCTGTCTTAGTCTGTTTAGGCCACTGTAACAACATGGTGTAGACTAGGTGGCTAGAAAACAACATTTATTACAGTTTGGGAGGCTGGGAAGTTGAAGATCAAAGCACCTGCAGATTTGGTGTCTGATGAGGACCAACTTCCTGGTTCGTACTGTCTTCTAGTGGTGTCCTCACATAGTGAAGGGGCAAGGTTGCCCTCTGCAGTCTCTTTTATAAGGGCACTCATCCCATTCCTGAGGGCTTCACCTTTCATGATCTAATCACCTCCCAAACACCCCCCCCCCCTCCTAATAACATCACATTGGGAATTAAGTTTCAACATATGACTTGTGAGGGGACACAGGCACTTAATCTATAGCACTGCTTATGTCCAATATATTTAAAAAGTATAGTATAGTCAAGTTGGATTTATTCTAAAACTGCAATGTGGTTTAGCATTTGAACTCAATCAGCATAAGTTATTTCATTAACATATTAAAGGAGAAAAAACAATAATATCAATAGATGTAGAGAAAGGGTTAGATAAACTTTGACATCTATTCATGATTGTAAAAACCTTAGCAAATTAGAATGGATACGAAAACAAGATTCATCTATATGCTGTTTACAAGAGACCCACTTTAGACCTAAAGACACCTTCAGATTGAAAATAAGGGGATGGAGAACCATCTATCATGCTAATGGTCAACAAAAGAAAGCTGGAGTAGCCATACTTAGATAATTTAGACTTTAAAATAAAGACTGTATCAAGAGATGCAGAAGGGCATTATATCATAATCAAGGGGTCTATAGACCAAGAAGACCTAACAATTGTAAACATTTATGCGCCAAATGTGGAAACACCCAAATATATAAATCAATCACAAACATAAAGAAACTCATTGATAGTAATACCATAATAGTAGGAGACTTCAACAAACCACTCACAGCAATGGACAGATCATGTAATCAAAAAATCAACAAGGAAACAATGGCTTTGAATGACACACTGGACCAGGTGAACTTAACAGATATATTTAGAACATGTCATCCAAAAGCAGCAGAATATACATTCTTCTCCAGTGCACATGGAACATTCTCCAGAATAGGCCATATACTGGGACACAAATCGGCCCTAAGTAAGTACAAAAAGATCGAGATCATACCGTGTATATTTTCAGACCACAACGCTATGAAACTCAAAATCAACCACAAGAAAAAAATTGGAAAGGTAACAAATACTTGGAGACTGAAGAACATCCTACTAAAGAATGAATGGGCTAACCAAGCAGTTAAAGAGGAAATTAAAAAGTATATGGAAGTCAATGAAAATGATAACACCACAACCCCAAACCTCTGGGACACAGCAAAGGCGGTCATAAGAGGAAAGTATATAGCAATCCAGGCCTTCCTAAAGAAGGAAGAAAGATCTCAGATACACAACCTAACCTTACTCCTTAAGGAGCTGGAAAAAGAACAGTAAATAAAACCCAAAACCAGCAGAATACAGGAAATAAAGATTAGATCACAAATTAATGCTATTTAAACCAAAAAAACAGTAGAACATATAAATGAAACCAGAAGCTGGTTCTTTGAAAGAATTAACAAAATTGATAAACCACTAGCCACTTTGATCAAAAAGAAAAAGGAAAGGACCCAAATAAGCAAAATCAAGAATGAAAGAGGAGAGATCACAGCCAACAGAGCAGAAATAAAAACAATAATAAGAGAATATTATGAGCAATTATATGTCAATAAAATGGATACAATCTGGAAGAAATGTACAAATTCCTGGAAACATACACACTACCAAAACTGAAACAGGAAGAAATAGAAAATTTGAACAGATCCATAACCAGTAAGGAAATCGAATTAGTAATCAAAAATCTGCCAAAAAACAAGAGTCCAGGGCCAGATGGCTTTCCAGAAGAATTCTACCAAATATTTAAGGAAGAGTTAACACCTATTCTCTTGAAGCTGTTCCAAAAAATAGAAACAGAAGGAAAACTTCTAAACTCTTTCTATGAAGCCAGCATTACCTTGATCCCAAAACCAGACAGACACCACTAAAAAGGAAAACTATAGACCAATTTCCCTGATGAACATGGATGCAAAAATCCTCAACAAGATATTAGCTAACCGGCTCCAACAATACATTAAAAAAATTATTCACCACGACCAAGTGGGATTTACACCTGGGATGCAGGGCTGGTTCAATATCTGCAAAACAATTAATGTGATTCGCCACATCAGTAAAAGAAAGGACAAGAACCATATGATCCTCTCAATAGATGCAGAGAAAGCATTTGACAAAATACAGCATCCTTTCTTGATAAAAACCCTCAAGAAAGTAGGGATAGAAGGAGCATACCTCAAGATCATAAAAACCATATATGAACGACCCAACGCTAACATCACCCTCAATGGGGAAAAACTGAGAGCTTTCCCCCTAAGGTCAAGAACAAGACAGGGATGTCCACTCTTGCCACTGTTATTCAACATAGTATTGGAAATCTTAGCCTCTGCAATCAGACAACAAAAGGAATAAAAGGCATCCAAATCAGCCAGGAGGAGGTCAAACTTTCACTCTTTGCAGATTACATGATACTGTATATGGAAAACCCAAAAGATTCCACCAAAAAACTGCTAGAATTGATTCACAAATTCAACAAAGTTTTAGGATATAAAATCAATGCATAGAAATTGGTTGCATTCCTATACACCAACAATGAAGCGACAGAAAGAGAAATCAAGGAATCATTCCTATTTACAGTTGCACCAAAAACCATAAAATCTAACCAAAGAGGTGAAAAATCTATACACTGAAAACTATAGAAAGCTTATGAAAGAAATTGAAGAAGACACACAAAAAAAATGGAAAAAGATTCCATGCTCCTGGATAGGAAGAACAAATATTGTTAAACTAAAAGGCAACTGAAAGAATGGGAGAAGATATTTGCAAACGACATATCAGATAAAGAGTATGTGAAATCTATAAAGAACTTATTAAACTCAACACCCAAAAAACAAAGAATCCAGTGAAGAAATGGGCAAAAGACATGACTAGACACTTCTCCAAGGAAGACATCCAGATGGCCAACCGACACATGAAAAAAGGCTCAACATCACTCATCATCAGGGAAATACAAATCAAAACCACAATGAGATACCACCTTACACCTGTCAGAATGGCTAACATTAACAACTCAGGCAACAACAGATGTTGGCGAGGATGCGGAGAAAGAGTATCTCTTTTGCATTGTTGGTGGGAATGCCAGCTGGTGCAGCCACTCTGGAAAACAGTATGGAGGTTCCTCAAAAAACTAAAAATAGAACTACCCTACGACCCAGCAATTTCACTACTAGGCATTTATCCACGGGATACTGGTGTGCTGTTTCGAAGGGACACATGCACCCCATGTTTATAGCAGCACTATCAACAATAGCCAAAGTATGGAAAGAGCCCAAATGTCCCTTGATGGATGAATGGATAAAGAAGATGTGGTACACACACACACACACGCACACACAATGGAGTATTACTCAGCAATTAGAATGAAATCTTGCCATTTGTAACTACGTGGATGGAACTGGAGGGTATTAGGCTAAGTGAAATTAGTCAGAGAAAGACAAAAATCATATGACTTCACTCATATGAAGACTTTAAGAGACAAAACAGATGAACATAAGGGAAGGGAAACAAAAATAATATGAAAACAGGGGGGGGGACAAAACAGAAGAGACTCATAAATATGGAGAACAAACTGAGGGTTACTGGAGGGGTTGTGGGAGGGGTATGGGCTAAATGGGTAAGGGGCACTAAGGGATCTACTCCTGAAATCATTGTTGCACTATGTGCTAATTTGGATGTAAATTTAAAAAAATAAAAAATAAAATTAAAAAAAACCTTAGCAAATTAGTTGAATAAATTTTCTTAAAAGGTATCTATCTGCAAGGAATTACAGTAAATGACATACTTCAAATGAAATTTTAAGAGCTCTGACATTTGGAACATGGCAAGAATGTCTGCTATTGCCATTTCTACTCACCATTGTACTGGAGGGCCTAGCAAGCACAATAAGCCAAGGAAAAGAAATAAAAAATATTTAAAGACTGGAAATGAAGAACAGGATTGTCATTATTTGTAAATGATACTATTGTGTATATAGAAAATCCAAAAAATCCATGGACAAAGTATTAGAATTAATTATTAATAGTTTAAAAACTCTGATTTTCTGATACAAAATCCATATTCAAAAATCAATTGAGGGGCACCTGGGTGGCTCAGTCAGTTAAGCGTCTGACTTCTGCTCAGGTCATGATCTTGCGATCCGTGAGTTCGAGACCCGCTTCGGGCTCTGTGCGGACAGCTCAGAGCCTGGAGCCTGCTTCACATTCTGTGTCTCCCTCTCTCTCTGCCCCTCTCCCCCACTCTCTCTCTCTCTCAAATATAAACACTTTAAAAAAATCAATTGCTTCTATATGCTAACAACAAACAGGCAATTTTAATAAAGATACCATTTATGAACTACTTAGAAATTATCAAAAGAAGGCAAGATCTTTCTTTTAAAGATTTTATTTTTAAGAAAGACATTTTAAAAGATTAGATAAATAGATACACATGTTCATCGAATTAAAGCATCCATGTCATAAATCTGTCAGTTCCCTCCAAGCTGTTTCATAGGTTCAATGTAAATCTGATCATGATTTCAGTAGATGTGTGTGTGCATATCATAGCAAGTTAATTCTTAAATTATTTGGAAGTGCCAACTAGCCAGAACACTCATACTTATTGTAAGACATAGCAATTAAGATGGTGCGATATTGCTGTGAAGGTAGACAAATAGACAATGAAAGACCAGTGGTCTCAGAAACAGACCCACTCATATATAGACACAGAGTAGGTGGCTGGGGAGGTATTATGAGACAGTGGGAAACAGTTGGGACTTCAAAAAATGGAACAATCCATTATCCAAATTGAAAAAAAATGAAATTGGATCCTTACCTCACAACACAAAAATAACTCTAGGCAGATTCAAAACCTAAACGTGAAAAGCAAAACCAAAGACCTTTAAGATTTTAATATAGAAAAATACTTTCATATACTCATGGTATAAAAGTTTTTCTTTTTAAAAGAATTTTTAAACGTTTATTCATTTTTGAGAGACAGAGAGAGACAGAGTGTGAGTGGGAGAGGGGCAGAGAGCGAGGGAGACACAGAATGTGAAGCAGGCTCCAGGCTCTGAGCTGTCTGCACAGAACCCGATGCAGGGCTCAAACCCACAAGCCATGAGATCATGACTTGAGTCAAAGTCGGATGCTTAACTGAGCCACCCAGGCGCCCCTAAAAGTTTTTCTTAAACAAGACACAAAACACTAAGCATAAATGACAATTATAAAACATTCAATTATGTTAAAATTAAGAATGTTTTTTGATTAAAAAAAAACACCATTGGGGTGCCTGGGTGGCTCAGTCAGTTGAGCATTTGACTCTTGATTTCAGCTCAGGTCATGAGCCCAGGGTCATGGGGTCAGGCCCTGCATTGGACTCTGCACTGAGCGTGGAGCCTGCTTGGGATTCTCTCTCTCCCTCTGCTCCTCTCCCCCATTCGTGCTGTTTCTCTCTCTAAAATAAATAAACAAATAAATAAAAACAAGAAAACAAACCAAAAAAACACCCTAAAGAGAGTGAAAATCACAACTTGGGAACAAATTGTGAGAAGATAATTCAAACACATATAACTGATGAAAAGCTCAAATCTAGAACATATAAAAAACTACATATAGAAAAACCAACAAGGTCGTGCCAACAAATGTATAAATAAATTATATATCATAGAATGGAATATTGTATGATGAGAATGAAAAATCTACAACAACATGGAGTAGCCTGGATGAATCACACAGACATGATGTCGAGCAAAAGAAGTCAAACAGAAAAATGGGCAAAATGAATCCGTTTACTGGTGGTAAAATTATAAAGAAAAGCAAGAGAATGATTATCACCAAGTCATGATAATGTTTACTTCTACGGGAAGGAGGGAGGGATGTAATTGGAAAGGGGCCCAGGAGACTTCTGGAATGTCAATACTGGTCTACAACTTTACTTGGGTGGTTGTTCATGGGTGCACAAGTCATTAATATTCATTGAAATGTACATTTCTCAGGCAAAAGAAGAAATTACAACTAAAACAAAACGTAGTGAGTAGTGGCAGTGATATGACTCTCTGGGACTCCTCCACACAAGCTCTGAGCGACCCCAGCTTTTCTTGTCTAGACCACGAAGTGTAGGTGGACTACTTCCTTTAGAACGTCCCCTGGGGTCAAAGTCTTGCATTTAGTCCTGGAGGTTACTGAGGCTCCCTCAATCCTGTCTGTGGAAGTCATGTTTGGGGGTTGTTTATTCTGTGTCTCCTGACACCAGCCATAGGATGGGGACACTCACCTCTTGGGGGATGGAGAGAATCTGTCCATTTTGTCATCAGACGTCGGAGTCCATCTTCCCTTGGACCTCATTCATACATGGTTTTAGAGCCTGGAAGAGTTCATTTAAAAGCCAGAACCCCAAGTCCTGGTATGTGTGACCTTGGGTAGGTCATCTGTCCCCTCCCAGCCTCAGTTTCTCATTCTTTTTGTTAAGTTTTATTTATTTATTTTTAAGAGAGAATGAGAGCAGGCAAGCAGGGAAGAGGCAGAGAGAGAGGGAGCATCTGAAGCAGGCTCTGCATCGCCAGCACGGAATACGACATGGTGCTTGAATCCATGAACTGTGAGATCATGACCTGAGCCGAAATCAAAAGTTAGACACTCAACTGACTGAGCCACCCAGGCGCCCCCTCAGTTTCTCATTCTTAAAAGGGGGCTTATGCCCTCTGGGCTTTGGGGAAAACATGTGAAATGATGCCACTCATTAGCACTTTGGATTAATCTAGTAATTCAGGCAGTGTAGCAGGGCAGGAAAGAGGAGGGACTCAAGAGTGGTACAGTTCAGGACTAAATTGCCACCATATCACACAATCAGCAAATTACTCAAGCTCTCTGTGCCTTCCTTTGCTTGTGTGTCCTCAGGGGTAATAACTTTCCCTCCTCACAGGGTTATGGTGAAGGTTACATAAGATAATATGTCAATTATCTAGGGCAGTGCCTGGCTCAGAATAAATAAAACGTCAGCTGTTATCAGCCCCCTCTCGAACTTTTACAATGACTGTCACCCAAGACACCTTGTTCCCACCCTCAAAGTGTGTTTATTATTATAGTGGTGGATAATGTCAAAGGTGGAGACCTGCTTGTACCCCAGGCCTCTTCCCTGCCTGCCACCTTGAGAGGTATTGGATCCCCAGACATCCTCCCCAGGGGACCCACACTTTCCTCAGTCTCTCCCTGTATTTGAGGTTAACCAAGGCAACAGGGCCACCACCTCATCCAGGAGCACCGTCTTGCAGGGGCCACAGCACTGGGCATTTCTGACAGAAATGGGGACCTGAGAGGGAGGAAGGAAGGGTATGAGGTGTTTTCTCACCTAGTAGTTTCCTATTAATGATGTAACAAATTTACAACAAACTTAGTGGCTGAACAACACAAATGTATTATCTTAACAGTTCTGGAGATCAGGAGCCTCACAAGGTGTCTGTGGGGCTGTGTTCCTTCTGGAGGCTCTAGGGGAGAATCTATCCCCTTGCCTTTTCCAGCTTCTAGAGGCTGCCTGTGGTCTTTTGGTTCATGGCTCCTTCCTCCATCTTCAAAGCCAGCAATAGCCAGTTGAGTCTTTCTCACATCACTCTGACTCTTGGGGCACTGGGTGGCTCAGTCAGTTGAGCGTCTGACTTCAGCTCAGTTCATGATCTCATGGTTGTGGGTTCGAGCCCCATATTGGGCTCACCGCTGTCAGCACGGAGCCTGCTTCAGATCCTTTGTCCCCTCTCTCTCTGCCCCTGACCCACTCGTGCTCTCTCTTTCTCTCTCTCAAAAATAAACATTTAAAAATGTAAAAGAAATCACTCTGATTCTCTCTGTCCTGCCTCCTTCCTTCACTTATAAGAACACTTATGATTACATTGCACCCAGTCAGGTAATTCGGGATACCCACCCCCCCTTCTCAAAATGCTTAACTTAATCACATATGCAAAGTCCCTTTTGCCATGTAAAGTGATATATTCCAGGTCCTACGGTTTATGATGTTGATATCATTTGGGGGCCATATTCTGCCTAGCACAGACCCCCCCCCAACCAGGCCCCTGTGGTCACTGCCACACTGAGGCCACAGAGTTGGGCAGATGGAGTTTACCCTTGAAGGGAGCTAGGTACCCATCCTGAAGGGACAACAGCATGTCACCAGATAATTAAGACTGAGTGATTCTTGTAATAATAGCAATAACAACACTATCAGCATTTACTTCCCAGTTACTCTGTGCCAGACACTGGGATGATCATTTTACGTGAATCATGCTTTTCTCACACCAATGCCACGATGTAAATTCTACTTTTATCACGAGTGTACAGACGAAGACACTGAGGCCCCGAGTGTCTTGTGTGTTCTCATCAGTCCTGAGCACAGTCCTTTGATGTGGCTTCCCTGATCTTCCTCTGTCTCCTCCTCCTTGTTACTAGGCCCAGGATCTTGATCTCAGAGTGGCCCCTGCTCTCTGACCTTGGGTCTCAGTCGTCAGCTCAGCTGTCATCTGACCACATAGTACAACCCCTCCACTTGCTGTTCTGGATGTCTGGGGTCCAGGGGAGTCCAAGTTTTAACCTGAGCTTCCTGCTAAGGTAGTGGCCTTTTCTTTTAATTCTGGGAAGTGTGACTGAAGCCGTGTTCATACGGTGGAGGTGTTAGTGTCACCAGGTACAGCTCAGCCACTGACTGTCCACGATAAAACCTTTACCAGCAGGGGGCGACTCCTCTTCAAGACCAGGGATGCCTCGGGGAAGAAGACAGGAAAGACAGAGGCTTAAACATTCTTATGTCAGAGGGTCACAGGCTTCTGGGTGTGTGAGCCCCAAGTTTGGGTGTCCCTCAGAGCCTCCCTCTCTGCATGTGGACAGCTGAGGGCAGCCTAGGGTCGGCTCTGCGTCTTCCTCCTGGAGAACCCTGGTCTTAGTCACTGCAAATGGCCTTCGTCTTTCTCCTGCTCTTCCTCCTACCAGAAGCTCGGTTCTGTGGTTAAAGGGAGGGTCTCATATTTGTAATATTTTTCTCATTGTAAGGTTGCATTTTAGTTTTTCCTTCCACAAGGTGGACTGGCTCTGTGGCCTTGACCACAGGGCAGGTTGGGCCATAGCTTGTCCTGAAGGCACTGGCACATCCCCAGCAGAGCCTGCGTTTAGGAAAAGGCCCCTAGGTCCCATTCAGATCCTGACCAGCTGCCAGCTCTGCCTCCAGCCAGGGACCTCCCAGAGTCTGAATGCTGGGTCTACAGCCCCTAGCTGGGGCGAGCAGAGGCACCAGGGCTGCTGGCCTGGGGGAGTTACAGGCCTGGTGGATGAGGCAGCAGAAACACTCTGTATGGCTTGAGGGGATGTATGGCTGTGGGGTGAAGAATGACCCACCCATATCTGCCCACAGACCTGCTACAGGCTTGCAGACCCAGCTCCTGCCCTCCGTGGGTCTCTGTCTCCTCATCTGCACAATGGGCAGGAGTCTTCCCACACATAGGGGATGCTCATGAATGGAACGGGGTCTGGAGTGATGAGAAAGGAGATTTGGCCCAAGAGAAGGAGGAGCAGGTCAGAGTTGCTGCAGGGAGACCTAACTTGGGTCTCCTCAGGCACAGCCAGGGGCTGCCCGCCTCGAATTGCTCAGGGCAGTCAGACAGGTGGGAAGCTCTGAAATCAGAACTGTGGGCCAAAGTCCAGTTGAGGTCCTCTCTGGCCGCTTGTGTGCTTCCTGTTTGTTCTTACCTGTGCCTGCAGGGATCCCAAGATGAGCTCAGGGAGCTCACTACCTCACTGGTAACTGTGACCCATCAGCAGTCATTAGAGTCGTGTGTCATCTTCACAACCGACCCCCATTAACACTAGTGTAACTTGTTCAAACAGTGGCTCACATGTTCTGAAATGGTTTTGATGATGTGTCATTATTTATTACAGCCAGAATTTACTCAGTCACTCTTCTACTGAATGGATAGGTAGTGTATGATTTAGGTTTTTGCCACCTCATACTACTTGTGGCAAGCATTCCAGGACATACAATAGTGGTCATAAAATAACTCTATTTGTAGTAGCTAAACACTGGAAACAACCCAATTATAACACTAACAGGAAAACAAGTAAATACACTGTGGCAGTTTCTTTGTTTTTTACTTTTTTTAAGTTTATTTATTTTGAGATGGGGGGAGGGAAAGAGAGAATCTCCAGCAGGCTCTGCACCATCAGTGCAGAGCCCCACGCAGGGCTTGAACCCACAAAACGTGAGATCATGACCTGATCCGAAGTCGGTCACTTAACTGAATGAGCCACCCAGGTGCCCCCATTGTGGCAGTTTCACAGCATGCAATATGGCACAGCTCTGAGAACGAATGAACGAAACCCACAGAGACATAACACTAAACAGGACACGCTATACGATAATTTTTTAAAAATAAATATCAAGGTAGCAAAAATGTAAAAATGACTTTGCGGTTCTGTGATTTTTTTAAGTATATTTATTTTGAGAGAGAGAGGAGAGAGAGAGAAAGAAAGAGAGAGAGAACTAGTAGGGGAGGGGCAGAGAGAGAGGTGGGTACAGAGGATCCAAAGCAGGCTCTGGGCTGAAAGAAGAGAGCCCCAATGTAGGGCTTGAACTCACAAACTGTGAGATCATGACCTGAGCTGAAGTTGGATGCTTAACCAACTGAGCCACCCATGTACCCAGTTTCTGTGATTTTTAGCACATGTGTAGATTCATGTAACCACCACCACATTCAGGATGTTCCATCACCTTATAGAGCTCCTTTGTGCTGTCCCTTCATAGTCATAACTTCACACACAAATATGTCCAATTGACAGTTTATGAAGGTGTGTCTATCCTTGTGCCAGTACCACACCATCTTGGGATTATTGTAGCTTTATGGTAAGTCAAAATCCATGTTAGTGAGGCACCTGGGTGGCTTGGTTGGTTAAGCGTTCGACTCTTGATCTTGGCTCAGGTCATGATCTCACAGTTTGTGGGTTTGAGACCCAGGTAGGACTCTACACTGACAGTGTAGAGCCTGCTTGGGATTCTCTCTCTCTTCCTCTCCCTCTTCCTCTCCCTTGCTCATGTGCTTGCTCTCTCAACAATTAATTAATTAATTAATTAAAAAAAGTTTTAAAAAGTCTGTTTGCCCTCCAATTTTGTTCTTCCTTTCCAAAATTACTTTGACAATTCTAGTTTCTTTGTTTTTCCACATACATTTTATTTATTTATTTAGAGGGCACAAGGGAGTGAGGTGCAGAGAGAGAGAGAGAGAGAGAGAGAGAGAGAGAAGCGGGGCTCACCCGAAGCGGGGCATGAGCTCATCCCGTGTGGGACTGAAACTCACGAAATGTGAGCTTCTGACCTGAGCCAAAGTCAGATGTTTAATGACTGAGCCGCTTAGGCGCCCCTCCACGTAAATTTTAGAATTGAGTAATCTGTATCCACCAAAAAAATCCTACCGTGATTTTGATTGGAATTGCATTAAATGTATAGATCAATTCGGGGACAATTAACATCTTAACTATATTGAATCTGTCAACCTGCATACATAGTCTGTTCATTATTTAGGTTTTTTATTTCTTTCATCAGCTTCTTGTAGTTTACAACATCCACAGATCCTGTACACGTTTGGTTAGATTTTTTTTTGAGGAGCTATTGTAAAATAGTATTGTGTGTGTATGTGTTTTTTAAAATTTCAGGTTTCGTTGATAGGGCGCCTGGGTGGCTCAGTCGGTTAAGCGTCTGACTTTGACTCAGGTCATGTTCTCACAGTCCGTGGGTTCAAGCCCCTCATTGGGTTCTGTGCTGATAGCTCAGAGCCTGGAGCCTACTTAGGATTCTCTCTCTGCCCCTCCCCCATTCACACTCTGTCTCTCAAAAATACACATTAAAATAAATAAATAAATAAATAAATAAATAAATAAATAAAATTTCAGTTTTCATTGTTCATTGCTAGTATACAGAAATATGCTTGATTTGTGTGTGCTGAATTGGTAGTCTGCAATGTTGCTAGCCTCACATATTAGCTCCAGAACTTTACTACGCAGATTATCATGTCATCTGAGAATTGGGGTCGTTTTTATTTCTTCCTTCCCAATCTGTAAACCATTGATGACTTTTTCTTGCCCTTCTGCGCTGGCTAGGATTTCCAATACAATGTTAAATAACCAGGGTGAGAGTGGACATTCTTTTTCATTTCCAATCTTAGGGAAAAATCATTATCATGAGCTGCCCTGGTAGACAACACTGCATACGTGTTATTGCAGTTCGTTGCTGGGAGGATGAATTGCGTGACTCCACTGTGAAACAACTCTTTGAGTCTTGTGCTGCTTTCCTTTGCACTTCACCCCATGCACTTAGTCATTTTGCTTAGTATCCTTAAGTCGTAATAAATCTTAGCCTTGGGTACTTCTATATGCTAAGTTCTGTGAATCCTTTTTGCAAATAATTGAACCTGGGTTGGTATCAGGGACCCCAACACAAGCGCATACACATTATACATTATGTATTCTTGGTGGATTTTTATCAGTTAGTAAAATCTCTCTTTACCCCTGGTAATGTTTTTGGTTCTGCAGTTTATTTTGTCAGCAATTAATAGACTCCCTTGAGCTTTTTTTTTTTTTGGTATGTTTATCTAGTATATCTTTTTTTCATCCTTTTATGTTGGCTTACCTACATCATTCTCTTTAGAGTGAGTTTATTGTACATAGCATATGGTTGGGTCGCGCTGCCTTTTTTTTTTTTTTAGGAAAAAAATCCATCCTTAAAATATTTGACTTCGATCATTTGCAATGTAATTACTAGCAGATTTGGATTTTTACTATTGTGTACCATTTGAATTTATACCATTGTGTACCAAGTGTACCATTTTTATCATTTTCTATTTTTTCCTGTTTTTGTCTCTCTGCTTTTTGCTTTCCTTTGGGTTATTTGAACATTGCTTAGAATTCCTCTTAAATTTATCTATTGTGTTTTTGACTGTATGTCCATATACTTTTAAGAGTGATTTGTCTAGGAATTAAAATATACATGCTTTTCTTAAGACTACTAAAAATAAGGGGCGCCTGGGTGGCTCAGTAGGTTAAGCGTCCGACTTCGGCTCAGGTCATGGTCTCGCAGCTGGGGAGTTCAAGCCCCGCGTGGGGCTCTGTGCTGACAGCTCAGAGCCTGGAGCCTGTTTCGGATTCTGTGTCTCCCTCTTTGACCATCTCCTGTTCATGCTCTGTCTCTCTCTGTCTCAAACATAAATAAATGTTAAAAAAAAAAGACTACTAAAAATAAATATTTTTACCATTTCACATGGAATGTGGAAATCTTACCACCATTTTTGTTTTGTATGCTCTTTATCTTAAATATTATATCCCCATATATTGAAACCCGATCAGATGATGTCTTAATTTTAAAAATGTTTTATTTATTTATTTATTTATTGAGAAAGAGAGAGAGAGAGAGAGAGAGCCTGAGCAGAGGTGGGGTGGAGAGAGAGGGAGAGAAAGAATCCCAAGCAGGCTTCATGCTGCCAGCACAGAGCCTGACTCGGGGCTTGAACCCACAAACCATGACATCCTGACCTGAACTGAAACCAAGAGTCAGACACTTAACCTACTTAGCCACCCAGGCACCCCATAATGATGTCTTAACTTTTAATTTTTGCTTTCCATCCTCAAATATAGTTTAATCAATCCAAAAGGAGAACAGTCTATTGCATTTAGCCATATATTTACCCATTTCTGTTTTTTCTTCATTCCTGATGTTCTTCCTGATATGCTTCCTGATATTGCTTCCTGATATTCCTGATATGCTTCCTCCTATCATTTTTCTTCTGTCTGAATTTCAACCAGAATTCTTTTAGATCTGCTACCAACACATTCTCTTTGTTTGCCTTCATCTCTGAATGTCTTATTTATTTATTTATTTATTTTTAATGTTTATTTATTTTTTTTGAGACAGAGAGAGCCAGAGCATGAGCAGAGGAGGGGTAGAGAGAGACAGAGGGAGACACAGAATCTGAAGTAGGCTCCAGGCTCTGAGCTGTCAGCACAGAGCCCGACGTGGGGCTTGAACTCACCAGCTGCGAGATCATGACCTGAGCCGAAGTCAGAGGCTTAACCGACTGATCCACCCAGGCGCCCCTATCTGTGAATGTCTTTTTTACAGATTCATTCCTGAAGGACATTTGGCTGGATGTAGAATTTTGGGTTGACAGTTCTTTACTTTCAGTACTCTTTTTATTTTTTTAAGTTTTTATTATTTAGAGCAAGAGTGGGAGAGGGGCAGGGAAAGAGGGAGAGAGAGAATCCCAAGCAGTCTCCGAGCTGTCAGCACAGAGCCTGACACAGACCTAAATCCCACAAACCATGAGATCATGACCTGAGCTGAAATCAAGAGTTGGATTTTTTTTTTAATTTTTTTTTCAACGTTTATTTATTTTTGGGACAGAGAGAGACAGAGCATGAACGGGCGAGGGGCAGAGAGAGAGGGAGACACAGAATCGGAAACAGGCTCCAGGCTCTGAGCCATCAGCCCAGAGCCCGACGCGGGGCTCGAACTCACGGACCGCGAGATCGTGACCTGGCTGAAGTCGGACGCTTAACCGACTGCGCCACCCAGGCGCCCCAAGAGTTGGATGTTTAACTGATTGAGTCATTCAGGCATCCCTATTTTTATTTTTATTTATTTATTTATTTATTTTGAGAGAGAGAGAGAGAGCGCACAAGCAGGGGAGGGTCAGAGAGAGAGGGAGAGGGAGGGTCTCAAGCAGGCTCTGTGCTGTCAGCCTGGGCCTGATGCAGGGTTCAAACTCCCACGAACTGTGAGACCATGACATGAGCCAAAATCAGGAGTCAGAGGCTTAAGTACTTTAAAAATGCCACGGAGAGGGGGGTCCTGGGTGGCGGCTCAGTCAGCTGAGCGTCCGACTCTTGATCACAGCTCAGGTCATGATCCCAGGATTATGGGATCGAGTCCCACTTCAGGTTCTGTGCCAAGCATGGAGCCTCCTTAAGATCCTCTCTCTCTCTGCCCCTCTCCGCTGTGCATGTGCATGCTCTCTCCCTAAAATAAAAAAAAAAAAATTAAAACTTTGGAATACTTCCTACTGGCCTCCATGCTTTCTTTTTTAATGTTTATTTATTTTTGACAGAGAGAGAGAGACAGAGCATGAGCAGGAGAGGGGCAGAGAGAGGAGACACAGAATCCAAAGCAGGCTGCAGGCTCTGAGCTGTCAGCACAGAGCCCGACACAGGGCTCAAACTCACAGGCCCCAAGATCATGACCTGAGCTGAAGTCGGATGCTTCAGCTTGCATGCTGTCTGATGAGAATTCTACAGTCATTCAGATCATTGTTCCCTTATAAATAATGCATCCTTTTTCTCTGGTTGCTTGCAAGAGTTTTTTTTGTTTGTTTGTTTGTTTGTGGATTTCAGAGTTTGATTATGATGTGTCTGGGCATGGGTTGTTTGGGTCTATCCTGTTTGGTGTTTGCTGAACTCCTTGGTTTGTAGGTTTATGACTTTTGCCAAATTTGCAAAGTCTCCAGCAATTATTACTTTAAAAATATTTTTAATCATCATACTCTTTCACCTCTCCTTTTGGGTTTCTGATTATAAAAGCTATAGATGTCATAGTATTTTGCCACAGGTCCTTGAGATTTTGTTCGTTTTTCTCTCACTCTTTTTCTCTGAGTTGTTTTGATTGAATAATTTCTGTTGTTCTATCTTCAATAACCATTTTATCATCTTCATTCTGCTCCTGAAACCATCCAAGTGAGATTTTTATTTGATTATCATATTTTTCACTTCAACAAGAACATGAATCATATTGGGGCACCTGGGTGTCTCAGTCAGTTAAACATCCGACTTTAGCTCGGGTCATGATCCCACAATTTGTGAGTTTGAGCCTTGCATTAGGCTCTGCACTCTCAGAACAGAACCTGCTTCAGATCCTCTGTCTCCTTCTCTGCCTCTCCTTTGCTTGCACTCTCTCTCTCAAGAATAAATAAATAAACATAAAAAAAAGTGCACTGTGAAAAGATAGCTCTACCAAAGCATGGCTATTTAATTTTGTTTATTTATCTATTTTATTTTATTTTATTTCAAAGAATGGTTATTTTATTGAGAGAGCAAGAGAGAAAGAGAGAATGAGAGAGAGAAAGAGCGAGCTTGAGTGGGGGATAAAGGCAGAGGGAGAGAGAGAGAAACCCAATCAGGCTCCACGCTCAGCATGGAGCCCAATGGCAGGGCTCTACCTTACGATCCTGGGATCATGACCCAAGCTGAAATCAAGAGTCAGACGCCCAACTGACTGAGACACCCAGGTGCCCCAAAGCATGGTTGTTTTAAATAGAATCAGGCTTTTAAAATATTGAAGTATGTCTCCTTTTATCAACTGTGGGTGAAAGAGGCAGGGGCCAAGTGCATTGGACATCCTGCGGCTTTCTCAAAGGGTGAAGGTCTATGAGTTTCAAGGGGCTTGGTCTGAGATTTAGAAGGACCAATGGCAATGCTCTCAGCCAAGGTATTTGGAAGGTGTGTACGAATTTTGCCAATTGAGTCCTAATAGTGCCGTTAATGCATTCAACTAACACTGAGGACTACGGATGGTATGCACAATGAAAGTGTAGTAAAACCAGCCAAACAGCACAGACTCATCCAAGCATCTGACTAGTAAAATGGGTTCTTCAATCATTATGAAGTTCAAGAGAAGCTCCCCAGGTTGGGATAATCCTTTCCAACAGAATTTTAGCCACAGAAGGAGCAGTGGCCTGTCAAAAAGGGAAAGCTTTGGCCCAGTGAGAAAATATACAAACCATGACTAAAACATAGTTAAATCCACAAGACAAAGGAAACTATATGAAACCCATTCATGTGAACAGATTTCCCTGGATTATACTTTGGACAGGTGAGATAAGTGAGGCACTTTTAAAAAACTTTTAACTCTAGCTGGTTAACATACAGTGTTATGTTAGTTTCAGGTGTGCAATACAGTGACTCAATAATACCTTACACCACCCAGTGGTCATCACAACTGTACTCTTTAATCCTCATCACCTAGTTCACCCTTGCCTTCACCACCTGCTCTCTGGCACAGGTAGGCACTTTTTGTGGCCTTTTTAATATTTCCTCACCAATATTGGTTCATGAACACTTTTTATCAGAACCGTTTCATCAGTAGACTGATGGTTTAATACATCTACAGTGGTAAAGCAGAGAGAATTATAGAATTTGTGGTAGGGCCGGATTGTTATTTGGTCCAAACCACAGTTCTGTTTTTATTTTTATTATTTTTATTTTTTAATGTTTTGTTTATTTTTGATAGAGAGAGCACGAGAGGGGGAGGGGCAGATAGAGGGACAGAGGATCTGAAGTGGGCTCTGCACTGACAGCAGTGAGCCCAATGTGGGGTTTGAACTTACGAACCTCGAGATCATTACCTGAGCCCAAATTGGTCACTCAACCAACTGAGCCACCCAGGTGCCCCCAGAGTTCTCTTTTTATTTTATTTATTTATTTTAATGTTTATTTATTTTTGAGAGACAGGGTGTAACTGGGGGAGGGGTAGAGGGAGACAGAGACACACAATCCAAAGCAGGCTCCAGGCTCTGAGTTGTTAGCACAGAGCCTGATGTGGAGCCACTGGCTGAGCCACCCAGGCAACCCCAGAGTTGTCTTTTTATGTTGAACCAACAATTAATAGATTTCCAATATTGTTTTTCCCTCTCTGGGGCCAATTGTCGGGTGTCTCTTGTCAATTATTCCAAATTAGCATTTGGGAGAACATCCTTTGGACTATGACAAAGGTTGGCTATTGGTTTTCTTGAGGGCAGTATTTTTGGTGGAAATAACAGCGAGGTAGTTTCGTTTGGTCTCCAAGAAGTTGAGTCTGCTATGCCCAGGAACATTAATAATAGCCAGAGCAGCTGGCAAATGTATGGCATCTAATACATTTTGGACATAAGAGCCATTTAAAATTTTATCCCCATTGGAAATAAGGAAATCTCATTTCCATAAAGTTCCACAGTCATAAGCTACCCAAAAGGCATACTGACTATTGGTATAAATGTTTGTGGTTGTACCCTTGGCTAAGGTACAAGCTTGAGTAAGGGCGTTTAACTCTGCTGGGCTGAAGTAGCCAAAGGTAAAGGTGTTGTTTTGATGACTTCAAAAGGAGTTACAATAGCATACCCAGCACAATATCAACCATTTTCATCCTTTAAGTAAGAACCATCAGTAAGCCATGAAAAATCTACATTGGTTAGAGGAGTTTCCTGTAAATTGTCACAGGGAGTCAAAAGGTGATTGGCCAACATTAAGCAGCTGTGAAGGGTTTCTTCTGGTCCTTGTTCCAAGATCAGATGCCCTAACTATAGAACCTGATCTTGAGCAAGCTGCAATTTTTCCTTGGAGACCTTATGTCCCTTTAAGGACCAAAGTTTTGACAAGTAGATGCTATCCTCGGTGAAGAGGTTTGAGAAGGGGAACAGAGAAACAAATTATCTATGTATAGTAACAAAGTATAGCCTACAGAAACTTTATATCATCCAAATCAGCTTTTAAGGTCTGTGAAAAATAATAACTCTCCGTGAAATCATGGGACTTTACTGTCCAGGTGTATTGCCATTTTTCCCAAGTGAAAGCAAAAAGATACTGGTTATCTTTAGTAACTGGAATACTAAAAATGCACTGCATAAATAAATTACAGTGAAATATTTGCTTTCAGTGGGAATGGATGTCAGTAGCACACTGGTGTTAAGGAACAACAGGAAGTCAATGGGTAACAATGTTATTTATTACTCCAAGGTTCTGGACAAATTTATCCTCAGCCATTGGGTTTTCTCACAGGCAAAATAGGGGTACAACAGGAACTAGTGCAGGGGCTAATGAGGCTCTGAACCTTGTAATCTAGTATGGGGTTGCCTTGAAGGGTATCTTTATTTATAGGGATTGATTAATTATAGGGAGAGGTTTTTGAGGGATCTCTTTGAATCTCAGTGGGGCCTACAATGTCGATTCTGCCAATATCAGTTGAAGATTGTGCCCATAAAGAGGATAGTAGCTGATCTAATAGGAACAAATGATCGGTGTCCATGGACTCAGTTACAACGCCATCAGAGATAAAGCAAATGAAAGATGTCAAAGAGTCATTTAATTACCCTGGTTGGCTATTTTAATTACCACTGTCAAATTCTGGAATTATTTCCCCCTTTTGGGAGAAATAAATTCTGGCATGACACTTTTCTGAGAAATCTCAGCCCACTGAATGAATAGGGGTGGAGGATCTACAGAGGAAAGGGTGTGCAGCCCTCAAAGGGTCTCAACAAAAGGGAACAGGTTCAGAGACAAGAACCTGTTGAGGTTTATTAGAGACCTCCACTATTTGAACTGTTTTTGTACTCCAAGGCAGGGGCTGCTTTATAACAGTAGGATTGAACATCAAGAGTGTACTTCTGGTGCCTATAAAGACAAACTGAGATTCATTCCTAGAGAGTGGTTTCTCTGAGTCGATTAAGCAGGAAGAGCCTGTGTAGTTCCTCAGTGCCCTGTCACTGGAAATTAGGAAGACATTGGAAAGGCTGGTTAGAGGGCTGAAAGCACTTGTAGTGCTTACATCTATAGCAGTCTTTTTTCCAATGCCCTGGTTCTTTGCAATACTAGCAGAAACAAAGCATTTTGGTTTTGTTTGGGGGCCTTTCTTTGCTGGAGTTGAAAGTTGAGAATTTTAGCAGTGACTCATCTAGGGTGTGAGCAAGCTGGTTTGGCAAGTTAACTAAACCTGGAGAGGACATAGTTTCCCATTCCATCCTGGTCCTTTTAACTAAAAAAATAAAGATCTTGGTTCAGCCCATTAATAAACGTGGAATTAAACGCAACCCAGTGGATTCAACATCTAGCAGAAAAACAGGGTTTTCTTTGAAAGCAATCTGAAGTCGATTTTAATAGTCATGAATAGGTTCATCAGGCTTTTGTGTGCAAGCCTGAATTTTGTTCCAATCAACGGTCTTAGGAAAAGCTACTGTAATTGATTAGTGGAGATTTTTGGTGAGTGTTCTAGGATCTTGCCAAAAGTTAGGGGTTTAGTCCTCTAAATACCTTTCCAGATGTTTCCATCAGGCTAGCTTCATCCAATGTTTGGCCTGGTCTTCACCAACAAACATGTGGACTAATTGATATAAATCTGAGAAACTAAGGTTGGTAAAAGTTTGATGACTATGTTACATTCTTCAACAAACTTATGGGGGTCCTCAGTCACTTTAAGAAACTCTTTAACTATAGCCCCCAACTTGGCCTTAGTCCAGGGAACATAAGAAATTTAAGGTTTAATTTGGATCCCCAAAAGGTTTAATTTTAAAACATTTTATTTTATTTTATTTTGAGAGAGAGAATGCAAGCAGGGGAGAGAGGCAGAGGGGGTGAGAGAATCTTAAGCAGGCTCCATGCTCAGTGCTCGATCTCACGACCATCAGATCATGACCTGCGCCGAAATCAAGAATCATATGCTCAATCAGTTGAGCCACCTAGGCACTCCAACAAAATTTAATTTTAAGGGAGGTAGGTTTGGGGGCACCTGGGTGGCTCAGTTGGTTGAGTGTCCAACTCTTGATTTTGACTCAGGTCATGATCCCAGTGTCCTGGAATTGAGCCCTGTGTCAGTGTCTGCTACATGTCAAGGGACAAAGAAAACAGAGGATGGAAAAAGGTCTTAGAAGCCATTCAGTTACTTCCTTCAATTGTTTATTTGCTTCAGTTAATTTAGAAATAATATTTTGCAATGAGATAAATTTAGAAACCTGAGAATGTTTTGAAACCTCAAGGTACCAATTAAAATAGGCATCCCATTCAGTTTTTGGTTTGTTTCAGTTTAGTTTTTTTGAACTGTGGTTTTATTTATTTATTTATTTATTTAAAAAAAATTTATTTATTTTGCGGCAAGGAGGGACCGAGAGGCAGAAGGAGATAGTGAGAATCCCAAGCAGGTTCCACAATGTCAGTGCCAAGCCCAATACAGGGTTCAAACCCACGAACCACGAGATCATGACCTAAGCCAAAATCAAGAGTAGGATGCTTAACTGACTGAGTCACCCAGGCACCCCAATGGCTTTCTAATTTACTTTTGAGGAAAAAAAGTTTTGGGAGATCAAAAGTCTCCATAATGGCCACTGGTGTTCTAGATTACTTTTGGCTAAGTTGGTCCATTTAGTTAGAAATGCACATGAGGAGGGAACTGCAGTTTTTAAACATGAAACCAACCAGGGTACCAGAAAGAGGGGAGCACCTCCCATTTCTTAGAGGTTTTTCAGGAACAGCTTTGTTCCAGAAGGAATCAGACCAAAGGCCAGCACAATTCCAACAGGAACAGTCCAGTCCCCAAAAGGATATGACCAAAGGCTAACATAGTTCCAACAGGCACAATTCCAATAGGAACAAGTCTGGTTCTGAAAAGGAGTTTGATCAAAGGCCAAAGAATATTCTCAGAAAGGACAAATCTTTATTTTTATTTTTTTAATGTTTATTTATTTTTGAGAGAGAGAAAGAGTGCAAACAGGGGACAGGCAGAGAGAGAGAGAGAGAGGGACAAAGAGTCCGAAGCAGGCTCTGCACTGACAACAGCAAGCCTGATGTGGGGCTCGAGCTCATGAACCATGAGATCATGACCTGAACCAAAGTTGGATGCTAAACTGACGGAGCCACCCAGGCATCCCAGAAAGGACAAATCTTTAAAATGATCCCAAATAAAGCCTGGAGAGCTCAAAACACAAACCAAGCAGAACTTGAATCCAGGAGAAAACTTACCCTTAAGCTCTAGGGTTGGCAAGAAAGCAGGGAGCTCAATTGGCTTTGTGGATACCAGCACATGTATTGCTTACCAGTCTTGAAGTTGTTGGGAGTCTTCTCTGGATCTCACTTCTGATCACCAAATAGTGTTAACGTTAAAAATAAAACTGTCAGTTATTTTATCAGCAAAAGATGGATTTATTCAGAAAGAACAGAAATGAAACTTGGGGCACGCAAGCTATGGCAAAACCATAGGCAAGTTGGGAGAACAAAGGAGAAGAATGCTCTTTTATAGAGGAAAATGGGGAGTTGGGAGACAAAAAGTCCACCGAAATAAAGTAGGATTTCCAAGTGTAGTGGTTTTTCATTGGCTGAGTTGTGGCAGTCTTTCATTGGCTGGGCTGTTGCTGAGAGGAGAAAACGTTTCTTTACTGGGGTAGTAAAACAGTATGGACTTACAAAGTACCTTCCTTCATGTTGGGGTCTAGAATTAAGGAGATGTGATAGGGTAAGATCTCCCCCTTCTGGCTTCTTGCCTTCGTTTTAGTGAGGTTTCCCATTCTTTTTTTTTTTTTTTTTTTAATTTTTTTTCCCAAAGTTTATTTATTTTTGGGACAGAGAGAGACAGAGCATGAACGGGCGAGGGGCAGAGAGAGAGGGAGGCACAGAATCGGAAACAGGCTCCAGGCTCTGAGCCATCAGCCCAGAGCCTGACGCGGGGCTCGAACTCGCAGACCGCGAGATCGTGACCTGGCTGAAGTCGGACGCTTAACCGACTGCGCCACCCAGGCGCCCCAAGGTTTCCCATTCTTAATGTTCACACAGTCTTTTCTGCATTGGTGTCCATTGATTGCCTTTCTCATGCAAGTTGAGAATTTTTCTTGGTTCTTCACATTCTGAGTAATTTGAATTATATTCTGGACATTTTGAATATTAGATTATGAGACTAGTGGTCTTGTGTAAATCCTATGGAATATGTTTCCACTTCTATGTCAGCAGGCCTTCTCTCTCTCTTCAGAGGCAAGCACAGTAGCCCTTGTCCTTGTGGCTGAGGTCAGGATAAGGGAAGAAGGTGGGCCTCGCAGGGGAAGGGATTAGATGAAAATGGGGTGAGTCTAGGGGGCATGATTTTAGGTATCTGGATCCTGGAGGCACCAGAAAATGCCAGCAAAGGGCAGCTTTGGGAATCCTAAGTAGGCTCCAGATAAATGGGTGGGAAGCACCCACCCTCCCTGCACATGTGGACCAGTGCACATGCCCAGTGCTGCATGCCTTCCAATTGGCCATTAGTGTGGGGCGTGTGTATTGGATACCTCATGCTGATTTATGCTGGTGGCACTTTACCTTGTGATTTCTTTCTCTCTGCCTGAGACTCAATCTGTAGGTCCCCAGATAAGTTCTCCCAGGAGTTTAAATGTGAGTGGGTGTGAGGAGGGAGCCAGTGAGCTTCAGACACTAGAGTCTGTGTAGTTTCTGGATTATTAGAAGAAATGTCCTCAAGGTCATCAACCTCTTCACAGGTGCAGCAGCTGCCATTGCCTTTGATACCATTTCAGGCCAGGACAAGGGAGAACAGCAGTCTTCAGATGGGAGGGCGTCAGAGAAAGACGGGAAAAATCTTGGGGTCATGATTTGAGGTATCTTGGTCCTAGAGGGCACAAGAACTGCGGATAGAGGGCTGATTCAAGAATCTACAGTGGGGTGAGGGAATGGGAAGCCCTTGCATACATGGCAGGCACAGGACTCAGTGCACCTGCCCAGCACCATGTGCTTTCCCATCAGTCACTGGCCTGGGGTGTGTGCAACGCAGGCCGCATTTTACCGTCTGGATTTTTTCTTGCTGTTTGAGACTCAATTGGTTGGTCGCTGGATCAGTCCTCTCAGGAATTTAAGTGTGAAGAGGGAGCCAGCAGGCTTTGGGTGAGTAAGAGTGCTGTGGTTCCTGGCTTCCAAATAAGAAGGGTCTTGAGGTCATTGTCCTTCACTTCACAGATGTGGTGGCCGCCATGGCCCTTGACGTCATGCTGGGACTAGGAAAAGTGAGGGTGATGGTTTACAGATGGGGGAGGGGGGGTTAAGATGAAGCTGGGGTGAGTCCTGGTGCATGAGTTGAGATATCTGGGTTCTGGAGGGCCCAGGAACTGCTGACAGAGGGCAGATTCAAGAATCCTCAGTCAGGTGAGGGGATGGGAAGCCCCCACCCAACTGGCACATGCAGGATGCAGTACGCCTGCCCAGCACCACACAATTTTCCATCAGCCACTGGCGCCGGGTGTGTGCAACACGTTCAGGGTGCAGAGCAGTGCAGTTCACGTTTTAAGGTCTGGATTCTTTCTTGCTGTCTGTAACTTAATTGGTAGGTCCCCGGATTAGTCCTCCCAGGAATTTGAGCTTGAAGAGGAAGCCAGCAGGCTGTGGGTGGGTAAGGGTGGTGCGGTTTCTGGCCTCCAAGGAAGAAGGTCCTCAAGGTCTTCCTTTACCTTAGGGTGTTTCAGCTATGGCCATTGTCTGTCTTGGTGAGTGTGGAACAAGAGAGGACAGTGGGGAAGGAGGGTGAGATGAAGATGGGGTGTTTGGGGGGCACGTTTTGAGGTTTCCGGGTCCTGGAGGCACCAAGAATTACTGGCAGAGGGGGGCAGATTGAGGAATCTTTAGTGGGGCCCGGATGAAGGAGCGGAGTAAGTCCCCGCCCACCCGGCGCTAGTGGGACGTAGTGCGCCTGCCCAGCGTCATGGGCTTTCTCATTGGCCATTGGCGTGGGGCGTGTGCCACACGTTCTGGGTGCAGAGCAGCGTAGTTTGCGTCTAACGGTCTGGATTCTTTCTCGCTGTCTGGGACTCAATTGGTATGCTCCCAGATCAGTCCTCCCGGGAATTTGAGCGTGAAGAGGAAGCCAGCAGGCTTTGGGGGGGTAGGGGTGGTGTGGTTCCTGGCCTCAGAAGAGGAAGGGCCTTGAGGTCACCATCTTTCTCCTCACAGGTGTCCTTGCTTCATGGCCCTTGTTACTGAGGTGTAACCCGGATAGGGGAGGGTGATGGGCTGGGGGGGAGGGGTTCAGATGAAGATGGTGTGAATCTTGGGCGTATTATTTGAGGTATGTGGGCTCTGGAGGCCCCAGGAACTGCTGACAGAGGGCAGATTTGGAAATCCTGGGTGGGGCTTCTGGAAAGCCCCGCCCACATGGCACAGTAGGACTCCATGCACATGCCCACTGCCATGCTCTTTCCCACTGGCCATTTGCATGGAGCATGTGCAATGTGTTCCGGGTATGGAGCTGTGTGGGTTGCATCCTGCTATCTGCATTCTTTCTTGCTGAGACTCAATTGCTAGGTTTTCAGATTAGTCTTCCCAGGAAATCAAGTGAGTGTGAGGAGGGATGCAGCAGGCTTTGGGCAAGTAAGGATGACACCGTTCCTGGCCTGTGAGGAAGAAGGTCCTTGAGCGATTACCCTCTTCCTCTTCACAAGTATTGGTGCTGTCATGGCCCTTGATATATAGTGGGAAGTGTACAGGGAATAATGGTGGGCTGCAGAGTGGAGGGGTTCAGATTAAGATGGGCTAGTCCTGGGGGCATGATTTGAGGTATTTGGGTCCCGGAGGCACCAGGAACTGTCGACAGAGGGAAAATTTGGGAATCTTAAGTGGGTCCCAGGCAAGGGGGTGGGGAAGCCCTTACCTGTGCTGCACATGTGGGACACAGTATTCATTCCCAGGACTGCTGCACCTTCACCCACAGGTGTGGGGTATGTGCAATGAATTCTGAGTGCTGAGCAGTGTGGGTCTTGTCTTACAATCTGTATTCTTTTTTTTTGCTGTCTGAGACTCAACTGGTAGGTCTGCAGATAAGTTTTTCCAGCAGTTTAAGTGTGAGTGAGTGTGAAGAGGGAGCCAGTAGTTTTGAGGCAGGGGTCAGGGCAGTGTGGTTTCTGGCCCCTGAGGAGGAAAGTCATCTTTCTTCTCACAGGCTTCACAGCCACCCTGTGAAGGGCCCCATCAATGGCCCTTGATGTGGTGACAGGACAGGGGAGGAGGGTAAGCTAGGGAGAGATGGGGGTCAAATGAAGATGGCATGAGTCTTGGGGGCATTTTTTGAGATATTGGAGTCTTGGAGGCACAAGGAACTGCCAATAGGGCCCACACAATGGAGTCCTCAGTGGGGTCCTGGATAAGGGGCAAGTCTGGTAGTAAAGAAAGGCCCTAGAAATGGGGAATGTTGTGGAGTTGTAACTGCATCCCTGAGATTTGTAGTGTGCCAGGCGGAGTACCAGGAGACGAGAGTGCCACATGTAGTCTTTATTGCAGGCACTCAACCCTGCAATTCTAGTGCAAAACTAGCTGTAGGCGATATATTAACAGTGAATGTAGTTAGGTGCTGCAATAAAACTTTATTGGAGGTATGGAAAAAAAGGGCTTAGTAAATCAAAGTGTGCCAGCAGTAGTAGTTACTCAAAGTCTTAATTCTCCTGTGGTAGTTTCTTTCTTTTTTTTCTTTTTTAAGTTTATTTATTTTGGAAGAAAGAGCGAGCACAAATGGGAGGGGCAGAGAGAAAGGTAGAGAAAGGATCTCAAGCAGGCTCCATCCAACGTGGGGCTCAAACCCATAAACTTTGAGATCATGACTTGAGCTTGAGCAAAATCAAGAGTCAGAGCCTTGACCGATTGAGCCGCCCAGGTTCCCCTCCAGTGGTATTTTCTTAAATATCTCCAAGATGGTGAAACAAGTTGTAAAACCACATCCCTTCAGAAATATGTTCTTGTCTTTAACACATGCCTTATTTAATTTCTGTGTCTGCTTGGCCATGACATAAACAATTGCCTTTGCAAGCTGCCAGATTTGGTGTGATTGAAAAGTATGCACAATTAAATTACCTTTCGACTTACTTTGAACATATTTTCAATCTTGAAAAAAAAGCACATGTCACCATTTGGCCACAGAAGTGGTCAAATATAACTATCCTCTCAAGTGCATTTTCTAAATCCCAGTATTCTGTTTTCAGTGTGAAATATGAGTTGGCAAATAAGGTCAACATTCAAGCCTAGAGCAAGACAAAATGATCAAAACTCTTTCCAGCTAGTTGGGCCTGTGGTTGTAAGTACTTGAACATTTGATGTTTTTTATTAGTACAAATGTATTTTTGTGAAAGTGTTGAACTAATATAGATACACTGATAAGGGTTTTTCATGCTGATAAGGAGCATTTATCCAGGAGCATCACATTCTGGTATTTCTTGGATGAATGCTGTTATGTTCCCAGGAAATATATCTGATGACTTTCTTACACATTTTAACAACAGATTGCACACATCCATCCCAACATAGATTAAAATAGCTTCCAAAGCCCTTATGGGTAACTCTTTTCTTGGAGTAGCCTCTCTGTGGGAAGAGTAATTTTATTAAGAATAAGTATACTGAATAGTATCGGAGAAATGTCTTTAGATTTTTGTTGTTGTTGTCATGGAACCATTTTATAAATTCCTTTTTAATGTGGCCTCCTCTCTACATTTAGCTGTGGACAGTCTGTTCTGCCAGTCTTTGGTGGATCTTTTTCTGGGTTATTTATACTTATTGGGTGTTACCTAGGTGTCTGTGTGGGACAAAGTGAGCTTAGAATCTTCCTACTCACCATCTTCCCTGGAAGTGAAATGTTTTTAGATTTACTTATGATCAAATATATCTATGTATTCTGTATATTTATATTATTGACATGTATTAATAACACAACTTTTTATTTGTGTGCATCCATACACACACTCCTCGGCCCAGCAGCCCAGTATTGAACAACATCAGCAAGAAGAGCCACCAACTGACCTTCAGGATAGTATGCCTGATCAAGAGAAAAAAGACAAAGTAGCACCTGTGGTTCAAGGTGAAGGCAAAGGGAAGAAAAATACCTCGTGTATGTGTGTGTGTGATGTGCTTCATGTAGCTTGATATACTTGTAACAGGAGGGAGCACCAAAATAGAAAGGAATCTCAAACATTGCTTGGAAATTAGCTGGAAAAGTGAAGAGAGTATATACTTTGCAGCCTAGGGCAATTCCTTACTATAGTAAATTTCCCCTATTTTATAAATGAGAAAATTGAAGCTCAAGGGTTGTGTTTATCAAAGAGCATTTGGCTATTGAAAACAAAATTTGTATTTAAAAATTTTTTAATGTTTATTTATTTATTTATTTATTTAAAAAAATTTTTTTTCAACGTTTATTTATTTTTGGGACAGAGAGAGACAGAGCATGAACGGGGGAGGGGCAGAGAGAGAGGGAGACACAGAATCGGAAACAGGCTCCAGGCTCTGAGCCATCAGCCCAGAGCCCAACACGGGGCTCGAACTCACGGACCGCGAGATCGTGACCTGGCTGAAGTCGGACGCTTAACTGACTGCGCCACCCAGGCGCCCCTAATGTTTATTTTTGACAGAGAGAGAGAGCGCTCAAGCATGAGTGGGGGAGGGGCAGAGAGAGAGGGAGACACAGAATCCGAAGCAGGTTCGAGGCTCTGAGCTGTCAGCACAGAGCCCGATGCGGGGCTCGAACTCACAGGCCCCAAGATATGACCTGAGCCGAAGTCGGACGCTCAACCGACTGAGCCACCCAGGCGCCCCAGGAAATTTGTATTTTTTAAAGTGGCTTTTAAAAGGAGGTTTTTAATCCTTCTGTGGTTAGAAAAACCAAGAGATTAATTATCCTGAGATTAACATGAGACATACGGATTGCTCCCAGATATATAGTATTCTTAGTATATAGTATTTTGAAGTAAAGCATTTATATAATTCAGGCCGTTGTTAAGGGTTCTAGAACATGACTGATAACAACGTCCATTCATTTCTTTCCACCCTACTTCCTTTATTCTTACTGTAAGACAGTATACTTATTGTCATTCACAGATAATTTTGCTCTTATTTTTTGTCCTTTGTTGTGCATGGGATTAATTTATGGAACATTATACATAGGGCCTTTGGACCTAAATATAACTTGTTTATTTTAACCAAGTTTTTGGTTACCCCAAGAGAGGATGGGTGTCACTTCTAAAAAATTTGTCATAGGTCTGCAAATACACTCAGATAATTCTTGAGAAAGTTACATTTTAATTGTAATTTAAATTCTATCCATGATGTAAACTTGAGACTTCATAGAGCTGTAAGACAGGGTATTTTATGTTATGCATTTTAAAACCAGAATTAAAAATAAAGTAGCTAGTGGGGTGCCAGGGTGGCTGAGTTAGTTAAGCATCCGACTCTTGATCTCAGCTAGGTCTTGATCTCAGGGTTGTGTGTGTTGAAGCCCCACATCGGGCTCTGTGCTAGGACTGAAGTCTACTTAAAAAAAAAAAAAAAAAAACCACTGTCTTCCTGGAGTACAATAGGACGATGTCATATATTCTTTTTATTCTTTATAGTTCCAAACCACAAAATTTACAGAAAAGTTACAAGAACAGTACAATTACACACACACACACACACACACACACACACAATTTCCCCAGTTGTCCTGATAATCTCTTTTATATAATTTTTTTTATCCAGAGTCCAGTCCAGGATCATGCATTTACATTTAGTTTCTTTTAATCTGGAATAGTTCCACACATTTTTGAAAAGGACAGACCAGTTGGTTTGCAGAATGTTTATCAGTTTTGGGCTTTGTTTTAAGACTTTTTTTTCACTCAACTTGTGCCATGTAACATGCTGAGTATTGAGAGGCATTATTTCAGCCTTGAACTCACACTCTAGTCATAGAGACTCAAGTCACTGGCAAGTACAATCACAAGTGCAGTACAGATCAGTACAAAGGGGACACCTGAGTAGTCTCAGGGCACTCTTGAAAAAGGAAGAGGGTAATAAAACCCTGCTTTCCTAGTTTCTGGTAATAGACACCTGAAATGCTCTTGTAATTCTTTTTTTAATTTTAATTTTATTTTTATTAAAAAAAGTTATGTTTATTTTTTTTGAGAGAGAGACACACACAGGCACGAGCAGGGGAGGGGCAGAGAGAGAGGGAGACATAGAATCTGAAGCAGGCTCCAGGCTCTGAACTGTCAGCACAGGGCCTGACGCAGGGCCTGAACCCACAAGCCATGAGATCGTGACCTGAGCTGAAGTCAGATGCTTAACCAACTGAGCCACCCAGGCACCCTGCTCTAATTCTTAACCACATTTGTTACCACACTAGCCTAAGGCTTTTATTTCATAACACTGAGGGAATGAATATTATTTCCTTATTCATATCTCATGTTTTACTTCTTTTTTTTTTTAATTTTTTTTTCAACATTTATTTATTTTTGGGACAGAGACAGAGCATGAACGGGGGAGGGGCAGAGAGAGAGGGAGACACAGAATCGGAAACAGGCTCCAGGCTCTGAGCCATCAGCCCAGAGCCTGACTCGGGGCTCGAACTCACGGACCGCGAGATCGTGACCTGGCTGAAGTCGGACGCTTAACCGACTGCGCCACCCAGGTGCCCCCACATGTTTTACTTCTTAAATTGATTACCTTTTTATTTTCAGAGGCCCCATACTCTTTAGATTGTATAAATCTTACACCTTTTATTTTCAAGGGCCTTCCCTGGAACCTGATCAACAGGAACTGGTTCTTCCAAAGACTGGTCGTGAGCATGGAGACGGCCCTGATGTCAGAGGGAAGAGACTTGCAAATCTAGAGTCCCTTAAAATGCCGGAAGCAGGTATGTGATACATTAAGCATGCAAATTATAGGGTGTCTGTTTTCTGCAATGTTATATTTTTAATAACACAGAGGTAACATTATTGCTACTTCCAGTAACAGAGTTCACATACAAAAATGATTTGAAATGTAGTTCAAACCTTGAATGGCAGACTTACAGACTATCAGGCATAGAAACAAATTGGGTCAAAGCCATATTAAATTACAAGACAGGAAAACAGGGGTGCTTGGGTGGCTTAGTCGGTTGGGTGTCCAATTCTTGATTTTGGTTCAGGTCGTGATCCCAGCACCACGTCGGGCTCTGTGCTGAGCATGGAGCCTGCTTGAGATTCTCTCTTCCCCTCTCCCCCTCTACCCCACTCCCTCTCTCTCTCTCTCTCTCTCAAATAAAAAAAAGAAAAAGTTTCTTACTTTTGAGTTTAAGTCCTTTAGCAAACAACTAATGATTTTCAAATACTTTTAGAGATATCCACTTTTAACAGATATGTAACACATTTGTAACACACATCAGTTTGTATGAAATATGCTGAGGCCCTGAAATAGGTTCTAATACCAGCTCTAACATAATTTGTGTGACTCTGGATAAATCCCTTAACCTCTGACCCCATCTTTGCTCTTAGGAAAATAGTGGATTCAAATCAGATATGTAAAAATCATTTTTGGTTCTGATTTTGTGTGCCCTGGTTTTGTAGGTTAGAATACAAAGATAATTTGTTTTGTGTGATTTATCATAAATCACCAAACCCTGACCTGAGTCAGATTACAATATCTGAACTGAGGATTCAACGCTACTAAGGAAATGAACAAACACTGTTTGATGTTTGTTTTTGTACAGAGTCCTGAATGCCTATCCTCAGATTCTGTCAAATTTGCAATTCTCTGGCTCTTAAAGGACAATTGTATTTTAAATCTTCCCCCAGATGAAGCCTCAAATGGCTGAATAAAATGTCAAGAGACCATATAGTTTCTAGTTTCTGTGGCTGATCAGGTAGAGAGAATGTATGTAGTCAGTGATGCCCAAGGCGCATGTAAGATACCTGTGCCTAGCACAATCCTCATCCTCACTGTCAGTCTTCATGAACTACTGTTTCCACTAAAATGTGGACACCGTGATATAATCACCTCTAACCATGTCAAATGTGGCATGAAAAATTCCCCCCCTGAGATATCAGTTGGTAAGATTTGAAGTTCAAAGACTGTAACTGAAGTCCTTCCTGAGTAATAACTTCAAAATGTTGACCTGAGCCGACATTGGACGCTCAACCAACTGAGCCAACTAGGCACCTTTAATTATAGGAACTTCTGAATTTAAAGCTTGATATTTAGGGAAGAAATGAACTTGCATTAGTCTTCTAAATATTTTCACTGTACATTCCTGGTCCATTCCACTAGATGACGTACACTAAACAAGGTTTTGACTGCTTTTGGGAGCTTACTGAACATGGCTAAAGTGTACCTGTGGGAAGTACAATAGCTCTAAATACATGTTATTAAAAAGGGTAAAGATAATAATATGAGCATGTAATATAAAACAAAATAATTAAAAAGACAACAAAATAAAGCTAAGGGTAAAGGAGAGATTCTTAATAAAAGGCCGGTATGAATCATCAGGCAAAAGAAAAATAATCCAACTAACAGATAAATTGCTCTTTTAGAAAATACTTATGAATAGGGACACCTGGGTGGCTCTGTTGGTTGAGCGTCTGACTTCAGTTCAGGTCATGATCTCACAGTTTGTGGGTTCGAGCCCCGTGTCGGGCTCTGTGCTGACAGCTCAGTGCCTGGAGCCTGCTTCAGATTCTGTGTCTCCTTCTCTTTCTCTGCTCCTCCCCTGCTCTCTCTCTCTCTCTCTCTCTCAAAAGTAAACATTAAAAATTTTTAAAAACAAATACTTACGAATAGAAGATCCACTAGTTTATATAATTTTGAAGAAAATAGACAAAAGGCAAGTATAAAGAATATGAACAAGACACTAACAGATACTGAATGTATTTTATAATTATATAATGTATATGTATATTTGTATGTATATATATGTATAATGTATATGTATGTACATACATATTGTATGTATGTATAATGCATATTTGGCTTTCTGAGTTTCTTTTTCTTCGCCACCCTTCTCCTTTCCCCTCCCTTTTTGGCCAAACTGAGAAATGGTACTGTTTCTCCTTCACAATTTGATGTTACCTTTGATGGTAATGACTTAAAACTGGTGTGAGCATATAATTTATTGCTCAAACTGGCACACTTTTAAGCATCTAAAGAGGCACTATTCGTAATTACAGCAGGAGCATAGGTGAAAACAGGGACAGATGGTCACCCTACTTAAAACAACCACATACGGGCTAAACTAGGTTAAAGTACAGTTTTGCACTTTTCCACTAAAGAGTCAAAACAAATACAATCCTAGCCTTTCTATTTATTTCACTTATGCAATTCCAAGCGTGACATTACTGTTTCAGATATCCTATATTCTGAGTATTTTCTCAAGTCAAAACATTTAATTTTTTTTTCAACGTTTTTAATTTATTTTTGGGACAGAGAGAGACAGAGCATGAACGGGGGAGGGGCAGAGAGAGAGGGAGACACAGAATCGGATACAGACTCCAGGCTCGGAGCCATCAGCCCAGAGCCTGACGCGGGGCTCGAACTCACGGACCGCGAGATCGTGACCTGGCTGAAGTCGGACGCTTAACCGACTGCGCCACCCAGGTGCCCCACAAGTCAAAACATTTAAATGATACCTTTTTAAAAGTGTCTTTTGTTTCTTAGGTTTTTCATTGATTGGTTGGATTCTTACTAACAGTATAAGATATTTTTGTTTGCTATTTAAAACTACCTCTGAGTAAATGCATTGGGTTTAATCCATTCTGAACTTGAACTGTCGTTTTGTTTATTTGTACCACTAGAAAGTGTCATTTGCATGCCTTTAGTGTTGTCTAAATAAAGTTCTGCTAAGTAATGTTCTCAACTGTTTTGTTTCTCTTAAAGGTGAAGGGCAATCACAGGTTTAAACGAAGACAAGTTGAAACCATGCAGACTGCTTTTGTGTTGGAAGTTTGCCTGTTAAACTTCTCTCAATAAAGTTTTGCCATCTTGTCCAAAGAAGTTTTGCACATCTATTGTTAAATTTATTCCTAGGAATGTGATGCTATTGAAAATTGCACTTTTTTTTGGAAATTTTATATTTTTAAAATTTATTTCTTAAATTTCAGCATAATTAACATATGGCATTATATTAGTTTCAGGTGTATGATATAGTAATTCAACACTGTGGAGAACAGTATGGAGGTTCCTCAAAAAATAAAAAATAGGGGCGCCTGGGTGGCTTGGTCGGTTGCGCGTCCGACGTTGGCTCAGGTCATGATCTCATGGTCCATGAGTTCGAGCCCCGCGTCGGACTCTGTGCTGACAGCTCAGAGCCTGGAGCCTGTTTTCGATTCTGTGTCTCCCTCTCTCTCTGCCCCTCCCCTGTTCATGCTCTGTCTCTCTCTGTCTCAAAAATAAATAAACGTTAAAAAAATTTAAAAAAAAATAGAATTACCTTAAGATCCAGTGAATTCTACTGGGTATTTGCCCAAAGAAAATGAGACATTAATTTTTGTATATCGCTTTTTCTTTTCTTTTTTATTTTGGAGAGAGAGGGGAGAGAGTGCGAGTGGGGGAAAGGAGAAGGGTCAGAGAGAGAGAGAGAATTTCAAGCAGGCTCCATGCTCAGTGTGGAGTCTGACATGAGGCTAGATCCCAGCACCCTGGGATCATGACCTGAGCCGAAATCAAGAGTCAAACGCTCAGCCGACTGAGCCACCCAGGCGCCCCTTGTATATTGCCTTTTATATCCAGCAACCTTGCTATATATGTTTATTAATACCAAAAGTTTATCTTTAGATCCTTTTCAGTTTTCAAAATGCATAATCATACCATCTTTGAATAATAATTTTGTCCCTGACATTTTATTTTATTATTTTATTATTTTTTTTGTTCTGCCATTTTAAAGATTGCATTTTCTATTTCCTTTTCTCATTTTATGGCGTTGGGCAGACCCAAATAGTACAATGTGAAATAGGACTGGTGAGTGGGACATTCTTGTCTTTTTCATGATTAGAAATAGAAAATTTTCAACATTTTCCCATAATGTTTACTGTACATTTTTTGTATATACATTTTATCAGGGTAAAGTCATTCTGTTCTATTCTGAATTTGCTGATAGTATTCATCTTAAATATGTTGAATGTCAGCAAACACAGGGCATTTATTGACATGATGGTAAGATTTTTTCCCTCTATTAAATATGTTAATATGGTGAATTGCATTCTCAAGTTTCTATGTTTAAGCCAACTTTGTATTCCTAGGGTAAACAACTTGATCATGCGTAATCTACGTCCTAATGATTTGTTTAGGATTTTTATGTATGTCCTCATGAGTGACACTAGCCTTTTTTTTTAAACTTTTTGTTGGACTTTGGTATCAAGGTTATGCTAGCTTCATAAAATGAATCGGGATATAAATGTATTTTTCTGTTTATGAAACTTCAGTGTTGTGGGTAACGTAGGGCTAGTCTTTCCTATCCAGCTGGTTCTGGATTGCTTCTCCATTTTAAGGTCAGACCCTACATAAAGGGCAATGACTGAAGGGGCAGCTCTAGGTTCCCATCCCTTCATACTTTGTGAGGTGCTCAGCTTCCCTGCAGGATCACCTGTAATGATGCCATCACTCTGCTCCTGTTTCTATGCTGACACTAATCTTCTATATCCAGAAAGTTAATATTCTTGGCTCTTGTCTAGATAATTTTGGTCTGTGCTGTCTGGTCGTGAATGGATGACCAACCCAGAGCTGTGTCAAGTTACAACAGCTCCATTTAATTAAATTCTTTGGTAATAACAGGAATACTATCTCACATTTATAGGGTGCATATTATCTGTTAGCCACTTCTATGTACTAGATTTTCTGTACATTTATGACGTCATCAAATCCTTACAAAGAAGGTAAGTCAGTGTTGTCACAAAACTGACCATCTCTGACCTCAGTAAGAAGCAGATTTGGGGATTGAAGTTTTAAGTTTAAAACCCTTGATCTTTTATCAGAGTAAAAGCTTCTGAAAGTGAATAAGGAAGAACTGATGGCCTATGTGATGACTTTAGTTGTAATCTGATGTTTATGTGAATATATATAAATTTAGATATATATCATATACATATACAATATCTATATAATATATACATACATATAATTTGACTTAAAAGGCTTTGTTCTTATCTTGAAGGGTTTCCTATTATGTGCCAAACAGACCTCACATGGTGTCCAAGATGAAATCATTGTTTAAAAAAACACTTAATAATACGATTATCTTGTGCTACAGAAAAATATAACCAGAATACTAAAGCCACTTGGAACAGTTGTTTGTGGGGAGACAGAGAAAACAACTTTGCCACAAGCCTCATGATGGTAAAATGCTACATCTCCTGCAAAGTTATTCAGAGATGGGAGGGAATAGCCACAAATCTTTTTTCAACAAAGTCTTCCATTTGCCTGACATCTCAGAATCCTCGTTAACTGCCAGATTTAAACCTTATATTCCTATTCCTATACACAATGACAGCAAGTTACATCTCTGAGACTCCACTTATATCTTCATACCCCATAAAACAGTTCCTGGAAAGAAACCTAAAACAGTTTTGAAAACCAAGAATAACTCTACTTAGAATCCACCCTGATTCAGGAATGGCGGGGTATTCCAGAAAGTAATTATTACTCCCTCTTGCAGAGGTTTAAAAATGTTTCCTGGCCCAGAGGCACTTGGGTATCTCAGTCGGTAGAGCATCTGACTTTGGCTGAGGTCATGACCTTGTAGTTCAAGACCCACATCAGGCTCACTGCTATCAGTGCAGATCCTCTGTCTCCCTCTCTCTGCCCCTCCCCCCCTTGTGCTCTCTCAAAAATAAATAAAACATTAAAAAAAATTAAAAATGTTTCCTGGCCCAAAAGGACTGAAAATTCAAGATTCGAATAAAAAAAGATACTCTAAATGTAGAGTATCCCAATTTGCCACAGAATATGTGAGAGGTCACCAGTTTGTGAAGCTGGCTGAAAAAATTAGGGCCTCAGTGGAAGAAAAGGAAAAGGAACCAGGGGGACTAGCTGAGGCAAAATGACTTGGATCCTACCGACTGTGTCTCCTTATAGACTGAGCCATGAAATAGCTATGGGTTTCAGTCCTGGCTCTGACACACTGTGTGATGGTGCAAAAGGCATTTATATCCTCTGGACATCCTTTTAGGTCTGCTTCCTCATTTCTACAGTAGGAGTTACAATGATGGCTGTGATGAATAAGAGGTAACCTACAGATCCATACGGTACTTGTTTTGGAGGCCATCACACTGGTGGGACAGACAGATACATAAACAGAATAGCAGTTGAAGTGGAAAGGAGAAACACCGGGAAGGGACCCAGGAAAAAAACCAGTGGGGCGACCAGGAGGAAAACCAGGAGAGGGGACTCATTGTCCAAGTGAAAGAGGCCTGGATTCCCACATCTGCTGCTCAGTGGGTTTGCATATGTGACCCTGCTGATAGGAGTCTGGGTGCCATCTACCTCAACACTTAAAACTAAAATAAGCAGAGTGATCTCACACTTAAAAACTAAGATAATCTGGGGTGCCTGGGTGGCTCAGTCGGTTGAGCATCCGACTTCAGCTCAGGTGAAGTCATGAGCTGAAGGTGAAGTCAGCATGACCTCACAGCTCTTGAGTTTGAGCCCTGCATTGGGCTTTGTGGTGACAGCTTGGAGCCTGGAGCCTGCTTCGGATTCTGTGTCTCCTCTCTCTGCCCCTCTCCCTTGCTCACGTTCTGTCTGTCTCTCCCAAAAATAAACATTAAAAAAAAGACTAAGATAATCAGATCGGCACTGGTTGTGTGTATCCAAAAATTAGTTACTGAGAGCCTGGTCTATTCACCAACTGTTTTGTATATGGGAAGACTTCAGAGAATTAGCTGATACAGCTCCTAAATGTGGGCTGATCTGATAAAATAGCAGTGACAAAAGACAGACTGACAAGAAAAAAACATACAGATTGACTTATTGTAATAAGTTCTATGTGACCCAAAGCGATGGTTAAACCTGAGCATTTTTATGCTATATTTGATGAAGAGTGCAAAGTCATGGAAAAAAAAGGTAAAAGGACAAGAAAAGAAAAGGTCATGAACCAAGTGTAGTAAACTAGGGGAAACAGCAAGGCCTGTTCATTCAGATTCTTCTCGGTGTTTTTGTGTCTCTGAAGAGAAGGATGCTCCTTTCCTCTGGGTTTAGAGAGGCCATCTTTCACATGAGGCGCTTATGACCTGTTTCAGGGAAAGGTCCGAAAATCTTGCCTGTACCTTCAGTTTCTCAAATTCCTACAGCTAAAATATTCAATAGGCCAAGGTGCAATATTTTGGGTAGTAGGCCCTGACGCCATCATTGGTATACTCGATTAACAGAGTAGCATGTATTAGGGCGCCTGGGTGGCTCAGTTGGTTAAGCGTCCAACTTTGGCTCAGGTCATGATCTCGAGGTTTGAGAGTTCGAGCCCCGCATTGGGCTCTGTGCTGACAGCTTGGAGCCTGGAGCCTGCTTTGGATTCTGTGTCTCCCTCTCTCTCTGCCCCTTCCCCCACTCACATTCTATCAAAAATGAATAAACATTAAAAAGATTTTTTTTAAAAAGAGTGTAGCATGTGTCATCATCACTCAAACCAAAACCAAAACCAAACCCAAACCAAAACCAAACAAATCTTTGAGCACTTGCTGGGAACCAGGCTCCTGCTCTGGGCTAGGCAGGCTCTGAGGACATAGGAATGATTCATATAGGATGAGTTCTCAAACAGCTCATAGTTAATGACTAGAGAACCATCCAGAAGATGACAGAACAAATTTGAGGACAGCCATAGCAGGGGAGAGCCAGAGGGGGCTCAGAACACAGAGGAGAGAGCCCTGTAATTCATACAGTCAGGAATGGCTTCTCCAAGGGGATGATGTGTGTGCCCTAGGTGCCACTTCACTATAGATATATTTCTATCTCTGTTATCATCCTTCTATCATTAAAAAAAAAACAACTTAGGGGCGTCTGGGTGGCTCAGTTGGTTGTCTGACTTCAGCTCAGGTCATGATCTCGTGGTTTGTGAGTTCGAGCCCTGAATCGGGCTTTACTGACAGCTTGCAGCCTGGAGCCTGCTTTGGATTCTGTGTATCCCTCTTTCTCTCTCTGCCCCTCCCCCACTTGCACTCTGTATCTCCCTCTCTCTCTCTCAAAGATAAACATAAAAAACCTCACTGCTCAATTGTCGTCATAGATGAGGTAATTGAGGATAAGAGAAGCTATCTTATTCAAGGTCAAATCACTAGTTTCTGGTGCGGCCAGTTTTCAGCCCTGGACTCTTTGAACCCCTGTGTACTTCTCATTATAATCATTTCTTTGCTTTTAATATTGTCTTCTGTCTTAATTTATATTCACCATAAATACTTTTCCTCGCTCTTCTTGTTTTTTTTAAAGTTTATTTTGAGAGCATCAGCGAGGGAGGGGCAGAGAGACAGTATGAGAGAGAGAGTCCCAGGCAGGCTCTGTGCTGTCAGTGAGTAGCTGGATGTAGGGCTCGAACCCACGAACCCCAAGATCATGACCTGAGCTGGTGTCAGACGATTAACCTACTGAGCCACCCAGGCGCCCCTCTTTGCTCTTCCTGTCCCATAAGTTCTTTTTCTTTAATTCATCTGTAGTTTGTTTATTTAGATTTTTTTTACAGCATTAGTGTGAACTGCCAAAATATTTTTCAAAGTGACTGTACAATATTGCATTCCCACCAGCAGTGTGTGAAGGTTCCAGTTGCTCCACATCCTTATGAACACTTGGGGTGGTCAGTCTTTTTAATTGTAGCCATTCTAAAAGGCATGTAGTAGTATCACCTTGGAGTTTTAATTTGCCTTTTAAAAAGGAAGGTAGTGGTATTTCCTTGGAGTTTCAACATGTCGAGCATATTTTCATGTGTTAATTTTCATCCATGCATATTCTTGTCTGTTCAAATTTCCTGTACTCGTTTTATTGGGTGGTTTGTGATCTTTTTTTAAAAGGAATTTATTTATTTATTTATTTATTTATTTATTTTTATTCTGACATTTTACAGTGATATACCTATAGTGATATGCCTAAAGTCTATGTCTTTATTCATTTGTGTTAGATACTCATGCCTTTCATTTTTTAAGGAGCATTCTTGCATTTTTTTTGGATAATTTTCTCTGCCCTTTCCTATGTTCTCAGTATCTGGAAATTTTCTTTTTTTAATGTTTGTTTATTTTTGAGAGAGAGAAAGTGAGGGAAGGGCAGAGAGAGAGAGACAGAGACAGAGACAGAGAATCCCAAGCAGGCTCTGCACTGTCAACACAGAGCCTGATGCAGGGCTTGATCTCACAAACCGTGAGATCATGACCTGAGCTGAAATAGAGTTGGATGCTTAACCAAATTTTCTTAATCCAATCATAGATTACCTTTACTAAGACTTTATTCATTTCTGAAGATTTATTTTTTAAAAGTGATCTCCCAACGTGGGGCTTGAATTTACAACTCTGAAATCAGGAGTTGTACACTGTACCAAGTGAGCCAGCCAGGTGCCCCTAAGACTTTATTTTTTATTGTTCCACTCCTTTTGTCTGTTTATTCAACTTTATGGAAGATTCGCTGTTTTTTTTTTGGTCTTCCATTGAATGCTTTTTATGAGCTATGGATTTCCAAGAGATAGTTAAAAATCTACTTTTCTGGGGCTCCTGCGTGGCTCAGTCAGTTAAACGTCCAACTACTGATTTCAGCTCAGGTCATGATCTCACTGTTGTGGGATTGAGCCTGGCCTCAGGCTCCCCACACTGGACATGGAGCCTGCTTGAGATTCTCTCTCTGTCTGTCTGTCTGTCTCTCTCTCTCTTCCTCTGCCCCTTCCCGACTTGTACTCTCTCTCTAAAAAAGTCTACTTTTCTTCACTTGGATAACAATTTTATAAAAATAAAAAGCAAAAAGAATCTACTTTTTCTCAATTAATGAATGCTTAAAATATAAACATACAGCTTACCTGATTCAGCTCTCCCTGTTGGGTTCTGATGCCAATATTATGGGAACTTCCTACAAAATATTGGAAACTTATCTTTCTCTTCTCAGTGGAAGGGTTTACAGAGCACTGGAGTTGTATATTGCCTTGGCATTCCTAAGCTTTGATAATAACCTAAATGTTATTGAAAAGACAAAAGATGGCTGGGAGCAGGAATTCTTAGGTTGTATTGACTTTTATTTTTTATTTTTTAAAAACATTTATTTACTTTTGAGAGACAGAGAGAGATAGAGCACAAGTGGGGGTGGGGCAGAGAGAGAGGGAGACACAGAATCCGAAGTAGGCTTCAAGCTGTCAGCACAGAGCCCAACGATGTAGGGCTCGAACCCATGAACTGTGAAATCATGACCTGAGCGGAACTCGGATGCTTAACTGACTGAGCCACCCAGGCACCCCTAGATTGTATTGACTTCAGTTGGAGTGTTTTCTTTGACCTAAGCTGAAAGCTAGGAAAACCTGTCTTATGTCTGCTGTTTCCCAGGTCACCTGACAGTCTTTCAGAAATTTGTGTGACAAGGCACTTAAAGGGAAAACAGAAAGTGCAGGCAATGAGAAAAGGTGGGGAGATTTTTTTTTCTTACAGAAAAAGATAAATCCCTGATATCTGGTCTGTTTAGACACCAGTCTATCCTTTAAAAGTGTTGGGAAATCTCTTTTTATTGCTCAGGCTTTGGATCACAGAACTTTGTCAGGAGCTGTGTGCCTGGGTCAGAAGTTATACTGAAGATTGGTCAGCCCCCTAAGCCTGGGCACCCTGGAGAAGAGATACTTTTCTAGGCTGCTGGGATCATTGTCCCAGGCAAGGTAAATAATTGCACAAATTGCTCTGTGTCACAGGGACAAAGACCTCAGGAGGACCAGAGACTGCTAGATGTGTCTGCTGTGCATCAAGAGTCTGAGAATCCCATGATAAATTCCAAAAAGAGGCACCAGCTCCTCCAGGTTGTCCGGCTCAGGACTGGCAGGATGGATATTCACAGTAGTTGTGGGTAAAGGGCCTCCTCCTTCACTGAAATTGTCTTCTTTGGACACTGTGTAGTTATTAAAATTATTTCTTTATTTTAAAATTGTGGTGAAATATACATAGCATAAAGTTTACCATTTTCACAATGTTTAGGTGTACAGTTCTGTGGCATTAAGTCCATTTACATTGTTGTGAACCATCATCACCATCTCCAGAACTCTTTTTACTTTGCAAAGCTGAAACACTGTACCCAGTAAACACTAACACCCTATTTCTCCCTCTGTCTCTCTTTCATTTGTGATACTGGTAGTTTTGTCTTCTCTTTGTCTTTTGCTTGTTTGTGTTTTTGGCCAGTCTGGCTAGTTTTGTCAATTTTATTTATCTTTCCAAGGAACTAGCTTTTGGTTTCATTGATTTTTTTCTATTGTTATTCTGTTTTCAATTTGTCTTGATTTATTTTCTTATCTTTATTATTTTCTTCCTTCAGCTTGCTTTAGGTTTGTCTTTCTCTGATTTCATAATGTAGAAGCTTAGATCATTGATAAGAAGCCTTGATGGGGATCAGGATATGCTACTCCAAAATGTGGCACCTGGCATACTGAATATTTTAAGTGGAAAGAGTTTGAGAAAACAGCAGAAGCATAAAGTTCACTCTGACCTTCCCCCTGCCCTTTTCCCTTGAAGCAGGTCATAAGACTGTCATGTGAGAGGTGCCCTCCCTATACCCAGAGGATAGGAGAATCCTTATCTCTGAAGACAAAGGGATCTTGAGAAGAATCAGGCTGTGCTGTTTCCCCCAGTTTACTATACTTAACCTGGTACTCCTTGAACTACCATATTCCTCCATGGCTGTCCACTCTTCATCAAACCTAGGATAAAAGTACTCAGGTCCAACTGTTTCTTTGGCTTTTCATTTCCTTATGAAAGCTTCGATGTCATGTAAAACTTATATTAAATAGATTTGTATGCTTTTTTTCCTGTTCATCTGCTTTTTCTCAGTTTAATTTTCAGACCCAGTTAGGGTCTCTAAGAGGGTCAAAGAAAACTTTTCCCTCTATTACAATTTTCTTTTTGAACATAAGCATTTAATATCATAAGTTTTCCTCTATGCACTGCTTTATCTGCATACCACAGATTTTGTTATCAGTTTAATTTATTGAAAAAAAATTTTTTTTAAGTAGGCTTCACATTCAGTGTGGATCCCAACGCTGGGTTTGAACCCACGACCCTGAGATCAAGACCTGAGCTGAGATCAAGAGTCAGATGCCCAACTGAGTCACCAGGCACCCCTGATAAATATTTTCTTGTTTTCAAAAATTTTTTAAATGTTTATTTATTTTTTAATTTTTTTAATGTTTATTATTTATTTTTGAGAGAGAGAGAGACCCCGAGCATGAGGGAGGGAGGGGCAGAGAGAGAGGAAGACAGAATCCGAAGCAAGCTCAAGGCTCTGAGCTGTCAGCACAGAGTTCAACTTGGGGCTCAAACCCATGAACCATGAGATCATGATCTGAGCTGAAGTCAGATGCTTAACCGACTGAGCCACCCAGGCGTCCCAAATGTTTATTTTTTGAAAGACAGAGAGACAGTGCGAGTGGGGGAAGGGCAGAAAGAGAGGGAGACACAAAATTGGAAGCTCCAGGTTCTGAGCTGTTATGACAGCACAAGGCTCGACACGGGGCTTGAACTCATGAACTTCGAGATCATGACCTGAGCGGGTCAGACGCTTAACTGATTGAGCCACCCAGGTGCCCCTGAAAAATAATTTCTAATTTGCTTGGTGACTTACTCTTTGATGTGCTCATAGGTTATGTATATGTGTTTTTAGTTTTCTTTTTCTTTTTTTTTAAATTTTTTTTAACGTTTATTTATTTTTGAGGCAGGGAGAGACAGAGCATGAACGTGGGAAGGTCAGAGAGAGAGGGAGACACAGAATCCGAAGCAAGCTCCAGGCTCTGAGCTGTCAGCACAGAGCCCGACGCGGGGCTTGAACTCACGGACCGCAAGATCATGACCTGAGCCGAAGTCGGATGCTTAACTGACTGAGCCACCCAGGCGCCCCTGTGTCTTTAGTTTTCAAACATCTGGGGAATATTCCATGTATTTTTCTGTCATTGATTTCTAGTTTAGCTCCATTAGAGCCAGAGAATATACTGTGCATTATTTCAGTTCTTTTAAGTTTGTTAAAATTTTGTTATGACCCAGAACATGGTCATATTAACACTGACTCTTGTCTTTTTCTTTCAATTATAAAGATTCTCATGATTACACAGGAGATACCTGAGTAATCCAGGCTCATCTCACTATTTTGATCCTTAATTTAATCACACTTGCAGAATTCCTTTTGTCATGTAAGGTGATGTCTTCACAGGTTCTGGGGATTAGGATGAGAGCATCTTTGCGTGGGGGTGGGGTGGGGTCATTATTCTGTGTACCACACCTCCTTTCCCCTCTCCTAAGCCCTTGGGATGACTGTTACTGTCCCCACATTGGTCCACAGAGGTAAGCAGATTTGGCTTACCTCTCTGAGCAGCAAAGTCTCCATCTGACAAAGGAAAAAGTACAGCAGTAGTCAATGGCCACTGGGAATAATAATAATGACTGTGCTGATCATAACAGTTACCATTTACTGTAGGCTTTCCATGTGCCCGTACTTTGCATGGATTATAGGTGCCACCACCCCCATTTTCCAAGTGAGAGTCTGAGGCCCAGCAAGGTCGTATGATTTGCCCAATGTCATGCAGACGGGAAGTAGTGGAGGAGCCAGGGTTAGAAGACAGGCTTTCTCTATAGTCTGTGCCTTTAGCGACTGCCTCAAGTTACGACTGTGATCCTTAGAAGGGTCAGGGGAGGCCCCCTTAAAGTGGATCCTTTATGAATCTAGAACTGTAGGATGGATTTTAGGGTCTGCTAGTGGCCAAATCACTATCATTACTGGACCTACAAAGAGGGTATTTGCCTTCCACCTTTCTCTGTGTGTCTCAGACTCTCTTTCTCTCTTTTTCTCCTCCCTCTTCCTCTCCCTCCCATACATGTGGGTGCACACACAGACCATAGTGTCTTATATTTGTGGCTTAACCTACACAACTAAGGACCTATGTATCTACATAATTCAGGAGATTATGACCCTCAACACACATGGGGGATGCCTTACACAGAGCTCCACAGCTAGTGTAGAAACGCCTATAGCTCTGTTCCCCTATTAAAGTAGCTTCAGTTTTTGAGGGTGAGCAGGAGGCAGCCAGGGAGAGTGACAGTCTTCTGTGGGCATCTGGGGTGGGGGGTGAGCAGCAGAGTGTGAATGGTGTAGGTGTCTAGACCAGGACTTCTGGATCCCTCAACATATCTGTTCCTTAATCAATACTTGCCAGCCACCAGGTGTCCCCTTCCCCTCCCAGGTGTGGTAGAACCCCTCCCTAAGGAATGTGGTGGAAGTCTTCTCAAAACAAAGGAAGATGACATACAGCATGGCCCAATCAACTCCCTGACACGACTCTATAATTTGCACTGTGTCCAATCAGATTATATGTGTCACCATATATGGGAGACCAAAAAGTATAAATTGCATAAAAGGCTATACCCCACTGTGTTCGGGGCTCAGCCTTTTTGGGATCTTAGTACACTGATCCTGGGCTGGCACGAATAAAGATGCTTCCTGGAAAGAAGAAATTGGATGTCGCGTCCCTCTGTGCGAGAATCCTGCTACACAGGAGCCATTTAAAAAAAAAAAATTATTGGGGCGCCTGGGTGGCTCAGTCGGTTAAGCGTCCGACTTCAGCTCAGGTCACGATCTCGTCGGGCCCTGTGCTGACAGCTCGGAGCCTGGAGCCTGCTTCCGATTCTGTGTCTCCCTCTCTCTCTGACCCTCCCCCGTTCATGCTCTGCCTCTCTCTGTCTCAAAAATAAATAAACGTTAAAAAAAATTTATGTTTATTTGAAAGAAAGAGAGAGAATGCAAGTGAGGGAGGGGCAGAGAAGGAGGGAGACACTGACACAGAATCCAAAACAGGCTCCAGGCTCCGGGCTATCAGCACAGAGTCCAACGCAGGGCTTGAACTCACGAAATGTGGGATCATGATCTGAGCCGAAGTCATACACTTAACTGACTGAGCCACCCAGGAGCCCTTCCCAGGAGCCTCTTTAGCCCCCTCCCTCAGCCCTAGTCACAGGACCTTAGTTATATCCCATTTTTGTCCTGTCAACCAGCACACCAGCTCTACCTCAGAGGACCCACACAGGGACTTTCCGCTTCCTGCAAGTGCACAACATTGTGTAGGACAAAGATCTTCCTGCCACCATGCAGGGGTCTGTCATAAAGTCCTTGTTAGGGAGGAACCAAAAATCCTCCAGGATCCAAGTGTAACTCCAGCCCTGGACTGGGGGGTCCAGGGTAATTCCCCAGGGTTGGGGTAAAGGGAAGGTTTTCTGAGACGATGAGCTGGGATTATTGTCCCATCAGGAGGTGGGATGATGCTGTGCAAGGTTGAGTCTGTAAACAAGGAGAAGGTACCCTGGGGGGTACTGAGGGAGCATGATCGCAGGAGTGCTCCAGTGGCTGTCCTCATGGGCTTTGGCCTCTGGCCGGCTGTGCCCCAAGGCATCTGGGCAACTTGAGTCTGTCATCTGTCTTGTCTGGACCCGAGTATCCTCATCCGTGACAGGGTTTTCTTCTAAGGGGGCCTAGTGAGGATTAAGTGAGATGGCGCCTAAGAAGTGCTTGGGATCAGCCATTAAAAAGAGGGAAATCTTGCCATTTGTAATAACATGGATGCTTCCAGAGGACATTATGTTAAGTGAAATAAGTCAGACAGAGGAAGACCCATACTGTATGATCTCACTTCTATGTGGAATCTAAAAAAAGCAAACTCCCAGAGAACAAATTGGTGGTTACCAGTGGTGGGGAATTGGGGGCTGGAGAATGGGTGAAGGGGGTTAAAAGTACAAACGTCCAGTTATAAGATACGTAAGTTCTGGAGGTCTACTGTATAGCATAGTGACTATAGTTAACACTACTGTATTGTGTATTTGAAAGTTGTTAAGAGGAGCACCTGGGTGTTTCAGTCAGTAAAGGGTCTAACTTCAGCCCAGGTCATGATCTCACAGTTCTCTGCGGTCAGCACAGAGCCTGCTTCGGATCCTCTGTCCTGCTTCACAGATTCTCTGTCTCTGTCTCTCTCTGCCCCTCCCAGGTTGCATACTGTCTCTCTCTCTCCCTCTCTCTCTCTTTCTCAAATAAATAAACATTAAAAAAAGAAAGTTGTTAAGAGATTAGATCTTAGGGGCACCTGGGTGGCTCAGTTAGGCATCTGACATTGGCTCAGGTCATGATCTCCTGGTTGGTGAGTTCCAGCCCTGCATCAGGCTCTGTGCTGACAGCTTGAAGCCTGGAGCCTGCTTCAGATTCTGTGTCTTCCTCTCTCTCTGCTCCTCCCCTGCTCATGCTCTCTCTCTCTCTCTCAAAAATAAACATTAAAAAATAAAAAGAGATTAGATCTTAAAAATTCTCATGACAAGAAAAAAATTGTAACTGTGTGAGGTGATGTATGTTAACAAAACTTACTGTGGTGATCATTTAGCAATATATACATATATCAAATCTTTATGTTGTACACCTTAAACTTATATGATGTTACATTCTAACTGTATCTCATTAAAGCTGGGAAAAAAAGAAGTGCTTAGGACCCTGCAAATCAAATAGATCTATGATTATCTAAAAGAAAGTTACTTTAATTTAAAATTTAAAATTTTCATGATTTTTTAACCATATCTCATCAAATCTCAGATACTATAGATTGTGTCTCACACTTCCATTTTAGCTAATACTGAAGAAAGAAAGAATGCTGCTAATTAACTATGACCCAATGCCTTCTTATCTCAGTGACTGTAAGATGAAGTCCTGATTTTTGGTATGTTGATATGTGAAAAGAGGGCATTTTAGATTTGATAAAATATGGGATTTTCCATGGTTTATTTTTATAGTTATCTTTGTGGAAATATATTGTTTTTAATGTTGTGTAGTGATAGAATCTTTTCAAGATATTTCATTGAAGAACAAAAGTGATTTGAACTTATTTGAGATGACTGTATTAGTCTGAATGGGGTCCTGGCCCTTCAGCCTCTCTCAGTTGCCCAGAAGGATCTTTCTGGGGTCAGGTGCACAGAGGCTCACTCCCCATTGGTGCCCACACTGAAGGTACTCTGGATTCTTGCTTCAAGATGGAAGGGGGAGGGGTTAGCCACCAACTGAACATCTGCTCAAGGATGCCCACACGTCAGGTACATCCTGATTGCTGGGAACCTGGCAGTCCCACAGGCATCATACAAACCTTCAGGTGTCACACAGTCTGGTACAGGAGGCTGACACATACATACAAGCATAACAAAAAGAAATGGAAAGGCGCTGCAGTATGTGGCTATGAGAATGGAACTCTGGATCCAGATGGCTTTCATTTGAATCCTGGCTTCATGATTTCCCAGCTGTGTTACCACTGGCAGGTTACTAAACCTGTTTCTCAGGTGCCTCATTTGTAAAATGGAGAAAACAACTTTATCTATCTCATTAGATTGTTGTAAGGCGTATTACATGAGTTAATATTTGTAAAGAATTTATTAAAATTTTTTAATGTTTATTTTTGAGACAGAGAGAGAGAGAGAGAGAGAGAGAGAGAGAGAGAGAGAGAAAGAGAAGCAGAGCATAAACTGGGGAGGGGCAGAGATGGAGGCACAGAATCGGAAGGAGGCTCCAGGCTGTCAGCACAGAGCCCAATGTGGGGCTCAAACCCACAAGCCGTGAGATCATGAACTGAGCTGAAGTCGGATGCTTAACCGACTGAGCCACCCAAGCGCCTCTTTATTTGTAAAGAATATAGAACAGGTTCTGACATATAATAAATGTTCAATAAATGCTTAATATCTTAAGCATTGAATTACAATTACAGCCCATGGAAGTTCAAGGGACGCAGGGGAAGAAGACATAATGGTAAAGCAAAGATGGTAATAGCACTACCCTCCAAAGTTTATTGTATATATTTCCTTTCATCTTTCTTTTTTTTATAATTTTTTAACGTTTATTCATTTTTTGAGAGACAGAGACAGAGCATGAGCGGGAAAGGGGCAGAGAGAGGGAGACACAGACTCCAAAGCAGGCTCTAGCCTCCGAGCTGTCAGCACAGAGCCCGACGGGGAGCTCGAACTCACCAACTGCGAGATCGTGACCTGAGCCGAAGTCGGACGCTCAACCGACTGAGCCACACAGGCGCCCCTCCTTTCATCTTTCTTAAAGTGTGGTCCTAGGGTTAAGACCCCATCCTTTCGCAGGAAACCTTTCCCCTCCTCTGTTCTGGATGGCACTCCTGTTAATATGGCCCCAGGCTCCAAGATTTCCTTGTGGCTCCCAAGGGGCTCTTCCCAAACGATCATGGAACCCCCTTTCCCTGCCATGCAAAGGCCAGCTGAATGTCAGGGCCTCACTCTGGGCCCCATGAAGGTGGACCCATGAGCCCTGACTCCCCACAGACTATTAGGATCTGGGGATTCTTACCTTCTCAACGTCATTCTGGATGAGCCTATTACTGTATCTTCATTCAAATAATAAAAGTAAATGTCAGCCCATTGCATATGTGAATGAATGACTAAAGCTAAAAGTGATGGCTCATTCTCTCCCAGGCCAGAGCCAGTCCTTCCTAAGGCCACTCATCTGGGACAGTCCTGAGAGTGATATGGAGTCAGAACTGAGGTAAGCAAAGCCCAGCCCCCATTCCTTCAACAGGGATCAGGCACTAGCCTCTTGGAGTTGCGTCCTTTTTCGGCCCAAGTGCACATTCTACCTGTTTTTCCCTGTAGAAGGCGCTCCCACTCGCCCTTGCAGGTACATACATTCTGTATCATGTCCAGATCTGTGATATAACATGAACCCCAGTCATTAATGTTACTCTGCAAATCATTGGCTATAAGCGGTCATTTAGAGTATCCCCCCCCGCCCAGTTTGTTCGTACCATCCTTGTGCACACGTGTGTTTCTTTGGCACATAATCTTACAAGTGGAATTGCTGAGTCAAAGGAGTCACTCACTGAACAAACACCTAAAGAGTGGCTAATAAATGATGGACCCTGCTGTAGGCACTGGGGAGACATCAAGGAACTAAAAGTCCCATGTTCCTGCTTTGGTGGAACTGACATTGCAGTGGAGGAGGTTTCCAGTTTGTATCTTCACAGACGTTGCCTCAATGCTGTCCAATTACCGACATCTTCAGCCCTCTCCTGGATTGGGAACTTTGAGGCAAGGAGATGGGTCCCTTGGCCTTTGCTCTCCGCAAAATCTTCCGGTTTAGGGCCTGGGACGGTCCATTTGGGGGACGTCCGGGTGGAGTATGTGTTGAAGGCGGAGGAGACGGGGGATGGAAGGGTCCACTGGGGAGTGGGAAGAGGAAGAGAAATGGTTTACAGGGTATTTCCATAGATACCTCCTTGGTCATGCCACTAGGGGGCTTGCAGGAAATAAGGATAAATAATACAAAATGGGACCGTCCTCCCAAGATATACCCTTATCAGGAGGTAGAGATGGAACAGTCGGCTCTGGGAGGTACCACTGGGTAGGGGGCGTCTATTTTGGAACAAACCATTGTGTGGGCTGCGGAGGCCATAAGGGCTGCTACCACCCCCGTGCAAGGGGTTTCTGCCCAAGCCCCCGATGGAGGCAGGAGTGGCACTACCTTCACCGTCCGCAGCCCCTGCCCATCCTCCCGGTTCCCATCCAAGTCCCAGGTAAGCACCCGCTATAGGACTGAGAACTCCACCTTTCCCAGGTTTCAGTCACAGCTTCTTCTTCAGCTCCACCCATTTTGGTTCTTTGATTTTAAATCAGTGGCTTGCGGGGGCAGGGCCAAGCGATTGGATCGGGGAGAAGGGAGTGGGCCTCAAGGCTTGTTTTGGGATCTGATTGGTAAACGCAAGCTCTCACCAATCTCAGGCTTTTCCTGTGCGCAGAAGGGGCGTGAGCCCTGTCCTCGATCGCGCGCCGAGCTCCTATTGGCCGCTGGTTTGGCGCAGGCGCAGTGGTTGCTTGGCTAGAGTTCCGGGATGTGGCGGTGAGGCTTTCGTGATGTGAACAGGTTTGGATTCGGTCTCCGTGCCTCAGTGTTAACTTGTCAGAGGGGTTGAAGATGGTACTCCTGTAGTAAAATTCACAGATCGCTGCTCGTAGGCATGTTCTGCCTTTTTAGTGCACCGGCGTTGGGGGCTGACACCTCGTGTGTGCCCCTTTCATCCTAAACTCAAGTCGCAAGCCCAGCAGATGCCCCTGTCTCCTCGCCTTTATTCTTGCAGTGCAACCATTCATTCATTCTCTCCATTGCTAAAATTTGAATCTTCGGGTTTGGGATTTAGGGACATTTCACAGAAGTCACTTTATTAAGCAGAAATCCTGCATGGTGAATGGCCCCTGACCCCAGGACCACAGAACAGGGCTCCTTACAAGCCCAGTCTCCCAGCAGGTGGTGCTTTTGCGATCAAATATTTTCCCATGTGCGTTTTCTTCTGGCTGTTAATTCCAGAAATACGTTAAGGACCCAGAGCCAGGATTATGTGGAAACCGTACTGCAATCTAATTTTAAAATGCAGCATAAATCTTCATCTAAATGCAACAGGAAACACTTGTGCTCACAACATTATATTTCCAACATTTCCTCTTGTGATGCATAGTAAAATGGGGGAAGCTACGTAGTCAAAAACTAAAAGTAAACGTGAAAGTATGGGAGGAAAAAGCAAACCCTAAAACTGAGCGCAAGCACACACAAATGAACCTAACTCTTGATCAAACTGATAACCCATGGAGAAAGTATTCTTCCTGATAACTTTCTCTGGCTGTGTTAATATGGGTCATGACACAGAGGAAGGGCTCCATCTGCCCGGGGTTCAATATTCAACTTTCCTTTCTGTCAAGATTTCTGAATGCTTCCTATTTGTTTTAATCAGGATCCTGCCGTTTACCTGAAGCCGGTTTTTCTAGGACAAGGGCAGACTGGAAATACAGTCTATTTAAGTCAGTTACTTATCAGAAAGTGCCTTGGGATTCAAGAGTCAGAACTCGAAGAACTTGGTAAGAAGGGGGCTGGAGCAGACTTACTCTCCACTCAGGTTCCCTCACCATTCCAGCCCCTGGAGTAGCCCAGGTCACTCTAGCCGCTGAGGGCCATAACCTCAGTGTGGTGCTTGTCATGAACCATTGTGAATATACATGTTTGCTGTTTCTTAGAATCCCATTCTGATTTCTCTGTATCAAAGTGACTGCTGAAAAGCCATTATTTGTGTAATTGCCTTTATTTATGACTGTCTGAGGAGTCCCCACATTATATTCTTCTGGAGAATGCATAAGAATGGGACTGTTTATATTGCTATGAGCAGCTTTTAATAGCCTGGTTTATTGGATTAATGAGTCACTTACTTTGCACGTGTCTAATGGGACGTGACCCACGGGTAATGAAGAATGGGTCACTTTTGGTAGGCAGGGGAGTTTTATGGGGGACAAGATCCTGGAGGTTTGCTGGGGGCCCAGGTCACAGTGAAAGGTCACATGGTTAATGGAGGAGGAGGTGGAGGGTGCACGGGGGTGGGTGCCAAAAGGGAGAAGGGAAGACCCAGAAGGAGCACAAGGTATTTTACAATGTTACTGAGGTGTTCTCTTTCCTTTACATTCTTCCGAGTAGTTTTCCCTCTACACATGCCTCCCCATGTTCCCAAGGAAAGGAACCAAGAAAATAAGTTTTGCTTGAGATAACAGTAAAGATATCAATTGACCTCACACAGCTCTTATTACAGAGCTGATTATTTGTCCTATCCAGGGGCTCTTGCTTGTAACGTTCCTATACTGCCTGTGAAATCTCTGTTAAAGTAGTTTTCAAAAAGTATAGAATGAAGGCAGGTGTCCCATGGTGCATTCTCTGGAGACAGTTGGTGGTAAGATATTTATTAAGGACCAACACCTGTGAAAGGAAGGGGACAGAAATGGAGCTGGGCAGAGGCAGAGGTAGAACCACAATGGAGAGCCCAACGAAGTCTTGGCCCGCCAGGCCAGGTGGAAACTTTGGAGTAAGTGTCTTGGTCACCTCCGGCTGCTATAACAAGTGATCATAGACTGGGTAGCTTAAGCAACAATATTTATTTCTCAGAGTTCCAGAAGCTGGAAGTCCCAGAGTAGAGTGCCAGCATGGTCAGATTCTTGTGAGAACTGTCTTCTGGGTCGTAGACTGCCGACTTCTCCTTGTACCCTCACATGGCAGAAAGAGTGTGAGCTAGGTGTTTGGCCTCTTTTATAAGAGCACTGATCCCACTCATGAGGGCTCCACCCTCGTTATCTATTTACCTCCCACAGGCCTACTACCTCCAAATACCATCACATTGGGATTAGGGTTTCAATATATGAATTCTGAGGGACTAAGAGGTACATACTTCCAGCTATAAAATGAATAAGCCAGGGGATAAAAAGTACAGCATAGGGAATGTAGTCAACAATATTGTAATAACTTTGCGTGGTGACACATGGTAGATACACTTATCATGGTGAGCCTTGTGTAATGTATAGAATTATTGATTCACTATGTGGTACACCTGAAACTAATATAACACTGTATGTCACCTATACTTCAATTAAAAAATCGGGTGATGGGGGTGTGGTTGGCTCCGTCGGTTAAAGCATCCAACTCTTAAAAATTTTTTTAGTGTTGGGGCGCCTGGGTGGCGCAGTCGGTTAAGCGTCCGACTTCAGCCAGGTCACGATCTCGCGGTCCGCGAGTTCGAGCCCCGCGTCGGGCTCTGGGCTGATGGCTCAGAGCCTGGAGCCTGTTTCCGATTCTGTGTCTCCCTCTCTCTCTGCCCCTCCCCCGTTCATGCTCTGTCTCTCTCTGTCCCAAAAATAAACGTTGAAAAAAAAATTAAAAAAAAAATTTATAAAAAAAAATTTTTTTAGTGTTTATTTTTAAGAGAGAGAGAGAGAGAGAGCACGCACGAGCAGAGATGGGGCAGAGAGAGAGGGAGATATAGAATCTGAAGCAGGCTCCAGGCTCTGAGCTGTCAGCACAGAGCCATGTGGGGCTCCAACTTACGAGCCTTGAGATCATGACCTGAGCCGAAGTTGGATGCCCAACCGACTGAGCCACCCAGGCACCCGCTACTTCTTATATTTATTTATTTTGGGGAGAGCACAAGTGGAGGAGGGGCAGGGAGAGGGAGACAGAGGATTGGAAGTGGGCTCTGTGCTGACAGGCTGACTGCAGCGGGCCCGATGTAGGGCTCAAACTCATGAACCACAAGATGACTTGAGCCAAAGTTGGATGCTCAACTGACTGAGCCATCCAGGTGTCCCTAAAGCATCCAACTCTTTATTTTGATTCATGCCATGATCTCATGGTCATAAGATCAAGCCCTGCATGGGGCTCTGCACTGACATTCAGGAGCCTGCTTGGGATTCTCTCTCTCCCTCTGTTTCTGCCCCCCACCTCTCTCTCTCTCTCTCTCTCTCTCTCAAAATAAATAAATAAATAAACTTAAAAAAATCAGGTGGTGTTAGCCCTACAACTTAGTTCTTTTTCAAAGCTCTTTTGGCTATTTTCAGTCCTTAGCACTTCCAGATGAATTTTAGATTTTGCTTGTCAGTTTCTATAAAAAAACAAGATGAGACAAAACCAGCAAACCCAAAAGCCAAAAGTTAACACATCCTGCTGGGATTTTGACTGGATTGTGTTGAATGTATAGACCATTCTGGGTAGAATTGATATCTTACCAATATTGAGTCTTCTGATCTATAAACAAAGTATACATGTCTGTTTATTTATGTCTTTAATTTTTCTCAGCAATGTTTTGTAGTTTTCTGTGTGCAAGTGTTACATACCTTTTGTCAGTATGTCAGTATGTCAATATTTCATATTTTTGATGCTACTGTAAGTGGAATTGTTTTCTTAATTTCATTTTCAGATTTGCAGGCTAGAACCTCCAGTGCTGTATTTTTTTAATATTTATTTTGTTTCGGAGAGACAGAGAGACAGACAGAGTGTGCACGGGGGAGCGGCAGAGAGAGAGAGGGAGACACAGAATCCGAAGCAGGCTCCAGGCTCTGAGCTGTCTACACAGAACCAGATGCAGGGCTTGCACTCACAAACTGAGATCATGGCCTGAGCCGAAGTTGGATGCTTAACTGACTGAGCCACGCAGGAGCCTCTCCAGTGCAGTATTTAATAGAAGTGGTAAGAGTAGAAATCCCTGTCTTGTTTCTGATGTCATGGAGAAAGCATTCAGTCTTTCACCATTAAGTATGGTGTTAGCTGTGATTTTCCATAGATGTCTATTATCAGGTTGAGGAATTTTTATTCTGTTCCTTGTTTGCTGAGAGTTTTTGTTAGAAATCAGTGTTGACGTTTTTAAAATGCTTTTTTCTGACTCTATTGAAATGATCATATCATTTTTTTCCTTTTCATTTGTTAACATGGTGAAATAACATTGGTTTTCAAATGTTAAACCAGCCCTACATTCCTGGAATAGACCCTAGCTCTCATGATGTATTATCCTTTTAAGATATTGTATTATTTTAAAGTTTATTTTGGGAGAAAGAGTGAGTACATGAAGGGGCAGAGAGAGAGAGAGAGAGAGAGAGAGAGAGAATTCCAAGCAGGTTCCACACCATGTGGGACTTGAGATCATGACCTGAGCTGAAGTCAGATGCTTAACTGATCCACCCAGGCACCCCAATATATTGTTTTATTTGGTGTGCTAAAATTTTGTTTAAAATTTTGTGTCTATGATTATAAAACATTGGTCTGTAATTTTCTTTTCAAATGTCTTTTTTAAAAAAAGTTTATTTATTTATTTTGAAGTGGGGGGAGCAAGGGCAGAGAGAGAGAGAGAGAGAGAGAGAGAGAGAGAGAGAGAGAGAGAGAATCCCAAGCAGGCTCTGCACTGTCAACCCAGAGCGTGATGTGGGGCTCAAACTCAAACCGTGAGATCATGGCCTGAGCTGAAATCAAGAGTTGGATGCTTAACTGACTGAACTGCCCAGGTGCCCACTCTTTTTGAATGTATTTGTCTGATTTAAAAAAAATTTATTTATTTAAAATTAAGTTAGCATACTTTGTCAGATTTTTGTATCAGGGTATAAAGCTGGCCTCATAGAATGAGTTGGGAAGGATTTTTTCCTTTTTAGTGTTATGGAAGAATTTGTGTAGAATTGGTATTTTCCCCTTAAGTATTTGGTAGAATTCACCAGTGAGGCCATCTAATTATCTATTTCTTCTTGACTAAGCTTGGGTAATTTTTCTTTTGATGAATTTGTCCATTTCATGTCAGTTGTCAGATTTATTGGTGTAAAGTTGTTAACAATGTTTCCTTAATTATCCTCCTAATATGTGTCAAATCAGTGGTGATATCACCTCCATTCCCAATATTGGTCATTTGTGCTTCTCTCTCCGGTAATTCATTGCTGACTCTTGCCTCATGCCTGACTCACCCCAAACGAGGGGCTCGCAGCCAGCCCTGTAAACTGGACTGTGGATTATCTCCCTCTAGTCCTCTGTCTCGCTCTGAGCATCTTGGCACTTGGGAGTGTGAATGGAACAACCTGCTCTTCTTATGCTTCCTAAAATTAAACTCCTTCATATTTTCATCCCAGCTAGAGTATGGGCTCTCTTAAAGCAGGAAGAAGGGTTGACATCCCCCTTTTTTGTTACATCTCTCTTGGTGCAGTGTAATGCTGACCTGGGTACACAATAAGTACACGATGCATAAGTGAGGATTGATCGCTTCGTCCTATAATAAACATTTGGTTTCTTTTTAACATTTATGCATTTTTTTGAGAGACAGAGACAGTACGAGCAGGGGAGGGGCAGAGAGAGAGGGAGACACAGAATCCAAAGCAGGCTCCAGGCTCTGAGCTGTCAGCACAGAGCCCAATGATATACGGCTCAAACCCATGAACTGTGAGATCATGACCTGAGCTGAAGTTGGACACTCAACCGACTGAGCCACCCAGGCACCCCTGGTTTTTTTTTTTATATGACCCCGTAATGTCCAAGTTGAAGCTTTCTCCTTTAATATAAAGCGTCCTGTTTCACAGCAGTTGCAATGGGATTCATGAAGAATATTATGAAGTGTGAGTTGATTTAACTTAAGACATCATGGTTGCTGAATGACAGTCATAAAGTTAAAGGGAGTTTCAGAGATGACATATTTCACTTTGAAGGAGGATGCATGGGACAGCACAGGGAACCAGACTTTGCAGCTTTATGTAAGTTCAGTTGAGGAAGTTAAAAATTCAGCCTTACTCCTGAATATTTGAACTGGGCATTAGATTGTGTCCTAACCTCCATAGATATCCAGTTTCTGAGAAAACGAGTCTTTTTAAGGCAATGAGAAGACACCTGCGTGAAATCTGTTCCTGGATGCATTCAGGGACTCTGTTGAATCCTCAGGCTGGGGCTGGGCTGCTGTTATGGAGCCTGCAGTAAAACAGGAACTTCTGGTTCCAATTGCTTCTTACCAAAGCCTCAAAACATTTAAAGGAGGTGAGGTGCTAGCACCCAGAAGAAAAGAGCATTTGTGCAGGTTAGAGCATGGGACAGGACAAATAGCAGAATAGGCCGCCACAGAGGAAGGCATTGCTGGTCTCTCGGCGACATCCTGAAAGGCTAGATCCACCTGCAACATACTAGACACCTACTTGGTACAGTACAGTGGTGGGGAGGAAAAGATGTATCTGTCATGTTTTAGTCCCTCCAGGAGGGATAAACCATCCCAGGCAAGCATTCTGTAAGTCACCATTTGATCATTTCCACAACCAGGGCTTTGGGAGGACAGAACTGGTTGGTGCTTTTGAGCCAGTCCCTGAAATGAGTTCCCATGCAACATCTCAAAATAAGTAACCAGTCAAGTGGGACCGTAGTAACTTCCCCAAGGAGAGATATTGGGTGTACCAGATAACATGAGCCTAGCTAATTCACCATTAACAATTTCCCTGTTATTCAGGTATTCAGTGCAGGATTGTGCTAACTGCTTCTCAGGAATGCTCTTAATCCTCACAACATCCTTTGAAGAGGTAGGGGACATTATTACCCCTGTTTTACACATTAGGGACCTGAGGCACACAGAGGACATGTGACTTGCTTCCAGGTCACACTGCTAGCAGATGATGGGGCCAAGGCTCAAACTTCTCCATGTCCTGAAGCAACTGTCCTTCCTTAATAGTAAGGATCAGCTCTTAATAAGCACCTGGGCTCCATTACATTACCTAATTCATTTTATCATCACCGCAACACTATCAGGCATGTGTCATTATTTTCTCATTTTACAGAAAGAAAAACTGAGGCAAGAAAGGTGAGGTAACTTGCTCAAAGTTTCACAGCTAATAAATGAATTGGAATCTTGGCAGTCTAGTGATGGAGTCCAAGTTCTAAGCCCCATTCATGTAATGCCTCTCAAGGGTCACATTACATGAAATGTTTGCCCAGCATCAACTGCCTGCTCTGCAGCATAACCTGAGTGTTAAAATATGCCTTTGCCGAAGTGACCATGGGATTCCAACTCTGATGAGTTCTGCTGCAAATCACATTACTGGTTCATTTGCAGAGACAGGTCTAGAACCTTGCCTTTCTGATGGGGTAGGGTGGGGATAGCATGTAGAGAATAACACAAAGGCCCTAAAAAGGCCCCAGCTGTTCAAAAACCTCTCTCTCTTCTATCTCCAATGATACTCTTGGATTACTCAAAGATTACTCTTTGGATTAAAACCTGTCTCCCTAAAGATCATAACTGAAGAAGAAATATGGTGCCATATTTATTCTCTAGTTGACTGTGGTCAGCTTGCTGAATTGGCCCTGAGGGTATGGGACACAGAACAGGGCATTCTGGATGGGACGAGGGTAATGGGGAGGTTCTAGAAGGAAAGACAAGAGGGAGTGAGTAGGGCACTGGAAACTGAGCAGGAATAGTGAAAAGGGAGAGGAAATCTGATAAGAGAGGAAAGATGGTCCCCAAAGGAGGACAGATAAGAGGCCTCCAAATACTCATTGTTTCCTCCATCATCTCCCCATGGCCTGACCCTGATCTTAGGAAGCCCTCATGCCCAGGACTCAGCTAAACAGCTGGGGAGTGGAGAAACATCAGTGCCACATGGCATCAAGAGCCGGTTGTGGAATGAAACCATAAAACCACCTTCTTCCTTTGTGAAGGAATTTCAGGCATCATCAGCTGGTGGCTTGTTTTTTTTTAAATTTAATTTTTTATTTTAAAAAATTTACATCCAAATTAGCATATAGTGCAGCAATGATTTCAGGAATAGATTCCTTAGTGCCCCTTACCCATTTATCCCATACCCCCTCCACAACCCCTCCAGTAACCCTCAGTTTGTTCTCCATATTTATGAGTCTCTTCTGTTTTGCCCCCCTCCCTGTTTTCATATTATTTTTGTTTCCCTTCCCTTATGTTCATCTGTTTTGTCTCTTAAAGTCCTCATATGAGTGAAGTCAAATGATTTTTTTTTGTCTTTCTCTGACTAATTTCAGTTAGCATGTTACCCTCCAGTGCCATCCACGTAGTTGCAAATGGCAAGATTTCATTCTTTTTGATTGCCGAGTAATACTCTGTTGTATATATATATACCACATCTTCTTTATCCATTCATCCATCGATGGACATTTGGGCTCTTTCCATACTTTGGCTATTGTTGATAGTGCTGCTATAAACATTGGGGTGCATGTGTCCCTTCAAAATAGCATACCTGTATCCCTTGGATAAATGCCTAGTAGTGCCATTGCTGGGTCGTAGGGTATTTCTATTTTTAGTTTTTTGAGGAACCTCCATATTGTTTTCCAGAGTAGCTGCGCCAGCTTGCATTGCCATCAACAATGCAAAAGAGATCCTCTTTCTCCGCATCCTTGCCAACATCTGTTGTTGCCTGAGTTGTTAATGTTAGCCATTCTGACAGGTGTAAGGTGGTATCTCATTGTGGTTTTGATTTGTATTTCCCTGATGATAAGTGATGTTGAGCCTTTTTTCATGTGTCGGTTGGCCTTCTGGATGTCGTCTTTGGAGAAGTGTCTATTCATGTCTTTTGCCCATTTCTTCCCTGGATTCTTTGTTTTTTGGGTGTTGAGGTTGATAAGTTCTTTGTAGATTTTGGATACTAACCCTTTATCTGATATGTCATTTGCAAATATCTTCTCGTATTCTGTTGGTTGCCTTTTAGTTTTGCTGATTGTTTCCTTTGCTGTGCAGAAGCTTTTTATTTTGATGAGGTCCCAATAGTTCATTTTTGCTTTTGTTTCCCTTGCCTCCAGAGACGAGTTGAGTAAGAAGTTGCTGTGGGCAAGATCAAAGAGGTTTTTTTCTGTTTTCTCCTCAAGGATTTTGATGGCTTCCTGTCTTACATTGAGGTCTTTCATCCATTTTGAGTTTATTTTTGTGTATGGTGTAAGAAAGTGGTCCAAGTTCATTCTTCTGCATGTCGCTGTCCAGTTTTCTCAGAACCACTTGTTGAAGAGACTGTCTTTATTCCATTGGATATTCTGTCCTGCTTTGTCAAAGATTAGTTGGCTATACGTGTGTGGGTCCATTTCTGGGTTCTCTATTCTGTTCCATTGATCTGAGTGTCTGTTCTTGTGCCAGTACCATACTGTCTTGATTATTACAGCTTTGTAGTATAGCTTAAAGTGTGGGATTGTGATGCCTCCTGCTTTGGTTTTCTTTTTCAAGATCACTTTGGCTATTCGGGGTTCCATACAAATTTTAGGATTATTTGTTCTAGCTCTGTGAAAAATGCCAGTGTTATTTTCATAGGGATTGCATTGAATATGTAGATTGCTTTGGGTAGTATTGACATTTTAATAATATTTGTTCTTCCTATCCAGGAGCATGGAATCTTTTTTCCATTTTTTTTGTGTGTCTTCTTCAATTTCTTTCATAAGCATTCTATAGTTTTCAGTATATAGATTTTTCACCTCTTTGGTTAGATTAAAAAAAAATTTTTAACGTTTATTTATTACTGAGAGACAGAGAGACACAGAGCATGAGCAGGGGAGGGGTAGAGAGAGGGGAGACACAGAATCTGAAGTAGGCTCCAGGATCTGAGCTGTCAGCACACAGCCTGACGCAGGGCTCGAACTCATGAACTGTGAGAACATGACCTGAGCCGAAGTCGGTTGCCCAGCCAACTGAGCCACCCAGGCGCCCCTGGTTAGATTTATTCCTAGGTATTTTATTTTATTTATTTTTTTGTGTGTGCAACTGGAAATGGGATCGATTCCTTGATTTCTCTTTCTGTCGCTTCATTGTTGGTGTATAGGAATGCAACCGATTTCTGTGCATTGATTTTATATCCTGCAACTTTGCTGAATTCATGAATCAATTCTAGCAGTGTTTTGGTGGAATCTTTTGGGTTTTCCATATAGAGTATCATGTCATCTGCAAAGAGTGAAAGTTTGACCTCCTCCTGGCTGATTTGGATGCCTTTTATTTCTTTGTGTTGTCTGATTGCAGAGGCTAAGACTTCTAATACTATGTTGAATAACAGTGGCAAGAGTGGACATCCCTGTCTTGTTCCTGACCTTAGGGGGAAAGCTCTCAGTTTTTCCCCATTGAGGATGATGTTAGCATTGGGTCGTTCATATATGGCTTTTATGATCTCGAGGTATGCTCCTTCTCTCCCTACTTTCTTGAGGGTTTTTATCAAGAAAGGATGCTGTATTTTGTCAAATGCTTTCTCTGCATCTATTGAGAGGATCATATGGTTCTTGTCCTTTCTTTTACTGATGTGATGAATCACGTTAATTGTTTTGCAGATATTGAACCAGCCCTGCATCCCAGGTGTAAATCCCACTTGGTCGTGGTGAGTAATTTTTTTAATGTATTGTTGGAGCCGGTTAGCTAATATCTTGTTGAGGATTTTTGCATCCATGTTCATCAGGAAAATTGTCTATAGTTCTCCTTTTTAGTGGTGTCTCTGTCTGGTTTTGGAATCAAGGTAATGCTGGCCTCATAGAAAGAGTTTGGAATTTTCCTTCTGTTTCTATTTTTTGGAACAGCTTCAAGAGAATAGGTGTTAACTCTTCCTTAAATGTTTGGTAGAATTCCTTTGGAAAGCCATCTGGCCCTGGACTCTTGTTTTTTGGCAGATTTTTGATTAGTTTGATTTCCTTACTGGTTATGGGTCTGTTCATTTTTCTATTTCTTCCTGTTTCAGTTTTGGTAGTGTATATGTTTGTAGGAATTTGTCCATTTCTTCCAGATTGCCCATTTTATTGGCATATAATTGCTTGTAATATTATTATTGTTTTTATTTCTGCTGTGTTGGTTGTGATCTGTCCTCTTTCATTCTTGATTTTGCTTATTTGGGTCCTTTCCTGTTTCTTTTTTTAATTTTATTTTATTATTTTTTTTTTCAACGTTTATTTATTTTTGGGACAGAGAGAGACAGAGCATGAACGGGGGAGGGGCAGAGAGAGAGGGAGACACAGAATCGGAAACAGGCTCCAGGCTCTGAGCCATCAGCCCAGAGCCCTACGCGGGGCTCGAACTCACGGACCGCGAGATCGTGACCTGGCTGAAGTCGGACGCTTAACCGACTGCGCCACCCAGGCGCCCCTTCCTGTTTCTTTTTGATCAAAGTGGCTAGTGGTTTATCAATTTTGTTAATTCTTTCAAAGAACCAGCTTCTGGTTTCATTGAGCTTGGGGTTTTTGCAAGGGGAGTGGCAATTTGGCGCTGGCTTCTGGAGGTCTCACAAACTCCGCAGGCAAAAAGCTCACTCTGCTGGATGCCCAGAAGTCTGGCTTTTCTCAACACCAGAAGTGGCAACAAAACGGAATGGATTTCTGACTTTAGTTGCTGCTGTTTGCAGCCCATACCCACATCCCATACTGTTGTGAATATGGATCAGGTGATGTGCGTTTCAGTGGCATTTGTTAGCAACAGCGGCACTAGGACATCAGCCTTTGCAGTGTTATAGGTCTTGTTCCACTTCATGAGTTGCTTGGGGATGAGGGTTTCTGTCTTTAGACGGAGGGACCCCAGACCAACATGCCATTTATAGATATTCATGTCCAGATGCAGAGGGAAAGGCACCATCCCACCTGACCTCATCTCGGTGGAGCTGCCCTTGAGACCCTGTGCCTGGGCCCCAGTGCTCCAACTCTGATGTCTGGCTGAGCCCCATGCAAATATACAGACCCCAGCTGGGAGTGGGGCCCCTCAAATTCTCCATCTTCCCATGGAACTCTTTGAAGCAGAGTTGAGAACTATATATTTGCCAGATCCTCAGTGGCTTCAGTAGTGTCACCATCTGAGACCACTGTTCGTTTTTCTGCTATTTCTCAACCTCCTGGATAAAATTTATGGAATATATCTGAAGGTCAATTTTATTTATTTATTTATTTGTTTGTTTGTTTGTTTGTTTATCTATTTATTCAAAATGTTTATTTCTTGAGAGAGAGAGAGAGAGAGAGAGAGAGAGAGCGAGCCTGAGCAGGGGAGGGGCAGAGAGAGAGAGAGAAGGAAACACAGAATCCGAAGCAGGCTCCAGGCTCTGAGCTGTCAGCACAGACCCTGATGAGGGGCTGGAACCACCACGATTGCAAGATCATGACCTGAGCCGAAGTTTGATGCTCAACCGACTGAGCCACCCAGGCACCTCTGAAGCTCAGTTTTAAGTAAGACACCTGGGCTGTTATCCAGGTGATGCAAGTGAGAGATGGCCTTCTAGGTATGCCTTGGATACTGTGGTTACTGTTCAGTTACCCACTTCAGCTCTTCATGAGCCTCTTGTAATGCCTTGATTACTGGGGATCTGGGGGCACGGTACTGAGTAGGCTGGAGGTGCAGGGGCTTGGGAACAGATTTGGGGTTCAGAAGAGAGTAATGTGAACCCACTGAACCAGCAAAAGGGGAAATTATCCCAAGCCTCAACTCAAGGTTTACTTCAGTTTTATTAAGCCACAGCAATGTCTACTAGAGTTCACTCTTGCTATGTAAATACAGATTAAATGTTGTTTTTTCAGTTATGTAAAAGTTTAGAACAATGTATTTTTAGGACATAATCTTGCTTTACCATTCCTGTAAGTTGCAAGTTTGACTTCCCTTTGGAAATTGCACAGTGCTCTTAAAAAATATATTGTAATCTTAAATTTTGTAACCACCTGTGTTATAATTGACATTCAATAAATTGCACATATTTAAAGTCTAGGTGATTTTATGAGTTTTGGCATATGCATACACCTGCAAAACCATCCCCATGATCCAGACAGTGAACATATGCATCACCCCCAACAGTTTTCTGCTGCCCCTTGGGAATCCCTGCCTCCCACCCACCCTTTCCACCAACCATCCCATTTCTAGGCAACCACTGTCTGCTTTCTGTGTGTATTTCCTAGAATTTTATATAAATGGAATCATACTGTATATATTTTTTCTCGTCTGGCTTCACTCACTCAGCATAATTACTTTTAGATTTATCCATGTTGTTGCTTTGATGTGTTAATTGCATAGCCCCATCTAGCAAGTCTTAAGTTTCCAATTTTACACTTTCATTCCTTCCTTCCGCTGAAGGCTCTGACAACTTTTACAATACACACACCCTTGGGAAAGGTAAAATTTAGGCATTATCAACCATCCAGGTGAAGATCTTGTCAGAACCTTTTTCAGAGAATTGGTTTTGTTAGAGGTGTGATAGAGGTAAGGTGAAAAGAATAAGTCTCCTAGCAAAAGAGACATGTCCCTGAGGGAAACCAACAAAGCAGGCAAGGGAGGCTCTGACTCCTGAAAACAAGTGTTTCCAGCCCCGCAAAGTTGTATGTGTCTGCGAAGCACAATAAAAGGAAGCACAATAAAACAAGGTACGCCCATAGAGAGAGCTGGCTCCATACAGGGCTTTACTCAGTTAACTTTAGCTTGCCTGTCACAAAATTTTTCCATAGGCACTTGCCCTCATGTAGTTACTGTGAATACTTGCCTAGCCTCACCAGATCCCCTAACTTTATAATGCATCTTTTGTATAAATATATTTTGATAAATAAACTTGCTGGGTCATGTATGCATTTCATGTAAGGTCTCTTTTTAAAGCATGGATTTAAATTTTCTAGACTATAAAATATGGATGTTTCTTCACCTTCTAAATTAGGTACTTTATTTACAATGTTAAGATAGCCCCTGTCCATTTTGTAGAACCATAACTATCATTAAAAATTGCTGCATAAATATTTTCAAGAGCTCTGACTATAATCCTGAAGTGGTTTCTAACCATTGTGAGAGGGAGGAGCTGATCACTGCTATAAACACGAATTCATGCATCCTAGCGGCCACTTTAGCCCTGAGAGACCAGTTCCAAAAGATGTGAAGCAACTCCTGAGTCCCATGGGTATATGGGGGTGAGGGTGGGTAGCAAATACCATAAAAAAACAACAACAAACCTCGATGAAAGTATTAGAACAGTCTTTTTTTTTTTCAAGAACAGTCATTTTTATTTCATTTCATTTCATTTCATTTCATTTCATTTCATTATTTATTGAGAGAGAGAAAGAGGGGGGGGGGGAGAGAGAGAGAGAGAGAGAGAGAGAGAGAGAGAGAGAGAGAGAGAGTGAGTCCCAGGCAGACTCCATGCTTAGCACAGAGCCCAACACAGGGTTCAATCTCATGACCCTGGGATCATGACCTGAGCCAAAATCAAGAGTCAGACGCTCAACCAACTGAGCCACCCAGGTGCCCCTCATTTCTATTTTAAAGCACTTACCCTTGGGGCGCCTGTGTGGCGCAGTCGGTTAAGCATCCGACTTCAGCCAGGTCACGATCTCGCGGTCCGTGAGTTCGAGCCCCGCGTCGGGCTCTGGGCTGATGGCTCAGAGCCTGGAGCCTGTTTCCGATTCTGTGTCTCCCTCTCTCTCTGCCCCTCCCCCGTTCATGCTCTGTCTCTCTCTGTCCCAAAAATAAATAAACGTTGAAAAAAAAATAAAGCACTTACCCTTGATCAGGGTGTCTTAGCCAAGGCTCTGTTGACATCTTGGGCAAGATTTTTCTTTGTTGTGGGGCCTGTACTGTGCCTTGTAGGGTGTTTAGTAGCTTCCCCGACCTCTACCCACTAGATGCCAGTAACACCTCCCTCGTTGTGACAGTCAAAAATGTCTCTAGATATTGAATATCCCCTGGGGGACAGGATATTGCTGTCTGTTGAGAACCATTGCCTTATAGTGAAAGATTCTAAAATTTTAAATTTGAAAATAAAAAAGAGCTTTATTGAGATGTAATGCATAGACCCCACAGTTAGCCTTTTAAAAGTGGTTTTTAGGGGTGCCTGGGTGGCTCAGTTGGTTAAGTGTTTGACTTCGGCTCAGGTCATGATCTCATGATCCATTAGTTTGAGCCCCATGTCAGGCTCTGTGCTGACAATTCAGAGCCTGGAACCTGCTTAAGATTCTGTGTCTCCCTCTCTCTCTCTGCCCCTCCCCTGCTCATGCTCTCTCTCCCTCAAAAATAAATAAAACATTAAAAAAATGTAAAAGTGGTTTTTAAATGTCTTTACAAGGTCAAGCAGCCGCTACCACAGTCTAATGTTAGAACAGTTTTGACCCCCCTAAAAGAAACCTCATGCCCATTAAAAGTCAGCCCTTATTCCTCACCACCCCAGGCAGCCACTAATCTATTTTCTGTTTCTATGGATTTGCCTATTCTGGACATTTCATTTAAGTGAAATCATACAATATGTGATTTTTGTGACTGGTTTCTCTCATGTAGCATAATGCTTTCAAGATTCACCGGCTTTTTAGCATGTATCAGGACTTCATTCCTTTTTAAGGATGAATAATATTCCATTTCACTGGTAAACCACATTTTGTTTATCCATTCATTCATCAGTTGATGGACATTTGGCTTACGTCTACCTTTTGGCTATTATTAATAGGCTGCTATGCACATTTGTGCATGGACTTTTGTGTGGACATCTATTTTCATTTCTCTTGAATGAAAGGGATGGAATTACTGGGTCATATAAAACACCTTTAAAACAGTAAATTCTTTTTTTCAAGATATATCTTAAGGCAAACCCAAAATACAAGATAAATTGAAATTCAGTGTTTGAAGGGAGGTTAGCTGGAGCTCCAGAACCCTGCCCAGGATGCCCCTTGACAACCCTGGTGGCCCTGAGATGTCTCCACAGAGCATGGGTGGGGCAGAGAGGAGGTACAGGGCAGGGTTCCCGGGGACACAGCCTGCATTTCTGTGCTTCAGAGACTTACAGAACCTTCCAACAAATTAAAAAAAAAAAGAATGATTAGCAACTAAGCTCACAACTTTCATCAAGAAGGAGAAAAGCAGGGGTGCCTAGTTGGCTCAGTTGGTTAAACGTCTGACTCTTGGTTTCAGCTCAGGTTATGATCTCACAGTTCGTGAGTTCAAGCCCTGAGTTGGGCTCTGTGCTGGCAGTGTGGAGCCTGCTTGGGATTATCTCTCTCCCTCTCTCTCTGCTCCTACCACCCCTCTCAAAATAAATAAATGCATTTAAAAAAAAAGAGAAAATTAGTCTCTTCCTCCATGCTGCCTGTGGAGGTGGCAGCTATCTCCTACTCAGCATCATGGCCACCCTTAGAACCCTTGTGAAGCCCAAGAGCATTAAAAAGAGGACCAAGAGGGGCGCCTGGGTGGCTTGGTCGGTTAAGCGTCCGACTTCGGCTCAGGTCATGATCTCATGGTTCCTGAGTTCGAGCCCCGCGTCAGGCTCTGTGCTGACAGCTCAGAGCCTGGAGCCTGTTTCGGATTCTGTGTCTTCCTCTCTCTCTGCCCCTCGCCTGTTCATGCTCTGTCTCTCTCTGTCTCAAAAATAAATAAACGTTTAAAAAAAAAAGAGGACCAAGAATTTCATTCAGCACCAGTCAGACCAATATGTGAAAATTATGTGCAACTGGCAGAAACCAGAGGCATTGACAATAGGGTGCACAGAAGATTCAAGGGCCAGATCTTGATGCCCAATATTGGTTATGGGACCAACAAGAAAACAAAGACTATGTTGTCCAGTGGCTTCTGGAAGTTTCTAGTCCACAATGTCAAGGAGCTTGAAGTGCTGCTGATACGCAACAAATCTTACTGTGCTGAGACTGCTCACAATGTCTCCTTCAAGAAGAGGCAAAGCCATTGTGGAAAGAGCAGCCCAGTTGGCCATCAGAGTCACCGAGCCCAATGCTAGGCTGTACAGCAAAGAAAATGAATAGACAGCTTATGTGCATATTCTATTTGTGTTAATAAAACCATAAAACTGAAAAAAGAAGGAGAAAACAGTTTGGCAATCACTGTGTGCTTGTTTGTGTCTAGGATACCTCCATGTTTAGTCTCCCATATTAAAGCTTTATTCTTCATCTCCTCCAGGCCCCATGTCTTGGCTTGCAATGTGTTTCCAGTTTGCTGTTTCCTGCCCAGGTCCAGTTCTACCATCTGGATCTCTACTTTTATTTCCTCACTCCATAATAATCACAGGTCCTTAATTGGTCCCTCGGCAGTCTCCTTCTAGTTTTTCCTTCTCTGGCCTATCTAGTCTGCCCCAGCAAGGCGAGGCTTTGGAACAGCATTGCTGTGATTTGGTCTCCACCTTTTGGTCAACGACATGAATTCAAGTTAGTTCTGTTCTATTCTATTCTATTCTATTCTATTCTATTCTATTCTATTCATTTATTTGTTTATTTATCATGCCCAGAATTTACTGTGCTGGGAATTCTGGAAGGGTTCCAGATATACATCAGAGTCCCTGTCTTTCATTTGGACAGATAAGGCAGTTACAGTAGTATGTGGTAAGAGCCATTGGAATGGCACAAACACAAAAATAGTTAGTGATCTTTTCTGGTGGGTGAGATTGTAGATGACTTTGCGAATGGGATAGCACTGAAGAACTGGTAGGAATTCTTTATATGGAGATGTCAGTAGTAGGGCATCTGGTGGAGAGGATGGCATGAACGAGGGGATGGAAATAGGAAAGCACAGGTGATATAAGAGTCAAATAATTGAAGTAGATGAGTAATGGAAGATCAAGTAGCGCAGTTATGTAGACCAAAGAGAGTGGAAGGCTTTGAAAGCCAGGCCCAGGGGTTTGAAGTTTATGTAGTGGACATTGTAAAACAAGTGATGTGGGGTTTCTCTGCTATTTGTAGTTTTCCTGACCTATTGTTAAGAGATGCTATGATGCAGTTGAAAGGGTTTTGATGCAAGGCTTTGGGGAATCCATGAACTTCTGTCTTGAACTCTTTATGATTTCTTCCAGTTGCTTTATCTCTTTGGGCTGGGATTTCCTTGTCAATGAATCAAGGTGTATGGAACAAAATGATCTTCCAGCATCTCTCCTCCTGATTTTAAGCAGGGACCAAGAAGCCCTGATGCTATTTGAAGAATTAGGATGTTGGGCTAAGGGCTGTGGAAAGATGGCAAAGATCATTTGTGGGATTTCCATGGAAAAATGAGTCCTATTTGGAAACACTGGAAAATAAGAAAATATTTGTTTATAATCAACCCAACTTTCCTCTTGCACCTATTTTTCCCTTTAGTGGCTTCCTTCCCACATTTAGTATAGAAGATTATAAAATTATTCAGAGATGAAGCACATGTGCTTTGCCTCATCTTTATATCCCTAGTGCATAGCACAGTGGCTGGCTCTTAGCCTCTCAGTAAGACTGCTATAATTTCTTCCAATTTCTATCAAAACCTGCTCTCCAGAAGGAAAAATGTAAGCAAATTCATACTAAGGTATAAATGGCTGATAAATATTTAAATTATGACATATATACTAATGGAAAAATTTCTTTTTTTAAATGTTTATTTTTGAAAGAGAGAGAGAGAGAGGGAGAGAGAGAGAGAATGAGCAGGAGAAGGGCAGAGACAGAGGGAAACACACAATCCAAAGCAGGCTCCAGGCTCCAAGCTGTCAGCACAGAGCCCAACGTGGGCCTCGAACCCATGAACTGTGAGATCATGACCTGAGCTGAAGTTGGATGCTCAACCGACTGAGCCACCCAGGCGCCCCTAGAAAATTTTCTTATAAGGAATGGGATAACCCTTTGCTAAAAACAAAATCCAGCTCTAATAGTGGCATACATAGAACTGAGGGAAGTTTCACAATGGTAGCAGTGACATTTCCAGCTGGGTTCCCAGTCACTATTATCCTTTTTTTTTTTTTCCTAAGCGGGCCCCTCAATTTCCACCTAGAGGCTAAATCTTGCCTTATTCTCTACAAATGATGTCTGTTCTCAGTGAAAATTTCAGGAGCTCTGTTTTAACATTCTGGGAGCTCAACATTGAGCTCTGCTTACTTCTAAATTGATTTCTTGGTCTTTATAGCCCATTTCACAGAACTGGGCTTTTGTCTTATTTCTTCAGCTTGGGTATTTGCCACAATGATGTATACCCTACCCTGGATGATCCCGGATTAGAGCTCTGTGCTTATCTCTTTCCTGTATGTCCTAATACCTTTCCCCACTGACTACCCATGGAATCAAGTTTTGGCTTCCATAGCCAGTCCAGTGCCCACAGTTTTGCCCCCTGTTGTAAGATGCACCTGAGGCTGACTGACAACTTGCTTAGGCTTCCAAGAATCACCATTTATATGTAGCCTGCTCTTTGATACTCTGCCACCATATGCTGAAAGCTAGCCAGAATTTTTGGCACTTAAACTGGATCTTCCTCTGCCACCTCACTCAACTCACCTAACTACTGACCTGGACTGCCCTCTGTCATTTGTTCCCATAGCTCCTGGGTGTTACATCCATCCTGTCTGCACATCTGAAGATGAGCCAGCTCCCTTATGAGAAGGGTTTAGTGAGTGTACTTCTAGGTTATGGCTTGTCTCAATTGAACTTATGTTGCCATGTCCTGGAAGATGGCAAACAAGGGCCCATTTATCTGGAGCTCCTGATGCCAGACCCTGGAGATAATAGCCTATCCTGCCAGGTTATAAAGAGAGCCACATGGCTAACATCTTCCTGTGGGAGTCACCTAGGCAACTGAGGCTGCCTTGTTGCCACGAGATAACAGTTTTCCATATGGATACTTTTCTCTAGTTGGACACTTTTTACTTTATTCAGATCTGGTTTATATTTCTCTAAAATTCTCTTCCTTGACACATAGGAAAGTAGACTTAACTTCTGACTATGATCTTCCATATCTGCCTCCTCATGTTATATGCTTATTGCATTCAGCTTAAACAGAAATGAATTTGATTGGCAAAGGGACCATTTATCTGCACAAAGAAGGTAGATTATTTTATGGTATAATTTCAGGCATTCACAGAAAATTTGTATACCCAAACATTACATTGATGTTAACTGCACCATTATTATTTCCATCTAAGCCCTTCAATGGATGTAGCTCAGTTTTTATCCTATGTTTTCAAAGACTCAGAGTGACTTATATAGAAGGAAATAGAAACAAGGTAAAAACTATAGTTAGTAATTATTATGACTACTGTCCTTTTGGATTCTCCCTATCATACATCAATGTTTTTAGAGGAATTATTGGCTTGCACAATTGGGAAATGCAGGTTCTATGCTTTGAGGCACAGCTGGATCTAGGGATTCAAATAATATTATCAGGGTTCCCCCATGTTATCTTCCTTGGTAGACAAAAAAAGTTCTCCAACAGGACTCTGGTTGGCTGATTTGTGTAACGTGACTTCTTTTTATCCAAATACTATGCCTAAGAGGGAGGTTGATGTGGATTGGCCAGCTTAGGTCACAGGAGGCCCAGCCTAATGGTCAGAAGGGACAGACTTCTTTTGGGGGATATATTTCTTAATTTTTTTGTTTTGAAATAATTATAGACTTGCAGGATATTGCAAAAATAGTACAATTTCATCCTCACCCATCTTCTCCCAGTGGTGACATCTTACATAGCTGTAGTATAATATCAATACTAGGAAACTGACACTGATGTATTACTGTTAATTAGACTATATACCTCATTCAGTGTTTACCATTAAAAAAACTGCATTTGTGTGTGTGTGTGTGTGTGTGTGTGTGTGTGTGTGTGTGTAGTTTTATGCCACTGCCACAATCAAGCTCCAGAACTGGTCCATTACCACCGAAGAACATCCTCATGTTACATCTTTGTATTCACTTTACCATGAACCCTTCTTCAGACTGGCTAAACCATCCTACATTCACACCAGCAATGTATGGAGATTCCACTTCTCTGTGTCCTCACCAGTATTTGGTATTTATCACTATTTATTTATTTCAACTAATAGGTGCTTAGTGATATCACATCGTGGTCTTAATTTACATTTCTGTAATGGCCAGTCATGTTGACCATCTTTTCAGATACTTATTTGCCATCCATGTCTCCTTCTTGGTGAAATGTATGTTCCTGTCTTTTGCCCAGTCTCTAGTTGGATTATTTGCTTTTTTATTGTTGTGCTCTTAGAGTTTTTTTTGTATATCCTAGATATAAGGCCTTTGTCAGATACGGGGCTGGCAAATATTTTCCCCCGTTTGTAACTTGTCTTTGCATCTTTTTGACAGGGTCAATGGAACAAATGTCTTTAATTTTGATAAAGTCCAGTTCATCCACTTTTCCTTTTAAGGATTGTGCTCTTGGTGTCAAGCCTAAGAACTCTTTACTGAGTCCTAGATCCTAAAGATTTTTTTCCCTATGTTTTGTTTCTAAAGCCAGTTTCACATTTTACATTAACTCCATGACCCATTTTCAGTTAATTGTACAAAGTTTGAGGTTTAGGTCAAGGTTCTTTTTTTTTTTTTTTTTTTTTTTTGCTTATGGCTATCCAACTGCTCCAGCACCATTTGTTGAAAAGGCTATCCTTCCTCCATTGGATCCATTCGATTCTTTTCACATCTTTGTGAAAAACCAGTTGGGTGTGGGAGCACCTGGGTGGCTCAGTTGGTTGAGCGTCCGACTTCAGCTCAGGTCATGATCTCCCGGTTTGTGGGTTCGAGCTCCATGTGGGGCTCACTGCTGTCGGCATGGAGCCTGCTTTGGATCCTCTGTCTCCCTCTCTCTCTACCCCTCCCCTGCTTGTACTATCTCTCTCAAAAATAAATAACCACTAAAAACAACAGTTGGGGATGCCTGGGTGGCTCAGTCAGTTGAGCATCTGACATCAGCTCAGGTCATGATGTCACGGCTCATGAGTTCAAGTCCCACGTTGGGCTCTGTGCTGACCGCTCAGACCCTGGAGCCTGCTTCAGATTCTGTCTCTATCTCTGTCTGCCCCTCCCCCACTCATGCTCTGTCTGTCTGTCAAAAATAAATAAACATTTAAAGAATTAAAAAATAATAAAATAAGAAATATCAGTATAATAACACCACCGATAAATAGAGGTAAATAATTTAAGGAAATAGTTAAAAGGGTTGAATGTGGTTGCCTCTGGGGAATGAGAATGAAGGATGGATAAGGGCAGAACAAAAAACTGTGTTTTTAAAAGTCTTAGAAAGTATCACCAGACTTTTAGAACTTTATAACTATATTGCTTGATAGAAATATAACTAGTAAATCTAAAATTTACAAATAATTATTTTTTATTTCAGTTTTCATCAACTCTGACCACTGGAATTTTCTAGAGAACTTTTTAAAATATCAATTTTCAAGCCCACCTTATACCAATCCAGCTGGGTCTGGGCTTCAGGCATCAACATTCAAAACTTATTTCACAGGTTATTTGAATGTGTTTCTGGGGTTGGGGATGGCTGGTTAGAACATATATTATCAGTAGACTTTTGCGGCAGTGAGAAAGGTAAAACATGAAGCTCTTACCATCTTAAAGTCAACCAGCTAATTGGAGATCGGTGGGCCAGACACTTTTGGAAGGCTCTGCTTGAGAGAAATCAAACACAGGCTAAATATTTATAGATGGTGAAACAGAGAGAGCTAAAGGAAGAGAGTTTAGGAACTTCTAGGTCTACCTCATGTGATTAAAACTAACAAGAGGCTATGACAATTTATATTTTCTGAGTGCATAGAGAGAATAAAAGTAGAAGGGAAAGAAGAAAACATAACTCCTAAATTTAGAATCATAGCATTTTAAAAACTGTACATTCAGTGTTTTTTAGTATATTCACAGAGTTGTACAACCATCACTACTAACTGATTCTAGAACATTTTCATCATTTCCCAAAGAAACTGTGTACCCATTAGCAGTCATTCCCTATTCCCACCTCCTCCCAGGCCCTGGTAACCACTAACATATTTTCTGTCTCTATGGATTTGCTTCTTTTGACCATTTCATATAAACAGGATTGTACACTATGTAGCCTTTTGTGTCTGGCTTCCTTCACTTTGCATAACGTTTTCAAGGTTCAACCATGTTGTACCATATATTAGTACTTCATTATGGCTGAATAATATTTCATTGCATTGATATACCACATGTTGTTTATCCATTCGTTGGCTGATGGACGTTTAGTCTATTTCCATTTTTGGTGACTGTGAATAATGCTGCTGTGAACATTCATGTACAAGTCTTTTATGCAGACATATGTTTTCATTTGTCTTGGGTATATACCAGAGAGTGGGATGCTGGGTCAAATGGCAGTTCTGTGTTCAAATTTTTGAGGAACTGCTCTGCTAAACTGTTTTCTACTGCAGCTGCACCATTTTACATTCCCACCAGCAATTTATGAGGGTTCCCATTTCTCTACCTCTTTTGTTGACACTTGTTATTATCTGTGTTTTAAATTACTGCCATCCTAGTGGATATGAAGTGGTATCTCGTTGTGGTTTTTATTGCATTTCCCCTGATTACTAAGGATGTTGGGCACCTCTTCATGTGCTTGTTGGTCATTTGTGTATCTTCTTTAGAGAAATGTCTATGCAGGTCCTTTGCCAAATGACCATCTCTGTTGCAACCTGTTAGGCAGGTCAAACTACAACCTCTGCTGCAATTGGTCCCAAACCATCAGGATTTCATCAACGACTGCCAGCTTCCCTGTTTTTGACTCCAGCTTTCAAGTCAGCACTCACCAGAGAAAGCCCAATCTGCTTCACAAGCCAATCACATAAGATGACCTGCTTCTTGGGGTGCCTGGGTGGCTCAGTAGGTTGAGTGTCTGACTCTTGATTTCAGCTCAGGTCGTGATCTCATGGTTTGTGAGTTCGAGCCCCGTGTCTGGCTCCATGCCGACAGTGCAGAGCCTGCTTGGGATTCTCTCTCTCTTTCTCTCTCTGCTCTTCCTTGCTCATGCACTCTCTCTCAAAATAAACAAATAAATAAACATTAACAAGATACCCTGCTTCTTATTAGCCCACCTCCAGCTTTTCCTGCCAACAGCCTCCAATCAGACCTGAGAGACTTAATATGCAAATGGACAATGACCAGACACATATACAAATAGAACTTTGCCCCACAATCTGTAGCAACCTGCGAAGGAAACCAGCCCCTTATCAACAATAAATAACCCAGGAAGCCAGTCTGCTATAAATCAGATTTGCAAGAAGTCAGGTTGGTATCTCTAGTGAGAATCCAGGAAACTAAACAATAACTTCTGTAACAACCAGCCCCAAATGGCCAGGACTTGATTAATAACTGGCAAGCCTCCTTCATTTTTTAAAATATTTATTTATTTTTGAGAGAGAGACAGAGCATGAGCGGGGGGGGGGGGGCAGGGAAAGAGAGAGAGGGAGACACAGAATCTGAAACAGGCTCCAGGCTCTGAGCTGTCAGCACAGAGCCCAACGTGGGGCTTGAACCCATGAACCATGAGATTATGACCTGAGCTGAAGTCAGATACTTAACCGACTGAGCCACCCAGGCACCCCAAGCCACCTTCATTTTTGTCCCTGCTTCCAAATTAGCACCAATGGGAGAAGGCTAAATATGCTTCCCTAACCAATCACCCAGGATGCCCCGCTTCTAGTTAGCCTGCCTCCCCATGCCAGTGGCCTCCAATCAGGGCACACCTGAGGCCTTTCCTTTCTTTACTATAAAGCTTTCCCTGTCTGCCTTTGAGTCTCTGCCAAAAAGCAAGTGACAGTGTCTGACACCTTTGCCAGCACAAGCTCGGAATAAATAGCCTTTGCTTTTCTCATTTGGTCTGTCTTCATTTATTTCCACAGGGCATACCTAAAGTCTTTCCTTTTTTTTTTTTAACTATAAAACTTTCCCACTCCCCTGCCTGCCTTTGAATCTCTACCAAACATAACTGATGACAGCTGACTCTCTTGCTACAGCAAGCTCTGAATAAATCGCCTGTTTTTGTTCTCATTTGGGTGGTTTTCATTTATTTTCACAGTAGGGTTGCCAGATAAAATATAGGATACCCTGTGAAATTTGAATTTCAGATAAACAAACAATTTTTAGCATAACTGTGTCCCAAATATTGCATAACTGTGATTTGCTAAATCTAGAACCCTAAGCATATGTAAAAATGTAACTCCACACAGAATTCTCAGAGAGGAGCATCTTAACACAAGGCAGCTGAATAATTTTTGCTCAGCAGAGCCCTCTGGTTTGTTAAATGCCAATTAAATGACATTTCTATTTTCTGTTTTGTTGTGTTTCCATACCAGAAAAGAGCTTATCCTCCAATCAGTACATGCTTTGATTTGCCTTTATCAAGCTGGGAGACTTTCAAGTTACTGTCTGGTTTTCAGCCTCAGGCAATACAAGGCATTTTCTTCTAAAAGTCCTTTGCTCCATGTGTGTTAATTAGAGTTGTTTCCACGGTCTCTGCTGCCAGTCTCCTCTGCTCTTCAGTGCGAGTAATGTCGAGTCGGTTGCCCAAGTCCCTGGAGGTTCATGCAGCCTTCATCGCTGATTTATTTTTGTCCCAACCAGATGGCTCTAGGTTCCTGTGACTGCACGTACAGGAGTCTTTTGGATTATCCTGTTTTTCTTTCCCAGTGCCCAAGGTAAGGGTCGATCTTCAAGAAGCTCATTTGTCAGTAAGATAAGTTATTCACCATCGCTGCTGCCCGGACACTGTAACCAAAGTTATTAGATTTAATATGTTTTCATAAACTCCATAGAAAAAGTGGAAGGGCAGCAGCTGACATGGCTCAGCAGAGAGGAAGGGGACTCTATAGGCGGCACCAGAGGCTCGACTGAGCCCTTCTTCACCTTTAAGGAGGTGGACATGAAAAAGATAAGCAGACTATCTTTAATGAAACTAATACATGCACAAAGTTTAAAGAAACAATAAATCAAAAGTGACACATGCAATATTTAACTGTGAGATTAAGGAATTCATCCAAAGGGAACACTAGGCTTTTATTAAAAAATAATCTCCATACATTCCCACACAATGAAAGCTCTCTTACATCAGCCCAGGATCAAGCTGAATATGCTCTGGTTAGTTCAGGTTTTGAAAACTTGAAAAACATGCAGGAAGCCACCCAATATAAGATTTGTGGCTTTTATTATTTTATTTTATTATTTTATTTTATTTTGAGAGAGAGAGAGGGAACAAGTGAGAGAGAGAGAGAGAGAGGAAGGGAGAAAAAAAGAGAGGGAGGGAGGGAAGCTGGCTCACCTGGGGCTTGTGTTTTTTTACCCAAAGCTGGGCTGGAGCTCACCAGAAGCGGGCTCGTGCTCACCCGATGCAGGACTTGAACTCACCAACTGTGACACCGTGACCTGAGCTGAAGTCAGATGCTTAACAACTGAGTCACCCAGGTGCCCCAGATTTGTGGCATTTAAACTTACACACATGCATGTGTGCACGTGCACACCAGAACACATATAATCCAGGAATTATGAATTACTATTGTCAGGGGTTTCAGTAACCAAAAATGTTTACTGTTCAAAATGCTGAAGGACTCACAATACAGATTGTCAGATGACTGGTTCTCATTCCTAGATGGGTTCCTCTTATGGCCTACCCGCAGTGCAGAAGCCAAGTGGACTCTGGAACAGCAGGGGGAGCTACTTGGCCTTTATCCTGGAGAAACCGAATCAAGAATTCCTGATTTTGGGGGTCTAGCTAGACTACTCTGTGCCTTGTTTTGGCTGGCCTTAGGAAACTCAAAGGCTAATAGTGTGCTTGCCTCATAAGCCAATTAGAGACTTTTGCCTACAAAAGCAATTATGACACACTGCTGTCTGTGAAGAGTGCTGTATAAAGGCAAAAAAATGTGCATTGAATGACTCTGGAAATACTTTCCTAATTTAATCTAGACTTTGAAACTGAGAAAGGCAGTGGCAGATGAGTTCTGCGTGTGTTTGGGGGTGGGGGTGGGGAGGGAGATAGGGTACATTCAGAGTAAATAAAAGTATAAGCCAGAAAGAGCAAGAAATGTTTATGAAATTGGGAGTAAAGTGGGTGTTTTCCAGCATGGTTGTAAGAGGGGATATGAGAGAATGAAGAATAGAAAGGCAATGTCAACTACAGTGAACAAAAATCACAATAACAACTACTATAAATAAATTTCCTGCTTTGGATTTGTGAAGTGCTTCTCACCAATGACCACATATAAAGTACATAACTTTCTGAAGTGGGTATTGTAATTCTTATTTTATAGGTGAGGAAACTGAGGCACAAAGTGCTTATGTCACTCAACGTTTCAACCTAGGGTACTGACCTGTAACACATCATCTTGAGTAACTCTGTTGGGCACCAGAAGGATTATCTGGTCAGTCTGACTCTGCTCTTCCCCACCTTCATGCCTTCTTGCATTAAGTATCGTCACCCTCCTTTGCCCTTCCACAGTTTATTCATATTGTTAAGTTCCACCATGGCCATATTCTTGAAGTATTGTTTCATGTGTATTATATCTCCACAACTCATATTGTTTCTTTAAAGGAAGGGATCTTGTCTGTCCTTTCGTATCTTCCCCAGCACAGGAGCTTAACACACACAATGGTTAATTGATTGATTAGGATTCCACTAAGCATTTCACGTAAGTTCCTTTCTACTTGTAACACTTCTTGAGTGCCTGATTGAACACCTTCATCATCACCTTCACCTGGGAAGGCAGCTTTTCTGCACCTGTGCAGGATGCAGTGCTGGGCACTGGAACTTTGGTGATCTCACTCAGTTTTCTCTAGGTGTGTGTTGTATGTTCCCATTTTTCAAGATAAGGAAACTGAGGCTGATAGAGGTTAGGTAATGTGTCCAAGTGCTCGAGTAAGCAGTTGGTTAGGTTTTAACAGGATGCTTGGAGGCTGACAAAGGGAGAGTCATGGTAAGCTGTAGGGAAAGTTAGAGGCCTGTCCTGGCAGCTGCAAAAACAAAGCTACAACAAACTGGATCAAACCACACAGGCCCAACACACAGAAAGCCAGAGATCTTGACCAAATATTGGAGAAGAGGCATGAAACCGTGTGCCTAAGATATCCCATCCCCAAGTAATAAATACTCTTTTATCGCTGCAGAAAGGGATTCTCTATGCCTTTAAGCCCAGCTCGTATCCTTATGATTATTGTTTTATTTTTTTATTTAAATTTTTTAAATGTTTATTTATTTTTGAGAGAGAGAGACAGTGAGAACCAGGGATGGGGAGGGAGACACAGAATCTGAAACAGGCTCCAGGCTCTGAGCTGTCAGAACAGAGCTCGATGGGGACCCCGAACCCATGAAGAGTGAGATCATGACCTGAGCCGAAGTCAGATGGTTAACCAACTGAATCACCCAGGTGCCCCAAATGATTGTTGTTTTAAATTGTAGTTCAGACGGGGCGCCTGGGTGGCTCAGTTGGTTAATCATCTGACGTTGGCTCAGGCCATGATCTGATGGTTCATGGGATCCAGCCCCTCGTCCGGCTCTGTGCTGACATCTCAGAGCCTGGAGCCTGCTTCAGATTCTGTGTCTCCCTCTCTCTCTCTCAAATATAAATAAAAACATTAAAAAAATTGAAATCGTGGTTCAGGCACATCACTTATATCTGTTTTGATTAGATCTCTGGCTCTGATGTCTTGTTCTACTGGGTTGAATTCTTCCATCTTGTCATTTTGTCTAGGTCACTGTTTTGTGTGTATGTATGTCTGTGTGTGTGTGTGTGTGTGTGTGCGCGCGTGTGCTTGTGTGCGTTAGGAAAGCCTGTTCCATTTCCTGCTCCTGAGAGTAATGGCTGCTCCTGAGAGTAAGAAGAGTTCCTACACTGTCCAGGGCCTGTTGCTTCAGGAAGTGCTTCAGAGTGTGCACTTTTGTTTTGGTTGGTCAGTGCTCTGCAGAGTTTCTCCTTGCCTGCAGTGGGAAGTGTTTGGACCTTGTCCTGTGTGTGGTATTTTAACTAGGTGTGCTTTGGTCTGCTTGTTAAACGAAGCCTGATCTTATTTCCACTAGAGCTGAAGCTCTGCAGCGCTCTATGGTCAGCGGACTTGGTGCATGTACGGGTTTGGTGCTGGTCTTGTGGGCAAGGATCCTGCTGCACTGCTTCTCATGTGGACTTGCCCTAGTAAAGATGCACATGAAAGGCACAGGGGGTTGGAACTTGGTGTAAGTGGCTCCAGCCTCCACTGGGGGTGATGTGTTGCTCACTGATGTCTGTCAGTGCTGATGGGGGGGGCAGAGGGGGCAGGCATGGGAATGGCCTCACCGCACTCTCTTGTCCCCAGAGTGTGGAGTTCGTGCCTGCTGCTATTCAGGAAGCCCTCAGAGCAGAGCAAACAATCTCCCCTGTTGTGTCTACAGCTTCCATCAGATCCCTGCCTTCACCCTTTCTGTGTCTGGTGCCTGCCAGGTGGCACAGTACTCCTGTGTGTTATCTCAGGTTCATGGTTGGGTTTCAAAACTACAAATTTTAGGGACCTGGTGCAGCACAGACCCATGCTGGTCCTCTGGGTGAGGGTCTCATCATGCTGCTGGTTTGCCCCAGAAAAGCAGTTGCACGATTGTGCAGGGTCCTTGAGTTTATGGTAAGGACCATCGAAAAGCTGGCACCAAGGTTTGCTGCTCTCAGTGGGTGTCTCTGTTCCTATGCTAACGAATGAGGCATCACATTGGTGCCTACCTGCTCTTCCCTGCTACACCCCCACACCAAGAGGCTTTGCCACCTTTCCCAAATGCACTCCAAGAAGGAGAACTGTCTCTCCCAGTGTGACCCAGGGGATCCTCAAATCATGCTTTCTGCTCCTGGGACTCCATCCTCCTTTCCTACCGGAGCACCACTGTGCCCCCCAGGCTCCACCCAGCAGTGGTGCAGACTTCTAAATCTTCACACTTTGAGCTCTGTTGCTTGTAAAAATGATAATCAGCCTCTTTAGTTTTCCCAGTCAGTGGTTTGGGGAAATGTTCTCTTGTGCAATCCCCTGTGCACTGTTTTCTCTCTGTTTCTCTCTCTCTCTCTCCTTTCACTGAGATCAAAGCTCCCTTCCCTCTGCAGCACCCACAGTTCTTTTCTCCCCGGAGCATGCCTCAGCACCTCTTACCTTCCACAATGTGGCTTATTTTCTCCCTCTAGTTTTGCAGTTTGTTCTCTCAGCATTCCTATTGATTTCTTGGGTGTTCAGAATGATTTGATATTTATCTATCTGTGTTCAAGGGATGAGGGACAAGCATAGGAAGTCCCCCTACTGCTCTGCCATCTTAGCTCCTCTTTCCTTAATTCATTTTAATAGACTTTCCCACTTGCACAACTCAACCATTGTGTCTGGTCTTTCCTTGCATTCTTTCTTACAAGACCAAGAGCCTTTGATGATATCCCAGGGATGAGCTGGATGAAGGCCTCAGGGCCCAGGGATCTCCCCCATCCATCTGGCAACAAAATAATAACCCAGATACATATTGTTAATCATTATCACACTGATTTGCTTGGATGCAAAACACTAATAATAGATTGATTTTATCTAACTTTGGGTTTATCTACAAGAAAGATGAGAGAGGAAAGAAGGAAAACCACAGCCATATTTGGAAATGGTGAACATTGCTTTTCTCTTGTTGGGTGAGCTGGCAACCAGCAAATGGTCAATTGGCCCTTGGGCAGCAGCCTGGCTCCTTAAGGAAAACGAGTTTAGATGTTTATGGATTCCCAGATGACCTTGGGAATTTAACTCTGGGCAATGTGTGATAGGCTGTGTTTGTGCTATATCTGTCACTGTCTTCTTCAACTACCCCTCTCAGTCACTCAGCACCCAGCCAGGTTCCTTCTGATGCTGATTATGAGTTAACCATTGCTTTGGGATCATGACTATGCAGCAGCATTTAAGAACCTGGCTGTTAGATGGTGAAGGAGAGCAAAAAGCCTAAGGACAATAGTAAGTAAAGTTGGAATCCACTGCATGTCCAATTTCTTAGTTTGCCTAAACCCAACCAGGAGAGCAATTACAAGGATTAATTAGGTCAATATTAGCTACACAAGTGGGTTTTTAGTTAACTGATTGTTCCGCTTCTCCTAAGGTATTTATTTGGTACAATAAGATGTGTTACCTATTGCCCAGACTCCACTTAGGCTGGCGAGCAAATAAAACTTCTGTCTGGTAAATTTATACTCATCTATTATACTTCTAATGCTTGAGCTATTTCTTTTGCTGTTTGAGCCAGAGTCTGGTATAAATTATGGATAACATGATCTAGTTCAGGAACTCCTAGCCAGAGTATAAATCCTTGCACCAATCAGTGAAAGTGTCTTGGATACTTCCTGGTAAGGGAATATATCAAAATATTAATAAAATGAGAGCACAGGGAAGTTCAGTTTTGAATGCTTGGAAAGACTGAATGACTATACCCAAAGTGTGGGGCATATTTTAATGTGGCAAACGTAGGAAATCCATCTGATTATACCAAGAACATCTCAGGGCTGCACACTGAAGAGGCACAAATGTATTGTTTATGGTATTGCTGATACTGCCTTTCATGTACTTATGAGTGCATACCCGGGAGTTTAAATGCAGTACTTACAGTTCAAAGGACCTGAAAGGGTCCTTTCCAATGTAGTTCTAAGGCGGAGTTTCACTGGTGTCTGTCTCTTCTCAGTAACCCCAGTCTCCCCAAAACAAATCATGTAAAGGTGTATCTGGGGTATTCTCTTTGCACCTGGTGAGCATATGATGTCATTTTTGACAATATTTGATAAGCTTATGGGTCCTCCTGGAATCATTTCATATGAGGACCTCTGAGGATTTTGAGATGAGGATTGCATTATCATTACAGCTAATGGTTAGATTTCAAGTCAGGGCACATTAATCTTTTGTAGAAATTTTGATGATTTTGATTTTTAAAAGATCATTCCTTCATTCAATTCTGACATAGTTTTACAGGTCAGTATGGACAAGGAAGTTTTTACTTTAATGAAGTACCTTACACAGTTTCTTAAGTATTTCACCTATAAAGTGAGATTCTTTTTTTTTTTAATTTTTTAATGTTTATTTATTTTTGAGAGAGACAGAGACAGAATGCAAGTGGGTTAGGAGCAGAGAGAGGGAGACACAGAATCTGGAACAGGCTCCAGGCTCCAAGCTGTCAGCACAGAGCCCGACACGGGGCTTGAACTCACAAGCCGCGAGATCATGACCTGAGCCGAAGTCAGCCGCTCAACCGACTGAGCTACCCAGGTGCCCCTAAGGTGAGAGTCTTTAGCACTGGCGAGTAATGAATATATTATCCAGGCGGGAAAACCAAAATCTATCTATTATTAGTATTTGTCTGTTTGTTTGTTTTGGCAACATAGTATTAGCTTTTTATCAGGGGAAGACTTCCATCCAAGCATAAAACTAACAAACCATTACTAAAGTGTTGTAGGATGGAAAACTTTTCCTCTACCCTTATATATTCATTGAATGGGGCTTGTGAATTAAGCTAACAAAAGACAGATTAGCAAGAGAAGAACCAGTGGTTTTTTTTTTTTTTTACATGTGCAGTGTATATACATGCAGAAGTGCTTAGTGATAAGTAACTCAGAAGGGTGGTTAGAATTGGGAGGCTTACATACCTAACTTAGTAGGGAAAGGGAGAGGGGAAAAAGGCTCTTATAAGAGGAACAAATAGGTTTCTTTAGGAATGACAAATGGGTGTTAGGAGAATAAATGGGATATAAGAAAGTTTGTGATGTTTGTTTATGCAGATGCAAGTGGTCTTTCCCTCTTCTTCATGGCCATGAAACTTCTTAGGAAAGGGAATTTATGCTAGGTTTATTTTTGGTTTCTCTCCTGGGAGGAAATCTGAAGAGGGAATTTATGGCAGCCTCATTTCCCAGAAGTTGCTGCTTTGAGTCAGATAATGGAAGCTCTGTGAGAAATTCTTTCTACATCTGTTAATTCTCAGTTGCCTTCAGCTCAAAATAATTTTTATGCCAAAGTGGCAGATTTTGGGGTGGCATATTCTAATCCCCTTCAGTGTTTTTCAAAATTTTGTTTTTGGGCTGAAGGGTAGCAGAATATGCCACTCTAAAATATGCCTCTTTGGCATGAAGATTATTTTGAGTTGATTTTTTTAATAAAAAGAAGACACAGAGGAATCTCTGAAAACAGAGTTGAAGTTACTTTTTTGTAAGGGAAATTTAGATTTGTAAAGGAAATCTCCATTTGTAAGGGTGTCTCCCTCTTTGTACCAGGAAGAAAATGATGACTACAATTTAAGAAACTCATCATTAGAGACTATGCCTGACTTAAATCTGCATAACATCCTTACTGTATTTTTCCTGGTAACCTTCCATAACGGCTACCTCCCAACACCTTTCTTTTGTCATTAGCTGAAGATGGAATTTAAGCTGGTGGGTTGGACCATTTTGGGAAATTTTACTGTTTTTCTGGGTATCTCCCATGTATATGTGAGGCATACATATTATTAAACTTCTGTTTGTTTTTCTCTTATTAGTCTTTCTTTTATTACAGGGAGGTCTCAGTCAAGAATCTGGAAGAGCAGAGGGAAAATTATTTTTCCTCCCCTAAAGAACAATTGAGTAAAACCCATTTGCAAATGTTCAAATGGTTTTTGAGGCAAGTGTTCTGAGTTTTGCTTTTCTTCATAGGTTTTCCTTGGTTATGATAATGACAGGGCAAGATTTGGCCATCTTTCTTTTATTTAAAATTTTTAATGTTTTATTTATTTTTGAAAGAGAGAGAGAGAGCGTGAGCAGGGGAGGGAGAAAGAGGGAGACACAGAATCCAAAGACAGGCTCCAGGCTCTGAGCTCTCAGCATAGAGCCTGACACAGGGCTCGAACCCACCAACTGTGAGATCATGACCTGAGCCGAAGTCAGAGGCTTAACCGACTGAGTCACCCAGGCACCTGATTTGGCCATCTTTCTGGAGTGAAATTTCCTTACCAATATTTTTGTAAAATTTGAACCACTGTATCGTTACTATTGTGAATAATTTCACAGAGAAAACAAAAAATGTCTGGAGATGGTCTCTGGAAACATTAACCAGCCATCTTGGCAACATCAATGCCTATCATTGTGATGAGGGATAGAAGCAGAAAAATGTTCACTTTTAGCCTGGAAGGCTGACCTATAGTCTGCATAGTTCCGATAAGGATCAAATACATGCTGGTTGCTGCATTCCTAAAGGATCTCATGACTGCCTGTAAATCTCACCAATAGTTAACATCAAACTGAATGATAAGCACCAGAGAAATCTTGTGAAAGTAGTTTTATGAGTAGAAGTTCGAAGAAAACCTTTATGATCTAATACTCCCTGCATGTTCTCTCCCCCTTGAGCATGAAGCATATAACCACAAGCTTCATACAACAAAAGTGTAGCTCTTTCTGCGTATTGGTTCTGTTCCCATCCTACTTAAATAAACTTACTAAGTTGCATGTCAAAACATCTCAAGAATTCTTTCTTAACCATTATGCTCAACTATCCTGCAACAATTGTACACATGATAGTTTTGAGATAGCCACTATTTCTTTTCTTCTGAGGAGGAAGATTATCATATTTGAATGAGACTTTCAGGATTCATGAAATCACAATGAGCAAGCCCTTTCCCCCTGTTGGACAGTTACCTTTGCTTCATTATAATATTTAAAGTCTTTGCCCTAGGAGTAGCATAAGCCTCATTAACATAACATAGGATGCAGGTGTAGGCATGTTTTCTACTTATGCCTGTGCAACTTTATGCCCACATTTACATGCTCCGAGAGCCAGTATAAACTGGATGGTGTCTTGGGCTCCTTATTTCAGGTAAGGAATGCAGGGTCTTGCTTACTTTTGAAACAGCACTAGGAGTTTTTATCACTGATTTAGTTTCTGATATGGTTAGGCTAGAGACTTGTAAGTTTTTACATTCTCTTTGTTCCCTTAAAATTCTTAACTACTGAGGTTTTGCATTTCTTTGTAATTCTGATACTTCCTAGGAAGTTCTGCAAGAAGTGTACTTGGACAAGTAGGGTATAGATCATGCAAAATGACTTCTCTTGCGTCACAAAAGCTGTATATTATCTTTTTCTGGAAACCTCTAACTCCTTCTGCTTACAACAGGCTTATGATAAACCCCTGATTTTTGAGCAAGTTTGCTTTTATGGGAGGAGCTTAGACCAGTTACGGATGTCCAAAGTTGAGCTTGCTACAAGGCCTGCTCAGAGGAAGAAAAGGTCTACTGTCATATTATAGGAGGATTCTCACACAGAGAGATGGGACACCCAGGCTTTCTTTGTCCAGGAAGCGTCTTCATTTGTGCTGGCATGGGCTCAGTGGGTTAAGGCTTAGCCCAAAAAGGCTAAGCCCTGAGTGCAGCAAGGTATAGCCTTTTATGCAATTTCTACTTCTTTGTCTCCTATATATGGTGACACATATAGTCTGATTGGACACAGTCAAAGTTACAGAGTCAAGTCAGAGCTATGCATATATGTATGGGAGTTGATTGGGCCACGTTGAACGTTGCCTTCCTTTGTTATGGAAAGGCCTTCACCACATTCCTTAGGGAGGGGCTCTACCACAATTTGAACCCCATATTCATATTGGGGTTAGGCAAATCACAAGTGGTTGAAGTCTAGCAATAGGACCTGCATGCAAGATAGGTCTTCAGCACCTGTTTTTTTTCTGAAGACCAGTGTTTCTTCCATCATTAGAATGGAATGCAGGTAAATTGGCAGATACTGATATCATGATAATATTTAATTATTTTAATGTTTATTTTTGAGAGTGTGAGAGAGGGACAGAGCACAAGCAGGGGAGGGGCAGAAAGAGAGGGAGACACAGAATCCAAAGCAGGTTCCAGGTTCCAAGCTGTCAGCATGGAGCCCAATGTGGGGCCTGAACCCACGAACTGCGAGATCATGACCTGAGCCAAAGTCGGACACTTAACCAACTGAGCCACCCAAGTGCCCTGATATGAAAATATTAACCAAACAATAATTTGGTTGTATTCTTTGTTTTTCAGTAATACCAAATCTATCTAGCATCCTTAAAAATGGAGGAGAGGCAATATATACAATACTTCACATATGTAAACTACATGTACCAACAATATATTATACCTTGCCCTACATTTAGCAGAGAATGTTATACACAGTTCCAAACTTTTTTCTGTAGACATCTCTCTTTAAAAAAAAAAAAACTGGCCAGCAATATCGTGGTTCATTTGATTTGATTCACCCCTTTTCAAATCTCTTCCCTCAGTGACACTGCAGCTGTTCCTGACCCTTCTGTCATCATGCCTGTTTCTAACATCCCATTTGCAGGTCATTGCTTCAAATGTGCTATAGGAAGGAACTAGACATACAAGCTTGTTAGAAAGTGGTGTGTGGGGGGAGGAACTCCAAATCTGAATGAAGGCCCAGGGCAATGAAATTGTTCAGCTTTGGAGGATGGGCTGTATTAATGGATATTTCTGAGATCCATTGTTTTGCTTGCATGATTCTTGCCTTCCACTTTGGTCGAGGTGGCTGTCAGACTGACACCTCAGGAGGACATCACTGCAAACCTTACGTCCACTAGTCTTGTGCAAGGTCTTTGTCTGGGAATTTCAAAGGAACACATGACTCTGAATTCTTGGGAACTCAGTCTAATTTGGGATAGTGAATCCTCCTAAGAACAAGGCAACACATCACACATTCATCACATATGAAGTGGTTTGACACTGAAAGAACACATTATAAAGATTTTCTGGAAGAGATATAGGTGCAATCAATTTTCTTTTGGAAGAGTGACAGATAAGTGTAGGGGAGGAAAAATTTCTCCTTATTCCTTTCTAGGTTTCTTTCCTGACTAATAATTAAGTTGACATAAGACAGATTAACAGGAAAAAAAACCAGATTTCGTAAGTATAGGAACCCCGTAAAAATATGAGACCCAAAGGGCAGCCAGGTCATTAGGCTTATGTAACATTTTGAGTTAAGGAAAGAAGTAGATGTCTGGGGATGCAAAGGAGAAAAAGGCCATTCACAGGAAGGTGAGAGAAGATTGTTGGAGAACAAAGGTTGTCTTGTTATGTAGATAAGTTTCTTAGGTAAAAGGAATCTGGTAATAGCTCTCTTCCTAGTACAGGCCCACTATCCAATGTAAATTTAGGCAGTTGAAGAAGAGGTAAAGAGCTTTTCCTGAATCTGCTGGGTTTTGATTGCCTTTAAGTTAAAATAATCCTTATTCCAGGGAGGCATATTTTGGGGTGGCAAAATCTCTCTTTCATATGCTTTGGTGAGAGCAGAAGACTGTTGAAATATAATTTTCAGAGAAAGGTAAAATCATTACTCTCATACAGATATAAAAGTCAACACATGTTAAGGAAATAATTTAACTCCTATTAAAGAGAACCAGAACCTTACAGTAGTTAAAGCAGTAAAAACAGACTTTATTCAGGAACTATTATATTAGGGAAAAAGAGACCTCAATGTAGAAGTGAGCTCAATTCTAAATACAACAAAGGAAGCTGGGGATTTATATCCTAGGAGCAGAATGAGGGGATCAGTGGATGGAGAATTACTGAGAGGAGACATCAAAGGTAGGGAGATCTTACTAAATTGAGCTAATAGGATTCTTACTGAAAGAAGGCCAGGAGGATGGGATATCAAGGCTGGGGAGATTCTCGCTAAAATGATTTAGAATTTTTGCTACAACTGGGCTATGCAGGTCCCCCAAGGATGTCAAGGCCTAGCTGAGAAGAGGGCTCAGGGAAGCTTGACCAAGTTTGGTCAAGGAGAGTCTTTGTCACTTCTGTGATATGAGAGAACCAGGCAGATTTTATAATTGGTTCAAAGGAAAGGTCAAAACTGCACAGATTTATATGAAGTAAAGCAACATTGAGACAAGTTGCAAAGGTCCACAAAAATCATTTTGCCACAGAGGGGATGAAGCTAATTTCAATTACTGCCAAACAGGACAGAATTTCCATATATATCAGTTACCTACAGCTTACAAAGAATTGCGAAATAGCTCAAAGACAATGACTAGGGCTAGAATCTGATAACCCTGATACAGAGTTTTCCATTGAAACACAAATATTTCTCTATAAGGAGCTTCGGCAAGGTGAATGGAGGGGTTAAGAGCAGAGAAATTAAAAGAGGAGGAATTTAGGAAGAGTATGAAAGCCATTAAAGGTTAATCTATTTGGTTGGACTTGCAATATGATCAGTAGGAGATGCAGTGGTTTTTTTTTCATAGTGAAAAAAGTTTCATTTCAGATTTTCTAAATCTTTAATGTGTGAAGATCCCGTGTCTGCATATTTGATCCTAATGGCTTTAGGATTCCTATCAGCTGATTCTAGCTACTTCCAGTTCCTGTGGTTACAGACCTTTTCACTGAACCATGTCTTCTCTGAAGTTGTTCTTTATGAGGGTTTTGAAAACCTTTGGACAGCTTTGAGCTGTATGGGTGGGGTGGGGAGAGAAAGATGATGAGAGATTTGGTTTATTTCTATGTTGGCTTTTATTTTTAATGTTTATTTTTTGAGAAAGAGGGAGGGAGAGTGTGAGTGGGGGAGGGGTAGAGAGTGAGGGAAGCACAGAATCTGAAGCAGGCTCCAGAAATCATTATCCGGTGCCTTTGTTTATCATTTTATAATTTTGGAGGGGGATTTAAAATTTGCTTTTTTTCAGATTCTGTGACTAATGTCTTGCCTCTTTTTTTTTAAAAAAAAATAGATTTATTTATTTTTGATACAGAGAGACAGAGCACAAGTGGGGGAGGAGCAGAGAGAGAAGGAGACACAGAATCTGAAGCAGGCTCCAGGCTCTGAGCTGTCAGCACAGAGCCTGATGCAGGGCTCAAACCCACGAACCATGAGATCATGACCTGAGCTGAAGTCAGATGCTTAACCAACTGAGCCACCCAGGTGCCCCTGCTTTTATTTTTAAAATAACTCTGTACTCCTTGTAAAGTTTTCCCTCAGAACAGTTTTTCCTCTGCACACCTTTTTCCTCATCATTTTAATGTCTGCAGTTTTGTCTGGTGAGTCGAAAGGAATGGTCAGAACTTCATGAACCACCTGCCAGAATAGAGGGACCAAATTATGTAGGCGGGGCCCCTAGAGGGGATAGTAAGGTGAGAGGAGGAATGGGAATATGGGTAAGCATGGTGAGGGGGCAGGAAATGTGGGAGAAACATAAAAGACAAGAGAGCTAGGAATGGCTTATCATGACAAATGGTTTAGTCAGGAAATGGGAGCCAAAATTCCATTCCTGCTAGAACATTTTGCTCAAAAAGTTTTTGGATGGAGCTATAAGGGACAAAAAAGTTTTCCTTGACCCTCTTAGGGTCCCTAGCTAGGTCTGAAAATTAAATGGACAAAGACAGATTAACAGGAGAAAAGCATACACATCTGTTTGATGTATGTTTTATGTGGCATGGGAGCCTTAATGAGGCCTGACCTAACATACTTGAGTATTTTTATGCTAAGTTTGATAAGAAGTAGACTGTTGTAGAGGAATATGATAGGCAAGAAGTATAAAGTTAAGTGTAGTAAACTGAGGGAAACTTAACAAGGCCTGTTCTTTCAGATTCTTCTCAGCATCCTTTGTCTTTAGATATAAGGATGCTCTTTTCCTCTGGGTACAGGAGGGCACCTCTCACATGAGAGTCTTATGACCTGCTTTAGGAGAGAAGGATGAGGGAAGGTGCTTTTGCTGCTTTTTTTTCAAACTCCTTCAGCTTGAAATATTCAATATGCCAAGGTACCATATTTTGGGGTATTGTGTCCTGATCCCTATCATAGCCAAGAATCTTTATTCTCTTTTTTTATGAAAAATTTTTTTATTATAAAATGATCTTTATATTTCCTTCTATAATAGAATTCCCACAGAAATATTATGATTTATGGGATTTGAAGGAATATTTATGTATACTCATTGAGTCATTTTTTAAATGAGATAGAATTGACATATAATTATATGTTTAAAATGTGCAATGTGTTGATTTGGTACATTTATATATTGCAATGTGATTACTACTGTAGCATTAGCTAATGCCTCTATGATGTCACATAATTATCATTTTTTTTTGTGGTGGCAACATTTAAGATCCAGTCTCTTGGTAATTTGAAGTATATAATGCAATATTGTTGACTATAATCACTATGCAGTGCATTAGATCTCCAGAACTTATTTATCCTACATAATTGCAGCTTTGTACCCTTTGACCAATTTCTCCCCACTTCCCCCCAACCCCAGCCCTGGTAACCACCATTCTACTCTCTGTTCCTATGAGTTTGGCTTTTTTAGATTCCACGTATAACTGAGATCATAGAGTACTTGTCTTTTCTTTGACTTACCTCACTTAGCATAATGTCCTCAAGGTCCATCCATGTTGTTGCAAATGGCAGGATTTTCTTCTTTCTCATGGCTGAATGATATTCCATTGTATATATATATAACATATCTTTTTTATCCATTCATCTGTTGATGGCCACTTGGGTTGTTTCCATATATTGGTTATTATGAATAATGTTGCAATGAACATGGAGGTGCAGATATCTTTTCAACGTCCTGTTTTCATTTCCTTCAGATATACACCTAGGAGTGGGATTGCTGGATCATATAGTTGTTCTATTTTTTTTTAATGTTTATTCATTTTTGAGAAAGAGAGAGAGACAGGGTGTGAGTGGGGGAGGGGCAGAGAGAGAGGGAGACACAGAATCTGAAGCAGGCTCCAGGCTCTGAGCTGTCAGCACAGAGCCCAGTGCAGAGCCAAAGTTGGACACTAAACCAACTGAGCCACCCAGGCACCCCACAGTAGTTCTATTTTTAATTTTCTGAGGGACCTCCATTCTATTTTTCACAGTGGCTGTACCAATTTACATTCCCACTAACAGTGCATGAGGGTTCCCTTTTTGCCACATCCTTGCAAACACTTGTTATCTCATCTTGATGATAGCCATTCTAACAGGTGTGAAGTGATAGGTCATTAGTTTTGATTTGCATTTCCCTGATGACTCATATTGAGCATCTTTGCATGTACCTCTTGGCTGTTTGGATATCTTCCTTGAAAAAAACATCTGTTCTTCTGCCCATTTTTACATTGGGTTGTTTGGTTTTTGTTATTAAGTTGTAGGAGTTCTTTATATATTTTGGATATTAACCTCTTATCAGATATAGGACTTGTAAATATTTTCTCCCATATCTTAGGTTACCTGGGTCATTTTTGGTTAGATGACATTTCTCCTTTCTTTTTTTGTGAGTAGAGCAGGAAAAGCAACATGAAACTCAAATATAAAGCCAGAAGGCTCAAAAGCCACATTTGTGTCTTTGGCTCTATTTAGGCAATGGTCACAGAGTACCGTTGGTGTTCAGATGACACCCAATAAATACTATGGTCAGCTTCAGTTCGAGCTCACAAGTGACAAAGACTCTGTCCTTGACCAAACTTTAGTCAGGCTCCTCTGAGACCTCTTTTCAACTAGGCCTTTTCTTTGGACCCTGTCTTCAGTTTGCTTAGTCCAGTTGCAACAAGAATCCTGCTAAGTTAGTTTAGAGAGAATCCTCTTTTTTTTAAGATTTTATTTTTAAGTAATCTCTATACCCATCATGGGGTTCGAACTTACAACCCTGAGATCAAGAGTTGCATGCTCTACCAATTGAGTCAGCTGAGTGCCCTGAGAATCCCCACTCTTGATATCTGATCATTCTGGCTTTCTTTCAGTAAGAATCCTGTTGAGTTAGTTTAGCAAGAATCCCCCTACCCATGATGTTTCCTTTGAGTAATTTTCCATCTACTGACCCCTCATTTGGCTCACTGGTTATAAATCTTCACTTGTCCTTGTTATATTTGGAGTTGAGCCCAATATCTCTCCTCTATGGTGATAGTCTCGACACACTTGAAGGGGTCCAGAATAAGCTACTGTGGCATAAAAATTGTTTTGAGAGGAAGGCATCTGAGTTCCTGAAATCTCTTATCTGCCTAAAAGCAGAGCCTCCCAAAAGAACTAAACTGTCATAAATCCCCTTCTTGGGAGCAACCAGGGATGATTGGCTCTTATCAATGGAGATGAGAAGTCTCCACAGGATGCCTGAACAGATGTCATAAAACTACCATATCTCCTATCTGTTCTCCTAAGGGCCTATTATCTTTCCAAAAAGTCACTTGTTTTTCTGTAAGTACCCTTATCCTGCACCCTTCCCCTATCAAGATGGTGTATAAGCCCCAAATTTTAAATGCCTCCTTAAGTCATATTTTTCTGTGATGTACACACAAGAATAAAAATCTGTTTTACTCTTGATAATCTGTTGTAGGAGAGGAAAACAAAATCTGTTTCTTCTACTCATCCTGGTTTCATTGGCTGGGGCTCTGCAAATTTGACTGACAAAAGACATACTAACAAGAGAAAAACAAATAGAAGTTTATTAATGTGTACATTTGAAATACACATGGGAGAATACTCATTGATGATTAACTCAAAGGGGTGGTTTGAACTTGGGCTTATATGGCATCTTGACAAGAGAACAACACATTTTTTTAGAGGCGTGATAAGATAAAGGAAAAGGACTTTGAGTCTGTAAGGGTGGCAAATTATGAGAAGGTAAATATATGGAAGAACTAATGGAAGATAAGGGCTAGTTAGAAATGTTTGCTATGTTGATTTTTCTGGTGCTCTCTCTGGGCTGTTAAGTCGAGAGTTTTCTCTGGTGATTAACTTCTGTCCTTCCTCATAGAGAGGAGAGGGGGAACATCTTTACAAATTTATGTTCTACTTGTAGACAGAGGGAGGGCAGAGAGCTTTTTTTGTATCTGCTTCTTCTCACTTGTCTTCAGTTTAAAAGAATTCTTATGCCAACATAGCATATTTTGGGATGGCATATTCTGCTACTGTTCACTGTCAGTTTAATTTGCAGTCTCCCAAACACTGAAGCTAAGAGAGTAGAGGGAAAGTTTTTCCTCCCTGATTGATATACCTATTGCAATAGTTCTGACTAAAGTCTTCTGTAGCATGTTAACAAGTGTCAAAATCTTTTTAACAGATGGGATTTTAAGAGTCTATAAGTTACTTCCTGCCTGAGGTTCTTCCTTTTCCTTAAACACATCCTTATGTTATAAAAGCTTATTGTCATCTCTCTGGCATTATGCTACCTAGGGTATTAGGTCAGCTACATTGGCAAGTTCATTTTATTGAATTAAATTTTGGTATTTTTAAAGCTGTCATTTTTGATGCCTTTTTCTTACCAACCATTCCCAAACTGGAGATACTAAAGTGAAAAAGAACACTTTTCACCCATTTTCCTTGCTCTTTTGAGTTAACAACAATGGTTCAGGACACATTTCAAGTTTCAGACAAGTAGTATTTATTGAGAAATTAAGTGCATGGTTATTTCCATGCTGGCTTTTTGGGAGATTCCATTTTTAAAATTATTTATTTATTTATTTATTTATTTATTTATTATTTTTTAAAATTTACATCCAAATTAGTTAGCATATAGTACAACAGTGATTTCAGGAATAGATTCCTTAGTGCCCCTTACCCATTTAGCCCATACCCCCTCCCACAACCCCTCCAGTAACCCTCAGTTTGTTTTCCATATTTATGAGTCTCTTCTGTTTTGTCCCCATCCCTGTTTTTATATTATTTTTGTTTCCCTTCCCTTATGTTCATCTGTTTTGTCTCTTAAAGTCCTCATATGAGTGAAGTCATATGATTTTTGTCTTTCTCTGACTAATTTCACTTAGCATTATACCCTCCAGTTCCATCCACATAGTTGCAAATGGCAAGATTTCATTCTTTTTGATTGCTGAGTAATACTCCATTGTATATATATACCACATCTTCTTTATCCATTCATCCATTGATGGACATTTGGGCTCTTTCCATACTTTGGCTATTGTTGATAGTGCTGCTATAAACATCGGGGTGCATGTGTCCCTTCAAAACAGCACACCTGTATCCCTTGGATAAATGCCTAGTAGTGCAATTGCTGGGTTGTAGGGTAGTTCTATTTTTAGTTTTTTGAGGACCCTCCATACTGTTTTCCAGAGTGGCTGCACCAGCTTGCATTCCCAAGAAAACCATTGTTTTATACTTTGCTGAATACAATCCCAGATATGTGACTCTGAGTCTACATATATGTAGACAGAGTTGTTTGCAATTTTGTATAAATGGGGTAACAGAATCAATGTATGATATTTTGTAAACTTGATATCAGTATCTTTGGGACCTACATGTTTTCAGGAGAAAAGACCCAATCTTTAATGAAAGAAAAACAGCTTGTGTTTGATTTCTACAGTTTTATAATATTCACCATTTTATATGAAGAGTAAAAACAATTCTAGTCTTAAAGTACATATCCCAAACCAACAGGTCACATATTTTTTATTGCTCTTTATGTCATTACCCTTTTTTCCTTTGTTAATTGCAAAGCTAATAAAGAAATAGATTAAAATAAAAAATATTTAAGTGGAGGAGAATTAGACTCCACCCCTTGATGAGGGGATTGTAAATGAATTTGAAGATGTTTTACAAGCACCATATCCTCTAACTTCTGCTTGATTTTGGACAATGCATGTGTGTAGGTATGGGTGGGAAGAAGTGGGCACCAGCAGATCAGAGTGTGGTTAGAGAGAGAGTTTGTAGGTATTTATCTGTCCATTCTGCCCCCCTAACTCTCTCCCTCCCTGGCTGTGCATCTGTCAATGACTCTGGTTTTCTACCTGCAGCCATAGCTCCTGTCCACTGGCACCTCTTCTGCTTGAATTCTCACGGATTCCAGTAAGACTTCTTCTTCCCCATGCCCCTTCACCTCAAGGGATGGTAATGGCTTCTCCCTGTTGCTACTCCCCAGGTGTCTCAGCACCCTTAACTTCCTTTAACTCTGTTAAAACCTTCAACCAAGTTTAAGGGTTTAAAGTTTAAAGGTTTGCATGGTCCATTAATTCAAGTCTTTCAATTTAAACACTTTGAACCATCTTTTTTATCACCATTAAGCTGACTAATTCAAGGGACTAAAATGGAGATAAAAAGACTATTGGGGGGATGTTATAGTGGTACAATGAAAGATGATAAAGGCCTGAGGGTAGTAGATGGACTCCAGATGGATTATTAAGTAAATTTTGCAAAACCTTGTGACAGATCATAGATTATAGGACTCATGACTGTAAATCAAATGTGTAAGGCGTCTGTGTCAAGAAGAGCAGATGGAAGATTAGGACAAATCAGGCAGTTACCAGAGGTCAATGTTTTGGAGGTCACAAGGCAGAGCTGATGACCCCAGGAGCCAGATATGTCCACATGAGCACTGATCCTAAGCCAGAAGTTGTTTGGCTCAGTCTTTTCTTCTTGTTAGAGTTGCAAGAATTAAATGAACTAAAGTCACACAAAAATGCTTTGAATATTGTAAAGTGCTATATATGTGTGAATTCCAATGGTAATTAATATTATAATTACAACAATTATTGTAATTATTTCTGGGTATTTATATATGTAACGTAATATATTTTGATCATATACAGAAGGGAATTTGAGTTCAATTGAAGAAATGATAGAAATGATATTTCCCCGTGGTTCTTTTTGTTAAACTGGAGAGATTCTATCATTGAAGATCCTCTCTTTTCCACAAATGCTTATCCTTGTGTCTCTGTCTACTCATTGTCACTACTTACTGTTCTTTACCTTTAAGGAAGGGGACAGTAACACAGATGATCTTCCACAATCGCATTAGTGGCCTTGCAATTTCTAACTCTCATTCCATGGGCAATGAGAACAAAGGTAGCTAAGCAATTTGACAGGTGTACTCAGAAGCTATAGGTTGGTCCAATATAAACAATTGAGCAGATACTATGCAGATAGATAATCCAGTTAATATCCCCACTCCCTATATTTTAAATTGTGGTAAAATACACATAACATAGGATGTATCATCTTAACTATTTGAAAAAAAATAATGTTTATTTATTTTTGAAAGAGTGAGAGACAGAGCGTGAGCAGGGGAGAGGCAGAGATAGAGGGAGACACAGAATCTGAAGAAGGCTCCAGGCTCTGAGCTATCAGCTTGAACTCATGAGCCATGAGATCATGACCTGAGCTGAAGTCGGATGTTTAACTGACTGAGCCACCCAGGTGCCCCTCAACCGTTTTTAAGTGTACAGTTCACTAAGGATATTCACACTGTTGAGCAACAGGTCTCCAGAACTTTTCCATCTTCCCAAACTGAAACTTTATACCCATTGAACACTAATTCCTGATTTACCCCTTCCCCAGCCGCTGGTTTTTGGTTCTTGTGAGTAATGCTGCTAGTCAGCACTTTCATAGGGTCTATATTGCAAGGTTTGTGTATTATGTATTTTTGGTCTGTATTCAGGTGTGGAGTCTCTGAAATCTTTGAGGGTTTGTGTCCCAAGGTATAACTCTGAGGTATTCAGAGAATCTTTTTCAGGATGTGAGATTTTATTTTACTTTATTTATTTTTTTAGGATGTGAGATTTTTTTTAAAGACTTTTATTTATTAAAAAAAAATTTTTTTTAACGTTTTATTTATTTTTGAGACAGAGACAGAGCATGACAGAGCATGAATGGGGGAGGGGCAGAGAGAGAGGGAGACACAGAATAGGAAGCAGGCTCCAGGCCCCGAGCCATCAGCCCAGAGCCTGACGTGGGGCTTGAACTCCCGGACCGTGAGATCATGACCTGAGCTGAAGTCGGACGCTTAACCGACTGAGCCACCCAGGCACCCCAGGATGTGAGATTTTAAAGTGCTTTCATTGTCTGTGTTCCAAGGTTTGAATCTGAGATAATTAGGCTTGGATTCAGTGTATGCGGTCACTGAAATTCTTTAGTCAGTGTTCCATGATTTATGGCTGATTTATTTGGGAGGTCTAGGTTCAGGGTCTGAAGTCTTAGAACTTTTATTTTTTATTAAAATTTTTTTCAGCACAGAGCCCAATGCTGAGCTTGAACCCAAAACCATGAGATCATGACCTGAGCCAAAGTCAGACGCTTAACTGACTGAGCCACCTAAGCACCCTTGAAGTCTTAGAACTTTTAGAGAGTCTGTCCAAATTTGGTTGTGAGGTATTTGGTGTCTGAAGTCAGAGTGTGAGGTCCTTGAACTCACCCAGTATCTGTGCTCCAAAGTTTGAATCTGAGGTATGTGGGGTTTGTGTTCAGGTTGTGTGCTGTCTGAAATCTTTGAAGGTCTGTGTTTCAAGATATGAGTCTGAGGCAATTGAGAATCTGTGTTCAGAGCCTCCTGTCTCCAAATTCTTGAGGCTCTGTTCCATTGTGGGAGTTCAGGTACTTGAGCATTTGTGTTCATTGTGTGAAATCTTTGAATATTTGAGGGTTTGTGTCACAAGGTTTGGGTCTGAGGTATCTGTGGGTCTGTGTTCAAGGTGTAAGGTCTCTGAAATTTTATGTTATGTTATGTTATGTTATGTTATGTTATGTTATGTTATGTTATTTTTTTATTTTTTTGAGAGAGAGACTACAAACAGGGGAGGGGCAGAGAGAGAGAGAGGTGGGGGGAGGCACAGAATCCAAAGCAGGCTTCAGGCTCTGAGCTGTCAGCACAGAACCCGACTTGGGGCTCGAACTCATGAACCATGAGATCATGATCTGAGCCAAAGTCGGAGGCTCAACCAACTGAGCCACTCAGGTGCCTTGAGGTCTGTGTTCCAAGTGTGAGTTTGAGGTATTTGGGGTCTGCTTTCAGGGAGTGAGGTCTCTAAACACTTGGAGGCTCTCTTCCAAGGTTTGAGTCTGATATATTTGAGGTTTCTGTTCTAGATGTGAAGTCCCTGAGCTGCACAAGGTTCTGTGTTCCAAGGTTTGAGTCTGAGGCATCTGGGGGTCTTTGTTCAGGGTTGAAGAAGTCTCTGAACTCTTTGAGGCTTTCTCCCAAGGTTTGAATCTGAGGTATTTATTTATTTTTTTCAGGTTGCAAGGTTTCTAAATGCTTTGATGGTCTGTGTTCCAAGGTTTAACTATAAGGTATTTAGATGTCTATGTTCAGGGTTTGACTTCCCTAAATTCTTTGAGGATGTGTGTCCCAAGGCTTGAAACATAGTTAACAGGAGGATCTTAATTCATGGTACATGATAAATAAACTCCTTAAGGATCTGTTCCAAGGTTTTCATCTGAGGTATTTGGCGATCCAGGTTGAGGATGTGGGTTATCTAAAGTATTTGAGTCTATTTTCTTTTTTTTTTTTTAGGTATAATTTATTGTCAAATTGGCTAACATACAGTGTATACAGTGTGCTCTTGGTTTCAGGGGTAGATTCCTATGATTCATTGCTTATATACAACACCCAGTGCTCATCTTAAAGAGTGCCCTCCTCAATGCCCATCACCCATTTTACCCTCTCCCCACCTCCCCCCATCAACCCTCAGTTTGTTCTCTGTATTTAAGAGTCTTTTAAGAGTCTGTTTTCTAAGTTTTGAATCTGAGGTATTCTGAGTCTGCATCCAGGGTTGGGATTTTCTGAACTCTTCTAGGGTCTGTGTTGCATGAATTCATTCAGAGATATTTGGGAACTGTGTTCAAATGTGAGGCCTTCCAGGGTCCACCCTATGGTTTGATTCAGGGATATTTCAGGTTCAATATTTAGAGTTATAACTCTCTGAACTCTTTGGAGGTCTGTGTATCAGGTTTTGAGGTTTATGTATTTGGTGAAATCTGGTCACGGTATGAGTTCTGTTTTAATACATGTTTTGTTATTATTCAGGTATGGTAAGGCCAACAAATCAGGAAATGACTGTTATTGAGAAGATAATTTTTTTATACTTACATATCCCAAGAGAAGATGGAATGCTGAACTATTCAGTGCCACATGGGGAAGCACCAGGGTTAGTCAGGAGGCAGAGATGAGGAAATTGTGAACAAGAATTTCTATTGTGGTTTTCACTGAAAGGAGTAGGCTAGGCAGGGTAATTAGTTTTGGATTTGGCTAATTTGAATAGTTTTAGTGGACTCTGTTTATAGGGGCTGTCTCTGGTTGTCTGGTACCTGGCCCTGGGTGATTAGGGCAGAGGAATAGTGGTCTGCAGTGTGAGAGCCTGGGGTATGGGCTGTGGATTGGTTCGTTTATATTTGAAAAGTGCTCTCTCAGGCAACTTGTTTACTGTTTCTAGGACTTGACTAACCTTGGGAGAGGCAGTCCCTCCAGGGTCAGCAAATCATAAGAATACAGATGTCAAATCATAAGAATACAGAAAACAAAAGACATGGGTTAATGTAGGATCTCTGAAATCAGTAAGTGTGTTTCTCAGTGTTTGAGTCTGAAGTATTTGGAGTCCTATTTGTTACTGGTGTAAGGTCTCTGAATGCATTGTTGGTCTGTGTCCTATGGTTTTAGTCTGAGGTGTTTGCAGTCTATGTTCAGGGTTTGAGATATCCGATCTTGAGGATCTGTGACAAAGTTTCGATGTAGGGTGTTTGGGTATTTTTTTTGTTGTTGAGGATGTAAGGTCTCTGAAGTCTTTTAGGGTCCGTGTCTCAAATATTGAGTCTGAGGTGTTTGGAAGTTCATGTTCTTGGTGTGAGGTCTAAAACGTTCTGTTGTTTTGAGTCTGAAATATTTCAGGTTCTTCATTTAGTATGTAAAATCTCTGAACTCTGAGCATGTTTGTCCTCAAGATTGAGTGTGATATATTTGGAATTCTGAGTTCAGGGTTTGTGTTCCCTAAATGCCTTGGTGATCTTTTTTTCAGTGTTTGAGTATTAGGTGTGAGACCTCTGAACTTCTAGAGGTTCTGTGTCTCAAGTTGGGTTTGAACTATTTGGGGCCTGAGTTCAGAATGTGTGGTCTTTGAACCCTTTCATTGCCTTTTTGTTTTCTTTCTTTTTTAAAAATTTTTAAAATTTTTATTTTTTTTTAATTTTTAAAAAAATGTTTATTTATTTTTGAGAGAGAGAGAGTGAGAGAGACAGAGCTCGAGAGGGGAAGGGCCAGAGAGAGAGGGAGACACAGAATCTGAAATAGGCTCCAGGCTCTGAGCTGTCAGCACAGAGCCCGATGCGGGGCCTGAACTCATGAACTGCAAGATCATGACCTGAGCCGAAGTCGGACACTTAACCGACTGAGCCACCCAGGCGCCCCGCCTTTTTGTTTTCAATATTAATCTGAGATTTTTGGGATCGTCTTCAAGGTCTGAGGTCTTTGAACTCCTTGAGAGTGTGTATCCTAAACTTTGAGTCTGAGATATTTGGGGTCTTGTTCAAGGTATGGGATTTCTAAATCTTTTGATAGCCTGTTCCAAGGTTTGAGTCTGAGTTATTTGGGGGTCAGTTTTCAAGGTATGATATCTCTGCCCTCTGTAGTGTTCTGTTTCTCAATATTTTACTCTGAGATATGTAGGTGCTTGTGTTCAGGGTATGAGGTCTGTGAATTCATTGAGGGTTTATGTCCTCAGGTTTGAGTCTTAGGTAGTTGGGGGTCTGTCTTGTTGGCATGAGGTCTTTGAATTCTTTAAGTGTCTATCCCAAGGTTTGAATCTGATATGTTTGGAGTTATGTTTTCAAGGTGTGATGTCTCTGAACTCTTAAGGTCTGTCCTAGTGTTTAAGTTGAGGGATTTGGGTGTCTTTGATAAGTGTGTGAAGTCTCTGAACTCTTTGAGGGCCTACATCTAGTAAAGTAAGAATGAATCTAGATAGGACCCAGTATTTACCTAAGGGCTTTTCTATGTGTCTCACATATTTTTCTTTGCTGAATTATGAAAAACACCAACCCAAAATGGGAGAATTCACCCTTTGGAGGGGCACAGAACCCCTCTGAGGCCCTGAATGCCACCCCACGGTATAGTCTTTGGGTTCAATCCATGTGAAAGGCTGCTCTGAGAACTTCAACTACCACTTAATACTGGAAGCTCTGGCATCTTAGGAGGTTAACTCAAGAGTGGGTCCCAGACAACCAAGAAGCAATCTGAGTTCTGCTCCTTGGAAGATTGTGTGCTAATGATTCCTAGGGGTATAACCCAAACTGAACCAAGAGAAAAATCAACACACATAATACCTAGCTAAAGCCAAAGCCTAATTTTACATGAAAATGTCCAAATGAATGCAAAGTCTAGTCCTGATAGCCCAAATGTTTGGCATCCAGGAGGTATTCAATATATACAGGATAAATGAATGAATCCAAGTGGCAGCAGGGTATGGGGAAAGAGCTCTTTTTTGCCAGTAAAGTGCTCTGAACTTACAGTCTAGCTTTGCCTATTATGTCTTATGTGACTTTATGTAGGTTAATTCATGCTTCTGAACTTCAGTGTCATTTTTACTTGTAAAACATCATTATACCTATCAACTAGGTTTATTGGGAAGGTATGGAGATGGCTTATTTACACCAATGGAGGACCTAAGTATAGTGCCTGGGCCAGAGCAAAGCAGTGCCAAAAGCCATTGTTATGAATAAATTATCACAACCCATGCCTCTAGGTGCTGCTATGCCTTTGGAGGCCATGAGTGTGTGGTGCTCACTTAGTCAGTGGTTTGTACTCCTGTGCTCCTGCACTTCCTAAGGTTGGCATTTTCTCTGTTGGCATTCATCTCCTGGATCATCACACAAAACTTGACCACATATTAACCACTCTTTTCCAAGATCATCTAGCATCATTTCTGCAGTAACTCTCATAGTCAGGACACAGCACATATATTGTTTCTAATTCTTACAATAATAATAAAGTGGGTATGTGAAGTCCATTTAGAGATTTGGAAAGTGAGCTCAGAGAGGCTAATAAGTAACTTGCTCCAAGTTACATAAAGGGTCAAGTTACCATAAAGGGCAGCAATTGGTGGAAGGGCGGCAGCAATTGGTGGAAGGGCTGCAGCAAAACTCTAGCATGTCCATAGCAGATGCTATCTCAGAAGGGACTACAAAACACAATCCAGGAGTAAATTCATATATTTCAGCTAGTGTGGAGCCCCAGCTTCAGAGCTACCCAAAATTGGATGAATTGAGATCAGTGAGAAATAATGCAGTTTCAAGAGAATGGAGTGCATTTATTTTTCTTTTGCTGATTTCAAGATTTTCTCTTTGTCTTTGGCTGTCAACATTTTTATTATGCTATGTCTAGGTAGGGATTTCTTTGCATTTTTTACATGTAGTCTGTTGAGGTTTTTGGATTTGTAGATTAATGGTTTGTTACCTATTTAGGAAATTTTCAGTGGTTATTTCTTTTTTCTTTAATATTTTTTTAATTTTAGAGAGAGGGAGAGAGTGCACAAGCTGGGAAGAGGGGCAGAGGGAGAGAAAGAAAGAGAGAACCTCAAGCAGGCTCCATGCTGAGCATGGAGCCTGATGCAAGGCTCGATCCCGTCACCCAGGGACCATGACCCTAGCTGAAACCAAGAGTCAGATATTCGACTTACTGAGCCACCCGGGTGCCCCCAGTGGTTATTTCTCCAAATAATTTTTCTGTTCATTTCTCCCTTTCCTCTCCTTCTGATACCTCCATTATATATATATTGGTGTACTTCATTGTATCCCATAGGTCTGTGAGCTATGTGCATTTTTCCTCATCTTTTTATCATTCCTGTTCTTCACATTGAATAATCTAAAATGATCTATCCTCAAGTTCACTAATTCTTTTTTTTTCTGCCTGCTCAAATCTACTTTGAGCCCCTCTGGTGATTTTTTAAAATTTCAGTTTTTTACTTTTCAACTCCAGAATTTCAATTTTTAAAAGTAATTTCTCTCTTAATTGATGTTCTTTATTTGATGAAGACTCAGGGCTCGAACTCATGGATCATGAGATCATGACCTGAGCTGAAATCAGACGCTCAACCAACTGAGCCACCTAGGTGCCCCTGTGAACATATTTATAATAGCTACTTTGCAGTCTTTGTCTGCTGACTCCCACATCTGGGTCCCCTTAAGTTGGTTTCTGCTGCCTGTTTAAAAAAAAAAAACTGTACAAGAATCACACTCTCCTGTTTCTTTGCATGTCTCATAACTTTCTGTTGAGCAGTAGGCATTTCAGATAACATATCATAACAACTATGGATTCTAATGAGCTTCACATTCCCTCTGAGGCTTTTTCGTGGTGTTGTTTTCTTTTAGCTTATTTGTTTAATGTCTTGCCTGGACTAATTCTATAAAGTAGATTTTCCTTACAGTGTGCAGTCTCTCATGTCAATGCTCAGTTTTTTTCCCCTTGTTTTTATTTTTAAGCCTAGCTTCCTAGAAGTTACCCCAGGTCAATGTAGCTTAATATTCAATCAATAATTATTTAGAGGTTGTGCTTATGTTCCTTGAACCAGTGATGGGGATCAGGACATGCTACTCCAAAGTGGTACCTTAGCATGTTGAATTGTTATGGAACCAGGCTGGAATGCTGGTGGAAAAACCAAGTGGAACTCGGAGATCTTGGTGGATCGGAGATGTATTTAACACTGGTGGGCTCAGAGGAGACCGTTTCTCCAAAGATCTGAGCTCCGAATGAAGGGGGAAGGGTATTTTATAGTTGTCAGCTTCCATATCTGTGGCGGGTTTTCGCACACTTGGCAAACAGGGCAAGAAGAACCCGAAGAGGGGTCTCTAAGCTAGAGACCAGAGCTTGTTTTAGTGCCATCGGCCATCTTATGGTGTAAAACTTTATTTATTTTCCCAACAGAATATTTGAAATTGAAGGAATTTGAGAAAATGGCAGAAGCAGAAAGGTCACTCTGACCTTCCCCGTATATTTTTCCCCTGAAGCAGGTCATAAGACTCTCATGTGAGAGGTGCCTGCCCTATACTCAGAGGAAAGTATCATCCTTATCTCTGAAGACAAAGGGATGTTGAGAAGAATCTGAACAAGCCTTGCTAATATGATAGGGAAAAGATAGCATAAAATAGGCAGAGAGGGAAAGGTTAGGACCAGAGGTAACTGGGTGGGGAAAAACACATATTTTGGAACAACGCTGGGAGCCTCTGACCACAGCAAACCCCCTCAAGTGTAAGGTCCCTCTTAAGAATGTCACAGACACCACCTACTCCACCTCAGGTTCTCTTCAGGAACAAAAGACCTGACTAGAAATAAGTAGACCATCAAACATATGCTCTGCAAGGAATAGTATGACCATAGACCACCCCTCATACAATGGAAAGGAGCCAATCAGGAATGGACAACCCAGCACCTAGAGCTATGAAGCCAATAGGGATGGGACCTGAGAAGGAACAAGGGGGAAGGGTAGGGGGAGGGCTGACCAGAACCTTATAAAACAAGGACCCTTACCTATAGCCAAGGGCATTCACTTTCCAATGCCCCCTCTCTGTAAAGAGAGCTTTCCTACTATTCTTCCTTTCTAATCTTATGCTCTAATAAACTTTGCCTGCTGTTCATTCTGTGTCCACCTCTTCATTCTTCGAAGCGTTGAGATAAGGAATCCAAGGTATGAAGGTAAAAAGTCCTGCAGCACTAATTTTCCCCCAGTTTACTACACTTACCCCATACTCCTTGACCTACCATGTTCTTCCATGGCTGTTCCCTTTTCATCTCTTTTCATCAAGTACTGTGCATAAAAGTACTCAGGTTTAATAATTTCTTTGGATTTTCATTTCCTTATGAAGGCCCTGTGTCATGTAAAACTTATATTAAATACATTTGTGTTTCTTCTGTTAATTTGTCTTTGTCAGTCTAATTTTCAGATCCCACCAGGGACTCTAAGAAGATTGAGGAAAACTTTTTCCTCCTCTTTGCTGATGGATCTGTGAGTGATGTGGGGATTGCTTTTTGCCATGTGTTCTAGTAGAGACTAGTAGTTCTCAAGTGCATGCTGCAGTTGCTTTTTAGTGGGTGCAGTCTGCCAAATGTACACAGCCTCCTGACATCCAGGGAGAAGTATGGTCTTAACAGGGTACTTTTGAGCTGTCCATTTCCCTGGTTCTTACTGTTAAACTTCTGGGTGATTTGATGTTTTGTCTTTTGGTACTGGTTTCATGAAACTATTAGCCTTCTCTTAATTGTCTGACAGTAAGATTGTTACTGTTTTTGACTACACCTGAGGACAGGAGTTACTCCTATTGGGGAGGAAAATATTTTCATTACACCCTTTAAAATCTTCGTTAAGTCCCCCATCATAAAATACATTTAGGGGCGCCTGGGTGGCTCAGTCTGTTGAGTGTCCAACTTCGGCTCAGGTCATGATCTCACGGTTTGTGAATTTGAGCCCCGTGTTGGGCTCTGTGCTGACAGCTCAGAGCCTGGAGTTCTTGCTTTGTATTTTGTGTCTCCTTCTCTCTCTGTTTCTCCCCCACTCGCACTGTGTGTGTCTCTCTCAAAAATAAATGAACATTGGGGCACCTGGGTGACTCAGTCGGTTGAGCATCCGACTTCGGCTCAGGTCATGATCTCACAGTCCGTGAGTTTGAACCCCGCATCAGGCTCTGTGCTGACAGTTCGGAGCCTGGAGCCTGCTTCACATTGTGTGTCTCCCCGTCTCTCAGCCCCTCCCCTGCTCATGCTCTCTCTCTGTCAATAATAAATAAACATTAAAAAAATTAAAAAAAAATAAATGAACATTAAGAAAGAGACAGATAAACAAGAGAAAAACAAACAGAAGTTTATTAACATGTATACCTCAGGTATACCTGGGAGATACCCAGGGAAAATTGAGTAACTCCCAGAGATGGCTTAGAATTTAGGCCTAAATACCATCGTCAATTAAAGATGAAAGAAAGGTGTAGGGAGGCCAGGAAAATCATGGTAAACAAGGATATGGTTTGTTATGCAGATTTAAGTCAGTGCCTTCTCCACTGATGAGTCTCTTGTGATTTAGAGTCATCCTTCTTTTCCTAATACAGAGAGACACCCTTACAAATAGAGATTTTCTTTATAAATGTAAATGTCCCTCACCAAAGGGTAACTTCTACTGTTTCCAGACCTTCCATGTGTCTGCTGTTTCTCAAAATAGGCAGCTCAAAATATACAAACCTAATATACTAAAAGGCATATTTTAGGGTAGATTTTCTAGCTTCCTATACACCACACTCTGCTCTAATTAAAATCAGCCCCTCAGCAGGGCTATGGAGGTATCAGTCCTCTAGACTTGCCTCTCCCCATGGGTAGAAATTCTGTGCTCTTACATTGAAGATAGGGCTGGGGACAGGGATGGTGGCCTGTTTCTCCTGGAGTGACACCTGTGTCCTGAAAGTAGAAGCTGAATGGGACTGTAGCTCCTAACTTTTCTGCTTGCCTCTCCCCACATAGAACCACCACCGTATTGATGAGGGAGCACAAGCAAGCTGAGGGCAAAGTACAGGCTAAGGGCACCTCCTGGAATATGTGGTATTCCTCGCACACTCCTGGCTACCCAAGAACAAAGGAAAGGGGTTTAAGTGCTTGCCATGGTGATGTGGGCAACTAAGGCAAATAAAAAATTAAATTCCCTTACTGCTTACAGCCCATTAACAAGTCCTTGAAACTGGCAAAGTGACCTCCCTCTAGGAGCTTGGCTGCCTTGATGATGACATTTTTCTAGGGGCAAAAGGGAATCTTGGCTTAACATTATCCCGACCTCCCAGGGTCCTGTAAGTCTACTGTAACATATAAAAATTCCTTTGGAAATTTCCTTTATCTCAACTCCCCCAAGATATATGCTAGCAATCATACTCCAAGCTTATGGCCCCCTGATATATATCTGAAGGGTCTAATGACTGAGGTTTTACTAAATGGTAATAAATGACTTGTTTTCCTAACAACAGCTAGCCCCTCAAGGTCCTGGAAATCTGGCTTCCAAGATTCCTTAGAGATTTAATCTATCCCTAAACCCCTTCCAACCTGAGGATATATAACTAGCCACTCCTCACAACCTAGTGCAGGTCTTTTCTGCCCATGGGTCCTGTCCCTGTGCTTTGATAAAATCACCTTTTTGCACCAAAGACATCTTCAAGAATGCTTTCTTGGCCATCAGCTCTGAACTCCTTGAGCCCCACCATCACCCCAAAACTCCATCACTATGAGTAGGATCTGAGGGTGGGGGTTGCTATTGGATCTCCAGTATTGCCTCATTTGGGGTACAGCCTCCTCCACACCATTGGTGGGGTTTGGGAGTGTGGGGGGGGGCTGTAGCTGATGGCCAAGAAAGAATTCTTGAAGATGTCTTCAAGTGCAAAAAGGTGATTTTATTAAAGCACGGGGGCAGGACCCATGGGCAGAAAGAGCTGCACTGGAGTTAGGAAGAGTGACTGGTTATATTCTATGGAGTTGGGTGAGGTAAAGGCAAAAAGGGGGCCTCCAGAAGGACTTTCATATGCTAAGGAGGACTCATAACATACCGGAGTCCTTGCTATTGTCAAGCTAAGGTTGTTTTCCCTCTAGTAAGGCATTTACAGTAAGACAGTAGGGGGTGGAGTGCCTGGGTGGCTCAGTGGGTTAAGCATCCTTCTTCAGCTCAGGTCATGATCTCAAGGTTTGTGAGCTCTAGCCATGCACTGGGCCCTGCACTGGGCTCTGTGCTGACAGCTCAGAGCCTGGAGCCTGCTTCAGATTCTGTCTCCGTCTCTCTCTCTGCCCCTTCCCTGCTGGTTCTTTCTCAAATATAAATAAACATTAAAAAAAAAGACAGTAGGGTGTTCCTGGAGAAATGTTATACACTGTATTTGCCTCAGGTATTTGTCAATGGGCTGCAGGTTATAAGGAAATTTAATTTTTAATTATTTTTTAATGTTTATTTATTTTTAGTTTTTAAAATCTTTATTTATTAGAGAGAGAGAGAGAGACAGAGAGAGAGAGAGAGACTGAGCGAGTGGGGGAGGAACAGAGAGAGAGGGAGACACGGACTCCAAAGCAGGCTCCAGGCTCTGAACTGTCAGCACAGAGCCCGACGTGGGGCTCAAACCCACGAACTGCAAATTCATGACCTGAGCTGAAGTGGGAGGCCCAACTGACTAAGCCACCCAGGCGCCCCTAATGTTTATTTATTTTTGAGAGAGAGTGAGAAAGAGAAAGAGCAAGAGCAGGGCAGCGGCAAAAAGAGAGAGGGAGGCACAGAATCTGAAGCAGGCTCTAGGCTCTGAGCTGTCAGCACAGAGACTGACACGGGGCTTGAACTCACGAACCACAAGATCATGACCTGAGCCAAAGTCGGATGCTTAACTGAGCCTTCTAAGTGCCCCAGAAATTTATTTTTTTAAGTTTATTTATTTATTTTGAGAGAGAGGGAGAGCATGAGCATGAGCATGAGCATGAGTGGGGGAGGGGCAGAGAGGGAGAGACAGAATACCAAGCAGGTTCCTCCCTGTCAGCACAGAGCCCACTGCGGGGCTCAATCCCACAAACCCGTGGGATCATGACCTGAACCGAGATCAAGAGTTGGTCACCCAACAGACTGAGCCACCCAGGAGCTCCAAGGAAATTTAATTTTACCTACCATTTCCTTCTCACCTTTGTCCTCTACATCACTATGGAGGGGAGGGTGATGTTGGGGCTCCAGAAAACTGAGTCTATAGGTTTTTAGAGATTAGGCTATTGATAAGATTGCTGTTTTCTTGTAATTTACGAAGACATTTGTAAACTGATGGAGACTCATGTCCTGTATGACTGTGATCGCTATCAGTTAACCATTGGTTTTTCCCTTTCCTTTGTTCTTGGGCAGCTGGGAATGCCTGAGGAGTGTCATATATATCCTGCCTAGGGTGGTTAGGGGGTTTGGGGAGTGTCAGTTTGCCTTCTCATTTCTCATCACTGAGTGGAGGTGGGAGGGGGAAGGAAGCCCTGATCTCTGCCATGAAATAGAGCTTCTATAATACGGAGCTGGTGGGTGGATGGTGGAGGCAGATGAGAGATGCCTGTGACCCACCCTTCTTGGGGTGAAACTATAGCCCTAAAACTGAGAGTGGTGGGTAAAGGGAGCCCCCATCTTCTTGGATGCACTTTCTAGGAGTTAGAGCTTCTATAACATGGAGCTGGCAGGGAGAGTTTAAATTTTTTTAACGTTTATTTTATTTTTTGAGAGAGAGCATGAGCAGGGGAGGAGCAGAGAGAAAGGGAGACAGAATCTGAAGCAGGCTTCAGGCTCTGAGCCATCAGCACAGAGCCCAATGTGGGGCTCGAACCCACGAACTGTGAGATCATGACCTAAGCCGAAGTCGGATGCTTAACCGACTGAGCCACCCAGGCGCTCCAATGGCAGGGAGAGTTTAAAGGGGAGGTAGGAAAGTGGGTTCTAGTGCAAATGCCACAGACTCCTGATGTTCTAAATTTATTATATTTTATTTATTAGATTTTTCTTGAATAAATGCTTCTCAATTTGCTGTGTTATCTTAGATCATTTGCTTTCTAGAACTTTAAAATATTTTTTTTTAATGTTTACTTATTTTGAGAGAGAGAGAGAGGGAGAGGAAAAAAGTGTGAGCAGGGGAGGGGCAGAGAGAGAGGGAGAGAGAGAATCCCAGCCAGGTTCCAAGCTGCCAGTGCAGAGCCCAACATGGGGCTCAAACTCATGAAATGTGAGATCATGACCTGAGCCAAAATCAAGAGTCATGTGCTTAACTGACTGAGCCACCCAGGCACCCTGCTTTCCAGAAATGTAAATGGTTGTGTTTTATATTTTTATCGATTTTCTTTGTAACTGGGGTGTGAGTCCACTGAGCTCTTCACACTGTCCCGAAGTCCCACCTATCTTACTACTCTTGTTGAACCTACTGTAATCCAGGTAAATTAATAGACAAAACACAGCAAGTATAACAAAGACTTGCATTCAGAAAGACTTTTTCCTATAGTTGTGTCCATGCCTCAGCTGTACCTGCTGATGCAGATCTCTGTCCCACTGGTGACTAAGATCTCTTTCGTCCTTGGAGGCTTGAGAGCCTTTTTTTAAAAAAACGTTAATTTATTTTTGAGAGACTGAGAGAGACAGAGCATGAGTGGGGGAGGGGCAGAGAGAGAGGGAGACACAGAATCCGAAGCAGGCTCCAGGCTCCGACGTGGGGCTCGAACTCATGAGCTGTGAAATCATGACCTGAGCCAAACTTGGACGCTTAACTGATTGAGCCACCAGGCACCTAGAAAGCCTTTTTAAAAAAATTTACTTTATTATTATTATTTTTTTTTTAGTAATCTCTACACCCATTGTGGGGCTTGAACTCACGACCCTGAGATCAAGAGTCATATGTTCTTCTGACTGAGCCAGCCAGTTCCACAAGCCTTTGTTTAAGGCACGAACAGCCTAAGAATAGTTGTCCTGCCACTGTCCATGAGTGCATTCCTGCCTCTATAGCAATAGCCACTCACTTGCCTAAAGATAAAGCCATCATAAGCTGTAGTAGCTTATCAAGGACTAAACACTCCTGGCACCTGCCAGAAAGACCACCCAGTATGCTGTTTCACCCCTTCCCCTTGCTCATGCCACACTTTTATCTGCTTAGTCACCCAGCAAACATCTGTGGTACATCCATGAAATGTGGCCTTGGAGAACTTTAGTTCTCCTATTGTGGGCTGACATGCTGTCTCTTACTGGGAGTGGCTTTTTTCTCTACTTCTTGCCTTGCCATTTACCCCTGACCTGACTGACCATTTCCCTTTCCTCTGAAATTCTGCATTTCCTAAGTTGGGGACTGAGCATTCAGCCTTCATCACTGGATGCTCCTGTTGTGTGTGAGCTTGTTTGGGCTTGCTCATTGTTCTCTGCAACTTGATGCCTGTCCTGCAGTGAAGGGATCCTGTCCTGGTTCTTTACCATCTCTAGAGCACCTGTTAGATTTTTGTTTTGGAATTTTGTTTGACTGATAATCACATGTGTTATTCTGCCCTAAAACAGCTACTATAGGGCCTTAAGAAAATACTTTGCATTTGTATAGCACTTTAGTCATTTGTGTTAACATGTGTTATCCTGACTTTTCACTATAACTCTATGATTTGCTGAGGCAAGTAGGTATGGGTATTTTCCCCCCATTTTACGTACTGGAGGGTTGATCCCACCAGAGGTAATTTTAGGGACTTATTTAGAGTCCCAGAGTAAGAATGGATCTGAGGTCTACCTCCTAGCTTGGTGTCTAGTTCTTTCCACAGGACTTCAGAATTAGGAAATACCCTCCCATCAAGAGCAGTCAGTACCTTAGGTTAGAACAGAATTTGGTGTGCTGAGAATTCTTCCAGTTACTCAGGATGGGGTGAGAGACATTCAGCTGTCGACTGAACTCTGCAGATAACTTGCAGACTTCCATTTCCTTCCTGTAGCCTCCTATACAAAATTAGTAGCTAACATGCACAAATAGGGATTCTCTAGCCATTTGACCCAAAGGGTAAAAGATGAGGACAAATGGAAGTGTTCACTGTAGCCCCAGCTCTGACAAGAGTTATTTTCCAGCTACAAAGGCATGGAGTGACTTTTTGCTCTGCAGCCTCATGGAAGACCTGTGTCTCATCTGTGAATTTGGTGCATAGTATTTACAGCTTTATGCTGATCTCAATCTTGTTTCTCCTTCCTTATTGGATTGTGTTAATATGTTTGTATAGTCCACTATTTTATTTATTTATTTATTTATTTATTTATTCATTCATTCATTCATTCATTCATTTATGAGGGGGGAGGGAGGGAGGGAGAGAGAGAGAGAGAGAGAGAGAGAGAGAGAGAGAGAGAATATGAATCCCAAGCAGGCTCCACACTGCAAGCACAAAGCCCGATATGGGGCTTGAACTCACGAACTGTGAGATCATGGCCTGAGCTGAAATCAAGAGTTGGACGCTTAACCGACTGAGCCACCCAGGCGCCCCTAGTCCACTGTTTTTAAAGTAGTGCCTTCTACGTTATCTCACATAATTCTTAAAATAATTCTTGTGACTTAGGCAGGCCAGATATTGTCATTTCCATTTCTTTCCCCTCAGCTTCTTTTTTTTTTTTTTTTTAATTTTTTTTTTCAACGTTTATTTATTTTTGGGACAGAGAGAGACAGAGCATGAACGGGGGAGGGGCAGAGAGAGAGGGAGACACAGAATCGGAAACAGGCTCCAGGCTCTGAGCCATCAGCCCAGAGCCCGATGCGGGGCTCGAACTCCCGGACCGCGAGATCATGACCTGGCTGAAGTCGGACGCTTAACCGACTGCGCCACCCAGGCGCCCCTCCCCTCAGCTTCTTTACCCCATCAGTGCTAGTCCCCTCAGGGAGCCTCACTGCATTACCTCCTCCAGGAAGCTTGTCTGATTGGAGCCTGGGAGAGCATAGCACCCTGTGGAGAGGAGGAGTCTGAGAAACTTGAATGAATGAATGAATGAATGAATGAACTTATGACTTCTCAGTCACATCACTCTCACTTGGCAAAGAAAAACAGAGGTTCTGACTGTTTTGTTTTTCTGTTTTATCTAAGTACAAAATGCTAAGGTTTTAAAACATGAGCATATCTGACATTTGGGGAATGGGCACCATAAAAATTCTTACCATGTGATTAACTTATTACATCAGCACCATTGTTTTTTTATGCAAAAGGGAAGAAATGCACAACTGCAAACCTTATTTCTATTTAAAACCTAGATACTTTTAGCAGCACTCACTACTTCCATTATGTGCTGAGAGGATGGAAAGATTGGAGACCTGGAGACCATCTTTCAGATTTACTCTGGAGGAACTGTGTGATATTGTCTTAGATTCTCTGTTTTTTATCCCCCCCCCCCCCGCCAGGAGGTTAAAATAATGTCTTTTTGTGTACTGTCTATATACGCAAAATGAAAGATGTGTTTTAGGCAACTTCAACTTGGAGACAAAGGCAGTTATTCAGATGATTCAGGCCAAAATCCATCCTGCCATGAAGGAGGAAAACAAAGTGTGCAGTTGGACCTGAGCTATCCAGTTTGCATGTTGGCATCTCTCAAATCCATGGAAGAAATTGTTCCTTTGTTTGTGTTACTAGAGAATTTGAGTGGTGGGGGGACCTATTAGTTTATTAAGACTGAAAAGTGAATCATTAATGGCTTCAGGCTATTGACCTTACAGCCAAAGGATAACAGAGACCCAAGGAACCTCTAAATACCTGGAATTACTGGGATTCTAAAGGACTTCTACCCTCCAAGGGCACCCCCCAACTGAGCATTCAGAGTGAAGGTGGGAGAAAAGGAGTACTCACTTGATTGAGTACCCAATGTGTGCTGGACATTGCACTGGGTGACTTATATAGCTTCTTCTTTTAATTCTCATGACAACACTCTGAGATGAGAATTTATAGATGAGAAAACCAAGGCTCAAAGAAATTAAAGTGCCCCAAACAGCTGGCTAACCTTGGATGAGAACCTCTAAAACTCTACTAGTTCCCAAAATTCTTGAATCATCTATCACAGTTACACCTGCTTCTGGAGCATTCTAGGGGTAATTCAAGTTAGTTCATTGTTAGTTAGATTCATTATTTGAGCGTCTACAGTGTGTGGGTATAATGCCAGGAGCTGAAGACACTAAAATGAATAAATCAAGGCCCAACCTGTCGAGAAATCTGATAACAGGTGAGCCTGATATACATCTTTGTGACAGTAGTACAATGTGAGCAAATTGCTGTGGGGCTGCAAAGGAGATGCTGATTGGCTGTTTCCTAGGAAAGTCCTTAAGGGCCACCGTACGAGGGAGAGGTCTAAAACCCTAGGGTCACCTGGACCCAGAATCTATTTTCCTCCTTCACTAGGCCATATGGTTAGAAGGAGAATCCCATGTAAGTTAGTTCACAGTGAGAGGCAATAGTGCAGATCAGAAATAGTCTGGCATTTGAGCACATGGAATCTGGGTTTGAATCCCAGCTCTGTCATTTACAATATGTGTCACGTGGTGCAAGTTATTTAACCTGAGTCTTGGGGCTTGCCCTTCTAAAAATATTAGGATAGGGGCACCTTGGTGGCTCAGTCAGTTAAGCATCTGACTTCAGCTCAGGTAATGTTTTCATAGTCTTTGAGTTCGATCCCCGCGTTGGGCTCTGTGCTGACAGCTCAGAGCCTGGAGCCTGTTTCAGATTCTGTGTCTCCTTCTCTCTCTGCCCCTCCCCTGCTCATGCTCTGTCTCTCTCTGTCTCAAAAATAAATAAAAACATTAAAAAAATTAAAAATATTAAGCTAAACATGCCAGCCTCATGGGATGGTTGTGAAGCAGAATCTCAAGATCCTTTACATTTTGGTTCTTTTCTCTCTTCACAAGTGTGTAAACATATGCCAATTCCCATCTTAGGTCCTCCAGACTGAGGGCTCTTTGAGGACACAAGCAGTGGGAAACCAGGCCAATATGCTTTGCAATCTCAGGTGAAAGGAGACCAAACTCAGGAGGCGTGTCAGCACCATGAAATAAACCAGAAGAAGATCATCCCCAGGGTCTGGCCAGGACACTCAGGTGTAACATCTCAATGACCTGTTGGTAAACAAAACACATCAGAATTAACATTTACCAGTGATAATATTTGGGTGCTTATGAAGAGGGGAAGACCATAAATATTAAGAAGCCAGTGCTGGGAAGAGAGACAGAAAAGGTTTAATAGCCAATCTAGTGAGGAAGAAGGCCAGCTCTGGAATGTGGCATGCTCCCTAAAGGTCCCAGACTACGCTCTAGGAGTTAATGAAACAGATGGTCACCAGAATGTACTGTAGCTGGGAAGGGGGCTGATGAGACTGCAGATCATCTGTCCACAGGTCATCAGTAGCCAAGGAGGCCAGTGTCCCTCTTAGAACCATTCTTCTGAAATTGTAGGTGTGAAGGGGTATTTGCTTGTTAGCTTCTTAATAGTGATATTGTCTCCTCGTCTTGGCCAGGCTGCCACAGGAAACAGGTCCATGATTAACTGGCAAGACAGAGATGCCTCTTGGGAAGGCCGCAGGGGGGTTGTGGAAGGGAAAGGGAGACATGGGCACATGGGGCACAGTGAGAAGACAGATACTCTGAGCTCTGCAGTGTGAACGCTGGATAAAGGGTATGTTCTAGATTACTGGATTTGTATAGATGGTGGGGGCAGGAGTGAGTGAATATCTGAAGTTTTGACAAGCAAATGACAGTCTGGATTTATAAGTAGCCTTGGTCATAATCACAGTTGTATTTGGGAATCGATAAGACCGCTCTTAGGTTCAGTGATTCATTAGAAGGAATCACAGAACTCAGCAAAGCTATTATACGCATGGTTGTGGATTATTATAGTGAGAAGATACAGATTAAAATCAGCAATGGAAAAAGACTCATAGGATGTGGGGAATAAGCTTAGAAATTCCCTGGGCTTACACCAATGGATTAACAAGGCGTAAAGAAATACAAAGCCATAGAATGCTCACACCCAAGTTTGGGTAAACAAGATTAGGACCCCACGATAGAGCAGGAGGTGCAAAGGCACCCAAAATACGGGGGGGGGGGGGCAAAGGCCCACAATATAAAGGTATATGAGGTAAGCAAGACTATGCATTCAGGGTGAAAACACCCCCCCAATTTAGTACTATAGCAGAAAGCTGCTTTCACAGGAAGGAAGGACCAAATTAGGTAAGCAGGTAAATAGGGCTGTAGACTGCTATGCTGCACTGGGGGTGATGCTGCCCAGAGTGGAGCTGATTAGCAAAAGAAAAGGTGCCTTGTTAACCCTGAGGTTATTCTCCCTATCTGCCTTATCCCCTAGGCTAGCTAAGATAAACAGACACGGCGCCTCCTGTCTGCTATTAACAACCATCTGCTCATCTGCCTGGCACAAGGATTTTGTTTTATATTGACCCAAACCCCAAACACCGTGTATCTTCAAAACCCCCTTTTCTCTCATGCCCGTGAGTTAATATTCACCGATTCATTGTCTCTTTGTGCATGCCTATCCTGTTTGTAAGCCTTCTGATCTTAATAAATACAGGGCAAGGACCCTTATTCGGGGGTCTTGTCTTTTCCTGGAAATTAGCCATCTCTCGCTTTTCATCCTGTGTCCTGCTCTCTTGCTGCCCAAGAGAGAACTTTAGACTTAGAGTCTACAACAATAGGACAGACTTCAGAAAAGATCAGGTGTGAGCTTCTAGTTTTTTTCTCCCAGTGGAGTCATATGAACAGTGATTAGTTCTCTCAGCAATGACATGTGACAACATGCGTGGAGTATTAGTATTGTCAACTAGGAAAGCTCACCGGAGCCTTGGTGTGGGCCAGTCATGTAGTCATGGGATGCCCATGTGATTGACCTTAGCTGCTCAGTCCCCAGCAACCCCCCCCCCAGAGGTCAAACTGATACCATATGGCCCAAGGCCTCCACCATAAACCACACTGTTGTCGTAAACTATTTGGTGTGGCCAAGGCCTCAGATCAAAGATACTCTTAACAAGCAGGATATTCCAAAGGCTTAGAGGTTCTCTCCAAGGAGCTGAACAAGGGTCAAACATTTCCTTGGGGTTTTCAGGGGGTGCACAACTCAGACCTGCTGAATTATCCTTTACTGTACAATGGCAGAAATATAGGAGTGTTAGTTCTTTTCTTTCCAGGAGAATAGCATTGGTTTGGCATGTGGCTTGATATTCTAAAACATGTGTATGCCTCTTTTCTGCCCAGCTAAAATCTTATTTGGATGCTGTGTTTGGCTGGGTTTGGTGGTAGTATTATGAAGAGGGAAATGCACTAGATCAGCAGGAGGAAATGTGGGTCAGCATGGGAGCTCTGTGCCAACTGACTTTGAAGCCACAGAGAAGTCCCTCACCTGCTTGGTTCTAGCATCATCCCCTGTCATTCAGGACTAGTAATGCTTAAGCTACCTCCTGTGAGCAACACTAACCCTTGCTGGGAAGATCAAATTACACAGTAAATGCAAAATCAACTTGAAAATTTAACACAATGCACAAATGAGATATCTGTGATTAAAAGTGGTTTGTTGTTTGGGGTGCCTGGGTGGCTCAGTCGGTTGAGCTTCTGACTTCAGCTCAGGTCATGATCTCACGGGGTTTGTAGGTTCAAGCCCCGCGTAGGGCTCTGTGCTGACAGCTCGGAACCTGGAGCCTGCTTCAGATTCTGTGTCTCCCCCTCTTTCTGCCCCTCTCCTGCTTGCATTCTCTCTCTCTCTTTCTCTTTTTCTCAAAAATAAATTAAAAAATTTTTTTTTAATTTAAAAAAAGTGGTTTGCCATTCAATAAGTTTTGAAGGGGAAAAACACCACACAGTGCCTGATCCAGAACATTGGTTGAGGCCAGTGGTAATTTAAATTAAAAAAAAACATTTTAGACCTTATTTTTTAAAAGTTTTATTTATTTAAGTAATCTCTACACCCCACGTGGGGCTTAAACTCACAACCCCAAGACTGTTAGTCATGTGCTTTTCTGACTGAGCCAGCCAGGAGCCCTTAGACCTTATTTTCTAGACTAGCACAGAGAGTTCCCCATATACCCCCTGATCCTACACATGCACAGCTTCTCCTTGCACTATCAAAATCCACCACTAGAGTTTGTTCTATTGAGAAACCTGCATTTGTTGCATTGAGAAACCTATATTAACACATTATCACCTGAAGTCCATTGTTCACATTAAGGTTCACTGTTGGTGTTGAACATCCTATGGGTTTGGACAAATGTAATGATGTGCATGATAGTACCATCATGGGTAGTTTTGGCAGTGGTAAATTTTAACTTGTCTTCTTAGGTGCAGTGTAGGTCCATTTCTGAAAGATTTATTTGAAAACCTCAAAGATGATGAAAAATGCTGTTAAAAATTCCTAAAGGTTGCAGAGGGCTTATAAATGGTGCCCATCATCTTCATTGGCTATCTGACAAGCCCTCTTATCTAGAAGGCATCTACTCTGGTTCAAATTGTTCTCTTTTGAAATCACCATAGCAGGTTGGTCAGCATCATTCTTTCACCAGAGAGGTCTGGAAGGGGCTGTCAGATGTGGCCCTTACAGGTTGTGAACTGTACAACCCTAGGGGGCGCTATTCACATGGACTGCAGCATAATCATACTCCTTGGAGTTGTGCAGTATGGAAACCCTGATCCTGAGAAGGATCTAAAAGAGTCTATTCAGAAGTTTTTAGACCTATGTTTAACCAGGCTGTGCTAAAATCTGATTCTTGTCATTAGGTCATTTTTAGATTCCCCTGTGTCTGAAGAGTGTGAAATGCAGTTTGCTACAAATTATTTGCTTTAGATAGGAGTTACTGATCATTTTCCTGTGGAACTGCTTTATCAGTGGTCTTTTTGACACAAAGGGATGGAAAGACTCTGACTCCTGATGTTTAGAAACACAAACACTGTGGCTCCAGCCAGGTGAGAGATGAGCTTGCGTGGGAGACTGTTGGGCCCAAATCATTGTTATGAGTGGCTGCCCATTCCTCCTTCCAGGATTCTCCAGTCACAGAGTTGACTTAGGGTAAAAAGGACAAGTCTTTCAAGTTTCAGTTATGAATATGACTTAGGGTGTATGGGAATGTTTCATTTTCATGATTCTTGTATCCCATTGCCAACAGTGGCTGAGAGTTGATGATGCTGAATGTATTATGCTACCAAATTTGGAGGCCAGTGACACTCATTGTGTCATTAATTAAATTGCACTAATGTATATGATTAGACAGAGTGCAGATGTAGAAAAATGCTTTTCAATATTTTTTTCCTTCTTATTTATACCTACCAGTAGAGATCCTTAATTAAGCCTTCAGTGGAAAGTATTCCATAAGCTCGGCTTCTCCTTCATCTTGAATACTCACTATGTTAAATGTCCTTCACACTAAAAAGTTGAGGAAAGATAGCTGCTCACGGATCATTTCAGTCTTGTCTTGCCTACACAATCTCCATTTCTTAGATCATCACCATTGCGTTTTCTGTGCTCTCTACATAGCTTTGCCATATTGTTCCTCTAGCTGGATTAGGGCTACAGAAACCAACGAAAGTGGTGGCTTTTATTTTTCTCCCTCAAGAAAGCATCATAAAAGAATAACAGTTTCTCAAATAGTTTGTTTTTTTAAAGTTTTTAAATTTATTTTGAGACACAGAGAAAGAGAGAGAGAGAGAGAGAGAGAGAGAGAGAGAGAGAGAGAGAGAGAACAGGGGAGGGGCAGAGAGAGAGAGGGAGAGAGAATCCCAAGCAAGCTCCATGCTGACAGCACAGAGCCTGACTCAAGGCTCATACCCGTGAACTGTGAGATCATGACCTGAGCCGAAATCAAGAGTTGGATGCTTAACCAACTGAACCACCCAGGTGCCCCTCACATAATTTGTAAAAAGAAAAAAAGCAACTGGCTTGATTTCTTTTGCTTGAAGAACTAATAAGACTTTCAGAATGTAAAGAAGTTTGGTCCCCTAGCATTTTGTTTGTATATTTCAACAACTTTTTGTCATTACTGATTCCTACAAATACTATCTTTTCCTCATGCTTTTGCTGCTATATTTGAAGTCACCCCTTTCCCTATTATTGGATCTCCTCTTTCCATTCTAATGACTTCACTAATTCTTTTTTTAAAGTTTATTTATTTATTTTGAGAGAGGCAGAGAGAGTTTGAGCAGGGGAAGGGCAGAGACAGAAGGAGAAACCCAAGCAGGCTCTGCGATGTCAGCACAGAGCCTGATGCGGGGCTTGAACTCACAAAACTGTGAGATCATGACCTGAGCTGAAATCAAGAGCTGGATGCTCCACTAACTAAGCCACCCAGGAGCCCCTGACCTTGCTAATTTCTAAGAGCCCAGAGTTTTCAATGCAGGACCAGGGAGGGCATAGGAGAACACTGAGGGTAAGACCAATTAGCATACCAAATTAGCAGTCTGTCAGACAAGTTAGTCTACCAATTAGCATGTCCCTTAGAGGGGGCATTTGGACAGCTATGCTGGATTCTTGGTCATCTTCTGGTTTTGTATTTCCCTTTGAAAGCACTACTTCAACATCTTACTATAATCTCTAAAATATGCATGAAGTTCCTAAAACTGTTATTCATGTAGCCTTCAAAGATTTATTCTTGTGTAGAAAAAAGAAGTAGAATGTAAACCCTTAGTAAACCTTTTTCCCTTACAACATGCAATAAAGCTAAAAGAAGAAAAGAAAATATAAAAGCACTGCTTGTCCTCTGACTAGGTCCACCATTGCCAACAATGTCAACTATGTGTCTTTACATATAAATGTTCACCTCCCCATGGATCAAGAGGGGCCAGAGAAAAGCGAAACAGAAGGGGAAGATGCCTGGAAAGGCATTGACGTCCTAAGGGAGAATTTTTTTTTCCTTTGTGAGAACTGAACAGAGAAACCAAATTAAGTGATCATCCTCATCTTTGTGCTGTAACATCATTAAAGGGCATGTTGTATCCTGAAACCCCTTGCTTTGTATTCATAACCTTAAACCCAAATTAATCTATTGTCACATGGGGTTAGCATGCTTGTTAATGGCAACTAACCAAAAGCCTGAATTGTTCAAGGAAAGCAGCTTTGGACACAAACAACAAGAATTATCTAGTGACCATGGGACATTCTTCTCCTGCATGTAAAGGAGTAACATTCCCCGTCCTCTATTTCTGAGAACTTCTGTTTTGTCTGAAGTGAGGTTTAAATGCCTAGAGAGAATAAAATCCTCGATTAATACGGAGCATATCCTACACAGTCTCACCAATGTATTAATTTAGGTAGTGAGCATTTATTAAGCACTGATTTTGAGTCCAGGCCCTTACCATACATTTTTCTATTCATAGAGTTATTGGGAACATATGACTTGTGAGTATCTGCTGAGGAGTCATTTATGAAAATTTTGTGGTCATTGCCTTTGAACAGCTTTTAGTCATGTCACAGAGAAAACAAATCAACAGTCATGTGTGTGACACAGTCTGACCACACAGGGTACTATTAGAGTATAGAGAAGGAATCCCAAATGTAGCCTTGGGCAATCAAGGAGGGTGAGAAGGTGGCATCTAAGATGGACTCAGGAGGACTGGACACAAGAGGTAGGGGTGAGCCTGGTGAAGAAGGTGGGCAATGCCATTCCAGGTGGAGGTAACAGCAGTGCACAGGCCTGGAACTGCATTATGAGTATAGAGGCAATGCAAAGCCATTGAAGAGTTATAGGAAAGAGTGAATCTGATGAGATTTGCCTTTTAGAAAGCAGTCTCTAGCTGCAATGTGGAAAGATGACTGTGGAAAGGCAAGCCTAAGAGGCAGAGAAATGAAGTTAGTGGTCTTTATTTCCCCTGTGAAATATGGTGGTGGCTGGCTAGAAGGTAGTGAAATCAAGGATGGAGAGAAATTAGCATCTTCAATATATACAGTTAACCCAGGGTACCTTGATGGCTCAGTCGGTTAAGCATCCAACTCTTGATTTCGGCTCAGGTCATGATCTCATGGTTTGTGGGTTCAAGCCCTGCATCGGGCTCCATGCTGACAGTGCAGATCCTGCTTGGGATTCTCTCTCTCCCTCTCTCTGCCCCTCCACTGCTTGTTCTCTCTCTCTCAAATTAAATAAATAAACTTAAAAATATATATATACAGTTGACCCTTAAACAACATAGGGGTTAGGGGTGCCAGCCCCCCCCCCATGCAGTTGAAAATTTACTTATAACTTTTGACTCCCCCCAAACTTAACTACTAATAGCCTACTGTTGACTGGAAGCCTTATTAACAACATAAACACATATTTTGTATGTTATATATATTATATACCACATTCATATAATGAAGGAAGCTACAGAAAAGCAGATGTTAAGAAACTCATAAAGAGGAGAAAATACATTTATAGTGCTGTATTTATTTTAAAAAGTCCACGTATAAGTGGACGTGTGCAGCTCAAACCCATGTTGTTCGAGGCTCAGCTGTATTTAGGAGGCAGAAGAGTCACCCAGATTGGCTGGATGGTTAGATGTGAAGGAGGGGCAGAGGCTGGAAAGACAGAAGTCACATGCAGAGCTTCTGCCCTCCAGGAGCTTCCAGAATGCTTGAGGGACATAACCTGTAAATGTAAACCTTGACATGTCAGGCAGTTTAGTGTAGTCGAAGGAGCCTGGTCTTGAAATCAGCTAAACTTTCCTGGAGCCCCTGTCATACCATTGATTAGCCACATGACAGAGATAGACAGCTTGAACACACTGCATCTCAGTCTCATGACCTTACAGGTGGTTATGAACTTTCATATGTGGAAAGCATGTGGTACCTAAGAAATGGGCTATAAATATTAGTGAACATTTCTATAGAATAATAATTTTTTTAATGAAATTTATTTTTTTTTTTTTTTTTAAATTTTTTTTTCAACGTTTATTTATTTTTGGGACAGAGAGAGACAGAGCATGAACGGGGGAGGGGCAGAGAGAGAGGGAGACACAGAATCGGAAACAGGCTCCAGGCTCTGAGCCATCAGCCCAGAGCCCGACGTGGGGCTCGAACTCACAGACCGCGAGATCGTGACCTGGCTGAAGTCGGACGCTTAACCGACTGCGCCACCCAGGCGCCCCTTTAATGAAATTTATTGACAAATTGGTTTCCATACAACACCCAGTGCTCATCTCAAAAGGTGCCCTCCTCAATACCCATCACCCACCCTCTCCTCCCTCCCACCCCCCATCAACCCTCAGTTTGTTCTCAGTTTTTAACAGTCTCTTATGCTTTGGCTCTCTCCCATTCTAACCTCTTTTTTTTTTTTTCCTTCCCCTCCCCCATGGGTTCCTGTTTAAGTTTCTCAGGATCCACATAAGAGTGAAACCATATGGTATCTGTCTTTCTCTGTATGGCTTATTTCACTTAGCATCACACTCTCCAGTTCCATCCACGTTGCTACAAAAGGCCATATTTCATTTTTTCTCATTGCCACGTAATATTCCATTGTGTATATAAACCACAATTTCTTTATCCATTCATCAGTTGATGGACATTTAGGCTCTTTCCATAATTTGGCTATTGTTGAGAGTGCTGCTATGAACATTGGGGTACAAGTGGCCCTATGCATCAGTACTCCTGTATCCCTTGGATAAATTCCTAGCAGTGCTATTGCTGGGTCATAGGGTAGGTCTATTTTTAATTTTCTGAGGAACCTCCACACTGCTTTCCAGAGCGGCTGCACCAATTTGCATTCCCACCAACAGTGCAAGAGGGTTCCCGTTTCTCCACATCCTCTCCAGCATCTATAGTCTCCTGATTTGTTCATTTTGGCCACTCTGACTGGCGTGAGGTGATACCTGAGTGTGGTTTTGATTTGTATTTCCCTGATAAGGAGCGACGCTGAACATCTTTTCATGTGCCTGTTGGCCATCCGGATGTCTTCTTTAGAGAAGTGTCTATTCATGTTTTCTGCCCATTTCTTCACTGGGTTCTTTGTTTTTCGGGTGTGGAGTTTGGTGAGCTCTTTATAGATTTTGGAGACTAGCCCTTTGTCTGATATGTCATTTGCGAATATCTTTTCCCATTCCGTTGGTTGCCTTTTAGTTTTGTTGGTTGTTTCCTTTGCTGTGCAGAAGCTTTTTATCTTCATAAGGTCCCAGTAATTCACTTTTGCTTTTAATTCCCTTGCCTTTGGGGATGTGTCGAGTAAGAGATTGCTACGGCTGAGGTCAGAGAGGTCTTTTCCTGCTTTCTCCTCTAAGGTTTTGATGGTTTCCTGTCTCACATTTAGGTCCTTTATCCATTTTGAGTTTATTTTTGTGAATGGTGTGAGAAAGTGGTCTAGTTTCAACCTTCTGCATGTTGCTGTCCAGTTCTCCCAGCACCATTTGTTAAAGAGGCTGTCTTTTTTCCATTGGATGTTCTTTCCTGCTTTGTCAAAGAGGAGTTGGCCATACGTTTGTGGGTCTAGTTCTGGGGTTTCTATTCTATTCCATTGGTCTATGTGTCTGTTTTGGTGCCATAGAATAATAATTATAATTATTCCTCTAACACTGGAAAGATAATACCAGTTATTGTGTAAAACAGTTAAAAACAAATATGGGTTAAAAGAGACATTTTGGGGGGCTCAAATATATATTAAAGGATATTTCTGCTCTTAAAAGATTCTGAGGAAGAGACAACCCGTTCTAATATGCAATTAGGCAAACAAGTAGAAATATGTATCATGTTTCTGAATATCTCAGGGCAATGCGTTCCATGCCTCCCTGGAGCAACATTTTATCCCTATGATGGTCAGGAAGTTCTTCCACATATCCAACTGCAATCCCTCTTGCTTTATCTTAGCCTGTCTGCTTTTGCCTGGTTCTGTTAGGTTTCTTCCTGTTCTTCCAAGTGTAGTTATTGTCTTGTCAGGGAGTGGTTTATCAATATTGTCTCACATGTTTTTGTGCTGGGGCTTTAACTGTATTGCTCTGATTTTTTCACTCTGCCTTAAGAATATGTTGATTTATTTCTTGGAATTGATGTCTTCTCTTCTATACACCTTGCTCATCACTTTTCTTTTCTTTCTTTTTTAAAATTTAAAAATTTTTAATTTTTTAAATTTACTTTCAAGTTGGCTAAAATACAGTGTATACAGTGTGCTCTTGGTTTTGGGGGTACATTCCTGTGAGTCATCACTTACATACAAACCCAGTGCTCATCCCAACAAGTGCCCTCCTCATTGCATCACTTTTCTATGTAGACAAGATATTTACAAATTCTTTTTTCAAAAATGTTCCCTTCTCTGACGGAAATGTTTTGGAATTATATAGTATCAATGGTTGCACAACATAATACATATACTAAAACCCACTGAATCATGCACTTTATTTATTTTTCTTAATCTTTATTTATTTTTGAGAGAGAGAGACAGAGCATGAGCAGGGGAGGGGCAGAGAGAGAGGGAGACACAGAATCTGAGAAGCAGGCTCCAGGCTTCCAGCTGTCAGCACAGAGCCAGACTCAGGGCTCGAGCCCACGAGCAGTAAGATCATGACCTGAGCCGAAGTTGGACGCTTAACCAACTGAGCCACCCAGGAGCCCCTGAATCGTGCACTTTAAAATAGCAGATTTTATGTGACTTATATCTCAGTAAAGGAAAATAAAAAAGAAAATGGTTTGTTGTAAAAAAAAAAAATGTTCTCCTCTTCTATCTTTTTGGTGGCTTAACTTGAATGGCTTGTATTTGCATGTAAAACATTGCCCAACCCAGGGGCGCCTGGGTGGCTCAGTTGGTTAACCCTCTGACTTCAGTTCAGGTCATGATCTCGCGGTTTGTGAGTTCAAGCCCCGCATTGGGCTCTGTGCTGACAGCTTAGAGCCTGCTTCGGATTCTATGTCTCCCTCTCTCTTTGCCCCTCCCCTCCTCAAAAATAAATAAACATTAAAAAAACAAAACAAAACAAAACAAAGAAAACCAAAACATTTCCGAAGCCGGCATCAAACAGTTTTAGGGAAGCCATTTTAGATCCCTGATACGCAGAAATGTTCAGCACCACTTTATAGAGAGGAACCTGAAGCAAAGAGAGGACCCGATTGACCCAGAGTCACCCAGCTGCCAGATGCCTGCCCCTAATTCATCAGACAGCACAATCTGGTGGCTTTAGGCAAACTGAACTTGGCAATTTCTGATTTTCAAGTTTTCCCTGACCTCCTTCTTCAGGGGTTCCCACAGCCAGCCCTTGCTCTCTTCTATTTTTCCTTCTTCTGATCAAATTTGCTTCTGGAAAGGATCTAGTCTACTTTCAGTGTATTTCAAAGCAGGTGCTACCATTCCCTAGGAGATTTTCCTTTAAATCCTAATCTGTATTTAGTAATGAGAAGGCATTGTTCCCTATAGCGAAAAGCAGGCACTGACAAATTGGTAGGGCAGCTCAGGGAGGAAATGTTCTGGGTCTTACCCAGAGTTCTTCCAGTGTTGCCATATGGCTCCATCTATTCTGTATCTACCTAAAGCCAACTGTATATCTGAGTAATGACGCTGTTCTTCTTGCCAGCTCTCAATGTGTTGACTCTGAGACTGCACTGTACATGAGGCTGTATGGGGCAGACAGACCCAGTCTCTGACCTGAGCCTGTCCACAGATTGCTGGCAGACCTTGGGTGGGCTATTTTGAGCCTTAGTATCCTTGTCTACAGTCTGGCCACAGCAATCCCTATTGTTTTTATTTCAAAAAAGATTCTTTAAATGTTTATTTTTTAGGGGGGGGGGAGAGATAGAGAGTGAGCGAGCAAGCAAGTGGGGGGAAGGGCAGAGAGAGAGGGAGACAGAATCTGAAGCAGGCTCCATGCTCTGAGCTGTCAGTGGAGAGCCCGATCTGGGACTGGAACCCACAAACTGCAAGATCATGACCGGAGCCAAAGTCAGGCACTTAACTGACTGAGCCACCCACATGCCCCAGCAATCCCTATTTTATAGGATTGAATGGAAGAAAATGTAGAGTTTCCAGTCCAGCATAGTGCTCAGATAGCTGAGTCTTGTAAATTCTCTTTTTTGACCTGCTTCTAAGTCAAAACCCCTGAGCATGGCCCATGTTTTCATTGCAGTTCCTGTCTTCGGTCCTAGTCCCTGAGGCACAAAAAAAATTTAAAAAATAAAAAAAGTGCCCTTGGGATGGCTGCAATGTGTTGTTCTTAAAAAACTTTTTAAAAATGTTTATTCTTGAGAGAGAGAGAGAGAGACAGAGCATGATCAGGGGAAGGGCAGGAAGAGAGGGAGACCCAGAATCCGAAGCAGGCTCTAGGCTCTGAGGTGTCAGCACAGAGCCCAACGTGGGGTTCAACTCACAAGCTGTGAGATCGTGACCTGAGCCAAAGTTGGACACTTAACCAACTGAGCCACCCAGGTGCCCCCATGGGATGGCTGCAATTTGTAATGAGTCAACGTGCCACAAGAAATCTTGTATGTGCTGCCTGTAGTGGGTTGAATTGTGTACCTGCAAAAGATATGTCCAAGTTCCAACCCCCCATTTCTGTACAGGTGAACTTACGTGGACATAGGGTTGTGAAAATTAATAAAAAGAAATCTTGTTTAGAATGGAGTCTGGGAGGCCAGCAAAGGGAATTCTCGTGCCCTACCGTTTGTCAACTGCAGACCCAACAGGAAGAGGTGAAGCTTGCATGTGGATATTACTTTACCACTGCAGCAGGAAGAAGAAAGGCTTTCCTCCTCCCTTAGCAACAGTCCATCCAATGAGAAACTGCCACAACTCACCAATGAAAGGCCACTGCATTTTGAACTCCCAGTTTGTTACAATGGCCTTTTTGGTAATAACAGCCTTTCCAACTCCCCCATTGTCTATATAAAAAAGTGTTCCTCTGGGCGCCAGGGTGGCTCAGTCAGTTGGGCATCCAACTTCAGCTCAGGTCACAATCTCACAGTTTGTGAGTTCGAGCCCTGCATTGGGTTCTGTGCTGACAGCTCAGAGCCTGGAGCCTGTTTCAGATTCTGTGTCTCCATCTCTCCCTGCCCTTGGCCTGCTCATGCTCTCTCTCTTTCTCTCTCAAAAATAAATAAACATTAAAAAAATTGTTCCTCTACTTTGTTCTTCAGACTTGCCTATGGTTCTGCTGTTGCTTGCTTGAGGCAGATTGTAATTCTCTGCTATTCCTGAATAAACCCATTTTTGCTGGTAAGACAGCTGGTGGTTTTATTTATTTTTTTTTCAACATTTTTTATTTATTTTTGGGACAGAGAGAAACAGAGCATGAACGGGGGAGGGGCAGAGAGAGAGGGAGACACAGAATCAGAAACAGGCTCCAGGCTCCGAGCCATCAGCCCAGAGCCCGACGCGGGGCTCGAACTCACAGACCGCGAGATTGTGACCTGGCTGAAGTTGGACGCTTAACCGACTGCGCCACCCAAGCGCCCCTGGTGGTTTTATTTTTAAGGTTAACAGGGACTTTGTGGAGGTTATTAAGTTGAGATCATCTTGCACTTAGGGTGGGCCCTAAACCCAATGATTGATGTCCCTTATGAGATAAAGGAGAAGGGGGTTTGAGACACAGAGACACAGAGGAGAAAGCCTCATGAACATGGAGGTAGAGATTGGAGTTATGTTGCTACAAGCCAAGGAATGTCTTGGACCACTTGAAACTGGAAGAGGCAAGGAAGGATTCTCCCCTACAGTCTTCAGAGGGAGCATGACCCTGTTGACACTTTGATTTCAGACCTCTGACCTCCAGGACTGTGAGAGAATACATTTCTCTTCTTTTACGACACCAAACAACAATTTGTTCATTTGTTACAGCAGCCACAGGAAACAAATACACTGTCTGAAGGAAGGACAATTATTCATTAATGGATATGTCCAGAGAAACTAGCATGCATGTTTGCTAGTGCATTTCCATCTGGGTGTATTTAGAGCATCAGGAGAGGCAGGAAGCCTCTCAGTAGCCATCTGGTCTCTCCAGCTCTGGGCTGAGCGGGCACCTGCACATGGATGGTCCCACCCCATGCCCAGATTGCACATGATGGAGTTGCCAACTGTAATGCATTACATGGGAGGCATCTGTAGACCTCTTCATGTGGGAGCAGAATAAACACATAGATCTTTAAATGTTCTCTTGGAAGGGTCTGGCCTGAAGCACAATAGCAGTAGTGGTAATTACATCTCCCCAGGAACACAAATTTCCAGTTACCACACAGTGCTAAGCAGTAGCTGATAATTTTCTTCTTTTTTTTTTAAATTAATAAAGTTTATTCATTTTTGAGAGAGAGAGAGAGACAGACAGACAGACAGACAGACATAGAGACAGAGGGAGAGAGGCAGAGAATCTGAAGCAGATTCCAGGCTCTGAGCTGTCAGCACAGAGTCTGATGTGGGGCTCAAACCCACGAAACATGAAATCATGACCTGAGCTGAAGTCAGATGCTTAACCAACTGAGCCACCCAGGTGCCCCTAATTTTCTTCTTTGACCAAAAGTGTCTTATATTTCTTTTGATGAAAAAGAATTAATATTATTTTACTTTCTATGCATTGTATCTATCAATTGAAATGGAAGAAAAAAAATCTATTACCAGCTTTCATAGATATATAGATAGATAGGTAGATAGATAGAAAGAAAGATAGATGTATTTATGATTCTCTCCCCATCCTAGGACTTAGAAGCAAATGGAAAGGAAAAGTTGTAATACTAAGTGCATATACTTTAAAGGGAAAATTAGAACAAAGCCCTGCTGGCTCACATGGCAGCTTTGTATCTTTGCCTGCAGGGCTGTGTGTGTGTGTGTGTGTGTGTGTGCACGCCAGAGAGAACCTCTTCACAGATTCTGTCCTATAAACAGTCACTTACCCTACCCCTCATCACTGGAAGAAAATCATTTGAAATACATAGCATCTGAAAGTGCTAAAATGCACAGTGGACCCAAGTAGCAGTGATTTATGCCTATGAGGACTCACAGCCAAAACCAAGAAAAAAAGAGCTGGGCTGCTGTCAGTGTCACAGAGGCTCATTGTCAATGCCACAAATGCTGGGGATATTTGTGCCCTCCCTTTTGCTGGAAGCCATTTTGGTACCTCCTATCTCACCTCTGAAGTTTCCTTTGAAGGAAGAGGGAGTGGAATGTCTGCAAGTTTTGACAGTGAGTTCAACCTCTTCTCCCTCGCAGAGCTAAAGGGCCTACTTCCCAGAATGATCCCATCTGACATTTGGATAATACTGGATTCAGTCCATCCATCTCAGAGGAACTTACCAGTCAGGCCTCTGTCCAAGAGAGGTCAACAGAATGCCTAGCTTGTTTTCTCACACAGGACTCTGAGCACTACTCAGCCTGGACATGCTCCCATTCAGTACCTTTTAATGGAGCAAATTTATGCTTCGTAATAAGCAGTAAATACAGCTATTATCCACTTTGCCATCTTTAATCCCTGGATGAGTTTCCAAAATATAATTAAGATGTTTGGATAAATTCATCATTAGGGAAATACAAGTACAAACCACGGTGAGATACCACCTCACACGTGTCAGAATGGCTAAAATTAATGACTCAGGAAACAACAGATGTTGCCGTGGATGTGGAGAAAGGGAAATCCTTTGGTACTATTGGTGGGAACGCAACTGGTGCAGCCACTCTGGAGAAGAGTATGGCAGTTCTTCAAAAAATTAAAAATAAAACTACCATATGACCCAGCAATTGCATTAGTAGGTATTTATCCAAAGGATACAAAAAATGCTGATTCGAAGGGGCACATGCACCCCAATGTTTATAGCAGCGCTAGCAACAATAGCCAAATTAGAGCCCAAATGTTCATAGACTGATGAATGGATAAAGAAGATGTGGGGCCACCTGGGTGGCTCAGTTGGTTGATTGTTTGACTCTTGGTTTTGGCTTAGGTCACGATCTCATGGTTCATGAGTTGAAGCCCCACATCAGGCTCCTAGCTGACAGCGCAGAGTTTGCTTGGGACTATATCTCCCTCCCTCCCCCTCTCTCTCAAAGTAAATAAATAAACTTAGAAAAAGAACATGTGGGGGCGCCTGAGTGGCTCAGTTGGTTAAGCATCTGACTTCGGCTCAGGTCATGATCTCACGGTTCGTGAGTTCAAGCGCCGTGTCTGGCTCTGGGCTGACAGCTCAGAGCCTGGAGGCTGTTTCAGATTCTGTGTCTCCCTCTGTCTGCCCCTCCGCTGCTTGCACTCTGTCTCTCACATTGTCTCAAAAATAAATAAACATTAAAAAAAATTTTTTTTAATAAAAAAAAAGAAAAAGAACATGTGAAGGGCGCCTGGGTGGCTCAGTCGGTTGAGCGACCCACTTTGGCTTAGGTCATGATCTTGCGGTTCATGAGTTTAAGCCCCATGTTGGGCTCTGTGCTGACAGCTCAGAGGCTGGAGCCTGTTTGGGATTATGTGTCTCCCTGTCTCTCTGCCCCTCCCTTGCTCATGCTGTGTGTTTTTCCTCTCAAAAATAAATAAACATTAAAACAATAAAAAAAAGAAGATGTGTGTGTGTGTGTGTGTGTGTAGACACACACACACACAACACATACATACATACATACACAATAGAATATTACTCGGCAATCAAAATGAATGAAATATTGCCATTTGCAACAGTGTGGATGGAACTATAGTGTATTATGCTAAGTGAAATAAGTCAGTCATAGACAAATGTGATATGATTTTACTCATATGTGGGATTTGAGAAATACAAAACAGGTGAACATAGGGGAAGGGAAGGAAAAAATAAGATAAAAATAAGATAAAAGCAGAGGGACAGGCAAACCATAAGATACTCTGAACTATAGAGAACAAACTGAGGGTTGCTGGAGTGGATGTGGGTGGGGGGATGGGTAGAAAGAGAGGGACAGTGTGATCTCTTGTGTCTCTTCTTTGTTTTTTTAAATATTTATTTATTTATTGTCTATTTTTATTATTTATTTACTTTACTTTAATGTTTATTTTTGAGAGAGAGAGAGAGAGAGAGAGAGAGAGCGAGTGGGGAAAGTGCAGAGAGAGAGGGAGACACAGAATCTGAAACAGGCTCCAGGCTCCGAGCTGTCAGCACAGAGTCCAACCCAGGGCTCAAACCCATGGACCACAAGATCATGACCTGAGCCGAAGTCAGCCGCTTAATCCACTGAGCCACCCAGGCGCCCCTCTTTGTTTTTTTGTTTCTAATTTTAGTTTTTAAAATTTTCATTCCAGTATAGTTAACATACAGTGTTATATTAGTTTCAGATGTACAATATAGTGATTCAACAATTCCATACTTTACTCAGTGCTCATCACTATAAGTGCACTCCTTAATCCCCATCACCTATTTCATCCATTCCCCACCTACCACCCCTCTGGTAAGCCTCAGTTTGTTCTCAGAGTTTGGTTTTTGGTTTGTGTCTTTTTTCCCTTTGCCTGTTTGTATTGTTTGTTAGATTCCACATGTATGTGAAATCATATATTTGTCTTTCTCTGACTTACTTCGCTTAGTATTATACTCTCTAGATCCATCCACGTCGTTCCAAATGGCAAGATTTCATTCTTTTTTATGGCTGAGAAATATTATATATATGTATATATAACATCTTCTTTATTCATTTGTCCATTCATCTATTGACGGACACTGGGGCTGCCTCAATAATGTGGCTATTGTAAAAAATGCTTCAGTAAACATAGGGGTGCGTATATCTTTTTGAATTAGTGTTTTAATATTCTTTGGGTAAATACCCAGTAGTGAAATTACTGGATCATATGGTGGTTCTATTTTTAATTTTTTGATGAGCCTCCATACTTTTTTCCACAGTGGCTGCACCAGTTTGCATTCCCACCAACAGTGCATGAGGGATCTTTTTCCTCCACATCCTTGCCAACACTTGTTTCTTGTGTTTTTTTTCTAAAGTTTATTTATATTGACAGAGAGAGAAAGAGAGAGAGAGAGGCAGAGAGAGAGGGAGAGAGAGTCCCAAGCAGGCACCACACAGTCAGCACAGAGCCTAATGTGGGACTTGATCCCACAAACTGTGAGATCATGACCTGAGCTGAAATGAAGAGTTGGATGCTCAACCTACTGAGCTACCCAGGCACCCCTCTTGTGTTTTGGTGTCACTTCTTTGAAGGGTGCTGATATATTGGACTTTATTTAACCTTAATTACCTCCTTGAAGGCCATATCTCCAAATATAGTCACACTGGGGGTTAGGGCTTCAATGTGTGTTTTGGTTGGGGGTGGGGACAGAATTCAGTCCATAGCAGAAGAGAAACTATAGGCAGTGGAACAACTTCCCAGAGAAACTGTGGGTATGGTGACTCCATTCCCAAGGGAAATAAAAGCTCATTGGGCTGGTCCATTTGCACAGCATGCTGTAGGGAGAACCAATTTCTGGCCATTTCAAGACGTGAGAAAGGGGAAGGGCAGACTAAAAGCTCAGGTTGCTTGGGAAACATGATTTTTATTTATTTATTTATTTATTTTTTTATTTATTTTTTTATTTTTTTTTAATTTTATTTTTTTTTTTTCTGAAATTTATTGACAAATTGGTTTCCATACAACACCCAGTGCTCATCCCAAAAGGTGCCCTCCTCAATACCCATCACCCACCCTCCCCTCCCTCCCACCCCCCATCAACCCTCAGTTTGTTCTCAGTTTTTAACAGTCTCTTATGCTTTGGCTCTCTCCCATTCTAACCTCTTTTTTTTTTTTTTCCTTCCCCTCCCCCATGGGTTCCTGTTAAGTTTCTCAGGATCCACATAAGAGTGAGACCATATGGTATCTGTCTTTCTCTGTATGGCTTATTTCACTTAGCATCACACTCTCCAGTTCCATCCACGTTGCTACAAAAGGCCATATTTCATTTTTTCTCATTGCCATGTAATATTCCATTGTGTATATAAACCACAATTTCTTTATCCATTCATCAGTTGATGGACATTTAGGCTCTTTCCATAATTTGGCTATTGTTGAGAGTGCTGCTATGAACATTGGGGTACAAGTGGCCCTATGCATCAGTGCTCCAGTATCCCTTGGATAAATTCCTAGCAGTGCTATTGCTGGGTCATAGGGTAGGTCTATTTTTAATTTTCTGAGGAACCTCCACACTGCTTTCCAGAGCGGCTGCACCAATTTGCATTCCCACCAACAGTGCAAGAGGGTTCCCGTTTCTCCACATCCTCTCCAGCATCTATAGTCTCCTGATTTGTTCATTTTGGCCACTCTGACTGGCATGAGGCAGTATCTCAGTGTGGTTTTGATTTGTATTTCCCTGATAAGGAGCGACGCTGAACATCTTTTCATGTGCCTGTTGGCCATCCGGATGTCTTCTTTAGAGAAGTGTCTATTCATGTTTTCTGCCCATTTCTTCACTGGGTTATTTGTTTTTCGGGTGTGGAGTTTGGTGAGCTCTTTATAGATTTTGGATACTAGCCCTTTGTCTGATATGTCATTTGCGAATATCTTTTCCCATTCCGTTGGTTGCCTTTTAGTTTTGTTGGTTGTTTCCTTTGCTGTGCAGAAGCTTTTTATCTTCATAAGGTCCCAGTAATTCACTTTTGCTTTTAATTCCCTTGCCTTTGGGGATGTGTCGAGTAAGAGATTGCTACGGCTGAGGTCAGAGAGGTCTTTTCCTGCTTTCTCCTCTAAGGTTTTGATGGTTTCCTGTCTCACATTTAGGTCCTTTATCCATTTTGAGTTTATTTTTGTGAATGGTGTGAGAAAGTGGTCTAGTTTCAACCTTCTGCATGTTGCTGTCCAGTTCTCCCAGCACCATTTGTTAAAGAGGCTGTCTTTTTTCCATTGGATGTTCTTTCCTGCTTTGTCAAAGATGAGTTGGCCATACGTTTGTGGGTCTAGTTCTGGGGTTTCTATTCTATTCCATTGGTCTATGTGTCTGTTTTGGTGCCAATACCATGCTGTCTTGATGATGACAGCTTTGTAGTAGAGGCTAAAGTCTGGGATTGTGATGCCTCCTGCTTTGGTCTTCTTCAAAATTCCTTTGGCTATTCGGGGCCTTTTGTGGTTCCATATGAATTTTAGGATTGCTTGTTCTAGTTTCGAGAAGAATGCTGGTGCAATTTTGATTGGGATTGCATTGAATGTGTAGATAGCTTTGGGTAGTATTGACATTTTGACAATATTTATTTTTCCAATCCATGAGCAGGGAATGTCTTTCCATTTCTTTAAATCTTCTTCAATTTCCTTCAGAAGCTTTCTATAGTTTTCAGCATACAGATCCTTTACATCTTTGGTTAGATTTATTCCTAGGTATTTTATGCTTCTTGGTGCAATTGTGAATGGGATCAGTTTCTTTATTTGTCTTTCTGTTGCTTCATTGTTAGTGTATAAGAATGCAACTGATTTCTGTACATTGATTTTGTATCCTGCAACTTTGCTGAATTCCTGTATCAGTTCTAGCAGACTTTTGGTGGAGTCTATCGGATTTTCCATGTATAATATCATGTCATCTGCAAAAAGCGAAAGCTTGACTTCATCTTTGCCAATTTTGATGCCTTTGATTTCCTTTTGTTGTCTGATTGCTGATGCTAGAACTTCCAGCACTATGTTAAACAGCAGCGGTGAGAGTGGGCATCCTTGTCGTGTTCCTGATCTCAGGGAAAAAGCTCTCAGTTTTTCCCCGTTGAGGATGATGTTAGCTGTGGGCTTTTCATAAATGGCTTTTATGATCTTTAAGTATGTTCCTTCTATCCCGACTTTCTCAAGGGTTTTTATTAAGAAAGGGTGCTGGATTTTGTCGAAGGCCTTTTCTGCATCGATTGACAGGATCATATGGTTCTTCTCTCTTTTTTTGTTAATGTGATGTATCACGTTGATTGATTTGCGAATGTTGAACCAGCCCTGCATCCCAGGAATGAATCCCACTTGATCATGGTGAATAATTCTTTTTATATGCCGTTGAATTCGATTTGCTAGTATCTTATTGAGAATTTTTGCATCCATATTCATCAGGGATATTGGCCTGTAGTTCTCTTTTTTTACTGGGTCTCTGTCTGGTTTAGGAATCAAAGTAATACTGGCTTCATAGAATGAGTCTGGAAGTTTTCCTTCCCTTTCTATTTCTTGGAATAGCTTGAGAAGGATAGGTATTATCTCTGCTTTAAACGTCTGGTAGAACTCCCCTGGGAAGCCATCTGGTCCTGGACTCTTATTTGTTGGGAGATTTTTGATAACCGATTCAATTTCTTCGCTGGTTATGGGTCTGTTCAAGCTTTCTATTTCCTCCTGATTGAGTTTTGGAAGCGTGTGGGTGTTCAGGAATTCGTCCATTTCTTCCAGGTTGTCCAATTTGTTGGCATATAAGTTTTCATAGTATTCCCTGATAATTGTTTGTATCTCTGAGGGATTGGTTGTAATAATTCCATTTTCATTCATGATTTTATCTATTTGGGTCATCTCCCTTTTCTTTTTGAGAAGCCTGGCTAGAGGTTTGTCAATTTTGTTTATTTTTTCAAAAAACCAACTCTTGGTTTCGTTGATCTGCTCTACAGTTTTTTTAGTTTCTATATTGTTTATTTCTGCTCTGATCTTTATTATTTCTCTTCTTCTGCTGGGCTTAGGCTGCCTTTGCTGTTCTGCTTCTAGTTCCTTTAGGTGTGCTGTTAGATTTTGTATTTGGGATTTTTCTTGTTTCTTGAGATAGGCCTGGATTGCAATGTATTTTCCTCTCAGGACTGCCTTTGCTGCGTCCCAAAGCGTTTGGATTGTTGTATTTTCATTTTCGTTTGTTTCCATATATTTTTTAATTTCTTCTCTAATTGCCTGGTTGACCCACTCATTCGTTAGTAGGGTGTTCTTTAACCTCCATGCTTTTGGAGGTTTTCCAGACTTTTTCCTGTGGTTGATTTCAAGCTTCATGGCATTGTGGTCTGAAAGTAAGCATGGTATAATTTCAATTCTTGTAAACTTATGAAGGGCTGTTTTGTGACCCAGTATATGATCTATCTTGGAGAATGTTCCATGTGCACTCGAGAAGAAAGTATATTCTGTTGCTTTGGGATGCAGAGTTCTAAATATATCTGTCAAGTCCATCTGATCCAATGTCTCATTCAGGGCCCTTGTTTCTTTATTGACCGTGTGTCTAGATGATCTATCCATTTCTGTAAGTGGTGTATTAAAGTCCCCTGCAATTACCACATTCTTATCAATAAGGTTGCTTATGTTTATGAGTAATTGTTTTATATATTTGGGGGCTCCGGTATTCGGTGCATAGACATTGATAATTGTTAGCTCTTCCTGATGGATAGACCCTGTAACTATTATATAATGTCCTTCTTCATCTCTTGTTACAGCCTTTAATTTAAAGTCTAGTTTGTCTGATATAAGTATGGCTACTCCAGCTTTCTTTTGGCTTCCAGTCGCATGATAAATAGTTCTCCATCCCCTCACTCTCAATCTAAAGGTGTCCTCAGGTCTAAAATGAGTCTCTTGTAGACAGCAAATAGATGGGTCTTGTTTTTTTATCCATTCTGATACCCTATGTCTTTTGGTTGGCGCATTTAATCCATTTACATTCAGTGTTATTATAGAAAGATACGGGTTTAGAGTCATTGTGATGTCTGTATGTTTTATGCTTATAGTGATGTCTCTGGGACTTTGTCTCACAGGGTCCCCCTTAGGATCTCTTGTAGGGCTGGTTTAGTGGTGACAAATTCCTTCAGTTTTTGTTTGTTTGGGAAGACCTTTATCTCTCCTTCTATTCTAAATGACAGACTTGCTGGATAAAGGATTCTTGGCTGCATATTTTTTCTGTCTAGCACCCTGAAAATCTCATGCCAATTCTTTCTGGCCTGCCAAGTTTCAAAAGAGAGATCAGTCACGAGTCTTATAGGTCTCCCTTTATATGTGAGGGCACGTTTACCCCTTGCTGCTTTCAGAATTTTCTCTTTATCCTTGTATTTTGCCAGTTTCACTATGATATGTCGTGCAGAAGATCGATTCAAGTTACGTCTGAAGGGAGTTCTCTGTGCCTCTTGGATTTCAATGCCTTTTTCCTTCCCCAGTTCAGGGAAGTTCTCAGCTATGATTTCTTCAAGTACCCCTTCAGCACCTTTCCCTCTCTCTTCCTCCTCTGGGATACCAATTATGCGTATATTATTTCTTTTTAGTGTATCACTTAATTCTCTAATTTTCCCCTCATACTCCTGGATTTTTTTATCTCTCTTTTTCTCAGCTTCCTCTTTTTCCATAACTTTATCTTCTAGTTCACCTATTCTCTCCTCTGCCTCTTCAAGCCGAGCTGTGGTGGTTTCCATTTTGTTATGCATTTCGTTTAAAGCGTTTTTCAGCTCCTCGTGACTGTTCCTTAGTCCCTTGATCTCTGTAGCAAGAGATTCTCTGCTGTCCTGTATACTGTTTTCAAGCCCAGCGATTAATTTTATGACTATTATTCTAAATTCACTTTCTGTTATATTATTTAAATCCTTTTTGATCAGCTCATTAGCTGTTGTTATTTCCTGGAGATTCTTCTGAGGGGAGTTCTTCCGCTTGGTCATTTTGGATAGTCCCTGGCGTGGTGAGGACCTGCAGGGCACTTCCCCTGTGCTGTGGTGTATACCTGGAGTTGGTGGGCGGGGCCGCAGTCAGACCTGATGTCTGCCCCCAGCCCACCGCTGGGGCCACAGTCAGACTGGTGTGTGCCTTCTCTTCCCCTCTCCTAGGGGCGGGATTCACTGTGGGGTGGTGTGGCTCGTCTGGGCTACTTGCACCCTGCCAGGCTTGTGATGCTGGGGATCTGGCGTATTAGCTGGGGTGGGTAGGCAAGGTGCTCGGGGCAGGAGGGGCAGGCTTAGATCGCTTCTCCTTAGGTGATCCACTTCAGGAGGGGCCCTGTGGCAGCGGGAGGGAGTCAGATCCGCTGCCGGAGGTTTGGCTCCGCAGAAGCACAGAGTTGGGTGTTTGCGCGGAGCGAGCAAGTTCCCTGGCAGGAACCGGTTCCCTTTGGGATTTCAGCTGGGGGATGGGCGGGGGAAATGGCGCTGGCGAGCGCCTTTGTTCCCCACCAAACTGAGCTCTGTTTTCAGGGGGCTCAGCAGCTCTCCCTCCCTTTGTCCTCCAGCCTTCCCGCTTTCCGAGCAGAGCTGTTAACTTATGTCCTCCCAGACGCTAAGTCGCGCTTGCTGTCGGAACACAGTCCGCCCGGCCCCTCCGCTTTTGCAAGCCCGACTCGGGGGCTCTGCTTGGCCGGCGAGCCGCCCCTCCGCCCCGGCTCCCTCCCGCCAGTCCGTGGAGCGCGCACCGCCTCGCCGCCCTTCCTACCCTCTTCCGTGGGCCTCTCGTCTGCGTTTGGCTCCGGCGACTCTGTTCTGCTAATCCTCTGGTGGTTTTCTGGGTTATTTAGGCAGGTGTAGATGGAATCTAAGTGATCAGCAGGACGTGCGGTGAGCCCAGCGTCCTCCTAAGCCGCCATTTTGCCGCAACTCCGGAAACATGATTTGATAAATGTTTTAATTTGGTAAGCTCTCTGTCTCCCTCATAATGAAATGCATGTATGTTCTTTTTTTCATGTATATTCTTACTGAACAGATAGTACTAAGGAAGGAAGGGAGGAAGGAAGGAAGGAAGCACGGAAGGAAGGAAGGAAGAAATTAGAGCCAGTAGAACTGTGGGGTTACAACTATTATTCACTGTGGGGAAAATGGGGAATAAGAGGCAGTGCTTTCTCTTGATCATTCAAGCAGTTACTGGCAATTTGTTCTGGCCAGCAGAACATCTGATATCATGACTCCAGGTGACTGTATAATAAGCAATCTAGGAATAGAAATGGAATTGTTATTTTTTCTGCCAGAAGAATTTTTTTCTGCCATTTGATTTAAAGGCCAAAGGCTATTAACCATGTCACTGAGAATTATAAAAGTTTTATTAAATATTTATCAAAGTTTTGAATGTGTGATAGATAGGAAAGCTAGACTAATTTAAATCCCTACCATACCAGTCTTCATGAGGTAAAATGAGATATAAAAATTATAGTAGCAAAGACTTCTGTGGAAGCCACCACACCCAATGTTGTGAGCTCATAGACAGCCACTGATTTTCATCTCCCTGGTGGCTGAATGGGAATCACGCAGTGGCCAAAGGGAATGCAAAGAAATGCTTCTCTCTTACTATAATTGTGTAGGTTTCATGGGCTCTTCAAAATGGTATGTGTGTCGGTGTTTACTGGAGCCTGGACTAGCACACCTTCCTTCTGGCATTTTAAAAGAAATAATTTCTAGGCTTGATAGAAGCCCTTGATCTTGCTTCGAAAAGTCATAGGTCAATGAATACTCACATTCCCACCTCACTTTCACTCTGATTTGCTAACCTGATCCTTGCCAAATCAGGCCAAAAAGAAAGCAGTTAGAACCTTGAACTTCCAATTTTAGATAAGTACCAATCTCTACATTAAAGGTCATACAGGGAGGGGCACCTGGGTGGCTCAGTCGGTTAGGCATTGGACTCTTGGTTTTGCCTCAGGTCATGATCTCACAGTCGTGAGATCAAGCCCCACATTGGGCTCCATACTGAAAGTGTGCTTGGGATTCTCTCTCTCTTTCTCTCTCTCTGCCCCTCCCCTGTTTTCATGCTCTCTCTCTCAAAAATAAAATAATAAACTTAAAAAAATAAAGGCTATACAAATATTTGTGAATTTATCACTGGGACACAGAATTGGTATATTATCTCCAGGTGATTGTCTTCTCTCAACATGTGTATTTATGTATTTATATATAAAGATTTAATTATTTATAAAGGTATCTATCTATATTGATCAGTTGCTGTAACAGACAGAAGGAGGGAAAGAGAGACAAACTTATCAGTCTATGTCATATGGTAGAACATAAGGTTGGAACATAGGTTCAACCCTACTGAAGCCCAGCTGGTCTGACCTTGAAAGGGCTTCCTCTCCTTGAGTCTCAGGGCCTCCATCTGCAAATCCAGAAAATTAATTCATCTTTACTAAAGACTCCTTTGATTCTACTAAAGAATCCTTTGATTCTATAATCATAAGTGTGGTGGTCAGATGCTCTTCCCTTCTTAGGCTACCACCCAGAGAGTGCACTCTGCTTTTATTTTTCATTTTGGTGATGGGGAATTTCAATCTAGACAAGGTTATGAGAGGCCCAGAGCAGTTGGTGATGGAAACTCATCTCCAATTCAAGGCTTTGGCTCCTGGTTCTCTGCTGTATTGACTGCCTTTTAGGTGTGTATTGACATCATATTGGTCTATTCAAAATGCCATTCTGAATGACACCACTGACTGGGTGCAAATGTTACATTATTAAAATATTTTTCAGAATATTCTCAATGAGATTTATACCCCTAGAAAGCAGACATCATAGCAAGCATATAAAGGGCATGTAGTATTATTTTTAGTTCCTGCATATTACCAAAAATGTTTGAAGCAGTTTACACTAAAAAAATTGGAATAACAATCTTAGAAACCCAGGAGGAAAATTTGGGCAGAGAAGTCTCTGAGAAATATCCCCAAACTAATGGCTAGGGAGAATAAATGTCTCCCTCTCTTTTTTTTTCTGTCTCCTTTCTTTTTCCTTTTCCTTCCCCTCTTGATTTGTATTGTTTTCTCCATCATTATTTTCTCCTTTATGTCATTTTTTTCTTTCCCATCTACCTGGTTTAAGGTAAATTGAGTCAGGTTTCTGAGACTTAAAGCCAAAAGCATCCTAGTGGACACATCACTTAAGCTTATTAGGTATGAACTACTATTACCCCTATTTTATAGATGAAGAAAGTTGGGCACAGAAGGGTTAAAAATTGCTTAAAATCACACAACTGATAAATGTGTGGAGCTGGGATTTTATTATTTATTTTTATTTTTTTATTAAAATTTTTTAATGTTTGTTTATTTTTGAGAGAGAAAGAGAGAGAGAGAGAGAGAGAGAGACAGAGTACAAGTGGGGGAGGGGGAAAGAGAGAGGGAGACACAGAATCAGAAGCAGCCTCCAGGCTCTGAGCTGTCAGCACAGAACCCAATGCAGGGCTCAAACCCATGAACTGTGAGATCATGACCTGAGCTGAGGTTGCACGCTTAACTGACTGAGCCACTCAGGTGCCCCTGGAGCTGGGATTTTAATCAAGAAAGTCTGTATGGCTACACCACTAACCTTTAATTTATATGTTCATAAGTGTGAAGTCAGACTTTAAACTGGGTCTATTTGACTCAAACCCCACTGATTTTGACTCCCAGACTCTGCTACCTGTGATAAAAATGATGATGAGCATGGCAATGACAATAACAGTAATGATTATTGTAGCTGACGTTTATTGAGCTTTTATAGTGTGTCAGCATTAGTCTAAATATTATAAATAAATTAACTCATTTAATCTTCACAAAACCCCTGTGAGGTAGGTACTAGTATTATCCCCATTTTAGAAACACTCATTTCTATTTATATTCATAAACTGAGGAACAGAAAATTTATTTCTAAAAATTCTTAAGATATAATTCACATACCATAAAATTTACCCTTTTAAATGTTTAAAACTTAGTGATTTTTATTATACTCATTATGTTGCACAACCATCACCACTATATAATTCTAGAACATTTTTATTACCCCCCAAAGAAAGCCTATATGGATTAGCAGTCACTCTCTATGCCTCCCTCCCCACCCCCCAGCTCCTGGCAACCACTAATCTACTTTCTGTCTCTATGGATTTGCCCATTCCGGACATTTCATATAAATGGAATATGTGGCCTTTTGTGTCTGGCTTCTTTCATTTGGAATAGAGAAAAACAGCTAGCATTGATTGGTTGCCATGACTACCGTGTCCTAAGCACCGTTATCGGGATCTTTCTGCACATTATCTCTAATCCTCCCAATAACCTTGTGGCAGAATGAAACTATTATCTTCATTTTAATGAGGAGACTGAGTCACAGTGCTGTTCACTAACCTGCAGAGTGCAACAGCTCATAAATGACAGAGTTAAAATGCAATTCTAGGTCTCTCTGTATCCAAATCCCACACCCTTTGCACTCCATCCCTCGCCTCAAGGTCACATGAAGATGTGGGGTAGTAATATGGTGGTCTTGAAGCCAGGCAAAGGTGTCATTTAGCCTGATGGTTGTGAAAAGTATAGCCCCAAGCTCTCCTGGTCTGGTGCCTGTCAGTGGGGTGGGGGCAGGGGGCACCCCCTCCAGTGCCTGTGCTGTAGACCTCAGTGAATTTGTCTGCTGAGGTCCTGCTTGACCTCTTCTCTCTGGAGCTCCCTTGAGGCCCCAGGGACACTCTTTGGTTTTACTCAGTTTGGATATGTAGGTTGAAGAGCTTTTATGGTAGAATTTCTGTATTTCTTTATCTGGCTTTGGGCTACACATGGAATCATGATGAAGCAAGTCAAAACTCCTATGGAGGGGAGAAAAGAATCAATGGAATTCCTTCAAGCATTCCTCAAAGTCTCCAGCTCAGGTACATTTCTTTCTGGGGCTCACTGAATGGGCACCAACTACCCTTCCCTGGATGGGGACCCAAGGCTGACAGCTTATATATGCTTCCTCAGGAAGAGGTCTTGGAGTTGCCCATTGGTTTGGTGCACAGAGAGCCATTCATATTGTTGATCTACACTGACAGTTTTCTCCCAATGTAAAATTCTTCAAGCTGTGCCCTCTTGCAATCTGGGGTAATGCACTTCGAATAGAAAGGATCACGTCTGGTTGATAAAGCTAAGATTTGCTCCATGCGGTGGTGATAAATTATTCTTTGTTGGCTTTGGAGGATTTCACATAAAATTAAAAATCATATCTCAAAGAGCTGACTCCTAGGATGTTAGAGGTGGAAGTGGCCCTCAAGACTGAGTATTCAGCCCTTCTTTTTAGAGACAAATAAATCTATGAAGTCCCAGAAAGAAATGTGGCACAGGGCCTGATTGTGGGTGGTATATGTGGGTGCCAATGTGACAGCCTACAGGGATCATGGTGTTCTGGTTCCTTTACCCAGTGAGGACTTGGCCCCAGTGATCCCCGAATTTCAGTGACGCACAAACATATCAGGTGGTACTTGTATCATAGACTCTTCTGGCTCTCAGTGCTGCCGTATCACTGTCTCTCTTTTGTGAAAACATGCCCTCCGTAGGGTGGGCCCTGGTCACTACCCAGACCACTGATTATGATGATCATGATGATGACAATGAAAACATCAACTCAGAAAACCCAGAGAGTGGTGGAAGCAACTTGTGTTCTAGTGGTTTGCAAGGATGTCTTGGGGTACAAGACACCCCCCCCACAAGCTGCCACCTCTCCTCAAAGTCACTCATCTGATGTGACCATTTCTCCCTCTGAAAGACCACTGGGGCAGCCTGACAGGGATGAGGAGACAGCTCAGGTCAGCCAAGCAGAACCAAAATACCCAACACTACAATTAGCTCTCCCCATGTACTAGCCCCAAGAGTTCTTTTATTTACATACTGCACACAAGCCCATGTACCAGCCCCAAGAGCTCTTTTATGTATATACTGCACACAAGCAGATGTTTATATTTATATTTATGGACAATTAAGAATTAAGTGGTGTTTTCCATGCTCTCTGTATAACAAGGCACAGATATGGATGCTACTGTTCTAGAAATATTGCCTTCCAAAGGAGTTTGTTTCAATAATTTGGAAAATGCAGGTCTAAACAGCTCATTTCTTCAGATTGCCAAACCGGTTTGCCGTTACTGAAACTAGAGGCATTTAAGAGTCACTGATGAGTTCTCAGATGAAGTGAGAAGCTGGCAGGAAGGAGGGTGTCTGGAGGGAAGTCTTTGTCTTTTTGACACTGGAGACAGTGTGTCTCAGGCTCCCCTTTTTAACTTTTTATCTTGAGATTATTTTAGACTTACAAAGGGATTTTGAAAATGGCACAGTAGTTCTCATATGCCCTTCACCCAGCTTCCCCTTATGGTAACATCTTATATAACCATAGGATATTTATCAAAAGGCATTAACTTTGATACAGTACTATTAACTAAACTACAAAATTTATTCATATTTCATCAGTATTTCCACTGAAGTACTTTTTCTATTCCAGGATTCCACACTGCATTTGTTGCCTTAGTCATGTCATGTGTCTTCAGTTTCCTCCTAGTCTTTCCTTGTCATTTGTGACCTTGACAATTTTGAACATTAGTGGTCAGGTATTTTGTAGAACATCCCTCAATTTTGGTTTGTTTGATGTTTTTCTTGTGATTAGCATAGAAATTTCTCATGATTAGATAGAAATAGACTGAGGTTGTGGGGCCTTTTTGGGTTAAATTTAACGAAGAGAATTATGTTCTTCTGGCTTCCTTCATCTTCCCTCAATGTCTTCTGTCTCCATCTCCAGTCCTCCTCTCTCAACCCTCAGTAGTGAAGACTTTGAAAGTACTTGCTCAGTGTCCAACCCAATGATAGAGGCATGGGCCACTGAGGAAGAAAGGTGCTTTTTATTCTTTTCTCTCTTTCCTTTTTTTTTTTCAACTTTTTTTTTTCTGGGACAGAGAGAGACAGAGCATGAACGGGGGAGGGGCAGAGAGAGAGGGAGACACAGAATCGGAAACAGGCTCCAGGCTCCAAGCCATCAGCCCAGAGCCTGACACGGGGCTCGAACTCACGGACCGCGAGATCGTGACCTGGCTGAAGTCAGACGCTTAACCGACTGCGCCACCCAGGCGCCCCTCTCTTTCCTTTTTTAAACAAGTTTCCTCAAACTCCAGGAAGGAATTCCAATCTCTTACATCAAGACTACAAGGAGGCAGCATAGTGCTCCATTTGAAATAGTTTGAGACAGAATGGGAGAAGATATTTACAGATGAATATCGGATAAAGGGTTAGTATCCAAAATCTATAAAGAACTTACCAAACTCAACACCCAAAAAACAAATAATCCAATGAAGAAATGGGTAGAATACATGAATAGACACTTTTTCAAAGAAGACATCCAGATGGCCAACAGACACATGAAAAGATGCTCAATATCACTCATTATCAGGGAAATACAAATCAAAACCACATTGAGATGCCATCTCATACCAGTCAGAGTGGCTAAAATTAACAACTCAGGAAACAACGGATGTTGGTGAGGATGTGGAGAAACAGGAGCCCTCTTACACTGTTGGTGGGAATACAAACTGGTGCAGCCACTTTGGAAAACAGTGTGGAGGTTCCTCAAAAAATTAAAAATAGAATTACCCTACCACCCAGCAATAGCACTACTAGGAATTTACCCAAAGGATACAGAAGTGCTGATTCATAGGGGGCACATGTACCCCAATGTTTGTAGCCGTGCTTTCAACAATAACCAAATCATGAAAAGAGCCCAAATGTCCATCAACTGATGAATGGTAAAGAAGATGTGGTTTATGTATACAACGGAATACTACTTGGCAATGAGAAAGAATGAAATCCTGCCATTTGTAACAATGTGGATGGAACTGGAGGGTATTATGCTAAGTGAAATAAGTCAGTCAGAGAAAGACAGATATCATATGTCTTCACTCATATGTGGGACTTGAGAAACTTAGCAGAAGACCATGAGGGAAGGGAAGGGGAAAAAATAGTTTCAAACAGAAAGGGAGGCAAACCCATAAGAAATTATTAAATACAGAGAACAAACTAAGGGTTGATGGGGTCCAAGGGAGAGGGGAAAATGGGTGATGGGCATTGAGGAGGGCACTTGTTGGGATGAGCACTGGGTGTTGTATGTAAATGATGAATCACGGGAATCTACCCCCCAAATCAAGAGCACACAGTATACACTGTATGTTAACTAACTTGACAATAAATTATATTTAAAAAAATGGTTTGAGAAGAGGGGCAGTCCCTCCTGCAGATGGAATTCATCATTACATTGCTTATTGTGTGAAAAACAATGATGTCCCATTAGCAAAATATTAAACCTGAAATTTTTTGTACTGAATTCTTGGGGAGCTTCCTGAGGTTGCCTCCCCACCTGGGTGATGTGATGTCTCATCTCAGAGGTTATGATATTTCTTAGTTTTGGTGGAGAGAGAAACACTAAGTCTTAGTTTTCTGGAGTTTCTAAAAAGATAAGAAGTATTATGAAATCATCAACATTGTAGCTCAGAACATGATCTTCCAATTTATGCCAATGGCTAAGATTACCTTTTTCTGATAAAAGCTTAGGGCTCTTAAACATTTTTTAATTTTTATTTTTTTATTCAAGTATAATTAACATATAGTGTTATATTAGTTTCAGGTGTACAATATAGTGATTCAATAATTCTATACATTATTCAGTGCTCATTACGGTAAGTGTAGTCTCAATCTCCTTTACCTCTTTCACCAATCCCCCTTCCCCTGTCAACCACCAGTTTGTTCTCTATAGTTAAGAGTCTGTTTTTTGTTTGTCTGTTTTTTTCTTTGTTTGTTTTGTTTCTTAAATTCCACATATGATGAAATCATATGGTATGTGTTTTTCTCTGAGTTATTTCACTTAGTATTATACCCTCTAGATCCATCTGTGTTATTGCAAATGGCAATAGTTCATTTTTTTAATGAGTCAGTAATATTCCTCTCTCTCTCTCTCTCTCTCTCTCTCTCTCTCTCACACACACACACACACACACACACATATATATATATATGAGAGATATGTCCTCTTTATCCATTCATTCATCAATTGATGGACAAATGGGTTGCTTCTGTATCTTGGCTATGGTAAATAATGCTGCAGTAAACATAAGGGTGCATATATCTTTTTGAATTGGTATTTTCATTTTCTTTGGGTAAATAGCCAATAGTGGAATTACTGGATCATATGGTAATTCTATTTTTAAGTTTTTGAGGAACCTCCATACTGTTTTCCATGGTGGCTGCACCATTTTGCATTTCCGCCAATAGCAACAGTGCACAGGGTTCCTTTTTCTCCACATCCTCCCCAACACTTATTTCTTGTATTTTTAATTTTTTTTAACATTTATTTATTAGTGAGAGACAGAGAGAGACAGACCATAAGCAGGGGAGGGGCAGAGAGAGAGGGAGACACAGAATCTGAAGCAGGCTCCAGGCTCTGAGCTGTCAGCACAGAGCCCAACGTGGGGCTCGAACTCACGAACTGCGAGATCATGACCTGAGTGAGCTGAAGTCAGACGCTTAACTGACTGAGCTACCCAGGCGCCCTGTCTTGTATTTTTGATTTTAGCCATTCTGACAGGTGTGAGGTGATATCTCATTATAGTTTTGATTTATTTGCATTTCCCTTATGATTAGTGATGTTGGCCATCTGTATATCTTTGGGGAAATGTTCATTTCCTCTGCCCATTTTTAAATTGGATTATTTGTTTTTTGGGTGTTGAGTTGTATAAGTTCTTTATTTTGGACATTAACCCCTTCTCAGATACGTCATTTGCAAATATCTTCTCCCGTTCAGTGGGTTGTCTTTTTGTTCTGTTGATGGTCTCTTTCACTGTGCAAAACCTTTTTATTTTGGTGTAATCCTAGTAGTTTAATTTTGCTTTTGTTTCCCTTGCCAAAAGAGACATATCTAGAAAAATGTTTCTATAGCTGATGTCAAAGAGATTACTTCTAGGAGTTTTATGATTTCAGGTCTCACATTCAGGTAAAAGTTTAGGGCTTTTTAAAAAATGCTGTTATTGAACACAAAGTTAGAAGAAGAATTTTTCACATTACTGGTATTTTACAGATTATATCATTGAGGCAAGAGAGGGAAAAACAACCAATTGCTCAACAAATGAAAGCACAATTACCCATTTTCTAGGTGCTCAGTTCTTTACTGGTTAGAATAAGGGCATATAGATTTGTAGGACATGGTCCCTATCCTTAAAAAGCTTAAAAATCTAGAATGGGAGTGATTACTACTGCATTTAAAGTGACAATGACAAGGCACTATGTTATGGTGTTGACTTCGAGTGTCATGAGAATTCATTGACAAGTCCAATAAAAGCTCAATAAAGCTTTAAAGAGTAAGTAAAAACTGAACTGAATCTTTAACAATTCATAGAATGTGGAAAGAGAAAAAGCCAGATCCTAGAAGACCCCAGAAACCCCACAGAAAAGTTTGGAGGATTGGGAGCACATGAGTGACAGGAGGAAAGTAGTGTTTACAGAGGTTTAATCTGCCTGAGCTGTGCAGTGGGATGAATTGTTACAGACTGGAGAGTCATTCATCGCCAGGCAAGAATATTTATTCTGGGCTCCCGGAGGCAGCACCAAAGCAATGTGGTTCATTGGTGATACTAGGAATCAGGTAGGAAAGGAAAATTCTTATATGGATCAAGTGGGAGAGACTTTCTGGAGTAAATGTATCCCTGAATGTTTCTTCAATTAATTTAAAAAGTATATTGGTTACCATTTTAAAAGTGCTTGTTATGTGCTAACCATTGCTTTATGTGCATTAGTCATGTAATCTCTTTTCTACAGAGGAGAAAACTGAGGCTTGGAAAGTAAGTAACTTCTTCAAAATCACAGGGTCAGAAAATAGCAAAGTAAACTTTCCCAAATAGGCCTGGTTTCAGAGTCCCTGTCTGTCCTGATGCCCAATACGTGGCTGCAGTATTTCTTCTGTTAGGGCTGCAGGAACCTTTGAATTCTAGTCCAGCCTCTGGTCTTAATGAAGACCTGGCCAAAGCCCTAAAGAGGGAGAGTGGTGTACCTAATCCCTGATAAATTAGCAATTCTGCAAAATCTTGGTGCCTCTGATACCAGGTGCCCTGGTGCTGGGGATGGGGTGTCTGATCCTGATTTCTCTGTGACTTGGGGGAACAAACCTTCTCTAACAGAGCTCAGGCTTTAGATTTTGCTGATTAAAATCAGGGTCCGTATGTCCTTCAGTGACTCCTCCCCCTTCAGTTGTGACTAAAGGAAGAGGCTAAAAGGAGGGCTTTGCTGGCCAGAGCTGTACCCAGGGCTGGGAAGTCAGTGGTAGGGATGGTGGACATAAATGTCATCACACCTCTGTATTTTGATTCCCATGACTCTGAAGGCTTTTCTATTTAGACAATGGCCACTGTGTGTCCTTGGGCAAAATCCTTACCCTTTTTGAACATCAGCATTTTCATTTGTAAAGTGAATATAGTCAACATTCTTGACTTTTTAGGGTTATGGGTGTGAGAATAAAATATGTAGGGAGGCCCTCAATGAATGCTAACTTCCTGAAATACCTTGGTGGGATAAGCAGCAGGTGGTAGAGTGGCAAAATCACTTAATCTGGAGTCAGACAACACTGATGATGCATTTAGGATCTAGCTTGGGTGTGGTCTTGAGTGAAGAAGGGAGGCTCTGGCTATAGCCTCTCACCTGAAAATGGAGGAGTTCATTGTAAGTGGTAATCACTAAGAAGGTATGTGGGATGCAAAGCGGTGGGGAAGTAGAAGCAGATAAAAAAGGGATGGGAGAAGGGAACTGTCCAGAAATCTGCTTTACTTTTTTGCATCTCAAATGTTGTCCCAAAACCTTTTTTTCCATGGAGAACACAAGCCCAATAAAAATATAACTGTAAACTACAGGTGGTTTTAGAGAAACTTAACCATAATAGTAATGATAATATGCACCATATATGTTGAATGATGCTATGACCAAGAAGTGAGCTGGATGGTTTACACAGAGTATGTTAATTTTCTATAAAAATCCTGCAAGATAAGAATTACTGAACACAGTTTCCAGGTGAGGAAACTGAGTTTATGATATATTGAGCTAATATTCCAGGTTCTGCAGACAGGTAGCAGTGAGGATGGGATTCTAACTAGGGTTTCTTGGGCTTCAAATGGCTTGCTCTTTTCTCTATGCCTAGATTATTTCTCATTTTCGCTATGTGCTGGCCTTTCAAGTTGGCCTAATTAACAGGCTACATTTATTTTCAGAAGCTGTAGCCAGACCATAAAGTATTCCTAGTATTCCTTTTTTAGAGCTGATTTTCAGAAATACACCAAGAAATCAGCCCTGCTCCTTTTCAGCCACAGCCTGTTTAGAGTCCAGTGGTATTCCACCTTTGGATTCCCTATCTTGTTGACCAGAGGTGATCCTAAACATTATCTGAATAGCTCCCCAGATGAAAGTTCATACTCAAACGATACATCTTCCCATCATGTTGTACACACTCAGAATACTTATGCTTTGGGATTTGAAGGTGGTTTCAAAAAGAGGTGTTCCAGAAATGGCTTTAGTACTGGAACACTAGTGAGATCCTAAGATGACTACTTTACAGTTGAGCAAACCCATCTGAAAATTGAAGTGCTGAAGTGACTAAAAACAATAAGATATAATCCTTCCCCATCTCCTACCCCAACCAAGGTATTCTATATCTGTAAAATGAATGGGGTGTAAATTGGTGTGTGTGTTTTGGGGGGGGGTCCTTCAATGTAATGGACAACAGGATACTGGGAGAGAAATGTGGAGTTTCCCCCCCTCACCATCATCTACTCCTCAAGTTCCTTTCCCTGAACCTAGATCAAAGGTTTTTAACCTTTACTTTTTGTTCAATGAAATCCAATAATTATCAGCTGCTACTGTGGTTGATGTGGAAATGGAAGTGGGAGGAGGTAGAGCCCCCACTCACACTGGCTTTAGCTGTGGGCAATTGGTTCAGGGGCACCTGAAGGGGCCCCAGAAGCCTCTTGTAAGACACAGTTTATTTACTTTATTTATTATGTTTATTTATTTTTGTGAGAGAGAAAGCATATGCAGGGGAGGGGCAGAGAGAAAGAATCCAAAGCAGGTTCCTCACTGACAGTGCAAAGTCCAATGTGGGGCTCAAACTTTTGAACCATAAAATCATGACCTCAGGTGAAATCAAGAGCCAGTTGCTTAACCGACTGAGTCACCCAGGTGCCCCAACCAACTGAACCACCCAGGTGCCCCTCAGCAGTAGTTTTTAACTGTGTCCTACAATGGGGTACCTGGGTGGCTCAGTCGGTTAAGCAACCGGCTCTTGATTTTGACTCAGGTCATGATATCATGGTTTGGGAGGTTGGGCTCCATGCTGTCAGCTTAGGATTCTCTCTCTCCTTTTCTCTCTGCCCCTCCCCTGCACACTCTTGCTCTCATTCTCTCTCTCTGTCTCAAAAATAAATAAATAAACTAAAAACAGTAAACTACTGCTGAGATAATTTATCAGGTTTCTTAGCGGGGTTTTTTTTGTGTGTGTGTGTGTGTGTGTGTGTGTGTGAAGGATTCCTTATATACCAGTTCCTACCCTGTCGGGCTTTCAGTATCCTCACCTAAAAGTGAAGAATTTCTAAGGTCCCTTTGAATTCTAATCATTTGTATTTCTAGTGTCCTCTGATGACCAGGACCAGACAGTGAGGGTGAGAAACCATTGCTGACTGACCCTCCCATCTAGGGCTTCAACTCATTCATTCCTGGTGAGGGCTGAGGGGACATGATCTGTGGAATTGGCCTGCACCAACTCTCCTTCTGGCTCCCTCCCTCCCTGCTGCTTCATATGGTAATGAACAGCTGATGCCACTGTGCCCAGTTTTCTTCAGCAAATCTTCTATCATGTTTTATTGCTTTGGAATTGCTCAACTGATGTGCATGTGCTTCTTGCCTTGGCTCATTTCACTTATTCACAACAAAGATGGCAATCCTGCCAGGTCAACAGAACACAGTTAAATACATTGCAAATTATGTAACACATTCAACAAGTGTTTGCCTGCCACATATTACATATTCAGAAGGCAGTGGCTGCAAAAGGAGTTGAAAAAACAAAGTGCTGCCTGAACCACTGAGACAGAGCAGGGACTGGACTCGGGTCCCCTCAGCCCTAACCACCAAATCAAGCACTCCAGGATAGCTAAAACTCTATGTCCTTGAGTGGTATATCTTACAGGAATGCAGAGACAGGATGTGTACTGAAAAGAGGGACTTGACTCCAAAGACTGGTGAAGACAGGACCAAACCAGTTTGCACCAAGATGGACCCAAGTACTGAACTTTCACCAACTTTGCCCCCCATTATAACACTAAAAATCATGCCAAGGAGTAGACATTTAACATGTTAATTAGACATGTGATGCCTGAAGAAACATGACCTTTAAGTACACAGGTGCTAATAAATAAGTGCTTCTACATGCTCAGAGTACCCTTTTCCTACCTATGTTTCTTTAAAAAATTCTCCCTGACCTCTTCCTGGGGAGTCATCCTGAGGATTGTTTCCTTTGGGCTGTTTCCCTTGTGCTCAAGCATAAGCCCCAGTAAAGCCTTGCCTGAAACTCCTGTTTGGCCTTTTGTCCATTTCTATTACTTAGTGAGCCCAAGGTTGATATCCTGATTTGATAACATGATGACCTCTACTGTGCTGTTTGATCTGGAGCATGTTACACTGTCTGGCACCTGTTTCTTCTTTAAAGTGTCCAGGGGCACCTGGGTGGCTCAGTCAGTTAAGTGTCCGACTTAGGCTCAGGTCATGATCTCATGGTTCATGGGTTCAAGCCCTGCATCAGGCTGTGTGCTGACCACTCAGAGGCTGGAGCCTGCTTCGGATTCAGTGTGTCCCTCTCTCTCTGCCCCTGCCCTGCTTGTGCGCTCTCTCTCTCTCTCTCTCTCTCTCTCTCTCTCTCTCTTTTTCTCTCTTCCAAAAATAAATAAACATTAAACTAAAGTGTCCAAATTCTTCTTTAAAATGTCCAAGTTAGATGAGCCTTAAAGCTCTGGCTCTAAAATTCCGTTGATCTCTCTACTGCATTAAACACAGAAGTATATACAAAGATGTGTCTTAGTAAAGGCTACACGCATAGCCCTGTTCCTGGAGAGGGTGGAGAATTGGTTGAAAGGCAGGTTGTGGCTACACTGTGAATGGCCTCAAGGGACACCTGAGGATGTTTGGACATTATCTTACTGCCATGGGGAATTACTGAAGGTTTATACCTGGGCAGTAGGGTGGAGGAAAGTTTTAGATAATATAAAAATAAATCCCCAGGAAGAAAGAGTAATAGGATAAGGAAAGTATGGAATGAATCAGGAAGTTATTCTTGGCAGACTCTAAAAGATTTGAACTATACCTCTTCTATTTTAACAGATGCATTTGTTTTGTTTTAAAATTTTTTTATATTTATTTATTATTTTTGAGAGAGAGAGAGAGAGAGTGTGTGTGTGAGAACATAAGCAGGGGAGGGGCAGAGAGAGGAAGGGAGATAGAATCCAAAGCAGGCTCCAGGCTGTCAGTGCAGAGCCCGACGTGGGGCTCGAACTCACAAACTGTGATTATGACCTGAGCCAAAGTGGGATGCTTAACTGACTGAGCCAACCAGGCGCCCCTGTTTTTTTTTTTTAAATATTGTAGCATTGAATATCATGATTTATAAGTTTTTAGTTGGAAAAAAGTACTGGTCAGGATGAAGAATTCTGTTCCTCCTTATTACACATTTTTGGTATAAATGATGCATTTTAAATGTCTTGTTAGAGAAGAGGAGCCATTCAGTATAACATGTCAGCATCGGGGTGCCTGCATGGCTCAGTCGGTTAAGTGTCCGACTCTTGATTTCAGCTCAGGTCATGATCTCATGGTTCGTGAATTCCAGCCCCACACTATCAGTGCAGAGCCTGCTTGGGATTCTCTCTCTCTCTGTCTGTCTCTGCCCCTCCCTCACTCTCGCATGTGTGCACATGCGCTTGCTCTCTCTCTCTCTCTCTCTCTCTCTCGCTCTCTCAAAATAAAGAAATAAAAACTTTAAAAAAATGTCAGCATTACTGTCCCCAAGGAGTAGGGACTCTAGAGTCTGATAACCATTTAAATTATGACATATATACTAATAGAAAATTTTCTTTTTAAAAAATGTTTAGTTTTGAGAGAGAGAGAGAGAGAGAGAGAGAGAGAGAGTGTGTGTGTGTGTGTGTGTGTGTGTGAGCAGGGGAGGGGCAGAGAGAGAGGGAGACACAGAATCTGAAGCAGGCTCCAGGCTCTGAGCTGTCAGCACAGAGCCCGACATGGGGCTTGAGCTCATGAACTGTGAGATCATGACCTGAGCCAAGTCGGACACTTAACCAACTGAGCCACCAAGGTGCCCCATATACTTTATATAACATATATAAAGCATCTTCACCAATAGAAAAGAAAAAGAATAGGAAAATGGGCTAAGGACTCAGTTCACCAGGTACAGTTATTTGAAATACATAGCACTCTAACTTGGAAGTGTCATTTCTAAGGAAATGGAGATGCATGAGGATGTACCCATAGAATTTCATCCTAAAGTAATAACAGTATATATTGTGGAATTATGCATGAGTTTGTTTATTGATATGTATCTTTTTTAAACTATAAATATGTATTACTTGTATAATGTTTTTAAAGAAAAGTGGTCCCAGACAAAATTGTGAAAATTAAAGGTTTTGCTTCACTTTTTGAAATCCATTTCCTTTTCTACAGCATCCCTTCCGTCCTTCCAGTCCAATTCCCCACATGGTTTCAAAGATTCAGTCCTAACTCTTAGGCACACCTGATTCCTAGCCCAAGTCACACACAGTTTCACTATCTCTCAGCCACTGTGGTGCTTCTGACCTTTACCAACTGCTCCCACTACTCCTTGTTGTTGGCTTAGAGGAGTGGATGTAGTTATACACAGTAATATCCATCAGTCTACATATACGTTAGAACACAGTTTCTGCTGATTAGGGAAAGGGAATCAGTTTTTCATCTTTGCATGGGAAAGTTGTCACTGTGCATTATGATTAAGTGATTCCCATGTCCTGAGTAAAATGGCATGCTTCCAGAGGGATGCAAAATGGGAAGTCCTTGGCATTCTTGCCAGCAGCCTTCCTGTCTGTTCCCTTGGAGGACATGATGAGTCTATTATGGCAGTCTTTCCAGCTGACCCCTGGCACAGCCTCAGAATCATGACCCAGTATTCCTGAGCATAGTGCTTTATCCTAGATCCTCAAAGTATTGTCTTAGCATCACCCAGGAATTTATTAAAGATGCAAATATTCAGGCCCCATTCCAAATGTACTGAATCAGAATCTGGGACTCATTTTCAGGAATTCTTGTAGAGTATACAGCTGTGCCAGAAAATTACCTAAATATAACCCAATCATCCCATTTCATTGAGCATGGTTTGAAGTCACCTAGGATATTTTAGAAAAGCATTTTATATACATTATCTTATTCTTCAAAACAACCTACCAGGGTTATTCCATTGTTCTGTTCATTTGACAGATAAAGCCAAGACATAGGCAGGGGCCAAATGTTCTGAAAGTTGCTAAGCCTAGACTCACATATTCCAGGCACTATGTGAACTTGGTGAAGGAAAATGATGTATGAGACAAGGTCTTGGAATAAAACTTTTTATAATCTTTAAGCATGCCCACAAATAACTAAAATGAAGAAGTATCTAGAACTTCCAAGGGGTACAAGAGAATGTCATAAACTTTTGAAGGAACAGGTCACCTTCAAGTTCAATCATCAGAGCAGATTTCATGAAGAAGGTGCTTTTTTTTTCAGCATTTATTTATTTTTCAGAGACAGACAGAGAGAGACAGAGTACAAGCAGGAGAGGGTCAGGCAGAGAGGGAGACACAGAATCTGAGGCAGGCTCCAGGCTCTGAGGAAGGTGCTTTTAAAAAAAAATTTTAATGTTTATTTATTTTTGAGAGAGAGACAGAGTGTGAGCAGGGGACGGGGAGAGAGACAGGGAGACATAGAATCTGAAGCAGGCTCCAGGCTCTGAGCTGTGAGCAGAACCTGACATGGGGCTTGAACCCATGGACCGCGAGGTCATGACCAGAGCCAAAGTCAGATGATTAGCTGACTGAGCCACCCAGATACCCCAAGAAGGTGCTTTTTAAATGTAGCCTTGAAAGATGTAAGTAAGGGTCCTTAGGAAAAGACTGGGTGAATTACTACTATGTGGAAAGTATAACACTCTTAAACAAGATATGACATAGAGAAATGCTCAGTAATATCAGCTACTAGTGTACAATATAATGATTCAACACTTCCATACAACACCCATTGCTCACCACGGTAAGTGCACTCCTTAATCCCCACCACCTGTTTAACTTATTCCCCACCGGCCTCCCCTCTGGTAACCAGCTGTTTGTTCTCTATAATTCTGTTTCTTTGTTTCTCTCTCTCTCTCTCTCTCTTTTTCCCTTTGCTCATTTGCTGTTTCTCAAATTTTATGTTAACTAACTGGAATTAAAACAAGAATGTAAATAAGATAAAATTAAATATATGTATATACATACATCTATGTATGTATATACACACACACACACACACACACACATATATATATATATATATATATATATATAGAGAGAGAGAGAGAGAGAGAGAGAGAGAGAGAGAGAGAGAATGTCAAGCAGGCTCCACACTCAGCACCGAGCCTGATGTGGGGCTTGATCTCAAAACCCTGGGACCAAGACCTGAGCCAAAATTGAGTCGGATGCTCAACTGACTGAGCTACCCAGGTGCCCCTAAATTTTTAAATTTAAATTCAAGTTAGTTAACATACAGTGTAATATTGGTTTCAGGAGCAGAACCCAGTGATTCATCATTCACATATAACACCAAGTGCTCATTCCAACAAATGCCCTCCTTAATACCCATCACCCATTTAGCCCATTCTCCCACCCACATCCCCTCTAGTAACTCTCAGTTTGTTCTGTTTAAGAGTTTCTTATGGTTTGCCTCCCTCTCTGTTTTTATCTTATTTTTCCTTCCCTTCCCCTATGTTCATCTGTTTTGTTCCTTAAATTCCACATATGAGTGAAACCATATGGTATTTATCTTTCTCTGACTTATTTTGCTTAGCATAATACACTCTAGCTCCATCCATGTTGTTGCAAATAGCAAGATTTCATTATTTTTGATAGCTGAGTAATATTCCATTGTATGTATACCATATCTTTATCCATTCAACAGTCGATGGACATTTTGGCTCTTTCCATAGTTTGGCTATTGTTGGTAATGCTGCTATAAATATTGGGGGCATATACCCTTTTGAATCTGTATTTTTGTATTCTTTGGGTAAATACCTAGTAGCCCAATTTCTGGGTTGTAGGGTAGTTCTATTTTTAACTTAAAAACTTTTTAAACTCATATATTTTGAGAGAGAGGAAAGTGTGAGAGTGGCATAAGGGCAGAAAAAGAGGGAGAGAAAATTCCAAGCAGGCTCTGTGCTGTGTCAGCGTAGCTCAAACTCACGAACTGTGAGATCATGACCTGAGCCAAAATCAAGAGTCCAGAGCTTAACAGACTGAGCACCCAGGCGCCCTTATTTTTAACTTTTTGAGGAACCTCCATACTGTCCTCCAGAGTGGCTGCACCAATTTGCATTCCCACCAAGAGTGTAAGAGGGTTCGCCTTTCTCCGAATCCTCAGCAACATCTGTTGTTTCCTGTGCTGTTAATTTTAGCCATTCTGACATGTGTCAGGTCTCTCTGCTTCTTATGTCCTTTCTGGTGAGGTCTTTTCAGACACCTCCTTTGGAAAATAGCTGTACAACACCATCAGTCTCTACCTCCTTACCCTATTTAATTTCTCTTCATAGCATTCATCACTACGTGACATATATTTATTATGTGTGGGGAAATAAGTTCAAAAATTCTTTACACTTACATAAATGGGTTAAAAAAGCTTAGGGCAGAAAGCTGCCGCCACAGGCTGAAAGAGCCCAAGGTTAGTTAGCGGGATATTATAATGGAATCACGAGTAACTGGTTATATCACCTGCAGGAAACTACTTTCCATCTGGCTCCAATATACCTTGATCACAACTTCAAACTCCCCCCAGACCCTTTGCTTCTTACACACACAAGTTAGATTACTATCTGATTATTTTCTTCATGTTCACCACATGCATAAGATCTTGTTTCCTTCACGTTCACCACGTGTGTAAGATCTTGAGCGCTCAATAAATACAGAGATGAAACCCCTGTTTGGGGCTCTTGTCTCCTCCCAGACATTAGTCTCTCTTATATTCAATTCTTTGTGTGCTCTCTTGCTGGACAAGAGAGAACTCCAGACTCATAGCCTGCAACAATTATGTATTGGCTTAATGCCTGTCTCTAGAAGAGAGGTTGGCAAACTATTTCCCATGGGCCCAAACTGACCCACTATCTGTTTTTGAAGATAAAATTTAGAATACAGCCACACCCATCCCTTTACATATTGTTTATGGCTGCTTTTGTACTACAACGGAAGAATGGAATAGTTATGGAAGAGACCATATGATGCTCTTAGCTTAAACTATTTGCTATCTGGCCCTTTACAGGAAAAAGTTTGCTGACCTTTGTTCCAGTTCCTGTAGAGGCAGGAACTTTGTTTTGTTTATAGCTGTATTCCCAGGTCCCAGAACAGTGTTGGCTATGCTTGGCATATAGCAGGCCTTCAAGAAATATTAGTTTACTGAATGAATGAATGAATGAATGAGTGAATGTAGGAGAAGAGTGAGTGGAATAACCAGAAAAGTAGTCCAGGCTCAAGTTGGATCTTGAATGCTATGCTAAAGGGTTTGGCTGTTGTTCTCTGATGATGGTGAGGGTGTCCTATGAGGAAGAGAGTGAGGGAAACTCTCTAGGTTCTCTCAGTGAAGAGGTTAAACAGCAGTTTGTACTATAAAGATCACTATTATTCATAACAACGTGATGTTAGAGACATCCTATGTAAAGTATGGTCATGCAGGCACCATGGACATCTGGTAATATTACTCTAGGAAAAATAGAGGTTGTTTAAGGGAGGACATGTAAGGTCACAAAATGCAGGGTGTGAACCCTGCTTCTCCCATAGACTAGCTGTGGAGTCTAGAGAATTGAATAAATGTCCCTATACCTCAGTGCTCCTCATCTTCAAAATGGAATATTAACAGGCCCACCATCATTGGTTTGTTTGTAAATTTGAGTTAATTACATAAAATGTTTGGATTAATGTCAGTCACTCAGGAAATTCTTAACGAATATTAGCTGATACTAGTGACTCTCCATTATTATTGACAACTTTCCATGATGACCCTCCATGTGTGTATTATTATAACAGTGTATAATGTTGTGTAGTAAAGAATTTAACTTTACTCAGAGATCTGGCCTTTGTCCTCATCTGAAAGGTAAGCTTTAGGCCTTGGAATGTCATGCTTGGTAGGAGTGTCTTTGTTTGCTTGGGAGTCTTAGTTCAGTCAGATAGTAACTTGTGATTTAGAGTGGGGGCTTTGAGCCACACCAACAATATGATTTAGTGTGAGGGACTTGGTATAGCCTGATAGTAGCTATGTGATGTTCAGTGGGAACACAGAGCAACACCAACAACGTGATGAAGGGTAGGGGCTTTGGGTCATGCATCTTGACCTCTTGGTGGCTAGATACTGAGACCAGTCATGTGGTCAGGCAACTATGCCTGGTAACTATGCTCTTGTTAGAAATTAATACCAGGAGAGTTAACACTCTTCTGACTCTATGGGGAGAGGACAACTGGAAGCTCTGCATTTGGTATCCTTCCCGACCCTGTCCTGTTCATCTCTTCCCATAGCTGATTTTAATTTTAATCTGTATTCTATCTCTATAATAAACTATAACCATGAATATAACATCTTTCAGTGAGTCCTGTGAATCCTTTCAGCAGATTATTGAAACTGAGGGTGGTTTTGGGAACCCCCTGAACTTGCAGTTGCTGTTGGTAGTGATAGTGGTCTTATGTGGACCATTCCCTTTAACTTTTCAGTTGGCTATCTTTTAGGGTGGGGCCTCCATGGGCCTCAGGCCTTTCCACAGACTGCCCCCTTGAGAGGTGCTGGGTCCTTACACATCTTCACCAGGGGACCTGCACCCTCCTCAGCCTCTCCACTGTCTCTGAGGTTGGCAGAGGGGACAAGGCCACTGTCTTACCCCAGGAGCACCATTTTGTAGGGGCCACAGGAGTGAGTTTTTCTAATAGCAATGGGGTTCTGGGAAGGAGGAGAGTGCATGTTTTCCTTCTTTCTTTTCTAGACCTTTGTGGTGAATGCCTCTGTTCTCATACTGGGGCCTCATACTGGGGCCACAGAGGTGGACAAGGAGTGAAGTCCTTATCCTATGGGGGAGAAAAATGTATTAATGCATAATAGTGACAATATTCAGAATATTAGAAATTAATAAAAGCTTGACCTTCCCATTGTGCACACAGCTCTGGGCATGTATATGAGTGTTTCTTTAGAACACATTATTAGAAGGGGAATTGCTACATCAAAGGAGTCATTTCATTCAACAGACATCTAATGAGCACATACTGTGTACTGAGTGTGGTTCTAGGCAGTGGGCAAATGTTCTCTTGGGTGTGAGGTCCCTGATCTCTTTGCATTTTTTTCTCTAGAGTGCAGTAAGGACCCTGGGCTTCTTGAGGGTCTCTCTTCAGAGTTTGCAGTGTCTAAGCTGTTATGGGGTCTGTGTCCTGGATATGTCATCTTGGAATGCTGTGAGGGTCTGTGTCCCAGGGGTGAGGCCTCTGAGCTATTTGGGGGATCTTTTTTCTAGCAGATGAGGTTTATGAGAGTTGGGGGGATCTTTTGAAGGGTGTGAGGTTTCTTTCTTTTCTCCCAACTTTATTGAGATATAATTGCATATAACATTGTGTAAGTTTAAGGGGTGCAATGTATCAATTTGATCACATTTATATATTTCAAAATGATTACCACCATAGCATTAGCTAACACCTCCATCCTGTCATGTAGTTGCCATATCCTTTTTTTTTGTGATGAGAACATTTAAGATCTACTCTCTTAGCAACTTTGAAGTATATGATACCTTACTATTAGCTATAATCACTATGGTGTACATTAGATCTCCAGAACTTATTCATCTTATAACTGGAAGCTTGTACCCTTTGACCAATATCTCCCCATTTCTTTCACCTCCCTGTCCCTGGTAACTACTACTCTATTTTTCTGAGTTTGGCTTTTTTAGTTTTAGGTTCCACATATAAGTGATACTGTGCAGTATTTGTCTTTTTCTGTCTGACTTATTTCACTTAGCATAATGCCCTCAAGGTCCATCCAGGTTGTTGGCAAATGGCAGGGTTTCCTTCTTTTTCATGGCTGTATTTTATATATATATATAACACATCATCTTTATCCATTCATCTGTTGACAGACACTTAGATTGTTTCTATATATTGACAATTGTTAATAATGCTGCCATTGAGGGGCGCCTGGGTGGCGCAGTCGGTTAGGCGTCCGACTTCAGCCAGGTCACGATCTCGCGGTCCGTGAGTTCGAGCCCCGCGTCGGGCTCTGGGCTGATGGCTCGGAGCCTGGAGCCTGTTTCCGATTCTGTGTCTCCCTCTCTCTCTGCCCCTCCCCTGTTCATGCTCTGTCTCTCTCTGTCCCAAAAAATAAATAAACGTTGAATAATGCTGCCATTGAACATGGGGGTACACATGTCTCTTCAAGATCCAGTTTTCTTTTTTTTTTAATTTTTTTTTCAACGTTTATTTATTTTTGGGACAGAGAGAGACAGAGCATGAACGGGGGAGGGGCAGAGAGAGAGGGAGACACAGAATCGGAAACAGGCTCCAGGCTCCGAGCCATCAGCCCAGAGCCCGACGCGGGGCTCCAACTCCTGGACCGCGAGATCGTGACCTGGCTGAAGTCGGACGCTTAACCGACTGCGCCACCCAGACGCCCCAAGATCCAGTTTTCTTTTCCTTTGTATATATACCCAGAAGTGGGATTGCTGGATCATATGGTAGTTCTATTTTGATTTTTTTTTTTTTTGAGGAAACTCCATACTATTTCTTATAGTGGGGTGGTGACTCTACCAATTTACATGCTCACTAGCAGGGCCCAAGAGTTCCCTTTTCTCCACATCTCACCAACACTTGTCTTTTGTCTTTTTAATGATAGTCATTCTAAGAGGTGTGAGGTGATATCTCATTGTAGTTTTGATTTGAGTTTCTCAGTGTATGAGGCTTATAGACAGTTTTGGGGTTTTGTTTCTCAGTGTGTGAGGTCTTTGAGTTCCTTGAGTGTGTCTGTGTCCCTGGATTTAATGTTTCTGAGCTGTATCCCAGGGTGTGAGATCTCTGCATTCCTGGGGAGTCTGCATCATGGTGTGTCTGGGCTGTTGTCAGGTCTGTATTCACATTATGAGTTATCTGGCTATTTGGGGGCCTGTATCACTGGTTTGAGGTGTCCCAGCTATTTGGTGTGGTCTGTGTGCAGGATTGGAGGTCTCTGGACTCTGGGGTTTTTTGATTCAGGATTTGTGGTCTCCAAATTCAGAGTGTGAATTCTCTGTGTCAATATGTGAGATCTATGGGCTGGTTGGGATCTTTGTTCTTGAGAGGGCTGAACTGGTTGGCTCTTTCCCAGGGTGTGAGATATCTGGCTGTTTGGGAAATTGTATTCTTGGTGTATGGTCTGTGAGATAATTTTGGGTATCTGTCAAAGATATATCTGTCTATATGTCTCTAAGATGTTTCTGTATCTATTTTTGGGTTGTGAGGTCTCAGGGGTATTTGAGGAGTCTGTATTCAGAGTGTGAAGTTCCTGAACACTTGGGTATCTGTGTTTGATGAAGTGAATCCCCTGAGCCATTTGGAAGTCTCTGTTTATGAGCTTTGTGAGCATCTTTGTTTAGAGTTATAGATCTCTGAGAAGTTTGGGAGTCTGTGTCCAAGCACAGCAGTTTGAAGGTCCTCATCTCAGAGTATGAGGTCTCTAAGTTGGTTGTCTCTGAATTCACTGAGGATCTATTTTACAAGATTTGAGTATAAGGAAGTTGCCTCCTGGTTGTGAGGCCTTTCAAATTTATGAGGGTCTGTCTTTTAATGTTTGAGTCTGAGGCATTTGAGGATCTGTATTCAAGGTGTATAGCCTCTGAACTATTGAGGGTCCATGTCTCAAAGGGTGAATTTGTAGTATCTGGGGGTTTGTGTTTAGAGTGTTTGTTCTCAGAACTCTTGGGTTTAATGTTTGAATCTGAGGTATTTAGGAATTTGTGTTCAGAGTGTGGGGTCTCTGTATTCACTGAGGCCTGTTCCCCAAGGTTTGAAACTAAGGTGCATTGGAGTCAGCATTCAGAGTATCAGTCTCTGGATTTTTTTTTTAAGTTTATGTATTTATTTTGAGAGAGAGAGAGAGAGAGAGAGAGAGAGGCAGAGAAAGAGAGAGGGAGAGAGACAGAGACTCCTAAGCAGGCTCCACACCATCAGCTCAGAGCCCGATGTGGGGCTCAAACTCACAAACCATGAGGTCATGACCTGAGCTGAAGTCAAGAGTCAGATGCTCCACTGATTGAGCCACCCAGGCACCCCTCTCTGGATTTTTACTGTGTCTATGTCCTAATGTTTGAGTCTGAGGTATTTGTGGGTTCATATTCAGAGCACAAGATCTCTGATATTTTTAAGAGTATGAGTTACAAGGGTTGAGTCTGAGGTATTTGGGGGAAAGTCAGTGTTCAGGTTGTTTGGCTTTTCAAATCTTTGAGGGTCTGTATTTTAATGTTTGAATCTCATGTATTTGGATATCTGTATTCAGGATACAAGGTCTCTGAACTATTGAGGTTCTACGTCCCATAGGATGAGTTTGTAGTGTTTGGGAGTTTTTTTTCAAAATATTATTAGGTCTCTGAACTCTGAGGCATCTGGGTTTTGATGCTTGAGTCTGAGGTTTGGGGATCTATGTTAAGGCATTATGGTCCTTGGACTCTTTGAATATCTATGTCCTAAACTTTTTATTTTTTTATTTTTTTATTTTTTTTTCTTCTTTTTTTTTATTTTTTTATTTTTTTCCAACGTTTATTTATTTTTGGGACAGAGAGAGACAAAGCATGAATGGGGGAGGGGCAGAGAGAGAGGGAGACACAGAATCGGAAACAGGCTCCAGGCTCTGAGCCATCAGCCCAGAGCCCGACGCGGGGCTCGAACTCACGGACCGCAAGATCGTGACCTGGCTGAAGTCGGACGCTTAACCGACTGCGCCACCCAGGCGCCCCTGTCCTAAACTTTTTAAATCTCAGGTATTTAGGGATCACTGTTAAATGTGTGAGATGTCTGAACTTTTAGTTTCCTTTCCTCAAGGTTTTAGTGTGAGATGTTTGAGGTTGGTATTCAGGGTTTGTGATCTCTGAATTTTTAGAGGGTCTGTGGCTCAAAGTTTAAGTCTATAATATCTGGGGGCCAGTATTCAGGGTATGAGGTCTCTGAAATTGTTGAGACTATTTCCAGGTTTTGAATCTGAGGTATTTTAGGGTCTCCAAAGGGTAATGACTGATATTTTAGGGTTTATGTCAGAAGTTTGAGTTGGAAGTATTTGGGGTCTGAATTCAGGATGTGAGTTCTGTATACTCTTTGTGGCTCTGTGTTCCAAGATTTGAATATGAGTTATTTGGGGTTTTGTTTTCAAGGTATGAGGCCTCTGAACTCTTTGATGATTTCTGTCCCAAAGTTTAAGTCTAAAGTACTTGTGTTCTGTGTACAGGGTGTGAGGTTGCTGAACTCACTGAGAATCTTTGAGCCTTAAGTATTATGTGGTATATGTTCCGGGTGTGATGCCTCTGAATACTAAGGTCTGTGTCACAACTCTGTTTAAGTTAGAGATACTTAGGGGCACCTGGGTGGTGCAGTAAGTTAAGCCTCTGACTCTTGATCTCAGCTCAGGTCATGATGTCACACAGCTTGTGGGTTCGAGCCCCACATCAGGCTCTGTGCTGATGGTGTGGAGCCTGCTTGGGATTCTGTCTCTCCTTCTCACTGCCCCTCTCCCACTCATGTGCACATGCTCTCTCTCAAAATAAATAAATAAACTTAAAATTTTTAAAAAATTTAAAGATATTTAGGGGTCTATTTTCAGGGTTTGATGTTTCTGCATCTGTGAGTGTCTGTGTTCCAAGGTATGAGAGTGAGGTAACTAAGGGTCTGTGTCCAGAGCTTGAGATCTCTCAACTTGTTAAGCATGTCCCAAAATTTGAGTCTGAGTGAATCTGTGTTCACAGTGTGAGGTCTCTGAAATCTGTGAAGTTTGCCTTGTAAGGCTTGAATCTGAGGTACTTGTGGGTCATACTCAGGGTATGAGATCCCTCAGGTTTTGGGGGGTGGTCTGTATTTTAATGTTTGAATTTGAGGTATTTTTAGGTTTGTGTTCAAGGTGTGAAGTTTCTCAGCTTTTTTGAGGGTATGTACCAAAGTTTGAGTCTGAGGTATTTGGGCGATCTGTGTTTAGAGTTTGAGGTGCCTGAACTTTTAGATGGTCTTTATCTCAATATTTGAGTCTGAATGTGGGTCTGTATTCAGGGTGAGAGGTCTCTGGATTCATTGGCGGTATGTGCCCTAAGGTATAAGTTGAGGTTTTTAGAGGTTTGTATTCAGGGTTTGAGGTCTCTGATCTATTTGAGGTTCTGAGTCCCAAAGTTTGTATCTGAGGTCTCTATTCAATTTTTGAGTCTGAAATATTTGGGGTTCCATATTCAGGATGTGTTTTGCTTGAATTCATTGAGGTCTGTGTTCCAGTGTTTGAGTCTCAGGTATGTGGGGGGTCAGTTTCAGGGTGTGAGGTCTCTGAGGTTTTATTATAAAACCTTTGTTCCTGTTTTAGCATGAATTATTTGATGTCTAAATTCAGGGTGTAAAATCCATGATATTTAGAAGGTCTTTTCCAGTTTTTGGCCAGAAGTAGTTGTGGTTTATATTCAGGATATGAGGTCTCTGCACTCATTGAGGGTCTATGTCCCAAGGCTTGAAACTGAGGTATTTTGGGGTCTATGCTCAGCTTATGAGAGTCCTAAAATATTTGAGGGTCTATATTTTAATTTTTGAGTTCAATATATTTGGGAATTTTATTCAGGGTATGAGGTTGCTGAGTTATTTGAGGTTCTCTGTCCCATGGTATGCATCTATAGTGTTTGGAGGTCTTTTTCAGAGTGTTAGGTCTCTGAATTCTGGGGGATCTCTGTTTAATGTTTGAGTCTGAAGTATTTGGAGATCTGTGTTCAGCTGATGAAGGTTCTGAATTCTTTGAGGATATATCCCAAGGTATTAGTTTGATGTATTTGGAGTCTGTGGTCAGAGTTCCAGATCTGTGAAATTTTAGAGGGTCTGTATCCCAGTATCTGAGTTGAGATACTTGTGGGTCTATGTTCAGGGTGTAGTTCTCTGTACTCTTTGAAGGTATGAGTCAAAAGGTTTGAATCTGAGGTACTTATGTGTCTGTATTAATGGGGTGGGCCCTCTGTACTATTTGAGGGTCTGTGTACCAAGGTCTAAATTTGAAGTATTTTCTTGTTCACATTCAAAGTGTGAAATCTCTGAGTTGTTTGGGGGTCTGTGTTCCAAGTTTTGAATATGAATTTCCTGAGGGTCTGTTTTCTGTGTGTGAAGTCTCTGATTACTTTGGTATGTGTGTTCCAAGGTTTGCACTTTAGGTATTTTGAGACTTGTATTCAGCGTGTAAGCTCTCTAAAATTACTGAGTTGTGGTTTCCAGAGTCTGATGTGTTTGGGGACAGCATTCTGGGTGTGAGTTCTCTGAACCCTTTCAGAGTCTGTGTTCAGGTTGTAGAATCTCTTAACTCATTGAGGGTTTGTGTTCCAAAACTAGAAGTCTCTGAACTCTTTGAGGTCAGTGCCTTAAGATTTGAGTCAGAATATTGGGAATCTGTATGCAAGGTGTGATGTCTCTGATATCTAAATGGGGGTCATTGTCCCATGGTGTAAGGATGATGAGCTAGTTAGGGCTTTGTGTTCAGGGTGGAGATCTCTCTCTGGTTTGATATCTCTGGACTGCCTGGGAATTTTTATATAGCATGAGAGGTCATGATATATAAGGTTTGTATAATTTTTGGAGGTCCATTTAAAGGGTGTGAGGTCTCTGAGTTCTTTGGTGTTCTGTGTCCAGGATATGAGCTCTCTGGGCTGTTCATGTGTTTGTGTCCAGAGTGAGTTTTTGGAGTTGCTTGGAGGTACTGGTGCTTGGATAGTTCTCTGAGGTCTTTGGGGGTCTGTGCCCAGGATTTTAGGCCTCTCCCCTATTTAAAGGTCTTTGTATAGTCTCAGAGGTACATGGAGCATATGTTTATATTGAACTCTTTGGGGATCTATTTTTTAGGTTGTAAGGTCTGGATATTTAGGGGTCTATATATCCTCAGTGTCAAATGGCTCAACTCCAAGGGGATGTTGTCCCAGATGTCAGGTCTCTGAGCTGTTTGAGTATGTGTGACCCAGAGCATGATATTAGTTGGCTGTTTGAGAGTCTGTGCCATGGTGTAAAGACTCTTTACTGTTTGGGACTTTCTGTTCTGGGTATGAAGTCTGTGAGCTGCTTAGGGTCCTGTGTTCAGTCCCAGATGTGTGGTCTATGTGTTATCTGTGGATCTGTGTCTACATTATGACATCTCTGGGGGTCTCCTTCCATAGCATAAAATCTCTGAGCTGCTTCAGGGTCTTTATCTCAAGGTATGAGTTCTAGAAACTGTTTGGGGGTCTGAATCAACTCTGGGGCCTGGGGACCTCAAGATGATGGGAGCACATCAGAAAGGTGAGGGAGGCTCTCTGCACTTGGCTGAATACCGGACTGGTCAGGGCAGGGAAATAAAGCTTTCTGAGGTCTCTGAGGGTGAAGAGGCTCACGTTGGATTCCTCAGAAGGTGGGATAAGGGGGAAGACCCTAGTAAACCAGACCTCCCCCATTCTTGCAGATGTTGTTCCTGGCCTTCAGATGTGGAGAACCCTGGGCCTGGGACCTGTCTCACCTTGACTGACAAGATGTTATTATTATTTTCAGAGGAGCAGATGAGGACTCAGGTAAACTGGGATGCCCTGGCTACACAGCCCCGAGGAGGTGGCTCTGTGGGGAGGGTCAACTCTGTGAGGAAAGCTATGCCACAGGTAACATGCTGGCCAGAGAGGGTTTATGTAGGTGTCCACATCTGTTCACATCCCTGGGCCTGTCTCCTTCCCTATCCGTCTGCCATGGCTTGAACCAACAACCTCTGGGTATTAAGTTCCAGAGTGATAATACTCTGAGGCTTTTCTCACAGTCCCCATCCCCAAAGGCTTGAAAAGACCCAGTCCCTGCTGTTGGATTATTGGACTGTGTGCCTGCTAAGGGAGGGAGAGGGGCCCCAGATCTCAATGTTGATAACAAAGCTGAGTATCCCCAGTGCTCCAGGTTCTGATATTCCACCTGGGAGTGTCTGACTTTGCCCACAATGTCCTCCACAGGTGCCCCATGGGCCCCCTTCAGCTCTTCATAGTGCCCTCTACTCTGCAACAGTCCCAAAATAGGGAATGGAGCTGGGATTAGGTCTCACTCCCCACCCACAACCTTTTATGGATCTTGGGGCCCACGTCCTCTGGGCCTCATTACTCCCATATCTCTAATGGGCACAGGCCACTTCTGTGTCTCACCCATGTCTGCCTTCCTTCCCCATTCAAGCCTAGGCCCTGGACTTCTGGGTTAATCCCTAAACCCAAGTAATTTCCAATATGATTCATGTTCTTTTAAAAAAAATGTTTATTTATTTATTTTGAGAGAGAGTAAGGGGGAGGGTCAGAGAGAGAGAGGGAGAGAGAGAATCCCAAGTAGGCTCCATGCTGTCAGTGCAGAGCCTGATGCAGGGCTCGATCTCATGAACTGTAAGATCATGACCTGAGCTGAAATTGAGAGTCGGATATTTAACTGACTGAGCCACCCAGGTGCCCCAGTATGATTCATGTTCTTGTTGGTAAAAGGGTCACACAAGTCTTCTTTTACTGGGCCATTCTGCAGGAATCCAACCTTCCTCATCCAGCCCCAAAACACCTGTTCCTTACTCTAGGGCTGAGGGTAGAAGGGAGAAAGGTTAACAAAACATGCTTAAGGGGACAAGGGATGATGTGGGGTATTGTACATTTTATTTGGGGTGATAGTGAAGAGAGTTTCAAATGAAGTGATGTTTGAACAGAGCCTTGAAAAATGCGCCAAGTGCAGGGTTGTGTAAAAGGTGGACTAGACATGGCTAGCCAGTGCAAAGCCTCTGAAGCTTGATTCTCTTGTGGCAGAAACACTAGGTTCCTCTTTTGGACTTCTGGCTTAAGTCCCGTGGAAGGGGCTCTGAACCACATGCCAGGATGAAGTTCTGAAGCCAGCAGCTGGAAGCTTGGCCTTTGTTTCCTACAAAATATTCAGGGTTTATGGTAATCCATTTCTGGTTGCTGGGATGGGGAAACAGTCTAGGGTGCATAAAGGTCTATGTGGATAGAGTACTCCTTAGAGTGATTGGGAAAGGAGTTGCAGATGGAGCATTTCACTAGTATAATATAGTGGGTTACAAGGAGGGAATGGTCTGCTGTGGGGAGGGTCTGTATTAGACCCGTAAACTATAGTTAGGATGGAGAGGGACTCAACACCAATCCTGGTGGAGGCAAGAGTCTGACTCCATCCTCCTGGCTTCTACCTGGGCTCTAAGCAGACACCCACTTTCCAGCTTTGACATTGACGTGTTCTGTGGCCTCCATCATTGTTCTTATCTCCCTCTTCACCCTTTTGTCCACTTTGAATTGGCCTTAAGACTGAGTGTCCAGGGAAGACACTGACTCTGTGATGAGGGAAACAAAAATCAAGGACGTTCCTGAGCACTGAGTGGTCCTAGAGAACTTTCATGCCCCAGCTCTGCCCAGTTACAGAGCTTTCTGGAAGTTCACATAAGTCTCCCTCCCTCAAATTCTGTGCTCTCATTGGCTACTGTTCTGCATGGGCATTTTGGTAGCTGGGCTGGTCTTCACGACTTTGGAGGCAGGGTTTTGGTGCTGGAGTGTGAATACATTTTGGAGTTATCTCTGACTTCTCCTTGCCCCCTTACGCCTGGAGGCATCAGCCAACTCAGTCAACTGTAGACATGCCCTGGTGATTTGGGCTGACCTTGTGTGAGGTTCTGCAGTCATATGTTCCCCCGCTCACCCCTAAACTCAGTAACAAGCCCAGCAGGCACTTCTTCCTCCAGTCAGTCATCCTTGAAGTGCATTCATGCATTCAACCATTCTCTTCTTTACCCGAAAAAAAATTGGATTTGGATTTTAGGGGCACTTCATAGAAGTAACTTCATTAAAGAGGAATTTTTCCCTAGTGGGAGAAGCACAGCAGGTGGTGCAGGATTCCTGATCTCAGGGCACAGAGCCAACAGGGCTCAGTTTGCAACAGTTGGGTGGGATGTAAATGAGGATGTAAGAATATGGGGGAGAGGGCACGAAGGATGAGGCAGAAGAGAGAGGGAAGAAGAAATAATAAAAGCAGGAAGTAGAAGGGGTGCCTGGGTGGCTCAGTCAGTTAAGTGTCTTGCTCTTGATTTCAGCTCAGATCATGATCTTGTGGCTCGTGGGTTTGAGCCCTTGTGTTGGGCTCCTCACTGACAATTTGAAGCCTGCTTGGGATTCTCTCTCTCTCTCCCTCTCTCTCTGCACCTCCTCTGCTCTCTCTGTCTTTCAAAATAAATAAAACTTTTAAAAAGCAGAAAGGAGAAATCAAGAGACATCAGAATAAAAGTTCACACTTACTGATGCTTAATATGGGCCAGACATTGTTTTTAGCAATGCACGGCAAAAGCCTAGAAGGAAATGAAGGGGATCAGGGTAAGCCATCTCCAAATATCCCACTTTGGCATAAGAATTATTTTGAGCTGTTGTGGTGTCTTGGTGGCTCAGTCAGTTAAGTGTCCAACTGTTGATTTCGGCTCAGGTCATGATCTCGGCTCAGGTCATGATCTCACGGTTTGTGAGATGGAGCCTTGTGTCGGGCTCTGCACTGACAGCATGAAGCCTTCTTGGGATTCTCTCTCTCCCTCCCTCTTCCCCTCCCCTGCCTATGCTCTCTCTCTCTCAAAATAAATAAATAAATAAATAAATAAATAAATAAATAAACTTTATAAAAAATAAAATAAAATTTCTTAAAAAAAGAATTATTTTGAGCTGACAGACTTTGAGTTCCTGCAATCTCTTATGTGCTTAAAAGCAAAGCCTTTCTAAAGGACTCAAAAGAACTCAATTATCATAAATACTCTCCCTTGGAGCAACTCTTATCTTCTCTTCTGAAGATAAGTTGGCACTACATCCAAACAGACATTGTCAAAAGACTATTATGTGAAAATGAGTGAAGGAAACATAACTCAAAATGGAGTTTGGAAACAATTAAGGGAGGGTTCCCATTCAGGCACCACTTGTTGCAGCTTACTTTACATACCCCAGCAGGAAGAAGGAAGATTATCTCCTTGCTCAGCCACAGTCCAGCTAATGAGAAACCACCACTGCTCAGCCAATGAGAGGCTGCCACAACCTCAAACTCCCACTCTTCTCCAATGAACTTTCATTCACAACAACCCTCCCCAACTCCCTCCTTTATTCTTTAAAAAGCAAGCCCTGGGGTGCTTCAGTGACTCAGTCAGTTAACCATCTGACTTCAGCTCAGGTCATGATCTTGCAGTTTGCGGGTTAGAATCCTGCAATGGGCTCTGTGCTTACAGCTCAGAGCCTGGACCCTGGAGCCTGCTTTGGATTCTGTGTCTCCCTCTCTCTCTGTGCCTCCCCAGCTTGTGCTTTCTCTCTCTCAAAAATAAATAAACTTTAAAAATAAAAAAAAAAGCAAGCCCCTCTCCTTTGTTTCTGGACCTGCGCATGTCCTGAATTGCAATTTCTCTGCTATTCCTGAATAAAATAATTTTTGCTGGTTAAATAGATGGCTATTTTATTTTTAAGGCTGACAATTAAATCTCTCATCTATTCTAAGAGCCCATGTAAAGTCGTTTGCTTTTCCCTAAGTACCCTTTCTCCTCCTTCCTTTCTCTTGCTAACTTAAGTATATAGACTCCAAATTCGAGCCACCCCTTTGAGTTACTCACCACTGAAAGCACCCAAGTATATAGGATCCATGTGTTAGTAATTTCTGTTTTTCTCTTGTTAATCTGCCTTTTATGAGTCTATTTTGTAGGAACCAAGGTGAAGAACCTAAGAGGTAGAGAAAAAATTTTTCTTCCTCTTATAGAAACTGTACCATACATTAAATGGTATTCTTGAGTGTGGAACTCTGGGTAATTTTCCAATAAATAATTTTTCTTTGTTTTATTATTTACTTGCATTTTCCTAGTTTACATTAATCAGTCTTCATGCTGTTTATACTTTTATTTATTTAGATTTTTTGTACACAGTATAGTTTTAATAAGTTTATCATAAGTCTATATCCACAGGCTTCTACACAAAAGTTTACAAACACATATATCTGAATGAAGACGTTACTTGAAAGACACATTATACACAGGGTAATGTCAAGACTTTCAACACAGGATATTCACATATGCTTCCACACTAATGTTTATGAACACTTTTATCTAAAAGAAGGAAGATGTTACTTGAAAGACTTTTTATACACAGTGTAATTTCAATGAGTTAAGCATATGGCTAATCCCATATGCTTCTACCATTTTGTTTACAATGAAAAAAAATATTGTTCTAAAGGCTCATTTTCCTAGTCTAACTATTTCAGTGTAGTGTTTTGATATCTTTGTCAAGTTAGAAATCAGTGAGTGAGTGTGGAGGTTCCTCAAAAAATTAAAAATAGACCTACCCTATGACCCAGCAATAGCACTGCTAGGAATTTATCCAAGGGATACAGGAGTACTGATGCATAGGGGCACTTGTACCCCAATGTTTATAGCAGCACTCTCAACAATAGCCAAATTATGGAAAGAGCCTAAATGTCCAGCAACTGATGAATGGATAAAGAAATTGTGGTTTATATACACAATGGAGTACTACGTGGCAATGAGAAAGAATGAAATATGGCCCTTTGTAGCAACGTGGATGGAACTGGAGAGTGTGATGCTAAATGAAATAAGCCATACAGAGAAAGACAGATACCATATGTGTTCACTCTTATGTGGATCCTGAGAAACTTAACAGAAACCCATGGGGGAGGGGAAGGAAAAAAAAAAAAGAGGTTAGAGTGGGAGAGAGCCAAAGCATAAGATACTGTTAAAAACTGAGAACAAACTGAGGGTTGATGGGGGTGGGAGGGAGGGCAGGGTGGGTGATGGGTATTGAGGAGGGCACCTTTTGGGATGAGCACTGGGTGTTGTATGGAAACCAATTTGACAATAAATTTCATATATTGAAAAAAAAAGAAATCAGTGAGTGAGCAGGGGCAGTATTTACAGCAAAAGGAAGATTTGAGATACAGTATTCACTGTTGGTATGGGGAAGGATTACAGAGGGGATAGAAGGTCAGCAAAATTCTGCAAGTGTTCTGGAAAATACCAAGGCAATACAGACAAAACACAGGTCCCTAAGAAGAGATTGTGCATTGTCATAAGTTACTTTATTAAGGCTTCATAGACTTTTCCCCAGTTTTGGTTCTAGTGGTTCATTTGATTAGTTCATAGTATGCATAGGCAGTATGATTTGTGACCAATGCCAAGATCATGGGTTCAAGCCTCATCTACAGCACTTTTTACTTTCTGAGCATTTCTGAGGATGTGATCACCTGGATCAGTTTTCTTGCTTTCTGCAAGGCTATAGATTGACAAAGGAAAAAATAGGAAATCAGTACATAGTGAAATGGTTAGACCCAACTTTTCCCCCAACAACACCTGTAAAGCCATAAGTAGAAAGTGAACAATACCAGTTGTAGCATTGAGTTATGAATTATGGGATTCAATTTGATCACTCCTAAAATAAAAATGGAAGTGAATGAAAATTATTAGGGGAAAAAAACTATGAGAGAGAAGACTGTTGGACTATTTTGACAAAGGGAGAGATAGTGATAGATGCTTTGAACTAAGTGGATGTATTGAACATGGAAAGAATTGGGCACATTATACAGGTATTTGGGAAGCAAAATGGACTGAAGTCAGCAAGGATTTGGTCTTGGGGTGAAGGAGAGGTAGGTGTAAAATGTTGAGAGCAGGTTTCTGTGCTGGGAAATAAGAGGGGTGATGGTGCCATTCATTGATATGAATAATACTAGAAGAAGACTATTTTGTAAAGAATTACAAGATAGAAATTTTTCTCAAAGGGCTCACGGTCTAAATAGAAATTGGGATGAGGGATTTCTCTTATGACCTATAGTTACATATCCCTATGAGTTTGAGACCCTAATCCTCTATACTCCTCATATACTCAATGTCACAGGCTCTATAGTTCCAGTATTGTTTTCAGTATATGCCTTTCCTTTAGAAATACGTACATAGAAAATACATGAATATAGCCTAATGCAGAAGTTTCAAATGATATCTAAATGTATGGACTACATTAGGCTATTACCACCTACCCCATTCTTCCCCACCTCACAAGTGACGGGGGGGGGGCAGTTAAAGGTGTTTTATTCCAGACATTTTTCTCTGCTCTCACACATCACACATGCATGCAAACACACAAAGAAGGTCCCACTATGAGCATTACCCACTTGTACCCTGTTAATGATATGCCACAGAGAAATCCTGGCCAGTACAGATTGGTCTGTTTTTCAGCTCACTTGTGCTCCATGGTATAACATAAATGCACATCATTCTTTTACCTTCCCATGTGCACTGTTGGCTACTAATAGCCATTTAATGTGTGTGTGTGTGTGTTTTTTTTTTACCAGTTTTCTCCTTTCTTGTACACATAGCTCTCTCTCTGTGTGCGAGGGGGTTTATTATACATTCTTACAAGTAGGATTGCTTGGTCAAAGAATTCAGTCATTCAGCAAACCCTTATTAAGCAGCTACTATGGGGCTAGGGTTTATTCTAGGAGTTAGTGAAAATTAGTGAACACAACAGACAATATCTATAATGGAGTGACCATTTTTTTGAACAATGCTGAGACACTATTGTCTCTCACTGGTGTAGGGAAGTTAATACCTGTTTACTGCTATCTTAAATACCACTCCTGGTTGGGGTTTTGAAGCTGACCAAAAGTATTCAAATGATCCAAAAGAAGTCAGGAAAGAAGGAATAAAATAGATGAACAAGCATTAAAAAATCCAAAATAAAACAAAAACCAGAGGGAGCAAACAGAACAACTTCACTTTCCAATAACCTTATAGCCCTGAACACAATCCTGTCAATTATTACATTAAATGTTAATGGTATAAGCAACTCAATAAAAACATAGAGATGCATAGAGTAGACAAAAAGCAACGCCATACTAAATGCCACACACAAGAAACATACTTTAAATATAAAGATACAGAGAGTTTGAAAGTAAATAAATGGAAAAGTTTATATTATAGACACAAAAACATAAGGATGAGGCAAATGCCCAATGCTGTGCTTCTGTGGATCCATCCCTCCAATGGGACTGCCTCCCTCCTAGTGTTTCAGGGCTCCTCCTGCAGGGGACCACCAATGGCAAAGCGAGCTAAGCCTGCCCCTTCCGCCCCTGTGCACCTTGAGTATCCACCCTGGCTAATACACCCTTGGCCAGATACCATCGAAGCAGCACCACAAGCCTGGCAGTGTGCAAGTAGCCCAGATAGGGGCCACAACACTCTACAGTGAGTCCTACCCCTGGGAGAGGGGAAGATAAGGTACACACCAGTCTGACTGTGGCCCCAGCGGTGGGGGCTGACTGCAGCCCCGCCCACCAACACAAGTTACTCTGGACAGCACAGGGGAAGTGCCCTACAGTTTGGAGCTACTGCAGGGACTACCCAAAATGACAAAACGGAAGAATTCTCCTCAAAAGAAACCGCAGGAAGTAGCGACAGCCAACAAGTTGATCAACAACGATTTAAGCAATATAATGGAACAAGAATTTAGAATTATAGTCATAAAATTAATCGCTGGGCTTAAAAAAGGATAGAGGACAGTAGAGAATCTATTGCTACAGAGATCAAGGGACTAAGAAATAGTCATGAGGAGCTAAAAAATGCTATACATGAGGTGCAAAATAAAATGGAGGTGGCCATAGCACGGATTGAAGAGGCAGAGGGGACAATATGTGAATTAGAAGATATAATTATGGAAAAAGAGGAAGCTGAGAAAAAGAGAGATAAAAAAAATCCAGGAGTATGAGGAGAGAACTAGAGAACTAAGTGATGCAATCAAACGGAACAATATCCGTATCGTAGGAATTCCAGAAGAAGAAGAAGAGAGAGGGGCTGAAGGTGTACTTGAACAAATCATAGCTGAGAACTTCCCTCATCTGGGTAAGGAAAAAGGCATTGAAGTCCAAGAGGCACAGAGAACTCCCTTCAGACATAACTTGAATCGGTCTTCTGCACGACATACCATAGTGAAACTGGCAAAATACAAGGATAAAGAGAAAATTTGAAAGTAGCTAGGGATAAACAGGCCCTAATATACAAAGGTAGACACAAAAGGGTAGTAGCAGACCTATCTACTGAAACTTGGCAGGCCAGAAGGAGTGGCAGGAAATCTTCAATGTGATGAACAGAAAAAAAATATGCAGCCGAGAATTCTTTATCCAGCAAGTCTGTCATTCAGAATAGAAGGAGAGATAAAGGTTTTCCCAAACAAAAACTGAAGGAATTCATCACCACTAAACCAGCCCTACAAGAGATCCTAAGGGGGACTCTGTGAGTGAAATGTTGCAAGGACCACAAAGTACCAGAGACATCACTACAAGCATGAAACCTACAGACATCACAATGAATCTAAACCCATATCTCTCATTAATAACACTGAATGTAAATGGACTTAATGCTTCAACCAAAAGACATAGGGTATCAGAATGGATAAAAAAACCAAGACCCATCTATTTGCTGTCTACAAGAGACTCATTTTAGACCTGAGGACACCTTCAGATTGAAAGTGAGGGGATGGAGAACTATCTTTCATGCTACTGGAAGTCAAAAGAAAGCTGGAGTAGCCATATTTATATCAGACAAACTAGACTTTAAATTAAAGGCTGTAACAAGAGATGAAGAAGGGCATTATATAATAATTACAGGGTCTATCCGTCAGGAAGAGCTAAAAATTATAAATGTCTATGCACCGAACACAGTAGCCCCCAAATATATAAAAAAATTAATCACAAACATCAGCAACCTTATATTAAGAATGTGGTAATTGCAGGGGACTTTAACACTCCACTTACAGAAATGGATAGATCATCTAGACACACAGTCAATAAAGAAACAAGGGCCCTGAATGATACATTAGATCAGATGGACTTGACAGATATGTTTAGAACTCTGCATCCCAAAGCAACAGAATATACTTTCTTCTTGAGTGCACATGGAACATTCTCTAAGACAGATCACATACTGGGTCACAAAACAGCCCTTAATAAGTATAAAATAATTGAGATCATACCATGCACACTTTCAGACCACAATGCTATGAAACTTGAAATCAACCACAGGAAAAAGGCTAGAAAACCTCCAAAAGCATGGAGGTTAAAGAACACCCTACTAACGAATGAATGGGTCAACCAGGCAATTAGAGAAGAAATTAAAGAATATATGGAAACAAATGAAAATGAAAATACAACAATCCAAATGCTTTGGGATGCAGCGAAGGCAGTCCTGAGAGGAAAATACATTGCAATCCAGGCCTGTCTCAAGAAACAAGAAAAATCCCAAATACAAAATCTAACAGCACACCTAAAGGAAAGAGAAGCAGAACAGCAAAGGCAGCCTAAACCCAGCAGAAGAAGAGAAATAATAAAGATCAGAGCAGAAATAAACAATACAGAATCTAAAAAAAACTGTAGAGCAGATCAATGAAACCAAGAATTGTTTTTTTAAAAAAAAATAAAGAAAATTGATAAACCTCGGGCCAGGCTCCTCAAAAAGAAAAGGGAGATGACCCAAATAGATAAAATCATGAATGAAAATGGAATTATTACAACCAATCCCTCAGAAATACAAAGCAATCATCAGGAATACTGTGAAAAAGTGTATGCCAACAAACTGGACAACCTGGAAGAAGTGGACAAATTCCTAAGCACCCACACACTTCCAAACTCAAACAGGAAGAAATAGAAAACTTGAACAGACCCATAACCAGCGAAGAGATTGAATCAGTTATCAAAAATCTCCCAACAAATAAGAGTCTAGGACCAGATGGCTTCCCTGGGGAATTCTACCAGCCATCTAAGGCAGAGATAATACCTATCCTTCTCAAGTTATTCCAAAAGATAGAAAGGGAAGGAAAACTTCCAGACTCACTTTGATTCCTAAACCAGACAGAGACCCAGCAAAAAAAGAGAACTATAGGCCAATATCCCTGATGAACATGGGTGCAAAAATTCTCAACAAGATACTAACAAATCGAATTCAACAGCATATAAAAAGAATTATTCACCATATTAAGTGGGATTCATTCTTGGGCTACAGGGCTGGCTCAACATTCACAAATCAATCAATGTGATACATCACATTAATAAAAGAAACGATAAGAACTATATGATCCTGTCAATCAATGCAGAAAAAGCATTTGACAGAATTAAGCATCGTTCCTTAATAAAAGCCCTCGAGAAAGTCGGGATAGAAAGAACATACTTAAACATTACAAAAGCCATTTATGAAAAGCCCACAGCTAATATCAGCCTCAATGGGGAAAAACTGAGAGCTTTCTCCCTGAGATCAGGAACACGACAGGGATGTCCACTCTCACTGCTGTTGTTTATCATAGTGTTGGAAATTCTAACATCAGCAATCAGACAACAAAAGGAAATCAAAGGCATCAAAATTGGCAAAGATGAAGTCAAGCTTTCACTCTTTGCAGATGACATACTATACATGGAAAACCTGATAGACTCCACCAAAAGTCTGCTAGAACTGATACATGAATTCAGCAAAGTTGCAGGATACAAAATCAATGTACAGAAATCAGCTGCATTCTTGTACTTAATAAGCAACAGAAAGACAAAGAAACTGATCCCATTCACAATTGCACCAAGAAGCATAAAATACTTAGGAATAAACCTAACCAAAGATGTAAAAGATCTGTATGCTGAAAACTATAGAAAGCTTATGAAAGAAATTGAAGAAGGTACAAAGAAATGGAAAAAAATTCCATGGTCATGGATTGGAAAAATAAATATTGTTAAAATGTCAATACTACCCAAAGCTATCTACACATTCAATGCAGTCCCAATCGAAATTGCACCAGCATTCTTTTCAAAGCTAGAACAAGCAATCCTAAAATTTGTATGGAACCACAAAAGACCCTGAATAGCCAATGTTGAAGAAGAAGACCAAAGCTGGAGGTATCACAATCCCAGACTTTAGCCTCTACTACAAAGCTGTAATCCTCAAGACAGCATGGTATTGGCACAAAACAGACACGTAGACCAATAGAATAGAATAGAGACTCCAGAATTGGACCCACAAAAGTATGGGCAACTAATCTTTGACAAAGCAGGAAAGACAGTCTCTTTAACAAATGGTGCTGGGAGAACTGGATAGCAACATGCAGAAGAATGAAACTAGACCACTTTCTTACCCCATTCACAAAAACAAACTCAAAATGGATAAAGGACCTGAATGTGAGGCAGGAAACCATCAAAACCCTAGAGGAGAAAGCAGGAAAAAACCTCTCTGACCTCAGCGACAGCAATTTTTTACTTGACACATCTCCAAAGGCAAGGGAATTAAAAGCAAAAATGAACTGTTGGGACCTCATCAAGATAAAAAGCTCTGCAATGCAAAGGAAACAATCAACAAAACTAAAATGCAACCAACGGAATGGGAAAAGATATTTGCAAATGACATATCAGACAAAGGGCTAGTATCCAAAATCTATAAAGAACTCACCAAATTCCACACCGGAAAACCAAATAATCCAGTGAAGAAATGGGCAGAAGACATGAATAGACACTTCTCTAGAGAAGACATCCAGATGACCAACAGGCACATGAAAAGATGCTCAAAGTAACCCCTCATTAGGGAAATACAGATGAAAACCACACTGAGATACTGCCTCATGCCAGTCAGAGTGGCTAAAATGAATAAATCAGGAGACTATAGATGCTGGTGAGGATGTGGAGAAACGGGAACCCTCTTGCACTGTTGGTGGGAATGCAAACTGGTGCAGCCGCTCTGGAAAACAGTGTGGAGGTTCCTCAAGAAATTAAAAAGAGATCTACCTTATGACCCAGGAATAGCACTGCTAGGAATTTACCCAAGGGATACAGGAGTGCTGATGTAGAGGGGCACTTGTACCCCAGTGTTTATAGAAGCACTTTCAACAATAGCCAAATTGTGTAAAGAGCCTAAATGTCCATCAACTGATTAATGGATAAAGAAATTGTGGTTTATATACACAATGGAATACTACGTGGCAATGAGAAAGAATGAAATATGGCCCTTTGTAGCAACGTGGATGGAACTGGAGAGTGTTATGCTAAGTGAAATAAGTCAGGCAGAGAAAGACAGATACCATATGTTTTCCCTCTTATGTGTATCCTGAGAAACTTGACAGAAGTCCATGGGGGAGGGGAAGGGAAAAAAAGTTAGAGAGGCAGGGAGCCAAACCATAAGAGACTCTTAAAAACTGAGAATAAACTGAGGGTTCATGGGGGGTAGGAGGGAGGAGAAAGTGGGTGATGGGCATTGAAGAGGGCACCTGTTGGGATGAGCACTGGGTGTTGTATGGAAACCAATTTGGTAATAAATTTCATATTTAAAAAAACATAAGGATGCAGTGGATATTATAAACCAGATACAGTAGATTTGAAGACAATAAAAGTAAAATGTCATAATGATAAAGGGATAGTTCCTTAGAAAGATATAACAATTATATATATGTATGTACCTAATAATAGAGCCTCAATATACATGAAGCAGAAATTGATGGAAACACAGCAGGAAATTTGAACACTCTCTTTATAGTTGGAATGACTAAACCAAAAACAAATTCACTAAAGACACAAATGGTTTGAGCACTGCTATCAACCATCTGACTTAACTGCCATCTATAGAATGCTCCATTCAACAATTGCAAAATATACAGTCTTTTCAAGTGCATATCATCATTTCACCACAAGATACCATAGGTTAGACCTTAAAGCATATCTTGATAAATTTTAAAGGACCAAGATTATACAGAGCATATTCTATGATCACAGTTGAATTAGATTACAAATCAATTATATGATATATTGGAAACTCTCCAAATCTGGAAGTTAAACAACATACTTTAAAGTGATTCATGGGTCGAAGATGAAATCATGAGAGAAATTAGAAAATATTTTGAGCTGAACAACAGTGAAAGTAGAACAGATCAAAATTCATGGGATTCAACTAAAGGGATGTTTAGAGGAAAATTTATAGGTTTAAATGATAATATTAGAGAAGAAGTATGTAAGGGTACCTGGGTGGCTCAGTCAGTTGAGTGTCTGATTCTTGATTTTAGCTCAGGTCATGATCCCAGGGTCATGGGATCAAGCCCCGCATCGGGCTCTGTGCTGAGTGTGGAGCTTGCTTAAGATTCTCTCTCTTCCTCTGCCCCTCTCCCCAACTTGCACTCTCTCTTTTAAAAAAAAGTGACCTAAGGTCTCTTCTTAAGAAGATAGAAGAAGAGCAAAGTTAATCCCTGGTAACTAGAAGGAAGGAAATAATAAAGAGCAGAAATAAACTTTATTGGAAACAGAGACAATTAACAGAGCCAAAAGTCAGGTCTTGGAAAAGATCAACAAAATTGACAAACCTCTAGCTAGACTGAATAAGACTAGGAAGAGGAAATACATGACTGATATCAGGAACATACATTAGGTTATCAATGAGACCCTACAGATATTGAAAGGGTAATAAGAAAACAGAATAAATAACTCCCAGGCAACAAATTTGACAATGTAGCCAGGATGCATAGAGGGAGAATTTGAACTGTGATGCAAGCCTAATTACTGCCATGGCTGACTCCTTGGGAATCTTTTGAATGCCCATCAGGTTAAGGCTCGATGATATGCCTTTACATCCCCATTTTGATCAGTCATTAAATATAGGCCACCCAGGGAAGGAGTGTGACCTTGAGTGAGGCAGCTCTCTGCAGTTGAGACAATCCCATAAGGGGCTGACAACTGTCTGACAATAGAACCCCCAGCACCTGAAGGACTAAGCCCGTCATTGAAGGGGAAGAAGGGTGGTACATCCCAGTGTCCACCACAGGTCCCTTTACAAATGCTTCTTTTCAAAATCAGATCAACACTATTAGTAACATGACAGAATGGGTTCAGGTAAAGAGAATTAAAGGTATGATGACTTATTAGAGTAATGGATGAATAAATAACAGCATTAATACCTACCACCCACTGTGGGTCAGGCACTGTGGGAGGAACAAAAATACCTAGAGAAGATATAGTCCCTGGCTCTGCTCCCAGTGGGAGGAGGCACAGCAGACAGGGTGAAATGAAATCTCACATGAAATATGTATTATTATAATGCCACAGGAGTGAAGAACGGTGAACAATTTACTCTGCCTTTGGCTACAGGTGGGAGGTGTGTGTGTGTGAGTGGGCTGGATTTCCAGAAAGGTTTTAGGTAACATTTTAGCATCTATAAGACCAAGAAAATTTTGTACAGGATGTGGTATTTGAGGTGTACTCTAAACATAGTCCTGATATTTTAATGCAGAGTTAGAGTACAGTTTGGTTTAGAAAAATATAATATACACAAAGAGTTCTTCTGAAACAACTGCTAATGGAAGACTGGGTTACTATAAACAATATGTTTTTCCTGGAAACGCTGTTCCTACCAATTATGTGCTGCATTTTAAAAACAACCATTACAATATCTTCAGGATATTTTTCGCATCAGAAAATATAATGGAAATCTATTATGAGCAAGGCTTATTTAGGACATTTTAGTTTACAGACACTATTTTGGACATGTGCTTATGATGTTAAAAAAAAGAAGTTTCCACCACCCTTTGGCTATGTATATATAGGCTCTCTCAATAGGAAATAGTACTTCATTCAGTTACCTCAGATTCAAATCTTGGAATACAGGTTCCAAAGAATTCAGAGACCTCATACCCTGAACACAGACTCCCAAAACCTCACAGACTGAACAGCAATAACCACAAATGACACACACAACTCTCGGAGCTCTGACCCTCTAAAGTTGAGAGACCTCACATTCTTGAGTTTAGATGCCAAAAAAACAAAACAGAAAACAAAAATTGTAAGCAAACTTGGGAAACAAACCCTGAAAGAGGGCAGACTCTTACAACCTTGAAAAGAGACACTGAATACCTCAGACTCCAACCTTGGAACGCATATTATGAGAGTATTCTGTGTCATTACAACATGGACACACCTCTGAATACTGGTGACTGAATATTTGGAACCTAGCCCCTCAATGAATGCATAGACCCTTATACCCGGCATACAATCTTACAAATACCCGAGACTCCAACCTCGGGTCACAGACCTTCAACGAGTTCAGAAAACTTACTCCTTAAAAAAAAATACATATATGTCATATAAACATTAGAATACAGGCCCTACAAGATTTATGAGTATTACACCCAGAAAACAGACAAGAAAGACCTCAGATCTTGGAACATAGACCCTTAAAGATTTCATAGAACTACAACTCTAAACACAGACATGCCAATACATCAATTTCATTATCATAGACCCTCAAAGTCTTCAAACTCTTACTCTCAAAATATAGATGCATGGGGCGCCTGGGTGGCGCAGTCGGTTGAGCGTCCGACTTCAGCCAGGTCACGATCTCGCAGTCTGCGAGTTCAAGCCCCGCGTCAGGCTCTGGGCTGATGGCTCAGAGCCTGGAGCCTGTTTCTGATTCTGTGTCTCCCTCTTTTTCTGCCCCTCCCCCGTTCATGCTCTGTCTCTCTCTGTCCCAAAAATAAATAAACGTTGAAAAAAAATTTTTTTAAAAATAAAAAAAAATATATAGATGCACGAATACCTCAGAATAAATCCTATGAAAAAAAGGATCTTCAAAGAATCAGATACCTCACTCACTGAACATGTACCACCAAACACTTAAGACCCTGACCTGGCAATGTAGACCTTCACAGATCAGGACTTTCACACCCTGAATATAGACTCCAGAAGCTCAGATTCAAAATTCATATCAAATACACCCAGAAATTTCAGAGTCCTCATACTCCAACCACAAATCCCTAATGCACAAACCCAGATCCCCTGTAACATCAGACTGAAACCTATGAACGCAGATCATCAAAATGGTTCACAACCTTCAACTCTGAACTCACAGCCCCATAGAACAAAATCAGACTTTCACACTAACATCTTTACAGCACAGAGAGACCACACACCCAGATCACAGACCCCAAAATACTTCAGATCAAACCTTGGAGCACAGACAGTTAATAAATACAGACACCTCTTATTCCCTGGCCACAGACTCCCAGAACCCCTGTTTCAAACCTTGACACAGACCCTCAAAGACTTCAGGCACACCCATGAACACAGACCTCCAAATACCTCAGATTTAAACCCTTTTTTAAAAGTTTATTTATTTTGTGAGAAAGAACGTGAGCAGGGGAGGGGCAGAGAGAGGAATAGAGAATTCCAAGCAGGCTCTACATCGTCAGTGCAGAGCACGATGTGGGGCTTGAACTCACAAACTGTGAGATCATGACCTGAGCTAAAACCGAGTCAGACACCCAACCAACTGAACCACCCAGGTGCCCCCAGGTTTAAACCTTTGAACATAGATTCTCAGAGTTCAGAGACCTCACATCCTGAACAGAGGCATCTAATCAACTCAGACAAAAAACTTGGAACTCAGAACTTAAAAGACTTCAAGGACCTTACTCTTTGAACATAGAGCAAAAATACCTCTGAAACTTGGGATCCAAGCTTAAAATTTCAAAAGACTTTACAACTTTATCACAGACCCTCAATTACCTCAGATTCCAACCTTATGCTGTAGACCCTGAAAAATTTCAGAGACCTCATACCCTGAACACAAACCAGCAGTTACTTCAAACTCAAACCTTTGGACTGACCCTGAAAATTTTCAGAGAACATGAGCACACACCTCTAAATACCTGACTCAAAACATGGAATATATGCTCTTAGAGAGATCAGAGACCTCATACCCTAAACACAGACTTCACAAACACCTCAGGCAAAAAACTTGGAATAAAGACTTGCAAAGAATTCATGGACCTCACTTCTTGAATACAGACCCCCTAATACCTCAGACAGAAATGGACTCAGACATTCTAAAAGTTCAACAATCACACACCCTGAAAACAAGTCTCCTAATTGCTAAGACTAAACCCTCAGAACACAAGCTGAAAATCTCAGAGGTTTCAAACTCTGAATACAGACCTATAAATAACTCAGGCTTAATCTTTGGGACATAGATCCTTGGAAAGTATAGAGACCTCATGCCATGAATGCAGACCTCCAAATACATGAAACTTAAGCCTTTGGAAACAGACCCCTATAGGTTTTAGAGACCTCTCACTCTGAACAGAGACCCCCAAATACCTCAGACTCAAACATTAAAATGAAGACACCAAAAGATATGAGAAGCCTCACACTCTGAACACAGATCCACAGTGACTTTAGGTTTAAACCTTACAACAAATTTTTAAAGACTTCAGAGACCTCACCCTGTGAACACAGAGCACCAAATACTTTAGAGTCAAAATCTGGAGTCACAGACCTTAAAGCGTTTGGAGAAGTCACACCCAGAGCAGACTTCCAACCCCCTCAGAATCAATCCTTAGGACAGAGACTCTCAAAATTTCAGAGACATCATACCTTGGCTACGGACCCCCAAATAACTCCAACTAAGTCCTTGGGACACAGCCTCTAAAATATCAGACTTCACCCTCTGAAAACAGACCCCAAATACCTCATATTCAAAACTTGGAATCCAGATCCTCTAAAAGTTCAAAGACGTCACATGCCAAACACAGACCCTTGAACACCGCAGACTTAAATCTTTGGAAACAGAATTCTATTGAAAACAATTCTATTGTTTTCAGAGACATCTGTCACCGACAGAGACCTCCAAAAACCTCAGAGTTAAACCTTGAGGCACAGACTTAAAAACAGTTGAGGGACCTCACACCTAGTACACAAATTCCTAGTTACCTCATATTTAAATGTTGGAACAGGGGTGCCTGGCTCAGTTAAGCATTTGGATCTTGGTTTTGGCTCAGGTCATGATCTCATGGTTCATGAGTTTGAGCCCCACATCGGGCTCAGTGTTGTTGCTTGGGATTCAATCTCTCTCTCTTCCCCTCCCTCCCTCTCTCCAAATACATACATACATACATACATATATACATACACTTTAATGTTGGAGCAGACCCTGAAGGAATTCAGTAAACTTGAGCACAGAATCCCACCTCAGGTTCAAACTTCCAAACATATACCTTATAACCTAAATGTGGACGTTTAAACAACTCAGACAAAAATTTTGAATACATACCCTCAGAAAGTTTAAAAACTTTATTTCTTGAACTAAGACCTCGAATACCTTAGACCCAAACTTGGGACACAGACCTTCTAAAATTTCAGAGACTTCATGCCTTGAAATACAGACCCTCAAACTATTCACAGACCTTAAACCCTGAACACTCACTCTACATTAATCAGATTAAACCTTGGGGCACCTGGGTGGCTCAGTCGGTTAAGTGCCTGACTTCTGCTCAGTTCATGATCTCATGGCTTGTGGGTTCAAGCCCTGCATCTGGCTCTCTGCTGTCAGCTCAGAGCCCACGTTGGATCCTCTGTCTCCCTCTCTCTCTGTCCCTCCCCCACTCGTTCTTCCCCCCACCATAAGACAAAACATAAAAAGAAACACTTGGGGCATATCTCAAAGTCTTCAGAGATCTCAAACTGTGAACACAGACACCCAAATCTCTCTGACTCAGACCTTGAGCCACAGACTCTCAGAGAGTTCAGAAACCTGAGACTTTATCTCAGTCCCACAATTATGTCATGCTGAAACCTTGGGGTAGATCTTCAAAGAATTCAGAGAACTCAACCCTGAGCACAGACTCCCTAAGTCTCTCAGATGTAGATTGTGGAACCTAGCCCCTCAAAGATTTCAAAGACATTACTCTTGACCATAGACTTTCAAACACCTCAGGTAAAAATCTGGGAAACAGACTCTCAAAAATTTCAAGGCCTCACTTCTTTTTAAAAATTTTATTTATTTATTTTTAAAATTACATACAAGTTAGTTAGCATATAGTGCAACAATGATTTCAGGAGTAGATTCCTTAATGCCCCTTACCCATTTAGCCCATCCCCCTTCCCACAACCTCTCCAGTAACCCTCTGTTCTCCATATTTAAGAGTCTCTTATGTTTTGTCCCTCTCCCTGTTTTTATATTAGTTTTGCTTCCCTTCCCTGTGTTCATCTGTTCTGGGTCTTAAAGTCGTCATATGAGTGAAGTCATATTATATTTGTCTTTTTCTGATGGACTAATTTTGCTTAGCATAATACCCTCTAGTTCCATCCATGTAGTTGCAAATGGCAAGTTTCATTCTGTTTGCCAAGTAATACTCCATTGTGTGTGTGTGTGTGTGTGTGTGTGTTTATACACACACACACACACACACACACACACATATCTCACGTCTTCTTTATCCATTCATCCGTCGATGGACCTCTGGGCTCCTTCCATACTTTGGCTATTGTTGATAGTGCTGCTATAAACATTGGGGTGCATGTGCCCCTTCAAAACAGCATACCTGTATCCCTCAGATAAATACCTAGTAGTGCAATTGCTGGGTCGTAGGGTAGTTATATTTTTAATTTTTTGAGGAACCTCCATACTGTTTTCCAGAGTGACTGCACTAGTTTGCATTCCCACCAGGAGTGCAAAAAGATTCCTCTTTCTCCAAATCCTCACCTACATGTGTTGTTGCCTGAGTTTTAATTTTAGCCATTCTGATGGGTGTAAGGTGGTATCTCGTGGTTTTGATTTGTATTTCCCTGACGATGAGTGATGTTGAGCATTTTTTTCATGTGTCTGTTAGCCATCTGGATGTCTTTGGAGAAGTGTCTATTCATGTCTTTTGCCCATTTCTTCACTGGATTATTTGTTTTTTGGGTGTTGAGTTTGGTAAGTTCTTTATAGATTTTGGATACTAACCCTTTATCTGATATGTCATTTGCAAATATCTTCTCCCATTCTATCAGTTGCCTTTTAGTTTTGCTGATTGTTTCCTTCACTGTGTAGAAGCTTTTTATCTTGAAGAGGTCCCAATAGTTCATTTTTGCTTTTGTTTCCCCTGCCTCTGGAGACATCTCAAGTATGAAGTTCCTGTTGCCGTGGTGAAAGAGGTTGTTGCCTATTTTCTCCTCTAGGATTTTGACGGCTTCCTTTCTTACATTTAGGTCATTCATCCATTTTGAGTTTATTTTTCTATATGGTGTAAAAAAGTGGTACAGGTTCATTCTTCTGCATGTCACTGTCTAGTTTTCCCAGAACCACTTGCTGAAGAAATTGTCTTTATTGCATTGAATATTCTTTTCTGCTTTGTCAAAGATTAGTTGGCCATAGGTTTGTGGGTCCATTTCTGGGTTCTCAATTCTGTTCCATTGATCTGAGTGCCTGTTATTGTGCCAGTACCATACTGTCTTGATGATTACAGCTTTGTAATTCAGCTTGAAGTCTGGGATTGTGATGCCTCCTGCTTTGGTTTTCTTTTTCAAGATTTCTTTGGCTATTCATGGTCTTTTCTAGTTCTGTACAAATTTTAGGATTATTTTTTCTAGCTCTGTGAAGAATGCTCGTGTTGATAGGTATTGCATTGAATATGTAGATTGCTATGGGTAGTATTGACATTTTATCAATATTTGTTCTTCCTATCCAGGAGCATGGAATCTTTTCCATTTTGTTGTGTCTTCTTCAATTTCTTTCATAAGGCTTTCTATAGTTTTCAGTGTATAGATTTTTCACCTCTTTGGTTAGATTTATTCCTAGGTATTTTACGGTTTTTGGTGCAACTGGAAATGGGATTGATTCCTTGATTTCTCTTTCTGTCACTTCATTGTTGGTGTATAGGAATGCAACCGATTTCTGTGCATTGATTTTATATCCTGCAACTTTGCTGAATTCATGAATCAGTTCTAGCAGGTTTTTGGTGAAATATTTTGGGTTTTCCATATAGAGTATCATGTCATTTGTGAAGAGTGAAAGTTTGACCTCCTCCTGGCCAATTTGGATGCCTTTTATTTCTTTGTGTTGTCTGATTGCTGAGGCTAGGACTTCCAATACTATGTCAAGTAACAGTTGTGAGAGTGAATTTCCCTGTCTTGTTCCTGACCTTAGGGGGAAAACTCTCAGTTTTTCTCCATGGAGGATGATATTAGCTTTGGGTCTTTCATATATGTCTTTTATGATCTCGAGGTATGATCCTTCTCTCCCTACTTTCTTGAAGGTTTTTATCAAGAAAGGATGCTGTATTTTGTCAAATGCTTTCTCTGCATCTATTGAGAGGATCATATGGTTCTTGTCCTTTCTTTTATTGATGTGATGAATCACATTGATTGTTTTGCAGATATTGAACCAGCCCTGCATCCCAGGTATAGATCCCACATGGTCGTGGCAAATAATTTTTTTAATGTATTGTTAGAGCTGGTTGGCTAATATCTTGTTGAGGATTTTTGCATCCATGTTCATCAGGGAAATTGGTCTATAGTTCTCCTTTTTAATGGGGTCTTTGTCTTGACCCCATTTTGGAATCAAGGTAATGCTGGCTTCATAGAAAGAGTTTGGAAGTTTTCCTTCCATTTCTATTTTTTGGAACACCTTCAAGAGAACAGTTGTTAACTCTTCCTTAAATGTTTAGCAGAATTCCCCTGAAAGCCATCTGGCCCTGGACTCGTGTTTTTTGAGAGATTTTTGATTACTAATTCAATTTCTTTACTGGTTATGGGTCCGTTCAAATTTTCTATTTCTTCCTGTTTCAGTTTTGGTAGTGTATGTGTTTCTAGGATTTTGTCCATTTCTTCCCGATTAAGGCCTCACTTCTTGAATCCAGACTCAATTACCTCAGACCCAAATTTGGAACAAAGATCCTCTAAAAGTTCAGAGAACTCACACCTCGATCAAAAAGCCCAAGTATCCCAGATTCAGATCTTACAACACAGACCTTCAGAATTTTAGAGACGTCACACATTGAACACTGATGCACATAATTCAGATTCAAACCTTGGGATACAGACCTCAAAGAGTTCAGAGATCTTACATCCTGAACATAAACTCCAAATACCTTACACAGAAATCTTGGAGCATAGACACTCAAAGTGTTCAAGGGCCATACTCCTTGAGCATAGATCCCAAATGCCTCAAATCTAAAGCATATATTTAATATTTATTTATTTTTGAGAGAGAGTGAGTGAGAGTAAGCAGGGGAAGGGCACAGAGAGAGGGAGACAGAGAATCCAAAGCAGGCTCTGCACTGTCAGCACAAAGCCTAACGTGGGGCCTGAACCCACAAACCATGAGATCATGACCTGAGCCAGTCAGACGCTCAACCATCTGAGCCACCCAGGTGCCCCTCAAATGTCTCAAATCTAAATGTGGAACACAGACCCTTTAAAATTTTAGGGATCTCAAACCTTGAATGCAAATCCCCATGTACCTCACAAACCTTGTAAGTTTTAAACCTCATACCTCATTAAACCTTATAAAACTGATCTCAATGATTTGAGAGATGTCATAACCTACACAGATAAAGTGTTCAGAGGCCTCACACTCTCAGCACTGATGTCACATAACTCAGATTCAAACCTAGGGACCCAGAAATGGTAAATATCTGGATAAATATAATAATAGATGATTCTTACCCTCCTGAGTTCTTTAAAGTATGTTTGACATTTAAAAGTAAAATTTATAACATTGTCTGATATAGGTTTCAACATGTGTAAATGTAACCAATCAGACAACTATAGGATAAAGAGCGGATGGTAAAGAGGCCTATAAGGTGGCAAGGTTTCTACATTTGAACTGAAATGATAAAATATTGATTCTAAGTTGAATATGAAAAGTTAAGTATGTACTTTGTAATTCCTAGAGGAACATACAAAGATATAGTGAAGATCACAACAGGGGTGCCCGGGTGGGTCAGTTGGTTGACTGTCCAGCTTTGGCTCAGGTCATGATCTTGTGGTTCACAAGTTTGAGTTCTGCGTTAGGCTCTGTGCTGACAGCTCAGAGCCTGGAGCCTACTCCAGATTCTGTGTCTCCCTCTTCTCTCTGTCCATCCCCTACTCATTCTGTCTCTCTTTCTTTCTTTCTCTCTCTCTCTCTCTCTCTCTCTCTCTCAGAAATAAATGAAAAAATGTAAAAAAAAACCACCTTGGTTTGGTTGCTGACATTTAAAAAAAATAAAAAAAATCACATCAGATGTATTGAAACAGAATATTGGAAGTTTTAACTAACCCCAAACAAGGCAGTAAAGGTAAAACAGGAATGAAAAACAGGAGGAAAGAACAGAAAACAATAAAATGGTAGTTCTAAATCCAAACATCAATAATACATTGAATTTAAATAGCCTAAAACATCAATTAAAGGACAAAGACTGTCAAAATTAAAAACCATGACCTCAGTATATGCTGTTAGCAAATATAGTGATATAGGTAGGATAACAACAAAACAATGACTGTTTTCCATGCAGAGATATACAGTGCTGGACAGAGCATCACTTCCATTCTTAGAAGAAAAAAGCTGGACAAACTGCGACTTAAATACTTTTCTTGAAACCATTGATGAAATGAGTTTTCTGGGAAAACAATTAACCTGAAATCTAAAGAGACAGGTACTGATAGGAAGGACAAAACACCTGAGCATTTGATTATCTAGAAAAGATGCCTACAAATGTCACATAAGCCAGTAAGAAAGTTCAGGTAAAAATGTTTAACAAATGGCTAAAGGCTGAGTGTGTACTACTGTGAGAGTGTGAAGTCCTAGTGGCTGCAGACCTGGGAGTTTCACACCTGCTTGCACTCTTTTCCTCTAGAACTCCACCAGTCACCAGTAGGTATGTCGAGGAGAATCCTGAGAAGACAGAGGAAATGGGGCTGCAGGCACTGCTGAAACTATACAAACCTATCTCCTCAATCTCCCATACAAAACAAAAGCCTTAATTTGTATGCTGAAAATTATCAAAACCTGTTGCCTAAGGTCACTGGTAAAAACCCATTGCAGTTGGGAGGAAAAAAATGGAAACTGCCATTGAAACTCTTGCCTACCCATCCTCCCTATCTCCCCTAACTAGCAAAAGCCTTCATCTGCAGGGGAAGGACATCAAAGCTGTAGCCTAAGGGCACAGGTGGAAACCTACTGCAGCTGGAAGGAGGGAAGGTTGGGTGTGGGGGTGTGAGTGGGGAATAATCTCTGTCTCTGGAGTAATAAGTGCTAGGCTCAGCATTCCATCTGGCAGGGCAGCAGAAACACTTGTGAAGGCCACATAACCCTGAGACCCAGGTACATGGTGTCTGTCTAATACTGAGATTTAATTAGAATATCAGGAAACATATTCCCTCCCACTCCCCAGCACACTAACAAGCCTCAAATAAAAAATAAGCATGGAATACAGCTCATAAAGCTGTAAGAGACAGACTTTCTCCAGGGAACAGCACAAGGGAAAGACCCAAAGCCAAATGGGGAGATCAAAAGAAGACATCAGTAGAAGGACTTGAAGGCTCTTGGCTCACTGAGAATAATCACAGCAACAATAAACTTAGTACAACTCCTTACTAAATTAATACTAAATCCTAGCAGAAATACCCATGCTAAAATCCTAGGAAAAGTAACTGTGTGCTCTTCTCCGAACATACAAAATATTTACTTCAGTATCTAACTGTCCCATACAACATGTTAAACTTTCAACAAAGAATTGTTCTGCATACAAATGGCAAGAAACACAGTCTGGAGACAAAGCAATCATCAGAGCCAAACTTGGATATAACATAGATGATGAAAGTATCAGACAGAGAATTTAAAATAATTGCAGTTAATATGTTAATGTTTCTAATGGAAATGGGAATGAGAGAGAAAGTCTTCTCTGATGTTTCAATTAAGCCTTATTTGTAGGCAAGCACTGTGGGCTTGTGTCTTGGGGGAGTGGCCTTCACAATGTTCCTGTCCCTTCCTCTATGGGTAGAGCTTGTCTGCCCTGTTTGCTACTCCCAGCTGCATGAGTATACCCAGCTACAGCTCTGATGCTCTCATTCCTGAAGATGGAAGCTTTAGTTACTTAGGGAAGATAGGAAAGTAGGTCTGGACCAAGTTTCCTTGATGACCTCCATTGCCTTCCCTTAGTTGCAGCACAATTTTACTAGTGCCTGAAGATTAAGATTTTTCATTCTGTAAGGGAGATCTGGGATATGAGTCTGGGAGGATTTGGGCAGTGGCTGTTCTCTTCTCCTTGCTAGCACCATGGGGAAACCTTTCTGGATTGTCTGTGTGAGCCTAGTGGTACTCCTAGAGGAAAAGCCTTGCAAGAGCGTGGGAATCCCACATGGCTGAGTCCCGTCGGAACTTCACATTCTCATGCTAGGTCTCCAGGAATTCATCAAAATTTTTTGTTTAATATTCATAATGGCTAATGCTCCAGTCCTGTGTCTCTCTGCAGGTGCCTATCTCCCTCCAGATTTTGGAAAGACATTTATTCTATGACCTCAGTTCTCTGATGAGTCCGAGGAAACTCATTAATTTGTAATTTTCCCAGTTTTTTCTTTGATGGGATAGGCAACATATTTCCAGCTCTCCATCTCTGAACTGAACATCTAGGTCATATGGTGTGTGTATATTTAACTTCACAGGAACCTGCCAGACCGTTTTCTGGAGTGGCTGTATAATTTTGTATTTGTGTCAATAGCATATGAGAGATCCAGTTGTTCCACATCCTCACCAGTACTTGGTATTGTCAGTACTTTTTCTTTTTGTCATTTAATAGCTGTGTAATGGTATCTCTTGTGGTTGTAATTTGCATCTCCCTAATGGCCAATAATGTGGTGCATCTTTTCATGTGCTAATTTCCCATCTATATATCCTCTTTGGTTTAGTGATCATGACTTTTGGCCAATTTATAAATGGGGGTGTGTTTTTTCCTGTTATTGATTTTAGAGAGTTCTTTATATATTCTGGATAGAAGCTCTTTGTCAGATATATGATGTGAAAATATTTTGTTTGTAGCTTTTTTTAAGTTAGAATTTTATTATTTTAAAGACATTGGCGAGCTCTCATGAAGATTCAAACATAAGGTAGGATTTTTTTTAATTTTTAAAAAGTTATTTATTTATTTATTTTGAGAGAGAGAGCATGTGAGCAGGGAGGGCAGAGAGAGAGAGAGAGAGAGAGAGAGAGAATCCCAAGCAGGCTCCATGATGTCAGTGCAGAGCGTGATGCGGGGCTTGATCCCATGAACCATGTGATCAAGACCTGAGCCAAGATCAAGAGTTGAATGCTTAATTGACTGACCCACTAGGTGTCCCAAGGTAGGATTTTATAATATACACATGCATCGTCAAAATTACAGCCTAATCCTCCCTACTCTCATATAATCATAAACCAGCCACCTTATCTTGGACACTTTTAAGATACCTTGAACTGAGATTCAAGTGCTTTGGTGTTATAAGGTCAGAATATTAGGCAACAATATGTTTGACCTTGTAAAGAGATTATATGGGTTCAAAATAATTACCTTCTATGATAGAGAGAAAGGCCTTTAAAGATAAACTGATAAATTTTCAATTATTCAGGCCTAAGACAGGCTCCTATTTCTATCCTTTAATCTTATTAACAATTAGCCCTATGGTTTAGGAATCATACTCCAAGGAATCCAGGAGTTCTGTAGAGGATCCCTCAGAGGCTATCCAAGAGATTAGCAGTGCAGGGACAGAGATGATGAGCCTCTGAGAGTTTCTCCTCTCTGGCTTCAAGCGGAACACCTGTTTTTTTATTATTAAGTTTGGTCATATTTTTTGTTTAATAAACATTTATATTTTGAAATGATTTTAGCTTTATAGAACAGTAGCAAAGATAATAGAGTTCCCAAATACTCTTCACTCAGATTCACTTAATGTTAACATCTAATATAACCATGGTACACTTTGTAATAACTAAAAAATTAACATTGGTACTGTGCTTGGAGTACTGCTAACTAAACTACAGACTTTATTTAGATTTCACTAATTCCTCCACTAATATTCTTTTAATGTTCCAGAATCCAATCGAGGAAACCATATTGCATTAGAGAAGATTTTCTTAATTTTTTTTTCCAACGTTTATTTATTTTTGGGACAGAGAGAGACAAAGCATGAATGGGGGAGGGGCAGAGAGAGAGGGAGACACAGAATCGGAAACAAGCACCAGGCTCTGAGCCATCAGCCCAGAGCCCGACGCGGGGCTCGAACTCACGGACCGCGAGATCGTGACCTGGCTGAAGTCGGACGCTTAACCGACTGTGCCACCCAGGCGCCCCGAGAAGATTTTCTTTTTATTCTTTTGACAGTGTCTTTCACAAAGCAAAAGTTTAAAATTTTGATGAAGATTGACTTATCAATTTTTTCTTGTATGCATTGTGCTTTAAGTGTCATGTCTAAAAATTCATTGACAAACTCAAGTTCTCCTAGGTTTTTTAAGTGTTATAGTTTTGTATTTTATATCTAGATGTATGATCCATTTGGCATTAATTTTTGTGTATGATGTGAAGTTTAAGTAGAGGTTCATTTTTGTTGCATATTACTGCCCAATCGTCCCCATATCATTTATTAAAAATACAGATCCTCCTTGACTTACAATGGGGTTATGTCCCCAAAACTCTATCATAAGTTGAAAATACTGTAAATTGAAAATGCATCTAATAAGTCTAACCTACCAAACATTATAGCTTAGCCTAGCCTTACTTAAACATGCTCAGAACACTTACATTAGCCTACAGTTGGGCAAAATTATCTAACACATGAAGAAGAGATTGGGGTCTTGGTACAGTGTGCACACACCCACACCTGCCTGGCTGGGAAGCAGCTGGTGAAGGGCATCACTGTCCTTGGTGGAGAAACGTGTGCTGCTGTAGCTACTACAGCTGTGAAGTGATCATGTCTCAGAGGCCAAGGCCCCGGGGGGCCCTAGACAGCACAACTTACCAGGCTGAAGAGGCTGAGGGCAGACTTGGAGGGCAGACAGGGGCTCTTCCAGGCCAGGAGAGCTAATCTCAGGTTTGGCAGACAGGTCCAGCAAAATGAGTGAGGAGCAAAGAAGAAGACATCTGTTTAGGTCTCTAACCACCTTGTCGCCCAGGCAGTTTGCAGACAAGGGAGCTAGAGCACAGTCTTCCTTGGTCAGATATCTCACCAAGGGCTGCACAAGTCCTGATTTACTCCTGCTGGCTGCCATGGAGCTCAGCTTCAGGCACCAGAGTATACAGGCAGGCAGTCTCTGTAGGGCCTGGGCCACGGCAGTGATGCCCAGGATGATGTAGGATAGAGCCAGTGTCTTTAGGTGCTTGGCATCTTGGAAGGTACTACCTAGGGCTGCCTGGTGGCTCAAAAAGAAACTGGGGCCAAAGCTACAGGCCTGGAGATGCAAAGTACTGAGTGAGGGGCAGGCCTGTAAGAGGAATGCCAGGGCCTGGCCACAGCCATCGCTGAAGGGGTTCATGCTTAATTCCAGCTCCTCCAAGTTCTGCAAGGTGGCCTGTGCAAAGAGGCCTGCGACAAGCTGGCATAGGCCTTCGTGGCCCAGGTGGTTGGAATTCAAACAGGATCAGGCTGGGCATGGTACCAAGGGCAGCCAGCAGCTCAGCAGCACATCCATCTCCTACCCAGTTCCCTGCCAGGTGGGGCTTTCCAGAGTGCCATATGCACTTTGAGGTCCTTCAGTAGTGGGGTGAGCTGGATCTGACACAGGGCCAGGGAGCAGGTGCTGAATGAGAGGCCTGAGCCCTGGTACTTCGTAGCCTGCAGTTCCTGCTGGTACTCCCCTTGCTCCAGGTTTTGGCAGGCCTTGGTTTTCCAGTGTTTTTGAATAGTTTGAGAAGAATAGGTATAATTTTGTCTTAAAATTTATTGTATTATTATTTTTTAATAGAACAGTTTTCTTCAATTTAAATCTGAGTTAGTTAATATATAGTGTAATAATGATTTAAGGAATAGAATTTAGTGATTCATCACTTACATGTAACACCCAGTGCCCATCCCAACAAGTGTCATTCTTTTTTTTTTTTTAACTATTTTATTTTTTATTTTTTTATTTTTATTTTTTTTATTAAATTTATTGACAAATTGGTTTCCATACAACACCCAGTGCTCATCCCAAAAGGTGCCCTCCTCAATACCCATCACCCACCCTCTCCTCCCTCCCACCCCCCATCAACCCTCAGTTTGTTCTCAGTTTTTAACAGTCTCTTATGCTTTGGCTCTCTCCCATTCTAACCTCTTTTTTTTTTTCCTTCCCCTCCCCCATGGGTTTCTGTTAAGTTTCTCAGGATCCACATAAGAGTGAAACCATATGGTATCTGTCTTTCTCTGTATGGCTTATTTCACTTAGCATCACACTCTCCAGTTCCATCCACGTTGCTACAAAAGGCCATATTTCATTTTTTCTCATTGCCACGTAATATTCCATTGTGTATATAAACCACAATTTCTTTATCCATTCATCAGTTGATGGACATTTAGGCTCTTTCCATAATTTGGCTATTGTTGAGAGTGCTGCTATGAACATTGGGGTACAAGTGGCCCTATGCATCAGTACTCCTGTATCCCTTGGATAAATTCCTAGCAGTGCTATTGCTGGGTCATAGGGTAGGTCTATTTTTAATTTTCTGAGGAACCTCCACACTGCTTTCCAGAGCGGCTGCACCAATTTGCATTCCCACCAACAGTGCAAGAGGGTTCCCGTTTCTCCACATCCTCTCCAGCATCTATAGTCTCCTGATTTGTTCATTTTGGCCACTCTGACTGGCGTGAGGTGATACCTGAGTGTGGTTTTGATTTGTATTTCCCTGATAAGGAGCGACGCTGAACATCTTTTCATGTGCCTGTTGGCCATCCGGATGTCTTCTTTAGAGAAGTGTCTATTCATGTTTTCTGCCCATTTCTTCACTGGGTTATTTGTTTTTCGGGTGTGGAGTTTGGTGAGCTCTTTATAGATTTTGGAGACTAGCCCTTTGTCTGATATGTCATTTGCGAATATCTTTTCCCATTCCGTTGGTTGCCTTTTAGTTTTGTTGGTTGTTTCCTTTGCTGTGCAGAAGCTTTTTATCTTCATAAGGTCCCAGTAATTCACTTTTGCTTTTAATTCCCTTGCCTTTGGGGATGTGTCGAGTAAGAGATTGCTACGGCTGAGGTCAGAGAGGTCTTTTCCTGCTTTCTCCTCTAAGGTTTTGATGGTTTCCTGTCTCACATTTAGGTCCTTTATTCATTTTGAGTTTATTTTTGTGAATGGTGTGAGAAAGTGGTCTAGTTTCAACCTTCTGCATGTTGCTGTCCAGTTCTCCCAGCACCATTTGTTAAAGAGGCTGTCTTTTTTCCATTGGATGTTCTTTCCTGCTTTGTCAAAGAGGAGTTGGCCATACGTTTGTGGGTCTAGTTCTGGGGTTTCTATTCTATTCCATTGGTCTATGTGTCTGTTTTGGTGCCAATACCATGCTGTCTTGATGATGACAGCTTTGTAGTAGAGGCTAAAGTCTGGGATTGTGATGCCTCCTGCTTTGGTCTTCTTCTTCAAAATTCCTTGGGCTATTCGGGGCCTTTTGTGGTTCCATATGAATTTTAGGATTGCTTGTTCTAGTTTCGAGAAGAATGCTGGTGCAATTTTGATTGGGATTGCATTGAATGTGTAGATAGCTTTGGGTAGTATTGACATTTTGACAATATTTATTCTTCCAATCCATGAGCAGGGAATGTCTTTCCATTTCTTTAAATCTTCTTCAATTACCTTCATAAGCTTTCTATAGTTTTCAGCATACAGATCCTTTACATCTTTGGTTAGATTTATTCCTAGGTATTTTATGCTTCTTGGTGCAATTGTGAATGGGATCAATTTCTTTATTTGTCTTTTTGTTGCTTCATTGTTAGTGTATAAGAATGCAACTGATTTCTGTACATTGATTTTGTATCCTGCAACTTTGCTGAATTCATGTATCAGTTCTAGCAGACTTTTGGTGGAGTCTATCGGATTTTCCATGTATAATATCATGTCATCTGCAAAAAGCGAAAGCTTGACTTCATCTTTGCCAATTTTGATGCCTTTGATTTCCTTTTGTTGTCTGATTGCTGATGCTAGAACTTCCAGCACTATGTTAAACAGCAGCGGTGAGAGTGGGCATCCCTGTCGTGTTCCTGATCTCAGGGAAAAAGCTCTCAGTTTTTCCCCGTTGAGGATGATGTTAGCTGTGGGCTTTTCATAAATGGCTTTTGTAATGTTTAAGTATGTTCCTTCTATCCCGACTTTCTCAAGGGTTTTTATTAAGAAAGGTGCTGGATTTTGTCAAAGGCCTTTTCTGCATCGATTGACAGGATCATATGGTTCTTCTCTTTTTTTTTGTTAATGTGATGTATCACGTTGATTGATTTGCGAATGTTGAACCAGCCCTGCATCCCAGGAATGAATCCCACTTGATCATGGTGAATCATTCTTTTTATATGCCGTTGAATTCGATTTGCTAGTATCTTATTGAGAATTTTTGCATCCATATTCATCAGGGATATTGGCCTGTAGTTCTCTTTTTTTACTGGGTCTCTGTCTGGTTTAGGAATCAAAGTAATACTGGCTTCATAGAATGAGTCTGGAAGTTTTCCTTCCCTTTCTATTTCTTGGAATGGCTTGAGAAGGATAGGTATCATCTCTGCTTGAAACGTCTGGTAGAACTCCCCTGGGAAGCCATCTGGTCCTGGACTCTTATTTGTTGGGAGATTTTTGATAACCGATTCAATTTCTTCGCTGGTTATGGGTCTGTTCAAGCTTTCTATTTCCTCCTGATTGAGTTTTGGAAGAGTGTGGGTGTTCAGGAATTTGTCCATTTCTTCCAGGTTGTCCAATTTGTTGGCATATAATTTTTCATAGTATTCCCTGATAATTGTTTGTATCTCTGAGGGATTGGTTGTAATAATTCCATTTTCATTCATGATTTTATCTATTTGGGTCATCTCCCTTTTCTTTTTGAGAAGCCTGGCTAGAGGTTTGTCAATTTTGTTTATTTTTTCAAAAAACCAACTCTTGGTTTCGTTGATCTGCTCTACAGTTTTTTTAGATTCTATATTGTTTATTTCTGCTCTGATCTTTATTATTTCTCTTCTTCTGCTGGGTTTAGGCTGCCTTTGCTGTTCTGCTTCTAGTTCCTTTAGGTGTGCTGTTAGATTTTGTATTTGGGATTTTTCTTGTTTCTTGAGATAGGCCTGGATTGCCATGTATTTTCCTCTCAGGACTGCCTTCGCTGCATCCCAAAGCGTTTGGATTGTTGTATTTTCATTTTCGTTTGTTTCCATATATTTTTTAATTTCTTCTCTAATTGCCTGGTTGACCCACTCATTCGTTAGTAGGGTGTTCTTTAACCTCCATGCTTTTGGAGGTTTTCCAGACTTTTTCCTGTGGTTGATTTCAAGCTTCATAGCATTGTGGTCTGAAAGTAAGCATGGTATAATTTCAATTCTTGTAAACTTATGAAGGGCTGTTTTGTGACCCAGTATATGATCTATCTTGGAGAATGTTCCATGTGCACTCGAGAAGAAAGTATATTCTGTTGCTTTGGGATGCAGAGTTCTAAATAGATCTGTCAAGTCCATCTGATCCAATGTCTCATTCAGGGCCCTTGTTTCTTTATTGACTGTGTGTCTAGATGATCTATCCATTTCTGTAAGTGGGGTGTTAAAGTCCCCTGCAATTACCACATTCTTATCAATAAGGTTGCTTATGTTTATGAGTAATTGTTTTATATATTTGGGGGCTCTGGTATTCGGCGCATAGACATTTATAATTGTTAGCTCTTCCTGATGGATAGACCCTGTAATTATTGTGTAATGCCCTTCTTCATCTCTTGTTACAGCCTTTAATTTAAAGTCTAGAGTTTCTGATATAAGTATGGCTACTCCAGCTTTCTTTTGGCTTCCAGTCGCATGATAAATAGTTCTCCATCCCCTCACTCTCAATCTAAAGGTGTCCTCAGGTCTAAAATGAGTCTCTTGTAGACAGCAAATAGATGGGTCTTGTTTTTTTATCCATTCTGATACCCTATGTCTTTTGGTTGGCGCATTTAATCCATTTACATTCAGTGTTATTATAGAAAGATACGGGTTTAGAGTCATTGTGATGTCTGTATGTTTTATGCTTGTAGTGATGTCTCTGGGACTTTGTCTCACAGGGTCCCCCTTAGGATCTCTTGTAGGGCTGGTTTAGTGGTGACAAATTCCTTCAGTTTTTGTTTGTTTGGGAAGACCTTTATCTCTCCTTCTATTCTAAATGACAGACTTGCTGGATAAAGGATTCTTGGCTGCATATTTTTTCTGTCTAGCACCCTGAAAATGTCGTGCCAATTCTTTCTGGCCTGCCAAGTTTCAAAAGAGAGATCAGTCACGAGTCTTATAGGTCTCCCTTTATATGTGAGGGCACGTTTACCCCTTGCTGCTTTCAGAATTTTCTCTTTATCCTTGTATTTTGCCAGTTTCACTATGATATGTCGTGCAGAAGATCGATTCAAGTTACGTCTGAAGGGAGTTCTCTGTGCCTCTTGGATTTCAATGCCTTTTTCCTTCCCCAGTTCAGGGAAGTTCTCAGCTATAATTTCTTCAAGTACCCCTTCAGCACCTTTCCCTCTCTCTTCCTCCTCTGGGATACCAATTATGCGTATATTATTTCTTTTTAGTGTATCACTTTGTTCTCTAATTTTCCCCTCATACTCCTGGATTTTTTTATCTCTCTTTTTCTCAGCTTCCTCTTTTTCCATAACTTTATCTTCTAGTTCACCTATTCTCTCCTCTACCTCTTCAAGCCGAGCTGTGGTGGTTTCCATTTTGTTATGCATTTCGTTTAAAGCGTTTTTCAGCTCCTCGTGACTGGTCCTTAGTCCCTTGATCTCTGTAGCAAGAGATTCTCTGCTGTCCTGTATACTGTTTTCAAGCCCAGCGATTAATTTTATGACTATTATTCTAAATTCACTTTCTGTTATATTATTTAAATCCTTTTTGATCAGCTCATTAGCTGTTGTTATTTCCTGGAGATTCTTCTGAGGGGAGTTCTTCCGCTTGGTCATTTTGGATAGTCCCTGGCGTGGTGAGGACCTGCAGGGCACTTCCCCTGTGCTGTGGTGTATACCTGGAGTTGGTGGGCGGGGCCGCAGTCAGACCTGATGTCTGCCCCCAGCCCACCGCTGGGGCCACAGTCAGACTGGTGTGTGCCTTCTCTTCCCCTCTCCTAGGGGCGGGATTCACTGTGGGGTGGTGTGGCTCGTCTGGGCTACTTGCACCCTGCCAGGCTTGTGATGCTGGGGATCTGGCGTATTAGCTGGGGTGGGTAGGCAAGGTGCACGGGGGCAGGAGGGGCAGGCTTAGATCGCTTCTTCTTAGGTGATCCACTTCAGGAGGGGCCCTGTGGCAGCGGGAGGGAGTCAGATCTGCTGCTGGAGGGGTGGCTCCGCAGAAGCGCAGAGTTGGGTGTTTGCGCAGAGCGAGCAAGTTCCCTGGCAGGAACTGGTTCTCTTTGGGATTTTGGCTAGAGGATGGGCAGGGGAGATGGCGCTGGCGAGCGCCTTTGTTCCCCACCAAACTGAGCTCTGTCGTCAGGGGGCTCAGCAGCTCTCCCTCCCTTTGTCCTCCAGCCTTCCCGCTTTCCGAGCAGAGCTGTTAACTTATGACCTCCCAGACGCTAAGTCGCGCTTGCTGTCGGAACACAGTCCGTCAGTCCCCTCCGCTTTTGCAAGCCAGACTCGGGGGCTCTGCTTGGCCGGCGAGCCGCCCCTCTGCCCCGGCTCCCTCCCGCCAGTCCGTGGAGCGCGCACCGCCTCGCCGCCCTTCCTACCCTCTTCCGTGGGCCTCTCATCTGCGTTTGGCTCCGGCGACTCCGTTCTGCTAATCCTCTGGCGGTTTTCTGGGTTATTTAGGCAGGTGTAGATGGAATCTAAGTGATCAGCAGGACGTGCTGTGAGCCCAGCGTCCTCCTAAGCCGCCATCTTCAGATCAAACCACAAGTGTCATTCTTAATGTCCCTTGCCCATTTAACCCATCCCCCCACCCAACACCCCACAAGCAACCCTCAGTTTGTTCTCTGTATGTAAGAGTCTCTTGTGGTTTGTCTCTCTCTGTTTTTATATTATTTTTGCTTCCCTTCTCTTATGTTCATCTGTTTTATTTCTTAAATTCCACATATGAATGAAATCATATGCTATTTGTCTTTCTATGACTGACTGATTTTGCTTAGCATAATACATTTTAGTTCCATCCACGTTGTTGCAAATGGCAAGATTTCATTCTTTTTGATCACTAAGTAATACTCCATCGTATATATATACATATATATATATATATATATATATATATATATACACACCACATCGTCTTTAGCCATTCATCCGTCGATGGACCTCTGGGCTCCTTCCATACTTTGGCTATTGTTGATAGTGCTGCTATAAACATTGGGGTGCATGTGCCCCTTCAAAACAGCATACCTGTATCCCTCAGATAAATACCTAGTAGTGCAATTGCTGGGTCGTAGGGTAGTTATATTTTTAATTTTTTGAGGAACCTCCATACTGTTTTCCAGAGTGACTGCACTAGTTTGCATTCCCACCAGGAGTGCAAAAGGGTTCCTCTTTCTCCACATCCTCACCTACATGTGTTGTTGCCTGAGTTTTAATTTTAGCCATTCTGACAGGTGTAAGGTGGTATCTCATTGTGGTTTTGATTTGTATTTCCCTGATGATGAGTGATGTTGAGCATTTTTTTCATGTGTCTGTTAACCATCTGGATGTCTTCTTTGGAGAAGTGTGTATTCATGTCTTTTGCCCATTTCTTCACTGGATTATTTGTTTTTTGGGTGTTGAGTTTGGTAAGTTCTTTATAGATTTTGGATACTAACCCTTTATCTGATATGTCATTTGCAAATATCTTCTCCCATTCTTTCAGTTGCCTTTTAGTTTTGCTGATTGTTTCCTTCACTGTGTAGAAGCTTTTTATCTTGAAGAGGTCCCAATAGTTCATTTTTGCTTTTGTTTCCCCTGCCTCTGGAGACACCTCAAGTATGAAGTTGCTGTTGCCATGGTGAAAGAGGTTGTTGCCTATTTTCTCCTCTAGGATTTTGACGGCTTCCTTTCTTACATTTAGGTCACTCATCCATTTTGAGTTTATTTTTCTATATGGTGTAAGAAAGTGGTACAGGTTCATTCTTCTGCATGTCACTGTCCAGTTTTCCCAACACCATTTGCTAAAGAGACTGTCTTTTTTCCATTGGATGTTTTTTCTTGCTTTGTCAAAGATTAGTTGGCCATAAATTTCTGAGTCCAATTCTGGGTTCTCAATTCTGTTCCATTGATCTATGTGTCTGTTTTTGTGCTAGTACCATACTGTCTTGATGATAACAGCTTTATGATACTGCTTGAAGTCGAGAAAGCTTTGGTTTTCTTTTTCAGAATTGCTTTGGCTATTCGGGGTCTTTTCTGGTTCCATACAAATTTTAGGATTGTTTGTTTTACTTCTGTGAGGAATGCTGGTGTTATTTTGATATGGATGGCATTGAATACGTAGACCGCTTTGGGTAGTATCGACATTTAAAAATATTTGTTATTCCAATACATGAGCATGGAATATTTTCCATTTTTTTGTGCCTTTTCAATTTCTTTCATAAGTTTTCTATAGTTTTTAGTATACAGATTTTCTACCTCTTTGGTTTGGTTTATTCCTAGGTATTTTACGGTTTTTGGTGCAAATTGTAAATGGGATTGATTCCTTGATTTTTCTTTCTGCTGCTTCATTTTTGGTGTATAGAAATGCAACTGATTTCTGTGCATTGATTTTATATCCTGCAACTTGCTGAATTCATGTATCCTTTCTAGCAGTTTTTTTGTGGAGTCTTTTGGGTTTTCCACATAGAGTATCATGTCATCTGCAAAGAGTGAAAGTTTGATTCCCTCCCTGATGATTTGGATGCCTTTTATTTCTTTGTGTTTTCTGATTGCTGAGGCTAGGACTTCAAACACTAAGTTGAATAACAGTGGTGAGAGTGGACATCCCTGTCTTGTTCTTGACCTTAGGGGAAAAATTCTCAGTTTTTCCCCATTGAGGATGATATTAGCTGTGCATCTTTCGTATATGGCCTTTATGATCTTGAGGTATGATCCTTCTATCCCAACTTTCTTGAGGGGTTTTGTCAAGAAAGGATGCTGTATTTTGTCAAATGCTTTTTCTGTGTCTATTGAGAAGATCATGTGGTTCTTATCCTTTGTTCTATTAATGTGATGTAACACATTGATTGATTTGTGGAAATTGAACCAGCCCTGTATCCCAGGAATAAATCCCATTTAATTGTGGTGATTAATTCTTTTAATGATTTGTTGGATCCAATTTGCAAGTATCTTTTTGAGAATTTTTGCATCCTTGTTCATCAGGGAAATTGGTCTGTAGGTCTCCTGTTTAGTGGGGTCTTTGGTTTTGGAATCAAGGTAATGCTAGCCTCATATAATGAGTTTGGAAGTTTTCCTTCCATTTCTATTTTTTGGAACAGCTTCAAAAGAATAGGTGTTAACTCTTTTTGAAATATTTGGTAGAATTCCCCTGAAAGCCATCCAACCCTGGACTCTTGTGTTTTGGGAGATTTTTGATTACTGATTCAATTTATTTATTGGTTATGGGTCTGTTCAAATTTTCTATTTTTTCCTGTTTCAGTTTTTGTAGTTTATATGTTTCTATGAATTTGTCCATTTCTTTCAGATTGCCTAATTTGTTGGCATATAATTGCTCATCACATTCTCTTATTATTGTTTGTATTTCTGTGGTGTTGGTTGTGATCTCTCCTCTTTCATTTTTTATATTATTAATTTGGGTCCTTTCCTTTTTCTTTTTGATCAATATGGGTAGAGGTTTATCAATTTTGTTAATTCCTTCAAGGAACCAGCTCCTGGTTTCATTGATCTGTTCTACTGTGTTTTTTTAAATTTCAATATCATTTATTTCTGCCCTAATCTTTATTATTTCCCTTCTTCTGCTGGTATTGGGCTTTATTTGCTGTTCTTTTTCCAGCTCTTTTAGGTGTTAGGTTACATTGTGTATTTGAGACCTTTCTTCCTTATTTAGGAATGTCTGGATAGCTATGTACTTCCCTCTTATGATTGCCTTTGCTGCATCCCAGAGGTTTTTGGCTGTCGTGTTTTCATTTTCCTTGGCTTCCATGTACGTTTTAATTTCCTCTTTGATTTCTTGGTTAGCCCATTCATTCTTTAGTGGGATATTCTTTAATCTCCAAGTATTCATGGTCTTTCCAAATTTTTTCTTATGGTTGATATTGAGTTTCATAGTGTTATGGTCTGAAAATATACAAGGTATGATCTTGCTATTTTTGTACCTGTTGAGGGCTCATTTGTGACCCAGTATGTGATCTATTCTGGAGAATGTTCCATGTGCACTTGAGAAGAATGTATATTCTGCTGCTTTAGGATGAAATGTTCTGAATATATATGTTAAGTCCATCTGGTCCAGTGTGTCACACACAGGCATTTTTTCCTTGTTGATTTTCTGCATAGATGATCTGTCCATTGTTGTGGGGGGTGTTGAAGTCCCCTACTAGTATGGTATTATTATCAATGAGTTTATGTTTGTGATTAATTGATTTATGTATTTGGTGTTCCACATTGGGGGCATAAATATTTATAATTTTTAGATTTTTCTTCATGGATAGTCCCCTTAATTATGCTACAATGCCCTTCTTCATCTATTGTTACAGCCTTGATTTTAAAATTTAGTTTACCTGATATAATTATGGCTACTCCAGCTTTCTTTTGATGACCATTAGCATGATAAATGGTTCCCCATACCCTTACTTTCAATCTGCAGGTGTCTTTAGGTCTAGAATGAGTCTCTTATAAGCAGCATATAGATGGGTCTTGTTTTCTTATCTATTATGATACCCTATGTCTTTTGATTAGAGAATTTAGTCAGTTGACATTTAGACTGAGTACTAAAAGATATGAATTTAGTGCCATTGTGTTGCCTGTAGAGTTGGAGTTTCTGGTGATATTCTCTGGTCCTTTATGGTCTTTGTTCCTTTTGGTCTTTTTTGTTTTGTTTCATCTTTTCTTCACTCAAAGAGTCTCCCTTAAGATTTCTTGCAAGGCTAGTTTAGTGGTCATGAACTCTTTTACTTTTTGTTTGTCTGGGAAACTCGTTATCTCTCCTTCTATTTTGAATGACAGCCTTTCTGGATAAGGAATTCTTGGCTGCATATTTTTCTGATTCAGAATGTTGAATACATCCTGCCATTCCTTTGTAGCCTGCCAGGTTTCTGTGGGTATGTCTGCTGCGAACCTGATCTGTCTTCCCTTATAGGTTAAGGACTTTTTTTCCCTTTCTGCTTTCATAATTCTTTCCTTGTCTGTGTATTTTGTGAATTTGACCATGGTATGCCTTGATGATGGTCAGTTTTTGTTGAATCTAATTGGAGTTCTCTCTGCTTTTTGGATTTTGATGTCTGTGTCTTTCCCAAGATTAGGGAAGTTTTCCACTATAATTTGCTCACATAAACCTCTGTCCCTTTTTCTCTTTCTTCGTCTTCTGGGACTCCTATGATTCAGATGTTATTCCTTTTTAATAAGTCACTAAGTTTTCTAAGTCTTGTATCATGATCTTTTGCCTTTGTTTCCCTCCTTTTTTTCTGCTTCATTATTCTCTATAATTTTATCTTCTATATCACTAATTCACTGCTCTGCTTTGTCCATCCTTGCCATCGTGGCATCTATTCAAGATTACATCTCGGTTAGAGCATTTTTAATTTCATCTGACTAGATTTTATTTATTTCATCTCCTCAGAAAGGGGTTCTATGCTTTTTTCAACCCCAGATAGTATTCTTATTATCATGATTCTAAATTCTAGTTCATACATCTTATTTATATCTGTGTTGATTAAGCCACTGGCTGTCATTTCTTCCTGTTCTTTATTTGGGGTGAATTCCTTCATTTTGTCATTTTGGAGGAAGAAAGAAATAAAATAAAAAGTAAAAATTAAAAAGTTAAGAGAAAACAAAAAATCCAATAAATGAAGCTAGATTCTAGGTGTGTTTTGGTCTGCTTGTTGAGAGAAGCTTGAGAGAATAGAGAAATAACAGAAAGAAAAGGGAAAAAAGTAATAAAAAATTAAAAATTAAAAAAAATTATATAATAAAATAGAATAAAAGAAAATTAAGTAGAATAAAAAAATAAAAAGTAAAGTAAAAAAAATAAAATTTTCTGTATCTAAGAGAGGGTAGAAAAAGAAAATTTAAGCAGAAATAGAACAAAGAAAGTGAATAAATAAATGAATCAGCAAATATTTAAACCTGAAAGAAGCTACATTCATTTTCCCCAAGAACTGAAACTATGAGGCCCTCTATAGTCTGTGCACTAAGCAGGTGGAGTGACTTGTGCTGGTCTTCTAGGCGATGTGCTTGGAGGGTGCAGTTGGGCGGGGCTTGGTGTAACTACATGGTGCTGCTTAGCTTACTGACGTGTATCAGTGTGTTGTGCATGTGCATGCATGGGAGCTCCAGCTCCCTAGTCTCTGGCACAGGAACTTCACGCTCTCACTGACCTACAGTCAAGCACCCCTCCTTTGTCTCAGGCCTCTGTTCACTCCCTGCTTCTACTCTGTCTGTGTCCAAGCTGTTGGCCTGCCAGGCAGCACCTCCCTCCAGAGTTTTATCTCAGATGGGGTTGTGTTTCAAAACCCCACACTTCAGAGACCCCTGTGACTTGGACCTGTGCTGACTCTCTTGGATAGGATCTCACTGAGCAATTGCTGGGTGCTGCCTTTCTGCAGAAGACGTTTGTGCAAGCTCGTGCAGTGGCAGAGGTTCAGAGATTATGGCAAATCACAACACACAGTGGGTGCCAGGTTTCACCACACTCTGGTGTCTTTGTCTCAATACCAGCAAACGTGGCTGCTCTCCGAGGTCCTCTGGGACCTTTGCCTGTGGGGAGGCCATATGGCCTCTACCAAGTGCATTCCAAGCAGGGGAACTGCTTTTCCCCATGTAGCACATGGACCCCTCAGACCCCACTGCCTGCTCCTGGGGATTCGCCCTACTTTCTCACCAGAGCACTGCCAGGCACTGAGCTCTGAAATCTCAGACTCTGCACTCCACTGTTTATAGAATCCTGGTGTTATTAAAACCCTCTCCTTTCTTCCTGTCAGTGGTTTTGGGGAACATATTTCTTGTTCAGTTCCCTTCGAGTGTTTTCACTCTTTCTCTCTAGCTACTTTCAGGGGGAGTGCTTTTCTTCCACAATCCTGATGCGCTGCACTCTCCCCCTTTCTCTTTCTCCATTCTCTCTCCACAAAAACAGCTCCCTACCCTCCGTGGTTTTTCTCTCCCCCAGTTCACCTCTCTGCACCATGTACGTGCCAAGTTCTGTGGCTCAAGTTATGCAGATTGTTGTGCTAATCCTCAGATCGATTTCCTGGGTGTTCAAAATGTTTTGGTGCTGATGCATTAAGGGCACTTGTACCTCGATGTTTATAGCAGCACTTTCAACAATAGCCAAATTATGGAGAGAGCCTATATGTCTATCAACTGATGAATGGATAAAGAAATTGTGGTTTATATACACAATGGAATACTACTTGGCAATGAGAAAGAATGAAATATGGCCTTTTGTAGCAATGTGGATAGAACTGGAGTGTGTTATGCTAAGTGAAATAAGTCATACAGAGAAAGACAGATACCATATGTTTTCACTCTTATGTAGATACTGAGAAAATTAACAGAAGACCATGGGGGAAGGGAAGGGAAAAAAAAGTTAGAGAGGGAGAGAGCCAAACCATAAGAGACTCTTAAAAACTGAGAATAAACTGAGGGTTGATGGGGGTGGGAGGGAGGGGAAAGTGGGTGATGGGCATTGAGGAGGGCACCTGTTGGGATGAGCACTGGGTGTGAATGGAAACCAATTTGACAATAAATTTCATATTAAAAAAATGTTTTGGTGCTGATCTAGCTGCATTTCAGGGATAAGTTAAGCTCATGGTCTCCATTTTGTTCTTCCATCTTAACTTCTCTCCAAGAATAGGTATTAACTCTTTAAATATTTGGTAGAATTCACCTGTGAAGCCATCTGGCCCTGGACTTTTGTTAGGAATTTTTTATTTCTGACTCAATTTCTTTGCTGGTTATTGGTCTTTTAAAGCTTTCTCTTTCTTCCTGTTTCAGTTTTGGTAGTTTATATGTTTCTAAGAATTTATCCATATCTTCCCTTTTACCCAATTTGTTGACATATAGTTTTTCATAATATTCTCATGTAATTATTTGTATTTCTGTGGTGTTGGTTGTTATTTCTCCTGTCTCATTTGTGATTTTATTTATTTGGGTCCGTTCTCTTTTCTTTTTGATAATGCTGGATAGAGGTTTATCAATTTTATTAATTTTTTTATATGAAATTTATTGACAAATTGGTTTCCATACAACACCCAGTGCTCATCTCAAAAGGTGCCCTCCTCAATACCCATCACCCACCCTCTCCTCCCTCCCACCCCCCATCAACCCCCAGTTTGTTCTCAGTTTTCAACAGTCTCTTATGCTTTGGCTCTCTTGCACTCTAACCTCTTTTATTTTTTTTTCCTTCCCCTCCCCCATGGGTTCCTGTTTAAGTTTCTCAGGATCCACATAAGAGTGAAACCATATGGTATCTGTCTTTCTCTGTATGGCTTATTTCACTTAGCATCACACTCTCCAGTTCCATCCACGTTGCTACAAAAGGCCATATTTCATTTTTTCTCATTGCCACGTAATATTCCATTGTGTATATAAACCACAATTTCTTTATCCATTCATCAGTTGATGGACATTTAGGCTCTTTCCATAATTTGGCTATTGTTGAGAGTGCTGCTATGAACATTGGGGTACAAGTGGCCCTATGCATCAGTGCTCCTGTATCCCTTGGATAAATTCCTAGCAGTGCTATTGCTGGGTCATAGGGTAGGTCTATTTTTAATTTTCTGAGGAACCTCCACACTGCTTTCCAGAGCGGCTGCACCAATTTGCATTCCCACCAACAGTGCAAGAGGGTTCCCGTTTCTCCACATCCTCTCCAGCATCTATAGTCTCCTGATTTGTTCATTTTGGCCACTCTGACTGGCGTGAGGTGATACCTGAGTGTGGTTTTGATTTGTATTTCCCTGATAAGGAGCGACGCTGAACATCTTTTCATGTGCCTGTTGGCCATCCGGATGTCTTCTTTAGAGAAGTGTCTATTCATGTTTTCTGCCCATTTCTTCACTGGGTTATTTGTTTTTCGGGTGTGGAGTTTGGTGAGCTCTTTATAGATTTTGGAGACTAGCCCTTTGTCTGATATGTCATTTGCGAATATCTTTTCCCATTCCGTTGGTTGCCTTTTAGTTTTGTTGGTTGTTTCCTTTGCTGTGCAGAAGCTTTTTATCTTCATAAGGTCCCAGTAATTCACTTTTGCTTTTAATTCCCTTGCCTTTGGGGATGTGTCGAGTAAGAGATTGCTACGGCTGAGGTCAGAGAGGTCTTTTCCTGCTTTCTCCTCTAAGGTTTTGATGGTTTCCTGTCTCACATTTAGGTCCTTTATCCATTTTGAGTTTATTTTTGTGAATGGTGTGAGAAAGTGGTCTAGTTTCAACCTTCTGCATGTTGCTGTCCAGTTCTCCCAGCACCATTTGTTAAAGAGGCTGTCTTTTTTCCATTGGATGTTCTTTCCTGCTTTGTCAAAGAGGAGTTGGCCATACGTTTGTGGGTCTAGTTCTGGGGTTTCTATTCTATTCCATTGGTCTATGTGTCTGTTTTGGTGCCAATACCATGCTGTCTTGATGATGACAGCTTTGTAGTAGAGGCTAAAGTCTGGGATTGTGATGCCTCCTGCTTTGGTCTTCTTCTTCAAAATTCCTTGGGCTATTCGGGGCCTTTTGTGGTTCCATATGAATTTTAGGATTGCTTGTTCTAGTTTCGAGAAGAATGCTGGTGCAATTTTGATTGGGATTGCATTGAATGTGTAGATAGCTTTGGGTAGTATTGACATTTTGACAATATTTATTCTTCCAATCCATGAGCAGGGAATGTCTTTCCATTTCTTTAAATCTTCTTCAATTACCTTCATAAGCTTTCTATAGTTTTCAGCATACAGATCCTTTACATCTTTGGTTAGATTTATTCCTAGGTATTTTATGCTTCTTGGTGCAATTGTGAATGGGATCAATTTCTTTATTTGTCTTTTTGTTGCTTCATTGTTAGTGTATAAGAATGCAACTGATTTCTGCACATTGATTTTGTATCCTGCAACTTTGCTGAATTCATGTATCAGTTCTAGCAGACTTTTGGTGGAGTCTATCGGATTTTCCATGTATAATATCATGTCATCTGCAAAAAGCGAAAGCTTGACTTCATCTTTGCCAATTTTGATGCCTTTGATTTCCTTTTGTTGTCTGATTGCTGATGCTAGAACTTCCAGCACTATGTTAAACAGCAGCGGTGAGAGTGGGCATCCCTGTCGTGTTCCTGATCTCAGGGAAAAAGCTCTCAGTTTTTCCCCGTTGAGGATGATGTTAGCTGTGGGCTTTTCATAAATGGCTTTTGTAATGTTTAAGTATGTTCCTTCTATCCCGACTTTCTCAAGGGTTTTTATTAAGAAAGGTGCTGGATTTTGTCAAAGGCCTTTTCTGCATCGATTGACAGGATCATATGGTTCTTCTCTTTTTTTTTGTTAATGTGATGTATCACGTTGATTGATTTGCGAATGTTGAACCAGCCCTGCATCCCAGGAATGAATCCCACTTGATCATGGTGAATCATTCTTTTTATATGCCGTTGAATTCGATTTGCTAGTATCTTATTGAGAATTTTTGCATCCATATTCATCAGGGATATTGGCCTGTAGTTCTCTTTTTTTACTGGGTCTCTGTCTGGTTTAGGAATCAAAGTAATACTGGCTTCATAGAATGAGTCTGGAAGTTTTCCTTCCCTTTCTATTTCTTGGAATGGCTTGAGAAGGATAGGTATCATCTCTGCTTGAAACGTCTGGTAGAACTCCCCTGGGAAGCCATCTGGTCCTGGACTCTTATTTGTTGGGAGATTTTTGATAACCGATTCAATTTCTTCGCTGGTTATGGGTCTGTTCAAGCTTTCTATTTCCTCCTGATTGAGTTTTGGAAGAGTGTGGGTGTTCAGGAATTTGTCCATTTCTTCCAGGTTGTCCAATTTGTTGGCATATAATTTTTCATAGTATTCCCTGATAATTGTTTGTATCTCTGAGGGATTGGTTGTAATAATTCCATTTTCATTCATGATTTTATCTATTTGGGTCATCTCCCTTTTCTTTTTGAGAAGCCTGGCTAGAGGTTTGTCAATTTTGTTTATTTTTTCAAAAAACCAACTCTTGGTTTCGTTGATCTGCTCTACAGTTTTTTTAGATTCTATATTGTTTATTTCTGCTCTGATCTTTATTATTTCTCTTCTTCTGCTGGGTTTAGGCTGCCTTTGCTGTTCTGCTTCTAGTTCCTTTAGGTGTGCTGTTAGATTTTGTATTTGGGATTTTTCTTGTTTCTTGAGATAGGCCTGGATTGCCATGTATTTTCCTCTCAGGACTGCCTTCGCTGCATCCCAAAGCGTTTGGATTGTTGTATTTTCATTTTCGTTTGTTTCCATATATTTTTTAATTTCTTCTCTAATTGCCTGGTTGACCCACTCATTCGTTAGTAGGGTGTTCTTTAACCTCCATGCTTTTGGAGGTTTTCCAGACTTTTTCCTGTGGTTGATTTCAAGCTTCATAGCATTGTGGTCTGAAAGTAAGCATGGTATAATTTCAATTCTTGTAAACTTATGAAGGGCTGTTTTGTGACCCAGTATATGATCTATCTTGGAGAATGTTCCATGTGCACTCGAGAAGAAAGTATATTCTGTTGCTTTGGGATGCAGAGTTCTAAATAGATCTGTCAAGTCCATCTGATCCAATGTCTCATTCAGGGCCCTTGTTTCTTTATTGACTGTGTGTCTAGATGATCTATCCATTTCTGTAAGTGGGGTGTTAAAGTCCCCTGCAATTACCACATTCTTATCAATAAGGTTGCTTATGTTTATGAGTAATTGTTTTATATATTTGGGGGCTCTGGTATTCGGCGCATAGACATTTATAATTGTTAGCTCTTCCTGATGGATAGACCCTGTAATTATTGTGTAATGCCCTTCTTCATCTCTTGTTACAGCCTTTAATTTAAAGTCTAGAGTTTCTGATATAAGTATGGCTACTCCAGCTTTCTTTTGGCTTCCAGTCGCATGATAAATAGTTCTCCATCCCCTCACTCTCAATCTAAAGGTGTCCTCAGGTCTAAAATGAGTCTCTTGTAGACAGCAAATAGATGGGTCTTGTTTTTTTATCCATTCTGATACCCTATGTCTTTTGGTTGGCGCATTTAATCCATTTACATTCAGTGTTATTATAGAAAGATACGGGTTTAGAGTCATTGTGATGTCTGTATGTTTTATGCTTGTAGTGATGTCTCTGGGACTTTGTCTCACAGGGTCCCCCTTAGGATCTCTTGTAGGGCTGGTTTAGTGGTGACAAATTCCTTCAGTTTTTGTTTGTTTGGGAAGACCTTTATCTCTCCTTCTATTCTAAATGACAGACTTGCTGGATAAAGGATTCTTGGCTGCATATTTTTTCTGTCTAGCACCCTGAAAATGTCGTGCCAATTCTTTCTGGCCTGCCAAGTTTCAAAAGAGAGATCAGTCACGAGTCTTATAGGTCTCCCTTTATATGTGAGGGCACGTTTACCCCTTGCTGCTTTCAGAATTTTCTCTTTATCCTTGTATTTTGCCAGTTTCACTATGATATGTCGTGCAGAAGATCGATTCAAGTTACGTCTGAAGGGAGTTCTCTGTGCCTCTTGGATTTCAATGCCTTTTTCCTTCCCCAGTTCAGGGAAGTTCTCAGCTATAATTTCTTCAAGTACCCCTTCAGCACCTTTCCCTCTCTCTTCCTCCTCTGGGATACCAATTATGCGTATATTATTTCTTTTTAGTGTATCACTTTGTTCTCTAATTTTCCCCTCATACTCCTGGATTTTTTTATCTCTCTTTTTCTCAGCTTCCTCTTTTTCCATAACTTTATCTTCTAGTTCACCTATTCTCTCCTCTACCTCTTCAAGCCGAGCTGTGGTGGTTTCCATTTTGTTATGCATTTCGTTTAAAGCGTTTTTCAGCTCCTCGTGACTGGTCCTTAGTCCCTTGATCTCTGTAGCAAGAGATTCTCTGCTGTCCTGTATACTGTTTTCAAGCCCAGCGATTAATTTTATGACTATTATTCTAAATTCACTTTCTGTTATATTATTTAAATCCTTTTTGATCAGCTCATTAGCTGTTGTTATTTCCTGGAGATTCTTCTGAGGGGAGTTCTTCCGCTTGGTCATTTTGGATAGTCCCTGGCGTGGTGAGGACCTGCAGGGCACTTCCCCTGTGCTGTGGTGTATACCTGGAGTTGGTGGGCGGGGCCGCAGTCAGACCTGATGTCTGCCCCCAGCCCACCGCTGGGGCCACAGTCAGACTGGTGTGTGCCTTCTCTTCCCCTCTCCTAGGGGCGGGATTCACTGTGGGGTGGTGTGGCTCGTCTGGGCTACTTGCACCCTGCCAGGCTTGTGATGCTGGGGATCTGGCGTATTAGCTGGGGTGGGTAGGCAAGGTGCACGGGGGCAGGAGGGGCAGGCTTAGATCGCTTCTTCTTAGGTGATCCACTTCAGGAGGGGCCCTGTGGCAGCGGGAGGGAGTCAGATCTGCTGCTGGAGGGGTGGCTCCGCAGAAGCGCAGAGTTGGGTGTTTGCGCAGAGCGAGCAAGTTCCCTGGCAGGAACTGGTTCTCTTTGGGATTTTGGCTAGAGGATGGGCAGGGGAGATGGCGCTGGCGAGCGCCTTTGTTCCCCACCAAACTGAGCTCTGTCGTCAGGGGGCTCAGCAGCTCTCCCTCCCTTTGTCCTCCAGCCTTCCCGCTTTCCGAGCAGAGCTGTTAACTTATGACCTCCCAGACGCTAAGTCGCGCTTGCTGTCGGAACACAGTCCGTCAGTCCCCTCCGCTTTTGCAAGCCAGACTCGGGGGCTCTGCTTGGCCGGCGAGCCGCCCCTCCGCCCCGGCTCCCTCCCGCCAGTCCGTGGAGCGCGCACCGCCTCGCCGCCCTTCCTACCCTCTTCCGTGGGCCTCTCATCTGCGTTTGGCTCCGGCGACTCCGTTCTGCTAATCCTCTGGCGGTTTTCTGGGTTATTTAGGCAGGTGTAGATGGAATCTAAGTGATCAGCAGGACGTGCTGTGAGCCCAGCGTCCTCCTAAGCCGCCATCTTCAGATCAAACCACAAGTGTCATTCTTAATGTCCCTTGCCCATTTAACCCATCCCCCCACCCAACACCCCACAAGCAACCCTCAGTTTGTTCTCTGTATGTAAGAGTCTCTTGTGGTTTGTCTCTCTCTGTTTTTATATTATTTTTGCTTCCCTTCTCTTATGTTCATCTGTTTTATTTCTTAAATTCCACATATGAATGAAATCATATGCTATTTGTCTTTCTATGACTGACTGATTTTGCTTAGCATAATACATTTTAGTTCCATCCACGTTGTTGCAAATGGCAAGATTTCATTCTTTTTGATCACTAAGTAATACTCCATCGTATATATATACATATATATATATATATATATATATATATATATATACACACCACATCGTCTTTAGCCATTCATCCGTCGATGGACCTCTGGGCTCCTTCCATACTTTGGCTATTGTTGATAGTGCTGCTATAAACATTGGGGTGCATGTGCCCCTTCAAAACAGCATACCTGTATCCCTCAGATAAATACCTAGTAGTGCAATTGCTGGGTCGTAGGGTAGTTATATTTTTAATTTTTTGAGGAACCTCCATACTGTTTTCCAGAGTGACTGCACTAGTTTGCATTCCCACCAGGAGTGCAAAAGGGTTCCTCTTTCTCCACATCCTCACCTACATGTGTTGTTGCCTGAGTTTTAATTTTAGCCATTCTGACAGGTGTAAGGTGGTATCTCATTGTGGTTTTGATTTGTATTTCCCTGATGATGAGTGATGTTGAGCATTTTTTTCATGTGTCTGTTAACCATCTGGATGTCTTCTTTGGAGAAGTGTGTATTCATGTCTTTTGCCCATTTCTTCACTGGATTATTTGTTTTTTGGGTGTTGAGTTTGGTAAGTTCTTTATAGATTTTGGATACTAACCCTTTATCTGATATGTCATTTGCAAATATCTTCTCCCATTCTTTCAGTTGCCTTTTAGTTTTGCTGATTGTTTCCTTCACTGTGTAGAAGCTTTTTATCTTGAAGAGGTCCCAATAGTTCATTTTTGCTTTTGTTTCCCCTGCCTCTGGAGACACCTCAAGTATGAAGTTGCTGTTGCCATGGTGAAAGAGGTTGTTGCCTATTTTCTCCTCTAGGATTTTGACGGCTTCCTTTCTTACATTTAGGTCACTCATCCATTTTGAGTTTATTTTTCTATATGGTGTAAGAAAGTGGTACAGGTTCATTCTTCTGCATGTCACTGTCCAGTTTTCCCAACACCATTTGCTAAAGAGACTGTCTTTTTTCCATTGGATGTTTTTTCTTGCTTTGTCAAAGATTAGTTGGCCATAAATTTCTGAGTCCAATTCTGGGTTCTCAATTCTGTTCCATTGATCTATGTGTCTGTTTTTGTGCTAGTACCATACTGTCTTGATGATAACAGCTTTATGATACTGCTTGAAGTCGAGAAAGCTTTGGTTTTCTTTTTCAGAATTGCTTTGGCTATTCGGGGTCTTTTCTGGTTCCATACAAATTTTAGGATTGTTTGTTTTACTTCTGTGAGGAATGCTGGTGTTATTTTGATATGGATGGCATTGAATACGTAGACCGCTTTGGGTAGTATCGACATTTAAAAATATTTGTTATTCCAATACATGAGCATGGAATATTTTCCATTTTTTTGTGCCTTTTCAATTTCTTTCATAAGTTTTCTATAGTTTTTAGTATACAGATTTTCTACCTCTTTGGTTTGGTTTATTCCTAGGTATTTTACGGTTTTTGGTGCAAATTGTAAATGGGATTGATTCCTTGATTTTTCTTTCTGCTGCTTCATTTTTGGTGTATAGAAATGCAACTGATTTCTGTGCATTGATTTTATATCCTGCAACTTGCTGAATTCATGTATCCTTTCTAGCAGTTTTTTTGTGGAGTCTTTTGGGTTTTCCACATAGAGTATCATGTCATCTGCAAAGAGTGAAAGTTTGATTCCCTCCCTGATGATTTGGATGCCTTTTATTTCTTTGTGTTTTCTGATTGCTGAGGCTAGGACTTCAAACACTAAGTTGAATAACAGTGGTGAGAGTGGACATCCCTGTCTTGTTCTTGACCTTAGGGGAAAAATTCTCAGTTTTTCCCCATTGAGGATGATATTAGCTGTGCATCTTTCGTATATGGCCTTTATGATCTTGAGGTATGATCCTTCTATCCCAACTTTCTTGAGGGGTTTTGTCAAGAAAGGATGCTGTATTTTGTCAAATGCTTTTTCTGTGTCTATTGAGAAGATCATGTGGTTCTTATCCTTTGTTCTATTAATGTGATGTAACACATTGATTGATTTGTGGAAATTGAACCAGCCCTGTATCCCAGGAATAAATCCCATTTAATTGTGGTGATTAATTCTTTTAATGATTTGTTGGATCCAATTTGCAAGTATCTTTTTGAGAATTTTTGCATCCTTGTTCATCAGGGAAATTGGTCTGTAGGTCTCCTGTTTAGTGGGGTCTTTGGTTTTGGAATCAAGGTAATGCTAGCCTCATATAATGAGTTTGGAAGTTTTCCTTCCATTTCTATTTTTTGGAACAGCTTCAAAAGAATAGGTGTTAACTCTTTTTGAAATATTTGGTAGAATTCCCCTGAAAGCCATCCAACCCTGGACTCTTGTGTTTTGGGAGATTTTTGATTACTGATTCAATTTATTTATTGGTTATGGGTCTGTTCAAATTTTCTATTTTTTCCTGTTTCAGTTTTTGTAGTTTATATGTTTCTATGAATTTGTCCATTTCTTTCAGATTGCCTAATTTGTTGGCATATAATTGCTCATCACATTCTCTTATTATTGTTTGTATTTCTGTGGTGTTGGTTGTGATCTCTCCTCTTTCATTTTTTATATTATTAATTTGGGTCCTTTCCTTTTTCTTTTTGATCAATATGGGTAGAGGTTTATCAATTTTGTTAATTCCTTCAAGGAACCAGCTCCTGGTTTCATTGATCTGTTCTACTGTGTTTTTTTAAATTTCAATATCATTTATTTCTGCCCTAATCTTTATTATTTCCCTTCTTCTGCTGGTATTGGGCTTTATTTGCTGTTCTTTTTCCAGCTCTTTTAGGTGTTAGGTTACATTGTGTATTTGAGACCTTTCTTCCTTATTTAGGAATGTCTGGATAGCTATGTACTTCCCTCTTATGATTGCCTTTGCTGCATCCCAGAGGTTTTTGGCTGTCGTGTTTTCATTTTCCTTGGCTTCCATGTACGTTTTAATTTCCTCTTTGATTTCTTGGTTAGCCCATTCATTCTTTAGTGGGATATTCTTTAATCTCCAAGTATTCATGGTCTTTCCAAATTTTTTCTTATGGTTGATATTGAGTTTCATAGTGTTATGGTCTGAAAATATACAAGGTATGATCTTGCTATTTTTGTACCTGTTGAGGGCTCATTTGTGACCCAGTATGTGATCTATTCTGGAGAATGTTCCATGTGCACTTGAGAAGAATGTATATTCTGCTGCTTTAGGATGAAATGTTCTGAATATATATGTTAAGTCCATCTGGTCCAGTGTGTCACACACAGGCATTTTTTCCTTGTTGATTTTCTGCATAGATGATCTGTCCATTGTTGTGGGGGGTGTTGAAGTCCCCTACTAGTATGGTATTATTATCAATGAGTTTATGTTTGTGATTAATTGATTTATGTATTTGGTGTTCCACATTGGGGGCATAAATATTTATAATTTTTAGATTTTTCTTCATGGATAGTCCCCTTAATTATGCTACAATGCCCTTCTTCATCTATTGTTACAGCCTTGATTTTAAAATTTAGTTTACCTGATATAATTATGGCTACTCCAGCTTTCTTTTGATGACCATTAGCATGATAAATGGTTCCCCATACCCTTACTTTCAATCTGCAGGTGTCTTTAGGTCTAGAATGAGTCTCTTATAAGCAGCATATAGATGGGTCTTGTTTTCTTATCTATTATGATACCCTATGTCTTTTGATTAGAGAATTTAGTCAGTTGACATTTAGACTGAGTACTAAAAGATATGAATTTAGTGCCATTGTGTTGCCTGTAGAGTTGGAGTTTCTGGTGATATTCTCTGGTCCTTTATGGTCTTTGTTCCTTTTGGTCTTTTTTGTTTTGTTTCATCTTTTCTTCACTCAAAGAGTCTCCCTTAAGATTTCTTGCAAGGCTAGTTTAGTGGTCATGAACTCTTTTACTTTTTGTTTGTCTGGGAAACTCGTTATCTCTCCTTCTATTTTGAATGACAGCCTTTCTGGATAAGGAATTCTTGGCTGCATATTTTTCTGATTCAGAATGTTGAATACATCCTGCCATTCCTTTGTAGCCTGCCAGGTTTCTGTGGGTATGTCTGCTGCGAACCTGATCTGTCTTCCCTTATAGGTTAAGGACTTTTTTTCCCTTTCTGCTTTCATAATTCTTTCCTTGTCTGTGTATTTTGTGAATTTGACCATGGTATGCCTTGATGATGGTCAGTTTTTGTTGAATCTAATTGGAGTTCTCTCTGCTTTTTGGATTTTGATGTCTGTGTCTTTCCCAAGATTAGGGAAGTTTTCCACTATAATTTGCTCACATAAACCTCTGTCCCTTTTTCTCTTTCTTCGTCTTCTGGGACTCCTATGATTCAGATGTTATTCCTTTTTAATAAGTCACTAAGTTTTCTAAGTCTTGTATCATGATCTTTTGCCTTTGTTTCCCTCCTTTTTTTCTGCTTCATTATTCTCTATAATTTTATCTTCTATATCACTAATTCACTGCTCTGCTTTGTCCATCCTTGCCATCGTGGCATCTATTCAAGATTACATCTCGGTTAGAGCATTTTTAATTTCATCTGACTAGATTTTATTTATTTCATCTCCTCAGAAAGGGGTTCTATGCTTTTTTCAACCCCAGATAGTATTCTTATTATCATGATTCTAAATTCTAGTTCATACATCTTATTTATATCTGTGTTGATTAAGCCACTGGCTGTCATTTCTTCCTGTTCTTTATTTGGGGTGAATTCCTTCATTTTGTCATTTTGGAGGAAGAAAGAAATAAAATAAAAAGTAAAAATTAAAAAGTTAAGAGAAAACAAAAAATCCAATAAATGAAGCTAGATTCTAGGTGTGTTTTGGTCTGCTTGTTGAGAGAAGCTTGAGAGAATAGAGAAATAACAGAAAGAAAAGGGAAAAAAGTAATAAAAAATTAAAAATTAAAAAAAATTATATAATAAAATAGAATAAAAGAAAATTAAGTAGAATAAAAAAATAAAAAGTAAAGTAAAAAAAATAAAATTTTCTGTATCTAAGAGAGGGTAGAAAAAGAAAATTTAAGCAGAAATAGAACAAAGAAAGTGAATAAATAAATGAATCAGCAAATATTTAAACCTGAAAGAAGCTACATTCATTTTCCCCAAGAACTGAAACTATGAGGCCCTCTATAGTCTGTGCACTAAGCAGGTGGAGTGACTTGTGCTGGTCTTCTAGGCGATGTGCTTGGAGGGTGCAGTTGGGCGGGGCTTGGTGTAACTACATGGTGCTGCTTAGCTTACTGACGTGTATCAGTGTGTTGTGCATGTGCATGCATGGGAGCTCCAGCTCCCTAGTCTCTGGCACAGGAACTTCACGCTCTCACTGACCTACAGTCAAGCACCCCTCCTTTGTCTCAGGCCTCTGTTCACTCCCTGCTTCTACTCTGTCTGTGTCCAAGCTGTTGGCCTGCCAGGCAGCACCTCCCTCCAGAGTTTTATCTCAGATGGGGTTGTGTTTCAAAACCCCACACTTCAGAGACCCCTGTGACTTGGACCTGTGCTGACTCTCTTGGATAGGATCTCACTGAGCAATTGCTGGGTGCTGCCTTTCTGCAGAAGACGTTTGTGCAAGCTCGTGCAGTGGCAGAGGTTCAGAGATTATGGCAAATCACAACACACAGTGGGTGCCAGGTTTCACCACACTCTGGTGTCTTTGTCTCAATACCAGCAAACGTGGCTGCTCTCCGAGGTCCTCTGGGACCTTTGCCTGTGGGGAGGCCATATGGCCTCTACCAAGTGCATTCCAAGCAGGGGAACTGCTTTTCCCCATGTAGCACATGGACCCCTCAGACCCCACTGCCTGCTCCTGGGGATTCGCCCTACTTTCTCACCAGAGCACTGCCAGGCACTGAGCTCTGAAATCTCAGACTCTGCACTCCACTGTTTATAGAATCCTGGTGTTATTAAAACCCTCTCCTTTCTTCCTGTCAGTGGTTTTGGGGAACATATTTCTTGTTCAGTTCCCTTCGAGTGTTTTCACTCTTTCTCTCTAGCTACTTTCAGGGGGAGTGCTTTTCTTCCACAATCCTGATGCGCTGCACTCTCCCCCTTTCTCTTTCTCCATTCTCTCTCCACAAAAACAGCTCCCTACCCTCCGTGGTTTTTCTCTCCCCCAGTTCACCTCTCTGCACCATGTACGTGCCAAGTTCTGTGGCTCAAGTTATGCAGATTGTTGTGCTAATCCTCAGATCGATTTCCTGGGTGTTCAAAATGTTTTGGTGCTGATGCATTAAGGGCACTTGTACCTCGATGTTTATAGCAGCACTTTCAACAATAGCCAAATTATGGAGAGAGCCTATATGTCTATCAACTGATGAATGGATAAAGAAATTGTGGTTTATATACACAATGGAATACTACTTGGCAATGAGAAAGAATGAAATATGGCCTTTTGTAGCAATGTGGATAGAACTGGAGTGTGTTATGCTAAGTGAAATAAGTCATACAGAGAAAGACAGATACCATATGTTTTCACTCTTATGTAGATACTGAGAAAATTAACAGAAGACCATGGGGGAAGGGAAGGGAAAAAAAAGTTAGAGAGGGAGAGAGCCAAACCATAAGAGACTCTTAAAAACTGAGAATAAACTGAGGGTTGATGGGGGTGGGAGGGAGGGGAAAGTGGGTGATGGGCATTGAGGAGGGCACCTGTTGGGATGAGCACTGGGTGTGAATGGAAACCAATTTGACAATAAATTTCATATTAAAAAAATGTTTTGGTGCTGATCTAGCTGCATTTCAGGGATAAGTTAAGCTCATGGTCTCCATTTTGTTCTTCCATCTTAACTTCTCTCCAAGAATAGGTATTAACTCTTTAAATATTTGGTAGAATTCACCTGTGAAGCCATCTGGCCCTGGACTTTTGTTAGGAATTTTTTATTTCTGACTCAATTTCTTTGCTGGTTATTGGTCTTTTAAAGCTTTCTCTTTCTTCCTGTTTCAGTTTTGGTAGTTTATATGTTTCTAAGAATTTATCCATATCTTCCCTTTTACCCAATTTGTTGACATATAGTTTTTCATAATATTCTCATGTAATTATTTGTATTTCTGTGGTGTTGGTTGTTATTTCTCCTGTCTCATTTGTGATTTTATTTATTTGGGTCCGTTCTCTTTTCTTTTTGATAATGCTGGATAGAGGTTTATCAATTTTATTAATTTTTTTATATGAAATTTATTGACAAATTGGTTTCCATACAACACCCAGTGCTCATCTCAAAAGGTGCCCTCCTCAATACCCATCACCCACCCTCTCCTCCCTCCCACCCCCCATCAACCCCCAGTTTGTTCTCAGTTTTCAACAGTCTCTTATGCTTTGGCTCTCTTGCACTCTAACCTCTTTTATTTTTTTTTCCTTCCCCTCCCCCATGGGTTCCTGTTTAAGTTTCTCAGGATCCACATAAGAGTGAAACCATATGGTATCTGTCTTTCTCTGTATGGCTTATTTCACTTAGCATCACACTCTCCAGTTCCATCCACGTTGCTACAAAAGGCCATATTTCATTTTTTCTCATTGCCACGTAATATTCCATTGTGTATATAAACCACAATTTCTTTATCCATTCATCAGTTGATGGACATTTAGGCTCTTTCCATAATTTGGCTATTGTTGAGAGTGCTGCTATGAACATTGGGGTACAAGTGGCCCTATGCATCAGTGCTCCTGTATCCCTTGGATAAATTCCTAGCAGTGCTATTGCTGGGTCATAGGGTAGGTCTATTTTTAATTTTCTGAGGAACCTCCACACTGCTTTCCAGAGCGGCTGCACCAATTTGCATTCCCACCAACAGTGCAAGAGGGTTCCCGTTTCTCCACATCCTCTCCAGCATCTATAGTCTCCTGATTTGTTCATTTTGGCCACTCTGACTGGCGTGAGGTGATACCTGAGTGTGGTTTTGATTTGTATTTCCCTGATAAGGAGCGACGCTGAACATCTTTTCATGTGCCTGTTGGCCATCCGGATGTCTTCTTTAGAGAAGTGTCTATTCATGTTTTCTGCCCATTTCTTCACTGGGTTATTTGTTTTTCGGGTGTGGAGTTTGGTGAGCTCTTTATAGATTTTGGAGACTAGCCCTTTGTCTGATATGTCATTTGCGAATATCTTTTCCCATTCCGTTGGTTGCCTTTTAGTTTTGTTGGTTGTTTCCTTTGCTGTGCAGAAGCTTTTTATCTTCATAAGGTCCCAGTAATTCACTTTTGCTTTTAATTCCCTTGCCTTTGGGGATGTGTCGAGTAAGAGATTGCTACGGCTGAGGTCAGAGAGGTCTTTTCCTGCTTTCTCCTCTAAGGTTTTGATGGTTTCCTGTCTCACATTTAGGTCCTTTATCCATTTTGAGTTTATTTTTGTGAATGGTGTGAGAAAGTGGTCTAGTTTCAACCTTCTGCATGTTGCTGTCCAGTTCTCCCAGCACCATTTGTTAAAGAGGCTGTCTTTTTTCCATTGGATGTTCTTTCCTGCTTTGTCAAAGAGGAGTTGGCCATACGTTTGTGGGTCTAGTTCTGGGGTTTCTATTCTATTCCATTGGTCTATGTGTCTGTTTTGGTGCCAATACCATGCTGTCTTGATGATGACAGCTTTGTAGTAGAGGCTAAAGTCTGGGATTGTGATGCCTCCTGCTTTGGTCTTCTTCTTCAAAATTCCTTGGGCTATTCGGGGCCTTTTGTGGTTCCATATGAATTTTAGGATTGCTTGTTCTAGTTTCGAGAAGAATGCTGGTGCAATTTTGATTGGGATTGCATTGAATGTGTAGATAGCTTTGGGTAGTATTGACATTTTGACAATATTTATTCTTCCAATCCATGAGCAGGGAATGTCTTTCCATTTCTTTAAATCTTCTTCAATTACCTTCATAAGCTTTCTATAGTTTTCAGCATACAGATCCTTTACATCTTTGGTTAGATTTATTCCTAGGTATTTTATGCTTCTTGGTGCAATTGTGAATGGGATCAATTTCTTTATTTGTCTTTTTGTTGCTTCATTGTTAGTGTATAAGAATGCAACTGATTTCTGCACATTGATTTTGTATCCTGCAACTTTGCTGAATTCATGTATCAGTTCTAGCAGACTTTTGGTGGAGTCTATCGGATTTTCCATGTATAATATCATGTCATCTGCAAAAAGCGAAAGCTTGACTTCATCTTTGCCAATTTTGATGCCTTTGATTTCCTTTTGTTGTCTGATTGCTGATGCTAGAACTTCCAGCACTATGTTAAACAGCAGCGGTGAGAGTGGGCATCCCTGTCGTGTTCCTGATCTCAGGGAAAAAGCTCTCAGTTTTTCCCCGTTGAGGATGATGTTAGCTGTGGGCTTTTCATAAATGGCTTTTGTAATGTTTAAGTATGTTCCTTCTATCCCGACTTTCTCAAGGGTTTTTATTAAGAAAGGTGCTGGATTTTGTCAAAGGCCTTTTCTGCATCGATTGACAGGATCATATGGTTCTTCTCTTTTTTTTTGTTAATGTGATGTATCACGTTGATTGATTTGCGAATGTTGAACCAGCCCTGCATCCCAGGAATGAATCCCACTTGATCATGGTGAATCATTCTTTTTATATGCCGTTGAATTCGATTTGCTAGTATCTTATTGAGAATTTTTGCATCCATATTCATCAGGGATATTGGCCTGTAGTTCTCTTTTTTTACTGGGTCTCTGTCTGGTTTAGGAATCAAAGTAATACTGGCTTCATAGAATGAGTCTGGAAGTTTTCCTTCCCTTTCTATTTCTTGGAATGGCTTGAGAAGGATAGGTATCATCTCTGCTTGAAACGTCTGGTAGAACTCCCCTGGGAAGCCATCTGGTCCTGGACTCTTATTTGTTGGGAGATTTTTGATAACCGATTCAATTTCTTCGCTGGTTATGGGTCTGTTCAAGCTTTCTATTTCCTCCTGATTGAGTTTTGGAAGAGTGTGGGTGTTCAGGAATTTGTCCATTTCTTCCAGGTTGTCCAATTTGTTGGCATATAATTTTTCATAGTATTCCCTGATAATTGTTTGTATCTCTGAGGGATTGGTTGTAATAATTCCATTTTCATTCATGATTTTATCTATTTGGGTCATCTCCCTTTTCTTTTTGAGAAGCCTGGCTAGAGGTTTGTCAATTTTGTTTATTTTTTCAAAAAACCAACTCTTGGTTTCGTTGATCTGCTCTACAGTTTTTTTAGATTCTATATTGTTTATTTCTGCTCTGATCTTTATTATTTCTCTTCTTCTGCTGGGTTTAGGCTGCCTTTGCTGTTCTGCTTCTAGTTCCTTTAGGTGTGCTGTTAGATTTTGTATTTGGGATTTTTCTTGTTTCTTGAGATAGGCCTGGATTGCCATGTATTTTCCTCTCAGGACTGCCTTCGCTGCATCCCAAAGCGTTTGGATTGTTGTATTTTCATTTTCGTTTGTTTCCATATATTTTTTAATTTCTTCTCTAATTGCCTGGTTGACCCACTCATTCGTTAGTAGGGTGTTCTTTAACCTCCATGCTTTTGGAGGTTTTCCAGACTTTTTCCTGTGGTTGATTTCAAGCTTCATAGCATTGTGGTCTGAAAGTAAGCATGGTATAATTTCAATTCTTGTAAACTTATGAAGGGCTGTTTTGTGACCCAGTATATGATCTATCTTGGAGAATGTTCCATGTGCACTCGAGAAGAAAGTATATTCTGTTGCTTTGGGATGCAGAGTTCTAAATAGATCTGTCAAGTCCATCTGATCCAATGTCTCATTCAGGGCCCTTGTTTCTTTATTGACTGTGTGTCTAGATGATCTATCCATTTCTGTAAGTGGGGTGTTAAAGTCCCCTGCAATTACCACATTCTTATCAATAAGGTTGCTTATGTTTATGAGTAATTGTTTTATATATTTGGGGGCTCTGGTATTCGGCGCATAGACATTTATAATTGTTAGCTCTTCCTGATGGATAGACCCTGTAATTATTGTGTAATGCCCTTCTTCATCTCTTGTTACAGCCTTTAATTTAAAGTCTAGAGTTTCTGATATAAGTATGGCTACTCCAGCTTTCTTTTGGCTTCCAGTCGCATGATAAATAGTTCTCCATCCCCTCACTCTCAATCTAAAGGTGTCCTCAGGTCTAAAATGAGTCTCTTGTAGACAGCAAATAGATGGGTCTTGTTTTTTTATCCATTCTGATACCCTATGTCTTTTGGTTGGCGCATTTAATCCATTTACATTCAGTGTTATTATAGAAAGATACGGGTTTAGAGTCATTGTGATGTCTGTATGTTTTATGCTTGTAGTGATGTCTCTGGGACTTTGTCTCACAGGGTCCCCCTTAGGATCTCTTGTGGGGCTGGTTTAGTGGTGACAAATTCCTTCAGTTTTTGTTTGTTTGGGAAGACCTTTATCTCTCCTTCTATTCTAAATGACAGACTTGCTGGATAAAGGATTCTCGGCTGCACATTTTTTCTGTCTAGCACACTGAAGATCTCGTGCCAATTCTTTCTGGCCTGCCAAGTTTCAAAAGAGAGATCAGTCACGAGTCTTATAGGTCTCCCTTTATATGTGAGGGCACGTTTACCCCTTGCTGCTTTCAGAATTTTCTCTTTATCCTTGTATTTTGCCAGTTTCACTATGATATGTCATGCAGAAAATCGATTCAAATTACGTCTGAAGGGAGTTCTCTGTGCCTCTTGGATTTCAATGCTTTTTTCCTTCCCCAGTTCAGGGAAGTTCTCAGCTATAATTTCTTCAGTTACCCCTTCAGCACCTTTCCCTCTCTCTTCCTACTCTGGGATACCAGTTATGCGTATATTATTTCTTTTTAGTGTATCACTTAGTTCTCTGATTTTCCCCTCATACTCCTGGATTTTTTTTATCTCTCTTTCTCTCAGCTTCCTCTTTTTCCATAACTTTATCTTCTAGTTCACCTATTCTCTCCTCTACCTCTTCAAGCCGAGCTGTGGTGGTTTCCATTTTGTTTTGCATTTCGTTTAAACCGCTTTTCAGCTCCTCGTGACTGTTCCTTAGTCCCTTGATCTCTGTAGCAAGAGATTCTCTGCTGTCCTGTATACTGTTTTCAAGCCCAGCGATTAATTTTATGACTATTATTCTAAATTCACTTTCTGTTATATTATTTAAATCCTTTTTGATCAGTTCATTAGCTGTTGTTATTTCCTGGAGATTCTTCTGAGGGGAATTCTTCCGCTTGGTCATTTTGGATAGTCCCTGGCGTGGTGAGGACCTGCAGGGCACTTCCCCTGTGCTGTGGTGTATAACTGGAGTTGGTGGGCGGGGCCGCAGTCAGACCTGATGTCTGCCCCCAGCCCACCGCTGGGGCCACAGTCAGACTGGTGTGTGCCTTCTCTTCCCCTCTCCTAGGGGCGGGATTCACTGTGGGGTGGCGTGCCCCGTCTGGGCTACTTGCACACTGCCAGGCTTGTGATGCTGGGGATCTGGCGTATTAGCTGGGGTGGGTAGGCAAGGTGCACAGGGGCAGGAGGGGCAGGCTTAGCTCGCTTCTCCTTAGGTGATCCACTTCAGGAGGGGCCCTGTGGCAGTGGGAGTGAGTCAGATCCGCTGCTGGAGGGGTGGCTCCGCAGAAGCGCAGAGTTGGGTGTTTGCGAGGAGCCAGCAATTTCCCTGGCAGGAAGTAGTTCCCTTTGGGATTTTGGCTGGGGGATGGGCGGGGGTGATGGCGCTGGTGAGCACCTTTGTTCCCCACCAAACTGAGCTCTGTCGTCAGGGGGCTCAGCAGCTCTCCCTCCCTTTGTCCTCCAGCCTTCCCGCTTTCCGAGCAGAGCTGTTAACTTATGACCTCCCAGACGCTAAGTCGCGCTTGTTGTGGGAACACATTCCTCAGTCCCCTCCGCTTTTGCAAGCCAGACTCGGGGGCTCTGCTTGGCCGGCGAGCCGCCCCTCCGCCCCGGCTCCCTCCCGCCAGTCCGTGGAGCGCGCACCGCCTCGCCGCCCTTCCTACCCTCTTCCGTGGGCCTCTCGTCTGCGCTTGGCTCCGGCGACTCCGTTCTGCTAATCCTCTGGCGGTTTTCTGGGTTATTTAGGCAAGTGTAGGTGGAATCTAAGTGATCAGCAGGACGCGCGGTGAGCCCAGCGTCCTCCTACACCGCCATCTTCCCTCTCTCCTCGCCAAAATAATTTCTCCAGAGTATTAACAGGCGTTATCTACCCAAGGAATGGAACAAATAGGAAGTTCAGGTTCTAAGGAGCTGCGTTGTTTGTGCCAGTGGGCCCACGCTAGCTCTTTATTAATTGCACCACCTGGGATGCTGATAGCGAACTGAGCTTTGGAACATTTCAGGCCTGGCATGGAATGCAGTTTTTACACAAGCTGCCACAGGGCACTGCTCTCCATGTGCTTTCTTTCCTGACCACTCTTCAATTAAGAAATGTGTTATTCCCTTTCAGCCGGAAAATTCTGTGATTTCTTGTCTTGTGGTTCAGAAATCCGATTTCACAGCTTATCTTCCGTTAGATGAAAGTGTTTACGGTGTGTCTGGAACTGGAGTAAGTTCCTGCCGGTGCCCAAGAGCAGGGGCCTCCTCTCTCCTCTCATTAATTTGCTGATGCCTAACTGCACTGATGCAGCGGTGAGATACTGGGGAGAGCTCAATATATGTTAATTTATCTAATTCTTCAATGACTGCAAAACTTCCATTGTCTAGTTTTACTGCAGTTCACATGAGCAAGTACATTACTGGACACATAAGTACTTTTGAATTCTTACAACTGTTGTGTATATACAGCAGTCTACTTGGATGAATATACCTTTAGGATGAATTCCAGAAGGGAGATTTCTGGGAAAGAATGCTTAGTGTATTACTAATTGTAATATGTTGAGAGTATCAGGAGTTTCTCATGAATCTTTATTTTAAAAAAAAATTTTTTTTCAACGTTTATTTATTTTTGGGACAGAGAGAGACAGAGCATGAACGGGGGAGGGGCAGAGAGAGAGGGAGACATAGAATCAAAAACAGGCTCCAGGCTCTGAGCCATCAGCCCAGAGCCTGATGCGGGGCTCGAACTCACGGACCGCGAGATTATGACCTGGCTGAAGTTGGACGCTTAACCGACTGCGCCACCCAGGCGCCCCTGTCATGAATCTTTAAACCTGCTTCCTTTCCCTCATCTAAGGAGGTGGGGATGGGTTACATAAGCTGTTGGGGATCAACACAAACACCCCTCATACATCCTAGCTGCACCTTCTATTGCTCTCTTTCTCTCTCTCTCCAAGGCTAGCTGTTTGGGTTTCTCCCAACTGCACATTAGGGTGGTGGTTGTGGGCAGTAACTCCCAGGTCTGGCCCATATTCAGACCACCAGGGGCAGTACCCTAGGCCAGAAGAAGGCCAGACAGGGAAGAACAGACCACTCCCCACCACCATTATCTCCCTCTGAAGTACACACTTGTGGTCAGTGTGTGACCCTGAATCTTTCCTTCCTCCAGGTATTGGAAACAGGCTGGGTCATCATCCCACTCACTGTACCACCATAGGTGGCACCTCATCACAGCTTCATCATGGCTTTGTGTCTGTACATCCTGCTCACAGCTGACCCAGGTAGCATATACCACATTTCTCCTATTGGGTTTCTGGACTGTCTGAACAGGGCTCACATTTGGCCCATGCACCCCCTCAGCCTTGGCCTGGGGTTGGACCTTGACACCTGCTCCACTCCAGACTGGGCACAGTTGCTAGTCCCCACTCTTGATTATCATCTCCAACAATGGTAAATGGGTGGACAAAAAGTCTCTTTTCCCTCTGCTATGGTGAGGGAAGGGAGGAGAGGGACAGGAAGGGCAGAAAGGGATGCCTTGTGTTTCCTCTCAGTGGTCCTAGTGACAATGCTATTACTTCCAGATGTTAATTCTACCCAGAATTAAGATGACCTCATGCTGGGATTTAAATAATAATGACAAGACAGTGGGACTGAGCAATTCTTAGTGGCTGAATTATTTTTAAGGAGCATATATTACTTGTGCTATAAAACAAATAAAATGAAATGATATCTACAGTCTTCACAATGACACAAAGGTTTGGGAGTACCTAATTGTCCGTGGTCATAGTGGTTACTCTGTGCTAATGCTGCCTGAGGATGAGGTTACCCAGAAGGCTTGTGGCACTGAGAAAATTGGATTTTTTTTCAGTTTAGACTCTAACCTCTCACACGGACAGGACCCCATCTTCCCAGTGTCCTGAAGAAACTTGATCCTACCCAGAGAACACAGGTGCTGCCAACAGACAAAGCACCAAGGTCAGGGAGACAGCTGGGCAGCAGATAACCTGTCCAAGAGATAACAGGAAATGACTAAGAGCCAATAAAAGAGCTCACCTGAGGAGAAACATGAGCCTGAGGTCAGATCCCACAGTTTATGCTGATTGAAGAGTATGAGACCTCAGTCCTTATCGATAAATCTTTATTTCATACACATAAAGATCTGAATTGTAGGAACAGTTCCTGATTAGATATTAAAAGTGGTTTATTCCTAATTCCCTTACTGATCAAAGAAGAATTACATGTTCTTTACACTTGACTCTAAATTGCCTCTATATCTTGTTTGTATGAGACAGGGAGGGTGAGAGAAAGGGAGTGAGGGAAAAAGAGAGGGAGGGATGTGCTAATTCTACTTCTGCCACAGGACATCTTTCTAACTCTCAAAGAACCTGTGCTTCTCTAAAGGTAACCTGCAGGGTCTGGGAATGCAAGACAGCAAGGGTTTCTGGTTGGGGGTGGAGGTAGGGCAAGGCAAGGTCAAATTCCTTTCTGTCTTATAGGTACTTACCTTTATTTGCTAAAATCAGGGGCAATAGTCCGCTGTCCACCCCCTTCTCTCCCCTACCCTCGCTCTTTCCCTGACAGTGGAGGACCAGTCCACCTAGGTGATGGTGAAGCCTTTGGAGGCTCACCAGATGCAGGAGACCTATAACCCTGAGGACTGTATTTTATATGCTGTGTTACGCTTGGAGTAACCCTGTGTCTTTGTAGTCCTGGAATGTGCTGGCTTGTTTTCCAGGGACACAAAGCATATTTACTGTCTGACAGGAGGAAGAGGTGAACTTTTCTAAAGTCTCCCTCTTCTTTTGGGATCATGCTGGACATACACAGTGCTACATAACCAGCTGTTTCAAGTTTATAACTCAATGTGAGCAGCACAACTATGACAGCAAACATTATTCAGCATTGGTTTGTGATGGGCGGCCACATTTCATTTTCAAATGTGTTGCAGTTTACTTATATAGTAAGTCCGTGACCATTCTTTTATAAATTAAGCTGCTTTGGAAATCCCATGTATCTAAATCTTTGTTCACATCCAAGACAGTTTCCCTTTTTTTTGAGGGGGGGGGAAGTGAGCAAGGGGCAGGGAGAGAGAGAGAGAGAGAGAGAGAGAGAGAGAGAGAGAGAAGTGGGGCTCACTTCGAGCAGGGCTTGAGCTCACACGATGGGGGGGCTCTAATTCACAAAGCATGAGATCATGACCTGAGCTGAAGTCAGATGTTTAACACAGGCTCCCCCAAGACAGTTTCCTTAACATAAAGTTTTAGAAGTAGAAGTTTTGGGTTACAGAATGTATGCAAGTTTTAAAGCTTATATATTTGAATTTATCAGTCCTTTTCTTTATATTTCTCTGGATTCCTTTCATGCTTGAAATGGCTTTGTAGACTTTCAGAGCCTAAAAGCTCTCACACATCTCTAAGGAGACTAAAGACTCTTGAGGGCAACTGGGGCAGCTGCACTGAGAAGAAAACTTGAAGGGCCAACTGGCAGGTGAAATGCAGGGCTGGGAACAGTCCTAGACAGAAGGACTGAAAGATTTTGGGGGTGGAGAAGGGAAGGACAGGTCTTCCAGGACTAGGAAACAATTTCCTGCTTCAGGCATGGCAGAATCTCTGCTTGGATGGGGAAGGCTGGATCTACAGCCTATTCGATATATACATCACTGTGCATACACACAGGTGTTACTACACATATGTCCAAATCTTGGGATTGGCTGGTGAAGTTGACCCCACAGAGGTTGTGTTTGGGTGGCAACAGAAGATGGTATCTAACCATTTTCATTCCCTTTCTGATTCTCCAGCAGGCTCCCTGCTGTCTCTCAGCAACTGTAAGTGTGAATAGATGTGAATGCTTGAATGTGAGAGGGAGCCAGCAGGACTCAGATGGGTTTAGGTGGTGAGATCTGTGTCCTCTGGGGAGGAAGTTCCTTAAGGCCATCACATCTTTCTCCTCACAGGACTTGTGGCTGCCACAGCCCTTGTTGTGGTGGGGGCAGGACAAGGGAGGATGGTGGACTACAAAGGGCTCAGATGAAAATGGGGTGAGTCTTGGGGATGTTATTTGAAGTATCTGGATGCCAGAGACACCAGGTACTTTTGACAAAGTGCAGATTCAGGAATCCTCAGTGGGGTCAAGGATGAAGGAATGAGAAAGCCCCGCCCACACAGCATGCGCTGGATGCAGTGCGCATGCCCAGTGCCCAGCATTTTCCCATCAGCCACTGACTTGGGTTGTGTGTAAAGCGTTCCGTGTGCAGCACTGTGCGGATCGCGTCCTATCATCTGGATTCTTTCTCACTAAGATTCACTTGGTACGTCTTTTACCAATTGGTAGGCAGATGAGTCTGCCCAGAAGTTTAAGTGTGAGTGTGAGGAGGGAGCCAGTGGGCTTTCGGTGGGTCAGGGCCATGTAGTTCCTGGCCTCTGAGGAGGAAGGTCCTTGAGGTCTTTGCCCTCATAGACATTGCGGCTGCCATAGCTCATGTCACAGTGGCGGGGCCAGAACAAGTGAGGACGGTGGGCTGTGGAGGGGAGGGGGTCGCATGAAGAGGGGGCAGGGCTTGGGGCAAATTATGAGGTATCTGGGTCCTAGAGGCACCAGGAACTGACAAAGGGTGGATTTGGGAATTGTGGGTGTGGGCGTGATGAAGGGTGCAGAAGTCATAACCACGTGGTACATGCGAAGGCAGTGCGCATGTCCAATGCTGTGCACCTTTCCAGCCGTTATTGGTATGGAACGTGTGCAGTGTGTTCTGAGTGCTGAGCTGTTGGGGTCGTGTCCTACCACCTGGAGTCTTTCTCTCGTGAGACTTGATCGGTCTCCCAGGAGCTTAAATGTGAGTGAGTGAGGAAAGAGCCAGCGGGCTTCAGGCAGGTCAGGGTGGCCGTTTCTTGTCGCTGAGGAGGAAGGTCACCTTTCTCTTTACAGGTGTTGTGGCTGCCGTGGCTTTTTTCTTTGTTAGAGGGGGGCTGAGACAAGGGAGGGCAATGGGCGGGTGAGAAAGGGGGTCAGATGAAGATGGGGCGAGTCTTGATGATGTTATTTGAGGTATCGGTCTTGGAGGCGCCAGGAACTGCCGACGGAGGGCAGATTTGGGGAATTTTTGGTGAAGCCCCAGTGAGGGGCAGGGAAGCCCTTCCCATGTGGCTTGCAGGATGCAGTGCACATGCCCACTGCCCAGAACTTTCTCCTTGGTGGTTGGCGTGACAGCATGTGCAGCGTGTTCTGGGTGCTGAGCTGAGCATGTCGAGGCTTACCATGTAGATTTTTTCTCGCTGAGAATCAGTAGGTCTGCAGATTAGTCCGCCCAGGAATTTAAGTTTGAGTGAATGTGAAGAGGTTGCTATTTGCCTTTAGGTGGGTAAGGGCAGTGTGGTTCCTGGCCTCCGGTGAGTAAGTCCATGAAGTCATCGTCATCCTCACAGGTATGGCCCACCATAGCCCATGTCGTGGTGGTGGGGCTGGGAAAGGGAGAGTGCCAGATGAAAATGGAGTTGTCTAAGGGGTGCTATTGGAGGCATCTGAGTCCTGGGGGCACCTGAAACTGCCGACAGAGCATGGAATTGAGAATGGTCCGTGGAGAGTTAGACAAGACTGTATATTACAAAATCTCTTCATAGTGGAGAGTCCAGTTGTGAAATGAAATCTTTTTAGGAAAGTTGTATGTTTTTTCAAGTACTTGAAGGTCCGTTGTCTGCCAAATTGCTGTGAAACAAAGGTTTTGCAAATAGCCTCATTTGATGTGATTGGAAAATAGGCAGTTGTTATGAGTTCAAAATTTATTTTGGAAATCTCAACAAATGTAAAAAAGAATTTATAATTAGCAGTTGGCCATAAAAATATTTCAGTATAATTATTACTTTATTACATTCTTCAATGATTTTTTCTTTTTTATTTATTATTATTTTTTAATTTAAATTCAAGTTCATTAGCATACAGTATAGTCTTAGTTTCAGGAGTAGAACCCAGTGACTCATCTCTTACATATGACACCTAGTGCTCATCCCTAAAAGTACCCTCCTTAATGCCCCTCACCCATTTAACCCATCCTTCCCCACCTCCCCTCCAGCACCCCTCAGTTTGTTCTCTATTTAAGAGTCTCTTATGGTTTGCTTCCCTCTCCCTCTCTGTTTTTATCTTATTTTTTCTTCTCTTCCCCTGTGTTCATCTGTTGTTTCTTAAATTCCACATATGAGTGAAATCCTATGACATTTGTCTTTCTCGAACTGACTGTTTTCGCTTAGCATAATACACTCTAGTTCAATCCATGTTATTGCAAAAAATAGTTTCATTCTTTTTGATTGCTGAGTAGTATTCCATTGTATATACATGCACCCCAATGTTTATAGCAGTGCTATCAACAATAGCCAAATTATGGAAAGAGCCCAAATGTGCATCAGCTGATGAATGGATAAAGAAGATGTGTATATTTAACGATTTTCTAATTTCAATGTGAAATATGAGTGCACGAGTAAGATCAAGATCTAGAGGAAAGGGAGATGGAAAAAAGTCTTCTAAGCAGGAAGAACCTGTGGTTGTGAGTGCTTTCATGTTTTACTTCTATTGGCAGAAATAATTTTTTAAGGAAAAACTATCAAAAAAAGTTGTTGAACCAGTATAGTATGTTGTTTAAAGGACTTTCTTGCTTAAAATGGATGAAAAATGAATCCAGGAAAGAAACATTGAGGAAAAAGACTTACATTCTGGTGTTGCCTGGATGTGTAAATTGATAGGAGCCCAGGAATCCTCTCTATGACTTCCCTATTGTGCTTATGAATAAACAAACAACACACATCTCAGAAAAGATTAAAAAGGTTTCCAGAATTATTAGTCCTTGCAGATAACTCCTTGGAGTATTTTCTATATATAAAGAGTAATTTTATTGAATACTTTCAGAGAAGAGTATAGGAAAAACTTCAGATTTGTGATTGACTACCTCCATGTAGTATGTGTATTTGTGCCTTCTGTCATTATAGTATTAATATCAATACTCTTTATTTGCACCTATCCTCCCCTAAGGCTAAACAACCAGGTGAAAAAACATCACAGCAAAAGGAACTACCAACTGAGAATCCAGATATTGAGATTGGGCAAATGAAAGAAGGAGCACCTGTGGCTCAAGGTGAAGAGGGGATGAAGAAACATGTTGTATTTCATTTATGATGTTATATTAGTAATAGGAATAGATAAAGGGTTCCTTGAAAATTGGCTGGAAACCTGTTTGGTAAGGGAAAGGTATAGTTTGCAGCTGACTGCAGTCCTTCTCTGTGATAAGTTTTCTTTCTTTCAGCATTTTACCATCCCATATTTTAAATTATTTGGCATGCTTGGAAAGTACAATTCTTGCCAATGCTCTATATTAGCAAAGCAAGGAAACAACATTAAATTTAGACAGAATTATACACTATGTCACTAGTTAAAGTTGGCCTTTTTTGAATGCTGTTTTCTGGGATTCTTAAGTCGTAGCATCAAATGTTTAAGCAGACCTAGATACACTTTGGCTAACTCTTAGATTGTAATTTTTAAAAATCATAATACAGAGAAACAAAAATGTGAAAGACTTTCCTAGTTTCTGTTAAAGTCTTCAATATTTTTGTCTTCCTGAACCATAATCTAGTTGTCATATATTCCTTTTTTAAAAACTTTTTTACTTAGAAAAGATTTAAAGCTTACAGAAAAGTTACAAGAAAAGTACAGTGTACTTTTGATAGGAGCCTCAGACACCTTGATCCACGCATTGCTATGCTAACCTTGTGCCACATATCACCCTTCCTTAGATAATAATACACATATTATTATTGTTAAACCACTTGAGATTAAATTTCAACTCTGTACTCTCAGAGTAATTCATTATCTGTTTCCTTGAAACAAGGATATTGTTTTACATAACCCCAGTACAATGATCAGATTGAGGAACTTTAACGTTAAGAAAAAATTATTATCTAATATGTGGTCTGTTGCCTAGTAATGTCCAGTTTTGTCAGCTGGCTTAGTAATATCCTTTATACCATTATTTTTTCCTGATCCAGGATCCAACCCAAAACCACCCATTGTATTTAGTTGTCACTTCTCTTTCGACTCCTTTATCCTAGAAGTGTACTTCAGTCTTTCTTTGTCTTTCCTGATTGACAATTTCTGGAGTCCAGGCCATTTGTTTTGTAAAATGTTCTTCAGGTTGGGTTTCTCTCATCTTTTTATTTGTGATGACTTTTTTTCACTCATTTATTGGGGCCTGCTTGGTGGCAGGTCATGTACTCGATGCTGAAGATAAAAATATAAATGAGAGAATGATTTCTGTCTTGTACTCACAATCTTGTCAGAAATTCAGGTAAACAAATGGCTGATCTAGTGGAATAAGTGCAATAATATAAGTGTATATAGGTTACAAAGGTGATAACTAAGTTGTCTTAAACAGTTTTGGAAAAAGAAACACTTCATAGAGGAGGTAATATATAAGAAACATAACTCCCATTTTCTAGCAGAAAAACTTTTTAATGCTTACTGCATTCTTATACATCATACTTTTTACACTACTGACTTACAGAGCTTTATTTAATAATATTAATTTATGGTTTGCTGCTTACATTAATAATTCTGTTTATTTATATAAGAACCTGAACTGGAAAGTGAAACCCAGGGAATGGGTCTGGAAAAGACTGGAGCTGAGCATGTAGATTGCCCTGAGGTGACAAAGGAAGACTCCACCTAATCCAGCACCTGCTAAAATTCCAGAAGCATGTAAGTTCTCCATTAACAATGCCAGTCATGGGGTTGTTCTTTTCTACAATATTATTATACCTTTGTAACAAATCACGAACACAAAGATTATTTGAAAAGTAGCTTAGACACCAAATGCTTGATTCAGAGACAGTATCAGAAGGAAAAAATGAGTTAACTCAAAGGCATGTTGTTGAATTATAAAACATGGAAGTATTATTACTTTGGAATAGAAGTCCTTTGAAACCTAATGCAAGTGGTCATATACTTACATAAATTATTTAACATACCCCAGTACCAAATGGATATCTAAACAACACAGTAGTATTGATTTTCGTTTAATTTGCCTGAACTATTTCTCAACAATCACTGTATCTTTTAGACACCAAAAAATGATATGGATCTCTTTGTTTTGGCTTTTATAGGTTGACTTATTTGTTTTTTAAATAGTGAGCAAGGCTAAGAAATGGTAATATTTGCCTGCATCTTGTAATGTCATCTATGATGGTAGTGGCTTATAACTAGTGTGACTGTGTAATTTTTATCATCCAAACCAGGACACTCTTGAGAGTTTAAAGGCGTGCTGTTGACTGCTTACACCAGGACAATAGGTGCCAATGAAACAAATGGTCACTTTACTATAAATAGACCATAGAAAAGTTGAACTGAATCAATGAAATATTTTTTTAAATGTTTTTTTTCAACGTTTATTTATTTTTGGGACAGAGAGAGACAGAGCATGAACGGGGGAGGGGCAGAGAGAGAGGGAGACACAGAATCGGAAACAGGCTCCAGGCTCTGAGCCATCAGCCCAGAGCCCGACGCGGGGCTCGAACTCACGGACCGCGAGATCGTGACCTGGCTGAAGTCGGGCGCTTAACCGACTGCGCCACCCAGGCGCCCCTCAATGAAATATTTTTGCACAAAAGAGACAAACCAAATGGAATAATGTTTTTGCTTTCTCTTTAGTTAAAATGGTTCCAAGCATGACATCATTATTTTAATTTTTAATTATTTTTAAAGGTTTTTATTTCTTTTTGAGTGGGGGGAGGGGCAGAGAGAGAAGGGGACAGAGGATCCAAAGCAGGCTGCATGCTGACAGCAGAGAGCTCGATGCTGGGCTCGAACTCATGAACCACGAGATCATGACCTGAGCTGAAGGTAGATGCTTAACCCACTGAGCCACCCACATGTCCCAGTGACATTATTATTTTAGCTAATACAGATAATTAGAAGACTATTTCAAATGAATGAATTTCAGTGATACTGGGTTTACTTGCTTGTTTGCTTCTTGGAGTTTCTGCTTGGTTGATTTTATTTTAATTGAAATCAGACAGCTTTTTCTCACTACCTAAAATTATCTTTAAATAAGCTAGTGGGATTTGATCTGTTCTGGGTTTGAGAAATCTGTGTTTCTTCATACCATCAAAAAGAGTGATGTATTTAAAAAGTTGATGCTTATATGCCTGAAAATGTACATTAGTGTAGAGGTCTGTGCCATGATTAAGGTTCTGGTTTTAGTTTCATCTTATAAAACCAAAGCTGTAGTGTCCTTTATGTACCTTTATTCTTGTCTAAGTAAAGTTCTGCTAAGTGATGTACCCAATTCTTACGTTTATGTTTTAGGTGATGAACAGTCATATGTTCAAAAGAAGACAAGCTGAAGCCATACATATGCTTTGTTATGTTGATAATTTGGCTTAAGTTCTCTCAATAAAGCCTTAATAAAATTTTCTCAGAAGAAGTCATGCATATCTTTTGTTAAATCTGTTTCTAGGAATGTGACGCTATTATAAGTGGTATCTTAAAAAAACTCTTTATTCTATTTAGAGCTGGTCTATAGAAGTGCTGTTTATTCTTGTATAATGATTTTGTCTGGCAACTTTGCTAAACTTATTCTAATAGTGTATCTCTACATCCTTTTGGATTTTCTACATACACAGTCATACCACATGCAAATAATGACGGTATTGTTTCTTTTTGAATCTTTCTACCTTGTAGTTCTTGTCCTTACCTTATGACATTAGCCACATCCTTTTAAGTTGGATAGAAGTGATGATAATAGACATCCTTGTGTATCCCTGATCTATTCAACATTTCACTGTGATGTATGCTATAGATTTTTTATTTTTTTATTTTTTTAAAGTTTATTTATTTATTTTGAGAGAGACAGAGCATGAGCAGGAGACGGGCAGAGAAGGAGAGAGAGAATCCCAAGCAGGCTCCGCACAGCTGTGCAGAGCCCAACATGGGGCTAGATCTCACAAACTGAGATTGTGACCTGAGCCAAAATCAAGAGTTGGACACTTAACTGACTGAGCCATCCAGGTGCCCTATTTTTTTTAAAGTACTATCGATTTTTAAAAATTAGATCTCTTCTGTTAGATTAAGGAAGTTTCTTTTTATTCCTAGTTTGCTAAGAGTACTTACCATGAATGTTTGTTGAATGTTATTATCACACACTTACTCTACATCTACTGAGGTGATCTTATGAGGTTTTTCCATTAATCTGTTAATGTGGTATTCCTAGACTAAACACAGTTTGAGTCATGATATATTCTCCTTTTTATGTATTGTTGTATTCCTCTTTCTGATGTTTTGTTTAGGATGTTTGTATCTTTGTTCACAAGTGAGATTGGCCCATACGTTTTTTTATGTACTCTCTATCTTGGGCTTTGATATTTTCTTATTCTGGCTTCAAAAATGAGTTGAGGTATATATCCGCTTTTTCTGTTTTCTGATAGAGTTCATCTGACTTTGGAATTATTTCTTAAATGTTTGATAGAATTTGTTAGTGAAGCCATCTGGGCTTGGAGTTCATTTTTTAGGAAAGTTTAAAATTAATGATTTAATATTTTCTATTCTCTAGTCAGTTTGGGTAAGTTTTATTTTTATAGAGCTTTGGCCATGTTACCTAAATTTTCATTACAGAGTTGTCCATAATATTCTCTCATTATTCTCTTAATGTCTGCAGGATCTGTGATACTGACATTTTAATTCTTAGTACTGATAATTTGTGCCTTCCCTCTTGCATTATTAACCAGTCTCACTGGAAGTTTACCACCATTATTAGTTTTTAAAAAATAAACCAACTTTTGACTATGCTGATCCTATTCTATTTTTGTTTTATATTTTGTTAATTTTATCTCTCACTTTTATTATTTTTCTTCTTTCTCTGTTTAATTTGCTCTTCTTTTTCTACCTCCTTAAAATAAATGTTTAGCTCACTAATTTTTAGCCTTTAAAAACATTTTTTTAACGTTTATTTGTTGTTGAGAGACAGAGTGCTAGCAGGGGAGGGAGACACAGAATCTGAAGCAGGCTCCAAGCTCCCAGCTGTCAACACAGCCCCAACGCAGGGCTTGAACACATGAACCACAAGATCATGACCTGAGCTGAAGTTGGACACTTAACCAACTGAGCCACCCAGGCTCCCCTAGCCTTTTTAATATACACTTTTAAATGATAACATTTTCTAAATAGGGCTTTTGTTTCATCTCAAGTTTTGATATATAGTATTTTTGTTATTCAACTTAGCATATTTTCTTATTCTCATTCTGATTTCTTTGAACTATGGACTACTTTTAAGTGTATTCCTTAACCTTTAAACATTTGAACATTTTCTTTTTGTTATGCAGCACAAGTAACTGATACAGCTATTTATAAGAGACACAGCTAAAACATAAGAATTCAGAAAATTTGAAAGTAAAAGTATGGGCAAAAGATATTCTGCACAAAATAGCTAAAATAAGCTTTCAGATAAATAAGCATTACTACAAAATAAGGGATATTTCATGTAGAAAAATTCAATTCATCAGGAATATTTAACAATTTTTTTAATTTTTTAAGGAATATTTAACAATTTTAAATATGAACCTAATAGCATCTCTTCAGAGCATAATGGAAAAATTGGTAGAACCCCAAGGAGAAATCAGTAGAAGAGAAAACAGACAAAAATCAGTAAGGAGTGATATGAAAGATTTGCACATCGTGATTAACAAATTTTACCTAATGGAAATATATAGAACTCTGTACTCAATAACGGAATACATATTCTTTTCAGTGTAATTATTCAGTCAGAGGCTTTACACTGTATATTTAAATTCTTAGAAATTTGTCATGTTTTACAGCCCAGAATATGGTCAATTTTTGTAAAAATTACATATGTGCTTGAAAAGAATGTGTATTCACTTGCTGAATGTAGGTGATGTGCACTGCCTAACTTTGTGTTCCTGTCCTCCATTTATTTTAGTGCTGTGGTCCCCTTGTCCTGACAAGGCAAGGACCCTTGGGCAGTGGCTCAAGTTCTGTTGCCTTCCTCAGCATCCACGTGGCCTATAGGAAACTATATTCATTCTTGCCATGCCATATAGTGGTAGTAGAGCATGTCCCTATGCTGTGATTTCTTTTCTCCCAGCTCTCCTAGGCTGCTCTACAAGACTTTCTCTTTGAAATTTCTCCAGGCAAAAACCAAGCATCAGTCTCCAGGGGATATATTTCAGGCTCTAAAACTTGGTCGTCAGACTCCATTCTGGTTGCAGCACTAGGATGGGTCTGTGACTTCCTATAGCTCAGAGCATACAGCTGGTGAGATGCTAGTCTTCCTTTCTTAAACATATTCTAAATGTCTTTTAATGGTTCTCTTAAATCTCAATTCATTTGATTTTAAATGAGGTGGGTAACATAACCTCCCCTCCAACTCAGAGTAGGGAAGATTTATTTCATACCAGCCCCCAGTAGGTTGACATCTTGCAACTTAGGTATTTTATTTTCAACAGACTCTTTAAGGGACTTTCAAACTTCTACTAATCCTGTCATTATGTAGACTGCTTAGACTAGCAGAATGAGGAAATACATTATTCTCATCTCTTTAAAATGTGAGGTAACTTATTGCCTATTGTCCTGTTGTCAGTAGGCATTTGGATATAATGAATTTAAGAGAGAGGTATAAATTTGAAATTCATTAAGGATATAGATAGCATTTGAAGCCATGGGCTCACAGGAACTCATCTAGGGAGAGATTATATACAGAGAAGAGAGCCACAGGCAGAGTCCTGGGGCTTTCCACATAAGGAAGAGCCTATAAAAGGATGAAGAAAAAGGACCACCAGAGAAGTAGGAAGAAACTAGGTGAGTTGTGGTATCAAGAACATGTAAAGGAAATGAAGTATTGAAAGAAATAATAAGCAGTCAACAATTTAAAATGATGGTGAGGGGTCATGCAAAGAGGCTATAAGAAATTCTTAATCTGGCAAGATAGGTGTCACCAGAGACTTTGATAAGATCCACTTGCTCAGGAGGAGAAAAGCCTAATTGAAGAAGATCAAGGTGAAATGGGAGGTGAGCAAGTAGAGGTGGTGATTATAGAAAATGTTTTTTGACGGGGCGCCTGGGTGGCGCAGTCGGTTAAGCGTCCGACTTCAGCCAGGTCACGATCTCGCGGTCCGGGAGTTCGAGCCCCGCGTCAGGCTCTGGGCTGATGGCTCAGAGCCTGGAGCCTGTTTCCGATTCTGTGTCTCCCTCTCTCTGCCCCTCCCCCGTTCATGCTCTGTCTCTCTCTGTCCCAAAAATAAACGTTGAAAAAAAATTAAAAAAAAAAAAAGAAAATGTTTTTTGAGGAGTTTCAATGCATGAAAGAGGGAAATGGAAATTTAGCTAAGAGGCTGGCATGAGGTCAAGGAAGGGGGGATTATTTTTTGATTGATATTAAAGCATGTTTGTGTGCTGGTGAGAATGGCATAGGAGAGGATGGAACACCTTAGTAAGGCCATAGGGATGGGATCTGAACACAAATGGAGGGGTTGGCTTTGGATATGAACAGGGAGACATTTCCACAATAACGTGGAAAGGCTAATATTGGAGGGCTCAAGGAGAAATTTCTATCTGAGTAGAAGAAGAGGTAAGATTAGAAAGCAGAGAGGGGGAACCCTCTTGCACTGTTGGTGGGAATGCAAACTGGTGCAGCCACTCTGGAAAACAGTGTGGAGTTTCCTCAAAAAATTAAAAATAGACCTACCCTATGACCCAGCAATAGCACTGCTAGGAATTTACCCAAGGGATGCAGGAGTACTGATGCATAGGGGCATTTGTACCCCAATGTTTATAGCAACACTCTCAACAATAGCCAAATTATGGAAAGAGCCTAAATGTCCATCAACTGATGAATGGATAAAGAAATTGTGGTTTATATACACAATGGAGTACTACATGGCAATGAGAAATAACGAAATATGGCCCTTTGTAGCAACGTGGATGGAACGGGAGAGTGGGATGCTAAGTGAAATAAGCCATACAGAGAAAGACAGACACCTTATGTCTTCACTCTTATGTGGATCCTGAGAAACTTAACAGAAACCCATGGGGGAGGGGAAGGAAAAAAAAAAGAGGTTAGAGTGGAAGAGAGCCAAAGCATAAGAGACTCTTAAAAACTGAGAACAAACTGAGGGTTGATGGGGAGTGGGAGGGAGGGGAGGGTGGGTGATGGGAATTGAGGAGGGCACCTTTTGGGATGAGCACTGGGTGTTGTATGGAAACCAGTTTGACAATAAACTTCATATATTGAAAAAAAATGATAAAAAGAAAGCAGAGAGGGAATTTCTACTTTTCCCTTTATACCTTTCTATGATTTTTCAATTTTGACCACGACTATATCTTTTTGTAAAATGATAAAGATCTGTTACTAGATTGGAAAAGCTTATTTATTTATTTATTTGAAAGAGAGAGAGATTTTGCACATGTGATCAGAGGAGAGGGAGAGTGAGAGAGAGAGACTCTGAAGCAGGCTCCATGCCCAGTGCAGAGCCCCACGTGGGGCTCCCTTGAGATCATGACCTGAACGGAAATCAAGACTTGGATGATTAACCAACTGAGCCACCCAGGCACCCCTGAAAAACTATTTTTAAAGAGAAGCTTGTGGTTACTTACTTTGCAACCATCTTGTGTTCAGGGGTACACACAGTAGGAGCCCCTAGTAGGAGAAACAGTAGCTCTTATTTGCTTCCCTTCCTTGGCCAAGGTGCAACTAGGCCTGAGGAACAGATAATGGAGACATTCTGCCAGGGCCACATTAAGATCCTTAGAGGGTCTGTCTGAGCCCTGAAAAGACTATGGAGTGTCCTCCTTCCCATTTTCCATATGTATTTTGTGATAAAAATTGATGGTAAAATGTTTATATTTTCCCATGATACAATGTTTCTTTGAATATCAAATACAAGTATCAAAATGTTTCTAATGATCTCTTTCTCATTGTGGGGGTGGTGGGGCTTCCCTGCTGGTGACCTAAGTAAGCACTGGCTTAGTTGGCCTTTAGGATAACCTAGTACTGATTCCAGTCCTTCCTTGAGGTGTTTTTCCCTCCCAGTCCATCACCTGGTACTGGATTGCGGTAGATGTGAGGAAATCTAGTACAACTTGGACACTATATTCAGTTTCCATGCCTGTCATCTGGGGGCAGGAGAGAGGTGCCAGCTGGATGGGAAGGGCCCCCTAAACTAAGTACCTCATGACAGCAGGGAAACAGTTTGAGTGTTTCATTGCAGGACACAAGGGCAGGGATTTATTGGAAGGATGCTGGGGTGCTTCAAGGAATTGAAGCAAGAGTTGGCTTAGGAAGATTAGGCACCAGAGCAGCTCTGAGGGCCTCAGCTGTAGTGGTTTTTTCCCCTCTTGCCATCGTGTCTGGTGTGTGGAAAAAACCCCAGAGCATGGACAATATGGCACCCCCTTGTCTGTCTACTTCACATGAGGGGGGTTAACTCTCCCTGTACCCTGGGAGAGCCAGCACAGAGGCAACCTGATGGGAACCAGGCATCCTGTCCTTCTTAAAGACTCCTTAACCAACTCCTGCTGCTAACCCCAGGAGGCCTAGGCACTACCTCCTCCCGGAAGGAAGGGGCTGGGCTGAAGGGAGATGTCCAGTGCTAACCAAGGCGAGCACTGCTAGGATATATTCAGGCAGCACAGCCCCATAGCCAGGCAGTGTATACTGGGCCAAGGCCAGCCATCATGGGACTCAGGAAACGTATTCTTCCTAGAACATGCTCTCCCTTGATCTTCAAACACTGGCTATCTACTTCTGAGCATCCTCCTGACTCCCTGGGACCAGCACCTGTGGCCACTTTCCACTGCCAGCAGCTCTCAGTGCAGGAGCTCTCTGAGGCCCTCAAGCCCTCCCCACCCCCTCATCTCCTGTTGGCAGCTCCCCTACTGAAGCTGCTTCCCTCCCCCGACTCCCACCTCTGCCAACCTGGGACTCTGCCAGACCTGAGGATCTTGGGGTAAGGCCAAGGGGCTAAGGCCCCTTTAACTGTAGGGGAGGTGCCAGCAGTAGGCCTAGCCTTGTTGTGCCTGCTGCCCCCGGGTGGCTCAGGCTCGGTGTCTTTTGGGTCAGAAGGACAGCTGCCAAACCCTCATTTTACCCACAGCTTTGGGAGCCTGAGAAGGAGGTGAGGAGCAGGCATAGATTCTGCAAAGCACCAATAAGATAGCCAAAGAGATGTGTCTTTTCAGGCCCAGCAGCCTTGGGAGCTCTGCCTCTCCGGATGTGGGGTGCAGGCCCACCCTCAGAATGGACCTGGGGCTTCATCCTTATCTGTGAGGGCAGGATCTGGGGTGGGAGGGAGCCTGGGACGGGCTGGGGGCAGACTCAGCTGTGGAGATGATGGCCTATCATGGTTTCTGATTGCTCCTCAGGACCTGGCCTCTGAGGGGAAATTTCACAGCCCCAGAAGCCTTTCTGGACTTGACTATTCCTCCATCCCTGGCCCTGCAGCACTAGGGGAAGCTGCATGGATGAAGGGATGGACAGGGGAGAAAGATCAGGGCTGTACAAGGGGATGCAAAGACCGTACTCCAGGAATATTGTATGGGGTATAAGATACTCTCTCCCCAGCAGCCTTTGCTGAAGTGCAGTGGACAGTGCTCTGGAAGAGAATAAAAGAACTGACTTGACTCTTGGTTCTCCTTAAAAGTCCTGTGTCTACCTTTAACATGTAGTTGGTCCTTCTTGAGTTTCAGCCTTGTTCCTTGTAAAATGGAGATCATTCCTACCTTACAAGGGGTTCCACACAGATTAAATAAGATAAAAAAATGCAGTGTGTAAAGGAAAGACCTAAGCCTGTTTTAAAGGCACACTGTGAATGTTGGTTGTATGCAAATCTGAATTTTCTCTAGGACCAGGGCTAGAGGGCAGAATACACCAGAGGTGAGGTCCAGCCCTACCTGAGAACCACACAAAAACTTCCCTTGCACCGTGTCACATCTCCCCATTCCCTGAAGTTTATCAATAGCCTTCTTATCCAATGCTTACTGTCACAGGGGGCTCCAGTGCAGCTGACTTGCTCTCTAGTGCACATGTGAGTGCAGCCACTGTCACACCCAAGGCTCATAAATGAGGCCCTCAGGCAAGAGTAATCCCAGTCTGCATCTGATGGCCAAGAGGAAATGCCAAGCAGAGGTGTGTGCTGTAGAAGTGTGTGGGATATGGTCCTGTGTGTATATGTGTGTAGAATATATGTATAAAATACACTTGCATATTCATTTTCTATGAATATCAAAGAGTAGCCAATTTTCATCTTTATGAACATTTATGGACAGGTACAGAAGAAACTAACAGTAGTTATCACTAGGCAGTAGAACTGGGATCGTGGGCATGGAGAAGAGAGCACTTTAAAAACTTTTACCAATAATGGGACACCTGGGTAACTCGGTTAAGCATCTGACTTTGGCTCACGTTATGATCTCATGTTTCTCCTGAGTTCGAGCGCCGCATCCGGCTCTGTGCTAACAGCTCAAAGCCTGGAGCCTGCTTCATATCCTGTGTCTCCCTCTCTGTCTTCCCTTCCCCACTCAAATTCTTTCTCTCTCTTTCTCTCAAAAATAAATAATAAATATTTTTTTAAACCAACCATTACCATTTGAGTATTTTTACCATGAGTATGTGTTACTTTTATAATAAAGAAAACTTTAAATAAAAAGATATAGATGATAAATTGGTATATAGGTACAGATGATAGAAAATGGTATATTGGATGGATATATTGGATGGTATAATGGATAAATGATACATAAATATGAGCTAGAGACAGGTAGACCAATATCTCCGTGCCTTAGTTTCCTCACATATGAAATGGCAACTATTTCATAGGATTATAAGTGACAACACATTAGAGCCCTCGGAACAGTTCCTGACACACATTAAGTGCTCAGTAAATGTTATCTCTAGTGTAATGGTGTGAAGGAAGATGGGCTGGCTTGATGTGATAATCTCTTTCGCCATCTTGTGGTCAGTATATGCCATGAAGGAATGTCAATGCCAGTACCCTCTTTGTAGGTGAGTGTATGACTTCAGGCCTTAGTGGGGTGGTGAACCTATGACTTTCAAAATAGAAAAATAATTTAAATAAATTAGAAACTTTATAAATAGGCAGATGATACTTTATAAGTATCTAGATGAGACTTACAGTCCTCTACTCTTTACTTATTTTTGTTCTCAGATCCAGACCCCCAGCCCTGACAGTGTCAAAGAGAAACAATACATTGGCTCTTGTTTGTCTTTGGACCTCCCTTTATCCATCAGACTTCATAGTTACAAGCAACAGAACCAATTCTAGCTTCTTTAAGCAAAGGTATTTTTGTTAATGGCTACTAGGTAGAGCTCAGGAAATCTCCAACAGGTAAGACAGAACTTGATGACATTCTACCTACTCTAAGGACAGAACTGCTGAGGTGAACCTCATGACTGTGCCATTAGGACATCTACCTTAACTGCTTGTGAGGACTCGATATCTCTAGCCATGCTGTACAATTTTCACTGGGAATAGATTCCACTGGAAAATTGGCTGCTCACTTGTTTCTCCCTTCTTACCCAAAGTCTTTTTTTTTTTTAACGTTTATTCATTTTTGAGAGACAGAGTGACAGAGTGTGATGAGGGGAAGGGAGAGAGAGAGGGAGGCACAGAATCCTTTTAAACAGGCTCCAGGCTCTGAGTTGTCAGCACAGAGCTTGACACGGAGCTCAAACTAACTGACCACGAGATCATGACCTGAGCTGAAGTCAGACGCTTAACCGATTGAGGCTCCCAGGTGCCCCACTTCTGACCAAAGTCTTGATGGGGAGCATTTGGTGGAGCCTAGGACTCACACCTCTCCCCTAGACTGAGTTCCGCTTTCCACCTTAGGCAGGACTTTTAATGCAGGGATTCCAGAAATTTAGAAAGGCTACTCAGAAGAGGCTGAATAGGGCAGGGGTGGGGGTGGGGTGATGCCCTGTCCCTAGGGGGAGGATAGTGAGCATGTATGCTTCCCCATGTCTCTTCCTGTCTAGCAATAGGTTGTAGATATGGTCCAGGCACCACTGGAAATCTAGGTTTAACTCTAAGTTCCATATTTATTATCCAGTAATACCAGATGGGAGGATTCCTTTAGGCTGGACACTACCTAGGGGCAGGCAGGGACCACGTCTGTCTGGTCTACCACTGTATGCTTCAGCCACTAGCTTGGTGCCTCAATATATGAATGAAGGGACAAGTTAAGCTGGCTGCTTTCCTTAGGTAGCTGTAAATTTTCACTGATACTTAGAGCTCCTAATCTCAGGAGAAGCCTAAGATGTACAGTTTTGGGGTTGTCTTGTTAAGAGAGATCAAAAGAGAGGTAGCTTCCCTCATTCCAAACTACAGCTTCATGTACAGTTTCTGACTACCCTCCAGGAGGATTCTGCCTGAATAGACACACTCCATGTCTCTATTCAGAGGGACCGGACAAGCAGGTAACCACCAGATTTTACTGTTCAGCTAAACGCTTTCTTGAAAAAAAATCTGCACTCAGGACATACTTCCAGGAGGAATGTATGCAATATTCTGACAGTGAAATTGCTCCACATTTCTGGGTCTGAAGGCCCATTGGAATTGAACTTTTACATCTAGCAGTAGGCTCAGCCAGCAGCTTCCGATGAAATCTGCTCTACCCATCGCTGAATGGCAAGTCCCCATCTCTGGATACAGCTATTGAAAGGCACAGACCACCAGAGGGAGCAGGTGTGCCTCTTCTGTGGAGGATCATGGCACCTCCTATCTGGATCCTGCTCCTCCTCTGCTCTGGAAAACACTGTTGCCCAGCAACAGGGATGCCAGCGGTGCCTCCAGTCACCAACCCAAAGTGAGACATGGCATGTAAAGGCCTGCCTTCAGATCACACCTACTGTAGCGCTTTGGAACTCAACTGGCCACTCAAAATGTGGCCTGCCATCCCTTATCATTTCGAGGGGCCCCAAAACATTCACTGAATTCAGTAGAAGGACTCAAGGGACTTAGTGTATGATTGTACTCACAGCTAAGGTTTATTACAGCAACAGTATATACAATAAGGTCAACAAGGGAAAAAAAGACACAGGTGTGATCTTAAGGAATCCATGCACAAGCTTCCTTATGCTCTCTCCCTTCTGTGAGGGGGTATACCAAGCACACTTCCCCCAGGAGTGGAAGTGCATGACATGTAGGGAATGTTTTTGTCCAAGGAAGCTCGCTCAGTGCCCGAGTTTTTTTTTTTAACTGGGGGAATGGTCACTAGACACCCTCTGCCTGGCATGTACCAAAATTCAAGAAACTCAGAAGGAAAGCAGGTGTTCAGCATATATGACATTTACACCAACAGGTTAGGCACAGCACGCCACCTTTATCAATTGGGGAACAGGTCAAGTGCTGTATTAATTTTCTATTGCTGTTGTGACAAATCATCACAAACTTAGAGGCTTACACTATATAAACTATTATCTTGGAGCTCTGGAGGTCAGAAATCCAGCACAGCCTCACCAGGCTGAAACCCAGGTGTGGGCATGGCTGCATTCCTTCTGGAGGCTCCAGGGGAGGGTCTGATTCCTGCTCACTCAGGTTGCTGGCAAAATTCAGTTCAGAGGCTCCTGTTTTGTTGTGGGCCATAAACTGAAGGCCGTTCCCAACTCTAGAGGCCACCACATTCCTTGTCTTGTGAGCCCTGTCTCCATCTTCAAAGCTAGAACAGTGAGTAGAATTCTTCTCAAGTCACGTCTTTCTGGCCCCTCTATCATCTCATCTGGCCACAACTGGGAAAAGTTCTCCACTTTTAAGGATTTGTGTGATTAGATTAAGCTCACCTAGATAGTTCAAGATCATCTCCCCATCTCAAAGCCCTTAACCTTAATCACATCTGCAAAATCCTTTTTGCCATATAAAGTAACATATTTATAGGTCCCAGGGATTAGGATGTGGACATCTTTAGGCAGCCAGCATTCTGTCTCTAAGTGCCAAGTTCTCAGATGCCAGCCAAGAGCCAGCCTTGAAAGCAAGGCTTTCTAAAGACAATAGTCTTAGTCTGCTAATATAGTCTGCTATATTAATTACTTTCTGCATACCCGGTTCATATCCAAAGGGACATCATTAGTGATGGCTGATACTACCTTCTAATAGTATGTGGCCCCTCTCATTCTTGTAATGTTTTGGACATCATAGACAAGTGGAACCAGGCCCAGCTCACAAAGAGGCCTGCGTGCTCCAGACACACTGTAACCTCGGAGCTGTGCAGGGCTGTCACTTTCCCACCCTTCAACCCTGTTAGAAACCAAGGTCAAAGAAACTGTTAGGCTGTGGTGATTACTAGCATGGAACTTGGCAGAAAACAAATTCTAGTTTAAATTCTTAGCTATGTGTGAAGAGCAAGTTACTCATTCTTTCTGATTCTCATTTCCTCATCTGCTTAGAGGTATAATACCACTAATAGATTTAAATGAGCGAATGCACATGACGCACATGTAAGACAATACCTCCCAGATCATAATGGCTAGTGTATAGGAGATGGAATGTCCAGTGGGAACAAAAACAAGATTGAAATCTCCTATTTCCACACAGAGCTTCTTCTTGGGGGAGAAATCAAGAGGCAGAGGTTCACTTTTAGGATTTAGCTTTGTTTTGAACACCTCTCTTTATTAGCAAATTTATTTCTCTTTCTTTTTGTGAAAGTGTGACACTGTGAATGATTAACCTTTGTTTTTCACCCCTAGCTCTAGCTTGCCCTTGTACTCCTGGCCCTGCCTCATTCACAGCAGGTCCAAGGCTTCTGCCCCAGGGTAGAGTTATTTTAGCAGAAATGCAAATAGAATCAAAGAGCCCAAGATCAGCTTTTGAGTTTCAGAAGAGACTTCAGGAAATTTACACAGAGAAAATAGGACTGAAAGAAAGGCTTTTTGAGTTGTAGGATCTTAGGTCTTTTGAATACCAAGAGATAAGGACCTGGCTTATCTACAAGCATAGAAGAATATGTAGTCTGTCCCAAGGACTACCAGCCATCCCAGACTAGATAAAGATCCCAAAGACTGAAGGGAGGGCTTAGATGGAGGCAGAAAGATACTGATGACATTCAAGACCCAGGGGACTCCAAGCCCCATTTCAGACTCCATTGAAGACTTAAGGAGAAATACTCCACTTTCTCTCTCTCTCTCTCTCTCTCTCTCTCTCTCTTTCTTCCTCTTCTTCCTTCTCCCCCCTCCCTCCTCTTCCTTTTCTCTCCCTCCCTCCCTCTGTCTTTCTGTTTCTCTCCCTCTCTCCCCACTGGATTTAGGTTTTCTCTCATCTCCAAACATCACGGTGGTATGGCCTGGAGGACCAGAGGGTCACTCGATTAGCTTTTAGTCTGGGCCTTAGGATTGAGAGAGGAAATGAGTCTGTAGTGTTACAAAAGGTCCATCACCAGCTACTAGGGTGGTAGGGGTATAGACAAAGGCCTATATTGTGAAAGACTTAGAGTTTACCTGGTATGGGCCCTCAGCAAACCACTTTAGGTTCTCTGACAAAAAAGACACTGTCCTACCGGCTTGGTAGTCACCATCAAGTGAAGACTCCATTCCTTCCATTACTAGAATAACCATGAGGTTTCTTGACAGCAAGGTGACAATGTCCATGTCACAACAGGTGAACAAAACACACCCAAAGACAGAGTCACTTGTTCTGGGATCAGTCATTCACTGAGAGATGTCAACTTTCCTCATTTCTGGTGGATGTGTGCCTGACCAAGGCGGTGAGTGAGGCATGATATCAGGGTAGAATTTTGAGTGCCACAATTTGGATTGAAATTATTAACCACTCAGTGATGTCTAATTCCTTCTGCCTGCAACTACTAACATTCCATTGTTTCTACCTTCACAACCCTCTGTATTTTGGGGAAGCTTCATGTAATCTCTGGAGAAAAAGGAGATGCCCTGAGAGCCCTGTGTGTCATGGTCAAAAACAAATGAATATTGTTCCTCCAGCTGGGCTCCATGGATGTACATCAGGAGGAACCGTGAGTCCCACTGAATTACAGGCAAATTGTTGTGCACAAGTTGATTTTTGTGCATTTTTCAAGGGGGAGGGGCTGCAGATGTGATCAGATTCTCAGAGGGTTCCAAGATTTATGACATTTTTGCAGGAGGGTGTTCTGGATATGTGCTTTATTAACTGTGCACCCCATGAACACTCATTTGCAGTCCCCACGTCATGTTTTTCCCTGCCTGTGGAGTGGGAAAAACAATACCAAGAACCCAGTTATTGTGAGGCATTAACTAGGAGGTGCTTTGTAAATAAATTGATTTTTGAATGAGGGGTATTCATGTGTTTGTCCTCCTTACCACCCTGAAATGAATTACTCTAGTATATAAAGGGTGATCGGTTGAGATTTTGGATATCAGAGATAAACATTTTACAAAAATGTACATGTACATAGTTTGTATGTGACATAATGATGCATTTAACTCTATTTTTTTCAAGGACTCATTTTCATAGATTATGTGGTATTGTGTGCTTTGAAAATAATGATGATGGGGATAATGATAATTCCTTGTACTTGTGTAGTCTGTACCTTCTCATTTATCTCATCCGTTGTTGACAAAGCCCTCCTCTTACTCTTGTAAATGAAATGAGGCTATTGCTGGGTCCGCAGTGTTTGGTTGCCATGGTTTGAGTTCATTTCATAAGCTGTTGCTTGGCAATCCCACGCGTCAGTTGGCTCTTTTTCCTCCGCACTCACACCACACGCTGTCTGAAGTATAATGAGACAGGCTGGGCAAAGGAGGATGGAGGTCCCCAAGCACTTTCTATCTTCACCCACAGTGCTGATGCCTGATAAATGTGTCAAGAATGGAGCAATGAAGTGGTTATGAACATGGGAGTTAGAGTTAAACGGACCTGCATTCAAATTCTGCTTTGGGATCTGGCTCAATGTGACCTTTAGGTATTTATTTGGAAGCCTGTCTCAGTGTCTTCATGTGTAAAGTGGGGGGATGATAATAGCCAGCTCCTAGAGTAGCTGCAAGGATTGTGGGAGAAAATCCATAACTTTCTTTGTTCTGCAGTAAAATGCTCTGATGTAGCAGTCGGTTTGGATTTAATTTGTACAGTTGTGTCCCATTTTCCTTCTTACATAGATTTAGTGGGCCCAATGCAAATACATGAGGCAAAACAGGAATTTATAAATAATCAGGGCCAAGGGAAAGAACAGGGGGTGTTATTACCAAAGGGAAGACAAGTAGGGATGAGGAGATAGAAAATGTCAAAATAAGATGTCCACTCCAGGTAAGTGGGTGGGTATGCACTATGCATTCAAAGGGGCTTGCATGGGGGAATGCCTGTCTCCTTCGTAAACATGTACCCACGGCTGGTGGTGTGCTGGTAAAAAAGCTCTTAGGGGAGGAAAACCCTGATTTGTAGCATTTGGCTATTTCCATGGTGTAAATACTCCTACTATGGCTGATTTCAAGCTACCAACATGATGTCTTTGAAAGGAATGTGGAGTTAGAAACAGATGCCCACAATCTGCTCTCAGGAGCCGAAAGGAGCCTGCTTTAGCACAGAACTAATTCCTTTCCCAGGGGCAACTTTATTATTTTTTTTTTTTCTCATTGGAGGACATTCCCAACAAGCTCCTGTCTGTTTTTAGAACAATTTAAGGAGGTCAGTTCTCAAGACTGCTCTTCTGGCCTTCAGTTTTCCTAGACTGGAAGGACATGACTGCAGAAATCTCTGTTGTTCAGTCCCAACCCACACGTTTATAGGGTTGGTTTCTGTGTCCTTTCTGTCACAGGTCTGGGACTCCATGAACTTTACAGGATCCGGGGGAGACTCAGGAGCTAGAAATCACCTAGGTGAAGTGCTATTTGAGGCAGTGTCTTATTTCAAGGCTATTTTCTTTTATCTTTTTTTTTACACAGCCCAACTCAAACATGCTGCCTTCATCATAGTCCCTCATATTCTTAGCTCTATAATGTACATGACCGTAGTCTTTTTATGTTAGTTACCAACCAGTTTTAAAATTAACCACTTTTAAATGAATTTGTGCTACTATACAACTTCTTAATCTAATAGAACTTCAGTGTAGTTGTCTGATTCTGATAGCTGGAATAGATGAATAACTGGGAGGGGAGTGGTTTGAATTCCCTTATGGACTGATTGGTTTCAAGTGTCAGTCAATGATTTTCATTCACAAGAGTAAGACACATTGACCAGCTTTTGGCAAAAGTATGTTGTATGTGTTTTACATTTTACATGTGTTTAATTTGTATTTCCTACTCACTCAATACCTGACAGTGTCCAGTTGAATGGTTTCTGCAGTTACAGTGCCTCAAAACATAGCATTTCCCCTACAAATCAGCTGAAAAGTACCAGTATGTTTATGTTTTACAGATAGCAACAGAGAAAAGTATCCTACCCCACAACTTTCTAAGGAGTGTAGGCCCCATTAACAGAAGAATTTTTTGGGGGGGAGTGCCTAGGTACAAAGTCATTAACCTCCATATAATGACTTGTCACAAATCTTAAAAGGAGTTTTCAGTAGGGGGTAGAGTGTGCAAGTTTGGAGGGAGAAGCTAGAATAGACTTAAACTTCCTTGAAAGAGTAAGAGGAGTGATCAAGAGGACCTGGGCAAGATCCATGAGGGAGAGAAGGAAGCCAAGGAAAATGGCAAGCTGTTTGGGAGATGGTGCAAGGTGACCAGGAAGAGGTGGGTCTGATTCTTGGAGACTGAAAAGAAAGATTTGGGAGAAGAAATAATGTCTAATGGGGATTTTCAAGTTAAATTCTGTGGGGGCAACCTTCCTAACACATCTTCCCCTAGGAAATCTTCATTTAATTGTGCAATGCTCACTGTTCGATGGGAATAGATTCTCTACGGTGACTATGAACAAACTCTGTTTTCAAGATGTAGAGATGGAAAAGAACAGAGCCCATGGATCAGGGAAACACACATGGGCTTATATACAGTCTTGGTAAATGAAAGGACATCGTTGCTTGAAAAGAGCTAGTGTTTTTACCACTCACTGGTTGGGTTGGGATGGAGGGTATTTACTGTGCCTGGCTGGAAGACCATAGGCTAGAGTGACATGGGGAGGACCAGGATGGAGTCCCCTTGAATGTGAGCTTGCAAACTTCTGGAACTGTTCTTGGAACTGACCACCTGGGCTGGACTTCATGTTCTCCAGAGATGGTGCCCAGGAGGGGTAGACCTCTGCTGGGGATAGTCTTGCCAGATCTGGAAGAGCAGCTTCTCAGAAGGAATGAGTATGCATTCCATGAAAAAAAAAAGAGTCAACAATTACTTCATACCAATGTTTTAAAATATTTGAAACATTTGTATACCAAAAAGGAACTTGGTGGGGGGGACTTTTAATCATTTTTACCCTTCAGCCTTTGTGCCCAATTATTTAAATGTTGGTGAACAGTGAGGGTGCTATTTTTATGCACCATGAAAAAATCTTAAAACTTTTCAAGTCCACTTTTATATTTTTTGGGCCAATTTTCAGATATTAAGGTTTAGTTCTCATTTATTTTCAGGAAATTTTGTTTGCCTCACTGCCTTTTTATAAAATTAAAGATTTTATCTCCAGATGTGATTTATTTAGAAGCTAACTCAGGAATACAGAGGCTGTGGCCAAGACGGCTTGATGGCCATCTAAGATTCATATTCTCTTTCCATGCCATGGAATCATGGCCAGTTGAGGATTACAGTTCTCAGCGCCCCCATCCCACCCCCAACTCCATCCAGGTAACTCGTACTTGATAGTGCAATATGAGGGTTACTACATGGTCAAATAAGGAGCTGTGCCTTCTCCATGACCTCTTTCCCCATTTTCCAGCTAAATGGAAAGGAACACTGGGGCCGTAGAGAAGAGTGAGGTCACAAGATAGGTCACCACCAGGCAACAACATCATCACTGTGGAATTTATGTAGCAAGAATTAAACTTGTCTTAATTTAGATGAATGGATAAAGAAGATGTGGTACACACACACACACACACACACATACACACACATAGGAATATTATGCAGCCATAAAAAGGATGAGATCTTTTCATTTGGAACAACATGGATGGACCTAAAGAGTGTATGATAAGTGAAATAAACCAGAAAAAGACAAACACCATATGATTTAACTTATATGTGGAATCTAAAAAAAAAAAACACCAAGATGAATAAACAAACAAAAAGTAGAATCAGAGCTATAAATACAGAGAGCAAACTGATGGATGCCAGAGGGGAGGGGGTGGAGGTATGAGCAAGATAGGTGAGGGGAGTGGGAGATACAGGCTTCCAGTTATGAAAGGAATAAGCCATGGGAATAAAAGGCACAGCCTAGGGAATATAGTCAGTGGTACTATAATTGTGTTGCATGGTGACAGATGGTAGCTACACTTGTGGTGAGCACAGCATCACATATAGAGTTGCTGAATCACTATGTTGTATGTCTGAAACTAATGTAGCATTGTGTGTCAACTATATTAAAATTAAAAAAATAAACCTAAAACAACAAAGTTCTATTATGTTAAGCCAGAGTTTATCTCATACAATAGTGAGCATTATTACTTTAGCCAACAGAGAGAGGTATCGGGGACTTCTCTAGTCATCATTCTTGTGGAACATGACCTTGGAATACACTAACTGCCTTTCCAAACTCTCCAACTTTGAAATACATTTCAGAAAACTAGACCAAAAAAATGCCTGGGGTGATGGTAGCCGTATTCTTTAGTAAACCCTCAGTCTGAGCTGGGTCACGTCCTATCAGGGTTGCCTTACAAGAAAGAGTGCAGGCAGAAGGACTGAGGACTGGGCCCCCAAGGGGGTATTTAAGAATTTATCAGTTGGAAAAGACAATGCTAACAGGAAGGTGGTTAATAAGAGCCTAGGACATGCAGCCAAAAGGTAGAAAACTCAGAGTGTAGGTTAAACAGGGATAGCAGCCCACACAAGTGAACCTTCAAAAGAAGAACGATAAGTAATAAAACAGCTGGGAATGATAATAATGCAGAGGTGGGGAAGGGCTAGTTTGGTGGAACTACCATTTGTGTAGTTGTCTGCTGGCCTATCGCCTTCTGTATATTTCCCCTTGGGCTGCCCAAGCACCCCAACCCCACCAGCAATCCACTGGGCCTTTAGATAGTGTCTGGAAACATTGCATATACAAGCATTCTACATATGAGTGTGCCTTATTCATTCTCTGATTAATGGGACACACTCTGAGGGAGTTGGGGATGTAAGGAAAACAGGGCACAGGGCTAGTGAGAAGGCTGCCTCAGTCATCCCAAAGGCACTCAGCTGGTTGACTCTTTGGAGCGTGGTGCAGCTCCAGGTGGTCCCAGTGAGATGGGCAGAGCCTGCTTCCCACATCTGGAATCCTTTGAAGCTTATAATTCTTGATTTTTTTTTATTTTGATGGCCTGCTAAAGATGACTCTGTAGCCTACTCTTCTCCCTTCACTTTTTCCCATTTGGACCTAAGCCTCTGGTGTCAGAGGCCTGGGCAAAAAAGAGTGAGACATTTCCTTATTAAGTCAATTTATTCTGAGAGGGAACATGTAGAACCTAAAAGCAAATTCCATTGAGGACAAGGGGTTCTAATTACTCAGAGAAATGATCTCTGCCAACACATGCTAGATGCCTTTCATCTGGTCACAAATCTATGATCTGTGGGTGAGGAGGTAGGCTGTGTACCTGATGTGCCTTAATGAGGACTCCTATAATAAGAACAAGTTGTTGGAAGTAATTGTCTGAAGGGACACTAGTCTTAATATCCCTAGTACAGAGCATTCTAATAGGAAGAACTTTATTTTGATCAGTGTGTGTATTAGTCAAGTTTCGGTTGTCCATAGCAGAAATCACTCTGGTTCCTTTAACAGGATATGGATAACACAGGGAGTAATGTGCCTACAAAATCTTCAGAAGGGTTGAAGGAGCAATCTCTAGGCTCAGCTGCCAGGAATGACTACTAGAACAAAATGAAGTGTCCCACCAGGAACACTGCCACCCCAGTCAGGAGCTTGGAGAATCAGGAAGTTTCTTTCCCAAAAGCTAGATTCAGGGTCACACCACCATAGCCACAATCCTGGGATCAGGAATTCGCCACCACAGCTGGTGGCTCTGCTACCTTTGCTGTGCTCCTGAGATTAGGAAGCTGCCATCATATCTGTTTTTCCAGATTCATAGCAGCATAACGGAGCAGCATAACGGAGGTGGCCATATGACAGGCCACCTTCCTCCCCACTTGACTAAATTTTCAAAGTTAATTCTTATTTGAGTACACCAGATTAACAGAACCTAAATTACATTCATTTACTTGTTTCAAAGGAGTAGGAAAATAGAGCTTTTGCTTTCCAGACTCTGTCATTAATAGGAAGGCACACTAGAGAGGGGTCAGGAGAGCTATCTGGCAAGCCAGTCTGCAGAGTTCATTAGTCATTCTCTGCCCAGAAAAAGAGCCCTCATCCCTGCCCCTGACACTCTGAGATGGGCCTTTCATGATATGAAACAGGCCCATTTAGATAAAAGCGTCAATTCTGAAAGCAAAGATAATAGTAGCAATATAATGTCACTGGGCTGAGGAACATTATGCTGAGTGAGACCTGCATTGACGTAAGTGATATAGATAATCAAAAATATAACAAAGCTAGATATCTGAAGTGAATATTGTTGTCTGGAAAAGAAACTAAAGCTTGAAAAATGATTTTTGAGAAGAAATGCATTAAAAAGCTGTGACATCAAACACCACTATATATATATATACACACACACACACACACACACCCATTTGTATATTGATACATTTGTATCTTTAAATATATATATAAATATATATATAAATATATATATAAATATATATATATATTTAAAGATACAAATGTATCCAAGATTATTTTCCTCCAGTTTTATTGTGAAATAATTAACATACATCACTGGATATCGTTAAAGTATACAGCATGGTGGTTTGATCTATACATATTTTGAAATAATCACCACAATAGGTTTAGTCAAGATAAATTTTAAATACACTTAGAGTGCTAGTCTGTGGGGAAGAAAGGGGAATGAAAGTAGGGATTTGAGGTAAAGGAGAAAAAAATAAAATTAAAAAAGAGAATAATAACCTGTACTGACTGATGATAAAAGTGTGCCAAATTCCGTGAGGTATGAATAGTTCAACTTTTGACTTTGTAACATCGATAAAGGATACATAAAAGTTACCAAAAATGTTAACTACTGGCAGGAGGCATGTATTTTAGAAGAATTTGCAGCTGAAATCTTTGCCAAACAGAGCAGGAATAATTGATTTAATAAATTAGATTTAAAATATAAAAAATGCAACATGTAGAATGGGAGAAAATATTTGTAAACCATATATCAGATAAGGAGTTAATATCCAAAATATGTAAAGATAACTGAAAGTTCAATAACAAGAGAAAAAGCAATCGATTAAAAAATGAGCAGAGGAACTAAATAGGAATTTTTCCAAAAAAGATATCCAAATGTCCAATGGGTACATGAAAAGATGCTTAACACCTAATCACCAAGGAAATGCAAACCAAACCCACAGTGACATATCACTTCACACAAGTGACAATGGCTAGTATCAAAAACACAAGAAACAGCAAGTGTTGGCAAGGATGTGGAGAAAAGGGAACGCTTGAGCCCAGTTGGTGGGAATGTAAATTGGTGTAGCTACTATGGAAAACGGTATGGGGATTCCTGAAAAATTAAAAACAGAGCTGCCATATAGTCCAGCAATTCTACTTCTGGGTATTTATCCAGAGGAAATGAAAAACAGGATACCAAAGAGATATTTTCAGTCCCGTGTTTATTGCAGCATTATTCACAATAGCCAAGAGATGGAAATAACTTAAGTATTCATCAGGGGAAGAGTGGATAAAGAAGATGTGGTGTGTGTGCGCACGTGTGTGTGTGTGTGTGTGTGTGTGTGTGTGATGGAATATTATTCAGCCATGAGAAAGAAGGAAATCCTGCCATTTGTGACAACATGGATGGACCATGAGGACATTATGCTAAAGTGAAGTAAGTCAGACATAGAAAGATAAATACTGTATGATCTCACTTATATGTGGAATTTTAAAAAGCCTTGTAAAAACAGAGTAGACTGGTGGTTATCAGGGGGTGGAGGGTGGGGGAATAGGAGAGATGTTGTTTAAGGGTATAAACTAGCAAATAGTAGATGAACAGTCTTGGAATTATAATGCACAGTATAGTGATTATAGAAAACAATAGTGTATTATAATTATCAAACTTACTAAGAGACTAGATCTTAAGTATTCCCACCATGAAAAAGAAATGATAATTATGGGACATAGTAGAGGTGTTAGCTAATGTGCTGTGGTGGTAATCATATTGCAGTATGTAAATGTATCAAATCAAGATGTTGTACACCTTAAACTTACCCAGTCGTACATGTCAGTAATATCTCAATAAAAAATAAAATAAACATTAAATACCAAAATTAAAAGAAATATAAATAGCTCTCAAAACTCAGAAAGACATGCAAATATATAATTTTTAAAAAGTTTAGAAAGTGCCACACCAGATTTAAAAACTAAATGTTCCAATGAAAAGCCTGGGAATATTCACATCCTCAATTCTGATAGAAGAGCGTATGGTAGCAAAATAATATCAGAGACTGATAAAAATTGTGCAAATGGAAAATTTATTGAATATGAAAAAAATACACAATGCAAAAATTATTGAAATATTTTAAATTAATTTTTAAGAATTCACAAAGCGAAAAAGTGCTTTGATGCCAGAGCAGTAACATAAAATAGTTGAAAAATGAACACAATCTGTAGTTACAAAAGCATAAACTGCTGTGGGGAGATGCTCGTTTTCAGCCAATTTGCAAACTTAAAAGGTTTAGGAAAATGTTAAAAACCAAACAGAATAAAATTACTTACCTTAAAATGAAATTGGACTATAGACAAGAATATCAAAAGAGCCATAAGGAAACAAGTCAGCAAGAATCTTAAACAAATCTACTTGACTCATAAGATCATTAGAAACTAAGCCCACAGTCATTCAAATTTGCTGAAGGATCCTAATTATTGATTAGAAGCATTTGATCTAAAACCAATTAAAAATCTCACACTTATACTTTGAGTCCAAAGAAAGGGAGATACATCCAAGCAGCTAAAACTCTGTTATGTTTTGTGAGTGTGATATGTTCCACAGGATTGATTTGCACAAGCCAAGCAAGAAAACCCACGTCAAAACTTGTTGCTCAGAAGCAATTTGGAAGAAAATCCCCTGGGCAGTAAGTCAGTCACTCTTTTAAGGAATTCTGTGTCATCGACAATCTTGATGACACAGAGGGCAATACTGTGTGGAAGACCATGGACGCTTTCAGCTCTGAGCAGAAAAGTGATTCAGAATAGTCAGGTTATAGATGTGAAGAAATTTTAGAAAAGCTTGAAGCAATTTATGTTGCTTGTGTTTTTCATGTATCATAAGAATGACATATGAAAAGATACTATGTCTATATAAGCCTAAAATAATTATTTCAACAAGTAATACACACACACACACACAAAGAAAACATTATGGTATGGTTTAATTGGCAGAATTTTTACTTTTTATTGTAGCATTACATAAAATAATGGTACTTCTTACATTCAAATCTCCGTGATTCCCATGGCCATCAATGAGCCCAACCTTGGGGCCATCTTGCCTACCCTCAGCCCTAGCCAGCAGGTGAGAGCCATTGCTGAACTTCTTAGTGATGCTGGTGCCATCTTACTAGTACATTTCTGATGGCTTTGGTGAATAGTGAGTTTCTGCCCCACCCCATGGAACATGATCTTCTGGTGATATTTATACCTGTGATATATTCATTTCAACATGTCCAGTTCCTCCAGCCTCTGTATTCCTTCTACCATCCTCCAGGCAAGTCAAGCATTTGCATTTCACTCAGCATGGGCCTTTGCCTACTCAGGTTTCTAAGAGCCACCCTAGCAGTAAGTTTGCCCCACTGCTAGGGTACTTGCCAGGGTGTTAAATCCACCTCTTGGGAAAGCACCCTCAAATGGATAAATTCTTGCTTATTTAATGTTATGCTCTAGCTGCCTTGGTCAAGTACCCAAAAAATCCAATCCCAGTGCTGTTCACCTGGCTCCTGCCACTATATGTTAGCTAATTCTTGCAGTTGCTTCAGTACATAATCTCTTTCCTTCCTTATTAGGCCCAGCATGTCTTCAGTTGGGTTATACCAGAACTTAATCCAAACTATTAGCCTGGCAGTGAGGAGAAAAGATTGGGGCAGCTCCTGAAAGGGAAACCACTTTCTTTGTGGGGCAAAGCCTCCTTGGCATCTTCCAGCATAACAGAAGTACAGGCTCTTACTAGGGAAGGGTGGGCTACCTCTCCAATTTTGGGGAATTTCAGAGTTCAGGGAAATTTACGGAGCCAACATCTCAGGAGTATCCATCCAGATGTCTCCAACCTATTTTTCAGGACCCAGGTTTTTTTCAGCTAGGGCTCTGACTTTAGCATGACTGATTTGCCTGGGATGAGCATTTAATCATCTTGAGGCTCTTACTATCAAGGCTTGAGTCTGCTCTTCTGATGTATGTGTGCTTCTAGTGAAGGAGAAAAGGGCATCTTTATAAGCTATCAACGAGATCCTCCGGCTCTTATACTTCACCATTAATTGCTTGCCAACAGCCCTCAATTCCATTATCCCTTTGTAGGGCATCAATACAAATTAGTAATAACTGGCCAACTTCACTGACCTATCTTTCAAATGCCAGAATCATTGTATGTGCAAGGGCATTCTCTTCCAACAGACATTCCTCCTGGTCACTGCTGGTGAAATCTTTAGCATTTGGGTTACCACTTTGTGGAGACACTTGGGAAGTTCTGCAATAAGGGGAAAAAAAGAACAATCCTTATATTCTAGTTGCAAATGATATAATAGAAAATTAGTCCTGACAATACAGTTTCCTCCTGTTTTTATTTGAAATTTCTTTTTCAAGAGATTATATTGTTTTGTGTACCTTTTTTTTTTTTTTTGGTTTGGTTTGGTTTTGGTTTTGTGTAGCTTTATACCCAGTTTCCCCCAGTACTTAATATTTTACGTAAAAGAAAATTGGCATTGGAACACTGTGTGTGCATAGCTCCACATTATTTCATTACAGGTAGATTGGTGTACCACTGCCACAATCAAGATACAGGACTGTTCTATCTCCGTGAAGATCTCCCTGCTACCCCCTATAAGTCATGCCTATTCCCTCCCTACCCACCATTCCTAACCCCTGGCAACCACTTATCTGCTCACTATTTCCTAATTTTGTCACTTCAAGTATGTTATAGGGGCGCCTGAGTGGCTCAGTCGGTTAAGCGTCCGACTTCGGCTCAGGTCATGATCTCATGGTTAGTGAGTTGGAGCCCCACGTGGGGCGCTGTGCTGACAGCTAAGAGCCTGGAGCCTGCTTCAGATTCTGTGTCTCCCTCTCTCTGCCCTTCCCCTGCTGGCACTCTGGCTCTCTCTCTCTTTCTCAAAAAAAAAAAAAATTAAAAAAAATTAAAAAAAAATTTCATTTACATTTATTTACGTTTGATAGAGAGAGACAGAGCACAAGTGGGGGGGGGGGCAAAGATAGAAGGAGACACAGAATCCGAAGCAGGCTGCAGACTCTGAGCTGTCAGCACAGAGCCGGACGTGGGGCTCAAACCCACAAACTGCAAGGTCATGACCTGAGCCAAAGTCGGACGCTTAACTGACTGAGGCACCCAGGCGCCCCCATTAAAAACACTTTTTTAAAGAATGTTATATAAGTGGAATCATTCAGTGTGTGACATTTTGAGACTGGCTTTTTTTCCCCACTCAGCATAATGACCTTCAGATCCATCTAAATTATTGTGTGTACAGTCTTTCTTTTAACTGTTAAATAGTATTCCACCATATAGATATACCGAAGTTTGTTTAAACATTTCACCTATTAAAGGACATTTTGGTTGTTCCCAAATTTAGCTCTTCCAAATAAAGCTGCTATGAACATTCAAGTGCATATTTTAAAAAATGTTTATTTATTTATTCTGAGAGAGAGAGTGTGAGGAGGGGTAGGGGGGTAGAAAGAGAGGGAGAGTGAGAATCCATGTTGTCAGCATAGAGCCCGACGTGGGGCTCGATCCCACGAACTGTGAAATCTTGACCTGAGCTGAAATCAGGAGGCGGCTTCCTAACTGATTGAGCCACCTTTATACCCCTCAAGTGCACATTTTTGTGTGGACATAGTTTTCACTTTCTTTCATTTCATTTGATAAGTTTCCAGGATGAATGCCTAGGAGTGAGATTTACTGGGTCATATGGTAGTTTAGTTGTTTAAGAAGCTACTAGATTATTTTCCAGAGTGACTGTAAATTGCTACCAGTAATGTATGACAGATCTAGTTTCTCTGTATCTGTACCAGCACTGGTGTTGTATTTTTTATTTTAGCTGTTCTAAAAGGTGTGTGGTGGTATCTCATAATGATCTAAATTTACATCTCCCTGGGGTGCCTGGGTGACTCAGTTGGTTGAGCTTCTGACTGTTGGTTTCGGCTCAGGTCAAGTCAAGATCTGAGCTGAAACCAAGAGTCAGTCGTTCAATCAACTGAGCCACCCAGGTGCCGCAAAGAGTTTTATAATTTTCAATTTAAATTTGTGATCCATTTTGAGTTACTTTTTGTATAAAATTTGAGGTCTAGGTAGAGGTTCATTTTTTTCTGCCTATGGATTTTCAACTGCTCCAGCACCATTTGTTGAAAAGACTAGCCTTCTTCCGTAGAATTGCTCTTGCATTTCGTCAACGATCAGTTGGCTACACGTGAGTGGGTCTATTTCTAGGTTCTCAATTCTTTCACACTGCTCATCACTGATCATTGAACAATTCTCTGTCATTGATCTCTATTTTTTTCCATTAATATGTCTATCTCTCCACAAACACCACATAGTCTTAATTACTACAGTATAAAGGAAATCTTAAAATCAGGCAGTGTGATTCCTTAAACATTATTCTTCTGTTTCAATATTGTAGCTATTCTAGGTTTTTTATTTTTATTTTTTTGCCTTTTTATGTACTTTTTTAAAAAGTTTATTTATTTATTTTTGAGAGAGAGAGAGTGCAAGCAGGGAAGAGGAAGAGAAAGAGAGAGAGGGAGACACAGAATCTGAAGCAGGCTCCAGGCTCCAAGCTGTCAGCATAGAGCCTGATGCAGGGTTCAAACCCATGAACTGTGAAATCATGAAGTCAGATGCTTAACCGACTGAGCCACCCAGGAACCCTTATGTTTTAGAATAACCTTGCCTACATCTGTACAAAAAAAAAAAACCTTGCTGCAGTTTTTATAGGAGCTTCTTTATTTAAAATTTTTTTTAATGCTTATTTAGTTTTGAGTCAGAGACAAAGCACGAGTGGGGGAGGGGAAGAGAGAGAGGGAGACACAGAATCCAAAGCAGGCTCCAGGCTCTGAGCTGTTTGCACAGAGCCTGATGCGGGGCTTGAACTCACAAATTGGTGAGATCATGACCTGAGCCAAAGTCAGACACTTAACTGACTGAACCACCCAGGTGCCCCTATAGGAACTGCTTTAAAGCTGTATATAGATTTGGGAAGAATGGGCATCTTTATATGGTGAGTCTTCCAACACATGAACACAGTATGTTTATTTATTTAGATCTTCTATGCTTTCTTTTGTCAGAACTTGGAAATTTTCAACATATGCATCCTATGTATGTTTTGTCAGATATATGACTTGAGATTTCACTTTTTGGAACAATTGCAAATATTGTTGTGCTTTTAATTTTGATTTCCACATATTTGTTGGTAATATATAGAAATGTGATTGACATTTTTGCATTGATCTTGTATCCTTCAAACTTGCTGAGCTCACTTATACTTTGTAGGAGTTTTTGTTTTTGTAGATTCCTTGGGATTTTCTACGTAGATAATCATGTCATCTGAAAATAGAGGCAGTTTTATGTATTTTTTTCTGATCTCTTTTCTTTTAATTTTTGTTTCTTGCATTACTGCACTGGTTAGAACTTCCAGTACTATGTTGAATAGCAGTGGTGAGAATGAACATCCTTGTCTTGTACCAAACCTTAGGGGAAAAACATTCTGTCTGTCATTAAATATGTTACCTGTAGATTTTTTGTAGGTGTCCTTTACAAAATTTAGGAAGTTCCTCTGTATTCCAAATTTTTAAAGAATCTTTATTGTGAATGGGTGTTGAATTTTGTCAAATACTTTTCTGAATCAGTTGATATAACCATATGATTTTTCTTCTTTAGTCTGTTGATATGGTGGGTTACATTGACTGATTTTCAAATTTTCAGGCAGTCCTGCATTCCTGAAGTAAAGCCTACTTGGTCATGGTGTATAATTTTTGTATATATTGCTGAATTTCATTTGCTAATATTTTCTTAAGGATTTCTGTGTCTGTATTCATGAGGGATATTGGTCTGTAATTTTCTTTTTGGGCTGTCAGTGGCTGATTTTATTATCATGTAACAGTGGCTTCATAGAATGGTTTGGAAAATATTCTTCCTCTTCTATTTTCTGTAAGAGATTATATAAAATTGGTGTTAATTCTCCCTTAAATGCTTGGTAGAATTCTTCAGTGAAACCATCTGGGCCTGGATATTTCTAATTGGGGAGTTTTCATAGCTACGTATGCAGTTTCCTTAATAGTTATACTTGTGTCCAAATTATCTATTTTATATTGGGCGAGTTGTAGTAGTTTTTACTTCTTGAGGAATTGGTTCATTTTATTTAAATTGTCATATTTATATGTATAGAGTTGTTAGTTTTCCCTTGTTACTATTATTTTTTAAATTTCTTCAGGGTCTACAGTTGATATTGTTTGCTTCATTGTTGATACTGGTAATTTGTGTCTTATTTTTCTTTGTCAGTCTTATTAGAGGTTTAAAAATAAAAATTTTTAAATGTTTTTATTTATTTTTGAGAGAGAGAGAGAGAGAGAGCAAGCCAGCAGGGGAGGGGCAGAGAGAGAGAGGGAGACACAGAATCTGAAGCAAGCTCCAGGTTCTGAGCTGTCAGCACAGAGCCCAACGCAGGGCTCAAACCCATGAACCGTGAGATCATGACCTGAGCTGAAGTCGGATGCTTAACCAACTGAACCACCCAGGCCCCAGAGGTTTGTCAATTCTATTGATCTTTTCAAATAATCAATCAGCTTTTTGTTTCATTAATTTTCTCTATTGTTACCCCATTTTCAATTTTATTGATTTCTGCTCTTTAGTATTTCCTTCTTTCACTTGATACTTTTTGTTTTTGTTTTTAAGTTTATTTTTTTATTTTGAGAGAGACAGAGACAGCGTGAACGGGGAATGGGTAGAGAGAGGGAGAGAAAGAATCCCAAGCAGGCTCTGCACTGTCAGTGCATGGAGCCTGATGTAGGGCTTGAACCCACAAACCATGAGACCATGACCTGAGCTGAAAGCCAGATTTGGACGCTTAACTGATTGAGCCAGCCAAGGCACCGCAGATAGCTTTTGGTTTTTTGAAGCAGGAGCTTAGGTTATGGATTTGAGACTTTTTCTCTTTTCTACTGTAAACATTTAGTAATATATAAATTCCTTTCTCAGTACTGCTTTAGCTGTGTCCTGCAAATTTTGATATGTTGTGCTTTTTATTTTCTTTCATTTTATGCATTTGCAAAAATTTTTTGTTCTTCCTTGATCCATGAATTATTCAGAAATGTGTTCTTAAGTTTCCAAGTGTTTGGAAATTTTCCTATCATCTTTCCATTACTGATTTCTAGTTTGATTTTATTGTGATCAGAGAACACAGTCTGTATGACATTAATTCTTTTAAATTTTTGAGTTTTTTTTTAATGGTTCAGGATATGGTCTATCATGGTAACTGTTCTGTGAATTCTTGCAAGGAATATGAATTCTTTTGTTGGGTGGAGTACTGTATAAATGCCAGTTGGATCCTGTTGTTTGATAATGCCTTTGAATTCTTCCTATATCCTTGATGATTTTCTGTGTAGTTTTTCTATCAGTTGTTCAGAATAATGTGTTGAAATCTTTTTTTTTTTTTTAACATTTATTCAGTTTTGAGAGACAGAGAAAGAGCTCAAGCAGGGGTGGGGCAGAGAGAGAGGGAGACACAGAATCCAAAGCAGGTTCCAGGCTCTGAGCTTTCAGTACACAGCCCTACGTGGGGCTCAAACTCACGAACCACGAGATCATGACCTGAGCCTAAGTCGGATGCTTAACCCACTGAGCCACCCAGGCGCCCCGATGTGTTAAAATCTTTAACTTTCATTATGAATTTATTTTTTATTAGTTTTCTCTTCATGAATTTTACAGCGCTACTGTTTGGTTTATATACATTTATGATTGCTATGTCTTCCTGGTATATTAACCTTTATATAATTATGTAATATATCTGATAATTTTTTTATTAATCGACTTAATTTTCTAGAACAGTTTAGATTGACAAAAAAATTTGATCAGATAGTACAGAGTCCCCATATATCTCTTGTACAGTTTTCCCTATTATTAACATGGTACATTTGTCACAATCAATGTACCAATATTGATACATTACTATTATCTAAAGCCCATACTTTATTCAGATTCCCTTAGTTTTTACCTAATGTCCTTTTTCTGCCCCGGTGTCAGTTACAGAAAAACAATTACATTTAGTCATTGTGTCTCCTTAATCTCCTTTGTGACAGCTTCTCAGGCATTCCTTGTTTTTGGTGACCTTGTAACAGTTTTGTGGAGGTCAGGTATATTGTAGAGGACTTCTCTATTGGAATTTGCCTGTTTTTCTTATGACTAATCTGAGATTATGGGTTTTAGCAAGGAAGATCCCAGAGGTAAAGTGCCATTCTCATGACATCATATCAAGATTACAACCATGTAGGTGATGTGGACTTTGATCACCTGGCCAAAGTAGTGTTGGTCAGGTTTCTCCACTGCTTTACTTGTTTACTCTTTCCAAACTATACCCTTTGGAAAGAAGTTACTATGTGCAACCCATAGTTGAGGAGGGAGAGTTTATACTCCATGAGAGCAGAGTATCTACATAAATTATTTGGAATTCTTCTGCAAGGGACTCTTATTTCTTTTCCCCATTTATTAATTTATTCAAACATTTATTTATATCAGTATGGCCTCATGGATATTTAGTCTCTTGTAATATTCTTTGCTCCAAAGTGTACTTTATCTGAATATATTTTTACAATCCTTTTACTTTCAAACTCCTGTGTTGGTATATTTGAAGTGAGTTTCTTACAGACACTATACAGTTGGGACATATTTTTTTAATCCCGTATTACTTTCAATTAATGGTATATTGACCATTTTGATCATTACATTACACTTTAACATAATTATTGATGTTAGGGCTTACGCCTGACATATAATTTATTTTTTGTTTTGTTTGATCTCTTTTTTTTTGTTGTTTTGTATTCTTTTTTCTTCCCTCCTGTGGGTTACTTGAACTTTTTTTAAGAAGAGAATTTTTCCAGGCGCCTGGGTGGCTCAGTTGGTTGAGCGTCCAACTCTTGGATTCAGCTCAGGTCATGATCTCACAGTTCGTGAATTCAAGCCCCACATCTTGGGATCCTCTCTTTCCCTCTCTCTCTGCCCTTCCCATGCTCGTTCACTCTTTCTCTCTCAAATTAAATAAATAAACTTTAAGAAAAAAAGAAGTGAATTTTTATTGACCTGTAGTGTTTTTGAAGTGTATCCCTTTGTATTGCTTTTTAAAATCTTTGCTCTTTGTATCACTTTTAATTTTTTTAATTTAAAAATATTTTTAATGTTTATTTTTGAGAGAGAGAGAGATAGAGAAAGAGAGAGACAGAGAGAGACAGAGAGACAGAGAGAGACACACACACACAGAATCCGACTTGGGGCTCGAACTTACGAACTGTGAGATCATGACCTGAGCCAAAGTCGGACGCTTAACCGACTGAGCCACTCAGGTGTCCCTGTATCACTTTTTCAATGTTTGTGTTACATTATATGTACATAGGACATTATATATATGTTGCTTCTGTTGTTTGTATATATGTATTTTATTATATATATGTTATATATGTATGTGTGTGTGTGTGTGTGTGTATGGAGAGAGACACACACACATAGAGACAGAGAACTGCCAATGTTTTCTCTAGATATTACATTGTTTACACATACATACTTATCACAGTCTACTGGTGTCAACATTTTACCAGTTTGGGTGAAATGTAGAAACCTTACTTCCTTTTACTCCATTTATAATATAATTGTCTTACATATGTTCTCTGCATACATTGAGAATTACATCACATAGTGTTACAGGTTTTTGCTTCAACCATCAAACATAATTTAGAAAACTCAAGAGTACAAGGAAAATCTATTGTATTTACCCATAGTTTTACTCTTTCTGTTATGCTTTTTCTCCTGCCTGATGTTCCAAGATTCCTTCTTTTTTTTTTTTTATTTTTTATTTATTTATTTATTAAAAAAAATTTTTTTTCAACGTTTATTTATTTTTGGGACAGAGAGAGACAGAGCATGAGCAGGGGAGGGGCAGAGAGAGAGGGAGACACAGAATTGGAAACAGGCTCCAGGCTCTGGGCCATCAGCCCAGAGCCCGACGCGGGGCTCGAACTCACAGACCCCGAGATCGTGACCTGGCTGAAGTCGGACGCTTAACCGATTGCGCCACCCAGGCGCCCCCAAGATTCCTTCTTTTAGAATTTCTTTTCTGTTTGGAGAACTTTTTTTTCCCCATTCTTTCAGGGTTGGTTTGCTAGTGGCAAATTCCCTTAGTTTTCCTTTATCTGAGAATGACTTAATTTCCCCTTCATCCTGAAGGAAATTTTTGCTGAACATAGAATTCTGGATCAACAGTTCTTTTCTTCAGCACTTGAAAAATGTTGTGCCAGTTCTTTCTGGCATCTGTGGTTTCTGATGAGAAATCCTCTTTGATTCAAATTGCTTTTTCCCTATAGGCAAGGTGTCATTTCTTTCTTGCTACCTTTTTATTTTGTCCTTTGTATTCAGAAGTTTGAGTATGATGGGTCTTGGTACAGATTTCTTTATGTTTATACAGTTTTGGGGTTGTTCAGCTTCTTGAATCTGTAGGCTTATGTACTGGAGGAAAATTTAAGCCATTATTTCTTTAAATACTTTTTCAGGGGTGCCTAGGTGGCTCAGTCAGCTAAGTGTCTGACTCTTGATTTCGGCTCAGGTCATGATCTTGTGGTTTGTGAGTTCGAGCTCCACATTGGGCTCTGTGCTGACAGTGCAGAGCCTGCGTGGGATTCTCTTTCTCTCTGCCCCTCCCCTGTGCACGCATGCTCTTTCTTTCTCTCTTTCTCTCAAAAATAAATAGATATTTAAAAAATACTTTTTCAGCCCCACCTTTTTTCTCCTGTCCTTTCGTAACTTTAATGACACAGATGTTCAATCTTTTGTTATACTTCCACATGCTTCTTAGGATCTGTTGATTTTTTCCCCCTCAGTCTATTTTCTTTCTATTGATCACACTGGATAATTTCTTTTGTTCTGTTTTCAAGTTCACTGATTCTTTCCTTTGTCTCTTCCATTCTGCTGTTGAGCCCATCTATTAAATTTTTAAATTTCAGTTATTATATTTTTTAGTTTAAAAAATTTCATTTAGTTTCTTTATGTCTTCTATTTCTTTGATGAGTTTCTATTTTCTTTTATTTGTTTCTGTTTGTAATTGCTTGGGGGGAAGCATCCTTATGAATATCTATGTCATCTTGTTGTTGGTATCTTTTGGTTGTCTTTTCTCATTCAAGTGGATGTTTTCCTGGATTTTGATATAATGAGTGATTTTTTAAATTTAAACCTGGACATTTTAGGTATCATGTTATGAGACACTGGATCTTGTTTAAGTCTTCTGTTTTAATCATACTCCTTCTAACACTGCTCTGGTATGGGAAGGGGAATACTATTTCATTGCTGCCAGGTGGAATGAAAGTTGAGACTCCTCAGTCAGCTTTCACTGACACCTGTGGGAAGGGTCTTCTCACTGCTTGGAAAGGTGGGGGTTCAGGCTCTCTGTGATGCTTCTGTTTATACCAGTCTGGCTGAAAGGAGCAGGGATGCCTTGTTAGAGTTCTTCTTATAACTTCACTTCTGTGGAAGGATGCTTGTGACTGCTGGATGGTGGTGAAAACACTGCTTCTCCCCTGGGACTTCTCTGACACCATCCCAGTGGGGAAAAGAGGAGGGACCCCTTGTTATCGCCAGGTGGGCATGAAATCCAGGCTTCGCATGTAGTATCCAGTGACACTGTGTCAGAGAGGGCTTGTTACCACCCGGTAGGAATGGAATTTCTGGCTCCCATCTTGCCTTTCTCTGGAAGGATAGAAGTCTAATTTCCCCACTTGGCCTTTGTTAGCATGGGTGGGACTGCACTTTTTTCTTTGGTGTTTGGTTGAAGTAGAGTAGAAAAATTATTTAAAATTTTTCTGTCTTGCAAGGTTGCCCTATTCTTGGTCCTTTGCTTAGAGACAGCAGGCTTTTCAGGAGTTTTTTTTTTTCTTTTTTTTTAAACCTATGCCCATTGACATTTCCGGGTTTTCAGCTTCTGCAGAAGCTCAGTCTAGAATATAGGAGGCAAAACAAACAAAAACAAAACAAAGCCTCAGGGAGTTCACTGCTGTGTCAGTCCTTGGATTCTGGGGTCTATAGCCAGTCTGCCTTCTTCTGTCTACTTTTCAGAGTCTTCTTTTTTTTTTTAATAATTTTTTAATGTTTATTTTTGAAAGAGAGAGAGAGGACGCACATGCGTGAGCGGGGGAGGGGCAAAGAGAGAGGGAGACACAGAATCCAAAGCAGGCTCCAGGCCCTGAGCTGTCAGCACAGAGCCTGACACGGGCGGGGCTTGAGCCCATGAACTGTGAGATCATGACCTGAGCCAAAGTCGGATGCTTAACCGACTGAGCCACCCAGGTGCCCCTCAGAGTCTTATGTTTGTTTTATAGACAATGTTAAGGGCTTTTAACTGTACTTAGCAGAAGGGATAGGAAGAAGTATACCAACTACATCTTTCCAGAAGCAGACATCATAGTTGCTTTGTTTTTAAATTTCATTTTATTATGAAAAAGGTAACATACACAATAGTAGACAGATTAGTCGAGTGAATCTCCTTTACTCAGCCTCAACAATTTTCAACATTTTGCCAACCTTGTCTCATTTATTCTCCCCACCATGAGGTTTGTTGGAGTCTTTTAACTCAAGTCCTAGAAATAGTATTGTCTCACTCAGTGTGAGTGTGCATCCCTAACAGAAAAATACCTTTTAAAACATAATCACAATGACATGATCACATTTCACTATTTCACGATAAATCCTTAATGTAATTAAAGACTAATTCATATTCAAATTTCCCTGATCGGTTCAAGAAGTGTTTTTAAAATTGGTTTTCTCAAAATAGGATCCAAGCCAAATGTAACATTATATTTGGTTGTTATCTCTCTTGTCTCTTTTAAAAATCTATAAATTTCCTAAGCCAGCCACAGAAAAACAAATACTGCATGACATCACTTATGTGTGGAATCTAAAAAAGGCCAAGTCATAGATGCAGAGAGTAGAATGGTGTTTTTCAGGGGCTGGAGGGTGGGGGAAATGGGGACATGTTGGTCAAAGAGTACAAAGTTTCAGGATGCAGGATGAATAAGTTCTGGGGATCTAAGGTACAGCGTGGTGACTATAGTTAATAATACTGTACTGTACACTTGAAATTTGCTAAGTAGATCTTAACTGTTCTCACCATTAAAAAGGTAACTATGTGAGGTGATGAATATGTTAATTAACTTGATTGTGGTAATTATTTCACAGTGTGCATGTATATCAAAACATCATGTTGTACACCTTAAATATATGATTTTTATTTGTCAGTGATACCTCAATAAAGCTAAAAAAGGATCTGTACATTTCTCATCTTTCTTTTTCTCATCCCATTTTAAATCCCACTTATCATTGAAGAAAACGGGTCATTCTTCCTATAAAATATTCCACGTTCTGGATTTGCCTGATTGTTTCTTAGTGGTGATGCTATACTTGTTCCTCTATCTCCTATATGTACCATAAACTGGCAGTTAGAGCTAGACACTTGATTAGATTTAGTTTCAATTTTTAGTTTTGACATCAGTAAATTATAGGTGGTGCTGTATGCTTACTACTGCATTACATCAGGAGGTATATAATATCTAGCTATCCCACTCTTAGTGATGCTAAATTTGACCAGTGGGTTCAGGTGGTATTAATCTGATCCCTCCATTATAAAATTCTCCATCACCATTTGCCTAATCTTGTTCATCCATTCATGATCATTGCCCTAGATTAGTGATTTTCAACCAGAGATAATTGTCCTCCATGGGACATTTGACAACATCTGAAGACATTTAAAATTTTTTTGTAGTTTTTATTTATTTTTGAGAGAGAGAGAGAGAGAGAGAGAGCAAGGGAGGAGCAGAGGTAGAGGGAGACACAGATCCGAAGCAGGCTCCAGGCTCCTAGCTGTCAGCACAGAGCCCAATGTGGGGCTCGACCTCATGAACTGTGAGATCATGACCTGAGCTGAAGTTGAACATCAGATGCTTAACCAAATGAGCCACTCAAGTGCCCCACTTTTAGTGGTTTTAAAAGGAACGAAATTTACTTGCAATTAGTAGTAAATAAGCCTTAGAGAGCTAATGCACAGTATAGTGAATATAAACAATAGTGCATTAGAATCCTCAAACTTGCTAAGAGACTAAATCTTAATTATTCCAACCACAAAAAAGAAATTATAATTATATGATGTGATAGAAGTGCTATCACTACAATGACAATCATATTGCAATATATAAATGTATCAAATTTCAATAAAAATAAACAAAATAAATACAAATATTTTAAAAGGAATAAAGTTTTGAAAAAGAGTTAGAAAGGGACACCAAGGTGGCTCCATCAGTTGAGCATCCAGCCAGCTCTTGATCTTGGCTCAGGTCGTGATCTCACAGTTTGTGGGATCAAGCCCTGCGTTGGGCTCTGTGCTGACAGCACGGAGCCTGCTTGGGATTCTCTCTCTCCCTTTGTCTCTGCCCCTCCCCTGTTCACAAGTGCTCTCACTCTCTTTCTCTCTCTCTCAAAAATAAATAAACTTCAAAAAAAAAAGGAGGGGCACCTGGGTAGCTCAGTTGGTTGGGCATCTGACTTTGGCTCGGGTCACCATCTTGCAGTCTGTGAGTTCGAGCCCCACGTCGGGCTCTGCAGTGACAGCTCAGAGCCTGGAGCCTGCTTCAGATTTTATTTCCATCTCTCTCTGCCCCTCCCCTGCTCTCACTGTGTCTTTCTGTCTCAAAAATAAAATAAAAACATAAAAAATAATTTTAAAAAAGGAATAAAAAGTGTGATTAGGATTTTTAGCTACCAGCTTTGATATACTATAACAAGATGTACCCTTCACACTCTTCAAACTTTTTTTTATTTTATTTTTTATTTTTTTTTTCTGAAATTTATTGACAAATTGGTTTCCATACAACACCCAGTGCTCATCCCAAAAGGTGCCCTCCTCAATACCCATCACCCACCCTCTCCTCCCTCCCACCCCCCATCAACCCTCAGTTTGTTCTCAGTTTTTAACAGTCTCTTATGCTTTGGCTCTCTCCCATTCTAACCTCTTTTTTTTTTTTTTCCTTCCCCTACCCCATGGGTTCCTGTTAAGTTTCTCAGGATCCACATAAGAGTGAAACCATATGGTATCTGTCTTTTTATGTATGGCTTATTTCACTTAGCATCACACTCTCCAGTTCCATCCACGTTGCTACAAAAGGCCATATTTCATTTTTTCTCATTGCCACGTAATATTCCATTGTGTATATAAACCACAATTTCTTTATCCATTCATCAGTTGATGGACATTTAGGCTCTTTCCATAATTTGGCTATTGTTGAGAGTGCTGCTATGAACATTGGGGTACAAGTGGCCCTATGCATCAGTGCTCCTGTATCCCTTGGATAAATTCCTAGCAGTGCTATGGCTGGGTCATAGGGTAGGTCTATTTTTAATTTTCTGAGGAACCTCCACACTGCTTTCCAGAGCGGCTGCACCAATTTGCATTCCCACCAACAGTGCAAGAGGGTTCCCGTTTCTCCACATCCTCTCCAGCATCTATAGTCTCCTGATTTGTTCATTTTGGCCACTCTGACTGGCGTGAGGTGATACCTGAGTGTGGTTTTGATTTGTATTTCCCTGATAAGGAGCGACGCTGAACATCTTTTCATGTGCCTGTTGGCCATCCGGATGTCTTCTTTAGAGAAGTGTCTATTCATGTTTTCTGCCCATTTCTTCACTGGGTTATTTGTTTTTCGGGTGTGGAGTTTGGTGAGCTCTTTATAGATTTTGGAGACTAGCCCTTTGTCTGATATGTCATTTGCGAATATCTTTTCCCATTCCGTTGGTTGCCTTTTAGTTTTGTTGGTTGTTTCCTTTGCTGTGCAGAAGCTTTTTATCTTCATAAGGTCCCAGTAATTCACTTTTGCTTTTAATTCCCTTGCCTTTGGGGATGTGTCGAGTAAGAGATTGCTACGGCTGAGGTCAGAGAGGTCTTTTCCTGCTTTCTCCTCTAAGGTTTTGATGGTTTCCTGTCTCACATTTAGGTCCTTTATCCATTTTGAGTTTATTTTTGTGAATGGTGTGAGAAAGTGGTCTAGTTTCAACCTTCTGCATGTTGCTGTCCAGTTCTCCCAGCACCATTTGTTAAAGAGGCTGTCTTTTTTCCATTGGATGTTCTTTCCTGCTTTGTCAAAGAGGAGTTGGCCATACGTTTGTGGGTCTAGTTCTGGGGTTTCTATTCTATTCCATTGGTCTATGTGTCTGTTTTTGTGCCAATACCATGCTGTCTTGATGATGACAGCTTTGTAGTAGAGGCTAAAGTCTGGGATTGTGATGCCTCCTGCTTTGGTCTTCTTCTTCAAAATTCCTTTGGCTATTCGGGGCCTTTTGTGGTTCCATATGAATTTTAGGATTGCTTGTTCTAGTTTCGAGAAGAATGCTGGTGCAATTTTGATTGGGATTGCATTGAATGTGTAGATAGCTTTGGGTAGTATTGACATTTTGACAATATTTATTTTTCCAATCCATGAGCAGGGAATGTCTTTCCATTTCTTTAAATCTTCTTCAATTTCCTTCAGAAGCTTTCTATAGTTTTCAGCATACAGATCCTTTACATCTTTGGTTAGATTTATTCCTAGGTATTTTATGCTTCTTGGTGCAATTGTGAATGGGATCAGTTTCTTTATTTGTCTTTCTGTTGCTTCATTGTTAGTGTATAAGAATGCAACTGATTTCTGTACATTGATTTTGTATCCTGCAACTTTGCTGAATTCCTGTATCAGTTCTAGCAGACTTTTGGTGGAGTCTATCGGATTTTCCATGTATAATATCATGTCATCTGCAAAAAGCGAAAGCTTGACTTCATCTTTGCCAATTTTGATGCCTTTGATTTCCTTTTGTTGTCTGATTGCTGATGCTAGAACTTCCAGCACTATGTTAAACAGCAGCGGTGAGAGTGGGCATCCTTGTCGTGTTCCTGATCTCAGGGAAAAAGCTCTCAGTTTTTCCCCGTTGAGGATGATGTTAGCTGTGGGCTTTTCATAAATGGCTTTTATGATCTTTAAGTATGTTCCTTCTATCCCGACTTTCTCAAGGTTTTTATTAAGAAAGGGTGCTGGATTTTGTCGAAGGCCTTTTCTGCATCGATTGACAGGATCATATGGTTCTTCTCTCTTTTTTTGTTAATGTGATGTATCACGTTGATTGATTTGCGAATGTTGAACCAGCCCTGCATCCCAGGAATGAATCCCACTTGATCATGGTGAATAATTCTTTTTATATGCCGTTGAATTCGATTTGCTAGTATCTTATTGAGAATTTTTGCTTCCATATTCCTCTTCAAACTTTTAAGAGACATCTAGGACAAGCACAAGAAGTCAGATTCCACACTTTAGTGAGTAAAATTGGAGAATGTGTTCTCTATTGTGCCTCTGTCTAAGCTCAGGCCCAGGGCCATGCTATATCCCACAAAGCTGACCTCCAGCACTGGAACAGATTTTGGGATTCCAGAGTTTTCCTAAAAGAGAGGGGTAAGATGGTTGGTCAGATGCTGTGTCAGAATGCAGGAGGATGTTCAGAGACCACGTGATGAGGCAGATAGGTAAGGAATCAAAAGTGTGAGTCAAACAGGGCAGAAGTCTGAAGGATCATAGTCAGAGTTGGTAAAGATTGAGGGAAGCTGAGACCCAGAATTCCTCAGTCAGCATGTGGTGCAAACTGGGGAAATGGCTGGTTAGAATATGATGCAATGTAACCTCATCTTTGCTGTCATCCCTCACAAACATGACTTTGCTCTCTTTGTGAGCCTTTCTTTTGGCCAGAGAAGGGCCCCAGTCACTGGAATCACATAGGTACAGGCTACCAGGGGCTAGATGTGTGCTTGAAGAAGGCCTTAAGCTCTTCCATTTTGTGCCTGCTGCATACCACCAGGCCTGCTGCTTCCCTCTGTAGGGCTGGCATCTCCTGGAAGCCATTGGTGGATCCCGATGAGCCCATTCCTCAGTCTTCTGGTTGTTGATATGGCTATGGGAGTGCAGGGGGTGAGGCCTTGTCCTGCTGCAATGGCAGGTAGGGGCTGCTGAGCTGGATCCTTGATCATCATGAATGGGCTGGCAGGAGGGCTATGGCTGAACTTAGGGAAATTTGGTTTGGTCCAAATGGAATGGGAAGAGCCCACCTGACCAGCTTCTAGACCCAAAGATCCTGGTGCTGAGTGGACTTGCCAATTTCCCTTTCTTTAGCCCAGTGAAGACTTGCAGACCACTAATGAGATGTCAGGGCCTGGATAAAGTAGATGTCAGACATCTCGTTGATAGTAGATATATTCTGAATGGGAACAGGCATAGAAGCAGAGAGCAAGCATAAGGAAATTCAGCGTCCTTAATGTTTTTGTGCTGCAGTTTCCTCATTTGTATGGTGAGAATAATATTAGTGCCGACCTCATCAGGGCGCTATGAGGTTTACATAAAATAGTAAAATACTTCTAAAATAGTGCCTGCATATAATAAACCATTGATGAATGTTAATTATTTCATTATAATTGTGTGTAAATTATAAATCATATCATGTCATTCCCTTGATAACTGCCCCCCAACCCCAAATGATTTCATACAATGGTCTGCAAGGCTTCAGGTGATTTGATTCCTGCCTGCACCTCTCTCCTCATCTTATATCACTCTCCTCCTTCTTGATCACCAAACTCAAGCCATTCTGGCCTTATTTTCATTTCTTAAAATTATGAAGCTTTTTTTACTCTCAGGACCTTTGCACTTGCTCTATACATTTATAACTGGACAAAAAAAAACTTAAAAAAAGAGACACTAAAATCAAGAATCCATAAAGTCTGAGAATCTTAACTACCTAATAATTTTTTTTAATTTTTATTATTTATTTATTTATTTATTTATTTATTTAAATTTTTTTTCAACGTTTATTTATTTTTGGGACAGAGAGAGACAGAGCATGAACAGGGGAGGGGCAGAGAGAGAGAGGGAGACACAGAATCAGAAACAGGCTCCAGGCTCTGAGCCATCAGCCCAGAGCCCGACGCGGGGCTCGAACTCCCGGACTGTGAGATGGTGACCTGGCGGAAGTCGGACGCTTAACCGACTGCGCCACCCAGGCGCCCCATTTTTTTTTTAATTTTTAAAATGTTTATTTATTTTTGAGAGAGAGAGAGAGAGAGACTGTGGGGGAGAGAGGGGCGGAGAGAGAGGGAGACACAGAATCTGAAGCCGGCTCCAGGCTCTGAGCTGTCAGCACAGAGCCTGATGCAGGGCTGGAACTCACCTAGCATGAGATCTTGCCCTGAGGCAAAGTCGGGTAGGATGCTCAACCGACTGAGCCACCCAGGCATCCCAACTACATAATTATCTTAAGCACCATAAGGTTAAAAAATGAAATAAAACACAACAGTCAAATGGTAAATGGGAAAAATATACTAGAGTATGACAGATGAAGGGCTAATAGCTTAGTGGTTAAGAATCCAAACTCTAGGTTCCGACTGCTGGGTTTGAATCCCAGGTCCATCATTTACTATCTGTGTGACGTTGAGCATCAATCACTCAATCTCTCTGTGCCTCTATTTCCTCACCTGTAAAACAGTGATGATAACACCTACTTCCTAAAATTGTTGTAAGGGTTAAATCTCTTTAAGAAAGCAACTCTTGGCATACTTTAGGTGTCATACAACTGTTATTTATTATTGCTAGTAAGCAGCCAAAAATACCAGCAAAGAATGTGAACAGATACCTCACATGAACAGTGATACAAAATGGCCAATAAATATTTGAAAATATGGTCAACTTCACTCATAACTAAAAGCATGCGTTCGTTTATTTCACAAATATTTAAATATTTATCAAGTGCCAAAGATTCTTTGGGAATAGTGAACATCTTTCTCTTAGGGAGTTTACATTATAGTTATTTTTATATGTGTGTGTAATATTTAATATATCATGTGGTGATAGTATTTTGAAGACAAAGCAGAGATGAGGTGTTATTTTATATAGAGATCAAGGAAGGACTCTGAGATAAGGTGGCATTTAAGGAGTAATCTTAAGTAATCGAGAAAGCCATAGGGATTTCTAGGGGAAGAGCTTTCTAAGCAGAGGAAACAACAAAGGCAGAGGCTTAGAAGCAGGAGCCAGCTTAGCTTATTCAAGGAACAGCAGTAAATCCAGTTTGTTTGGGGCAAGGCTGAATTGATAGGAAGTGAGGTCTAAGAGACTGTGGTCAGATTCTCTAGGGCTTTAAAGGCTAGGATAAGGACTTGGGACATACTAGGAGTAAAATAGAAAGCTTGCCATCATTTAGAATTGTAATCACCTGTACATGACTGGGATCCAAATAACAAAAGCTCAAATAGGATGATGTTTCAAGTGTGATATTGATTCTAAAACATAATCAACTGTAAGACATGCCATTGTCTTTTAAATTTAATTTTTTAAATCTTTATTTATTTTTGAGATAGAGAGACAGAGCATGAGCAGGGGAGGGACAGAGGGAGAGGGAGACACAGAATTTGAAGCAGGCTTCAGGCTCTGAGCTGTCAGCACAGAGCCTGACATGGGGCTTGAAATCATGAGTTGTGAGATCATGACCTGAACCGAAGTTGGACACTTAACCGACTGAGCCACCCAGGCACCCCAAGACATGCCATTATTATACGTGCCATCGAGAAAGAAAACAAAATGCTGCCAAGCAGAATCATAAACTGTCACTCAAAGATTTCAGAGATGTTGAAATATGAATGAAGAGATATACCTCTTAGAGTTGGTAAAAAATGGCATTTTTTTTCTCACGTAAGAATAGGTCCAGAGGTAATCATTTTCTTGGTTGCAAGATGGCTACTCAGCTATAGTCATTATACCCTCATTTCCAGGAGGAAGAAGGGGAAACTAGGAGGGAGGAAATGCCTTTTATTCTTCTATATTAATTTTGTGAAAGTCTTCCCCTAAAAACTCATTGGAATTTTTATTGGCATTGCTTTGGATATGTAGATCAACTTGGAGAAAACCGTCTGATGCCCAATGTACAGTGCTAATCTGTAGATCAATATGTATTTACAGTCCCATTTATATTTCATAAAAAGGATAAATGTATACAGCATGCTTGCATTTCCCTAGAAAATTTCTGAAATGAGAAACTGTTAACAGGTGGTCATTTCAGGGGAATAGATTGGGTGTGATTGGCAGGGAAGAGAGGGACTTTAAATTTTCATGTTATGCCTTCTTGTAAACCTTTTTTTAAAAAACCACAGATATTGTACACATTACTTTTATAATAATAAATAGAAACCAGGAACCTTAAAAGTAGAGTGTGCATTAACCTGGGGACACAGGTAGACTTTCCCCGGGGTAAATAAGCACTTAGAGTTTTAAGGGGATAAACTTCTTTATCCTCAAATTTCCTATTTCATATTTCCTAAAATTGATCTGCCAGAGAACACATGTGGTGGCAGAATCAAGCTGATTCTTTCCATCTCCCCTTTCAAAATGGTGCTTTGTGCACTTTACAAAACAAAGCATTCCTTTTATGCATCCAGAATCTTACCTGGGTGCACTGCCCCACAGTAGAAAATCCTCAGGGCACCAGAGAGACACTTCCAAACATTGTTGTCAATGGTGAAGAAAAAAAAAATTGCTCTAACAAATGAATGGGGATCAAATCCTTTTGCAGTTCAGATGGCTTCCAATGAAATGAAGGAAAACCCAATGGAGCTGTCAGCTGATAAATCAGGGAAAATAATTTTGAAGATAAATCATTGTATAATCCCCTCCCCCATAGATCTCTAAAGGAACTCAGAGACTTGAGTGACATTGCTAAAACAAACGTCCATTTCCATTTACTTACTTATATAACCAAGGTTTCTGTGTGCTAACATTTAGCCAAACAAAAAGTAGAAAGAGAATTGATGCTGAATCCTGTTTCATTCTAGCAATAAGCAATATTTACCCATGGAGACACCCACTAACTTTTTTTCAAAAAAGGGCTTTTCTATCTCTAATACATTTTAATTTTTATGTTTAATAATTACCTATCAAAATTTGTAATATATTTATAATTTTTGATCTATCGTATTCTAATATTAATTGTCCTAATTCAAGCAGGAGTAAAATTTTTAAAAGATTTTATTTTTTAGTAATCTCTACACCCAACATGGGGTTTAAAGTCACAATCCTGAGATGAAGAATCGCATGCTCCACTGACTAGGCCAGGCAGATGCCCCAAGCAGGAGTAAATTTTTAAACAACCTTTAGAGCTTTAGGCTCACAGGAACATTTAAAAAGCGTTTAAATAGCAAAATATATACATACAAATTAAATAGCAAAATATTTTTCCCTGCAGGGAAATATAATAGGATTGTCAATAAAATAATTTCCAGTGCAAAAAATGTATTATTGGGGTAAAATTCTGTTAGAAGACTAAAATGGAATCGAGAACTTAGGGAGAAAAGGAAAAATTTACAACTTCCTACCATCAAGAACTCATTTATGAATTTTTAAAACAGATGATGGTGGCTCTCAAATCATTAAGGTATTTGGGTTTGACTAGTTTCAGGTAAAATGGTGACATAACAGTTTTGTTTGTGAATGTTAACATTTGTCAGAAATCACATTATTTGCAGCTGATTTTTTGATGCAAAATTTTAGATGGCAACTTAAAAATGTGTGAAGGAGCAAAAGGTTAAAAAATATTTTTTAAATGTTTATTATTTATTTTGAGAGAGAGAGTGGAAGCGAGCACAAGCGGGAAGCAGGGGGAGGAGCAGAGAGAGAGGAAGAGAAAGAATTCCGTGCTGACAGCACTGAGCCACCCTTGGGGCTAGAACTCACGAATCCTGAGATCATGATCTGAGCCGAAATCAAGAGTTGGACACTTAACCAACTGAGCCACCCAGGCACCCCCAAAAATATTTTTAAGAAAAAAATAGGACATAGCTCCACACTTGAAGGCCCCAAGGTGTCCCTTCTGATCATAGTTCTCATCGGTCCTCAAGAAAGAATCCCTCTCCTGACTCTTCTCATAATCATTTCCCTGCTTTTCCTTACATTTTGACTATTTGTTTCTGCATTCTAAAGCAATATGGTTTAGCAAACAAACAGAAAAACCAGAGACAGACTCGTAAGTACAGAGAACAAACTGATGGTTGCCAGAGAGGAGGGGGGTGGGGGGATGGGTGAAATAGGTGAAGGGGATTAAGAGGCACAAATCGCCAGTTATAAAATAAGTAAGTCACAGGGGATGAAAAGTACACGATAGAGAACGTAGTCAATAACATTGTAATAACTTTGTATGGTGACAGATGGTAACTGTATTTATCACTGAGAACACTACGTAATGCATAGAATTGTATCATTATGCTGTACCCCTGAAACTAACATAACATTGTATGCCAGCTATACTGCAAGTAAAAAAAGATGAAAAAATATTTGAGTGTATTTTGATATAAACCGATAGTTTTATGTATGTTTATACAAAATAAATATCCCAGGAAGTGTCATATACTCTTTTGCCACCTTGTGGTCAGAACTGTGTTCAACCCCAGGCGCCCCGGCTGCATGAGGAGGGGTCTCACCTTGTCAGTCCCTTCTGCTAGCCTTCAGTCAGGTCGCTGTGAGATAGACACGGTGACACTTGCGCAGGACTGAACTGAGACACAGGCAAGCAAGCGCGAAGCATGAAAAGGATTAGGCTGTCACCCCCACCCCCACCCCTGAACGTGATTCACGTCAAAAGCAACATGCAATCAGGAAAGAAATGTAAGGAAGTACAATAAAATTCTGACTTTTCTCATGGGGGCTACTTAAAAAAATAGCAAATGTCAAACTGTTTCCGATATTTTTTTTCTTGATTCTTTTGTTTTTGGTGCCTATTCTCTGCTGGTGACCTAGACACTTCCTTAGTCTGCCCTGATTGGGGAACCCAGCCCTGATTGTGGCCCTGGGCAAGTTTGTTTGGTTTAGTGCTGCCCATAGCCCCTAGTACAACACCTGGCTCTGGGTTGGAGCTTTTGAAAACACATTTGCTGAGTGGATGATTGGAAAGCCCCCCCTCCACCCCGTTCCAGAACCTCCTGGACACGTGGGCTTCTGCTGGAGGTTGGATAATAAAGTAGTCAGGTTGCTTTGGTTAGTCTTCAGGGGTAGACAGTCTTAGGTACATAGAGATCTTTAGGTCTCTTTGATATCTGTCACTCTGGGGAGGTGGGATGGAGTACCTCCCCCTCCTCCCTCCAGTTCATGACCTCAGGCATTTTTAGCAGCAGCATTAGGAGCAGGAGCAGGATTTCTTCAGTGGGTATGCTAGTTGCAGTTCCTCTGGTTGCAGGTCACAAAGGGCAGGCATTTATTGGAAAGATGCTGGGGTGCTTCAAGGAATTGAAGCAAGAGTTGGCTTTGAAAGGCAGGGCACCATGGCAGCTCTGGGGGACCTTAGCTGTATGGGAGCCAAGCATCTCATTCTCCTTAAGGGTGCATAATTCTTGACAACCAACTCTCGCTGCTAACTCCAGGAGGCTTAGGCACCACCTCCTCCCAGCAGGAAGGGGCCGGCTGAGAGGTGATGTCCAGTGCCAACCAAGGAGAAGTCTGCTAGGGTATACTCAAGCAGCACAGCCCCGTAGCCAGACTGTGTATACGGGGTCAAGGCCAGCCATTACGGGACTCAGGGAACTGACTCTTCCTAGAACACTGGCTATCTACCTCTTCTGAGCCCCCTCCTGACTCCCTGGGACCAGCACCTGTGGCCACTTTCCACTGCCAGCAGCTCAGTGCTCTCAGACCCAGGCCCGCCCCCTCCCCCTGCTGGCTGCTACAACTACCGAAGCTGCTCCCCACCCCCTACTCCCACCTGCTGCCTATCAGGGGCTCTCTGCCAGACTTGGGGGTCTTGGGGTGGTGTCTTCCCCTTTCTCAGCGGTAGGGGAGGTGCCAGCAGTAGGCATGGCCTGTCCCTTCTGGTGCCCCCGGGCGGCTCAGCGTCTGCTGGGGCAGAGGGCATACTGCCAAACCCTCATCCCACCCGCGGCCTTTGGAGCCAGAGAAGGTGAGGAACAGGCATAGATTCTGCAGAGCACCAATAAGATGGGCAAAAGGGATGTGCCTCTCCGGGCCCAGCAACCTTGGGAGCTCTGCCTCTCCGGATGTGGGGTCCAAGCCCGCCCCCAGAATGGACCTGGTCCTTATCTGTGAGGACAGGACCTGGGGTGGGAGGGAGCCTGGGACAGGGCTGGGGGCAGGCTCAGCTGTAGGGATGATGGCCTATCGTGGTTTCCGACTGCTCCTGAGGACCTGGTCTCTGAGGGGACATTTCACAGCCCCAAAGACCTTTCTGGACTTTATTCCTCCGTCCCCAGCCCCGCAGGGCTGGGGGAAGCTGCATGGACGAAGGGAAGGACGGGGAAAGGGGAGGAGACGATGAAGGGGGTCAGAGCTGCGATTGGAGCTGAGAACTGGAAGCGCCTTAAAGAGACTGCGCGGTCCCCGCCCCCCTTCCCGCCAGCCTCAATGAATTAGAGCTGTGTTTCCCAAACTTGCCTGATCATAAGAATCCTCCCGGGCCCTAGTTAAAGATACAGGTTCCGGAGCACCTCCCTTCGCGATTCTGATTCAGTACATCTGCGGGTGGAGCCGAGGAATCTGTAATTTTAACACGCTCCCCACGTGATTCTCGTGAACAAGCAAGTTTGGGAAATACTGAATTAAAGGAAACGGGGCCTGGCTGCCGAAGCGGCCTCCGCTAGGGGGCTACGGCGGGAGGATTCCCGGGGGGCGTCGCCTGCTTCCGCCGCCGCCTCCTTCAGTGAAAGTCCCTTTTGGGTCCAGCTGTCACAGCCACCGCGCTCCCTCAGGCCGGGCGGGGGACACCCCAGGTCTGCGTGGCCCCCGTGCCGCCACGCCCAGTGGCCGCCCGAGCCCTGCGAGCAGGGGGAGGAGCCGCCGCCAGTGGAGGCGGAGGAGGTAGAGGAGGCGGAGACGGCGGAGACGGCGGAGAAGGCGGAGAAGGCGGAGAGGAAGGTGGAGGCGGAGGCGAAGGTGGAGGGGAAGGTGGAGGCGGCGGGGAAGGTGGAGGCGGCGGGGAAGGTGGACACCGCCGGGAACGTGGAGACAGCGGAGGGTCTGGGCCGCCAGGCTGAGCTCAAGCTGGAGCCCGAACCCGAGCCCGTACCGGAGGCGGAGCAGGAGCCGAAGGGGGAGCCGAAGCAGGAGCTGGAGGATGAGAACCCAGCGCGGAGCGGCGGTGGCGGCAGCAGCGACGAGGTTCCTCCCCCCACCCTTCCCTCCGAACCCCCGCGGCCCCCCGATCCCTCTCCGCGGCGCAGTCGTGCCCCCCGCCGCCGACCCCGGCCGCGGCCACAGACCCGGCTCCGTACCCCGCCGCAGCCTAGGCCACGGCCCCCGCCCCGGCCCCGGCCCCGGCGCGGCCCTGGGGGCGGATGCCTGGATGTGGATTTCTCTGTGGGTCCACCAGGCTGTTCCCACGTGAACAGCTTTAAGGTGGGAGAGAACTGGAGGCAGGAACTGCGGGTGATCTACCAGTGCTTCGTGTGGTGTGGAACCCCAGAGACCAGGAAAAGCAAGGCAAAGTCGTGCATCTGCCATGTGTGTGGCACCCATTTGAACAGACTTCACTCTTGCCTTTCTTGTGTCTTCTTTGGCTGCTTCACAGAGAAACACATTCATGAGCACGCCGAGACAAAACAACACAACTTAGCCGTAGACCTTTATTATGGAGGTATATACTGCTTTATGTGTAAGGATTATGTATATGACAGAGACATTGAGCAAATTGCCAAAGAAGAGCAAGGAGAAGCTTTGAAATTACAGGCCTCCACCTCAACCGAGGTTTCTCACCAGCAGTGTTCAATGCCAGGACTCGGAGAGAAATATCCAACCTGGGAGACAACCAAACCCGAGTTAGAACTGCTGGGACACAACCCAAGGAGAAGAAGAATCACCTCCAGCTTTACCATCGGTTTAAGAGGACTAATCAATCTTGGCAACACGTGCTTTATGAACTGCATCGTCCAGGCCCTTACCCATACTCCGATCCTGAGAGATTTCTTCCTGTCCGACAGGCACAGATGTGAAATGCCAAGTCCTGAGTTGTGTCTGGTCTGTGAGATGTCTTCGCTTTTTCGGGAGTTGTATTCTGGAAACCCATCTCCTCACGTTCCTTATAAATTACTGCACCTGGTATGGATACACGCTCGTCACTTAGCAGGATACAGGCAACAGGATGCCCACGAGTTCCTCATTGCCGCGTTAGATGTCCTGCACAGGCACTGCAAAGGTGATGATGCCGGGAAGGCTGCCAACAATCCCAACCACTGTAACTGCATCATAGACCAAATCTTCACAGGTGGCCTGCAGTCTGATGTCACCTGTCAAGCCTGCCATGGCGTCTCCACCACCATAGACCCATGCTGGGACATCAGTTTGGACTTGCCTGGCTCTTGCACCTCCTTCTGGCCCATGAGCCCAGGGAGGGAGAGCAGTGTGAATGGGGAAAGCCACATACCAGGAATCACCACCCTCACGGACTGCTTGCGAAGGTTTACAAGGCCAGAGCACTTAGGTAGCAGTGCCAAAATCAAATGCGGTAGTTGCCAAAGCTACCAGGAATCTACCAAACAGCTCACGATGAATAAATTACCTGTTGTTGCCTGTTTTCATTTCAAACGGTTTGAACACTCGGCCAAACAGAGGCGCAAGATCACTACATACATATCCTTTCCTCTGGAGCTGGATATGACACCATTTATGGCCTCGAGTAAAGAGAGCAGGGTGAATGGACAGTTGCAGCTGCCAACCAATAGTGGAAACGATGAGAATAAGTATTCCTTGTTTGCTGTGGTTAATCACCAAGGAACCTTGGAGAGTGGCCACTACACCAGCTTCATCCGGCACCACAAGGACCAGTGGTTCAAGTGTGATGATGCCGTCATCACCAAGGCCAGTATTAAGGACGTTCTGGACAGTGAAGGGTATTTACTGTTCTATCACAAACAGGTCCTGGAACATGAGTCAGAAAAAGTGAAAGAAATGAATACACAAGCCTACTGAAGTGACACAGACCTACCTGTAATGGAAGATGACAACACCTATACTACAACTGGCTTCGAGATTTAAAGGACCTACTTGCATGGCCCATGGGCCTGACAGAGTAAGAATTGAACAGTACCCAGTGTCTAAAAGGTCCTGGTTGGAAGAGAAGTAGACGGGGTGGGAGAAGAGGCTCTAGTCTAAACAGTCACTTAAAGGAGAATTCAATGGCAGGAATGCTCTAGGTGGGGAAGGCAGGAGCAGGGAAATCCTGACACTGGTACATATCCTATATTCCTCCAAAAGATTGTGTGGGAAAGTGTGGGGTGGGAGGGGGGTGGTGTGTGGGGGGGTGTGTGCCCTTGTAACCGTAAAACATCTTTCTCCATGGGTGTTTCAGCTTCAACTGACCAATCACATAACAGTTATATGTTTGGAGGGGGGGAGAAAAGTCTATACAAATGTAGCCCATTACCTATATGGGTCTGAAAGCAGAAAAGTGGAGGAGGCAAGGATATCTCATTGACAAACACCTTTGCCAGTTTCTTTGTATTCGTGATTTTTTGTGCTATTAAATGCAGTATTAAAAAAAAGAAAAGCCCATGAGGCTAGTGAAAGGTGAAGAAGGAAGGGGGCTTGTATAAGGGGAGCAATTGCTCCAAGTGTAGAGAAGACAAAAAAAAAAATACTGTAAGATAAGCAACCAACACAGACAGGCCTCAGCTAAGAGTATAGTGTGTGAGTGTTTAAAAAAAAGCTGTATGATATACTTGAGCAAATCAATGAACCTCTTTGCGATTGTTTTCTCATCTGTACAATGCAGATAATTCCTACCTTAAAGGGTTATTGTTAAAGATTAAACGATATAAAATGTGTCTAAGTATCAAGTAAAAGGCTTGGAACTTTGTAGGGGCTCAGTAAACGTTTGTTGGATCTGAAACTTCTTCGGACCAGGACCAGAATGCATCAGAGGTGAGGGTTGGTCCAACCTGAGACCCATGGACAGAATGGACACACCTCGTTTCACATGCAGTCACTCACGCACATACACACACATGCACACACACTTAACGACTCCCTCCCCAACACTGTCTACTTGGAGCCCCAAGGCAATGGATTCCACCTTTGTCCCTATGTAAGGGCATCACAGCCAGTGCCACACCGGGGCGTGGGGGGAGAACTACAACTGTCTCCCAAAGACCTTCTGTCCATTTGGAAGACCATCCTGTTGTTTCCATGACTAAGCACCCTGATGAGGGGACTCTCAGGACCAGTAGGCTGCCAGGCCTCTGAATGAGGGTGTTTGCTAGTCTTTGCCTTCCACAATCATGTGTGGGCTGTCACATTCACCTGCAGGCCTGGATCAGTTGAAAGACTATTTTCCAAAGCTCACTGGTCCACCAGCCCAAGGAGATCGATGGAGTGGCACATTGGCCTCTTCCCTGATTCTCCCAGAGGGCAGAACAGCCTGCAGAGGGCTAAGCCAGAACAGATGGGATGTGCCCAGGAGGGGGTAAGCATTGATGGTTCCTTCTTTTCTCCCCGGCATCAGGTACAAAAGTATCTATAACCTAGAAAATCTTTGTGGGGAGGGGGGAGACTATCAGACCCATGGGGCTTGGATCCACTGGCTCTGGTAAAAGGCTGGCTCCCCCCACCCCCACCTACAGGGCTTCCCAAATCTACTTCATGTTCCACTCATTTGGAAAATATACGTTTATGAATGTGGTTGGGGATGCATCCCCAGCTAGCTCATAGATGTTGTTTAGGACAGGGGTTGTGTCTCCTCTTGGACCCTAGGCTGCACACGCAGCCCCTAGCACAGTTCCTGGTGCATAGTAAGTAGACAGTCAAAACACATACCGATGAATCAATGAACCAATGCACCTTCCTTTCATAAGCAAAATTTTGCCACCACCCGGGGCCCAAGATCCTCAAAATATATAAAAGTGTTACCTTTGGTATCTTGGAGGAAGGGGGAGATCCAGGGATGAGTGGCCTCAGGTGCCACTTGGCAAATCAGTGCAGGGTATCTGATTATTTTTTTGGGATGTGTCTGGTAGGGCTGCCTGGGAAGACAGCCATGTCCTCATTCCTCCTCTCTGCCATAGGTAGCGTTCAGTAAGGCATGTGCCACCAGATTCTGACTGCTTGCAGAAACTATCTTTGACATTTTTAAGCTTTTTTATTTGGAAATATTTTAAACGTAGAGGAAAGTTGCAAAAATAAAAATAGTATAAAGAACATCTGTATGCCAGATTCACCTATTGCTAACAGTTTTTACCCCATTTACTTTATTGTTTACGTGAATGCACACCCTCATAAGTGTGTGTGTGTGTGTGTGTGTGTGTGTGTGTGTGTGTATGTGTGTGTCTGGACCATATGATGGTAGATTACATGCATCATAGCCCTTCATGACTAATGTACTTCATGCATTGCCTAAAGATAGGCATGTTCTCTACATTGATGCAATACTAGTATCTAATCTACCATTAGCACTTCAAATTTATCGGCTGGCACAATGATGTCCTTTACAGCATTTCCTTGTCCATCATAGGATCTGGTCTAGGGTGAGGTATTGCTTTTAGTTGTCAGGTTTAACCTGGAACATTTCCACAAACTTACTTTGTCTTGTATGGCATTAGCATTTTTAATACAATGCTCCTCATTTTGGGTTTGTCTGATACAGAAACTGTCTTTTAAATACCCTGCACTCAGGAATAGTTCTAAGAGATATGAATGGCGCGAGACTGCTGAAGCTGACCTCCCTGTCTCCGCTGGTGGAAGGCACAGACCACCAGAGGGAGCAGCTATGCCTGGCACCTCCTGATTGAAGCACGCACCACCTCTGGGAAACACCATTGTCCCTCAGCAACAGGGGAGCCATTCAAGCCCAGCCCAATGCCCCTACCTGTCACCAACCCCCAAATTGAGCCATGGAGTGTAACAACAGCAGCCAGGGCCTGCTTTCAGATCACACCACCGTGGGACCCAGGGAATCATGTATTCAGCAGGTATGTGTTACCTTGAGCCCAGATGGAGATTCAGGCATGTCTGGCACATTGGGCAGGCACCTCCATGGTGGGGCCTTTAGGGGGATCAGAACAGAATGTCCTTGGCACCTTTATCAACATTCGCATGGGGGGCACAAGGAGGGGAGCAGGGAAGGGGTTAAGTACTTCTTAAACAGCTTCATGGGCAGAGTACGTGAAGATGGGGCCCCGAATAAGGAAAAACACAGGAGATGTCAAAAACAGTGGTTTGTGACTTACTGGGAACTTTCAGACACAACTGGGGTATTTTACATGATGCCTGGAATTCCCGTGTGAGCAGATGTGGGCAAGAGCTGATGAAATTTAAGCTAATTTTTAACTGAGACTCCCACAAGCTGTCATCAGCCAGCCAGGAAAACTCAGTTCCCATGTACATTTATGATCGGGGCCCAGAAGGGTATGGGCAAAAGATGAGTGCTCACAACTGGGGTCTTATCCACCCACAGAGCTCAGAATGAGGGACCATTCTGAGCTCTCTTTCACCCATCATACATGCCTTATATGTATGTAGGTTTTTTTGGCCTAACCCGGTTGAAAATTCAGAAGGCTACTACTTCCCATTTCCTGGAGTAGCCGAATGCTGAAACTTATTCTGGCCCACAGTTCACATACTTAACTGCCTCACTTCTTCCCCATCCACAGGGAATCCTGATCAGGGATGCCATCAACCAAGAGGTCTTTTCCAATCAAGAAACAGAATGGCCCCCACACAACTCATGTTGTCATAATGCAGTAGACCTGATGCCAGGAACCCGTGTTTGCACCAAATGTACACTCACACCCAGAAGTGAAGGCCTAGGTCCTCTGAGAGTATGAAGTTCAGCGCCCACAGCGTATGTCATTACACACTGTCCTTTCCCTGTAGTTGACCCAATACCATTTTTTTAAACTCATGTATCTAAGTATGTCAGATATATAGGAAAATGCACATATCATAAGGGTACAACTTGATGAATTTCTAGAAAATGAACAGAGCCCTGCAAACAACATCCAGATCAAGAAACAGAACATTATCCATAAGTCAGGCCCCACTTCTGCTTCCTTCCAGTCAATAACCCCAAAAAGCAAACCCTATCCTGACTTCTTTCACTGTAGATCAGTGTTGCCTTTTTTATGCCTTCTATAAAAGGAATGGTTCAGTATGTTTACTTTTGTGTTTGGCTTCTTTGGCTCAACATTTATGAGCTTCAGCTATGAAGTCTTTTTGTCACAAAAAATTATGAGGAATGTCATTATTTCTGTCTAATGAACCAAAAGTAAGAATCCATACTCTTTCTAGTGATTTCTGACATTGAGTCAATTCAAAGGGACATAGGCCATTGCAAAGTTAGACCTCGAGAGTGTCTAATCTCAGCTATAAGAAAATGGTGGATGGAAAATAACCTTCCAGAGAATCTTGGGATATTTAAGTACCACAGAAATGTTAATCTTGGGTCCTGTTCTAATAATCTTGGACCCCAGCCCTGTTCCAGTAGCTCCTGAATGGGATACTCTTTTCTAGTAAATCCTCAAACTTTAATGTGTAGCAGAGTCACCTTGAGGGTTTATTAATCCATAGATGCCTGGGTCCTGCCCCTAGAATTTCTGATTTCGGTAGATTTGGGATGGGGGCTTGAGAATTTGCATTTCTAACAAATTCCTGAGTGACGCTTTAGGTTCTGGGATCACACTTTGAGAACCAGTGTTCTATTCAGTTTGTTTTCGCACTGTGGTACTCGGAGCCCAAGGAGGCTATGAAGGTGCTCCAGGGAGCATCTTGGAGAGCATCTTGGGGAGCAAGGGGGTGGGTAAATTTTTCTTACCTTTTTTAATGTTTATTTATTTTTGAGAGAGAGACAGAGTGAGAGTGGAGGAGGGGCAGAGAGAGAGGGAGACACAGAATCTGAAGCAGGCTCCAGGCTCCAAGCTGTCAGCACAGAGCCCGATGGGGGGCTCAAACTCTCAAAATTACGAACTGCGAGATCATGACCTGAGCCCAAGTTGGACGCATAACTGACTGAGCCACCCAGGTACCCCAAGGGGTGGCTAAACTGGTGAAAATCAGGAACTCTTTTTTTAAATGTTTATTTATTTTGACAGGGGGAGGAGCAGAGAGAGAGCGAGCGAGCGAGAGAGAGAGAGAGAGAGAGAGAGAGAGAATGAGAGAGAAAATCCCAAGCAGGCTCTGTGCTGTCAGCACACAGCCTGATGCAGGGCTTGAACTCGTGAACCATGAGATCATGGCCTGAGCTGAAATCCAGAGTCAGATGCTTAACTGCCTGAGCCACCTGGGTATCCTAAATATGAAGAACTCTTAATCTCACTTTAACCAGAGCAGCTCTCTTCTTACTTATTTTATATTGTGGAATTCAAAATAATATTTTTTTAAATTCCAAGTAATACTTGAAGCAAAAGTTCTGCTACTAAAATTTTAAAAGTTGGAAATCACTGTGCTAAGGAATTGTAGCCCCTGGGGGAATGATGTATTTGAACTACATGGGTGGCCTATCTGGAAAATAATCCAACATGCTACAGAGACCTGGCCTCCTATATGCCCTTAATCTAGATGGTCCTGCAGGGAACTTAATTTCCTTGGAACTTAAAGAAGTACATATTTATGAGGATGAAAGTGATAAGGGAAAATGCTTAATTATAAATAAGGTGCATATACATAAAGTATGTTTTTTTTTTTCTGGCAATATAGCATGCTAAGATGACATGAATAGCACTCCCCAACTATACACACATATTAACACTAGATAATCTATAACACAAATTTTAATTTATAGGTGACCTTAAAAAATATAAAATCAGGGGCGCCTGGGTGGCTCAGTCAGTTAAGCGTCTGGATTTGGCTCAGGTCATGATCTCGCGGTTCGTGGGTTTGAGCCCTGCGTCGGGCTCTGTGCAGACAGCTTAGAGCCTGGAGCCTGCTTTGGATTCTGTGTCTCCCTTTCTCTCTGACCCTCCCCTGCTCACATTCTGTCTCTCTCTCTCTCTGAAAAGTAACTAGAACATAAAAAAAATTTTTTTTTACATATAAAATCACCAGAGTAACAGAAAAATTAAAGCCAGGTGAGTAATTGTAAACGGACACTGTAATAGCCCATTATGGTGCTGGTCCCAGGTATCAGACACTAGTGGCTAGGGGCTTAGACCTGGTAATATCATGCCCATGCAGGAACTCACAACACAGCCTCAAGTCCACAAGAGGCAGAGAAGCTGTGACTGAAACCTCTGGATAAAGCCTCTAGTAGCTTCTCTGTCTGTTAAAACTGGTTTGGAAAGTGAGTAGTGAAAAGTCTTATGCTCTCTCTGGAGCTACCATAAGAAATGAACACCCCAGGCTTATGTTATATATGGAGGTGGGGTCAAAATTTACCCTCTTGTGTGCTATGGAAACCACATGTGGAAAAATTAAAGTGAAAATGGGAGCAGAACCATTCAAATCTCTAGAACCCCAGCGAGAGCAAATGTACATTTTTATAATCCAGGGCACATGGAACGTCACAGAAAAAGACAATATCTGCTGAATATGGGTTCAGAAACGAACAATAGAAATATACTTGCAAAAGAAATGATACACCATGAAGGAGAGTCACCAGGTGGCACAAGGAATAGAATTAGTATCCCCAAGAAATACTGATGAGAACTACTAGTATTTTCTTGAGAGTGAAATAAGGACATTTTCAGAAAAAAACAAACCTAAGAAAGTGTAGCAATAATAGACTGTCACTAGAACAACTATTGAAAGATATACTTCAGGAAGAAGGTAATTGAAATCAGGAAGAAGGGGTGAACAGGAGGCAAGGAAGAGTGGACAAAAACTGACAAATGTGGGGAAATCTAGGTGTTAAGTATATAAAACAATAACATTGAATACTATGGAGGTATAAAAACAAGCTGGCACCAAACAATGGAGCACAAAAACATCTAAGACAGTGGGAGACTATTAATATTTAAAGCATTCTGAAGCTCTTGTGTTGTTTGGAAGAAGGGTAGGGATATTTGGACCTTGTTAAGTCAAGATAAATGTTTAAACATTTAAGAATATGGGCTTCTAGTTTCTGGCAATGGCAGGCTTGGTTATTTGATTCAACTTCTCTATTGAAGTAATGAAGTATGCTGGATAAAATCCTTCAAAACCACTTTTTTAAAAAAAAATATTTACTTTTGAGAGAGAGAGTGCACATGAGTGGGGAAAAGGGGCAGAGAGAGAGAGAGGGACAGAGAGAGCCCCAAGCTCCGCTAACAGTACAGAGCCTGACTCTTGGGGCTCGATCTCACCAACCCTGAGATCATGACCTGAGCTGAAATCAAGAGTCAGACGCTTAATTGACTGAGCCACCCAGGCGCCCTGTAAACTTTTTTAAATAATTTTTTTCAATGTTTATTTATTTTCTAGAGAGAGAGAGAGAGAGAGAGTACATGTGCACACACACAAGTAGGGGAGGGGCAGAGAGAGAGGGGACAAAGGATCCGAAGCAGGCTCTGGGCTGACAGCCCAGAGCTGGATGCGGGACTCGAACTCATGAACTGTGAGATCATGACCTCAGCCAAAGTCAGACGCATAACTGACTGAGCCACCCAGGTGTCCCTCAAAACCACTTTAAAAGGACTGAAGAGCCAAGAGGACAGAGGAAAATGTCCAGGCCAAATTTGGATGAAAGCTTGTAACCAGACAGGTAAGCAGAATATTGGTGCACCAAAGCAATTTGCTCTGAGCATATTTGCCTACATTGCCCACCTGAGTATTGATTCAATGGCCACATAGGGCTAGAGAGGCAGAAGTTAAGGCTTAGGGGCAGCCCGAGGTAGGAGTTTAATAAAAGAACCTCTCCACATTGAGCTGAGACCCCAATGGGCTACATCTGCTGCATAAGGGCCAACCAGAATGAACATGCCTATTCCCAGCAATCCCAGAGAACTGTACTGAACGGCTGCCTTGACACCAAGCAGAACTCTTTTGCTTAAAATAAAAGGGGGGGGGGTAAAAGGAGGGAGTGCATATACCTTTTTGAATTAGTGTTTTTGTTTTCTTTGGGCAAATGCCCAGCAGTGGAATTACTGCATCCTATGGTATCTTTATTTTTAATTTTTTGAGGCACCTCCATACTATTTTCCACAGTGGCTGTACCAATTTACAATCCCACCAATTTACAGTTTACATCCCACTATGAGGGTTCCTTTTACTCCACATTCTCACCAATACCTGTTGTTTCTTGTGTTTTTGAGTCTGGCCATTCTGGCAGGTGTGAGGTAATATCTTATGGTTTTGATTTGCATTTCCCTGATGATGAGTGATGTTGAGCATCTTTTCATGTGTCTGTTGGCCATCTGTATGTCTTCTTTGGAGAAAGGCTTATTCATGTCCTCTGCCCATTTTTAATTTTTAATTTGTTTTTTGTTTATTTTTTAAAAACGATTCTCCATTAAGTTTATTTTGCAAACATTTTGTATTTTATATTTTATTGGCTTACATGGTTATAAGGAGAAAAATGTATGCAATTTTAAACACTGAACTATTTATCATTTTAATATGAATTCAGATATACTTTATGTTTATTTCTTTTTAATTTAATTATTTATTTATTTAAATTTTATTTTTTAAATTTACATCCAAATTAGCATATATTATATAACAATGATTTCAGGAGTAGATTCCTTAGTGCCCCTTACCCATTTAGCCCACTCCCCTCCCACAACCCCTCCAGTAACCCTCTGTTTGTTCTCCATATTTAAGAGTCTCTTATGTTTTGTCCCCCTCCCTGTTTTTATATTAGTTTTGCTTCCCTTCCTTTGTGTTCATCTGTTCCGGGTCTTAAAGTCCTCATATGAGTGAAGTCATATGATATTTGTCTTTCTCTAACTGACTAATTTTGCTTGGCATAATACTTTTCTGTTCCATCCACGTAGTTGTAAATGACAAGATTTCATTCTTTTTGATTGCTGAGTAATACTCCATTGTATATATATATACCATATCTTATTTATCCATTCATCCATCAATGGACATTTGGACTCTTCCCATACTTTGGCTATTGTTGATAGTGCTGATATAAACATTGGGGTGCATGTGTCCCTTTGAAACAGCACACCTGTATCCCTTGGATAAATGCCTAGTAGTGCAATTGCTGGGTCATGGGGTAGTTCTATTTTTAATTTCTTGAGGAACCTCCATACTGTTTTCCAGAGTGGCTGCGCCAGCTTGAATTCCCACCAACAATGCAAAAGAGATACTCTTTCTCCATAGCCTTGCCAACATCTATTGTTGCCTGAGTTGTTAATGTTAGCCATTCTGACAGGTGTAAGGTGGTATCTCATTGTGGTTTTGATTTGTATTTCCCTGATGATGAGTGATGTTGAGCATCTTTTCATGTGTCTGTTGGCCATCTGTATGTCTTCTTTGGAAAAAGGTTTATTCACGTCCTCTGCCCATTTTTAATTTTTAATTTATTTTTTATGTTTATTTTTTTTTAAAAGATTCTCCAGTAATTTTATTTTGCAAACATTTTGTATTGTATGTTTTATTGGCTTACACGTTATAAGGAGAAAAGTGTATACAATTTTGAACACTGAACTACTTACCATTTTAATATGAATTCAGATATACTTTATGTTTATTTCTAATTGACCTCCAAGTTGCAGCAGCTCATGAGTTTAGTATAAGTATTCTTTATTTTGTATTTTTTTATTCTTTATTTTTTAATTTTAATTTTATTTTTATTATTTTTAAAGATAATTTATTGTCAAGTTAGCTAACATACAGTGTGTACAGTGTGCTCTTGGTTTCAGGGGTAGATTTCCGTGAAGTATGAGTATTCTTGCCATCCCATCCCACTTAGTCAAAGAGTTCAAGATACATATACAAAACACACATGTAAACAGACACAAGCCTTTGTAAAGTAAACAAATTTTTTATAATGTAAATAACTGTTCCTGTTTGGAACTTTCTACATGTAGTTCATGTCTTTTCTGAAACTGAGATAGTCACACTTATTTGACACAATCTTTATAAAGCAAAGTGTTTATCACTTTTCAAACTCAAGTAATTCTTGAGAGCAACATTTTTTTTTATTGGTCTAAAAAGAATGGAGTGTGGAAGGCCAAAGAGGAAAAATCGCTTCAAATGATCAAAACAGAAGAGGACTGAAAATAATATACCTAATCATGTAGGGAGTAAAATTTTACGTATAGATTCTATTGAAAATATTGATATTCAAAGGAAAAGCTTTGGACCCATTGCCAACACTTAGATTTTTTTCAGTTAATTAAAACCAAGCATGTTGGTTTTATTTAGGAAGATACATTGTCTTTTTTAAAAATATTTTTTTTTATTTTTGAGAGAGACAGAGAGTGTGAGCAGGGGAGGGGCAGAGAGAGAGAGAGAGGGAGACAGAGTATCTAATTGGCTGGGTCTCCACACTGACAGGCTGCGAATCTGATGCAGGAATTGCAAGATCACTACCTGAGCCAAAGTCAGTCACTCAAAGGACTTAGCCACAGGAAGATACATTAAGTCTTTGAAGTAAGAATGAAAGGGTTGTACAATTTAATTTCTACATAAACGATTGTTTGAATATACAAAGTATCAAATATAAACAGTAGTGTAGCAAGAAAATAAATTGGCAGAAATAATTACTCAGCCAGTAGCAATAATTAAGACCACCATTTGAAAGATCTTCTATACACAAAGAATGAAGGAATATTGTTATAAGATTTTACAGCACACAACTGAATTCATTCCAAATTCATTCCTATTATGCTTCTTTCTTCTTAAGTATTAGTGGACACCCACATTACCTCCTGTCAATACATTGTGTTTATTATGTGAACTATCACAGGCAGGTAACGTCTTAGAATGCGAACACCTACAATAAGCTGCTTTAGTGAGACACAAATCTTCAATTTTATTTCATTCACCACTTTGAGATTTTCCTTTTGTATTTTAAGATTAATCAAGCTGTCCTGTTGTTTTTCCTTCTGGAGAAATGGGCGAATTGCAAGGTAGCCAAGTAGTACAAGTATACCAAGGAAAGGCAATAACCAAAGTCATTCTGAAACTGTGAGCTGAGTGAACCTAATAATGCTCTCGGGGACAGGGCCGCTCTAGATACATGGAGAGCTGCACCTTCCTGATGTGGGCCACACTCTCCAGTGCTATCCTTGCCAGCAGCGTCCACTGCTTCCAGAGGCGCCCCCCCCCCCCCAGGTGAGTTGCTGCACCTGCTGCCCAAGAGCAGAAGTGGTGGGCGGGATGCATTGTAGCCTAGGTCCCACCACTGGGCAGGCCTCTGCCCATTTTTAAATCAGATTATATGTTTTTTTAATGTTTATTTATTTTGAGAAAGAGAGAGAGGGCAGGAGGAGGGGCAGAGAGAGGGAGAAGAGAGAGACAATCTCAAGCAGGCTCCAAGCTTTCAGTGTGGAGCCCCACACGGGCCTCGATTCCACATATTGTGAGATCATGACCTGAGTTGAAATCAAGAGTCAGACGCTTAACCAACTGAGCCACCCAGGCACCCCAGATTATTTGTTTATTTTGGTGTTGAGTTGTATAAGTTATTTATATATTTTAGGTATTAACCCCTTATCAGATCTATGATTTGCAAACATCTTTTCCCATTCAGTAGGTTGCTTCTATGTTTTGTTGATAGTTTCTTTCTCTGTGCAGAAGCTTTTTACTATATGCATTGCAGCGCTATTTATAAGAGCCAAGACATGGAAGCAGCCCAAGACCATTGATAGATTAATGAAAAAAGAAGATGTGGTATATATGTATGTACATATATGGTGGAATATTACACAGCCATAAAAAAGGATGAGGTCTTGCCATTTGCAACAACATGGATGGACCTAGAGGGTATTATGCCAAGTGAAGTAAATCAGAGAAAGACAAATACCATATGATTTCACTTATATGTGGAGTCTAAAAAACACAACAAATGAATAAACAACAGAAGCAGACATATAAACCCAGAGAACAAACTGATGTTTGCCAGAGGAGAGGAGGGTGGGGGATAGGCAAAAAGGGTGACAGGGAGAGGGACATACAGGCTCCCAGTTGTGGGATGAATAATTCATGGAATAAAAGGTACAGCATAGGGAATATAGTCAATGGTATTGTACACAGACACACATATATATTTCCTTCACCTAAGTATTAATACACTTTTTTTATAGCATAGTTAGAAATAATGACCACAGTCTATAAAACGAGTCTCAATAAATACCACAGCATTAGTTTCATTCAGACTACCTTCCCTGATTATGATTAAGTTCTAAATAAAAAACAATAACCACAAAAATGTTAAAAGAGGTTTTTTTTGGAATGTTTAAAAAACACTTTTATATAACTCCTGGGTTAAAGGTAAATCATAATGTGAATTAAAAAGTATTTAGAACTGAATGATCATATAGATATCAAAACTTGTGGGATATAGTTGAAGCAGAACTTAAAGGGAACTGTATAGCCTTGAAATCTTTTTATTAGAACACAAGTCTAAAATGTAACAAATTTAAGCTTCTGATTCAAGAAGTTAGAAAAGTGGCAACAAATTAAACCTAATGAAAGCAAAAGAAAAAGCATAATCTAATAAGACCATGAAGTGATGAAATAGAAAACAAGGATGCAAAGGAGAAGATCAATAAAATCAAAACTTTGTCCTTTGGAAAGAGAAACTTCTGGCAAGATTGAACAAGAAAACAAAAGACAAGGCATAAGTGAATAATATTGGGAATGAATAGAGGGACAAAACTGCAGGCACTACAGAGATTTTTTAAAATTAAATTAAATTAAATTAAATTTAGGGGTGCCTGGGTGGCTCAGTCAGTTAAGAGTTGGACTCCTGATTTCGGATCAAGTCATGATCTCATGGTTCATGAGTTCAAGCCCATATCAGGCTCTGTGCTGACAGTTTGGGGTCTGCCTGGGATTCTCTCTCACCCTATCTCTCTGCCCATCCCCTGCTCTCGCTCTCTCTCAAAAAAAATAATAAACTAATAAAAAATTTTAAATTATATTTAATTTAATTTTTAAGTAGGCTTCACACCTAATGCACAGCCTAATGCAGGGCTTGAACTCACAAACCATGAGATCAAGACTTGGGCTGAGATCAAGAGTCAGACACTTAACTTACTGAACCATCCAAGAGCTACCTGACAGAAATTTTTATTTTTATTTTATTTTATTTTTTATTTTAAATGTTTTATTTTTGAGAGAGAGAGAGCAAGTGGGGAAGGTGCAGAGAGAAGGGGACAGAGGATCTGAAGCCAGCTCCATAGTGACAGCAGAGAGCCTGATGTGGAGCTTGAACTCACCAACCATGAGATCACAACCCAAGTCAAAGTCGGAGGCCCACCTGACCAAGCCACCCAGGCATTCCTATTTTGTTTTTAAAGTTTGTTTGTTAAGTTTATTTTTTTGAGAGAGAGAACACGCATGCACGAGCAGGGGAGGGGCAGAGAGAGAGGGAGAGAGAGAGAATCCCAAGCAGGCTCTGCACTGTCAGTGCAGAGCCTGATGTGGGGCTCAAATCACGAATGTGAGATCATGACCCAATCTGAAATCAAGAGTCAGACACCTAACTGACTGAGCCACCCAGGCAGCCCAAACAGAGATTTTTAAATAATTTAAAAATACTACAGATTTTTAAATAATTTTAAAATACTATAAACAACTTTCTACCAAATACATATAATAGTATGGATGAGATGAACAATTTTCTAGAAAAACATAACTGCAAAACTTATTTAAGAAGAAATAGCCTAAAAATATATACACATTTAAAAAAATTGAATCAAAAAAGTTTTCTTGAGGAGAGAGGGAAGATGGCGGCGTAGGAGGACGCTGGGCTCACCGCGCGTCCTGCTGATCACTTAGATTCCACCTATACCTGCCTCAATAACCCAGAAAACCGCCAGAGGATTAGCAGAACGGAGTCTCCAGAGCCAAACGCAGACCAGAGGCCCACGGAAGAGAGTAGGAAGGGCGGCGAGGCGGTGCGCGCTCCACGGACTGGCGGGAGGGAGCCGGGGCGGAGTGGCGGCTCGCCGGCCAAGCAGAGCCCCCGAGTCTGGCTTGCAAAAGCGGAGGGGCCTGACGGACTGTGTTCCCACAACAAGCGTGACTTAGCGTCTGGGAGGTCATAAGTTAACAGCTCTGCTCAGAAAGCGGGAAGGCTGGAGGACAAAGGGAGGGAGAGTTGCTGAGCCCCCGGACGACAGAGCTCAGCTTGGGGGGGAACAAAGGCGCTCGCCAGTGCCATCTCCCTTGCCCATCCCCCAGCCAAAATCCCAAAGGGAACCAGTTCCTGCCAGGGAACTTGCTTGTTCCACGCAAATACCCAACGCTGTACTTCTGCGGAGCCACCCCTCCAGCAGTGGACCTGACTCCCTCCCGCTGCCACAGGGCCCCTCCTGAAGTGGATCACCTAAGGAGAAGCGAGCTAAGCCTGCCCCTCCTGCCCCAGTGCACCTTGCCTACCCACCCCAGCTAATACTCCAGATCCCCAGCATCACAAGCCTGGCAGTGTGCAAGTAGCCCAGACAGGCCACGCCACCCCACAGTGAATCCCGCCCCTAGGAGAGGGGAAGAGAAGGCACACACCAGTCTGACTGTGGCCCCAGCGGTGGGCTGGGGGCAGACATCAGGTCTGACTGCGGCCCCGCCCACCAACTCCAGTTATACACCACAGCACAGGGGAAGTGCCCTGCAGGTCCTCACCACCCCAGGGACTATCCAAAATGACCAAGCGGAAGAATTCCCCTCAGAAGAATCTCCAGGAAATAACAACAGCTAATGAACTGATCAAAAAGGATTTAAATAATATAACAGAAAGTGAATTTAGAATAATAGTCATAAAATTAATCGCTGGGCTTGAAAACAGTATAGAAGACAGTAGAGAATCTCTTGCTACAGAGATCAAGGGACTAAGGAACAGTCACGAGGAGCTGAAAAGCACTTTAAACTAAATGCAAAACAAAATGGAAATGATGACAGCTCGGATTGAAGAGGCAGAGGAGAGAATAGGTGAACTAGAAGATAAAGTTATGGAAAAAGAGGAAGCTGAGAAAAAGAGAGATAAAAAAATCCAGGAGTATGAGGGGAAAATTAGAGAACTAAGTGATACACTAAAAAGAAATAATATATGCATAATTGGTATCCCAGAGGAGGAAGAGAGAGGGAAAGGTGCTGAAGGGGTACTTGAAGAAATTATAGCTGAGAACTTCCCTGAACTGGGGAAGGAAAAAAGCATTGAAATCCAAGAGGCACAGAGAACTCCCTTCAGATGTAACTTGAATCGATCTTCTGCACGACATATCATAGTGAAACTGGCAAAATACAAGGATAAAGAGAAAATTCTGAAAGCAGCAAGGGATAAACGTGCCCTCACATATAAAGGGAGACCTATAAGACTCGTGACTGATCTCTCTTTTGAAAGTTGGCAGGCCAGAAAGAATTGGCACGAGATCTTCAGTGTGCTAAACAGAAAAAATATGCAGCCGAGAATCCTTTATCCAGCAAGTCTGTCATTTAGAATAGAAGGAGAGATAAAGGTCTTCCCAAACAAACAAAAACTGAAGGAATTTGTCACCACTAAACCAGCCATACAAGAGATCCTAAGGGGGACCCTGTGAGACAAAGTACTGGAGACATCACTACAAGCATAAAACATACAGACATCACAAATGACTCTAAACCCGTATCTTTCTATAATAACACTGAATGTAAATGGATTAAATGCACCAACCAAAAGACATAGGGTATCATAATGGATAAAAAAACAAGACCCATCTATTTTCTGTCTACAAGAGACTCATTTTAGACCTGAGGACACCTTCAGATTGAGAGTGAGGGGATGGAGAACTATTTATCATGCTACTGGAAGTCAAAAGAAAGCTGGAGTAGCCATACTTATATCAGAAACTCTAGACTTTAAATTAAAGGCTGTAACAAGATGAAGAAGGGCATTATACAATAATTACAGGGTCTATCCATCAGGAAGAGCTAACAATTATAAATGTCTATGCGCCGAATACCAGAGCCCCCAAATATATAAAACAATTACTCATAAACATAAGCAACCTTATTGATAAGAATGTGGTAATTGCAGGGGACTTTAACACCCCACTTACAGAAATGGATAGATCATCTAGACACATGGTCAATAAAGAAACAAGGGCCCTGAATGAGACATTGCATCAGATGGACTTGACAGATCTATTTAGAACTCTGCATCCCAAAGCAACAGAATATACTTTCTTCTCGAGTGCACGTGGAACATTCTCCGAGATAGATCATATACTGGGTCACAAAACAGCCCTTCATAAGTTTACAAGAATTGAAAATATACCATGCATACTTTCAGACCACAATGCTATGAAGCTTGAAATCAACCACAGGAAAAAGTCTGGAAAACCTCCAAAAGTATGGAGGTTAAAGAACACCCTACTAACGAATGAGTGGGTCAACCAGGCAATTAGAGAAGAAATTAAAAAATATATGGAAACAAACGAAAATGAAAATACAACAATCCAAACACTTTGGGATGCAGCGAAGGCAGTCCTGAGAGGAAAATACATTGCAATCCAGGCCTATCTCAAGAAACAAGAAAAATCCCAAATACAAAATCGAACAGCACACCTAAAGGAAATAGAAGCAGAACACCAAACGCAGCCTAAACCCAGCAGAAGAAGAGAAATAATAAAGATCAGAGCAGAAATAAACAATATAGAATCTAAAAAAACTGTAGAGCAGATCAACGAAACCAAGAGTTGGTTTTTTGAAAAAATAAACAAAATTGACAAACCTTTAGCCAGGCTTCTCAAAAAGAAAAGGGAGATGACCCAAATAGATAAAATCATGAATGAAAGTGGAATTATTACAATCAATCCCTCAGAGATACAAACAATTATCAGGGAATACTATGAAAAATTATATGCCAACAAATTGGACAACCTGGAAGAAATGGACAAATTCCTGAACACCCACACTCTTCCAAAACTGAATCAGGAGGAAATAGAAAGCTTGAACAGACCCATAACAGCGAAGAAATTGAATCGGTTATCAAAAATCTCCCAACAAATAAGAGTCCAGGACCAGATGGCTTCCCAGGGGAGTTCTACCAGACGTTTCAAGCAGAGATGATACCTATCCTTCTCAAGCTATTCCAAGAAATAGAAGGGGAAGGAAAACTTCCAGACTCATTCTATGAAGCCAGTATTACTTTGATTCCTAAACCAGACAGAGACCCAGTAAAAAAAGAGAACTACAGGCCAATATCCCTGATGAATATGGATGCAAAAATTCTCAACAAGATACTAGCAAATCGAATTCAACGGCATATAAAAAGAATTATTCACCATGATCAAATGGATTCATTCCTGGGATGCAGGGCTGGTTCCACATTCGCAAATCAATCAACGTGATACATCACATTAACAAAAAAAAGAGAAGAACCATATGATCCTGTCAATCGATGCAGAAAAGGCCTTTGACAAAATCCAGCACCCTTTCTTAATAAAAACCCTTGAGAAAGTTGGGATAGAAGGAACATACTTAAAGATCATAAAAGCCATTTATGAAAAGCCCACAGTTAACATCATCCTCAACGGGGAAAAACTGAGAGCTTTTTCCCTGAGATCAGGAACATGACAGGGATGCCCACTCTCACTGCTGTTGTTTAATATAGTGCTGGAAGTTCTAGCATCATCAATCAGACAACAAAAGGAAATCAAAGGCATCAAAGTTGGCAAAGATGAAGTCAAGCTTTCGCTTTTTGCAGATGACATGATATTATACATGGAAAATCCGATAGACTCCACCAAAAGTCTGCTAGAACTGATACAGGAATTCAGCAAAGTTGCAGGATGCAAAATCAATGTACAGAAATCAGTTGCATTCTTATACACTAACAATGAAGCAACAGAAAGACAAATAAAGAAACTGATCCCATTCACAATTGCACCAAGAAGCATAAAATACCTAGGAATAAATCTAACCAAAGATGTAAAAGATCTGTATGCTGAAAACTATAGAAAACTTATGAAGGTAGTTGAAGAAGATTTAAAGAAATGGAAAGACATTCCCTGCTCATGGATTGGAAGAATAAATATTGTCAAAATGTCAATACTACCCAAAGCTATCTACACATTCAATGCAATCCCAATCAAAATTGCACCAGCATTCTTCTCGAAACTAGAACAAGCAATCCTAAAATTCATATGGAACCACAAAAGGCCCCGAATAGCCAAAGGAATTTTGAAGAAGAAGACCAAAGCAGGAGGCATCACAATCCCAGACTTTAGCCTCCACTACAAAGCTGTCATCATCAAGACAGCATGGTATTGGCACAAAAACAGACACATAGACCAATGGAATAGAATAGAAACCCCAGAACTAGACCCACAAACGTATGGCCAACTCCTCTTTGACAAAGCAGGAAAGAACATCCAATGGAAAAAAGACAGTCTCTTTAACAAATGGTGCTGGGAGAACTGGACAGCAACATGCAGAAGGTTGAAACTAGTCCACTTTCTCACACCATTCACAAAAATAAACTCAAAATGGATAAAGGACCTGAATGTGAGACAGGAAACCATGAAAACCTTAGAGGAGAAAGCAGGAAAAGACCTCTCTGACCTCAGCCGTAGCAATCTCTTACTCGACACATCCCCAAAGGCAAGGGAATTAAAAGCAAAAGTGAATTACTGGGACCTTATGAAGATAAAAAGCTTCTGCACAGCAAAGGAAACAACCAACAAAACTAAAAGGCAACCAACGGAATGGGAAAAGATATTTGCAAATGACATATCGGACAAAGGGCTAGTCTCCAAAATCTATAAAGAGCTCACCAAACTCCACACCCGAAAAACAAATAACCTAGTGAAGAAATGGGCAGAAAACATGAATAGACACTTCTCTAAAGAAGACATCCAGATGGCCAACAGGCACATGAAAAGATGTTTAACGTCGCTCCTTATCAGGGAAATACAAATCAAAACCACACTCAGATATCACCTCACACCAGTCAGAGTGGCCAAAATGAACAAATCGGAAGACTATAGATGCTGGAGAGGATGTGGAGAAACGGGAACCCTCTTGCACTGTTGGTGGGAATGCAAACTGGTGCAGCCACTCTGGAAAGCAGTGTGGAGGTTCCTCAGAAAATTAAAAATAGACCTACCCTATGACCCAGCAATAGCACTCCTAGGAATTTATCCAAGGGATACAGGAGTACTGATACATAGGGGCACTTGTACCCCAATGTTTATAGCAGCACTCTCAACAATAGCCAAATTATGGAAAGAGCCTAAATGTCCATCAACTGATGAATAGATAAAGAAATTGTGGTTTATATACACCATGGAATACTACGTGACAATGAGAAAGAACGAAATATGGCCTTTTGTAGCAATGTGGATGGAACTGGAGAGTGTGATGCTAAGTGAAATAAGCCTTACAGAGAAAGACAGATACCATATGTTTTCACTCTTATGTGGATCCTGAGAAACTTAACAGAAACCCATGGGGGAGGGGAAGGAAAAAAAAAAAGAGGTTAGAGTGGGAGAGAGCCAAAGCATAAGATACTGTTAAAAACTGAGAACAAACTGAGGGTTGATGGGGGGTGGGAGGGAGGGCAGGGTGGGTGATGGGTATTGAGGAGGGCACCTTTTGGGATGAGCACTGGGTGTTGTATGGAAACCAATTTGACAATAAATTTCATATATTAAAAAAAAGTTTTCTTTTTTTTAAGTTTATTTATTTTGAGAGAGAGAGAGAACAAGCAGGGGAGGGGCAGAGGGAGAAGGAGAGAGAGAATCCCAAGCAGGCTCCTGTGCTGTCAGTGTAGAGCCTGATGTGGGGCTCGATCTCATGAACTCATGAGATCATGACCTGAGCAGAAATAAAGAGTTGGTCGCTTAAGTGACTGAGCCACCCAGGTGCCCCTAAAAAAAGTTTTCTAAGGTAAGATCTACCTACTTAGAAACCTACTTAATACAAACTGTTTCAGGAAATGTAAAAAGAGGAAACACTCCCATATCATTGTATGCAATTGATATATAGTCTTTATGGAGAATAACCAATCTCACATACAAACTTAGATACAAAAATCCTTAAAATGCTAGCAAACCAAAGTAGCAATGCATATGAAAAAGATATATCATGACCAAATTTTATTTTACTCAAGAATGCAAGTATGGCTTAATATTAGAAAATTGATTGAGACTTCTGGTCAAAGATGGAGGGTTGAATCTCACATTAGTTTTTCCTCCCTCCTGAGACATTACTAAATGGATAGCAAAGGGATTTTAGAAAGCAAAAAATCCACAAAGACAAGGAGAGAGTATGCAAGAGCAATAAAATTGGGGGACCTAGAAAGCTCAGTTTTCAACTCCAACATGTAAAAAATTTAGAAGTTATTGCTCCCATGCTTACAATAAGAATGCTGGGCCAACTGAAAATAGATGATTTTCTTAGACCCATTGGAGAACTGAAGTCACAGGGCAATGTGCCACCTTGAAATCTGGAGACACAGGCAGATACAAAGAAATTCGGTACCTGAGTTGTGCTTATCTGGAATGGAAGCCAGTATAAGCAATAGAGTTAAGACCACGTATTTGACTAGTAATTTGGACATATTGCTGGAAACTGTGGGCTGGTGCACACACACACACACACACACACAGGGAATATATCATTATATCTCTATATATCTATCATTATGTCTACATATAGAGAGAGGGATAGCCTGTTGACCCTGATTCTTTGACTAACCCTACTCATACAAAAACAGAAGAAATAGTTGAAGCTATTTGCAGCAGTAATCACCAAAAATGGTCCCAAGTTAATGACTGACACAAAACCACAAATCTGGAAAGCTCAGAGAACAGCAAGGAAGATAAACACCAAACAAAAACAAAATAAAACACAAAAAGCCCACACCTAACTTCAGAAAACTAAGGACAGAGAAAATCTTAAAGGAATACAGAGAAAGCAGATAACTGACTTAGTAGTCCCAAGAAAGCTGAATCCTAAAATGGTAGTGGACCAAGTAGAGAGGCAATCCCATTTTACACAATGAGATCCTCAAAAACTTTTAGGAATTGATGGCATCAATAACTTCTGACGGTAGGGGTGATGGTGAGACTAAAAATAGGAGGCTTGGTTAATAAATCATTTAAGAAGCAGTTAGTGCACAAAGAAAAGCCGGGAAGCCAATGATTTCACTGGCAAATTCTACCAGATTTTCAAAAGAGAATTATGAACAATCTTTTACAAGTCTCCCACAAAGTACAAGAGGACGAACACTTCCCAGCTGATTGTATGAAGCTTATATTACCTTCATACCAATGCCAGAGAAAAACATTACAAGAAAACTATAGACCAATATATTTTATGAAAATAGATGTGAAACTCCTCAACGAAATGCTAATAAACTGAGTACAGCAGCATATTAAAAGGATTATAAACCATGACAAATTCGGATTCGTCCCATGGTGCAAGATTGAGTCAACGTATGAAAATCAAACAATGAAGGCACCTGGGTGGCTCAGTCGGTTAAGTGTCCAACTTTGGCACACGTCATGGTCTCAGAGTACGTGAGTTCGAGCCCCGCATTGGGCTCTATGCTGACAGCTCAGAGCCTGGAGCCTGCCTCAGATCTGTGTCTCCCTCTCTCTCTGCCCCTTCCCCACTTGCTGTCTCTCCCTCTCAAAAAATGAATAAACATTAAAAATTAAAAAAAAAATCAATGTAATAAACCCTATTGATAGAATGAAGTGAAAAAACTCCATGATAATTTCAACAGATTTGATAAAAAACAAACAATATCAAGAGTTAGCAAAGATATGGAGAAATTGGAACTCTTGAACATTACTGGTTGGAATATAAAATGATGCAGCTGCTTTGGAAAACAGTTTGGCAGTTCCTCAAAAAGTTGAAGACAGAGTTATCATATGACCCAGAAATTCCACTCCTAGGAATATACCCAAGAAATATGAAAACATGCACACACAAAAACTCATAGATATACGTTTATGGCAGAATTATTCATAATAGCCCAAATCCAGAAAGAACCCAAATGACCCTAAACTGGTGAATGGAAAACAAAATCTGGCATATCTATACAATGGAATATTCAGCTACAAGAGGAATGAAGTATGTGCTACAACACATGTGCTACAACGTAGGTGAATCTTGAAAACATTACGAAGTGAAAGAAGCCAGACACAAAGTACCATGCATTGTATGATTCCATGTATAGGAGATGCTCATGATAGGCAAATCCATAGAGCCGGAAATTAGATTAGTGGTCACTTGGGGCTGAGGGAAAGGGGGAATGTCAGTGACTGCTAAGGGACAGGGTTTCCTTTTGGGTTGATAAAAATGTTCTGGAATTAGAAAATGGTGATTATTGCATAATCCTGTGAATATACTAAAATCCACCAAATTGTACACTTTAAAAGTGTGAGTTTTAGCTTCTTCATAGCAAAGGAAACAATCAACAAAACTAAAAGGCAACCAACAGAATGGGAAAAGATATTTGCAAATGACATATCAGACAAAGGGCTAGTATCCAAAATCTATAAAGAGCTCACCAAACTCCACACCCGAAAAACAAATAACCCAGTGAAGAAATGGGCAGAAAACACGAATAGACACTTCTCTAAAGAAGACATCCAGATGGCCAACAGGCACATGAAAAGATGCTCAACGTCGCTCCTCATTAGGGAAATACAAATCAAAAACACACTCAGATATCACCTCACGCCAGAGTGGCCAAAATGAACAAATCAGGAGACTATAGACGCTGGAAAGGATGTGGAGAAACAGGAACCCTCTTGCACTGTTGGTGGGAATGCAAACTGGTGCAGCCACTCTGGAAAACAGTGTGGAGGTTCCTCAGAAAATTAAAAATAGACCTACCCTATGACCCAGCAGTAGTACTGTTAGGAATTTACCCAAGGGATACAGGAGTACTCATGTATAGAGGCATTTGTACCCCAATGTTTATAGCAACACTCTCAACAATAGCCAAATTGTGGAAAGAGCCAAATTGTGGAAATGTCCATCAACTGATGAATGGATAAAGAAATTGTGGTTTATATACACAATGGAGTACTACGTGGCAATGAGAAAGAATGAAATATGGCCCTTTGTAGCCACGTGGATGGAACTGGAGTGTGATGCTAAGTGAAATAAGCCATACAGAGAAAGACAGATACCATATGTTTTCACTCTTATGTGGATCCTGAGAAACTTAACAGAAACCCATGGGGGAGGGGAAGGAAAAAAAAGAGGTTAGAGTGGGAGAGAGCCAAAGCATAAGAAACTCTTAAAAACTGAGAACAAACTGAGGGTTGATGGGGGGTGGGAGGGAGGGGAGGGTAGGTAATGGGTATTGAAGAGGGCACCTTTTGGGATGAGCACTGGGTGTTGTATGGAAACCAATTTGACAATAAACTTCATATATTGAAAAAAAAATAAGGTTATACAAAAAAATAAATAAATGTTAAGAAAAATTAAAAAACCTGTTAATTCTGTTAATTTCATGTAAAGTGTGAATTTTATGTCAAAAACCAATTAAGAAATTTCAAATAGTTAAGTGGGACATAGGTTGGCCTTTAATGTCAATATTAAGAGAACATATTAGCTAGACAATTTTAGGAAAGGCATTATATGCTTTTTGGACAGATGTATATGTTATTTTACATAATAATCCAAGGTACAATAACAGATAATTGATTATATAATAATTTTATTATACGAAGATAAGAGGTGTTTACCTATAGAGCATTCATGTTGAACAAAATAATTTTTTAAGTTATATTTAATATTAAGTTGCTGAATTCCATTTAGACTATAAATCTTTTAAGAAAAAGCCTTGAGAATTCCTCATATCTTGTGAAGATTCCATCTTTTCATTCCATAAAAGCAAAAGGTTAAAATTTCATGTGATGGAAAAATTCCAAAATCTTGTACAACATTCATGATAAATCTTTAGTTCAGACTTAATAAAGATTATAAAGAGTTCAAAGAAAGGGAAAAAGTTTAGAGAAAAATGAGAAACTCCTGCCCCAAATATCTCATTCTTTCATTGAACTCAATTGAAAGTGAGTAGGGGCTCCTGGATGGCTCAGTCGGTTGAACGTCCTACTTCAGCTCAGGTCATGATCTCGCCATTTGTGAATTTGAGCTCTGTGTCGGGTTCTGTGCTGACAGCTCAGAGCCTGGAGCCTGCTTCGGATTCTGTGTCTCCCTCTTTCTCTCTGCCCCTCCCCTGCCCATAGTCTGTCTGTCTCTCAAAAATAAATAAACTTAAAATTTTAAAAAAGAAAGTATTTAGTACTGAACATATGCACTCTAGCGAGCATAGGAGTCCAGCTGCTGACGGTGCTGAGAAATTCATATTCTTGCATTGTGTCAAATTGTTAAAAGCCCGTAATAAAATTGTGATTGTAAAAATGCTTACTGATAAAATTTCAGAATTATTCTTGCATTCCAGGAGTCTATTCTATAATAATTATATTCAGCTTTGGCCTTGACTTTGACTGAATGTCATTCATATGTGCTCTGTGTACCACTATTGTCCAGAATATAAAAATCTCACTCCCTTTTAAAAAATGTTTATTGAGAGAGAGAGAGAGAGAGAGAGAGAGAGAGAGAGAGAATATGTGCTAGCAAGGATAGAAGCAGAGAGACAGAGAATCCCAAACAGGCTCCTCGTTGTCAGTGCAGAACCTGACTCAAGGCTCGAGCACACGAACCGGGATGACCTGAGCTGAAACCAAGAGTTGGTCGCTTAACTGACTGAGCCATCCAGGCACCCCTTAAAATCTCTTTTATAAAACAATAAGGATGCACAAGCCAATGGAAAAAATGAACAACAGATGAATAGGTAATTTGCATAAGAGGAAACCCAGATGGATGATATTCAATTTTACTAGCAGTTAGGAAATGCACATTAAACAATGTTGATCTACCATTCTCATACTCATCAGATTGGAAAATTTTAAAAGTCTGAAAATACCAACTTGGCGCTGGCAAGGATGTTAGAGTAAGTAGGATTTTCATATACTGCTGGTTGTATATATTGGTACCACTTTAGAGAGCAGTTTGGAAGTTTTTTATTTTTTCTCTCTCACAGGTTGTGAAAGGGATGTGGTACCATCCAGCTACTGCGCTTCTAGGCATAAACCCCAGAGAACTCTTGCACAGACAGTATTGCTTTTTATAGTAAAATTTCCACCAGTGAGGGAAGGGATGAACAAATGTTGATATGTTAACACAATGGAATGCTTTATAGAAATGAAAATCAATTAACTTGATCTATATGTACCACCTGTATAAGCCCTACAAACATAATATTGAGTAACAAAAAAAAAGTTTGGAGGTGATACATGCAGTTTGATGTCATTTATGTAGATTTAATTTTTTTAATGTTTATTTCTTTTTGAGAGAGAGAGAGAGAGACAGACAGACAGAGCGCAAGCAGGGGAGGGGCAGAGAGAGAGGGGGACAAGAATCTGAGGCAGGCTCCAGGCTGTCAGCACAGAGCCCGAAGCAGGGCTCGAGTTCACGAACCGCGAGATCATGACCTGAACCAAAGTCGGGTGTTAAACTGGGCCACCCAGGCACCCCTGTAGATTTTAAAAATATACCAAACAGTACAGTTTTTATGGACACATCCATATAGTAGAAGTATAGAAACATTAATAGGAAGAATACAAATTAATTTCAGAATAATGGTTACCTTGGGGGAGGGACAGAGGGGAAGGGATCTGAAAGGAGTACAGAGGGGACTTCATCTGTATCTGGAACATTTTATGTCTTAAAAAATTTTTTTTTAATGTTTACTTGTGAGAGACAGAGACAGAATATGAGCTGGGGGGGGGGGCGGGGAGGGCAGAGAGAGAGGGAGACACAGAATCTGAAGCAGGCTCCAGGCTCTGAGCTGTCATCACAGAGCCAGACATGGGGCTTGAACCCACGAACTGTGAGATCATGACCTGAACCAAAGTCGGATGCTCAACTGACTGAGCCACCCAGGCGCCCATGGCACATTTTATTTAAAAAAAATTTTATGCAAACATGCCCCAAATAACAAAATTTAGAGTACATAGGTATTTGTTCTAGCATTCTGTGCACTTTCTATGTGTTTGAAATATTTAGTAATAAAAGCATGATTTATTGCTCTAATCCACCATAAGCAATGCCAAAAGACTGATAACAAACTGAAAAATAGTTACAACTCATATCACACCTGGCTTCTTTTTCTAAAATACAAAGAACTCCTACGAATTTATATGAAAAAGACCACAATAAATATGTGGGCAAAGAATATTGACAGTTCACAGAGAGAAAAATTTGCTCTAACACATCAATGATTCTCAACCTCAGTCATAATAACAGAAATGCAAATTAAGACTAAGTTGAAATGCCATATTATATATATCAGATTAACAAAGATGAAAATAAAAAGTCTGCTAACTCACCAAATTGGTGAGGATGTGAAGAGACAAGACAGAGAGATGTTGGTAGCTATTAAACTGGTGCAGCTTCTGTGTACAGCAACTAGTCACTTCCATTTGTAGGAATTTATCCTACCATATATGCTTGCACACATGCAAAATGATGTATAAAGTTATTTACTGAACCATTGGAGACAACCTAAATGTCTATCAACAGAGATCTGGTTAAATAATTTATGGCACCTCTATACAATAGTCTAAAATGCAGCTATTAAAAAAAAAAAACAAATAAACTCTTGATGTGTTCACGTGGAATAATTGGCAAGACACAGTAAGTGAAAAAAAGCAAAGTACAGAATAATAAGCATGAAATGCCACCATCTCATGTGAATGTATTATCTACCCCAGAGATATGGTTTCAATTATGTAAGCCATGTATGTTTACCTTGTATTAATCTCTGTCCACAAACACATGTGAAATAAATATAACCATATATATATATTTATAAAATATGAAATTTATTGTCAAATTGGTTTCCATACAACACCCAGTGCTCATCCCAAAAGATGCCCTCTTCAATACCCATCACCTACCCTCCCCTCCCTCCCACCCCCCCATCAACCCTCAGTTTGTTCTCAGTTTTTAAGAGTTTCTTATGCTTTGGCTCTCTCCCACTCTAACCTCTTTTTTTTCCTTCCCCTCCCCCATGGGTTTCTGTTAAGTTTCTCAGGATCCACATAAGAGTGAAAACATATGGTATCTGTCTTTCTCTGTATGGCTTATTTCACTTAGCATCACACTCTCCAGTTCCATCCACGTGGCTACAAAGGGCCATATTTCATTCTTTCTCATTGCCACGTAGTACTCCATTGTGTATATAAACCACAATTTCTTTATCCATTCATCAGTTGATGGACATTTCCACAATTTGGCTCTTTCCACAATTTGGCTATTGTTGAGAGTGTTGCTATAAATATTGGGGTACAAATGCCTCTATGCATGAGTACTCCTGTATCCCTTGGGTAAATTCCTAACAGTACTACTGCTGGGTCATAGGGTAGGTCTATTTTTAATTTTCTGAGGAACCTCCACACTGTTTTCCAGAGTGGCTGCACCAGTTTGCATTCCCACCAACAGTGCAAGAGGGTTCCTGTTTCTCCACATCCTTTCCAGCGTCTATAGTCTCCTGATTTGTTCATTTTGGCCACTCTGGCGTGAGGTGATATCTGAGTGTGTTTTTGATTTGTATTTCCCTAATGAGGAGCGACGTTGAGCATCTTTTCATGTGCCTGTTGGCCATCTGGATGTCTTCTTTAGAGAAGTGTCTATTCGTGTTTTCTGCCCATTTCTTCACTGGGTTATTTGTTTTTTCGGGTGTGGAGTTTGGTGAGCTCTTTATAGATTTTGGATACTAGCCCTTTGTCTGATATGTCATTTGCAAATATCTTTTCCCATTCCGTTGGAATATAACCATATTTTCAATAATTCAATCTAATTTGTGTCTCTGAGCCTTCATTTCACCAGTAATACTATTTCAGACCTATCCCCATCTACCACCGAAATCCAGATATTTTAGATAGTGCCAGGATATTGGAGATTGGCGGTTGGTCCTCAATCATCTGTCTACATAGTTTGCCACTAAGTAAATCTTGGGCCTCACAGTCCCATGAAGTCTGGTGGCTATCTGATGAATCTATGCCATGTTGGGGACATGTAATTTTCATAATGCTGCCTATGGCACCATCTGTTGAGTTGTGCCACATAGCAATACAGAAAAATGTATGATCATGGCTGATTAGATAGATAGATAAATAGATAGACACATGGTACATAGATAACTACTATATGCCAGACACTGTAATGAATGCTGGGTATATAGCAGTGAACAAAACATGTGAAAATCCCTGATTTAAAGAGTCTATATTCTAGAGGAAAAGGAGAAGCCTAACTGCAGTAGTTTTATGAGGAGGCTGGAATGGAGGTTGAAGCCCATCTTGCCAGTGGAGTCCCAGACAGGATTTGGGGGTTGGTAGGAATGAGAAAGGAGATGGAAAATAGAGGAATGAATGATAGATCTGTGTACAGAACAGCTTAGTCTGTTGTCCTCCCCCATGCTACCACAAATACACATAAGCAACCCAGCAAAAACCTCTTTTATAAAGATATTGTATCATAAAGGCCTTGAATCACATGAATCTGATGAGTCAGTGGCAGGGGCAGGGAAGAGGTGGGGGGGGAGAGCAATGGGAGCATTCCCTGGAGGGAGCAGTATTTTATCACTGATATTATTTAGAATTGCTCATACTTGGTGATAAAAAGCATACTGACTTTTAGTTGATTATTATTATTTTATTTACTTCTTAATGTTTATTTATTTATTTTGAGAAACAGAGAGCAAGCAGGGAAGGGCAGAGAGAGAGGGAGAAAGAAAATCCCGAGCAGGTTGTGCTCAGTGCAGAGTCTGACTTGGGGCTTGATCTCAACGAACTGTGAGATCATGACCTGAGCTGAAATCAAGAGTCAAGACGCTTAACCAACTGAGCCACCCAGGCACCCCTATTATTATTTTAAAATTATCTAAAGGTAATATACCCATTTAATGTCCTGCCACCTGGTGTGGAAAGCTGTTCCCACCACGTTTGCCCTTGGTAAGGAATGACAAAGATAGAGGAGAGATGTTCTCCTAGAAAAAATAAGCTGACATGATTTGAGATAGAGTATTTGATTCAATATACCTTTGTCAAGGATGTGGGCTGCTTTATAGTGTCTTCAACAGGTAGCCAGCCCATCAAAATATGAATGGTAATCAAAAAGGAACCAGTTTAAGACCTATGTGTAGAAACCAGTGGGGGAAATGAGGAAGAGAAAGGAACATAAGGAAAAGGCAAAAAACAAACAAACAAAACCCACAAACAAACAAAAAACAAAAAAAAGAAAAAGGCAAATGAAGAGCACACACAATTAGAAGGTTGACCAAGGAGGGGATCCTGGGTGATTCAATTGGTTGTGTCCAACTTTGGCTCAGGTCATGATATCACAGCTTGTTAGAGCTCCACATCAGGCTCTGTACTGACAGCTCAGAGCCTGGAGCCTGCTTCAGATTCTGTGTCTCCCTCTCTTTCTGCCCCTCCCCTGCTCACTCTTTGTCTCTCAAAAAAAGAAAAAAAAACTTAAGGAAAAGAAAGAAGGTTGACCAAGGAAACACTGGAAGTATTACAGATATAATGATCATGTATAGATATTATAAATATCATGATGGTATGTGGTTATTATAGGTATCACGACGGCTCTTTAAAAGGGAAGCAGAAATAAGGTAAAAACAGAAAGGGAGACAAACCATAAGACTTAAATACAGAGAACAAACGGAGGGTTGCTGGAGGGGTGTTGGATGGGGGAACCGGCTAAGTGCGCGATGGGCATTAAGGAGGACACTTGCTGGGATGAGCACTAGGCGCTATATGTAAGTGATGAATCACTAAATTCTACTCCTGAAATCATTATTACACTATATGTTAACTAACTGGGATTTAAATTAAAAAAAATAACAAATAAAAAAAATAAAAAAAATAAAAAGAGCACAGTTAAGAAATAATAGAGTTCAAAGAAGATATGTAAGACAGTAGGAGATTAAGAAAACACGTTATACAGCTCAAAACAAAATAGAAAAGAAAAATAAATTACAAAGCCACATTAGAAGCAAGCAAGCAAGCAAACTCCACAACTGAAAGTTTAGAAACATTGTGGAAAGGCTCAAGGAAATCACTTGGAACAAAATAGAAAATATCAATAACATCATGATGATAGAACGTCTTCATTCAACTTCAGATACATAAGTGCTGGATAAATGGAAATAAAATGGATATACCCATGTTTGGAATCAAGAAGCAGAAATCCCCAAGTACCAGAGACAAAAAGGGAAGGCAAAGTTAGATCAGTGACCCTGAGCTGAAGAGGAAAATTAGTTAGGAGGGTATCAGATTTTGGCATACACTAGCAGCAATAATGGAAGGGGGGTCTGGTGACCTCTGTGGATCTCCATGATCTTTTCCAGGGTCCACAAAGTAAAAACTATTTTCACAATAATATGGAGATTTTATTTGAACTGATCACTCTCTCTGTCAAGTAAAACTAGAGTTTTCCTGAAGCTACTTGACCTATGATATTATAACAGATTGAATGGAAATAGACTCCAGCTGTCTTCTATTAAGCCAGACACTAAAGAGATTTACAAAAATGTAAAACAATGAGATTATATGTTTTGCACATTTTGAAATATATGGTTATTTTTTATTATAAGTAGGTTATTTATGTAACATGTTTTCAGTATTGTTTTTATTTTTATTTTTAAAAAAAAATTTTTTTTCAATGTTTATTTATTTTTGGGACAGAGAGAGACAGAGCATGAACGGGGGAGGGGCAGAGAGAGAGGGAGACACAGAATCGGAAACAGGCTCCAGGCTCCGAGCCATCAGCCCAGAGCCTGACGTGGGGCTCGAACTCACGGACCGCGAGATCGTGACCTGGCTGAAGTCGGACGCTTAACCGACTGCGCCACCCAGGCGCCCCTCAGTATTGTTTTTAAATGAACTAACAAATTAATTTTTTTATCACTTTTAACTTCCATTATGGCAAAACTGATAGATATAACCCATATAAACTGATACTATTTGGATGTTTAATAATTTTTTTAATTTTTATTTTAAAATTAACATATAGTAAATGTACTTTGTTGGCATACAGTTCGGTGAATTTTAACACTTGTGTAGGTTCATGTAAACATCACCACAACCAGAATAAAAAACAGTTCTATTACTCTGAAAACTCCCTTGTGCTAAAAAAAGACTCTTTTTAAAAAGATTTTACTTTTATGTAATCTCTATACCAATGTTGGGCTCAAACTTACATCCCTGAGATCAAGAGTTACATGCTCCATCGACTGGGCCAGCCAGGTGCCCCCAAAACAGACTCTTAACTATAGAGAACAAACTGATGGTTACCGGAGGGGTGGTGGGTGGGGGGATGGGTGAAATACGAGATGCGGATTAAGGAGGGCACTTGTGATGATGAGTGATGTATGGAAGTGTTGAATCACTATACCGTACACCTGAAACTAATATAACACTGTATGTTAAGTATACTGAAATTAAAAAAAAAATAAATTAAAAAACCCTCCCATGTGCTATCCCTTTGTAATACTCCCTGCTCCCAACTCTGAAGCCCTGATAACTACTAATCTATTCCCTGTCCCTATTGTTAAATCTTTTTGAGAATGGAACCATATAATATATAACCTCTGGGGCTTAATTCTTTCAGCACAATGCCTTTGAGATCCATTCAGGTTGAGATCCATCAATAATAGTTCATTCTTTTTTATTGCCGAGTAGTACCAAAGTTTGTTTATCCATTCACCCGCTGAAGAACATTTGGGTTGTTTCCACCTTGGGGCTATTACAAATCAAGCTACTATGAACATTTGTGTACATGTTTCTTGTGAATATTTCACTAAGGTAAATATCCAGGAATGAGACTGTAGGATCATCTGGTGAGTATATGTTTAACTTTATTTAAAAAAAAAAAAACCTTCAAACTGTTTTCCAAAGTGTCTAGAACATTTTGCAGTCTGAAAAGCAATGTAAAAGAGCACCTGTTGCTCTACATTATTTGTTTAAAAGTTTATTTATTTATTTTGAGAGAGAGAGAGGAGAGTGTGCACAGAGTGGGAGAAGGGCAGAGAGAGAATCCCAAGCAGGCCCCATGCTGTCAGTGCAGAGCCCACCAAAAGGGGCTCATGAACCGTGAGATCACGACCTGAGCTGAAATGAAGAGTTGGACACTCAGCCACCTGAGCAGTTGGTTTTGCCCATACTTTTTATTTTAGCCATTCTAATAAATATGTAGTTGTAGCTCATCATGGTTTTAATACGTATTTTCCTAACGGCTAATGGTGTTGAACATCTTTTTATGTGCTTATTTTCATCCACATATCATCTTTGTTGGTGTAATTGTTTAAGTCTTTTGGCCATTTTTTAAAATGGAGTTTTAATTTTCTCACTGAGTTATCAGCGTTCTTTATACATGCTGGATACAAGTCTTTTGTCAGATGTGAGAATTGCAACTATTTCCTTCTGGTCTGGAGCTCCTCTAGCCATTCTTTTAATAGTGTCTTTTACAGAACAAAACACTGATTTTGATGAGGTTCAACCTATCATCTTTTTTTTCTTTTATGGGTCCCACTATAGTGTCATGTGAAAAAAGCTTTACCTAACCCCAGGTCATGAAGCTATTTCTCCTACACTTTCTGTTAGAAGTTTCATAGTTTTATATTTACATTTACATCTATTTATGATTTTTAGTTAATTTTTGTATAAAGTGTGAGGTTCAGGTTGAGGTAATTTTTTTAGTACATGGAAATCTAGTTTTTGCAATGTCCTTTGTTGAAAATCTATTCTTTCTCAGGGCACTTGTTGTGATGAGCACCGGGTATCGTATGGAAGTGGTGAATCACTAAATTCTATACCTGAAAGTAATATTACACTGTATGTTAACTGGAATTTAAAGAAAAACTTGGAAGGAATGAAAAGACTATCTTTTCTCATTCGACTTGCTTAACACCTTTGTCAACAATCAATTGCTCTTATTGGTATGGTTCTATTTCTGGACTCTCTATTCTGCATTGATCTATGTGTGTGTCCCTTCACCAATACCACACTGTCTTGATTTATCTAACTTCATAGTAAGTCTTAAAATCAAGTAGTGTGAGGGGTGTCTGCTGACTCCGTTGGTGGAGCATGCAACTCTTGATCTCGGGGTCATGAGTTTGAGCCCCATGGTAGGTGTAGAGATTACTTAAAAAAATACTTTAAAAAATCAGTATGATTACCTTGAGTTTTTCTCTTTTCAAAATTGTTTTAGCTATCCCATTCCTTTGTCTTTTCTTATAACTGTTGGTATCAGCTTGTCAATATTAAAAAAATATATATTGCTTGGAGTTTGATTGTGTTGATTTTGTTGTGTTGCATTGAATGTATGAATTAATTTGGGAAAAACTGGTATCTTTACTATGCTGAGACTTCCAGTCTGTGAACATATGTTCCTCCATTATTTAAGCCTTCACTGGTTTGTTCCACCTGCATTTTGTAAACACTCTTGGTTTTAGACTTCCATGGGTCCATGCCAGGTTATACCAGAAGAAAGAAAGTGGTAAACTTACTCAAAATTTAGTGATACCACAAAATCTGGTCTTCTTCCCCAATACACTCTCTATTATTTACTTTCTGAGTCCTAAAATAGCTGTTCCATACATTCTGTCCAAGTTTTACAGTTGTATTTGGTGGGAGAGACAGTTTGGAGTTTGGAGTGCTTCTTACCAGAGTGAAACCATAATTTTTAAGGGTATATGGGGTACTGAGATAAAAGTTTGAGACCTGTGGCATTTTAGGGACTGGCATTTTAATATTTTCACAGAGATTGAAGATGAGGCCATGAAGCAGGAACTTATTTCCATCCATTAAGCCATGACCCCCCTTTCACACAAAGGGAACCAGTAAAATTTCACCTACAGGACCAGAAATATGGCAAGGAAGCTCAACATTTGTTCAGGAAGATAGGTGGAAAATAGTCAACTCTAAAATAAAAGGCTATATAATGAACAGCTTCGAAATCATTAGAGAAATAAAGATTTTTTTTAAAAGTGATTAATCCAAGGGAGGCAGGAATAGAGGGGGTGGGAAGAGGAAATATGGTTCAAAGAAAACACAGGGGCTTGTTTTTTTCTTATCATGATGAAGTAAAAGGGACAGGGTTTACCTTTTTGCCTTAAACAACTAAAAAGAATGGATAAACTATGTGAAACAATGGTTTTCGGACACTGGACACCAGGCAGCAAAGGACACTGGTCCTTGAGAGAAAGGAAAGAACCAAAGCAAACCCTATGATTACCTCAGCTTACTGCTTAGAGACTTTTCAGGTCAGAGCACAGGCAGGGAGAATCTAAAGACAGTCTGGCAGTCTCTCTGAGTCAAGAACAGAGTTGAAAATTCAAGGAGCACAAGGCGATTAGATTCACAGCACAGAGTTGCATGTGTGTGTGTGAGAGAGAGAGAAGAAGAAGAAGAAGAAGAAGAAGAAGAAGAGAGGGAGAGAGAGAGAGAGGGAGAGAGAGAGGGAGAGAGAGAGAGCAGGGGGAGAGACAGAGGGCCACAGGCTCAAGCTCTCTGGAAGTATGCAGAGGGTTCTCCTAGAGTCTCCAGATAGTACTGATCAGCACATGTATATGAGGAAACTACCCAAGGCCAGGTAATGAATCACAAGAAATGAATATGGAGAACAAATGCTGAAGCTGAAACAGGGCTGGGAAGAGTTCATACCCCCAATATCTAGAGTGGAGAAATCTTGTAATACACAGGGCTTTGGGTAGAGTGCTGAGAAGAACAGTGCCTCGGTAGAGAACAATATTCACCATAAATTGCTGCTATGATCTATTGAGAGAAAATTAGAAATAAAATTTCCTGCCAATCCAGGAAATCCTCTCTTTGAATACAGAAAAGATAGAAAGCAGTTTTACTATTGAATATGCATTAAACCAGACTGTGATGCATTACAGACAATCTGCTAACGAGACTGCAAAGACAGAAATAAATCCCATTCTTATGGATGTAATTTATCCATTACATACATGTTCTTAAAGCACTGTTCTTGAAAGCATTGTTTGCTATACACTCTTTCATAGTTCATCCTAAGTTCACCTGGTAATTGGAATGGCCATCTGTGCTGGTTAATTGCCTTTATCCAAAGGGAAAACAAAACTTCTCATATCTTTACAACAAGCAGGTGGTTACAGCTTAGAGCAAGGTGCTTAGGCTAAAATCCCAGGATGATAGAGATATATAGGGGCACTATCCTCCTTGATGTTAACATTTCAAAGTGATGGCTCCCAGTCCCTTAACAAAAGCATTTTGGGTTACAAGGCTGGCGAGAGGCTTATTCAGTTCTCAAAAAGATTTATGTATATATCAGAGGGACAGAGGAAGGATTCACAAATACTAGATTTCTTAGGAAATACTCTAAGAAAGAGGAGAGAGAAAAGTGCTCTTTCCTTTTTGGCAAGTTCTAAAGGGGAAGAGCAATTTTATTTTGATTGACCCTTCCAGATTTTACCTTACAAATGTTAGAAGCAAGCCTCAAAAGGATCAAACTTTTGCCAAGTAACTTAACTTCCTCCCCCCCAAAAAAGCTAAAAATTATTAAAGGAAATACAGAAAATTTAGTACCAAAAAACATAAAACTCACAATTTTGGCACCCAATAAAAAGTTACCAGGTATACAAAGAAGCAGGTATAAGAAGAAAAAGATAATCAATAGTAATAGACCCCAAAATGGCACAGATGATAAAGTTAGTGGAAAAGCCATTAAAACAACTGTTAAAACATATTTCAGGGGTGCTTGGGGTGGCTCAGTCGGTTGAGCATTCCACTTCAGCTCAGGTCATGATCTCGCGGTTCATGAGTTCGAGCCCCACCTCAGGCTCTGTGCTGACAACTTGGAGCCTGGAACCTGCTTTGGATTCTGTGTCTTCCTCTTTCTCTTCCCCTCCCCAGACCTCTCTCTCTCAAAAATAAATAAACATTAAAAAAATAAAAATAATAAAAAGCATATTCATATATTGAAAGCATATAGGAAAGCATGAATGCATTAAGGCAATAAATGGAAAATATAAATAAAAATCCACATGATTTTGTAGAGATGAAAATATATGTCTATAATATAAAATATATTGGATGAGATCAAGAGCAGATTAGATACTCCCATAGAAAAGATTATTGAACTTGAGTATACAGCAATAAATATGATTCAAACAGAAACACACAGAAGAAAAGTCTGAATGGGTCACCTGGCTGGCTGAGTTAGTAGAGCCTGCAACTCTTGATCTTGAGGTTGTGAGTTGAAGCCCCACGTTGGGTGTAGAGATTACTTAAAAAAAAAAAAAAACTTTAAAATCTCACAGTTCACGAGTTCGAGCCCCAAGTCAGGCTCTGTGCTGACAGCTCAGAGCCTGAAGCCTGCTTCGGATTCTGTGTCTCCCTCTCTCTCTGCACCTCCCCCACTTGCTATCTGTGTCTCTCTCAAAAATAAATAAACATTAACAAAACAAAATAAAATCTTAAAAAAGAAGAAATGTCTGAGAATAAATGAACACATTAGTGAGCTGTGTGACAACTACAGGCAACCTAATACATGTATGATTCCCGGGAATGGAGAGAGAGAAGGGCAAAGAAAAATTATTAGGAGAAATAATGGCTGAAATTACACCAAATATGATAAATCCATAAATTTACAAATCTAAGAAACAAGAAACTCCAGGTGCAAGAAACATAAAGAAAACTACATTAAGGCACACTAAAATCAAATTGCTCAAAAAAATAGTGATAAAGAAAAAAAGAATCCTGAAAGGGACCAGAAAAAAGACATATTATGCACAGAGGAACAAAAATAAAAATGATTCATATTTTTCATCAGAAACCACGTAAGGCAGAAAATGGTGATGTAACATCTTTAAAGAACTGAAAGAAAAAATTGTCACCCTAGAATTGTATGCCTACCCAGCAATAATATTTCAAAAAGAAGGAAAAATAAAGACCTGTGCAGACACACAGAAACTGAAATAATTCATCACCAGCAGCAGCAGTACTACAAAAAATGCTAAAGGAAGTCTTTCAGGCAGAAAGACAATACCAGGTGGAAACTACGTGGGTAAATACAGTTTCTTTTCTTTATTTAAAAAAAAAAATTTTTTTCAACGTTTATTTACTTTTGGGACAGAGAGAGACAGAGCATGAACGGGGGAGGGGCAGAGAGAGAGGGAGACACAGAATCAGAAACAGGCTCCAGGCTCTGAGCCATCAGCCCAGAGCCCGACGCGGGGCTCCAACTCACGGACCGCGAGATCGTGACCTGGCTGAAGTCGGACGCTTAACCGACTGCGCCACCCAGGCGCCCCTCTTTTCTTTATTTTTAAAATCTCTTGAATAGATGATTGCCAGCTTAAAGCAAAACAAAGAAGCAATGTATTATGGGGTTGATAACATAGGTAGAAACAAAATATATGAGAACAACGGCACAAAAGGCAAGGAGAAGGAACATGGAAGAATACTGTTGTAAGGTTCTTCTGCTACATGTGAACTGTTACAATTGATTGTGATTGGTGAAAGATCTATACTGTGTACATATACCATATAAATTAAAGATATATACTGTAAATTCTAAAACAATCACTAAAGTAATACAGCAGAAAGTTATTAAAAAGGAGATAACATGTAATCCAAAAAAATACCCATTAATCTGAAAAGAAGACAATAAAAGAGCAAAATGGGAATAAAGAACAGATGAAATTAAGAGAAAATAAATAGCAAGATGGCAGATTTAAATGCAACCATATCAACAATCACATTAAAGTCCAGGCAGAGACTGTCAGATTGGATGAAAAGGCATGACCCAACTATATGCTACCTATAAGATATCCACTTAAAAAAATTTTTTTAATATTTATTTATTTTTGAGAGAGACAGAGCATAAGTGGGGGAGGGCAGAGATAGAGGAAGACACAGAATTGGAAGCAGGCTCCAAGCTCTGAGCTATCAGCACAGAGCCTGATGTGGGGCTCAAACTCATGTGCTGTGAGATCATGACCTGAGCCGAAGTTGGATGCCCACCTGACTGAGCCACCCAGGAGCCCCTAAGATATCCACTTAAATATAAAACCACAAACAGACTAAAAACAAAAGGATAGATATTCCATGTTAATCATAAGGAAGCTGGAGCGGCTATATTAACAAAGGATAAAATAGATTTCAGGGCAAAGAATATTACCAGAGATAGGTGCTGTTTCGTAATAATAAAGTAGTCAATTCATCAGATAACTGAACTTTAAAATGCATGAAGTAAAAACTGACAGATCTTCAGGGAGAAATAGACAAATTCTTAAGTATGACATTTTTAACACCCTCTTCTCAATAATCAATAGAACAAGTCGAAAATCAGTAAGGATACAGAACACTTAAACAAAACTATCAACTAATATGTCCTAATTCACATTTATAGAAGACTTCCCCCATAACAAAAGAATATGCATTATTTTCAAGGGTCACACAGAATATTTACCAAGACCCCAAATTTTGAGCCAGAAAACAAGTCTCAGTCCATTTAAATGTATTCAAGTAAGACTAAGTATGTTCTCTGGTCCCAAAAGAATTAAATTGCAAATCAACAAGAAACCTATCTGGATAATCTCAAATTATTTGGAAACTAACGCACTCATAAATAGAGAAGAGAAATCACAGGGGGTGCTAGAAAGTATTTTAAGCTTAATGAAAATGAAAATATGACGTATCAGATTATGAGGGTGACAACTAGGGCAGCACTTTGCGGGGATCTTATAGCACTAAACACATTAGAAAAGAAGAAAGGTCTCAAATAAATAACCCAAGCTTCCATCTTAGGAAACTAGAAGAGAAGCAAATCAAACACGCTAAACAGAATAATAGAAATAATAAATATTAGAGAGGAAATCACTTAATATAAAATTAAAAATTAGGAAAAATATCAGTGAAACCAAAAGCAGTCTTTTTCAAAAAATCAATATAATTAATAAGGTTCTATTCATACTGACTAGAAAAAAAGAGAAGATACAATTTACTGGTATCAGGAATGAAACAAGCAAACACTACAGATTCTAAACGTATTACAGGGATAATGAAGGAATATTATGAACAACTTAATGCCAATAAATCCAGCAACATAAGTAAAATGGGAAAATAATATGAAAGATACAAGCCACCAAAGTCCATGCTAGGTGAAATAGATCATCAAAACTGACCCATAACTAATAAAGAAATTGAATTTTTGTTTACAAACTTCTCTACAAAGTAAACTCCTGGCACAGATGGCTTCAAGGATGAATTCTACCAAACATTTCTGGGAAAAATAATAAAAATTCTATATAAACTCTTCCAGAATATAGAAAAGGAATACTGTCTCTCTAATAGTATGTATGTGGCCAGCATTACTCTAATACCCAAACAAGACAAAACAAAAACAAAAGCTTTTAAAAACAGACTACAGACCAATACCTCTTCTGAACATAGATGCAAAAATTTTTAGCAGAATTTTTGCCAATAATCAAATATATCATGAATAAGTCATTCATTTCAAGAATACAAGGAGAGTTTAATTTTTGAAAACCAACTGATGTAATTCACAATATTAAATGATGAAAAATAACAAACCATGTGATCACAGTAGATTCAGAAAAAAGCATTTTACTTTCTCTGTATGACTTACTTCACTAGCATAACACTCTCCACATACCATATGTTTTCACTCCTATGTGGATCCTGGGAAAATTAACAGAAGACCATGGGGGAGGGGAAGGAAAAAAAAAAGGTTAGAGAGGGAGGGAGCCAAAACATAAGAGACTCTTAAAAACTGAGAACAAACTGAGGGTTGATGGGGCGTGGGTGAGGGGTATTGAGGAGGGCACCTGTTGGGATGAGCATTAGGTGTTGTATGGAAACCAATTTGACAATAAATTTAATATTAAAAAAATAAAAATAAAAATAAGAAAAAAGTATTTTACAAAATTCAACATCCCTTCCTGATAAAAAAGTTTCAGCAAATTAGGAAAAGAAGGGAACCTCCCCAATCTGTTAAGGAATGTCCACAAAAAACCTACATGTAACATCATACTTGTGATGAAAAACGTAATGCTTTGACCTAAAGATTGGGAAGAAGAGAAGAATATCTGCTCTCCACATATATTCATTATTCTATTGGGGGTCCTTGTTGATACAAGAAGAAACAAAGGGTATACAGAGTAGAAAGAAAGAGGCAAAACTCTCTTTTTATTCAGATGACATGATATAGTCTATGTAGAGAATGCAAAGGAATTCACAAAAGAGGCTATTAGGACTAATAAAGGAGTTTAGCTATGTTGCAGGCTACAAGATCAATATACAAAAATCACTTGCATTTCTAAATATTAGCTGTAATATCAATATCAATCAGGAACTAAATTTAAAAATCTATACCATTAACTATGGCACAAAACACTTAGTGATACAAATCTAACAAAATATGTGCCAGTTCTGTGCATTGAAAATGGGAAAACATAAGTGACAGAAATTACAAAATACTTAAATAAATTGAGAAGTATATTATGATTGTAGATATGAAGACTCAATATTGTTAGGATGTCAGTTGTCCCCAAATTGATCTAAATATTCAGTGTAATCTCAACCAAAATCCTACTGGAATTTTTTAGAAACTGAAAAGCTGATTCTAAACTTCACATTAATTCCCAGAACTCTGAATAGTCAAATATGTTTTTGGTTTTGTTTTGTTTTGTTTTGTTTTGTTTTGTTTTGTTTTTAGGGAAAATGCAATTGATATATTGCAGGGTCAGATCCTGTCTTTATTTAAAATTTTATATTTTGTTCAATATGGATTTTTAGCATTAATTTTGATTTAAAAATACTGCATTAATCTATTATTTTATTACTGAGGTTTTGGTTCCTGATGAAATCTTTTTCCAGCTTTGAGATGTAATTGATATATAACATGGTGTACGTTTAAGGTGAACAATGTAATGACTTGATACACACTATTTTGGAAGAGGAGAATACAGTAGGAATAATTGCAACAACTTCAGGACTTATTATAAAAGTACAGTAATCAAGACGGTGTGGTATTGGAATGAATATAGGTAAATAGATCAATGGAAAAGAACACAGAGTCCAAAACTAGGCCCACGGAAATGACTTTTGACAAAGATGGAAAGGCAATTCATTACAGAAAGGACAGTATTTTCAATCAATGGTGTTCAAATTATTAGATTTCCACATGCAAAAAATAAACTTTGATGTGTGCCTCTTTCCATTTATAAAAATGAACTCAAAATCTCCAAATGGTCATAAAACTAAATGAAAAACCTAAAGCTTTATAAACACCTAAAAAAAAAAAACCCGGAAGTTATAAAACTTCGGGAAGAAAACATAGTAGAAAAAATATTTTTACCTTGAGTCAGGCACATATTTCTCATATATAACATTGAAAGTAAATTGGAATCCATTAAATTTAAAGCTGTGCTTAGATAAATGCTGTCAGGAAAATGGAAAGACAAACCTCAGACTGGAATAAAATATTTGCAAATCTATATTTAACAAAAGACTTGTATCTAAAATACATAACTTTCAAAAGCTGAATAGACCAGTAACCATTAAATAAGTCAAACTGGTAGTAAAAATAAAAAAAAAGAAACTCCTCTTACAGAAAGGCACCGGATCAAAATGACTTTACCATAGTTTTTGGAGGGGGGCGGGGTAGAGGGAGAGATTGAATCTCAAGCAGGCTCCATGCCCAGCATGGAGCCCTATGCAGGGCTCAATCTCAGAATCATGAGATAGTGACCTGAGCTGAAATCAAGAGTTGGGCACTTAACTGACTGAGCCACCCAGATGCCCCATAGTTTGTTTTTTTTTTTAAACTAACCTTCAAAATTATAACTTCAACTTTACTGGTGAATAAGAAAACCTAATCTATTAAAATTTTTAAAAATGTTTATTTATTTTTGAAAGAGAGAGAGAGAGAGAGAGAGAGCATGAGTGGGGGAAGGGCAGAGAGAGAGGGAGACACAGAAATCAAAGCAGTCTCCAGGCTCTGAGCTGACAGCACAAGCCCAACACAGGGCTTGAACCCGCATACCATGAGATCATGGCCTGAGCTGAAGTCTGGCACTTAACCAACTGAGCCACCCAGGTGCCCCAACCATTTTTTAGCCTAGAATAATCTTGAAGCACAAGCCTGAACAAGACAGTGCATAAAAATTTTTTTATATATTTTTTTCATATATATATATATATGCAAGTAGGGTTTGTCCCATTATTTCAAAAGTAGCTTAATTGAAGAGTCTGTTACTGTAATTCACCACATTAACAGATAAAAAGGAGAAAAACCATATGACCATCTTCGTTGTAGAAAAAGCAAATGATAAAACTAAACACCCATTCATAATTTAAAAACAACAAAATACAACAGATACAGAGGCGGACAAGGGTATCTACCCAAAACTTATATCAAACCTAGTGCCATTGTTATCCAACATTATACTGGAGGGTTTTTTTTTGTTTGTTTGTTTGTTTTTTTTCAATGTTTATTTATTTTTGGGACAGAGAGAGACAGAGCATGAACGGGGGAGGGGCAGAGAGAGAGGGAGACACAGAATCAGAAACAGGCTCCAGGCTCTGAGCCATCAGCCCAGAGCCCGATGCGGGGCTCGAACTCACGGACTGCGAGATCGTGACCTGGCTGAAGTCGGATGCTTAACCGACTGCGCCACCCAGGCGCCCCTATACTGGAGGTTTTAACAAATGCACTGAAATAATAAAAAGAAAGAAAACAGAAAGAAAGATTGGAAAAGAAGATAAAAATATAATTCACATGATATGGCTGTCTATGTAAAAAATCTGAGATACTTTTGTATCTAGCAACATTGTTGAATTCTTTTTTAAAAATTTTTAACATGTATTTATTTTTGAGAGACAGACTGCAAGTGGGGGAGGGGCAGAGAGAGATCAAGGCACAGAATCCAAAGCAGGCTCCAGGCTCTGAGCTGTCAGCACAGAACCCGACTTGAGGCTCAAACTCACGAGATCATGACCTGAGCTGAAGTCGGACTGAGTCACCCAGGCGCCCCAAGATAAGTGTGTTCTTAATAGGCTTCACCTATTTCACCCATTCCCCTCACCCACCTCCCCTCTGGCAACACCAGTTTGTTCTCTACAGTTAAGAGTCTGTTTCTTTTTTTACTCCTTTTTTCTTTGTTCATTTGTTTTGCTTCTTAACTTCTACATATGAGTGAAATCATATGGTATTTGTCTTTCCATAGAGCCTTTCTTGTAAGCCATGATAAGGGGTATAGATTTTTGTTTGAGTGAGATGGGGAAGCCATTTAAAGGGTTTTGAACACAGGAGTAGGATAATTTGGTTTGTGTTATAAAAGGATCATTTTGACTTCTGTGTTGTGAATAGAATATAAGGTGGCAAGGGTAGAATCAGGGAGACTAGTTAGGAGGATATTACAGTAATCTGAGTGGGAGATCATGGTGTTTCGGAATAGTGAGGTAGTGGTGGAGAAGGTGAGAAGTAGTACAATTCTTGGTATATTTTGGAAAGAAAGCCAAAAGGATTTGCTAGTAGATGGGATGTGGGGTGTGAGAAAAACAGACATACCAAAGAGAATCAGGGATAGAATTAGGGTTAAGGTTATGGCCAAAGTATTTTTACTTGAGTAACTGGAAGGATAGTTTTCCATCAGCTGAGATGGGGCATGCTGGGGGTAGTACAACTTTTTTTTTAAAGATTTTATTTATCTATTTTTAAAGTTTATTTTTAAACAATGTTTCTTTTTTTAATCTTTATTTATTTTTGAGAGAGAGAAAGAGCGCAAGCAGGGGATGGGCAGAGAGAGAGGGGGAGACACAGAATCTGAAACAGGCTCCAGGCTCTGACCTGTCAGCACAGAGCCCGATGGGGGGCTTGAATTCACCAACGGTGAGATCATGACCTGAGCCGAAGTCAGATGCTTAACGGACTGAGCCACCCAGGCACCCTGGGGGTAAGAACAAATTTTTAAGGAAAAATCAGGGGCTCAGGGTTGAACGTACTAAGTTTGAAACATCTGTTAGACGTCTGAGTTCAGATGTCAAGAAGGCAGTTGGATTGTGATCTGGAATTTAGGTGAGACATGAGATTTAGAGTGATAAGTTTGGAAGTCATCAGCATATTAATGGTGAATAATGCCACGAGACTGGATGAACCCACCTGAGGAATGAACACAGACAGCATAGAGGAATAAGAGCCTTTGAGTAGTTAAGCACCACCTTAACCATTTTGTTCTAGCACAGTTAGGTTTGGGGATCTAAATGGTCATGGACTCTATATATTTTTTTCCCCATTCATCTTGGTATCTTCTACATTTGTCAGTGTCAATGTGTTTCCCTATGGTTTCTGTTGGCAACACCACTGAGCCCCTTGTGTCTGCCATCCGCAGCTTCTCACAGCTGGGTCAGTTAATTTCCCTACCTGCAATCAGTCCAGTCCCAGCTCCTGAAATATTTTGTACTGGATGCACGAAGAGTTTCGGAAATATCAGGATCTTCCTCGGTGGGGCTTAGGATTGAGGTGCTTCCCTGTTAGTTAGGAATAAAATGTCCTTCTTTGGGACTCTGCATCTCCATGAGCAGGAGTGAAGGGGATCGCCTAAACACTCACCCATTTCTCCCTCTCAACACTCACAGACTTGCCACCACTAGGTGCCTCAATAGTACCAGAACCAAGCTCTTTATGCCCTTCAACTTTTTGTCAGTCATCACAAGAACCCTGGGACCCCTTGGTCACTACCTGCACATCTCATGTTATAATCCCATGCAATTTTGTGTATTTACCTAATTTATCCCCACTTCTTAGCCCCATCCAGATCCTGAAATCCTCCTACTGTGCACTCTAGAATCATAATCCTGGTTTGCCCAGGACAATTCCGGTTTATGCATGTTGTGCCACTGTCCTTCCCAGTTTTAATATTTGTCATTCTCAAGTGTCCTGGATCAGATAGTAAATTATATAGTCACCTTATCTTGAACCCAAAATCTTAAAAAAATTTAACTTTATTTATTTGAGAGAGAGAGAGAGAGCGAGAGAGCGAGAGGACAGGGGAAGAGAGAGAGAGAGGGAGAGAGAATCTCAAGCAGGCTCCGGGCTGTCAGCGCAGAGCCCAATGCGGGGCTGGAACTCATGAACTGTGAGATCATGACCTGAGCTGAAATCAAGAGTCTAACACTTAACTGACCAAGTCACCCAGGTGCCCCTGAACTCAAAATCTTTAGCAAAGTTCCCTATATTCTTTCCCTGTTTGCTGAATGTTTCCCTCACCTTCTTGATCTGACTGGAATCTGGATCTACCCAAGGACTTTACAGCCCTCACCTGCAGCTTGAGGTCCCTTATGGCCACTTCAAAATCATTCTCCCTTTCCTCTCATTAAAAATTCCCATCTTTAGGAGCACCTGGGTGGCTCAGTTGGTTAAGCATCTGACTCTTGATTTCAGCTCAGGTCAAGATCTCACAGTTGTGAGATTGAGACCTGAGCTGGGTGTGGACCCTGCTTGGGAATCTCTTTCTCCCCTCCCACCTCTCTCTGCACCCCTCCCACACTTGCACACATACTCTCTCTCTTTCAAAATAAAAAAAAATCCCATCTTTGAATTCTCTGTCACAGAATATATTATATATTATTTGATATAATATATCTGTATTTTTGTATAGACATATAACTATATTTTTGTATCCTACCTATGGTAGTTACCTATAGACCCTCAGGTTCCTCTCCAGTTTCTCAAAGATTTTAACTTCTGTCTCACTGTCACTCTCTCCAATTAGTCCTATCTTAATTCTTTGTGATTTCAATATCTCAATAGCTGATCCTTCCAACACCCTAGCCTCCAGTTTTTTGAAATCCTCCCTTCCAGTTTTGTCTTACACCTAATCATGGTCATTTGCCTCCATCATGTCATTACCAATAATTCCTACTCCTCTCCTGTATCCCCAGAGCTGAACATTGCTGGAGAAAAACACAAAATGACACTTTCGCTTTAAATTCAAGACCACGAACCTGAAGTGGGCACTTAATGTTGCCAGGAAATCACATAATATTATCCTGGTCCATTTGCTCTCCTGGTTTCCTAGACAACTATTTCATATCTTCTCGTCTCCCTTCAAACCTCTACCACCTCCACACCCATCCTCGCTCTCAGCTCATGACCTTGCTTCTGATTTCACTGAGAAAACAGAGACAATTAGAAAACAAAGCCCACTAGTCATTGTGATGAGCACTGGGTGTTATATGTAAGTGATGAATCACCAGATTCTACTCCTGAAACCAATTTTACCTTATATGTTAGCTAACTGGAATTTAAATAAATACTTGAAATTAAAAAAAGAAAGAAAACAAAGCTCACAAATTTCAACCACTGCATCTACCCAGCTACCTAAATCTATGTGTATATCCTACCCTTCCTCCTGTGACTACGGATGAACTGTCCTGCTCCCAGCTCAGCCAACCCCTCCACCTTTTTGCTAGACCCCATCCTCTCTGGCAATTCTCTCCTCTGTTGCCCCCTTTTCTCCTCTACAGGTTCTTTCCCATCAGCTTCACCATGGTATTATTGCTCCCACTAAAAAACGTAAGGGGTGCCTGGGTGGTTCAGTGGTTAGTTAAGCATCCGACTCTTGATTTCAGTTCAGCTCATGATCTCACAGTTCGTGCGTTTGAGTCCCACATCGGGCTCTGTGCTGACAGTGTGGAGCCTGCTTGGGATTCCCTCCCTCCCCCTCTGACTCTCCCCCGCCCTTCCTCTCAAAAAACAAATAAACATCTAAAAAAATTAAAACATCTTCTTTTGAGCCACTTTTCCTTGCTTACAATCAACCCCATTTCTCTGTTCCTCTTTACTAGAATTGTTTATACTTGACGTCTACAATTCTTCTTTTCCAGTTCTTTTAAAAGTTTTATTATTTTGAAATATAGATTTACAGGAAGTTGTAAAAATACTACAGAGAGGTCCTTTGTAAATGTTTATTTATTTTTGAGAGAGAAAGAGAGGGATGGAGGGGCAGAGAGAGGGGGAGAGAGGATCTGAAGTGGGGTCTGTGCTAATACCAGTGAGCCAGATGTGGGGCTTGAACTCACCAACCAAGAGATCATGACCTGAGGCAAAGTCCGATGCTCAGCCGAGTGAGCCTCCAGGCACCCCAAGAGGTCTTTTGTAAAGTTCATCCAGATTCTCCCGAGTTATATCTTACAAACTATAGTATAATGTATAATCCAGGAAACTGACATTGGGATAAAGTCTGTGAATAATTCTATGTCATCTTATCACATGTGTAGATTCGTGTATCCACCACTGCAATCAGGATACAGAACTGTTCCATCACCATGAAGATCTCTCTCCGGCTTCTCCTTTACAGTCACACCCACTCCCTTCCCTCCACCATCCCTAAGTCCTGGAAATCACTAATCTGTTCTCCATCTCTATATTAATTAAGTAAATAAATAAATAAGTTAAGTAAACAGAATCCTATAAGACCCCTTGAGATTGCATTTTTATGCTTACCATAATGTCCTTGAGATCCATTTAAGTTATTACATGCATCAATCTTTTTTTCCTCCCCTCTTGTTTCCATGTGTGTTACATAAAAAGGAGGTGGGAGGTAGTGCACCAGGGCAGTGGTGACAGCATTCATAGGTGCTGGATTAAATGGGTGGTGCCGTTGTGGGTCTCCATCAGGTGGTCCAGGATTAAGTCGGGCTTGGTGCTGATCTTTCTGTCCAGCTTGCAGTGCTCCACAGGGGAGAAGTGAAGATTGAAGTTTGGGTGAGGTTAGTCTACACGGAGTTCTGTGGGACATCACAGTCCACATGCCACATCTGTCCAGCAAGGGGGTTTGGGCCAGCAGCACTGTGGCCTGCACATTCTGCAGTATCAGGAGTCACCAGTAGCTCTTGTCCTGCATGGGCAGTGAGGGCCCGATGCCGCTTTCCAGTGTGATGAACCATGAGATGTGCTTCTTCTCCCACACCACTGACTTTTTGCTGGGCCCCTCAGTGCCCACTCTTCCTCCCTGCAAAGATCCTCTAGAACATGTTCATGTGGGTGCCCACGTGGAATTCTGCCCAGCATGGCAGGCATATGCCCCCAAACTTCCTAAGCTCCCAACAGGTACATGTGCACCATGAAGTTACTGTTTCAAGCAGACACCCTGAAGCCCAGATGGGCTTTGTCCACCAGGAAGTCCACGCTGAACACCGCAAGGGGCTTGGGGTCCCAGGACCGGAGGTTCAGCATCTTGCTGTCTTCATGGTAGCATAGCAAGGAGATGCTCTTCATGACACCCTTGGCCCGGATGGAGTGCTTCATGCTGATCAGCTGGTAGATGTATAGCTGGTTTTCAGTGAAGCCCAAGTCCCTCAGCTCACTGGCCTGCAGGCTCCACGGGAAGCTCTTCTGGCTGATGGCCATCAGGTGTCAGTTGACACAGAGTAATCATGGCCCCTTCTCTTCCTTCTCGTACAGGACCTTGAACTTCTTCTAGGTCATATGGTATGTGTATATTTAGTTTATTAAGACACTGCTATTTTCCACAGTGGCTGGACCATTTTACATTCCAACAGAAGTATATGAAACATTGTTTCTACATATCCTTGCCAGCATTTAGTATTTTCACTGTATTTTACTTAGTTTAGCAGTCCTAGTAGGTATGTAGAGATAGCTCATCATAGTCTTAATTTGCATTTCCCTAAAGGCTAGTACTATTGAGCATCTTTTTGTATGTTTATATACCCTCTGTATATTCTCTTCAGTGAAATGCTTCTTGGTGTCTTTTGCTCATTTTTGAATTGGATTTTTTGTTTTCTTTTAATGTCCAACTTTGAGTGTTCTTTATATATTCCATTCTTTTAGGCCTTGAAAAATGCTGTGCCACTTCCTTCTGGCCTCCATGGTTTCTGATGAGAAACAATGGCTTCATTCAAATAATTTTGTCTCCCTGAGTAAGGTGTCATTTATCACTTGATTCAAGATTTTTACTCTCTCTTCACTTTTGAAAAGTTTGATTACAATGTGTCTTGGCATGGATTTCTTTGGGTTTATTTCGTTTGTGGTTTGCTCAGCCATTGAGTCTGTAGGTTGATGTCTATTTATTTATTTGAGAGAGAGATAGAGAAAGAGAGAGAGAGAGAGAGAGAGAGACAGAGAGAGAGAGAGAGAGAGACAGAGAGAGAGAGAGAGAGAGAGCAGGGGACAGGGGCAGAGGGAGAGAGAGAGAATCTTAAGTAGGCTCTTTGTTCAGCATGGAGCCCAATGCAGGGCTCAATCCCACAACCCTGGTATCATGACCTGAGTTGAAATCAAGAGTCAGATGTTCAACCGACTGAGTCACCTAGGCGCCCCTGTAGGTTGATATCTTTTCCCAAATTTTGGAAATTTTTAGTTATTGTATCTTTTGGTCCCCAAATTTCCATTTGGTTCTCCTTTATGTCATCTATTTCTTTGTTGAGACTTTATACTCTTTCATTTATTTCAAACCTGTTCTGAACTACTCTTTGAAGCATTTTTATGTTGAATGTTTAAAATCCTTGTAATGTCATTCCAACATCTGTGTTGGATAGGTCTTGGTGTCTGTTGACTGATTTTTATTAGTAAGATTTTCCTGTTTCTTGTTATGAGAAGTGATTTTCATTTGTGACCTGGACATTTTAGATGTTATGTGATGAGTCTTTGGATCTTATTTAAGTCTTCTGTTTAGCTGATCTTTTCTGATACCATGTGAAGAAGGGGATGCCACATTGTTACTGCCAGTTGGAAGTGGAAGACCATGTTTCCTACCTTGTTTTCCCTATGGTGCAGGAAAGACACATGCATACAATTGGGAAGAGGTGAAAATTCAAGCTCCACACTAGGCCTCCAATGACACCACTCAAGCACTGTGTCATTCCTCAGGCTCCAAGGTCCCTAGCTGGTTTTATTTCTCTTTTTCTTTCAAAATCTTAGATTTATTTTATATCTAATGTCCAGGATTTTTGCTTAGTGAGAGGAGTAGGGATAAGTGTGTTTGCTTCATCATATCAACTGGAAGTTCCTCCTTTTCCATTTTTCTCCTAAACCCATTTGTACCAAGCTTCCATCTTCCATGGCTCTACCGAAACTGGCCTTGTCAAGGTCACCAGTAATTTTAACATCGCCAAATCCAATGTTGTCCTCATTTTACTTGACCCATCAATTTAGTTACCTCCTTCGATCCTTCTTCTTAAAACTTTCTTCACTTGTTTCCAGGACACCATACCACTCTGGATTTTCTTCTATGATGTGGCTTCTCTTTCTTAGTTTTCTTTTCAGTTCCTTCTTGGCTTCCTGATTTCTTCATGTAGCAGTACTCCAGGGTTCAGTCTTATCCTATTCTCTCCTATATCTCTACTTTCTCTCTTGGTCATCTTATCTGATTTCATGGCTTTAAACGCCATCTACTGTCAGCCTTTAAATTTGTATCTTTGGTCCAAACCTCTGCCCTAAGCTACATAGTAGTATATCCAGCTGCCTATTTAATATCTCCACTTGGATATATAATACGTATTTCAAAATGTAAAATATAAAAAACTAAATTTCTGATTTCCACCCTCCCCAAACCAGCTTGTCCTTCATTATTCCCAATGGCTCAGGCCACAAACTTTGGGATCATTCTTGACTTCCCTCTTTCTCTAACACCTCACATCCAATCCATTACCAAATCCTGATGGTGCTACCTTGAAAATAAATGCACAATCTGACCAATTCTGATCATCCCCACTGCTATCACTTTGGTCCAAGCTACCATTATGTCTTGTCTGGATTGTTGAAAGAGCCTCCTAACTTGTGCTTCTCCCTCCCACATAACACAGTAACCAGAGCGATCTTTTTAAGAGAGCAGTCAATCAAATCACCCCTCTTCTGAAACCCTCCCATAATTCCCAAGCCATGGCTCAAGCAAGAGCAAAATCAAAGTCCTTATGCTAGCCTACATAATCTGGCCCACGGTGAGTTCTCTGACCTCATCACCAACTAGTGTCTCTCTTCCGCCACACTAGCCTCCTCACTGTCCCCAGTCACATCAGGTATGCTCCCATCTAAGAGCCTCACACTTGCTTTCCCTCTGCCGGAAAAACTCCTTTATGTTCCAGCATGAGCTATTCTCTCACTTGCTTCAAGTTCTTCTCAAGTGTCACCTCTTCTCAAAATCTTCTCTGACAACTCTATTTTAAATTGTAACCCACCCTCCAGATCTCTGCATACCCTTTTGCAGATTCTTTTTTTAATGTTTATTTATTTATTTTGAGAGAGAGAGAGAGAGAAAGAGGGGGAAGGGTGGCGGGGGGAGAGAGAATCCCAAACAGGCTCTGCATTGTCAACACAATGCCCCCCGATGTGGGGCTCGATTCCACAACCATGGGATCATGACCTAAGCTGAAATCAAGAGTTGGATACTTAACCAACTGAGCTACCCAGGTGCCCTGAAGATTCTTTTTCACCTTACCTCCTACATATACCACATAGTATTCTTATTTATCTTGTTCACCGTGTGTTTTCACCTCCTTCCAAAAAGTATAAGCTTAATGAGGTATTTATGGACTTTTGTTTTTCTGTTCAGTGCTGTACTTTCTGTACCTGGAACAGTATGGCACATGGTAAGTACTCAGTTTATAAACAAATGAATATATCACCGAACTTTGGCTGTAGCATCCCAATTCTAATGGGTAATGGCCATTTCATGTTTTGCAGGCTTAGAGTCTTAAAGTTTTGTTTTAAATTTGAATTATTAGGGGCACCTGGGTGGCTCAGTCGGTTGAGCGTCTGACTTCAGCTCAGGTCATGATCTCACGGCTCGTGGGTTTGAGCCCTGCATAGGGTTCTGTGCTGACAGCTCAGAGCCTGGAGCCTGTTTCAGATTCTTCATTTCCCTCTCTATCTGCCCCTCCCTTGCTTGTGCTGTCTCTCTCTGTCTCAAAAATAAACATTAAAAATAAATAAATTCGAATTATTGGTATTATTTGTTTTTACCTCCATTACATCTTAGAGTCAACTTATCTATTTTTGTAGCTATTGTTAGATTCTGGAGGTCGCCAGGATAATGGACCAATAGTAACAAAAAAATAGAATGTATTTTTGTCATATTTTTATATTTTTATCTACATTAATAAATCACCATTCTGCATATTCTTTTTTTAATGTTTATTTATTTTCAATGTTTATTTATTATTGAGAGAGAGAGAGCAAGCACAAATGGGGGAGGGACATTGAGAGAGGGAGACAGAATCTGAAGCAGGCTTCAGGCTCTGAGCTGTCAGCACAGAGGCCGACATGGGGCTTGGACCCATGAACTGCAAGATCATGACCTGAACAGAAGTCAGACATTTAATCAACTGAGCCACCCAGGCATCCCAATGTTTATTTATTTTTTTGAGAGAGAGAGTGGGGGGGGGGGCAGAGAGAGAGAGAGAGAGGGAGACAGAGGATCCCAAGCAGGTTCCGTGCTGATAGCAGAGAGCCTGACTCGGGATTTGAACTCACAACCATAGGATCAGGACCATAGCCGAAGTCAGACACTTAAACTACTGAGCCACCCAAGTCCCCCAATAAATCACCATTCTGCATATTCTAAAGTGAAGTAAGTCAGAGAAAGACAAATAGTACATAATTTCACTCATATGTGGAAGTTAAGAAACAAAACAAATGAGCAAAGCGAAGTAAAGAGACAAAGCAAAACCAGACTCTTAACTATAGAGAACAAACAGGTGGTTACGGGGGGGGGGGGGGTCGGTGAAACAGGTGATGAGGATTAAGGAATGCACTTATCTTGATGAGCACTGAGTAATAGATGGAACTGTTGAATCACTATGTTGTACACTGAAAACTAATATAACACTGTATGTTAACTATACTGGAATTACATAAAAAATAAAATGGCCTACAAAAAAATATAAACAATGAGATAATGAAGGGAACATACAGACAGGAAAAATAGAACATAGCCAAGGTGAGGTTAACACAAAATACAATCTATAAAGTTCTGTTCACTTACTAGGGTGGGCCAAACAAACATTTGGCTTCGGGCTATCTAGTAGCCAAGGCAAAAAGAGAAAGACAAAAACGGCACCATCCACACTGGTCCCATTCCTGAGAGCAATGTTGCCTAGTCCACCAGTAGATGGCGTACACTTCACGTGATTAGATTACAGAGCAAGCCCTTTAATAGGGGCCTTCTAAACTCAGCCTGATATAGATAACAACAACCATTCTTTCTGAATTACATACCTGGCTATTTACATACACCATTTACTTCTTAGTGCGGTTTTGGGGAGAAGCTGTTATTATCCCCGCTTTAGAGATATGGAGACAGTCTCAGAAGTAAAATCTCTTGCTCAAGCCTGGATCCCAAACTAGCTCTTATTCCAGAGTCTCTGCTTTTTCTATCACGCCACCCTGTCAACCTGCTGTCATTGGAAGAGTCTAAGGAAGATTTTCTTTTTTCTAATGGGTGGAGCTCTTGGGAAGCTGTCTTTGACTGGAGGGCTTTCTTGTTTTAATTTTTAAATATTTATTTTTGAGAGAGAGACAGAGTGCAAGTGGGGAAGGGACGGAGAGAGAGAGGGAGACACAGAATCCGAAGCAGACTCCAGGCTCGGAGCTGTCAGCCCAGCGCCCGACCTGGGGCTAGAACTCATGAACCCTGAGATCGTGACCTGAGCTGAAGTTGGACACTCAACCGAGTGAGCCACCTAGGCGCCCCTAGGCTCATTTGTAATTGCCCTGTGTATGGACAGCTTCAAAATTAACAAATGGCGTCTATGCCAATAATGGTAACTAACCTCATGACTGGAGAAACACTAATGAATACTACAGTGGGATAACATTGATCAAATATAAAAACATCGATAATACATTGTGTTGATAAAGCCAGGATGAGGGAGAGCCCTCTCATAAATTGCTGGTGGGAGTGTAACTAACCACTGGTGGGAGCCCTCTCATAAATTGCTGGTGGGAGGGCAATTTTGCAATAACTATAAAAAGCACACATACATGAGACTTTCATACCAAGATTCCATTTCTAGGAATTTCTCCTCCAGTTATGTTTTCATAGGTATAAACTGTTGTGTGTACAAGGTTATTCACTTTAGCATTGTGTGTAATAACAAAAAATGAGAAACAACCAGATGTCCATCAATGGAGGACTGACCAAATAAATACTGGTACATCCATCCAATGAGAAAACTCTTTAGGTACTTATATGTAAAAGTCTATGAAAAAGCAAGATGTGGGAGCTGTGTACTTTCTCAATTTTATGCCATGGAAGTGTTTTAACTATTCAATGACATATCTGAAAGGTAATGTAGAAAAACAATGTGGATAGCCTGTCAACAAATAGTTTTGAGATTGAAAAGCCAGTTAGCGTACTGCCTTAGTATCAGCTAAAGAAAGATCCCATTAGCCTGTGAGCATATACTGGAAAGTCTATGATATGCAAAAACCCAGTTTTTACTGTTCTCTAATTGGTTCCAGCATAATTTTTCACAGATGGTTTCCCTGGGAAATTTTACTTTTACTTTTTAAAATTTTTTAATGTTTATTTTTGAGAGAGAGAGAGAGAGGCAGAGTGCAAACGGGGGAGGGGCAGATAGAGAGGGAGACATGGAATCCACATGGAATCTGTCAGCACAGAGCCCAATGTGGGGCTCAAACCCATTAGTCGTGAGATCATGACCTGAGCTGAAGTCGGATGCTCAACCGACTGAGCCACCCAGGCTCCCCAAGAAATTTTACTTTTAGAAAATCACATGTCAAATTGCCCTCAATCGGAGAGAAGTCCAATTCTATGTAGATTAGAGATGCTAGTATTCTGAGGGGGGGCAAATATGAAAGTTTGTTTCCTTTGAGGATTTGCAGGTCTCTAATCTGTAAATTCATCCAGCTCTGTATAGCCCACTGTTCCGTGAGGGAGTTGGAGCACATGAAATAGCAGTGATTTCTCAGAACCACTGTGATACCTGTTCACCCACTAGCATGAGAGCTCCCTGAGGGCATGGCCCGTGTCCCATATATCCTTTATATTCGTCACAGCTGTGCTTTTCAAACCATTTGTGACAGGAAGGACCAAATCCATCGTGTACTAACACTTTTATAAAATACAATACGAATGAATTACTAGAAAACTCAAATCAAAACAAACACAGACAAAATATAAGCTCAATGTTTTGATGATTATATCCAACAGACATAGAATTACTCGGTCAAATTGTTAAGGTTTTGAAACATTTACTCTCAATTTCTTGTCGTGAACCAGTAATAAACAGTTTGTGGACTGGTACTGAGCCATGGACCACACTTTGAGTAGTACTGCCTTACAGCACTACCACAGCGCCCAGCTCATAGTAGGCATTCGATAAATGCCAGGTTCCATACATCATTCTTATGGTGTTTCCTATTTTGCAGTGTTTTCATATCCCTTTCCCCCTTCTATCCTCATACCACCTTCAGGATTCAGTGGAGCAGATATTATCACTTCCATTTGGCAGAAGAGGAAGTTGAGGCATGCAGATTAAGTGATTTGCCTGATGTGAAACAGCTTCTTAGTGTCAGAGCCCAAATTTGGTCTGTGACTCCTACCGCATTTTGGGGCAACAGCACTAAGAAAGCCCTCCAGTCAGGGCCGGGGTGGCTCAGTCGGTTTAAGGCTCTGACTTGGGCTCGGGTCACGATCTCACGGTTTGTGGGTTCGGGCCCTGCGTCGGGTTCTGTGCTGACAGCTTGGAGCCTGGAGCCTGCTTCAGATTCTGTATCTCCTTCTCTCTCCACCCCTCCCCTGCTCGCGCTCTGTCTCTCAAAAATGAATAAATGTTAAAAAAATTAAAAACAAAAACAAATGATCCTAGATCACTCTCTTTTCAGAATTTCCTAACCTGTTTCAGTAGGGCCCCTAAACTAGAGAATTTTGTTCATTTCCTTTGATTCTGCCCCCATTTTTCTAGAATGATCCCAGGTATTTCTTGGGCACCCCAGATATTTTATTTTAAAGCCTGTATCCCTGTGGGCTAACACAGTGCCTGGCACAATAGGAAGGGTTCAAACAAAATGTGGAACAAATACATAAGAACAATACCATAATCATCCACTCGCTACTTCGTATGGCTATGTACTCATGTAATTATTTGTCTACATTTGCAATGACAATTTCAAAATTAAAGATAAAGCTGCTTTAGACATTCTAGGTGCCACAGTGAGCTATTTCTCTGGGGCCTTTGCTTTTGCGAAATTCACATTCAAGTGCTACCTTTTATTATATAGAGAAGTTTACAGTTTTATTCTTTTGTTATAGTTAACTTTTAAGAGCACATTGTGTTTACTCTTTGCTTTATAAGACCTGAAATGGCTTTTGATCAAAAGTCTGTTGACCGTTGTGGGAGGTAGGGTGGGAACATTTTTTTTTTCAATTTCTTCCACGCAAGTGGGGGGAAAGCAGAGGACATATTTATGTTGATTTATCTACACTCTTTTGGCCAGATTCGCTTGTGACCATGTACACACACTTGTAGGACGCCTGGCTAAGGATAAGGGTAAGAGAACACAGAGTTAACAGAATCTATAACTTTTTTTAAAAAGGTGTTTAGCTATTTACTTTGAGAGTGGGGGGAAGAGGAGCAGAGAGAGAGGGATAGAGAGAATCCCAAGCAGGGCACTGGCAGTGCAGAGCCTGACGCAGGGCTTGATTGTACAACTGTGAGATCATGACCTGAGCTGAAATCAAGAGTCGGATGCTTAACTGACTGAGCCACCTAGGTGCCCCAGAATCTATAACTCTTGACTAAATTATTAACTTTGCTTCATGAGCACCACATTCTAACCACTTCACTCGGCAAGGTACTGTATAGGCATTTATTACTCACCACATGAATAGCTCCTGCAAAACTCGGGGATCCAAAGGCTGAAAGAGAATTCATCATTATCATCATCAATAGTAATACTAGCTGACATTTACTGAGTGTTAGTCTTTTCTATTTTGCATCTTTTAGTACATTTTATCTTATTATCCCATTTTACAAGAAACCCACAGCAGAGTGAAATTAGGTAATTTGAACGAGATGACACAGCTATTAAGTGTCTGAGTCTGGTTAGTTTTGAGCTCAGGAAGTCTGGGTCCAGAGCCCACTGCTATTACTATTTTGTTTTGCATTTCACAAAAGGTGAAATACTCTTTTTGAAATGTGCTCCTAAAGTCCCCAATGGGAGCCCTCCAACCTGTCGGCGGCCAGTGGCGACACCAAGTGGTAATATGCATGTACTGCAGCCTTCTCCGACTCCAACGTAATTATCACTCCTGCTCAAGCTTTCCCAAATAAATTTATGTTCTAAGGTAGCTTCATGACAAGTCTGCTTCCAACCAGATTGCTATCCCTCAACCTCTCTTTTTATGGTCTCAGAGGAAAATACATCTTTTCCAAGGTTAGCTTCTCTTTTGCATTTCATTTCTATATCCCATGTATTTTACTCCATTATCTATCTATCCCCTCCTTTTCTTGCCTCTTCAATTTCTGTTTCACCAGGGGCTCTTCCTGCTAAACCTGCAAATAAACTCTGGTTTCTTCTATTCTGCAATGACAAAAACAATAATGAACATTTCTCTGAATAATCACCCGATTACAATTTTTTTTAATGTTTATTTATTTTTGAGGGGGAGAGAGAGAGAGCGCGCGCGCGAGGGAGGAGGGGCAGAGAGAGAGGAAGACAGAATTCGAAGCAGGCTCCAGGCTCTGAGTTGTCAGCACAGAGCCCGATGTGGGGCTTGAACCCACAAACAGTGAGATCATGACCTGAGCCAAAGTCGGATGCTTAATCGACTGAGCCACCCAGGAACCCCACCCCAGGTTCACCCTTTTAAAGAGGAGTTCCAATAACGGGATTCCCTTGCTCAAAAACCTTAATACTTTTTCAATCACTTTCTGAATGAAGGACAAATCTCAGTATGACATTCAGGATCTTCTAAAATTCGGCGTGAATTTCTGGTTGTATCCCCCATACACTTCCCTACTGTAAGCTTCAATCACACAGGAGTACTCACACACGTCCTCATAGGTGATTTCCTTTGCACAAGGTATTATTTCCACTTGGATTTACCTTTATCAGAGGAGTCCGCATAACTTTCCCTGGATTTTTTCTAGTTAACTTGTGGCTGTCTCCCAAGCTCCCACCCATTACACTATGAGTGCCTGAAGGCAAGGAGGGACTAAATGTTACCAGATAAAGTAAAAATAAGGTTGGACTGAGAAAGCAACAATCTGGCCATTCATCAGGCTGGAGTATCAGACACAGATATCGCCAGCTGCAAATATAACAGGGAACAGTCTTTCTCTCAAAGACACGCTACAGCTATAAAATGATAACAACTCCCTTTGAGTGACCACCACTTTTTTTATTCCCTGAGAAACTTTGTTCTCTACAAACATAGACTATCAGAGACTTTGCTGCTTGAAATCATGCCAGTGAGAATAAAACATCCCGCATTTGTGTGGAGGACGTAAGGTTCTTGGAAACAAAGAAGCAGCCTGGAATTCCTATCCAGGTGCAGAACTTCGGATAAGGGCTATCTGGACACAACATTCCACATCTATTTTTTACTTTGGGTTCCCAAGGAAACCGGTGTCTGGGTTCATTTCACAAACCAGACTCGATGTTGTTGACCCCTTCACACAGTGCTGCTTTGAGCTTACAAAAAACAGTCCTTCATTAAAATTTATTTAAACTCCACTCTTCCCTCAAATTCTGTAATGATTGTTTTTCTTTGGTTAGATGCCCCATGGTTTCTCTTGTGCGTGGTCTTCTTCATTGCAATGGTCAAAAAGCCTGACTTTTAGATTGCCTGGATTGACTATATGGATTCTGGTCTCAGTTCTGCTGATAACTAATTAGGATCATCTTAAATAAGTCAATGCACTCCATTGGCCTATTTCCTCTTCTGTAAAATGAGGGGCCTTTCTTTCAATCCTACGGTAAGCACTTTGTCGTCAGGAAGGTCTATTTTGGACTCTCAGTTCTACCACTTACTAAAACCTATGATTTTTGCTTTTCCGAGCCTCTGTTTAGTAAATTATTAAAATGGTGAGATAATACTGGGGCGCCTGGGCGGCTCAGTTGGTTAAGTGTGGGACTCTTGATTTAGGCTCAGTTCATGATGTCACAGTTGTGATATCCAAAGCCTTGCGTTGGCCACAGGGAGCCTGCTTGGGATTCTCCCCCTCCCTCCTTCTCTCTCTCTCTCTCTCTCTCTCTCTCTCTGACCCTCCCCTGCTCACGCTCTCTCTCTCACAATAAACTTTAAAAAATGGTGATAATAGGGAAAACTGCTATGTAGATTATCCAGTGCTGCAAAATAAATAAATAAACTTAAAAAAATGGTGATAATAGGGAAAACTGCCGTGTAGATTATCCAGTGCTGCAACGAGGCTCAAGTACACTGTTATAAGCATCACTATATTTGATCACTATTCCTACTCCTGTTATGTGAGCTCAGAGAAGTTACCTAATCTGTCTGTGCGTCTGTTTTCTCATGAATAAAAGCGGAGAATGATAGTACGTACCCCAGTGCGATTATTGTGGGCACTAAATGAGATGAAAGGGAGTTAAGGGCTTAGCACAGTGCCTGGCACGTAATTAGAGGCTCAAAATATGTCAGCTAATGTAATTAGTATTAGATTACTACTGGCTATTCTGTCGGCCAGAAGCTCGGCATAAACAGTTTCATTCTAAGGACAAAACCCCAAAGAATCGTACTCCACGTTATTAACAGTGAAGCATAATGGGAGCATTTCTCTTTCAAAAGCAATCGGCACGCCCAACACAGGGTTAGGGGCCGCCCAGTCCTCATTAAATATGGCAGCGAGCAGGGCCGACTTACTGCGGTTGCGCACGCGGAAACTCCTCCTATGTCGCTTTCTCCGCCCGGCCTCCTTCCCACCTCGCCTCACCCCCGCCCTGCCAGGGCAGAGGTGCCGGGAGAAGGCCGGTAGGACGCGCAAGCGCAGACTTTGGCTGTGTTTGGCCGATACTTGTGAGGCGCCTGTCACATGAGCCGAGCGCCCGCTCCGCTCCCCCTCCTCCCGGCTGGGCTGTGAATGAAGCTCTGCCGGCTACGTGGGGCGCTAGCTCGGCTTGGTGTACTGGACGCCAGAGCCGACTGAGCGCTCGGCCCGCCGGCGGCCGAGACGGGCTCCGCCGCCCCTGACCTCGGCGACAGGTAAAGACAGATGGGCTGTCGCTTCCCCAACAGGTCCTTGGCGGGCCTCCGGCCCCCGGACCACCCGCGGAGCACCCCCTGGGCGCAGCGACACAGGGGAAGCGCTCCCCCGATGGCTCGGTCCCCCGGAGAGGGGGTTCCCGTTGCCCGGCCGCCGCCGCCTGGCACTCGGAGGAGTTAGACCGGCTAGTTCCAGCCAGTGCAGGGCGGCATCTTCCCGGGAGCCCTGCCCTATTCTCCGAGCCAGGGTCCTTGCGCTGTCCCAGCGAAGTTTTCTCGCGGAGCGGCGCCAAGCCCGTCCCGCTTTTGAATGGGGGGGAGGCTGGCTGCAGGCGTCGCCTTTCCAGGACTGGGGCAGAGTGGTTTTGTCTGGTGAAGCTCTTTCGAGGCCCCGCTGTTCTTCCTCCCGCTCTGGACTCGCAGGTTGGTGTGGGTCTTAGCGAAGTGGACTCCAGACTCTCAGAAAAGTCGTTGTGGCGAGTTTTCCTTTTTCCCACTTAGCGCGGGTTGCTGGTTCTCTCCAGACATTCCAGGCTTGCGCTTGAGCGCCTTCACCCTGAAGGGGAAAGCTTTACCTTCACATTGATGCACGTTTACGTTTCTTAACATTTCAGAGCAAATCAGTTTCCTGGAGTGCTAAGCGAAATTGTACGTGTGCCCGTGTGATAAAGTCAGTGTAAGCTACCCCGAGTAAGTGAGGGAAATCCTGAAGTGTGGAGCATAAAAAGCCAGTAAGAATCTGCTTTACATAAACTTCATACATTTATTAGCAACTACCCGGGTTTGACTTCAGAGATGTTAAATTTCTCCTGGTCCCACGAGGCGCGGACCACTACTTAACGCGAAATAAGAGAGAGAGAGAGAGAGAGAGAAAGAGAGAGAAAGAAAAGGGCAAACCAAAACAAACTGTCCGGGGTTCTAGACAAGTCATCGGAGCGCTTTTTCCTGAATTCATCCTTGGACTTGGGACTTCCTAAGTTTTCTTGGACTTTCGCAAACCTTTGCTTATCCAAAGCATTGGTTCCCCCCCTCTATTGGTGCTGTTGGGGCTAGTGTCCACATTTACATTCTTTTCCTTAAACAAAAGTCATCAAGGAAGACCCAAATGATGACTCTCAAGTTCGTATTAGTCTTCATGCATGCATTAGAGCTTTCATTTCGTGGGCGGAGGTGCTACTTGTGTAAAAGCTATGGAAATAGCAACCTACTTTCATGTTGACCAAGTCAAAAACGTGAGGTCTTTTGCTTAGAAAAAGCTGATGACTTGGGTGCTAAATAAGGAAGACCAATTTATTAAGAACTTGTTTAAATGGGCAGCACAGCGTTTAATATATTAAGCCTCTGAATCAAACGAAGTAGTCAGACATTATGTTTTTGTCCCCCTGATTCCTAGCTCCTTTCATATCCTTGCAAATAGTATTGTCCTAAGACCGAATTTGACTTTTTAAGTTTAGGAATTAGCTGAATTAATTGGTAGTACTTAAATTAGTATTCTATTTTTATTTTTTTTCTTTTCTTCTTCTTACCCCTGATTATAAAAGCAATATATGCTTCTTTTAGGACATTGGCAAAGTGTGGGGAAGTATAGTGAAGCAGAGAGAACCACGACCCAAAGGGCATTGCTCTTAACTTTTTATTATGCTTGCTTGCTTCTCCATTCCTATACAGGGTCTATTTTAAAACTTTAAATATTACAAAAGTTGTTCTCCTTTCTACTAAGTTTTAAATGGCAAGTTGGGTGCTGGGGCGGGCGGTAGGAGAGGGCAATAGATATTATGCTGTTCTTCATTCCCCAAACTGTGGAATGTGAATATAGGGAAGACATTTAATGCTTATCTCATCCAACCACGCATCCTTTGAGATTCTGAAACCCATTTACTGAAGATCCAGTGATTCACGCAGAATTGGACAGCACTCAGTGGCAATAGTAACTGACTCTGGATCTTACCATTCTATGTTTCTAAAGCAGTACTTCGCTGGGAAAAACTCGGCACTACCCATGTCTGCATGTCTTTGAAGGAGAGGTTCAAAGAGGGACAGGAGATAATTCTTAAAGATTTGAATTTTTTTTTTCATTTCGATATTCATTTTGCTATTCACATTTTCAGGTTGAGGGCTTAAACTTCTTGCAGAAAACAAGGCCACACAGCGGCTGGTCTGTCTACATCCCATTCAAGCCTTCTTATAAAACTGGAGGGCTTTGGGAAAACAAGTGTGTGACACCAGCGTGGGAGAAGAAAGGCTGAAGATGGCCATGTGGCAGGGTAAGAAATCAGAACTTATTTCTCTAACTGGTTTTTCCTCCATCCCAACCCAACCCCCCAAGCTGGTGGCAGGCAGCCAGCCAACCCTTTCTCTAACCCTTTGTCTCCACAAGGACAAAAGTATATTAATTTAAAAGAAGATCAGGTGAACATAAGGGAAGCAAAACAAAAATAATATAAAAACGGAGGAGCACAAAACAGAAGAGACTCATAAGTATGGAGAACAAACTGAGGGTTGCTGGAGGGGTTGTGGGAGGGCGGATGGGCTAAATGGATAAGGGGCATTAAGGAATCTCCTGAAATCACTGTTTCACTATATGCTAACTAATTTGGATGTAAATTTTAAAAAATAAAAAAATAAAATTAAAAAGAAGTTGCTGCTACCTAGAAGTTTCACCTATTTTAAAGTAGGGGTGGAGAGGTAGGGGGACGGTAGTAGCAAGAAAATGTAATGCCAGAAGCCTTTTGAAAGAACTCCCTTCTTTCGAACATGTGCTTGTGGGGGTTATGTGTGAGGAAACACGATTTTTTTTTCATATTTGTGTTTTTCATTTGTTTCCTGCAAATTCCTTATCATAAGGTTCTCAATGGTGGGGGAGACAGATGTCAGCACCTCCCTGGCTTCCTCTTCCCAGTAAAGACTTTAAGCATATTTAATGTTATAGTGTTTATATTTGGTGATGGAAGGAAAATGCCCGTTTTAATAGTATGAACTACCCAAGAGCAAAACTCAACGGTGGTGTCTTACCTGATGGATTTACATCTCTTGTGAACCTAGGAATTCCTACCACCTGCAAAGTTATTTTTATTTTTGGTGGGGTTCAGGGTCATGTCCTTGGGGGAGTATCAGAATTTCTGGGGATGTGTGGGATTTTTATGTTTTTCAAAAAGGAGCGTGGGTTTAAGAAATGATAGACAAACACTACCCAGACTGGTCTGTGACCCAGAAAAGGTTAAGAACCACTTGGAGTCGAATGCAAGAAGTTATATAGCTATAGGTATTCATCAGGTAGGTTTGTTGGTTGCTAACGTATCTGTTAAAACTTTCTCCTGTTGGTTATGGCTTCAAATACGAAGGCACACAAATGCAACATGTATTTTTGATGTATGAGGATTGTTACTTTGAAGATGTTTGTTGAAATGGGAATTGGCTTGTATCACTCGCTTTGGACGTTTATCAGGAGCAGTTTGGAAATTCTTGTTTAAATCGCGAGGTATTCTTTCATTCAACAAACATAATACAGAGGTGAATAAGACACAGAGCCCTAGAGGGTTCCTTCTCTTATGGGAAAGGCAGACATATAGACAAATGATTGTGTTAGGTTAAATTAAGTGTTAGAATAGGGAGAGGTGCAAAATGTGATGGAAGCCCAGAGAAAGGCATGATGAATTCTGAGTTTTGAGCTGGTCTAAAAAAAAAAATGAGTGGGAGTTTGCCAGATGGGCGAATGAGAGAATTGCATTCTGGGCAGACAGAGAAGCACTGTTGGGAACTTCCAAGTTGCTCCGTTTGCCTCGTGTGAGATGTGTGGGCCACGACCTCGGATGAAGCTGGGAAGGTAGTTGGAGGCCGGATAATAAAGGACCTTGTATGTTCTAGGAAGGATTTTACACTTTATCCGGGAGACAAAGATTCTAAACAGGGAAGTAACATAATCAGATTTTGTTTCAGAAAGATTACTTTGGCCGCAGTGTTGAGGTGGAGTTGGAGCTGGAGAGAAAGAAAGCCAAGAGCTGGTTGGGAGGTTTCTGGTAGAGCACTTGAGGGAAGGAGTTGGGAGTCTGAGCAGAAGCGGGGGCAGCAAGGATAGAGAGCACAGGATGAATTCTACAAATGTTCTGTGACCAGATGTGGGGGGAACAGGGCCCGGGTTGACACCCAGTTTGGGTGCTTGGGGCGGATGGTGCCAGTCCCCGAGATTGGGGACCTAGCCTCGGGAAGATGTGAGAAGAGCATATGGGGATGGATGGTGGGGAGTTAGTGTACTGACTTTGGTTTGGCTTCTTTTGCTTGAGACACCTATGGGCTGTTAGGTTCATGATTAAAAGGTGGTGCTGGAAGTTTGGAATGGAAGTTTGTGAAGGTGGGGATCTAAAATTTTGTTCCTAATGATGCATAAAGAGCTTGTGTTTTTTCTCTTTAGTGGAAACACCATTAGTAGTTAATGATTTATTTATTTTCTAATAAAAACATTCTAGTGAATACCAATTCTTAATAAAATGTCATAGTTTCTTCTTTTTTAAAGTTTATTTATTTTGAGAGAGAATGATAGAGTGAGAATGTGTGAGCCAGGAGGGGCAGAGAGAGAGAGGGAGAGAGAGAGTCCCAAGCAGGTTCTGTGCTCTCAGCAAATGGAGCCTGATGCAGGGCTCAATCACATGTACGGTGAGATCATAACTGGGACCAGATCAAGAGTCAGACACTTAACGGACTGAGCCACCTAGGTATCCCTGTCATATATATTTTTTGCCCCTGTCGTATTTTCTTAATAAATCATATATTTTGTTCTCTCAGGCCCTAAAATCGGATCTGCTTAAAATGACATTGGAGCAGGGGCGCCTGGGTGGCGCAGTCGGTTAAGCATCCGACTTCAGCCAGGTCACGATCTCGCGGTCTGTGAGTTCGAGCCCCGCGTCGGGCTCTGGGCTGATGGCTCGGAGCCTGGAGCCTGTTTCTGATTCTGTGTCTCCCTCTCACTCTGCCCCTCCCCCGTTCATGCTGTGTCTCTCTCTGTCCCAAAAATAAATAAACGTTAAAAAAAATTTAAAAAAAAAATGACATTGGAGTAAAACCACATTTTCTTAGCATTAGTGAATAGGGGAGTATTCCATATAAGTAATTGCAACTTATTTTTTGTTATGTGCAACATCTAAAGTGACAAGCAATAGGGACAATGATAGTTTGGCTGGCACTATGGTAGAATAGTTAAAAATACAGATTTGGGTTCAACTCTGATGGGTCCATCACTTGGTAGCTGTGAGACCTGGGACAAGTCCCTTACCCTCTCTGTGTCTCAGTTCCCTCCTCTGTAAAATGAGGATAATAATAAAACTCACCTTATAGGGTCATTTTGAAGATTAATATATACAAAGCCCTTAGGACATAGTACGTGCCATGTAAATGTGTGCCTTTATTATTAGTAAGACATTTAGAATATTGCCCAGCATATAATATGTGCTCATTAAAATTTATCAGTAGCTGCTGTTGTTACTATTACTACTGCTACTACTTATACAACCACCATTATTATTGTCACTATTACTTTGCTATATCCTGGGGTGACCCTGGGACCCTGTTCTGTTGAGGGAATTTCAGGTTGTCCTTGGAAGCCCTACCCTGTGGTAGTCTGTTTGAGTCTTTAGGTAGAGGCTTAGATCTGAAGAGATCCTTAGAAAACATCTAGCCCAACCCCTAGAAGTAAAGTGACATGCCCATGCTCAAACAGGTTGATGGTGGTGACAGGACTAAAACCCAGGTGTCCTGGTTCCCTATTCCACTTTTTCCATGGGCTCAGAGGAGGGAATGGGTGTGTCTATCCTCAGCTCAAGGAAGCTTGGAGTCAGTTTCTGGAGGTAGTTAAGGAACTCTAAGAGCTAGAAGAAGCCAATCCTCCTTAGTCTCTTGGGTCAGTGGTATCTAGTTCCTCCACAGAGAGTTTTATCAGAACTCCCATACCCCTCAAACATGGCCAACATTATTATTTTGACTTCATTTGATGAAGCCCTGTAACATATTTCCTGGCCGCTTTAAACATAGCCTCCTGGGCATAATTTAGTATTTTTGATAACTCAGGGTCATCATTAATACCATCAGATTTATTGATCTAATTGTCAAGAAGTTATTGACAAGAGAACTAGCCAGTTTGGGGTTGGATGAGGTTGGACACATATTATCAGGTATTATTTATTCAATTATCATTAAAATTTTTTTAATGTTTATTTTTTTATTTTTTTTTCCTATTTTTTTTTTCTTTTTCTTTTTTTTTTTAATTTTTTTTTTCAACGTTTTTTTATTTATTTTTGGGACAGAGAGAGACAGAGCATGAACGGGGGAGGGGCAGAGAGAGAGGGAAACACAGAATCAGAAACAGGCTCCAGGCTCTGAGCCATCAGCCCAGAGCCCGACGCGGGGCTCGAACTCCCGGACTGCGAGATCGTGACCTGGCTGAAGTCGGACGCTCAACCGACTGCGCCACCCAGGCGCCCCTTAATGTTTATTTTTGAGGGAGAGAGAGAGCAAGTGAGCATGAGCAGGGGAGGAACAGAGAGAAAGGGAGACAGAACCTGAAGCAGGTTCCAGGCTCTGAGCTGTCAGCACAGAGCCCAATGTGGGGCTGGAACCCAAGATCATGACCTGAGCCAAAGTCGGATGCTTAACTGACTGAGCCACCCAGGCGCTCCCCAATTATCATTTATTAGGTACCAGTTGTGCACCAGGCACAGTGCTGAGCCCTAGAGGTGCAATGGTTAGTAAAAATAGGTATGGTCTCTACTCTCATGGAGCTTGCCAACTAGGATAAAGGTAGCATTTCAAATTCATAAAATCATTTATTTAACAAATGTGCTGAAGTAATTTGGAAAAAAATGACACCAATATAAATTTAGAAGATGAAACTACTGTTTCTTAATAAAGGAGAGGGTGCATCAGAGTTGTCCATGGGGCTTTAAAAACTATTCCTACTCAGGTCTCAGACTCCCCAAATTGGAATTCAGTCTTAGGACTTGCACATTAAAAAAAAAAAAAAAAAAACCAAAAAAACAAAACTCTGTAAGCAGTTCTGATGTGTAATCCTTTTTGGATTACATGTACACTGCTACATTGAAGAATGAAAACTTTGAAAAAGAGAGATGATAGGAGAGTATATAGTGTTGGGGTAGGGAAGGTACTTGTATGCATAATATCAAAGGTAAAGTAATAAATAAAATATTAATATAATCAACTATATGCAAATTTAAAATCCTGCAAAACCCGTGAAGTTAATGACAAAACTGGAAGCAGTTGCAACAAGACTCATTATTCAGAGCAATAAGAAAAATACAAGTATCTGACTAGAAAAATGTGCCAAGGTTGGGAATAGGAAAATACATAAAAGAAGAAATCTAAGTGGCCAATAAATGTGAAAAAATGTTCTATCTCAGTGGTAGTCGAAAGGAGATTTAAGATGGCATACCGTTTTCTCCAATATAATTTGCAAAGATTAAAAAGGAATGACAGGGGCGCCTGGGTGGCTTAGTCGGTTAAGCCTCCAACTTCAGCTTAGGTCATGATCTCATGGTTCATGGGTTTGAGTCCCGCATCAGGCTCTGTGCTGATAGCTGGAGCCTGCTTCAGATTCTTTGTCTCCCTTTTCTGTCCCTCCCCTGCTCATGCTCTGTCTCTCTCCCTCTTTCTCAAAAATAAACATTAAAAGAAATATAAATAAATAAATAAATAAATAAATAAATAAATAAATAAATAAAAGGAATGACAAAACTCAGTGTTGGCAAGGACATGAGGAAGCAGGCATTCTCTTGCACTTCTGGTGGGAATGTCAGTTTGGCATTATCAAAAGCTTTAAAAAACACGTTTACCTTTTGACCCAGCATTTTTTTTTGGAATTTATCCCAAGGAAGTAATTAAGGACGTACACAAAAGTGTGTCAATAAGGGTATTCATGGCAGCATTTTCTATAGTGGGAAAAATTGGTAACACTTGCATTCTGATGTAGTAATACAGTGGAATAGTATATCACTCCTACAAATGATTATAAATGTATCATTCTTATAAATGTATAATCATTCCTAAAAATGATTAGTGCCGAGTTCTACATAGAAATAAGTTCAGGGGTGCCTGGGTGGCTCAGTTGGTTAAGCGTCTGACTTCAGCTCAGGTTATAATCTTGTAGTCTGTGAATTTGAAGCTCGCATCAGGCTCTGTGCTAACAGCTCACAGCCTGGAGCCTGCTTCCAATTCTGTGTGTGTGTGTCCTTCTCTCTGCCCCTCCTGTGCTCACACTCTGTCTCTCAAAAATGTATAAATGTTAAAAAAATAATAGGTTCATAATATGATGTTATATGAGTGGTGGGCGGGGGGAATCATATCCCAGATTATCGGTAGTTAAAAGCCTGGGATCTGGGGATGAAAGGTACATTGTAGGGAATATAGTCAATGGTATCGTAATAGCATTGCATGGTGACAGATGGTAACTACACTTATGTTGAGCACAGCATAATGTATAGACTTGTGGAATCACTGTAATGTATACCTGAAATAATGTAACATTGTGTGTCAGCTATACTCAAATAGGAAAAAAAGTCTGGGAGGGGCCCTTGGGTGGCTCATTTGGTTAAGTGTCCGACTTTTGGTTTCGGCTCAGGTCATGATCTCCTAACAGTTACAGTGCGAAGCCTGCTTAGGATTTCTCTCTTCCTCTCTCTCTGCCCCTCCCCTGCTTAAGCTCTGTCTCTCTCAAAAAAATAAAGAAACATCAAAAAGTTAAAAAAGAAAAGAAAAAAGTCTGGGCTCTGGGCTTAGGGTTAGATCGAAATCCTAGCCTTATCAACTGGGTAATATTGGGAAGTTATTACCTGAGTGTTCCTCAGCTTCCATGTTAGTAAGAGAGGGATAAAATAGCAGCAAACCTAATAGTTCCCAACACCCAGTAGGATCACCTGGGGATCTCTTAAACCCTCTCAAGGCCAGGCCTCACCCAGTCGATTAAAATCCTCAGTCCTTAGGGACTGGATGCAGCCCTCAGGGTTTTTGAAGCTCCCTGGGTGACTTCAGTGTGTAGACAAGTTTGGGAACCATTGAGCTAACATATAAGGTGGTTATAAATATGAGAAAATCACAGTGGCTGGCATGTGGTAAGTAGTCAATACGTGGTAACTATTATTAGTAACTTATTTTTTTTATTAATAATATGACCCCATTTTAATATATGTGTTTGTGTCCATGTATGTATAATAAGAAAAACCTGAGGGGATGTGCACAAAAGTATTTAAAAAAGAAATTAGAATTGACTTTGTTTTTGCTTACTTGTATCTTCCAATTTCTCTGTAAATACCATGGATTCCTCACTAATTTTTGTAAAGTGTAACTTCTGAAGGAAATATCCAATATATGTGCACAGCTTTTATATGCTATTGTGTTTATAATAGTGAAAAACTGAAGACACAGTTTCTATAGTAGGGGAATGTAAGTAAATTATGGAAGGTCCATATAGTAAAATATGGGGCCATTAAATATGAAGACCAATGCTGAGGAAAATCATTATGATACAGTGACAGAGTATATGGGATGATGCCATTTCCATCTTTGTAATTTAAGTGTGCAGTTCTTTGTGTCTCTGTGTTTATATGTTACATATATACCTGTGGATGTGATGATAAATATGGAATGGAAGGAAAGGAACCAAAGTTGTTTTTGAGGGGGGGAGTGGGGGGGAGAATATATGAACGGGGGAGGGGCAGAGAAAGAGGGAAACACAGAATCCGAAGCAGGCTCCAGGCTCCAGGTATTGAGCTGTCAGCACAGAGCCCGATTTAGGGCTCAAACTCAGGAACCATGAGGTCATGACCTGAATCAGACGCTTAACTGATTGAGCCACACAGGTGCCCCTGGAAAGGAACCAAAGTTGTTAAAGTGGCTATCTCAAGACAGTAGGATGCATTTCTGTTTTTTCCCCTTTTCATTCTTTTATTTTCCAAATTTTATATGATGAATATGTATTACTTTTGTAATAAAAATGAGTTATTTGAAAATGAGATACGCAATGATAGTGCCCCCAACAAGGAGTGAATTGTGTGGGCTTCTGGACAACTGCTTCAGTCACTTTGTACCCCTTGCCCCTCCTCCACATTAAAAAAAAAAAAAAAAGAAACCAAGACCCCAAGGGTTTGGTCAGAGCAGTTTTTCTTTTCTTTTTCTTTCTTTCTTTTCTTTTCTTTTTTTTTTTTTTTTTTGCTATTAATACTTCCTCAAGTCCTCTTGTAATTTTTGGCCATCTCTCCTATTGACTCCAGAAACTCTTTTGGGAGTGAGAGTGGGGACAGGCAGAGAGATTATGCAAAAATTGGGAAATTACACTTACTCTTGTGTGGAGGTTACATAATGAGGTGAGGCGGCAAAATATGCCAGGATAAGCATGAAAATAAGACAGAGGAAAACTGTAATAAAACTTAGTTGCAACGAGAAACTCAGATTTAAAGGAAGTACATTTCAACCTTACAGATTTTTTTTCTTAGCACATCACAGTGTATCGTTAAACACTCTGGTGATTTAGCTAACACATGGGGGCTGGGGGAGCATCACAAAGCAGTTAGTGAGTTGGACACAGAGTTTCAGTGTGAAATCTGGATAGCTGTGTGGCTTGATAGTTGGACCACCATCATCTAGGAAAAGCCATCTGCTCCTGCCTGTCGACCAAAACATTAGTATCTGCACGGCTCTTAAACAAAAATCATGTTGTTAGAGCAGGAGTAAGGAAGCAGAGCACCCACCCTCCCCTTTTTTTTTCTTTATCTGGCATAGTGTCTCAACTATGGTAGGTACAAGAAAAGAATTCTTCATCTCTTTTCACTATTTTTTTTTATGTGCCCTTCTTTTTTATTTATTTATTTATTTATTTATTTATTTATTTATTTATTTAATGAAATTTATTGACAAATTGGTTTCCATACAACACCCAGTGCTCATCCCAAAAGGTGCCCTCCTCAATACCCATCACCCACCCTCTCCTCCCTCCCACCCCCCATCAACCCTCAGTTTGTTCTCAGTTTTTAACAGTCTCTTATGCTTTGGCTCTCTCCCATTCTAACCTCTTTTTTTTTTTTTTTCCTTCCCCTCCCCCATGGGTTCCTGTTAAGTTTCTCAGGATCCACATAAGAGTGAAACCATATGGTATCTGTCTTTCTCTGTATGGCTTATTTCACTTAACATCACACTCTCCAGTTCCATCCATGTTGCTACAAAAGGCCATATTTCATTTTTTCTCATTGCCACGTAATATTCCATTGTGTATATAAACCACAATTTCTTTATCCATTCATCAGTTGATGGACATTTAGGCTCTTTCCATAATTTGGCTATTGTTGAGAGTGCTGCTATGAACATTGGGGTATAAGTGGCCCTATGCATCAGTACTCCTGTATCCCTTGGATAAATTCCTAGCAGTGCTATGGCTGGGTCATAGGGTAGGTCTATTTTTAATTTTCTGAGGAACCTCCACACTGCTTTCCAGAGGGGCTGCACCAATTTGCGTTCCCACCAACAGTGCAAGAGGGTTCCCGTTTCTCCACATCCTCTCCAGCATCTATAGTCTCCTGATTTGTTCATTTTGGCCACTCTGACTGGCGTGAGGTGATACCTGAGTGTGGTTTTGATTTGTATTTCCCTGATAAGGAGCGACGCTGAACATCTTTTCATGTGCCTGTTGGCCATCCGGATGTCTTCTTTAGAGAAGTGTCTATTCATGTTTTCTGCCCATTTCTTCACTGGGTTCTTTGTTTTTCGGGTGTGGAGTTTGGTGAGCTCTTTATAGATTTTGGATACTAGCCCTTTGTCTGATATGTCATTTGCGAATATCTTTTCCCATTCCGTTGGTTGCCTTTTAGTTTTGTTGGTTGTTTCCTTTGCTGTGCAGAAGCTTTTTATCTTCATAAGATCCCAGTAATTCACTTTTGCTTTTAATTCCCTTGACTTTGGGGACGTGTCGAGTAAGAGATTGCTACGGCTGAGGTCAGAGAGGTCTTTTCCTGCTTTCTCCTCTAAGGTTTTGATGGTTTCCTGTCTCACATTTAGGTCCTTTATCCATTTTGAGTTTATTTTTGTGACTGGTGTGAGAAAGTGGTCTAGTTTCAACCTTCTGCATGTTGCTGTCCAGTTCTCCCAGCACCATTTGTTAAAGAGACTGTCTTTTTTTCCATTGGATGTTCTTTCCTGCTTTGTCAAAGAGGAGTTGGCCATACGTTTGTGGGTCTAGTTCTGGGGTTTCTATTCTATTCCATTGGTCTATGTGTCTGTTTTTGTGCCAATACCATGCTGTCTTGATGATGACAGCTTTGTAGTAGAGGCTAAAGTCTGGGATTGTGATGCCTCCTGCTTTGGTCTTCTTCTTCAAAATTCCTTTGGCTATTCGGGGCCTTTTGTGGTTCCATATGAATTTTAGGATTGCTTGTTCTAGTTTTGAGAAGAATGCTGGTGCAATTTTGATTGGGATTGCATTGAATGTGTAGATAGCTTTGGGTAGTATTGACATTTTGACAATATTTATTCTTCCAATCCATGAGCAGGGAATGTCTTTCCATTTCTTTAAATCTTCTTCAATTTCCTTCATAAGCTTTCTATAGTTTTCAGCATACAGATCCTTTACATCTTTGGTTAGATTTGTTCCTAGGTATTTTATGCTTCTTGGTGCAATTGTGAATGGGATCAGTTTCTTTATTTGTCTTTCTGTTGCTTCATTGTTAGTGTATAAGAATGCAACTGATTTCTGTACATTGATTTTGTATCCTGCAACTTTGCTGAATTCATGTATCAGTTCTAGCAGACTTTTGGTGGAGTCTATCGGATTTTCCATGTATAATATCATGTCATCTGCAAAAAGCGAAAGCTTGACTTCATCTTTGCCAATTTTGATGCCTTTGATTTCCTTTTGTTGTCTGATTGCTGATGCTAGAACTTCCAGCACTATGTTAAACAGCAGCGGTGAGAGTGGGCATCCTTGTCGTGTTCCTGATCTCAGGGAAAAAGCTCTCAGTTTTTCCCCGTTGAGGATGATGTTAGCTGTGGGCTTTTCATAAATGGCTTTTATGATCTTTAAGTATGTTCCTTCTATCCCGACTTTCTCAAGGGTTTTTATTAAGAAAGGGTGCTGGATTTTGTCAAAGGCCTTTTCTGCATCGATTGACAGGATCATATGGTTCTTCTCTTTTTTTTTGTTAATGTGATGTATCACGTTGATTGATTTGCGAATGTTGAACCAGCCCTGCATCCCAGGAATGAATCCCACTTGATCATGGTGAATCATTCTTTTTATATGCCGTTGAATTCGATTTGCTAGTATCTTATTGAGAATTTTTGCATCCATATTCATCAGGGATATTGGCCTGTAGTTCTCTTTTTTTACTGGGTCTCTGTCTGGTTTAGGAATCAAAGTAATACTGGCTTCATAGAATGAGTCTGGAAGTTTTCCTTCCCTTTCTATTTCTTGGAATGGCTTGAGAAGGATAGGTATCATCTCCGCTTGAAACGTCTGGTAGAACTCCCCTGGGAAGCCATCTGGTCCTGGACTCTTATTTGTTGGGAGATTTTTGATAACCGATTCAATTTCTTCGCTGGTTATGGGTCTGTTCAAGCTTTCTATTTCCTCCTGATTGAGTTTTGGAAGAGTGTGGGTGTTCAGGAATTTGTCCATTTCTTCCAGGTTGTCCAATTTGTTGGCATATAATTTTTCATAGTGTTCCCTGATAATTGTTTGTATCTCTGAGGGATTGGTTGTAATAATTCCACTTTCATTCATGATTTTATCTATTTGGGTCATCTCCCTTTTCTTTTTGAGAAGCCTGGCTAGAGGTTTGTCAATTTTGTTTATTTTTTCAAAAAACCAACTCTTGGTTTCGTTGATCTGCTCTACAGTTTTTTTTTAGATTCTATATTGTTTATTTCTGCTCTGATCTTTATTATTTCTCTTCTTCTGCTGGGTTTAGGCTGCCTTTGCTGTTCTGCTTCTAGTTCCTTTAGGTGTGCTGTTAGATTTTGTATTTGGGATTTTTCTTGTTTGTTGAGATAGGCCTGGATGGCAATGTATTTTCCTCTCAGGACTGCCTTTGCTGCGTAACAAAGCGTTTGGATTGTTGTATTTTCATTTTCGTTTGTTTCCATATATTTTTTAATTTCTTCTCTAATTGCCTGGTTGACCCACTCATTCGTTAATAGGGTGTTCTTTAATCTCCATGCTTTTGGAGGTTTTCCAGACTTTTTTCTGTGGTTGATTTCAAGCTTCATAGCATTGTGGTCTGAAAGTAAGCATGGTATAATTTCAATTCTTGTAAACTTATGAAGGGCTGTTTTGTGACCCAGTATATGATCTATCTTGAAGAATGTTCCATGTGCACTCGAGAAGAAAGTGTATTCTGTTGCTTTGGGATGCAGAGTTCTAAATAGATCTGTCAAGTCCATCTGATCCAATGTCTCATTCAGGGCCCTTGTTTCTTTATTGACCGTGTGTCTAGATGATCTATCCATTTCTGTAAGTGGGGTGTTAAAGTCCCCTGCAATTACCACATTCTTATCAATAAGGTTGCTTATGTTTATGAGTAATTGTTTTATATATTTGGGGGCTCCGGTATTCGGCGCATAGACATTTATAATTGTTAGCTCTTCCTGATGGATAGACCCTGTAACTATTATATAATGTCCTTCTCCATCTGTTGTTACAGCCTTTAATTTAAAGTCTAGTTTGTCTGATATAAGTATGGCTACTCCAGGTTTCTTTTGGCTTCCAGTCGCATGATAAATAGTTCTCCATCCCCTCACTCTCAATCTAAAGGTGTCCTCAGGTCTAAAATGAGTCTCTTGTAGACAGCAAATAGATGGGTCTTGTTTTTTTATCCATTCTGATACCCTATGTCTTTTGGTTGGCGCATTTAATCCATTTACATTCAGTGTTATTATAGAAAGATACGGGTTTAGAGTCATTGTGATGTCTGTATGTTTTATGCTTGTAGTGATGTCTCTGGGACTTTGTCTCACAGGGTCCCCCTTAGGATCTCTTGTAGGGCTGGTTTAGTGGTGACAAATTCCTTCAGTTTTTGTTTGTTTGGGAAGACCTTTATCTCTCCTTCTATTCTAAATAACAGACTTGCTGGATAAAGGATTCTTGGCTGCATATTTTTTCTGTCTAGCACCCTGAAAATCTCATGCCAATTCTTTCTGGCCTGCCAAGTTTCAAAAGAGAGATCAGTCACGAGTCTTATAGGTCTCCCTTTATATGTGAGGGCACGTTTACCCCTTGCTGCTTTCAGAATTTTCTCTTTATCCTTGTATTTTGCCAGTTTCACTATGATATGTCGTGCAGAAGATCGATTCAAGTTACGTCTGAAGGGAGTTCTCTGTGCCTCTTGGATTTCAATGCCTTTTTCCTTCCCCAGTTCAGGGAAGTTCTCAGCTATGATTTCTTCAAGTACCCCTTCAGCACCTTTCCCTCTCTCTTCCTCCTCTGGGATACCAATTATGCGTATATTATTTCTTTTTAGTGTATCACTTAGTTCTCTAATTTTCCCCTCATACTCCTGGATTTTTTTATCTCTCTTTTTCTCAGCTTCCTCTTTTTCTATAACTTTATCTTCTAGTTCACCTATTCTCTCCTCTGCCTCTTCAAGCCGAGCTGTGGTGGTTTCCATTTTGTTATGCATTTCGTTTAAAGCGTTTTTCAGCTCCTCGTGACTGTTCCTTAGTCCCTTGATCTCTGTAGCAAGAGATTCTCTGCTGTCCTGTATACTGTTTTCAAGCCCAGCGATTAATTTTATGACTATTATTCTAAATTCACTTTCTGTTATATTATTTAAATCCTTTTTGATCAGCTCATTAGCTGTTGTTATTTCCTGGAGATTCTTCTGAGGGGAATTCTTCCGCTTGGTCATTTTGGATAGTCCCTGGCGTGGTGAGGACCTGCAGGGCACTTCCCCTGTGCTGTGGTGTATAACTGGAGTTGGTGGGCGGGGCCGCAGTCAGACCTGATGTCTGCCCCCAGCCCACCGCTGGGGCCACAGTCAGACTGGTGTGTGCCTTCTCTTCCCCTCTCCTAGGGGTGGGATTCACTGTGGGGTAGTGTGGCTCGTCTGGGCTACTTGCACCCTGCCAGGCTTGTGATGCTGGGGATCTGGCGTATTAGCTGGGGTGGGTAGGCAAGGTGCACGGGGGCAGGAGGGGCAGGCTTAGATCGCTTCTCCTTAGGTGATCCACTTCAGGAGGGGCCCTGTGGCAGCGGGAGGGAGTCAGATCCGCTGCCGGAGGTTTGGCTCCCCTGAAGCGCAGAGTTGGGTGTTTGCCTGGAGCGAGCAAGTTCCCTGGCAGGAACCGGTTCCCTTTGGGATTTCGGCTGGGGGATGGGCGGGGGAGATGGCACTGGCGAGCGCCTTTGTTCCCCACCAAACTGAGCTCTGTTGTCAGGGGGCTCAGCAGCTCTCCCTCCCTTTGTCCTCCAGCCTTCCCGCTTTCCGAGCAGAGCTGTTAACTTATGACCTCCCAGACGCTAAGTCGCGCTTGTTGTGGGAACACAGTCCGTCAGGCCCCTCCGCTTTTGCAAGCCAGACTCGGGGGCTCTGCTTGGCCGGCGAGCCGCCCCTCCACCCCGGCTCCCTCCCGCCAGTCCGTGGAGCGCGCACCGCCTCGCCGCCCTTCCTACCCTCTTCCGTGGGCCTCTCGTCTGCGTTTGGCTCCGGCGACTCTGTTCTGCTAATCCTCTGGCGGTTTTCTGGGTTATTTAGGCAGGTGTAAATGGAATCTAAGTGATCAGCAGGACGTGCGGTGAGCCCAGCGTCCTCCTAAGCCGCCATCTTGCCGGGAACCTCTTTTCACTATTGTCTCTACAACTCCTCAGTGGGGCAGAAGAGGTGGGGATGAATATGAGGTAAACAAACATGATCTTTCAGAAGATTTCTGTTTCTCTAAGAGCCAGCCATTCCTTCTCAAGCATACAGTTGTGGAAGGAGCATGGACCGTGGAATCTGATACACCTGAATCTGAACCTAGCCCTGCCAGGTTGTGGCCAAAGTACCTAAACTCTGAAAGCCTCAATTGTCTCATCAGGGGTCAAGTGCGGTCTCTGGAGACAGACTCCCTGGGTTTGTGTATTCGCTGTCACTGCTACCTGTGGGCAAGTTATTTTATATACTGTGCCTCACTCTCTTCATCGGCAAAATGGGTTAATAATAATTGTACCTACTCATAGGATTATTGGGAAGATGGAATGAGTTAATACATATATAGCCTTTGAACACTGCCTGGCACAGGTTAAGCACTCACAAATGTTGACCTTTGCTATTAAAATATGCAAAAGTATATGACAATATTTGCCTCACATGATTGTAGATGAGAATGAGAATCACCAAAATGTTCACCTGTTGTAGCTGTTCTGACTGTATTTTTTTTTTATTTAAAAAAAATTTTTTTTTCAATGTTTATTTATTTTTGGGACAGAGAGAGACAGAGCATGAACGGGGGAGGGGCAGAGAGAGAGGGAGACACAGAATTGGAAACAGGCTCCAGGCTCTGAGCCATCAGCCCAGAGGCTGACGCGGGGCTCGAACTCACGGACCGCGAGATGGTGACCTGGCTGAAGTCGGACGCTTAACCGACTGCGCCACCCAGGCGCCCCATGTTCTGACTGTATTATAATCGCAGCAGAAAAAAAAAATCGATATATTCTTAAAGGGATTTAAAAAAAGTTTCTTTTAAGTTTATTTATTTTGAGACAGAGACAGTGAGCAGGGGAATGGCAGAGAGGAGAGAGAGAATCCCAAGCAGACTCCCCACTATCAGTACAGAGCCCGATGCAGTGCTCGAACTCACAAACCATGAGATCATGACCTGAGCTGAAACCAACAGTCGGACGCTTAACTGACAGAGCTACTCAGGCACCCCTTAAAGGGATGTTTTTAAACAGGAAAGGATCTTTCAAGGTGATCCATTTCAAACATTTCATCTTACAAAGGAGGAAACTGAGGCCCGGGGAAACTGTGAGTATCACAGCTGTCATATGGTGCTTTGAGCCAGGACAATGCCCCAGGCTACTGATAATCAGTGCTGCCTAGTGTGCTCTCTCTGCCAGTCTGTTTGCCTCTTTAGCCCTACTGCAGTTGTACTGCCTCCCCTAGGCTTGGATGTTTTATAATTTTCTGCTAAACGTTAGTCTTTCCCTACTATGCATTATTGCTACTTTGAAAAGTTTAGGGTTCTTTTCTTCCCAAAGAATTGTTTTTTCACTGAGGGTTCCAAGGTAGTTTTTTTTTTCCTGTCACTCTGTTGGCATTTTTGAAATAAACTATAGGTTATGTTTTAACCAGAATTATGATTCAAAGCTTCCTGTTTCATGTAATGCTGTTCTGTGTGTGGCAGGATGGGAGGGGGGACTAGAAAGTTTCACTATTGGTGGCAGCAAATGCCAGATTCTTCTTATTTTTCCTACTTTCTGTTATAGACCTGTGGCCAAACCAGAGAAGCTGTTGAGGAGTTAATAGGATGAGGTAACCCCCTTAAGTAATGGCTTATTTTGATGCTTTTCAACCCGATACCATTCAGGCATTAGGTAGCATTTTCTTATATGTATTTAGGATTTCTGCCCGGACTACTTCCATGAAGAGCAACCCAGAAATTGCAACATAGAGCAGTTAGAAATAAATTCAGGAAAGGGTCTATCTGGTGGAAATGAAATAGGTATTACCAAGCATGTGAGATACTCAGGACACTGAATCTTTTTCTTTCCTTCTTCTGCACCCCCCTACAAAAAGATAAGCACACTAAATTCCATTATTATTATTATTACTGTTATTTGTTTTAGGTTTTTATTTTAATCCTAGTTAGTTAACATACAGTGTTATATTAGTTTTAGGTGTACAATATAGTGATTTGACAGTTCCATACATTACATTATTGACATCTTCTGGTCAAAAAAGGTGTTCAGATGTAGAGAGCTCTCCTGGCCCTGTGTGTGCTAAGTCTTCTGGTCCTCACACCACCCTCCACTGCCCTGGTCTGGCCTGCAGCCACCTACAGCTCAACACTGAATATTCTTAGGTTGAAGTCATGGTTTTTCCTATTTAGCTTAAGAGTGGTAAGAAGCAGGTGGGCAGAGGAATCACTGCCATCCGAATTTTCAATTTTCTGCCAAGGCCTTCTTTTCCTTGGGTTCTGTACCCTGGTAATAAATAATAATAATAGAGCCTCACTCTCTCCATTGAATGTGCACCATCCACCCAGATATCAAAGCCAAAAGTCTGAGACGCACTGCACAGCCCTTGCCCTTCTCTGCTTGCAGTCGCCTCCTGATGGCCTAGATCGTATTCCTAGCAAATGTCTACTTTCCACCATCAGCTAAGGGTCCTCTATTTGTAGTCCTTCCTGAAACCTTGCCCATCCTCTGGTAAAATTAGCCTTTCCCTTCTTTGCGTGTTTCCCCGCTCTCTCGTATACGTCTTGAGGGCATTGGCTGTATTTGTTCAGTACATTTGTTTTCATGTCTGCTGTGTGCCAGGCACTGCATTGGATAGGTGCTGGGGTTAGAGCAGTGAACACAAAAGCCATGATTCTTGCCCTCCTGAGCCCTGCAGTCATGTGGGGGAGCTGGTATTCAAACATATGCACAAACATTTCAGTATGAAGTATTATGATATGAAGTAAAGTTCTAAAAAAAAAGAATAAGTGAGGCAGAATTTATTGGGAGAAGGGGTCTGAAATGAAGTGACAAGTTCAGCAGAGGCCAAAAGATGGATAGGAGCTATCTAGGTGAAGAGCTGGTGGAAGGGCATACCAGGGAGAGGAAATGAAGTGGAAATCCCTGAGGTGGCAAGAACCTGGATTCTTCTCCAGTGTGGTGGTCCATTGTGGCTGGACAATCATGAATGAGATATACAGGGGATTGGGATGAACTGGAAGGGTGGGCAGTGCTCTGGTAACACAAGGTTTATAGGCCGTGTTACTCAGTATCCTAAGTGCAGTGTTAGGGCTTCAGGGATAAATTGCATGGGGCAGGGCAACAGTGAATGAGGGGAGGGCCTCATTCATCTTTGCATCCCAGCTACCTGACAGAGAGTACCCAGAACATACTATGTGCTCATGGAATCTTTGTTTAATGAGTAATAATTACCTTGCCTTCCTACCAGGATTGTCATGAAGATTAAATGGGGTAAAATATGCTAAGGTGCTTTGCAACATACACAATGTTAAACAAGTGTTATTCTAGATGTGGTCCACTAGATTCTGTGCAGTGACGCTTACAGATGTTCACTATCATTGGAAAAAACCTGATTCTCTGTTAAAGTAGCAAAATCTTTCAATCAGATCATCCCATACCATGAATATTCTGATATACTGAGGTGTACATATTCAAAGTGCCCCTGCATTGCCAGTGACTTTAATTATGGGTGAGTGAAAACCACCTTATGTGACACCATTATATGTTAGAGATAAATTACCAGGAGCAGTGTATGTTTCTCTTCTGTGCTAAATTCACTCAGTAAATCTCCGAACCTAAGGAATGCATTATTTAGGAGCTGGATTAATTCTGTGGAATGGCACCCTCTGAATTTGCATTTGGACAAGGGCAAGGTTAATCACAGCAAGGTGAGGCTGCCACCAACTGTGGCATTTGGCTTCCAGAGTATGTTAAAATAAAAAATGTAACAAAATCATTAGGGCTTTGCTATTTTTGTGTTAAAATATCTAGTTCCTTATTTGAGCTACGGAAACTTCAGACGAGGTGATTGGTTTAAAAGCCCCCTTCTGACTTTGTCTCAGGTCATGATCTCACAGTTCATGCGTTTGAGCCCTGCGTCAGGCTCTGTTCTGACAGCTCAGAGCCTGGAGCTTGCTTCAGATTATGTGTCTTCCTCTCTCTCTCTGCCCCTCCCCTGCTCATGCTCTGTCTCTCAAAAATAAATAAGCATTAAAAAAAATTTTTTTTAAAGCCCCTTTCTGTACAGAGTCAGAGGAAGTATTAGAGCCCACTTGGGGGGCAGTTTGGAAGTTCTTATGAAAATGTAAGATGTGTGTACCTTTTGTCTCTGAATCTAGTCTAAGAAGGAAGTGCACAAAAGTCACTTTTTACGAGGATGCTAGTCATTTCATTGTTGCTCCATTTTCACTACTGACAGTCTTGACGTCCGTCATGAGAGGCTGGTTATATTAATAATGGTGTATGTATGCACCCAATGGAATGCTGTGCATTTTATGAAAAAGAATGAGGTAGATCTATAGATAATGATAGGGAGTGATGTCCAAGATACATTTTAAATGGAAAAAAAAGGTACAGAATGGTATTGTATGATCCCATCCGTACAACTGAAAGAAGGGGGGAGGTAAAAGGTAGATGGATATGAGTTTGTATATACATATGCATAGACATTTTCTGGAATGATAGATGAGAAACAGCAGTTGTTACCTTAGAGTTTAGGCATTGGCAGGGGTAGGGGTTTTCATTTTCACCCGATACCTTTCTATATTGCTTGACTTGTTTACAACAAGCTATAATGCCTTTAGGTAATACAATTTGAATAAAACCTGTACCTCACTTGATTCTTTTCTTGATGCTATTCTAAGAAATAAAAGGTATAATAATGGCTGAGGTGAGAGTTCAGGTCTGAAGTATAGGAGGCAGAGTCTGGGCAAATCAAGGGCCTCTGAAAGCTGCCAGGGAATCATCATGGCCAGGGGGCTTAGGGGGGCTGTGGTTTTGTTAAAGCTTAATGCTAAGGGGTGCCTGGGTCACTCAGTAGGTTAAGCAACTGACTTCAGCTCAGGTCATGATCTTACAGTTCGTGAGTTCGAGCCCCACATAGGGCTTGGTGCTGTCAGCGCAGAGCCCGCATCAGATCCTCTGTTTCCCCTCTCTCTCTGCCCCTCCCCTGCTCGCTTGCTTGTTCTCTCAAAAATAAATAAACATTAAAAAAAAGCTTAATGCTAAGAAAGTAAGTGAGAAAATTAGGTGAAAAAAATCATGATTTTATTCATTTTTTTCCTTTGTTCTTTTTTTTTGATGAAGCAATTTTAATTGTGTCATTAGTTTTGATATGTAGGTATTTTAATACCTAAGTTGCAGAGTAATTGTATTCTAGGCCACAATTAAGCAGTTAAGTGTCTTCGTGTCTGGATAAATAGTTGTTGTTCTTGTTCAACTTGTTTAAATATTGTATAAGGGAATGCTGGGCTACAGTTCCTTGAGCTTTTTGCTCAAGGTCCTGACAAGGAATACAGATATAGTCTTATGTTTGAAATGAAGAAGATACAGGTTGCCTTCCATTTACATAAGAAAGTCTTGATTAAACCCTCAAATGCTTTAAGCTCATTTTAGCTCACTCCCCCCACCAAAAAGACCACTTTTGCCTGTGATATGAGAAGTAAAAGGAATGTTCAAATGAATGTCCTCTGGATTTACTATAGTGAATAACTCTTTTACTCAGCTGTGTGTGTAGAGACCAGAGTCCCTAGCCTATCAACTGGCCCTGGTTTGCTAATATTTGGAATTGTGGCCAGTGGATTAAGAAGCAAGATAAGTTTTACTCTTGGATGTATAACTGTACACATACAATGTATAATTGGGCAGGTGGCAGAGACTGGAATGATGGGAACAACTGTGAGAAAGGAGAAAGGCTCAGTAATTTCAGGTTGTAGATTGGCGTAGAAAAAGGGACTCAGAGTTTAATTTTTGCGATATTTCCTGCTTGTGGAAACATAGAGCCCGAGGTGCTGCCTAGAGTGTGGTTTGAGGTTGAACCTGAACCTGGACCTGGAAGTTATGCTTAGAGAAGCAGACAGGAAGATTTGCTGATGATCAGAGAAGCTGTTAGAAATTGCCCTAGCTTGGAGTTGGCATAAATGAGGGAGGAACTGGGAGAAGAAACCAGATATTCTAAAAAGAGAAGACCCTGAGCCGAGAGTGGGCTGGACTTGGTATCCGCTGAGAGCCTGTGCTTGGCTGCCCTGTGTAGAAAGCAGAGGCTTAAATAAACAGTTGATGGGTGAGTGAAATGCAATTTGGTGGCCAAAATTCTGGGTTATTTCTAAGTTTAAGTCATTTAGTATCTTATGTGTGGACGACACTATTAGGTGTCACATGTTCAACTAAGAGGAAAGAGAAGCAGACACTGTCTTCCCCACAGCTAGTCTCTGAGGCAGTTAAAGCATGTGTACCAATTACCACGACCCAAGCTAGTGTTAGATATACATTATAAGAGAGGTTTAGAATACCACAGAAGTCAGACAAATGTGAGGAGGGAGCATCTGAGGTAGACCGTGTAGTATGAGATAGGTTCTTCTATAGCTGTTGATGTTAGAGATATGATTTCAGGCAGCAAAGTATAAGGGGCGTTTGAGGGAATGGGAAAAAAATCATGCCAGGCCTGTTATATGCATCGTGTCATTAAATCCTTCTAACAACCCTTTATTGACTGAATTATTTATTGTCATAACTAGGGCACTTCTCAGAGTGAAGTCATATGCTAATCAGATGGGGTAGGCATAGACAGTGGCTGAACCAGATAGACCAGGACATATGAGGCAGTTGATATTAACCTCATTTAACAAATGAGAAAAAGGATGTTCCAAGTCACATAGCTAAGAAGTGATAGAGCCAGGACTTGAATCTAACTGTGGCCCCCCAACTAAGAGATTCGTACTTCTATGAGCATGGGGGCAGTTGAAGGGCTTGGAGCAGGGAATGCCATGGTTGGAACTATGTAAGACAGATGGGAGGGACATACTGGAGACTGGAAACCGGGAGGTTAGTTAGGACATTGCTGAAAGAGATGCAGGTAGAACTTCATGAGGGTCTGGATGTCAGATGTTGACCTTGGGGGTTTAAAGGAAGGGATAAATGGAAGACACACCACAAAGGAAGAAGTGACAAACCTTGACTACTGCTCTGCTTTGGAGGGAGAAGAGTAAAAGGTGACTCAGGATTAAAAATTTTTTTTTCTTTTTTTTTTCAACGTTTATTTATTTTTTGGGACAGAGAGAGACAGAGCATGAATGGGGGAGGGGCAGAGAGAGAGGGAGATACAGAATCGGAAACAGGCTCCAGGCTCTGAGCCATCAGCCCAGAGCCTGACGCGGGGCTCGAACTCACGGACCGCGAGATAGTGACCTGGCTGAAGTCGGACGCTTAACCGGCTGCGCCACCCAGGCGCCCCGGTGACTCAGGATTTTAAACTCTTTTAGTGAAAACATCATGTAGCCAAAAGCAGCCATCATAACCTAGAAAGGTTATGTGAGTTTTCATTAGCCTTCCAAACTTCAGAGAATATCTGCTTTGGGGCGCCTGGGTGGCTCAGTTGGTTAAGCGTCTGACTTTGGTGCAGGTCATGATCTTATGGTTCGTGAGTTCAAGCCCTGGTCCAGCTGTGTGCTGACAGCTCAGAGGCTGGAGCCTGCTTTGGATTCTGTGTATCTCTGTCTCTGCTCCTTCCCTGCTTGTGTGTGTGCTTTCTCTCTTTGTCAGACAAAATTAAAAAAAAGAAAACCTGTTTCTGAGTACAATTGACTTACTGACTTATAGTCATGAACAAATTATTTGATCTTTGTTTGCCCACATGTACTTATTTGTAAAATGTAATGTTATTTGTCACTAAAAAGCCTCCAAAATAGCAGAGCTGGAATTTTTTTTTTTACCTCCACATTTTCGAAATTTCAACGCTTGTGCTCAGTAATGTGAAATTGAATCCCAGTGTTGAGTACACTCAGTTTTATATTATATTGGCAACACAATAATGATAATATTGGTAAACGATGTGTTGTCTTCTGCTTCTGTTAACATCTTTAATTGCCAGATGAATTCTAATGCCCGCTCTATAACATCTTTAGTTGTCTTAAACTGCTTTTTAAATTATTATGATTTAACTTTTTAATATGTTTATCTTAGCTCCCCAGACACCATAAAAAATACTCAAGGGACAGGAACATATACATCCCTCTGTTCTTCCTAATGCCTTGGAGGCATGCAGGAAATATTTATTAATTTGATTTGACCAGTTCATATGGCACAATAAGACCGTTTTACTTTTGTTTTGTACATTATATTTTGTTCATATGGTCTCAAATAGCATTGGGTTTTTGGTAACTACATCTTACTATAAACTCATAATGAGCCCAAAGCCTACTTCATTCTCCAAGTATTTGTGTACATGCACGCGCGCGCGCGCTTCTGTGTGTCTGTCTGTCATCGTCTTCTTCTCCTTGTTAAAACTTTTCTGTCTTGGCTTTTACTCTTTTTGAACATTAACATAGTTAATTTATATTTCTTTTTCCTCTTGTTAGGTTTAGCATTATCATATTTACCTCATAAATATTTTGATCTAAGTAACAAAATATTGCTTGGTCTATTAGTTTTCTATTGCTGCATAATAAATGACCACAACTGTAGTGGCTCAAAACAATACTACCCACTTACTGTCTCACAGTTTCCATGGCTTATGAGTCTGTCATGGCTTATCTGGATCCTTTGCTCAGTCTCTCAGGCTGCTGTCAAGATGTTGGCTGAGACCACAATCTCATCTGAGGCTTGCATCTCTTTCCAAGTTTATGTAGCTCTTGGGCAGAATTTAGTTCTTTGTAGTTGGAGGTTTGAGGCCCTCAGCTCCTAGAGGCCACCTGTAGCTCCCTGCCACATGGTCCTCTTCAGAGGTACTTCACAGCAGCTTGCTTTCAGGCAAACAAGGGATAAAGTCTGTGTCATGCTAGCAAGAAGGAATCCCCTATACAGTAGTCCCCCCTTAACCGTGGTTTCAGTTTTCCCAGATCAACTTGGTTTGGAAGTAGATGCCTTCTTTCTGACATGTTGTCAAAATTCATTCACATCACTTCATCTCGTCATGTAGGCATTTTATCATTTCCCATCATTACAAGAAGAAAAGGGTGAGTACAGTACAATATTTTGAGAGAGAGAGACCACATTCCCATAAATTTTATTGTATATTGTTATAATTGTTGTCTTTTATTGTTGTTGTTAATCTTTTGTGGTGCCTATTTATACATTAAACTTTATCATAGGTATGTATGTATAGGAAAAAATATGGTATATATAGGGTTTGGTGCTATCCACGATTTCAGGCATCCACTGGGGGTCTTGAAACATATCCCCCATAGATAAGGGAGAGGGAACTACTGTATGTATGTACACAGTATGTATGTACACACACACACACACACACACACACACACACCCTAATCATGGGAGTGACCTCTCATTACCTTAGCTGTATTCTGTTGACTAGAAGCTAGTTACAGGTCCCTCCCACACTCAAGGCAAAGAGATTATATAAGGACATGAACACAAGGAGGTAGGCATTATTCAGGGTTACCTATAGGTGTCTGGTACACTTGGCATAGAACTAAATGAGGCTAATTGAAGACTTAGCAGCTTACCATTCATTAATGGACACTTACCGGGTAAGGCTGTTCTAGCAGCTGTGACTCTACCTTTACTGTCATCCGACAGATGCTTTTTTTTCATCTTGCTTACAAAGATGTAATGAGAGATGATGTTTAATAATATGCCTAAAATCATCATGCGAGGCCTTTTACTGAGACAGAGAGCACTGGAGCAGGAGTAGAATTGTGGATGGGGATTTCAGCGTGGATGGCTATAGATATTCAAGTAGAAATTCATCCCCTGTGGGCCTGTGGCTTAGGAGAGGGTTTGGGCTTAAATAGAGATTTGGGAATCTTTCATGTATAGATGGTAAATGGAGCCTAGGGTATGTGTGTGGTGTGAGAGGGGAAAGGCGCCAAGGTGGAGTTCTGGCGAAATCCAGGTACTCTGAGTGACTCCCCTAACCTTGTTATCTAACAACCCAAATGGAAAAGGAAACACATTATCCAGCTTCAGAGGGAAAGTTGTATTATTTTTGTTTGCTTCTGTCTTCATTCTCCTCTCTTCCTGTCTATTCTAGGTACTCCTTATCCAATTACCCCCCTTTTCTTCTGGTATCTTTTCTTCCTTTCCACTGGATCCATTTGCTAGCCTGTCCATAAACATGTTGTGGACTTCTTTGCTGTGCCCTCTAGCTACCAATACCCGTCTAGCTAGCCACTTAACCTTTCTGGACCTCAGTTCTCTCAAAGATTGAGGGACATAATGGAGGGAGAAGGTTATGATTTTTAAGTAGCCTCTTTCAGATCTGAATTCTGCACTGCCATGTTCTTGGCCTCCCCTTTTCCCTTTTTGGTTCTGCTGACAGTTGAGTTCCTTTTTGAAACTTCCCTCCCTTGGCCGCAGAGTTGTTGTACTCTTCTAGTTCTCTTTCTGCCTGCCTCTCCCGCTACTTCTTTGCTTTTGCTTTCTTCTGCTGCCTAATTACGTCCATATTTGGGAGTGTCAAGTTCTTCACCTTTTCTCTTTATACTCTCTCCCACTGTGATTTCGTCTTCCCTCCTCACTTCAGCTTTTTTGGTTTTTAATTATAGAAGTAATATATGATCACATGTTTATCTTAAGAAGCTAAAATATAAATATCTTGAGTAAAAAGTGAAAGTGTCCCTTCAGCCTCCTCCTCGGAGGGAACCACCATTATCATGCTGGTGTCCTTTCTTCTAGGGGTTGAGTCCCAGACCCGTAGCTTGAGCTCTATAGTTTTTTCGTCTGTGGCTGCAATCAAGATACCCTTACTCAAATGCTTCACTCTCAGCACGTCAAATTAGTTAGCCGAATGACTTTGGGCATGTGGTTGATGTGATTCTTTCTGTGGTTGTTTCTATTCTGTGGTTCTTTTCTTGTCTAACACGTATTTCTTTTGTGTCCCTGTAGCATTAAAAAGTAGATATTCCCTATATGTTTGTATGATCCTGTTATTTTATGGCTGATAAGTTCTCAATTTGCTTATATGTACAGGCCCCAGAAAGTAGAACAACTCTGTCAAAACTTTAGATGAAAAGGTAGTTGAATGGGCATGAGACCCAGTCATTGGGAACCAGACTGATCAGTAAATTAAAGCCAGGGTGCTACCATTAAAGAAATAAAATCATGGGCTCTAAAACTTAAATATCTTAGTCTAAAATAGTAGCTACAGCATCACTATTTGTGTAGAAGCATTATTTTGACTCTGAAAAAGATATATGGATAACCTCTGTAGTGTAATAGGTCATTTTACAAAATTATTTTCCACTATATGTTCATTAAATGCAAATTAATGGGAAAGGTTATCCCTTTTGAGAATCCAGATTGCCAGTGGAAGTTGATCACTCCATATTGTATTAATGAAGCTGTGTCACAAGTAATGATACACTGAAAATTGCAGGTATCTGTATAATCTTAATTCCAAAGGAATTCAGGGTAGGCATGGTAGAGGATCCATGGTAGTGGTTCTCACCTGGGAGCAGTTTTGCTCCTCTGAGGACATTTGGCAACGTCTGGAGGCATTTATGGTTGTCACATAACCATATCTAACTTCTATCTGGTGGGTAGAAGTTAGGGAAGGTGCTGAATATCCTATAATGCCCAGGCCAGTCCCCCACAACAAAGAGTTACCTGACCCAAGATGGCAGCAGTGCTGAAATTGAGAAACCCTACTTCAGGGAATTTGGGGTTAGGGGGAGATCCATGGAGGTGGTCATTGATGCCCCTTTGTGTTTATGCTGATGTCCTATAGTTCTTAACCTTGGAGGATATGACGTTTGTTTGGATTTCAGTGATAGCAACATCAATATCAGATAGATGAATGCTACTTACTTTTCTAGGTATTCTAATTATTTGGTTATTAATGGAAATTATCCCCAAACTTTGTCAATACTCTTTTTTTCCAAGAGAAACTTCTCTTTAAGAGAGATAAACAAGAATGCTAAGATCTGATACAATTTTATCTTGAGATATTGCTCTGGTGTATTGCATTTTAACTCTTAGTCCTGAATATTGCAGGTGATCTTTTTTTTTTTTTTTCAACTTTTTTTTATTTATTTTGGGGACAGAGAGAGACAGAGCATGAACGGGGGAGGGGCAGAGAGAGAGGGAGACACAGAATCGGAAACAGGCTCCAGGCTCCGAGCCATCAGCCCAGAGCCTGACGCGGGGCTCGAACTCACGGACCGCGAGATCGTGACCTGGCTGAAGTCGGACGCTTAACCGACTGCGCCACCCAGGTGCCCCTATTGCAGGTGATCTTAAACTGAGATATAGTTCAGGAGTTTAAGTGGGTTGCCCAAGGCCGTGTACTGATTTAATCATAGAACCTGGTCTAGAAATCAGATAACTTAATTTCTAGGCCATTGTTCCTTCACTTCTGCCATTGCTTCTGTATTGCTGCTTCTCTGCTTTAAGTCTCCTGAAGAGCAGGATCAAGTATGTCAAAGATTGGATGGTCTTAGGTGCAGGCCATTTTGCAGATGTATACAAAAATATTCAACCTTACCAGTCATCTAAAACAACAACAGCAGCAACACAAAAGTTACCCCAAATAATGCAAAGTGAAACTTTAAGGACCTATACTTTTTCACTTACCAGAGTGGATGCAGTATTACAGCAAATGGGGGACAGAGCTTAAAGGAAGTGGTAGGGTGAAAGGGTGCTAGTTTAACACAGCTGGATGGCATTTCTCTAAGCTACCATTTTGAAGAATGTTGCCTTTTGGGCTGGCTCCCAAACTGCATTTGGCTAACACTTTGGAATTTTAAGTGGGTAAAAAAAAATATGATTTTCTGTTGCTCCCAGCTGTCCTGCATGGTTTAATAGACAACTGTTCGAAAGAGAATAGAGGCAGCATTGATTTGCTTTATGAATTTGGGATATATGCTTTCTTCTTCGTGTGCTCAGTTACTTCATATAGTAAATTGAGGATGATAATGATGAAGGTAGTTAATATTTATTGAGCCCTTACAATTTGCCAGGTACTGTTCTGAAGCCCTTGTATGCATATTATATTATTAAAATTCAATACAGCTCTATAAGGTAAATGCTGTTATTCACATTTTTAAATGGAGGAAACTGAGGCAAGGAGACAATAAGTAACTAGCTTTTATAAGCTAATAAATAGTGCCTGGCATGAATTGAGATATGCTGTTAATGGAAAATACATACCAGATGTCAAAGAATTAATATGATAAGAATATAAAGTATTTTAATAATTTTTAAAATATTGATTACAGGTTGAAGTAATATTTTGCATATATTGAGTTAAATGAAATTTACTATTCAAATTCATTTCACCCTATTTCTTTTTACTTTTTTTAATGTGTCTTCTAGGGAATTTAAAGTTACATATGTGGCTAGAGGTTTTATATTTCTTTTAGATGACACTTATCTAGAGCGTTTTATCAAGCTAGCTCCTGCGGATGGGTGATCTCCATCCTGTCATCATGTACATGAGGCTAAAAGCTGAGGAAGTCTTAAAAATGTTAAAGATATTAGGCTATAGTTTGCTGCTATAGTCAGTAAGGCTTTAAGGTGGACATTAGGTCTATTCTCTAATACTTTCATTATTAAGGGATGGGGAGGGAGGATGCTTTTAAACTTATGTGAGTTCTAAAGTTTTAGTCTTGTACACATCTACTGAATAACTGTGTAAGATACTTGATAATGTGGCTCAGATAAAAAACAGTGACGGACTTTGCCATCACGGAGCTTATAATCCAGTAAAAGTACATGTACACACACGACTCTACGTTAAATCATATGTAATGAGTGGTAGAAACAAAGCGCTTAGAATCTTAAGTGAACAAGAGGTCATTTGCAGCTGTGGTGAGGAGGAGGGAAGGTTTGGGAAGGAGGTGACATTTGAGCTGGTTGGAGAAAGATGGATAGGATTTTAATAGAGGTCCCCTCTGTATTCAAAGGAACATGCAGAAATAGGTGACAGGTCATTGAGCTGGCATGGTTTCCTGGAAGCTCTGTATGGTACAAGATGGAGAGAGGTGTGATACACTGAAATGAGGATTTTTAATGGCCCGTTTATGTTGTTATGTCTCATTCAGCAGACCCCTTTCTTGCATATACCTATGAGCTTCAAGTTGTGAAACAGACTACTTATCTAAGTCTTTTTGATTTCTGATCTCCTGGATCAGCTAGGCAGCAAGTGTTGCTTAAGCACATAGCTTCTGTCTATGCATATATTTTTAGGTATGTATGGATAGATAGGCAGGCAGAGAAGTTGTTTTTAAACTATGGTTACAGTGGGCCAACCTTGAAATTTAGACTTAACGTGAATTTATTCTTATAAGTTGTTGTCTCAAGCAAATAATGGTATAATGGAGAGGAGTAAGTATAGGGGCAGGAAGAGGCCAGAAATGTTACCCTGACAGAAGATTCTCCACTTTGAAATGGAAGACGTGGAAAAAAATACCCTCCTCATTGTTCACCAATATGACTGTGTTCAATTCTGTCCTTTCCTTCCAGCTACCAATTGTTCATCAAGTTGATTGGTTTAGTTTTGTGTGGAAGTCATTTGGCATTAAAAGACTTTGGAATATTACTTTTAAAATAAAATATAGCCGTAAGTATGGGGACTCTTTATACTTGCAGGGCCTTTGTCTTCTAGGTGGATTTTTGTTTGTTTTATGCTAATAGGGTTTTTCTCCATTAATGTAGAAGATGCTTCAGTGACTCCATCCTGCTTCGTGGAGAATATCATACAGTTCATTGGCTTTTCCTTTCATAGAATCCTAAAATGGTAAAGCTACAAAGGGATACTCGTGTAGAATGTTAGTAACTAAGTCCCTAGAAATGATAATCCATCTCTTCTCTTTAAAAAAATTAATATGTTCTTATTATAACCAGAAAGAAGTGGGGCCAGGGGAGGCCTGCATTTATATTCTTGTCTCTGGCTTTGCAAATGTCAGGAATGGACCTGTTTCTCACAGTAATATTTATTCTTTTAATTACATTTAAATCTTGACTCAATCTGGCATTTCCTTTGGGATGAGATATGAGGTCAAAAACTAACTTTTCCCCACAAATGTCGCCCCTCTTGTTTTATAAATGGGGAAACTGAGCCTTCAGTTGCAATTTATCCAGAGTCACTGGGCTGGCTAGTGGCAGAGCTGTTCATGACTGACAGACTAGTGCTCATTCTTTTGAGGTGGGTGGATTTGGGCTCGACTTTGGGGTTTGGTACTAACTGGCCTTTCACGCGGTATATGAAACAGGTCTCTGATAATTAGATAAGAGTATCTACCTGCCCCTCTGCCCATGCATACTCACTGTTTCACCCAGCTGGCTGCATTTTCTTGATTCTGCCCCTGTGGTCAGTTCAGACTTCATCCTTCTACTGCCGGCTGGCTGCTGTCCATGTTTATAAAGCAGTCAAAACCCAATAGCCCTTCATTGGAACCTCTGCTCCTTAAACTCTAGCTAGAACTCAGTGGATGGGAGTGCAAATTATCTGTAGAAACCCAACAAAGCACTTTTACAAGACCAGTGCTCTAACCCCTGAACAATGGAGGCTTCTCTTCAGAGCACTTTTATTTTACGGAATTGGCGTGTTTGTTTTGAGACTTCTGACAAGCTGTTCAGACAGTTCCCCACCACCCCTCCCCACACCACCCACCCAACTCCCTTGAGTTGGGAGTTTTAACTATGTACCACATACTTCAAAGACAGTTCAAGTTAGCAACTATTAAACCGACTTTCAACATGTCAGGGTTCTTTCTTTTTTTAATCTTTAATGAAGGAAAACCCTACTCTATTTCCCCAGAGGTAGAAATATCAATTTATGTGGTTCGAGCAGAGAAAACTTGTTAATTAAAACTGTCAAAGTGTAGTGAGCTTTGTGATTTTAACGTATGTTGTGTCAGCTGATGGGGGAAGGGGTTGGAATAGGAAAAGTTCACAGATACTTTTGTGATTCAATTATGATGACACTAATCTTCTGTTGGATTTTCAAAGCGCAGATTCTGGTAAAGCCAAACCTGATCCAAATGTGTAGAGAATTGCGCTGCTATCTGCGAGGTCTGTCTTAGTTCTTTGGGCATTAATGCTGTTGCTTTCACTCTCAAACAGCCTACTTTAGGACCTTTCAGCTAGTATTCTCTGTTGTTTGTTTGTTCCACTTTGTCTTATTTGGTTTCAGTTTAGGGGCCAGGTAGACAGAACAGACGATATCTAGCTCATTTAGTACCTATTCACAATGCATTATGCTTTTTTCCCCCTTACTCATAAATCTAGGATAAAACTAAAATTGTAGAAATGTGAAAATACTCTGCAAGAAAGCAAAAGAGAGCAAAGTTATAGTGGAATAACATAAAGAGCCATAACAAGATGGAAAAATATTATGTGTAAGAAAGGTTTTTGACAGCAGTGTCCCTTACCTTCCTAGTAAACTGTAGGTTTTTAAAAATGTTTCCTCTTGTTTTTCTTTTTGTTTTTGGGCTAGAGCCATACCACTTCCAGAAGGGCATCACTTTGTGTTTCCAGGCCAAACTAGCCCATCAGCCAAGATTCCTAGAATCCTATTATCTTTCATTTGGTCTAGTCCAGGCTGTGACTCAGGCTAGCAGTCTGCTCACCCTGCTTTGGCCTTACCGGGTAATCATTCCAGTTAGTTCACAAGTAGTGGTTCCAGAGTGGGGATGCCTGAATTTGAATTCTAGCTCTGACACTTGACTAGCTGTGGTTATAGCCTTGGGCAGGTTATTTAACCCCTCTGTGCATTAGTGTTCTCATCTGCAAAATGGGGATAATGGTACACACATCACAGGATTATTTTGAAGACTAAGTCAGATAATAAATGTGTAGTACTCATTATGTCTAGTAGCACATTCTTGTTGCTGTTACTATTATCGATATTCTACTGACACGAAGATTGGAATGTTTGAAAGTCCTTTATTTTGAGCCGAAATCTCTTTTCAATCTCTAACCATTGTGCTGCACAGAAAAAAATCGAACCCTTCCCTGAATTACCAGCTTTCATTTATGCGGACAGGTTAGGAGATGAGTGTGAAAGCACACTGTAAATTGTGAAGTGCCATACTACCTACAGTGGAGCTTTTAGTACTATTCGATCATGTTCTACATTGTAATTATTATCTAACCTCTCCCTTCCACCTACCACATCTCATCTTTTTCAGATGTTCCTTCTGGTGTTCTAGTGTTCCTTCTAGTGTTCTTCATATAAGATTTCTAGATAATCATCTTAGTTGCCTTACTTGGGATAGCTTCTATTTATTCTTGTCTCCTTTAAATTTTTTTAATGTTTATTTTTTCAGAGAGAGAGAGAGAGACAGAGTACAAGTGGTAGAGGGGCAGAGAGAGAGGGAGACACAGAATCCGAAGCAGGCTCCAGGCCCTGAGCTGTCATCACAGAGCCTGACGCAGGGCTTGAACCCATGAACTGTGAGATCATGACCTCATGAAGTTGGACACTTAACTGACTGAGCCACCCAGGAGCCCCTATTCATGTCTCCTTTAAAATAAGGCCTCTAGTACTTGACTTGGTCTTAGATATGCAGTGAGAATAGTGCAGAACATAGTGATAACATATTTACCTCCTCCATCCCTTAAAAATCTATACTTTGTAAGGGTGCCTGGGTGGCTCATTCAGTTAAGTGTCTGACTTTTGATTTCTGCTCAGGTCATGATCTCACAATTTGTGAGATTGAGCCCAGCGTTGGGGTCTGTGCTCTCATTGTGGAGCCTGCTTGGGATTCTCTCTGTCTGTCCCTCCCCTGCTCTCTCTCTGTCTCTCTCAAAATAAATAAATAAACATTTAAAAAAATCTGTACTTTGTTAATGAAATGGAATATTGTGTCAGTTTGAGGGAATATGATCATACTTCTGGCTCGAGCCTTTTCAGATGAAGTCCCATTAAACCTGTCGAATATTTTATTTTATTTTTTAAACCTGTTGAATATTTTAAAAACATAATTCATGTATTTTTTTCATCAGATAATTTTTTCAGCCATCTCTGTGCCAGGTACTGTACTGTGTGCTGGGGAATGCAATGGTGGGTTCTACCTTTGTCTCTGTTATATTTCGGCTCCTAGTCTAGCCTATTGATATTATTGGACTTAAGCTCTATTTGAAAACAGATTAACTGTGTCTCTATGTTTTATTTCATTCATAAATTTGGTGAACATGCTTTATCTGTCTTCTGTAATGTGTTGGGTTAAAAATGGCATGTCCGTTGTACCAAGTACAGAGCCCTGAGGTAAGCAGCTAGATCTCCTTTTGTGAAGTTGGCATTGATCTGTTAGTGTCCTTTAAAATGTTTTTTTTTATTTTGAAATAATTATAGATTCAGAGGATGTTGCAAAGAAATGTATGGAGAAGTGCCTTGCACCCTTCCTTCAGCTTCTCCCAATGTTAACATGTTACACAAGTATAGTGCAACATCAAAACCAAAAAATTGACATTGGTACAATCCATAGAGCTTAATTGAGATTGTGTGTAAGTGTGTGTGTGTGTGTGTGTGTGTGTAGCTCTATGCAGTTTTATCACATACATGAATTTGTGTAACCACCACCATAACAAGATACTTAATTCTACCATCACTACAAGGCTCCCTTGTTCTATCCCTTTATAGCCACATCCCTTTTCCCTACCATGCCTACTCCCTGGCAACTGTTCCTCATCTCTATAATTATGTTATTTCACAAATGTCACATCCATGGAATCATGCAGTATATATCCTTTTGAGATGGGCTTTTGTCAGCGTAATTTTTTGAGGTTCATCCAAGTTTGTTCCTTTTTATTGCTGAGTAGCATTCTGTTAGCATTCTTTCTGAGTAAATTTATTCAATCATAAATCAACCTACCTGTATAACAGTGCAGGACACATCTCACTGAGTTTCACATGCATGTATTCTATGGGGAGGAATGACTTCAGTGACTTACTGAAACTCAAAATAGTTAGGGGTACTACCTCAATCTTCCAGTCTGGCTACCTGATCTTTGCTCATAACCATCAGTTTAATACTCCACCACAGACTGTGTTTTCCATCAAGATTAGCAGTCTTCGATTTCTGAGTTGTTTTAGAAATATCTGGCTTTATGGGGCGCCTGGGTGGCTCAGTCGGTTGAGCGTCCGACTTCGGCTCAGGTCATGATCTCACGGTCCGTGAGTTCGAGCCCCGCGTCGGGCTCTGTGCTGACAGCTCAGAGCCTGGAGCCTGTTTCGGATTCTGTGTCTCCCTCTCCCTGACCCTCCCCCGTTCATGCTCTGTCTCTCTCTGTCTCAAAAATAAAGGTTAAAATAAAAAAAAAATAATTAAAAAAAAAAAAAAGAAATATCTGGCTTTAGTCTACGGCCATACCACCCTGAACGTGCCTGATCTCATCTGATCTTGGAAGCTAAGCAGGGTCCAGCCTGGTTAGTACTTGGATGGGAGAAATATATGACTTTAAAATTTAAATATCTGACTTTGGCTATTGTCAAACTGCAGTCTTCCTTCAGTTTTGTAGTGGGCCAGGATTTTTCAGAGGTTACCGGCAATGGTTTCTCGATCAGGAATGTTGGTTATGTCAGTACCACGGGCCATCCTCGATATGGGCCCATGGACCCAAATTCATTTTCAGCTGCTTGCTGTTCTCCATATCTCAGCATCTGTTGGGCTATGGTGAACTATTATCCATGTTTGTGCTACCATTTCCAGTTTGAAAATTATTCTTATCATTTAAGATGGAATAGAAGTAGGAACCGAGTCATCTCACTGGTATTCTTCTGTGCTCACTTGCTGTCTCTGTCATCCATTCACCAAGATCTTCTACTTAGGGTCAATGATCTTACCTTGAAAAATCCAAGCTTAGTATAGCTACATTAGTTCCTATGGCCTGCCAGCCTATTTTCTGCATAGATCCATTGTGTTCTTTAGTCATTTCTATTTTTTTTTCCCTTTAAGATCATGGAGAATTGGTGATATTATGAAAACCCCCCCACCCCTGCCCCCACAAATCTTTTATTAAAATTTTTTTTGATGTTTTATTTATTTTTGAGAGAGAGACACACACAGAGAGACAGACAGAGCATGAGCGGGGGAGGGGCAGAGAGAAAGAGGGAGACACAGAATCCGAAGCAGGCTTCAGGCTCTGAGCTGTCAGCACAGAGCCTGATGTGGGGCTTAAACTCGTTTACCGCAAGATCATGACCCGAGCTGAAGTTGGAAGCTTAACTGACTGAGCCACCCAGGCGCCCCACAAATCTTTTATTCTTAAACAGTAGCCCACTTAAGAGCCACTGTGGTCCCTTGTAGAAATGTTCACTCCCAATATCTGGGAAGTATCTTTGTACCTATCATTTTTTTTTTGTCCTTGGTCATTACTGCATGGTAATTAAGATGACATGGCCATATTTCCTAAAGTTTTTTTCACTTCTACTTTTACCAATCAGTTCTTTTTTTCTTGGTCAAACTTATACAGAGTTGTAGTTCCCCTTGCTGCTTCCTTGGTATCCTAAAGGGTGAAATGTCCCTTTATAAGTTCAGCACAGCCCTACCCCTTTCATAGGCACATTGTCTCTTGGCTGGCACTCCCTTCTAAAATCTCCTGCGTTCCCCAGAACTCCTGTTCTTTGGCCATTCTTTGGTCAAGAAATGTCTCTTTATTCTCAACCATTTTTCTGGATCTCCTTGTCTTGATGGCACTATTTTCTTCACTGCCTTCCCTCTTAAACGGAAGCTGCTCATTCTCTCATAATTTATCAATCTCAAAGCTGGTTTCCAGTGCCAGGATGTTGTTCAACAACTTTTCTTTTTCCTTATTCTTTAATATGAGTGACATCAGGTATTACATTGACTCTCCTCATTGGCATAGACCAATCTTTGGGTTACTTCCTCCCATTCTTAGATGCCTTTGGCACCTAGCTTAGTAGTCTATGCTATGCGGACTCCTGGCATCATCTTAGATCATGCCAGTGGCCACATGGATGCATTCTCAAATGCTCCAGCATAACACCTTGACCTCCAATAATATGACCTTCATTTTCGCTCTGCTTCAGCAATTTCCTTATATGGCCACACTTTGGGCCTTGTCACCAATTGGAACTGTTCTACTTTTGATATTTCAAACTCTAAAATTTAGCTTTTAGACTAAAACCTCTAGCCCTCCACATTCCTATTCCCTTGCTCTCACAGAAATTCTTTGACTTCATTGACCCTTCTAGTCCCTTCTCTTTTCTTGCCTGATTTTCAGTCCTCTCTTGCCTCTAATGTCTTCTCCACTCAATCAGCCATTTCCCATCCACATTCAACTCTGTCAGCCATTTGATATTAATTCCCACTAGTATCCTCAATTCCCTTATGTCCGTCTTGTTTCCCTGCACCTGCCCTGCCAATCCCCAAAGCTAGATGGACTTTAGCATCTGTTTTCTTCTTCCCCGTTCCCAGGCTGATGAACACTACTCAGGAAAATTGCCTCACCATGCTGATTATATCCATGACCAAACTGTGATTTCTGACCACAGCTGGATCCTCAACGGCTGCTTACTAATCCTTTTTTACACATTCCTTGTTGGTTCCTTTTCCAATTTCCCACAGCATCTGTTCCATTTTCTTACTCTGTCCTTTTGGTGCCCCAGTTTAGCCCTCCCTATCCCCAACTCCCCTGAGCAGATAATCTAGTTACATACTTCCTTGAAAAGATAGAACCCATTGGTTACAAACTCTTTCCCTCGAGAAAATAATTATTTCCATGGCTACTTTTATCTTCATTCTTTTTGTATCATCTTTTCCAAGGCTAACCTGTCTTTTCGCCTATCTCCCTGTGCCCCCTTACAGGTATTCTTTTCCATTAATCTCTCCTTTCCCTCTCTTTTATCTTTAGTATTTTTTCACAAAGAGCTCCTTTTCTTCTGTCTATAGACATCCAAGAATCCCCCTTCCACCTACTTCTCAAGCATCTTCTTTTAATTCTACCATCCCCATAGACTAATGGGATATCTTTTTCCTTCATTTTATCAGAAAATTTCTTGAAAGAGCCATCTATACTTCTTCATCTTTCTGTCTTCAACTCATAAAATCTGGCTTGTGCACCATTCCCTCTACTAAAGACCGACCTTTCGTAGGTCAGCAGTGACTTCAGAATTCAGATTGAGTGGATTAGATGTCAGAAGAAGGGTAAGGGACAGAGGAGGGAAGAGGTGTGTGTGTGCGCGCGTGTGTGTGTGTGTGTGTGTGTGTGTGTGTGTAAGTACATATACACTGATTTGCTCATGCCTGTTTAGAGGGGAAAGGAAGTATGAGGGAGAGGGGTAGAATTCAATACCGTACCTTTCTTCTGTTCCTGGGAAGTTCATAGCATGATGTAATAACATCCCTTCTATCTTTATGCTTTTTTTCTCAACCAACTGCTATTTGCCATGTTTTCTCCATCTAGTTTGTTGAACTCCATAAGAAAGTACCATCATTTTATTGCAAGTAGTGATGATGATAGTGATGATGATGATGAATGATAGTGTCCACCTTTTGGGTGCTCACTGAGTACTTCACACTGTGATAGATATTTAAATGCATTGTAAGCTTTAATCTTCATAATACGTAGCAAATTAACTATTCTAATATTCATTTTATGGATGGGCCAGTGAAAGGTCAGAAAGAGTAAGTATCTTAACCAAGATCACATGACAAGTAAGAGGCAGCACAGGCAGTTCAGCCCTGGTCAGCCTGGCTTCAAATTTCTCTTTTACTATACTCTACTGCCTTCTATGATCTAGTGCCAGATGCCATCTCACTAGCTCTTGATTATGATAACCGTGAAGTCATATTTGCTTTCTGGTGTTTCAAGTACCCAGTGACTATTACCGCTAACTCAGTTAAATCTGTCTGTGGGCTTCTTCAACCCTAGGCACGATTTCTAGCTCTTTTGTCCAGTTATCTCCTGAAGAATAGTAGGTATTTCTTCCAGTGTGGTTTTTCTTTCTATGTCACATTTTTTGTTAGTATTTTTACCCTTCCCTTAACATTTTACTTTGAGTCCATATTCATCATGTTAATGAATCTCTAGAAAAATCATTTCTTCCTGGTCTATGTGAAATTCCCTCTCTCCCTTGCCAGAAGTCCATCATTCTGAGATCTTAAGTAATTATCCAGAAAACCACATCCTATTCTTTGACATAATCTAAGTAGCAAGATACCCATTTCCCATATCTTCCCTTCTAGTCAAAAGTTATGACCTTTAACAGGAGGAATGGGTGAAAAGCTTCCACACACCCTTAAAGTGTTCAGTTTTCTACCCCAGCTTTCAAAGTCCATAGATACAGTCTAGGTTCTTCTTGCTTGTATAATTTGTTCCCAGATCTAAACATTTGAAGGACTAAAAGTAAACTGGAAGGTGGGTAGCATCCATGTCCATCTCATTGAAAGAGTCAAAAATGTCCAGGATGGGAGAATCAGCTGAGGTGGGGGGGGGGGGGGGGAAGAAGCCCTGATGTCACTTGCGCTGAGGACAGACGCAGATAAAGACAACTGCAAACTTAACAGTAAACACTGTTTCCCCCAAAGTCATGCAACAGCTATAAAAAGCTACAAAGACACTGTTTCACTGAATACTGTTTTCTTGATGATGCACCAGACATGCTGTGCTGTATCCCTCTGTTACTGGAGATTCCTAATTTCTGAGCTGCCTTTACCTCATAACAGCACCTAGTCAATCCCTAGTTTATCCCAGCTTCTAATCTTGTCTCGTAAATAATAACCAATCCAGAACTGACCCCCATTTTCCTTATGTATTCCTCAGAATCATTCAGTAGGAACCCAAAAGATGCTTCCTTCTTCCATATTGGTTCCCTCCTCTCATGGTTCTTCTGGACTCCCCTCCCTTATGATGAGTAAATAAATGTGACTCTTTCAGACTATAGACTTGTCCTTGGTGGTCTCTGACATGTTAAGCTTTAAATGTCACTCTCACCTTGAGAGGGCTTCCCCAAAATGAAAATTTGGCCTACTTAAATTAAGTTCAAGCCTAGCCCACTTCCAGATTTCTTGCTTTGAGAATGAAGGCCCCCTTCCTGGCTCAGCCTACGTAAGGTGCTGGTAACAGATTGATATGATGCCATAGCATGAGCTAAAAACCCAGTAATAGAACAATATTGGGGGCTTGACATGCCAAGGTCAGTACTAAACATGGTGGTAAAAGGGATTCAGACATAATGAGCAGCCAGACAGTGAATCCAGAAGGAGGTGAGCAGTGAAAGAAGTGAGGGACATTAATTGGTTTAAAAAATATTTTAAGCAAGTGTTTGAGTTGAGGGACAAGAGCAAGCTATTCTGGGTAGAGCAGACTGACTTGTGTAAAAGGGTGGAAGGCAGAATGAATGAGTCATGTTGGAACAATAGCCCTTCTCTTGAAACTGGAGAAACAAGGAATGAGAAAGCTTGCATTTGTTGATCTTTCTTCTTGGTGAAGTATATGGTTTGAGGACTGGGGAAAGGCTGGTTAGGGTTTAAGAAGGTACAGCTGATGGCCATCATAGTAAGATAAATCTAGTCTGGAAAGGAGGAGGAATGAAAATGTCTAGCAGTACCCAGGACAGAGTGGTAACCACTTGGCTGCTTCTTTTGAAGGCACTTATTACCTGTAGGGAAGGTGCTTTCAACTTCTTACCTGGACCACTCAGAGCAAGGAGCTATTACTTCCTGCTTGATTCTGGTCTTACATTAAGAAAAAGTGAAGACAGTGTCCCTCCTTAGAAGGGATCTCAGGACAAATATTACAAACCAGGTCAGTACTGCCCTCAAAAGAGAGATGACAGGTGAGTTCTGTCCTAGTTACCCTGAAGACCTGTGCTGTTTCCCAGTGAGGCTATTTAGGATAGAGTCCACATTCTTCCTGTTTGTGGACCATTAAATCTTGTCTTTTTTTCTGATCATCACCAACAAGTGCTAAGGAATGCCTGCATTGCATCATCATTTTGGCTGAAACCAAAGCCTTAATTCTGATGCTTCTGTAGTAAACTACCACCTTTCTTATCTTGGGCAACTTCATTGAAGTTGGTTAACTGCTTAGGTGGTAACTCTTCCTCTTCTGAGTCTTTTTAAAAAAATGTTTATTTATTTTTGGGAGAAAGTGCAAATGGGAGAGGGGCAGAGAGAGGGACAGAAGATCTGAAACGGGCTCTGTGCTGTCAGCAGTGAGCCTGATGCAGGGCCTGAACTCACGAGCTGTGAGATCATGACCTGAGCCAAAGTTGGATGCTCAACTGACTGAGCCACCCAGGCACCCTCCTGAGTCTTTTATTCCCTATTTGGATGTGATGCATGTTGCATTTTTAACTCTGACTTTAAAAATAACATTAAGTATGGCAAATTTGCTTTGGTTTGGAAGAATATTTGTTCAGCAACCATTTGTTGAGCACAACTATGTGCCAGAAAATGTCAAATGATGTTTTGAATAATTGAGTCACTTTGTTCAAATCAAAATGGTGAACTACTTACCAGATATGTTCTTTAGAAAGAGCTGTCAAAGGAGTAGTTGAGAGATTACACCTTGAAAAGAAAAACTTCATTAATTCCATCCAATTGTTAAGTAAAATCACTGTATTTTAGTGAAAGGTGTAGCTTGAGGTAGACTTTCAAGTTATAGCTTTAATGAACAAGTAGCAACTTAGTACCAGGCTCTGTTCTAAGCACCTTACAAATATTAACTCATTAATCCTCATGATAGCGCTATGGGGTGGATACTGTTTTCACGCCCATAAAATAGATGAAGAAACTGAGTCACATAGAGGTTGAGTACCTTGCCCAAAGTTAACAAGGCTATTAAGTCGTGATGTTGGGATTTGAATATGGGCATTGTGTTTCCTTAGTCTGTGCTACCTGTACTGAGTGGCAGATTGGTTCTTTTTGAGGGATCTGTAAGGTCAATTTGCCCAAGTGGACGGATATATATATAAATATAATTTAATTATATATAAATATAATTTATTTTTTATTTTTGGTTTTTTCTTTTTTTAAATTTTGCAATTGATGTTCTTATCAAACTCCTTTATCCCTGTATAAAGATTTTTCTACCCAACTGTAATTCAGCTTATGACAAATTCTGAATTAATGGTATTTATTCTTTTAGTTTTGTTATTTTTTGCTAGGTTTTCCAGTACTCATTCTGTGCCAGACAGTTGTCTCCAGGTCTCATTGTTTCAGTTTCATGAGCACACGTTTCCATTACTCCCTCAACAGCAGATTCCTCCAGACCCCATGTGGGATGATTTTATCTTGCTTCAGTCTATTGGTGACTGAGTCTCCAAAGTTGAGGGAAAAACCTTTCTTGAAGTATATCACTCTGCACTTTGCACAGTGACCAAAAATTGTGTCACATACAACAAAATATATGTGCTCTCAGGGCACCGAGCAGAGGGATTGAAATAAATCAGTCAACAGTCACATGTTCCTCCTTCCACTTGGAAGGTAAATGCTTGTAATCCTATGTCTCCTCAGTTTAAAACCAGGAGCACCAAAGTAATAAAGGGGCTGAAGGACCTTCTTGGTCTTGGTCTAATGATTTGTGTGATTGTTTGGCCTTGAGAACATGTGATTTTTATGTGTTTTTTTTATAAGCTTTATTGAGACATGGTGACATAAAGTAACCTGCACATATTTAAAATGTACAATGTGATAAATTTTGTGATAAGTTCTGAAACATGCATACATCTGTGAAACCATCACCATAATCAAGATAATGAAGGTATCCATTACCTCCAGAAGTTTCTTCCCAGTCTTCATTCCTCCCTTCTGGCATTCTCAGCCAGCCCCCAAGCCAGTCTGCTTTCTATCACGATGTGATAGAAATGGTAATTTGCACTTCTCAGAGTTTTATGTAAATGGAATCACACAGTATGCAGTCTCTATTGTTTGGCTCCTTTTATTCAGCATATTTAATTTTTTGAGATTCATCCATGTATGTATCTGTTCACTGGTTTTTGTTCTATAGTGTGGACATTCCACAATTTGTTTATCTGTTCCCCTGTTGATGGACATTGGAGTTGTTTTTGGGTTTTAGCTACTATGAATAATGCTACTGTGAACACTGGTGAGCACATCTTTCTGTGGACATACACTTGTATTTCTCTTGGGTAAATAGCTAAGATTGGAATGACTACATCATACAGTATGTGTATATTTAACGTTTTAAGAAACTGCCAACACATTACCCAAAGTGGTTGCTGATGTGAATGTAAAATGTAGAGTCAGTGAGTTTCAATTGCTCCATATCCATGCCAATACTCAGTGCAGCCAGTATATTCAATTTTAGCCATTCTAGTTATGTGTGTAGTGAGTGGTATCTCACTGCGGCTTTAGTTTGTCTTCTTACTTTTAACTTGTATCCTATCTTAAGTGTTGTTTTTTAATGGACAGCATACAGTTCTTGCTTTTTAAAACCATATTTCTGTCTTTATTTGGTTTGTTTAGACTATTTATGTTTTAAATAGAATTCTTTATGTAACTCACCTAGTTAAAGTATACAATTTAATGGCTTTTATTATGTTCAGGGTTGTGCAGCTACCCCCATAATCTTATTTTCGAATGTTTTCATCACCCTGAAAGAAGCCCTGTATCCATTAGCAGTCAGTCTCACTCCACTTTCCTCCATGCCAGCCCTAAGCCAGCCCTAATCTACTTTCTGTCCCTGTATATTTGCCTATTCCAGGAATTTCCTTTAAGTAGATACCTATAATATGTGGTTTTTTGTGACTGGCTTCTTTCACTTAGCATAATGTTTTCAAGGTTCCTCCATGTTGTAGCATATAACAGTACTTCATTCATTTTTTGGCTGAGAAATAATTCCATTGTGTAGATATGCCACATTTCATCCATCAGTCGATGGGCTCTGGAGTGGTTTCTATGTTTTGGCTATCATGAATAATGCCATTATGAACATTCACATGTAAGTTTTTGGGTGGCTATGTTTTCATTTCTCTTGGTTATATACTTAGGAATGGAATTACTGGGTCATATGGTAACTCTCTGTTTACTATTTTGTGAAATTTCCAAAAAGTTTTTTTTCCCCCTAAAGCAGCTGCATCGTTTTACATTTCCAGCAGCAATGCATGAGGGTTCCAATTTTAACACATCCTTGCCAGCACTTGTTAGTGTCTGTCATGGGATGTCCTTCTCATTTATTTATGTCTTGTTTAATTTCTTTTAAAAAGGTTTTGGAGTTTTCAGAGTACAGATTTTATACTTCTTTTGTTAAATTTATTCCCAATTATTTTATTATTTTTTGAAGGTATTATAAATGGAATTAAAAAAATTTTTTATTAAAAAATTTTAAATGTTTATTTATTTCTGAGAGAGAGAGAGAGAGATGGCAGAGAGAGAGGGAGACACAGACTCTGAAGCAGGCTCCAGGCTCTGAGCTGTCAGCACAGAGCACGATGCGGGGCTCGAACCCATGGACCGTGAGATCATGACCTGTGCCAAAGTCAGATGCTTAACCGACTGAGCCACCCAGGCACCCCATAAATGTAATTTTTATCTTAATTTCACTTCAGATTATTCATTGCTAGTGTGTGAAAATGCTCTTGATTTTAGCATGTTGGCCTTGTATTCTGCAGCCTTGCTGAAGTCATTTATTAGTTCTAATAATGTTTTAGTGAATTCCTTAGGATTTTCTGTATACATGATCATGTCCCTTGTATTTACAGATAGTTTTACTTCTTATTTTTCAGTCTGGATACTGTTTGTTTATTTTTCCAGCCTAATTGCCCTGGCTAGAACTTCTAGTAACAGTACTGAATAGAAATAGTAAGACTGTATATCTTGCCTTTTTCCTGATTTTAGGGGAAGCATTCAGTCTTTCACCATTAATTATGATGTTAGCTCTGGTTTTTTTGTAGTTGGTCTTTAATCATGTTGAGGAAGTTCTCTTCTATCCTGAGTTTATTGATTGTTTTATCATAAAAGACCCTGAGTAGCAAAAGCAATCTTGAAAAACAAAAGTAAGGCTGGAGGCATCACAGTTCTGGACTTCAAGTTATATTAGGAAGTTGTAATAATCAGAACAGTATGGTAGTGGCACAAAAATAGACACAGAGATCAATAAGACAGAATAGAAATCCCGGAGTGAACCACAACTGTTTGATTAATTAATATTCAGCAAAGCAGGTTAAGCTCAGTCGGTTAAGAGTCCAGGTTTAGCTCAGGTCATGATCTCATGGTTTGTGAGTTTGAGCTCCGTGTCAGGCTCTGTGCTGTTGCTCAAAACCTGGAGCCTGCTTCAGATTCTATGTCTCCCTCTCCTCTCTCTCTGCCCCTTCCCTGCTCTCTCTCTCTCTCTCTCTCTCTCTCTCTCATAAATAAACAAACATTAAAAAAATTTAAAAAAAGAATATCCAATGGAGAAAACACAGTCTTTTCAACAAATGGTGTTGGGAAAACTGACAACATGCAAAAGAACGAAACTGGACTACTTTATTACACCATACATAAAAACAAATTCAAAATAGATTAAAGACCTAAATGTGAGACCTGAAACCATAAAAATCCTAGAAAAGAGCACAGGCAGTAAACTCTTTGACATCTGCTGTAGCAACTTCTTTCTAGATATGTCTCACAAGGCAAGGGAAACAAAGCAAAAATAAACTATTGCAATTACATCAAAACCAAGATCTTTTGCACAGCCAGGAAATAATTAACAAACCTAAAAGGCAACCTACTGAGTGGGAAAAGATATTTTTATTTATTTTTTATTTATTTATTTTTCAATATATGAAATTTATTGTCAAATTGGTTTCCATACAACACCCAGTGCTCATCCCAAAAGGTGCCCTTCTCAATACCCATCACCCACCCTTCCCTCCCTCCCACCCCCCATCAACCCTCAGTTTGTTCTCAGTTTTTAACAGTCTCCTATGTTTTGGCTCTCTCCCACTCTAACCTCTTTTTTTTTTTCCTTCCCCTCCCCCATGGGTTTCTGTTAAGTTTCTCAGGATCCACATAAAAGTAAAACCATATGGTATCTGTCTTTCTCTGTATGGCTTATTTCACTTAGCATCACACTCTCCAGTTCCATCACATTGCTACAAAAGGCCATATTTCATTCTTTCTCATTACCACGTAGTATTCCATTGTGTATATAAACCACAATTTCTTTATCCATTCATCAGTTGATGGACATTTAGGCTCTTTCCATAATTTGGCTATTGTTGAGAGTGCTGCTATGAACATTGGGGTACAGGTGCCCCTATGCATGAGTACTCCTGTATCCCTTGGGTAAATTCCTAGCAGTGCTATTGCTGGGTCGTAGGGTAGGTCTATTTTTAATTTTTTGAGGAACCTCCACACTGCTTTCCAGAGCAGTTGCACCAATTTGCATTCCCACCAACAGTGCAAGAGGGTTCCTGTTTCTCCACATCCTCTCCAGCATCTATAGTCTCCTGATTTGTTCATTTTGGCCACTCTGACTGGCGTGAGGTGATATCTGAGTGTGGTATTGATTTGTATGTCCCTGATGAGGAGCGACGTTGAGCATCTTTTCATGTGCCTGTTGGCCATCCGGATGTCTTCTTTAGAGAAGTGTCTATTCATGTTTTCTGCCCATTTCTTCACTGGGTTATTTGTTTTTCGGGTGTGGAGTTTGGTGAGCTCTTTATAGATTTTGGATACTAGCCCTTTGTCCGATATGTCATTTGCAAATATCTTTTCCCATTCCGTTGGTTGCCTTTTAGTTTTGTTGGTTGTTTCCTTTGCTGTGCAGAAGCTTTTTATCTTCATAAGGTCCCAGTAATTCATTTTTGCTTTTAATTCCCTTGCCTTTGGGGATGTGTCAAGTAAGATATTGCTACGGCTGAGGTCAGAGAGGTCTTTTCCTGCTTTCTCCTCTAGGGTTTTGATGGTTTCCTGTCTCACATTCAGGTCCTTTATCCATTTTGAGTTTATTTTTGTGAATGGTGTGAGAAAGTGGTCTAGTTTCAACCTTCTGCATGTTGCTGTCCAGTTCTCCCAGCACCATTTGTTAAAGAGACTGTCTTTTTTCCATTGGATGTTCTTTCCTGCTTTGTCAAAGAGGAGTTGGCCATACATTTGTGGGTCTAGTTCTGGGGTTTCTATTCTATTCCATTGGTCTATGTGTCTGTTTTTGTGCCAATACCATGCTGTCTTGATGATTACAGCTTTGTAGTGGAGGCTAAAGTCTGGGATTGTGATGCCTCCTGCTTTGGTCTTCTTCTTCAAAATTACTTTGGCTATTCGGGGCCTTTTGTGGTTCCATATGAATTTTAGGATTGCTTGTTCTAGTTTTGAGAAGAATGCTGGTGCAATTTTGATTGGGATTGCATTGAATGTGTAGATAGCTTTGGGTAGTATTGACATTTTGACAATATTTATTCTTCCAATCCATGAGCAGGGAATGTCTTTCCATTTCTTTAAATCTTCTTCAATTTCCTTCATAAGCTTTCTATAGTTTTCAGCATACAGATCTTTTACATCTTTGGTTAGATTTATTCCTAGGTATTTTATGCTTCTTGGTGCAATTGTGAATGGGATCAGTTTCTTTATTTGTCTTTCTGTTGCTTCATTGTTAGTGTATAAGAATGCAACTGATTTCTGCACATTGATTTTGTATCCTGCAACTTTGCTGAATTCATGTATCAGTTCTAGCAGACTTTTGGTGGAGTCTATCGGATTTTCCATGTATAATATCATGTCATCTGCAAAAAGCGAAAGCTTGACTTCATCTTTGCCAATTTTGATGCCTTTGATTTCCTTTTGTTGTCTGATTGCTGATGCTAGAACTTCCAACACTATATTAAACAACAGTGGTGAGAGTGGGCATCCCTGTCGTGTTCCTGATCGGAAAAGATATTTTTAAATGAAATATCTGATAAAGGGTTAGCATACAAAATATATAAAGAACTTATAAAACTCAAAACCCAAATAACAAATAACCAGATTAAAAAATGGGCAGAAGACATGAATAGACATTTCTCCAGAGAAGACATCCAGATGGTCAGCAGACACAGTGAAAAGATGCTCATCATCACTGATCATCAGGAAAATACAAATCAAAGCTATAATGTGAGGTCACCCACACCTCTCAGAATGGCTAAAATCAACACAAGAAGTGATAGGTGTTGGCGAGGATGTGGAGGAAAACGGACCCACACTGTTGGTGGGAATGAAATCTGAAGCAGCCACTGTGGAAAACAGTTGAAGATTCCTCAAAAAATTAAAAAAAGAAATACCATATGATCTAGTAATTCCAGTACTTGGTGTTTACCCAAAGAAAATGAAAATATTAATTCAAAAAGGTATGTGCACTCCTATGTTTATAGCAGCATTATTTACAATGGCCAAAATTTGGAAGCAACCCAACTATCCATCAATAGATGAATAGATAAAGAAGATGTGGCGTATATATACAAGGGAATATTACTCAGCCATAAAAAAGAATGAAACCTTGCCATTTGCAATGACATAGATGGACCTGGAGAGTGTTAAGTGGATTAGTCAGAGAAACACAAATACCATATGATTTCACTCATATGGAATTTAAGAAACAAAACAAATGAGTAAAGTGTGGAAGGGAGAGAGAGAGGCAAACCAAGAAACAAACTCTTAGCCATAGAGAACAAAGTGCTGGTTACCAGAGGCGGGGGGGGATGGGTGATATAAGTGATGGGGATTAAGGAGTACACTTGTTGTGATGGGCACTGGGTGTTGTATGGAAATGTTGAACCACTGTATTGTACACCTGAAACTAATATAACACTATTTTTTAACTGGAATTAAAATAAAAGCTTTAAAAAAAGAGAAAATCGTGTGTCAGCCTCTGCCCTAGGAATGAGCTGGGGTGAGGGTGATCCAGGCCTAGTGTTCTTGGCGTGCTGCACCTGGAGTAGAGTTTCTGCCGTACAAGTGGGAGGTGGGTAAGGGAAGGGAGATTTGGTCTTTTTGGCTGTGCCTGATTGGAATACAACTTCTTCAGTGCCAGTGGGTGTGATGAGAAACAGCAGTTATCTCCCGCTCCTGGGGTGAAACAGTAGCCCCAGACTGGGAGTGGTGAGGGGAAGGAGCCCCCCACCCCCCCATCTTCCTGGCTACCCAGGGTAGAGCCTGTATAACACAGAGCTTGGGGAAGGGTGGTAAGGAAGCAAGTACTAGCTCAAATGCATCTACTCTCACTGTTCTTGCTGAGATTTAATACATTTTCTTCAATGTACGCTTCTCCATTTGCTGCATGCTCTTAGGACAATTTCCAGAGATTTTAAATGATTGCTTTTAAAAATAATTTTTACCAGTTAAGTTGTTGCTTTGCTGGGGAGAAAGTGGGCCATGCTCCTTACTCTGCCATTCTGTAGGTCTCAATGATTACAACTTCTAGTTAAAAAGTTATATGGAAATAATTTCAAAGTTACAAAAAATTTGCAAAAAAAAATAGTACAAAGGACACCCTTATACCCTTTACCCAGATTCACTTATCGTTAACATTTTACTCCATTTGCATATTATCCATTTGCATGCTCTTGTGTGCATATGCATATGTCTACATATTTTCTGAGCCACTTGAGGGTAAAACACATACATCATGGCCATTTACCCTAACTGAGTGTGCATGTCTTAGGAATAAGATACTCTTACATAATCCTAGGATAGTTACCAATTTCACTAAACTTAATATTGATTCTGTAACCTACCATAGGAATTCTAATCTTCTATTTTTATCTCATGGTTTCTGCCTCTGGTTTTGTATGTGTTTTGTATTGTAGATAATATTAATACAGCGGCACATACATGGGAGTCCATACTTGAATGTTTTCCTACTGCTAGGCCTGTACAATAAAAGGATTTGTGGAGCAACTAATCCAGAGTTTGATAAAGTGCTTTTATCATATTTATTGGCTCAGCTGATCCTACTACCACCTGTGACATAAGCAAGATATATTTCCCCACCCATATCAAATATGAAGAAACACTGAGGAATTCACTAAAGATCTAAAGCTTTGCAATTGTTAGACCTGGGCCTCAACATCAAGATTTCTGACCCCAGAGTCCATACTCTTTCTGCACCAAATGACATTGCTGAATAAACTCTTAGCATCTACATGTGACTTTTCTGCTTAAGAATTCTAAAGCAATTTAAGGTCATATGACTCTAAAACCTGTGCCAGATGCTTCCAGCATATAAAGACATTGTGGCTCAGTGAGGTTAAGTGACTGTCATTCCCTACTCACCTCCCACCCTAAGCAAAGTAGGGAAAAGGAAATCTTACTGCCATATCCCTTCCTTCCCTCAAAATGACCCCCAGATAGCCTCAGAAATGTTTGACTTGATTGCATAGCAACAACGTTTATATGGCACTTTACTGACTAGAAAGCATTTTAATACATTCTTTCATTTTAGAGCCAGGATAACCCTGTGAAAGCAGAACCCCAGGGTGATGTGTATGTATCTTCAAGTCTGAGCAGTGCTTCCTCTGGGGCACTGGCCCTTTGCCTCTACTCAACCCTGGCTCTCATTGTCCCCTCACCAAATTATCTGGCCACGTCCATGAATTCTTGTCACAGCCAGTGCCAGAGAGTCCTTTGAAACCAGACAATTTCTCTTTAGTTGAAGGTGGCAGTCTTTAGAGTGGGATATAGGAGATAATCTACTAGGAGTGGGAAGGAAATAATTATAGGTTTTTTTTTTTTGCCATTTTCTCTAGCTGTTCTTTCATTCTCTGTATCTTCCTTCTTTCTCTTTCTTTCTTTCTTTCTTTCTTTCTTTCTTTCTTTCTTTCTTTCCTTTTTAAAACATTTTTAATGTTTATTTATTGTTGAGAGAGAGAGCACGAGCAGGGGAGGGGCAGAGAGAGAGAGGGAGACACAGAATCTGAAGCAGGCTCCAGGCTCTGAGCTGTCAGCATAGAGCCCGATGTGGGGTTTGAACTCACAGTCAGATCATGACCTGAGCCAAAGTCGGACGCCTAACTGACTGAGCCACCCATGCTCCCCTCTTCTTTATTTATTTAAAGTTTATTTACTTATTCTGAGACACAGAGAGTGCACAGGAGGGGCAGAGAGAGGGGGAGAGAGAGAGAATCCCAAGCAGGCTGTGGGGCTTGAACCCACAAATGGTGAAATCATGACCTGAGCCAAAACCAAGAGTCGGATGCTTAACTGACTGAGCCACCCAGGTGCCCCTCTCTGTATCTTCTTTTTTAGCAGCTTTATTAAAATATAAATCACATTCTCTCAACCCCCCTATTTAAAGTATATGATTCAGTGGTTTTAAGTATATCCACACTGATTGCAAAACATTTGTGTCCTATCAAAAAAGAAACCCCATGCCCTTTAGCTGCCACTCACTGCTCGTTGTCCCCAGCCCCCTAGCGCCAGGCAACCCCTAATGTGCTTTCCATCTCTATAGATTTGCCCAGTCTAGACCTCTCTTATAGATGGAACCACACAATATGTGATCTTTTGTATCTCGTTTCTTTTGTTCAGCATACTATTTTCAAGGTTCATCCATGTCATAGTATATAACAGAACCTCACTCATTTCTATTGCCCAACAATATTCCATTGTGTGACCATACCACGTTTCATTTACCCAGTCACCAGTTGATGGACATTAGGGTTGTTTCTACTCTTTTTGCTATTATGAATAATGGTGCTATGAACACTTGTGCACAAGTGTTTTGGTGGACATATGTTTTCATTTCTCTTGGAGATTACTGTGTTCGTTGGTTAGCATAAATGTTGTTTTCAACTCTGAGAGAAAAAAGAGAAAAGAAATGTGGCTCTTGGCAGGTTGGCAGGAAATAAAAGTTTTATGTGTTTTTTTGGCTCTCCATGTTATCCTTCTCACTCAGCCCTATTGTGTTTAGCTCTTTACCCGTCTTCCTGCCTGCCTCTTACTCCTGTGAAGGATGCTGGGAGGTGAAAGGAAACATTTATGTAGTAATGTTGAAATACCAAGTACTTCACATTTAACTTTATAACAACCCCTTATGAGGTCATTGCTGTTGAACCCATTTAAAGATGAGGAAACTAAGGCTCTGAGACTGTGTGATGTGTTCAGAATCACCCAACAGTTAAGAAGCAGAAGTGAAATGTGCTCACCTCTACTTGATTCCGAAGCCCTTGCTCTTCCCATATACTCTGTCCCAGATGAGGTATTTATTGAGGTTCAGAGGATAGCCCTTGCCTGTCACTGGAAACACCAAGGTGGATGTATGGAGTGAGAAAAAAAAGGGAAGAGGATGCCAAGATTTTGATGAGACTACATAAGTGGGGTATGTGAGAGGTGGAATGGGATGGTAGGTAGATAAAAAGTACAAGCCGTGGGGAGGGGGTGCCTGGGTGGCTCAGTCAGTTGAGCGTCTGACAGCGCAGAGCCTTCTTTGGATTCCCTCTCTCTCTGCCCCTCCCTTGCTTGTGTGTGTCTTCTCTCTCTCTCTCTCTCTCTCTCTCTCTCTCACTCTCACTCTCAGAAATGAACATTAAAAAACCCCCACAAAATTAGAAGCTGGTTTTGGGAAGGAAGATGTTGGTGAGTGCTCAGTTTGAGATGTGTGGAATTTGAGAGCGTCATTCATCAGCAGATGCTTCAGTGGCTTGTCTGTGCCAGGTGCATTGCAGGACACTGGAGAGACACTGAAGAGTACCACAGCCATGGTTCCTGCCCTAATGGAGCTTGTGGGCTTAGTAGGGCAGACAGACAAAAACCATAATAATCAAGTGTAATGGGTATCGCCATAGAAGAGAGGAGAGGGATTTAATTGAGGCCTCTGCAGAAAGTGATTCTATAAGGCTCTGAGATGAGAAGAATTTCAAAATGGCTATAGCCTAAGACATAAATTGGGGAATGACATGGAATTACCGGAGATTCACAGGAGATAAAGAGTTTTAGTCGACATTCATAGGAAAGTTGAGAGTTGATAATGTCGTTTCACTCCACTTTCCTCCTTCCTACCTGGTGAGTTCTCCTCCACTATCCCTTTGTCTAGGCAGCTCCTGCCCATCTTTATCATCATCTTTCAGAAAAGCCGTGACCCCCGTTCCATGTCCCCACAGTTTCCTGGGCCTACTTATCAATCACAGTCTCTTCTATTAATTGCAAACACCCTAAGAGGATGTGTTCATTAGCCCGAGTAGCCCCTCAGTGCCTGACACATAGTAGGATGTATGCGTGGATGGATTAAACAGAAAGGACCACATCTTGAGAAAGATCTGTATCTTGTACAAATAGGAGGAGGCTTTATCACGTCACAGAAAAGGAGCTTGGTTGCCAGTGTTTTGGTTGTGACAATTGGCTGCAGGTGGTGTGGTTACTGGCATGTGGTAGAGGCCAAGGGTGCTGCTAAACATCCGACGGTGCACAAGACAGCCCCCAACAACAAAGAGTCAGTAGTGTGGAGGTTGAGAATCCCTGGTCTAATCTAAATCTAGTTTTGTGCTGTTTTACCTAGAAGAGTGATCTCAAAGTGTGCACTCCAGGTAGTTGTGGCATCACCTGGGAACTCTTAGAAAGGCAAATTCTAGGGTCCCACCCCAAAGCCACTGAAGGAGAAACTCTGGGGTTGAGACCCAGCTCTGTTTGAATAAGTTCTCCAGGGGATTCTGATGCAGGCTGAAATTGGAGAAGCACTCCTAAAGTTCAAAACCTGGTTGGTAACAGAGCCAGCACCAGAACCTCCAGAGAAGCCAGAGTAGGAGTGACCAAGGAGTAATGTTAGAACAGTCCCCAGGAAGTGAAGATTTCCAGAGTGAAGTGGTCACTGCTATTAAATATCCCTGAAGAGTTGATAAATATGAGAACTGGCAAAGGGAGGCAAGGCTGCTGCTCAGAGTTAAGACTCCTGAAATGGAGGGAGGTGAGGATAATGTCGTTAAGTGGTAGCCTGGAGTCGAAGGGGTGGGGACCTGAAAGCTTTTAGTTTGCAGTCATCTTTGCAAAATGACAGCTTTTTGAAATTTATATTTCAGGTTAGGCTTGTGGGAATAACTTGCAGGTACTCTCATCCCTCTTAACACAGCGGCTCTTATTCTTTGTGTGATTTCTTTCAGGCTTTGTCTATGTATGTAACTATTTTTACAGTGGAGCATTCTGCTGTCACAGTAAATAAAAAGGCGTTTTCAAAGGTTATGCCAGAGCAATAGGCAGTGTTTTGCTATGGCAGCAAAGGTAAACTTGATCTCATTGTCAGTTTGTTCGGCTTGGGGGCAGGGTGGTTTGGCAGAATTTGATGTTCTAGGAAAAGCCAGCCTGGTGCACTGAGGCTAATTTTGGAGATCTGGGAAGAAAACAACAGAAAACCCAATTTCACGACAGAAATTTTTCTTAAGCCTCAGTAAGGAAGCTGAGAATATAGATAGGTAACTGGGAGAAAGGTCTCCCTTAGGACACTAGCTCACATGATATATAGCAGGTACACAGAGTGCTATTTCAGAGCCATCCTGTGGATTTTCTATTTTATTTGGATTCATAGTTGGATTGACTAGTTTTTTCAAGAAGCTTTTTCTTGAGTGGGGGTAGAGGAGAAAAGGATTTTACATCCTTATCTATTTTGGGGGAAGGAGAGTTAGAACAGGTGCTGGGGTTAGAGATTTGTTTCCCTAACAAATTGAGTATCTTAGGGAAATCCTCCCTAACATTGGATTAATTTTTGTTTTAAAAAGCAGTTATTTTGCCTAGAGGATTTTTCCCCCTTCGTTTAAAAAAAAAGACTTAATGATTATATGTGTGTCAGGCACAGGGCAATGAATCTTTGAGCACACTTTACGAGTCAGATAAATTAATGGAGGTATCCTTAGTTTATAGATGAGGAAACTGAAGTTCAAAGAAGTGAAATGAATGGTCAGAGTCAGACAACAAATAAGTGTCAGAGTTAGAATTCTAAATCCTAGTATGTTTTTCTTCAAGTGTACTGTAATTTCCACAGTAATAGTTGCCCTAGTGATCAGTTTCTTAGAGGTACCTGAGATGCTTTCGTAGCTCTCCTTTATTAGACTAAAATCAGTACCCAAGGTTGTATATCAGGACCATGGGGAAGGGGGAGACTTTTTCAAAATATGTGTCTAGACTGGCCCCAGAGAGGATCTACTGAAGGGAAACTAAAAAAAAAAATGAAAGAAAGAAAGAAAGGAAAGGAGGGAAAGAAAAGAAAGAAAGAAAAAAAGAAAGGAAGAAAGGAAAGAAAGAAAGAAAGAAAGAAAGAAAGAAAGAAAGAAAGAAAGAAAGAAAGAAAGAAACAAACAAACAAACCAGAAGAAGAACCACCTCCCCCAAATTTCCTCCTAGTGCCTTTTCTTTCCCAGGAGCCAGGCCATACAAAGGCTGATTTTAGAGTGTGGAGCAGGTGGTGGGCAGGGCTGGGCCAGCCAGCAGCAAGCCGATTGAGCTGTAATGGTGACAGCTGCTCCTCTACAGTTGCCCATAACTAGCTGATCTCAATCACCTGGAAGAGGGATAGGGCGCTGTGGCCATGGGCAACTGGTGTCAAGCTTCCGGGGCTCATATTTTATCTCTGTTGTAGACCAATGGTGAGACCTTGGGTAAGCTGATCCTTTAAATTCCCCAGGAGACACAGTAAAGTAGTGGTTAAGTGTAGAAACTTTGAGATCTGAGGAAGTGGGTTTAAGTTCCAGCTCCGCTACTTGTACCAACTGTACACCCAGGCTCAACTTCATGGGCATATATGTGACCTGTGCAGTCCTTCAGAGCCAGGCAGTTGAAAGGGCCTTGCACTTGGTTTAATTCTCTGTTGCTGTGTTGAAATTCTTAATTTTTGAACAAGGGACCCTACATTTGCATTTTGCACTGGGCCCTGCAAATTGTGCAGCTTGCCCTGTGTTACTGAACTGTTCTGAGTTAGTTTCCCCAACTGTTAAATGGAGATTGTTCTGAGGTTTATGCAGAAGACACATGTGAGGCATTTACTTGTAGGTGTAGAGTATGTGACTGGTTGATGTTAGCCATCCTTAACGAGGCAATGGGCCTCAGTTTCTTCATCTGTAAAATGAAAGTGCCAGATTAGAGTACGTCTTCAATTTCCTTTACAATATATAGTATACCTATAACATTCCCAGTAAGAAAGCACTTCGAAAAACATAGTGGCTGCTATTTAAATGTAAGGGTTCTTTTCCTTTCCTTATGGTCCAGATTAAAAAAAAAAACACATTCACATTCATTTTCTCTGCTTAGAGCCTCTACCTGCCAGTCTTAAAATCTCCTTTGAAAATTCCTACATAATGATTTTAACTCCTATTTAATATATTTTAAATCTGCCTTGTCAGTGATAAGATGAATATGGTCTGAAGATCTAATGTATAACATGGTGACTGTAGTTTATAACACCGTATTATATAATTGAAATTTGCTGAGAGTGTAGAACTTAAGTATTCTCACTAAAAAAGAAAGATAAATATGTGAGATGATGGATGTATTAATGAACTACATGGGCAGAATCCTTTCACGATGTATTCTTAAATCACCATAATGTATACCTTAAAGATCTTGCAACGTGGGGTACCTGGGTGGCTCAGTTGGTTAAGCATCCGAATCTTGGTTTTGGCTCAGGTCATGATCTCACAGTTCGTGAGTTTGAGCCCCGAGTCAGGTTCTGCGCTGACACTGTGGAGCCTGCTTGGGATTTTCTCTCTCTCCTTCTCTCTCTGCCCCTCCCTTGCTTGTTCTCTCTCTCTCTCTCTCTCTCTCTCTCTCTCTCTCTCTCTCAAAATAAACTTAAAAAATTTTAAAGATCTTACAACCATTATTTGTCAGTTATACCTCAATAAAACTGAAAAAAATAAAGAATGTGTCCTTTATTTAGTGAGTAAAATATGTTAAGTAGGGAGGTTTGAACTGTAGACTCCCAAAAAGGTAGACATGTTTTTCAACAAATGTGAGAGATAAAGGTAGGAGCAAGGTATCTGTGGAAACATGGTGGGTGGGGATGAGGAGGAGGTCCTGGAGGGTACAGCAAGATTAAAGGAGTGTTTGTGGTTTTGTTTTAAATGGGAGAGTTGGACCACATGCATCACTGGACATAAAGGGGGTCCCATGGAGACATTTGAAGCACAGGCCCCACAAAGGCAAGGAAGATCATTGCTGAAACGCAAGTTAGAGGGCCAATTTTGGAGAAGATGGGTGGTACTTCATTCTCTGAGATGAGCAAAAATAGGTTGAAGATAGTATGAATTTTTTCTTCTTATATACTGAAATACCTTAAAAGAAAAGAGGGCAGTATCTTTCCCACAGAGTACCAACTATTTATACAACCGTGTCATCTTTTTGTGTCCTTGTCATTTTTACCAAAAGACACATTTGTGTTCTTTTTTTTATTCAAGTATTTGTCTCTTCTAACACTCCCCCACCATGGGCCAAACACTTTTGGTGACTAGATTTTAGTCCTTCACTAATGTACCAGAGTTTATTTAGCTACTGATCAATTTTTCAAACATTTGGGAAGCAGATGGTTTATTTGAGAGAATGAACTTAAACACGATTTTCACACATTGCTTATTTCTGTGTACCACAGGGTAGTTCTGAAGCTTTTTACCTGCCTTGAGTTATTTCTGTTCATTCTTCAGAATCAACAAAATATAATTCACTTTTAGCTTATCTACTTGCTTGGCAGTATCTTCATACACTTAAAAAATTCCCTCTACCATTAGGCAAACCTTTAGGTGATTTTAAAATTTTAGCCTCTCTACTTGCTTTACCTCTTTTTTTTTTTAATTTATTTTTGGGACAGAGAGACACAGCAGGAACGGGGGAGGGGCAGAGAGAGAGGGAGACTCAGAATCGGAAACAGGCTCCAGGCTCCGAGCCATCAGCCCAGAGCCCGACGCGGGGCTCGAACTCACGGACCCCGAGATCGTGACCTGGCTGAAGTCGGACGCTTAACCAACTGCGCCACCCAGGCGCCCCCTGCTTTACCTCTTTAGCTGTGCTTTTCCTACCTTTTTTTGGTCCTATAATTCTTATTCTTTTATATTGAAACAACAATGCTTTGGGGCGCCTGGGTGGCGCAGTCGGTTAAGCGTCCGACTTCAGCCAGGTCACGATCTCGCACTCCGTGAGTTCGAGCCCCGCGTCAGGCTCTGGGCTGATGGCTCAGAGCCTGGAGCCTGTTTCCGATTCTGTGTCTCCCTCTCTCTCTGCCGCTCCCCCGTTCATGCTCTGTCTCTCTCTGTCCCAAAAATAAATAAACGTTGAAAAAAAAAAATTAAAAAAAAAAAAAAAAAGAAACAACAATGCTTTTATAAATACTAATTAGTCACCTTAAAGGTTTAGTACTGTCTTAATGTATGCGGGATTAAAGATATAAACATTCTTGTGATCACTGGGATACTGAATTAATTATATGCCTGTATGTGTCTTAGTTTTATATTACAGAATTAAAATAACGTTTTTATTGCTATAATTCACATATAACATTGTGTAAGTTTAAGGTGTACAACTTGTTGCTTTGATAATTTATTATATATTGCAATATGATTACCATCTTAGTGTTAGCCAGCACTTCTATCATAAAATAACATTTAAAATCTAATGCCACCTTTAGAATAACCAACAATAAATTCAGCCCATCCTTCAACTCTGTTAAAAGCTTTGTTTTTATATGATCTAGGATTTGGTGAAAAAAAAAATTAAAGTAGTCCAAAATGCTTTTTTAAAGTACATTTTAAATGGTATAAAATCATCAGAAAGTGTCCAAAAATTGTTTATCAATATATAAGCTTGTGATTGGAATTATTTATCACCAAATTTCTAAAAGCATTTTCACATAATGGCCAAGATATAATGGAGAACAATTTAGGAAACGTTGCCAAACAAATAGATAAAGGACAAAAAATAAACCTGAAATTAAAAAAAATATGAAAGAAACTGAAATGCTCAAAACATGCGCTAAAAGTCACAGAACTGTAGTGGTACACGGAAATGGCCAGTATATAAAATGCCAATGACTGAAAATGTGGATTTTTCTCTTATTTGTTGCTTTGACTTGATCACCTGGAGCCGACAGAGTACTGTATCCTTAAAGACTGGTATCGTTTGCCAGGAGAATAAACTGTGAATGTAGTGTTGAGTTTTATTATGAAGTTAATTGGTATGCAGTACTTTAATTGCTGATGAAGCTGAACATTTTTCAGTGTTCCTTTCTTGTTGGCATAAGATTTTTATACCTTTTGACCAGTTACCCGGAGGAAAGTAGTATTAACTATCAGGTTGTATCAGATTTTAATGATTCTCTGTCTTCTTTTTCCACCAGAATTGTATCTGCTTTTAAATCTACATTGTTTTCCTTTTGAACTTTGTACTTTTTAATGTACAAAAAGCTATGTTTTTATTTAGTGATATTTATCACCCATGGGTGATAATTTCTTTTGCTTTGGTAGTAATAAAATTCTCTCACACATTGAATGTAAAAGTATAAATGTACCATTCCATTTTCTTATAGTTTTTCATAATTAAAAAAGAAGCTTGAATCTTTGACTCATCTGGAATGAACTTTAATCATTTCCACAAAAGCATCTATTAAAAGTTCCTTTTCCAAATGATCCATCATTTCTCACACTATAATCCAAAGACACCGTGTGAATTCTTTTTCTGCTATCCATTTGCTCACATGGTTGAAGTTGCTTGAATCCTATTCTAATTTCTGATTTCAAAGCTAACTCATTTCTCTGTGAGCCTTATACACGTTTATCTACTTTTTAATCTGGAGATTCAAACCTAACCCGAAAAGAATGTAATACTACACCCTAACCCGAAAAGAATGATAAACCAAAAACTGCATCTTGAAATTGGATTGAAGGTCACCATGAGCATTTTATTTTGTTTTTCCATGCCTCAGCCACAGGGTCTCAGTCTTAGAAGATTTTTATTTTATTTATTTGTTTTTTAAATGAAGTTTTTAAGTGCACACAAAAGTCAAGTCTTTCAAGAGTCAGGGTTTATCTTTTTTTTAATGTTTATTTTTGAGAGAGAGAGAGAGCAAGCAGGGGAGGGCAGAGAGAGGGAGAGACAGAATCTGAAGTAGGATCCAGGCTCTGAGCTGTCAGCACAGAGCCTAACATAGGACTCGAACTCATGGATGGTGAAATCATGACCTGAGACAAAGTCAGATGCTCAACTGACAGAGCTACCCAGGCACCCACCCCACTTTTTTTTAGGGTTTAAATCTAAATATTACTAAATTAATTCCTTTCTATTACTAGCAGCCAGAGAGAAGTAGCTGTTGAACTTTTGAGAGACTAGCAAATGCACAGAGAGAAGAATGTATTTGGACTACAGTTAATTGTGTTAAAGCTAAATGTGAAGCTGAAACGAACATCATAAACCCTCTCAAGATTAAATTCACCAAACTCTCTGTGGCGTCATTAAGGAAATTAGCTGAAGTCCTTGGGTCCAATGCTCTTTGCCTCTCAGTCTGAAGGCTTTGTAGATGCTCCTATTCTAACTGGAGCTGGTGGGCCAAGCATGTGAGGGATTCTGGGAGAATTATCCTGACTGTGGTGGCAGTTCCTCTTCACTTTGACTGCCATTGTCACCCATGCTCATTTCTTTCTCTCTTTTGGTTCTCCTGATTTTGAGCTGTTTTTCTTTCAGAGTGGCAACAGAAACAAAACATTGTTTTTAAGGCAGGCGACATTTAGGAACAAAGTAAGTTGGAAGTTTAAAGAATAAATGTAAAAATCCCTTTAAATGTTTTCAAGGGCCACAGATAGCCTAAATGTATAGGCGTCCCCTGCCCCTGTTGGGAAACTTTTAATGTCTACTTACAAGATTTCTTTTTATATTCTAACAAATAGCATCGTATTAAACAGGATGGTGGAGCTTTTTTTCCTACCAGGGGCCACTGACCCAATGAAAGAATTCAATTAAGGCTCATAAGTTAAAAAAAAAAAGAAAGCAACTTTTGTTTTTTTGTTTTTTATAAGTGAATTGTATGTTTATTTTTTTTCAATATAGGAAAATTATTGTCAAATTGGTTTCCATATAACACCCAGTGCTCATCCCAAAAGGTGCCCTCCTCAATACCATCACCCACCCTCCCCTCCCTCCCACCCCCCATCAACCCTCAGTTTGTTCTCAGTTTGTAAGAGTCTCTTATGCTTTGGCTCTCTCCCACTCTAACCTCTTTTTTTTTTCCTTCCCCTCCCCCATGGGTTTCTGTTAAGTTTCTCAGGATCCACATAAGAGTGAAACCATATGGTATCTGTCTTTCTCTGTATGGCTTATTTCACTTAGCATCACACTCTCCAGTTCCATCCATGTTGCTACAAAGGGCCATATTTCATTCTTTCTCATTGCCACGTGGTACTCCATTGTGTATATAAACCACAATTTCTTTATCCATTCATCAGTTGATGGACATTTAGGCTCTTTCCATAATTTGGCTATTGTTGAGAGTGCTGCTATGAACATTGGGGTACAAGTGCCCTTATGCATCAGTACTCCTGTATCCCTTGGGTAAATTCCTAGTAGTGCTATTGCTGGGTCATAGGGTAGGTCTATTTTTAATTTTCTGAGGAACCTCCACACTGTTTTCCAGAGCGGCTGCACCAGTTTGCATTCCCACCAACAGTGCAAGAGGGTTCCTGTTTCTCCACATCCTCTCCAGCATCTATAGTCTCCTGATTTGTTCATTTTGGCCACTCTGACTGGCGTGAGGTGATACCTGAGTGTGGTTTTGATTTGTATTTCCCTGATAAGGAGCGACGCTGAACATCTTTTCATGTGCCTGTTGGCCATCCGGATGTCTTCTTTAGAGAAGTGTCTATTCATGTTTTCTGCCCATTTCTTCACTGGGTTATTTGTTTTTCGGGTGTGGAGTTTGGTGAGCTCTTTATAGATTTTGGAGACTAGCCCTTTGTCTGATATGTCATTTGCGAATATCTTTTCCCATTCCGTTGGTTGCCTTTTAGTTTTGTTGGTTGTTTCCTTTGCTGTGCAGAAGCTTTTTATCTTCATAAGGTCCCAGTAATTCATTTTTGCTTTTAATTCCCTTGCCTTTGGGGATGTGTCGAGTAAGAGATTGCAACGGCTGAGGTCAGAGAGGTCTTTTCCTGCTTTCTCCTCTAGGGTTTTGATGGTTTCCTGTCTCACATTCAGGTCCTTTATCCATTTTGAGTTTATTTTTGTGACTGGTGTGAGAAAGTGGTCTAGTTTCAACCTTCTGCATGTTGCTGTCCAGTTCTCCCAGCACCATTTGTTAAAGAGACTGTCTTTTTTCCATTGGATGTTCTTTCCTGCTTTGTCAAAGAGGAGTTGGCCATACGTTTGTGGGTCTAGTTCTGGGGTTTCTATTCTACTCCATTGGTCTATGTGTCTGTTTTTGTGCCAATACCATGCTGTCTTGATGATTACAGCTTTGTAGTGGAGGCTAAAGTCTGGGATTGTGATGCCTCTCGCTTTGGTCTTTTTCAAAATTACTTTGGCTATTCGGGGCCTTTTGTGGTTCCATATGAATTTTAGAATTGCTTGTTCTAGTTTCGAGAAGAATGCTGGTGCAATTTTGATTGGGATTGCATTGAATGTGTAGATAGCTTTGGGTAGTATTGACATTTTGACAATATTTATTCTTCCAATCCATGAGCAGGGAATGTCTTTCTATTTCTTTATATCTTCTTCAATTACCTTCATAAGCTTTCTATAGTTTTCAGCATACAGATCTTTTACATCTTTGGTTAGATTTATTCCTAGGTATTTTATGCTTCTTGGTGCAATTGTGAATGGGATCAGTTTCTTTATTTGTCTTTCTGTTGCTTCATTGTTAGTGTATAAGAATGCAACTGATTTCTGTACATTGATTTTGTATCCTGCAACTTTGCTGAATTCCTGTATCAGTTCTAGCAGACTTTTGGTGGAGTCTATCGGATTTTCCATGTATAATATCATGTCGTCTGCAAAAAGCGAAACCTTGACTTCATCTTTGCCAATTTTGATGCCTTTGATTTCCTTTTGTTGTCTGATTGCTGATGCTAGAACTTCCAACACTATGTTAAACAACAGCAGTGAGAGTGGGCATCCCTGTCGTGTTCCTGATCTCAGGGAAAAAGCTCTCAGTTTTTCCCCATTGAGGATGATGTTAACTGTGGGCTTTTCATGAATGGCTTTTATGATCTTTAAGTATGTTCCTTCTATCCCGACTTTTTCAAGGGTTTTTATTAAGAAAGGGTGCTGGATTTTGTCAAAGGCCTTTTCTGCATCGATTGACAGGATCATATGGTTCTTATCTTTTCTTTTATTAATGTGATGTATCACGTTGATGGATTTGCGAATGTGGATCCAGCCCTGCATCCCAGGAATGAATCCCACTTGATCATGGTGAATCATTCTTTTTATATGCTGTTGAATTCGATTTGCTAGTATCTTGTTGAGAATTTTTGCATCCATATTCATCAGGGATATTGGCCTGTCGTTCTCTTTTTTTACTGGGTCTCTGTCTGGTTTAGGAATCAAAGTAATACTGGCTTCATAGAATGAGTCTGGAAGTTTTCCTTCTCTTTCTATTTCTTGGAATAGCTTGAGAAGGATAGGTATTATCTCTGCTTTAAACGTCTGGTAGAACTCCCCTGGGAAGCCATCTGGTCCTGGACTCTTATTTGTTGGGAGATTTTTGATGACTGATTCAATTTCTTTGCTGGTTATGGGTCTGTTCAAGCTTTCTATTTCCTCCTGATTGAGTTTTGGAAGAGTGTGGGTGTTTAGGAATTTGTCCATTTCTTCCAGGTTGTCCAGTCTGTTGGCATATAATTTTTCATAGTATTCCCTGATAATTGTTTGTATCTCTGAGGGATTGGTTGTAATAATTCCATTTTCATTCATGATTTTATCTATTTGGGTCATCTCCCTTTTCTTTTTGAGAAGCCTGGCTAAAGGTTTGTCAATTTTATTTTTTCAAAAACCCAAGTCTTGGTTTCGTTGATCTGCTCTACAGTTTTTTTAGATTCTATATTGTTTATTTCTGCTCTGATCTTTATTATTTCTCTTCTTCTTCTGGATTTAGGCTGTCTTTGCTGTTCTGCTTCTATTTCCTTTAGGTGTGCTGTTAGATTTTGTATTTGGGATTTTTCTTGTTTCTTGAGATAGGCCTGGATTGCAATGTATTTTCCTCTCAGGACTGCCTTCGCTGCATCCTAAAGCGTTTGGATTGTTGTATTTTCATTTGCATTTTCCATATTTTTTTAAGTTTCTTCTCTAATTGCCTGGTTGACCCATTCATTATTTAGTAGGGTGTTCTTTAACCTCCATGCTTTTGGAGGTTTTCCAGACTTTTTCCTGTGGTTGATTTCAAGCTTCATAGCACTGTGGTCTGCAAGTGTGCATGGTATGATCTCAATTCTTTTATACTTATGAAGGGCTATTTTGTGACCCAGTATGTGATCCATCTTGGAGAATGTTCCACGTGCACTCGAGAAGAGAGTATATTCTGTTGCTTTGGGATGCAGAGTTCTAAATAGATCTGTCAAGTCCATCTGATCCAATGTATCATTCAGGGCCCTTGTTTCTTTATTGACCGTGTGTCTAGATGATCTATCCATTTCTGTAAGTCAGTGTTAAAGTCCCCTGCAATTACCACATTCTTATCAATAAGGTTGCTTATGTTTGTGAGTAATTGTTTTATATATTTGGGGGCTCTGGTATTCAGCGCATAGACATTTATAATTGTTAGCTCTTCCTGATGGATAGACCCTGTAATTATTATATAATGCCCTTCTTCATCACTTGTTACAGCCTTTAATTTAAAGTGTAGTTTGTCTGATATAAGTATGGCTACTCCAGCTTTCTTTTGACTTCCAGTTGCATGGTAAATAGTTCTCCATCCCCTCACTCTCAATCTGAAGGTGTCCTCAGGTCTAAAATGAGTCTCTTGTAGACAGCAAATAGATGGGTCTTGTTTTTTTATCCATTCTGATATCCTGTGTCTTTTGGTTGGCACATTTAGTCCATTTACATTCAACTTTTTTTTTTTTTTTTTGGGACAGAGAGAGACAGAGCATGAACGGGGGAGGGGCAGAAAGAGAGGGAGACACAGAATCGGAAACAGGCTCCAGGCTCCGAGCCATCAGCCCGGAGCCTGATGCAGGGCTCGAACTCACGGACCGCGAGATCGTGACCTGGCTGAAGTTGGACGCTTAACCGACTGAGCCACCCAGGCGCCTCAGTCCATTTACATTCAGTGTTATTATACAAAGAGTTGGGTTTAGAGTCATTGTAATGTCCATAGGTTTCATGCTTGCAGTGATGTCTCTGGTACTTTGTCTCACAGGATCCCCCTTAGGATCTCTTGTAGGGCTGGTTTAGTGGTGACGAATTCCTTCAGTTTTTGCTTGGGAAGACCTTTATCTCTTCTTCTATTCTAAATGACACATTTGCTGGATAAAGGATTCTCGGCTGCATATTTTTTCTGTTCATCACATTGAAGATCTCCTGTCATTCCTTTCTGGCATGCCATGTTTCAGTAGAGAGATCTGTCACGAGTCTTATAGGTCTCCCTTTATATGTTAGAGCACGTTTATCCCTAGCTTCTTTCAGAATTCTCTCTTTAACCTTGTATTTTGCCAGTTTCACTATGGTATGTCGTGCAGAAGATCAATTCAAGTTACATCTGAAGGGAGTTCTCTGTGCCTCTTGGATTTCAATGCCTTTTTCCTTCCCCAGATCCGGAAGTTCTCAGCTTATTTCTTCAAGTACCCCTTCAGCACCTTTCCCTCTCTCTTCCTCCTCTGGAATACCAATTATGCGTCGATTATTTCTCTTTAGTGCATCACTTAGTTCTCTAATTTTCCCCTCATACTCCTGGATTTTTTTATCTCTCTTTTTCTCAACTTCTTATTTTTCCAATATTTTATCTTCTAGTTCACCTTTTCTCTCCTCTGCCTCTTCAATCCGAGCCGTAGCGTCTCCATTTTATTTTGCAGCTCATTAATAGCATTTTTTAGCTCCTCCTGGCTCTTCCTGAGTCTCTTGATCTCTGGAGCAATAGATTCTCTGCTGTCTTTTATACTGTTTTGAAACCCAGCGATTCATTTTATGACTATTATTCTAAATTCACTTTCTGTTATGTTGTTTAAATCGTTTTTGATCAGTTCGTTAGGTGTCGTTATTTCCCGGACGTTTTTCTGAGGGGAATTCTTCCGTTTCGTCATTTTGGATAGTCCCTGGAGTGGTGCGGGCCTGCAGGGCACTTCCCTGTGCTGTCTTGAATAACTTGCGTTGGTCGATGGGGCTGCAGTCAGACCTGATGTCTGCCCCCAGCCCACCGCTGGGGCCACAGTCAGACTAGTGTGTGCCTTCTCTTCCCCTCTCCTAGGGGCGGGATTCACTGTGGGGTGGCATGGCCCATCTGGGCTACTTGCACGCTGCCAGGCTTGTGGTGCTGGGGATCTGGCGTATTAGCTGTGGTGGATCGGCAAGGTGCACAGGGGCGGAGGGGCAGGCTCAGTTCGCTTTTCCTTCGCAGATCCGCTTAGGGAGGGGCCCTGCGGCACCGAGAGGGAGTCAGACCCGCCAGAGGGATGGATCCGCAGAAGCACAGTGTTGGATGTTTGCTTGGTGCAAGCAAGTTCCCTGGCAGGAACTGGTTCCCTTTGGGATTTTGGCTGGGGGATGGGTGAGGGAGATGGCGCCGGTGAGTGCCTTTGTTCCCCACCAAGCTGAGCTCTGTCGTCCAGGGCTCAACAACTCTCCCTCCCATTGTCCTCCAGCTCACCCGTTCTCCGAGCAGAGCTGTTAGCTTATAACCTTCCAGATGTCAAGTCCCGCTTGCTGTGGGAACACACTCCTTCCAGCCCCTCCGTTTTTGCAAGCCAGAGTTGGGGGCTCTGCTTGGCTGGCGGTCTGCCCCTCCGTCCCGGCTCCCTCCTGCCTGTCCGTGGAGCACGCATAGCCTTTCCGCCCTTCCTACCCACTTCCGTGGGCCTCTCGTCTGCGCTTGGCTCCGGAGACTCCATTCTGCTAGTCTTCTGGCGGTTTTCTGGGTTTTTTAGGCAGGTGTGGGTGGAATCTAAGTGATCAGCAGGACACGGTGAGCTCAGCATCCTCCTACGCCTCCATCTTCCCCAGGTCTCCCTACCTACTTTTAAAGACAGAAATAAGTCTTGAATTTTCAGATTTTTTAAAACCATTGTTTATCTACTGTATTTTTATTACTTCTTCTTTCATGAGTCCTTGGTCTTATTGAAAATCAGCCTTTAGGGGCGCCTGGGTGGCTCATTTTGTTGAGCATTGGACTCTGGATTTTAGCTCTGGTCATGATCTCGCAGTTCGTGGGTTCAAGCCCACTATCAGTGCAGAGCCTGGTTGGGATTCTCTTTCTCCCCCTATCTCTGCCCCTCCCCTTCTCTCTCTCTCTCTCTCTTTCTCTCTCTCTCTCTTTCTGTCAAAATGAATTAATAAACTTTATTTTATTATTTTTAATATAATTTTTGTCAAATTGGTTTCCATACAATACCCAGTGCTCATCCTGAGCAAGTGTCCTCCTCAATGCCCATCACCCACTCTCAGGAGTGCTGATGCATAAGGGCACATGTACTCCAATGTTTATAGCAGCACTTTCAACAATAGCCAAATTATGGAAAGAGCCTAAATGTCCATCAATTGATAAATGGATACAGAAGATGTTGTTTATATATACATTGGAATACTGCTTGGCAATGAGAAAGAATGAAATCTGGCCATTTGTAGCAATGTGGATGGAACTGGAGGGATATTATTCTAAGTGAATAAATAAACTTTAAAATCAGCCTTTTCTCCAAGCTCCCTAGACAGTGCCATGTTATTTAAAAAAATAATAAAAATAAAATTAGCCTTGCAGCCTCAGGCTAAAACCTGAGAGAACATGAAGAACAATTCTTTTAAAGTGATTTGTTAAAATTTTATTTCAAATTTTGCATCTAAGTTCACAAATAAGACGTATCTGTAATTTTCCTTTTGAGATTTTAGCCGTAAGTCTGGTGTAATAACCAAGCTGACATTCACCTCATGAAAATGAATTTGATAGAACACTTTTAGGGACCATTTCTGTGATAGGATTATCATTCATTTAGTATTTATTTTTTTAGTTTTTTTATTTTATGAAAAAAATTTAATGTTTATATGTAAGAGAGAGAAAGAAAGAGTACGAGAGTGGGAGGAGCAGAGAGAGAGGGAGACACAGAATCTGAAGCAGACTCCAGGCTCTGAGCTGTCAGCACAGAGCCTGATGCGGGGCTCAAACTCACGAGCTTTGAGATCATGACCTGAGCTGAAGTCAGACACTTAACCGATTGAGCCACTCAGCACCCCTTCCTTTAATATTTAAACATAAGTGAGATTTTTGTTTCTGTTGAAGTTTGTTGATAATATTGTTTATTTCTTTTTTAAAGTTTATGTATTGAGAGGAAGTGTTCTCGCATGCGCACATGCGGGCTGGGGGGGGAAAGGGGGGGAGAGAATCCCAAGCAGGCTCCGTGCTGTCAGTGCAGAGCCTGACATGGGGCTTGATATCACAAACTGAGATTATAACCCAAGCGGAAATCAAGAGTTGAACACTTAACCATCTGAGCCACCCACGTGCCCCAATATTGCTTATTTCTTTGGTCTGTTTAGATTCTCTAATTCAATTTACATATGTAAGCTTTTTTTTTCCCCAAGAGGTTATTCCTTTCATTCTTTAAAAACCATATATGCATGTGGAACTCCCTAACAATTTAAATAGTTTTGCATTAACTATATATCTTTAAAGTCAATAATTTGTGTGCTTTTCTCTTTTTGTTTAATTGTACTAGCAGTTCATTAGTTTTTTAAAACTGCTCTTAAGAGAGGCATATAGAATTATGAATATATCTTGATTCACTGTTTATATTTTAAATAGTCCCTATTTTGATTCCGTTGTCATTTAAAAAAGATATATTTTTACAGTTTCCATGTGGCTTGGGTATGTTCTTGTATTCCATTTCTTATCGTACTGTCTTGTGCTGTGTAAAAGTCCTATAGTATTATTCTTATTGAGAATGTCTGTAAGTATATGATAAATTATTGTGAAAAAACGTTTTCCCAAAATTCTTCACTAGAATATTATGATTAACCTGGTGATTATATCATAGTGTGGTTGTTTTGTTTAGATATACTGAATTCTTTCATTGTTGTTTTTGTTGCTAATTTGATTCTTTACATTCAAATGATAGAGTATTCTTCAGGTGGGATTATGTTTGTCGTATTAAATTTATCAGTTTTTTGTTTTGTAAAAAATCATTAGATTTTTCTTTTATTGAGTAAATATTTAAGAAATCATTATCCGGTGCTTTTGTTTATCATTTTATAATTCGGGGGGGGGGATTTAAAATTTGCTTTTTTTCAGATTCTGTGACTAATGTCTTGACTCTTTTTAAAAAAAATTTTTTTAGATTTATTTATTTTTGATAGAGACAGAGCACAAGTGGGGGAGGGGCAGAGAGAGAAGGAGACACAGAATCCCAAGCAGGCTCCAAGTTCCCAGCTGTCAGCACAGAGCCCGACGTGGGGCTTGAACTCACAAACTGCGAGATCATGACCTGAGCTGAAGTTGGACGCTTAATAACTGAGCCACCCAGGCACCCCATGTCTTGCCTCTTAATTTGTATTAGCAAATATGAAAAGAGTAGCCATTTTTAACATGTATTTTTATCACCAATTAGGGTCATATTTTGTTTAATTCAATCTATAATTATTTGTATTATATTTATTACATAAAATTTAGCATTACAAATATCCGATTTCACTTAACAGTGGACTGTTTTTTTCGTTTTAAATTCATACTCTTGTAGATTTGAGAGATGGTTCAAAATGATGTGAAAGGATGGCCTTAATTCCTTAACTTATGTTATTTTCTTATTGCTATGTCCAGTAATTGTTTTATTTCTAATAATCTAATGGTTATTTGCCATAGAACTGTTGTCTTATGTACTTTTTAGAACATCCATCTTATTTGCTTTTCTTATGCCATCTTAATTGCTGCTATTTTAATTTTGTCATTGTGACTTTGCTTATTTACTTTTAGTATTGCAAACATTTTAATTGAACCTGGTTTGCTTTTTTTAAAAATCTTTTTTAAAAGTTTATTTATTCTGAGAGAGAGAGAGAGAGAGAGAGAGAGAGAGAGAGAGAGAGAGGCAGGCAGAGAGGCAGAGAGGTAGAGAGGCAGAGAAGCAGAGAGGCAGAGAGAGAATCCCAAGCAGGCTCTGCACTGCCAGTGCAGAGCCTGGTGCAGGGGTCGAACTCATGAACCATTAATATCATGACCTGAGCCAAAATCAAGAGTCAGATACTTAACTGACTAAGCCACCCAGGCACCTGGGCCTGGTTTGCTTTTTAAAAAGTCATAATAAGTGAGTCCTAACTTGATTATTTTTTTAATTACTAATGCTTGTTATTCTTTGAGATTAAAAAAAGTTGATGTGTTTAATTTCTTTTTTTTGTATTTTATTTTTATTATTATTTATTTATTTATTTATTTTAATATATGAAATTTATTGTCAAATTGGTTTCCATACAACACCAGTGCTCATCCCAAAAGATGCCCTCTTCAGTGCCCATCACCTACCCTCCCCCTCCCACCCCCCATCAACCCTCAGTTTGTTCTCAGTTTTTAACAGTCTCTTATGCTTTGGCTCTCTCCCACTCTAACCTCTTTTTTTTTTCCTTCCCCTCCCCCATGGGTTTCTGTTAAGTTTCTCAGGATCCACATAAGAGTGAAACCATATGGTATCTGTCTTTCTCTGTATGGCTTATTTCACTTAGCATCACACTCTCCAGTTCCATCCACGTGGCTACAAAGGGCCATATTTCATTCTTTCTCATTGCCACGTGGTACTCCATTGTGTATATAAACCACAATTTCTTTATCCATTCATCAGTTGATGGACATTTAGGCTCTTTCCACAATTTGGCTATTGTTGAGAGTGTTGCTATAAACATTGGGGTACAAGTGCCCCTGTGCATGAGTACTCCTGTATCCCTTGGGTAAATTCTTAGCAGTGCTATTGCTGGGTCATAGGGTAGGTCTATTTTTAATTTTTTGAGGAACCTCTACACTGTTTTCCAGAGTGGCTGTTGATGTGTTTAATTTCAAAGAAGCTGTTGTGTTGTGATATGTCTGGTCAGCTTCACCAAGTCATTTTTTTCTTTTATTAACAATTAACATTATGTTTTAAAAACACCTACATGGATGGGGCGCCTGGGTGGCTCAGTCGGTTAAGTGTCTGACTTCGGCTCGGGTCATGATCTCGCAGTTCGTAGGTTTGAGCCCCGCATCAGGCTCTGTCAGTGCTGACAGCATGGAACCTGGAGCCTGGAGCCTGCTTGCGATTCTGTGTCTCGCTCTCTCTCTGCCCTTACCCTACTCATGGTCTGTCTGTCTCTCTCAAAAATAAATAAACATTAAAAAAATTTAAAAACAGCTACATGGAATTTCTTTTCTAGGATATGAAAATAAATTGCTTTTCCCTTAGTCAGACGTATATAAGGATTTGTTTGTTCAAAAAATCCGTTCGGTGTTTTAATCTTTATGTTTGCAGATATTTAGCTCATTCTTATGTGGTAAAACTTTAGGGATGATTAAGAGTTTCCCTTTGCATATATAGTGTCATTTTTCATCCTTTCTTATTCTTAATTTAGAAAAGAGCAGTTATTGAAGAAAACACAGTGTTTAGAAATTGACTTTTGTGCCTCCACTAGGAGATCTAATAAACTATGCAAACATTTAGCAAAATACAAAAGTTTTTTCCTAAAAGCAAAGTGACTGTATGGTCTTCCAGCTTGATTTTTCCGTAACCTAACATTTGAAAAATAAAATCATATCAAATTATCTATATCTATATATTTATAAGCCTTAAAAATGTATCCTCAGTTAAGTCTATATATGAATGGACGGTTTGTGGCTAACTTTATATCCCACCTACTTTTCTTCTGCCACCAAGTCTAATGTTTTGGAAAATGCTGTCCCCCATAGTCAGGAATAGAAACAAAAAATATGGAGAGTACAGCTGGGAAAGTAAATATACTTTAAAAGTGTGAAATTAATTCTAATGCTTAATATAAATAACTTTATAAGTATCTCCTTTTATTTTTTTAAAAGCCTTTTATCATTATTATTATTTTTTAACGTTTATATATTTTGAAGGAGAGAGAGCATGTGCATGGTGGGGGGGCAGAGAGAGAGAGGGAGAGAGAATCCCAAGTAGGCTCCACGCTGTCAGTGCAGAGCCCAGTGTGGGGCTTGATCCCAGGAACTGAGAGATCTGACCTGAGCTGAAATCAGGGGTCATACACTTAACTGACTGAGCTACCGAGGCACCCCAATATCTGCTCTTTTGAAATAAAATGATCTCTGCTATTCTTTCCACCTCATTCAAATGCATCTGCAACATTTCATTTTTGGTTAGCATAATAGAAACTTAAGAAAGATACAGTAATAGTAATATTATATATTTTCTCCAAAAAATTTACATGAATACTTTTTTTCCTTTTAATGACCTACTTCCTTTAGTTTTTATTTTAAATACTGTGCATAGGCAAAGCAGTACTTCCTATGTAAAACATAGTGTTTTCTGTGAGGTTCATAAACATTCTCAGAGAGGCAAAAAGGTTTTCTGTGCGTTTCCAAAATTATAAGGTAAGTAAAAAGTTTAGTGAATTTGTTTACTGCAGGACTTCTCAGAGTTTTTAATATGTTTGTGTGTTTCCCAGACTTTTTGTTGACCATAGGACAATCATACTTTTTTTTTCTTTTGAGGAATACAGTAACATCTCCTAGAACCAAGTGGTCCATAATTCACAGTTTACAAAATGACAGTCTAGGGAGTATACACTTACATTCATTCAGAAGAGGCTGTTGTACATGATAATTTTCTTTTTTTTAAATTTTTTTAAACGTTTATTTATTTTTAAGACAGAGAGAGACAGAGCATGAACGGAGGAGGGGCAGAGAGAGAGGGAGACACAGAATTGGAAGCAGGCTCCAGGCTCTGAGCCATCAGCCCAGAGCCTGACGCGGGGCTCGAACTCACAGACCGCGAGATCGTGACCTGAGCTGAAGTCAGATGCTTAACCGACTGAGCCACCCAGGCACCCCATGTACATGATAATTTTCAAAAATAGAAGATTATATAATAAGGAAAAATGCAAGGCACATTCAGGAACAGTTAATTCAGGCATAATATAGGCCAGAAGCTTTAGTGGTGACAAGAGAATCAGCTTATATTGCCAACACATTTTTTTTGAAATGACATAGTCTCACCCCACCCTAGGTCCACCATTTATTGGAGTTTCTTAAAGTGTGACCTCTTAAGACACTGTAGCCCCATAGCCCTTCCTTAGCTTCTTAATCTGTTCTAGGTTGTTGGTTGTCCGCTGTACCCTTAGGTGCTTTCTTATTTTCCATAGCCCCTGGGGTAAACAATGCATTTCTTATCCAAGATAGATGGTGTCTTATCTGGTAAAGCTTTTTCCCCAGCCAGATTCTGGGAGCAATTTGTCTGTATATCCTTTTGGAAAATTACTAACAGTAATACACTTAGATAAAAGCAGTCTACTAAATACTGCTTATTAAATCATAAGAATCAACCCCTTACAGGTACAAGTTTGGCAAGGGGGAAAAATCACTACTTTTCATATAAGATGCCCTTGGAAGTACTTATGTACCACAAACCAAATGTTAACAGACTTGTGGTGTTTAAAAAAATTTTTTTAAATGTTTTATTTATTTTTGAGAAGGGGGGGGGTGGCTAGAGAATTCCAAGCAGGCTCTGTGCTGACAGCAAGGAGCCCAATATGGGACTCGAACTCAGGAACTGTGAGATCATGACCTGAGCTGAAGTCGGGCACGTAACTGACTGAGCCACCCAGGCACTCCCAGACTAGTGTGTTTTAATTGTAAACTTTATATGAGGGTATTTTCAAGGCACAATAAAACATTCTTCCTGAAAGTTCTCAAGCAGAGGTCATCTTAATTAGATTCTGTTAAATCTCAGGTACCATTCTGTTGCCTATGCCTGTAAGGAGGAGTCCCAGGGAAGCATTGCTATTTAAACCTTTACGGAAAGGCTCCTCCCCTACAGTGTCCTCTACAGATAGCCATTTAAAATTTTTTTTTAAACTATTTTAGTTTTTGAGAGACAGAGACAGAGAGTGAGCATGAGAGGGGCAGAGAGAGAGGAAGACACAGAATCCAAAGCAGGCTCCAGACTCTGAGCTGTCAGCACAGAACCCAATGCGGGGCTCAAACCCATGAACGTGAGATCATGACCTGAGCTGAAGTCGGACTCTGAACAGACTGAGCCACCCAGGTGCCCCTACAGGTGGCCATTTTAACATATATGAATTCCAGTGCAGTGGAATCTCAGGGTAGAAACCATGTGGGTTAGTTTATAGATGATACAGATTTGATGAGGTACAGATCTGTAGTCTCAGTATTTGAAGTGCTACTTTTCTAGCCCTTTCTTGTGTCCCATGATTATACCCCTTGCCCAACCCATCCTCCCCAGAAAAACCTCTCCATCCTTCAAGTATTTCCGTGTTTTGAGGTTCCCCACATTCCTTACTAGCCTCTGTTTACTTGTCATCCTTGGTCGAGGCTTAGCTTTTCCACTTAGAGAAGTGAGGTCTCTCTGTGTTCAGCTTACAGCTAGAAACTTTGGAGACATGTTTCTTCTTTCTTACCCCCAGATGGCCAATGTCTCTAAATTTTGCCTCTTGTGGCACCTGGGTGGCTCAGTCGGTTAGGTGTCTGACTTCGGCTCACGTCATGACCTAACAGTTTGTGGGTTCAAGCCCCACATTGGGCTCTGCTGACAGCTCAGAGCCTGGAGCCTGCTTCCGATTCTGTGTCTCCCTCTCTCTGCCCCTCCCCTGCTCACGCTCTGTCTGTCTCTCAGAAATAATCAATCAATCAATCAATCAATCAATCAATAAAATTTGCCTCTTGTTCTACAGCGCTACTATCCATCCCTCTGGGCTAGGGGCAGGGAGTCAAAGTCAGCATCCTCACCAGATTACTGCATTAAGTCTAATCCCTGGGTTTCTCCAAGAGATTGATCTCAAACCCAGCCAATTGCTGCCAGACTCTGCCTCACAAAATAACTTCTTTTTTCATGTCACTTCCTTATTTGTGAACCTATGAAGACTTTCTAATGCTTAATGTCTCCAGTAGAAATTCCTCCAGGCCCTTGGTATCATATCATGTCTCCTCCAGCTTTCCTCCCCACCCCAGCCATGTGAGTCAGATATATCTTCACCCTTCTCCATCAGTGCTTCTCAAAGGATCTGTGCTGAGAGACCCGCTCTCTGTTATTTTTATAACTTCTCACCCATCAATTCAATGGATTGATACTATAATACAATAAAAATCATTAGTAGAATGAAATTATAAAGACATCTAAAATGTAAGCTTCATGTTTATTATTAGATTCACAAAACATAATTACTATGTCAAATTGCAATAAAAGTCTCTAGATACTTAATAATTTCTGGCCTGGTCTTGGTGAACACCGGTAATAAAAAGTTGGGGGCTGGCACTAGGCCAGGAATTACACTTTGAGTAGCACTGTACCTGCCCCAGCTTGGAATACCCTATCTCTTTGATCAGTCTTACCTGCCCTTGCTAGAAGGCCCAGACTGTGTGCCCCCTCCCACTCCCATCCCTGCAGCTGTACTAAATCTATACTGAATATACCCCTTCCTTCAATCACCTACAGTTAATACTGCATTGCTTAGCACCTGATAGCACATCACATTTTATTTTTCTGTAATTGTTGCATTTCTGTTAGTACTTTCCACCTCCTGCCTTCCAAAGTAACTCGAGGTCCCAAAGACATAAAGTGTGTCTTCCAAAAAAAATATTGGATCCTGACACCTAGCCATATAAGTCTCTTGATACATATTCGTTAACTGAATAAATGAATCGTCTTCTATCCAAATAAAAGGAACATTTTTCTCCTCCCCAAATGCATTTTCCATAATACGTAGCAGGCACTTAATTATAACATATATTTAAAAAATATGTTAATTGACCATAGTTTGGGCACATACAGAGTACTCACTTTCCTTTTCCCTGTTGTGTAATCTTTTAGCTACTGTATAGGGTTATACCTGTGGCAACAGGTTTTGGTTGGGTGTCCTGTTTCTCATAGGTATTTTCTGCTGATTCAGATTGGTTATTCTTGGCCCAGATTTTATGATCCCATGGCATGTCACATGTTAGGAATGTTTTGAAACTTCAAAAATGGATTCCTGTTGACCCAATTTCTTTCTTTCTTTCTTTCTTTCTTTCTTTCTTTCTTTCTTTCTTTCTTTCTTTCTTTCTTTCTTTCTTTCTTCCTTCCTTCCTTCCTTCCTTCCTTCCTTCCTTCCTTCCTTCCTTCTTTCCTTCCTTCCTTCCTTTCTTTTTTATTTATTTTTTTCAATATCTGAAGTTTATTGTCAAATTGGTTTCCATACAACACCCAGTGCTCATCCCAAAAGGTGCCCTCCTCAATACCCATCACCCACCCTGCCCTCCCTCCCACCCCCCATCAACCCTCAGTTTGTTCTCAGTTTTTAAGAGTCTCTTATGCTTTGGCTCTCTTCAACTCTAACCTCTTTTTTTTTTTCCTTCCCCTCCCCCATGGGTTTCTGTTAAGTTTCTCAGGATCCACATAAGAGTGAAACCATATGGTATCTGTCTTTCTCTGTATGGCTTATTTCACTTAGCATCACACTCTCCAGTTCCATCCATGTTGCTACAAAGGGCCATATTTCATTCTTTCTCATTGCCATGTAGTACTCCATTGTGTATATAAACCACAATTTCTTTATCCATTCATCAGTTGATGGACATTTAGGCTCTTTCCATAATTTGGCTATTGTTGAGAGTGCTGCTGTAAACATTGGGGTACAAGTGCCCCTATGCATGAGTACTCCTGTATCCCTTGGGTAAATTCCTAGCAGTGCTATTGCTGTTGTTGACCCAATTTCTATTAATTTCTGTTACGCATACATATACCATGCGATGCTTTTTCTCTTTAGGGGTTAGAGTAAACTCTGAACTGGGAGAGTATTACAGTTGTCCCAAATTTGGAAATGGCTGAATCAGCATGTCAGGTTAAGCGGCCCAGTCTGCATACCCCTTAATCAACGGATAATTTCTCCCCTAGGCATTTAGGTGCAATGTGGGTTCTTATTGCCCATGCGCCAGTAGTCCTCAAGTAGTCAGTTTATTCCAAAAGCCAGAATGCTATATGCTGTTCAAGCATTTCTGCAGCAGTGTGTAATGATGCCACTAGTTTAGCCAAAGGGTGCTGGGAAGTTTCTATTAAGATATAACCCATGGACAAAATAGCGTGCAAATCCAAAGTTACAGCTCAGTGGTTTATCACCAGGTGAACACACTCATGTAACAGAGGGTGGTGAGGATTTGACTGGGAACTGTCTTTCTTTCACAGACCCGGTGATGGTTTCTTGAACATACGGCGTTAGCAGAGTATATGTTATGAAGCGTAAACTGTAAATCCTGTGCAGAGGTACAGCTCAGTTGAGTGAATTAAGCCTTTGACTGTGTCTCATTGTCCTGAGAGCATTGACGCCATCTGTCTGGCAGCACAAATTCTGACAACTGCTCCACTCTATAAGGTCTTTCAGTTCATTTTAGTCAAAAAGCATTCCAGGTGTTTCAAATTATATTTAGTTGTGGTTAGTGGCAAATTTAGGAGCTGGCTGGCTACATCTTCTGGACTTGTGCCATAGAATCTGCAAAAGGGTCTTGGGGTTGGTGTCTTCCACCTCAATTTCTCTTCTTCCTCCTCCTCCTCCTTTTTCTTTTTCTTTTTCTTTTTCTTTTTCTTTTTCTTTTTCTTTTTCTTTTTCTTTTTCTTTTCTTTTCTTTTCTTTCTTTTTTTTTTTTTTGCCTTCGGATTTCAGCTTGGAAAAATTACCAAAAAGGTTTCCATATCCCCATTTTTCCACTATTACTACTTTCTTTGGGTTTCAGAGTTTGAAAATTCTGACATACTATTTTATGCATCTTACCATAGGATTAGACACAAACCTCATAAAGTACCTGTACAGAAACCTGCCTGTTTTCTTCCTTAACATCCTCTGTGGTTTGTAGGGTAGGCCTTTTAATCAGTACCCATATTAAAATACTCAGTGACTATCCAGGCATATCACTGGAGGAATCTCCAAGTCCTCTCTTTAGGAATAAAAAAGGAACAAAGAGAAGAAATACTGTGGTTTGTGTCAAGGATAAAAATGGCCACACTGCTAAAAAAGTCTTTTGCAACAGAACTAGCACTTTGCTAGGACAATATGCTGAGTGTTCTGTATGTTGTTTTCTTCATTTTTTTTCCCTAGCAATAATTTCTTAACTCAATGATATATTAGCCTTGTGGCAAGCTAGCAACTTAAGATTGTTTTTAATGCAAGTCATTTGCTTTCCCTTATGATGAATTCAGGGATGTATTGAAATTATAAAGGTTTGTGTGTATGTGGAGCTATAATTTTTCCTTGGTTTATAATGTAGTTAATTAAGTTCTGCTGGCCCATAAAAACCTAGCTGTTACAGTTACTCTTAGGCAGAGCACAATAGGGTACGTGACTTGGTGTGCTGTTGTTTCCTTGAACTAACTGGGAAGGCCTTGTTACTTGGTGGCTGGTGGGCAATGGGAGAATCAGGACAATAGCTTAAACAGATTTAAGAGTGCAGCAAGACAAGCTAAGAAGTGTGAACCTCCCTTCAACTTCTGGCATCAGAGAAAGATATGCTGAGCCTCTGTGGATTTCGGTCTCATTCTTCCCTGGCTTGAGCCTGAGATTCTAGGCAGTTAAGATTTCCTCCCCACACCCACCTTCTCCACCACCCGGGGTCAGCCCCAGAGCAGCATTTCCCAAGAGACCCAAAGAGGAAGGGTTTCCGGTTATCCTTAATTTTTAATTTAAGGGCTTTGTTTAACCTGAGTGCTATGGGGGGGGGGGGGGCAGTTTTTCAGTTTAAGGGAAGTATCTAGCTGGATTTTGTGGTCCTTTGTTAGTAAAGTTCTCAAATTGCAGAACTTTTAGTATCATATACTGTGTGTTTTTCATGTGTTAAATTGCAAAAGGGGAGAGAAGAGTAGGGAGGGGAACCAGAGTGTCCTCTTATGTGCTCTTCTAAATTCAATATGCGATCACTGAGAAGAGAAATAAGGGCAGAGGTTTTCAAATTTAATTAGTTTGAACCCTAATCATTGTATAATCAAAAATCATTTCTTGAACACCTGTTATGCATCTAGCACCATGGATGAGGATACCAGAGAAAAATGTCCAAAACCCAGCTATTCTCATGCTTATTATTCAAGAAACAACAAGGGGTGTGGAGAATGAGAATATACTCAAGAAGCGAGGAGCATTGCCCAATGGGAGTTTAGGAAAGCAGAGTATCATGAAAGAAGTGAAATATGAGCTGGGCCTTTAAAGACAGTCAACATTTGGGGTGCCCTGCTGGCTCATTCGGTAGACCATTACAACATTTGATCTCCGGGTTGTGAGTTCAAGCCCCACTTAGGGTGTAGAGATTACTTTTAACAAATCTTAAAGACAGTCAACATTTGGGGTGCCCTGCTGGCTCATTCGGTAGACCATTACAACATTTGATCTCCGGGTTGTGAGTTCAAGCCCCACTTAGGGTGTAGAGATTACTTTTAACAAATCTTAAAGACAGTCAACATTTGGTCAACATTTGGCCATGTGGAAAGGGAGGGTGACAATCCAGTCTGGCCCAGGAACACAAGTCTGATTGGGGGCAGTGGGGGGCTGACCAGAGGGAAGTTGGCTTGACTGGGCAAGAGGACTGTAGAGAGTCTGGGAAACAGGGTGGAGGAGTATGAGATTGAGTGTAGCCAATAGGAGGGACCAGTCTTGGGGAGGAATAACAGATAACGAAAGGTGTAAAACCATCTGGACCAGACTCCAAAGGGAAAGGGGGGGATAGAAAGTAAGGAAAAAAAATATGATATGTTGCAAACCAGAAAGTTTGGACTTGGTAACAAATCAAATGCAGGGATTACAGTAGGAGGGAGCAAAAGGTAATTAACATTTTAAGTTGGTAAACTCAAAATAGCAATAGTGATTGCAAGCAGTTTGGGGAGAAGAAAATCTGCTATGCAGAAAGGTAATGGGGTGAAGATGTATCTTCTCCATATATCTTGTCTCTTGGACCTAAATTCAGATCAAGCTTATTGATAAGCTTACAATGTAGAATTAGAGTGAGATGTAGGTGGTATTTGTCTTGCTAGCAGTCACCACACCTTGGGTGGGTGGTTAGGCAGAACAGTGACTGAAGGATGGAGTGTGTGCCCTAAAACCCGACACACCCTGAAATCTCCTTGAATTAGTAAATTGTTTTATCCATATCTTCTTGCACAATAATGGCGTAGGGGAAGTGATTTGAATAGCTGCTGATAAGACAGTTTTGGGCCCTGGAAATGGCAATACTTCAAACAGAATGGGAGCAGCTGTACTTAGCCTAGAAGCAAACAGATTTATTTCACAGATAGTTATGGAGCTGTGGCCTGTATCTGAGGCCTCCAAATGATGTCAAAGCCGGTCTCCCCTTTGGGAGAGATAAGACACAATGCAAATAACTTGAAAGCAGGGCAGGATGTGTGTGTTAAGTGCTATGTGAGCCACTCAGAGAGACATTCTTAGAGGGGGTTCTTGGAGGAAATGTAGAGTGCAAAGGCTTGACAGCTCTTAAGAAAAGCGTAAATAAAGAGATAATGAATCTATTCATTCTGCCAGTTCTCCAAGTTGTAAGACGTAATAAGTTTATGTACCAGATGAATGGTGTGACTGTGTCTATTTTTAGAGGGGACTTGAGTTCATGAGTAAAGTCCTTCCAAGTTGTCGTTTTTTGTTTAAATTTCACTTGAGCAATGAAATAAAATCCACTCAACTGCCAGCTTTATCATATGCTGTATCTTGGCTTTTGAGCTACAGGTGTTGGGAAATGAAGGAGAAATCGGTGTTTCACATTGGGAACACCAGCACAGAATAGGTAGATTGCTCAGAATTAAGAGTAACAAAAGTATATTAAATGCGTTGGTATCTGTGCAGTGAAACAGCATTCCATTTCCATTTCAGTGAAGGATACTAAGACCCAAAATACCTAACTTTTAGCCCAAAGGCATTATTATCTGGGCGTTAATGCTGGAATCCTTGGCATTTTCTGATGTAATCATGCCCCTGCTTAATCAGCCAAGTTATGTAGGTTGTTTAAAGTGTCCTTCATGCTCCTTTCCTTTCTGTTGGCTCAGCCAGCACCCTCATTCAAGCCTTGTTCCGAACACTGTCACAAGATTCATTTTCATAAAACACCTCATAGCATGAGTTACCAATTCCTGCTCTTGAAATCCACCAAATCCCTCTTTACCACTCCATCACTTCCTTTCTACTCTCCCATCTACTCAGCCTTGTCCTGGCCCTCCTGAACTATCTCTCATGTATCAGCTGCAAGGATCGAGCTTTAGATTGATCTCATGGCAATCCAGATTTCCATTTGCTGCTAGACTAAACTTCCCGAAGAAGCGTTTTGTTCTCCAACTTCACCAACTTTGGTAACTGCCCGTTGACCAGAGCTGTGTTTTGTGGGCAGGCCAGTCATTTGTCCTCATGACCTTCATGTCCATGTGGACCTGCTGTCTTGTTTTAAATAGGCTAATGTAAATGATTAAATATCTATTTTCATCTCATCCCAAGCAATAAGCTCCATACCAAAGTGAATTGGGGGTTAGTTTTAGTTTAGTCCTCTTCACACTCAAGTAGACACACTGGGGGAGATGTCAGTGAGACACCTAAACATTCCCTCTCCAGAGTGGTTGCTCACCACACGAAAGTCCAACTCATTGCTATTGCACCATTTTAAGGACCACAGGATGGCATTGACCTTATTCACCCTCATTTTTCTGGCAGAACTCTCCATTCCAGCCATACTGGTTTATTAGTGACTTCTTAGGTAGCACCTTTAGGTCTTCTCCTCCCCTGTCTTCTGGAATACCCTCCTCCACCACCTCTTCTCTTGACCTGTTGACCTCTTTCCCATCCTCTTTGTTCATTCTCTGCTGTAACCTGTTTGGGTCTGCAGCAGTGTCTCTCCTTTCTAAGTTCCTGCATTTTCATCTATTGCCCTGTGTCACTGATTCAGCTTTTCATTTTATCTGGCTTAAATCCATCTGCATGGCATCCCCAGTCTCAGAGTGACATGGACCTCAGAGAATGTTGCATGGGACTCTTACTTGGTGCAGACACTTCAGGCTCCCTGAGAACAGCAGTCACATTATCCATATTAAGCCCCAAATATATGTCTCCTTTTTAGAGTTTCTTCACTCAGGTGCCATTAAAGTTACCATTATCTTGTGATTTTTCAGGAGCTCATTATCTAGCTTATCCTGCTTATCACCAACGTTTCCACCAGAAGTATCAAAGCCACAAGTTTATTATCTCACCTCCCACGTGTTGTGTCCCTGTTGTACAGTCTGTATCTTCACACCTTACCTCAGTACCTCCTCACTCACCTCCTCAATACATACGTACAGATGTCTTGGGCTTCAGTCCATTTTGCCACCTTCTCCTTTACTTCAGAATTGTAATAATGAACATTTTTATGGGAGATTCCACCTCTGTGTCTGTCTCCTTAGTTCTTATTCTCTCTCTCTCTCCCTCTCATCCCCTCTCTTCACCCCCACCCTGTCTCCCTTACCCCCAGGTTGCTGAGCACAGAGTAAAGTCTGTGTTTACACTAAGTACTAAAGGGTACTTAGTTTAAAAGCTGTGTTTTGTGGGCAGGCCAGTCATTTGTCCTCATGACCTTCATGTCCATGTGTTTTAAACTAAGTACCCTTTAGTAGCTCCTTCCTGGCCCTTACATGGAGAAAGTGAGCAGTTGGGGTCACCCTTCTTACTCTCCTACCACCCTCTCTGTTCCTGTCAGCATGTGGGTGCCCACATATACCTGCATAGAGCAGATTGCCACATGAACCTTCTCACAAGCAGCTGCATGAAAGAGGTGCAGATAAACAAGCCTTCTCTCCTTAGACCTACAAGCACACCCACTTCCTGACCTGCTTGCCACCTCACAGGCCTAATATGTGTCAGAGTGTGAATTTTCTCAGCTTCCCCTCCCACATTGAAGGTTTGCGGGTAAATGAGCCTTTCTGTGACTCCTTTCTCTCTCTCTCTCTCTCTCTCTCTCTCTCTCTCTCTCTCTCTCTTTCATGAACAGAGTGCCAGAGAGAAGAACCTTCTCACCCCATCACCCTTTCATATGGAGGCGAGTTCCAAATCCTGTTCCCACTTGTAGAGTTTGCAGGAGAGTGAGCCTGCCCCCAGCAGGCAGGATGGAGATTTCTTAATGCCTTTCTTGTAGGCATGATGAATAGGAATGAGCTTTATTACAGTGACACCCACCCCACCCCAACATACACACATAGGTGATGCATGCAGGAGTGTAAGAGAAGGCGCCTCCTTATTACCCTTGGCATTCTCATACCTGTGTCTGCACATTCTCTGTGAAGAGCAGAAGACTCCTGACCTGTTTGGTCTCACAAGGCTCACATATTGGGGTGTTAGCTGTCTCAGGTTCCCTCCCCCACAGAGGCTTTACCTGCATGCAGTCTTTCTGAGCTGTGCCCTGTCCCTTAAACCTAGCATGCCTTCTCAGTTCCCTTCCTACAAGCATGCTTTGTAGGACAGCGGGCTTTCAAAAAGTTGGCTCTGACTCACAGGTACATGATTGAAAAAAATTTTTTTAATGTTTATTGATTTTTGAGAGAGAGATAGAGTGTGAGCAGGGGAGGGGCAGAGGGAGAGGGAGACACAGAATCTGAAGCAGGTTCCAGGCTCTGAGCTGTCAGCACAGAGCCCGACGTGGCATTTGAACCCACAAACTGTGAGATCATGACCTGAGTTGAAGTCAGGCATTCAACTGACTGAGCCACACAGGCACCCCTCACAGGTACATATTTATTCAGATTTGTACACAAACGTGCACACACATACAGTGAGGGAGAAGAACCCTTCTGAATGTTAGTGTTTGCCTTGTATGGTGGGGTGTGTGGAGGAATAAAAAACATCTGTTTCTCTTAGGGCAAAAAAATAGGATCAGAAACTGGACTTTATCCTTCAAGGCTGGCAGGCAACTTCTAAGCTATAATTTGTTGGCCAAACAAGATCGAAGTCTAAAGAAAAAGTGTCAGGTGAATACACATTTGGCTCTTTGTGGTATAATTAGTGTTGTCAAGCCAACTGACATCTAAGGAAAAGAATATGAGAATTATCCTACGGTTAATAAGTTTGCTTGCTTAGTCTGTACATTAAAAGCCCTTTGTCTTTTAGTTTCAAAAGCTTTGGAACATTGTTCAAATGATGATTATTTACGTCCTAAAAATAGTGTGAATATTTATGATGTTTTAACATTGTTATAGGATTCATCAGTAAGCATTCCTAGACCTGCCCCATTTCTGCCTCTGTTCCTCACTTCCCCCCAAAAGCCCCCCACTGTCTATGCAAGAGTGTAAGCCTCTTAAACTGTCCCATCTTTTCCACCTTGAGCATGCAGGATTATGAGCTTGTTTTCTTTTAACAGGTTTCCCCAAACACACACACTCACTGGAGAGTGAGCCTGCTATTGGGTTCTCTCTCTTATGCGCCCTGTCTTTTGGAGTGTGTGTTCTCCCATGCTCCCTCCCACTTGCCTCTCTTACCTTACACACCTCTTTCACATGCACACACATGTGGTATGCTTATAAGAGAGACACCTGAGTTCTCCCATTTCATCTGACATTGCATGACTATGACCTTCTAGTGCTGCCTTCCTCCCACGCCCATGCATGGCTTAAACTGAAGTAAAAATAACCTTGTTATTACGACCTCCCAGAGCACATACACTGATTGTGTCAGTCTGGTCTTTACTCCTTTCTTTGTGTACATCCATATATGCATTTATGTCAGGAGCTTGAGCCTTCTTATGATAGATTCTTGATCTTTCTCTCTGTCATCTTCCCTCTCCCATACATGTACCCAGGATATGCCAGAGAATGAGTTCTTCTCACCTTTGGTTCTCATACATACATGGGTATGCATTGCTTGGGGTTTGGTGGCTGGGTCTGCTGTCTCAGCAGACAGATTGCCTGTGGTAGAATCCTGGTGCAGTCCCTTACCAGCTCTGTGATCCTAGCAAGCGACTTTTCCTCTTTGTGTCTCAGTTTCCCCAATGTATATAATTTAAAAATTAAATTAAAAAATTAAAAAGCACTGCCTCCTTCTTTGGCCCAAAAAGTTCCTCCAGATTCCGCCCATTTCTCTGTTCTGCTTTACAGTTTATGCTTCTTCCATTCTCTCTTGAACACCCTCCAGTTAAGGCTTTAATCTTCACCCCACCACTAAAATTGCCCTTGTCAAGATCCCCGATGCTCTTCACATGACCCACCCAGTTCACTGGGCAATTTCATCATCTTACTTGACAGATTCACACACAGTTGCTCATTCCCTGTGTCTTGAGACTCTTCCTGGTTTCCAGGACTCCACACTCTTGGTTGTCCTCTTACCTCACCAGCCTCTCTCTCTCAGCCTCTTTTGATGGCTTCTCCTCTTCCCGAATTCTAAACAGAGAGATTTAGGGCTTAGTCTGTGGATGACTTCTTTCTACTTCTCACTTGTCCTTAGCAGTCCTCATTTTGTCCTATGGCTCTAAATACCATCCTATGTGGATGACTTTCAAATGTATATTTCCAGATTGGACCTCTCTCCAGAATTCCAGATGCATGCATCCAAGTGCGTTCTCGACATCTGCCCTTGGATTGTCTACTAAGCACCTCAAACTTTAACACAAGCAAAACTGAAGTCCTGATCTTCCTGTCCCCTTCCTCCAAAAGGCCTCCTCCTCCCTCAGTGTTTTCTCAGTAAATGCCCCCCCCCAAAAAAAAATTGCTCAGGGCAAAGATGCATAGGATTTTAATATGCTGGTCTTTGGATTCATCCTTGACACTTATTTTTTTTTCTCCATATTCCAAATCTACCCATTGTCAAATCTTGTTGGCTCTCCTTTCAAAATATATGCCTCATCTGACTGCATTTCATACAGCCTCTTGTCACCTCCTCCATTACTTCCACCCTAATCCAAGTCTTCTCTGTGGTGACAGGTGAGCGAGTCTTCCACTCCCACTTCTCTCTTTGTCTCTCTCTCTCTCTGACTCTCTTTCCTCTTGCTGTTCCCCTTTTCTACACTCTGCTTTCCTTTAACTCCTCCTCCACATGCAGCTTGAGCAAAAGGGAGGCTTATTGCAGTCCCTCCCCTACCTCCCAGCCACTATTTCACGTATGTATAGGGATGCATGTGTTCGGGACAGTGAGCCACCATACTGCCCCAGGCCCTGGCCTTGCTTGTCCACCTGCCCACCTGCGGCTTACTCCACATTCTTTCTGCATCTTGCTTGGGGCCTGTGTGTGTGTGCACATGCGCGTGCACACACACGGAGACGGGAGAGTGAATACCTGCTACTGTTCTCCCATCTTTTGCCAGGCAGAAGGTGTGCTTTCTGACATCACTGCCAATGTGCAGGAGAGGGAGCCTTGGCTCATCTAGCTCTCATGCCCTTTCTCACACACAGGTGAAGAAGGTTTTTCTTTTGTTCTCTTTTTTATATCCTTTGCTTGCAGAAAGCTACACTTTTTGAATCTCCTTCCTATGATTGGGCATGAAAGTGAACCTTCCTAGCAAGTATATCACCTTGTTTCTCCCTCTGACACTCGGAATGGGGCCCTCTCACATGCTTGCCTGGTGTACACTCGTGTGCTCATACTCTCTCTCCCTCTCGTATGCATATGATGGTCAGGAGATTGAGCCTTCCTTGTTGTGTCTTCTTTCTAGAAACACTAGTACATAAGATTCTGAGCTTTCTTACCATGTGTTTCTATGCATAGTCCAGTGTGGTGTCATCTGTCAAATAGGGATAGTGATGATTGTCTTGTAGATATATTACGGGGATTTAATGAGTTAGCACATGAAAAGCACTTAGGACAGTGCCTTGTAAATAATAAACACCATAATGGTGTTTGGAATAAAAACAAAGAAAAAAGAAAGAAGGAAAATGGGAAAGAATAGGTAGTAGTGAACATTCCTGAAGGTACATCTGTGAATGTATACACAGACATACCTTCTCATTATAGCACATCTGGGGCACAGTCCCATACTATGTCCAAGTGGGACACATGCACCCACTCACATGTACACTGTACAGGAGAGTGGATCTCCTGACTTGCTTTCTCTCTTACATGCCTTGAGTGTAGGACCGTTGACATCTTAATTACCCTCCCACACCCAAGGCTTGCAGGAGGGCAAGCCACCTCCTTCCTGTCCAGTGCACAGGCATGAGCATGAACACATACACACAGAAGGCAATTGAGGTCTCGATGGAGCCCCTCCCTCGTAAGCCCCGTATATGGGATATATACCATTGCCACCAAATCCCCCTCTAGATGACTGTCGCACTCCATGTGTGCCCCTCCTGCCTTACCCACCAGTGCTCTGCCCTTGGCTTCCTTACCACCCCTAGGCAGCCCTCAGGCTGATGCACCTTGGTTTCTAGAGCATACCCACACATTGTGCCAAGAGAGTGAGCCTTTCCTTGCTCCCTCTCTCACATCCCTTGCATGGTGGAGGGTGAGCTTTCTGAAAACCCCTCCCACATGCAGGGTTTGCAGGATGGTGAGCCTCTACTTTCCTTGCTCTCTTGTGCCTGTGTGCATACACATACACACACCTTCACAAAAAAATAGATACACATAGATGGTGGGAAGGAACACAGGCCTCTGCCCTGTGTTCTTTCTCTCATCTCAGTCATGGGTAGATTTGCAGGAGGTCTGTGAGCATCTACTATGTGATGGGCACTCTCCTGTGCACCAGGGGTACATCAGTGATCAAAAGACAAGAATCCTTGCCCCAGTTAGGGGATACAGGTAGCGAACAAAGGGAGTAAATAAAATACCATAGTATGTCAATTGGTGATCAGTACTCTGGAGAATCATAAAGCAGGAAAGGAGATAAGGAATGGGTGGGGGCAGTGGCAGTGGAGACCATGGTAAAGAAGTTTCAGGATCAAGGAACACAACAAAGAGGCCATTGTGGCAGGAGCCGAGAGTTGCGAAGTAGTAAATGATTGAAGAGACAGAAAGCTGATGATTAGTATGTATTCCCCAAAGTTGAGAACTTTCATTAAAAAAATCATAACCATAATACCATTATCACACTTAATAATTAACAGTAATGAATATAATCAAATATCCATTGTTCAAATTTCTAATTGTCTCAAAGTATCATAAATTAGGATCCAAATCAGGTCCATACATTGCATTTAGTTGATAGGTATCTGAGTCTTTTAATTATAACTTCCCTCCTTATCTGCATTTTTTTTCCTGCTTGTAATTTATTTGGTGGAAGAAAGTAGGCCATCTGTCTTGCAGTTTTCCCACAGGCTGGATTGTTCTGATTGCATCCCTGTGGTGTAGTTTACATGTTCCTTTTCCTTGTTTGTATTTCCTGTAAACTGATAGTCATATCTAGAAGCCTGATTGGATTTAGGCTTAATTTTGAGGATGGGGTCAGAAGTACTTCCATCATGAGGCACATAATGACTTGTTGTCTCTCTTTCTGGGATGTTAGTTCCTAGAGCCATTATTTTATTAGGTTTGCCAAATGATGATATTCTAATTCCATTATTCTCCATTTATTAGCTGGGATGCTTCTATAAAGAAAAACTTCCCCTCGCCTACTGTTTGATTACCCAATGGTACAGGTCTTTTTTTAGGAAGGGCAAGATCAATGCTTGATTCTTTGTCAGCACTCAAAATAATGAGTTGGCTTGCTAGTGTGCTCCAAAGAGGATTAAAAAAAAATTATTGTGATAAGTTCATGGATTTAAATACATTTGATCTTTTAACCTGTTGCACTTCTTATCCTCAGTGAAGCTCAAATGTCCCATCTTTAGTCAGGGGTAGCATCTTCAAATTGGCTCCTGAGTTCCTTGACATGGCCCCAGTAGCTATTTAATAGCTTCTCTGTCTTCTGGGTTGAAAAAAATGTTCCAGGTTCATCTCAAACATCTCTTTCCCCAGACTTGGAATCTGCCGTGTCTTCAATAAGCTTTGGTTCCTTTCATTGGATGTGGTATTTAGAGACTACATTCTGGGCACTAAGTGTGCTCATTGCCTTTAGATTGGTCATTGTTTTCCGGCTTTTTCAATGATCATAAAATAAAAAAGTTTTGTGTTGGTTGCTTTATCTTGTGTCCAGATAGAATATATGAGTTCATTCTTTTTAAAAAATTTTTTAATGTTTAATTTATTTTTGAGGCAGAGAGAGGCAGAGCATGAGGGGAGTGGGGGTCAGAGAGGGAGACACAGAATCCGAAGCAGGCCCCAGGCTCCGAGCTGTCAGCACAGAGTCTGACGCGGGACCCGAACTCACTGACTGTGAGATCATGACCTGAGCCAAAATCGGACGCCCAACCGACTGAGCCACCCAGGCGCCCCTATATGAGTTCATTCTTACACTTCCAATTAAAAATCAATATTCCAGGGGTTGTACTTGCTTCCTTTCAAAAGTATTACTCTAACTGTTGTGTTGCAAATAGACTATAAGAGAGAGCAAGTGCAGAAACATGGAGACCAGTTAGGAGGCCACTGAAATAATTCAGGTGAAAAATTGATGGAGACATGGTGGTAGTGTGGAAGTATGAGGGTGATTAAAACTGGTTAGATATGGATATATTTTTAACTGTTTATTTATTTTGAGAGAGAGAGTGTGTGCAAAAGTGGGGAAAGGGCAGAAGGAGAGAGGGAGACACAGAATCTAAAGCAGACTCCAGGCTCTGAGCTGTCAGCACATAGCCCAATGCCGGGCTCAAACCCAGGAACCGTGAGATCATAACCTGAGCTGAAGTCAGATGCTGAACTGACTGAGCCACCCAGGCGTCCCAGATATAGATATATTTTAAAGTTAGAGCCAATGGAATTTACTGATATATTGGATGTGAGATAAGAGAGAAAGAAGAGTCAAAGATTGAACCTTCTCCTTCTTTTTCATGTATGAGTTGGGCACTTGAACTGACACTGGGTGTGTGGGTGCCTGAGCCTTCTACCCTATTCCCTCTTTCTAATCTTAGTACTCAGATGCAGGTGCTGTCCCAGTGCAGTGCACTTGGCAAGGATTCCCAGAGGGTGAGAAGTTCAGACTTTTCACAGATCTTCTTGAATGTCTCTTGGATTTGGGAATTCAGTAGTGGGCAAAACATTAGGGGCCCTGGACTTACTGCCTCATGAGCTTGTGCCTGAGAATAAAATTCCTCACTACCATTAAGCCTGCCTTCCTGTGTTTAAGGGGCTAGGAAAAGTGAGCTTTTTCTGTTGTTCCTACCACGCCGCCCCTGAGAGCCCCCTCATTTGCTCCTTCTCTCTAATCCTTCATGCCTATACCTGGTTATTAGTGCTCTTTACGTGCAATTCACCTGGGCAAGGTTTCAGAGCAGGCTGAGCCTTATCTGCCGATGTACCTATACATGACCTCCTGCTGTTATTTATTTACTTATGACTTTGTGACAGTCTGCTGTTTATAGGGACCCAGCAGTAAACAGGACAGTCATAGCCCCCTGGGTACACTGGCTAGTGGGCACATACAGGAAGATGCACCGCATTTGTACCCACTGTGCAAGTGTGCACATGTGCCGAGGATGGTGGCGAATGAGTTTACACTTTAGTCCCCACTTGCTGAGCACCCTGTCCCCATCCCCAGGACAGATAGGGATATCTCGGGGTGTGGAACTGTCTGCATAGAGTCCCAGAGGTGAGCAAGGATACAGCCTTTCTGCCCTGACCCTGCACTGTTGAGCTGTCTCAGTTTTCTTCCCTGACTGGGGAAGTTGCTGAATGATGGTGCACTTGCTTATTAGTGCTTTTTCATGCATCCACAGATACAGATACCTGAATGTACATATATGCACAAGCCAGCTAGCCAAGAGGATGAGCAGGCATCAGACGCCCACACTTAGCTAAGTGCACAACATACATAGGCAGTTGAGTGTTCAGAGATGGGAGACCCCAGAGCTTTTTTATTTCATACTCACAGGGACAAATACCCTCATTTTCACTCATTCATTTGTAATTTCTTCTCTATTTCTCTCTTTTTCATACACTCACTCACTCACTCACTCACTCAAGGAATTCACTTTCTGGGGGTTCCTGGCTGACTCATTTGGTAGAGCACATAACTCTGAATCTCAGGATCGTGAGTTCAAGCCCCACATTGGGCATGGAGCCTACATTAAAAAAAAAAAAAAAAAAAAGAGGGTCACCTGGGTGGCTCAGTCTGTTAAGCACCCAACTTTGTCTCAGGTCATGATGTCTCAGTTTGTGAGCTCGAGCCCCACGTGGGGCTTGCTGCTGACAGTGCAGAGCCTCCTTGGCATTCTCTCTCTCCCTTTCTCTCTGCCCTTACCCCCACTTGTGCACATGCACATGCGTGCTTGCTTGCTCTTTCTCTCTCCCCAAAATTAAAAAACAAAACAAAACAGAACAAAACAGAAAAAAAAGAATTCACTTTCTGAGTCATTCTCCTCTGAGTACTTTCTAATACATGCATGCATGTGAAACATTCAGGAGAGTGATCCATCTTACATATTTCTTCCCTGAGGGAGAGTGGGGTTTCTCAAACTCCCTCCATCATCTGGGGTTTGCAGGAGGGCAAGCCTCAGCTTACCTCACTGTCTTGAATGGGGTGCATGTGCTCACTTCCCCCACCCACACAGAACTATATATACACAAATGCATGCCCAGTGTGAAGGCACAGCCCTCTGACTCTCTTGCAGTTGAACTTGAGGTTGCTCTTGCAGTTAAAGTCTTACCTGTTCAACAATGAGCTCTCCAGATGCCATTCTCATGGTGGATTTGCAGGAAGGTCCACCTTGTTGTAGTGGTTTCTCCCTGCTCTAGCGTTCTCTCTGTCTCTCTCTCTCACACACACACACACACTGTAGAGGAGAGGGAAACTTCTAATGTTTTCTTTCATATTGTTTATATGTGAAGGAGTGCGACCTTTTTGATAAGCAAGATTGAAAGATAGACTCATCAATTCATGTACACACAAGGAGTTCAAGAGAATGAATCTATTCATTCTCCCCATGCAGGTGCTTGGTCTGATATACATTCAGACCTCTTTCCTCTCACATGTCCCTTGCATACAGGAGTGTGACCACTGTCCTTAAAATGCACCCTCATTCAAATCCATACACCCCTCTAAATGGAGGGTAGGAAGTATAAACAATGATAGCTGTGTGCCATCAGTTGTGCTCCACTTCACCTTGATTTGTCATCTTGTTTCATTTTCCTGTCACTGTGAAGAGGTAACCTAACTCTCTGTGTGATTCTTTTTTTAAATGTTTGTTTATTTTTGAGAGAGAGAATGAGAAAGAGAGAGCGGGGGAGGGACAGAGGGGGACGGGACAGAGAATCCTAAGCAGGCTTTGTGCTGTCAGCAGCGAGCCCCACGCGGGGCTTGAGCTCACAAACTGTGAGATCATGACCAGAGCCGAATTTGGATGCTTAACCTACTGAGCCACCCAGGTGCTCCTCTCCATGTGATTTTGATGGAGGTTGAAGTTTAAGAACAACAGCACTTAACTGTGAAGGATATGAGGGATCATGAGCTTGGTGGTGGCTCATAGTCATTCTCTTTTTCCTCTTGCTCACATTCCCCTCTCCTTTGTCTCTTTGTCCATGTGAGTTTATACCTTTTTGTCATTGTTTTTGTTGTTATGTGAGGGAACCAACAAAAACAAAATGAATGGGTGTTCAACCAGACACCTTTAACGTGAAGTTCAGGGACCTTCTCTGTACTTCTGCATCATCACAAGTAAGTATCTTCTGTGAAGAAGAGTGAGGTCTCTTGTTAAACCCCTGTAGGGCTTCTGGTCTGGCTCCCCCTCTCTAATCCTTGCTACCTGGGTGAGAGTGCTTTCTGGATGCAATGCACCTGGGCAAGGATTCTGAGAGGGAGAGCTTCATCTTCATTTCAGAGTATTTTTCTAGCCTCCTTCCATTCCACAGGTGTTTATGATCACCTCTTCTAAACATGATAGCAAGTCAGGCAGCGAGCACGCATGAGCACACAAGGCACATCTGTTTCCTGTCCTTGTATTGCTTACTGTCAAGGGAGAAGAATAGAATTCCTTATCAGTCATTACACCTACTTGCCCTGAGAGTGGGAGGGCCACTGAGTAGACTTCTCATTGGCATTGTCACCCACAAATACACACACACACACACACACACACACGCAAAAGCATGAGTCTTCTCTGATCTCACACAGAACAATTCAGGAGAGAGTAGTCCCTTTACATGAGATTAAGATTCTCCCATCATAGGTTCACATACACGCACTTGCACGTGCGCGCGCACACACACACACACACACACACACAAAGGGCAGGTGCCTGAGCCTTCTTATCTGCTCCCCCTCTCGAATCCTTGGAACCTAGGTGTGAGTGCTGTTTCCATGCAACACACCTATTCAAGGATTCAAAGAGGCTGAGCCTTGTCTGCATGTAGAAGGACCGAACACCTGTATATCACCTCTTCCACTTTCTTTCAAATATTTGAGTTTGCTTTGAGGTGCGGACCCTGCACTGGGTGTTAGAGATACAATGGTGAATAAGATAGATGAGGTCCCTGGCCTGGAGCCCTCATTCCTGGGCTCTCCAGAGGACACCCGTGGGAAAATGGACATCATTCCCTGTGGACAGACTTACCCTTATGTTAGGGCATGAACTTTCTTTTTATTTTGGCTTACTGTATATCAGATAGATACTGTAATGGGGAAATATACATTGGGTGATAAGACTCACACAACCAGGTGTTGCCCTCAATGAGCTTATAGTTTAGTAGAGGAATGGAAGGGAAGAAATATCCCCTTACTATACCATCCTCCAATGTGTTCATGCACATGAGTGCCCATATACACAGGTTGTCCCAGTCTTGTTAAACCCCAACCAGACAGCCAACACATGCAGACTCGCACGTGTGATCTGAAAAATGTGCCGCTCACAGTGCATGTTCAGAGGCTCAGAGAATGGCTGTGTGACTTTGTGCATGGGGATGAATACATACGCACACCCTGGAGGTGCATCAGTCTTATTAAATGCACATAGTGATGCTTTGTGGGAATGGAACCCTGAGAGTTAAGTATGTACATACGCACACACACAGGGTGCAGGTGCCCAAGCTCTTTGCTCCGTCTTTGTCATCATGTGTCCCTGGGTGAGAGTGCTTTCTAAATGCAATGCACCAGGGTAGGGGTTCTGGAGGGCAAGTGTCCTCTGCATGGAGAAGGACAGAGGATCTGTACATTACCTCTCAGCTGCTTGCTGTGTGTCAACCTGCCATCTATCCCTCATTCATTCTTTCCTTACACGAATAATATTTATTAGGCACTGTGCTGGGCATTGGACATGGAAGAGTGGATAAGACAGACTTGGCCCCTGCCCTCCTGGATATTATAGTCCAGAGAGGAGAATGGACTTTGTCATTATCCACAACCCCTGCATGTGCTGGGAGTAAGTGTGTCACATAGGGGACTTCTTATCTGCCACCCGCCCCACAACTTATAAACACATGTGACTGATATATGTAGGAAAACCTCTTTACTTTAGTTCAATCCTACATCAATGCACTGGGCAAGAACGGTAAGCCTTCTCATTAAACACACACATACAAGGCATGCAGGTGCTGGAATCTTCTGGTCTGGCTCTCCCTCTCTAATCCTTGCTACCTGGGTGAGAGTGCTTTCTGAATGCAGTGCACCTGGGCAAGGATTCCGAGAGGGAGAGCTTCATCTTCGCATAGGACAGAGCACCTCTGCATCCTCCCTCCTCTCCTTTCTGCAACTACCTATTGAGTACCTCCTCTATTTCACGTGTTGTGCTGAGAACACAAGATAATGAGCCACAGCTGGTCTCTCCCTGCAAGTTGGAGAATGGACTCATTCTCATTTGTTATGCCTGCATGTCCTGGAGGTGGGTGGGTTGCATGCTGGGACTTGAAATGCCCTGCCCTGGTCTCACAAATGTGTGTGTAGGAGAACCTTCTAAACCTCAGTACAATCCCACATAAATGCACAGTGTTCAGGGGAAGGGCCTGACTGAGTACACACACACACACAGATACACACACATGTATCACCAGTGGGGCCTGACCAGGTGCTTCACTCTCCTTCAGTTGGTCTAGCTGCCAGTGCTATCTTGGATCACTGTCCTTGTTCGAGGACTACAGGGGAATGAGCCTTGTCTACATTTGGAAGGACACAGCTCTTGTGCAGCAACTGTCTCTTCTCCTTTCCCTTCCTTCCACAGATAGCTGAGTGTCTCCTAGATGTCAGGTACGTATGTCAGTCACAGAGAATGAAACTGGGATCAAAACGGACAAGGCTGCCTACCCTGACATTCTGGTAGGGGACTGATAAACCCACTATGACTCATAGATGCTATGGACTAATAGGCCACTGTTCAGAAGGATGAAGTAGGTCTACGTGTTGCTTGCTATCCAATGTGCAAACATGAGTATGTACAGGTTATGCCAGAGTGAGATTTCTCACCACCCGACTTCCCAGACACACTCAGTGATGTGGACCTGCCTGCAGACTCCCACTTACAGAGAGGGCAGGAGAGCGAGCATGCTGTACTGCCCCACTCCCATGTCAGCATGCAGACCAGTGTGCTTTCCTAACCCTCCCTTCCCTAGGGACTCAATGAGGGAATCCTTTACTGCTGTTCTCCTTCATGCTGCCATGCACAGAGATCTTTTCTTTACCTTTCTGTATACTCCCATGTGAACACACTATATGCAGAAAAGAGAGCCTTCCCCATAAACACACACACACACACACACACACACACACACACACACACACACTCAGGTATAGAAACATAGAGGGTGTGTCCCCTGCCCACAGAACTACACCCACAAGACACTGAGCATCATTAGCAGCAGCCTCTCACCTGTGTCCCATGTGCAGGGCAGTGAGCTTTCTACATGCTCCTTCAACAGCCAGAGCTTGAATGAAAGTAGCCCTTAATGCTTACCTCACATGTGCACGTATGGGAAAAGCATGCCCCTTTGTAGTCATAGGCAGTCACCCGTGAGCACAAGAGTGATGTTTCTTGCACACACATACACGGTCCGAAGATGCCTGAGCCTTCCATTCAGGTCCCCCTCTCTCATTCTTGGTGCTTGGGTACAAATGGAGTCCCAGTCCATTGCCCTTGTACAAAAATCCAGAAGGGATCTCATCCACATTTAAAAGTAGAGAGTTTTTGGGGCGCCTGGGTGGCGCAGTCGGTTAAGCGTCCGACTTCAGCCAGGTCACGATCTCGCGGTCCGTGAGTTCGAGTCCCGCGTCAGGCTCTGGGCTGATGGCTCAGGGCCTGGAGCCTGTTTCGGATTCTGTGTCTCCCTCTCTCTCTGCCCCTCCCCCATTCATGCTCTGTCTCTCTCTGTCCCAAAAATAAATAAACGTTGAAAAAAAAAATTTAAAAGTAGAGAGTTTTATATCACCCCTCTCATTCTTCAATTTCTTTAATATCTATTTAGAATAGTGGTTCTCAAAGTGTGCCCACTGGGCCAGCAGTATCAAGTATCACCTTGGAACCTGTGGGAAATGCAAATTCTCAGACCCCACTCCTGACCTAGTAAAATTTTGAACCACAGAAGTCTATTCTAACAAGCCTTCCCACTGATTCTGATGTTTCCTCAAGTTTGAGAATCACTGGTTTAGTGTAAGTGCCGGGGACACAGTGATAGGCAAATCAGGTGAGAGCTCAGCCTGCAAAGGACTTAGCCAGTAGTGGGTGGGAGGGAACGAGCTTCCCCATTTTTCATACACATTCTCAGGGCTGTGTCCCTGCAAGCTGTGGCAGGGAGTACATCTGCTCATGACTGTCCCTACCTCCTCCAAAACCACACACTTGACCAGCATAGCAAGCTAAGTGAACTTACAGCCAAGATTGTATTAGGGGAGAGCTTTATCATTACTTTTCAGGGCATGAACTTAACACCATAGGTACACACAGACACACATGTGCGCTCATGGGGTGCAGAAGAAGGTACTGCTCCTTCTCCTATACCCATTGCATATCGGAGTTGTTAATTCTCAAAGCACCTCCTGTGTGCATGGATTACAGGAGGATGAGCCTTGTCATCATGAACCTTCTGCCAAGCAATTCAGTCAACACATATCTACTGATCACATTTTATGTGCCATGCATTATGCTGGAAGTGTCCTGCTGAATACAAGACAACTTCTCTCTTTATAGAACTTCCTGTCTAGTGGACATGTGTAGCAAATGAACTTCCCCAGGCCTAGAAAGCAGGAATGCAGGGTGTGCCAGGAATAGAGCCTTTTCATTCTGCACGTATCCATGTTCCTCCTGTGAACATGTGCAGATATGTACATATATAGAGACACATTTCTGCCCCAAATCAGAAGGCAAGAGATAGACTTCATTTTTCATTATGTTTGAAGAAGTGAGAACTTCCTTATTACATACACACTTGAATGCATTTATGTTGTGCAGGTGTCTGGACTGTGACTTTTGGCTGCCCCCCTTCCCCTATCTTTGTGACCTAGGCACGAGTGCTGGCTTATCAGTGCAGGGGAATTGTGCAAGGATAAGAGATTGTGACCTTGGTCTATGTGTAGGACAGAGCCTGTACAACACTTCCTTTCCTGTGCTTGTTCGTTCAGTTATTTGTATGTGCATTTCTTTGCCCATCATTTCACAAGGGTACTGAGTTCCTGCTGTTTGGGGGATGTCATGGTAAACTAAATAGGGACACCAGCCTTATAGTCTGGCAGGTTTGTGGAGAGTCAACTTCCTCCTAAAAATGCCTGTGGATACTTGGGCTCAGGGTGCAGGAATCGGGCTTCTCCTTATTCTCTCAGAGAGATGTGCACATGGTATGCACATCCTGAGCCTTCTTCTCAGTTCCCCCTTTCATATCCTTGTGAACTAGATGTGAGTACTATCCTGGTGCAGTACACCTACCCCAGGACTCTGAGAGGAGCCTTTTTCTGCACATAGGACGACAAAGCACCTGTGAATCACCCCTTTCTCCTTCCTTTCTTCTCCCTTCCACAAGTATTTATCGAGCAAACGTGCTAAATTGTGCTGGGCAATGGTAGTACACAGGATAGTCTTGGCCCTTGTCTCAAAGAATACGTGGAGAGTGGACTTCCATGTCACTGAATATCCCTGCCTGTGCTGAGTTTGGGTGGGCCACAGAAGGGAGCCTCTTCTTAATACCCCCTCCCAGTGTACACAAACCTTAAGACTTCTTCCTGCTCTCATGTGGACCTATGTAACAGAAAATCTTCTCCACCTTGAGCACTGCAGGTGCTTCAGCCTTCTGCCCTGCCCCCCCCCCCTCTAATCCTTGCTATCTGGGTGCTAGTGCTATCTCAATGCAATGCACCTGGGCAAGGATTCAGAGAGGGTGGGCTCAACTGCACCAAGAAGGACAAACTATACATCTTCCTCCCTCTTCTTCCCTCCCTCCTTTTCTTCTTCCTCTTTCCTTCCTCCCCTACTTTCCTCCTCTCCTCCCTCCTTCTTTCTCTCTCCCCTCCCTTTCTTCCCTCTCCTGTCCATCCGTCCTTCCTTCCTTCCTTCCTTCCTTCCTTCCTTCCTTCCTTCCCTCCTTTCCAGTGAGTTTTTCAGTAACTGGTGGGTGTTGGGGAAGCACAGAAAAACAGAATAGTTAGGGATTTGGGGCTCTCTGTCTGGTGGGCTTGTCTGTGTTCTAAAAGAAATGTCTTTATCAAATAATGTCAGTGTGCTCAGGTGCCCAGAGTACTGGATAGTGAGCTTTCTCTTTTTTCCTCTGCTATCCTCCACATGTAGGGTGCTGGGCTGGGACCAGAGCTTTCCCATCTGCTCCTTCCCTCACTTCCTTTCAACCTGGATGTGAGTGCTATCTCAAGTATGGTCTCTAGTCAGGGCTTCAAATAGAGGGAACCTTGCCTACATATGGCAGGACTGAGTGCTAGTATGTCCCCCTACTTGCCTTCCTGAAAATGTATGGAGTTTCTGGAGTGTGTCAGGCATTGTATTGAGTGTTAAGAATACAATAATGAGCAAGACAGGCATAATCAGTGGCTGTGCCCTCTGGTGACACCTTTAGGAGATGAAACTTCATCTAGATCCATGGTGCAGATGGACACAAATGTTGGGGATACTAAAGAGTAAGTCTTGCCATCCCCTCCCAACTACTGAGGGTACCCTCACGCCATACCCTCTGAGGATAGGGAGATGTGCCCATTGGTGGAGAAGCATCACACCTACAGGATGTGTAGGAGTCTGAGCTCGTAAACTGTCCCTTAGCTTCCAGGAACTGCAAGAAGAATTGTGAGCTTCCTTAAGATGTCCACCATAGACTCTTCTTGAATTGGAGAGGTGGTGAAGAGCAGGGGACCCTTCTTACTGCTGATCTTGTATGCACGTCACGCTTTATGGAAATGATAATAGCCTATATCTTTATATTACCTTACTATCTGCCTATTTCCACCCCCTCTTTCTCCCTCCCTCCCTCCCTCCCTCCCTGTCTGTCTCTCCTGTCCTTAGTACCTTGTCGTAAGTGCTTGCTGTACAGTGCTCTGGTACAAGGACTCTAAGAAGGTGAGATTCATCTGGCATGGACAGGTGCACAGTGCCCTTAGATTGCTCTTCTCTCCCATTCATTCATTTACTTCTTTGATAAATATTTATTGAGTGATCTCTGGGTGTTGGGGATTTAGTGGCCTGGATGTGCTTATTACCTGTTATGCACACCTATGGTGTGTCAGGTTGGGCCTTGTCATTGTAGACAGACATATGTATGCATACACACACATCCAGTACTGGAGCATTCTGGTTGCATGTGTGCTCTCTCTCTTTCACATTCCTTGCACATAGGTGCCATGCTTTCTAAATCCATCACCTATATGCCTGTATCTTAAAAAAAAAAACAAAAACATGCATCGTGGTCATATAGGAGGACTGTTGACCTTTACATCACTTCCCTCAGATTTGGTTATTCTCTCAGCACTTATTTAGGGAGCATTTACCACATGCCAGCCACTATGCTGCTTGCTAGAGATACTGCAGTGAACACCCAATAGACAGCATTGGGTGTTTGGCCTTGTGGGCACGTATAGGAATTTCTTAGAAACTCTTAATATGTTTTCTGTTCACTTTTTAACTTCATTTTTGTGTGTAAAAAGAGAGGTAGAAGGAGGCAGAAGGGTATTGTCCCAGAGTTAAAAGTTGTGTATCAGCAGCACATTTTGTCTCCTGGAAATGAGGGGACAGTCCAGTGAGTTAAGAGATCTAGGATAAATCTCTAAGAGAAAATGTGGGGAGGGGTGGCAGAGTTTGGATTTAGCCTAGCATTTTTAGGCTGTCCCTACTGTGGCTTTAGCATTATTCTCCATTACTTACTCTTTCCTTCAGCTAGGCTGATCTGTTTATTCCAACCTTTCTCAATGCCTTTGCCCATTGCCCATTACAGATATATGATTTTCAGGTCAGCATAGCAATACAGAATTACAAAAGGTGAAAGAGAGAGACAGACACTACACTTCAGTCTTCTTTCTCAACTTCCTAAATAGGTGGGACTTAAAAATTCTGACTCTTGAGGGGCTCCTGGGTGGCTCAGTTAAGCATCCAACTTTGGTTCAGGTCATGATCTCGTGGTTCATGGGTTTGGGCCCCGCATCGGGCTCTGTGCTGACAGCTAGCTCAGAGCCTGGAGCCTGTTTCTGGATTCTGCGTCTCCCTCTCTCTGTCTGTCCCACCCGTGCTTTCTGTCTCTCTCTCTCTCTCTCTCTCTCTCTCTCTCTCTCTCTCTCTCTCTCTCTCTGTCTCTCTCTGTCTCTCTCTCTGTCTCTCTCTCTCTGTCTCTCGCTCTCTAGCTCTCTCAAATATAAATAAAAAACATAAAAAAATTAAAAAAATTCTGACTCTTGGTTCTTCTCTTCCAACTTCTCCCAATATATTCTGCAGAAAAGACTCAAACTATGTAGTATGTACCCCTTAACTTCTCTATACCCTAAAATCCCTTTATGTTTACTGCTCAGCTTTGCTCTTATTTTCCTTAGACTTTATCTCTCTCTTTAAAACTTAAAAAAATCGAGTATAACTAACATATGGTGTTATGTTAGTTTCAGGTGCACAATATAATGATTCAACAATTCTATACATTTGTATTTCTCTTGATGTACAGGGCCAGCAGAATCAGCATTCCCTGGCACCTGGTTAGAAATGCAAATTGTGAGCCCCACCTCAGACCTAGGGAATCAGAAAGTTGGAGAGTAGGCAGAGGTCTGAGTTTTAACAAGCCCTGGTGCAGGGGTTCTGATGCATGTTGAACACTGAGAACCACTGGTTTGAATAACGAGATTTCTGCATTCCACAGGATGATTTTTAGAGTCATAATTTCCTTATGTGTAAATTTCCCTTTTAGTTTCCTTTGATTTTTTTTTAACTTAAAAGACCTTTTTTTAAAAGCAGTTTTAGGTTTACAGAAAAATTGAGCAGAAAGTACAGAGAGTTATCATATATTTTCCCACCTCAGTTTCCACTATTATTAACATCTTTTTTTTTTTAATTTTTTTTCAACGTTTATTTATTTTTGGGACAGAGAGAGACAGAGCATGAATGGGGGAGGGGCAGAGAGAGAGGGAGACACAGAATCGGAAACAGGCTCCAGGCTCTGAGCCATCAGCCCAGAGCCTGACGCGGGGCTCGAACTCACGGACCGCGAGATCGTGACCTGGCTGAAGTCGGACGCTTAACCGACTGCGCCACCCAGGCGCCCCACTATTATTAACATCTTGCAGTTAGTGGAATGCACTTTTACATTTAGACCAATATTGATACTTTATTATTAACTAAAGTCCATAGTTTATATTAGGGTTTCCTATTTGTGTTGCACATTATATGGGTTTGAACAAATATATACTAATGTATATCTACCATTATAGTATCATACAGAATAGTTTCACCATCCTAAAATCCTCTGTGCTCTGCCTATGCAGCCCTCCCTCCCATAATCCCTGGTAACCACTGATCTTTTTACTATCTCCATAGTTATGCCTTTTCCAGAATTTCATATAGTTGGAATGATGCAGTATGTAGCCTTTTTAGAATGACTTCTTTTTTTTTTTTTTTTAAATTTTTTTTTTCAACGTTTATTCATTTTTGGGACAGAGAGAGACAGAGCATGAACGGGGGAGGGGCAGAGAGAGAGGGAGACACAGAATCTGAAACAGGCTCCAGGCTCTGAGCCATCAGCCCAGAGCCTGACGCAAGGCTCGAACTCACGGACCGCGAGATCGTGACCTGGCTGAAGTCGGACGCTTAACTGACTGCGCCACCCAGGCGCCCCTTAGAATGACTTCTTTTAGTTCAGTTCAGACTCTTCCATATCTTCTCGTGGCTTGATAGCTCATTTATTTTTATCATTGAGTAACATCCCATTATCTGGATGTACTGCAGTTTGTCTATCCACTCACCTACTGAAGGGCATCTTGGTTTCTTCTAACTTTTGGCAATTATGACTAAAGATGCTATAAGCATCTGTGTGCAGGCTTTTTTGTGGACGTAAATTTTTAAGTCATTTAGGTAAGTACCAAGGAACACAACTTCTGGATTGTATAATACGAGTATGTTTAGTTTTGTAAGAAGCTGCCAAACTGTCTTCCAAAGTGGCTGTACCATTTTGCATTCCTACCAGCAATGAATGAGAGTTCCTGTGGCTTCATAACCTCATCAGCATCTGGTGTCAGTGTTTTGGACTTTGGCCATTCTGACAGGTGTGTAGTGGTGTCTCATTATTGTTTTAACTTGCAATTATCTGATCACACATGATGTTGAACACCTTTTCTTATGCTTATTTGCAACCTATATATCTTATTTGGTTAGGTTCAGATCTTCTGCCCATTTTTTATTTGGGTTATTCCTGGTTGAATTTTAAGAATTCTTATATATATAGTTTTTAGTGTTTATTTATTTTTGAGAGAGAGAAAGACAGTGCAAGCAGGGGAGGGGCAGAGAGAGAGGGAGACACAGAATCCGAAGCAGGCTCCAGGCTCTGAGCTGTCAGCACAGAGCCCGATGTGGGGCTTGAACCCACGAACCGTGAGATCATGACCTGAGCTGAAGTCGGACGCTTAACTGACTGAGCCACCAACGTGTTCCAAGAATTCTTGTGTATTTTGGATATTAGTCCCTTATCAGGTATGCCTTTTGCAAATATTTTCTCCCAGTATGTTACTTTTTTCCCCCATTAATAGGGCTTTTGCAGAGCAGAAGGTCTAATTTTATTGAAGTCTAATTTATCAGTACTTTTTTTCATAGCTCATACTTTAGGTGTTGTTGTAACTAAAAAGTCTTTGCCAAACCCAAGATCCACCTAGGTTTTCTCCTATATTATCTTCTAAGAGTCTTATAGTTTTGCATTTTACATTAAGGTCTATCTGTGATCCATTTCGAGATAATATTTGGGAAATTTGAAGAACTGTGTCTAGATTATCTTTTTGGCATGTAGATGTCCAGTTGTTCCACAAATCATTTGTTGAAAAGAGCATCCTTTCTCCATTTAATTGCCTTTGCTCCTTTGTCAAAGATCTGTTTTTGTTGGGTTGATTCCTGAGCTCTCTATTCTGTTTCATTGATCAATTCGTCTATTTTTTTCACCAATACTACACTGTCTTAACTACTATAGCTTTATAGTAATAAGTTAAAATCATATAATGTCAGTATTCCAACTTTGTTCTTCAGTATTGTGTTGGCTGTTCCAGGTCTTTTGCCTATCAATATACACTTTGGAATCAGTTTGTTGATATCCATAGAATAACTTGGGATTGCATTGACTCTATAGATGAAGTTGGGAAGAACTGACATCTTGACAGTATTTAGTCTTCCTATCCAAGTGCATATAATATGTCTCCATTTGTTTAGGTCTTTGATTTCTTTCATCAGAGTTTTTGAGTATTCCTCAAATAGATCTTGTACATATTTTTTTTAGATTTATACCTAATTATTTCATTTTGGTACTAATGTAAATGGCATTGTACTTTAAATTTCAAATTGTAATTGTTCATTGCTGATATGTAAGAAAGTAGTTGACTTTTGTATATTAACCTTGTATCCTGCAACCTTATTATACTTGCTTATTACTTCCAGTTTTTTTTGTTGTTGATTTTTTGGGATTTTTTACAGACAGTTACGTCATCTGTATCCTTCTCAATTTTGTGTACTCCCCCCCCCTTTTTATTGTCTTTTGCATTAGTTGGAACTTGTAGTAATATGCTGAATGGGAGTGGTGAGTGTGGACATCCTTGCCTTGTTCCTGATCTTAGCATAAGACATCTAGTTTCCCACCATTAAGTATGGTGGTTGCCAAAAGAGAGGTGGGGGGGGGAGGAGCAAAATAGATGAAAAGGATAAAGAGTACACTTATCTTGGGGCACCTGAGTAGCTCAGTCAGTTAAGCATCTTGATTTCAGCCCAGGTCGGGATCACACAATTCATGAGAATGAGCCCTGAGTTGGGCTCTGTGCTGACAGCATGGCTTCTGCTTGGGATTCTCTCTCTCCCTCGCTCTCTGCCCCTCCCCCACTCATGCTCGCTCGCGTGCTCTCTCTCTTAAATAAACTTAAGGAAATAAGAGTACACTTAATAAGCACTGAGTAATCTATAGAATTGTTGAATCATTATATTGCACACCTGAAACTAATATAACACTCTGACAAAAAAAGTATGATATTAACTCCAGGGTTTTTGCAGATGTTCCCTATCAAGTTGAAGAAGATCCCCTTCATTCCCAGTTTGCTGAGAGATTTTCATCATGAATGGATGATGGATTTTGTCAAATGCGCTTTTTTTTGGCATCAGTTTATGTTCTCATAAGGTTTTTCTTCTTTAGCCTGTTGATGTGGTGCATCACATTAATTGATTTTTTAAATGTCGGACATGCCTTTCATGCCTAAAATAAACCAACTTGGTCATGTTATATAATTCTTTTTATACATTGTTGATTTCAGTCTGCTAATATTTTGTTGAGGATCTTTGCAACTGTGTTCATGAGACTTACTGGTCTCTAGTTTTCCTTGCTCATAATGTCTTTGTCTTGTTTTGGTATTAAGATAATTCTAGCCTCATCCAATGAGTAAAGAAGTATTCTCTCTGTTTCTGTTTTTTGAAAGGGACTGCAGAGATTGTACTTTCTGTTTTGGAGGGTTGTTAACTAGTGATTCAATTTCTTTAATAGATATAGGCATATTCACTAATCTACTTCTCTTTGTGTTGTGTCTTTCAAGGAATTGGTCCATCTCATCTAGGCTATCAAATTTGCGGGCATAGAATTGTTAATATTTATTTGTTATGTGCATGGGATGAATAGTGATGGTCTCTGTTTCAGTTTTGATATTAGTAATGAGTATCTTTTATGTTTTTTCTTAGTTAACCTGGCTAGAGGTTTTGTTGATTTTTCTCTATTGCTTTCCTATTAATTTTATTTCTGCTATAATTTTTATTATTTGTTTTCTTCTGCTTAATTTCGGTTTAGTTTCTTCTTTTTTTAGTTTTGTAAGGTAGAAGCATAGGTGAATGATTTTAGAGCTTTTCTTCTTTTCTAATATATTCATTTGATGCTATAAATTTTCCTTCTAAATGCTGGTTTGCTGCATCCATAAATTTTGATAAGTTATTTTTTTCATTTTCATGTAGTTCAAAATGTTTTTAAAATTGCTCTTGCAACTTCTTTGACCCATGTGTTATTTAGAAGTGTGTTGTTTAATCTTTAAGTATTTTTACTTTTTTCCAGGTATCTTTCTGATATGGATTTCTAGTTTAATTCCGTTGTGATCTGAGAACAGACTTTGTATGGATTTCCATTTTTTAAAATTTGTTAAGCTGTATTTCATGGCCCAGAGTGTCATCTGTCATGGTGAATGTTCCATGTGAGGTTGAAAAGAATGTTATTATATGAAGCATTCTACTGATGTAAGATCCATTTGATTGATGATGCTGTTTAGTTCAACTATGTCTTTACCTATTTTCTGCTGTTGGGGACTGTCCATTTTCAGTAGAGGGGTATTGAAGATTATCATTATAATATGGGTTCATCTATTTCTCCTTGCCATTCTATAAGTTTTGTCTCATGTATTGTTTTATGCTGTGTTGTTAGGCATGTATATATTAAGGATTGTTGTAGTTTTTAAAGAGAATTGGCCCTTTATTGTTATGTAGTGCCCCTTTTTATTCCTGATAATTTTTCTTGCTCTGAAGTCTGCTTTGAAATTAATATAGCTACTCTAGCTTCCTTTCTCCATATCCTTGCTTTAAATCTATTTGTGTCTTTATATTTAAAGTAAGTTTCAGGTCACCTGTGTGGCTTAGTTCAGCATCCAACTCTTGACTTTGGCTCAGGTCATGATCTCACGGTTGTGAGATTGAGCCCTGTGTCAGGCTCCACACTGAGCATGGAGTCTGCTTAAGATTCTCTCTCCATCTGCCTCTTCCCTGCTGCCATGTCCTCTCTCTAAAAAAAAAAAGTTTCTTGTAGAAAACATAGTTGGATATTGTATTTTTATCTACTCTGATGGTCTCTGTCATTTAATGCATGTATTTAGATCACTGACATTTAAAGTGATTATTGATATGGCTGAACCTCTATATCATCTGCCATATCGGTTGTTTTTTCCTATTTGTTGTCCTTGTTTTCTTATTGTCTTCCATTCCTTTTGCCTTCTCTGGTTTTAATTGCACGCTTGGTGTGATTGTATTTTTTTCCCTCTGTTTAGCATAGTAGTTATACTTCTTTTTTAAATGTTTATTTATTTATTTTGAGAGAGAGAGAGCCAGCAAGCAGGGGAGGGGCAGAGAGAGAGAATCCCAAGCAGGCTCCATGCTGCCAGTGCAGAGCCTGATGCAGGGCTCGAACTCCCCAATGGTGAGATCATGACCTGAGCTGAAATAAAACATTGGACACTTAACCAACCATAATTATACTTATTTTTAAAAAACTTTTCTTAGTTGTTGCCCTTGTGTTTTCAATATACATTTATATCTAATCCAAGTCTTCTTTCAAATAACATAACACTACTAAATGGGTAATGCAAGTGCCATATAATAGAGTATTCCCACTTGCTCCCTTCTGTCCACTGTAATATTGCTGCCTTTCATTTCACTTATCTATACCTGAAACTAACATGTTGTATGTCAGTTATACCACAAAGCAAAAAAGGCAGATAGGAAAAAAAAAGAATGAGGAAATATTTTATTTTACTTACATTTATTCCTTCTAGCATTCTTTATTTCTTTATGTAGATCCAGGTTTCAAACCTCTATAATTTTTCTTCTTTCTGAAGAATTTCTTTTAGCACTTCTTGCAAGATAGGTCTTTCAACAAATTCCCTCAATTTTTTTTTCCTGAAAAAAAAAACTATTTCTTATTCAGTTTTGAAGGATAATTTCTCTAGATTCAGAATTCTTGATTCATGTTTCTTTTTAACATTTCATGTATTTCACTCTTCTTCCTTGATTGCATGGATTCTGAAGAGAAGTCTGATTTAATTCTTATTCTTACTCCTTTATAGGTAAGGAATTTTTTATCCCTGGTTATTTTTAAGAATTTTTCTTTGTCTTTGATTTTTCACATTTCAAATATGATATGCATGGTTGTAGATTTTTAAAAATATTTTCCCTCCTTGGTGTACTCTGAACTTGCTGGACCTGTGATTTGGTGTCTTTCAGTAATTTTAGGACATTTCCATTCGTTTCTGCTTCAGATATTTCTGTTGTTCCTTTCATCTCCTGGCATTCTCATTATGCATATGTTACATCTTTTGTCATTATCCTGCAGGTTGATACTCTATTCATTTTTAATTCTTTTTTCTCTTTGCATTTTAGTTATGGAAGTTTCCACTGACATTTCTTCAAGCCTGCTGATTCTTTTCTTCCGTTTTTTTTTCTTTTCTTCTGTTTTATCCAATCTATTGATGAACCATCAAAGACATTCTTCATTTCTTTTAGAGACCTTTCACATTTCATTTGATTTTTTTCAGTTTCCATCTCTCTACTTACATTATCCTTCTGTTCTTGCATGTTGTCCACCTTTTCCATTAGGGCCCTTAGCATATTAATCACAGTTATTTTAAGTTGTTGGTGGGATAATTCTAACATTCCTTCCATACCTGACTCTGGTTCTGATGCTTGCTCTGTCTCTTCATGCTTTTTTTGTCTTGGTGTTTCAGTATGTCTTATAATATTTTTGCTGAAAACTGGACGTTGCATACTGATAAAAGTAACTGATTAGGTATATAGGCCTTTAGTGTGAGGTTTTATGTTTATCTGGATAGGGGTTGGTATGTGTTTACTGTTTGCTGTAGCTGTGTGTCAGAGACTAAAATTTTCTCCAGTGTCTTTGTTTTTGTCTCCTGTGCACTTAGTTTCTCTAGAGGTGACTTCTTAAATAAGGTTTAAAACATGTAGTTTTGGCAGTTATATTCCCCTGTTGTTAATAAGGAGCCCTGTTGATGTGGTAGTAAGGTGGGGGGGGGGAGTATTATTTGATAGTCTTATGATTAGTTTTCAGTCTTTTAGTGAGCCTTTACCCTTTAGTTTTGAATTTCCTAAGTGTTTCTCAGTTTTATTTCATTTTGTTGCCTCCTATACTTAAGTGAGACAAGAATACTAGAGAGAACTAGAATTGAGGTTTTTTTTTTTTTTCCTCAAAGTTGATTAGGCTCTGGTAAAATAGTCTCTCATGAGGGCCAGCCTTGATAAACAACACAGAGTGCTCTGGTTCATTTCTATGCCCTCAATTGAGAAGCACAGGGGAGTGTTCTCTGGTCCTCACTATGAGAACTAATAAGGTTCCTAGGGGTATAATTTATACAAGTTTTGGGTTTCCCTAAGACTGGGCCCCCTTAAGTTCTTAACTCTCAAACTTGTGTACCCTGAGCTTCTGCTAATCTTCAGTTATATCTTATTTTCTACTCCAGTACTGGTTCTCATGGAGGTTTCTGCTTGCGTAAGGTGTGATTCTTTGTATCCACGTCTGTCTCCCCAGTTTAGGGAGCAACAGTTTCCCTTGTGAACTCAGTTCTCTGATGGGTCTAGGAAGAATTGTTGGTTTTCACTTTCTTCAATTTTTTTTTTGTCATTGTGAGGATGAGAGTGATAACTTCCAAGATCTTTACCTACTTGACCAGAAACCAAATCCTCCTTTGATTCTTGTTACTTGGATAATGTATCCACCTTTTCTATTTGTCAGTGATGACACAGATATATTCTATTTCTGTTCCTTTCACTTCATTTTACTGCATACATTCCCTGATGGAAAAAGTTGCTTATTTTAATACATATAAATCCATTTTGTATCTTTAACATATAAATAATTTTGTGTATTCTCTATATCTGGAATAAATATACTGTTTTGTGTTCTTTAAAAATCAACTGAAAACCCACCCCCCTGCATAAATACAGGGCTATCAGTGGGAGGTAGGGCTGCATAGACACTTGTTGCCTAACCTGCTAGCAGTATGCCATGCCCACCAGTTCTCCTGAGGACTTTCCCCTCCAAGTCTGCTACCATTAGCCCTGCACTCAGGGCGAATTTTGTTAAAGCTTTGAATGTGCCTCGCCCACCCGCAGGGTGCACACACAGTCTGCTGCTGCACAACACCCAGTCACCATGCTGCTTCCAGCCACCTTTGCATTCTGAGCCTAGCTGTGCCCAGCCATTGCTGTGTACTGTGTCTAGTCTTCTGCCCCTGGCTGCCTGATGGAACATCCCCCAGCTGCTACAGTGCTTCAGGGGATCTAGATTATGACTAGTGGCTCAGCACAAATTTTGGTAACACAGCCATCCCACTCCCAAGTTCCCTAGTGAGCATGCCCCATCAGAGCTGGCCTGCCTGGGTCCCCAGTAACACCACAGAGAGCAAGCACAGCCCACAACAGGTGGTGAGTCAGTTAAGACAACTGCACTGAAAGGAAAAGTGACTCAGACAAAACAGCAGGGCATAAGCAACACACATGGGATACTCTCCTAAAGTACAGGTTCTGGTAAACAAGGGACACTGTACTGCAGGGCACTCCAGGACCTCTTTTTCATAAAGTCACTACTTTCAAGAGCAGAAGACATGCTGACTTTCTTCATACACATACACAGATACAGAGAGGCAGACACAATGAGTAGACAGAGAAATTTATGTCAAATGAAAGAACAGGGCAAGGCCACGGGCAGAGATCTAAGCAAAACCGACATAAGTAACATGCCTGATAGAGAATTTAAAGCAATGATCATAAGGATACTCACTGGACTTGGGAAAAGAGTGGAAGACATGAGTGAGACCCTTAACACAGAGATAAGGAATAACATAGCAGACATAAAGGGCTCAATAAATGAAATGAAAAACAGGCTTAATGGAATAAAGAGCTGGACAGAAGAAGCAGAGGAATGAATTAGTGACCTAGAAGACAGAATAATGGAAAATAAGATTAACAAAATAGAGGATTATGCAAAACAAGAATAGACTTAAGGAACTCAGTGACTCCATCAAATTTAATAACATTCATATTATAGGAGTTCCATAAGAAGAAGAGAGAAAGAGGGAGGGCAGAAAATTTATTGGAGAAATAATAGCTGAAAATGTCACTAATATGGGGAAGGAAACAGATATCCAGATCCAGGAGGCACAAAGAACTCCCATCAAAATCAACAAAAGCAGACCCACACTGAGGTATATTGTAGTTATAGAGGACTCTTTGAGTGACACCAAAAGTGACAGTTTGAAAGTATGAAACATAAAAGCACTAAAAGTGAATATTTCTATAAAAGATAGTCAACGAACTAAAAAATAAAAGGGCGTAAAATATAAAAACATATACCTAAAATGTAGGGAGAAGAGGAGAAAAGAATGGGCTTAAGCTTAAACAACCATCAACTTAATATAGACTGCTATGTGCAGAAGAGGTTATATACAAGCTTAGTGGTAACCATATATCAAAAACCACTAATAAATATGCAAAGAATGAAGAGAAAGATATCCAAATATATCACTAAGGAAAATCATCAAACCGTGAAAGAAAGACAAGGATCAGAGAAAATCTTCAGAAACAACCACAGAACAAGTAATACAATGGGAATAAATACATATGTATCAGTAATTTGAAAGTAAATGGATTAAACACTCCGGTCAAAAGGCATAGGGTGACAAAATTGATAAAAAACCAAGACCTACCTATATGTTGCTTACAAGACATATTTTAGACCTAAAGACACCTGCAGATTGAAAGTGAGGAGATGGAGAAATATCTGTCATGCTAGTGGGTGTCCAAAGAAAGCTGGAGTAGCCATACTTATATCAGGCAAAATAGACTTTAACACAAAGTCTGTAAATAGAGACAAAGGACACTATATGATAAAGGGGACAATCCACCAAGAAGATATAACAATTGTAAATGTTTATGTACCCAATATGGGAACACCCAAATACAGAAAACAGCTAATAAGAAACATAAAAGAACTAATTGATAGTAATACAATAATGGGTAGAGGACTTTAACAGCCACACTTACATCAGTGGATAGATCATGTAAACAGAAAAGCAACAAGGAAGCAATGGCTTTGAATGACACACCGGACCAGCTGGACTTAACAGATATATTCAGAACATTTTACACTAAAACAGCGGAATACACATTCTTTTCAAGTGCATACAGGATATTCTCCAGAATAGATCACATATTAGCCCACAAAACCAGCCTCAACAAATTCAAGAAGATCGAAGTTATACAATGCATCTTTTCTGAACACAAAGCTATGAAACTAGAAGTCAACCACAAGAAAAAATTTGGAAAGACCACAAATATATCGAGGTTAAATAACATGCTAATAAACAATGAATGAGTCAACCAGGTGATAAAAAGAAATAAAAAAGTACATGGGAACAAATGAAAATAAAAACACAATGATCCAAGAAAAGTGATACAACACTTTTGAGATACAACAAAAGTGGTTCTATGAGGAAAGTATATAGCAAGACAGGCCTATGTCAAGAAGCAAGAAAAATCTCAAATGAACAACCTAACCTGACACCTAAAGGAGCTAGAAAAAGAACAACAAACAAAACCTAAAACCAGCAGAAGGAAATGATAAAGATTCGAGAAAAATAAGTAATATAGAAACTAAAACAGATCAATGAAACCAAGAGCTGGTTCTTTGAAAAAATCAATAACATTGATAAACCTCTAGCCCCAAAAAAGAGAAAGGACTCAAATAAGCAAAATCACAAATGAGAGAGGAGAAATAACAACCAACACCAGAGAAATACAAATGATAATAAGAGACTATTTTGAAAAAACTATATGCCAAAAAATTGGATGACCTAGAAGACATATTATAAACAAATTAAGAAAAGTTGCAGGATACAAAATCAATGTACAGAATCTGTTGCTGTTCTGTACACCAATAATGAAGCAGGAGAAAGAGAAATTAAGAAAATAATCCCAGTTACAATTGCACCCAAATTAATAAGATACTTAGGAATAAACCCAAACAAAGAGATGAAAGACCTGTACTGTGAAAACTATAAATAGATAATGAATGAAATTGAAGCTGAAAAAAAGAAATGGAAAGATATTTCATGGTCATGAATTGGAAGAAGAAATACTGTTAAAATGTCTACACTACCCAAAGCAATCTACACAGTTAATCCCTATCAAAATACTAACAGCATTTTTCACAGAACTAGAATAAACATTCCTACAATTTGTATGGAACCACAAAAGACTCTGAATACTGAAAGCAATCTTAAGAAAGAAAAGCAAAGCTGGGGGCATCACAATTCCAGACTTTAAGCTGTATTACAAAGCTATAGTAACAGGATGGTACTGGCACAAAAAGAGACACAGAGATCAATGGAACAAAATAGAAAACCCAGAAGTGAACCCAAAACTATATGGTCAATTAATCTTCAACAAAGCAGGAAGAATATCCAATGGGAAAAGGTCTTCTCAATGAATGGTGTTGGGAAAGTTGGATAGAAACATGGACAAGAAAGAAACTGGACAATACACAAAAATAAATTCAAAACAGATTAAAGACATAAATGTGACCTGAAAGCATAAAAATCCTAGAAGAGAGCACAAGCAGTAACTTCTTTGACATTGGCCATAGCAACTTTTTTTCTAGATATATTTCTCTGAAGCAAGGGAAATAAAAGCAAAAATAAAATATTGGGACTATATCAAAATAAATACCTTCTGCAGAGCAAAGGAAACAATCAACAAAACCAAAAGGCAGCTTAAAGAATGGGAGAAGATATTTGCAAATGATATATCTGATAAATGGTTTATATTCAAAATGTATAAAGAACTGACACAGCCCAACACCCCAAAAATAATCCAGTTAAAAAATGGGCAAAAGTCCTGAATAGGCATTTCTCCAACAAAGACATCCAGATTGTCAACACACTGGAAAAGATGTTCAACATCACTTATCAACAGGGAAATGCAAATCAAAACTACAATGTGATATCATCTCACACCCATAAAAATGGCTAAAATCAACAACACAAGAAACAACAGGTGTTGGCAAGAATGTGGAGGAAAAGGAATTCCTACTTTAGTAGGAATGGAAGCTGGTGCAGCCACTGTGAAAAACAGTATGGAGGTTCCTCAAAAAGTTAAAAACAGAACTACCCTACTATCTAGCAATTGCACTACTGGGTACTTACTCAAAGAATACAAAAAACACTAAATGAAAGGATACATGCACCTTTATGTTTATAGCAGCATTATTTACAATAGTCAAGATATGGAAGCATCCCAAATGCCCATTCATTGATGAATGGATGAAGACTAAGTGATATATATATATATATATATATATATATATATATATATATATGAATATTATACATCCATAAAAAGAATGAAATCATACCATTTGCAACAACAAGGATGGAGATAGAGATTTTCATACTAAGAGAAATAAGTCAGAGAAAGACAAGTACCATATGATTTTACTTATTAGTGGAATTTAAAAAACAAAATAAATAAGCAAAGAGGAGAGGGAGAGAGAGAGAGGGAGGGAGAGAAAGAGAGAAGGCAGGCAAACCAAGCAGCAGACTCTTAACTATAGAGAACAAACTGATGGTTACCAGAGGGGAGGATGGTAGAGGCATGGGTGAAATAGGTGATGGGGATTAAGGAGTGTACTTGTTATAATGAGCATCGAGTGATGTATGGAATTGTTGAATCACTGTATTGTACATATGAATATATTATAACACTGTAGGTTACCTGGAATTAAAATTAAAAAAGAAAAAAAAATCAACTTAAAACCCATCTGGAGTTTATTACACTGTTGTATATACTGTAGTTCTATATTATTTTCCATTTTGATATCCAGCAATCTCTCAATTGTTTACCAAAAAGCAATTCTTATGTTTGTGTTGATTCTGGTTTATTAGCACCTACGTTCTTATAATAATTTGTATCCATTGCTGGAATCTCTATTGTTATTCCAGTGTCACAAGTTTTTAATGATTGTTTCTCTGTAGAAGGTTAAAATCTGACAGGATGTTTGCCATATTTACATTTAAGAAAATGGAAAATTCATAAATATGTGGAGTTTAAATTACATGCTACTGACCAATCAATGGATCAATGAAGAAGTTGAAAGAGAATTTTAAAACTACCTTGAAACAAATGAAAATAGAAATGTAACACACCATAATTTATGAGATGCAGCAAAAGCATTTTTTAAAAATAATTTTATTTTATTATTTTATTTTTATTTTAGAGAGTGTGCAAGCAAGGGAGAGGGGTTGGGGGGAGAGAAACACACAGACAAAGCTGAAAGTTATTAGGAGGAAGGAAATAACAGCAGGAATAAGTACAGAAGAGATCAATGAAAGTATGATTTGATTCTTTGAAAAGATAAAACTGACAAACATTTAGCTAGACTCACCAGGAAAAAAAAAGAGAAAGGACTCAAATAAAATCCAAAATTAAAGGGGAGATGTTACAGGTGATACCACAGAAATATAAAGATCATAAGAGACTACTATAAACAAACATACGTTAACAAATTGGACAACCTAAAAGAAACAGATTAACTCCTATAAACATACAATGTACCAAGACTGAATCAAGATGAAATAGAAAATCTGAACAGACTAATTACTAGTAAGGAAATTGAATCTGTAATCAAAAACCTCCCAACAAACAAAAGTCTTGGACCAGATGGTTTCACTGGTGAATTCTAGCAAACATTCGAAGAAGAATTCATTGTAATCCTTATGAAATTCTTCCAAAAAAATAGAAGAGGAAGGAATTCTTACAAATGTATTTTATGAAGACAGCATTACCCTGCTACCACAAGATGAGAAAATTACACAAGAAAAGAAGATTACAGGCCCATATATCTGATGAACATAGATGTAAAAATTCTCAACTAAATATTAGTAAACCAAATTCAGCAATACATTGAAAGGTTCATATACCATGATCAAGTGGTACTTATTCCATGGATACAAGGATGTTCAACATCTGCAAATAAGTCAATGTGATACACCTCATTAACAAAATGAAGGATTAAAATCATGTGATAATCTCAGCGGATGCAGAAAAAGCATCTGACAAAATTCAACATTCATTTATGATTAATACTCTCAACAAAGTGAGTATAGAGGAAACATATCTAAACATAATGAGAGCCATATATGAGAAGCCCACAGATAACATCATACTCAATGTTGAAAAGCTGAAAGCTTTTCATCTAAGATCAGGAACAAGACAAAGATGCCCACTCTCACCACTTTTGTTTTATTAAGATTTTATTTTCCAGTAATCTCTACACCTAATGTGGGGCTCAAATGTAGAACTCTGAGATCAAAAGTCACATGCCAGCCAGGTGCCCTAGCCACTTTCACCACTTTTATTCAACATAGTATTGGAAGTCCTAGTCAGACCAATTAGTCAAGAAAAAGAAATGAAAGAATCTAAAGTGAAAAGGAAGAACTAAAACTATGCAAAGCAATCTACAGTTTCAGTGCAATTCCTGTCAAAATTCCAATGGCATTTTCATAGAAATAGAACAAATAATCCTAAAATTTCTATGGAACCATAAAAGACCCCAAATAGCTAAAGCAATCTTGAGAAAGAAGAGCAAAGCTGGAGGTATCATGCTCCATGATTTATTTTATTTTATCTTTTACATGAAACTTATTGTCAAATTGGTTTCCATACAACACCTAGTGCTCATCCCAAGAGGTGCCCTCCTCAATGCCCACCAACCACTTTCCCCTACCTCCCACCCCCCATCAACCCTTAGTTTATTCTCAGTTTTTAAGAGTCTCTTATGGTTTGCCTCCATCCCTCTCTAACTTTTTTTTCCCTTCCCCTGCCCCATGGTCTTCTGTTAAGTTTCTCAGGATCCACATAAGAGTGAAAACATATGGTATCTGTCTTTCTTTGTATGACTTATTTCACTTAGCAGAACACTCTCCAGTTCATCCACATTGCTACAAAAGACCATATTTCATTCTTTCTCATTGCCAAGTAGTATTCCATTGTGTATATAAACCACATTGTATATATAAACCACAATTTCTTTATCCATTCATCAGTTGATGGACATTTAGGCTCTTTCCATAATTTGGCTATTGTTGAAAGTGCCGCTATAAACATTGTGGTACAAATGCCTCTATGCATCAGCACTCCTGTATCCCTTGGGTAAATTCCTAGCAGTGCTATTGCTAGGTCATAGGGTAGATCTATTTTTAATTTTTTGAGGAACCTCCACACTGTTTTCCAGAGTGGCTGCACCAGTTTGCATTCCCACCAACAGTGCAAGAGAGTTCCCATGTCTCCACATCTGTAGTCTCCTGATTTGTTCATTTTAGCCACTCTGATTGGCGTGAGGTGATATCTCAGTATGGTTTTGATTTGTATTTCCCTGATGAGGAGTGACATTGAGCATCTTTTCATGTGCCTGTTGGCCATCCGGATGTCTTCTTTAGAGAAGGGTCTATTCATGTCTTCTGCCCATTTCTTCACTGGGTTATTTGTTTTTTGGGTGTGGAGTTTGGTGAGTTCTTTATAGATTTTGGACACCAGCCCTTTGTCTCATATGTCATTTGCAAATATCTTTTCCCATTCCATCGATGTCAATACTACCCAAAGCAATCTACACATTCAATGCAATCCCAATCAAAATTGCACCAGCATTCTTCTTGAAGGTAGAACAAGCAAACCTCAAATTTGTATGGAACCACAAAAGACCCCAAATAGCCAAATATTGAAGAAGAAGACCAAAGTGGAAGGCATCACAATCCCAGGCTTTAGCCTCTACTACAAAGTTGTAATCATCAAGACAGCATGGTATTGGCACAAAAACAAACACATAGACCAATGGAATAGAATAGAGACTCCAGAATTGGACCCACAAAAATATGGCCAATGAATCTTTGACAAAGCAGGAAAGAATATCCAATGGAAAAAAGACAGTCTCTTTAACAAATGGTGCTGGGAAAACTGGACAACACCATGCAGAAGGTTGAATCTAGACCACTTTCTCACACCATTCACAAAAATAAACTCAAAATGGATAAAGGACCTGAATGTGAGACAGGAAACCATCAAAACCCCCTGACCTCAGCCGCAGCAATTTGTTACTTGACACATCTCCAAAGGCAAGGGAATTAAAAACAAAAATGAACTCTTGGGACCTCATGATGATAAAAAAACCTTCTACGCTGCAAAGGAAACAATCAACAAAACTAAAAGGCAACCCTGATTTAGAACTATATTACAGGGGTGCCTGGGTGGCTTAGTTGGTTAAGTGTCTGACTGTGACTTGGGTCATGATCTTGTAGTTGACAAGTTGGCGCCCCACATCAGGTTCTGTGCTAACAGCTCAGAGCCTAGAGCCTGCTTCAGATTCTGTGTCTCCCTCTGTCTCTCTGCCCCTCCCCTGATCATGCTCTGTCTCTCTCTCTCCCAAAAATAAATAAATGTTGGAGAAAGGGAAGATGGCAGCGTAGGAGGACGCTGGGCTCACCGCGCATTCTGCTGATCACTTAGATTCCACCTACACCTGCCTAAATAACCCAGAAAACCGCCAGAAGACTAGCAGAACAGAGTTTCTGGAGCCAAGCGCAGACGAGAGGCCCACAGAAGAGGGTAGGAAGGGAGGAGAGGCGGTGCGCACTCCACACACTGGCGGGAGGAAGCTGGGGCAGAGGGGAGGCCCGCCAGCCAAGAAGAGCCCCTGAGTCTGGCTTGCAAAAGCGGAGGGGCCAGTCAGAGTGTGTTCTGACAGCAAGCGGGATTTGACATCTGGAAGGTTATAAGCTAACAGCTCTGCTCGGAGAATGGGTGAGCTGGAAGACAACGGGAGGGAGAGTTGTTGAGCCCCAGACGACAGAGCTCAGCTTGGCAGGGAACAAAGGTGCTCGCCAGTGCCATCTCCCTCGCCCATCCCCCAGCCAAAATCCCAAAGGGAACAAGTTCCTGCCAGGGAACTTGCTTGCACCGAGCAAACACCCAACGCTATGCTTCTGCGGATCCATCCCTCCGGCGGGTCTGACTCCCTCCCAGTGCCACAGGGCCCCTACCGAAGCGGATCTGCAAAGTAAATGCGAGCTGAGCCTACCCCTCCCGCCCCTGTGCACCTTGCCGATCCACCCCAGCTTATACGCCACATCCCCAGCACCACAAGCCTGGCAGTGTGCAAGTACCCCAGATGGGCCACGCAAACCCACAGTGAGTCCTTCCCCTAGGAGAGGGGAAGAGAAGGCACACACCAGTCTGACTATGGCCCCAGCGGTGGGCTGGGGGCAGACATCAGGTCTGACTGTGGCCTTGTCCACCAACGCAAGTTATTCAAGAAAGCACAGGGGAAGTGCCCCGCAGTCCCGCACTACTCCAGGGACTATCCAAAACGATGAAACGGAAGAATTCCCCTCAGAAAAACGTCCAGGAAATAACGACAGCTAACAAACTGATCAAAAATGATTTAAACAATATAACAGAAAGTGAATTTAGAATAATAGTCATAAAATTAATGGCTGGGCTTGAAAACAGTAAATGGACAGCAGAGAATCTCTTGCTACAGAGATCAAGGGACAAAGGAACAGCCAGGAGGAGCTAAAAAAGGCCATCAATGAGCTGCAAAATAAAATGGAGACAACTACGGCTCGGATTGAAGAGGCAGAGGAGAGAATAGGTGAACTAGAAGATACAATTATTGAAAAATAAGAAGCTGAGAAAAAGAGAGATAAAAAAAAACCCAGGAGTATGAGGGGAAAATTAGAGAACTAAGTGATGCACTAAAGAGAAATAATCTACGTATAATTGGTATTCCAGAGGAGGAAGAGAGAGGGAAAGGTGCTGAAGGTGTACTTGAAGAAATCATAGCTGAGAACTTCCCTGATCTGGGGAAGGAAAAAGGCATTGAAATCCAAGAGGCACAGAGAACTCCCTTCAGACATAACTTGAATCGATCTTCTGCATGACATAGCACAGTGAAACTGGCAAAATACAAGGTTAAAGAGAAAATTCTGAAAGAAGCTAGGGATAAACGTGCTCTAACATATAAAGGGAGACCTATAAGACTCGTGACAGATCTCTCTACTGAAACTTGGCAGGCCAGAAAAGAATGAGAGGAGATCTTCAATGTGATGAACAGAAAAAATATGTAGCTGAGAATCCTTTATCCAGCAAATCTGTCATTTAGAATAGAAGGAGAGATAAAGGTCTTCCCAAACAAGCAAAAACTGAAGGAATTCGTCACCACTAAACCAGCCCTACAAGAGATCCTAAGGGGAATCCTGTGAGACAAAGTACCAGAGACATCACTGCAAGCATGAAACCTATGGACATCACAATGACTCTAAACCCATATCTTTGTATAATAACACTGAATGTAAATGGACTAAATGTGCCAACCAAGAGACATAGGATATCAGAATGGATAAAAAAACAAGACCCATCTATTTGCTGTCTACAAGAGACTCATTTTAGACCTGAGGACACCTTCAGATTGAGAGTGAGGGGATGGAGAACTATTTATCATGCGACTGGAAGTCAAAAGAAAGCTGGAGTAGCCATACTTACATCAGACAAACTAGACTTTAAATTAAAGGCTGTAACAAGTGATGAAGAAGGGCATTATATAATAATCATAGGGTCTATCCATCAGGAAGAGCTAACAATTATAAATGTCTATGCACCGAATACCGGAGCCCCCAAATACATAAAACAATTACTCATAAACATAAGCAACCTTATTGAGAAGAATGTGGTAATTGCAGGGGACTTTAACACTCCACTTACAGAAATGGATAGATCATCTAGACACATGGTCAATAAAGAAACAAGGGCCCTGAATGAGACATTGCATCAGATGGACTTGACAGATCTATTTAGAACTCTGCATCCCAAAGCAACAGAATATACTTTCTTCTCGAGTGCAGATGGAACATTCTCCAAGATAGATCACATACTGGGTCACAAAACAGCCCTTCATAAGTATACAAGAATTGAATTCATACCATGCATACTTTCAGACCACAATGCTATGAAGCTTGAAATCAACCACAGGAAAAAGTCTGGAAAACCTCCAAAAGCATGGAGGTTAAAGAACACCCTACTAAAGAATAAATGGGTCAACCAGGCAATTAGAGAAGAAAGTAAAAAATATATGGAAACAAAAGAAAATGAAAATACAACAATCCAAACGCTTTGGGATGCAGCGAAGGCAGTCCTGAGAGGAAAATACATTGCAATCCAGGCCTATCTCAACAAACAAGAAAAATCCCAAATACAAAATCTAACAGCACACCTAAAGGAAATAGAAGCAGAACAGCAAAGACAGCCTAAATCCAGAAGAAGAAGAGAAATAATAAAGATCAGAGCAGAAATAAACAATATAGAATCTAAAAAACTGTAGAGCAGATCAACGAAACCAAGAGTTGGTTTTTTGAAAAAATAAACAAAATTGACAAACCTCGAGCCAGGCTTCTCAAAAAGAAAAGGGAGATGACCCAAATAGATAAAATCATGAAAATGGAATTATTACAACAAATCCCTCAGAGATACAAACAATTATCAGGGAATACTATGAAAAATTATATGCCAACAGACTGGACAACCTGGAAGAAATGGACAAATTCCTAAACACCCACACTCTTCCAAAACTCAATCAGGAGGAAATAGAAAGCTTGAACAGACCCATAACCAGCAAAGAAATTGAAGCAGTCATCAAAAATCTCCCAACAAATAAGAGTCCAGGACCAGATGGCTTCCCCAGGGAGTTCTACCAGACGTTTAAGGCAGAGATAATACCTATCCTTCTCAAGCTTTTCCAAGAAATAGAAAGAGAAGGAACACTTCCAGACTCATTCTATGAAGCCAGTATTACTTTGATTCCTAAACCAGAGACCCAGTAAAAAAAGAGAACTACAGGCCAATATCCCTGATGAATATGGATGCAAAAATTCTCAACAAGATACTAGCAAATCGAATTCAACAGCATATAAAAAGAATGATTCACCATGATCAAGTGGGATTCATTCCTGGGATGCAGGGCTGGTTCCACATTCGCAAATCCATCAACGTGATACATCACATTAATAAAAGAAAAGATAAGAACCATATGATCCTGTCAATTGATTCAGAAAAGGCCTTAGACAAAATCCAGCACCCTTTCTTAATAAAAACCCTTGAGAAAGTCGGGATAGAAGGAACATACTTAAAGATCATAAAAGCCATTTATGAAAAGCCCACAGCTAACATCATCCTCAACGGGGAAAAACTGAGAGCTTTTTCCCTGAGATCAGGAACACGACAGGGATGTCCACTCTCACCGCTGGTGTTTAACATAGTGTTGGAAGTGCTAGCATCAGCAATCAGACAACAAAAGGAAATCAAAGACATTAAAATTGGCAAAGATGAAGTTACGGGTTCACTTTTTGCAGATGACATGATATTATACATGGAAAATCCGATAGACTCCACCAAAAGTCTGCTAGAACTGATCCATGAATTTAGCCAAGTTGCAGGATACAAAATCAATGTACAGAAATCAGTTGCATTCTTATACACTAACAATGAAGCAACAGAAAGACAAATAAAGAAACTGATCCCATTCACAATTGCACCAAGAAGCATAAAATACCTAGGGATAAATCTAACCAAAGATGTAAAAGATCTGTATGCTGAAAACTATAGAAAGCTTATGAAGGAAATTGAAGAAGATATAAAGAATGGAAAAACATTCCGTGCTGATGGATTGGAAGAATATTGTCAAAATGTCAATACTACCCAAAGCTATCTACACATTCAATGCAATCCCAATCAAAATTGCACCAGCATTCTTCTCGAAGCTAGAACAAGCATTCCTAAAATTTCTATGGAACCACAAAAGGCCATGAATAGCCAAAGTAATTTTGAAGAAGAAGACCAAAGCGGGAGGCATCACAATCCCAGACTTTAGCCTCTACTACAAAGCTGTAATCATTGAGACAGCATGGTATTGGCACAAAAACAGACACATAGACCAATGGAGTAGAATAGAAACCCCAGAACTAGACCCACAAACGTATGGCCAACTCATCTTTGACAAAGCAGGAAAGAACATCCAATGGAAAAAAGACAGTCTCTTTAACAAATGGTGCCGGGAGAACTGGACAGCAACATGCAGAAGGTTGAAACTAGACCACTTTCTCACACCATTCACAAAAATAAACTCAAAATGGATAAAGGACCTAAATGTGAGACAGGAAACCATCAAAACCTTAGAGGAGAAAGCAGGAAAAGACCTCTCTGACCTCAGCCGTCGCAATCTCTTACTTGACACATCCCCAAAGGCAAGGGAATTAAAAGCAAAAATGAATTACTGGGACCTTATGAAGATAAACAGCTTCTGCACAGCAAAGGAAACAACCAACAAAACTAAAAGGCAACCAACGGAATGGGAAAAGATATTCGCAAATGACATATCAGACAAAGGGCTAGTATCCAAAATCTATAAAGAGCTCACCAAACTCCACACATGAAAAACAAATAACCAAGTGAAGAAATGGGCAGAAAACACGAATAGACACTTCTCTAAAGAAGACATCCGGTTGGCCAACAGGCACATGAAAAGATGCTCAATGTCACTCCTCATCAGGGAAATACAAATCAAAACCACACTCAGATATCACCTCACGCCAGTCAGAGTGGCCAAAATGAACAAATCAGGAGACTATAGATGCTGGAGAGGATGTGGAGAAACGGGAACCCTCTTGCACTGTTGGTGGGAACGCAAATTGGTGCAGCCACTCTGGAACACAGTGTGGAGGTTCCTCAGAAAATTGAAAATAGACCTCCCCTATGACCCAGCAATAGCACTGCTAAGAATTTACCCAAGGGATACAGGAGTACTCATGCATAGGGGCACTTATACCCCAATGTTTATAGCAGCACTCTCAACCATAGCCAAATTATGGAAAGAGCCTAAATGTCCATCAACTGATGAATGGATTAAAAAATTGTGGTTTATATACACAATGGAATACTACGTGGCAATGAGAAAGAATGATATATGGCTCTTTGTAGCAACGTTGATGGAACTGGAGAGTGTGATGCTAAGTGAAATAAGCCATACAGAGAAGGACAGATATCATATGGTTTTACTCTTATGTGGATCCTGAGAAACTTAACAGAAACCCATGGGGGAGGGGAAGGAAAAAAAAGAGGTCAGAGTGGAAGAGAACCAAAGCATAAGAGACTCTTAAAAACTGAGAACAAGCTGAGGGTTGATGGTGGGTGGGAGGAAGGGGAGGGTGGGTGATGGGTATTGAGGGTACCTTTTTGGATGAGCACTGGGTGTTGTATGGAAATCAATTTGACAATAAACTTCATATATTGAAAAAAAATAACGTTACGGTTATACAAAAAAAATAAATGTTAAGAAAAATTTAAAAAACTATTAGCAAGCAATAGTAATTAAAACAGTATGATAGTGGCATAAAAACAGATATATATATATAATCAGTGGAATAGGAGAGAAAACCCAGAATTAAGCCTACACATATATTGTCAATTAATTTATATCAAAGGAGTCAAGAATATGTGGTGGGGAAGGGACAGTCTCTTTAATAAATGGTGTTGGGAAAATTGGATAGCTACACACATAAAGAATGAAACTGAACTACTTACTGTCTTGTACCAGAAACAGAAATTAAGTCAAAATGGTTAAAGATTTGAATATAAGACCTGAAGCCATAATTATAGAAGAAAACAAAGACAATAAGCTCCTTCACATAGGTTTTGGTGATGTTTGGTTAAACTGACACCCAAAGCGGGGCAACAGAAGCAAGAATAAACAAGTGGGTCTACATCAAACTAAAAAGCTTCTTTACAGCAAAGGAAACCATCAACAAGATGGAAAAGCAACTTACTGAATGGGGGAAAATATTTGCAAATCATATATGTTAATGGACTAATATCCAATGTATATATAAAGAACTTATAAAAGTCAATAATAAAAAAATCCAATTAAAAAATAGGCAGAAGATCTGAACAGACATTTTTCTAAAGAAGACATACAGATGGTCAACAGGTGGATGAAAAGATGCTCAGCATCATTAATCATTAGGGAATGCAAATCAAAATCACAATGAGATATGACTTCACACCTGTCAGGAGGTTTATTATTAAAAAGACTAAAAATAAGTGTTGGTGAGGATGTGGAGAAAAGGGAATCCATGTGTATTTGTTGGTGGGAATCTATATTGGGGCCATCAGTATGGAAAACAGCATGGATGTTCCTCAAAAAATTAAAAATAGGGCTACCATATGATCCAGTAGTTCCACTACTGGGTATTTACCCAAAGAAAACAAACACATTGGTTTCAAAAGATATATGCACCCCTCATGTTTATTACAGCATTATTTAGCTAAGATGTGGAAACAATCCAAGTGTTCATAAATGGAGGGATTGACAAAGAATGAAACACACGCACACATACACACACATGATGGACTATTACTCAACCAACAAAAAGAATGAAATCTTGCTATTTGCAATAATATGGATGGACCTTGAGGGCATTATGCTAAGTAAAATAAGTCAGAAAAAGATAAATGCCATATGATCTCTCTTATATGTACAATCCAAAAAGAAAAAAAAACTGAGCTTCTAGATACATGTGGTTTATAGATTGGTAGTTTCCAGAAATGAGGGGGTGGGAGTGGCAGACATGGGTAAAATGTTTGTGTTTTTAGTTTAAATAAATTGAATTTTAAAAAAGATAATGCACACACTAGTATCCTTGCCTACTTATTCTTTTAGATGAATTTCACTATCAATCTTTTAAGTTGTATGAAAGATGCCATGGGGACTTTAGATTAATATATAGATGTAGTACAATTCAAATTAGTATCTGTTTCATTTTTACTATATTTAGACTTCCCATCCAAGAGCATGGTAAATCTTTTGATTTATATCTTCTTTTTTTTCCTACTATTTGACTTTTTTAATTTTTTAAATGTTTGTTTATTTTGGGGATAGAGAGAGAGAGCGAGCAGGGGAGGGTCAGAGAGAGAGGGAGACAGGATTTGGAGTGGGCTCTGCACTAACAGCAGGACCCTGATGTGGGGCTTGAACTCAGGAACCATGAGATCATGATCTGAACCAAAGTTCAACATTTAACTGAGCCACCCAGGTACCCTTATAAATTTTGAAGTAATATTTTATTTTGAGTTCATGTCTCTATCATAAATAATTGTATTTTTTACTTCTATGGTAGTACCTAGCAAAGTAGTTGTTTCTTGTGTATTGACCTTATGATTTCTGAATTCATGCATTATCTTTAGTTATTTTAATTAATATTCTTAGTGTTGTATAGCTATATCTTATGCAGTCCAAACATCAGAATTTTGTCTTTCTTCCTTGCCTGTATATATTCTTCACTTTTTTTCATCTTAAAGTATTTCTTGTACTGTATTAAATATAATTGGCAACAGGAGGCATCGTTGCTTTCCTGTATTAAAGAGAATGCTATTTTGCAGCTTGGTTTTAATTTAGATATTCTATATCATGTCAAGAAAGAAATCCTCTACTTGGAATGTTAAAAAATTTTTAATCCAGAATAATTGTCAATTTAAGAAATCCATTCTTGACATCTGTTAAAATAATTATGGCTTTTAAAGTTTTATCTGTTGATCTGATAAAGTATGTTCATAGTTTCCCTCATGATACCAGTCTTACAGTCTCAGAAAAAAACTCCTTATTTATAGCAGACAGGTCTTTCAATGTGATGCTATATTCAGTTGGTTGACATTTATTTAGGAATTTTACTCGTTTATTCCAAAGTGAAAGTGATCTATGAATTTTGAGCATTGTCTTTGTCAGGTGTGACAGACCCTTGTCCTTGAACCGCATGACACTTCTCTAAGCATCTCATTAATTTCTCTCTTGAAATATTTTTTATAATAAAATGTTCTCACATTTGAAGAATCTCTGAGATAAAACCAAAGAAAAGCTGATCTACTAAAAGAAGATAGCACATTATTTTAATTTTAGTTTCTCTGAATTTTTAAAGCCCCCTTGTTTCTTTTCTTTAATTATCTACTAATGTCTTTTTTCTGTTCATCTGTTTGGATCCAGTTTTAATGGTTTGAAATATCTCTTTATCAAGGCTATTACTTCTTTGGGAAAAAACATATAGAAAATATTGGTTTGTCACTTGCTTTACTGTCACAGCAGCCACATGGTCTCTTCTGACTGGCTTGTCCTCTTCCTCTGTCTGACCAGTCTCACCCAAATATGGTTTCTCCATTCTGTGTTCTTTCTCTGGTTCAACAGTTCTCAAAGAGTGGCCTGGGGGCTCCTGAGACTTTTGAGGGGTCTGAAAAGTCAAAAATTATTTTCGTATGAAGACATGTTTTGTCTTTTTCACTTTCATTTATTCATGAATAAACAGTGGAGTTTTTTAGAGGCTGTGTGACAGGTGATGTCATCGCTCCTGTTGCTAATGGAAGATGTGAACCAGGATCCAGCTGTCTTCCATTAAGACAGACATTGAAAGATTTTCAAAGTGCCTCTCATTAATTTTATTTTGGAAAATGTACAATTTATTCTTTCCAAAAAATGTTAATATATAGTGATTTTAGGATTGTATTTAAATGCATTAAAAAGTATTTTTTTTAACATTCCTGGGTTTTAATTTTTAATACAGGCAATAGCTATGGATAGAACCCATATAAATAAAATCTCTTTAAGCTCCTCAATAATTCTGAGGACTACAGGGATCCTGAGACCAAAATGTTTGAGAACTGCTGCTGTGGTACTGCCTGCTTTGTATCCTGTCTTTTGTCATAACCCGTACTTATCTGCGAGGAGGACTCCCAGATGAAGACTATGTTGTGAGACGCAGCACTATTATTTCCTCTTGGGATTTTTTTTTTACCCACAATTTTGACAGACAAGGTGCCTTGGCTTAAGGATTGGCCCAATCCTCTGAAATAAGCACCTGCTAGCATCTTCGAGGTTTGCAAATCACTTCTGCTTCTTAAAATAAAGTAACTAAAACTGGAATTGGACTATAAACTAGATTATTTACTGAGTTCTCTCTTTGTGTCAGGTGCTTGGGAACAAAGATTTAAGTTACCCTGTCCTCAGGTAGCTCAAAGTATAATGGGTAGCCAAAAGCTGATTTTATATGTGTGCCAGTTCTTATCACCTTTAGTTTTATACTTAGGATTGTCTTAATATTTTTTAAAAAAATTTTAACATATATTTCTGAGAGAGAGAGAGAGACAGAGCATGCACGGGGGAGGGACAGAGAGAGACAGAGACAGAGACAGAGAGAAAGAATCTGAAGCACGCTCCAGGCTCTGAGCTGTCAGCACAGAGCCCAATGCGAGGCTCCAACTCATGAACCATGACATCATGACCTGAGCCAAAGTCAGATGCTTAACTGACTGAGCCACCCAGGTGCCCCTAGGATTGTGTTAATGTTTTATTTTTAATAACATGATAATACTTGTAGCTTGGTAGATTCTATAATGCCTCTCAAGTTTTTCTTCCTCTTGCATTTTTTCTTTTCCACTTTGGCAGCATCTGGCATATATTACACAACATGCCATGTGCAGGTCAACAGATATTTTTGTGGGGTAAAAATAAGAAATAAGAAAGTGTATTGCTTCTTTGTGCTTGTTAGCTTTGGAATGTGTGATATACTTTTATATATTCATTGAAGGGCCATATGTATTAGCCCACCCATTGGTTTACACATTTGTTTTTTCCAAGTGGGCTAATTGAGATGGAAATATTAATTTATATAAACCAACATATGTCTCTGTCACTAGTAAAACAAGATGTCAGTATGGTATACCATAAACTAGTACCATCCCCTGCCACACACACCTGGCTCTTTCAGTACAGCCTTCAGAAATATGTACCCCTCCTCCTTCCCAAATCCCCTACATTTAAACAGGAAGTAGCGAACTACCTTCCTAGCCCTTTACCCCTCTGTCTTCCAGCCCACTGCTGCTGTATGTACCTCTTAAAATCATGTTTTTATCATGTTGCTCCTCAAAAACCATAGTGACCCCATTGACTTACCAGGTCCTTCATGATGTATCTCCATCCATTTGCTCACAAACAGCTACCCTGTCTTCTAGGCAAGCACAAATGCCAGCCTCATTCTCATCTCAAGCCTTTGATCATTTTTTTTCCTGGGCCTGGAATACCCTCTCTCCTCCATGAAGCCTTCTCTGGCTTACAGTCTCCTCTCCCTTTTCTGAATGCCAATTGTACTTTCATTCTAGCAGTTTAGCACTTAGCTATGGTGCAAATTGCATTATGTGAAAGTTTTCTCCCCAACTATATCATAAATTCCTTGAGAGTATTGAAAAGGTAACTAATGTTTTTTTTTGTATCCCCAGTTCCCTACCATCACAGTGCAAGGCATAGATTTATTGAGCACCAGCCATATAAATATGTTGGTTGGCCATTAACTCTTCCTCCCCAACTGGAATCCTCCTTAATAAGGATTTATTGAACACCTACTCTGGAACAACACTAGAGTTGCTGGGACAACAGAAATGAGAAGGGCTTGGTGTAGTCACAAGACTTAAGTGGTAGAGATTATGTAATTAACATAGATACCTCAACAAAGGAGGTGTTGAGGGAAAAGCCTATTTGAGCTGGTCCTAGATGGATTGAATGGGATTTAATCAGGCTGAAAAGAGGATGGAGGACTGGATGGGATTCCAGATAGAGTATCTGGCTTAAGCAAAGGCATGGGGGTGTAAAAGTGGCTTATATGGAGTATAATAAATTTGTGGCAGAGGATACGTCTGTCTGGGTAGATGGGATCTAAATTTGATAGGGCTCAGAATGCCTTGCAGAGAAATTTAAACTTGACCCTATAGACACATGTACCCCAATGTTTATAGCAGCGCTTTCAACAATAGCCAAATTATGGAAAGAGCCTAAATGCCTGTCAACTGATGAATGGATAAACACAATGGACCTGTTTATATACACAATGGAATACCACTTGGCAATGAGAAAGAATGAAATCCTGCCATTTGCAGCAACGTGGATGGAACTAGAAGGTATTATGCTGAGTGAAATAAGTCAGTCAGAGAAGGGCAGATATCATATGTTTTCACTCATATGTGGATCTTGAGAAACTTAACCGAAGACCATGGGGGAAGGGAAGAGGAAAAAATAGTTACAAACAGAGAGGGAGGGAGGCAAACCACAAGACTCTTAAATACAGATAACAAACTGAGGGTGGGTGGGGGGTGGGGGAGAGGGAAAATGGGTAATGGGCATTGAGGAGGGCACTTGTTGGGATGAGCACTGGGTGTTGTATGGAAACCAATTTTTTTTTTTATATTTAGTCATACCTAGTTAGGTATATATTTTTAATTTTTTTTCAATATATGAAATTTATTGTCAAATTGGTTTCCATACAGCACCCAGTGCTCATCCCAAAAGGTGCCCTCCTCAATACCCATCAGCCACCCTCCCCTCCCTCCCACCCCCCATCAACCCTCAGTTTGTTCTCAGTTTTTAAGAGTCTCTTATGCTTTGGCAACTTAACATAAACCCATGGGGGAGGGGAAGGAAAAAAAGAAAAAAAAAGAGTTTAGAGTGGGAGAGAGCCAAAGCATAAGAGACTCTTATGTAAACCAATTTGACAATAAATTATATTAAAAAATAAACTTGACCCTATAGGCATTGGGGAACCAGCTTTATTATTTTAAGCAAGAAAGTGGCAGAACGCACTAAAAGTGCCTTTAAGCTGAAAGTGTGAAGCTGTGTAACACAAATATCAACCAAACATTTCTCCTTAATTGCCCTCCTCCCCAACCCTCCATTATATGACAAGCCCTATATGCAATCTACTAATTGGGATAATATATAAAATCTCCTTACTTTGTTCCTGCCCTACCCTAAATTCTGGCTGATCTCAGGTTTGTGGCCATCTAGAGGTTTGATTTATTCCAGACGTGCCATTTTCTGGACTGACATGTCATAGTGAAGTCACAAACTTGTGGAAAGACCACTGGGCTTGGAGTTTAACTGCATGTGGGTTTGAATCTCAACTGTAAGGAATTTATTTCCTCATTATTCTGCTGCTTTAACTTTTTTTTCTCTTGAACTTTTTTTAAAGTTTATTTTATTTGAGAGAGGGAGAGAGGAAGGGGGAGAGAGAGAGAGAGAGAGAGAGAGAGAGAGAGAGCGAGCAAGAGAGAATCCCAAGCAGGCTCCACACTGTCAGCTCAGAGCCCAACAGGGGGCTTGAACCCACAAACCATGATATCATGACCTGAGCTGAAATCAAGAGTCGGATGCTTAAACAAGTGAGCCACCTAGGCGCCCCTCTCTTGAAGTTTTTTTTTTAATGCTTACTCATTTTTTGAGATAGAAAGAGTGTGAGTAGGGGAGGGGCAGAGAGAAAGGGAGAGACACAGAATTGGAAGCAGGCTCCAGGCTCTGAACTGTCAGCACAGAGCCAGACGCAGGGTTGGAACCCACGAACTGTGAGATCATGACATGAGCTGAAGTTGGACACTTGGCCGAATGAGCCACCCAGGAGCCCCTTGAAGTTTTTTATATCTGCAAAATAAAACCAATGGCTCTACCAGAATGGATTATCCATAGGCAAGTATCACTTTTGAGTTTTAGTAACTGCTTATTTCCTTTGTTGAACTCCTATTTTTAGCATCTATTTTGCTTGACTTGCTACTTCTAATTTTCTTTTGTTGACCCTTTATTCCTATGTACTTATTAAGGAAGCACTTTATAACCCAAACAGTGAAGCAGATAGCTGCTCCAGGAAATGTTTAGAATGAGGCAGCTCAATTTAGCTGGATTCTTCTGTGTCAGTGGGTTACAGGAAGGAGTTTGTAAGGTCCCTATGGGTAAACTGAAAAGTTTTCCAGCTTCTCCTTTGTGAGTCTTCATCCTGTAGTGTCATCATTTTGTTTTAATGAATTCCCAGAACAATAGGTACACCCATCTGAAAATATGACTACAGGACATATTCCAAATCCAGACATAAATTATTTTTGGACTCCCTATACTTTTTCTTCCTATGATTTTTGTGGCTAATGTAGAGTTGCTGGCACTATGTATTTTACCTCATTTCCTGAATGAAACATGTAAGCAGTGGAGAGAGAGGGAAAGGATTCTGCATCATTTTGTAACTTTTCTTGATTTTTTTCAGTGCTAGTCACTGTATGGACTTCATGGGAATTTAATAAATTTAAACAGAAAGAAAACCTCTTGAGTTGTGCTACCATATTGGCCTGAGTTCTTCTCATAAGCTAAAATGATGCTTGTTTTTAGCTAAGATTTCTAGAAATCAGAATACCTACTCTTGAGATAAAGTGCTTTTGGTGGGTTTGTTGAATGTAGTAAATCCAGAGCTAGACAAATATTAACTACAAATATGGACTCTGATGCCAACCTGCATTTTAGAAGGAAAGTTGAGGTGGAGGGTGAGGGCAGGGAACATGTCTTGTGTGGATTTTGTGATTTGCATTTAAGTTGATGTTGTTTCTGCTGTATTTTTAATTTTCATCCTGTTGAGTTTGAAGTAGCAACAGAAGTGTCAGGGTAGAGTTCTTGGGAATTCAGGACTAGAGCTTGAGGTAGAGATAAGAGCTAGAGTTAGTAGGCTTTTTTAAAGAATCAAATAAAATAAATCAGATTAAGGTGGAGAAGGATCTGTGATCTCAGCCAGATACAGAGCAAAGTATAGGGGCTCTTTTTCTTCTTAAATAAAAAGTAAAACACTTATTCCTGGATGACACGAGGGAAGACCGAAGTTGAGGATTTCCTCTGTGTTGTCAGTAGTAGGAAAAAAACTGCTAAGGATCCTGTGGTGGGTCAGTTTCCCTAGAAGCAGAAACTGAGACAAGGCATTCTGTGTAAGCATGTTGTTGTGGGAATGCTCAAAGAAGGGGAATGAAGGAAACAGGTAGAGCAGGGGAAGGGGAAAGAGTCCAGTGAGGATGAAGGATTGGCGAGCAGCAGTGAAGGAGCTCAGCTAAGGCCATAGAACATGGATTCTTAGTACCCTAGTACCTATTTGATCCACATAACAAAGTTAGAATTTGTGTAGCTAAGGAAATGGTTTCATGATCAGTCATTTTGTACATTATTAGTACCTTTGCATAAATGACCCTACCTTCTCTACTTGACCATTTGTCACCACACAAGCATGGCAATGTGTGGAGAACTTACTGTTCCTGTATGTACAGACTTCAAGCTGTTTGTGCATATTAAGGGAGGAGACTGGGAATGCATTTGTTTTCTTTATATTTGTTCTTATCCATAAGTGATGGCAAGTTTCCCTTGGGATATCTGTTCTCTTGGTTTCAACCAACACCTTGATGTTGATAACTCTCAAATCTTTGTCTCTCAATCTTCATCTCATCTGACCATCTCGCATCATATTTGTGTCTGTCCCATGATGATTTGTACACAATAGGTGGCTCATAAATGTCACTCACACTTCAGTCAAGCTGGTCTCTATTACACATGAGGTATTAGGAAGTTGAACACATGATTTAGAGCTTAACTTTTTAAAAAATATTAACTGGGAAAATAGCCTCTCTGAGTTTGTTTCCTCGGGTGCACTAGGAGTGATAATGCCACAGCATAGGAACATTGGAAAAGTTAAGTGAAAGAATTCAGTTTAAGCACATAGCCCAATGCCTAAAAATTGATAAGTACCTGGTAAATGTTGGTTCTTTATCCTTTTCGCTCAATGTTTAAAATATTTAATTTATCTGTTCCAATTTTCCAGCCCTATTGCTTAATTTATCCCATCTGATTTTTCCACATTCATTACACATAATTCAGATAACCTAAAGTAAGAAGTTTCTTAAAAGAATTGGAATACCTCAAAAGGAATATTGTTTGCCAAATCCAAAAGAACTATGCTGACTATGATTTTGGATCAAGATCTCATCAAAAAAATGGGAGGAGGGGGCAGGGCTAGGTGAAGTAAAGTTGACTCTAATGTTTTTTAAAATCAACATACTAAAATTTTTTGAGTAAAATTTATAATCTGAGGATTCACATTTAGGGTGTAGGAAATGTTTAATCTTTAATATTACATTCTTCAGCAGAGAACAACATTAAATGACATAACATGCCTCTTCATTTCTGAGCATCTGCATTGTGTTATGAGCTCTGGGAGAATCAGAGCCATAAGATAATGTTTCTCTACTCCTAAATGGATAGAACATTTCTCAGTAGTGATGTCTAGTTTTTATTTCCATTGATTACTTGTGAACTCCCATGAGTTTTGTACACCTATCCTCATTTGGTCTGCTCTTTTGCATGGTTCTCAAAAAACTGCTATCGGCAGTTATAGCAGATATCAACTGCTATCAACTACATGGTAAGGGTAGAGGAACATTACATCTGAGGGGTAATTGAATATACTAAATGGTTTGCATGTCTATATTGTCCAAGTAAGAACATGAAAGAAAACATAAGAATAAGTGGTAACCCTGATTAGACATTTTTCCAAAGAAGACCTACAGATGGCCAACAGACATATGAAAAGATGCTCAACATCACTGATCATCACGGAAATGCAAATCAAAACCACAATGAGATATTACATCACATCACTCAGAATGTCTAGTATCAAAAACCAAAAAGGCAAGAAATAATAAGTGTGGAGAGGATGTGGAGAAAAGGGAACTCTAGTGCACTATTGGTGGGAATGTAAATTGGTGCAGTCACTGTGGAAAACAGTATGGGCGTTCCTTAATTAAAAATAGGAATAACATATAATCCAGTAATTCCACTATTGGGTATTTACTTAAAGAAAATGAAAACACTAATTTGAAAAAGCTATATGTACCCCTATGTTTATTGCAGTATTATTTACAGTAGCTAAGATATGGAAGCAACCCAAGTGTCCATTGACAGATGAATGGATAAAGAAGATGTGGTATATATACATAATGGAATATTATTCAGCCATAACAAATAATGAGCTCTTGCCATTTCAACAACATGGATGGACCTAGAGGATATTCTGCTAAGTGAAATAAGACAGAGAAAGACAAATACCATATTATTTGTCTTATGTGTGGAATCTAAAAAACAAAAACAGACTCAAATAAAAAAACAGATGGTTGCCAGAAGGGACGAGGGTTGGGCAAGATAGGTGAAGGGGATTAAGAGGTACAAACTTCCAGTTATACAGTAAATAAGTCACAGAGATAGAAAGTACGGCATAGGTAATAGCGTCAATAATATTGTAATAATGTTGTATGGTGATAGTGACTACACTCATTTGGTGAGCACTGAATGATGTATAGAATTGTTGAATCACTGTGTTGTACACCTGAAACTAATATAACATTGTATGTCAACTATATTCAACAATAAAAAAAAATAGAATAAGAAGTAACTCAATGGGAATGCAAGCTGGTGCAGCCACTCTGGAAAACAGTATGGAGGCTCCTCAAAAAACTAAAAATAGAACTACCCTATGACCCAGCAATTTCACTACTAGGCATTTATCCATGGGATACAGGGGTGCTGTTTCGAAGGGACACATGCTCCACCATGTTAATAGCAGCACTATCAACAATAGCCAAAGTATGGAAAGAGCCTAAATGTCCATTGATGGATGAATGGATAAAGAAGATGTGGTATATATATACAATGGAGTATTACTTGGCAATCAAAAAGAATGAAATCGTGCCATTTGCAATTACTTGGATGGAACTGGAGGGTATTATGCTAAGCGAAATTAGTCCATCAGAGAAAGACAAATATCATAAGACTTCACTCATATGAGGACTTTAAGAGACAAAACAGATGAATGTAAGGGAACGGAAACAATATAAAAACAGGGAGGGGGACAAAACATAAGATACTCGTAAATATGGAGAACAAACAGAGTTACTGGAAGCGTTGAGGGATAGGCTAAATGGGTAAGGGGCACTAAGGAATCTACTCCTGAAATCATTGTTGCACTATATGTTAACTAATTTGGATGTAAATTTTTTAAAAAAAATTAAAATAAAAGAAATAAAAAGAAGTAACGCAAAAGGTGGAAACTAACTAAATGTCCATCAACTGAATAATGGATAAACAAAATATGGTATATCCATACGATGGTATTATTCAGTCTGAAAATGAAATAAAGTACTGATACATGCCAGAACATGGATGAGCCTTCAAAACATTATAAGTGAAAGAAGCCAGACACAAAAAGCCACAATTTATATATGATTATATGAAATACCTGGAATTGGCAGATCATTGAGACAGAAAGAGAATAGCAATTGTAAGGGGTTGGGGGTTAGGAGGGAGTTATGTTTACTGGGTACAGAGTTTCTGTTTGTGATGATGAAAAATTTCTGGAAATAGAGTGATAATTGCAAAACATTGTAAATGAAGCTACTGAATTGTCTAGTTTCAAATGGTTGAAATGATAAATTTTATGTGTAGTTGCCACAATGAAAAAAAAAGATAAGCTTGAAGGTCATTGTAATGAGCCTCTTGTTTTTCTTTCTGCACAGGGGCCATGGATAACAGAGGCTTTCAGCAGGGGAGTTTCAATAGCTTCCGGAGCAGCTCCAGTGATGAAGACTTGATGGACATACCAGGGACAGCTATGGATTTTTCCATGAGAGATGATGTTCCTCCCTTAGATGGGGAAATAGAAGGTATCATTACTGTTGATGACAGTTTTTCTTTTTAAAAATTATTTTTAATGTACATACAGTAAAATTTATTTTCTGGTACAATCTTAAGAGTTTTAACACATGCATAGATTTTTGTAACCACCACCACTGACAGGATACAGAACAGTTCAGCACCCTCAAAGAATTCCCTCCTTCCCCTTTGCAGCCAGACTTCTTCCACCCCCAATCCCTGGTAACCACTGATCTTTCTCTGTTCCTGTATTTTTGTTTTTTCTTTTCTAGAATGTCATGCATGGAGTCACATAGTATGTCACCTTTGAGACTGACTTCGCTACTCAGCTTAAGGCCTTGGAGATTAATTAAAGTTGTTCATTCCTTTTTTCTTGCTCAGTAGTGTAGCCTGAAGTGGGATCACTGGGTCATGTGGTAAATGTATGTTGAACTTTATAAGAAACTGCCAAACCATTTTCCAGAGTAGCTGTAACCATTTTATATCTGAACTAGCTGTGTAATGAGAGTTCCACTTGTTCCCCATATTCAACAGCTCTTGGTATTTCCAGTAATTTTTATTTTAGCCATTCTAATAGGTGTTATCCCATCATGGTTTTGTTTTAATTTCCCTAATGACTTCTGATATGGAACATCCTTTCATGCGCTTATTTGCTAACCTCATATCCTGTTTGATGAAGTGTCTGTTCAAATCTGTTCCCTCTTTGGGACACCTGGGTGGCTCAATTGGATGACCCACTGACTTCAGCTCAGGTCATGATCTCACAGTTCATACGTTCGAGCCCCACGTTGGGCTCTGTGCTGGCAGCTCAGAGCCTGGAGTGTGCTTCCGATCTTGTGTCTTCCTCTCTCTCTGCCCCTCCCCCTGCTTGCAGTCTGCTCTCTCTTTGTCTCAAAAATAAATAAACATTTAAAAAAATTTTTTTAAAAATCTGTTCCCTCTTTCATAATTGGGTTTTTATTATTGGGCATGCATTCATATAATAAGAATTCCCTTCATCTATTATTTGGTTAGCCAGTACCATCATTCTTTTTGATAACTCCATATAATTTCATGATAGAGCTGCCAGAATTTACGTAATCAAGTTTCTATTGATGCACATTTCCGTTGTTTTCAATCTTTTGCTATTACAAACAATACTGCAGTGTGTGTGTGTTTATTCTTTAAGTATATTAGAGCATTTCTGTAGCATGAGTGTGTGAGTGCTATTTGACCACAGCCTTGCTGGTGCTGAATAGTCAAATTCTTTTTTCACCTTTACAATAGGATAGGCAAAATAAATAAATAAAGAAATATTCATTATTGTTTTAATTTTTACTTTTTTAAATTAGTGAAGTTGAACATATTTTTGTAGGTTTACTAACCCCTTAAATTTCTTTTTCTGGAAGTTTCCTGTTTATGTGATGTTTCTATTTTTCTGATAGGCTGATTATCTTTTCTTAAGTTTTTCTAGGAGCCCTTCATATATTATTATTATGTTTCATCTAATGTAGGTTGAGTGTATCTTTTTCCATTTCTGGTTTTGTTTAAATTTTTTTAAAATCTACAAATATTAAAATTTTTACATAGCCAGATATATCACCCTTTTCTTTTGTGACTTCTGAGTTTCTTGTTGTAATTATAATGGACTTTAATTAATAAATATAATATAATAAATCTATATAATTCCGTAAAACTACTGTCTGATTCTTTAACTGATTGGGATTGCCATTCTCAGCGTAAAGTCAGAGGACAAGAAACTACTGTCAGAATTTATTATTTAGCAAATTTGTATAAGAGGCATATGACATTACAGAAACTTTGCTAGGTTCTGGGAATTAGCAAAGATTTAAGGCACCATCCCTGCCTTCATAAAGTTGATTCTAGCTGACTAAGCAAACATTAAGTACTTATGATAATACCTACCTCTTAGAGTTCTTTTCAGGATTAAATGAAATAGTAACATAAAGTGCTTATAATAGTACCTGGCATGGAGCTAATGCTCAATAAAATGTTAGCTGTAATTATTATTGTTATTTTATTTCTGTTATAAGCCTATATTATAAGTGTTATAACTCTTATAAGAACTTAGCAGAAGCATCCTATATGTTTGTGTGTGTCTAGGATTGGAAAAGTTTTCACAGAAAAGGTGTGTTTGAGAAGGGCCTTGAAATATAAGTTATTTGGTAGGAAGAAGAGCATTCCAGACAGGAAGCAAGCTTTTATAGAGATATCAGCAAACACATGATACAGAGGTATAAATAAGCAAAATATAAGCCCAAATAAATAAAGTGGGGCCTTGAATGTCATGCTAGGAAGTTTGAATTAACCTTATTGTCACTGTGAGGACAAACTCCTCCACCCATTCATTCAACAAATACTTTTTGAATACCTGCTATGAAGCAGGCACTTTTATAGGCAGTGGAGATACAGTGGTGGGATTAACATAGATAAGATCCACATTGATCTGAAATTTAAATCTAGTCAGGTAAATGAGTAAGGGAATAGACTACTTAGTTAAGTATCCATTATAATTAGTATGAGGATGGAAAGAAAGTGAAGGACAATAGATGGTAACTGAGGAATACTACTTTAGAAAGGTTAAGAAGTTAGAAAGGTCAGGGAAGGCCTTTCCAAGGAGGTGACCAATTTGGGAAGAACATACCAGTAAGAAATTGTGTAGTAAAGGTGCCTCAAGACAGTAACAGTAGAAGAGAGCCCTTGAATTTATTTTATTTTATTAAAAATTTTTTTTTAACATTTATTTTTTGAGAGACAGAGTGTGAGCGAGGGAGAGGTAGAGAGGAAGTCATAGATTCTGAAACAGGCTCCAGGCACTAAGTCCCATGCGGGGCTTGAACTCACAAACCATGAGATCATGACCTGAACCGAAGTCTGTCACTCAACCGACTGAGCGACCCAGGCACCCCATAGACAGCCCCTGAATTTAAATTTCATAAAAGAAAGGTACTCATGGTTTGATATTTAATGGTTTTTCATATTTGCCTATTTCTGTGAAAGGGACTTGTATTTGTATATCACTTCCACTTATGTGTAGTTAAAACCCTCGTGAGTCAGTTATGACAACTACTAGCCCAAGTGAAGTGGTCAGTCCATAAACTGAAGCTGGTCACATCTTTTTGGGGGGGAGTGGGGGAAGATAAGTATTTTTCTCAATTCTCATTTTTTTATTATTACTTTTTAATATAATTTATTGTCAAATTGGAAGCTGGCCGCTTCTAATAAGCCTTCCGGCTAATCCAGATTATTGCTTCTGATTGAAAATAATACCATATAGCATCCATATCACCAAAGTGCTTTTTGTGTTCACATTGCTCTCAATAAATGATGGAGGCAAGTGAGTGTCTATTATTCCTATTTAATAGACATGAAAGCTGAGGCGGGCAAGATTTTGACATTGCTTGTGACTATAGAATGTGTTTTTCCAGGAGTAGTCCTTCACCACTTCTCATTTGCCTGTACAGGAGAATTACTGCTTGTGATTTACAAGGTCTGACCATAAAGCGACAAAGGTGTTTTCTATGAGCCACACACAAAAATCAGTCCATTTACTGTCCTCTGTAGTGATATCATTTTCTTGCATAGCTTTTTAATTGTTCTTATTTTATTTAATGTTTTCACATGTGGTTTCCTAACATACACAACAACAACAACAGAAAAAAAGGTCATAAAGTCCTTGATGTCAGTGGTGAGACTGTGCATAAACTACTAACATTTTGTACCAGGCACAATAGCACGTACTAAAAAGATTAGTTAAAAGGAGCTTGAAAGGCAGTAGAAGTGGTTCTTGTTTTCCAGATGGCTAGAGGGATTGATTTATGAGGAATGAGTAAATAAATTATGCATGGCGTGGTTAAATGCATCTGAGGTAGTATTATAGCAGTCTGTAAATGAGAAGAAACATAAACATGGAGGTCTCAAAGAAGGGGAGAGGGAGGAAAAGAGGAAAAAGGATTTAAGTAATAAGAAAAATTTCAGAGCTGTTCTCATAGTCCATCTGTTCTCACTTGCCTGCCTCTGCAGCCTGGATGTTATGGTCGGCAATTCATTCATTCAGCCATTCAATTATTCAGTATTTATGGAACACCCAGATAGGAATGCAGCGCTGTGCAGTTTTAGTAATGCTTATCAGTTCCCTTGTTTCCCTCACCCCCTTGTCTTTCTACCTCACATGCCTGGCTACTCCTCTCTGACTGAGTGAGGACACAGGTAAAGGCACAGACGCATGAGAGAGCCTTTTCTAATCATGAAACAGAGTCTTGCGCATCTGAGTTCTGAGGCTCCCGGGACAGAATGACTGACAGTTGGAGCAGGAGGGAGGATAGCAGGGGATAGGGCGGGAGATCTAGTTAGAAATCTGGGTGATATCTAGACTGTCTGTGCTTCTGGACCTTTTCTTGTAACCAAGGAGTCATCAAATAATTTAAAAGCAGAGGAATGATATGATCAGAGTGGTGCTTTAGGGAATTTATGGCTGTGTGGAGGATGGATTCAGGGGAGGAGTGGGTTGGAGACTGGAAGACCAGTTAAACTGTTATTTTTTTAAAAAAAAAATCTATGTAAAAGATCAAACGGCCTGTATTAAGACAACAGGAATGGAGAGGAAGGAATAACTTTTGGAGGAATTTCAAAAGCGGGCTTGGTAGGTCCAATTAGATATGGGGAATAACCTAGAAGAGTCACAGATGACTTCAAAGCCCAGGTGGAGTATGAGGGCAGGCCGAGTCCCCCTCGTGTGGGGGAACATGCCCACACCACCCCTGCAAGCCTCGGCATAACCTCCCAATGTCCCAGGGAAGGAAAAATGTCATTTACGTTTTTTTAAAAAAAAATTAATGTTTATTTTTAAGAGAGAGAGAGTGCATGCGAGCGAATGTGAGCGGGGGAGGGGCAGAGAGAGAGGGAGACACGGAACCCAAAGCAGGATCCAAGCTATCAGCACAGAGCCCGACACAGGGCTTGAACCCATGCACGAACTGCAAGATCACGACCTGAGCTGTAGTCGGACATGTAACCAACTGAGTCAGGCAGGCACCCTAGAAAAGTGTCTTTTAAAATGAAACACATGGCAGTGTGTGAAATCCACCAGGTAAGCTGTGAAACAGTTGCATTTGTTCTGCCCTGCTGCAAGGAAAGATTATAATATTCCTCCAGAAAGAAATGGAAAACATCTTGGGCTCTGGCTCATGGGCAAACCTGTCAGCACTTCAGTTGACTCAAGCAATTGTGTGGATGGCACAGGGAGAATAAGTAAAGAGAATTTGGGATCTATCACCCTCATAATGCTATAACTTGCCTAAACACTTAGCCTGGGAGAATATCAATTGTCACTGCTGCTTTTTGAGCTGGAAAAAAAAAAGTGGCCTGTATCCAAAGCTCCATGGGGCACATAAACCACACCAGTTTTATATGCTGAAGCCTCCAAATGAGGCTTATTATGATGTCCACAGGCTTTACAGGTTTCCTTTAGGGTACTTGATAGGAAAATACCTAGTCAGATTTTAGAACCTGTGTCGCTTTATCTCTCCCCATTTATTTACTGGTATTTGTGTCTTATCTAAAATACATGCTTTATGCAGATACACAGTTTTTACCTAATATCCCATCCAGGATACCACATTGCATTTAGTCTTTATGTCTCTTTGGTCTCCTCTTGGCTGTGATGGCTTCTTAGACTTCCTTTGTTTTTGATGACCTTGACAGCTGTTTTTTCAGTAGCCTTTAAATTTCATTGCATACCTGTGTCCTTTTTTCCCCAGTTTCAGTGAGAGATAATTGATAGACATCACTATGTAAGTTTAAGGCTTACAGCATCATGGTTTGATTTATGTATACTGTGAAATGATTACCACAGTGGGTTTAGTTAAAATCCATCATCTCATATAGATACAATCAAAAGAAAACGACATCTCCTTGGGATAAGAACTCTTAGGATTTACTCTTAACAACTGTCCTATATATCATACAGCAGTGTTAACTGTTAGCCGTAGTCCATCATGTTGTACATTATATCTTATTTGTTATAACTGTAAGTTTATACCTTTTTGACCACCTTTCTCCAGCTCTCCATCCTCCTACCCACTGCCTCTGGTAATCACACCTCTGATCTCTTTTTCTATGAGTTCTTTCTTTTTTTTTTTTTTTACATTCCCCATGTAAGTGAGATCACAAAGTATTCGTCTTTCTCTGTCTGACTTATTTCACTTAGCATAATGCCCCCAGTGTCCATCCATGCTGTCACAAATGGCAACATTTCCTCATTTTTAAAGGCTAAATAATACTCTATTGTGTATGTATATACCACAATTTCTTTATGCATTCATCATCGATGGGCACTTAGGCTGCTTCTATGTCTTGACTATTAGAAACAATGCTGCAGTGAACATGAGAATGCAGATATCTTTTCGAGTTAGCCATTTTGTATTCCCATCAGGAACAAATGAAGAGTTCCTGTTCCTCCAGATCCTTGTGAATGATTGTATTGTCAGCGTTTTAGATTTTAGCCATTCTAATAGGTGTGTAGTGGTATCTCATTGAATTTGCACTTTCCTGATGACATAGGATGTTAAGCATTTTTACATTTACTCTTTGCCGTCTGTGTATCTTTGGTGAGGCCTAGATGTTTCTATTTAGACCTTTCTTCTTTTCTAATATAGGTGCTTAATGCTGTGAATTTCTCTCTCAGCACTATTTTGGCTGCATCCTACAGATTTTTATATCTTATATTTTCATTTTCATTTACTTCAAAATAGTTTTTAATTTGTCTTGAGACTTCTTTGGCCCATGGGTTACTTAGAAGGGCGTTGTTTAATTTCCAGATATTTGGGCAGTTTCCAGCTATTGCTCTGATTGGTTTCTAGTTTAATTCCATTGTGGATTTATGGAAAATGGCTAGGAGTTGGGCTGTTTAATTTGGGGCTGTTTAAAGTGTAACTGTTTGTGCCAGAGAGTTAAAATTTTGTAGTGTCCTTGTTTTGGTGTCACCTCCTGGTTCTGAGTTTTCTGTAAGTGCAGCTTGTTGAGAGAGATTATGTGGCGTGTAGTTCTCTCAGCTGCCATCTATTGCCATTATACTGGAGCCACTGGTGTGGTGGTAAGGTATGGGAGCAGGTCATTTTATAATTTTCTGTGAAATCTTGGTGTCTGCTGGGCCTGTATCTTGTGGCTGTGACCTTCACAAGGTTTAGTCCAGTGGTATAGTTTTTGTTTTCCCTGCCCCATACTTCTGTTCAGACCACAGCATTCACCATCCATTTCCTGGAAGCCCAGGCCCTTGTTGACTGTTCTTTTTTGTTTCCTTTGGGTGAGATGAGAAGGCTGGCCTCGTGGTGTCTGCTGGAGTGAAAGGAATGCCCTTCCCCCAGCAGGGATGAGGCTCAGGCAAAGTATTTCCCCCTGGAGCATAGTCCTTTGGTGTAGAGAAAGCTCTGGGGTATTTCACAATGATTACTCTTCCCCTCCCCTTGTCAGAGCCAGGAAGGGATATTTCTCTTATCTTCCCTGTGAGAACTTGGTTGGGTTCCCGGAGGTAGAGCCCACAGAAGGGTAAGCCTCAGAGGTTTCTCATGCTCACGCAAGTCTACACACTCAGCATTTCAGCCGTTCCTCAAAGTTGCCATTCAAGTGTCCCTGCCAGTTTATGTTCCCATTGGTTTCTACTTCAGGTAAGCAGATCTCTTTGTGTGTTTTTGGAGAAACCTATCTCTTCAGACTTGGGTGTTTTGGTGGCAGTTTCCCCTACAACCTTAGTTCTCAGAAGGGGCCATGACTTTGCAGTTTGTCCATTTTTTTCTTGTTTTAAGGGTGGGAGTGACAGATCCTAAGCTTTTTACTTGCCAGAGCTGAATCTGGAAGCTCCCCCCACCCACCCTTTTTCTCAATTAGTGAAACCACTTTGGTCCCCTCTTGAAGGGAAAAAAATTTCAGAGACCCTTTGGCAGTACTATAATCCAGAGTGGATTATTTTTAACCTTACTTTGTTCTGATTTATAACATGGGGTAAAAGGGTTGCTGTAACGTCTTAGGAGTGTTTTTGGGGTCTGTGGCTAGCAGGTACTCCACAGATACTGTGGCCATGTTGGTACAGCTATAGTTAGCCATATGCCAGAAGTGATGGGTCCCAGGTTGTAGTATACTTCACAGGTGAGCTTCTTTCTTTTCTAGGGATTGTAGTGCCATTTTATGATCCTGCCAGAAGAATGAAATCAAAATACCATTTGGAATCCCTCAAAGCTTAAGAAGTGTTCTCAAAAGTCATTCAGTACAATGTATTAGTGACCAAAAAAATCATTGCTAAAATGATAGAGTATCAGAGTTGGAAGGGACCTTAAAAATCATACTTGCTAATCTTCCCTCATTTTACAGACAACCTGAAACCTGAAACCCACAGAGATTAAGGCAATTGCCCAAGGTGATACAACTAGTGATTTGTGGAGTAGGGTTAGAATCTGTACCTTCTCACTGCTGGACAACAGGGCTAATGGCAAAGACTTTCTTTGCATTGTCTTTCATTTAACAACTTTGTAAGCCATCTTCCTCACGGTGTTTTCCTCCTGGTGTTCTCCAGAAACTGTCACCTGCTTTGTTTCTAAATACTCCAGTGATCTGCCTCTCAGAATGAAAGTTTGCCCGTTGCAATGTCCGGTCTCTACTCTTCTGGCTGTGTTCTCATTCTTTTTCTTTTTAGCCATCACTATGTAACACAGAGATACACCTCACTATTGAAGATTCCAACAACACATGTGTATATAAAATGTGAAAGGCTCCCCTATACTAAGCATTCCAGAGATAACCCCTCAAACTAATTCAATGTGACCCTGTCAATGCTTTTTCTATCCAGTTAACGCATAAGCACACAATTAAAAAAAATTCTACTTAATGATTCTGTGACTTTTTTCACATAATGTGTTTGAGAGACTTTACTATTTCAGTACACATCAGTTTACTCCTTCCCGTGAGCTATTCCCCCCTTACCAGACTCCTTCACTGTTGTCAGGTTTTCACTACTACTAACAGTGCTGCAGTGAATAACACACATACATTAGTGTGTACAGGTACCAGTGTTTCTTTGAGAGCAGTTCCTAGATTTTATATATCTAACTCATTATTTCTGTCCATGACATCACATTATTTCCATGAGTCCAAGACGAATCTCCTAATTGGTATTTCTTCTTGAAGCTTTTGACCCTGCCAAAGAATAATTGCTAATCTCTTGTCCCCAACTTCGTTTTGGAGATTAATAGGTAGAAACCAATGCAGACTCGGTAGAGAAGAACTGGAGAACTGCTGCTTATAGAACAATAATTACAAGTTATTACACAGGATTGTGCTACCCAGCGGGTTATGCATTTTAGGGCAGCGTCTCCCTACCCATTACATTCCCCAGTCCTTTTGTCAATCCCATAAATGTGTAAATTTGAAAAGGAAAGAGTGAAGAGCGAGTAATAGAGCTGAGGGATGTTTTCTTTATATCGACAACCCCCTCAGCAACTTTGTCAAATCCAGCCCCTCTATTTCCAGTTCTACATTAATTTTAGTAGCATTCTAGTCCAGCAAGAGTCTGCAGATACCAAGCCATAATCCACATGCTATTTTTCCTAATTTTTGTTATGTCTGGTAGTTAGCACCCTGGTTCCAGTGGTAAAGAAGGTGGGTTGCATTCAGAACTTCCAGATTAGAGCAGATGCTGGGAGTAGGAGGCATAAAAGGGACACCCCGAAGCAAATGTCTACAACCCAGTGGGGATAGAGCTGTATCCGTTGGGAAACGAGTCCAAAGGTGGTCTTAGAATCTAGATTCATGCTTGGCTCTTAAGTCTTTTTCCCTATCCCTTGCTGCCATGCCCCATCTTCCTGTATACTTCTCAGAATCCTCAAACTTAGTTTTGTAGATTTGCAGTTTTTGCAGTCCTATTACCTGCATCTCTCACCACCCCTCATACTGTCTAGCTTTCAGCAGAGTTGAGATAGAGAGGTTCCTCTTAGTTGTCCTTCCTACTTCTTAGACAACTTTAAGTTGTCTTTCTTTCTGCAAACAGAAACCAAAGCAGTCAGTCCTTAAATGAAATGTGTGCAAAACAACACAGGCACTGACGAGTGATATTGGATGTCTGATGCAGTGCTTGGCAGTATCCTGCAGCGTCCTGATGTTTCAGCTGATGAATCAGGGGAACATTCAGAAGCTTCTAGGGGATGGTTGGCAGGGGGAAGAGGCCACAGGAAAAAGGAGTTATTTATCTATAGCTCTGGAAGCATTTCAGTATTTAACAACCAATATGGCTGTACAGATGTGTATCAATGGATAGTTTCCTTGAACATGTGTCCCAGAGACCAAACTAAGACAGTATTTTAAAGCATAGCATGGTCCTGCGGTACTTCCCAGGGCTAAGATGGGAGAGCTGCCCCACCAACATTTGCTTTTCAGCTACTGGGTTTGAGTAAGTTTGAAAGCAAAATAGAAGCAAAATGGAGGCACAAGTTCATAGAAAGGCCCTAATTATTGGGGTTTCAGCTGTAATGTAGTCTCAAACATAGAGATGAATGTAATGTATAAGTGTTCATAACTCTCTGGGAGATCTAGAGTGGATGAACTAATACAAGAAAGGGTAGAGGGTGCAGGTATGGAAGTGAGAAAAGGCATACATTAGGCTGTTAGTACTTGCTGTTGAATGAAGGTAAATTTTAAAAAACCGCTGGATGAATATCTGCTGATGTATGCTAGGTAGAGTGTTGAAGTTCTTGTAGATGTCCTTTCAGCCTTGCAAACATACAACATATCCCTGTAAAAACTGAAATACATTTTTTAAAAAATTGGACTATTTTCAGGTCCTGTGATACGTACCAACAGCCTTGCCTCATTTCTTTGAGTGTTTCTTTCTTTAGGCCGCTTTCTTTAGGCACAATAAGTGTGCCCTCCTGCAGCTGCGCTACCACTAAAGCAGTATTTCAGGGTCTGTGCACGAGGTTTCTCTCTATCCTCTTTCCCCTTGTGTTTTTGTTAGTGTTTAACTCATTCACTTAATCGGTTACTGTTAAGCCCCCCAGGTAAATTTCTAATGGCATATTGGTTAGGGGTTGAAACAAACATTATTCTCAAATTGGAATTTCTTTTCTTGTTTTTTAAGGGGTTGCCTAGTTTTAAGCGTCATGTGAGTTTTAGAAAAAAAAAACCCAACCAACTGTACAGTAGTTTCCATAAAGGGAAATGAACTAAATGCATTCATTTATTATGCCTCCTCATCCAAGCAATGTGCTTCTAAAGACCCATTGTTAAGTTTTTAGACCTAAGTGTAACCTATGGGGAGAGGTGTTTAAACATTGACTTTTTTCTGACTGGTTTTCTGGGTATTTTCCCCAGACTCAAGCAGCACAAATTACCCTTTGGGGGCTTTTAAAAAATTATTCAAATTGAGATCTAATTGTACTTTAACTTGAATCATTTTCCTATCAGAGTATTAAATTGTTTTATATGTAACTTAGAGCACATGATGCCTTCAAAACTTACCCAAGTTAAGTTTTATCTTTATCTTTTTTTTTTTTTTTTTGGTATGGAGGCAAAACTCTAGACTTACTTAAGTACCTCAATATGACATGTTGCATCCTTGTTCAATTTCACTCTTCCTTCCTTGGCAGAGAATTTACACACCAGAAGCTTAACTCTTAATACACTGGTTTTGAAAAGCCTTTTTGGGGGCGCCTGGGTGGCTCAGTCGGTTAAGGGGCCAACTTCAGCTCAGGTCATGATCTCACGGTCGGTGGGTTCGAGCCCCGCGTCAGGCTCTGTGCTGACAGCTCAGAGCCTGGAGCCTGTTTCAGATTCTGTGTCTCCCTCTCTCTCTGACCCTCCCCTGTTCACGCTCTGTCTCTCCCTGTCTCAAAAATAAATAAATGTTAAAAAAATAAATAAATAAAAATAAAAAAAAGAAAGAGTGCAAACAATTTAATCCCTCTCATTGATGAAACCTAAAATAGCTTTAATATCATTGTTATTATTATATGCTAAAATATTTTATTTTTCCTATTATAAAAATTATGATGGATATTTAAAAAATCCTGGCCTATGTTTGTGCCAAATGCCCATTAAGTGGTCTTTCTATACTGAAAGTTTTAAAAACCAACGAATAGAACACCGTATGTTAACTACACTGTAATTAAAATAATAAAAAAAAAAAAAAAACAGGGGCACCTGGGTGGCTCAGTCGGTTGAGCATCCGACTTCAGCTCAGGTCATGATCTCCCAGTTGTGGGTTCGAGCTCCATGTCGGCCTCTGTGCTGACAGCTCAGGGCCTGGAGCCTGCTTCAGATTCGGTGTTTCCCTCCCTTTCTGCCCCTCTGTGGCTCGTGCTCCATCTCTCTCTCTCTCTTTCATAAATAGATAAACATTAAAAAATATTTTTTTAATAAATTAAAAACAAAACAACATTGCAGGAGCCACTGACACTTTTGAAATCAGAAGATGATCTGATCAGCTCTGTGTCCCAGAAAGATAACTCTGTTGTCACCAAATGTTAACCCTATTATTGTGTTTTTACCATAGGCTGCATTAAAAACTGGTCAGCATTTCTTTACCTTATTTTCACAGTAATATTAATTGAACCTACACCTGGCAGTCTGTATAACAAACATATGCTAGAAATTACAAATTTGGCAGAAAAGGGAATTGTAATTAAATATCATTTTAGTACAAGGACTGCATCATAGCTACCAAACCTAGTTTTCAAGGGAAATAAATTTACATGGAATAATAAAGTCACTCCCCTAGAAGCTGTGATGTAACATTTGAAAAATACATGAACTTACATCAGTTATTAGCATGGTACCAGTTCTACCATCCAGTCATTGTACATTGAGGAACTATACATTTTTTAAATACCAAAAAATATAGTATCTTGAAGTGTAAAATAATCTAGTAAGATAATGTAAATCTTATCAGATAATGTAAGTGAATTATGCAGGTGCCTTCAGAAACTATATGTAGGATTCTATTTAATAAAGAATGACTTTGAGGGTCGCCTAGATGGCTTAGTCGGTTATGCATCTGACTCGATTTCAGCTCAGGTCTCTATCTCAGAGTCTTGAGTTCAAGCCCTGCATTGGGCTCTACGCTGGACATGAAGCCTAGTTAAACAAACAAACAAACAAATAAATAAATAAAATAAAGGATGACTTTGAAGGAGGCTTATGAGTTTGGGCATACAATTCTCTTTGAGTAAGATATACACACTTGTCTAAAAGTACAGCTCTATAACATAATTACACTTAAGCCACTATTTGTGGCTTTTGATTTTTAAGCTTTGTAGTTCATTGCCACAACACCATCAGTTGCCACTTCATTTTAATTCTTCTCATTAATGCTAGTTTAGTTCATCAAGGGACTGAGATGTCATGATAATGACAGACGAGACTGAAAGCATACAGATTTCACGAAGTTCCTCACATTTTGTAAGGTTTTGTTGTAATAACATTTCAGGATGCTTTGGGCCCTAAGAATTGATGAGAATGATCACAGCATTTGAAGCCCTCCATTTAGGTCTGATTATTGGAGCACACTGACTGGATTAATGTTTAACAGCGGCTGTCCTGCAGATTCACTAAGGAAGTTGAGAGACGGTGATTTCATTCTTCTTTACTCGACCAGCCTTGTTGCACAGTTAATTAAGACCTGCTGAAGAATAGCCTTAGGAATAGGGCCTGGGAAGGGAAAGCCTTTTAAATAATGCAAATAGAAGAGTGAATTTATTTTCACAGCTGAAATAGCTGGTTTTCCCCAGTTTGGATTAGTGAGATCAGATTTGATGTTGCTGGCTGGGTAGAGAACTAATATAAAGAAACAACTCCTTTTCTGGACCGTAATCTGAGTTTTAAGTTACTACGTGCTATTAAAGAGCTGAGCTTGTAGAGTACATTCACATGCAGTTCCATATTTCATAATTTTCTGTAATTATCATATATACATAGACATATAACACATGTGTACAGTTTAAAGAATGATTATAATATGAACACTCAGTTAACCACCGATCAGATAAAGAAAAATTACCAGCATTCCAGGAGCCCCACCTTCACCATGTGCTCTATCCAGATGGTGACCTCTTCTCTCCTCTGGGTAGCTACTGTCTTTACTTTTGTCATTTTCTTGCTTCTCTTTGTAATGTAGCAACTTATATTTGTATCATAACACGCTATAGTTTAGGTTTGCCTGGTTTTGAACTTATATGAATAGAATTATGTTATGTGCTCTCGTGTCTGGCATCTTTCAGTGTTACACGTCTGAGATTTTCTCTGTGTTTTTGCCATCCAGTGAAATTTCTTTAAAAAGCCTTTTCTATATTTGATCCTCTCCCTTTTTTACTTAGGATCCCTCTAAATGCTTTCAGTTATTCCTCCTTTGCCTTCTTGGATTTTCTGCTAAATAAGGTCTAAAGACTCAAAGTTGTCTGGACCCCAGTTTTGTGAACATATCCGACTGACCCAGTTTGATGGCATTCGTTTAGATGAGACTACATCTTTAAGGCTTCTGTGCCCGGTTAAAAATCTTCCTTTCTCCAAGCTGGTCCAAGGGTCTGGTCACGTGACGCCACCAGTGACATCACATTCTGACCGCGGGGAACACTGGTGGTTCTTTAGGTGGCGTTTGTTCCTGTGAAAGGCAGAGAACGCAGCAAGTGCCCTTCTAAAGCAGTTCATACCGGGGCTCCTTCTGTAAAAGCTCCTCAACCTAAATGACCAAATGCTGGCTGCCAAAGTTATTTCTTCCTTGAGGCAGAAAAAAAGAAAGCTGTGATTGAAGGTAAGCAGACTTGAGCCCAGCCAAGGACCGAAGTGTGACCCCAGGGAGAAGGGGATCTGGAGAATCACAAGCAGTCTGTTGTTGGCTTCTAATCACTGCCTGCTGTTTCAGAGCTGCCTGACAATTTGCGTTTCTAACAGGAGACTATCTACAAAGGAGGAGGATGCAGTGCTCATGTTACCTAGTGATGTAATAGGATTCTTTCTTTCCTGTTAGGAAGCTGTTGCAGATCTTCATTTTGTCTTAATATCCTTAGAGCTGGGGGCCTCATTTGCTATGCAGTGTAACATTATATAGCTATTGGATGCTTTTAAAAATCAGTTTCACAAAATCCTTTTTAAATTTCTCCTGAAAGGAGAGCCCTTAAACCAGAGCAAATTCATTTGGAGCATTAACCTGCTTTAAAAAGTAAATTTCTGTTTGTTTGGTGTCCTGTGTTCATGTCAGCATTTGTCTGGAGAATTGAAACAGCTTGGTGGTTTTTTTTTTCCTTTTTTTTTTTTTTTTTGCCCCTCTCACCATATTTTATTTCCTTTCTGCCCTCATTTCCTATCTGGCTGTTTCCGTCTAAGCTCTCAAACACACAGCATTAATCTTTATCAGTATGCCACTGTCATGATAGGAAATGCTGGGCTGGTGATTCAGCAGCCAACCATTTTACAGCCAGGTAGGCTTGAAGATATGGAAAGGACTTTGGTTAGGGGTTTTAAGATTAACTTGTTAACCTTCTCCACTCCAGCCCCACCCCCACCCTCAATATGATTTAGATTCTGCAGAGCTTTTCCTTTTAAATGTGTGTGTTGCCGATAAAAGGTACACTGAATTAGGTATTCAGAAGACTTAACGATTTGTAAATCAGGTACAACTTGGGAGTTAATTCCCACTCACCCTATGAGAGTGCTGAAGTTGTCTGTAGGAGTTTAGAGTGAAGATGGGGATGCAGATGTGGGGAAATAGGTGGCAGCTTGGGCCTACTTTGGCCTTCTCTACAGAGGGATCCATCACCAAACAGTCTGGGTAAAGCTTTGTCCCTGCCAAGGTTGATGCTGCAAATGTGAGCTTTGGCTGGTTGCATTAAATGATAGCATTACTCTGCATTTTTCCTCAGTGTGCATTTGCATAAATTCCTGAATACTGTTCTACTTTTTGTGTTTAATAGTGAAATACTGTTTCACCAGAGGATGGTGGAAATATTTTGAACAAGTTTGTCAAGCAGTACTGAGTAACCTTGTGTGTGTACAACTTCTGAGTTTTAATACTTCTTGCTCATCCCCACTGTGCAGCGAATAAACCTTGATTCCGCTGATATTTATTGAATCTCGGATATGTGTTAGACATGAGAAGGCAATGATGACTTGGATATGGGGCTGCCCTCAAAGAACTTCCAGTCTAGAAAGGAAGACAAAACATTTGCATAAGTAATTATAACAGAAGCACCAACAGCAAAGCAGATAAAGGACTGTGGTTGGACAAGTGGATATGTTTCTTCCATTGAAAGATCAGGGACAGACATTTCATCACCAAGCCATGCAATGGTCTTTAAATCTCTACTTGTAAGTCTTAGACTGTTCTGACATACTCAGTAAAAGTTTCTGTAAGCCCATTACATTAGGGATCAAAGTCTACCTGTTGAAGAGAAATATGTACATTCTAGCCAGCTTAACTCTTGAAGAGGCTGGCATGCTTTCTTTGGAACTCCCACTCAGGCAAAAGCTACCTCTTAGAATTGAACTACTGCCTTATAAATGTAAAATGGTTTCTGATGTGCTATGTCTACAAAGATCTTTGACCCTTTTGTCTCCCTTCTGTAACAGAAACTGAAATACCTAAGGGGCTCCAAGCTCCTGCATTTTGTTTCATAAATCCTTTCCCACTAAGCTTCAACTCCTGTCAGTTCTCCCTTTGTGCTGTCACGCTCATCTGTCCCTTTCCATTCATACTGCCTTAAGACACTCATCATTTTGTGCCTAGATCACAGAAACTTTCGAATGTGGTGGATGTTCCCACCAGGTGATTATATTGCTTAATGAGCACAACCTAACTATAATCATCTGATAGTTTAAGGACTCACCTTTTGGTACTCAAAAAGGAGGTATTAAAATGTTTAGTGTCCAGGGGCACCTGGGTGGCTCAGTCGATTAAGTGTCTGACTTGATTTCAGCTCAGGTCTTGATCTCATGCTTCGTGAGATCGAGCCCTGTGTGGCAAGGGTTGGGGGTGCTGTCAGTGCAGAGCCTGCTTGGGATTCTCTCTCTCTCTCTCTCTCTCTCTCTCTCTCTGCCCCTCTCCTGCTTGCTTGCTCTCTCTTTCTCTCTCGAAATAAATAAACTTCCAAAAAATATTTAGTGTCTGAGGTACTAATGTCTATTTCCTGTTCAATACAGAGGAAAAGTCATACAATGGTGGAGGAATAGGTTCTTCAAATAGGATGATGGACTTCTTGGAGGAGCCAATCCCTGGTGTGGGGACCTATGATGATTTCAATACAATTGACTGGGTGAGGGAGAAGTCTCGAGACCGGGATAGGCACCGAGAGGTAAGACGAAAGATGGTCCATGTGTAAGTGTTAGAAAACAGCAGGGAAAGAAGTTGAAGATCTGTAATTCTTTATATGTATGCTCTCCTTCAGACCTGGATGTGGCTGAATCTCAGGTTTCCATTGGCAATGTAGGGTTTTATTTTCTAATTTATTTTTATTTTTAGGGTATCTTGTATATGATTTTAAGAAGAATTTATAATTAATGATGATTTATCTTCCTATAGTAAGTAGTTGAACAGGATCCTTGCAGCCCTGAAATGGGTATAAGTGCCTATGTAAAGAGGTGAAGACAAACTTGGTGGAGGGGACCAAAATAAGTTTCAAAGATCTTCTTCCTCTGCCTCATTTCCCTTTTATGGTTTTCCTTTGAAACAGGGTTTTTAGAACTAAGAAAAGAAAGGGGGCTTCCTTTAAAGGAATAAAAGAAAAAAAAATTCAGAGCCTTGGTGTTTACTGAAACATATGGGATAAAGTCCTTGCGATTATGGCTCTCAGACAGCCATAAAAGAAAATGTGTGCATTCAACTTAAACCCCCAAGACCAATCAGATCCAATTTAAGGATATTAATTTAATATGATAGGTAATAGGTGGCATTTATGGCTAAGGCCCAGATTCTTTAGAATTTGGTGAAGTTCCCCACCTTTCTTTTTTCAGAGTACCACTAAAACTTCTTAAAGCAGTCTTCCAGGGTCATTTGCCTTTAACTTGTTGCTATGTATCATTTAAATCAGGGAATCAAAATTTCTAGCTCATGTCAGGGCCACATGGAGAGCTTATGAAAGCGGTAGGGCCTCAGCCCCAGTGATCCTGATTCAGTGGGTGATCTCCTGGTGAGACATTTCTTCAACCTTAGGTGCTATTATTTTTCTTTTTGTATTATTTCTGTTTTGAGTCCAAATTTAAAATTTGATTTTTACCTTGTCCCTTTCTCTCCTGAGTTCATGATTCCCTTCTCTCAGAGCCAGGCAAGTCTCCTGAGCAGTCAGGTTCACATTGCTTTTTGTTCTTAAGCCATTCCCAGCTCCTGAGTGATCTTCTCATGACCACTTAAACCCAGGGGTCAGGTTGTCCCAGGTACAGGTTTTGAAAAATTCCTCTGTAATCTTTGGACTTGTGATAATCTCACGGAGTTTTCTATCCTAACTAAAGAAGGGGATCTCTACGAAACACTCTTATGTTTTTCATAAGGTTTCTGATATTTGGGAACACACACATACCTGTCCATCATATCTATTCATCACTCAGGCTTTAGAATTTTTGCTGTCTGTAATTCAGAGTTCAGTTTGTCATCAGTTGCATATTCAACATGTTATTTACATTGTGAAAGTCACCCATGATATGACAAGGGCATATTTTCCCATTATATGAAAATGGCTGCATCTGAGACACATTATGCCAACTAATGACAATTCAAAATCAATTAGAATGTGTTTATTAAGTGTTCAAAAGGGACTGTTTTCTTTGCATTAACTGCTCATCATCAGAATGGAAACACTGTCACTGAAAAATGTTACCTCATCTACTTTGAGCACTAAAAGTGGAAACTTAAAGTCTCAGGTCAAAATGAATTTTGAAACTGCTTTTAAAAGTTTTATAATAATTTGTGATTGTGATGTCACTGTAGATGAAGATGGGGCAGCTAAGTCACAGTTTCAAAGATAAGAAATAGAGGTTCAGAGAAGGGGGAAGCCCAATGACAAAGCTGTCAGAATACTTGGTTTTGAAATAAATGTGGGCACTGAAGGGCTAAACTGACAAGGCTAGGGCCTAAAAGGCAAAACTTTCTGCACCTCTTGATAGTCTCAGCTATTCCCAGCAGGTTTTTGAAAATAAAGCGAAGCATCCCTGATACCATTTAATATCTGTGATCAGTGAGGGGAGCAAGTCCTGGAACTTGCCAGCCCTGAAGCACTGCCCTAGGTAGCAAGCCTCATGTTGTCCTTTCACCACTGAAATAAGTCTGTGTTTGTTGATTCTTTGCAAAACAATCCAGAAACCATCCCTAGAATATCTGATGTCTATGGAAGAAAGAGACCACTGCAATAAGCAAAACAGATTGACGGGATACAAAATTAGCAGCTGAATGGGGGAATCCCTGACTAAGGTACTTGGAGCCGTTGCTCCAGTACTGTCCATGAAGTTGGTGGGGTTCAGTAAGACAAGGCTCACTAAGCCTCCCAAGTTCTTGGTGATGTTTGTTCAGCCGGGATTATTTGAGCAGTAACTCCAAATTGGTCTCTGTTCCTGATGAATAGATTTGTCTTTGTACCTCTTTATTGTGTGTTTTAAGGTGAAAAAGTAAGGGTGTGTGTAGAGCGTACCAATTTTTTCTCATTTCTCCCTAGATTACCAATAAAAGCAAAGAGTCAACATGGGCCTTAATTCACAGTGTGAGTGATGCTTTTTCTGGCTGGTTGTTGATGCTACTTATTGGGCTCTTATCAGGTATGGTAAACTGTGTTTGTTTCCTAAACAAATCTCTTAAAATCATGGTGTGCCCCTCCCCCAAGCCATGAACCAAGTTGAGTGCTGTGCTTTACTGTTTTCCTACATGAAATAAATTGCTGGTAGACCTTTAGGAAGCTTGATGTTCCCATATGTAAAGGGATACTAATACCTGTATCTCTTTTCTTTAAATGAGGTTAAACAAGGAAATGTATTTAAATGAATTTATATGCTATAAAATATTGTATCTGTTTTAAGGTGCTGTTAGCATGCCTTTCAGTGATTGTCTTGAGGAAGAGCCCTTCTGTTAGAGACAGTCATTTTTTTTATTAAAAAAAATTTTAATGTTTATTTTTGAGACAGAGCTTGAGCAGGGGAGGGGCAGAGAAAGAGGGAGACACAGATCTGAAGCAGGGTCCAGGCTCTGAGCTGTCACCACAGAACCTGACGCAGGGCTCGAACCCACGAACTGTGAGATCATGACCTGAGCCAAAGTTGGATGATTAACCAACTGAGCCACCCAGGTGCCCCAACAATCATTAAAAAACAAAAAAAACAAAAAAAACACATAGTACATGAGGTTTATAAGAGAAGATACAGAAGAGAACTTCCTGAGAGACCTTTGTAGCTCTTTCTTAAACATCTCTCTCATTTGGTGGTGAAGAGCAGTATGAAAGATGTGGCTCATACCCTCAGGAAGTTCACAATCTCAGTCTTTCATGCTGGCTGAGGAGTGGGATGGTCCTACCCTTTCCTGTCATCTCCGGCGACTTCCCAAGCCACTCTAAACAATATATGATCTAACTAGGAATGGTACACTTGCTATGCTCGTACAGCTTGAAAACAGGCTCCCAAGCAGGCTTCCCTTCCCCCGGGAGAAGCAGAAAGCCAAGAACACGTGACAGAGATTCTGAGTTGTAGCCTTGTGGCATTAAAAGGTGGGCCTAGGAAGATCTGGAATATTGAGCTGAAAGGGACGTTAAGTGGGAAACCTGGAGGTAGAGGGCATGAAATAGCCATTAGCACAGGCTCTACTTTGCAGCTACCTGAGTTTGGACCAACCCCATGGCTTGCTAGTTTTGTGACTTTTGGCAAGTTTCCTAACCCCTGGAAGCTCTAGGGGCTAATAAGAATTCCTATAGTACATGTTTGTTCTGAGGACAGAATAGTAGATAAATGAGATCTAGCACAGGTAGCTCTCAGCACAGTGCCCACAATTGCTTTTTGTTTTTTTTTTTTTTGCCCACAGTTTTTAATAGCACCACTGCTGCTGTTACCTAGAAAAAAATTTATGAGCCATGGAGTATAAATAAATAAATGTTATATACATATATATAGATAATACATACATATACATATATACATATATGTGTATATATATCATATGATTGCTGCAATGAAGGATGGCTCGTCCATAGCCGGGTTTTCAAAGATTATCTAGGGAAGGGGTCAGCAATGTCTTTTTGTAAAGGGCAAAATGGTAAATATTTTAGGATTTGTGTGCCAAATGGTCTCTGTAGCACGAAAGCAGCCACAGACAATAGGTAAGTGAGCACGGCTGAGACCAGGCAAAACTTTATTTAGAAGCATAGAGGCAGATTTGACCCTGGGCCATAATTTGCCAACCTGTGGTCTAGGGTGTTAAAGCTACTCCTTCTGGCTTGCACAGGAGAGAGAGAATGGTCTGGCCAGTTTTTTAAAAATTTTTAATGTTTATTTTTGAGGGAGAGAGAGACAGGGTGTGAGCAGGGGAGGGACAGAGAGAGAGGGAAACATAGAATCTGAAGCAGGCTCCAGGGTCTGAGCTGTCAGCAGAGAGCCTGATGCGGGGCTTGAACCCACGAACTGTAGATCATGACCTGAGCCAAAGTTGGACACTCAACCACCTGAGACACCCAGGAGCCCCTGGTCTGGCCAGTTTAGAGTTGGATAATAATAGACCAAGTGGTGTGTAATGCTAAGTACTGCAGAGAGGCTGCAGAGAAGGAAGAGGGCTGAGAAAAGGTTATATAATTTAGCAATTGGTAGGATACCAATGATCTTGGAAAGCTATCTCATAAATATTACGAGTCAGATTTCAAGGGGAAGCAACCAGTGTAGAAGTTTTGGAGATATTTGGGGGTCATTAGAAGGAGAGAAGGGACAGAAGCTTGAAATGGTAACAAGGACAAAGGAAGGCATTTTATTCTGTAGGGTAGGGGAAACATATTAGGAAAAGGAGGAGAAATAGCAATAGAAGGGAAGATAGGATTGAGGGTACCGCATTAGGTAGAATAAGACATGCACATGTGAGACAACATGGGGAACAAGCCTAACTCTGTAACACATGTTAATTTTTGAATCTGGGCAGTAAGTGCAGTAAGAATTAGAAGAAGGAGAAGGTAGGCATGGCCAAGAGGCGGTATCAAACAGCGTGTTAGATTTGATTAGGTTATTCAAGTATGTAAATAACCTGTGTTAACACTTTTAGCACCTACCCAAACATACATATGACATGGCCTCCAGCCTGTTAGAATGTAGGTATAATATCCTCAACTTTTTAATGTATTTCTTATCACTAGGTGGCCAGTGAGTATTTTTCTTTCCCTTGTACACACAGGGCATTTTGTTTTTAAGTATTGCAGAGCAACAATAGAAGCAGTGTGCCTGAATACAGAAACAGTCTGGGAATTCAGAGGCTGTGAATTTTATGATGTCTTTGCTATTTCCCTAAAGCATGATTCTAGACAATTTAATTTCTTTATGCCAGAGTTTCTTCATCTGGACAACAGAAATGATGAGAAAGCCAGAAGTTTCTATAACTATCTTAACCCTACCAGTCTATTAACCATAGCACATAAATCCCCATTCACTGTTCACCTTCTCATAATTTTCTTTGATGGATGCATAATAAGTTTTCACTATGAAAACTTCAGAATGTTCACATCCTAGGTTCAGAAGGCTTCAAAATGTCTATAGCTTCATCTAATTTTCCACGTGCATTGCAGTCTACGCTTTTACCGATTCAGTTCCCTTAGCCTAGAATGCCTTCCTGCCACTGCTCAGATTCCCTCATCCATGGAGCAAAATTGCTAACAAGGCTGAGTTCTTCTCCCCATAGTCTTCAACAGCTCCCTTCCTTCCCCCAACCATGTCAAATAAATATAATATTCTTCAATGCAGGCAATCCACATTTTCTCAGTCTCATATAATAGAATAAAATGATCTTTAATAAACTCGACTGTATTCATGGATCGGTATCCATCAACTGTAAGTCAAAGCAGAGTCTTTGCCATGTAAATCAACTAAAAGGCAAATATTCAGGCTCCTTGCTCCCACCCCACCACTTTGCCTCTCCTCAAGTTCCCCGTGTATAGAAATTCTACTGACATGGTGTTTAATGCAGACAGTGTTTTGTGTTTTGTACACTCCTGAACAGGCATGTAATGACAGGTGAAATCTATTAGAGGTGATAGGTGGAAATCAAATAGACCATCAGAAAGAGGTTGCAAATGGAACAGAAAAGTTTATGATTACCCATTATTTTGATGCCCTTTCCCTCGTTTTCTCTGACAACTTTGGCCTTCCCTTCCCTCCCCTCAAATCAGGCTCCTTAGCTGGCTTGATAGACATTTCTGCTCATTGGATGACAGACTTAAAAGAAGGCATATGCACAGAGGGATTCTGGTTTAACCATGAACACTGTTGCTGGAACTCTGAGCACGTCACCTTCGAAGACAGAGACAAATGCCCTGAGTGGAATAGCTGGTCCCAGCTTCTCATCAGCACAGATGAGGTAACATGTTGTGAAGATCACAGAACCACTGACTTTTATTCTTTTTTCTTAAAGTTTATTTATTTTGAAAGAGGGAGAGTTCAAGTGTGAGTGGGGGACACCAAGAGAGAGAGGGAAAGAGAACCCCAAGCAAGCTCTGCACTGTTGTTGCAGAGCCTGACACAGAGCTCGATCCCACGAACTGTGAGATGATGATCTGAGATAAAAGAGTTGGGCACTCAACCGACTGAGCCACCCAGGCATCCCCCACTTACTTTTATTCCTACATTTGCTTCATTTCTTTTTTTTAAATTTATTAAAATTTTTTAAATGTTTATTTATTTTTGAGAGAGAGAGAGAGAGAGAGACAGAGAAAGTGTGAGCAGGGGAGGGGCAGAGAGAGAGGGAGACAGAATCTGAAGCAGGCTCCAGACTCTGAGCTGTCAGCACACAGCCCGATGTGGGGCTCAAACTCAAAGACTGTGAGATTGGGGTGCCTGGGTGGCTCAGTCGGTTAAGCATCCGACTTCGGCTCAGGTCATGATATCACAGTCTGTGAGTTCAAGCCCCGTGTCGGGCTCTGTGCTGACAGCTCAGAGCCTGGAGCCTGCTTTGGATTCTGTGTCTCCCTGTCTCTCTGCCCCTCCCCTGCTCATGCTCTGTCTCTCTCTGTCTCAAAAATAAAATAAAAACATAAAAAAAAAAGACCGTGAGATCATGACCTGAGCCGAAGTCGGATGCTTAACCGACTGAGCCACCCAGGTGCCCCACATTTGCTTCATTTCTTATACTGTACTCATGACAATTGTGGAATGTGCCCCCATTTTCCTTTTCATGAAAAGGAGAACCAGTGCCAGCTGCCTTTCTCTGTGGTTTAAGCGCAGCCCTATTTCCATCCATCTCTTCTGCCATGCGGAATCATTTGATGCTTACATAGTGGCTTAAAAGTTTTGCTTTTTTTTAAAACAGTCCTGGTGTTTCTTCTCAGTTGTTAGTACACAGTGTGACTCAATCTGTCTTTCTCTAATAATTCCAGTAAAAATGTCAGAGCCAGCCAACAGGTACGCTATAATTTCTAACTAAGATGGAGTGGGTTAAAAATGTATCCATTGTATAGACTCCAAAAGTAATTTTCCCCTGAGCATTGCATTAGAACATTTTTTAAAAAAGGAATACATTCCGTATCAAAATAACAGAAATGCAGGAATAAAATTGCCCATAGCCTGCTTTGGAGATTAAATCAATATTTTCATTTGTCCTTGTCTCCTAGCGTATATTTTTCAGTATAAAAGTGACTTTGTTTTTCAGTTCCTTCCCTTTCTATTATTACCATTTGGGTTGTTTGTTGGATCTCTCCTACTAAAAGCAAAAACACACAAAACAGAACAAAGCAACTCTTAATTCCCATTTCTATTCTGTCTTCCACCACCTAAGACAGGTACCATCTCAGCTCACTACTCATTTACTCTGTTGGCGAAGTAACTGAGACAAGACTAGGATATTTATTTATACATTTATTTTTTTAAATTTTTTTAATGTTTTTATTTATTTTTGAGACAGACAGAGCATGAGCAGGGGAGGGGCATAGAGAGAGGGGAGACACAGAATCTGACGCAGGCTCCAGGCTCTGAGCTGTTAGCACAGAGCCCGATGCGGGGCTTGAACTCACAGACTGTGAGATCATCACCTGAGCTGAAGTCAGACGCCCAACCAACTGAGCCACCCAGGCGCCCCTATTTATACATTTAGAATGCATTTTTATTCCTACTTTGGTCCATAGACGGTTTGAAATGGTGTGTGTGTGTGTGTGTGTGTGTGTGTGTGTGTGTACGCATACATACACACAGTCAAGGGAAAAGAAGGATAGGAAAATAATAAAATCAGAAATCAGAGTGTTTATGTACCTATATGACTGTACACATTGGCTTAGGGAAAGAGCTCAATTAAAGGGTTAAACACATGCCATATGTGTGAGAGGGTTTAGATCTATCCTTCTCAAACTGGAGTAAGGTCTGTGTGCCAGCTGGTGGGTGAAACCACAAAATAAATGCTGTGTGCCTTCTCAGAATATTTTTTTTTGAAATTACATTTAATTACAAAGGAATGCAGAAGTCCCATGTTCATTAATATTAAACAATCTATGTTTCAGCTCTGCTCCTGAGTGTCCTACCCCCAACCCTCTCTCCTAGATTAGGAATACTTGGGTAGAAAAGTTTGAGAAGCCCTGGAATTTAGGGTGAGTGAGTGTGTGTGTGTGTGTGTGTGTGTGTGTGTGTGTGTGATTCCTTGCATTTTTTTGATCAGTGGTGAAACAAGGATATGATCCATAGACTTTATTTCACCAGTTTTACACACATAGGTGTGTGTGTGTGTGTGTGTGTGTGTGTAGTTCTCTGCAGTGTTACCACATGTGTAGGTTTTTGTTATCACCACCACAATCAAGACATAGAACTATTGTTCCATTACCACAAGGCTCCCCTGTGCTACCCTGTTATAGCCTTGCACGTGTGTTTAAGTGTTCCAACTGTAGCGTTCAAACTGGAGCTTGAGATTTGCTCAAATGACAGATTTCTCTGGCTGTTTTTTTTTTTTTTTTTTAAACGAATGAAATCCTTGCCTGGAGAGAGTCTTCTAGATTCTGAGTTCTCCTGCCAAGAACTTGGCCTCCAGGTCTCTGCCTCTAGTCAGTTTCAGCTACTTGCCTTTCCATTCCTTCTCTCTCTCTGTTTCCCCCCTCTGGAGCCTTCTTCCTCCCTAGCTTCATTTGAAAGGCCAAGAGAGAGCAATTATCTATTCCTCTGAGGGACTAAACTAATGGAAAAGTTGTGTCAAAGCTATAACTCAGAAAAAAAAATCTGAGCAGTTTGGCTCTCCTTCTCTAGGTCAGTGAATTATTTTAATTACGTTTTATGTTTAAATCAGAAGTCCAGTGATTTGTGTTTCATATACTTTGAGCGAGTTTGAACTTCTAATATTTTTATCAGTAAGCATTCTCTCTTAATGTCCAAAATAGCTTTCTTTGTAAGATGTAACTGTTTGTAAGCCCTTTATGTTGGTGACTCCTTATTCATGGTCAAAATTATATTTATTTTCTGGCCATCTTCATTATCATAGGAGGATAGTCTCAAAAGTATATTCTCTCCATTTTAGAAATAGCTGTTGCTGTTTTATTCTTTGGGACAGCTGGTGTCTCACTGGTTTTGTTTTATGGTCAGAGCCTGAAACTTTCTACTTGCATATTCTTGTTGCTGAGTCTGTGATAGCAAAACTCTTGCAAAGATGTGGTGATTCTCTATAGAACTGAACTGTGCATTTAAAGAAAAAACACTCAGGAATTTTCAACACTTTAACCTCCTATGAGAATTTGACACCAATGTAGGTAGCCAGCTGGTCTTCACCTCAAATGTGTAGCCAAAGTTCAGCCATTCCAGTAAAAGAGCTTTCAAGACTCTTAATACAATTGGCATAAAATCATATATATTTGACTACAAAACCTATCGAAGTGTTCATAAGGAACAGGAGTTTGCTTCAGGTTTTTGTTTGTTCTTCGTTTTTGTCCATCCTTAGAAGCTGGTATTGGTTTCCTTTGGGTGTAGCAAATCCTCTCTTTTTCAGTACCAAGTGGGCTGACACTATTTCAGTATTGCCTTTCTGACAATTCTGGAAGGAACATCTTGAGCGATTTAATACTGGTCTTTTTCTTTCTGATCTCCTTTCCTGAAAACTGATTACTCAGAAGGGCAGCGTGCCTCACTAAAACAAGCTTCTTTCTTTTCCCTTGTTCCAGGGAGCCTTTGCTTACATAGTCAATTATTTCATGTACGTCCTCTGGGCTCTCCTATTTGCCTTCCTTGCCGTGTCTCTTGTCAAGGTATTTGCGCCTTATGCCTGTGGCTCTGGAATTCCTGAGGTAAGTCTCTCAAGTGGTTTATAAATGGTGACAATAATGATTCCTTCCTGGTTAAAAGCCTTTAGTATGTATTCCAGCATATACCACAATTTGAATATAAAACAGGATCAGACTCTGAGGAAATCTAGAGTCTCTCTAGGTCTTTCCTCAAGTCTTCTCTCAGTCTGGGCTACCTGGAAACTAAAGGGAGTTGATTCCTAGCCCCCCTGGGGGTTCCTGGTGAATTAGGCCCCTTGAAGACCAACCCCCACTCCCTACCCAAGAAGCTCCCAGGGTCCCAAGATCCTGGCCTTAAAAAGTAGTGGTATTGTCAACTTTGTTAGAGTTGAAGAAACAAAGCTATTTTGCTACATTTCCTACAATATGATTCAGGCTAGGAGGGTAGTTGAAATCCTGTTTCTAGCTACTTTGGGTTTAGATTGCTTGACAGTGACTGAAACCACTGAGATTTGAGGTTGCCCAGATGACCTTACCCCTCTCTGTTTCCTGACCAAGTCATAGTTATAAATTTCTTTTGCAGAGAATCAAGGCTATACTAGCCTGTAAGGATATAAGTAAGGAAAACACCCCCCTCCCTGCCCCTCTTCTCCATATACACAGACTCCCATGCTTGTACTCCCTTGCCCAGCTAACACATGGCCCCCCAAAATATAAGGAACATGAAATCTTAAAGAACAGTTCTTGCTTTCCTGGGCTTCCAGGCTTCCTCCCAAATTGGGGTCACTGTAGGTCAAACATTTATAGGTCATTTGTTCAAAAGGTGCAGTTTCTATAATGAGGTCCGGATTATTGCTTCCCAGCCTTGCTTACTTGCTTAGCCTATATTCAGTCTCTCTGTTTTTGGCCTGCAGATAAAAACTATCTTGAGCGGTTTTATTATTAGGGGCTATTTGGGTAAGTGGACCCTGATTATCAAAACCATCACGTTGGTGCTGGCCGTGTCATCAGGCTTGAGCCTGGGCAAAGAGGGCCCCCTAGTGCACGTGGCTTGCTGCTGTGGGAACATCCTGTGCCACTGCTTCAACAAATACAGGAAGAATGAGGCCAAACGCAGAGAGGTAAGAACAGGTGGCCCAAGTATTTTATTTGTTGGTGAGAGCATAAATGGAACAGTCTTAGGGATGAGAATTTGGGGATTCTCCCAATGTCAACACAGACACCCTTTGACCCAGCAGCTCTACCTCTAGGAATTTAACCTACAGACATCCTAGTGTGTGTGTGTGTGCACAAAGGTATGCATTTGGGAATAGTTCATGTGCAGCATTTGTCAATATCATGAGAAAATGAAACCATCGCAATGTCCACCAATGGGACTGATTTGAATAAACAGTATTCTGTCCATGCTGTAGCATATTATGCAATCGTTAAAAAAAGAGAGCCTTATGTACATTGACATGGAATGATGGCTATAAAATATCATTCATTTTCAAAAGCCAGTTTTGGAACAATGCATACAAATAATAATTCAATTAATGTTTTTTTTTTAAATTATGTAAATGTGCACCTAGAAAGAAAATGTCTGGAAAGTGGTTTTACTACAAACTATTAAAAATGTCTACCTGCAGTGAGTGGGGAAGTGAGGTGGTAGTGAAGGACTTTAACTATAATAACTTTTACTATATATAACTATACAAGTATGTGTTGTTTCTATTACAAAATAAGTTACAAAAATAGTAGTAGATTTTTAGAAGCAGTCGTTTATTCCTGTGAACGAATATGAACTCAGCCTGTGTTTCAGATGCCAGCTTTTTCATCTTTTATTTCTACCTACTGCCACACTGAATGAGTTTCTCTATGTATTGGAACTCTCTCTGCCTTCTGCCTCAATCCCACCAGAGTAGTCCTGCCACAACATCTCTGTAGTGGTTCTCATGTTTATGCAGTTGCTAACGTATATCATTTTGAAGAGGAAGAGCAGTTTTTAAAAATGTTCCAAGTCATTGGTTACTTTAATCCTGATATAATGAAGAATTTAAGAAAATAATGGTTCTTGCTCTATTTTCCTTGAATTACAAAGAAATCACATATGAAATGGGTCATGGCCAAGGTCATCTCATTAGAAAGGATTTTTCAAAAATGGGAACCTAGTGATTTATTCTGAAAACCAAACAAAACAAAATAAACCATAAGGCCCAGAAGGAAGCTCAAAGATGTTGAAACTTCAATTATGGAATACATTTTGATAGTTCAAGGGGGAAAGTTCTTGGCAGGAGAAGAAGGTGAGCAGGAGAGAGAGAGGGAGAGGGAGATCTGAGTAACTTGTTTAGCTACCTGTCAAATGGTAGAAGGGCATAAAGGCAGTATTCAATTGCTGAGGTTGTTAGATGGTAATAATGCACAACAGAAGCTAAAGAGATGGAAAAAAAACATTTTAACTGGCAAGAGTAGTGTTGATTGCTGCTGGTTTTGACTGGGCAGGGGTGACTTTGAAACTACAGATTGCCAGTTACTTTCATTCCATAAAATTGGCATTTCTGTTCAAGTAGTTCCTTATAGAAGGGGAGTAGTTCCTTATGAGAGGGAGTTTGGGCTATTTCTCTGTACAGATGTCATTTATTCCTCTAACTAGACTCAGAAATATTTGCATCTTGAGCTTACTTCCTATTGTTTATTTTAGACTTTCCAGTTATTTCTTCCTGTTGTTCTCACCATCGGCAGCCACCCTTTTGTGTCCTGGGGCCTTGTCAAAGTGGGCAGATGCTTGAGGGTAGAATAGGGATTTGAGAAGGAAGGGCATGGACAGACTCCACTCGGTCAACAAAAAAAAATTAAAGCAAACTAGCCACCACGATTCTTTACTTTTTCTCATAATTCATCCCAAACAGTCACTGAAATGCTTTCAATGAAAGCCAATATATAGCTGTGGATTTCGAAGTCCTCCCAAGTTAGCCCTGGAGATCTCACTCCTTCCTCCCCTTCATTTTCCTGCCCTGCACCATCCTGCCCAGAGAAACCTGCCTATTTATTTTGCCAAGAACCATTTTATTCTTCAAAAACTCTTAATTTTTAATCATCTTTATTTTTTAATGTTTATTTATTTTGAGAGAGAGCACGCATGCATGAGTGGGGGAGGGGCAGAGAGAGGGAGAGAGAGAGAGGATCCCAAGCAGGCCCCACACAGTCAGCACACAGGGCCTGATGTGGGGCTTGATCTCAAGATCCGTGAAATCATGACCTGAGCCAAAATCAAGAGTCACACGCTTAACTGATCGAGCCACCCAAGCACCCCTAAACTTTCTTTTAAAAATTTTCCTTACGAGTACAAATCACTTCTCACTCCACAGCAACCAGAATCTAATGAAAGGACCTTTTCTTCCCATTAATTCGGTGTGTTTTTCATGCATATTTTACATGCACATGCATATGCCTGCCTACAAAGGTAGGGCTAAGTATAATACTTGCTCTCTTTCTCTGTCTCCTTGTCCCTTTTTATTTCCCCCTGATAGCTTCTCCCCCTTCCTCTTCCTCTTCCACGTAGCCCTTTTCATTGCCACACTGAAACACCCTTAGGTCTTCTCTTCCCTTCAAAATCTATCTCCTTGCTTCTAGTTGCTTCTAGTTGCCTCCCTATTTCTTTTTCCACAGGTCACTATGTATGGAGTAGGGCACATAGTACAGGAAACCCAAAATACCCATTGTATGAATATTTGCAGCTCCTGAATAGATGTGAGCCAATTGTTATTTCAGTTTTGTATCATCACAGCCTTCTCTAAACTCTCATTTAAAAGGCATTCCTTAACAGAGAGTGCTGTATAAATACATCACTGAAAATTCTTCATTTAGATGGTTCCTAGGTCTACAAACTCAATTTCATTAGTGAATGGAGAGTATTGGGGCTGGGGGGCATGATGTAGAATAAAGTACATGCCTGAATTAATTACAGAGGAAAGACCTTTTGCCTGTTCAAGCATTTGAACTGTGTTCAAAATTTAACATGCAGTGTTTGCTCTCAAATAAATATAAATTGAATTTTGTCTTTGATAAACTGGTTACAGAGCATGTAAAGTTTTTTTTTTTTTTTTAAAGATTTTTTTTTTCAACATTTATTTATTTTTGGGACAGAGAGAGACAGAGCATGAACGGGGGAGGGGCAGAGAGAGAGGGAGACACAGAATCGGAAACAGGCTCCAGGCTCCGAGCCATCAGCCCAGAGCCTGACGCGGGGCTCGAACTCACGGACCGCGAGATCGTGACCTGGCTGAAGTCGGACACTTAACCGACTGCGCCACCCAGGCGCCCCCAGAGCATGTAAAGTTTTAAAAGAAATGTCAACCACTAACGTTCCTTTTAAACATGTGATTGACAAAAGAAAGGTGGCATTATTTCTGTCACTAATTTTGAGTTTTGGATTGTAGGTCTTGTCGGCTGCAGCAGCAGCTGGTGTATCCGTAGCCTTTGGGGCACCGATCGGTGGAGTGTTATTCAGCCTAGAAGAGGTAACTACTTTTAACTGTCTGTAGAACATGCATGTTGCTTTTGGGTCAGGAATTCTGGCCAGTGTGTATGTATGGTGCAGTCCCAAAGCTCTCTGCTCAACTCCGTGTTTTACCACGTGACCAGAGATCTCTGGGCAGTTTTTTGTCCTGAGCTCTCATTCCTGCAGCACCAGCTTTTCACCTGGAACTGTGTCTGCATACTGCTCTAAGTTTGCTTTCCCACATTCTTTCTTACAGGTCAGCTACTATTTCCCCCTCAAAACGTTGTGGCGTTCATTCTTTGCTGCCTTGGTGGCAGCATTTACTCTACGTTCCATCAATCCATTTGGAAACAGCCGACTGGTTCTGTTTTATGTGGAGTTTCACACCCCATGGCATCTCTTTGAGCTTGTGCCGTTCATTCTGCTGGGTATATTTGGTGGTCTGTGGGGTGCTTTGTTTATCCGCACCAACATCGCCTGGTGTCGGAAGCGTAAGACCACTCAGTTGGGCAAGTATCCTGTCATAGAGGTACTTGTTGTGACAGCCATCACTGCTATCCTGGCTTTCCCCAATGAATACACCCGCATGAGCACAAGTGAGCTCATTTCTGAGCTGTTTAATGACTGTGGCCTTCTGGATTCCTCCAAGCTTTGTGACTATGAGAACCGTTTCAACACAAGCAAGGGGGGTGAACTGCCCGACAGACCGGCTGGTGTGGGAGTCTACAGTGCCATGTGGCAGCTGGCCTTGACACTCATACTGAAAATTGTCATCACTATATTCACCTTTGGCATGAAGGTGAGGAGATTCTTTTGATGTTCAGTGGATATATGTGTGGCTATGGGTTTGAGGGGTAAAGCCAAGATATAAAATCTTCAAAGCTCCTGTGGCACTTCCAACCCCACACAACATTATCCCCCACCCTCAAAAGCCCTTTTTGCCCCCACATGTCCTCCTAACTTCCTAGAGAATTGAACTTCTATCGAAAATTATCTAAGCCTAGTTTTAGGCCAAATGCACACCTCAATGATGAGATGTAAGTAGAAATGTTTTCTCCTTTTCCGTGGAGCACATATTTTGCCTTCAGAAAGGATGGTGAGGTATTTATTCACGTGCATTTTGTATTAAAACAATATCTGCCCAACATGTTTTTGGTCCTTATAGGGTGGCTTTAGAGTTTGCCAATAAAGCAAAATATTAAGTTGCACCAAATGAAGTAGCCAGTACTCAACCATTTTGACCACTAAAAGAGCAATCTCATCAAGTTCAACCTGATCTATAGCTAAATGTATTCTTTACAGTCATTATCAGTGTCCGTGTATTGAGAACTTCACAGGTGATCCCAAGTTAATATTGAAACTCTCAACAGCAGACATCAGGCCAGCATCTTTTATTTTCAGTACCTGTTATCATTTCTGTATTTCAGAAGAAACCAGAAAGGAACATTTGTTAAGGTATTTTCCTCCTCCTTCCTAGATTATTTGTCTTTCCTTTAGCACCCAACTACTGAGTTATTCCCCTCTATTCAAACCAGACAATGAGAGACAAGCGCTCAGTTTAGGCAGTGCTAGAAACCTCTGAATTGTCATGCATCTTCCTAACACCCTGGAAAGTCTTGCTGTGCTTCTTGAGTTGTTTTTTTGTTTGTTTGTTTGTTTGTTTGTTGTTTGTTTGTTTTTTCCTCACGGCTTCCTTCTTTTAAAGTGAACGGTCAGACCATCAAACCCACCCAGATTCAAATGCATCCCAAAATTGAACACAAGTTATTTAAAAATAATCTGCTATTTCAATGATTTTGCCCTTGTCATAACTTCCTTCCCCTAACACAGTAAATTGAGATTTCACTGTAGTATCCTAGGAGTCAAGAAATAGAGCAGGAGACAGATGAGAGGGTTTTTTTGTCATTGTTGGTTTTGTTTTGTTTTGTTTTGTTTTGTTTTTTGGATAGTCATGCAATCCATAGTTACTACCTCATTTTTAAAATGTAATCATTTCGTCTTTATACTGTTACAAAATAAAATGAAACCTCATGTACCATCCTTTTCATGTGAGCAATGGGTTAAGATTCAATATATGAGAGTGGTTTTAAGCATTGCATTTAAACCCCAGCACCAGTATTTACTGTATCTTGAGCTTGGGTGAGTTACTTAACCTCTCTGAATCTTAAGTTCTGTGCGATTTGGGAATAATAACGCCTATTCCTGGGGTGGAATAAAGAACTGAGGAAATCTTGTTAGTGGAGTATCCAGCATAGAGCATGGAAGATAGTCAATAGAGGGTAATTGTTGTTTGTAAGAATTCAGCATTGGGGGAAAATGTCTGCATATATGAGAAACTCCATCTATTTTCCTTTTTCTTTGGGAAAGGCTTAATTTCTGCCTCCAGTTCTGTGTTGGTCTGGAGAGTTCAGGCTCTTGCCTGATGGACCCCGAATCAGGGTAAGCTTCTTTGCAGTCGTACTTGCCTGCGCGTCCCAGAGAACCTCTAGCCCCTGTAGCATTACACAAATATTTATGGCCACTTGCTAGCATAGTGCATAGTTAAATTGTCATTGGCCTGTTTGCTTCATAGAGGGTCAGTCCTCTAGCCCTTACCACATGCCAGGCAAGAGCATCATTTCTCACTAACCATCTGTTGCTTTCTCTTTGCAGATCCCATCTGGCCTGTTTATCCCCAGCATGGCTGTTGGTGCTATAGCAGGCCGACTTTTAGGAGTAGGAATGGAGCAGCTGGCTTATTACCACCATGACTGGGCCATCTTTAATAGCTGGTGTAGTCAAGGAGCAGATTGTATCACCCCTGGACTTTATGCGATGGTTGGGGCTGCAGCCTGCTTAGGTGGGTAGTGTTTGCATTGATTTCAAAGAAGTTGCCACACAGGTGACAGAATAAAGATGTGTGATATTAAACACAGTCGACTGCAGAGTTTGAGAGTGCAAGCAAGCATACATGAGCAGAGGAGGGGCAGAAGGAGAGAGAGAGAGAGAGAGAGAGAGTGAGAGAGTGAGTCAGTCTTAAGCAGGCTCCACGCTCAGCACAGAACCTGACGCAGGGCTCCAGAGGTCATGAGATCATGACCTGAGTGGAAATCAAAAGTCAGATGTTCAACCTACTGAGCCACCCAGGTGCCCCTGAAGGTTTTTTTTTTTTTTTTTAATGAGCATCCATTTCCTGTTGGGTTTGCCATTTTTCAAGTGCTTTAAGAAAGCATTCTTTATCCTATAGCTATATTCCTCCCTTTTGAGAGTAATTTTACTCTCAAATTTCATCCTACTAAGGAAATTATCAGAAACTCGGATAAGGATATCTGCCCAAGAATGTTCATCACAGTATTATTTATGATAGCAAGAAATTGGAATCAATTTAAATATGTACAGTAAGGGACTGGTTAAATAAATTATGGTGAATCCATATAATGTTATACTATATAGCCATTGAATGTGATGCTAATATTTAACATCTTTAAATCCAATGTTCAATGAATTTGTAATAATATATGAAATGTTCCTGACATAAAGTGGGGGGAGGGGAACATGGTGGGGAATTAAACATATAATATGAGCTCACCTACCTACAAATACATATTTTTGCATAGCGAAAAACTTGAAAAAGTTGTTCCAAATTTTCACTCTGGTTATTTCTAGGCAGTGAGCTTATGGATAATGACTTTCTTTTATATACTTAATAACAATGTTTGAATTTCCCACAATGGCCTGTACATTCCAGAGAACCTATAGTCCTAGCAGTGTTCTACCAATTGTGGATATCTTTTGCAATTACTTTTCTAATTAGGGGGGAGAAAGCAGCACACAAATAAGAAACAAAAGAAGAAAAATCCAGATGGCATCTGGTGCTTTTATAGATATTATTTTGAGAAATCTGACTCACATCCATTATAGACGTACTTTAACCCAGCCGCTGGGGTCTGTGCAGTTATAGGTGAGACCTCCTTTTAGCAATGCTTCTGGTACATGGGCTTTGCCTGGATGGGCTCCTGTCACAGGCCCTTAATTGTAATGAATCTGGACTTCTGTTTTTAGTAGCCTGTATCTGTTTCCTTGTAGGTGGGGTGACTCGGATGACTGTTTCTCTCGTTGTCATAATGTTTGAACTAACTGGTGGCTTGGAGTACATTGTGCCTCTGATGGCTGCAGCCATGACAAGCAAGTGGGTGGCAGATGCTCTGGGGCGGGAGGGCATCTATGATGCCCACATTCGTCTCAATGGTTACCCCTTTCTTGAAGCCAAAGAAGAGTTTGCTCATAAGACTCTGGCAATGGATGTGATGAAACCCCGTAGAAATGATCCTTTATTGACTGTCCTTACTCAGGACAGCATGACCGTGGAAGATGTAGAGACTATCATCAGTGAAACCACTTATAGTGGCTTCCCAGTGGTGGTGTCCCGGGAATCCCAAAGACTTGTGGGTTTCGTTCTCCGAAGAGATCTCATCATTTCAATCGGTAAGGATTTCAGAAAGGGGATGATGGAATCCACTATGGAAATAAAATAAATATGTGCAAAATGGGGGACGACACAGGGAGGACAGGACCAATGAGGGGCCAGAATGATAGAACTGGCACTTCTATTTTCAACTTTTTTTTTCTACTTCTCAAATAGAAAATGCTCGCAAAAAACAGGATGGAGTTGTGAGCACTTCCATCATTTATTTCACTGAGCATTCTCCTCCGATGCCACCATACACACCACCCACCCTAAAGCTTCGGAACATCCTGGATCTCAGCCCCTTCACTGTGACTGACCTTACACCCATGGAGATTGTAGTGGATATCTTCCGCAAGCTGGGACTGCGGCAGTGCCTGGTTACGCACAATGGGTGAGAGCTCTTTGGTGAAGGCAAATTGGATCGTGGGAGGAAAGAATGTAGAGAGATAAAGAAGAACCCAATTCATCTGAACATTAGTAGCATGTATAGGGCCTTTTGAAGCTCTGAGATGAAGACAGATGTGTTTCTTTTATCATCATGATTAATGGAAAAGGAGTTTGGGGAAGAAAGTGTGATTGGGAAATGTGAACTGCTGGCTGCACATTATAAATAACACGGCCCCTCCCCCACAAAGGAAACGGCTGTGTTCTTGTGAAGAGACAGCACCAAAATTATAATGATATTAGGTATTATTCGTATAGTATTTGGTCCTTATGATACGTGTGTTGTTATCATTGGAGGATGATAAAGCCAAGTTTCAGTGTGGTTTAAAGATTTACACAAGAGCCCACAATCAATATATAGTAGGGAGAGGCTTTAAACACAAGTCTTCTGACTCCCAAGGCCAAGGCTCTTTCTTTCAGGGATATTTCTTATGCAGTAAAGGAAGCCCTGCTATTTTTATTGGAAAAGAAGGGAGGTTGAGGAGAAGGGTGGATTTTTTTCTAAACATGGTATGCCAATCCAGCAATTATATGAGAATTTCACTCTCTAAAATTTCTAAATGTTATAACAGATGTCTTGCAGGATTGAAATCAGCAAGGGGACTTTCCCTAACTGATTCATTCAACATTTACTGAATCCCCTACTTCATGCAAGAAGGTATTCCACTAGACTCCATGGAGACACAAAAGTGAATAAGGCCCTTCTCTGCCCTCAAGGAGTGCACAGTGTCATAGGGAACCTAAGAACACAGGAGCATGCATTCCACAACAGCAAACAAGACAAGTGTGTAGATCATGCCGTTGCTGCAAGGGGGTCACGGTCATTGCTGGCCTGTAGGATCAGAGAGGGTGTTCTGGAAGAGCAGCATTTGAACTGAGTGGCAGGAGATAAGGTTCTGATATGTAGGGAATATTTAAAGCAGAGGAAATAGCAAGATGTGAGACGTGAAGTAGAAATGCCTGCAGCCTGTTTAGGGACCCATGTGCCGTCCCATTTGCTGGGCACACATAACACTGTAAGGTGCAGTTAGTGTTTGAAGACAAAGTTGAAAAGGCCTGAGGAGGAAAAGCATCACCATTGAGAATGTTAACTACCGATTTGTTTTTGTTTTGTTGCCTTGTTTTCTTTTAGGCGATTGCTTGGAATCATTACCAAAAAGGATGTGCTAAAGCATATAGCACAGATGGCGAACCAAGATCCTGACTCCATTCTCTTCAACTAGAATCACAGGGTTGTGCTGGATATAAAACAGGAAGGACATTGCAGACCATGGATGTATTTTATTAACTGGGTACCCAAAACACATTTCCCATATTTGGATGGTGAAGTTATATTAGTGTGTTGTCTCTTTCCTATAAGTTAACCAGTTGCACTACATAATCTCTGGAATTTAATCTTCTCTTTAGGAGAAAATACAGTTAGGCTTCTGTGATATCGCATTAGGAAGAGTTCATGAGAGAATAAACAAGATTGCTAGGGTTTAATTCTTTAAAAATTTTTTTTTAATTTAAAACATAATTGTTAGCCAATATGCAATCACTGAAAACTATGCAAGAAAAATTCCAACCGTCCTGACCTATAGCCTGCAGAAAGCTCATGACCAAGTCACTTTTTTGGACTCTGTCATTGGTGGAAGATGAAGTGTAAACTAAGGGGCTTTGCTTTTCCGAACACAGAAAAGAAAGCCAGAAGGAAAATAGTAATGCTGTTTTCCAGACTGTGAAAATTCAGTTCAAATGTTTTCTTGTTCCTGTTACAATATTTAGCATTATTAGTTTGTGTGTGTGTATGTGTATGTTAATATCTGATTATAAGACAATGCTGCTTTGGTTAACCTCCTCTAAACAAATTTAGAGAGGTTGACTTTTATAGCTTGCTTGTTCCTGGTACTCTTTTGAAGTGCACAAAGATAAGTTATGGAACTTTCTCCTTGTCTGCCAAAAGGGTGATTTTCCAGATGGTATTTGTTAGTCCAGTAGACAAGGACTTTGCCATGAATTCGTTAGTAACAAAGAATGATTTCTCCAGCTTCCTTGAAATGAATGATTAGTAAAGTTCTAAGCCAAGTCAATGACTAGGAATTTCATGTTTTTTTGTGAGGTCCCAACTAATTCTCTTACCCAGATGCCACCTCCATGAGTGATGGTGCTTTAGGCTTCTGGAATATGTAAGAATAGTAAAGGGAACCAAATCTGGACTGCATACTGATAAACCAGGGAAGATCCTGAGCTGTATCTGCATTCTCATGCATTCCTTCATAAAGACCACCAGTACTAAAATAACTGGGCACTCATGCCTCCTTCCAGTGTTAAGTACATATAACAGGCCAGTTGTTGTCCCTGTGAGCATGAATTAAGGCTTGGGGTACTTTCAAATCCATTTGAGGCATTGGAATAGGATAGGCAGCTGTGACTCCCTTGGGGTTCCTTAGAATTCTAAATAAAATACAGAACCATCCTAAGACCCAGGGGTGTGGACAAGGCCTGGTGACACCAAAGGTGCTTGTATCCAATTGAAAAGGTGCCTGTCTCAATTTTCTACCACCTTTACTGCAGTAGAAAAACATCACACTGTAGGGACGCCCGGTGGAATCACAGAGCTACCACCATCATTCCGATACTGGTTTCATTTTCTGTTGTTGTCCCCATGTGCAGCTGGTACCCCTTGTTTTCCTCCATTCTTTTCCCCTCCCTCTCCTCAGTCCTGAGTCCTGTCTTTGGGATTGAGTGCCATGCCTGGTTAATCATTCCGATTTCAAAAAATAACTTCCAGGGCTAGTTAAATTGTAAACCAGGGCTCAGCAATCTTAGGGCACATGGACCAGAGGGAACACACAGCCATTAGCTTTGCTCTGTAGCCCAGTTGCTGCCACGGTGCCTCCCTCCCTTCCTGTGCAGATGCCCACAGCAGCAAGACTTAACTGCCAGGGCTGCAAATTCAGCCTTTCCTGTTTGACAAGTCTGTTACCCCCCACCCCCACCCCTTGCACCACCATTCCAGCCTAGAACCATCAGTCACTAGGGATATCCTCCCCCGCCCCCTTCCCCTTCCCCCAACACCTCAGGGTTCCTCATTTTAAAAGTTGCTGAGCCCTGAATCTAGAATTTCTTTTTCTTCCTTTTCTTTCTTTCTTTCTTTCTTTCTTTCTTTCTTTCTTTCTTTCTTTCTTTCTTTTTCTCTTTCTTTCCTTCCTTCCTTCCTTCCTTCCTTCTTCCTTTCTTTCCTTCTTCCTTTCTTCCTTTTCTTTTCTCTTTTCTTTTCTTTTCTTTTCTTTCTTCCCCTAGTTCTTATCTTTCCAACATCTGAAATTCTTTTATTGCCCAGAACTGGACAGCCAAGGCTTTTATTGATTTTTATCTTTCAAATATCAAGGCAGTCACCAGAGTTTCTTTTTTTAAAGTATATCACTCTAACATTTTAATGAAAGAGAAAAAACTCCCTAGGTTATATTCTATTATAGTCATGACTCAGTCACTTTACATCTTTTTGTCCCTTCCATGCCACTGATTTCCTCGATTGAGATGAGGCTATGTGCCAGACCACCCCTGTGTATTGCGTAGAAGTCATTCTTATCTGTGTATTTCTGGTTCACTGCCTATCTTTTCTTATTAGCCGTCCAGCTAAAGTTTGCAAAACAGGAAGTGTTAGTATTTCTGGTATTTGATGACAATGAAAAGTTTGGTCTCATTTCATAGGGCAGCAGCGATATGGAGGGTGTCTAAGTTTGCCTTTGTGTTTCTTCTAGACTCTGTTTTTGATTTTAGACAGATGAGCCAGTGTTAAGGTGCTACTTCAGAGAATATTTCGAGAAATCAGATAACACTGTGCCAAGGTATACTTTCTAGATGCTAAGCACCGATTGGCCCTCCAGAGAATAATAGCCTTTTGATACCTCACTCCTGATAAATCTCATCCATTAACCTCAGCTTCTCAGGAATCCTTGTAACACATATGCTAGAAGTAGCTATAGTGTATGGTATTCATTATATGTCCAATCCTATGGTTTGGCTCAAAGGTTGGCTAATTGTGGCTACAGTTCTCTGCTAGAGTGCTAGCTCAGCACCTTAACACTCTAGAGTTTCTTGTCTTAAGGCAAAGGAACATGTTCTTTCTGCTATTGCCAATTCAGCAGTTGGACATACTTAACCAACAAACAAAGCTGATACAGGGAGGTCTGTCAGTCGCCTCAAATGGCCACATACCTCAATGGCAAAAGGCTAGATAATCTGTGATTGGCAAATTAATTTGAGTTGAAACTAGTCTGTTTTGGCATTAAGAAAAGAAAATTGCCCGACACAAGGGAAGGAGCTATAAAAGAATGCCAATAAGTGCTTCAAGAGAGTTAGGATTTTCCGAGGGAAAATATGCCGTAGACATCCAGCCATTAAAAGAGTGGGAGTCTACAGGTTCATTAATAGTCTAACTGGTATATTTTGTATAGTAAGGTCTTCAATGTAAATAATTAAAGAAGCCAAAACAGGTTATACCGTTGGAGGGAAAGAAGCAAGGGACTGAAAATGCAAACTAATGGCCACTTTCAAGGTCGTTTCTATTTGGATGTTTGTTCAGACACTCTCCTCTTTTCTGGCCCCAGCTTCCTTCTGGTTCAGGCCAACTGTCGAGTGGAGGTGGTATAGTCCAAAGAACTGATAGCCTCTGGTGGATAATCTGACACTGATGACACTTTGGATTTTGCCAGTAGGCAGAACAAACGATCAATTCGCTGAATGAACAGCAAAGCAGTTCAGTTGTTTTGGCACCAGAGGCTGAAACTGAACCCCTTTTCAGGAAAAGCCGAGCATAGTGTAAATTTCTCTAGCAAGTCTCCAATTTCATTTGAACATGAGAAAGAGAAAGTAATGGGGATTTAGTGTGGTCTAAGGCTGTGAAGTAACTCTGAACCATGATGTTATGAACTCGTTCAGGTGTGGGGGGAGCAAATGTATTTTTAAAAACTCATCATGCAGTAGAGTATGTCATGCACAGAAATCATGGCATATTACATTATAGGTTTTAAGTATTTGAATCACCTGTCTCCATTGGGTCTCAATCTTGGTTTGTGTTGTGATGTGATGAACAGGAAGGTGAACTTACTACCCCATGGTATCTTTGTTTTGTTTTTTTAATCACAAGGGGTGCAGCTTTTGAAGTTGAGTTTTTAATGAAGATAGCGAAGACAATATTGAGAATTTGAAATGGCCAGTGTGTTTTACATTGCCAAAGTACTTACTGATGACTGGCCATGTTGCCACCCATCAGTTCAGAGAAAGCAGGAGAACATTTTTCATGGTGGTACACAGAATATTGAGCTTGAGAAAACCCTGAGAAAAATTAGAAATTTAGAAAGTAGATGGGAAGTAGGATATTTAGTCCTGAAAAAAATTGATGTCTAAATATGTGGTCTGAACTTAAGTGTCCTAAAACCTTGATTTTTTTTTAAACCACCTCTGGGTTTGCCTGAATTCCCTTTGGGGAGAGAATTGAAGGATGTGGCAGTGGAAAAGCCCCAGTAAGAAAATATATGCGTTCTTACAAGATGGTTGGAGGAAGGCCATCCTGTGCCCCAAGCCATACATCCTAGCATTTATAAACTGCTCGATCATGTGCCTCAGGTAGAGAAAAAGTCAAGTGGTCTTTCAAAGACTGTGTTTTCCATGTCGGGGACAGGCTCAAAGCAACATTTAGCTGGAGGCAGTCGGCTTTTATGGAGAAGGCTGACCCATGGCATCTGCTCACAAAAGAGGGCAACGTCTACTGCCATTGCCTAAATGATAAGCTTTAGGTAGATTTTCTTGAATTTTGATAGCAAAATATTTTTTTAAATCTCTATTTTAGCCTCCCTAGAATGTACTTATTGAAATGTATGTATGAAAAAGAAAAACGTGAGGGTTTCTCAGATCAGAGCTCAGGGAGTTGTGTCAGTTTGCAGTGAAATTAATGTAATGGACCTGTGGCGACCATTCAGTTTTGCTCTGCCTCAATTTCAGTTGTGTGCTCCAAGGAGAGAAGTTCTTGGAACAGCAAGTGTTTAGCAACTTCACGTTACTCCACAAATGTTTGCTGGCTGCAGTCTCACTTCTAAACATCTGGATCTGGGCAAAGTTTTAAAGTGATGTAAGAAACAAAATTGTTTTTTTCCACAGTGCAGTCCGATTTTGCCGAATTTCCCAGGAAAGAAAGTATATGATGTACAGAATTCACATTTCTTGGATGGGACCTATCAAGTCACCCTGCCTAATCCCACAGTCATAAATTCCTACCTCTCAGTTCCAGCCAAAGGGTCTTCAGCCTTTGCCTGCACTCACTGCATGCCCAAAGTTTGGCCTTTTAAAAGGAGAAACAGCATATGGTGGTTTTTAAAAAATGATCTTTGCCTCTCCTTCTCTCTCTTCTCCCCCCCCCCCCCTTTTTTTCCTGTCATCCACAAATTCACATTTTTCTCAGTTTACAAGTGTGCTGTTTTGAATGTGAACCTTGGGGAAAGGACAGCATCTCTCTGAGAATAGAGAATGGAAGATGCTTCTGAGTTGGTGGGCCAAACAGGGCTTTGTGCCACTGTAGAGGCCAAAGCCAGTAGTATTTGTTGAGAGTGTTGAGGGCTTTAGCATCTCAAGGCAGACATATGAAGTAGTCAGAGCTAAACATTATCGTCTACTCATCCAAACCTATTGAAAGTCAACGGCAGCCTAGGATTTAGTGAGTGAAATGCCATCTGGCAAAATGGGGATGAGGGAGTAGCCTGAGATGGTTTTATCAGGGTGGGAATGTTCAGTCTCATTATCATATTGAGTGTACCTCAAAATACATGGTCCTTTCAAGAGTGCTCATTTTCCATTCTCCATTTCACTTCATCCTTTTTCCTCCCTCCTTTCTCTCTCATTGCCCTGCCTTTTAAGTACTCAGCTTTTCAATAAGTATTTACATTTTTATTATATATTTGGTCCTTTAGGACTATGTAATGATTAAGAATTAATTGCATTCTAGATTTAAAACAATGATGTTTAATATTTTGTTTTTTTTAAACTGTCTTTTGAAGCTATGCTGCTAACCAGGTACAGGCCAGAAAGGAGTTGGACCTGACCGACAGCACCCTGGTCATGTCACCTAAGGGTGACATTGATGTCATCATGGTGACTCTTCTCTATTTTACCAAGGCCAGCCTCCTGCTCTTACCTCTGTTCATTCATTCCTGGCTCTGGGAAAAATATTACCCATTGGGTGAGCTGATGAGGCCAGGAAGGTAAGAAAAGCTGGGTTCCTGCCCATGGGCCACATATGAATTCTCTGTAATACGCTCATTTGTAGGGCCGGCTCCAACTGCAGTAGCCAAAGAAAACCTGTCCACATTTCAGTTCCTAAGTGTTGGTAAAAGTTCAACTGAAGCTAATGTGTAGATATCGGCAGTAGCTAGGCAAATACAGAAACTAGCATCAACCAAAGCTAATATAGCCCAAGTTTCCCTAGGAAGTTTGGTGCTGAGCTGTTCAGAGCAATTATTTATTGGAGTGTTGCCAACCCTTAAGTTATGCTTTCTTAGCTTTATTCTAGCTTATGGAGATGTTGGTCCCTGTTCATAGGCACAGCCGGTACCAAAGCTATAGCTTACTGCTCACTTCATTTTGCTCCCTAGTCATGCATAGCAACATAGTCTAAAAAGGAAGACATAGGCTGGGGAGTTAGGAGACCTGGTTTCTATTCCTTATGCTTCTACTAACTAGCCTCGAGATCTTAACCGCTCTGTGCCTCAGTGTTCCCATCTGCAAAATGGGGATAGTGTTAATTGCCCTACCTACCTCACAGGGTTGTTGTGAGGATAAACTGAGACAATGAATGGAAAGTACTTTGACAAGTAAGTGCTATGCAAATCATAAGAAATGGAAACAATCATGTTAAAGGCAATGGAATGGACATTGGCAGAAGGGTTAATGGGATTGTCCAGCCCTTTCTCTGTGTGGTATAAACCCGGGTCGCCATTGCTTTATACATTTTCACTTAGCACAGATTTGTAATTATGCATGTAATAAAGCACAGCCTTATCCAACCTGGTGTTTGGTGTGTTTTTGAAGATTCCAAGTTTTATAGCTATTGATTTCTGATCACAGAAGCAGGGAGCAGGGTGGAGGGAATCGGGGAAGGATAGTATAAAAGGTACCTGCAAACTCCTATGAGCGGCTCACTTCTTAAAATGATTCATAAGGAGCGCCTGGGTGGCTCAGTTGGTTAAGCGTCCGACTTCAACTCAGGTCGTGATCTCATGTCCCATGAATTCAAGCCCCGCATCGGGCTCTGTGCTAACAGCTCAGAGCCTGGAGCCTGCTTCGGATTCTGTGTCTTCTTCTTTCTCTCTGCCCCTCCCCCAATCACGCTCTCTCTCATTCAAAAATAAATACAAATTTTAAAGACTTTTTGAGTGATTCATTAGATAACTTAATTGTTTTTACATTTATAGATTTAGTAGGACTTTTTACCATAAGGAGACAAATGAGGGGCAGCTTGGCATTTTCTGAGAGATCCCAGATACCTCATTTGTTATGGCTACTTAAATGTTCCTGTCTCATATGTTGGTGATACTTTCCTGATGACATGAGAATTAACAGGGAGCTGTATTCTTTTTCTGTCTTTTTGAGCTTTTAGTGATGTAAGATGGTGGGCTTTTACAGGCCTCTTGCCTACAGTCACTCCTTAGAAGAAGCAGGATGGGTGATTGGAATGTTCCTCCAATGAAAAGTAAGGTTGGCAGTACCCTCTTTATGGTATGTGGAGATTAAATTGTTTTCTGTGGGAAACCCTCTGAGGTGACCAAGGAGGGAGGCTTTGTGGGGAGGTGGTTGAATACGCAAACATTTCCTTTTCACGCTTTTGTGGAACACAGAAAACAAAGGAAAGCTATACTTTGAAGTATGGCTTTCCTACTTTCTCTCTTTTCCTGCATCTGATTGCGCCCCCATCCCCTGCCTGTTTCTGTTAGCCAGATCGCTAATAAGGCAGCTTACCACATGTCCCAGTTTTTAAGGTTTGTCGCGTTGATATTTGGTCACACCCGCACTGGTGTTGACTTGTTGCTACTAAGAACTTTAATGCCTTTGGCCTACTTGGTATCATTTCAGGAAGGATACCTCTATATAAAGATAACTCCCTTGTAAGCCTGAAATTCCACAAAGAAATTTGAGTTTCTGATGTTATTTATCATTTTCCTAGACCCCTTCCACTTCCACACTGTCACTATTCTTGCCTCTAATCTCAATACCTCGGGTAAAAAAACAAAAACAAAAACAAAAAACAATACACCTAGATGTTCCCAGCAATCAACAACTTACTGTGAATTAGAGTGCCATGTCTGGTCACTGTAGGGCTCAGATAAAAGTGGCTCTGGTGGAGTTTGAGGTACAGATCAATACATCATCTGGTACAGGAGCTGTGCAGAGAAACACCTGGAAATGACCACCAGATGTCAGTGCAATCATTAAAATACCAATGTAGCTATGGTTTGGTCAAAAGAGAACTGTGTCTGAGGGTAGGTGAGGCAAGAAGCATTCATTCATACTTACAGTTAGATGGTGGGAATACAAAATTCAATCATAAGGTATTTATCAGACATTCTCTCTTTACTGTGTGTGATAAAGCTTATGCTTTTCTCATTATTAAATCAATCATGGCATTCCTTACTTTTAAGGAGCTTATCTGAATGCTGTCATTTCTTTTTCAGAGCAGTGTCCTGAAAAAAATGAGAAAAGAAGGACTCCAGTCCTTCCCTCATTAGGATGGCTAGATAGTGTATGATTAGGATACTTTTGACATGGTAGTGTTAATAGTTACCTAGGAAAACAAGTGTCAATTGGAGCTATTGTACATATCTTAGTTTGGGCCGCTATGACAAATTATCATAGAGTGGGTGGCTTACAAACAACAGGAATTTATTTCCCATTGTTCTGGAGGCTAGAAGTCCAAGATCAGGATGCCACCATGGTCGGTCTTGGTGAGACCCCCTCTCCTGGGTCAGACACTAGTAACAGCTCATTATATCCTCACATGGCAGAAAGAGCCAGAGAAGTCTCTGGAGTCCCTTTTATAAGGGCACTAATCCCATCCATGAGGGCTTCACCCTCCTGACCTCATCACCTCCCCATGTCCAAATACCATCACAGTGGGAATTAGGTTTTTAATATATGAATTTTAGAGGGACACAAATATTCAGTTCATAATACCATGCAAAGGAAGAAGTGTGGTAGAAGTAGGTAACTATTATTATCTCCAGCTCTTGGCCTTTGGACTCTAGTTCCAGAACTCCCAAGCTCCTTCTCTAGGATCTCAGGCCCTGCCCTTCCCTTGAGCTCCCAAGGCCCATCTCCTAGCCTCTCTTCCCTCCTCCATAATAAGCAATTTCAACTGCTACTGGGATGTGAGGTAAGAGAGGTGTTCGAACAACCACAAGTGATAAAGTCTTGTTCTCAAAAAAGAATAGCAGGTCTCTGGGCAGAGAGCAACATTCAGGGTGGCAGAAGATATTTTTGGCTTTTGACTCCCCTTAGGCCTCCTTAAGCCTAGGAAAAAGTTCCCTGTCTATACATTACCCACTGCGAGTGTCTTGATTCAGGAGGCGGAAGATAAAATGGAAGATGGTAGATAGATAGATAATAGAGAAAGAAAGAAAGAAAGAAAGAAAGAAAGAAAGAAAGAAAGAAAGAAAGAAAAGAAAAGAAAGAGAAAGAAAAGAAAGAAAGGGAAAAGTATAGGATTTGCAACCAGAGGACCTAGACTCAAGGGTTATTGTAAGGGAACTGCTGCCTCTCTCAATCAAACAAAACTCGGGATCTCTAAGATTGACTCTGAAGGAAGAATCTCCTCTTGAAAATGGACTTCTGGGGGCACCTGGGTGGTGCAGTCAGTTGAGTGTCTGACTTTAGCTCAGGTCATGATCTCTCGATTCGTCCATTCAATCCCCACGTTGAGCCTTGTGCTCACAGCTCAGAGCCTGGAGCCTGCTTCAGATTCTGTGTCTCCCTCTCTCTCTGCCCCTCCCCTGCTGATACTCTCTCTCTCTCTCTCTCTCTCTCTCTCTCTGTCTCAAAAATAAATAAACATTTTAAATGAAAAAAAAAAGAAGAAAATGGGCTTCTGGATCTCACAATATGGCTGTGAGCTCCATAAGATTCTCCTCACCGTTTAGGCAAATTTTCTGGTTATTTCACTGGCCTAGGGGTGCATGGGAGATCACTTCTCTTTAAATATCCTGGCCTAAGTGTGCCTCTATAGCACAGCTGACATGGAGGTAGAATTTTTAATCTAAAAGCTCAGGGAAAATAAAATGTGATGTGCAACAAGCTCATTGGGCATATCCTGACTATGCATCAGAATGATCTGAAATAGGTATTAAAATACAGATTCCCAGAGGTTTGGTGCTAAATCTTGGACTTGTACTTGGAAAACCATACGGGAATATTACAGGCTTCACCTCCCAACCCTGAGCCTTATCAGCCTCCTACATGGTGGGAGCCATCTTAGCACCACCTGGGAGAACTCATTATCCTACCTGTGAACTCTTTTGTCCCAAGTACTAGGTACAGGGCCCAGCCCAGATCAGGACCTCCAACAACACAGCACTAATGGGATGGCTGTTTGTGTAAAGCTTGCCTTCTTTAGTTCCTGTTTCTTGCTTGAAGATGTGTCTCTTTCCAAAATTACACCACCTTCCAGGGTCACCACATTTACCTACCCACAGCAGTTATTTTAGAAGTTACTACCTAATGATCACCATCTCATACAACCCTTTGCAAGTGATGGAGGGCATGTTTATTTCAGGCTCTGCTACTCATTTGGCTCATGGTTTGACCTCTCTTAACCTCAGGAATCACATCTGTAATGGAATGATGATAAAAACTGCCTTATTGGATTGGTGAGATGAATTGAAACTGGGAATGAAAACTGAGCTTTATAGGGTGCCTGTGTGGCTCAGTTGGTTAAGCCTCCAACTTCGGCTCAGGTCATGATCTCAAAGTTTGCAAGTTCAAGCTCTGCGTCAGGCTCTGTGCTGACAGCTCAGAGCCTGGAGCCTGCTTCGGATCCTCTGTCTCCCTCTCTTTCTGTCCCTCCCTCCTCCCCCAACCCTCTCTCTCAAAAATAAACATTAAAAAAATCTCTAAAAAAAAGAAAACTGGGCTTTACAAGTTGGCTATACAAACATCATCACTATTCACTTACTCGTGAGGGCTAAAGGATAATGTATGAGAATAGTCAATTTATCTATGGCTATACCACCCTTAACACACCCCATCCCATCTGATCTTGGAAGCTAAGCAGGGTTGGGCCTGGTTAGTACATTGATGGGAGAATAGTCAATTCATAACCAATGTTTATTGGGCACCACGAGGTATTAAGGATTCAATGAAAGGAAAACACAGGCCCATTCCCTAGATGACAATCTAAATCACAATTTAGAATGGCAGAAACCAGTAGTCTATTCCAGTGACAGAATTTTTTTTTTTCCAAGTCCAGTATCTATGGGCTTGGCAGCCTCTCCTGAATATTAGCAGAATTTTGGCATCTCCTCTCCCACCAAAATATTTCCTGATCATTTCTGCCTCTGAGACTGGAGTATAACACCAAATCAGGACATCCCAGGTACACTCAAACCAATCTGTCAGCTATGGTTCTCAAGAAGGATGCACCCACTTCATTCTTTCTGGCTCTAATGCCCACTTGGCCACATCTGAAGCTGGCAAAGTTACCTGGAGAACAATTCCTCACCCTAGGTACCACCCAGCCTGACAAAGCCAATTTTACCTCTTTCCTCTTTGCCTGTCCTCCAGCATAACTTCTGTTTCTAGTTCCAGTCACAAAACAAAAACTCCACTGTATGTGGATAAATACCAACAGCATGGCTGTGTGTATGTGGAGAGTGGAGAGGAAGGTTGTCTACACTAGCAGCCATATGCTAGAAATGATTTATTACACAAATACCCTTGAACTTCACAACAACCCCATGAGACAGGCAAAATATGAGGAAACTAAGACCAAGACTTGGTTGTGATTTGTTCAGTATCTCAGAGGCAGGAAGTGCCGTAACAGAAACTCTCATTGCTTTTGATCTCAAGTCCAATGAGCTTTCTACGACTAATCTTGTGGCTTAGTGCTGTTCATCCTGACCATTTCCGGATCAGTTTATGGGAAGGAGGTAATAGGAGCCCATCTGGTTGGGCAGTTGGCCTAGTGTTAAAAATTTACTGTGGTAAGAATCTGTGTAGAAACTGTGTAGAGATTATCAGAGACAATTCTAGGAAGGGGATCTCCAAAGGTTTCTTTTAAAATGTGGATGTGTAGGGGTGCCTGGGTGGCTCAGTTGGTTGAGCGTCCAACTTCGGCCTAGGTCATGGTCTTGCAGTTCCTGAGTTCAAGCCCCGTGTTGGGCTCTGTGCTGACACCTCAGAGCCTGGAACCTGTTTCAGATTCTGTGTCTCCCTCTCTCTCTCTCTCTCTCTCTCTCTCTCTCTCTCTCTCTCTCTCTGCCCTTCCCCCGCTCATACTCTCTCTCTCAAAAATAAATAAACATTAAAAAATAAAATGTGGATGTGTAGAAGAGTGAGGCACGGGAATGGATAGGGCTGGAGGAACAGTGTCTCAGAGCCTGTATTTGCTAATTTACCTCTGTTGGTATTATTTGAGGTTTTTACCAAGCTTTTATAATTTTTTAATTGTACACATCCAGGAAAAGAACACAATATTTTTATTTGTAGTTATACAAATGTGTTCATCTCCTCAATTGGAAGCTAAATTTGTTTTTCCTGTGAACTAATGATAAATAATGAAAACTAAAGCCTCAAGTCCAGTAAGTGGTTGTTATGAGAATTCCCATCCCTAGCAGGACGGCCATATGACTCATGCAGGCACAGGAGGCTGTATTCTCTCATAATCTAACATAGCAGCAAGAACGATCCTTTTAAAACATAAATTTTATCATGCCACTTGCCTGGTTTGAAAGCCTTTGGTGACTTCCCGTTACATTGAGGACAAATCCAACCCCCTTACCCTGGCCTCTCAGGCCTTCTGTACTCTTCATCTGGCCTGCCTCTCTAACCTCATGTTATGCGTTGAATTGTTTCTACCTAAAATTTGTATGTTGAAGTCCTAACCCCAGAACCTCAGAATGTAATCTGATTTGGGAATAGGGTTGTTGCAGATGTAATTAGTTAAATTACTATGAAGTCATACTGGAGTAGGGTGGGCCCTACTCCAATATGACCAGTGTCCTTATACAAAGGAAAACTTTGGGGGCACCTGGGTGGCTTAGGTAGTTAAGCATCTGACTTCACCTCAGGTCATGATCTCGTGGTTGGTGGGTTCGAACCCTGCATCAGGCCCTGTGCTGACAGCTCAGAGCCTGCTTGGGATGCTCTTTCTCCCTCTCTCTCTGCCCCTGTCCTGCTCTCTTTTTCTCAAAATAAATAAATAAACTTAAAAAAATCCTTTAAGTAAAAAAAATAAGAAAAAAAAATGGAAACAAGCACACATACAGGGAGAATACCATGTGAAGGTGAAGGCAGAGGTCAGGATGATGCTTCTTGAAGGCATGTCATAGATTGCCAGAAAAGCACCAGTAGCTAGGAGGGAGGCATGAACAGATTCTCCCTCGTGGCCTGAGAAGGAGCCAGCCCTGCTGACACCTTGATCTTGACACCTTGATTTCGAACTTCTGGCCTCCAGAACTGAGACAGTGCACTCCTGTTGTTTATGCCCCCTGGTTTGTGCTACCACTTTGCTATGGCAACACTAGGAAACTAATACACCTCATTTCTCAGTACTTACCCCTTCTGTTACTTGCTCTTAGCACACTATCATCTTTTTTTGATTCACAACATGGTTTATTCCTGACTCAGGATCTTGGCACTAGCTGTTTCATCTCTCTCAGATGTGTGTCCCTCAGACTTTTACGTAACTTGCTCTTTCTCGTTATTCAGTTTAAATGTCTGTTATAGAGGCCTTCTCTGACCTCCCAGTCATTCTTAATTGCTTCATGCTCTTTTTTTCCCCTCTTGTGTACTCATCATCATCTGATGTTTTCTTATTTGTTTATAGTCCCCCAGTTAGAATGTAAGTGCCATAGGGAGTTTGTTCCCCACTGTATCCCCAGCTTCTACCCAGACACACCTGGTACACTACAGGCACTCGATAAATATTTGTTGAATGAATGAATGAGGGAATGAGTGGGAAAATTCGATAAATTCTTTTTATTTTTTTATTTTTAAAAATTTACATCCAAAATTAGCATATAGTGCAACAATGATTTCAGGAGTAGATTCCTTAATTCCCATTACCCATTTAGCCCATCCCCCCTCCCACAACCCCTCCCATAACCCTCTGTTTGTTCTCCATATTTATGAGTCTCTTATGTTTTGTCCCCCTCCCTGTTTTTATATTATTTTTGTTTCCCTTCCCTTATGTTCATCTGTTTTGTCTCTTAAAGTCCTCATATGAGTGAAGTCATATGATTTTTGTCTTTCTCTGACTAATTTCACTTACCATAATACCCTCCAGTTCCATCCAGGTAGTTGCAAATGGCAAGATTTCATTCTTTTTGATTGCTGAGTAATACTCCATTGTGTATGTATGTATGTATGTATGTATGTATGTATATACACATTTTCTTTATCCATTCATCCATTGATGGACATTTGGGCTCTTTCCATACTTTGGCTATTGTTGATAGTGCTGCTATTAACATGGGGGTGCATGTGTCCCTTCGAAACAACACACCTGTATCCCATGGATAAATGCCTAGTAGTGCCACTGCTGGGTCGTAGGGTAGTTCTATTTTTAGTTTTTTGAGGAGCCTCCATACTGTTTTCCAGAGTGGCTGCACCAGCTTGCATTGCCACAAACAATGCAAAAGAGATCCTCTTTCTCTGCATCCTCACCAACATCTGTTATTGCCTGGATTGTTAATGTTAGCCATTCTGACAGGTGTAAGGTGGTATCTCATTGTGGTTTCGATTTGTATTTCCCTGATGATGAGTGATGTTGAGCATTTTTTCATGTGTTGGTTGGCCATCTGGATGTCTTCTTTGGAGAAGTGTCTATTCATGTCTTTTGTACATTTCTTCACTGGATTCTTTGTTTTCTGGATGTTGAGTTTGATAAGTTCTCTATAGATTTTGGATACTAACCCTTTATCTGATATGTCATTTGCAAATATCTTCTCCTATTCTGTCGGTTGCCTTTTAGTTTTGCTGATTGTTTCCTTCGCTGTGCAGAAGCTTTTCCTTTTGATGAGGTCCCAGTAGTTCATTTTTGCTTTTGTTTCCCTTGCCTCCGGAGATGTGTTGAGTAAGAAGTTGCTGCGGCCAAGATCAAAGAGGTTTTTGCCTGCTTTCTCCTCTAGGATTTTGATGGCTTCCTGTCTTACATTAAGGTCTTTCATCCACTTTGAGTTTATTTTTGGGTATGGTGTAAGAAAGTGGTCCAGGTTCATTCTTCTGCATGTCACTGTCCAGTTTTCCCAGCACCTCTTGCTGAAGAGACTGTCTTTATTCCATTGGATATTCTTTCCTGCTTTGTCAAAGATTAGTTGGCCATACATTTGTGGGTCCATTTCTGGGTTCTCTATTCTGTTCCATTGATCTGAGTGTCTGTTCCTGTGCCAGATAAATTCTTCTTTTTTTAGATTTGTGCTGGGTTTTTTTTGAAATTTTTAAAATGTTTATTCATTTTTTGAAAGAGAGAGACAGAGAGAGAGAATGAGTAGGGGGGGGGGGGAAGATTGAGAGGGAGACACAGAATCCGAAGCAGGTTCCAGGCTCTGAGCTATCAGCACAGAGCCTGATGCAGGGCTCGAACCCACAAACTATGAGATCATGACCTGAACCAAAGTTGGACGCCCAACTGACTGAGCCACCCAGGTGCCCCATAAATTATTTTTTTAAGTTTGTTTATTTTGAGAGAGATAGAGACAGCACGAATGGGGGAGGGGCAGAGACCGAGGGAGAGAGAGAAAATCCCAAGCAGGCTCCGCACTGCCAGTGCAGACCCCGATGCAGGGCTTGAACTCACGAAACCGTGAGATCATCACCTGAGGTGAAACCAAGAGTGGGGCACTTAAACTGAATGAGCTACCCAGGCACCCCTTGATAAATTCTTAATGAATGATAGATTCATTCATTCATTAAGAATTTATCAAACCTAGGGGCGCCGGGGTAGCTCAGTCAGTTAAGCGTCTGACTTCGGCTCAGGTCATGATCTCACGGTTTGTGAGTTGGAGCCCCGCATAGGGCTCTGTGCTGACAGCTCAGAGCCTGGAGTCTGCTTCAGATTCTGTATCTCCCTCTCTCTGCCCCTCCCCTGCTCATGCTCTGTCTCTCTCTGCCTCTCAAAAATAAATAAACGGTAAAAAAAAAACAGAAAGAATGTATCGAATCTAATGATATTCATTCATTCATTAAGAATTTGTCGGGGCGCCTGGGTGGCTCAGTCGGTTAAGCGTCCGACTTCGGTTCAGGTCATGATCTCGTGGTTCGTGAGTTCAAGCCCTGTGTCGGGCTCTGTGCTGACAGCTCAGAGCCTGGAGTCTGTTTCCGATTCTGTGTCTCCCTCTCTCTCTCTCTGACCCTCCCCCATTCATGCTCTGTCTCTCTCTGTCTCAAAAATGAATAAACATCAAAAAAAAAAAAGAATTTGTCGAATGTCTACTACTTGATAGCCACTGTGATACAACTCAAGGCACAAAGGCAAATAAGATAGGGTCTCTGCCCCTTAGACTTTCTAAAAGTCTGTGGCTACTGCCAGGTGCCAGTACTGGTGTAGGAGAAAGAGCATGGGCTTTGGAGTCTGATAGGTCTAAGTTCATATCCTAGGTCTGTCACTTACTAGCTGTGTGATCCCAGGAAAGGCACCTAACCTCTCTGTACATGAGTAATCTCTTTTGCCAAATGCAGATAATATTAATACCTGACCCAGGAAGTTGTAGTAAGGCTTTAAATGACATAATGTGTATAAAAAGCTTAGCATCTGGAACCCAGTAGATGCTTTAAAAATGGCATTCCACTTCTACTTTAATTAAATAACCAGAGTCCATCTGCTTACAGGTATTTGCTTCCTTTTGGGGGGAAATTAGCAGTTCCCTAGGACAGTAGTAGAAATAATTCAGCCTAAAGGGAGCCCCTGAGTGGCCCCAGTGCTTTTATCAGGGATCTCTGAGGAGCCATTCAGGTGGAGGAGCCCCATATTGGAAATAAACACCCAACCTATTTCCCTTCATATCCCATATATGAAGTAGTCATTCAATCATTTGTTTGTTCATTCATTTATTTATTTAGTAATTACTTATTGAACATGTATTCTGTGTCAGGCACTGTGCTCAGTGCTGGGGATAGAGTAGCAAACAACACAGATATGGTCTTTATCTTCACAGGGCTTAGAGTCTAGTAGAGGTATTTCTGTTTTGTTTTTTAGGTACCCTTTCATCAAATATTCATTGGGCCTGACAGTTTTTCTCTATTTAGGGGGAATGGTGACCATGGTCACCAGTTGTCATGCCACCACCAGTGGTTACCCAGATGAACAAGTGGTCCTGGATCTGGGGCAGGTATAGGCAGTGGTGTTTATCCTTGGGATTTTTTGGGCTTGGGAACCCTCTGAAAATTATCTTCCAAAAAAAAGTTCCGCATATTGAGTGCTTGGTCTGTTTCATGCACTAGACTCCTTATTTCACATCTATTATTTCATTCAATCCCCATGACAACCTTGAGAAACAGACACTTTTATTAAAATACTTTATGTAGGGGGGCACCTGCATGGCTCAGTGGATTAAACATCCAACTTCGGCTCAGGTCATGATCTCATGGTTCGTGAGTTTGAGCCCCATATTGGGCTCTGTGCTGACAACTAGGGTCCTGGAGCCTTCTCTGGATTCTGTCTCCCTCTCTCTCTGCCCCTCCCCCACTTGTGCTCTGTCTCTTTCTCTCAAAAAAATGAATAAACATTTAAAAAATTAATTAAAAAAAACTTTATGTTGGGGCATATGGGTGGCTCAATCAGATAAGTGTCAAACTCTTGATTATGGTTCAGGTCATGATCTCACAGTTAGTGAGTTCGAGCCCTACATCAGGCTCTGCACTGACAGCGCAGAGCCTGCTTGGGATTCTCCCTCTCTGCCTCTCTCTCTGCCTCTCCCCTGCTCATGTTCTCTGTCTCTCAAAATAAATAAAAATAAACCCAAAAAATAAAATATTTTATGTCAGGTGAGGAAAGGGAAGCTCATGCTGGTGAGAAAGTGAAAGTGAAGTGACTTGCCCTAGGTTACATCAATAAATCCAAGTCCAGATCTGTATGATTTCTGAGCCTCTTTCTATACCACAATCCTTCCATTTTTCCATAGGATATTTCTGCTAAGAAAGCATTGCACAGGGTTGACTTCTGGAAGCTAGGAGATCCCTTGAAAGAAAAAGTAAGGGTCCACTATATAGACAAAATTCCCTAAGTTTCCATACCTTATTGTATTAATTATATATTCCTGTGTAACACCAGTGCCATAAACCTAGCAGCTTAAAATAACACACATTTATTATATCACAGTTTCTGTAGGTCAGGAGTCTCGACACAGATTATCTGGGTTCTATGTAAAGGCTGTGATCAAGATGTTGGCCACATCTGGGATCTCATCTGAGACCCGACTGGGGAAGAATCCATATCCAAGCTCACATGATTGTTGGTAGAATTCAATTTCTTGTGGGCTGCTGGACTGAATGCCTTAGTTCCTAGCTTACCAACAGCTGGAGGGCACTCTTGTTTCCTCGCTGTGTTAGGGTTCTTCAGAGACACAGAACAGAGAGAGAGAGAGACAGAGAGAGAGAGGGAGAGAGGGAGAGAGGGAGGGAAGGAGAGATAGAGGAAAGAGAGAGAGAGGGACATATTTTAAGGAATTGGCTCATGAAATTATGGAGGTGGCCAGTTCAAAATCTGCAGGGTGGGCCAGAAGCCTGCACACTCACGTAAGAGCCAATGTAAGTCTAGGGCTGTCTGCTGGCAGGATTCTCTCTTGCTTGGGGGAAGTCAGTCTTTTTTTTTTATTTGGGCCTTCAACTGATTGGGTGAGTCTTCAGTGGATTTAACTGGGGTTGAGTCCATTAGAAAAAAAGACATACCCACAGATCTGTTCAAGATAAGCCCTTCTCTATCTTAGACTCCTGAGATCGCCAGGTACACAGCTCGTAAACTTTCTAAAGGAAAGACCCTATTGTTCAAGACGTTCCATGAGGCACACCCTTAAATCTCTTGAAAGGGCCTTTTGTGTGACTGAACACTACTCTGATCCTTTGATCTTTCTGAAGACTAACAGAAGTTTGTACAGTCACTCTCTCAGCTTTTTCTTTGTGTCATCCTTTCCGACCAGTGTTCTGAAGCCCTTTCTTTCTTTCTTTCTTTCTTTCTTGTAGAGCAGATATCTAAGAATTTATTGATCCAGAATAACTAAAACTTTTATCCATTGAGTAACAACTCCCCATTTCCCATACTCCCTCACTTGTGAAAGCCACTATTGTATTCTCTGCTTCTGAGAATTTGGTTATTTTTAGATGCCCCATATAAGTGGAAACACCACAACTGCCAACTGACAGATGAACAGATAAAGAAAATATGGTACAGACACAAAATGGAACATTATTTGGGTGTCAAAAAGAAGGAAATCCTGCCATTTGTGAAGCCATTTCTTAATTTTAGCATCTTCTGCCATGTGGAGAGACTGAAAATCATCAAGTCCTGGTTCCTTTTTGGTTTAACAGTTCTCCCTCAATTTATCTCTCTCATTTCACATTTTACTATGAACAGCAAGAAGAAACCAGGCCACACCTTCAACACTTTGCTTGGAAGTCTTGTTAAGCAAATAAGCAAGTTCATTACCTAACGTGCTCTACTTTCCATATAACTTCAGGCAACAATTTCAATAAACTTTTTTCCACTACTTAAAAGGGATTCCCCAACAGCCCTGTGCCTGCCACATGGTAAGTGCTTAATAAATTTTACTATTGCTATTACTCTGTATACAGTAGCAAAAATAACACCTATTTTCCAACATTATTCTGAGAATTCCATGAGATCATGCATGAAACTTCTTGGTATATAGTAGGTATGTAGATCCCTTCCCTTTACTTCTGCTAGAGACTGAATGTTTGTGTCCTCCTAAAATTCATGATGTTGAAGCTCTAACCTTTAGTGTAGCTGAAGCTGGCATAAGGAAGTAACTAAGGTTGAATGATGTTATAAGGGTGGGGCTCGGGCCCAGCAAGATTAGTGTCCCTTTAAGAAGAGACACCAGTTGCCTATAAGAGATATGGAGAGAAGACTGTCATGTGAAGACAGAAGCAGATACTGGAATCATACCGTCACAAGCCAAAGAATGCCTGGGGCCCCTGGAAGGTAAAGAAAGCAAGGAAAGATTCTCCCCTAGGGGTTTTGGAGGGAGCTTTCTGGGTGTACTTCTAGCCTCCAGAATTGTGAAAAAATAAATTTCTGTTGTTCTAAGCTAAAAGAAAAAAAAAAACGAAGGAGAAGAGACACCAGAACACTCTCTCTCTCTCTCTCTCTCTCTGTCTTCCTTTGTGTGCATTCACTGAGGAAGGGCTATCCATGTGAGGACACAATGAGAAGGCAACTGTCTCCGAGCCAGAAACGGAGCTCTCATCAAAAATTGAGCATGTTGGAGGGTGCCTCAGTCTGTTGAACGTCCAACTTTGGCTCAGGTCATGATCTCGCAGCTCGTGAGTTCAAGTCCCGCGTAGGGCTCTGTGCTGACAGCTCAGAGCCTGGAGCCTGCTTCAGATTGTGTGTCTCTCACTTTTTCTGCCCCTCCCCTGCTTGAGTTCTGTCTCTCTCTCTCTCCAAAAAATTAAAAGCATTAAAAAATAAAAAATGCAAATACTAAAAATAAAAAATAAAATAAATTGAGCATGTTGGGGGGCACCTGGGTGGCTCAGTTGGTTAATTGTCCATCTCTTGATTTGGGCTCAGGTCATGAACTCACAGTTTATGAGTTAGACAGAGCCCTGTGTCGGGCTCTGTGCTGACAATTTTGAGCCTGCTTGGATTCCCTCTCTCTCCCTCTCTCTCTGCCTCAATGCCGCTATCTTTCTCTCACAATAAATAAAAATAAACTTTAAAAAACTGAGCATGCTGGCACCCTGATCTCATACTTACAACTTCAAGAACTGTGAGAAAATAAATTTCTGTTTTTTAATCCACCCATCATATGGTATTTTGCAATGGCAGCCCAAGCAGAGTGACACACTTTCCTTAGGTGAAGCCATTAGAATTCAGAGATCAGAACTCACCTCCCTCAGCTCCGACTGTTCAGCAGATGACATTTGGACATGTGAAAAGCAACAATCTGCTTTTTAAATTATGGTGTTTCATTTTCTAGGATTAGAAAATATAGGATCATTGTAGATAAAAAATAGGAAAATGCAGGAAGTCAATAGTGGAGAAAGTAAAATTCTGTACAATTCCTTTACTCACAGATACCACTGTTAAGGCTTTGGTGAACATATTTTTTAAAATTTTTTCTCAATCTTTATTTTTGAGAGGGAGGAGGGGCAGAGAGAGATGGAGACACAGAATCTGAAGCAGAATCTGAGCCGTCAGCACAGAGTCTGACGCAGGGCTCGAACCCACGAACCTTGAGATCATGACCTGAGCCAAAGTCAGAAGCTTAACTGACTGAGCCACCCAGGCGCCCTGGTGAACATATTTTTATTATTTTTCTATATATGCCAGTTTTCACACACACACATGCACATAGAATTGGAGTGACGCTAATCCATGGTGCTTTATATTCTTTTTCTCCCATTTAATATCTATTGGAGCAGATTGCTTTCCACAGATGTCTTTTCTTCCAGAATGATTTCTCTCCTGGGCTTTTGACTTCCTGTTCTCCAGTCTATTCTGAGCCAGCTTCAGTCTGTTTCAGGCCCTGGCTCCAAGCCCAAAGGAGCTGTGCCCCTGTGGATTTGCCTCAGGACATGTGACTGCTCAGTGACTATGTTTTACCTGCAACCTGGCTGGGGAAGATGACAGGAAATGACAGCTCTGGGGAACAGGTAAAAGGAGCAAACCAGACTCACAGATTCCAGTCTTCATTTACTAAAGCACAGCAATTACAACCAAAGCCATAGGTTAACATAGAGTGAGGGAATGCAAATAGACACTGGGATGACTGAGAAAAACCCAAGGTTAAAAATGATCCTGTGATAAATGTCAAAAATTACACCCCAGCTGGGATTTCAACTTTGGCAAAATACACATGGGTTAGAGACTGTAGTTCTCCGTACTTCAAGAGTGGTTTCATTAGCATTCCACCATATTTTCCATTTCATTCAATATTCTTTGAAAGAATGGCTTTTAAAAAGAGTGGCTTTTAAAGAACACATGGGTAGCTTAGTTGGTTAAGTGTCCAACTCTTGATTTGGTTCAGGTCATGATCTCATGGTTCGGTTGGGTTCGTGAGATGGAACCCCACCTTGAGTACTGTGATCACAGTGTGGAGCCTGCTTGGAATTCTCTCTCTCCCTCTCTCTCTCTGCCCCTCCCCAGCTCGCTCTCTCTCTTTCTCTCAAAGAGAAATAAACTTTATTTAAAAAATGGCTTTTTAAAAACAGCTTGCTTTTGGGTACCTGGGTGGCTCAGTCCATTAAGTGTCCAACTTTGGTTCAGGTCATGATCTCATGGTTCATGAGTTCAAGCCCCGTGTTGGGCTCTGTGCTGACAGTTTGGAGCCTGGAGCCTGCTTCAGATTCTGTGTCTCCCTCTCTCTCTGGCCCTCCCCCAGTTGCGTTCTCTGTCTCTCTCAAAATAAATAAACTTAAAAACAGCTTGCTTTTGGGGCGCCTGGGTGGCGCAGTCGGTTAAGCGTCCGACTTCAGCCAGGTCACGATCTCGCGGTCTGTGAGTTCGAGCCCCGCGTCAGGCTCTGGGCTGATGGCTCAGAGCCTGGAGCCTGTTTCCGATTCTGTGTCTCCCTCTCTCTCTGCCCCTCCCCCGTTCATGCTCTGTCTCTGTCCCAAAAATAAACGTTGAAAAAAAAATTAAAAAAAAATAAATAAAAACAGCTTGCTTTTCATATTAAGAAGGAATATGAAAATATATTAATAAATATATTAATAAAATAGAATATTTTACACAAATAATGAGATTAAAGCCTCCAGTGTTGGAGGTATATTTTGAGCCTGGTTTTGAGCCTGATATACCTAGAAGGAATTGAGGCTGGGAGTAGTTCAAAACACGAACAGCAGGGGAGTGATACATAAGCAAAAAGTATAAAGAAGCAATTCATAGAAACAGCACACATGGCCCATAAGTACATTAAAAAGCCACTCAACCTCACTCATAGTCAAGGAAATAAAAATTAAGATTGAAAAAAGTTTGATGTTTAGGTTGGAAAGAGTACAAGGAAAGGGACATCCCCAGACAACCTGTGGTGGAATATAGATTGATGCAACCTTTATAGAGGCCTGTTGGGCATGATCTCTTCAAGTTGTAGGTGCACTTACCCTTTGTCCCCAGTATTCCTCTTCTGGGAACTATTGCTACAGAAATAAACAATTGTGCAAAGCTTTATGTAAAAGTGTATTTATCTCAGCATTGTATCATGGAAAGGTAGATATAGCCTAGATATATATATCAATATAGGTGTGATTAATTAATTATGGTACAGCCCTATTGTATGGTAAAATACCCTATGGTATTTTAATAGATGGCACTAGAATTCTCTTAGGGAGGGGAACACAATTTTTAAGGAAACTTGCTTGATAAGCCTCCTGTAATGTGGAAATTGAGGTCCTGAGGAGTTGGGCAAGATGGTAAGAAGTGAAAATTTTCTCTTAGGGAGATGGACAAAGGATTTTAAGGACAAGGGTATCAAGTTGTTGTTTTTTGTATTTCTATAGTATCAATTCCCCTTCATTGCTTCAAACTTTAAGTAAAGTCTGCTACACACACAAATATGTTTTGGGATTTTGGTGGAAATTAAAAAGACACTGATCACATGCAGTGGTTGCTTCAGATAAAGGAGAAAAAATCAGCCACAAGAGGTAAAATGTAATTAGGACACAGAGTAACTCAGCAACAGCAGATTCTTCAAGCCAAAAGTGACCAAGTGACATTGAGAATATAGACATCTTGGAGAGAACATTGAACTAACTTCTCAGGTCTGGGATAGGGAAAAATTTTCAATTGACCTATGGAATTTAAAATTTTTTAATGTTTTTATTTATTTTTGAGAGAGAGAGAGAGCACAAGCAGGGGAGGTGCAGAGAGAGAGGGAGGCAGAGGATCTAAAGCAGGCTTTGAGCTGACAGCAGTGAGCCCAATGTGGGGCTTGAACTCACCAACTGTGAGATCATGATCTGACCCAAAGTCAGATGCTTAATGGACTGAAGCACCCAGGAGCCCCTACATATGGAATTTAAGCCTGTGGTCTCTGGAGTCAGATATACTGGATTGAAAACTTTTCTCCAATACTGACTAGCTATGTGAACTTGGGAAAGTCAATTAAACACCTTGTGCCTCAGCTTTCTTATCTGCTAAATGAGGATGGTAACAGTACCATCTCATAGGTTTGTTTTGAGAGACTACAAATTATTTGAAGGTTAAATGAGATCCTATCTGGAAAGCACTTAGAATAGTGCCTGAAACAAAGTAAGTGCTCAGTGAAAGTTAATCATCATCATCTATTTGGGTTATAAAAGTAATAGATGTATTTATTGAATGTATAACTACCATGTTTCCTCAATCCTATGATTTGCTATTCTTTCAAATTTCTGAAACTGGGACTCATCATATAATTATTTTACATTTACATTTAAAATCATTTCTCTCCCCTTTTGAATAATCCAAAAACTAACTGCCTCCCCAAACCATGCTGAAATCTAGTGCTTCTCAGGCTTTAACATAGGGGCCTTGCTAAAATGCAGATTCTGATTCAGTAGGTCTGGGGTGAAGCTTGAGATTCTGTAGTTCTAATGAGCTCCCAGGTAATAACAGGGCTGCTGGTCCTTAGACCATGCTCTAAGTCACAAGGGTCTACATCTCTGAACTCTAACCTGTCAGAGGCCAAAGATGTCACTGGTTGGAATGGGAGCCATATTGGAGTCAGGCCTGTTGAGGGAGCCTTCTTGATGCAGCAAACTCCTGGTCCTTCAGTCATGGGACTGAGGTTTTGGAACAGTGTGGATATCTCCAAGTGAAAAACAAAATCTGAGGAGGATAGTGAACATCTTTGGTAACATGGAATTGTTATGTCAGCCATTCTGAATCCAAACTGCTTAGATGTCAGAAATTCTGGAAAAGAGACCCAAAGACCTTGGCCTTGTTGGGTTTCCCTCTAGTCAAAGCTTACTAATGAGTCTTCTGCAGTCACCTCACACAAACTCAGTATGTATTATCTCAGCCTCAGGTCTCCACCTAGAGTAAAACCAGCCCCTCCAATTAGGCATCAAGGCCTGGGGATTCTTTAAAAACTTTTTAAAATTCTTTTAATTTATTGTGGTAAGATCACTTAACGTATCTACTCTCAAGACATTTTTTTAAAATTTTTTTTAACGTTTATTCATTTTTGAGACAGAGAGAGACAGAGCATGAACAGGGGAGGGGCAGAGAGAGAGAGGGAGACACAGAATCTGAAACAGGCTGCAGGCTCTGAGCGGTCAGCACAGAGCCCAACGCGGGGCTCGAACTCATGGACCGCAAGATCATGACCTGAGCCGAAGTCGGACGCTTAACCGACCGAGCCACCCAGGCGCCCCTCAAGACATTTTTAAGTGTACAATACAGTATTGTTAACTATAGGTACAATGTCGTACAGCAGATCTCTAGAGCATATTCATCTTAAGTGAAATTTTATGTCCGTTGATTAGGAACTCCCCATTTCCTCCCTCCCCCCAACCCTTGCACAACACTATTTCCTCCTTTATGAATTTGACTATTTTAGATACCTCATTTAAGTGGAATCGTGCATTAGCCTTTTTGTGACTGGCTTCTTAGCATGTCCTCAAGGTTCATCCATGTTGCATATGTTAGTTTTATTCTTTTTTAAGGCTGAAGAATATTCTGCTGTGTGCACAGACCACATTTTCTTTGTCAATTCCTATTAATTCACATTTTTGCTCTCTGGTTCCTCCTGTGCTGGTATGTCCTTTACCTCTCTCTTGTGCTGTCACAGCCTCCTATTGCTGCACCAGGTTCCTGGTTTCCCCATCCCAAACTGGTCTGCCTACTCTTCACAATGATTTTTTTCTAAAATATTTCCATTTCCCCCACTGCTTCAATACTTTCCTCAGCCACTTCTTTCCCATCTGCACAAATCTTCCACTTCTACTCAGGTCTCATCATTGTCCTTCTGAATACATCATCCCCATTCCAGAATCCAAGCTTTGATTCATTCTGTACTTCCCACTCACAGTACCTTCCCTCTTCCAGGAAATGTTTTAGGAATACCTAAGAGTAACTACCATTTATTGACCACTTACTTGATGCCTAACTCTGTACTAAGCACTTTACATAGATTATTATTTATTACAATAGCTCTATGAGATACATGTTTTACAATTATTCCCATTTGATGTGAGGAAACTAATTTATCCCAGACTATCTCTAGACATGTAGACTCTGCCTTTGTCTTTTCTTGCTGATTCCCAACCCCCCTCCATTTCTATTTAAATACCATACCACTACTTTCAAAGAATATAGGAGATAAATTAACTAGGCTTTGAAGTACTTCTGCATTCTGATTTAATAAACTCATTATTTATAGCTTGCATTTTTGTTGTAAAGAAATGATGCTTCTAAAGATTTTGAAGGACTTTTAAGCCATTTTGTTCAAATAGACTGTTTAGACATTTTCTCTTTAGTCTTTTTTATTATTGAGGTACTCAGCAAACCCCTTCTTCCTGGATACAGTAAAGCTGAACTTCAGCTATGCCCCTGTCACAAACATAGTAGTCCCAAACAAGAAACATCAGAATGAGTGCCTGATGCACTTGCAAATAACAGAATGAAACTCATGGGCACACAGTAATGTCTCTGCAGCTCTGAGGAAGAAAGTGGACTGATGGTATTGGGGTTGGGGAGTGGCAAACTGGGACTGATGGGGTTTCCTTTTTTACTCTTTATACTTCTATATTGTTTGATTCTTCTTTTTACAATGAATGTTATTGTTACTTGTGTAAGAAAAAGCGATGCAGTTACTTATTCAAAAATAAATGACAATAGGCAAAAAGGAAAGGTTAGAGAGAGACTGCAAAAGACTCATAATCATCCAAAGCTAGTTCTCTCCAGAAATAAACAGGTGATGTCTTTTGTTACCTATTAGAATGGTAAAAAGATTTTAAAGTTTGATAATGCTCATGGCTGGAAAGCATAAAGAGAAATAGATGCTATTCTCTACTGTTGGTGGGAGATTGGTACAGGGTCTTTGGAGGAAATTTTGCAGTGTGCATCAGCATTTACATACATGTATCTTTGGCCCAACAATACTACTGCTAGGAATTTGCCACATGCATATATACTCAAAAGCGTGTCAAGATGTAAATATATAAGGACATTTACTGCAGAGTTTGTTCATATTGGCAAAAACTAAATGTCTATCGTTCGAGTTTGGTTAAATATACTGTGGTTCATCTATTCATATTAAGAACAGTAAGCAGAGAGAGAGGAAGATGGTGGCCGAGTAGGAGGACCCTAGGCTTGTCTTGTCCCATGAACACAACTAGATATCTATCAAATAAACTGAAATACCCCAGAAAGAGACCTAAAACTGACAGAACAAACTCCACAACTAAAGAGAGAAAAGAGGCCCCATTGAAGAAGGTAGGAAGTGCAGAGACATGGTTAAGGGGAGAAATGTATTGCAGGTGCTGTAGGGGAGGGATCGGTGGTCACAGAGAAGGGCAATAGAGGAGCACACAGGGGAAGACACAAGGAGAACATTTTCCCAAAGCCATTTGCTTGGAAAATGAGAGGGGCTGAATTTCATGAGTTCTTACATACAACCGGGGGCTTAAAGTCTGGAGCTTTAAAGGTCATCAGGATTCACTGAAATAGAGCCTACGGGTCACTGCAATGCTCCAGGAGAGAAGGCAGCAAACATCCTGGGGGCAGTTTGGGAACAGTGATCTGAAGAACCCCTGAGGCACCCAGTGAGGGATTTTCACTCTTCTCAGAGTCCCTGAGAGGCAACTTACACACAGAAGCTTCTCTGGGAAAAAGGAGCTGGCTGATGCCATTTCCCTCTCCCACCGCTCAGCATAATAAATACAGAGCCACCTGCAGGAAGTAGCACAGCACACACACTGGCTACCTAACTTGCTTACACCAAGCCCCACCACCCTATACTCTGGCAGGACTGCCCTTCTCAGTCAAGTTTGCAATTTCAGTGCAGTGGGCCCCTCTTCTAGGAGACCAGCAGAAATCCCTTCCCACACTATGTCTTCCAACCCATGAGTGCTGCAAGGCCTCAGTTCTGGTAGAAGTGGTGTCAGGTCTCATTTCACAAGCAGACCAGAGCACACCTAGTTAAAACTCACCACTTTCAGGCTAGGGACCAAACACTGCCCACAGCAGGCAAGGAGTGCCTCTGCAGATAACTTGCCTGAAAGACAAGTCAGAAAACAATAGCAGATTGCATGAAGCACACACCAGAGACACTCCCTGAAGTGACAGGCCCTGGGCACTATATGAACTCTTATTCATAAAGGCATTACTTTCAGGAGCAAAAGACACAACTGGCTTTTATAACACAGAGAAGAAGACAGAAATTTATACAAAATGTAAAGATAGAGGTATTTATCCCAAAAGAAAGAATAATATAAAGCCAAAGCCAGAGGTCTAAGCAAAACAGATATAAGTAACATGCCTGGTGGATAATTTAAAGCAGCAATCATCAGGATACTCACTGGGCTTGAGAAAAGAAGACATTAGTGAGACTCTTATCGCAGAGATTAAAAAGTTAAAAAAGAGGAGCACTTGGGTGGCTCAGTTAAACATCTGACTCGATTTCAGCTCAGGTCAAAAAATAGAAAAATAAAGGCAAACTTCCAAATTTATTCTATGAGGCCAGCTTTAATCCGATACCAAAACCAGAAAAATACTACATTAAAAAAGAGAACTATAGGCTCCTGATGAACATGGATGCAAAAATTCTCAATAAAATACTAGCAAACTGAATCCAAAAATACATTAAAAAATTATTCACCACTGTGGGGAATAAGCTTAGGAATTCACTGAGCCTGCACTGATGGGTTAACAAGGCATAAAGAATTAGAAAGCCATAGGATGAACACACCCAAGTTTGGGTAAACAAGGTTAGGTAAATAAGATTAGGTAAAGGCCAAGGCCTCCAGTATGGGACAAAGGTATAGGACATCAGAAAGCTGCTTTCACAGGAAAGAAGGACCAAATTATGTAAACAGGTAAATAGGGCTATAAGACCACAGCAGTGAAGTTGCCCAGAGCAGAGCTAATTAGCAAAAGAAAGATGCCTTGTTGACCCTGAGGTAGCATGCTCTGTCTTTCTTGTCCCCAGGCCAGTTTAGGAAACCAGAGGTGGGGCCTCATGTTTGCTGTAAATAATCTTCCAGCACCAGAATCTTGTTTTGTATTGACCCAAACCCCTAACACTGTGTACCTCCAAAACCCCCTTTTCCCCACGCCCATGACTTAATGGTCATGGTTTCATTGTGCACACCCATCACACTTGTAAGCCTTCTGATCCTAATAAAAATGGAGCAAGGACCCTTAGGGCTTTTGTCTCCTCCAAGACAGCCTCTCTCGCATTTAAAAAAAAAACTTTATTTTGAGAAAAAGAGTCAGAGTGTGAGCAGGGGAGGGGAAGAGAGAAAGGGAGACACAGAATCTAAAGCAGGCTCCAGGCTCTGAGCTGTCAACACAGAGCCTGACGTGGGGCTTGAACCCACGAGCCATGAGATCATGACTGGAGCCTAAGTCGGGCACTCAACTGACTGAGACACCCAGGTGCCCCAAGCCTCTCTTTCATTTTTAATCCTTCATCCCTCTCTTGCTGGACAAGAGAGATCTCCAGACACAGAGTCCATAACACTTAACAATCAAGTGAGATTTATTCCTGGGTTGCAAGTTCAATATTCACAAATTAATCAACATGATACACCACATTAATAAAATAAAGAACCATATCCTTTCAATTCATGCAGAAAAAGCATTTGACAAAGCACAACATAAATTCATGATAAAAATCCCTCAACAAAGTGGGTTTAGAGGGACCATACTTCAACATAATAAAGGCCATATATGAAAAACCCATAGCTAACATCATCTTAAATGGGGAAAAACTGAGAGCTTTTCCTCTATGGTCAGTAACAAGACAGGGATGTCCACTCTCATCACTTTTATTCAACATAGTACTGGAAGTCCTAGCCACAGCAGACAAGAGAAAGAAACAAAAGGCATCCAAATAGGCAAGGAAGAAGTAAAACTTTCACTATTTGCAGATGACATGATACAATAAATAGAAAACCTGAAAGAGGCCACCAAAAAAACTGGTAGAACTGATAAATGAATTCAGTTAAGTCCCAGGATACAAGATCAATGTACAGAAATCTGTTGCATTTCTATACACCAATAATGAAGCAGCAGAAAGAGAAATTAAGGAATCAATACCATTTACAATTGCACCAAAATAATAAGATACCTAGGAATAAACCCAACCAAAGAGGTGAAGAAATGTACTCTAAAAACCATCAAACACTGATTGAAGAAATTGAAGATGACACAATGAAATGGAAAGATATTCCATGTTCATGGATAGGAAGAACAAATGCTGTTGAAATGTCTATGCTACACAAAGCAATCTACACAATGCAATCTGCATCAAAATGCCAGCAGCACTTTTCAGAGCTTAAACAAAGAATCCTAAAATTTGTGTGGAACCACAAAAAGACCCTGAATAGTCAAAGCAAACTTGAAAAAGAAAAGCAAATATAGAGGCATCACAATACCATTCTTCAAGTTATATTACAAAGCTGTAGTGATCAAAACAGTATGGTACTGGAATGAAAATAGACACAGAGATCAATAGAAGAGAATAGAAAGCCCAGAAATGAACCCACAATCATATGGCCAATGAATCTTTGACAAAGCAGGAAAGAATATCCTAAGGGAAAAAGACAGTCTTTTCAACAAATGGTATTGGAAAACCTGAACAGTCACTTTCAAAAGAATGAAACTGGACCACTTTCTTACTCCAAAAACAAAAATAAATTTAAAATGGATTAATGACCTAAATGTGAGATAGGAAACCATAAAAATCCTAGAGGATAACACAGGTAGTAACTTCTTTGACATTGGCCATAGAAACTTTTTTCTAGATATGTCTCTTGAGGCAAGGGAAACAAAAGCAAAAGTAAACTATTGGAACTACATCAAAATAAAAGCTTCTGAACAGCAACAGAAATAATCCACAAAACTAAAAGGCAACCAATGGAATGGGAAAAGATATTTGCAAATGAAATATCTGATAAAGGGTTAGTATCCAAAATATATAAAGGACTGATAAAACTCAACACATGAAAAAAGAAAGAATACAATTAAAAATGGGCAGAGGACATGAATAGACATTTCTCCAAAGAAGACATCCAGATGACCAACAGATATGTGAAAAGACGCTCATCATTGCTTATCATCTGGGAAATACAAATAAAAACTGCAATGATATTTCACTTCATACTTGTCAGAATGACTAAAATCAACAACACAGGAAACAACAGGTGTTTGTGAGGATATTGAGAAAGGGGACCCCTCTTGCACAGTTGGTGAGAATGCAAACTGGTGCAGCTGCTCTGGAAAACAGTATGGAGGTTTCTCAACAATTGTGCTACAGTATTTACCCAAAGAATACAAAAATACTAATTCAAAGGAATATATAAACCCTAGTGTTTATGGTAGTGTTATGAACAACAGAAAAATTATGGAAACAGCCTAAGTGTCCATTGATGAACATTGATGAACATAGATGAATGGATAAAGATGTGGCATGCATGTATGTGTAAATATATATATATATGAATATATATATGAATATATGTGTATATATATATATATATACACACACATATATATATATTACTCGGCCATAAAAAAGAATAAAATCTCACCATTTGCAATGACATGGATAGAGCTAGAGAGTATTATCCTAAGTGAAATAAGTCAGTCAGAGAAAGACAAATACCATATGATCTCACTTATATGTGGAACCTAAGAAACAATTGAGAAAAAAATATATATATATATATAGAGAGAGAGAGACCAGGAAATAGACTCTTAACTATAGAGAACTGTTGGTTACCAGAGGGAGGTGGGTGGAGAAATGGGTGAAACAGGTGATGGGGATTAAGGAATTCACTGGTTGTGATGAGCAATGGGTAAGGTATGGAATTGTTGAATCATTATATTAAATACCTGAAACTAATATAACACTTATTATATATTAACTATATTATTATATAACACTTGTTATAAAATAATAATATATATAACACATAACACTTATAGTATGGTAACCACACTGGAATTAAAAAAATTTTTTTAAAGAAGTAGGTTAAAAATATATGTCTATGGGGCGCCTGGGTGGCGCAGTCGGTTAAGCGTCTGACTTCAGCCAGGTCACGATCTCGCGGTCCGTGAGTTCGAGCCCCGCGTCGGGCTCTGGGCTGATGGCTCAGAGCCTGGAGCCTGTTTCCGATTCTGTGTCTCCCTCTCTCTCTGCCCCTCCCCCGTTCATGCTCTGTCTCTCTCTCTGTCCCCAAAATAAATAAACGTTGAAAAAAAATTTAAAAAAAATATATGTCTAGAAAATGATACACTGATCAAAAAATATGTCATGGTTATACTAATATCAGATAATTTAGACTTCAGAATGGGCCAGCTCCTGGAAAAAATATACACTATCAAAACTCACCCAAGGTGAAATACATAATCTTAAAAGTCCTACAGTGATTAAAGGAATTTTATCAGTAATTTTTAAAGCTTTGGAAAAAGATATCTTAAACCACAGATGACTTTGCTAGAGAATGCAACCAAACACTTATGGAGGAATTAACATTAATTTTCTGAAACATTTTCCAGAAAATAGAAAAGGAGAGAATGCTTCCCAATTCATTTTGTGAGACCAGCATCACCCTGATGTCAAAATCTAAGACGATTGTTTTTTTTTTTAAAGAAAGCAACTAAAGACCAGGATCTCTCAGAACATAAACATAAGACCCCTTAACAAAATATTAGCAAACAGAATTCATTAATATATGAAAATAATTATATATTACAATCCAGTATAATTTATATCAGAAATGCAAGGCTCATTCAATTTTTAAGACCAATGTAATCCATGATACTTACAGGCTAAAGAAAAAAAAATCCCATAATTATACCAGTTGATGTGGAGAAAGCATTTGATGAAATGTAACATTCATTCCTGAGGAAAACTCTCAGCAAACTCAGAATAAAAACAGAACTTCCTAAACTTGATAAAGAGCACCTATAAAAAAACCTATAGCTAATGTCATACCTAATAGTGAAATAATGCTTTTCACCTAAGATCATGAACAAGTCAAGGAGGTCAGTTTTCATCACTCTTACTTATCATAGTACTAGAAGTCTTAACCAGTAGTACAGGTAAGAAAAGGAAATATAAGGCATACAGATAGGAAAAGAAGAAATAAAATTGCACTTATTTGTAGATGATATAATTTGTTACATGAATAAACACAAGTAATCTATAAGAACTCCAAGAACTAATGAGTGAATTCAACAACATCACAGGAAACAAGGTCAACAAACAAAAATAATCTACCTCTTTATACTATCAATAAACTACTGGTAACCAAAATTAAAAACACAGTGCACTTACAAACATTTCACCAAAAAAAAAGAAAGAAAAAAAAAACCCCAGACATACTTAAATATAAATGTAAGAAAACATGGACAGAATCTTCATGTTGAAAACTATAAAACCTTGATGAAAGAAGTCAAAGAAGGAAGATGGCGGTGTAGGAGGACGCTGGGCTCACTGTGTCCTGCGAATCACTTAGATTCCACCCACACCAGCCTAAATAACCCAGAAAACCACCAGAAGTCTAGCAGAACGGATTCTCCAGAGCCAAGCGTAGACGTAGACGAGAGGCCCACGGAAGAGGGTAGGAAGGGCGGAGAGGCGGTGCACGCTACACGGACTTTCGGGAGGGAGCCGGGGCAGAGGGGCAGCCCACCAGCAGCGCAGAGCCCCTGAGTCTGGCTTACAAAAGCAGAGGGGCCAGAAGGAGTGTGTTCTGACAGCAAGCAGGACTTAACATCTGGAAGGTTATGAGTTAACAGCTCTGCTTGGAGAGCCGGAGGGCTGGAGGACAACGGGAGGGAGAATTGTTGAGCCCCAGACAACAGAGCTCAGCTTGGCGGGGAACAAAGACGCCTGCCAGCACCATCTCCCTCGCCCATCCCCCAGCCAAAATCCCAAAGGGAACCAGTTCCTGTCAGGGAACTTGCTTGCACCCGTGCAAACACCCAACCCTGTACCTCTGTGGATCCATCCCTCCGGCAGGGGTCTGACTCCCTCTTGGTGCTGCAGGGCCCCTCCCAAAGCAGATCACTAAAGGAAAAGCAAGCTGAGCCTGCCCCTCCCTCCCCTGTGCACCTTGCGGATCCACCCCAGCTAATTCGCCAGATCCCCAGCACCACAAGCCTGGCAGCGTGCAAGTAACCCAGATGGGCCATGCTACCCCACAGTGAATCCCGCCCCTAGGAGAGGGGAAGAGAAGGCACACACCAGTCTGACGGTGGGCTGGGGGCAGACATCAGGTCTAACTGTGGCCCCGCCCACCAACTCCAGTTATTCAAGACAGCACAGGGGAAGTGCCCTGCAGGCCCGCACCACTCCAGGGACTATCCAAAATGACAAAACGCAAGAATTCCCCTCAAAAGAATCTCCAGGAAATAGCAACAGCTAACGAACTGATCAAAAACGATTGAAACAATATAACAGAAAGTGAATTTAGAATAATAGTCATAAAATTAATGGCTGGGCTTGAAAACAGTATAGAGGAGAGCAGAGAATCCATTGCTCCAGAGATCAAGGGACTAAGGAATAGCCAGGAGGAGCTAAAAAATGCTATTAATGAACTGCAAAATAAAATGGAGATGACCACAGCTCTGATTGAAGAGGCAGAGGAGAGAATAGGTGAACTAGAAGATAAAATTATGGAAAAAGAAGAAGCTGAGAAAAAGATAAAAAAATCCAGGAGTATGAGGGGAAAATTAGAGAACTAAGTGATGCACTAAATAATCGATGCATAATTGGTATTCCAGAGGAGGAAGAGAGAGGGAAATGTGCTGAAGGTGTACTTGAAGAAATAATAGCTGAGACCTTCCCTGATCTGGGGAAGGAAAAACCATTGAAATCCAAGAGGCATAGAGAACTCCCTTCAGACGTAACTTGAATCGATCTTCTGCACAAATTATGGTGAAACTGGCAAAATACAAGGATAAAGAGAAAATTCTGAAAGCAGCTAGGGATAAACGTGCTTATCATATAAAGGGAGACCTATAAGACTCATGACGGATCTCTCTACTGAAACTTGGCAGGTCAGAAAGGAATGGCAGGAGATCTTCAATGTGTTGAACAGAAAAAATATGCAGCCGAGAATCCTTTATCCAGCAAATCTGTCATTTAGAATAGAATGAGAGATAAAGGTCTTCCCAAACAAAACCTGAAGGAATTCATCACCACTAAACCAGCCCTACAAGAGATCCTAAGGGGGATCCTGTGAGACAAAGTACCAGAGACATTGCTACAAGCATGAAACCTACAGACATCACAATGACTCTAAACCCATATCTCTCTATAATAACACTGAACGTAAATGTACTAAATGCGCCAACCAAAAGACATAGGGTATCAGAATGGATAAAAAAGAAGACCCATCTATTTGCTGTCTACAAGAGACTCATTTTAGAACTGAGGACACCTTCAGATTGAAAGTGAGGGGATGGAGAACTATTTATCGTGCTACTGAAAGTCAAAAGAAAGCTGGAGTAGCCATACTTATATCAGGCAAACTAGACTTTAAAGGCTGGAACAAGAGATGAAGAAGGACATTATATAATCGTTACAGGGTCTATCCATCAGGAAGAGCTAACAATTATAAATGTCTATGCCCCGAATACGAGAGCCCCCAAACACATAAAAAAATTCATCACAAACATAAGCAACCTTATTGATAAGAATGTGGTAATTGCAGGGGACTTTAATACCCCACTTACAACAATGGATAGATCATCTAGACACATGGTCAATAAAGAAACAAGGGCCCTGAATGATACGTTGGATCAGATGGACTTGACAGATATATTTAGAACTCTACACCCCAAGCAACAGAATATACTTTCTTCTCGAGTGCACATGGAACATTCTCCAAGATAGATGACATACTGGGTCACAAAACAGCCCTTCATAAGTATACAAGAATTGAAATCATACCATGCACACTTTCAGACCACAGTGCTATGAAGCTTGAAATCAACCACAGGAAAAAGTTTGGAAAACCTCCAAAAGCATGGAGGTTAAAGAACACCCTACTAAAGAATGAATGGGTCAACCAGGCAGTTAGAGAAGAAATTAAAAAAATATATGGAAACAAATGAAAATGAAAATACAACAATCCAAACGCTTTGGGACGCAGTGAAGGCAGTCCTGAGAGGAAAATACATCACAATCCAGGCCTATCACAAGAAACAAGAAAAATCCCAAATACAAAATCGAACAGCACACCTAAAGGAAATAGAAGCAGAACAGCAAAGGCAGCCTAAACCCAGAAGAAGAAGAGAAATAATAAACATCAGAGCAGAAATAAACAATATAGAATCTAAAAAAAACTGTAGAGCAGATCAATGAAACCAAGAGTTGGTTTTTTGAAAAAATAAACAAAATTGACAAACCTCGAGCCAGGCTTCTCAAAAAGAAAAGGGAGATGACCCAAATAGATAAAATCATGAATGAAAATGGAATTATTACAACCAATCCCTCAGAAGTACAAGCAATTATCAGGGAATACTATGAAAAATTATATGCCAACAGACTGGACAACCTGGAAGAAATGGACAAATTCCTAAACACCCACACTCTTCCAAAACTGAATCAGGAGGAAATAGAAAGCTTGAACAGACCCATAACCAGTGAAGAAATTGAATCAGTCATCAAAAATCTCCCAACAAATAAGAGTCCAGGACCAGATGGCTTCCCAGGGGAGTTCTACCAGGCATTTAAAGCAGAGATAATACCCATCCTTCTCAAGCTGTTCCAAAAAATAGAAAGGGAAGGAAAACTTCCAGACTCGTTCTATGAAGCCCGTATTACTTTGATTCCTAAACCAGACAGAGACCCAGTAAAAAAAGAGAACGACAGGCCAATATCCCTATGAATACAGATGCAAAAATTCTCAATAAGATACTAGCAAATCGAATTCAACGGCATAAAAAATAATTATTCACCATGATCAAGTGGGACTCATTCCTGGGATGCAGGGCTGGTTCAACATTCGCAAATCAATCAACGTGATACATCACATTAATAAAAGAGAAGATAAGAACCATATGATCCTGTCAATCGATGCAGAAAAGGCCTCTGACAAAATTCAGCACCAGGTCTTAATAAAAACCCTTGAGAAAGTCGGGATAGAAGGAACATACTTAAAGATCATAAAAGCCATTTATGAAAAGCCCACAGCTAACATCATCCTCAATGGGGAAAAACTGAGAGCTTTTTCCCTGAGATCAGGAACACGACAGGGATGTCCACTCTCACCGCTGGTGTTTAACATAGTGTTGGAAGTGGTAGCATCAGCAGACAACAAAAATAAATCAAAGGCATCAAAATTGGCAAAGATGAAGTTAAGCTTTCACTTTTTGCAGATGACATGATATTATACATGGAAAATCCAATAGACTCCACCAAAAGTCTGCTAGAACTGATCCATGAATTTAGCCAAGTTGCAGGATACAAAATCAATGTACAGAAATCAGTTGCATTCTTATACACTAACAATGAAGCAACAGAAAGACAAATAAAGAAACTTATCTCATTCACAATTGCACCAAGAAGCATAAAATACCTAGGAATCAATCTAACCAAAGATGTAAAAGACCTGTATGCTGAAAACTATAGAAAGCTTATGAAGGAAATTGAAGAAGATATAAAGAAATGGGAAAACATTCCGTGCTCATGGATTGGAAGAATATTGTCAAAATGTCAATACTACCCAAAGCTATCTACACATTCAATGCAATCCCAATCAAAATTGCACCAGCATTCTTCTCGAAACTAGAACAAGCAATCCTAAAATTCATATGGAACCACAAAAGGCCCCGAATAGCCAAAGTAATTTTGAAGAAGACCAAAGCGGGAGGCATCACAATCCCAGACTTTAGCCTCTACTACAAAGCTGTAATCCTCAAGACAGCATGGTATTGGCACAAAAACAGACACATAGACCAATGGAATAGAATAGAAACCCCAGAACTAGACCCACAAAAATATGGCCAACTAATTTTTGACAAAGCAGGAAAGAATATCCAATGGAAAAAAGACAGTCTCTTTAACAAATGGTGCTGGGAGAACTGGACAGCAACATGCAGAAGGTTGAAACTAGACCCCTTTCTGACACCATTCACAAAATAAACTCAAAATGGATAAAGGACCTGAATGTGAGACAGGAAACCATCAAAACCCTAGAGGAGAAAGCAGGAAAAGACCTCTCTGCCCTCAGCCGTTGCAATCTCTTACTCGACACATCCCCAAAGGAAGGGAATTAAAAGCAAAAATGAATTACTGGGACCTTATGAAGATAAAAAGCTTATGCACTGCAAAGGAAACAATCAACAAAACTAAAAGGCAACCAACAGAATGGGAAAAGATATTTGCAAATGACATATCGGACAAAGGGATAGTATCCAAAATCTATAAAGAGCTCACCAAACTCCACACCTAAAAAACAAATAACCCAGTGAAGAAATGGGCAGAAAACATGAATAGACACTTCTCTAAAGAAGACATCCAGCTGGCCAACAGGCACATGAAAAGATGCTCAACGTCGTTCCTCATCAGGGAAATACAAATCAAAACCACACTCAGATATCACCTCACGCCAGTCATAGTGGCCAAAATGAACAAATCAGGAGACTATAGATGCTGGAGAGGATGTGGAGACACGGGAACCCACTTGCACTGTTGGTGGGAATGCTAACTGGTGCAGCCACTCTGGAAAACAGTGTGGAGGTTCCTCAAAAAATTAAAAATAGACCTACCCTATGACCCAGCCATCGCACTGCTAGGAATTTACCCAAGGGATACAGGAGTACTCATGCATAGGGGCACTTGTACCCCAATGTTTATAGCAGCACTCTCAACAATAGCCAAATTGTGGAAAAAGCCTAAATGTCCATCAACTGATGAATGGATAAAGAAATTGTGGTTTATATACACAATGGAGTACCACGTGGCAATGAGAAAGAATGAAATATGGCCCTTTGTAGCCACGTGGATGGAACTGGAGAGTGTGATGCTAAGTGAAATAAGCCACACAGAGAAAGACAGATACCATATGTTTTCACTCTTATGTGGATCCTGAGAGACTTAACAGAAACCCGTGGGGGAGGGGAAGGAAAAAAAAAAGAGGTTAGCGTGGGAGAGAGCCAAAGCATAAGAGACTCTTAAAAACAGAACAAACTGAGGGTTGATGGGGGGTGGGAGGGTGGGGTGGGTGAGTGATGGGTATTGAAGAGGGCATCTTTTGGGATGAGCACTGGGTGTTGTATGGAAACCAATTTGATAATAAATTTCATATATTGAAAAAAAAAGAAGTCAAAGTAGATTTAAATATGCCATGTATAGATTGGAAGGCTCTACATCATAAAGATATTAAATCTTCCCAAACTGATTTATACATTCATTGGATTTTTTTTTGTAGGTAAAGACAAGCTTAACTTATTTTTTTAGAGAGAGAGGGGGCGGGGCGCAAGTGAGCTAGGGGAGAGAGAGAAAGAGAGAGAATCCCATGAGGGGGAAAGAGGGAGAGAGAGAGCAGGGCTCAGCCAAAGTGGGGCTCGAGCTCAGGAGCCATGAGATTATGACTTAAGCCGAAGTCAGATGCTTAACTGACTGAGCCACCCAGGTACCCAAAGACAAGCTTATCTTAAAACATATCTGGAATGGCAAAGATGTTAAAATAGTTAAACAGTATTGAAATGGAGAGAGAAAGTTGAAGGAATCACACTGCCAAGTTTTAAGAGTTATTATGTAGCTACAATAATCAAGTCACTGTGGTATTGGGGGATGCACAGACCCACAGAACAATGGAACAAAATATAGAATCCAGAAATAGACACACACCAATCTGCTCAGCTAATTTTTGACAAAGAAACAAATACAATCTAATGGAGAAAGGATAGTCTTTTCAACAAATGGTGCTATAATAACTGGACATCAAAACCTCACAAATACGAGCCTCTACGTAACTCTCATACCTCAAACAAAGATGAACTCAAATGAGTCATAGATTTAAATGTAAAATGTAAAAATATAAAACTTTTTTTGCAGAGAAAATAGGAAGAAATCTTTGTGATCTTGGGTTAGAAGAAGAGTTCTTAAATATGACACCAAAAGCACAATCCATTAAAAACATAAATTGAACTTTTTGGGGGGCACCTGAGTGGCTCAGTCTGACTTTGGCTCAGGTCATGATCTCACAGTTCATGAGTTCAGGCCCTGCTTCAGGCTCTGCTGACCGCTGAGTGCCTGGAGCCTGCTTTGGATTCTGTCTCTCCCTCTCTCTCTGCCCCTCCCCAACTTTCACTGTATCTCTCTCTTTCAAAAATGAATAAACAAATAACAAGACAAGGTGTAAACTGGGAAAAAATATTTGCAAACCTCAGATCCAACAAAGGACTTATGTACAGAATACAAATAATGCTCTAAATTCAACAGAAGGCAAACGATCTGGTTCAAAAATTGGCAAAAACTTGAACAGACACTTTACGAAAGAAGATGATTGGATCTAAAAACTCATTAAGAGATTTTCAACATCACTTGTTATTAGTGAAATGCAAATTAAAATCATAATGAGATACCATTATACACCTATTAGAATGGCTACCATGAAAAATACTGACAATACCAAGTGCTGACAAGGAAATGTAGCCATTGGAACTTTTATACATTTCTGGTGGGAATGAAAAATGGTAGATCTACTCTGGAAAACAGTCTGGCAACTTTTTAGCATATAACCCAGTGGTTGCACTCCTGGGTATTTATCCTAGAGAAATGTAAATGTATGTTCACACAGAAAACCTGGGGTGCCTGGGTTGAGCATCTGACTCTTGATTTCAGCTGAGGTCATGATCTTACGGTTTGTGGAATCGAGTCCTGCGTCTGGCTCTTTGCTGTGCCTACTTGGGATTCTCTCTCTCTCTCTCTCTCTCTCTCTCCCCTTCTGCCCCTCACATGCTTGCTGCTCTCTCTCTCTCTCTCTCAAAATAAATAAATAAACTTAAAAAAAAAACACCTGTACATGAATATTCATAGCAGCTTTATGTATAATAGCCCCAAACTGGAAATAACCTCCTTCAATGGCTGAGTGATTAAACAAATTATTATACATCCATACAATGAATTACTACTTAGATGTTAGGAGAAATAACTACTGGTGCAGGCAACAACAGGGGTGGATCTCTAGGGATTCATGCTGAGTAAAAGAAAGCTAATCCCAAAAGATTCCATACTTTGTGATTCCATTTCTATAACATTCTGAAAATGACAGAATTATAGTTGGAGAACAGCTAAGAAAAGATAGGGAAGGAGAGGGAGTGTGTAATTATAAAGTGGCAGCATGGGGAGTTCCTTTATTGTGACAGAACCCTTCTGTCTATTGATTGTTGTGAGGATTATATCCATCTGTACATGTGATAAAATGTAATAGAATTAGACACAAACACACACTAAAAATCAGTCTGTGCAAAAACTGCTAAAATCTGAATAAAAGCTATAGTCTAGATAATTGTATTGAGCCAATTACTTTCCTGGTTTTGATATGCACTTTAATTATATAAGATTCCACTGTTAAGGGAAACTGGGAAAGGGGACACAGGACCTCTCTGCTAATTTTGCTACTTCTTGTCAGCCCATAATAATTAAGAAATAAAAAGTTAAAAAGAGAAAAAAACCTAGAGTTGGCTAGTTAAAGCTATCCTCTAATGTCGCACTCATATAGCCTTTGTTTTCTAAAGATTATTTGCCCAAGCGTGACTTTTCAGAGTGTAAATCTTGTTGTAAGTGTCACTGAATGGCTCTTGATTTTTAGGAGCTACCAGACTGAAGAAATGCAAAATCAAATACTTGGGCAAATTATTAGCCCTAAAATAAAGTTTCTTAACCTGGAGCCTATGGACCAGGTTTTTCAAGTCTGATAATGACCTCTTTGATATTTTAGAACGGTGTTTTGGGGTTTATTTAGAAGCTATATGCACACATGAGAAAATATTTGTCAAGTACTGATAATTAAAATTTAAAATGAAAGTCTCCCAGTCCCAGAACTCTAGTCTTTCTATCCAAATGTAATTTCACATTTGACACTCTTTGTGTAGTGTCCCAGGGAGAAAAAAAAAACCCCACAAATGGTAGCATACTATATCCACAGTCCCTCGCTTTTTACAGTTAAAAATACATCATTAATATCATTCCATATCAGCACAGCTCTACCTCTTGCTTTTAAATAGCATACTGTTCTTTTTTTAAGTTTTTATTTAAATTCCAATTAGTTAACATATAGTGTAATATAAGTTTTAGGTGTACAGTATAGTAATTCAACACTTCCATACAACACTCTGTGCTCCTCACAAGTACACTCCTTAATCCCCATCACCTATTTAACCCATGACCCACCCACCTCCCCTCTAGTAACCATCAGTTCATCCTCTATAGTTCAGAGTCTGTTTCTTGGTTTGCCTCTCTCTTTTTTCCCCTTTGCTCATTTGTTTTGTTTCTTAAATTCCACATATGTGTAAGATCATATGGTATTTGTCTTTCTCTGACTTATTTTGCTTAGCATAATACTCTCTAGCTCCATCCATGTCATTGCAAATGGCAAGATTTCATCCTTTCTTATGGCTGAGTAATATTCATAAATATATTTTTTGTTTGTTTTGTTTTGTTTTCTTGGTTGACCCACTCATTGTTTATTAGCATGTTGTTATTTAACCTGCATGTGTTTGTGTGCTTTCCAGGGTTTTTTTTTCTTGTTGATTTCCTAGTGTTGTTGTCAGAAAAGATTCATGGTATAACCTCAATCTTTTTGAATTTGTTGAGGCTTGTTTTGTGGCCTAATATGTGATCTAATCTGGAGAATGTTCCATGTATACTTGAAAAGAATGTATATTCTGCTGTTTTAGGATGGAATGTTCTGACCAGTTCATCTGGTCCAATGTGTCATTCAAATCCATTATGTCCTTGTTGATTTTCTGGTTGGATGATTTAAGTGATTTAAGTTGATTTTCTGGTTGGATGAGGTAAGTGGAGTGTTAAAGGCCCTTACTATTATTGTATTAGTATCGATTATTTCCTTTATATTTGCTATTAACTGCCTTATGTTTTTGGTGTTCTCATGTTGGATGCATAACTATTTACAATTATTATATCTTCTTGTTGGATTGTACCATTGTTGCATCCACACGACTCCTGAAACAGAATGCTACGGGCACCAGTGACAGTCACAACAAAATTTATTGCAATGAGAGGCAAGGCCAACCGATCGGGACCGACACTCTTGACCAGAGTGCAGTCTCGAACAGCTGGGGTACAGAGTTTTTATAGCCGACCACATTGTCTTATCATCACCTGGGGACAGAACAAAGAAATAGTTCCCAGATGGGGGTGGAAACAGTTCAGACATGCCCTTGCCCCAATCCAATCAAACACTAAACCAGTTGATTTTCCTTAAACTTTTGTTCCTTTGATTGATAAGACAAGGCTGTTATCTCTTAATCTACAGTGTTAAAACAAAGCTGTTATTTCTTAAGGCTACAAGTTAGCCCTACACTACAATTTAACCCTTACATTATGAGTGCTTTATCTTTGATATGTTCTTTTTTTTATCTCTTTGTCAAGAGTCTCACTGATGTCCTCCACCCTTCTCTGGAGAAATTTTATGATCATTACTTTAAATTCTCTGTCAGACATATTACTTATTTCTGTTTTGCTTAGATCTTCTGTTGTAATTTTGTCCTGTTCTTTCATTTGGAACATATTCCTCTGTCTCCTTATTTTGTCTACCTTTCTGTGTCTGTTTCCATGTGTTAGGAAGGTCAGCTACATTTTCCACCCTTGAAAGTAGTGGACTTATGAAGGAGAGGTCCTGTAGTGCCCTGCAGTGCAGTGTTCCCCATTCCCCAGGACCTGGTGCTTCAAGTGTGTCTCCCATGTGTGTTGCTTTCATCTTGATGTTGTTATGTGAGTTGCTTTTTCTTTCAGTCCAGCTGTCTGCACTGACTCTGTTGTGGGCTATTCTTGCTCTCTGTGGTGTTAGGGAGACCCAGGCAGTCTGGCTCTGATGGGGTATGACCACAGGAGGGCTCAGGGGCAGGGTGGCAGTGTTAGCAATATTTCTGCTGAACCACTCGTTCTAGGCCAGATTTCCTGAAACAGGGTGGCCAGAGGTGCAGCATATGTGCATGAGGTGGCTGGGTAGGGGACATGCACAGTGTTACCAAAATTTGGGCTGATCCCAGGGACAAGGCCATCATGCTTAGAGTGGGCGAGTCCTCAGGAAAATGCATGGACAGGGTACACTGCTAGCAGGTTAGGTAGCAAGTGTCTGTGTAGCACTGCCTCCTGCGGGTGGCTCTGTTTTTATGCTGAGATGCAGGGGAGGAAAATGGCACCTGCCAGCTCCACTGTTCCTGGAGAAGTTCCCCAACATGCTCCAAAATCATTATAAACAGATCTTCTTCCTTCTAGTCCCATTGTTATGCAAAGTGTTGCTTCTGTGTTGCCTCAGGCTGCTGTCTCTTTCAGGGAAGGGAACCGGCTATCACTTGCTATCCAGGCTTGGGCAGTGCTGACTCAGCTGACTTTTAAAGCTCTAGGGTCCAAGTTCTGCTAAGTTATACAAACTCACAGATTTAGCCCCTCTGGTTTTCAAAGACAGACATTATTGAGACTTGTCTTCCCCTTGTGAGCTCCCTGGTGGGAGGGCCTGTTTCTCATAGCCTCTGTGCCTAAAGCTCTCTCCCTCCTGAGGGCTGCTCCTGACCATACTTCTGTCCTTTCTAAGCTCTCAGATATGGCTTATTCTCTTCACATAGTTGTGGAGATTGTTCTGCCAGTCTTCAGCTCACTCTCTGGTTTGTTTAGACAGATGTGAGTGATATCTAGTTGTAAACATGGGACAGGGTGAGCTTAGGGTCTTCCTACTCTACCATTCTTCCAAGCTCCTCCCTTATTTTTAGTTTACTTCTATTGTTATATTTGAAATGAATTTCTTGTAAACATCAAATAGTCTTAAATGACAAAAGAGAAAGTCTCAAGCAAAGAGATCAAAATATAAAGAAAAGCCAAATGGAAATTTTAGGACTGAAAAATATAATAACCAAAAAATTTTAAGCACACCATAATGACAGAATGGGGACAATAAAGGGAAGAATCAAGGGGCGCCTGGGTGGCGCAGTCGGTTAAGCGTCCGACTTCAGCCAGGTCATGATCTCGCGGTCCGTGAGTTCCAGCCTCGCGTCAGGCTCTGGGCTGATGGCTCAGAGCCTGGAGCCTGTTTCCGATTCTGTGTCTCCCTCTCTCTCTGCCCCTCCCCCGTTCATGCTCTGTCTCTCTCTGTCCCAAAAATAAATAAACGTTGAAAAAAAATTTAAAAAAAAGGGAAGAATCAGTGACTAGACCAATAAAAATCATCCAGTAAAACCAACAGAATTAAGACATATTTTTAAAAAAATGAACAGGGCCTAGAAACATGTGGAACAATAATAGAATATACAACATTCATATCACCAGAGTCCCAGAAGGAGAAGCTAAAGATGAAGCTGAAAATATTAGAAGAAATAATGGCTGAGTTTTTTCCCCAATTTAGTCAAAAGACATAGCATACAGGGGCACCTGGGTGACTCAGTGGGTTAAGCGTCTGACTTGGGCTAAGGTTGTGATCTCATGGTTTCTGAGTTCAAGCCCCTCATTGGGCTCTGTGCTGACAGCTCAGAACCTGGAGCCTGCTTTGGATTCTGTGTCTCCCTCTCTCTGCCCCTCCCCCCCTCTCAAAAATAAATAAATATATTTTTAAAAAAGACATAGCATACGGATTCAAGAAGCTGAGAGAAAACCAAACAAGATAAACCCAAAGAAATCCATGCCAAGACACTTCATAATAAAACTTCTGAAAACTAAGACCAAAAAAAATCTTAAGAAACAATTTTATACAAAATCATAGATCCAAATGATAGTGGAATTCTCAAGCCATGGAGGCCAAAAGGAAGTGGCACATTTTTTAAGTGTTGGAAAAAAAAAGGCTGGGTCAATACAGAATTCATGATCTATCAAAAATATCTTTCAGGAAGGCACTTGTAGTGATGAGCACTGAGTATTGTATGTAAGTGATGGATCATGAAATTTAACACCTGAAACTAATGTTACACAATATGTTAACTAACTGGAATCTAAATAAAAACTTGAAAACAAAATCCTTCAGGAATGAAGAGAAAATAAAGACATTTTCAAATAAGGAAAATTAACAAAATTTGTCACTAGTGGTACTGTCTTAAAAGAATGACCAAAGGAATTTTTCATACAGAAAGGAAACGGCAATGAAAGGAAAACTTGGGACATCAAGAATGAAGAAAGACCAACTGAACAGGTAAATATAATAGATTACATATGAACAGGTAAATATAATAGATTACATATCTCCTTCTAAGTCTTAAAAATTGTTTAGAAATGTTTTTATGTTTAAAAAAATTGCTATATTATTGAAAACAAAACTACATTGTCTGATGTGGCTCACAATGCATGTAAAGGAAGTATTTAGGATAAGTTAATTATAATGTGAGAACATAGGGACACCTGGGTGTCTCAGTCGGTTAAGCGTCCAAATTTGGCTCAGGTCATGATCTCCCTGCTCATGAGTTTGAGCCCCACGTGGGGCTCTGTGCTGACAGCTTAGAGCCTGGAGCCTACTTTGGATTCTGTGTGTGTCTCTCTCTCTGTCCCTCCCCTGCTCTCTCTCTCTCTCTCTCTCCCTCAAAAAGAAATAAACATTAAAACAATTTTAAAAATGTGGGAGCATAATAGGACCAAAATGGACCTATATTTCACATGAAGTAGTAAAATGTCAATACGAGGAAGATGTGATAAATTACATGTATATACTACGATTCCTAGAACAAGTAAAAGCAAACAAAAAACAAAACAAAAAACCTGTACAAAGATGCCATTTACATCTGGCATTACAATTTTCCCTCCAATTTCAGATAACCTTCTTTTGACCATTTCACAATAACTCACAAACTGCAACATTTCAACACTTGCTTCACACTTTTTTGCCTTTCCTAGATTGTCAATCTTTCCTGAATAGAATATAAGCTCTAGAGGGCATAAAACTTGTCTGTTTTGCCTATTACTGTGTCTCCAGAATGTAGAACAACGGCCTGGCACATAGTAGCTGCCTTGCCACATAGCAGCTGACAAATATTAATTGAATGAAGAATGAATGAATGAACTTTGGCAAAAAAGATAAATACTGAAAAGGGAAATCTAAGACTAACATTATTTGTAAACAATATGATTGTTTACATAAAAATCCAAAACAATCAACTGAGAAACCATTAGAGCCAATAAAAATAATTAAGCAAAGTGAAAAAATACAAGAGCAACATACACAAAGCAATAATGTTTTTATATGCCAGCAATAATCTACTAGAAAATGTAATAAAGGAAAGATCCCAGGCACAATAACTCCCAGAACTATCAATTGCCTAGGGGAAAAAAACTAACAATATGTGTACAAAATCTAGATAAAGAAAAATATAAAACTTTACTGATGGGCATAAAAGAATATATGAATGAGGTGAGAGAAATATTACCTTTCAGTATGGTAAAATCAATATTGTAAAGATGTCAGCTACTTTAAAAAGTTTATAAATTTAATCCCAATCAAAATCCTAATGATATTTTTTGCAGAATTCAATATATTGATTCTAAAAAATTTCTTGGGATGAATATTTATTTGGAGAAAAAAATAATTAAAAATCCCTTGGAAGAGAAAATGTAGGAGAAGAGCTGAGACAATTTTTTTGTGCAAATGCACAGCCTTACAGACCACCAGGAATCTGTGAAAGCCTACTATGCCTGTCTTGTTCCTCAGATCCCCCTGTTACATTTCCAGTTGTTCTGCCAATCTGTTGCTTTCTCTAGCCTGTCCAGAGACCTCAGATTACTTGAGATATTTGCCGAATTCCCTTAGCTTTACCCAAGACTCCACATTTCTTCTTAAATAAATGCTTCGCAATTTGTTGTATGCTTTTGGTCACCTTTCTAGCTCCCTAAGGGAACTGGCAGGAGATTTGCCCTACCAGATAATCAAAATGTACCACAGAGGTGTAGTAATTAAAATGATGTGATAATGAAACAAAAATTGACAAGTAGATCAATAGATCAGAATAGGGAGTCCAAAATAGATGCAAAGATATATGGGAATTCATCTTTTTACAGGGGAGAAGGGATGAAGTACTCAATAAATGGTATTAGGAAAACTGGTTATCCATGTAGGTCAAATAAAATTATAACTTTACATCACAACTTTTAGAAGTGTAAACTTCAGATAGATTAATGGCCTGAACATAAAATATAAAATTATAAAAGGAAATATAGGCGAGTGTTTTAAACCTTAAGGTAGGGTAGGCATAAAACAGAAAGATACAGGTAAATAAATTTGACTGCATCGAAAGCATAAAACATCTCTAAGACAAAAACATGAAAACAAAAGTACTTCATAATGGCTAAGGACTATCAGATTACCTAATGTTTGTCATTTTGTGAATTGAATATTAAAATGATTTTGACAAATTTTGTTTTGTTGTGTGCTTTTGGGCAATGAAGAAACAATCTTTGCCTTATGTTTTAAGACAGCAAATCCTCTTTATTTTGGGTCTATTTGAAAATTACACTATTTTTATGGATAAAGAATTTTTCACAACAATTAATAAACAATTGTAGAGACTTTCAGAATAGCTGGGCAAAGAGCTTGGAAAACACTCTCCCTACAAAAAACAATGATAAAACTTAGATTATCAAAAACAACCCCTTAGGGACTCTAGAAAGGTGACCAAAGGCATACAACAAATTGTGAAGCATTTATTTAAGAAAAAATGTGGAGTCTTGGGTAAAGCTAAGGGAATTCGGCAAATATCTCAAGTAATCTGAGGTCTCTGGACAGGTTGGAGAAAGCAACAGATTGGCAGAACCAGAAATGTAACAGGGGTATCTGAGGAACGAGACAGGCATAGCAGGCTTTCACAGATTCCTGGTGGTCTGTAAGGCTGTGTATTTGCACAAAGCTGCATATGTGCTCTGAAGAGACTAGACAGAGCCCTATCTATTTATGCCAGGATGAATAAAAAGTCTTGCATACAAAGAAAACAAAAGCTTGGACAGACTAGTAAACTGCCTGAACATCGAATGTGTTCCTCAAACCACACCAGATTGATTGACAAAGGGTGGCAGTCTTAGTGGCTAAAAGTGTTTAAGCACAATTTCTGATCAATTATATATAGGCTGACCATTAAGCTATGCTCACTCAGTGGCAGCCTCTATGAAGTCAGGCTTAAAAATAAAAATGAGAATTAAAACAAACAAACAAAACCTCAACAGGCATCAGCAGCTACACACTGCAGGAGAGACAGACTCTACAAAATGAATCCAAGTAAGTCACTAAATAAATGAACAAACAAATAGCAATGACAGCAGCTGCGGGGGTGGGAATCAGAATTCAGATGCAATACAACATATTATCTAAAATATCCAGTTTTCAGGGCACCTGGGTGGCTCAGTCGGTTGAGCATCTGACTTCGGCTCAGGTCATGATCTCACAGTTTGTGGGTTCGAGCCCTGTGTCGGGCTCTGTGTGGATAGCACAGAGCTGGAACCTGCTTCGGATTCTCTCTCTCTCTCTCTGTTCCTCCCCCACTTACACTCTGTCTCTGTCTCTCTCAAAAATAAACATTAAAAAATTAAAAATAAAATAAAATATCCAGTTTTCAAGGCTCCTAGGTGGCTCAGTCAGTTGAGAGTCTGACTCTTGATTTTGGCTCAGGTCATGATCCCAGGTTTGTAGGGTCGAGCACTGCATTGGGCTCCATGCTGAGCATGGAGCCTGATTAAAATTCTCTCTCTCCTCTCTAAAATAAAAAATAAATACAAAAAGTAAAATAGAATATCCAGTTTTCAACAAAACTTATGAGACTTGCAAAGAAATGGGAAAATGTTAACCACACAGGGTAAAAAGCAAGCAATAGGAATTGCTTTGAGGGAGCCCAGATGTTGACTTAGCAGACAAAAACTTCAAAACAACTATTCTGTCTGTCTATCTATCTATCTATCTATTATTTTAATTCCAGCATAGATAACAGAGTGGTATATTAGTTGCAGGTGTACAATATAGTGATGCAGCAATTCCATATATTACTCAGTGTTTATCAAAATAAGTACTCCTAATCCTCTTCCTTATTTCACCCATCACTCCACCTACCCCACCTGCTCTGGTAGCCATCTGTTCATCTCTATAGTTAAGAGTCTGGTTTGGGGTGTCTGATTTATTTTCCTTTGTTCATTTGTTTCCTAAATTCCACATATGAGTGAAATCATATGGCATTTGTCTACCTCTGACTGGTTTATTTTTCTTAGCATTATAATCTCTAGCTCCATCCATGTTGTTGTAAATGGCAAGATTTCATTCTTTTTTATGGTTGAATTATATATATATGTATATATATATATATATATATATATTCACATCTTCTTTTTCCATTCATCTATCAATGGACACTTGGGCCACTTCCATAAATTGGCTATTGTAAATAATGCTGCTATAAACATAGGGGTGCATGTATCCCTTTCAATTAGCGTTCTTGTGTTCTTGTATTCTTTGGGTAAATACTCAGTAGTGCAATTGCTGGATAGTAGGGTAGTTTTATTTTTAACTTTTTGAGGAACCTCCATATTGTTTTCTACAGTGGCCACACCAGTTTGCATTCCCACCAACAGTGCATGAGAGTTCCTTCCCCCCACATCCTCACCAACACTTGTTCTTTCTTAAGTTTTTATTTTAGCCATTTTGACAGGTGTGAGGTGATATCTCATTGTAGTTTTGATTTGCATTTTCCTGATGATGAGTCATGTTGAGCACCTTTACATGTGTCTGTTGGCCATCTGGATGTCTTCTTTGGAGGAAATTTCTGTTTATGTCCTCATCCATTTTTAATCAGATTCTTTCTTTTGATGTGTGTTGGGTTTTATCAGTCCTTTATATATTTTGGATATTATTTTGATGTAGTCCCAATAGTTTATTCTAGCTTTTGTTTCCCTTGCCTCAGGAAACCTATTTAGAAAGATATTGTTATGACTGATGTCAGAGAAATTAATGCCTATGCTCCCTTCTAGTATTTTTATGGCTTCACTTCTTACATTTAGGTTTTTAATCCATTTTGAGTTTATTTCTGTGTATGGAGAAAAGAAATGGTCCACTTTCATTGTTTTCCATGTAGCTGTATAGTTTTCCCAACACCTTTGGAAGAAGAGACTGTCTTTTTCCCATTGGATATTCTTTCCTGCTTTGTCAAAGATTTATTGACCACATAACTGTGGGCTCATTTCTGGGTTTTCTATTTTGTTCAGTTGATCTCTGTGTCTTTTTTTTTTATGCCAATACCATACGGTTTTGATTACTGTAGCTTTGTAATATAATCTGAAGTCCAGAATTGTGATACCTCCAGGTTTTCTTTCTTTAGTATTTTATTATTTTTAAAAGTTTTTTAATGTATTTATTTGTTTTTTAAATTAAGTTTTTATTTAAATTCCAGTTAGTTAACATAGAGTGTAATAATAGCATCAGGTGTAGAATGTGTGATTCTACACTTACATACAATACCTGGTGCTCATCACAATAAATGCCCTCCTTTATACCCATCCACTATTTAACCCATCTCCCCCACTTCCCCTCTGGTAACCGTCAGTTTGTTCTCTATACTTAAGAGTCTGTTCCTTGGTTTGCCTCTCTTTTTTCCCCACTATGTTCATTTGTTTTGTTTCTTAAATTCCACATATGAGTAAAACCAGATGGTATTTTTCTTTCTCTGTCTGACCTATTTCACTTAGCATAATATCTTCTTAGCTCCATCCATGTCATGCAAATGGCAATATTTCATTCTTTTTATGGCTGAGTAATATTCCATTGTGTATATATATATATATACATACATACATATATATATATATGTATGTATATATATATCACTACTTCTTTATCCATTCATCAGTTGATGGACATTTGTAGTCTTTCCATAATTTGGGTATTGTTGATAATGCTGCTGTAAACATTGGGGCACATGTATCCCTTTGAATTTGTATTTTTGCATCTTCCAGGTAAATGCCTAGTAGGCAATTGCTGGATCATAGTGTAGGTTAATTTTAATTTTGTGAGGAACCTCCACAGTGTTTTCCAGAGTGGCTGCACTAGTTTGCATTGCTACTAACAATGTAAGAGTGTTTCCCTTTCTTTGCATCCTTGCTGACACCTGTTATTTACTGTGTTGTTAATTTTAGACATTCTGATTGGTGTGAGGTGGTAAATCATTGTAGCTTTGATTTGTATTTCTCTGATGCTCGGTGATGTTGAGCATCTTTTCATGTGTCTATTGGCCATCTGTATGTCTTCTTTGGAAAAATGTCTATTATGTCTTTTGCCCATTTTTTTAGCTATATTAATTGTTTTTCAGGTGTTGAGGATTATTTGATTTTTGGGTGTTGAGTTCTTTATATATTTTGTACACTAACCCTTTATCAGATATGTCATTTGGAAATTTATCTTCTCCCATTACATAGGTTGCCTTTCAGTTTTGTTGATTGTTTCTTTCAGTGTGCAGAAGCTTTTTATTTTGATGTAGTTCCAATAGTTTACTTTTGCTTTTGTTTCCCTTGCCTCAGGAGACATATATAGTAAGAAGTTGCTCTCCCTGATGTCAAAGAGGTAGGATGTTAGCTTCGGATTTTTCATATAAGACCTTTATTATGTTAAGGCATGTTCCCTGTAAACCTGCTTTGTTGAGTGTTTTTATCATGAATGGATGTTGTACTTTGTCACATGCTTTTTCTGCATATTTAAATGATCATATGGTTTTTATACTTTTTTATTGATATGATGTATCACTTTGATTGATTTGCAAATATTGAACTACCCTTGCATCCCAAGAATAAATCCCACTTGATCATGGTGAATGATTTTTTAAATGAGTTGTTGGATTCTGTTTACTAACATTTTGTTGGGAATTTTTACATCTATGTTTCAGAGATTATTACCTGTAGTCCTCTTTTTTTTCCAGTGTGTTTATCTGGTTTTGGTATTAGTATGATGCTGGCTTCATAGAATGAGTTAGGAAGTTTTCCATCCTCTTCTATTTTTTGGGAAATGTTAACAAGAATAGGTATTATATCTTCTTTTAATGCTTGGTAGAATTCACTTGTGAAGCCTTTTGGTCCTGGACTTTTGTTTCTTGGGTGTTTTTTGATTACTGATTCAATTTCATTGGTGGTAATCTGTCTGTTCAAATTTTCTATTTCTTCCTGCTTCAGTTTTGGTAGGTTCCATGTTTCTAGGAATGTATCCATTTCTTCTAGGTTGTCCAATTTGTTGGCGTATAATTTTCGCTAATATTCTCTTACAATCATTTGTATTTCTGTGTTGTCAGTGGTTATTTCTCCTCTTTAATTTCTGATTTTGTTTATTTGAGTCCTCTCTCTTTTTTATAAGTCTGGCTAGAGATTTATCAATTTTGTTGATCTTTTCAAAGAACCAGCTCCTGGTTTCATTGATCTGTTATATTGTTTTTATAGTTTCTATACCTTTTATTTCTGCTCTAATATTTAGTATTTTCTTTCTTCTGCTGGTTTGGGGTTTTGTTGGTTCTTCTTCAAAGCAGCTATTTTAAAGATGTTCAAGGAGCTAGTAGAAACCATATTTAAAGAATTGCAGAAAAGTATGATGACAATGTATCATCAAATAGAGAATATCAATGAACAGGTAGAAATTATATACATATATGTGTACGAACCAATGGAAATTCTGGAGTTGAAAAGTATAAAATTTGAAATGGAAAATTCACTAGAGGGCCTCAAGGGTAGATGTGAGCTATCAGAAAAAAGCATCAATGAATTTGAAGATAGACTGATAGAGATTATGCAGTCTGAAGAACAAAGAAGATAACCCCCCAATATTCCCACTTCTGATGCAAACCTCTTTTATAGTCCTCTTTCCTTGAATACAAGCAGAACATGTGAACACGATAGGATATTACTCATATAATTAGGTTAGTCTATATGGCAAAGAATGAGAATTTTGCCACTGTAATTAAGGTCCCTATTAAGTTGATGTTGTATTAATAAAAATGGAGTTTGTCTTGGGTTGGCCTGGTCTGATTAGATGAGTTATAAAAAAGATAATCCACTGTTGGCCTTGAAGAAGTAAGCTGCTATTTTTGTGAGAGGGCCTGTGGAGGGGGCCACATGGCAAGAGAGCCTATTAAAGATGGCTCCTAAGAACTGAGAATAGTTCCTGACAGACAGCTAGCAAGAAAACAGGAACATCAGCCTTACAATGGTGAGGAAGTATATTCTGCCAACAACCAGTGTCCTTGGAAGAAGATCCTGAACCTTAGATGAGATCATAGCTCCAACCCATGCATTGATTTCAGCTTGGTGGGACCCTGAGCAGAGACCCAGTTAACCTGTACTCAGAATCTTGACCCACAGAAATCATGACACAGTATATAGGTGTTGTTTTGACCTGCTAAGTTTGTGGAAATTTGTTATAAAGGAATAGAAAATATAGCCTTGAACTTAGTTCTTTCTTATACTTGGTCCACACACTTGACCACTGCACTATACAGCAAAGTTCAGAACTAGCTATTCATGTGCCATGAAGGCCTATAGACATGCTTTTTGTTTGTTTGGCTCAGAAAGTATTTTAAAATATTTTCTAAAATTAGTTGCCAATGTTTAAGAATCAGAAGATTTCACATATAAGTTCACATTTCTGCCTTCCCTTGAAACGTTGGAAGACATGACATTATTGGGCCCATATTGCCACCTAGCAAGAACTAGTTTGGAGGTGAAGAGCTCTTGCCTTGTTAAGGCAGGGCCTGAACCCGGAAGCTCAGCACAGGAGAGCTCTACCTAATTGGCATCATTCATTTAGGTAACCCACGTGGCCCCAAGTAGGTATTTGAGTATGTTAAGTCCTGATATACTACTTCAGAGTTGATAACTGATTCTCTCAGTTTTGTTTCTAGTTTAGTCACTTTTTCCATTTGCGCTCTATCTGAAACAGCGCTACAAGAGTTTGGATTATGAATTCTTTAGGAATGAATGCCCAGATCAATACTATGTACATTTTATGGATTAAATTAAGTTTGGTAGAGACTGGGAAACTCATCTTTTCATCAAACTTCTTAGTGTAAGATTTCAATTAAAAAAATACATTCTTTTGGCCTTTTGGGGAATATAGTGTAAAATAAAGCAGTATATTTTGTTTTGTTTTTCTTGTCTACTGTGGGGCATGGGAGGGAAAAAAAAGTTCAGGGCCAGTAGGTAGAAAAGAAGGCTCCATTAAGATAGTGACATACAGCGAATAAATGTTTAAGTTTTTGAGATTGTTGTAAATTAACACAAAATATAAAGCACATTTTGGATGATGGCATAAATCATGCCAATTGTGGCAACTCATGATTTTATTTTTGTTTTATTTAGATTTCTATTAAAAATTTTTTTCTGGATTCTTTTTTAAAAATTTTATTTTTAATTTTTTTTTAAATTTACATCCAAATTAGTTAGCATATAGTGAAACAATGATTTCAGGAGTAGATTCCTTAATACCCCTTACCCATTTAGCCCATTCTTCCTCCCACAACCTCTCCAGCAACCCTCAGTTTGTTCTCCATATTTATGAGTCTCTTCTGTTTTGTCTCCTCCCTGTTTTTATATTATTTTTGTTTCCCTCCCCTTATGTTCATCTGTTTTAAATTTTTTTTTCAACGTTTATTTTTGGGACAGAGAGAGACAGAGCTTGAACGGGGGAGGGGCAGAGAGAGAGGGAGACACAGAATCGGAAACAGGCTCCAGGCTCTGAGCCATCAGCCCAGAGCCCGACGCGGGGCTCGAACTCCCGGACCGCGAGATCGTGACCTGGCTGAAGTCGGACGCTTAACCGACTGGGCCACCCAGGTGCCCCTGTTCATCTGTTTTAATACAGGGGTGCTTGGGTGGCTCAGTTTGTTAAGTGTCTGACTTTGGCTCAGGTCTTGATCTCACAGTTCATGGGTTTGAGCCCCACGTTGGGCTCTGCGCTGTCAGTGCAGAGCCTGCTTCAGATCCTCTATCTCTGTCTCTGCCCCTCCCCTGCTCACATGCTGTCTTTCTCAAAAATAAATAAACATTAAAAAATTAATACAAATGTTTTGCATTAAGTTTAACACATGATCTCTGGACCTAGTTGTAAGTAAGTTTTTCAGGAAAAAAAACATGTAAGTGATACAAAATATTTGTATGTGTATATAAAAACCATAGTTAAATTAGAATGGAATTCTATATATGTATTCTAAAACAAGTTTTAGAACTTTTTTTGAATTTTAGAATTTATAAAATGTTGAAAATATTTTACTGCTTATATTAAATGCTTTACTGTGCTAGAAGTGATTCCTATAAATCAATAATAAAATACCAATATCCTAATGAAAAAAATGAACAGAAAATATGAATAAGAAATTCACGAAGTAGGAAATAAAAAAATAACCAAAGGGGATATGAAAACATGTTCAGTTTTAATAGTGATTAGCAAAGTCAAAATAAAAACAATGATATTCCCCGTTAGATTTTCAATAAGACTGCTAATATCAAGTACTGCTGCTAAAGAGAAGTGGATATCATACATCGCTGGTGGGTATGTAAATTGGAGCCACCCTGAAGTGCAACTTGGCAGAAACTACTAAATTTTATGAGAATGTATTTATGCATTACTTGTAGAAATAAGAACTTTTAAAATAAGGAACTTATTCTTCTCTGTTTCTTCAAACATTCCCTCTGGCCATACTGGTAGGCTCAGAAATATGATCTTAGCCCTGGTCTAAGTTAATTAACACCACACACTTGGCCAAAGTGATTGATTCAGGAATGGGGGTAGGACATGAACTGGTCCAAAATAGAACTTCTGCTAGGGATCCTGGGTGGGATACAAACTCTCTCTTCTAGCCACGAAGAAAACACAGATTTGGGAGCTGCTAACAGCTAACTTAGGACTATTAGGGAACAGCCTGCTTGAGAATGGGGCCAATGTTAAGGAAGAACTGACTTACCTAAGCTTATCTGAAACCAGCTCTATGCCTCTTCCCATGAGCCATAGTTTCCTATTTTGTTTAAGCCAGTTTGAGTTTTGGTTACTTGTAATTGGAAGTATCTTGACTGATACAGTAATCCTTGACCAATTTCAGCTATGAGGGTCTGTGACAGACCCTGTGGATTGATTCACTCAACATCCATTTCAACCCCCTCATCATGCACTTTCCTGTATTTCAGAGGCTTGGAAGCTCAAAACTTTATTTCTCACACTTCCTAGCAGCTGGGGATATGACTTCTGGATATGACTTTTGTGGATCTGCTAATCAGAACTAGCTCAAGACTTGAATTTGGATGTGAGTTAAGTGGGGAGATAGGCAGGACTCCAGGTCAAACATTTACTGGTGCAGATCATAGCAGAGATGGTGCAATCTGGGAACAAGCTGCTATGGTGGTGGCTCCCCAGTTTGACAGGCATCTTCCTGATCATAGCAGGAGTAATAGCCACATAGATGACTCAGTTCTGTGGTGTGCATTTGTGAGCATTCCTGGATGCTCTACCTAGATTCTTTTTCTTCACCCCACCAATGATTCTATAAGCCATCACTTATAAAAAAATCTTTTTCTGTTGAAATTCGCTAGAAGGGATTCTGTTCTTTGAAAACAAACTCTAATCATATAGGACCCAGGGTTGTGAGAGTTGGTCTATGTAGCAGAAATAAACCAAAAAGCTAAAAAAAAAAGTGTGTGTATTTCTAGGTATTTGGTGTTATCTCTACTTGGGATTTTTTATATCCTGTCTGAGGAAGTCCTAACTGGTCTAGCATCTTAGGAATAACCTCTGTATAGTTCCAATATCCCCCTCCCTTTTCTTGTACTTTTCTTTCAACCTCCACCCTCAATGGTATAACAGGCTCCTTGGTTGAGGAACATCCATCATAGTTATCAGCAAAGATAATTATAGAGGAAGAGGGACCCAAGAGGATGCCTCTGGAATCTGAATCTTCTCAAACATTGATCAGACTCAACAAATGTCAGCTCTGCTTGGCTAGAAAAGATGATGCTAAACAGTTATTTACAGGAAGCATCAGTGTAGAAGATTTAGTAAGTGACTCACACAGACCAATTTTCCCTGCCAGAAACTCAGCATTTGATTATGCTTTCAATTTAGATTTTGTTTCTTTGTACTCCAGGTCAGAACACACAGTGGGCAGTCAATACAACATATCTTAGATAAGTGAATTTTATACCAGCTCTACATTCTAGGTTGGTGGGGCTGCTCAAAACATATGATTTAAGTCGGACAGAGCCAGCCCATGGATTTAGCCAATATAGTTAGTCTTATAAGGCAGTTGCAAGAACAAGGCCATGAAGGAGGGATGATTTTGATAGCCCCAATAAAAGCCCATCATTCATTCAACAAATGTTTACAAAATGTCAACCACAAAGTACTGATGATGCAGAAATGCACAAGGCACTATTCTTTTCACAAGGAGTTCAATCCAATGTTGGGAGACACACAGTGAACACATAATTCCAATTCATTGTGATAAGGACTGAGAGTCACAAAGTGCAGTGGAAAAGAACCATTAACTCTACCTGAAGGAGGGATAAAAGTCAAAAGACATGGGTTTGAGCCAGAAGGCCTGCCAATCTAGTAATGTGATGTCATTCACCTAGGGCAATAATGGGTTATCCACATAAACAGGTGCCTAGGACAACAGCAAAGCACAGGCATCACAAAAATTGAAATCAATTTTACATTGTATATAAAACATAGAAAAACCAGAAATTGTTTATATTTTATTCCACTTATTTAATGATTTAGTATCATTTTACTTTGAATTATATATACGATGGGAAGTGAGGGGCCTAACTTTTCCTAAAATGTATGTACTAGGGCACCTGGATGGCTCAGTTGGTTAAGCATCTGACTCTTGATTTCAGCTCAGGTCATGATCTCACATGCTCCATGCTGGGCATGGAGTCTGCTTAAGATTCTCTCTTCTTCTCTCTCTGCCCCTTCCCCACTCATGCATTCTCTCTCTCTCCCTCAAAAAAAATAAATTAAATAAATGTATCATAAAAACTAATAGATGCATATAAAAATCCATAAAACATACGTGTATAGCTAAAAGTCATTATAAAGTAAACATTATGGGACCACCACTCAGACAGGGAATAGAACATTGCCAGCAACATACCAGGAATACCACTTGGGATAGCCAACTGCCTGGTCTGCCTTGGAGTGTTCCATTTTTAGCACTGAAAATCCTGAATTCCAGAAAACCCCTCCCTCGATGTAAAAAGTCTCAGTTTTCAGTGATGGGTGCAGAAGATTGGAGGGGGAGAGTACAAAATCCATATGGTAATCCCCCCCAAATAGGAGATGAAAACAACACAGTTTTTAGTGTGAGATGGATATATAATGGTGCAGATTATCTGCCTTCTGTAGTTGTGGCTGTTTTTTTCTCCTGACTGCTGATCTGGACAAGCATGATTTTTGGTTCACAGTAATGGATCATTCATTGTTGTATCACTTGGAATGATGCCACTTGATTATGTAATTTAAGTGTGTTGTAATTGTGAGCATCAACAGTCTTTGACTTTGCCTGTGTATCTATTGTGATTTGTATCGAAATAGCGTTGGTTTTACTTTTAACATCATGAATATTGCCACCATATAGCTCAATCTGCTTGGGCTACCATAACAAAATACTACAGACTGAATGGCTTAAACAACAGAAATTTATTTTCTCACAGTTCTGGAGGCTGGAAAGTTGTAAGCATGTTTGGTCTTATCTGAGGGTTTTCTCCTTGGCTTGTAAATGGCAGCCTTCTTGCTGTGTCCTCAAATGGCCTTTTCTTTGTGTGCACACATTCATGGTGTTCCCCTGGGTGTCCAAATGTCCTCTTCTTATAAGGACACAGTCATATTGGATTAGGCCCATCCTAACAGTCTCATTTTAACTTAATCACCTCTTTAAAGGCCCTATCTCCAAATACAGTCACATTCTGAGTTACTGGGAGTTAGGACTTTGACATAGGAATTTTTGAGGGACACAGGTCATCCGTAACACCATGTTTTGTGAGAATGCAGATACGGAAAATGAGAATCATTACAATACCAATGCTAGAGTCACTGAAAAAGAAGGCTGAAGTACTGTGTTATTTTAATTACAGGTGAAGACGATGTACAACTAGATTAGGAAAGTAAATAACCCAAACAGAACCTCCTGAATACCACAGAGAAAAGAATTTGTGATTGGGCATGGTAGAAAAGGATATGTGAAAACACATACAGAAACTGAATCTCATAAACCTGGAATGACACTGGCAAGTTCTTCTAAATCAATCAAAAGTCTCCTCAAAGATGCCAACACTCAGTTGAAAATAGTGGCTGCTCATTTAGCTTGGGCATACCACCCAAATGAAGATACATTACCATGTTATTCCCCTTAACTACATCAAGAAACTGACTAAAGTTATATTTCTGATTGAGTGGTTGCAACTAAAATGTCCTGTAGGTGAACAAAAGGGGGAAATTTTGATAACAGATGCTGGTCCCTTACAGCATATAGCTGATTCTGTCAGATGTTACCAATGATCATGCTTTCTACAGTATACCAGGTCATCTGTCTGATAGCGGTGCGAAAAAAAAAAATGTTCCCACTAGCTATTATGTACTTTGATTTTTATAAAATGCAGTTTTATATTGTCTTCTTGATTTCATGAATGTATTAATGAAATTACAGAAAACATGAAACATGCATATTCAGCAGACAGTACAAATGTAATTTTGAAAATTCCAGTCAGTCTATAAACTTCACACTAATGAAAAGTAACAGCTCTTACCTGTGAAATGTCCTGCACACCTTGTACACAACACTGATTAAGAGGAGTGCATTTCGGGGGCACCTGGGTGGCTCAGTCAAGCATCTGACTCTTGATTTTGGCTCAAGTCATGATCTCACGGTTCGTGAAATTGAGTCCCGTGTTGGGCTCTGTGCTGACAGCCTGGAGCCTGCCTAGGATTCCTCACGCATGTGCTCTCTCTCTCTCACACACACCCAAAATAAATAATCATTAAAAAAAGAGGTGTGTGTTTTGCTTGCCTGTAAAACTAAAGCTTTTATAATTAAAATTTTGGGTCATTTTCAATTTCTTTAAAACTTACAGATGCACAGGGGCACCTGGGTGGCTCAGTCGGTAAGCATCGGGTCAGATCATGATCTCATGGTTCGTGAGTTTGAGCCCGGCATTGGGCTCTGTGCTGACAGCTGGGAGCTGGGAGCCTGCTTCAGATTCTGTGTCTCCCTCTCTTTCTGCCCCTCCCCTGCTTGTGCGCACTCCCTCTCTCCTTCAAAAATAAATAAACCTTAATTTTTTTTTTAAACTTAAAAGCAGCAAATAATGAGATTTTTACTTCATAAGAATGGAAGTAGATCACCTCCTTAGATATGTGCCTACAAGATGCCTATCATTGTTGCTGGCCATGGAGAAAATGTTAAAATGTCACCTTGTTATAAAATCATAATTTCAAAGTACAGGACAAGAAGAATGTCCTTTCCTAACTTGTAAATACATGGAGAATGTGAATGGAGAAAAGGATTATAATGACACAGAGATGTATCTGCTGTTTCTCTGAAACTGTTTGAAGACCTTTGAAGAGGTCATATGAAGCCTAGAAAAGGATAAACTGCACCTTCACTGTTGGATGTTAAATATACATTGTAACCAAATTTTACATGGCAAAATTGCCTCATTTTTTTGAAAGAAGACTACTTCAGAACTTAAAAAAAATGTTACCAGGAAAACACAGCTACATTAAACAGGACTTTCTCCATTTCTTTTTTTGGCTGTTGGTTTTTGTTTTTCTTTAAAGACAGAGAGAGTAAGGGAGAGAGGCAGAGGGAGAGAAAAAGAGAGAATCCCAAGCAGGCTTCATGCTCAGCATGGTGCCCAATGCGGGGTTTGATTCCACACCCTGGGATCATGACCTAAGCCGAAATCAGGGAGTTGGATGCTCAACCAACTGAGCTACCCAGGTGCCCGTCCATTTCTTTTTCTCAAATTGAAGTGTAATTAACATACAATGTTATATTAATTTCAGGTGTATGATATAGTGATTCAACAATTCTATACATTACTCAGTGCTCATCATGATAAGTGTAGTCACCATCTCTCACCATATAAAATTATTACAATGTTATTGACTGCATTTCCTATGCTGTCCTTTTCATCTCCATGACTTAATTATTTTATAACTGGAAGTTTGTGCCTCTTAACTCCCTTCACCCTTTCTACTTCTTAAATGAAACTAACTTTTTTTGAATCCAACTTCAATTTCACAAGTTCAAATTACCTTGTGCTTTAGAACCATTTTTCCTGTGAGAAAGAGGTTTAATTTATGACATCTAATCTGCTTCAGAGCATTTAAAAATGATTGGCATGTTAAGACATGGATAGCTTATATATGAATTTAAAGATGGCAGAGACCCGATTGGCAAATAGCTGGTTTATCAAAACAAATGTTTCTGTTCTTATACTCTAGAAGTCTTAATTTGGTTTTGACCTAGAGTGTGACAGGTGGAGGGTGAAGTGTGTGTTGAAATTTTTCTGACTGGTAATCTCAGGAGGCAAGTTTATTCCTCTTTCTAGGGAAAGTCCTAGCTACAAGGGGAAAAACTTGGATCTGGGAATCAATATTCATAGCCTTGGCTTCTGCTACTCTTCTTCTGGGCTAACCTCTGAACTTCTGTGGATTCCGTTCTTATATATTAGTCAAAAGCATATCCTTACTTCTGTCTGAGAGTAGTAGCAAGGGCTCAGAAATGTAGAAAAATATGGGGATGCAGTAACAAGGTCACCACTCTCCACTGATCTTGACCTCTTCCTCCTGGAATAATAATTCTTCTGCTTTGAGAATAACTGGATGTTTATTCAACAAGTCTGGAGTGGGGTGAGAGATTTTTCCTCCTTAAAAATCAAAGTTCTCATTAGGCAAGGGGCCAAGTGTTTGTGTGTGTTTGTGTGTGTGGGAAGGGTGAAGTGGTTGGAGTTGGTGATTAATGAGGACCTAGTTTATTTCTTCAATGAATACTCAGGTTAAGCTAATAGGAGAGTAGGATGGTTTCCTGGGTTCTTCCCGTAGGGCAGAAATAAATTCCAACATCAGGGGAAACCCACAACTCTTTGGAACCAGGGGTCAAAACACAGATCTGGATCCATGCAGGCCCTTCCTTGCCAACAGTTCTTTCCTCCAAGCTGTTGTACTTTGACTCCATAGAAAGGGGCAAATAGAATACTTTTGATATTCTGCTGTTCAGGAATTGTTCTTTCTTCAGCTCTCTGTTGCAGACTATGAAGTAGAGAGGGGCACTGCTAAGAAATCAGGAGACTGGGCTTTTTACTCACTCCTCACCTAACCCCATCTCTTTTCCCTGCCTTGCTAAGAGATCTATCTGCAAAATAGGGCTCATAATACATACTTCACTGGGTTGTCGGGAAGATTAACTGCGAGTGTAAGTGAAGCGCCTCCACACCAGATGCCTGATGCCTGTTGGCTCTATGCAAAACAACAGTTGCCAGGCTCAGGTTCTTTTTTTTTTTTTTTTTTTTTAATTTTTTTTTCAACATTTATTTATTTTTTGGGACAGAGAGAGACAGAACATGAACGGGGAAGGGGCAGAGAGAGAGGGAGACACAGAATCGGAAACAGGCTCCAGGCTCCGACCATCAACCCGGGGCCTGACGCGGGGCTCGAACTCACGGGCCGCGAGATCGTGACCTGGCTGAAGTCGGACGCTTAACCCACTGCGCCACCCAGGCGCCCCCAGGCTCAGGTTCTTAAAACCAAGATGTATGCTTCCCTTTTCATCCACAGTGTAAACAACAGTAAACCTCGCTTTACTTATAGCAACACATTTTAACCCTTACAATGGCTTCATGAATTAGGAACTATTATCCCCCTTTGTGAAGTACCTATAATATGGAACCCGAGACACAGAGAGGTAAAGTAACTTTCCTAGAGTCACACAGCTAGTAAGTGATGGAGTCGCTATTTGTTTTTTTTTTTTTCAATATATGAAGATTATTGTCAAATTGGTATGTCAGGGAGCAACCTACTAGACACTGGTGTGCCCTGGGCAGCATTTGTATTCCTTCCTCCTCATATTTGCTTGGATTGCTTACTTCTTCCAATGCTTTCCCCACTCACTCTCTGACTAATTAAGACCTTTATTTCTTTAACACCCAACTTAAATCCTACCTCAGCTATGAGGCCTCTTGGGCCTGCTGCAGTCTTTCCTCTGAACTCAGACACTGCTAGCTGGTTCCTTCATGTGGCCAAGAGAACATGCTGTCTTCTGCACTTTTTTTTAATCTCCTCTTTCATACCAGAAGTACCTCCAGGGCACACACTGCCCATGTACCCCACACAGGACAGCCTCCCCATGGGAAGTGAAGCAATAATCAGTGTTCAAGACAGAATAGAAAGTCCATTCCTCCCTTCATTCATCACAGATTTACTGAGGCCCATGCTTGGGGCGAAGGATCTGGAGGATGAAAGAGTAGAGTCATTGTCCTTAGGAAGCCAATCTTGGATACAAAATTTACACACCAAATTCACAATACTATTTGCCTCTGGTGGGGGTAGGGAAAATGGTACAGGGGGAGACAACAAAGGAGGTTTTGTTTGACCTTTGTCAGTAATGTTCTTTAATACATAATTATCTGGAGAAAAAGGATAAAAGGATCCCAAGGGCATAAAATAGAGGCAAAAGTGAGGAGAGGGACAATTCTGATAGTAGAGAAAGAGGAATTTGGAGTGTGGGGAAAACATAGGACAGGGTTCATAGGACTGGAAGAGAAGCAATATGGGAGAGATAGGAAAGCATGACCCTTCCCCCAGTCACTCCACATCCTCAGTAGATTCTACCCCCGGCCTCTAATTTTTTTAAATAAAATCTTTGATGTAAATTGGACTGTACATGGGAACCAGTGAAAACCCATGTAATACAAAATAAATGTGCCCCCACTGACCGGGGTTCAGCCACAGCAGTTTTGTGTCAATGACTTCTATCTCTGTGTAGGTGCCCAGATAGGGAAAAAGACGTATGGTGCCAGCCCTAGAGGCCCCCAGTCTGGGGCTGAGACAGATAACAACTAAGCAAACAAGTAAATCCATAATCGCAATTTGTGATAAATACTAGGAAGAATACATACCAAGAAAAAGCAAGAGGGCAGAGGGTTTACTTTAGACTTGGTATACAAAGAAGCTTCTCCGTGGAGGGGATACTTAAGCTGACGCCTAAAGCCTATGTTGCCAACAGTACTAAGACTGGGGTGAGAGCTGGGGAGAGTGCATCACGTGAGGGGAGCAATGAAAGAGAGAAAGCTTGAAAAGAAGAAGAAGAAAGCATGAGGAGAAATAAGCAATAGGAGATATTATGTTCACAGAGACTCAAGGTAAATGACTTGCTCAAGATTATACAGCTAGTCAGCGACAAAATGAGAGAAATAATGAGCTCCATCCTGAGAGAGAAAATTGAACAGAAGGCTTCTGGAGCTTCAAAGTAGCATCCAGCAAGAGACCCAGGGACAAAACAACAGAGACAGGGACTCAGAACTTTCTAAGATTCTGGAAATGTTGTCAATATCCCAGTGTTAGTGACTCTTGTTAATCCTTCTGTTTCCCCAAAGGGGCTGACAGCAAAACCTTTGAAAGAAAAAATATGGAAAGCACTAGATTAATAAAAATGTCCAGGTGCCAGGCCATGGCCCCTTGTCTTAGGGGGCAGCAAAGAAGGGGAGCCTGCCGGCCTGGATCCCACACCTCATTCAATCTTGGGGAAGCTGAACCCTAAGGCAAAGAGTGAAGGAGCAAAAGCAAGCTGAATACCTGGGTTTGCAGAAGAATTCAAAGCAGAGAGGCTAGATGGTTAGAGACATTGTGGGGAATTGAAGGGGTGAAGGGGACTTAACATTTTATTGAAAGGCTCAGACAGAGAAGGTATCTTGCTCAAGGTCACATGGCAAAGCTGAGTGTGGAACCCAGCTGTGACAGATCCCACAGCCTTTCTATTAAATTGCCTAAGATGATTTTTTCCCACAACTCCTCTTTAATGTTGCTGTTGTTTCTAGAATAATGTTTTGAAAGCATGAGTGTGTATGTGAGAGAGAAGAGTGTGAGTGTGTGTTGAGAGAACAAATTAGCATGGATATGCTTCTGTTCCTTTTTAAAAAATGCTTATTTATTTATTTTTGAGAGAGAGATTGAGAGAGAGGGAGACAGTGAGGCAGAGAATCCCAAGCAAGCTGTGTACTGCCAGCAGAGAGCCTGATGTGGAGCTCAAACTCACAAACCGTGAGTATGACCTGAGCTGAAATCAAGAGTCAGATGCTTAACCGACTGAGCCACCCAGGTGCCCCATATGCTTCTGTCCTTTTATTTGCATACTTCCTCCATATTTACCTACGACTTGGGATTATTAGAAAAATGTATTACTTGCTGGTAAGGCAACCTAATTCAGGAAGTCCCTAAACCTGAAGAACCAGGAAGTCCCTAAACCTGAAGAGAGATCCTTGAGGAATACTGAGGATCCCCTGTTGGCCAGAACCTTTGGACTCTTGGGACAGCTGAGCAAGGGTGAAGAGAAAGCATCCAATAGTGTCCAGAGGCAGTGGTCCTGAGTTGTAGGCTGATGCTTCATAATTGAGCTTTTATGGGAATATGAACCTGGAAGGAAGGTCAGACAGTGACAGAGGAAGACTGCTGTCTGCCAGTGTCAGAGAGAGACAAGTCAGCTGAATGTTGAAAGAGCAAGAACAAGATAAGAGGCCTGGGGAGCTTGCCATCTTTCCCTGAGTCATTATTTCACTGTGTGGATTCCTTCAGTTGAAAGTGTCATCAATTCCCAGCTTCTCGGACATAGTATAGATGTTAACAGCATGAGCTCTGAAGCCCCAAGTAACCTTGGCAAATCACTTAACCTCTCTGAACCTCGGTTCTCCCATCTGTAAATAGGGATAACAATAGTACCCATCTCATAGGATTTGCTGATGAGATTAAGTAACACAGAGCAATTGGAACAGAGCCCGGCATGCAGTAAGGCCAGCAGTGCATGGTATATATCATTTTCTCACATTGAAAGCAAAGGTAAATGGCTGTTGGACTGTCCATGCCACTGTATGCTTCTCTGGGGCCAAATTATAGAACCACTGGCCTGGAAGGAATGCTAGGTTTTCTGTAGTTCTTTCTTAAGTTTACACATGAGGAACCTAAGACTCAAGGGAGACAAGTGCATTTGAGGAAAGGAAAAAGGTTGTGCACATGCAAAAGGTAACAAGAGAATGCTAAAGGATTTAGAATGGCTGCAGTGCCAGGTGAAGGAGTGTGTGTATGTATGTGTTGGGGGTGGTGGGGAGAATGGAGGAGTGGAGAGTAGATAAGGCTATAGAAGACGCAGAGACACGAATATAATGTGCTTTCATGTGAAAATCAGGAGTTTGACTTTTACCTAGACCAGCACTGCCCATTGAAGACATAATGTGAGCCACATATGCAATTTTATTTTTATTGATTTATTTATTTTTTAGAGAGAGAGAAGGTGCAAGTGAGTGAAGGGCAGAGTGAGAGAGAGAGAGGGAGAGAGAGAATCCCAGAAGGGGCAGAGAGAGAGACAGAGAGAGAGAGAGAAGCGGGGCTCACCTGAAGTGGGGCTTGTGCCCACCTGAAACAGGACTCCAATTCATGAACAGTGAGATCATGACCTGAGCTGAAGTCAGACGCTTAACCAACTGAGCCACCCAGATGCCCTATATATGCAATTTTAAATAGTCTAATAACCACATTAACAAAAAAAAAAAAAAAAAAAAAAAGAAATAGGGACACCTGGGTGGCTCATTTGGTTGAGCATCTAACTCTTGATTTCAGCTCAGGTCATGATCCCAGGGTCATGGGATCGAGCCCCACGTCAGGCTCCATGCTGGAGCCTGCTTAAGATTCTTTCTTTCTGTCTCCCTCTGCCCCTCTCCCTGACTCATGCGCTCTCTCTCTCTTTCTCTCTCAAATAAAAAATAATAGGGGCACCTGGGTGGCTCAGTCGGTTAAGCATCCAACTCTTGGTTTCAGCTCATGTCATGATCTCATGGTTTGTGAGTTTCAGCACCACATTGGGCTCTGTGCTGACAGTGTGAAGACTGCTTGGGATTCTCTCTCTCTGTCCCTCCCCTGCTTGCACTCAATCTCACTCTCAAAATAAATATTAAAATAATAATAATAAAACAGAAGGAAAACTATGTTAAAGAAGAAAGGAACAGGTGAAATAAATTTTGTTAGTAATATAATTATTAATGACATACTTCACATTATTTTTTGAATACAAGGTCATTGAAATGTCATGTATTTTACATATATAGCACATTTCAATTCAAACGAGTCACATCTCAGGTGCTCAAGAGCCACATGTGACTAGTAGCTACTGTATTTGTCAGTGCAGATCTAGGCAATAGGGAGCCACGAAGGGCTGTAAGCAGGGCAGTGCCAGGGGCTGGTGTGTGTCAGAGCAAGACCACTGGTGGTTATGGGAAAGGTGGATTGGGACAGGGGCCACTTAGGATTGCTATGCATAGTAGTGCAGGTTGTATATGGTACAGGGAGCATGAGTGCAGGCTAAAATTTAGCCCGCATTCCACTTATCAAGCCAAGCACTCTGGCCCAATACTGTCAGCTCAGGGGAAGGTGGGCCTTTCCCTAATTGGTCAGCTCAGAGGCAGTGCCTGTTTTTCTCATTTTCACAAAGATGCTCCAGGAGCCCTGGAGAATACCAGACCAGTGTGGGAGGTCTGAGCCTCAGTCCACAACTCAGATGGATAAGAACTATTGCATCTCTTTATAAATCAGAGTTAATTCCATCCAGAGTTAAGTCTGGAGAGAAACTCAATGTTAGTTATTTTGGGACCCCTCATTCAGAGTTGTGCATGACTTCTGGTATTATATACACACCAGGGCATGCGCTTTGGAATGGTGGTCATCAAGCCTAGCTCACTCTGGTTAATGCTGAGATATCTGTTGGCCCCTCTGCAGGGCCCTTCAGGTGTGGCAGCACTCTGATGCTTTTGTGGAAAATTTTTGCTTCTGGTCTCAACTTCCTAGACCCCTCACCGCCACCTCACTACTTCTCTTTGGGGCCTTCTCTGCACACTTCCCAGAAGCCAGGCCAGGCTCTGCCATTCTTTCTCTTCTCCCCTTATATTAGGGGAATCTCTTTTTCAATCTGGGAAAATCTTTTTCACTTTGTTTCATCCAAGATTTTTTTTCTTTATTGTCAAACGTTTTCCTCTCCCTGGGGTTCAAGGCTGTTGTAAGGAAATACATGGTTACTTTTTTTTCTCCTCATTTTTCTCATCCCTCACACCCCTGCCACCAGGTAGGCCCACAGTGGGGATGACAGCAGGAGCAAAGAGCACCAAGGAATGGAAAATGGAAGGAGCCAAAACTCTGAATGTGAACCTTCCCCTCCATTCAATGGATCTGCAGCTCTAGGATGGAGGGGGGCCAAACCCATTGCTTTGTTTTTGTCTCTATCTCCTCCTTTCTTTGTCCCCTCTCACTTGGCCTGAGCTTTAGTGCAGTCTGGGACTTGGGTTATTACTAGCCCAGGGAATGAGGAAGTACTGGAAAAACAAGGGAGTGGGGAGCACAGGAAAGCCACCCGGTAAAGCTGTTTATGGACTGTAGGGCTTACCCTTGACCGCTGCGTGCCTTGAACTGATTCTAATTAGCATAACGAAGGCTTAGAACTGAGAGAAACAGTCTTCCTCTGTCTCGCGAGACCCAACTGACACTCCTGGTTGGCCAATGTTAGGAAAGATCCGCTTAACGGTGCAAAATGTTAAAAACCCTAGCTGATGTTGGAAACACAGCCCACAGAAGGCACAAAATTAAAATAGCAGCATTCTCTGTAGGTGGGGGAAGGAAATGGGGGTGGCTATAAAGGGATACCAAGAGGGAAGTCTTTTGGGGTGATGGACCTGTTCTGTATCCTGATTGCTGTGGTGGTTGCATGAATCCATACATGGGTCAAAATTCATAGAACTGTAAACCAAAAGAAAAAAGTCAATTTGATTGAATAATAATTTTAAAAAATATAATTGTTTTAAAAAACAAGGGCTTTGGAGCCAGAACTGCCTGGGTTCAAATTCTGATGCCCCACTTACTAGCTGTGTGACCCTGAAAAAGTTAGCACCCCTCTGTTCACAGGAGACAAATTAGAGGTCAGAAGGAATCACCATGTGAGTCACTGCTGGATGGATTTCAATATTTGTAACCAGAGGAAGAATAGCTGCTGTAGACTTATATTTTTGAGCCATCCAACCTGCCCAGCCATCACCCTTCGTCGCTTCAGTCCTGACCTCCTTCTAGTTTTTGTACAGCTCCTAACCATTTTGGCCTTAGGCCTGCCCTTCAGTTCATTGACTGGGTATGACCTTTTCAAATTAAAGTACTCCATAAGCTGTTCTCAAATGTGGCTGTCAATCAAAGTCTCTCAGACATTCTGCCAAACTACTGAAAAAAAAAAAACTACTAAAAAAAATGTCAGTGTCATGAAAGACCAGCAGAAAGGCTGAAGAACTGTTCTAGATTACAGGAGACTAACGGATAACTAAACACAGTATATGAATTTTGGATAGGATTGAAGGGAATGTCTATAGAGGCCATTATTGGGATATTTAAGGGAAATTGAATAGGAATTGGATGTGGAAGAATGTTCTTGTTCCTAGGAGACACACACTGAAGTATGTGGGGGTGAGTATCATGATGTCTGCAACTAACTTTCAAATGGTTCAGCAAAGTAATGATTATTTTTTAAAATAATAACTATATGCATGATTTTAGTCAGTTGTGTGCTAGGTAGATAAAGCAAGATGGCAAAATATTAATCATTGGTGAAACTGGATGAAGGGTATATGGGTACCTATTGTACTAATCTTACAACTTTTTGTAGGCTTTGATGTTTCCAAATGTAAAGGGTTAGTAATAGAACATCACTTTGAAAAGGTTTTTCAAAATACACATGCCCTTTATTGCAGCCCCAAACTAAGGAATCAAGACCTCTCCTGGATGGGGCCTGGGGATCTGCATTTTAATAACTCTAGGTTACCTCTCCCCCACCCCCAACAAAGAAGCATCACTGTGAGAGCTTCATCTCAGACCTACCTCTGCTTCCTCTGGTTCTTGGTTTCTCTCAGGACCCAAACCCTGGCACTGGCTCTTTATGGAAATGTTGCAGCTGGGCCTTCCTCCAACCCCTTTCAAAGCAGATGCAGCTAGGGGTTGGGCTGGTAAGAAGAGCAGTGAGCTGAGGATAGATCCTGGGGGCCCTCCAACATTTATCAGATGGACAAAGAAAGAATATTCCATGAGAGACTGAGAAGGAAGGGCCAAGGGAGTAGGATGGAAACCTCAAGAATATACTTGAAGGAGAATGGAGATAGATGATGAGTCATTCTAGGTGTGTCTGGTCTAGAGATTGCATCAGGATGAGGAGAGCTAACTTGCTGTATCAGTTCAGAAGGGGACCATTTGGTGCTGGAGGAGAGTTTCTTGGCCAGCTCTCTGTTCCCTCCAGCAGACAGTCTGTGCCACAGGGCTGGCTGACAAGGGCACCTGAAATCTCAGACAGGAGAGATTTCTTTTCCAAAAGCAAGGTCTCTGGGAGACAGATGGTATCAAACCCTTGAGAGGAAGGTCAGAAGGTCAGGGTGTTTGCCTTTGCTTCTCTCTCCTGCTGAGTTCTGGGACAGGACTTACAGTTTCTGGGAGGTGTTGTGTGAAAACACTCCAGGGTCAGAGAAAATATACCCATTTGTCATTTGGGGATGGAGGGAGCATGGAGTCTGGTGTCCACTGCTCCTAGCATCTGAAGGGAGTGAGAGTGTCAGTACAGGCTGTTGGACAAAGTGCAGCCTTAGGGAAGGGAAGTAGAAACCTGCCATTCTCTCTTTAACCAGGTGGCCCCACCACAGCTGGAGTGTCCAGTCAGTCATAAGGGGTATCCATTACCTCTCTGTGTCCCCCAGAGATATGTTGGCCCAGATGTGGATAAATCCTTTCTTTTTTTTAAAGTTTATTTATTGAGAGAGAGAGAGAGAGAGAGAGAGAGAGAGAGAGGGAGAGAGAGATCAGGGAAGGGGCAGAGAGAGAGGGGAGACAGAATCCCAAGCTCAGTCCCACGAAACATGAGATCACGACCTGAGCCAAAAACCAAGTGTTGGCCAGTCAACCGACTGAGCCACCCAGGTGTCCCCTAAATATTTTCACCCTTCAGTAAATTCCAGTGAGACTGGCATTTTAAAAATGGAAAATGAAGGGGAAGAATAAATAAACAATGGAAATAAACAACAGTTGAGCAGCAGAACACTCCCTCCAATTTATCCTTCCCACAACGGACTGATAGAGCATTCCAGAATATACATCTCACCTAAAACTGCCAGGCTCAAACCTTTAAATGGTTTTTTCCTGACCTTAGAAATGAGTCCAAAAATTTTTTTTCTTTTTTAATTTTTTTTCAATATATGAAATTTATTGTGAAATTGGTTTCCATTCAACACCCAGTGCTCATCCCAAAAGGTGCCCTCCTCAATACCGATCACCCACCCTCCCCTCCCTCCCACGCCCCATCAACCCTCAGTTTGTTCTGTTTTTAAGAGTCTCTTATGCTTTGGCTGTCTCCCACTCTAACCTCTTTTTTTTTTTCCTTCCCCTCCCCCATGGGTTTCTGTTAAGATTCTCAGGATCCACATAAGAGTGAAAACATATGGTATCTGTCTTTCTCTATATGGCTTATTTCACTTAGCATCACACTCTCCAGTTCCATCCACGTGGCTACAAAGGGCCATATTTCATTTTTCTCATTGCCATGTAGTACTCCATTGTGTATATAACCCACAATTTCTTTATCCATTCATCAGTTGATGGACATTTAGGCTCTTTCCATAATTTGGCTATTGTTGAGACTGCTGCTATAAACATTGGGGTACAAGTGCCCCTAGGCATGAGTACTCTTGTATCCCTTGGGTAAATTCCTAGCAGTGCGATGGCTGGGTCATAGGGTAGGTCTATTTTTAATTTTCTGAGGAACCTCCACACTGTTGTCCAGAGTGGCTGCACCAATTTGCATTCCCACCAACAGTGCAAGAGGGTTCCCGTTTCTCCACATCCTCTCCAGCATCTATAGTCTTCCGATTTGTTCATTTTGGCCACTCTGACTGGCGTGAGGTGATATCTGAGTGTGGTTTTGATTTGTACTTCGCTGATAAGGAGAGACGTTGAGCATCTTTTCATGTGCCTGTTGGCCATCCAGATGTCTTCTTTAGAGAAGTGTCTATTCGTGTTTTCTGCCCATTTCTTCACTGGGTTATTTGTTTTTCGGGTGTGGAGTTTGGTGAGCTCTTTATAGATTTTGGATACTAGCGCTTTGTCTGATACGTCGTTTGCAAATATCTTTTCCCATTCCATTGGTTGCCTTTTAGTTTTGTTGATTGTTTCCTTTGCTGTGCAGAAGCTTTTTATCTTCATAAGGTCCCAGTAATTCATTTTTGCTTTTAATTCCCTTGCCTTTGGGGATGTGTCGAGTAAGAGATTGCAACGGCTGAGGGCAGAGAGGTCTTTTCCCGCTTTCTCCTCTAGGGTTTTGATGGTTTCCTGTCTCACATTCAGGTCCTTTATCCATTTTGAGTTTATTTTGTGAATGGTGTGAGAAAGTGGTCTAGTTTCAACCTTCTGCATGTTCCTGTCAGTTCTCCCAGCACCATTTGTTAAAGAGATTGTCTTTTTTCCATTGGATATTCTTTCCTGCTTTGTCAAAGACTAGTTGGCCATACGTTTGTGGGTCTAGTTCTGGGGTTTCTATTCTATTCCATTGGTCTACGTGTCTGCTTTTGTGCCAATACCATGCTGTCTTGAGGATGACAGCTTTGTAGTAGAGGCTAAAGTCTGGGATTGTGATGCCTCCCGCTTTGGTCTTCTTCAAAATTACTTTGGCTATTCGGGGCCTTTTGTGGTTCCATATGAATTTTAGGATTGCTTGTTCTAGTTTCGAGAAGAATGCTGGTGCAATTTTGATTGGGATTGCATTGAATGTGTAGATAGCTTTGGGTAGTATTGACATTTTGACAATATTTATTCTTCCAATCCATGAGCAGGGAATGTCTTTCCATTTCTTTATATCTTCTTCAATTACCTTCATAAGCTTTCTATAGTTTTCAGCATACAGATCTTTTACATCTTTGGTTAGATTTATCCCTAGGTATTTTATGCTTCTTGGTGCAATTGTGAATGGGATCAGTTTCTTTATTTGTCTTTCTGTTGCTTCATTGTTAGTGTATAAGAATGCAACTGATTTCAGTACATTGATTTTGTATCCTGCAACTTTGCTGAATTCATGTATCAGTTCAAGCAGGCTTTCCATGTATATAGTGGATTTTCCATGTATAATATCATGTCATCTGCAAAAAGCGAAAGCTTGATTTCATCCTTGCCAATTTTGATGCCTTTGATTTCCTTTTGTTGTCTGATTGCTGATGCTAGCACTTCCAACACTATGTTAAACAACAGCGGTGAGAGGGGGCATCCCTGTCGTGTTCCTGATCTCAGGGACAAAGCTCTCAGTTTTTCCCCATTGAGGATGATGTTAGCTGTGGGCTTTTCATAAATGGCTTTTATGATCTTTAAGTATGTTCCTCCTATCTCGATTTTCGCATGGTTTTTATTAAGAAAGGGTGCTGGATTTTGTCAAAGGCCTTTTCTGCATCGATTGACAGGATCATAAGGTTCTTATCTCTTCTTTTATTAATGTGATGTATCACGTTGATGGATTTGCGAATGTTGAACCAGCCCTGCATCCCAGGAATGAATCCCACTTGATCATGGTGAATCATTCTTTTTATATGCTGTTGAATTCGATTTGCTAGTATCTTATTGAGAATTTTTGCATCCATATTCATCAGGGATATTGGCCTGTCGTTCTCTTTTTTTACTGGGTCTTTGTCTGGTTTAGGAATCAAAGTAATACTGGCTTCATAGAATGAGTCTGGAAGTTTTCCTTCCCTTTCTATTTCTTGGAATAGCTTGAGAAGGATAGGTATTATCTCTGCTTGAAACGTCTGGTAGAACTCCCCTGGGAAGCCATCTGGTCCTGGACTCTTATTTGTTGGGAGATTTTTTATGACTGCTTCAATTTCTTTGCTGGTTATGGGTCTGTTCAAGCTTTCTATTTCCTCCTGATTGAGTTTTGGAAGAGTGTGGGTGTTTAGGAATTTGTCCATTTCTTCCAGGTTGTCCAGTCTGTTGGCATATAATTTTTCATAGTATTCCCTGATAATTGTTTGTATCTCTGAGGGATTGGTTGTAATAATTCCATTTTCATTCATGATTTTATCTATTTGGGTCATCTCCCTTTTCTTTTTGAGAAGCCTGGCTCGAGGTTTGTCAATTTTGTTTATTTTTTCAAAAAACCAACTCTTGGTTTCGTTGATCTGCTCTACAGTTTTTTTAGATTCTATATTGTTTATTTCTGCTCTGATCTTTATTATTTCTCTTCTTCTGCTGGGCTTAGGCTGCCTTTGCTGTTCTGCTTCTAGTTCCTTTAGGTGTGCGGTTAGATTTTGTATTTGGGATTTTTTTCTTTCTTGAGATAGGCCTGGATTGCAATGTATTTTCCTCTCAGGACTGCCTTTGCTGCATCCCAAAGCGTTTGGATTGTTGTATTTTCATTTTGATTTGTTTCCATATATTTTTTAATTTCTTCTCTAATTGCCTGGTTGACCCACTCATTCTTTAGTAGGGTGTTCTTTAACCTCCATGCTTTTGGAGGTTTTCCAGACTTTTTCCTGTGGTTGATTTCAAGCTTCATAGCATTGTGGTCTGAAAGTATGCATGGTATGATTTCAATTCTTGTATACTTATGAAGGGCTGTTTTGTGACCCAGTATATGATCTATCTTGGAGAATGTTCCATGTGCACTCGAGAAGAAAGTATATTCTGTTGCTTTGGGATGCAGAGTTCTAAATAGATCTGTCAAGTCCATCTGATCCAATGTATCATTCAGGGCCCTTGTTTCTTTATTGACCGTGTGTCTAGATGATCTATCCATTTCTGTAAGTGGGGTGTTAAAGTCCCCTGCAATTACCACATTCTTATCAATAAGGTTGCTTATGTTTATGAGTAATTGTTTTATATATTTGGGGGCTCCGGTATTCGGTGCATAGACATTTATAATTGTTAGCTCTTCCTGATGGATAGACCCTGTAATTATTATATAATGCCCTTCTTCATCTCTTGTTACAGCTTTAATTGAAAGTCTAGTTTGTCTGATATAAGTATGGCTACTCCAGCTTTCTTTTGGCTTCCAGTCGCATGATAAATAGTTCTCCATCCCCTCACTCTCAATCTAAAGGTGTCCTCAGGTCTAAAATGAGTCTCTTGTAGACAGCAAATAGATGGGTCTTGTTTTTTTATCCATTCTGATACCCTATGTCTTTTGGTTGGCGCATTTAATCCATTTACATTCAGTGTTATTATAGAAAGATATGGGTTTAGAGTCATTGTGATGTCTGTATGTTTTATGCTTGTAGTGATGTCTCTGGTACTTTGTCTCACAGGATCCCCCTTAGGATCTCTTGTAGAGCTGGTTTAGTGGTGACGAATTCCTTCAGTTTTTGTTTGGGAAGACCTTTATCTCTCCTTCTATTCTAAATGACAGACTTGCTGGATAAAGGATTCTCGGCTGCATATTTTTTCTGTTCAGCACATTGAAGATCTCCTGCCATGCCTTTCTGGCCTGCCAAGTTTCAAAAGAGAGATCAGTCATGAGTCTTATAGGTCTTCCTTTATATGTTAGGACAGGTTTATCCCTTGCTGCTTTCAGAATTTTCTCTTTATCCTTGTATTTTGCCAGTTTCACTATGATATGTCATGCCGAAGATCGATTCAAGTTACGTCTGAAGGGAGTTCTCTGTGCCTCTTGGATTTCAATGCCTTTTTCCTTCCGCAGTTCAGGGAAGTTCTCAGCTATGATTTCTTCAAGTACAGCTTCAGCACCTCTCCCTCTCTCTTCCTCCTCTGGGATACCAATTATGTGTATATTATTTCTTTTTAGTGTATCACTTAGTTCTCTAATTTTCCCCTCATACTCCTGGATTTTTTTATCTCTCTTTTTCTCAGCTTCCTCTTTTTCCATAACTTTATCTTCTAGTTCACCTATTCTCTCTTCTGCCTCTTCAATCCGAGCTGTCATCATTTCCATTTTATTTTGCATCTCGTTTAAAGCGTTTTTCAGCTCCTCCTGACTGTTCCTTAGTCCTCTGATCTCTGTAGCAAGAGATTCTCAGCTGTCCTCTATACTGTTTTCAATCCCAGTGATTAATTTTATGACTATTATTCTAAATTCACTTTCTGTTATATTATTTAAATCCTTTTTGATCAGTTCATTAGCTGTTGTTATTTCCTGGAGATTCTTTTGAGGGGAATTCTTCTGTTTGGTCATTTTGGATAGTCCCTGGAGTGGTGCGGACCTGCAGGGCACTTCCCCTGTGCTGTGGTGTATAACTGGAGTTGGTGGGCGCGGCCACAGTCAGACCTGATGTCTGCCCCCAGCCCACCGCTGGGGCCACAGTCAGACTGGTGTGTGCCTTCTCTTCCCCTCTCCTAGGGGCGGGATTCACTGTGGGGTGGCGTGGCCCGTCTGGGCTACTTGCACACTGCCAGGCTAGTGGTGCTGGGGATCTGGAGTATTAGCTGGGGTGGGTAGGCAAGGTGCACAGGGGCAGGAGGGGCAGGCTTAGCTTACTTCTCCTTAGGTGATCCACTTCAGGAGGGGCCCTGTGGCAGTGGGAGGGAGTCAGACCCGCTGCCGGAGGGGTGGCTCCGCAGAAGCACAGCGCTGGGCGTTTGTGCGGAGCAAGCAAGTTCCCTGGCAAGAACTGGTTCCCTTTGGGATTTTGGCTGGGGATGGGCGAGGGAGATGGCTCTGGCGAGCGCCTTTGTTCCCCGCCAAACTGAGCTCTGTCGTCCGGGGGCTCAGCAACTCTCCCTCCCTTTGTCCTCCAGCCTTCCCGCTTTCTGAGCAGAGCTGTTAACTTATGACCTCCCAGATGCTAAGTCCCGCTTGCTGTTGGAAAAACTCCGTCTGGCTCCTCTGCTTTTGCAAGCCAGACCTGGGCTCTGCTTGGCCGGCAGGCTGCCCCTCCGCCCTGGCTCCCTCCCGCCAGTCCGTGGAGCGCTCACCGCCACTCCGCCCTTCCTACCCTCTTCTGTGGGCCTCTCGTCTCCGCTTGGCTCCGGAGACTCCGTTCTGCTAGTCTTCTGGCTGTTTTCTGGGTTATTTAGGCAGGTGTAGGTGGAATCTAAGTGATCAGCAGGACGCGCGGTGAGCCCAGCGTCCTCCTATGCCACCATCTTCCTCGAACTCCCGAGTCCAAAATTTTAAATATGATGCATAAGGCCCTTCACACTCTGATGCCAGTTGACTTTTCTAGCTTTGTCACCCATGAATTCCCTTTTGCACAGTCTACACTCCACCTACTGTATGTCTCTCAAAGTTCCTAAACATGTCATGCTTTATTCATCTCTGAACTTTTGCACATGTATGGCCACCCACCACCCGCTTAAATCAAGCGTAGTATTTCAGAGTACAGACTCCAGAATCCTGCTGCCAGCACTTAATCCCTGCTATGGGCAAGTTTCTGATCCTCTCTGCCTTTGTTTCTTCAGTTGAAAAATGGGCAACCAATAGGGGTGCAGCAAGGATCAAGTGGGAGGCCTGGCACAAAGTGAGCCCATAGTACATGTTAGTTATCATTCAACAAACATTGATCAGCTGGCTGCCCAGTAGGTGGGAGGTCCTTTATATCCAACTGCTTCATGCTACTTACAGTGTAGAGGGAAGGGAGATACAGAAATAGGACATTGTCTACAGTGTGATCAAAGCAAGGATAGAGCTGTTTGAGCCGGAAGGAGCAACTTCCTCAGCCAGATTCACCTCAGATTTGTTACCTCAAATTCAATTTTTATCCAGACCCTGAGGTTCTAGGAAGCTAGGAAAAAGTAGAGAATTTCCAACCTAGGGCTGGTATTCAGACTTTAGGCACTGGTACAGAGCTACTGGCAGTTAAAATGTTGAAATACTTTGATACTGATTGGCAAGCGCCCTGAGTACCCCCAAGTGGTCCTTAACCTCTCCCCCCCCCCATGCCTTGTGTAGTTTGGCTCTCAGGAGCACTGATTGGATACCATCAGGGGCTGCCCTTGTTCCCTGCCAGAGCTCACATGTGCTAGCTTGTCTGGCATTGTTCTTTGGCTCTGGTTGCCCAGCCAATGGTAGAGGCCCTGGGCACCATGAGCAAATGTGAATTCCCATGTTGCTCCACGAGGATGCATTTTAAGTACCACCTCTGCTTGCACTTGGGGATATGGCCTGCTCCATGAGTCCTAGGAGCTGTCCCAGCTGCCTGCTGCCTTGGGGTAGTTTTTGGCCTTCGGGGCAGGCCATGGCCTATGCCTACAATGACCTTTGGAAACCTGTGCCTATCCTCCAGCCTGGATTCCTTCCAGGCAACCATCCACATCACTCCAGAGGTTCCTGTTGCCTCTGAGACATGCCTACTCAACTCTATCAGTATCATCTGCACTGTGCCAGGTCTTATCCTGACATGACATTATGGACAAAGTCTGGGTGTTCTATGAAGCAGTACAAAATGGAACTTTCAAATCCAGGACTATCTGTGTTTGAATCCCAACTCTACTACTTCCTAATTGTGTGAATTTGAGCAAGTTACTCTGCCTCTCTGGGCCTCAATTGCCTCATCTGCAAAATGGGATACTAATAGTACCTACCTTGGAGGGTTGCTGGGAGGAATAGAGGACATAGTAGTGGAAAGCACTTAAAAGAATGCCTGACACATAGTAAAAGCTCAGGAAAAATTATTATTTTTTAATTTAATTGAAAATTAAATTAATTTAATTAATCTTATTTTAATTAGTCTTTTGCTTTGAATATTTAATGGGCACCATTAGGCATATTTTCAGACATTTTTACCTTGTTTTCTTCTTTGATCGGCACAACACCTCCAGAGAAGTAGATACGAAAGGTATTGATCAGCATCCCGATTTTTAAGGTGAGAAAACTGACGCTTGGCTATATCAAGGGATTAAGTGATATTAAATGGCTGTGGTAAATGATGAATTCTCTGACTCCCCATTTAATGTTATCTTTTCTGACCAGGGAAAACCGAAGTAGGTGGATCACTATTCATTCAATAAACATTTATTGAATGGCTACTATGTATCAGGCACTGTGCTGGGTACTGAGGATATAATAGTGAACAAGACAGGTCCCTGTGCTCCTGGGAAAAGTGGGAAAAGATAGTTAATAAGCGAGTACATAATAACACAAAGGATGCATCATTAATAAGCAAGTACATAATAACACAAAGGATGCATCAGTTTGGGTGATGAAAATAATGCAGGGTGATGTGATAAAGAGTAACTGTAGGAGATAGGGTGGTGAAGGAAGGCTTTTCTGAGGAGGGGACTTTCTTAACACAGAGGAGCTGACCTTGAAACCTTCTCACCTTGAATACATAACTGGGATCTGGGAGGAAAATTCTCCTAAAAAGGGAGCTTCCAAGGCCTGCTCAGAGATGGGGGGACACCACAGACAAGTGGAAGGAGCAGGAGGGAGGGCTGTAAGTTAACGGTGACTCAGCCCAAAGTCAGAAAGACTTACTAAATGGGAGACTTTCTGGGGGCCCCTGGGTGGCTCAGTTGGTTAAATGTTAGACATCGGCTCAGGTCATGATCTTATGGCTTGTGAGTTTGAGCCCCACATCAGGCTGTCTGCTGTCAGCACAGAACCTACTTTGGAGCCTCTGTCCCTCATTATCTCTGCCCTTTCCCGGCTTGTGCTCTCTCTCTCAAAATAATAAAACATTAAAAAAATAAATTGGAGACTTTCTGGAAAGAGGCAGAAGAGCAGTAATCTTGTGAACAGTGGAAGGGGATGTTCTCCTTATAGGTATGACATTTAAATATATTTAAAAATAAAGTTTATTGAAATATAATTTAGATAAAATAACATTCACTAGCTTTAAGTGATGAGTCTTGAGAAATGTATACACATACCCATGTTAAACATCTTTCCTATCAAGGTATACAGTTAACATTTCCATAACCCTAAAATGTTTTCTTGTGATCCTTTGCAGTCAGTTCTGGTATTTACAAAGGTCCTTCAGTTTGGGTTTATCTGATGGTTTCTCATGAGTAGACTGGGGTTAGGGGTTTTTGGCAAGAATGGCACAGAGTTATGCATCCTTCTCATGACATCTTATCAGGAGGTACACGATATCAATATATCTTTACTGATGATGTCAACTTTGATCACCTAATTAAGGTGTCACTGATGGCCTCATCTGTTGTAAAGTTACAATTTTTGCCTTTGCAATAAATAAATATCTTGGGAGAGGTGCTTTGAGACTATCCCATGAAGATTTAAATTGGCCTTATAGGAGACTTATATGTTGAATTAAAGAGTGATGCTTTATTTAGTTTTTTTACTAGTCAGGAGCATGGTCTATTTTCCTATTTATCTGTTTTCCATTAGTTTTTCTCATTCATGTTTTATAGTTTTTTAGTAAACATGGACTCTGAGAGTGTGATAGAATGGAAACAACATTGTATTTTACATGAGGCAAGCCTGGATTTGAGTCCCAACTCTCCCACTTACTGGTCATATGGCCTAGAAGGAGGGCTTTAAACCTGAGTCCCTAATTTCTCATCTGTAAAAACGTCTAATAAGAAACCGTCTTATGAGGTGTTTGAACGAATTAAAGCACTAGGCCTGTCTGGCACTCAGTAAGTGCTCTGTAAATGTCATTTCTTGCCATCCTTAATTACCAAGTGTTTAATATTATTGTCATGGTGGCAATTAGACTCTCCCCTTTTCGGCTGGGTGGCTCTAGAATATAGAAATTTGACAGATTCTTCCAGATTTTTTTTCATGTTCTGACAACACAGACACTTTATTGCTGGGGAACATGTCTCTAAGTGCCGGGGAGAAAGCAGCTGGAATTATTTTAGTTGATAGCAGATTCTTACAACTCACAAGTATCTTTTATCCTATACCTTTGCAAAACTCATTCATTACCTCTGGTATTTGGGAATATGCTTTTCATAGATGAATAAATATATCTTATGGAGAAGTGGCATTTTTATTTCTCCCTCTCTTATATTTGTACTTTTTACTTATTTTTCTTCCTTCATTATAGAACTATTTTATAGAATTTTAACAGGGAAAATCTTATGTGATTCCTGTCTTTAACCAGAATTAAAATAATACGAGCTTTTGTTTGCAACAATATACTCTCAGGTTAAGCAAGGGAGAAAACCCTGAAACACCCCTCTCCTCACCCCTGAATTTTTTAAGGTTTAAGTGAAACTTTGTTTTCTTTGTTTAGTCCTCCTTGATCCAAATTTTATTTCTCTTTTCCCAAACTTGTTTGATCTGCTGTTTGTTCTCTTCCTGAGTTTTTAAAGCAGGGACTTAATTCCTTGTTGCTTTTTTGTACTGATAAGGGTTTTGGGGCAATACATTCTCTATTGCCTTGGAAATCTCCCAGGAAGTGTTATTCCCGTAAAGTCAGTTTTACCAATTTTTCCTTTTACCTCATGCTCCATTATCATTTGGCATGGCACTGTTACTGACCCTCCCTGTTAGAATTTTTGATATTTTGTTCAGCATGGATTTGGGGGTCATTAATTTCAATTTTTCAAAATAGTGCATTAAAACGTTTATTTTGATTACTGAGATTTTGGTTTCCCCCTTAAATTTTGTCCCTGAGGCAAGTGCCTCGCTCACCTCACCTCAGCCTAGTCTTGGCCCTGCTATAACTTTCGGGATGATGTTTGCTCACAACTTCCATTTGAAATGAAGGCCTGATGTTCAGAGACACTACAACTGTCAGATATTTCAAGCCAGTTCATCACTCACCAGGAGATGCTCAGGTAATCCTCTTTCTGCTTCTATCATCCCTTTACTACTACATGTGGGGCTCTCTGCTCAGCCAAAGTCCTTGTCTATTTTCAACTGCTGCCATTGAGCATGGCCACATTGCCAATAGGGTGCCTGGGATCACTTCTCCATTTAGAGGTGAAAGGCCAGGGCCTCACCCTCCAGGAATAAATCCCAAGGACTGTTGAGCTCCTCCAGACCCTTGTCAGGGCCCTCTGTGGTCCAAAGCATTTCTTTCTGCTGGAGTCTGTCAGCTCTGGCAAAAATCAAGTTTCCTCACCCTAATCTTACCTCATCCACACAAGTTTCCTTGAGATATTATGGAAGAGAAACACTTTCTTAGAAACAATGTCAGAACTGGAAGGGTCCTTAGAGACTGTTTGCCCCAACTCCCCTCATTTAGCAGAACATATAACTTCCTTTGCTCTATTTCCATGTTCCAAGGAATCCCCAAGGCCGGCTCATAATAAAAATCAGGAGCAAGTCAAGAGCCAAGCTAATCAAGGAAGTAAACTACTATAGGACCCAGCTGTGCTCAAGGAGGATTGAGTCATCAGAAATCCAGCCCTGGTCCCAGGATTTGTTTATTAAGGATTTTCTTCAAGGAGAAGGAGAAGGATCTGTGGTAGCTCAACTCCAAAGCTTTTTCATGGGGCAGGTGTGACTGGAAAAGGTTTTATTAGCTTTCATATGAATTGGGGAGTTTCAAAAGTCCTGCTTTGAAGAGGCCTGCCTTTACTTCTAACCGGTCCAGACACTGTGGAGAAGTTGGCAATGTTTGCCTCTGTGCCTCTTACCTCTGTGGGTCTCTCTGAAAGCAGAGAACCTTGCTTTCAGTTTGAAAGCATATCAATAGCACTTGAAACTGTGTTAGATGGGCTTTGCAGGGTACAGCTTCCTTCATATAGCTACACTTGTAACAAGATTCTCCTGTGCAAAGCATCTTCCCATCCATTTCTCTACTTGAACCTCTAAACAGTGAAGGTAATTTTTAGCTATACTTTACAGATAAACAAGCTGGGTCTAGGTGACTCTATAAAGCCATGTGACTAGTAAGAGGCAAAAGTATTGACTTCTGAATCCAGAAGGATGTCACATCCTGCACTTGTAAGTAAGCCACAGCATCTCAAAGGCACCAGAGTGTGCCACAGCAAACTAGCTAACAGAGGACCACAGAGCCGAAACCCCTGTCTTGATCTTACTTGTAATGAATTCTAGCATTATGACTGACCTCTGAGAAGCATGCAACCAATCTGAGGATTTAGCGCTGGTCTCAAAAGAGACGTTGGGATTCACATAGGGTGGCTATGAATTTACCATCCTGTAGCTTTATTCTCAGAAAGATTTTCTCTCAGACTGATGGAAGACCAGGAAATCTCGTCAATTGAAGTAAATGACTTCTAAGAAAGCTTTATTCACATGTAGGGGAGGATCAGATCCCATTGTAGTTCTGGATAGTATCTATCCATGTACAGTAAACAGTGAGGGTGTGTGTGAGGCAAGGGGGAGCAATGTCCATGGGTAATATACTTTCTTTTTTCAGTTAGATTTCATGTAAGATAGCCCATCTTCAAAATATTAACAAAACCCAAGAAGGTTGCATCCTTGGGATTAGAAGAGGAATTATCAAGTTAGTTATGAAATTCTGAGAGAAATAGGGAGACCACAGGTGAGGAAACTCTAAAGAGATTGTATACTGAGATTTGGACAAACCAGATTACTTGGGGACTTGGGACATATGTTATAGCCCTGTGTCTTGGGTGCTCAGAAAAGAAGCCAGGGTGAGATCTGGACACATGTCCAACACTGTATCACCAGGTCCTTGGAATTAAACCCATTCTCCTACCTTGCATCAGGTCTATCTGATCAAGAAAACAATTACACTTTTTTTTTTTAATTTTTTTTATTCATGTTATTGCCCAGCTTTTGGACACCCTGTATTTGCACAGTCCAACTGCTCATATGTATTAGGAAATACAATCATGTGGTGTGCAGTTCACTGGCCTGATGGTGGGGATGTTCAGGCTGGGATGGAATGCTGCTAGGGGAGTAAAGGAGAGGAGTCAAAGGAGTTGTTAGCTCACAGGTTAGTGAGCAACCAGTCTAGCAGTTGTTTCTTAGCCATGTTTCCCACGGCTTCATCCAGTTGTCGTTCCTTGGCAAACTTCATGACCTCGTGAAGAAGATCTCCTACACTGTACCCCTTCTCTGCTGCCTTAGCTGAAACTTCGGGAAGCTGTGGAGAGAGCAGAGGTAGCTTGAGTCACGTGATGCTTTTGGAGAAGGGACCTAGATGGATAAAGTGAGCCATGATTCTAGGATTAAAGTCTGACACAGATGCAGGACTGGAGGCTTCGGACATGGCTTTCCTTTTACCTCAGCCCTCCTCTAATGACATAGATCAAAATGCCACAGGAATTTCTTTTTGAGCTTCAGAAAACAAACTCTGGAATCAATTGTGTTCACCAAATACTTCTGATAGGTGCTAGATCCTTCAATTAGTCTGTGATGATTGCTAGGTCAGTGTTAGGGGTCCATTCCCCAGCTTCCCTGAAAAAGTATGTGATTGGAAGTAGAGACAATCTCCTGGTCTTGGACTGAAAATAATTTTGGTTCAGTGTTTTATTTCTCTTGAGCCCATCTAATGTAGGAAACACAGCTGTGAGATGTGTGTGTGTGTGTGTGAGAGAGAGAGAGAGAGAGAGAGGAGAGAGAGAAACAGTATGTGTATGAATGCTGGCTTCTGTGAGACTGGAAGGCAAGACCAAGACTAGGATGAAGTAAGTGAGGTGCCTAGGGCAAAAAATTTAAGGAGGCAAGTACTCTTGGGACAAATGCAGGACCTGTGAGTTTGGGAAGGAGCTCCGTAGCTCCCTTTTTCTTTTTTTTTTCTGTCTCTAATCCTTTGAGGGCCTTCAAACTCAAAACATGACTCAAAAATTGTTCCCTGATGTGTTACCAAATAATTTGTTGAAAGGATCACTGATAAAATGAGCTAATTTTACTCTCCTCCTCTTGGTAGAAGTGCACAGGCCTTGAGATATCCAGAGCCCCACTTAATGATTCACCACTTCTGTCTTTTTACAAAATGAAAGTAATTCATGAAGTGCACAGTAAAGAACAGGCTTGGAAAAAAATTGGGCTGCTCTTGGGTTCTAAGTACAATGCTGCCTCCCTGCCCCTGCCAATCCCAACCCTCTTTTCTTCTTGTGTCTGTTGCATTGCTTACCTTCTCCAGTTGTCCATCATCATCTCCCATGAAGTACAACATGGGCACGTTAAATTGGGAGGCTGCGATCCACTGCAGGACAGCCTGGAGCTGTTTCTGCAAGTTACTGGTTGAGCACTGATTATTAACTATGACTTCAGGCCCAGTTGAGTGTTGATGGGTCTGTGGCATTGCACCATCATGACTATATCTGGAGCCACCAACCTGGTAATTGGGGTTGTTTGCCAAGGCTGCTTGTTCTTCCAACTCAGCAAGGGCTGCCCTGTTATTACTATACTTAGCCATGATAAGGCACAACTTCATCACAGATTCTACCAGTTGATCTATAAATTGGTGGTTCACTTGCTTCATGCCAGTGGTAGAGTCAAGTTCTTGATTGTCCTGGTATTTTTCTTCCCGTCTGTCAGGTCTCTTGGACATGGAAACGGCTTTGCTTGTTCTGGGCTCAGAATGCTTGTTCTCACCTTCACATGGGTCATCACAGTTGAAGGGGCTCTCACTAAGCAGTTTCTGGATCAGCGTTAGAACAATGTTTGACATATCGAGCTTCTGGGAGTCCAGCTGTTGATTTTCCTTTAGAGAGGTGGATGGTCCAGGAGCTTCATGAGATTCTAGACTTTTCATTGAAAGTGCCTTGGCACTTTGGCCACTTGCACACTTTTCATATTGGGCATTCTGAGTCATATAGCCCATGGTGGAACTGGGACACTCGTCTTCTAATGCATCTTTGCCTTTGGCCTGCTGGGTCAGATGGTACTGGATCAACATAAGGGCAGACACAATCAAGTCCTTTGCCAGCGAATCTGTGGAAGGGCTGATCTTTTCTCTCTTTTCCTCCATATTGGCACATGCTTTGCCAGGCATCTTGCCTTGGTTTCCTTGCTTTTGGTTCCACATGGTCAGGCCCTCCTTGAGGATGTGTTCACCGACTTTCTCGGCACTGGTCAATGACTTGCACTGCTCTGGTTTCATCTTGCCTTTGTCCTTCCCCTTCATCTCAGCTTTCATAGCTGAGAATTCAAGACTTTGGTTTTTGCATTTGGTATCATGGGACCCAGCTTTCAAGGATGCATACGACAGACTCTGTGATTTAGTCTCCTTCTTCTCCCCAAGAAGAGCACTGACCAGACGCTTCAGCATGGCTTCCATGATATCTGCAGCATTTTGTTTTCCGTGGTTGAACAGATTCCTCTTGACCGCTGAGACAAAGTCTGAGTCAGTCATCAGGACCCCAGTGATATTATGCAGGTTCTTCATGCAGGAATCAATCAAATCAGACACAATTTCCTTGGTGTGTTTTAACAACACCCTCTTCAGGACCACACAGGCTGGAACTTGCTTCCCAGAGCTATGTATTTTCAAGGTCTTCATAACAGAGACGATCATGTCAGATGCCACCTGATTTGCATAAACCATGAGCCCTTTGCTGATAGAATCTGCAAATTCTTTGCTGTCTCTTTGACACATCTGTTTGTCACCACCCTTGTTCTTGTTGGACAATTCACTATACAGAAAGGTTTTCCGGCCACCTTCCCTGCACTCCTCCCCAGTGCCCCGCATTTCTTCAGAAGTCAGTTCCACAGCATCAGGGGCCATTTCAGAAGCAATCTTCCTCACAGCACTTTGAGGGCTGTTTTTCCCCTTTTCCCCAGGGGATGAATAGATAGAATGATGAAGGCACTTGCTTCCACCTTCCAACTTCTCCTTGATTTCCTTACGAGCCATCTGGATTACCAGAGAAGATAGTCGGTTGACATAGAAGGAAAGGTCATCCATAGAATATTCGCCATCAGGGGAAATAACTGCCCTCTGATTGCTAGGAGATTTGGCTGGAGGAGTGGAAGGACTCTGGTTATTGTTGGTGTTTTTGGCTGCTGTAGTTTCTAGACATAGCCGTTGAGGTCCGTTGGCCAAATAATCTATGTTTAGTTGGTCGGCATAGATGCTGTAGCAGTTCTCAGAGGGTAATTTGTGATTTTTGTCTTCTGTGTCTCCTACTTTGTGTTTACAGCTAGAGACTGAGGGGCTCAGTGCATGCTGGAAGCCCAAGGCATACTTCTGGAGGTCATTCAGAAGCCAATTGAGGACACTTATGGGATCAGAGGGAGCTTGTTTGAAAAGACACACAGATCCCTCCATCTAAAAAAGGAAGAACACCTATCCATAAGAGTTTGGGTAGGGTACTTCTTTCGCTCATTTTATTTAGAAGATATATCTTCTAAACCACACAGATTAGGGATTTGGCTTTCAGAATTTGTATGGGAACTTAACATACAATTATAACCATTAATACATGTTCAAACACAAGTGGCAGCCACAAAAGATCAGAGTATATACATTGGTACACTTAACTACACCTGAGTGTTAGCAATATATTTGCCAATTTCATCTGTGTATGTGTGCTTATCTCAATATGTGTCAAAAATGTATCCATGTATCCATTGTGTGCATATGCATATTAATATAGCAATTCATAAGTGTGAACATCTCAATAGATGTGAGAATGTGTCAGACTGTATTGTGTGTGAAGATGTGCGTGTGTATATGTGTGTGTATATGTGTATGTCAGTGTACATGTTTGAGTAGGTATAAGGATGTGTAATATGTTGACATCGATACCCACTGCCACATGTGCATGTTACTGTGTATATGTTGTACATGTGTGGGAATGTAAACATGAGAGTGTGTATGTCAGTGTATCTGAGAATATGTAAATAAGCAAGTGCCAATTTGAATGATATGCATATATTTATGATATAAATCCAGTAGCATATATCATGCAGCCATAAATGCATTTGTGTATATTGCTGCATACATTCACATAGTAACATACACACTCATTAATATATCCATGTATAATTAATGCATACTATATTAATAGATGTGTATGTTAAAATATGACTGTGTGGAAATAGGTGATTGAATAATGACTATGTAGTCTGTCAATAAATTGGGTATCACTTATGCTCTATTTATATGCTAGGTCAGTGCGTGAGAGTGTGTATTAGTATACACACCCTTGCATTTGCGTTTGTGTGTGAATACATGAGTGGGGATGTTATTGCATTTGTATGGATGTGTGTATCAATGCATTCAAAGAGAGTTAGTGACTATGTATCATTTTGTTTAAGTTTGTATGGGTGTGTATCAACATGAAGTATATTTATAGGTGTGTATGCTTATACCTGAGTCTGTATGGTCACCAATGTTTTGATCAAGGGTTATGGGTGTTAATGTGTGTGAGTATATGTTTATGCATAGTGTGCATGGATATATATATATGTGGATGTTTATGTGTGTCACATGTGGGCGTGTCAAGGTATCTGACTCTGTATGACTGTATATTTTTGTGTATGTGTGTAAGTCACTGTTTATGAATAGGTCAAATGCATAAATTTGTTAGATTAGTGCTTATGTGTGTTTGTCAATGTCACAGGTAGCCAGGCATGAGTATGTCATTGCTTGTATAAATTCATTTTTGTTAATGTATATAGATGTATGTATCAATGTATATGTCACTTTGTGTAGATTTATATGCTTGTGACTGTGTATGCCCATGTCTGTGTATGTGTATATGTATTATATACTTTTTCTACTCAGTGCTAAGTGCCATGGCCCTCTTTGCCCCTTTGATTGCTTCATCTGTCTTTTCATGGAATTCCTGGAAACGTGAGGTCATGATAAGTTCAACTTTTTGCAAATGGGCTTGATACAATCAAGGGTATCTGCCTTGTGTGTAGGAAATATGGGCTGCTCTTTTAAAAATAAACACCAGGTATAATTTATCCCTTTCTTGAGGCTCCAAAATTGAGTTGGCCACCCCCAACTGAACTCAAAACTATTTAGAGAATATTTTGCAACTGGCTTTTCCTTCCTTAGGGGTTACACTCATCATTCAAAAGGTGCCTGGGGCCAGAAATGATGTTTCTCATTATAACATGAGCCTAGGAACATAGAACAAGAAATATTTGACTGTTTTGCACTAAAGCCAAATATCCTGTGCCAATACCAGCCGCTCTGAGCTTGTAGGACTGTGGGGATGACTTGTCATGTACTCTAATGCCTACCCCAAACCAGAGGCCCAACAGATATAATCCTTACACAAAAACAAAAGGATTCTATATGTGACAGGGGCATACAATTCTAATTGTTTCTAACTTTATGCTATCCAATAGCCTAGGTAATCTCTTGGACAACAGGGTAGGAACCAGGCAACTACAGTTCTTGGCTGTTGTGGATTCTCTCTGCTCCATATCCTCATTCTTCCTTCTTGGTCTTTGGGCAATGTGGGGCACACAAGTCTATTACAAGCCAGCAAACAATAATGCAAAGGATCTTGCTTATAAGCCCACGTCCTAATTAGGATAAGAATAGCAAAGTTATGTTTGGAGTACGTACCTGAAATCAGGAAAGGGCATTATGAGCCTTTGTGATTAGTGCCATTGTTAGATACCTGAGCATTGAACTTACCGTTACTCTGAACTTAGGACTGTGTTCTCTAGAATGTCATACTATTCAAATTTATGGGCATGTTTGACAATAATTCTCTTACTATCTGTGAACCAGAGTCCTCAGACTCAGCATTCAGGTCTAAGAATTAGAAAGGGTGAGCTCAGAGACTAAGTATACCTTAGACTGGTCTTGCTTCTCAGTATCCTTGATGACAATAATCTCTTTTTCTTCTAGATTCCCCAGGTTTAAGTCACCTTCTGAACTGGAACCAGCAGTATCCTATGGAATTAAGGGATAAGATTTTTATGAACAGTTGGTTTTTGAGACTTCTCTAGGCTGCCCTCCTAGGCTACCACTTCAAAGTATGAATGTTATGTCTCCTATTATGCTTTTCTTTCTGAAGGAGAGGTAGGACTGTAGTGCTCTCTAGTCTTTGAAGAATGATAAAGTTCCCTCCACAAATTACTACTCCTCTTTCCCAAGCCCCACAGAAGGTATTCACAAAGCTGTCAGTCTCAGGAATCATATTCTGTTAATCATCAAACTTTTGGACAGGTTTTTTTTTTTTTTAATTTCGCTTCTCTGACATGGTATTTTCCATGTGTTAATTCTTTCAGCCCTACCAACAACTTAAGTGTCTTCTAAAACGAGATTTGGTATCTAGAGTGACAGTAAATTCTGAACCAGGGATCCTGGGCTCACAAGAACAATGACCTTCCATTTGAATCTCCTCCACCTTTCCACACTCTGCTACAGCCTCTCACTTTTCTCATGCCATGGCTGATAAAACCCACTCAGCAGTTTCCCACCCATTCCAAGGGAGGGGAGCAGAGAATACCCACCTTAGAATCTTTACCTTCCACATTCAAGGTAGACACATCGACAAAGCATATCTGTATCAAATTAGGAGGGTGAATTTAGAAAAACTCTAAAGACTGTAATTTGTTTCTGAGAGATGACAATAGCACTTACCTTATAGGATTCTTGTGAGGACTAATTAAGATACTGAATGTAAAGCTTTTAGCAGAGTGCCGGTACACAGTTAAGTACTCAATAGATGTTAATATGATTATTATTAGGCAGACAGAATCTAAGCATTCCTGTAGTTCATAAATGAGAATACCTACCTGTCAGACAGAAGCCCAAAATATAATATCCACATTTATTAAGAAAACTGAGAAGAGAGGTGGCTTGCCCAACCGACACAAACTCAAAGGTGGAACTTTCATTAGAAGTTGATTCTAATTGATTCCCAGTTTACAGCACTTTCTGCTATAGTGTTCCCCAAATGTGGCATTTTTACTACTGATGATAGAGAATATTTTAGGTGATACGTAAATAGATGTTTGTATGTAATAGGTGTACTTGCTGTTGTTTATTTGGAAATACATACTAAAACATCAAACCTGTGGTATTACAGACAATAATGCTTAGGGTGATGGTAATTTTTAAATGTATTTGAATTTTAAATTCATTTTTAAAAACATAGCAGAAATATGTATTAAGTAAATAATAGTATGAGTGGTGCTGGAACAAGATAAAAAAAATGTGAAGTACTATGCAAATCACTTGAAGTTTGGGAAACAGAGCATGAAGTATTTTGCCCTCCTGAGGGAGTCCCACTTTAGTGTAACTGACTGGTAGCTAGATGACATTGTGACTTCAGAAGTGTTAGGTAATAAGGGCTGGTAACTAGGCAACCATCACTTCTCCCTCCCCCTCAGACTCCCCCCTAATCTTCCTGCCCCAGGTCCTTTACATCACTCCTGGTCCTGACTCTCCCTTTGTCCTTGTGTCATTGAGCTTGGTTGCTTGGAGACATCACAGTATCACTCTCCATTAGTCTATCCTGGGCTCCAATATATCTATATTCCTACACTGATCCTTTCCACTCCTTGGTAGGGGTAATTTTATACTTACGACTTTCCGGTCCTGATCTTGCTGTCCTTTTGGGCTGTAGAGATCAACCTTGCACACGCCCCTGTGGCTATGTAACCAGTCAATATCATCAGACATCTATAAAGAGAAAGGAAAGAAATCTGAATATATAACTATATAACTATATAGCTATATAACTATATAACTATATAACTATATATATATATATATGTGCTCAGCCAGTTTCTAAAAGCCATATATAACTATATAACTATCTAAGCTATATAACTATATAACTATATATATGCTTTTAGAAACTGGCTGAGTTTGGGTAAGAATCTCTGAAGGGCTTCCTGAAACCCATCTGTATGTTTCAATTAGGTTTAGACTAGGAACTGGAAGGGTGAACAATGGGGGAAGGAACTATGAAATGTTTGAACCTGATAATCAGGATCATTTAGCACAGTCCATAGTCTCCTTTAATTTAGACTTCCCACATCAAGTATTTGGAATCATGGGAGTATCATATTAATTTGTGAGAAACAAGTCAGGAAAAATGGCAGGCTGAGAAGCAAATTTAAAGGAGGTCTAGGGACTGTAGGAATTAAATTCAATGATTTACTTCTACCCAACTCTACTAGATCTCATGTGTCTCCACTTCTGTTTACCCACTCTAGGTTACCTCAAAGAACAAAGCTCATCTCATCCTATTTAACTGAATTTTAGCTAACTCCAGTTCAACCAGAGTCTTTCTCATTACATCAAAGAAAATGAAATTAGGTAAATAGCTGTAATACTTGTTACATAGGGCCATTGGAAAAGACTAGAGTCAACACCAGTAGAGTAAATAAATAGCCCTTTTAATCAAAACAACATAGAAGATTCCAACATAAAACAAGTTTATGAATGCTGAGAAAACTGCCTAATAGCTGTAAATATAACCAAAAGACAGATGTCTGAGGGAAGACCAGACCCTGATCCCATAGACCAAGTTTAATTTTATTTTTGAAAGAAAAAAGAATCTCTGCCAACTTCTTCCAACCCCCCACCCCCCACCACCTCCCACCCTGGCCTGGAACTAAAAGTAAAAAGGAAATGGCAGAGACCACTGATTGATTTTTGCTATGTAAGACCTCAGATCTATGTTCAGGAAGACACGTTAAGAGCTCAGTAGAATTGTTTTGGTTTCTGGAGCTTGAATTTGATTTCTTTTTAAAATGTAACAGGAGAAGCCTTTTTGCCAAGTTATTAGAGGGCAGTTGAATTCCTTTTCCCCAACTCCCTTAAAAACTTAGACCCTTTTAACCTCTACCTCCCTCCCCTCCCTCTCTTTACTCTTCTTCCCCCCTCCCTTCTTCCTTTCTCTCCCTCCTTCCCTACTTATCTTCCTCTCTCTCTCCATCCTTCCCTCCCTCCCCCCTGCCCTCCTCTCTCCTCCTTCCTTCCCCTCCCTTCCCTCCCCTCCTCTCTCCTTCCCTCCCCTCCTTTGTCCTTCCCTCCCCTCCCTTCCTCTCTCCTTCCCTCCTCTCCTCTCTCCTTCCCTCCCTCCCTCCCCTGCCATCCCCTCTCTTCCCTCCCTCCCCTCTCTCCCCTGCCCTCCTCTCTCCTTCTTCCCTCCCTCCCTTGCCCTCATCTTTCCTCCTTCCTTCCCTCTCCCTCTCTCAACATTTTTATAACAGCTATCCTCTGATGGTTATCTTTTCACAGGATACTGCATTTCTACCCTTTGCCATTCCCAACTGCCTGCCCCCAGATCTTTTCGGGCTCTCACTTCAAGAATGTCTACACACCCCTGAAAAAGTTTTAGGAAAGGGCTTCCCATACCCACTCATAAGAGGGAGTTTCTTTTTTAAAAAAACTAGAGATCACTAGCATAGGAAAAAAGAAGGAAAGTCATAGAGGTCCCTCATATGATTTGGATATAGCCTTAGTCCAAATCCAAAAGAATTGTAAAAAAATAAAATTTGTGAACTCATTACCTTGATAATGAAGTTATTTTAGGCTTTTCGCTGAAATTGTGCCACCCAGAAGGGAGATGTGCCCCTTTAGATGGAAGTGGGCAGTGCCAAGTTCTTGGGCACTTGCGGCTGGCTGCCACCCCAGTCAGCTGTTGGATGAGACTGATGGGCCAGGCTTTTCCCTGCTGCCTTTGACCCGGGAGTGTGACAACATAATTGGTTGGGTCACAATGCCTGAGACTAGCAACCTCAGCAAAGGTGTGGCAATATGGCAAACTCAGTAGCCCTTCACATCAAAAGCACATCAGGCTGTCTGCTGTACAACAACCCTTTTCTGTTCTCTCTAGGAAGGCACACATATTTATTTCACATTTTGTCCAGCTCACAATCCCTTGAGACTTCCATTCTCTTTCCTCTTCTTGTTTCCAGAACAATCTAATCATATTAGTTATCCGTTTGGTGGGGGTCTGTATTTTTCACATAGAGAATTGCCACCAGCCTTAATGAATAAACAACTATTAATTTTCACATCTTAGCTTATTTCTCTTTGGGTTTCCCACTAGAGATTCAGAGTTATGTAGCAAGAGATCTTTGGATTTATGTAGAAACAAAAAATGTTGAAGTCCTTTCCGGATATCCTGAATAAAAATATGAAAATAGAAAGTTGGAGGCTGCCTTAATAGCTTCTGTGATTTCACCTCACCACGAAGACACCCCCTTAGCTAGTCAAAAAGAAGTCAGAGGGAAAAATGGGTTATGGGCATTGAGGATGGCACTTGTTGGGATGAGTGCTAGGTGTTGTATGTAAGCGATGAACCACAAGAATCTACCCCAAAAGCCAAGAGCACACTGTATACACTGTATGTTAGCCAATTTGACAATAAATTATATTAAAACAAGGAGAAGTTAGAAAATGCCCCTACCTTGGTAGTATCAGAGTAGGCTGTTTCACAGGACCTTGGGATGATTTTTTTCTTGTTAATTTGGATGCTGTGATGACCCTTCTAGTCTGATACAGGATGTTGCTTCTTTCCTCAACCCTCCATACTCTCCTAAAGCCTTCCCCACCAGCTGGCCCCAGAACTCCTACTTAATGACATCACTGTTTCTATGGAGAACAGTGACAGCACAAAAATGGGAGCTTTATTCTTAGGATTATGCATGTCTAGCAAACTCTAACCTTCATCATGAGACATAATTTTCTAAGAAAAAAAGGCTAGTCTACTTAGGACAGGGTCAGCCTTGCACAGACTTTTTAAGTTATGAAAGGACCTGAGCCCCACTTACTCTTTTTCATTATATGGCCCATGCTGGATTTCTGGCTACCATATTCTTTAAAGGATTATCCATTGGACTTTGAGGTGCCTTTAGGTTAGCCTCAGTTTCACAACATTAGTCCATAACCAAATGGGTCACACTGTGCCCAAGTCTCATCTTTTTTCCTCTCCTTCCTCCATATGTTTTCACTTTAATCTCATACATGTGAATAAATGCATCTGAACTAATTATAAGTCGAGATGATCCCCTAAATAATAGAGTTTTGTATTCTTGATTCTACTTCAATTTCTTCTTGTTACCCCCAAGACTGCATGTCTTGCCTAACCCTGATGTACAATTTCAATCTTGTTAGTTTATGACATCAAAAAGAAACAGAACTGGACATTTGTTAAAAGTGGCAAGACAGATTTTATTCAGACTACTGCAGTAAGGAATAGAATCTTCCAATGAACAGAGCTCAACTCCACTGAAACAAGAGGCAGAAGGCTTTTTAAATGTTGGGGTGTGCTAAAGGAAAAAATGCTGAGGGAAGCCTGTGTGTGTGTGTGTGGGGGGGTGATCAATGTGATTAGGGCAACTGTGTTTGCTAACTGGTTCTTATCGAAGTTAGGCTCCTATCCTTTCACAGAGATTAGGAGACAGGGGTCCTATCTTTCTTGATAATTACCTTTCAAAGGGATGGCTCCTAGGTCCTTGAGAAAAATATTTCTGGGTTGTAGAAGATATATCTCAAAGTAACAGATAAAGGATTTACAATGATAGGTTTTCTAAAGAAATGCTCTAAGAAAAGGGAGGTCAGGGGCCTATAATCAGGTTTTGGCTGAAACAAACAGTAAATTCTTCTGGCAGTGTTTAACTTCCGTAGGCAGGTCTTTTAAGGATGCTGGGGTCATCATCCTAGGGATATGGCCTTGAGCTGATAGAAACTATGTTAGTGTTTGTTCAAGTCTCTTAATGTATGGAATGGATGATACTGTTTGTACCCAAAGTTGCAGTTCTTATCAGCTATGGTTGAGGCCTAGTTGAGAAGAAATTTCGTAGGGGCCTGACTATATAAAGTCATCATGTTGTATACTTTAAATATATACAATTTTTATTAAAAATACATTTTGGTCAAGGAGGGAGTCTTTGTAAGTCAGTGGTGATGAATTAAATCCACAGTACAAGACTTGTTTTCCCTGTATCATTTTTTTTGTCAAGACTTTTGATTATTAAAGAAAAAGTTGGAGCTCCTGTGTCTGGCTCATGTCTGTGGAATAAGAAGCAAAGAATAAAACTGTGTATTTATTCTCCAAGCACAAGAATGTATATCCCTAAGATTAAAAAAACAAAAAAACCCTCGCCCCAAAAACCTCTATGTCTCTCAGCCCAGAAGGGAACAACTGTGATCTGGGCCTGGAAAATGTCTTACTAAATCTCCTGAATGACAAAAAGAGAACTATTATGGATGATTAGAGCCCTGTCCCACAGCGCCCCAATCCTGTCATCCTGGAGGCTACCCAGGAGCAAACAAGAGCAGCATTTGGATGGGAAACCAACAACAAAAATGTAAGGAGGCTCAGTCATAGGTTATGGCATGTCCTCTGCCTCTTCTTTCTCTTAAGCTCCTGAGATTCTCAGACCAGTGTATACTGACTAGAGATGGCAACAGATGGGTGGGGTAGAAGGGCTGTTCAAAGAGTCAGAAGAAGGAATATGGTGTGTCAGTGTGTGAATATTTGTAAGGTACAAGGCATGCACTTAGATCAGCCTTTAGGAGCCGAACATAGAGAAGTTAAACATAGAAGCTTTGATTGTCTTTTTTTTTTTAAACCATCATCATCCATTTTCTAACTTTGTTTATTCTAACCAAACATCTCTTCCACACAAACTTGTGAATAATTGTAGAAATCAACACTTTAAATATGCTTTCAGTGTACATTTGTTTTGAAAGAGCTATTAAGACAGTAAAAATGGGACCTGTGTTTGTCACTGTTCTGAATAATGGCAAAATGAAATTTAAATGAGCTGAACTATTAGCCTTCATGAAATCACCGTCTGCCTGTTAGCCTCACTAAGTATCTTCCAGTCTCAGATTAGGCTACCTAATTTAGTTTATGAGATGGCACTGTGACCATTTGGAAACTGTGCAGTGATACCAGTGATTTACAGACATTCTTTATTGTGGAGCAATATAAATGTAACTCCTGTTCTCCTGAATTATTTTTCAGACATGAGAATACACACTGTCATTTACAGCAGCTTCTCACAACCATGCTAAAGTGAAATATTAGATAGCTATTCTGAACATCTCAGCACCGGTGCTGCATAATTACTTCTGTCAAGTATTTATGTTATATCTGTACTGGGTATACCTGGCCTTTCCTATGAGTGATTGAAGTAGTGGAAGGAGAAAATAAAGGACTTTAAAATGCTATAAATATTCTCTCTCTCTCTCTTTTTTTATTCCAGAGGGAAGCTGTTAAAGAAAAGAAAGTTCTTAGATATGTTGGGGTTTCCTTTTAGGCAGAGGCTTAATTAGGCAGCTAAGGTCTGTTCTGTGGCCTTGTTGTAGATAATGACTTAATAGCTATTTGTGAAAGGTGGGCTTGGCTTGACAGTTGCCATTTCTGGTCAGGCTCCTCCCTCTTATAATTGGGAAATTTCCCTCCTCTGATTTCCTAGAACATTTGCTTCTTGTCTGTATAATTCATCTGACATTTACTAGATCTGGCCTTGTAGAGTTAATTAACTTTTTCTATTCCTGGATCACCTGCTTCAAAAGCCGGGCAGGCAGCCAGTTTTTCCCATCTCTCATTGTATTCGCTGCAATACAGCCCACGGCTGGGCTCGGGGAACAAATGATGGTGTTAGAATTTCAGGTAGCAAACAATTCAGAAGCCACGGAGTCCTGGGAATCTGTAATAATATTTCAGTGGGCAGTATACTTCTTAGAGAAGTAACTCTCAGACTTTAGTGCGGCTCAGAATCACCTGTAGGACTTGTGAAGCTAGTTGGGCTCTGTCCCAGAGGTTTTAATTCTGCAGGTCTGGAGTGGGGCGTGAAAATTTGCCCGGTACTGTGTTTTACACGCATCATCTCATCTAATTGTCACACAGCCTTAAGAAACGGGTACTATTTTAATCCCGATTTCATCTCAACGGGGGGCTGGATCAATGGGGGGAAGCCATTTGGCTGGGTGTAAGGCTAGGTGAGGCACTACCCATTACATCATTTAACGGTTGGGTGGGCGTATGTGTGTGCGCGCCCAGAGTGGTACGCCTTTTCTTTCTTGGAAGGGTCTGAAAACGCCCAAGAGAGATTTCTTGAGGAAAAGAAAAGTATAAGGGGGTACGTCCTCTGATCTTTTGGCCCCATCTGGTGGTTTCAAGTCTGAACAAAGTGCTGATCTGTTACCCCCCCCCCCCCCCCCGCGCTGGTGAGAATGGTGAGGTCGGACCGCCTGTCTCCGCGATCCATTTTCTGAGGCGACTTTTTCTGGAGGGGGTTGCTCTGAGGCGATTGCTCTGAGGAAGTTATTCTGAGGCGGTTAGTCCCTTTTGCCCCCATCCGTGTTTTGTTTTGTGTTTTGTTTTGTTTCCGTTTCCTACTACTTGGGAAGTCCCTTTTCAATACATAGCGTTTGTTCCAGCCCGTCTATAGCTTGTTAAAAGTAAAACTTGTTTTTCTAGGCATTAAACGGGTCTTTTGCCTTATATGTGTAAATATATAAACATACTTTGTGTCCGAGCTGGAGATTTAGGTGAGGGAGCTAGGTTGTGAATAGGATTTTTTTTTCTTGTCAAACCGACAAACTTGTCTGCAATGTCTGATGGAAAGTACTTAAATATAGCATTAACTGGCAACAACGTTTTTACTAGCCCCCCCCCCCCCCATAGTATCTGTCAGTGAATGAACGTTTTAAACAAAGACCCTTGGAGAAGAGGAAGGGGATCTGGAAGCATAAAGCTTTTCGGGTTCTCTCGAGGCATTGGTGGGCACCCCCTCCCGCCCCCCACCACCAGACTCTCTTAAGGTTCTCGTTGATTTGAAGAATGTTAAAATGGGGTGAAGACTGGCCTAGTTTTCCTTCCGCTTTGTTTTGTACTTGCCCCATGGGGGTGTCAGGCTGAGACCGTGCCTGTTACTCTAAAGTCAAGAGGGTAAAATGGGGGTAATGAGTTCATGTGGCCACTAGGAGGTCGCAGCAACTTGGAAAACGTGTTTCCACACTGTGAGATCATCCCTTAGAGAAACCCGTTTTGCCAAGGCATTCCTCAAATTAAAGGTGAAATTGGTGATCCTGCCCTCATAGAATCACTCTCCATCCTAAAAACCTCACTTTTTGTGTATATTTATTGATGCGTCTCCTTCAAAAAAGTTCTTTATAGGTTCCAGGAAATCAGGGACTATTGTATTTCATCATGAGCTTTATCTTTCCAGACGGGGTAATGCTTGAGGAGAATGACTGTTTTACTGATTTTCATTTACCCTGCAAGGGATAGCACTAGATTCGTATATGCTTAAGGATATGCGTAAGGATATTTACATAACTGAAAAAATCAGTATGTACACCTGAAGCTAATATGTTATCTACCAATTATATATCAGTTAAAAAAAATAACGAAAATTAGTGGTAACAGTTGTTCAAGAATTGCCATGGCCAAGAATGTTGAGCCACCTTTGTCCAAATTGCCTGGCTTGTTGCAGTAAGTTCCTAACTGGTTCTACTGAGTCTTTCCTTGCTACTCTTAAACAGAATTTTTTTTGAAAGAATCAATATATTTTATTAGCTAGTTATTTTTAAAACAGCTTTATTGAAATCTAACTCACATACCACATAATTCACCCATTTAAAGTGTACAACTCAATGATTCTTAGTATATTCAGAGTTGTGGAACCATCACCATAATCAATTTGAGAACTTTTTCATCACCAAAAAAAAAAGTCATACCCCATCTCCCCTAACCATATGCTTTAAAATTTTTTTTCTTTAATGTTTACTTATTTTTGGGATCGACAGAGGATGAGCAGAGGAGGGACAGAGACAGAGGGAAGTGAGCAGAGGAGGGACAGAGAGAATCACAGAATTCAAAGCAGGCTCCAGGCTCTGAGCTGTCAGCACAATGCCCGATGCAGGGCTTGAACTCACAAACAGGGAGATCATGCCCTTAGCCAAGGTCAGAGGCTTAACCAACTGAGCCACCCAGGTGCTCCTCCACTAAATCTATACTTACCCAGGCTTAGGCAATCACTAATTTACTTTCTGTATAGATTTGCCTGTTTTGGACATTGCATATAAATGGAATCATGTAGTAGGTGGGTCTTTTGTGACTGACTTCTTTCACTTAGCATAAATTTCCCCAGTATGGAATTGTGACAGCATGTGTGAAATGTTTACGAGTGACTCTCTTTCGACACTCAGTGCCAAGGATTTTTTCTGGAGGTTGGTGGTGCAGGCACCCTCTAGCTAGTACCTACTGGAACTCTAAAGTCCCAGGAGGAAATCTGGTGATCAACGTAAGCCATATTGTTTGCACAGTTAAAGTACAGTGACTTTTATCCATTAGGGTGGTGGGAACCCTTCCCAAATCCAAGTTTCCAGATCCTAGCCAAGGGCCAACCTTGCCAGCAGGATTTTTGGATGATAACACTCTCTGGTCAGCTATGTTAACTCTTTTCTACACAGATGTTGATAGCGATTTCATTGATTCTGTAGATCAATTTGAGGGGCATGCCATCTTAACAATTTTAAGTATTTCAATCAATGAACATGGGATGTGTTTACATATGGTTAAGTCTTTAGTTTTTCTTAATTATGTTTTGTGGTTTTCAGTGTACAAGTCTTGTACTTCTTTTGTTAAATTTATTTTTAACTATTTTATTCCTTTTGATGCCATTATAAGTGGAATTGTTTTCTTAATTTTATTTTCAGATTGTTCCTTGCAAGTGTATAGAAATACAATTGAGTTTTGTATATTGATTTTGTATGTTACAGCGTTGAGCTCATTTATTAGCTCTAAGAGCTTTCTTATTTTTTTTGTGGATTCCTTAGCCTGTTAATATGGTAGATTACATGGATTGATTTTTTGAACCAGCCTTGCATCCTTGGAACAAACCCCACTTGGTCATGGTAAATAATACTTTTTATATATTGCTAAATTCTGTTTGCTAATATCTTACCAAAGATTTTGCATCTCTTTTATGAGGGAAGATTAGTATATAGCTTTCTTTTTCTGTACTTTCTTTTTATGGTTTTGGTATCAAGGTAGAAGTGTTTTCATATGAGTTGGGAAGTGTTCCCTCTTCTTCTATTTTCTGGAAGAGATGGTGTAGAATTAGTGTGAACTTTTCTTTAAACACTTAGTTTCATTCCCCAGTGAAATAATCTGCGCCTAGAGACTTCTTTTTTTGAGAATTTTAAAATCATAAATTAAATTTTTTTAAAGCTATGGAGCTATTCAAATGATGTATTTCATATTGTGTGCATTGTGGTAGTTTGTGATTCAATTAATTTGTCAAATTTATGTGTATAGAGCTCATAGTATACTCTTAGTATCCTTTGGATGTCAGTAGGGTCTGTAGTGATATCCTCTGTTTTATTTCTGATATTGCTAATTTGTGTATTTTTTCTGGTCAGTCTTACTAGAAATTTGTTAATTTTATTGATATTTTCAAAGAACCCACTTTTTGTTTCATTGATTTTCACTATTGGTTTTTCTGTTTTAAATCTCACCAATTTCTGCTTTTATCTTTATTATTTCATACTTTATACTTGCTTTGGTTTTATTTTGCTCTTCTTTTTTTAGTCTTGAGGTGGAGCTTAAATTATTGACTTTTAGATTTTTCCTCTAATATAAGCAGTTAGTGCTATAAATTTCCCTTTCAGCACTGCTTTAGCTGTATCCCACAAATCTTGATACATTGAATTTTCGTTTATTAAATTCAGTGTATTTATTGATTTGCCTTAAATTTTTTTTTTTCAACGTTTATTTATTTTTGGGACAGAGAGAGACAGAGCATGAACGGGGGAGGGGCAGAGAGAGAGGGAGACACAGAATCGGAAACAGGCTCCAGGCTCTGAGCCATCAGCCCAGAGCCTGACGCGGGGCTCGAACTCACAGACCGCGAGATCGTGACCTGGCTGAAGTCGGACGCTTAACCGACTGCGCCACCCAGGCGCCCCTATTGATTTGCCTTAAGACTTCCTCTTTGATTGGTGTGGTGTATTGCTTAGTTTCCAAGTGTTTAGGAATTTTCCTGTTATTTTTGTTATTGATTCCATTGTGGTTAGAGAACACAGTTGTGATTTCAATTCTTTTATAGTTGCTGAGGTTTGTTTTATGATTGAGGGGATGGTCATTTGGCTTATGTTCCACGAGAGCTTGAAAGGAATGTGTATTCTGCTGATATTGGGTGAGAGGTGCTCTATAAATGTCGACTGGATATGTTTGTTGATGGTGTTGTTAAGTACTTCTATATCCCTGCTGATTTTTTAATATAGTTCTTTATCAATTATTGAGATGAGGTGTTGAAGTCTCCCACTATAAATGTGGATTTTTCTACTTCTTTCAGTTCTATCACATTTTGCTTCATGTATTTTGTAGTTCTGTTGGTTGGTGCACACACATTTAGGGTTGCTGTATCTTCTTTGTGGATTGATCCTTTTATCATTATGTAATATTCCACTCTGTCCCTACTGATTTACTTTGTTCTGAAGTTTATTTTATCTGATATTAATATAGCTACTCTTGCCTTTTTCTTTTTAAAAATTTATGTATATCTTTTTCCACTTTTAAATTACTAACCTACTTATATCATTATATTTGAAGTGCATTTCTTGTTGACAGTGTATCATTGGATCAGTTTTTTAATTGAAATGTAGTTAACATAAAATATTATATTGGTTTCAGGTGTAAAACATAGTGCTTTAACATTTATATAGATTTCAAGGTGATCACCATGATAAATCTAGCTACCATCTGTCAATGTACAAAGTTGTTACAATATTGTTAATTATATTCCCTATGCTGTACATTGCATCTCCATGTCTTATTTTATAACTGAAAGTTTGTACCTTTTAATTTTTTCCTCTATTTCAACCATCCCTCTCCCCACCTCTGGAAACTACCAGATTGTTTTCTGTATCTATGAATCTGCTTCTGTTTTGCTTTGTTTGTTGATTTGTTTTATTTTTGAGATTCCATGTATATGTGAAATCATGTGGTATTTGTCTTTCTCTGACTTATTTCACTTAGCATAATACCCTTTAGATCCATTCTTGTCATGAATGGCAAGATTTTATTATTTTTATGGCTGAGTAATATTTCACTGTATTCACACTGTAAAAGTGTATATACCACATTTTCTTTATCCATTCATTTGTTGATGGACACTTTGGTTGCTCCCATATCTTGGCTATTGTAAATAATGCTGCAGTGAATGAACATAGTGGTGTATATATCTTTTCGAATTAGTGTTTTTGTTTTCTTTGGATAAATAACCAGAAGTGGACTTATGGGTCGTATGGTATTCCTATGTTTAATTTTTTTTTGAGAGAGAGTGAGCAAGGGGGAGAGAGGGAGAGAGAGAGAGAGAGAGAGAGAGAGAGAGAGAGAGAGAGAGAGAGAGAGAGAATCTCAAGCAGGCTCCACACTCAGCATGGAGCCCCACATGGGGCTTGATATTATAACCATGAGATCATGATGTGAGGCCAAAATCAAGAGTCAGATGCTCAACTGACTGAGGCACCCAGGTGACCCCCCTTTTTAATTTTTTGAGGAACTTCCATACTATTTTCCACAGTGATTGATGGCATATGAGGGTTCCCTTTTCTCCACTTCCTTGCCAACACTTGTTATTTCTTGTCTTTTTGATACTAGCCATTCTGACATGTGTGAGGTGTTATCTCATTGTGGTTTTGATTTGCATTTCCCTAATGATTAGTGATGTTGAGCATCTTTTTGTGTGTCTGTTGACCATTTGTTTGGAACCACAAAAGACCCCAAATTGCCAAAGCAGTCTTGAGAAAGAATAAAGCTGGAGGTATCATGCGCCCTGATTTTAAACTATACTACAAAGCTATAGTCATCAAAACAATATGGTACTGACACAAAAATAGATCAATGGAACAAAGTAGAGAATTAAAAAATAAACCCATACTTATGTGGTCAATTAATCTATGACAAAGGAGGCAAGAATATACAGTGGGGAAGAAAAGACAGTCTCTTCAATAGATGGTCTTGGGAAAACTGAACAGCTACATACATGCAAAAGAATGAAACAGGAGCACTTTCTTACACCATATACAAAAATAAACTTAAAATGGATTAAAGACTTAAAGACATAAAACTCCTAGAAGAAATAGGCGGTGAACTCTTGGACATCAATGTGAGCAATATTTTTTTGGATCTGTTCCTTAGGCAAGGGCAACTAAAGCAAAAATAAACAAATGGAACCACACCAAAATAAAAACTTCTGTACAGTGAAACGATCAACAAAATGAAAAGGCAATGTGCTGAATGGGAGAAGATATTTGCAAATGATATGATTGATAAGGGGTTAATTTCCAAAATATATAAAGAACTCAAATAACTCAATATAAAAAAAACCCCAAATAATTCAATTAAAAAATGGCCCTAGGACCTGAATAGGATCATGTTTTTTTTAATCCACTGTGAATCTCTTTTTTAATTCCTCTACTTAAACAATTTACATTTAATGTAATAATTGATCTGTTTGGGTTTAAATCCATAAATTTATTTTTTGTTTTCTGATTATTGCTTCTCTTTCTCATTTATGTATTTACTTTTACCTGCCACCCAGTCAGTTACTTGAACATTCTTTTGAATTCAGTTTTGATGTATCTATAGTGTTTTTAGTGCATGTTTGAGGTATTACATTATATATGTAAAATTATCACAGTTGACATTTTACCAATTTGAAGGAGGTGTAGAAACTGTGCATTCTTTTACCATCCTCTATATTGTTTTTTTAAACATTTCCTTCACATACATTGAGAACAGAGAGCATCAGGAGAGTACATTATGTCCACCTATATTTTTGCTCTTTTCACTATTCTTTCTCCTTAATGTTACAAGATTCCTTTTATTACTATTTTTTCTACTTTGTGAATTTTCTGTTCTTTTAAGGTGAGCATTTGAGAATGACTTGATTTCCCCCTCACTCCTGAAAGATATTTTCCTTGGATATAGAATTCTGAGTTGGGGCACCTAGGTGGTTCAGTCAGTTGTGTGTCCAACTTCAGCTCAGGTCATGATCTTGCGGTTTGTGAGTTTGAGCCCTGCACTGGGCTCTGTGCTGACAGCTCGGAGCCTGGAGCCTGGAGCCTGAGGCCTGCTCTGGATTCTGTGTCTTCCTCTCTGTCTCTGCCCTTGCCCCGCTCATGCTCTGTCTCTCTCTCTCTCTCAAAAATAAATAAACATTAAAAAAATAATTCTGAGTTTACATATTTTTTTCTTTTAGTACTTGGAAAATATTGTGTCACATCTTTCTGGCCACCATGGTTTCTGTTGAGAAATCCAATGTCATTCAAAAACATTTTGCCCAATTAGAAAGGTGTCATTTCTCTCTTGCTCATTTCAAGGTTCTTTTGTCTTTTAGTTTTCAGGAGTTTGATTATGATGTGTCTTTGTTTGAATTTCCCTGGGTTTATCCTATTTGGAGTTTTCTTAGCTTCTTGAATATGTAGGTTTATGTCTCTCTCAAATTTGGGAAAAATTTGAGCCTTATTACTTGGAATAAGTATTTTTGTAGGCAAGCGTACTAGAAGTACAATCTCTGGGTAAAAGGATTCAAACGTTTAAAATTTGGTATTTTCAAATAACTCTCCCAAAGTTTATAGCAATTTTTACTCCTGCTGACAGTGAATTAAAGTGTCTGTTTACCCATCCCTTTATCAACAGAAGTTATTGTTAAGCTACTAAACCTTTGCCAATGTCCTAAACAAAAACAATGCATTGCTGTTTTAATTTGTATTTATTTTTAGTAAAATTAAGCATATTTTTATGTTGATCATTTGTATTTCTTCCTAATTGTTCATTTTCTTGACAGCTTTTTTGCTGCATGGCTCATCTTTTTCTTGTTGATCATGAAATTCTGTTTGTATATTTTGGAAATTATTCTTTTATCATTTGTATTGCCAATGTTTTTTTGCTAGTTTGTTTTTAGGTTTTTAAGCTTGTTTTTGTTTTTTGTTTGTTTTGCCAAATAAATTTTCAGTTTTTACCTATTAAAATTTTTGGAGTCTTTTGCTATCTTTAAATTTTTGTCCTGTTTAGAAAACAAGATTATAAAAATATCCTTTTATATTTTGTCTAGTATTTCCATGGTTTCATTTTCACAATTAAATCTTGGATCCATCTGGAATGTATTTTCATGTAAAAGTAAAGTAGGCAATAACAGATCTTTTCTATCAAGTTTTAATACAGGGATGTATTAATACAGGGGGAGGAGAAAGGAGAGTTTATGAGAATGTTATATGCCTAGGAGTAGGAAAATATTGGAAAATGGTAGACTCAAAGGGCTGTCTCCTCTTTTGTCTGTGTTCTCTCTGAGTTCAATATAAAGGAAAGGTTAAGTCAACTGGAGGTGTGAAGGGTGAGAGAAAAACAAATTTAAAAAGTTTGGAAATGTCATAATTTTGGTCAATAACTTTTTGTTTTTGTTTTTGTGAAAAGCTGGGAAGAAATAGGAAAAATGAAATGGCTTCTTTTGTAATTTTTATATTGCTATTAGTGGATGGAAATTTTCCTATCTTAACTAAAGAAGGACTTACAATTTTTTATTTAACATAGTACTTGAAGTCTTAGCTATAGAAATCAGACAAGATATGCTCAACATCACTGATCATCAGGGAAAAGAAAATCAAAGCCACACTGAGATCTCACTTCACAACCAGTCAGAATGGCTAGTGTCAAAAAAATGACAGGTGTTGGTAAGAATGTGGAGAAAGGGGAACCCTCATGTGCCATTTGTGGGAATGTAAATTGGTACAGCCACTGAGGTTCATCAAAAACTTAAAAATATCATATTATCCAATAATTCCACTACTGAGTATTTACCCAAAGTATATGAATACACTGATTTATACCCCTATGTTTATTGCAGCATTATTTACAATAGCCAAGATATGGAACCAACCTAAGTGTCCATCTGTAGATAAATAAAGAAGATCTTGTATACACATGCACACATAAAACAGAATATTAGTTAGCCATAAAAAAGAATGAGGTCTTGCCATTTATGACAACATGAATGGACCTAGAGGGTGCAATGCTAAGTGAAATAAGTCAAAGACAAATACCATATCATTTCATTTATATGTGGAATCTTAAAAACAATACAAATGAACAAATGAAAAAACAGAAATAGACTCATAAAGAGAACAAATTGGTGGTTGCTGGAGGGATGGGCTGGGTGAAATAGTCGAAGGGGATTAAGAAGTACAAAATTCCAGTTTTAAAATAAAAAAGTCAGGGAAATCAAAAGTACAGTACAGGGAATATAGTCAATAATATAACCGTGTTTCGTATTGACAGATGGTAAGTACAGTTATTATGGTGATCATTGTGTGATGTATGCAATTGTTGAATTACTATATTGTACAGCTGAAGTTAATATCACATTGTATGCCACCTATACTTCAATAATAAAAATTAAAGAAAATAAGACTTACAGTGACTTGGGCTAATACTGTATTTCTTCCTTAGTGCATCCCAGCGAGCCACTTGTTCACAATGATTACCCTTAAAAGAAGATACTAATTTGCTTAGTTAACAAATATTTTTAAATCATTTGTCAAGGAGGCAGGTATAGGGTAATGATTATGTGTTTGCCTCTGGAATCATATTACTTGAATTTAAACCCCAGTCCAGTAACTTACTAGCTGTGTGATCTTGGGAAAGTTACTAAACTTCTCTGTACTCCAAGTTTCTCTTCTGCAAAATGGGGATATTAACACCTCATTGTATTATTGTGAGTCTCAGAACAGCATCAATCTTATAGTAAGCAATTGATAGATATGAACTATTATCAATGCTAATGACTGGAGATAGAGCACAGTGGATATGATCCTTATAGTTATGGGCCTTGCATTCATTTTGCTTTGTTTATTATACATTTTAATTTTTTATTTTTTGGAATTTTTAAAATTGCAATTAAAGTATAGTTGACATATATTAGTTTCAGGTGCATGACATAGTTATTTGGCAGTTATATATATCACAAAGTGCTTATCACAATAAGTGTAGTTACCATCTGCCACCATACAAAGTTATTAAAATATTATTGACTATATTCCCTATGCTGTACTTTTCATCCTCATGACTTATTTATTTTATAACTGGAAGCTTTTACTTCTTAATCCCTTCATTTATTTTCCCATTCCCCTCAACCCCCCACAACTATCAGTTGATTCTATTTATGAATCTGTTTTTTTATTTGTTCATTTATGGTTTTTAGATTCCACATATAAGTGAAATCATATGGTATTTGTCTTTCTCTGTAAGACTTATTTCACTTAGTGTAATAGTCTTTAAATAAGGACCTTGCATTCTTGAGTGAGGAGATAGGTTAAAAAATTACAAATAGCAGTACTTAGTCTAAAATAAATGTAAGGGGCTGGGATAGTATAAAGGAGTGGGAGGAGAATCCTACTTTAGATAACATGGTCAGGGGAGGCCTCTCTGAAGAGGGGGCATTTAAGTTGAGACTTGAAGCATCAGAAAAAAACAATTTAAAGAATGGAGGGAAGAATGTTCTAGGCAGTGGGAACATCATGTGCAAAGACTCTGAGGAGAGGGATTTTATTATATGGAAATTTTTGAAAGACATATATGGCTATCACGTAGTGAACAAGAAAGAGTGGTATGAGATGAGGTTAATGGTATAGGCAGGACCTTGTAGACCAGAGTAAGGAGTTTGGATTTTGTGTTCTGTGGGAAACCACTAAAGCATGAGAGAAAGGGGATATAATTTTTCTTTTTAAAAACGAGTGGTCTTGTAATCTCTAATTCACATTAAAGGAGATCAATATTGTAAAGAGGGAGAGCAGCTTGGAGGCTCATGGCAGTGGTCCAAATGAGAGACTGTGGCAGTGGAGATGAAAAGAAGTGGATGGATGTAAGGTACAGTTTTAAGGTACAGGACTTGCTGAAGGATTGGATGCGGGAAGGTAAGGTTATGGAAGAGAGTTTGAATCAAGGATGATACCCAGGTTTCTGACTTGATTAACAGTTTTGACGTGGTACCATTTTTTGGAATGGGAGACATCGGAAGAAGGGTCAGGTTTGGTAAGTGTTGTGAACATGTTGAATTTGAGGTATCTATCAGACATCCAAGTACAGATGTGGAGTAGTCAGTTGGATTTATGAATCTGGAGTTCAGGGTCAGCTTTTAGATGATGTTTAAAGTCGTGTATCTGGATGAAATAAACTAGGGAGATTAAAAAGAGAAGAAGGTCTGGGATCATGTGAATACTCCACCTTTAATGTAGAAGCTGTGAGATACTAAAAGGAGAATGGGCTGATAATAAAGGCAGGGATGTAGTTTAGTGGTATCTGCTGTATATGCAGGAAGTCCTGGATTTTATCTTTGGTATCTCCATTTACTCTTTGCATCCTTAGAGGATAGGGCAGGGCTATCAATTTTCAAGTCTTTTGTCAATTACTCATCTATAGTTTTTCTAGCTCCTGGAATAAAGCAGGTGCTCAGTAACTTGAATGAATGAATGAATGAATGAGTAAAATGAATAAGAATATCTGAGTTGTAATACCTGCTTTGCCACAATGTAGGTTTGTGACATTGAGCAGTTAGCAAGTTACAATTTTGTTATCTGTAAAATGGCAATAATAAAGGTACCTCTCTTTTTGGACAGGATTTAAAACAAAAATTTGTAGCAGCACAGAGCTATTGGTAAATTAATGCTAACTACTATTAGCTCTCTGCACTTTGGGTGCTTATTCATAAAATAGGGGCAATAAATTACTGCCCTTCCCTCACAAGGCCATTTGTGAAGCCAGCAGGAGTTAACATTTGACTCTACAAAGGGTTATTAGTATTAATTTTTTAGTTGGTCTGAATCTGCACTATGCAGCCACTCCCTCCCATCCTAGAAGCAGGATTATTTAAAGAAAACGTCTCTTTAAAGAGCCCAGTACTCCGCTGGTCAGGCCTGCCTAGTTCAACCAATTGTATTTGAAACTACGCCCCAATGCGAAGTCTGTTAGCTGCAGAGTTCAATTTAAAAATACCCAGCCCCGCCTCTCCTGGCTGGGGGGAGCACGCGTCCCAACTGTGCACGCTGATTGGCTCCTCCTGGCCAATCACCACTGCGCTTCCTTCTGGGGCTGTAATTTTCAAAATTCGCTACTGGGCAGATTGGAGCCGGCACAGTCCAGGTTGAGAAGGACACGGGTCGCTACAACACGGAGCTCCGTTCATTTCCCGGGCCTCTCCTGGTCTAGGAGTGCGTCCATGATCTTTCCTGTTCTGTCCTCAGTCTCGATGTGAGGTAGGCGTCTTTGGGCTTGTACTGTCCGCTCGAATGTCCGGCCCAGTCGCACGCGGGTTGATGCCTCAGCACCACTCCTGTTCGTGGTTAACACGCTGTCTTCTCTCGCCCGCAAGCGCGGCATCCTTGCCTTGAAACCTTTGTTTTGTTCTGATGTCAGCAGTGTGAGCGAAGTTGGGCAGGAGTGTGTTTTAGAGGATGAGATGGCAAAACGAGTGAGACTAGGTCCTAGCTTTTAGATAGAGTGACCAGTACACATGCCTGAATCAGAGTACATTTACAGAACGTCTTTTCACAAGTGGAAGTGTGGAGGATTAGTTTCACTGACCCTTATTTAAGTCAGAGAATGCTACTTGCAGGATGTCTTTTGAACTACAGGTGGTAGGATATGAAGGAGGATGGAAATGTGTGCTCTCTCCCTTGTTCTCCCTTTGATCTCCACTGGCTGTCTTCTATCCCCTACTCCAACCGCTGCAGCTGGCTTTCCCACTGCTCTCCGCTTTGGTCCACTTAGGATCCTAGAATGTCAGAAGTCAAAGGACCCAGAACAGTGCTTCTTAAACTTTGAAGTGCATACAACTCACCTAGGGATATTGCTAACTTGCACTTTCAGATTTGGTAGGTCTAGTTTGGGACCTGGGATTTTAAATTGCTAATAAGCTCGCAGGTGATGCTAATGTTGCTGGTCTGTTCAAACCATGGTTAATAGCTAGGAGGTTCTGGTCCCATTGCCTCATTTTTTAAGGTGGGGAGACAAGGCCTAAAGAAAAGAGACTTGCCTAGTGTCATCCAGCCAGCTAGGGGCAAAGTCAGAGTTCTACCCTAGGCATCCTTCACAGCCTGGTACTGCTTTCATGCACACCATGCTGCATTGTCTCCCCAGTGTCTTGCTGTCTATAACCTGCATTTATATATAAAATGAAGTTGCTGTTGTTTCCTATAGACTGTCTTGATCTACAGTTTTGGAGTCTAAGCACCTGGGCTTCTAAATGAGCCAATCTGCCCCTGTTTGGGTTTTATCATCAGCCCTGGGATGCTCAGGGGGTCTCCAACACTTATCAGTGTGTATGTAGAGAATATGGAAAGTCTGGAAAGTGGAAAGGATTCTGATTTTCTCGTCCAAGCAAGGCTCCATTCTGTAGGTGGTAGAAGTCGAGAATGTTCTGCAGAATGTCCTTTAATGAAAGCTGTTTTTGGTGGTGCCAAGCCCCTACCCCCTCCTAATGGCAGAGAATACTTAAGTCAGTGTGTGTGTCCCCCAAAGAAAGTGATTAGTGTTCAGGAAAATGAAGGTGGTGTGTGATTATCATCTGAATAAACTTATTCTCTCAGGCTTAGTTACTCTGTGATGTAATCAACTGAAAGCTTTCTATCCTGTTGACTCCAGGCTATTTTTTTCTTTCCCCCTTGAAAGATAAAAGTTTCAGAACATGAATCTTTGGTCAGCCATTAAAAAAATTGTATGAGGTGTTAATAATAATAATAGGGAGGTAAGTGGTTTTCAGACAGTGTGGTTAAGGGTGGGTGCACCCAATTTAGCTTTATTCCTGCTTGGCTGAGTTTTGAGAGATGAGATAGAAAATAGGTTTGGATTTTGGGGGATGAAAAGGAAAATAAGATGCACCACTTACTTTGAGGGCCTACCATGTGTTAGGCTTTGCACATACAAATTTCCTTTTGAGCCATATGATGCTTCTACAAATAAATGGTGGTATTGCTCTATTGCAAGTGAGAAAATTAAGGCTCAAAGATGCTAAGTTGGCTGGTTTAAAAACCCAGTGGCTTCTTTAAAAGATCTTTAGGCTCATTCTGTCTCCTTACACTTCCACATTAAAGCCTTTTGCTTTGGACCATGGACTGTTTTAGAGTGCTTTTGAGTATGATTGGAGAGACTTCATGGTATTTTAAAAAGAGCCCTAGAAAGAGCTGGGTGATCTATGCTGCTTAATAGTTTTGTCCTGGGTAGTAAGTTACTTAACACATCTGGGGCTCTACAGTGGAACGAATTGTATCTGTACTGCGTACCCTTACTGCTTTGTTGTGAGACCAACTGAAGTAATAAATGCGGAGGCACATACTTGTACTGATTTTTCCTGACAAAATGTTTAATACTTCTCCATCCAAAGCAAAACCCAAATCAGCCTTTCTCCTTTCTTAAACCTTCCTCTCAAGCTGCAGTCTTTTCTGCTTCCCTTTCTTAGCAGCCTGGCCCTAGCCTAGCATTCAGCCCCTTTCTGACTCTTCCCCAATACACTCTTTGTATTCATGCTCCAGACAACTGGGAAGTCCCTGCACCTGCTGTGCTTGCCATGTGCAAGCCTCTGCCTGCGCTCAGGCTTTCTTTGCCTGCAAAAGCTCGCCAGTCTGCTTGGGATCCCCTTTGTCACTTAAGTCTAGATCATATATAACTTCCTCTATGAAGGCTTCTTCCACCCCTTTATCCCCCCTACAAGATTACTGACTTTCTATTATGTTGCTGTTACTACAGCAACATATTTACTCTTATTAAATCATTGCCACATTTTTATGTTACTGTTAGAGCTGTGCATGTGAATACTTATAGGATAAGATGAATGATTTGTGTTTGTATCTCCATTGCCTGAAATACCAGGTACAGAGTGGCAGGTAAGTTTGTTGCATTGCCTTTAGGGTCTCTCTTAGAGGAGCCTATTATTTGTCAAATGCAGTTGAACTTGGAGATTGAATGTGGGTGAGGTTGGAAGGGCAGTTGCATCTGAGTGGCAAAGGTCTCCTGTATATCCAAAAACTGGTTCCTCCTGACAATGCATTTGCTTGTGAGTCACATAAGTGTATCCTAACTATTGAGGACTCACAAAGAACTTTAAGGAATGTAGAATGGGGTCCACCACTGAGATGGGACAAAAATAGGACTCTCCCAAGGGCTGTAATGATGGTTAAATTTTTATGTCAAGTGATTTTTCTTTTTTTTTTTTTTTTTTTTTTTTTTTAAATTTTTTTTTCAACGTTTATTTTTTTATTTTTGGGACAGAGAGAGACAGAGCATGAACCGGGGAGGGGCAGAGAGAGAGGGAGACACAGAATCGGAAACAGGCTCCAGGCTCTGAGTCATCAGCCCAGAGCCTGACGCGGGGCTCGAACTCCCGGACCGCGAGATCGTGACCTGGCTAAAGTCGGACGCTCAACCGACTGCGCCACCCAGGCGCCCCTGTCAAGTGATTTTTCAATAAGTTAGTTCCTTCTATCATTATCTCATCTTGAATTTTTTTCTTGCCAGGTGTCTGGAACTGGATTACAGTTTCTTCTGATGGAATGCAGTGTTTGAATACTTTGGCCTATCATGTATATGTGTGTGCAGTATATTCTTGTGTCTTCTCTGTAGCATCATTATAATTGCTGTGCCAGGACCCTGTGCCTTTTAAAGAACATTAACCCTTCCAACTGGCTTCCATACTATGTGATCTGTCAAGTTCTTGATTGTTTTTAATGCAAAACGTTCCTGTGATTTGTTCCCAGTATTCCCAGGCCTAAACTAGGAGGTAGGCCATAGTTCCAGTGCCCACACAGGATGGCAGGCACTGTGCTGGGCTTTTTAGACTGCCCAAGGTTAATTATGGTAGAACCAGTATTTGAACCCAGATTTGCCTACTTCAAAGTATGTTTTCTCCTAGAGATGCTAGAGAGAGCTTGGGTATTCTCATGGGTTTCCAGAGAATGCTGTGATGTTTCTGGTGAATGATGTTTTAAAGAGTCGCTTTCTGCTTGCAGCCCTATCTTGGATAGACACTGCTGAATCTGTAAGAAATGCCACTACCACTACCATCCCGAGGCTCCAAACCTGGGATGAAGAAATCTCAGTCCAGCAACGTTGTGCCCAGCGATCATGGCCAATATGGAAAGGTTAGAGCAAGCCGTCTCTGCCAACAGTGTCTTGAGTAGCTTCTTCCTGTGTTGGCTCAGTCCCTATCCCCACCCCTAATCTTTCTGAATATGTGTTGTTTAATCTGAGAAATTGGGAAGGCATGGTAGCCCTTGTAGTTGAAGAAGACCAGCAAATTAGAACTTGGGTTCTAAGCATGAATTCTACTTTTCCATAAATGCATAGCTAAAATGAAGGACACCCTTCACAATCTTCAAAAGTAAACAGTACTGAGCTCTCATTAATGATCACATCTATACTCTTAGTTTCTGGGAGATGTTCAAAGTACCTTGCCAGGAGGCTGCTTAGTACCTCCTGGGGAGAATATGAAGATTAGATCAACAAATGGATTATCGTGCTTTTTACAGCTATTAAATTTGAATAATGCATCCCTTTTGCTTTTGCTGTTTTGACCTTGTGGATAGTTTGACAGTGTCATTCCAACCCTGTGATGTTCTTTGTTCCTCATCATACATATTTTAATCAGAGTTTTACTAACACTGATGAATTGTCATTAAGGGAGTATTTCCTAGAGCAAACATCATTAGGCCAATTTAATTTCCTTGATTGGTTTTCTTGCAGTACAGATAAACATTTTCCAATGATTTTCATTTTTTGGTTTACTAAAATGATTTTCATGGAGGGGCTAAATGTTTTTTTTCATATGTAAATTTGGTAAGAAGGATTTGATACCTTGATCAGATTTTTGTCAATATTAGACATTAGAGCTCTGCCATAATGAGTTTTCTTTTGTGGTGGTTATTTTTCCAAATCCAACTTTCTTGGGGCACATTTTGTAAATCTACATTTTATTGAGTTCAGTTTCACTTGTGAATTTTATTTGGGGCTGATTGTTTCTACTGGTAATATTAAATGGGAATTGGGACAATTTATTTCTTAGCTAATTTGTGAGATTTGTGTAACCACGAAATATTTTAGTTTTGCTAATTATTTCCACTAGGATTATTTATCAAGAACTAGATAAAAGACTAATAGTTTTCTGATTTCCAAGCTTAATCCATTAGAAAGCAGAAGTAATTCTTCTCTTTCAGGATTGCTTTGCTGTACTAGATGGGTCTATTGTGTTTTTAATCCAATTCTTTAAACTTCTGATCACTTATTGTGTCATGTACTAACTTTTCATGGCCTAGATGAGGAACAGAGCAAATAAATGGCGCGACCCTAATGTTCTGCTTCCCATTATAACAGCTCTCTGATATAAGTAGGGCAGGGTTCTCATTTCATAAAGGAAATTTGAGACTTAGGAGACTTTTACCAAATAAAAATTGTTAGGGAGCAGAAGAGTCCTACGGTATAATTCATCCTAACCTCTAGCCCCATGGAGATGGCCTTATTCACATGGGAGTTGAGTAAGGCATGGTAAACAATAGCTAGAAAGAAAGCCACCTCTGCTCCAAAATATCCACCTCTCCTTCCTTCTACTAACCCTCATTCATATACACTAACAAATTAGAGGTTAATATGGATTACCAAACTCCTTTCTCAAAATACAAAATTTGGAGTGCCTGGTCTGCTCAGCTGGTAGGGTATCTGACTCTTGATCTCAGGGTTGTGAGTTTGAAACCCATGTTGAGTATAGAGATTACTTAAAAAAATAACAAAATTAAATCATGAAAATGTATACTTAAAAAATTCAGAATTTTCTTTATGAGGCTTAAAGTCATATTGGGCTATATTATTTAAAAATATGATTTATGTACACTTAAGTTTATACAGACTTTTTAAAACATGTATTTTCTTATTTGATCTTTAAATAAGGAAGTTTATCATTCCAGTTATACTGATAAGAAAACTGAGGCTGAGAGATTACGTGAGTTGTCCAATGTCAATAGCTAGTAGAGAGGCGATCCTAGACCAGGATCTAGAGATAATGTGTTATTGTCCAATGGGAATGTTTTAAATACTTAAGAGACACTTATTTGTTAAACTATTGAACTAATTTGCTTGAGAGCATCCATATTAAAGGAATGACTGGGAGTAGCTGGGTGGTGGTGGTGATTGATAATCTTAGATTGGATAACCATAAAGATCAGAGAACTAAGAGGGAAAACTAGCTTTACTAAGCTATTTTGCTCATTCTAAGAGTTACACTAAAGGTCATCGTCATAGCCTTGTCCCTATCATCAGTGATTACCTCTTTCAGGGACTCTAAGTATCAGCGAGTGCCAAAATTTCATTTTTTGTAGTTCACTAGGGTTTATTCTATATATCCTTGGTTGCTTGGAGATTCTGGAGCTTCCCCCTGAGCTCTAAAGATGATCCAAAGTCCCTGAAAAGTGTTCATGATTGGATATACTTATTTGTCTCTTTTACTTTTTTAGAGAAGGGAGAATTACCAAGCAAAGATATCTTCATTTTCACCTAAGAGACCACGCAAAAAGAGATCAGCTTTTGAAGATCTCACCAACGTGAGTATGCTAGTTCAATCCTCTGCTGTGGTTTGCTAAGGCTTAGATAACCTCTTCCTTAAGGGACCTTTTTGGTTTGCCAGACCCTGACCCTCTCTAGAGTGTCGAGAGCCAATTTTATTTGGAATGGATGACCCAATTTCAGAAACTGCAGGAGCTATTCTGTTGATGCATACCATCTGGAATAATTGGTTGAGCTGTCTGGAAGCGGCAGACAGTGATTATCAGATGTGAAATTGTAGATAAATATAAAAACTATGGAATCTTGCATTTAGATAAAATCCAGAGGTGGCTCAGCTAGCTGCCTAGGCCTTGGAAGTAAGTATTTTGATGGAGTCATTGTCGTTGGGGGAAGTATTTATCAATTCAAATACTATGGGCAGTTCGTACAGTAGTTTTTTTCTGTTGTGTAGAACTGTTCTCAGCCATAACATCTTTGGCTCCTGGCATTAAATTCCAGCAGCAGCCCATTCATAGTGACCACAAAAAAATGTGCCCCGATGTACGGAACCACTGAGGACCGCAGTTCCATGATCTATCTGGTCTTCAACTATGGAGATTGAGAAACTCAATTTTGGTGAGAATTGTTGAGTTCACTTCCAAGTTACCTCCCTCCTGGTGTTATTAAGTAGCAAAATCCAGAATTGATAGTTAAGATGTTACTAATTGAATGTAGAATTGGGCCAAAGGTAATCTTTGGTTTTAGAAAATAATAACTGATGACAAGTGAGTGCTTACCATGTGCCAGGCACTATTCTAAGCACTTTTTCCAGTATCAACTCACTTAATCCTCATTTATTTCTATGAGGTAGATACCATAATTATGTATACAGATTAGGATTTGCCAAATGTTGCTTTTGAAGCCTGTTTTATCTAGGATACAGAGAACCCTGCCCTCCATAATAGAGTGTCCTTCTGTGACTACCAGAATACATCTACTAGACAATATTTTACTCCCTTGAGCAAGATTGGATAAGTATTGGCAAAGTTCTCTCTTTTGGATCTCTCCTCTTTAGGTATTATGTGACCACCTTTGTACTAGTATAGTCTTTTTCCCATGCAGATTGCAACATATATAATTAGGTTATGACTTTCTGAATAATTTCAGATTGACTGTTGATTGGTTGAAAAAGACCCTTCCCACACAGACCTATAGGGTTAGATTTGTTTCCTGACTTATTTAGCCATGGATCTAGAAACTTAGCTGAAATAAGATAGCTACACAAATCGGAAGCGGATGCAGCCCATGTTAGTGTGGCTTCTCTTGACCCCCAGAGTCTCTGATGGGAGAGCAGTTATGACAATGTGCAAAGCAAGGTCTTACAGCATATGAGAAAATTTCTGGCTGTGTGTCAGTCGTTTTTTTTTCCCTCCATGAAGTTTATACTGCAATTCATAAAGAACAAACACGAATAAACAAATAGAAAAGAAATCATCCAGGATCCTTCTGGGTCTCTAACTGATGCACTATTAGGCCACATCCTTATATAGGGTTGGAGTGGGAGAAGCAAGACATCTCTCAGCAGTAGCTCTACCCCTAGCTTTCCAGAAACTCAGAAAGCAGAATTCCCCTTTGCATATAAGTTCTGAAGATTCAATTTGGTCACCTTGAATAGTCTTTGGTACTTGCCAGAGAAAGTTCCATCATTACAATGTGCCTAAACCATTCGTATGTCTGAGCTTATCTATTTGAGGGGTGAGGGCTCCTTTCTCTCAGAATTTTGGGGATTCCCTATATGATTATTTGCTTCTTTCTGTCTGTATTACTAAGTCTCCATGTCTACACATCTATCTTTTCCTCAGCATTCACCAGTGAGGTCCTGGCCTGCCAAAGGAATCTATCTGTTGTAATTAATCTGCTGTATTTTTCTTTTCCTCTTTATCATTCAAGCATGGGAAGGACTTTTGATATGTAAGAACTGGTCCTAAGCTAGTAGACAAGGAGATAGGGTCTGTATCCACATTTACCTAAATGATTTTGTGTCAGTAGGACACAATTTTCGTATTTTTTTTAATGAAACAATTGTAAGGAAGTGCAGATTAAGGTCCCCTTGAGCTGAAATCTGAGAATATTAGTGCTTTGAACTTTCACATATGGCAGGTAGAGAGTTTCACCCTAAGTGTTGGGGTCTCCACCTCTCTTCTGCCAAGAATACATTTCTTTTCTAATACTGAATCTCGGTTGCACATATAGGGAGTTTGTAAGACTTTAAGTAAGAAGTTAAAATGAAAATAGTGCCAAGCTATTTGAGGATCAGAGTTGGATGACTTGGGGACCTAAGAAAGAATTCCCTATTGAATTGTGGTTGCTTATTATGATCTGATGATACAAAGGCATATTTTTTAATATTTCATTTGGAAATAAGTTCAAGTTTACAAAAAGTTGCAAAAATACAAAGTAGTACAAATAATATACATATACCCTTCATCTGGTTTAACCTATAGTTAACATTTTATCCCATTTGCTTATATACATCATGGTCCTTTACCCCTAAGTACTTTAGTGTATAGTTCCTCAGAGAAATTGTATTGTATAACCACAGTACTATTAACAACTTTATAGATTTACATTGATATATTTTTATGTCATCTATTCATATTCCAATTTTTTCAGTTGACCTTATAAGGTCAATGTTATAAGTATTTTTACCCTCCAGTAAAAGATCCAGTGTAGTATCATTTACTTGTTGTGTCTCTAGCTGTTTTTAATCTGGAACATTTCCATAGCCTTTCTTTGTTTTTCATCGACATTACCATTTTTTGAAGAATACAGTCCCACCTAGACACCTTTTTAAAAATAGAACATTCCTCATTTTGTGTTTGTCTGATGCTTCTATGTGACTAGATTGATATTATACATACTTGGCTGGGGTACTGTGTAGGTGATGTTCTGTCCTTAGGATATCACATCTGGAGGCACATGATGTCCATCTGTCCCTCACTGGTGATAGTCAAGATGTTGTCTGGGGAAATGTATTTAACATGGGGCTTTGGGGAGCTGCAGTCAAGATGTTGTCTGGCTTCCCACTGTGTAATTACTATTTATAATTTTTCCTCTTGCAACTAATATGTGGTCTGTGGGACACACTCTTAAGAGCCTGCAAATAACCTGCTCTACATAAAAATTTTCCCCTAGATTTAACATCCATTGATGATTTTTGTCTAAACCAAATCTTTATGCTGATTTTTCCAGCTATAGCACTCACTTCACATTTAACAGTCTGCCCTTGGTATTCTATTAAAGTGTGAGCCTTCCCTCCTTCCCTGTTTATTTATTATTAGTGTGGACTTATAAATTCCCATTTTTTCAGTGGTTTATTGTTCGTTATTGTACTTAATTATTTTGGTGCTCAAATTGTCCCAGATTTGGCCAGTAGAGTTCCCCTCAATCTGACTGCTGTGTCTTTGTGACATATTCTCATAAATTTTTAAAAAAATTTCTTAATGTTTATTTTTGAGAGAGAGAATGAGAATGAGTGGGGGAGGGGCAGAGAGAGAGGGGGAGAGAGAGAGAGAGAGAGAGAGAGAGAATACCAAGTAGGCTTCACGCTGCTAGCACAGAGCCCAATGCAAAGGTCAAACTCACAAACCATGAGATCATGGCCTGAGCTCAAATCAAGAGTTAGATGATTAACTGACTGAGCCATCCAGGCACCCCATCTCAGAAATGTTTTGAGCCTCTTCTTTCCAGCATCGCAAGATGTTCTAGGTTCCTCTTGCATCTGTTTTATCTCAGCCCTGGAGTCAACCATTTCTCCAAAGAACTCTGGTTCCTTTTAGTGGGGAATGGTATTAGAGACCAAAATCTCAGTGCTAAGTGTGCTACTGGAGCACCTACTTTTTCTGCCCTTTCAGCAGACAGAACTAGGAAATATCTGCATATGCCTATGCATGCACACATATGTGTACTTAAACATACATACACATATATCTGTATACACAGATGCACACACATGTATACATATACCTATATACTCAGATGTATATACATACACCTATTTAAGAAATCATGGATTTGGACAGTTCCTATTCCAATACACAGGGATTTTTCTTGCATTCCCTAATCCATATTTGTATTTTCTTTCTCCTACAGTGAGAACTCTTGTAACCAAGGACATCAACACATTTACTCAATACTATAACCCATCTAAAAGGGTTTCAAAATTACTTCATTCATACCACCATAATAAACCTGTTAAAAATATTTCCAGCTTTATTTGCAATGTTCTTTGCCACCCCACAAACCCATCCTGACTGAAGATGTGTATCTTAAGGGTATATAGTCTAATACTGTGTTTACTTGGATTAGTTGTTGTATTTTCTTCTGTTTTCTTTTTCCCTTAATGTGGTTATGGCATTTATTTGGAATACAATTATGTTCAGTTTGTTTCATTTTAAAGGCACAACTTTTAAATTTATTTTTACTGAAAATATTCACAGTCTCATGATCTCTTTTGTTTAATAGAATTAGTCATGATTAGAGTTTATGGTGGAGTTCCCCAAATCCCCATGTTAAATAAATTTCCCCTCAATGAGATGGGATAGATGTATTGCAGGTAGTGTTGTGGCAGAGGTCTACCTGAAAAACTAGTTGATTTTGGTATACCCAGGCAGCCAAGCCATTTATATTACCTTTTTCTCCCTCTGAACATCTTATGGAGTCAAAGTGGAATGTGATATTAACAAAACATCTTTCTGGGAATTTGCCAGCTAGTATGCCTGACATGGAGATTAGAACTACATTTTTGTATCTTGGAATCATTTAAGGCTGCTATTTAGCTAATATTTAGCAGTACTATTGTACTGCTAGCTTCTGCTGTGATTAGTTGGCACCAGTACCACACTGGTTGTGAGATGTTTCGATTATTACTCTTGGGAATATCCAAACAAGGTGTGGATGTGAGTCAAAAATTTCCTATAAGAGCTACCTATTAGATAATTTGTGGTTCTCCAGATTTCCTTGCTTCCTTCTTCCCCTGCCCACCCCCACCTCATTTTTTTCACAGGCTTCTCAAATTCAACCTGCCCAGCTCAAGAAGGAAGCCAGTAAGGAGTTTGTTAAAGATGTTTCCAAGAAGATAAAAGGGAACACACCTGCTCTTGGGTTGGCCAAAAACAATGAGATGAATATGGAAAGGTGAGTAAGAAGTGACTCTGATGGCATTGTTTTAGATGGTAAAGGAGAGTATGTGATATCATTTGACCTCCTTTTGTCCCCCATTGAGACATATTTAGTGTGCCACAGTGGTGATTATACATTAACCCCTGGGTGCTGAGGTAGGCCCAGCTGTGGTTGCTGAAGTGTTATAGGCCTCTTCTCTCCTTCCATGGCGTGTGCATATTGAAAGAGCTGTTGTCATTGGGAAGTTTGCCAAAAGATCTTGGGCTCATCTTTTCTCTCTTTTAGTAATTAAGTCCCTGTTTGAGCTAGTCTATTATTGAGAGTATGGTGGCAACTTTTCAGGTGATACTCAGACGCTGGTTGATAGTTTGCCAATCTGCTTATCTCATTAGAAGCTTTTGGGAGAGGCTTGTTCCTTGTTACTGGAGAGAAATTGCTCTCTCTCTCTAGGCCCAAAACATTTGTATTCCAGATGTTACAGGGAACTGTTCATAGGTTTTGCAAGTAGGTATGAGTATTCTTATTTGGGTTAGAAAAAGGATTTACCCCTAGAAAAACTTTTATTAGAAGAAGAGTTAGAAAGTGGAGTGAGGCCTTAGAAAGTGGAGTGAGTTATAAAGTGGAGGAGACCTCTCCTCATCCCAGTGGGAATTACTTTCAGGAAAGAAGAGAATAAATTAGCTGAACAGATACAGCAGGCCTCAGCATGAGTTCCAAAGGGTAAGAGAAAAAGCTTGGGTAACTCCAGAAAATTAACATGTTAGGTCCATGAGTCACTTTTTCTAATTACCTAGGAGAAAGAAATCAAACCAGATTAGTATTTATTCCTACTTAGTTTCTTGCTGAAATGAAATTCCTGGGATTTCTATGTGTATTTTGACTTTAATTCCCTGCATTATTTTCTCCTGAATTTCTTTTATAAGTCTAACTTTAGCAGAGAAATCCTCACAAAATACCACAAACATTCTTGCCTTCACTTAGGGTTCAGTGGAATGGACCTTAATAATAGCACTAGAGCTAGTAGCTGACATTTATTGAGAGCTCACTATAATCACATTTTATTCTAAGTGAGGTTTTTTTTTTGCTAACTTCTATATTGAGATATAATTTACATACTATACAGTTCACCCATTTAATGTGTATAGTTCAAAAGCTTTCAGTATATTTGAAATTATTCAGCCATCACTGCAGTGAATTTTAGAACATTTTAATCAATCCAAAAAAAACACCCCAAAACCCTGTATCTTTAACTGTCACCTCTCAGTTCCCCCATCCTCCCCAGATCTAGATAATCACTAATCTACTTTCCGTTTCCATAGATTTGTTTATTCTGGAAATTTTGTATAAATGGAATTATACAACGTGTGGTATTATGTGTCTACCTTTTTTCATTTAGCATAGTGTTTTCAAGGTTTATCCATGTTGTTTCGGGTGTCAGTACTTCATTCCTTTTATGGACCAGCAATATTCCATTGTATGAATATACTGTACTTTTCTTATCCATTCTTCAGTTGATGGGCATTGGGTTGCTTTGACCTTTTGGTTATTGTGAATCGTGTGGTTATGAGCATTTGTATACAAGTTTTGTTTGAACACCTATTTTCAGTTATTTTGTATATATACCTAGGAATGTAATTGTTGGGTCATATGGTAATTCTATGGTGAACTCAGTGAGGAACTGCCAAACTGTATTCCATTGTGGTTGCATTAGTTTACATTCCTACCAGCACTGTATGAGGGTTTCCAATTTTCCACATCCTTGCCCACCCTTATTCTTTTTTTTTATTATGGCTGTGCTAGTAGGTGTGAAGTGATACCTCACTGTGGTTTAGATTTGCATTTTTCTGATGATGATTGATGTTGAGCATCTTTCATGTACTTATTGGCCACTTGTATACTTTTTTGGAGGATTGTCTACTCAGATCCTCTGCCCATTTACTTTTTTTAGATTTTTTTAATGTTTATTTTTGAGAGAGACACACACACACAGAGCACGAGTGGGGGAGGGGCAGAGAGCGAGGGAGACACAGAATCTGAAGCAGGCTCCAGGCTCTGAGCTGACAGCACAGAGCCCGACGCGGGGGTCGAACCCATGAACCATGAAATCATGACATGAACTGAAATCGGACACTTAACCGACTGAGCCATACAGGTGCCCCTGATCCTTTGCCCATTAAAAAAAATTGGTTGTTGAGCTTTTCGTTATTGAGTTGTAAGAGTTCTTTATATTTTCTAGATGCAAGTCCCTGATGAGATACGTAATTTACAAATATTTTCATTTATTCTATGGGTTGTCTTTTTACTTTCTTGTTCATATCCTTTGATGCACAAAATTTTTAAATTTTGATGAAGTCCAGTTTATCTTCTCCTTTGTTGCTTATGCTTTTGGTGTCCTATCTAAGAGCTCATTGCCAAATCTGAGGTTACAAAGATTTAAGATTATCTTTTCAGAGTTTTCAAGCTTTAGCTCTTAGGATTTTTATTCCTTTTTGAGTTAATTTTTGTTGGTAGTGTATGTTAGGGATCTAACTTTATTTTTTTGCATGTGGATGTCCAGTTGTCCCAGCACTATTTGTTAAAAAGACTACTCTTTCTTTACCTAATTATCTTGGCATCCTTGTCAAAAATCAAATGACAGTAAATATTAGTGTTTATTTCTGAGCTCTGTTTTATTCCATCGATCTACATGTCTATCATTATGCCAGTATCACACTGTCTTGATTCTTGTTGTTCTGTAGTATGTTTTGAAATTGGGAAGTGTGATTCCTCCAACTTTGTTCTTCTTTTTCAAGATTGTTTTGTTTTTCTGGGTTCCTTGCAATTACTTATAAATTTTAGAATCAGCTTGTCCATTTCCACTAATAAGCCAGCTGGGATTCTAATAGAAGTTGCCTTGAACTTGTAAATCAATTTGGGGAGTATTACCATCTTAATAATACTAATTCCTCCAACCCACAAACATGAGATGTGTTTTCACTTATTTAGATCTTTAATTTCTTTCAACATTTTTGTAGTTTTCAGAGTATAAGTTTTGTACTTCTTTTGTTAAATTTATTTGTAAGCATTTTATTCTTCTTGACATTATTGCAAATAGAATTATTTTCGTAATTTCATTTTCATATTGTTCATTGCAAAGATATAGATATATGTATGATTTTGGTATATTGATCTTGTATCATGGAACCTTGCTGAACTTATATATTAGTTCTAATAGTTTTTATGTGGATTCCCAGGATTTTCTCTGTATAAATCATGTCATCTGCTAATACACATAGTTTTACTTCTTCCTTTCCAATCTGGTTGCCTTTTATTTTCTTGCCCTGGATAGGACCTCTAGTACTTTGTTGAATAGAAATGTCAATAGTGGACATCCTTGTCTTCTAATAATTGGGTGACCAACTTATTCTGGTTTTCATAGGATTTGCCCAATTTTAATACTGAAAGTCTTGCATCCCAGAAACCCTCTCAGTCACAGACAAAGACCATTGTTCACTCTATCAAGAAAGCCTACTCTGATCACCCCAGACTTATGGTATCATAGATACTCAATATTTATTTCCCATGCCAATGTTTCTTAAGAAATGGACTTGGAGAGGCAAATAAGAGCCAGGTCACCAGGACCTTGCAGATCATGGCAAAGAGTTTGGAATTTATTCAGAGAATAGAGGGGTTTAGTCCTAAAGTGTCAGCAGTGCTATATGAGTTATCTACTGCTACCTGACCAATCCCCCATCCCCTAAAGAAGAGTTGGATATCCTTGTCTTTTGCTTGATCTTAAGGGGAAAGCATCAGTCTCTCACCGTTAAGTCTGATGTTAGCTTTGGGTTTTTCGTAGATGCCCTTTATCAAGTTGAGGAATCTCCTTTATATTCCTAGTCTGTTGAGTACTTTTATCATGAAAGGGTGTTGTATTTTGTCAAATGATTTTTCTGGATCTATTGAGATTATCATGTGGCTTTTGTTTTTTATTCCGTTAATATGGCTTAATCCATGAATTGATTTCTGGATGTTAAACTAATATTGCACTCCTGGGACAAATCCCATTTGGTGTATAATCCTTTTACGTGTTGCTGGATTTAGTTTGCTAGTATTTTGTGGATGTTTTTGCACCTATATTTATAAGAGATATCAGACTATACTTTTCTTGAGATGTCTTTGTTTTGGTATAAGAGTAATATTAGCTTCCTAGAATGAGTTGGGACCTGTTCTCATATCTTCTATTTCTTGGGGTTGTTCATGAAGAACTGGTATTCTTTAGATGTTTGGTAGAATTCACCAGTGAAACCATCTGGGTCTGGACTTTTCTTTGTGGGTAGTTTTCAATTATTAATTCAGTGTTTTTTAAAAAAATTTTTTTAATGTTTTATTCTTGAGAGAAATAGAGAGAGAGAGAGAGTGAGCGAGTGAGCATGAGCCAGGGAAGTGAGAGAGTGAGAGAGGGACACAGAATCTGAAGCAGACTCCAGGCTCTGAGCTGTCAGCACAGAGCCCCATGCGGGGCTCAAAATCACAAACCATGAGATCATGACCTGAGACAAAGTTGGACACTTAACTGACTGAGCCACCCAGGCACCCCTATTAATTCAGTGTTTTTACTTGTTATAGGTCTATTCATACTTCCTATTTTCTTTTTAAGTCAGTTTTGCTGGTTTGTGTCTTCTTAGGAATTTGTCCATTTCATCTAAACTACCTGATTTGTTGGCATACAGTTGTTTCAAACAGTTTTTTGTTTTACATGTTTTTATTGCATATTAAGTAGATCTTCACAGCAACCCTACAAAGGAGGTAATATGATTCTCATGGTATGGGTTAAAAAAGTGAAGCACAGACAATCAACTTGCCCAAGGTCACCCAGCTAGTAAGTGGAGGAGCCAGGATTTGAATTCAGGCAGTCTAGCCAGAATGCATACTTTTTTTTTTTTAATTTTTTTTCAACGTTTATTTATTTTTGGGACAGAGAGAGACAGCATGAACGGGGGAGGGGCAGAGAGAGAGGGAGACACAGAATCGGAAACAGGCTCTAGGCTCTGAGCCATCATCAGCCCAGAGCCCGACGCGGGGCTTGAACTCCCGGACCGCAAGATTGTGACCTGGCTGAAGTCGGACGCTTAACCGACTGCGCCACCCAGGCGCCCCTTTCTTTTTTTTTTTTTTTTTAACAGAATGCATACTTTTAATCATAACTAGATTATCCGAAGACTACATTAAAAAATTCTCATCAGGAGGGACCTGGAATCTATCTGGCCATGTGGAACCTCTCGAAACACTTTCTTTTTTAAAACAATATAGTGGTTTTTAAATTATAGTCATAGAGTTGTACAGCCATCACCACTATCTAATTTTAGAACTTTTCAACACCCCCACCCCAAAGAAACTTGAACCCATTAGCAGTCCCTTTCCTTTGCCAGTCCCCCTTTCTAGTCTCCTCTCTACCCCTTTCCAGCCATAGTCAACCACAAATATGCTTTCCTTTATGGATATACCTCTATGGGTATGTCTATTCTGGATATTTCATATAAGTGGAATCATATGGTATCTAGTCTTTTGGAGAGACTTATTTTTGTTCAGATTGATTATTGCATTCTGCAATTCTCTTTTATTCTGATTTCGAGTCTTCCATTGATTTGGTCATGAAATCCTGTTTAGAACAAAGCTTTGAGTCTGACACATGTGAACAAATGTCTATTTTGGTTTTTTTATTATCTCCACTGGGAAAGTATCTCATGAATAGCCTAGATTGAAGGGGATGTGGTTAAATACCACCAATGTTAGTTAATGGACATTTGGGCTCTTTCCATAATTTGGCTATTGTTGATAGTGCTTCTGTAAAAATTGGGGTGCATTTGTCCCTGTGAATCAGCATTTTTGTATCCTTTGGATAAATTCCTAGTAGTGCAATCACTGGCTTCTGCTCCTGAAGCGAAGACAATACTGTATGTTAACTAACTTGAAAAAAATTAATAAAAACATAATGTAAAATAAAATATTCTGTAGTTCAAACTTAAAAAAAAAAGACACCACCAATATTAAGTGCCAGCCCACCTTTCTCTTATAAGCCTTCATAAACCTCTCATAAGCTTCTCTCTTATAATTCTCTCATAAGCCTTCAAACAATATTAATTTCAGCCTGCATTTTGCCAGATGCCTGATGCTGATAGACAAAAATAAATGCAGCTAGTGAGGGAGACTGATACTATATAGTATATAACTCATACAATGTGGTAAGTATTATAATAAAGACTTTGTATGTAAATAAAGTAAATAAGTCATATATAGGAAAAACATAACATGGATTTTCGGAGAAATTTTTCAGAAAAGTGTGAGAACCTAGACCATAGAACTATACAATATGCTACCTAGTTGGTTCAGTATGGTACCCATTGATTTTTACCTTTTAATCTGTCTCTTGATGTTGAAGCCCTTTCCCCTTCTATACCTTTTGTAACTGCAGCAACAAAATGAGATGGTAGGTGAAAATTCTAGGAACTACATTCTTCTTACCCAGGCATTGTGTCTTTTACAGTTATAAGCTTGAACCTTTGCCAGTAGTGGTCTCTACTAACTTGGTACCAAACGTGGAGATATCGACCATCTCCAAAACAACCACTACTGAAGAGGCTTTGTTTTTCAAAAAGCAAATAATTTTAGAAGAGGAACCCAGTACTGAGGACACAACCCTCATCAAGAGGTCATTATCTTTAAAGAAGTCCACAAATCAGGGGGAGGTATCCCTCATGAAGAAGCCACCATCTTTACAGGAGGAGGCTGATAGTAGTGATGAATTTGCTGTAGAGCTAATGAATTTTGGGAAGAAGAATAAAACTGAGGAGGAAGCCATCACCAAAGGAACATTATCCTTAAAGAAGATGTGCACATATCAGGGGGACTTGGCTTTGCAGGACATCAGTGTTGAAGAGGATTCCTTCTTTATGGAGCCAATGAACTTTAGAAAGAAGCCTAGAACAGAGGAGGCAACCCCCACCAAGAAGGTGATATCTTCAAGGAAGAAGAAGTATACCACTCAGGGGAAGATGTCCCATATGAAGAAACCACTAGTATTGCAGGAGACCAACTCTGAAGAGGAGTCACTCATTAAGGAGACACTGGCTTTCAAGAAGAAACCTACTGTCAAGGAGGCAATCCTCACCTTGAGGCCATTATCTTTAAAGAAGAAGTGTACTACTTTGGGGAAGATAACTCACTCGAAAAAGCCACTAGAATTGCAGAAGGCCACCTCTGGAGAGAAGGCACTCATTAAGGAGCCATTGTATTTTAAAGAGAAACCTACCACTAGGGAGGAGTCTCTCTTCCAGGAACCCTCTGTATTGCAAGAGAAGCACACCACTGATGAGAAGGAGGTCCTCTTGAAGAAGCCACAAGCATTGCAGGAGAAAAAAGACAGTAAGGATACACTTCTTATGGAGCCAATGTCTCTTAGGAAGAAACATACTACTGAGGAGGCAAACTCCACTAAGAAGCCATTACCTGTAAAGAAGTGTACCATTCAGAGGAAGATGTACCACTTGAGGAAGCCACTAAAATCGCAAAAGACCACCTCTGGAGAAAAGTCATTTATTAAAGAGCCACTGTCTTTCAAGAAGAAGCCTACCACTGATAAGTCCCTTTTCCAAGACCCGTCCATGTTGCAAGAGAAGCACACCTCTCAGGAGGAGATGTCCATCTTGAAGAAGCCATTGACCTTGCAAAAGACTCCAACTGAGGAGGAGTCACTTTTAAAGGAGACTTTGGCTTTTAAGAAGAAATGTACCATCAAGGAGGCAACCCCCACCAAGAAGCTATTTTCTTTAAAGAAGAAAAAGTGTACTACTCAGGTTAAGATGTCCTGCTTGAAGAAGCCACTAGTATTGCAGACCACCTCTGGAGAGAAGTCACTGATTAAGGAGCCATTGACATTTAAAAAGAAGCCTACCACTGAGGAGGAGTCTCCCTTCAAGGAATCCTCTGTCTTGCAAGAGAAGCACACCACTCAGGGGGAGGTGGCTCTCTTGAAGAAGCCATGGTCATTGCAGGAGAATATCGATGGTGAAGATGAATTTCTTATGCAAGCAGTTTCCTTTAGGAAGAAACATAGCATAAATGAGGCAGTCTCCACCAAGGAGCCTTTATCTTTAAAGAAGAAAAAGTGTGCCACTCAAATAACGATGTCCATGTGCAAAGAACTGTTGGACTTGCCGAATATGATTGGCAAAGATAAAGATTCCTTCTGTATGGAGCCAGTGTCATTTAGGAAGAAGTCTTCAACTGAGGAGGCAGTCCTTACCAAGACACCTTTATCTTTAAAGAAAAAGCAAATCACTCAGGGGAAGGTGTTCCTCTTAAAGAAGCCACTGGTATCAGAGAATACCACCTCTGAAGAAGAATCATCCTTTAAGAATCTATTGACCTTTCATAGAAAGTCTATAACTGAAGAGGAGTTCCTCTTCCAGGATCCATCTACACTGAAAGAGAAGCACACCACTCTGCAGGAGGTGTCGCTCTCAACTAAGCCATTGGCCTTGGCAGAAAAGACCACCACTGAAGAAGAATCCTATATTAATGAACCATTGGCCTTAGAGGAGAAGCCTACAACTGAGGGGGAATTCCTCTCTCAGGATCCATTTTCACTGCATGATAAACCTACCAACAAAGATGAGTCCCTCTTCTGGAAGGCTTTGGGCTTGCAGAAGAAGACCGATACCAAAGATTACTCTTTGAAGAAGCTGTTTGCTTTGCAGGAGAAAAGCACTACTGAAGAGGAATCCCTTTTAAATAAAACATTGGTTCTGAAGAAGGAGCTCTCTACTGAGGTGGCAACAATAAGCATTGAGAAGCAATTATCTTTAAAGAAGAAACTCACTGCTCAGGGGGAGGTGTTCCTCTTGAAGAAGCAGTTGGCCTTGCAAGAGAATATCACCAATGAAGAATCCCTTATTAAGCATCCACTGGATTTTCAGGAGCCCAGAATTGAGGAGACCATCCTAAGGGAGTCCTTCGCCTTGCAGGATAATCCCACAATTGAGGAAGAAGCTACCCTGAGGGAGCCCTCGGCCTTGCAGGAGAAGCCCAGCATTGAGAAGACCATCCTAAGGGAGTCCTTGGCCATACAAGAGAAGCCTACTCTCAATGAGACATTCCATTTCAAGGAGATATGTGCCTTGAATGAGAAATCCACCACTGATAAGGAGTTGTCCCTGAAGGAGCCACTGGCCTTGCAAGAGAATCCCATCCACAAGGAAGACACCTTTCTCGAAGATTTTTTGATCCTCCAAGTTGAAACCAGCTCACATGTGTCCAGCACTGCCCCCAAATCCAGAATAGGCATGTCCAGCAATGCTACCATGTCCAGTGTGGGCAAGTTCAGTACTACAAACAAGTCCAGTGCTTGTGAATCCAGTTCTAATAGACCTTTCTCACCTTGGAGCAAGAGTTCACAGAAGGAGGTATTGTGTTCTCTTCCTTCTTAAATTAGATAATGTGTTCTTTGTTATCCTGTAGGTGGCTGTCAGTAAAGAGATTTTTTTGCCTTCCTAAGCGATTGATCTGTATATAGTAAGCTATAGTAAATAAAGTTAGCCTTGTGGGATCTCTTGACTTTCCAATTGACATAGAAATACACCCAAACAATTAGAAAGTATTTGTTCCAAGAATACCCACAAAGATCTGGAATGTGTATGTGTGTGTGTGTAAAACTGGTCTTTACAGTAGTGGTTAGCCAATTGCCTTCAGGAAATTGCCTTTCTTAGTAATTGCAATCTGCATTTACAGTGGACTCCAGTCAAAGATGGGTAAAGTCCACAGAGGTATTTCCCAAGGAAAATGGTATTTAAGTTGTAAATTGGAAGGATGAAGGGATGAGATTTGGCAAGCAGGAGGAGAAATACCTTTCTTGTAGGCAAAACAACCTGGGTAAATGTGTAGATGGGAGGAAAAGGCTACCAAGAAAATGAATTGGGTTAGATCAAAGCATTGGGACAAAACAAGTGACCTAAGAAGACAGGCAACATAAGTTGAAATAGTAAAATAAAAGTGTTTTTATTGGAGAGTCTTGGACTTACCATTTTATAAAAATGGTGTCTAGTTGCTAGGGCAGAGTAGACATGTACAAGGAGGACTAAACATTTCTTGGTCAGTTAGCAGTATGAGTATTGAAGGACCAAGCAGTGCTCTGTTATGGCCCAGGATATATAAGGCTTTAGGAAACTTAGCAGAAGATGACAGTGGGAATAAAGGAGTATATCATTTATGTGTATGTGCTAAGCCTTCCTTGGAATCTTTCTTCTCCTAATGTCTTTTTGGTGATTTCCAAGCAGATGACCCCATTGGAGGATATTGACAAGAACCATAATGATCCATTTTTCAACTCAATATATGCCAAGGATATCTTCAGTTACATGAAGGAGAGAGAGGTATGTAGGTGGCTGTTGGAGAAGACGGATTTCTAGGTCTCATTTTCTCATCACTCCATCCTTCAAATGCAAGTTGAAGGGGAGGTAATGATGATTAAAATAACAACAGCGACAACTGACATTTACTAGTAACTTATTATAAGTTAGACATTATGCTAAGGGATTTATACACATTATCTTGTTTAATTGTCCCAGTAACTCCATGATAGTAGGTATTATTACCCCCTTTTTGTAGATTGGAGAAACTGCTCAGAATCACATAACTAGTATATGGTAGAGCTAGGATATGGGCTAAAGTCTGATTACTTTGAAGACCATAAGCCTGCACCTGTAATTGTTAAGGAGACAGTCTCAGACACAGAAATAGTAGTCTCTTTCTGGGCGGCTGCTCTTAGCAATCTTTTCCCTTCTCTATCCAAGTTTCTGGCATCATATGTAAAATCATTCTCCAGCCTGGTGAAGTTTTCTTCCTCCTTTGAAATCTGCCAGTCTGCTTGACCACTAAAATTCATTGATTTCCCAATTTTCTTCTCTCTCTCAATGGAACATATGGGGCCAAGATTATCTACCAACCAGCTAAAAATTTTAGCAGGCCATACATAAAAGGGAGGATGAATATCTTGTCTTTTCTCTAGAGATGTAATGTTTGATTAACTGACTCCAGATCCTTCACTTTTTCTAGTATATCTTGGAGGAAGTAAGAGATAACTTTGTTATACTACAAGTGTGGGCCTTAGCTCAGCACTGTCAGTTTCACTTGGGATCTTGTTAGAAATGCAGAAACCTAGCCCTACCCCAGACCTTCTAAATCGGCATGGGAATTTTAAAGATGCCAAATGGTACACATGTTAAAGTTTGAGAAGCACGGCTCTACATAGTGTGGGATTGTGCATTGGATTGAATTGCAAAGAAGGGGCAAAACCTGTTTGGTATTTTTCTGTAGTCATAGGCCTATTCCTGCCCATATTCCATATACATCCTGGACTCCTCATTATCCACCCTGACACTTGAATATGATGTGCATCCATTTCCCAAGGATAACTAGAACTCATCTGGAAAAAGATACTTTGATCTGCCCCTATCTGATACCAGCTGAAAATAATGAGATAGAACTGTGAGAAATTAATTATGTTATTATAATTTATTTTTCTGAGAAATGAGTTGCAGTATTTTTTTCTAAGTTACCATTTTTGAACCAAAAGAAGTGCTTATTTGTTAATATTTCTTTTTTATTGCTGCCAGGAAAAGTTCATACTTACAAAATACATGCACAGGCAGACTGACATCAGCAGTTGCATGAGGGCCATTCTTGTGGACTGGTTGGTAGAGGTGCAGGTAAGCCTGACAACTGCTGCTTTAAGGGGCTGCTCTTCTCTTTATTGATCATTCAACATCACCAGATGCCAAGCATGGTAAAACTTTTCTGGGTGTACAGAGCTGAGTAAGCCATGGTTCCTGCCTTCAGGGAGCTTATGATCTAGGGGACAAGATAAGATATGCAGACAGATAAGTATGATAAAAAGTAGAATACCCTAAGTACTATAAGAATGTTATATATAAGATACTGTGAGAACCCAGTAGAAGGAGAGACTATTTCTAGAAAAGGCAATGATGGTATGGTAGTTTAATCATTCTCAAAATTTTGTAAAAGTCTATCTAGTAATTTGGGTAGAGGTAAGTGAGAAAGTCTTTCAAGCTTCGGGTGGTATCAGGAAGGACAGTGTGGCAGACATGGCAGAACTAGACATGGCAGGTAGCTGTTTGTGCAGGGTTGGATGTTGAGGCAATACTGCCATGAATACTTAATTACCACTTTACACTAAGGAAGGATAGTCCAGAGAAGTACCTGGCACATAGTGGAATATCAGTAAGTATTTCTTGAATTAATGGAATTGAATGACTTGCTATGGAGTTTGTGAGGAATTACAAGGCATAGGTTATTCCCAGAAGAGTCTTGACTATGTAATTGGGAAGAAAAGGTCATAGAGTTTAATATCCTTTATTGAGTACCAGAGGAGTGGTTCAGGGTCACTTCAAAGTAACAGACCAGGAAAATGTGGATGACGTGGTATATTTGGATATCAGCAGAGCACGAAAATACCTCTCATCTTATGGAAATGATGAAGAATAGTAAATTAGGTAAGAGTAGAATTTGGGTAGATCTTATGTAAGTAAAAGTGATCCCAAAGGTTGCTGATCGTTATTAAGGTAGAAGAAGGACTGCCAGTGGACTTTGTTCTAATTGACATTTAGTCGTGATGTAGATGAGAACAGAAAAGATCTACTCATCAGATATTGCATGGCATGAAACTGGGAATAGAGATAGCACATAAATTGATATCAGAGATAAAATATCTCTACTAGCTGGAATGATGAACTGAATCTTTTTTTTTTAAAAGCTTTTGTTGTGGGGCGCCTGGGTGGCTCAGTCAGTTGAGCAACCGACTTCAGCTTAGGTCACGATCTCACGGTTTGTGAGTTCAAGCCCTGTGTCAGGGTCCGCGCTGACAGCTTGGAGCCTGGAGCCTGGAGCCTGCTTCGGATTCTGTCTCCATCTCTCTTTCGGCCCCTCCCCCACTCATGCTCTGTCTCTCTCTGTCTCAGAAATAAACATTAAAAAAAATTTTAAAAAGCTTTTGTTATTTTAATTGCACAAAAATTCACATTTGTTATAGCAAAGTAATAAATTATAATTACCTGTGATCACACAACTCACAGCTACTGTTCATATTTGTGTGTGTATATTATCCTTCCACTTTTAATTTTTTTCATGTTTATTTTTGAGAGAGAGACAAGAGTGCAAGTCAGGGGAGGGGTAGAGAGAGAGGGAGACACAGAATCCGAAGCAGACTCCAGGCTCTGAGCTATGGGCACAGAGCCTGACGAGGGGCTTGAACCCATGAACCGTGTGATCATGACCTGAGCTGAAGTTAGACGCTTAACCGACTGAGCCACCCAGGCGACCCTATCCCTCCACTTTTAAAGTGGTGGTCATCCACTTTAGGGGTGTACCTCTAGTGCACGAATCATATAATCATAGATGCCCAAGTCCCATATACTGTCAAATCAGAATTGAATTGTGGGGGTGTGGCTCAGGCATGTATATGTGTACACATACATACACACACACTCAGGGTACATGTATTCCTTTGAATTAGTGTTTTTGTATGTTTTGGGTAAAGGGGCACATATATTTTTATAAAGCTCCACAAGTGATATTAGTGTACACCTTTTGATAGAGAATCACAGTTCTAGAAAATATACATAGTGTTTTTATAACTTTAATTTTTGCATTTTTAAGTAAACAGTAAAGTGGACTTTTAGGTATATAGTTCTATGAAAATTTAACATTTGATTTGAAATAAGATTCATAAGAAGTTGTTAAAAACCATATAGGGAGGTTCTGTGTACCCTTCACCTACTTTTTCTCAATGATAACATTTTGCAGAACTATAATACAGTGTCATAATTAAATTTATTTAAATTTCATCAATTTTGCCTGTATTTATTTGTTGTGTGTGTTTAGTCTATATAGTTTTATCGCACATGTAAATTTTGTAAGCATGACCGCCACAGTTGAGATATAGAACTGTTCCATTACCACAAAGATCCTTCATGTTATCTTTTTATATCAACAGCCATCATTCTCCCCTCACCTTCCTGTCCCTGGAAACTCCTAATTTGTTCGTGTCTATAATTTGTAGTTTCATAAATGTTATATGGATGGAATCATACAGTACATAACTTTCTGAGATTGACTTTTGTTATTCACCATAATTCCCTTGAGATCCATCTGTAGTGTGTGAGAGTTCTACACAAGGATAGATATCCTTGTCAGCACTTGGTATTAGTATTTTTTTTATTTTAGCCATGTAACAGTTGGGTAGAGGAATCTCACCATAGTTTTATTTTTAATTTTGTTTGTTGACTTTTCAAAAAATTAAATTCAAGTTAGTTAACATATAGTGTAGTATTGGTTTCAGGAGTAGAATTTAGTGATCCATCACTTATATATAACACCCAGTGCTCATCCCAACAAGTGCCCTCCTTAATGCCTATCACCCTTTTGCCCATCCCCCCCACCTCCCTCCCCTCCAGCAACCCTCAGTTTATTCTCTGTATTTAAGAGTCTCTTATAGTTTGCCTCCCTCTCTGTTTTTATCTTATTTTGTTTTTCCTTCCCTTCCCCTATATTCATCTGTTTTATTTCTTAAATTCCACATATGGGTGAAATAATATATTTGAAATCATGTGATATTTGTCTTTCTCTGACTGACTTATTTTGCTTAGCATAATACACTCCAGTTCCATCTTCATTGTTTCAAAAGGCAAGATTTCATTCTTTTCCATCACTGAGTAATATTGCATTGTGTGTGTGTGTGTACATACCATGTTTTCTTTATCCATTCATCCATCAATGGACATTTGGGCTCTTTCCATACTTTGGCTGTTGTTGATAGTGCTTCTATAAACATTGGGGTGCATATACCCCTTCAAATCAGCATTCCTATATCCTTTGGATAAATACCTAGTAGTCCAATTGCTGGATTGTAGGGTAGTTCTGTTTTTAATTTTTTGAGGAAACTCCATAATGTTTTCCAAAGTGGCTGCACCAGTTTGCATTCCCACCAACAGTGCAAAAGTGTTTCCCTTTCTCCACATCCTCTCCAACATCTGTTGTTTCCTGAGTTGTTAATTTTAGCCATTCTACCAAGTGTGAGGTGGTATCTCATTGTGGTTTTGATGATGAGTGATGATGAGTATCTTTTCATGTGTCTGTTAGCCATCTGGATGTCTTCTTTGAAGAAGTGTCTATTCATGTCTTTTGCCCATTTCTTCACTGGAGTATTTGTTTTTTGGGTGTTGAGTTTGATAAGTTCTTTATAGATTTTGTGTACTAACCCTTTATCTGATATGTCATTTGCAAATATTTTCTCCCATTCCATCAGTTGCTTTTTAGTTTTGTTGATTGTTTCCTTTGTTGTGCAGATACATTTTATCTTGATGAGGTCCCAGTAGTTCACTTTTGCTTTTGTTTCCCTTGCCTCTAGAGACAGTCTAGTGAGAAGTTACTGTGGCTGAGGTTGTTGCCTGTTTTCTCCTCTAGGGTTTTGATGGTTTTCTGTCTCTATTTATGTCTTTCATCCATTTTGAATTTATTTTTGTGTATGGTTTAAGAAAGTGGCCCAGTTTCATTCTCCTGCCTGTCACTATCCAGTTTTCCCAACATCATTTGCTGAAGAGATGGTCATTTTTCCATTGGATATTCTTTCCTGCTTTGTCAAAAATTAGTTGGCCATTTCTGGGTCCATTTCTGGGTTTTCTATTCTGTTCCATTGATCTATTTGTCTGTTTTTGTGCCAGTACCATGCTGTCTTGATTATTACAGCTTTGTAATACAGCTTGAAGTCCAGAATTGTGATGCCTCTAGCTTCAGTTTTCTTTTTCAACATAACTTTGGCTATTTGGGGTCTTTTCTGGTCCCATGCAAATTTTAGGATTGTTTGTTCTAGCTCTGTGAAGAATACTGGTGTTATTTTGATAGAGATTGCATTGAACATGTAGATTGCTTTGGGTAGTAGTATAGACATTTTGACAATGTTCTTCCATTCCATGAACATGGAATGTTCTTCCATTTCTTTGTGTCATCTTCAGTTTCTTTCATAAGCATTGTATAATTTTCAGCCAACAGATCTTTTACCTCTTTGGTTAGGTTTATTCCTAGGTATCTTATGGTCTTTTGTGCAATTGTAAATGGGATTGATTCCTTGATTTCTCTTTCTGCTACTTCGTTATTGGTGTATAGAAATGCAACCAATTTCTGTATGTTAATTTTATATCCTGTGATTTTGATGAATTCATTTATCAGTTCTAGCAGTTTTTGGTGGAGTCTTTTAAGTTTTCCATGTAGAGTATCATGTCATCTGCAAAGCATGAAAGTTTGACTTCATCCTTGACAATTTGTATGCCTTTTATTTTCTTTTTGTTGTCTGATTGCTGAGGCTAGGATATCCAGTACTATGTTGAACAACAGTAGTGAGAGTGGACATTCCTGTCATGTTCCTAACATTAGGGCGAATGCTTCCAGTTTCCCCCCTTGAGGATGATATTAGCTGTGGGCCTTTTGTATATGGCTTCTATGATGATGAGGTATGTTCCTTCTATCCCTACTTTCTTGAGGGTTTTTATCAAGAAAGGATGTTGTATTTTGTCAAATGCTTTTTTTGCATCTATTGAGAGGATCATGTGGTTCTCATCTGTTGTTTTATTAACATGGTATATCATGTTGATTGAGTTGTGGATATTGAACCACCCCTGCTGCTCAGGAATAAATCCCACTTGATTGTGGTGAATAATTTTTTTTAATGTATTGTTGGATTCGATTTGCTAGTATCTTGTTGAGAATTTTTGCACCCATGTTCATCAGGGAAATTGGTCTGTATTTCTTTTTAGTGGGGTCTTTGCCTGATTTTGGAATCAAGGTAATAATGCTGGCCTCATAGTATGAGTTTGGAAGTTTTCCTGCCATTTCTATTGCTTTCAACAGTTTCAAAACAATAGGTATTAACTCTTCTTTAAATGTTTGGCAGAACTCCCCCCAGGAAGCCATCTAGCCCTGGACTCTTGTTTATTTGGAGATTTGTGATTACCCATTCAATTTGTTTACTGGTTATGGGTGTGTTCAAATTTTTTATTTCTTCGTGTTTCAGTTTTTGTAGTTTATATGTTTCTAGGAATTTAATGATTTCTTCCAGATTTCCCAATTTGTTGGCATATAATTGCTCATAATATTCTCTTATAATTATATTTCTGCAGTGTTGGTTGTGATCATTCCTCGTTCATTTGTGGTTTTATTTGTTTGGGTCCTTTTTCTTTTTGATATGTCTGGTTAGAGGTTTATCAATTTCATTAATTCTTTCAAGGAACCTGCTCGTATTTTCAGTGATCTGTTCTGTTTTTATTTATTTCGATGTCATTGATTTCTGCTGTAGTCTTTATTATTTCCCTTTTTCTGCTAGTTTTCGGCTTTATTTGCTGTTCTTTTTCCAGTTCCTTAGGTGTAAGTTTAGGTTGTATATTTGAGATATTTCTTTCTTCTTTAGGAAGGCCTGGATTGCTATATACTTCCCACTTATGACTGCCTTTGCCACATCCTAAAGGGTTTGGACTGTCGTGTTTTCATTTTCATTGGCTTCCATGTACTGTTTTATTTCCTCTTTTAATTTCTTGGTTAACCCAATCATTCCTTAGTAGGATGTTCTTTATAAGTGTTTGTGGTGTTTCCAAATTTTTTCTTATGGTTTGACTTCAAGTTTTATAGTGTTGTGGTCTGAAACTATGCAAGGTATAATCTCAATCTTTTTGTACTTGTTGAGGGCTGATTTGTGACTCACTATGTGATCTGTTCTGGAGAGTGTTCCATGTGCACTCAAAAAAAAATGTGTATTTTCCTGTTTTAGAATGAAATATTCTGAATATATCTGTTAAGTCCATCTGGTCCAGTGTGTCATTCAAAGCTATTGTTTCCTTGTTGACTTTCTCCTTAGGTGATCTGTCCGTTGCTGTAAGGGGGTTATTAAAGTTTCCTACTATTATTGTATTATTATCAATGAGTTCCTTTGTTTTTGTTATAATTGATTTATATATTTGGGTGCTCTCATGTTGGGTGCATAAATATTTACAGTTGTTAGATCTTCTTTGTGGATAGACCCCTTCATTATGATATAATGCCCTTCTTCATCCCTAGTTAACAGTCTTTGTTTTAAACCCTAGTTTGTTGGATATACATATGGTTCCTCCAGCTTTAATTTGACATCCATTAGTATGATAGATGGTTCTCCATCCCCTCACTTTCAACCTGCATGTGTATTTAGATCTAAAATGAGTCTCTTGTAGGCAGCGTATAGATGGATCTTGTTTTTTTAATCCATTCTGATACCCTGTGTCTTTTGATTGGAGCATTTAGTCAATTGACATTTAGAGTGAGTACTGAAAGATACGAACTTTTTACCATTGTGTTGCCTGTAGAGTTGGAGATTCTGGTGATGTTCTCTGGTCCTTTCTGGTCTTTGTTGCTTTTGGTCATTTTTTTGTTTTGTTTTTCTTACACTCAAAGAGTCTCCCTTAAAATTTCTTGCAGGGCTGCTTTAGTGGTCACAAATTCCTTTTGTTTTTGTTTGTCTGGGAAGCTCTTTATCTCTCCTTTTTTTATTTAAAAATTTTAAAAATGTTTATTCATTTTTGAAAGACAGACCACAAGTGGGGGACGGGCAGAGAGAGAGGGAGACACAGAAACTAAAAGCAGGCTCCAGGCTCTGAGCTATCAGCACAGAGCCCAATGCAGGGATCAAACTCATGAATCGTGTGATCATGACCTGAGCCAAAGTCCGATGCTTAACTGACTGAGCCACCCAGGCTCCCTTCTCCTTCTATTCTGAATGACAGACTTGCTGGATAAAAAATTCTTGGCTGCGTATTTTTCCCATTCATCATGTTGAATATATCCTGCCATTCCTTTCTGGATGCCAAGTTTCTGTGGACAGAAATGCTACAAACCTGATCTGTCTTCCCTTGTAGGTGAAGGACTGTTTTTCCTTACTGCTTTCATGATTCTTTCCTTGTCTGTGCATTTTGTGAATTTGACTATGATATGCTTTGGTGATGGTCGGTTTTTGTTGAATTTAATGGGAGTTTTCTGTGATTCTTGGATTTTGATATCTGTGTCCTTCCCCAGATTAGTGATGTTTTTAGCTATAGTTTGCTCACATAAACCTTCTGCCCCTTTTTCTCTCTCTTCAACTTCTGGGATTCCTGTGATAGGAATGTTATTACTCTTAATAAGTCACAAAGTTTTGTATCATAATCTTTTGCTTTTGTTTCCCTCTTTTTTGCAGCCTCATTATTTTCCATAATTTTATCTTCTATATCACCTATTCGCTTCTCTGCTTGGTCCATCCTCACCATCATGGCATCCATTTGAGATTGCATCTCAGTTATAGCATTTTTAATTTTGGCCTGACTAGATTTTAGTTCTTTTATCTCTGCAGAAAGGGACTCTCTGGTGTCTTCTATGCTTTTTTCAACCCTGGCTAGTATTGTATCTGTATTGATTAAATCTCTGGCTGTCTTTCCTTCCTGTTCTTTCTTTTGGGGTGAATTCCTCCATCTTGTCATTTTGTTGGATGAAAAAAAATTAATAAAATAAAATAAATAAAAATGAAAAATGAAAAACAAAACAAAAAATTAGAATAAGGGAATCTAGATCCTAGGTGTGTTTTGGTCTGCTTATTAAGAGAAGCTTGATAGAAAAGAGAAAAAAGAGAAAAGAAAAAAACACTTAAAAAACCCAAAAATTTAAAAAATTTTAAATAAAATAGGATGAAATAAAAAATTTGAGATTTCTATGTTCAAGAATGAAAAGAAAAGAAAGAAAAAAAACAACATAAAAAGAGAAGCAAAGAAAATGAGCAAACAAGCAAACAAAATCCCAAATGAAGCTAGATCCAGTTTCCCCTGGAACTGAACCTGGGTAGCACACTATGATCTATAGACTAAGTGGGTGGAAGGGATTTGTGTTGGTCTTCTGGGGGATGTGTCTGGATGGCACAGGTGGGCGGGGCATAATGTAACAGCTCCATTTTCCCCTTGGTGCTATGCTTAGCTCACTGGGGTCGACCAGTATGGGCATGCTAGAGGTGAAAATTGCTTCACCCCACCCTCTAGTCTCTGGAGTGGGAATTTCACACCCTCACAGATGCATGATCAGTCACGCCTCCTTTGTCTCAGGGTTCCATCTGCTCCCTGCCTTTACCCTGTGTCCAAGCCTTCTTCCAGAGTTTTATCTCAGATGGCACTGTGTTTCAAAACTCTAGACTTCAGAAACTCCCTTGACTCCCACCTCAGACCCGTGCTGATCCTCTGGGAGAGAGTCTCTCCAAGCAATGGAGAAACTCTGGTTTGTTCCAGAAAGCATACACAAGACCGTGGAGTGGAAGAGGCTCAGAGTTTATGGTAAATTGCAACACAGCCGGCACCAGGTTTTGTTGCCCTCAGTGGGCATCTTTGTTCCTATACCAGTAAAAGTGGCAACTCTCTGGGTCCCACTGAGACTTTTGCCTGTGGAGAGGCAATCTCTCCTATACCAAATGCACTCTAAGCAGGGGAACTGCTTCTTCCCCTGTGGCAAACAGGCCCCCTCAGGCTGTGCTACCTGTTCCTGGGGATTCACTCTGCCCCCTCATTAGAGCACTGCCAGGCACTGAGCTCCAAAACTTCAGACTCTGTGCTCCGCTATTTATATAAAACTGGCAGTATTGAACCCTCTCCTTTTTTCCCCTTCAGTGGTTTTGGGGAATAGATTTCTTGTTTTCACTCTTTCTTTCTTTCTCTCTAGCTTTCTTGGAGAGTGCTTTTCTTGCACATTCCTGACTCGCCATACTCTCTGTCCCCCTTTCTCTTTCTCTCTCTATCCTCTCTCCCACAAAAACAGCTTCCTTCCTGTTGCAGAATTTGAGTCTGGAGTTCTCTCTTGTCCAGCAAGAGAGCAGATGCAGAATTAAATGCTAGAGAGGCTAATGTCTGGGAGGAGACAAGAGCCCTGAGTAAGGGTCCTTGCTCCATTTTTATTAGGATCAGAAAGCTTACAAACGTGATACATTTGCAGAGACAATGAAACAGGGAACATTAATTCATGTGTGTGAGAAAAAGGGAGTTTTGAAGATATGCAATATTAGGGGTTTGGGTCAATATAAAACAAAATCATGGGTCTGTTTATCTTAACTTGCCTAGGGGATAAGGCAGATAGAGCATGGTACCTCAGGGTCAACAAGGCACCTTTCTTTTGCTAATTAGCTCTGCTTTGGGCAATTTCACCCTGCTGCGGTGGTCTATAGCCCTGTTTACCTATTTACCTTTACTGGACCTTCATCCTGTGAAAGCAGCGTTCTGCTTTTGTACTATGCTAGGGGCATTTTCACCCTGTTTACCTAATCTTGGATGCTTTCATCCTAAGCCTTGTTAACCCATTGGTGCAAGCTCAGGGAATTCCTGAATTTATTCCCCACACCTACCCTTACCTGGCACTGAAACTTTTCTCTCCTTCAATTCATCTCTCTGCATTGCATACTTGTCAAGATCTGTAGCTCAAATTATGCAGATTGTTGCATTAATCCTCTGTTCTATTTCCTAGGTGTTCAAAATGGTTTCATGTTTATCTAGCTGTGTTTTAGGGATGAGACAAGTACAGGGTCCCTATACTATTCCGCCATCTTAACTCCTCTCCTCTCATAGTTTTAATTCGCATTTATTTCCTCAAGGGCTAATAATGTTGAATATAATACTTACTTGTTATCTAGATATTCTCTTTGGTGAAGTATTTTAAGTCTTACTTTTTAAATTTAGTAGTTTATTTTCATTGTGTCAAGTTATGAGAGTTCTTTACGTATTCTGGATACAAATCTTGTGTTGGATGTTATTTACAAATACATCCTACCAGTCTCTAGCCTTTTTATTCTCTTATTTGAGTCTTAAGGAGAGCAAAAGTTTTCGATTTTGATAAAGTCTAGTTTTTCAATGTTTTCTATTGTGGTTTGTGCTTTTTAAGAATTCTCTACCTAAATGTAGGTTATGAATATTTTCTTATATTTTATCTAAAAGTTTTATAGGTTTAACATTAAAGTTGTAATCCATTTTGAGTGAATTTTTGTATATTATGAGGTTTTTGAGGTCAAAGTTCATATTTTTGCATATGGATGTCCAATTGTTCTAACACCATTTGTGGGAAAATATGGTTTTTCCATTAAATTGCTTTTGCACCTTTGTCAAAAACCTATTGACTTTATTTGTGAGGATCTATTTCTATTCTTCTATACTTTATTCTTTTTTATTGATTTCCATGACACTTTGCCAGTATTACACTGTCTTTATTCCTGTAGTTTTATAGTTAAGTCTTAAAACTAGGTAGTATGATCCTTCCAACTCTGTTCTTTTTTTTTCAAAATTGTTTTAGCTATTATAGTTCCTTTATCTTTGTATATTTTAGAATCACTTTGTTTCTACAAAAAAATCCTGCTGAATGTTTGGTTAGAAGTGACTTATATCTTGTGCAGAAAAGAGTTAACAGGCCAAATACTGCTCTCCTTAAAAAGTCCTGTTTGCAGAGTTGGCCCTTGTCTGGGCATCTGAGAACTTGAGTGGTAAAAAGTTCCCTACACTGCTATAAAACCCTCCCTTAATGATAACTGTGCCTAAACTCTTTATATAAATAATATGATTTATTGTGAACACCTGCTTACCTTTTGTGAGTCTGAAACTTTGGCATATGCTAGGCAGAGAGTGCTTATGTGACTAGCTCCCAATAAAATCTTAGGCATTGGATCATTAATGAGCTTCCCTGATAGACAATACTTTACATGTATTGTCACATCTCATTCCTGGAGGAATTAAGTGCATCCTGAGTGACTCTATTGGGATAAGACTCTTAGAAGCTTATTTCTGGCTTTTGGCAAGCTTTGTATATGTTCCTTTTCCCTTTTCTGATTTTACTTCCTGTCTTTTGTTATAATGAATCATAGCCATGAGTATGACTATATGCCAAGTCCTGTGGCTAGGAATCACTTTACTGTGGGGTGGTCTTGAGGACCACTGATACACATCTGTAGGTCGACTTGAAAAGAATTGACTCTTCTGTGTTGAATCTTCCAATCCATGAATGTGGTATGTGTCTCATTTATTTAGGTTTTCTTTCATCTCTGTCTTTTTACCATATAGATCCCATACATGTTTTGTTAGATTTATGCCAAAATATTTTCTTTTCTTACAGCTATTATAAATGATATTTTTAAAAATTTAGTTTTCCATTTGTATACTGCCAGTATGAAATATTGGTATTTATGTGTTGACTTTGTATTCTATGACCTTGCTACAATTCACTTGTTAATTCTTCTTATTTATTTATTTTCTTATTTATTTATATTATGATGATAATGATTGTTATTTTAACTTACATCCAAGTTAGCTAACATGTAGTGCAATAATGATTTCAGGAGTAGAATACAGTGATTCATCCCCTGCATATAACATTCAATGCTCATCCCAACAGGTGTCCTCCTTAATGCTCCTTGCCCATTTAGCCCATCCCCCCACCGAAAATGCCTCCAGAAACCCTCAGGTTGTTGTTTATATTTAAGAGTCTCTTATGTTTTCTCCCTCTCTGTTTTTATATTATTTTTGCTTCCCTTCCCTTATATTCATCTCTTTTGTATTTTAAATTCCACACATGAGAGAAGTCATATGATATTTGTCTTTCTCTGACTAATTTCACTCAGCATAATACACTCTAGTTCAATCCATGTTGTTGCAAATGACAATATTTCCTTCTTTTTGATTGCCGAGTAATACTCTAGTGTGTGTGTGTGTGTGTGTGTGTGTGTGTGTGTGTGTGTATACCACATCTTCTTTATCCATTCGTCCATTGATGGACATTTTGGGCTCTTTCCATACTTTGGCTATTATCAATGGTGCTATTATAAACATTGGGGTTTATGTGCCCCTTTGAAGCAGCACACCTTTATCCTTTGGATAAATACCTAGCAGTGCAATTGCTGGGTCATAGAGTAATTCTATTTTTAAGTTTTTGAGGAACCTCCATACTGTTTTCCAGAGTGGCTGCACCAGTTTGTGTTCGCACTAGCAGTGCAAAAGGGTTCCTCTTTCTCTGCATCCTCACCAACATCTATTGCCTGAGTTGTTAATTTTAGCCATTCTGACAGGTGTGAGGTGATATCTCATTGTGGTTTTGATTTGTATTTCCATGATTATGAGTAATGTTAAACATTTTTTCACGTGTCTGTTAACCATCTGGATGTCTTCTTTGGAAAGTTGTCTATTCATGTCTTTTGCCCATTTCTTCACTAGATTATTTATTTGTTTTTGGGTGTTGACTTTGATAAGTTCTTTATAGATTTTGGATACTAACCCTTTATCTGATAATGTCATTTGCAAATATCTTCTCCTATTCTGTCAGTCACCTTTTAGTTTTGTTGATTGTTTCCTTCACCATGCAGAAGCTTTTTATCTTGATGAGGTCCCAATAGTTCATTTTTGCTTTTGTTTCCCTTGCCTCTGGAGATGTGTTGAGTAAAAAGTTGTGGCAGCCGAGGTCAAAGAGGTTTTTGCCTGCTTTCTCCTTTAGGATTTTGATGGCTTCCTGTCTTATGTTTAGCAATTTCATCCATTTTGAGTATTTTTGTGTATGGTGTAAGAACAGTGACATGCAGAAGATTGAACCTGGACCACTTGTTAATTCTTAGGAGCTCTTTTTTTTTATAGATTTCTTGAAATTAGCTACATAGATGATCATGTAATTTGCAAATGAGGACAGATTTATTTCTTCCTTTCCAATATTCATGCTTTCAATTTCATTTTTGGGTTTTATCGCACTGCATAGGACTTCCATTATAATGTTGAATAGGAACAGTAAGAGTGGACAACCTTACCTTGTTCCTGATCTTAGGAAGAAAGCAGGTAGTCTTTCACCACTAGTATGATCTTAACTCTAGAGTGTTTGTAGACACCCTTGACTAGGTTGAGAAATTGACTTTCCATTCTTAGTCTGCTGATGTATATTTATCATTAATAGATGTTGAATTTTGTCAAATGCTTTTTTCCCATATCTACTGATATAATTTTATTTGTTTTAGACTATTAATATGGTAGATTACATTGATTGATTTTCAAATATTGAAGCAGTCTTATTCCTGAGATAAACCCCATTTGGTCCTGGTATGTTATTCTTTTTATATATTGCTGGATTTTATTTTCTAGTATTTTGTCGAGGATTTTTGTATCTATGTTTATGATGGACATTTCTCTCTAGTGTTCTCTTTTTGTACTGTCTTTGTCTGGTTTGGTATGAGAATGATACTTCATAAAATAATTTGAGAGTATCCCCCTCTTCTATTTTCTGGAAGAGATGTGTAGAATTGATGTTGTTTATTCTCTAAATGTTCTGTAGAATTCACAAGTGAGGCTATTTGGGCCTGAAGTTTTCTATTTTCATTTTCCAGAAAGATTTTAACTAGGAATATAATTTCTTTAATGGTTATAAGATGATTCAATTTACCTATTTTGTTTCAGGTGACTTGGTAGTTTGTGGGTGTCAAGGAATTGGTCTATTTCATCTAAGTCGAATTTATATGCATAGAGTTCTTCATGTGTTCTATTATTATTCACTGTTTGATTCCTGATATGTGGTAATTTGTGTCTTCTCTCTTTTTGTTTATCAATCTTGCTAGAAGTTTATCAATTTTATTGATCTCAATGAACCAGGTTTTCATTCCATTCGTTTTCTTACTGTTTTTCTGTTTTTAGTTTTTTAAATTAAAAAAAATGTTTATTTACTTTTGAGAGAGAGAGAGCACAAATTGGGGAAGCTTAGAGGGAGGGAGGGATACACAGAATCCGAAGCAGACTCCATCTAGGCTGTGAGCTGTCAGCACAGAGACCGACTTGGGGCTCGGACTCATGAAGGGTGAGATCATTCCCTGAGCCGAAGTCAGACACTTAACCAACTGAACCACGCAGGTGCCCCTCTGTTTTCAGTTTTATTGGCACCTGCTCCAATTTATATAGTTTCCTTTTCTCTTACTTTGGGTTTAGTTTGTACTTCTTTTTCTGGTTTCTAAGTGGAAGTTTCTAGTTTCTAAGTGGAAGCTTAGGTTATTGATTTAAGACTTTTCTTCTTTTTTAATAGAAGCAGTTAATGCTATAAATTTCTCCCTAAGCACTGCTTTAGCTGCATGCCACAAAATTTGGGAGACATTCTCTTTTTTTCTTTTGTTAAGGAAATTTTATTATCTTTTGTTTAAATATATTTGTTTTGAGAGAGAGAGAGAGAGAGAGAGAGAGCGAGCGTGCAAGTGGGGGAGGGACAGGGAGAGAGGGGAGAGAGAGCGAATCCCAAGCAGGTTCTGCACTGTCAGTGCAGAGTCTGATGTGGAGCTCCAACTCATGAACTGCAAGATCATGACCTGAGCCAAAGTCAGGTGCTTAACCAACTGAGCCACCCAGGCACCTTGGGAGACATCCTCTTTGATCCTTGGACTATTTAGAAGTGTGTGTGTTTTTTTTTTTAATTTCCAAGTGTTTGGAGGGCTCACTGTTATTTTTCTGTTATCAGTTCTAGTTTAATTCCATTGTGATCAAGGAAACTACTATGATTTTAATTCTTTAAAAAATTTCAAGGGTTCAGGATATGATCTGTCTTGGTGATTGTTCCATGTGCACTTGACAAAATGCGTATGCTGTTGCTGTTGGTAGTGTTCTATAAATGTCAGTTGGATCCAGTTGGTTAATGTTGTTAGTTTCATAATTATCCTTGTTGTTTTTCTGTGTACTAATTCTTTTTTTTTCAATATATGAAATTTATTGTCAAATTGGTTTCCATACAACACCCAGTGCTCATCCCAAAAGGTGCCCTCCTCAATACCCATCACCCACCCTCCCCTCCCTCCCACCCCCCATCAACCCTCAGTTTGTTCTCAGTTTTTTTTTTTTAATTATTTTTTTAACGTTTTATTTATTTTTGAGACAGAGAGAGACAGAGCATGAATGGGGGAGGGGCAGAGAGAGAGGGAGACACAGAATCGGAAGCAGGCTCCAGGCTCTGAGCCATCAGCCCAGAGCCCGACGCGGGGCTCGAACTCACGGACTGCGAGATCATGACCTGGCTGAAGTCGGACGCTTAACCGAAGGCGCCACCCAGGCGCCCCTATTCTCAGTTTTTAACAGTCTCTTATGCTTTGGTTGTCTCCCACTCTAACCTCTTTTTTTTTTTTTCCTTCCCCTCCTCAATGGGTTTCTGTTAAGTTTCTCAGGATCCACATAAGAGTGAAAACATACAGTATCTGTCTTTCTCTGTATAGCTTATTTCACTTAGCATCACACTCTCCAGTTCCATCCACGTTGCTACAAAGGGCCATATTTCGTTCTTTCTCATTGCCATGTAGTACTCCATTGTGTATATAAACCACAATTTCTTTATCCATTCATCAGTTGATGGACATTTAGGCTCTTTCCATAATTTGGCTATTGTTGAGAGAGCTGCTATAAACATTGGGGTACAACTGCCCCAATGCATCAGTACTCCTGTATCCCTTGGGTAAATTCCTAGTAGTGCTATTGCTGGGTCATAAGGTAGGTCTATTTTTAATTTTCTGAGGAACCTCCACACTGTTTTCCAGAGTGGCTGCACCAGTTTGCATTCCCACCAACAGTGCAAGAGGGTTCCCGTTTCTCCACATTCTCTCCAGCATCTATAGTCTCCTGATTTGTTCATTTTGGCCACTCTGACTGGCATGAGGTGATATCTGAGTGTGGTTTAGATTTGTATTTCCCTGATGAGGAACGACGTTGAGCATCTTTTCATGGGCCTGTTGGCCATCCGGATGTCTTCTTTAGAGAAGTGTGTATTCATGTTTTCTGCCCATTTCTTCACTGGGTTATTTGTTTTTCGGGTGTGGAGTTTGGTGAGCTCTTTATAGATTTTGGATACTAGCCCTTTGTCAGATATGTCATTTTCAAATATCTTTCCCATTCCATTGGTTGCCTTTTAGTTTTGTTGGTTGTTTCCTTTGCTGTGCAGAAGCTTTTTATCTTCATAGGTCCCAGTAATTCATTTGTGCTTTTAATTCCCTTGCCTTTGGGGATGTGTCGAGTAAGAGATTGCAACGGCTGAGGGCAGAGAGGTCTTTTCCTGCTTTCTCCTCTAAGGTTTTGATGGTTTCCTGTCTCACATTCAGGTCCTTTATCCATTTTGAGTTTGTTTTTGTGAATGGTGTGAGAAAGTGGTCTAGTTTCAACCTTCTGCATGTTGCTGTCCAGTTCTCCCAGCACCATTTGTTAAAGAGACTGTCTTTTTTCCATTGGATGTTCTTTCCTGCATTGTCAAAGATGAGTTGGCCATACGTTTGTGGGTCTAGTTCTGGGGTTTCTATTCAATTCCATTGGTCTATGTGTCTGTTTTTGTGCCAATACCATGCTGTCTTGATGATGACAGCTTTGTAGTAGAGGCTAAAGTCTGGGATTGTGATGCCTCCTACTTTGGTCTTCTTCTTCAAAATTCCTTTGGCTATTCGGGGCCTTTTGTGGTTCCATATGAATTTTAGGATTGCCTGTTCTAGTTTCGAGAAGAATGCTGGTGCAATTTTGATTGGGATTGCATTGAATGTGTAGATAGCTTTGGGTAGTATTGACATTTTGACAATATTTATTCTTCCAATCCATGAGCAGGGAATGTCTTTCCATTTCTTTATATCTTCTTCAATTACCTTCATAAGCTTTCTATAGTTTTCAGCATACAGATCTTTTACATCTTTGGTTAGATTTATCCCTAGGTATTTTACGCTTCTTGGTGCAATTGTGAATGGGATCAGTTTTTTATTTGTTTTTCTGTTGCTTCGTTGTTAGTGTATAAGAATGCAACTGATTTCAGTACATTGATTTTGTATCCTGCAACTTTGCTGAATTCCTGTATCAGTTCTAGCAGACTTTTGGTGGAGTCTATCAGATTTTCCATGTATAAGATCATGTCATCTGCAAAAAGCGAAAGCTTGACTTCATCCTTGCCAATTTTGATGCCTTTATTTCCTTTTGTTGTCTGATTGCTGATGCTAGCACTTCCAACACTATGTGAAACAACAGCGGTGAGAGTGGGCATCCCTGTCGTGTTCCTGATCTCAGGGACAAAGCTCTCAGTTTTTCCCCATTGAGGATGATGTTGGCTGTGGGCTTTTCATAAATGGGTTTTATGATGTTTAAGTATGTTCCTCCTATCCCGACTTTCTCAAGGGTTTTTATTAAGAAAGGGTGCTGGATTTTGTCAAAGGCCTTTTCTGCATCGATTGACAGGATCATATGGTTCTTATCTCTTCTTTTATTAATGTGATGTATCATGTTGATGGATTTGCGAATGTTGAACCAGCCCTGCATCCCAGGAATGAATCCCACTTGATCATGGTGAATCATTCTTTTTATATGCTGTTGAATTCGATTTGCTAGTATCTTATTGAGAATTTTTGCATCCATATTCATCAGGGATATTGGCCTGTCGTTCTCTTTTTTTACTGGGTCTTTGTCTGGTTTAGGAATCAAAGTAATACTGGCTTCATAGAATGAGTCTGGAAGTTTTCCTTCCCTTTCTATTTCTTGGAATAGCTTGAGAAGGATAGGTATTATCTCTGCTTGAAACGTCTGGTAGAACTCCCCTGGGGAGCCATCTGGTCCTGGACTCTTATTTGTTGGGAGATTTTTGATGACTGCTTCAATTTCTTTGCTGGTTATGGGTCTGTTCAAGCTTTCTATTTCCTCCTGATTGAGTTTTGGAAGAGTGTGGGTGTTTAGGAATTTGTCCATTTCTTCCAGGTTGTCCAGTCTGTTGGCATATAATTTTTCATAGTATTCCCTGATAATTGTTTGTATCTCTGAGGGATTGGTTGTAATAATTCCATTTTCATTCATGATTTTATCTATTTGGGTCATCTCCCTTTTCTTTTTGAGAAGCCTGGCTCGAGGTTTGTCAATTTTGTTTATTTTTTCAAAAAACCAACTCTTGGTTTCGTTGATCTGCTCTACAGTTTTTTTTAGATTCTATATTGTTTATTTCTGCTCTGATCTTTATTATTTCTCTTCTTCTGCTGGATTTAGGCTACCTTTGCTGTTCTGCTTCTATTTCCTTTAGGTGTGTGGTTAGATTTTGTATTTGGGATTTTTTTCTTTCTTGAGATAGGCCTGGATTGCAATGTATTTTCCTCTCAGGATTGCCTTCGCTGCATCCCAAAGCATTTGGATTGTTGTATTTTCATTTTCATTTGTTTCCATATATTTTTTAATTTCTTCTCTAATTGCCTGGTTGACCCATTCATTCTTTAGTAGGGTTTTCTTTAACCTCCATGCTTTTGGAGGTTTTCCAGACTTTTTCCTGTGGTTGATTTCAAGCTTCATAGCATTGTGGTCTGAAAGTATGCATGGTATAATTTCAATTCTTGTATACTTATGAAGGGCTGTTTTGTGACCCAGTATATGATCTATCTTGGAGAATGTTCCACGTGCACTCGAGAAGAAAGTATATTCTGTTGCTTTGGGATGCAGAGTTCTAAATAGATCTGTCAAGTCCATCTGATCCAATGTCTCATTCAGGGCCCTTTTTCTCTTTTGACCGTGTGTCTAGATGATCTATCCATTTCTGTAAGTGGAGTGTTAAAGTCCCCTGCAATTACCACATTCTAATCTTTAAGGTTGCTTATGTTTATGAGTAATTGTTTTATATATTTGGGGGCTCCGGTATTCGGTGCATAGACATTTATAACTGTTAGCTCTTCCTGATGGATAGACCCTGTAATTATTATATAATGCCCTTCTTTATCTCTTGTTACAGCTTTAATTTAAAGTCTAGTTTGTCTGATATAAGTATGGCTACTCCAGCTTTCTTTTGGCTTCCAGTAGCATGATAGATAGTTCTCCATCCCCTCACTCTCAATCTAAAGGTGTCCTCAGGTCTAAAATGAGTCTCTTGTAGACAGCAAATAGATGGGTCTTGTTTTTTTTTTTTTTATCCATTCTGATACCCTATGTCTTTTGGTTGGCGCATTTAATCTATTTACATTCAGTGTTGTTATAGAAAAATATGGGTTAAAGTCATTGTGATGTCTGTATGATTTATGCTTGTAGTGATGTGTCTGGTACTTTGTCTCACAGGATCCCCCTTAGGATCTCTTGTAGGGCTGGTTTAGTGGTGACGGATTCCTTCAGTTTTTGTTTGTTTGGGAAGACCTTTATCTCTCCTTCTATTCTAAATGACAGACTTGCTGGATAAAGGATTCTCGGCTGCATATTTTTTCTGTTCAGCACATTAAAGATCTCGTGCCAATCCTTTCTGGCCTGCCAAGTTTCAAAAGAGAGATCAGTCACGAGTCTTATAGGTCTCCCTTTATATGTGAGGGCACGTTTATCCCTTGCTGCTTTCAGAATTTTCTCTTTATCCTTGTATTTTGCTAGTTTCACTATGCTATGTCATGCAGAAGATCGATTCAAGTTACGTCTGAAGGGAGTTCTCTGTGCCTCTTGGACTTCAATGCCTTTTTCCTTCCCCAGTTCAGGGAAGTTCTCAGCTATGATTTCTTCAAGTACAGCTTCAGCACCTCTCCCTCTCTCTTCCTCCTCTGGGATACCAATTATGTGTATGTTATTTCTTTTTAGTGTATCACTTAGTTCTCTAATTTTCCCCTCATACTCCTGGATTTTTTTCTCTCTCTTTTTCTCAGCTTCCTCTTTTTCCATAACTTTATCTTCTAGTTCACCTATTCTCTCCTCTGCCTCTTTAATCCGAGCCGTCGTCGTTTCCATTTTGTTTTGCATCTCGTTTAAAGCGTTTTTCAGCTCCTTGTGAATGCTCCTTAGTCCCTTGATCTCTGTAGCAAGAGATTCTCTGCTGTCCTCTATACTGTTTTCAAGCCCAGCGATTAATTTTATGACTATTATTCTAAATTCACTTTCTGTTATATTATTTAAATCCTTTTTGATCCGTTCATTAGCTGTTGTTATTTCCTGGAGATTCTTCTGAGGGGAATTCTTCTGTTTGGTCATTTTGGATAGTCCCTGGAGTGGTGCGGACCTGCAGGGCACTTCCCCTGTGCTGTGGTGTATAACTGGAGTTGGTGGGCGGGGCCACAGTCAGACCTGATGTCTGCCCCCAGCCCACTGCTGGGGCCACAGTCAGACTGGTGTGTGCCTTTTCTTCCCTTCTCCTAGGGGCGGGATTCACTGTGGGGTGGCGTGCCCCGTCTGGGCTACTTGCACACTGCCAGGCTAGTGGTGCTGGGGATCTGGAGTATTAGCTGGGGTGGGTAGGCAAGGTGCACGGGGCAGGAGGGGCAGGCTTAGCTCGCTTCTCTTTAGGTGATCCACTTCAGGAGGGGCCCTGTGGCAGCGGGAGGGAGTCAGACCTGCTGCTGGAGGTTTTGCTCCGCAGAAGCACAGCATTGGGTGTTTGCACGGAGCAGCAAGTTCCCTGGCAGGAACTGGTTCCCTTTGGGATTTTGGCTGGGGATGGGTGAGGGAGATTGCGCTGGCGCGCGCCTTTGTTCCCCGCCAAGCTGAGCTCTGTTGTCCGGGGGCTCAGCAACTCTCCCTCCCTTTGTCCTCCAGCCTTCCCGCTTTCCGGGCAGAGCTGTTAACTTATGACCTCCCAGATGCTAAGTCCTATTTGCTGTCAGAACACACTCTGTCTGGCCTCTCCGCTTTTGCCAGCCAGACTCGGGGCTCTGCTTGACCGGCAGGCTTCCCCTCTGCCTTGGCTCCCTCCCGCCAGTCCATGGAGCGCTCACCGCCTCGCTGCCCTTCCTACCCTCTTCCGTGGGCCTCTCGCCTGCGCTTGGCTCCGGAGACTCCGTTCTGCTAGTCTTCTGGCAGTTTTCTGGGTTATTTAGGCAGGTGTAGGTGGAATCTAAGTGATCAGCAGGACGTGCGGTGAGCCCAGCATCCTCCTATGCTGCCATCTTCCTTCAGGGTCCTCTGTGTACTAATTCTGTTGCTGAGAATAGTACTGAAATTTTCAACTGTAATTGTGAACTTGTATATTTCTTTTTCCAGTTGTGTCATCGGTTGGTTTGTGTATTTGAAAATACATTAGGAACATACACAGTGAAGATTGTTATATCCTCTTTATAGTGTTTTGTGACTTCCTTTTTTCTCATGTAACAGTGTTCATGTAATTGTGACATCTTTCCAGTTAAATTGATGTATTTCTATATCAGTTTTGTTGACTATATAGTATTCTGTTCTTCAACTGTCATTATTTATCCAACCCCTATTAATGGACATTTAGGTTATTTCTAAAATTTGTTCTTAGAAATAACCCTGTAGTGAACATGCATATGCTTACATTGTAGATAATTGTACTGTTTTTTTTCTGTAATAAATTACTTGGATTAGAAGTATTAGACCAAAGCAGTAAACATTTAGAGTTTTATACATGTAGGCACTGTCCTTCTGAAATATCATGCCCATAGTTCTTTTACTGAATGAAAGTGATTGTTTTCTCACAATCTTACCAACATAGGGTGTTATATTTTTTTGCCATCTGATGAATGAAAAATTTTAGTGTTTCTGTTTTTTTATTATTTTTTTAAATATATGAAATTTATTGTCAAATTGGTTTCCATACAACACCCAGTGCTCATCCCAAAAGATGCCCTCTTTAATACCCATCACCCACCTTCCCCTCACTTAATGTGTTTCTTTTTTTTTTTTTTTTAATTTTTTTTCAACGTTTATTTATTTTTGGGACAGAGAGAGACAGAGCATGAACGGGGGAGGGGCAGAGAGAGAGGGAGACACAGAATCGGAAACAGGCTCCAGGCTCTGGGCCATCATCAGCCCAGAGCCTGACGCGGGGCTCGAACTCATGGACCGTGAGATCGTGACCTGGCTGAAGTCGGACGCTTAACCGACTGCGCCACCCAGGCGCCCCTTAATGTGTTTCTTTAGGTTGATGCATTGACATTTTAAGTAGTCAGGTCCATCAGTTTTTTTTGTTTTTTGTTTTAACGTTTATTTATTTTTGAGACAGAGAGAGACAGAGCATGAACGGGGGAGGGTCAGAGAGAGGGAGACACAGAATCTGAAACAGGCTCCAGGCTCTGATCTGTCAGCACAGAGCCCGACGCGTGGCTCCAACTCACGGACCGCGAGATCGTGACCTGAGCCGAAGTCGGACGCTTAACCGACTGGGCCACCCAGGCGCCCCCATCAGTTTTTTTTTTTTTTTTTATGGTTTTAAGATTTGTTTCTTGCCTAGAAAAGTCTTATCCAGTCACAATTATATAAATATTTCTCTGAATTTTTTTCTAGAACATTTATAGTTTCATGTTCACATTTAAATCTTTAATTGGAATTTATTTTGGTTTTGGTGTTAGCACCTATACACACTTCCCCCCAATGATTATCCGGTCATTCTAACACCATTTATTTGTTTTCATTATCTAGCAGTTTGAAATGTATTTTTTATTATTGAAGTACAGTTGGCAAACAATGTCATGTTAGTTTCATGTGTACAACACAGTGATTCAACAATTCTGTACATTACTCTGCACTCACTACAGTGAGTGTACTCACCATCTCTTACCATACAGCATTATTACAATATTATTGACTATATTCCCTATGCTGTACTTCTCATCTCTGTAACTTAACTTATTTTATAACTGGATGTTTGGACCTCTTAATGTTTAATCACATATACTTGGGTTTGTTTATGGTGTTTCCAATTCTATTCTTTGGTACATTTGTCTATGCTAATATCAGTAGTATGCTGTTTTTATTATTATGGCTTTGTAATACATTTATTACCTCTTTACTTATTTTATAAAATGTTCATCATTGTTCTTACACATTAATTCTTCCAGGTGTGCTGTAGAGTAGTTTTGTCAACTTTTCAGAAATAGCCTGTTCGGATTAATTTATGGAGAATTCACAGATTTTATAGTACCAAATTTTCCAAGTCAGTTATGTTGTGTCTGTTTAGTTACCAGGTCTTCTTTTACAATTTTAAGTTTTAAAAAAGTCATCTTTGTATTGGTCTCACTGATGTGAAAAGGTTTTTCTTGGGTACTGAGGAATTTTTTTAATGTTATGCATGCTGTCCTTTTAATTTTTAAATTTATTCATATATTGGGAAAGCAGTATTTTTTCTGTATTTATTTTGCATTCATCTACTTTTTTGAACTTGGTTATGGTTTATTGACTTTGCTCTTGGATTGGATATGCTTTTACTTTATTTATAATTTTTGCTTCTATATTCACAAATAAGATTCCTTTGTAAATGTTTGATCAAGGGTGCTGTGTTTGTTAAGTTGTGGTGCCAGACCTACTCTAGCTTAACATAATTGGAGAAATTTTCCTACAATACTAAGTTTAACATGAGAATTATTTTCCTTGATGAACTTGCTCATGAATTTATTGATGCATGGTACCATTTAGTCATTCTTGGATAATAGTCATTCTTGGATAACCCTTTCTTTCTAATAACACTGATGGTTATTGGCCTACTGAGGTTTTTTTTTGTAAATTTTTTTAATGTTTATTCTTAGGGAGAGAGAGAGCGAGCACATGCAGGGTAAGGACAGAGAGAGGGAGACATAGAATCTAAAGCAGGCTCCAGGCTCAGAGCTGTCAGCACAGAGGCCGACATGGGGCTCGAACTCACGAACCATGAGATCATGACCTGAGCCCAAGTAGGACACTTAACCGACTGAGCCACCCAGGTGCCCCGGCCTATAAGGTTTTATTATTCCTCAGGAGTCATTTTTGTACTTTATATTTTCTTTAAAAAATCATCTATTTTTGAAAAAAAAGTTTTAAGTTTATTTAGAGAGAGAGTTGAGGAGGCAGAGAGAGAGAGAGAAGGAGATAGAATCCCAAGCAGGCTCCACACTGTCAGTGCAGAGCCCAGTGCAGGGCTTGAACCCACAAACCACGAGATCATGACCTGAGCTGAAATCAAGAGTTGGATGCTTAACTGACTAATCCACCCAGGTACCCCCCCAAATAATCTATTTTATAGATATTTTGACAGTCATTATCATAGTCTGTCTATGGTATTTTTTAATTAATCCTTTGTAATTATTTCTTTTCTCATTAAAAATGTGTGTGTTATGTTACCTTGCTTTCATGGGTTTGCATGCATGTGCATGCTGTCTTTAGTGTTCCTGCAAAACTTTCATTCAGTTTTCTGGTCAAAGAACCAGCTCATGGATATATGTATAACTTCTCCTTTTTAAAAATTTTTGACATTTGCTTTCATCTTTATTTTACTCTTAGTTTATTAAAATTTATTTTCCCTATCTTCTTGAAATGAGTGCTTAGTCTGTTGTAATTGTTTCTGACTTCATGATAAAAGCTTTAAAGGCATACGTTTTCTTCTGAGTAGCAGTTCTGATTACATTCCATTAATTTTGAAAAGTAGCATTGTAGCTATCTTAGTTTTTTTTCCTCAATAATCTGCAACTGCTATTTTTATTTCCTTGTTGACCTAGGTTTTGTTTCTTTCTTTAAAAATAGTTCTTACCATTTTTTTCAAATGCTTTGCTTTTCTTTATTTGGTTTATTCTTTTATTGCCAATTTCTAGATTTATTGTATTGTATATTGAGAAAGTGACTTGAATAATAATTTCTGTTTTTCTTAATGAGATTTTCTTCATGGCTTTAGATATAATGGATTTTTATAAGTGATTCACTGATGTTTGTAGAAAATAGGTATTCTCGTTAGAATACATAGATCATTGTATCAATTATTTTTTATTTAATTATTATATAATTTATATGCTAACTTATTTTTCTGCTTATTTTATCAAAGTCTAAGGGCAGTGTGATAACCATTGACAATCATTGTTTAGTTCATTTGTCCTGGCATTTCTTCAACCCCTCAATCTCACTTTAAACTCTGCCCTATACAATTTTTTAACTGCAAAATTAAGAAATGTTTATAATATGTGTGTATGTTTTCATATATATTTGTGTATATGTATATGAATAAAATCAACAACGCTTTTTATTCCTCAGAGGTAACAACAATAAATTAGTATCATTCCAGATATTTTTATTTTTTGTATTATTACTTTTATTTTTATTTAAATATGAAATTTATTGTCAAATTGGTTTCCATACAACATCCAGTGCTCATCCCAACAGGTGCCCTCCTCAGTATCCATCACCCACCCTCCGCTCCCTCCCACCCCCCATCAACCCTCAGTTTGTTCTCAGTTTTTTAAGCATCTCTTAGGTTTTGGCTCCCTCCATCTCTAACCTCTTTTTTTTTTCTTCCCCTCCCCCATGGTTTTCTGTTAAGTTTCTCAGGATCCTCATAAGAGTGAAACCATATGGTATCTGTCTTTCTCTGTATGACTTACTTCACTTAGCATAACACTCTCCAGTTCCATTCATGTTGCTATAAAAGGCCATGTTTCATTCGTTCTCTTTGCCATGTAGTATTCCATTGTGTATATAAACCACAATTTCTTCACAGATGCATCAGTTGATGGACATTTAGGCTCCTTCCATAATTTGGCTATTGTTGAAAGTGCTGCTATAAATAATGGGGTACAAGTGCCCCTCTACATCAGCACTCCTGCATCCCTTGGGTAAATTCCTAGCAGCGCTATTGCTGGGTCATAGGGTAGGTCTATTTTTAATTTTTTGAGGAGGCTCCACACTGTTTTTCAGAGCAGCTGCACCAGTTTGCATTCCCACCAAAAGTGCAAGAGGGTTCCCATTTCTCCACATCCTCTCCAGCACCTGTAGTCTCCTGATTTGTTCATTTTAGCCACTCTGACTGGCATGAGGTGATATCTGAATGTGGTTTAGATTTGTATTTCCCTGATGAGGAGCGACGTTGAGCATCTTTTCATGTGCCTGTTGGCCATCCGGATGTCTTCTTTAGAGAAGTGTCTATTCATGTTTTCTGCCCATTTCTTCACTGGATTATTTGTTTTTCAGGTGTGGAGTTTGGTGAGCTCTTTATAGATTTTGGATACTATCCCTTTGTCCGATATGTCATTTTCAAATATCTTTTCCCATTCTGTTGGTTGCCTTTTAGTTTTTTTGATTGTTTCCTTTGCAATGCAGCAGCCTTTTATCTTCACGAGGTCCCAATAGTTCATTTTTGCTTTTAATTCTCTTGCCCTTGGGGATGTGTCCAGTAAGAAATTGCTGCAGCTGAGGTCAGAGAGGTCTTTTCCTGCTTTCTCCTCTAGGGTTTTGAGGAGAAACCTGTCTGACATTCAGGTCCTTTATCCATTTTGAGTTTATTTTTGTGAATGGTGTTAGAGAGTGGTCTAGTTTCAACCTTCTGCATGTTGCTGTCCAGTTCTCCCAGCACCATTTGTTAAAGAGACTGTCTTTTTTCCATTGGATATTCTTTCCTGCTTTGTCAAAGATTAGTAGACCATACGTTTGTGGGTCTAGTTCTGGGGTTTCTATTCTATTCCATTGGTCTATGTGTCTGTTTTTGTGCCAATACCATGCTGTCTTGAGGATTACAGCTTTGTAGTAGAGGCTAAACTCTGGGATTGTGATGCCTCCTGCTTTGGTCTTCTTTTTCAAAATTACTATGGCTCTTCGGGGCCTTTTGTGGTTCCATATGAACTTTAGGGTTGCTTGTTCTAGTTTGGTCATGATATATCTTTTTCATATGCATTGCTACTTTGGTTTGCTAGCATTTTAAGGATTTTTGTATCTAAGTTTGTATGTGAGATTGGTTATTCTCCATAAAGACTATATATGAATTGCATACAATGATATGGGAGTGTTTCCTCTTTTTACATTTGCTGAAACAGTTTGTATTAAGTAGGTTTCTAAGTAGGTAGATCTTACCTTAGAAAACTTTTTTTAGGGGCGCCTGGGTGGTTCAGTCAGTTAAGCGACCAACTCTTTATTTCTGCTCAGGTCATGATCTCATGGGTTCATGAGATTGAGCCCCACATCAGGCTCTACACTGACAGCACAGGAGCCTGCTTGGGATTCTCTCTCTCCTTCTCCCTCTGCCCCTCCCCTGCTTGTTCTCTCTCTCTCTCAAAATAAAAACTTAAAAAAAAAGAAAACTTTTTTTTTTAATATATGAAATTTATTGTCAGATTGGTTTCCATACAACACCCAGTGCTCATCCCAAAAGGTGCCCTCCTCAATACCCATCACCCACCCTGCCCTCCCTCCCACCCCCCATCAACCCTCAGTTTGTTCTCAGTTTTTAACAGTATCTTATGCTTTGGCTCTCTCCCACTCTAACCTCTTTTTTTTTTTCCTTCCCCTCCCCCATGGGTTTCTGTTAAGTTTCTCAGGATCCACATAAGAGTGAAAACCTATGGTATCTGTCTTTCTCTGTATGGCTTATTTCACTTAGCATCACACTCTCCAGTTCCATCCACGTTGCTACAAAAGGCCATATTTCGTTCTTTCTCATTGCCACGTAGTATTCCATGGTGTATATAAACCACAATTTCTTTATCTATTCATCAGTTGATGGACATTTAGGCTCTTTCCATAATTTGGCTATTGTTGAGAGTGCTGCTATGAACATTGGGGTACAAGTGCCCCTATGCATCAGTACTCCTGTATCCCTTGGATAAATTCCTAGCAGTGCTATTGCTGGGTCATAAGGTAGGTCTATTTTTAATTTTCTGAGGAACCTCCACACTGCTTTCCAGAGCAGCTGCACCAATTTGCATTCCCACCAACAGTGCAAGAGGGTTCCCGTTTCTCCACATCCTCTCCAGCATCTATAGTCTTCCAATTTGTTCATTTTGGCCACTCTGACTGGTGTGAGGTGATATCTGAGTGTGGTTTAGATTTGTATTTTCCTGATAAAGAGCGACGTTAAACATCTTTTCATGTGCCTGTTGGCCATCTGGATGTCTTCTTTAGAGAAGTGTGTATTCATGTTTTCTGCCCATTTCTTCACTGGGTTATTTGTTTTTCGGGTGTGGAGTTTGGTGAGCTCTTTATAGATTTTGGATACTAGCCCTTTGTCCGATATGTCATTTGCAAATATCTTTTCCCATTCCATTGGTTGCCTTTTAGTTTTGTTGGTTGTTTCCTTTGCTGTGCAGAAGCTTTTTATCTTCATAAGGTCCCAGTAATTCACTTTTGCTTTTAATTCCCTTGCCTTTGGGGATGTGTCGAGTAAGAGATTGCAACGGCAGAGGTCAGAGAGGTCTTTTCCTGCTTTCTCCTCTAAGGTTTTGATGGTTTCCTGTCTCACATTCAGGTCCTTTATCCATTTTGAGTTTATTTTTGTGAATGGTGTGAGAAAGTGGTCTAGTTTCAACCTTCTGCATGTTGCTGTCCAGTTCTCCCAGCACCATTTGTTAAAGAGACTGTCTTTTTTCCATTGGATGTTCTTTCCTGCTTTGTCAAAGATGAGTTGGCCATACGTTTGTGGGTCTAGTTCTGGGGTTTCTATTCTATTCCATTGGTCTATGTGTCTGTTTTTGTGCCAATACCATGCTGTCTTGATGATGACAGCTTTGTAGTAGAGGCTAAAGTCTGGGATTGTGATGCCTCCTGCTTTGGTCTTCTTCTTCAAAATTCCTTTGGCTATTCGGGGCCTTTTGTGGTTCCATATGAATTTTAGGATTGCTTGTTCTAGTTTCGAGAAGAATGCTGGTGCAATTTTGATTGGGATTGCATTGAATGTGTAGATAGCTTTGGGTAGTATTGACATTTTGACAATATTTATTCTTCCAATCCATGAGCATGGAATGTTTTTCCATTTCTTTATATCTTCTTCAATTACCTTCATAAGCTTTCTATAGTTTTCAGCATACAGATCCTTTACATCTTTGGTTAGATTTATCCCTAGGTATTTTACGCTTCTTGGTGCAATGGTGAGTGGGATCAGTTTCTTTATTTGTCTTTCTGTTGCTTCATTGTTAGTGTATAAGAATGCAACTGATTTCTGTACATTGATTTTGTATCCTGCGACTTTGCTGAATTCATGTTTCAGTTCTAGCAGACTTCTGGTGGAGTCTATCGGGTTTTCCATGTATAAGATCATGTCATCTGCAAAAAGCGAAAGCTTGATTTCATCCTTGCCAATTTTGATGCCTTTATTTCCTTTTGTTGTCTGATTGCTGATGCTAGCACTTCCAACACTGTGTGAAACAACAGCGGTGAGAGGGGCATCCCTGTCGTGTTCCTGATCTCAGGGACAAAGCTCTCAGTTTTTCCCCATTGAGGATGATATTAGCTGTGGGCTTTTCATAAGTGGCTTTGATGATGTTCCTTCTATCCCAACTTTCTCGAGGGATTTTATTAAGAAAGGATGCTGAATTTTGTCAAATGCTTTCTCTGCATCGATTGACAGGATCATATCATTCTTATATTTTCTTTTATTAATGTGATGTATCACATTGATTGATTTGTGAATGTTGAACCAGCCCTCCAGCCCAGGAATGAATCCCACTTGATCATGGTGTATAATTCTTTTTATATGCTGTTGTATTCAATTTGCTAGTATCTTATTGAGAATTTTTGCATCCATATTCATCAGGGATATTGGCCTGTAGTTCTTTTTTTGCTGGGTCTCTGTCTGGTTTAGGAATCAAAGTAATACTGGCTTTATAGAATGAGTCTGGAGGTTTTCCTTCCCTTTCTATTTTTGGAACAGCTTGAGAAGGATAAGTATTATCTCTGATTTAAATGTCTGGTAGAATTCCCCAGGGAAGCCATGTGGTCCTGGACTCTTATTTGTTGGGAGATTTTTGATAACTGATTCAATTTCTTCACTGGTATGGGTCTGTTCAAGTTTTGTGTTTCTTCCTGTTTGAGTTTTGGAAGTGTGTGGGTGCTTAGGAATTTGTCCATTTCTTCCAGGTTGTCCAATTTGTTGGCATATAATTTTTCATAATATTCCCTGATAATTTCTTGTATTTCTGAGTGATCGGTTGTAATAATTCCATTTTCATTCATGATTTTATCTCTTTGGGTCATCTCCCTTTTCTTTTTGAGAAGCCAGGCTCGAGGCTTGTCAATTTTGTTTATTTTTTCAAAAAAACCAACTCTTGGTTTCATTGATCTGATCTACAATATTTTTAGATTCTATATTGTTTATGTCTGCTCTGATATTTATTTTTTCTTTTCTGCTCGGTTTGGGGTGTCTTTGCTGTTCTGCTTCTGTTTCCTTTAGGTGTGCTGTTAGATTTTGTATTTGGGATTTTTCTTGTTTCTTGAGATAGGCCTGGATTGCAATGTATTTTCCTCTCAGGACTGCCTTTGCTGCATCCCAAAGCGGTTGGATTGTTGTATTTTCATTTTCATTTTCCATATATTTTTAAGTTTCTTCTCTAATTGCCTGTCGACCCATTCATTATTTAGTAGGGTGTTCTTTAACCTCCATGCTTTTGTAGGTTTTCTATACTTTTTCCTGTGGTTGATTTCAAGCTTCATAGCACTGTGGTCTGCAAGTGTGCATGGTATGATCTCAATTCTTTTATACTTATGAAGGGCTGTTTTGTGACCCAGTATGTGATCCATCTTGGAGAATGTTCCATGTGCACTCGAGAAGAAAGCATATTCTGTTGCTTTTTGATGCAGAGTTCTAAATATATCTGTCAGTTCCATCTGATCCAATGTATCATTCAGGGCCCTTGTTTCTTTATTATTCTTGAGTCTGGATGATCTATCCTTTGCTGTAAGTGGAGTATTAAAGTCCCTTGCAATTACCACATTCTTATCAATAAGATTGCTTATTTTTGTGATTGTTTTATACATTTGGGGGCTCCCGTATTCGGCACATAGACATTTATGATTGTTAGCTCTTCCTGATAGATAGCCCCTATGATTATTATATAATGCCCTTCTTCATCTCTTGTTACAGCCTTTAATTTAGAGTCTAGTTTGTCTGATATAAGTATGGCTACTCCAGCTTTCTTTTGGCTTCCAGTAGCATGATAAATAGTTCTCCATCCCTCACTCTCAATCTAAAGGTGTCCTCAGGTCTAAAATGAGTCTCTTGTAGACAGCAAATAGATGGGTCTTGTTTTTTTATCCATTCTGATACCCTATGTCTTTTGTTTGGCACATTTAGTCCATTTACATTCAGTGTTATTATAGAAAGATATGGGTTTAGAGTCATTGTGATATCTGTAGGTTTCATGCTTGTAGTGATGGCTCTGGTACTTTGTGGTCCTTGCAACATTTCACTCACAGAATCCCCCTTATGATCTCTTGTAAGGCTGGTTTAGTGGTGTTGAATTCCTTCAGTTTTTGTTTTTTTGGGAAGACATTTATCTCTCCTATTCTGATTGACACACTTGCTGGATAAAGGATTCTCGGCTGCATATTTTTTCTATATATCACATTGAAGATTTCCTGTGGTTCCTTTCTGGCCTGCCAAGTTTCAGTAGATAGATCTTCCACTAGACTTATCGGTCTCCCCTTATATGTTAGAGCGTGTTTATCCCTAGCTGCCTTTAGAATTTTCTCTTTATCCTTGTATTTTGCCAGTTTTGCTATGATATATTGTGCAGAAATCGATTCAAGTTACGTCTGAAGGGAGTTCTCTGTGCCTCTTGGATTTCAATGCCTTTTTCTTTCCCTATATCAGGGAAGTTCTCAGCTATGATTTGTTGAAGTATACCTTCAGCCCCTTTCTCTCTTTCTACCTCTTCTGGAATTCCTATGATATGGATATTGTTCCGTTTCATTGCATGACTTAGTTCTCTAATTCTCCCCTCATGCTCCTGGATTTTTTTTATCTCTCTTTTTCTTAGCTTCCTCTTTTTCTATAATTTATCTTCTAATTCACCTATTCTCTCCTCTGCCTCTTCAGTCCGAGCTGTGGTCATTTCTATTTTATTTTGCACCTCATTTATAGCATTTTTTAGCTCTTCATGACTGTTTCTTAGTCCCTAATCTCTGTAGCAATAGATTCTCTGCTGTCCTGTATACTTTTTTCAAGCCTGGTGATTAATTTTAGGACTATTATTCTAAATTCTTGTTCCATTATATTGCTTAAATCGTTTTTGATCAATTCGTTAGCATTGCTACTTCCTGGGGTTTCTTTTGAGAAGAAATCTTCCGTTTCATCATTTTGGATAGTCCCTGGGGTGGCGTGGAACTGCAGGGCACTTCCCCTGTGCTCTCTGGAGTAACTTGTGTTGGTGGGCGGGGCTGCAGTCAGACTGGTGTGTAGGTGATCTTCCCCTCTCCCAGGGGCACGACTCACTGTGGAGTGGTGAGGCCCCTGTCTGGGCTACTTGCACACTGCCAGGCTTGTGGTGCTGCTTTGATGGGTTCTGGCATATTAGCTGGGGTGAATGGGTGGATTTGCAAGGTGCACAGGGGTGGGAGGGGCAGGCTTAGCTCACTTTGCCATCAGTGGTCTGCTTCCGGAGGGTCCCTGCAGCACTGGGAGGGAGGCAGACCCGTCAGCGGGATAGATCCACAGAAGCACAGCATTGGGAGTTTGCACGGTGCAAGCAAGTTTGGTGATGGGAAATGGTTCCGTTTGGGATTTCAGCTGGGGGATGGGAAAGGGAGATGGCGCTGGCCAGCGCCTTTGTTCCCTGCTGAGCTGAGCTCTGTCTTCCAGGGCTCAACAACTTTCCCTCCTGGTATCCTCCCTCCCTCCCTGCTCTCTGAGAGCAGAGCTGTTGACTTTTAATATTCCAGATGTTAAGTCCTGCTGGCTGTCAGAACTCACTCCGTCTGGCCCCTCTGCTTTTTCAAGTCAGACTCAGGGGCTCTGCCTTGCCGGGTGGGCTGCCCCTCCACTGCCCCGGCTCCCTCCCGCCAGTCCTTGTAGCATTTATCACCTCTCCACCCTTCCTACCCTCTTCCCTGGGCCTCTTGTCTACACTTTGCTCCAGAGAGTCCATTCTGCTGGTATTCTGGCGGGTTTCTGGGTTATTTAGGCAGATGTGGGTGGAATCTAAGTGATCAACAGGAGGAGGTGAGCCAAGCGTCCTCCTATGCCACCATCTTCTCTCCAAACTGAAGTGGTCCTTGTGCTTACTGGCAGAGAGGCTCGAGCTGGCCAGGTGGGGGGCTCAAGCTCACCCTGACTATCTTTCTTTAAAAATCTTACATTTTATGAGGAATACATGAATGCACACACATATATATACATGTATATACTTACAAAAATACCATTTTTAAATTTATTTAAATTTTTATCTTAAAAATTTTTTTAAATGTTTATTTATTTTTGATAGAGACAGAGTGTAAGTGGGGGAGGGACAGAGAGAGAGGGAGACACAGAATTTGAAGTAGAATCCAAGCTCTGAGCTGTCAGCAGAGCCCGACGCGGGGCTCGAACCCACAAACTGTGAGATCATGACCTGAGATGAAGTCGGACACTTAACCAACTGAGCCACCCAGGTGTCCCTAAAAATACCACTTTTTAATGAGTGTGGGTTTTGTGATATTTTTGTTACATGAATAGGTCATGCTGTACACATTGCTCTGCAACTTGCTCTTTTAAGAACGTCTTAGCAATTTTTCCATCTGTTGCATAATATTTTATTATATGGATAGAGTCTATTATTTAATCAACTCTTTGGGGTGCTTGGGTGGCTCAGTCAGTTAAGTGGCCAATTTCAGCTCAGGTCATGACCTCTTGGCCTGTGAGTTCAAGCCCCGGGTCAGGCTCTGTGCTGACAGCTCAGAGCCTGGAGCCTGCTTCTGATTCTGTCTCCCTATCTGCTCCTCTCCTGTTCACTCTCTCTTTCTCTCTCAGAAATTGATAAACATTAAAAAAAATCGACTCCTTTAGTGAACCTGATCTGTTAATTGCCTCTCAAGTAAGATAATTTGCACACTTGTAGTTTATTTTTGCTTCTATGTGTAGTCAAGATAATTGAGACTTAGATCCATATTATTGTTGTTTAATGCATTACCGTCCCTACAAAGAATTATTTTTGAAATTTCTGTTTTCCTTAACTTTGTCCATTATATTGTGAGTCCTTTCAGTCTGAAGAATAAATCTGTCTTTGCTTCAGAGAAATTTTCTTTGAAAAAGAGGTTTTTTTTCATTACTTTGATGTACATAAAATTCATTACTTTGACATAATAGAATTTTCATTACTTTGGTGTACATAAAATTCAACAGCATGCACTTAGCCAGTTAGTGGCCAGTTCTTTAGCCTTTGCCTTTTCCAGCTTGGCAATGCAGCCACCAACTTTGAACCCAGGATGTTGCCTCCCCAGCGTCGACGGATCCCATCGTATCTGTCATTGTGATTGGTCCTGATAACTTCCACCAGCTTAGTCAGATCTCCTTTGTCTTTGGAGTTAACTTGTGTGAAGGCGACAGTGGTGCAGGTCTTCCTGTGGACCAGACGCCCAGCCTGGCCTTCTCTTTGATGCAGTAGGGAACCCCCATCTTATAACACAGGGCAGGCAGGAAAACAACCATCTCAATCGGAGCCACATCATGTGCAATCACTACCAGCTGAGCCTTCTTGTTTTCCACCAAGTTGGTGACAGTATTAACCCCAGCTCTAAGGACAGGTGGCCTCTTAGTGGGGACATCCGCTTTGCTGGCAGCTTTCTCCTGAGCCTGGGCCAACAATCTCTGCTGCTTCTCTTGCTTTGTCTCTGGTCTGTATTTGTTGGGCCAGCTTAACCAGTTGAGTAGCTGTTTGGTGGTCCAAGGCCTAGGTGAACTGGTAAATCGCAGGAGGTTCTTTTAGATAGTTATATAGAGAGAATAGCCCTTTGCTGCTGCAGCCGGATGTAGCAGGGCTATTAGACAAGTGAATGAGGTCCCTTTTGGGCTGGGTGTCCTATCTGATGCCAAAATTCTTGGGCCTTTTCTCAAACGGGATTGACCATCTCCTTGACCTCCTGCTGTTTTGCCACAGCAGGGGCCAGGGCCACCTTCTTCCCCTTAGTCTTCTTGCCTTTTGGCATCTTGGATGGGTGGAGGAGAGACTGGCTTAGAGAAATTTGTATCTATCTATCTATTAACTATTACTTATTGTTTCTCTTCTGCCTCTTCTCTCATTCTGAGTGTGTGTGTATATGCATGTGTACATGTGTATCTCCATAATCTGTTCTTGTATCTCAACTTTTCTTTCATATTTTCAACTCTCTCTTGCCTCTCATTTCTGGGAGAATTTCTTAAAGCAGCCTTTAGAATAATTGATTTGATTTTTGTCATAACTGAATGTACTGTTCGCTTTCTCTATTACGTTTTTTTTTAATAACGTGATTTTTCATCAGAAACTAGTCTTTCCGGATCCCACAGTGTTCTCTTCTTAGATTCAGTGTCCTCTCAGATCTTGTCAAGGATATGCTTTTAAAAAGTTTATTTCAGTTCTTTGCAATGAAAAGGCTTCATAAATAGACACTTGCTCTGGTTTTCTCAGAACATTTCCCCTTGAAAAATTAGTTGGTCTTTTTTATATATTTGGGCAATTTTCTCCATTTATTTATCTTTGCAGAAGATGGTCTTTGGGTTTTGGAATTTGTGATAAATTTTGTCAGATTTGTCTCCTAGTTTGAGACTAAGAGTAATCTTTATATTTTCTATAGGTTTTTTAATTTATTACTTCCCTCTTGTTTCTTGCTTATCCCCAGATAAGGAGCATAATCATTTATGAACAATTAGAAGGGTGTGCTAGCCAAAGGCAGTTGTGAGGGAGAGAAACTTGCTTATAGTGCTGAAAGGCTTCTTGTCTTTGTTTACTGTAGCTACTTGAATTATCCAAAGCACTGCCACTTTTCTCTAACTGGCACAAAGTTAGGCTCCTCCTGATGCTGAGGGACAGAAAACCATATCATGTGAAGAATAGAGGAAGTCAAGTTATTTGGTCTGGAATGGAAATTTATAGGAGATGTGATACATTTCTTCAGTAGCTGAAGGGCTGTCACAAGAACAATTATACTTGTTCTATGTAGTCCCAGGTGGTAGAATTATTTTAGAAGAGTACTGTCTTAAATTCAAGGAAGGAGGATTACTATAACTGACACTGCTGCTCATTTGAATATTTGACTCCAAATTTCAACCATTCATTCAGATATTACCTACACTTTAGATGTTACCATGTTGTAACAGTGTGCTACATGGGTAACCATGTGCCTATGTGAGGTACTGGAAAGAGGCTATGCACGCATTGGCTTTGTCATTTACTCACAGAGGTAACTCAAAGCCAGCAATGGCCAGAAGAGTCTTTCTCACACTGCATTACTCTCTCCTACCTCTTCCACTTTTAAGAGCCCTTGTGATTTCATTGGGTCCATGCAGATAATCCAGGATAATCACCCTATTTTAAATTTGGCTGACTACAATCTTAATTCCATATTCTATTTTAATTTCCCTTTGCCATGTAAAATAACATATTCATATGTCCTGGGGATTAGAATGTGAACATTTTATTCTGCCTTCCACATTTTCGAAAGCAATGTCATAAGAAAGAGATGGACAGAGTTCATGCAAATGAAGTAGGTAATGACTACCACCTTAAGTATTAAGAAATTGAGGTCAAATAGTTACTGAAAGAAAAAAAGATAAGAATGGAAAGTAGCAGTTCTCTGAGGATGATACCTCTGTGAGGTAGGCCATATGGGCCAGCACTAACACTGGGTCTAGAGTTATAGGAGGTGGTTTCCTCAAGCTGGTGAAGGCAAGACAAGGATAGATAAGAGAAAAAGGGGAAGGAGGATTATAGTACTAATGCTTTAATCTCATCTTGGCTTCTCTAGTCCCTCAGCTCACTTCCAAATGGTGCTATTGGTACTTGTTCCCAATTCATATATTCTAATAGTATATCTAATTGGGAAGAAACACTAATGAACGAATAATAAACAGGTCTCTGTATTTTAGAGCTAAATAAACATGATCTCTTTGGGGGAGTTCACCATATAATGTAGTAGCAAGTGGGGAAAGCAAGACTCTCGGTATTGGAGACCAAGGCAAGAGGGTGTGTTCACTCGAGGTGCTCATAGAGAAGACAGACCATCTCTTTTGTAAGACTGATCATCTACCTCATTGTGTAAGGCGAGAATTATCCAGGTCCTCAAAGGCACAGGAGATATGGCCAGGCACCTAGCTGAAGGAGTGCCCACATTCATAGCAGAGTGTAGGCTGGCCAGGCCTGGTAGCTCCACTGTCCACCATGCTGCAGACCAGGTGGTTAGATCTGCTGGGTGTGGCTTTGGGGTGGGACAATATGCAGATTCCTGTTTGTGTATTATTCCAGATGACCTTTGAGATGAGTCATGAGACCCTGTACTTGGCAGTGAAACTGGTGGATCACTACCTTATGGAGGTAATATGCAAGAGGGACAAGCTCCAACTCCTTGGTTCCACTGCATTTCTGATTGCAGCAAAATTTGAGGTGAGCCCGAGTTCATAGAGCCTGGAGATAATTAATCAAGTTTCTGTCTGAGTCAGATGTGTATGTACGTGTATGTTTACAAAAATCAGTATGTATGTAGGCATATGTGTGCATGTATCATATACATGTATATGCACACAAACACATACATGCTTATACTTGCATATATGTGTGCCTGTGTGTGTGTGTGTGTGTACAGATACATACATACAAACAAAAATAATATTACCTACCTTTTTTGGTCTCTTTCTTAGCAATGAAGCTTGTGTTAGGTGGCAATCACGGTGTGTTTGTTTCCTGGTGTCCACAGGGTTCTTTCATTTCCTCTTTGAAGACGTGTGTATGTGGTTATGTGCCTAGTTAAATAGGTTGTTCTTTGTAAATCTTCCTGTTGATCCATAATTCTGTGCCCTCCTACCACACCCTTTTTTTCTTCTGCCAACTCCATCTCTACCTAGTGGAGTCTTGAACTTCATATATAAGAAAGCAGTTCCAAACCTGGGTGCTGGAGACATTTAAGAGACAATGACCTCGTGTAGATGGTAATGAGTCCAGGTGAAATAGTTATTTTTGAAGTAGCATTATAAAAGCAAGTAGCAGGCCTTTCCTTTGTAACCATAATCCATCTCATTTATCTGGTTCTTTCCTCTTCTTTAGATGCTAAATGATCTTATTCAACTTATTTTTCTATAGATAGGCTAGTTGTGTGAAACCTTGGGTTTAGAAGCAGAGAGATAGCAACTTTTACTGCATTCGAAGAGCTTTAGAGCTGTAGGTTTGTTTTTGTGATCCCTCGCTCACTCCCTCTCCAACTTTATCCCTAACTTGCTTCATGCTTCCCTCCCTCCTTTACTCCTTCACTCCCTCACTCCCTACCGTGATCACGGACCTCCCTCCCTCATTTCAGTCCTCCCTCTTTTGCTCCTTACCTCCTCTCTCCTTCCCTTTCTTACAGCTCTTGCTTCACTTCCCTCCTTGCTTCACTTCTGCCCTTGCTCTCTAGCTCTCTTCCTTTTTCCAGCCTTCTGTCTATCCCTCCCTCATTCCTCCATCCCTGTCTTATACATTCATCCACTCCAAACTGGGTTTCCTTCCTGCATCACTTCTTCTATCACTGTTTGTCTCCTTCCCTAGTTCCCTCTGTCCCCTCCTCCCAACCTAATTCCATCCATCCCTCCTTCTGTGTCTCTCTTTCTGCCACAACCCCTTACTCTGTTCCACTCAATCTTCTTCCCACCCTCCCTTACTTCTTCCCTCCTTTTCTTTTCCCTTCCCTTGCTCTCTTCTCCCATCCCATCTCTCCTTAGTCCCCACCTCATTCCTTTCAGGCTTCCTCCCTCCTCCTATTTTGCTTCCCCCTCCCATCCTCCCTTCCTTCCTTTTCTGTAAATGCCTTCTCTCCCTTCCTTGAGTGCTCCTTCCCACCCTATCTCCCACCCTTGCTCCCTGGTACTCTGGCACCATGACTGTCTCTAATTCTAGCTATTTCCCATCCTCCTCTCATCTTCTTCCCTTGCTTCTCCGCTCTTTTCTCCTGCCCTCCCTTGCTCTTTTCCTACTTTCCTCTCTGGTTCACTTCCTTCCCTACTCACTTGCTCCCTGGTTCTCTTGTTCCCCCTCACTGTCTGCTCCCTCTAAGCTCTACCTCTTGATAGCTCCCTCTAACATGTTCACTTCCTCCCACCCATGTTCCCTTCCATCCTCTTTCCCTCCCTCTCTTGGTCTCTCCTTCCTTCCCACCTTCTCTGATTCACTTCCTCCCTCCATCCCTTCCTTTATCCCTAGCCTCCTTTCCCTTCTCCCTGTCTCCTTTTTTCCTCCCTCACTGTGTCTCTTTCTCTCTCGTTTATTGCTCCCCTGTGTGGCTCATTTCCTTCCCTGTTCACTCACTCCCTGGTTCATTCCTTGCTCTCCTTCCCTCTCTCCTTCCCTCCTCACCCTCCTCCTTCCTTCCCCTACCTAGGGCCATCTTTATGGCTTAGCAAGTGCTCCATGCCTCAGCCCCAAGGGGGCTAAAAAGAAGTTGGGAATCACTGGCCAACAGCAGAAGGAGGAGCAGAGTGCAAAGAGGCACTACTTAGCAAATCTTGGAACCAGGAGCACTCCTCTTCTGGTTATCAGGACGAAGGGCCCCACTATGTTTTTTGGAGAAGGGGTGTGTTCCCCTCCTGTGGGGGGTAGGGAAATACAGAAAGACTTTTGCAAGGGGAGGTATGGAAATGGTATGAGAAGAGAAGAAAGGAAGGAACCACTGGTGAGTAGAGCAAAGAAAGGGAGAGTTTCTTGCCCTGGTGTTGGTGCTAGGTGCTGTGTTAACTTGAGCTATTTGCATACTCTTTCTGTGCCTCAATTTCCTTGTCTGCAGACTAGAGGCTTGGTCTAGTCTGAGATATAAAAATAGAGAAAGATGTGGGAAGAACACTGGGGTGGGCAGTTAGGTGTAGCTGCATAAAAGATTCAGGGGGTCTTCCTGCCTCCTAGTCTTCTCCCCATAACCAAGTTTCAACCTGCAGAGGGCAGAACATGTTAAGGTGCTCCTGGATCTGGGTTCTTCTCACCCTTGGCCTGGTCTGGATCTTTCCAGTCTAGCCCCCAAGCACATCCTCCCACCCCCTGCAGTCCTTCCTCAGTCTCTGCTTAGGCTCTCTGTGGCTGCCTGCCTGTCTCTCACTGCCTACTACCCTAGTAGTGCTCCTCCCAAACATCCATATTAATTTCTTAGACTAGGAAACAAAGTATGGGCTTATTTTCTCTCTCTAGCTCCACTTTCCATGGTCTCCTTTCCTCCCTTCCCACCCTTCCCTCCCTCCCCCCCTTTCCCCAGAGCAAGTCTTAGATTTCCATTCCAGGTTTTCACTCATTAATAGAGAGATCATTGCTCCCAGTTCCTGTGTCATATTATACCACTTCTAACAGTAAGAATATACCCCAAGAGGCCCTGTTCTCTCTCCAGTAGTACAGTTTGGGGGCAGACTTCTCCTATGTCTCTGATTTTGTTTTTCAGATGGACCACTGAAGTCAACAGAAGTTTGCTCTCAGAGCTACCCTGAAGGTTTATGCTGGGACATGTTATTGCCTCCTCTCCTTCACTTCTCTCCCCCACTGCCTTTTACCTCAAAGCAGAGAGGAGTGGGCTGTTTTTGCCTGGTTATGACTGTCTCTCCTCTCCACCCATAGGAATCTTGCCCACCTTGTGTGGATGACTTCCTGTACATCTGTGATGATATTTATCAGCGAGATGAGATGCTCACCATGGAAATCAGCATCCTGCAGACCCTCAAATTTGATATCAACATTCCCATTGCCTATCATTTTCTGCGAAGATATGCTAGGGTAAGAGGGAGGAGGCACATCCACATTCTCCCCACTACTGGGTTAGTCTTTTCCATACCCAGAGTGGCCGCCTGAGTGGCAGGAAAAGGGAAAGGGGCTGTGGTGGGGGGGGGTGCTGGGGAATTTCTTCTTCAATCTGTCCTCCTAGATTGGCAATCTTTATGAAGTGTGGGGGTAACAAAATTGCAGATTTTCGTGGCATGCCCTTAAGTTTAGGTAAAGGCAGAGTAGGGGAGGGGAAGAAGATTCCTTGATCAGGAAGGAATATGTGGGAAGTTTGGGGGAGATGCTGGTAAAGCTCTCTTCATCTGAGTATTAGTTACAGGGGAGGTCACTTTGTAATTATTTATTGTATTATACAAGTACACGTGTGTACTTTTGTCTGTGTGTTATTGGTTATATATATTTTTAAAAAGAGTCAAACAAGAAAAGAGAAGTTCTTTTGAGGCATGGAATATTTCTAGGGTGGAGCCAGGTGCAGAGTTACAGTTGGATAAATTGATAAATTGGCTAAAAACCCTAAAGGGAGCAAATCCTATTGCCGATTTCAGAATCCCACCCCCGCTAAAGATTCTATACTTTGGCGGGTAGGGTCCTTCATATGAGTCACGGTAGCAGGACAGGTAACTTGTTCAGGCAGAGAACCATTTAGGCCTGAGTTCGGATAACTAGAGAGAATGGGTACAGGGGGTCTTCTGCTTGGTGCTGGTTTTCTGAATTGGTTGCTGAGCCAGTGTTCTTGCTACCTTTAGTGCCTCCATGCCAGCATGAAGACGCTGACTTTGTCCCGCTTCATCTGTGAGATGACTCTGCAGGAATATGACTATATCCAGGAGAGGGCTTCCAAGCTAGCTGCTGGCTCCTTCCTCCTGGCCCTCTACATGAAGAAACTCGGACACTGGGTAAACAAACACTTGCTGGGGGCAAGGGGTTGAGATTTAAAAGCACAGAGTCAGCAACCTAAGTGCCCTTTGATGGATGAATGAATAAAGAAGATGTGGTGTGTACACACACACACACACACACACACACACACACACACTGGAATGTTACTTAGCCGTAAAAAAGAATAAAATCTTCCCATTTGTGACAACATGGATACACCTAGAGGATATTATACTAAGTGAATTAAGAGAAAGACAAATACTGTATTATTTCACTTATATGTGGGATCTAAAAAAAATGAAACAAACATTCATAAATATGGAGAACAAACTGGTGAGGGGAGAGGGGTGAGGGGATGGATGAAATAGGTGAAGGGTATCAAAAGGTAAAAATTTCCAGTTACAAAATAAATAAGTCATAGGATGTATAGTACAGCATAGGGAATATAGTCAGTAATATTGTAATAATGTTGTATGGGGGCAGATGGTAGCTACACTTATCCTGGTGAACATTTCATAATGTATGTAAATGTTGAATCACTATGTTATACACCTGAAACTAATGTAGTATTGTATGTCGCCTGTACTTCAATTAAAAAGAAAAAAAACACAGGGTCCATTCAGGAGGAAGGTGTAAATTAGGGTCATGGGAAACTCAGTGACAAAACCGCTGCATACCCACGGTTATAAATTCTTTGACATCTCAATGTGTTAGGAGCCTGGCTGCCTAAAGGGATTTTACAGCAATGGTTTTAAGTTATTTTATTTTATTTTCTTAGTCACAGTACCCCTTGTTCCAAAGAAAGCCCAATATCACGAAACAGACTCGTTTGAAGTTATTCTGGTTGCAGCAGAGGGTAGGATGGGCCCCCTTCTCACCTAGCCCCATTTTATCCCTGCCCCATGCAGTCCCCTCAGCAAGGTTGCTCTCCACTTCCCTGAGGGAGCTTATTGGAACAGAATTTGAGAGGCACAGACCCAGAAAACAGAGTTGTGAAAGCAACTGTCCATGTGTCTAATGGGGGACTTAGAGGTACAGTATGGTGCTCTTCTCTGAAGAGGAAGGTGCCTAAAGCCTTCTTCCCCAGTACAAAATAAAACTCCTAAACTCTTCCAACCTAGAAATCCTGGAACTACTACTGTTGGGAAAAGCTATGTGTACTGAGAAAGAATCTTATAAACAGTGGTGTGAACTCGACAAGTCATACTGAAATTTCTTGGGACAGAGAAAGCATTCAACAAATGGCAGTGATGTTGATGAAAAAGAAAAAAAAATGGCTAGCATTTATTGAGTGCTTACACAGTGATGTGAGTACTTTGTTTATTAATGTTTAATCCTCACAAAATCAGTACAATTACCCCTACTTTACAGATAAGAAATAACTTCCCAGATTTTGCTAATGAGGGGCAGAGCTAGTCTTTGGGGATTAGGAGTAGTGTTCACATTGTATACCTACTGTGTAATCAGAAGTGATGTGGCCATAGCTTTGGAACTGTGGCCCCAGATGCCCCATGCTATGCCAGGCTTTGACCTTTGGATCCTGGGGAAATGTGATAGGTGCTGAGGGAGACAGTTGAGGGGCTCAGGGAAGCAAACTGCTTGCTAACCACTACAGAAATATATCAGTGTTTTAATACTTGGCATGGCTGTACCAGTGTACCAGTGAGTATTGGCTAAATGTGAACCCTGATCTGAATCCAGGTAGTATGGCTCCACAGTCCTCTGTGCTGTGTATACTGCTTCTATAGATAAGAAAGGCTTCACAGAGGAGGGTACTTTTAAGTTGGGTCTTGAAAGATTCGTAGGAACGTGTGAGAGAAGACATTCTTGGTAGAGGGAATGAGAATTGAAAAGATGTGAAGGCAATAAGAAAAAAGTATGATGTTTTCAGGGCAGAATAAGGCACTTTCTATAGATAGAGCAGAGGATATATTAATAGGGAATAGTGAGAGATGAGACCAGAATAATATGGTGTCATCAGATTGTGAGAGACTTTTGATACCAAGCTGAGACCCACTCTATACTAAGGCGTTGGAAAGTTTTTATGCAGAGGAGTGACCTACTTGTGTTTCTGTGTTTTGGAAACAGCACCGGTATAGCAGTATAGAAAGTGAATTAAATGAGAGAGAGTGCAAAAGTGGGAACACTAGTGAGTAGGCTTTCATAATAGTCAAGATGAAGCATTGGGGCCTGAGCCTGTGCAGTGACAATGGGGCCATTGATCTTATTTGACACACTCAATATAATGTGTTACCCCTTGTGTTACTCCCCTGCTCAGCATGCCAATGATTCCCTTTTCCCTGTGGTAGTTGTTTCTAAACAGTATTTAGCAGAGCCCTGGGATTCCTTTAGAAGTGTCTCAGGGGCCATGTAAAAGGTAAAGGGATACAAACTGGTGGGTTTGTCAGCTCCCACCCCTAATTGCAGGTAAGATATTTGGGCTTCCAGATAAGATGTTTGAAAAAAAAGGAGTTCAGGAAAAATAATTTAAGACATTTTTTAGAAAACCACTGCCTTACAGAATAAACCTTTTTTTCTCTACCTGTGGAGGTCCCACTTGACTTTCAACACCCATTGCAGATGTGTCTTCCTCTACAAAGCTTTCTGTGACTCCTGGAGAAAGTTCATGGGTCCTGCTGCTCTGCTCCTCCAGTGTCCCATTCTCACTTCCATTATAGCCTTTCCCACATGTTCTGTAATTCTCTGCATGCATGTCTGTCTCCCCCACTACAGGTTCCTTAGGGGCAGGAACCTGGGTCATCTTTGCATTCACAGCAGCCTACGCAGGACTTGGTAATATTAATCCTAGCTAGCATGTCTCAGGCACTTACTATGTGCTAGACTCTGTTCCGTATGCATTGTGTATATTAACTCATTTAATCCTATGATGTAATTACTGTAATGATCCTCATTTGGCATAGTGGGAAACTGGGGCGCCAAGAAATTAATAACTGGCTCAAGTTCCTGCTGTTGGTAGAGCTAGAATTTGAACCCAAGCAGTTTGCCTCTGCAACCTTTGCTCTCAAATGCTCTGCTATATTACTTCTGCCACATAATGGGAAGCCTTAAAATTGAATGAGAAAATAAATGCATGGGATGATAGCTCTTAGAGCCAGGGAAGAGGAGCTGCCTTAAATTCCTGTGGTCTGTTGATTTGGGACCTTAAGTTTATTCTGAGGTTTGCCTGGACACCCGCTCTTCACCTAAGAGCAAGTACATTACAAAGCCAGTCATGTTCCTTAGATTCTTTAGTGGACTTTGACTTACATGAATACCTACCACGGGGCTAATGTTCAACTGGTAAGTATAGGTATATGGTACATACGTACTATGGATAGCCATACCACTAGTTCACAGCTGGAACCTAGTCTTCTAGGAAGTACTCTATAATTGTTGGTCAGTGTCTGCACTGTATGCATTTTTGAAGTGTTTGACTATCTTCCCTACCTATACCATGTATAGGAAGTTTGGACTTGAGGTAGTACAGAGAGAGGAAGGGTCTATTTCCTGTGGTAAAAGTCACTGTTCATGTTGCTTCTTCCAGGCTCCTGCCCTGGAGTATTGCAGTGGCTACAAGACCTCTGATCTTCACCCCTTGGTCAAGCAGCTAAACATCCTGCTGACTTTGCATCCTTGCAGTAGGCTCAAGACTGTGCATTCCAAGTATTCTCACCAGTAAGTACCAAGCTCCAGTGAGGATGAGTTTGTGCTTAGCCATTGGGAGGCAGGCTAGCTTCACTTAAGGAAAAAGATTTAGTACTGTTCACTTTACTTTCTGCTTTAGGGTTAAAGCAAGATAGGGAACCAAGAGCCCTATGTCCCACTTAGTCCATGGACCCTGTTTGCTTTGGCCCATTTTACACTGAGCAGGCCCCTCTTCCTTTTGCAGGGTCTTCTTTGAAGTCACCAAAATCCCCCCCCTGGACACATTGAACCTGGAGGATATCTTGAACTACTGCTAATTCTGAGGCTGAGGATCTGGCACTCTGGCAGCAGCCAGGGCCAGGCAGGCATTTAAGTAAGCTGTTATTTATTCTGTCTTGGAATTTGTCTTTTAATTACTTTTATTTCTTTTTACTCTTTTGTTTATCTTTTCCCAAATTGGTAATGTTGTAAATAGTTTTTTTTTAATGAAGGAAAAGAAATTATTGTTGTATTTGATTAGAAATTTAATTAAAAAATTAATGTTTATCGTTAAAATGGCTCACCTCCTCTCTTACTGCTCAGGAGCTCCATGCATAGTCCAGGGATGTGTTTTCCCTGTGCCTAAAGGATCTAGCTTATCCAATTTCCTTCTCTGTTTGGAGACTTGCTCTTTATGGGAAGAAGAATTGAACCTAGGGTATGAATTGAAGGATGAGTCTGTGGAAGGAGGATCCTAGGGGGGTTAGCGCCCAGTCCAAGGAGAGAGAGCCCTACTGGACACACAGGTCTCAGTGTTCAGATCTGGGGAAGCTGGGAGTGTGGGTCAGTACTCTTTGGTCCCCATCTCAAGTTGCTTGCTTTGTTTCTTCCTAGATGATGAAAAGGTGGGGAACAGACTTTTAACCCAAATATAACCCTACTTTCATAGTTAAGCAGCTTTCTCGAGTCTAAATTTGTTTTTTTTTCCTTCCACAGAACATCCAAAGTGCTACTTTATTTTTTTTTCATTTCTATTTAAAAATTTTTTTTATATATATGAAATTTATTGTCAAATTGGTTTCCATACAACACCCAGTGCTCATCCCAAAAGGTGCCCTCCTCAATACCCATCACCCACCCTCTCCTCCCTCCCACCCCCCATCAACCCTCAGTTTGTTCTCAGTTTTTAACAGTCTCTTATGCTTTAGCTCTCTCCCACTCTAACCTCTTTTTTTTTCCTTCCCCTCCCCCATGGGTTCTTGTTAAGTTTCTCAGGATCCACATAAGAGTGAAACCATATGGTATCTGTCTTTCTCTGTATGGCTTATTTCACTTAGCATCACACTCTCCAGTTCCATCCACGTTGCTACAAAAGGCCATATTTCGTTCTTTCTCATTGCCACGTAGTATTCCATGGTGTATATAAACCACAATTTCTTCATCCATTCATCAGTTGATGGACATTTAGGCTCTTTCCATAATTTGGCTATTGTTGAGAGTGCTGCTATGAACATTGGGGTACAAGTGCCCCTATGCATCAGTACTCCTGTATCCCTTGGATAAATTCCTAGCAGTGCTATTGCTGGGTCATAGGGTAGGTCTATTTTTAATTTTCTAAGGAACCTCCACACTGCTTTCCAGAGCGGCTGCACCAATTTGCATTCCCACCAACAGTGCAAGAGGTTCCCATTTCTCCACATCCTCTCCAGCATCTATAGTCTCCTGATTTGTTCATTTTGGCCACTCTGACTGGCGTGAGGTGATACCTGAGTGTGGTTTTGATTTGTATTTCCCTGATAAGGAGCGACGCTGAACATCTTTTCATGTGCCTGTTGGCCATCCGGATGTCTTCTTTAGAGAAGTGTTTATTCGAGTCTAAATTTGAAAAGCTGCTTGGAGTGGCACACCAGAACCTCTTTTGGACCTTATCTTCTGTCAAGAGGGAAAATTTCCACCTGTTCAATCAGTGAGATGTCCTATGAATGCAAGCATCAACTGTTTGTACAACGTTAATTTATAAAGCCTTAAGGAGGTTCTCCTCTCTCTCCCTATCCATCCTACCTTTGGGGTGATATGTATTAGTACAGCTATCTTAGTTGTTAGCAGAGGAGTTGAATCTACTTCATGCAAGATGACAAAGAGCCAGTGCCTTAATCCTGCCTCTAAGACCTCTGGGACCTCCCCACAATCTGGTGACTGCAGTTAAGTAATGTCTGTCATAGTGGAAGACCTCTAGGACCCTATTCTAGTACTATGACTGGCATTTGCCAGTCTTGGTCTGTGCTCATTTGTTACCACTTGTCAAATGTTTGAATATCAGTCCTGAGGGTAGGAATCTGGTAGAGGGGACAATCCATGGAGAAATTTGGGGGAAAATACCACACCAATTCTAGCCCCAGATGCCCCGTGCTATTCTGGTCACATCCCCTTTTATGGTTGGGGACAGGAGGGAGGGCATTCGGAACCCTTAGATGTCTTAGTGCTTTCTTTTCTCTTTGTGTCAGTTTTCCATTACCCCTCCAAACTTGCTTTTCCCTGGCAACCAGACATCACTGGGTTCCCACCTGCCCTGTTCTACTTGTATTCAAGGTGACTACAGGGCACAGCTAGAGATCTAAGCAGCTTGGCAGTGATTCAGCTTGCATAGCCAACTTGGCATAAACATGCTGAAAGCACTAGGCTGGAATCCCTCTTGCAAATTCCAGCCTCACTGAAAGGAAGTGTCTTATACCTGCTTTTTAATGCTGGAGCTTCATCAGAGGAAAACATGAGCTGGTTTGATTATTCTTCCCTCCACCCCCCACCCTGCCCCACACCTGTTTTCAACTCTGTTCTTTAGAGGTGATAATGAAACCATCAATCATTTGTGGTGTTGTCCTTGCACATGTCTCAAAATTTATACTTATCACTACATCAAAATGAAGATAGCTATGAGACCTGGATCTTGTTATTTAGTTCTTTCTTAAAGAAGCACATCTAATTCTTTATCAAGAATTTGTCTTTTTAAATTTTTTAATGTTTATTTTTGAGAGAGAGCGCGAGTGAGCGCTCACACGTGACTGGGGGAGGGGCAGAGAGAGAAGGAGACACAATCCAAAGCAAGTTCCAGGTTCTGAGCTGTCAGCACAGAGCCCAATGTGGGGCTTGAACTCACGAACTGCAAGGTCACGACCTGAGCCAAAGTCAGACGCTCAACCAACTGAGCCACCCAGGCGCCCCAAGAATTTTGTTTTTAATTTTGATGAACCTAGATCCGTGTAACTAGTTTTCTTTGTAACCTTAGGTATTTGTAAAAGTTTTATTGAGATACAATTCACATGCTGCACAATTCACCCATTTAAAGTATGCAATTCAATAGTTTTCAGCATATTCACAGAGTTGTACATCTATAGCCATAATCTAATTTTGGAACACTTTCATCACCCCCCCAAAAATAACCCATACCCACTTGGAGTTAATCCCAGTCCCCCCCCCCGCCCGACTCCCCCACTCCCAGCACCAAGCAACCACTAATTTTTCTGTCTCTATTGATTTGCCTATTCTGGACATTTCATATAAACTAAATACAATGTGTAGCCCTTTGTGTCTGGCTTCTTTCTCTTAGCATAATGTTTTCAAAGTTCATCTGTGTTGCAGCAGGTGTTAGTATTTCACTTCTTTGTATTGCTGAGTGATATTCCATTGTATGAATATACCACATTTTGTTTTATCTCGTCCCACACTTTTGGCTATTATGAGTAATTCTGCTATGACCACTCATGAACAAGTTTTTGTGTGGACATACGTTTTCATTTCTCTTGTCAATATACTTAGAAGTGGAATTGCTGGATTATGCACTATTTCACATCCCCATGAGCGGTATATGAGGGTTTCAATTTCTCTACATTCTTTTGAACACTTGTTGTTTGTCTTTTTAATTATAGCTATCCTACTGGGTGTAAAGTGGTATGTGATTATGGTTTTGATTTGCATTTCCCTGATGGCTAATGATGTTGAGCATTTTTTTTCATGTGCTTATTTGCCATTTGTTTATCTTCTTTGGAGAGATGTCTATTCAAATTCTTCACCGATCTTTACTTGGGTTATTTGTCTATTACTGAGTAGTAAGAATTCTTTATATATTCTGGATCATATAGATGATTTGCAAATATTTTCTCTGATTCTGTGGATTGTCTTTTCACAATCGATATTGTCTTGATATTGTCATTATCAAGACAGTCTTGAGAGTTCTATTTGAAACGTAAAAGTTTTCGGGGCACCTGGGTGGCTCAGTCAGTTAAGCGTCTGACTTTGGCTCAGGTCATGATCTCGCAGCTGGTGAGTTTGAGCCCTGCGTCGGGCTCTGTGCTGAGAGCTCAGGCCCTAGAGCCTGCTTCAGAATCTGTCTCCCTGTCTCTCTCTCCCTCCCCTGGCTTGTACTCTGTCTCTCTCAAAAAAATGAACATTAAAAAATTTAAAAAATGAAACATAAAAGTTTTTTATTTTGATGAAGTCAAATTTATCCTTTTTTTTTTTTTATATTTTGGCTTTTGTGTCACATCTCAGAAACCATTGCCTAGTCCAAGATCATGAAGATTTATTCCCATGTTTTCTTCTAGGAGTTTTACAGTTTTTTACTCTTACATTTAATTCTTAAATCTATTTTGAATTAATTTTTCTATATGGTGTAATGTAGGTGGCCAACTTCATTTTCTTACATGTGGATATTCAGTTGTTCTAGCACCATTTCTTTAAAAGACTAATATTTTCTCCACTTTTTTCTGGGCTCTTGATTCTATCCTGTTTACCTATATCTTTATCCTTATACCAGTACCATACCATCTTGATTATTGTAGCTTTCTAATAAGTTTTGGAATCGGGAAATTGTGAGTTCTCACACTTTGCTCCTCTTTTTCAGTATTGTTTTGGCTATGCATTTCTAAATGAATTTTAGCATCAGTTTGTCAATTTCTGAAAAGAAAGCTGGGATTTTGATAAAGATTGCATTGAATTTGTGGGCCAATTTAGTATTTCCATCTTATCCATATTACATCTTCTAATCTATGAATGTGTATTTTGTGCCAGTCTCAGCCTTTTGATAACCAGTGTTGTGTTTGGACCTGCTCTGATCCTTGTGGTTCTTATTATGATTACAAGACACCCTTAGCAGTAACCATCAAGAAACTCCAAAAGAGACAAGGTTTATTACTTGGAAATTACACAGCACATGTAAAGTCACACAGCAAGGTCTAGGGATGCTGGGGAAAGAGGGAGAGGCAAAGGGAGAGCACTTGTGTGCACAGGACTAGGGTTCTGCTTCTATTTAGATTGATGGGGTCAGGGTGGGAACTTAGGGTTTTGTGAGCTCATTCTTTATTGGTGACTTTAAAACCTAAGAGTAAGAATTTAAATTATGGAAAGAGAAAAACATTTGGCTGGGGTGCCTTGGTGGCTCAGTCGGTTAAGCGTCCAACTTTGGCTCAGGTCATGATCTTGCAGTTTGTGAGTTTGAGCCCCACACTGGGCTCTATGCTGACAGCTCAGAGCCTGGAGCCTGCTTCAGATTATGTGTCTTCTCCTCTCTCTGCCCCTCCCATGCTCATGCTCTGTCTCTCCTGGTGTCTCAATAATAATAAATAAACATCAAAAAAAGATTAAAAAAAAGAAAAACAATTGGCTGAAATGATCAGTTATCAAAATCAACCATTGAGAGGTGAGGGGGTGGGACTAGCAGTGTGCTTAAGTCAGGCACTTGCATTATGAAAAACAAAACAACAACCCAACTGTTAGGGATTGCATTACAACATGGTATGTCTTTTATTTAGGACTTTAATTCTTTTCAACAATGTTTTATAGTTATCAAAGTATAAGTTTTTTTAATTTCTATTCTATTCCTAAGTATTTTTTAAATTTTAAAAAATCTTTGTTTTTGAGAGACAGTGTGAGCAGGGGAGGGGTAGAGAGAGAAGGAGATACAGAATTCAAAGCAGAATCCAGGCTCTGAGCTGTCAGCACAGAGCCTGACGTGAGGCTCAAACTAACAGACTGTGAGATCTTGACCTAAGCTGAAGTCGGATGCTCAACCGACTGAGCCACCCAGGTGCCCCATTACTAAGTATTTTTTTAATGGATCCATCAGTCCTGATCACTTTGAATTTCTTGCTTACATATTTTGATTATGGCCTTATAAAAGGATGACCTCATTAAGTCTTGCCAATTTCACCTCCCAACTATTTCTTGAATTGACATTTTCATCATAATATCTGCTACCACCGCCCAGGCTTGAGATCTTGTCTTTTCTGTGGATTACTTATGAGACTTTCCTAACTGGTCTCCCTATCTTAAATTTTGTTCCCTTCAAATTTACCCTCCATACAATGACCAGAATGATTTTTTTTAAATTCACTTCTTGAGTACAGTTCTGGTTAAAACCGTTAAGTGCCTGCCACTCTTTGTCTCTCACTGAACACAATCATAAGATCTGGACAGAGTACATGGCCCAGCTATTTGAGAATTCTGAAAAGTAAACAGCTTAAGGCAGATTGGAGAACACCAAAATGTGAGGAACCAGCAAACCAGTGGAGAGTTTCCTACTCTTACCCCCTCTCAAAAGCTCCATCCTGAACTTAATGCAGCTTAAAACCTGGAAGTGAGTACAGACACGGAGAACTCCAGGAGAGTGCTCTAGTTCTGGTTAGAAAAGTGAGGGGGACAAAAATTCCCCATTTTTTCTTTATTTGTCTCTTCCCTCACATCTCGATCCCCAGGCAATTATGCAGTGGCAATGGGAACTTTCTGGAACCAATACTCTTAGACAAAGGACCTTTCATTTTTATTTGATGGATCTGTGGCCACAGTGAATAGAGCCACAAACACTGGTGCTTTTTTATATCTCTGTCCTTCCACTGTTTGTCTTCAGAGGTGACACAATTGCAGAAATGAACAGTTTCCAACCACAGGACTGAAAGGAAGTCCCAGGAATTAGATAGTATTGGGGAGAACATGGAGAGATTGGAACTAAGGAAAGTGACCTCAAAGTTTTTTTTTTTTTTTTTATGTGCTTCTGGCTATGCAACACTAACCTGTGTATGTGTTGATTAGGTCCTAATTAGCATACCAAAGAATTTGAGAACTGAGTTAATGGACATCCATCTAGGTTCCAGACTGATGCACACTAGACAGATCTGAAGAATACTGCAATTGAAAACTGAATTGACATTGGACCATCAGCCCACAGAAGGCTGGTGGAAGCATATGGCCTGAACGTAGTCAAATTGTTAAAACAAAAATGTGTTTTCCATACAATTGAGGCAAGACTTAGAGTTTTATAATGTTACACTCAAAATATCCAGGAGATACTCCAGAATTAACAGGCATACAAAGAACCATGAACGTCTGAACTTGTATGGAAAAGGACAAAAGATATCAATTACAAGAGGATATGGATATAGCAATTATGTGACAAAGACTTTAAATCAGCTACTATTAAAAAACAATTGCAAATGCTCCTGGAACAAATGTTAAAATACAAAGTTTCATCCAATAAATAGAATATATAAGGAAGTAGAAATTAAATGGAAATTTCAGAATTGAAGAATACAATAACTGAAATTTAAAAACACCTCATGGGGGCACCTGGGTGGCTCGGCCAGTTAAGCGTCCAATTTCGGCTCAGGTCATCTCATGGTTTGTGTGTTCAAGCCCCATGTGATGTTCTGTGCTGGCCTGGAGCCTGCAGCCTGCAGCGTGCTTCTAATTCTGTGTCTCCCTCTCTCTCTGCCCCTCCCCTGTTTGTGGTCTGTCTCTCAAACTTAAATAAACTTTAAAAATAACATTAAAAAATCCCATCATGGATAGACTTAATAGCAGAAGTGAGATGTCATAGGAGGAGCCAAGATGGCAGAAGAGCATGGAAGTTTTTTGTGCGTCTTGCGTCCATGAAATACAGCCAGATCAACACTAAACCATCCTGCACACCTAGAAAACTGATTTGAGGATTAACACAACAATCTGCACAACCTGAACCACAGAATTCAGCAGGTACAAGGCATGGAGAAGTAAACTTGGGGAGTGAGAAGGCACAGGAAGGGAGGTGCTTTTGCAAGTGGAGGGAGGACGGAGACTGGTGGGGGGGGAGAATATGGAAAAAGCACCCCTCCCCCAAAGCAGCTGGAGACAAAGTGGAAAATTGGAAACAGTTGCAGGGACTAAACTAAAAAGGGAGAAAGGAAAAAGGAGGGTTTAAATTCCATTAAGACTGTAAACAAGGGGAGCGCAGAGTCTGCAACTCTGCAGCTCGATACCTGGCGGTGCTCTGGTGGGAAGAGCGAATCCCCAGGAGCAGAGTGGGGTCCAGGAGGTTCTCGGGCCACAAGGGGAAAAGCAGTTCCACTGCTAGAAGGACATTTGGTAGAGGCTGTTGAAGCCACCTGGTCCCAGCAGACCCCGGAAAATGGCCACATTCGCTGGTGCTGGAACAGGGTCGTTAAGGGTGAAGCCTGGTGCCAGGTGTGTGTTGTGATTTTCCATAATCCCTGAAACGCTGCTGCTACACTATCTTGCGGACATTTTCCGGGGCGGGCTGCCACCTGGCCGCAGTCTTGGCGCACCGGCAGCAGGAGGGTCCAGAAAGCATTCCTGGGTGCAGCTGACATTTGGTCATTGCTCATTCAGGCATTGCTCGGTGAGACCCTTCTGCAGAGGGGTGGAAAAGGTCAAAGCCGCAGTCCTTCACAAGTCAGGGGCCGGGGAAGACAGCCACATCTGAGACAAAACTCAGAAGAGAGGTACTGCCTGGGGCCTGGTCACAGAGAGTGAAAAAGCAGGGAGTGGACAAAAGCTGAAGATAGAGGACAGGTGCGCGATTGCTGATCTGGGAGAACAGACTGGGTAGCTGGGTGTCAGGTAACTGGGTGTCATCATTATCACCGCGCATGTGCATATGCACCTCTAGCGCTGCAACAATCCACCCCAGTAGGCTAGCAGCTCCATCTAGTGGAGAACAGAGACGATACACGAGCCCCGCCCAACTGGGCAAACTTCGCTCTCAAGAACAGAAGTCTCACCACCGGCTTAGTTTATGGACTATAAAGCGCTACATAGACTGACTTCTAGGGGAAAACGAAATAATTTCAGTCCTACTTCAATGTGTTAGCAGGTCCATCTATTCAATTTTCTTTCTTTTTTTACTCTTTTACACTTTTCTTTTTCTTGAATACAGAAAGAGAAAAAACATTTTTATTTTCTATTTTTATTAAAAAATATTTTTCTTTAATTTTTATTACTATAATTTTTACTTTTGTGTAAGTTTTTTCAAATTCTATTTTACTTCCATCATTTTATTTTAGTCTGCTTCAGTGTATTCATCTTTTCAAATTTTCAATTTCCTTTTTTTTTCCTTTCTTTTTCTTTTTTTTTCTCTTTTTCATTTCTTTTTCTTGAATGCAGAAAGAGAAAAACTTCATTTTTACTTTCAATTTCTATTAAAAATATTTTTATTTTTTTGACTATATTTTTCTTATGTAAATTTTTAAAATTCTATTTACTTCCATCATTTTATTTTAGTCTAATACAGTGTATTCACTTTTGCAAATTTTCAAACGATTTCCTTTTTTTTCTTTTTTTTAATCTTTTTTTCTCTTTTTCATTTCTTTCCTTTTTGAATACAGGAAAAGATTCATATTTATTTTTTATTTTTATTAAATTTTAAAATTTATTTCTATTTTATTCTTTACTTTTGTGTATATTTTTTTGAATTCTATTTTATTCCCATCATCTCATTTTAGTTTACTTCAGTGTTTTCATTTTTTCAAATTCTCAAATGATTTACTTTTTTTCTTCCCCCCCTTTATTTCTCTAATCTGTCAAACCACTTTCAACACCCAGACAAAACACACCTAGAATCTAGCATCATTTATTCAATTTGTGTGTGTGTGTGTTTTTAATTTTAAAATTTCTTTAATTTTATTTTTTAATTTTAATTTTTCTACCTCATTAATTCCTTTTCTCCCTTCAAAATGACAAAACCAAGGAATTCACCCCAAAAGAAAGAGGAAGAAACAACAGCCAGGGATTTAGCCAATACAGATACAAGCAAGATGTCTGAACCAGAATTTAGAATCATGATAATAAGAATACCAGCTGGAGTCAAAAATAGATTAGAATCCCTTTCTGCAGAGATAAAAGAAGTGAAAAATAGAATGAAATTAAAAATGCTATAACTGAGCTGCAATCATGGATGGATGCAGTGGCGGCAAGGATGGACAAGGCAGAACAGAGAATCAGTGATATAGAGGACAAACTTATAGACAATAATGAAGCAGAAAAAAAGAGGGAGATTAAGGGAAAAGAGCATGATTTAAGAGTTAAAGAAATTAGTGACTCATTAAAAAGGAACAACATCAGAATCATAGGGGTCCCAGAAGAGGAAGAGAGAGAAATAGGGGTAGAAGGGTTATGTGAGCAAATCATAGTGGAAAACTTTCCTAACCTGGGGAAAAACAGAGACATCAAAATCCAGGAAGCACAGAGGACCCCCATTAGATTCAATAAAAACTGACAATCAACAAGGCATACCCTAGTCAAATTCACAAAATACTCAGGCAAGGAGAGAATCATGAAAGCCAAAGGAAAAAAAGTCCCTAACCTACAAGGGAAGATAGATCAAGTTTGCAGCAGACCTATCTACAGAAACTTGGCAGGCCAGAAAGGAGTGGCAGGATATATTCAGTGTGCTGAATCAGAAAAATATGCAGCCAAGAATTCTTTACCCAGCAAGGCTGTCATTCAACATAGAAGGAGAGATAAAAAGTTTCCCAGACAAACAAAAATTAAAGGAGTTTGTGATCACTAAACCAGCCCTGCAAGAAATTTTAACAGGGACTCTCTGAGGGGAGAAAAGATGAAAAAAAAATATATATATATATGTATATAGAAATAAATAATAAATAAATACCAAAAGAAACAAAGATTAGAAAGGACCAGAGAACACCACCAGAAACTCCAACTCTACAAGCATCATAATGGCAATAAATTCATATCTTTCAGTACTCACTCTAAACATCAATGGACTCAATGCTCCAATCAAAAGACATAGGGTAACAGAATGGATAAGAAAACAAGATGCATCTATATGCTGTTTACAAGAGACCCACTTTAGACCTAAAGACACCTTCAGATTGAAAATAAGGGGATGGAGAACCATCTATCATGCTAATGGTCAACAAAAGAAAGCCGTAGTAGCCATACTTAGACAATATAGACTTTAAAATAAAGAGTGTAACAAGAGATGCAGAAGGGCATTATATCATAATCAAGGGGTCTATCCACCAAGAAGACCTAACAATTGTAAACATTTATACGCCAAATGTGATAGCACCCAAATATATAAATCAGTTAATCACAAACATAAAGAAACTCATCGATAGTAATACCATAATAGTAGGAGACTTCAACACCCCACTCACAGCAATGGACAGATCATCTAATCAAAAAATCAACAAGGAAATAATGGCTTTGAATGACACGCTGGACCAGATGGACTTAACAGATAGATTCAGAACATTTCATCCTAAAGCACCAGAATATACATTTTTCTCCAGTGCACATGGAATGTTCTCCAGAATAGACCATATACTGGAACACAAATCATCTCTAAGTAAGTACAAAAAGATCGAGATCATACCGTGCATATTTTCAGACCACAATGCTATGAAACTCAAAATCAACCACAAGAAAAAATCTGGAAGGGTAACAAATACTTGGAAACTAACATACTAAGAATGAATGAGTGGGCTAACCAAGAAGTTAAAGAGGAAATTAAAAAGTATATGGAAGTCAATGAAAATGATAACACCACAACCCAAAACCTCTGGGAGGTAGCAAAGGCGGTCATAAGAGGAAAGTATATAGCAATCCAGGCCTTCCTAAAGAAGGAAGAAAGATTCCAGATACACAACCTAACCTTACGCCTTAAGGAGCTGGAAAAAGAACAGCAAATAAAACCCAAAACCAGCAGAAGACAGGAAATAATAAAGATTAGAGCAGAAATTCATGCTATCGAAACCAAAAAAACAGAACAGATCAATGAAACCAGAAGCTGGTTCTTTGAAAGAATTAACAAAATTGATAAACCACTAGCCACTTAGATCAAAAAGAAAAAGGAAGGGACCCAAATAAATAAAATCAAGAATGAAAGAAGAGAGATCACAACCAACACAGCATAAATAAAAACAATAATAAGAGAATATTATGAGCAATTATATGCCAATAAAATGGTCAATCTGGAAGAAATGGACAAATTCCTAGAAAAATAGACACTACCAAAACTGAAACAGGAAGAAATAGAAAATTTCTATGGGAACAGTCCCATAACCAGTAAGGAAATCAAATTCGTAATAAAAAATCTGCCAAAATACAAAAGTCCAGGGCAGATGGCTTTCCAGGGGAATTCTACCAAACATTTAAGGAAGAGTTAACACCGATTCTCTTGAAGCTGTTCAAAAAAATAGAAATGGAAAGAAAACTTCCAAACTCATTCTATGAAGCCAGCATTACCTTGATTCCAAAACCAGACAGAGACCCCACTAAAAAGGAGAACTGTAGACCAATTTCCCTGACAAACATGGATGCAAAAATCCTCAACAAGATATTAGCCAACTGGCTCCAACAATACATTAAAAAAATTATTCACCACGACCAAGTGGGATTTATACCTGGGATGCAGGGCTGGTTCAGTATCCGGAAAACAATTAATGTGATTCATCACATCAATAAAAGAAAGGACAAGAATCATATGATCCTCTCAATAGATGCAGAGAAAGCATTTGGCAAAATACAGCATCCTTTCTAGATAAAAACCTTCAAGAAAGTAGGGATAGAAGGAGCATACCTCGAGATCATAAAAGCCATATATGTATGACCCAATGCTAATATCATCCTCAATGGGTAAAAACTGAAAGCTTTCCCCCTAAGGTCAGGAATGAGACAGGGATGTCCACTGTTGCCACTGTTAATCAACATAGTATTGGAAGTTTTAGCCTCTGCAATCAGACAACACAAAGAAATAAAAGGCCTCCAAATCAGACAGAAGGAGGTCAAACTTTCACTCTTCGCAGATGACATGATACTCCATATGGAAAACCCAAAAGATTCTACCAAAAAACTGCTAGAATTGATTCATGAATTCAGCAAAGTGGCAGGATATAAAATCAACACACAGAAATCAGTTGCATTCATACACACCAAAAATGAAGTGACAGAAAGAGAAATCAAGGGATTGATCCCATTTACAGTTGCACCAAAACCCATAAAATACCTAGGAATAAATCTAACCAAAGAGGTGAAAAATCTATACGCTGAAAATTATAGAAAGCTTATGAAAGAAATTGAAGAAGACACAAAGAAATGGAAAAAGATCCCATGCTCCTGGATAGAAAGAACAAATATTGATAAAATGTTGATACTACCCAAAGCAATCTACATATTCAATGTAATCCCTATCAAAATAACACCAGCCTTCTTCACAGAGCTAGAACAAGTAATCCTAAAATTTTTATGGAACCAGAAAGGACCCCAAATAGTCAAAGTGATCTTGAAAAAGAAAACCAAAGCAGGAAGCATCACCATCACAGATGTCAAGCTATACCACAAAGCTGTAATCATCAAGACAGTATGATACTGGCACAAGAACAGACACTCAGGTCAATGGAACAGAATAGAGAACCCAGAAATGGACCCACACACGAATGGCCAACTAATCTTTGACAAAGAAGGAAAGAATATCCAATGGAATAAAGACAGCCTCTTCAGCAAATGGTGCTTGGAAAACTGGACAGCGACACGCAGAAGAATGAACCTGGAACACTTTCTTACACCATACCCAAAAATGAACTCAAAGTGGATGAAAGACCTCAATGTAAGACAGGAAGCCATCAAAATCCTCGAGGAGAAAGTAGGCAAAAACCTCTTTGATCTTGGCCGCAGCAACTTCTTACTCAACACATCTCTGGAGGCAAGGGAAACAAAAGCAAAAATGAACTACTGGGACCTCATCAAAAGGAAAAGCTTCTGCACAGCGAAGGAAACAATCAGCAAAACTAAAAGGCAACCGACAGAATGGGAGAAGATATTTGCAAATGACATATCAGATAAAGGGTTAGTATCCAAAATCTATAGAGAACTTATCAAACTCAACACCCAAAAAACAATCCAGTGAAGAAATGGGCAAAAGAATGAATAGACACTTCTCCAAAGAAGACATCCAGATGGCCAACCGACACATGAAAAAATGCTCAATATCACTCATCATCAGGGAAATACAAATCAAAACCACAAGTAGATACCACCTTCCACCTGTCATAATGGCTAACATTAGCAACTCAGGAAACAATAGATGTTGGCAAGGATGCGGATAAAGAGGATCTCTTTTACATTGTTGGTGGGAATGCAAGCTGGTGCAGCCATTCTGGAAAACAGTATGGAGGTCCTCAAAAAACTAAAAATAGAACTACCCTATGATCCAGCAATTGCACTACTAGGCATTTATCCAAGGGATACAGGTGTGCTGTTTTGAAGGGACACATGCACCCCCATGTTTATAGCAGCACTATCAACAATAGCCAAAGTATGGAAAGAGCCCAAATGGTCCTCGATGGATGAATGGATAAAGAAGATGTGGCATATATATATATATATATATATATATATATGTGTGTGTGTGTGTGTGTGTGTATACACACACGATGGAGTATTACTCGGCAATCAAAAAGAATGAAATCTTGCCATTTGCAACTACGTGGATGGCACTGGAGGGTATTATGCTAAGTGAAATTAGTCAGAGAAAGACAAAAATCATATGACTTCACTCATATGAGGACTTTAAGAGACAAAACAGATGAACATAAGGGAAGGGAAACAAAAATAATATAAAAACAGGGAGGGGGACAAAACAAGAGACTCATAAATATGGAGAGCAAACTGAGGGTTACGGGAGGGGTTGTGGGAGGGGGGATGGGATAAATGAGTAAGGGGCACTAAGGAATCTACTCCTGAAATCATTGTTGCAGTATATGCTAACTAATTTGTATGTAAATAAGAATTAAAAAAATTAAAAAATGAGATGTCAGAGGAAAGAGTAAACTTGAAGGTAGATAAAAATTATGCAATATAAACAACAGAGTGAAAAAAGAGTAGTCTCAGGGACATATGGGACTGTTTAATAAAAAATATATCAGTTGTAGCACTGGAGTCCCAGAAAGAGAGAAAGAAGTGCTGAAAAAAATCTTTGAAGAAATAGTGTCTGAAAAATTGCCAACTTTGGTGAAAGACACCAATTTATAGATTCAAGAAAATGAGTAAATTCCAACCAGGATAAACTAAAAGAAATTCATAGATAGATACATCATAATTAACTTGCTGAAAAATAAAGACAGAAAAATCTTGAAAACATCAAGAGAGAAATGATGCTTTATGTATAGGGGAATGGTGATTTGAATGGCTGCAGATTTCTCATCAGAAACTCTAGATCAGAAGGAAACAACACAAAATATTTCAAGTATTGAAAAATTTGTCATCCCAGAATTCAACATCCAGAAAAAATATTTTTTAGGAATGAATATTAAATGTAAAACAAATTTCAGATGAAGAAACACTAAGAAAATTTGTAATAAACAGACCTGCTGAAAAAGAATTGTTAAAGGAATTTCTTCATACAGAAATGAAATGATACCAAAAGGGAAATTGGAATATTGGGAATTGAGGAGCAACAGACGTAGTAAATACCTAGGTAAATGTAATCAACTATTTTTTTTCTCTTGAGTTTTGATTGAAAGTAAAACTTATCAACATTTTCTGATAGGATATTCAGTGTATGTAGATGTAGTATGTAAGACAATGACAGTATATAAAATGGAGAAGGTAAAGGACCCAATATGCTGATAAGGATTTTACATTGTAATTGAAGTGGTAAAATATTGATTCTAAGTAAACTGTGAAAGGTTTGTATTTTGTAATCCTTAGAGCAACTACTAAAAATTATAAAAAGAGATGTCAAAGTTACAATAAATATATTAAAATGAGATACAAAAATATTCAAATAATCTAAAAGAAAGCATGAAAAGGGAAACAGGATTAAAAATAAGAGAGACCAAACAAAACAAAAAGTAAAATGGCAAATCTTAATCCAGTCATATCAATAATTATATTAAATGGTAAACACATCAATTAATAGATTGTCAGAATGGATTAAAAAACAAGACCCAACCATATGGTACCTACAGAAACTCACTTCAAAAATAGTTAATTACATGGATAGGTTAAAAGCAAAAGGATGAAAACAGATGGCATTCAAAAAACTAATCAAAAGAAAGTCGGAGTGTTTTGTTAACATCAAAGGTGACTTCAGAACAAAGAAATTGCCAAGGATGAAGAGGGATATTATATATTGATAAAAATGCCAATTCACCAAGAAGACATAATGATCCAAATTATGTTTACTCCTAATAACAAGTTTAAAATACAAGAGGCAAAAATCGACATAGTTGAAAGAAGAAACAAATCTACAATTATAGTTTCAGTAATTGATGGAAAGTAGCAGACAAAATAAAAAAGGATTTTTTTATAGGTTAAATTTTTTTAATGTTTTATTTTTGAGAGACACAGAGCATGAGTGGGGGAGGGGCAGAGAGAGAGTGAGACAGAATCTGAAGCAGGTTCTAGGCTATGAGCTGTCAGCACAGAACCTGACACAGGGCTCAAACACGCGGACCATGAGATCATGACCTGAGCTGAAGTCTGACACTTAACTGAGTCACCCAAGTGCCCCAGAAAGGATATTTGAACAGCACCATCAACTGACTCCAACTGACATTTATAGAATACTACACCCAATGACAGCTGGAATACACATTCTTCTCAAGTGCATGTGGGACATTCACCAAGACAGACTATTTAGTAGGTCATAAAAGAAGCCTTTCCCCCCCAAGTTTTTATTTAAATCCCAGTTGATCAACATACAGTGTAATAGTAGTTTCAGGTGTACAATATAGTGATTCAACAATTCCACACATCCCCTGGTGCTCATAACAAGTGTGCTGCTTAATCCCCATCACCTATTTAACCCATCTACCCACGCACCTTCCTTCTGGTAACCACCAGTTCTCTATAGTTAAGAAGCTGTTTTTGGTTTGCCTCTCTCTTTTTTTCCCCTTTGCTTGTTTCTTTTGTTTCTTAAATTCCACATAGGTGTGAAATCATATGATATTTGTCTTTCCTGACTGATCTATTTTACTTAGCATAATATTCTATCTCCATCCATTTTATTGCAAATGGTAACATTTCATTCTTTTATCTATGAGTAATATTCTTGTGTGTATGAGATATATGTCTATATATCATCTATCTATATCTCATATCTTCTTTATCCATTCATCAGTTGCTGGACAGTTGGGCTGTTTCCATAATTTGGCTATTGTAGATATTGCTGCTGGTGAACATCAGGGTGCATGTATCCCTTTGAATTAGTATTTTTTTTTTAATTTTTTTTTTCAACGTTTATTTATTTTGGGGACAGAGAGACAGAGCATGAATGGGGGAGGGGCAGAGAGAGAGGGAGACACAGAATCGGAAACAGGCTCCAGGCTCTGAGCCATCAGCCCAGAGCCCGACGCGGGGCTCAACTCACGGACCGCGAGATCGTGACCTGGCTGAAGTCGGACGCTTAACCGACTGCGCCACCCAGGCGCCCCTGAATTAGTATTTTTGTACGCTTTGGATAAATACCTAGGAGTGTAGTTGCTGGATCATAGAGTAGTTCTATTTTTAACTTTTTAAAATTTATAATATAATTTATTGTCAGATTGGCTAACATACAGTGTGTACAGTGTGCTCTTGGTTTTGGGGGTATATTCCCATGGTTCATCACTTATATACAACACCCAGTGCTCATCCCAACAAGCGCCCTCCTAAATGCCCATCACCCACTTTCCCCTCTCCCCCACATCTCCATCCACCCACAGTTTGTTCTCTGTATTTAAGAGTTTCTTATGGTTTGTCTCCCTCCCTCTCTGACAATAAATTTCATATTAAAAAATAAAATAAAAAAGAAAGTTGAGAAACTTAACAGAAGACAATGGGGGAAGGGAAGGAGAAAAAATATTTTTAACTTTTTGAGGAAACTCCATACTGTTTTTCAGAGTGGCTGCACCTGTTTGCATTTCAATCAACAGTGCAAAAGGGTTCCTTTTTTCACCACATCCTCACCAATACCTATTGTTTCCAGAGTTGTTAATTTTAGCCATTCTGACGGGAGTGAGGTGATATCTCATTATAGTTTTGATTTGCATTTCCCTGATGCTAAGTGATGTTGAGTATTTCTTCATGTGTCTATTGGCCATCTGGATGTCTTCTCCTCATTTTATAATTGGATCATTTTTTGTATGTTGAGTTTTAGAAGTTCTTTATATATTTTGGATACTAACCCTTTATCAGATATGTCATTTGTAAGTATCTTCTCTCATTCCATAGGTTGCCTTTTAATTTTGTTGATTGTTTCCTTTGCTGAGCAGACATTTTTTATCTTGAGGAAGTCCCAACAGTTCATTTTTGCTTTTGTTTCCCTCATCTCCGGCAACATGTCTAGTAAGAAGTTGCTATGGCTGCGGTCAGAGAGGTTGTTGCCTGTGTTCTTCTCTAGGAGTTTGATGGTTTTCTGTCTCACATTCATCCATTTTGAATTTATTTTTGTGTATGGAGTCAGAAAGTGGTCCAGTTTAATTCTGAATATTGCTGTCCAGTTTTCCCAGCGCCATTTGTTGAAGAGACTTTCTTCTATTGGATATTCTTTCCTGCTTTATTGAAGATTAGTTGACCATATAATAGTGGGTCCATTTCTGAGTTTTCTATTCTGTAGCTTTAATCTATGTGTCTGTTTTTCTGCTGGCACCATGCTGTCTTGACTACAGCTTTATAGTATATTTTGACATCTGAAACTGTGATGCCTCCAGTTTTGTTTTTCTTTTTCAAGACTGCTTTGGTTATTTGGAGTCTTTTATGGTTGCATACAAATTTTATGATTGTTTCTTCTAGTTCTGTGACAAATGCTGGTGGTATTTTATGGGTATGCATTAAATGTGTAGATTGCTTTGGGTCATATAGACATTTTAATAATGTTTGTTCTTCCAATCCATGAGCATGGAATGCTTCTCCATTCCTTTGGGTCCTCTTCAATTTCTTTCATAAGTGTTCTATAGTTTTCAGAGTACAGATCTTTTACCTCTTTGGTGTTAGGTTTATTCCTATGTATCTAATTGTTTTTGGTGCAATTGCAAATGGGATCAACTCCTTCATTTCTTTTTCTGCTGCTTCATTATAGAAATGCAACAGATTTCTGGACATTAACTTTATATCCTGCACGCTTGCTAAATTCATGTTGTAGTTTTAGCAATTTTGGTGGAGCCTTTCCAGTTTTCTATATAGAGTATCATGTCATCTGCAAATAGTGAAGGTTTGACATCTTTCTGGCCAATTTGGATGCCTTTCATTTCTTTTTGTTTTCTGATTCTTGAGGCTAAGACTTCCAGTCCTATGTTAAATAGTAATGGTGAGAGTGGACATTCTTGTCTTGTTCCTGACAGTAAGGAAAAGGCTCTCAGTTTTTCCCCATTGAGGATGATATTAGCTGTGGGTTTTTTGTGTATGTCCTTTATGATCTTGAGGTATGTTCAACTAATCCTTACTTTGTTGAGGGCTTTTTATCAAGAAAGTATGTTGTATTTTGTCAGATGCTTTTCCTACATATATTTTGTTAAATTCTTTTCCTACATCTATTTCCTACATCTTATCCTTTCCTTTATTAATGTGGTGTATCACGTTGATTGATTTGTGAATATTGAACCAGCCCTGCATCCCAGGAATAAATCTCACTTGATTATGGTGAATAATTCTTTTAATGTACCATTGGATTCAGTTTGCTAGTATCTTTTTGAGAATTTTTGCATTCATGTTCATCAGGGATATTGACCTATAATTCTTTTTAGTCAGGCCTTTGTCTGGTTTTGGAATCAAGGTAATGCTGGCCTCATAGAATGAGTTTGGGGGATTTCCTCCCATTTCTATTTTTTGGAACAGTTTGAGAAGAATAGGTATTAACTCTTCTTTAAAGGTCTGGTAGAATTCCCCTGGAAGCAATCTGGCCCTGGACTTTAGTTTGTTTGGAGATTTTTTTTTAAATTTTTTTTCAACGTTTATTTATTTTTGGGACAGAGAGAGACAGAGCATGAACGGGGGATGGGCAGAGAGAGAGGGAGACACAGAATCGGAAACAGGCTCCAGGCTCTGAGCCATCAGCCCAGAGCCCGACGCGGGCTCGAACTCACGGACCGCGAGATCGTGACCTGGCTGAAGTCGGACACTTAACCGACTGCGCCACCCAGGCGCCCCTGGAGATTTTTTATTACTGTTTCAATTTCTTTTCTGGTTATGGGTCTGTTCAAATTTTCTATTTCTTTCTGTTTCAGTCTTGATAGTTTGCAAGTTTCTAGAAATTTATTTCTTCCAGATTACCCAGTTTGTTGACATATAATTTTATCTTATAATTGTTTGTATTTCTGTGGTGTTGGTTGTGATCTTTCCTCTTTCATTTGTGATTTTATTTATTCGGGTCCTTTCTCTTTTTGATAACTCTTGTTAGGAGTTTGTCAATTTTGTTAATTCTTTTGAACAACCAGCTCTTAGTTTTGTTGATCTGATCTATTGGGATGTTTTTTTTGTTTCTTATCATTTATTTCTGTTGTAATCTTTATCATTTCCCTTCTTCTGCTGGCTTTAGGCTTTATTTGCTGTTCCTTCTTGAGCTCCTTTAGGTGTACATTTAGGTTGTGTACTTGAGATCTTTCTTGCTTCTTGAGGTAGGCCTGTATTGTAATTTACTTCCCTCTTAGGATGACCTTTGCTGCATCCCAAAGGTTTTGTACTATCATGTTTTCATTTTAATTTACTTCCATGTATTTTTTTATTTATTCTTTAACTTCTTGGTTGAACCATTCATTCCTTAGTAGGGTGTTCTTTAACCTCCAAGTATTTGTGGTGTTTCCAGTTTTTTTTTTTTTTTACTGTAGTTGACTTCAAGATTAATAGCACTGTGGTCTGAAAATATGCATGGTATGATCTCAGTTTTTTTGTACTTGTTGAGGGCTGGTTTGTGACCCAGTATGTGATCTATTCTGGAGAATGTTCCATGTGCACTTGAAAAGAATGTGTATTCTGCTGCTTTAGGAGGAATGCTCTGACTATATCTGTTAAGTCCATCTGGTCCAGTGTGTCATTCAAAGCCATTGTTTCCTTGTTGATTTTCTGCTTAGATGATCTGTCCATTGCTGCAAGAGGGGTGTTACAGTCCCCTACTATTATTGCCTTATTATCAATGAGTTTTTTATGTTTGTTATAATTGATTTATATATTTGGGTGCTCAAGTGGGGTGCACAAATATTTATAATTGTTAGATATTCTTGGTGGATAGACCCCTTCATTATGATATAATGCCATTCTTCATCTCTAGTTAACAGTCTGTTTTAAAATCCTGTTTGTCTCACATGAATATGGCTACTCTGGGTTTCACTTGACATCCATTAGCATGATAGATGGTTCTACATGCCCTCACTTTTCATATGCAGGTGTCTTTAGGTGTAAAATTAGTTTCTGGTGGGCAGCACATAGATGATTCTTGGTTTTTTATCCATTTGGATATGCTATGTCTTTTGAGTGGAGCATTCAGTCTGTTTACATTCAGGGTGGTTATTGGAAGGTATGAGTTTAGTGCCATTATGTTACCTGTAAAGCTGGTGTTTCTGGTGATATTCTCTGTTACTTCCTAGTCTTTGCTGCTTTTGGTCTTTTTTTCCCCACTCAAAGAATCCCTCTTAATATTTCTTGCAGGGCTGGTTTAATGGTCACAAACTCCTTTAGTTTTTTTGTTGTTGTTGTTGTTTTTGTCTGTAAAACTCTTTATCTCTCCTTCTATTGTAAATGACAGTCTTGCTGGATAAAGCAAGACTGCATATTTTGGCTGCATATTTTTCCCATTCAGCACGTTGAATATATCCTGCCATTCCCTTCTGGCCTGCCAACTTTCTGTGGACAGATCTGCTGATAACCTGATCTGTCTTCTCTTGTAGGTTAAGGATTCTTTTTCCCTTGCTACTTTCATGATTCTTTCCTTCTTGTCTGTATGTTTTGTGAATTTGACTACAAATGCCTTGGCAATGGCTGGCTTTTGTTGAATTTAATTGGAGTTCTCTGTGTTTATTGGAATTTGATATCTATGTCCTTCCCCAGATTAGGGAAGTTTTCAGATATAATTTGCTCAAATAAACTTTCTACTTTTTCTCTCTCTTCATCTTCTGGGATTCCTATGATATGAATTTTGTACTTAAATTTTTTTAATGCTTTATTTTTGAGGGAGGGAGGGGGAGAGAGAAAACACACAAGTGGGGAAGAGGGGCAGAGAGAGGGAGACAGAGAATCTGAAGCAGGCTCCAGACTGAGCTGTCAGCACAGAGCTCTATGTGGAGCACAAACTCATGAAACATGAGATCATGACCTGAGCTGACATCAGATGCTCAACTGACTGATCCTCCGAAGCACCTCAGAATTTTATTTTACTTTAATAATTTGCTGAGTTCCCTAAGTCTACCTTAGTAATCCATTACCTTTGTTTCTCTCTTCTTTTCAGCTTCATTATTTTCCATAATTTTGGCTTCTGTATCACTAATTCATTCTGCTGATTTGTCCATCCGTGTTATTATGGAATCCATTCGAGTTTGCATCTCAGTTATAACATTTTTAATTTCAGTGTGACTAGATTTTAGCTCTTTTATCTCTGCATAAGGGATTCTGTAGAATATTCCATGCTTTTTTCTAGCCCTGATAGAATCTTTATAATTGTTGTTTTAAATTGTAGTTCAGGGGCACCTGGGTGGCTCAGTTGGTTAAGCGTCTGACATAGGCTCAGGTCTTGGTCTCATGGTTGGTGAGTTTGAGCCCTGCATCAGGTTCTCTATTGTCAGCACAGAGCCTGCTTCAGATCCTCTGTCCCCGCCTCTCTCTCCCTGCCCCTCCCCCACTGGTTCTCTCCCCCCTCAAAATAAATAAACTTGACAAAAGTTGTAGTTCAGACATCTTATTTATATGTGTATTGTTCAAATCCATGACTGTCATTTCTTCCTGTTCTTTCTTTTGGGGTGAATTCTTCCATCTTGTCATTTTGGAGGCAAAAAAAATAAAAATTTACAAATTTAAAAAATGTAATAAAGGAAGCTAGATCCTAGGGTGTATTTTGGTCTGCTTGTTAAGAGAAGCATGATAGAAAAAAAAAAAAAGAAAAAATTAAAAAGAAAAAAAAATAGTAGCACCTGGGTAGCTCAGTTAAGTATCTGACTTTGGCTCAGGTCCATGAGTTTGAGCCCTGCATTAGGCTGGGTTCTGACAGCTCAGAGCCTGGATCCTTCTTTGAATTCTGTGTCTCCCTCTCTCTCTGCCCTTCCCCACTCACATGCTTGCTCTCTCTCAAAAATATTTAAAAATTTTAATTAAAAAATAAAATAAATAAAACATTTGCTCTTTCTTTATCTAAGAAAAAAAAACCAAGTAAAACCCAAAGAAAGCTAGATCCTGTTTCCCTTAGAGCTGAAGCCTTGCCACACTCTATGAGCGTAGACTTAGTGCACAGAATGGGTTTGTGCTAGTCTTCTAGGGGAGGGCAGTGCTGCTCTGATTCTTAGGATGACTTGCCCTAGTGGAGATGTGCTTGGAGTGGGACAGGGCTTTGTGTAATGGCTTCATTTAGTGACACTGTTTAGCTCACTGAGGTTGATCAGTACCGGTGGGCTAGGGGTGAAAATGGCTTCACCTTGTTCTCTAGTCTCTGGAGCAGGAAGTTCCCCCTTCACAGGTGTGCAGTCACTCACCCCTCCTGTGTCTCTGGCTTCTGTCAGATCCCTGCCTTCACCCTGTCTGTATCTGAGCTTTCCACCTACCATGCCATGCTGCTTTCCTGGGTTTTATCACAGACATGATTGTATTTAAAAACCCCATGCTTCAGAGACCCCCACGGTTTGGACCTGTGCTGATCCTCTGGGGGAGGGTCTTGCTGCAGTGCAGCTGGTACCTGCTTGTCCCAGAAAGCAGTTGGGTGAACTGCACAGTGGCAGCAATTTGGATTTATGGTAAATCACAACACACCACCAGCACCAGGGTTTGCTGGTGTCTTTGTTCCTACACTGGTGAAAGGGGCAGCCCTATGGCATGTATTGGGTCTTTTGTCCCCAGAGAGGCCTTATCACCTCTACCAAATGCACTTCAAGCAGGAGAACTGCTTTTCCCTGTGTGATCTGTGGGATCCTCAGACTGAGCTGTCCATTCCCAGGGCTCTGCCTTACCTCCTCACCAGAGCTCACCAGGTGCTGACCTCCAAAACTTCAGACTCTACTCCACTGTTTATAAAAAAAACCTGGCACTCTTGAAGTCCTCTCCTTTTTCCTTGTCAATGGTTTTGAGAAAAGGTTTTCTTATGCAGTCCCCTGTGTGTATTTTAACTCTTTTTTCTTCTTAGTTCGCCTCTCCACATTCAAGGATCCCTCCCCACCGCACTGCCCATGGCTCTTTTCTCCCACAAATCAACTCTCCACAGTTCCTACCTTCCACAGGTCACTTTTTCTGTTTGTAGACATGCAGACATGTTTGTTCTCTAAGACCTCTGATCAATTTATTGGGTATTCAGAATGAGCTGCTATCTATCTAGCTGTTCAGAGGAAAAGGTAAGCTTAGGGTCACACTACTTTCTGCCATCTTAACCCTCCTTTCCCAAGATTTTTTTATCACTATATTGTGCAAATATAATTTTAATATGTCTTTGTATGGTTCTGCTCTTGATGATTTTGATGGGAGTTCTCTGGTCTCTTGCATCTGGAAAAGAGGCCTTATGCAATTAAAAATAATGGAAATCATACAAAGTGTGTTATCTAACCACAGTGAAATTAAACTAGAAATCAGTAACAAAAAAATAATAGTAAAGTCTTCAAATGATTTGAAATTAAATAATACAGTTCTAAATAATTCATGAGTCAAAGAGATGTCCTGAGAGTAATTAGAAATAGTTTATACACAATGAAAATTAAAATATAGTGTATATCAAAATTAGTTGAATACAGTAAGAAAGTGACTTGAGGGAAATGTATAGAACTAAATGGTCATATTATAACCAATAACTTAAACTTTCATATTAAACTAGAAAAAGAACAAACTAAATCATATAGAAAGAATAACAATCAATGAAATTGAAAATTAAAAAAGATGGAGGAAATCAATGAAACCCAAAACTGTTTATTTATTTTTTTAATGTTTTTTTTAATTTTGAAGTTTGGGGAGGGGCAGAGAGAGAGGGAGAGAATCCCAAGCAGTTTCCATGCTCTGTACAGAGACTGACACAGGGCTTGATCTCACAATCGTGAGATCATGACCTGAGCTGAAATCGAGAGTTGGATGCTTAACCTACTGAGATACCCAGGCACCCCCAAAACTTGTTCTTTTAAAAGATCAGTAAAAGGAATGAGTTTCTAGTTAGGCTAAATAAAGCAAAACGAGAGAAGATTCAAATTGCTGGTATCAAGAATGAAATAGGGGAAATCACTGTAAACCTTACCTTCATTAAAAGCCTATTAAAGGAATACTAAAAACAACTATTATGAACATAAATTGACAATTTAGATGAAATGAACCGATTTCCTGAAAAGCACAAACTACCAATATCATCCAAGATAAAATAGATAATCTAAGTAGTTCTATAGCTAATGTAGAAATTGAATTCATAGTTAAAAACCTCCGAAAGAAATCTCCATTACCAAGTGTTTTCATTGGGAAATTCTACCAAACATTTAGAGAAGAATTAACGTATACATTCTACACAACCTCTTACAGAATATAGAAAAGGAAATACTTTCAACTCATTTTATGAGGCTAACTCTACTCTGATACCAAAACCAAAAGCAGTATAAAAAATGAAAATTACAGACAAATATCCTCATAAGCATAGACTCAAAGATCTTTAACAAATCCAACCCAGAAATAATATACCACAAACAAGTGATGTTCATTCTGGGAATATAAGGCTGTTTTAATATTTGAAAATCAAACAGTGTAATCAACAATATCAAAGGTTTAAAGAAGAAAAATCAGAAGAATGCCGGTGCAATTTCGATTGGGATTGCATTGAATGTGTGGATTGTTTGGGGTAGTATTGACATTTTAACAGTATTTATTCTTCCACTCCATGAGCATGGAATGTTTTTCCATACAATCTGAAAATTTTTATGGAACCACAAAAGACCACGAATAGCCAAAGTAATATTGAAGAAGAAAACCAAAGCGGGAGGCATCACAATCCCAGACTTTAGCCTCTACTACAAAGCTGTAATCATAAATACAGTATGGTATCGGTGAAAACCAGGCACAGAGACAATGGAATAGAATAGAGAACCCAGAATTGGACCCACAAATGTATGGCCAACTAATCTTTGCCAAAGCAGGAGAGAGCATCCAATGGAAGAAAGACAGTCTTTTTAGCAAATGGTGCTGGGAGAACTGGACAGCAACATGCAGAAGAATGAAACCAGACCACCTGCTTACACCATGCACAAAAATAAAGTCAAAATGGATGAAGGACCTAAATGGGAGACAGGAAACCAAGCCCTAGAGGAGAAAGCAGGCAATAACCACTTTGACCTTAGCCACAGCAATTTCTTGCTTGACAAATCTCCAAAGGTAAGGGAGTTAAAAGCAAAAATGAACTATTGGGACATCATCAAGATAAAGGTCTTCTGCATTGCAAAGGAAACAATCAACAAAACTAAACGGCAACCGATGGAATGGGAAAAGATATTTTCAAATGATATATCGGATAAAGGGCTGGTATCCAAAACCTATAAAGAACTTACCAAACTCAACACCCAAAAAACCAATAATCCAGTGAAGAAATGGGCAGAAGACATGAATAGACACTTCTCCAAAGAAGACATTTAGATGGCCAACAGACACATGAAAAGATGCTCAATGTCACTCATCATCAGGTAAATACAAATCAAAGTCCCACTGAGATACCACCTCAAAACAATAAGAGTGGTTAAACTGAACAAATAGGAAACTACAGATGATGGCGAGGATGTGGAGAAATGGAAACTCTGTTGCACTGTTGGTGGGAATGCAAACTGGTGAAGCTGCTCTGGAAAACAGTGTGGAGATTCCTCAAAAATTTGAAAATAGAACTACCCTATGACCCAGCAATAGCATTACTAGGATACCCAAGGGATACAGGACCGCTGATGAATAGGGGCACATGTACCCCAAAGTTTACAGCAGAGCTCTCAACAGTAGCCAAATTATGGAAAGAACCTAAATGTCCATCAACGGATGAATGGATAAAGAAGATATGATTTATATATACAATGGAATACTACTTGGCAGTGAGAAAGAATGACATCATGCCATTTGCAGCAATGTGGATGGAACTGGAAGGTTATTATGCTGAGTGAAATAAGTCAGAGAAGGACAGATATCATGTTTTCACTCATATGTGGATCTTGAGAAACTTAACAGAAGGCCAAGGGGGAAGGGAAGGGTAAAAATTAATTACAGAGAGGGAGGGAGGCAAACCACAAGAAACTCTTAAATACAGAGAACAAACTGAGGGTGGAAGGGGGTGAGAAAGGGGGGAATATGGGTGATGGGCATTGAGGAGGGCACTTGTTGTGATTAGCTCTAGGTGTTGTATGTAAGCCAATCTGACAATAAATTATATTCATTAAAAAGATAAACACAAAAGAAAAAAAGAAAAATCACATGTCAATTGATATGGAAAAGATATTTGACAAAATTTAACATCCGTGATAAAAATGATCAACAAAGAATAGATGGAAACTCTCTCAGCCTGATAAAGATTGTCTCCAAAAATCTACAGGTAATGTATTTAATGGTGAAAGACTATGAATATGTTCCCCCTAAAACTGGGAACAAGGCAAGGATGTTCACTTTTTAAATGTTTATTTATAGGACTAGGAAGATGGAGGCATAGGAGGACGCTGGGCTCACCGCGCGTCCTGCTGATCACTTAGATTACACCTATACCTGCCTAAATAACCCAGAAAACTGCCAGAGGATTAGCAGAATGGAGTCTCTGGAGCCAAGCGCAGAGAGAGGCCCACGGAAGAGGGTAGGAAGGGCGGCGAGGCGGTGCGCACTCCACGGACTGGCGGGAGGGAGCCGGGGCGGAGGGGCGGCCTGCAGGGCCAAGCAGAGCCCCCAAGTCTGGCTGGCAAAAGTGGAGGGGCCGGATGGAGTGTGTTCTGACAGCAAGCAGGACTTAGCATCTGGGAGGTGATAAGTTAACAGCTCTGCTCGGAAAGCGGGAAGGCTGGAGGACAACGAGAGGGAGAGTTGCTGAGCCCCAGGACGACAGAGCTCAGTTTGGTGGGGAACAAAGGTGCTCGCCAGTGCCATCTCCCTCACCCATCCCCTAGCCAAAATACCAAAGGGAACCAGTTCCTGCCAAGGAACTTGCTTGCTCCGCGCAAACACCCAACGCTGTGCTTCTGCGGAGCCACCCCTCCAGCAGTGGGTCTGACTCCCTCCCGCTGCCACAGGGCCCCTCCTGAAGTGGATCACCTAAGGAGAAGCGAGCTAAGCCTCCCCCTCCTGCCCCCGTGCACCTTGCCTACCCACCCCAGCTAATACACCAGATCCCCAGCACCACTAGCCTGGCAGTGTGCAAGTAGCCCAGATGGGCCACGCCACCCCACAGTGAATCCCGCCCCTAGGAGAGGGGAAGAGAAGGCACACACCAGTCTGACTGTGGCCCCAGCGGTGGGCTGGGGGCAGACATCAGGTCTGACTGTGGCTTCGCCCACCAACTCCAGTTATACACCACAGCACAGGGGAAGTGCCCTGCAGTTCTGCACCACTCCAGGGACTATCCAAAATGACCAAACGGAAGAATTCCCCTCAGAAGAATCTCCAGGAAATAACAACAGCTAATGAACTGATCAAAAAGGATTTAAATAATATAACAGAAAGTGAATTTAGAATAATAGTCATAAAATTAATCGCTGGGCTTGAAAACAGTATAAAGGACAGCAGAGAATCTATTGCTACAGAGATCAAGGGACTAAGGAACAGTCACGAGGAGCTGAAAAATGCTTTAAACAAGATGGAAAATAAAATGGAAACGACGACAGCTCGGATTGAAGAGGCAGAGGAGAGAATAGGTGAACTAGAAGATAAAATGGAAAAAGAGGAAGCTGAGAAAAAGAGAGATAAAAAAATCCAGGAGTATGAGGGGAAAATTAGAGAACTAAGTGATACACTAAAAAGAAATAATATACGCATAATTGGTATCCCAGAGGAGGAAGAGAGAGGGAAAGGTGCTGAAGCTGTACTTGAAGAAATCATAGCTGAGAACTTCCCTGAACTGGGGAAGGAAAAAGGCATTGAAATCCAAGAGGCACAGAGAACTCCCTTCAGACGTAACTTGAATCGATCTGCATGACATATCATAGTGAAACTGGCAAAATACAAGGATAAAGAGAAAATTCTGAAAGCAGCAAGGGATAAACGTGTCCTAACATATAAAGGGAGACCTATAAGACTCGTGACTGATCTCTCTTTTGAAACTTGGCAGGCCAGAAAGGCATGGCAGGAGATCTTCAATGTGCTGAACAGAAAAAAATATGCAGCCGAGAATCCTTTATCCAGCAAGTCTGTCATTTAGAATAGAAGGAGAGATAAAGGTCTTCCCAAACAAACAAAAACTGAAGGAATTCGTCACCACTAAACCAGCCCTACAAGAGATCCTAAGGGGAATCCTGTGAGACAAAGTACCAGAGACATCGCTACAAGCATAAAACATACAGACATCACAATGACTCTAAACCCTGTATCTTTCTATAATAACACTGAATGTAAATGGTTTAAAAGCGCCAACCAAAGACATAGGGTATCAGAATGGATAAAAAAACAAGACCCATCTATTTGCTGTCTACAAGAGACTTATTTTAGACCTGAGGACACATTCAGATTGAGAGTGAGGGGATGGAGAACTATTTATCATGCGACTGGAAGTCAAAAGAAAGCTGGAGTAGCCATACTTATATCAGACAAACTAGACTTTAAATTAAAGGCTGTAACAAGAGATGAAGAAGGGCATTATATAATAATTACAGGGTCTATCCATCAGGAAGAGCTAACAAGTTATAAATGTCTGTGTGCCAAATCCGGGAGCCCCCAAATATATAAAACAATTACTCATAAACATAAGCAACCTTATTGATAAGAATGTGGTAATTGCAGGGGACTTTAACACTCCACTTACAGAAATGGATAGATCATCTAGACACACGGTCAATAAAGAAACAAGGGCCCTGAATGATACATTGGATCAGATGGACTTGACAGATCTATTTAGAACTCTGCATCCCAAAGCAACAGAATATACTTTCTTCTCGAGTGCACATGGAACATTCTCCAAGATAGATCATATACTGGGTCACAAAACAGCCCTTCATAAGTATACAAGAATTGAAATTATACCATGCATACTTTCAGACCACAATGCTATGAAGCTTGAAATCAACCACAGGAAAAAGTCTGGAAAACCTCCAAAAGCATGGAGGTTAAAGAACACCCTACTAAAGAATGAGTGGGTCAACCAGGCAATTAGAGAAGAAATTAAAAAATATATGGAAACAAACGAAAATGAAAATACAACAATCCAAACGCTTTGGGATGCAGCGAAGGCAGTCCTGAGAGGAAAATACATTGCAATCCAGGCCTATCTCAAGAAACAAGAAAAATCCCAAATACAAAATCTAACAGCACACCTAAAGGAACTAGAAGCAGAACAGCAAAGGCAGCCTAAACCCAGCAGAAGAAGAGAAATAATAAAGATCAGAGCAGAAATAAACAATATAGAATCTAAAAAAACTGTAGAGCAGATCAACGAAACCAAGAGTTGGTTTTTTGAAAAAATAAACAAAATTGACAAACCTCGAGCCAGGCTTCTCAAAAAGAAAAGGGAGATGACCCAAATAGATAAAATCATGAATGAAAATGGAATTATTACAACCAATCCCTCAGAGATACAAAAAATTATCAGGGAATACTATGAAAAATTATATGCCAACAAATTGGACAACCTGGAAGAAATGGACAAATTCCTGAACACCCACACACTTCCAAAACTCAATCAGGAGGAAATAGAAAGCTTGAACAGACCCATAACCAGCAAAGAAATTGAATCGGTTATCAAAAATCTCCCAACAAATAAGAGTCCAGGACCAGATGGCTTCCCAGGGGAGTTCTACCAGACATTTCAAGCAGAGATAATACCTATCCTTCTCAAGCTATTCCAAGAAATAGAAAGGGAAGGAAAACTTCCAGACTCATTCTATGAAGCCAGTATTACTTTGATTCCTAAACCAGACAGAGACCCAGTAAAAAAAGAGAACTACAGGCCAATATCCCTGATGAATATGGATGCAAAAATTCTCAATAAGATACTAGCAAATCGAATTCAATGGCATATAAAAAGAATTATTCACCATGATCAAGTGGGATTCATTCCTGGGATGCAGGGCTGGTTCAACATTCGCAAATCAATCAACATGATACATCACATTAGTAAAAGAAAAGATAAGAACCATATGATCCTGTCAATCGATGCAGAAAAGGCCTTTGACAAAATCCAGCACCCTTTCTTAATAAAAACCCTCGAGAAAGTCGGGATAGAAGGAACATACTTAAAGATCATAAAAGCCATTTATGAAAAGCCCACAGCTAACATCATCCTCAATGGGGAAAAACTGAGAGCTTTTTCCCTGAGATCAGGAACACGACAGGGATGCCCCCTCTCACTGCTGTTGTTTAACATAGTGTTGGAAGTGCTAGCATCAGCAATCAGACAACAAAAGGAAATCAAAGGCATCAAAATTGGCAAAGATGAAGTCAAGCTTTTGCTTTTTGCAGATGACATGATATTATACATGGAAAATCCGATAGACTCCACCAAAAGTCTGCTAGAACTGACACGTGAATTCAGCAAAGTTGCAGGATACAAAATCAATGTACAGAAATCAGTTGCATTCTTATACACTAACAATGAAGCAACAGAAAGACAAATAAAGAAACTGATCCCATTCACAATTGCACCAAGAAGCATAAAATACCTAGGAATCAATCTAACCAAAGATGTAAAAGATCTGTATGCTGAAAACTATAGAAAGCTTATGAAGGTAATTGAAGAAGATTTAAAGAAATGGAAAGACATTCCCTGCTCATGGATTGGAAGAATAAATATTGTCAAAATGTCAATACTACCCAAAGCTATCTACACATTCAATGCAATCCCAATCAAAATTGCACCAGCATTCTTCTCGAAACTAGAACAAGCAATCCTAAAATTCATATGGAACCACAAAAGGCCCCGAATAGCCAAAGTAATTTTGAAAAAGAAGACCAAAGCAGGAGGCATCACAATCCCAGACTTTAGCCTTTACTACAAAGCTGTAATCCTCAAGGCAGCATGATATTGGCACAGAAACAGACATGTAGACCAATGGAATAGAATAGAAACCCCAGAACTAGACCCAGAAATGTATGGCCAACTAATCTTTGACAAAGCAGGAAAGAACATCCAATGGAAAAAAGACAGTCTCTTTAACAAATGGTGCTGGGAGAACTGGACAGCAACATGCAGAAGGTTGAAACTAGACCACTTTCTCACACCATTCACAAAAATAAACTCAAAATGGATAAAGGACCTGAATGTGAGACAGGAAACCATCAAAACCCTAGAGGAGAAAGCAGGAAAAGACCTCTCTGACCTCAGCCGCAGCAATCTCTTACTCGACACATCCCCAAAGGCAAGGGAATTAAAAACAAAAATGAACTACTGGGACCTTATGAAGGTAAAAAGCTTCTGCACAGCAAAGGAAACAACCAACAAAACTAAAAGGCAACCAATGGAATCGGAAAAGATATTTGCAAATGACATATCGGACAAAGGGCTAGTATCCAAAATCTATAAAGAGCTCACCAAACTCCACACCCGAAAAACAAATAACCCAGTGAAGAAATGGGCAGAAAACATGAATAGACACTTCTCTAAAGAAGACATCCGGATGGCCAACAGGCACATGAAATGATGCTCAATGTCTCTCCTCATCAGGCAAATACAAATCTAAACCACACTCAGATATCACCTCATGCCAGTCAGAGTGGCCAAAATGAACAAATTGGAAGACTATAGATGCTGGAGAGGATGTGGAGAAACGGGAACCCTCTTGCACTGTTGGTGGGAATGCAAATTGGTGCAGCCACTCTGGAAAACAGTGTGGAGGTTCCTCAGAAAATTAAAAATAGACCTACCCTATGACCCAGCCATCGCACTGCTAGGAATTTCCCCAAGGGATACAGGAGTACTGATGCATAGGGGCAATTGTACCGCAATGTTTATAGCAGCACTCTCAACCATAGCCAAATTATGGAAAGCCTATATGTCCATCAACTGATGAATGGATAAAGAAATTGTGGTTTATATACACAATGGAGTACTACAGGGTAATGAGAAAGAACAAAATATGGCCCTTTGTAGCAATGTGGATGGAACTGGAGAGTGTGATGCTAAGTGAAATAAGGCATACAGAGAAAGACAGATACCATATGTTTTCACCTTTATGTGGATCCTGAGAAACTTAACAGAAACCCGTGGGGGAGGGGAAGGAAAAAAAAAGAGGTTAGCGTGGGAGAGATTCAAAGCATAAGAGACTCTTAAAATCTGAGAACAGACTGAGGATTGATGAGGGGTGGGAGGGAGGGGAGGGTGAGTGATGGGTATTGAGGAGGACACCTTTTGGGATGAGCACTGGGTGTTGTATGGAAACCATTTTGACAATAAATTTCATATATTGAAAGAAAATAAATGTTTATTTTGAGAGACGAGCATGAGTGGGGGAGGGGCCGAGAGAGAAAGGGAGAGCATCCCATTCAGGCTCCATGCTCAGCAAAGAGCCCAACATGGGGCTTGATCCCACAAACTGTGAGATCATGACTGACCTGTGTCGAAGTCAAGAGTCGTGGCTTTAACCAAGTGAGTGACCCAGGCACCCCAGAAATAAGTCTTTAAATCAAGAATCATACAAGAGAGTTATTGGGACAGTGGAAACTGTTCTGTATCCTGATAGTGGTAGTAGTTACACGAATGTCTACATGTGTCAAAATTCACTGAATTATACACCAAAAGAAAAACAATTTTATTGTATAATAATTTTTTAAAAACTGAGACAAATTGAATTCTGATGGTAATTCACCAGCCTACAGGATTAGTCTTAAACTTCTTAACATGAATTACAGGCCCCATTCTGGTGGTAGTTCTTCAGCAACAGGGCTTTTTCCCTCATAAAGCCCAAGAATGTAGTTTTTATGTGGGTAGACTGAAATATGGTCCTGAAAGTCACAACTTTTTTGTCTTTGACTAAGAGACAGTTTTTAATATTGGAAAGTCAAAGATTTAGATCTGAGTTCTCACTCAGGTGTCGCATTTTGTGGAATCTTGTCTATTACATAAGCCTCAATGGCCTACCTATGAAATGTGACTAATAACTGCCCACCCCCCGGTCATTGTTAGGACAGAAATTGAACCATTTTTGATCTTGGACTTAACGAATTTTGTCATCAGAACAAAACACACTCCTCCTCACTGAAAACCTTTGTGGAAGGGAGAGGAGTTACATGATGCATGTCTTAGGGGGGCAGATTATATTATCAAAAGTTTTCAAGGTGCTTTTTGCATTTATGCATCTATTTAACAGTCTGGGCTGTACTATTCTACCTCATTTTACCTCTCCGGTAACTAATTCATTTCATTGAAATCTGGATCCTGAGGAGAATTGGCCTCTAGAATAATTACAGTGGCAGGTATTTCCCCACAGGATTATCCTGAGTTGTAGCTAGGTTTTAGAACTTTTTGTGGCAGCCCTTTTAGTGTTATGATCATCCTGATGGAGATTCTTGCCTTGTGCTGCTGCTGTCCTCCTCACCTGCCATCCCTATGTCCTCCTCACCTGCCATCCCCTCACAATGTGGCTTGTTTAGAATTTGGATGACTACCCAAGCTCACCCCCCATTTCCATTACTGTCCAATTCCCCCCATGCCAAGGTAAATGATGAGACACTGGTGTTGATTACATTTATCCATTTATTAAAATATTTTAAGAAGCAAAACTTTATTAACTTTGAGGACTGGTGTTCCATTTGGGGGGGGGAGGAGGAATAGGCACACTTTTTGGACATTTTCTTTCTGATATTTGCTACTATCCCTAATTACACTAGTTTCCTCCCCCAACCAGACCCTGGCCCTGCTACTTATTTGCAGGGACCTCTGAGGAAGCAAAAAACACAAAACAGGAAACAACGTGGTTTACAGATTAGCAGAAATATAGACAAATCCAATTCCATAAACCATATAGCCAGTCAAGGTTCTTTACAGGATGGAATGGTGCTCATGGGTTTGGTTGTTTTGGTATTAGTTTCTACCTCTTATGAAGCTACAGTTCTTCTACCTCTGTCCTGAGGGAAGATGATGTTGACCCAAACTGTTTCTTCTTATGAACCTGAAACCTAAGTTTTTAAGGTGAAAATGTCTTCCTTATTCTTTCCTTGCACATTTGGACACAGCATAGGCCCTTTTTGGAGTGGGGACTGAAAGCTGCTGACCTTCTGTAGTATTGACACCAGAGGCAGTTGATGGCAGTCCAAAGCTATTGATATTCTCTTTCCCCACTATTCTTCCGGCCAAGAATTGCCCACTGAATCAATCCCTCAGAAAGTACTACCAAAAATGCAACCAAACCCCAGAACGTTAGCTCTTAATGGCATCTCTGAACATAATTAAGATGGATATTTGGTGTCTGATTCCACCACCTGAGCGACTGTATTACTGCAAGTATTTAACAATGAAGTTCTGAAAGGATCTTATTCTTCTAGAGGCTTAGCCAGCTCCCCTTGAGAAAGAGATCACCACTTCTTGCTTTGCTTCCAAGACAGGACATGCAAGAACAGGTGCTCAGCAAGCTGTCTTCCTTTATGGCAATCAGCTGGTAACTAGGCAATTTAGGAGGTAAGCAAATGATTTAGCAAGCCACACCTGCTCCTGGGTCTCATCAGCTATTGATTCTGCTCTATGAGTTGACTTCAACCTTAAATCCTAGTGGTTTCATTCAATATCATTTTGACTCTGTGGGAGGACAGGATGGGTGAAAGGGAATCCAGATGGTACCATAGAGCAACAGTAGCCTTACAATGTACAAAGACATATAGTAAGTCAGCAAAGTAGGCACAAGAGATGGAGCCCTATTACAGTTTACTATCATCGGTGATGAAAATAATTATAAGACACAGCCCTGCTTAGGCACTGCCAAGATAAGGCTAGCCTCTCCTAGGACTTCCTTCTGATTCCCAAAATTTGCTCATTTGGAAATTTTCCATTTTGAAAAAGGCTCTTCTGAGAAAAAAAATGTAACTTGGTACCCAACTCTGTGAGTGACTGTATGCAAGACTGCGTAAGCCACAGAGAAGCCAAGTCGGGCTGCAATGGTGACCTTGCTGATTTGATCTAATACCTCCTTCTGGGAAGAAAGAGTGATGCAGAGAAAGCCAAAGACACAGCAACAGCACAGTCCCCACTCAAATACATACAGTAAGTTAACCTATTCTGATGCTCAAATAAGTTGTAAATGTTTTCTCTCATCTTTTTCCATTAACTTTCTTCTCCAGTTGTAGAGCTAGGACTTTTTTTTTGTTGTTTGGCACAGCAATCAGACGTCTGGGGACTATCCCCTTGTTAGTATTTTTCTCCTCACCCCTGTAGAGGTGGAACACAGGTGGCTGGTTTAAGTGGGCTAGGCTGGTGGAGTTCCAGAGTTGAGAACCAGTGCTTGGAGTCTGGATTGTGCACCTCGATGAACCAGCCAATGAACTGAGTCAGGTAATTGAGCACGCTGTTTGAGAAGTGGGGAAAGGCCAGTTTTCTGGCTTTCTCTTTATAAGTGGGAAGGGACACTTACCAAAAGTATGAGTTGAAGGGGATGGGGATGGGAATACAAGGAAGACCAGAGAGAACCTCTCTGGACAATGAGTTTGATTAGATTTGCCTGACCGGGTGCAGGCATTCAAAAAATGCTAATTGGGATTTGGAGCAACTTTTGCCTAGTTTGTTCCCATGAGAAATTTGGAGGAACCATGGGAGAAGCAGAGGCTTTTAGCCTCCATTTTCCCAGGCCCGTGTTGTTTCTGATCACTCTGAATGTCCATTTGTACTCAAGGGAAAGGAGCAAGATGGGAGATTTGAAGGTGATTTGGGGACTGACCCAACAGCCTGTCCAGAAGACTCAGGCCAAGATGGAGCTTGTGGGGAAGGCCTAGGCTGTGACTTGTCAGGAAGTCCCTAGCTTAGGCATCTAAGTCACAGAGCTCAAGGCCTGGTTGCTCCATATAGTCTTTACTGGGGAAGGGGACAGTACAGTTTGGGGCAGTTGCTGATGTAGAGTCCAGGACAAATAGAGCAAACAAGGCAGCATGCCAGCTTAGCCCCTTCTCTAGGGCATTGATGTTTTTGTTCCCCCTTCTGTGGCCTGGCTCAGAATTTTATGGAAGGGGGTCATCAGAATCAGCTGGACTATAGATCCCAGCCACTTCTAAGATGCTGAAAATGCACCAAAATATTAGAAGCTCCACCAAGAACTAGGGAAGTTGGTAGAGGCGTGTATATGGGTGTATGGTTATGGGAATTCGGGTGGGATCAAGGTGGGGAAGGATTCCTGGGTTAGCACAGTAAAGTATAGGGTCACTTAGAGGTCGAGTTGTACTTTCAGTTCTTTAAAATATATATATATACATCTTTATGTCTCTGTACATAATCTATACTGCAGCACAGCGGCAAAACATTTAGTTAAAAAACCCAGCAAGAATGCAGGCAAACACTCCATGGAGGCATGCAGGCTAGGATCAAGGCAGTAGCAGGGGATCCTGTATGGTTGCCATTGAGGTGAGTTCCAACCAGTGGGCCCACCCAGCCACCAGAGCACCACCTGGACATGTGCAAAGACGTACATGCACACATGGAAAAACACAAAGAGTTTTCAGAGAATGCAGTCACCATGTCTACAAGAAAAGATTTCACATGGTAATTGTAACAGGCAAGTGGACAAGCCCCCAGGACCTAGTAGGCTCATCTTAATAAGCCAACTAGAAGATGCCTCCTAAAGTTACAAATTGCAACTGGCAGGAACTAGGGGAGAAACAACCAAGCCTGGCTGGCCTCACCCCTCTCCTTATCTCCCTGAGAGTATTTCTTTCTTTCACTCATTCCCTGGTATCAACAGTTTCTCTGCTCATCAGAGAAGACCATTCCCAAATTCCCTGAACAAGTGAACTTTCTTGAATCCTTTGTAGATCCCAGGCCATTCATAATGAGCTTATCCCAATTAAACACTGTAGTTGCTCAAGATGCACAGAGGAGAACTGAACAAGACAACTCGGAACAAGAATCTTTGGCCAATAAGAAAATGTAAACCTCTAAGGAGACCTGATTGAGTCCAGGAAAAGCATTGGTGTAAAGAATTGGAGACTCTTTCTTGGTGGTGCTCATGTTTGTTCCGAAATAATTTAGTCTAGCCTGTATTGAGGTTTTGAGAGTTTTGTAGAATTCTAAACATTGTGAGTTCTCCTTCCAGATTTTAAGGACTACAGTTGAAATCTTGATGTTGGAGGATCATCATCTTTTGCTTCATCTTCATGATTTCTGCGATGCCACAAACTTCCTTTAGAGAAAAAACAAGTATACAAATAATGAGGTTAGCACATTGCCAGATACCCAAATGTGTGGACCCTAAAGAGGCCCAACAAGAGTCTGTTAGGAGACAGACTGGTTTGTTCCTATTGTACCAACTGGCTCTGAACCATCTAAAAATACTAGCTGAAACCATGTGTGGCAAACACAAATGGGATGCGTTCTCAGAACCTGATAATCCATGGAACTGCTATTGACCCCTTCAGAGTTTTCAGAAAGACTCTCAAACACCATGGGCTCCAACTGGCAGATTCTTAGGAAATCAACCCAGTTAGACCAAACCTGAGAAAACATAGCTTGATCCAAGAAATTCTCTCTTGGCATCTGTGCAGACTCTCATTTCCTCAAAAACAAACAAACAGCCACCCTTTCATGTCCATTATTGGTATATCTTTCAAGCTTTCAGGTTGTCTAGGCTCCAAATTTAGGAAAGACCACTGACATCAGAATTGGCATAACTGACAACTCTAGAACCTTCTTTTGAGCCCCACTGACATATCAATAACACTTAAGTCCAACTCTGAAGAAGGGGTGAAACCAAAATTCAAATGATAAAATATAGTAAACTTGCATTTCCAGGGATTTACAGATGAATAGGTTTAGATTGGTCACAGAAACTACTCTTCACCTTGTAGGTGCCCAGCACTGACACCCCCAAACCATATCAAACAATACTGCTTTCTGGAGCACAACCAAAAGCTTGTAGCTGTATTTGACTGTGAGAGCGATCTCAGTATGACTATTTTGCCATACTTTATTGACCAAGCACAGGAATGGGTCAAGGAGAAAAGTAACTGCCTGTTCCCATCTTTCTCTTCAGCTGTCTGTATCACAGAGACCACAGCATGGTTACTTCTCAGGTTGTCCCACTGCCAGTGTCAATATCACTTTTTAACTCACACTTTGTCTAAGAGGCTGCTTGGCATTGCCTAAGGTTGGCTCCCAGTCCGTCTCCTCCTCCATTACCACCATACCCGTGAATATTTCTAATGGGAGATTTAGGTCCCTGGGAGGTTCCCAAGCTTCTGGGAAAGTCTTCATGACCCCTATGCCTGTGGGGGGCACTTACCAATAAAACCCTGGACTCCTTGGCCTGATTTAGGCTTGTCTCCCTCTTCTACCTTCTTCTTCCCCAATGTGGGGAACTTAACTTTCAACTTGATGCTTCTGCTGTCAGTGTCTGAAGATTTTTCCTGGGAAACCACAGCAAGAGGAAGGTCAACATTAGTTGCCTAACATTCAGAAACAATTCCTAGAGACCTGGCAAGTTGCTGAACAAGGATGACTGCAGAAAGCAGACGGATTTGCTATCTATCCAGGCATTGGAAACTAGTCCCATCCCCTAAGAAGGCAAATGATCTTTACCAAGATCCTACTCTATGCCAGGTGCCTTGCTAAGTGCTTTAATAAATACTCTAAGTCCCCAAACAACCTTCAAGGTGGATATTTTCATCACTATTTTAGAAATGAGGAAGCAATGGCTCAGAGAGGTAAAATATTTTGCCTGAGGTCATTTGGATAGGGATTGGAAGGGTGAGCTTGCTAGGAGAACTGCGAGCTCATATGGCACCTCTGCATGAATTAGAAAAAGGCACCCCTTCTTCCATACATATGGTTTGGTGAGCTGCAACATACTTCTTGGCCAAATACCTTCATATATGGAAGAACCTGCCTCACAGGCCACCTGCTTCCTTGTCTGGAATGCAAAGAGTGTTCTCCACACATAGCTCTTAATTATGAATGTGGATTCTCTGCTGTACAGATCATCTTTAATTCCAGCCTAGCCTCCTAGTCCTCTCACTCCTGCTAAAGTGTACTTATTTTACTACTAGTTGTAATAAAGCATAATTCCCAGGTTAACTTTGTTGCCAGAAAGTTCAGCCAAACACATTCCAAGAAACTTTGGGATTTTCTTCTCAAGATATTTATACCTCCAATCCTCTCCATTAGAAGAAGAGTATAAACCTGTCTTCCTCTTTTTCCTGATCTCTCTAAAAATGACAGCATCCTCACAGCTATATTGTAGCCACTGCTGCCATGCTTGATTTTCTTTCAAGCCATACACCTGCTAAGGGAAGGCACTGAGAGAGCCTGCTATGCTCCCTGAGTGGGAGGGACAGGAAGTAGCAGAGAGAGAGGTGTTTTAACCACCATATAGCCTGGGCACCAACCACTTAGAACAAATGTTGGATGCACACAACTGGTATTAGTCATAATTGTATGTGCCAGATGAAATCTAATTCCTAGTAGCAGGTATTGGGCAGGGAGGGGGAATTATGACCAGAGAACAGCATAGAAAAAAACAATCTTGCTTATTCTTTCCCAATAACCCCCTGCCACAGAATAGTTCTTCTTTTTGGTTATTTACACAAGGTCATCTAGTTTTCAGTGTGCTTTCCACTATGTCCTGTATGCTTATGATGAGGAGATGGGTGGAGGAGGCTCCTTTAAGCTCAAGCTGAAAGCCACTACTTGGACGCCTTTTGCTACATCAGTCACCATGTCCTCCTGGTCCACACTGGAAAGGAGGGAACCAAGGAAGAATCCCTCTTCCTCATTATTTCCTAATCCCCAGTTAACACACCTCTGAAACAAGGATTGGATTCATCCAGTTGATCTCAGATAGCTTTTGAAACTCCTTATTCATGGTATCCAGGGTAGTTTGCAGTGTGGTTTCATCCTCAGCACTTCTCAGCTGGCAAAGACAGGAAAATGAGTGGGTGTCCAACTCCTAACACCCTGTATTCATAAACTCTGGCTGTCTCCCACACTCCCAGTCCCTGCTAGTGGCCATGAGACCACAGGGTATTTCTTTGGGTAGCACTTGTATATCCTTTGGTCATGGGGTCAATAGAAAGTGTAGCTAGCTCTTTACTTTCTCAATAGGGAGATCCAGGAAACAACCATATTGTGGTGATTTCCTTGGGTCTGGGCTTGCTCACAGTCTGGCAAGCAGAGAGGTCCTTTGATCAGTACCAATGAACATTTGAATTATACTCCTACAGCTTAGGATCCAGAACAAAGGTCTTATCCCTGACCCTCAAATCCCTGGAGACATCAAAGTGTCCCCCTAAATAACAGCTACCAATTTCTAACACATGCTGTATGTCAGGCATTATGCCTACATGATATTCTATCTTTCCAATAACTTTATAATACCTTACAAGGTACTATTCTTATTTTATAGGCAAGAAAGCAGACTCAAAGAAGTTTGGTGATCAAGATCACATAGCTAGACAGAAACTCAGATATGTTTAACTCTGTAGCCCACCCTATACACCACACTTCCAGAAAGGATATGTGGGGTGGTCAGATGCTGAGGGGAATCTTTATTACACAGTCACCGCAATTTAAAGGCTACTTTGTGAAGCAAGGAGAAGGCTAGAGAGAGACTGGCTCAAATTTTCCCTTTCTGGCGGAGAAGGTCTGCCTCCCCAAGCTGTGCTTTAGCCCCCAGCTAGTCACTGTTCGTAATTAAGAAATGAGATCCAGATGGCTTTTCCCATAGGTTCAGCAAACAAAGCTTAAGCATTCCCTAACAACCCACAGAACCCACTGGATGAACACTTTAGAGTCTATGGAGAGTTAAAACAAATTCTTCTGGGACCATCTCCAATTTAGAAGAACCAAGTCATAGACTAGCAACATAGTTGAAATAATTTCCCTTAGTGAGCTCGGAGAATAGATGCATGTTACTATCATCAGCCCGGACATGCTTTCCAGCCCACCTAACTTGGCCTCACCTCTCCTCCCTGTCATATACTTTACTTTCAATCTGGCATTTATGTGGGTTCTAGCTGTGCATGGGCCACTTGATCCTCCAGCCACAAACAGAGCCTTGCCCACTGTCACAAATGAGGGGCAGGTGAATAGGTGGGGGATGGGGTTGGAGATTATGGTCCATCAGGATGGGATATGAGAGAGAAACAAGTCAGTGATAACAAATAATCTTTTGTGTTTGCTTTACAAGTAATGATTTAGGACAGTACAGAGTAGCCCAGATGCATGGGACATGTGTATGCAGATGGCAGTGGGATGGGGGATAGGAGGTGTCAGGTAGAAATGGCTATCACTTCAAGGTAAGGGAGAAGGGGCAGGGAGTCCATAGGGGCATACTTACCAGCAATGCTCAAAAGGGGTTTGGTAGTCAACCCAAAGCCACAGAGAAGAAATAGGGATTTGGGACCTTGGAAAATGATTTCTAATCTTAACAGGAGAATAATAAAATGGCTTCCTAATGACTTCCTATTTAGCATCCAGAGACTCAGGCTCAAAATATTGTAGGTTGGTGGGACTGAATCTCATGCTCTATTTTCCTATCCGTCTGGCTGTATTGGAGACATTGTCCAGGAATTTTCTCTGAGGTAAATGTGCAAAGTGACTCAGAGGACTTTGTTGCTTATTTCTTAGTTCCTATTCTAACACATCACTGGCCATACATAGCATAAGTGAGGTTGCCAAATAAAGAAAGTGGGAGTTACTGGGTGGGATTTACTTCATCATAAGTCTACATCACTCTGCCAACACTGAGCTCCTTACTGCCCTCTTTCTTCAAGGGGAAGAATAACAACACCAAAATGAAATAAGCTTTATTTCCATGCCACCTCTGACATAGTCTTTCTGGAGATATGTGGACATTCTTAGCTGCTGCCTGTCCCCTGGTCTCATTTAGATGTGTGTAATGTGTGTGTGGTCATTATCAGGCCTTTAACCTGTGTTAAGTGTGGTATATTCTCAATTTGGGTTATTGGCTGGCACAAACCAATTTTCATGCCATGAGCTTCAAGAAAGCCTGAGTGGCAATGAGAGGCCAAGCTCTCATATTTCCTGCTGCTCAGACTGGAAAGGCCATTGAGCTCTGCCTATGTATAGAATGCACTTCTGTTGCTGTTGCTTAAGGCTGAAAGATTCTAGCTTGGGCTCAGATGCTAGGACAGCCTGGCCTGATTGCCTTAGCCACACTGCCACCTGTGCAGTGTGCCAATTAGATGTGCAAATGGAAAAGGGGAAGTGGATGCACTTCTTTCAATATCAACTCAGAAGCCTCTCTTCAAATAAACCTTAATTAGATAAGAAGCAAGAACAGCACCTGCCTCAGGGCTTTAGCAGCCAACCCAAAAATGGGGTGGTCACGATCAGTTGACTCATCAGAGCACACTCGTGAGCACACTCAAAGCCTATGGGCTTTGCATTATAAGAAACATTCAACTATTCTTATAGCTCAAAAACTGAGTGTCAGTCCATTTTTCCTAACACTAATAAAAATGTACCATCTATCAGGCTGGTACTAGGTTCCAGGCTAGCTATGTACTTAATATACAACAGTTAATTTAATTTTCACAACCTGGAGAGGTAGAGATTACAATTACTATTTTATAGGTAGGGAAACTGAGACCCAGAGATGTGATGTTACTTCACACAGCTAGTGTTATGTATTCAACTGTGTCTCCCTCCCCGCAAGAAAGATGTGTTGAAATCCTAGCCCCCAGTACCTCAGAATATGACCTTATTTGGAAATAGGGTCATTGCAGTGAGGTCACACTGGAGTGGGGTAGGCCCTGATCCAGTGTGACTGGTGTCCTTATAAGAAGATGGTCATGTGAAGACAGAGACACAGGGAAAATACCATATAAAGATGAAGGATTGTAATGCATCTACAAGCCAAGGAACATCAAAGATTGCCAGCCAGTCACCAGAAGGTAGGAAAGGGCAAGGAAGGATTTGCCTACAGTTTTCAGAGGGAATATGGCCCTGCTGACACCTTGATTGTCTCCAAAACTATTAGACAATAAATTTCTGTTGTTTTAAGTTACCCAGGTTTCAGTACTTTGGTACATCAGCCTTAGGAAACTAATACAGTTAGTAAGTGGCAGATTTTGGATTTGAACCTTGAATTTCCCACATGGTGACAAATGTATTTGGAAACTTGGAAGATTTAAAGCAACTCAAAAGAGCTCACCCTTTTCTACTGAAGCTGTGTTATGTATGATGAGAACACCCTACTTTTGATTGGCTTGGTCTGGACCCAGGAGACGTGTCAGAGAAGGAGAGACTTTTTTTTTTCAAGGATATGGTAGTCCCTATCGTTTAGCATAACCTGTGAACTGATACAATCAATGACAATCCTGGGTGAGGATGACACATCAGGGACTTCCAGGGTAAGCATCTGGCCAAAATGTTCCTACATTTCTTCCAATACTCTGGAACCAAGCATAGAACATGACCATCTTCAGATGGGATACTTTGCCCTCCCTTATTCCAACCCCCTCCACTCACCAAGTTTTCATCCAGGAAAGCTTTGGTGTCATTGTAGAGCCCTTTAAGACTAAATGTAACATCTACTGCATCGTTTCTGCTTAGAGTCTGAGAGGAAGAGAAAGGAAAAGAACGGAAGGGAAAGGACAAAGACAGGGGAGTTGGTTAGTAAGCATGCAGCTGGCTTCTCTGTAGGAAAGTAGGAGAAGGCTAGCTAGTAGGATGTGGCTGTAGGTGAAAAAGTAATTTTCAAAATATAGTACAACTAGTATAGCATGGGCATCAACCAATCAGAACTGACAGAACCAGAGGTGTCAACCACTGGTACAGCTTTATTGGTATGTCCTACGAAGTGGTGCAGCACACCTTGGCATTTGGCACCATTGATCAAGTGCTGTGGATATAGTAAATAGGAAGTATGTAAACCAGAGAGTAAATCTGATGCTACTTGTTGCTGATATACTACAATCACCTTCCCCATGGTAGGTGCGGTTGTTTCCAACCATTCCTTTTTGAAACTCCAGGCTTATTCTCTTCACAGGATATGCAAAAGCTAGCTATTTATTACTTTATACGCATAGTATAAAATGTGGTACTAAAACATTCTGCTGTCTGAAAAGTCCACTTTTGTGTTTCTACAAAAAAATACAGAAGCCTATCAAAAGGAGATTAACTTAGAATATTTCAAGTTCAGGTTTATTTTACTTTTGGAATTGAAAAATAAATGCATCACTTCCTGTAGATTATAAAAATGCAAAATAACATAATTATTTTAAAATTTTAAATTAAGCTGCCTGAATATAAATTTACTTCTGATATAAATATGTACTGAAATATTACATAATCTGTATTACTTTTGACAATTAAATTTTTGTTAATTAATGTTTTCCACCAATTGTTTTAATTTTTCAAATATATAGGCACCTGAAGATTCACTTGAAATTCTATCAACTAATGATAATTTATAGCATTCTTTAAATCAGAAGAGAAGGGTGGTAGATTTCCCAATTCATTCATTATAGCTTCATGAGTGTGAAAAATATTCAGCTTAATAGTAGCATCACTTAAGGGTCCAAATTTATTGTATGCAAGTGATTCTTTGACTTCTTGAGTGTAAAGAAGTGGTGGTAAATTAAAATAAGCATAAGAAAAATCTCTACCAAGAATTTACATTATGTCTAAGAAAACAGATACACTCAAAAACAAATTATAAAACCTACTTTAAATTTTAATGTGGCCAAATTACTGAAATGTAAAACCAAAACAAAACAAAAAACCTAAATTTACTGATCATGTCTTTTTAAAATGAAAGATGTAGTATAAAGTAAAAATCAGAATAATTGGAGAATTCTCTAGTAGCTTAAATCAAATAAACTTTTCAAACAAATCACTTGCTCATTAGGAAAAAAATAAATAAAAGAAACTCCAGGCTTTGAGTTCCAGGCCTCCACCAACTAAGATATGGCCTAAAATAAATAGGTAATCCACATTTCAAGAGGCCCTGATCCTATATATGGCCCTTTTATATTGTCTAGCATTAAAGTTACTTTTTAAAAGAATCACTTAAATCTCCCAGTAATGGGTAAAGTCGTGGGATGGTACATTTAACACCAAGTATCCTAATCTGGACCTTACCTTCAAGAGGGAAACCAAGGGCAGCCTGGAGCTCAGGTTTCAACGACAGGCATTGCCTTAACAGGTTATACAGGGATCCACCAGAGATGAGGAAGTGCCAATGCCAAGTTTCTCTCTATCTATTGGCTATTTCTTCCCTGAGGCCAGTGTGGTTGATAGCTATCAGGAAGAGGGCTAGTTCTCAGGCTGATGAAATCTGCTATGGGATTCCTCTCCCTCCCCGCCCAGCCATTCTGGACCTGTAACAAGCCAAGGAATACCTGCCCTCCCTTCCACTCTATAGACCAGTTTCCTGCCATATCATTTGCCCAGTTTCTCCACCCAGCCTCTGGCTCACTTTCCTTCACTTTCACCTTCTTACCTATTTGGTTTGACTCCTTTTCTTCATCTGCCCCTTCCTTTCTTACCTCATTGGGAATGCAGGAAGCTGCACCTGCCTCATTGCCACTGTCTTGGCTGTAAAATATGTCATTCAGGATGTTAGTACTGGCATTCACAGAATCCATGAGGACAGACACATGCTGGTGGACCTTGCTCAGGTCAGTAAGTCTGTAATAAAGCAAAAACAGATAAATGGGTCTGGAAATTCTAAAAACAAACTTCTGACGTGGGGTGCTGGTGAGAGGTGAGCTGAGGATAGAAATGAGAGCCCTGGGTATTCGAGTTGGGTAGGCAACTATGCCAGAAAATGTTTCTGTTCTTCTCTAGGTATTTGTCTTTTTTGATCCTTGTCTCACCTGAATTAGGTGCTGGATGCTTTGGGCGAGTGGGAGACCAGGCTAGAGAAGGGTAGCTGACTCCAAGAACTCTGGGGCCCTCCTGATATTTAAGGGCAAGGATAAGTATTCTTAGTCTTATTGGGCCTGAGGTAGCAGGAGATCAAAGCTCATCTCTGGGGCTAAAGGGAGAGGTTCAAGCTGGCTTATTGCTAAGCCAAAGACTATTTTCTGCCTAGATTGTCAGGGTCCTTTTCAATCTTCAGGGCTCTGGAAAAGACTCCTTTCTTAGGCCAGGCTCTCTAGTAGCCAACACAGACAAGTGTCCCTATCTGTTCTTGGGATTCCCAGCCCTGTATTTGGGTCAGTCTACTTACTTGCTGATGAGGTTTTCTGCAAGCTGAACTAAGTGCTGCATCTGGGCATACTCTTCATCAGAGAGGCTATCCTGAGATTCCTGGGAGTCCAGTTGGGGTTGAGAGGCAGCTTGAATTTCACTATGTTTGTACTCCCACATTTTCATTGAGTTCTCAAAGTCCTGGAAATGAAGATGGTGGCATATCCTGGTGATTGCTATAGCTAAGAGGGTACATGGCAGATCTGGTTGTGAGTCTTATATTTGTGGGTATGGTGGGTAAAGGAGAAAGATGACCCCATCCATTCTGCTATACACTCATCTACACACATCCACATCTATCCTTCATTTTACTTCATTTTACTTTTTCCTACTAGGCACTATTAAATTTTGTTGTTGTTGTTGTTACTGTGCTGCATCTTGAGACAACATGCTTCAGTCAGATAGATGTTAACCTTCCAGAAGCTCTTATATGAGGGCATCACAATCATAAGACAGTGGAACACCTTTCATGCTCCCTTCTTTGCCAAATCTAGGCCCCACATGTTGTGACGGATTTTAGAGCCAGACATATCTAGTTTAATTTTGAATTATGCTTCATCATTTACTGGTTATGTGACCTTCAGCACATATTACTTAACATTTCTGGTTTTCATTTTCATCACCTGTAAAATGGAAATAAGAGTATCTACCTCATAGGATTGTTGGGAGTACCTGAGAGACTACATGTGACTAGCACAAAATAGGCAGTTTGTAAACTAGACATCCCCTCCCCTCTCTATTACTGTTTCTATGGGCTGTTCACAGGTTAGAGTGGAAGAAAGCCTCTAAGTACTGAATATCTGATCATTAATGTCTTCTTTCTAGCTTTAGATGCTTTGACTTAAATGGGTGACGTTTGTGAATGCAGCATTTTGAAACTTAGAGGAACCTAAAGACCATATTCAATGAAGAATCTCTTGTTGAAGATTTCTTTAGCACTTTAACTTTAGCACTCTGTGCAGTAGAGGGAGCAGAATAACTGTCCAAAACCAAAGGAGGGAGCTCCTTGTCTCACTCTGTTCTTTTGGATAGTGGTTTGCAAATGTCAGTATATAGCAGAATGTCTCAGAGAGCTTGTTTAAAAATGCAGTTCCCAGGAACTACCCACCCCCATTCTGATTCAGTGGGTTTGGTGTGGGACCCAGGAATGTGCATTTCTAATAAGCACCCAAGGTGACTCTGATATAATTGGCATGCAGACCTCCCTTTGAGGAATTCTGCTTGATGGAAGTATTCAATACTCAAGTGATAGCTGTAGATGAGACAATGTAGGAGAAAGATGAGACTTTCTTTCTTACCCGATCTCTTGTCAACATTTGGGCGGCATTCTTGTATCTGATCTTGATAAGTCCTGGCCTCTGAACCCAGGCCTCCCCATCCACCTGAACTGGGATACCTTCTTCACCATCAATAGTTATCATCACCTCACGGCACTGCCAGAGAAGATGAGGGAGAATGGGGGAGAAAAATGAGGTAACCGCTACAGACCAATCTGATAATCCCACAGTAATGGCCTTAATGTGTATCTGAAGCAGGACTGGCAAGGATGTGAATCAGATTATCTCAGGGAAAAACATCTGTTTCCTATGGGCTTTTTGCTCCTTTTGGTCCCCACAAACTCTGTTTCCAATCTTAGCCAGCACCTTCCCACCCACCAAATAATTTCCCTCTACCCTGGCACTCTTACACCTAGTTAATTCGTGGGAGTACTCCACATTCTAAGTTGTAGCCACAAAGCCCAGCCTTTTTCTGATGCCTACCCAGCCCCTGCCTACCTGGGCAATACGATGATGATGCAGGTTAATGATACGGGACATTGCCATTTGTACGGAGCCAAAGATAGCCACTACCTCCAGCTTCCCATCATCTATTGCAGGAGCCTCATATTCCTGAGGAGGAAAAACTGTGTCATTCCACCCTTGAGAGACCCCTTACCTATCACAAGCACATATGCTTTTAAGGATCCTGGTGAGAATTTTTCTAGCTCATGAAGAGTAGAAAAACTACATATTAAAAGGGGAGAGATGAGGTCAGGAAGCCAATCTGGGAAAAGGGCACTAAGATCATAATTTTTAGCCCCTTTTGAGATCACAACTCTTAGCTGGTTCCTCGATGTCCAATCTAGCATCATAAATCCCCAAGGCGAGTCCCACTGTCCTGATAACCTTGGGTGAGCTCAGAGAAAAGGGGCCATGGCAAATTTCCCAGGAGGTTTTATTGACAGAACTCCTTGGAAAAGAGAGAAATCTTTCAAAGATCTTTCAGGCAGGCCTAGGAGTAGAAAATTTGAAGTCTGGGCAAAATTAAGAATTGGTTTGATCCTGAGGTCTTTGGTTGATTCTGGAATGGTAATTGCCTTTTACAAAGGCCCTGATCATATATCTGGGCTAATAAATGTTCCCAGTCTACCTCCTATTTCCTCAGTATCTACTTCCTACACCAGTCAGTGCAGCTACCCTTTATGAGAGACCTTAGAGAGGTTAAGCCTTTTCCTTCCCTGATCCTTGTTCCATACTCACTGTGGTTGCTGTGCTGCTGCCCCAAAAGTTGACACCCCCAGCATAGCTGGTAATGTTGAGCACTACGATGCCTTGCAGGTTTGGCAAGGAGATGGCTTCTCCATCACACTGAAAGAAAAGAGTAGTTCTCATTGGTTGGCCCTTCAGATACCAGTATGAAGGGACATTTACAGATATGGGGGGAGGGCTCTGTTTTCTCTTCATGCTATCATTTTCTAATCCATAAAATGGAAATCTATCCTCATGCCTTCCTCCCTTGAGTTGCGAGGGAGGATCAGAGTTAAAGCTTGGGAAGAACAAAAGATATAGTGGAAAGTTGGTTCCCAAAGTAATGAGATTTCCTTTCTCCATGTCCAGGAAGTATTGCCCTCTTTTTGCACTCACCTCCAGGTGTATTCGTTCTTCTAGTTTCCTATAAGAGCGCTGCAAAAGTTCCTTGCTTCCCAGAAGGCCATACCACATCTTGTTCTTTAGGCGGCTACTATGGAGAGATAAAGGTAGAGAAAGATAGTCAGAGGTTGAATAATATAAAGATAAATGAATGAACAAAAGCAAGAGGAGACACCATCTTATTCTTCAAGTGCCTTCCTTTTTAAAAAAGTTTTTAAAAATTGAAGTATAATTAACATACAGTGTTATATTAGTTTCAGGTGTACAATATAGTGATTCAACAATTCTATACATTACTCAGGTCTCATCTTCAATCCCCATCACCTATTACATCCATCCTGACCCCCCAACCTCCCCTTTGGTAGCCATCAGTATGTTCTCTATACCTAAGAATCTGTTTTTTTGGTTTGTCTCTTTTTTCTTTGTTCATTTGTTTTCTTAAATTTCTTAAATTCCACGTATGAGTGAAATAATATGGTATTTGTCTTTCTCTGACTTATTTCACTTCGTATTATACTCTCTAGATCCATCCATGTTATTGCAAATGTCAAGATTTCATTCTTTTTTATAGCTAATATTCCATTACACACACATACACACACACACACACACACACACACACACACACACACCCCATACACATCTTCTCTATCCATTCGTCTATGGATGGACACTTGGGTTGCTTCCATATTTTGGCTGTTGTAAATAATGCTGTAATAAACATAGGAGTGCATATATCTTTTTGGATTAGTGTTTTCATTTTCTTTGGGTAAATATACAATAGTGGACTTAATGGATCATATGGTAATTCTATTTAATTTTTTGAGGTACCTCCAAACTGTTTTCCAAGTGGTTGAACCAGTTTGCATTCCACCAAAAGTGAAAGAGCGTTCCTTTCTTTCCACTTCCTTGCCAACACCTGTTTCTTGTGTAGTTCATTTTAGCCATTCTGATAGGTATGAGGTGGTGATGATGTTTTGATTTGCATTTCCCTGATGATTAATAATATTGAACGTCTTTTCATGTGTCTGTTGGACATCTGGATGTGTTCTTTGCAGAAATGTCTATTCACATCTTCTGCCCATTTTAACTGGATTATTTGTTTTTCTTGTGTTGAGCTGCATAAATTATTTATATATTTTGGATACTGACCCCTTATTGGGTATATCATTGGCAAATATCTTCTCCCATTGAGTAGGTTGTCTTTTTTGTTTTGTTGATTTTTTCCCTTGCTGTGCAAAAGCTTTTATTTTGATGTAGTCCCAATAGTTTATTTTTCCTTTTGTTTTCCTTGCCAGAGGAGACATATCTATAAAGATGTTGCTATAGACTATGTCAGAGAAATTATTGTCCTGTGCTCTCTTTTAGGATTTTTATGGTTTCAAGTCTCACATTTAGGTCTTTAATCCATTTTTAGTTTATTGTTTTGTATGCTGTAAGAAAACGGTCCAGTTTCATTCATTTGCATGTAGTTGTACAGTTTTCCCAGAATAATTTGTTGAAGAGAATTTTTCCTATTGCATATTCACACCTCCTTGGTTGTAGATTAATTGACCATATAATTGTGGGTTTATTTCTGGGCTCTCTATTCTGTTCCATTGATCTATGTGTCTATATTTGTGCCAGAACCATCTTCAAGTGCCTTCTCAACGTTTATTTTTGGGACAGAGAGAGACAGAGCATGAACGGGTGAGGGGCAGAGAGAGAGGGAGACACAGAATCTGAAACAGGCTCCAGGCTCTGAGCTGTCAGCACAGAGCCCGATGCGGGGCTGGAACTCACGGACCGCGAGATCGTGACCTGGCTGAAGTCGGACGCTTAACCGACTGCGCCACCCAGGCGCCCCTTCAAGTGCCTTCTTATAGAGAGGAGTCATGTCAAATGGTAACTGAACACAAGAGGGGATGCTAGGATAATATAAAGGGTATCCCTATGCAAACACCTGCTGAAACGGGTTCTTGGGCACCCTGGAAGCCCCAGCATCCCCCCAATTTGCTGATTTTCCTTGATGTTGATATTAGCTCAGACTTGGAAGAGATAGGCTATATTCAGAAAGCAATACTCATAAAAAGCCATGAGCGTAACTGGTTTATACACACCAGCTAGCCTGGAAAGTGCCATTCCAGGAGCATAAAATTTCAGCTGCTTGGGATCAATTTCATTATAAACATGTGACTCTTATACTGCCATATATTTGAAGCGTAACCTTTCTGGGAAAATGGAGGGATTTCCAAGACCTGTATATCAAGCCCTTAATTCAGTGCTATAGAATAGGGCTAAGCTTACTAGGCAGATTATAAAGGAGGAGCCAGTGGAGAGAATGTGGGACAGCCAAAGGATATTGGGAGACTTGGGGAGGAGGTGGGAAAGACAGGGTTCTACTGACTATAGGATATCTGATAAAAACGGGCAGGGGACTTACAATCACTATAAATGTTGGATAGAGTTTACTATAAACTTTTCTTTTTATTTTTTTTAATTTTAGAGAGAGAAAGAGAGCATGAGTGAGGGAGAGGGGCAGAGGAGACACACACACACACACACACACACACACACAGAGAGAGAGAGAGAGAGAGAGAGAGAGAATCTTAAACAGGTTCCATGCTCAGTGCAGAGCCTGACATGGGGCTTGATCCCATGACCCTGGGATCATGACCTGAGCTGAAATCAAGAGTTGGACACTCAATTGACTGAGCCACTCAGGTGCCCTACTATGAGCTTTTAAAGTAGAGCCACGATGAGTCACTACAAAGCATGAGTCTTGAAATGCAAGAAAGCTAGCACAAAATTACTTGGGCTCTCTTTGAAACCATAAGTTCTCTGGGCAATCTAGTTTTCTCATTTATAAAAATCGGAGTTCAGTCATATGGAAATTCAAAATACCTAGAACAACCAAAACAATTCTGAAGAAGAACAAAGTTGGAGGACTTTCATCTCCCAATTCCAAAACTTATTATAAAGCTACAGTTATAAAGATCGTGTGAAGCTAGACATATAGAATATTGGAACAGAAGTGAGAGTTTAGGGGAAAAATACCTTACATTTATGATCAATTTATTTTTGACAAATGTGCTAACGCAATTCCTTGGGGGAAAGGATAGCTTCAAAACTGGTGATATGGTAATTGGATATTCATGTGCAAAAAGATGAACCTAGACCCTTACCTCACACCATACACAAAAACTAACTGAAATAAGATCATAGACTTAAATGTAAGAGCAAAAACAACACAAATTTTGGGAAAAACTTAGGAGCAAATTTTTGATACTTTAGGTTAGGCAAAACTTTTTTAGATGTGGCATCAAAAGCATGGTCCATAAAAGAAAAAACTTGATCAGTTGGAACTCATCAAATTTTAAACGTTTGTATTTCAAACGATACTACTGAGAAAATTAAAAGATAAACAACAAAAAAAGACAAGCAACAGAATTAAATCTTGCCATTTGCAACCACATGGATGGACTCAGAGGGTATTATGCTAAGTGAAATAAGTCAGACGGAGAAAGACAAATACTGTATAATTTCACTTGTATGTGGAATATAAAAACAAAATAGGGGTGCTTGGGTGGCTCATTGGTTAAGTTTCTGACTTCAGCTTGGGTAATGATCTCATGGTTTGTAGGTTCAAGCCCCACATCAGGTTCTGCACTGACAGCTCAGAGCCTGGAGTCTGCTTCAGATTCTGTGTCTCCTTCTCTCTCTGCCTCTTCCTGGCTTTTGCTTTCTCTCTCTCTCTCTCTCTCTCTCTCTCTCTCAAAAATAAATAAATAAATAAATAAATAAATAAATAAATAAATAAATATTTAAAAAATAAAAACAAAACAAAGCCAAAAAAGATTCACAAATACAGAACATAAACTGGTGGTTTACAGAGGCAGATGTGGGTGGGAAGATGAGCAAAACAGATAAAGGGGATTAAGAGGTACAAACTTCTAATTATAAAACAAATAAGTCACAGAGATGAAGTGTACAACATAGGCAATAGAGTCAGTAATATTTTAATAACATTGTGTAGTGACAAATGGTAACTACATTTATCCTGGTGAGCATTGAGCAAATTATAGAATTGTTGAATCAATATGTTGTACACCTGAAACTAATATAACATTGCATGTCAATTATATTTCAATAATTAAAAAAGAAATATATAAAGTAGAAAGCAAAATTACCCTGCAACTGAATCTCTATGAAATAATCACTGGTAACATTGTCTTATAATTATAAATCTTTTCCTATATACATCTATGCATACCTATTTAAAAATGTTTACTATAAAATGAGTCATAAAAAAGACAAGCAACTGGAAAACACTATTTGCAAAGCACGTATCTGATAAAGTGCTTGTTCCTCAGCCCATGTCTGCTCTGAGAAAGAGGTTCTGGTGGCAGATGGCAGGGGTGGTGGGAGGAGGCATGCTTTTTTTTTACTTGAGGTTTCAATTTACAAAAACTCTGAAGCTGCATTTAGGTATGTCTGTAGTACAAAAGTACCAAAAGGTGACAAGTAAGCTAACACCAGATAAGGTAAAATCAGTGGGTCCAGGGGGACCAGATTAGGGACACCAAGAACTAGTAGGGAAATCTTTGATAATTTGCAGCCTTGCCAAGCAAAAACAGACTTAAGCCATTCCTAGGACCTGGTGAAGCTCTCACATACAGAACAAAGGTAGGAAATTTGCTGAATAGTCAATGTAATCTGCTTTCAATAATAGTAACACCATGAGCTGTGTTACACAGCAATCTATAGGTCTAAACTCTGTAGGCAGCTCCAAGTTCAGGATACCAGTGCAGAGTCATCACAAACCAGGTCAACATTTGGGGCAAGCCATCACACTAGGCCAACGTTGGGACCAATGTGTTTTACTTCCAAAGAACCTCTTTCTTTCTCTTTCTTGTCTGGAAGTTAGGGGATGTAGGAGGATATGTGTATATTATGATTGTGTGTTTGGATATAGGGAGGGGAGTTTCTTTTCCTTACTTGTATTGTTCTGGGTGTTCATCTCTTCTGGTGTTGAATTCCAGAGAAATTTTAGCATCCAGTCCAATTCCAAAATAGTTGTTCATGACACACCTTTCTTTGAAGCGTCTTAAATTCACCAAAGGGAAGAAGAGGACAGACATTGGTGCAGGAAAGAAGTGCCATTATCATTAGGCTGGAGGCTTCATCTATATAACTGAAAACCACTGAGGGAGGCCTCCCTTACATTGGGCACAAGACTTTATGCTCTTGACAGGCATATACAAATACCCTATTATGTTAACAATTAGCTTGTTAGCTTTAAGAGAGGGAACCCAGAAGTTGGGAGGATTCAGTGGGATTGAAACTCATAATAAAGAAATCATCCTTGGAGGCCCTTAGATATGAGTGGCCAATATTTTATTCACATATAATAAAGGGAAATAGTCATTGACTTATTCCCATAAAGAATAAGTATCTCAGATAAAAATGTATGATGAAAGTAAAGTCTGTACTACCGTTTTCAGAGATGTCTGAACTCCTTTGTACCACTTTCACATCAAAGGTCAAAGTGACCACACATTTGAGGGAAAAGACTGATGAAAGAGGGTAGATATATATACAACCAAAGCCAACCAGTTTCTTGATTCTTCTGCAACCACCTTGGGTGTCAACATCAAAACCAGTAATGTGCTAAAGCCAGTTAGTACCAGCTCATATAAGCTGATTGTGCCTATTATGTCCCAACTCTGCATTCAATGGAATTATATCAGTAGCTTGAAATAGGCCATGGTGGGAGGGTTTGCACCAGGAATAAATCAGGATTTCCCCCCCAGAGAGCTAGTTGTTAAACATTTGGCAGCATACCACTGATCAAAGCTCATAAGGTAGGTCCATGAGACCTCAGACATGAGCATAAGCCAATAATGAAATAGAGGGGAGTGGGGGTTGGAGATAGGAACAAATGAGAAGCTGCAGTTAACTTAAATAACTGCCAACTGTGTCCTTCTTTTGAGCAACTGAAAATGAATACAGTTTAGTTACTCATAGATACATTTTTATTTGATACTAAACTGACCCCACATCTCTCACATGAGATTTGCCTCCCTCAGCTGCAGTCCATAGATTGGAGTTTCTCCAAGTGATGTCCAAACTGTTCTTAGTGAAACTCAAAATGAGTAAATGTGGTGGAACTAGGCTCCTGGGAATATTTTAAAGAGGTAGGGCTAGTAATACAGATGTTTTTAGATTTCCTATCTAGCCCCCTAAATGATCACTTATTTTTTAGTGTCTCCAATTATTTATTGTTAAAGGCAACAATGGAAAAACAGGTCCTTTGCAATAACAACAGCTAATATTTATCAAGTATTTACAATAAGAATAACAATAATTATGTTAACACATATAGTACTTAACTGTGGATGCTAAGCACTGTTCAATGCAAGTACTATGTGTATATAAACTGAATAAACACAAGAAGCCTATGTGGCTAGTTCTACAATTATCTTCATCTTATACATGAGAAAATTTAGGTTCAGATTGGTTGAATTACTTGTGTAAGGTCACACAACTAGTAAGTAGAGTCAGGATTTGACTCAATATCCTTAGGCTACTCTTAACCAGAGAAAGGAAAAGTCATAAAATGGTGGTAGGGCTAAATACTTACATAGTTTCAGGTGTGAAATATAAGTGCTCCAAATTGAGGTTGTCTAGGTCTTCACTTTTGAGAGAAGATATAGAAGACAAAGTGCCATGATGGGAACCTAGACACAAAAGATGTCACCTTGGTGTCAGATACAAACAAGGAAGCCCTTCCCCCCACTTGCATTTCACCCTATTTTCTCTGTGGAACCATGGTCAAACTCAATGACTTTCTCTTAGATTATAATCAAGGTTCTCATTCCAAAGAGGGATCATCTTAGATGAACAGGGACTTCCTCTGAGAGAACAGTAAGGTTGGGTTGCTTGCTTCAAATCTTGGGTTTCATCAGGCCAGCCTTTTCAAAGTACTTAAAGAGGTCATTACTTCTGGACATTGGCATGGGATCTTATACTGTGAAGTTTCTAGGACATAGGGAGAGATATCTACCACAGAGTAGGATTATGGCTAAAGAAAGATGCATGAAAACACATCTTAATTCCATGGGAACTAGAAAACAGTGATAAAGGATAGAATAAGAGAAGGAGAGAAAGATCCTTACGGTGTCTTGGGCTCATCAGGCTAATGTCTTTTAAGTCATCTTCTAGGAAGAAAGTTGAAGTAAAGTTCTTAACCGATATTGTCTGACGGCTTTGCTCATCAAGAACTACAGAGAAAAAGTGGAAGGAAAAAAGGAAGGAAGGAGAGAGGGAGGAAGCAAGGTAGGAAGGAAAGATGAGAGGGAGGGAGGGAGAGATCAAGGTAGGAAGGGAGGGAGAGAGCAAGGTAGGAAAGGAGGGAGAGAGAAAAGGAGAGAACGAGGGAGGGAGAGAAGGAGAGAAGGAGGGAAGGAAGGAGGAAGAAATAAAGGAAGGAGGATTGGTCACATTTGTTGAACTTTTCTTAAGCATTTCTTTCGTTTAGTTAATGCCAGTAGAGACCCCCATCTGACCATCTCCTCTCCTCCATAATGCTGTTTGTAGTCTTAGCTTTCTTACAGTGTTGCCCCCATGTCTCTTCATATCCATACTTGAGCTTTCTCTATTTTACTGGTTACTCTTTTTCTGCCACTCAGTAAATGTGGTGTGAGTAGAAGCTCAGAGCCAGGGGCAGAGGGAGAAAGGTGGAAAACCCTCTGCTCTTCTACCTCCATTATCATCTTTGTTAATACATTTACTCACAGGACTGTTTTCCAGACTTGAGCCTCTAGGACCATGCCATTCTTTCATCCAAATGTTTCACCCATTACAAGAATATTTGAGAAGCCTCCTTCCTTTCACCAGCGTATATGTTGTATGGCTCAGATGCTCAGCCTGTGCCAAACCTCATAGGTTCAATCCCTATTCTACTAGATGTGCCTTTCTCTGTCCCATGGCCACAAGCTGCACCTCTAAATCTGACTTATATGTTCATGGAGGAGACTGAGAGTTAGTTGTGATAAGATTATGGGTACATCCCCACTTGGAAACTTAACTACAGAAATAGAGGCAAACAAGCTGTTTACTTCATTCCCAGTGCATAATGGAGATTTTCCTTCTTTTTTGGAAACTTGCTGAGGCTGTAACTAAAGGAACCAAGGCAGGAGAAAGTGCCATGGCTAAAAGTCAGAGGCCATCCAAGGGACTTCATTGCTATGTGGACTTCTCAACTCCACCAGTTCAAGAACACATGGTCTTATACCATTTTCTGATATGTTTTTCAAGGAAGCATTGTGGGTAGAAGTGGGAGCCAAAATGTTAAATTAAGAAGTTGGAGGAGTTTCAAGAGTTTTCATACTGAGTTGGAAGCTTACAGATGTCATGAGTTGTGGGAAATGGCAGTCAATGCCAGAGATCCCAGGACCACTCTCAGGGCCCTTGTGCCTGATTAATACTATATAAGACATGCAGAGATGAACACTATTTTCTTTTTAAAATAGTCACAGGCTTATGGATTGGAAGGAAACAGGAATAGGTGGAAAAAAATTCCATGGCTGGTGGTGGAAGCTGACAGAGCTTTGAGCCAGACCTCTTGGGAGCTGTAATTGTTTAGGATGAGTGTTAGTTCCAAAAATAAATGAGTTGCAAGGATTGAGTGTCTGGGAGGTAGGAGGAGCCAAAGAGACAGCTTATTAGGACTGAGGTTTTTCAAATTATCAGTCTGAAGACTGACTTTGAATACTATATGAATACAGAATCTAGTCAAGTTTTGGCAGTGGAGTCAAATAGAAGACCCGGAGTGCCCAGAGTGAGGGAGACCAGTAAACCATCCACTGGAGCCTTCTCTTTACCTCAATTGCTACAACTCTGGGACCCTTACCTTGTTCAACTTGGAATATGATGAGCTTCAAGGATTTCTGGAGATTCTGGGCCTTTGTGGCCAGCTCCAACTTGCACTTGGCTATGTGGTCTATTTGAGGGATGAAGGGCTTTCCATCTGCCTTTCCACTGTCTGCACATACTGTAGCACTTTTCTCAACTGCTGCCTCCTCAGCCAGGATATCAATCAGGGCACTGAGCTTGTCATACATTATGTCGCTCTGTGTAATGATGAAGGGGACAGGGCATTGTTATGAGAGGTTAGTGCTTGAAAGGACAGAATAAGGAACTGGGTGGTATGTGAGAGGTGGGGAGAGATAGTAGTTGCCCAGGAACCCTGAGCATAGAAAGTTGAATGTGAGGAGATAAAAGTTTGAGGAAAGAAGTACTTGGTAGATGTGATGAGATAGCCAAAGGGTGCTAGGGTATCAAACAGATATCGTTTGCTTTTGAGCAGCTACAGGCATCAATGTATATTGCCAAGTTTTTCTCATGTCAGACTGGCCTGTAAAATGATATGTAATGTGGCAAACTTGAGGAAAGAGAAAAATTACTGGATTGGCGTTTCTATGGGCATGCTCCTATGGATGTGGGTGTACCTCTGCATGGGTGTCTAGTGTCTGCCTTGGTATATACATATGTTTGGGGACTGCATTCAGTGATTATGGCTTGATTTCCAGCTCCATCACTTAATAGTTTGTGACCTGAGGCAAGTTACTTAACCTCTATGTGCTTTTATATTCTAGGGCAGTTGTGAAGATTAAATAAATTAATGCATTAAAAATCCTTAAACATTTCCTGGCATAGTGTAAGTGTTATATAAGTTAACTATTGGTGCTGTTGTTATTATAGAGAGGCTGTTATACAGAGGTTATTATTTAGAGGTTATTATAGAGGTTAATGTGGGTGTATTTCTAGCATGTATTTGTACATATTTTCATGTATGTTCTAGTATACAACCATGTGCATACATGCTTGGTGTACACTTGTGTCTATGTGTAAGCAGATGCTTGGCATATGCTTAGGTACATGGTACATGTATTAGCATGCATAATGCCACTCTTCATTTGGTGAGATGGAAGTTTGATGAGGTCAGACTTCTCCCATAATGGAGGCATACCAGCCTCTTCTCGTTCCCTTTCTTTTACAATACCCAGTGAAAGGCACATTTCCTTTTCTTAAGTTTATTTATTTATTTTGAGAGAGAGAGAGAGCACAAGGGAGAGGAGAGAGAGAGGGAAAGGATCCCAAGCAGACTCCACACTCAGAGCACCATACGGGTCTTGAACTCACAAACCTGTGAGCTCATGACTTGAGCCGAAATCTAGAGTTGGACACTTAATTGACTGAGCCACTCAGGTGCCTTCACATTTGTTTGTCATTAAAAAGGGGGCCCTGGGACTTCCAGGGAGATGGCAGAGTAGGAGGATCCTAAGATCACCTCATCCCATGGATACACCTACATAACAGCCACATCAGTGTAAATAATGCAGAAGATGACCCAAAGACCAGCAGAACAGATTATCCACAGCTAATCATAGAGAAGAGGCCACATTGACAGTTGGAGGAAGGGCAGAGACATGGTTGGGAACCAAAATGACCTGTGAGACTATGCAGGTTGGAAGGACACCAAAGTACAGAGAAGGGAGAGAAGACACCACACAAGGCACCCCAGGTACAGGGGACACACACTGAGAAGACAAACCCCCATAACATTTGGCTTTGAAAACCAGAGGGGCTTTGTGAGTTCCTATAATCAGTGGGGCTCAACACCAGGAACTTTAAAAATCAGTGGGCTCAGTTATGGAAGAGCTGGAAGGTGAGAGGAAACTGAGTTTCTACCCTTAAAGACACAACAAAACAACCCCACTGAGATACAGCATAGAAGCAGCAGTTTGATAAACACTTGGGGGCATATGGGAAGGAGATTTATTTACTAATCTCAGAACGTGTGCTGGAAGGACAGGGATCCTTAGGAAACTTCTCCAAGAATAAAAGAACTGGCAGGTGCCATTTCCTTCCCCCGCTCCCAGCCTAGAAACACAGACACCTGTGGGAACCAAGAGGAACACTTTCTACCTAGCTTGCTAACAGCACACCCCACCCCTGTGCACTTCTGTGGACCTGCCCCCTTCAACCCATCCTCAGCAGTTCTCCAAAGAAGCTGCACGTCCTCTCCCACAGAGACAGGCACACACCTTGCTAATACTGGGCACCCCACTCCCTGAATTCTGTGGACCCACCCCATCAAACATGCCCTTGGCAGGAGTCCATCCAAAGTGAGGACACAAGCATGGCATTGTGCAAGCAGCCAGGACAGGGGCCAGCACCACTCCAAAGTGACTTCTGCTCTGGGGAGAGGGGAAGATAACCACACACATCAGTTCTACTGCAGCTCAAGCAGTGGGCTGGGGGCAGACATATGGTTTGACTGCAGCCCTCAACCACCAATGAAAGCTTCTCAGGGTACAACACAGGGAGAGTGCCCTGCCTACCAACAAAAGCCTCTCAGGGGGCAACACAGGGAGAGCATCCTGCAGTTTGGTCTCGGCAGATCTGACAAATGCCTGGTATGACCCACCTCAAGCCTAATGTGGCTCCAAACTGGCCCATTAACCACACAAGGATGAAACACTACCCACAATAGGCAAAGAGAACCATTTCAGATGACTCGACTAAAGACAAAAACAGCTCAGCCACAAGACCAGGGTACACACAACACACAGGAGACACTCTTGAAGTGCCAGGTTCTGGTAAGCAGAGGACACTGCACTGCAGGGCCTCTTTTTTTTTTTTTTTTTTTTTTTTTTTTTTTTTTTAATAAGGCTACTACTTTCAAGAACAGGAGGCATAGCTGACTTTTATAACACATAGAAACAAGTATAAAGAGTTATAAAAAAATGACACAGAGGAATGTGTCCCAAATTAAAGAACAGGGCAAAATCACAGCAGGAGAGCTAAACAAAATGGATATAACTAATATGCTTGATAGAGAATTTAAAGTAATGGCCATAAATATAGTCACTGAATTTGAGAAAAGAGTGGAGGACCTTAGTGAGACCCTCAACAAAGAAACAGAACACATAAAAAAGAACCAATCAGAGATGAAAAAAATCAAAAATTGAAATTAAATATACAGAAGCCGAAGAACAGATGAGTGACCTGGAGGATAGAGTAATGAAAATCAAGCAGGGTGAACAAGAGAAAGAAAACAGAATAATAAAAAATGAGAATAGATTAAGGGAGCTCAGTGACACCATCGAGCATAACACCATCCACATTGTGGGGATCCTAGAGGGAGAAGAGAGAGAAAAGATTGCAGAATATTTATTTGAAGAAATAATAGCTGAAAATATTCCCTAATCTAAGGAAAAAATTTCCAGATCCAGGAAGCACAGAGATTCCTGACAAAATCAACCCAAGGAGGTCCATACCAAGACACATGGTAATTAAAATGGCAAAAAATAGTGATAAAGAGAGAATTTTAAAAGCAGCAGGAGAAAAAGAGATAACTACTTACAAGAAAAACCACAAAAGGCTATCAGCTGATTTTTCAGCAGAAACTTTGCAGGCCAGAAGGGGTGGCATAATATATTCAAAGTGCTGAAAGAAAAAAACTTGTAGCCAAGAATACTCGATCCAGCAAAGCTATAGTTCAGAATAGTAGGAAAGATCGCTTCCCAAACAAAAGTTAAAGGAATTCATCACTACTAAACCAATCTTACAATAAATGTTAAAGGAGATTCTTTGAGTGGAAAGAAAAACCATAGGCAGAAGACAAGTAGGAAGCACAAAAGCAGTAAAATTAAGTATATCTATAAAATCAGTTAAGGGAGTCACAAAATAAAACAATGACACCATATACCTAAAACGTGAAGTTGGAGAGAGGTTAAAATTTACTGCTTTTAGAATGGGTTCAAACTTAAATGGCCATCAACTTAATATAGACTGCTATATGCAGAAGATGTTATATCCAAACCTAATGGTAACCACAAATAAAACTAGTGGATATCCAAAAAAATAAAGATAAAGGAATTCAAGTATGTCACTAAAGAAAGCCAGCAAGCCATGAGAGAAGAGAGCAAGAGAAGTAAGGAACACAGAAGAACTATAAAAACAATCACGAAACAAGTAACAAAATGGTAATATGTACATACTTTTCAATAATTACCTTGAATGCAAATGGACTCAAAAGTCATAGGGTGATATAATGGCTAAAAAAGTAACACCCATCTATACACTGGGGTGCCTGGGTAGCTCAGTTGGTTAAGCATCCGACTACTGCTTTTGGTTCAGGTCAAGATCTCATGGTTCATGAGTTTGAATCCCGCATTGAGCTCTGTGCTGACAGTGCAGAGCCTTCTTGGGATTCTTTCTCTCCCCTCTCTCTCTGCCCCTACCACACTCATGCTCACTCTCAAATAAACTTAAAAATTTATACAGAAAAAAGACCATCTATATGTTGCATACAAGAGACTCATTTCAGACCTATAGACACATGCAGACTGAAAGTTAAGGGATAGAAAAAACATTTATCATGCCAATAGAAGTGAAAAGAAATCTAGGGTAGCAATTCTTATATCAGACAAAATAGACTTTAAAACAAAGACCCTGGGGCGCCTGGGTGGCGCAGTCGGTTGAGCATCCGACTTCAGCCAAGTCGCGATCTCGCGGTCCGTGAGTTCGAGCCCCGCGTCAGGCTCTGGGCTGATGGCTCGGAGCCTGGAGCCTGCTTCCGATTCTGTGTCTCCCTCTCTCTCTGCCCCTCCCCCGTTCATGCTCTGTCTCTCTCTGTCTCAAAAATAAATAAAACGTTAAAACAAAAAAAAAATTTAAAATAAAAAAAAAACAAAGACCCTAACAAGTGCCAAAGAAAGACACTATATAATCATAAAGGGACCAATCCAACAGGAAGATATAATAATTATAAATATTTATGCACCCAACATGGATACACCCAAATACATAAAGCAGCTATTAAAAACCATACAGGAAGTAACTGATAGTAATACAATAATATCAGGGGATTTTAACACCTCACTTACATCAATGGGTAAATCATCCAACAGAAAATCAATAAGGAAACTGTGGCTTTAAATGATACTGTTGACCAGATGGATCTAATAGATATATTGAGAATATTCTATCCTAAAACGGTGGAATACACACTCTCTTCAAGTGCACATGGAATATTCCCTGGTTAGATCACATGTTTGGCCATAAAATAGTCTCAACAAATTAAAAAAGATTGAAGTCATATCATGCATCTTTTCTGATACAATGAAACTAGAAATCAACCACCAGACAAAATCAGGAAAGAAAACGAATACATGGAGGTTAAATAGCATGCTACTAAACATGAATAGGTCAACCAAAAATAAAAGGGAAACCAAAAAATATATGCAGAAAAATGAAAATGAACACACAAAGTCCAAAATCTTTGCAGTGCAGGAAAGTTGTTCTAAGAGGGAAATTAATAGTAATACAGGTCTACCTCAAGAAGCAAGAAAATTTTCAAATAAACAACCTAACCTTACACCTAAAGGAGATAGAAAAAGAAAAGAACAAAACCCCAAAACAATAGAAAAAAAAAGAGGACTCAAATAAACAAAATCAGAAATGAAAGAAGAGAAATAAAAAATGATAACACAGAATGGTAAAAGATTGAGAGAATATTATGAAAATTATATGCCAACAAATTGGACAACCTAGAGGAAATGGATAAATTTTTAGCAACAAGTCACTTTCCTTAACTGAATTAGGAAGAAATAGAAAATTTGAACAGACTGATTACCAGCAATGAAATTGAATCAGCAATCAAAAAAAACTCTGAATAAACAAAAGTCCAGAACCATCTGGATTCACAGGTGAATTCTACCAAATATTTACAGAAGAGGTAAAACCCATTCTTCTGAAACTATTCCAAAAAAACAAAAGAGCAAGGAAAGCTTCCAAATTCATTATATCAGGTCAGCATTACCATGATAACAAAACCAGATAAAAACAATACAAAAAAAAAAAAAAGAAAACTATAGGCCAATATCTCTGATTAACATAAATGCAAATATCCTCAAGAAAACACTAGCAAATCAAACCCAACAATACATTAAAAAATCATTAACCATGATCAAATGGGATTAATTCCTGGGATGCAACATGGTTCAGTATTTGCAAATTTATCAGTGTGATACATCACATCAACCAGAGAAAGGATAAAGACCATGTGATTATTTCTACAGATGTAGAAAAAGCATCTGACAAAGTAAAACATCCATTTATGATAAAAATCCTCAATAAAGTATGTTTAGAGGGAACATGCCTCAATATAATAAAGATCACATATGAAAGCCCACAGTGAACATCATAGTAAATGGTGAAAAACTCAGAGCTTTTCCCCTAAGATCAGGAACAAGACAAGGATGCCAACTGTTACCACTTTTATTCAACATTGTAGTGGAAATCCTAGCAACAGCAATCAGATAACAAAAATAAAAAGCATCCAAATTGGTAAGGAAGCAGTAAACTTTCACTATTTGCAGATGACATCATACTGTATATAGAAAACCCTAAAGACTACACACACACACACACACACACACACACTACTGGAGCTGATAAATGAATTCAGTAAAGTCACAGGATACAGAATTTATATACAGAAACCTATACACTGATAATGAAGTAGCATAAAGAGAAATTAAGAAAACAATCCCTTTTACAATTGCACCAAAAATAATAAAATATCTCAGAATAAATTTAACCAAGGTGGTGAAAGATCTGTACCCTGAATACCAGAAAACACTGATGAAAGAAATTAAAGATGACACAAACAAATGGAATGATATTCCATGTTCATGGACTGGGAAAAAAAAATTTGTTAAAATGTCCATACTACCCAAAGCAATACACATTTAATGCAATACCTATCATATTATCAACAGCAGCTTTTACAGAACTAGAACAAATAATCCTTAAATTTGTATGGAACCACAAAAGACCCCAAATAGTCAAAGCAATCTTGAGAAAGAAGAACAAAATAGGAGGTATTACAGTCCCAGATTTCAAGATGTACTACAAAGATGTACTTCAAGATGTAAGGTACTGGCACAAAAACAGACACATAGATCAATAGAACAGAATAGAGAGCCCAGAAATAAACTTACAAACATAACTCAACATAATAAAAGCCATTGGTGAAAAACCCATAGCTAATATCATCCTTATGGAGAAAAACTGAGAGCTTTTCCTCTATGGTTGGGAACACGACACGGATGTCCCATCTCACCACTTTTATTCAACACAGTACTGGAAGTCCTAGCCACAGCAAACAACAAAAAGAAATAAAAGGCATCCAAATGAGCAAGGAAGAAGTCAAACTTTCACTTTTTTTTTTGCAGATGACATGATACTACATGTACATAGAAACCCAAAAAGTCTCCACCAAAAAATTGATAGAAATGGTAAATGAATTCAGTAAAGTCTCATGATACAAAATCAATGTATAGAAATTTGTTGCATTTCTATGCACCAATAATGAAGTAGCAGAAAAAGAAATTAAGAAAACATTCCCACTTACAATTGCAACCAAAACATTAAGATACCTAGGAATAAACCCAGCCAAGGAGGTAAAAGACCTGTACTCTGAAAACTGTAAAACACTGATGAAAGAAACTGAAGATGACACAAAGAAATGGAAAGACATTCCATGCTCATGGTATGGAAGAACAAATATTATTAAAATGTCTATACTACCCAAAGCAATCTACACATTTAATACAATCCTTATCAAAATACCACCAGCATTTTTCAAAAAAATAGAAGAAACAATCCTAAAATTTATATGGAACCACAAAAGACCCTGAATAGGCAAAGCAATCTTGAAAAAGAAAAGTGAAGCTGGAGGCATCAAAATTCCAGACTTCAAGTTATATTACAAAGCTGTAGTGATCAAAACAGTATGGTACTGGCACAAAAAATAGGCACAGAGATTAATAGAACAGAATAGAAAACCTAGAAATAAATCCATAATTATATGGTCAATTAATCTTTGACAAAGCAGGAAAGAATATCCACTGGGAAAAAGACAGTTCCTTAAACAAATAGTGTTAGGAAAACTGGACAGCAACATGCAAAAGAAAGAAACTGGAGCACTTTCTTACACGATACACACACACACACACACACACACACAAACTCAAAATGGACTAAAGACCTAAATGTGAGACATGAAACCATAAAAATCCTAGAAGAGAGCACAGGCAGTAACTTCTCTGACATCAACCATAGCAACTTTTTCTAGATAGGTTCCCTTAGGCAAGGGAAAAAAATATTCTGACTATATCAAAATAAAAAGCTTCTGCACAGAGAAGGAAATAATCAACAAAACTAAAAGGCAACCTATGGAATGGGAGAAAATATTTGCAAATGACATATCCAATAAAAAGTTAGTATCCAAAATATATAAAGAACTTATCAAACTCAACACCCACAAAACAAATAACCCAATTAAAAAATGGGCAGAAGGCATGGACAGACATTTCTCCAAAGAAGACATCTAGGGGCGCCTGGGTGGCGCAGTCGGTTAAGCGTCCGACTTCAGCCAGGTCACGATCTCGCGGTCTGTGAGTTCGAGCCCCGCGTCGGGCTCTGGGCTGATGGCTCGGAGCCTGGAGCCTGTTTCCGATTCTGTGTCTCCCTCTCTCTCTGCCCCTCCCCCGTTCATGCTCTGTCTCTCTCTGTCCCAAGGATAAATAAACGTTGAAAAAAAAAATTAAAAGTGCTTTAAGAAGACATCTAGATGGCCAACAGACACATGAAAAGATGCTCAACATCACTAAGCATCAGGGACATGGAAATCAAAACATCAATGAGATATCACCTCACAACTGTCAGAATGGCAAACATCAGAAACACAAGAAAAAAGTGTTGGCAAGGACGTGGAGAAAATGGAACCATCGTTCACTGTTGGTGAGAATGCAAACTGGTGGAGCAACAACTGAAACAGTATTGAAACGCCTCAAAACATTAAAATAGAATTACCATGAGATCCAGTAATTCCATTACTGGCTATTTACCCAAAGAAAATGAAAACACTAATTCAAAAAATACATGTAACCGTATGTTTATTGTAGCATTATTTACAATAGCCAAGATATGGAAGCAGCCCAAGTGTCCATCGACTGATGAATGGATAAAGAAGTGGTATAGGAGGGGCCAAAATGGCAGAACAGCATGTAAGTTTTTTGTATCTTTTGTCCCTGAAATGCAGCCAAATCAACACTAAACTATCCTACACATGAAGAAAACTGATTTGAGGATTAACACAACAATCTGCACAACCTGAACCACAGAACTTGGCAGGTACACAGTGCAGAGAGGTGAACGAGGGGAGAGAGAAGCTGTGGAGGGCAGGGAGCTGTTTTTGCTTGCAGAGAGAGGACAGAGATGGGGGGAGAGTACGGGAAAACCAACCCCCACAAAAATAAGCTGGAGAGAAAGGGGAAAAGTGGAAATAGCCGCAGGTACTGAACAAAAAAGGGAGAAAGGAGAAAGGAGAGGGTTTAAATTCCATTAGGACTCTACAAACAGGGGAGTGCAGAGTCTGAAATTCCACAGCCTGGTACCTGGCGGTGCTCTTGTGGGAAGGGCGAATCCCTGGGAGCAGAGAGTGAGGTCCGAGGGGTCCTCAGTCCATATGGGGAGCAGCGGTTCCCCTGCTGGGGTATTTGGTTGGTAGAGGCTGTGCGGCCACCCCCCAGGCAAAGGTCCCAGCGGACCCTGGAGAACAACCACATTTACTGGTGTTGGAACAAGAATGTTAAGGGTGAAGCCTGGCACTAGATGTGTGTTATGATTTTTCATAATCCCTGAAGTGCTGCTGCTACAAGATCATGTGAAATTTTCCTGGGGAGGGCTGGCACCCAACCACAGTCTCTGGGCATCGGCAGCAATGCAGTCTCGTGCATGTTCCTGGGGGTGGGCCAGCACCTAGCCATTGCTCAGCACGACCACCCCCAAAGGATCTGAGCGGGTCAAAGCTGAAGTCCTTCAGAAGTGAGGAGATGGAAGGAGGGGCCAACATGGTGGAGAAGTAGGGGGATCCAAAGTTCCCTCCTCTCTCAAACAAAGCAGTGTTGAATCCAAAGGACTTTGAACTCCAAGAATCTGGGAGGCAGGAAACAGTTGTGTCCAGGGACCCACCAAGACAACCTGATGGGCCATAAGTGGGGCTTCAGAGAATGGACAGAGGGCCCACAGTGGAGGCGGGATCCGCCTCACCAAACCACGCTCCTCCTCGCCTGTTAACTGCATATCTACTAGAGTGGGATTGACACTGACAAACCAGACATCCCCTCCTCCAGACCAACGCTATTGCCTTGTCTGATGTAACTCTTGGACAATTCTTATTATATAGATATATTCTTCTTTTTTTCCTTCTTATCTCCTCCCTCCTCTAGTCTGGTTACTTTGGTTGTTGTTGTTTTTTTTTAAGCAGAAATATTTAATCTGTTCTCTTGATACATGTTCTACACCTTCTTTATTTTATTTTCTCTCTCTCTGTCTGTATTAAGCTGAATAGTTTTTCTGTCTGGTCAATTTTCTTTTCTTTTCTTTTTCCCTGCCTCCTTCTTTACTTTCCTTACTCTCTCTGGATTAAGCTGTAGAGTTTCTTTGGTCAATTTTCTTTTCTTTTCTTTCTCCCCACCTCCTTTATTTTCCTTTCTCTCTCTCTGGATTAAGCCATAGAGCTTCTCTATCTGGTCAATGTTTATTTTTTATTTTTCCCCATCCCTGTCATTTCTCTCTTTGTATGGGATAAGGCCTCTTCCATCAGCATGCCTCCACCCTGTTGTTTACTTGTAGCTGGTGTTTCTGGTTGTTTGTGGGGTTTTTTTGGTTTGTTTCTGTGTGTGTTTGTGTGTTTTTGTTTTGTGTCTTTGCTTTTTGTTTGTTTGTTTGCTTGCTTTCCTTTCCAGGTCTATTTCAATGAACAAATCAAAGCACACCTGGTGGAGGGTCCAAAACATCACTACGAGGAGGGAGATAAAGTAACCAAAGTCACAACAGAGAGCAAGTAACACTCTCCAAAAAAACACCTCCTGCAGGGCCAGGCCCTGGACAGTGTGTGATGTCTCTTTAATATAGTAGTGCTCACAGGGCACATAACAAGTCTTTAAAATGCAGAAGGGACAGAAAACTAGCCAAGATGATGAAATGGAAGAATTCTACCCAAAAGAAATACCAGGAAGAAATGACAGCTAAAGAATTGATCAAAACAGATATATAACGATATAACTGAACAAGAATTTAGAATAATAGTCATAAGATTAATTGCTGGGCTTGAAAAAAAGCATAGAAGTCAGCAGAGAATCTATTGCTGTAGAGGTCAAGGAACTAAAAAATAGTCAGGATGAATTCAAAAATGCTGTCAGTGAGGTGCAAAATAAACTAGAGGTGGTGACAGAGACTATTGAAGAGGCAGAGGGGAGATTAAGTGAAATAGAAGATAAAATTATGGAAAAAGATGAAGCTGAGAAAAAGAGAGAAAAAAATTCTGGACCATGAGGGGAGAATTAGAGAACTAAGTGATTCAATGAAATGGAACAATATCTGTATCATACGAGTTCCAGAAGAAGAAGATAGAGAGAAAGGGGCTGAAGATGTACTTGAACAAATCATAGCTGAGAACTTCCCCAACCTGGGGAATGAAAACAGACATTGAAATCAAGGAGGCGCAGAGAACTCCCTTCAGACGTAACTTGAGTCGATCTTCTGCACAACATATCATAGTGAGACTGGCAAAATACAAAGATAAAGAGAGAATTCTGAAAGCAGCTAGGTATAAATGGGCCTTAACCTACAAGGTTAGACATGTAAGTGTAGTAACAGACCTACCTACTGAAATGTGGCAGGCCATAAAGGAGTGGCAGGAAATTTTCAATATGCTGAATAGGAAGAAATATGCAGCCAAGAATCCTTTATCCAGCAAGCCTGTCATTAAGAATAGAAGGAGAGATAAAGGTTTTCCCAAACAAAAAATTGAAGGAATTCATCACCACTAAACCAACCCTACAAGAGATCCTAATGGGAACTCTGTGAGTGGAATGTTGCAAAGACCACAAAGTACGAGAGACATCACTACAAGCATGAAACCTACAGATAACCCAATGACTCTAAACCCATATGTTTCAGTAATAACACTGAATATGAATGGACTAAATGCTCCAATCAAAAGACATAGGGTATCAGAATGGATAAAAAAAAACAAGACCCATGTATTTTCTGTCTACAAGAGACTTATTTTAGACCTGAAGACACCTTCAAATTGAAAATGAGGGGATGGAGAACCATCTATCATGCTACTAGAAGCCAAAAGAAAGCTGGAGTAGCCATACTTCTATCAGACAAACTAGATTTTAAACTAAAGGCTGTAACAAGAGATGAAGAAGGACACTATTTCATAATTATGGGGTCTATCCATCAAGAAGAGCTAACAATTATAAATGTTTGTGCACCCAATTCGATAGCATCCAAATACATAAAACAATTAATCATAAACATAAGCAATCTCATTGGTAAGAATGTGGTAATTGCAGGGGACTTTAATACTTCACTTACAACAACGGACAGATCATCTAGACAGAAAATCAATAAACAATGGCCAATAAACAATAATCAATAAACTAGCCTAGATGGACTTGACATATATATTCAGAACTTTGTGTCCTAAAGCAGCAGAATACACATTCTCCTCGAGTTCACATGGAACATTCTCCAAGATGGATCACATACTGGGTCACAAAACAGCCTTCAATAAATGTAAAAGAATTGAGATCATACCATGCACATTTTCAGATCATAATGCTATGAAACGTGAAATCAACCACAGGAGAAAGTTTGGAAAACCTCCAAATGCATGGAGGTTAAAGAACATCCTACTAAAGAATGAATGGGTCAACCAGGCAATTAGAGAAGAAATTAAAAAATATATGGAAACAAATGAAAATGAAACATAACAATATAAACCCTTTGTGATGCAGCAAAGGCAGTCCTAAGAGGAAAATACATTGCAATCCAGGCCTATCTCAAGAAACAAGAACAACCTCAAATACAAAATCTAACAGCACACCTAAAGGAACTAGAGGCAGAACAACAAAGAAACCCCAAATCAACAGAAGAAAAGAAATAATAAAGATCACAGCAGAAATAAACAATATAGAATTTTAAAAAACAGTAGAACAGATCAATAAAACTAAGAGTAGGTTTTATGAAAAATAAAGAAAATTGATAAACTTCTAGCCAGGCTTCTCAAAACGAAGAGAAAAAGGACCCAAACAGATAAAATCACAAATGAAAGAGGAGAGATCACAACCAACATCACAGAGATACAAACAATTAAAAGAGAATAGTATGAAAAATTATATGCCAAAAACTGTATAATCTGCAAGAAAAGGACACCTATATTCTTAGACACCTATACACTACCAAAACTCAAACAGGAAGAAATAGAAAATTTGTACAGACCCATAACTAGTGAAGAAATTGAATCAGTTATCAAAAATCTCCCCAAAAATAAGAGTCCTGGACCAGATGGCTTCCCTGGGGAATTCTAGCAGCTAATACCTATCCTTCTCAAGTTTTTCCAAAAAATAGAAGTGGAAGGAAAACTTCCAGACTCATTCTATGATGCCAGCATTACCTTGATTCCTAAACCAGACAGATACACCACAAAAAAGGAGAATTACAGGCCAATATCCCTGATGAGCATGGATGCGAAAATTCTCAACAAGATACTAGCAAATTGAATTCAACAGCATATAAAAAGAATTACTCACCATGATCAAGTGGGATTCATTCCTGAACTGTAGGGCTGGTTCAATAGTTGTAAATCAATCAATGTGATATATCACATTAATAAAAGAAAAGAAAAGAACCATATGATCCTGTCAATCAATGCAGAAAAGCATTTGACAAAATTTAGCATCCTTTCTTAAATAAAAACCCTCAAGAAAGTCGGGATAGAAGGAACATACTTAAACAATATAAAAGCCATATAAGAAAAGCCCACAGCTAATATCATCCTCAATGGGGAAAAACTGAGAACGTTCCCCCTGAGATCAGGAACACGACAGGGATGCTCACTCTCACCATTGTTGTTTAACATAGTGTTGGAAGTCCTAGCATCAGCGACCAGACAATGAAATGAAATAAAAGGCATCCAAATTGGCAAAGAAGAAGTCAAACTTTCACTTTTAGCAGACAACATGAGACTCTACATGGAAAGCCTGAAAGATTCCACCAATGGTCTGTTAGAACAGATCCATGAATTCAGCAAAGTCTCAGATACAAATCAATGTACAGAAATCGGTTGCATTTTTATACACCAATAATGAAGCAACAGAAAGAGTAGTAAAGAAACTGACTCCATTTTCAATTGCACCAAGAGCCATAAAATACCTAGGTATAAACCCAACCAAAGATGTAAAATATCTGCATACTGAAAAGTAAAGAAAACTTATAAAGGAAATTTATGGAGATGCAAAGAAATGGAAAAATATTCCATGCTCATGGGTTGGAAGAATAAATATTTTTAAAATGAAAATATTACCCAAAGGAATCTACACATTCAATGCAATCCCAATCAAAATTGCACTGGCATACTTCTCAAAGTTAAAACAAACAATCCTAAAATTTGTATGGAATCACAAAAGACCCCGAATAGCCAAAGTAATATTGAAGAAGAAAACCAAAGTGGGAGGCATCACAATCCCAGACTTTAGCCTCTACTACAAAGCTGTAATCCTCAAGACAGCATGGTATTGGCACAAAAACAGACACAGAGACCAATGGAATAGAATACAGAACCCAGCACTGGACCCATCAATGTATGGCCAACTAATCTTTTCCAAAGCAGGAAAGAGCATCCAATGGAAGAAAGACAGTCTCTTTAGCAAATGGTGCTGGGAGAACTGGACAGCAACATGCAGAAGAATGAAACTAGACCAATTTCTTACACCATTCACAGAAATAAAGTCAAAATGGATGAAATACATAAATGTGAGACAGGAAACCATCAAAACTCTAGAGGAGAAAGTAGGCAATGACCTCTTTCACCTCAGCTGCAACAATTTCTTGCTTGACACATCTCCAAAGGCAAGGGAATTAAAAGCGAAAATGAACTATTGGGACCTCATGAAGAGAACCCAGCACTGCAAAGGTAACAATCAACAAAACTAAAAGACAACTGATGGAATGGGAAAAGATATTTTCAAATTACATATTGGATAAAGGGTTAGTATCCAAAATCTATAAAGCACGTACCAAATTCAACACCTGAAAAACAAATAATCCAGTGAAGAAATGGGCAGAAGACATGAATAGACACTTCTCCAAAGAAGACATTCAGGCGGCCAACAGACACATGAAAAGATGCCCAACATCACTCATTATTAGAAAAATACAAATCAAAACCACACTGAGATATTATCCCACACCTGTCAGGGTGGCTAAAATGAACAAATCAGGAAACTACAGATACTGGTGAGGATGTGGAGAAACGGGAACTCTGTTGCACTGTTGGTGGGAATGTAAACTGATGCAGCTGCTCTGGAAAACAGTATGGAGGTTCCTCAAAAAATTAAAAATGGAACTACCCTATGACCCAGAAATAGCACTGCTAGGAATTTACCCAAGGGATATGGGAGTGCTGATGCATAGGGGCACATGTACCCCAATGTTTATAGCAGCACTTTCAACAATAGCCAAATTATGGAAAGAATCTAAATGTCCATCAACAGATCAATGGATAAAGAAGATATAGTTTATATATACAATGGAATACTACTTGGCAATGAGAAAGAATGAAATCTTGCCATTTGCAGCTATGTGAATGGAAGTGGAAGGTATTATGCCTAGTGAAATAAGTCAGTCAGAGAAAGACAGATATGTTTTCACTCATATGTGGATCTTAAAAAACTTAACAGAAGACCATGGAGGAAGGGAAGGGGGAAAATAGTTACAAACGGAGAGGGAGGGAGGCAAACCACAAGAGACTCTTAAATACAGAGAATAAACTGAGGGTGGATGGGGAGTGGGGGAGAGGGAAAATGGGTGATGGGCATTTAGTAGGGCACTTGTTGGGATGAGCACTGGGTGTTGTATGAAAGCCATTCTGACAATAAAGTATATTTAAAAAATAAAAATAATGAGAATTGAAAAAAATTGGTATATATATTCAATGGAATATTAGTCATAATACAGAATGAAATCTTGCCATTTGCAACAACATGGATGGAGCTAGAGAGCATTATGCTAAGCAAAATAAGTCAGTCAGAAAAAGCCAAATAGCATATGATCACTCATATGTGGAATTTAAGAAACAAAAGAAATGAGCAAAGAAAAAAGAAACAAACCAAAAATATACTCTTGAATATAGAGATCGAACTGATGGTTACCAGAGGGGAGGTGGATGCGAGGGTGGGTGTAATAGATGAAGGGGATTAAACTTATCATGATGAGCACTGAGTAATGTATAGAGTAGTTGATTCACTATATTGTACATCTGAAACTAATATAATGGTGTACATTAATTATACTGGACTTAAAATAATAAATTAAAAGATAACAAATCAAAAGGCCCTGGCTCCACTAAAAGTACTAGATAAAAGGAATGGAAACTTACTTTCAAAATCACAGATTCTATTGCTGTATTGTTCTGTTTTATCTGACTCCAGGCCTTTACAATATCCACCACAAAATCTTCCACTGCTGAGCACAGGAATCTGCAAAGATAAGATAGATGGGCAATGTGACATGGACCATAATATCCAGAGCCCTTTTTTATTATAAAGTACATCTTCCTCCTTCTCGTTCTTTCTGTCTCTGTTTCCTGATCTCCCTTCTCTCCCTGTCCTTCCTCTCTCCTCTCCCTTTGTTTTCCCATTTTTTCATGTACATATGGTCATATGCGTGAGTACCTATGAGAATTTAACTGGAATTTTGTAGCATAAATTCAGAATTTTCAGAAAAGAAAATTAAATTGATCCAACTTAGGTCAGGTTTTCATCCTGGGTCAAATCAGCTATGGTTCAAGGGCCCATATAATTTAATACAAAGATAATGACTTTGGGAGGACTGTTCCTGGGTGCGGAGTGTTTATCAAAGGAGAATGTGGCAGACTTGGCAGGAAACCTCCAACGAATCCCAGGAGGAATGAATGACCCACCTACTTGGAAGGGGAGAATGTATTGCTCAGGCTATGAGAAAACAACTCTGTAGGTTCTACAGAGACTTCTTCCATTGTCAGATGGAAATCAATGTGTCCCTGCTGTAGGAGTTAGGCTATGCTCTTGAATAGTATGGAATGTTGTGTTTCCCTTCTGTAACCCTTCTTCTAAATCTGTGGCTTGAAATTTTGTCTTTTTGGAATAGCAGGAGCACTCACCCTAATCTCGTCTATTTTTTTCCTAAACTTTCCAATCAGCAGGTTTCAGTTGGCAGTAATTTGATACTTTCCTAGGCCCCAAGCTATCAAAATGAGCTCCTTGTCTGACTGAGGAACAGCCCATGAGGGCAAAAATACACCCCAGTTTGAGAGCGAAAGGAAGACTGACCTGGTTGCGATAATTATCTCTGTGGGGTACTTGGCCTTCAGGATTTTGTTCAACTCAATGGTTGCAGATTCTAGATGTTGGATGGCAGCAGCCTAGGGGGAAAAGGAGTGTTCAGCCCTGGAATCTTAGCACTGGGACATAGTCTGCTGCCCATCCTTATCCCCTCATTATTTTCTACTGACTGCCAACAACTCAACTGCCTCTCTGAAAATAACCATAATCAAAGAATTCTTGTTGAAGATCCCCATATATAATCTTAGCTCTGTGGTCATTCTAAAAATAAGAGACGTATATTGTTTGCTCTCATTTAAATAATTCTCAAAAACTCATGGAGGTACTTTTTGGTCCATGTTTCAAATGAACAACCAATCTCATATTGCATAGCTAGTAAATAATAGATCTGGGATTTGAACCCACATCTTCCCAATGCCAGAGTGCAGCTCTTCTATAATAATATTAGTAATAATAAAAGTATTCACTTATATTTACTCTGTACCAGACTCTGTTCTAAGGTATACATAAATACTTTCTTATCCTTATAACAACTCCATTTCACAGAACAGCAAACTGAGGCACAGGAAATGGGAAGCTGATAAGTAGTAGAGCCTGGATTTGATTCTAAGTAGTCTGGCTCTTGAGTCTATATTCTCAACTACTGCTTCTACTTCACCCTCTCTGTTACCCCCTACATTCAAACAACTACCAGGTCCTGATGATTCTATCTTCCTCATATGTCTTAAATATGTCACTTCTCCTTGTCCCTGTTACAACTTCACCAGTCCAAATCACCATCATCTTTTGCCTAGACAATTGCAGCATCTCCTATCTTTTCACTTTGCCTCTAGTCTTTATTCCTTCAAATGTTTCTCCACGTACCATGGAGCACTTCTGCTTAAAACCCTTCTATTAGCAGAATGGATAGATGGACATATATGTGATAAGGCAAGTATAATGAAATGTTAATGGTAGACTCTACCATTTTATTTTATTTTTATTTTTTAAATTTATGATAAACACACACAAAGTTTTGATAGTTTCTATGTTAGGATTCTGTATACTTATTGGCATTATATGTCTCAAACTTTAATATAATGCCTAATGATATGTACTGTGATATTGAAATCAGCATTTTGATGTCTTTGAGAGTTATATCTTGTAGGCTAGAGTTGTAACTAGTTCTACTATTTAGCTCAAGAAGCTAGTATGTTTGAAAATTCTCATAATAAAATAAGAAAAAATAACCCACTTCTATAATTCTTATTAAGATAAGAGCCCAAATTTTATACCATGGATTACTAGGTTCTTCCTGGCCTGGTCCTTGATTGCTTCTCTAGTCTCATCTTTAGTCATTCTCCCAGCATATCTCCTCCCTGTCCCCTATGCCTTAGCCATTACAAATGTATGTGAATATTCTGTTCCGTTCAGTGAATATTCTATGCTCTCTCTTGCCATCGGAACAAGATACACTATTCCATCTTTCTGAAACAGGCCACCTCTTTCTTAGTATCCTGGTTAACTCCCTCTGGTCCTTTGATCTCTTCTGAAATGTCATTTCTGAGAAACTTTCCTTGATTTCCCCCAGAAAGGGGGAAGGGTTTGGTACACCTTCTGGGTGTTCCCACCCCTCTCTACTTCCTTACATACTAACACTCCTACTACTTTATTAAAAGTATTGCTTCTATCACTTTAACTGGGCTCTGAACTCCATGACAGCATGAACTGTTTCATTCTTTTTTACCCACTAGCACATGAGAACAGCTCCTATAACAGTATCTCACACATAGTAGGTAATCCATAAAATTTTCCATAGATACTTTGAGTGAATGAATAAGTAAATGGATGAATGAATTATATTCTTAGTGCCTAACACAGTTCTTAGAAAAGCTGCTGATTGATATGTCTCCAATCCTCAATGATCTCATCCACATTGAGCCCATGGATAATACAAAAGCTTCTCTCTGGGTTTTGCCTATTATTTCACTGTGTAACAAAGGTGTTGGCCTGAATTACAGCTGGGCAGTAGTTACCTCAAATCGGGGTACATCCATTTCAACCTGTCCTCTTAGCAATGGAGTTTGTCTAGGAGTCTCACGTATCATCACACTCCATCTGAAATGAAGGTCAAAGAAAGATATTTAGACTCTGTTTCATCAAAAGCTGGCATCAATGCTTCACATATCAATAAAAAGGTCAAAATGTTTATGTGATGGGTGAAGATAAGTTGTAGGGATGCCCGCATTATTCCAGGTCACCTGATCTCAAGATATACCACAAGTAGAGCCTCTGCCTCAGGACTTCTTAAGGCCAATGTGATGGAAAGAAGTCCATCATAGGGTTCTCAGAGAACAGATAGAGAGGTAACTATCAAGATCACCTAAGGTGATTTTGTAAAATACATATACCAGGGCCCTACCCAAGACCTACTGAATAAGAGTCTTTGTGGTAGCTTAGTTTGGAATCTTGAAAAAGCTTCTCAGAATATCCTTAAAGGCAGCCAGAAATCAAATACTATGACCCAGCATTTAAAGTCTTTCTTCTCAGGACTTAGGACGGCAATACTCATTCCTCTCTAGAGCAGAGACAATCTAGGCCATTTGTTTCTGAACCCTCATTTTTATGAGTTTCTTTGAAAAACTGACGGAGCTATAGAATAGTTTCTATACTATTCTAGAATAGAACAGAAAGATAGAAATGCTCCCAAGGAAAAAATATGCTTACATAGACTATTAGCTATGCAACTTGAAGGAGGTTGACAGAACCCTTAAAATTTACCCATGGGGCTCCTGATTTAGGATCTTTTGAGTTTGGAGAAGGGCTTTAGTGATGTCTAAAGGATACATAGTGGACCCTGACTTCCTAATAGATAAGTGTTGCCCCACACAAACTGCCCTGCATTGAAGCTAGACAGGAAATGAGGCACTATGAGGGAGGTTACAACATTCATGGTTGAGATGATGTAACAGAATAACTGATGTGGGACTGGAATAGGCACAATGACCTGATCTTTCAGCCACTCACCTGTCTAGAATTCTCACACTAGCCTGCTCCACTCTGTTGAGGATGTTGACAGGCGACTTGTTTTTGTTCCAGAATGCGCCCCAGCCTAGGACACGGGCCAGATCATTGCCGGTTCCAAGTGGTATGACTGCCAACTGACACTGCAAGAACAAAAACAGGCACCCCTTTCAGACAATCCTACCAAGATCCACCCATAAACAAACCCAGAAGGTGCTCCTTGGGAAAGATTGTGGTCTCAAAACCAGTGGCAATAGGAGACTTCTGATTTTAGGAAGTGTAATAGGAAGATGTCTGATGTTGAGTGAACTTTTTCCTAAGGGGTTGGGCCCCTGCTCTTGGCAATATAGAACCTACTCAGTGAAAGAAAATATTGCTAGAATATGCCAGTATTTATAGCCATGCTTATGAAAGAGAAGTATAGCCATAAATTTCTATCAAGGGTTGGCCAAGGAGATAAGGTGACTTGGGAGACAAAGCTATAAGAGTCAGAAGGGGATGGAGCTATCTAGGGAGAGAAGGGAAAGTTAGAGGAAAGTTTCTTACTCTTGAGACTTGGGGAAGAAAATCAGTGGCCTCAGGAGGGTAAGAAAATTGGGGGCTGAATGTTGCCTGAAGCCACTTCTTTTCTGTTTGCTCTCCTCCCCTTAGATTCTTCACTTTGTGGCCTGGAGAATATAGTATTGCTCATTCTTTCTGATAACTCCCTCATTTCTCCTTCTCACAGATAACCAGAAAATGGTTTAGGTGATGAAGCTTAGATTGGGAATCTGTCAGCCAGGTTGGCTATGAAACCAGTGGAAAACATGTTATATACATAAGGAGCATGAAGACCAGGGACTTTTTGGGATGAGCAGCTCCATACTCCCAATCTCTTTAGCAATGGCTAAACTGAGTCAGCCAGGAACTCACCCTTTCATGTAATCCAAAGGCATCAATCAGAGATAAGACCCAGCTCACACTGCCATCTCCACCACAAACCACAATGCGAAAACGAGCAAAATTCTTGAACATGGACAGCCTAAAAGAAAGAGGGAGAAAAAAAGTAATTTCATGAATGGTTAGGGTTCACAACTCTTTTCTATACTGTGCCAAGAGCTAAGGACTGCTGCTTCTGCATCCTGCTAACAGGCTACCTTCCTTCTTTCACTTAGCTCCTATATCTCTGTATTCCTAACATCACAGGCAATTCTCCCATAGGCAATCCTGGAGATGAGGCCTTGCTTCAGCCTACCATCTTCGATGCATAATCATACTTTAGAAGCTACAATAACATAGCTAAACTCCTTGTTGAGCCCAAGAAGAATGCCTTGCACATTGGCCAGTGGCCTCACAAAAACCAGAGCTGAACAGTCAGATGGTCCCTAAATAAAACAGGCCTATAGTAGAGATATATCTATTTGGTCCCTGGAAGGAATGAGGGACAGGAAAGGTGAGCAGTAATATCCATTTGTCTTCTCCTCTGAGGTCAGGAGATATAGTTAGACTTCTTCCAAACAGGAAAAGTAAAGCAAATCTGAGACCAGGACATGGTCCTGAAGGTATTTCTGGGAGAGGGCTAAAAGTTCTCCAACTACCCAACCTGAAATGTTCTGAAGTTATATGTTTGTGTCCTGACTTGAGAAAATATATCTTTCCTACCCAGGTACTAGAACTGATTTCAGGAAACCTATCCTAGTCTAGAATATATAGAGTGAAAAGTTCCATATATATACCCAACTATATCCCTTACCCCATGCTTACCCAGCTTCAGGTCCACCCTTCGACAGGTCAAAAACTTGAGAAGGATTAAGGTATTGCTTGAATTTTCGGAGGAAGATGATCCCTTGGTGATCGCCACTTTTGGAGTTGATGAAGATGAGAAGGGGACATGAACAGGCTGATGACCAATCAAGGTTCCAGAAGTCTGAAGATACTACTAATTGGCCTGATATATGCACACAACAAAAAGAAAAAGGAGAACAAATAACAGGGCCATTGAGATGGAAACAAGACATGACTTAACATCACATTTTGGAAAGACTTTTTAAAAACAGCTTTATTGAGGTATAATTGATATACAAATAATTGTACATATTTAATGTGTGCAATTTAATGAGTTTAGATACATGTAAACACCCATGATACAATCACCACAAACAAAGCCAAACACATATCCAAAGCCTCCCAGATTTTCCTTATGCCCAGACCCCTGAGAATGAGAACTAGAGGGGAATTCAGAACACAACCCAAAGGGGCTTTTATTTAATGTTTGCCCAGCTGTTGCCAGGCAAACATTTGTTAAGCAACTACTACATGCCAATCATCATGCTAGATACTGCTAGGGGTATAGCCTCTGCCCTCAAGCTGGAGGAACAGACTCATACACAATAATATGTTCAAACACAAAGATTAAGGAAATTGGTGCCATAATGAAGGGTTAATAAAACACTGTGGGGAATCTGAAGGAGAGTGTTGGGAGCCCAGGGGGAGGATCAGCATACCAACTAGTCCTCTCTCTGGGATAGCTCAATTCTCACAGTGAGAAGGTACCAGGTAAAGAGCGAGGGGGAGGAAAAGCTGTCTTTTAGCTAGGAGCTAATTACAGAACATATCAAAGTGGGATGAAGCAGGGAGCTTTAATCACTCCTTTGAGGCTCTGGCAGAGCAATCCAAGTTATCACACCAACTTCCAGGGGAAACAAGACTATAGGGAAATTGTCTGAATAAGAGAGATGCTTTTAATAATCCCTAACTCTGAAGTTCCCTACAGTGAAGTGGAGTTATAGCAGTCTAAATTGCCAAAGCCTGTCAGCTTGTGCTGTCTTAGAGCCTGTGGGCAGGGAGACAGGTAGTGAGCAATGGCCCCCTAGGAGATGGTAGACAAATCGTGAGCCCCCAAACCTCTGAGCTTATGACTTGCCAGGGATACCCCAGCAAAAATAAATGCAAAGGGAAAAAGGTATGTGGCTCACTCCTGAATGATGCGGGGCATGGGGAGGGAGGTGAGATATCCCATTTGTTGTAACCTGAGTGAAAGGGAGCCTGGAGGAATTCTGCTGACTTGAGCAGATTTCATGGCTGTTTTGCCTGGAAAAGCAAAGGCTTCCTTTGCTTCCTTTGCTCCTTTGCTTCCTGGAAAAGCTAAAGCAGGCTTCCTCTATGGGCCAATTCCTACTCAATGGCCAGTAGAACTCAAAGGGATCCTAACCCAGCTAGCCAGTCATGCACCAAATTTTCAAGGCTTGCTAGGACTCACAGCTATAAGGGAAGTCTGCTATATCCCTTCAATAGCATAGCTTAGAAGTAGTTGCTCTCCCTGAACACATTATCCAAAAATAGTGCCCTTTTCAACATTTGTTTTACAAAAGGTAATATGTTGACACAATGGTAGTTAAGACATTCATTCAACAAATATGTATTGAGGGCATTCTCTGTGATTGTCCTTCTTGTGTTCTGAGAATAAATGGTGGACAAGATAGAAATAGTCTCTGTTCTTGTGGAGCTTATATTCTAATGGTGGGAGACACACCACAACAAAGAAATATAGAAAATAATATCAGGTCGCCTGGTTGAGTGTCCAACTTCAGTTCAGGTCATGATCTCCCAGTTCGTGGGTTTGAGCCTGGCATCAAACTCTGTGCTGATAGTTCAGCTTGGACCCTGATTCAGATTCTGTGTCTCCCTCTCTGCCCTTCTCTGACTCTCTCTCTCTCTCTCTCTCTCTCTCAAAAATAAATAAACATTATTAAAAAAAGAAAATAATATAATTTGAAGAAAAAGAAGTCAGGGTAAGGGGATGGTGACTGAAGGGGGTGTAATTTTAGACAGAGTAGTCAGAGACAGCTTCTCTGGGGAGGTGACATGTGAGATGAGACTTAAATGAAATAAAGAACTGAGCAATGCAGATATTAGGGGGAAAAGTTTCTGGGGCAGAAGAAAGAGTAAGTGCTAGGACCCAGAGAAGGGAGACTGTCTGGGGTGTCTGAAGACCAGTAAACAGAAAGGCATGACTGTTGTGGAGTGAGTGGGGGGGGGGAGTGGCAGAAATGAGGTCAGAGAGACGACAGGGACCATATAAAATGATAACAAGATGTTAGAGGACGCAGTTCAAAAATAAGGGTGTGGCTAGTATTGTATGAAACATTAGGGTCAAGTCATAAGATACATGAAGAAAATAAAAAAAAAAAAGTAGTATCTTTTTATGCGCTTGCTCCTTTACCAAACAACAATCAAGCCCCAACTCACCACCTGGTCTCAGGCTTACCTCTGCTTTGAGAATCTGATTCTGCTCTGTGGTTCCTTTTATTCAGCAACCTCTCACCAACACCCTCTAGGTGAGCATATGACTTTGAGTATGCACTTCAATGAAAGGATTTATGGAAACAGCCTCCTGCCAACATCTAATGGAACTGTGAGCTATGCTTAGAAGCAAGGACTACCTCTGCCAGAGGTTATGGAATAGATCTTTCTATGCTCAATGATTTTTAACAGTGCCAAAGGTCCAATGGGTTAGTCCCTTTTTAAAGATGAGGCAGCAGTAGCACTGATACCAACTGCTATGAACTATTTGGGCCTCAGTTTCCTTATCTGCAAAGTGGCCCATTCCAAAAACTAACTTGTTTCCCAGTGTTGAGATGAAAATAAACTAGGTGTTACATTGAGGAGAAAAGGAAATATGAATTGTTTCTTAAATGTGAAAGATGAACAAACTCGCTATAGTAAGAGACTAGTTAAAACTGGCCATGGTACCATTTTTTTTCTTATCCAGAAGATTGGCAAAAATAAAAAAAAATAGATGATACAGTTGATTGAGGAAGACATGGAAAAATATGCACTATCACTGAGGGTGGAAGTGCAAAGTGACAACAAGCCCTATGGAGGGTAATTTGACAGCATCTATGAAAATTACAAAGGCCTATTCATTATGACCCAGTAATTACACTTCGGGGAATTTTTCCTATAGATGTATATGTAAAATGACCTGTATGAGATTGTTCATTGCAACATTGTTGTAATAGCAAAAGAGTGAAAACCACCAAGTTATCTACCAATAGAGAACTAGTTAAGTAAATTATGGTATATCCATATAATGGGTTATCTTATAGCTGTAAAAAAAGAACAAGGAGGCAATATTTTGATACAAAATGACCTCCTAAATATACTATGAAGGATAAAATAAAAGCAAGGTTTAGAGCAATGTGTACAGTGTTAAAAAGGGGAGGGATAAGAATATATGTTTATATTTACTAGTATATACTGGAAGACATACTTGAAGCTATTGAATAAACCAATGGCAGTAGTCAACTTTTTGTGAGTGGTCATGGGATGGGACTACAGGAGACTGAGAAGATTGAGAGAAAGGATAGTAATATTTTTAAACTAAATATGTGCATATGTGTGTTTCTATTTTTTAGAAAAACTTTAACCATGTGAATATATCAACTATTTAAGGATTAAATTAAGAAATAGGAAGAAAGAATTATGCTAATGTTATCAATAAGTTAAATAGCCACAAGGGTGTAGCTGAAATCATTTGTAGATCCATTTGGCAGCTTGGATCATGGGTTGCCTTCTGCAATGTAATTCTACAACATAATGCAGCTGTGTGCCACAGCTGGTTGCCCTCTAGATTTATTCACTAAACTAGAGCAAACATCTTAACTTCTCTGGGTATTCATTTCTCCATATGTACAATAGCATCATGTTGCAATGATTAATAAAAATAATCCAGGATGGGGATGGAAAACTGTGAGATAAGGAGAAATTTCTATAATTAAGGCAACTCATGCTTCAGTGTCAAACCTAATTTGGTTACAGATGGGAAGACAAAGGGAAGCAGTGTTGGCAGAAAGCTATTCTTTGGAAAAGACAAGGGCAGACCCATCTAGCATTTCTCCTAGAGTCAGAGAATATCTGAATTTGAGCAAGGCCAAGTTTGTCAAGAGAATCTGTGAACAAGGTGAGAAAATTGTGTGGCATCATGGACTGGAATATAGCAATGTTAGGCAGATTCATAACCAGGTAAGTAATGGTGCCCACAAGGCTGCTTTTGAATAGGCTGATGTTAATTGTAATGGAGTGTCCTGTACTGTTCAGCAATTTTAATCAACAATTCAAATGAAAACATAGAAGTCTGGCTTCTCAAATTTGAAGTACTCAAAGCTGGAGGGAAAGCTATTGGATGACAGAATGGGATTGAAAAATGACCTAATGGGAATTAGGAGATTCTAGTCAAGATGGCGGCGTAGGACGCTGGGCTCACTGCGCATCCTGCTGATCACTTAGATTCCACCTACACCTGCCTAAATAACCCAGAAAAACGCCAGAGGATTAGCAGAATGGAGTCGCCAGAGCCAAGCGTAGACCAGAGGCCCACGGAAGAGGGTAAGAAGGGCGGCGAGGCGGTGCGTGCTCCACGGACTAAGGGAGGGAGCCGGGGTGGAGGGGCGGCTCGCCGGCCAAGCAGAGCCCCTGAGTCTGGCTTGCAAAAGCGGAGGGGCTGGGCGGACTGTGTTCCGACAGCAAGCGCGACTTAGCATCTGGGAGGACATAAGTTAGCAGCTCTGCTTGGAAAGCGGGAAGGCTGGAGGACAAAGGGAGGGAGAGCTGCTGAGCCCCCGGACGACAGAGCTCAGTTTGGCGGGGAACAAAGGCGCTGGCCAGCGCCATCTCCCCCGCCTATCCCCCAGCCAAAATCCCAAAGGGAACCAGTTCCTGCCAGGGAACTTGCTCGCTCCACGCAAACACCCAACTCTGTGCTTCTGCGGAGCCAAACCTCCAGCAGCAGATCTGACTCCCTCCCGCTGCCACAGGGCCCCTCCTGAAGTGGATCACCTAAGGAGAAGCGAGCTAAGCCTCCCCCTCCTGCCCCCGTGCACCTTGCCTACCCACCCCAGCTAATACACCAGATCCCCAGCACCACTAGCCTGGCAGTGTGCAAGTAGCCCAGATGGGCCATGCCACCCCACAGTGATTCCCACCCCTAGGAGAGGGGAAGAGAAGGCACACACCTGTCTGACTGTGGCCCCAGCGGTGGGCTGGGGGCAGACATCAGGTCTGACTGCAGCCCCGCCCACCAACTCCAGTTATACACCACAGCACAGGGGAAGTGCCCTGCAGGTCCTCACCACGCCAGGGACTATCCAAAATGACCAAGCAGAAGAATTCCCCTCAGAAGAATCTCCAGGAAATAACAACAGCTAATGAGCTGATCAAAAATGATTTAAGTAATATAACAGAAAATGAATTTAGAATAATAGTCATAAAATTAATCGCTGGGCTTGAAAACAGTATAGAGGATAGCAGAGAATCTCTTGCTACAGAGATCAAGGGACTAAGGAACAGTCACGAGGAGCTGAAAAACACTTTAAATGAAATGCAAAACAAAATGGAAACCACCACGGCTCGGATGGAAGAGGCAGAGGAGAGAATAGGTGAACTAGAAGATAAAGTTATGGAAAAAGAGGAAGCTGAGAAAAAGAGAGATAAAAAAATCCAGGAGTATGAGGGGAAAATTAGAGAACTAAGTGATACACTAAAAAGAAATAATATACGCATAATTGGTATCCCAGAGGAGGAAGAGAGAGGGAAAGGTGCTGAAGCTGTACTTGAAGAAATCATAGCTGAGAACTTCCCTGAACTGGGGAAGGAAAAAGGCATTGAAATCCAAGAGGCACAGAGAACTCCCTTCAGACGTAACTTGAATCGATCTTCTGCATGACATATCATAGTGAAACTGGCAAAATACAAGGATAAAGAGAAAATTCTGAAAGCAGCAAGGGGTAAACGTGCCCTCACATATAAAGGGAGACCTATAAGACTCGTGACTGATCTCTCTTTTGAAAATTGGCAGGCCAGAAAGAATTGGCACGAGATTTTCAGGGTGCTAGACAGAAAAAATATGCAGCCGAGAATCCTTTATCCAGCAAGTCTGTCATTTAGAATTTAGGAGAGATAAAGGTCTTCCCAAACAAACAAAAACTGAAGGAATTTGTCACCACTAAACCAGCCCTACAAGAGATCCTAAGGGGGACCCTGTGAGACAATGTACCACAGGCATCAGTACAAGCATAAATCATACAGACATCACAATGACTCTAAACCCGTATCTTTCTATAACACTGAATGTAAATGGATTAAATGCGCCAACCAAAAGACATAGGGTATCAGAATGTATAAAAAAACAAGACCCATCTATTTGCTGTCTACAAGAGACTCATTTTAGACCTGAGGACACCTTTAGATTGAGAGTGAGGGGATGGAGAACTATTTATCATACGATGGAAGCGAAAAGAAAGCTGGAGTAGCCACACTTATATCAGACAAACTAGATTTTAAATTAAAGGCTGTAACAAGAGATGAAGAAGGACATTATATAATAGTTACAGGGTCTATCCATCAGGAAGAGCTAACAATTATAAATGTCTATGCGCCGAATACCGGAGCCCCCAAATATATAAAACAATTACTCATAAACATAAGCAACCTTATTGAGAAGAATGTGGTAATTGCAGGGGACTTTAACACCCCACTTACAGAAATGGATAGATCATCTAGACACACGGTCAATAAAGAAACAAGGGCCTTGAATGAGACATTGGAACAGATGGACTTGACAGATATATTTAGAACTCTGCATCCCAAAGCAACAGAATATACTTTCCTCTCGAGTGCACATGGAACATTCTCCAAGATAGATCATATACTGGGTCACAAAACAGCCCTTCATAAGTTTACAAGAATTGAAATTATACCATGCATACTTTCAGACCACAATGCTATGAAGCTTGAAATCAACCACAGAAAAAAGTCTGGAAAACCTCCAAAACCATGGAGGTTAAAGAACACCCTACTAACGAATGAGTGGGTCAACCAGGCAATTAGAGAAGAAATTAAAAAATATGTGGAAACAAACGAAAATGAAAATACAACAATCCAAATGCTTTGGGATGCAGCGAAGGCAGTTCTGAGAGGAAAATACATTGCAATCCAGGCCTATCTCAAGAAACAAGAAAAATCCCAAATACAAAATCTAACAGCACACCTAAAGGAACTAGAAGCAGAACAGCAAAGGCAGCCTAAACCCAGCAGAAGAAGAGAAATAATAAAGATCAGAGCAGAAATAAACAATATAGAATCTAAAAAAACTGTAGAGCAGATCAACGAAACCAAGAGTTGGTTTTTTGAAAAAATAAACAAAATTGACAAACCTCTAGCCAGGCTTCTCAAAAAGAAAAGGGAGATGACCCAAATAGATAAAATCATAAATGAAAATGGAATTATTACAACCAATCCCTCAGAGATACAAAAAATTATCAGGGAATACTATGAAAAATTATATGCCAACAAATTGGGCAACCTGGAAGAAATGGACAAATTCCTGAACACCCACACACTTCCAAAACTCAATCAGGAGGAAATAGAAAGCTTGAACAGACCCATAACCAGCGAAGAAATTGAATCGGTTATCAAAAATCTCCCAACAAATAAGAGTCCAGGACCAGATGGCTTCCCAGGGGAGTTCTACCAGACGTTTCAAGCAGAGATGATACCTATCCTTCTCAAGCTATTCCAAGAAATAGAAGGGGAAGGAAAACTTCCAGACTCATTCTATGAAGCCAGTATTACTTTGATTCCTAAACCAGACAGAGACCTAGTAAAAAAAGAGATTCATTCATATCCCTGATGAATATGGATGCAAAAATTCTCAATAAGATACTAGCAAATCGAATTCAACGGCATATAAAAAGAATTATTCACCATGATCAAGTGGGATTCATTCCTGGGATGCAGGGCTGGTTCAACATTCACAAATCAATCAACGTGATACATCACATTAACAACAAAAAAAGAGAAGAACCATATGATCCTGTCAATCGATGCAGAAAAGGCCTTTGACAAAATCCAGCACCCTTTCTTAATAAAAACCCTTGAGAAAGTCGGGAGAGAAGGAACATACTTAAAGATCATAAAAGCCATTTATGAAAAGCCCACAGCTAACATCATCCTCAACGGGGAAAAACTGAGAGCTTTTTCCCTGAGATCAGGAACACGACAGGGATGCCCACTCTCACCACTGTTGTTTAACATAGTGCTGGAAGTTCTAGCATCAGCAATCAGACAACAAAAGGAAATCAAAGGCATCAAAATTGGCAAAGATGAAGTCAAGCTTTCGCTTTTTGCAGATGACATGATATTATACATGGAAAATCAGATAGACTCCACCAAAAGTCTGCTAGAACTGATACATGAATTCAGCAAAGTTGCAGGATACAAAATCAATGTACAGAAATCAGTTGCATTCTTATACACTAACAATGAAGCAACAGAAAGACAAATAAAGAAACTGATCCCATTCACAATTGCACCAAGAAGCATAAAATACCTAGGAATAAATCTAATGAAAGATGTAAAGGATCTGTATGCTGAAAACTATAGAAAGCTTATGAAGGTAATTGAAGAAGATTTAAAGAAATGGAAAGACATTCCCTGCTCATGGATTGGAAGAATAAATATTGTCAAAATGTCAATACTACCCAAAGCTATCTACACATTCAATGCAATCCCAATCAAAATTGCACCAGCATTCTTCTTGAAACTAGAACAAGCAATCCTAAAATTCATATGGAACCACAAAAGGCCCCGAATAGCCAAGGAATTTTGAAGAAGAAGACCAAAGCAGGAGGCATCACAATCCCAGACTTTAGCCTCTACTACAAAGGTGTCATCATCAAGACAGCATGGTATTGGCACAAAAACAGACATATAGACCAATGGAATAGAATAGAAACCCCAGAACTAGACCCACAAACGTATGGCCAACTCATCTTTGACAAAGCAGGAAAGAACATCCAATGGAAAAAAGACAGCCTCTTAAAAAATGGTGCAGGGAGAACTGGACAGCAACATGCCGAAGGTTGAAACTAGACCACTTTCTCACACCATTCACAAAAATAAACTCAAAATGGATAAAGGACCTAAATGTGAGACAGAAAACCATCAAAACCTTAGAGAAGAAAGCAGGAAAAGACCTCTCTGACCTCAGCTGTAGCAATCTCTTACTCAACACATCCCCAAACGCAAGGGAATTAAAAGCAAAAGTGAATTACTGGGACCTTCTGCACAGCAAAGGAAACAACCAACAAAACTAAAAGGCAACCAACGGAATGGGAAAAGATATTTGCAAATGACATATCGGACAAAGGGCTAGTATCCCAAATCTATAAAGAGCTCACCAAACTCCACACCCGAAAAACAAATAACCCAGTGAAGAAATGGGCAGAAAACATGAATAGACACTTCTCTAAAGAAGACATCCGGATGGCCAACAGGCACATGAAAAGATGCTCAACGTCGCTCCTCGTCACGGAAATACAAATCAAAACCACACTCAGATATCACCTCACGCCAGTCAGAGTGGCCAAAATGAACAAATCAGGAGACTATAGATGCTGGAGAGGATGTGGAGAAACGGGAACCCTCTTGCACTGTTGGTGGGAATGCAAATTGGTGCAGCCGTTCTGGAAAGCAGTGTGGAGGTTCCTCAGAAAATTAAAAATAGACCTACCCTATGACCCAGCGATAGCACTGCTAGGAATTTATCCAAGGGATACAGGAGTACTGATGCATAGGGCCACTTGTACCCCAATGTTCATAGCAGCACTCTCAACAATAGCCAAATTATGGAAAGAGCCTAACTGTCCATCAACTGATGAATGGATAAAGAAATTGTGGTTTATATACACAATGGAATTCTACGTGGCAATGAGAAAAAATGAAATATGGCCCTTTGTAGCAACGTGGATGGAACTGGAGAGTGTGATGCTAAGTGAAATAAACCATACAGAGAAAGACAGATACCATATGGTTTCACTCTTATGTGGATCCTGAGAAACTTAACAGGAACCCATGGAGGAGGGGAAGGAAAAAAAAAAAAAGAGGTTAGAGTGCGAGAGAGCCAAAGTATAAGAGACTGTTAAAAACTGAGAACAAACTGAGGGTTGATGGGGGGTGGGAGGGAGGGGAGGGTGGGTGATGGGTATTGAGGAGGGCACCTTTTGGGATGAGCACTGGGTGTTGTATGGAAACCAATTTGTCAATAAATTTCATATTAAAAAAAAGAAAAATGACCTAATGGGCAGGTAGATCAAAGTCAACAAGATGAAAAAGGGATAAATGTGAAGCTTGGATTTTACACCTGAGGACATAAATTGTACCAGAATTGGACAATAGGAACTTGGTTTGGCAGGATCAAGTGTGAAAAGGGCTTAGAGAACTTAGTTGACTTTAGATAACTCAACAGCCTGAAAGAGCCTTTCAAAAAACAAACAAATAAAAGCTCATGCTTCTTTGAGCTGCCTTAATACAACCACAGTTCTCCAAACCAGGAAGCCTATAGTCCCTCTCAAATTTGTTCAGTTTGTACCACAGAAGGATGTTAAATTAGCATAAAGACAGCTTACTTATCCCCTTCCTATATTTTAAAATGATCTCTAACAGATGTTAGTTCACCTAACCCTCACAATGCACCTGAGTATAACTGTTATTGAAAGAAAGCTTCTCAAGAGTGAGATTCAATTGGATCAATACTGCAGATGAGTGAAAGGAAAGGCTAAAACCTAGCTCATGGGGCATTAGATGAAATACTACACAAAAAGAATGGCTTAGCTCATGTGCTTCTAAGCAATAATACTATGTCATTGGTGGAAAACAAAAGAAAGAAGCAATGCCATTAGTTGATTGTCTATAACAAGAGTAAGAAGTGATAGGATAGGAAAAAACTAAGAAACTCCAACTTCCCTAAGGACAGGAAACACATAACCTGTTGGGCTAATTACAAATAGGTTGCAGCCCCTTAATACCTATTTAGGGTGATAGGAGGGATGCTGAGGAGGGCATCCTTCAGTCTGCTTAGACATCTTCCCCAGGTCCCCCTGTTGGGGTGAGCAAAATCTCAGATTCAAGACTAAATTGACTTTCATACCAGCTTCAGTTTGCTTGGTTGACTAGTTTGTTACTTTTTCTCTTCTATCAATCCTATTTTCCTCCTACTCCCTTCCTTTTCCTGTCCAGTCAAGCATCTTTAATTTACCAAGTCATCCACCTCATCACCTCTCTAGTTAACTATCTGGTAGGTGACTTTATGTGTGTAAATATTTGAGTAGATTTTAGAATAATATATGTATGCATCCCTGAGTGAATTTAGCTTTGTGTCTGTGCATGTCATTAAGGAAACACGACAGAAACCTGAAGAAACCTGTGTGAATGGCTCATTCCCTGTACCAATGTCTATCTGGATGTATCTGTGTTAGGGTTAGAAAATTACTGGAAAAGACTAGAGTGGCTCTGAGTGTGTGCAGATGTGTATGTACACATGTGCACATGTGCTATGTCCAGTTCTAAAACTCTGCTGTACCGGCTGCAGAATCCTTGCCCACTTCTGTTCTCTGACTAAGGAACCTATATACTTTTCTTTCTTTTCTTTGCTGTCAGCTAATGTTGGCTCTTCCTTGGCAACAAAATGTGCAGTAAGCATCAATATGGGGATAATTTTTAAGTCAATGAAATTCTGGTTCACTAACCACTCCTGGGTGAGTAGACCACCACATGTTAGAGTTGGATAAATTAGCATATTAGTGAAATATAAATGAAAACATTTCATGAAAGATTTGAACTTTCCCCTCCAGTAAGTGAAATTGACCATATATAGAGTGAAGTTAACCATACACAAACTGAAATTGATGGGTAGTGTATCTCTTTGCTGGTTTAGTGAAACAGTAGCGTGTCAGTTGGTAAATATATTAGATTTCTAAATTCCTTAGTGTTAGTAAAATAGGTCAGCTCTTTTTAGCTGTGATATGTGATTTTGATATTGACAGCTCCCATTATTTAGTAATGAATAATGGGAGAAGCAAATGAACAACTCGATGGCACAAAGGAGAGTCTCTCAAAAGCAAAGAAAAAGTGGGGAAGTAGAGGTATACTCAAAAAAGCATTCATTGTTAGCAATTGCTAAAAAGTGAAGTATTCCTGTGGGAGTCTACATTTTTCATTAGGCTACAAGACTAGTGATTTAATTTTGTTGTCCTTTGGGCTATGTTCCTTCATATTCAGGCCCTTTACATATTATTACTTATCCTCACAATATACAGTATCATTCCATTTACAGATGTGGAAAGTGAAGCTCAGAGAATGTAAGTGACTTACCCAAGGTCACCTAGCTAGTAAGTAACTAAAACTCATGGTTGCCTGGCCTTTATTTTATCCTTTATACCATGTTGCTTCTATGTCATATCATACTTTAGAAAGCAAACACAAAACTAAACAAAACGTCCCTCCCCTTGGCCCCTGTTTTATCTGTTCTAACATCTCCAACCCTCTGATAGGAGACCCTATAGAAAGTTTAGTCTTGCTGCTTTGATTTCATTACTAACTCCATTCTGTGAAACCTCCTATAATTAGTTGACAGTGGTAACATTTTCTGATCTCCAAGTGCCTCCAAGTGTCACTCCTTTGGAGCTTAGCATATGCTACCTTTTGTCATATTATATCCATATGTCATATCAATTGTCATATCCATATCCTGGGTCGACAATAACCATAAACTCTAGCTATGCTCTTATCTTGGATCTCTTTGTAGCCTTCCAACACCTTATGAATAGAATTCTCAATAAAACACTAGTGTTTAGGAATTGACAAAGCATGAGCAGAGCATGCTGGGACAATAATCATGCTAATTTCAGATTTGGAGACAACCTTGGTATTAGTGTCCATTCTAAGAGTAACATAACCTGGGCCTTCATGTAGTTCTTCCTTGCCCACCTGCATGAAAGCAAACTTCTTTTATGGATTATCTAGTGGCTGAAAATCATGAAAAACCTGAAATCAATTCTGATAATTTAGAAGCAACTGGGAAAGAGCCTACAGAGAATATGCCCACATACATATACACCATAAATACCAACATTAATTATCCCAAAGGTCTAAAAAGAAACATGAGCTGTCTTTACATATATGCACATTCCTACTCCCCAAAAATGTTTGACTGGTTGAGAATAATAATTTAATTAAAACATTTCCAGCCTAAATGTCCATCAACTGATGAATGGATAAAGAGATTGTGGTTTATATACACAATGGAATACTACTTGGCAATGAGAAAGAATGAAATATGGTCTTTTGTAGTAACGTGGATGGAACTGGAGAGTGTTCTGCTAAGTGAAATAAGTCATACAGAGAAAGACAGATACCATATGTTTTCACTCTTATGTGGATCCTGAGAAACTTAACAGAAGACCATGGGGGAGGGGAAGGAAAAAAAAAGTTAGAGAGGGAGAGAGCCAAAGCATAAGAGACTCTTAAAAACTGAGAATAAACTGAGGGTTGATGGGGGGTGGGAGGGAGGGGAGGGTGGATGATGGGCATTGAGGAGGGCAGCTGTTGGGATGAGCACTGGGTGTTGTATGGAAACCAATTTGACAATAAATTTCATATTAAAAAAAATTTCCCCAGTCTTAGCACCTTCCCTCCTGTCCCAATGAAATACATTCTGAGATTAAAGTTTAGGTACTCACCATCTCCTTTAGGGTCGCTGAGAGCAGTGGGAGGAATGACTGATGTTCGATGACTTCCAAGCCAGCATTCCTTGGAAAACCGTCTACGACAGTCATCATGCACCTGAAACGACAAGAGAACAGAGAGAAAAAAAGGAAGGGGGAGAGAAAAAGATACAATTGATCAGTCTTGAGGTCAAATTCCAAGGTTTCAGTCCCCAGTATTAAAAATCTCCCTTTCTGAGATTTGGTGCCATACACTTTCCCCTGACTTAACCTGGACACCCACTTTCCACTCAGAGCTTGAACCATCCCTGAAGATGGCCTCTGAGCTCTGTTCCTTTTAAAGGTAGCTTTTAGAAGACACCCATCACAGGCATTAAGAAGACACAAGTTCTAGGGCACAATCTTAGTGGCCTACACAATAGGGAGCTTACTTGCAATTTAAGAATGCTAATCCTGATAATATACTATTACACTCCAATCCTTACATCAATCATGTATAGTAGGGAATACATTATTAGGTTCATTTTAGAAATGAGGATACCAAAGGTCAGAGAGGTGAAGAGTCTTGCTCATGGTCAAATACCTGGGAATTGGCAGAGCTGAGATTCTGCTGCCTTCTCCACAAGTGGTCATATTTCCCAAATTTCTGATATTTTTAAGTACCACTTCCTGGAAAATGACATAGTTCCTAGTGGACATGAATCTGGCCTGATTATGCAAGAGCAATTAAAAAGAAAGCCAAAGGACAACCACAGTTTTCTTTTTTTTTATTGAGATATAATTGACATATAACATTATATCAGCTCCAGGGGTACAACCTAATGATTTGGTATTTGTATATATTGCAAAATGATCACTACAGTAAGTGTAGTTAACATGTGTCACCATATATAATTACATTTCTTTTCTTGTGATGATAACTTTTAAGGTCTACATTCTTAGCAAATTACAAGTAGGCAAAACAGTATTATTAACTACAGTCACCATGCTGTCCGTTATATCCTGATGTCTCATTTATTTTAGAACTGGAAGTTTGTACCTTTTGACCACCTTCACCTATTTTGCCCATATCCTAACCCCCATCCCCATATCTGTGAGCTCATTTTTTTTAGATTCTACACGTAATTGAGATCATATAGTATTTCTCATTCTCTGACTCATTTTATATAGCATAATGCCCTGAGGTCCATCCATGTTGCTGCAAATGCCATGATTTCCTTCACTTTTAGGGCTGAATAATATTCCATTGCATATACATCTACCACATTTTCTTTATCCATGCATCCATCACTAGACACTTAGGTTCTTACCATATCTTGACTATCATAAATAATGTTGCTGTGAACATAAGAGTGCCTATATCTTTTTGAGTTAGTGTTTTCATTCTCTTCAGAAGTGAAATTGCTAGGTCATATGGTAGTTATATTTTTAATTTTTAAAGGAAACTCTTTACTGTTTTCCACAGTGGCTGCACCAATTCACATTTATACCAACAGTACACAAGGGTTCTCTTTTCTCCATATCCTTGTCAACGTTTATTTCTTGTCTTTTCGGTAACAGCTACTCTGACAGGTGTGAGGTGATATCTCATTGACATTTTGATTTGCATTTGCCTGATGATTAGCGATATTGAATACCTTTTCATAAATCTGTTTGCCGTCTGTATGTCTTTAGAAAAATATCTATGTAGATCCTCTGTCCATTTTTTAATTGGATTGTTGCTTGCTTTGTGCTATGGAGTTGTATGACTTCTTTATATATTTTGGATATTTACGTCTTATCAGATATATGATTTAAAAATATTTTCTCTCATTTAGTTGGTTGCCTTTTTCCTTTTGTTGATGGCTCCTTTGCTGTGCAGAAGCTGTTTAGTAGTCTCATCTGTTTATTTTTTCTTTTGTTGCCTTTACTTTTGGTGTCAAATCCAAAAATCCATGACAAGTCTGATCTCAAGGAGTTTACCATCTATGTTTTCTTCTAGAAGTTTTATGGTTTCAAGTCTTACATTCAAGTCTTGAATCCATTTGAATTCATTTTTGTGACTGGTATAAGATAGCGGTCCAGTTTCATTCTTTTTGCAGGTGGGTGTCCAACTTTCCCAGCACCATTTACTGAAGAGACTATCTTTTCTCTATTGTATATCCTTGACTCCTTTGCCATAAATTAATTGACCATATGTGCATGAGTTTATCTATGGGATATTTTGTTCCATTGACCTATGTGTCTGTCTTTATGCCAATACTATACTGTTTTGATTACTATGGTTTTTTAATGTAGTTTTAAATCACGGAGCATGATGTCTGCTGCTTTGTTCTTCTTTCTCAAAGTTGCATTGGTTGTTTGGGGACTATTGTGGTTCCATAAAAATTTTGGAATTGTTCTACTTCTGTGAAAAATCCCATTGGAATTTTGATAGGGACTGCATTGAATCTGTAGATTGCATTGGGAAATATAGATGTTTTAACAATATTAATTCTTCCAATCCATGAGCACAGAATATTTTTCCATTTATTTGCATCTTATTAAATTTCTTTCATCAATATCTTGTAGTTTTCAGAGTACAGGTCTTTCATCACCTTGGTTAAGTTTATTCCTAGGTATTTTATTATTTTTGTTGCAGTTATAAATGAGATGGTTTTCTTAATTTCTGATAGTTTATTAGTATATAGAAATGCAACAGATTTTTGTATATTAATTTTGAATCCTGCAATTTTATGGAATTTATTAGTTTTTTTTTTTTAATTTTTTTTCAACGTTTATTTATTTTTGGGACAGAGAGAGATAGAGTATGAACGGGGGAGGCGCAGAGAGAGAGGGAGACACAGAATCGGAAGCAGGCTCCAGGCTCTGAGCCATCAGCCCAGAGCCCGACGTGGGGCTCGAACTCACGGACCGCGAGATCGTGACCTGGCTGAAGTCGGACGCTTAACCGACTGTGCCACCCAGGCGCCCCTGGAATTTATTAGTTCTAACAGGTTTTTTTTTGTAAACTCTTTAGGGTTTTCTTTTCTTTTTAAAAGTTTATTTATTTATTTATTTTGAGAGAGAGAGAGAGAGAGAGAGAGAGAGAGAGAGAGAGACTGGAGAAAGAGGGAGAGACAGAATACCAAGCAGGCTCCACACTATCAGCACAGAGCCCAACATAGGGCTTGACCTGAGCCAAAATTGAGAGTTGGATGCTTAACTGACTGAGTCACCCAGGCAACCCTTTTTAGGTTTTCTATATATAATATGTCATCCACAAATAGTGACAGTTTTACTTCTATCTCTATGATTTGGATGCTTAAAAATTTATTATTGGAGTATCATTGACATACAATGTTATATTAGTTTTAGGTGTACAACATATTGCTCCAACAATTCTATACATTACTCAGTGCTCACCATGATTAGTGTAGTCACCATACAATGTTACTACATTATTTGACTCTATTCCCTCTGCTGTACTTTTCAACTCCGTGACTTATTTATTTTATAACTAGATAACTTCTATTTCTTTTTCTTGCCTAGGACCTCTAATACTATGCTGAATAAAAGCAGGGAGAATGGGCATTCTTGTCTTGCTCCTGATCTTAAAGGAAAAGCTGAAATGTTTTCACCATTAGGTATGATGTTAGCTGTGGGTTTGTCATATATGGCCTTTATTATGTTGAATTATGTTTCCTTTATACCGACTTTGTTAAGAGTTTTTATCATAAATGGATGTTGAATTTTGCCAAATGATTTTCTGCATCTATTGAAATGATCATATACTTTTTATTCTTCTTTGTTAATGTAGTGTACTGCATCAATTGGTTTCTGCATGTTGAGCCAGACTTGCACCCCTGGAATGAATCGTACTCAATTACAGTGTATGATCCTTAATGTACTGTTGAATTTGGCTTGCTAATATTTTGTTGAGGATTTTTGCATCTGTGTTCATCAGAGATATTGACCTGTAATTTTTTTTTCTTGTGACATCCTTATCTGGTCTTGGTAGCAGGGTAATGCTGGCTTTATAGAAGGAGTTTGGAAGTGTTCCTTCCTCTTACATTTTTTTGAAGATTTTGAGAAGGATTTGTATGAATTCTGTTTTAAAAATTTTGGATAGAATTTACCAGTGTATGTGTCTGGTCCCAGACACTTGTTTTTTGGGAGGTTTTTGATTACTGATTCAGTCTCCCTACTAATAATCTGTTCAGATTTTCTATTTCTTTATGATTCAGTCTTTGTGCTTTTATGTTTCTAGTAATTTATCCATTTCTTCTATATTTCCAATTTGTTGGTGTATAATTGTCCATAGTAGTCCCTTATTATTCTTTGTGTTTCTGTGGTATCAGTTGTAACATCTCCTTGTTCATTTCTGATTTTATTTATTTGAGCCTTCTCTTTGTTTTCAGGGTGAGTCTAGCTGAAGTTTTGTCAGTTTTCTTTATCTTTTAAAAGAATCACCTTTTAAATTCATGGATTCTATTGTCCTTTTAGTCTCAATTTCATTTATTGATGCTCTGATCTTAGTTATTCCCTTACTTGTACTAACTTTGGGTTTTGTTTGTTCTTTTTATTTACTTCATTAAAGTGTAAAGTTAGGTTGTTCATTTGAGATTTTTTTTCTTCAGGTTTTTATCACTATGAACCTCTCTCCTAGAACTGCTTTTGATGCATCCCATAAGTTTTTTTTTCTTTTTAAAAATTAAAGTACAATTAACATAGCGTTATATTAGTTTCAGGTATAAAATATGATTCAGCAGTTCTATACATTATTCAGTGCTCATTAGGAAAAGTGTACTCTTAATCCCCTTCACCTATTTCACCCATACCCCCACCCACCTCTGCTTTGGCAACCAGAGAACAGTTTGTTCTCTGTATTTAAGAGTCTTATTTGTCACTTTTTTTGTTGTTCATTTGTTTTCTTTCTTAAATTCCACACGAGTGAAATCACATGATATTTGTCTTTCTCTGACTTATTTTATTTAGCATTATACCCTCTAGATCATTCCATGTTGTTGCAAATGGCAAGATTTCATTCTTTTTTTTTTTAAACATTTTTTTTCAACGTTTATTTATTTTTGGGACAGAGAGAGACAGAGCATGAACGGGGGAGGGGCAGAGAGAGAGGGAGACACAGAATCGGAAACAGGCTCCAGGCTCTGAGCTGTCAGCCCAGAGCCTGACGCGGGGCTCGAACTCACGGACCGCGAGATCATGACCTGGCTGAAGTCGGACGCTTAACCGACTGCGCCACCCAGGCGCCCCTCATTCTTTTTAATATATATATATATATATATATATATATATTCCTTTATCACTTCTTTATCCATTCATCTATGGATGGACACTTGGGTTGCTTCCATATATTGGCTATTTTAAATAATTCTGCAATAAACATAGGGGTGCATATATCTTTTCAAAATAGTGTTTTCATATTCTGTGGGTAAATATTCAGTAGTGGAATTACTGGATCATGTGGTAATTCTATTTTTAATTTTTTGAGGTGCCTCTATAGAGATTTCCACAGTGGCTGCACCAATTTGCATTCCTGCCAACTTACACCTTTGCACGAGGGTTTATTTTTCTCCACATCTTCACAAATGCTTGTTGTTTTTTGTTTTTTAGATACTAGCAATTCTAACAGGTGTGAGATGATAGCTCACTGTGGTTTTGTTTTGCATGTCCCTGATGATTAGTGTTACTGAGCATCTTTCCATGTGTCTTTTGGCCATTTGTATGTCTTCTTTGGAAAAATGTCTATTCAGGTCCTCTACTCATTTTTAAGTGGATTATTATTATTTTTTTTAATGTTGAGTTGTATAAATTCTCTATATATTTTGGAATATTAACTCTTTATCTGATATATCATTTGCAAATATCTTGTCCCATTCAGTAAGTGGAGTTTTGTTTTGTCAATGGTTTCCTTTGCTGTGCAAAAGCTTTTTATTTTGGTGTAGTCACAATAGTTTAGTTTACTTTTGTTTTCTTTTCCTGAGGTGACATATCTAGCAAAATGTTTGATGTCAAAGGAATTACTGCCTATTTTTTGTTCTAAGAGTTTTATGGTTTCAGGTATCACATTTAGGTCTTTAATCCATTTTGACTTTATTTTTGTTTATGGTGCAAGAAAGTGGTACACTTTCATTCTTTTGCATGTCACTGTCCATTTTTTCCAGCACTATTTGTTGAATAGACTGTCTTTTCCCCATCATATATTCTTGACTCCTTTGTCATAGAAAAATTGGTCATATAAGTGTGGATTTACTTCTGAGCTCTCTGTTCTGTTCCATTGATCTCTGTCATTTTTCTGCCAGTACCATACTGTTTTGATTACTATAGCTTTGTAGTATAGTTTGAACTCAGAAAGCATGATACCTCCAGCTTTTCTCTTTTTTCTCAAGACTGCTTTGACTATTTGGGGTCTTTTGTGGTCCCATACAAATTTTAGGATTCTGTGTAAAATGTTGTTGGTTCTTTAGGATGTGTTAAATCTGTAAATTACTTCGGGTAGAATGTACATTTGAACAATATTGGTTCTTCCAATCCATGAGTATGGAATATCTTTCCATTTGTTTGTATTATAAATTTCCTTCCTTTCAATATTTTGTAGTTTTCAGAATACAGATCTTTCACTACTCTGGTTAAGTTTATTCCTAGGTATTTTAATTTTTGTTGTTGCTGCAATTGTAAATGGGATTGTTTTCTTATTTTCTCTTTCTGCTTTTTCATTATTAGTGTATACAGTGCAACAGATTTTTGTTTATTAACTTTGTATCCTGTCACTTTACTGAATTCCGCTATCAGTCCTAGTAGTTTTTTGGTGGAGTCCTTAGCGTTTTCTATCCATAGTATCATGTCATTTGCAAATAATGAAAGCTTTACTTCTTCCTTACCAATTTGGATACATTTTATTTCTTTTTCTTGTCTGACTGATGTGGCTAGGACTTCCAGTACTTGTTGACTAAAAGTTGGAAGTAGACTTCCTTGTCCTGTTCTTGATCTTATCAGGAAATCTCTTAGTTTTTCACCCTTGAGCATGATGTTAGGTGTGTGTTTGTCATATATGGCCTTTATTATATTGAGGTATGTTTTCTCTAAGGTTACTTTGTTGAGAGCTTTTACCATGAATGGATGTTTTACCTTGTCAAATGCTTTTCTGAATCTCTTCTAATGATCATTTTAAAAAATCCTTTCTCTTGTTAATGTGATGTATCATGTTGATTGATTTGCAAACATTGAGCCACTCTTGCATTCCTTGAATAAATACCACTTGATTGTGGCAAATGATTTTTTATAGTATTCTTAGATTTGGTTTGCTAATATTTTGTGAAGGATTTTCATCAGAGATATTGACTTGTAAGTTTTTTTTAAAAGTATCTTTATGTAGCTTTGGTATCAGGGTAATTCTGTCCTCATAGAATGAATTTGGAAGCTCTCCATCCTTTTCTGTTATTTAGAACAGTTTAAGAAGAATAGGTTTTAACTCTTCTGTAAATGTTTGGTAGAATTCACCTGTGAAGCCAGCTGGGCCTAGACTTTTGTTTGTTAAGATTCAATTTCATTGCTAGTAATCAGTCTGTTCAAATTTTCTGTTTCTTCCTGATTCACTTTTAGAAGGTTATATGTTTCTAGGAATTTATGCATTTATTTTAGGTTGTCCAATTTTGTTGCATATAATTCTTCATAATATTCTCTTAAAATCTTTTGTATTTCTGTGGTGTTGTTTGTTATTTCTCCTCCTTCATCTCTGATTGTATTTATTTTAAACCTCTTTTTTTTCTTAATGAGTCTCACTAAAGGGTTGTCATTTTTGTTTATTAAAAAAAAAACAGCTGCCGGTTTCATTGATCTCTTCCATTGTTTTTTTTTAGTCTTTATTTCATTTATTTCTTCCCTAATCTTTATTATGTCTTTCATTCTACTGGTCCGGGGATTTGCTTGTTTTTTGTTTTCTAGCTCTTTAGATGTAAAGTTACGTTGTTTATTTGAGGGTTTTTTTCTTTTCGAGGAAGGCCTGTAGTGCTATAATCTTCCTTCTTGGAACAGCTTTTGCTGCATCCCAAAGATTTTGGACCATTTTGCTTTCATTTTTATTTCTGTCCATGTATTTGTGTTTTCCTTTTTAATTTCTTCATTGACCCTTTTTTGTTTAGTAGCATATTATTTAGCATCCATGTATTTGTGTTCTTTCCACATTTTTTCTCGTGATCGATTTCTAGTTTCATACTGTTGTGGTGGGAAAACATGCATAATATGGCTTCAATCTTTTTGAATTTATTGAGATTTGTTTTGTGACCTAACATGTGATCTATTCTGGAGAATGTTCCATGTGCACTTAAAAAGAATGTATATTCTGCTGTTTTTGGATGGAATGTTCTAAATATATCTGTTAGATCCATCTGGTCCAATGTGTCATTCAAAGCCACCATTTCTTTGTTGATTTTCTGTCTGGATGATGTATCCATCAATGTAAGTGGGTGTTAAAGTCCCCTACTATTATTGTATCACTGTCAATTTCTCCCTTTATGTCTGTTAATAGTTAACACTATGTATTTAGGTGCTCTCAAATTGGGTGCATAAATATTTATAATTGTGATATCCTCCTGTAGGTTTGTTCCCTTTCTCATTATGTAGTGTCCTTCTTTGTCTCTTGTTACAGTCTTTGTTTTAATGTCTATTTTTTCTGATATAAGTATTGCTACCCCAGCTTTCTTTTTGCTTCCATTTGCATGATAAATGTTTTCCAATCCCTTCACTTTCAATTTGCATGTGTTGTTAGGTCTGAAGTGAGTCTCTTGTAGGCAACATACAGATGGGTCTTGCTTTCTTATCCATTCAGTCACTCTATGTCTTTTAAATAAAGCATTTATTTCATTTACATTGAAAGTAATTATTACTAGGTATGTACTTATTGCCATTTGTTACTTATTGTATGGTTATTTTTGTAGTTCTTCTCTGTTCCTTTTTTCCCCTTACTCTCTTCCCTTGTGTTGTGATGGCTTTGTTTAGTGATATGCTTGGATGGATTCTTTGTCTTTATTTCTTGTGTATCTACTATAGATTTTTGATTTGTGGTTACCATTAGGTTTGTATATAACATCTTATGCATATAGCAGTTGATATTAAGTTGATAGTCACTTAAGTTTGAACTTATTAAAAGCACTAAATTTTTACTCCTCCCTTCACATGTTTTATGGATGTCATATTTTACATCCTTTTATTTTGTGAATCCCTTGACTGATTTCTATAGGTATAATTGATTTTACTGTTTTTATGTTTTAACCTGCATACTGGTTTTCTAAGTGATTAATCTTATACTTTTATTATATGCTTCCATTTACCTGTGAAGTTTTTTCTTTTCATAATTTTCTTACTCATGATTATGGCCTTTTCTTTTCACTCAAAGAATTTTGTTTAACATTTCTTGTAAGATTGGTTTAATGGTGAGGAACTCTTAGCTTTTTTTTTTTTTTTTTGGTCTGGGAAACTATTTATCTCTCCTTCTGTTCTAAATGATAGCCCTTCTGGGTAGAGTATTCCAAGTTTCAGATTTTTTCCTTTCAGTAGTTTGAATATATTATGCCAGTCCCTTGTGGCCTGAAAACTTTCTTCTGAAAAATCAGCTGATAGACTTATGGGGTTCCCCTGGTATGTAACAGTTTGCTTTTGTTGCTTTTTAAATTCTATATTTATCATTAGGCTTTGCCATTTAAATTATTATGTGTCTCAGTGTGGACTTCTTTGGGCTGATTTTGTTGGGTCTGCCTGTGCTGCCTGAAAATGGATCTCTGTTTCCTTCCTCAGATTAGGGATGTTTTCAGCTATTATTACTTCAAATAAATTTTCTGCCCTCTCTATCACTTTTCCTTCTGGGATCCCTGTAATTGGAATGTTATTATGCTTGATGATGTTGCTGAGTTCCCTTAACCTATTCCCATTTTTTAAATATTCGTTTGTATTTTTTTGATCTTCAGCTTGGTTGCTTTCAATTACCCTGTCTTCCAGGTTGCTGACATGTTCCTCTGTCTCCTCTAATCTACTATTGATTCCCTATAGTGTATTTTTAATATAATTTATTGTCAAATTGGCTAATATACAGTGTGTAAAGTGTGCTCTTGGTTTTTGGGGTAGATACCCGTGGTTCATCACTTACATACAACACCCAATGTTCATTCAACAAGTGCCTTCCTCAATGCCCATCACCTATTTTCCTCTTTCCCCCACCTCCTCATCAACCCTCAAATTGTTCTCTGTACTTAAGAGTCTCTTATGGTTTGTCTCCCTCCCTCCCTGTTTGTAACTATTTTTTCCCCTCCCCTTCCCCCATGGTCTTCTGTTAAGTTTCTCAAGATCTACATATGAATGAAAACATATGATATCTGTCTTTCTCTGTATGACTTATTTTATTCAGAATAATACCGTCCAGTTCCATCCACGTTGCTGCAAGTGGCATGATTTCATTCTTTCTCATTGCCAAGTAGTATTCCATTGTATATATAAACTACATCTTCTTTATCCATTCATCAGTTGATGGACATTTAGGTTCTTTCCATAATTTGGCTATTGTTGAAAGCACGGCTATAAACATTGGGGTACAAGTGCCCCTATGCATCAGCACTCCTGTATCCCTTGGGTAAATTCCTAGCAGCGCTATTGCTGGGTCATAGGGTAGTTATATTTTTAATTTTTTGAGGAACCTCCACACTGTTTTCCAGAGTGGCTGCACCAGTTTGCATTCCCACCAACAGTGCAAGAGGGTTCGTTCCCTTTTCTCCACATCCTCACCAGCATCTGATGTTTCCTGAGTTGCTCATTTTAGCCACTCTGACCGGTGTGAAGTGGTATCTCAGTGTGGTTTAGATTTGTATTTCCCTGATTATGAGTGACGTTGAGCATCTTTTCCTGTGTCTGTTGGCCATTTGGATGTCTTCTTTGGAGAAGTGTCTATTCATGTCTTCTGCCCATTTCTCCACTGGATTATTGGTTTTTTGGTTGTTGAGTTTGGTAAGTGCTTTATAGATTTTGGATACTAGTCCTTTATCTGTTATGTCATTTGAAAATATCTTTTCCCATTCCATCGGTTGTCTTTTAGTTTTGTTGATTGTTTCCTTTGCAGTGCAGAAGCTTTTTTATTTTGATGAGGTACCTGTAGTTCATTTTTACTTTTAATTTTCTTGTCTTTGGAGATGTGTTGAGTAAGAAATTGCTGTGGCTGAGGTCAAAGAGGCTATTGCCTGTTTTCTCCTCTAGGGTTTGGATGGTTTCCTGTCTCACATTTAGTTCTTTCATCCATTTTGAGTTTATTTTTGTGTATGGTGTAAGAAGTTGTCTAGTTTCATTCTTCTGCATGTTGCCATCCAGTTCTCCCAGCACCATATGCTAAAGAGACTGTATTTTTTCCATTTTTCCTGCTTTGGCAAAGATTAGTTGGTCATACATTTGTGGGTCCAATTCTGGGTTCTCTATTCTATTCCATTGGTCTCTGTGTCTGTTTCTGTGCCAATGCCATATTGTCTTGATGATTATAGCTTTGTAGTACAGGCTAAAGTCTGGGATTGTGATGACTTCTGCTTTTTTTTTTCAATATTACTTTGGCTATTCAGGGTCTTTTGTGGTTCCATACAAATTTTAGGATTGTTTGTTCTAGCTTTGAGAAGAATGCCAGTGCAATTTTGATTGAGAATGCACTGAATGTGTAAATTGCTTTGTGTAGTATTGACATTTTAACAATATTTATTCTTCCAATCCATGAGCATGGAATATTTTTCCATTTTTTTTGTCTTCTTCAATTTCCTTCATAAGTTTTCTATAGTTTTCAACATACAGATGTTTTATGTCTTTGGTTAGGTTTATTCTAGGTATTTTATTGTTCTTGGTGCAATTGTAAATGGGATCAATTTATTGATTTCTCTTTCTGTTGCTTCATTAATGATGTATAGAAATGCAACCGATTTCTGTACATTGATTTTGTATCTGAGATTTTGCTGAATTCATGAATCAGTTCTAGCAGCCTTTTGGTGGAGTCTTCCGGGTTTTCCATGTAATTATCATGTTGTCTGTGACCCTGTAGTGTATTTTTAATTTCAGTTATTGAGTTATTCATTCGTGGTTGGTTCTTTTTTAATATTTTCTATCTCTTTGCTGAAGTTCTCAATGAGATCCTCTGCTCTTAAGTCCAGTAAGTATCTTTATGAGTGTTACTTTGTATTCTTTATCAGGTATATTGCTTAGTTTTATTTCATTTAGCTCTTTTGCTGTGGTTTTGTCCTGTTCTTTGAAATATTCCTCTGTCTCCTCATTTTGTCTAAGTCTTTGTGTTTATTCCTGTGTATTAGATAAGTCAGTTATGTCTTCTGATCTTGAAAATAGTGGCCCTATGAAGAAGATATCTTGTAGTTCCCTGTAGCATAATGTCCCTTATTCACCAGAACCAGGCACTTCAGTAGTGCCTCCTATGTGGGTTGTTTGTGCCTTTCTGTTGTGGCTGCACCTTGTCTGCCTCCAGTACAGTTGGCTGCAATGGTCCACTTTGAGTTTTGTGGCATAGTAGGCACAGTTTTATCCCTGTGCTGTTAAGAAACCTGTGTGGGGCTGTAGGCTTATAGTTGGGCAGTGTTGGCAATCAAACCAAATGTCTGTCCTAAGCTCACTGACCAGGGCTGCAGTCACACTGACCTGAAGGACACTCTCCCTGCATTGTTTCCTGAGAGGCTTTTGTTGGTCGGCAAGGCCTGCAGTAAGATCAGATGCCTGCACCCATCCATCTGCCAGGGCTGTAGTTACACTGATCAGCAGGATACCCTCTCTGCACAGCCAACTGTAAGGTTTGGATGCTAGGGCTGTGGTGCACTGGTGTGTGTGGTTATCTTCTACTCCTTCCAAGGTAGAAGTCAACTTTGGAGTAGTGTTTGTCCCTGCTGGGGTTGCTTGCAGGATGCAGTTTACCAGGAGCTGCTTTGGAGGGACTATCTGTGGGTTGAATGGGGCAGATCTGCAGGAGAATAGGAGAATGGGGGTAGGGCACACAGTGTTAGTAAGTTGGGTGGAGAGTGTTCTCGCTGGTTCCTGTAGGTGTGCAGCTATTTAGGCTGGGAAGGATGGGAGAGAAATGGCACCCAGTAGCTCTTTTGTTCTTGGAGAAGGCTTCTACAGATCTCTTCCAGCACACGTTCTGGGATTAATAAACAAATCTTCACTTATACCCCAGGTGCTCAAACTGCTGCTTCTATGCTCTATCTTGGCTGGGTTGTTATGTTGTCTATTTAACAACAAGGACCTAGCTTCCTATCACCCTCTGGTTCTCCTGGAGCTAAGCTCACTGGTTTTTAAAGTATTCAGAATTAAGCCCTGTTGATTGTAAAAACTCATGGAGTTAAGGCCCACTGTTTTTCAAATCCAAATGTTATGGGAACTCATCTTCCTAGTTCAGGTTCCCTGTGCCTGAGGTGCCTGTTGGTAGGGTCTGATTCTCTTCTCTGTACCTGTGGTGTCTCTTCCATTTGTGGTTTCTTTCCCAATTGTGTCTCACTAAGGGTTTGGTTCCCAGTTGTATGTCTGCCCTTCTTACCCTTTTTATTGTGGCCTCCTTACTACAATTAACTGTGGAAGGTCTCTTTTGCCAGTCTTTGGGTCATTTTCTGAATTAGTTGCATTGATGTGACTACTATCTCAGTGTGTCTGTGGAATGAGGTGAGCTCAGTATCCTACTACTCTGCATCACATAAGTTTTGGTATGTTTTTTTCCATTTTCATTTGTCTCAAGGTATCTTTTTATTTCTCTGTTGATTTCTTCTTTGGCCCATTTTTGTACAGTAGCATGTTTAATATCCACATATTTGTGGATTTTCCAGTTTTATTCCTGTAATTGATTAGTAGTGTCATACCACTGTGGTCAGAAAAGATGCTTTATATGATGTCAATCTTTTAAAATTTATTAAGACTAGTTTTGTTGTCTAACATATGATCTCTCCTGGAGAATGTTCTATTTGCATTTGACAAGAATGTATATTCTGTGGCTTTTGGATGAAATGTTCTATATATCTATTAAATCCATCTGTGGTAATGTGTCATTTAGTGCCAATGTTTCTGTATTAATTTTCTGTCTGGATAATTTTCTGTCTGTCTTTCTATTGATGACAGTGCAGTATTTAATTTCCCTAATATTGTATTGCTATGCATTTCTCCCTTAGGTACTTCTATGTTAGGTGCATAAATATTTACAAATGTTATATCCTCTTGTTGGATTGTCCTCTTTATCATTATGTAATGACCTTCCTTGTCTCTAATTACAGTCTTTGTTTTAAAGCCTATTTTGTCTAGTATAACTACCCCTGCTTTCTTTTGATTTCCATTTGCATGGAATATATTTTCCCACCCCTTCATTTTCAGTTTTTGTGTGTCATTATATCTGAAGTGAATATCTTATAGGCAGGATACAAATGGGTCTTTTTAAAATCCATCCACTCTATGTCTTTTGTTTTGAGAATTTAGTTCATGTATATTATTTAAGATAATTACTGATAGGTATGTACTTATTGACATTTTGCTCATTGTTTTTTGGTTGTTTTGTAGATCCTATGCTCTTCTCTTACTCTCTTCCTTTGTGATTTGAAGATTTTCTGTAGTGGTATACTTATATTCCTTTCTCTTTATATTTTGTGTATCTACTAAGATTATTGCTTTGTGGTTACCATGAGGCTTGTGTATAACACCTTTTGTAACAGTCTGGTTTCTTTTTATTAAAAATTTTTTAACATTTATTTATTTTTGAGAGACAAAGAGAGGCAGAGCATGAGCAGGGGAGGGGGAGAGAGAGAGGGAGACACAGAATCTGAAGAAAGCTCCAGGATCTGAGCTGTTTTTTAGCACAGAGCCCAAAGTGGATCTCGAACTCATGAACTGCAAGACCATGACCTGAGCTGAAGTTGGAGGCTCAACCGACAGAGTCACCCAGGTGCTCCCCCATTTTTTTTTTAAAAATTAAAACTTATTTATATTTGAAAGATGAGAGAGGCAGAGCATGAGCAGGGGTAGGTGTAACAGTCTGTTTTAAGTTGATAACAATTTAAGTTTGAATGCATTCTAAAACTCTATATTTTACTCCCTCCAAACCTTTTGTGTTTTTGATATTACTATTTAGAATCTTAAAATTCTTTTTAATGTTTATTTATTTCTGAGACAGAGACAGAGCATGAATGGGGGAGGGGCAGAGAGAGAGGGAGACACAGAATCCGAAGTAGACTCCAGGCTCTGAGCTGTCAGCACAGAGCCCAATGCGGGGCTCGAACTCACAAACTGTGAGATCATGACCTGAGCTGAAGTCGGTCGCTCAACTGACTGAGCCACCCAGGCGCTCCACCACTTACAATCTTTTTATGTCGTGTATCCCTTATAAAATTATGGTTATGGTTACTTTTACTATTTTTATCTTTCAAACTAGCTTTATAAATCATTAATTCACCACCTTTACACTGTTAGATTATTCTGAATTTTACAATATATTTACCCTTACCGGTGAGATTTATATTTTTCATATGCTTTCCTCTTACTAATTAGTGCCCTTTAATTTCAGCTTAAAGAAGTCCCTTTAACATTTTTTTTATATGGCCAGTATAGTGGTAATGAACTCATTTAGCTTTTGTTTGAAAAACTCTCTCCTTTAATTCTGATTGACACTGCTGTGTCGAGTATTCTTGCTTGGAAGTTTTTTCCCCCAGCATTTTGAATATATTGTCCCAATCCCTTCTGGCTTGCAAATTTTCTGCTGAAAAATATGCTATAGTCTTATGGGGGTTCACTTGTACATGACAAGTTTTTGTCTTCTTGCTTTTAATATTCTTTTCTTGTCTTTAACTTTTGATATTTCAATTATAATGTGTCTCTTTGGTCTTTATGGGTCTCTTTGGTTCATCTTATTTGCAACTCTCTTGCCTTCTTGTATCTGTAGGTCTGTTTCCTTCTCCAAGTTAGGAAAGTTTTCAGCCATTATTTCTTCAAATAAGTTTTATAACCCTTCTCTTTCTCTCTCTCTTCTCCTTCTGTAACCCTATAATGAGAATGTTGGTCCACTTGATGTCTCATGATCTCTTTTGCTATATTCTGGTTTGTTCACATTTTTTTTTCTTTTTGCTTCTCAGATTGGGTGTGATCCACTCCTCTGTATTCGAATTCACTCATCTTTTCTTCTGCTTTGTCTAGTCTGTGTTGAACCTCTCTTGTGTACTTTTCCAGTTCAGTTATTGTATTCTAAAGTTCTGTGACTTTTATTTGCTATTTTCTTATATTTTCTGTCTTTTGTTATTGAGATATAAGCATACAACATTATATTAGTTTTGGGTGTACAGCACAATAATTTGATATTTAAATGAATGGTGATATAATCATCACCATGAGTCTAGTTAACATCTGTCACTATACACAGTTACAGAATCTTTTCCCTGTGATGAGAAATTTTAAGATCCACTCTTTAGTAACTTTCCAATATGCAATGTAGTATTACTAACTATAGTTATCACATTGCACATTACATCTCATGACTTATTTATTTCAGAACTAGAAGTATATTATAATCCTCCCCTTCACTCATTTCATCCAACCCTCACTTTGGCAACTACAAATCTATTATTTAAATCCTCTAATATCATATTGCTGTGCTTTTCTCCCTTAGGTTCACCTATGTTGGGTGCATAAATATTTACAAATGTTATCTCCTTTTGTTGGATTGTCCCCTTTATCATTATGTAACGACCTTTTTTTGTTTTTGTATCTATGAGCTTGGTGGGTTTTTTTTTAGATTTTGCATATACATGAGATCATATAATATTTGTCTTTCCCTGACTTATTTCACTTAGCAAAATGCCCTCAAAGTCAGTCTGTATTGTGGCAAATGGTGAGATTTTATTTTTTATTGCTGAATAATATTCCATTATTGTATATATCACATTTTCTTTATTCATTCATCTGTTAGTGAATACTTCAGTTGTTTCCATATCTTAACTATTGTAAATAATGCTTCAATGAACATGTTGGTGCACAGATTTTTTTTCAAGTTAGTGTTTTAATTGTCTTTGGGTAAATACCCAGAAGTGTAATCACACTTTTTTGTTTTTACTTTTGTTTCCTTTGCTTTTGCTATTAAATACAAAAAATCATCACCAAGACAAATATCTTATTGCTTATGTTATCTTCTAGGAATTTTATGGTTCCAGGTCTTATGTTCAAGTCTTTAATCTATTTTGAGTTAATTCTTTGTGAATAATGTAAAATAGTGGTCTGGTTTTATTCTTTTACATGTTGATCAGTTTTCCAGCACTATTGAAAAGACTGTCCTTTCCCTGTTGTATATTCTTGGCTCCTTTGTCATAAATTAATTGACCATATATGCATGGGTTTCTTTCTGGTTCTGTATTCAGTTCCATTGATCTATGTGTCTGTTTTTCTACCAGTACCATACTGTTTTGATTACCATAGCTTTGTAATAGAATTTAAAATCAGGGAGCATGATGTCTCCCACTTCTTCCTTTCTCAAGATTGTTTTGGCTATCTGTGGTCTTTTGTGGCTCCATACAAATTTTGAGATTGCTTGTTCTATTTCTGTGAAAAATGCCATTGGAATGTTGATGGAGATTGCATTAGGTCTTTAGATTGCTTTGGGCAGTATGAACATTTTAACAATATTAATTATTCCATTCCATGAGCACAGAATATTTTTCCATTCATTTGTCTCTTCTTAATTTTTATATTTTCTTTGTTGAAGTTCTCACTATGTTCATCCATTCTCCTGAGGTTGGTGAGCATTTATGGTCATTATTTTGAACACTTTATCAGGTAAGTAACTCTTCTACATTTCATGAAGGACTTTTTTTCCTGATGTGTTACCTTCTTCTTTTATTTAGAATATATTCTTCTGTTTCTTTATTTTCCTTCATTCTCTGGGTTGGTTTATATCAATTAGATTAAACAGCCACCTCTCGGTCTTGAGAGTGTGGCCTTGTATAGGGGATGAAACTTATTATTCAGCCCTGCCCACCTTTTGGTTGTCTAGTGGCTCCTAGTAGTTGAGAGTGTGCCAAAACATGTCACTGTCCCAAAGGGGGGGATTTTAATCAGTACCTAGTTCGAGTGATTGGAAGCCAGACCCTTAAATAGCAGCTTTTAAAGTATGCAACTATATATAATCCTGTGGGACTGCAGGCATAAGGCCCATGGCCACCAGAGCTGGGAGACCTAGAGGTGCTTCCTGTATGGCAGTTGCAAATATTGGTGTGCCAGACAAGTGTACAAGCTCCTTTTTGGGTGATAGTGGCAACCTGGAGCAAGTCAGAAGGAAAGCACAAAGATAGCATCCACTGGATTTCATCCTGAGATAACACCTTAGTAGGCCCCTAGATGTGTGCCAGACCAGAAGCCTGCCCTTGAGGCTGAAGCCGGACAAATAGGCCTCTTTTCAGTCTGTTGTCTGTGCTGTGTCCTGTTTATGGTAGTGGGCCAGGAACCCTCTCTCCATTTGTCACAGTCCTATAGGACCCAGTAATGCAAGTCCTGCTGGCCAGCAGAACCAGGAAATAAAGGGGATCACCTGGGCAGCAGCTGTGAAAAGCCAACATACCAGATGCATGTAAAAGTTCCCCCCTGGGAGATACTGGTACTCCGGAGTATGGCAGAGAGAGAGCGCCAATGTGGTGCTTATCCTCCTAGGTCTCTAAAATGTATTACAGTACACTCTTAGATATGTGTTCAATTAGAAGCCTGCTCCTCAGGCCATAATTATGAAGATATGGTAAGAGTCCTCTTATACAGTAACACTGGGATCCTCAGATTGTTGCTTCTTGCTCTATCCTGGGTGTGGTAGCTGGGTAAGAACTCTTTCTCCATTAGTTACAGTTCTTGGGACCTATACTCACTGGTCACCAGATCCACGTGATCTAGAGATGTCCCCTGGGGACAGCTGCAAAACTTGGGGTGCCTGATGGGGATACAAGCTCCTTTCCAGGAGAAACTTATGGCCTGGAGCAAGGTAGAGGGATCCAGAGTCTTCTAAAAAGAAGCTCAGGCATTAGTTTCTTCTTGCCTAGAATAATCAGTTTCACAGGAGCATCTAAAATCTAAACGGTCTAGGTAAGTGTTTCTCAACATTGGCACTATTGATATTTTGGGTCAGATAGATTTTTGTGTTGCCTTGTGCATTATGGGAGGTTTAGCAACTCCCCAAGTTGTAACAATAAAAAGTGCCTGCAGACATTGTCAAATGTCTCCTGTAAGTGGGACAAAATCACCCCCAGTTAAGAACAATTGGTATAGAGGAATGGTAGTGTTGTAGTTAAGAATATGGTTTTGCAGAATTATATATGAATCAAGACTCTTTTTGCTTACTGGCTGCATGACCTTGAGCAAATCACTTCATTTTTCTGAACCTCACTTTCCTCATCTGTAAATGGGGACAATGAGGCCCTGTTTAGGGTTGTTGTAGGGATTAAATGAGATCAGGTACACAAAACACTCAGTAAATAGTGGCAATAGTAGTATGTTAATATTATTAACCATTATTAATTAACAAAGATTACAAGTTCCCAGAAAATGGTGAATGAAGAAAGGAGGTTTCTTAAGGATAGACTCAGAACTTATTTTTTTTTTTTTAGTTGCCTGTCCTGTCATAACAGAGTTAAGATTTTCCCATTTACTGGTAGACCTCACTAGCAAGTCTTTCTCTTCAAGACTCTGTAGCCAGATCTGGAAAGGCTAACTACTGAGCTCTATACTATGTAATCTGCATAATATATTTGGGGTAAGGGTCTCTTAGATTTCTATGTGTAGGCACATAGCTTAACTCCACCCCCTCTCTAGAAGTCAATTTCTCAAGGAGACGAGAAGAGTCTTACCATAGAATTACACCAGAGACATCGGAAGTCTTGAAGTCTTTGGTAACCGCCACAGTTCTCATGACATACTGCACACTGAGAACTGACAGATATATTTCCTTCTACCCACTGATGAGGCATAGTCTTCTGAAAGGTAAATAAAAAGATAAGAGATAGAAGTTAGAGATATAAAAGAGAGAAAAGGCCAGCTGGAGTAACTATGCTACTCATGAGGGACATTAAGTGACACCAACAAGGTTCTTCATGGTCTTGCCCTCCCCACTCCAATGCTAGCAAATGATGACAGCTGGATGTGGGGGCTTTCATTCTTCTAGATTGGCTGGATTGTAAGCTTAAGGAGGAAGTCTACTTGGGTTGTATGTAACGAGAAGTCTTCGTTCCCCTGTGTGTCCTGGTTAAAGGGGATATGGGAAAGAGTGGCTGTAAGAGAAGATGGCTGGTACTTACTACTTCATCTGCAGGCATGAGGAGGTCATCAGTGATAGACAAAGTATTCCATTTACAATCTTTGATTGCTCTCAAAGCACATAATTTGTGAGACTTCACTTTGCACACTATGATAAAAGGAGAAAAGATGGATGTGAATCTGGTGACAATGAAGATTCTAAAGCCCTTCCCTAATCTCTCTGAAAGTTAGAACCTAGGTGAATCTAAATAGTTCTGACCAACCTCCAAAGGCCTGATTCTCATATGATCTAGTTCCTTTTTATTCTTACGGACTAAATTTTCTACTTATCTGATTTGAATGGAAATTGATGGCAAGAATGAGGTGATTTCTGTTTTTCCAATTCTTGTGACCATGTTGTCCAATCTTGTCAGATCCAACCCTCCATTTTAGTTCATGAGAATTCCCCCCTTTGCCAGCTTCTTTCCATCTCTTTTCTTTAGTCTGTTAAGTGTCAGAATTAACCTTACATTAGAGTCAGTGACTTAGTGTGAGTCAGTGACACTAAAGCCGCATGAACTCCTTTACCCCTATCTCTACCCACTGGACTCCATTTCCTAAAGTAATCAGAAAAGGTACCTTCGCAGATTATAACATTTCTAGATAAGGCAGGAATGCTCTCCCGACAGACATTGCAGTGCTGGGTCCGGTGGCTGTGGCTGGAGTACCAATAGTGCATTCCAACAAGGAAAGGGTTGTTTTCTGCTGCAGGTATCTAAAATAAGTCAAAGAGAAGAGAGAATAGAGTTAAGGAAGACATGTTAGGGAGGGCCAGAAAATCTGCTCCTAAGGCTGAAAGGGCCACGTAGGTGTCAGAGCATGTGAAGAGGAAAACCAAATATTGGAGCCAATACCTAACAAATCTCCCACCTCCAATTTTTTCCCTCAGTAGTTTTGGAAAGGGAAAAAGAATAGGGGGGTAGATCCTGCAATTGGAGCTGGATACAGGAACAATGATATCTAAACCACTGTATTGGTTTAGTCTAAGCAAAATTAGTTCTGTTAGTCTTGGCTGTGGTTCTCTTTGAGTAGTCAGGAAAAGGAGGTAGTTACCTGGAAATACAATGATAATCCAAGTCATCTTGCCAAGCAAGAAAGGGAGATGGCAGGGCTCTGTGACTCTGGGGTAAGGAATGCTTTAACTACCTCCTGGAGACATACATTCTCCTTCCTGGCCTTGCTGCTGCCATGTAATCAGAGCACTGCATTACCTGGACAATAGTTTCATCTCAGGGGTTTCTTACCCAAGATTTTTTTTTTTCTGAATGCCACGCTCTGACTACCTATAGCAGTTTCCTGTTTAATCAATTTCATTCATTCAAAATTCATTAAACAAATATTTACTGAGTAACTACTATGTGCTTAGCACCTTTAAAGGCATTGGAGCTATAAGAACAAGACAAAGACCCTGCCCTCATGAAATTATATTCTGTTTGGGGTCCTTTCTCATGGTATTAAACTTGACATTTGCTGTTAACCAGTCTATAAATGCTGCATTTGTTTATCACAGCCTGACTCTCATGACTATGGGGATGGCAGAGGGTATATCAGCAACTAGTTTGGGGGTTAAAAGGAGAAAGGAAGTGGTGGGCACCAAACACTCTCATTTGTTCTGGGTGTGCATTCCATGGGACTCTTCCACTTTTCTCACTCCTCTGAATGTCTGATTTGTTCCTTTTCTGCACTCCTGTTGAGTGTAGACATAGGTGTACACATTTAGCTTTTTATTCTTGACAATAAGTAATGGACTACATTTATATAATATAACGGGTTGGTGTGTAAAGGCATAACAAGACTGTAAAAGAGATATATACTCTCCCTTATCCCAGCTTATAGAGGTCCATTAGAGACACACACACACACACAGAGAGAGAGAGAGAGCGCGCGCTATTGAGAGTTCTAGCACATTAAATATTCAGCCTTGATCAGTTTACAGGAATTAACCATCTAAACCATAGCCTACACATGGCACTCTATGATCCCTCCTTACCCCTTCTGGTATGCTGGATATGTGCTAAGCTGTTGTTGAATTGATCAGGAAGCTTCTGGGAGGAAAAGCTACTTTGATGAGCTAAAGGCTTACCTGGCCTGGGATCACTTTGTGATCGCAATGTTTCTTGCATGCTTAGATCCTGACAAGGCTCTAAGAAGATCAGAGTAGATGGCTAAGAGTCCTGAGGAAGTGGCATAGTCTTGGCTTTGGAAGTCTGAGCTCCCAGCACCTTTCTACTTCCCACGAAATTATAACTCTACCAGTATGCTCCTTCCTTCCAATATCTTTCCCTTCTCCAATAATTACTAAAAGCCAAATTTGTGTCATCTATGAAGCTGGACACTGGAGACACAGAGATAAATGATCTAAACTTCTTGCCTCCAGGGAGCTCATAATCTAGTAGAGCAAACAACTTCCTAAACAGATCATTTCATTACAGAGTGACACGTGAGCTCTCCTAGAATGCGCAAGGCTTAGTCCATTTAAGAATTATTAAGTAAAATGTCACCAGAATTTGAAGATTTGGAAAATTATTACCCTATGTTTATTGCAAACCATAAGAAACTGTGCTCTTGAGAGAACACAAAGAGTGTGGCCAGACAAACTTTTGCTGGAGAGATTAGATGTGTGACACATGGATCCAATAAACTATCTCAGCAGAAACATTGCCAGCTTGGACTGAAGGATCAGATATGGGACCAAATGAAGAAAGGCTGTCAGACTTTGGGGATTCTACAGTCAGAAAATAGGCTGATAGAGTTACTTGGCTGTGAATATGTGTTATTCTTCAAGAAAATGTAAGAAAGACTCCACGTGGGCTCAGAGGTAAGCAGGGATGTTGAGAGTGGCTCAGAGGCCAGAGGTGCTGCCCCTACCACCATAGATCCAGAGAAGGCTGGCCTGGAAGTAGGCCACTGTCCTCTGGACCCAGAGAGTTGGTTCCTTGGTTAGAGAGGGTGGCTGCCACCCCTGTGGGATTGAGAGAATGGGGCCAGAGGAAAGAATATCAAGTCACCAGAGAATTATTCTGAGGCCTGGAAACCTAACAGAATTTGCTCTGCTGGGTTGTCAGTTTGCTCTAGACCAGCAACCCTTTTATTTCTTCCATTTCCTCTCTTTCAGAATGGGAATGTCTATTCTATGCCTGTCTTAACATTGTATTTTGGAGAGAAATAACTTGTTTTCTAGGTTTTACAAGTCCACAAATAGGAAATTTTCCCCAATTGGGCCATACCAAAAGTCTCATTCATACGTGATTTAGATTATGTAGAAGGTAAGGTTTAGAGTTAAGAGTTAATGCTGGAATGGGTTAAGACTTTGGGGGATTCCAGGAGGGGGTGGATGTATTTTGAATATAGGAAGGATATAAGTTTTGGGGGGATGAGGGAAGAGGACAAACTCTTATGGTTGAATTGTATTTCCCCCAAAATATGTCAAGTCCTATTTCTCAGTGCCTGTGAATATGACCTTATTTGGAAATAGGGTCTTTGCAGATATAGTTAATTTAAAGAGGCCATACTGGATTAGACCACACATAGCCCTAATCCAATGACTGGTGTCCTTATAAGAAGAGGAAAATTTGGACACAACCACGCACATAGAAAAGAGTACCACGTGAAGATACAGGGCATGTAGACTCAGAGGGTAAAACCATGTGATGATGGAAGCAGAGATTGGAATAATATGTTTAACAATCCAAGGAATGTCTGCAATAACCAGAAGCTAAGAAGAGACAAAGAAGGATCATCCCCTAGAGACTTCAGAGAGAGCATGGTTCTGCTGACACCTTGGTTTTGGATTTCTAGACTCCAGAACTGTGAGAGAATAAGTTTCTGTTGTTTTAATTCACCCAGTTTATGGTAATTTGTTATGGCAGTCCTAAGAAACTAATATAGTATATCATTACAGGCTTCTCCAGTAGTTGACGCAGATTAAAAATACATTTTGAAGACAGATGAAAAACTGGCATGTATACAAATAACTGATCTCTGGATTCTAAGGAGGACAGTTTAAGTTAAGGCTTTCAGTGCATGGGTGTTGGATTTTGTGCTTGATTTTTTTATCCCCTCTAAAATATTTAGGTGAATTACATTTGTGCAGAGACCATCGTTCCAATCATATTCTTTGCTCTTTTAGGGCAGCTAAGGCTATTTCCTCCATCTACTGAATCTCTCTCAGCATAATCCAGAACCCAGATAGGCACAGTAATTATTTTTCTATTAAAGAAGTTCTTGTTAGTCCAGGCTTTTTGTAAACTCTACAGCACTATCCAAATAACATTACTTATCTGAAAAGTGCTTAATAATCTCAAATGAAATATCTCATAAAACACAAAATCTTCTAAAGATGTATTTTCTTAAAGGAATCTTGTTTGGGATGGCTTATGTGATGAAAAGCTATGTTTAGATATAACGGAATCTGTGATTTGTGCTGTAACTTGAACTCAATTGCTTTGTTATTTCAAGGATTAGTAACTACAAAATGTTAGAGCTTCCAGGTTAGCCATTGGTAACATAACCATATCATCCAAATCAGGACACTTTAACAGTAAAAGGGAAGGCTATTAGTAATTATGCTGGGATAATAAGTGTAAACTGTGTTCATCCTGAGTATGCATGAGCTAGACAATCATTTAGTCAACTTGAATTTATTTGTTGATCTACACAGTCTAGTTGTCTGGCTTAGTGCCACTAAGGTGTCTATCAGACTACCCCATAATCACAAGTGGTGGGGACTAGGAGAGAGAATGAAGATAATTAGCCAGAATTTAAGATGTCCTTCCAAGAGCATGGATTAAGAGTTAGGAGATCTGAAATCTCAATTCTTCAACAGTAAACTGTGACTTTAGGCAAGACAACTGAACTCCTCCGTTCAGTTTTCTCATCTGCTTAATTAAATCTTAGAATCATAAGGTTCTGAAATTAAAATGAATGTTAGAATTCATCTAGTCTACCTATCAGAAAAAAGACTAATTTTTGCTTTAAACTGAATTTTAAAAATTGAGGTGTATTTGACAATTAAAAATTATATATTTTAATTTAATTTGATGATCTGATATACACACACACACACACACCCAAAGTCAAACTAATTAACATATCTATCACCTCAGATAGTTACCACTTTCTTTCCTTCTATGTTTCTGTGTGTGTTGGGAACACTTAAGATCTTCCCTCTTAGCAAATTTTAGTATCCAATGAATGATTGTTACTTAAACACATTGTACATTAGATTTCCAGAACTTATTCTTCCTGCATAACTGAAACTTTGTACCCCTTAACCAACATCTCATTTCTCTTTCTCCTAGCACTTGATAACTACCATTTACTCTCTGCTTCTCTAAATTTGACTATTTTAGATTCCACATATAAGTGAGGTCATGCAGTATTTGTCTTTCCGTGTCTGGCTTTTTAAATTTAATATAATGTACTCTAGGTTCATCCATGTTGCAACTGGAAGAATTTCCTTGTGTTTAAAGGCTGAACAATATTCCATTATGTATGTGTGCGTGTGTGTGTGTGTGTGTGTGTGTATATATATATATATCACATTTTCTTTGTCCATTCATCCATTGAGGGGCATTTAGGTTGTTTTCATATCTTGGTTATTGTAAATGATGCTGAAATAAACATGGGAGTGTTGATATCTCTTTGAGATCTGGATTTCATTTCCATTGGATATATATGCAAAAGTGAGAATGGTGGAACATAAAATAGTTCTATTTTAAAAACAGATGAGCATAAGGTAAGGGAAGCAAAAATAATTTAAAAACAGGGAGGAGGGAGGAGGGGCCAAGATGGCTGAGTAACATGGAAGTTCTCTGCTTCTTTTGTCCCTGAAATTCAGCTAGATCAGCATCAAACCATTTTTGCACACCTAGAAAATTTGAGGATCAACGCAACAATCTGCATAACTTGAGCCACAGAACTCGGCAGTTACATGGCATGGAGAGGTTAACTGGGAGAGAGAGAAGCCATGGAGAGTAGGGAGCAGTATTTGTGAAGACAGGACACAGAAAGTGGGGAGAGTACAGGAAAAGCACTCCCCCCAAAAGTGGCTGGAGAGAAAAACAAAGAGTGGAAGCACTACAATTGCCTGAACAAGAAAGGGAGAAAGGAGAGGGTTTCAATATCATGTAAACAGGGCAGAGAAGCTTTGGAAATTCTGCAGCCCAATACCTGGCAGTGCTCTGGTGGAAAGGGCAAATCCCCAGGAGCCGGCAGTGACGTCTGAGGGGTCTGCAGGTCACACAAGGAGAAGTGGTTCCCCTGCTATCCTGCTAGGAAGGCATTTGGTAGGCCTCCTCACAGGCATAGGTCCCAGTGGACCCCAGAGAACACAATTGCTGGTACTGGAACAAAGATGGCAGGGTATGCTGAAACCTTATGTGGGTTGTGTGCTGTGATTTACCATAATTCCTGAAACGCTGCAGCTATGAGATTGCACGAACTTATTCTGGGGCAAGCCAGCATCCAGTCACAACCTCTGAACCTCTGCCACAGCATGGTTACGTGAACATTCCCAGGGGGCAAGCCAGCATCTGGCCACTGCTTGGAGAGGCCCACCCCCAAAGGGTATGAGTGGATCCAAGCTGCAGTGCCCTCAGAAGTGAGGGGTTTGGAAACACAACCCCATCTGAGATAAAATTAGGGAAGGGGGTGCCACTTGGCAGGCTGACATCTTGGACTCAGGCAGTGTAGAAGCAGGGAGTGGAAGGAAGCTGGAGACAAAGGAGGGGTGTGTAATGGCCAGTTGGTGAGAGCACAGAATTCTGAAGGTAGAAGGTAGAGCCTGGGAAGCTGGGTGATGCCATTTTTACTTCTGTGCATGAATGCGTGCGTGTGCACACACACACACACACACACACACACAAATGCATGGGTGCCACACCAATCCACCCCATTAAGCTAAGCAGTGCCACCTAGTGGAAAATGGAGCCATTACACCAAGCCCTGTCCAACTGCACCAACTAAGCCCCAGAGGACAACCACAAGTCTCTCTGCCTGATTAGTGTACAGACTATAAAGTGCTTCATATATGACTTCTAGGGAAAACGGGATGTAATTTTATTCAAATTTCATTCTGTATACTGGTACATCTATTTGAGGGTTTTTTTGTTGGTTTTGTATTTTCTTTTCCTTTTTTTCTTTTCTTTTTTCATGAATATGGAAAGATAAAAAATTTTTTTTTCAACGTTTTTATTGATTTTTTTGGGACAGAGAGAGACAGAGCATGAACGGGGGAGGGCCAGAGAGAGAGAGGGAGACACAGAATCGGAAACAGGCTCCAGGCTCCGAGCCATCAGCCCAGAGCCTGATGCGGGGCTCGAACTCACGGACCGTGAGATCGTGACCTGGCTGAAGTCAGACGCTTAACCAACTGCTCCATCCAGGCGCCCCCAAAATTTTTTAGTTTATGTTTCTATACAAAAATTTGTTTTAATTTTTTACTTTATTTTTTTTGGAATTTTATCTATATTTTATCTATATTAATTCATTTCATTCTATTTAATTGTATACATTTCCTTAATTTTTAAACATTTTCTTTCTTTTTTTCTTTTTCTATTCTTTTCTTTTCCTTTTTCTCTATTCTAGCAAGCTTCTTTCAACAACCAGAACAAAACACCTAGGATCTAGCTTCCATTATTTGACTTTTTTTGTGTTCTTTTTAATCTTTTTAATTTTCTTTTTTAAAATTTTATTCATTCTTTTTCTTCGTCCAAAATGATGAAAAGAAGGAATTCACCCCAAAAGACAGAACAGGAAGAAATGACAGCCAAGGACTTAACCAAAAGAGATATATAAGCAAGATGTCTGAACTAAAATTTAGAATCACGAAATTAAGAATACAAGCTGGGGTCGAAAAAAGCATAGAATCCCTTTCTGCAGAGATAAAAGAAGGAAAATCTACTCAGGACAAAATTAAAAATGCTATAACTGAGATGCAGTCTTGAACAAATGCAGCAAGGATGAGTGAGGCAGAGCAGTGAATCAGCAATATAGAAGACAAACTTATGAAGAATAATGAAACAGAAAAAAAAAGAGGGAGACTAAGGCAAAAGAGCACGATTTAAGAATCAGAGAACTCAGCGACTCATTAAAAAGGAATAACATCCAAATCATAGGAGTCCCAGAAGATGAAGAGAGAGAACAAGGGTCAGAAGGTTTATGCAAGCAAATTATAGTGGAAACTTTCCTAACCTGGGGAAAGACACAGACATGAAAGTCCAAGAAGTGTAGAGAACTCCCATTAGATTCAACAAAAAATGACAATCACCAAGGCATATCATACTCAAATTCACAAAATACACAGACAAGGAAAGAATTGTGAAAACAGCAAGGTAAAAAAAGTCCTTAATCTATAAGGGAAGACAGATCAGGTCCAGAGCAGACCTGTCCACAGAAACTTGACAGGCCAGAAAGGAGTGGCAGGATATATTCAGCATGCTGAATCAGAAAAATATGCAGCCAAGAATTCTTTATCCAGCAAGGCTGTCATTCAAAATAGGAGAGATAAAGAGATTCCCAGAGAAACAAAAACTACAGGAGTTCATGGCCACTAAACCAGCTTTGCAAGAAATTTTAAGGGGGACTCTCTGAGGGGAGAAAAGATGAAACAAAACGAAAAAGACCAAAAGCAACAAAGACTAGAAAGGTCCAGAGAACATCACCAGAAACTCCAATTCCACAGGAAATACAGTGGTAATAAATACATATCTTTCAGTACTCACTCTAAATGTCAATGGACTAAAGACTCCAATCTTATCCATAGAATGGATAAGAAAGCAAGATCCATCTATTGGCTGTTTACAAGAGACCCGTTTTAGATCTAAAGACACCTTTAGATCAAAGTAAGGGGATGGTCATGAAAAGAAAGCCAGAGTAACCATACTTATAGCTGACAATCTGTATTTCAAAATAAAGACCATAACAAGAGATGAAGAAGGGCATTATATCATAATTAAGGTGTCTATCCACCAAGATCTAACAATTATAAACATTTATGCCCCAACGTGTGTCACCCAAATATATCAAACAATTAATCACGAATGTAAAGAAACTCACTGACAAAAATACCATAATAGTAGGGGACTTCCACATCCCATTTATAGCAATGGACAGATCACCTAAGCAGAAAATCAACAAGGAAACAATGGCTTTGAATAACACACTGGACCAGATGGACTTAACAGATATGTTCAGAACATTTCATCCTAAAGCACCAGAATACACATTCTTCTCGAGTGTACATGGAACTTTCTCCAGAATAGATCACATACTGGAACACAAGTCACGTCTCAAAAAGTACAAAAAATTGAGATAATACCATGCATATTTTCACACCACAACACTATGAAACTCGAAATCAACCACAAGAAAAAATTTAGAAAGACAATAAATACTTGGAGATGAAAGGATATCCTACTAAAGAATGAATGGGTTAACCAAGAAGTTAAAGAGAAAATTAAAAACTACATGGAAACCAATGAAAATGATAACACCACAGCCCAAAACCTCTGGGATGAGCAAAGGCGATCATAAGAGGGAAGTATATAGCAATTCAGGCCTTCCTAAAAAAGGAAAAAAGGTCTCAGATACACAACCTAACCTTACATCTTAAAGAGCCAGAAAAAGAGGGGCGCCTGGGTAGCTCGGTCGGTTGAGCATCCAACTTCAGCTCAGGTCATGATCTCACAGTCAGTGGGTTCGAGCCCTGCATCAGAGCCTAGAGCCTGCTTTGGAATCTGTCTCCCTCTCTCTCTGCTCCTCGCCCACTCATGCTCTGTCTGTCTGTCTCTCTCAAGAATGAATAAATGTTAAAAAAAAAAAGAGTTGTAGAAAGAACATCAAATAAAACCCCAAACCAGAAGAAGATGGGAAATAAAGATTACAGCAGAAATCAATGCTATGGAAACCAGAGCCAAACCCAAACCCAAAACAAAACAACAAAAACAACAAACAAAACAAAACCAATCCAAAACAAATCAAAAAACAACAAACAAACAAAAAAAACGTAGAACAGATCAATGAAACCAGGAGCTGGTTCTTTGAAAGAATTAACAAAATTGATAAACCCCTAGCCAGTTCGATCAAAAAGAAAAAGGAAAGGACCCAAATAAATAAAATCAAGAATGAAAGAGGAGAGATCACAACCAACACCACAGAAATACAAATAATGATAAGAGCATATTCTGAGCAATTATATGACAATGAATTGGGCAATTTGGAAGAAATTGACAAATTCCTAGAAACATATAAACTACCAAAACTGAAACAGGAAGAAATAGAAAATTTGAACAGAACAATAATCAATAAAGAAACTGGATTAATAATCAAAAATCTCCCAAAAAACAAGACTCCAGTGCTGGATGGCTTTCAGGGTAATTCTATCAAATATTTAAAGAATAGTTAACATCTGTTCTTTTGAAGTTGTTCCAAAAAATAGAAATGAAAGGAAAACTTCCAAAGTCATTTTTTGAGGCCAGCACTACCTTGATTCCAGAATCAGACAAAGACCTCACTTAAAGACAAAGTACAGACCAAATCCCCTGATAAACATGGATGCAAAAATTCTCAACAAGATACTAGCCAACTGCATCCAACAATACATTAAAAGAATTATTCATCACGATCTCTTGGGATTTATACCTGGCACGCAGGGCTGGTTCAATCAATGTGATATATCACATTAATAAAAGAAAGGACAAGAACCACATGATCCTCTCAACAGACACAGGGGAAGCATTTGACAAAATACAGCATTCTTTCTTGATAAAAACCCTCAAAAAGTATGGATAGAAGGATCATACCTCAAGATCATAAAAGCCATATACCAAAGACCCACCACTAATATCATCTTCATTGGGGAAAAACAAAAATTTCCCCCTAAGGTGAGGAACATGACAGGGATATCCATTCTCACCACTGTTATTCAACATAGTATTGGAAATTCTAGCCTCAGTAATCAGACAACACAAAGAAATAAAAGGCATCTAAATCACCAAGAAGGAAATCAAACCTTCACTCTTCACAGATGACTTAATACTGTGTATGGAAAACCCAAAAGATTCCAACAAAAAACTGCTAGAACTGATCCATGAATTCAGCAAAGTCTCAGGATATAAAATAAATGTACAGAAATCTGTTGCATTCCTATACACCAATAATGAAACAGCAGAAAAGGAAATCAAGGAATCTATCCCATCTACAATTGCACCAAAAACCATAGAATACCTAGGAATAAACCTAACCAAAGAGGTGAAAAACCTATACACTGAAAACTATAGAAAGGTTATGAAAGGAATTGAATAAGGCACAAAAAAATGGAAAAATATTCCACGCTTATGAATTGGAAGAACAAATATTGTTAAAATGTTGACACTACCCAAAGGAATCTACATATTCAAGGCAATCCCTATGAAAATAACATCAGCATTCTTCACAGAGCTAGAACAAACAATCCTAAAATTTGTATGGAACCAGAAAAGACCCTGAATAACCAAAAAAAAAAATCCTGGAAAATAAAACCAAAGCTGGAGGAATCACAATTCCAGACTTCAAGATGTACTACAAAGCTGTAATCATCAAGACACTATGGTACTGACACAAAAACAGACATCTTGAGCAAAGGAACAGAATAGAGAACCCAGAAATGGACCCACAAACATATGGCCTTTCACAAAGGAGGAAAGAATATTCAATGGAATAAAGACAGTCTCTTCAGCAAATGGTGTTGGGAGAACTGGACAGAGACATGCAGAAGATTGAACCTGGACCACTTACTTATACGCAAAAATAAACTCAAAATGGATGAAAGACCTCAATGTAAGACAGGAAGCCATCAGAATCCTAGAGGAGAAAGCAGGCAAAAATCTCTTTGATCTTGTCTGCAGCAACCTCTTACTCAACATGTCTCCACAGGCAAGGGAAACAAAAGCAAAAATGAATTATTGGGACCTCATGAAGATAAAATCTGCACGGCAAAGGAACAATCAGCAAAACTAAAAGGCAACTGACAGAATGGGAGAAGATATTTGCAAACGACATATCAGATAAAGAGCTAGTATCCAAAATCTATAAAGAACTTATCAAACTCAACACCCAAAAAACAAATAATCCAGTGAAGGAATGTGCAAAAGACATGAATAGATACTTTTCTAAAGAAGACATCCAGATGGCTAAGAGACACATAAAAAATTGCTCAACATCACTTATCAGAGAACTATAAATCAAAACCACAATGAGATACGACTTCACAACAGTCAGAGTGGATAATATTAACAACTCAAGCAGTGACAGATACTGGAGAGGATGCAGAGAAAGAGGAACACTTTTGCATTGCTTGTGGGAATGCAAACTGGTGCCGCCACTCTGGAAAACAGTATGGAGGTTCCTCAAAAAATAAAAAATAGAACTACCATATGGCCAGCAATTGCACTACTAGGTATTTATCCAAAGGATAGAGGTGTGCTGTTTCAAAGGGGCATATGCATCCCAATGTTTATAGCAGTGCTTTCAACAATAGCCAAAGTATGGAAAGAGCCCAATGTCCATCGACAGATGAATGGATAAAGAAGATGTGGTATATATGTACAATGGAGTATTACTTGGCAATCAAAAAAGAATAAAATCTTGCCATTTGCAACAATGTGGATGGAACTAAAGTGTATTATGCTAAGTGAAATTAGTCACATGAAAGACAAATATATGACTTCACTCATATGTATAATTTAAGATACAAAACATATGAACATAAGGGAAGGGAAGCAAAAATAATATAAAATAGGGAGAGGGACAAAACATAAGAGACTCTTAAATATAAACAACAATCTGAGGGTTTCTGGAGGCATTTTCAGTGGGGGGATGGGCTAAATGGGCAAGGAGCATTAAGGAGGACACTGAATGCTATATACAGGGGATGAATCACTGGATTCTACTCCTGAAATCATTATTGCACTATATGCTAACTGACTTGGATGTAAATTAAAATAAAAAAATAAACAAATAAACAAGCAAGCAAACAAACAACTTGGGGAAATTTTTTTTGAAGAATATCCATACTGTTTTCCATAGTGCACCAATTTACATTCTCACCAACAGTGAACAAGGGTTCCCTTTTCTCCCTATCCTCACCAGAATTTGTTATCTTTTGTCTTTTTGATAATAGGCATTGTAACTGGGTTGAGATAATATATCATTGTGCTTTTTATTTTAAATTCCAGTATAGTTAACATATAGTGTTATAGTAGTCTTAGGTGTACAATATAGTGATTTAAAAATTCCATACATCACCTGGTGCTCATCATGACAAGTGTAATCGTTTTTTTTTTAAGTTTATTTTATTTATTTTTGAGAGAGAGAGAGAAGAATGAGCAGGGAAGGGAGAGAGAGAGAGAGAGAGAGAGAGAGAGAGAGACAGGGAGAAGGGAAATCCCAAGCAGGCTCCACACTAAAAGCATGGATCCCGATGTGGAGCTCAATCTCATGAACCGTAAGATCATGACCTGAGCCAAAATCAAGGGTAGGACACTTCACCAGCTGAGCCACCCAGGCGCCCCATGACAAGTGCAATCCTTAATCCTCATCATAGGGAAGAATGGGTAAAATAGGTAAAATATCATTGTACTTTTGATTTGCATTTTCCTAATGATCAGTTATGTTGAGCAACTTTTCATGTACTTGTTAGCCATTTTTACATCTTCTTTGGAAAAATGTCTATACAGTACCTTTCCACATTTTAAAATCAGAGTTTGTTTTTTTCGGTATTGAGTTGTAGGTGTTACTTATATATTTTGGATATTAACCCCTTATCAGATATATGGTTTGGCAATATTTTCTCTCATTCCCTAGGTTACCTTTTCACTGTTGACTGTTTTCTTTGCTGTGCAGAAGCTTTTTAGTTTGATGTAATCCCACTTATTTATTTTTGCTTATTTGCTTGTGTTTTTGGTGTCATATCTAAGAAATTATTGCCCCAAACAATGTCCAGAAATTTTTCTCTGTTTTTGTCTAGTAGTTTTATACTTTCAGGTCTCATGTTTAAGTCTTTAATTCAGTTTCAGTTGATTTTTGTATATGGTGTAAGAGTCCAAATTCACTTTTAAGCTTACAGATATCCAATTTTCCCAGCGCCATTGATTGAAGAGACTATCCTCCTATTTGGTGTTCTTGGCACACTTGCCAAAGATCAAATGGGGGTAGAAGCATGGATTTACTTATGTGCTATTTTGTTCCATTGACTTATAAGCCTTTTTTATGCCAGTACAGAACTGTTTTTATTTTTATTTAGTTTTTTGTTATTTTTTTTGTGAGAGAGAGAGAGGCAGACAGACACAGACATGAGCGAGGATGGGTATGGGGCAGAGGGAGAGGGAGACACAGAATCCAAAGCAGGCTCCCGGTTCCGAGCTGTCAGCACAGAGCCCGATGTGGGGCTCAAACCCACAAACCATGAGATCATGACCTGGGCCGAAGTCGGACGCCCAACTGACTGAGCCACCCAGGCGTCCCTACAGTACTGTTTTTAGTACTATAACATTGTAATATATTTGGATACAGAGAATGTGATGTCTCTAGCTTTTTTCTTATTGCTCTAGATCGCTTTAGCTATTTAGGATCTTTTGCGGTTCCATATGAATTTTAGAATTGTTTTTTTTTTCTATTTCTGTAAGGGTCACACTGGTATTTTGATCAGGATTACATTGAAACTGTAGATGGCTTTGATAATATTAATTTGATAATATTAACTGTTATAATCCATGAACATGGGAGATCTATCAATTTATCTATGTCTTATTTAATTTCCTTCATTAATGTTTCATAATATTTATTGTACAAGTATTTCACCTCTTTGGTTAAGCTTATTCCCACGTATTTTATTCTTGTTGTTGCTATTGTGAATGGGTTTTTTTCTTAATTTCTCTTACAAATAGTTCGTTGTTTATGTATAGAAACCCAATTGGTTGTTGTATGTTGATTTTACATCCTACAACTTTACAGAATTCACTTAGTAGTTCTAACAATTTTGCTGAGGCTTCAAGTGTCCATATATAGATGAATGGATAAAGATGTGTATGTATACACACACAATGGAATATTTTTCATCCATAAAAAAGAACGAAATGTTGCCATTTGCAACAACACGGATGGAGCTAGACAGTATAATACTAAGCCAAATAAGTCAGTCAGAGAAAGATAAGTACCTTATGATTTCACTCATATGTGGAATTTAAGAAACAAAACATGGGCAAGGAAAAAAGAGAAACAAACCAAGAAACAGACTCTTAATTATAGAGAACAAACTCCCTATTGGGGAGGCAGGTGGGGATGGGTTAAGGAGTGCACTTGTCATGATAAGCACCAGATGATGCATGTAATTGCTGAATCACTACACTCTACACCTAAAACTAATATAACACCGTATTTTGGCTACACTGCAATTAAAATTAAAAAAATAAAAAAAATTGTTGAGGCTTTAGGGTTTTCTATGTATATGATTATGTCATCTGCAGAGAAAATTTTACTTTTTTTCTTTCTAATTTGGATGCTTTTTATTTCTTTTTCTTGCCTAATTACTTTGGCTAGGATTTCCAGTATTATGTTAAAAATAAGTGGTGAGAGTAGGAATCTTTACCTTGTACCAGCTTTTAGAAAGCAAACTTTCAGTTTTTGCCATTGATTATGATGTTAGCTATGGACTTTTCATATGGCCTTTATTGTCTTAAGGTAAGACCCTTATGTTCCTATTTTGTTAAAAGTTTTGTTGATTGGTTATTGAACATTATGAAATACTTTTTCTGAATCTATTGAGATGATCATGTTTTTCCTTTCACTTTGTTAATGTGTTGTATCAGAATGATCAATTTATCTATGTTGAACCACTCTTGCATTTCTGGGGTAAATACTTCTTGGTTATATGATCTTTTTAATGTACTACTGAATTGAGTTTGCTAGTATTTTACTAGGGATTTTTGCATTCATGTTTGTCAGGAATACTGGCCTGTGCTTTTCCTTTCTTGTAGTATCTTTGCCTGGTTTTGTCTGATTTGGTATCTAAACTTTGGAAGAATTTAGAGAGGACTGATATTAATTTTCTTTGAATGCTTGGTAGAATTCACCCATGGTATCAGTAAAGCCATCAGGTCCTGGACCTTTCTTTCTTGGAAGACTGGTGATTACTGATTCAGTCTCCTTATTTGTTACTGGTCTATTCATGTTTTATATTTCTTCCTGATTTATTTTTAATAGTTTGTATGTTTCTAGGAATTTATCTGTTTATTTTAGGATATCTAATTTGTCATAGTAGTTTCTTGTGATCCTTTTTATTTTGGAGGTATCTATTATAGTGTCTATTCTTTCATTTCTGACTTTTTTTCAACCTTTTTTTCTTAAATTCTGTTCACCCTTTCAAAAAGATCACCACTTTGTTTTGTTAACTTTTATAATTTTTGTTCATTTGATTTAGTTCTTCTCTAATCTTTATTATTTCTTCACTGCTGCTAAATTTGGGCTTAGTTTGTTGTTTTTCTAGTTCCTTGAGGTGTAAAGTTAGGTTGTTTATTTTAGGTCCTTTTTTTCTAATGGAGGCATTTACTATAAACTTCCCTCCTACACATGCTTTTGTTACACGCCTAAGTTTTGGTATAGTTTATCGTCATTTTTGTTTTTCTAAATATATTTCAAAATTTCCTTTGGATTTCCTCTTTGACCCAATTGTTCAAAAGTATTTAGGGGTACCCGGCTAGCTTAGTTGGAAGAGCATGCAACTCTTGATTTTGGGGTTGTGTGTGTGAGCCCCACAATGGGTGTAGAGATCACTTAAGTGAATAAATAAAAACTTGCCCAAAAAAGTGTACTAGGAGGAGTTAAGATTGTGGAGGCATAGGGGGACCCTAAGATTGTTTTGTCCCTTGCATATAGCTAGATAAATATCAAATCATTTTGAACATTGAAGAAATCAATCTGAGGGCTAAGAGAGCAAAACTGCACAACTAGAGATAGAAAAAATGGCCACATCATGAAAGGAGAAAGAATACAACAGGCTTTCATAACAATCACACACACACACAAAACCAGTGACCCAGACAAAATGACAAGATGGAGAAATTCACCCCAAAAGAAAGAACCGGAAAAAGCCATGACCAGGGATTTAATCATTATAGATACAAATAATATGGCTGAACTAGATTTAAAACAATAATCATAAGGATACTAGCTGTATGTGAGAAAAGCACAAAAGACACTAGAGGTTCCCTTATTGCAGAGATAAAAGAACTAAAAAACTAGTCAGGCAAAAATTTAAAAATGCCATGACAATGAGATGGATGGAGCAGAGGAGTGAATCAGTGATATACAAAATAAACTTATGGAAAATAATAAAGCTGACAAAAAGAGGGAAAGAAAAGTATTGGATCACAAATATAGAATCAGGGAACTCAGCCACTACTTAAAGCATAATAACATTTGTATCATAGGAGTCCCAGAAGAATAAGAAAGAAAAGGGAACAGAAGGTTCATTTGAGCAAAGTAAAGCTGAAAACTTCCCAATCTGGGGACAGAAAAAGACATTGAAATCTAAGAAACACAGAGAACTCCCATTAAATTCGACAAAAGCCCTCCATCACCAAAACACATCATAGTCAAATTCACAAAATACACAGACAAGGGGAGAACCCTGAACGCAACAAGGGTAAAAAAGTCCTTAACCCACAAGGGAAGACAGGTCAGGTTCACAGTAGATCTGCTCCAGAAGCTTGGCAAGCCAGAAGGGAGTGGTGTGATATATTCAACATGATGAATGGGAAAAATATGCAGCCACTAATACTTTATCCAGTAAGGCTGTAATTAAGAATAGAAGAAGAGATAAAGCATTTCCCAAACAAAAACTAAAGGAATTAAGGACTACTAACCCAGCACTTTAAGAAATATTAAAGTGGACACTTTGGGGTGAAAATACCAAAACCAACAAAGACTAGAAAGGAACAGAGAGAACGACCAGAAACACAAACTTTACAGGTAACACAATGGCACTAAACTGTTATCTTTCACTAATCACTCTGAATGCAAATAGATTAATTCTCCAATCAAAAGACATAGGGTATCAGAATGGATGAAAAAACAAGACTCATCTATATCCTTCCACAAGAGACTCATTTTAGACCTAAAGACATCTGCAGGTGGAAGGTAAGGAAATAGAGAATCATCTATCATGCTAATGGACACCAAAAGAAAGCTGGAGTAGTCATACTTATATCAGACAAATTACATTTTAAATGGAAGAGACAAAGAAGGGCATTATATCATAATTAACGGGTCTATCCATCCAGAAGATTTAACAATTTTAAGTATTTATGCCCCTAACATGAAGAACCCAAATATATAAATCAATTAATAACAAACATAAACTCACAATAATACAATAATAGCAGGGGACTTTAACACCTCACTTACAGCGGTGGACAGATAGTTTAAGCAGAAAATCAACAAGGAGGGGCGCCTGGGTGGCTCAGTCAATTAAGCATCCAACTTTGGCTCAGGTCATGATCTCACAGTTTGTGAGTTCAACTCCCACGTTAGGCTCTGTGCTGAGAGATCAGAGCCTGGAGCCTATTTCATATACTGTGTCTCCCTCTCTCCCTTCCCCTCCCCCACTCATGCTCGCTCACTTACTCTCTCTCTCTCTCTCTTAAAAATAAATAAACATTGAAACTTGGCAGGCCATAATGGAGTGGCAGGAAATAGTCAATGTGCTGAATAGGAAAAAAAATATGCAGCCAAGAATCCTTTATCCAGCAACGCTGTCATTCAAAATAGAAGGAGAGATAAAGACTTCCCCAGACAAACAAAAGCTGAAGTTCATGACCACTAAACCAGTCCTGGAGACTATGAGTGGAACACTACAAAGATTAGAAATGACCAGAAACATCACCATAAGCATGAAACCTACAGATAACACAATGACATTAATCCATATCTTTCAATAATAACTCTGAATGTAAATGGACTAAATGCTCTGATCAAAAGACATAGGGTATCAGAATGGATAAAAAAAATGAGATCCATCTATATGCTGTCTACAAGAGACCCATTTTAGACCTGAGGACACCTTCAGATTGAAAGTGAGGGGATGGAGAACTATCTTTCATGCTACTGGAAGTCAAAAGAAAGCTAGAGTAGCCATACTTATATCAGACAAACTATATTTTAAACTAAAGGATGGAACTGGAGAGTGTGATGCTAAGTGAAATAAGCCATACAGAGAAAGACAGATACCATATGGTTTCACTCTTATGTGGATCCTGAGAAACTTAACAGGAACCCATGGGGGAGGGGAAGGAAAAAAAAAGAGGCTAGAGTGCGAGAGAGCCAAAGCATAAGAGACTGTTAAAAACTGAGAACAAACTGAAGGTTGATGGGGGGTGGGAGGGAGGAGAGGGTGGGTGATGGGTATTGAGGAGGGCACCTTTTGGGATGAGCACTGGGTGTTGTATGGAAACCAATTTGTCAATAAATTTCATAAAAAAAATAAATAAACTAAAGGCTGTAACAAGAGCTGAAGAAGAGCATTATATAATAATTATGGGGTGTATACATTAAGAAGAGCTACAATTGTAAATGTTTATGCCCCCAATTTGGCACACCCAAATACATAAATCAATTAATCATAAACATAAGCAATCTTATTGAGAGGAATACTGTAATTGCAGGGACATTAATACTCCACTTACAACAATGGACAGATCATCTAGGCAAAAATTCAATAAAGACACAATGGCCTTGAATGATAAACCGAACCAGATGGACTTGACAGATATACTCAGAACTTTTCATCCAAAAGCAGCAGAATACACATTCTTTTGAGTGTACATGGAACATTCCCCATGATAGACCACATATTTGGTCACAAAAGAGCCCTCAATAAATATAAAAGAACTGAGATCATGCCATGCATATTTTCTGATCACAACAATACGAAACTTGAAATCAACCACAAGAAAAAATTTGGAAAGCATCCAAATGCATGGGTGTTAAAGAACATCCTACTAAATAATGAACTGGGTCAACCAGGCAACTAAAGAAGAAATTTAAAAATATATGGAAACAAATGAAAATGAAGACATGACAGTCCAAATCCTTTGGGATGCAGCAAAGGCAGTCCTAAGAAGAAAATACATTGCAATTCATCCCTATCTCTAGAAACAAGAAAAATCCCAAATACAGAATCTAACAACACACCTAAAGGAACTAGAAGAAAAACATCAAAGAAACCCCAAAAGCAGCAGAAGAAGAGAAATAATAAAGGTTAGAGAAGAAATAAACAATATAGAATAAAAAAAAAAACAGAACAGATCAATGAATCTAAGAGCTGGCTTAAAAAAAAAATAAGCAAAGTTGATAAACTCCTAGCCAGACTACTCAAGAAGAAAAGAGAGAGGACCCAAATAGATAAATCATGAATGAAAGAGGACGGATCACAACCAACCTCACAGAAATGCAAAAAATTATCAGAGAATACTATGAAAATTTTATGCCAACAAACTGGACAACCTGGAGGAAATGGATAAATTCCCAGACACCCACACACTACCAAAACTCAAATGGGAAGAAATAGAAAATTTCAAGAGACCCATAACCAGCAAAGAAATTGAATTAGTTATAAAAAATCTCCCAACGTATAAAAATCTTGGAGAAGATGACTTCCCAGGGAAATTCTACCAGACATTTGAACAGAGTTAATACCTATCCTTCTCAAGCTGTTCCAAAAAATAGAAGTGGACGGAAAGCTTCTGGACTCATTCTATGAATCCCGTATTACCTTGAGTCCAAACCAGAGAGAAACCCCACTAAAAAGGAGAATTACAGGCCAATATTCCTGATGAACATGGATGCAAAAACTCTCAACAAAGTACTAGGAAATCAAATTCAACAGTATATCAAAATAATTACTCACCATGATCAAGTGGGATTCATTTCTGGGCTGCAGAGCTGGTTCAATATTTGAAAATCAATCAATGGGATACACCACATTAATAAAATGAAAGATAAGAACCATATAACCCTGTCAATAGATGCAGAAAAAGCATTTGACAAATACAGCATCTTTCTTAATAAAAACCCTCAAGAAAGTCGGGATAGAAGGAACATACCTTAACATCAAAAAAATCATATATGAGAAGCCCACAGCTAATACCATCCTCAATTAGGAAAAACTGAGAGCTTTCCCTTGAGATCAGGAACTCAGCAGGGATGTCCACTCTCACCAGTGGTGTTTAACATATTGCTGGAAGTCCTAGCATCAACAATCAGACAAAAAATGAAATAAAATGCATCCAAATTGGCAAAGAAGTCAAACTTCCACTTTTTGCAGATGACATGATAGTCTATATGGAAAACCTGAAAGACTCCACCACAAAGCTGCTAGAACTGATATATGAATTCAGCAATGTCGCAGAATAAAAAATCAATGTACAGAAATCAATTGCACTTCTATACACCAATAATGAAGCAACAGAAAATCAAGAAATTGATCCGGTATACAATTGCACCAAGAACCATAAAATACCTAGGAATAAACCCAAGCACAGATGTAAAAGATCTGCATAGTGAAAAGTAAAGAAAACTTATGAAGGAAATTTATGGAGACACAAAGAAATGGAAAAATATTCCATGCTCATGTATTGGTGGCCAAATATTTTTAAAATGTCTATACTACCCAAAGGAATCTACACATTAAAAGCAATCCCAATCAAAAACGCACCAGCATTTTTCTCAAAGCTAAAACAAACAATTGTAAAATTTGTTTGGAACCACAAAAGACCCCGAAGAGCCAAAGTAATATTGAAGAAGAAAACCAAAGCTGGAGGCATTACAATTCCAGACTTTAGCCTCTACTACAAAGCTGTAATCAACAAGACAGTATGGCATTGGCACAAAAACAGACACATAGACCAATGGAATAGAATAGAGAACCCAGAATTGGACCCACAAATGTATGGCCAACTAATCTTTGCCAAAGCAGGAAACAGCATCCAATGGAAAAAAGATAGTGTCTTTAGCAAATGGTGCTGGAAGAATTGGACAGCAACATGCAGAAGAATAAAACTGGACCACATTCTTACATCATACACAAAAATAAACTCAAAATGGATGAAAGACCTAATTGTGAGACAGGAAACAATTAAAACTCTAGAGGAGAAAACAGGCAACAACCTCTTTGACCTCAGTCGCAGCAATTTCTTTCTCAACAGTCTCTGAAGGCAAGGGAAATAAAAGGAAAAATGAACTATTGGGACCTCATCAAGATAAAAAGCTGCTGCACTGCAAAGGAAACAATCAGCAAAACTAAAAGGCAACCGATGGAATGGGAAAAGATATTTGCAAATGACATATCAGATTAAAGGCTAGTGTCCAAAATCTATAAAGAATTTACCAAACTCAACACCCCAAAACCAAATAATCCAGTGAAGAAATGGGCAGAAGACATGAATAGACACTTTTCCAAAGAAGACATCCAGATGACCAATAGACATCTGAAAAGATGCCCAACATCATTCATCATCAGGGAAATAAAAATCAAAACCACATTGAGACACCACCTCACACCTGTCAGAAAGGCTAACATTAACAACTCAGGAAACAACAGATGTTGGTGAGGATGTGGAGAAATGGGAACCCTCTTGCACTGTTGGTGGGAATACAAACTGGTACAGCTGCTCTGGAAAACAGTGTGGAGGTTCCTCAAAAAATTAAAAATAGAACTACCCTAAGACCCTGAAATAGCACTACTAGGAATTTATCCAAAGGATACAGGAGTTCTGATTCATACGGGTACTTGTACTCCAATGTTTATAGCAATGCTTTCAACAATAGCCAAATTATGGAATGAGCCCAAATGTCCATCAACTGATGAATGGATAAAGACAATGTGGTTTATATTTACAATGGAATACTACTTGGCAGTAAGAAAGAATGAAGTCCTGCCATTTGCAACAATATGGAGGGAACTGGAGGGTACTATGCTAATTAAAATAAGTCAGTCAGAGAAAGATATCATGTTTTCACTCATATATGAAACTTGAGAAAGTTAACAAAGACCATGGGGGAAGAAAAAGGGAAAAATAGTTTCAAACAGAGAGGGAAGCAAACCATAAGAGACTCTTGAATACAGAGAACAAACAGGGTTGATGGGGGTGAGCGGGGGATGGGGGAAATGGGTGATGGGCATTTAGTAGGGCACTTTTTGGGATGAGCACTGACTGTTGTATGTAAGCGATGAATCATGGGAATCTACCCCCAAAACCAAGAGCACACTGCATACAATGTATGTTACTTAACTTGACAATAAATTATGTTAAGTAAATAAGTAAATTAATAACCATTTAAAAAATTTAAAAAAAGAAAATCAACAAAAAAACAATAGTTTTAAATGACACACTAGACCAGATAGACTTAACAGATATAGTCAGAACATTTCATGTTAAAGCAGCAGAATACATATTCTTTTTGAGTACACATGGACTATTCTCAAGATTACATCACTTACTGGGTCACAAACCAGACTGCAACAAGTACAAAAACATTGAGATCATACCATACATGTTTTCAGACCACAATGCTATTAATATTGAAGTCATCTACTAGAAAAAAAATTGGAAAGACCACAAATACATGGAAATTAAAGAATATCCTACTAAAGATTGAATGGGTTAACCAGGAAATCACAGAAGAAATAAAAAAAAGTACATGGAAGCAAATGAAAATGAAAACATGACAGAGCAAAACCTTTGGGATGCAGCAAAGGCGGTCCTAAAAGGGAAGTATATTGCAGTACAGGTCTACCTCAAGAAGCAAGAAAAGTCCCAAATATACAACATAACCTTACACTTTAATGAGCTACCAAAGGAACAGCAAATAAAGCCAAAAGTCAGTAGAATAAGGGAAATAATAAAGATTAGAGCAGAAATAAACCATATAGAAAAAAAAAACCACACACACAGTAGAACAGATCAATGAAACTAAGATCTGGTTCATTGAAAGAATTAACAAAATTGATAACTCTCTAGCCAGAATTACCAAAAGGAAAAAGATAAATGACACAAATAAAATCATGAATGAAAGAGGAGAGATCAAAGCTAACATCACAGAAATACAAACAATTAAAAGAGAATATTAGGGAAAATTATATGCCAACAATTTGGGCAATCTGGAAGAAATGAAAAAATTCCTAGAAACATACAAACTATCAAAACAGAAACAGAAAGATATAGAAAATATGAGCAGACCCCTGTCCAGCAAAGAAATTGAATCATTAATAAAAAAAAAATCTCCCAACAAACAAAAGTCCTGGGCCTGATGGCTTCCCAGGGGAATTTTGCCAGGCATACTACTTGGCAATGAGAAATAATGAAATCTGGCCATTTGCAGCAACGTGGATGGAACTGGACGGTATTATGCTAACTGAAACAAGCCAGGCAGAGAAAGACAGATACCATATGTTTTCACTCATATGTGGATCTTGAGAAACTTAACAGAAGACCATGGGGGGGAGGGGGAGGGGGGGGGAAAGTTACAGAGAGGGAGGGAGGCAAACCATAAGGGATTCTTAAGGACTGAGAGCAAACTAAGTGTAGATGGGGGGTGGGGGAGAGGGGAAAGTGGGTGATGGGCAGGGATGATGGCACTTGTTGGGATAAGCACTGGGTGTTTTATGGAAACCAATTTGACAATAAATTATATTTTTTAAAAAGCTAATACGTTCTTCTCAAACTGTTCCAAAAAATAGAAATTGAAGGAAACTTCCAAGCTCATTCTATAAGGTTAGCATTACCTTGATTCCAAGACCTTGATTCCAGACAAAGACCTCACTAAAAAGGGGAATTACAGGCCAATATCCCTGATGAACATAGATGCAAAAATTCTCAATAAGATACTAGCAAATCAAATCTAATAGTACATTAAAAGAATGATTCACCGTGATCAAGTGGGATTTATTCCTGAAATGCAGGGTGGTTCAATATTTGCAAATAAATCAACATGATACACCACATTAATAAAAGAAAGGATAACAACCATATGATCCTCTTAATAGATGCATTAAAAGCATGTGACAAAGTACAACATTCATTCTTGATAAAAAAAAAAAACTCTCAACAAAGTAGATAGATGTAACATACCTCAACATCATAAAGGCCATATACAAAAGACCTATAACTAATATCATACTCAATAGGAAAAACTGACAGCTTTTCCTCTATGGTCAAGAACAAGACAGGGATGTTCACTTTTATCATTACTATTTAACATTGTAGTGGAAGTCTTAGCTTCAGCAATCAGGCAAAAAAAAAAAAAAAGAAATAGAAGGCATCCAATTAGGCAAGGAAGAAGTCAAATTTTCACTATTTGTAGACGATATGATACTCCATGTAGAAAACCTGAAAGGGGGAACCTGGTGGCTCCATCAGTTAAGTGTCCAACTCTTCGTTTTGACTCAGGTCATGATCTCACAGTTTGTAAGATCCAGCCCTGAACTGGGTTCAGTGCTGACAGCGTGGAGCCTACTTGGGATTCTCTCTCCTCTCTCTACCCCCTCTCTCCACTCATGCTCTCTCTCTTTCTCAAAAGAAATAATAAATAAATTTTTTTGAAAAGAAAAGGAAACCTGAAAGACTCCGTCAAAAATTTGCTAGAACTAATACTTGAATTTAGCAAAGTTTCAGGATATAAAATCAACATATAGAAGTCTGTTGCATTTCTATACCCCAATAATGAAGCGGGAAAAAAAAAGAAATCAAGGAATTGATCCCATTTACACTTACACCAAAAACCATAAGATACCTAGGAATAACCTTAACCAAAGAGGTAAAAGATCTGTACTATAAAAACTATAGAACAGTTATGAAAGAAATTGAAGAGGACACAAAGAAATGGGAAAATATTCCATGCTCATGGATTGGAAGAACAAACATTGTTAAAATGTCTATACTCCCTAAAGCAATCTACACATTCAATGCAATCCCTATCAAAATACCACCAGCATTTTTCACAAAACCAGAAAAAACAATCTAAAATTTGTATGGAACCACAAAAGACCCCGAATAGCCACAGAAATCCTGAAAAAGAAAAGGAAAGTGGGAGGCATCATGATTCCAGACTTCAGGCTATATTATAAAGCTGTAGTCATCAAGACAGTATGGTATGGGCAAAACACAGACACATAGATCAATGGAACAGAATAGAAAAGCCAGACACGGACCCATAAGTATATGGTCAACTAATTTTCCACAAAGTAGGAAAGAATATCCAATGAAAACAAAATGACATTCTTTTCAACAAATGATGTTGGGAAAACTGGACAGGAACATGCAAAAGAATGAAACTGGACTACTTTCTTACACCATACCAAAAATAAATTCAAAATGGATTAAATACCTAAATGTGAGATAGGAAACCACCAAAATCCAAGAGAAGAGCACAGGCAGCAACTCTTTGACCTTGGTTAGAGCAAGTTCTTACTAAGCAAGAGAAACAAAACCAAAAAGAAACTATTGGAACTTCATCAAAATAAAAAGCTGCACAGTGAAGGAAACAATCAACAAAACTAAAAGGCAACCTATGGAATGGGAGAAGATATTTGCAAATTACATATCTGAAAAGGATTAATATACAAAATATGTAAGAACTTATCAAACTCAACACTCAAAAAACAAATAACCCAGTTAAGAAATGGGCAGAAGACATAGACACTTTTCCAAAGAAGACACCCAGATTGCCAACAGACACATGAAAAGATGCTCCGCATCACTCATCATAAGGAAAATACAAATCAAAAGCATGATGAGATACCACCACACACCTGTCAGAATGGCTAAAATCAACAACACAAGTAACAACAGGTGTTGGTGAGGATGCTGAGAAAGAGGAACACTTTTGCACTGTTGGTGGGAATGCAAACTGGTGCAGCCACTCTGGAGAACAGTATGAAGGTTCCTCAAAATGTTAAAAATAGAACTACCCTACAACCCAGCAATTGCACTAATAGGTATTTACCCAAAGACTACAAAAATACAGATTCAAAGAGGGTACATGCCCCTGATATTTATAGCAGCATTATCAACAGTAGCCAAGCTATTGAAAGTGTGCAAGTGTCCATAGAGTGATGATATAATATATATATATAAGTTCCCTATATATATATTATATATATAAGTTCCCTATATATATAATATATATATAACATATATATATATATATATATGTATAATGGAATATTATTTAGCCATCAAAGATAATGAAATCTTGCTATTTTCAGTGATGTGGATGGACCTAGAGGGTATTATGCTAACCAAAATAAGCTAATCAAAGAAAGACAAATACTATATGATTTCACTCGTGTAGAATTTAGGAAACAATACAGATGAGCATGTGGGAAGGGAAAAAAAAGAGAGAGGGAAATAAATCCTAAGAGACTTTTAACTACAGAGAACAAATTGAGAGTTGATTGAGGGAGGTGAGGGGGGGAATGGGCTAAATAGGTGATGGGAATTAAGGTGGGCACTCATTATGATGAACACTGGGTGTTATATATAAGTGATGAATCACTAAATTCTTCTCCTGAAATCAATATTACACTATATGTTAACTAACTAGAATTTAAGTAAAAATTTGGGGAAAAATAAAAAATAAAAAAAGTGTACTGTTTAGTTTCCATATATACATGAATTTGCCCATTTTATTGCTGTTATTTATCTCATTCCATTATGGTCAGAAGAGATACTTGGAGTGATTTCTATTTTCTTTTTTTTTTTAATTGAGAGACAGAGTGTGTGGAAGTGAGTGGGAAAGGGGCAGAGGGAGGGAGGGAGAGAGGGAGAGAGAGAGAGAGAGAGAGAGAGAAGAATCTTAAGCAGTTTCCACACCCAGCATGGACCCCTATGCGGAGCTCAATCTTACAACTGTAAGATGATGACATAAGCTGAAATCAAGAGTCATTTAACCGACAGCCACCCAGATGCCACTGATTTCTATTTTCTTAAACTTGTTAAGACTTGTTTTGTGACACAATTTGTTACTATCCTGGAGAATGTTCCATGCACCCTTGAGAAAAATGTGTCTTGCTGCTGTTGGGTGAAAATTTCTGTATATGTCAGTTAGGTCCATTGGGTCAATAGTGTTATACAAGTCAACTGTTTATTAATTTTCTGTCTTCAGGCTTTATACATTATTGTAAGTACAGTATTGACATTCCCTATAATTATTGTATTGATGTCAATTTCTGCTTTCAGATCTGTCATTATTTGCTTCATCTATTTAGGTACTCTGATGCTGGGTACATATATTTTTATAACTGTATTTTTCTGTTGAATTGACCCTTTTATCATTATATAATGCCCTTCTTTGTCTCTAGAAACAGTTTTAGACTTAAAGTATAGTTTGTCTGATATAAGCATATATCATATAGGCATATGATATAAGTACCTCTGCTTTCTTTTGATTGCCATTTGCATGAAATATATTTTTTAGTCTGTTCCCTTTCAGCCCATAATTTCTTCAATTCTAAAGTGAGTCTTGTAGACAGTGTTATTTCTGGATCTTATTTTTTTTTTTTTTTGCATTCAGGTACTCCATGTCTTTTTTAAGTTTTAATTTAAATTCCAGTTAGTTAATATACAGATTAATATTAGTTTAAGAAGTACAGGTCAGTAATTCAACACTTCCATACAGCATTCAGGTCTCATCACAAGTGCACTCCTTAATCCCCATCACCTATTTAGCCCATCACCCCCATCCACCTCCCCTCTGGTAATGATTAGTTTGTTCTCTTTAGTTAGGAATGTGTTTCTTAGTTTCTCTCTCTCTCTTTTCCCCCTATGCTCATTTGTTTTGTTTCTGAAATTCTACATATAAGTGAGATCATATGGTATTTTTCTTTCTTTGACTGACCTATGGGGAAAACTGCACTGTTGATGGGAATGAAAAATGGTGCAGCCACTCTGGAAACCAGTATGGCAGTTGCTTGAAAGCTTAAAAATAGAAGTACCCTATGATCTAGTGATTGCACTCCTAGGTATTTACCTAAAGGATACAAAAATTACAGATTCAAAGGGGTACATGCACCCCATGTTTATAGTAGCATTATCTACAATAGCCAAAATTTTAAAACAGCCCGAGTGTATGTCAACTAATGAATGGATATACATACATACACACACACACACACACACACACACACACACACAATGGAATATTACTCAGCCATAGAAAAAAATGAAATCTTGCAATTTGCAATGACATGGTGGAGCTAGAGAGTATTACAGTCCATATCTTTTGATTGATGACTTTAATCTATTTACACTTAAAGTAATTGTTGGTGAAGACTATTACCACTCTGATATTTGTTTTATATATGTATTTCAGTTGTTTTGACTCTGTTTTCTTTTCTTGTCTTTTTTTATTGTTTGATGATTATTTTTTTGCAGAGATTTGTTTTGGTTTTCTTCTCTATCTTTTATGTATCTATCATAGGTGTTTTTTGGGGGGAGGCAGCTCAAGACTTGTATAAAATATCTCATAGTTATAACATTCTATTTTAAGTTGTTAACAATTTAGCTTCAATAGCACACAAAAATATTACACTGTTACTCCCCCCACCAAACACATATACTTTGTGTTCTTATAGACAGAGTTTGCTTATTTTTATGTTATGTATGTATCCATTAACGAATTTTTACCTACTAACTTTTATTTTAAGGTTATAAGAAATTTATCCACTACATAAATTAACACATTAATTGCCATTGTTATATTGATCCTTCTACAGATATATATTTTCATTGACTTGTGAGATTTATGCTTTCATAAGCATTCATATTGTTTAGTGTGTTTTTATTTCAATTTGAAGAACTCCTCTAAGCATTTCTTATACCCATCTTTAAGGCAGGTCTAGTGGTGACAAACTCCCTCAGTTTTTGTTTGGGAAAGACTTTACCTCTCCTTCATTTGAAAGGATAATTTTACCAGGTATAGTATTCTTGTATGTAAGTTTTTTTTTTTCTTTCAGCACTTTGATTACATCATCTCACTCTTTCCTGGTGGAGAAGATATATATGAAAAAAACTGCTAATAGTCCTATTAGGGCTCCCTTATATGTAATAGGTTACTTTTCTCTTGCTGCCTTCAAAATTCTCTTTGTTCTTGACTTTTAACAATTTGATTATGTCTTGGTGTAGTCTTCTTTGTGAAGAGATCTTGTGTGAAGTCTTTTGAGCAGCAATGGAGCTGGAGTCCAGGATGTGCGTACGGCTGCAGGAGTGGAGGTTGTGATTCTGGTTGTGGGGGGGATCAAGATGCAAGATGCATGAACTTGTATTTCCAACTTTCTCCCAAGATTTGGGGAGTTTTCAACCATTATTTCTTTAAATAGCTTTCTGCCCCTTTCTCTTTTTTTCTTGGATTCCCATAATGCATATATTTTTTTGCTTTTATCCATGCTTTTTCATTATTTTTTTCTCTTCTGACTGGTTTCAAATGACCTGTTTGCAGATTCTTTCTTTTGCTTGATCAAGTCTGCTGTTAAAGCTCCCTGCTTCATTTTTCATTTCATTTATTGTATTATTCAGCTCAAAAATTTGGCTCTTTTTTAATGATTTCTTTTGTTGAGGTTCTCATTTTGTGCATGTATTATTTTCCTGGTTTCACTGAATGATCCATCTGTGCTCTCTTGGAGCTCACTGAACTTCCTTAAAACAATTACTTTGACTTCTCTTTCAGGAAATTAATAGATCTTTATTTCTTTGATGTCAATTACCAGAAAACTATTGTTAATTCTTTGGTTGTGCTCTGTTTCCTTGTTGTTGTTGTTTTTTTTTTTTTTTTTTGTATTTTTGGTACCATTGCATTGATGTCTGCACATTTGATGGAGCAGTCACCTCTTTCAGACTTTACAGATTCTCTTTGGGGATAAAGACTTATCTATAGGTGGGTGTAAGGATATCAATTTGGGTTGGATATGGCGGCTCTGATTTCAAGGTGTGCAGCAGCAGTTCCTGCTTTAGGAAGGGCACAGCAGCAAAGTTTCAGTGGAGCTCCATCAGCTGAGGCCAGTGTTGGTCAAGGCTGTGGGATTCCACAATGGTGGTAAGAGCTGTTGTGCTCCTTGGTGGTGAAGGCTCCTTGGTTATCCTGTTCTCCTTTTTCTCTACAAAGGAAGTCATTGCCAAGAAGATCCCTATTATTGTTGAGTTCAGTGTGTGGGCACACACGTGTCTGTAGGTGCCTGAATCAGGGTCACAAACACATTTGCTGTGGCAATGGTGTTGATGTCTGGGCTGTGGGCACCTGCAGAGTGGCCATGGCACTGGGGTTGGAGTTCAGGGTCATCCAGAAAAACTGGTATTATGGACTGGGGCGTAGGTGTATTTATCATGATGCCCTGGTGTGTGTGGCATGGATATGTGCTGAGCAGCCATGGAGCTGGAGTCCATGATGTGCGTACGGCTGCAGGAGTGGAAGTTGTGATTCTGGTTGTGGGGGGAGATCAAGATGCAGTGTTGGCAGCTTAGTGGGGTGCATGCAGTGGCACTTCCCCAGTGTAGGCACAGTGGTAGCAGCTTTTTCAGGGACATTAATGCAATAGCTCTCTTGGGGAGCATCACAGCAGCATGGGCTCCAGGTAACTGATTGTTTTAGCATCAATAAAGTCTGTAGAGCATCTCCATGGTAGAAGTTGCATGTGTCCACAGCATTGATGAGGACTGTTGGAATCCTCCTGCTCTCCTTTTCCCTTATGGAGGGAAGTCAGACTAAGGGGATTCTTTTTGGCCCCAAGCTCTGCCAGACTGGAGGCTGGGGCAATGCATGTAAATAACTAGCTATGCTTTTCTACATGGTCATTCTGTCTCTGTGCTCCATAGAGTTTCTACAGCTTCTTTATTGTATTCTGGAGCTCTTTCAGAGCTATTCTAGCTAGGATGTACCTCTTTATTTGTTGTTCTTGATGTTTTTGTGGGAGAGAGGATGAGCATTGGGACCTCCTAATCCACAATCTTTCTGATGTCACTATGAAAAATTAATTTTTTATACAACATTCTCAGAAGCAATTCCTTAAATAGTTTGCTTTAAATGCTTCTAGTAACAGGAAGGTTTCTACCACAAGGGGCAGCAGATGCCATTCTTGTAGCACAAACTGAAATGTTAGAAAGTTATTCTACTAGGCCAAAGACTAGAAAAACGTTCTAAAATTTAGACCTTTAACAACTGAATGGACTCTTTTGTAAGAATCTTAGTTCCCCATCTTTGGAAGCATTCAAATAAAGGCTGCATGACTTGATCTAAAGATGCTTTAAAATCTAGAATCTGGAGTCTAGATGACTCTTAAGGTCCATTCCCATTCCCATAGTCAATGGGTCCATGACAAGTCATTAGAAAAAGCTAACCTTTTAATCTAGTCTTTTAAGCAATTGCTTATTTCTAATTTTCTCCTTTCTATTCTTTCTTAAGTCTCCCAGACTCATACCTTTTATCTGCCTATCACTTTTCTCTCTGCTTTGCCTCTTTCATACATTTAGATTTTCCCCACCTCCATCTCAGCATCTACAATTTGTCTTCCCTTTCTATCTTCATTCTGGGGCTTAACTTTGTCTTGTCTGAATTAATCTATAGCTTCATCTATGATCTTCTGTCCTCTGGTCTTTCCTTCATCTAATCCAGCTTGTACTTCTAAAATATCCTTTTGATAAACTCTCTTCTCTTTCCAATCCGTCTTTAAACTGAACTTTGATCATATTGCAACTCTTCCCTACTCTTTATTCTGGCATTGATAATCCTCTACAATCAACTTCAGGCAACCTCTCCAGACAGTTAAACTCACTTTCCCAAACTCTTCTGGTTAAATGGAGTCCCCCTTTTACTCTGTTACAAAAAGTTTCTGTTTTTCTGTTACTCACCTTTTGCTTATACCAATTCCCCTGTTTAGGACTTACCCTTACCCCTAGTTCCCTGTCACCAATAAAACCCCATTCATCTTTCAAGGTCAGTCTTAAATCTATCCTCTATTATCTCAGGAAACTTCAGCCCATACTTATCTCTTTCTCTCCTGAACTCTTATACTACTTTACTGTCTGTTTCATTCTTCTGGCAATCAATCATGCACTGTCTTGTAACATCTCTGAAAACTATTATTTATCATGAGTACTGTCATTTAACTGTTTCTTTTGTGTATCTTGTCTTCCCAACTACCTAAAATGCTCACTGTGGCTGGGAGCCAGTCACACCTTTTTTTTAAATTTTTTTTAACGTTTTATTTATTTTTGAGACAGAGAGAGAGAGAGAGAGAGAGAGAGCATGAACGGGGGAGGGGCAGAGAGAGAGGGAGACACCGAATCGGAAGCAGGCTCCAGGCTCTGAGCCATTAGCCCAGAGCCCGACACGGGGCTCGAGCCCACGGACCACGAGATCGTGACCTGAGCTGAAGTCGGAGGCCCAACCGACTGAGCCACCCAGGTGCCCCAACACACCTTTTCGATCATCTATGGAACAGAACTGAGCACCTGCTAAGGGCATATTCCTTAATGTGTACTGACTATTTTGTAGTAAGTTATCCAATTACTTTATACTGACTTTAATAGACCACTAACTCAATAATTAATCTTCTTCACCCTATATCAGGCATTGCTGGTGACAGAGACTAAAAGAGACCGTTAGAGATAAGGTACATATGGGAGAAAGCATATTTGACTTTTTAAGCCTCATGCAAGATGAATTGCTAAGATGCTCATGATGAGACATTTCACTATCAGCTAAAAGTGTACTTTAATAGATTTAGGTCCCTGGAGCAGCTTCACAGAAGTTGTGATTGCAACCTGAAACTCACAATTCTTCCAAGAGAGTAAACAGGTATATTATTTTTTTTTCCTTTCTGGTTTGTGCTGGGTAGTCAATACCTAGATGTTTAATTCAACTAAATCAGGAATAGCACATCAATTCTCTGATGGCTTTCTCTAGAAGCATTTGCATTTCTAGACTAATAAGTAAAATCTCTCAATTATGCATAGACAATGTGAGCCTGGGAGAGGCCTTACAGATATGTGGAGAGATACCTAGGCCCACGTTCAGTCAACTTATCATGTACTAATAGCCATGTGTAGCAATGAAAATCAGTGTTTAAGAGCCAGAGGAGTCATAGGGAAATGAGGACACATGGTTTTCTCCATGGCATTATTTTTACTTATAAAACCCGTTATTACCATTGGTCCATCCCAAATGCCCATAACAATCCTCTATCTTTTGCTAGTTAATTAAAATATCAGCTTCTTTTGCTTTAGGATGAACTATGTATCATTCTCTTTCTAAACCCTGGCTCTGAGATTACCCTCAGATTCATTTATTCATTTAAAAAATATTTATTGAGCCTCTACTATGTGCCACACACTGATACAAGGAAACAAATGACAAAAATCCCTCCCCTTTTGAAACTTCTAACTATTGTAGGTCTTCAGAGGAGTGGAACGAGGGCATAGCCCAGAGTTTGAATGGTATACCATTTGTTGCAGGGAGCAGTGGCCAGAGGTTTGGTATTAATAATAAGAAGAAATCTGCTAATCTTTGGAGAGGACTGCTCCTTGCTCTTCCTCCTACATTAGCATAGGGTTTAAGGACATAGGTTTTAGAATCACACAGCCTGGGTCCAAATCCTGCCTTTTCTACTGAATAGTTATTTCATCTTTGTCTATTTTTTTCTCTTTTGTGAGCCTGAGTTTCATTAGCTGTTATTGTAGTCACTCAGCAGACCCAGGTCAAAACTGCTGATTACAGCTTTGCTAACATAAGAACATCGAGGTTAGCTGCTTACATCCATCGGGCATATAGTGACATCTACATATCAAATGGATGTGTAAAGAGGAAGGCACTTGTTGGGATGAGCATTGGGTGTTGTATGTAAGCCAATTTGACAATAAATTATATTCATTTAAAAAAGAGGTATCTAAACCACATACTTACCATGGTTTGAGTCTAAGTGAATTATTCCTATTTATAAATAGTTCTAAACAAGTTTCCTAATGATATCCATCTATAATTCCTGACCAGATGGTCTCTCTACTTCCATTTTCTATTTCCCTTTTTGAAAGGTGGCTTAACTAATACAACCCATTAAACATTTACTTCTGAGAGTTGTGTGAGTTCTCTACTATTTTTCTTACCTTGCGAATTTCTCCCTGTTGAACAGTTTTTATGACATTGATCCATTCTTCCATGTCTTTCCGGTTGGGTGCAGCCAGGGTAACTTTTCGTTGTGGTGTGATCACCTAAACAAAAAGTCACATTATTAGCTGGCTCACATTCTACAAGTTTGCCCCCAAACAGAGCCTGTGAACTCTCTAAGGAACTAGGCAGGACTATCAACCACAACCCAAGCCACTTCTTAAATGTAAGACAAATTCTCAGATACCTACCCCAAATAATAATAATGGTAATAGTAATAAATAACACTTTAATGGCACTTACTATGTGCCAGTTACTGTTCTATTACACTTTATGTATACTATTTATTTCAATCTTCATTAAAACTCCATGATATGAGCATTATTATTTTTCTCATTTCATAGTCAGGAAAGCTAAGGCAAAGAAAGTTTAATGACTTGCTTAGGGCCACCTAGTAGTTAGAAAGCTGACCTAGAATTAAAATCTAGATTCTTTGGCTCCAGAATATATACTCTTAAGTACTAAGCCATGCACCATCTATTACTCCAGAGAGGTTGTCTGAAAATCCTACTCACTGATGCTCTATCTACTTAAAAAATGGTAAAAATGGTATACACTTCAGCAGGGTGTACCTCTTTCTGTTTGAGGAGAGAGTAAAAATAGTGAGGAATCTAAAAATCCAGTTTCTCTCTTGCTTATGGTCAAGCCAACCTGAAGAGAATTTTACCATTATGTCTCTTAATCCTGGTTGGTGTAAGAACCCCAGCAGGAATAATGAGAAAGCTATGCTGAGGGTCTAACAGAGGTAGACCATAGTCAGGACTTGGTTTTTTGCCAGAAGGTAGGAGGGACACAGATGGCTATAGCATCAGTGATTGCTTCAGTAACCCTACTTGTCTTTAATACAAGCCTCCCAAATCCTGGAACTAGTGCTCACAATGCCAACAAGCAATTGTTTTTTCTCCTTTTGCATGTAGCACAGCATGATTCTGTGATAGATGGGAATAGAATCTAGTGGGAACTGTGATGATGCCACTCATTTGGTCCAAACCCACTCTTGTGTGGGGCTGGTGAACAGTGCCTCTGTGTTTTAATTAGGCTAAGGGACATCCTAGTCCTTGGGATTTCTTTGTAGAATAAAAATGAAAAACATTAGCCTGTATGCTCATCACCCAAAGGTTGAGCTTTTTGGGACTGGGCCAACAGAACTCTTAACTTTACCCTAGGTCAGTGTGATGTAATAAGAGAGAAATGATAGTAGGGTCTCCCTCTTATAGCCTATTGCTTTCCTTTCAAAAGATTATGAAGTGTGGACCAGCGATAGAAGTAGAGGTATTGGGCCTGTAGCTCTTTAGTCTGCTAAGTACTGCTCTCCTGAAGGGGAACCCCAGTCTCCATAACCCATCACTGAGGCTGGAAGAAGACAGTTCTGGGAGGAGGTGGTTAGGAGAATTCCTGGGCCAATGGGCTTGCTATTTTTCAGTGAGATTTCTGGTCTGGATTCACTTGAATAAGCAAAGACTTATGACATTTCAGCAGTGCCAAACCCTTGAATGCATCCATAGAAAATCCTCTGCTTTCTTTGAGGTGCTCTTATCAGTAATCTCAGCACAAGGTAGTTTTCACTTTGGATTTAGGTTATTATCTATCAGATCAAAGGAGAGAGCGTCATGTAGTTTGATTTTCCTGATATGTTATACAACATATTAGCGGTCTCTTGAAAGCCTCTCAATGATACTTTTCTGAATCACCTTCACCAGGAGGATTGATTTTTTTCATAATAGTCACTTCCCCACCACCCAGAAGTCAGTTCAGATTTATACCAGGCTGGTATTAGAGAATAGGGACATCACTTTTCCCCCCTATCAGTGGGCTGGTAGAAAATATTTACATGAATAATTTTCAGCACTCATTTGCAATGCTTACTTTAAGTGGATTCCCATATACACTTTAGGATCAAAGGAGACTTGGGAAACCTGAACTCCAAAGAGGCAACACATGGGTATGGCAACCCCTTTTCCCAGCTAGCTCACACCTCTACCCATTGAGTCATTTCCAATGTTACTTACACAAAAGCTATGGAAAAGATTTCTACAGCTGCTTTCTGCCAAGGCGACCTGAGACAGATCAATTGTTTCAAAACGTGCAAACTAGGAAGATATAAGAGGGAGAAGGAAAAGAATCATCTGGTTAATAATGTCAACAGACACTAAAAGGTAAACACACACAGACACACACACACACAATAGGCATTTTTAGCAGCCATGAACCAATCATATCTCTGGCTTCAGTGCTGGGATTTATTTAGCATCATGATTTTTTGTTGATATATCATGTGACAAACAAAAACCAAACCAAACTAAAGCAAAACACAACACTTCCTAAAACTCTTATGTGGATTTACAGGAAAGCTTAGGTGGTTCAGAATTATTCAAAACTAAGGTTTTATGCTGGAGAAGATAAAGGGATATGGTTTAACTAAGGGCCTAGTGGAGCAGATAGAAGTTATTAATTCCTATTTTATCAGCTGGCAACCTCTGACTTTGTTGCTAGTCCTATCCAGTTTGAGGCCTGCATCTCCTTATAAACTGGTTCTAATAGGTAACATCCAGCCAGCAGCAAGGATAGCAGCACTAGGAATACAGATAGGGCTGGCTTCACTGGTATGCATCTTATGCATTCATACAGGGCACCATGTTCAGCAGGGCCCTGCACTTGGTTTAATGTTCTGCTATTGCAATCTTGACATTTTTAATAATTTTATCCTTGAGTGTGTATTTTGTAAATGAAGTCCAGTGGGACAATGGCTCATGGACATGAGCAGGGGAGATATGCACAATCTGCATGTCCACCCCATGCCTTGTCACTCCATTTGCATTCATGATGCCCATGAACATACAATTCCAGTGGACTCGTGATGTGTAAGAGTTCAGTAAGACTCAAAGCAAATATAAGGTAAGCATGCTATACCTATGATTGAGGACGTAAGGGAACTGTTAGCCCTGAGAGTCCACAATTTCTGTAGAGACCAGGACTTGCTTCAAATACAGAAAAAGGCAATAGTGTTCTAAGAAACATGAACAACCAAGGAACCCTATTGTGTTCTTTCTTACTTATGTTACTTCCCTGTATTAGCCAATAATTTATGTTGAAATGATAACATTGAAGGAAAGAAAGATAGGGTAGCCCATAGTTCCTTTTCCTTTTAGTCAGGGCATTGGTAGAATGTGTAAATATCAAGATGTGAAATAAAAACAGTTTAGCTGGTTTTGTATACTGTTAAGAACAAAATATATATGTGTGTGTATGAGCTACTAAATACAACTTATATAATTTTTGTGGTTTTTCATATGAATTAAATGCTTTTATATTTGTTTTTATAACTGACATTGTACAATGTGCAGATGAATGGCAAAAATGCTCATAATTTAACATTTTATTTTTTCTTTACTTAGAATGACATTGAACAACAAATAAAAGATGCCATGACAAATCATTGCATTATATTTTTGTATCTTTAATGACATTTTTTCCTTGATTTTTAAATAAGGGGCCCTGCATTTTCATTTTGTACGAAGACCCACAAATTATGTAGTTGGTTCTGAGTGTAGAAGCTAACTGAGGAATCTGTAAAAGGGAAGGGAAAGAGGAAGGGGAAAGGAAAGAACAGTATCCCCCCATTTGGCCCAAAAGAACAAGTTAAAAGAAAAATAGATTTCAACTTCTACCTTGATATTTGCCAACATGTCTTTACCTATTAGCCTATTTCTCCACACAAACATTTCCTGAAATCCCCACCCATTAACCCAAATGACAAAATTCTATAGATATTCTATAGAATAAATATTCTATATTTTCTCTTACGGCGGGATGGTGTGCAAAACAGAGTCTTTGTCCTCGAACCAGAAAATATCTAAGCTTCCATCTCTTGAAGGAATTACAGTTCTTCAACAGAGGTCCTTCCTTCAGTATTTTCTGAAAAATAGAAGCATAAGGTTGAGTAGTTAGATGAATTTGTAAGACCATATAATTTGTCCTCTCAGTTAAGAATATCAGACATCTGGAAGGCTCTATCTCTGTCACATATCTGAGGAATGGCCTGAGGGACAGACAAAAATACAAGGAAATTAGTTCAGTCTGAAAAGGAATTGGTTATCTTTGGATATCACATTAAGATTATATAGGCTCTAAGTTCCTTGAGATATATGGCCCAAGAACCATGGAGAACATCTCCACTGGTGGTCAGGGATAGGGATGAGTGACATGAACACAAAAATAAGAACAACATTCCTGGGCACCTGGGTGGCTCAGTCGGTTGAGTACCTGACTCTTGGTTTTGGCTCAGGTCATGATCTCAGAATTCATAGGTTCGAGTCCTGTGTCAGGCTCTGCACTGACAGCATGGAGCCTGCTTGGGATTCTCTGTCTACCTCCCTTTCTCTGTCCCTCCCTCCACTTTCTATCTCTCTCTCACACACACACAAAATAAATAAGTCGGGGCACCTGGGTGGCTCAGTTGGTTGAGTGTCCAACTTCGGCTCAGATCATGATCTCACAGCTCAGGTCATGATCTCACAGTTCGTGAGTTTCAGCCCCGCATCGAGCTCTGTACTGACCACTCAGAGCCTGGAGCTTGCTTCAGATTCTGTGTCTCCCTCTCTCTCTGCTCCTCCCCCACTTGCGCTCTGTCTCTACCTCTCAAAAATAAATAAACATTAAAAATTAAAAAAATGAATAAGTAAACTGAAAAAAAATTAAAAAAAAAAGAACATTCCCAGGACAGAACAATTAATAGGCAAAAAGGCAGATTTTCTTGGAAGTCTCCACATTGTAACTCTATACTGTTCTATCAGCTTTAGAACGTTTCTTTTAGAATATTAAGCTGGATCATATCCCTTCCCTGCTCACAAAACTCCAATAGTTTCCTAAAATTTTAAGAACTAAATCCAAAGTATTTATCATGAATTCAAAGGATTCATGATCTGGTAAGAAAGGACAAAAAGGCACCAAAAAGTAAATACTTTCTGATTATTTTCTTTATGTACTTCAAGTCTGGTCACTGCTTTTTCACTTCCTTATTTAACAGACGGACTCTAACCAAGCATTGAGTCTATTTACCATTTTTACCTCAAGAAAGTTTAGAGTTACATTTATGGGATACAAACCAACATACAAGTTTGCCATTTGGGAGAAGTATTCACATCCACCAAGTTGGAACCAAACCCATACTGAATGGACAAAGAGCCAGACTTAGTTTAAGTCACCAAATCAAGGCTCTACCATGAACTCCATCCATAATCTAAATTAGAATTCACCACTGAGTGGTTGTGTACGTGTTTTGTTTGGCCCACCTAGTGTTTTTGTTTTTGTTTTTGTTTTTTGTTTGTTTTTTAATTACTTTATTTATGTATTTATTTATGTATTTATTTATTTATTTGTTATTTGAGAGAGAGAGCATGGGGGAGAAGGGCAGAGGGGGAGAGAGAAAATCTTAAGCAGGCTCCATGCTCAGTGTAGAGTCTAACACTCTACAAGGTTGTGGGGCTCAATCCCACAACCTTGGGATCATGACCTGAGCTGAAATCAAGAGTCGGATGGTCAGCCGACTGAGCCACCCAGGTGCCCCAGTTGATAATATTTAAAATGCAGAATATTTCATATGTATAAAAATTAAGGTTTCCTATTTCTTAAAAAACCCCAGAACATCTGGTAACAGTGTGGACCTATATTCTTACATAGCAACAATCTGGTGGAACAGAGTAGCAGCTGCTCCCTTCAGATTGGGGTGTCTGACTCCAGCAGGCATTTGAGTTTGGGACCCTGATCTAAGCAATACTTTGCTACTCCCATTCTCCCAAATATACACACATCTATTACACTCTCTGTCCAATTCTTTAAGCTACAAGGTAGTACTAGTAGAGAGAACCTCTGTCAATTATAAAATAAGTTCATGAACAAAGTTTACCTGAATCCTCTTGATAACTTATGAGAGTTTCAAGATTATTGTAATACTTTCGAGATGCTTACAAAAGAATAGTGCCAAGGAGGCAAGACAAAGAGAACAACAAGATGTTGTGGGAAGGGGAAATGTGTCAGGGAGAGGGAGAAATTATATTTAAGTTGTTGACACTGAATCATCAATTGAGAAAACAACTCTTCTCTTTTTTTAATGTTCATTTATCTTCCAGAAAAAGAGCACAACTCTTCTAAGCATTGAAATTACATCATTCTTTCCTTTCTCTGGTCTGGTGGCCTATGGTATATACACTCTCAATGATGGTATTTAATTTTTTCTATCCTAACTTTCTCACCTCCATGCCATATATTCTTCCACACTAAGTCTTCATGATACCTAAGCAGTCATATCTGTCTCCTTCTATTAAAGACTTAAGCTCAAAATTTTAACTGCTTCAACCACTGAATCCATGCCCATTATTTCTGCCCATTTCCCAAGTTATTCTACTCTGTTGAATACTAAATGCTCCTTGTACTGTTCTTATTTTGTCACATACAGTGCCCTTTGTAATGGCTCATTTTATAGTTTTTGGATGGATATTTTTCCCTTCCCTCCATTTTCAGTTTAAAGCTTCCCTTAACTTCTTTAAAGCCACCCTTAACATCAACATTCCTCTTACTGCTCTGCCATGCCTAATTATCTTTTCTTCCTGTTCCTTTGGAGGAGGGGGGCGCATGATGGGATGAGGTAGTAATGAGAAATGAGAATCTTCCAGAAGATTCCCAGAACTCTGGCCTTTCTGGCCTTCAGAAAATTCTCAGACCCTGGTGATTTGAAACACTGAAATAAGTAGAATTCATCCTCTTCTCTCCAGCTGCTTCCTTCCATCAACCCTTAGTAATGATCACTCTTTAATTTCACTTCCTGGTACTTAAGAAATGTTCTCTTTTCTTTTCTTACCTGTGCCTTCCTAATTAATGACATCCTGTTATCCATCCAAGGACACAGTGAACCAATTAATTAATTCATCTATTAATATGAGGACACAGCAAGTCATCAAAACCTTCAGTTCTCATTCCATGAACCTAGCATTTGTCATAGTCAAGAAAAAGGAAAAAAATACTTTGTGGTGCATATATCATTGGATAGAATGCTTCATTCATATTTTATGAGCTCCTCCTATGGACTCCACCTTTGGGTAGGCTCTTTGCAGTAGCTGAAGGCACATTCCCCATCTCAAAGATGAGGATAGTGGGAGTGGAGGAGGAGAGATTGATATTTCATGTAGAGAAACTCAAAGGTATGTGAGATCAGAGAATTATTTAAAAGAGCCTTGGAGGCTTCATGCTTATTGCTCTAAATTTTTACCTTCTTGTTCAAATGAGGTGTTCCACCAAGACAGTGGCTGTCTACTCATATATCCTGTCATTGGGCACACCAGCCAAATCACAATGATCTCCTTTTTGTCCCATAATATTAAACAGGTCACTTTGAATGCACTAGCTTTAAGTATATGGCTATATACTCAATGCCCATAGGAGGTTGGTTGGTAACAAAAGGCTCATCAAGACCTAGCAGGGGAATTGGAAAGACCAAGATAAGTTGCTACTAAGTTCTAAGTGATCGTTAATGATTGAATGCTGACCAGTGTTACAAGCTTATTACATTTTTCAAGACAAGCTGGCCATCTAGGCTATAATTTGTGTGAATTTTTATAATATTGAAATGCTAGCAACTAATTAAATTTTTTAAAAAAAAATTGTGAGTGCCAAACAAAACATGTATGCAGGCCAAAGTCTACCCATAGGAACCAGTTTGTAATTTCTGAACTATAACTATTGTCACTTTCTCTAGAGGACAAAGTGAATGAATTGGTGGGTATTTCTTTTTTTTTAATTTTTTAAAATGTTTATTTATTTTTGAGAAAGAGAGAGGGCATGAGTCAGGGAGGGTCAAAGAGAGAGGGAGACACAGGATCTGAAGCAATCTCCAGGCTCTTAGCTGTCAGCCCAGAGCCCAATACAGGGTTCGAACTCATGAACCATGAGATCATGACCTGAGCTGAAGTTGGACATTCAACCGACAGAGCCACCCAGGTGCCCCAAGTGGCGGGTATTTCTAGTGTCAGAGGAGATCACAACGTATGGGTTCTGAGTTTGTGTATGAGGATTCTCTCCATATGAGATATATATTACCATGTTGGGAGCAGATAAATGTTGATGTGATTTATGTATAATAGGGAGGAAGGTTAGAAGGTCATAAAAGAGTTTAAGTTCTAAACACAGACTCTATATCATCAACTCTGAACTTCTACAAATATCCAAATCTGGGTAGAAGAAGGTAATGTTCCTATAGTTCCTTTCCTTTTCAACTCTGTTCCTTTTTGGGAGAAACTTACCTACTAACCCAATCCTTATTTTTAAATAAACCTCTCTTTATTTAAAAACTCAATAAGTGGCTCCTGGAAGCCAGTTTGAACAAGTAGAAGCTAAAAATCACTCAATGGGTAGTCTCAAGTCAATAAAATATGTGCATGCAAACAAACTTTTACCTGCTCAAGTCCACTAAACCTAACAAGGATGTGACACAAAAATTAGAAGACACACACACACACACACACACACCCTGCAAAGGGAAGCTTTGGAAGAAGAGCCCTTGTCTATCCCATGAGAGGATTTGCACAGTGTTTCCAAGTTCCTGGCTGCCTACAGATAATATCATCTCATTGCCCTTCACCACAACCATTCAGTGTTATCTCTAATTTCCAGAAAGTAAATCTGGGGCTTCGACATTTTCTGTTGCTTTGCTTGAGGAGCCACAATTACAAAATGCTGGAGGGCTCTATGCTCTTTCCACTACTCTGTCCATGACAAGCAAACTGGGAGAGACTGATTAATTAGTATGTGCATCACAGAGTGAACATACTACCCTTCAAACTTCATCCTGAAAGACAAGGCCATAGATATTTAAGAATTAAAACTTGTTCTGAGAATATCTCTGAATACTCAATACTAAAACTGTTAATGAGCTTCCCTCCAAGAGGCAAATGGTAATCCATGGGGGGCAAGAGGTAGTTCTCCTGTTTTTTTAAAGTAAACGTAGGATTGACTAGAAGAGTAATGAGAATTCATATATATGCAGCATTTTCAGTTGATAAAGTCCTTCTACTTTTGTTATTGAATCCTTTCAGAAGTCCTCTGAAGTAGGTAGTGAAAGCATCTCAGTTCTGTCCTTTGAAAGATCACCTGAACTTCAGTTTAAGTGGCTTGTCCATATATTTTTGTTTCTAAGACATTATCAAGATATTTGAACATTTTCCTCTCAAATAAGATTGCCAATGTTTATTTTGCATTTCTGAGATTTTGCAGTGTCTTGAGGCTAAAATATTTGTCAGAAGAATGCATCTCTAATGTTATTATGAAAGGCAATGAAGAACAGGCTTCTAAATGGGAAATTGTTCTTGGTGGCCACCTTTACAGGCACACAGCGGTTTCATAAAATGGAGCACACCTGTAATCCTTTTGGTCCAAGCTGCCACACTTCTGTGGCATTTTTTTTTATGCTTCAATTAGAAAGAAGTTAGGAAGAGTCATAGGATCCTTGTGCATACTGAAATGTCATGTGACCCACCTAATGCTTCTCAAACCAGGACATACTACAGGCGAGCCTCCTAGTCCTTCCTGCCAGTTCTGACACTAAAACCCAAATGACACTGCAGTGTCTACTCTTAAACTCTCAAGGTTGGCTCTTTTGTAGTGGGAGTGAGTGTGTGTTGAGTTCAATTACCAAAGAGATTGATCAGCTTCACTCAAATCCAAGAATGCAGGACTTATCAAGGCATAGGTAGTTCAGGTTCACACAAAATGTCTTTCCCTAAACTATGGCAGCATTTTCAGGGAAAGTCAGAGCTTTGGAAAGCTCTGTTTCAGTTTCCTTTTGGATCCTCTTTGATAAGCCAATCTCTGTTATTCCCAGAAACTCTGGCATCCTGGCACAGAAGATCTCTCGCCCTGATGCTCTACAACTCAGCATGTACAAATTAATTGCCAGCAGTGAAGGTAAGCATTTCCCTTGCCCCATATGTATTAAATATCTTCTATAAAATATCTCAACAGGGTCTGAAAAGCAGCCCAATTTCCTATATATAATTAACACCTGCCTGCTGCTTAACTGGGAAAGGGCAAGTACAGCGGTTGCTGTGACCTTTTCCTGTGCTCCTCCCAAATCCCCCAAACTATCTGCTATGTATGTTTTCTGTGGTTTAGTGGTTTTTTTGATGGATGAGGCTTTGTTTTTTTTTTTTTACTCTCTCCTAGCAAAAGGAGCCTGTATTACATAGCCAAATTGAATTCCACCCCCAGCCAAAGAGTAGGCAAGCATCATGACATGCACCAATACCTGTTATTAGCTGGCTGCTATTCTGTTTTACTTTCTCATGCTGCTTTTCAGAGTGAGGTGGATCAAGCTGGGGGATGAGTAGCTTATCACTCTTCAAGTGAGAACTGGACTTCCACTATGAGCACAGCTGGGGAAGCCAGCTTTATGCCTATGGCTCCTTCAGTCTAAAAATCTGGAACATCTCTTTGCTTTGGGGATGGAGGTGATGGGAAGAAAGTCATTTCCCAAAATGGCCTGCCAAAGTTGATTCAGAGCAACAGTGTTTGATTTGGTTAAAATGCAACTCTGGGTGCTTCAAGCTTTAAAAAAGGCCAGACCTGCTGTTTCACTGAAAGCTTTACATTCCCAGGGTCCTGTTGACATGGCAGGAGTCAGACAGACTGGCTCCAGCACTGACTAGCTGTGTGACCTTGGGAAAATCACTTAACCTCTCTGAGACTCAATTTCCTTGTCTTGTTAGATGAGGATATCTCACAAAGCATGTGCCTGTGACTCTGTAAGTGTGAGTCCCTTATGGATTGTGGAAGCAGGGGCTTGTGCTACAGTTCCACTCATCCCACTATTAGGAGCTTCTCCTTTGGCACTAGCAAGCCTGGCTGACCAAGGACTACAGTAGAAGAATGAGAAGTAACCAATTGTCCCAGTTTTCCTAGGACTTTCAGTGCTAAAACCATGAGAGTCATGGGAAAACCGAGATCTGTTGGTCACCCTAACACTGAGGAGCTAGAGTTTTCTACTGCTCAGGTCTACAAGGACTATAGCTGCAAATCCCTCCCACTACTTCCTGTGCTAAGGAAGAATTATAGACAATCATCCATGTCCCTGTTCTCTATTAGTGAAATAAAATAAATTTGAGAACAATGCTCCTTTTTTTCTGAATAGGCAAAAACTTTAAGCAGTTTCTCACATATAATTCAAAATATATTTTATACACATGCACAAACATATACACATATTATGTTGCCTTCACATAAATCATAGCATTCTATGCACAGTTTTGTTTCTTACTTTTGATGCTTAATTTATCATGGAGTCCTTTCAGTATTGGTACATACTGAGCTGCCTCATTTCTTTTTACAACTGCATAGCATTCCACTGTATGGATGTAATGTGATTTATTTAAACAGTCCCCTATTGATGGACAGTGATTTAAAATCTTATTCTATTACAAACAATGCTGCTGTGACTTTCTGCATATATATATATATATGTGTGTGTGTGTGTGTGTGTGTGTGTGTGTGTCATTTTGCACTGGTATGATATATTGATAAAATAAATATCAAGGGATGGTAACTTTAAAACTAGTCTACTGGGACCATAAAGCCTAAACACATATATCTTCTCAGATCTCTCTGCTCTCCCTTTCCTTTTTCTCTTATTGGAGTTTCCTAGGAAGGGTAAGGACAACTAATTGCTTGGGGGTTGGATAGGAGGTGAGAAATTTGGATCTAGGCTGACAAAGTGCAGAAAACTGTAACCTGGCTCTCAATAATTGCCCTGGGACCGGCAGCAGCCAGGAAGGGGGAAGAGCTCAGCTGAGTCTTCCCAGACCTACACACAGATTTGAATACTTGTTTTGCTGTGTTGAACTGAGCAGACTTGAACACACTATTTCACTGCTATAAGTTACCACTAGTAACTTGGCTTAAGGTGGGGATATGAAGGTGGGGTCTTTGTAGTTCAAAGTTTGTGCTTGTGCCACAAAACTGCTTTTTAATTGTCAGAGCTAACCTTGACCTTACCAATGACTAATTTTCTCCCTCCTCACACTGTTAGAGATCATGAAAATAAGGCCCTAAGAGGGACTATATTTACCTAAGTCAAACAGCAAATTAGTGGTAAGACTAGCCAGGACTGGGTTTCAGGCCATTCTGTTTTAGTGGTGTGGGGAATCCTCTTTGACTCTTTAGTGGGAGTGAAGGTTCCCTATAACCACAGCCATTGAGTTTGTTCTGTATTGGCAGTGCTTCCTGGAACATGTGTATAATTTTGGGGGCTCTAGGATAGCATGTAAAGGGATTTGAGGAGACCAGCAGGAATATAGTTTGACTCCATGGGTTGAATCAAGAGGAAGGGCTGGGTCAGAGCTTTGGAAGTTTGAGAGAAAAGTGGCTTATGGTAAGGCTTCCTACAGAAGGTTGGCCTTCCTCTGCAAATGCAGGGAAGGCTAAAGGTGTCAAATAGAGGAAAGAGGATTGTTTTTGAGCCTTGGGAGAACCAAAAGTTTAGAAGCAGAAAATTCAGTGAAAGGAATGGTGTAAGTGGGAGCTTAGTGGAAGGCTCCTGTTGCTAAAGCACAGTTGCTAACAGTTAGAAAAGGAAGTTCTGTGGTCATACAAGGTCCCTAAAGGAAAGATATCAGGGAATTTTGGATGCTGTTCTTCAAGTTAGCCAAGATCACAGAGACTGAGGCACCAATTATCTAGTGCCACCAACTTACAAAGAATGACAAAGGATGCCTGCTTCCAACTGCCTCCTTCCCCACTCTTTTGCCTGACCATCAGCTACCAAGGATGGATAGGTTCTTCTGTGGGTATTTCTTCTTGGGGACACTCCCCCTACTGCTTCCAGCTCTGAGATCCCACCACCAAGCCACATGCTATCCTCACCACCTCCTATGAGACCACTGGCTCCTGTTCTGACTCTGGTGATGTCCTCATTGAAGCAGCCAAGGCAGCAAATCCTTCTCTAAGTTTCTCTTCAAACATCCCACTCCAAAAGAAGAGAGTTGTTTTTGGCTGACAAATGCCACTATTAGCCCTTGATTTACATGCATTATCTCATTTAATGCCCACAGTAACAACCCTGTAAGGGAGAAGTTGAGGCTTAAAGAGTTTAAGTGACTATTTCCAAGTCATACAGAGTAGCAGAGCTGGGGTTGAAACCCAGGTTTGTTTGACTCTACTGCCTGTCCCCTCTGAATACCAAGCATCTACAAGATGGTCACCACGTTCTGGCTTGGGTGTCAGGTATAACCTGGGTATCACTTCAGTCCACTTCTTTCTTCTCCCAGTAGCCACTATTTCACCCAATAGAAAAAGCCATGGACTGGTAATGTCTGAAGATTTCCTACTAGTTTAGCTGGAGTAGACCATATACTGCAAATGATTCACACATGGGAAGGAAAAAAAAATCACAGTACTTTGGAGAGGTGCCTGAGATGTCATAATCCCAAATTTTCCATAATTTTATACTTTGTAACCACATGCTATACCATGCCTACAAGCTCTTAAACCTGGGGACTTCAGCCTTTAGAGGTATTTTTAAATGCTTGCAACCTAGGGCCATAGGAACCTTGTAAACATGCAACTATATAGCTCATTCGGCTCCAATTCACTCAAAGAGCACAGCAATGCAGAGTCAATTGATGTTTTCTGTGCTTTGGTCTTTATAAAATACCTCTTTCCAAGCATGGCTTCAAGTGTCTCTCATAATGTGGGTGTGACAAGCCCATATCACCTAACCCATGTACTTGGGGAGTTGGGGAAACTGCCTTATTGCCAAACTGGCCGAATGCAGACAAACTATCTGAAGGCATGCACAGGACCTAAGAATACATTTACTAACAGGTCCTCTTGGGATGAAGTGGTTATATAATAAAAAGGGATGTGTGAGTTTTCATTTTTATTTGTTTTCAGCTTTATGAAGTGGTGTTGACAGGAATCATGAAGTTGACAGATGGAAACTGATACTAGAACCAGTTGGTTCTGCTTGCTTCTTGCAGCAATAGTGGTCCAGGGAAGATGAAATTAATTAATTAGTGTATTTGAGGGGGGAACTGCCATCCTGCAGTATAACTCTCTTCCACGACCTCTGGTAAAGAAATATGGCATAATCAAGTGTGCCATTAGCAGACATCTTCATGGTTAATGAGGGTAATGCCATGCTGGTAATGCCAAAGGGAAAATTTTCTCTGACCTGGAAAGCTTCTAGTAGTAATAATAAAAGATTAACTTGGCCATGCAACTAGTGAACAAAAGCATTCTTTAAGAATATTACTATAAAAGACTATAAAACAGCGTTGCTGTTACTGCTGCCTCGTCCTCCCAGGAGCCACTTGCCGCAGCCTGTTCAGATGCTTTACCCTAAGACCTATTGCTACCCTCTTCATAGTTTTGGACCTTCAATTTTTTTCCCCCTGTTGAAACACCATCCAGATCTGCATCCCTTTCTAACTTTTCCCTGCAGGCAAACATCTGGTAAAACTACACCCCCATCTCTATCCAGGCTATATTTAAGGGATTAAGACTCCTCAGATTCTCAATGACTACTAACTACAATAATCAAATTATAACACCCACTGCCAGGGCTTACCATCTGAATTTTCAGACTGTTACCATCTGAATTTTGTGCTGCTCAACTCTTGATAACCTATCCAGAAAAGTAAAAATGCACTAAGGGAGAGGGAAAGAGAGAGAGGAAGGGAGAGATAAGTGTATTATAACTCAAGCTGACAGGCCTGGAAAGAGGGAAGAAGAGAGGAATAGAAAAGAAAAAGGAATAAGATGAGTGTGTTACATTGGAGGAGCAGCTGGGGATGGCAATGATCATTCACGGACTTGTAAATGAAAAAAGATGTTTGTTTTACCACTAGTGATGCATAGGATTCCCAGTGGTCCTGGAACCATCTCTCAGTCACCATTTCATTAGCTCTGAGATTGTGTCCTAATCAATGTGTGCAGCTTTCTGCTCAGAGTTGCTGGGGAGAATGCAGCATTGACTAAACTGGGAAGAGAAGGATTATCAGCTGAGATATGGGGGACAGCTAGATCTGGATCACACAAAAGATAAACAGTAAGAAAAATTGTCATCTGGGAGGGTGAGGGGACTAACCTTTAATTGGAAACAGAGCTTAACAAACCAGGATTGCTTAAGAAAGGGAAGGAGCAGGAGAAGTGGCTGGGGAGAGAGGAGAGAGACCAGTGTGAAACAGACTAGTAGCAATATACAAACACCAAAATTGATAAACAGAGAAATATGAAGCACAGATAATCCCTCTTGTCCCTTTCATCCTTTCATGCATATGATAAAAAGTAATATATTAAATCTGTAAATTGATTTGGGTGGTATAGGTATTTTAACAATATTTGCTTTCCCAATCCATGAGCATGGAATATCTTTCCATTTGGTTGTGTTACCTTCCATTACATTCATCAGTGTTTTATAGTTTTCTGTGTACAGGTCTTTTACCTCCTTGGTTAAGTTTATTATAGGCACAATTCTAATATCTACACCTTTTCTGAAGTGTCCATTATGGCATCCTTGTAGTCACATTGTATACATTATTACTAATACAATACTTCCAGGTAAGTATTACTACCTTAATATTACAGCTAAGGCACTGAAACCCAGAATGGTCAATCATATTCTCCAACATCATACATAGTTACAAAGGATGATGACTGTCAACCCAAATCTGTCTGATTTATTATACTATACACACAGCCTCTCTCTCCTAGAAAGTATGATTTTTAAAATTTTTAAAAATATTTATTTATTTCTGAGAGGTAGAGACAGAGTATGAACAGGGGAGGAGCAGAGAGATAGGGAGATGGAATCAGAAGCAGGCTCCAGGCTCTGAGCCGTCAGCACAGAGCCTGATGCAGGGCTTGAACTCACAAGCTGTGAGATCACGACCTGAGCCAAAGTCAGATGCTTAACTGATTGAGCCACCCAGGCTCCCTGAAAGTATGATTGATTTGAGGTGAGGGAGAGGGTAGTTTCCAAAACCACAGGTGGTCTGAATGATCCAGTTTTGGAGTTTTCATAGAAATATTTGTACATGGGAGCAATATGGGCAGCAATATGGCACCTGGGAGAGACAGTGGGCATAATGGACCCTGAATTCCATGGAGTTTGGTACCCAGCAGTAAGCTGCTATGTGAGCAAGTCACATCATTTCCCCACGCTGCCATCTCTTTGCTGGGAAATGCAGATAAAGATGCTAAAATTTGGCATATGTTTCATTAAGGGAAGACCAAGACGTAAGAGACAAAACTATTAATATTGTTCAAGTCTGTTGCCATAAAGTATCCTTCCACCAAATTAAAGACTGCAGGGATAGGTCTTGGACTCAGGAATAGAAATTATTTCAAAACTGGGGTGCCTGGGTGGCTCAGTCGGTTAAAGGTCCAACTCTTGATATCAGCTCAGGTCATGATCTCACAGCTCAGGTGGTGAGATTGAGCCCAGCGTTGGGCTCCACTCTGAGTGTGGAGCCTGCTTGGGATTCTCTCTCTCTCTCTCTCTGCCCCTCCCATGCTCATGTTCTCTCACACACATTCTCTTTATCTCTCAAAATAAATAAATAAACATTAAAATATTATTTCAAAGTCGAGCAGGCCAGAAAGACAAAATTCTTGGTAAATCACAATTATGTGTCATGGCTGAGTTATGTGTGACCAGCACAGTGCCTAGAGTGCCAAGATGTACCCATAGTAGGTACTTGATGGTTGTATATAAAATGAAATTGAGTACAGGAAAAACACCCTTGGAGAGAATAATGAGAAAGGGTATTCTTGAATGTTTCTATTGATGGGCTCCTAAAAGTCACTTGCTGTTGTAGGAAACACATGATAAAGATTCTTGTATTTCCAAGCACATATATTTAGGCAAAAGCCAATTAAGTATAGTAAAAAGGAGTGTAGATTTTGGAGTCAGATAAACCTGGATTTGAAACTCAGCTCCATCACTTATTGGGTATGTGCCCTTGGGTGAGTAATTTAACTTACAAACCTCAGCATTTTTATCTGCAAAAACATATATAATGACATTCAACTCTTAATAAAGACCAAGAGAATACATGAAAGTGCTTAGTACTAAGTGTAAATTCAATACTTATTTCTTCTTTCCTTTTGTGGATATGGTGACAATACTTTTTGACCCCTAACTTGGAACACGAGTCTTGTTAAGTGCAAGCATATATTTGATTGCAACAGGATACTGGGGGGTTCAATTTGAAATCAGTGTTTTTCCCCAAATTTGACATCATAGTTTAGTATACTGTCAGTACTATACTAATAATCCAAAACTAGTGGATCTTTACTCCAGAGGTTAGGGTGCTTTTGATTTTTATGGATTACTCCATGTGAGCACACTCTCCTTCCCATGAGTAATGGAGCAGGGATCACTGGGAAAGGAAACAAAGACTATAAATAGAAAATCAAATTTATTCTGTAGAGGAATTTGTGATTCTGTCCCCATAAAGATAGTCATAGTGCCGGGACTTTTGAACTTTGCCCCGCAAAAAACATAACCTAGATCATAAGGGCTTTTGATTATAGGTATGAATATTTAAGGTAAGAGAAATATTCTACTGAAGTCTGGAAGAGAAACTAGTGTTAAAACAAGTGGTTAGAACAGTTAGGATTAGTGAACCCAAGTGTTTGTATCCTTTAAATTTAGCACATAGATATTTCAAATCTAATCCTCTCCAATGTTTATATTAAAACAGCAAGGGAAGTTTTGAAAGACCAAAAAGATGACTGAGTTGAAAACATCCTTTTCTTTGTTGTATTCTATTAACCACAGCTATGGGAAATACAGTTTCAAGAGCTGCTATAATCTGCCATAACTAAGGCATCACCATTTACCTGGTGGCAATTTATTCTGATAGCATATTCTAATTCTAGGCCAATTATGTATGTAGGAGGAAATGACTATCTTTTAGAGATCTGACCTTGCAAACTCAAAACTAGTTAAATGAAATAAAGTAAGTATCACAAGACTATTTCCCACAAAACAAACAACTAAGAGCAGTGTCATCACACCAACTAGCTAGCAAGGCCTATAGCTTTACTGGATAGAACCCCAAAATCTACAGCTATGTGTAGATTTGTAAGCAAAAATTCTAACCCCTTTTATTACACTTTGCCATTCATGTGCCTTGGGCTTTCAAGGGAAGTCTAAATGTACAGTTATACAATGAAAACTGGCAAATGCATCTTTTCATTTTAGCTGTGTACCTTTCAAAAGCTTAAGATGGTTAGAATGGACATCATGGTCAACAAATCCATATCCTTGTTCATGACTATATACTTAAGTATATCGCCTCCAAATGGCTATTCTTACTTTTCTTAAAAATTTCTCCGCCTCCTTTTAGCCTTGATGCAGAGAAAAGAAATGCTTGTTCTACTTAGCTCTCAATTCTTCAAGAGCAACTAAAGATTTGCTCTACCAATATAAGACTGGCAGAAAACCAAGAGCACTTTTGGGGCGCCTGGGTGGCTCAGTCGGTTGAGTGTCCAGCTTCGGCTCAGGTCATGATCTCACAGTTCGTGGGTTTGAGCCCCACATCGGGCTCTGTGCTGACAGCTTGGAGCCTGGATCCTGCTTCGGATTCTGGGTCTCCCTCTCTCTCTGTCCTTCCCCCATTCACACGCTGTCTCTGTGTCTCTCAAACATGAATAGACGTTTAAAAAAAATAAAAAAAAAAAAAAGAAAGAAAACCAAGAGCACTTTTAATGCACAGAAGTAAGTGTAGAGTAGGCAGAGATTGCCTGTGCCAATGAACTCTGTCTGGTTATTGCAGAGAAATTATCTATAAGAAAACACTTTGTCTACCTATAATCTCTGTGCTTTTCCTGATGGGCAGAATTTCCACCGTGACATTCCCAACTGATAGGCTTTTACATTTCTCCAGGTCTTTATCACCTGGAAGCATGGTAAGACTCTTTTCAGGCTCATTATTCACTGATTTTTTTTAATCACATGGTTTTTATCCAGGAGTAGCACTTTACATAATGAAAAATAACAAGGGAAATGTAACCTGAAAACCTCCTAAACCTTGAGTAAGTATGAAAGAGGACAATCTTATTGACCCCCAAATATGCAAAGTATATGCACATACCATCTCCTCATTCAAGGCCTTAGAGGCGCATTGAGATGCCCTTTGGTCTATCTCAATTTCTTATTTCTTTATTCTCAATTTCTCTATATAAGCCCCACAGATACAAGTCCTTCAAAATGCATGTTCAGAGGTAATAGGACATATTGATTGATGGCTTGAAATGAGAGTAGGTATATGGATATTTGGATGAAAGTAGGTGGTTCTGGAGTGAACAGATAGGAGAATCAAAGATTTTCTCTTTGTAGTGATAGGAAAAGATGTCAGTGAAGGGTATCAGGAAGGCAGAATTCAGTCTGTAAAATCTTTTACTATATGAGGAAAAAAATATCAAGCATATATTTTCCATGAAGCTCAAAATATGCTATACGCTCTGCCTGATTTATCCTTTCAGCATCCCACAAAGGCAATGAAGATGTAGGTTTCCATCTTCATAACTCCTTGTTTCAATAGGTACACTTACACTGATTTTCCTTCTCCAAGTTTAAAGTGTGGTAAAATGTCATATTTTCTCAATAGTATCTAAGAATGTCAAAGTGTGTTACAGATCATGTTCATTTTACATTATTGCCACTTACATGGTTTTTTTTCCAGAATATGTGTGTAAGTATATATTAGCTTACATATAAACCTTTTAGTAAGTTGATATAAATAAGTAAAAATTATACCATTTTCCTAGGCTAAAATGTTTTCAGGGTCTCTCTAATAAAATTTAACAAAGGATCTTGAAAAATTCTATTGATAACATTCTTTATTCTCTTCTTGAGTTCTGAATTCTAAGGCAACCTATAGCCCTAAAAAAGGCTTCTTGAATCAAAAGGCTTAATTAATTTCTCAAGGTAAATGTCAAAAGACCATCTCTCCACATAATAAACGACCTAAAGCAACTAAGAACTAATATACATGTGAAATACATATTTTTCAAGTCTCAATACAGCCTTTCTACCTTAGTTAGATACTTTGCTTGAGTCTAAGATGTGACGCCATCTATTTTCTGATTGGAATATGGAATCCCTCAGGCTTAGATAACCATATTTAAGTGAAAGTATAAAACACACTCTAAAAGGCAAATATAAATGTATTTTGATTAGTCATGTCACAACTTAGGACCGATTATTACACTATCCTAAACAAACAACCCTATGAAATTTGTCAACTACAGTTTAAAAATGGGCCACAAAACCCTGTTTTCAGCTGTGTTCAGGTACCTTCCATTTCCACCATCATATCCCTACACCAGAGAATTAATATCTTTTTACATTACAGGCTGTACTTTAAAAAATATATTGTGCTATGTTTAGGCACAAAAAGACAGGAAATTATATTTTAATACACAAGGATTATCTTTAATACACAAAATGAAGAAATTAATTATATCCTACATAGAAAACAAAATATATAGCATCCAAAAAATGTTATTCTTGTGTTTTGTAGACATTTAAAAAGTTTTTTGAAATAATTGTAAATTCACAGGGAATTTCAAAGAAATGTACAAGGAGGTCCTGTGCATCCTTCACCCATCTTCCTCCATTTTACCATCTTGCATAACTATAGTACAATATCAAAAGCAGGAGATTGACATTGGTACAATCCATAGACCTTATCCAGATTTCAGCAGTTATACACAAACTCAGTGTGTGTGTGTGTGTGTGTGTGTGTAGCTCTGTGCAATTTTATCACAGGTGTACCTTTGAGTAAACATCAGAAAATCAAGATATTGAAGTGTACCATCACTACAAGACTCCCTCATGCTACTCCTTATAACCACATCTATTCCCTCTGCCCCCTCCCATTCCTAACCACTGACCTCCACAAATTTGTTCTGTTTCTATAATATGTAATTTCACAATTGTTACATAAATGGAATCATTCCAAATATATCCTTTTGAGATTAACTTTTTACACTCAGGATAATTTCCTAGCAGTTCATGAAAGTTGTATTGCTGTATTCCATGGTATGCATGTACCATTATTTGTTTAATCGTTCATCCATTGAAGGACATCTGGGTAGTTTCCAGTGTTTGGATATTATGAATAAAGCTTCTATGAATATATGCGTATAGAGTTCTACCTGAAAATATTTTTTCACTTCTCTGGAATCTATGCCCAGGAGTACAATTGCTGAGCTATGTGGCAAATCTATTTTTAGTCTGAAAGGGAATTTCTAAAGTATTTTACAGAGTGCCTATACCATTTTACATTCCCACCAACAATATATGAGTGATCTAGTTTCTTTATATCCTCTCTAGAACTTGGTGGTGTCACTACTTTATTTTAGCCATTCTAATAGGTGTGTAGTAACATCTTACTGTGGTCTTAATTTGCATTTCCCTAATGGCTAATGATATTGAACATTTTTCATGTACTTATATGCCATCTGTATATTCTCTTGGATGAAATATCTATGTTTTTTGTCCATTTTCTAATTATATTCTTTGTTTCTTAAATATTTAGATTATAGAGTTCTTTAGATATTCTAGAAACAAGTCTTTTGTTGGAAATGTGATTTGAAAATATTTTTCCCAGTTTATAATTAAGTTTTACATTTGAATGAAATCCAGTTTTTCAGTTTTTACTTTTATGAATCATGCTTTTGGTACCATATTGTCATATACCTATTATATAACACCTTCAGAGAAACATTCCCCATAAAGTTCCTTCTGGTATCTTTCATGCTTTTGGAGGCTTTTATGTGTATGCACACACACACACACACACACACACACACACACACTGACTGACCTAACTAGAAGAATTAATGCATATGTACTACTATGGAATTTATAGAAACATAGCTCTTAGTGCTGAGTATAATGCTACAAAATATATTATCTAGGGGAGTTTACTTACCATCTCTGGTGCAAACAGGGTAAAATGGTTCATAAAATTGCAATTTTTTTTCAAATTATACTGTCCTCTATTTAGACAAAATAGGGAAGCATGACTAGTATATATGCAATGTTGTATAAATCTGTGAGTTTTATAGCTTGAAAATTATGTGGTCATATGCAGGCAAAAAATCTAAAATTCTTCAGCTTCTAGGAGAAATAGTATATAGTTTTATAGAAATTGAGACTTGAGGCCATTGTACAACAAATGCCTGACATACCTCCTTTAGTAAGATAACATGAATGAAATTCAGTAAAATGGAACTCACAGCAGAACAGAGTCCATGAGTTCACATTGCCAACCACTGACTTGTCATTACCAGCCCTTAAAACTTAACTTGGCTTGAGGTAAGGCTAAATCCCTGATACCTTGCCTTAGTTTGTACCACTATTTGACCAATTCCACTTATTTGCACAATAACCTTTTGAGATCAGGGCAAACAGGGAGTCCAAGTGACTTGTTTGAATTCCCAGTGGGAAATTATCCCAGAGTCAGGAATGAGGGGGCAGTAACCCAGCTTTTCTGTATTCTTTTTGTAAATCCTTCAGGACATAAATGCTGCTTTCTTCCAACAGAGTGACTTAAAGGTGATCTAAAAATAACTTAAGTACTGAATAAACCACCTCTACCCCCGTCTACCCCCAAATACACATGGTAGAAAGTTTATTTGGAACCCTTAAGCAAAAACATCGCAAAGATCCTTTGATCCTTGGTTAAATACAAAATAAATAGATCTCCAGCCACCTGGGCAACTCAAATGCAAGAGCTATTTGTATGGCATTTGCAAACATTGAAAGATAAATTAGGCATCTGGTAGGGGCTATGTCCTTATTTGTTGTTCTTTTTAACCTTTTACCAAACCTCCTTTCTCTTCTCTTTTACCATCCCATCCCCAGTACCTCCATCTTGCAGGCTCTAACCCCAATACCTTCCCCTAGATCCCAATTGTCTAATCTGAAATTGGACTATTTGATCTTCTGAGAACTTCCCAAAGAGTTCTGATTTGAATCAGTCCTTTTTATAATCAGCCTGGTCTGCTTAGGGACATCTGGAGGTGGGAAGTGTTTTCTAAACAAATTGTTCTATTATTTCTCCTGAGAATGCCCCCTATAGGATTTGACTAAAAAAATACAATTCCAGACTCCTACACAGAAACACTAACTCCACTGGTAGGAAAAGAAACACACATATGTCAGCAGGGGTAAATCCATATGAATATGCGTAAGTATACAGTGAGCCACAAATGGACTTGATACACAGAGGGGATAAAGTAGGGGATGGTGAGATTCAAAATAGATTTTCTTATTCTTCTTAGGGTTTGTAAAGTCTGCATAACTATCAAGAGCTCATAAAGAACACTGGATGACCAGCATCCCTTAATAATGGTGACTCAAAAGATCAGGCACCTACTATGAATCTCTATGAAAGGTGCCCCAACAGTGAATCAAGCTGTATCCCAACAAAAGCTAATGGATCCATCCTGCTCCCTGACCTGGAACTCCCCTTTTAGGATTCCCTAGGAATAATGGTCTTCACTATCCCAGGGGGACTGCAGGAACCTGTGAAGTTGAAGGAATGGGGAGTTGCCTCTGTATTCACCATGGCAAAATAGTTGTCAGGATATTGGAATTAATTGAGCAGTATCTTTACCTATAGTGAGTCTTCAGGCTTTTCTTCTAGATAGGGGGCAGGGTAAGGTGAAGATCATTGTTGTCAGCCTAGTCTCAAATGTCTGCCAACAGTAGCTTGGTTTCTCATTAAGATTATCAACTTCCTTCTTGAGGTCACCACTACTCTGCTGCTTCTGGGCAGGAAGTCCAAGCTCTGGAGTGTGACTAGCATGCTAAAATACATGCTGATACCAAAACCCAAGAACCATGTACCCCTCAAGATGTCAGCCCAGGGAGTGGTCAGAAGGAAGACAGAGGAAGTAACAGCATCTGAGATTTACTCACTTGGAGCTTCCTCCCCTCCCACTCTTACCCTCCTCAAGCAGAAGTGGGAAAGGCCTGCCCAAAGGTGATGAAATACCCAAATGCCCTACCAACAGCCATCCCACAAAGGAAGTATCTGTTATAGTGGAAGCCTCAATTAAAACAGCTAAGACAGAGTTCAACAGTGATAGGACTAAAAGACACTGAAGAGAGAGAAGGCTGACTACTACTTTGTTTGAGTTTCCTCCCTCCACCCTGTAGTTAAAAAGAAGCCACACACAGAGAAAAGATATCCTTTGCCTCTGAGCACAGAATGCAATCGGTCATGCACATATTCAAGTTACCAGGCTCCCTAGAAAGAAAAACCAATAACAAAGCACTCTGGCCTTAAGATGTGACCTGGCTCAAAACCACCCCAGTGTTACCATTTATGCTATTGGTATGATGCCTGCCCTTGTTCCAACACACACAGAATGTAGGATGAGTCAACAGCTTCTGCAGTTAAAGCTTTCATGCCTGACTTCTCCAGCTACACTACTATCACTTTTCCAGTAAGTCTCCCCACTGGCAACCAAGAGTCAGTTCCTAGGATTGACTTTAGCCTAGAAAGAATGACTAGGTTTGTGTGGTGTTTTTTCTTTTCTTTTTCTTCCTCCACTCCCTAAATCAAAGAAAATGTGTATATGGACTTCTGAGATATGGACTTGAAAAACAGGGAGGATTTGTCCTTCATGCTGGAATGTGTAGATTCAAGTGATGACTACTCATGTGTACACATGGCTGTAAGTAATTAGTGTGGGAAGACGCTCTATACATAAACCCTATGCTTGAGGCCAGCCTTATCCACTGAGTATCCACTTCATGCCAGGTGTCTTACATACATTTGTAACTAAGATTAGATTTGGCTAAAATGTAAAAAGGATTCTGCTTCTGAGAGTTCCTGACTAGGAACATACATTCTCACGTTCTAGAAGTCCAAGGCTAAGTCATGCTATGTTTCAGTGTGTTTTGGAAGCTTCTCTTTGTCCTCTAGGCTTCTGGCAACCTCACCTCATTGTATACTGGTTGTTGAGTTCTAGCTTTCATTTATAATCCACATAGTGCCAACACTGATGAGTGGAGGTATGATGGAAAGTTATATCCTGCTAACCTGACTTTTTGATACTGCCCACCTTGTTCCACTGGTGGGATTTAAGTGGCAGCTTCCCAGTGAGTGTCATCTATGCACAGAACCTGATCCTGTTGCAGGATGACACATAAGCTAGATTTGCCTTATGCTTCCCAGAAGTGCATTGCTGCCTCTGTACTGCCATTTGTAATCAATTGCCTGTCTTCTGAGGTGTGTGCTTAGCAAACACAACCATTTAACCACAGCAGTATCTAAATGACTTTCTCTGAAATTCAAAGGTTATTTTTAAACTACTGAGTTTAAGAATTTCCCAGAGGCCAAGAGACATGGTCCGCCATGAACTTCCTCTATGAAATCTTATCTACCTGGCACTATAAATTAAATACCTAAATCTGTGATGGAGAGTTGGTTATACATGATATCATCTACTATGAGGAGGCTTCGGATATAGAGACCTTGTCAAAGCAGCCAAACTTGATGTCAGAGTTCAAGTCTCTTAAGTAGCAAATGCTCTTGTAGTATCAGTGCATAAACAGAATAGCCTTGTTTCCTTCATGTCTTCTCACGGACAGAAGTATATGTATCAGACATGTGCATGAGGCAGAGATCATGTCTGCCATGTTTGCTATGCTACAACATCAAATCAAAAGGCCATACTATGAAAATATATTCTTTGCTAGCAGCTTCAGAATAGTTCTTATCAAAAGGGGTAAGGAGAAAGGCAACACAAAATCATTTTCTTATTTTTCTTTTTTAAATTTTTTCTCTTTCTAAATGAAAAAGAGTGATACAGGGGGATTTGAAATCTAATGGCATTTATCTAGTCCTCCATCTAAGGGAAAAATCCTATGTAGATATTGAATTAGTACCTCTACTATCTGCTTTAAAAATCTCCCTAGAGAGCCTCCAAGTGAAAAGAGCCTCTTTCAGGGCTTAAATTTCTGCAGCCACTTCTTCAAAAGTTAGAATAAAGTTAACACTAGACTAAGTTCTCATTCTTTGATCATGAAAGTTCATCATCATCCTTGATAATTTTTTTTATTTTTTTAATGTTTATTTATTTTTGAGACACAGAGACAGAGGATGAACGGGGGAGGGTCAGAGAGAGGGAGACACAGAATCGGAAACAGGCTCCAGTCTCTGAGCTGTCAGCACAGAGCCAGACGCGGGGCTCTAACTCACTGACCTCAAGATCATGACCTAAACCAAAGTCAGACTCTCAACTGACTGAGCTACCCAGGAGCCCCCATCATCAATCTTGATAATTGAAGGAAGGTCACTCAAGTGTTATCGACATTCTTGCTAGAAGCCAGCATAAATTAAATTAGTGCCAATTCTATGCACCCTGGGTATATGTGTATGTATATGTGTGTGTGTGTGTGTGTGTGTGTGTAACCTGCAGGCTGCCTGTGGAGAGAGTGCTGAAACTGTATCACTTCTGCCCTCCAGCTTTTTGTGGGTTCTTTTCTCCTCCTTCACTGACACATAAATTGCTTTCAAATTAAAATTGCTGCTTTTCTGGGGAAAAATCCTGAGAAATATTGGTACCTCAGATATCAGGATGGATTGAAATAATTATTAACTAAAAACTTAGGAAATTCTTTTTTTTTAACATTTTTTATTTTATTTTTTGGGACAGAGAGAGAGAGAGAGCATGAACGGGGGAGGGGCAGAGAGAGAGGGAGACACAGAATCGGAAACAGGCTCCAGGCCCTGAGCCATCAGCCCAGAGCCTGACGCGGGGCTCGAACTCACGGACCGCGAGATCGTGACCTGGCTGAAGTCGGGCGCTTAACCGACTGCGCCACCCAGGCGCCCCAGGAAATTCTATAATTAATTAATGTTAATGAACTATCTGGTCCCCTCAATAAATCATGGCAAGAGGAGAGAACTTATGACAGAAGTCAGAGAGGTGCATACAAAATGCTCAAAAAAACCTTATACTGGAGAAAAAAAATGTTCTAACAGTGTATGGTGACAGATGTTAACTAGGTTTATTGTGGCTACCATTTTGCAATATATACAAATATGGAATCATTATGTTGTATACCTGAAATGAATATATATATATATATGCATATATATGTCAATTATACCCCAATAAAAAATTTTTAAAGCCAAAAAAATACTTGTTGAATAGAATTGGAAGTCTTTCTATTGACATGCCCCTCTAAGCAGCAGAAGAAAACAGCAGTAAGTAAAGGGGGTACATGATTCTGATGTTAAGATACATTACTAAGAAGCAATGGTAGCCACCCTTGTTATTTTCAGTTTTCTTTACTTTGCATGAGAACCACCCCTTTTAAAAGAGAAGGGGAGAACAGTCAATGAGCAAATACATACATTATACACACACACACACACACACACACACATACACACACACAGTAGTTGCTTGAAACAAAATCAGTGTCTTTCACATGGTAGCAGCTACCTTTTTAAAAATAGTTTAATGTTTTTTTTAAACATTTTTTTAACATCTATTTGTTTTTGAGACAGAGAGACAGAGCATGTACGGGGGAGGGTCGGGGAGAGAGGGAGACACAGAATCAGAAACAGGCTCCAGGCTCTGAGCTGTCAGCACACAGCCCGACATGGGGCTCGAACTCACAGACCGCGAGATCATGACCTGAGCCAAAGTCGGACGCTTAACTGACTGAGCCACCCAGGCGCCCCTAGTTTAATGGTTTTATTAACACAAATACAATGTGCACACGAGCTGTCTATTCATTTTCTTTGCTGTGCAGCATGGCATTGGAATTGGTGACTCTGATGGCCAGTTGGGCTGCTCTTTTCACAATGGTTTGTGATTCTTAGAGGAGACATTGTAAGCAATCTCTGCATAGTAAGATTTGTTGCACATCAGCAGCACTTGACTGTTGTGGACTAGGAACTTCTGGAAGCCACTGGGCAGCATGTGCTTTGTTTTCTTATTGTTCCTATAACCAATGCTGGGCATCAAGATCTGGCCCTTGAATCTCCTGCACACCCTATTGTCAATGCCTCTGGGTTTCCACCAGTTACACTTAATTTTGACATATTGGTCTGAGTGGCGCTGGATGAACTAATTCGTCCTCTTTTTAACAATCTTGGGCTTTACAATGGTAAAGTAGGAGATGGCTACCAAGGAAGAACATCTCCAAGGAAGAACACATTTACCATTTTTTAAAAAACCAACTAGGTGCCAGGTACTGAACTAAACACTTGATATGTGATTTATCCTTAGAACAACCTAGTAGGTGGGAATTATTAATCTCACGTGTAAAATGAAGAAAATAAGACTCAAAGAGGTCAGTGAGAGTCTTTGTCCAAGGTCACAGAGCTAAGAAATGACAGAGCTGGGATTTCAACCCAAATGTGTCTGACTCTGAAGCCCACTATATTATACTGCAATTTCCACAGTTAGTCTCACACCATCCCCTTTGCAGGTAGGAGCATATCTTGATAATGCCATTTTATACAGAAGGATATTAAGGCATGGAACAGAGAAATGTTATTCTAGAATATAAAATACTTTCCCTTCTACATAATCCAGGCTCCAAAGGGGGGAAATGAAATTAGAGAATTACCCTTCTTCACTAGGCTTCTATCATAGAAAAATCTCCACCCAGGGATATTAGTCTTAGTGACATATGGCATTGCAGGAGGTGGGATGCAAGATGATCCAACTAGCTGTGGCCGCACCACATTGTGGCAGAGGTGAAAGTGGAACACAGACCTGAGCTGCACCTATTAAAAAACAGTAGTAGGAAGGCAGAAATCTGTGCTTTAACCCCGTCTCCATACAATTTACTTGTTTTTAATAAACTAATTCCACCTTGTATCGATGTGACAGTCATTTTGAATCTGTGCAAAGTGATTTACAGAATTTATAAGGCTTTAAAATACTTTTGAGCCTAGAATTTTAAAGTGACTCCCAGATATTCTATGGTGGGAAATATACTTATTTATAAATGGATAAATAAAAAGTGAAAGGTTAAAGGATTTACCTCAAATCACAAAGGCACAGCTAGGAATAGAATCAGCCTCTTAAATACCAATCCTGGGGCCAGATGATAAGACTGGTGCATTTTTAATCTCTTAAGAATTGTAAAAACCTTTTGAGAATTCTGATCTTAGGAAGTTCCTAATTATTTATGTAATGAATCATCATTATAAGCATCTAAAGCATTAAAAAAAAAAAAAAGAACCATCACAACCACCTTAAAACCTTGTCTCATCTTAAGCCTGTGGATTTGGTTGGCTTTAAGAAGGTAATGGGGCGCCTGGGTGGCGCAATCGGTTAAGCGTCCGACTTCAGCCAGGTCACGATCTCGCGGTCCGTGAGTTCGAGCCCCGCGTCAGGCTCTGGGCTGATGGCTCGGAGCCTGGAGCCTGTTTCAGATTCTGTGTCTCCCTCTCTCTCTGCCCCTCCCCCGTTCATGCTCTGTCTCTCTCTGTCCCAAAAATAAATAAAAACGTTGAAAGAAAAAAAAATTAAAAAAAAATAAAGAAGGTAATTGGCCCCCATTATCCCACACTGTTTAGAGGAATCTATATCATTTCTGGGCTCAAGAGGGCTGCTTTGGAAACCTTGTACTAACTAGCCACACATGGATTAGGGATTGGTTTTGGAGTCAGGAGCTTTGGGCTTGAATCTTGACTTCAATCCTTAGTAGCCAAGTATCCTTTAGCCTTAGTTTTCTCATCTGCACAATGGGAATAAAGCCAATATCACACACAGAGGATTGGGGTGAGAATCCAAGGACACAGGACATGGGAAATGTGGAAGCATTTTAGAAAATTGTAGAGTATACTCTTTGACATCAGCTGTAGCAATTTCTTACTAGAATGTTGCTGGAGGCAAGGGAAACAAAATAAAAAATGAACTATTTGGACCTCATCAAGATGAAAAAAACTTCTACACAGCAAACAGTCAACAAAACTAAAGGCAATCTATGGAATGGGAGAAGATATTTGCAAACTACTTATCTGATAAAGGGTCAGTATCCAAAATCTATAAACAACTTATCAAACTTAACACACAAATAAAGCAAATAGCCCAGTTAAGAAATGTGCTGAAGACATATATAGACACTTTTCCAAAGAAGACATCCAGATGGATAAAAGACACATGAAAAGATGCTCCACATCACATCATCATGGAAATACAAATCAAAACCATGGTGAGATACCACCTCGCACCTGTCAGAATGGCTAAAATTAAGACCACAAGAAACAACAGATGTTGGTGAGGGTGTGGAGAAAGGGGAACCCTCTTGCGCTGTTGGCGGGAATGCAAACTGATGCAGCCACTCTGGAAGATAGTAGTTTCTTCAAAAAAATTACAAATAGAACTACTCTATGATCCAGCAATAGCACTATAAGGGATTTACCCAAAGGATACAAAAATACAGATTTGAAGGGGTATATGTACGCCAATGTTTATAGCAGCATTATCTACAATAGCCAAACTATGGAGAGAGCCCAAATGTCCATCGACTAATGAATGGATAAAGAAGATGTGGTACACACACACACACACACACACACACACACAGGAATATTATTCAGCTATCAAAAAGAATGAAATCTTGCCATTTTCAACAACATGGATGAAGCTAGAATGTATTATGCTAAGCAAAATAAGTCAATCAGAGAAGGACAAATACCATAGGATTTCACTCATGTGGAGTTTAAGAAACAAAACTGATGGACATATGGTAAAGGGGGGGAAAAGGAAGAGATAAACCACAAAAGACTCTTAACAAACTGAGGGTTGAAGGGAGGTGGGTGGGGGATGGGCTAGATGGGTGATGGGGATTAAAGACAGAACTTGTGATGAGCACTGGGTATTGTATGTAAGTGATGAATCACTGAATTCTACTCCTGAAACCAATATTGCACTGTATGTTAACTAAAATTTAAATAAAAGGAAAACACAGAATATTGTACAGTATAATATAAAAATCAAGTGGTAGTCTTGAAAGACCCCTACTTTTTATCACTATAACATGAGTGATTGGGAAGGAAGGGTCTCTGAAAGTTCAATCTGAAAATTTAATAGTATAAACATACAGAGAAAGCTGATTAGGAATGGTGTTCCTTATATGCATGACAAGGCCTTCCAAAGGCATGACAAACACACATATACAGATAGCAAATGAGACTGGAAGATGCTATTGGATACCAAAGATTGAATATAGATGCTGCTTACTGTGGAAACAGGCCCTATATGAACTTCATGAGTGAATCATTTCCCTTCTCAGACCAGGGTATCTCTGAACATCAGTCAGAACCCTATAGCCTCATGTCAGACAAAGACGGTATGTGGAAGTGGGCAGTCCAGAAATCAAACAAAAGCAACCTGGACACTTGGATAGCACCAAGAAAGAATCCAGACAGAGTTTCAGAAAAGGGGGAGTTGCAAAGTAAGAGAAAATTAGAAAGTATTAATATCCTATGCTTCTGTCTTAACAATTTCCCTTCCTCCTTACCACTCATTCAGTTGTCAAACCCCCATCTTCTCCCAGTTCTTCATTTCTGTCTATATCCTTGAGGCTTCAAATCCTGGGGTCTCCAAAAGAAATCCCAGTGTTTTCTCACCTCAGGTCCTTTGCTCACATTGTTTTGTTTACCTAGAATTACTTTCTTATCACACTTCTGGTACTTCTCCCCAAATAAGAAGAATTATGGAATGTACTTTAACTCATCTCTGAACCCAAGTCTACCCCGTTCTGCTAGGCTCCCATCAATTCTTAACTCCTTTGAACTCAGAGTTTCTCTTATATTAAAATGAGTATCATTTTCTCCTTGGGGTTGCAGTTATTTGTATACTTGGTGTTATTTCCTTTGCTTGGCTATAATTTCCTTCAGGTAAATTACAATTATCAGCACAGTGCCTGACATGGAATAGGTATTCAATAAATGATTTTAGATGAATCAATGATCATCATCGATTGCAATAATCAGGCCACCATCATTTTTCATCTGGATTTTTGCAACAGCCTAAGTAATCTCCCTGCCTTCTATCTTGTTCTCCTCCAATCTATCCTTTTCACTGTCACAATATATATCTTAGAAAAATTTCTTTCATTATATTACTCTCTTACTCAAGAATCTTAAATAATGTCCTGCTGTACAGAATAGAGTCCAAATCCCTCTGCCTTTCTCTAAAACCTCTTTGATACCAGTTGAATAGAGTCCCTGCTGCTTCCAAGTCTGGGTATGTTGCCCCCAGATCTAAATTTAATTGATCTCACCTGTATCAGGAAACCTTCCCAAACCAATCCACCCTTTATTGTTCCTCTTTTATAATTCTACAGCATCATTCTCTGTACTATACATACTGTAATATAATAATTTCTTTCCTTGTATTGTTATGTACCTGTCTCCAGAGTACATGTTTTTTCTTCAAAATAAGATTGCAGACTTCGTATATACCTTTGCTCTTTCCACACCAACTAGCAAAGAGCTGGGGACCTATTAGGACTTCAGCTCACACTTTCAAACATTTATCATTTTCTTCTCTGATTATTCTGTCTGGCCTTACCTGTGCTTCCTTCACTGTCTGGAGCCATTTTAAGGGGCTTATTATACACTTTATATTAAAAAAAACAAAGTTTACCTGGTAAGAATAGTTTTCTTTAAGAAAGTCCCTATCTCCCCTCAACATATTCAGAGCAAATCTTATAGTACCTTAAGATATCTTAGTTTACTGTGTTTGGAGATCTTTTAATATCATTATACATATAAGACTGCTGTGTGGCTCTTGTTATTTCAAGCTATTAAGTGAGTATTATGTGCAAAAGAGCTTTAAAATAGAATCGTTGATGTAGAGGACAATATATTCTTCTTATTATATTAACATAAGAGAAATGTTCTCGTGCTTCTCTCTTAATAACAAGGTAACTACTAACCTTTCTTAATGGTTTCCCCAAACACAGTATATTCCTCGGCTTACAAATAAAGACTTGGATAATGAGAGAAGAGCTACTTGCATTCAGTCTGAGGACAACACATTAACAATATTCCATCTCCTTTCAAGGCCATTCAGAGGATTTTCATCAACAAGGAGAAAATAGCCAAAGGAGAGGATAGAGAAGCTATTGAAAAAAAAAATACTCAGGATCAACACTTTTAAAAAAATGTTCCTTTAAAAAAAGTACACATTTGGGGCATCTGGCTGGCTCAGAAGAGGATACCACTCTTGATCTTTGGGTCATGAGTTCAAGTGCCACATTGGGCAGAGAAATTACTTAAAAATAAATAAATAAACAAACAAACAAACTTAAAAAATAAAGTAATCCTTGCTTTAAAAAAACAATACTTTTTAAAAAAAATACACATTCTCTTCTTTCTCCCTTCTTTTATAATACTTCAGCTTCTAAATTAATATCTTTTCTCTGCCTATTTTCCCTAACAGTATTTGTCTCCATTTGTCTCTCTTCCATTATCTGATTCTATTTATTTCATTTCATTGTTTTCAATCCAGGATCAGGGGAACAGCCCTCTAACTCTTAAATTCTTGCCTTTCTATAATCACTGTCTTGAGCACAGGGCTTAACAATACCTCTAACTCAAATTATCCAAAACTGAACTCATAATCTTCCTTTAGTTACTATCTAAGCCTGCTCTTGTCCCTGTCTTCTCTATAATTCTAACAACTCCAGACTCAAAAGTTTAGAATCATCTTCTACTCATCTCTCCCCCATCATCCACATCCAACCGATTTCAAACCAAATCTTATCAGCATCTCTTCTATTTCTTCCCATACTGATTACCTTAGGTCCTCAACATCTCTGGCCTAGACTGATGTCCCATTCTCTAGAGTCTTCCTATCTAATCCATTCTATATATTGGTAGTTTTCTTAAATCTAAACCTAGTCATGGTACTCCCAATCAAAAACCTTCCATGATTCTCCACTGTTTATGGAATAGAACACACATTCCTTCACCTGGCATTCAAGGCCCTCTGCATTTTAGTTCCCACCTAGTTCCTTCAGCCTTTCTTCCTGATTCAATAAAAGTTTCTACCATATTTAGTCTTTGTGGGATTCTTAGAGCATTGCCCTTTCTACCTCTTCCATGCCTATGCTTAGGATATTCCCTCTGCCTTTTGTCTCTTTTTTTCATTTTTGCCTATCAAAGTCCTACTTAATCTTCAGACACACTTGAGATCTCACCTTCAAACAACCTTCCAAGACTGAGTGGCTTGCCGTATCTATTTAGCACAGTTCTTTGTCACTAACAACTCCTTAGAAAGGTTTGATGACTTGAACTCTCATAAGAGCATGTAAACTTTAGGGAACTCATGACCTGTAGGAGTGAGACAGGCTAAAAATAAGTTAAATAGGAAAACTGGGCAAGCAGCCAGAGTCTCCTCCTTTTTATGCTTTAATGTCCAGCTAAATCTGTATTTGTGTGCGTGTGTGTGTGTGTGTGTGTACACCTACCTACCAGGCTGTTCAGCTACTGGAATATATATACTTGGGTATGTTCCTGGGAGTGAATGTACCAGTGTGCATCTATGGATGTATGCCTGCCTATTCCTGTACCCCTGTAAATTCCTTTTTCAAACCCTTGTTGCAGATTTCTGTTTTAAAATGATGTTCAGGTTAAATGTGATGTGGAATAAAATAGGTACTTTTTTTTTTAATTTTTTTTTTCAACGTTTATTTATTTTTGGGACAGAGAGAGACAGAGCATGAACGGGGGAGGGGCAGAGAGAGAGGGAGACACAGAATCTGAAACAGGCTCCAGGCTCTGAGCCATCAGCCCAGAGCCCGACGCGGGGCTCGAACTCACGGACCGCGAGATCGTGACCTGGCTGAAGTCGGACGCTCAACCGACTACGCCACCCAGGCGCCCCAAAATAGGTACTTTTTGAAATTGGTTCTGAGCATATAGGGTACAGGCATCTAGGGAGTTGCTAAGAGGGACATTGTATTTAAATGTAAGGAATTAGTAGCAGGATCAGCCCATAACACACTATTGGGCACATCAGGAAAAGGTACCATTTGTTAAAGGTATTTTTCTTCCATTTGTCAGAAAATTGTCATAATATACCAATTTTGTTAGCACAAGGTACTTGACTGCCATCTTCAGGAAAATTGTTACAATAAATATATATATCTTTATGGCTTACTTTGTGAAATGTGTCCCCTTAGAGATGGCAGCCTCATATACTGTACAGACTGTACAACTTTATGTGCTGATCTTTCCCAGTTGCTATTCTTAAAAAAGATAGAAGTTGTCTATCTTATTTAAGGGAAAAGTTGTTCCTTTTGTTTGGAAAAAAGATAGCTGTTAGAGTTTCCTGTGTCTAAGTAGAGACTCCATATTCTCTTTCCTGATCAAATCATTTTCAAGATCAGGGTGCTGATCTGATTACAGGTATTGGTAAAACAAGTTACGGCTTTTCCTGTAAGCTATTTTGGAAGAAAATTTGGACTGCCAAGGGGACATCAAAGCTTAATTGTTTCTTCTTAGTCCTCACAAGAAAGGGAGAGCCTTGGAACATTGACACCTAGCTCCAATTTCTAGTTCCAGCTACAGGAGAAATTTGACACCAAGGTAATGAATCAGGAACTTTTCAATTAATGTGAAAAGAATACCGTACATAGATTAAATTCTGATTAATAGTTAAGATAGTGAAAAGGGTACCAAATGGTATCTAGCTATGTTTAACCCTTCTCTCCATATACTACACTTAAGAATATTTTTTAGTGTTGCTCTACTTGAGTGTTTTAAGGAATTTGCATTTTTAAAATGACTGGCTAAATAACTCATTCTCATTTTCACCAGAATTAACTATGTTTATGACCAAAGACTAATAATTCAAGACCACATGATCAATATAGGGCTGCTCCTAATGAGTAGGGTACCTCTGTATGAGTTAGAAAAAATTACAACCCTCTGGGAGGATATGAGGCAGCCCTGCCTACTATCACCTACTGGTAATGCACTTGAATAGCTAAGTCCATTTTATTGAGGGGCGACTATATCAAAACTCCTCTGCATACCTGAATACAGAAAGTGATGGCAGCAAATATCATGGCACATATACAAATGATACTAAATAAGGTAGCATTTGCATATTTTTTATTTTTAATAAATGTTTTAGGGATGCCTGGGTGGCTCAGTTGTTTAAGCATCTGACTTGATTTTATTTCGGCTCAGGTCATGATCCTGTGGTTCATGAGTTTGAGCCCCATGTCAGGCTCCATGCTGACAGTATGGGGCCTGTTTTGGATTCTCTCTCTCTCTCTCTCTCTCCCCTCCTCCCCCACTTGCATGCTCTCTCTCTCTCTCAAAAAAATAATAAACTTAAAATATGTGTTTTAGATCTAATTTCTCCATGAACCTCTATGATATTTTTATAAAGCAGTTCCACCACAATTTATTGAGTGGCAGGCTGTATGTTGGGCCCTGAGGGCCTTATCCTTATAGCCCTAATCGGATACACAAGCTGTTAATCTCAATGTTATATGGCAATTGAGAAGCAGATGTTTGTGTAGGGTGCTATGGGAGCACAGAGGAAGGGCACCTAACCTAGATGGGATACCAGTGAAGACTTGCTAGAGGAGATGGCTGAGCTGAGTCAGCAGCACATTATTGGCTTCATTTAAAAGACACAAAAGCGGGGCGCCTGGGTGGCTCAGTCGGTTAAGGGGCCGACTTCAGCTCAGGTCATGATCTCGCGGTCCGTGAGTTCGAGCCCCGCGTCGGGCTCTGTGCTGACAGCTCAGAGCCTGGAGCCTGTTTCAGATTCTGTGTCTCCCTCTCTCTGACCCTTCCCCATTCATGCTCTGTCTCTCTCTGCCTGAAAAATAAATAAATATTAAAAAAAACCATATATTAAAAGACAAAAGCTAAGCCATGAAAAGATTAAGCAATTTGCCCCATATTGCACAGCTATGCAGAGTGGAATTATGACTAGAACCAATGTGAAGTAACTCCCAATCTAAGAAAGAGTCCAAACTAGTGAACCCCTGGCTACACAGTACCATTTGGATTTATTTGAGAAATTTTATTTGAAATACTATTTTATTTGAGGAAGTTCCATACTTACATGCCTCACAGATACCTGCCTATGATATTAGAAAAATGCAAGCACACCAAAATAACGCAAACCGCAGCTTTCTAGGACAGTTAATTAGCACCTGAAACACAATCCTGGCAACTTTTAGTTCTTCATTCTGTGGTTGCTGCAGCTTGCTACAGGAAGATGTATCACATAAAAATGAGGCATCAGCTCAAACTTCCTTGGATACCAACTTTAAGAGGTCTGAGTAACTCAAATCATTCCCCAAAGTTCTTCAACCAACAAAGGCAGCTAACAAAAGTACTGCTAATTAAATGTATAATTAGGGTTTATTATAACTATCATACATTAGTTTAAAGTCTCATTCACCACTGCTTTGAATTGGTTTTGTCCTGTTTTTATTTGTGCTTAATTGTCCTGTTTTATATGTGTTTAATTTTATAGGCTACTTGATACCCTTTCTGGATGCAGGCAGAGTGTAAATTTTAAATAAATAATAACAATAAGTTAAATTTATGTAGACTTGGATCTTTTATGTGCTGCATGTACACTTTATAGTACATTAGGACCCCTTACAAAATCAACCTATATGGTACATTTATGCCTATTTTTAGGACATGGAATAATTTTGCTGTTTTAAATTATTACAGAAGCTTATAGTTATATATTAGCTTTTACTACATATTTTTAATTATATCTACAATTTACTTGGTGTAGTGTCCTTGGCCAATAACACAATCCCCCATAATAAAAATGTTCCTATAAACAAAGACAATGCATATTATGACAACCCATTTAATGAGGCCTATTGTAACACTTACCTGGGGTCAGGGGAGGGAGGAACTTTCCAGAATGACCATGTTTCCAGGAGAATATTATTAATTTCTGGAATATTTTAGGCCAAATTTTAAACTGTGACTTGCTTCTTTTTCATATTCAATGTGTTCCTACATCACCAGCGCTTTGCTAAGAAGCCATAATAAACTGGGAATGCAAAATCGCTTTCCTCTTAGCTTAAATTTTTAAAAATATTTATTTATTTTTGGGAGACAGAGAGAGTGCAAGCAGGGGAGGGGCAGAGGGAGAGGGAGACACAAAATTGGAAGCAGGCTTCAGGCTCTCAGTACAGAGCCCTACACGGGGCTTGAACCCATGAAGGGTGGGATCATAACCAGGGCTGAAGTCAGACGCCTAACCAACTGAGCCACCCAGGCACCCCTCCTCTTAGCTTAAAATAAATAATTGGAAAGGTACATCAGTTACAAACCCATTTTAGCATAAAAGGAAAGGACTAATGAAATACTTCTTGTATTTATATTAAATATTAGGCTTTCATTTAAAATTTTATTGAGAAAAACATTAAAAAGATTCTATTGCTAAAGAGGTTTTGAACATACTAGGCCAAAAAATAAATAAATAAACATACTAGGACAGCTGATCCCCAACTGCCCTTCTTAGAACTTTCCATGGGTCTACAACACTGAAGATAAAAGATTTCACTGGATTTCCATACTGGCTTCTTACTTTTGCTGTACAAAACTCTGTGATATAAAATAGAAAAAAAAATATCATAGAGAAAGTGGACCAGATGCTTACAAAAGTATAGTGTGGGTCAAAGAAAGCCCAAAACAATAGAAAAAGGGTGCTAGATAATGTAATTCTTTTCTTTCACTTTTAGCTTTAGTAGTTTAATTTGGAATTTGGCATACAAAGAAATTGGAAGTTAGTTTTTAAGTATATACCTATCAGCCAATCCTCTGCTTCAGCCATGTTATTTTGCTAGTCAACAGCCCTCCAATGGTTGTATCTCATCATTAGGATAATATACACAATTTTGTCAGTTTCCTTCAAAGTTTTAATAGGACTTTGCCATCCACTTTATTTTCCATATTATTTCAGTCTTTATGATTCTATTAGAATGGCCATTTTTTCCAACTCCAGATACTGTACAGGGCCTCATTCTTCTGTCTGTAGACCTTGACCTCACCTGCCCAATTTAAGGATAACCTCACTTCTACTTGATAGTGTCACTGCTTAATTTAATTCTGATTTTCTCTAGGCTTGAGGAAGATATATTGTTCCCACTTACCTCAAACAGCTTCTTTATTTTTCCCCTAAATTTCTTCAATAAAAATGAATTTTCTATCATGTAGTCCCCCTCATATATGAATCTAATCCACACCTGAAAACTTATTGAATAGTCAATTTTGGATAGGGAAAATTTATTTCATTATTCTACATTGAAAAAATAATAATGCATTCCCATTTCATCTTGGAACCCTCAACTAATTTCCCCAAATATCAGTAAAGTACTCTAAAATACCCATGTAACAATCCTCCAAATATGTATCATATTGTAAAACATTTTTTTAATTGTTAAAAAATTACTTATTTATTTTGAAAGAGATAGGAGAGAGAGAATCACAAGCAGGCTCCACCCTGTCAGCATAGAGACCCATATGGGGCTGGCTCCAACCCACGAACTGCAAGATCACAACCTCAGCGGAAATCAAGAGTAGGATGCTCAACAGACTGAGCCACACCCAGATGCCTCTTGTAAAGCATTTTATATACCAATTACGTGATTATTGAACATTTAGTGAGCTGACAGATATGTCTATGTGTAGTTCAAAATGATGCCTTACTGTACTGGATACAAAACAAACAAAAAACAAACAAAAGCAAGCAAACTTTCAAGCTGCCTGGGAGTATCTATGTTTTTTTTCACCATTAGAAGATGAGATGGAGGAACTCAAAAAATTTAGTGCTGATGAGGGACGATGGAAAGGCAACAAAAGGTTTTTCCAGGAATTTGTAGAAAGACAACTCACCAGTGAAAAGCAATATACTAACAAAACCATCAAGTGAGCCACTAAATGGGTGCTTTGATTCCGCGTGAAACCAAAAAAAAATTTTTTAAAAAATGCCCTGGTGGTCTAGTCAGCAAGTTGAGTAAATTAAAGCAAAAGAGACCATGGCAATGCCAAAATTATCATTTTAATTGTCTTGACAGTCAAGCAGAGTAAGGTGAAGGAGTGAGAAAGGGACAGCAATATCCAAATTCTGAGTAAGAGAAAAGTTATGTTCCACTGAAGCCTGGCAGGATGGAAACAGTCGCAGTAAGCATTAATTGAGGTTAGTGAGAAGGCACAAACTTGTTAATTTTCTGAAATCAATAATCTTGTTTTGTAGCTTGATTTACTTTCCTCTTTGCTGTTTATGCTTAGCTGTTTTAATAAAGCTACATCACATTTCTCTTTTATACTGGAAGGGACACACATGGTGATGTAATAAGCCATGAAATAGTATGTTCAAGGTACATAATAAATGCAAATGACACTTATTGAAGGAAAATTAACAATTAAAGTAAGCAGGGACTACTGTTAAAGGTGGGGTTCAGAGGATGGTGCTGTGATGCTGGAGCTGGATTCAGGAGAGTGGGGGACTCAATTGACAGAGCCCAAGTTAATAAAAACTCTCTTGGTTTCAAGTGTCTCTACTCATAGCCAAGGAGATTAACAATTTTGTACTCAGTGGGTACCTTTCATTTCCTGTCTCAAACTGCAAAATTCCAGGTAGAGACATTAGCTGCAGGAGAGGGCAAATGAATGAACATCCAGGATTCTGGAATTTCTTAGTTGAGCCTGCAAGCAGTGCTTCCATCGCCCTCCTACTCCTGGAGGCAGGGGCAGGCTCATTCCTCATGCCCACTGCCTCTTGTTTCAGAAGAATTCAGCAAAACTCTGGGTTGGAGCATCACGCTTATCTTTCAGAATCCCTTGGTAACCTGTGCCATGCCCTGTGCTAGGAGGAAAACAAGAGGGTGGGAATCACTGTCCTCAGGGTCGGAAATCTCTTTTATAAGGCTCTTTAAGGAAAAAGGCTTAACCAACAAATGCCTGAAATGCTTTGGAAGATGAAAATCTCTAAGTGCTACAGAAGAGGCTGAAGACTCTGATCTTAATACCACATTATACTTGCCTGTTAAATTACTGATTCAACCTTCGTTGGATTGTATATGGTTTATTAACTCGCTCAATTTTCTACCACAGTTGGCTAATGAAAGCTGAATGAATATTCTATCTCCTAATTGTTGGTAATGTCCTCACAGGAAAGTATTTCCCTTCTGGGTAAGAGCAATCTGAAAGAGCATGGTTGGTAACTGTGTGTTAAAGAGACAAAGCCATTAGTACATTTTTGCATATGGTGAAAAGTGACCCAACTGAGTCTTAGAAATTTAAATTTAGATTTTCTTTTTGGGAATTTAACAGTGGGAAGAGGGTGGATTTTGCTTAGGGTCTCCTTCTTCAAGTCCAAATCACAAAAGCTATCAGGACAAATGAAATCTGGATGTCATAGAAAGTGCAGTAAGTAAATGTGAGATCACACTGCCAATTGTATATGCAACATTCGCTAGTGTAGACACAAGGTTTGTCTACATAAAGTGTGTACTTTCATTGCTTTACATTGCAATCACGTCTCTGAACAGTTATGTTTTCAGCTTATGTTTATCAATCAGATCATACAGGTGTTTGACTAGATAAACTTTAAGCTAAAATTAACAATTGTTTCCTAAATACAATGTAGAACAACGCAGCACATGATCTAATAATTAAGTCAGGGAGGTAACAGGTAGGGGGAGGAGGAGAGCCTGAGACACAATTGTACATTTCCCTGAAGTCTTACTACTGTAGACTATAAGATATATAAGCATATATTCAGAGAAAATCAATGGAAAACAACAAAATATTAATTATCTCTTGATACTTCATCTTGAGTGGTGGGGTGCTGCGTAATTTTTATTTACATTTTGGAAGTTTTTAAAAATTTTTAAGTTTATTTATTTATTTTTGAGAGAGAAAGAGAACACAAGCAGGGGAGAAGCAGAGAGAGGGAGAAAGGGAGAGGGCAAGGGAGAGAGAGAAAGAGAGAGAGAGAGAGAGAGAGAGAGAATCTTAAGCAAGCTCCACCCTGTCAGCACAGAACCTGATGTGTATATATATATATATATATATGTATATATATATATATTTAAATTATTGTCAAGTTAGCTAACATACAGTGTATACAGTGTGTTCTTGACTTTGGGAGTGGATCCCCATGATTCATTGCTTACATACAACACCCAGTGCTCATCCCAACAAGTGCCCTCCTCAATGCCCATCACCCAATTTCCTCTCTCCCCCACTCCTTCCTCAGTTTTTTCTCTATAAGAGTCTATTATGGTTTGCCTCCCTCCTAATTCTATTTTCCATGGGCAGAGTTTGCCTTTCTGGAGTGCACAGCCTGACTGGCTGATGGGGAAGGTAACCAGAAATGGGCTGGAGTTGGAGCAGAGGGAAACCAGCTGGGGATTAAACATTTACTACCCTTCGTCTTCAGGTTCTCAATTTAAGGTTCGTTGGCATGGTTCTAGAATGATATTACCCTTTCTTTGTATAACTTTCCTAGTCTTTAGAGTGGGGTAGGTGTGGAGAGCACTTTTTCCTAAAAGACAGGCTTTTCTCTCCCCTCTTTTTTCCCCTCTTTCTTTAAAAAAATCTCTTTAGGGGAATAAAATTTAACGATGTTGGTGAGATTATGGCCAACTTGCCTAAGGTTAGGAGAATTTCTTTTCCTCTTACAGTTCTTTTCTGGTTTTGTTTTCCTTGTGGATGTGGAGAGGAATAAGGTCTATTGATTTTAGTGAAGTTGAAGGCTTCTTTTATGATGGGCGGATTTTCCTTTTAAAAAATCTCCGGGTAAAAAAGTCCCTTGCTTTTGGTTGGGTTGTGGGAGCACACCTCTTTAGGTTTGGAGGATTTCCATTTTTATAAATCTAAGTTTTGTAGGGAGAAACTATAAGGGCCACTGGTTTTAGTGAGGTTGGGAGCCCTCCTAAAGGGCTTTTACAGAAAATTTTACATTTTCTGTAAAATGAGCAATTTATTTGGAAGAAATAAGATTGGGAGCATCTTTCTGTAAAAGACTTCCTTTTTCTTTTATTTCATTAAAAAATACTTGAAGGCTGGAATATAAATAAGGTCCCTGGGTTTGGGTGGGGTTGGGAGCATCTCCCCTTGAATAAGCTTTAGAAAGAGATTTTGTGAGGTTTTCTTTTTTTCTCCTTTTTGTGGGAGGTAGAGTGGGTTGATCATCAGGAATAATACACTTAATGGACAATAAAGAACTGGTGCACCTTTCCTGAGGAAAATTTCTTTCTTTTAAAAGTTATCCCTTAATTTATTTTCTTCTGCATCTCATTCCTTCACTCTCTACCCCTTCCTTTCCTCCCCCTCGCTCCCTCTCCTTCCACCTCCCCTTTGGTCTCTCCTTTGCTCTCTCTCTCTCTTTTTTTTTAAATTTTTTACTTATTTAATTTTTTTGGAGAAAAATGTTCAGGGACTTTGGTGGGTTTTGAGGCATTCTTATTCTCTAAAATGGAGGTTTCTTTTTGAAAATATTTATACTTCCAATTTTTAAATTTCCTATATTAACAATCAAGTTTTGGAGTTTGAATACATTCAGATCATCCATAAAAGGATTTCCTTTTAATTTTTCTTTTTAAAAAATTTGCATTTTTTTTGCTGTATCTTGACAGAAAAGCTCATGTGTCTTTGTGTAGATGGAGCACTTCTCTTTAAGAGGATTTTGTTTTCATTTCATTAATATTATCCCCCCCCCAACATACATGCCTTTCCATTATTGATTTTTCTTTTAAATCTTAAAATTGTATTTGGAAGATAGGTTCATGTGCTTTGGTGATGATGGGGCTTCTCCCCTTGGCAGGGGAAGGATTTATTTCTTTTCTTTTTTTTTCCTTTTCTGGAAATTAAAAATTCAGGATGTTTGGTATGATCAGGGACTCTGTCCTTTAATATTTCTTTTGTTTGTTAAAATGTTTGTGTGTTTCTGGGATGGAAGGATTGGTTAAGTTTCATCTATGACTTTGATGATTTTGAAAGTATCAACACTTAAAAAGACTTCCTTTTTGTTTGTTTTTCCCAAAGAGAAAAAATTGGGGGGGTGAATAAAGGTTCTTTTCCTTGTTGAGGTTGGAGGCCCTGCCTTTAAGAGGATCTTCCTTTTAGTTCTTTTTGATAAATGTCTTTTTTTTTTTGCTTATGTATTCATTTATTCCTTTGTTTATTTGTGGGAAGATAGTAGGTCCAGTATGTTGCAGCTGGAGGAGTGACCTTCCTTTTACTTATTTTTTAAAATTGATATATAATTCACATATCACACAATTCACCATTTTCAAGTGTACAAAGTGAGTGTTTTTTAGCATATTCACAGAGTCATGCAATCATCACTGCTATCTAATTTCAGAAGATTTTTATCATCCTTCCAAAGAAACCCTGTACCCTTTAGCCATTACCCACACTTCCCCTCTTCCTCTTACCCCAACCCGCAGGCTACCACTAATCTACTTTCAGTCTCTAAGAATTTGCCTATTCTGGACATTTCATGTAATTGGAAGAAATAACATTAGGGAGATTTGGTGAGACTGGTATACCTCCCCTTTGGGAGATTTATTTTTGCCCCCATAACTTTTGTAAGGGGTTCAGCATGAGACGTGAGGTGGAAATAAAGTTTATAAATTTCATAATTTTTTTAAAGGTTAGAAATACTGTTTACCTTGAGGTGATTTCTCTCTTTTTCTCTTTAATTTTCCTCTTGGGGACATAAGTTTCATGGGTTTTGATGAGAGTGAGGAACACCTCCCTTTAGAATTTCTTTTTTTTTCTTAAAATAATTTTTAGGGGAGGGGTAAGTTTCATTATCTGGGGTCACTGTTCCTTTATTCTTCTTTTTTAATTCGTACATTTGTTTTTCTATTTTGAGAATAAGGTTTATTTGCTTTGGTGAGGGTGGGGCATCTCCCTTTAGGAATGGATGCTTTCTTTTTTTAATCCTTGAAATAATTTTTTTTTCCATAGAGGGAATTACAGTCAGCAGTCTTTGGAAAGGTTGGGCACACTATCCCTAGCAGAATTTCTATTTATTTTCTTTCCAGAAAAAGGTCTTCTTTGGGAATAATAGGTTCAGGGTTTTGTGCCTCTTATCCTTCCTTCTCAGGCTCCTGTTCTAGGGTGGCCCCCGCTGGGAGCATCAGACTGGGAACAGCAATTGCTGCTTTGAACAAATTCCAGGCTGATGGAATGTCAGCTTAAAGATTCTTCTTAGACAAATGAGGCTCTTATGTGTCACAGAAAGCCCTATTTTGGATACTTTCAAAAATCCACATTAGATAAATTAATAATTATATTAGGTGTCAAGTTTTATCTTTCCCTTCTCCCACCCTGCTGCCTTCTTCAGGGAAATAAGAGTTAATAATGCAGAGGAAAGCATTCTGCACACTGTAAAGGGCCATACTAGCAGGATTATCTAATCCTTATTATAATATCCCTGAATGGCTTCCTGGCTTCTATGGATTTTCCTCTTTTCCTTGGGAGCACTTTGGGAAATGGATCAGCCTTTCCTTTTGGGCTGCAGATGTGCAGAAGCCCCAGTCAGAGATTTTAATAAACACATAAGAATTGTATTCTCAGGAAAGACCACTGACCAAATATCTCATTATCTTTTCTAGAACATACTGCCGCAAATGCTCAGGAGCTCTCAGAATATACCAAATAAATCAGATAGTTTCATCAAAACCTGGCAAAGAGGGGGGAAAGAGCCTAAAAGGAAAGAAAATAATTTCATCTTAACCTTCAACAGGTTAAACATTCGATCCTACAATCCCAAAGCTGTTTATAGTCATTGCAGATATTCTATTCACTTAGGAAAAAATATATTACCCCTGAAACCCACAACATCATCATTAGTCTGCTGCTGCTGGGACTGCAAGGGATAAGGACACTTTCCAAACAGTTTTTTTAATTGTTGGTAATTTGCTTGTTAATTATGGCTCTAACATCCATTCTGAAAAGGGCAAGACTGACTGCATTTCTTTAAAGGCTATATATTCCAGGCTATTTATTTATTTATTTTATATTCCAGGCTATTTAAATAATCATTTACTTCTTACTCTGAAATCAATGAGAATGCATTTTTATTCATTCACAGCAACAGTCTCTACATCTCGCTGGAAATGGAATTGATAGGTTTCAAGCTTCAGTAAATGTTTACTGAGCAAAAATAGGGAGGGCTGAATTATACTAGGCACTGAGAGGGAAAGAGTATCTACCTTTGAGAAGCTCAGAAATAAGTAAAATGATAAAGTATTTAGGTAAGAATTACCAGATATCCTATAAACAAATGCTTGCTACTTTGGAAGAAAGTGTGTGCAAAGAAATACCAGGAAACTGCTCTGTTATGGTTTGGGGTGTAATGGTAACTGGTAATTGATCTATTAGCACATACCCCTGCCCCCCAAAAATAAAGGCCACAAAACTGTATTTCTTTTCAGATTTTCATTGATCACCTGTATGATGTGGCTATAATTTCATAGCTAGTTACACCCAATTAATAAAAACATAAGCTATCTTTCTTCAACCACAACTGAGGGGAGAGAAACAAATACAGTACCCTTCATTTAAGCCCCACTCCCCCCCAAGGAGTCATGACATTGTTAAAGAACCAATTCACACATCCTTACTTACACTTACTGCCACCAGGTGGGAGACTACAGCTCATTTCCTAGAAATCAAAACATTTTAGAAAGGAAGGAAATAGACAGGTTTGGTTAATAAGATTATGTTATCTTGGTATCTATTTGGAAAGACACATGAGCCCCCTTTTCTCAGTCTCTACCCTCATGATTGGCATGGATTTGCAACCAACAGGTTCTGAAACCTGAAAAGAGCAGACTCCAAACTGGAAGATGTTGACTTTTCTTCCTTCCTTCCTTCCTTCTTTTTTTCTTTTCTTTTCTCTTTCTTTCTCTCTTTCTTTCTTCTTTCTTCTTTCTTTCCTTCTGCAATACCAGTCAGCAAAATTATCTGGGAGAAACTTGCAGTCACATTCAAACACTTTGTTTTGCTCATTTCATCCTTTGACTTATCAGGTTAGTTCCATGCTACTGGTACTGACTGTGCCTTGCCAGGTAGGATCTCATTGTATGATAAGAGCTGTATTTTGTTATGATCTCTGAGTGTGTGTGTGTGTGTGTGTGTGTGTGTGTGTTTCCCCAAGTTTGCCTCAAGGAGGCAGTGTCTGAGAACAACACCTCCTCAGGTAAGATGGCAACCTGTTTGCCTTGAATGTTAAGATGCAAGTCAGCTGGTTGTGGGTGCTATTTGCCTGAGGAGGATGCAGCAGAGAACGGTCCTATCACTGAAGATCAGATGTTTCCAGCCAGAGAGCAATTGCATAGCAACACCAAGGGGGTTGAAGAGGCTTTGGCTTCCAGGGACCTGAACATATACCCAGATCCTTTGCATCCTTCAAAATCATCTAGAGCCACTGATAGGTTCATCTACATGGCCCTCTTAGCGGATAGTCAGGGTTCTTAACCCAATCCTAAAAGATAAATGACTGGACAAATGACTAACTCTACAGAGGACAAAGTCAAACCTTGGTGGGGGGGGGGGAGGTCCTGGTCCCCTGCCAGGGCTGCCAAATGCCTATGGGTCAGTCACCCAGCACATCTGAGAGGGCACTGTGTAGAGGAAGCTAACCTGATTCCCCTTACTTTGATCCTCCTTATCTGTCTGGCAACAGACATTTTTCCTGTTAAGCTCGTGGGACATGTTTTCCCCCTGTCACGGGGCACATCCCTAGAGCTCCTGGCCTCTAGTCAGTCTACCAGAGGCCAAAGAGGCCATATATTTGCTGGACATCCCGGTAATTAAGTCCCCAGGTGTTGAGCCAGGTTCCCCAAATCTCACTTAAGAAGGCCATAGGTTAGGTGGTCCCTGCTGGTCTCCCTCCCATCGGCTTCATTGCAAACTCTCCCAAAATGACAAGAGCAAGTCCCAGGTTAGGGTGATCTCCGGTGTCTTGCTACACTGCCATTTCCTTTCCTGAGATTGCTGCAGGGAGGAGGAGAGCCACCCCCCTGGAGAGAGCCGGGTTGTTGGATTTAAAACAACAACAACAACAACTTGTCTTAGTCTCCTACAGTTCTATTTTATCTATTTTTAAGCCTCTGCACTTTTTTTTCACCCTGTGAAACTTTTCGCTTTAGGCTTCCTCTTATTCAATCATTTATCATTGCAGTTATTTTGCAAACTCAAGCCTTCCTACTCATAATTCAGGAAGCAACCAACGGTCCCATTTCCATTTCGCGATGCCAAGTTCTGCCCCCTTCCCCTACATTCTACAAGTGTGCGCTCCACAGCAGAAGGATTCCAGAGTCGTGTCCCTACGCCCTGCTAGGCAGCAGGATGGACGGGTATTGTTGGTGTGGTATGTTTTATGTTTCTGCATTTTGTTTCGTGGTTTTTTTTTTTCCCTGCAGCGGAAGCTAAATCAAGGTGTATCTATACGTTATCATGATATTCACAGTCTCATGGAACGAAGTTTAGGGGAAAGGAAGAGTAGGGGGAGTACAGAGAAAGCAAGAAAGACAAACAGATTCCTGCCAAAGAGCCAACGGGGTTTCGGGGGTCCAAGGAGAACACAGAAAACCTTCCTCCTCCCCCCACCACCGCGGGTGCGCGAGGATCCTCCACTCGTCTTCTCCAGGCTAAGTGCAACGTTTAGGAAGGCATCTCTGAAGACTGGAAGAGATGAGGATTTCCATTCACACGCTCTCAAATACCAAGTTCTATTTTGGTGTCTCTAAGCCGGGACTCCTGTACCATTTCAACTGGCCCCAGTGCGGGATGCCAGTCGCCCCCTTGTGACGCGGCCCATCACCATATCACCTACCTGCCTGGAAATCCTGCAGACAGATGGAATGGTGGCTTCGACACACGCATGCTCTCCCCCTCCTCCCCAGTGAACCCTGCCCTTCCCCTGCAGTGCGCGTGGGCGCCGCCCATCCCCTCATCCCCACCCGGAGTACCAGCTCCCAGCAGCCAACAGAGGCGCAGGGCACCTCCTTGGAGCGCCGCCAGTTGCGCCCCCACTAATGACCCCCTCCCCAGTGTCAGGGAGGGGGCCAAGCTGACGACTGCGGCTCCGAAGCTTGGGCCTCTGCGGTAGTGACCGCGGCTAAGAGGTGTGTCCCCCCCCACTCCCACCCCCCCCCCCACTCCGCCATCCCCACCACTCAGTCCCATCGCTGTGTACCCAGGGCCAGCCCGAAATACTTCTCTAGGTCTCTTGCGCTCCCCGGGGATGTCTTCCTCCTCTTTTTCAAGATACAGGCGCTCACTGCACTGCCACTTCTCCCCATGGGGAAAACTGCTCCGACTCCCAATCCGTGCAGTCACCCCTGTTTTTAGCCCCAGCGAGCCCACTCTCACTTCCACATGTTGCTTCCCGCCTCCCAACCATTTCCCACTGCCCCTCGATCCCCCACCTCTGCATCTCTCCGCGCATCTTTGCCAGTCAGTAGCAGCAGCCAAATGGGATGCTTCGGGTACAGAGTCCCACAAGCTCGGTAGCCTTTCGGCCTCATTTTACTTCTTTTCCCCCCCGCCCCAGGGGGTCTTTTTCTTACCTTGATACTGGAGAACAGCACTGGCGTTCGGGGCGATGATGTCTTTGGACCCTTCTCTGGAGCTACCACCGGACACTGCAATAGACGTGGTGCTGGGCTCGGCTCCGGACGGGACTCTGGAGCCGGCTCAGGGCAGGACTCTGTGGCTGGTTCTGGGGCTGGTTCTGGGGCCGGCTCAGGGGCCGGTTCTGTGGCTGGTACTGGGGCCGGCTCAGAGGCCGGTTCTGTGGCTGGTTCTGGGGCTGGTTCCGGAGCCCGCTCGGGGACCGGTTCCGTGGCTGGTTCTAAGATCGGTTCCGTATCGAGTTCTGAGGCTGGTTCTGGAGCTGGCTTGGGGACCGGTTCTGTATCTGGTTCTGGGACCGTTTCAGTGTCGAGTTCTGGGGCTGGTTCTGGGGTCGCTCTCGGACAGGGCTCCGGAACAGGCTCTGGACAGAACTGCGGTACCGGTTCCGGCGAAGGCGCGTGGAGCAGCGGAGGAGCCCGCGGCGGCGGCGGCGGCCACGGCGGCGGCGGCTCTGGAGACTCCGCGGGCTGCTCTCCATCCTGAGGCGGGTCAGTGCCCTGGGCCGCGGCAGCTCCGCTGTCCATGGCCGCACACCTCCTCAGGTCTGGGCAGCTAGCACCCGGGAGCTCAGAGGGCTAAAGTACCCTCGGTCGCCCCGCCCACTCCAGTTTGACGACCCCTTGCAGGATGCCAAACTTTCCCCTGCCCCGCTCCATGGCTGGCTCCGCTCTGAGGTCTAACCCAGGGGCGCTCGGCGTCTCCCAGTGCTGGAACACGCCCCTCGGTGAGCGCACACCTCTTCGTAAGCAGCCACGGGTCCGATGGGCGGGAAGCAGAGGGGCTTGCGAACGGGGACTGGACAGAGCGCTTGATGACCTCCTAGCGACGTGCTGGAGGGGAGGGGGGGGAGAGACAAAAAAAGGGAGGAGGGAGTGGAGCGGCCCGGGGGGGGGGGGGGTTGGAGCCCAGCAGTTTAACCCTTTGGTGACGTGAATGCAAAAAAAAAAAAAAAAAAAAAAAAAAAAGCCGGAGGCGAACTCGAGGGTCTTTGGAGCCCCCTCCCCCAGCCACTCAGCTGTGAGCTGCTGCTCTTAACAGCTTGCATCCTGTGTCTGCTCCCTCACCTCAGCAGCAGGTGAGCCTAGCCTTGGACCAACCTCCTGTCCCCCATCTCCAAGCCTCAGTGGGCAAGTAATCCTCCTTTCTAACCAGGGGAAGAAATTTAAGCGGCACGGGGTTGGGGTGTGTGTGTGTGTGTGTGTGTGTTCAGTCCTTTGAAGTACAATTTGCACTCCGCCTCAGTTTTTTTGCATTTTTGAGCTTTTGCCAGATCGCAGGGGGTTGCTGTTGGGTACAGGGCTTGGGGTGCTTCGGGAAAGGTGTGTGATGAGAGACGGCTGGAGCCCCGGCTTTCAGCAGCCTGCAGATGTAGCGCCTAGAGCAAGGCAAGAGTTCCCAGGGAAGCGGCGCCTGGGCTGCGCGCTCCGGAGCCAAGGTTGTCCTGGTCTCCGCGGTGATTTGGGAATACGCCTGGCTCGCCCTGGCCATGGGAGACCGCCCTTTGCTTTTAGGTGGACTTCCCAGGCATTAGCAGGACTTTTTACTGAACTTGTTACTGTGTGTGTGTGTGTGTGTGTGTGTGTGTGTGTGTCTTGGGCTAGGAGAAATTCACTGCACCACCCACACCTTTTGCACCTCCTGATAGCACTCTGACGTTAGAGATGTAAGATTCTCTTGAGAAGAGTCAGGCCAGTCCTTGCCGCAGCACCCTTCCCACTACATCGGGAGACTTTAGAACATCCCTAGACTGTTAGTCACGTACACACACATACAAACCATCATCTTAGTCAGACCTAGACTTCAGACGCCAATATACTGCAAAACTGCAATTAAAAATTGAGAACACCACCCGTTAAGCCACTGCTGTGGGGGGGGGGATGGGGAAAGTACCTATAAACCTAATTTGAAATATGACAAGTTAATTTATCTCTGACACACATAATACTGCAGTTGTGGATGGCAGCTCTCTTTCTGCAGCCCCTCCTCTCACCATCTCCTCCTAGACCATATCTTCCACTAATCCCTCTTCTTTTGCCAAATGACACTGACCCACCTGGAATTTTCTAGAACCTGCCGCATTTTTCTGTTTCCTACATCACGTACCAGCAGTAAATAATACGACAAAAGACAGTCTCACCTAGCCCCCTCCAAAGACCAGAATCTCTGATCAGATCTGCATTTCCCAGATTCTCACTGCAGCATCACAGTCTAAGCCCACCCTTCTGGAGAAGGGTTACATTCCTAGGCAGCTAGTAAGCTAGTGCCAGGACCATCCTTAACCTCTGGGGCTGGGGAAACCCTGGGGAGATGAGCACTGTCTATCAAGACTCTCACTGATGGCAGGCCTCCTTCCAGTGAATTCACACAAGGGGTTCATCTTCTTCACCCTCCTTGGGCTTTTTCTCCTCTCTTCCATTCCACACTTAAGCAGCCAAGCTGCTTTTAACCCTTAAGAGTTCAGACTGAAGCACACAGATGTCAGATCTGACCAGCCATTGCACGTATGCTTGGAACTCACTTCTCAGGCTTTCAGACTTTGGTGAAATCTCTGTCCTTGGAAGGGACCAGTATCTCACATTTAAATCTTATTTTAACCAAACCCTGGCACATAATTAGAAGGGCTGAAGGCAGAGAAGTCACTGAGCAGGATGGCCTCTTGGGTTAGAGTGACAGGGTGGGGTTTGGCATAGACCAGGTGTCATCAAGCAGGACACCACCAGGGGACAACTTGGAGCTATTGTTTTATATATCTTCATTGATACTCTTGTCTATAATTCTGTACTCAATCACAAGGAATCCAAAATTTATGATGTAAACTCTTGCTACAAGGTCAGTTTGAGGGTAAATGCTGAAATAGTTGTGTATGGCTTTTGCTCCATTAGGGTGGGTTATATACTGCCTGGATTATAGTATGATTAATTTAAAGACATTTTTAGTACATCACAAACTGCCTTATTGCTTTATGTTATTGCGAGGTTTTATTTTGTTTTCTAGTCTCTCCTCAGCCCAAAATTGAATACAATGCTTATATAGGACCACTGTAGCGGAAGTTTAGAGTTTACTGGTGCTTGATTTGGGGAGACAACTTTGCTATTTCTTATCTATACCTTCCTCTCCACCATAGTCTCCCAGTCACTTAACAAAGAAAGCTTTACTGAGATGCTTGTGCATTTTCCTCAAAACCTAACCTGGGGCTGAGGCCATAGTAAGGATCCAGGAAATGTCTGTTAAGTGGATGATTCATTGCAGGTTACTGGTTAGGGTGTGTTTTTTTCTCCCTGCATGGCTTTTTAGTAGTATTTGATATTTCAAATGATTTATGATCTCTTAAGAGGCTCTTTTCTAATTGAACAATACTGATATAAAGGCCAAGAGCTGCATAAGAATAAGAATGATGACCATTTCCATAGAGGCTTGAGTGGACGTGGTTCTGGATGTCCCAGGGCAGACATGGTCCTTAACATAGGACTCTGGCACATATTATATAAGTTACTCAACTGTGATGGATGAAGAATGGATCAGTACAGTGAGCTCAAATCTTATTTTTCAAATTTTTAATGTTTATTTATTTTTGAGAGAGAGAGATAGAGACAGAGACAGAGACAGAGTGCAAGCAGGGAAGGGGCAAAGAGAGAGGGAGGCACAGAATCTGAAGCAGGTTCCAGGCTCTGAACTGTCAGCACATTGGGCTCGAACTCATGAACTGTGAGATCATGACCTGAGCTAAAGTCTGATGCTTAACTGACTGAGCCACCCAGGCGCCCCTCAAATCTTTGAATATCTAATGTGCTACCTCATCCCCATGCCCAGCATTTATCCTGATTATACCCAAAATAAAGCTCATCCAAGCCAACACAGAGATCCTTTGATTTCAGGCATACTAGGAGTTCTGGAGAGGTAAAGGAAAGAAAACCTGAGAAATGTGGCAAAATTAAAGCTCTTATTTCTCCTTTTTTTTTTTCATTTTCATTTCATTATTGAATGAGAGAATGACGCTACGGAGCTAGAGTGGAAGCCCTTTTTTCCTTGACCAACAGCTTCAATTTCCCTACCACTCCCCCTTTAGAACAATTTAGTAAAAAAAAATAGGTGCCTCTCCTGAGTCTTAGCAGCTGCCAACCTCCTCCATTCCTGCCACCTCGGCAATGTGCAAAGCCAAAATAGCAACCTTTATAATATTCTACCAAATAAAATAAAGAGATGGGATGAAGAACAGCATTTACAGAGAAGGTAGAGGATTCAGACAATTAATTTAGATGGGATTAACATGCAAACCTTTGTTTGCTCTAGTCTCCTAAGATTTAATTGATACATGATTGGGAATTAAAAAGTTAATACCTTGCATTCATATAATGCCTTTTGATTTTTAAAGCACTTTCACATATATTATCTCACTTCAGCCTCACAGCAAATGTGTGAGGCAAAGCAAGTCTGGACTTCCATCCGACACTCCCACCCCCTAACCTTTTACAGATGAGAAAACACAAGTCCAGTGAGATTAAGTGCTGTGTCTTAGGTCACAGAGATAGTTAATGGTGGAATAGACTTTTAGAACTTGTGTCACTCAATTCCCAGCCAAGGGAGACCAGAGCTAGTGCTGAGTTGGGGGTTGGAAGACAGGGGCTGTGTAAATCCTCTCTATCACAAAATGGGAAGTCTGCCTTAACGCCTGTCTATTGCTCAAGCCTGTGAGAGGAGCAGTATTCTTACATTTTTATCTCCAGGTTTCTCAGCTCTCATTCTCTCTCTCTCTCTGGATGGTAGTTAATGATATGTAACCAAGCTCACTATAGGAGGTCCCTGTTTAGGGGGACCTTTTTGAATATGGATGTGATATAATAATCCACCCTGAGTGTACTCGTTTTATTGGTTCTGTTTTTATATATTTTTTTTGAAGTGAAGCACTCCACAGTTAAGATGCATTTACCACTAGTCTGAGGTATATACAGCCCTTTTACGTGCCATGGGGAAAGAAAAGAGGGGGCAGAAATATTATACACAATCCCTTCCCTCAAGAATTATTAGAACTTGGTGGTTGAGATAAACCAAATACAGGTGAATAAGCCATCCAAACACAGATCTTAGTTTGTGATCATGACACCACACTTTGTACTTGTGTGTGTGAGATGGGGCAGTGGGGACAAAGTATGGCAGTGTGGAAAGGAAAGTGGACAAAGAGTCAGGAAATCTGGCTTCAGATTAAGTTTCTACCACTAAACTGACAGCATGACCTTATACAAATCACTTAATATTGTTGGGCCTCAAGTTTTCTCATCTAAAAATTGGGGGGAAGTGGTAAAGTTGAATTTGATCAACGAGCTTTAAAGTCTGTTTTAGCTTTAATTACTGTGAGTGAATTAGGGAAAGCTTCTTAGAAGGGAGTATATCTTGAAGTGGGTCTTGAATGATACAATTAATGTGGGTCTGGGAAGAGAAAGTGAAAGACATTACAAGCAAAGAGAGGAGCAAGAATTGAAACTTGATAGTGAGAATATGCCAGGCTGATTGAGGTAGACAGATCATACCAAGAATTGATGAGAGATAAGGTGAGAGCAGAGTGAGTGGTGGGAAGAAGGGGAGATGTAAAACGCCTTGGATGCCAGACTGAAAGGTTTGAAGATTTTATTTTAAAGGTAATTAGGAGCCAATGAAGACTGCTTGAATATGGGGGTGATATAGTAGAACCAACTGGTGAGAAAAATTATCTTTGATGGTATACTTGGTTCTAGAAAAACCTACAAATCTATGTTGTCCCCCTTGAGCTGGTATCCAGTTAATCCAGGGTCATTTGTGAAATCATGATTCTTTCCTGATTTTTGCTGCAAACTCTAGTTTTGGGTCTGCATTGCCAAGGCTGCTGGCCTGACCTGCTTAACAACCTGCCTATACATTTGGATTCAGGCCATAATGGCTTATTTGGCTTCCATGGACTCAACATGCTGATGGAATTCCTAATTTCAAATTCTAACTGATGATGAATGAACATCATATAACTGATGATGAAGGTCTTCTTAGGCAGGAAGCAGTGGGATGGTTGTGGACCTGAAAGCAGATTAAGAGATCTAGGACAATTTGAAGGAGGATAAGAAAATGGATCTTTGCAGAATCTTTGACTTACTATGGCTTAGATATGGGAGAAAGCTGATGAGAAGCAGTCATCAAGTTCTGAACTTCCAAGGATCTAAACTGAACTTGGATTAATAAGAGAAAACAGATTGCTTTAAGGCCACAGAGAAAGAAGTGATAGAATGTGGTGTGACAGGTCACAGGTGTGTGTGTGTGTGGGGGGGGGTGCTAGGGTGGGGGTGAGAGAGTGTGTAGAGCTGATAGGATTCCTGAGGTGATGGTGTTTAGAAAGACTGGAAAAAATTCTGTCTTAGAACCCTCATGGTGTGATGTCAATAATGGAGGCAGGCAGACAACTGCAATATTCATTCTCAATATTGGAATGTGTGTGTTTCCTTATCCAGAAAGACAAAAGGGTTATTTTAATAAGAATTGTCCCTGCACAAATTACTACCCCACCAGTCTCCACCAACACTTCTCTCTGGCGCCAACCCATGGTGGGGTCAGGAGAAGGGGAATGGTAGAGGAGGGAGAAACAGGCAGGGAAAAGAAATTTTTAAAAAAGAGGTTGACAGGCAGAACTGTTGTGATAAAAAGAGTTGGGGATAAAGGCAGCTTTCCTTTCCTCCAAAGACTCACCTACTGTGTTCTCAGATACCCCTTTTCCTCTTCCCCTATTTCTCTCTTACCAAGATTTAGCTCAAAATGCACAATTCATTGGCTCTGTGATAACAGGGAATTTCAGGGAAGAGTCTCTACACAACTGAAGTGACTTGCAAGGGCAAGGTGTCATATGACTCGGTTTTCTTGGACGAAGATTAAAGCATTAAACAGTCCTTTCCAGGATCTCTCCATCATCATTCACCTTTTAGTTTTAAGTCCCTATCCTCTAGTTGTAACCTTTGGGGTCACTGCCATTTCCTATAGGTCTTATTCCCTTTAACCACACTCCATATGCCAGAATGAGGCTGACTTCCCTCTACTTTTCCTCTATCAGCTTCACAGGTCTCTGCAATAACAAGGCCCTTTCCCAACTGGGCTTCAGAGTCTTAACTTGACCTTAGGGGCAAAATTTCAGCTGCCTGACCATGGTTTATACCCAAGGTTTCTTGGGATTGCTTCATTCATTCATTCATTCATTCCTCAAGTAATTATTAGACATTTACTATGTGCTGGACACTTGTTTGCATGCTGCAAATTTACCAATAAATACATGCCATCTCTACTCAAATAGCATTTATTGGATAGGAGGTGGGAGAAATACAGACATTAAACAGACAAATAAGTCCATAAACAAAATAATGTTTTAGACAATGAGAAATGCGATAAAGAAAACAAAATAGGATGATATGATAGAAACTGTCTAGAGGACTACTTTGGTCAATATATTTACTCATCTGCTTAATCCTATAAAATATCCAAAATAGTTTGCAATTACTTCATCAGTATTGCTATTGATAAACCTACTAAAGTTCAATATTTATTTTCCCACCAACTTTTGATTTGGAAAGTTTTGGATCATTCAGAAACTTGCAAGAATAATACAGTGAACATATATGTTCTTCATTAATATTAACCAATTGTTATCATTTTGTTACATTTGCACGATACCTATAACTCTTCTCTCTCTCTCTCTCTGTCTTTCTATCTATCTCTCTGGCTGAACTATTTGAAAGTTAGTTGCAGACATCATGACACTCCACCCATAAGCACTTCAGCATCCATCTCATAAGAACAAAACCATTCTTGTATATACACAATATAATTATCATACTCAGGAAGTTTAACAATGATGCATTAATATTATCTAATATATAACACATTATCAAAATTTCTCCAATTGTCCCAATAATGCTCTGTATAACTTTTTTTAAACATAGAGGATTAAATCATAGATTGTGTTTAATTGTTCTTATCTCTTTAGTCTCCTTTCATCTAAAATCGTTCCCAGCTTTGGAGTCCCTGGGTGGCTCAGTCAGTTAAGTGTCAGGTAAGCATCTGACTTCAGCTTTGGAGTGCCTGGGTGGCTCAGTCAGTTAAGTGTCAGGTAAGCATCTGACTTCAGCTCAGGTCATGATCTTGTGGTTAGTGGGTTCAAGCCTTGCATCAGGCTCTATGCTGACAGCTCAGAGCCTGGAGCCTGCTTCAGATTCTGTGTCTCCCTCTCTCTCTGGTCCTCCCCTGCTCATGCTCTCTCTCTCTCTCTTAAAATTAAATAAACATTTATAAAATTAAAATAGTCCCCAGCTTTTGTTTTTCTTGAAATTGACATTTTTGAAGTGTATAGGTAAGTTACTTTCAGAACTGTCCCCCAATTTGGATTTGTCTGATTGTGGAAGACATCTCCAAATAATAAACTTTCAGCTGAGTCCTGAATGAAAAGAAGGATTCAGCTATGAGAAGACCTGGGGAGAGTGATTCCAGACAGAGAGAATAACAAGCACAAGGGCTGTGAGACTGGGACAAGCTCATTATGTTTGAGGAAGAAAAAGTAGACCAGAGTGGCTGCAGCCTAGAGATGGTGGGGGGAATGGTGCAAGATGGAGCAAAATAGGCAGGATTTAAATCATGATGAGCTATATAAGTCGTGGAAGACTTAGGATTTGATTCTAAGTGCAGTGGTAAGCCATTAGGAGTTTTAAGCAATTTGGTGACATGATTTGATTTAAATTTTCTTTTAAAAGCAGTTTTTATTTTCTAATTATTTTTTATTTTGTATGCAATTTAAAGAAACAAATAGTTATTTATAATAGCTGTCATCCCTCTCCCCCATTATCAATTTGCCAGAAGCAACTTACTCTGAACTCCTTTAGCTAAATAACATTGTTATAAAGCTAATATATAATTTTCAGGTTAAATATTCTATGGAAAAGAAAAGTTTAGCTCATTATCACCATTAGCCCCCATGCAAACACTTCCCATTCCACCACTCTGTCAGTATAGTTACGTTGCAATTTTGATTATATCAATATTCAGAGTTTATATTTTTATGAACATGGAAATCCTATTCACAGATGAGCTATGTAGCATACTATGATGACTTTTCTTTATTGTACATCTGTGTTTTTATGGAGCTGATAATTGTCTTGTTTATTTAATTTATTATTTTTCTATATATTTAAAATTACTTTATCTATAACCTATTCCCCAACTAACTCTTCTCCCAATGTGTGAAGATGGACAGTACTGAAAGCATTGGCTCTTCTATCAATTTCATCTTCTGGGAGACATCCTTCTGAATTGCTTCAGTATGGCCTAATTGTTCTTTAGATTTGTGGCACTGCTCCCACCCTGCCATATCTCTAATAATTTTGAATAATTTTAAAGACTCCTAACTTTTGAGAAGACTGGTTATTTTGCTTCCTGATCTCGTGTAAGTTATCTTTTTAATTTTTCTTCTCTATAAGTTGTTAGGTTCTTTGTTTTGCCTTTATGTGTGCAACGTCACATGGCATACATGTGTCTATTTTCTTCCATTGCACTGGGAATTCTGTGGGCCCTTTAAATCTTAGAACTATCTTTTAATCCTGAGATGTTTTCTTGCATTATTTTTTTTCCATGTTATTCTCTTCAGTTCTTCTAACCTGTTTTTCTGGAACTCATTCTTATGTTGGACTTTCTGGACTGATCCTGTAACTTGCTTATATTTTATCTTCTATTTCCCTTCTCTTTGTCTGTTTGTCTGTTTGCTCTATTTCTGGGATATTTCTTCAGTTTTATATTCTCCAACCCTTTTGCAATACTGCAGTGCATTTCTGACACTAACTACCCAGAGTTAGCATAAACTTCACTGGTTAAGTGAGTAGTCCCCAAAAAGATTGCCCACATTTTAGATGCTGGTCACAAATTCAGGGGTCATCAGGACATTCACATTTCTTCCCTGCTGGCTACAAATTCAGGTGTTCCCATGACTCAGGTTTGATTATTCTCTAGAACAAATCATAGAACTCAGGAAAGTGCTATGATTATATTTTCATTACAATGGATGCAAATCAAGACTAGCCAAATGAGGAGACCTGTAGAGTTAATTCTGCGAGGGTACCTAAAGTTGAGCTTCATGTCCTACCTGCACACCCCCCCCCCCCCACAAATGGAGTCAGGATGCACTTTTCTGCCACATCAATGTACTCACCAACCAGGAAGCTCACCTGAACCTTGGTGTCCAGAGATATTTTATGTGTGGGGGGCTTTATTATTAGACATAATTGATTAATTAATATACCATGTAATTGAACTCAATCTCCAACCCCCTTCTTCTCCTCAGAAATCAAATTGAGCTGATACCATCTGGCTCAAAGCCCTAGTTGCATGATTGGTCTTTCCAGCATGGCCAGCCCCCATCCTGAAAGTATCTAGGTGCTCACCATGAGTCACCTCATGAGCATAAATTCAAACATGGTCCCAGAGGCCTAACATGAACCTCAAAGACAGTCCTATCACTCAAGAAATTCTTGGGGTTTAGAAGCTCCCTTCCAGGAACCTGTGATGAAGACTAGACAAATTCTTTATTACACAACTCTTTATAAGAAATTCAAGGAATTTTTAAGACTAAAATTGTCTTCTCTCAGCATCCTATTTTAAAAATATCATCTTGTTCTTGTTTGGTGGATGCAATATCTTCTTTAATCTTTTTAATGTTAATAGTGGTTATTTTTCATCTCTCTGTTTCTTTTTAGTTTTTGGTTTATTTGTTGGTTTATATCTCTATCTTTGATATTGGAAGCATTCCTCAGATAACTCATCATCCTTGGTTATCTTCCCATATTTATTTATTTTTATTTTCTTCATGTTTGTTTATTTATTTTGAGAGAGAGAAAGAGAGAGAGAGAGAGCAAACAAGTGCATGAGTGGGGGAGAGGCACAGAGAGACAGAAAGAGAAAGGGAGAGAGAATCCCAAGCAGACTCCACACTGTCATCACAGAGCCTAACATGGGGCTCCATCTCATGAACCCATGAGACCTGAGCTGAAATTAGAGTTGGATGCTTAACTGAGCCACCCAGGCGCCCCTCTGCTCATATTTCTAAGTAGGTTCCTAAAAAGTTGATTAGAAAATCAGAGTGCTTAGGGAGACTTGTAGACTATGAGTGCAAGTTTTATTTTGTTGTGTAACAAATTACCACAAAGTTTATGCTTTAAAACAACACATATTGATTATTTCATAGTTTTTATGTATCAGGAGTTAAGCCCAGCATAGGATGTTTAGGGTCTCACAGGATGAATAACGGTGTTGTTTAGGATGCATTCCCATCTGTAGATTTAACTGGGGAATAATTTGCTTCCAAGCCCATTCAGGATTTTGGCAGAATTTATTTTTTTGTGGCCATATGACTGAAGGCCCTGGCTTTTTGCTAGCTGTTAGCTAGAGGCCACCCACTGTTCCTTAAAGCTACTGGCAGTTCCTTGCCATGTGGGATTCTTCATCATGGCTTCTTATTTCATCAAGCCCACAAGAAGACACCTTGACTACAGTCTGATAGGGCAGAACCTTATATAATGTAACTTAATAGTGGGAGTAAATACTATTACTTTTTCCATATTCTGTTGGTTAGAAGCAAGTCACAGGTCTCAACAACATTCCAGGGGAGAGAATTACACAAAGGCATGAACACCAGGAGGATCACTTTAGTCTACTATAATGGGATTTACTACAAGATGATCTGGTTGGGTTTTTCATTGGGTAACCACTTCTACAAGCATATTTAGGTCTTTTTATCATTTTTTATATTCCCAAAGAAGAATATTTCAATACCCTGCCTGGAGGTTGTAAGTCTGGTTGCCAGAATTCTGAGCACCAAGTGGGGTAAAGGGCTAAGAGTCTCAACAATCAGTATGTAAACTTATTAATTTTCTTGTTTGTTTTTCATAGAGTACCTCTGCCTCAACTGTGCTCAATGTTTCCCCAGTCCAGAGACCTTTCTTTTTACTCTCTCCAGAGAATAAACCTCACATATTTGATGGGGAGAGGGCAAAGACAATCAGCCAATTGTGTGAAGTTGTAGACAGGATCTTGGGATCTAACCACTAAATAAAATTTTAAGCAATATTATCCTTTTCAGCCTCAATTTCATCCCCCACTTCCAGAAATACTGGTACAACCAATTTCTGAACCTTTGGAAATTTTTTGTTATGAATTATGTTGCTTATCAACTTTTCCCAATATCAGTCTTGGATTCAATTTCCTCAGGTCTGCTAAGTCAGTTACCCTTGTACTTCTATTTTCTAGCTTCAAAAATTGTATTGTGAACATCATCTCTCCTGAAATTACCATCATTTTAGTGAGATTTGCCAAAAGAATGGAGGTAAATGTGTGACTTCAAATTGTTCTGGTCAGTAGGATGTCATAATTTGCATGTTAAGATGATTACACTGACCTTTTTGTGAAGAATAGATTATCAGGGAGCAATAAGAAAAGTTGGGAGAACAATTAGGCAGCCAGTCAATAGATATTTGAGAAAAGAAATAAATAGAGCTTGGTGGTAGATTGAGAGTGAGGGGGAAAGAAAGAGAGAGAGATGTCATTGATGACTCTTAAGTTCATGTAGTGGGATGGATGGTGCATTTCATCTATCTCTTGATTCACGGTTTCTCAGGTTATTTCCAGGACTGCTATCAGCTTCTTGTTTCCCCTCACTACAATTGTTGTTATGACAAAACTAACTTAGAGAAAACCTGACATTGACAGGAACACAGTTACCATGATAAGGAAACCCTAATTTAACCACCACCAACAGAAACAACAGCAACTATAACAGCTTCCATTTATGGATTGATTACCATAAGCCAGGGTCCATGCTAAACACTTTTAATATATTATTTCATTTAATTTACCCAATAGCCTTGTGAGGTAGATACTCATCTGTAGTTCACACCATTGAATACTACAAGTGAATGCTTTCCAAATCAATCAAGTTCTGGGAAGGATAGTTTCACTACAAATTTTGTCAGGGTCTCTAGAAGTGATAGAAAGGCATATTACATTAGCCATTGCCATTCCTACTCATTTTCTGTCCACTCCAAACCTGTGGTAGGAGGCATCTGCTTTTTATCAATACTATCTTACCCTCCCATTAACCACTTCCTCTCATTATTGCCTGAGAATATTATTTCCTTTCAAAATGCTCCCTTGCACTTGCATTCTTTCCCAAGAATACTGACTTTTCTTCCAACTGCAGCTTTATTCTACTCCAGAAATTTTTCATAGGAGAAATGGAAACTTGGAGTGGAGATGAGAACTTTGCCCAATCTGCAAGCTTCTTTGAAGTCTCATAAACAAAAGGCATAAGGATGGAAATGTCTAGAATTGTTCACCTGGACATAGCCTTGATGAGAACAAACAAGAGAAGTGAAGAGAAGTTATTTTAATGCAATTTGAAAATTTTCTAGAGCTTTTTTTGAGGAATGGAAGAGTTGAAGGTACTGGGAGCAGATAGTATACACTAAAGTAACTTACCACTAATCACTTGGGGGTGCTAAGTTTAGGGAGAATCCTAGGAGGATGTCTTAGTCAGCTTGGGTTGCCATAACAAAATGCCATAGACTGGGTGGCTTAAACATTATAAATTTATTTCTCATAGTTCTGGAGGCTGAAAATCTGAGATTAGATTGATTGGGTTCTGGTGAGAGCACTCTTCCTGACTTGCAGATGGCTGTCCTCTTACTGTGTCTTCATATGATGAAGAAAATGAAATAACAAGCTTTCTGGTGTCTCTTCTCTTATGGTCACTAATCCCATCACAGGCCCCTACCTTTGTGACTTCATCTAAACCTAATGATCTCTCAGAGGCTCACTTCCAAATAACATCACATTGGGGGTTAGGGCTTCAACATATGAATTTTGGTGACATACAAATCAGTCCACAGCAGAGAATCAAACTGCACTGCCAGGTCCTCAGTAAACTTTCTCTGCGGTATTAATTAATATGGTGAGAACATAGGGCATTAACAACAGCATCAGTCAGCAAACCTCGATGAGATTTGTATGAATATCCATGTTTTCCTTGGCAGTGTATAGCTTGGCAGCTATGGCAGTGTCTGTAGAGCTGACTCACTCTTTGCCTTTAACTACTTTCTTTCTGCTGAGTTCGGGTTGGATTTTCACTACTATTCTGTAAATCCCTTTCTTCTGTGGTATATTAAACTTCATCATGACACCCTCTGGTATGATGATAAAAGAGGTGACTACATTGACTACATACTGAAATATCATAAACTTCCCTCTCTTGATAAAGGTTCTTTTTTTGTGACAAGTGAAGGTGGGTGAGCATAAGTCAGAGGATAGAGCTCTTAAAAGAGGTTTTACTTCTTTGGAGACAAGAGTGAGGAGGGAAGATTTTGTAATCTTGACGACATCACACATGCTCTCTCTCTCTCCCATGGAAACCAAAACGTGTGAATGAAGAAGTCAGCTAATCCTCACTGCCCCCTACACTCCCACCTCCATCACTAGCCTAAGGGCTAGTGTTTTTCTTCTTCAGTGCCAAGAATGAATGTACTAAAGAATAGAAAGGGATATCACAGTGCCATAAATAACTAAGTAACTTAGTTTATTGGTTATTGTAGTTCTTGTTGCTGCTATAGAATCTTTCATTATTGCTCTAGACACCTTTAGAATAGAGTTCATATAGTCATTGACCATGAACCCAGATATTTGGGATCCGAGTTATCCATGGGTCTCAATGCATGCATGCAACTCTGTGGAGATTTTTTTAAATTAGGATTTTATTGGTTTAGTGCCTTTCTAGGCAGCCAACCACACTTATCCTTTCACCAAACTGCTATTAATCATCTACCATATGCCAGGCACTGTAGTAGTATTGAAGGTATGAAGATACATAAGATACAATTTCTTGCCTTTGTTTCATTTATAGCTCTACACACAGATCTTTCTTCAAGACAAAGGCACACACAAATCATTGAAATACGGAATAATAAGTGTGATGATTAGATGCCTGGACAAAATGCTAACTCAGAAGATGGATAGTTTCTCTTTGCTCCAGGGAAACTGGGGAAGTGTTCATAAAGGAGGTGACATTTGAGTTATGTTTCAAATATGGAGAGGAAGGGAAGAGTCATTGTAGGCATGAGGAACAGCATTTGCACAGATACAGAAATATAAAGGGGCATAGAGTGGTGAGGGTCTTGCAGGAAGTTCAGTTTGATTGAAGTAATGTCAGATGATCTTGCTAGAAAAAGGAAATTAGAGTGAATTAGGAAGGACCTCCCTATGGCATGCTAAAGCATTTGGATTTAGCATTGAATATTTTGGGGGCAGGGGCATGATATATTACTGGCAATTTACAAAGTTCACTACAACAGCTACATGGAGGGCAATTTGGAAGGAGGCAAGAATGGGTACTGGGAGATCAATTAGAAGACCGTTGCAAAAATCCAAGTGAGAGGTGATAAAGGTCAGAACAAATTCAGTGACAATGGAAATAATGAGGAGGGAATATGATTAAGAGGCAGTTCCAAATAATGTTATAACAGTATTTCGTGGACAATTGAATGTGGGGACTAGGGAGAAGGAAAACTTTCTTGTGACTCCCAGATTTCTAGTTTAGATGACTTTAGAGATTAGTTGAAGAGATTCAGTAGATAGTTGAATAAATGGGTCTAGAGTAGGGGAGAGATGTGTAAGCTGGAGATAAAAAATGTATGTATCATCAATGTGATAGTTGAAGCCAAGGGAGTGGAGAAGATTTCCCTAGAAGAGTTTGTGAAATATGAAAAGGGCATTATGAATGGGACCTCTAGAAACAGCAGCCTTTAAGGGATAGACACAGGAAGAAACATTGTTGAAAGAGCAGAATGAATAATCAGAAAGATAGGAGGAAAACCTGGAGAGATGGAAGGTCTGGTCCACAGTGTCAAATACTGCACAGAAGTAAAAAAAAAAAAAGATAACAGGAGCAAGGCCCACTTGTTTCTGTATTTGAGGTATTGGTGACCTTAATGAGAACATATTCAGTAGAATGGTGCCAGAAGAAACCCAAGCCAAGTGGGCTGAGACACAAATTGCAGGGAAGGAAGTAAAGACTAATAGTACAGATTGTCCCCCCTTTTTACTTTGAAATACAAACTCATAAACATTCTAATAACAATGAATCTTGCCTGAGGGTCTGTTGTACACCGAGCCAGAATGGCTAGGAACAGATGCCTTTTGATTTGTATCTAATATTTAGTATTTCTTTTTGTATATTTACTGTTTTATACTATATATATATATACATATATATATATATATATATATGAAGGTATCTTTTGTTTCTGATAAGATAAGCAATCAATTATAGTTTTAGATATCCCTTCCGGAGAGTAGGGCCCACAGACCTACTGACACTTTTGGTTCTAGAAAAGCTCCTATCTGCCTCAAAGCAGCCCAATCCTTAGCCCAGGGGGAATGTTATTGTGCAGTGCATGAAGCTCTCCTGGAAACATCTGAATTTACACATGCTGGAAACACTCCTCTTTCTGTGTACCTTTACTGAGCATAAAGACATCTCTGAAAATCAAGCCTGGGGAGTGCTCCTGAGTCTATCAGAGATCCTCAGGCAGTTATGAAGACTAAATTCTGAAATCCATGGAGGCACCATCTCAGGCAGTGGTACTCAATCCTTTTTTCACTGTAGCACACCCAGTGGGTGAGTTCTGACTTTCATTATTAGTAACAGTTATTCATTGATAGCCAAGGAGTAAAATAATGATGGACCACTTTTGTTAAATAACCACTGTTCTTAACATTTTACATCAGTTAAGTAAATTGTCATGTACCCAAGATACAGGTGTGGAAACTAAGTCAGAGAAGTTGAGTAACTTGCCCTGACAGATGACTGTCTTAAGAAGTGTGGTAGTGAAAGAAGGGAGAAAGTGAAAGGAACAGGCATGGATAATGCAGGTTTAATTTGCCATTCAACTGAATTCTTATCTGAACCCAGTCCTGAAGAAGATATAGGCTGTGTTCCTCACTTAGTATTGGGGAAACACCGAAGAGGGTAAGAGATGAAAATGGTAGGTTCCCTAACTCTTGAGTTGCTTATGGGCTGTTTGATGAGGAAAGAAATAAACACATAGAAAAGTAAATAATAGGTGGCGCCTTTAAAACTGAGTTGTAAGGCAGTTGCTTGGAACTTGGAGTGCATTTTATATCAGAAACTTGCTAAAGATGGGTGTTTTATAGATGCATCCATAAATCCAATTTGTTCCATAGCATAGCTGAAACTCTGTATATTTGTTATGAAAATTTATATGACAAATAGTGTACTAATAATTAAATAAAATAAGCTATAAAATTGAATGAGTTTTAGTGCTGGTACTTTAAGAGAAGCTAGTTTAATTAGGAGTGGGATAAAGTAAGATGAAGGCTTTAGTAGAGATTCTGAATAAGACTTTTGGTACTTTCAAGGACTTTAGAGGATGTTGCACAGGTTTTTTTTTTTTTTATCATGTCTAGTTTCACTTTAAAGCATATGGCTCTTCGTTCTTTGATTTGGTTGCATCAGCACTGCTCTTAACATTCATCAACCATAATTAGAGCTTTTGGTTGAAACACAGATGGAACAAAGAAGAAAATGTTCAGGCCACCTTAGATTCTTGGCTACCTAGGAGTGGTAAACTTTTCACCTTTTAAACATTTGGCCCCTAGTTTCCAGCCAGCCTATTTTCTCAATCCAAGGACTTAGTTGCATATCTGCCCCAGTTTCTGCCTTCAGTTTTTCCCCCCTCCCATTTTTTTTCCCACTGCCTTATTCTTTCATTTCTCCATTCATCTCTTTTCATCACTTCTTGGGTGACTTCTACCCATTTTGATACCTAGCCTCTGATATCTTTTGTGAAATTTCCAAGAGCTGCCCAACATGACAAGATCTTTGCTGCTCCCACTTTTCTTGAAGTAGCAACAATTGTACTTGTAACTTCCCACCTGTACCCATTTTGACCCTAATTTAAGCAAGAGAAGATGAGGGAGTCTTTCTGGGTCACTGAAAAAGAGCTAAATGAGCTAGAAGAGAAAGAGTAACTGAAGTTGAGGTTATGAGAATGTTTATTTTAAAAATCCCAGAAGAAGAAATATGAGAGGTAGAAGAGAGACAAAAAGGAGGGAGCACAGTACTTCTAAGTGGAAAGGAAAAAGATGTATGATAAGTATCAGAGAATATGGCGTACTAAGGCAGGGAAGCTTTATTATTCTACAGAGAGGTCTTGATGTGCATGATAAAACTGTTCTAAAGGCTGAAGAGAGAGTATCCACGACCCAAATGAGGAAGTAAAGTGCTGACAGAATTTGTGGAGATTCCATTGAGGTCAAATGATCACAGATGGTTTCACAGAACAATGAGGGTATAATCTTGGTCTTAAAGGATGATTAGGACTCAAATAAATAGAGAAGGGGCCTAAACAAAAGCAGTATTGTGAATATAGGCAGCAGATTCAGATTTAAGAGAAGGTACTTCCAACTGAAATGGAGTCTCTTTGGGGAAGTAACTGATGGTAAAGTTATAAAGGTAGAATGGGGCTCAATTGTGACCTTAAGTGCCAGATCAAGGAGTTTATATTTTATCTGATATGGAACAAGGAATTCGTGATCTTTTCTTGAGCAATAATAGTGGTATGATCAAAGTGGAGGCTTATGAAACTTGGATCAGCTGTTGTTATGAGGATAAATTAGAAAGGGTAGAGGATTGATGCCATGAGATCAGATAAGAGGTTGAGGCCCTGGCCCGGGTTGATATTATAACAAGTGAGAAAGGAAGAAATGCAAGAGATGTTACCAAGTAAAAATTAATAACTTTGCAACTAATTGGATGGGAAGGAGGGCAAAAAAATGGGAGTAGTTAACAGTGACCATGAGGTTTGAGTCAGAGAAAATGATAAGTTGTAAGAAAGGAATTTATCATAGGAAAACAGTTGCACACATACAGAAGTCATTAACGGTGGCACTGTTTGAAATAGCAAAAACTTGGAAACAACCTAAAAGTCTGTATTGGTTAGGCTAAACAATGATAGATGTCATAAACAATCCTAAAATCTTAGTGACCTAACACCATAAGGATACATTGCTTGTTCACATGGCATTATAATGTGGTCACTGAGGAGAGGGATTATCCTTGCAGTCATTTAGAGATCCAATTTCTCCCATCATGTAGTACTACCATCTTCCACATATTGTCCCCATGGTCACAGTAGAAAGGAGAGAGAGCAGAGGAATTTGTTATAGGTTTTAGTGCCAGGCCTAGAAATAGGATGTGTTCTTTCCATCCATATTCCATTGGCCAGGACTAGTCATGTTGCCCACCTGTGACTTTGTGTGCCCAGGAGATAATAGAGTAGTTTGCTGCACACCAGTGTCTCTAACACAAGGTCCACTATTAACAGGAAATGGGTAAGTAAACTATGGATGTCTTTTCTATGGAATACTATTCAGCACTTAAAAAAAAGAATGAGATGTATCTATGTGGACTGACATGGAAAGATTTACTGAATATTTTGTTATTGAAAAGAATAATTTGAGAATGATACATTATGATTTAACACTGAGATTTTTTAAAAAGAACGAAACTATGCCCTATGTTTTCTTTAAGTCCATATTTTGTATATGTATGCAAATGTGTAGAAAAGGATATAGAATGATACCAAAACCCAAACTATCAACAACAGTTATTCCTGAGGAGGAGAGGAGTAGACCTTGATTGTTGATGGTATACAAAATGGACTTTATTTTTAACTTTAAAAATGTTTACAAGGAAAATTAATTCATGTATTATGTGTATGATTACAATGTATATAAAAAAGACATATGGAAAGAGCCTAAGTGTCCATCAACTGACAAATGGATAAAGAAGATGTGGTTTATATATACAATGGAATACTACTTGGCAATGAGAAAGAATGAAATCAGGCCATTTTCAGCAACATGGATGGAATTAGAGGGTGTTATGCTAAGTGAAATAAGCCAGGCAGAGAAATACAGCTACCATATGTTTTCACTCATATGTGGATCTTGAGAAACTTAACAGAAGACCATGGGGGAGGTGAAGGGGAAAAAAGTTACAGAGAGGGAGGGAGGCAAACCATAAGAGACTCTTAAGGACTGAGAACAAACTAAGGGCAGATCGAGGGTGGGGGAGAAGGAAAAGTGTGTGATGGATAAGAAGGAGGTCACTTGTTGGAATGAACACTGAGTGTTGTATGGAAACAAATTTGACAATAAATTATATTAAAAAAGGCATATTTGGAGTAGGTTTGTTTATTTGTATATTTGTGTCTAAAAAAGAATTTCAGGTTTGAGTTTAGTTTTTAACTTGTTGAGCTTAAAGAGCTAATGGAATATCCAGGTTGGTAGTAGTGGTTGGGGTCTGGCAGGCAGCTAAGATACAGGTTTGGAGTACTGGGAAGAATCAGGGATTAGAGATGTTGACTTGTATGAACTTCCTTTGAATAAAGATGAATACTGAAGTCATAACAGTCTAAAGAACCTTGAAGCACGAGGCCATGACAAGAGGAGACATCTGTGGCAGAATGTAAATCAATGCACTGCTTCCTTCATCAAGAAAGCTTTGTTACCAAAAAATGCCAGTGAACTAATCTATGTGCTTAGTGATGTGAGTGATTTGTATTCTGGATAAGCTTCTTATCTTATTGTGGACCAGTAACTAGTGCTGATGGGTACTGGTACAAAGACTATAGTTTGATCTGTGAAAGAGATTATGATCTATGTGATCTATGAAAGAGAATCTAGAGAGATAAGGGATTTCAGTTGTGAGTCATTGGATGTGATCACATTTGGAGAAGATAGGAAGAAAAGAGAACGAAGTAATAAGACACTACACCAAGGCATAGTGTCCCTGGAGTCAAATGTCAGAAACTTTCAAGAATGGAAGGAGAGTAGGGACACCTGGGTGGCTCAGTTGGTTAAGCATCCAAATCTTGGTTTTGGCTCAGGTTATGATCTCATGGTTCATGAGTTCGAGCCCAGTGTGAGACTCTGCACTGCCTGTGTGGAGCCTGCTTTGGATTCTTTCTCTCCCTCTCTCTGCCCCTCCCCCACTCATGGGTACACACACTCTCTCTCAAAATAAATAAACTTAAAAAAGAAAAGAATGGAAGGAGAGTGGTCAACAGTGTCAAACACCACAATGAAGTAAAGAATGAAAGAGGAAAAGCCATTGGAATTGACCCTGTGTATGTGTGTGCATGTGCAGATGCATGGGTGCACATGTATGCTTGCTTATGTTTGGGAAGATGTACAATGTTATTGGTACTTATTATGTGTCAATAACTGTGCCATCTGCTCTACCAATATTATTTCATTTCATGGGTTTACTGATGAAAGTAGAGGAGTATAGAAGAGTGGTGGGGATAGAAGCCAGAGTGCTGGAGGTTAAGGAAAGGGAAAGTAGATGGATATAGGCAGTTGTTGCAGAGAAGATAAGTGATGCAAAGAAGGAAATAGAATGTTGGGTATAAATGTAGGGAGAATGGATTTCTAGGGAGCTCACTTAGAGTAACGTTGGTTTCAGTAAGGTGGCAGGTAAGACTGAGTAGAGGGGGCTTGTATGAGCAGAGGAGGTGTATAACAGATACTATGGTGAATGTGACAGGGAGCCAAAAGCTATGTATAAAATGACTTCAGCATCAGTTTATAACCTCTTTTATCAAGGCTTAGAATAACAGAAATCACAAATGCAGAAGACAGGGGTTACTTGTGCATTGGCAGAAGTTTAAGGTGGTTGAAAAACTGGTGCTAACAAACCCCCTAACCACTTTCTTAATGTTGAATTTACAATAGCTTAATTTTGTTTCAGGATCCTATTTCAAATAGAAAATTGTGACAGCAAAAATCCCTCCTCTAGATTGGGATGTCATTGGTGCATTGGTAGAAAAAGCTTTGGAGGCTTCCAGGTTGCCCCTCCCCCAAATAAATCTGAAAATAAAACAAAATAATGTAAATCAGGTCCATGGAGACATTGTCTCTGCCACTCCATAAGTGGCTTTAATACAGAAAGGATGGATGGAGCCCATCCAAAGAGACAGAGACAAAGAGACAGAGACAGAGACAAAGAGACAGAGAATTGGGTAGGACTCAATGTGGGGTGGAAGTATCACATCGCACAGCCTAGGGATAGGGACAATTGGAAAGATTATACTCAGGAATGGAAGACCAAGCCTGGGTGATTAATAGCAATACAAAGATGACAGCTGCTGAGCTCAGGGATCATAAAATTCCCAATAGTGTTTGTAGTGTGACTCTCAAATAATTTCTGTGCAGATTTTGTCCAGCTAGTAAGCATTGGAAATTTCAGACCTTCACAGGTTCTTATCCCCATCTAAGTCCTTGAGTAGTTTGAAATTCTACTGTGCTTTCTTTTTCCCTCTCTCTGTTTTTCCATTATCCCTTCTGTGCCATTTTTTTAAAATAGTTTTGTTGTGTACATTTAAGTTTGTAAGGTACCCAGAGAAAGAGCAGTTCTGGACAAAGTTGTGAGTTAAGACAATTAATTGGCTATTTCAAGATTGGACTGGGGAGTCAGTCCTGCCACTAATTGGCTGTGTAACCTTGGATGAGTGCCTTCCCTTCCAGGACTTCAGGTTCTACATTTTAAAAATGAAAAGGTTGAATGAGATCAGTTAGGTTTGTGCATTGGAAGCAAAATATGGATTCCTATGTCCCCCTGTATTGAGACCCAGCCTCAAAAGATATAGAGTAGAGCCAGGTATGTGAAGTTTTAAACAGTGACCTAGCTGATTCTAACACATACCTCCAATAGAGAAACATGGGCAATAGATGATTGTTAAGGACTTTCCAGTTGTAACAATACATGACAAGATGAGAGATAGAGGGAGGGAAGGAGGGAGAGAGTGTTAGAGACAGAGAGAGAGAGAGAGAGAGAGAGAGGATATCTTCACTCTGCAAAAGAAGCTATCTATTGTTTACAAAATTCAAACTCAGGGGCCTGGGACATTAATGTAAAATTTCTACATTTTCAGTGTGCAGATGTGTTTTGAAAGATTTAGCAGCTAATGCATATAGACATTCAAATGCCTTTACCAAAGAAATAGCAAAATATGAAACAAAACAGGGCAGAATAAAAGCAGGGCCTTCTTGGGGGCTGAATATACAGATGTGTCAGTCATAGGCCTAGCCCTCCTCAAGGAGCTTGACGTTTATGCATCTTCTCCTAACTTGCTTGGAAAGGACTCCCAGAACCACTGACATTCAATTATTAAGACTTATTATGCTTTAAAGTGTTATTCTGCCAGGGATATTTGCATTTTGAGAAGCCTATGCCAAAGGACTGTATTTCAAACTAATGTTTATGGGAAAATTTAAGGAATGATTGCCTATCACGAGATTGAAATCTTGTTTTTGGATGCCTGTGATGGTGTGGGGGGAACTAAATGAGAGTCTACCATGGAAATGGATGCCTGCTATGTGCATTAAGCATAGAGAAGAGGGCCTTAACAAACAGTGGGGAGAGGGGCTTCACATAAGCCCTGTGTGGTGCATTGCTACTTCTGATGGTAGCTACTAGAGATAGGAGTTTAAGAATGTCAATATGGATGTTCCAGGGTGCAGAATTTCTTAGCATAGACTTTGGTTAGTGGGAGAACTGAGAAGGTCCCTGTATCCAAGTTCCATCCTTTTTTGGAATGAATTCTTGGTGAGGCAATATTCTGTAGTCATTTGTCCATCCCAGCCAAGTGGACTCACTGTTAAAACAGACCTATAGGCTCCATGTCTCCTATTAGTTCCCAAATACCCAAGATGTGAGCTTGGGCATGAACTAGTGCCAACAGTGTGGTTTGGACATGATTAAAACAACTGAAAACACCCCCCAGGGTTGGCTGTTTGCCATTGTGGCTCTGATGAACAGTGAAGAGGAGATTCTTCCCTAGGGCCTTCTCATGTTGCATACAGTAGCTATATAATCTCTGGATGAAGAACTGTCTTACAACTTTTTATAATTGGAGGGGCAAGTTTCTTGTTCCAAAAAAGCAACCCTACTTTGTGCTTTTCCATAGGCAGAGCTGCAGTCTCTCAGCTACCATAATCCCCTATTTAAAATGCAGTTGCTCTGGAATTGTTCATACCTTATTATCATCTAAAATCTCTTGAGCTGCTTTTAGATGGTCTTTGAGAGTGAAGCTCTAGTTTAGGATTTTTGTGCAGTGATCCTTAGTATTGTCCCATAGACCAGCAGCATCAGCATCACACAGGAAGTCGTAAGAAATATAAATTCTCAGGATATACCCAGACCTAAAACTCTAGGGGTGAAGCCTAGTAACCTGTTTTAACAAGTGCTCCAGGTTGTACTGATGCCTGCTATGGCCTGAGAACCCCTGATATAATGGAAGAAATTTGTGCTTTGGGGCCTAAGAGACCTGGGATTGAATCTGATCTCTATACTACCTAGGTAACCTTGGATAATGACAACAGCTAATATTTATTGAGCAATGATGTACTATTTACCAGATAATGTGCTAAGCATTTTCAAGAGACGTGTGTGTGTATGTGTGTGTGTGTGTGTGTGTGTGTGTGTGTTTATAATCCCTATGGAGTTATATATATTATTTTTACCCTCACTTTAGAGACAAGGAAGCTGAGGCTCTGAAAGGTTAAGTGAGTTGTCAGAGATCTCACAGTGATGGAACTCAGCTCAAGTAGTCTGGCTCCAGAGTCTGAGCTTTTAAACTTGTACTTAACTTGAGTCTCAGTTTTCTCATTTGCAAAATGGGGCTAGTATTATCTTAATTTGGAAAATTTAGAGAAATAGAGGTCATATATCTTGGACCAATTCTTAATAGGTAGTCCAGCTCAGCCCTGCTGAACTGATGCTTTTAGAAAGAACTTTCTGTAGAATCTGTAGTATAGATGGTGCTTTCTGTAGAATCTGTAGTATAGATGGTGCTTTCCGTAAAGATGCCACCAATAGTGTAACTAGGGCAGTAGGAGAGAGCTGCAGCTATAGGAAGAGCCCCTGAGGTTGCACAGAGCCTATCTCATGCTTAACAAATTGCAGCTTTAATTGAGGCTAAGCCTCTTCCCACTTGCCATCCCTACCTTTCACCTAGGCCTAATGGAGCTAAAGGAATCAGCCCTCTCCATGGAAACTCCTCCCCCCGCCCCCGCAGTGATTCAGGTAGGCCCCAAGGGATCACCTTCCTGGGAAGCTGGCGCTGTGCTGCACTCCTCCCATAAGTGAGCTCCAGTGGGAACAAGATTGATGAAGAAGCCTCTCCCCCAAGCCTACCCTGAAAGCAGTTTAGAGATCCACACCCTGTTAATGGAAAAGAAAGGTGATGTGGGCCTCAGAAAAAAAAACACCTCTCCTTTTTTTCATCTTCCTTATAACTTCTATTTGGCCTGATGGGAAGATACAAGATAGATTCCTTCCAATGCTTTCTTTTGAAAGGTTACCATGGAGACCAGGCCCAGCCTCTGCCTATGGCCTGTTGGCAGTCAACAAATGGCTCTTAGTCTGCTTTCCTCATTATTGTGGCCTTCCTTCCCAGTGGCTCTCCTTATCTTAATATTGCACACAGTAGGTGCACAGCCCATTCCTTCATTTGATCATTATTAGTTGAGCATCTACAATGTGCCAGGTGTTTCCTACGTTCTGGAAAATCAGAGGTGAATGAAACAAATAAATGCTTGTTGAACAAAATTAAATCGAATCTGAATTTCTCAGCCCTGAGCAAAAAACAACTAACTTGGTACTGAAAAGGATCCCAACTGATTTTCACAATAATTTATTTCATGAATATTTATTAAGCACTTCCTCTGTGTGAGGCACTATTCTAGCTGCTGAGGACACAGCGCTGTATAAGGCCTTTGCGTTATTAGTACTGACTTTCTTAAAGAGGAAGACACAGAATAAGTAAATATATAAATAAGATAATGATATTAGATGGTGATAAGTGCTATGAAAGTAATGATTTAGGAAGTGACCAATGTTGGACTGGTGAGTTACTTTATAGGAATTTTTTTAACTTGTTTTAATGTTTATTTATTTTTGAGAGAGAGACAGAGCACGAGATGGAAAGGGCAGAGGGAGAGGGAGATACAGAATCCGAAGCAGGCTCCAGGCTCCGAGCTGCCAGCACAGAGCCCGATGCAGGGCTCAAACTCACGAACTGTGAGATCATGACCTGAGCCAAAGCCAGACGCTTAACCGACTGAGCCACTCAGGTGCCAGAATGGAGGGTTGTTGAATAGAATGGTCAGGGAATGATATTTGACTTGAGACCAGAAAGATGAGAAGGCACTGGTCCTGAAAAGATCTATGGGAAGAACATTCCAGGCATGGGGAAGAGTATTTGCAGTCTCTAAGCTGGGAATAGTTTGGCTTGTTCAAGAAACTGAAAGAAAATCAGAGCAAGGTAGAGAATTAGTTAAGAGTGGTAGATATGGATTGAGTCATCCAGGGCCTAGTAGGTAGAAAGTGTGGATTTTTGTTCTCATGTGAAGTCTTTACAGAGTTGTAAGCAGTGCACATACATGATATAATTTATGTTTTCATGAGAACACTCTGGTAAGCTGTGTACAAAATGGACTGTGCAAGGGAAAAAGTAGATTCTGGGAGATCAGTGGAATAGAGCTGGCAATGTTCCATTTAATTTTTTAAAGTTGTGACCAGACAAGTATGCAGTATAAGCAACAAATTAAAAAGACTCAATTTGCATGCCCTGAGTTTAAATTAGTGGCTCGCAAAAGTGTCATGCTATATTCATTATGCTGCCTCTTATCTTAGTTAACTGGGACCCTCCCAGGTTAGAGCTGAGAACAAAAAGATCTCTCTGATTTACAACCCCTTTTCTATATGTGTGTGTGTGTGTGTGTGTGTGATGTCAGTATCTTCTCATCTAGTTCCTTAAAATTAATTCTGGCTCTACCTAATATGTAAATATATATTCCAAGGAGCAAAAACAGTAAAATTGAAAAATTTAAAGTAATAACAAGAGTATGTTTATGTTTTCAGGAACAAAACCCCAAAACCCTGTTTATGAAATCTTGGATTTACTAACCAGATAATTAGGAGATAATTATTCACATTGCATGTTCCTTTTTTCCCTTTCCCCAAACATTCTCTAACCTGTTGTTTTAAATAGCAATTTCTCTAGTGCAGTTAAGTTTTTGTTTACAGATAATGAACCAATCCTTACTAATCATTAATTGTGTGGCAGTGGGGCTAGAGGGCAGAGAAATTCAATTCAATTAAACAAACATTTATTGAGGTCTACTTTGTACAAATAAGGAAGAAGGTAGGTCCTCGGGAAAATACAAAGATAAGTAAGGTTAATTCCCTGCCCCTGGAAGCATGAAACATTGTGAGGGAAGACATCCAGTACACAGCTAGTTATAACATGCGACAGCCTAGAATAGAGGTCTGTAAAAAGTGTTCTGAAACATGGAAAGAGCAATTTCTTCTGACTGGGAGAGGTGGGAAAGGCTTCAGAGAAATGAATTTTCTTTCATTTATTCATTCAACAGCCTTCACTGAGCTTTCACTGTGTGGCAGAAACTGTGATAGATGCTGGGACTACCATGATGAGCAAGACTATAAATAAGCCATTGCAATTGAGTGTGATCAGGGCTATGAGAAGAGCAGTACAGAGGAATGGCATCAACTCTAGCCTTGGGTAACGTTGGATGTGCTTCTTGGAGGTGTCATGTAAGCTGAGAGAGAAGAGTACAGATTAGCTGAGTCAGAGCTGGGGTAGGAATGGGTGACTGTGTTCTAGGCAGAGGAAGCAGCATGTGGTAAGGCTTTGAAGTACGCATAAGGAAGGAAGGAGTGAGACAGAGAGAATAGGCTGGATGAAAATAACAATTTCCTGATATTTTATTGGGTAAGCCATCATTTGAATCTGCAACAAGAGATTTTGTATAGCTGCTCCTTAGCAATCAGGTTCTTTTCCACTTAGCAACCCTTAGTGAATCATCTTTGGTTAAGACAAAAAAATATCCAATAGCAAACAACGAAGTAACTCTACCACCATTCTTGTATTTCCAACTAGTCTTGGGTAGGTTGGGAAAGAGGTGTAAGATGACCATTCTTAGGTGCTTGTTTCTCCCATGGCAGCATTTTATCTAGTCATTTAGCTTCAGATAATGTCAACAGGATGCTACAGGACAACTACACAAACATACATTTTTTTTTTCAGTGATTTTAACCCCAAACTAATTCTTGTGTATCTTCTAGAGGTGATTGCTTTCATTTGGTAGGGGCAAAGTTAACCCTTTAATGAGGCTTTCAGAGTTAATGGAGGTCTTATCACATATGATATGTTGTTCCAGAGATAACAAGGACAACCATTACTTTTACAAATTTCAAAAGCACTGTCTTATAATCATTTGTTACATTCTAAGATTTCAAATAATTTCCACAAGTACGTTTCACTGTGTCAATTGGAAACAACAGAACTTTTTAAGAATTTTTTTTGTGAAATATAACACACATACAGAAAAATGCATGAAACATAAATGTGCAACTTAAATTATTTTAAAGTAAACAACTGGGTAACCCCACCCAGTAAAGCCATTGGAAATATGAATTTGGAATGACCCTTTTTATTATGTGTAAGAGGAAACTCAGCCCTGCAAGATGCATATAAACTCTTTAACATAATATGCAGATATTTATCTGTTTGAAAAAAAATAAAAATGCTTAAAATTGGCTTTGTCCTAAAATGTGAGGTCACACTTTACATGCAACAGAACTGACTTTGTGCAGAAGTATATCAAGGGGTTTTTCCAGCAAGGCAGATTGTTTGCAAGATACAGAGTATTCTGATTTCCAATATTACCCGTGATCTCAGGATGCTCTCTGGAAGGAAAAGGTGGAGGGAATAAGCAAACTGTCCCATCCACCATGTTCTCCCAGCATATAGGCAACCTTCAGCCACCATTTCTGGGAGGTTGCCATTCCCCCTTTCTACCTTAAGGCAGTTCCTTGGAGAAAAAGATCAATTTGCTATTTATCTGAAGAATAGTGGGATTTTCCACTGTTTTTTTTTTTTTTTGAACACCTGCTATGTGTCTAACCCTATTCCAGGCAGTGCTATGGGAAATTGCTCTTTACCCTCAATGAGTGCACAGAAAAGGCCACAATATATATAATCAGACTCCCAGAGCAAGATAGATGCCATAAACAGGGCAGTTGGGGTCCTAAGAAGCAGGGCATTATTAAGGCTTGATGTGATCTGGAGTACCTAGTGTTAGTAGAGACAGAGGTAAAAATAAATTCTGCTAGTTTCACCATATCTCTGAAGAGAATTTTATTTTTTAGCTCACTCTCAACTTTCTATAAGAGTATTCATGTATATGTATGTGCACATGTGCACACATACATATCTTGAATCATATAAAACATTTGTGAACACTCACAGTATGCCAGGCACTAGGCATGGAAGGCACAATGATGACTAAGGCTGTGTCCATTTGGTTCTCCACATCAGGCACCTCTTAAAATAGCTGTACCCTGAGTACTTTTTAGCTTGAATTTTCACCACATGCTTCTCTTTTTACTGGTCCCAGCCTCTTCAGGCCTCCTTTTTCTGGTTTTTCTTTTCTTCATCTTTTCTTCACTTCTTTTTACCATTTTTCCCACCTCTTGCTTGTCCTTTTTACTTTGACCCTGTTGAAAAATGAATGCAAATATCTACAGCTCATCCCTGTAGATGTCTCTGAGCTGCCCCTTGCCTGCTACAGTTGCCCCAACTGTGTTCTACCTTGGAGTCAGTCCCCTTCATGGCCGTGGTCCTGCAGCAGGCAGAAAGTCAGCACTGCTAATTTCTTCTCCATTTAATCATTGTCACTATCAAACATTCCCAGGGTGTCTATAAGTCCCTCTCCAATCCCTTTTTCTTCTTCCCCTCTTCCTCTCTACCATGTTTGTTAGTTCTTTATCTCCCCCCCCATCACTTTAGCATCTATAAATCTTTTATTTTTCACTGGCAATGAGCTTTCAGGCCATTATATTCTTTTCTCTGGGGTTTTATCTAGTTCTTTGATTTCTAGTCTATTCTCAGCCAGATATCAAATGTGATCTATGTCTGGACAGCTAAAATATATATAGTGTCTATTTTCACAGCATGGATTTCATCAGGTTACATGTTTGCATGTACCTCAGAGTTGCCTTCAGAGAATCAAGCCTACTCTTTTTTTTTTTTAATTTTTTTTCAACGTTTATTTATTTTTGGGACAGAGAGAGACAGAGCATGAACGGGGGAGGGGCAGAGAGAGAGGGAGACACAGAATCGGAAACAGGCTCCAGGCTCTGAGCCATCAGCCCAGAGCCCGACGCGGGGCTCGAACTCCGGGACTGCGAGATCGTGACCTGGCTGAAGTCGGACGCTTAACCGACTGCGCCACCCAGGCGCCCCATGCCTACTCTTAATTATACACACTACTTGAAGTTATCATTGATCCTGATAAGCTCTGAATTCTCTCCTTTTGGTTTAGAGATGTATTTAAGAATTTGTTTTGTAGTTACCTCTGTTCCTAATTCTATTTTTCTTGGACTGATACTAGAATGAGTTTGCATTTCCTGAGCACACACGAATTGTTGGCAAAGGGAGAGGGGAGCCTGGTGGTTGGGAGTGGAGGTGCCTGGATTCAGCCTCTGCAATTGGGAGGAGGGGCAAACTAGGGCTAAATGACCACAGATAATTCACAAAATAAATGATCCACAGGCTGATAATAAAGTGGCGAATGTGCTTTAAACACTGCAGCAGGCTTCAAGCCATGATGGAGTGTTTTTTTGGAGCTGTTCTTGTCGCAGCTGTGAGGCTGCTTTTCATAACAGAGAAGAGCAGTACTGCAGACACTAACTGAGCTGCAGAGGCCAGCCTTTGAGGGGCCCCCAGTGGGTCTAATGCATAGTGTTTAAAGGGTAGGGCAAGCCTCAGGCTATCAGAAAAAGTGGATTGAAAATCAGAAACCAAAAGGGTAAAGGGGTCCTCAAAGCCAGGGTTTCTGGAAAATTAACTTATTAACTGTAGATTCAATTTGGGGACTGGAAGGTCCAGAGATCTGGGTTCAGCCTCATCTACATGGACTAAGATTTGAAGTAAGACCTTTAGAATGAGGCTATAGAATAGAATTTAAGAAGGAAATGGAGACAGACAGACAGACAGGCACCCTGTTGTAATGCTTGTACTAACACAGAGAAGTAAGAAGGAGTGGGAAAAGGGGAATACAATTATAAAGAAGTACTGCAAGTCAGAGGTTATACAAAAGCTTTGTGTTTAGCCCTAGCATTGCCAATGGGTTGCTAGTGAGGTTAAGTCCCACCAAGTGGTGGGCTAAAGCTGCAGATACTCATGTTTAATCAACTTTAAGATGCACACTATTCTTTTATTTGTAAACAAGATGGATCTTACAATCAATGGCATCTTACAATGGCCCTCAGCCATTTTTCATTTTGATGTTTTTGAAATTTAGATGTTACTTCCATTTGATGCCATTTTAGACTTGAAATGCACTACATGCCTTGCCTAAGTCAAGATGGCTCATGATGAGGACAGGGCTGAGCTGCAGTGACTCTAGCTGTGAGGGGTTGAACTAATGAGGATTGCTATCCCTTTAGATTTTTGACACCTACATCTCACTGTTGGCTGGAATAGGGGTTATTGTCAAACCACACATCTATATAATTCTTACACTGGCTGGTGTGAAGACAAAGATGCCCATACTGCACTGTACAGTTGGTTCTTGGAACTCAAAGGCAGTCCCTTACATTCATTCCTGGTGAATTTCATTTTGTTTCATTTGACTCATCGTTCTGTTCATTCACTCAGAAAAAAATTTAGTGTACAGGTCTTGTGCTGGATGCTATCATACAGACAGTGCCTGACCTTCATATATTGTGAAATGAATAGAGAATAAAACAACTGAAAGATAAATGCTAAGTTAGAAGTGTGTTTATGGTTATGTAGAAACACATAAAAAGGGTACCCAGTCTGAGCTTGGGTTTGGGAGGGATGATCCTAGAGTCATAGATTCACTTAGTCTCTTATTAGTTCTGTGGTACCACTGTGCCTTATTCTATCAATAAAATGGAAATAATAATATTATCCACCAATTGAATTGTAGGGAAAAATGTTAATGCATATGGAGCTTTTAGCATACTTTCTTGGGCATGATAGGGGTTATGTTAGTGTTAAATAAATCAAGGAAAGATCATCAGCAGCATAAGCTTGAACATTAGAGCAACTTCTTATAAGATGAGAAGTTGTTTTAAAGGGGCAAGATAAAATCTTCCAGGCAGTAGGAATAGGAAGAACATGGTACATTTTGAAGAATACAACATTCATAAGGAGAGTATAGACAGCGTATTACCAATGATAGGGGAGGTTGTGACAGGGAGGGTGTCAAAACATGGGACTAAGCCTTGTTTGCCATGGTAATGGGATTGGAATGGATCTTAAAAGAGAGGAAAAGTCTTTGAGGAATTTTAAGTCATAATAATCTACATTTCAACTTATGAGGTAGTTGTATCCCACTTTACAGATGATGAAGGTAATGCAATGAAAAATTAAATTACTTTGCCCATAGCCATGTAGCTAGTAGTGCTTGGATTTAAATCTAGGCTCCAGAGTGTGCATGCTTAACCACTACGTCATACCACCTCTATGAGAATACAGGCAAAAAGTCAGGTTTCAGGTGAAAATGGTAAGCTTAATTTTTGACATGTTAAGTTTGTGATATTTGTGAGGTATTCAATGCTCATGTCCTGTAGGTAATTGGATATATGGATGGGGAGTGACAAAAAGAAATGAGCTTGATATTTATTTAAAAAAAATTTTTTTTCAATGTTTATTTATTTTTGGGACAGAGAGAGACAGAGCATGAACGGGGGAGGGGCAGAGAGAGAGGGAGACACAGAATCGGAAACAGGCTCCAGGTTCTGAGCCATCAGCCCAGAGCCCAACGCGGGGCTCGAACTCCCGGACCGCGAGATGGTGACCTGGCTGAAGTCGGACGCTTAACTGACTGTGCCACCCAGGCGCCCCATGAGCTTGATATTTAAATCTGACAGTCAATCATGATAGGATATAGAGTGAAAAATTATAAATCTGATAGTGAAACCTGGGAAACCCCAAAATCTATCAGGTAGGCAGGGGAAAAGGAGCTCACAGTGTTGACTAAGAATAAACAGCAAAACAATTAGGAAGAAATGCACAGAGTGAGATAACAGTCAAATAAAGAGAATTTCAAGAGGAAAGGTAAAGTCAACAGAGTCAAATGCTGCAGGGAGGTCAAATAAATCAAAGATATAAAATGGTTATTTGGGATTATGGGACTTCTGCTTCCAGTAAGATGCAGTAGACATACTTTTCCTTATTTCCCCCAGTAAATTATGTATAGAACAAAAATAAGACGCTACAAGGTGAAGAGAAGACCTTAGAGACCTTGGACCCCAATGAATGATACAGGGTGAGGCCTCTGGGTTTACTCTTCATATATCTCAGATTGGATTTTGGGTAAGCCAGCAACAATGGACACAGAGTGTCCCCCTCCCCCCTAAAAAAAACTAGGAAGGCCTGCTGTCTTCAGACAAAAGACTGAGAAAGGGAAAAAGTAGCAAGAGAAAACTCCAACTAAACACCACAGAAAAATCTGTGGCTCCACCCTTATCGCTGTCAGCAAAGACCAAATAGGAAGTCCAGACTTATACCTGGTAACAAGGCATCAAACCCTTAACCACTGCCTGCCAGGGAGGTGTCAGAGAATGCTGAGTGGGGATCTGGGATTTTCATCCTCACCAATAGGTAACAAGAACCTTCATCCATGGTGTCAGTGAAAATCACAAGGAGAGCTTGGACTTTCATTTCCACCTCGTGGTACTGAGGGAAACTACCCTGTACTTGGGGGAGTGGTGTCAGAGAATGTCTTGTGGACAATTGAAACTTTCAACTGTGCTCCTCCTGATTACCAATAGAGGACTATGGAGAACTTGGACTTTAATTCCAGCATGTCAGTAATGAGGTAGCATCCACTCTTCCACACCAGAGTAGTATTAGAGGAGACCTACAAAACAAAATATTTAAATAAGAATCAGTCTCATAACAAAATTCCCAAATGTCTAGTTTTCAATAAAAAGTGACATCATATCATGAACCTGGATGATGTCAACTTGAATGAAAAAAGACTATCAGCAAACACTAACAAGATGACACCAATGTTATAACTATCAAAAAATTTTAAGTAGCTATCATAATAGTGTTTCAATGAACAATTACAAACACGTTTGAAAGAAATAAAAAAATAGAAAATATCAGCAAACAAATGGAAATTCTCAGCAAAGAAATGCAAGATATAAAGAAACACCAAATGGAGACTTTAGAACTGAAAAATATAATAACTAAATTAAAAGATTCAATGGATGGGCTCCATATCAGAATCAAAAAGAAGAGAAAAGAATCTGTAGACTTGAAAATAGAGCAACAGAAAATTCCCACTGTGAATAATAGACTAAAAAGAAATAAACAGAGCCTCACTAATTTCCATGCCATTGGAGCTCCAGAAGGAGAGGGGGAAAAAAGGGTGAGACTGGAAAAGTATTTGGAAAAACAAAAAGGGTGAAATTTCCCCTAATTTGGCATAAACTATAAACCTATAGATTCAAGACGCTAAGTGAACATAAAACATAATAAAAGAAATGCATGCCAAGACACATCATAATAAAACTTCTGAAAACTAAAGACAAATAAAAACAATCTTGAAAACAGCCATAGAAAAATGATGCATTTCTTAAAGGGGAAAAAAAACAATTAGAATGACAGTGAATTTCTCAAAACAAAACAAAACAAAACAAAAACCATGGAGGCTGGAAGGAAATGGCACAAGATTTAAGAGCTGAAAGAAAACAACTGTTGTATCAGAATTCCATAGCTGCTGAAAATATCCTTTAGATATGATGGAGAAATCAAGAGGAAATCAGAGGAAAGAAACTAAGAAATTTTGTGGCTAGTAGACCTATTTACCTTAAAAGAATGGCAAAAGAATTTCTCAAAACAGAAAGGAATTTATAAAATAAGGGATCTTGGAACATCAGAAAGAACAGCAGAAAGAGCAAAGATATGAGGAAATACAATACACTTTCTGCTATGGACTGAATTATGCCCCCCCCATTCATATGTTGAACTCCTAACCCCCAGGTCCTAAGAATGTGATTGTATTTAAAGATAAAGACTTCAAGGAGATAATTAAGGTAAAATGAGCTCATATGCGTGGACACTGATCCAATATGACTAGTGTCCTTACAAGAAGAGATTAAGACACAGATATGCAAGCACACAAATGAAAAACCATGTGAAGCCACAGTGAGAAAATGTTCATCTGCAAGTCAAGCAAAGAGGTCTCAGAAGATCTCAAACCTAAAAATGTTGTGAATTTAGACTTTTAGCCTCCAGGATTGTGAAAGTATAAATTTCTGTTAAAACCACCCAATCTGTGTTATTTTGTTATTGCAGCCCTAGTAACATGCTTTCCTTCTTATGAATTTATAAATTATGTTTGGTGGTTAAAGAAAAATGATAACAGCACTGATGTTGTTCTCAATGTATATAGAGAAAATATTTGAGATAATTATATTGTAAATAGAAGACAACAAAAGAACATAATGGGAAGTAAGATTTCTATACTTAACTGTAACTGGAAAAATGTTAACACTAGTAAAATGTGTTAAGTTATGCATGTATAGTGGAGTACTAAGATCAGTCACTAAGATGCTATTCAAAAAGATCAAAATTAAAAATGAAACTAAACTAAAACTGTTTAAGTAACCTAGAGGGACACTAGGGGAAAAACAGAAAACCAAAAAAAACCCCAAAAAACAAAAAACAAAAACAAACAAATCAAAAAACCAAAAACCACAAAAAACCCCAAAAAACCCAAAACCCAAAACCCCAAACCACCCCCTCAACCCAGTACAATAGAAAAACAGATTTGTTAAAAATAAAATCATAGGCTTAAATCCTAACATACCAATAATTATATTAATGCAATTTTTAAAAATGGTTTCATTTTTAAAATGAATTTAGAATTTAGTGATTCATCACTTACATATAACACCCAGTGCTCATCCGAACAAGTGCCTTCCTTAATTTCCATCACACACTTAGCCCGTTCCCCCACCCATTACCACTCGATTAACCCTCAGTTTGTTCTCTGTATTTATGAGTCTCTTATGGTTTGCCTCCCTCTCTGTATTAAATGCAAACTGTCTAAATACATCAATTCAGAGACAGATTGGCAGAGTAAATTTTAAATTTTTTAAAACATTCATTTTTGAGAGACAGAGAGACAGTGTGAGTAGGGGAGGAGCAGAGAGAGAAAGACACAGAATCCAAAGCAGGCTCCTGGCTCTAAGCTGTCAACACAAGAACCTGATGCGGGGCTCACACCCATGAGCCATGAGATCATGACCTGAGCTGAAGTCAGACGCTTAACTGACTGAACCACTCAGGTGCCCCGGCAGAGTAAATTTTTAAAAATGACCAAAATTAATGGTGTCTGTAAGAAACTTGTTTAAAATAAAATGACATATATATAATGAAAGTAAAAGTATGGAAAAATATATACCATACAAACAATAATTTTAAAAAAGCAGGAGTGGCTAATTTTAGATAAAGTAAATTTCAGAGCAAAGAAAATCACCAGAGAAAAAGGAATATTACAAAATGATAAAAAGATCAATCCACAAAGAAGACGTAAGAATACTAAATGTGCATTAAAAAACCAAAAAGAAAGCAAAAATTGATAGAACTGAAAGGAGAATGTGAATCAAAAATTGATAAAACTGAAAGCAGAAATAGATAAATCCAGAAATAAAGTTGGAAACTTCAATACTCCTGTCTTAGCAATCAAAAGAACAACTTGTCAGAACATCAGTAAGACTATAGCAGAACTGAACACACCATCAACCAACAGAATCTAATTGATATTTATAGAGCACTTCACCCCAAAACACATTCTTTTCAAGGGCTCAAAGAACATATACCAAGACAGCCCATAGCCTGGTCTATACAGCAAACCTCAACAAATTTAAAAGAAGTGAAATTATACAAAATGTGTTCTATGATTGCAATACAATCAAACTAGAAATCACTAACAGAAAGACAAATGGTGTTTATTTCAGGGGTACAAAGTTGCCTTAATATTCGAAAATCAATCAGGGGCGCCTGGGTGGCGCAGTCGGTTAAGCGTCCGACTTCAGCCAGGTTGCGATCTCGCAGTCCGTGAGTTCGAGCCCCGCGTCGGGCTCTGGGCCGATGGCTCAGAGCCTGGAGCCTGTTTCCGATTCTGTGTCTCCCTCTCTCTGCCCCTCCCCCGTTCATGCTCTGTCTCTCTCTGTCCCAAAAATAAATAAACGTTGAAAATCAATCAATGTCATCCAGCACATTAACTGGCTTACATAACAAATATCACATGATTGTATCAAGTGATGCTAAAATGCATTTGACAAAATTCAACATTAATTAGTAATAACAACTCTCAGGAAACTAAGAATAGAAGAAGACATTCTCAAATTGATAAAGAACATATACAAAAAACCTACAGCTCACACGATACTTAACAAATAATGACTGAATGTTACCCTAAGATCTAAAACAAGGCAAGGATATCTGTTCTCACCATGACTATTCAACACAGTACTGGGAATTCTAGCCAGTTCAATAAGGAAAAAAAGACACACAGATAGGTAAAGAAGAAATAATACTGTCTCCATTCGCAGAGGACGTGATTGTCTATGTATAAAATCCCAAGAAAGCTGCAAAAACTCATGGAACTAATGACTAAGTACAGAGAAGACACAGGATATGATATTAAATACAAAAATCAATTGTATTTCCATTTACCAGCAAATAAGCATGTAGAAACTAAAATTTAAAATACAATACCATTTATAAAATCACTCAAAAATGAAAATTGAATACTTATGTTTATATCTAACATAGCACGTACAAGATTTGTTTGTTGAATTTACAGACTGCCAATGAAACAATTTTAAAAAGATTTAAATAAATGGAAATACATATGGCATTCATGGATTGGAAGATTCAACATGGTAAAAATGACAATTCTCCCCAAAGGGTTATATAATTTTAATGCAGTCCCTATCAAAATCCCAGCAAGATTTTAGATATTAGACACATTTTTTATAAGATGTATATGGAAATGCACAGGCTCGAGAATAGTTTTTAAAAATTTTTGTTTTTATCTTTATACAATGGAATACTACTGGGCAATGAGAAAGAATGAAATCTGGCCATCTGTAGCAACGTGGATGGCACTGGAGGGTATTATGCTAAGTGAAATAAGTCAGGCAGAGAAAGACAGATACCGTATGTTTTCACTCTTATGTGGATACTGAGAAACTTAACAGAAGACCTGGGGGAAGGGAAGGGGAAAAAAAGTTACAGGGAGGGAGGGAGGCAAACCATAGGAGACTCTTAAATACTGAGAACAAACTGAGGGTTGATAGGGGGTGGGGGGGAGAGGGGAAAGTGGGTGATGGGCATTGAGGAGGGCATTTGTTGGGATGAACACTGGGTATTGTATGGAAACCAATTTGACAATAACTTATATTTAATTAAAAAAATCTTTGTTTTTCATGGCCCCAAACTGGAAACAACCAAAATGTCATACACAAGTGAGTGGATAAACTGTGGTATATTAATATGATGAAATAATATTTAGCAATAAAAATGAATGAACTATTGATACATACAACAATTTGGATGGGTCTAAAAGGAATTATGTTGAGTGAAAAAAGTCAATCTCAAAAAGTCACATACTGTATGATTCCATTTATATAACATTCTCAAAATCACAAAATTATATAGATGGAAAACAGATCAGTGTTTACCAGGAATTAGGGATAATGAGGATAAGGAGGGAAGGTTGGAGTATAAAGGGGTAGCATGAGATTCTTATGGTGATGGTATAGTTCAATATCTTGATTCTAGTGGCTATGGCAGGAATCCACACATATGATTAAGTCACAATAAACTATCCATACATCCCATAACCAGTAAATAAATTGAATTAAAAATCAAAAATCTCCCAAAAAACAAGAGTCCAGGGCCAGATGGCTTTCCAGGGGAATTCTACCAAACATTTAAGGAAGAGTTAACACCTATTCTCTTGAAGCTGTTCCAAAAAATAGAAACGGAAGGAGAACTTCCAAACTCTTTCTATGAGGCCAGCATTACCTTGATTCCAAAACCAGACAAAGACCCCACTAAAAAAGAGAACTATAAACCAATTTCCCTGATGAACATGGATGCAAAAATCCTCAACAAGATATTAGCCAACTGGATCCAACAATACATTAAAAAAATTATTCACCACAAACAAGTGGGATTTATACCCAGGATGCAGGGCTGGTTCAATATCTTCAAAACAATTAACATGACCCATCACATCAATAAAAGAAACAACAAGAACCATATAATCCTCTCAATAGATGTAGAGAAAGCATTTGACAAAATACAGTATCCTTTCTTGATAAAAATCCTCAAGAAAGTAGGGATAGAAGGAGCATACCCAAGTTCATAAAAGCCATATATGAACGACCCAATACTACTATCCTCAATGGGGAAAAACTGAGAGCTTTGTCCCTAAGGTCAGGAACAAGACAGGGATGTCCACTCTCACCTCTGTTATTCAATATAGTATTGGAAGTCTTAGCCTCTGCATCAGACAACACAAAGAAATAAAAGGCATCCAAATAGGCCAGGAGGAGGTCAAACTTTTACTCTTCGCAGATGACATGATACTCTATATGGAAAACCCTAACGATTCCACCAGAAAACTGCTAGAACTGATTCATGAATTCAGCAAAGTTGCAGGATATAAAATCAGTGCACAGAAATTGGTAGCATTCTTATTCACCAACAATGAAGCAACAGAAAGAGAAATCAAGGAAGCGATCTCATTTACAATTGCACCAAAATCATAAAATACCTAGGAATAAATCTAACCAAAAAGATGAAAAATCTATACACTGAAAACTATAGAAAGCTTATGAAAGAAATTGAAGAAGACACAAAAAAATGGAAAAAGATTCCATTGCTCCTGGATGGGAAGAACAAATATTGTTAAAATGTTGATACACCCAATGCAATCTACATATTCAACGCAGTCCCTATCAAAATAACACCAGCATTCTTCACAGAGCTAGAACAAAAAAATCATAAAACTTGTATGGAACCAGAAAAGACCCCGAATAGCCAAAGCAATCTTGAAAAAGAAAACCAAAGCAGGAGGCATCACAATCCCAGACTTTAAGCTATACTACAAAGCTGTAATCATCAAGACAGTATGGTACTGGCACAAGAACAGACATTCAGATCAATGGAACAGAATAGAGAACCCAGAAATGGACCCACAAATGTATGGCCAACTAATCTTTGACAAAGCAGGAAAGAATATCCAATGGAATAAAGACAGTCTCTTCAGCAAGTGGTGCTGGAAAAACTGGACAGTGACATGCAGAAGAATGAACCTGGACCACTTTTTTATGCTGTACACAAAAATAAACTCAAAATGGATGAAAGCCTGAATATAAGACAGGAAGCCATCAAAATCCTCGAGGAGAAATCAGGCAAAAACCTCTTTGATCTTGGCTGCAGCAACTTCTTACTCAACCAGTCTCTGGAGGCAAGGGAAACAAAAGCAAAAATGAACTACTGGGACCTCATCAAAATAAAAAACTTCTGCACAGTGAAGGAAACAATCAGCAAAACTAAAAGGCAACCAACAGAATAGGAGAAGATATTTGCAAATGACATATCAGATAAAGGGTTAGTATCCAAAATCTATAAAGAAGTTATCAAAATCAATACCCAAAGAACAAACAATCCAGTGAAGAAATGGGCAAAAGACATGAATAGACACCTCCAAAGAAGACATCCAGATGACCAACTGACACATGAAAAAATGCTCAACATCACTCATCATCAGGGAAATACAAATCAAGACCACAATGAGATACCACCTCACACCTGTCAGAATGGCTAACATTAACAACTCAGGCAACAACAGATGTTGGCAAGGATGCAGAGAAAGAGGGCCTCTTTTGCACTGCTGGTGGGAATGCAAACTGGTGCGGTCATTGTGGAAAACAGTCTAGAGTTTCCTCAAAAAATTAAAAATAGAAGTACCCTATGACCCAGCAATTGCACTACTAGGTATTTATCCAAGGGATACAGGTGTGCTGTTTCATAGGAACATATGCATCCTAAGTGTATAGCAGCACTATCAACAATAGCCAAAGTATGGAAAGAGCCCAAATGTCCATCAATAGAAGAATGGATAAAGAAGATGTGGTATATATATACAATGGAGTATTACTTGGCAATCAAAAAGAATGAAATCTTGCCATTTGCAACTATATGGATGGAACTGGAAGGTATTATGCTAAGCGAAATTAGTCAGCCAGAGAAAAACAAAAATCATATGACTTCACTCATATGAGGACTTTAAGAGACAAAACAGATGAACATAAGGGGAGGGAAACAAAAATAATATAAAAACAGAGAGGGGGACAAAACATAAGAGACTCTTAAATATGGAGAACAAACAGAGGGTTACTGGAGGGGTTGTGGGACAAGGGATGGATTAAACGGGTAAGGGGCATTAAGGAATCTACTTCTGAAATCATTGTTGCACTATAAGCTAATTTGGATGTAAATTACAAATAAATAAAATTAAAAATAAATGAAATAAAATAAAATAAAATTAAATTAAAAACATTAAAATAAATAAACTGTCCACACATGCTGTACCAATGTCAATTTTCTAATTTGGTATTAAGTAAACTGTAACCACTGGGGGGAAACTGGGGGAAGGATACATGGGGTCCCTCCTGAAATATCTTTGCCATTTACTGTGAATTAAAGTGTTTCAAAATAAGTTAAACAACTTTTGAAAAAAAAAAAGACTGTGTCCAAGTAATCATTGGAGACCTTCAAAAGGACCATTTTAATAGAGAGGGAGATGTGAAAGGTACAGAAAGAGAGAGAAGATAATGGATCAAGGTTTTTGAGGAAGAAGAGTGTGAGATTAAGAGCACAGATGGAGAAATAAACCTTTATTAGGAGACACCTCTTCCTCTGAGGAATGCGGGATCAGGTTAGGGTAGTTGCCAGTGCAGTTAAGTTTCTCGGTACAGGAATAAAAAGTTGGGAGAGTTTGTGTCCTGATGACCTCTGCTTTCTTAATGAAATAAGAGGCAAGCTCATCTACTGTATGTGTTGGGAAATATGGTGGGTAGAGGACTTGAGGTGCTTGGTGAAAATTTCAAATAGCCACTGAGTGTATTGGGAAAGGAACTTGATTAGGGTCACATAGGAGGATTATCTTACTGCTTGAAGATCAAGTTAAAGTTGGACATCAAGATATTATACTGGTAGTTATGCACATGCTTGTGATTTTTTTTCTAGTCATACTTTGCCTAAGATAGGTGAAAAAAGGGCAGGTGACCCACATAAGAGTTTGGTTATTAGAGTGCAGTGGAAGGACAAGATGGAAAGGGAGTGCAGAGACAGGATAGTGAAGAGGTGAAGTTATTGCTTAGGGGGGATCTATGCTGGTTAAAGAAAGTAACTTAATATCTCAATTAGATTTAAAAAATGATGTCCTAGGAGTAAGGGAGTGAGAGACTTAGAAGGATAGGAAGGTATAATTAGACAGTAGGATATTTGAGTTCAAAGTTTCAGAAATGGAGTAGTTCTAAGTGCTAAAAAAGTCCAAGGTGTGGTTATAGTTGAAGGAGAAAAGAGAAGTTAACCAGAATTAAAGAGAGAAAGAAACTGTGAGAGCACAAGGTTGAATGCTTTAGTGACTACTGAAGCCCTCCAAGGGTGACAGGGAGGCTTATGTGAGAGAAGGAGAGGTTAGGGTTCTGAAGTCTTCAAATGAATGTGAAAGAATGACCAAGAGGTTTTTACATGGTACTGACCATGTGCTGAAGATATGAACCTCAGAAGAGGAGGATTTTTACATGAGGAATGATTCTTTGGAAGCTACAGTGGAGAATTAGAGATACTGTTGTATGACTATGCTGTTGCAGTCATACTGTTTCGTGACTATGCCACACTTCAAAAGGATTTAAGGAGAAGTGGTGTTCTTAGAGGAGATTCATCTGTGCACTCATTCATTTCATTCATTCAATACATATAGATCAGTGACCATATACCCTAGTCTGCCCAGGACAGTCCTGATTTTGCATAGTTTGCTGACATAATTGTTCAAAATGTCCCAATTTGGATAAATTATGTGGTCATTCTTGTTAGACAGCATTTCTGACCTGGTTGAGAAAAAAGATTTTTGTAGCTCCTTATTCTGTTTTCCATCATATTTGATATCCTATCATTTGCATGCATGGGGATGGTAATTCACCCTGTTGGAAATCCATCAAATTCTATCATCCAGCCTCATTTCTTCAGTTGTGGAAAAAATATCAGGAGAGACTGCCTGTCACTCAGACATGCCCTGCTTATAGCATTTCCCTGAGTTAGTAATCCCATAAATAGGAAAAAAAAATAGCCTGCCATGGCTAATACTTGGTGAGTTCTGCTATGTTTTTTCCTTCTTTTTTAAAACAATGTGTTTTTAAACCAGTCCTTTAACAATACATTTTGAAATGTGGACCTGGATTAACATCAAACGCACTGGCTAATAGTTTTGCAGAATCCTTCTTTCTCCATTTTTTTTAAAGTCAAAATTTTATTTGCATACTTTAAGTATTTGGATTTTCTTCCAGACTTTGTTCCCTCTTACCATTCCCCACAAAAGCCTTTAATTTCCTCCCCTTCTTACCTTGTAATATACTTAATATTTGCAACCCACAATTTAACACATAGTTGATATTAAAAAACTTCCATGTTTTGTTTTCCTGCTTTGGGGACCTTGCACATGCTATTTCCTTTGACAGGAATATCTTTCTGTCCCCTTCCTCACTGTCTCTTTTTGCTTTGTTAATTCCTACTTGCCCTTCAATCCTTACCTAGCCATCACCTCCTCTCAGAAGTCTTTTCAGTCTCCAGGAGGCATAATATTGTCCCCTCCTCTATGTTCCTATAGTACTGTATGTTTCACTCCATAATAACCCTATCCCATGACTGTAACTGTAGTTAGTTGTCTGTGTCTCTCAACAGTCTGTGAGCTCCATGAAGCCAACAATTGTGTTTTGTTCATAAGTGGATCCCTAACACCTTGTGCAGTGCTTGCCACACAGTAGATACCCAATAAGTATATGTTAAATGAATGAGTGACCAAAATTTCTAAACCCAGTAGTTTAAGATGTTGATTTACAACTATGAATATACAAAGAGAATCATGGACCTGAATATTTTAAATGAGAACTGACCTGAAAAATTCGGGGCTTTTGGTAGCCAAATTCATTTGCTAGAGCTGTTTTCTCCACCCAAATGGAAGTCTCCTTTGAGAAATAAAATTAAGAATCAATCCTCACTAATCTCTCACAGCCTTACATACTATGGAATACATAGAAGCATCTCAAAATGTACTTTTCAATTTATAGATGATGCTAGAGCATCATTTTAGCTGCAAGTTATTTGATGCTGTTTCCATTTAATTAATTCAGATAATGAGATGAAGAGCCAATTTCTTTATTGCTATGATGGCCCAGACTTTCTTACAGGCATTTTTCTCTCTTATTACCCATTTTAATATATATTTACTTTGTGAATCTTGGAGATGGGGGTGGGGTGAGGAATTGCATTTAGTTCCATTGTCTCTTTGTCCCAATTCTCCTCAATTCTGGATCCATGCAGATGGCACTAGTGACCAATTGTATGGAGATGAGCACAGGTTCCTGTCAAAGGGAGGATTCAGTTAGCTGATTCCTTAGTTCTAAAATTTATCTGATTCTCTCCTTTGTAAGCTTTATTTCTAATCCCACAATATGCAGCTGCCCCTGGGGCCTCCAACTTACATCAAATTCTGTCACGCCTCAGATTTGTATAGGAGCAAATAGATCCTCGGGAAGCATCCCAATGTATGAATTATTAATGTTTCCACCACACAGTCTCTGTGTGAATATTTACTTATATCACTGGGTATCTAATCCTGACAACAAATCATCATTTGAATGGTTTACTGATGTTTTCTCTTCCCCTCAGTGATTCTGCACGTGTCTTCCTTTCACCTTGAGTAATGTGCGATTCTTTCTTCTCCCATGAGACTCTGACACTAAACAGCACAGAGAATGTAAAAATCTGAGTCCCACCTTTAATATGTTTTTCCTATTCTACATATTGTTGCATTTTTTCCCTTCCATCCTCGATCCTCCTTCTTCCCCAACCCCTTGAAGTCATTCCCACATCCAGAAGCTTGTCTCTTGCCCTCCCCCACTCCATAGGTCCAGCAGCTGTAGCCACAGTTATGCTCAATGAGGTTCTTAATATGCTCACTGATCTGGTTATTTCCCAGAGGAAAAAAACTTTCCAAATATCTCAGCTCTGTACTATGGGGCTAGATCATCAGCTGTTGCATCCTTCACCTTCTCTCTGGTCTTGGCTATCCAGTATTCCACTCACTCTCATACTTCCCTATGTGCTTCTTATTTCCCTTCCTCTACCTCTCCCTTTTCCCTCTTTTCTTTTCCACAACAGTTGCTGCAGGCTTGGTTTCAGCCAATAATTTTCTCTGTCTACTGGTTGGAGAAGCCCTTTATTCCCTCAGAGATCCTCTGAGCTAACTACCCCTTATCATCTCTACTGGGGGTGGGTGCCAAAACATTGACTTAATTAAAGGTGCAATAAAGTCAAGCTGCAGAAAACACTTAGAATGGTAATTCTCTGGCTTGTTACAAACCACTCTCTGTACTGTCTTGCAGATTGGAAACTCGGGCGGGGGGATCAAGTATACGTTTCATTTCTTATTCATGATAGGACTGGGGGGGGGTGCCCAATTCAATTAGTATATGCCTTTATGTAAGCAGAGGTATCACAGCCAGCTCAGAGGGGGCTCTGGCATGATAAAATCAGTTCCAAATATGTGGGGAACTTAAGTTGAATGTCTTTGGGTGGCATGCAGCGAGGTATTGGCATGTCAGATAGAAGTGCCTTTAGGAGACAGAGTCTGGGACAGATTCTTGTCTGCTCTATTTGGCCATCCATTAAAACCAACATTACTAAAACTCATTCACCAAAGTGACATGACAAATGTTGTTGACATAATAGTCACTTACTTTGTCAAAAAAACAAGACAACAAAAGGTAAGTGAAGTGAAAGGTAAGTTGGACAGTAAGGGGTAAGGGGAAACATTTATTTTGACAGCCCATAACAGGACAAATCAACAGGTTTGTTGCTGGAAGGACAGCAAGTTCTCATGGGGCTTGCTTAGGTCTAGAATATTCTTACACTTCTTACCTTGGAACCCTGCAGTTCAAAACTAGAAAATGTCATGCCTCCTCTCCCCTGGACTGTGTTCTATCCCCTAACAAAGAGGAAACAGGAATCTAACTAAGTTCAGACTTCCTTAAAGGGGACACCCCCATCATGAGTTAGCTCTGGCATTTCTCTTTGCCATGGTACTTATCCTGGGTGGTAAACAGGGTAAACTGAGAAGAAATTTAATGCTCTAACACCAATCATTGTGAATTCTGTAAGATGAGGCTGAAGTTTAGTCAGAGGGAATCTCTGAAAAGATTGACTCTGTCCATCTTTTAGACTCAGGGACAGGAGTGAGGAAGTGGTTTGTGACCTCTATGCCCCTAGGCTGCCACACACCCACCTCTCTGACTTTGGGGTAAAGCAGAGGAAGAAAAGAGAAAGAAAGAAATGCTGATTTCTTCTGCTGACACCAAATCTCTTTTCCTACTTTCTATCACACCTCCCCTAATCAGTCACCTTCACAGGAAGAATTTGTGCTAATGGCCTGGTAGAATTGGGAAGGCAAATACCTCATTCTAGCTAACGAGGCCTAACATAATGGAAGCAGCCTAATGTACATAATTTAAGAGACAGATGACTTTTGTTTGAATTCTAGCTCCATCATTTTCTTTGTTATATGATCTAGGGAAAATTGCTTAATTTCCTTGTGTCTCATTGTCATTGTCTGTAAAATAATATGATAATATTAATGGCTACCTCATTGGGAGTATTGAGAGAATTAAATAACTTAATAAACGTAATATCCTAAGAAATATGCTTTGTGGGGCACCTGATTGGCTTAGTCAGTTAAGCGTTCAACTTCAGTCCAGGTCGTGATCTCACAGTTTTCTGGGCTGGAGCCCGGCGTTGGGCTCTGTGCTGACAGCTCAGAGCCTGGAGTCTGCTTCGGATTCTGTGTCTCCCTCTCTCTCTCTGTCCCTCCCCTGTTCTCTCTCTCTCAGAAATAAATACACATTAAAAATTAAAAAAAAAACATGTTTTGTAATTAATAAACTCTATATGAGAGTTTGTTACCAATATTCATGAAAGAACACTAAAACAAGTGCAACTGATCTTAACCATTTATAAATCACTTCACCTTCCTGTCTTCAGAATTGTTACAATAAACTGGGAGGAAAACCTCATTTTCACATGATAACTTGAGGACTAAATGAAATAATATATATCAAACATCTGGTACCTAAGAGGCATTGAATACCTGGGGAATCTTTTTTTATACCCCCATCTTTTACCTACTAAGAACCTATGCTTTAAGCCCTGGCAAATTCCATGCCCTTAAGCCTCAAGATCCTTTCCCTAACTTTCTTTCTCTAAGAATTCTAAAATCAAGTGATCTCTGCCAACTCTATTCCATTTCCATTATTTATTTAGGTAATGGTATTATTATTACCATTTATTATGCATCCACTTATTGAAATGGTACTGCAGTCGCTGCTGAATGGGGCTATGCCACCTTCTCTGAGTAACCTTCCCCAACACCCTCCCTCTGCCCACCCCTCCCCTTAGTTAGTTCTTTTCTCTATGCTCCCTCAGCGCTGTATGCATGCTTTTAACTCTATTATAGTTTGTTGAATGAATGAGTAATGAAAGAAAGACAGGGGGACAAAAAGAAGCTTATCTCAGGTTCCAGAATATGCAGACATCACCCTGTCACTAATGACTAATGGAATTCATGATCAAACCACACTACCTTGCCTAATTTCATCCATAAACATGATTCATGTCTGTTTATGTTTGATTTTCAAGGTGAAATTGTGGATTAAGTTGGAAGCTGATTCTTATTAAATAGATATTTATGATACTTATTCCTTGCCAAACACTATGCTACTAGGCACACTGGAACTATAAAGATAAATAAGACATGGAGAACCTGGGAAGATGGCGGCTTAGGAGGAAGCTGGGCTCACTGTGCATCCTGCTGATCACTTAGATTCCACCTACACCTGCCTAAATAACCCAGAAAACCACCAGAAGACTAGCAGAATGGAGTCCCTGGAGCCAAGCACAGACGAGAGGCCCACAGAAGAGGGTAGGAAGGGCGGCAAGGCAGTACGTGCTCTACATGGACTGGTGGGAGGGAGCTGGGGCTGAGGGGCAGCCTGCCTGCCAAGCAGAGCCCCCGAGTCTGGCTTGCAAAAGCAGAGGGGCTGGAGGGAGTGTGTTCTGACAGCAAGAGGGACTTGACATCTGGAAGCTTATAAGCTAACAGCTCTGCTCAGAGAATGGGAGGGCTGGAGGACAACACGAGGGAGAGTTGTTGAGCCCTGGACGACAGAGCTCAGCTTGGCAGGGAACAAAGGCACTCACCAGCGCCATCTCCCTCGCCCATCCCCCAGCCAAAATCCCAAAGGGAACCAGTTCCTGCCAGGGAACTTGCTTGCACCGTGCAAACACCCAAAGCTTTGCTTCTGCGGATCCATCCGTCCAGCGGGTCTGACTCTCTGCTGGTGCCGCAGGGCCCCTCCTGAAGTGGATCTCTGAAGGAAAAGCAAGCTGAGCCTGCCCCTCCCACCCCTGTGCACCTTGCCAATCCACCCCAGCAAATACGCCAGATCCCCAGCACCACAAGCCTGGCAGTGTGCAAGTAGCCCAAACGGGCCTCACCACCCCACAGTGAATCCCGCCCCTAGAAGAGGGGAAGAGAAGGCACACACCAGTCTGACTGTGGCCCCAGCGGTGGGCTGGGGGCAGACAACAGCTCTGACTGAGGCCTTGCCCACCAATGCAAGTTATTCAAGACAGCACAGGGGAAGTGCCCCGCAGTCCCCCACCACTCCAGGGACTATCCAAAATGACGAAATGGAAGAATTCCCCTCAGAAAAACGTCCAGGAAATAACAACAGCTAACGAACTGATCAAAAATGATTTGAACAATATAACAGAAATTGAATTTAGAATAATAGTCATAAAATTAATTGCTGGGCGTGAAAACAGTATAAAGGACAGCAGAGAATCTCTTGCTACAGAGATCAAGGGAATAAGGAACAGCCAGGAGGAACTAAAAAATGCTATCAACGAGTTGCAAAACAAAATGGAGACAACGACGGCTTGGATTGAAGAGGCAGAGGAGAGAATAGGTGAACTAGAAGATAAAATTATGGAAAAAGAGGAAGCTGAGAAAAAGAGAGATAAAAAAAATCCAGGAGTATGAGGGGAAAATTAGAGAACTAAGTGATGCACTAAAGAGAAATAAAATACGCATAATTGGTATTCCAGAGGAGGAAGAGAGAGAGAAAGGTGCTGAAGGGGTACTTGAAGAAATAATAGCTGAGAACTTCCCCGATCTGGGGAAGGAAAAAGGCATTGAAATCCAAGAGGCACAGAGAACTCCCTTCAGACGTAACTTGAATCAATCTTCTGCAAGACATATCATAGTGAAACTGGCAAAATACTAGGATAAAGAGAAAATTCTGAAAGCAACTAGAGATAAAGGTGCTCTAACATATAAAGAGACCTATAACTCCGTGACTGATCTCTCTACTGAAACTTGGCAGGCCAGAAAGGCATGTCAGGAGATCTTCAATGTGATGAACAGAAAACATATGCATCTGAGAATCCTTTATCCAGCAAGTCTGTCATTTAGAATAGAATGAGAGATAAAGGTCTTCCCAAACAAACAAAAACTGAAGGAATTCGTCACCACTAAACCAGCTTTACAAGAGATCCTAAGGGGGATCCTGTGAGACAAAGTACCAGAGACATCGCTACAAGCATAAAACAAACAGACATCACAATGACTCTAATCCCATATCTTTCTATAATAACACTGAATGTAAATGGACTAAGTGCACCAACCAAAAGACTTAGGGTATCAGAATGTATAAAAAAGAAGACCCATCTATTTGCTGTCTACAAGAGACTCATTTTAGACCTAAGGACACCTTCAGATTGAGAGTGAGGGGATGGAGAACTATTTATCATGCGACTGGAAGCCAAAAGAAAGCTGGAGTAGCCATACTTCTATCAGACAAACTAGACTTTCAATTAAAGGCTGTAACAAGAGATGAAGAAGGGCATTATATAATAATCACAGGGTCTATCCATCAGGAAGAGCTAACAAGTATAAATGTCTATGCACCAAATACAGGAGCCCCCAAATACATAAAATAATTACTCATACACATAAGCAACCTTATTGATAAGAATGTGGTAATTGCAGGGGACTTTAACACTCCACATACAGAAATGGATAGATCATCTAGACACACGGTCAATAAAGAAACAAGGGCCCTGAATGAGACATTGGATCAGATGGACTTGACAGATCTATTTAGAACTCTGCATCCCAAAGCAACAGAATATACTTTCTTCTCGAGTGCACATGGAACATTCTACAAGATAGATCACATACTGGGTCACAAAACAGCCCTTCATAAGTATACAAGAATTCAAATCATACCATGCACACTTTCAGACCACAATGCTATGAAGCTTGAAATCAACCACAGGAAAAAGTCTGGAAAACCTCCAAAAGCATGGAGGTTAAAGAACACCCTACGAAAGAATGAATGGGTCAACCAGGCAATTAGAGAAGAAATTAAAAAATATATGGAAACAAATGAAAACGAAAATACAACAATCCAAACGCTTTGGGATGCAGCGAAGGCAGTCCTGAGAGGAAAATACATTGCAATCCAGGCCTATCTCAAGAAACAAGAAAAATCCCAAATACAAAATCTAACAGCACACCTAAAGGAAATAGAAGTAGAACAGCAAAGACAGCCTAAACCCAGCAGAAGAAGAGAAATAATAAAGATCAGAGCAGAAATAAACAATATAGAATCTAAAAAACTGTAGAGCAGATCAACAAAACCAAGAGTTGGTTTTTTGAAAAAATAAACAAAATTGATAAACCTCTAGCCAGGCTTCTCAAAAAGAAAAGGGAGATGACCCAAACAGATGAAATCATGAATGAAAGTGGAATTATTACAACCAATCCCTCAGAGATACAAGCAGTTATCAGGGAATACTATGAAAAATTATTTGCCAACAGACTGGACAACCTGGAAGAAATGGACAAATTCCTAAACACCCGCACACTTCCAAAACTCAATCAGGAGGAAATAGAAAGCTTGAACAGACCCATAACCAGATGGCTTCCCAGGGGAGTTTTACCAGACGTTTAAAGCAGAGATAATACCTATCCTTCTCAAGCTATTCCAAGAAATAGAAAGGGAAGGAAAACTTCCAGATTCATTCTATGAAGCCAGTATTACTTTGATTCCTAAACCAGACAGAGACTCAGTAAAAAAAGAGAACTACAGGCCAATATCCCTGATGAATATGGATGCAGGGCTGGTTCAACATTCGCAAATCAATCAACATGATACATCACATTAATAAAAGAAGAGATAAGAACCATATGATCCTGTCAATCGATGCAGAAAAGGCCTTTGACAAAATTCAGCACCTTTGTTAATAAAAACCCTCGAGAAAGTTGGGATAGAAGGAACATACTTAAAGATCATAAAAGCCATTCATGAAAAGCCCACAGCTATCATCATCCTCAATGGGGAAAAACTGAGAGCTTTTCCCCTGAGATCAGGAACAACGACAGGGATGTCCACTCTCACCGCTGTTGTTTCACATAGTGCTGGAAGTTCTAGCATCAGCAATCAGACAACAAAAGGAAATCTAAGGCATGAAAATTGGAAAAGATGAAGTTAAGCTTTCACTTTTTGCAGATGACATGGTATTATACATGGAAAATCCGATAGACTCCACCAGAAGTCTGCTAGAACTGATACATGATTTCAGCAAAGTTGCAGGATACAAAATCAATGTACAGAAATCAGTTGCATTCTTATACACTAACAATGAAGCAACAGAAAGACAAATAAAGAAACTGATCCCATTCACAATTGCACCAAGAAGCATAAAATACCTAGGGATAAATCTAAACAAAGATGTAAAAGATCTCTGTGCTGAAAACTATGAAAGCTTATGAAGGAAATTGAAGAAGATATAAAGAAATGGAAAAACATTCCGTGCTCATGGATTGGAAGAATATTGTCAAAATGCCAATACTACCCAAAGCTATCTACACATTCAATGCAATCCCAATCAAAATTGCACCAGCATTCTTCTCGAAACTAGAACAAGCAATTCTAAAATTCATATGGAACCACAAAAGGCCCCAAATAGCCAAAGTAATTTTGAAGAAGAAGACCAAAGCAGGAGGCATCACAATTCCAGACTTTAGCCTCTACTACAAAGCTGTCATCATCAAGACAGCATGGTATTGGCACAAGAACAGACACATAGACCAATGGAATAGAATAGAAGCCCCAGAACTAGACCTAAAAACATATGGCCAACTAATCTTTGACAAAGCCGGAAAGAATATCCAATGCAAAAAAGTCTCTTTAACAAATGGTGCTGGGAGAACTAGACCACTTTCTCACACCATTCACAAAAATAAACTCAAAATGGATAAAGGATCTGAATGTGAGACAGGAAACCATCAAAACCCTAGAGGAGAAAGCAGGAAAAGACCTCTCTGACCTCAGCCGCAGCAATTTCTTACTTGACACATCCCCAAAGGCAAGGGAATTAAAAGCAAAAATGAACCACTGGGACCTTATGAGGATAAAAAGCTTATGCACAGCAAAGGAAACAACCAACAAAACTAAAAGGCAACCAACGGAATGGGAGAAGATATTTGCAAATGACATATAGGACAAAGGGCTAGTATCCAAAATCTATAAAGAGCTCACCAAACTCCACACCCGAAAAACAAATAACCCAGTGAAGAAATGGGCAGAAAACATGAATAGACACTTCTCTAAAGAAGACATCCAGATGGCCAACAGGCACATGAAAAGATGCTCAACGTCGCTCCTCATCAGGGAAATACAAATCAAAACCACACTCAGATATCACCTCACACCAGTCAGAATGGCCAAAATGAACAAATCAGGAGACTATAGATGCTGGAGAGGATGTGGAGAAATGGGAACCCTCTTGAACTTTTGGTGGGAATGCAAATTGGTGCAGCCATTCTGGAAAACAGTGTGGAGGTTCCTCAAAAAATTAAAAATAGACCTACCCTATGACATAGCAGTAGCTCTGCTAGAAATTTACCCAAGGGATACAGGAGTACTGATGCATAGGGGCACTTGTACCCCAATGTGTATAGCAGCATTCTCAACAATAGCCAAATTATGGAAAGAGCCTAAATGTCCATCAAGTGATGAATGGATGAAATAATTGTGGTTTATATGCACAATGGAGTACTATGTGGCATTGAGAAAGAATGAAATATGGCCCTTTGTAGCAACATGGATGGAACTGGAGAGTGTGATGCTAAGTGATATAAGCCATACAGAGAAGGACAGATACCATATGGTTTCACTCTTATGTGGATCCTGAGAAACTTATCAGGAACCCATGGGGGAGGGGAAGGAAAAAAAAAGAGGTTAGAGTGGAAGAGAGCCAAAGCATAAGATACTCTTAAAAACTGAGAACAAACTGAGGGTTGATGGGCGTGGGAGGGTGGGTGAGTGGTATTGAGGAGGGCACCCTTTGGGATGAGCACTGGGTGTTGTATGGAAACAAATAAACTTCATATGTTGAAAAAAAAGTAAAACAGTACTGGGTAGCTTTGAATACATGAGGGAAAAGATGGTGGAGGGTAGAAATTGGTAAAATGCAACCAGGAAAGTGGTCAGGGACCAGGTCATGAAGGGCCTTAAGGACAAGAAATTTGAATAGTATTCTGTTACTGATGAGGAACTGTCATAAAGTTTACATAGAGGTAATGACAACATCATTTGTGTGTTATAAATACATCATCCTGGCTGCTATGTAAAGGATGGGGAGGGGATGGAGCTAGACTAGAACATGAAGACCATTAGGTCAAAGCCAGACATGGTGGTTGCTAAGTTAATGCACGGGCAATAAGACTAGAGATAAAAAGTTGAATTTGAGAGATAGTTGGGGAATAAAATCAATAGGACTTGGTGACCCGATTGAATTGAGGGTAATAAGGGAGAGCAACTATGGATGACTTACAGGCTTCTCTTTTGGGGGGTTAGGTGGAAATTGTCATAATCTATTGAAAATGAAAATACAAAGAAGGAACAGGATTGAGGGGGTATAGATGATAAGACCTGATTTGTAGATAGTAAATTTGAAAATCCCAAGAAACAGCTGTGTGAAAATTTTCAGCAGCTTTTGGATACACAAGTATCAAATTCTAGGCAAAGTTACATAGATGTAAATTTGGAAGACATTTTAATATTTATAGCACTTCAACAAGAGGGTGAATTTGATTATCTAGGGAGAGTTCATAGAGGAAGAAACAACAAGGAGGGAGGTCTGGGAATACCCAATATTTAAGAGGCAGGTAGATAAAGAAGAGTCTAAAAGATAGAATATCAAAGCATAGTCTGAGAAGTAGGAAGACACTCAGGAGAGAATGGCATCGTGAAAAGCAAGACTGAGAGTTTCAAAAGGGGATTGGTCCACAATGTCAAATTCTGCAGAGTTTCTCACAAAATTAGAACTGGCAGATAAGAGGTCATTAGGAGTTTTACCACATGGGAATAGTAGGGACAGGAGCCAAACTTCAATAGGTTGAGAAAGAAATAAAAGAAAGGAGTAGAGAGACTATGAGTGTAATGAGTAATGAGTGTAAACACCTCATTCTTCAAAAGTGGCTATAAAAGGAAAAAGGAGGATGTTCCAATTCCCAGAATGGCAAGTAAGGAGCTCAAGAAAACTCTCACAGAAAAACATCTAGTAAGCTGATCAAAATTAACAAAATCTGTGGAAGTTGATTAACAGAATTAAAAGACTTGAGATACATTTATTTTTAAAATGTTTAGAAACTCAATAAAAACAGTAGGAAAACATGGCCTTTGAGCTAGAGACTGCAGCCATCCCTGACAGATCTTCCATGCAGAAGAACTATTTCATCAGGCTCAGCTGTCAAGTGGCAAATCTCATTTGCCCAGACCCCTGGGATGGAAAAGCTATTTTGTATGCTTTTGGCAGTTGATAAACATCATAAGGTCCTGTTTTCCACAGCTCTGTTATGTAGAAGGCCTATATAGAGTAGGTGGCAGTAGCCAGGAGGTGCCTGTTCTCCACCCCTCAACTCTTACTTTGTAGGCAGGATCCAGGCAGGGCATCTGGTGAACAAAAAAGTCCCATGATTGTGTACAGTCCTGTGTTATGAGAGAAATGCTCCAAAGCACTTTACAGTCTAGTGGTAGTTTCCATCTTTCCAAAATTTCCAAAGTATAAGACCTAGTCCAGGGAGAATCAGTAGCCAGAAAACATTTTAGATCCCATCCTTCCCACTGATGAGCTGCAGAAGATCCATAGTAAGTAGTGTCAGAAGCTGGGAGTGGTATCAATGCCTCCTGTACATGCAAATGTGCATACACACATCACTTGCTACAAAGAGATCTAGATAGGACATCTAGTGAGTAATGGGTTTTACATTTCCCATTCCTACTCTAACCTCCAGCTCCTGATTTATAACTCAGAGATTCTTATTAAGGACAGATATGCGAAAGCATAAAAGACTGGTAATACTGTGTCCCTGTTGAAGAACCCAACCACAATTGGATCAGACTGTGGAGCAATTTATGCTGCAGAGCAAGGTTGAAAATAAAAGAGCAATCAGCTAACAATTAATAGAGACTAACAGCTAGGTATAATACTAATAGAAGCATACCAGACAGAATTTTAACAAGCACATCAAGGAAAGACACAAAGAGAGACAGGCTAAAACCACGGTCATGCATGATGGTCAGGAAAACTGTGTGCATGCCTAAGGTTGTATCCTCTGGGGAGCAACAGAAACTCTACATCAAGGGGGAAATAGACTTCACTGAAATAGTCCAGCCAAATCACAAAATAAGCAAGCAAGCAAGCATCCAACCAACCAATAAAATCCTAGAAGAGGGAGAATCTGTAACCAGAGTTGTTTTAATATATTATCTAAAATGTCCATTTCAACAACAACAAAAAATTGAGACAAGTAAAAAGAAACATAAAATTATGACCCATATACAGAAAAAATACAATAGAAACTGCTTTAAGGGAACACAGATCCTAACTTAGTAGACAAAGACTTCAAAGCAGCTATTACAAATATGTTCAAATAAGTAATGGAAACTTTGCTTAAAGAATTAACATAAGCTATGATCACAATATCTTATTAAATAATCAATAAAGAGAGAACAATTATAAAAAGAACCAAATATAATTTCTGGAGATAAAAAGTACAGTAAACAAAATGGAAAAAAAGTTACTACAAGGACTCAAAACTAGGCTTGATATGGCAAAAAAAATAATGAACTTGAAGAGAGATTAATAAAGATTAGGCAATCTGAACAGAAAGGAAAAAATAAAATATAGGGGTAGGGATTCAGATAAATATGGCACATAATTAAGTATACCAACATATTTATAGCAGGAATACCAGAAAGAGAAGAGAAAGAGAAATGAGCAGAAAAGTATTTAAAGAAATACTGACTGAAATTTCCTGAATTGATGAAAACTATTAATCTACACATCCAAGATACTCAATGAACTCCAAGAATAAATTCAAGGAGAGCCACACACAGACATATCAAAATGTTGAAAGACAAAGTGAAAATCATGAAGTCAGAAAGTGAAAAATCATATTATATACAAGGGGGACACAATAGATTAACAGGTGGCTTCTCATCAGAAACAATGGAAGGTAGGAAGCAGTGGTATGGCATCTTCAGACTGGAGAAAAAAAAACTGTCAAGCAAGAATATTATATACAGTAAAACTATCTTTTAAAAATGAAGGGGAATAACAGTGGCAAGAGTGGACATCCCTGTCTTGTTCCTGACCTTAGGGGCAAAGCTCTCAGTTTTTCCCCATTGAGGATGATATTAGCGTTGGGTCATTCATATATGGTTTTTATGAACTCAAGGTATGCTCCTTCTACCCCTACTTTCTTGAGGGTTTTTTTCAAGAAAGGATGCTGTATTTTGTCAAATGCTTTCTCTGAATCTATTTTTTTTTGTTGAGTCTAATGGGAGTCCTCTGTGCTTCCTGGATGTTGATGTCTGTGTCTTTCCCCAGGTTAGGAATGTTTTCCGCTATGATTTGCTCACATAACCATTCTACCCATATTTCTCTCTCTTCCTCTTCTGGGACCCCTATGATTCTGATGTCGTTCCTTTTTAATGAGTCACTTATTTCTCTAATTCTTAAATCATGCTCTTTTGCCTTAATCTCCCTCTTTTTTCTGCTTCATTATTCTCAATAAGTTGTCCTCTATATCACTGATTCTCTGTTCTGCTTCATCCATCCTAGCTGCCGTGGCATTCATCTGTGATTGCAGCTCAATTATAACATTTTTAAAATTTCATCCTGACTAGTTTTTACTACTTTTATCTCCACAGGAAGGGATTCTAATCTAATTTTGACTTCAGCTAGTATTCTTATTATCGTGATTCTAAATTCTGGTTCAGACATCTTGCTTGTATCTGTATTGGTTAAATCCCTGGCTGTCATTTCTTCCTGCTCTTTCTTTTGGGGTGAATTCCTTCGTTTTGTAATTTTGTTTTTTTTTTTTTTCTTTTTTTTTTTCCTTTCTTTTTTTTTTTCCTGAAATTTATTGACAAATTGGTTTCCATACAACACCCAGTGCTCATCCCAAAAGGTGCCCTCCTCAATACCCATCACCCACCCTCTCCTCCCTCCCACCCCCCATCAACCCTCAGTTTGTTCTCAGTTTTTAACAGTCTCTTATGCTTTGGCTCTCTCCCATTCTAACCTCTTTTTTTTTTTTTCCTTCCCCTCCCCCATGGGTTCCTGTTAAGTTTCTCAGGATCCACATAAGAGTGAGACCATATGGTATCTGTCCTTCTCTGTATGGCTTATTTCACTTAGCATCACACTCTCCAGTTCCATCCACGTTGCTACAAAAGGCCATATTTCATTTTTTCTCATTGCCATGTAATATTCCATTGTGTATATAAACCACAATTTATTTATCCATTCATCAGTTGATGGACATTTAGGCTCTTTCCATAATTTGGCTATTGTTGAGAGTGCTGCTATGAACATTGGGGTACAAGTGGCCCTATGCATCAGTGCTCCTGTATCCCTTGGATAAATTCCTAGCAGTGCTATTGCTGGGTCATAGGGTAGGTCTATTTTTAATTTTCTGAGGAACCTCCACACTGCTTTCCAGAGCGGCTGCACCAATTTGCATTCCCACCAACAGTGCAAGAGGGTTCCCGTTTCTCCACATCCTCTCCAGCATCTATAGTCTCCTGATTTGTTCATTTTGGCCACTCTGACTGGCGTGAGGTGATACCTGAGTGTGGTTTTGATTTGTATTTCCCTGATAAGGAGCGACGCTGAACATCTTTTCATGTGCCTGTTGGCCATCCGGATGTCTTCTTTAGAGAAGTGTCTATTCATGTTTTCTGCCCATTTCTTCACTGGGTTATTTGTTTTTCGGGTGTGGAGTTTGGTGAGCTCTTTATAGATTTTGGATACTAGCCCTTTGTCCGATATGTCATTTGCGAATATCTTTTCCCATTCCGTTGGTTGCCTTTTAGTTTTGTTGGTTGTTTCCTTTGCTGTGCAGAAGCTTTTTATCTTCATAAGGTCCCAGTAATTCACTTTTGCTTTTAATTCCCTTGCCTTTGGGGATGTGTCGAGTAAGAGATTGCTACGGCTGAGGTCAGAGAGGTCTTTTCCTGCTTTCTCCTCTAAGGTTTTGATGGTTTCCTGTCTCACATTTAGGTCCTTTATCCATTTTGAGTTTATTTTTGTGAATGGTGTGAGAAAGTGGTCTAGTTTCAACCTTCTGCATGTTGCTGTCCAGTTCTCCCAGCACCATTTGTTAAAGAGGCTGTCTTTTTTCCATTGGATGTTCTTTCCTGCTTTGTCAAAGATGAGTTGGCCATACGTTTGTGGGTCTAGTTCTGGGGTTTCTATTCTATTCCATTGGTCTATGTGTCTGTTTTGGTGCCAATACCATGCTGTCTTGATGATGACAGCTTTGTAGTAGAGGCTAAAGTCTGGGATTGTGATGCCTCCTGCTTTGGTCTTCTTCTTCAAAATTCCTTTGGCTATTCGGGGCCTTTTGTGGTTCCATATGAATTTTAGGATTGCTTGTTCTAGTTTCGAGAAGAATGCTGGTGCAATTTTGATTGGGATTGCATTGAATGTGTAGATAGCTTTGGGTAGTATTGACATTTTGACAATATTTATTTTTCCAATCCATGAGCAGGGAATGTCTTTCCATTTCTTTAAATCTTCTTCAATTTCCTTCAGAAGCTTTCTATAGTTTTCAGCATACAGATCCTTTACATCTTTGGTTAGATTTATTCCTAGGTATTTTATGCTTCTTGGTGCAATTGTGAATGGGATCAGTTTCTTTATTTGTCTTTCTGTTGCTTCATTGTTAGTGTATAAGAATGCAACTGATTTCTGTACATTGATTTTGTATCCTGCAACTTTGCTGAATTCCTGTATCAGTTCTAGCAGACTTTTGGTGGAGTCTATCGGATTTTCCATGTATAATATCATGTCATCTGCAAAAAGCGAAAGCTTGACTTCATCTTTGCCAATTTTGATGCCTTTGATTTCCTTTTGTTGTCTGATTGCTGATGCTAGAACTTCCAGCACTATGTTAAACAGCAGCGGTGAGAGTGGGCATCCTTGTCGTGTTCCTGATCTCAGGGAAAAAGCTCTCAGTTTTTCCCCGTTGAGGATGATGTTAGCTGTGGGCTTTTCATAAATGGCTTTTATGATCTTTAAGTATGTTCCTTCTATCCCGACTTTCTCAAGGGTTTTTATTAAGAAAGGGTGCTGGATTTTGTCGAAGGCCTTTTCTGCATCGATTGACAGGATCATATGGTTCTTCTCTCTTTTTTTGTTAATGTGATGTATCACGTTGATTGATTTGCGAATGTTGAACCAGCCCTGCATCCCAGGAATGAATCCCACTTGATCATGGTGAATAATTCTTTTTATATGCCGTTGAATTCGATTTGCTAGTATCTTATTGAGAATTTTTGCATCCATATTCATCAGGGATATTGGCCTGTAGTTCTCTTTTTTTACTGGGTCTCTGTCTGGTTTAGGAATCAAAGTAATACTGGCTTCATAGAATGAGTCTGGAAGTTTTCCTTCCCTTTCTATTTCTTGGAATAGCTTGAGAAGGATAGGTATTATCTCTGCTTTAAACGTCTGGTAGAACTCCCCTGGGAAGCCATCTGGTCCTGGACTCTTATTTGTTGGGAGATTTTTGATAACCGATTCAATTTCTTCGCTGGTTATGGGTCTGTTCAAGCTTTCTATTTCCTCCTGATTGAGTTTTGGAAGCGTGTGGGTGTTCAGGAATTCGTCCATTTCTTCCAGGTTGTCCAATTTGTTGGCATATAAGTTTTCATAGTATTCCCTGATAATTGTTTGTATCTCTGAGGGATTGGTTGTAATAATTCCATTTTCATTCATGATTTTATCTATTTGGGTCATCTCCCTTTTCTTTTTGAGAAGCCTGGCTAGAGGTTTGTCAATTTTGTTTATTTTTTCAAAAAACCAACTCTTGGTTTCGTTGATCTGCTCTACAGTTTTTTTAGATTCTATATTGTTTATTTCTGCTCTGATCTTTATTATTTCTCTTCTTCTGCTGGGCTTAGGCTGCCTTTGCTGTTCTGCTTCTAGTTCCTTTAGGTGTGCTGTTAGATTTTGTATTTGGGATTTTTCTTGTTTCTTGAGATAGGCCTGGATTGCAATGTATTTTCCTCTCAGGACTGCCTTTGCTGCGTCCCAAAGCGTTTGGATTGTTGTATTTTCATTTTCGTTTGTTTCCATATATTTTTTAATTTCTTCTCTAATTGCCTGGTTGACCCACTCATTCGTTAGTAGGGTGTTCTTTAACCTCCATGCTTTTGGAGGTTTTCCAGACTTTTTCCTGTGGTTGATTTCAAGCTTCATGGCATTGTGGTCTGAAAGTAAGCATGGTATAATTTCAATTCTTGTAAACTTATGAAGGGCTGTTTTGTGACCCAGTATATGATCTATCTTGGAGAATGTTCCATGTGCACTCGAGAAGAAAGTATATTCTGTTGCTTTGGGATGCAGAGTTCTAAATAGATCTGTCAAGTCCATCTCATCCAATGTCTCATTCAGGGCCCTTGTTTCTTTATTGACCGTGTGTCTAGATGATCTATCCATTTCTGTAAGTGGTGTATTAAAGTCCCCTGCAATTACCACATTCTTATCAATAAGGTTGCTTATGTTTATGAGTAATTGTTTTATATATTTGGGGGCTCCGGTATTCAGTGCATAGACATTTATAATTGTTAGCTCTTCCTGATGGATAGACCCTGTAACTATTATATAATGTCCTTCTTCATCTCTTGTTACAGCCTTTAATTTAAAGTCTAGTTTGTCTGATATAAGTATGGCTACTCCAGCTTTCTTTTGGCTTCCAGTCGCATGATAAATAGTTCTCCATCCCCTCACTCTCAATCTAAAGGTGTCCTCAGGTCTAAAATGAGTCTCTTGTAGACAGCAAATAGATGGGTCTTGTTTTTTTATCCATTCTGATACCCTATGTCTTTTGGTTGGCGCATTTAATCCTTTTACATTCAGTGTTATTATAGAAAGATACGGGTTTAGAGTCATTGTGATGTCTGTATGTTTTATGCTTATAGTGATGTCTCTGGGACTTTGTCTCACAGGGTCCCCCTTAGGATCTCTTGTAGGGCTGGTTTAGTGGTGACAAATTCCTTCAGTTTTTGTTTGTTTGGGAAGACCTTTATCTCTCCTTCTATTCTAAATGACAGACTTGCTGGATAAAGGATTCTTGGCTGCATATTTTTTCTGTCTAGCACCCTGAAAATCTCGTGCCAATTCTTTCTGGCCTGCCAAGTTTCAAAAGAGAGATCAGTCACGAGTCTTATAGGTCTCCCTTTATATGTGAGGGCACGTTTACCCCTTGCTGCTTTCAGAATTTTCTCTTTATCCTTGTATTTTGCCAGTTTCACTATGATATGTCGTGCAGAAGATCGATTCAAGTTACGTCTGAAGGGAGTTCTCTGTGCCTCTTGGATTTCAATGCCTTTTTCCTTCCCCAGTTCAGGGAAGTTCTCAGCTATGATTTCTTCAAGTACCCCTTCAGCACCTTTCCCTCTCTCTTCCTCCTCTGGGATACCAATTATGCGTATATTATTTCTTTTTAGTGTATCACTTAATTCTCTAATTTTCCCCTCATACTCCTGGATTTTTTTATCTCTCTTTTTCTCAGCTTCCTCTTTTTCCATAACTTTATCTTCTAGTTCACCTATTCTCTCCTCTGCCTCTTCAAGCCGAGCTGTGGTGGTTTCCATTTTGTTATGCATTTCGTTTAAAGCGTTTTTCAGCTCCTCGTGACTGTTCCTTAGTCCCTTGATCTCTGTAGCAAGAGATTCTCTGCTGTCCTGTATACTGTTTTCAAGCCCAGCGATTAATTTTATGACTATTATTCTAAATTCACTTTCTGTTATATTACTTAAATCCTTTTTGATCAGCTCATTAGCTGTTGTTATTTCCTGGAGATTCTTCTGAGGGGAGTTCTTCCGCTTGGTCATTTTGGATAGTCCCTGGCGTGGTGAGGACCTGCAGGGCACTTCCCCTGTGCTGTGGTGTATACCTGGAGTTGGTGGGCGGGGCCGCAGTCAGACCTGATGTCTGCCCCCAGCCCACCGCTGGGGCCACAGTCAGACTGGTGTGTGCCTTCTCTTCCCCTCTCCTAGGGGCGGGATTCACTGTGGGGTGGTGTGGCTCGTCTGGGCTACTTGCACCCTGCCAGGCTTGTGATGCTGGGGATCTGGCGTATTAGCTGGGGTGGGTAGGCAAGGTGCTCGGGGGCAGGAGGGGCAGGCTTAGATCGCTTCTCCTTAGGTGATCCACTTCAGGAGGGGCCCTGTGGCAGCGGGAGGGAGTCAGATCCGCTGCCGGAGGTTTGGCTCTGCAGAAGCGCAGAGTTGGGTGTTTGGGCGGAGCGAGCAAGTTCCCTGGCAGGAACCGGTTCCCTTTGGGATTTCGGCTGGGGGATGGGCGGGGGAAATGGCGCTGGCGAGCGCCTTTGTTCCCCACCAAACTGAGCTCTGTTGTCAGGGGGCTCAGCAGCTCTCCCTCCCTTTGTCCTCCAGCCTTCCCGCTTTCCGAGCAGAGCTGTTAATTTCTGACCTCCCAGACGCTAAGTCGCGCTTGCTGTCGGAACACAGTCCGCCCGGCCCCTCCGCTTTTGCAAGCCCGACTCGGGGGCTCTGCTTGGCCGGCGAGCCGCCCCTCCGCCCCGGCTCCCTCCCGCCAGTCCGTGGAGCGCGCACCGCCTCGCCGCCCTTCCTACCCTCTTCCGTGGGCCTCTTGTCTGCGTTTGGCTCCGGCGACTCTGTTCTGCTAATCCTCTGGCGGTTTTCTGGGTTATTTAGGCAGGTGTAGATGGAATCTAAGTGATCAGCAGGACGTGCGGTGAGCCCAGTGTCCTCCTAAGCCGCCATCTTGCCGCAACTCCTCGTTTTGTAATTTTGAAGGGAGAAAAGGAATTAATGAGGTAGAAAAATTGAAACTAATAAAATATTAAAATTAAAAATTCAACACACACACACACACACACACAAATCGAATAGATGATGCTAGATCCTAGGTGTGTTTTGGTCTGGGTGTTGAAAGTGGCTTTACAGATTAGAGAAAAAAAGGGGGAGTGAGAAAAAAAAGGAAATCGTTTGAGAATTTGAAAAAATGAATATACTGAGGTAGACTAAAATGAGATAATGGGGCAAAATAGAATTTGAAAAAATATATGCAAAAGTAAAGAATATGGTAGAAAACAATTAAAGAAAAATATTTTAATAAAAATTAAAAATAAATATGAATTTTTTCATTTTCTGTATTTAGGAAAAAATAAAAGAAACAAAAAAGAGAAAAAAGATTTAAAAAAGAAAAGAAGAAAAAAAGAAATCATTTGAAAATTTGAAAAAGTGAATACACTGTAGTAGACTAAAATAAAATGATGGAAGTAGAATATAATTTGAAAAATTACATAAAAATATAGTAATAAAAATTAAATTAAAATATTTTTAATAGAAATTGAAAGTAAAAATGAAGTTTTTCTGTTTCTGAATTCAAGAAAAAGAAAAGAAATGAAGAAGAGAAAAAAGAAAAAGAAAGAAAAAAAGGAAATTGTTTGAAAATTTGAAAAGGTGAGTACACTGAAGGACTAAAATAAAATCTTGGAAGTAAAGTAGAATTTGAAAAAAATTTACACAAAAGTAAAAAAATATAGTAATAAAAATTAAAAACAGATATTTTTAATAAAAATTGAAAATAAAAATAAATTTTTCTCTTTCTGTATTCAAGAAAAAGAAAAGAATTGTAAAAGAGAAATAGGAAAAAGAAAAATGAAAGAAAGTAAATTGAATAGATGAATCTGCTAACAGATTGAAGTAGGACTGAAATTGCTTTGTTTTCCGCTAGAAGTCAGTCTATGTTTCTCTTTATAGTCCATAAAGCAAGCCGGCGGTGAGACTTGTGTTTTTGAAGAGTGAAGTTGGCCCTGTTGGGTGGGGCTCAGTGTAACAGCTCTGCTCTCCACGAGATGGCGCTGCTAGCCTACTGGAGTGGATTGTTGTGGTGCTCATAGGTGCCTATGTACATGTGCGGGGCGGTGAAAACGGTGCCACCTAGCTACAGTCTGTTCTGGATCAGCAATCGTGCACCTGTCCTCTGTCTTCAGCTCTAGTCCACTCCCACTTTTTCACTCTCCATGACCAGACCCCTGGCAGTACCTCTCTCCCAAGTTTTGTATCAGATGTGGCTGTTATCCCCGGCCCATTACTTCCAAAGGACTGTGGCTTTGACCCGTTCTGCCCCTCTGTGGAAGGGTCTCACCGAGCAATGGCCGAACAATGGCCGAATTTTGGGTGCACAGAGAAATGCTGCACCCTGCTGCTGCCGGAGCTCTGAGACTGTGGCCAGGTGCCAGCCCACCCCAGAATAAGTTCTCCAAACAGTGTAGCAGCAGCGTTTCAGGGATTATGGAAAATCACAACATGCATCTGGCACCAGGCTTCACCGTTAATGACTTTGTTCCAGCACCAGCAAATGTGGTCGTTCTCTGGGGTCTGCTGGGACCAGGTGGCTTCAACAATCTCTACCAAATGTCCTTCCAGCAGTGGAACCGCTTTTCCCTGTGTGGTCTGAGAACCTCCCAGGCCCCACTCTGCTCCTGAAGATTTGCCCTTCCCACCAGAGCACTGCCAGGTATCGAGCTTCAAAGTTGCAGACTCTGCACTCCCCTTGTTTACAGTCTTAATGGAATTTAAACCCTCTCCTTTCTCCTTTCTCCCTTTTTAGTTTAGTCCCTGCAGCTGTTTCCAACTTTCCATGTTCTCTCCAGTTGCTTTTGGGGAGGGGTGCTTTGCGTGTATTCTGTCCCCCATCTCCATCTTCTCTCTGCCCACAAAAGTGGCTCCCTGCCCTCCGCAGTTTCTCTCTCCCCAAGTTCACCTCTCTGCTCCACGTACCTGCTGAATTCTGTGGTTCAGGTTGTGCAGATTGTTGTGTTAATCCTCAGATAAGTTTTCTAGGTGTGACATAGGACAAAATCAGTGGTGGCCTCCATTTCCTAACCTTTCCAATGGGTATGTCAGTGCCATTCTGCAAAGTTGCTTTGAGGAACAGGTTGCTCCCCCACTCATGCTCTCTCTTTCAAAAATAAAAAAAATAAAAAAAATCATTTCTTCTCCTCATAGCTTGTGGACAATCGGGAATGCTATAGCCTTGGGTTGCTGGTGATTTTCAGTTGGCTTGAGTTAGGGTAGTTTTTCCACATGTGTACTCACCATTCCTAAGAGGTAGTGATCCCTTTGGGGTGCTACCATTGGGATGAGGACAGATAGAAGGGAAGGAGGCTATATCTTAACTCTCTTATTGATATTGGTCCATTGCTCACTGCTAGACTCTGGAGATGTCTTCATTGCTCAGTCTCTTTTATCAATATCAGTCCAGTTCTGGGAAGATAGCAGTGAATAATTGTGAAACACATGGTCTGGGCATCTTGCTGGGACTCTGGCTTCTCCCCATTTGCTAGTACACCTCCTTTCCTCTCTAATGAAATGTCATTTTAGTTTTTGGATTTGCTAAGGAAATTGTTAATCTGCCTGATATCTTCTTGGAAATGCAATTGTTAGAGGTTCATAATTGAAAACATGACTAGGATTAGGTCCTATTCTCAAGAATCTTGAAACTGTAAATCCTAGTAGTCAGGACCAAAACTCAGGGAGAGGAGGAGGAGAAAAACCTTTTACTTTTCACATGTCTCCAAATATCTTAATGTACAGCTGTCACCTAAAATAGAAAACCAAAATATTTTCTCTTTTCTAGGTTCTAAATGTCTGCCATAGGGATCTGAGGGACTTCCTAAAGATGACCTATAACTGAAGTAGGGTGAATTCTTTCCTCTGAGATTTTGTCTGTAAGCTGTCAGGTAGGTCTCTGATAACCATCTGCAAGAGATTCCAGGAGAGCCACACTATTTCCTGCTCAGGCCATAATGGCTGCCTGACCCAGGAGGCAAATGAGCATGTGTGGCTGCCAATTTCAGGCTATACTCCTTTCTTGCAGTGGTCCTGGTAATGCAGGTTAGGATAGGCCACACGAGGCCAAGTTGCCTCACCTTCAGTATAGTGACTTGATTCTACTGGCTTTAGCTCTTTCCCATGATTCCCTAGAGGGTAGTAGTCTCCCTAGAGGATCCATGGAATTGAATTAAAACTGGGACAATAAGAGAGGATGAAAATTAATGGCGGTTGCTTGGTCAAAACAATTCTTGGGCCCAACAGAGAGTGTGCTAGAGGAGTGTGAACCAGACATTCTTGACTCCTCTCTCTCTCATACCTCACAACTGTGCTTCCCTTACAACTGGGTAATTTTCTACCTCCAAATTTTCTCATAAATTGATCACTTTTTTATCCTTTTCACTACTACCACTTTGTTCTAAGCTGCTGTTCACTCATTATAGCCTCTGTATTCATCCCTCTCTTTCTACCATTGCCCCTCTGCCATCTGTTTTCCTTACAGTAGTCAGAGGAATGTTTTTATTTCTCAAGTCAGATTATATCACCCTGCTCAAAATCCTCCAATGACTTGTTATCTCATTCAGAGTAAAAATCAAAGACCTTACAGGGGCTTACAAACCCCTGCATTATCTTTTGCTCTATAACATTGAGTCCTACTATTTTGCCTCACACTCACTCTGTTCTAGCCATCTTGGCTTCCTTGATTGTCCTTGGACATACCAAACTTGCCCCTGCCACAGGAGCTCTGTACCAGCTGTTTTCTCTACCTGGAAAAAATCTTCCCCCAAATACTTAAATAATTAACCCCTTCACATTCATATATTAGTAAAAATAATGCCCTTTCAGTGAGATCTTCCCTGACTTCTCTATTTAATGTTGCAGCTACCCCATACTCTTTTTTTCTCTTATCTATTTTATTTTTCTTAGAGTACTTATTGACGTTTAGTATACTCTATTTATTTTATTAATTTGTTTATAATCCATCTCTTCCCTACAAAATAAGATTTATTAGGGTAAGAATTTTTGTTTTTTTTTTAACTATATATTTCTAGCACCTAGCACAGGGCCTGGCATTAGTAGGTTCTCAATAAATATTTGTTAAATGAATTTTCTTAAAAGATGCCCATGGTTCAGAAAAGTGTTTCTTTCCTTAGCTGGGTCTTAGTTTCCCCCATTGATAACATAAGAGGGTTGGAATGGATGGTTTCTCAGGTCTTTTGCATCTCTATGACAAAGTCTAGAGATCTGGGTATAAAGCAGTCTCTGGAGCCAGATTTCTTAGGATCCTTTACCTACTACTTTGAGACAAGTTACTTTATCTTTCTTGGACTCTTTGTTTTCTTACCTTAAAAATGAATATAATAAAAATAGACCCTGTCTCCAAAGGTTGCTTTGGAAATTAAACAAGATCACCCATATATAAGTGCTTTAAGACAGTACATTACATTCAATAAATATTAGCTAGTGTTTTTAGAGTGATCATTAGCAAGTAGCCACATTAACAGCCTTCTAAGGAAGGCCTAAGGGGTCAAAACCAGCTTTAGTAGCTGATGGTATAAATAAAAAGCAAAACACCCTCCATAATAACAAACTCACCTGAGGTTCATATGCAGCTCATATGCAACTCATATGCATACAGCTGGTCTCTTCCCCTTCCCCCAGCCCATTACTAAGACAAGAACAGCTTGTTCTCTTGTAACCTGATGTCCTGGATAAGAAGGAGGGGGAGAGAGGCAACGTGTGATTGCCATGGCCACCCACTGCATCTCAGATTCCACAGAGGGAAACAGGGCATGAGGGCTTATTTGCAATCACCCACAAACCTGACCATGAGTGGTTTCAACCCAGGGTGTATGGAATATGTGTGGTCCCAGTGTCAGGGACTATTCACAGAGGTTCTGCTAAGAGGGCAAAGGATGATGTTCAAAACCATTATCAGCAAACATGATTCAGACAGCTGGCCTGGTCTTTGGGGCCAGAGATGCGTGGGCTTGTGAGAGTAAGAGGTTGTGGATAGGTTACCAGAATGGCAACTAGAAAAGGTTACCAATGAATAAGTCTAATAGTAATGATGATAATATTAATAATAGCTTACATTTCTTGTGTATTTATTGTGTACCAGGTGCTTTATACATGCTTTCATTTAATTCTCCAATGAACTCAGTAATTCTCAAACTTAGCTACACATTGGGGAACTTGAAAAACAATATCAGTGTGTAGCCTTCACTGTACCAATTAAATCAGAATTTCTAGCAGAAGTTTTTTTAATATCCACAAATAATCATAATGTATAACCAGGGTTGAGAACCACTGTATGAAAGGTATATATAAAAAACATTTTACAGATGAGAACAATTAAGTTCAGAAAATATGCACCAGGTCACCCAGTTAAGAACCAGCACTAGGCTACACTGCCTTGCATTCAGTACCACACACTGGGTGCCACAAGGAAAAGGCTTGCACTCTGGACTTGGAGTTAAACTCAATTTTAAAAGAACAGGTGCATTGTGATGGGGCCAGGTGTGGCTTGGGATGAGCCTCTTGTACCACATAGGCATCCTGAGCTCAAGTCTGGGATGCCATATTCCAAAGACTGGTCATGCAGTACCATGAGAAACTGCTGCTGTTTAGGGACTTCCTGTCTCAGTCAAATACCTGCTCTAGTGGCAATTGTCGCAAAGATATCCCACTGCCATTCACCCTTCCCTGCTTCCTCTGCCCATCAGATCCAGGCTTCATGCAACAGCATCAGTATCATTAGATAATTATTTCCTTATGTATGGTATATATACCACTGGAGGTTCACAAGGCTATTTAGGTGGTAAACAGATGAATGTTTTTATTTCAATAGTTATGCATTTATCTTAATACATATATTATTATATACATATATACCTACATATGTATGTATACATACATATATATTATTGTATACATTATATATATTATGTATACATTGCATACATAGTATATATAGTATATAGTATATAGAACTAGACTAGTTCTAGACTAGACTAGACTAGTATTTAGAACAAGACTAAATTGATTTAAAATATTGCAAGTGACTTGAGTCAAAGAAAAATATTAAATAATCAGTGAAGGCAATTGGCACAAAAATAGGTCTCTAAAATTCAGAACAAGAGAGGTGAGAATGGTTGAAGAGGAAAAAACACTGCTTAGCATCATTCATTCATTCACTCAATCATTTATTCATTCAACAAGCATTTTCTGGATAACAAGTATGTACCAGGAATCATGTTAGTCACAATATAGATGAATAAGAAATGGTTCTTGCCTTCAAAGAGTTCACATAAAAGTAAATATACATTGACAATTCAATATAAATAAGCACAGGGAATAAGTAGGAGTCATAAGGGTGCACAGATTATGGAGACATGGACAGAGAAGATTTCCAAAAAGAGGTGACTTAGCCATGTAAATGGGAGAGGAAGAGGGGGCCAAATTGAGGACACTAGGAACAAAGCATAGATGTTAGAAACAGTAGGGTATAAATGTCTAATGGTTGGTTGAGGGAGGTAGAAGTTAGACACTCAAATCCTAGTTCAGCTTCTTTCTTTCTTTCTTTCTTTCTTTCTTTCTTTCTTTCTTTCTTCTTTTCTTTCTTTCTTATGCTATGTGTCAATGGGCAAGTTACCTAACCTTTCTGAGCTTTAGTTTTCTCACCTGTCAAGTGGGAAAATTAATAGTACTACTTTCTTATCATTAACTGTAGAAGGTTAAGTGATATCTATCTATCTATCTATCTATTTATTTTAAAATGAAATTTATTGTCAAATTGGTTTCCATACAACACCCAGTGCTCATCCCAACAGGTGCCCTCCTCAATGCCCACCCTCCCTCTGTCCCACCCCCCATCAACCCTCAATTTATTCTCAGGTATTAAGAATCTCTTATGGTTTGGCTACTTCCCTCTCTAACTTTTTTTTCCTTACCCTCCCCCATGGTGTTCTGTTAAGTTTCTCAGGATCCACATAAGAGTGAAAGCATATGGTTATCTGTCTTTTTCCGTATGACTTATTTCACTTAGCATAACACTCTCCAGTTCCATCCACGTTTCTACAAAAGACCATATTTCATTCATTCTCATTGCCAAGTAGTATTCCATTGTGTACATAAACCACAATTTCTTTATCCATTCATCAGCTGATGGACATTTAGGCTCTTTCCATAATTTGGCTATTGTTGACAGTGCTGCTGTAAACATTAGGGTACAAGTACCCCTATGCATCAACACTCCTGTATCCCTTGGGTAAATTCCAAGCAGTGCTATTGCTGGGTCATAAGGTAGATCTATTTTTATTTTTTTGAGGAACCTCCACACTGTTTTCCAGAGTGGCTGCACCAGTTTGCATTCCCACCAACAGTGAAAGAAGGTTCCCGTTTCTCCACATCCTCTCCAGCATCTACAGCCTCCTGATTTGTTCATTTTAGCCACTCTGACTGGCATGAAGTGATATCTGAGTGTGGTTTTGATTTGTATTTCCCTGATGAGGAGTGACTTTGAGCATCTTTTCATGTGCCTGTTGGCCACCTGGATGTCTTCTTTAGAGGAGTGTCTATTCATGTTTTCTGCCCATTTCTTCACTGGATTATTTGTTTTCCAGGTGTGGAGTTTGGTGAGTTCTTTATAGATTTTGGATACTAGTCCTTTGTCTGATATGTCACTTTCAAATACCTTTTCCCATTCCATTCGTTGCCTTTTAGATTTGTTGATTGTTTCCTTTGCAGTGCAGAAGGCTTTTATCTTCATGAGGTCCCAATAGTTCATTTTTGCTTTTAATTCCCTTGCCTTTGGGGATGTGTCAAGTAATAGACTGCTGCAGCTGAGGTCAGACAGGTTTTCCCTTGCTTTCTCCTCTAGGATTTTGATGGTTTCCTGTCTCACATTCAGGTCCTTTATCCATTTTGAGTTTGTTTTTGTGAATGGTGTAAGAAAGTGGTCTTGTTTCATTCTTCTGCATGTTGCTGTCCAGTTCTCCCAGCACCATTTGTTAAAGAGGCTGTCTTTTTTCCATTGGATACTCTTTTCTGCTTTGTCAAAGATTAGTTGGCTATATGAGCCTCTATTCTATTCCATTTGTCTATGTGTCTGTTTTATTTGTGCCAATACTATGCTGTCTTGAGGATTACAGCTTTGTAATAGAGGCTAAAGTCTGGGATTGTGATGCCTCCCACTTTGGTCTTCTTCTTCAAAATTACTTTGGCTATTTGGGGCCTTTTGTGGTTCCATACAAATTTTAGGATTGCTTGTTCTAGCTTCAAGAAGAATACTGGTGCAATTTTGATTGGGATTGCATTGAATGTGTAGATTGTTTTGAGTAGTATTGACATGTTAACAATATTCTTCCAATCCATGAGCATGGAATGTTTTTCTATTTCTTTATATCTTCTTCAATTTCCTTCATAAGCTTTCTATAGTTTTCAGCATACATATCTTTGACATCTTTGGTTAGGTTTATTCGTAGGTATTTTATGCTTCTTGGTGCAATTTTGAATGGGATCGTCTTCTTTATTTGTCTTTCTGTTGCTTCACTATTAGTGTATAAGAATGCAACTGATTTCTGTACAATGATTTTGTATCCTGCGACTTTGCTGAATTCATGTATCACTTCTAGCAGACTTTTGGTGGAGTCTATCAGGTTTTCCATGTATAATATCATGTCATCTGCAAAAAGTGAAAGCTTGACTTCATCTTTGCCAATTTTGATGCCATTGATTTCCTTTTGTTGTCTGATTGCTTATGCTGACACTTCCAACACTATGTGAAACAATAGCAGTGAGAGTGGACATCCCTGTCATCTTCCTGATCTCAGGGGGAAAGCTCTCAGTTTTTTCCCATTGAGGATGATATTAGCTGTGGGATTTTCATAAATGGCTGTTATATCTCATTTATAAATCACTTTTCATGGTGTTTGGCACACAAAGTAAGTCCTGGTCTTTGTTCTTTCCTGGGTTCCTCTTTAGAGAACAGCATGTGTTTATAATATGAACTGGTCTGTATTATTCTCATTCCATCTCCACATTCAACGAACTTTTTTTACTTTTTTTTTCAATATATGAAGTTTATTGTCAAATTGGTTTCCATACAACACCCAGTGCTCATCCCAAAGTCAACAAACTTTTAAAGAACATCTGCTATGTGTCAGAACTTTTACCTATTTTATTTTCACTCAATTTGCACAACAGTCCTGATGACAGGATGACTGTGTGATGAAAAGTCAAGTGAAAACGGCAGGGCTGCTACACTACCTTGAATTCAACTAGAGCAGCTATGCTTTGCTTTTTCCACAACACTTAAGATACAATGGGTGTCACGTTTCTTTTTTTTTTTTTTCTTTATAGCTAAAAAACCATGAAGAACTATTTTCCCAAGTATGTGGGAGGAAAAAGGAGCGAAAGACATAGGGTCTATATGCTAGGAATTTGCTCTAGTGATTTCTGCTAGCCTGTGAGTCAGGAGGCATTGTTGGTATTTTTCATAATTTAGTTGTTTTGTCTCCTCCCATACGTTTTTTTTTAATTTGGTAAAAAGAACATAACATAAAATTTACTTTCTTAACCATTTTTAAGTGTACAGTTCACTACCATTAAGTATATTCACACTTTTGTGGAATAGATCTACAGATCTATAGAAAGTAGTACTATTAATTTTCCCACTTGACAGATGAAAAAACTAAATCTCAGAAAGGTTTGGTAACTTGCCCACTGACACATTTTTTAAGCAAACAAAATACTGTCTGAGTATGTTCATTTTGTGATGATTTACTGGTGTGTTAAGATTCGTTCACTTTTCTGTGTGTTATACCTCAAGAAAAATTTTTTTCTTTTTTTAAATGATAATATTGAGCAAAACCTCAGTGTCTCTCAGTTAACTTATTGGTGAATAATCCAGCTGGCTATAGAATTTGGAGATAATATTAAGTTTCTTAATTGGAAAGCAAGAACAGTATTTTCTAAAATGTTATATACAATTTAGGAGAGGCATGAGATTTGTTCAATGCTAAGACATCTTAAGTAACATAAAAGGGAATATAGAGGTCTTCTGGTCCAAATAAGATGGAATAGAGTCATTCTCCCTACTCCTACTTACTAGGTACAAGTATAAATCATGGAAATGAAACTCTTTATTCCTGTGGTCCTTGAGACTCCCTGTTCTCCACTGAGAGGCACTGGGTAGCCAGGGAATGTCCTGCAAGTAGGATCCCTCCAGAACAAATGACCCATCCTGGAAGTTTCTTTGTGTTCAATGGTGTAGTAATCCCTTCTCTCCTCCTCCTCCCAAGAATGGCCAGGCTGCCCTGGGAGGAGGGATTCTGCCACAACAAGTGACCAAGTGCAGAACGGGTTCTCTCATGGAAACTCCCTTTCCCCACCTAGAGGCACCACGCAACCTAGCCTGAGGAAACACCTGCCTTCACAGCCCACCAGCACAGACCAGTGGGATCCCCAGAAGCACCAGATAGCCTAAGCATATCAAAGCAGAGCAAAGGCTCTGAAAATTAAAATGTTACTGAAACCACAACACATAAAAGTAGGCCAGGATCTATGTGCAAAACCTAACCAAGATTGCCTGCTAAAATAAAGGATTTATATAGAACTAAAGTTTCCTAACACAATAGCCAAAATATTCAGAATACATTAAAAAATCACCTGTCATACCAAGAACCAGGAAAATAACTCGAATGAGGAAAAGACAATCAAATGACGCCAACACTGAGATGAATCATGTGAATTATCTGACAAAGATTTTAAAGAAGCCATTATAAAAATGCTTCAGTGAGCAATTATGAACATGATAGAAACAAAAGACAAAAATAGAAAATCTCAGCAAAAAAATAAGAGTTATAAAAAAGAGTCTAAATAAAACTTAAAAATATATTAATAGAAAAAAAGCCAGCAGGTAATCATGTTGAATGAAAAAAAAAAGCCAATCCACCAAAGTTACATACTGTATGATTCCAGTTATTTAAAATGTTTGAAGTGTGTCATAGAAATCATGTATCATAGAAATTGGGAATAGTTTAGTGGTTTTCAGGGCTTAGGGTTTTAGTTCGGGGGGGGGGGGTTACTGAAAAGATAATGAGCAAGGTAGCAGGACATTGAGTAGAGTATTACCCTGCCACACACATAAACATTTCATTTAAAAAACGGGGGTATCCAATGCCACAGAAATCTTGAAAAATACCAATCCTGATGATGCTAAATCTCCATTTGGACTTAGCTTACTCTTCCCAGTGAATGTTTGGTTGTTCAGCTTAAGTTCTAAGACAAGCATCCTGGGTCTCCAGGGCCTTGAAACATTAAGAATAGCTGAAAATGTTATTGGAGGAAATTTTGCACAACTGGGGAGGAGGAAATTCAGAGGTAATTGTCAAAATATGTAACAATTGGTTTAGCCTGGGCACTAATCAGTTAGAACAGATATTAGTGCTAGAATAAGGTTCCTGAAGCCCCTGTTGAGCTGTATCATAGCAGAGTCTAGGAGAGACATATAGGAGGCCTTAGGATGGTAGTGGAGGCAGTAGGAGAGCTTCAATATTAAATAGCTATTTACTGGCTGGTATGAAAATGTTTCAATATTTTTACAGTCAGTATGGCTTCAATACTGTATGCCAGATTCATATAAGCCCTGGATATATTTATCATTTTCTTCCTCTCTGCTGGTGCTACTTATTAAACAGTGTTTGGTACTATGAACAGTCTTAAGAGGATTTCTGAAAAAACATTTCCTGTCTTGAAGTTAGGGTAGAATTTGTCCTTTGCTGAGGTCAAGTCAGCTCAGACAGGCACTTTGCTAGGTGCTGAGGACACTGAATATCTGCCTTTAAGGAGTTTGTACTTAGTGGAGGAGACTGATGTGCAAACAGACAATGATCATAAAGTGTTATAATCAGTGCTATAATCAAGGAAAGGATTCTTAGACCAGTCTGGGGTTGAGGGTCAAGGTTAAGAGTAAGCTTCCTGAAGCAACTCCTTGAACTGAGTTCTGAAGTAGAAATAGATATTACACAGATGAAAAGGATTAAGGAATAGAGGCTGAGGAGAGGACATTACATGCAGAGAAAAAAGTATAGTGTGAACAGGGAATTCTGAGCATAGGTCTTTGTTGATAGAACATGAGATGAAGGAAAGGAGTTGTTGAGGCCTAGATCATGGCATACTTGAATGTAATATAAAGAGCTTCGAATTTATCCTTTAGATGATGGGGTGCCATTGAAGAGTTTTAAGTAGGGTATTAACATGAAACCATATTTGAATTTAAGAAAAATCATTCTTGTTATTAAGCCCACTACATTGCAACCTAGGAGTAATGTTACTTGGAGTTATGCAGTGTGGAAGCTTTGCTTTGCACCACTATGAAGGATGGGTTTGAAAGGGGTAAGACTAGAAGGAGGACAAACTTTTATTTTTTTATTATTTTTTTTGTGTGTGTACACATTTAGTTTTATTGTAACAAAGCAACTTGTACACTTTTAACGTTTAAAACTGAGCATCTTTCCTTTCCAGTGAAACAAAAAGAAAATTTAAAAATAAACAGGAACAAAATTACAAGAGAATGTCAATTCCAGATAAGATCCTACAGGTTCTGCTGATTCTCCCATCGAGTGGCAGGGCTCAAATCATCATTAGGAGAGAATTTTATTTTAAAAGTGTCATCTTCAACTGCCAGGATGTCCGTTAAACATCACAATTAAACATGCCAAAGGAGAAGCCATGTTGTCAAAATGCCCACTTAACCCACCCAAACATCTCAAACCCACCCTTTGCTGACCTTCTATAACCCCATTTTTTTAAGTTTTTTTTCTTTTTTTTAAACAAGAGAAAGTAGACAGATACATGTTGGTAAATGCTAACTGTCCATATTCACATAGAGACACAGTGTAATCTCTGAGCCCAATATACAGAGAAAGGAGGAAAAAAGCTAGAATTCTATGCACTACTACACAGGGACCTAGCACCCTCCAGCTTCCAGCAGAGCTAAGGGAGCAGAAGGTTTTTCTTTTTTCCCACAGAGCACGGTGGTGTTGATTCCATAAAGTTTTTGTTGAGACAGGAAGGGATAAAAATGAATTTGAAACAGAAAGGGGTAGAGATTCTTTTCCCACTGTATTCTGCTCAAGGTATTTCCCCCCAAAATAAGTTGAGAACCATGGTATAAAGGGAGAGAAAAGAGACTTCAAAAAACAGGGCGAATGAGCACAAGAGGAGGAGGGGGAAAAAAAAAAGACTGCAAGTTGCTCCCAGGGACTGGAGAAAATTAAAAAAGGAAGGTTTGGATCCATCAGTCGTCTTCTCCTTCATCCTCCTCTCCTTCCTCCCCCTCATCATCATCTTCATCTTCTTCACCTTCATCCTCATCTCCTTCTTCATCAATATCTTCCAATCCCTCTTCTTCTTCATCATCATCATCATCTTCTTCTCCTTCCCCTTCTTCATCATCCATATCAGGAACCAAGTAGTACTGTAAAGGATTTGGCCAAATATCGTCTTTGATGACCTCTCCTAACTCGTCTGCACCCGCATCAGAATGGTCAGTAAACCAGGTGAAAAAGCTCTCTGGTTCCTCATGCTGTCTCTTCCTGCTGGCTTTATTCTGCGTTTGACTTGAACGTTTCGTCAAATCCTTTCCAGATTTCCATTTGATTTCAGTGGACTTTGAAGATGGATCACCACTCTCATTCAGATGAAATTCTTTGGAGAGAACTTTATTTTCGAAGTAAGGGTTTTCATCAAAATAAAAATCTATTCTGTAACCTGATTTAATATCTTCAAATTCTGTCACTTCAACTCTTGTCAAATAATGCAGAGCCTCTTCATCCTCCTCCCCAAGCAGTGCAGACACTTGCGGATGGTTGACAAATGTTGTTACCCAAAAATTTGGGATTTTGGCGATCAATTCCGACCTCTTCTGAAAAAAACGGTTGGCGGAGTTTGTTATATTTCTGTTCTACTTTCAAAATCTCCTCACTGGCTTGTTCATTAAGTCTGTCTATTTCATTTTGTACTTCATCAATATGTTCAATTGCTTCTTGCTGTTCTTTTTCTCCCTTCGGCAAGTGCTGAGAGGTGGACGTCTCCTCTGGCTTGGGGGCAGCAGGCGGTCTCGGCTTCTTCGTTTGGGGTGGGAGTGAAGACTGGCATTTGGGGGCCATGCCGTGAAGGAAGTCCACAAAACCCGGGCAGACACCGTTCTGGAAGAAGCTCTGACGAACTGAGGCAGCCCCAGGTCAGGACAAACTTTTAAAGAGGAATATTGTGAAATTAAAAACAAAAGATAATGAGGATCTGAACAAACAACAGTAATGGAGATAAAAAAATAATTCAAGGAAATAATTTTAAGGAAATGGTAGAAAGTTTAGGTGGCAGACCTGAGTGTAGAGAGGAGGTGAAATGAAGGATGGCTATGGGTTGGGTGACCAGATCTTACCATTGACTGATAGATCTTACCATGATCTTACCATTTCTTATAGAATATCAGAAAATTAGGGACATTGAGATAGAAAGATTTGAGTGCAGCTTTGGACAGAGAGAGATGGAGGTGTTCAATGGGCAGTAGGATGTATGTCAGAAGCTTAGGCAGGACTAGCTACATAATTTGCAAGTAGTGCAAAATTAAAATGTGAAGACACATGTTCAAAAATTATTAAGAATTTTAAGGATGCGGCAGCAGAGAATTAAAACAATCACAAGGCCTTTCTAAACATGGGTCCCTCTGAACCAGCACAAGGTTCATACCCATGAGACCAGTCCTGAATTTAGCAGAGAAACCACCACCCCCACCTCCCTCCCACCCCCGATCAACCCTGAGTTTGTTCCAAGGTTTTAAGAGTCTCTTATGCTTTGGCTCTCTTCCTCTCTAACCTCTTTTTTTTGTGTCCCCTCCCCCATTGACTTCTGTTAAGTTTCTCAGGATCCACATAAGAGTGAAAACATATGGTATCTGTCTTTCTCTGTATGACTTATTTCACTTAACATAACACTCCTTAATCTGCTCTTTTTTTGATTTCCTGTTGTCCTCATTATTTTTTTTTAATATGAAAAGTATTGTCAAATTGGTTTCTATACAACACCCAGTGCTCATCTCAACAGGTACCCTCCTCAATACCACTCACCCACCCTCCCCACCCTCCCACCCCCCATCAAACCTCAGTTTGTTCTGAGTTGTTAAGAGTCTCTTATGTTTTCCCTCCCACCCTCTCTAACCTCTTTTTTCTTTTTCTTTTCCTTCCCCTCCCCCATGGTCTTCTGTTAAGCTTCTCAGGATCCACATAGGAGTGAAAACATATGGTACCTGTCTTTCTCTCCCTATTTCACTTAGCATAACACTCTCCAGTTTCATCCCCGTTTCTACAAAAGACCATATTTCATTCTTTCTCATTGCCAAGTAGTATTCCATTGTATATATAAACCACAATTTCTTTATCCATTTGTCAGTTGATGGACATTTAGGCTCTTTCCATAATTTGGCTATTGTTGAAAGTGCTGCTATAAACATTGGGGTACAAGTGCCCCTATGCATCAGCACTCCCTTGTATCCCTTGGGTAAATTCCTAGCAGTGCTATTGCTGGGTCATAGGGTAGGTCTATTTTTAATTTTCTGAGGAACCTCCACACTGTTTTCCAGAGTGGCTGCACCAGTTTGCATTCCCACCAACAGTGAAAGAGGGTTCCCGTTTCTCCACATCCTCTCCAGCATCTACAGCCTCCTGATTTGTTCATTTTAGCCACTCTGACTGGCGTGAGGTGATATCTGAGTGTGGTTTTGATTTGTATTTCCCTGATGAGGAGCGATGTTGAGCATCTTTTCATGTGCCTGTTGGCCATCCGGATGTCTTCTTTAGAGAAGTGTCTATTCATGTTTTCTGCCCATTTCTTCACTGGATTATTTGTTTTTTGGGTGTGGAGTTTGGTGAGCTCCTTATAGATTTTGGATACTAGCCCCTTATCTGATATGTCATTTGCAAATATCTTTTCCCATTCCGTTGGTTGCCTTTTAGTTTTGTTGATTGTTTCCTTTGCAGAGCAGAAGCTTTTTATCTTGATGAGGTCCCAATAGTTCATTTTTGCTTTTAATTCCCTTGCCCTGGGGGATGTGTCAAGTAAGAAATTGCTGCGGCTGAGGTCAGAGAGGTTTTTTCCTGCTTTCTCCTCTAGGGTTTTGATGGTTTCCTCACATTCAGGTCCTTTATCCATTTTGAGTTTATTTTTGTGAATGGTGTAAGAAAGTGGTCTAGTTTCATCCTTCTGCATGTTGGTGTCCAGTTCTCCTAGCACCATTTGTTAAAGAGACTGTCTTTTTCCATTGGATATTCTTTCCTGCTTTGTCAAAGATTAGTTGGCCATATGTTTGTAGGTCTAGTTCTGGGGCTTCTATTCTATTCCATTGGTCTATGTGTCTGTTTTGGTGCCAATACCATGCTGTCTTGATGATGACAGCTTTGTAGTAATACAGCTAAAGTCTGGGATTGTGATGTCTCCCGCTTTGGTCTTCTTCTTCAAAATTACTTTGGCTATTCGGGGCCTTTTGTGGTTCCATATGAATTTTAGGATTGCTTGTTCTAGTTTTGAGAAGAATGCTGGTGCAATTTTGATTGGGATTGCATTGAATGTGTAGATAGCTTTGGGTAGTGTTGACATGTTAACAATATTTATTCTTCCAATCCATGAGCACGGAATGTCTTTCCATTTCTTTATATCTTCTTCAATTTCTTTCATAAGCTTTCCATAGTTTTCAGCATACATATCTTTGACATATTTGGTTAAGTTTATTAGTGGGTATTTTATGCTTCTTGGTGCAATTGTGAATGGGATCAGTTTCTTTATTTGTCTTTGGTTGCTTCACTATTAGTGTATAAGAATGCAACTGATTTCTGTACATTGATTTTGTATCCTGCTACTTTGCTGAATTCATGTATCACTTCTAACAGACTTTTGGTGGAGTCTATCGGGTTTTACACGTATAATATCATGTCATCTGCAAAAAGTGAAAGCTTGACTTCATCTTTGCCAATTTTGATGCCTTTGATTTATTTTTGTTGTCTGATTGCTGATGCTAGCACTTACACTTCTATGTGAAACAACAACGGTGAGAGTGGGCATCCCTGTCGTGTTCCTGATCTCAGGAAAAAGCTCTCAGTTTTTCCCCGTTGAGGATGATGTTAGCTGTGGGCTTTTCATAAATGGCTTTGATGATGTTTAAGTATGTTGCTTCTATCCCGACTTTCTCGAGGGTTTTTATTAAGAAAGGATGCTGAGTTTTGTCAAATGTTTTTTCTGCATCGATTGACAGGATCATATGGTTCTTATCATTACTTTTATTAGTGTGATTTATCACATTGATTGATTTGCGAATGTTGAACCAGCCCTGCAACCCAGGCATGCATCCCACTTGATCATGGTGAATAATTCTTTTAATATGCTGTTGAATTCAATTTGCTAGTATCTTATTGAGAATTTTTGCATCCATATTCATCAGGGATATTGGCCTGTAGCTCTCTTTTTTTACTGGGTCTTTGTCTGGTTTAGGAATCAAAGTAATGCTGGCTTCATAGAATGAGTCTGGAAGTTTTTCTTCCCTTTCTATTTTCTTGGAACAGCTTGAGAAGGATAGGTATTATCTCTGCTTTAAAGTCTGGTGGAATTCCCCAGGGAAACAATCTGGTCCTGGATTCTTATTTGTTTGGAGACTTTTGATAACTGATTCAATTTCTTTGTTGGTTATGTGTCTGTTCAAGCTTTCTATTTCTTCCTGTTTGAGTTTTGAAAGTGTGTTGTGCTTAGGCATTTGTCCACTTCTTCCAGGTTGTCCAGTGTGTTGTCATATAATTTTTCATCGTATTCCCTGAAAATTGTTTGTATTTCTGAGGGATTGGTTGTAATAATTCCATTTTCATTCATGATTTTATCTATTTGGGTCATCTCATTCTTTTTCAGAAGCCTGGCTAGAGATTTATCAATTTTGTTTATTTTTTCAAAAAACCAAGTCTTGGTTTCATTGATCTGCTCTACAGTATTTTTAGATTCTATATTGTTTATTTCTGCTCTGATCTTTATTATTTCTATTCTTCTGCTGGGTTTAGGCTGTCTTTGCTGTTCTGCTTCTATTTCCTTTAGGTGTGCTGTTAGATTTTGTATTTGGGATTTTTCTTGTTTCTTGACATAGGCCTGGATGGCGATGTATTTTCCTCTCAGGACTGCCTTCGCTGCATCCCAAAGCGTTTGGATTGTTGTATTTTCATTTTCATTTGTTTCCATATTTTTAAAAATTTCTTCTCTAATTGTTTGGTTGAACCATTCACCTATGAACACATAGAGTGTTCTTTAACCTCCATGCTTTTGGAGGTTTTCCAGACTTTTTCCTGTGGTTGATTTCAAGTTTCATAGCATTGTGGTCTGAAAGTGTGCATGGTATGATCTGAATTCTTTTATACTTATTAAGGGCTGTTTTGTGACCCAGAATGTGATCCATCTTGGAGAATGTTCCATGTGCACTCGAGAAGAAAGTATAATCTGTTGCTTTGGGATGCAGAGCTCTAAATATATCTGCCAAGTCCATCTGATCCGAAGTATTATTCAGGGCCCTTGTTTCCTTATTGATCCTGTGTCTAGATGATCTCTCCATTGTTGTAAGTGGAGTATTAAAGTCCCCTGCAATTGCCACATTCTTATCAATAAGGTTGCTTATGTTTGTGATTAATTGTTTTATATATTTGGGGCCTCCCGTATTCAGCCCATAGACATTTATAATTGTAGCTCTTCTTGATGGATAGTCCCTGTAATTATTATGTAATGCCCTTCTCATCTCTTGTTACAACTTTTAATTGAAAGTCTGGTTTGTCTGGTATAAGTACAGCTACTCCAGCTTTCTTTTGACTTCCAGTAGCATGATAGATAGTTCTCCATCCCCTCACTTTTAATCTGAAGGTGTCCTCAGGTCTAAAATGAGTCTCTTGTAGACAGCAAATAGATGGGTCTTGTTTTTGTATCCATTCTGATACCCTATGTCTTTTGGTTGGAGCATTTAGTCCATTTACATTCAGTGTTATTTTAGAAAGATATGGGTTTAGAATCACTGTGATATCTGCAGGTTTCATGTTTGTAGTGGTGTCTTTGGTACTTTATGGTCCTTGCAACATTTCTCTCACAGAGTTCCCCTTAGGATCTCTTGTAGGGCTGGTTTAGTGGTGATGAATTCCTTCAGTTTTTGTTTGTTTGGGAAGACCTTTATCTCTCCTTCTATTCTAAATGACAGATTTTTTTTTTAATTTTTTTTTCAACGTTTATTTATTTTTGGGACAGAGAGAGACAGAGCATGAACGGGGGAGGGACAGAGAGAGAGGGAGACACAGAATTGGAAGCAGGCTCCAGGCTCTGAGCCATCAGCCCCGAGCCTGATGTGGGGCTCGAACTCACAGACCGCGAGATCGTGACCTGGCTGAAGTCGGACGCTTAACCGACTGCCCCACCCAGGCGCCCCCTAAATGACAGATTTGATGGGTAAAGGATTCTAGGCTGCATATTTTTTCTGTTCAACACATTGAAGATTTCCTGCCATTCCTTTCTGGCCTGCCAAGTTTCAGTAGTTGGGTCTGCTACCACCCTTATGTGTCTATTTTTGTATGTTGGGGCCCGCTTATCCCTAGCTGTTTTCAGAATTTTCTCTTTATCCTTGTATTTTGCCAGTTTCAGTATGATATGTCGTGCCGAAGATCGATTCAAGTGACATCTGAAGGGAGTTCTCTGTGCCTCTTGGATTTCAATGCCTTTTTCCTTTCCCAGATCAGGGAAGTTCTCAGCCATGGTTGCTTCAAGTACACCTTCAGCACCTTTCCCTCTCTTCCTCCTCTGGAATCCTAATTATGTGTATGTTATTACACATACACATTGTGTCACTTATTTCTCTAATTATCCCCTCATACTACTGGATTTTTTATCTCTCTTTTTCTCAGATTCCTCTTTTTCCATAATTTTATCTTCTAATTCACCTATTCTCTCTGCCTCTTCAATCCGAGCTGTGGTGGCCTCCATTTTATTTTGCAGCTCATTTATAGCATTTTTAGCTCCTCCTGTTTCTTAGTCCCTTGATCTCTGTAGTAATAGATTCTCTGCTGTTCTCTATACTTTTTTCAAGCCAGTGATTAATTTTATGACTATTATTTTAAATTCCTTTTCTGTTACATTGCTTAAATCGTTTTTGATCAGTTTGTTAGCTCTCACTACTTCCTGGAGTTTCTTTTGAGGATAATTCTTCCGTTTCATCATTTTGGATAGTCCCTGGAGTGGTGTGGAATGGCAGAGCTCTTCCTCTGTGCTGTCTGGAGTAACTTGTGTTAGTAGGTGGGGCCGCAGTCAGACTTGATGTCTGCCCCCAGCCCACCGCTGGGGCAATAGTCAGACTGGTGTGTACCTTATATTCCCCTCTCCCAGGTGCAGGACTCACTGTGGAGTTGTGTGGCCCCTGTCTGGGCTAATTGCACACTGCCAGGCTTGTGGTGCTGCTTCAATGTGATCTGGCATATTAGCCGGGTTGTATCTGCAAGGTGCACAGCGGTGGGAGGGGCAGGCTCAGCTCACGTTGCCTTCAGTGGTCTGCTTTGGGAAGGGCCCTGTGGCACTGGGAGGGAGGCAGACCTGTTGGAAGGATGGATCCGCAGAAGCACAGCATTGGGTGTTTGCACAGTGCAAGCAAGTTCCATGAGGGGAACTGTTTCTCTTTGGGATTTTGGCTGGGGGATGTGAGAGGGAGATGGTGCTGGTGAGTGCCTTTGTTCCCTGCCAAGCTGAGCTCTGTCCTCTGGGGCTCAACAACTCTCCCTCCCGTTGTCCTCTAGCCCTCCTACTCTCGGAGCAGAGCTGGTGACTTATAACATTCTAGATGTTAAGTCCCACTGGCTGTCAGAACACTCTCCGTCCAGCCCCTCTACTTTTGCAAGCCAGACTCAGGGACTCTGCATTGCCAGGCGGGCTGCCCCTCCACTGCCCCGGCTTCCTCCCACTAGTCCATGTTGCACACACTGCCTCTCTGCCCTTCCTACGCTCTTCTGTGGGCCTCTCGTCTATGCTTGGCTCTGCAGAGTCCATTCTGCTAGTCTTCTGGCAGTTTTCTGGGTTATTTAGGCAGATGTGGGTGGAATCTAAGTGGTCAGCAGGACGGGGTGAGCCCAGCATCCTCCTGCACCGCCATCTTCCTCTCCCTTTGTCAATACCTACTACTTTAATGACAATAGCTCTATAACAAGTCTTGGTATCTGGAAAAACAAGGCTTCCCACTTCACTCTTCTATGTTAAGAGTGCTTTGAATATTTTTGTCCCTTTGCATTTCCATGTATATTTTAGAATCAAGGTGTCAATATATCAACCACACCCACCACGAATCCTGTTGGGATTCTTATTGGATTTTCTGTACATCTATAGATCAATTTGGGGAGAATTGACATCTTTACCGAGTGATGCAATTAATGAATATGGTGTATCTTTCCTTCATAATGATTTTTTGTTTATTTATTTATTTTGAGAGAGAGAGAGAGCGGCAGAGAGAGAGAGAGAGAGAGAGAGGGAGACAGAATATCAAGCACGTTCCATGCTGTCAGCATGGAGCCTGATGCGGGGCTTCATGTCACAAACCATGAGATCTTGACCTGAGCCAAAATCAAGAGTTGGATGCTTAATTGACTGAGCCACCCAGGCACCCCCATAAGGGTTTTTATTATTCCTGTCTTGGTCTATTGGGGTTGCTATAACAAAATACCATAAGCTGTTTGACTTATAAACAACAGAAATTTATTTCTCATAGTTCTGGTGTCTAGGAAGACCAAGATCAAGGTGGTAGCAGATTCAGTGTCTAGTGAGATATAACTTCCTGGTTCATAGATGGCTATCTACTCTCTGTGGTCTCACATGGCAGAAGGGGCTAGAGAGACCTCTGGGGCTTCTTTTTATAAGGCATTAATTCCATTCATGAGGGCTCCACCCTTATGATCTTATAATTTCCCAAAAGCCCCACCTCCTAATACCATCACACTATGGATTAGATTCCAACATATAAATATTGGGGGAACACATTCAGGTCCATAGCAATACTTCCCAATTAATTTTCATAATTTTCCCTCAAGTGTTACCACATATCATTTGTTAGGTTGATTACTATGTTTTCAGTATTTTTTGATGCTGTCATAAAGGTATCTTCTAAGAATTTTGTTTTCTAACTCTTTGTTGATGGAATATAGAAATGTAGGGGTGCCTGGGTGGCTCAGTAGGCTTAATGTCCAACTATTGATTTTGGCTTAGGTCATGATCCCAAGGTCGTGGGCTTGAGCCCTGCAAGGGGCTCTGTGCTGAGCATGGAGGCTGTTTGGGATTCTCTCTCTCCCTCTTCCCATCTTCCTTGCTCTCTCTCTACCTAAAAAAATAAAACAAAGAAATTTAATTGATTTGTGGGTGTTATTTTTAATGTAGATACAATAAAAGATTACTATATTGTGTACAGTTCTATGAATTTCAACAAATGTGTAGTGTATAACCACCACCACAATGAAGATACAGAACAATTCCATGAACCCCCCAAAAATCCTTGAGCCTTTTATTGTATTTCCAACTTCCTCCCCAACATTTAACCTCTATCACTAAGTAATCAATTCTCCATTCCTACAATGATTCTTTTCTCAGAACATTATATATGTGGAATAGTACAGTATGTAGCTTTTTAAATCTGTTTTCTTTTATGTGTTAATAGTTTATTCTTTTTTATTGATGAGTGATATTCCCTTATATGCATGTACCACTGTTTGTTTATCCATTAAGACCTTGAGATATAGTTGGGTTGTTTTCAGCTTGGGGCAATTAAGAATAAATCTGCAATACACACTTGTATACAGTTTTTTGTGTGACCATAGGCTTTCATTTCACTTAGGCAATTACCCAGAAGTTGAATTGCTGGGTTGTGTGGTAAGTGAATGTTTGACTTTAAAAGAAATTGCCAAAATGTTTTTCAAAATGACTATCACTTTTAAGGCACCTGGGGGGCATGGATAGTTAGGTGTCCAACTCTAAATTTTGGCTTAGGTCATGATCTCATGGTTTGGGAGTTTTGAGCCCCACATTGGGTTCCTCCTCACTGGCAGTGTGGAGTTTGCTTGGGATCTTTCTCTCTCTCTCTCTCTCTCTCTCTCTCTCAAAGTAAATAAATAAACTTAAAAAAACTATCACTTTTTCATTCCCACTAACAATGTGTAAGAGTCTGGTTGCTCTGCAGCCTTGCACTATTTGGTATTATCAGTTTTTTTAAATTAGCCATTCTAATAGCTGTAGTTGGTATTTTAAAGTGGTTTTAATTTGCATTTCCCTAATGACTACTGGTATTGAGATTTTTTTTTCACTTTGCTGAGCACCTTTATAGAAAGGTTGCCAAGGTAGGGGCACCTGGGTGGCTCAGTCGGTTAAGGCTCCAACTTCAGCTCAGTTCATGATCTCCTGGTTCCTGAGTTTGAGCACCCTGTAGGGATCTGTACTGACAGCTCAGAGCCTGGAGCCTACTTCAATTTCTGTGTCTCCTTCTCTCTGCCCCTCCCCCACTCACACTCTGTCTCTCTCTCAAAAATAAATAAACATTAAAAGAATTTGTTTTTAAAGTTGTCAAGGTAATATGGAGGGTTCCCATATCTCCCACACCTAGTTTCCCCTATGATTGACATCTTACATTAGAAATGTACATTTGTTACAATTAATGACTTAAAAGTGACAGATTATTTTTAAGCAAAGTCCTTTATTCAGATTTCCTTAGTTTTTGCCTAATGTCTTCTTCGGTTCCAAGATACCATCTAGGATACATTTTATTCAGTCGTCATGTCTCCATAGTTTCCTCCTGGTTTTGATAGTTTCTTAGATTTTCCTTGTTTTTGATGATGTCCATTTTGAGGAGTACTGGTCACATATTTTATAAAATGTCCCTCAGTTGAGATTTGTCTGATGTTTTTCTAATGATTACAGTTTAGTTTTATTTCTTCCTTTACATTCTGTATGCCTTTTATTTCTTTTTCTTGCATTATTGCACTAGTTAGGACTTCTGATAAGATGTTAAATAGGAGTGTAAAAATAAGAATGCTTGTCTTTTTTGTGGTGTTCAAAGTATTCAATTTTTTATAAGAATGATTTTAGTGGGGCACGTGGGTGGCTCAGTTGGTTAAGCGCCAGACTTCGGCTCAGGTCATGATCTCACACTCTGTGAGTTTGAGCCCTGCGTCGGGCTCTGTGCTGACAGCTCAGAGCCTGAAGCCTGCTTCGGATTCTGTCTCTCTCTCTTTTGCCCCTCCCCTGCTTGTGCTCTATCTCTCCCTCTCTCCCTCTCTCAAAAAATAAATAAACATTAAAAAAAATTTTAAAAAAGAATGATTTTAGCTATAGATGCACTTTATGAGGTTAAAGAAATTCCTTCTCAGCTGTGAGTTTTAAAAAACAGTTTTATTGAGGTGTAATTTATATACCATCAAAATTTGCTTATTATAAGCATACATTTCAATAATATTTAGTAGATTTATAAAGTCACGTAACCATCACCAAATCTAGTTTTAGAACATTTCCCAACACTCCCAAAACCTGTTTTTGAATCCATCTCTAGTCACTCTCTGCTCCCATCCCCAATCCCAGGCAACCTCCTTTTTTCTCCAATAATTTGCCCCTTTCTGGATATTTTATACAAAAAGGGAAATACTGCCTGTACTTACTGTATTTGGCCACTTGTGGTAGAATTCCCCACTCCCAGTGCTGTCAGGACTATCAGCGTCTCTAGGTGGTTGAAAAGGGTCTTCAACCAGAGAATACAAAGAATGTTTTCTAGAATGTTGTTGTGGTGGTATTCCCCCTACTGGTGCCACTGTGGCCACTGGGCATCTCTGGGTAAGGGAAGGAACTTTCTGGCTCACAGAAAAAAAGAGTAGTTTCCCTGGCCACTTATCACTGGAGGTTTCACTTGATCACCCTCAGCCGTTCCACTGGGCCCAGAGGGAGTTGTCAGCAGGATTCCCGTTGGATCTGGAGAAGGCCTGAGCCTACCAGAGTCAACTTCATCTAATATGTTAGGGTCAAGAAATTCCAGGCCTTAGGCCACTTTCTGTTGCTGGGTAAGGGGTTGTAAGTTGCCCAGTTGCTGTATTTTTCCTTCAGTACTGGGATCTGTAACCAGTCCACTTTCTTCTCTGTACCATTCAGTGTCATCTTTTGGTTGTTTCTTGTGTTATGTTACAGTTAAGTACAACTGCTAGGAAGGAGAAGCAGGGAGAGATGGACCTATGCCATCTTGTGGATTAAAGTCCTTAGACCATTTACATTTAATGTAATTATTGATATGTTAAGGCTGATGTCCTTCATTTTGAGTATGTGTTTGTGTTCTCTTTGTTCCCTCTGTTCTTCATTTCTGTCTTATTTTTGCTGATTTCCTGTGGGTTATCTCAATATTTTTTTAGAATTCCATTTTGATTTATCTAGCATTTTTGAGTACATCTCTTTATATAGAACTTTTAGTGGTTGCTATAGGTATTACATTATATTTACATAACTTATCAAAGTCCACAGGTTGTGTAGATATTTTATTCAAATGAGTTACAGAAAACTATTTCCTTTTAAATTCCTACACCTTCCCCATTTACAATATAATTTTATCAAATATTTTCTCTATATACATTGAGAATCACATCAGACAATATTATAATTTTTATTTCAACCATGAAACATAATTTAGAAAACTCAAGAGAAAGAAAGTCTATTGCATTTACCTATAATTTTATTCTTTCATTGTTCTTTCTTCCTGATGTTTCACGTTTCCTTTCTCATCATTTCTTTTATGCTTCAAGAACTTCCTTTAGACAGAGCATAGATACACTGGTGGAACATTCTCTTAGTTTTCTTTCATCCAAGAATGTCTTGATTTCTGCTTCATTCCTGAAGGATATGTTCACTGGCTATACAGATTGGTCTGTGATTTTCCTATCTTGTCATTCCATTGTCTTCATTTTCCTTTGAAGTAGGACTCAAAGTCCTTTCAGCTCTGCAGTCTAGCACAACTAGAGATATAATTTTTTCCATGTTCTATGTTTTATTCTAGGATGACCATTCTTATATGAGAAAGTGCCTCTGGAGATATGCAAGGTGTTATTTCTCAGTTCATTGCTGAAAAGAAGAGGGTTTGGAGGGGCTTGATGAGTATGGTGGAGATTTGAATAGGTACTGAACAAATAAAAGGGAAATCTTACAAGTAAAGAGATAGCTGAGTGGTGCTGAGAGCCCAGGTGAGAAAAGAAGCCATCTGTTTGTGCCAGCTTCAATATGCTAATTGTGTGGTTTTCTTTAGCATCCTGGAACAGAGAGTAGTTGGAGACAACAGTGAGAGGATACATTGAAGTTTGGTCTTGTATTTCCTCTGTCCCAGTACTTACTTTACCCCTTCATTACATAAATCAGTGGAAACATCCCAAACCACAGTTACCAGTGACTGCGAATATATTAGAGTATATTAGAGTAGCAAAAAGCTCTGTTTGGTTGAGTAGGAGGTTGTTTAAAATAAATGGGGACTACTTCATTGGATATTCACTCTTCCATCCCTTTCAGATCTCCAAGACTGGTAGATTACGACTTGGGACATTGATTCCTCACAGTGCTGCTTCTTTCAAAGAGTTTCAAGATGAAAACTTGATCATAGCAGCTGCCTATAGAATCGCAGCAAATGAGAGTGATCAGCATGTTCTGTGGTACCTGGTGCTCTTTTCTCCCCATTTTTCAAAAACATTGTGGCTGGGGCGCCTGGGTGGCGCAGTCGGTTAAGCGTCCGACTTCAGCCAGGTCACGATCTCGCGGTCTGTGAGTTCAAGCCCCGCGTCAGGCTCTGGGCTGATGGCTCAGAGCCTGGAGCCTGTTTCCGATTCTGTGTCTCCCTCTCTGCCCCTCCCCCGTTCATGCTCTGTCTCTCTCTGTCCCAAAAATAAATAAACGTTGAAAAAAAAAAAAAATCAAAAACATTGTGGCTGATACAGACTAGGAAAATATAAGACCTATATATGTATAAGTATGTACAAACACACATACACACATTATAATAAAATTTAAGAATATATCAAAGACTTATCAACGCTCCCAGATAGAAAAATAAGATTCTCAGGGCGCCTGGGTGACTCAGTCGGTTAAGCACCTGACTTTGGCTCAGGTCATGATTTCATGGTTTGTGAATTTGAGCCTTGTGTAAGGCTCTGTGCTAATAGCTCAGAGCTTGGAGGCTGCTTTGGATTCTGTGTCTCCCTCTCTCTGCCCTTCCTCCGCCCATGCCTCTCTCTCAAAAATAAATAAACATTAAAAGAAAATAAAATTCTCTAAAGGAAAGAATTAAATTGATAAGATTTCTTATCAGCAAATTTGAATATAAGATGGCAACTGAGTAATATTTTGAGGACCAGACCTATAATGTTTAGAAGAACTTTGAACTTATAATTTTATTTTCAGCCATTTTTCATTTAAATGTAATAAAGTAATAAAAATATTCTGGAACATACGTTGTTTCAGGAAGTTTGGCATACCTTCCACCCACAAAGATCCTCATTGAAGACAAATTTGGAAGAGGTTTTCAAGTGAGAATAGAGAAAAGAGATGCTACAAGAGATATGGAAGTAACATTGATTAAATATCATGGTATAGTTTATTGCTGATATGAAACATTTAAAAATAGTGGACAGAAAAGAAGAAAAAGCATACAATGGAATAATCCAGATCCAAATGTTTAAATATTATCAGAATGATAGGGAAGGTGTAATGGGACCTAAAGGACATAGAACATTTTCAAATAGTTGTATTATTAACAGGAAAATATAGATATTGATAAACTGACAGAGTTAAATAAACATGGATGTTGAGGGAAACCACACTAAGAAAAAATAGAATGTGTAACTTTTTTTATTTTTTTAATTTCATTTTTTATTTTTGAAAATTTACAACCAAATTAGCATATAGTGAAACAATGATTTCAGTAGATTCCTTAATGCCCCTTACCCATTTAGCCCATCCCCCTCCCACAACCCCTCCGGCAACCCTCAGTTTGTTCTCCATATTTATGAGTCTCTTTTTTCCCCCTCTCTGTTTTTATATTATTTTTGTTTCCCTTCCCTCATGTTCATCTGTTTTGTCTCTTAAAGTCCTCATATGAGTGAAGTCATATGATGTTTGTCTTTCTTTGACTGACTAATTTCACTTAGCATAATACCCTCCAGTTCCATCCATATAGTAGCAAATGGCAAGATTTCATTCTTTTTGATTGCCGAGTAATACTCCATTGTATATATATACCACATCTTCTTTATCCATTCATCCATCGAGGAACATTTGGGCTCTTTCCATACTGTGGCTATTGTTGATAGTGCTACTATAAACATGGGAGTGCATGTGTCCCTTCAAAACAGCACACCTATATCCCATGGATAAATGCCTAGTAGTGCAATTGCTGGATCGTAGGGTTGTTCTACTTTTAGTTTTTTGAGGAACCTCCATAGTGTTTTCCAGAGTGGCTGAACCAGCTTGAATTCCCACCAACAATGCAAAAGAGATCCTCTTTCTCCTCATCCTCACCAACATCTGTTGTTGCTTGAGTTGTTAATATTAGCCATTATGACAGGTGTAAGGTAGTATCTCATTGTGGTTTTGATTTGTATTTCCCTGATGATGAGTGATGTTGAGCATTTGTTCATGTGTCGGTTGGCCATCTGGATGTTTTCCTTGGAGAAGTGTCTATTCATGTCTTCCATTTCTTCACTGGATTATTTGTTTTTTGGGTGTGGAGTTTGATAAGTTCTTTATAGATTTTGGATACTAACCCTTTATCTGATATGTCATTTACCATGACCAAGTGGGATGTATACCTGGTATGCAGGGCTGGTTCAATATCCGCAAAACAAATAACATGATTCATCACATCAATCAAAGAAAGGACAGGAACCATACGATCCTCTTGATAGATACAGAGAAAACATTTGACAAAATACAGCAACGTTTCTTGATAAAAACCCTCAAGAAAGTAGGGATAGAAGGATCATACCTGGAGATCATAAAAGCCATATATGAAAGACCCAACGCTAATATCATCCTCAATGGGGAAAAACTGAGAGCTTTCCCCTAAGGTCAGGAACGAGACAGGGATGTCCACTCTCGCCACTGTTATTCAACATAGTATTGGAAGTCTTAGCCTCTGCAATCAGACAACACAAAGAAATAAAAGGCATCCAAATCAGCCAGGACGAGGTCAAACTTTCACTCTTTGCAGATGACATGATACTCTATATGGAAGACCCAAACGATTCCACCAAAAAACTGCTAGAACTGATTCATGAATTCAGCAAAGTTGCAGGATATAAAATCAATGCACAGAAATAGGTTGTATTCCTATACACCAACAATGAAGTGACAGAAAGAGAAATCAAGGAATCGATCCCATTTACAGCTGCACAAAAAACCCATAAAATACCTAGGAATAAATCTAACCCAAGAGGTGAAAAATCTATACACTGAAAACTATAGAAAGCTTATGAAAGAAATTGAAGAAGACACAAAAAAATGGAAAAAGATTCCATGTTCCTGGATAGGAAGAACAAATATTGTTAAAATGTCGATACTACCCAAAGCAATCTACATATTCAATGCAATCCCTATCATAGTAACACCAGCATTCTTCACAGAGCTAGAACAAATAATCCTAAAATTTGTATGGAACCGGAAAAGACCCTGAATAGCCAAAGCAATATTGAAAAAGAAAACCGAAGCAGGAGGCCTCACAATCCCAGACTTCAAGCTATACTACAAAGTTGTAATCATCAAGACAGTATGGTACTGACACAAGAATGCACACTCAGATCAATGGAACAGAATAGAGAACCCAGAAATGGACCCACAAACATATGGCCAACTAATCTTTGACAAATCAGGAAACAATATCCAATGGAATAAAGACAGTCTCTTCAGCAAGTGGTGCTGGGAAAACTGGACGGCGACATGCAGAAAATGAACCTGGACCACTTTCTTACACCATACCCAAAAATAAACTCAAAATGGATGAAAGACCTCAATGTAAGACAGGAAGCCATCAAAATCCTCGAGGAGAAAGCAGGCAAAAACCTCTTTGATCTTGGCCACAGCAACTTCTTACTCAACACGTCTCCAGAGGCAAGGGAAACAAAAGCAAAAATGAACTACTGGGACCTCATAAAAAGAAAAAGCCTCTGCACAGCGAAGGAAACAATCAGCAAAACTAAAAGGCAACCGACAGAATTGAAGAAAATAGAATGTGTAACTTTTAAACCAAAGGAAGAAAATTCCATCTATCCTATAGAAAGCAGGAAAGAAGACAAATGGGTCGAAAAAGATTTCCAATGTGTACTTCCTCTAGGTGTTGAAAATATACACTGTGTCTTCATGGGTAACAGTGGCTGGAGTGAAATAGAATTGGGACATTCAACAGAACTGAGAAGCTAAGGTGCTGATTCATGACATGTCTGCATGGATCCCACTGCCAGAGATGAGACATTTTATCTTCTCTTGAGACGTCTGTTTTTGGGTTTTCCCATCTTCCACACTCTTTGCCAATTCTTATAATTTATGGGTAGTAAAAAAAAACCGATTTCCTAGAGGGAGAAGTAAGGAAAGGAGAATCTTCAGGGGAATACCAGGTCTCTGTTAAGGAATGATCAATAAAGAGGAGCAACAACACTATTTCTATATATATCCATGGGCTGAGCTTGCTTTACTGTGCAATAAGGTTTCAGGGAGAACTGTCAAAAAGTTTTAAAATTGGAAATTCAATAATAGGAAGAGAATTGAATAAGGAATCATGATTAGAATTGGAGGGTAGGAAGAGGATAGGTGATGATGCAGGGAGGTGCTTGCCTTTGGGTGGTGTCTGGGGATTATAAGGGATTATCATAGATGAGATTGGTTGCCCATAAACCCTCCAACATTGGTGTACATTGTTTTGTACCCAGAATGAACTGAATTGTTAGATGGTAAACTACTTGATACCAGTACCCCCAGAACCACTACTCCGACTCCTTTACCCTAGCTAACTTGCTATGTTCGAAGCATCGGTAAAGTCCCCTCCAGCCGTATTTCTCATTCCATCTCTTTTCTTCCTCTCCCATTTCCCACGTCTCTCTCACATCCCTATATCACATTACTACCTACTACTTCTTGCATTTAGGTCACTAGACCAGATATACTTATTGTAACGATTGGTCAACCCATAGGACTTAAGCAAAGGTTGCCACCTTGTGGTTGGAAACCAAAATAACCAAGATGGGTCTTGGGTAAAACAGATGTTATTTGAATTTGGGGTCTCATATTTGAGAGTGCATCAGAATCACCTAGAGGGCTTGGTAAAACACAGTGTTGGACCCAATCCCCATTGATCCTGATTCAGTAAGTCTGGGTTGAAACTCAAAAACTTGCATTTCTAACATGTTCCCAGGGAATGCCGCTGTTGCTGCTTGAAGGAGTACAATTTGAAAACTGCTTTAGACAAACCTCATTCAGGATAGTCAGACCCCAATTTGGCCATCCAAGATTAGTAAAATTAGAGTTTGAACCTAGATATATTTAACTCCAAAATGCATTAAGTTTTTGCTACACTATTATTAGGAAATTCAGGTGGTACTGCTTGGTCAGCAGTCTGTTTTGTATTCTGTGTCTCTGGGAAGGGTAATTATGTAGTAGAGGAAGAAATGGTATCCATTATTCCTGCGTGGATTAGATTTACCATGGTATTATTAACAATTTCCCTACTGTTGGACATTTAGGTTGCTTCCAAATTTGAACAATTATTTAAAAATTGTAAAGTGAATTTCTTTGTTAATAAACCCTTCTCTTGCTATTTACTAATCACCTCTGATAGAATAATTTTGATACATTTTTAGGATGTTAGTCTCCCTTCTCATGAGGGATGAGGGTAAGTGGGTACAAGGGGAATGTGGGAACTAAGAGTACTATTCCACCGAATGTACTACTATGAGCAAAACTGGACATAGGCTCTTGCTCTTCTGAAGATTAGAGTCTAGCATAAGACTCAAACATTAATCAACTAGTCATGCAAATAAATGTAAAATTGCAGCTGTAAAAGTGCTATGAAGAAGAGGTCAATAGTGTGGTAGGCAGTGTGACAGTGCTTGGAAATTTTGTTCCCAGATTATAATGATAAACTTAAAAATTACTAACATTTTAATAATTTTATTATGGTTAATATTTTGATATAATTTCCAATTTATTCTTGTATACCAGAATTTTAATATATAATGAATATTTTTGGATTTGGTCTTAGCTTTGGCTGAATATTGATTTTGATACCTGTCAAAGCAGCATTTGGCCAAACTGTGGATTAGGTGAACCTCTATCACTGACCTGGCTTGACCATGTCTCTCTGTGATGGACAGATTTTGAGGTGGACCCTTACAATCCCCATCTCCTGGTATTCACACCTCTGTATAATCTCCTTCACTTCAATATGAACAGGAGCTGTGGCTTGCCTCTAACCAATAGAAGATGACAAAGATGATGGGATGTCACTCCTGTGAATACATTATGTTATGTGATACTCCATCTTGCTAGCCAACTTATTTTAGAGTCTCTCTCTCTTTTCATTGCTGGTCTGGAGGAAGCAACCTGCCATGGTTCCTAAAGCCACAAGAAAAGGAACTCTGACAACTTGAGTGAGCGTGGAAATGGATTCTTCCCTAGTTGAGCCTTTAGATTAGAGCCCAGTTATGATTATGACCTTGATTGCAACCTTACAGAAAACTCACCCAAACTTTGCCTTGACTCTTGACACATAGAAACTGTGAGATAATAAATGAGTGTTGTTTTAACTATTAAGTTGTGGTAGCATTGTAAGCTAATTCACCTTCCTCGCAACACTTCAGTTCCTCTGATACATATTCCACCTTCCCATTCTTTTATATGCCACTCCTTCTACCTGGGATCTTCCTCCACTTTCTTTATTCCACTTCTGCCTGGATAACTCCTTTGGGTCTTAGCTGAATCATCACTTCCCTTGGAAATCTTTCATTAACCTCCATTTTGTGTATTTTTCTCCGTGAAAAATTTGAGGTGGCAAAGTTGGCTTACAGGTTTTAAGCCATCATCATAAGATGTGAAAAATTCCCACATAAGTTTTTTTTGAAAGAATAATGAAATTAATAACTAAAAGTTAAATATAGATTTAAAAGTTATTTTGTTTAGTGTTATAAATATTAATATGTCAAGTAAGTCTACAGTTTAGAACTATAATATGCTTGGATCTTTGTTTATGAAAATTAAAGACATACTGGCTCAAAATTGATATAGTATTCTTCCTAAGGTTATCTAGTGAGAATTTCTCTCAAAATTTATATTAGCTACCAATATACTTTCTTATTTAACTGTTTTTAAGGCTTTTAAGTTTCATGGAGATAAAATTAATAGTTCTTATAATTACCATTAATTTTTGATGTGTTTTTATTTAGCAATACTAGATACACATTTATCCTTCAACTGATTGATAGAATTAAAACACATATAGCATATGATGATATTTTCTTTCCATGTTACCTCTAGAATGCTAATCTACATTTGATGTGAATATTAATATATTAACAATAAATCCAAATGACTTCCTTTGTCCATATCATTGTCATTGCTATGCTAAGAATCAACTGGACCACTTTCTTACACCAAACAAAAAATTAATTAAAAGTGGATTAAAGACATAAATGTTAGACCTGAAACCATAAAAATCCTAGAAGAGAACACAGGCTGTAACCTCTTTGACATTAATCATATCAAATGTGAGATGATAAATATGTGTTGTTGGAAGGCACTGTTTTTGGTAATTTGTTAGATAGCAATATATACCTAATATGGTAGACATAATATACCCCAACACCAAAGCAGAAGTTTTAAATGTCCTTTCACGGTTTGGTTCTGTATCCCTTGAGCTCTAACTTTCCAACAAGAAAAGAGTGTGCCCAAGAGAGTGGCAATTACTTTAGCTAGGGTCCTTAAATGAAAAGATTCATGAAGCCACCTGATCCCAACCAAGTTCAGCAAAGCTGTATGTAGCAATTAGCCCTCATATAAGATGAACAGGAAATGTTTGTTGTAACAAAGTGAAATCTAGGAGTTATTTTTTGCTGCAACAAAAGCTAAGTAATTCAAAGTTGAAGAAGATATTTGGCTATTCAGCCTTTAAATATCAAAGACACCCTCTTGCACTGTTGGTGGGAATGCAAACTGGTGCAGCCACTCTGGAAAACAGTGTGGAGGTTCCTCAAAAAATTAAAAATAGATCTACCTTATGACCCAGCAATAGCACTGTTAGGAATTTACCCAAGGGATACAGGAGTGCTGATGCATAAGGGTTCTTGTACCCTAATGTTACAGCTGTACTTTCAACAATAGCCAAATTATGGAAAGAGCCTAAATGTCCATCAACTGATGAATGGATAAAGAAATTGTGGTATATGCACAATGGAATACTACTTGGCAATGAGAAAGAATGAAATATGGCCTTTTGTAGCAATGTGGATGGAACTGGAGAGTGTTATGCTAAGTGAAATAAGTCATACAGAGAAAGACAGATACCATATGTTTTCATTCTTATGTGGATCCTGAGAAACTTAAGAGAAGACCATAGGGGAGGGTAAGGAAAAAAAAGTTAGAGAGGGAGGGAGCCAAACCATAAGAGACTCTAAAGGACTGAGAATAAACTGAAGGTTGATGGGGGATGAGAGGGAGGGGAAAGTGGGTGGTGGGCATTGAGGAGGGCACCTGTTGGGATGAGCACTGGGTGTTGTATGGAAACCAATTTGACAATAAATTTCATCTTAAAAAAATAAATATCAAAGCCGAAGCTGAGGAATGATGTCACTAAGACAATGAAGTAGGAGACTCCAGCCTCTGTCCTTCCACAAAGATCAATAAATTACCTAGCAGTCCATGAACAAAAACAGCTCTGAGAGACCACCTAAGTCCACTTAAGAAACGTTAGCAACACAGTGGAACAAAAAACCTGAGAATAACCACACCAAAAGGGAAGAAAGAACGGCTTAATGAAGATACTTGAATTGCCTGACAAAGAATTCAAAATAATTTTTCTAAGATTCTCAGAGAGCACAAGAGAACATAGGTAAACAATTCAATGAAATCAGGAAGCAATACAAGAACAAAATGTGAAGTACAACAATAAGAGAAAACATAAGGAAGAACCAAACAGAAAATTTGAAGCTGCTATTATAATGACTGAACTGAAGAATTTAATAGAGAGCTTCATCATCAGACTGGAACAATCAGAAGAAAGAATCAATGAGATTGAAAGCAGATAATTTGAAATTATCCAGTCAGAGGAGCAAAAATAAGAAAGGATGAAAAGGAATGAAAAAAGCCTCTAGGACTTTTGGGACACCATTAAAGGAAATAATCTATACATCACTGGAGTCTGAGAAGAAGAGAAGAAAAATGTTTATTTAAAGAAATAATTGCTGAGAATTTCCCAAACCCGAAGAAACATTTGGGCATCCAAGTTCATGAAGTTAATGGGTCACCCCATAATTTAAATCTAAATCAATCTTCTCTAAGACATATTATAATAAAATTATCTAAAATTAAATACAGAAAAGATTTTAAAATCAGCAAGAGAAAAAAATCTCATACAAGGGAACCCCCATAAGACTATCTCAGCAGAAACTTTCCAAGCCAGGAGAAAGTGATATGATCTATTTAAAATTCTGAAAGAGTGGTGCCTGGGTGGTTCAGTCAGTTAAGAGTCCAACTCTTGATTTCAGTTCAGGTCATGATCTCACAGTTCATGAATTCAAGCCCTGCATTGGGCTCTGCTGACAGTGCAGAGCCTGCTTGGGATTCTCCCTCTCCCTCTCTTTCTGCCAATTCTCCACTTGTTCTCTCTCTTTCTCTCTCAAACTAAATAAACATTTGCAAAAATTAAGTGCTGAAAGAAAAAACTGCCAACCAACAGTAATTTAGCCAGCAATGCTGTCCTTCAGAAATGAAGGCAAGATAGACTTTCTCAAAAAACAAAAGCTTACAGAGTTTGTCACCACTAGACAGGCCTTACAGGAAATGCTAAAACTTGAAGACATTGATGAAAGAAATTGAAGGGGATGCAAATAGATGGAATGACATTCCATGTTCACAGATCAGTGTAGTTAATTTTGTTAAAATATGCATACTATTCAAAGTGATCTATAGGTTCAATGCAACCCCTATCAAAATTTCAATGGCATTTTTCACATAAAGAGGAAAAAAAATCCTAGAATTCATATGGAGCCACAAAAGAGACCAAATAGCCAAAGCAGTCTTGAGAAAGAACAAAGCTAGAGGAGCCATCACACTTCCTAATTTCAAACTATATTACAAAGCTTACTGTATCAAAATAGTATGGTATTGGCATAAAAACAGACACATAGACCAATGAAACAGAATCAAGAGACCAGAAATAATCCCATGGATATATGATCAACTAATATTTGACAAGGCAGCCCAGAATAATCAATAATCATAAACAGTGCTGGGAAAATTGGATATTCACATGCAGAAAAATTAAATTGGACCCTTATATTATACCATTTACAAAAATTAACTTGAAATGATTTAAGAACTAAAACATAAGGCCTAAAACCATAAAACTTGTAGAATAAAACATAGGCAGTCAGCTCTTTGACATCAGTCTTGGAAGTGATATTTTTAGATTTGACACCAAAACCAAAGGCAACAAAAGCAAAAAATAACAAAGGGGACTGTAGCAAACTAAAATCTTCTGCACAGCACAAGAAATAATCAATACAATGAAAAGGCAGCCTATGAAATGGGAGAGAAAATATTTGCAAACCATATATCTGATAATGGATTAATATTCAAAACATATAAGGAACTCATACCACTCAATAGCCCAAAAACAAACAATCTGATTAAAAAATGGACAGAGGGCTTGAATAGACAGTTCTCCAAAGATAACATACAAATGTCCAGCAAGTACATTTAAAAGTGCTCAACATCACTAATCATGAGGGAAATGCAAATCAAGACCACAGTGAGATATTATCTCACACCTGTTAGAGAGGCTATTATCCAAAAGACAGGAGATAACAAACGTTGGCAAGGATGTGGAGAAAAGGGAACTTTAGTGCATTGTTGGTGGGAATGTAAATTGATGCGGCCATTATGAAAAGCAGTATGGAGAATCTTCAAAAAATTAAAAATAGAACTACCATATGATCCAGCAATCCTACTTCTAGGTATATATCCAAAGGAAATGAAAACACCATCTTGAAATGATATATGCACCCCCATGTTCACCACAGTATTATTTACAATAGCCAAGACAATGAAACAAACTAATGTCCATTGATGGATACTATGGATACAATGGATAAAGAAAATATGATAGAGTTATATCTGTAGATAAGATATGAATCATATTAAGCCAAAAAAGAAGAAAAATATTGCCATTTGCAATAAAATGGATGGATCTTGAGGAATATTATGCTACATGAAGAAAGTCAGAGAAAGACAAATTCTGTACAATCCCACTTATATGTGGAATCTAAAACCATCAAACTCATAGAAATAGAGAGTGGAATGGCAGCTGCCAGGGGATGGGAAGCTGAGGAAATGGGGAGATGTTGCTCAAAGGGTACAAACAATCTGTTGTAAAATGAATAAGTTACAGATATCCAAGGCAGAGCATGTTGATTTTAGTTGATAGTACTATTTTGTATACTTGAAAGTTACTATGAGAACAGAGCTTTACTGTTTTCAGCATAACAATAGCAACAACAAAATGGTAAATGTGTAAGGTGAAGAATGTGTTAACTTACTTTATTGTGGTAAGCCTTTCACAATATATAAATGTATCAAATCATCACATTGTACACCTTAAGCTTACATAATTCTATATGTCCATTATATCTTAATAACTTGGTTGGGGGGGGGGATGAAAGCCATAGCTGAACCTATAAAGCAGATTAGGCCAGATAATGAGGCTGACCCTGAAGCGATGCATCCTTAGACATAGGAACATTAAGAGCCTCATAAGTATTGGAAAGGGTTTTGGAAATTACTAAATTATTTAAGCATGAAGAGGGGTGACATAGTCATATTTAGATTTTGGCAAGTTCACCCTGGCTACAGCATGAAGAATAGACAATAGAGGGCAAGAGATGATATAGGAAAAATAGTGAATGCTGTAGTTTAGAAGGTAATAATTGTGGAAAGAGAAGTCAATAGATTTAAGACATATTTAGGAAATAGAATTGATAGCACTTGGTGATGGATTCTATATGGGAGGAGTGTGAGAAAGGAGGATGTCTAGAATCACTCTAAGATGCCTGGGTTTCCTACCTGGCCGGGTAGAGGTATCATTCACTGAAATATAAAGAACACTGGAAGGAATTAGGTTCAGGAGGGAAAGATCACATGTTGCATTTTGGACACATGGGGTTTAAGTGTCATTGAGCCATCCAAATAGCTATAAAGCTTTGGAAACTAAGAGAAAATCTAAACTATAAATATAAATTTGAAAGTCAGCTTTATGTGGGGTGAGACCAGGCACCCGTGGTATCTTAAAAGATATTCCAACATTTAACAATTGTGTCAAGAAGGAGAAGTTAGCATAAAGTATCTCCAGAATATGAAGTCCACGGCAAAGGCGTCATGAATGCATGGCTCTCATAAAATATTACTACCCTATATTTCTGAAATGTTTACAATGAGCTAGGGCCACTGGGCTAAGTGCTAGTGGTGTAGTTTCTGCCCTCAAGAAACCCATAGCCTAAAGAGAGAGACAGAAAACATAAACACTTATCTTACCCAAATATCATATGCTATTATTAGTATAATAAAAAGATATTTCTGAAGGAGGTGAAGACTTAGTTGACACCAAAGCACAAGGTGGAATTACTTAAATGGGGGAAGTTGGGGCAGGGATTTTCAGGCAGAAGAACTTATGTCTGTAACAGCAGAGGGATGAGACTGTGTGGTATTTGGAGAACTGGCTGGAGCTAAAGACGAGTATGAGGAGGTGTCAAGAGTCATAGCTGGAGGAGTATACAGGAGATAGATCACAAAGTGTCTTGTATGCAAGGAGTCAGGGCTTTATCCTGTGGGCAGTGAGGCCAATTAGAAGTTAACCTTGGACGCCATTTGGGGGCCAAGTTTGGAGAGGGTTGTTATGTGCACCCTATGCTCAGAGCCTGGAGCCAAGAAGGGTATTACTTCTTCACTTTAATAACCACATAAGCATCCCCTTCATAGAACTGATAAAGGAACACTAGGTCTCAGAGTGAGGGCAGAGATGGTTCTAGGCATGTGTGTTGAGTGCCATTCCAGCAAGGTCCAGAAGACACATGATTTTCTTCATTTTCAGATTTTTTAAGCTATGTTTGGTCAAAACTGGATTTGTTTACAGAAGGTTTTAGTAACTGTCTGATTCTCACAACAGGCTTACTTATTAGCTACCAGGGTCTGGGAAAGTGACCAAAATTGTAGTCTAAATGCATAGCATTACCTAATTTATCCAGTCTCATTATTCTCCTCTATCTGCTTCTCCTTACTCTTACCACTGACTACTTTTCTAAGAGAAAACTAAAGCTTTCCAGTTTGTAAAAAGGCATTTAAATACATAGTAATTTATGAGACTGCTAAACAGGAGCTGTTTAAGCTTAGCCAAAATAGGAGTTTTCTGTCAATTAGAAGTTATCATTTGATGCATCTACTAATGGGTTTGGTCTGCTATTATGCTTTTATCGAACTAAAAAATGTGGACAAATCAGGGTACAAATTGTTATTTTTTAGGCACTTTAACTTATTCACATTTAACCTAATGCATTTTCAAGTTGGAAAGATTTTTCACTTATGGCCTTTTCTCAAATTATTTCCCCTGCAAAAAAAATACAACCAACTCAGCACCTGAGGAAGTGAATTCCATTAATTACTCTTGTTTAGATAGAAAATCAGTAGCTGGGAGGAAAATGGGAATTCAAAACCATATGGTTTTACTCAGTTAACAGCAGTGAGCAAATCCTGGATAAAGGGCCATATTTAAGAAACTTAAACAGTTGACAAATAGAGCGTGGTCTCTGAAGGTTTACATTGCCCAGTTGGAGAGAAATTTTTGCCATGGCTCTTTAGCCTGTGGCCATGTTTGAACCATGCACAAAATAGGAAAGATTTCCACACGATATAAGTTGGTTGTCATTATCAAGAGTGGAATTCAACCTTTCTGTTTAAGTTATTTTTAAATCCAACTTCTTCAGTGACAAGGGATTGCCATCATTTTGCTACACATTAAAAAAAATCCCATTACAAATTCCATTTAGTGAGAAAATCAGAATATTTCTGCTGAAAATTAATGTAAAATATTTTAATTATTGCAGTAACAAACTTTAGCCTCTTGCTAATAGCTGTGGAATCAAGGAAAAATCTGTTTTGCTGTGATGTACTAGGGTAAAAAATGATTATATATGTGTGTGTATTTTTATATATAAAATATTATGTCATTGTTTAATCTCTTTCATTAGGACAAAAGCCCCATGAAAGTGGGGCACTTTGCCTATTTTGATTACTTCTGAATCCCCTGAGCAAAAAAAAAAATACCTGAAATATTAGTTGAATAAATGAATGGATGACATTACACACTTACATCCCTTTTGTTTAATTTACAAACAGGAAAAATGCTGTTACATAAAGTCACAGAGCTGTTGTAAAGATTACATTAGAATTTTTGTTTAAAAAGTTGTGTATTTAGGGGCACCTGGGTGGGTCAGACGGGTAAGAAGCTGACTCTTGATCTAGGCTCAGGTCGTGGTCTCATGGTTTGTGGGATTGAGCCCCATGTTGAGCTCTGTGCTGACAGAGTGGAGCCTGCTTGGGATTCTCTGTCCCTCTCTCTCTGCCCCTTACCTGTGTGTGTGTGTGTGTGTGTGCGCTCTTTCTCTTTCTCTCTCTCAAAATGAATGAATGAATGAACTTTAAAAATTGTATATTTAGACTTTATCAATAGTGGAAGTAAAGCTATGTGAAAAGTAAGGAATTCAATAACACTTAATTTGACCCCAAATCTAAAGAGGTTTGAGAAAAGTAGAGGATTTCCTTAAACCACCCTCAAATTCAAGCCCAATATACAGGTGAAATAGTTCTTTCCCTACTGTTCTTGGGACTATAGGTGGTCATCTTGCTGGCAGCTAGTAGATGACATTGTTCTAAAACATTTTCTCTGCAGGCCCCCCAAAATCTTGACTTGGTGCACAGAACGGGTGGGCAATGAGGGGAATCACCATTTACTGAGAACTTACCACATGTCCAGCTTTACTAAGGATCTCATTTATTTCCTATTTTGGCTTTATAATAATAGTTAATACTCATTGAGTACTTACTCTATGTAGGCACTTTACATGGATTAACTCAATAATTCCTCACACCAACCCAGGGAAGTATTTTTGTCACCTCCAATTGACAGAAAAGGATACCAAAGGCACACAGAAGTTAAATATGGTCTAAGTCACACAACTTGTAATTGGTGGGGCCAGTATTCAAATCCAGGTGGTGTGGATTCCAGAGTGCAGGTTTTAACCTGCCTCCCTAGAGGATAATTATTAGCTTTATTATTACATAGGAGCTAAGGTTTGATAAATCAAGTGACTTCCCAGAGGCACCTGGGTGGCTCAGTCGATTAAGCGTCTGACTTCAGCTCAGGTCATGATCTCATGGTGTGTGGGTTTGAGCCTGTGTTGGGGTCTCTGCTGTCAGTGTAGAGCCTGGAAACTGCTTCACATTCTGTGTCTCCCTCCTTCTCTACCCCTTTCCCATTCATGGCCTTTCTGTCTGTCTCTCTCTCTCTCTCTCTCTCTCTCTCAAAAATACATAACATTAAAAAAATAAAATTAAAATAAAGTGACTTCCCAAGGTCATATTAAGAGAGCTATCTGGCTCCAAAGTTGAGGGTGCTTTAGTTTTCCTTATATTATTTTGCTTCAATCTCACCTCAATACATATAATAAATCTAGCAGCTAATGTTTATTGACTACTTTATGGAAGGCATTATTTTAAGTGTTTCACATGGATTATCTCATTGAATCTTCATAATAATTTAGGTGGTGCTTTTTTAGTCCCTTTTACAGCAAAGGTTGAGAGGGTCAAGTAATTTATAAAGGTGACATAGTAAGTTGGTGGAGTCAAGATTTAAAACCTGGTTTATTTGCCTAAAGAACTGAAGTCCTTAACCACTCTACCGTACTACATGCCTAGAAAGATTGTCCCTATTCCCCAACAGGGCCTGTCCCTCTTATTCATGCTGAAGTCAGGAGACAGAGTCGAGACTACTCTTACTCGGCCAGATCTGAAAGGGGAATAAAGTTATGACAGGCTCCCTCCCAAAATTCAAAAGATGTGAATATTGTACCCTTTGGACTCACGCACGAACTACATGCTTACCATCAATTCAGACTTTGTCAAGAGGAATGAGACTGAAAAATAAACAAAAGGTTTTTTTTAAACACCTTTACTGAGAAACCATATATCATACAGCTCAGCAATTTAAAGTATACAAGTCAATGGTTTATGGTTCATTCACAGAGTTGGGCAATTGTCATGGCAATCTAATTTTAGAATATTTTTATCATCCCCAAAAGAAACTCTATGCCCATTAGCAATTGCGGCTGATTCACTCCAGCTCTTGAGCCCTTGGAAACCATTAACCTGCTTTCTGTCTTTATACATTTGCCAATTTTAGACATTTCATATCAGTGGAATCATACAACATATGATCTTTGGTGACTTACTTCACTTAACATGTTTTCAGGGGTTATCCCTGTTGCAGCATCAGTAATTCATCCCTTTTTATGGCTGAATAACATTCTGCTTTATGGCTAGACAAAAGTTTATCCATTCCTCAGTTGATGGAAATTTAGGTTGTTTCCACTTTTTGGCTCTTATGAGTAGTGACACTTTGAGCATTTGTATACATGTGGGTTTTTTTTAATGCCTGTTTTTTTTCATACTAAGCTTTATCTTTTTTAAAAAGTTTTTATTGTTAATTCCAGTTAGTTAACATACAGTGTTATATTAGTTTCATGTGTACAATATAGTGATTCAACCCTTCCATACATCACCCGGTGCTCATCACAACAAGTGCAATCCTTAATCCCCATCACCTTTTTCACCCATCTTCCCACTCATCTCCCCACTGGTAACCATCAGTTTTTTCTAAGTCTGTTTCTTGGTTTGTCTCTCTCTCTTTTTTCCCTTGGCTCATTTGTTTTGTTTCTTAAATTCCACATATGAATGAAGTCACATGGTATTTATCTTTCGCTGATGAATTTATTTTGCTTAGCATTATACTCTCTAGTTCCTTCCCTGTCATTTCAAATGGCAAGATTTCATTCCTTTTTATGGATTGTATATACATATTGTATATACATTGTATATACATATACCTCATCTTCTTTATCCATTCATTAGTCAATGGACATTGGGCTGCTTCCATAATTTGGCTATTGTAGCTAATGCTTCTATAAACATAGGGGTGCATGTATCCCTTTGAATTAGTGTTCTTGTATTCTTTGGGTAAATGCTTGGTAGCGCAATCCAGTGGTTGCTGGATTGTAAGGTAGCTGTATTTTTTTAAATTTTTATTTAAATTCCTGTTAATATACAGGACACTTTGAGCATTTGTGTACATGTGGGTTTTCTTTTAATGCTTGTTTTTTCATGGTAAGCTTTATCTTTTTAAAAAGTTTTTATTATAATTATAGTTAGTTAACATACATGTTATATTAGTTTCAGGTGTACAGTATAGTGGTTCAACACTTCCATACAACACCCAGTACTCATCACAGCAAGCGAACTCCTTAATCCTCCTCATTTTTCCTACCCCCACCCACTTCCTCTCTGATAACCATCAGCTTGTTCTCTATAGTTAAGAATCTGTTAAGGGGTAACAGGATGGCTCAATTTACCATCTGACTCTTGATTTCAGCTCAGGTCATGATCACAGGGTCGTGGGATCGAGCTCTGCATCAGGCTCTGTGCTGAGCATTGAGCCTGCTTAAGATCCTCTCTCTCTCTCTCTCTCTCTCTCCTTCTACCCCTCTCCCCCACTTGTGTTCTCTTTTCCTCTCTAAAACAAAAAAATCTGGTTTTGGTTTGCCTCCTGCTTTTTCCCCCCTTTGGCACACTTGTTTTGTTTCTTTAATTCCACATATGAGTAAAATCATACTGTATTTTTCTTTCTCTGACGGACTTATTTCACTTAGCATAATATACTCTAGCTCCATCTTCATCATTGAAAATGGAAAGATTTCATTCTTTTTTATGGCTGAGTAATCCATTATATATATATATATAATTATATATAATATGTATATAATCCATTATATATGTATACCATATATATATCATAAAGTGTATATATATATATCACTTCTTCTTTATCCATTCTTCAATCAATGGATACTTGGGATACTTCAATATCTTGGCATTGTAAATAATGCTGCTATAAACATAGGGATGCATGTATCCCTTTTAATTAGTGTTTTTGTATTTGGGTAAATACCTAGTGGTGCAATTGCTGGATCATAGGGTAGTTGTATTTTTAACTTTTGAGGAATCTCCATACTGTTTTCCAGAGTGGCTGCATCAGTTTGCATTCCCACCAACAGTGCAACTGGGTTCCCCTTTCTCCACATCCTCACCACCACCTCATTTCTTGTTGATTTTAGCCATTCTTACAGTTGTGAGGTGATATTTCATTGTGTTTGATTTGTATTTCCCTGATAGTGGTGTTGAGCATATTTTCATGTGTCTGTTGGCCATCTGGATATCTTCTTTGGAAAAATATCTATTTATGTCTTCTTCCCATTTTAATTGGATTATTAATTTTTCTGGATGTTGAATTTTATACATTCTTTATACATTTTGGATACTAGCCCTTTAGTGCATATGTCACTTGGAAATATATTTTCCCATTCTGTAGGTTGCCTTTTAGGGTTTTTTTTAATAGTATTTTTGAGAGAGAGGGAGAGAGAGAGAGAGAGTGTGTGTGTGTGTGTGTGCAAGTGAGCAAGGGAGCGACAGAGAGAGGGAGAAAGAGAATCCCAAGCAGGCTCTGAGCTGTCAGCTCAGAGCCCAACATGGGTCTTGAACTCACAAACTGTGAGATCATGACCTGAGCAAAAAGCAAGAGCCGGATGCTTAACTGATGGAGCCACCCAGGTGCCCCAACTTCTAGTTTTGTTGATTGTTTCCTTTGCTGTGAAGAAGCTTTTCATTTTTATGTAGACCCAATAGTTTAATTTTGCTTTTGTTTCCCTTGCTCAGGAGACATATCTAGAAAAAAGTTGTGGCTGATGGGGGGTGGGAGGGAGGGGAGGGTGGGTGATGGGTATTGAAGAGGGCATCTTTTGGGATGGGCACTGGGTGTTGTATGGAAACCAATTTGACAATAAATTTCATATATTTAAAACATAAATAAATCACCAAAAAAAAGAAAGAAAAGAAAAAAGTTGCTATCGCTGATGTCAAAGAGGTTACTGCATGAGTTGAACACTTGTTTTCAGTTCTGTTGGGTATATGTCTAGAAGAAGAACGCTAAATCACATGGAAACTCTGTATTTAACATTTCAAGGAACTGCCAAATTGTTTTCCAATGTGGCCACAACATTTTACATTCCGACCAGCAATGTAGGACTGTTTCAATTTCTCTGCATCCTCACCAACACTTGTTATTGTCTTTTTGAACATAGTGTATGAAGTGGTATCTCATTGTTTTGATTTGTATTTCCTCAGTGTTGAGCATCTTTGCCTATGCTTATTGCCCATTTACATTATTCTTTGTAGAAATGTCTATTCTGATTCTTTGCCCATTTTTTGGTTATTTTTATTATTGAGTTGTAACAGTTCTTTATATGTTATAGATAAAAGTCTAATATTAGATATATGATATGTAAATATTTTTCTGATTATATGGATTATATTTTCACTTTATTGGTAATATTGTTTGCAGCATAGTTTTTACTTTTAATGTACTCCAATTTATTTATATTTTCTTTTGCCACTTGTGCTTCTGGAGTTCTAAGTAATCATTGCCTAACACAGTATCATGATTTACTCCCATGTTTTCTTTTTAGCATTTTGTAATTCTTTTGTGAATGTAATTCTTTAATGTTTTATTTGTTTATTTATTTATTTATTTATTTTTGAGAGAGGGAACTCAAGCAGGGGAGAGGCAGAGAGAGAGAGAGAGAGAGAGAGAGGGAGACACAGAATCTGAAGCAGGCTCTAGGCTCTAAGCTGTCAGCAGAGTCTGACATAGGGCTGAACCCATGAACTTTGAGATCATGACCTTAGTCAAAGTCGGATGCTTAACCGAGTTACCCAGGTACCCCATGTAAATGTAATTCTTACATTTAGGTTTATAATCCCTTTTTAGTTGATTTTTGTGTGTTGTAAGGAAGGAGTCTAATTTCATTTTTTTCTATGTGGATATCCAGTTTTCCCCCCATCATTTGTTGAAAAACTATTCTTTCTCTATTTTTTATTGTCTTGGAACCATTATCAAAAATTAACTGATCATAAATATAGGGCTTATTTCTGTACTGTCAATGATATTCTATTTATTTACATGTCTACCCTTGTATGTGTACCATACTGTCTTGATTACTGTAGCTTTGTAATAAGTTTTGAAATTGAGAAGTGTGAGTTCTCCAAGTTCTTTTTAAAGATTGTTTTGACTATTCTGGGTCCCTTGCAATTTCATATGAATTTTAGGTTTGACTTTTCAATTTATGCAAAAAAGACAGCTAAGATTCTTTCAGATTGAATGTGTAGATCAATTTGGGGAGTATTGTTATCTAAAATAGATTTTAGTCTAAGTACTTTTTTAGATTTTAATTTTTTTCAACAATATTTTTGTAGTTTTCAGTATAAAATTCTTACATTTCTTTCATTAAATGTATTCCTGTTTTGTTCTTATTGATGCTATTGTAAGTGGAATTGTTTTATTTTTTATAATTAAAAAAAAGTTTATTCTGAGAGAGAGAAAGAGTGCACATGTGCTTGAGTGCATGAGTGTGGGAGGGGCAGAGAGGAAGAGAGCATCCCAAGCAGGCTCTGTGCTGTCAGCATGAGGCTCCATCTCAGAACCATGAGATCATGACCTGAGACAAAATCAAGACTTGGATGCTCAATGGACTGAGCCACCTAGGTGTCCCTATTTTCTTTTCATAATTTTTTAAATGGAATTGTTTTCTTAATTTTGTTTCCAAATTGTTGATTACTAGTGTGTAGAGACACAAGTGGTTTTATGTATCAAACTTGTATCCTCAACGTTGCTGAACTCATTTAGGCAGGTAGTTGGGAGCAGCATGAGAAGATCAAGAATATGCCTGGGAGTAGAAAAGAATGAATTGAATAAATCAGGACTAGAATATTAGGTTGTTACCATGTACTAAGTTTATGATAGGTTAGTGCTTCTCAGCCTTTAATATACATATAAATCCTCTGGGAATCTAGTTAAAATGCAGACTATTAGTGGGCATGGGGTGGAGCTGGGATTCTGCCTTTCTAACCATTTCCCAGTAGACAGCTGGTAACTTTCATTTATTATTTTCAAGCCACAACTATGCAAGGTACATATTATTATTCCCATTTTACAGATAAAAAATGAACTCAAAAGTTGAAAAAATAACCCAGGTTCATATAATAAGTGGCAAAACCAGGATTTGAACACATTTCACTTTTTTTTAAAAAATTTTTTTTCAACGTTTTTTATTTATTTTTGGGACAGAGAGACAGAGCATGAACGGGGGAGGGGCAGAGAGAGAGGGAGACACAGAATCGGAAACAGGCTCCAGGCTCTGAGCCATCAGCCCAGAGCCTGACGCAGGGCGTGAACCCACGGACCGCAAGATTGTGACCTGGCTGAAGTCGGACGCTTAACCGACTGCGCCACCCAGGCGCCCCTGAACACATTTCACTTTAATGCCAAAGCTGGGCTCTTTCCACTCTACCACACTGGATACCTAGGAGATCAGTTGGAATTTAAACAATGTGTAGACTGAGGGAAAATGTAGGCTTTTAAGTGTCAGAGTTGGTTCCTGGAGTGCATTTGGGTCTAAATGAGGTTATTTAGAGAGAGCTGGTCAGTGAGAACCTTGTTTTCCAGGTTGCTAAGAGGAAGGTATAAGACTGGACTATTAGGTAGAAGATAGAACTCAAGATTGGAGGAGGTGTAGAAGGTGTCTCAGCTCTCTGATTAGGCTAGACTCCAGAAGTGCACTCTGTATACTACTGAGGTCTATACTTGAGATTACACTTATTGTTGAGTCTTCCTGAATTCTGAATTATTTTACTGGGGATAATGAATGGTATAGCATCAATGCTACCCCCAATGGGCCAGGGTAAGAGTTTAGGGATGTGGGCAAGACTCTGGTCATACAGTTACATATGAAGTATTATTGATATGTGACCAAATTGTTTTCCAATATTTTTCAGCAGAATATTAGAGAATTTCCATCACTTCAGTCAAAACACGTGAGATAATTTCTTTTTTTTTGTCCTTAGCACCTTTTATTGAAGCGTAACCCTTGATGACCATCTGGCAGACATATCAATGTCAGCCAAGAAGGGAATGGTGGAGGACACAATTGCAGAAACTATAAGATTCAGAAAAATAATAACATGGCATAGATGACCCCCAACAGTTGTACAACAAACACTGGTTCTTTATAGAAACTGTCCCCTGCCCCACCCCCCTCTAAAGATCTACTAATCTTCCAAGAATACAATAGGCTGTTACAGAAATACTATTGGCATAGACAACTTCTTTGGCAAAGACAGTGGGAGTCACCAAGCTCCAGACAGAAGGGAGTGGCCATATATGTGCCCAGCTTCCTCCATCTGGGACTTGGTACTACTGACAGAGGAGCACCTTCAGGGAGATGGGGGGTTAAAGGTTATGGCTCTAGTGCCCAGGGCAGCTTTTTGACACGAGGTTAAATGGAAAACAGAACCTGACTCTGGCCTTGAAAAAAACTTTTCGTCTTTCACCCTCTCAGTTCCTCTGCTTCCAGTCTCTCCCTTTCTAGAGCTTTTAGTGTGTCTGCCTCTTTCTCTCAGGTTCCCCTTGAGCATTTACCACTATACCCTGGCTGGGTCTGCAACTGGTGGGACTCGAGACTCAATTATCTAGGTGGGGGTGGGGGAGTGAGAAGGGACAAGTGATAGTAACTCTTGTACTGACTCCTCTCTCTAGATCAACCTATTACCCACTGGGGCCTATATGAGTATCTGAAGAGAGAGGGCAAAAATTAAGACCAGTAATTGTCTTTGGGGAAATCCCTTGGCTTGCCTTCCAAACTGCTTACCCCTGGCAGGCCTTGCAAGAGGGCTGAGCCCAGGAAATGAGAACAGGGGAGAGACACCACATCGCAGCTCTGAAGCACTATGAGGCATGATGGCACTGCTGCCTCAGCAGCGCAGGGCATTAGTTCCCTTTTGGTACTTCACCTGTCTGCCAAGCTTCACTGCTCAGTATAGGTTGGTGGTTATTATATTGTTTTAGAAACCACCCTTCTGTGTGAAAGTGAGCATCCTTGTGTTCTGGTTTCAACTTTTATTTCAGGTGGGATAAGGGACAAAAATAATACAATCAATAGTACTTTTTTGTGTGAGAAATTTAATGTACAAGCAATGTAACACTGACTAGAGAAACCCAGACCACAGTCATCATGCCCAGGCAAGTGACCACTCTTCCCTCGGCCTGTGTTCCCAAAAAGCTATTCTGGCCCCAGAAAATCTTAGAATGATGGACTACATTGGCCTCACCCCCCAATATAGGATGTCTCAACTTACTCATTGTTTATCCTAGAGTCTGCTTAAGAAAAAAAAAAGATGGCAACCATAGCTTCTATTCATAGCACTCCCCCACCTTCCTCAAATGTGGCTTGGGTAAGCCTAGCCCTTTAGGAGCCATCGGTCTTCGTGAATAGGGTAGACTTCCCCAGTTGAGGGGAGAATGGCAGGTTGACATTTTAACAGTGGTTCTGAGAGCAGCAGTGTACTAAGAGCATACCCAGGGCCCCCCTCAGGACACCCTGCTGGCCAAGATTCTTCCATTGTTTTCAAATACAATGAAAAGGAAACGGAAGCTAGAGACCACTATTTGTAGCAGCAGCAAAGTTCTTTGGCAAATCCTTTGGTTGAATGAGGCATCCCTGCTGCTACAGTTAACCTCCAAGGATCTTGAGGAACTCAGCAGTAACTAGAAGAGATGCCCAGGTTTGTTGGGCAGAGCTGTGCAATATGAACCGTGGGTGCCAGTGAGCAAGGAATGGGGAATTGAGCTGGATAACAAGCCAGAGTTTGGCCGCAATTCCCTTCCTGCCATCACCCACCTGAGGGATTTTCCAGGACAGAAACTGGCTAGTGGTGTCAGGGAATTGGCAACAACAGCAGCATTAGTTGTTTGTGTGCCTAAGATCCTGGCTGGATAATTTGCTCTGGGGGGCTGGCCCTGGCTGGAGCTTCCAGCTACCATGACTTTCAGTTCCCTGAGTCAGGCCACAGGCTGAGAAAGCAATTGTGAGATAGAGGGATCTCCTCCTGAGTTCACTTATACCCATTTCCTTAGATGGGAGATAGTAGAAAAATGGGTGATGAACTTTTGTCAGTTTTGGATATCTTTGGTTTTGAGAAAAAATAAGTAAAAAACTGAAATCCATTGGGGAATGCTAAGCTTATGGTCATTGCTGACTTTAGTATAGGGCCAGGCCATAGTAAATTAAGTTCAAGGTAAGAACTCCTTTCTTAGACACTTGTAGTGTTTGGTGGGAAGAATTCAAGGCCTTGGCATTCCCTCATCTAGCCATGGTGAATCCAGGCTGATCTGCAGAACACGCTTTCCTTCTAGGGTTCCTTTTCCCTTTCCACCTCCCCTCTTCTCACCTTATTAGTTACAAAAGGAAAAAAATAAATCAAAAAATAAAAATAAATAAAATCAAAAGGCGATTTAAAATACAACAAAGAACCCCTCACCCCAATAATGAAATGGGTATCCAGAAGTCAGCTTTAGTAGAGCTATTAATGGTCCATAGTGTGAAGCCCTTAGGGTAGGCACCGGTGACCACTGGCAATGAAAAGGTAAGATGGAACAGGAAGTGGTAAGCCAGAAGTATGAGGACAGGAGGAGGGCCACACTAGTTGGAGTAGGCCTCTTCCCCCTCAACCAGATGCTGGGGTCAGTGGGGGTGGAGCCCATTTGTTTAAACCTAGCTTCGGCAGGGCACCTAGGGATTCCCGATCTTTGCTCACATTCTGTTTAGTGTAATTTCTCCTTCTGTGCTTCCCACTGTAAAGCTTAGGTGAGGCCCTTAAACTGGTGGGAAGTGATGCTCTCAAGACAGCCAGATCTCTGTGGGAAATGGCTGGGCTTTGAGCCTTGGGCAGAATGGAGCTGCACAGGCAGCTTCTCTCTGAGCCTTGAGAGGCTGATTGGGGCATGGGTGGGTGGTGAGTGCATGGTGTCTTTGCAGTCCTTGGACCAAGAAGAATGAAGGCACTTTGTTGGTTCTGTGTGTGGTGAGCACTTGCCTGTGCAAACCGTGGGAAGGGGAGTGTGGTTGTATGATCACCCTTTGCTGCAGGCAGCTCCTAGCTCTTGTATCTATTCCCTAGAGTAGAGGCTTGGGGGCCTCCTCAGGAACTCCTAGCTGGTTGGGAGCAATGCTAGGTAAGGGGCAGTGAGAGATGTCCAAGGTAGAGGATATGGAACAAACTGCTAACTAAATTGCTATCTACTTGCTAACAAACTGCTAACGAAGACTGAAAGCACTTCCCGTTGTGGCTGGGCAGGGATGGTGTGACAGTCTGCTGGTAGAATTAGAAATTGCTGGGCCCCAGGAGTAGGCTCTCCCTGAGACATTTGAGCTGTTCTTCCCCAAGCTTAATTTTCTCTTCCAGCTCTCGCTGTTCGATGATGAGAGCAGATTTCATCTTCACAAAGTGCTGGTAATCTTGGAGCTGGTCCTGAGGCAGGTAGCGGGAGACCATGCCAAACACCAACTTCTCCCGGCGGTCCACATGCTCCTTCAGCTCCTTGGCATCTGCCAACTGCCCTGTCAGCTGCTGCTTCTTCTCTATCAGCACCAACTGGGGAATCAGATAGACCAATTAAGAGCCATCCCAGTTACTAGTCATCTCCCTAACTCACTGCTCCACAGTGGAGCACAGCAGCTCCCCACTCTGTTAACTGATCAGTCCTATATTTCCTGCCCTGAAGTCCACCTTCAGGCAAAAGCTCTTCTGTGCTATGGCAGGGGGAGGATAAACACAACAGTGATACTGGGTGGGGCTACATGCATTCACCTCTTTCCATCTCTAAGCTGTCTTTAATCCATGGACCACCCCTGGGGTTAGGGTGGGGGAAGGCTCTGACAAAGCCAGCTCAGACCCCTTCCACCTGGAGAATAGGTATCACTATGACAGTGCTTTCAAGATGGTATGTGTCTCTGTGTGGGTGTACATGTGTGAGTGTATGTGTCTGTGTGTGTATTCACATGCCTGAGTGCTTCTTATTGTGGATTCAAATTTGTATCCCAAACCACTTGTATATGGAAAGGTGATGTAGGTTTGGTTCTGGAATGTACACAGTGTGGCCCAACCCATGAAAATGACAGACTCCCAATTTCAACTACTTGGTGAGATCTCTTCCTCTAACTCAGAGAGAAAGTGAGGTAAAATTGCTGCTGCTGCTACTACCACTGCTAGTACTAGTACTAGTACTACTACTACCACCATTATGACCACCAATACCCCCACCACTATTCTACTACTATTACTACCACCATCAGTACCAATACCACTACTACTACTATTACTGCTATCACCACCAATGCCACTACCACCACCACTACTGCTTTATTACCACTATCACTGCCAATACCCACACCACTATTGCTACTACTACTATTACTACCACCATCGGTACAAATACCACTAATACTATTATTACCACTATTGCCATCAATACCACCACTGCCATTACTACTATTACTACCACTATCACTATCAATACCACCACCACCACTACTACTGCTACTACTACTACTGGCAACTAGAACTGATTCAGTGTTTACCCTATTCCAGGACCTGTTTTAAGTAATTACTGTGGACTAATTTAATTCTCACAATCCCATGAGTTAGGTAGTGTGTTCACCCCATTTTTGAAGAGACTGAGGTAGAGTATGGTTAAGTAAGCTGCCCATAGTCACATAGCTAATTACTGGTAGAGCCAGAATTGCAAGGCACTTAAAAGCCAGTGCCCCCACTCTTAATATTATCCTTTACTGTCTCCAAGACAAGCCAAACTTGAAAGAGCGGGCCCTGAGAAGAAGCCAATGGCATTTACCTCCATCTATACCCCAGAGACCCCAACTCTACCTTCTCCTGGTTAGCTTCTGAATCAATGCTGTTGAGAGCATTCTCCACCCGGGCTAGTCGTCCAGAGAGTGACAGCAACAGGTTGACCACTTTGTCCAGGTCCCCGATAAACAAGCGGTATTTTTCAAACTCATTGGATTTACAGACAGCTTTCAGGTTGGCCTCCACCTCCTCCCCAAGGGCAGAATTGGCACTAATGTCCTCTAGCAGTCCTCGCTGGGCTTCCCGCAGGACCGACAGTTTTCTGCCAATGCTTTCAATAAGCTGTATCTAGGAGAAATAAACAGGAGAAGGCAAAGGATGAGAATGGGGACTGACAGAAACTGATCTGTGCTTGTAACCTCTGTTTTGGGATCCATGGAACAGATGGCAGGCTCTACCCATCACCAGAAACAAAGGAAACCCAAGCAACTCATGAGCAATTCAAGTTTTTTGAATAGCCACCCTCCCTCTCATCTCTTCATATCTTGCAGGAGTCAGTCACCACCAAACTTCTTGGCATTAGATAAGGGATATCCATGGGCTAATTCTCATTTGCCAGATATAACTTAATAAACACTTGCTGAGACTATTTTTTAATAGCTTAGTCTTGTTTAATTTATACTTACTGAAATCTGTATTTTCAAAATAAATTTGAACCAGCATATATGTATGTATATATCCCCCTACCCAACATCCCCACCAGCAACCTTCAGTTTGTTCTCTGTAGTTAAGAGTATCTTATGGTTTGCCTCCCTTTCTTTTTATCTTATTTTTCCTTCCCTTCCCCTATGTTCATCTGTTGTGTTTCTTAAATTCCACATATGAGTGAAATCATATGATATTTATCTTTCTATGATTTATTTCACTTAAAATAATACACTATAGTTCCATCCACATTGTTGCAAATGGCAAGATTTCATCCTTTTTGAACACTGTACACACACACACACACACACACACACACACACACACCACATCTTCTTTATCCATTAGCCAGTCAATGGACATTTGTTTGGGTTCTCTCCATAATTTGACTATTGTTGATAGCACTGCTATAAACATTGGGGTGCGTGTGTCCCTTTGAATCAGCATTTTTGTATTCTTTGGATCAATACATAGTAGTGCAATTGCTGGGTCATAGGGTAGTTCTATTTTTAACTTTTTGAGGAACCTCCACATTGTTTTCCAGAATGGCTGCACCAGTTTTGTTGCCTGAGTTGTTAATGTTAGCCATTCTGACAGGTGTGAGGTGGTATCTCATTGGAGTTTTGATTTATATTTCCCTGATGATGAGTGATGTTGAGCATCTTTTCATGTGTCTGTTAGCCACCTGGATGTCTTCTTTGGAAAAGAGACTATTTAATAAACAGGAACTGGAATGCTTGTGAGAGCATAGTTTGGAAAAGTATTGTCAAATATTTGCCTATGTCTTCATTCATTCCCCTTCAATCCACTGAAGTACCTCTGGTGTGTATGACACTGTGCTGGACCTTCCTTCCCTCCCTCCATTTGGCCTCTGAGGCCTTTTGGTTAAGACTGTGAGTTCTGAAGTCCCAATGACTAGCTTGGACTACTAGCTCTGCCAACTTCCTGGCTGTGTGACATGTGTGAATGTCTCACAGTGTTTTACTTTCTTTATCTGCAGAGTGGGTACAAATTGTAGTACCCACTTCGCTGAACTGTAATAAGGACTGAACGACATGATGCATGCAAAGGGCTTAACATGGACTAAGTGTTTAATCAAGGTTGGCTGCTATTGTTATTATTCAGTCTGGCCCTGCCCTACCATTCCAATCTCAGGGCTCCAAAACTTTCATGATTAGCTTCTCGTTCTCTGTGTTCACCACACTCACCCTGGTGTTCCTGATTTGCATCATGCAGTTCTACCTGCTCTCAAACTCTTCCTTCACTTTGGCTATTCCCATTCTTTCTTCAGAGCCCAGCTTTGCTCCCATCCTCCCTGCTGGAAGCTTCTGCTTCCCTTAATAATGTCTTTCTTTTCTGAACTCTCCTGCCTTTCAGAAATAGGACCTATAGTGTAATTTGAAGTGGCTCATTCCCTGTTTCATGTGGGTACGTCTGATCCCTCTCCTATTGATGGTAACTTTCTTAAGGGAAGCACTGCCTGTGTCTTCTGATTTGTCTTCCCTGTAGGTATAACCAGTTCTGGAATTCCACTCCCAGGAAGGTAGTGTGGTAGAGTGGATGCTGCTGCTGCTGCTATTGTTATTATTATTATTACCAGGCACTCTGAGATAATAGATGATTGTCTACTGCAAAGTCCTAACGAGAATTGACCTGCCCCAGCAGATCAAGCATCGCATCATGGTTAAGAGCATGAACTCTAGTGCAAGAACTACTTGGGCTTGAACCCTAGGTCTGCCACAAAGCACTGGTGTGACCTTGAGCAAATTACTCAACCTTTCTGTGACTCAATTTCCCCATCTAATTTTTTAATGTTTATTCATTTTTTAGAGACAGAGAGAGAGAGAGAGGGAGTGAGAAAGAGAGTGAGAGAGGGAGAGAGAGAGAGAGCATGAGCAGGGGAATGGCAGAGAGAGAGGAGACACAGAATCTGAAACAGGCTCCAAGATCTGAGCTGTCAGCATAGAGCCCGACATGGGGCTCAAACTCACAAACCACAAGATCATTACCTAAGTTGGAGTCAGGCTCAACAGACTGAGTCACCCAGGTGCCCCTCAATTTCCCCATCTAAAAAATAGGACAACAATAGCACCTACCTCATAGTATTGTTCTAATACAGGTTACATGCTTACAATAGTATTCTGTATCTTGTATGTATATACTGAAGTCTGCTTCAGTGCTTGTTTTATTATTATTCCTTCCCAGGTACTCTGGGGCCATACATAGGTTTGTAGTTTTCTAGCATGTGCTCCTTTCTAGTAAGCTATTTAGACATGTCCAAGGTGACCAAGACCAAGAGAGCCTGATCTGGGTCCAGGGCCTATTATCATATTTCAGAACTGGCCAAAGGTCAGGAGATCACCATGATCTTAAATCTGAAGTGTCATAGGTTTACATTTAGGGGAAATTCTAAAACCTTCTAGGAATTAGGAATCAATGATAGAAACAAGGCAACACAATTAGATACCAAAGACTCCCAGTTATATACCTACCCTCTGCTCTCCCAAACAAAAGTCAGTGCCAGGGTCAAGGGAGGGGTGGGGGCCAAACAGTCAACTTGGAAAATCACCTACCCACCCCAGCTCTTCAGTTCCCAAGATCTAGAAGGATGCAAGAAAAGAGAACCCTTTGTTTCTTGGCACCTGGGCTTTGCAACCTGAACTTCAACCCTGGAGAAAGTGTACTGGATAGATCTGAGGAGTCATCACAGACCCTGTTTGAGTTGAGTTGCTTTTCTAGGATATTGCAAATAGGTGACCTTCTTCACCTGTCCTCAGAGACAAAAACTGTCCTAGCCACCCCTCCCCCTCGCCCCCCCCCGCCCCCCCCCTCTGATAATCACTTCAAATCACTATCTGCTGTTCTGTCCTTTGCCATTTCTGGTCATTTTTCTCTTTTCCTGGTCAGACTCTTATTAGGTTTGCTCCTAAAGAAAGGTCCTGAGTAAGCTGGGAGCAGCCTTGCCATGCTCAGGGAACACAGAATCCAAGGAGGTAGGCATCTGGATCAATAAAACTTTGATACCACCATGATTTCAATTACTTCCCTGACATTTTGCTTCAGATTTGAAAGTGGTGGTGGGGTCTCTTGCAAATGGCCTTCAGTTTTCCTACAGGTCACATCCTGAATGAAAATTATGGGCAGAGGAGCAATTTATGTTGAGTTCAGTTGTCCACAAAGTGGCAAATTGGGCCTTTGGGGTTGCCATGGAAATCCTATTTGCTTATGAAATAAAATGGGTAAATACAGGGAGGGCAAAGTGATTCCAAGAATTTGATTAGAAAACCAGCCTAGCATAACACTCTCCAGTTCCATCCATGTGAAATAAGCCATACAGAGAAAGACAGATACCATATGGTTTCACTCTTATGTGGATCCTGAGAAACTTAACAGAAACCCATGGGGGAGAGGAAGGAAAAAAAAAAGAGGTTAGAGTGGAAGAGAGCCAAAGCATAAGAGACTCAAAAACTGAGAACAAACTGAAGGTTGATGGGGGGTGGGAGGGAGGGGAGGGTGGGTGATGGGTATTGAGGAGGGCACCTTTTGGGATGAGCACTGGGTGTTGTATGGAAACCAATTTGACAATAAACTTCATATATTGGAAAAAAAAAGAAAAAAAGAAAACCAGCCTAGTGATGCTTAGAGGAAGAATGGGTAGGCTTCAGAACAACATAATTTCTGTTGATCATTCTAGTGCTTTTAAGAAATTATTGATTATTCTTGCAAATAAATACTAAAGTTTACCAGGCCATAATTTCTCCTTCTCTTGCTTAGTCAATCTATTCCATCTCCCAGAAAGTTACAGAGAATACAGTCAGTGGCTGGATTGGTTAGAACTCATTGGCAAAAACTCTGATGTGCCACGGGAGGTGAGTTACTTGCAAGACTGGCTTATTTCAGAGGGGGATGTCATGATAAAGTAGAAAGTGAGACAGTCTTGACTTCAAGTCCTAGATCTACCACTTAGTCTGTAACCCTGGGCAACCTAATCCTCTCAACCAGCAAAAAGGGGATCGTTGTCAAATTATTTTAAAGATTCAAGAGACACAGTGATGATGATTATGATTTCTACTACTATTATTACTAGTATTTTCTGGGTCAAAAGGAGACTGGAGAAACATTTATGAGAAACACAGAGAAGCTATTTGATTTCCATACTGAAAATATGGGAATATACCAAGTTGTTCTGGAGAAGCGTAGAGGACAGGTCAACTTCCAGATACTTAAACTAAATGCTGAAAATCTGAGTCATATAAAAAAATGTCACCTTTTTTTGAGCCAGTTCATGGTCAACTTCTTCCTCTCCCAGGCCAGTCTCTGCCATCTCAGGTTGGTCTTTCAACTTGTTCAACAGCTCTGCCTTGGCCACCGAAATATTGTAATAAGCTGAGTAAGAGGTGGGGATCCCTGGGGCCGCTGGAGGAGGTGAGAAGTGCTGAAACTCTTGTCTGTGGAAACAAAGAATGACCATTTGAGCACTTCTGCTGAGAGGCTCTTGACCTTTCTGCTTCTTGATTTCCCCATTTGTAAAAATGGGACCCTGCTTCACCAATGGAGCTACGAAATAAGGAAATAATGGACCAGGAAGCACTGTTGAAACGTAAACAGGCCACATGAAGATTACCTAGAAGCCAAGTCAAGGCCAACTTTGAGAACTTGGGAGGCTATTTCTATGCCCCTGACTTTCATAGGTAAGGGGACTTCTTTAGAGATGATTTGGTTTGTTCATCACCCCACTAAGATCCAGAAAAACTGGCAGGTCCCCAAAGTTCTGGGCTTCTGATCTTCCATGATGCCCATGGGTTTATGGCCCCAGTGTATGAATCCCCAGGGAAGGAGGCGGTGATAGGGATATGGCTGAGACCTTACCTCTTCATCCTCCAAGACTGCTGACCTCCCTCCTACCCATCCCAGATCCCCACCTGCTTCTGCTCTATCTAGTCGGCTTGCTTACAAAAGCACCCTGTGGCTTTCCTGGACACTCTCATCATTTCTTCTTTCCTGATGGTGCCACTCCTGCTTGAAATGGCCCCTCCACTGCAGATCTCCCACAGCAAAGAGGTCACCCATGACCTCAGCAGTGGTCACCATGTTGGAAGCCGGGGTTAAGACACGTGCCAGGGACTTGTCACGGCCTACCACATATCTCATGAGCTCTTGTGAGACTGCCTGTGAGGCAGGTCTTTGGTCTGGGAAGGGATAGGATCTCTCCACTTCTGGCATATCCCCAGTGGCCCCAGTCTCCTCCATGGTTGCAGAATGACATGGGGAAAAAATGGGACCAGTGGCACCCAGGGGCTTGACAAGTGGAATGGCAGACCCTGTTGTCTTGGATTCACTGAAGCCCATGGGACTGAGGTGCTGCTTCTCAGAGCTCCAGCCCATGAAAGAGAACTGCTCCTCAGGAAAGAAGTAGCTCTGGCTCCATGCTGGCTTGGGTTTGGACTCTTCTGCCATCAAGGCTTCTGGTCTGGTGTGAGGAAGGAAATAGAAAAGCTTCAATGTCAGGTTTCAGTGATGGAAGGGCAAGTAATTCCACCCATGGTTTATGTGAGAAGGAGGCCAACCCCCCAGTATATTCTTGTTGCCTACCAGCCACCTCTACCCTCCACCTGTCTGTGTCACTGCACCTTTGCTAACCTCTAGTTGTCTGAAAGGAAAAATAGGAGTAACTCATTAGTCATTTTCACAGCTACTTGCAGCTCTTAGATAAAGGTCAAAAATAATGGTTAAAAGGCTCCACAGCTATTTACTGATTCATGCTATGCTGTCTTCTAATTCATCACACAAAAGAAACTTGGACATGCCAATATTGCTCATCTGAGGTATTCATTTTACATGTAGGTTTTTAAGCTAATAACACTAATAGACGAGCAATACTAGCTAATATTCACATAGTGCTTACCATGCCCTGGAAGCTGTCTTAAGATATGTGTGTGTGTGTGTGTGTGTATGTGTGTGTAGATATATCTATAAAATTTAATGCTCATGACAACCATTTTATAGATAAGGAACATGAGAACTGAGAGGGAGAGTGAGTTCACCAACGTCACCAGCCAGTAAATGACAGATCCAGGATTTAGACCTAGGTAAGCTAACTCCAGAATCTATGTTTTTAGCCATAATGCTATATTGCCAAAGGGACAACTTGATATAATATAAAACTTTGCATGTAAGGGCTTTTCTGGCTGGACTATATCTATATTAGCAGACAAGAGAACATTCTGGAGGGAATATGAATGTATGAATTTAGGGAATTCTTACTTACAAGAAAAATATATTTAGGGTATGTGTGAGAGTTCTGACTCAGAAGTTACTAAAAACACAGAATGAAGAGGAAAAAGGATGTGGCTGTATGTCAATTATATCTCAGTAAAACTGGAAATACATATATGTATATGTACATATATACATATGTATATGTATTTTGATGAACCTGGGTGGCTCAGTCGGTTAAGCATCTGACTTCGGCTCAGGTCATGATCTCACGGTTCACTCTGCTGACAGCTCAGAGCCTGGAGCCTGTTTCAGATGGTGTGTCTCCCTCTCTCTGCCCCTCCCCCACTCATGCTCCATCTTGCTCTCACTCTCAAAAATAAACATTAAAAAATTAAAAAAAAAACACCTGGAAATATTTTTAAAAGGATGTGCTAATTATAGACTGAGTTCACAGCAGACACAGCCCTGCACCATATTACAGTGTATCATATTAGGCACCATATGTCCTAGTGTTCCTTTCCTCATAATCTCCACTAATAGGGCAGGGGGTACAGCAGATCTTTGAGAACATATTCTGCAGTTGATAATGAACATTGAAGCAAAAATCAGATTCCTTCTGCAGAGCACTGAGAGGAAATGCATGGAGTTCAGGAAGCAAACTATACCTATACTTGAACCAGTTTTGAGACTTAAGCAACACTTGGAAATTTCACTAACCTGCTCCTACATGTATCATAGTGTTTTCTAACTGAATAGTAGGTGGGTTACAGAGACACTCTGGTCTGACTTGGCTGAAATTAGGATGTCTTTGGGTTTTTTTGCATTTTAGATTCAAAATATGTATCTACTTGTTCTAACACTTCTCCCTTTACAAAGCCTTTTTTTTTTAAAACAAAATTTAATGTTTATTTATTCTTGAGAGAGAAAGAGAGAGAGAGCACACAAGCAGGGGAGGGGCATAGACAGGGAGACACAGAATCCAAAGCAGGCTCCAGCTCTGAGCTGTCAGCATAGACCCCTACACGGGGCTTGAACTCATCGACCGCGACGTCATGACCTGAGCCAAAGTCGGACGCTTAACCAACTGAGCCACCCAGGCACCCCAAAATTTTTTTTTAAATTTTTAAAATGTTTATTATTTTGAGAGAGAGAGAGAGAAGGAGAGAGCACAAACGGGGGAGGGGTGGAGACAGAGGGAGACATAGAATCTGAAGCAGGCTCCAGGATCGAGCTGTCAGCACAGAGCCCAACGTGGAGCTGGAACTCATGGACCTCGAGATCATGACCTGAGCCGAAGTCCGACACTTAACTGACTGAGCCACCCAGGTGCCCCTCCCTTACAAAATCTTAAAGCCACTTCCTTCTGGTTAGAACTCTATGTTCTGCAAGAATCTGGAATAAGATCTCAAGGAGCCCAGAGATACTATGAGGATGCAATGGGCACAGTGAACCAGACGGCCTGGGTTCTGGCTACCTGTGATCTTCTGCAGGTTCCTTTAGCCACCTGTAATTCCTCATTCTAAAAGATGTAGCACACCAATGATATCTATTTCATAAGTTGGTTGTGAAGATTAAATCAATCAACACATAAAAGTGCTTACTTTAGAACAATGCTTGGCACATAGCAGGCCAAAAATATTAGCTATGTTGGGAATAATGCTGTTCCTTAAATCTAAATCATTCAAAGAAGCATCTATAATTCATTTTTTGCAGCCACAAGCTAAAGCTGTGTGCAAACAAATGTTTCTCCTCGCATCCCAAAGTCATCAAAAGAAATAAATCTCTGGAACAAGTTACAAGATCTCTAGTAATAGCAGTTTCTTTCTCTCTGGCCAAGGGGCCAAGGTACATGAAGGAGGCACATGGAGGAAGGACTAGGAGGCTGAAAGGGGCAAGTCTGGGGCCTGGAACTACTACCTCTTGTACACACTGCCCTACAGGGAACAAGAGGGCCTGGTAAAGGCCCAGCCTATTGCAAGAACAAGATCTCTCTGAGAAAGGCTGCCTAGAATGGCAAATTAAGCATAGGTTTTAGAGTCACAAAGATCTAACTTTGGAATCTTTGCTGTGCAATTCTGAGTTAGTCTCTTGTCTTTCTTAGCTTTAGTTTCCTCATCTGTCAAATGGGAGTAATTAATGGCCCGCAGTCATGTAAAATGACTACCAGTGTCTGGCACACAGCAAATGCTTAATACATATTTGACCCTTCATTTTTTTGTTCTTTCTTCTGAAATGTTAAGTGCCTACTATGTGCTAGGTCGCCTTCCCTTCTCCCTGCTGTGACCAGTAACAATCACAGTCACTTTCCACAAAATGTTTTCTAATTACAGTAAGAACACTTCTGGCTAGATGGATAGCTTGAGAAGCAGGTGCTAGGGATCTGATAGATTCTCACAGTATCTAGGAGCCAGGCCCTGTAGTGCCTTACTGGTGGCACCTTATGCCAGAAAACTTCTCACTTAGCTCCATATAGCCCAGATCTCAGTAAAGGATTTGTGTGTCAGTAAAAGACATGATAACAAGGTTCTTCTAAATGCTTTATTTATGTTTGAGAGAGTGTACAAGTGGGGGAGGTGCAGAGAGAGAGGGGGACAGAGGATCTGAAGTGCACTCTGCACTGACAGCACAGAGCCCGATGTAGGGCTTGAACTCACGAACCTCAAGATCATGACCCGAGCTGAAGTCAGATGCTCAACTGACTGAGCCACCAAGGTGCCCCAACAAGGTACTTCTTTTTTTTTAATGTTTTTATTTATTTTTGAAGGAGAGAGAGACAGAGCATGAGCCAGGGAGGAGCAGAGAGAGAAGGAGACATAGAATTTGAAGCAGGCTCCAGGCTCTGAGCTGCCAGCACAGAGCCCGATGCAGGGCTCGAACTCACCAACCGTGAGATCATGACCTGAGCCGAAGTTGGACGCTCAACCGACTGAGCCACCCAGGCGCCCCCCAACAAGGTACTTCTAATAGCAACAAATCTCAGGCAAGTTCCTTCTATAAAGGGATTTAAAGAAAGCACTTCTGGGATAGATACCAGGCCCCCCACCCCCCACCCCCCCATCAGAGCATTGCCTGAGCTCTCAGAAGGATGACTGGCAGAACTGAGGCCCAAGCTCCTCTGCTTCCGAACCAAGCGGACAACCAGGTGCTACAGGGCATGCAGATGAGCACTGGCACAGGGAAGCCGACACCAGGCAGCTCACCCAATCAACTACCACCTATTGCCCACTGAGGCAAATGCAAAGAGGCGGGGGGACAAGGGTGGGGGGAATAGAGAATGTGGAAGAGGAAAAGAGTGCCCTTACCTATTATAAGGAATAAGCAGGGCATAAAGGGCCCAACTCCAGGTATACCTTTGCTGCTGGGGGTAAGAGAAGAGCTTAGAAGCCCAGGCAGGGCCTAGAATGGAGGTAGGTCAGATTGTCAGCTGGCCTCTTATTCTAGAGAGCAAGCAAAAGAAAAGGCAGAAAAGGGCCTGAGCCAGGCTTTTGGGAAATGCCATAAGGGAACAAGGGTTTATGCCTTCTGGCGCAGGGGCACCTGGGTGGCTCAGTTGGTTGAACATCTGACTTTTGATTTCGGTCAGGTAATGATCTCTCGGTTTGTGAGTTCGAACCCCACATTGAGCTCTGCGCTGACAGTGCAGAGGCTGCTTGGGATCCTCTCTCTCCTTCTCTCTCTGCCCCTCCCTTGCTTTCTCTCTCAAAAATAAATAAACTAAAAAAAAAAAAAGTAATGTCTTCTGGCTCACAAGCCTGAAACTGATGCATACCTTAAAGACAAACTGAGGAATAATAGTGTATTTTGATAGTGATATTTAAGAACACCAGCAGCTACTATTTACTGAGCACCTACTATGAGCTACACGTGGGGCTCTCGGCTTTATACAGATTATCTTCATATTTACAACTGTGTAGAATAGGTATAATCATGCCCATTTTCCTGGTGAGAAAAATGAAGCTGGGAACAGTTTAATTCATTGATCAAAGGTCACACAGCCGGGAGGTGATATTGCAAACTCATGGTGCAGCCTCTTTGGGGAACTTTCTTTCATAAGCACTTACTTGGGGGAATCAGTGGTCTCCTTCTCTGATGTTCTCCAAAGGCCACCAATACCATAATAGCAAGGGGGCTGAGCCTTCTCAGGTTGAGAGCCCAAGTGTCCCCTTATTGGAGGCAGGAAATTGCTGGAATGGAGACCAAAGGACTCTTGCTCTGCTGAGAGGCTTTCTGAGCCCTGCCTTGAATCCTCCAGGTGGCCAAAGCCCGGGGGTTGTGGCTGCTCCAGGACCTCTTCAGGATTGAGGGCACTGGTACCAGTGGTTTCTGAACTGAAATACTGGGGTGGCAGCTCCTCCTCCTCCTCCCCCTCCTCTTCCTCCTCTGCCCCTTCCTCCTCTTCCTCCTCTTCTTCCTCCTCTTCCTCCTCCTCCTTCTGCTGCTGTTGCTGCTGCTTCTGCTGCTGCTGGGCTGCACGGAAAAGCCTGTACTTCTCCCAGTTGGGAGGAGGAGGGCGAGGAGGAGGAAAGGCCTTCTTCCTGGCTCCCAGAGGATCCGGCTGGGTCTCAACCTTGGTAAAGAGCTCTCTCCTATGCTGCCGCCAGGCCAGGGAGCTCTGGGGCTCCAAGCTTATATGGCTTTCGGAGAAGGCACGGTTGCGCAGTGGGTGGAGCATGGAGGCCATGGAGCTCCCCTCCTCATAAACAGAAGTTTCCTCTGTTTTTTTTGAAGAGTGCTTGAAGTCTTCAAGGAGGTCAAGAGAAGAGACTGCTCGGTAGCTTGACAAGCCCAGTGCTGGGTTCTCAAGGCAAGGATTGAACGGAGTTGCCCACGAAAAGCTAGCCTTGGAATGAGCCATTTCTCTGCAAAACAGCAAGATGAGGATTGTGTAAAACAAGCAAGTTGCAGGTGGCCCCCTATTTTGGATAAAATCATGTAAAATTTACAACGGCCAAAAACAGATGCAAATATTCATAGTAGATGCAATAATAAGAATAGTAATACTAACACATAATATTGATAGCTAACACTTATTGAGTGTGTACTAAATGCCAGGTACTGTTTTAAGTGCTTTCCCAGTGTTAACTTAGTTAATACTCACAATAACCCGAGGAGGTAGCTATTAGTATCATCCTAATTTTACAGCCAGGAAAACTGAGGCATGGGCAGTTTAAGTAACTTGCTCAGGGTTGTAAAGTTAGTAAGTGGTAGAGCTGGGATTTGAACCTGGACAGTCTAACTCCAAAGTTTGGATACATGCAGTACGCCCACTCTGTAGCACTCAGATTGAATGTGCTGTGTACTGGGGCTTACAAATCTGGTTATCCTGTTATATTGTTTTTGTTTGCTTTGTTTCTAGTCACAAAAATTTTAAATATTTAGAAACATACAGAGATTGCTATAATAAATATTCATGTTCCCACCTACTGCCCAGGATTAGCACATTTTATTAAATTTTTTTTTACATTTATTTATTTTTAAGAAACAGAGTGAGACAAAGCGTGAGCAGGGAGGGGCAGAGAGAGAAGGAGACACAGAATCTGAAGCAGGCTCCAGGCTTTGAGCAAGAGGTCAGCACAGAGCCTGATGCGAGGTTTGAACCCACAAACCATGAAATCATGACCTGAGCCAAAGTTGGATGCTCAACCGACTGAGCCACCCAGGCACCCCGGATTAGCACATTTTAATACCATGCCATCTATACTTTATGATTTTTTAAAGAAATGCTAATAGCCTTTGTTTCACTCCCCACTTCTATTCCCCTGCTGCCTCTCCAGATGCAAGCTATATCATGAATATGACATGTTTTCTGTCCAAGCTTTTATATTAGCACCAAAAAATATCAAGCAGGAAATTTACAAATGCTTGCTACTTGGGGTTTAAAATAGATCCTCCTAATGCAATTCTCCTCAGAATTCTCAACAGGAATTTTTAACAACAGCATTTTTTATTAACCTTTAAAATAAAGTAAGATATAATATTAAAAAGTATTTTGCTACAGAAGAATTGAGGGTAAGGGATTAAGCATGTTATAAAGCAATTATAGTTAAAACAGTGTGTTACTGATTAATATAACAGAATGAAAACTCCAGAAACATATCAAGCTATCTATAAAAACATCATCTATAATTCACCTTCTATAACAAGGAGATAAAAAATGATATCAAAAAATGTTTTGAGATAACTGCAGAGCAGTGACATTTAGAGCTGTACCTTCTATTATATACCAAAATAAATTGCAGCTTCAAGAGTTAAGGGTGTGTGTGTGTGTGTGTGTGTGTGTGTATTTTAATAGATATATGTGTATACATGTATATATAGTATATGTTTATAAGAAAAAAACACTATGAGAAAATTAAAAAGACTATCACTTGTGAGGCAAAATGAGATTCTTATAAGCAATAGAAAAAATATTTAAAGAAAGAAGTACAGGTTTATTTAAATATATACAAAAATATGCATAAAAAGGCAAACTTCTGTTTAATAAAGAGTGACCAAAGTCAAAGGACATCTCTTTAGGCTCAGAGTATAAAGAGTTAAGCCCTCTATACCAGAAGATCTGGGCTTCCTGCTGTAGCCTGTGAGCAATCAGCATCATGCTAAGTAAGTAGTGCTTAGTGACAGGAAATTCCAACAGTTTAATTAAATCATCAGACAGAATACCCATTCAATAGTCATGTTGAGGGGAGTTGCGGCAAGATGGCGGCTTAGGAGGACGCTGGGCTCACCGCACGTCCTGCTGATCACTTAGATTCCATCTACACCTGCCTAAATAACGCAGAAAACCGCCAGAGGATTAGCAGAACAGAGTCGCCGGAGCCAAACGCAGACGAGAGGCCCACAGAAGAGGGTAGGAAGGGCGGCGAGGCGGTGCGCGCTCCACGGACTGGCAGGAGGGAGCCGGGGCGGAGGGGCGGCTCGCCGGCCAAGCAGAGCCCCCGAGTCTGGCTTGCAAAAGCAGAGGGGCCGGGCGGACTGTGTTCCGACAGCAAGCGCGACTTAGCATCTGGGAGGTCATAAATTAACAGCTCTGCTCAGAAAGCGGGAAGGCTGGAGGACAAAGGGAGGGAGAGCTGCTGAGCCCCCTCACAACAGAGCTCAGTTTGGTGGGGAACAAAGGCGCTCGCCAGCGCCATCTCCCCCGCCCATCCCCCAGCCGAAATCCCAAAGGGAACCGGTTCCTGCCAGGGAACTTGCTCGCTCCGCCCAAACACCCAACTCTGCGCTTCTGCGGAGCCAAACCTCCGGCAGTGGATCTGACTCCCTCCCGCTGCCACAGGGCCCCTCCTGAAGTGGATCACCTAAGGAGAAGCGATCTAAGCCTGCCCCTCCTGCCCCCGAGCACCTTGCCTACCCACCCCAGCTAATACGCCAGATCCCCAGCATCACAAGCCTGGCAGGGTGCAAGTAGCCCAGACGAGCCACACCACCTCACAGTGAATCCCACCCCTAGGAGAGGGGAAGAGAAGGCACACACCAGTCTGACTGTGGCCCCAGCGGTGGGCTGGGGGCAGACATCAGGTCTGACTGCGGCCCCGCCCACCAACTCCAGTTATACACCACAGCACAGGGGAAGTGCCCTGCAGGTCCTCACCACGCCAGGGACTATCCAAAATGACCAAGCGGAAGAACTCCCCTCAGAAGAATCTCCAGGAAATAACAACAGCTAATGAGCTGATCAAAAAGGATTTAAATAATATAACAGAAAGTGAATTTAGAATAATAGTCATAAAATTAATCGCTGGGCTTGAAAACAGTATACAGGACAGCAGAGAATCTCTTGCTACAGAGATCAAGGGACCAAGGAACAGTCACGAGGAGCTGAAAAACGCTTTAAACGAAATGCATAACAAAATGGAAACCACCACAGCTCGGCTTGAAGAGGCAGAGGAGAGAATAGGTGAACTAGAAGATAAAGTTATGGAAAAAGAGGAAGCTGAGAGAAAGAGAGATAAAAAAATCCAGGAGTATGAGGGGAAAATTAGAGAATTAAGTGATACACTAAAAAGAAATAATATACGCATAATTGGTATCCCAGAGGAGGAAGAGAGAGGGAAAGGTGCTGAAGGGGTACTTGAAGAAATCATAGCTGAGAACTTCCCTGAACTGCGGAAGGAAAAAGGCATTGAAATCCAAGAGGCACAGAGAACTCCCTTCAGACGTAACTTGAATCGATCTTCTGCACGACATATCATAGTGAAACTGGCAAAATACAAGGATAAAGAGAAAATTCTGAAAGCAGCAAGGGGTAAACGTGCCCTCACATATAAAGGGAGACCTATAAGACTCGTGACTGATCTCTCTTTTGAAACTTGGCAGGCCAGAAAGAATTGGCACGAGATTTTCAGGGTGCTAGACAGAAAAAATATGCAGCCAAGAATCCTTTATCCAGCAAGTCTGTCATTTAGAATAGAAGGAGAGATAAAGGTCTTCCCAAACAAACAAAAACTGAAGGAATTTGTCACCACTAAACCAGCCCTACAAGAGATCTTAAGGGGGACCCTGTGAGACAAAGTCCCAGAGACATCACTATAAGCATAAAACATACAGACATCACAATGACTCTAAACCCGTATCTTTCTATAATAACACTGAATGTAAATGGATTAAATGCGCCAACCAAAAGACATAGGGTATCAGAATGGATACAAAAACAAGACCCATCTATTTGCTGTCTACAAGAGACTCATTTTAGACCTGAGGACACCTTTAGATTGAGAGTGAGGGGATGGAGAACTATTTATCATGCGACTGGAAGCCAAAAGAAAGCTGGAGTAGCCATACTTATATCAGACAAACTAGACTTTAAATTAAAGGCTGTAACAAGAGATGAAGAAGGACATTATATAATAGTTACAGGGTCTATCCATCAGGAAGAGCTAACAATTATAAATGTCTATGCACTGAATACCGGAGCCCCCAAATATATAAAACAATTACTCATAAACATAAGCAACCTTATTGATAAGAATGTGGTAATTGCAGGGGACTTTAACACCCCACTTACAGAAATGGATAGATCATCTAGACACACAGTCAATAAAGAAACAAGGGCCCTGAATGATACATTGGATCAGATGGACTTGACAGATCTATTTAGAACTCTGCATCCCAAAGCAACAGAATATACTTTCTTCTCGAGTGCACATGGAACATTCTCCAAGATAGATCATATACTGGGTCACAAAACAGCCCTTCATAAGTTTACAAGAATTGAAATTATACCATGCTTACTTTCAGACCACAATGCTATGAATCTTGAAATCAACCACAGAAAAAAGTCTGGAAAACCTCCAAAAGCATGGAGGTTAAAGAACACCCTACTAACGAATGAGTGGGTCAACCAGGCAATTAGAGAAGAAATTAAAAAATATATGGAAACAAACGAAAATGAAAATACAACAATCCAAACGCTTTGGGACGCAGCAAAGGCAGTCCTGAGAGGAAAATACATTGCAATCCAGGCCTATCTCAAGAAACAAGAAAAATCCCAAATACAAAATCTAACAGCACACCTAAAGGAACTAGAAGCAGAACAGCAAAGGCAGCCTAAGCCCAGCAGAAGAAGAGAAATAATAAAGATCAGAGCAGAAATAAACAATAAGAATCTAAAAAAACTGTAGAGCAGATCAACGAAACCAAGAGTTGGTTTTTTGAAAAAATAAACAAAATTGACAAACCTCTAGCCAGGCTTCTCAAAAAGAAAAGGGAGATGACCCAAATAGATAAAATCATGAATGAAAATGGAATTATTACAACCAATCCCTCAGAGATATAAACAATTATCAGGGAATACTATGAAAACTTATATGCCAACAAATTGGACAACCTGGAAGAAATGGACAAATTCCTGAACACCCACACTCTTCCAAAACTCAATCAGGAGGAAATAGAAAGCTTGAACAGACCCATAACCAGCGAAGAAATTGAATCGGTTATCAAAAATCTCCCAACAAATAAGAGTCCAGGACCAGATGGCTTCCCAGGGGAGTTCTACCAGACGTTTAAAGCAGAGATAATACCTATCCTTCTCAAGCTATTCCAAGAAATAGAAAGGGAAGGAAAACTTCCAGACTCATTCTATGAAGCCAGTATTACTTTGATTCCTAAACCAGACAGAGACCCAGTAAAAAAAGAGAACTATAGGCCAATATCCCTGATGAATATGGATGCAAAAATTCTCAATAAGATACTAGCAAATCGAATTCAACGGCATATAAAAAGAATTATTCACCATGATCAAGTGGGATTCATTCCTGGGATGCAGGGCTGGTTCAACATTCGCAAATCAATCAACGTGATACGTCACATTAACAAAAAAAGAGAGAAGAACCATATGATCCTGTCAATCGATGCAGAAAAGGCCTTCGACAAAATCCAGCACCCTTTCTTAATAAAAACCCTTGAGAAAGTCGGGATAGAAGGAACATACTTAAAGATCATAAAAGCCATTTATGAAAAGCCCACAGCTAACATCATCCTCAACGGGGAAAAACTGAGAGCTTTTTCCCTGAGATCAGGAACACGACAAGGATGCCCACTCTCACCGCTGCTGTTTAACATAGTGCTGGGAGTTCTAGCATCAGCAATCAGACAACAAAAGGAAATCAAAGGCATCAAAATTGGCAAAGATGAAGTCAAGCTTTCGCTTTTTGCAGATGACATGATATTATACATGGAAAATCCGATAGACTCCACCAAAAGTCTGCTAGAACTGATACATGAATTCAGCAAAGTTTCAGGATACAAAATCAATGTACAGAAATCAGTTGCATTCTTATACACTAACAATGAAGCAACAGAAAGACAAATAAAGAAACTGATCCCATTCACAATTGCACCAAGAAGCATAAAATACCTAGGAATAAATCTAACCAAAGATGTAAAGGATCTGTATGCTGAAAACTATAGAAAGCTTATGAAGGAAATTGAAGAAGATTTAAAGAAATGGAAAGACATTCCCTGCTCATGGATTGGAAAAATAAATATTGTCAAAATGTCAATACTACCCAAAGCTATCTACACATTCAATGCAATCCCAATCAAAATTGCACCAGCATTCTTCTCGAAACTAGAACAAGCAATCCTAAAATTCATATGGAACCACAAAAGGCCCCGAATAGCCAAAGGAATTTTGAAGAAGACCAAAGCAGGAGGCATCACAATCCCAGACTTTAGCCTCTACTACAAAGCTGTCATCATCAAGACAGCATGGTATTGGCACCAAAACAGACACATAGACCAATGGAATAGAATAGAAACCCCAAAACTAGACCCACAAACGTATGGCCAACTCATCTTTGACAAAGCAGGAAAGAACATCCAATGGAAAAAAGACAGCCTCTTTAACAAATGGTGCTGGGAGAACTGGACAGCAACATGCAGAAGGTTGAAACTAGACCACTTTCTCACACCATTCACAAAAATAAACTCAAAATGGATAAAGGACCTAAATGTGAGACAGGAAACCATCAAAACCTTAGAGGAGAAAGCAGGAAAAGACCTCTCTGACCTCAGCCGTAGCAATCTCTTACTTGACACATCCCCAAAGGCAAGGGAATTAAAAGCAAAAGTGAATTACTGGGACCTTATGAAGATAAAAAGCTTCTGCACAGCAAAGGAAACAACCAACAAAACTAAAAGGCAACCAACGGAATGGGAAAAGATATTCGCAAATGACATATCAGACAAAGGGCTAGTATCCAAAATCTATAAAGAGCTCACCAAACTCCACACCCGAAAAACAAATAACCCAGTGAAGAAATGGGCAGAAAACATGAATAGACACTTCTCTAAAGAAGACATCCGGATGGCCAACAGGCACATGAAAAGATGTTCAGCGTCGCTCCTTATCAGGGACATACAAATCAAAACCACACTCAGGTATCACCTCACGCCAGTCAGAGTGGCCAAAATGAACAAATCAGGAGACTATAGATGCTGGAGAGGATGTGGAGAAACGGGAACCCTCTTGCACTGTTGGTGGGAATGCAAATTGGTGCAGCCGCTCTGGAAAGCAGTGTGGAGGTTCCTCAGAAAATTAAAAATAGACCTACCCTATGACCCAGCAATAGCACTGCTAGGAATTTATCCAAGGGATACAGGAGTACTGATGCATAGGGCCACTTGTACCCCAATGTTCATAACAGCACTCTCAACAATAGCCAAATTATGGAAAGAGCCGAAATGTCCACCAACTGATGAATGGATAAAGAAATTGTGGTTTATATACACAATGGAATATTACGTGGCAATGAGAAAAAATGAAATATGGCCTTTTGTAGCAACGTGGATGGAACTGGAGAGTGTGATGCTAAGTGAAATAAGCCATACAGAGAAAGACAGATACCATATGGTTTCACTCTTATGTGGATCCTGAGAAACTTAACAGGAACCCATGGGGGAGGGGAAGGAAAAAAAAAAAAGAGGTTAGAATGGGAGAGAGCCAAAGCATAAGAGACTGTTAAAAACTGAGAACAAACTTAGGGTTGATGGGGGGTGGGAGGGAGGAGAGGGTGGGTGATGGGTATTGAGGAGGGCACCTTTTGGGATGAGCACTGGGTGTTGTATGGAAACCAATTTGTCAATAAATTTCAGAAAAAAAAATAAATAAATAAAGCAGTCCTTTAAATGCTAAAAAAAAAAAAAAATAGTCATGTTGAAAACCGAGAATATTTCTTTAAGAAATAATAATATACATAATGATAGCCAAGCTCAGATAGAATGAAGAACAAAATCTCTTTCACTTAGCTCATCTCCAGTCCCCATCCTGACTAGCTCATCACTCACATGGATCAGAAATTCACATCCATAATCTCATTTGGGCCTTTGGCCACCTATAGTTCCTTAGGACTATAACAACTCCTTGTGTGCAAACTGTTCCACCTGGCATTTCCTCCATCAGGAAACAAACATGATGGTTACTGTAAAGTAAAAGGATGACAAATGCTATAAGCAGAGGCCTTTCCTGACCACCTTATATAAAATAGAGATGACTTATCCTTAATTATCCTTTTTCTATTTTGTTCTTTCTCAGTACATACATCCCCACGTAATATTATATCACATATCTAATTTTACTTGTTTATTTTGTGCTCTACTAACTAAAATGTAAGCTCCATGAGAGCAGAGATCTTGTGTGTCTAATTTATCTAGTACCTAGTGCCTGGTACACAGTGGGTATTTAATAAATATTTGCTTAATAAATAAATTAATGAACAGAAATACCATATTATCCAGTAATTCCACTACTGGGTATTTAGCCAAAGAAAATGAAAACACTAGTTTGAAAAGATATACATACCTCTATACATTCACTGCAGCATTATTTACAATAGCCAAGATATAGAAGCAAGCCAAGTGTCATCAATAGATGAATGGATAAAGAAAACAGATAAATGGATAAAGAAGATGAATGGATAAAAAAGATGGTATGTGTATACACACACACACACACACACACACACACAGAGGAATTGTACACAGCCATAAAAAAGGATGAGATCTTGCCATTTGCAACAAGATGGACCTAGAGGGTATTATGCTAAGTAAACTAAGTCATATAGAGAAAGATAAATATCATATGATTTTCTTCATATGTGGAATCTAAAAAACAAAGCAAACAAACAAAAAGCAGGAATGGACCCATAAATATAGAAAACAACCTGATGGTTGCCAGAAGGGTGCAGGTGAGGGTGGGGGTGAGCTTGATGGGCAAAACTGGTAAAGGGAAGTGGTAGATACAGGCTTCCAGTTACCTTTGTGAGCATAGCATAATGTATGGACTTCTCAAATCACCATGTTGTACACCTGAAGCTAATGTAACATTGTGTATCTACTATAATTCAATAAAAAAATAAATGAATTCATGCCAAAAATGAAAAAAAACAACAGCCATGATATTCATAGCATAAAAAAGTTGAATTAAAGGCAAAAATCAACAAATAAGACAAAGAAGGGTGCTATAAATTAGTGGTTAGAATGCATGATTAAGATCTAACTACTCTGAATCTTTATGTATCAAATAACATAGCATCACAATTCAGAAAGCAAAATCCATGGGAAATGCAAAGGCAGAAAAAAGGAGAAATAAACTATGAGACTGTTTCAGCTGATGACAGACATGATAGTCAAAACAAAGATAATGGGAACATTTCAACTTCTCTATTTTCAAGGGTCCATTGAACCTTTTTAAAATTGACTACATATTAAGCCAAAAGGTGAAATAAGTACAAACTACAGCACCTACTCATAACACAACAACACTAGAAATTAGTAACAAAAATGAGAAAATTTTCTATGTATTTCTAGTACATAGAAAATAAAAGGAAAAAAATATTCTCCCTTCTAGTCGAAGAAGAGCTCTAATCTGAAATTGTAGAATACCTAGAAAATAACAACAAGAAAAATATCAGAAACTAGAGAATATGACCAATTAAAGCAGTAGTCAAAGGAAAATCTGAAGCCTTTGATGCTTACATTAATAAATACGAATAAATTAAAATCACTGAATTAAGCATTGAGCAAAAGAAGTCAAGAGCCACAAAAATCAACCCAAACAAAGCAGAAAGAGAACTGATGGCAGAAATTAACATACTTGGAAATAAATGATAGAATTAATAATTAAAGCCAAAAGCTACTTCTTCAAAAGAAAACATAAAACAATAAAAAAGATAAACCACTTGCCAATCTAATTAAAACCCTAAACACACAAAATTAGAAATGGAGAAATAACCACAGTTACAGAGTAAATGAAAAGAGTAGGAGAATAATTTGCTCTACTCTATGAAAAGAAATTTGAAAACTTAGAATGGTTTTCTAGGAAAACAAAAATTACCAAAACCGATTGCCAAAGAATGGGGGTATCTAAACCCACCTGTTAACCATTGGAAAAAATGTTGATAAATTTGACAAAAAAGCACACTCACATGGTCTTGCATTAATTCTATCAACCTTCAAGGAACAGACAACCTCAATACTATTTATACTTCCTAGACTCTAGAATCTATTGAGGGAGAAGAAAAGAATCCTGTGTAATGTCAATACCCAAACTCAACAACTAGAACATACATAATGAAAAACTGGAAACCATTTTCACCTAAGAATATGAATGCAAAATGCTCACCATTTTTTCTATTTAAAAACATAAATATTAGGACATTAGTACATATCAGGAATTTATTTATAAACTACCAACATATATTGAAAGTGCATGCTCAAAAAATTCTTTCTGAAAAGGGTGCATGATCCAGAAAGTTGGAAAACACCAGTCTGGAACAGTTGTTCCTAATCAGCGTGGCTCCTGATCGAAATTACCTGGAGAGGTTGTTTAAAATGCAAATTCACATCCCCCCCCCCCAATTTGGACTAAGTACCTCTGTGGTGGCGCATAGGAACCTGCCTTTTTAACAACTGCCCCAAGGGATTCTAATACAAGTGGTTCAGGGACCACACTGTGGAAACAAAGGTCCAGGGTGAAAAGGATGGGAGTGCCGTGGTCTGGGGTGGAGGTTTGGGGGCAGAGTTATTTGTTACAGTTAGGTTGGTTTCCAATCTATACAGCCTGACTTCCATCTCTCACCACACACATTCCCACATCCTTTCCCTGCCTCTCTCCCCCTTCTCCACCTTCATCTCCAATCTAGATCTTATGAAATACAGGTGGTGGCAGCCACATCTCCATGATAGTACTCAAATTTACCACTCTTTCCTTTTCCCTCGCAAGGGCACAGGAAAGGCAATAGAGCAGAGTGGAAAGAACAGTGTCAGAAAGACTTGGGTCTGAGTTCCAGTAAAAATTTAAAATCTGGCTCCATAACACAAAAGCTGCATGACCTTGAGCACAGTAATTTATCTCAGTTTCAGTAAAATATTTATCTTACAAAGCTGTTGTCAGGATTAACTATATAAAAAGGACCTAGAAATGATGCTGGGCACATGGAAAGATGATTAATAATAACAGAACTATGTTTATTGTTAGAACAAAGTCCCTAACTCAGGGCCACAGCATATCGTTGTGCAAGTTGTGCAGTGTACTACCTTCACTGCTGTGTGTTTCAGCCTTTTTCCTCATTCTCATCAAAGGAATTTGACTGCAAGGTCCCCTGGTTAATGTTTAGCCCTGCTCAATAGCCAAGAGACCAGGAGATCTTGGGTCTCAGCTCAGCCACATGTCTGCTAGCCAGGAGGCCCTCACCAACCAAGGATTTTAACCCGAGGCTCATTCACTCACTGTTCTCATCTACTAAAAATGGACATATAATAAAAGGCAAGTTGAGGCTTAAGAGCAGTGTGAAAATCAAAAGGATTAGATATTCTAAGTTATCTTGTTTGGGCACCAATTGCTTATGTCAGCCTTACAGAATTTACCTATAGGTAGCCAACCCCAGAATCAGTCGGAAGAAACATACAGTGCCCTTCTAGACATTTGGTGTCCCAATTCTTGGCACTGTAACCTTATCTGGAGGCACTGGGCTCTGGCAAGGCAACTTGGAAATTTCTATTCTCTGCATCAATACTGATTTTAAAGGCACTCCCCTCTCCCTACTTACAGGGCCAGCATGAGCTTTGCAGAGTCACTTCTGACAGGGAAGCAGAAGTGGGAATGACTCCACAAAGGAAAAGAACCTTCAATGGGATCAGCTGGGTCAATGAGCACATATTCTGTGCAAGGTGACCAGATCAAAGGGGAGCAAAACCGATATAGCCCCTCCCTTCCAGGCACTACAGATTAAGCAGACTGGTGAACAGAAGGCTGCCATTGAAGTGTGTCAGGCTCAAAGAAGGATACTGGCCCCTAGAGGTCCTATTTTCAGCAGGCTCGAGGTGTCTATATGCACAGATATCTACATCTGTGGCTTTGGGACCAAGTGGAGTGGAGTGAAGGATAAGGAGTTTCATGAAGGGAAAAAGAACTAGAGTTTCTTTCAAGTGTGTCTTAGGCACTGTTTCAGGCACTTTCATGTATGTATTTCTATTAGTCTTCCCATCAACCCATCAAAGTCGGTGCCATTATTGCCAGTTGGCAGATGAGAATCCTGAGGCTTAGAAGCAGTATATCATTTTCCCAGCTAGTAAGAAACAGTAGTGTCCAGACTGAAAATTGCCTTATCTGACTCCAAGGGACAATCCCATCGAATCAAGGACTCCTAAGGTGAGGCAAAACGTACTTGCACAGCAGTCATTTCCAGGTGTCCATGGAGACATTAGCTCTTTCCATGGCATCATGAAAGCTAAGTGTAAGAAAGGGCTTTGTTGACACCAGCAAGGAGACTACATCTCAAAAACAAAAGCAAGTTGCCTGCCAAGACCTGGGCTGTTCTTCTCTTTTCCTCTTGGCACAGTTACCTTTTCTTCTGATGAATAGATTTGCTTGTTTTGTTAAAATCTTTCTTTTTTTTTGAGCCTAATAATGACTGAAAATGAAACCCAGTATTTGCCGAGACTGAAAAATCTCCCCTGCCTCTTCCTCAGCAATTCTGAAGTTTTCTTGTTTGGAAATTTTACTTTTAAACCCACCACAATAGCTTGGCATTCCGGGATCTCGGCAGCAAGGGCACACAGGTCAGCCCCTCTCCCCTTTCCCTTTCCTCAGCAGCCAAAAGATAAGGTTGCTCCAAGAGAAACAGCCACTCCCAGGTTATTGCTGAAGGAAATATTTGCAAGATCCAGGAAGTGAGACACAAGGAGGCTTGCACAGGGAGGGGAGAAGGGCCAAAGAGTTTGTTGTTGCTACCCTTCTCTGCCTCTGGCATCACAGAACTTAAAGTAAAGAACAACTCATCTGGCAATGACAAATGCAAGTAGCAAGACTCGTCCTGAACCTTCTACAGCCCCCCAGGAGGCTGTTGTAAAGTGTCCTTTGAAGACATCAGAGAAGTCATTGTATTATTGGGACTGTCCTGGGTAAAGACTAGCTCCCTTTCTCCAATGGCCCCAACTTAGAATTTTGAAGAGGTCTTCCCATTATTCCTTTGGATTTTACATAGTGTCATGGAAATGGTGGCAAGGGATGATAACAATCGGTCTTGTTTACTGAGAGTCCATCATGCATCGGGCACAGGGCTGGACAGCAGAAAGACCTGATTTCATTTAACTCTCAAGACATCTTCTGGCATAGGTTTTCTTTTGTCCATGTTAGAAATGAGGCTCAGAGAAGTTAAACAACTGGGTGAACACAAAGGGAATAGGGGCCAGGAGAAGTAATAGCTGAGGTCTGACTCTCATGCCCACGCTTTTGCTAATAAAACATGCTGCCTCGCCAGGGTTCTGATAACCTTCTCAAGAGATTTAATAAAAGGCATTTTAGGAATAAGTAAAACACTGTCAAGGGACCTGGATGGTCTGATATCCACGAGAACAATTCCGCTGAGGATCAGGCTGGCCAAGGCAATCAAGGTTCTATTCTCTGATATGCAGAGGTTCTGAAACTTGGGCATGCATCAGAGCCACCTAGAGGGCTTATTCAAACAAAGACTGCTGGGTTCTACCCCAGAATGTCTGATTTAGTAAGTCTGGGGAAGGGTGGAGAATTTTTGTTTCTAACAATTTCCCAGATGATGATGGTACTGCTGGTCTGGGACCACACTTTGAGATCTGCTCTAATCATCATTACCTACCAGGTTCCCAACTCATCAGGTTATCTTAAGAGGTATAAAGCCATTTGGAAAAAAAAAAACTTCTCAAAACTAAATTCATTCAAGTAACTATATATATATATATATATATATATATATATATATACACCATCCATGTGACAACTGGGCTGAAGATTTACAAAATAAAATAATGGGAATACTGGAGGTCCAAAAAGTTCTGGGAATCCTGATGTTATTCAAGGAAATTTGGTGCCCAACCATGGTTAAGCAATGGATGGGTCAGGGAAAGAGAGGGAGCGTTGTCTATTTGAGTCCTCATGTATACCAGATGTTAATGTACTGAATTTTAAAGAATACAATGGGAAAGTTATAAAGAACATGATTCTATCTTGTCTAAAAGTTTAAAAGGCATTTTTGGGGCACCTGGGTGGCTCAGTCAGTTAAGCATCCAACTTCAGCTCAGATCATGATCTCGTGGTTCGTGAGTTCAAGCCCCACGTCAGGCTCTGTGCTGACAGCTCAGAGCCTGGAGCCTGCTTCAGAATCTATGTCTCCCTCTGTCTCTGCCCTTCCCCTGCTCATGCTCTCGTGCTCTCTCTCTGTCTTTCTTTATTTCTCTCTCTCTCAAAAATAAACATTTAAAAAATAAAAAAAGACATTCTTGTTCAATTATTAATGAGAATTATTATTATGGAGTAGTTCTCTGTGATGCATGTATTTAACATTTTTTTTTAAATTTTTTTTTTAACGTTTATTTATTTTTGGGACAGAGAGAGACAGAGCATGAATGGGGGAGGGGCAGAGAGAGAGGGAGACACAGAATTGGAAACAGGCTCCAGGCTCTGAGCCATCAGCCCAGAGCCTGACACGGGGCTCGAACTCACGGACCGCGAGATCGTGACCTGGCTGAAGTCGGACGCTTAACCGACTGCGCCACCCAGGCGCCCCGCATGTATTTAACATTTAAGAGTAACCCTAAAAATTCAGGAAATGTAGTAACTGGTCATTTTGCAAAGGATATGAATTTGATTTCAAGGCATCGCAATACTGGCTTATAGGACAAGTCACCAAAGAAAGGAGAGAGCCTAGTCAACAACTTGGCATTTCAATGTGGCTTGGTGGGTTTCTATTTGCCATTGAGGTACACAGGTGCAGTAACTGTGGCAGAGAGAAAATGTGCTTCTTTTGAATAATGGCACTGAAATGCAAATTATCTGCAAGCTAGTACTGGACACAGAAGTGATGGAAAGTTCTTAAGAAAGTGATGCTTCTCAGCTAGAAAATACAATGTTTATTTGTGGGGTTGGGGAGGTTCTATGTTGGGGTGGTAGTGAGAGATTTGGAAATTCGCAAAGGTCTGGTGATGTACACCCTCAGAAACATCAAAGCTCTTACAGATTTAAATAAGCAGAAGTGTTGGTTGATGGAGAATTTTATCAAACTGAATTCTAGGTAACAGTGAGATCAAATGTGTTTAGTAAGTAATATTGTCTATCTGTCAGTATGTGGATCTTTCCAAAGTCTTTGATCTTTAACTTCCCAGGCCTAAATCAAACCAACCAGTTCTCTTCTTGAGATTTTCTTTTTCATTATAAAAATCCAGCAATTTGACATATACCCAAAAAACACCATGCACATTCAATTCCAGCTACTTACACTTTACCAGTTGCCTTTCTGAATTTTCTTTGTGTATGGCTACTATCAGATTCAACATGTGATTTAGGATTTAGCCCTTTTTTGGTTAATATGAGTACAAATACTCATTTCTGTGCAAGAGCCAATATTTGTACACCTGCCATTGTTAATGGCTATATTCTGTTCCATGATGATAATATATTAGCATGGTAAATGGTTTCCCCGATTATAAATAGCACTACTATGAATATATTTAAACAAATCATTTTTTCCTTTTTAGGTTATTCCCTTGGGGGTCTGCTGGGCCAAAGAGTATGAACAAATAGCTTTGTAACTTCTGTCACATATTTCTAGATTGCCCTCCAGAAAAACTGAATCAACTTATACTGCTCCCAGAAACAGTTTCCCCACAGCCTTGTCAAGATAATGTTTTGTAATTTCTACTGATCATTTCCATTAATTGTTGATAGTTTAATAAGCAAGTTGTGATATGTGGAAGTTGTTTTTGTTTGCATGTCTTTAATTGCTAGTGAGCTCGTACTTTTCCATGCAGTTATTTTACTGCCTTTATTTTCTCATGTGTAAAGTCCCTGCCCAGTTTCCTTGCTCTTTTATGAAGCTGAATCTGAAAGCTGACTTTCTATATCTATATCCATTCTTTATATTTTTTGGACAGTCAACTGTTATCAGTGATGCTGGCCCCAGATATTTTTCTCATTCTGTTGTTCAGCTTTCTATTACATTTTGTTGTACAAAGGTCTCCCCCCCCAACTTTCATATATTTAAAATCATCCATCTTGTCTCTAATGGTATCCTCCATTTAACAGACACAAATTTATCTTCTATCCAAGCTGGAATAAATATGCTAATTCACTGTCTGATTTTTTGAATTTACTACAGAGTAAAGTGTGTACTAGTTATCTAAGTTAATCATTCTTGGGTGCCTGGGTGGCTCAGTCGGTTAAGCATCCGACTTTGGCTCAGGTCATGATCTCATGGTCCATGAGTTTGAGTCCCGCGGTGGGCTCTGTGCTGACAGCTCAGAGCCTGGAGCCTGCTTCAAACTGTGCGTCTCCCTCTCTCTCTGCCCCTCTCCCACTCGTGCTCTGTCTCTGTCTCTCAAAAATAAAATAAACGTTAAAAAAATTAATTATTCTCCATAATGATACCTACAATTCCAACATTAAAGAAAGAATGATTGCTTTCTCCAGTTCAGGGATGTTTCCAGTGCTCTATATTCTTAGAATAGCTTGAATCTATTCCTAGAATCTTTAAAAAAAAAAAACATTTCACTGTTTTCCTGTTTTCAACGCACTATCATATGGTTTTGATAATTGTCACTTTATGACAGGCTTTAAAATCTGATAGGGTAGGTCTACCATCATTTCCTTTTTAAATAAATGTATTCTTTGGTATTACTGCCTACTTGTTCTTCCAGATAAATTTCACTATGAATTTGGCAAGTTCTATAAAGTCCCACAGTGACTCTAATCAGTATTAACTTAGGGAGTGTTATAATCATTGCTATATTTAGTCTTCCCAAATTGAAGCAGAGTACAGCTATGCATTTATTCAGGTCTTTATTTCTCCCATTAGAGTTTTATAATTTTCCTTGGATAAGTTTTGTGTGTCCAGGATTAAATTAATACCCAGATATTTAAATTCCCTTTGTCACGCTTTTGACAAATCCTTCCATGCCTCGGAAGACTGCATTCTTCTTAGATGCAAAGCCTTCCTGAAAAGTGTACTCTTCCTAATACAATGAGATTCAACTCTGAATTATCCATTTTCTTTCACTCAGCAAATAGGAAATGTGTACTAGATATTCTATACTCTGCTTATGGTGTGGTTTGATAAAAGGAAGGAAGAAAGCCCTAGGCTGAGAACTGAAACAACTGGGTAGTAGTCCAGTTTTGTCACGTACTTGCTTTATAATCCCAGAAGCAAAGGGCTTTGGAGTCAGATGCCTGTTTGACCTTGGGAAAAGGACTTTAATCTATCTGTAAGTTCCCTTGTCTGTAAAATTGGGTCAATAAATGGTAACTATCTTGTAGGGTCATGATAAATAATGAATAATGAAAGGGAAATGCTTATAGCAGTGCCTGACACATAAGAAACACTTAATAAACGTTAGCTATTATACCTTTTGTTGTCATTGCTAATAATAGTATAATACTACCTTTCCTGAGTCTCAGCTTCCTTCAGTGAAATGGGAAAAAATAAGGCTTAACTGCATAGGGTTGTTGTGAGGATTAACTGTAAATGTGGCCATGTGTATAAAAACACTCTACACACTTTAAAGCTCTGTGCCAAGTGGTAAAATGGAAAGGATCACAGGAAGCAATTGTAGGTACAGAAAACAAAAAGAGATAATCTGGAAAATACTTTCTTTTGGCTTTTAAATACATAGCTTATGTATATAGCTTTTTCTCCCAGCAGAGCTACTCACCGCCGGTTTTCCCTCCTGCTAATATTATAATGCATTTGCATTCTCTGCACACAAACCAAATAACAGTGGAGGGATATAACCAAGAGTGTAACTACCTGGAATTAAAATTCATTGCAGGCTTCCAAACAAAGACAGTGGCTCAAGAATATACATTTGATTTTCCCACCTACACCCATCATTCCAATTGAGACAGAAATGACATAAAAAATGTTAAAAATTTGTGTTGTGGTGGTTGGAGGGGAAGGTGAGCGGAAACTCCATCAAGATTTCTCTTCTTAAATGTCATCTCTGCCCTTGACCTTCTCATCTTCCCTGAGGTCATAAACTGTCATCCATCTTAAGAATCCATACTCTTTTTCCTTCCGTTGACCTCTCTCTTCTGGCTTTAAATTTAAACCAGTCTCCCAGATCCTGACCAAACCTTCACTTAAACCAATGGTTCTCATCAGTAGCTGGAATCAGAATCACTTGCAGGGCTGTTAAAATACAGACTGTGGGCCCCATCCCAGTTTCTGATTCAGTAGGTCTGAGTGGGGCCTTGGAATTTTCATCCCTAACAAATTCAGAGGAGATACTGAGGGTGTTGGTCCTAGGAACACATTCTGAGAACCACCAACTTAAAACTCATTGCTCTAATTACCACCCCATTTATCTCCTTCCTTTCCCTGGCCAACTTTTAGAGCATTTTGAAGTGTTCGAATTCTTCCTTTAAAATGTTTTTCAAATCACATGGTCACCCTAACACATATTCATTGTATTAAAATTAATGAAAGGAAACTGAAACCTTCCTACAGTGCTAGTGGAAATGGGAAATGGTACAGCCACTTTGAAAAACAGGCTGTTCCTTGGAAAGTTAATAGAATTACCATATGGCCCCCAAATTCCACTCTTAAGTATGAGAGAACTGAAAACATGTCCACACAGAAACTTGTACATGAATGGTCATGGCAGCATTATTCACAACAGCTAAAAAGTGAAAATAACACAAATGTCCACTAAATAGATAAGTGGATACATAAAAAGTGGTATATCCATACAGTGGACTATTATTTGGCAAAGAAAAGGCATGAAATACTGATACAGGCTACAACACAATGAACCATTATAGCACATGAAGTGAAAGAAGCCAGACACAAAAGCCCTCATATTGTATCATTCCATCTACTGGAAGTGTACAGTATAGGCAAATCCACGGGAACAGAAAGTAGATTTGTGGTTGCTTGAGGTTGATGGTGGGAATGGGGAGTGACTATAAATGGGCACAGGGAATCTTTGTAGGGAGATGGATAGGTCTTAAAATTGGATTGTGGTGATGATTGCATAGCATCATAAATTTACCAAAGCTCACTGAATTCTACACTTAAAATAGGTGAATTTATGATGTGTAAAGTTCTATACATTTTTCTTCTATGAATACCCCTCACAGACCATCATGCCATCTACTTGCTATGCCCATTGCTTTACTAAGTTTGCTTTCTTGAAGGTCACTTGCTATTCCCAATTGTCAGAGCCAGTAGCAATTCTCTCTGTATCTTCTGTGATGGTGCACTGGCCAACCTCTTCTGCCACACCAGCTGCTTGCCCATTCAGTTTCCTTTACTGGTTCTTCTTCCTCATCCTACTCCTTGCCTGGATGATTGACAAACCTCCTGCAAAGAATCCACCTGTCTTCCTCACTAATTTCAAGTTCAACATATCTCAACTCAAGCTTATCTTCTGCACCAAGCTAGCTCCCCTCTCTCACCTGTCCCAGCTACTTCAATAACTTTCTCCAGGTCACCTGGGGCTCAGAGTGTTGTTGTTTTGCCCAGAGTTATTTTTGACTTATTTCCTTTCTTTCCCAAATTCTAGTCACCAGTTCTCTCTACTCTTCCCTCAAAACGTGTCACTTATTTGTAAGCAAATCATTTGAACAGACAATTCACTTGAGAAACAATGCAAATATTAAATAAACACATGAAAACATTTCAAACTAGAATAATCAAAGTAAGCCAATTAAAATTATAATAGGTGCCATTTATGCCCATTGCATTAGAAACATTTTCCACAGATGGCAAGATTTGGGGGAAAATGGTATCCTTATATATTGCTAATGGCAGTGTAAATTGCCTCCTGGGAAAACAATTTGGTGAAATCTATCAAGAACAAGAAGAATGTTCACATTGCTTCAACTAGTAATCACAACTCTAGATAATTATTTTAATGAGATAATTCACAATGAGAAAAAGGTTATAGCTACTCCAAATTTTTCTGCAGCATTACTTTATAATAGCAAGAAATTTGAAACAACCTAATTATCCAACAATTTGGGAATGATTAAGCAAATTACAGCACATTAAGCTGGTGAAATATGCAGCCATTAAAATTTATAACAATTGAGGAGGCCTGTATAGTAACATGAAAAATTGTTTGCCAAGTAATGCTTAGTGGGGAAAAAAAAGAAGCCGGACACACAAAAATCGCATCTACATAGTTTTTATATAACTATGCCAAAAAAATCTCCATACCTATAGATAAGAGCTGGTAGGGAAATAAAAACAATCAGGGTGTTTGGGTGGTAGGAATAAGGCTACTTTTTCTTCTGTTTTTAATTTTCTGTAATTTTGTTTTCACAATAAACATCTCCGCACACCCCCCCTCCAATATATCACACATATTTATCTATCTCTTCTGCTTCATTCCTACTGCACCTCCACCTTCCCAATCCAAGGCCCTCCTCTTTCATGCCTGGATCACTTACCCTAATTTTTCTTCCTTCAACCTATCTAGGCTACAAATGCAGCAAGGTTGCCTCAGTACCACATTTATCACATCATTTACCTGATCGATAACCTGCAGTATCTTTCGTATTTGTGATACTATATAGTTTTCAAGGCCTACCTATCCTGGTCCAATATTTCACTCTTCACCCCTTTCCTCTACTGTTACTGCTGCTGCTGCTCCCCCATATTCCTCTTTATTATTACAACTAACATTTACCGAGGGTTTACTGTGCCAGGTTTTGTTCCAAATGCTTTGTACCTATTTTCCAATTTAATCCTGGCAACAATCACCTAAGCTAGGTACTCTTACCCCATTTCACAAATAAAGAAACTGATAGGGCAGAGAGAGGAAGAGCCACCCACTTGCCAAGGTTACACAAGTTAGAGAAAATAAGAATCTGGATTTGAACCCAGGCAGGCTGATTCCAAGGCCAGAACCATTAACCCGTGAAGTTTATTTCTCCAACATACTCTGCTTAGCCCCCTTGGGTTTTTCCTCCTGTAGGTCCCAGCCTTCAGTTTTCTTACCCTCCAGCAAACTTAAATAGAAAACAATTTATCATGTATTGGCTCCTTACCACGTGCCAGATACTTCTTGTTTAAACCATGTATTTGACACTTTTCATCTTACAACAACTCGTCAGAGTAAGCAAAAGTTAAGTTTAAATCCTGGTTTGTCCCTTTGATAGCCATGAGACCTTCAGTAAACTACTATAACTTCTCTGAGCCTCATGTCTTTCTCTGAGTCAGTGGTTCCCAAAGTGTGATCCCAGGACCAGCTGCATGAGCATCACCTGGACAACCTTGTTAGAAATGCGGATTTTTAGTTTTATTCCATACCTACTGAATCACAGTTTCTGGAAGGGGTTGGGGGGGTAAGTGTAGGATCCACCTGTCTGTGTTTTAACAAGCCCTCCAGGTATTTCTAAAGCACATTCAAGTTTGAAAGCCACTGTTCTAGTTATAATAATACATACCTGAAAGGATCTTGGAAAATATAAAACATAACATAATATGTGTAACTTAGCTTGCAGCACATTGTTTTGTAAGTGGTAATTTATGATTATTGCTACTTAACTTTGTGTGGGTTAGTCTTCCTTGCTCAAGCTGTGGGTGGACAGGCATTGTGCTTCCTGATGCTCGCTCTCTAATATTCCCCTGCTTGCCTAGAAAAAGGCAGTGCATACACTAGGTTTTGAATAAAGTCCTCTTACTTCACTGGCTGACTGGGAAGAGAACCATTTTGTAGAAGCACTGTAGTTGAGTCTAGTGTCTCTAAAGGTAGACCACCTGGGTCTAATCAACTCACTACACCTGTGGGATTTTAGGCAAGTGAATTTATCAGTTTCTTCTGCCAGAGAGACTAATAATAACTACCCCTTTAGGTTATGGTGATAGACACAGTTGACCTTTGAACAAAGTGGGGGTTAGGGACACCAATCCCCACCCCCCATGCAGTTGGAAATCCATGTATAACTCTAGACTCCCCCAAAACTTAACTACTAACAGCCTACTGTTGACTGGCAGCCTTACTGATAACATAGTCAATGAGCTCATATTTTGTATGTCTTAGGTACCATATGCTATATTCTTATGAGGAAGTAAGCTAGGGAAAAGAAAAATGTCATTAAGCAAATCATAAGTTGGGGGGGCACCAGGATGGCTCAGTCAGTTGATTTCAGCCCAGGTCACGATCTCATGGTTTGTGAGATTGAGCCCCGTGTAGGTGTAGGACTCTGTGCTGACAGCGTGGAGCCTGCTTGGGATTCTCTCTCCGTTTCTCTTTGCCCCTCCCTCACTTGCTCTCTCTCAAAATAAATAAACAAACATTTTAAAAAATCATTAAGGAGAGAAAATATATTTAAAGTACTGTATTGTATTCATTGGAAAAAAAAATCCATGTATAAGCAAACCCATGCAGTTCAGACCTGTGTCATTCAAGGGTCAGCTGTAAATATTTGTAAAGTGCTTTGGTGCCTAGAATAGAGCAATGTGCTCAAGAAATTCTAGTTAGCATTATTATTTTTGTGTCATTTCACCCATTCAATGGTGGAGGAGGCTCTGTTTCCTCAGTTGGTAAGCCAACGGCAAATACCTCTTGAGGGACTTCTCTGTGTCAGGCGCTATGTTAGGCACAGAGGATAAGTCTCTGTGGTAAGAAGATAAGGCTGAGATGTGGTCTCCTCTCTCAAAGGTCTCAGTCTAATATGGGAAACTCAGCAGATCCACAGCAGGGAATCAGACCAGCCAGAGAGTTCCAAAGGCCTCAGACTTCTGAGACAGGATGCTGAGGGATCCTTTTGAAAGGTTTCCTTTGGGATCCTAATCGATGAAGTTGTAAGGGGAAAAGCATAAACTTTGGGGCCAGACAAACCTGGGTCCAAATTCTGGCCTCATCGCTTATTGGTTGTGTGACCTCATCTATAAAATATGTAATGAAATGAACTGTTGTGGGGAATAAATGAGATTATGGGTTAAAAAAGATCCAGTCCAGTGACTGACAGTAGATTATTCAAAAATGTTGGGTTCCTCTCTTTTCTCATGGCCAACCAGAAACCTGATGGGTGTCCCATACTTTGGAGTCAAAAGAAAGCCAAAATTATTCCTGAATGTACCACCAAATCACAGGGGGTCAGAAGACCCAGGATTCTAGTCCACTTCCTTGGTGCTCCCTCCATTGGTGCCCCCACAGAGGCACAACTAAGGGCCTTCTTCCTCCTTCATTTCTAGAGTTTGAGTTAAAGAATCAATATAATTTCAGGGTATCTTGTGTAATTTGACCTAGAGAAGAACTGGCTAAAAGAACACATCAAGGAATTTCATGAAAAAGAAGGCTGCCAGGCTGATTGATGGAGAGCAAACTGGAAAAACTAACTGTCCACTCCTTCTAGTCACCTATGGCAAGCGGGCTTATCTCTGGGGAGCATGAGCACTGGGTGCCAAGCTCCTCACATTACAGGAGTAGACTCTCTACTTTTTTTTTCCTTAAGGGTTTTGCCCAAGCAACTCTCTTCCCTTTAGTCCAGGCCATATGTGCTGTTTGCAAAAATGTCCCTACCTTCTTCCAGGAATTTTAATCTATTGTTAGCATGATCTGCCCTGGATATGCCTTAAGTTCTTCACAAGCCCTGTAAAAAGAAAGGTGGCAGAGGCCAAAAAACAGGTGGCTCCAACAAAGGAGGCAAAAGCACAGTGGTAGATGGACAGTCTTATCTCGTCTCTGTACTTTCCAATTAATTGTCCAGTGGCTGCTGTGGATGTGAGCATACTTTATGCCGTCTCACCTATATTTCAGCATGACCTGCTCCCACATGTCCTTGTGGGTGGGCAAGACTGCCCCAGGCCTCTGAGCTGATGGGCACACTTCCCCACAACATACTGACTACTATGTATTCCAAAACATCATAGTGATCAGTTTGGTCTGTAGCCCAGCTGCCTGGGGAGCAGGCTAGATTACATCTGTGGTATGAAGTTCTTGGTATGGACACACCAGGCCAGGTTCCTCAAAGGAAACTGAGCAAACAGAAGATCTTACCAATTTCTATAGAAGTCTCAGAGACATCAACGCACCCCACTCCCTGAGTGATCACTTACCTCCCTGACTGGCTGGTCTTCCTGTTTCCTGTTATTGGTTTCCATTTATCCCCAGAAAATTCCTGCAAAGCAAAATTCTGATAAATTAGGGAGCTCTGAGCAGCCAGGTATCCAGATGTCTTCAAAAATGTGAAGAGGTCAGAAGCCTGTCCCTGGCCAGACCCCGCTCCCCGCACTTGGTTTCTTCTACTTTCCCACACAGGCTAGAGAAATATGCACCTGGAGTGCTGCCTTTCTGTCCAGAGGCCTGGTGAACTGCTGGGGGCATGCAGAGACTAAGAGAGTACTCAGAGACCTGGATCATGTGCTCTAGAAACTCCGTGTTTCCCTCTCTTTCTCCACTCCCCTCCCAAACCATCTTGTAAACGAGTTTAGCACGTTTGCTGTTTGCTCTGGCTCTTGTGAAGGAGGTCTTTTTGTTTATTCTGCCACATAAACCTGCTCATTCCTCTTGCCTCTTCTAACATAGAAAGCATCTTCTTCGAAGCCCTGGCCCTTGAGGGGGCTTTCAGGCCTGAAGCCCCGTGCTGCTCTAACCTTTTCCCAAGGTGAGGCACACACAGAGCATGCATGCCAGCACACCTTTGTACTGCAGGGGCCCTTCCTTATCCTCCCAGATCCGCTGGTAGTGGCTGAGGCGGGCTCATCTCTGGGGAACACGAGTGCCAGGTGCCACGGTCCCCACATTACAGAAGCATGCTCTCCACCCTGGCCATTTTTTCCTTAAGGGCTTTGCCCAAGCAAACTGTAGCTCAAGCCATATGTGCCATTTGTAAAAATGCTCCTCCCTTCCTATTCTAGATCCAAATCTGATGCAAATTTGCCTTTTGACATTCTCCCTGACTTTGCATGCAGCATTCTCTACCTGGCAACCCAAAGCTTAACTCAACAGGAAAGCACAATTTTTCCTAAACCTCACTGATCTCCCAAGTTCCCTCTTCCTCCAATGCTGTCATTAGTCCTATTCAAAGTTTTATTAACCTTTGCCCCAGTAAAAAAAAAATTTGCTCCCTTTTGGGGGTAAGATACTTAGTGTCTGTCATTCTGGCTAAGACACTTATTAGCTGTGCTGTCTGAGGGAAGTTATATCACCTCTCTGAACCTCAGCTTCCTATCTAGTAAATAAGGGCTATGCCATCAAGCTTTGCTGGCTTCCCCGGAGTGAGTACAAAATGGGATATGCATAGAGAATGCCTAGCACAATGCTTGGCATGCGAGAGGCTGTAGATGTTAGCAGTCACAAGAAAGATGAGGTTTTATAGCTTTCCCAAGACCAGAGCGGTCCCTGCCTGTACTTGTCATATTAGAGCAGCTATGACCACTTGTTAGACTTCAAACTCTGCCTCAACACCCTTCTGAGATGTTCCTGCCCTCAAAGACACTATTACTCCTTCAGGCACAGTGGGATCCAGGATTTCCTGTCCATGCCCTGTGGAAAGTGCTCAGTAAATAGCAGTGGCCAAACCAAAGTCCTGTCCCAATTTGCAACCTCCTTGTCAGCTCCCCAGTATCACCTTACTTTGTTTCCTTGAATCACTTAAGTTGGTGTAAACTGCCTGTACTCTATGGACCAATGAGGCAGTGAGCCCTACAGCTTGTCGCAGACGGGGTTCAATTGTTGCCCCAATCGAAGTTATACTGCTAGAAGGCATCCTGCCATACTGGAGAGGGCCTGGGCTTTTCTTTCTCTTTCTTTTTGCATTCCAATTTTCTCTTTATTTGATTGGCCGAGGTTAAACTTAATGAAAATGCTAAATAGTAACAAGGTTATGGGGAAGACAAGCACTGTCTTCAGGAGGAGAATTTGACAATATCAACCAAGGCTTTTATTTTTTTATCTTTTAAATAGTATATTCTATTTTTTTAATATAATTTACTGTCAAGTTGGCTAACATACAGTGTCTACAGTGTGTTCTTGGTTTGGGGTGTAGATTCTCATGATGCATCGTTTACATACAACACCCAGTGCTCATCCCAACAATGCTCATCATGCATTTTCCCCTCTCCCCTTTCCCCCATCAACCCTCAGTTTGGGCCTGGGCTTTTCAATTAGCTTATGGAGAGGCAGTGTAGCACAACTAGGAGCTTGGCCTCTGAAGCTAGATGACATGGATTCAAATACCACACCTGCCCTTCCCTAGTGGTATGACTTCAGGCAAACTACACAGCTTCTCTTTAGCTTATCTCCCCCAGCTATTTAATAGTGAGATCATCATAATAACAGTACCTATTTCCCGATTGCTTCCAGGACTAAATGAGTTGATACATATAAAGTGCCTAGAATAATACTGAGTGCAAAGTGGATACTCAAATGTCAGTTATGGTTATGTTGCTCAAGTTTTGCGTTTGCCACTTGCTAGATGTGTCACCTCTGTGAGCCTCAGCTTCCTTGGCTATAAAATGGGGATTCTAGGGGTGCCTGGATGGCTCAGTCAGTTGAGTGTCCGACTTCAGCTCAAGTCGTGATCTTGCAGTTCGTGAGTTCGAGCCCCGCATCGGGTTCTGTGCTGACAGCTCAGAGACTGGAGCCTGCTTTGAATTCTGTGTCTCCCTCTCGCCCTGCCCCTTCCCTGCTTGCACTCTGTCTCTCTCAAAAATAAATAAACATAAAAAAATAAAAAATTATTTAAAAATGGGGATCCTATTATACCTTAATCTCAAACAATTGTTAAATGAAATAATCTGATAATATGTGAAAAACTAACTGGCATGAAGTATGAGGAATGTAAGTGCATGATAATTTTAGTTCTCTTAAAGTACTAAGGAGCTAATTAGCTCCCTAACCTCTTTCAGGGGCCATAAGGAGCAGAATCTCAACCCTACTTCAGACAGCCACCGACCATCACAACCACCTTGGTCATTTGACCTGGGGTGTCCTATCCCATATTGTAAGTTTTCCTATGTCTGGCATGTACATGTGGGTGTTCAGGTGGCAGGGGAAGAAACAGGCATGAAGTGGCTTCACATATCTGAAAGCCTAGTGTATAAGCAGACTTGCTGAGCTGGTCTAACTGGCATTGGGAACCCATTGTGTCCCCTTCCTTCAGAGTACAAAAGGAGAGGCATGGTGTGGGCACAGGCACACCTGCATTGCTGCTACCAACTGCTGCAACCTTCACATTTCATCTCCTTCTCTTATGGAGCTACCAGCTCTGGGCCAATACTCCTGCAAGCCATCATGTCCTTTCCCCCAACTTCAGACTACTTCCTCTACTGTCTACTCGCAGGACCTTCTTTCAGCAAACATTTCAAACTAAGCTCAAATCTCTCTTTAGTTTAGGAGACAATAACTCACACTCAAAAGATGATAACTCTCTGGTAGATACTGTTCTAAGTGCTTTACCCATGTTCCACCATTTAATCCTCTCAACCAACTTATGAAGTAAGTTATTACTTGCATTTTTTTTTTCACATGGGGAAGCTTAGGAATTTGAATGCAGGCAGTCTGGTTCCAGCATCAGTGATTTTTTAATCATTATTTTATATTTCCTCTCCTCTTTGCTTCAACATTTTGTCTTAAGTATTTCCAAGCATCCAGAAAAGTTGAACAAGTTTACAATCATCTATATACCCACCACTTAGATTCTGCAATGATTATGTTACTACATCTGCCTGATTCCATACCTATTCACTCCTCTACCCATCCACCAATCTATCTTACATTCTTGATGCATTTTTAAAGTGACAAAGAGATTTATCCCCATAAATTTGAAAACTTAAAGAAAATAGACAGATTTTTCTTGATGAATTACCAAAGCTCACTCAAGAAGAAAAAGATAACTGAAACGACCTGTATCTATTAAAGAAATGGAATTTGTAGTTTAAAATATTTCCACAAAGAAAACTCCAGGTCCCGATGGCTTCGATGATAAATTCTACTAAACATTTAAGGAAGAAATAATACCAGTAGTATGCAAACTCTTTTTGAAGATGGAAGAGGAGGAACAACCTCCCGACATATTTGGTAAGGCCAGCACCTTGTCATGAAAACCAGATAAGGACATTATAAGAAAACTACAGACTAAAATCCCTGATCATCATAAACACAAAAATCCCTAACAAAATATTAGCAAATCTAGTCTTGTTCTTATTTCAAAAACCAATCAATAGAATTCACCGTATCAATAGAGTAAAAGAGAAAACTATAAGATCACTTCAATAGATATAGACAAAGCATTTTAAAGAATCCAGCATCTGCTCCTGATGAAAGCTCTCAGCAAATTAGGAATGAAAGGGAACTTCCTCAAGCCGTCAAAGGGCATCTATGAAAACTTATAGCTAACATCAAACTTAATATGGAGAGATTAGGAACAATGCAACACTAGCCACACTTACTATTTCTACTAAACATTGTGTTGGAGGTCCTAGACAGTGCAAGAAGGCCCCCCCTCCCCTAGAAAATGTATACACAATAGAAAGGAAGATAAAAAACAATTTCATTTGCAGATGACATGATTGTCTATATAGAAAATCTTTTTAAAATCTACCACAAAGCTACTAGAACTAGTGAGTTTGGCAAGGTTGCAGGATACAAGACCAATATACAAAATTAAATTGTATTTCCATATAGTATTAACAATGAATTTTAACTTGACATTAAGAAAACAATACCATTTACAATAGCATCAAAACCATGAAATTCTAGGGATAATAGCTAAATATTTGCAACATTTGTATGCTGAAAACTATAAGTTGTATACATCAATATACTTCAAAAACATCAGCATAAATATTAAATAAAGTTTGATATTTGTTTATAATATTTGTAGGCAAAATTTACTTGCAGGGAAATGCACAAGTATTAAGTGCACATTTGTTGAGTTTCAATGAATGCATACACCTGTGTAACTCAAATGGTTATCAAGATACAGAACACTACCACCATCTGACAAAGTTCCCTCATGCGTTTTCCTGCTCAATCTCTGTGGCACCTTCCGTAGGTAACCAGTGTTTTCTTGTTTCCCACAGAATAGCTGTTATAGAATGTTACATAAAAGGAATAGCATATACTCTTTTGTGTAAGGCTTCTTTCGCCCCTAAGTTTCCTTTTTTTTTTTTCTTCAAAGAATGTGTATTGAAGAACTCCACACACTAAGTCATTCAGGAGTGTCTGCCTCTGCAACAACAGTTCAACACAGGAATTAACTTCTGATTTGAGTGCACCAGCCAAAAGGTGGCGCTAGGGAAGCCATGGGGAAGGAACCTGGCAGTGAGCTGGTAAGGACATAGGGGATCCTCTCAGGAGTCCCTTGGGGGATTGGTAGTAGCCTGTGTTTGGGGGTGGGGGGTAGGTTATAACCAGAGTATAACAACAGCTAGTCTAGACCTGGGCCTCTGACAAAGATAGGCTGGAGAAGGGCATAAGGATTTGTTCTTTAGAAAACCTGGGGGACATTTACAAATTTTGCAGGTCCAAGTAGTTTTTCAAGCAGGAATTGGAAGGGAATAAGTGCTATTTTCTGTCAGGCATTAGAGCTGTTTGATCTTCACAACTGATATATGAGGCAGCCATTATTTTCCTCTACTTTAGAGATGAGGTAATAAGACTTCTCTCAGTACTGGCCATTTTATGAGGTAAAAGTTCTGTTTTTTTCCCCTTTAAAAATCATGTACCTGTGGGGCACCTAGGTGGCTCAGTCGGTTGAGCATCTGATTCTTGGTTTCGGCTCAGGTCAGGATCTCACAGTTTGTGAGTTCAAGCCCCACATCAGGCTCTGCGCTGACAATGTGGACCCCACTTGGGATTCTCTCTCCCTCTCTCTGCCCCTCCCCTGCTCATGTTCTCTCTCTCTCTCTCTCTCTCTCTCTCTCTCTCTCTCTGTCTCAAAATAAATAAATAACATTTTTAAAAGGTCATGTAATGCAAGTTTTGGTGGTTGAATGACTTACTTGCTCAAGGTCACTCAGATACCAATTTTACAGTCAGGATATACATCCCAGTTCTGTCCATTTTGTGAGGCAAATGTCATTTTCATCTAAAGATGGGTTAACTGCAACTTTGGTGGCTGAGTGTCTTACCCAAGGTTACTAAGCTACCACTTGGAGAAGCCAGGGCTATACAGTTTAAAGGAATTGTAATCATTACATTTTCCAATGATTTGCCTCACTTTCTCCTCACCAAGAGAATAATGGAAGCAAAAGTATCCAAGAACCAAGTCCTCACCTGCACTGTCAGCTTCCTGGGTTTCCAAGTATTGCTAGGTGCCAAACTGCCATCCTCAGGGCTACTGTGCTGGGGATTATGATAGCAAGCTGAACACCGGATGCATTGGTGGTGGTGGCACCGACAGTTGTAGCAGTTTGGCATCATATTTCTCTTTCGCAAAGCAGGGCAGATTTCCCCAGAACAATACATGCAAGGGTCATGGACTATGGCTCCCTGGACACTGCAGGAGTAGGAGCAGGTCCTGTGGTAGTCAAAATCCCCACAGTGCAGCGACTTACAGCACATGGATGGTTCTAGACCTTTGCTTGCAAAACATTCTGAGTATGTAGGAGTTTCTGACTGAAGGGGTGACACCGAATGATATGATTTGTCTGTGGCATGATATGGTTGGTCTGTAGAATGATATGATTGGTCCATTGGATGGCGCCTCAATTCCCTATAGCTGGAGCTCATTGGCTGGAAGTTTTGGTCTATAGGTTTTGGTCTCTGGGTAAAAGTCTTATTGCTATGAGTGGTTAAACCTGGCAAATGTGATGTAGATAAGGATTTGCTACTCTCTTCAAAGAACTTTCTTCTGTCTGCAAAGGGAAGGAGGATGGCTTCCTCCCCAGCTTGGGCAGTAGAAACCTTCAATTCCTTGCTGTCACTTGGGTTAGAAGGGCCTTCCATGGATAGTGCCACATGTGGCTGTAGGTTGTTCTCTGGAGACCATCTCCAGTGACCTCCACAGACTCCACGGTGAACATTTGTTTTCTCAGAGTCTGAGGAGGACAAGTCAGATGCTTTCCACCAGGTGTTCAGGCCAAAAGAGGGCTGGCCAGGCCTCTGGCCAGGGCTTATTTGTCCCTCTAAGCCTGTCCTAGATTCATGGCTCTCAGTGGCTTGGGTGAGGCACTCTGAAGACCTAGCCTTGAGTATCATGCTCTTGTTGAAGAGCTTGTCCCTGGGGCTAGGTGGTTTTTTATATGAAGATAGAAGACATGAGTTCGAGGCAGAACGTGGAGTACTTTCTAGGGGCTCCTCAGTCTCTTCCACTGGCTCCTTAGTGTCACACAGCTGTGACAAGGAATTCTTGCTCTTCTGGAGCTGGGCCTTCCTCCTCTGAATCTCATTACGCAGATTGGTAGCAAAACGCTCACTCTTACGCCGGTTTTGGATTGAGCGGCCCCGGGGCCCTCTATTTCGTCTCTCACCTACCTGGCCACATTCCTTGGGTTCACTGTCCCCTTCTTCAGTAGCCTCCATGCTGCCAGCTACTTTAGTGGTTGAATAACAATCCCTGGCTTGTTGAACAAGGGAGCCAGAGGCAGAGGGCTGCTGGCTGGCTAATTCACTGCTTGCTCTACAGGCTCTGTTTGGGTCCCAGAAACTTATCTCTGGAGGGTGTCCATCAGCCTCTCCATGTGGAGAACTGCTTGAGCTCTGGTGTCCTGAACCCAAAGACCTGTCATCCACTTGCCTGGTCTTTCTCTCTTTGCTAGGCTGGTCCTGGGTTCTTCCTGTGGAGGAACATGGACTTTTCTTCCCTGTGTGGCTGCTATGCAAAGGTGACAGAGTCCACTCATGCCCATCCTCCCCGGTTGGGAGCTCCATTCCCTTGCTGCCCCTCATATCAAGGTGTACATGCTGTAAATGGGATTCCAGAAGCTGTTCAGGGGCACTATGACGATGCCCCGTGGGTCCTGTGAGGTGTGGAGGGCTGCCAAGAGAAGCAGCCTTAGTTGGCTCTGCTGAAGCCTTCTTGAGTGGGCTGGAATCTATGCTGGAAGCTTTGTCATACACTTTTGGGAATCCAACGGCTTTGGCTGAGGCCTCCATCAGTAGATGCTCAGAGTCCTGCTGGCCGGATTCAGGACCTTGGCTGAGCTCACAGTTCTGATGGCCCTCATTTGTCACTTGGTCTTGCCCGCTGAGGCAGCAGAACCTGTTAGGGTTCCTTGGGGATAGCACGGTGTCTAAGCTCACTATCTCCTTCTGCTGCAAGGAGTCCACATGCTCAGAGGTCCAATGCTGCTCTCCATTAAGGAGCTGGGCTCTGGAGGCCTGAAGGCTGTCTCGCCTCACTGGAGGCTGTGGTGGGCCTCTGATAGCCTTGGCAGGCCCAGAGTGGTGGGCCTCCTGTGGACAGGATGACATCTGGGAGCTGGGAGTCAGGTGGCCCCCATTGGTGGTGCGCCGGCTACCTCCAGAGGTCTCAGTCACATTGGGCCGGCCACTGGCAGCTTTTGTTGGCCCCGGGCCTAGCATGACGCAGTCTGCAGAGCCTGGCTCTTCTGGCTTGAGGGAAAGGGCACAGTCAGAGGCATTTGAGCTGGCTGAGAAGGAGCTATAGGCTGAGTCACGCTGGTTGGGGTACATGTTCTGATCCATGGGCAAGAGGTGGCCCTCATAGGAAGCTTGGCCTGGTTGCTCCAGGCTCTCCATGCTGCCAATGGAGCTGCTTTTCTCAGTGCTGCAGTGCCGGGAGAGTGGACACCACTGCACACACACGTCACTGCAAGACACAGGGCACACTGGTTAGTTAGCCAAATTACCACATCCCTCTCCCGCCATGGCCAGCCCTGCCGTGGGAGAAGGCAGAACAACCCAGAGGCACCCGTGCCACAAATAAGAAGGAGATAAGGCAAAAAAAGGAAGAAGGGAAACAGAGAAAGATATGGATACTGGGGCTCCAGAGAGACGTGGTAAAATGGGAGACAAAACAACATATGGAAACAGGAGAGGGCAAGATCCCAAAGACTAAATAAAAGTGTAAGAACTCCACTGGGGCTTATGCTCTGTTTCCCTGCCACCAGTGAGTCTAGAATTGCTTCTGGCCTGTCACTGTCCTTAGGAAGTCAGCATGTGGCTCTCTGCCAGGAGAGACAATCACAGAATATTAGTATTAGAGAGAGACTCTAAAGGGTTGATTCAATTTCAGCCAGCCCACTTTGTAAATCACTGGCTGTCAAATTTGAATGTGCATCAGAAGCACAGGGAGGACTTGTCCAAACAACACAGGTTTTCGGGCCCCATCCCCAGAGTGTTAAGTCTGGGTGAATCCTGAGAATTTTTGCCTTTGACAAGTCCCCAGGTGATGTTGGTACTCTTTGTTGGTCCAGGGACCACACTTTTGAGAATTGCTGGAGTAAAGCGAGCCCTGCAAAAGGAAGTGATTTTGTGGAGGTGATTTTCTCAAGATCACCCAGCTGTAGCTTGTGACCCAGACAGGGCTGGAATTTAGGCAGCGTCTGGTTCTCTTCTTGGTAGTAGTGATCCTGACCATTTACCAAGGACCTACAATGTGCCAGGCACTTTACAATGTCTCATTTCAGACTGAAGGGGACAGATTATTATCCCCCAAACAATAACTGAGAAAACAAGCTTAGCAATGTAAATTGACAAGCTCACATAGCTGCTAAAGAAGCAAAGCTGGAATTTGAACCCAAGCCTCTGTGAGTCCAATGTCTTAGCTCTTCTGCTATACTATTTGTTAAATTGGAATAATAATAATATCTGTATTATTATTAATAATAATATAATATCAGGTTGCTTTGTTGGTGGCATCAGTTAATAAATGTAAAGCTCTTGTCACAGCCCAGGCACCTAGCAAAGGTTCAATACACAGCTAGCTGCTGCTCTCTTGCTTTTTGTTTTAATTTATATTGTTATCAGCACCCTCTGTATCACTAGTGTTGATATTATGGTTGGCCCTTCATACCCATCACTCCCTCATCCCCCATAGCAAAGCCAAACCAGGGAGACCAAGGAAGGAACCAGGATAAGACACAATCTTGAATTTTAAGTACCATTTCCCACAAACAAAGCCAAAGTGAGCCAAGTCATGCCAGTAACTCCCTATGCCTAGAACCTCTGAGGTCACAGACTGTTCTCAGAAAGGCCATAGTTCATAGACCCAGAACTGGGAGGTGGCAAGGGCTCCCAAGATCCCCAGATCAGCCTCCCTTCATACTTGCTTCCTGCCTTGCCACTTAGCCACTCTGCTCATGTGACTTCTGGACTAAGAATCCATCAATTCCTTGTTAGTAAGGCAACCTGCCACCCACCCTACCACCCTTCCTGCTGCAGACAACCACACCCCCACTCAAATAGGAGCCAAGCTAAGAATGTGTTTCAGTGTATTCTTCCAGAACAGAACTGCCTCTGCCAGGAGCTCCTGTCTTTTGGTGCTAAATAAAGTCACTGGGGGCAAACTCAACCCTTAGCTTCCCTGAGCCTCATCACCAGAAATTCCTTCTTAGAGGGAAGTTCTTGTTGTGGAATAGAAAATATAGCTGAGGCCAGCATCCCTCTGGGCTCTGAGTTTGCAGAAAAAGTTCTCTTCCCCTTCTGGGCAGCTGTTTTCACAACAGACAATACTAGGCCCCCTGAATTGAGAGATCCTCATGGCAAATAGACCCTGTTCTTCAGAGAGGTGCCCATTCTGAGGGCTTTGGCCCTGTGACAGAGCTGGTGAACTCTGGATGAGATCACCAGTGAGTCATTGTAGCTAGAGAAGAGAACCAGAACTGAGCCCCAGTGCCCTCCAGCATTGAGACCCGGGGGGATTAGGAGGAACTAGGGGAAAAGACTGAAAATGAGCAGCCACTGAAATAGGATGAAAAGTAGAAGAGTGTGGTGTCTTGCAAGCCAAGTGCAGTATTTCAGGGAAACATTTTCTAGAAGGAAAGGGACTGTCCCAAAGTCACAGAGAATTAGCAGTAAGTAGCCTAGGACTAGAACCCAGGTACTATGGATTCCCACTCCATTTTCCATTATAGCACTCTGGGCTCTATAGCATGCATCTGGGACTAGAGCAGAAGGGTAGGAGTGGCCAGATGGTCTACCCTCCAGTTCATCTTGAAGGGGAGGGTTCTAGACTCACCTTGTGTTGCAGCCAGAATGCCAGGACAAGCTGAAGGCTTCAGAAGGGAAATGCATGGTGGTAGCCACTTCAGGGCATCCTTCCAGCAGCTTGGCCACATGCCATGAGTGTGGCCTACTGACAGGGGCGTTTCTCCTACAGCAAGAAAGGGACAGGAAGTCAGCTTAGGGAACCAGAGCTGAAATCACTTCCCATGCAGCTTCCACCCCCACCCCGTCTTTCCATTAAATGAAGTAAAACATCTTGCAAGGAGCTGGTATGGGAATCTTAGTGGCCCTCTTCGGCTCCCAGCACTCAAATCTCCTTCGTGCTGAGGATGAGGCATGGATATACAGAATGTCAGTTTCACAGGGCTACCTTGCTCATGGGTGTATCCCAGGCACACACAGCAGTGCCAGACCCATAGTAGATGCTCAGTAAGTATTTGTGGAATAAATGAGTACTGCTGCCCAATCAACAGTGAGCCTACCCTAAGTTGTCTTTGAGGAAAAAAATCAATCTGGACAAACATCCCATTTTTCTCTAAGAAAAGAATAGGCAAGGGGTGCGTAGGTGGCTCAGTCAGTTAAGTGTCCATCTTTGGCTCAGCTCATGATCTTGTGGTCAGCAAGTTTGAGCCCCACATCGGGTTCTGTGCTAACAGCTGGGAGCCTGTATCCTGCTTCAGATTCTGTCTCTCTCTCTCTCTCTCTCTTCCCCTCCCCCACTCACACTCTCTCTCAAAAATAAATAAACATTAAAAAAAATTTTAAAGAAAAAAATAGGCAAGTGATAGAGAAGTTCAAAGAAGTCAACACCAGGCTGCAAATCCTCCAATTTTCACTTGTTCCTGTGATAAGCATTTGTTATATGTTTACTTCTTCACAATGTACCGTCTGTGTATAGCTCTGGGGATACAGAGATGAATCAAACATAGTCTTTGCTTACAGATTAGTAGGAAAGAGAGCTAATTCGAATAAAGCATGGTGAAGGCACTGAGGGAGTGAAGGATAAGATGGGCACAGAGGTGAGATGCCTGAGTTTGTAGGCAGAGGGGGACAAGAAGCCCCAACTCCTGCCAGGGAAAACAGCACCAAGTGGTGAGTGATGCAGTGCTGGGCTGACAGAGAGACTGTCTGCTCTGCATGACGGGGGTACATAGAGGGATACAGGTCTGAGGCCAATGCCCTAGAGGCAACCACAAGGTGTCTGGTGCTGGAGGCTGCAGCCATACTATTGTACTGACTGGCATAGACAAGACCCATTCCTGTCCTCTGGTATATTCCCCGTGAATAGATACCACCCTTACAAGTGGAGAAGAATGACATGGGGAAGAGCACATGTGGGACCTGGGTAATTCACCAGAAGATAAGGAGAAGGTTGATTAGATGGGGGGGGGGGAAGGAAACAGAGCAAAAGAATGAAAGGGAGAGAAAGAAAGAAAGAAAGAGAAGAGAAGAGTGAGAGAGGGAGGGAACCTGGGTGGCTCAGTCAGTTAAGTGTCCTACTTCAGCTCAGGTCATGATCTCACAGTTCGTGAGTTTGAGCCCCGCGTCGGGCTCTGTGCTGACAGCTTGGAGCCTGAGCCTGCTTCAGATTCTGTGTCTCCCTCTTTCTCTGCCCCTCCCCCACTCATGCTCGCTCTCTCTCTCTCTCTCTCTCTCTCAAAAATACATAAACATTAAAAAAATTAAAAACAAAGAGTGAGAGAGGAAACAAATGACACAGTGGGAGAAAACTGAGAGAGATTATAGAGGAATACATAGTAGAGAGAAATGGGTGATAGAGAAAGGGATGAATGACAGAGTAAGAGGAGGATAAATAAGTAGATGAGAGACAGAGACAGAGACAGAGACAGAGAGAGAGAGATGATAGCCTCTTTAATTTATTCAGTCATTTACTGTGGCAGGCTCCATGCTAGACACTAACAGTGCAGAGTTGACTAAGATAATGGCCCCTGTTTTGAACAAGCTTGTAACCTAGTGAGATAAATCAGCTCTCTACCTCCTAGGAGCAGTAGTGGATAGACTTGAGCTGGATTCCATCCTGGCTGGGAATGCCCCTCACCCTAGTGGAAACACAGAAAATCCCAGCAGTACAAGGTTCTAGAGGCCCAAGGCCTAAAAAGGCAGTCCTGAGGAGAACAGCCTTGCTAGGGAAAACAAGGGTTGAGTGGTAACAGGCCAGACATGGATAAGGAGGTGTAAGAGGAAGGGCAAGGGAAGCTGCTCATCAAAGGTCAGGAACCAGAGCCACAGGTCAGCAGCGCTGGCTAGATTTATGGGGAGGAAAGCCAAGCGAGTCCCCCACTTTTAACTATAGTGTTCTATTATGGGTTTCAAAATGCCCAGTAGGGAATCTAGAGGTACAAGAAGACCTTAGAGCAGGAGGAGGTGGGGTGTCTGTTCCAGAGTTTCACACACAAAGCCATGTTGTTAGAAATCTTTCCAGCTAATATTACCTGGTAGTCATCCAATAACAACTGTAGATAAAGCAGCTGACAGAAGTACTGTGTATTGCTACATACTAAGAGCCATGTGTTTCTACTAGGTACTATGCTTCCAGGCGCTGAGATACAGTGGAGAACAAGGCACCTCTCTTATTTTGGGCCCTTCTTCCACATCCAGGATTTCTGAAGAGTCCAGGATTTAAAATGTGAGTGGTCAGCCTTGATACCATCTTCCCCCAGCCATCCAATCTTTCATTGAGTTCTACTGGGTCTTCTTTTATATCTTTCCGGCTTTGCCTCTCTCTCTCTCTCTCTCTCTCTCTCTCTCTCTCTCTCCATTTTCATTGATTCTATTCTACATAATTACACTTCTCCACAGAACCCACCACCAACACCTTCTGTTCTAGTCCAGGCCCTTAACACTATAATGTCCAAAATACCATGTCAGTCTGCCAGCCAGTCTCTCGTTGTTCCATCTCCAGTAATTGCTTTTGGGTCATATCACATCAAACACCAATTGAATTGTGGCACTCACCTATTCAAGAATCTTCCCTGGCTCCATGTTTCTTCCCCTGTCCTGCATCAAATATAAACCAGGTGAGATGTTCAAAGCTGTCTATGAGCTATCTTTACCCACCTGGCCCAATCTCCCATATCTGTGCTCCAGTCATGTCCTGTAAGCAACTTTGCACTTTTGCCATTGGTTCTCCAATAGAATCTAGCACAGGCTCTGTAGATGGACCACCTTGGTTTGAATCCCAGCTCTCCCACTTATGAGACTATTACTTTGCACAGGTGACTTCACTTCTCAGAGCTCTAAAATGGGGATAAAATAGCTAATTCGTGGGGTTGTAAAGATCACATGAGACAATGTATGTCGAATGCTTAGGACAAGGTCTGGTAAGCCCTCAACCTATCTTAGTTATTACTCTGACTATTCTCTTCAGCTGGAATCCCCCTCTAATTTTGTCAGTCTGCATCCCACCTATTCTTTAAGGTGCTGCTCAAGTACCATGTCCTCCAGGGTGCTTGCCCTTAGTAATCTAGTCCTCACAATTTATCTTATAATAATATTATGTTTTATATTGCACATCATCATTTCATGTATGACAGTCTCATCCCACCAACTGTATCAGGCCAGTAAGGAAGGAAACAAACATGAGTGAGGTGGATCTCGGTTCATATCCTAACTCTACCAATTTGGATGTGTGACTGTACGCAAGGCACTTAACCCATCTGAGCTTTGGTTTTCTTATCTGAAAAAGGGAACAATAATCCTTACCTGGCTAGGTCATGGTGAGGATTAGGGATAATATTTTCAAAGCATCTGAGACAGAGCCTGATACGTAACAAGTGGTCAATAAATAGCACGTACTATAATAAAGGTTATCAGCTCAGACTTGTCCTTCTGGATTGTTCAAAAGTACTCCCACCAGATTTGTCTATCTGCTGTCAAGGTTTGGCTACACCACTCCTCAGCCACAATTTGAAATGTAGCTAACAAAGGCATCTACTATCTAGGGTCTCTCCAGGAGTTGGAAACAATCCCAAAGAGACAGAAGCAAGGCAATAGGGATTTGGGACCACTGAGAGAAAACCACAAGTTATGGGAAGGAAAATCCTAGCAGAGGAACTGTAGCCAGAGCTGGAGACTTCTAGCCCTAGTTTGGAAAAGGAGAGGAAACTATCAATAGGGTCTAATACTCAGTCTAGTATTATTACTAAACATCCCTAGACTTGGAGACAGTCTACACTGACATTCCACTCCTGGCTGTGTTACCTTGGGCAAGTCACTTCTCTGAGTTGTAGGTTCTTTGTCTGTAAAACTATGAAGAGAACCCCTTACTCACGAATTACAGCCTCGATTAAATGCAACCCTGTGTGTGAAACCACTCAGTGTAGTACCTGACATACCATGAACTTTACAAAAACAGAACAGGGACCATTAATTGACCACTTAGATGTGCTGGGCACTAAGCACTTTGTATATATTAGTTGATTCAGTCCTCACTCCAACCTTATCAGTAAGAGCTATTATTATCCTCAGTTTACAGATGAGGAAACAGAGACGCAGATAAATTGCTTTGCCAAGAGCACACATAATGAGGATGAGGCTCAGAACCTCCAGCCCTTTCTAGGATACCACAGGACTCCTCCTCCCCAAAGAGGGACTTGACTCAACAAGCTTGTATATCTGAGGCTTCTAGCTGTTTCTACAAGAAGCAGTCATAAAGGGAAAGTCTTGGTGGTCCTTGAGTTTAAACCATACCTTCTTCGGGCAGTGGGGAAGAGTGATGAAGAGAAAGAAGCAGAGAGTTGAGAAAATGCCAACCACCAAACATGCAGCTCCAGGCCTAGCCATGGAAGGAATGGCATCAGTGCCTGCCCTTTCTCCCAAGACTGGCTCAGGTACTGCCATGAACACATACCGTACCATTCATTACTCCAAAGTTCCTTTCTTAGAAAGCAAAGATAAAGGGATACTGAAGAAAGAAAGCAGAAGGGGAAGAGAGGCAGCAGCCATGGCTACCAGCAGCACCTACCATGGAAGTTGGTCCTGGTGGGGAGATGGCTTAGGAGAAAAACTGGGTATCCAGCCAGCTCAGGTGCTCAACAACCCCTCCAGCCAGCTCCTAGTGCTTCTTTCTGCAGGCTGGATCTTCCCTTAGGTGAAACCCATCTGCCTTCCTGTTAAGACTTCCTGAGATGAGGGGCCATCAGCCCAAGCTGCTGAGTGCGATGCAAAGGGCTCAGGCACAGTCAGGTCCCAGTTCCAAGAACAGAGAGGAGTGGCATTGAAGGCAAGGTATGGCCATCAACCGTCGGACCCAGATGCAGCCACAGCCAGAGGAAGGAAAGCCAGTGTCAAGAGCAGGACAGGAGTGAAGACGCTGCTCCAGAAACCAGCCAGTACCCTGGTGGCAAAGGGAAGGATGAAAGGCAGTTCCAGAAGCATAAACAGTCCCCCTGTTCCCTACTCCAGCCTCCTCTGAGCCCTGGCCCACGCCCTTCCACAGCTCAGGGGCCAATAAGGAAGCTGGGCCCCCAGCCACTGCTAGAACTCAGGAAAGGAGCAAGGAAATGATGTTTGGGAAAGATAAAGCTAGTGTCTAAAAAGAATTTTTAAAAATACACGTAAGTAAGAGAGAAAAATACCCCAGACACATACACTTAAAAGAATTCCTGTGCTTCCTGAACTGAGCTGACCCCACCCAGCCATCTCCGTGGGTCCTCTGGGCCCTAGAAAAGGAAAGCCTGGAGCAGCCAAGCCTAGCAGACTCCAGGTCCTGAAGAGCAAGTAGTAAGTACTACAGCTTATTTTACATGGCTGGGGGATAGTGACCTAGAGATTTTCCAAGGTGAATGTCCTGCTGAGCTATACAGACTTACAAACCAGTCTCAGTCATATTTACAGGGTCTGCACTTCCTATGGGCACCTGGAAAAATCCAAAGAAAACTTCATTTTGCAACTGAGATGGTGGTGCTTGGAGTCAGCATCCCTGGCCCTGCCATGAATTCTCTGAACTCTGACAACTTACTCCCATTCTCTGAGATTCTGTTTCCTCTCTGCAAAATAAAACATTGGACTCCATTGTTACAAACAACCCTTCCAGCTATAGCATGTTATGATGTAATAGTCCTAGGCCCCAGGCTGGGGCTTCAAATGATGTCCTCACTGACCTATGTGATAGCCAGAAACCAGAGTGGCCCCACATGATTTTGTTGTATATCCCAAGCCAAAAATCAGGCATCAGGGTTTAATTTCTCTCAGAGATTTAGGGTTGGGGGTTTTCTTTTGTAATACTCCTGATCCCCACTCCAGGTTCCCTTGGCATCTGGTCCTAATTCCAGCAATTTCTGGCCCAAGAAGGCTTATGTGAGCTCCCTCAGGACAAGAAGTATGCTCAGGCCATTTCTCTCTGGGGAAATCATGCCTGGAGGCCCCTTCCCTTCTCTTTCCTCTGTACCACCTAGTGAAGTCTGGGTTGACTTTTTGTCTACTCCCTAAAAGACAGGTGCCATCCAAGTAAGCCCATAGGCCCTCCTTTGGTAGTTAGTACTGTATGGGCAAAGTTTGGGGATTTTATGGGAGTATAATATGGCTTATAGTCTCAGCTTTACCATTCACTACTTGTTTGGTCTTGGGTATGTCACAGAGCCTTCATTTTCTCATCTGCAGACATTCAACAAATGGTACCTTCTGTTAATATTATCTTCTACACAAAATAGCAATGGGCAAAGTACTGTTAATAGCATGAAAAATGATTTCTTCATTCCAAATGAAGATTAATGAGAAAGGACTAATTTAAAGAAGGTTCAAAACAGATGGTTACCAGAGGGGAGGTGGGTGGGGGGATGGTTTAAACAGGAGATGAGGATTAAGGAATGCACTTGTTGGGATGAGCACCGGAAGACATACGGAAGTGTTGAATCACTACATTGTACATCTGAAGCTCACATAAGGATGTATGTTAACTACCCTTGGATTAAATAAAAACTTAATTAAAACATTTAAAAGAAGAAAAGAAGGTTCAAAAGCCAAACCTATACTCTAGAGAAGAGCTTCTCAAACTTTAATGGGCATATTAATCACCTGTGATCTTGCTAAAATGCAGATTCTGATTTAGCAGGTCTAGAGCAGGCTCCAGATCTAACTTTCTAACAAGCTCTACAGTAATGCTGATGCTGCTGGTGTGATCACCATCCTTTGACAATACACTGGGGAATACAGTACCATTAACAGTATACTAAAGAATAATTCTTCGTCTGAAAAAGCATGAGGATAAACAGTTTCTTCTCATGTCATTCCTCAGGCCTGGGTGCCCAGCCTTCGCTAATCTTCTGGTTATCAAGTACCTTCCTCCTTTCACTCAGCAACCCAGTGCAAAACAGTGCTTTCCTGATGAGATCTGCTGATCCCCACATCATAAAGAAATAGAGAACAATGAGTTTGATAGGAGTTGGGTCCTGTCTATAGCCAGGTGAGGCTGAGAAAATTATGAGTAGAGGAGCAAGCATGTTCATGGGGCTTCCTGAGGTACAGGTGGGGCAGGCGGAGGAGATGCAGAATCACCAAATGAGGTGATATGATAGGCAGGTGGGCACAGGTGGAATATACCTGAAAAATTCTTGGGCAAAGGAAGATAAAATAGGAACACTTAACAGTGTGGCCAATTTGGGATTTGGAAAAGAGGCTGGGGGTTGGGGTGAGGGTAAAAGGGGAATCCTCTCACTTATCAATGCTGAGTTCCAGATTACATTATCAAGTATAACCTCCTATATTTGGGGGAAGGTAAAGATGACTGCTTCTTTCCCAAGCACTCAGAAAATAAGAACTTGGCATGGATGCAAGATGAGGATGGGCACATGAAGGTGAAAGTGGCAGATAAGCCAGAAGCTAGCTCCCAGAAGAGTCCTCTGGTAAACACTTGTGAGAGATGAGGAGAGGGAGATGCAAAAATTCTGGATGGGGTGCCTTAGTGGGCTCTTGCCCCAGTATCTTCTGACAGCATTACCCATCTCTGATTCTGGCTCCCAGCAGACCCATTAAGCAATACTTAGAGGCACACAGAGAAAGAGAACCATGGCTTTGCCCCAACCCAGGGCAAGAAGGAAAACATGGCCTGTGTTGCTTGGGATTGTGCTTAATACGAGATCTGGGATATAACCTATTGCAGGCTCTTTCCTCTTTTGAAAGTGTTTAGATAAGGAGAAGCACAAAAGAGTGTCCTTGACTAGTTTTGTTTACTTTCTGTGGTTCTTCCAGCTTCCCCCTGAACAGTACATTCCACTTGCCCCACATGAAGGAGTCCAAGCTTATTCTGGCCAGCTCTGCAGGAAGGGAAGCCTGCGTACAGACCGGTGGACAGAACAATGCATGGCTTGTTTATCTGACAAAATAGGGGAAAAGCTGCTTGATCACCATGGAAGGATACAGAGCTACTAAGGTCCACTCACACCCCACTGCTAGTGGGGGACCTTGCGGCCTGGTGATCCAGGGACCCTTTCTTATTACAGACCAAACCAAGGGGGAACATGTGTGTGTGTGTGTGTGTGTGTGTGTGTGTGTGTGTGTATATATAATTTTAAAGACAACTTTTACAACAGTGGCTTTCTTGTCTGGGAAAGTCAAAGTTTCGGTCATCTGAAATGTGGGTATTTTACATAGGAGGGACTTTGGTATACTTCTGTCTCCCCAGATTCCCCACCTCCTCCAACCTTCCCTCACCTCTCTGAACAGTCAGGTCAAGCTCTTTCATGTAAATATGCTGGATCCACCTCTCCACCCTCCATCTCAGGATCCATCCCTGGCTAAAAGGAAACCAAGGGCAGTGAATAAGGGAATGTTGCAGTGGAAATAAAGACTCCCTCAAATGCTGTTGTATGTGTCAGGAGGTACCTTTGGGCTCTCCAATTAGAGAATGATAACTTTATCTGATAAGGGTCTTTATATTTGACCTTCTGTTTTCATGTATCAATTTTCACATTGAAATCTTTAAAACAGGGGGACACCTATTTTTTTAAAGAAGGCTGGAAAGAGGTAACCTATGAATGATGCAGGAGAGCTTTGCAAATATTAGGGGCTAAAAATGCTTAGTATTTTAGAAGCACAGTACCTGTAATTCTCTTTCAGAGTGGGATAGAGAGTATATTTTAGTTCTATGTACAGTCTAATAAGACATAGCCATCATAGACTGTTTGTTGTCAATGATCCCAAAGGCAAGAAGGTTGACGGTTCATATTTCACAGCTTCTAGAAACAAGGTGAGCAAGTCAAGAATCTGAATAATGAAAGAGAGTTTTTCTCACTTCCCTGTATATACAAAAGCTAAGAGTGAAACACCAGAGGGCTGAGGGAGACTTCAGGAGAGAATATAGGGAAAATGACAATAGGTTCACAGAGAATCATCTGTTGAGCCAGCTTCTGGTGTGATGCCCAATTTCCTAAGCCAACACCCAGAGTGATAAAGAAGGTGGAGGATGTTTGTCCTCCAGCTCTGGTTTCTATTAGTAATATTTGTAGTATCCCTTGGGAAGGAAGATATGGGAATAATATAAGATTTCCTTTCTTTTCCCTTTAAGCCAAATATCTTCTTCAGCTTAGACTCAGTACTGGAGATGCCACTTTTTCAAGAGGATGGTGAAACCCACAAAGGTTTTTCCTAAAGTTAAGTCTCAAAGCCCTTAGAATTACTTCTGGCCAGTCTTCAACTCATCTCCACTACGAAGGACATGGAGCCCTATGACAATAGCCAACAATAGTGAGGACCCTGGTAGAACTAACAGTACCCACTCCCTCTGCTTTGTGCAAACATGAAAATGAGGAAGGGTCAATGCTCAGCAGAGCTGGACCACAGTGAGCCAGGTGGAAAGCAGTGGGAGATGAGGTTGGGAAAATGCCAAGACCAGACTGTAGAGTTTTCAAAGGCCAAAGTAAGAGGTATGCATTTAATTCTCAGTGCAATGGGAAGCTGCTGGACATTGTTAAGCAGGGGACTACCATGATCTACATTTTATAAATATCTCACTTGGCTGATGAATTTAAGCAGGATGAGAGTAGAATCCAGGCAACCAGTTAAAAAGGCTCTCATAGGTAAGAGATAATAGTGGTTTGTTCTAGGGAAGAAGCAGTAGGGTAGAGAAAAGAAGTTTGATTCGAGAGATCTTGAAGAGGTAGAGCTGACAGTACTTGTTGATTGACTGAATGTGGAGAGTGAGGGAGAAAGAAGAAGCCATGATATTTGGGTCATTTGGCATCTGTACCTTCTTAACACAGAGTTCATTCCTGAAACTGACTCATTAGTAGTATATATTTTTTTTAAAAAGTCGGCAATCTTCACCATTCTCTTATTCAAGCATTTATGGAGCTTCCATCCACAATTTAAGGTGCTTGGAGAGGTACCATGGAACATGCCAAAATGAAGATGATATAATCCATGTGCTTAAAGAATTTACAATGTGAGAGGGGATGAATAGAAATACCTAAGTAACCACTAAACCCTAACCAGAAAGTTATGTCATTGAAGGAAATGCTAACAAAATGAGGGTTTAAAAAAGGAGAAAGCACAGGTTAATTAAGGAAGACTTTACAGTGCCTCTGGGCTAAATCTTGAAGACTCAGTTTATTTATTATTTTTAATACAATTTATTGTCAAGTTAGCTAACATACAGCGTATACATTGTGCTCTTGGTTTCAGGAATAAATTCCTGTGACTCATCACTTACATAACAACACTCAGTGCTCATCTCAACAAGTGCCCTCCTCAATGCTCATCGCCCATTTCCCTCTCCCCCATACCCCCCCACCGCATCAGCCCTCAGTTTGTTCTCTGTATTTAAGAGTCTCTTTTGGGTTTGCTTCCCTCTCTGTTTGAAACTATTTTTTACCCTTCCCTCCCCCATGGTCTTCTGTTAAGTTTCTCAAGTTCCACATGAGTGAACTCTGTCTTTCTCTGATTGACTTATTTCACTTAGCATAATACCCTCTAGTTCCATCCACATTGTTGCAAATGGCAGGATTTCATTCTTTCTCATTGCCAAGTAGTATTCCATTGTATATATAAACCTGGCATGACGTCTCCAGTCTCCTCCAGTTTAAACCGAGACTCGGTTTAAACTGGAGGAGACTGGCGACATCATGCCAGATTTGCATAAGAGTGGGAAAAGAAGGAATATGCTGAATGAAGCACAGTTTATATAAGGCACACAGGAAGTAAAGTTAAAATGATGCAAGAAAACGGTGGGCTTTAAGTGTCAGTGTATTTACCTCACATAACCCAATAGGCAAGAGAGAGGCTTAGGAAGATACAGAATAGGAGAGCAACATGGTAAAAGCAGTATGTTGGGAAGGTTATTTTGGTAGTCATGTGTAGGTTGAATTGTGTGGATAAATACTGAAAGCATGAAGTGAGGAGGCTTACACAATAGATACAATAAAAGGTAGAGCTAGAACATGACAGTGGGGATACGACAGAAGGGAAAGACGGAAAAAGAACATGAGACACAGAGCCAACAAGGTTGGACTACTCATTAAATATGAGAAGGGGGTTAACATGACCATGAAGCACGTGGAAGAAAAGTGGTAGTGCCAACCTAGATAGGGAAGTTGGAGCAGGAGCCAGAGAAATGTTTGATTTTAGACATGAATTTGTTTCACATGCTATCAAATTATGTAGATAGACACGCCCAGCAAGCAGCTCAATGTCTGGGCCACAGCACTAGAAAGAGGTTAGGGCAGGGTATGGACATGTGGTCATTATTCTGAGAAAAGGCAGCTGACATGCTGCATTGGCTATGATTGCCCATGGTAAATGTGTGCAAAGGAAAGACCATGGATGACAGGTCCCTGTAGAACAGCTAGAGTTTAGGTGGGAGAAGAAGACATGCTAATCAAAGAAACAAAACAATAAAATGTCATTTTCTTTTTTTAAATTTTTTAAATGTTTTTTAAATTTATTTTTGATATATATAGAGAGAATGCATGAGTGCAAGCAGGGAGGGGCAGAGAGAGAGGGAAACACAGAATGCAAAGGAGGCTCCAGGCTCTGAGCTATCAGCACAGAGCCCAACATGGGGCTTGAACTGAGGAACTGTGAGATCATGGTCTGAGCTTAAGTCAGATGCCTAACCGACTGAGCCACCCAGGCGCCCTGTCACTTTCAATGATATTGGTAATATATATATATTTAAACTAAGTGTCAGTAAAATTTCAGGGAAATGGGCATTCTTGTACATTCCTGGGTGGGGAGGGATATGGGTATACATTTGCTATAAAGAAATGTGCCATATCAAGAGACATCAAAATGTTCCTATTGTGCTTGCTTCAGCCAACATACATGAAAATTGGAATGATGCAGAGATTAGCATGGCCCCTGCAAAGGCTGACATGCAAATTTATGAAGCACTCCATTTTTTCTTCGCTGGAATTAGACAGTATTAATAGTTGTGCAACCTTGTGAATATACTAAAAGCCACTGAATTACACACTTGAAGGTAATGCATTTTATGATATGTGAATTATATCTGTTTTAAAAAATGTTCCTACCCTTTGATACAGTCTTTCCACTCCTAAGATTCTACCCTAAGAGAGCAATTAGAGATGCACACATTGATTTGTGTACACGAAGTGTCACCTACTGCAGAGTTATTTATAAAGGTAAAAACAGGAATATCCTAACTGTCCAACATTTAGGAAGAGTTAAGGGAGGTATTGTACATCTACATGAAGGAAAAATAATCTGCCATTAAAAACCATGTTTCTCAAGACTACTTAATGATCCTGGAAAAGGCTCACAATATAATGGCAAGTGAAAGAAAAAGCATCCAAACTTGCACATAGTATCAGCCCATTTCAAAAAATATATATGGATGTACATATATATTCATATACAAGCCTACACATATTATAGGGCTGAATGCCAATACATCAATATCTTACCAGCAGGTGTTTGTCTCTGTGTGGCAGAATTAAGGGTCATTCTTATTTTTTATACCTTTAAAAAATTTCAAAGCTTTCTACACTACACATGTATTAGAGCTGAATGAGAAAAAGTTTTCAAAGAAAAAAGACACCATTCTACATGGGCATATCATTTACCCTGACAATCATCTGATGCAACTGTCTGATACATTCCTAAGTTAGGAATATGCAATACTCATAATACTTGTATAATTGTAATACTCATATACTTAACTATTTCAAACATCTGTATTTTGCCCTCAGATAAATCAGCCTAGAGCCCGCCAACCTAACAAAATGCTTCCCCAACAAATGCTTTGCTCTTTGGTGGTGGATTCCTCTGTCTATTGTACTAATTAAAAAAACCTCCATCTGACAGTTTTTTTTTACCACAATATTAGCAATGGGAGCTGTTCTTTGCTGTCAGAGGTGGCCAGGGCTGGAAGAACAAGGGGCAAGTTGAAGGAGACCAGGCAAAGGAAAAGAAAGGTCAAGTCAAAGTCAGCATCAAGGCTGTGCCCAGTGGATTGAAAAAAATTGCTACTCAAGGCTTTGTTGGCTATAGTTTTTTCCCAAGTGCCTCATGAACTTGGTGGGACAAAATTGCATGGAGAGGGGACAAGCCACAGGAAAATCTGGTGGGGGTGTGTGGCAGTAAGTACCATCTGTAAAGCCATCTGATTGCTAATATTTGTACACCAAATTCACAGTCACACAGAACTTTCATAGACACCATTCCATTTAATTCTTAAAACAACTTTATAAACTCCACTTCAGGAAAGAAGAAACTCAGGTTCAGAGGTGAAATAAATCACACAAGGCTTGAACTGAAGTTTTTTGCCTCCAAATTCCTGTGTGTTTTCCCTGAACAGTGGTTCTCAAAGTTTGTTATATAGATCAGCATCAGCATCACCAGAGACCTTGTTAGAAATGAAACTCTGGGGCCCTACTCTGGACCTTCTGGATCAGAAACTCTGGGAGTGGGGCCCAGCAATCTGAATTTTAACAAGCCCTCCAAGTGATTCTGATGCATACCCAAGTTTGAAAGCCATTGCTTTAAAGAATGCTACCATATATTTTTTAAAACAGATTTTTAAATGGCTTCTTTAAAATACTGGCTGCTGATGCTTTGACTTAAATGGGTTTTTGTCTTCCAGGGCAGGCTGGGAGACTCTCTTCAACTGTCAGTGGCTGTATACACAATATAAGGGGCTGCCTGAATAGAATGCGGGCTCCAGGGGTGGGTGGGAACATACTACTTCATGGTGAGGAAGGTCCCAGAACCAAGAGGGCAATCCTCTGCTCACATCTTCCCTGTTTGAAGGGGATATGAGCTGGAGAGCAGCTGCCATATATTTATCTCCTCTTCTGAAGTTTCACTTCATAAAAGCTTTCACGTGGTTCCACAATGTCCTGCATGAGCCCCTGGGAAATTTCCTGATCTGATGTATTTACATTTACAAACCTCTGGTTGACCAAGCTTTTCATTTCTTTGGTTTTCATTTTTTTTTACAGGATTTTCAAACAACAATTTAGAAAAAAAATGCAGCAATTGAAACAAAATTATTTTCCTTCTGGGTAACATGAACTCCCCTACTCATGCCTCCCCAACCCACTCCCTATCCAATTTCCTCACTGCAGGTAACTGTTCTCTCTCTCATTCTCTGTCTCTCTGTCTCTCTCTCTCTCATACATACATACACTCATGCACTCAATCATACACATTCCTTTCCCTTGGGATGGAGAATAAACAGATCATGTATTTTTTTTTAAAAATTGGACTTGACTTAAACCAGATTTTAAATTTTGTCAGGGTAATGTTTGTAAAATTGAAACAAAACTCATACATAAATATAGATTTATTCTGAAAAAGCTAAAGCTAAAAGAATCATGGAATTAAAATTATAAAGTATTCAAAATTCTAGCAATGAACAGAATTTGTTGTTATTCCCTTTTCTTCATAGGTACTCACACTGAATTCATTCATTCATTCATTCATTCATTTATTGGTTAGTTATTGAGAGCCAAGCAAGCACTATTCTGGGGTGCTGGGGACAAAGCAATGAACAAAACAGACAAGATCTCAGTCCTCATGGGGTTCAACTCAAAAAATATGAAATATATGTCAGGTCGTGGTAAATGCTCTGAAGACAGAGAAAGCAGGGTAAAGGTGGACTGACTGACAGGAGTGTGTGGGGGCCAATGCTATTTCAGAAAGTGTGGTCAGTGAAGGCCTCTGTTGGGAGGTGATACTCGAGCAGTGGCCTAAGTCAGGGAAGTAGTCAGGCACATAAGAATGTGCCTGGGCAGAAGGATCAGCAAAGGTGATGGTCCTGAGATAGGATCACTTTGCCATCGTCCAAGAACAGCAGGAAAGTCAACGTGGCTGGAATGGAATGAGCAAGACAAAGAAGGGGAGGAAATGAGGTTGAGGAAGGAGCCTGGGGCCAGGTGAGTGGCTCATTCTAAGGACTCTGGATTTAATTTTAAGAGTGATGGAAAGAAACCCTGTTTCTACTATGTGTCTAGTGGGGGCCAAAGAGTCTAAAAGTCTGCACTATGATCCTTGCCTTCAAGAAGCTTTCAATCCAGGGTGCCTGGGTGGCTCAGTCAGTTAAACGTCTGACTAGATTTTGGCTCAGGTCATGATCTCATGGTTCCGTGAGTTCAAGCCCTGCTTCTGGCTCCAAACTGCCAAATGCTTGGGATTCTCTTTCTCTCTCTCTGCACCTCCCCAACTTGCACTCTTTCACACTCTTTCTCTCTCTCAAAAATAAAGAAATAAACATTAAAAAAAAGAGAAGCTTTCAATCCATCCATTTGAGGAAACAAGCCAGAATTACAGGAGACTTGAGGAGGGGTGGGGATTCTTGATTTCTCACCTATACTTGGTCCTAATCTTAAGGAGCCACCTTTAGTAGAAAAGAATTCCAAAGGAGAAAGAGGCTTGCCTCCTATGCCAATTTGAGAAGATTCTCCCACTTCATAATTTAGGCATTTTAATCTCAAAAACACAATGTTTACTATGTGTTCTAAATATTAAAACATTTTATACTCATAACAACCCTACAAGGCAGGCACTACTATTGTCATCCCCATTTTACAGAGGGGAATATCAGCAGCTCAGAGAGGCTGAGTAACTTGCTCAAGATCACATAACTAAAAAGTTAGTATTGAAACCCAGGGAGTCTGGCTCCAGAGCCCACATTTTTAACCACTATTCTCACCTGCCTTGCCTACAGATAGAGACAAAAGGATGGGGAGGGGAGGATGATGAATTTAAAGTTGAGAATTAAAGGGGAAGTCTCTCAAATGTCCCAGGTGACCAAGAAGAGTGCTGGAGGTGTAAGGAGACCTGGGGAAAAGACCCTGAACTAGCCATGGGGGGAGAGCTAGACGAGCAGGCCGCAGGATACTGCATCCATGTTGGGAGTCTGCAAGGAGTGTGAATACACAGTGTTCAGGTAGGAGGGCTTTGACATTGGAGATATTTCCTGTGGGACACTGAGATACCATGGGACTTTGGGGTATCCTGACCTTCCCAGTATAGAATACATAACGTGTAATAACCTGCAGGCAGAGAAATCTACATAAAGGACGTCATGCTTGAGGTTTGGTCTTGAAGGAAGTGTAGGGATTGACCCAGATGAAAGGCACTTCTGTAGAAGGAATAGCATGTGAAAATTATGGAAACGTGTGGGGAAAATGGTGTTCTGAGGATAGGATGTGAGAGGAGGGGTGGTGAGAGGTAAGGCTTGAGAAGCAGGCTGGGCCAGAACATGGAAGAACTAAGTTGCCATGTTAATGAGTTTGGACTTTCCCCACAGGCACTGGAGGGCCAGTGTAAGATTTTAAGCACGATGGTGGCAGGACCAGATTTACATTTTGGAAAGATGTTATCAGTTGACGTTTCATAGGGAGAAAAGGGGCAGGTGGGCCACTCAGGAAATAAATGTTACAGTCCAAGTTATCTGTAATTCAGGGATAGAGTGGAGAGGTATATCTGAGAATTATCTTATCTGGGAGGTAGAACCAATAAATCTTGGTGCCTGATTGGACAGATGTGAGGAATAAAGAAGAGGAGAGAGTCCAGAATGTCTCCCAGATTTCTCACTTCAGTAAATGATTCAGCCCATCACCAATACCAGAAGAGTGAAGAGAGAAATCAATCCAATTTTGGACAAGTTGATTTTTAGTTATTTCTTTTTTTTAAAGCAATACTCACAGAAGGCAAACCATTCAAACAGTACGAAGGCATATACAATAAAAAATGAGTCTCCCACACTCCTGGGGAAACCACTATTAACAGCTTCTTATTTATCCCTGGGTAGCAGTATGGTACAGTAGTATTAAAAGCATATGCTCTGTAACCAGACTGGATATGAATCCATCATTGCTAGCTGTATGGGTGCTTTGGGCTAGTTATTTAATATCTGTGCCTCAGTAACATCATCTGTAAAATGGGGATTATAATAATAGAGCACAAAAAGCATACTAGAATGCTGTTCAGAAACTTGATGCTTGTGCTAAACAATATATCGTGGAGATAATTTCATATCTGTATGTGCTTTTTCACATATTTTTTAATAACTGCATAGTATTTCAGCATGCAAATTTTGTTCAGTTTATTTTACTTTTACCAATTAATGAATATTGAGGTTGTTTCCATTTCTTTTTTGCTATTACCAATAATGCTGCAGTGAATATCTCTGTACATCTTCACATACACAGATGATTATATCTGTTAGATAATTCCACTGCAATTATGGTTCACAGAATATGCGAATATTTGTGATAAAGTGTCCTGAAATCCAAAGAGGTTATGCTAATTTGCACTTCCACCAAGAATGCTTTTCAATGCATTGAATTGCTTTACAGCAATGCTTTTCAAACTTTCATGTACAAACAAATTGCCTGGGGAGTTCATTAAAATGCAGATTCTGATTTAGTAGATCTGGGTTGATACAGATACTGCTGGTCCAAGGATCACAGTTTAAGTAACAAGGTAGATAGCAAGGTGTGAGAGTGCATTTCTCTGCATGCTTGCCAAAAAAATAGCATATGCTAAACGCTCTGATTTTTGCCACTGAGATAGGTGAAGGTTGTATCTTAAGGTAAGAGTTGTTGCTTAAATAAATATTCATTTCTTTAATTATGAGTTTTGTTGAGCATCTTTCCATTTATTTTTATAAGCCGACTTTCTTTTTCTGTGGACTGCCTGTTTAGGTCCTTTTTTCTCATTTATAATGGTTTTTCTGGTTTTTTCCTTAGTGATTCTCAATCTGAAGAGCTATTTATATATAAAGCCTTTGCCCATACCAGATGCAAAACCTTCTTCTCAGTTTTTTGTCTTCAGATACTGTTTATGTATTTTTGCAGTGCTGTACATTCTTTTATGTAGTCGAATTTAACAATGTTCCCCTTTTTGGCTTCCTCTGTGTCTTGTTTAGAAAGACCTTTAATATTTCAAGATAAAATCATATATTAAAAATCATGTACTAAAATATGTCTTTGGATCAATTTCTGGACCCAATTATGGTCCACTGATCTGTGTACTCATGTGCCAGTTGTAATTAAACTGTTTTAATTACTGTAGTTTTATAATATGGTTCCAAAAGGACTGGTCCCTTTCTCCCTTATTACTCTTCTTTTTCAGACCTTTCCTGACTATTTCCATATGTACTTTGGAATCATGGGCATGTTGGATTAGGGCATGTTGGATTAGGATGTGTCTGGGAGACAGTTTTGTGGAGACATGTAATACGCGGTTGAATCTGGAATATAGGAGCGTGGTCTTCTCTGGATACAGATATCTGACAGTTATCAGCAGTACCTGAAGTCTCTTGAGAAAAGTTCATAGAATGAGAAACAGGGTCTGAGATAGAACTTTAGGTTAGTGGTTCTCAGAGTCCAGTACTCAGACCAATAGCACCAGCACCACCTGAGAACTTCTTGGGCCCTGATTGGATCAGAAACTGTATGGGGAGGAGGGCAGCAATATGATCTTTAAATACTCCAGAGAATTCTAATGCACACTGAAATTTGAGGACCACTGTTTTAGGGTATACCAGTAGTTAGGAGACAGATTAAGGAAAAAGAGCTGAAAATAAGCAGTAGGAAGAAAACTAGAAGAGAGAGATGTTTAATAATCAAAGACAAGAATTTCCGAAAAGAGGTATTCAACCAGGCTAATATTTATTAAGCAACAAATACTTCCAAAGAGCTTTATACACATCATCTCATTTACTCGTATGACTCCATAAGGCTATAGAAATCTTCCAGATGAAGAAATTGTGATTAGGTAAATTGCTAAAGGTTGGCCAGTTGGTAAATGATTTGGCACCAGTGCTATTATATACTAATGGCTACGTTCCTTCCTCTATACTACACTGCTGAAAAACTCAATTGGAAAATTGCCAACTGGAAAAGAAGGAAAGATGCCCTTCATCTTTTTTCAATCTTGAAGACACTAATTCATCTTGGAACAACACAGAGAAGAGGGTTATGGTAGTGGAAGAAGCCAGAATGCATTGAGGAAATGGGAGGGGGGAAAAAGGGAGACAAGTAATATAAGAATACTTTTCAAGAGCCTAAGCAGCTGAGATGTGAAGGGAAAGACACTGGTAGTTGGAGGAGGATGAAGGTTAAGGGCAGGTGATGTTTTTAGGAGGAAGTGCCTACCTAAAGATACTTACATGTAATTGAGACTAGTTTATATTGGGAATAGCATTCTGTGGGTCTAAAACAATCTTTGGTCTTGATCTACCTATGCTGTTCAACTGCCAGTTGAATCGCTACATATCTGATCAATCACCTCAAAATAAATAGAAAACCAAAAAACAACAACAACAACAACAAACATTGACACCAAGCCCAACTCTTCCTAATTTATCATTTTTTAAAAAAATCTTGTTTATTTGTTTGCTTTAAATCTTTAAAGGTCTGACTGGCTCAAATCTCGTAACCAGTTTACTTCTCCTCTCCTTTAGCCTGTGTATTGAATCAGTCACTAAGTCCTGGCTTTGAAATGTCTCCCCCATTAACTCTTCCTGTCTATTCCTACTGTCACTACTCTATATAAGCAATCACACCACGTGGCCTCCTTACATACAATCCAACCCACACCAATCTTCCACAAACACCAATTTCATTCCTATTCACCTACTCACAATCCTGCAATAGTTGCCTCTGCATACTAGGTAAAGTTTGCTTTTCTGGGCTTTCTATAGATTGCCCAAATTTTCCTCTTACTGATTCCCTACATAAATCTTACGCTGGATGGGCTTCCTTAATAGTCCCCAAATCTACATTTCTATCTTCTCTTTATGCCTTCCCACATACCATTTAGGAATTTGGCCAAGCTCCCCCTCTTTTTGTTTTTTGTTTAGTTTTAGTGTTAGTTTTAGTTTTTTTTTTGTTTTCTGTTTTTTTGTTTGTTTTTGCAAGCTCCTTGTGGTGTTCTTCCAGCATTCACAATCACTTGTTGCTGGTTATCACTCATTTTGACAATCATCTATTTCCTTACTCAACCATTTTACCTATACATGTCTCATCTCCCTCCCCTAGAGTTCAGGGCTAGAGCATACTTCTTTTTTTTCTTCTTAATTTTTAATGGTTATTTATTTTTAAGAGAGAGAGAGAGACAGAATGTGAGCGGGGAAGTGGCAGAGAGAGAGAGAGAGGGAGACAGAATCTGAAGCAGGCTCCAGGCTCTGAGCTGTCAGCACAGAGCCGGACACAGGGCTGGAACTCATGAGCTGTGAGATCATGTCCTGAGCCCAAGTTGGATGCTTAACTGACTGAGCCACCCAGGCACCCCTAGAGCATACTTTTGCTATGATTGCCACCACATTGTTTAACATATTGCTAAGTACGTGCTAAATACTCACACTCAAAAATATTTATTAAATCAGTGAAATTGTATCATGGGAATTTGCTATTTAAAGAGATATTTGGTGAGTTACTGTGTAGAAAATGTCTATTTCTTTTTAACTTTCAAATGCCATATTAAAAACAATATACATTCACTGGTAATGTACCTGGTATCAGGTATTGTTCTAGGCATTTTCTCATGAAGTACCTGTTTAATCTTTACCAGATACCCATCAGGTGGGAATTACATCCCTGAATTACCCATAATGACAAGACTACATGATGGTTAGAGGCTTGCCTAGTATTTCCACTATTTTCACTGAGTACTCAGAGTTTATACTTAAAACCCCCAAGTCCATTGCTCTATTCTTCATAACACAGATTCCTTTCTTTCTATTTTTATTTTTTAAACACGGTACCATGGTTCTTAGTTGAATTATAAACAATATTTTTCTAGAGTCTTGGTGTAAGAAAAATTCTAATTAACAAAATAGGTAAATAATGAATATATTTACATCTCAAGTTTAGTGTCTAATTACAGTTCCTATGAATAATGAGAGAAAGTACTTTTGTGTCCCCAAAGTAAACCTGTGCCACAATGCAAAGGGAGATGAGATGCAGCAGGGTGCTGTATTAACATTCATAATTATGCATCTTATGTTCCAAAAATGAATTGTTGTTTGACAGCAAGGGAAAATGACAATAATAAAAATTATGGCAAAAGCACATAAGGTTAATCAACATATAATCGACTCACGAATTTGCACATTTTAGATGTTTTTTTTATTGGTGTTTATGATTTATTATTTAGAAACACCATAAACTAATCTACCAGAATATATTTCCCTATTAAAGATGCCTGAAATGAAAACATGCACACATAAAGTGAGTTAACTTTTTATGACACATAGTAGATATATCACTTAAGGGAGATTTTGTTCCACAAATGCAATAACCTACACATAATGAGGTGTCAACTTCTTCAGTGATACTTAGTCTAAAACACACTCACATACACACACAAACACACACTTTGGGGCAATTTAAACCTATTGGGGAAAAAGACTAGATTAAAAACTCTTTTTTCTTTTCAGTATCTCCTAATGCGTGCTTTATTAAACAGAGCACACCCCAAAGAAACAGGAGGAATGCAGAATACAAATGACAACATTTTCCCATGGACTGAGACTGACCCAGCTTCAGGTCAGAAAAGAAGATGCCTTCACCTGTCAGATGGCTACTGAATATCTTAAGAAGCCAACAGCCATCAGTTTAGTTGCACAGACCCACACCTAGAACTTTAACTCTCACCCTATCCAAGAGCTAACTCTTGGATAACTCAGTTTATTCTCCTTTTGAAACTAGCAAGCATTCCAGATCAAGGCAAAGCTAAAGCCTGGGTGACCGAGAAACACTCAATTATCCTCTCAGGCCAGTTTACACTTGATTTTTCTCTAGGCTTTACTGGGATGCAAGGTTACAGCTGAGGATAATACTCACAGGGTGAGGCAAGGGAGAAAGCATGCACAGCCTAAGGATTTGTAAAGTCATACAAAGATTTCTTGAAGATCTCAACTAAAATATTCAATTTAAGGCCTCTGAAGGTATTACTGAGACAGAAACAAAGTAGGTAGGTAGGCAGAAACCAACTGAGGTGTTTAGAGAGCAAACTATATCCAGAGTCAGACAGACCTGGTTATAAGATAGTATATGTGCTAGTCACCTCATTTATTTGTCCCTCAATCTCTTCATCTGTACGATGGGGGCACGCTCATCCCAATACCTCATAAGAGAGCTGTGATGATTAAATGACACTATGTACTTCAGAGCTGCTAGCACTGTATCTGATCCATAGTGAGTGCTGGGATAGAAGGACAGAAACTAACATTTAAAGCATGTTTATTAAATCTGAAAGGAATCATATTTCTGCTTCAACCTCTTCAAACTTAGGTGAGAAGGCTCCTTGGTGGGACCTTATCACCTGACTCCAAATTCCTAAAGAGAACGCCATTCTTCCCTTACTAGTATTAACATTTTAAACCAACTACTCAGGAAAGGAGTAATACAACACCATCCTATGGAACTATGGAACTATGATAGTCCCAATGACTGGAATTCATAAAAACTCAGCAATGTTGATACAGGGAAAATTGATGGGTTCTGGAGTCACAGAGACTGGATTTGAGTCCCAGCTCTGATGCTTATTAGTTATTTGGCATTAGACAACTGACACATCCATTCTGAGCCTTGGTTTCCTCAGATGATACAGACTTTGTAGAACTGTGGTGGGAATGTAAGTTGCTATCACTATTATATTCTTATGGTCACACAGGGTCTCAGGCCAAGCAAACTAATCAGATCCTGTGATATAATACACAAGCAACACAAAGCTACTTTCCCTGTCCAGCTGTGACAAACCAATGGCAATTGCAAGTGACTACCCTGATAAGCAACTTGGAGAGAAGAAAAAATTATTTTTACTGTGGCATGAAAAGGGGCCTCTAGAAATTCTTCTTTGGGGGGATTAATCATAATAGTGATCCTGAATCACATATAAGAGATCAGTAATACTCCTTATCACTTCATGAGTGTCCTCTCCCACTCAACCTTAAACTTTCTTTTATCAAGCACCAAGCTTCTTCCAAGAAGTACAGAGTAGCAAGTAGCAAAGAATCGCACACACACACACACACACACACACACACACACACACACGTATGCAGAGGGAGAGAGAGAGAGAGAGAGGAAGGGAGAGAGGGAGAGAGGGAGGGATAGGGAGAGAAGGAAGGATGCCACAAGAAAAAAATCCTAATCTCATACAAAATTCATGCACCAAAACTAGTTTTTAATTTTTATTCAAAATTTATTCCATTCTGTTGGAAGGGCCATGGGTACTTTAAGAAATGTATTCCTGAAGTGCAAAGAGGGTCAACTTCAGGTAAGTAACTTTCACTGTATGTAAATTTACGTCAAACAAATTTTATGACTGAGAAAAAGAGAAGGGCAGGTGATGTTCTACTCCTTCCCTTAGAGAGAAAACCTACACTGTATAACTTCTCAAAGACTATTCAAAGGCATACATTAGCTGTATACTTAACAGAATTGAAGGATATACTGCACCTTCATCACAGGGGAAAATAAGAATATATCTTTGTATTAGGAACCAGAGACATAATCATTTTTAGCTGAACAAGCATGCTAGAATGGCCAACCAATGCTTTCCCTTTGATTAGCTGGAAAGCAATCAATGCACTCTTGCTAGATTGGAGATTTCACTCAAAATAGAAACTGGCCTGAAGTCCAGAAAGCTGGCAGTTCAGAGACAAATCCCCAGAAGGGATCTTGACACTTGAACTAAGATCCAGGTTTGGCATACTCATCAGGACCTAAGTTTAAGACTAGAGCTTGAAGAAGCTGTTAAGTAATAAGAGCTGGTAAAGCATACTGACCATCTTTAGGATTCATATGTTTCTTTCATCAGCTAAAAGAAACACCTTTGGTACTTGAGGTTTGTTTAGGTTAGCTGTTTTTAATAATGACATTAGATTTTTAAGAAGACTATTTTGGGGAGGTGTAGTTTTAGGTTTACAGCAAAATTAAGAGAAAGGTACAGAGATTTCCCATATATCCCCGGTCTCCACACATGCATAACCTCCCCCCCCCCCCCGTTATCTACATCCCCCTAGAGCGTGGTACATTTTTTACAATTGATGAACCTACATGGATACATCATAATTAACCAAAGTCCATAGTTTACACTATGGTTCACTCTTAGTGTTGTATGTTATATCAGTTTGAACAAATGTGTAATGCCATGTATCCACCATCAGAGTATCATACAGAATAGTATGATATTCTACCCTAGAAATCCTCTGTGCTCTGCCTTTTCATCCCTCCCTCCCTTCTCATTAACCCCTGGCAATCATTGATATTTTTACTATCTCCATTTTCTTTTGCCTTTTCCAGAATGTGATATAGATGGAATTATACAATAACGAGACTTTTCAGATCAGCTTCTTTCATTTAGTAATATGTATTTAAGTTTCATGGCTTGACTGCTTATTTCTATTTAATACTGAATAATATTCCATTGCCTGGATATACTATGGTTTATTTATCCATTTACCTACTGAAGGACATCTTGGTTGCTTCCAAGTTTTGGAAAATATAAATAAAGCTGCTATAAACACCTATGTAGATGTTTTTGTATGGACATACGTTTTCAACCCCTTTGGGTAAATACCAAGGGGTGCAATTGCTGTATCATTTAGTAAGAGTATATTTAGTTCTGTAAGAAACCGCCAAACTGTCTTGCAAAGTGGCTGTACCACGTTGTGTTCTCACTAGCAACGAATGACTTCCTGTTGCTCCACATCCTTGCCAACATTTGGTATTGTCAGTGTTCCAGATTTTGGCTGTTCTAGTAAGTGTGTAATTATATCTCACTGTTGTTTTTAATTTGCATTTCCCTGATGACATATGACATGGAGTTGTCTGTTCAGGTCTTTGGCCCATTTCTTATTCAGTTTTTTTTTTTAATTTTTTTTTATTGTTACGTTTCTTTATTTTTGAGAGGCAGAGAGAGACAGAGCATGAGTGGGGGAGGGGCAGAGAGAGAGGGAGACACAGAATCCGAAGATGGCTCCAGGCTCTGAGCTTTCAGCACAGAGTCTGACGTGGGGCTCGAACTCACAGATCATGAGATCATGACCTGAGCCAAAGTTGGACGCTTAACCGACTGAGCCACCCAGGTGCCCCTATTTTTTTTTTATTGTTGTGTTTTAAGAATTCTTTGTATATTTGGAATAACAGTCCTTTATCAGATGTATTTTTTGAAAATATATTCTTCTAGTCTGTGGCTTATCTTCTCATTGTCTTGACAATGTCTTTCACAGGGCAGAAATTTTTTATTTTAATGAAGTCCACCTTATTAATTATTTCTCTCATGGATCATGCCTTTGGTGCTGTATCTAAAAAGTCACTATACCCAAGGTCATCTAAGTTTTCCTATGTTATATATTAGGAGTTTTATACTTTTACATTTAGTTCTATGATCCATTTTGAGTCAATTTTTGTGAATGGTGTAGGGTCTATGTCTATATTTTTTTAGTTTTATTTTTGTAAGATATTTGATTTTTAATAAAGACATTTATTCAAGTTAGATATTTATTTAATTTTGAATTATTAAAGATATGTGGAATTAAGGTTTATAAATATCAAGATGAGGGATTATAATTGAGACTTCTGCTTCTATGAAAATGAAGTAAACCTTTCCCTATTCCTCCCACTAAGTACAACTAAAAGCTTTGGATATTGCATGTAAAACAAACATAAGAAGACTCTCATCTGGTTTCCTCTAATACCATTCATTTGGAGAAAATATTTGCAAAACACATGTATGACAAAAGACTAGTATCTAGAATATATAAAGGATATTTAAAATTCAAAAGTAAAAAAATAATCCAATTAGAAGAGTCTTGATGTAATGAAGAAGACTTCTACATTAAGAAAGCAGACTGGCTAGAAACTCAGTAGTAAGTTCCTTTTTTTTTTTTTTTTTTTGCCTTATGTAGCCAAGTTTGAAACTGAGGAGCAACAACCTGGAAATGCTAATGGGCACAGATAAAATAAGTCCCAACAGAAGTTTCCTCTCCCTATCCAGAGAACCAGGAAAGGGTTCCTAATAAGCCTAATAAGAAAGAGAAAAATTTAGACAATAATTGCTCTACTCCAGCCAAACACCACAGAAAAACCGTGGCCTCATCTCCACTCATGCCAACAAAGGCTGAGTGGGGAGCTTAGACCTTTGCCCTGTCCTGGTCTTTTCTAACATCACCATGGCCAAGATGGTGGCAGAAGAGGCTAGATATGAAGACAAGACTTTAATCCATGCTGGGTGGTAAGAAAACCTCCCCTACTCACATTGTCAATGGAGACCATGTGAGGAGCATGGGCATGTACCCCCACCTTGTGGTAATAAGGAACCACTCCCTCTCCATACTGAGGTGGTGTCAGACGAGACTTAATGGACAGTCAGAACTTCTACCACTGCCTAGCAGTAAGGAGGCCACATCCCTCTGTGTCAAGGGAAGCCTCAGTGGATATAGCAAGGAAGCATTCTACCCCTCCCAGTAAGGGAGGTATCAGTGGAGACTGATTAGCAGGAAAAGGGAGCCTCCTTCCTTGTTATTAATAAATGCCAAATAGGGACCCTGCACTTCTACCTCCATGTGGCAGTAATGAGGCAGCAAACCCCTTTTCCCTGCCAGAGTGGTGTTAGAGGAAACCAGAAAATAGAAATTTTAAGTATGATTCAAAGTTTCATAATATAATACTCAAGATTTCTATATTTCAATTGAAAATCACTTGTCATACTAATAACAAGGAGGATCTCAAACTACAAGAAAAAAGAACATCAGAGGAGACCATTATCAAGATGATAGAAATGTTAGAATCATATGACAAAGGAGTAATCATAAAAAAAAATTTCAATGACCAATTACAGATATACATGAAACAAATAAAGAAGTATAAATTTTAAGCCAAGAAGTAGCAAGCCTTGGCAAATAAACAGAAGATATAAATAAGAATCAAATGGATTTTTAGAATTTAAAAATATAATATGAAAAAAACCTAAGTAAACAGTCTACAGAAAGATGGACGGGACATAAGCATCAGTGGATCTAAAGATAGAACAACAAAAATTACCCAATAAGAAAAACAGAAAGAAATTAGACTGAAAAAATAAAGAGAGATCCAGGGACCTGTGGGGCTATAATGAAAGATCTAACATTCATAGCACTGGTGTCCCAGAAGGAGAGAAGAAAGTAGGACAAAAAGAAAATATTTGAACAATGCATGAAAACTCCCTCAAATTTGGCAAAAGATATAAATCTGCAAATTCAGCAAGCTAAACAAACTCCAATAGGATAAACTCAAAGAAATTCAATACCAAGACACATTTTAGCCAAATGTCTGAAAGCTATAGATGAAGTCTTGAAAGGAGAGACAGAAAGAGTGAGAGAGATGATACCTTTCCTGTATAGGAAAGGTAATTTGAAAGGCATGATTTCTCATCATGAATCAATGCAAGCAGAAGGAAGTGGCACAAAATTTTCAACTGCTGGAAGAAGAGAACTGTAAACCCAGAATCCTATATCCAGGGAAAATATCCTTCAGGAATGAGGGGAAATAAAGACATTCTCAAATAAAGGAAACTAAGGTAATTCATCACTGGCAGATGTACTCTTTTTAGAATAAGCTTCCTTTAGAGTGGCTAAAGGAAGTTCTCTAAAGAGGAAATTACAAAATAAGAAATCTTGGAATACCTGAAAGGAAGAACCAACTTGGAAAAGTGTGGGTGTGCGTGCACACAGACACACTAGACTTCTTTCTCTTCAGTTTTCTAAATTATGTGTGATGGTGGAAACAAACATTATAACAATGTCTTATATGGTTCTAAATGTATATATTTGAGTAAATATTGAAGACAGTTTTATTATAAGTGAAGGAGAATAAATGGATATAAAGAAAGATAAATTTTCTATACTTAACAAAAACTAATAAAATGACAATACCAATAAACTTAAATAGGTTATGTATAAATAACATAATACCTAAAAGCAATCACTAGGAATCTATATGAAGAGATATATCTAAAAACTATAGATAAATAAAAATTTAATTCTAATCCGTTTAAGTAACCTAGAGTAAGGTATGAAAAAAGAAAACAGAGAAACGAAAGACAAAAAGTACAAAGAGAAAACAAAATGAAACGTTAGATAAAATCCTAACATATCTGTAATTACGCCAAATGTGAATGGTCTAAATACATCAATTAAAAGATGGAGACTGGCAGAATGCATAAAAATACATGACCCATCTATATACTGTACAAATAAATTCACTTGAAATAAAATAATATAGGCAGGTTGAAAATAAAAGGATGGGAAAATATATCATGTAAATACTAATCAAAACAAGGAAGGAATGGCTATAGTAATAGCAGATAATGCAGGTTCCAAGTGAAGAAAATTACTGGAGAAAGAAAGCAACACTGCAAAATGATAAAAGAGTCAATTCACCAGGACAACATAACAATCCTAAATGTGTATATATCAAACAACAGAACTTAAAAATACATGAACAAAAACTCATAAAACTGGAAGGAGAAATACATAACTCCATAGTTATACTTGAAGACTTTAACACTCCTTTCTCAACAGTTAATAGAACAATTAGACACAAAACAAGGATATAGAAGAAGTCAACATTACCATTAACTACAGTAGGATGCATATTATTGTCAAGCGCTCATGGAACATATGCCAAGATAGACTATATCCTGGGCTATAAAACAAACTTGAACAGATTTAAAATAATTGAAATCATATACAGTATATTCTCTGAACGCAATGAAATCAAACTAGAAATGAATAATAGAAAATAAATAGAAACTAAACAACATAGTTCTAAGTAATCTATGAATAAAAGAGGCACTCTCCAAAGAAATCACAAACTACATTAACTAAATGAAAACAAAAACACAACATATCAAAATTTGGGAGACACAGTTGAAACAGTGTTGAGGAGAATTTATAGCACTAAGTGTTTGTATTTGAAAAGAAGAAAAGGCTCAAATCAACAATCTAAGTTACGATGGCAAAAAGGAAGAAAAAGAAGGGTGAGAGAAACTCAAAGCAAGCAGAAGGCAGGATACAGTAAAGGCAAGACCAAAATCAATAAAATTGAAATTAAAAAAATTATAGAAAACCAATGAGAAAAAAGCTGATTCTTTGAAAAAGCTGATGAAATTGAAAAACCTCTAGCAAGATGGATAAAGAAAAAAGAGAAAATGACACAGGGGCTAGCACTTATAGACTTTGTGGACATCATAAAGACAATGAGCGAATACTATGAATAATTCTATATGCATAAATTTGATGATTTAGGTGAAATGGACCAATTTCTTGAAAACTACAATCTACCACAGCTTACCCAATATGAAATAAATCATTTGAATACTCCTATAGTTATTAGGGAAATTTAATACATAAATTGAAAATTATCAGAAAAGAAATTCCAAGGTGATATGGTTTCACTGGAGAATTCTATCAAATGACTAAAGAAGAATTAGCACCAATTCTACACATTATATTACAGAAAATCAAAAAGGATGGAACACTTCTCAATTCATTTTGTGAAGCTAGTGTTATCCTGATATAGAAACCAAAGATAGTATGAAATATAAAACTATAGACTTCATGAATAATGACATATTTAACTTAAAAATCCTTAACAAAATATCAGAAAATAGAATTTGGCAATATATAAAAAGAGTTATATTGGCCAAGTGGGGTTTATTCCTGTGATATAAAGCTGATACAACTTTCAAAAATCAAGTCAACATAACACTATATCAACAGGCTAAAGAAGAAAACTCATATAATAATACTGATGCAGAAAAGCATTTGACCAAATCCGACATTCTGTCATGATAACAACTCTCAGCATATATGGAATAAAGGGAAACTCCATCAGCTTGATAAAGAGCATCTAAAAAAAAAATCCTATTGTTAACATCATACTTAATAATTAAAGACTGAATGCTTTCCCCCTAACATCAGAAACAAGTAAATGATATCTACTCTTGCGCTCTTATTCAACACAGCACTGGAATTTATAACCAGCATTATAAGGTAAGTAAAAGCAATAAAAACCATTCAGATTGCAAAGGAAGAAATAAAACTGTCCCTATTTGCAGATGACATATGTAGAAAATGCCAAGGAATATAAAAACAAATACAAACAAGCCAAAGAAACTCCAATAACTCATAAATTCAGCAAATTTGAAGCACACAAGATCAACGCACAAAAAGCAATCACATTTCTATACACTAACAATGAGGATATGGAAAATAATTTTTAAAAATAGCATTTACAATTGCTGTAAAGTAAAAGAAATACTTAGATGTAAATCTAACAGAACATGTATAGGACATGCATGTTGAAAACTGCAACAGTGCTGATAAAACAAAGATCTAAATAGAGAGACACACTGTGTTCATGGATTGGAAGACTCAACATAGTAAAGATGTCAACTCTCTCCAAATTCAAATACAGATTTAGCACAATTCCCATCAAAATATCATCAAGATATTTTGTATGTATAGACACAATTATTCTAGAGAGTCAGAGGAAATAGGGACAAACCAGAAAACCCAGAAATAGACCCAGACAGATATGCCCAACTTATTTCTGACAAAGTTGCAAAAACAATTTGATGGAGGAAAGAGCCTTTTCAACAAATGGTGCTGTAACAATTGGACATCTACTGGCCTAAAATTGAACCTCAATATAAGTCTCATACACATAATAAACCCTCAGAATGGATCATACATTTAATGTAAACATAAAACTATATATGTTTTAGAATCAAAAAATAGGAGAAAATCTGTAGAACCTAAGATTATGCAAAGAGTTCTTAAACTTGACACCAAAAGCATGACCCATTAAAGGAAACATTGATAAATTGGATTTAGGTTACATCATTTATTCTTTATTAACTGTTATCACAGAGTATTACATGCTAGGTGCTGCAACTTTAAAGCTGATTAAGATGCAGTCCCAGCCTTCAGGAAGTTGATAGTTTAGCAGGGAAAACAGATACTTAACCTGGTAGTCATGATGACATGTGGTAAGTCCACAGACGGGAGAACCATGAGCAATTCTATGGAAATGAGTAATGGCTTGTAATATACAGTAGGGCCCTTTATCGCTGAGTAGGGGCTTACCAGGTAAAGGAGTGGGAGACTATTCCAAGCAGAGGAAACAGCATCTGTAAGGCCAAGAGTCGTGAAAGGATACTGTGTGCTCAGGGAATGGTTAAGATGTTCAAGAGGTTAAAAGCATGAGATGTGAAAGAGGATATATTTGAGGTAGAATCAAAAGGATTTTCTAACTGGTTTGATAAAAGTGAGATGGGTAGCTAAGATAAAGGAGGGGTCAAGATGCTTCTCTAAGTCCTACTTTAGGGAAGTAGGACTATTCGATGAGATTGGGAACAGGAAAGAAAGGGGGGCTTTTATTTTTGGGGTGGGGGGTAATATCAGGACATAATGAGGTTTAGAAGCTGTGTTTCTGGACAAAAACGTCCTTTGGACAACTGGAAGTATGCGGTTGGTATTCAGAAAATAGTTCCAGGCTCGAGATGTAAATGTGAGTGGCATCAGTCTTAAGGTTGTTGAAACCATGGCAGTAAATTATGTTACATATTGAAAAGACAGACTGAGAAGCTGTGTGTGTGTGTGTGTGTGTGTGTGTGTGTGACAAAAAAATGATGGAAAAAAGTCGAATGTTCTTTTTTGACTACTTGCCAGTCTTCACAAAAGTAGTTTAGATTCCCCTCAATGCATTAACATTTAGAGAACTCTGGATTGAATAAAATAAAGAGATGAAAAGGCTGTAGTTCACCCATTTCTCAGCGATCACTGCCAACTCCTTTCTCCTCTTCAGTCTCAGTGTGGCATCTCTGGGGAGGTAAGGATCTGCTGAGGTCAGTAAAGAAAATTCCATAGCTTTCTTTGGTAAATTATAATTGACTACAGAAAGTAATTTGGGAGTCCTCTAGAAGACCTATCTAAAATACCCCCTGCTACAAATGATGCCATTTCCTCGTATACTCTCCTTAATGGGGGAAAAACAACAGACATCATGTTGTGTACATCACATAATGTGTTTTCTGGAATGGACAGCATGGGAAAGTAGGTTTTTCAGAAAAATTAAAAATAAAGTGGCTGATGGAAAGTCTTAGAGTTGACAGCAAAAAAGGAGTGGATAGAGGAGACATAGGATTGTAGAAAAGCAGATTTTTTTTCCTGCCTAAAAGCACTTATTAAATCATGTCTTCCTGTCTTACAAAACAAGTATATAAAAAATCCAACACATAGCTTATTTACTTTGCAAGGCAAAAATCCTCCGTGAACATTCAATTTGTTGTGAAATAAATTAAGTTGAAGTGTTTGAAGTGTTTTTTTTTTAAACTATCCATGGCGAATAGCTATTTCTAAGGGGCTGAAAACTTTATCTTCTCTGGATTGAATAATCTTGATTATTTTACAAAGCCTTGACTTAGATGATTTTTCTTTCATTAATCATTTTATAGCACTTCCTGGATTGTTCATCAAACTCTCTGCACCCATCTTTAGCTGTTATGATAGGATCACTTTAACTCTATGATCAAAAACTGTGTTTAAATATTGTTTAAAAAATCCCTTGAAGAAAATATTTCAGAGGAAAAAAGTGTCAGACAGTGTTACTAAGGAAGATAAACTACCTTGGGGTATTAATTAAGTCCAGTTATTGTATTCAAATTAAACTGGTGTCTCCTAACTCCAGTTTAAAAAAACAGCAAAGTAGAAGGAAGGAAAGAAATACAAAAGAGAAAAATAGAAAATATTTCCTGCTTAAGGAAAGAGAGAAAATAGATTTTTATTTATTTAATGAAGTTACTGTTTTCCTTACAAATTCTGTCTGGTATGGAAGGAGAAAAAAAAATGATAGAAGGCAATCTAGAAGCAAGGAGGTTGAAAAAGTAATATCGGAGTTTCTCACTGGTTAGCTCCAATTGCTAAGGCTAGGGAAATAGCTTATCTATGGCCAACATAGTGTGAATTACAGCTAATCGCTGAGAAAGGCAGATTGGGTATTTTGGATACTGAGTGAATACCAAGGATGAGAACATGTTGCCAAAGAGCTTTTTTTATTTTGTTTGCATTAAGATTTGGGGTTGAGTTGATAAAAACCAAGTAAAGGAGTATCATACCTGGCAGTGGCTTAGCTATTTATTCTTTTTAAAAATTGCTCTAAAATTGCTTGTGGTGTTAACCTCAGCTGTTCTTTTTATTTTAAGATTGTTTTAAAGTTTATTTATTTTGAGAGAGAGAGAGAGAGAGAGAGAGAGCACAAGTGAGCAGGGGAGGGGCAGAGAGAGGGGTGGGGGAAAGAGAATCCCAAGCAGGCTCTGCAGTGTCAGTGCAGAGCCCTACGTGGCACTCAAACTCATGAACTCTGAGATCATGACCTGAGCCGAAATCAAGAGTTAGACATTTAACCGACTGAGCCACCCAGGCACCTCAACCTCAGCTGTTCTAACATTAATATTTATTATTATCTCAAGAGAAAGGGCATAATTTTCTCTTTTCCCAATGTGGTCAAACATAAACAGAAAGTTTGACTTGTCTGTAGATATTAAATCTGGAAAAATAAAGAGGAAAGACAGCTGTTACCTCTTAAGATGCTAAATCTCAAGTATCTTATCTATATGCTCTCATTTCAACCCTAGAACCCACTGAAAAGATGAGAGAGCTACCTCAGAGATACTAAGGAACAGGTTTAACCTGTCAGCCTACTACTTGGATTACATTGGTGTTCTAAGTTTTCTTCCCAAGGTGTCATTCATTCATTCATCAGCTGTATATTCATCAAATAATATATTCCAGGCTCTGGAGTCATGTCATGAAATTAATGGTGAACAGCAACAGGTTCTATCTTTAGGGAGCTTTACCTGTTTTTGACCAACTCGCCAAATTAATTTGAGTCTTCTCTAGTCTGTTGGCCTCCCAGTCCACATTCTGTCACCTGCCTAATCAATGGGAATTCTCAAATTTATATCCTTGTGGTCAGTGCAAATATGATTCACTCAACAGGAGGAAAACAAAATGTTCAACCAGACTTTTCTCTTACACAATCAACCAAATTAATGTAGGAAAAAACTATTAGGTCATATCCAGTCCATCCCTTTGGGAACTGAGTAAAACCGCTCCTTGTATTATGCCACATTATTTCTCAACTACATTGTCTTGCCTAATTGTAAATAATTATAAATGACTCAGTGGCAGGGTTTCCACTATTTCCTCTCAAAGGTTAGCCCACAATCCAGAAATTTTCAGTGTCAGGATGGTTTATCTGATAGCCTAAATAGCCCTTGTCTTGATTTATGCTCTCATCTGCTCTGATCCCAGTCTATACAATTCCTCATTTGTTGTTATATTTATACCCTTGAAATATAGCTAAATGGCTATCATACCCTATTCCCTCCCGTCTCTAAGAATCCATTGGGTGGCTCATGATAACTTTGGCAGAGGAAACTCTGCATCTCTACCACAACTTCTAGCCACCTCAGTATTTCCTACCCTATGCAGAGAAAATCAATACATACTCTGTAGAAACCGTACTTTGAATTTTGAATTTTCATCCTTTCCTGGGTGAGCAATTTACAGTATGATATTTTTCATAATGCTGGGCAGGGGCGGTGAGAAGCAATTCCCAATCAGCCATGTGATCATGAGGATATACAACTGATACACTTACAACCATTCTGTTTTTTCACTTTCAGTATTCAATAAATTATAAGCTACTCAATACTTTATTGTAAAATAGGTCTGATGTTAGATGATTTTGCCAACCTGTAGCCTAATGCAACTGCTCTGAGCATGTTTAAGGTAGGCTGGGATAAGTTATGATGTTTGGTATGTTAGGTGCATTAAATGCATTTTCGACTTACGATGGGTTTATCAGAACATAGCCCATCATAAGTCAAGAAAGGTCTGTAATTTCTAACAGTCCTAGGGTCAGATCTTCCAGGTTTCTGCCCATAAGCTGCACAGTGCTGTGAGTGTCCAGAGACCACAGATTACGTTGAACTACCTCCTCTGTCATCTCCATTCTTCTATTCCTCTAGGGTATAGAAGCACCTCTTTAACCATTTTTTTTCCAACTACATTTTTTGAGCACAGAACAGATCCAATTTCTCTAAAAACCATCTTAGAAGATTTTGTTGACTCTAAGTACAGAGTTCATTTATTTACTCACATATTCAACTTTTATTGGAAACCAGCACACACCGTGTACAAGTCACTAGGTATACCATGTGAATCTGACATATTCTTCTTCTTCAAGGAATCTGCAGTCTAATAAAGGAGATACATAAATCCTTCTCTTCATCTTCAACTTATACCCCACCCCTTTTTCTAAAAAATACTATTTTCATATATAATTCCTTACCTCCCATTTACCCTTCATTGAAATTGTGCCTCTGCCCCTAATGTTTTTTTTTTAATGTTTATTTATTTTGGGGAGAGAAGAAAGACAGAGCGTGAGCAGGGGAGGGGCAGAGAAAGGGGCAGACACAGAATCTAAAGAAGGCTCCAGGTTCAGAGCTGTCAGCAAAGAGACCAATACGGGGCTCAAACACACAAACTGTGAGATCCTGACCTGAGCTGAAGTCAGATGTTTAACTGACTGAGCCACCCAGGTGCCCCACCCCTACCTAGTATTTTAATGAAGCCTCTTCTGCCAAGGTGAAATAACAATCTAATTAGCAAACCCAATAGCCTCTCTTCAATATTCATCCAACCTGAACGCAAGAGAATTTAATAGTATTGATCAATGGCCTGTTCCTTCTTGAAGTCTTCCCCCTGCCCTTGGTTTCCATGACACCACTCTCCCATATGTCTCTTCCTATATCTCTTATTGCTCTTTATTTCTCTTAATTTATACTCCCTTTCTCCTGTCACACTCAGCTGATGACTTCCCTTCCATTTGGTTAAAAAAGAGAAGCACTGAGAACATCCCCATCATATATATATATATATATATATATATATATATATATATAATCCTTTTTTAAAAAAAAGTCAAAGTTCACTCCCCTACTTCTGCTCTGACCTCCCGAAGGACCTTACTGCTAAAATTATCCCTTTTTAAAAAAAGTTTATGTATTTTGAGACAGAAAGAGAGAGATAGAGAGAGAACAAGAAGGGGAGGGGCAGTGAGAGAGAAAGAAAGAGAGAATCCCAAGCAGGCTCCCCACTGACAGTTGGCTTGAACACATGAACCATGAGATCATGACCTGGGCCAAAACCAAGAGTTGGACGCTCAACTGATTGAGCTACCCAGGTGCCCCATCCCTTTTTTTCTATACCATCAACTTCTCCCTCACAATTAGATTATCCCATTAGCAGTCACATAATTAATATACATTATTTAAAAGAAAATATCACTTTCTTGATCCCAATTGCCTTCCAGCTAATACTCTACTTTACCCCGTAACAACTAAACACATAAAACGAGTTACTGTCTTCATGTCTTCACTTCTCATTCTTTAATGAAACAATTCATTCAGGATTTTGTCTCCAGCATTTTATTGTCAAGGTTAACAATGACCTCCATGTTGCCAAAATCAATAGTCAATTCTCAGAATTAATGTCTCATCAACATTTGACACAGTTGACTACTCCTGTTTCTTTAATCAGTTTCTTCACTTGGACTGTGGGATATCACTCTCTTAGTTTTCCTCCTACCACACTGGCCACTTCTCAGTTTATTTCTCTGGCTGCTCCTCATCTACTCTATCTCTAAATCCTGAGCTCAGTCCAAGAACCTCTCCTCTTAGCTGTCTCCACTTAACTCATTAGCCATCTCATCTAGTCTCAAAGCTTTACTTCACAAAGGGTGACTCCAAAATTTATATATTTAATATTGAATTATTTCCTGAACTTTAGACTCAGTTATAATTTCTTACTAAACATTAGCATGTAGCTCCCCAATGAACATCTCAAACTTTACATATACAAAAGACACCTATTTATTTCTTACTTCTTCATACCACCCATTAAACTTGTTCCTCTTCCAGTCTTTCTCTCAGTAACTGGCATCATCCAGTTACAGTTATTCAGGCCCAAACCAAGGAAGTTTTTACTCCTTGCCTACCCACTCCATACTATAACTCTACCCAAGTCACACTGAATCCATTAACAAGTCTTCCAAAACAAATCCCACATACAACTACTTTTCTCTATCTCTATTACTAAAACCCAAGCCCTAACTCATAACCAGATCTTGCTTGAATTATTGCAATTAGCCTTCTAACAAATTTCCTCTGTTTTCCTATATCCCTCCTATAGTCTATTCCTCATACAGCAACCAGGGCATTCATCTCCAAGTCCAAAACAAATCATACCACTGCCCTGCTTAGAGCACCTTCCCTCCACAATTAGAATGAATTTGAACTTTTTACAAGAGCTTATAAGGCCCTAGGGGATTGTGTCCCTGACTACCTCTTCAACTTAATCTGCTTTTATGCTTCTTTTTGCTTACTACACTCCAGTTTCAGTAGCTTTCTTTCTGATCCTTGAATATATCAGGTATTTCCCATTTAAGGGCCTTTATATTTGATTTCCTTCTGTCTGGAATGCTCTTCCTCTCAGATATTTATATGGCCGCTTCTCTCTCATCATTTAATTCTTAGTTCAAATATCCTCAGAAGGCCTTTAGCTAGTTCAGGGAAGACCCCTCTGAAGGCCCCCACCATACTCACATTCAGCCATTTTATATGCTTTTATACTGCTTTGGTTTCTTTATAGCACTTATCACTATTATATATTTACCTGTTTATGATTATTATCAACTTCTTCTATCTCCATTAGAATATCAAATCCACAAGGGGAAGGACTATTTGTTCACTGCTATATCCTCAGTTCCTACAAGAGTACACCTACCACTGAATATGGCCCTAATAAATATTTTTATAAGGAAGGAGGGAAGGAAGGAAGGAAGGAAGGCAGGCAGGCATGAAGGCAGGAAGGAAGGATTCCTCTGCCTATGCTCAGCTCTTAAATATATGTTACCCAAGATCATGTCCCAGTCCTCTTTCCTTCCCTTCTACACTATGCTTTTTGGAAGATCCTCCACCCCTGACCCATGGCTCCAATTACCATCTATCCGAATAACCCCTAATCTAATTATTGAATCCTTGTTCCTTTCCTGTGCTCAAGAATTACAGTTACAATCACCTGATGGGCACTTCTACTCAGAGGTCTTACAGATGCATAAGACTCCACATGTCTAAAACTAAACACATTATTTTCCTTCCTTCTGATATAATACAAATGAAATACTGAGTCAAATGCTCAGTACCTAGTAGGCATTCAGTAAGTGCTAGTTCTTGTAGCTCCATCTAGTCTATTAAGCAGGATTTTTTGGACTCATCTTTGACTCATATTTATTTCCTTTATTGAACCCACCACCTCAATTTTCAAGTATTTGGAAGTCTGACAACCCAACACCCCCTGATATTCTCAGCTTTTAATCTTCACTCCAGTAACCCTGATTGCCCTTTCCTGGCACACATTCCTTCCATTCAATTAGCTGTTCAATGAGTTTTAAGTTTGTAACCCTGTTAGGCACTATGATGGCTATGCTAGAGATATAAGGATGAATAACACATGGATACTGACCAAATTTTACAGGGGGAAGCAGGCAAGTAAATAGGCTATACAATATAGAATAGACAGTTCTAGATAGAGAAAATTAAAGGATGTTGTTTAGGGGAGGGAAATTTAATATAGTCCAAGGATGAAAGAGCTAAAGAAATAGTCTTACAAGGGATTAAAGCCTTGGTCAACTCTTGAGTGTTGAGTAAGAGTTAGCTAAGCAAAGAAGAGGGAGCAGGGGTCATTCCAGGAATAAGGAGAAGAATGTGAAAAGACACAGATATGAAAGATGATGTTATAGTTAGGAAGGTACACACAGTTGAATATGGCTATAGCATACACTAAAAGCTTGTGTAGAGATAAATAAGGATGATACTTAAAGGGCCTTTTTCAACCAAATTAAAGAGTTTGGATTTTATACTGAACACAGTAGAGAACCTTGAAGGGTTTTAGTGAGTAAGAGTTTCAAGACCAGATTTACATTTAAAAGAAAACTCTGTTTGCAGAGTAGAGAACAAATTCAGGAAGAAGAAAACATGGCAAGACTGGAGATAGATAAACTAGTTGAGAGATTACTGCAGTGAACAAACAAGAGAGGAGAAATTTGAAAAATGGTGAATAGGTAAAAATTGCCAAGACTTGATCAACAGATACAAAAGGAAGTAGTTAAAAAAATGAGTTCACTTTGAAGTAGTAACTTATACAGGGGTGAGTAGGAGGAGAATCACGTGTTGGAGGTAGAGATTAATGAGTTTAATATACATGTGTAGAGATTGAGATAATCAACGGAGGTATCTAGAAAGAAGTGGGATATATGGGAGAGTAGCATAGGGTGAAATGAGATTTAGAAGTCTTACTTGCTAATTAAAATCATGAGAATGAATTAAAATCACCCAGAATGTGTAGTGTGAGAAGAGGAGAGAACCTTGGGCTGAACTTTGGAGAATATAATACTTACGGGAAAGGTGGAGGAAGAGAAACCATAGAAAAAATATAGACAAGAGAAACCAAAGAAACAATAGGGGAAGCACAGTATTACGGGAGCTAAAGTGTTGCAGAAATGGATAAAGTACACCAAAGATGGCTGATCAGACTAAAACAAACTCTGGCCTCTAGCTTAGAGACCCCTCCTCCAGTTTCTTCTTCCTTTGCTCTGCATGTGAAAACCCCCACAAATATGGAGGCTGTTGGCTATAAATTACCATCCCCACTTATATTCTGGGCTCAAACCTTTGGAGAAACAGACTCCTCTGAGACCACCAGTGTTAAGTAAATCTCCAATCCACCAAGGTCTCTGAGTGCCACTTGGTTTTTTTGCCAGCGTTCCAGCCTGATTACATAACATACTTGGTTCCCTGACCAGGAAACCCAACTGTGCTGGCTTATTGTTGCCACCAGTTTGGGAGAACAGTGAGGCAGTGAAGGAATGATGGATCACAAGGGAGAGCACGCACCCTGAATAAATTTTGGCAGTCTCCAGCTCTGTCCCCTTCAGGCCGGCCCCACTCTGCCACTCCCACCAGTCTCAAGGAGACATGGCAGGTGAGGACCTGGACCTGACATCAGAACTGGTAAGCCTGGGGCCCAATCTATTCAGGACCACTCGCAAGAGTGGAAGGGGGGTTGAGGAGGAGGAAGATGGCAGCGTAGGAGGATGCTGGGCTCACCGTGTCCTGCTGACCACTTAGATTCCACCCACATCTGTCTAAATAACCCAGAAAACCGCCAGGAGGCTAGCAGAACGGACTCTCCAGAGCCAAGTGTAGACGAGAGGCTCACGAAAGAGGGTAGGAAAGACAGAGAGGCAGTGAACACTACACAGACTGGCAGGAGGGAGCCGGGGCGGTGGCAAGGCAGAGCCCCTGAGTCTGGCTTGCAAAAGGAGAGGGGCAGGACGGAGTGTGTTCTGACAGCCAGCGGGATTTGACATCTGGAATGTTATAAGTCTCGGAGCTCTGCTCCGAGAGCAGGAGGTCTAGAGGACAACGAGAGGGAGAGTTGTAGAGCCCCGGAGGACAGAGCTCAACTTGGTGGGGAACAAAGGCACTCGCCAGCACCTTCTCCCTCACCCATCCCCCAGCCAAAATCCCAAAAGGAACCAGTTCCCATCACGGAACTTGCTTGCACCCTGCAAACACCCAACACTGTGCTTCTGCAGATCCATCCCTCCAACAGGTCTGCCTTCCTCCCAGTGCTGCAGGGCCCCTCCTGAAGCAGACCACCGAAGGCAAAGCAAGCTGAGTCTGCCCTTCCTGCCCCTGTGGACCTTGTGGATCCACCCCGACTAATACACCAGGACCCATAGAAGTAGCACCACAAGCCTGGAAGTGTGCAAGTAGCCCAGACAGGGGCCACACCACTCCACAGTGAGTTCTGGCCCTGGGACAGGGGAAGATAAGGTACACACCAGTCTGACTGTGGCCCCAGCAGTGGGCTGGGGGCAGACATCAAGTCTGACGGTGGCCCCGCCCACCAACGCAAGTTACTCCAGACAGCATAGAGGAAGAGCTCTGCAGTTCCACACCACTCTAGGGACTACCCAAAATGACCAAATGGAAGAATTCTCCTCAAAAGAAACTCCAGGAAGTAGCGACAGCTAACGAACTGATCAAAAACGATTTAAGCAATGTAACAGAAAGGGAATTTAAAATAATAGTCATAAAATTAATCGCTGGGCTTGAAAAAAGTATATAGGACAGCAGAGAATCTATTGCTACAGAGATCAAGGGACTAAGAAACAGTCAGGAGTAGCTAAAAAATGCTAAAAATGAGATGCAAAATAAAATGGAGGTGACCACAGCTCGGATTGAAGAGGCAGAGGAGAGAATAGGTGAATTAGAAGATAAAATTATGGAAAAAGAGAAAGCTAAGAAAAAGATAAAAAAATCCAGGAGTATGAGGGGATAATTAGAGAAATAAGTGACACAATAAAACGTAATAACATAAGCATAATTGGGATTCGAGAGGAGGAAGAGAGAGGGAAAGGTGCTGAGGTGTACTTGAAGAAACCATAGCTGAAAACTTCCCTGATCTGGGGAAGGAAAAAGGCATTGAAATACAAGAGGCACAGAGAACTCCCTTCAGATGTAACTTGAATCGATCTTCTGCATGACATATCATAGTGAAACTGGCAAAATACAAGGATAAAGAGAAAATTCTGAAAGCAGCTACAGATAAACATGCTCTAACTTATAAGGGGAGACCTGTAAGACTGGTGGCAGATCTATCTACTGAAACTTGGCAGGCCAGAAAGGAACCGCAGGAAATCTTCAATGTGAGGAACAGAAAAAATATGCAGCCAAGAATCCTTTATCCAGCAAGTCTGTCATTCAGAATCGAAGGAGAGATAAAGGTCTTCCCAAAGAAACAAAAACTGAAGGAATTTATCACCACTAAACCAGCCCTGCAAGAGGTCCTATGGGGGATTCTGTGAGTGAAATGTTGCAAGGACCACTAAGTACCAGAGACATCATTACAAGCATGAAACCTATAGACATCACAATGACTCTAAACCCATATCTTTCTATAATAACACTGAATGTAAATGGACTAAATGCTCCAACTGAAAGACATAGGGTATCATAATGGATAAAAAAACAAGACCCATCTATTTGCTGTCTACAAGACACTCATTTTAGACCTGAGGACACCTTCAGAATGAAAGTGAGGGAATGGAGAATTATCTATCATGCTACTGGAAGTCAAAAGAAAGCTCGAGTAGCTATACTTCTATCAGACAAACTAGACTTTAAATTAAAGGCTGTAACAAGAGATGAAGAAAGGCATTATATAATAATAGCTTCCATCAGGAAGAGCTAACAATTATAAATGTCTATGGGCTGAATACGGGAGCCCCCAAATACATAAAACAGTTACTCACAAACATAAGCAACCTTATTGATAAGAATGTGGTAATTTCAGGGAACTTTAACACTCCACTTACAGAAATGGATAGATCATCTAGACACACGGTCAATAAAGAAACAAGGGCCTTGAATGATACATTGGATCAGATGGACTTGACAGGTATATTTAGAACTCTGCATATCAAAGAAACAGAATATACTTTCTTCTCGAGTGCACATGGAACATTCTCCAAGATAGATCATATACTGGGTCACAAAACAGCCCTTCATAAGTATACAAGAATTGAAATCATACCATGCATACTTTCAGAACACAATGCTATGAAGCTTGAAATCAACCACAGGAAAAAGTCTGGAAAACTTCCAAAAGCATGGTGGTTAAAGAACACCCTACTAAAGAATGAGTGGGTCAACCAGGCAATTAGAGAAGAAATTAAAAAAAATATGGAAACAAACGAAAATGAAAATACAACATTCCAAATGCTTTGCAATGCAGTGAAGGCAGTCCTGAGAGGAAAATACATTGCAATCCAGGCCTATCTCAAGAAACAAGAAAAATCCCAAATACAAAATCTAACAGCACACCTAAAGGAAATAGAAGCAGAACAGCAAAGACAGCCTAAACCCAGCAGAAGAAGAAAAATAATAAATATCAGAGCAGAAATAAACAATATAGAATCTAAAAAAACTGTAGAGCAGATCAATGAAACCAAGACTTGGTTTTTTGAAAAAATAAACAAAATTGATAAACCTCTAGCCAGGCTTCTCAAAAAGAAAAGGGAGATGACCCAAATAGATAAAATCATGAATGAAAATGGAATTATTACAACCAATCCCTCAGAAATACAGACAATTTTCAGGGACTACAATGAAAAATTATATGACAATACACTGGACAACCTGGAAGAAGTGGACAAATTCCTAAACACCCACACACTCCCAAAACTCAAACAGGAAGAAATAGAAAGCTTGAACAGACCCATAACCAACAAAGAAATTGAATCAGTTATCAAAAGTCTCCCAAAAAATAAGAGTCCAGGCCAGATGGCTTCCCAGGGTAATTCTACCAGACATTTAAAGCAGAAATAATACCTATCCTTCTCAAGCTATTCCAAAAAATAGAAAGGGAAGAAAAACTTCCAGACTCATTCTATGAAGCCAGCATTACTTTGATTCCTAAACCAGACAAAGACCCAGTAAAAAAAGAGAGCTACAGGCCAATATCCCTGATGAATATGGATGCAAAAATTCTCAATAAGATACTAGCAAATCGAATTCAACAGCATATAAAAAGAATTATTCACCATGATCAAGTGGGATTCATTCCTCGGCTGCAGGGCTGGTTCAACATTCAGAAATCAATCAATGGGATACATCGTGCTAATAAAAGAAAAGATAAGAGCCATATGATCCTGTCAATCTATGCAGAAAAGGCCTTTGACAAAATCCAGCATGATTTCTTAATAAAAACCCTTGAGAAAGTCGGGATAGAAGGAACATACTTAAACATCATCAAAGCCATTTATGAAAAGCCCACAGCTAATATCATCCTCAATGGGAAAAAAACTGAGAGCTTTTTCCCTGAGATCAGGAACATGACATGGATGTCCACTCTCACCACTGTTGTTTCACATAATGTTGGAAATGCTAGCATCAGCAATCATACAACAAAAGGAAATCAAACGCATCAAAATTGGCAAAGATGAAGTTAAGCTTTCACTTTTTACAGATGACATGATATTATACATGGAAAACCCAATAGACTCCACCAAAAGTCTGCTAGAACAGATACATGAATTCAGCAAAGTTGCAGGGTACAAAATCAATGTACAGAAATCAGTTGCATTCTTATACACTAATAATGAAGCAACAGAAAGACAAAGAAATTGATTCCATTCACAATTGCACCAAGAATCACAAAATACTTAGGAATAAACCTAACCAAAGATGTAAAAAATCTGTATGCTGAAAACTATAGAAAGCTTATGAAGGAAATTGAAGAAGATATAAAGAAATGGAAAAACATTCCGTGCTCATGGATTGGAAGAATAAATATTGTTAACATGTCAATACTACCCAAAGTAATCTACACATTCAATGCAATCCCAAACAAAATTGCACCAGCATTCTTCTTGAAGCTAGAACAAGCAATCCTAAAATTTCTATGGAACCACAAAAGTCCCCGAATAGCCAAAGTAATTTTGAAGAAGACCAAAGCAGGAGGCATCACAATCCCAGACTTTAGCCTCTAGTACAAAGCTGTAATTGTCATGACAGCATGGTATTGGCACAAAAACAGACACATAGACCCAAGGAATAGAATAAAAACCCCAGAACTAGACCCACAACAGTATGGCCAACTAATCTTTGACAAAGCTGGAAAGAATATCCAAACAGTCTCTTTAACAAATGGTGCTGGGAGAACTGGACAGCAACGTGCAGAAGAATGAAAGTAGACCACTTTCTTACACCATTCACAAAAACAAACTCAAAATGGATAAAGGACCGAATGTGAGACAGGAAACCATGAAAAACCTAGAGGAGAAAGCAGGAAAAAACCTCTGTGACCTCAGCCACAGCAATTTCTTACTTGATACATCCCCGAAGGCAAGGGGATTAAAAGCAAAAATGAACTATTGGGACCTCATGAAGATAAAAAGCTTCTGCACAGCAAAGGAAACAACCAACAAAACTAAAAGGCAACCAATGGAATAGGAAAAGATATTTGCAAATGACATATCGGACAAAGGGCTAGTATCCAAAATCTATAAGGAGCTCACCAAACTCCACACCCAAAAAAAACAAATAATCCAGTGAAGAAATGGGCAGAAAACATGAATAGACACTTCTCTAAAGAAGACATCCAGATGGCCAACAGGCACATGAAAAGATGCTCAACATAGCTCCTCATCAGGGAAATACAAATCAAAACCACAGTCAGATATCACCTCACGCCAGTCAGAGTGGCCAAAATGAACAAATCGGGAGACTATAGATACTGGAGAGGATGTGGAGAAACGGGAACCTTCTTGCACTGTTGGTGGTAATGCAAACTGGTGGTGCTGTTCTGGAAAACTGTGTGGAGGTTCCTCAAAAAATTAAAAGTAGATGTACCCTATGACCCAGCAATTGCACTGCTAGGAATTTACCCAAGGGATACAGGAGTGCTGATGCATAGGGGCACTTGTTCCCCAATGTTTATAGCAGCACTCTCAACAATAGCCAAATTATGGAAAGAACCTAAATGTCCATCAAATGACGAATGGATAAAGAAATTGTGGTTTACATACACAATGGAATACTACGTGCCAATGAGAAAGAATGAAATATGGCCCTTTGTAGCAACGTGGATGGAAGTGGAGAGTGTTATGTTAAGTGAAATAAGTCATACAGAGAAAGACAGATACCATACGTTTTCACTCTTATGTGGATCCTGAGAAATTTAACAGAAGTCTATGGGGGAGGGGACAAAAAAAAAGAGGTTAGAATGGGAGAGAGCCAAAGCATAAGAGACTTTTAAAAACTGAGAATAAACTCAGGGTTGATGGGGGTTGGGAGGGAGGTGGGGGTTGGTGATGGGTATTGAGGAGGGTACCTTTTGGGATGAGCACTGGGTGTTGTATGGAAACCAATTTGACAATAAATTTCATAATTAAAAAAAAGAGTGGAAGGGGGACCTGATCACTTCCCAAGACTTCAGAAGTCTCACAGGTAGGGATTCTTTGGTAGGGAATATAATAACCTCTGGTGTGTATGTGAATGTGAATGTGGGGTTCGATCTAGCTTGCCTGCAGAGTTCGATTCTGTGGCTCCACAGGCAGGTGGCCTTGGGGTCCTCAGGGGGCCATGGAGTCTGAGTGGGCCCGTCTGCAATTCCATGATGGATGGCGATTGGTCTGTGGTGGTATCAGAATGTTTTTGATCGTGGGTCGCAGGGCTGGGACCCTTGGGCTGAGCGTCGCCTGGATTCCTTCGGGACATGGCCAGGTGGGCATCTGGCTTGTCTCCTCATTGGGAGGAGTGCCCCTGTCTCTCTTTGTGACTCCGCCTCATGGGAGCATTGGGGGTTGGACGGAGCCATGAGAGCCAGGCAAGGTTTTAGCCGCTTTATCTGGAGACTCACCCAGGGAACCAAAGAAGCGACTCACCACTCCCCTAATGTTCCCCTCTTCATGACTCTTTAGGCTCCCTCCCCTCTCCCCTGAGCTTGAAACTCCTACCCATGGCAGCCGCCCATTTCTCCTCCCCTTCCAGGCCAGAAAACCCTCCCCCATAAGGCCCCACAGCCAGATTGTGCCCTCAACCAGGTGCAGGTGCTCTCCAGATACCGTTCCACATCCGCTGATATCAAGAGGCCCTCAGGGGGATCAGAGTAGGGGGCTGAGAAGGCCATAAATATGCCCAGCTGCAAGGGGAAAGGACATTAAAAAGAATAAATGCCCCAACCAGGGAAAGTCCCAAAACCCAGTGGAAATCAGGAGAAACCTTGAGAAGAGGACCTTATTGGTCTAGCTGAGATAGAACCAGACTAAAAGGGGACACTGACTCTCTCTCCCTCTTCCTCTGCTTAATAGATGTGAGGGATTCTCCCTCATTTCCCAGGTTAACAGCTATAATTGGAGCCAACTGTGGTTAGTCTACCTCGGGACAGGGACTTTAAGGAATATTTCCAAGCAGTTGCTGCTTCTGCCTTCCCCTCCTCCTCATGTTTCTGCACCAACTTGGGTGTGGCTCTATAACATCCTCAGTGTCTCAGGCACCATTGGTTCCTCCTCCCACCCTCCAAGCCAAGGAGCAAAGTGCACCCCCACCTTGGACCACCCATTTCAGATATCTCCACTGGTGCCCCAAATGAAAATTGACAATGGGGAAAAATTGACTTTTAGGTGGATGCAGGTGAAACGTATTCATTGTTTAAACTAATGTAAGTTTATTGGACCTGTCTTTAAAGTTATCAGCAAAGGTCAAATAAGCTCATGTTATCTCTGTTGCAATTTGTTAATGATAATTAGTTCTGTCTGTGTCAAAGTTTTCATGGATAATTGTTAAGATAACTGTCAAGGGCCTTGGTAACCTGAAAGTTTCCAAATAGGATGGAATGCTAAAGCTTTGATTATTGAACATAGGTTTGTGTTTTTAACTTCTTATTGCTGAGAAATTAAGGCTATTCGGAACAATTGGAAATCATGCTTTGTACTTAATTGGTTCATGAATTTGCCATCTAAGAAAATTCTGATGTAAACACCTCTCAATTGGTTACTAAGTCCTCAGTTGGAGACTAAGGTTTCCTAAGAGTTAAAATTCTGCTAAATGTACTTAAGACTGATAAAAATAAAGAAAACAACTCTGTATGTAAAAAAAATAGGAGGTATATAACAAAGATATAAGGAGTGGAAATACAGTTTTGTTGAGGGTAGAATAAAGTAATTTTGTCCCAAATGAGACTGGTTATTTGGAAAAAAATGGCTTTGGAACAAAATTAGAAGCAAAAGAAAGTTATAGAAGGTCGAGATGAATGAAATTTTAATAGGTTAAAATCCTCTTTTTCTCTCTGCTCAAATGACAAAGTTTTCTTGAACCGTTGATCTGCTTTTGATAAGACCATGCAAACAAAGGTTTATCCTCCATGAAAATCAAAGTTTTAGGTCTCATCTCTATCAGGTCTTTGATTACTTAGTGAAAATCTCTAAATGTTAAAGGAGCTAGGTTTTGATAACAACTGTATAATGCTATACATTCACCTTTGGAATCTTTTATTTCCACTTTGGTTGAATATATAAAATTGTAGGATTTGTAATGATCTGTAATCCTATTTAGGATGCACTTATGACTTCTGGGGTTTTAACAAACTTCCCAGGATTTAAATGGTAAATGAAGTCTTCTTGACCAATTAGGCCCTTTTATTTGGGATGTTAAGTTACTTGGAAAAGCTCTGTCATACAATGGTAAACCTTAGATTTTATTGCACAGGTAAATGCTGTAACTGCCCGAATATATGCAATTCCTAAAATTTTAATGTTTTGATATAAGGTCATCACTTAATATTCTGATCACTTGAGATGTTATGTGTCACAGAAATAACCGAATTTCTTTGTCAATTGCATCATAATGAACTCTCATCAGATCTTTAACGATGTCTATTTCTGAGATTTTGCCATTTATAATTGTTCTTATTCTCTCACAAAACATATTTCTTCTTCAAGGAGATTTATAAAAAGGACTTTGTGGATAAATACAGGTATTCGACATCTTTAAGATTAATACTAAAATGGGTAAAAATTTCCAGAACTAAAATGCTGCATTCAAGTTGAACAGGAATTAAAAACATGGGATTAAATAAACTGAGGAAGATTATAGTTTTGTGATTCTGTTGAAAATATTGTTGGTTCCCTAATGTTTCTTCTTCCAGATTAAGGAAACTTTCTCTTAAAATATATATGATATACAAAAATTTCATAAAGTATGCGTTTGTAAACTGAAGCATTTATCTTTTGTCTCTACATAATTCCCATGAAATTCAAAACTCTCAATGAGTATTCTTTCTTTCATGGCAATTACAATTGTTTGCATAAGTTCAATAAGAATCTGTTCATCTTATAACAGGTCACCATTTGGAAGTACTGGTTACTTTACCAAGCCTTTGACTGGAATGTCATATTTGAGTATAACATTCATAGACTCAGATATGACCAGACAGCTTTAAGGAATTAGGATCAGCTTTATAAAGCATGGAGCCATAAAGCCCCTTGGAAAAGTTGGCCTGGTGCCTTGCTTACAGAGTTCCCAGCAGCCTCACCAGGTAAATAAAGAAGGTCACTTCTTGGCAGGTGGAGGAACCTCAGGATACCTTGGGGACCTCAAGAAGAGGAATTTGCCCAATTCTACAGGTATTGCAGGCCTGTCTGATGGCAAGTATTTGGCTTGGCTTCTGGCCTGGAGAGGCCACTAAAAGTTCAACTCGGTGATTCCTTATAAAAGGTTCCATGAAAGCAAACTTTAAAAGATCCTCATGATCAATCGCTATTCTTGCTGAGCTTATGTAAATAATTAGGCCACATTTGTTAAGACTGGATTTATCCTACAAATGCATTGGTCTCAATTTGGCTATCTCTGGAAGGGGGGGGTAGAGAGAACAACTATGTTTCAACAGTGCACCGTTATGGATGTCAAATTCTAGTTATAATTGCCTTTAAATGTTTGTTGTTTGCCTAAACTAGACAACTTGAGATAACCTTCAGAAAATTGTCACATTATTTCATATATAGGCAATCTTCTGTGCTTGTTATACTATGGGGATAATAATAAGACCCCATGGGTATATGATTATTTAAACAACTGGAAAACAGGATGGATCTCTAAATATGCAAACCATATCTTCCCTAAACCTGATCTGACAGTTACCAGAAACCCGCCACTTTCAAAGACTTGGAGGTGGACTTTACAGATATACAACCAAATACAGGATTCATTTTCAGGTATCACCCCATGGGTCCATCACTCCAGAGCTAAGAAGGCCAACTCAAAGGAACCCTCAACCTAGCGAAGTGATCCAGATCCAGTCAACCTGCTTAAACTGACCCTCAAAAAGACACTGGCCCCTGAGATCTCCAGCCCTGCTCCAGCCACACCCTGGAAGCTGGCTGGCCTGCGCATGGCAGAAGCTTGAGGAATCAACACATGGACTGAGCCCAGGGGTTCAGATGCAAATCTGCCAGCCCTTGCCCCTCACTGGTGTCATAGCCCTGATCTTACTTCTTACTGTTGGCTGATAGAGACTGCACCAACAAGCTGGACATGGGACAAAAGATGCATGCTGGATCTCACATACCTCCTCTGGATGGGAGGATTATTAAGTATTGCCTTAATATAATAACCTCTCTCACCCTCACAACTGCCGCTTACCCACTTTTCCCCCAGGATTGTTATATGACAATAAGGGGGTCAAGGGCGTCCAGTGCCTTCACCTCCCTCCACAAAGATTGCTACAAGGAAAAAAAAAACACCCACTGTCTGTCAGTCAGCCGGTGCCCCAAGGACTAAATATTGGACCATAGAGATCATCCAAAATGTCAGGAACCCATGTCACAACAAGGGCCTCCAGAGAGGTAAGCTTTCTACACTTACCTTCCTCAATGGGGGAATCTTGGATAGGAAAGGGATGCAAGACAGGACCCTTCAAAATGTTATAAAGGATACCCGGGACAGAGTAATATAAGCCATAAAGGCAACCACTACCCCTGGCAGCCTACCAGGATTTGAGCCTTTCAGCCCTCAATCAGATGCTTACCAATTCCCCACTCCAGTGTTGGACTAACACTACTCTACCAGTCCTCTATAAAATAGATAATCACATCCAATCCTGCTGGATGTGCTTCCCCTTAGCTGGAGGGCTTACTTAGTCACTACTATCCCTTTGACCTGGGAAGCTCCTGAAAATCTCAAAACCAACACTTCTGTCTTAATTGGACCCCTGGCCACTGGGATCTGTCTCAAAAATGCCAACAATCTAATCTGTACAGTCCCTGAAGGTATGAATGGTACCTCTCTATATGGAATAAATATAACCTTAAAGAGGAATACAACCCTTTGTTCAACCCCTGGGGTGTTCTATCTATGTTCTAATTTGGGCTACCGATGCTTAGAGGCCAACTGGACTCAGATATGTTATTCCATCTTCCTAACCCCAGAGATATCCGTACACACTGAAGATCAGCTCCTAACAGCCTTTAGCCCCAAGTCTCGGACTAAACAGGACATCCTGCTACCTGTTCTGATAGGAGCAGGAATTGCGACAGGAATAGGAACTCGAATAGGGGGCATAGTTTCATACATAGGACTCTACCATAGACTATCTCAAGAGCTAAATGAAGACATGGAACAGGTGGCAGATTCTCTGTAACCTTACAAAGCCAAATAAACTCTCTGGTGGCAGTGACCCTCCAAAATAGGCGAGCCCTCGACTTCCTTACTTCAGAAAAAGGAGGGACTTGCATCTTTCTGGGGGAGGGATGTTGCTATTTTGTAAACCAGCCAGGAATAGTTACAACAAAGGTTAAGGAACTCAAGGAAAGAATTCAACATAGACAACAGGAAAATATCAATCAATGGAAAGGATGGGATCTCACAGATTGGGCATCCTGGCTTCCTGCCCTGGTGGGGCCCCTCCTCTCCATAATTTTACTTGTATCCATCAGCCCCTGTATACTGAATGCCATTGTACATTTTATTGAAAACACTGTTGCTTGCCAAACTACCGCACACATCTTAGCCTTCCAAGAGTACCAACCTGTACAACTGAAAGGTGATGCCTACTAAAATTTTTTTAAAGGCATCAAATGGGGGGACTGTTGGAGAAGTAAAGTACACCAAAGATGGCTGATTGGACTGAAACAAACTCTGGTCTCTAGCTTAGAGACCCCTCCTCCGCTTTCTTCTTCCTTTGTTTGCTGTGCGTGGGAAACCCCCCCACGGATATGGAGGATGTCGGCTATAAATTACCCTCCCCACTTGCACTCCAGGCTCAGACCTTTGGAGAAACAGTCTCGTCTGAGCCCGCTGGTATTAAATAAATCTCCAATCCACCAAGGTCTCTGAGTGCTGCTTGGTTTTTCCATCAGGCCAGCGTTCCAGCCTGATTCCGTAACAAAGGAAGGAGAGAATTTTGAGCAGGAAGCAGTGGTCAACAGTGTTAAGTGCTGAGGGAAGGATGTACTGAGTTGAATGTTGTGCCCACCCCCCATTAATGTCCATTCAGGACCTCAACCTCATTTGGAAACAGAGTCTTTGCAGATGTAATTAGGCAAGAGGAAGTCATACTAGATTCAAGCAGGCCTTAAATCCAATGAATGGTGTCTCTATAAGAAGGCCATGCAGATTCAGAGGCCACAGGAAAAACGCTGTGATGCAGATGGTGGGCAAAGATTGAATGATGCATCTATGGGACAAGAAATGCCAAGGGTTGCTGGCAACCACCAGAAGTTAGGAAGAGGCAAGGACGGATTCTTTCCTAGAGCCTTGAGAATGAGAATGGCCTTGTAAACACCTTGCTTTAAGACATCTAGTCCCAAGAACTATGACAGGATTTCTGTTGTTTTAAGGTCCTCAGTTTGTGATACTTGGTTGCGGCAGCCTTAGCACACTAACCCAGAGGTGAAGTAAGATAAGAACTGGAAAAATTTATTACTTTAAATAATTAAATAATTTCTAATGTTGACCAGAGTCACTTGAGGGATGTGGTGGGGGGACAGAATTAGATGGTTATAGGCTGTACTTGTGAACAGAAGGTGGTAGAATAAAAACAGTGAGTGTAGACAACTTTTCAAAGTAGTTTAGCTATGAAAGAAGCGACGGTACTATCTAAAGATGAATAGAGGTCTGGGAAAGGTTGTTTTCAAGACTAGAAAGACCTGAGCCAGTCTGTAAACAAAAGGATGGAAGTAGGGCAAAGGAAAGTATAACAGGCTGACCATACATGAAAAAGGGAGAGTGGGAATCAAAGGAGCAAGATTTCTTCAGGAAGTAAAGGGGAATGAGGTCCAGGCCACAAATGGAAGAATTGGGATATATCCAGGTGAAGAGATAAACTCTTTCAATACATAACCGTTTGGGTTTCAGAAAGATAAGGCTAGGGAAAAAAAGTCAGTTAGACCCATCTATGCAGTGTGTTCAATGCTGGAATGAAGTTTATGGACTTAATTCTGGAGGCAATTGGGGATTTTTTTTTCTTTTTGATAAAGGGAATGATATGACCCAGGCTAAACACCATCAAGATCTCATAACTCATGAGGTTTACCCAGAGCACAATTACTGCTGATTGAAATGAGTACAGAAATATGCTTTAGGGAGATTCACTTGGCAGAATTGCATAGAATGGTTTGGAGGACATCCAGACAAGGGGTAATGAGTCCCTGGCAGTAGCAGGAAGAAGGCAAAGGAGATAGATGAGTGGATAATAGAAACACTGCAGAAGGAGCTAGGAAAGGTCTTAAAGACTGTTTGGGACTTACATAAGAGGAAATTGAAGAGAAAAGGATTATACAGTCATGAGCTTGACTTACAGGGATGGGAAATATGCTACGGACAGAAATAGAGATATCAGGAGGGAGGCTGGATGAAGGGTAATGCACACTTTGGAATGAAAGTTTGCACCTTAGGAAGAAGATAAGGCTGGGAAAAGCAATCTGGCAGTCTCCTGTATACAGGAGAGGTAAAACCCTTGGAAATGTATCAGTTCATAAAGGAAGAATTGGCAGAAGAAAAAGATAAGGTAAAAGATAGAATCATGAATGTACTTTGAGGTGTAATAAGAAGACACTTCCCTCAAGTGCAGGAAGGATTCCTAGAGGAGGTAGTAAATGTGAGACATCCCAGAAGCATGGCAAAGAACGCTTGACTGGTAAGCAGAAGCTGCTGGTTTAGTCCTACCCCTATCACTTCCAAGATGTGTGGCCTTAGGAAAGTTCTTTTTTGTCCTGGGCCTCAGTTTTTTCACCTATAAAATGGGGCCTCTGAATATAGTGATTACAGAAACCCCTTTCATTCTGACATTACATTTGCCTTTGTTGGGGTACCTGGGTGGCTCAGTTGGTTGACTATCCGACTTCAGCTCAGGTCATGATCTTGTGGTCTATGAGTTTGAGCCCTGCATTGGGCTCTGTGATGACAGCCTCGAACCTGCTTCAGATTCTGTGTCTCCCCCTCTCTCTGCTCCTCCCCGGCTCACACAATATCTCTCAAAAATAAACATTAAAAAAAGATGCATTTTCCTTTGCAACTGGCCTTTAGTGTATGTCCAGTCTTTGGATTGACAGAGAGGGATGGAAAACTTTCTAGGTCAAGGAAAACATAGAAAAGGTAAAGAGGCGCATTTAAGAAATGAGAAGTAAGCCAACTTGGAACTAGTTGTTTTTCACACCTTGAAATATCCAAACTAACAATTACCCTGATTCACAATTATTAAGGTACTAAATGATTGATAATGATATATAATCTATATTGTCAAAAGTTCTAGCCATTAATGGAAATTTGTGTAATAAAGTTTTAACCAGTATTTCACTCCCTGCTAAAATCAGTACTGAAGAATACACATTGTCTATCTCTTATTAATTCAGGAAAAGGAAAAGGACAGTTATCAAATGCCTACTTTTTTATTTCAGGTACTTTCAATTATTGGACTAAAAGGCAATTTCTATGAAGGAAAGATTTTCTTTTTAAATCTGTTTTATTAACTGCTGTATCAACAATATCTGGAATAGTGCCTAACACATTAGTTGAAACTCAATAATATTCTTTGTATTGGAAAAAATATACAAAATCTTGTTCAATCCTTATGACAAATTTACAAAAGAGGCATTAGTATTCATTATTAAGTTGGGAAAAGAATGGCTAAAAGAAGTTCTATACACTCAAAGTCACACAGCTAGTAGGGTAGTACCAGGTCAAATACAGTACATTATAAGCTCTATATGGACAGGGAATGTGTCAGTTTTATTCTCCATAATATTCCCAGCCAGTATCTCAGTATCTAGATTACAGTAGTACTCAATAAATATCTTTTAATAGGAGGAAGCAAGCAAGCAAGTACATACTTATGTGAACACAAATACCACTCATTTTGCCTTATACTAACCACACCATCACCCAAATTCAAAAGAAAAGTACAGCACAAGGAATAGAGTCAATAGTATTGTGAAACTTTTTTATGGTGGCAGATGGTAACTACATTTATTGTAATAAGTACATTCTATACATACTAGTGTATACAAGTGTTTAGTCATTATGTTGTACACCTGAAACTACCATTGTATGCCAACTGTACTTCAATAAAGAATACTACAATCTCAAAACTTTATTTTATTCCTCATGTGTTCGTTGGTTTAAATATTCGGTGATTTTTTTATTCCTTCTCACTTATAGACTGTGATGGTTCTCTTTCTGTCTTTTTAGCCTTTATATAGAGTCTCAAGGTCTTCTTTTTGGAGGATGTTTATATCAGAAGCCAGCAAACTTTTTCTTTAAAGGGCCAGGTAGTAAATATTTTCGGCTCTGAGGGCCATATGTTCTGTGTTGCAACAACTCAACTCTTTAACACTGGTATAAAAGCAGCCACACACAACACATAGATAGCAGAGCAAGCATGTGTTCCAATAAAACTTTATTTACAATAACAGGTGGCAAGCCGGATCTGGCCATAGTTTACCTACACTTGCTTTATAATATTACTTTGATACCTCCACCTATGGCCTTTCCAGGACTTCTCTAAAACTGTGTCAACTATGAAACTCCTCCTATCCATGAAATTATATATATATATATATATATATATATATATATATATATATATTCAATATGAATTTAAATTTATATTAATTTCAGGTATACAACATACTAATTTGATATTTGTACACACTAAGAAACAATCATCACAGGATGAGGGCCAACATAGCGGAGAAGTAGGGGGAATCCATATGCCATGCATCTTTCAAACAAAGAAGTGTAGAAGCCAAAGGACTTTGAACACCAGAGCCTGGGAGGAAAAGAGACTGAATCTATTAGGAAGAAAATGAGAAATCTGGAAAAAAGATACGTGGGTAACTGTGAACTGGGGGAGATGAAAAAAAGTCCGCATGGGCATGGAGGGGGAGGACCCCCTTCTGAGGAGAGAGACAAAGGGAAGAAGAGAAAGAGCAGCTAGGCGAGTGCAGGACGCTATCTGGGCAGGAGAAAGACCTTGGACTGAGAATAAGAGGGATCCGATCTCTAACTGCTGTGCTTTCTTCAGACTGGAGCCGGCTCCCTGTTTGCACACCTGGGGAGGAAGGGAGCCAGGCCTGGGTGCGGTTGTAGGTCAGGGGCTCAGTCCACAGCTGGAGAAAGTGGTTCCTTCCCTGGAGGGCTGCGTGATAGCACAGAACCTGCCTATGTCCTCCACCCCCAGGCACAGTGGCTGGGCTGAGGGCTCAGTCTGCAGGAGTGTAAGGCCACCATTTCCCTGGAGTGCTGTGGGAAAAGACAAAGCCTGCTTGCATCTGCCACCCTGGGGGCTCGAGGTGAGGGCAGTGGCTCAGTCCACTGTAGGGGAAAGCCGTCCTCCCTGAAGTGCAGCAGCACAGACAAAGCCAGCCAGGACCACATATTGCAGCACTGAGAGGTGTTTCCCGAGGGCCAGAGCACACAGAACAGGACTTTGAATCCTAGCCAAGTCCAGGGTCAGGGGAGTTGGTGGAGACAGAAGGACTGCCCATCTGCACACATGGCACAGTGAGGACCACTCAAACTGAGTCCACCGGCAGGGCTTCAAGGAGAAGAGATTAGGGAATCACCATTCCCCCCCGGCCCCCACCACCACCAAGGCGGGGCTCAGGGATCATCCCCCACCCCCACCCCCCGCCCCATAGGGGAGGTGGGTTCAGAAAACGCCAAACCACGCCCCTTTGCACTGGGTAACCGCATATCTGCCCGAGCGGCACAGACCCTGTGGACAGCTACTCCCAACAAGCCTGCAGCATTGCCTAGACTAACTCCAGGTCAACTCTGGATACATACATATATTCTCCCCTGCCCCATTTCTCCTCCTTATCTCTTCCCTCCCCTAGGCTGGTTACTCTGGCTATTGGTCTGTCTAAACACACATATTTAATGCATTGCCTTGATACATGTTCTATACTTCTTTACACTCCTTTATCTCTTTATGGAATAATCAAGCCATATAGTTTCTCTTTATGGGTAATTATATCTTCGTTTCATTTTCCCTGCCTCCTTCTTTATTTTCCTCTCTCTCTCTGGATTAAGCCTTTTAGTCTCTCTGAATAATCAACTGCCTAATCAACGTTTATCCCCCGCCCCACTGTTGTCATTTCTCTTTGTATGTGCTCTTCCCTCAGTACCTCCTCCACCCTCTTCTTTACTTGTAGTCTGTGATTTTGGGTTTTTTGTTTTTAGTCTTTAGATTTTTGTTTTTATTTGTTTGTTTGTGTTATTTGTTTGTGTGTTTGCATGTTTTTGTCTCCTGTTTGTCTATCTGTTTTCCTTTACAGAGCTACTCCAAGGAACAAATCAAAGCACATCTTGTGGAGGGTCCAAAATATTACTACAAGTAGGGTAATAAAATGACCAAAGTCACAACAACAGAGAATATGTAACAATCCCCCCCCCAAAAAAAAAAACCTCCTGAAGGGCCAGGCCCTGAACAGTATAAGATTCTCCTTTAATATAGCAGTGCTTGCAGGTGCAGAGCACACAAGCTTTTAAAAGGCATAAGGGATAGAAAACTAGCCAAAATGATAAAACATAAGAATTCTCCTCAAAAGAAATTCCAGGAACTAGCAACAGCTAACTAATTGATCAAAACTGATTTAAGCAATATAACAGAAAAAGAATTGAGAATAATAGTCATAAAATTAATTCCCTGGGCTTAAAAAAACCATAGAGGGCAACAGAGAATCTATTGCTACAGAGATCAAGGGACTAAAAAATAGTCATGAGGAATTAATAAGTGCTATAAATGAGGTGCAAAATAAAATGGAGGTGGCCACTGTGTGGATTAAAGAGGCAGAGGAGAGAATAGGTGAACTAGAAGATAAAATTATGAAAAAAGAGGAAGCTGAGAAAAAGAGAGATAAAAAAAATCCAGGAGTATGAGGGGAGAATTAGAGAACTAAGTGATGCAATCAAATGGAACAATGTATATATCATAGGAATTCCAGAAGAAGAAGAGAGAGAAAGGGGCTGAAGGTGTACTTGAATAAATCATAGCTGAGAACTTCCCTCATCTGGGGAAGGAAACAGGCATTGAAATCCAAGAGGCACAGAGAACTCCCTTCAGATGTAACTTGAATCAATCTTCTGCACGACATATCATAGTGAAACTGGCAAATTACAAGGAAAAAAAGAGAATTCTGAAAGCAGCTAGGGATAAACGGACCTTAACATATAAAGGTAGACACATAAGGGTAGTAGCAGACCTCTCTACTGAAACTTGTCAGGCCACAGAGGAATGGCAGGAAATCTTCAATGTGAGGAACAGAAAAAATATGCAGCCAAGAATCCTTTACCCATCAAGTCTGTCATTCAGAATAGAAGGGAGATAAAGGTTTTCCCAAACAAACAAAAACTGAAGGGATTCATCACCACTAAACCAGCCCTACAAGAGGTCCTAAGGGGAACTCTGTGAGTGAAATGTTGCAAGGACCACAAACTACCAGAGACACCAATACAAGCATGAAACCTACAGATATCACAATGACTCCAAACCCGTATCTTTCAATAATAATACTAAATGTAAATGGACTAAATGCTCCAACCAAAAGACACAGGGTATCAGAATGGATAGGAAAACGAGATCCATCTATTTTCTGTCTAGAAGAAACTCATTTTAGACCTGAAGACACCTTCAGATTGAAAGTTAGGGGATGGAGAACTATCTATCATGCTACTGGAAGTCAAAAGAAAGGTGGAGTAGCCATACATATACCAGAAAAACTAGACTTTAAATTAAAGGCTGTAACAAGAGATGAAGAAGGGCACTATATAATAATTACAGGGTCTATCCATCAGGAAGAGCTAACAATTATAAATGTCTATGCACTGAATTTGGGAGCCTCCAAATATATAAAACAATTAATCACAAACATAAGCAACCTTACTGATAAGAATGTGGTAATTGCAAGAGACTTTAATACTCCACATACAGAAATGGATACAACATCTAGACAGAGAATAAATAAATAAACAAAAGCCCTGAATGATATATTGGATCAGATGGACTTGACAGATGTATTTAGAATTCTGCATCCCAAAGCAACATAATATACTTTCTTCTCGAGTGCGCATAAAACATTCTCCAAGATAGATCACATAATGTGGCACAAAACATCCCTTGATAAATATAAGAGAATTGAGATCATACCATGCACACTATCAGACCACAATGCTATGAAACTTGAAATCAACCACAGGAAAAAGTCTGGAAAGCTTCAAAAAGCATGCAGGTTAAAGAACACCCTAGTAAAGAATGAATGGGTCAACCAGGCAATTAGAGAAGAAATTAAAAAATATATGGAAACAAATGAAAATGAAAATACAACAATCCAAACACTTTGGGATGCAGCGAAGGCAGTCCTGAGAGGAAAATACATTGCAATCCAGGCCTATCTCAAGAAACAATAAAAATCCCAAATACAAAATCTAACAGCACACCTAAAGGAAATAGAAGCAGAACAGCAAAGACACCCCAAACCCAGCAGAAGAAGAGAAATAATAAATACCAGAGCAGAAATAAAAAATATAGAATCTAAAAAATCTGTAGAGCAGATCAATGAAACCAAGAATTGTTTTTTTTGAAAAAAATAAACAAAATTGATAAACCTCTAGCCAGGCTTCTCAAAAAACAAAAAAGGCACAGGACCCAAATAGACAAAACCATGAATAAAAATGGAAAAATTATAACCAATACCTCAGAAATACAAGCAATTGTCAGGGAATACTATGAAAAAATATATGCCAACAAACTGGACAACCTGGAAAAAATAGACAAATTCCTAAGCACCCACACACTTCCAAAACTCAAACAGGAAGAAAGAGAAAAGTTGAACAGACCCATAACCAGTGAAGAAATTGAATCAGTTATCAAAAATCTCCCAACAAATAAGAGTCCAGGCCCAGATAGTTTCCCTGGGGAATTCTACCAGACATTTAAAACAGAGATAATACCTATCCTTCTCAAGCTGTCTCAAAAAATAGAAAAGGAAGGAAAAATTCCAGACTCATTCTATGAACCAGAATTACTTTGGTTCTCAAACCAGACAGAGACCCAGAAAAAAAAAATAGAACTACAGGCCAATATCCCTGATGAATATGGATGCAAAAATTCTCAACAAGATACTAGCAAATCGAATTCAACTGCATATAAAAAGAATTATTCACCACGATCAAGTGGGATTCATTCCTCGGCTGCAGGGCTGGTTCAATATTTGCAAATAAATCAGTGTGATACATCACATCAATAAAAGAAAAGGTAAGAACCATATGATCCTGTCAATCGATGCAGAAAAAGCATTTGACAAAATTCAGAATACTTCCTTAATAAAAACCCTTGAGAACGTCGGGATAGAAGAAACATGCTTAAACCTCATAAAAGCCATTTATGAACAAGCCCACAGCTAATATCATCCTCAATGGGAAAAAACTGAGAGCTTTTTCCCTGAGATCAGGAACATGACATGGATGTCCACTCTTGCCCCTGTTTTTTAACAAAGCATTGGAAGTTCTAGCATCAGCAATCAGACAACAAAAGGAAATCAAAGGCATCAAAATTGGCTAAGATAAAGTCAAGCTTTCACTTTTTGCAGATGACATGATATTATACATGGAAAACCCAATAGACTCCACCCAAAGTCTGCTAGAACTGATACATGAATTCAGCAAAGTCGAAGGGTACAAAATCAATGTACAGAAATCAGTTGCATTATTATACGCTAATAATGAAGCAACAGAAAGACAAATAAAGAAACTGATCCCATTCACAATTGCACCAAGAATCATAAAATACCTAGGAATAAACATAACAAAAGGTGTAAAAGATCTGTATGCTGAAAACTATAGAAAGCTTATGAAGGAAATTGAAGAAGATATAAAGAAATGGAAAAACATTCCGTGCTCATGGATTGGAAGAATAAATATTGTTAATATGTCAATACTACCCAAAGTAATCTACACATTCAATGCAATCCCAATCAAAATTGCACCAGCATTCTTCTCGAAGCTAGAAGCAATCCCAAAGTTTGTATGGAACCACAAAAGACCCTGAATAGCCCAAGTAATATTGAAAAAGAAAATCAAAGCGGGAGACATCACAATCCCAGAATTTAGCCTCTACTACAAAGCTGTAATCACCAAGACAGCATGGTATTGGCACCAAAACAGACACATAGACCATGGAATAGAATTGAGACTTCAGAACTGGACCCACAGAAGTATTGCCAACTAATCTTTGACAAAGCATGAAAGAATATCCAATGGAAAAAAGACAGTCTCCTTAACAAATGGTGCTGGGAGAACTGGACAGCAACATGCAGAAGGTTGAAACTAGACCACTTTATTACACCATTCACAAAAATAAACTCAAAATGGATAAAGGACCTGAATGTGAGACAGGACACCATCAAAACCCTAGAGGAGAAAGCAGGAAAAGACCTCTCTGACCTCAGCTGCAGCAATTTCTTACTTGACACATCTCCAAATGCAAGGGAATTAAACTAAAAAATGAACTATTGGGACCTCATCAATATAAAAAGCTTCTGCACTGCAAAGGAAACAATCAACAAAAGTAAAAGGCAACCAATGGAATGGGAAAAGATATTTGCAAATGACATATTGGACAAAGGGCTAGTATCCAAAATGTATGAAGAACTCACCAAACTCCACACCTGAAAAACAAATAATCCAGTGAAGAAATGGGCAGAAAACATGAATAGACACTTCTTTAAAGAAGACATCTAGGTGGCCAAGAGGCACATGAATAGATGCTGAACGTCACTCCTCATCAAGGAAATACAAATCACAACCACACTCAGATATCACCTCACGCCAGTCAGAGTGGCCAAAATGAACAAATCAGGAGACTATAGATGCTGGAGAGGAAGTGGAGAAACGGGAACCCTTTTGCACTGTTGGTGGGAATGCAAACTGGTGCAGCCACTCTGGAAAACAGTGTAAAGGTTCCTCAAAAAGTTAAAAATAGATCTACCCTATGACCCAGCAATAGCACTGCTAGGAATTTACCCAAGGGATACAGGAGTGCTGATGCATAGGGGCACTTGTACCCCAATGTTTATAGCAGCACTCTCAACAATAGCCAAATTATGGAAAGAGCCTAAATGTCCATCAACTGATGAGTGGATAAAGAAATTGTGGTTTATATATACAATGGAATACTACTTGGCAATGAGGAAGAATGAAGTATGGCCTTTTGTAGCAACGTGGATGAAACTGGAGAGTGTTATCCTAAGTGAAATAAGTCAGGCAGAGAAAAACAGATACCATGTGTTTTCACTCATATGTGGATCCTGAGAAACTCAACAGAAGACCAGGGGAGAGGAGTCGGGGCGAAAAAGTTACAGAGAGGGAAGGAGGCAAACCATAAGAGACTCTTAAAAACTGAGAATAAACTGAAGGTTGATTGGGGGTGGGAGGGAGGAGAAAGTGTGTGATGAGCATTGAGGAGATCACCTGTTGGGATGAGCACTGTGTGTTTTATGAAAACCAATTTGACAATAAATTTCATATAAAAAAAGGAATGCTCATCACAGTAAGTCTATTTACCATTTGTCACCATACAAAATTACAAAAAACTTTTTCTTCTTGTGATGATAACTTTTAAGATTTATTCTCTTACCAACTTTCAAATATGCAATACAATATTATTGATTGTAGTCACCATGCTATACATTACATCCCTATGACTGATTGTTTTTATAACTAAAATACTGTACATCTTGACTCCCTTCACCTATTTTGTCAAATCCCCAAACGTCTTACCCACTGACAACCACCATTTTGTTCTCTGTGTACATGATTTTTTGTTTGTTCATTTGTTTTTTGTTTAGATTCTGCATATAAGTGAAATTATATGGTTGTTGTCTTTCTCTGTCTGACTTATTCAACCTAGAAAATATCCTTGGAGCCCATCTATGTTGTTGCAGATAGGAAGATTTTACTTTTTTATGGCTGAGCAGTGTTCTATTGTACATATATACTTCTTCTTTTCCATTCATCCATTGATGCTTAAATTGTTTTTGTAGGTTGGTTAGTGTAAATAATGCTGCAATAAACATAGGGGTGCATGTATGTTTTCAAATTAGTGTTTTTGTTTCTTTAGGTTAAGTACTCAGAAGTGGAATTCCTGAAACATATGGGAGTTCTATTTTAAATTTTTTGAGAAACCTCTATGCTGTTTTCCATAGTGGCTACACCAATTTACATTTCCATTAACAGTGAACTAGAGTTCCCTTTTTTCTACATCCTTGCCAATACTTGTTATTTCTTGTCTTTTTGATAATAGCCATTGTAAGAAGTGTGGGGTGATATCTCTTTGTGGTTTCATTTGCATTTCCCTGGTGATTTGTGATTTTGAACAGTTTTTCATATGCCCGTATGTCTTCTTTGGAAAAATGTCCATTCAGATACTCAGCCCATTTTTTAATCGGATTTGTTTTTTTGCTGTTGAGTTGTATGAGTTATTTATATATTTTAGATATGAATCCCTTATCAGATATATAATTTGCAAATATTTTTTACCATTTCAGTAAGGTGTCTTTCCATTTAGTTGATGGCTTCTTTTGCTGTGTAAAATATATTTAGTTTGATGTAGTGCCACTTATTTGTATTTGCTTTTACTGCCTTTGCACTTGGAGTCTAGGCAAAGATCTAGGCAAAGAGTGATGTCAAGGAGCTTATCATCTGTTTTCTTCTAGAAGTTATACAGTTTCAGGTATTACATTTGAGTCTTTAATCCATTGTGAGTTAATTTTTGTATATGGTAAAAGATAGTCTAGTTTCATTCCTTTGCATGTGGCTGTCCAGATTTCCCAGCATCATGTATTGAAGAGACTGCCTTTTCCTCATTGTATATTCTTGGTTTCTTTGTCATAAGTTAATTTACCCTATATTTGTGGGTTTATTTCCATACTCTATTCTATTCTATTGATCCACGTGTCTGTTTTTATGCCAATACCATACTGTTTTGATTACTATAGCTTTGTAACATAGTTTGAAATCAAAGAGTGTGATGCCTCCCGCTATAATCTTCTTTCTCAAAATTGCTTTGGTTATTCAGGGTCTTGTTGTGGTTCCATTGACTTTTAGGACTATTTTTTTCTATTTCTGGGGAAAAAAGTCATTGGAATTTTGATAGGGATTATAATGAATCTGTAGATTTCTTTGAGTAAATGGACATTTTTAATATTATTAATTATTCTAACCCATAAGCATGAAATTGCTTTCTACTCATCTGTGACATCTTTGATTTATTTCATCAATATATTATAATTTTCATTATATAGATCATTTCCTACATAAAATTTATTTCTAGATATTTCATTCTTTCCGATGCAATTGTAAATTAAATGATTTTCTTAATTTCTCCTTCTGATAGTTCATTGTCAATGTATAGAAATTTAACCTATTTTTTGTATGTTGATTTTGTGCCCCATAACTTCACTGAATTCATTTAATAGTTCTAACAGTTGTTTGGTAACATCTTTAGGGTTTTCTCTATATAAAATCATGTTGTCTACAAATAGTGACAGTTTACTTTTTCCTTTCCAATTTGGATGTGTTTTATTTCTTTTATTTACTTATTGTTCTGGATAGGACTTCCAAAACAGGGATGCCTCATTCTATTTTATTTACTTTATTATGCTTCACAGGTACTCAGTTTTTTTCTTACAAATTGAAGGTCTATGGAAATCATGTGTTAAGCAAGTTTATTGGTGTCATTTTTCCAACAGCATTTGCTCACTTCATGTCTCTGTGTCATAATTTGGTAATTCTTGCAATATTTCAAACATTTTCATTATTATTATATTTGTTATGGTAATATGTGATCAGTGATCTTTAATGTTACTACTGTAATTGTTTTGGGGTGCCATGAACCATGCCCATATAAGACAGCAAACTTAATCAGTAAATGTGTATTATCTGATTACTCCACCGAGCAGCTATTATCCACTATCCATCTCTTTGGAACTCCCTATTCCCTGAGACAGCTATATTGAAATTAGGCCAATCAATAATCCTAAAATGGCTTCTAAGTGTTTAAGTGAAAGGAAGAGTCATGTGTCTCTTACCTTATTTATTTTTTACTTTAGACAGAGAAAGAACGTATGAGCAGGGGAGGGGGCAGGGGAGGGGAGATAGAGAGAGAGAGAGAGGAGAATCTTAAGCAGGCCCCCTTCTCAGAGCAGAGCCCAACGTGGGGCTCAATCCCATGACCCTGGGATCATGACCTGAGTTCAAATCAAAAGTCGGACACTCAGCTGCTCAACTGTCTGAGCCACCCAGGCACCCCACGTCTTTGACTTTAAATCAAAAGCTAGAAATGCTAAGCTTAATGAGGAAGGCATGTCAAAAGCTGAGATAGGCCTAAATCTAGGCCTCTTAAACCAAACAGTTGGCCAAGTTGTGAATACAAAGGAAAAGTTCTTGTAGGAAATTTAAAATGCTACTCCAGTGAACACACAAATGATAAGAAAGCAAAACAATCTTATTGCTGATATGGAGAAAGCTTTAGTGGTCTGGATAGAAGATCAAACCAGTCACAACATTCCCTTTAGCCAAAACCTAATCTAGAATAAGACCCAGACTCTCTTCAGTTCTATGAAGGCTGAGAAAGGTGAGGAAGCTAAAGAAAAAAAAGTTTGAAGCTAGCAGAGGTTGGTTCATGAGGTTTAAGGAAAGGAGCCAACCCTGTAACATAACAGTACAAGGTGAAACAGCAAGTGCTGGTGTAGAAGCTGCGCCAAATTATCCAGAAGATCTAGCTAAGATAATTAATGAAGGTGGCCACAATAAAAAACAGATTTTTTGATGTAGATTAAACAGCCTTATATTGGAAGAAGATGACATCTAGGACTTTTATAGCTAGATAGAAGTCACTCTCTAGCTTCAAAGGTTCAAAGTACAGGCTAACTCTCTTCTTAGGGGCTGTTGGTGACTTTATGTTAAAGCCAATTCTCATTTACCATTCTGAAAATTCTAGGGTCCCTAAAAATTATGTTAAATCTACTCTGCCCGTGCTCTATAAATGGGACAATAAAGCCTGGATGACAGCACATCTATTTACAATATGGTTTGCTGAATATTTTAAGCCCACTGTTAAGACCTACTGATGAGAAAAAAAGAAGAAATGAGTCCTTTTAAAATATTACAGCTTATTGACAATGCACCTGGTCAACCAAGAGCTCTGATGAAAATGCACAATGAGATTATGTTATTTTCATGCCTGCTAAAACAATATCCATTCTGTAGCCCATGAATCAAGGAGTAATTTTGACTTTCAAGTCTTATTTAAGAGATACAATTTGTAAAACCATAGCTGTCATAGATAGTGTTTCCTCTGATGGATATGGGAAAATAGAAAACTTTCTGGAAAGCATTCACCATTTTAGATCATTAAAAACATTCATGATTGATGGGAAGAAGTCAAAATGCCAATATTAACAGGAGTTTGGAGGAAGTTGATTACAACTCTCATAGATGACTTTGAGGGTTTCAAGATTCAGTGAAGGAAGTGAATGCAGATGTGGTAGATATAACAAGAGAACTAGAATTAAAGTAGGGCCAGAAGATGAAACTGAATCAGTGTGATCTTATGATAAAACTTGAATGGATGAGAAGTTGCTTCCTATGGATGAGCAAAGAAAGTGGTTTCTCAAGATGAAATCTACTCCTGGTGCAGATACCGTGAAGACTGCTGAAATGAGAATGAAGGACTTAAAATATTACATAAATCTAGTTGATAAAGCAGCAGCAGAGTTTGAGAGGATTGACTCTAATTCTGAAAGAAGTTATACTATGGGCAAAATGTTATCAAACACATCTCATGCTACAGAGAAATCATTCGGGAGAAAAGTCAATCGATGTGGCAAACTTCACTGTTATCTTATTTTAAGAAATTGACACAGCCACTCCAACATTCAATAACCAACATCCTGATCAGTCAGCAGCCATCAACATTGAGACAAGACCCTCTACGAGCAAAAATGCAACTCACTGAAAGTTCAGATGATGATTAGCATTTTTTAGCAGTAAAGTATTTTTTAAATGTTTATTTTTGAGAGAGAGAGAGAGAGAGAGAGAGAGAAATTGAGAGTGAAAGGAGAGCACAAGCAGGAGACGGGCAGAGAGAGAGGGGGACAGATTTACCTAAATGGGCTCTGTACTGACAGCAGAGAGCCCGATGTGGGGCTCATACTCATGAACCGTGAGATCATGACCTGAGCTGGTCAGACGCCTAACCGACTGAGCTACCCAGGCACCCCAGCAATATTTTTAATTAAGGTATGCACATTATTTTAGACATAATGCTATTACATATTTAATAGACCACAGTATAATATAAACATAACTTTTACACGCACTGAAACTAAAAAATTCAATTGACTTTATTTACATTATTGTGGTGACCTGGAATCATTCCACAATATCTCTGTGGTATGCCTGTATTATGCAGAACAAAATTGTCAAGAGTGGGCATCCTGTCTTAATCTTTATTGTAGAGGAAAAGCTTTAAGCTTTTCACCGTTAAGTATGATGTTAGCAGTGGGCATGTCATATAAAGGCTTTATTATGTTGATATAGGTTCCCTCTATAACCACTTTGTTGAGAGGTTTTTTTTTACAAATGGATGCTTAATTTTATTAAATGCTTTTTCTGCATCTATTGAGATGATCATAGGATTTTTACCCTTCACTTTCTGTTTTCTTTTTTTTAATAGTTTATTAATCTTTTTAATTTACATCCAAGTTAGTTAGCACATAGTGCAACAATGATTTCAGGAGTAGATTCCTTAATGCCTCTTACCAATTTAGCCCATTCCCCCTCCCACACCCCCTACAGCAACCATCCATTTGTTCTCCATATCTAAGAGTCTCTTATGTTTTGTCCCCCTCCCTGCTTCTATATTATTTTGGCTTCTCTTCCCTTATGTTCATCTGTTTTGTATCTTAAAGTCCTCATATGAGTGAAGTCATATGACATTTGTCTTTCTCTAATTTTGCTTAGCATAATAGCCTCTAGTTCCATCCACACAGTTGCAAATGGCAAGATTTCATTATTTTTGATTGCCGAGTAATACTCCATTGTATACATATACCACATCTTCTTTATCCATTCATCCATCGATGGAAATTTGGGCTTTTTCCATACCTTGGCTATTGTTGATGCTGCTATAAACATTCGGGTGCATGTGCCCCTTTAAAACAGCACACCTGTATCCCATGGATAAATGCCTAGTAGTGCAATTGCTGGGCTGTAGGGTTGTTCTACTTTTAGTTTTTTGAGGAACCTCCATACTGTTTTCCAGAGTGGCTGCACCAGCTTGAATTCCCACCAACAATGCAAAAGAGATCCTCTTTCTCCGCATCCTCACCATCTGTTGTTGCCTAAGTTGTTAATGTTAGCCATTATGACACGTGTGAGGTGGTATCTCATGGTTTTGATTTGTATTTCTCTGATGATGAGTGATGTTGAGCATTTTTTCATGTGTCAGTTGGCCATCTGGATGTCTTCTTTGGAGAAATGTCTATTCATTTCTTTTTCCCATTTCTTCACTGGATTATTTGTTTTTTGGGTGTTGAGTTTGATAAGTTCTTTATAGATTTTGGATACTAACCCTTGATCTGATATGTCATTTGCAAATATCTTCTCCCATTCTGCCTGTTGCCTTTTAGTTTTGCTGATTGTTTCCATTGCTGTGCAGAAGTTTTTATTTTGATGAGGTCCCAATAGTTCATTTTTGCTTCTGTTTCCTTTGCCTCTGGAGACGTGTTGAGTAAGAAGTTGCTGTGGCTAAGGTCAAAGAGGTTTTTACCTGATTTCTCCTTGAGGATTTTGATGGCTTCCTAACTTACGTTTAGATCTTTCATCCATTATGACTTTATTTTTGTGTATGGTGTAAGGAAGTGGTCCATATTCATCTTTCTGAATGTCGCTCTCCAGTTTTCCCAGCACCACTTGCTGAAAAGACTGTCTTTATTCCATTCGATATTCTCACCTGCTTTGTCAAAGATTAGTTGGCCATACGTTTGTGGGTCCAATTCTGAGTTCTCTATTCTGTTCCATTGATCTGAGTGTCTGTTCTTGTGCCAGTATGTCTTGATGATTACGTCTTTGTGATACACCTTGAAGTCTGAGATTCCAGCTTTGGTTTTCTAAGATTGCTTTGGCTATTTGGGGTCTTTTCTGGTTCCATACAACATTTATGATAGTTTGTTTTAGCTCTGTGAAGAATGCTGGTGTTATTTTGATAGGGATTGCATTGAATATGTAGATTGATTTTGGTAGTATTGACATTTTAACAGTATTTGCTCTTCCTATTCAGGAGCATGGAATCTTTTTTTCCATTTTTTTTGTGTCTTCTTCAATTTCTTTCATAAGCTCCATACTTTTCAGTGTATAGATTTTTCACCTCTTTGGTTAGATTTATTCCTAGGTATTTTATCAGTTTTGGTGCAATTGTAAATGGGATAGATTCCTTGATTTCTCTTCCTGTTGCTTCATTGTTGGTGTATAGGAATGAAACTAATTTCTGTGCATTGATTTTATACCCTGTGACATTGCTGAATTGATGGATCAGTTCTAGCGCTTTTTGGTGGACTCTTTTGGGTTTTCCACATAGACTATCATGTCACCTGTGAAGAGTTAAAACTTGACCTCCTCCTGGCCTATCTGGATGCCTTTTATTTCTTTGTGTTTTATGATTGCTGAGGCTAAGCCTTCAATACTATTTTGAATAACAGTGGTGAGAGTGGACATCTCTGTCGTGTTCCTAACCTTGGGGGAAAGCTCTCAGTTTTTCCCCACTGAGGATGATATTAGTGTTGGGTCTTTCAAAAATGGCTTCTATGATCTCGAGGTATGATCCTTCTATCCCTACTTTCTTGAGGATTTTTTTCTATCAAGAAAGATGCTGTATTTTGTCAAATGCTTTCTCTGCATGTATTAAGAGGATCATGTGGTCCTTGTTCTTTCTTTTATTGATGTGATGAATCACATTAATTGTTTTGTGGATATTGAACCAGCCCTGCATCCCAGGTATAAATCCCACTTGGTCGTGGTGAATAATTTTTTTTAGTGTATTATTGCATCCGTTTGGCTAATATTTTGTTGAGGATTTTTGCATCCATGTTCATCAGGGAAATTTGTCTATAGTTCTCCTTTTTAGTGGGGTCTTTGTCTGGATTTGGAATCAAGGTAAATATGGCTTAATAGAATGAGTTTGGAAGTTTTCCTTCCATTTCTGTTTTTTGGAACACCTTCAAGAGAATAGGTGCTAACTCTTCTTTAAATGTTTGGTAGAATTCCCCTGGAAAGCCATCTGGCCCTCGACTCTTGTTTTTTGGGAGATTTTTGATTACCAATTCAACTTCCTTACTGGTTCTGGGTCTTTTCAAAATTTATATTTCTTCCTGTTTCAGTTTTGGTAGTGTATATGTTTCTAGGGATTTGTCCATTTCTTCCAGAATGCCCATTTTATTGGTGTATAATTGCTCCTAATATTCTCTTATTATTGTTTGTATTCCTGCTGTGTTGGTTGTGGTCTCTCCTCTTTCATTCTTGATTTTATTTATTTGGGTCCTTTCCTTTTTCTTTTTGATCAAACTGGCTAGGGGTTTATCAGTTTTTGGGTTTTGGGTTTTATTTGCTGTTCTTTTTCCAGCTCTTTAAGATATAAGTTTACGTTGTGTATCTGGGACCTTACTTCCTTCTTTAGGAAGTCCTGGATTGCTATATATTTCCCTCTTATGATCGCCTTCACTGTGTCCCAGTGGTTTTGGGCTGTGGTGTTATCATTTTCATTGGCTTCCATGTACTTTTTAATTTTCTCTTTAACTTCTTGGTTAGCCCATTCATTCTTCAGTAGGATGGTCTTTAGTCTCCAAGTATTTGTTATCTTCCCAAATTTTTTCTTGTGGTTGATTTCGAGTTTCATAGTGTTGTGGTCTGTAAATATGCACGATATGATCTCAATCTTTTTGTATTTGTTGAGAACTGATATGTGTCCCATTATGTGATCTATTCTGGAGAATGTTCCATGTGCACTGGAGAACAATGTATATTCTGCTGCTTTAGGATGAAATGTTCTGAATATATCTGTTAAGTCCATCCAGTCCAGTGTGTCATTCAAAGCCATTGTTTCCTTGTTGATTTTCTGTATAGATGATCTGTCCGTTGCTGTAAGTGGAGTGTTGATGTCCCCTACTATTATGGTATTACTATCAATGAGTTTCTTTATGTTTGCAATTAATTGATTTATATATTTTGGTATATTCTACGTTGGGAGCATAAATATTTATAATTGTTAGGTCTTCTTGCTGGATAGACCCTTTAATTATGATATAATGCCCTTCTTCATTTCTTGTGACAGTCTTTATTTCAAATTCTAGATTGTATATATAAGTATGGCTACTTCGATTTGCTTTTGTTGACCATTAGCATGAGAGATGGTTCTCCATCCCCTTACTTTCAATCCGAAAGTGTCTTTAATTCTAAAGTGGGCTCTTGTAAACAGCATATAGATGTATCTTGTTTTCTTATCCATTCTGTTACCCTATGTCTTTTGATTGGAGGGTTGAGTCCATTGACGTTTAGAGTGAGTACTGAAAGATATGAATTTATTGCCATTATATTGCCTGTAGAGTTGGAATTTCTGGTGGTTTCTCTGGTCTTCTCTTTCTTTGTTGCCTTTGGTTTTCTTTTTTTCTTTTCTCCCCTCAGAGAGTCCCCCTTAAAATTTCTTGCAGGGCTGCTTTAGTGGTCACAAACTCCTTTAATTTTTGTTTGGGAAAATTTTTATCTCTTCTATTTTAAATGAAGGCTTGCTGGATAAAGAATTCTTGGCTGCAAATTTTTCTCTAATTCAGCACATTGAATATATCCTGCCACTGTTTTGTAGCCTGTGAAGTTTCTGTGGACAGGTCTGCTGCAAACCTGATCTGTCTTCCCTTGTAGGTTAAGGGCTTTTTTCCCCCTTGCTGCTTTCATGATTCTTTCCTTGCCTGAGTATTTTGTGAATTTGACTATGTTATGCCTTGATGGTCATTTTTGGTTGAATCTTATGGTAGTCCTCTGTGCTTCCTGGATTCTGATGTCTGTGTCTTTCCCCTGGTTAGTAAAGTTTTCCACTATGATTTGCTCACATAACACTTCTACCCCCTTTTCTCTCTCTCTTCATTCCCTGGGACCCCTATGATTCTGATGTTGTTCCTTTTTAATGAGTGACTGATTTCTCTAATTCTTAAGTTGTGCTCTTTAACCTTAGTCTCCCTCTTGTTTTCTGCTTCATTATTCTCCATAAGTTTGTCCTCTATATCAGCTCTGTGACTTTTTTGGTACATTCTCATATTTTTTATCTCTTTGTTGAAGTTCTTGTGTTTATCCATTGTTCTTTAAAGTTTGGTGAACATCTTTATGACTATTACTTTAAGCTCTTTATCAAGTAAATTACTTATCTCTATTTTATTAAGATTTCTTTTTGAGGTTTTATCTTGTTAGTTTGCTTGGAACATATTTTTCTGTTTCCTCATTTTGCTTGACTGTCTGTTTGTTTCTCTGTATTAGGTGAAACAGCTCTATCTCCCAGCCTTAGAGGAGCAGCCTGTGTAGGTGATAAACCTTAACATTTAACTTTTCCCTTGCTTTTAGTTGTCTCTGAAATGTTTGTGATTATTTAACTAGCCTGATTTATTCTTAATAGTTGCCAGTTTTTGAGGGTATGCCAAGATCTGTCCTCTCAATCAGCACCTAGTTTCAGGCTGATTGGAAGTCAGCCCCTCAGGCAGCAGGTTTTAATGTATGCAAATATATACAGACATGTGGGACTGCAGTCATAATCCTTGCTGGCCTGTCCCAGCAATCTGGAGGTTCCCCCTAGGCAACAGTTGTAAAAATGAGGGCTCTGAACAATGTACAAGCACCTTTCTGGAGGGTACCAGCAAAGTGTAACAAGGCAAATATGGCATTCCCCAGCCTATGTTCCCTAAGAGTATCTCCTTAGCCTCTATATGTATGGGAAACCTGACACCTATCCCTAAGGTTGAAGCTCCAGGACAAGTAAATAGGCCTTTTTCACGGGAAGACTCAGGGTGTGCCTGCTGCCTGTGCAATGCCCTGGTAGTGGTAGCCTGCCAAGAACTGTGTCTCTGAATTTTTCAGTCCTATTGACATAGAGATGCAAGGCCCCTGGCCATAATATCCAGGAGATCAAGGGGTTTCTCCTGTGTGGACTACACATGTCCACTGGCTTTAACAAGGCAGAGCAAGACTGTAGGACCAGGTCATGCCCACTGGCTTTAGTGGAACAGTGGGAAGACACAGAGCTGGGACATGCCTATTGGCTTTAGTTAGGCAGCATATCCCTGGTATATTAATACACAACAGGATAATTACAGTTTTAATCAGTTTTAACAGTTTAACAGCTTCCATTTAATTGTAGATCACATGGGTATAATGAAAACAACAGAGGGAGGTAACTAGGGAAGTTGGCAGGTAGACTGGGCAAAGCCCCAAAATATGGTAGTTCCTTTTCATATTCATGTTGATCTAAGATCTGGACATCAGGTTTTCAGGACAAAAACTAGATTTTTTGTTTGTTTTTTGATCAGTATGTCTAGAGCTGATCAGTTACTGAAAAACAAGAGTCACAAATAAGCATACTCACAAGAGACTGAATACAATCTTACCTGCCAGTTCAGGTGACCATGACAATATAACTACCAAGTGGACCAGTTACTTATATTCTCTGCTTCCCTATATCAAGATGTATAAATAAAAAATTCTGAATCCTTCCAATGGGCCATACATATATTAGATGCTAGGGATACAACAATACATACAAAGCAGTGCCTTATCTCATGCCCCCAAGAGTTGGCAAAATGTTTTATCTGTAGAGGCCCACAAAAAAAGCACTTTTAGGCTTTTCAGGTCATAGAGTTTCAATCAGAACTACTAAATTGTGCTGTTGTTGAATAGGCATAGTTTTGTTCCAATAAAACTTTATTTATGGACACTGAAATTTGACTTTCATATAATTTTCATATGTCATGAAATGCTATTTTTCTTTTGTTTTTTTTTCCCCAACCATTTAAAAATATATTTTTAAAAAACACTCATGGCTAGCAGACCACTCAAAAACAGGTAGTGGGCCAGAATTAGCCCATGGGCTAAAGTGTGCCTACCCCTGTCTAGTCTAATGTGGAAGATTAATACAGAAACAAATTATTTCAATACAATGTGATAAAAGCTAGAGTTCTATGGTTCTCTGGGAGTCAGAAGAAGGCCACCTAACTTAACCCAAGGCATTAAAGAAAGTATCCTATAAACATTAACCCCAGAGCTGAGTCTTAAAGAATGTTAATATGAAGGCATTAAGTAAGCAGAGAAAGGGGAAAGTAGGCTCCAAGTAAAAAGCAGAGAATGAACACAGTCACAGAATTGATAAACAGCATGAAATTCTTGGGCAATGTTATTGCTCTAAAATAAAATATAAGGAATGCCAGATGAAGTTGTAGGTAAGGGTAGGGATGAAGCTATAAAATATATATACCATGGTGGGTATATATATACCATAGGCTCACACACACACACACACACACACATGCACACACACACACACCATGCCTTTGGGCAATGACGACCACTGACAAGTTATCAGCAGGGGATTGATATAATTGAATCTCTATTTTAGATATATCTCTGTGGCAACACTTTGGCAGACAGGTCTGAGACAGCTGAGAGGCTACTGAAAAAGTCCAAGGGTGAGATAATGAGGGCCTGAACCAGGGCAAAAGTAATGGAAATGATGAGAAGAGGATAAATTATAGAAGCATCTGGAAGGTAAAATTAACATGGCTTAGTGAGGAGAGAAAGAAGTCAAGAACGACTTGGGTTTCTCACTTAGATGAGTAGGTGGATGAAAGTATCACCAAATGCTATTGGAAGGAGAGTTTTATAAGCTAGATAATGAATTCAGATTTGTACACATTGCAATGCATTTACTGTTGGGTTTTCCCATGGATATTTTTACCAGGATACTGTACATATGAATTTTGGGGACAGATTAGAACTAGAGATACAGTTATGAGCACAGAGGTGGTAGTTAAAACCATGAATGAATGAAGATGCTCAGATTCAGTGAGTAGAGTAAGGAGAGTCATGGGCCATGGTGATTATAGGAGACTGGAAGAATAGGAGAAAATGATATTTGAGACTTTGATGATATTAAAAAGTAGCTGTGAAGAGAATGGAGAAGGAGAAGGAGAAGAGATTGCTATCAGAAAGGTGAATTTAGTCTTTAACAACAGATTCCTGAAAATCCTTTAATTAATCCTTTAATGCCTTGAGGCAGTCGTTCTCAAACTATATGCTTTTCACCTGGAAAGCTTTGTTAAAACACATTGCTTGGCACCGTGCCCCAGAGTTTTGAGTCAGTAGGTCTCTAGTGGTACTCAATAATCTGCATTTTAATAATCTGTTCTTAAGTGATGTTCACCAGCAAGAATCACAGCCCAAAAGCATCCATTGTATGAAATAAGTTAACTTCTCTTTTATGCATCTAGAATGCTTCTAGTTATGTGTCATCCTTGAGGATACTAAGATAATGGGACACAACTGACTTTCTTTGTCCTGTGATTCAAGGAACCCTGTCAGAAAGACTGGAAAGTGTCAGAGGCCATGAGAGCAGAGACCATACCTATGTTATTCATGATTGATTCTCAAGATTCTAGCATAAGTTAGACATTCAATTAATACATGTTGACTGAAAGACTGGCAAGGTCCATAGTACAGTCAGAGGAGGAAGCTCCGGCTATAGAGAGTTTATTGCTGAAGTTATAATCAAAGACTCATAAAACTAAAGTTTGTGATCCTTTACAAGGACAATGAAATATTTCAGTATGACAGTATGAATTGAGGTAGGGAAGATGATGGTGAAGCAGGTGCCAAAGTATAAAATGGAAGTGGGAGAATGACCTGGAGGCTGATAGATGCCAGTGGTAGGGAAAGGAAAATGCCAAAGCCTGCATATTTGGATTTCAAAAGTGAAGAGATTCTGCATGAGGGTGGAGGAATAATGCTTTGGAAGTTGTGTATAGAGAGCATGCCTAAATCAGGGCATATGAACACACTGTCCATTAAATTGTGTCTTGGCTTTTTTATTTTATCATTTATTTTATTTTATTTTACTTTATTTTATTTTATTTTATTTTATTTTATTTTATTTTATTTTTAATATATGAAATTTATTGTCAAATTGGTTTCCATACAACACCCAGTGCTCATCCCAAAAGGTGCTCTCCTCAATACCCATCATCCACCCTCCCCTCCCTCCCACCCCCCACCAACCCTCAGTTTGTTCTCAGTTTTTAACAGTCTCTTATGCTTTGGCTCTCTCCCACTCTAACCTCTTTTTTTTTTCCCTTCCCCTCCCCCATGGACAAAGGGCTAGTATCCAAAATCTATAAAGAGCTCACCAAACTCCACACCTGAAAAACAAATAACCCAGTGAAGAAATGGGCAGAAAACACGAATAGACACTTCTCTAAAGAAGACATCCGGATGGCCAACAGGCACATGAAAAGATGTTCAACATCGCTCCTTATCAGGGAAATAGAAATCAAAACCACACTCAGATATCACCTCACGCCAGTCAGAGTGGCCAAAATGAACAAATCAGGAGACTATAGATGCTGGAGAGGATGTGGAGAAACGGGAACCCTCTTGCACTGTTGGTGGGAATGCAAATTGGTGCAGCCGCTCTGGAAAGCAGTGTGGAGGTTCCTCAGAAAATTAAAAATAGACCTACCCTATGACCCAGCAATAGCACTGCTAGGAATTTATCCAAGGGATACAGGAGCACTGATGCATAGGGGCACTTGTACCCCAATGTTTATAGCAGCACTCTCAACAATAGCCAAATTATGGAAAGAGCCTAAATGTCCATCAACTGATGAATGGATATTTTATCATTTAATACAATGCCCTGAGACTTTACCCACATGATCACAAATTACTTATACACATTTTCTCATTCTGTATAGTTCTATAATTTTTACCATATACATCCTCTTTCTGTTATACATATTTATTCTTAAGGCCATTCCTAAGAATTTTTTGTGTTTGGTTGCTATCATGAATGGAATATATTTCTCCTTATAGCTCCTAATTGGTTATTCTGGTCTATTGTTGTTTTAAATTAAATTTGTGCTTTTTTGACTTATCCTTTGAGCTCGTTGTAACACCTTACAATTTCCTCAATAAAATCTTTAACATATGTTCATTTTTATATCATTATAAGTTAAGATTTTTACCTTAAAAATTACCTTTTAACATTTGCTATGAATTGTTATTGTGCAATTTTATTGAAATAGATTTGATAAAATTCATTTATAGGTTTTGTATCTAAGCTTACAACCTGAAGAGAATATTCTTTTTGGAACCGTCCATCAGATATTGGTATTAGAATGATGCTAGTTTCAAAATCAATGTGAATAACTCTGTAAGATTTTCATTTCTATAACAGTGTTCTATAACAATTCTATAATACTGTTATAGAATTGGCTATTCCTAGAAAATGTGAAGAAAAAAACATGTGGCCCTAAAGTATTGTTGGTACTTTCTCTTTGATAATTGTTTTCAAGGTTTCTACAGTTGCAGGCCCATTTAAGTTTTGAATTTCTTACTAATGCTTGGTGTTTAACATTTTATATTTCAAACTTGGTGAGATTTTCAAATTTATTGAGGTAAAATTACAGTAGTTTCCTATAATTTAAGAAAACTTCTTTGCATTTGCTGTTATATTCCATTTATCATTTAAATTTTATTTATAATTTATCTTTGTTTTCTTAATTAAATTTGCTGGAGGCTTATCTACTTAATTCATCTCCCCATAAAAACAACATAGCCCTTGGCTTAATATTATATTGGATTCTTAATCATGTAATTTCATTCTTCATTTTTAATAATGAAATATTTAAGGTTATGAATTTACTTCTGAATATTGCTCTCAAAGTTTTTATAAGTCCTGATCTCATTTTTGTTATTTTTTATTAGTCACTAGAAGCTAGTGTTTCTTTTGTCTAGTACTTGCATATAAATGTGTTCTGAAATATTATAGCAATGGAAGACTTTTGTTTAGCTTTGTTTCTAAATTTGTAGAAGTTTTACATTATCATCAGAGAACAGGGCAAGTATGATTTCTACTTGTAACAGTATGCAAAGATTTTCTTTGTTGTATACCATATGATCATTTAAAAAATGTTCTCTGGATATTTGAAAAGAGGGTATATTCACTGTCCATCAAATATAATTTTTGGTACTAATTAAATCTGATGAATTATGTTTTTCATATATTCTAAGTACTTATTTTTACTTACTCTATATGTCATAGCTAAATTGTGGGAAGTCTTCCATAAAGACATTTCTGTAAGTTTTCTTCTTGTATTGCCAATAGTTATTTATTTAAATATTTGGATGTAAAAATATGTCTCATGAATATAAAATACTTAAATATAAGGATATAAATATAAATGCAAAATAAATCTTTTGGGACCAACATGATTATATGGTTATTGTTCCTGTTTTGTTTTGTTTCCAAATAGATAAATGACATGGTCATTTATTTGGAAAATTTATTTGGCCTTATTTGGAAAATGGACTGATTAGAAGGAGGTAAAATAGGCCATTTTCTAAAGTTCTTCTTTCTCATTATATTCATCCCAAAGGGCTCAAGTACAGACCTAAAGCTGAGTGTTGAATCTTTGCCAGTTGATTGCTTACTCAAACCAAAGTTTTTCTACTTTAGTATAAAACACTAGGCTAAATATTAAATCTCAAGGAGATACCATTTCTTTTATGTGCTAAGAGTTCCTTCATAAATCCAAGAAATCATTTGGACTAAGAAAGGGGGAATAAATAAATGCCCTATACCATTCCTGGGGTAATCCATACATGAAGGTTCAGTTTTCCACAAGAGGGCAGCATCACCTAATAAATTATGTCGTTGAGCCCCTCCTCCAATAGGCGGCTGAGATGGGAGGCTGAAAGGGTAGACAGAGTAGGTTCTGGGAGCCATAGGACCTGCCACACCATGAAAACCAAAGGGCCCTACTATCTCCAAAGCCAGGATTACAACCATTCCTGAGATGTTGCTACAGCAGGAACAAAGAGAACATGGAGCTCACCAGGAGAGATTGAGTAGGTGACACACCCAGATACTCTCATTTTTAGGACTGACTCAGAAGCCACCATGGATGGTATCTACACTCCCTCCAAGTGCTGGTATCTGTGTATAACCAGTATCTCACAGGGACCTCTATTTCATGTTCACATCTTTGTCACCCCTAATGATTTCCCTGTGAATTTTGTGCTTTGAAGGTTAGGCTGCAAAGCACACTAGAGTTCTGATGTCCTCCTTATTTAATAATGCTTAGTTACTCCAATTATCCTTCTTTTATACCCCAGGGAAAGGAATGGGAATGAGATTCCTTGAGAATTCACTACATGAAAGGCATTTTATATAAATTGCCTTATATAATCATCACAACAGTGCCATTATATAGGAACTATTATTTCCCACGTGATGGAACTAGGCAGTGCCATACATGGATCTGACTCTAAAGGAAAAACTACCAAGTGACCTCTCCAAGAAGCCTTATCTAAAACGTAAATCCTGACCAATTCAAGACTGAATCAGTAACAATGTGTCTGTTGTGTAAGGCATTTATTAACATGTCCCTTCCTATCCAGGTATGTGAGCAGGGATAGCTTAATCTTAGGTACCAGCAAGTTATCCAATAAATCAATGGGATCCTATGTAACCTCACCCTTACTAACTTAAAACCCTTTCTCTCTTATTCCCTCAAGATAAATCACTTGGATGTAGAGCATGAGAACAGTGGAAGAATTACAGATGGCTTCTGTGTTTCTGGTTTGGTTGAGGGCATAGTTGATCCCAGGCACAGAGATAAGGGGCTTGGGAGGAGAAGATTATATGTTAGGTTTTGAGCATATTGTGCTTGAAATGCTTTTGAGACATTTAAGTATAGATGTCTGGTAGGCAGTTGACTATATGGGTCTGGGGATCAAGAGATATAGTCACAGATACATATAAATGATAATTGAAGCTCTATAACTGAGTGAGGTTTTCCATGGTATATTAATGAAGTTAGAAAGAGTGGAACTAGAGAAAACACCAACATTTAATGGATGATCAGAGGAAGATCAGGTAGTAGAGGAGCCTGGTGTTAAAAAGCAAATGATTTCTCCCGCTATGTTCATCTGTTGAGTTTATCAAATTCTACATGTGAGTGAAATCATATGATATCTGTCTTTCTATGGCTGACTTATTTAGCTTAGCATAATACACTCGAGTTCCATCCAAGTTGTTGCAAATGGCAAGATTTCATTATTTTTCATTGTCAAATAGTATTTCATTATATATATATACATATATATATACCACATCATTTTTTTATTTTTTTTATTTTTTATTTTATTTTTAATTTTTTTCCAACGTTTTTATTTATTTTTGGGACAGAGAGAGACAGAGCATGAACGAGGGAGGGGCAGAGAGAGAGGGAGACACAGAATCAGAAACAGGCTCCAGGCTCTGAGCCATCAGCCCAGAGCCCGACGCGGGGCTCGAACTCACAGACCGCGAGATCGTGACCTGGCTGAAGTCGGACGCCTAACCGACTGCGCCACCCAGGCGCCCCACCACATCATTTTTTTAAACAAGTGATTCATGTATTTATTTTATTTATTTTTTCAATGTATGAAATTTATTGTCAAATTGGTTTCCATACAACACCCAGTGCTCATCCCAAAAGGTGCCCTCCTCAATACCCATCACCCACCCTCCCCTCCCTCCCACCCCCCATCAACCCTCAGTTTGTTCTCAGTTTTTAAGAGTCTCTTATGCTTTGGCTCTTTCCCACTCTAACCTCTTTTTTTTTTTCCTTCCCCTCCTCCATGGGTTTCTGTTAAGTTTCTCAAGATCCACATAAGAGTGAAAACATATGGTATCTGTCTTTCTCTGTATGGCTTATTTCACTTAGCATCACACTCTCCAGTTCCATCCACGTTGCTACAAAGGGCCATATTTCATTCTTTCTCATTGCCATGTAGTACTCCATTGTGTATATAAACCACAATTTCTTTATCCATTCATCAGTTGATGGAAATTTAGGCTCTTTCCATAATTTGGCTATTGTTGAGAGTGCTGCTATAAACAATGGGGTACAAGTGCCCCTATGCATCAGTACTCCTGTATCCCTTGTACCACATCTTTATCCATTCATCAGTCAAACAGAGAAGATGACAAGACATAAGAGACTTTTAAATACAGAGAACAAACTGAGGATTGCTGGAGATGGGGTGGGGGGATGGGTTAAATGGGTGATGGCCATTAAGGAGGGAACTTTTTGGGATGAGCACTGGGAGTCATATGTAAGAGATGAATCACCGGGTTCTAGTCAAGAAGCCAAGATTATATTGTATGTTAACTAACTTGAATTTAAGTTAAAAAAATCTGATTACTCTTGAAAGAAATTCTAAAAAAAAAAAAAGCAAACCATGAGAGACTCTTAACTGTAAAGAACAAACTGAGAGTTGATGTAGGGAGGTGGCCAGGGGATGGGCTAAGTGGGTGATGAGTATTAAGGAGGGCACTTGTGATGAGTGCTGGGTGTTGTATGTAAGTGATGAATCACCAAGTTCTATGCCTAAACCAATTTTACCATATATGTTAACTAATTGGAATTTAAATAAAAACTTGAAATAAAAAGAAATATTTAAAAAATGAGCTGAGAGGTAGGAAAAGAACAAGAAAATGTGTCGTGCAAGCAAGAAAGGAGAATTTCACCAAGGAGGACATAATCCAGAGCAACAATGTCAAATGTCATATGCCAGTCACACATGATAAAGACTGAAAATAATCCATTCACTTTGACAATTAGGAAGTAATATGTAGCTTTTGACAGAGTAGTTTCAGTGGGGTTCTAGAGGCACAATTCGGACTGCGGTGGGTGGAAAGCCAAACTGTAGATGAAGGTGGTGAGTACACACTCTTCTTTTAAAAGACTAAGTATTAACAAAAGGAGAAAGATGGGGCAGTAGCCAGAAGGGGAAGTATGATGATGGGAAGATGGCTTAAAATATTTTTAATAAAAATAATTAAGATGGAGAAACTCAGACATGTATACAGGATGCAGGAAACTAATAGAAGGGAGAAGTATGAGCTCCAGTAGTACAGAGCAAAGATACAGCAGCAAAATGAAAGAGAAGCCATATGGAAAATTTACCAACAACCAGATATGTAGTAGCAACAGCATAACTATGCTCAAATATGTCTTTACCTTCCTTCTGCTTATGCCACTCTACTTCTCTTGAGTGCCTTTCTCCTCCTGATGTCTTATTTGTCTAATTCTACCTAACCTTTAGCTCAAATTCCACCTCCTCTCTGAACTTTTACCCTATCAATCTCTTCTGAAGTACTTTCTCTTGAATTATAGTAGCAAGTTCTGTCTGAACAATCCACTTGACAATCACCCTTCACCCTGTGAAATCTCCTTTATTGCTTTTTTTCAAAAATGTATCGCTAATTAATTTGTCACACGTGTGTCTTTTCTCCCCTATCAGACTATATATTCCTTAAGGGCAGCGTTTATATCTTAGAGGCTGCCACAGCTTCCAGAAGGCCTATAATGGCTGGTAGTAGGGTCTCTTTAAATAGGTGTCATTGATTTAAATAAAAACTTGAAAAAGAAATAAATCTATGTGATTGAGCAGTGGCAGCCTGTTATGAAGGGTACAGAAGAACATCAGGTTAGATAGGCTCTTGGTGTGTATGGAGTCATTTAGTTCTCTCAGTAGCAAATAGGGAGACCAAGTCTTGCAGATGTGAAATAAGTTTAACCAAGATGACACGGGTAGTGCCATCGATGTGAACTAAGGTAACATGGGTAATATGTGGCAGTGTCATGAGTTGAACCAAAGACCCTTTCTCCTATGCCACTCTGCTTCAGCTGTCTGCAAAATTCAGTTTATGAGAAACACCTCTTTCTCTGATGATACTGATAAGAGACATAACTGTATTGAGGCTTTCTTTAGTACCAACCAAGTGCTCTCAGCGGTCCCTGTGCCTTACCTCCTGACTATCAGCTTGAGGATCCGGAAGGAGCCTTTGATGAGGATGAGGGCCTCTTGGCGGGATCCATACAGTGGAGTGCCATTGATATTCACCAGTTCATCACCGGTTTTCATCTTCTGGGACAAGGCTGCCTTGCCCCCATCTTCAATCTGTGTTGTAGAGAACAAAACAGAAAGCAGGTGGTGAGATGACCCCTTACCCAAAATTCGACATCCTGGTTCCTCCCAACCTCTGAGCCTCAAGTAGTACTGGGGGATGGCTCCAGGAAGCTCCAAGAAACAGCTAAGAAGCTCATCACAGGTCATTACTTACTGAAGGCAAAGCTTGGGCAAACCCTTCAGGAAGGAGACAACACAGAAATAATGCAATTTCTGCTCTGGAGGAATCCATGGTTCATCTGGGAAGAAAAGTGCTTCTAAATGAGAATAATGTTTGGAAGGAATGGGACAGTGTGAGCTGAAGGAGCAGCATGGCATAGCAAAACATGCCCACAAATTACAGACAGAAGAGCTAGGCTGCAGCAAAATGACCTTTGGCAAGTCCTTTCCTATCTTTGGTCAGCCTTTTGAAGTCTGATAAATTTGAGTTTGAATTTTGGTTCTAGTATTTCCTAGCTGTGTGACCCGGAGAAAGTTACCTGACTTCTTTGTGTCTCAATTACCTGATATGTGAAGTATAAATAACAAGAGTACCTACCTCACAGGGTTGTCAACACATGAAATATCTGAGAGCAGTTAAGTCCTCAATCATTGTGAACTCTGATGATCATAGCAAGGGAGTTGACTCTGAAGACCTTGCGCTTCCAGCTCAGTATGCTGTGAGTGGCATTGCAAATTCAAAAAAGTATGTACAAACAAAGTACCTGATGATTTACCTATGTCTCCAACAAGTGCCTAGAACAGTGCTTCTAGGGTCCTGGAACATAGTGGGAATTCACCAAAATCTGGAAACATGGGTGTTCACTGTTTCACCACAGTCTACAGAATTTCCATTGACCAGGGCAATCTTGGCAGAGAGGTATTCAGGCTGGAGGGCATTGAAAGCAAAGGGATAAATAATAGCAGGTAGGGTAGGCAAAAGAAAAGCAAAGCAGAATGTCCCTGCTGCGGTGGGGGGGGGGGAGGGCTTGATTATGGCTACTTTTATATTCCTTCTACCACCAAGGTGAAGTCTACCAATTAGAACACCAGTTCCATCCATGGTGGCAGAAGTCATCTCATCCATCCATTAATCATTCCTCAAGTTTTTAGTAAATTTCTAGCATGCACAGATCAGCATGCTAAGTGCTAGACATACTGAAATGAACAAAGCACACATGGCACCCAGGCTCAATGTTAGGTTACTGTCTGAAGTTCATATGTCCACAGAGATGGTTAAGTAAAAAAAAAAAAGTCCACTCCACTGATAAAATCAGGAAGAGATGTTTGCTTGTTTGTTTTTCTCCTCAGAACAAGTGAGGCAAGGATGATTAAGCCATACAGTGTTTAGGGAAAGGCAGATTCTAAGTGGGGCAACTAAAGGTTGGTCCTTTCTGCAGGTGTTTTTACATTTCTACTCTTCTTCTAATCTTTTTCTCAGTCTTTTATAGCACCCCTCCAATCTATCCCCCACCATGAAAGTCAGAATATTGTTGAGGTTTAGGTTGGCCAGCTCATGTACAATTTGGCAGTTGAGACCTCCTGAATACAGAGAAAAATGTTAATTCAGGATTTTAAAACTCCATCAAATAAATTGAAATTCTAAGTTAAATCACAGACTTATTAAATTTATTGCTGCTAACCCAACATTTGTGTTTTTTTTAAATTAACCTTTGTCTGACAAATCATAGGTTAGCCAAGTGACATTGAATATATATATACTTTTGTTCCAGTACTTGGGCCACCACTCAAGATAAAACAAGCCAATATTGGTAAATAGGGAACAACTTTCAGCAAATTAATTAGGATCACATTCTTATTTCCATTGTCATTATCATTATTACTTCACAGTCAGTGCTGCCTGCTGCCAAAAAAAAAAAGCAAAGTGCTGTACTTGAATTTCAGAAGTTCTATTTGAATGACTAATTCCTTTGGCATCTGAAGAAGGCCCTCAGCATCAGGCAGGACTTTCAAAAAGGATCAGCCATCTAAAAGGGCTTCCTTAGGCTAACAAAGCGCCATAAACAGGAGCCTAACTAGTGAATACTAATAGATTTTTCCTGTTGATGTACATTAGTCTGCATTCACTCTACCCATTTTTTATTCATGCAACTCAATTATCTATATTACTGTTACCAATAGCAAGTCTTCCCTTCATTAAGTATTGATATTAAGTACCACCTCAAGTTAATTAAGCACTTTGTTACATCAACAAGATCTCTGTTTATTCTAGGCCAGAAAATGAAAGGAGGGGGGACCTTTTAAACTAAAATCTTAATTATTGCTGCAGGAAAAGCTTAAGCATTTTGCATTCCCTTCTGCCACTGGGGATGCCACCGAGTCCTTGCAGGGACTCTTTCTTGGACTGTAAGCCTCAGGTCAACTATGCATGCCGCTTTTCTGTTTACTGCCCTTTCTCAGTCACTAGCAGCCTCCTCCTCAGGACAGATGTGTTGAGTGTAATAATACCAATTTAGCACAAGTGCAAGAATTTGCAGACAACAAACCAGTAAATTATGGGTAGGTGGCACAATCCTAGAGTCCAGATGAGTCTGGATCAGGAGATGAAATTGATTGAAGGTCCCTCGGACTATACTCCAAACCAATCCTTTCCCAGACCCTGGGCACTTACTGATTTATGCAACTGATTCCTTTTTACTTCTCCTGACTTTTTGATGCTTTTAAAAATTATTGTTTACTAGTCTTTCTTCCACTCCACCTCTTCGTTACAGCATGTCTTCCATTTATTGTTTTGCTTCCTGATAGCCAGTTCTCCAGGTCAATGGCTCAACCGCATATTTGCTTACATAGAAGATAAAACAGCTGCTCATTTTTCTATCAAGGAAAAAAAAATGAAAAGGGAAGGAAGGAAGGAAGGAAGGAAAGAAGGAAGGAAAGAAGGAAGGAAGGAAGGAAGGAAGGAAAGAAGGAAAGAAGGAAATAAGGAAAGAAGGAAGGAAGGAAGGAAAGGAAGGAAGGAGGAAGGGGGGAGGCAGGGAGAGAAGATGCATATATTCTTTTATAAAATGTTTTGTTTTCCCTTTCCACCACCCCATTCATAAGTCTGGCTGAGGCCCAGGGAAACTGTGAATCAACAAACTTGCTGAGGATAACATGCCCTGCTTGAGGGGCTGTGTACCATTATTTGATACTGCTTATTCAGTAAGGCTGACAAACATCCTAGCCCTTCCTGAATCAGACTTTTAGGGTGGCTTTCTTGTTTCATTTCAAGTGTTGGGAATTCTCAGATTGGACCCAGACACACTGGAATGTCAGTATAAACACACATCACAAAGATCAACATAAATGATGGTTAACTTAGGTGTCATTTTGGATTTTCTAAGCGATTTCTGGGCTAGCAGTGAGCGGCCTGAGTAATTGAAAATGGATTGCATAAAGGTCATATAACCAAAAGCCAGCTCATGTCTGGAAAATGGGAAGAGCTGACTGACCTTGGACAAGTCCCTTTCACCTCTTGTGGCTTCTTTTACCCTTACTGATAAAACATGGGGATCTGACTAGATGATCTCTGAGGGCCCTTGGAGCTCTGACATCCAGTGACCTGTGAACAGTTAACAAAATCATGCATTATCCTTCTGCTGGCACAGATAATCCAAGCTTTTTGCCCCACTGTACTTTGCCTTCACCCATGTTTCACTCCTTCAAGACTGACTAACATCCATCTCTCATTTCCCTGTGGTCTTTATCCATTGTTTTGGAGTGGGCCATCAAGGTTGGAACACTTTGAAAAGCACAGTTGGGACACTGAGAGAAAGAGATTCCTGAATGAAGCCCAATTTTGTGCTAATGAGCTGGCAACTTGGAAATTTTTGATGCATCTCCAATGAAGCATGAAGTGCTCTGATACCTGTCAACAAAGTGACAAGCTGGCCCCTTGAGAGTCAAGGCAAAGAAAAATGGACTTAGAAACACTTACTGGCTTTTTAGTAGTAGCTTTTATTTAGTCAGATGCTAGCAGGTACTTGCTTGGGGCTTTTGAATAGATTTAGGAGATAAAAGAGAGTGAAGGAAAGAAAAGTTAAATAAGGTTTATCTTTTCAAAGGCAGTCATCAGGAGACACATCTGCAACAATAACCAACATGTATTGAATGCTTATTATAATAGTGTAAGAGCAGCATTAAAAATCAATGGCATGACTGTGAATACCTCAGCTTGCTACACAAAATTTATTGTAAAAAAAAAAATAGGTATTGGACTAAAACTTTCCTGGCCAGTTCTAGGAGTTTCTGGACAAATTACCAGCCCACATTCCTACTTCCACCAGCTTGTCTATAGTCTAAGAAGGCAAACAACATAGTTAAACATAGTTTAATATAGTCAATTGTTTACATTGATTTATTTTTTTGCAAATAGACAGAAAAGGTCCACCTTAAATAGTGGTCATATTGCTTAAAAAAAAGAATCTCCTATGAATGTCTTATTAACACCCTTCAAAAGATTTTCAAGTTTTTAGTGACACTTTAGACACCAATTCAGTAATTCAGTCTTTTTTGGGGAATCAACTGAGAGAAAATGTAGAGAGGGTATAAAAGGTGGATTTAAAAAGTTTTGGGGCGCCTGGGTGGCTCAGTCGGTTGAGTGTCCAACTTCGGCTCAGGTCATGATCTCATGGTTTGTGAGTTCCAACCCCAGGTTGGGCTCTGTGCTGACAGCTCAGAGCCTGGAGCCTGCTTCGGATTCTGTGTTTCCCTCCCTCACTGCCCCTTCCATGTTCATGCTCTGTCTCTCTCTGTCTCTCTCTCTCTCAAAAATAAACAAACATTAAAAAAGAAGTTTATTAGGAAGTAGTTATATTAGGAAGTAGGATTACAAAATAATCGATACAGTCCATGCTTATTTTGAAACTTAGTTTGAAATCTTGAGCTATATCTGTTTCTGATCTGCCCTCTCTCCCATATTGGTATCCCTTAGAATTTGATAATGCTAGGAAAAATTCATCAGAGTGCCCTGGACAGGGAAGACAGAGGCCTTGAAACATCTGCCATCTCTTTGCCATAGCTTTCAACACTCTGATGCCAGGCTTTGGACATACTGGCTGCCGTAACTTCTTTTTCTTAGCAACTCTCTTCCTTCAAAATCCCTCTCAAATTTCCAAAGTATCTTAGACTGGAAAAACAAGAAACTCTGCTTTTCCTCATCTTCCCTACTTTACCCAAAGGCAAAACAGAAAACATAACCTGTCTCTTAAACAAGAATTCAAAAACAACCACCAATTAAAAAGATATAAGTGGGCCTGGTTCTATGTGGTAATCCCTTTATGCAGATAGATTGAGGAGGTGGACACCAAGTGAGGAGATTTTTTCCCCTCTACTATCTCAGAAGCAGATGCCCAAATCCTACATAGAGTTGCTCCAAGAGTGTAAAGTTCTGTAGATAAGGCCCATGGTCTCCACTGATCTTGGACCAATGGAAATATGCTATGCCACACAGCATGACCTATCCTTACAGACAGTGCCTTCCTCCCTAGCTGCTTAATCACCATCTCGTTAACTAATCCTTACAACAAAGGTCCCCTAAGCTCTGAATCATTAAATTTCCCTAGGGATTAGCCCAAGTTGAATTCTAAGTATCTTTGCCAAAAACTTAGTCCAGAACCAAGCTCAGTTCTAGGAATTTGGTGATAAAGAAAGGAGTAGAGTCAAAAGCACTGCATCCTACATCAGCAATCAAAAGCAAATTGGTCTTTACTCCTACCAATTCAGATCATCCTGCTATCTCCATAAATCAAGTAAGGGGAAACAAACATCACTGTGCAAAAGTCAGCTCAGGGCTTCTTACATTATCAGCAAATATGCTCATTGAGGTCCTGGTGACACTTTGTCAACTCTAGCTACTTATTTACACTGAAGTCTTTTGCTGACATTAATAATATTCTCAGTGTTTGTCAAAAAAATCAGCCTTTGGTGGTTCAGAACAATGATCTCCAGAGTGGGGTGTATATATCCCAGGTTATGCACAAGATAATCTACTGGAAGGGGAGACATTTGAACTTCTGTTTATGTTTACCTATATCTAAAATAATTTAGGGGCACCTGGGTGGCTCAGTCAGTTGGGCGTCTGACTTCAGCTTAGGTCATGGTCTTGCAGTCTGTGGGTTTGAGCCCTGCGTCAGGCTCTGTGATAACAGCTCGGAGCTTGCAGCCTGCTTTGGATTCTGTGTTTCCCTCTCTCTCTCTGCCCTTCCCCTCCTCATGCTCTGTCTCTCTCTCTCTCTCCAAAATAGTCAAAAATAATTTAAAAATCAAGCATTATTAATATTTAATATCGGTGGTAGTAAATTATATAATTCATAAATAAAATTATGTGTACTGGAGACACAAACTTAAAACATTTTTGCTGGTGTAAATTTTTACTAAAAATTTGGCCAAATCATAGACTTAAATGAGAGGGCTAAAACCAAAAAGCTTTTAGAGGTAAACATAGGAGAATATCTTTGTGACCTTGAGGTGGGCAAAGATTTCTTGGACAGGATGCAAAAGCAATAACCATAAAAGAATGAGTGCTATATTGGAGTTCATCAGAATAATATATATATATATATATATATATATATATATATAAAATATTATATATATGTATACATACATACATACATACATATTCATCAAAAATGTCACTAAAGAAGTAAAAAGGCAAGTCACAGACTAGGAAAAAATATTCATACTACATATACCTGACAAAGGACTTGTATCCAGAATATGAAAAGAACTCCTACAAATCAAGAAGAAAAACACAGCCAATTAACAATTGGCAGAAGACTTGAACAGGCACTTCACTAATGATAGCCAAATACCCAATAGACACATGAAAAGGTACTCAATATCATTATTCATCAGAGAAATGCAATTTAAAGTATCCATTAGAATACTTAAAAAGACTGGAAATACCATGTATTGGCAGGAACATATAGCATTTGAACTCCACACTGCTGGTGGGAGTATAAAATTGTACATTCAGTGTAGAAATTCTGTACACCCTCTGTTGGACCCAGAAATCCCACACTTAGGTATATCCAAGAGAAGGAAATGCAGGTGCCCACAAAAAGATGTGATTGGACATAATAGCTTTATTCATAATAGACAAAAAAAGTAGGAACAACCCTAATGTCCATCAAAACACACACATCCAAGAGCTTGGGAAGATGATGGTGCAGGAGGACCCTGAGCTAACCCCATCCCACATTTACAACTCGTTATCATCTACATCCAAGTCAGTAAACAGGAGAGTGATCTGAAGACTGGCAGAACAAACTCCACAAACAAATATAGAGAAGAAGCAGCATCTAAAAGGTTAGGAAGGTCAGAAAGGCAGAGGCAGGAGGTGCCTGGGTGGCTCAGTTGGTTAAGTGGCAGACTTAGGCTCAGTTCATGATCTTGTGGTTCATAGGTTCAGGCCTCACGTTGGGCTCTGTGCTGACAGCTCAGAGCCTTGAGCCTTCTTTGGATTCTGTGTCTCCTTCTCTCTCTGCCCTTTCCCTGCTCATGCTCTGTCTCTGTGTCTCAAAAATAACAAATAAACGTTATTTTTTTTAAAAAAGAAAAGGCAGATGGGGGTTGCCTGCAGGAGAAAGGGAGCTGTATGCAAGGAGAAGAGAAACAGGAACTTATACCAGGGAGCTCACACAGGGAAGACTAATCCCCATAACTTTTGGCTTTAAAAACCAGAGGGGATTAATTCTGTGAGTTTGTAAAACCAGTGGAACTTGGAGCCTGGAGCTTTAATATTCAGCTGCCTCAGTACTGGGCTAGCTGGGAGAGCTAGTGATTGCTAAGTTGCTGACTTAAAGAGACAGCAGTCTATGCAGACAGGCAACATAAAAACAGCAGTTTACAAAATGCTGCTGGCAAATGGGAGGCAGACCTATTCATATTGATTTTGGAGAGTGTTGTGGGACTTCTTTGAGAATGCATGAATTGGTAGGCTCGATTTTCCTCTCCCATCCTCCAGCATAAACACAGAGCCACCTGCAGGAGGCAAGTCTGCACAGACACTTGTAGCCTCGGCTCAGGGCAAATTTTTTTTAATATGAAATTTATTGTCAAATTGGTTTCCATACAACACCCAGTGCTCATCCCAAAAGGTGCCCTCCTCAATACCCATCACCCACCCTCCCCTCCCTCCAACCCCCCATCAACCCTCAGTTTATTCTCAGTTTTTAAGAGTCTCTTATGCTTTGGCTCTCTCCCATTCTAACCTCTTTTTTTTTTCCTTCCCCTCCCCCATGGGTTTCTGTTAAGTTTCTCAGGATCCACATAAGAGTGAAAACATATGGTATCTGTCTTTCTCTGTATGGCTTATTTCACTTAGCATCACACTCTCCAGTTTCATCCACATTGCTACAAAAGGCCATATTTCATTCTTCCCCATTGCCAAGTAGTATTCCATTGTATATATAAACCACAACTTCTTTATCCATTTGTCAATTGATGGACATTTAGGCTCTTTCCATAATTTGGCTGTTGTTGAGAGTGCTGCTATAAACATTGGGGTACAAGTGCCCCTATGCATCAGCACTCCTGTATCCCTTGGGTAAATTCCTAGCAGTGCTATTGCTGGGTCATAGGGTAGATCTATTTTTAATTTTTTGAGGAACCTCCTCACTGTTTTCCAGAGCGGCTGCACCAGTTTGCATTCCCACCAACAGTGCAAGAGAGTTCCCATTTCTCCACATCCTCGCCAGCATCTATAGTCTGTTGATTTGTTCATTTTAGCCACTCTGACTGGTGTGAGGTGATATCTGAGTGTGGATTTGATTTGTATTTCCCTGATGAGGAGTGACATTGAGCATCTTTTCATGTGCCTGTTGGCCATCTGGATGCCTTCTTTAGAGAAGTGTCTATTCATGTCTTCTGCCCATTTATTCACTGGATTATTTGTTTTTCAGGTGTGGAGTTTGGTGAGTTATTTCAGGGCAAATTTTTTAAAGCTTTGCACATGTCCCACTAAGTCACTGGGAGCACAGTGACCACTGCATTCCCTGCCCAGCCCCTGCACCAAGCCCAGTCACACTCCCCCAGTCACCAACATGTGCTGCACCCACCTTTGCCCCCAGCCACCACAGTGCTTAGGAATAGTGGCCCAACACAAGTTTTACTAACAAGGCTGCCATGCTCCCAAGTTGCCAGAAGGGCATGCCTCCCTCATAGCTGGCCTGCCATGGTCCCACTAACACCACTGACAGCAAGCACCACAACTGGCAGAGAGTCAGTGCAGATGACTACACTGAAAGGAAAAGTGACTTAGACAAAACACCAGCATGTAAGCAACACACAGGATACTCTCCTGAAGTGCCAAGTACTGGTGAACAGGGGATGTTACAATGCACGGCATTCCAGGACTCCTCTTCATGAAGTCACTCCTTTCAAGGCAGAAGACACAGCTGACATTCTTAACATAAAGAAACAGACATAGAGAGGCAGACAAACTGAGGAGACAGAGAAATTTATCCCAAATGAAAGAACAGGACAAGACAATGGCCAGATATCTGAGTGAGACAGATATAAGTAACATGCCTTAGAGAGACTTTAAAGCAGTGATCATAAGAATACTCACTGGACCTGAGAAAAGAGTGGAAGACATGAGAGAGACCCTTAACACAGAGATAAGGAATAACATAGCAGTCATAAAGGACTCAATAAACAAAACTAGAAACATGCTTGATGGAATGAATAGCAAGGTGGAAGAAGCAAGGAATGAATTAGCGACCTAGAAGCCAGAGTAATGGAAAGCAACCAAGTTGAAAAGAGAGAAAAAAGAATTACACAAAACAAAAGTAGACTCAGGGACTTGAGTGACTCCACCAAAGGTAATAGCATTTGTATTATAGGAATCCCAGAAGAAGAAGAGAGAGAAAAGGAGGCAGAAAATTTATTTGAAGAAACACTGGTTGAAAACCTCCGTAATCTAGGGAAGGAAACAGACATCCAGGTCAAGGAGGCACAGAGAACTCCCATCCAAGTCAACAAAAGCAGACCAACATCCAGACATACTGTAATTAAATTGGCAAAATATAGTGATAAAGAAAAAAATCTTAAAAGCAGCAAGACAAAAGAAGTCACTAACTTACAACAGAAATCCTATAAGGCTAACAGGAGATTTTTCAATAGAAACTTGGAAAGCCAGAAGGGAGTGGCATGATATACTTAAAGTGCTAAAAGGGAAAAATCTGCAGCCAAAAATACACTATCCAGCAAGGCTGTCATTCAGAATAGAAGGAGAGATAAAGAGTTTCCCAGAAAACAAAAAATAGTGTTTGTGACCACTAAGCTGGCCCAACAAGAAGTATTAAAGGGTAATCTGGGTGGAAAGGAGAGACCAAAAGTGACACTATAGGGGTAAGAAACACAAAAGCATTAAAAACTGAATATTTCTGGGGCATCTGGGTGGCTCAGTCGGTTAAGCCTCCGACTTTGGCTAAGGTCACAATCTCACAGTTCATGAGTTCAAGCCCCGTGTTGGGCTCTGTACTGACAGCTTGGAGCCTGGAGCCTTCTTTGGATTCTGTGTCTTCCTATCTCTCTGCCTCTTCTCTACCCACGTTCTGTCTCTCTCAAGAATAAACATTTAAAAATTTTTAAAAATGAATATTTCTATTAAGAACACAGTCAAGGACATCACAAAAAAGGGATATAAAATATAGTAACATATATCTAAAATGTGGGGATGAGAGGAGAAAAGAATGAGTTCAAACTTAAATGACCATCGACTTAATATAGACTTCTATATGCAGAAGAGGTTACATACAAACCTAATAGTAATCATATATCAAAAACCACTACTAAACATGCAAAGAATAAAGAGAAAGAAATCTAGATACATCACTAAAGAAAATCAGCAGATCATGAAGGAGAGAAATAAAGGACAGAGAAAAAGTTCAGAAACAACTACAAAACACGTAATAAAATGGCAATAAATACATATCTGTCAATGATTACTTTGAATTTAAATTGACTCAATGGGACAATCAAAAAACATAGGGTATCAGAATGGATAAAAAAGGGGGACATCTGTATGCTGCTTACAAGGGATTCATTTTAGACCTAATGACATGCAGATTGAAAATGAGGAGATGGAGAAACATCTATTATGCAAATTGATGTCAAAAGAAAGCCAGAGTCACAATACATGTGACAATACAGTCTTTTAAAATTTTTTTTTCAACGTTTATTTATTTTTGGGACAGAGAGAGACAGAGCATGAACGGGGGAGGGGCAGAGAGAGAGGGAGACACAGAATCGGAAACTGGCTCCAGGCTCTGAGCCATCAACCCAGAGCCTGACGCGGGGCTCGAACTCCCGGACCGCGAGATCGTGACCTGGCTGAAGTCGGACGCTTAACCGACTGTGCCACCCAGGCGCCCCAACAATACAGTCTTTTAAAACAAAGACTGTAACAAGAGACAAATAAGAACACTATATAATCATAAAGGGGACATTACAATAAGAAGATGTAAAAATTGAAAATATTTATGCACATAACACAGAAGCAGAAGCACCCAAACACATAAAAACAGTTAATAACAAACATAAAGGAACTAATTGATATAATAACAGCAGGGAACTTTAACACCTGATGTACATAAATGAACAGATCATCTAAACAGAATATCTACAAGGAAACTATAGCTTTGAATGACACATGGGAACAGACAGACTTAACAGATATATTCTGAACATTCCATCCTAAAACAGCAGAATATGTATTCTTTTCAAGTGCACACGGAACTTTCTCCAGAATAGATCACATGCTAGCTGCAAAACCAGCCACAACAAATACAAAGAAGCTGAAATCATACCATGCACCTTTTCTGACAACAACACAATAGTGTCAAAACTAGAAGTCAACCACTAGAAAAAATCTGGAAAGGCCACACATACATGGAGGTTTTAAAGAATATGCTACTAAACAATGAATGGGTCAATGGAAAATCAAAGAAAAAATTGAAAAGTACATGGAAACAAATTAAAATGAAAACACAATGGTCCAAAACCTCTGGGATGCAGCAAAAGCGGTTCTAAAATGGAAGTTTATAGCAATACAGGCCTATCTCAAGAAGCAAGATAAATCTCAAACAACCTAACCTTACACTTAAAGGATCCTAAATGATCTAGAAAAAGAACAACAAACAAAACCTAAAACTAGAAGAAGGGAGGAAATAATAAAGATTAGAGCAGAAATAAATAATACAGAAACTAAAACAATAGAACAGATCAATGAAACCAAGAGCTGGTTCTCTGAAAATATTAATAAAATTGATAAACCCATATCAAGACTTACAAAGGAAAAAAGAGAAAGGATTCAAATAAATAACAAATGAGAGAGGAGAAAGAAAAACAAACACCACAGAAATAACAATCATAAGAGAATATTATGAAAAACGATATGCCGACAAATTGGACAACCTAGAAGAAATGGATAAATTCATAGCAACATATAAACTACCAAAACTGAAACAGAAAGAAATAGAAAATTTAAACAGACTGATACCAACCAAGAAATTGAAGCAGTAATCAAAAAATTCCCAACAAACAAAAGTCCAGGACCAGATGGTTTCACAGGCAAATTCTGCCAAATATTTAAAGAAGAGTTAATACCTATTCTTCTCAAACTATTCCAAAAAAAACAGAAAAGCAGGGCGCCTGGGTGGCGCAGTCGGTTGAGCGTCCAACTTCAGCCAGGTCACGATCTCGCGGTCCGTGAGTTCGAGCCCTGCGTCGGGCTCTGGGCTGATGGCTCAGAGCCTGGAGCCTGTTTCCGATTCTGTGTCTCCCTCTCTCTCTGCCCCTCCCCCGTTCATGCTCTGTCTCTCTCTGTCCCAAAAATAAATGGAAAACGTTGAAAAAAAATTAAAAAAAAAAAAAAACAGAAAAGCAAGGAAAACTTCCAAATTCATTCAATGAGGCCAGCATTAGCCTGATACCAAAACCAGATAAAGACACCATTAAAAAAGAGAAATGTAGGAAACCAATTTGACAATAAATTTCATATTAAAAAATAATAAAATAAAATAATAAAAAATAAAATAAAAGAGAAATGCAGGCCAATATCCATGATGAACATGGATGTAAAAATCTTCAACAAAATACTAGCAAACTGAATTCAATAATACATTACAAAAACCATTCACCACAATCAAGTAGGATTTGTTTCTAGGTTGCAAGTGTGGTTCAATATTCACAAATCAATCAACATTATACAGCTAATCAACAAGAGAAAAGAACCATACATGATAATTTCAATAGACACAGAAAAAGCATTGGACGAAGTACAACATCCATTCATGATATTAAAAAAAAAAACCTCAATAAAGTAGGTTTAGAGAGAACATTACTCAACATAATGAAGGTCATATATGAAAAACCCATAGCTAATATTATCCTTAATGAAGAAAAACAGAGCTTTTCTGCTAAGGTCAGGAATAAGGCAAGGACGTCCACTCTCACCACCTTTATTCAACATAGCACTGGAAGTCCTAGCCACAGCAATCAAACAGCAAAAATAAATAAAAGGAATCCAAATCATTAAGGGAGAAGTAAAACTTTCATTATTTGAAGATGATATGATATTCTATATAGAAAACCTGAACCACTCCACCAAAAAACTGCTAGAACTGATAAATTAATTCAGTAAAGTAACAGGATACAAAAATCAATTCACAGAAATCTCTTGCATTTCTAAACACCAAAGTGAAGCAGCAGAAAAATTAACAAAACAATCTCATTTACAGTTGCACCAAAAATAATAAGATACCTAGGAATAAACCTAACCAATGGGGTGAAAGACCTGTACTCTGAAAACCATAAAACACTGATGAAAGAAATTGAAGAGGACACAAAGAAGTGGAAAAACATTTCATGCTCATGGACTGGAAGAACAAATATTGTTAAGATGTCTATACTACCCATGGGGCGCCTGGGTGGCTAGTCAGTTGAGCATCTGACTCTTGATTTCACCTCAGGTCATGATCACAGGGTTGTGGGATTGAGCCCCATGTCAGGCACCATGCTGAGCATGGAGACTGCTTGAGATTCTCTTCTCTCTCTCTCTCTCTTTCTCTCCCCCTCCCTCCCTCTCCCCCTCTCTCTCTTTCTCTCTCTCCTTTTCTCTCTCTGCCACTCCACCCTGCTCATGTTCTCTCTCTCTTTCTCTCTCAAATAAAAAATAAATACTTAAAAAAAAGACTGTATGGTACTGGCACAAAAACAGACACATAGACCCACAACTATGTGGTCAATTAATCCTCAACAAATCATGAAAGAATGGAAAAGACAACGGGAAAAAGTCTCTTCAACATATGGTCTTGGGAAAACTGGACAGCAGCATGCAAAAGAATGAAACTGGCCCACTTTCTTACACCACGCACAAAAATAAATTCAAAATGGATTGAAGACCTTAATGTGAGACCTGAAACCATAAAAATCCTAAAAGAGAACACAGGCAGTAATTTCTTTGATGTTGGCTGTATCAACTTCTTTTCAGATAGGTCTCCTGAGGCAAGGGAAACAAAAGCAAAAATAAAGTATTAGGACTCATCAAAATAAGAAGATTCTGCACAGTGAAGGAAAAAATCAAAAAAACTAAAAGGCAACCTACAGAACTGGAGCAGATATTTGCAAGTGACATATCTGATAAAGACTTAGCATCCAAAATATACAAAGAACTTACAAAAATCAACACCCAAAAACAAATAATCCAATTACAAAATGAGAAGGAATAAACAGATGTTTCTCCAAAGAAGACATCCAGATGGCCAACAGACAATGAAAAGATGTTCATTATCACTTATCATGAAGGAAATAGAAATCAAAACTACAATGAGATATCACTTTACACCTGTCAGAATAGCTAAAATCAACGACACAAGAAACAACAGGTTCTGTCAAGGATGTGAAGAAAAAGAACACTCTTGCACAACTGGTGGGAATGCAAACTGGTGTAGCCACTCTGGAAAACAGTGTGGAGGTTCCTCAAAACATTAAAAATAGAACTACTTTATGATCTGGTAACGGCACTATGGGGTATTTATCCAAAGAATACAAGAACACTAATTCAAAGGGATACATGCACCTCTATGTTTATAGCAGCATTATTTATAATAGCCAAGATATCGAAGCAGCCCATGTGCCCATCGATGGATGAATGGAAAGGAAGATGTGGGGTATGTGTGTGTGTATATAAATTTATTATATTATTATATTATTTTTTTATATATATAAAATGTATTATAAATATATATAATGGAATATTACTCAGCCAATAAAAAGAATGAAATGTTGCTATTTGCAAGACATGGATGGAGCTAGAGAGTATTATGCTAAGCAAAATAAGTCATACAGAGAAAGAAAAGTACCATATGATTTCACTCATATGTGGAATTCAAGAAACAAAAAAAAATGAGCAAAGGGCAAAAAAGAAGAGAGACAGAAATCAAGAAACAGATTCTTAATTACAGAGAACAAACTGATGGGTACCAGAGTGGAGGGGGATGGGAGGATGGGTTAAATATGTGATGGGGCTTAATGAGCATACCTGTAGTGATAAGGGCAGGGTATTGTAGGAAAGTGTGAATCACTATATTGAATTACTATATTGTACTCCTGAAACTAATAGAACACTGTATGTTAACTGGAATTAAAATAAAAACTTAAAAACCCACACATACACAAAATTATACACTACACAGCAATAAGAACAAGCTATTGATGCACACAAAAAATTGGATGAATCTCAAAAATATTATGCTTAGTAAAAGAGAGCAGACTACAATAATACATCCTGTGTGATTCCATTTCAGATGTAGGTCAAGAACAGACAAAGCTAATCTATGTTGACAAAACTCAGAATATTGGTTACTTCTGGAGTGGGTGTGTACTGACTGTGAAGGTACATGAGCATTATTTTCAGTGGTGCTGGAAATGTTTCACATGTTGATCTGGGTGCTGATTACCTGGAACATTATACATATCTAAAAATTCATTGAGGGGCACCTGGGTGGCTCAGTTGGTTAAGTGTCTGACTTTGGCTCAGATTATGATTTCATGGTTCGTGGGTTCGAGCCCTGCATCGGGCTCTGTGCTGACAGCTCAGAGCCTGGAGCCTGCTTCGGATTCTGTGTGTGTGTGTCTCTCTCTCTCTCTCTGACCCTCCCCCATTCATGCTCTGTCTCTCTCTGTCTCAAAAATAAATAAACATTAAAAAAAATTTAAGGGCTCCTGGGTGGTTCAGTCAGTTGAGCATCCGACTTCATCTCAGGTCATGATCTCACAGTCCATGGGTTCGAGCCCTGCATCAGGCTCTGTGCTGACCGCTTGCTCAGAGACTGGAGCCTGCTTCAGATTATATGTCTCTCTCTCTGCCCCTCCCCCACTCACGCTTTGTCTCACTCTGTTTCTCAAAAATAAATAAATGTAAAAAAATTAAAATAAAATAAAATAAAAATTCATTAAGACTTGTGCATTTTACTCTCTGTATATGTTATTCCTTAAGAATTTTTAAAATAAAGAGCACTAGACTACAGATTATATTTCTAAGGTAGGGACCAACAACCACCCACTGTTTCTACATACTCATAGCTTTAATCAAGGCAAAGCATTTCACTTTAAAGGGCAATCATTCATGATAGGGCTATAATTTATGAATGTCCTCATTGTTCCTCTCTGCTTTGAGACAGTGCGTGTTCATAAAGTGAATGATTTCAGTAGGAAATGAAAATGAAGACAAACACTTCATTTTTTAATCTGCCAACTGGTAATGGTGAAGAGTTTTTTTTTTTTTTAATCACCAACTCATTTCTATCCTGACATATCATAGAAATGGAATCAATCCCTTATCTAGTCTCAGAGACATCTACTTCTGCTCTGCCTATCCCAGATATGTCTCTTTCTTGTGGTCCTCAGAATTGCTAATACCCACTGTGAGAACCAGAACTCCTGGTCAGGCCAAGGCCATATAGGCAACTATTTCTTCTTCAGGCATCAATCATTACTGCTTCCTACTGGATTGCCTATGAAGTTGGCTGTCTAATAAACTCTGCATTTCAGTGGTACAAGTGAGCAAAGAACCTTGCAACGGTGATGTAGTAGAGAGTTCAGGGAAGACTGGTGCAAGGAAGGAGAAGAAAGGCTATGGTAGTGTGTTAAAGACTTTGTTCCTAACTTCTAGAAGCAGTAACAAAATTCACTATATACAACCATGATATAAGCTTCCTTGTATAGGGTTAAAACAGTTGAACACAAACCAGAAGGTCCATATGATGGCCCCCAGCATTAAGATAGAACAGTGTGAGGGGCGCCTGGGTGGCGCAGTCGGTTAAGCGTCCGGCTTCAGCCAGGTCACGATCTCGCGGTCCGTGAGTTCGAGCCCCGCGTCGGGCTCTGGGCTGATGGCTCAGAGCCTGGAGCCTGTTTCCGATTCTGTGTCTCCCTCTCTCTCTGCCCCTCCCCCGTTCATGCTCTGTCTCTCTCTGTCTCAAAAATAAATAAACGTTAAAAAAAAAAAGATAGAACAGTGTGCAAATCTAGTGGGTGAGCCTACATGGCTGGAAACACCAAAAGTCTTTTTCATACCACCTAATATAAAACTGCTAGAAATAGGATATATTAACTTATTGGCATTTATGAACTGTACAGTGAATGCTTGTAAGAAATGCCCCAATTAAACCAAAAATGGACATTAAATTCCAGCAGATAACTAGAAAGAGATGGAAATAATTCTACTTGGATTAATGTAATCTTTATTTCTCCAGCATCAACCCATGGTTGATGTTAAAACTATTTAAGTTGACCCAAAGAATCTTTTTAACTTTCCAGCTGAATGCAAATGAGTTAGATACAGTCTTTCAGCCCGAGATGATGTGATTAACTATCCGGAATCTGAACCATCCCAAAGCCAGGTTCACTCAATAACTCATTGCTGGTTCTCTGAAGCCATTTATTTATAACCCATTATGCAAAAGCCAAAGACAGTTTCTAAAGAGTGCACAAATCCAACATTAGTCATTTCTGACTGGAAAAAGACCAAAGGACTAACACCCTTCAGGAAACGGACAAAAAGCTGCCTCTGGAAACCACTCAGCTTGGTCTACTGTCTGGAAACCACTTGTCAAGCTTACTGGGCACCCGCATGCCTTCTACCAGATGTGGACTAAGGAAGAGGGAGTTTGCCTTCTATTTTCCACAGCTTGGCCCCTGCATTCTGCTTCCAGAACACTGTTTGCCTCTGCCCAGGCCCCCTTTCTCCAGCAGTGATTTTAATCTTTGGTCTTCACTGAGCACTCTGAACAGTGTTAGACGAAGAAGGAGGAAAAGGGACATTTAATTTCCTCCCATACTTCTGCATAACTGCCAACAGTTCCCACATAAATAACCTACCAAGGTATACATGTATGTTGCAAAGGCAATAACAATAATATGATTTACTGACCCTAGGGTAGATCCAATTTTAAATTAAACTGGCCCACTTACTGCTGTTTTCACATAGTGTGCAAATCTGGGAACACATAAGCCATCACACCATTCTGTTCCAGGCTACTGTCCTGTTCACATGGTGACTGAGAAGTGACATATCTCTTACCCCGCCCAGCAAGATGTATCAAATAACATAAAACAAAACTGTGCTTCCACAGTTGAAAAAAAGGGAGAGAAGATACAGTCAATTTTTTGTGTGTTAGTGGAGGGGAGGGACTCTTACATCAGAGTGCATTTCCTTTTGCAATGCCAGGATTAGTCTGAGAAGCAAATGAAGCAGGGCATGGTGGGCATTTGAGTTCAAGATCTGGGGAATTGATAAGGGTAAAGTAGTATAGAAACCTTTCTCCTGGTAGCAGGTTTGCTTTACAGGTTATGGCTGGATGAAAAGAACCAGCTTTTTAAATTATTATTTGAGTATAGTTGATGCACAATGTTACATTAGTTAACATTAGGTGTCAGATGTACATCATTATTCAACATTTCTACATGTTATGCTGGGCTTACCACAAATATAGCTACCATCTGTCACCATACAACTAGATTATTACAAGAATATCGACCATATTCCCTATGCTATGCCTTATTCATTTCACAGCTGGAAGCCTCTACCTCCCATTCCCCTTCACCCATTTGGCCCACTCCACCACCACTACCTCCCCCCCACCTCCAGAAGATTTTTAGCTCCTGTCCCTGCTCATCCCCACTTTCTAATCTTAAACACAAGGATAGAGCCCTGCACCTTCTCCTGTAATGGTTGACACCTTCTGACAGCAGATGCCACAAACCTTGGCACTGAGGATGTTCCTCATAGCCAAGGTCACTCTGGTGCCTTCCCTTCTTCCTCCAGACTTCTTACACCTCTCCCTAACCACTTCTCCTGAGTACACACTCTCTTCCATCCACACTTCTTTCCCCCGCCAGACATCTGAGCTTGTCTTGTCTGTCTTAGCCTCTCCTTCACCCCCCAGCAGTGCCTCTTCCTGGGTTTCTTATGGGCAAACATGAAGCACCCCTATCATTAACATCTGGCACTTATGTTCACTAATTAAATAAGACAGGGAGACCAAGGAAAGATTCTTACAATTCAAATAGCAGAAGATTAGAAACACTACACAGTCTGGCCATGCCTGCCGTTTTGGCCTCATTTCCTACACACACTGAAGTCATACTGAACTTTCTGTTCCTCAGAGAGGTCAAAGCCATCCTTATCTAGGACATTTGCCCTTGCATTTCTCTCTGTTGAGAACATTCTTTTTCTAGGTCCGTATGTAGCTCCTTTCATCATGCAAGGGTCAGCTCAAATGCTACCTCCATAGAGAGGCCTTCCCTGACCACCAATATAAAGTAGACGCCTTCTCTCTTTCCCCAGCCCCGATCCTCATCATTCTCCCTCACATTATCTTGTTTTATTTTCTTCACAGAATTTATCATTTTACATTAGCTCATTTATTTCTGGATATGTTTGCTTTCCAGAAGGATACCTACATTATAGTGGGAAACACAGACCATATTTTTATAGCTCTATCGCTGGCACCTACAAAAACAAATGTCTGTATTGAGCTGTGTAGTAGTTGTTCAATAAGTATTTGTTGAAAGTAGAATTCAAATAATTTCAGGATGTCATCCTACTCATTTTCCTGCTTCTAGACAAATAACATTTTCACTTCACTGATCATCTGACTGAGGTTCATGGATGTTCTGTGACTTGCACAAGATAGAGAATCTATGAGGTTTAAGATATTTTCTTCTGTGAGGATGCAACAAAACATTTTTGCTTTCCATAGTTATAGTGCTACTCATGACCCTTAACTAGCAATGCAAAGAGCTCTGGTTAAAGAGGGACTTGGGGCGCCTGGGTGGCGCAGTCGGTTAAGCGTCCGACTTCAGCCAGGTCACGATCTCGCGGTCCGTGAGTTCGAGCCCCGCGTCGGGCTCTGGGCTGATGGCTCAGAGCCTGGAGCCTGTTTCCGATTCTGTGTCTCCCTCTCTCTCTGCCCCTCCCCCGTTCATGCTCTGTCTCTCTCTGTCCCAAAAATAAATAAACGTTGAAAAAAAAATTTTAAAAAAAAGAGGGACTTAAATCACCAAGCCTTTTAAAAAGCATTATTATTATTGGCTCAGAGTATTCCAAAATAATTATCCTTTGAGCTAACTGTCTCCTGTTTGTGGTGAGTGCCCAGAGGTGACTGTTAGGCTCTTAATTTGATGGGAGGAATGAAGCTTTTAAGTAAACTTAGGCACATGGTAAGAATACCTTGTCTCCATATAGGATTCTCCTTAGTTTTTAACATTCTCAGCCTTAGGAAGTTAATTTAAAACACACACAAGCCCTCACAAACAGACCATGAATACTGGGAGATTTAACTGCTCCCAGCATCTGGGAATTCAAAGTAACATCTACTCCACCTTCCTGTGTACAGACATTACAACAAGGCCCTTTCAGTCTACCATCCTGGAAAATTTTAAGAGCAAATCCAGACGATGGGTTTAAAACAGATTCTAATTTGATTTAGTGCTTAACCAATTCCTTCAGACCCCTAAAAAGGTGTATGACGGCAGGGGGTGGGGGGCTCACCAATGTCTGAATGGGAGTTTGCACTAACCCAATTTCATATGACTATAGTTCCTTCCTTAAAGGCCATTTGTTCAGTGTTTAAGCGCAGTTTAGTGTTTATGTCTTTGTGAGGCTTTTCATATAAACAAATTCACAAGTCAGGGAAAAAAAATCCTTGGTCAAGGCAGGTTTCCTGATTTGGGGTTTGGACAATATAGCCACCATGATATGACTAAAAAGGTTTAACTGTAGAGTATGCATTTGGCACTAATGGACGCTAAGTGATAGGGAAGTTTTGTCAGGTCTAATTCAGATTACCTGTTACTGCTGTGAATTATATGGAATTACACAAAGTATAATGGTTCTCTGGCAATTTGCCTTGGTTCAGTGTCAAGGCAGCTGATGCTTCAATCAAACTGATCTCCCCACCTGCCACCCCAAGACAATTTCTGTTCCTGTCTGTGTCTTGAGCGTATCTGTGATGAAGCCCTCAATGACACCTTAATACAAATGCCAACTTTTTTTTTTCTCTGTCACTTTCCCTTCCTTCTTTATGGCCAGGTCTATGAATTGCTTCTGCAGCTTTGCCAAGACAAACTGCCTGGCTAGCCTTTATGAAGAGAAGACCTTTTAAGGTTTGATTAAAAGAGAGGAGCCAACAGTGAGAAGATGAGACCAGGACAAATAGGGGTTGGCCCTATCCCTTTCCCTGAAGTGCCATCAGCTAGATCTAGTTCACCCTGATCAGCCTGCAGCGTGACCTAAGATAGCATCCCACACCATGCAAACAGTTCAGGAACACATCCCATCAAAGGCAGGTAATCCACCTGACAAAAGAGAATCCCATCGCATGGGCAAGTGACCTCCTCTCTTTAGGAACCCAACAGGCTCTGAGGCTGGACTTCTGCCACAGACTGTAGGCATCACTTTCACTGAGTTGGTACAGTGGACCAAGGCCAAGTCCTCAAACAAAAGCCAGACAAGTTCTCTGCAAACTTGCAAATCTGGCCTGTACAACTCTGAGGTGCAATAATTCTGTAGATGGCAAACATGCTGGGTCCAATTTTTTGCTCATGGGTCCCTGTTCACCCCTGTCCCCCCACCCTCTACTAAAATTCATGTGGAGCTTCAGCACTATTAGCACCTCCTACTTTTTGGCTAAGGTGATTTCTAGACTCCATGCCCAGCTGATTCTAAAGTCACATTTACCGGCCATACTAAGGAGAAAGCTCATTTTAAAGAGACTAGCTGCCATTGAACCAGCAGGAGGGAAGGGAAGAAACCACAGGATTCCTACTCTGCACTGATTGCCACTAACTCATTTCAGCTGCTAAGGGGAGGCCCTGTTGGAGGAGCTGGGAGAGGAAATGGGTTCCATGTACAGTCCACTTTAAATTGTTCACAATTGTGTGCTCAAAAATAGTCTCTACTAAACATTTAGCACGTCCATTAGCACAAGTCATAAAGCATTAGACTTTGCTGCACTGTTGGCCCAAACTGCCTAAGTTGCTTCCCTATGGCAAAAGATCATTAAATGGTTGGCAAGTCAGATATATGCAGGAAGGAAAAAAGGAGCTCCAAGGATGGTTAAACCCGGGCCCAGGAAGGATGGTTTACTAGGTTTTTTTATGCACATAAAGAACACAGAGGGTGAGGACCAGCTATTGTTAATTTTTATTGAAAGCAGAGCAAGGGAAAAGAAACTGAAATTGCAATGATGGGGACTGATGCTAGCAAGAAGGAAGAGCTTCCTGCCAGAGAAGGTAGGTAAATACTAGGCTGAGTGGTCGGTCAATGAAGGTTGTGGGATTTCCTTCTTTGGAGTGGCTCTTCTGTCTGGGCTATTTCTGTGTGGTCCTTCCAGTGGGTGAGAGTGGAAGTAGGGAGGGGGAGGAAGAAAGAGAGGCAGCCAGAGGTCCAATTCAGTCCTTCTCAGGACTCCAAATCTCACATTTGTAACATTCAAGGATCTATAATTGGGATCACTGAGAGACACCTAAAAAAAAAAAAAAAAAAAAGTAACAAGCAGCTTGTTGCTCATCTAAAGTGTTTAGATTTACCCCAGCTTCTAGTCCTTTCCAAGAACCAAGCTTTTGCCCTGGCCCCCACAATCTTAAGAAAGAAAGCAAAGACTTGCTTTTTGCTCCCTAGGGCCAGGCATATGGGAACAATCTTTTCTGAACCCCAAAGCAGGACATGGTCTGACAATTATATTTATGGGGACAAGAGGACATAATATGTGAAATCAGAGCTGTCCTAGGAAATACGGGACGTATGGTCTCCATGGCTACATATTATCTCTTTCTAAGGGTCCTGACACAGGAGGGAGTTAATTAAAACTATGCCATGTGGTTTGGGGCCTGGGTTTTTTCCTTGTCTGTGGCAAGATGAGTTACAACTGTGAAAAAAACAGGATCATCATAAGCCAAGCACAAATTCTTGCTGTGTAGTTTGGAGAAGCAGGTAGTGTATATATTCTCCTCCCTAGCATCCCCCAACTCTAAAACTTAGCAGGAACAGGCACATGCTACACAGGGGCTGCCCATTCTCACTCAACTATAAATAATGCCACAGGGTTATGGAGGGGAAGAAATGTGTTCTCACACAAGGGATCCTATTCATTCATTCATTCATTCATTCATTCAAGCAGTGGTTCTCAAAAGTATAGTTTCTGAATCAGCAACGGCATCTCCAGGGAGCTTATTAGCAATGCAAATTTCCAGGGGACACCTGGGTGGCTCAGCCGGGTAAGTATCTGACTCTTGGTTTCGGCAAAGATCATGATCTCACGGTTCACGAGTTCAAGCCCCATGTTGGGCTCTGCGCTGACAGTGCAGAGCCTGCTTGAAATTCTCTCCGTCTCTCTGTGCCCCTCCCACGACTCTCTCCCTCCCTCTCTCTCTCTCTCAAAATAAATAAACTTAAAAAAAAAAGAAATGCAAATTTCCAGGACCCACTCTAGGTCTACAGAGTCACAAATTCTGGTGGGGGGTGGGACAGCAATATGTGTTTTAATCCGTTGGGGGGCAATTCTGATAAACTTTAAATTGTGAAAATCCCTAGATAAGAAGTCCTAGTGACAATGCTCACACTGCCAACCAGCAACAGTACCATTAACCAAAAGGACCAAAGCCACAGGCATGTTTGGTAGGCCCATCATTATCTCTGCCAATTCAACCTATAATGCCTCTCACAGTCCCCAAATCATGGAATAGCCAGATTCTTACTAAATACCAAATTACTCAAATCCTGGGTTTCCAGGAGGTAACACAGCTTATCTGCTCCAATACGCCTTTTTAAAATAGGCGAAAGTCCCTTTTGGTTATCTAAATCCTACTCAGGTACACACTCTCCTTTGAGTGTTGTGTGTATATTTCAGCTCTTAGCCCTGATCTGAGTTTCAATGAACTGAGTGGAGTTCATGTTGAGGACCAAGCTGGGAACATTTTATGTTTAGCAGCATTATTTTTACTTTTAAACAAACACAGATGAAAGAGTCCCTGCTGAAAAAAGCAGCCATTAATGCTAGTATTTGTGCATTTACTGACATTAAATCACAATAAAATAAATTTATTGTTTCACCTCAGTTTAAACTGATAAAGTTAATTGCCATAATCAACAGGCAATCTTTCACAAATGTTGACTTGAAAGGCAAAGAAATGCTTCCAGGTGAAATTTATCAAAGTGAAGGCCCTAAGGACCAAATCTTGTTAAATGCCACCTGGTTCTCCCCCAGAGTATCAGTTAATGAAGGAAAAGCAATTTCAACACAGCTTCCCAGTTAGAATCATTGATGACTTCTGGCTGCCAACAGAGCCGCTGATTCAATTGGGGAAGTTGCACAGCATTTAAGAACATACATGAGGGAAATTTCTGGGTTGATGGTGATGTTCTTTTCTTTTTAATGGTTATTTATTTTTGAGAGAGGAAGAGGAAGGGAGACAGAGTGTGAGCAGGAGAGGGCAAAGAGAGAGGGAGACATGGAATCCAAAGCAGGCTCCAGGCTCTGCACTGTCAGCACAGAATCCGACTCGGGGCTCAAACTCATGAACCTTGAGACCAGGACCTGAGCTGAAGTCCAACACTTAACCAACTGAGCCACCCAAGCACCCCAATGGTGACGTTCTATATACTGATAGGGACTTGGGATATACAGGGGCCGCTTGTGTCAAAACTCACACAAAGATTCATTAAAAGTTTGTGCCTTTCATCGTATGTAAATTTTACCTCAAAAGAAAAAAGAAAGAACTGTAAACAAATGTTAGTGATATGCATGCTGAAATATTTATAGGGACCTGTACTGATGTCCTCAATTTACTTTGAAATGTACCAGAAAATAAAAGGGAGTAATGAATAGAGAGAGGGAATCAATAAATGAATAGATAATATGATAAAGCAAATATAGTAAAATGTTAGTAATAGAATCTAAATGATGGGCATATTAAGTGTTTAATGTAAAATTCTTTAAATTTTTCTCTATGTTTGAAAATTTTGTTATGAAATGTCAGAAACATAAACAGGCAAGAAAAATACTACTGGATATAATTGTCAGAAATACCTTTCATTAATTTATTCATTTCACAAATAATATACATGAGATGAAACTACTATGTGCTAGGCACTAGTTCAAATCCTGGCTCTGCCATTTAGTAGTATTAACCTTGGGAAAGTCACTCCACCTCTCTGAAACTTGCTTCTTTCTCTGTTAAATGGGGAGAATAACAACACCTTCCTCACAGACTGGTTATTGTTGGAATTACGTTAAAATTGCTGAGCTCTTGGGGCGCCTGGGTGGCGCAGTCGGTTAAGCGTCTGACTTCAGCCAGGTCACGATCTCGCGGTCCGTGAGTTCGAGCCCCGCGTCAGGCTCTGGGCTGATGGCTCGGAGCCTGGAGCCTGTTTCCGATTCTGTGTCTCCCTCTCTCTCTGCCCCTCCCCCATTCATGCTCTATCTCTCTCTGTCCCAAAAATAAAATAAAAACATTGAAAAAAAATTTAAAAAAATATTAAAAAAAAATTGCTGAGCTCTTAATGAGAACTATATTAAGTAGGGAACTCTCAATGAAATGCTTCTTGTTCCTCACTCCCTTGAGACCCACAGTGTTTCAACCTTGGAAATCCTTTTAGGACAGCTTCAACTTAAATGCTGAGCACTTTTTGTTTCTTGGAAATTGTTTGCAGCTTGGGCCAAGACCTTAGATTATGGTGTTTGTATAGGACTCAAATGTTTTTAACTGATTAGTCTGATATTCAACCATGTTTTAGATTGCAAACTCCCTTTTGCAAAAAAATAAACAAAAAAGCTAGAAAGCAACTTATTTTTTTTGAATGGAGTAGAAGACAAATTTAAGAAAAATAGTGAAGTTGGAATGTGGTCTAAGGTAATTCTGCCACACCCATTTGAACCCACGGTCAAAATCCTTTATAGTTAGCTCACTTGTTCATCCTCTCCTACAGCTCTGGCATCTTTTCCAGCTCCTGGATGAGTCCCAAAAGAAAAGGAGCCCTACCATCTGGAGAAAGTGTACACCCCTTCTTGGTTTCTGTTTATTTTCTGGAAGGATTCTCTCAGACCTCTTCCACTTAATGCAGATAACATCATTTACTAACTGGTGTGCAAGAGGTGAAGCGTTCCACTTTTTAAGGCCAGGACTCTGCACGTGGTTGCCTCTGGCTTTTGTGAGTCCCCTCATTGGTCTGGGGCAACAGGGAGAACAACTGTGTCCCCCAGGAAAGCACTGTCAAACTTTGGGCCTGGCGATGCAACCTGAGAACAGGCAGATGGCTAGGTACCTCAGGAGGTAATAAAGCACAGCGTCTGCCAAAGAGCAAAATTTGGGCCTGAGAAGCTGTCCAGCAGAGTGCTTTATGAGCCTACTGAACAGCACAGGAAACCATGTACCAAAAGCACAGCAGACTTTCTAGTGGTCAAATCCAATCAGATTCTAATTAAGATATTGTAGGAGGCAGCCTTGGGCAGCAAAGATCTCTGCAGAAGAGTGATCAGAAAGGCCTCTCATTCATTTATTCCACAAACAATATACATGAGCTGGGACTCTACTATGTGCTAGGCCATATTTTATTTTTTTTTATTTTTATTTTTTAAAGATATGAAATTTATTGTCAAATTGGTTTCCACACAACACCCAGTGCTCATCCCAAAAGGTGCCCTCCTCAATACCCATCACCCACCCTCCCCTCCCTCCCACCCCCCATCAACCCTCAGTTTGTCCTCAGTTTTTAAGAGTCTCTTATGCTTTGGCTCTCTCCCACTCTAACCTCTTTTTTTTTTCTTCCCCTCCCCCATGGGTTTCTGTTAAGTTTCCCAGGATCCACATAAGAGTGAAACCATATGGTATCTGTCTTTCTCTGTATGCCTTATTTCACATAGCATCAAACTCTCCAGTTCCATCCACGTTGCTACAAAAGGCCATATACATTCTTTCTCATTGCCACGTAGTATTCCATTGTGTATATAAACCACAATTTCTTTATCCATTCATCAGTTGATGGACATTTAGGCTCTTTCCATAATTTGGCTATTGTTGAGAGTGCTGCTATAAACATTGGGGTACAAGTGCCCCTATGCATCAGTACTCCTGTATCCCTTGGGTAAATTCCTAGCAGTGCTATTACTGGGTCATAGGGTAGGTCTATTTTTAATTTTCTGAGGAACCTCCTCACTGCTTTCCAGAGCGGCTGCACCAATTTGCATTCCCACCAACAGTGCAAGAGGGTTCCCGTTTCTCCACATCCTCTCCAGCATCTATAGTCTCCTGATTTGTTCATTTTGGCCACTCTGACTGGCGTGAGGTGATATCTGAGTGTGGTTTTGATTTCTATTTCCCTGATAAGGAGCGACGTTGAACATCTTTTCATGTGCCTGTTGGCCATACAGATGTCTTCTTTAGAGAAGTGTCCATTCGTGTTTTCTGCCCATTTCTTCACTGGGTTATTTGTTTTTCGGGTGTGGAGTTTGGTGAGCTCTTTATAGATTTTGGATACTAGCCCTTTGTCCGATATGTCATTTGCAAATATTTTTTTCCCATTCTGTTGGTTGCCTTTTAGTTTTGTTGGTTGTTTCCTTTGCTGTGCAGAAGCTTTTTATCTTCATAAGGTCCCAGTAATTCACTTTTGCTTTTAATTCCCTTGCGTTTGGGGATGTGTCGAGTAAGGGATTGCTACGGCTGAGGTCAGAGAGGTCTTTTCCTGCTTTCTCCTCTAAGGTTTTGATGGTTTTCTGTCTCACATTCAGGTCCTATATCCATTTTGAGTTTATTTTTGTGAATGGTGTGAGAAAGTGGTCTAGTTTCAACCTTCTGCATGTTGCTGTCCAGTTCTCCCAGCACCATTTGTTAAAGAGGATGTCTTTTTTCCATTGGATGTTCTTTCCTACTTTGTCAAAGATGAGTTGGCCATACGTTTGTGGGTCTAGTTCTGGGGTTTCTATTCAATTCCATTGGTCTATGTGTCTGTTTTGGTGCCAATACCATGCTGTCTTGATGATGACAGCCTTGTAGTAGAGGCTAAATTCTGGGATTGTGATGCCTCCTGCTTTGGTCTTCTTCTTCAAAATTCCTTTGGCTATTTGGGGCCTTTTGTCGTTCCATATGAATTTTAGGATTGCTTGTTCTAGTTTTGAGAAGAATGCTGATGCAATTTTGATTGGGATTGCATTGAATGTGTAGATAGCTTTGGGTAGTATTGACATTTTGACAATATTTATTCTTCCAATCGATGAGCAGGGAATGTCTTTCCATTTCTTTAAATCTTCTTCAATTACCTTCATAAGCTTTCTATAGGTTTCAGCATACAGATCTTTTACATCTTTGGTTAGATTTATCCCTAGGTATTTTATGCTTCTTGGTGCAATTGTGAATGGGATCAGTTTCTTTATTTGTCTTTCTGTTACTTCATTGTTAGTGTATAAGAATGCAACTGATTTCTGTAAAATTGATTTTGTATCCTGCGATTTTGCTGAATTCATGTATCAGTTCTAGCAGACTTTTGGTGGAGTCTATCAGATTTTCCATGTATAATATCATGTCATCTGCAAAAAGCGAAAGCTTGACTTCATCTTTGCCAATTTTGATGCCTTTGATGTCCTTTTGTTGTCTGATTGCTGATGCTAGAACTCCCAGCACTATGTTAAACAACAGCGGTGAGAGTGGGCATCCCTGTTGTGTTCCTGATCTCAGGGAGAAAGCTCTCAGGTTTTCCTCATTGAGGATGATGTTAGCTGTGGGCTTTTCATAAATGGCTTTTATGATCTTTAAATATGTTCCTTCTCTCCCGACTTTCTCAAGGGTTTTTATTAAGAAAGGGTGCTGGATTTTGTCGAAGGCCTTTTCTGCATCGATTGACAGGATCATATGGTTCTTCTCTCTTTTTTTTTTTTTTTGTTAATGTGATGTATCACGTTGATTGATTTGCGAATGTTGAACCAGCCCTGCATCCCAGGAATGAATCCCACTTGATCATGGTGAATAATTCTTTTTATATGCCGTTGAATTCGATTTGCTAGTATCTTATTGAGAATTTTTGCATCCATATTCATCAGGGATATTGGTCTGTCGTTCTCTTTTTTTACTGGGTCTCTGTCTGGTTAGGGAATCAAAGTAATGCTGGCTTCATAGAATGAGTCTGGAAGTTTTTCTTCCCTTTCTATTTCTTGGAATAGTTTGAGAAGGATAGGTATCATCTCTGCTTGAAACGTCTGGTAGAACTCCCCTGGGAAGCCATGTGGTCCTGGACTCTTATTTGTTACGAGATTTTTGATAACTGATTCAATTTCTTCGCTGGTTATGGGTCTGTTCAAGCTTTCTATTTCCTCCTGATTGAGCATTGGAAGAGTGTGGGTGTTCAGGAATTTGTCCATTTCTTCCAGGTTGTCCAATTTGTTGGCATATAATTTTTCATAGTATTCCCTGAATAATTGCTTGTATCTCTGAGGGATTGGTTGTAATAATTCCATTTTCATTCATGATTTTATCTATTTGGGTCATCTCCCTTTTCTTTTTGAGAAGCCTGGCTAGAGGTTTGTCAATTTTGTTTATTTTTTCAAAAAACCAACTCTTGGTTTCGTTGATCTGCTCTACAGTTTTTTTAGATTCTATATTGTTTATTTCTGCTCTGATCTTTATTATTTCTTTCTTCTGCTGGATTTAAGCTGCCTTTGCTGTTCTGCTTCTATTTCCTTTAGGTGTGCTGTTAGATTTTGTATTTGGGATTTTTCTTGTTTCTTGAGATAGGCCTGGATTGCAATGTATTTTCCTCTCAGGACTGCCTTTGCTGCGTCCCAAAGCGTTTGGATTGTTGTATTTTCATTTTCGTTTGTTTCCATATATTTTTAAATTTCTTCTCTAATTGCCTGGTTGACCCACTCATTCGTTAGTAGGGTGTTCTTTAACTTCCATGCTTTTGGAGGTTTTCCAGACTTTTTCCTGTGGTTGATTTCAAGCTTCATAGCATTGTGGTCTGAAAGTATGCATGGTATAATTTCAATTCTTGTAAACTTATGAAGGGCTGTTTTGTGACCCAGTATATGATCTATCTTGAAGAATGTTCCATGTGCACTCGAGAAGAAAGTATATTCTGTTGTTTTGGGATGCAGAGTTCTAAATATATCTGTCAAGTCCATCTGATCCAATGTCTCATTCAGGGCCCTTGTTTCTTTATTGACCGTGTGTCTAGATGATATATCCATTTCTGTAAGTGGGGTGTTAAAGTCCCCTGCAATTACCACATTCTTATCAATAAGGTTGCTTGTGTTTATGAGTAATTGTTTTATATATTTGGGGGCTCCGGTATTCGGTGCATAGACATTGATAATTGTTAGCTCTTCCTGATGGATAGACCCTGTAACGATTATATAATGTCCTTCTTCATCTCTTGTTATAGCCTTTAATTGAAAGTCTAGTTTGTCTGATAGAAGTATGGCTACTCCAGCTTTCTTTTGGCTTCCAGTAGCATGATAAATAGTTCTCCATCTCCTCACTCTCAATCTAAAGGTGTCCTCAGGTCTAAAATGAGTGTCTTGTAGACAGCAAATAGATGGGTCTTGTTTTTTTATCCATTATGATACCCGATGTCTTTTGGTTGGCGCATTTAATCCATTTACATTCAGTGTTATTATAGAAAGATAAGGGTTTAGAGTCATTGTGATGTCTGTATGTTTTATGCTTCTAGTTATGTCTCTGGTACTTTGTCTCACAGGATCCCCCTTAGGATCTCTTATAGGGCTGGTTTAGTGGTGACAAATTCCTTCAGTTTTTGTTTGTTTGGGAAGACCTTAATCTCTCCTTCTATTCTAAATGACAGACTTGCTGGATAAAGGATTCTTGGCTGCATATTTTTTCTGTTTAGCACACTGAAGATGTCGTGCCAATCCTTTCTGGCCTGCCAAGTTTCAAAAGAGAGATCAGTTACGAGTCTTATAGGTCTCCCTTTATATGTGAGGGCACGTTTATCCCTTGCTGCTTTCAGAATTTTCTCTTTATCCTTGTATTTTGCCAGTTTCACTATGATATGTCGTGCAGAAGATCGATTCAAGTTACGTCTGAAGCGAGTTCTCTGTGCCTCTTGGATTTCAATGCCTTTTTCCTTCCCCAGTTCAGGGAAGTCCTCAGCTATAATTTCTTCAAGTACCCCTTCAGCACCTTTCCCTCTCTCTTCCTCCTCTGGGATACCAATTATGCGTATATTATTTCTTTTTGGTGTATCACTTAGTTCTCTAATTTTCCCCTCATACTCCTGGATTTTTTTTATCTCTCTTTCTCTCAGCTTCCTCTTTTTCCATAACTTTATCTTCTAGTTCACCTATTCTCTTCTCTGCCTCTTCAATCCGAACTGTCGTTGTTTCCATTTTGTTTTGCATTTCGTTTAAAGCGCTTTTCAGCTCCTCGTGACTGTTCCTTAGTCCCTTGATCTCTGTAGCAAGAGATTCTCTGCTGTCCTCTATACTGTTTTCAAGCCCAGTGATTAATTTTATGACTATTATTCTAAATTCACTTTCTGTTATATTATTTAAATCCTTTTTGATCAGTTCATTAGCTGTTATTTCCTGGAGATTCTTCTGAGGGGAATTCTTCCGTTTGCTCATTTTGGATAGTCCCTGGAGTGGTGAGGACCTGCAGGGCACTTCCCCTGTGCTGTGGTGTATAACTGGAGTTGGTGGGCAGGGCCGCAGTCAGACCTGATGTCTGCCCCCAGCCCACCACTGGGGCCACAGCCAGACTTGTGTGTGCCGTCTCTTCACCTCTCCTAGGGGTGGGATTGACTGTGGGGTGGCGTGGCCCGTCTGGGCTACTTGCACACTGCCAGGCTTGTGATGCTGGGGATCTGGCGTATTAGCTGGGGTGGGTAGGCAAGGTGCACGGGGGCAGGAGGGGCAGGCTTAGCTCGCTTCTCCTTAGGTGATCCACTTCAGGAGGGGCCCTGTGGCAGCGGGAGGGAGTCAGATCCGCTGCCGGAGGTTTGGCTCCGCAGAAGCACAGAGTTGGGTGTTTGCGCAGAGAGAGCAAGTTCCCTGGCAGGAACTGGTTCCCTTTGGGATTTTGGCTGGGGGATGGGCGAGGGAGATGGCGCTGGCGAGCGCCTTTGTTCCCCACCATACTGAGCTTTGTCTCCCGGGGGCTCAGCAGCTCTCCCTCCCTTTGTCCTCCAGCCTTCCCACTTTCTGAGCAGAGCTGTTAACTTATGACCTCCCAGACGCTAAGTCGCGCTTGCTGTGGGAACACAGTCCGTCAGGCCCCTCCGCTTTTGCCAGCCAGACTCAGGGGCTCTGCTTGGCCAGCGAGCAGCCCCTCCACCCCAGCTCCCTCCCGCCAGTCCGTGGAGCACACACCGCCTCGCCGCCCTTCCTACCCTCTTCCATGGGCCTCTCATCTGCGCTTGGCTCCGGAGACTCCGTTCTGCTAGTCTTCTGGTGGTTTTCTGGGTTATTTAGGCAGGTGTAGGTGGAATCTAAGTGATCAGCAGGACGCGCGGTGAGCCCAGCGTCCTCCTACACCGCCATCTTCCCTCTCTCCTGTGCTAGGCCATATTTTAAATCCTAGTTCTGCCACTTAGTAGAAGTATGACCTTGGGCAAGACATTGTCACTGGGACTCAACATTTACCCCTGAGGTTTGGTTCAAGGATTAGGTCCCACAGACTTTATATACCCTATCACCACAGCACCTCCATCAGGGCTTACACAGTTCAAGGAATGGATAAGGTCAATGGGAACAGTATGTGAAGAAACTAAAAGCTTGCTTTATATGTAAAGTATATATTGTTTTAAAAAATGCACAAAAAACATTTATAAATATAGTTTTATTTAGCATTTATTTTTTAATGGATATAATTTATTGTCAAATTGGCTTACATATAACAGCCAGTGCTCATCCCAACAAGTGCCCTCCTCAATGCCATCACTCATTTTCCCTCTCCCCCACCTCCCAATCCACCCTTAGTTTGTCCTCTGTATTTAAGAGTCTCTTGTGGTTTGCCTCCCTCACTCTCTGTTTGTATCTATTTTCCCTCCTTTCCCTCCCCTATGGTCTTCTGTTTAGTTTTTCAAGATCCACATATGAGTGAAAACATATGATATCTGTCCTTCTCTGACTGACTTATTTCACTCAGCATAATACCTTCCGGTTCCATCCACATTGCTGTAAATGGCATGATTTATTTTTATTTTATTTTATTTTATTTTATTTTATTTTATTTTATTTTATATTTATTTTTAATATATGAAATTTATTGTCAAATTGGTTTCCATACAACACCTAGTGCTTATCCCAAAAGATGCTCTCTTCAATACCCATCACCTACCCTCCCCGCCCTCCCACCCCCCATCAACCCTCAGTTTGTTCTCAGTTTTTAAGAATCTCTTATGGGGCGCCTGGGTGGCTCAGTCGGTTAAGCGTCTGACTTTGGCTCAGGTCATGATCTCGCAGTCTGTGAGTTTGAGTTCCGCGTCGGGCTCTGTGCTGACCGCTCAGAGCCTGGAGCCTGTTTCAGATTCTCTGTCTCCCTCTCTCTCTGACCCTCCCCCGTTCATGCTCTGTCTCTCTCTGTCTCAAAAATAAAAATAAACGTTAAAAAAAAATAAGAGTCTCTTATGCTTTGGCTCTCTCCCACTCTAACCTCTTTTTTTTTTCCTTCCCCTCCCCCATGGTTTCTGTTAAGTTTCTCAGGATCCACATAAGAGTGAAACCATATGGTATCTGTCTTTCTCTGTATGGCTTATTTCACTTAGCATCACACTCTCCAGTTCCATCCACGTTGCTACGAAGGGCCATATTTCATTCTTTCTCATTGCCATGTAGTACTCCATTGTGTATATAAACCACAATTTCTTTATCCATTCATCAGTTGATGGACATTTAGGCTCTTTCCATAATTTGGCTATTGTTGAGAGTGCTGCTATAAACATTGGGGTACAAATGCCCCTATGCATCAGTACTCCTGTATCCCTTGGGTAAATTCCTAGCAGTGCTACTGCTGGGTCATAGAATAGGTCTATTTTTGATTTTTTGAGGAACCTCCACACTGCTTTCCAGAGCGGCTGCACCAATTTGCATTCCCACCAACAGTGCAAGAGGGTTCCCGTTTCTCCACATCCTCTCCAGCATCTATAGTCTCCTGATTTGTTCATTTTGGCCACTCTGACTGGCATGAGGTGAAGTCTGATTGTGGTTTTGATCTGTATTTCCATGATGAAAGGCAATGTTGAACATCTTTTCATATGCCTGTTGGCCATCTGGATGTCTTCTTTAGAGAAGTGTCTATTCATGTTTTCTTCCCATTTCTTCACTGGATTATTTGTTTTTCGGGTGTGGAGTTTGGTGAGCTCTTTATAGATTTTGGATACTAGGTAAATGGCATGATTTAAATGTCCATGAACTGATGAATAGATAAAGAGATGTGGTTTATATATTCAATAGAATACTACTTGGCAATGAGAAAGAATAAATATAGTTTTAAAGTATGTTAAGGGACCTCCATACTGTTTTCCAGAGTGGCTGCACCAGCTTGCTTTCCCACCAACAATGCAAAAGTGATCCTCTTTCTCCGCATCCTCGCCAACATCTGTTGTTGCCTGAGTTGTTAATGTTAGTCATTCTGACAGGTGTAAGGTGGTATCTCATTGTGGTTTTGATTTGTATTTCCCTGATGATGGAAAATAATATAAAAACAGGAAGGGGGACAAAACAGAAGAGACTCATAAATACAGAGAACAAAGTGAGGGTTACTGGAGGGGTTGTGGGAGGGGGGATGGGCCAAATGGGTAAGGGGCACTAAGGAATATACTCCTGAAATCATTGTTGCACTATATGCTAACTAATTTGGATGTAAATTCTAAAAAAATAAAATAAATAAAATAAAATAAACCCAATTGTTAAAAAAATAATAAATGAATGGAGGAATGAATGAATGAATAAATGAATGAATGAATGAATGAATAAATAAATAAATAAATAAATAAATAAATAAAGTTAAGATAGAAATGTGTGATAGGAGATGGTAATTTTTAATGGCAGGATATGTGAGGCCCTACGTCCTAAATAATCTTCTCTGAAAAAAGTTGATACATATGCCCCAGTAAGTTATCAGCGGCCTAATCTTCTGCAGTTCCCAGGGGACATGCTATGGAAGATCATGAAGCAACTTCAGAGGATACTGTCTTGCCAGTGAAGATCAGTATTCAGTTACAGTCTGAGACCCTATTACGCATGGAGATGCTTAGATTTGATACTGTAAATATGGATGGGAAGCTCTAGGGAGCATGTGTGGGTTAACCACAATATATGGAGAGGAGGGACAAAAGAATTCATCACCCCATTGTTTACTCATTGTTTTCTACAGAGTCTACTCCTTAGTTTTCTCCTAAAGTATAAATTATGAATGCTGTTTGGAGGTTCTGCTATACATGTATCTATATTATATGGCACTTTTCTTATCTTCTTATTGCTTTCTAAATTCCTGACACTACCCCATCCCTTCACTATGTAGCCTGGATAGTTCAGTAACTCCTGTGTACTCCCAATGTACTCTGCACACACCTCTACTGTTCCATGCACTTACCAAATTTTATTGAAACTGTCTGTTCATGGGCCTGTTTCCTGCTCTACTAGAAGCTCCCTGAAGGCAGAGACTAGGTCTTTTCTCGTATCTTTGTCCTCAGCACCCATGGGTGCTTAGTAGGTGTTTGTTGAACTGTTTAGGGGAATTTGAGGTTATTTTTTTAAAGTTTTTAATTTTAATTCCAGTTAGTTTACAGTATTATATTAGTTTAGGTGTACAATATAGTGGTTTAACACCTCCATACAACACCCAGTGCTCATTGACAAGTGCACATTAATCCCCATCACCTATTTCATCACCCCACCCACCTCCCCTCTGGTAACCATGACTTCGTTGTCTATGGTTAAGAGTCTGTTTCTTGTTTTGTCTTTCTCTTTTTTCCCCTTTGCTCATTGGTTTCTTAAATTCCACTTAAGTGAAATCATATGGTATTTGTCTTTCTCTAAGTTATTTCTCTGACTTATTTCACTTAGCATTGTACTCTCTAGCTCCATCCATGTCATTGCAAATGGCAAGATTTCATTCTTTTTTATGGCTGAATAATATTCTGATATATATATATATATACACACATATATATATGTGTATATATATATATATATATATATACACACACATACACACATATATACACACCACATCTTCGTTACCCATTCATCTATCGATGGACACTTGGGCTGCTTCCACATCTTGGCTATTGTATACTGCTGCTATAAACATAGGGGTATGTATGCATCCCTTTGAATTGGTGTTTTTGTATTTTCTGGGTAAATACCCAGAAGCAAAATTACTGAATTGTAAGGTAATTCTACTTTTAACTTCTTAAGGAACCTCCATACTGTTTTCCACGGTGGCTGTACCAGTTTGCATTCCCACCCATAACGCAAGAGGGGGAACATGAGGTTATTAAGTAGATTTTATTCTAACCTTGTAATCTAATAGTCCCTTGTGCACAGTAGGTGTTCCATGTATATCTTCTCTGATGATAGTAATTTTAAAAGGTCTCAAAGGTATATGGCACTTTATATGGCTTACCAAATGCTTTCACATTAACTTATATGATCCCCACTGCAAGCCTCTTAGGAGGCAAGTCAGATACTATAATTATTGTCACTTGACACATGCAGACACTGGCTCAGAACAGTTAATTGACTTGTTCAAGGCCACACAATTAATATGAACTCAGTGGGTACTCTGAGTCTACCCTATTTTCTCCAGTGCCCATGTTTCTCTATTATCTATAAAGATGAAACTGAGTACATTTGATGCCAATGTGGTTTCCTAGACTACTAGTTATTAGATTCTTCTCTCTCCTGCTAGATAAGAACAAGGTAACTAATCATCCTAGTACCTGCTGACAGTCATGAGCAGGTGAACAACCAACCTCTCCCTGGACTTCCTGTTATGTGACATAATTTCCAGTCAGAGTCAGACTTTTAGTTACTTTCAGCCTAAGTCATACTTGATGTATGAGGCCTGCTTCCTCAGGAAGACTATGTTCTTTGAAGATAGGGCTCACGCATTCTACCAGTCTGAACTTCTTGACAAAACTCACAACTTGGATGGCTACCGTTGACTATTCTTATGGGGGTACAACAGATGGAAAGGTTTTCAGAGATTCCTGAAACAAAAGTTAGCTTGTTGTTCAAGAGGCCACCAGTTATGAGCCATGTTAATGAGGCAGAAGCTGGCAACTAAATCAAGAGAGACATAATGTATTCTCCACCCCAGCTCCACAAGCCAGCGTCTCTCCTGGCAGTACTAGAGGAGAAGGGGCAAGAACATTTATATCACTTCCAACAGATAGTCCTCGGGTCCCCTTAGAGAGACTGCAAGCCAACAACTCCCCAGAAGGCAGCTGTCTATAATTACTCACATTAGGGCAGCAGTTTTCACCCCCAAATCCCAAAGGGCTTTACAGCACTGTGGGTAAGGAAAAGTTCCAGAGACATGACTTTATGTCTCAGTTCTATTAAGCATTCATTGTGTGGTTTAGACACACTCTTGAAATATTTCCATCTCTCCAGTAATAGAATGGAAATAGTACTTTCTCTTTCTTTCTCTTTCAAGGATACTGGAAATGTGAATAGCATTCATGAGGTACGTATTAAGACCAGGAAAGTGCCTTGCACCAGCTTCAGGTCTGGACCCTGGAGTGGTTTATAATATTACAAACAGAATGGTCCTATCTATTAGCATTCTCTATGTTAAGAAACAAACATAGTTTCCACTATGTGTTCAGTCTTAAGCTGGGCTTTGGTACTACATTGATAAGGAAGCCTGGAAACACAAGGAGTTTCCAGTATAGTGAGAGAGACAGGTGTATAAATCCAGACAAGGAATATGAGAATTTCAGTGTTATTGACATCTGTCTAGAGAACTTATTAAAGATGAGGCCAGAGGGGTGCCTGGGTGGCTCTGTCGCTTAAGCGTCCGACTTCGGCTCAGGTCATGATCTCACAGTCTGTGAGTTCGAGCCCCGCATTGGGTTCTGCACTGACAGGTCCGAGCCTGGAGCCCGCTTCTGATTCTGTGTCTCCCTCTCTCTGTCCCTCCCCCACTCACGCTCTGTCTCTCTCCCTCTCTCAAAAATAAATAAACTTAAAAAAATTTTTTAAATAAATAAATAAAGATGAGGCCAGAAAGATAAGCTGGGATAAGAAGAATAATAAATGCAGAGGTAATCCTCAAAATATTAAAAAACCCAAAGAGCAGGAGCACCGAGCAAGCAGTATGGATGCAGGTCAACCCATGGAATAGTGATCACCAGGCTCCCTGCTGTGCTGGGCACTATCCTTTTAGTTGCTGAGTCCTGAAGAGGTCAAAAAGAGGTCCAGGAGTGGGGAACAAGGTAGCAGAAGGGGTCTTGAGGGGACTCAAAGGAGAAGCTGGTATCAAAGTATTCCACAATTTTAACAAAATGTGTGACTGTATCCATGTCCTCCTTCAATATCATGTGAATGAGCACGAATGTTACCCATGGCATCCAGAAGCACAGGAATTCCATATGTGTTGGAAAGAACACTTTAGCAGCAGTGTGATGGATAGACTAGATTGGAGTAGCATGAAGTCTGGGAGTAGTAGAAAGGCTTTGCAATACACCAAGGAAGACAGATAATGGGGCTTAGTGCACTTGCAACAGGGCATGTTCTTTCTGTAAGAAGCGCAAAGATGCTTGCACAAATTGCCATCTCTGCCTATCACCTTTGTTCCTAATAGTTCTCCAGTCTTTCTGTTATGGCGCCACTATCCTAGCTCAATGTGAGCTTACACACATTACACACACACACACACACACACACACACACACACACACAGGTGTATAATTATGTGACAGATTCTGTTTAAGTATACACACTGAACCAGTGGCTGGCAGGCTATAATTATGGCAGGCAAGAGGCATGCCAAGAAAAATTCATTCAAATACTAAGGTCATCCTACTCCCAGCTGTAGGAGAGTGGCCAGTATAAACACCTGCCTTCATAATACCACCCTATGTTATGGATAGTCCTGTCAACTATTCCAAGCAGTCACACAATTATCTCATTTGTTTTCTTAACAATGGTCCTAGGAGGTGGGTAAGACTGGTATTATTTAGTTACAATGTATGGTTGGGGAAACTGAAGTTCAGAAGGATGGACTTGCCCAACATCACTCACAATTATTCAGTGGTGGCATGAGGACTAAGGTGCCCTCTGCCTCTTAGTCTCATGTTACCCTCAATCTTCCATATGGTCTCCTTCAGAATAATTCCAGATCTTTCTTATTCTCACCTCCTGCAAACTAACACTCATTCAATCCATTATTTTTTGAAACGAAGACTTTATTTTTAAGTAATTTCTACACCCAACGTGGGGCTTTAACTCACAACGCTGAGATCAAGAGAAACATACTTCACTGACTGAGCCAGCCAGGTGCCCCTCATTCAATCCATTCTAATTGACATTTCTAAGAGAATACTGCAGATGACTCCAGTCCTATCCTTCAAAGCCTTGCTCTGGTCTCATCGTCCCCTCCAGGAAATTTGCCCTGGGACTCCAGTTCAGTAACCTCAAGCCCTTCTCCTTTAATATTTAGTCTGTATCATTGTCTTAGTGCTTTCTTTATGCTTTCTTGTTGTGTTCTCATTATTTCATCTGTGACTTCTGCTGCCCTGGCTTCTTTTCTTCTTTCTGCCTAGCACAATACTTGGCACACAAAGGAACACTTAGTAAAGTGTTGTTAATGGATGACTTGATCCAATAAAGCCTTACTCCACCATCAGAATGGCTGAAATTCCCAGTTCACAACAAAGCACTCGGGATGTGTGTGTGTGTGTGTGTGTGTGTGTGTGTGTATGTGTATGTGTGTGTGTGTGTGTGTGTGTGCATGCACCACTCACCTAGTGACCCTGAGGGTAACTAAATCAATGCTGTCAAAGTGCAGTATCAGCACATAGTTATTTTACATTCCAGCAGGAACTGAAGCAAGGAAATTTTTTCCCTTAATTTTTAAAAAATAAATACTGCTCTGGTTCCAAGTGGTATATTTTTGACATCTTGTGTACATTTCTGAAATAGAGTCCAGATGAGAAACCAGCTCATGTGCATGTCCATCCCAATCTTAGAATGGTATATTCCTACTCATGGATATTTTCATTTCTGAAATCCCAATTTCAGAAAAAGGACTAGGGAGCCAGGTTGTAGAAAACAGCAAGGCCAACATGGGAGTGACTGCTAGACAATCTCTTTGAGGCTTGAGGGCAAGACTAGGGCGTGAGGAAAAAAATAAAGGGGTGCTAAAATTTCATCTCTCCTTCCTCATACCTACCCATACATATTTCTAAGGGATATGAATGGGAAAGGAGCTGATAGCTGCTCCCAGCAAGGCAGGATACTTACAAAACACCCTTTAGACAAGGGTGTGGCCAAAGGCAGGTGAACCCCAAGAAGACAAATAGGTAAAGCAGGTCCCAGTGAACACCACCCAGTCGGTTTCCTGGTGATAAAAGCCTCCTGAGAGTCCCAACTAAGGATTAAAGAATCATTTTTCTATTTCTTTCACAACATGCAACATTACCTAAGTACCTAACATGTATCGGGCACTGTGCTTGGCACTTATCGTCATCAGCTCCTTTGCCCTATTGGGAATCATATTTCCATTTTACAGATGAGGAAACTGAAACTCAGAGAGAGATTAAGTAATTTACCCATCATCACACAGTCTGGCTAACTCTATAATCTGGGCTCTTTCCATGGCACTACTCTGCCTTTCTGAGGTATACTCATTGAGCTCTGGCAACAAGAAGGAATATGAAAACCCCTCCCCAGTAAGCCTAATGTTTCACAGAGGCACTTGGTCTTAAATGACGAGTGGGACATGCCTTATGGGAGAAAAAGAAGAAAAGTTACCCATTACTGGCTGAAGGGATAGCAGATGCAAAGGGGCTGATGCAGGAAAGAAAAAAACATGTTCAGAAAAATGGTAAATAGTCTTGTGGGGTTACCTGAGGGTGAGGATAGGTGATGGAACATGAGGCCAGTTTATACAGGGTCTCATATATCATATTAAGAATTTCAGGTTTTCTCCTGAAGATGAGAGACGAGAAAGGAGTAGAGATTGAATCTCTGTTTCAGAAAGAGCACTTGTGGCAGCCATGTGGGCAGATTCGCTGCAGGGAGGCTGAGTTGGAAAAGTATGGCAATAGTGAAAGCAAGAGTCAGAGTGGTGAAGGAAATGGGGGCCCAGCTCAGAAAATGCTGCCTCCAGAGCAGTCACTGCAAGTCAGCCTCAGTTTAACTTCAAAGCTGGGATTCCAGGATTTGCAGCACCTACCCCTATGGCCCTTAAACACTGCTTGTGTAGCTCTGGCCTCAAGACTAGTAACAAGTCTTGCTTTGTCCTTTGGGGCCTCCCCATTTGTCTCCATCTTCTAAGCTAGTGGCTTTGTAGCTCCCCTGGGCTCAGCCTAGCCCAGCTGGCTAGGGGGGGGGTGGGGAGAAGTCAGGTAGGCTCCAAGCAGAAGGGGCCTTGGTTAGCACATGTTTCACATTCCCCACATTGCATGGCAATTCAAAGCCAAATCCTCCAGGATTGTTTTCTTAAAGATTTGGGATGGGTTTGGGGCTTCTGCCCTTTCTTTTTCTTCCTCCTCTCCTTCCTCCTCCTCCTCCTCTCTCCTTCCTCCTCCTCTCTTCTTCTTCTTCTTCTTCTTCTTCTTCTTCTTCTTCTTCTTCTATTATTATTATTAAGTGTGTTTCTGTATTGCAGCTATTTCTTCTGTCCTTGAGTTAAGTAATAGCAGAGTGGGGAAAGAAAGTGAAGGTTTGCAACAATGCAGAAAAGATGTTTCTGGAAAAGTCCGGAGGAGGGAGGGAAATCCAGTGTGGGGGCCCACAGCAATGTTCAGGGAAGGCCAAGGAATGCTGTTGCAGGGCAGGTTTTCAGGTAGGGCAAGTGTATAGAAGTCAGGCAAAATCTTACCTAAGGGAAGTGGCCCCTGACACCCTGGCCAGATCCAGCCTTTATTTCCTCTGCCATCAACACTCAGACTGACTTTGCTCTGGTCATCAGCAGCTGCCATAGTGTCAGCACAACCCCAAGGTGTGGCTCCCGGCTCTGCCCCATTAACCGAGGAAATTAAAGCCCTAAAATGTAGCAAAAGCACTTCATAGGCAAAGGCAGCCAGCAATGCACTCCTGGGAAGCCCACACTCCTAATTGAACAGGAGGGTCTTACAAAAACGTCCCAGGCTTCCCTCTTTATTTGTACAATTCTGAAATAGAGCCCAAATGAGAAACCTGGTCATGAGTATGTCTATCCCAGACTGAGAACCTACTCAGACAATTTCAGTTTTGAAATCCTAATTACAGAAAAATGACTAGGGGGGTAGATTTTATTTTCTATCTTGCTCCCTTCCTATTATTTCCTTTCTCGAGAGAGAGAGAAAGAAAGAGAGAGAGGTAGAGATATATATCTTAAAGTACAATGAAGTCTTGTGACAATGTGTAGCATTTAGGGGAACAGTTATTTATAATATTTTAGTTAACAGCTTTATTGACATAGTTTACATACCATACAATTATACCATACAACTCATCAATTTTAAGTGTAATTCAATGATTTTTAGTGTGTTTGTAAAGTTGTGCAACCATCACCACATCTAATTTTAGAACATGTCCATCACTCTCAAAAAGAAACCTTGAGCTCATACACACTCCATGTTCCTGCTCCCAGCCCTAGGCAACCACTAATCACTTCTGTCTATATAGATTTGCCTTATAAGTGGAATCATAAAACATGTTTTTTTATGTCTGATTTCTTTCCCTTAGCATAATGTTTTCAAGGTTCATCCATGTTGTGACATGTATCAGCGCTTCAATTCTTTTTATTGTCAAATAGTTCACCATTGTATGGATATATCACATTTTGTTTATCCATTCACCAGCTGATGGATATTTGGGACATTTCCACACTTTGGCTATTAGGAATAACATTCATGTACAAGTTTCCATGTGGACAAATGTTTTCATTTCTTTCTGGGTAGAATTGCTAGATCATATGGTAATAAACCATAGATGTATGGGTTTATTGCTGGACTCTCAATTCTATTGCATTTATCTATATATGCCTTTCCTTATATTGTCTTGATCACTGTGGCTTTGTACTAAATTTTAATTAAGAGGAGTGAGTCCTTTAACTTTCTCTTTTTAATTTTTTTGTCAAGATTGTTTTGGCTAAAGAGAATACATGTAACAATGTTGATTTCAGAATTAACATTAAATGAATATGAATGAATGAAATGAATATCCAGCTTGTCCATTTCTGCCAAAAAAAAAAAAAGGCCATAGGAATTTTGATGGGAATTGCACTGAATCTGCAGATCACTTTGGAAAATCTTAACAATATTAAGTCTTTCAATCCATGAACATAGAGTGTCTTTCAATTTATTTTAGGTTTTCCTTAATTATTTTCAACAACATTCTGTAGTTTTTAGTGTACAAGTCTTGCACTTACTTGGTTAAATTTATTCCTAAGTATTCTTTTCAATAGTATTGGAAATGGAATTTTCTTAATTTCATATGTGGATTGTTCATTGCATACATGTAGAAATACAATTGATATTTTATTTTATCTATTTTGTACTATTGGTTTTTATTTTTTTAATATAATTTTTTGTCAAATTGGCTAACATATAGTGTGTAAAATGTGTTCTTGGTTTTTGGGGTAGATTCCCATGGTTTTTCATTAAACAACTGATATTTTAAATGTTTATCATGTATCCTGAAAGTTTGCTCATTTTGTTTACAATCTCTAATAGATTTTTTCTTATTACTTAGAATTTTCTATATAAACAATCATGTCATCTGTGTATGGATGACCTATATTTCTTTTTTTTTTTGCCTAATTCTCCTGGCAAAAAATTCTAGAACAATGTTGAATAGAAGTGGCAAGAGTGGAAATCTCTGTCTTATTCTTGAATAAAGGAAAGCTTTCAGTTTTTCACAATTAGATATGCTGTTGCTTGTGGATTTTACCTAGATGCCCTTTTATTCAATGTTTTTCTCATGAAAGTTTGTTGAATTTTATCAAGTCTTCTTTCTGAGTCAGTTGAATTAACTGTATGTTTTTCTTCCTTCATACATCATCTGGTCAAAAAATCAATTTACCATAAATGTAAGCATTTCTTTCTGAAATCTCAAATCCATTCCATTATCTTGATTACAGTAGTTTTACAGTGAGTTTTGATATCAGTAAGTTTAAATCCTCTTCCATCTTTATCAAGATTGTTTTCACTGTTTTGTTTCTCTTTTAAGTATGAATTTTGGTATAAAGGTTTCAATTTCTAAAAAAAAATCTTGGATATTGATATGGTTTGCATTGAATCAAACTGTGGACTGCTGCTATCTAACAACTTTGACACTCCTGATCCATTAAATTGGGATGTGTTTATATTTACTGAGGTTTTCTTTAATTTTTTGGCCAACATTTTGTAGTTTTCAATGTGTAATATTTGTACTTCTTTTGTTATATTTATTCAGAAGGTTTTTTTAAAAATTTTTTGATGCTACTATGAAGAGAATTGTTTTCTTGATTTTATTGTTGAATTGTTCATTGTTGTGTATAGAAATACAATAGACCTTTGTACACTTATCTTGTATTTTGTTACCTTGTTTAACTCACTAGATTTGGGTGCTTTTTAGAGTCCTTAGAGTTTTCTATATACAAGATCATGTCTTCTACAAATAGAGTTTAACCTCTTCTTTTCCAATCTGGATGTTTTTTATTTATTTTTCTTGCTCACTTACTTTGGCTAGAATCTCCAGTACAATGTTGAATAGAAGAGTCAAGTGTTGACATCCTTTTCTCATTTGATATTGGGGGAATCAATTAGACATGCATGGTTATCATGTTAGCTATGGGTTTTTAATAGATTCTCATTATCATTTTGAAGAAAATGTGTTACCCTTCTAGCTTATTGAGGGTTTTTACATGAGTGTTTCCCATGTTTTTCATATGCTTTGACTTCATCTATTGAGATAATCATGTTTTTGCTCTCTTTTCTACTAATATGTTACATGAGTTGATTTTTGGTGTAGTTTTTAAGTATTTGTGGGCCATGACTTTTCCCTCATCATTGTATTTTTTCCATATTAATCTATGTATTTATTTAAAGTAAGTCATACACCCAATGTGGGGCTTGAACTCACAACCCTGAGATCAAGAGTCACATGCTCTACCACCTGAGCCACCCGGGGGCCCCACATTACTTGATTTTTGAATGTTAAACCAGCCTTGCATTACTGTTTATATATTAAAACATACACTTTTAAATGTTGCAAACCCAAGAAAATAGTATTATAATGATTGCTTTGTAATCTAGTGTATTTTGAAGAATTTAAGACAAAGAAGGGGAGAAGGGGCCAACATGGCAGAGAAGTAGGGGGATCTGAAGTTCCCTCATCTCTCAACACAGCAGTGTTGAGGCCAAAGGACTTTGAACTCCAAGAGTCCGGGTGGCAGAGTGACAGAGATGCCTCCAGGGACCCACCAGGATAATCTGACAGGCCATTGTTGTGTGATTGTGAACTGGGAGAGATAAAATGGGAGGCAGAAGAACTGAGGGGAGGGATCCCCGTCTTCAGAGAAAAAGGGAAGAAAAAGAGGCTGGGAAGTTTAAGACTGTATCTGGACAAGAGAAAAACCACGGACCAGGACAGAGAAAGATCCAATCTCTAACTGTGGGGCTTTCTCCAGATGGGGGCTGACTGCCCTGTTCTGCACCTGGAGAGGAAGGGAGCCAGCCCCAGCCCTGGTAACTAGTTCAGAGGTGCAGTGCACAGTGGGATAAAGCAATCCCCTCCCTGGAGGGCAGTGGGAAGAAGATATCTAACCATTCAAAGGACAAAGATTTCCTGTGGCTGCCAGCCAGAGGCCATATATCAGTGGCACAGAGCAGCACTTCCCTGGAGCAGGGGTGCATGGAGTGGGAATCTTTAAGACAGCGGAGTTTAAATTCCAGCTGAGCACCAGGGAAGCACAGGAGTCAGTGGAGTGGGACAAACTGCCTCCTTCACACCCACGGCACAATGAGGACAGCTTGGAAGGAGGGGTTTGGGATACCCGGTTGGTGGAAGAGAGACTGGGATGTTGCTATTTTTCTAGCCATCACCAACAAGGTGGGGCTTCAGGGAACAGACAGCCCACCCACAGTGGAGGCAGGACCCTCCTACACCAAACCACGCCCCTCTGTGCCTGGTAACTGAGTATCTACTAGAGTGAGATTGACGCTGAGGAAGCAGACAGCCCCTCCTCCAGACCAGTGCTGTTGCATTGCCTGATTTAACTCTCTGACAATTCTTATTATATAGATATATTCTTCCTTCCTTTTCTCCTTATCTCTTCCCTCCTCTAGTCTGGTTACTCTGGTTGTTTGTTTCTTTAAGCAGACATATTTAATCTATTCTCTTTATACATGTTCTACACCTCCTTCATTATTTTCCTTTCTCTCTCTCTCTGGATTAAGCCTTATAGTTTTGCTGTCTGGTCAATTTTGTTTCATTTTATTTTTCCCTGCCCCTGTCATTTCTCTCTTTGTATGGGCCTCTTCCATCAGCACCGCCTCCACCCTGTTATTTACTTGTAGCTGGTGTTTCTGGCTTTTTGTTTTTTGTTTTTTGTTTGTGTTTTTGTTTTCTGTTTATTTTCTGTTTGTTTGTTTGTTTTCCTTTCCTGGGCTACTTCAGTGAACAAACCAAAGCACACCTGGTGGCAGGTCCAAAACATTAATACGAGTGGGGGAGATACAGGACCAAAGTCACAACAACAGAGAGCAAGTAACACTCTCCAAAAAACACCTCCTGAAGGTCCAGGCCCTGGAGAGTGTAAGACCCCTTTTAAACATAGTGCTTGCAGGTGCAGGGCACATAGTGAGCTTCTAAAAAACATAAGGGACAGAAAACTAGCCAAAATGATGAAATGGAAGAATTCTCCTTAGAAGAAATTCCAGGAAGAAATGATAGCTAAAGAATTGATCAAAACAGATATAAACAATATAACTGAACAAGAATTTAGAATGATTTTAGAATTTAGAATCTATTGCTGCAGAGATCCAGGAAATAAAAAATAGTCATGATGAATTAAAAAATGTAAATGAGATGCAAAATAAACTAGAGGTGGTGACAATGAGGATTGAAAAGGCAGGGGAGATTAAGTGAAATAGAAGATAAAATTATGGAAAAAGACAAAACCAAGAAAAAGACAGATAAAAATATTCTGGACCATGAGGGGAGAATTAGAAAACTAAGTGATTCAATGAAGTGGAACAATATCTGTACCATACAAGTTCCAGAAAAAGAAGACAGAAAGAAAGAAGCTGAAGGTGCACTTGAACAAATAATAGCTGAGAACTTCCCCAATCTGGGGAAGGAAACATACATTGAAATTCAGGAGGCAAAGAGAACTCCCATTAAATGTAACTTGAATTGATCTTCTGCACGACATATAATAGTAAAACTGGCAAAATACAAAGATAAAGAGATAATTCTGAAAGTAGCTAGGGATAAATGGGCCTTAACCTACAAGGGTGGACACATAATGGTAGTAGCATACCTATCTACTGAAATTTGTCAGGCTAGAAGGGGTGACAGGAAATTTTCAATGTGTCGAATAGGAAAAATATGCAGCCAAGAATCTTTCATCCAGCAAGCCTGTCATTCAGAATAAAAGGAAAGATAAAGGGTTTCCCAGAAAAAAAACAAAACAAAAACAAAACTGAAGGAATTCATAACCACTAAACCAGCCCTACAAGAGATCCTAAGGGGGGCTCTGTGAGTGGAATGTTGCAAAGACCACAAAGGGCCAGAGACATCACTAAAAGCATGAAACCTACAGATAACACAATGACTCTAAATGCATATCTTTCAATAATAACACTGAATGTAAATGGACTAAATTCTCCAATCAAAAGACATAAAGTATCAGAATGGATAAAAAAACAAGACCCATCTATTTGCTGTCCACAAGAGACCCATTTTAGACCTGAGGACACCTTCAGATTGAAAGTGAGGGGACGGAGAACCATCTATCATGCTACTGGAAGTCAAAAGAAAGCTGAAGTGGCCATACTTCTATCAGACAAACTAGACTTTAAACTAAAGGCTGTAACAAGAGATGAAGAAGGACATTATATCATAATTATGGGGTCTATCCATCAAGAAAAGCTAGTAATTATAAGTGTTTATGCACCAAATTCGGTATCACCCAAATATATAAAACAATCACAAAAATAAGCAATCTTATTGTTAAGAATGTGGTAATTGCAGGGGACCTTAATACTCCACTTACAACAATGTACAGATCATCTCGACAGAAAATCAATAAAGAAACAATGGTCCTGAGTGATACAGTGGACCAGACAGACTGACAGATATATTCGAAACTTTTCATCCTAAAGCAGAAGAATACACATTCTTCTCAAGTGCACATGGAACATTCTCCAAGATGGATCACACACTGGGTCACAAAACAGGCTTCAATAAATGTAAAAGAATTGAGATCATACCATGCACACTTTCAGATCACAATGCTATGAAACTTGAAATCAACCACAGGATAAAGTTTGGAAAACCTCCATATGCATGGAGGTTAAAGAATATCCTACTAAAGAATGAATGGGTCAATCAGGCAATTAAAGAAGTAATTAAAAAATATGTGGAAACAAATGAAAATGAAGACACAACAATCCAAACCCTTTGTGATGTAGCAAAGGCAGTCTTGAGAGGAAAATACATTGCAATCTAGGCCTATCTCAACAAACAAGCAAAATCCCAAATAAAAAATCTAACGGCACACCTAAAGGTACTAAAAGCAGAAAAATAAAGAAACCCCTAACTCAGCAGAAAAACAGATAATAAAGATGAGATCAGAAATAAACAAAATAGAATTAAAAAAAAACAAGTAGAACAGATCAGTGAAACTAAGAGTTTGTTTTTTGAAAAAATAAACAAAATTGGTAAACCCCTAGCCAGGCTTCTCAAAAAGGAAAGAAAGAGGACACAAATAGATAAAATCGCAAGTGAAAATGGAGTTATCACAACCAATCTCTCAGAAATACAAGCAATTAATTATCAGAGAATACTATGAAAAATTATATGTCAGAAAACTGGACAACCTGGAAGAAATAGACAAATTCTTAGAACCCACGCACCACCAAAACTCAAATGGGAAGAAAGAGAAAATTTGAACAGACCCATAACCAATGAAGAAATTGAATCAGTTATCAAAATCTCCCAAAAAATAAGAGTCCTGGGAGAGATGGCTTCCCTGGGGAATTCTACCAGACATTTAAAGCAGAGTTAATACCTATCTTTCTCAAGCTGTTCCAAAAAATAGAAGTGGAAAGAAAACTTCCAGACTCATTCAATAAAGCCAGCATTACATTGATTCCCAAACCAGACAGAGACCCCACAAAAAAAGGAGAATTACATGTCAATATCCTCATGAACATGGATGCAGAAATTCTCGACAAGAATACTAGCAAATCAAATTCAACAGCAAGTAACAAGAATTATTCACCATGATCAAATGGGATTCATTCCTGGGCTGCAGGGCTGCATCAATATTTGCAAATAAATCAATGTGATACATCACATTAATAAAAGAAAGGATAAGAACTATATGATCCTGTCAACAGATGCAGAAAAGGCATTTGACAAAAATACAGCATCCTTTCTTAACAAAATCCCTCAAGAAAGTTGGGATAGAAGGAACATATATAAATATCATAGAAGCCATTTATGAAAATCCCACAGCTAGTATCATCCTCAATAGGGGAAAACTGAGAGCCTTCCCCATGAGATCAGGAACATGACTGGAATGTCCATTCTCACCGCTGTTGTTTAATATAGTGTTGGAGGTCCTAGCTTCAGCAATCAGAGAACAAAATGAAATAAAAGGCATCAAAATTGGCAAAGAGGAAGTCAAACTTTCACTTTTCACAGATGACATGATATTATACATGGAAAACCCGATAGACTCCACCAGGATTGCTAGAATTGATACATGAATTCAGCAAAGTCGCAGGGTACAATATCAACATAGAGAAATCTGTTGCATTTTTATACACTAATAATGAAGCAAGAGAAATAGAAATAAAGAAACTGATCCTATTTACAATTGTACCAAGAACCATAAAATCCCTAGGAATAAACCTAAGCAAAGATGTAAAAGATCTGTATGCTGAAAACTATAGAAAACTTATGAAGGGAATTGAAGAAGACACAAAGAAATGGAAAAACATTCCATGCTCATAGATTGGAAGAATAAATATTGTTAAAATGTCAATACTACCCAAAGCTATCTACATTTTCAATGCAATCCCAATCAAAATTGCACTGGCATTATTCTCAAAGCTAGAACAAACAATACTAAAATGTGTATGGAACCACAAAAGATCCTAAATAGCCAAAGCAATATTGAAGAAGAAAACCAAAGCTGGAGGCATCACAATCCCAGACTTTAGCCTCTACTACAAAGCAGTAATCATCAAGGCAGTATGCTACTGGCATACAAAAACAGACACATAGACCAATGGAATAGAATAGAGAAGCCAGAATTGGACCCACAAATGTATGGCCAATCTTTGCCAAAGCAGTGAAGAGTATCCAATGGAAAAAAGACAGTGTCTTTAACAAATGGTGCTGGGAGAACTGGACAGCAACATGCAGAAGAATGAAACTAGACCACTTTCTCACACCATTCACAAAAATAAACTCAAAATGGATGAAAGACCTAAATGTGAGACAGGAAACAATCAAAACCCTAGAAGAGAAAGCAGGAAACAACCTCTTTGACCTCAGCCACAGCAATTTGTTGCTTGACACATCTCCAAAGGCAAGGGAATTAAAAACAAAAATTAACTATTGGGACTTCATCAAGATAAAAAGCTTCTGAGCTGTAAAGAAAACAATCAACAAAACTAAAAGGCAACCAACGGAATGGGAAAATATATTTGCTAATGACATATCGGTTAAAGGGTTAGTATCCAAAATCTATAAAGTACTTACTGAACTCAACACCCGAAAACCAAATAATCCAGTGAAGAAATGTGCAGAAGACATTGACTTGACACTTTTCCAAAGAAGACATACAGATGGCCAACAGACACATGAAAAGATGCTCAACATCACTCATCATCAGGGAAATACAAATCAAAACCACACTGAAATACCACCTCACACTAGTCAGCGTGGCTAAAATGAACAATTCAGGAAACAACAGATGCTGGCAAGGATGTGGATAAATGGGAATCCTCTTGCACTGTTGGTGGGAATACAAATTGGTACAGCCACTCTGGAAAACAGTGTGGAGTTTCCTCAAAAAATTAAAAATAGAACTACCCTATGTCCCAGAAATAGCACTACTTGGAATTTATCCAAGGGATACAGGAGTGCTTATGCATAGGGGCACACGTATCCCAATGTTTATAGCAGCACTCTCAACAATAGCTAAATTATGGAAAGAGCCTAATGTCCATCAACTGATGAAAGAAGATGTGGTTTATATATACAATGGAATACTACTTGGCAATGAGAAAAAATGAAATCATGCCATTTGCAGTAATGTGAATGGAACTGTAAAGTATTATGCTGAGTGAAATAAGGCAGAGAAGGACAGATATCATATGTTTTCACTTATATGTGGATCTTGGGAAACTTAACAGAAGATCATGGGGTAAGGGAAGGGAAAAAATAGTTACAAACAGAGAGGGAGGGAGGCAAACCCCAAGAGACTCTTAAATACAGAGAACAAACTGAGGGTGGATGCTGGGGTGGGGGTAGAGGGGGAAATGAGTGATGGGCATTGAGGAGGGCACTTGTTGGGTGAGCACTGGGTGTTGTATGTAAGGGATGAACCACGACAATCTACCCCAAAGTCCAAGAGCACACTTTACACACTGTATGTTAGCCAATTAGACAATAAATTATATTAAAAAAATAAAGAAAATTTAATGAAAGACAAAGAAGGAGAATATGTTTTTGTATTAACATTATTATTTATCATTTCCATTATTTTTCATTTATTCCTGTGCATGAATTTACTCTCTGGTGTCATTTCCTTGCTATACTCTAACTTCTTTCCTTTCCTCTGCCTTGTTCTATTATTGTCAATATTATAGATATTATATTATGCTATTGGTTTTTAAAAGTATTTTAATTTTTAGAGCAGCTGTAGGATCACAGCAAAATTGATAGAGAACTATGATAATATCCCATATACCCTTGCCCCACACATTCATGGCCTCCCCAATACTTACATCCCCCAAGAGTGGTACTTTTGTTACAATTAATGAAACTACACTGATACATCACAATCCCCCAAAGTCCATAGTATACCTTAGGGTTCACTGTTAGTGTTGACTATTCTATAAATTGGATAAATGTATAATGACACGTATCCATCATTATACTATCACAGAGTATTTTCACTGTCCTAAAAATCTCTGTGCTCTGATAATTCATCCCAACCTCACTCACCCCAAACCCCTGGCAACCACAGATATTTTTACTATGTCCATAGTTTTGCCTTTCATATAGTTGGAATCATACAGTATGTAACATTTTCAGATTAGCTTTCACTTATTAATATGCATTTAAGTTTCCTCCATGTCTTTTCATGCATGGATAGCTACTCATTTCTTTTTAGTGCTGAATAATATTGCATTATATGTATATACCACAGTTTATTTATCCATTGACCTACTGAATGACAACTTGGTTGCTTCCACGTTATGGTAATTATGAATAAGGGTCCTATAAACATCTGTGTGCATGTTTTATATGTGGGCATAAGTTTTCAGCTCCTTTGGGTAGGTACCAAGGAGTAGAATTGCTGGATCATATGGTTAAGAGTATGTTTCATTTTATAAGAAAGTGCCAAACTGTCTTGCAAAGTGTACCCTTTTGCATTCTCACAAACAATAAAAAAGGGTTTCTGTTGCTCAACATCCTTGCCAACATTTGGTGTTGTCAATGTTCTGGATTTTGGCCTTTCTAATTGGTGTGTAGTGGTATCTCATTGTTGTTTTAGTTTGTATTACCTTATGAAATACGAGGTGGAGCATCTTTTCATATGCTTCTGTACCATGTTAATATCTTCTCTGGTGAGATGTCAAGATATTTGGCCCATTTTTAGATTGAGTTGTTTTCTTTTTTTTGTTTGAGGGAGACAGAGAGAGTGAGTGGGGGATGAGCAAAGAAAGAGGGAAAGAGAGGAAATCCCAAGCAGGCTCTGCACTATCAGCGCAGAGCGCAATGCAGGGCTTGACTCACGAACTGTGAGATCATGACCCGAGCCAAAACCAAGAGTTGGAAGCTCAACCGATTGAGCCACCTAGGTGCCCCTTGAGTTGTTTTCTTATTGTTGAGTTTTAAGATTCTTTGTATATTTTGGATAACAGTCCTTTATCAGATATATCTTTGCAAATATTTTCTCCTAGTCTGTGGCTTGTCTTCTCATTTTCTTGACAATGTCTTTTGCAGAGCAGAAGTTTTTAATTTTAATGAAGTCCAGCTTATCAATTATTTAATGAGTCATGCCTTTGGTGCTATATCTAAAAATTCATTCACTGCCTTATCCAAAGTGAACTAGGTGTTTTCTATGTTATTTTTTAGAAGTTTTATAGTTCTACATCTTACACTTAGGTCTAGGATCTATTTTTGAGTTAATTTTTTGTGAAGAATGTAAAGTCGGTGTCTAGATTCATTTTTTTTTTGTCCAGTTGTTACAACACCATTTGTTGAAAATACTACCTTTATTCCATTGTATTGCCTTTTCTCCTTTTGCAAAGATCAGTTGACTATATTTCTGTGGATCTATTTCTAGGCTCTCCATTCTGTTCTATTGATCTATTTATCTATTCTTTTGCCCATACCACACTGTCTTGATTACTGTAGCTTTATAGTAAGTCTTAAAGTCAGATAGTGTCAGCCCTCTAACTTTGTTCTTCCTCAATGTTGTGTTGGCTATTTAGTGTCTTTTGCCTCGTCAGCATAACCTTTCAAATTATTTTGTCAATACCCACAAAATAACTTCCTGGGATTTTGATTAGGATTGCACTGAATCTGTAAATTAAGTAGGAACAAATTGACATCTTGACAATATCAAGTCTTTCTATCTATGAACATGGAATATCTATCCATTTATTTAGTTCTTCTTTGATTTCTTTCATCAGAGGTTTTGTAGTTTTCCTCATATGGCTCTTACACATATTTTGATTTATACCTAAGTATTTCATTTTGGTGGGTGATAATGTAAATGGTATTGGGTTTTTAATTTCACACTCCACTTGTTCATTGCTGATATACAGTATTAACCTTGTATCCTACAACTTTGCTATAATCGCTTACTAGTTCCAGTTTTGTCAATTCTTTCAAATTTCCTACAGACCACCATGTCATTTGCAAACAAAGACAGTTTTCTTTCTCCTATCCCAATTCACTCCTATCCCATATTCACTAGGATATCCAGTGAAATTTTGAAGAGGAATGGTGAGAGGGGAATTCCTTGCCTTGTTCCTGATCTTAGTGGGAAAGCTTTTTACCATTAAATCTGATGTTAATACTATTTAAGAGTTTATTTGAGGGCACCTGGGTGTCTCAGTCTGTTAAGCGTCTGACTCTTGGTTTCAGCTTAGGTCATGATCTCACGGTTTGTGAGTTTGAGACCCCCATCAGGCTCTACACTGATAGCAGGTCAGCATGGAGTCTTCTTGGGATTCTTTCTCTCCCTCCCATGCTTATGTGTGCATACACTCTCTCTCTTAAAAGAAATAATTGTTTTAAAAAGTTTATTTTAAATAAACTTTTATTTTAGAATAGTTTTAGCTTTACAGGCAAATTGCAAATAGAGTAAAGAGGTTTCCCATATACCCCCATGTCCCCTATTATTAATATATTACATTAATATATTGAAAATAATTAACCAATATTGATGCATTATCATCAACTAATGTGCATATTATTCAGATTTTTTTGAGGAGCACAAAAGCTTTATTTTTTTTTAATTTTTTAAATTTTATTTTTTTAATTAAATCCAAATTAGTTAGCATATAGTGTAACAATGATTTCAGGAGTAGATTCCTTAATGCCCCTTACCCATTTAGCCAATCCCCCCTCCCACAACCCCTCCAGTAACCCTCTGTTTGTTCTTTAGTTTTTATCTAATGTCCTTTTTTCTGTTCCAGGATGCCAGCCAAGGATATGACATCACATTTAGTTGGTACATCCCTTTAGGCTCTTCTTTCCTTTGACAGTTTTTTCAGACTCCCTTTGTTTTTGATGACCTTGACAGTTTTGAGGGTACTGGTTAGGCACTTTGTAGAATGTTTCTTCATGGGTATTTGTCTAATGTTTTTCTCATGATTAGGCTGGGGTTATGGGTTTTTAAAGGGAAGATCACAGAAGTGAAATTCCCTTTCATCACATTATATCAAGGGACATATTATCAATAAGACTTGTCTGCTGATGTTAACCTTCATCACCTGGCTGAGGTAGTGTTTGTCAGCTTTCCTCACCATAAATTACTCTTATTTTTTCCTTTCCAAACTGTACTTTTACAAAGTGGTTACTATGAACAGACCTTACTTAAAGAGAGGGAAGTTATACTCTGTGGACCCGAAGGAAGAGGATCAACATAAATTATTTGGAATTCTTCCACATGAAAGAGTTGTCTATTCTCCCTATTTATATGTTTGATCAATCATTTATTTCTACCTGTATAAACTCATGGATATTCATTTTATACCTAGGGACACAGATCATTGCTACCTTATTACTATTATTTTTTATGCTTAAGTTGTTCCAGCTTTGGCCATTGGGACCTCTTTCAGTTGACTCCAGTGTCTCTTTGATATACCCCCTTCATTGTGTTTGTGTGTGTGTGAGTGTGTGTGAGTGCGTGTGTGTGTGTGTGTGTGTGTGTGTGTGTGTGTTAGCACTTTAGCTCTTCTTTATTTTGGGAACTACAAGATTTTCCAGGCTAATCTTGTATGTTTTTTTTTCCTGGTTCTAGAATCAGCCAATTATCCAAGGATTCTCCAGTTCTTTTTATTGGACAATGGTATACAGTCTGGGTATTAGGAATGCACATTACTGTTTTAGTATGCTATTGCTTTTAACATCAACTAAGAGAAGAGGGAGAAGGAATATGTATTTATACTGCCTCTTATAGTTATTACATAATTACTTTATCAGCATTCTTTTTCATGTGTATTCAAATTATTGCCCAATGTTACTTGTTTTCAGCCTGAAGGATTTCTTTTCATTTTTTTTATAATGGATGTCTGCTATATACACATTCTCTCTATCTTTGATTATCTGGGAACATCTTTATTTCACTTACAGTTTTTGAAAGTTAGTTTTTCTACATATAGCATTATTGGTTAATTTTTATAACTTTGAATATGTCATCCTCCTATCTCATGATATCCATGGTTTCTCATGAAGAGTTAGTTTTCTTTCTTTTCTTTTTTTTTTTTAAATAAGACTTATTTATTATAAAAACAGTTTCCAAACTTACTGTGGTTCCTTTTTGTGATGGGTCATTTTTCTCTTGCTGCTTTCAAGACTTTGTCTTTGGTTTTAGATTTAACATTTTGACTATATTTCTAGGTGTGGATCTGTTTAAGTTTATCTTACTTGGAGCTCACTGAACTTCTTGGAAGTTTAGATAAACATATTTTATCATATTTGGGAACTTTTAAGCCATAATTTATATGAATACTTTTTCTGTCCCTTTCTTTCCTCTCCTTTGTGTATTTCCATTACACCTATGTTGATGAGCTTAATTGTGTTCTACATGTGTCTGTTTATTTTTCTTCACTTTTTTTTTACTTTCTCTTCTTTAGAATGTATATTTTCTATTGATCTGTCTTCCAGTTCAGTAATTCTATCTTCTGCCATGTCAAATATATTGTTGATCCTCTCTTATTAATTTTTCATTTAGGTTATTGTACTTTTCTTTTATTATTTATTTAGAGAGAAACAGTGCACATGCAAGCAGGAGATGGTCAGAGACAGAAAATCCCAAGCAGGCTCTGTGCTGTCAGCACAGACCAAGAGATCATGACCTGAGCTGAAATCAAGAGTCAGACACTTAACCAACTGAGCCACCCAGGCGCCCCTATTATACTTTTGAAATCCAGAATTTCCATATGGTTCTCTGTCTTTTTAAAATATGCTCTTTTCATTTAATATTCTTTATTTTATTATCATTGTCATCATACTTTTCTTTATATCATAAAACATGCTTTCCTTTAGTTCTTTGAGCATTTTTATAACTGCTTATAAGTCTTTATCTGACAAGCACAACATCTGGGCTCCCTCAGAAGTAATTTCTATTGCCTGATTTACTTCTTTTCCATGTTCATACTTTCCCATTCTTTGTCTTTCATTATTATTGTTATTTTTGACAAGGATCATAATTGTTTCAAACTAGATATTTAAATATATTGTGTAGTAACTCTGGATTCTGTTTACCCACCCACAGGTCCTGTTTGTGTTTGTTCTGCTTTGTTTTGCTCTATTTGTTTAATGACTTTCTGTTGGTTTAATTCTCTCTGAAGTCTAGTTTCTCTGCAGTGTGCAGCCTCTGACATCATGCTCATTTTCCCTTTTGTTTTATTTTTAAGTTTGGCTTTCTAGAAGTCACTTCTAGTTCAGCATAGTTAGTGTTTAACCTGTGATAAAACAGTAAGAGGTTTTTCTTAAGCTCCTAGATCCAGTAAAGTTTCATCCAATGTATCTTTGTATAGCTTGGGGACTGCTTTCACAGTTCAGAGAGTTTTTGATTCTAGCCTACATTCAAACAGAGTTTAGCAGTTCACAAATAACATCTCTAATGCATGTGTATAGCCTTCCAGTCTACTAGAGATGAGTTTGATCTTAGCAAGATCTCTTTTTGATGTTTTCTTTCCTTAGGTCTGTCTGACAAGAATCTTGCTGGTCTGCTCTTTTATGTCTGCTATTAATTTGTAATTGATATTCTAATTTTCACTACTATTATCTCTATGGTTTTCGACAACACCTTTAGGCATGAGTTCCTTCATGCTCCGTATTAAAAACAAAAAGCCTCCATAGGCTGTGCCACTATGCTGGAGCTAGATGGGGAGAGAGTGATATGGCAGCCTGCTTCTTCTGGAGTGACAATATGAGCTCTTGAAATCCTTATCTGACAAGTAAATCTGGGCCCTGGCCCTGGAAGGGAGAAAATGGTAGCCCCCAGTCTTCTCTAAATACCACTCAGAGTTTGCTGCATCTTTCAGGATATAGACTCCACCTTAAGAATAGGAGCTTGGCAAAGGATGGGAGCCCTCAATGTTCTTGGCCATTCCCACCCGAAATAAATCGCCTACAACACAGAACTAGAGGGTGGAATGACAGGCACTAGCAGCCTCCCCATTCTGAAGTGCAACAATAGCCCTACAACCTGGAGCTGGTAAAAAGAAGAACCCCTGTTGTTTTGTTTTTTGTTTTTTTGTGTGTTTTTTTTGGCTGCATCCATCTGAAATAAATCTTCTGCAACATAAAGCTAGATGAGGAGTAGGAGCAAGTCCTGGCTCAAATTGTCACAGATGCTGATTTTTCTTACCAAGATTCCATAAATTTTCTTGAATAAATGCTTTTCAATTTGTTGCATGCTTTTAAACCAATTTCCAGATACTTTAAATGGCTGTTTTTGATAACTTTTACCAGAGTTTAGTGGTTATTTCACTGATAACAGGCACTGCTGAGCTCCTCACACAGCCATTCCAAAAGTTGGCCTGCCACAATTATTTAATTCAACATGTATTTAGCAAACACCTACTATGTGCCAGGTGTTATGTGCGCTGAGTTTGTTCTAAGTAACAGCGTTGTTAATGTACAGTTGACATACATTAAATTGAACATATTTAAAGTGTACAATTTGATGAGCTTTGACATATGTATGCACCATCACCATAATCAAGATAGTGAATATATATATATATATATATACATATATATATATATATATATATATATATATATATATATACACACACACACACATTAACCCCAAAGTTTATTTCTGCCCTTTGTACTGCCACCTACCTTTCTTTTCCTCACTTCCTCAGGCAACCATTGATCATCGTTCTGTCACTACCGGTTAGTTTGTGGGCATATTTCTAATTTAAAAAGATGATTAGTGATGAAGTTTATCCTTCACTAAGAAACCCATATCAGCCAGATTGCTCTTTTCTTGTGAGCAGAATATTTTAGGGATTTTATTTATGTCTCTAGGTCAAGATTCCTCAACAGGAAACAAATATTCCAGCTACCTCCCTCCCCTCCAAAGGGAGCCTTGGTGATTAGCTCACCAGATTCATGAATATATGTTTATAGACATCTAAAAAGGGCAGCAACGGGGCACCTGGGTGGCTCAGTTGGTTAAGCCTCTGACTTCGGCTTGGGTTATGATTTCATGGTTTGTGAGTTCAAGCCCTGTGTTGGGCTCTGTGCTGACAGCTGAGAACCTGGAGTGTGCTTCAGATTCTGTGTCTCCCTCTCTCTCTCTGCCCCTTCCCTGCTCGCTCTCTTTCTCTCTCTCTCAAAAATAATAAACATTAAAAATCATTTTTAAATAAAAATAAATAAAAATTAAAAAAGGCAGCAGCATTTCACTCTTGTTTGGGTTGGTAAACCCAAGTTTTTGCATCTAAAGAATTGTGGGCCATAGCTTAAGAGGTGCCTTAACTCTCCAAGGTTCTTCTCACTATCTTTATCTATGTGCCACCAAGGGCTATTAAGCAAACCAGCGTATTCCCATTGCCCTTCAGAGGAATGGTTATAAACTTTTAGCAAAATCTGAAGGATCCAGGGATATTCAGTTTCTCCATGAACCCAGGAATTAAATCTCCAATCCTGGACATATTATTCCTTTAAGTCTCCAACAGGGAAATGATACTGTAGCTCCAAGTGCTTAGCTGCTATTAACTGGAATTGATCCTAAGAGCAATGATTAATGTTTGCCTACTAGGTGCCAAGCACTGTGTTAAGTGGTACAGAATTGTTAACGCCATTTATAATACTTACAGTAAGCCTCAAGGTTGATATAATTGTTTCTCATTTTACATAAGACAAAGCTGTGGTAACATGAGGTCAGAGAACTTGTCCTAGACCATACAACTAGTGAATGGCAGATATAAATTCCAAACTTAGATCTAACACCAAGATGACCCTCTGTTCATTCTACTATATGTCTGATTGCCAAGCTTAGAGACTTTCCTCCACATCCCCAAATCCTCTCATAGAAGAGAATTCCAGTAATATGACCTTTTATCAGTGTGGCACTGTCATTTTGTTATCTATATTTTTATTGATTTTACTCAAACCTACATCATCCTTTCAGAGGAATTAAAAGCATCAAGTCATATAAATGTTCCTCCTCAAAAGATACAGGAATCACATTATCCAGAAAACCTATGAATGAATTCAGATTAGGGGTGTGATTTTGACTGTTTACATGACAGTGAACAACACAAACTGGACTGATTATATTCCAAGCATCCATGATTAGCACCTTGAGATCTTATGATATTAAAAAGTTCTCACCAATAACTATCCATGCAATATAGAACTCTAACTCAGTTGTGCTGTGTCAGAAATTGGCAAAGATACTTACCACAATATTTTTATAAGAACTACTTTACAAAATTGGATCCAGTCTGTCAGTTTGTGTAATATTTCATGCAAGATTGCCATTCTCTAAAGGGCTAAAAAGAAATTAATTGGAACAGAGCTACTTGGCTCAAACCAGAAATTCAAGTTCAAAATTCAAGTTCAAAGCAGTTACTGACTCTTCTCAGTAGAGGGCAGTGGTGGGTAGGGCAAGGATGGCAGAAAGAAAAGAGGGACATTAACTTCTGTCATGCACCCACTAAGTGTTCAGGCACAGTGCTTAATGCCTTATAGACAATATCTAATGAATTCTGACAATGATCCTATGAAGGAAGGATAATCATCACTATTTTAGTCTCAAAGAGGTTAAATGAATTGAGCACATATCTGGTGCCCTCCAATTCAACTCTACCATGCTGTTTCGTGAGAAGTGCTATTCCAAAGTCCCATAACTAAGAACTTATACTGGTAAACTAAAAAGAGCAAGCTCAACCAAGACATAGTAGGTCCTACATATTATGGGATCCTAAACATATGGACTGGCTGGAAAAAACGGGAAGCATTTAACAAGCATAACATGAAACAAGTTATAAACTTTGGAGCCAGTGACAAGATGGAAATTATCTAGAAGAAGTGATTCAAAGGAGTGGAAACCTGACATATGGGAAACTGTTGAGGGACCTGGAGAAGATTAGACCAGGGTTCCTGGCACTAGAAAAGTGTTCATAAATGTAACAAAACAAAACAAAACAAAACAAAACAAAACAAAAACCTGCACATAAAAAAAAAGGTCATTAAAATCCAAAGCGTTTCTGGAGGGGTTGTTGGAGGGGGTATGGGCTAAATGGGTAAGGGGCATTAAGGAATCTACTCCTGAAATCATTGTTTCACTATATGCTAACTAATTTGGATGTAAGTTTTAGAAATTAAAAAATAAAATTAAAAAAAAGAACATATAGGCTATTTCGTATGGCTCCAAAGGCTAGGCTTTGGACCAGTTGGAGGCAGATTTTAGTTCCTCAAAAGGAATATTCTTCTAAAATACAGAGAAACCTCTAGAAGGCAGCGACTCAAAACTGGCATGAGTTGTTTTGTGAAATTTGGTTTTGAATATAACCTCCAGGAACCCTTTAAACTCTAGTATGCTCAGATTTTGAGCTGGTCAGGATTCCCAGAATGGCTCCTTTACCCTTTTCAAGTGAAGGCCTTAACCTTTCCCAAGAAGGAACTAGTTGGTTCGCAACACTTAGGAGCCAAAGCATTCATACTACTGGAACAACTCTACTAAGAGGAACTTGTCCACAGGTCTCCTTAAAAATTAATTATAGGAGAAAATCTGAGCCTGCCTCACAAGAGGGAGCCAGTGGTGTTCCATTGGAATCCGGGCATTGAACCAATTCACTTGAAGCCTACAAGCGTACATTTTTCTCAAGGAAACAAACAAACAAAAAAGGTCAAAATCCTAACCATTTCATTAAACAAGAGGTCCCTGAAATACACACACAAGGTATGATACCAAATCAAGCCTAAGAATGATAGAACCCAGAAATATGTAACCCAAGCTGAATCTGAATAAATAATTCAATTACTCAATCAGAATTTACTTGGTTCAGCCTGCTGTATGCCAGTCTCTGTTCTGGCTATTGGAGATAACAGAGATAATAAGACATAATTTCCACTTTAGAAAGGGTCACAGTTTAACAGAGAGGTACCCTCATAGATAACTTACTCCCTCATATGAGCAATGCTAGAATAGAGATCTATACAAAAGGCTTTGGGACCGCAGAAAGGGTAGGGTGGGAATGAGGGAAAGGTATACAGATGATCTATCATTTGAGCTGGACCTCGAAGAAGGTTGAAGAGTGGATCTTGAAGAATGGACATTCTAGCAAAGGGTGCAACATGTGCAAAGACAAAGAAGTGGGAAAGATCTTGGTACATTTGAAGAAGACTGCTTTAGCACTCTCAACAATAGCCAAATTATGGAAAGAGCCTAAATGTCCATCAACTGATGAATGGATAAAGAAATTGTGGTTTATATACACAATGGAGTACTACGTGGCAGTGAGAAAGAATGAAATATGGCCCTTTTGTAGCAACATGGATGGAACTGGAGAGTGTTATGCTAAGTGAAATAAGCCATACAGAGAAAGACAGATACCATATGTTTTCACTCTTATGTGGATCCTGAGAAACTTAACAGAAACCCATGGGGGAGGGGAAGGAAAAAAAAAAAGAGGTTAGAGCGGAAGAGAGCCAAAGCATAAGAGACTCTTAAAAACTGAGAACAAACTGAGGGTTGATGGGGGGTGGGAGGGAGGGGAGGGTGAGTGATGGGTATTGAGGAGGGCACCTTTTGGGATGAGCACTGGGTGTTGTATGGAAACCAACTTGACAATAAACTTCATATATTGAAAAAAAAGAAGAAGAATACTGCTTTTCAGATATGGATTGGTTAGGGTATAGGATGTGTAAGGATGTGATGAATCAACTTCTTGGTATTCTCATTACAGGGAGATTCTCTCTAAAACTAGACTTTCAGCCAACTTAACAATTGCTGATACAATGACATGCCTTCTACTGGTGATTGCAGACTGGGCCACCAGAAATCTGATTTTTAGAAGACAGATCTCCATCATCTATCTCTTTGAGGGTTATCAAAGTGAACTAGTAATGGACAACAGAGATGCTTCTTGAGAACTTTAATCTGGTCATAAATCATCAACACAAAAGACCTGCCAAGCCATTAAAACACCATTTCATATGATATTCCATATTTAACAGTAAGACTCTTTTTTGAAAATTTAATTTTTATTGAAGTATAGTTAACATATAATTTTACATTAGTTTCAGGTGTGTGACATAGTGATTCCACAACTCTATACATTATGCTATGTTCATCACAAGTGTATCTGACTTGCTCAGTAAAAATAAGATGAATTTTTAAAATAATTTTTTCTTTAACATTTATTCATCTTTGAGAGACAGAGACAGAGCACAAGTAGGAGAAGGGTAAAGAGAGAGGGAGACACAGAATCTGAAGCAGGCTCCAGGCTCTGAGCTGTCAGCACAGATCCCAATGTGGGGCTCAAACCCACGAACTGTGAGATCATGAGCTGAGCTGAAATCTGCTGCTTAATAGACTGAGCCACCCAGGCACCCCAAAATAGGATGAAATTTTAAGACTTGCCTTCATTCATCTTCACCCATGTTTTCATAAAGACAAACACATAGAAGAATGTATTTTTGGAAGCATGCTAATTAAACCTGTCTTTATTAATTTATAACAAGGTAATTGTTGTTAGCAAGACTTATGAGGCAATAACAGAATCCTGTCACTCTAGGGGTGCCTGGATGGCTCAGTAGGTTAAGCATCTGACTCTTGATTTTGGCTCAGGTCATGATCTCACAGTTCATGAGTTCGAGTCCTGCATCAGACTTCTCATTGACAATGCAGACGTTGTTTGGGATTCTCTCTCCCTCTCTTTCTGCTCCTCCCTCACTCTCTCTTCTCCCTCAAAATAAATAAATAAACTTTAAAAAAATAATCCTGTCACTCTAACTGAAATCACATACTCTATGCTAAACAGAGTTGAGAATATAGATGGGCCCAGGTGGTACCACCACTTTGACCAACTGTGAAATTTTTGCTCCTAGGGTGCTGTGACAATAGAATAAAAGAATAATGGAGCTTTTATCTTCTAGAACTATCAGGCATTAAATCCTCAGCTATAGGTCCTGGGGGAACAATACAAGACTAGTATTTCTCCACCCACTGGTAGAAATCAGACCTAGTGTTACCCAAAGTGTGTCTATCACTATGGCAAAATAGTGTCAGCTAAAGAGCTAATGATACTCTGTCTATCAAGAAGAAGTGGGATTCATTGTTAGATTTTTGGTACAAGTTTGTTTCTGCAGTAGTTTGAGGGGAGAGTTACCATAGTCACTTTCTTTAGGCAACAGTAAGCTGCATTATTGACAGCTCCTTGTCTACTTTTCCTACTACCCAACATAATAGTAACTAACACTATCAGGGAAATATAAAGTGTTCCCTGCCTGACCTTAGAAGTATTCCTAATCATGTCAAATATATATTTCTCTACTTTACATTCTTATTAGAGTTTAATTATAGTTAACATAGTACTTTTTTTTCCTCTGATTGTTTCTTAAGAATACAAGTTATATCTTCCTAAACAGTAAGATTTAAGACAGGAGCATAGGGCAGTGGGAAGAATTGGCTTTGGAATAAGGCATATCTAGGTTTAACTCCCTTCCTTACTAGCTATAAGTCACATAAGGACTGTTGGTCTTAGTCCCCTTATCTATGAACTGTGGAATATGCCATCTACCCCACAGGATGCCCTTAAGAATATGTAAAGTGCTTGCCACATCTCTGTAAATTAAAGTTACCTCCTTTCTTCTCTATAATCCCTACATCTAGCAAGATAACACAGAATGTTATGATCAGGTGTTCAGTAAATCTTGACTAAACATAGAGGATAAACATTTTGTTTCATGGGTTTTTTTTGTCCAATATTACAAGGATTCCTTGTCCTGATCCCCCTCCAGCTTTAAACCCAGATTTAGTCACTGCTGGATGCACATGGTTCTTCAACAAGCAGACTAATCCCTCTGGGAAATGTGGTCTATAAACACTTCCTATTCTGATAGAGCAAACAGTGTAAGTCTCACTCATACCTAAATCCTAAGGAATGTGCCTTTTTTCTTCTGTTTTGATGTGCTGACTTACAGCAACATCTTCTCCCTGGAGAAAGCAGACAACAATCTGTGACTGTGTCTGTTTCAGGGCAGCAAGATGGCCACCTGTCTTACTTTTCAGATGATTAACCCCATTAGCCAAAGTGTCTTCATAAGCAGTCTAAGAGAATGTCTAATGTAGCTCAAGGGCTGCTTCAAACAATCCCTCTTAAAAAGTATTGCTGTCTCATCACGCCTTTCCATTCTACCCCAAATGGTTAAAAAAGAAACCCTCCTTCTCACAGGGCCCTCTTTAAAAACACATTTCTAGGGGTGCCTGGGTGGCTCAGTCAGTTGAGCGTCCGACTTCAGCTCAGGTCACGATCTCACAGTTTGTGGTTTAACCCCTGTGTTGGGCTCTGTGCTGACAGTTCAGAGCCTGGAGCCTGCTTCGGATTCTGTTTCCCTCTCTCTCTGCCCCTCCCCTGCTCGTGCTCTCTCTCTCAAAAATAAATAAACATTAAAAAATGTTTAAATAAAAACACATTTCTAGGGTTGTCTGGGTGGTTCAATCAGTTAAGCATCTGACTCTTGATTTCAGTTCAGGTCATGATCTCACGGTTTATGGGTTCGAGCCCCAAATCAGGCTCTGCACTAACAGTGCAGAGTCTGCTTGGGATATTGCCTCCTTCTCTCTTTCTCTCTCTCTCTCTCTCTCTCTCTCTTTCTCTCTCTCTCAATAATAAATAAACATTTAAAAAACACATATCTAAATCTCTAATCAAGGAAGACCTAAGACCACCTAAGACAACTCTAACAGTCCTTTATGTAAGAAAATAGATTTAAAATATTGTCTTCCAAAGAAGAACCCAATTTCAGTTTTGAATCCTCCTTTGTGATAGACAGCCCCTGCAACTATAGGGAGAGTCTATCACTGGAAATTGTCAGGTGAGCTCAGGGTCCAAATTCAGTCTCCATTAACTTGTGTCTCCTGCTTAGAGGACACAAACTAGAAAGAATTTTTTTCCCTTGCTTATTTCTAGATACACTTTTGGGCCTATAAACTCATCCATCTACCCATTACTTACAAAGCTGAGCCATGATAGCCCACACACAGTCATACACCCTCACACAGTCACTGTGTGACTGCATACCCTCCCACATACAGTTACACATTCCCCCCCACCTACCCACACCAGATCATAGAGGAAACACAGGGAGCCTCTAAGAGATGGAATGTCCTGGGAGAAGAGATCGAGCAATGTAAGGGTAGATAGAGAAACGAGAGAATTGTCAGGCTGGTAGGTAGTTCTTTCTTGGTCTTTCTCCTTGATCACTTGAAGGACTTGAGTGGCAGGGGCCTTTTCTTTGATGACCCTTAAGTCCCTACCTTAAATTGCTTCCTGCCTCAGTTCACGGCCACCATGCAGAGGTCTGTGACCTCCATGCCTTGGAAAATGTTTGCAGAATCAAAATGATGTCCTGATTTAATATAATTACTCTCCCAGAAGCAGTGGAAGAGACTTTGAAGGAACTTAAAAGATTGTTAATGTTACATGGGATTTTAGCCTCCTGATTTGCAGCCCATCTAGGTAATAATTGAAAGAACATATTTCTGCTAAACAAACTATCAGACTCATTCAAGCTGATGTGCCTTTCCTCATCACTACAGGAAGGTATCTAATACATTTCAGTATCCATGAGAGGAAGACCTAGCTCTGAGTTGTCCAGTATAGTAGCTACATGCTAGACATGTGTGACTTTGAGCACTTAAATGTTACTAGGCCAAATTGAAATGTGTTTGTAAGTTTAATATACACACCAGATTTCAAAGATTTAATATGAAAGAAAGGATGTAAAATATCACATGAATAATTTTTTTATAATGATTACATGTTGGAATGTTAACATTTTGGATACATTGGGTTAAATAAAATATATTATTAAAATATATCTTACTTGTTTCTTTTTACCTTTTTAATATGATTACTTGAACATTTACAATGGCATATATGTAGCTCTCATTATATTTCTTTTGGGTAACACTAGCTTAGCACCTTGCCTGGCACATAGTTGATATTCTATAAATGTTTGTTGAAGGAACAAAAGAACAACAGCAACAGAAAAAGGACAAGAACCTTAACAGGGGTATCAAGGAACAGTTGGTTCAGCCCTGGGTTTAACCCAATCTCTTTCTACCTCTTTCTGAGTCTCCAAGCCCAAGATGAGGAATTTGTGCTTCTGGACTCCTTATGTGACACTTTAAAGCCCCTTTTACTAGCATTAAGTGTACTTAGCATGTTTGAAATAACATTCTTGAAAGGAAAGGCTGTATTCGTAAGACCCTGACCCCATCGGATAGAAGGTAAATGTTTTGGAGGAGAGAATTTCAACTTCTAAAAGCAAAAAGAAAACTTTTGGGACTTTGCCATAATAGAGTTTATAAAACCATTGCTTGAGATTTCATTAATCTTCTGGGGCTAAATAAGACACTCTCACCCCAGGGAACTTGCTGAAGCATTTTGGAAGAGGAGGGATGAAGTTATTTAATGATCCCTGGTAATTCCAAGTCACCAGGTCATCATTGTTACGGGAAAGAGAAGACATGGTATTAGAAAATATAAGTGTTTTTTATGACATTTCAGCAAGGCAAGATTCCCCTTTCCCTTACGTAGGTCTAAGTGTGTGGCATAGAGTAGAGTTTGGGCCTTAATAAATGTTCCCTGAATCACTGAATAAGTAGTAACACAGAAAAGGAGACAATGTAGAATAGTGGAAGAAGATCAGGATTAATGGAAGAATTTGGTTTGATTACTGGCTCTTCCTCATACTAGCTGTGCAGCCTTGGGCAACCTACTTAAACTCTTCAGGTCTCAGTTTCCTCATCTGTAAAATGTGCCTAATTAAATGTCTATTTCAGAAGGTCATTATGAGGATTTAATGGGTTAATGGATGTAAAGCACTTATCTCTCTACCAGGCACACAGAAACACTCAATAATTGGTAGCTATGCTACTCAAGGAAAATAAAAAGGGCTTCCCAAAGCGATGTTACACATCTCATCACTCAAGTGACATCATTTGTCTTTACATAATTGCTAAAGGGATCCTTAGCTGGAAAAAATGTGAGAAACTTAAGTGTTGGCCTGCTATGGATCTGAGAAAAAACTTGGTTTCAGGTAGTAACCAAAATGGAAAGACCTACAGGCCTGGAGGCAAATCATCTGTTCATCCATCCATTCATCCATGCAACATACTGAGTGTCAAGCACTTTTCTACACAGCAGGGATATAGCAATGAATAAAACAAAGATTCCTGTTGTTAGGGAGTTTTGTTTCTAGTGAAAAATAGGCATATACCTGTCTTCAGAAATTTGCTTCAATCATTTATACCTCCTGACTTGATTTGTAAACCACTACCTCCAGGGACAGCATGGATCTCTCAAATGGACAGGTCTAGACCTTGCCTGAAGTTGAAAAAGAATGTGCTGCTTCAGCATCTCTTCCACTCCTCCAGAAAAGTCAGGAACTCCTAGCCATTCAACTCAGTCCCTCCTTAGACTCAAATCAATCAGAGTTGAGAAGTTCTCTGTCCCACATCATGCATTGGTCTTCACTGCCTTCCTTGCCTGCTGCTCAGAGGGATTACCCAAATATTCTCTAGCAAGCCAAATTCACTATAAACGATGTCCTGATACTAAATCCTCAGAAGGTGAACAATATCCAGAGCACTATCACTGGAAAAGTGCATTGCCTCATCATCTCCATTGCTATCTTTGCCCTAGGAAGTATCATGGTTCAATGAAAGTAGCATCAGATTTGGCATTCTAATGATCAGGATTCAAATCTTAGCTTGGAAGTGTACTGTGTGGCTTTGGGCAGACTATTTTAACTCTCTTAGCATCCATATACTCACCTGTGAATTGGGTATCTTCCTCACAGGTATGAAAAAGAGTATTTAAATGGCACAGTGCCTAGCACAGAGTTGCTACTATAAAAGCATTAGTTCTCTCCGTCCCAAATTCCTTCCAATACCAGGTTGGGTGGTATCTCAGGGACAGTGTGAAAGTTATTCTTGGGGCATTAGGACTAAACAATTGCATCTTAGTAGAGGGTTCAAACTGGCTAGCTTCCCAACTCTGCATTCAGTAATATCACATTAGTTACTTGAAAATGGCTATGGCAGGAGTATAGCCACTCTGGAAATCACAAATACTACAAATCAGGTTTTATTTATTTAATTTTCCATGGAGAGCCATTACCAGCACTCCAGTGCCTTAAGCCCTAAGACACAAGGACAACTCAGGGACAAAGAGAAGGCAATTATACTTTTGCCACTTTTATTTTATTTTTTTAAATATGAAATTTATTGTCAAATTGGTTTCTATACAACACCCAGTGCTCATCCCAAAAGGTGCCCTCCTCAATACCCATCACCCTTTTGTGGCTTTTAAATAGAGAACCTTCTATTTGTTGAGCAAAAATTGCCATAAAATATAGCCATTGTCCTGGCTTCTACACAGAATATTTTACGTGACACATTAAAAATTCATATTCTCCCCAAATATAAGGATCAGCAACATAAGTCACAACAAGTATCATATTGGGGTAAAGCACACAGCACATGTTCAGTAAATGTCTGTCAAATGCATAAATCCAAGAGAAACTATTTATCACTTTTCACCAAAGAGATAGAACCAGCAGTTTGAGAAACACACTCAGGATTTGGAAATGAAATAAACCTCAAGGAAAAAGGGCTTTAGGAGAGAAGTCAGAGCACAAACCAGGATGCCGGGGGTGAAAGAAGTTTTGGAAGAGTAAATAGGTTCAAGGCAAGTGAAAAGATGGAGCATAAAATCCAAAGCAAGAGGTCTATGGTAGGGTACGGAAAGAGTACATGGGGGAAATTGACAAATGGAACAAGGTCCTGAAAAGGCAACAGGAATTGGAGAGTTATACTCTATCTGGAAATGGACTTAATAGTTTAATTTGTTTTAGTGATCCTATTTTTTATAAAACCATCCAAATTTATTATCTTAAACCACTGCATTTTAACAGCTTTGTTGATATGTAATTTATACATGATAAACTACCCATTTATAATGTACAATTTAATGAATGTTAGCATATTCAGAGTTGTGCAACTATCAATCCAATCTAATTTTAGAACATGTCCATCACCCTAAAAAATCCTTTTGCCATTTACAGTCTCCATTTCCACACCCAGCCCCAGGCAACCACCAATCACTTTGTCTTTACTGATTTGCCTTTAACAAAAAAAAACTCAAAACATTTCATATAAACAGAATCATACAATGTGTGACCTTATGTGTCTGGCTTCTTTCTTTGAGCATAATGTGTTGGAGGCTTATTCACATTAGTAGCATGTAACAGTGCTCAATTTCTTTTCGTCATGGAACAATATTCCATTGTATAGATATACCTATTGTATTTATCTGTTCATCATTTGATGGACATTTGGGGGGTTTCTGCTTTGGGGCTAGTATGAACAATGACATTATGAACACTCTTGTACAAGTTTTGATGAGGACATATATTTTCATTTCTCTTGGATGAACAGGTATGTAGAAGGAGAACTGCTAAATCACATGGTAATTCTATGTTTAACATTTTGTGGAGCTACAAAACTATTTTCCAAAAACTGCACCGTTTTGCATCCCCAACAGCAATGTATGAAAGACACATCCTCACCAACACTTATAGTCTTTTTTATTAATATAGCCATTCTAGTGAGTGACAAATGTTATCTAGTTGTGGTTTTGATTTTCATTTCCCTAATGCTTAATGTTGAGTATCTATTCATGTACTTATTAGCCATCTGTATGTATTCTTTGGAAAATATTTATTAAAATTCTTTTTTAATGTTTGTTTACTTTTGAGAGAGAGGGAGCATGCGAGTCAGTGGGGAAGGGGCAGAAAGACAGAGAAGACACAGAATCTGAAGAACGCTCCAGGCTCTGAGCTTGTCAGGCTCCAGGCCCAGAGCCCAATGCAGGGCTCGAACTCATGAACTGTGAGATCATGACCTGAGCCGAAGTCAGGACCCAATTCAAATTTTTATCCTGTTTTTTAATGGGTAAGTTGTCTTTTAATTTTTTTTAATGTTTATCTATTTTTGAGAGACAGAGAGAGAGAGCAAGCAGGGGAGGGGCAGAGGGAAACAGAAGCCCAAACATGCTCCGTGCTGCCAGCACAGAGCCTGATGTGGGGCTTGAACTCAGAACTGTAAGATTGTCCTGAGCCGAAATCAAGAGTCAAATGCTTAACCGACTGAGCCACCCAGGTACCCCAATAATGGGTAAGTTGTCTTTTTAGAATTGAGTTGGAAGATGGGGAGCCTGGTTGGCTTAGTTGGTTGAGCGTCTGACTTCGGTTCAGGTCATGATCTCACAGATCACGGGTTCGGCCCGCGTCTGGCTCTGTGCTGGTAGCTCGGAGCCTGGAACCTGCTTCGGATTCTGTGTCTCCCTCTCCCTCTGACTTCCCCCTGCTCACACTCTGTCTCTCTCTCAAAAATAAGCATTAAAAAAAATTAGAATTGAGTTGGAAGAGGCCTTTGTATGTTCTGAATCCAAATACTTTATAATATAAATGATTTATAGGTATATTCTCCCAGACTTTGGGGTGAAATTTCACTTTCAGGGTGGTATCTTTTGAAGTAAAAAAAAAAATTAATCCTGTTTGAATCCAGTTCATTTCTTTTTCTTTTATCACTTGTGTTTTTGGTGTCATGTCTAAAAAGCTTTGTGTAACCTAAGGTCATGAAAAGTTACTCCTATGTTTTCTTCAAAGAGTTTTATAGTTTAACCTCTTATACTTAGGCCTCTTATACATTTTGAATTATTTTTTGTGTATGGTGTGTAAAGGACCAATTTTTTTTTTGCATGTGGATATCCTATTAGCTAAACACCATTTGGCTAAAAACCAATCTTGGCCAATCCTATTGGCTAACCCCTATTAGTTAAACACAATTTCTTTCCCTTTGAACTTTCTTGGTAATTTTATCAAAAATCAATTGATCATAAATGTAAGGGTTTATTTCTGGGATCTCAAGTGATCTCCACGCATCTGTATGTCTGTCACTATGCCAGTACCACACTGAGCTTGACTACTGTAGCTTTGTAGTAAGTTTTGAAATGGACAAGTGTAGGGTCTTCCAAGTATGATCTTTTTCAAGACAGTTTTGTCCCTTGTATTTCCATGTGGATTTTAGGATCAACTTATCATTTTCTGCAAAAAAAAAAAAAATTCATGGACGTGAGATGTCTATTTATTTAGGTCTTCTTTCTCATTGCATTCACTAATGTTTTATAGTTTTCAGTGTACAAGTCTTGTACTTTTTGGCCAAATATGTTCCTAATTATTTTTTTTGCTAGTGTGAATGTAGTTTTTTAAAATTTCGTTTTCAGATTGTTTATTGTTGCAGTAAAAAAATACAATTGCATTTTAATATCGATGTTATATTCTGCAAAGATGATAAACTTGTCATTAGTTCTAGTAGTTTTTAGTGGATTCCTTAGGGTCTCATATGTATAACATCATGCCATCTACAAATAAAGACAGATTTACTTATTCTTGTCTAGTTGACCTAGCTAGAACCTCCAGTACAATGTTGAAAAAAAACTGGTGACAGCAGACATCCTTGTTTTGTTCCCATCTTAAAACAGAAACATTCAATCTTTCTCTGTTAAATTTGATGTTACCTGTAGGTTTTAACAGATGCCCTTTATCAGCTTGAGGAGTCCCTTTCTCTTCTAAATTTAAGGGTTTTCATCACAAACAGTTGTTGGATTTTGTCAAATGCTTTTTCTACATCTATTGAGTTGATCATGCTCTTGTACTTTATTCTACTAACACAATATTCACATTGATTGATTTTTATGTTAATTGAGCCTTGTATTTCTAGGGTAAATCCCACTTGGTCATGATGTATAATCCTTTTTATGCAGTTAGATTCAGTTTAAGTATTTTGTCTTGGATCTTTACATCTATATTCATAAAGGAAATTGGTCTCTAGTTTTCTTTTCTTGTGATATCTTTGGCTTTGGTATCAAAGCAGTACTTGGAGAACACATGGGAATTTGTTCCCTCCTCTATTTTCTGGAAGAGTCTGTGAAGGGTTGTCATTAACTATTCTTTAAGTAGAGCTGGTGAAATTCATTGGTAGAATTCACCAGTGAAGCTCTCTAAGCCTGGGCTTTTCTTTGTGGGAAGATTTTTAAATACTAATCACTTTATTTGTTAGAAATCTTTTCAAATTTCCTATTTCCTCTTGAGCAGTTTGGAAATTTTTACTTTTCCAACAATTTGTCCATTTCATCTAACTTATCTAATTTGTTGGCATACAGTTTTCTCTATGGTCTTTTAGTCATTTTTCTATAAATTCAGTAGTGATATTCCCTTGTCATTCTTGATATCAGTAATTTCAGTCTTATTTTTCTCAATCAGCATATTTAAGGTTTTGTTAATTGTTACGGCCTGAATTGTGTCTACCCTCAATTCATTTATGGAAGCCCTAACTCCCCATTCCTCAGAATGTGCCTGAATTTAAAGGTAAGGCCTTTAAAGAGATAATTAAGTTAAAAGGATGCCCTTAGAGTGAGCCCTAATCCAATCTGACTGGTGTCCTTATAAGAATAGGGGATGTGGACACAAAAGAGACACCAGATAAATACACATGCACAAAGGAAAGACCATGTGAGGACATAGCAATAAGGAGGCCATTTGAAAGCCAAAGAGTTCAGAAGTCTCAGTAGAAACCAAACCTGTCAACACCTTAATCTTTGACTTTTAGCCTTCCAAACTGCAAAATAATAAATTTCTGTTGTTTATACCACCTAATCTATAGTATTTCATTATGCCAGCCCTAGCAAACCAAAACACCATTTTTTTTCATATTTTCAAAGAACCAACTATTGGTCTTGTTGATTCACCATGCTGTTTTTCTGTTTTCTATTTCATTTATTTCCAGTCTAATCTTTATTATTTCTTTCCTGCTTTCTTTGCATTTACTTTGCTCTTAATTTCCTAGTTTCTAAAGGTGGAGGGTTAGGTTTTTGGTTTTTAGCTTTTTCTTCTTTTTAATATAGGCATTTGCAGCTCTAAATTTCCATGTAAGTATGGTTTTAGCTGCATCCTGTTAAGTATTGATATGCTGTTTTCATTTTACTCATCTCAATGTGTTTTTTAATTTCTTTTGTGATTTATCCTTTGACTTGTTGGCTATTTAAAAGTGTGTTGTTTAATTTACACATATTTTTTAATTTCCCAAATTTTCATCTGTTGTTCATTTCTGAATCGTGGTCTGTGAATGTACTTGGTAAGATTTCTATTATTTTAAGTATTTTGAGGCTTTTAAGTGCTTTATGGCCTAGCATATGATGTATTCTGGAAATGTGCCATACACATTTGAGATGAGTGCATATTCTGCTCTTGGGTAGAGTGGCCTGCAAATGTCTGTATAGTTATTCAAGTCCTGTATTTTCTTATTGATTTTAAGTATTTTAAGTATTTTACCCATTATTAAAAATGGATTTGGAGAGTTGCGGCAAGATGGCGGCTTAGGAGGACGCTGGGCTTACCGCACATCCTACTGATCACTTAGATTCCATCTACACCTGCCTAAATAACCCAGAAAACCTCCAGAGGATTAGCAGAACTGAGTCGCCGGAGCCAAACGCAGACGAGAGGCCCACGGAAGAGGGTAGGAAGGTCAGCGAGGCGGTGCGCGCTCCACGGACTGGCGGGAGGGAGCCGGGGCGGAGGGGCGGCTCGCCGGCCAAGCAGAGCCCCCGAGTCTGGCTTGCAAAAGCAGAGGGGCCTGACGGACTGTGTTCCCACAACAAGTGCGACTTAGCGTCTGGGAGGTCATAAGTTAACAGCTCTGCTCGGAAAGCGAGAAGGCTGGAGGACAACCAGAGGTAGAGCTGCTGAGCCCCCTGACAACAGAGCTCAGTTTGGTGGGGAACAAAGGCGCTTGCCAGCGCCATCTCCCCCGCCCACCCCCCAGCCGAAATCCCAAAGGGAACGGGTTCTTAGCAGGTAACTTGCTCCATCCGGGCAAACACCCAACTCTGCTCTTCTGCGGAGCCAAACCTCCCGCAGCGGATCTGACTCCCCCCCGCTGCCACAGGGCCCCTCCTGAAGTGGATCACCTAAGGAGAAGCGATCTAAGCCTGCCCCTCCTGCCCCCGAGCACCTTCCCTACCCACCCCAGCTAATACGCCAGATCCCCAGCATCACAAGCCTGGCAGGGTGCAAGTAGCCCAGACGAGCCACCCCACCCCACAGTGAATCCCGCCCTTAGGAGAGGGGAAGAGAAGGCACACACCAGTCTGACTGTGGCCCCAGCGGTGGGCTGGGGGCAGACATCAGGTCCGATTGCGGCCCCGCCCACCAACTCCAGTTATACACCACAGCACAGGGGAAGTGCCCTGCAGGTCCTCACCACACCAGGGACTATCCAAAATGACCAAGCGGAAGAATTCCCCTCAGAAGAATCTCCAGGAAATAATAACAGCTAATGAGCTGATCAAAAAGGACTTAAATAACATAACAGAAAGTGAATTTAGAATAATAGTCATAAAATTAAGCGCTGGGCTTGAAAACAGTATAGAGGACAGCAGAGAATCTCTTGCTACAGAGATCAAGGGACTAAGGAACAGTCACAAGGAGCTGAAAAACGCTTTAAACGAAATGCATAACAAAATGGAAACCACCACAGCTCGGCTTGAAGAGGCAGAGGAGAGAATAGGTGAACTAGAAGATAAAGTTATGGAAAAAGAGGAAGCTGAGAAAAAGAGAGATAAAAAAATCCAGGAGTATGAGGGGAAAATTAGAGAACTAAGTGATACACTAAAAAGAAATAATATACGCATAATTGGTATCCCAGAGGAGGAAGAGAGAGGGAAAGGGGCTGAAGGGGTACTTGAAGAAATTATAGCTGAGAACTTCCCTGAACTGGGGAAGGAAAAAGACATTGAAATCCAAGAGGCACAGAGAACTCCCTTCAGACGCAACTTGAATCGATCTTCTGCACGACATATCATAGTGAAACTGGCAAAATACAAGGATAAAGAGAAAATTCTGAAAGCAGCGAGGGGTAAACGTGCCCTCACATATAAAGGGAGACCTATAAGACTCGTGACTGATCTCTCTTTTGAAACTTGGCAGGCCAGAAAGAATTGGCACGACATTTTCAGGGTGCTAGACAGAAAAAATATGCAGCCAAGAATCCTCTATCCAGCAAGTCTGTCATTTAGAATAGAAGGAGAGATAAAGGTCTTCCCAAACAAACAAAAACTGAAGGAATTTGTCACCACTAAACCAGCCCTACAAGAGATCCTAAGGGGGACCCTGTGAGACAAAGTCCCAGAGACATCACTACAAGCATAAAACATACAGACATCACAATGACTCTAAACCCGTATCTTTCTATAATAACACTGAATGTAAATGGATTAAATGCGCCAACCAAAAGACATAGGGTATCAGAATGGATACAAAAACAAGACCCATCTATTTGCTGTCTACAAGAGACTCATTTTAGACCTGAGGACACCTTTAGATTGAGAGTGAGGGGATGGAAAACTATTTATCATGCTACTGGAAGCCAAAAGAAAGCTGGAGTAGCCATACTTATGTCAGACAAACTAGACTTTAAATTAAAGGCTGTAACAAGAGATGAAGAAGGACATTATATAATCGTTACAGGGTCTATCCATCAGGAAGAGCTAACAATTATAAATGTCTATGCACCGAATACTGGAGCCCCCAAATATATAAAACAATTACTCATAAACACAAGCAACCTTATTGATAAGAATGTGGTAATTGCAGGGGACTTTAATACACCACTTACAGAAATGGATATATCATCTAGACACACGGTCAATAAAGAAACAAGGGCCATGAATGATACATTGGATCAGATGGACTTGACAGATCTATTTAGAACTCTGCATCCCAAAGCAACAGAATATACTTTCTTCTCGAGTGCACATGGAACATTCTCCAAGATAGATCATATACTGGGTCACAAAACAGCCCTTCATAAGTTTACAAGAATTGAAATTATACCATGCTTACTTTCAGACCACAATGCTATGAAGCTTGAAATCAACCACAGAAAAAAGTCTGGAAAACCTCCAAAAGCATGGAGGTTAAAGAACACCCTACTAACGAATGAGTGGGTCAACCAGGCAATTAGAGAAGAAATTAAAAAATATATGGAAACAAACGAAAATGAAAATACAATAATCCAAACGCTTTGGGACGCAGCAAAGGCAGTCCTGAGAGGAAAATACATTGCCATCCAGGCCTATCTCAAGAAACAAGAAAAATCCCAAATACAAAATCTAACAGCACACCTAAAGGAACTAGAAGCAGAACAGCAAAGGCAGCCTAAGCCCAGCAGAAGAAGAGAAATAATAAAGATCAGAGCAGAAATAAACAATATAGAAACTAAAAAAACTGTAGAGCAGATCAACGAAACCAAGAGTTGGTTTTTTGAAAAAATAAACAAAATTGACAAACCTCTAGCCAGGCTTCTCAAAAAGAAAAGGGAGATGACCCAAATAGATAAAATCATGAATGAAAATGGAATTATTACAACCAATCCCTCAGAGATACAAACAATTATCAGGGAATACTATGAAAACTTATATGCCAACAAATTGGACAACCTGGAAGAAATGGACAAATTCCTGAACACCCACACTCTTCCAAAACTCAATCAGGAGGAAATAGAAAGCTTGAACAGACCCATAACCAGCGAAGAAATTGAATCGGTTATCAAAAATCTCCCAACAAATAAGAGTCCAGGACCAGATGGCTTCCCAGGGGAGTTCTACCAGACGTTTAAAGCAGAGATAATACCTATCCTTCTCAAGCTATTCCAAGAAATAGAAAGGGAAGGAAAACTTCCAGACTCATTCTATGAAGCCAGTATTACTTTGATTCCTAAACCAGACAGAGACCCAGTAAAAAAAGAGAACTACAGGCCAATATCCCTGATGAATATGGATGCAAAAATTCTCAATAAGATACTAGCAAATCGAATTCAACGGCATATAAAAAGAATTATTCACCATGATCAAGTGGGATTCATTCCTGGGATGCAGGGCTGGTTCAACATTCGCAAATCAATCAACGTGATACATCACATGAACAAAAAAAGAGAGAAGAACCATACGATCCTGTCAATCGATGCAGAAAAGGCCTTCGACAAAATCCAGCACCCTTTCTTAATAAAAACCCTTGAGAAAGTTGGGATAGAAGGAACATACTTAAGGATCATAAAAGCCATTTATGAAAAGCCCACAGCTAACATCATCCTCAACGGGGAAAAACTGAGAGCTTTTTCCCTGAGATCAGGAACACGACAAGGATGCCCACTCTCACCGCTGCTGTTTAACATAGTGCTGGAAGTTCTAGCATCAGCAATCAGACAACAAAAGGAAATCAAAGGCATCAAAATTGGCAAAGATGAAGTCAAGCTTTCGCTTTTTGCAGATGACATGATATTATACATGGAAAATCCGATAGATACACCAAAAGTCTGCTAGAACTGATACAGGAATTCAGCAAAGTTGCAGGATACAAAATCAATGTACAGAAATCAGTTGCATTCTTATACACTAACAATGAAGCAACAGAAAGACAAATAAAGAAACTGATCCCATTCACAATTGCACCAAGAAGCATAAAATACCTAGGAATAAATCTAACCAAAGATGTAAACGATCTGTATGCTGAAAACTATAGAAAGCTTCTGAAGGAAATTGAAGAAGATTTAAAGAAATGGAAAGACATTCCCTGCTCATGGATTGGAAAAATAAATATTGTCAAAATGTCAATACTACCCAAAGCTATCTACACATTCAATGCAATCCCAATCAAAATTGCACCAGCATTCTTCTCGAAACTAGAACAAGCAATCCTAAAATTCATATGGAACCACAAAAGGCCCCTTAATAGCCAAAGGGATTTTGAAGAAGACCAAAGCAGGAGGCATCACAATCCCAGACTTTAGCCTCTACTACAAAGCTGTCATCATCAGGAAAGCATGGTATTGGCACAAAAACAGACACATAGACCAATGGAATAGAATAGAAACTCCAGAACTAGACCCACAAACGTATGGCCAACTCATCTTTGACAAAGCAGGAAAGAACATCCAATGGAAAAAAGACAGCCTCTTTAACAAATGGTGCTGGGAGAACTGGACAGCAATATGCAAAAGGTTGAAACTAGACCACTTTCTCACACCATTCACAAAAATAAACTCAAAATGGATAAAGGACCTGAATGTGAGACAGGAAACCATCAAAACCTTAGAGGAGAAAGCAGGAAAAGACCTCTCTGACCTCAGCCGTAGCAATCTCTTACTCGACACATCCCCAAAGGCAAGGGAATTAAAAGCAAAAGTGAATTACTGGGACCTTATGAAGATAAGAAGCTTCTGCACAGCAAAGGAAACAACCAACAAAACTAAAAGGCAACCAACGGAATGGGAAAAGATATTCGCAAATGACATATCAAACAAAGGGCTAGTATCCAAAATCTATAAAGAGCTCACCAAACTCCACACCCGAAAAACAAATAACCCAGTGAAGAAATGGGCAGAAAACATGAATAGACACTTCTCTAAAGAAGACATCCGGATGGCCAACAGGCACATGAAAAGATGTTCAGCGTCGCTCCTTATCAGGGAAATACAAATCAAAACCACACTCAGGTATCACCTCACGCCAGTCAGAGTGGCCAAAATGAACAAATCAGGAGACTATAGATGCTGGCGAGGATGTGGAGAAACGGGAACCCTCTTGCACTGTTGGTGGGAATGCAAATTGGTGCAGCCGCTCTGGAAAGCAGTGTGGAGGTTCCTCAAAAAATTAAAAATAGACCTACCCTATGACCCAGCAATAGCACTGCTAGGAATTTATCCAAGGGATACAGGAGCACTGATGCATAGGGCCACTTGTACCCCAATGTTCATAGCACTCTCAACAATAGCCAAATTATGGAAAGAGCCTAAATGTCCATCAACTGATGAATGGATAAAGAAATTGTGGTTTATATACACAATGGAATATTACGTGGCAATGAGAAAAAATGAAATATGGCCTTTTGTAGCAACGTGGATGGAACTGGAGAGTGTGATGCTAAGTGAAATAAGCCATACAGAGAAAGACAGATACCATATGGTTTCACTCTTATGTGGATCCTGAGAAACTTAACAGGAACCCATGGGGGAGGGTAAGGAAAAAAAAAAAAAGAGGTTAGAATGGGAGAGAGCCAATGCATAAGAGACTGTTAAAAACTGAGAACAAACTGAGGGTTGATGGGGGGTGGGAGGGAGGGGAGGGTGGGTGATGGGTATTGAGGAGGGCACCTTTTGGGATGAGCACTGGGTGTTGTATGGAAACCAATTTGTCAATAAATTTCATAAAAAAAAATAAAGAAAAATAAAAATGTATTTGGAAGTCTCCAACTATTATTGTTGAACTGTCTCTCTCTTTAATTCTGTTAGTTTCCTTCATGTATTTTTGGGGCCCTGTTAAGTTCATATGTGTCTTTCATAGTTGTTTACTGATGAATTGACCCTTTTATCATTATAAAATATCCCTTTTTATCTGTAGTATTTTTTCTGTCTTAACGTGTATTTTGTCTGATATTGTATAGCTACTCCTGCTGTCTCCTGATTGAAGTTTGAATGATATATTTTTTAAATCATTTTACTTGCAACCTATTTGGATTTTGGAACTGAAGGTGTATCTTTTGGACAGCATACAGTTTGATTTAAGTTTTTTTCATCCAGTCTGTGAATCTCTTCCTTTTCATTGCATTTAGTTCATTCATATTTAACAGTACTGTGAATATAGAAATAACATCTCCCATCTTGCTACTTGTTTTCTATGTGTCACATGTCTATTTCTCTGTTCTGTCTTTACTGTCTTGTTTTGTGTTAAATGGGTATTTTCTAATGTACCATTTTAATTCCTTTATTTAATGTTTAACTGTATTTTTATGTCATTTTCGTATTTGTTGCTCTAAGGATTACAATACATACCATAACTTATCATATTCCACTTATGTTTTATACTAACTTAATTCCAGTTAGTTAAAAAATCTGTTCCACTATAGTTCCATTCTCTCCCTCTCCTTTGCATTATTGTCATATATATTGTATCTATATATATTACAAAACCAACAAAATGTTATAACTATTCTTTAATAAGTTTATGCTGTTTAAGTAAACTGGGAAAAGAAATAAATTATACAAAGGGGTTTTTTAATATTAAGCTTCTTATTTACTATTTATGATACTCTGTTTCTTCCTGTGCATTTGAGGTACTCTCTGATGTCACATTCTTGCTCCACTATCACTTCCTTCCCTTCCCACTACTTCATGCTATCATTATTAAGTATATCTCCATAGACTGCAGGCCAAAAAAATCAGTTATACAGATATTTTTATGCAAATGATTTTCATATTGGTTGAGGAAAAATGAGAATATGAAATTATTTTATAGTTACTACATAATTACTTTTACCAGCACTCTGTTTTTTTCATGTAAATTTGAATTTCTGTGTGGTGTCGCTTCCTTTCTGCCTGAAGAATTTCCTTTAATATTTCTTGTAATGCATGTCTGTTATCAATGAGTTATCTTCATCTTTGTTTATCAGAGAATATCAAATAAAATTTTGTCTACATTTTTCAAAGACAGCTTTGTTGGATATAGAATTCTTATTTGATTTTTTTCCAGTTAATCATTTTGAATGTCACCCCTCTACCTTCTGGTCTCCATTTTTTCTGATGAGAAGCCAGCTATTGATCTTATTGGGTGCAGTTCACTTATATTTTTTTTCTCCTGCTGATCTTATGGTTTTCCCTTTTGCTTTCAACATTTTAACTGATATGCCTACATGTAGCTCTGGGAGGTTTTTGCAGGTATAGATTAATGTTTTTCATCATGTTTTGTAAGTTATCACCCATTATATCTTTTTTTTCTGCTCCCTTGACTCTCACCTTCTGGTATTTTCATCATGTGTATGTTGGTGCACTTAATAATGCCTATCCCATAGGTTTTGAGGGCTCTGTTCATTTTTTCTTCTGTTGTTCAAAGTGTATAATCTCTAATTACTTATTGTCGAATTCATTAATTCTTTCTTCTTCCAGCCTAATTCTGATGCTGAGCCCTTCTAGTGAATTTTTCATTTCAGTTATTGTACTTTTCAAATCCAGAATTTTCATTTGTTTCTTTAATATAATTTCTATCCCTTTACTGATATTCTCCTTTGATGACTCATTGTTACATCTTCCTCTCATCATTTTTTTCAAACTGGCTCCTTCAGTTGTCTGAAAATATTTATAATAGCTATTTTGAAGTGTTTGTGTTTGTTTGCTAAATATATCATGTGCCCCCCTTCAAAAGTAGTCTCTATTGCCTGCTTTTTCCCCCATATTATTCCTATATCATCACATTATTTCTTTGTATTCCTTGTAATTTTTGTTGAAACTGGACTTTTTTATTGTTTATTTATTTTTGAGAGAGAGAGAGAGAGAGAGAGAGGCAGAGAGAGAGGGAGAGAGAGAATCCCAAGCAGGCTCCACACCGAGAGAGAGGGAGAGAGAGAATCCCAAGCAGGCTCCACGCCGTCAGTGCAGAGCCCAATGCAGGGCTCATACTCACAAACTGTGAGATCATGACCTGAGCCAAAATCAAGAGTCGGATGCTTAACCAACTGAGCCACGCAGCACCCCTGAAAACTGGACATTTTACATATTTTATAGCAGCTCCAGATTGTGATTAGTACCACCACCAACACCACAGACCTTGTTGTCTGGTGGCTTGCCTGAATTAAAGTTATGAAGTCCATTTCCTCTGCATTGTACCTCTGATGTTACTACTCAGTTTTTCCTCCTTATTTGTGTGTTAACTACCTCAGAGTGGCTCCTAGGTGAGCATAACTTCATAATATTCAGCTAATGATTGGTCAGAGGTTATGCTTATTCCCCTTGAGTTGGTAAGATTCTAGATCTCTGTGTGGCTTGGGAAATGCTTAGAAGTCAGATCCATGTTCAAGCAGTGACTATTAGCTCTCAAATGCCCACTCTGGTTGATTTTGAGTGAATGCAGTGTAGGATATGTGCACAGCCTTCCTGATCTCCAGGGATAAGTCTGATGTTAACATGGCTCTTTTTAGCACGTTCTCTCTCTTTCTCTCTCTCTCTCTCTCTCTCTCTCTCCGGTTCTATGAAGCTTCTGGCTAGTGTGCCATTTCATTTGTTGGTCCTAGTTTCATGGAACTATTAGCCTTCTAAGAATCGCTCAATACAAAGATCTCTACTGTTTTTGACAACACCTTCAGAAATGAGTTCCTCTGTGTTTTTCCCAAATAAAGTTAGCTCCCTCAACAAAGATGCTGAGCTGCCAATCCTCCCATCTTGCCTAACCCCTAAGCCAGATCTCTGTATTACTTCACTAGAATGAGGGTCTGGTGGTGGCCTGATTATCCCTGAGTGATTCCTTCACTCTATAACCAAGATTTGTAAGGTGGGAATGATAGTCCTCATCTTCTTGGTAGGTCTCTCCTGGTATGTAATCTCTACCCTACAAGCAGGACCTGGGGGAGGCTGGTACCCTGTGATCTTCTAAGCTTGCTTCCCCTGGCATGGAACCTCTTATCTTACAACTGGGAGGGGAGCCCAATCTTCTTGTCCATGCCAGCCCAAAATAAAGTTTCTACAACATGAAGCTAAGAGAGTGGAAAGAAAGATGCTGATAGACTATTCCCTCCCCACACTGCCTGGGATGAAACCACAACCCTGTGACTGGGACCTAGAGGTAAAGGGAGCTCCATGTTCTTGGCTATACCTGCCCAGAGTAAAGCATCCCATAGCATGGGTCTGGGGAGAAGTGACAACTAGACTCCCATTGTTCTTACTGAGACTTAGCAGATTTCTTGGAATAAATTCTTTTCAATATATTGAATTCCCCTAGGTCAATTTCCAGAGACATTAACTGGTTGTTTATGATAATTATCACCAGTTAAGTACTTATTTCACTGGGAAGAGGGTCTGTCAAGCTCCTCACACAGCCTTTCTGGAAGTCCTGCTCCCAAACTATTAATTTTTAAAGCCTCTGATTAAGCTTCTCTTGGCCTCTGAGAAACAATCAATTTTAAAATTTGTAGATGCCTTGGGCCCATTTACCAACGGTTTAATTTCTATACTGTAGTCTTCATGCCCACAACAGGAAAGAAAACATTTCACAAATTCACTAAGTATATGTTCATGTGAACAGCCACATTCAAGTTAATTTTGTCTCATGTATACTGGCCCCTCATTTTTCCAGAAGGTGGGAATGATCTGTTTTCTCATAACTGAATCTTCTTGATACCTGGACTTTATTCCTTCAAACACCAGTCTCATGATAGCCATCTTGATGTATTCACTCTAAAATGTCTCCTAAATAACTTAGGCAAAAGGCAGAGACTACTTGAAGCTACTCCTTGAAACAGAATGAAGAACTGCAGAAAAAAGAACTAGCTGTAATATACAAAAAATGTCACAAACGCTGTCAATTATAGAGAGGTATAGAAATATCGATAGACTCTATAAAGGGTAGACTTGATACTGTCAAGGAGACCAAATATCAAAATGGTACACACATTTACCTCACTCACATTTCAGAGAACAGTTTGGCAAACAGATAACAACCTTCCAAATGAAATGGACTGGCCTAGAAAACCACTCTGATCCTGGCACTCTTTCATATTCCTAAACCCTCTCCATACAAAAACAAAGGAAGAATCAAAGCCTCCTCTTGACATTTAAGGTCCACCCAAAACCTGCTCCACCCTTCCTTTCTAGTCTCAATCTCTACTGTTCTCCAACTTTTAACTTTCTCCAAAGACATCCATTTCCCTTTGTCCTACCTCCTTCTTCTATGTTTCCTTTAGCAGCACCCTGTCTTGCTAGTCTGAGAGCTCCTTGAGGTCAGGATTAGGTCTTGTTAATCTCTATCCCTAGCAAAAGGATAAGGCCTGGCAGAAGAGATATTCGGTAGGTGTTTTTTGAATGAATGAAATCCTGCTATCTGTGCCCTTCCTTTTTTCTAATTTTTAAAAATGTTTTATTTATTTTTGAGAGAGAGGGAGTGCAAGCTGGGGAGGGAGGGAGGGAGAGAGAGAGAGAGAGAGAGAGAGAGAGAGAGAGAAGGGAACAGAAGATCTAAAGGGGGCTCTGCACTGACAGCAGCAAGCCTGATTCAGGGCTCAAACTCACAAACTGTGAGATCATGACCTGAGTTGATGTCAGACATTCAACCAAGCCACTCAGATGCCCCTATCTGTGCTCTTCTTAAACATCACCTCCATCTTGAGGCCTTTCTTTATGTCAGGTGGAATCTCTTACTCCTTTAAATTCTCACAGCATCTTGCTTTTAAACTCTGTAATGATACCTATCATAGTCTTCCTTGTACTTTGTTATAATTATTTAAATATCTACCTTATTACTACCACTGCCACCCTTCCCATCTTCAGGGAAACAGGGAGAGTGAGAAACAGACAGATACAGACATGGGATCACACACTTGGAGACCCTGGGCTTTGCGTCATTTTAAAAAAACCTTCTTGTGGTACTTAGCACAATATTTAGCACACAGAAGGAGTTCAAGAAATATTTGCCAAATTGAATTGCTAAAACATTTGAATATCAGTATGGAGATTGTACTTTAGATCCATACCTCATACCATACACTTCAATAAATTCCAGATGGATCCAAGAATTAAACACAAAAAAGAAAAACACCCTGGGGGAGTGGAAAGGACAGAATCACATATTTGTCCCAGCTGTGGGGGAGTGGTAGATTTCTGAATATTGAAAAATGAAAGAAACATCACAGACAGGATAGATGGATCTGAATACATAAATGTGAAAAAGAACACTCTTGCATAGTGAAATATAATAAAGCTCACACAAAAATGAAAGCAATAAAATTGGAAAAACATGTGACAAATACAGATCACACAGTTGGACTACCCAAAATATAAAGCATGGATAAAAATATAGAAGGTCAACAGATTTTACACGATAAGTGCTCGAAGAAAATGAAGAAGGGAATTATGACATTAAGAAATGTAAAGCCTCATAAAATAACAATTAAAATGAATAGTATACTCACATACCTATTAAACAAAAATATGAAAAATAATAACATACAGTGTTGTAGGACTGGGAGAAAATAGACATACTTACACAGTTTATAATCTTTGGGGAGTACAATCTGGCAACATGTTGTAACAACAGCTATAAAACAGCTCATACCTTTTGAGCTGGTTATACTTTTAGTAAGATACCAGAAAGCAATAACTCTAAACGGAATAGAGGCAATTTGTACAGAAATAATTCACTGCATCACTTTTCATGAACTTAAATCTCCAATAGTCACAGGGTAGCTAAGCAAAACCTGGCATATCAGTACTACAGAATACCACAATGTTATATTTTTGTGTGGAAGGCTATCTACCTATTCCATACTACCAGGTCATTCCTTTTGTAGTCTCTCCATCTCAGGTGTCTAGTACACAACTGTCACTGTGCTTACTTCTAGGGTAAACTACCTCCTCAAAACCCAGGCAACTTGCCACCCCCAGTTCTAATCTGCTTGTATTCTGCTATAACTGAAGGAATACAGGTTTCCTGTTATCTGAAAGTAGACTGTTTCTATGAAACCTTCAATAAGCTGAAATGCAGTAAAGGGAAGAAGCACTTATTATTAATGTACAGCTGATCCTTAAACAACATGGGTCTCAACTGCATGGGTCCACTTATATGCAGAGATTTTTCAATAAATACCATACAGTACTATAAATGTATTTTCTCCTCCACATGCCTTTCTTAACATTTTCTTTCCTCTAGCTTACTATATTGTAAGAATACACTACAGAATACATATAACATACACAATATGTGTTGATTGTTTATGTTATTAGTAAGGCTTCCACTCAACAGTGGGCTGTTAGTAGTTAAGTTTTGGGGGAGTCAATAGTTGTGCACGTATTTTGGACTGCATGGGGATTGGCATCCCAACCCCATGTTGTTCAAGGGACAGCTATATATGGAAAAATGTTTGAGTGTTCACAGACCCCAAAAATAATGTCTCTTAGGCTTTTCTGATACCTTAGGATACATTTTGCTAATGGAGGTACAAAATAAGTCGAGATAAAGTACAGATGCTCACAGACACGGTTCAACACTATGGCAGTTGATGTTGAAATGGTGAGTGTATTTCGTGGGGAAGGAGCTTGGTGGGGCCACTCTTGCTGCCTCTATACTAGCTTGCTGTAAACACACACACACACACACACACACACACACACACTGAACACTATTTTCACTTTTCACCTTTTTTTCAAAAGCAAAAATCCGTTTCAAATTCTTTTGAATAGTAAAAATGAGTAGTAATATAAATCTTTAATAAAAGCATGGTGGCATGGTGTGAACTTTTGAAAAGTGGGGAATACCTCTAATAGGCTCTAAGTAAACGAAGGATCAAAGGATCTCTTTAATGTCAAGGAATGGGGGCCTCTTCCCCTATACCATGGGCTTTGTGGTAGCTGTTTGAAAATCTCAAATCCTTATTTTTTAAACTTAATTCCTGGGGCCCAGGCTATGTTCTGAGCTTCCAAATAATTGAGGCATTACTGAAAATGGTTTTGCCTTAATTACAGGCCCTTAGTAACACTGCGTTTCATGAACACTGTTTTTGAATAAAACTCTTCTAGTTCATACTAGAAATATTTTCTAATGAAAACACCTCTGATCAGCAAAGATAGCCTTAAACTCTATAGATTGTTCAGAATGGCTAACATCAAAAACCCCCACAAGAAACAGCAAGTGTTGGTGAGGATGTGGAGAAAAAGGAACCCTCGTGCACTGTTGGTGGGAATGCAAACTGGTGCAGCCACTGTGGAAAACGCTATGGAGGTTCCTCAAAAAATTAAAAATAGAACTCCCCTATGATCCAGCAATCGCACTACTTGTTATTTACCGACAGAACACAAAAACACTAATTCAAAGGGATACATGCACACCTATGTTTATAGTAGCATTATTTACAATATTCAAATTATGGAAGTAGTTCAAGTGTCCATTGATAGATGAGTGGATAAAGAAGATGTGGTATGTATGTATGTATATATATATATATATATATATATATATATATATATATATAATGGAATATTATTCAGCCATAAAAAGAATGAAATCTTGTCATTTACATCAACATGGATGGAGCTAGAGTATAATGCTAAGTGATGTCAGAGAAAGACAACTACCATATGATCTCACTCATATGTGGAATTTAAGAAACAAGACAAGCAAATGAAAGAGAGAGAGAGAGAGAGAGAGAGAGAGAGAGAGAGACCAAGAAACAGACTCTTAACTATAGGAAACAAACTGATGGTTACCAGAGGGGAGGCAAGTTGTGGAGGAAATGAGTGAAATGGGTGATGGGGATTAAAGAGTGCACTTGTGATGAGCACCAGGTGACGTAGTGTTGAATCACTATTCCTACACCTGAAACTAATATAACACTGTATGTTAACTATACTGAAATTAAAGTAAAAAATAAGTCTTGAAAATACATATGGTCATGCTGTGATTAAAGAGAAACTTAGGGACAAGTAATAGGAAATTCATTCCTTAGAGTCATGCCTAAATGCCCATTATCAACCAAAATACATTTATTTACACTTAGGTTTCTTTGGCTTATTACAGCTTACTACTGCTTTGAAATAATAGAAACGAATTTCACAAATATGTAAAACACGGTCTTACATTTTCATCAAGCACCCAATCTCAAACTTATTTTTTAAAGCAAAATGTCACTACTCTGCAATTTATAGGCATTACTTAAAGTCGTACATGATTAGCCTTCAAATCTGAAATCAGTGAATGACTCAAATATAGACTGTAACATGAACATATTAGAGCATTATTGTGAAAGACGTGGATGCCAGCTTCATCAAAGAAGTTAGAAGATACTTTACAAGCAACTCAAAATAAACAGAAATAACATTTTGGGGTGGGAAAAATGATTGTTGGTGATGTTGAAAGAGAATGACACACATGGGGCACCTGGGTGGCTCAGTTGATTAAGCGTCCAACTTTGGCTCAGGTCATGATCTCACAGTTCATGGCTTCGAGCCCCGTGTCAGGCTCTGTTGTGACGGCTTGGAGCCTGGAGCCTGCTTCAGATTCTTTGTATCCCTCTCTCTCTGGCCTTCCCCACCCCCCCCCACCTTCATGCTCTGTCTCTGTCTCAAAAATAAATAAACATTTTGTTTTAATTTAAAAAAAGAGAATGACACCTTCATTTTGAGCAGCACAACCAACAAAACAAAAACACTTAGAAGAAATTCAAGCTATGACAACTTGGCTGTGATGACAAGAAGATTTCAAAAAGTGAAAAATTTCCCACCTTGGGTCTATTCCCTGGATGGGGAGAGGGGTGTTAATTCTGCTTCTATAATGTTGGAAACAATAATCCTAATAGTTCTGAAAGGAATCCCTGAATGAGAGCCATTCTTTGATTTTGGTCATTCTGCAAATTGCTTTATTTCTGTAAAAACAGTGTTAGTGAATCTATAAATCTCTTTTCTTTACCTATGAACATAAACTGCTTAGTGCTTTGGCCATCTACAAATACTATGTATGCTCTTTTTTTAAAAACTTTTTTTTAATGTTTATTTTTTTTTTTTGAGAGCGAGAGACAGAGAGGCAGTGGGAGGGTCAGAGAGAGAGGGAGACACAAAATTGGAAGCAGGCTCCAGGCTCTGAGCTGTCAGCACAGAGCCTGATGCAGGGCTTGAACCCACGAACCTACGGGGTCATGACCTCAGCTGAAGTCAGACGCTTAACCAACTGAGCCACCTAGGAGCCCCTATACACTCTTAATTCAGCTTTAATGGGGTTCAAATATTCCCATATGTTAAGCATGTGAAATAAAAATGCAATTCACGTTGATGGGCAGGAAAGGAAAGAAGAGCTCAAAGAACTGCAGACTCAAAGCCCACTTTCAGAGTCCAGATTTACTGACACCTAACACTGACACTCTATTAGGTTGTCAGATTGATAGATTTCTTCTTACCAAAGTTTGGTTTCTTGAACTCTTAGGACACTGGAAGAGAATATCAACCTAGTAGTAGGGCAGGATGGGGGGACCTGCAGGAGATATTGGCTGAGCCATTTCCTGAGCATATCAGAACAGAATGATTTCAATTATTGTCACACAATGAGCCAAATGCTCTGTCTTACCATAGCCTCACTATGTTCCCCCTTCCAAAACAAAGAGGAAGGAAGGAAGGAAGGAAGGAAGGAAGGAAGGAAGGAAAGAAGACAGAGAAGGAGGAACATTACAATTAAGTCAAAGCAAGGATTAACAATTGTACGAAATAAAGGTTACTTTTGCATAAAATGAAAATACAAAAGGTCAGTGTTCGAAATGTTAACACACTAGCTCAGTTACTCTCAGTTCATGGGCCTGAGTCATTAGGCTTAAGCAGGCCCAGGGAATAGTACCATAGTTTTGTCACTTGCACTTTTATGAGGCATATCTGTGCTGGTGGCAGCTAGCAGACTGGCAGGGCTACAAACTGGCATGCCCTCAGGTCATAAACTAATTATGGCACAATTATTCACTTGTTCTAGCCATTCTGCCAATTATTTCATGAGTATGGAGGGCGGGACCCTTGTTCAAGGCCAGCTCTGGAAACAAGACCTCCCAGGCTTAAGCCTTCCTTCCTAGGGAGTTATGTGGGACTCTGTAGCATCGACAGTCTCACTAAGCCTAGTAGTCTATTCTTCTGTCTTTTTTTTAATCTTTTTTTTTAACATTTATTTATTATTGAGAGACAGAGAGAGACAGAGCATGAGCAGGGGAGGGGCTGAGAGGTGGGGAGACACAGAATTCGAAGCAGGCTCTGAGATGTCAGCACACAGCCCGACACCAGTCTCGAACTCACGGACCGTGAGATCATGACCTGAACTGAAGTCGGATGCTTAACCGACTGAGCCACCCAGGCACCCCTATTCTTCTGTCTTAATAATCCATTCACTGTTTATTAGGCATCTGTGTTATGCAAGGCCTAGAGAGGAATTCCAAAAAATGGAAGAATGTACCTTCAAAGGGCTTAGAGTCTAGAGAGGGTGGGAAACGTTAGAACCACTCAAAACCTTCACCTGTCTTAAGCCCACCTGCACATCTCAAACCCCACAATTTCCTGAGCAGAAGAGGCCTTTTGAATCTAGACCCTCCACTCATTACCTGAGTCCACCCCACATGCTCTAGAAAAAAAAAAATAAAAGAAGAAATTTTCTTCCAGAGTCAGTGTAATCTTCCATCTTTTCCCCAACATTGGGAAATAAACTTCCCTGTTATCTAGACTCATAATTCAATTAAGGGTTCAACAAAGTCTGCTTGTCTAAACAAGGCAAATCACTGCCCTCCAACGCAATACCTCTTGCCAAGCATGCATACCCATAAATGCATTTGAACACATGAGAAAAGGTATTGTACACAGTTTTGCTTACAGAGTCCAAAGAGAAAATAAACAGATTGTGGAGGAGTAATGAAAGTTCACAGCTCAGTGAGCTGGAGACCTGGGGAGAAAGTGAGAGGATGGAGTCCAAAATGCCCACAGGGTTCTGCTTTTCAAGATCGCAGCCTACACATAGCCAGCAGTGATGACCGATTAGCTGGGATCGGATTGGAAAGAATGGATTTGCAAAGAGAGCTCAGGAAACAGCTGGAGGATCAATAGGTCCCATCAGTATGCCAGTGATATAACAGTAATATAGTCAAGGCCCCAGAACAAATCATTTCCATGCTCATTACTGCTTATGGCAAACATCACCCGAATCAGACCTGGACACACAAAGAGCCCAAGCTCTCTGAAAGATATCACTGAAAACATTCATGCAAAGATCACCCTTAATAAGGTGAAGCCTGGCCAAGCACATAGGCATCTGCTCGCCTCCATGATCACATATTCTCCTGCTGCCTTCCCCCCCTGTATGGGCCCCCACAGTCTGTATGCATTCCCACACCTGGCCCCACCTTCTAGCAGGGGCCAAGAGCATCATTCCTGGATGAGTGCCCAGCCTTTGAAGTCAGAGAGAATTCAGGCTGTTAGATGAGGAGATCCAGATTCAAGACTTCTCAACACACACTTCCCCCTACTCAACAATGCTTATAATAAAGTTACACTCAAGAGGCACTCTGGCAGCTAGAAAAACAGGATGCCAGAGGAGTGAATGGGTGAGTTAGTCTCTCTAGGCTGGACTGAGCTCTGTGGAATGTCAGGCTTGCTGGAAAGTTGAAGGTGTGACCAGGTACCTTTAGGCTGAGCACTGACCAACCAGTCTTGCCATAGAAATGTATTTCTCCCCAACACCCGCCCCTGCCCCACAACCACCACACATACAGACAAAGCAGGCAGGCTCTCAGGCTTGCTTCTCAAGAGTATAGCAGAACAACTCAGCACAGAAGCAGCTTGGGAGAACTTGTGCTCTCTCTACTCAAGTGCTTTCCTAGAATCTGAGGCTGGCAAAGAACAGGTCTCAACATTTGGCTGGAAGCAGCCATATTTAAAAGCAATTGTTTCACTTCAAGATTACAAGAGCCTTTGTTTATCTTGGCAGTTTGGGGAGGGAGTGGAGATGTATATCCTTTAGAATAGACAGTAACTATCCACTTATGGATGCAGGTTGATACAGGTGTATTTCATGTTTATACAGGCATATGTCATGGGGAGAAGTCAAGCCTTATCCCCTCTCCTAGTCCTTAAGGTCATCAATCTGCTACACCTCTAACAATAACAACCACAATGCAATAATTCACACTTGCACAGCACTTGACAGTTGTAAAGATTCCTCCCATTCAATAATGATTAATCCAGTGTGTGCTGGAATTAATGAAGCGGATGATTTTTAAAGTGTATTCTCTTTACCTAGCAATTCTTCCTTTATAAATATTTCTTAATAAAATAATTAGACAAGTGTGTGAGGATGTATGTACACAAATGGCTGCTGTAGCATGGTTTATAATAGCAAATCATTAGAAGCAAATTAAATTAATATGGTACTAGATAAAATATTTATCGTACTCATATAGTCATAAAGTGTGATATTATGAAGCCACTAAAATGATCATGTAGATTTGAAAAGACTTCTACAATGTATTGTTAGGTATAGAAAAGTGGACTACAAAACAACATATATCATACAACCTCATTTTTAATGTGTGTATGCATGTATATATAAACAGAAAAATAAACTGAGATATGCATACACCTAATTTTTTTTTTAATTTTCAATATTCATTTATTTTTGAGAGAGAGAGAGAGTGAGCACACGCACAAGCAGGAGAGGGGCAGAGAGGGAGACAGAATCTGAAGCAGGCTCCAGGCTCTGAGCTGTCAGCCCAGAGCCTGACGCTGGGCTCGAACCCACGAACCGTGAGATCATGACCTGAGCCGACGTCAGACACCTGACGGACTGAACCACCCAGCCACCCCTGCATACACCTAATTATTAATGCTTGTTATCTCTAGGTAGTAGGCATGTAGGTAATATTCATTTTCTTTAAACTTTAAGATATTGTCTAAGTTGATGTTAAAACAATAGACAGTATTGTTTTTGATGACATGGAAAGTGATCAAACTATATTCATTTTGAAAAGGAGAGTAGATTAGGCATGCAACAACAATAGTAGCTAACATTTATTGGGCAATTATTATATCCATAGTTTTAAGCACACTTCTCATATTTTAGCCCTCGCACCACCAGCAAGAGGTATTTAATATCATCCCCCATCTTACAGATGAGGAGACTGAGGCTCAGAGAGTTTAAGGGACTTCCCAAGGACACATAGCTAGAAGTGACAAAACTAGGATTTGAACTAAGGTTTCTCTTGACTCTAAATTAAAAAAAAATGTTTATTTATTTTTGAGAGAGAGAGAGACAGTGTGTGAGCAGGGGAGGGGCAGAGAGAAAGGGAGACACAGAATCTGAAGCTGACTCCAGGCTTTGAGCTGTTAGCACAGAGCCTGACCTGGAGCTCAAAGCCATGAACCTCTAGATCATGACCTGAGCTGAACTCCGACGCTCAACCAACTGAGCCACCCAGGCATCCTGACTCTAATTTTTTTTTAACATTTCTTTATTTTTGAGAAACAGTGTGTCTGTGTGCACACACGTGTGAATGAGGGGGAGAGAGAGGGAAACACAGAATCTGAAGCAGGCACCAGGCTCTGCACTGACAGTAGAGAGCCTGCTGCGGGGCTCGAACTCATGAACCAAGAGATCATGACCTGAGCCAAAGTCAGAAGCTTAACCAACTGAGCCACCCAGGTGCCCCAGGTTTCTCTTGACTCTAAATCTCATGCTCTTATTTGCTGCTCTATCACCTTTGTTCTCAAGGGCCATTCTCCCTTGAAGCGCTCAATCTATCACACCCAACTTCTGTACTTTTGAGTACTCATGCCAGAGAGATCCCATTAAGAGCACAACTATTTCCAGCTCAGAGAAAATTTTCAAGGAATATGCAGAACCATCAAAACCTAATTCCAAAAGCCCAGGGCAAACAACAGCCCAAATCGAAGCCTGGTCCCCAAAATCTCAGAAAGGCAAGGCAAGTCCTTGTTTGAGTTAAACCCTTGCTTCCTCCATCCATGTATTCCTTCACTGAGCACCTATCATTTGCCAGGAACTGTAGGGGTATCATGATGAATAAGGCAGGCTCTCTACCTTCAGAATTACTTGAGAACAAATTCCAGGTTGGAATGTGACCACTGGCCAAGGGGCCACAGCAGGAAACTTGGAAAGACTGGAAGCAGGTAGCCAAATCCTTCTTTACTACACTTTAAAAGAATAGTATGTATATGGATTCAATTACCCCAAACCAGCCAATGTTATTGAGCAATGACTGTGTACCAGGCCCTGTGTTAGGTGTTGTCACATATCTTATTAGCAGTACTATGATTACTACTAAGAAAAATAGCAGCTAACATTTTATTAAGTCCCTACTGGTAGTGGCAGGAACTGGGCTAAATGCTTTACATACAGTGTAAATTTTCACAGCCATGATTCTGTTAAGTTGGATTAAGGAACGAGTTTAATATGAAAACAAAATGGAACAAATGCAACAAACCAAGCCTCGAGAATTCTCCAGATTCTTTTTTTTTAATTTTTAAAAATCTTTATTTATTTTTGAGAGAGAGAGAGAGCGAAAGAGAGAGAACGAACAGGGGAGGGGAAAAGAGACAGGGAGACACGGAATCTGAAGCAGGCTCCAGGCTCTGAGCTTTCAGCACAGAGTCTGACACGGGGCTCAAACTTACGAACTGTGAGATCATGACCTGAACCGAAGTAGGATGCTTAACTGACTGAGCCACCCAGGTGCCCCTCCACAGATTCTTTATTCACCACTAGAAATTTGATGGTCATCATAGAGGTAGAATGGTTTGAATATCCAGACAACTGGACACTGTCCATTTGTTCTTTTATTATTTTTAATATTGGATGGACAAAACACACATTTATCATCTCTCAGCTTCTGTGGGCAAAGAATTCAGACATGGCTTAGTTGGGCTGTTTGCAAGGCTGTAATCAAAGTGTTCGTCAGGGCTGGGGTTTCATCTGACCTTCAACTAGACAAGGATCTGCTACCAAGCTCACATGACTGTTAACATATTTACTTACTCATGTTAAGAAACCAACATCTGGGGATGGCAGATCCTGACTTGGGGGGCAAGTAAAAGGAGATATCGTTAGCATCCAAAGTCTCTTCAAGGTGTGAGAAATGGGAGAAGTGGTCCCTAGTACAGGCTAGGAGAGACAGTGGAGGGTGTGGTATTGTAAAAAGCCAGGCAGAAATTCCAGTGAGAAAAGAAAGGCACAATAAAATAATTTCACTTAACCATGGATCAAATACAGTCACATCAGCATTATTATTTAGTTGAAGTCTTCTTACAACAATCCTGAAACCTAAATATGATGGCCATTTAACAAAATGACAGAACAGAGATACAGGGAGCTGTTTCACAGAAATTATTCAATGGTACCTGGCTAGAAAAGAAAACTTCCAGGATTTGGACCCAGATGTCTATGGCTCTACAACGTGTAGTCTTTCAACTCAGCCTGCTGCTGAATAGTTCCAGCCCTGCACAACTAAGGCACTGGGCCCCCAACACTGGTGATGGTGAAGGCAGCAGCAACTTTCCCTTGGCAGCCCAGTACCAGAGAAAAGCTTTCCCTCCTGAAGTAGGAAAGAAAATCAAAACTGAATTTCTAGGCTTCTTTAACCTCCTACCTATTCTGTTGTTTCTAAGTATAACTATATATGTGTATGTGTATATATATAGATAGATACACATACATATACACACATGTTATTTATAGTTATATTTAGAAACAACAGAATAGATAGGAATATAGAAATATATATACACACATATTTAACTACATATGTATATTTTAACCTTTTGTTTAAATAGTATCCAATAATATTAAATAATAATACTAGGTAGTACTTATTACCTAGTAATAAACATTACTGGGTGCCAGGCACAGGATTAAGCACTCAGTGGCTTAGATCATCTCTTCACATCAGAAAATCTGCATATAAGTAACATTATCATCAATTCACAGATAAATAAATTAGGCTCAGAGAGGTTCAATACCTTGCCCAAGGTCACATAAGGAATAAATGACAGAAATTCAGTTCACCTCTGCCTCCTAACCTATACTACATGCCTTCCTACCTCTTCTCTGTAGATACCACAGAAAATATAGATTAGCAAAAAGTGGGAAACAAATCACTCAAAAATCATTAACATACCTTCTTTCTCTACAGATTTTCAAGCTACATGAGCTGGCATCTTGATTTGCTCTGTCTGGCCTCTCACTCCAAAGAGCTGATAACGCCCTCACAGGCAGGAAGTAGGCCTTCTATTTACTTCTCCCCCCCCACCCCCACTGTCGTTTTATGCCATCTTCTATCTAAAGCCCAATGGATACTCATTATCTGTTGCTGATGAACCAGCATGAGGAGACCCAAGATCAGCGATGATAACAGAATGCAGCAGAATCTTCCAAAACATGACTCCCTGAAACTAGGGGCCCAGCAAGAGTTCACTGTGTAATCTGAGACAATTAGAGATACTTTGAGAACCTCTTCAAACCCTAGGCTGACCCAATCTTCTAACAAGCATTCAATCATCAGTAAATTTGCTAGTTCATACATCTTTAGGTAAATTATCGGATGCTTGGACAAAGATATATGCACAAAGATGCTTTCCACAGTGTTATTTACAATAACAAAAACTGGAAAACCTAAATGGACAATTACATGGAAGTAGTAAATTAAATTGTAATTTAAACTTTTCAAAATATTTCTAATGACAACAAAAAAGAAACCTAATAAGTGGAAGAATTTGAGGGAGGAACACAGATAATATAGCCATGTAGTATGATTTCAAATATGCATTACTGGTATAATCAAAATATATTACTCCGTTAATGAGGAAAAGTCAATTTATAAAAACAAGATGAATGATTGTGACCCATTTCACAGTGTCTTTTCTCAGACACTAAATTTACCTTTTCTCAGGCATGGTTTAAGTTGCTGCTTCCTACATTATTTCAGTTTCATTTGTAAAAGGGAGGGTGAAAGTAACTACTAAACTCCCATAGTTGCTGTGTTGATAAAATGAGTTGAAGGAGCTGGTGAGCATCCAGCTTTGGCTCAGGTCATGATCTCATGGTTCGTGAGTTCCAGCCCCGCATACGGCTTGCTGCTGTCAGTGCAGAGCCCACTTCAGATCCTCTGTCCACCCCCCCGCCCCTCCCCCGCTCATGCTCGCTCGCGCGCGCGCGCTCTCTCTCTCTCTCTCTCAAAAATAAACACTAAAAATGAGTTAATGCAAATGGAAATGATTTTTTTCAAACATTAGAGTACTATTAACTTCTGAGCTATTCTTGAGGACATCCTAAGTATGCTGAATTTTTGGTGATTTATAGAAATCAATCTCTCTTGGAGCCAGGACTTCCTGCCCATTTCCACTAACATAATCACACTCCAGGCCTTGAGCCCCTCATTGCCTGAATTTCCACACCAGTCTCAGAGCTAGACCTCCTCCGGTCTGTGGCACCCTCTCTCCACTCTCCACGAAGCAACAAGAATCACCTTTCTGACCATATGAATCCTTTCCTCAGACTCAAACAGAAATTCCTAAGTACTCTTCACATATACCACAATGATCTTTAAACCAAATCATCTAAGACACTGTCCAACTATCATACCGGTCCCCATACAGTCAACTTTAAAGTCTTCAATATGTCTTTGCTTAACTAGAAAGCACTGTGTTACATTGTAGACCTTCAATGTGTCATACCTTTCTATTCAAAGTGTGGTCTCTGGAGCAGAATCATCAGCCTCACCTGGGAGTTTGTTAGACAAACTCTCTGGCTCTTCTCAGACCTCTTTAATCAAAGTCTGCATTAATTTAAGAGTATTCCTGGGCAGCCTGGGTGGATCAGTCAGTTGAGAGTCTGACTTAAGCTTAGGTCATGATCTCGCGGTTGGTGAGTTCGAGCCCCACATCGGGCTCTGTGCTTACAGCTAGAGACTGGAGTCTGCTTCGGATTCTGTGTCTCCCTCTCTCTCTGCCCCTCCCCCCTCTCAGAAATAAATAAAACTTTAAAAATTAAAAAAAAAAGAGCATTCCCAGGTGATTTGCCTCCACAGTAATGTTTGAGAAGCACTGGCCCAAAAGGCCTTAAAGCTATCAAGGTAAAGCAAAGTGTTGACAACTGTAATTAATTGACAGATTTATATACTCTTTCCAAGCTGTCCTTATGCCTCTCTCATGTGTTTGTCCATCTCCTCCCCTATATGGTAAGATCATTAAAAGAAGTAACATATTTTTTCTCTTCCTTCATCTCAACTTCTATCATCCAGGAGGCCCCCAGGAAGTGCTCATCAACTAAAAATAATTTTAAAGGCCATATTTTAAAGTTACCAGGATCAAATTTGTTTCATATAGCAGACTGGTTAAGAATATGGAATCTGGAGCCTGCCAGCCTGAGATCATAAACCAGGCTTCGCCGTTTTCCAGCTGAGTAAACATGGGCACTTTTCTTAACCTCTATGTGCCTCAATATCCTCATCTGTGAAATAGTAATACTAATATTGAAAAGATTTTTGCAAGGAATTAAATGAGCAAAAGTGATGGGAAGCTTTAAACAGCATCTGCCACAGTTATCACAATATAAATTTTAGGTATTATACATGTTTCCTTAGAAGATCATTATGGTAAGTATTTCAAAATTCAGGCCATTAATAATCATGACGACTAGACAGCATGGTATTGGCACAAAAACAGACACATAGACCAATGGAATAGAATAGAAACCCCAGAACTAAACCCACAAACGTATGGCCAACTCATCTTTGACAAAGCAGGAAAGGACATCCAATGGAAAAAAGACAGCCTCTTTAACAAATGGTGCTGGGAGAACTGGACAGCAACATGCAGAAGGTTGAAACTAGACCACTTTCTCACACCATTCACAAAAATAAACTCAAAATGGATAAAGGACCTGAATGTGAGACAGGAAACCATCAAAACCTTAGAGGAGAAAGCAGGAAAAGACCTCTCTGACCTCAGCCATAGCAATCTCTTACTCGACACATCCCCAAACGCAAGGGAATTAAAAGCAAAAATGAATTACTGGGACCTTATGAAGATAAAAAGCTTCTGCACAGCAAAGGAAACAACCAACAAAACTAAAAGGCAACCAACGGAATGGGAAAAGATATTCGCAAATGACATATCGGACAAAGGGCTAGTATCCAAAATCTATAAAGAGCTCACCAAACTCCACACCCGAAAAACAAAGAACCCAGTGAAGAAATGGGCAGAAAACATGAATAGACACTTCTCTAAAGAAGACATCCGGATGGCCAACAGGCACATGAAAAGATGTTCAGCGTCGCTCCTTATCAGGGAAATACAAATCAAAACCACACTCAGGTATCACCTCACGCCAGTCAGAGTGGCCAAAATGAACAAATCAGGAGACTATAGATGCTGGAGAGGATGTGGAGAAACGGGAACCCTCTTGCACTGTTGGTGGGAATGCAAATTGGTGCAGCCGCTCTGGAAAGCAGTGTGGAGGTTCCTCAGAAAATTAAAAATAGACCTACCCTATGACCCAGCAATAGCACTGCTAGGAATTTATCCAAGGGATACAGGAGCACTGATGCATAGGGCCACTTGTACCCCAATGTTCATAGCAGCACTCTCAACAATAGCCAAATTATGGAAAGAGCCTAAATGTCCATCAACTGATGAATGCATAAAGAAATTGTGGTTTATATACACAATGGAATATTACGTGGCAATGAGAAAAAATGAAATATGGCCTTTTGTAGCAACGTGGATGGAACTGGAGAGTGTGATGCTCAGTGAAATAAGCCATACAGAGAAAGACAGATACCATATGGTTTCACTCTTATGTGGATCCTGAGAAGCTTGACAGGAACCCATGGGGGAGGGGAAGGAAAAAAAAAAAAAGAGGTTAGAATGGGAGAGAGCCAAAGCATAAGAGACTGTTAAAAACTGAGAACAAACTGAGGGTTGATGGGGGGTGGGAGGGAGGAGAGGGTGGGTGATGGGTTTTGAGGAGGGCACCTTTTGGGATGAGCACTGGGTGTTGTATGGAAACCAATTTGTCAATAAATTTCATAAAAAAAATAAAGAAAAAAAATAATCATGACGACTGAATTATTTCCTTGAGGGACTATGCACTGCAGATTTAAAAGGCATAGTCTTAATGAATTATCACAACTCTTCAATGAGATTGATGGTAGTCTTCTTTTACAAAAGGCAAAGCTTACACAGCTACACTTGAACTCAGGTCCAAAGGAGTTCACAGTCCATGTTCTCCAATATTTATAAGCAGGAAGCTTGGGGGCGCCTGGGTGGTTCAGTCAGTTAAGCGTCCAACTTTGGTTGAGGTCGTGATCTCCCGGTTCCTGAGTTCCGAGCCCCGTGTCAGTCTCTGTGCTCACAGCTCAGAGCCTGGAGCCTGCTTCCAATTCTGTGTCTCCCTCTCTCTCTGCCCCTCCCCTGCTCACACACTGTCTCTCTCTCTCTCTCTGAAAAATAATCAATAAACATTAAAAAAAATTGTAAGCAGGAGGCTTTATAGGCAATAAAGAAAGAGTTGATGGTTTTAAAAGATAATATAGAATGAGGTTAAAGTTGATGAGACTATTATACTTACCCTGATTTTGGAAAAGCAGGATGGGCTTTGTAAGAGTTCACAAGCTCACTGATACAAAGAATTAAAATAGTGTTGTAGATATTACATTCGGTGACTTACACATGAAGCGAAGTTTTGTGGAGGGTAAGCCAAAAGTAATAATCTGGGCCTCTGGGACTTCTCCTTCAGTGTTCTAGGCCAAGAAATGGTTAATGGCAACTTGTCTGCACCCCCAGCTACCTAGACTGCTCCTGGACAGGAATTCAGCACAGATACTCCTATGCTGGAATAAGGGAGTCAGGAACACACAGGAAGAAGAGAGGCCTACAGTGTGCTTCCAACACTCCTCTCCTAGACATTGCTACCACTGGTTCTTCTTTCTTGCCCTAGGGATTCTCCCAGTCACCATAATCCCCAGTTAAGGTAAACCACACGCTACTCTTAAGAGAAATCACAGGGAGATAATGCATGGGACTGGTGGCAGCGCTGGGAAAGTAGTATAATGTTCCCTCCCTGATGGAAAGAGGATGTGGCGAGTGGTGGCCTTTGGGAATCTTCCAAACTCCTAGCAAGCAGTGTCAGCATATTGTGAAAAGAAAGGGCCCTGGAACCAGAGGCATAGCTGTGGGGCTCCCAGTAGGGTGTTTGGCACAAGGGTGAGGGCCTCAGTGCATGGCTGTTAAGTAATACATCCTTTGGATAAGGAAGTATGCAAAAGAGTCCTGAGTCAGCCCCATGCATACCAAAGGCAGGAAAACAGACAGTAAGTTCTCTGTGTATACATGTGAGAGACTATTTAACCATCTAAATAAGATGATCTTTTTTTCAAATTTTTATTTAAATTCTAGTTAGTTAACATACAGTGAAATATTAGTTTCAGGAGTAGAATTCAGTGATTCATCACTTATATATGACATCCAGTGATTGTGAATAAGATAACTTTTTAAATGTTTATTTATTTTTGAGAGAAAGTGAGTGGGGTAGAGGCAGAGAAAGGGAGGGAGACAGAGAATCCTAAGCAGGCTCCAGCACTGTCAGCGTGGAGCCTGACATGGGGCTCGAACTCATGAACCCTGAGATCATGACCTGAGCTGAAATCAAGAGTCAGACCCTTAATGGACTGAGCCACCCAGGCGCCCCAAGGTAATTTTTAAAAGTCAACCAAAAAGTAAGCAGAGATCATGAGATCTATAATCAACAATATGTATACCAAACAAGGGCAAAAATGTGAGGAGGAAGAAGCAATGATTGAACTGTAACCTCAAAGGATGCTGTGGCTGAAAATGAGTCTGTGATGACAGTGATAAGATCCAATTGGAAAACTCAAATGTAAAGAGTTAGAAAAACAAGCAAAATTGAGTCCTATCTGTAAAAGACATTATGAAAAGAGCTATTAATGAAATCACCTAACATCTAAGTACTACAAAAGGTCCACATGCTGAGGGAGTAAATGGGCACCTGGGCTCTACTTACCAAGACTGGTGCCTCTACACAGAACGGTATGCACCTGAAGAAAGGAAAGTCTCTTTGTAAATGGCATAAAAGCACCATCTGGGCTAGCAGAAGCTCAGAAGTCTGTGTCCTCGGGGGCTTTCATATTGATAAAAATCATGATTATACAGACAAGTATTAATGTGTTAACCCCAAACAGATCCAGCTATTTCATCTCTCACTTGATGTATTTAAAAACATAAAGCTGACAAAGGAACATAGGAGAAAAAAAAAGAGAGGCAAACCAAGAAACAGGCTCTTAACTATAGAGAACAAACTAATGGTTATCAGCGGGGAAGTGGGTGGGGGATGGGGATCAAGGAGGGTACTTGTGAGGATGTGCACTGGGTGTTGTATGTAAGTGTTGAATCACTGTATTTTACACCTGAAACTAACATTACCCTGTGTATTAATTACCTGGAATTTAAATAAAAACTTAAAAAAAACATAAAGCTGGATAAGAGTTTTACTTGATTGCCTGAAAAGCAAAACTTCTAACAGAGTTAAGATTCAAATAGGTAGTTAAAATTATTTTTTAATCTAAAACTAAACCACCATCATCACAATTCACAGTATTTTGTTATGCCCTATATTGCACTCAAAGAAGGAAAACAAAGGTTGGGACCAGAATGTTCAAGACTGAAAGGGTCCTTAGTGTCCCTAGTTTAAATTTTCCACTTTACAGATGGAGAAAATGAGACCTAGAAAATGGTAGTAATTTGTCCAAGGTAACATATCGTGGAAGTAATAATGTGAACCGCACACTGTAGGGTCTTCTGCTTTACATGACTTAAAAATCTGGTGAGGTTGTGGTGGGGTGGGATAAAGTTCCCTGAAGTCTGGGACCATGCATGTTCTCTATTTCCAATTCTCTACTTGACATGAATTGAATAATCATCTCAAAAAGTCACTTTGCCAAGCCAAGGACCCCCCCAAACAAACAAGCAAATGGGCAGAGAAGGAAATAACCCAGATTTCAAAAATGGAAGCCTTGCACATAGCAGGTGGCAAACCATGTTTACTGAATGCATATGTAGTTCGGGAGAAATCAAGTTAGGAGACAGACAGGGGCCTACCTGTGTAGCTATAAAAGCCATGGGGCAATTTAAATAGCCCAGCTACTCTTGTCCACCCCACAGTAAAGTCTCAAATCAAACTTACGCCTGACCCCAATCCTCCTTCCCTTATTTCCACCCCTACGTGATCCCACCAGCTATCAAAGTTCATTTGAAATGGCCTGGGTACATTCTCTTCTCTGGCACAGGGTCATCAAACTATGCCAAGTTAAGCTGCAAAATTTCCTTCATTTTATATCTTTAGGTTCTAAGACATACCAGGAGTATAATAGAAGACTAACATGAAAGGCCAGTCTGATATTAGGCATCTTACTTTCATTTTCTCTAAACCAAAATTCTTCTTTTGCTCCACACTGGTCATGTAAATAGAGCTGAAGTCCACTATGGATTAGGGGTGGGCAGGTAATATTGGCAAGCAGCTCTATAAATATGCATATATTTCCAGTGAGTGCTCTTGGTTAGAAGGGCAGAGATGGGAGTGAAGTGGGAGGTGGGGAGTTTGGATACTTTCAAGGAGGCTTTTGTCTGACCCTGGATACCTATGTTTGTATGCCAGGAGACCAAGAGACCTCCCAGCTACTCCAGATACAGTCTCAGCAGGGACAAGTATAAGGTATTTTTTGTTTGTTTGTTTGTTTGTTTGTTTAGCATAGGGTTCAGCCTCTGGGAATATGCATGCCAAGCTATAAGCTCTGAACAAGGAAAGGGATCTGGAAATCACTGTACACTGCCTCCTAAAGACACCCTTCTAGTTTACTGTTTTAGTGAAAATAATTATTGGTCGTGTGGCTCCTGGCGGCTCAGTCAGTTAAGCGTCCAATTTCAGCTCAGGTCATGATCTTACAGTTCCTGTGTTTGAGCCCCACATCAGGCTCTGTGCTGACATCTCAGAACCTGGAGCCTGCTTCCAATTCTGTGTCTCCCTTTCTTTCTGCCCCTCCCCTGCTCATGCTCTTTCTCTCTCTCTCAAAAATAAATAAACATTAACAAAGTAATTATTGGTCTAGGCCTGTCAGGAACAGAATAAAAAATAAAATGCTCCATTTCCTCACTATGTCACCTCACCCTGTCTCCAATTCATTCTTCTTGGGTTGCCTTTGCCTGGGATATCATGTGTAGGTCTGGTCACCCCATCTCAGGGACAATAACATAAGGCTAGAAAATGTCTAGAAAAAAAAGGCATAACAATGGTAAATTTACAATAAATAAAATGAAATTTTATCCATATGTCATACAATTTCAACTTCATACAATTAGTATACTTATAAAACACATTGCTGGGGTACATGGGTGGCTCAGTCGGTTAAGCAGCTGACTCTTGATTTTGGCTCAGGTAATGATCCCACACTGGGCATGGAGCTTGCTTTAGATTCTCTCTCTCTCTCTCTCTCTCTCTCTCTCTCTCCCTCCCTCCCTCCTCCTCAGCCCTTCCCCCCCTCAAAAGAAAACCCACATTTCTCCCCAATGTTTAGAACAGTCTGACAATAGAAATGTGGGGGTAAAAAGGTTTTGATAAATTCATTGATGACAGATAGTAAAAAGGAAATTAATGTTTGGAGGACATCCCTTACTACGGATGTTGACTTAGTGAAAGAGGAAGAGGACCCAAAAGATGAGCATTTGGGAGCTATATATTCTGCAAAGTCCTGTACTAGTAACATTATTTACATTATCTTATTGAATCCTCACAATAACCCTATGAGCAGGTACTATATGATCCCCACCTTACTGATGAGGAAACAGAGGTTTAAGAGAAGTTACATGACACATCTAACCTAAACACTGCTAGTTAAAACCAGGTTTGGATATGAATTAGAAAGGAAGTGAAGTCATCTTTCTTCATAGACCATATGATCAGCTAGGTGAAAAATTCTAAGGAATCTACAAAAAGCCTACTAGAACTACTAAGTGAGATTAGTACGTTGCAGAACTGAAATATCAATAGATATAAATCAATCATATTTTTTATATACTAGCAATCAGAAAGTGACATTTTAAAATATAAACCATTTATGATAGTTTCAAAAATATGAAATACTTTGGGATAAAGTTGACCAAAGATGTCTAAGAAGCCGTAAACTGAAAGTACAAAACATGGCTGATATAAACAAAAGAAGATCTAAATAAATAGAGATGTATACCTTGTTCCTAGATAGGAAGAGTCAGTATTGTTAAGGTGTTAACTCTCTTCAAATTGACCTACAGACATGGCATAACCTCAATCAAAATCCCAGCAGGCTTTTTAAATAGAAATTGACAAGTTGATTCTAAACTTTATATGAAAATTCAAACAACTGAGAATAGCCAAAATGCTTTTGAAAAAGAACAAATTTGGAGAGCTTATACTACTTGATCTCAAGACATTAGAAAGATACAGTAATCAAAACAATGTGGTTTTGGCATAAAGATAAACGTATAGGTTAATGGTATGTAACAAAATGTTCAAAAATATACCCATGTGTATAGGGTCAATTGAATTTTGATAAAGGTGCCAAAGCAATTAAATGAAAAAAAGGATAATCTTTTCAACAAATGGTACTGGAACAATTGAATGTTCATATGCAAAACAGATAAATAAGCAAAAAAAAAAAAAATGACAAACAAAAAAACTTGGCCCTAAAAAATTGACCTAAAATAGATCCTAGACCCAAGTACAAGAGCTAAAACTATGTAACTTCTAGAAGAATATATAGGAAAAAATTATAGTTACCTTGGGTAAGGCAAAGATTTCTTTAAAAGGGCACAAAAAAGATGAAACTTAAAATAAAAGAAATCATTACATTGGATTTAATCAAAATTAAAACCTTTAACTTTTCAAAGGATACTGTTAAGAAATGGAAAGGCAAGCCCAGGCTGGAAGAAAATGTTTGCAGATCACATATATCCAACAAGGGGCTATATCTAGAATATACAAAGAACTCTTATACCTCAATATTAGAAGAGAAAAACAAATAAAAATGGACAAAATATTTAAATAGACACTTCACTAAGAAGATAACATGTATGGCAAAGAAGCACATGAAAAGATGCACAACATCACTAGTCATTAGAAAAATATAAACTAAAAATACCAAAAAATACCAATACAGACCTACCAGGATGGCTGACATTTTTAAAAAATTGACCATAAGTATTGGTGAGGATGTGGAGGAATGAAACTCTCTTATACTGCTGGTGTAAGATATTTTCAACCACTTTAGAAAATAACTTGGAAGCTTTTAAAAATGATAAAGATATACCTACCATATGACTCAGTCATTTCACTTATAGATTTAACCAAGAAAAATGAAAGTATGTGTTCACACAAAGGCTTATACATGAATGTTCATAGAAATTTTATTCATAATAGCCAAACTATTCATAATAGCCATAACCAATCCAAATGTTCAACAATAAGTGAATAAATGATCAAACTTGGTACATCCATGCAATGGAATATCACTCAGCAGTAAAATGGAACAAACCGTTAATATATGCAAGATCTTGAACAAATGTACAAATATTCATGCTGAAAGATATAATAATACTATATTATTATGTAGATAAAATTCCAGAAAATGTAAAGTAATCTGTAGCAACAGAAAAGCAGATATATCAGTAGTTTCCTGGGGATTGTTGTGGTGGATTATAAAAGGGTACAAAAAACTTTTGGGGTGATGGAGATGTTTATTATCTTTATTGTGATGATGGTTTCACAGGCATCACCAAAGCTCATCAAATTGCATATGTACTTGTACATGTATAATTATATACACCACTTATACTACAATAAAGCTATAAAATATAAAATTAATTCAACCTTGCCTCAACATCATAGTGAATATGCCTGTAAAACAGGGACTGATTTCCCAAGCAAATAAAAATCAGTATCCTTATTCTGTAGTCAAACTTTACACAGTATGTACAGTTCATTCTGGCAAAAGAGACTAAATAATGACTCCCAGACCTTTCTAATCCAAAAAATTGTTAGTAAAAACAATAAGGGGTCATGAAGGCTGCACACTAATGTATATTGCAGTAACTGCTATCCCCCTCCTGTGGAACAGATTTCAGGTGTTAGCTGTAAGAAAAAAGAGGGGCTATTAACTTTTGGCTTTATGAGATGATGAAATTAAGGCAGGGCTACTTGGTAATAAGTTTCTCAATAGTTAAAAACTTGTCTACTAGCCTTGGTTTTTTAAAATTCATTTAAGAAGACATAACCATTATTCAAGAACACAGAAGAAAAAAAATAAGACGTGTGGTTCCCATATGGTTCAGTAATAATCACAACCAGTCTATAACTCCCTTAGAGTCTGATGAAATATATGAAGGGAGAAAAAAGGGGGTCCTGTGAAAGGTGCATGGAATGAGGGGGTGTTTGACAAAGATATTATGAGGCCAGAGAGAGAGATCAAGAGCACATTTTTACTTTGCAAAACCAACTTAGAGACCCTTAGGTAGGTGGCTTCTACTCATATCAAATACCAGCCAATCCATCAACATATTTTTTAAAGTACCCACTAGTGATTTATAGTTAATGCTTAGTGAACTGGAACACTGAGACTGGAACTACTTAAATTTTTCTGACTTCTGAAATGTAATTAAATTGGTACACACAGGGAATTAGCAACAGTATCATGATCCTTAAAAGAACAACGTGTTACCCACTGAATTAGTCTGTCTGTCTGGGTAGTAAATCATGTCCTTGTCTAACAAGCTAGATAAGAATATCTCACGCAACCAGAGAGCTTGGAAACTTCAGATGGAAATCATTTACAAAATACAAGTGGGAAACCACAATCACTTCCAAAAGAAGGGAGAAAATAGAGAAGAGGAGAGAAAGGAGAGAGGAAGGGAGGGGGAAATCCTACATCTATAGGATGTAGCATTTTAAAAGAGCTTTCTTAGCACAGAAGACAAGGAACATTTCTACTCCAAAAGAATCACTCCCTGACTACCCAACCACCACCACATCTGTCTGTCTTTCTCTTGTGCACTCACTTGCACTAAACCTCACAATCTCTAGGTCAAGTGGTGACGTATCTATCCATCCATCTATGTCAAAAAGCAAAATTCATATTAATTTGTAAATAGAATAGCAATAAATGTTAAGGGCAAGGGAGAAGGAAAATGAGAAGTAATAAATATTAAGCTAAAAGCTTTTCCTCTGAAATCAGAAACACGATGAGAAAGCCCACTCTCAAGAATTCTATTGAACATAACACTGGAAGTCCTAGCCAGAGCTACTGGGCAAGAAAAAGAAATAAAAGGCATCCAAATTGGAAATGAAGTAAAATTGTCTCTGTTTGCATATGACATGATCTTATATATAGAAAACCCTAAAGACTCTCCCCCCAAAAAATGTTAGAACTAATAAACAAATTCAACAAAGTTGCAGGATATAAAATCAACATACAAAACTCAGTTGCATTTCTATACACTAACAACAAACTATCTGAAAAAGAAATTAAGAAAGCAATCCAATTGACAATAGCATCAAAAATAATAAAATACTTAGGAATAACATTAACCAAGGAAATGAAAGACTTGCACACTGAAACTATAAGATATTGACTAAAGAAATTGAAGACATGAATAAATGGAATGATAGCCTGTGTTCTTGGATTGCAAGAATTAATTGTGCTAAAATGTCCATACGACCCAAAGCAATCTACAGATTCAATGTGACCCATATCAAAATTCCAATGGCATTTTTCACAGAAATAGAAAAAACAATCCTAAACTTCACATGGAACCAAAAAAAAAGACCATGAATAGACAAAACAATCTTGAGAAAGAAGAACACAGCCAGAAGCACTGCACTTCCTGTTTTAAAACTATATAAGCTCTTGAGACAGCCTTTCTGGATAAAAACCCTAGCACTACCACTTACTAGCTATGAGACTCTGGGTAAATTATTTGGACTTCTGTAAACCTCATTTCCCACTTCTGTAAAATGAGGAAGAATAATAGAAACCTACATGGTTGCTGTGTGGATTAAATGAGGTAATACATGTAAAATGACTTGGAATAGTGTCTGACATCCAGTAAGTGCTCAATAAATGTTAGCCATTTTTTATCTGGATGAAGTGCAAAGGAAGTATCCAAGATTTAAGGCTGGAAGAGAAGGTAGGAGCCATATTTTGGAGAACTTGTGATGCCTGACTTGAGGGTTGGTACTTAAATCAAAATGAAGGAAGTACTGAATAACAGAGTGTCAGAAAGGCAGACAAATTTGTGTCACTTTGTGATAGATTTATAACAACTCTAGCTACCTGGCAATGAATGCAAAGGGCTGGTTTGTGAGAGAGTTGTTACCATCAATGGAAGGGTTCAAACACATCCTGTTCAACCAAATGCAAGGGTGTTATAAATGGTAGTCAGGCAGTAGGTCAGTGTTGACCAAACTGAATGGCCTCTAAGATCCCTTTCAACTGTAAGTTGATTTAGGATAAAGAAACTGGGAACAATATGGAGGAAAGACTTGTGCAAGGTACAACTAGGAGTGGCAATGGTGGGAGGTGGGAACACACTGTTTTGGAAGATTGACACTCTAGAGTTTCAGAGCTGGAAAGGACTGTAGAAATCAACCAGTTGATCCAGCTTCCTCACTGTAAAGACAAGGAAACTAAAATTCTCAGATTGGGGAAGTGAGTTAAAGGGTAAATTTAAAAGGGGCAAGCCTAGGGGCGCCTGGGTGGCGCAGTCGGTTAGGCGTCCGACTTCAGCCAGGTCACGATCTCGCGGTCTGTGAGTTTGAGCCCCGCGTCAGGCTCTGGGCTGATGGCTCAGAGCCTGGAGCCTGTTTCCGATTCTGAGTCTCCCTCTCTCTCTGCCCCTCCCCCGTTCATGCTCTGTCTCTCTCTGTCCCAAAAATAAATAAATGTTGAAAAAAAAATTTTTTTTAAAAAAAGGGGCAAGCCTAGAGGCAGGGGAGCCAGCCAGGAATCCAGAAATCCAGAAATTAAAATAATAGGAGATTCAAAAAGGGTGGAAGTAGCAGGACTTGAAAGAAAGGGAGTAGACATGAGGGCTCTCTTGAAGGAAGAAAGACCACAGGGGTGTTAACTGATTGGATATAGGGAATGAGTAAGCAGTGACTCCAAGATTTCAATGCTAGTTTAGTGGGAGGCAGAAGGCTAAGAACAGAGACTCTTTGGCAAGGGGAAGACAACAAGTTCCATTTTAGACACATTGGGGTTTGAGATTTAAAAATAAAGGATAGGAGAGGCAGTTGAATCACAAAGAGAACAGAGAAAACAGTGAGAAAGAGTGGAGAAACAAAATAGTTCAGTGCCACAAAAGAATGCTGGCAGCAGGGCTTTGAGAACACCAGATGGGTACCTTGGAAACAAGGCCAATGGCTAGTAATATTAAAGAGTGTTCAAATAAATATAATATGGCTGTTAAAAAATGCAGCAGCCCTGTATATTCTGATAAAGAAAGATCTCCAGTGTATGTAAGTTAAAAAAACAAAGTGCAGAAGATTGGTTTAGTATGCATAAAAGACAAGATAAAGAATCCATACGAGATTTGTTCGTGTGTGTATAGAGATACTCTGGAAAGATGCATTTAAGACCTTTTTTAAATGTTTATTTATTTTGAGAGAGGGGGGCAGAGAGAGAATCCCAAGTAGGCTCTGTGCTTACAGCAAAGGCTCGATATCACGAACCTTGAGATCATGACCTGAACTGAAATCAAGAGTCAGACGCTTAACTGGACACTCAGGTGCCCATTAAAAAAAATCTAAGCACAGTAAGGGGGTGAAGAACCTAGGACAGGATGAAGGACAATGAATAGCAGGACACTATACTCTGTCTACCTTTTCATACTAACTGGCTTTTGAACCATGTGAATGTTACCTATTCAACACATAATTTTATTTATTTATTTATTTATTTATTTATTTATTTATTTATTTTAATCTTTATTTATTTTTGAGAAGACAGAGAGAGACAGAGTGTGAGCAGGGGAGGGGCAGAGAGAGAGAGGGAAACACAGAATCTGAAACAGGTTCCAGGCTTTGAGCTGTCAGCACAGAGCTCGACACGGGGCTCGAACTCACAAACCACAAGATCAGGACCTGAGCCAAAGTCAGCCACTCAACCAACTGAGCCACCCAGGCACCCCTTTATTTTTTTTAATGTTTATTTTTTATTTATTTTCAGAGAGACAGAGACAGAGAATCCCAAGCAGGCTCCACACTGTCAGTGCAGAGCCCAATGTGGGGCTCAGTCTCACGAACCACAAGATCATGACCTGAGCCGAAAGCCAGAGTCAGATACTTAACCGACTGAGCCAGCCAGGTGCCCCTACACATAATTTTAAATATAAAATAACCATGTAAAGAAGACAAGTGGGATGACAACCACGAAAAGGCCAGTAAATTTGGCTCTCACGAAGACCTCAATGGAAGCCAGATTGGAGAGGACCAAGGAGTACACAGGCTATGAGGAAACAGACACACTGAGCACACAAATATACAAGCATATGCTACACACATATATAATGCACATGCTATCTTTGGAAGGGTAAACAAGGGATTGGTAACAGTGGCTGCTTCTGGGAAGAGAAATTAGGGATAAAGAAACACTTGCCCACCTATATAATTTTAATTCTTTTTCCATGAACATTTATCACTTATCCCCCAAATAACAATTTAAACAAATAGATTGTGTTGAGAAGAGGGGAATGAAGGAGGGAAGAAAGGAAGGAAGGAAGGAAGGAAGGAAGGAAGGAAGGAAGGAAGGAAGGAAGGACGGACGAAAGTTGGGCCACTCCTCATTTCACAAAAATTGGTTGCAATGAGGGCAGGTTAACACAGGTCAGTTTTGTAGAGGGCCAAGAGGATCAAGTTGGATTTTTTATCATTCTCCCCCCCATCCCAGTATAAGAGTCAACAGGGACACTGGGAAGAACAAACACTCTAAAATGTGATAAACTGAATTTTAGATACTAGCTCTGCCACGTACTGGCCCCATGAATTCTAGAAAGTTAATTAACCCTCTTAACCTCGATTTATGCATCTTAGAATAGGGATACTACTAAGTACCACTCATATATCAGATTATGTAATCCTGAGTCTAATCCAACGTGGGGGTTGGGGGCACCAAACCCCTGCACAATCAAAAATCCATGTATAACTTTTGACTGCTCCCAAACATAACTACTAATAGCCTACTGTTGACTGGAAGCCTTAGTGATAACATAAACAGTCAATGAACATATATTTGTATGTTATGTGTATTATATATTATATTCTTATAATAAATTAAGCTAGAGAAAAGAATATGTTATTAAGAAAATCATAAGGAAGAGAAAATACATTCACAGTACCGTACACATATTTATTGAAAAAAATCCTCACATAAGTGGTCCCACATAATTCAAGCCCATGTTGTTCAAGGGTTGGCTGTGTTTAACAAGCTTCCTAGGAAAGCCTGGGAACAAGCAGTCTGTGTGATCCACTTTTCTCCAAGGCTACAACACAAAGAACATGGTCATAGGAATAGCTGATATTGGTATAAGAAGGAGGCACAAAAGGATGATTTTAAAACAAAATTCTAAAACATAGTGGGACAAACTTAGGATTTGGAGTCAGAGCTGAGTTCAAATCACAGCTCCACCATTTACTGGCTCTGTTACTTTGAGAATGTTGTTTGGCCTCTCTGAGCCTCTTTTGTTTTGTCATCTGTAAAAAGGGAACACTGTCAATTTACAGTAGTGATGAGAAGATTGGAGATTATGCATATAAGATTCCCAGAACATAATTGGCATTTAGTTAACGGTAGCTTTGATCATCCTCAGCCCAGAGCTGGGGCTCCCAAGCACACGAAAACAACAATGCACATTTCCTACTGTGCACTTCCATTCCCTTGTGCCTTCGGACCAGTGCTCAAAAAATAAAAGCGCATCGGCCATCCCTGTGATTTTTCAAGCACCTATGAAGTCTCCCAAAGAATTCCTTCCTGCCCTTTGAACTTTTAATTCATTCTCAAATGATTTACTGGCTGCCTGTCCTCCAAATGACCATACTAGCAGTCATGTCCTTCCTCTCTGAAGTTCTTTCCCTTTGATAACAATGGTGCCCCTAATGGGGTTTCCCATTCCCACACTTTAGGAGCATGCTTCCAAAACAAAACTTTCAGCTTTGGGAGGACCCTGATGGAAAGGGTGGTAAGGAGCAAGCTAACAGTCTCTGCTTCTCCAACCAATGCCTGCAAAGGCTGAATCATCTCCTCTAAGGCTTTCTCAGGTTGTACTCCTTTCAAACTTACTAGGTGATCCTGATAAAGACAAATGCTTCTGGGGTCCCTTTTGAGCCCTGTTCCCAAAGTTAGCTCCAGTGATTCAAACTCTTCAGCAGTAACCTGGGCAGGAACAAACTAAGAGAAGGCCCTGCAGTGCGTCTTTTAAACTGTCATAGTCCTGCCACTATGAGTTTCAATCTGTCTCCTTTGGTGCCCTGACATGACCTAACTGACTTCCACAGAGACAGCCACCAATTACATTAGACTCCATTGGGAAGGAGAACAGAGATGGTTCTTTGGGGCCCTTTTCAGCATTCTCAGCTTTGAGTAAAATAGTGAGAAAAGGAATGTCATAGTCAAATAATGAGGACACTTAAGGCACTGAGTATAAATACCAGACGATGACTCACATCCAAGGCTAGTCAAACAGAACACGTTAGGGCTTGCTTAAGCAAAAGTGGAAACACACACACACACACACACACACACACACACACACACAGTATGTTCACATAAAGCTATCTCCTTTAAGCTGAAGCATCAAAAACACTTAAGACAGGCAGAAGATTCACACTATGTCCTCCTCGAACACATAGCAACAGGAGGGGTGGCTGCTGTTTTCAGAGTCTCAAAACAACACTGCCCAACAGCAAGGACAGTGCTGTAATCATCAGCCAGCAGGCCTCTCTCACATGCAAGCCTCAGGAACATAGCTCACACACAAGAGCTGCAGCAGCAAGAAACCCAACTGTTACAAACCAAACTCCAAGCAGCTCTGAGACATGCAGGTAACCTCCCCTATCCCCCACTGCTGCCATTGTCCCTCTCATCCAAGGTTGCCTCTGGGATCCCTCTCAATTTCTACCCGAACCACTATTTCCTTCTACATGTTCCCCCTGTCCCTAGCTCACACATGTGTGTCATTTAAGGCTCACCCTACTTACTAGGTGTCACCAAAAGACTAGAAAACTTGGCCAGTATATCCACCTTTTCAAATCATATCCTCTTTCTAATTTGGGGTTGGAAGTGGGAAGGGGAAAATGACCAATTATTGAGTACAAGACTTTTGCTTGAATCCTCCAGCAAACGATTATGGAGAGTCTATTTGGTACTCAGTGCTGAAGATAATAATAAAGATACAGAAGATATAACTATTGTCCTCTAGAAGATCTTGGTCCAGAAAGCCAGACACAAGGCAGCCAAAGTGCCCAAAGATTTCTACTGGAAAAATCAGAACTCCAGCATCCAAAAAAAGGAGAGATTACTTCCTCCAGGAATACACTGAGATGATGTCCTTGAGGCTTATGGCTAGGGCTTGAAGGTTAGGCCCATTTGGAAGGGGCAGAGATGAGAGAAGGCCTTCCAAGTATGCAGTGTAAAGCAAAGCCACTCAAGGAACATCAGGATGGGGTATTTGGAGGTCAGAATTTCCCCAGTGTGTCTTGGGGGGGGGGCAGAGAGGGAATTATTCTTGCTGAAAACCTGAGTTCTGGAAGGAAGGAATGCCACAAGTAAGACTAGAGCCAGATGGAGAATGGTCCATACAGCAAGCTGAAGTAGTTTGGGCTCTATTTTAAAGGTAGCAGGGAACCACTAACTAACTTTAAGTGGCAGGGGGAGAGGATGATCAAAATGAGGGAAACTACTAGGGAGGCCACTACAGTAGTAGAGTTGCTCCAGAAGGAGGCTTCTTCCTGCCTGTCCCAGCTCTTGCAAGATCCTCCTTCAAAGTTGCGCTCTGAGCTATTTCAAAGCTCATGACTATGCATTTCTTTTAAGCTGGGTGAGATATGAATGACACTTCTTATTCTGAATGACACTCCTAATATTGTAGTGAAGTTGGGTCACGGACTTAAGTAGAAGTAAAAAGTAGAAGCTTCATCTATCCAAGTCTTCCAGTTTAGAAGAAAGGAACTATGATACATCATTTCCATTTCTGTAATAGCATCGGGTGGCTTGACCCCTGGGGTCACTGGTCTCTTGTGAGATCCCAACAGAAAAGTGGGAAGCAGAGACAAAGGGAGAAAAAGGGAGATAGAGGAAGAAGGGAGAGAGAGAGAGAGAAAGAGAGACAGAGACAGAGAGACACAGGATAACTGCCAACATAGGGCAAAACCTGATTGTCAAATGCATTTCTGGGGCCTGTTCCAGATCACTGCCACTTATAGGCTTAGACTAGATCTCAGCCCTAAATTAGGGCTCCAACCTAGAAGCCGGGATGGGAGTTGGAAGGACCCCACCTGGGTCTTAGCAGTGGGAATTAACTCTCCCTGATCCTTAATTCTTTTGGCTTTTAGTAGTGGCTGGAAGAGGGGAGGGATGTAACCTGAACCCTAATGCAGCTGAGAAGGGCTAAGAGCCAAAACCCTCCTTAAGCAGATACAGTATATGCAGGGCTTGGGCAGGTTTCAGAATACTGCACATTTCTCCAGCCAAAGGCACAGGAAAATATGACAATTACATATTTAACCCTTTACATCCAGAGGAGGAGAGTATCATCCTCCCACCAGAACTCACACAGCAGAGACAAGTTAGCAAGCCAGCTCTTATAAAAGCCAGAGCATTCAGGGAGTCCTTTACACAAAAGAGCCTCAGCAGCTAGATATTCAAGTCAATTTAAAATATAAATTTTAAACTATTTCACTTGACAGAGAGAACAATTAGGTAAAGGAACCCATGTGCCTGCCCATTAGCCCTTAGCAGGAAGGGAGCTGTGTCTACAAGGACGTAGGGAGGGAGTGGAGAGACCAAGTTCCACAGCACAAGCATCTTTGCAACATTCTGAATTTTACTTCTTCACCATGCAGAAAAGCAGGTGACACTATCCAAAAATAATGGATCTAGAAAGCAAATCTCAGAAGGATGGGGGCAGAAGAGGAATGGATAAGCCCATCTGCACACGAAATTAACCTCTCCTGTGAATTTCATGTAAGTATACATAGCATCAGAGCTAAGATTTGGGTCAGATAATCACCCCCAAATTTTTAAATTTCTCTTAATAATAAAGTGACATTTTTCAGCCAGATTAGCAATAAATTAATTTTTTTTCTGAAATTTATTGACAAATTGGTTTCCATACAACACCCAGTGCTCATCCCAAAAGGTGCCCTCCTCAATACCCATCACCCACCCTCTCCTCCCTCCCACCCCCCATCAACCCTCAGTTTGTTCTCAGTTTTTAACAGTCTCTTATGCTTTGGCTCTCTCCCATTCTAACCTCTTTTTTTTTTTTCCTTCCCCTCCCCCATGGGTTCCTGTTCAGTTTCTCAGGATCCACATAAGAGTGAAACCATATGGTATCTGTCTTTCTCTGTATGGCTTATTTCACTTAGCATCACACTCTCCAGTTCCATCCACGTTGCTACAAAAGGCCATATTTCATTTTTTCTCATTGCCACGTAATATTCCATTGTGTATATAAACCACAATTTCTTTATGCATTCATCAGTTGATGGACATTTAGGCTCTTTCCATAATTTGGCTATTGTTGAGAGTGCTGCTATGAACATTGGGGTACAAGTGGCCCTATGCATCAGTACTCCTGTATCCCTTGGATAAATTCCTAGCAGTGCTATTGCTGGGTCATAGGGTAGGTCTATTTTTAATTTTCTGAGGAACCTCCACACTGCTTTCCAGAGCGGCTGCACCAATTTGCATTCCCACCAACAGTGCAAGAGGGTTCCCGTTTCTCCACATCCTCTCCAGCATCTATAGTCTCCTGATTTGTTCATTTTGGCCACTCTGACTGGCGTGAGGTGATACCTGAGTGTGGTTTTGATTTGTATTTCCCTGATAAGGAGCGACGCTGAACATCTTTTCATGTGCCTGTTGGCCATCCGGATGTCTTCTTTAGAGAAGTGTCTATTCATGTTTTCTGCCCATTTCTTCACTGGGTTCTTTGTTTTTCGGGTGTGGAGTTTGGTGAGCTCTTTATAGATTTTGGATACTAGCCCTTTGTTTGATATGTCATTTGCGAATATCTTTTCCCATTCCGTTGGTTGCCTTTTAGTTTTGTTGGTTGTTTCCTTTGCTGTGCAGAAGCTTTTTATCTTCATAAGGTCCCAGTAATTCACTTTTGCTTTTAATTCCCTTGCGTTTGGGGATGTGTCGAGTAAGAGATTGCTACGGCTGAGGTCAGAGAGGTCTTTTCCTGCTTTCTCCTCTAAGGTTTTGATGGTTTCCTGTCTCACATTCAGGTCCTTTATCCATTTTGAGTTTATTTTTGTGAATGGTGTGAGAAAGTGGTCTAGTTTCAACCTTCTGCATGTTGCTGTCCAGTTCTCCCAGCACCATTTGTTAAAGAGGCTGTCTTTTTTCCATTGGATGTTCTTTCCTGCTTTGTCAAAGATGAGTTGGCCATACGTTTGTGGGTCTAGTTCTGGGGTTTCTATTCTATTCCATTGGTCTATGTGTCTGTTTTGGTGCCAATACCATGCTGTCTTGATGATGACAGCTTTGTAGTAGAGGCTAAAGTCTGGGATTGTGATGCCTCCTGCTTTGGTCTTCTTCTTCAAAATTCCTTTGGCTATTCGGGGCCTTTTGTGGTTCCATATGAATTTTAGGATTGCTTGTTCTAGTTTCGAGAAGAATGCTGGTGCAATTTTGATTGGGATTGCATTGAATGTGTAGATAGCTTTGGGTAGTATTGACATTTTGACAATATTTATTTTTCCAATCCATGAGCAGGGAATGTCTTTCCATTTCTTTAAATCTTCTTCAATTTCCTTCAGAAGCTTTCTATAGTTTTCAGCATACAGATCCTTTACATCTTTGGTTAGATTTATTCCTAGGTATTTTATGCTTCTTGGTGCAATTGTGAATGGGATCAGTTTCTTTATTTGTCTTTCTGTTGCTTCATTGTTAGTGTATAAGAATGCAACTGATTTCTGTACATTGATTTTGTATCCTGCAACTTTGCTGAATTCCTGTATCAGTTCTAGCAGACTTTTGGTGGAGTCTATCGGATTTTCCATGTATAATATCATGTCATCTGCAAAAAGCGAAAGCTTGACTTCATCTTTGCCAATTTTGATGCCTTTGATTTCCTTTTGTTGTCTGATTGCTGATGCTAGAACTTCCAGCACTATGTTAAACAGCAGCGGTGAGAGTGGGCATCCTTGTCGTGTTCCTGATCTCAGGGAAAAAGCTCTCAGTTTTTCCCCGTTGAGGATGATGTTAGCTGTGGGCTTTTCATAAATGGCTTTTATGATCTTTAAGTATGTTCCTTCTATCCCGACTTTCTCAAGGGTTTTTATTAAGAAAGGGTGCTGGATTTTGTCGAAGGCCTTTTCTGCATCGATTGACAGGATCATATGGTTCTTCTCTCTTTTTTTGTTAATGTGATGTATCACGTTGATTGATTTGCGAATGTTGAACCAGCCCTGCATCCCAGGAATGAATCCCACTTGATCATGGTGAATAATTCTTTTTATATGCCGTTGAATTCGATTTGCTAGTATCTTATTGAGAATTTTTGCATCCATATTCATCAGGGATATTGGCCTGTAGTTCTCTTTTTTTACTGGGCCTCTGTCTGGTTTAGGAATCAAAGTAATACTGGCTTCATAGAATGAGTCTGGAAGTTTTCCTTCCCTTTCTATTTCTTGGAATAGCTTGAGAAGGATAGGTATTATCTCTGCTTTAAACGTCTGGTAGAACTCCCCTGGGAAGCCATCTGGTCCTGGACTCTTATTTGTTGGGAGATTTTTGATAACCGATTCAATTTCTTCGCTGGTTATGGGTCTGTTCAAGCTTTCTATTTCCTCCTGATTGAGTTTTGGAAGAGTGTGGGTGTTCAGGAATTTGTCCATTTCTTCCAGGTTGTCCAATTTGTTGGCATATAAGTTTTCATAGTATTCCCTGATAATTGTTTGTATCTCTGAGGGATTGGTTGTAATAATTCCATTTTCATTCATGATTTTATCTATTTGGGTCATCTCCCTTTTCTTTTTGAGAAGCCTGGCTAGAGGTTTGTCAATTTTGTTTATTTTTTCAAAAAACCAACTCTTGGTTTCGTTGATCTGCTCTACAGTTTTTTTAGTTTCTATATTGTTTATTTCTGCTCTGATCTTTATTATTTCTCTTCTTCTGCTGGGCTTAGGCTGCCTTTGCTGTTCTGCTTCTAGTTCCTTTAGGTGTGCTGTTAGATTTTGTATTTGGGATTTTTCTTGTTTCTTGAGATAGGCCTGGATTGCAATGTATTTTCCTCTCAGGACTGCCTTTGCTGCGTCCCAAAGCGTTTGGATTGTTGTATTTTCATTTTCGTTTGTTTCCATATATTTTTTAATTTCTTCTCTAATTGCCTGGTTGACCCACTCATTCGTTAGTAGGGTGTTCTTTAACCTCCATGCTTTTGGAGGTTTTCCAGACTTTTTTCTGTGGTTGATTTCAAGCTTCATAGCATTGTGGTCTGAAAGTAAGCATGGTATAATTTCAATTCTTGTAAACTTATGAAGGGCTGTTTTGTGACCCAGTATATGATCTATCTTGGAGAATGTTCCATGTGCACTCGAGAAGAAAGTATATTCTGTTGCTTTGGGATGCAGAGTTCTAAATATATCTGTCAAGTCCATCTGATCCAATGTCTCATTCAGGGCCCTTGTTTCTTTATTGACCGTGTGTCTAGATGATCTATCCATTTCTGTAAGTGGGGTGTTAAAGTCCCCTGCAATTACCACATTCTTATCAATAAGGTTGCTTATGTTTATGAGTAATTGTTTTATATATTTGGGGGCTCCGGTATTCGGTGCATAGACATTTATAATTGTTAGCTCTTCCTGATGGATAGACCCTGTAACTATTATATAATGTCCTTCTTCATCTCTTGTTACAGCCTTTAATTTAAAGTCTAGTTTGTCTGATATAAGTATGGCTACTCCAGCTTTCTTTTGGCTTCCAGTCGCATGATAAATAGTTCTCCATCCCCTCACTCTCAATCTAAAGGTGTCCTCAGGTCTAAAATGAGTCTCTTGTAGACAGCAAATAGATGGGTCTTGTTTTTTTATCCATTCTGATACCCTATGTCTTTTGGTTGGCGCATTTAATCCATTTACATTCAGTGTTATTATAGAAAGATACGGGTTTAGAGTCATTGTGATGTCTGTATGTTTTATGCTTATAGTGATGTCTCTGGGACTTTGTCTCACAGGGTCCCCCTTAGGATCTCTTGTAGGGCTGGTTTAGTGGTGACAAATTCCTTCAGTTTTTGTTTGTTTGGGAAGACCTTTATCTCTCCTTCTATTCTAAATGACAGACTTGCTGGATAAAGGATTCTTGGCTGCATATTTTTTCTGTCTAGCACCCTGAAAATCTCGTGCCAATTCTTTCTGGCCTGCCAAGTTTCAAAAGAGAGATCAGTCACGAGTCTTATAGGTCTCCCTTTATATGTGAGGGCACGTTTACCCCTTGCTGCTTTCAGAATTTTCTCTTTATCCTTGTATTTTGCCAGTTTCACTATGATATGTCGTGCAGAAGATCGATTCAAGTTACGTCTGAAGGGAGTTCTCTGTGCCTCTTGGATTTCAATGCCTTTTTCCTTCCCCAGTTCAGGGAAGTTCTCAGCTATGATTTCTTCAAGTACCCCTTCAGCACCTTTCCCTCTCTCTTCCTCCTCTGGGATACCAATTATGCGTATATTATTTCTTTTTAGTGTATCACTTAATTCTCTAATTTTCCCCTCATACTCCTGGATTTTTTTATCTCTCTTTTTCTCAGCTTCCTCTTTTTCCATAACTTTATCTTCTAGTTCACCTATTCTCTCCTCTGCCTCTTCAAGCCGAGCTGTGGTGGTTTCCATTTTGTTATGCATTTCGTTTAAAGCGTTTTTCAGCTCCTCGTGACTGTTCCTTAGTCCCTTGATCTCTGTAGCAAGAGATTCTCTGCTGTCCTGTATACTGTTTTCAAGCCCAGCGATTAATTTTATGACTATTATTCTAAATTCACTTTCTGTTATATTATTTAAATCCTTTTTGATCAGCTCATTAGCTGTTGTTATTTCCTGGAGATTCTTCTGAGGGGAGTTCTTCCGCTTGGTCATTTTGGATAGTCCCTGGCGTGGTGAGGACCTGCAGGGCACTTCCCCTGTGCTGTGGTGTATACCTGGAGTTGGTGGGCGGGGCCGCAGTCAGACCTGATGTCTGCCCCCAGCCCACCGCTGGGGCCACAGTCAGACTGGTGTGTGCCTTCTCTTCCCCTCTCCTAGGGGCGGGATTCACTGTGGGGTGGGGTGGCTCGTCTGGGCTACTTGCACCCTGCCAGGCTTGTGATGCTGGGGATCTGGCGTATTAGCTGGGGTGGGTAGGCAAGGTGCTCGGGGGCAGGAGGGGCAGGCTTAGATCGCTTCTCCTTAGGTGATCCACTTCAGGAGGGGCCCTGTGGCAGCGGGAGGGAGTCAGATCCGCTGCCTGAGGTTTGGCTCCGCCGAAGCTCAGAGTTGGGTGTTTGTGGGGAGCGAGCAAGTTCCCTGGCAGGAACCGGTTCCCTTTGGGATTTCGGCTGGGGGATGGGCGGGGGAGATGGCGCTGGCGAGCGCCTTTGTTCCCCACCAAACTGAGCTCTGTTGTCAGGGGGCTCAGCAGCTCTCCCTCCCTTTGTCCTCCAGCCTTCCCGCTTTCCGAGCAGAGCTGTTAATTTATGACCTCCCAGACGCTAAGTCGCGCTTGCTGTCGGAACACAGTCCGCCCGGCCCCTCTGCTTTTGCAAGCCAGACTCGGGGGCTCTGCTTGGCCGGCGAGCCGCCCCTCCACCCCGGCTCCCTCCCACCAGTCCGTGGAGAGCGCACCGCCTCGCCGCCCTTCCTACCCTCTTCCGTGGGCCTCTCGTCTGCGTTTGGCTCCGGCGACTCTGTTCTGCTAATCCTCTGGCGGTTTTCTGGGTTATTTAGGCAGGTGTAGATGGAATCTAAGTGATCAGCAGGACGTGCGGTGAGCCCAGCGTCCTCCTAAGCCGCCATCTTCAAGAATCAGCAATAAATTAATTTTTGAAGCAATTCTCTATTTCCTCTTTATTTTAATATAAGAATCAGAATGAGAGTATGGTAAGGACACCACAGAAGGCAGTTAAATCATACTTGCAAGTTTAACAGTGCTTTTTCAAAGATCATATTTAACAACCAATACTACTGTAGAAACATTAAGAATGATATTCACAGATTAATAATATTACACTATGCAGAATATAAAACTGCTAACAACAAAAATGCAATACAGGGATGCCTGGGTGGCTCAGTGCATTAAGTGTCTGACTCTTGGTTTCGGCTCAGGTCATGATCTCACATTCGTGAGATCGAGCCCTGCATAGGACTCTGTGCTGACAGTGCAGAGCCTGCTTGGGATTCTTTCTCTGGCTCTCTTTGCCCCTCCCCACCTCTTAAGATAAGATAAGATAAGATAAGATAAGATAAGATAAAATAAAATAAAATAAAATAAAATAAAATAAATTTTTAAATGCAATACAGACTTGAAATTCCAGAGGTTTGAGGTTTGCTTTACCATGCCTCCACATTCTGTTTTTCATATAGAGAAAACAATCCTTAAACATCTTGGCAAATCAACTGATGCTTTTTAACAGCCTCAAACCTTTTAACATTTCAAGCTCCATGTCTGAAGTTTGGCATTTTGACATTTTCTTCTATTTTTTTTTTGTTTGTTTGATTTGTGGACTTTCCCATCACTTGAAAGTACTAAGTTAAACAGAAGGAACTTCAGCCAGTAACACCTCAGGTGACCAGGCATCCCACAGATTGGAGGAAACAACAAGACAAAGCTATGACCAGAAAAGCCCATTAAATAACAATGCAGGCCTGTGATGTCTGTTGGAGCATGAGATTGTCTGGTAATTAACTAATTCCCAAAACAATCAGCAGATTAGTAAATTGCCTTTGTTAACCATTAGGGTCCTAAAATAATGATTTGTTATTTTAACCTATCAGTGGCCTTAAATAAACAAATCTTTTTTTTTCTTCTCCAAACTGTCTATGGAACTTCTTAACTAGATAGTCCCTACAGACCTGTGTCTCAGAAGACCCAAAAATGAACAAAAACTCATTGGCCTCCCAATCCCTAACACCACTTAGAACCTTCTAGTTATACTGGAAGGGGTTCATCTCTAACCCCTGCCTCCCCTTCATTTCTTTAGATCCAAATGGTGTGTATTATCACAAATCTCTGTCAACTTGCTAATGAACATTGCCAAGATGGCTGATTCCCTTAAAATGACCTTTCATGGGGCACCTGGATGGCTCAGTCTGTTGAGTGTCTGACTCTTGATTTTGTTTGGCTCAGGACATGGTTCATGGTCGGTCATGAGATCCAGCCCTGCATCAGGCTCCGTCTGCCCTGGGTGTGGACACTGCTTAAGATTCTCTCTGTCCCTCTCCCTCTGCCTGCCTCTCTCTCTCTCTCTCTCTCTCTCTCTCTCTCTCTCTCTCTCTCATTCTCTCTCTCTCTTAAAAAAATGCCCCTTCATATTGTTCAGCTCAGGTCTTTCCTCATGGAAGCACTTAAGTGGCTGATACTCTGCTAGGTGCTTTATCTTGAATACATTAACTCTAATCCTCCAAAACAACAAAATGGTTACCTACTTCAAACCTGAATCTATTCTACATCCAACTTTTCTGGGTTCTTCAGAACAGCTGGCTCAAATCCATTCACCTTTATATTCCAGTAGTCTGCAACCCTCAAGCAGATCTCCACTGACTCATTTATCTAACCATACAAGCAGTATGACATTGGGCAAGTTAACTAACCTCTCTATGCCTCAATTTTCATATCTGTAGAATGGTGTTAATAATGAGTTCCTAATTGTTCAATTGGAAAACCACTGTCTGGCTCAGACAATGTACCATGAAAGTTTTACTTGTTAGAAAACAAATAAAAGTGACAGTTATGGAGCTCGGTGCTGGTTTCATAGGCCAGAAGAAAACTAGTTCAGTTCCTAGAACAAACATTCAATAAATTGAATGAATGAATGAATGAATGAATGAATGAATGAACAACACACAACCTGTCCTTGGGGAGCTCATGCTGTTAGTTCACCGTAGGGTGAGCAAACCAACCTCAATCTCCTGTCTTTAGGATACACAGTATATATACTAGCATATACTAACTAGAATTAATGCCTTTCTTCCTCCCCAGCCTACCTGAGTCCTATATATCCCTCATGGCCTAGCTCCAATTCTTCTTCCTTTTTTCACAAGGCTCCCTAACCACCTCAGCCCACAGTGAAATTTCTCTCCACTGAATACATGTTGCTCTTAGATCCTATACCATGGTTTCAGCACTTAAAGGTTTTTGTTTCCTGGGCTTGCAGTAGTGGCTCTCCTCACAGAACTGTCACTTCCAGGGAACAGGTCTTCTATGATGGCTATCTCTTGCATTCTCTAGTTTAGAGTTAGGCATTTTAAAAGTACTCAACAAATATGTGTTGAGTGGTCATTTGATTGACTGATTGATTGATTGATTTGAGGCTTAGTTGAGAGCTCTTAGGTAGAGGTCAAACAAGGTTTAGCATAGCCTTTCAAATTGCTGGCTGTTCAGACATTAGCCAGAAATTATGTCTGGTCTTCCAACTTCTGGCCACAGAAGACATCCCATTAATGGTGTCTTGCCATTTCACACCTTCTGAAAGATTCTATAACTTCATACAATAAATTTTGTAAATTCAAAATTCTCTTAAGAGAATTTTTGTTTAATAAGAGACAACTGTGGAATGCTTTTGTCTCCTAAATCACATACACATCTGGTATTTATATGAGATAAAGGATAAAATCAATCTCCCTTCCTCTTAGGAAAAAAGTGTGAGTTTTATCATTTTCATTTTTCAAAACAGGAAATTGAGACACAGAGAGGGAAATGACTTGCCTAAGGACACACAACTGACTAGCCAAAGCACAGACTAAACTTCAGGCCTTCTGAATAGGAGCCTGCACCCCTTACCCTGATTTGAGATTTAAAACAAAATGAAACAAAATCCTTCCTTTGATCTTGGCCCCTGAGGGGCATATACAGGTAATGTTACTGGTTTTTGCACAAATTTCCATTTCTCTCATTTCTTTCTCCCTCCTTTCCTCTCCCTCTCTCCCCTGCTCCCGCTCATTTTTCTCTTTTCATTTCTATCTTATTTCTCTATCTCATTTCATCCCCCCACCAGGATCATATTCTTATCCAGTTCTTTTTGTCTTTCTCTTTCTTTCATTCACCTATGGTATTGTAGAAAGAATCTGGGATTGGGGGTCAGACAGAAGTAAATTTTGATGCCAGCTCTTGCACTTACTGTGTGACTTAGAATCTATTACTGAACTTCCCTGAGCTTCAGTCCCCTCATCTCTACAGTGGAGACATAAGTATCTACCTCAAAGAGTTACCATAAAAAATGAAATGAGAATACATGTGAAACACCTAGAAGCAGCAGTATTTGCCACATAGCAGGTCTGTTACCTCTTGTATCCCACGATGTCTAGGTGTTGACTACCCTTTGGATGTGAGAGGTTGCTGAGATCCTTCTAAACTCCATTGCCTCCAGCCAGTGAGGCACATCCACACACATGGAGTACCCAGGTCCTCGCCCAGTCCACTTTTCAGCCTGTTGTCTTGATACTCCCTGATTGCAACTTTAAATTAACACAGAGCTCCAAACTCTCAGTCAAAGCCCTCCAAAGAACATGAGAGTCAAGATCTAGTTACTCACCCCTGAGGCTCCAAGATGTCATCACTCACCCTCTCTGTCAGATAATATGCCATCAAAAGCTGCCTACCTGCAGAAGTTTCCACAGGAGCTTTTACTGACATCAAACACATGCAAAACAAAATGGAAAACAGCAAGGCAGCTCAACAAAGACAAGGCTTTAGCTTGTCATCTTCTCATAAGCAAAGATGGGGCTGCAGCCATGAGATTCTAACTGCTTTCCAGAATAACTAGTTGAACCAGCTTTACTCCCAGGTCTACCTCACATCACCCCAACCCCCATCCCCAAAAGAAAAATCAATTTCTGATGGACCGTGAAAGGCAGTATAGGAGAACCATTCAAAACTTCCCTGCCAGAGGCTCAGGAAGAGAGCTGAGCATACCTCTGGGAATCTGCTGAATGGCATTCCGGTGGGGGCCAGGAGACACCACAAAGGGTCTGTCCGTCACTGGGCTTAACCCTTGATCTTGTCGAATTAGTCCCACCTCTCGCATTCCTCACAGATGTAACATTAAAAGACTTGAGTGAAAGTTAACAGACCATGCCGCATGCCATCCCTGAGAACATACCAGGAAACAGCCACTTCTGGGAAGATGGGAAGTAGTAGCGTGGAGAAAAGCAATGCCCTGTAATAACTGCCTGATGTCAGTCAGGCTTCACACTTCCACAGCCCAGACCAAGCAAGGATCCTGGAGCCCTTAACAGCCCTTCAATAAAGCAGAAGCTCACCCCACGGAAAGTCTGAGAAGAAAGAGGAGGGTGCAGAGAAGTGAAGCAGCTTGCCAAGATTACTCTGCAAGTTGATGAAAGAGTATCAGTAATGTGACAAAGGTCCTGTCTTCTACTGAAACAGGACAGAGAGAGACACAATATAAGACAATATCCCCCAATGTCCAGCTATTAATTTGCTGAGTGTTTTCAAACTTTATCAACCTTCACTCTGTGAGTTTTGCACTGGTAGCATGGCTGAGCCAAGAGGGACAACATTGGTACAGCAGACTAGAAGGGCCCTCTGTGACCAAAGAAGAAAAAAAAAGTTGGGTTTTGGACAGAGGGATGAGTGGCCAATGAATGAACAAAGAGGCAATGGCACTTGAATAAGCCAGTCCAAAGGGTAGGCCTCGAGCAACTGGTGCTGATGGGTGGGAGCTGGGAAGCAAAGATTGGACATGAAAGAAGAGAGAAGCCTGGATACCAGGAAAATGTGTTTCTATTGCTACTAGGCAGTGCTCACTCTGTGACACAGCATAGCCATAGACTTGCACTAATGGAGGAGGGAGTGGATGTGAAGTCAAAGGGGAGGGGTTAGTCACTTTGAGAAACCAAGTCGTCTTGATTGTTGCAACCTTAGTGCCCAGCCGGGATGGCTATGTGCCCAAGTAAACATGCCAGTGTGATGTGAGGAAGAACGGATCATTCCTTGAAAAACTAATGCCTAAGACAATCTTCCCACTTGGCCTATTTACAATGGATGTGGCAAAGGGGTATAAAGAGACAAATTTCTACCCCATCCCAGTCCTTGGAACACAATCTTTAGGCAGGAAAAAAATATCTCAAACTATTCATTAATGACTTAACTGAAGTCCGTTTGAAGGGGATATTTCAGGAGAGAGAGCACCAGGAGACAAAATACTGGCTTCACAGAAATTGAGTGAAAGTGATCTAGGTACCAACATAAGCAATATAAAAGGATCAGTTGTTGATTACAAGGTAACAGGTAAACCTGGAGTTCAATTTCAGAGACAAATTTGACCATACATACACTGGGGACATACATCTGTTCCCAGCATCAAGAAGATGAGCATGTTCAGGGGGATGCCTGTGCGGTACAGTTGATTAAGCATCCAACTCTTGATTTCAGCTCAGGTCATGATCTGATGGTTCATGAGATCGAGCCCCATATTGGGCTCTGTGCTGACAACATGAAGCCTGCTTGGGATTATCTCTCACTCTCTCTTTCTGCCTTTCCTCCACTTGTGTACATGCACTCTCTCTCAAAATAAATAAATTAATTAAAAAAAAAAGAATATGAACATGTTGGGCACCGATAGTAGTAGAAACCCCAAACCCACCCAGATCTCTGTAACTGAGATTCTAGAGCACTTGTCCCTAACTTATGAATAAACTGTTTTCTCAAGAATACTTTTTGAAAATAAACAGCTTGGAGCTTTGGATGGTTTCCTGTAGACAGAATATTATAAATGGTCCGTAGGTTCTATAATTTCTTCAGTTACACTATGGATTAAGTAGGCCTCCCCAGAACTGTTGTGAACCTAGGCACTATCAATAACACTGTGTCAGAAAGACATGTTTCCTACTCTTCAATGGTGTCTCCTCCAGGCTTCTCATCCTTCAATAATAATGAGGATTAAGCTCCATCCAATACACTCCCTGATCAGGGCTTTAGTAGCAAGAAAAAATATTTGCCCAACTCAGGTGGCAAACTGGTAGATGTGAAGGGCATGAAGAGATAAGGCCATGGGTGCAAGGCCTCCAGCAGAAGTGACCCTTATGGGTATTCAAGGTATAGACAGAAGACCTCAGAACCCAGGGATGACAGCAACAGCAGGAGCTTTTGCAGTCTGGGCCAGTGGCAATATGCAGGGAGATAAATATCTGACAGGGGTTTGGGATGGGAATTGCTTTGTCTAAAATCCTACATAGGGGCTCTGCAACTTGGAGACTGTATGTCACATATGGTCAGCATCTTCAATCTTGGAGACACCTGTTTTTCTCAGAAAGGGAACATTCCATTCAGAGAGGCTACTCCTACAAATTCCAAGCCAAAAGTTGATAATAAAATAAAATAAAATAAAATAAAATAAAATAAAATAAAATAAAATAAAATAAAATAAAATAAATCTGACATTCTGAAGCTCTGGTTTTGACCCTATTCATTAAATGCTGCTTCCTTCTTCTAATATACACCTTCCTTCTCTGTGTCTTTTTGTATAAACATATATGCTCATTGAGGTCAGGGCTTATATCTTCTCTCTCATCTCCCTTAGAACACTTTTCTTAACACTAGCCTGAGCTAGGCATGGGGCTGGGGCAATTTTAACTAAACAATAAGAGATGAAATGTGTTCCTCCCAAATCTATTATGTGGCTATCTCAGATGCCTATGTAGACACCTTGGGCAGGTATGGCTTCACAGTAGCACATGGACTTCCAATAAAAGGTCTTGCTTGACATCGGGCTTTTGTAGGCAAGGACACCAGAAAGAGTCAGAGTGGTCTTCAGTTGTATTTTTTTTTAAAGAATCATCCTTCTGGTCAGATTCTCCTCAGCTATTTTATTTGGCTGCAGGGTCCATAATTCAAGAGAAACATGGACAGGTGACATCCAAAGTAGGAGGAGGAAGCAGGAGAGAAGGCTGGATCTCAGATGCCATAAGGAATAGCTGAAGTTGCTGGGGTTCTTTAGCCTAGAAAAGTGAGACAAGGAGACGTGGTCTGTGTCTTTGGACCTCCAAAAGACTGTCCTGAGACAAAGAGAAAGCATTCTTGTTTTGTGTGGTCCCAGAAGGTAGGGCTAGGACCCATGGATGGAAGCTAGAGGGATAATGACTGCAGCTCAATATACGAGAAAGTTGTGTATGGTCAAAACTTTCCAACCAGGAAATGGATTGGCTAAGAAGGCAGTGAACTCCCAGCATAAGCACAGGAAAACAAGCTTAGAGCTACTACACAGAAGGCTAATATGGGGCGCCTGGGTGGCTCAGTCGGTTAAGCGTCCGACTTCAGCTCAGGTCATGATCTCACGGTTCATGAGTTCAAGCCCTGCATTGGGCTCTGTGCTGACAGCTCAGAGCCTGGAGCCTGTTTCCAATTCTGTGCGTGTCTCTCTCTGCCCTTCCCCCACTCATGCTCTGTCTCTCTCTGTCTCTCTCAAATATAAATAAAACGTTTAAAAATTTTTAAAAAAATAATAAAATACACAGAAGACTAATGGACTGGTTAAGATTAAGACCAGGTGACTTCCAAAAGGCCCTCTTGGCTCTGAGAGTCTGTGATGATTCTAGGCCTCCTCCAACAACAGCATTCGGTTAGCAGCCCTGAGTCAAGTCTGTCCTTTGGTGCTTGATGGGGGTGGGGTAGTGATGAACTCTCCTCAGATGGGTCAGCATCCTTTTCCCCTCCTGGTTCTGAAGAAGCTTAACTATAAAAACTGTGGTGTTCCCTCCAGATAATCTCTCCATAAACACCAATGTCAAGCCTGAGTCTCTTTCCTCTTTAAAAAAAAAAAAATCCCGGGAGAGGGTTGGGAAAAGCAAGAGGGGAAATCATTTTAATTTTTTTTTTTAAAGGGACAATGCTCAAGTGTCTTCCAGATGGAATTGAATTATTTTCTTTGTCTGAGGTTTTGGAGGGGGAAAATCCTCTAACAGGCTTGACCTGTTTCACTTTAAGAAGCACATGTGTGGATCTCAATAGGGTACCAGGTGTATTATGACAGCCTAGCAGGCCCCAAAATAGTGTGTACCCAAAGCTCAGCCAAGGATTTCCAGACACACCACCCATTCCCCACTCTTCCTGCCCTACCTCCATCCAACCTTCTTTGTATCTCTCTGGATGGATTCCCATTCCATGTGTCTAAATGTCTTCTACTTTCTGGGAGAGGGTAGCAGTTGGGGAACTGAGGCCCTAGATGTGTTTGCTGATTCTAGAGGCAGATGAGGAGGGTATTCATGTAAGTACCCAGACTGGACTAAGCTCCCAAGAAGCACACCCCTTGAAGGTCCCTCTGTGAATGCCAAGCCTTGGTCTGGGGTGGGCCCAGGAAGGTTTCACTGTAACTAATGGTTCTCATAGAACACTATCTTTGCAGCCAGCAAGAACTCAAACTCACAGCCAAATTTACTGCCAGTCACACGAAAGCCTCCATTTTACTTTACCCACGTCCTCTTGAAATCTCAACCAACTCTTTGTGTGCTTCTCCTAGAAATAAGGTCACAGTGGGGATGGGTGAGGGGGAGTTAAAAACAACCTAAAGAGCATGCTCTGCCATCTTTCTAGGCTAAAGACAGCAAACAGTATTAGAGTTTTCCCAATTCATTCTCACATCATCTTTGATAATAAAGATATCTGCCTACTCCCATTTAGCAAATAGACATCTGGGTATACAGAGGGTAAAATGATATAGCAATAGCAATACCCATTAAGTGGAGGAAGTGAAGTTTCCTTCTCCTCCAGGCTACTCCCCCATCCCACCCTACCTTGTTCCAGCGATAACTAGCCCCCTCCCCCACCCGCTTGCTTCACCATGCCAGATGGAGACTGCCACCAAAAATGGGCCAGGAACATGGCAAATATGTAGGAGGAGTCTGTCTTCTCCTCCCCCAATTTCCTCCTTCTCCTGCATCCCCACTGGTCTCCACTCCTTTTCTTCACCTTTCACTCACCTCAGGGCACATTTGCAAGAACTCAGAATCAGTATAGGAACCTCAAGTTACAGCTCAGTAACTCTCTCTCTCTCTGTGTCTCTGTCCGTCTGTCCATCTGTCTGTCTATCTGTATATCTGTCTCTCTCTCTCTCCTACACACACATGCACACACACCCCACAGGAGGATACAACTGAATTTCTGAGGCCTCTGAGAGGTCCTGTTTGATGCAGAATTACTGCTGCCAGAAACTTGGAAGGGTCACCCATCCCCAAAGAAGATCTTTTCCAGTGCAGGGAGCCAACTTCATGGATGGCTGTTTATACTGTAGATGGGACCCCAAATAGCAAAACAGATAAATATGATTAGAAGAGAATTACCACTTTATCTAAACAGGCCTCCTGGGCCAAGGAGGTAGTAGAAGATGCTAACCAAAGGAATTAATAACACCAAGGTCATGGGCCTAAGGCCCTTGTGGGTTATGTTTCTTTGGAAACATCACAAAGTATGGTGAAATCATAACCATCCCTTAACACTTAGGATAATCAGTAAAAGGTGTTTTGTTTTGTTTTTAACATTTCTTCTTTTTTTCTCACTTGATTGTCAGAAGACTACACCAGTCTCCTAAAACGTGGGCAGTTGAATTCCCACATTCAAGAAAATCACAACAGTCAGTAGGATCTGACCATTTTCCAACCTGATCATGACAAATATGAGATAGACTTTCACACTCAATGTGACCTTTTCCCACTAATCACCCTTTCTCAAATCCCACCACTCCCTAGATGTCTCCACAAGCTATCTCCAAGCATGTACGCCACACCAGACCCATTTTTTTCCCCCGTGACATAAAAGGAGGTTCTCCAGCATTTCTCACCATGGGTCTTGGACCTTACCCCTCTCTCTGCCTGACCTGAAATGATCACAGTGGTTTGGAGGCACTAAAACCATCCTCTCCTACTTCCTGAGCCCAGACTTCAGCAGGGAGTGTCTGCAATCTGGTCCTCACCTACTACGGAGCCACAGGCTGGCACGGAAAGTCACCTGGGAAGCTGTCAAGACTAGGTACGTCCCTGAATGTACTGCCCCATGCCCCTTCACAAACTGCAATACTACCAGAAGAATCAAGAAACTCTCCAAGTAGTAGAAAATATGATAGACTTAGAGCCTACCACTGACTCACTGTATGGCAGACCTGGGCAAGCCATTCAGTGAATCACAGCCTCAGTTTTTCCATCAGTTTCTCCACAACTTTCCCTTGACTGCCTCACAGGGTGGTGGGAAGAGGCTAATGAAACAAGGGATATTGAAACACAGTATAAACAGTAACACTGTATGCAAATGGAACAAAGCCTCTTCTTCAGTCCACAACCCTTGAGAAAAGGGCCAAAGCTAGCAGAAAGGGTTGCCTACCAGATTGTCATAGTCTTATTCAAAGCCCCCCCCCCAACTTGAACCTCGTTATACACATGGGGACACCTAAGCCCAGCGTGGCAGGGGGGCGGGCAGGGAAGTGATGAACTCAGGACCCCAAAGCAAATAAGCAGGGGAGTAAGGATTAGAACCCAAGTTTTCAATCTGCCAATACAATTCTCTTTCTACTACCTTCCATCTCATCCACACCAGTGTGTGCAGGCTTAGGCTATTTTCAAGAAGAAAGCTGTATTGTTCTGAAGCATAAGGGGAAACAAAAATAAGTTAGAAAAATGAAAAGGGGACTAATGAACTATGCCACAGAGTGTCTTGGTAAGAAAAAAAATTCCACTGAACTTAAATACCATGCTTTTACTGTAAGGTGCCAGGCTATGTGGGAGGGATGGGAGAAATGATTCTACCCCCTGCATACCCAAATGTGTGTAATAATGAGCTTTCATATAATAGGGGTCAACTGTACATTCAGTGGAAAGGGAATCATTAAAAGGCACCCTGCCTCTCAACACACGAGTCACTTCCTCAACCGCTTGGCCAAGGAAACCCTCATCTACCCTCAAATAATCCCCCAGCCAGACCACAAATTGCTGGCTGCCCCATACTTAGTAACACCCCCTGCTATGCTCAGCACTGGCACACAAAACAATCCAGGGAGGGCCACAGCAATAAGCACTCTCTGGAGCACTTCTCAGGATGGGTCAGCCCTGGGCAGAGGTGAAAACATGATCTCTCCAAGATAGGCTGTTTAGGCAGACTGTGGAAATTCTGTGGGTGGTGTAAGGAGAAAAAGAAAGGGAGGAACTGCCAGACCCTGGAGGGCTGTATAGCCAATTCGGACCTTGGTGGAAAAGGGGAAGACAGGAGTCTGATTAGAAGAAATTCCTGAAGGTCAGGATTCCCCTCCCCAAAATGGTTGTCTGAGAGTGTTGTTTCATTTTGTTTTGTTTTGTTTTGTTTTTTCAAAGAAAGCTTATTACTCCCTCAGAAAATATTGGAGGGAGAGTACCTTAAGAGGGGGAGGGACAGTGGGTGACAAAGGCATCTCAGGCTGGTTAGAAATACATGACTAGTATGGGGAAGAGAGAGCTGGGTGATGATATGGGCCCCAAGGCCTGAAGGACCTCTACACTACAAGCTGACCAGCAGGTCCAATGCGAGGGGAAAAGCAGCACTGGTTCCTGGGGAGGGGGGGGGGCGTGGCAGGACACTAGCCACCCCCTGCTGAGACGTGACCTTCCCTTACAAAGCCAAAACTTAGTGACATTTGTGCCCTGCTGAGAAGCCACACCTTTCTATCTCCAGCCCAAACCCACATCCACAACCCCAACTGCAATCTGCGTGGGCTGGCAGGGGAAGAGCTTCTCAAGATGCGAACGTTTACGAGAAACAAAACAAAACAAAAAATGGGATAAAGTTCGTGAAGTCCGTTCACTTGGCAATCTGGCGCCACAAGGTGAGTGGCCCCACAAATCTTTCTTCCCAGGAACGGCCCCCGCAGCCCCCACACCCCCTCACCCCTGCTGACGATGGCTCGTCTGGGGAGTTCTGGAGCACTCAGGAGAGCTCCTCTCCCCTGCCCTTGGCTGCAACTTGGCTTCCAGCGGATCACAGCCTCCTAAAACAAACAAACCCTGGCGGCGGCGGCGGCGGCAGCAGCAGCAGCATCAGCAGCTCCAGCACAGCTGCGCTCCATGGCGCAAAAGTTTCCTCCACACTTCTCAACGTGCAGGAAGTCTCGCCGGCGCTGGGGCAGGACTCCGGAGGGAGGGAAAGGCCGGGCCGAAGCCGCAGGAGCAACGCCTCGCCAGCTGAATGGATGTGCGCGCCTCCGGCCGTGGGAAGTGAGTCCGACGAAAGCCACCAGTGCCCCATCTCCGTTCCCACACCAGACCCTTGACCTGCAACCTGCCCTGGTGGGACGACCCCGCTTCCACACTGCCTGTCCCGCAGGGGCGCGAGAACTTCCAAGGAGAAACCTCCAACAGCCACCACTTCCTCCAGCTCAAACTGAGGGGAGCAGCCGCCCCGACGTGGGGGAGCAAAAACTGTCCCCAGAGCCTCCCGAGTGTGCGCGCACTGGGCTCTCGCCCCAGGGCCAGGCGTGCTCGCGTCTAGTGCTCCAGCCACCATCAAGGGTGTCTGTGACTGGCCTTGGTGGCAAGACTCCTGCGGGCAGCTAAATGCTCCACAGGAGGGCTTTCACGCCCAGCTCCGACCAAGTTTCAGAGTTGGTCTGAGGGCCGCGTCCCCCGGCAGCCTGCGCACCCGCTTGCCCATTCACAGTTGGGCACTGCTGGGACACAGGCGCCAGGTCTTACCTTAGACACTGTGAGCGGTTCGCAGTGTTCCAGACCCCCCTTCAGGGTGAAGCCCCAGGGCGCCCCCCCTTGCAGCTGCACGGGGACGTACTGGAAGGACCCAGGCCGGCTCTCCATCCTCCGCTCCTCTCAGGCGACGCAGAGCTCCTTTTCCTCGGGGGCTACGTTGCCTCCGCCCCCAGCAGCTCCGCCACCATCGCCCTCCAGTGCTACGCCACCCCCCACCGCCCTGCTCCGCCTACTCTCCCGGCAGGAGAAGCTCGGGCAGCAGGCGAGCCTAGCTCGAGGAGGAAATGACACAGAGCTGGAGAAAGGGGGAGGGGGGGAAGGAGAAGGGGAAAAAAAGAAAAGAAAAGAAAGAAGGAGAGGCGGAGGGATAGCGCGTAATGGACAAGAAAACGGAGCAATGGGGAGGGGCAGTCAGTGGGACCTCGCCTATAGGATCGCTGGGGAGCAGGAGCCAGGCGAGGCCTTACATCAATTGTTACATTGTTTCATTCAAGCTCCCCCCCCCCCCCGCCTTTGGTCCTCCTCCTTACGGCCGGGTTCCCCGCCCCTCGGGCCAGCCAAAGCTAGGGGAGGTGAAAGTCATTAGTGTGGATAGCCCGTGTGGCCCAGTGGGCTGAAACTCTGGCTTCCCGATTAGTGCGTTCATGTTTCTCTACCTTTTTCTTCTGAGGGTCCCCAAACCGGGTCCTGGGAGGGTTACAAGGCTGCTCATTTGTGGACCTTGCCTAGAGGGATAGAAAGTAAAGCAAGCAGGCCAGCGAACACAGTGCGACTGTGCGTGTAGGCTGCTGTGTGTGTATGCACTAGGTGTGTGGGGTCATTTTGAAACATTGCCCCGGAGCATAGTTTAAATAAAGAAGCACTTTGAGGATGCCCCCTGCCCGGGCTTAGCCGCACCCTGGCTCAGCGCTGGCGTCTATGGGTAGCACTGTGCTTGTGTATGTTGCAGTCATCTGGAGTTCCTGGCACGGCCTTGCACTTGCTCCCACTGAGATGACCAAGCCAGGAATCACTAAACTGCTAGCAGACTACTACTATCGTTTCCACTCCTAAACAAACCTACAGGAAAGAGCATCCATTGATAAGCTGGCCAATTAACAATGTGCCTTTTGGAAGAATCAGCTTTTAGACAGGGTCCAGAATATTTCTGCTCATCTATCCATACTTGAGGCTGTAGTTTCTAAGCTGGGCTTTTAGAACAGACCAAACACACACACACACACACACACACACACACACACACACACACATACACACACACAAGCAAACTCCCAGTAATAGTCTCAAAAGGTGAATCTGTTATTAAATATTATGCTTATTTTATAGTCTTGACCTAGACAAGTTGCCTACCCTCTCTGAGGTATTCACTCTAGAGCCACATACAGGCAGTGAGTTTTTAAAGGACCTCACACTAGGAGGGAAAGTTTTAACAAGTCAGTTGTGACTCAAGGGGACTTTCCCACTCCCTCTTGCCTGTTCAGTCTCTTGCCCTCTTCCTGTGCAAGTTGTTCCAAATCTCCAAGAAACACACTGTGGCACCCAGCCTTCTACAGTCAGCTTTATGCAGACAAGGTTTCCACTCTCTACTTCCATTCCCTCACTTGTCACTGACTCTTCCCCATGCCTGCTGTGTAGCCCAACAGGCCACTGAAATTTCTCTCACAGGCCCCCCTCCTTCCCCCAATCCTTTCTTCTGAGCCTTCTAAACTGCCTGCATTATATGATGCTGACCAGACTTTTCTTTAATACAACTGCAATTTCGGTGTTGATAGCCTTCCTTTTCATTTTTTTTAAATTTTTTAACTATATATATATATACACCACATCTTCTTTATCCATTCATCCATCGAGGAACATTTGGGCTCTTTCCATACTTTGGCTATTGTTGATAGTGCTGCTATAAACATGGGGGTGCATGTGTCCCTTCAAAACAGCACATGTGTATCCCTTGGATAAATGCCTAGTAGTGCAATTGCTGGGTCTAGGGTAGTTCTATTTTTAGTTTTTTGAGGACCCTCCATACTGTTTTCCAAAGTGACTGCACCAGCTTGCATTCCCACCAACAATGCAAAAGAGATCCTCTTTCTCCGCATCCTTGCCAACATCTATTGTTTCCTGAGTTGCTAATGTTAGCCATTCTGACAGGTGTAAGGTGGCATCTCATTGTGGTTTTGATTTGTATTTCCCTGATGATGAGTGATGTTGAGCATTTTTTCATGTGTCAGTTGGCTATCTGGATGTCTTCTTTGGAGAAGTGTCTATTCATGTCTTTTGCCCATTTCTTCACTGGAATATTTGTTTTTTGGGTGTTTGATAAGTTCTTTGTAGATTTTGGATACTAACCCTTTATCTGATATGTCATTTGCAAATATCTTCTCCCATTCTGTCGGTTGCCTTTTAGTTTTGCTGATTGTTTCCTTCCCTGTGCAGAAGCTTTTTATTTTGATGAGGTCCCAGTAGTTCATTTTTGCTTTTGTTTCCCTTGCCTCCAGAGACGTGTTGAGTAAGAAGTTGCTGTGGCCAAGATCAAAGAGGTTTTTGCCTGCTTTCTCCTCAAGGATTTTGATGGCTTCCTGTCTTACATTGAGGTCTTTCATCCATTTTGAGTTTATTTTTGGGTATGGTGTAAGAAAGTAGTCCAGGTTCATTCTTCTGCATGTCGCTGTCCAGTTTTCCCAGCACCACTTGCTGAAGAGACTGTTTTTATTCCATTGGATATTGTTTCCTGCTTTGTCAAAGATTAGTTAGCCATACGTTTGTGGGTCCATTTCTGGGTTCTGTATTCTGTTCCACTGATCTGAGTGTCTGTTCTTGTGCCGTACCATACTGTCTTGATGATTACAGCTTTGTAGTGTAACTTGAAGTCTGGGATTGTGATGCCTCCTGCTTTGGTTTTCTTTTTCATGATTGCTTTGGCTATTCGGGGTCTTTCTGGTTCCACACAAATTTTAGCATTATTTGTTCTAGCTCTGTGAAGAATGCTGGTGTTACTTTGATGGGTATTGCATTGAATATGTAGATTGCTTTGGGTAGTATTGACAGTTTAACAATATTTGTTCTTCCTATCCAGGAACATGGAATCTTTTCCCATTTTTTTTTGTGTCTTCTTCAATTTCTTTCATAAGCTTTCTATAGTTTTTGGTGTATAGATTTTTCACCTCTTGGGTTAGATTTATTCCTAGGTATTTTATGGTTTTTGGTGCAACTGTAAATGGGATCGATTCCTTGATTTCTCTTTCTGTCGCTTCATTGTTGGTGTATAGGAATGCAACCCATTTCTGTGCATTGGTTTTATATCCTGCAACTTTGCTGAATTCATGAATCAGTTCTAGCAGTTTTTTGGTGGAATCTTTTGGGTTTTCCATATAGAGTATCATGTCATCTGCGAAGAGTGAAAGTTTGACCTCCTCCTGGCTGATTTGGATGCCTTTTATTTCTTTGTGTTGTCTGTTTGCAGATGCTAAGACTTCCAATACTATGTTGAATAACAATGATAGCCATCCTTTTTAAAGTCTTTAGAGATGATTCACGTAGGAAACCACCTTCAATCTTTTAGACTTCTAGACCCACAGGAACCATTTTGATCATGTTCATTGGTTTGCATTTCCCCTCCTAGAAAGTAGAAAGTTTGAGAAAAATGGCATCTCTATATCTTGATTCTTAATTGTGTGTCAACCTATGACATGAATTTGCTTGGTCTCACCTTTAAACTGAACTTTTCTCTTTGCAGGATAAGACTCCTATCTTCATGGTTGTTCCTTGCTAGAACTCAGCATGTTTCAGTCTCAGGACATTGAAATCTGTAAAGTTCAGTTCACAGAATGTGTAGTCATCACTCATAGTCTACTGGAAATATGTGTCTAGACTAGAGGAAGAAATTTGGAAGTAGGAGACACACATGTGAGCCTTGGCCTTGTCACTAACTAGATCAGTGACCTTGGGAAAATCACTGAACTGTTATTAGTCTCATTTTCTTCATCTTTAAACTTCAGCTAGTAAAAACCCTGACCTACATAACCTCCCAGGCCTGTTGAAGACTAAAATGAAATAATACATATGAAAACACTTTGGTAAGTAAAGAGTAAAAATCCTCATAACATGATTATGAAAAAAATGCTGAGCTAGCCTTTAACCAATCTATTTTTATACCAAGATTTATTACACACTATGTCCTCCTGCACTCTTTAGTTTATCCTTTTTATCATTACAACAGAAGAGCCTAAATTACCTTGCCCCTGATGCAAAGAACACACAAGTAGACATTTTGAACATCAGATGGCTGGATAATGTTGCCTTCTTTACTGGTAAAAATCACTGCTAGTAGCAGGGATCTTATTCTTACTTCCAGTTAGTGGGAGCATGATTATGTAGTGGAAAGGGTACTGGGTAGAACTTGAGATGCCTGGATTCTCAGCTTGTTCTACTGTTAAATTGCCATGTGATGTTAAAAAAAAGATCACACCCCCTCTCTGTAAACTGAAGGGTTCGAGCTACTTGATTTCTTAAGTTTCTCTACAGTTTGCAAGTTCTGTTAACTACTTCCTGGCAGGTGGCTAAAAAGAGCATATGTGGGGGCACCTGGGTGGCTCAGTGGGTTAAGTCTCCAGCTCTTGATTCTGGCTCAGGTCATATCCCAGTGTTGTGGGATCAATCCCTGTGTAGGCTTCCTTGTTCAGCGAGGAGACTTCTTAGGATTCTCTCTCTCTCTCTCTCTCTCTCTCTCTCTCTCTCTCTCCCCTCCCCTGCTCCCCTCCTCTGCTCATGCATGAGTGCGTGCTCGCGCTCTCTCTCTCTCTCAAAAAACAGAGCATATGTGAAAACAAAGGCTTGATGATGGAGATGAACCAAGTGAAAATAATGCAATGGAGAAAAATCCAACGATGTATTTCTTTGTGTGGGCGTGCGCACATTGTGTGGCTAAGGGACAGATAATGAATGCACTCTAAAGTATGTTACATTGACTGTGAGAGTAAAGGTGGAAAGTCCAGTAAGCAGGTAAAAATAGGAAACTGCATATCAAAAGAAGAGTGGTGATTGATAATACACTTTTGGATTACAGTTGAAGCCTTTTGGAGTGGATAATCTCACCCAGGGGTACCACAATGATAAGAAAAGGGGGTTTTAGATGGAATCTTGGATTGTGCTAATATTTGAAAGTCAAGAAGGATCACAAAGGATCTAAAAAGGAGCAGACAGAGGAGGTGGGCAAAAGGCCAATCTGCAGAAACAGGGAGAGAAATTAAAAACAGGCTGTTTACTTCCACCTCATTGAAAAAATCCTCACGAGTCTTTTCTTCATTGAAAATCTATTGACCAGTTTATCTTTTTGGAAGGAAGAAGACTAAAATACCAGTAGTTCCCTGAACTTTTTTTTTTTTAACTTCCTTAGCTCCACTTTTTTAAACTCAAATTTGAATACAATTTTCCTCAGAGCCATGCCTCTAGAACCTTTATGAATTAAGGACTCTTTTGAGGTTCTAGTGAAATCTATGCACTCCTCCCTAGAGAGCTACACATCATCATGCAATGTTATATTCAATTTGGGCTGAGGCTTATAGACCATAGCTTCAGAATCCTTGCTCTAATAAAATATAAGATTTTTTTTATTGTGGTAAAAAACACGTAACATGAAATCTACCCTGTTAACAAACTTTTAAGTCTACATTATGGTATTGTTAACTATTTGCACTATGTTGTACAATGTACTGTGTGAATCTCTAGAACATTTTCATTTTGCATGACTGAAACTTTATACCTATTGAACAGCAACACCTGTTGAACAGCAACACCTCTCCCCCGCCCCTGGCAATCACCATTCTACTTTCTACTTCTATGAATTTGACTACTTTAGATACCTCATATAAGTGGAATCATGCAGTATTTGTCTTTTGTGACTAGCTTATTTCACTTGGCCCAATGTTCTCAAGGTTCATCCATGTTGTAGCTTATGACAATATTTCCTTTCCTTTCTAAGGCTAAATAGTATTCAATTTCCACTGTCTGTATATACCACACTTTGTTTAGCAATTTATCTGTCAGTGGGCATTTAGGTTGTTTCCACCTCTAGGCTGTTGTGAATAATGATTCAGTGACCATGGGGGTGCAAATATCTCTTCAAGATCCTGATTTAAATTCTTTTGGATAAATACCCAGATGTGGAATTGCTGGCTCATATGGTAATTCTACTATTAAATTTTTCAAGAAACTCCATACTGTTTTCCCTAGTGGCTATCCCATTTTTTACATTACCACCAATAGTGCACAAAGATTACAGTTTCTCAGCTTCCTCACCCACACTTGTTGATATAGATTTCCTTTCTTTAATAGTGATCATCCTAACAGGTATGATGTGATATGTATTGCATTTCCCTGATGATTAGTGATGTCAAACATCTTTTCATATACCTGTTGGATATTTATATGTGTTCTTTGGATGAATGTCTATTCAAGTCCTTTGCTTATCTTTTAATCAAGATTTTTTTGGGGAGAGTTGTTTTTTGTTTTTGTTTTTTTTCCTATGAAGTTGTAGAAGTTCCTTATATATTTTGGATATTAAGCCCTTAGGAGATATACAGTTTGCAAGTATTTTCTCTTATTATGTAGGTTATCTATCATTTTGTTATTTTTGTTTGTTTTTCTGTGCAGAAGCTTTTTAGTTTGATGTAGTCCCGATTGTTTACTTTTGCTTTTCTTGCCTATGTCTTTGGTGTCATGTCCAAGAAATCATTGCCAAGACCAATGTCATGAAGATTTTCCCCTATGTTTTCTACTAGGAATTTTATGGTTTCAAGTATTACATTTAAGTCTTTCATCCATTTTGAGTTCACCTTTGTGGGTGGTGTAAGATAGGGGTCCAGTTTCATTATTTTTGCATGTAGAGGTCCAATTTTCCCAAGAGCACTTATTAAAGGGACTATCTTTTCCCTATTGTGTATTCTTGGTGCCATTTTTATATTTTTTTAATTTTTTTAACGTTTATTTATTTTTGAGACAGAGAGAGACAGAGCAAGAACGGGGGAGGGTCAGAGAGAGGGAGACACAGAATCTGAAACAGGCTCCAGGCTCTAAGCGGTCAGCACAGAGCCCGACGCGGGGCTCGAACTCACAGACTGAGAGATCATGACCTGAGCCGAAGTCAGACGCTTAACCGACTGAGCCACCCAGGCGCCCCTTTGGTGCCATTTTTAAATATTAGCTGACCACATATGCTTGGGTTTAACTTCTTGGATTTCTATTCTATTCCATTTATGTATGTGTCTGTTTTTATGCCAGTATTATACTGTTTTGATTACTATTGCTTTGTAATATAGTTTGAAATTAGGAAGTGTAATGCCTCCAGCTTTCTACTTTTTTCTCAGGAATGCTTTAGCTATTCAAGGTCTTTTGTAGTTCCATATAAATTTTAAGATAGTTTTTTCTCTTTCTGTGAAAAATGCCATTGGAATTTTGATAGAGATTGCATTAAATCTATAGATCACTTTGGGTTATATGGAAGTAACGTGTTCATTTAAAGACTTACATATTTATGGAAACAGTGTTTCAAGAGAAAATTTAATAATATTCATTCAGGTGTGCTTAAGTTGCCCTAGGTTGAGAGAACAATTGATAAATGCTAGGCATTCTGCAAAGCACTTTCCATTCATTATTGGCAATGATTACAATGACCCTGCAAAGTGGGTATTTTTAACTGTTTTCCAAGTGAGAAGTGAGTGACTTTTCAACTGAGGCAAGAAATGGTAAAACCAGGATTACAAGGCAAGGAGGCTGGGAAGCATCCTGTGATAACTGTATGAATCGTGTCTCTGTCATATTTTTCCCTTTTGCAAGGAAGGGGGCAAGTGATTGGAGTCCTCCATTCTGTTCTCTTCATATTTCTACTTCGGAGTACTTCTGCTAGAATAACTCATTTGACCTCTTTCTCCACCCCTGGGGGAATTAGTAATTCTGTCTGTGTTATGAAGACTATTATTACTGCCTTTATATTCTCTGTCGAACTATCCGGCTTTTAACAGTAATAAACAGATATTTTTCATCTCTGCCTGTCTGTTTCCTGTGTTTCTCAGTTGGTTCCGAACTTGAGAGTAAACGAGATAGGTGCTATTTCTACATAGTTTGTGTGTCCTTATATATTCCATATTGTCACCTGAATGTCTATATGGACCTATTTCTTAACACAGTGCTGATTGACTAGGCATCTCCCTGTGTCTCCAAAGAAGACATCTAGATGGATGACAGACACATGAAAAGATGCTCAACATCACTCATCATCAGGGAAATGCAAATCAAATCCACAATGTGTCAGAATGTGTCACACGTGTCAGAATGACTAAAATAAAATAAAATGACTAAAATAAAAACCTCAAGTAACAGCAAGTGTTGGCGAGGATGTGGAGAAAAATGAACCCTCAAAAACTGTTGGTGAGAATGCAAATTGGTGAAGCCACTATGGAAAACAGTATGGAGGTTCCTCAAAATTTAAAAATATAACTACCATATGATCCATTAATTCCACTACTGGGTAATTACCCCCCAAATAAAAAAAAACATTAATTCAGAAAGATATATGCACTCCTGTGTTTACTGCAGCATTATTTACAATAGCCAAATTATGGAAGCAGCCCAAATATCGATTGATAGATGATGGATAAAGATGATGAGATACACACACACACACACACACACACACACACACACACACACAGGAATATTACTCAGCCATAAAAAATGAAATCTTGCCATTTCCAATAACATAGATGGATCTGGAGAGTATAATGCTAAGTGAAATAAGGCAGTCAGAGAATGACAAATACCATATGATTTCACTTATATATGAAGTTTAAGAGAATAAACCCTAATGAACAAGGAGAAAAATAGAAAAACCCCAAAACAGACTCTTAATTACAGATAACAAACTGGTGGTTACCAGAGGGGAAGTAGATAGAGGGATGGGTAAAATAGGTGAAGGGGATTAGGAGTTCACTTATGATAAGCACTGACTAATATATGAAAGTATTGAATCACTATATTGTGCACCTGAAACTAATATAACACTGTATGTTAACTAACTGGAATTAAGAAAAATAAAACAGGATGGGATTTTTTTTTTTAAAAAGAAAGTATGGGAGCACCTTGGTGGCTCAGTTAGTTGAGTGTCTGACTTCAGCTCAGGTCATGATCTCATGGTTTGTGAGTTCAAGCCCCACATCAGGCTCTGCTGTCAGTGCAGAGCCAGGTTCAGATCCTCTGTCCCCCTCTCTTTCTGCCCCTGCCCCACTCAAGCGCGCTCTCTCTCCCTCTCTCTCTCAAAAATAAATAAATAAATGTTGAAAACAAAAGAGAATATAAAAGAGAAAAAATAGTGTGTGGGTATTAGGCCCAAGCGCCATATGATCCTTAAGGGAGTTTGATCTGAGTGTATGCAGGAAAGAGAGAAAGAATCAAGAACACTCCTTGAATTTGGCTTTGAGGCCATCTTCCCATAGTTACCACAAGTGATTGTTGCCCTTCTCCCATAGAAGCAGGCTTTACCTAGAAAGGCTGCTTAGTCCCATTTCTTTACCTTTTCTTCCATTCTGGAGTCAGAGACTTCCCTCTTTCTGTGTGTGTGCTAACAGTCACCATTTAAGAAACCATTTCTGTTCTAGCTCCAAGATAGTTTACAGATTGTTTCCTGACTAGGGGGGTTCTCACTTGTCATAGACAAATGATCAGATTAGATAAATCTAACCTGTGTTTTGTAATTGTTATCTAGTGCTGTATGACACATACTCAGTGAATTTTTATCAAGTTCTCTTCTTTATTTTATCAGAACCTTGGGAAAAAATAAGGTAAGAGAATTGAAGTCACTATTTTATAGGTGAAACCAAAGGCAAAATAGATTCATTGCTTTACTAATCATCCATCCATGCTTCCCTGGAAAATCAAATGTTGGTGGGCCCATAATATTCCTGGACCAGTTAACTCATAGGCAAATAGGGACCCAGAACATTTTTTTAATGAAATGGATTTTGTTATAAATATGTCAAAAATTCTCTTATCAATTAGATATGCTGGACTATTCCTCTTGGACTTCTACAGCCCCTCTTCCTTTATTCCCGATTTACCCTCACCCTGCCCAACAATTAACCTGGCTCTTCTGAATATTTCTCACAGAGGAGAGATCTGGGACAATGATAATTATCAGTGAAAAGGGAAACATAGTTTAATGTATCAGGTATTATTCATATACAGATTATATGAAAATAATATCAAGCTCTTCCCTCCACCCAAGCTATGCATCTAAGGGTGTGGTGGGAGGAGTGCAGAAGAGGACAATTTTAGGTAGACTGTCCTATTAAAGAGTCTGATTCCTGGAGAATTTTGCCTAGGGATAGGGAAAGATTTTATGGTCAAGGACTGTTTCTTTTGAGGTAAAGCTACTATAACATTAGTATACTGTCACCTTATTTAACTATTTTAGTTAAATAGGTTGTAGTAAGTACATAGTGCTAAAGACATACGGAATTTTAGTTTCTTCTTGGGTGACTTTATAAAGAGTCCTCTTATTGTCAAGGTATCCCATTTGGATCATGCTATACTTTTATCCACTCAGGAAAAATACCAATTGTCTCATGGAATCTCAGAATCTTGACTTGGTATTATGCTTAAGACTATAGATGTAGAGCCTCTTCATCCTTGAACTGACAAATTTAGACAGCTTTTGTGTGTGTGTGTGTGTGTGTGTGTGCAAAAGAGGTGACATCTGTGGTGATTGGTGCTCTCTGAGAAGGCTTGTTGGGGCAGGAGTTGGTTTGTTTGTATTCTAAGTTCACACTAATGTCAGCCCAATTGGAAAACCTCAATTTGCCATTGGCAAAATCAGTCATCTGATACAGGTTCAGCTGGTATGTAATGGATGTTTGCCATTGCTCTAGAGGAGTTTCAGCCAGGGATTGACTCCTTCATATCAAGAATGTGAAAATCAAATGAACTGCTCAGATTCAACATGTGGGCTTGGAGGTGGCCTCTTCTTGGTACCCAGTTTGGACAGGGGCCACCCCCTGCTTTCAGTTGTGGGTTAACCAATCTGTTCTACTTTCTCAAATGCTGTTTTCTGTGAGCCATTCATTGCTCCTTAATAAAATAATATTTTTGGTATGTATTAAGCTCTTACCCCAACTCCTCCATCTATGGAAGGAAAAAGTCACATGCACAAACATACCAAACCCATATTTTTTGCTCTCAAAAAGTTTCCATCATTTTCCTCTCATATAGAGGCAGAGAAGGTACACTAATTCAGAGTGCATTTGAGCAAAACAAAGCCCCTGCTACAGTTTTGATGAAGTTCTGGAGAAGTACACAGCTGACACTCAAAATATAGATTTAGATATGCTTATTTTTTCTTTTATAGTTTATTTTTACTTTGGATCAAGTAGACATGAACCCATTTATGAAATATTGGCGAAGGAAGAAACCATCTTGCTTTGGCTTGAATCTAAAATGACCTAGCCCAAAGAAAAAAGAATAACCAGCTTCCTTTTTCCAGGAATATCATATGGGCTTCTGAAAAGGAGTCATTTCTCCAACTACCTTCTTTGGGGGAGATAGTTCTAGGCAGGTGTACATGTGCTTAGATGTGTACACACACAACCTTTGCTCGTATAGATATATGAACATAACCACACAGAAGAACCAATGTTCACATTTGGGAATGACTGGTTCCTTTATCTGAGAGTCTGGCAGCTCAGGTTGCTAAAGAAAGAATATTCTGAAGCAACTTCCAGGAAGCTGACAGTTACTTGATGTTCTAATACATAGGGAACTTTCAGTGTTTTCTCTCTCACTGGTTTAGATTAAACTTCAGAAACCTGGCTATCATACTTAACTCTGTCTTTCTCCCCACATCACTGACATGCATTCAGTTTCAAGGCCCTGTCATTTCTAGTCCTAAAATAGCTCTCAAATCCATCAGCTCTCTCCATATTTACTGCCACTCCATCATTATCTCACACCTAGACCACTAGAACAGCTTCCTAACTGGGTTCTCTGATGCCTACAGTTCTACCCAGATGCCTCCAATCTATTCTCCATGTTGCAGCACTTTGCAGCCAGGGCACTCTTTCTAAAGCACAAACTCTATGTCACTCCTCTGTTTAATTTTTTTTTCAATTGTTTCCCATTGTATACTGAGTAAAATCTAATTCCTTTGACTAAGATCCTTCTTATATGGCTCATGCATACATAGATAGCACCTTTCCCCCATGCCACAACCCTGTCCCAAATTCCTCCACACACACTTGGATCTCCAGAAATACCAAATTATGGGCAGTTATTCCAGACACAACATGTTTTCTTGTACTTCTAGTCCTTTCCACAAACTCTTCTTCTTGTCTGGAATACCCTTCACTTCATCCTTGCCCATTGGCCAATCTCTACTCTTTCTTCAAGTCAGTTCCAAGGTTACACAGGTTGTACTTGTAGAAGAAACACTCCTTGATACTTCTAAGCTGTTCTTTCTTCATGTTCCCACTGACCCCTTTATATCACTCCATTGTGGGCCTGATCATATTTGATTCTAATTATCTTGGGCTGGATGTTCCTGATTTTTCAATATTCTCCCCAGTGTCTGGCATAGGGTATGGACTTGATGTTCAATCATCACTGACATGTGACCCTAGGTGTGAAAGACCAAAGGAATTTTTGGTCATATGAGAAGGATCTTTATGGTTGGTGTCTTGATATATCTCTTTTTTTGAGTCATAATTAACATATAGCATTGTGTTAGTTTCAGGTGTACAATATAATGATTCAATATTTGTATATAGTGAGAAATAATCACCACAATAAGTCTAGTTACCATCCACCACCATACATAGTTACAATTGTTTTCTTGTAATAAGAATTTTTAGGATTTTACTTTGGCAACTTTCAAATATGCAATACAGTATTATTAACTATAGTCACCATGATGTACATTACATACCCATGACATATTTATTTTATTTTATTTTATTTTTTGTGGTTCACTTAGATGCCTTTATTTTTTTTAATTTTTTTATATATGAAATTTATTGTCAAATTGGTTTCCATACAACACCCAGTGCTCATCTCAAAAGGTGCCTTCCTCAATACCCATCACCCACCCTCTCCTCCCTCCCACCCCCCATCAACCCTCAGTTTGTTCTCAGTTTTTGAGTCTCTTATGCTTTGGCTGTCTCCCACTCTAACCTCTTTTTTTTCCCCTTCCCCTCCCCCATGGGTTCCTGTTAATTTTCTCAGGATCCACATAAGAGTGAAACCATATGGTATCTGTCTTTCTCTGTATGGCTTATTTTATAATGAGAAGTTTGTACCTTTGATTTCTTTCACCCATTTCATTCACCCCACCCCCCTTTCCTCTGGCAACCACCTTGATATGTCTCTTCATCATGGAATAGAAGATAAAAATTGCCTCCCCTAAATATCCAGCAAATAGGACACCACAAACAGGCTCCTCTAGAGGAATCTGAGACTGACCAAATTCCAAGCCGAGAAATCTTTTTACATTGATGCTGTTTATTGGTACATGTTACTGAAGAACTAATAACAAGAAGAGGAAAAAATGTAAAAATTTTGCTGTGCTATAATAGGAAAAAAGAATATATGAAATACTAATTGCCATATTCTTAACATAGCATTCCAGATGCTCCAAAAACTGGCCCCTGTCCTGCTCCCCAGATTTGCCTCTCCTTCCTCTCTCACTTTACCCTCTGGCAACACCAAACCATATCCCCACCACCCTCATTTTCTGGTATATCCTACCTCCATGATTTTACTCATACTCATACTGTTTCTCTATCTAGCCTACATTTGCCTTTGCTTTACGTAACTTCTACCAACACTTTAAGATTTACCTCAGGCCTCACTTCTTCCAGGAAGCCTTCCTCAACTAATCAACATGCACACGTGTGTGCATACACACACTTGCACATACACACACTGTGTCTAGATATATATCTGTATAAATCTGGACTCTTTTGATCACATGTAACAGAAATATAAGACAAATAAACTTAAGCCAAAAGAAAAGGGTTATTTATACTAATTGAAAAGCACAGGAGTAATTTTAGGCATAGATAGATCCCGGTGCTCAAATGATGTCATCAGCAATCTGTTTCTATGTCTTAGTTCTGATCTTTATGTTGACTCAGTTCTCCAGGAGGCTTTCCCTACATGATGGCCAAGATAACCACAAAAAGCTACGTATTTGTATCTTGCCGCTGAGCAACCCCAGTGGAAACACAGACCTGCTTTCTCATAGTCCCAGCAAAACTTCCAGAAATAAGTCCATCTCTGAACCACTAACAACATCCAGAGAAAGAGAATTAGCCAGGTGTATGAGTCAGGGTCATCAGAGAAACAAACAAGCGAGAAGTCCCATGATCCATCTGCTGCAAGGAGGTTGCAGAACCAGGATTAATGGTGTAATTCAGTCCAAGCCAGAAGGTCTGAGAACCAGGAGTACATATGTCCAAAGACAGGAGTAAATAGTGATATCTCAGCTCAAGTAAATAGCAAATTTGCCTTTTCTCTGCTTTTTTTGTTCTATTCAGGCCCCTCAATTGGTTGGTTGATGTCTGCAGGCATTGGTGAAGGTGATCTTTATTCAGTCTACTGATAAAAATGCTAATCTCTTCCAGAGTCACCCTCACAGACACACCCAGAAATAATATTTTTTTTAAATTTTTTTTTCAACGTTTATTTATTTTTGGGACAGAGAGAGACAGAGCATGAACGGGGGAGGGGCAGAGAGAGAGGGAGACACAGAATCGGAAACAGGCTCCAGGCTCCGAGCCATCAGCCCAGAGCCCGACGCGGGGCTCGAACTCCCGGACCGCGAGATCGTGACCTGGCTGAAGTCGGACGCTTAACCGACTGCGCCACCCAGGCGCCCCGAAATAATATTTTACCAGATATCTGGGTATCAAGTTGACATATAAAATGGGTGATATACCCATCTAGATTGGATAAGATCTGTTACCAGAAAAAGACATTTGGGGTAACAAAAGCACTATATGTTCACATGTAGTTTTCCTCTTCTGTTCTCCCATGCTTCTCTCCCTTTCAATGCTTCTGATCAGATAGTATTTGCATTTGTATATATGTGTGTCTCCTCCACTAGACTGTGAGTTATTATGTCTATCTCTATATTGGTAAAGATCACATGGGGGCTTGTTTTCTGGGAAGTATTCTCAATCAATGAAGAATGAATGAATGGTTTCACTATGCAGTTTGAAAAGATGATTAAATTACATAGAACTATGCTGAAGGAGAATCCAGGCAAATAGTTTGATTTGGTATTAGACAAATTAATAACATAAGTCTAATTTATTTGATTAAATGCACAATTATTATTGAGTTGCATGGTAAAGAGGCATAAATAGTGAATGGTGCATTCACCATTCCAAAATTATATAATAAATGTCTTCTTTGTGCAAGTCACTGTCCTAGAGACTAAGACTATCCTCTCCCTATTAATTAGTCCTTTAGCATTAATGAGAGTCAGTAGTGTATAGTTATTTTATGTGTGGACTCCAGATCCTTGGATTAAAATTCTAACACTTGCATTTATTAGTTAAGTGCCCTTAGCCAGTTACTTAACCACTGTGCCTAGTTTCTTCTGTCAAGTACGCATAGTACCTACCATAGAGGGTTACTGTGAGGATTAAATGTAGAAATGAATGTCAAGAGTTGGGAATAGTAACTAAACATTTTTAAATGCTTAATAAGTGTTAACTTTTATGATTAGCTATTAGCAGAATCTTTTTTCACCAAATATTGCTTTACCCATTATGCTTGACCTAAGGTAAGACTCTGGGTTAGGGATTTAAAATTGAGCCTAGGAGGATCCTGGGAAGATAGCGGCATAGGAGGACGCTGGACTCACCGCGCGTCCTGCTGATCACTTAGATTCCACCTACACCTGCCTAAATAACCCAGAAAACCGCCAGAAGACTAGCAGAACGGAGTCTCCAGAGCCAAGCGCAGACGAGAGGCCCACAGAAGAGGGTAGGAAGGGCGGAGAGGCAGTTCGTGCTCCATGGACTGGCGGGAGGGAGCCAGGGTGAAGGGGCAGCCCGCCGGCCAAGCAGAGCCCCTAAGTCTGGCTTGCAAAAGCGGAGGGGCCAAATGGAGTGTGTTCCAACAGCAAGCGGGACTTAACATCTGGAAGGTTATAAGTTAACACCTCTGCTCGGAGAGCGGGAAGGCTGGAGGACAACGGGAGGGAGAGTTGTTGAGCCCCAGATGACAGAGCTCAGCTTGGCAGGGAACAAAGGTGCTCACCAGTGCCATCTCCCAGCCAAAATCCCAAAGGGAACCAGTTCCTGCCAGGGAACTTGCACCACGCAAACACCCAAGGCTGTGGTTCTGCGGACCCATCCCTCCGGCGGGTCTGACTCCCTCCTAGTGTGGCAGGGCCCCTCCTGAAGCGGATCTCCAAAGGAAAAGCGAGCTGAGCCACCCCTCCTGCCCCTGTGCACTTTGCCGATCCATCCCTTCTAATACGCCAGATCCCCAGCACCACAAGCCTGGCAGTGTGCAAGTAGCCCAGACGGGCCACGTGACCCCACAGTGAATCCCGCCCCTAGGAGGGGAAGAGAAGGCACACACCAGTCTGACTGTGGCCCCAGCGGTGGGCTGGGGGCAGACATCAGGTCTAACTGCGGCCCCCCCCACCAACTCGAGTTATTCAAGACAGCATAGGGGAAGTGCTCCGCATTCCCGTACCACTCCAGGGACTATCCAAAATGACGAAATGGAAGAATTACCCTCAGAAAAACATCCAAGAAATAACAACAGCTAACGAACTGATCAAAAATGATTTAAAAAATATAACAGAAAGTGAATTTAGAAAAATAGTCATATAATTAATCGCTGGGCTTGAAAACAGTATACAGGACAGCAGAGAATCTCTTGCTACAGAGATCAAGGGACTAAGGAACAGCCAGGAGGAGCTAAAAAAGGCTATCAGTGACCTGCAAAATAAAATGGAGACAACAACGGCTCGGATTGAAGAGGCAGAGGAGAGAATAGGTGAACTAGAAGATAAAAATATGGAAAAAGAGTAAGCTGAGAAAAAGAGAGATAAAAAAATCCAGGAGTATAAGGGGAAAATTAGAGAACTAAGTGATACACTAAAGAGAAATACTCTATGCATAATGGTATTCCAGAGGAGGAAGAGAGAGGGAAAGGTACTGAAGGTGTACTTGAAGAAATAATAGCTGAGAAATTCCCTGATCTGGGGAAGGAAAAAGGCATTCAATACAAGAGGCACAGAGAACTCCCTTCAGACATAACTTGAATTGATCTTCTGCATGACATATCACAGTGAAACTGGCAAAATACAAGGATAAAGAGAAAATTCTGAAAGTAGCTAGAGATAAACATGCTCTAACATATAAAGGGAGACCTATAAGACTCCTGACTGATCTCTCTACTAAAACTTGGCAGGCCAGAAAGGAATGGCAGGAGATCTTCAATGTGATGAACAGAAAAATATGCAGCCAAGAATCCTTTATCCAGCAAGTCTGTCATTTAGAATAGAAGGAGAGAAAAAGGTCTTCCCAAACAGACAAAAACTGAAGGAATTCATCACCAAAAAACCAGCACTACAAGAGATCCTAAGGGGGATCCTGTGAGACAAAGTACCAGAGACATCGCTACAAGCATGAAACGTACGGACATCACAATGACCCTAAACCCATATCTTTCTATAATAACACTGTAAATGGACTAAATGCACCAACCAAAAGACATAGGGTATCAGAATGGATAAAAAAACAAGACCCATCTATTTGCTGTCTACAAGAGACTCATTTTAGACCTGAGGACACCTTCAGATTGAGAGTAAGGGGATGGAGAACTATTTATCATGCGACTGGAAGTCAAAAGAAAGCTGGAGTAGCCATACTTCTATCAGACAAACTACATTTTAAATTAAAGTCTGTAACAAGAGATGAATAAGGGCATTATATAATAATCACAGGGTCTATCAGGAGGAGCTAACAATTATAAATGTCTATGCGCCGAATACCGGAGCCCCCAAATACATAAAACAATTACTCACAAACATAAGCAACCTTATTGATAAGAATGTGATAATTGCAGGGGACTTTAACACTCCACTTACAGAAATGGATATATCATCTAGACACACGGTCAATAAAGAAACAAGGGCCACGAATGATACATTGGATCAGATGGACTTGACAGATCTATTTAGAGCTCTACATCCCAAAGCAACAGAATATACTTTCTTCTCGAGTGCACATGGAACATTCTCCAAGTTAGACCACATACTGGGTCACAAAACAGCCCTTCATAAGAATGCAAGAAGTGAAATCATACCATGCAAACTTTCAGACCACAATGCTATGAAGCTTGAAATCAACCACAGGAAAAAGTCTGGAAAACCTCCACAAGCATGGAGGTTAAAGAACACCCTACTAACGAATGAATGGGTCAACCAGGCAATTAGAGAAGAAATTAAAAAATACATGGAAACAAATTAAAATGAAAATATAACAATCCAAACATTTTGGGATGCAACAAAGGCAGTCCTGAGAGGAAAATACATTGCAATCCAGGCCTATCACAAGCAACAAGAAAAGTCCCAAATACAAAATCTAACAGCACACCTAAAGGAAATAGAAGCATAACAGCAAAGACAACCTAAATCCAGCAGAAGAAGAGAAATAATAAAGATCAGAGCAGAAATAAACAATATAGAATCTAAAAAAACGGTAGAGCAGATCAATGAAACCAAGAGTTGGTTTCTTGAAAAAATAAACAAAATTGATAAACCTCTAGCCAGGCTTCTCAGAAAGAAAAGGGAGATGACCCAAATAGATAAAATCATGAATGAAAATGGAATTGTTACAACCAATCCCTCAGAGATACAAGCAATTATCAGGGAATACTATGAAAAATTATATGCCAACAAACTGGACAACCTGGAAGAAATGGACAAATTCCTGAACACCCACACTCTTCCAAAACTCAATCAGGAGGAAATAGAAAGCTTGAACAGACCCATAATCAGCGAAGAAATTGAATCAGTCATCAAAAATCTCCCAACAAATAAGAGTCCAGGACCACATGGCTTCCCAGGGGATTTCTACCAGACGTTTAAAGCAGAGATAATACCTATCCTTCTCAAGCTATTCCAAGAAATAGAAAGGGAAGAAAAACTTCCAGACTCATTCTATGAAGCCAGTATTACTTTGATTCCTAAACCAGACAGAGACCCAGTAAAAAAAGAGAACTACAGGCCAATATCCCTGATGAATATGGATGCAAAAATTCTCAATAAGATACTAGCCAAATCGAATTCAACAGCATATAAAAAGAATTATTCACCATGATCAATTGGCATTCATTCCTGCGTTGCAGGGCTGGTTCCACATTCGCAAATCAATCAATGTGATACATCACATTAATAAAAAAAAAAAAAAGAGAAGAACCATATGATCCTGTCAATCGATGCAGAAAAGGCCTTTGACAAAATTCAGCAACATTTCTTAATAAAAACCCTCGAGAAAGTTGGGATAGAAGGAAATACTTAAAGATCATAAAAGCCATTTATGAAAAGCTCACAGCTAACATCATCCTCAATGGGGAAAAACTGAGAGCTTTTTCCCTGAGATCAGGAACACGACAGGGATGTCCACTCTCACAGCTGTTGTTTCACATAGTTTTGGAAGTTGTAGCATCAGCAGACAACAAAAGGAAATCAAAGGCATCAAAATTGGCAAAGATGAAGTCAAGCTTTCACTTTTTGCAGATGACATGGTATTATACATGGAAAATCCGATAGACTCCACCAGAAGTCTGATAGAACTGATCCATGAATTTAGCAAAGTTGCAGGATACAAAATCAATGTACAGAAATCAGTTGCATTCTTATACACTAGTAATGAAGCAACAGAAAGACAAATAAAGAAACTGATCCCATTCACAACTGCACCAAGAAGCATAAAATACCTAGGGATAAACCTAACCAAAGATGTAAAAGATCTGTATGCTGAAAACTATAGAAAGCTTATGAAGGAAATTGAAGAAGATATAAAGAAATGGAAAAACATTCCATACTCATGGATTGGAAGAATAAATATTGTCAAAATGTCAATACTACCCAAAGCTATCTACACATTCAATGCAATCCCAATCAAAATTGCACCAGCATTCTTCTCGAAACTAGAACAAGCAATCCTAAAATTCATATGGAACCACAAAAGGCCCCGAATAGCCAAAGTAATTTTGAAGAAGAAGACCAAAGCAGGAGGCATCACAATCCCAGAATTTAGCCTCTACTACAAAGCTGTAATCACCAAGACAGCATGGTATTGGCACCAAAACAGACACATAGACCAATGGAATTGAATAGAAACCCCAGAATTAGACCCACAACAGTATGGCCAACTAATCTTTGACAAAGCAGGAAAGAATATCCAATGGAAAAAAGACAGTCTCTGTAACAAGTGGTGCTGGGAGAACTGGACAGCAACATGCAGAAGATTGAAACTAGACCACTTTCTCACACAATTCACAAAAATAAACTCAAAATGGATAAAGGACCTGAATGTGAGACAGGAAACCATCAAAACCCTAGAGGAGAAAGCAGGAAAAGACCTCTCTGACCTCAGCCGTAGCAATCTCTTACTTGACACATCCCCAAAGGCAAGGGAATTAAAAGCAATAATGAACTACTGGGACCTTATGAAGGTAAAAAGCTTCTGCACAGCAAAGGAAACAACCAACAAAACTAAAAGGCAACCAACGGAATGGGAAAAGATATTCGCAAATGACATATCTGACAAAGGGCTAGTATCCAAAATCTATAAAGAGCTCACCAAACTCCACACCCAAAAAACAAATAACCCAGTGAAGAAATGGGCAGAAAACATGAATAGACACTTCTCTAAAGAGGACATCCAGATGGCCAACAGGCACATGAAAAGATGCTCAACGTCGCTCCTCATCAGGGAAATACAAATCAAAACCACACTCAGATATCACCTCACGCCAGTCAGAGTGGCCAAAATGAACAAATCAGGAGACTATAGATGCTGGAGAGGATGTGGAGAAATGGGAACCCTCTTGCACTGTTGGTGGGAATGAAAATTGGTGCAGCCACTCTGGAAAGCAGTGTGGAGATTCCTCAGAAAATTAAAAATAGACCTACCCTATGACTCAGCAGTGGCACTGCTAGGAATTTACCCAAGGGATACAGGAGTGCTGATGCATAGGGTCACTTGTACCCCAATGTTTATAGCAGCACTCTCAACAATATCCAAATTATGGAAAGATCCTAAATGTCCACCAACTGATGAATGGATAAAGAAATTGTGGTTTATATACACAATGGAGTACTACGTGGCAATGAGGAAGAATGAAATATGGCCCTTTGTAGCAGCATGGAAGGAGCTGGAGAGTGTTATGCTAAGTGAAATAAGCCATACCAAGAAAGACAGATACCATATAGGTTTCACTCTTATGTGGATCCTGAGAAAGTTGGCAGAAACCCATGGGGGAGGGGAAGGAAAAAAAAAAGAGGTTAGAGTGGAAGAGAGACAAAGCATTAAGAGACTCTTAAGAACTGAGAGCAAACTGAGGGTTGATGGGGGGTGGGAGGGAGGGGAGGGTGGGGGATGGGTATTGAGGAGGGCACCTTTTGGGATGAGCACTGGGTGTTGTATGGAAACCAATTTGACAATAAACTTCATATATTGAAAAAAATAATAAAATAAAATTGAGCCTAAATACAACTTCTGGGCTTCGAGAAAAGAAAATAAAACAGAATAGAAGCTTCTTTCAGCCCTGGAAAAGTTATATTTGGACATAGAGGACATTGCCTTTCTTAGTGTAAAATTACCATATCCCAGTAAGCCACTAGTCCAAGCTACATGGACATAGAGAAGAAGTGGTTTTTTTCTGTTGGGGAAAAGGTGGTGCTCCACAAGAGCTAGGAGATGAGTCTTAAATCCCAACATTGTCAGTGTATGTGGCTCACTAGGAGAATCAGAGTATAAGCAAACAATTTAGGTGGCTCAACAGGGTTTGCTAGTAATATATACAAGTTCTAGGTGGGCTTTTTGATTTAATGGAGACAGGATGTTGTTTGGAGACCAGCAAACCTGGGTCAAAATCCAAGTTCTCCTCTTTAATCACTGTGCCATCTTTGGAAATAATAATGATCACACCTCAGAATTTTTGAGTGCTTACTATGTGCCAGTAACTATTCAGAGCACCTTGCATATATTGTTTTCTTCAATCCTTGAAAAGGATTGTTTTCTTCAAACCTTGCAAGGCAGGTTGTTTTATCACTATCTTCCTCTTTTTGTCTATTTTGGAAATATTTATTTTTAATTGCAAGAGTAATAGAAAATTTTTGTAAAAGAAATGTAAACAGTACAGAAGACCTCATATCCCCGCCAACTCCACCCTGAAGTAAATGTGAAAACATTTTGTTCCATATCCTTTCCAGACCTGTTTCTATGTATACACAAACATACATATAGATATCCATCTTAAAAAGAAATATTCCATAAATACTCTTCTGCTATTTTCTGATTTTGTGATATATCACAGACATCATTCCATGTCAGTATGTTGGATCTATCTTATTATTTCTAATAGGTATAGAGTTTTCCATTGTTTGGTTGAACAATAATTTAATAAATAGCCCAATATTGATGGGCATTGAGGTTTCCAGTTATTTATATTGCAAAATATGCTGCAACACTTTTATACTTACATTCTAGGGTACTTTTATACATATTTCCTTAAGAGAGGATAAATTGATAGAGGCATGAGAATGCTGGATTACAAAGAATAGGCATACTTAATATTTTGATCAAGGTTGTCAAATTATTCTCCAAAGGTCTATCATTCTTTTTATGTTTTTGAGTAACATTTACTTAAAAATAACGAATTGCTGAAGATCTATATAAATATGAGCTTCCTTAGGTTGTTCAGTGTAGCTACCTAGTTTTTAAATGGATCCTAAATAATTATTAATAAAGTCACATTAATATCATCTTGACTAAACTCTTCAAAGGAATGAATGGATAAGCAATATTTTTAATTTTTAAGGTTATCTTATTTTATTTCTTATGATTCAACAATTCTATACATTACTCAGAGCTCATCACAATAAGTGTCCTCTTAATCTCCTTTATATATTTTCCCCATTCCCCCTACTGATCTACCCTCTGGCAACCACCTATTTGTTCTCTGTATTTAAGAGTCTGGTGGGATTTTTTGTTTGTCTCTTTCTTTGATTTTTTGTTTTGTTTTTGAAATTGCACATATGAGTGAAATCATATGGTACTTTTCTTTCTCTGTATGACTTATTTTGCTTAGCATTATACCCTGTAGATCCGTCCATGTTGTTGCAAATGACAAGATTTCATTCTTTTTTAATGCCTGAGTAATATTCCATTGTTTATATATACCAGATCTTTTTTTTTATTTTTTAATGTTTATTTATTTTTGAGAGAGAGAGAGAGAGAGAGAGAGAGAGAGAGAGAGAGAGAGCGCATGAGTGGCAGAAGATCAGAGAGAGAGGGAGACACAGAATCCAAAGCAGACTCCAGGCTCTGAGCTGTCAGCACAGAGGCCAATGCGGAGCTCAAACTCAAGAGCCCTGAGATCATGACCTGAGGCAAAGTTGGAGGCTTAACCAACTGAGCCACCCAGGCACCCCTATACCACACTTTCTTTATCCATTCATCAATCAATGAGCACTTGGGCTGCTTGCATATCTCGGCTATTGTAAATAATGGTGCAGTAAACACAAGGGTACATTATCTTTTTGAATTAGTGTTTTCATTTTCTTTGGGTAAATACCCAGTAGTAGAATTACTGAATCATATGGTATTTCTATTTTTAGTTTTTTGAGGAACCTGTATACTGTTTTCCACAGTGGCTGCACCAATTTGCATTCCTACCAGCAGTGCACAAAGGTTTATTTTTCTTCTCCCATTCAAGTACTAACAAGGTCTGACTCTGCTTAGCTTCTGAGATCAGACCATATCAGTGCGTTCAGGGTGGTATGGCCATAGACTGTTCTCTTCTTTTATGAGAAGAAACTGAAAGGCAGATAAGTTAAGTAACATGCCTAAGATCACTTACCTAGTAGACAGGGAAGCCAGGTTTCTAACCCAGGCACTCTAGCTCTAGAACTCATGCTTACAAACTCTGTGAGCCTCAGATTCCTCATCTGTAAAGTCAGCTTAATTGTACTCACTTCCTAGGGTTGTTGGACTCCTAGGGTTAGAGATGAACTATAGCAAGCAATTTGCACAATACTGGACACATGGAAGAAACACTGAATAAGAGTTGCTATTGTGACTTCCATTTTTCCTAGGAGCAGCAGGTTCTTTGTTGCCAGTTCTATTTCTTGATTCTAATTAGTCTGACTACAAATTAGTTTCTGTATGAGGGATGTACCACTGGGTTAATTATAGAATAAAGGAAACTTTAGTGCCAATGGTTTTCTTAGTTCATCCTCAAACTGTGATTCTGCTTTCTGTGTCTTGGTTACATGTGCCATGCACCAGGTCTCCCAACACTGGCTTATGTCCCTCCCCATTCTCCATGTTACCTTCCCAACTGGGACACCTGCCAGGCTGGGCATATTTCCACCAGTCATCTAATTATGGAAAATTTGATCTGAAAATAACTGAAAAACCAGCCTGCTGGGAGACCCTCATGGACAAATACACCTGAAAGGGATTTTATTTTATTCTTTGTCATTATAGATATTATTATATGTATTAAGGTACACTTGACATACAATATTATATTATTTTCAGATGTACAACATATTTATTTGACACTCAAATAAATTATGAAATTATCATTGCAATAAATCTAGTTACCATCTGTCAACATGCAAAGTTAATACAATATTATTGACCATATCCCCCATGGTGTACATTACATTCCCATGACATTTATTTTATAACTGGAAGTTTGCACTTCTTGATCCCTTTCACCCATATCACCTTTCAAATTCTTCCTCTCTGGCAACCACCAGTCTATTCTCTGTATTTGTGAGTCTGGATTTTGTTTTGTTGTGTTTGTTTGTTTGTTTTATTGTTCCACATATAAGTGAAATCACATGGTATTTGTCTTTCTCTGTCTGACTCTTTTCACTTAGCATAATACTCTCAAGGTCCATCCATGTTGTTGCAAGTGGCAAGATTTTATTCTTTTTTTAGATGTGTAGTATTCCATTATGTATATATATCACTTCTTTATCCATTTATCCATTAGTGGACACTAAGGTTACTTCCATATCTTGGCTATTGTAAATAATGGTGCAATGAACATATGGGTGCATATGTCTTTTCAAATTAGTGTTTTCATTTTCTTTGGATAGTCAATAGTGGAGTTGCTGGATCATATAGTAGTTCTATTTTTTTTCCATTTTTTAAATTGAAGTATAGGGGCGCCTAGGTGGCTCAGTCGGTTAAGCGTCCGACTTCGGCTCAGGTCATGATCTCACGGCTTGTGAGCTCGAGCCCCATGTCAGGCTCTGTGCTGACAGCTGGGAGCCTGGAGCCTGCTTCTGATTCTGTCTTCCTATCTCTCTGCTCCTCCCTTGTTCACACTCTGTCTCTCCCTCTCTCTCAAAAATAAATAAGCATTAAATTGAAGTATAATTGACATACAATGTCATATCACTTTCAGGTGTACAACATATTGATTTGACAATTGTATATACTGTTTTTATTTTTTTGAATAACTTCCATACTGTTTTCCATAGTAACTGCACCAATTTATATTCCCACAAACAGTGCATGAGGGTTCCTTTTTCTCCATAGCCCCACCTAACACTTGTTATTTCTAATGTTTTTGATTTTAGACATTCTGCAGGTGTAAAGTGATAACTCATTGTGATTTTAATTTGCATTTCCCTAATGATTAGTGATGTTGGGAATCTTTTCATGTATTTGTTGGCCATCTGTTTGTCCTTTTGGAGAAATGTCTATTCAGATCCTCTGTTCACTTTTTAATTAAATTGTTATTGTTGTTGTTGAATTATATGAGATCTTTATATATTTTGGATATTAAGTCCTGAAAGGGATTTTAAATTGCGACCAGTTATTTCATTCCTTATTGGTAACTTTTATCTTCCTGCAACCTTCACACTACTTTAAGGATATATCAAATCATAGAAACAATAAAGATTGAGACTAAAAGTATGGAAAGAAAAATAGCAACTAAAAAACCCATCTGCCAGTGATGAGCTTGCACTCTCACAACTGCAATGCAAATAGGTCTGATCCTTTAGGAAAACAATTTGGTAATTTGCATCAAGAGCCATACTTAATGTTCCTGCCCTCTGACACTGCAATGCCTCTCTGGGAATCCTATTCTAAAGACAGACTTCAGGAGAAGGAAAACAAAAGTCTATAGACACAAAGACTGACAGTGCAGTATTACTTTTATTAGTGAGAAACTGGAAATAATTTTAATGTTGAACAACTTGATGTATACCACATTTCATCAGTAAATGAAACAGGAATGATAAAACGTTCAATTAATAATGCTAAATGAATAAAGCAACATAGAAAATAGTTACAAGGTAAAATTATTTTTATGTGGACACAACCTAGAAAGGACCATAGAACATGAAAATTCTTGCATTAGGACAGTGGGTCAAATTAGTTTCTTCCTTCCCACTTCAGTGTGTTTGATTATTGACTTCAGAAGTTTTAAGGTGTGTTTGGTTTGGGGGTGAGAAGTGGGCAGGAGATGAAGAAGGAATTTTAAATACCAGCCCTCTTAACTTTATTTCCTAATTACCTTACAAGCAAAGCCAACCAAGAATCAGATTAATTTTGTCTTTCAATACAAAGATACACAGCAGCCACACCTACTCATCCTATCTGATATGCAGACTTGGTCAGGCTTTCACTCCCTCGCTCTTCCTTTTCTTGTGTACTGTGGCACGCAGCAGGGCATAGAAGCAAACACACTCATATTTCCATCCCCAATCTGCCACTCTCAGCTGTGTGACCTTAAGCATATTACTTTAACTTTTCCAGAGCTTGGTTTGTTCATTGGAATAATAGGGTTAATAATGGTACTTACATTTTTTAATGGTATGAGAATTAAATAAGTTAATGTATACAAAGTGCTCAACACAGTACCTGGTATCATGTAAATGTTCAACAAACATTAGTTTCTTGCAACAGAATTGGGATGATACTAGCACCTACCTTTTAAGGTTTATAGGGATGAAATGGAAGAATAAATCTCAAGCCCCTGGCCTAATAGGTGCTAAATGTATGGTACTTGTCATCATCAAAAATTGTTGCACTGAATAGACTCACTCAGTAACAAATTGTCAGATGATAGATAATTTAATGCTTATTGTGATCCCAAGTAGACTTTTACCTGAAGAGAAATATCTGTTAAAATTCCTTCTAAGCAAGCAGTATGAATCTTGGTGACCTGAAGGTCAAGGGGAGCTTGAGATGGTGACTCATCAGGGAAAATATGTGCAGAATGAAGATGAAGTTCTTTTCAAAACCATGAAGAAACTATAAAGTAAACAGGATGATTAATGCAGATTGTAGAAATTCATGGGGCAGCCCTCAGAAGAGTATGCTAAGAGGTCAGAAGCAAGTCAGACAGAAAACCTTAAAAGCAAACTTAAAGGAATTGAGTAGAAGTGGGGGGTATGATCTGAGCTCAGAAAAGAAAGAGGTTAATAATAATAGTTAATACGTAATCTATACTTACTGTGTCAGGGATTGTGCTAAGTAATTCATGCACATTAGATCATTTTATCTTCCTTAACATCTTATGAGGTAAATTTTTATTATTACCCCCATATTATAGTTGAGACCCAGGTATGCCTGACTACAAAACTTTAAAGTATACCAAATCTCAAAAAAAGTATCTTCTGGAAGTAAGCCATTGAATCATGTTTAGAGTGTCCAAAATTGAATTCATGATCTTTTTTCAGGGAATTCATCCTTCATTCTGTACTTCTCATTATAGCACTACAATCGACTCAAGCCAGAAACTTGGAAGCCACTCTTAAATCTTCATTCTTTATTGAATCAGCCATTAAGGCCATCTAGTTTTTCTTCCTAAATATTTCTCAAATTTATCTCTTCCTCTCTACCTCTTGCAATCCAAGCTTTCATCTCCTCTCCTACATGGACTATCCTGGTAGTGTCTTATCTGGATTCCCTAGTTTTGACTTCCTTGTAATCTGTCCTATACACTGCAGCCAACATGATCTCTTTTCTTTTACTTTATCTTTTGTACAAAGTAATCTTTCTAAAAGGCAAATATGACCATGTAATTTCGCTACCCCCAAACTTCCAGTTGTTTCATTATCCTCCAGTTGTCCTCTGAGTGATGTCCATGACCTGAGTCTCCATGTCTTCCTGACTTGTGCCTACTTCTCTGGCTTCCTTTCCTGCTACTCCACTGAGCTTCATGTAGTTCCTTCCTTTTTTTTTTTTCTGAAATTTATTGACAAATTGGTTTCCATACAACACCCAGTGCTCATCCCCAAAGGTGCCCTCCTCAATACCCATCACCCACCCTCTCCTCCCTCCCACCCCCCATCAACCCTCAGTTTGTTCTCAGTTTTTAACAGTCTCTTCTGCTTTGGCTCTCTCCCATTCTAACCTCTTTTTTTTTTTTTCCTTCCCCTCCCCCATGGGTTCCTGTTCAGTTTCTCAGGATCCACATAAGAGTGAAACCATATGGTATCTGTCTTTCTCGGTATGGCTTATTTCACTTAGCATCACACTCTCCAGTTCCATCCACGTTGCTACAAAAGGCCATATTTCATTTTTTCTCATTGCCACGTAATATTCCATTGTGTATATAAACCACAATTTCTTTATCCATTCATCAGTTGATGGACATTTAGGCTCTTTCCATAATTTGGCTATTGTTGAGAGTGCTGCTATGAACATTGGGGTACAAGTGGCCCTATGCATCAGTGCTCCTGTATCCCTTGGATAAATTCCTAGCAGTGCTATTGCTGGGTCATAGGGTAGGTCTATTTTTAATTTTCTGAGGAACCTCCACACTGCTTTCCAGAGCGGCTGCACCAATTTGCATTCCCACCAACAGTGCAAGAGGGTTCCCGTTTCTCCACATCCTCTCCAGCATCTATAGTCTCCTGATTTGTTCATTTTGGCCACTCTGACTGGCGTGAGGTGATACCTGAGTGTGGTTTTGATTTGTATTTCCCTGATAAGGAGCGACGCTGAACATCTTTTCATGTGCCTGTTGGCCATCCGGATGTCTTCTTTAGAGAAGTGTCTATTCATGTTTTCTGCCCATTTCTTCACTGGGTTATTTGTTTTTTGGGTGTGGAGTTTGGTGAGCTCTTTATAGATTTTGGATACTAGCCCTTTGTCCGATATGTCATTTGCGAATATCTTTTCCCATTCCGTTGGTTGCCTTTTAGTTTTGTTGGTTGTTTCCTTTGCTGTGCAGAAGCTTTTTATCTTCATAAGGTCCCAGTAATTCACTTTTGCTTTTAATTCCCTTGCCTTTGGGGATGTGTCGAGTAAGAGATTGCTACGGCTGAGGTCAGAGAGGTCTTTTCCTGCTTTCTCCTCTAAGGTTTTGATGGTTTCCTGTCTCACATTCAGGTCCTTTATCCATTTTGAGTTTATTTTTGTGAATGGTGTGAGAAAGTGGTCTAGTTTCAACCTTCTGCATGTTGCTGTCCAGTTCTCCCAGCACCATTTGTTAAAGAGGCTGTCTTTTTTCCATTGGATGTTCTTTCCTGCTTTGTCAAAGATGAGTTGGCCATACGTTTGTGGGTCTAGTTCTGGGGTTTCTATTCTATTCCATTGGTCTATGTGTCTGTTTTGGTGCCAATACCATGCTGTCTTGATGATGACAGCTTTGTAGTAGAGGCTAAAGTCTGGGATTGTGATGCCTCCTGCTTTGGTCTTCTTCTTCAAAATTCCTTTGGCTATTCGGGGCCTTTTGTGGTTCCATATGAATTTTAGGATTGCTTGTTCTAGTTTCGAGAAGAATGCTGGTGCAATTTTGATTGGGATTGCATTGAATGTGTAGATAGCTTTGGGTAGTATTGACATTTTGACAATATTTATTCTTCCAATCCATGAGCAGGGAATGTCTTTCCATTTCTTTAAATCTTCTTCAATTTCCTTCAGAAGCTTTCTATAGTTTTCAGCATACAGATCCTTTACATCTTTGGTTAGATTTATTCCTAGGTATTTTATGCTTCTTGGTGCAATTGTGAATGGGATCAGTTTCTTTATTTGTCTTTCTGTTGCTTCATTGTTAGTGTATAAGAATGCAACTGATTTCTGTACATTGATTTTGTATCCTGCAACTTTGCTGAATTCATGTATCAGTTCTAGCAGACTTTTGGTGGAGTCTATCGGATTTTCCATGTATAATATCATGTCATCTGCAAAAAGCGAAAGCTTGACTTCATCTTTGCCAATTTTGATGCCTTTGATTTCCTTTTGTTGTCTGATTGCTGATGCTAGAACTTCCAGCACTATGTTAAACAGCAGCGGTGAGAGTGGGCATCCTTGTCGTGTTCCTGATCTCAGGGAAAAAGCTTTCAGTTTTTCCCCATTGAGGATGATGTTAGCTGTGGGCTTTTCATAAATGGCTTTTATGATCTTTAAGTATGTTCCTTCTATCCCGACTTTCTCAAGGGTTTTTATTAAGAAAGGGTGCTGGATTTTGTCGAAGGCCTTTTCTGCATCGATTGACAGGATCATATGGTTCTTCTCTCTTTTTTTGTTAATGTGATGTATCACGTTGATTGATTTGCGAATGTTGAACCAGCCCTGCATCCCAGGAATGAATCCCACTTGATCATGGTGAATAATTCTTTTTATATGCCGTTGAATTCGATTTGCTAGTATCTTATTGAGAATTTTTGCATCCATATTCATCAGGGATATTGGCCTGTAGTTCTCTTTTTTTACTGGGTCTCTGTCTGGTTTAGGAATCAAAGTAATACTGGCTTCATAGAATGAGTCTGGAAGTTTTCCTTCCCTTTCTATTTCTTGGAATAGCTTGAGAAGGATAGGTATTATCTCTGCTTTAAACGTCTGGTAGAACTCCCCTGGGAAGCCATCTGGTCCTGGACTCTTATTTGTTGGGAGATTTTTGATAACCGATTCAATTTCTTCGCTGGTTATGGGTCTGTTCAAGCTTTCTATTTCCTCCTGATTGAGTTTTGGAAGAGTGTGGGTGTTCAGGAATTTGTCCATTTCTTCCAGGTTGTCCAATTTGTTGGCATATAAGTTTTCATAGTATTCCCTGATAATTGTTTGTATCTCTGAGGGATTGGTTGTAACAATTCCATTTTCATTCATGATTTTATCTATTTGGGTCATCTCCCTTTTCTTTTTGAGAAGCCTGGCTAGAGGTTTGTCAATTTTGTTTATTTTTTCAAAAAACCAACTCTTGGTTTCGTTGATCTGCTCTACAGTTTTTTTAGTTTCTATATTGTTTATTTCTGCTCTGATCTTTATTATTTCTCTTCTTCTGCTGGGCTTAGGCTGCCTTTGCTGTTCTGCTTCTAGTTCCTTTAGGTGTGCTGTTAGATTTTGTATTTGGGATTTTTCTTGTTTCTTGAGATAGGCCTGGATTGCAATGTATTTTCCTCTCAGGACTGCCTTTGCTGCGTCCCAAAGAGTTTGGATTGTTGTATTTTAATTTTCGTTTGTTTCCATATATTTTTTAATTTCTTCTCTAATTGCCTGGTTGACCCACTCATTCGTTAGTAGGGTGTTCTTTAACCTCCATGCTTTTGGAGGTTTTCCAGACTTTTTTCTGTGGTTGATTTCAAGCTTCATAGCATTGTGGTCTGAAAGTAAGCATGGTATAATTTCAATTCTTGTAAACTTATGAAGGGCTGTTTTGTGACCCAGTATATGATCTATCTTGGAGAATGTTCCATGTGCACTCGAGAAGAAAGTATATTCTGTTGCTTTGGGATGCAGAGTTCTAAATAGATCTGTCAAGTCCATCTGATCCAATGTCTCATTCAGGGCCCTTGTTTCTTTATTGACCGTGTGTCTAGATGATGTATCCATTTCTGTAAGTGGTGTATTAGAGTCCCCTGCAATTACCACATTCTTATCAATAAGGTTGCTTATGTGTATGAGTAATTGTTTTATATATTTGGGGGCTCTGGTATTCGGTGCATAGACATTTATAATTGTTAGCTCTTCCTGATGGATAGACCCTGTAACTATTATATAATGTCCTTCTTCATCTCTTGTTACAGCCTTTAATTTAAAGTCTAGTTTGTCTGATATAAGTATGGCTACTCCAGCTTTCTTTTGGCTTCCAGTCGCATGATAAATAGTTCTCCATCCCCTCACTCTCAATCTAAAGGTGTCCTCAGGTCTAAAATGAGTCTCTTGTAGACAGCAAATAGATGGGTCTTGTTTTTTTATCCATTCTGATACCCTATGTCTTTTGGTTGGCGCATTTAATCCATTTACATTCAGTGTTATTATAGAAAGATACGGGTTTAGAGTCATTGTGATGTCTGTATGTTTTATGCTTATAGTGATGTCTCTGGGACTTTGTCTCACAGGGTCCCCCTTAGGATCTCTTGTAGGGCTGGTTTAGTGGTGACAAATTCCTTCAGTTTTTGTTTGGGAAGACCTTTATCTCTCCTTCTATTCTAAATGACAGACTTGCTGGATAAAGGATTCTTGGCTGCATATTTTTTCTGTCTAGCACCCTGAAAATCTCGTGCCAATTCTTTCTGGCCTGCCAAGTTTCAAAAGAGAGATCAGTCACGAGTCTTATAGGTCTCCCTTTATATGTGAGGGCACGTTTGCTCCTTGCTGCTTTCAGAATTTTCTCTTTATCCTTGTATTTTGCCAGTTTCACTATGATATGTCGTGCAGAAGATCGATTCAAGTTACGTCTGAAGGGAGTTCTCTGTGCCTCTTGGATTTCAATGCCTTTTTCCTTCCCCAGTTCAGGGAAGTTCTCAGCTATGATTTCTTCAAGTACCCCTTCAGCACCTTTCCCTCTCTCTTCCTCCTCTGGGATACCAATTATGCGTATATTATTTCTTTTTAGTGTATCACTTGATTCTCTAATTTTCCCCTCATACTCCTGGATTTTTTTATCTCTCTTTTTCTCAGCTTCCTCTTTTTCCATAACTTTATCTTCTAGTTCACCTATTCTCTCCTCTGCCTCTTCAAGCCGAGCTGTGGTGGTTTCCATTTTGTTATGCATTTCGTTTAAAGCGTTTTTCAGCTCCTTGTGACTGTTCCTTAGTCCCTTGATCTCTGTAGCAAGAGATTCTCTGCTGTCCTGTATACTGTTTTCAAGCCCAGTGATTAATTTTATGACTATTATTCTAAATTCACTTTCTGTTATATTATTTAAATCCTTTTTGATCAGCTCATTAGCTGTTGTTATTTCCTGGAGATTCTTCTGAGGGGAGTTCTTCCGCTTGGTCATTTTGGATAGTCCCTGGGGTGGTGAGGACCTGCAGGGCACTTCCCCTGTGCTGTGGTGTATAACTGGAGTTGGTGGGCGGGGCCGCAGTCAGACCTGATGTCTGCCCCCAGCCCACCGCTGGGGCCACAGTCAGACTGGTGTGTGCCTTCTCTTCCCCTCTCCTAGGGGTGGGATTCACTGTGGGGTGGTGTGGCTCGTCTGGGCTACTTGCACCCTGCCAGGCTTGTGATGCTGGGGATCTGGCGTATTAGCTGGGGTGGGTAGGCAAGGTGCTCGGGGGCAGGAGGGGCAGGCTTAGATCGCTTCTCCTTAGGTGATCCACTTCAGGAGGGGCCCTGTGGCAGCGGGAGGGAGTCAGATCCGCTGCCTGAGGTTTGGCTCCGCCGAAGCTCAGAGTTGGGTGTTTGCGGGGAGCGAGCAAGTTCCCTGGCAGGAACCGGTTCCCTTTGGGATTTCGGCTGGGGGATGGGTGGGGGAAATGGCGCTGGCGAGCGCCTTTGTTCCCCACCAAACTGAGCTCTGTTGTCAGGGGGCTCAGCAGCTCTCCCTCCCTTTGTCCTCCAGCCTTCCCGCTTTCCGAGCAGAGCTGTTAATTTATGACCTCCCAGACGCTAAGTCGCGCTGCTGTCGGAACACAGTCCGCCCGGCCCCTCCGCTTTTGCAAGCCAGACTCGGGGGCTCTGCTTGGCCGGCGAGCCGCCCCTCCACCCCGGCTCCCTCCTGCCAGTCCGTGGAGCGCGCACCACCTCGCCGCCCTTCCTACCCTCTTCCGTGGGCCTCTCGTCTGCGTTTGGCTCCGGCAACTCTGTTCTGCTAATCCTCTGGCGGTTTTCTGGGTTATTTAGGCAGGTGTAGATGGAATCTAAGTGATCAGCAGGACGTGCGGTGAGCCCAGCGTCCTCCTAAGCTGCCATCTTGCCGCCCATGTAGTTCCTTCTTAATTCACCTCACTAGTCCATGGTCTCGTGGCTTGCTTCGATAATTCCTTCTGTCAAGTTTACCCCTTCCAATTCCTTTCCTCTGAGCCTTTGAGTGTCAGGTTAGGCATCAGTACCTCCAGAAAGGCTTTCCTGACCATTAACTGTACTAACTCTTCTTTGCCCTCTGCCTTCCTCGCCCCATGTCTGACCACTTACTGCAATATATTGAAATCATTCATGTGGCTATGCCTTGTTCACCTTTATGCCCCTGAAACCTAGTTAGTCCCTGTTCCATAATTAGGCTTTCATATATGTTTTTGAACTGTTGCAAACACTTGAGTTCTGTATTGAAGTAATGCTTGAAGTATAGTAACCAAAGAGACCTACCAGAGATAACTACCATTTATGAAGCATCTATTGCATGGTGATCTCTAACTCTGGTACTCACTAGTCCCCATCCTGTCTCATTTTTCTCCATAGCTCTCATCACTGTCTGTCACATTATATATTTTACTTACTTTGTTGTGTGTAAAACTTCCCCCACTATAGTATCAACTCCATACAGGTAGTAATATTTGTCTTTGTTCATTGTTGTATCCTCAATGCATATGCTAGTGCCTGGCACAAAATAGGTTCTCAGTAAATATTTTTGGAATGAATGTGGAGGGTAAGCACTTTCAGTGTATAATCTAATTTAGTCCTCACAACAACCCTGCAAGTTAAGTACTAATGTTTCTATTTTACTCTTGAGGAAATTGAAATTCATCATCACCTGCATAGAGAATGGCAGAGATTTTGAGAAAATCATATATTTGTTGAGCCCATAGATTAAAAGATGACCGATTCAGAGATCAGGGTTACAAAGTCTGGTGATGCAAGAAAAATATGAGCCCAATAAAACACCAGTTAATAAGTGAATCTCTGACAAACTGAGCTAAATAGAAAGACTATACTTTCTTTCCAGGGAGAGACTGTATACTGCCACATTCTACAAAATAAAGTCAGTTTTGCAACCTGAATAGATAATTCTATATGTACTATTCTAAAAGAATCTGGGGGCTTGTGAGGACTTCCATAGGAAAATTATGAGACAAGGCCATTGGAGCAAGGAAACGATTTTCGCAGACAAGCCCCTAAGGATTTGCAGAGAAAAGTTTCTTTGTGATACAGAGAATTAGGGTGCCTGCTATATGGCTTCTGTAGTTACAAACCACACCTACCTCCCTAAGGTGAGATGAAAACCAATCACTTTGCAAAAGGCCTTGCAAGTCTGCCTCTAGTCTGGGTATGGAATTTATTGTGTCTATAAATTGGCATCTCTATTCAGATGATATACCTCCAGAAATTTAAATTCTACCTCAAGTTTTGGCCCCTGTAGTCAAAGCTTAAATTTTGGCTCCTTCCAGCCCATTGAAAATTTACTTTCAAGTTTCTGACCTATTTTCAGTTTAGATAAACTAGGAAGGAATAAAAACACAGGTTTAGGACAGGCAGAGCTGTTCTTATGTATTCTTGAAACTCTTTTTATTGCCTCAGAGGGAAAGAGTTTCCTGAAGTTTCCTAAAAGATGCTTTAAAAGTAAAATTTTTTTGTGTGTCAGCCCTCCCCAAAAGAAAAATACCTGGCATTTTGTATCATACTTTATATTTTATTGAGCATTTTTCACTTATTACTAGGACACTTTAAAAAATGCTTTTAATGTTTATTTTTGAAAGAGAGAGACAGAGCATGAGCAGGGAAGGGACAGAGAGAAAGGGAGACACAGAATCTGAATCAGGCTTCAGGCTCTGAGCTGTCAGCACAGAGCCTGCCATGGGGCTCGAACCCACCAAACACAAGATCATGACCTGAGCCGAAGTCGGACGCTTAACTGACTGAGCCAACCAGGAGCTCCTACACTAGGGCATTCTAATTATTATAATCACTTTATAGTGGAGGAAATGGTGGCTCAGCAAAGGCATATAGCTAGTTGAAGGCCACACAGGTAGAAAATGGTAGAATTTGTTTTGTGAGTCTTCAGTGATAGCAAATCCCAGCCTTGTACATCTTACCTTTTATTAGATGTTTCCACTTGGATGTCCCACAGGCTCTTCAAGCTCACCATGGTGAAAACTCAACTTATCATCTCTATCCCCCACCACAAAAACTTTGCTCTTTCTCTCTTCCTTATCTCAGAATATGGAGCCTTTATCTATTCTGGTGTTCAAGTCACATGTCTGGGAGTTAACCTTGACTTCTACTCTCATGATGACTCTTGAATGTGTTCCCTCCTCAATAGCACTCTGCCTTACTACCCTATCCCAGATTCTGCTCTTCTCTCATCTGAACTGATGTGATGAATTCTTCATTGGTGTTCTTGCCTCTGTTCTTACCCTGCTTCGTTCTCCAAGCCAGAAGGACCTTTCTAAAGGACCAACTAGATCAAGTCATTAACATTTTCCAATAACTCTTTTTGCCTTTAGGCTAAAGCATGAATTCCTTAGTTTGGCATCACATCTTCCCTCCTTTCTCCTTACATTCCCTGACATGAACCCTAAATTCTATTGACTGAAACTTTTAGTTTCCTGAAAGGGACATAAACTGAGCTCATATTTATTGGCTACCTATTATGTGTCAGATCGTGGCTAGCCTAAACGTATCATCTCTTACAAGTTAATCATCAGCAAGTAACATATGTGGTAGATAACGTCATCATTCCCATGTGACAGATGAGGAAACTGAGACAGGGAGAGGCTAATTAACTTACCCAAGATCATGCAGTTAATAAATAGCAGATTTGAGATTTGAGTCCATGCATTCTGGTTCCAGAGTCTGTGTTCTTAACTCCTACCCTATCTGTTTCATTTCTTTCTATCTGCCAAGAATGTCCTTCCCCACTTCTTGTTGTCCATCAGGCTAATCCCTTTAAGATTTAAGTCAAGAATCTTCCATGGGAAATGTTCCCTGACCTCTCCGCATTCCTTTTGCTACCTATGATCCCCACCTCTGGCTGAATAAGATACATCTCTTCTGACTTCTCCTAGAACTTGCGCATTTCTCTATAGCACTTGACACACAGTTTACATGTCTATTAATGAACTTATTGAGGGTGAGAAGTTTGCTTTAGTCACTTTTTAGCCCAGCATGTATGTAACATAATGTTTGGCCCATAGTAAATATTTGTTGAGTAATTATTCTTCTCTTGGAAGATCTCCCACAAATAATTGGGATGAGTTCACATTTGCCAAAACATGCAAATCCACAGGTGATATCCTTCACTATTCTGCAGCCCTGAGAACCTCCATGAAACTAAGCAGGGAAGGTTTTTAAGGATGAGATGGAACATGAAATATAGTTTAAAAAAATTTTTATTTGAATATATTTTCAAGATTATAGAAAAGTTGTAAGAATAAGAACTATACAAAGAATACTCTTATATTTACCTTTACTCAGATTCACCTATTGCTGTTTTCACCATTTGCTGTATCATTTGCTTACTTACTCATTCTATCTATATGCATGCCTGTATTTATCTGTCTATCTATCATCTATCTATCTATCTATCTATACAGTTGATCCTTAAACAATCTGGGTTTGAACTTTGTGGGTCCAGTGGCATGTGGATTTTTTTTTATAAAAACAACATAGTACTGTAAATGCTGTAAATTTTTTTTCTATTCTTTATGATTCTCTTAATAGCATTTCTTTTCACTAGCTTACCTTATTGTAATAATACAGTATGTAATGCATATAGCATATAAAATCAGGGTTAATCGACTATGTTATCAGTAAGGCTTCCAGTCAACAGTAGGCTATTAATAGTTAAGTTTTTGGGGAGTCAAAAGTTATACTCATATTTTGGACTGTGCAGATGGTGGGAGTTGGTGCTTCTAGCCCTATACTATTCAAGTGTCAACTGTACATATATCATAACTGATTTTTCCTGAACCATTTGAGAATATGCATATATCATGGCCCCTTTCCTCATAAATGCTTCAGTATTCTCTTACATAACTACAGTGCAGTTATCAACATCATTAAATTTAACATCAGTATAATACTTTAACATCATCTACTTTCCATTTTTTATATGTGGAATATTCCATATTTCAACTGTGGCAATTGTCTGTCCTTTTTATCATTTTTGTTTGTTTCTGCTAGTACAGAATCCAATCTAGCTAGGATCAGATATTGAATTTAGTTGTCATGTATTTTTATTCTCTTTTGATCCAGAACATTTCCACAGCATTTTTTTTTGTATTTTATGACATTGGCCTTTTTGAAGAATACAGTCATCTTCATTTCATACTTTTTAAAGAATATAATGTCTCTCACTGTATTTGCCTGATTTTCCTTCATGGTTAGGTTCAGCATATATATTCCAGGCTGGAATACCACATAGATGATACTATGTCCTTCTTAAGGAATCATATAGGAAAGCAGATAATATCCATCTGCTGCTTCATTGGTCATATTAATTTTGATCACCCAGTCAAGATGTTGCCCAATACTTTCACTGTATAGTTACTACTTATCTCTTGAAATATGTGGGAAGACACACTAAGAGCATGTAAATAACTTGATTCTCATTAAAATTTCCTTAGATTTAGTATCCATTTATCCTTGCCTGAACCAGTCTTTACCATGATAATTGAAAAATGATGATTTTTCCAACTCTAGAACTTTCTCCACATTTACCAGTCAGTCCTCAGTGTTTAACTATAAGCATAAGTTCTCCCTTCCCCCCTTTTTTTATCTATTTGTTATAACTATGAGCTTAAGAATTCATATTTTCCATCAGTGGTTTATAATTTATTACTCTTCTTAATTATTTTGATGCTCAAATAATTCTATATTCTATATTTTCCCCCTCAATTTGGTTTCTGTGTTCTTGTGATATGTTCTATCATTTTCTTGAACATTTCCTTACTTTCTGGAATAATAAGATGTTCCAGATTCATCTTGTACCTACACTGCTCCAACTGTAGAATCATCCATTTCCCCAAAGAGCTCTGACTCATTTTAGCAAGTAATGATATTAGAGATGAAGATCTGGGCACTACGTATGTTGAGTTGAATAACATAAAGCATTATGGAAGATGGCCAGATGGACAACAGTTGTCCTGGCTATGAGGAAAAGAGAGGAGAACAAGGGTTAGAAGATATTCTTAAGGGGATGTTCAGTTACCATGGCCAACATTGTAGGTCGCTCACATGATAGCTCCACATGCTCACCCCTTATGCTAAAGAGAGAACTCAGAGTTGCTCTTTGCTCAGCCCTGAGAGATGAATCATTATTGGTTTAAGCCAATCATGGCAGTACCATTTCCATTTGTCTAGTGAGGAAAATCTGTTGAGATCTTTCTGAAAAATATTGAACTTTCTGATAAAAGCTGCAGGCCTTGGAAGAAAATGGCCTCTTTGTCCCATACCTCTTTTTTGCTGCCAAGAATGTCATTGAGGATGTGATATTTAGTGCTGTAGCAGTCATCTTGTGGCCATTCATTAATTCAATAAATATTTATTGAGTGCATTCTATGTGCCATGTAATGTTCTAGGTACTGGGAATACAAGAGTAAACAAAAAGATTAAAGTCCCTGCCTTCATGGAGTTTACATTCTAATGTGGTGGACAAGAAACAAATAAATAAAATATATGGTATGTATGACTATGATAAGTGATAAGGAGAAAAATGAAGCAGGGCATGAAGAGAGGGAATACCAGAGTTGAGGTTGTAAATTTTAATAGGGTTATCAGGGACAGCCCAATTAGAAAGGAGTTGAGAAAAAAAGTCATGCTTCATGAATTTAGTTACTTTTATACAGGAGCCATGGTAATCTTTTCTATTTTGTTTCATTTTTAGGGGATATGTGCTTTTGAAGAAAAGGGAGATATTGCTAGATGACTATGATGGTAGAGCACAAAGATGGAGAGAGCTTGGGTCTTTAATGACATCATTGAACTGCTGAATTAAGCAACTTTGGAATTGACTTGTTTCCATACTTCTTATTATGTGAGATAATGAAATCTCTTTATTGTCTAAGTGATGATTAGTCAGATATCTGTAGTCACAGCCCAGAGCACTGTAACTGATGCAGGGGTCATTAAGAAAGCTTGCTTGGCTGGCTCAGAAAGCAGATAAAGGGACAGCTTTGTGATTTCAGCTATGCAAAATTTGAAAGATGGGAGTGCTAGAGTTAGACAAAATCATCATTTTGCAACCATCATGGATAATATTGTGCAGGCAAAGGTCAATGGACACAAATCTGGGGGACATTTTAATGAAGAGAAGGTTATAGACTGGTTAGAGGGTCAATGTTAAAGGCTGAATGTTACCAGGGGTCCCAGGATGGGAATTATCAATATGGAAAGTTGAAGATGACAATGAGAACATAAATTGGGAAGAATTAAGGTACTAAAAGAAAGAAAATTATTTGGGAGATGTGAAAGCACACGAGGCAAGAAAGGACAGCCTTTGGCATAAGAGTCTTGGGTTGCAGGTCCAGTTCTGGTAGTTGTTGACTGGGTGCACTTGGGTGAGTGACTTCATCTTTGAGCTTCATTTCCTTTGTCTATAAAATGAGGGTGATGATGTCTGCTTTGAGGTAAATGTTGGAGGATTAAATGAGGTAATTCATATTAAAGTATACTAGCTTATAGCAGGATAATAAGTATTAGGGCTTGATCAACCATATCAGCATAGGACAATGTGTAGACATATGGGCTCTGAGGTCAGTCTATCTCAGTTAAAAACTGTGCTCAGTCACTTACCAGACAAGTGGCTTGGGCAAGTTAAATAATCGCTGGGTTTCAGTTTCTTCAATATCAAATAGTGATGATAGTGATGTCTACTTGAGCTAGTTTATATCAAATTAGATTCTAGACCTAAATGTGAGACCTAAAACTCCTAGAAGAAAACATAGACAGTAATTTCTCTGATATTACCTATAGAAACATTTTTCTAGATATGTCCCCTGAAGCAAGGGAAACTAAACCAAATTAAACTGTTGGGACTACACCAAAATAAAAAGCTTTTGCCCACCAAAGGAAACATTCAACAAAACAAAAAGGTAACCTGTCTGGAAGAAAATATTTATAAATGATAGATCTGATAAGGGGTTAATACCCAAAATATAAAAAGAATTTATGTAACTCAACACCAAACAACAGCAACAACAAACAAAAAAAACAAAAAGTGTGGGGGGGGAAGACAAACAAAAAACCAGACTCTTAAATACAGAGAACAAATAGGTGGTTGCTAGAGGGTAGGTGAGTGGGTCATCTTGATAAGCACTGAGAAGTATATAGAATTGTTGAATATTCTGTATGTATTGTGTATCTGAAACTAATATAACACTGTATTACAATTATACTTGAATAAAAAATAACAAAAATTTAAAATGAATAAATAAATACTTCCACTACTATGTTGAATAAAAGTGGTGAGACTGGACACCCTTGTCTTGTTCCTGACCTTAGGGGAAAAGCTCTCAGTTTGCAAAACATAACCAATAAAGGGCTAGTTTCCAAAATATACAAAGAACTTATAAAACTCAATACCCCCAACAATAAATAATCCAATTAAAAATGGGCAGAAGACATGAACAGACATTTCTCCAAAGATGATATCTAAATGGATAACAGACACATGAAAATATGCTCAACATCACTCATCATCAGGAAAATGCAAATGCAAACTATGATAAAATATCACCTCACACCTGCCAGAATGGCTAAAATCAACACAAGAAACAACAGGTGTTGGTGAGGATGTGGAGAAAAAGGAACCCTCTTACACTGTGGGTGGGAATGCAAACTGGTGCAGCCACTCTGGAAAACAGTATGGAGTTTCCCCAAAAAGTTAAAAATGGAATTACCTTAGGATCCAGCAATTGCGCTGCTGGGTATTTATCCAAAGAATACAAAAACATTAATTCAAAGGGATATATGCACCCCTATGTTTATAGCAGCATTATTTACAATAGCCAAAATATGGAAGGAAGCACCTAAGCATCTACTAATTGAAGAATGGATATAGACATATATATGTGTGTATATATATATGAATATTACATACACACACACACACATATATATATATGAATATTATTCAGCCATAAGAAAGAATGAGATAGTGCCATTTGCGTGGACATGGATGGAGCTAGAGGGTATAGTGCTAAGCAAGAAGTAAGAGGAAGAGAAATATCATATAATTTCACTCATATGTGGAATTTAAGGGGAAAAAAAGCAAATGAGCAAAAGAAGAAGAGAGAGAAAGAGAGTGAGAGGAACCAAGAAACAGACTCTTCACTATAGAGAACAAAGTGATGGTTACCAGAGGGGAGGTGGTTGGGAGAATGGGTTAAATAGGTGATGAGGACTAAGGAGTGTGCTTGTGATGAGCACTGGGTGATGTATGGAAGTGTTAAATCACTATATTGTACATCTAAAACTAATATAACACTGTATGTTAACTAATTGGAATTAAAATAAAAACTTAAAAATAAAGAAATTAAAACAAATCAATAAATAAGAGCACATGTAAAGTGCTTAGAATAGTGTCAGGTTAAGTGCTCAGGAAATGTTTGCTGATATTATTAAATGTGACAGACATTTCAAGGAGGATCACTGCATTATGGAAAAAAAAACTGGTGTAATCTGTACTAAGAACTGCCAGAGGAACAATAATAGTCATTAACAAATCCCAACTTATATATTTAAAGAAAATCTTTCCTGTCCTTTATCAGGAGCTCTTGGAATATATTATTAATCTTTTTAACACTAAATCTACTCTGTCACAAAAACTTAATTGTCTACCTCAGGTTATGATGTTAAGAATTAGAACTTAGCCCTTCATCAACTCCTCTTCCTGACCTAAATTGCCCTGTATTTCTTCTTTACATATAGTACACTAAAATTCTTCCAAATTTGGGGGTGCCTGGGTGGCTCAGTCGGTTAAGTGTCCAACTTCAGTTCAGGTCATGATCTTACTGTTTGTAGGTTCAAGCCCTGCATCCGGCTCTGTGCTGACAGCTCAGAGCCTGGAGCCTGCCTCAGATTCTGTGTCTCCCCTGCCCCTCTCTGCCCCTCTCCTGTTTTCACTCTGTTTGTCTCTCAAAAATATATATGACATTAAAAAAAATTTAGGGGCACATGGGTGGTTCAGTCGGTTACACGTTGGACTTCAGTTCAGGTCATGATCTCACAGTTCATGAGTTCAAGCCCCACATGGGGCTCAATGTTGAAGGTTCAGAGACTGGAGCCTGCTTCGGATTCTGTGACTCCCTCTCTCTGCCCCTTCCCCACTCACCTCTCTCTCTCTCTTTCAAAAATAAATAAACATTAAAAAAATTAATTCTTCCAAATTTGGCTTCTCACCATTGAGGTGCTTGACCGCAAGTCTCATTTCCCCTCTCTCTCTCTCAAAGAAAAAACAAAACACACACACCTTGAATACACACACACACACACACAGAGAGAGAGAGAGAGAGAGAGAGAGAGAGAGAGATGGGGGCAGAGAGAGAGGAAGAGAGAGAGAATCTCAAGCAGGCTCCATGTTCAGCACGGAGCCTGATGCAGGGCTCAATCCCATGACCCTGGGATCATGACCTGAGCCAAAATCAAGAGTCAGACACTCAACTTACTGAGCCACCCAGGTGGCCCTAATTAGGAGTAATATTAAAAAATATTTATCCACCTTTTGTCTCAGCAGGATTTGGTCTAGAATACTTCCTGCATGTCAGTCATTTCCCCATAGTAGCTGGATGATAAGTAGGTGTGGCAGGAGCCTTGGGGAGGCAGAGGCTGGAATGGCCAGGGCCAAAGCTATACTTGAGAGGCTTGGGGAAGTGGCTATTTACGAACCAGTACAGAAGTATGTTAATATTTTCACTGTGGAATTTTAATCAGTGCATACCAGCAGTATATCAGTCCTGAGTTTAGGAGAGCACTCTTAGCCATATATTTGGTGTTTACCCCTAACACTGACATAGAGAACTCTTAAATTTCTTGAGATTCTCCTGCCAGCTATAATTAGGCCTACAGCCAATACTATAGCATTGCAAAGAGATGATTTAAATCTCTAAAATCTTCTGCCATCAACCTTGGAGATGTGTGCTCATGACACTGGCAATACTGAAGTCTTGACCAAATTGCAGACCAGGTGATACCCGTCTTCTTGGCCTTTTCCTGAGTCACGCTGTTTTTTTTTTTTTAATTTTTTAACGTTTATTTATTTTTGAGACAGAGAAAGAGCATGAACGGGGGAGGGTCAGAGAGAAAGGGAGACACAGAATCTGAAACAGGCTCCAGGCTCTGAGCTGTCAGCACAGAGACCAACACGGGGCTCGGACTCACGGACCTTGAGATCATGACCTGAGCTGAAGTCAGACGCCTAACCGACTGAGCCACCCAGGCGCCCCCTGAATCATGCTGTTCTGTTGCTGCTGCATTTATACTTAAAACTAAGATGGGGTTTATTAGATGAGGGAATTACAGCTTGCTAGTGTGGTGGAGTTAAACTAGAGGGTCTTCAACTATATTTTTCAGCTGGAAGGTGTCCTGTAGTTTGAGAATGGTCAGAGCTGTTCACATTTCTCCAGTGTGGCTGCCAAGTGCAGATAGTGCAAAGTCGCTCCTGTTCTGTTTCAAGATTAAATATTAGATTCAGAGAGCAGGGAAGGAGAAGGGACCCCAGTGTGAACGTGGGACCTTGACCTGCAGGAGAAACAGCCCCCATGTCTTTGGGAAGCAGAGGTTTCAGCCTCCCATCCTGAACTTCACAGGTTCCCTTTGGCCACCCAGAAAACATGTGGGGCTAAAGTTGAGCAGCCAAGAGACAGAGCCAACCCAAGGCACCACAATGTCAGGTGCAGACAGACCTATAGTCCATCTGTCCCACTTCATCAGCCTTTCTCCATCCAGGCACTCACCAGACTTAGGCTAGAAAAGCTTTCAGATCACCTGCTCCCAACTTCTCTACCTGGTGCAAGACTCCCCTCCTCAGCCTTCCTACCAAGTGCTCCCCACCCAACTTCCTAGTGAACTGGGACAGACCTGGAAGCTCCCTGCCTCAGCAGGCACAGGATTCCACTTGACAACATGTTCTTCCTGCTGGAGAGCCAAACCTGCTCCCCTGTAACTTCCTCCTGCACACCCACGTTCTGCCCTCAGAACAACCAACCAGACAAAACTGCTCTTCTCAGGAATGTCCTTCACATATTGAACACAGCTATCTCTGCAATTCTTGCTCCCTAACCAGGCTTCTCTTTCTCAAGCTAAATACCCTCATTTCTTTCAGTCACTCTTCATCAATGCCAAAGGAGGTGATGCTTATCTTGATGCCTGAGTGAGGCAGCTAATTGCTCAACTTGGGCAACTTGCGTGTGATTCACAATTGTGAAACTTTGGGTAAGTCCCTTTGCCTCTGTAAGACTCAGTTTCCCCGTGTGTATAATGGAATGCATTTACATTCTATTCCAGGGCTTGGAGAACATAATGGCAGAGGCACACCTGACTATAATGACTTTTTTCTAGAAATCTCAATGTGATGTCAATAGCTAAGGCTATGCATATACTACAAGGAATGCAATAATTGGCTCATCTTGGCTAACATTTATCTAACAAGATGTTGTTTGTGTCATGTCATCTGTTATTGTCATTATTTGTATTCTTAATTGATGAATTGATGAAAAATAATAGGAACTCAAGGTAACATTAAAAACAGTGACTTTAACTTTGGAATAAATATAGAATGTGAAGATATATGCATTAGAACAAATAAATCTGAAAATATGATGATTTAATGTAGCAGATAAAAAAGCTTTTAATTTACAATACTACTTTTACATGATTAATAGGATTAGTATGTGCTTTTCTATGACCAAAAAAATAAAAACCCTTTCTGCTAATGTAGCAGCATAAATTAGTAAATAGTAATTAAAACAATGAATATCTGAACACTGACATTTATTATGTGGAGATCATAGTCTGTTATGAAACTTTATCAAATGATGCCATAGGTCTCAAGTCATTTTAATAGAAAGCACAGGGACCCCTCTGGAAATTGTCTGCCAGTCAAATGTCTCCAGAAAAAAGCAGAAAATAATGCTTTCCAACACTAAATTGATGAATATTATTGCTAATAAGAGATAAGAAACACAAATTACAATAACATTAACAAAATTGTACTGCTTAGAATATATGCACTATCTCTGAGACATTTATAATGATAAAGACAAAGTTTGTGGCAACTATCATATTCATAAAAAAATTTAGAATGAATGTTTTGTACTATTATTTTATTATATTTCATAATATCATTGTATCACACAAAGAACTATTTCTGATATGTGAACATGCTCTGGGATATTTTCAGTTGGCATATTGATAAATATATTCAAGAAAACTACTATGAACTTTTGTTCCATTTATTACTGAAAATCCAGCCTTCAAGAGATGGTAATATTCATTTACTTAAAGACCCCTTGCTGTGTGTGGTAAAGACTGAAAAATAATCAGGCTAAAATCAGTATTGACAAAGCAGCAGCTATGCATGCAACATGGAAAGATGCTGCAGCCACATGAATAAAAGAAGTTGTACCTGAATGTCAATTCATATATAGATGTATTAAAAGAAACATTAATGGTCAAAACTATGCTTCTTGATTTTGATTCATTGTTGAAGAGTCAAGATTGAAAGTATGGTAACATATCTCCCATTGAGTGTCAATCTTTTCATGATGTTAAATGAAGAAATGGGGAGTCAGTACAAGTCTATTTTTCCATACTGGTTTATGAGACCTATCAACAGGAAATATATTTTCCCAAGTTTTTTGAGGGATGAAACATAAAGCATTTCTTCTTGACTGCAATAACACCAAAGACCATTTGTATTATTTCAATTGAATTGTTCAAATGGTATCTCTCAGCAATATATTTCATATTTTGAATAGCCTGAATGTATCACTTCAGGGCTTAAAGACTACCATTTTATGGGGATTGGTGAGGGCACGCGTTGAGCTGAGCACTGGGTGTTGTATGGAAACCAATTTGACAATAAATTTCATATTTAAAAAAGACAAAAAAAAGACTACCATTTTATGGTATCAGGATTTCTTTCTATGACTTAAATGTATTACAAATGGTTCAATCACCAAGAGTTTGACATAGTGATTTTCTTTGCTCATTAGAGACAAACATTTGGCATATCTTAAAACCACATCCACATGCTATAATGAAACGTGAAAAAGTATCTTTCAGAACTAAATACAACCAAAGAACGATTAGATCCATTTGCTATTATCTTCCAAGGTGAAATATTCACACTTTCAGCTTGTAAGTATGAATACTTATCATCTTCGTGTCTGGTGGAGTGTTTAATGTAGTCTTTAGTGAGAAATAATTCCATAATTTCTAGGTTAATGTTGTATCCAATATGAATACCCAAAACGATCTGCCAGAGCCACCAAATACTTGCTGTCATTCCCAACAAATTTAATTTGTGAATTAGATATTTTCTTTTAGTAAAACTAGAGGCATGAAAAGAAACCAAAGGGATATCAAACATGACCTATAACTACAGATTTATGTGTCTTGGTTAAATACTGAAATAAATTATTGTTATTCTCACTATAATAAAATGATTGCTATCATTGATTTTTGAAATTCAGTTTCATTGTGTTAATTAAAGTTTGTAATGGATATTTGTGGTGTGTGTGTGTGTGTGTGTATCAAAAATATGGAAAACACTAACCTATATAAATTGGAGGCTGGGAAAATGTTCCAACCCAAACATCTCTCCCATGCCTGAATTTCTATCACCGGAGTGTTTTTTTCTTTTTTTCATAATCAAAATATAAAATCCCACTGATGGCTAGCACATTAAGCTTCTATCAGTTATTAGTGCCTTATTGCAGATTAATTTATTAGATCAATTGATAGATGAGAACAAATTTTGACAGATAAAAAGGCAGGGAGGGAAGACAGACCCCCAAGAATAGAATTAGAACCATCATCTGGGAAGCTGTGAAAAAATACTCATGCCTAAACGCCACTCTAGACAATTGATTGGAAAAAAAAAAAAAAACACTTCCCACATGATTTCATTCTTCAGTCAGGATTGAGAACCACAGCCAATTATGTTTAATTGGTGGTTTTGGGGGAGGGAGCAGATCCTGGGCTCCTGATAGGACCCTGAAGGGGAAGGACACTGGTCAGCAGACAAGGGCAGGGGCAGTACTGGAAAAAGATGATTCTAATAAAAGGGAAGATAGCAAGTGCCCTGTGATAAAACTAGTTTAATTATCTGTTCAAATTTTATTAAAAATAGTCTAGTTAAGATGAGACACATCTAGTCTCTTTCCATTTTCTGGAGCACTTTGTAAGGCATGCCCATTGTTGAGGGGTTTCTAGGGGGACTAAGAAATTTAGCAGTAGCCTCAGAAATGTATGTAAGCAACTCTGCTTGAGGTACTCTTGTGGAAGGTGCAATGTAGAGTTAACCCTAACAAGGAAGAAGAGGAAAATTACATACAAGAAAAAAACTGCTCAGGCAAAATAGCTATAAAGCTATATGACTGGGGTAAGCCTAGTAAGAGGGGCATTTGATCTTGCTCAAGGAAAAGAAGAAAAAACTGTTAGGGAACAGAGATCATCACTAGTCTTTCTTTCTCCTTCCCCCTTGCCTCCATTTAAGATGTTCTTTCATACAAATTTTAGGATTATTTGTTCCAGCTCTGTGGAGAATGCTGGTGTTATTTTGATAGGGATTGCATTGAATATGTAGATTGCTTTAGGTAGTATCAACATCTTTTTTATATATGAAATTTATTGTCAAATTGGTTTCCATACAACACCCAGTGCTCACCCAAAAGATGCCCTCTTCAATGCCCATCACCTACCCTCCCCTCCCTCCCACCCCCCATCAACCCTCAGTTTGTTCTCAGTTTTTAAGAGTCTCTTATGCTTTGGCTCTCTTCCCACTCTAACCTCTTTTTTTTTCCTTCCCCTCCCCCATGGGTTTCTGTTAAGTTTCTCAGGATCCTCATAAGAGTGAAAACATAAGGTATCTTTCTCTGTATGGCTTATTTCACTTAGCATCACACTCTCCAGTTCCATCCACGTTGCTACAAAGGGCCATATTTCATTCTTTCTCATTGTCACGTAGTACTCCATTATGTATATAAACCACAATTTCTTTATCCATTCATCAGTTGATGGACATTTTAACAATATTTGTTCTTCCTATCCAGGAGCATGGAATATTTTTCTATTTATTTGTGTGTCTTCTTCAATTTCTTTCATAAGCTTCCTGTAGTTTTCAGTGTATAGATTTTTCACCTCTTTGGTTAGATTTATTCCTAGGTATTTTATGGTTTTTGGTGCAACTGTAAATGGGATTGATTCCTTGATTTCCCTTTCTGTAGCTTCATTGTTGGTGTATAGGAATGCAACCAGTTTCTGTGCATTGATTTTATATCCTGAAACTTTGCTGAATTCATGAATCAGTTCTAGCAGTTTTTTGGTGGAATCTTTTGGGTTTTCCATATAGAGTATCATGTCATCTGCGAAGAGTGAAAGTTTGACCTCCTCCTGGCTGACTTGGATGCCTTTTATTTCTTTGTGTTGTTGGATTGCAGAGGCTAAGTCTTCCAATACTATGTTGAATAACAGTGGTGAGAGTGGATATCCCTGTCTTGTTCCTGAACGTAGGGGGAAAGCTCTCAGTTTTTCCCCATTGAAGATGATATTAGCATTGGGTCATTCATATATGGCTTTTATGATCTCGAGGTATGATCTTTATATCCCTACTTTCTTGAGTGTTTTTATCAAGAAAGGATGCTGTATTTTGTCAAATGCTTTCTCTGCATCTGTTGAGAGGATCATGTGGTTCTTGTCCTTTATTTTGTTGATGTAATGGATCACATTAATTGTTTTGCGGATATCGAACCAGCCCTGCATCCCAAATATAAATCCTGCTTGGTCGTGATGAATAATTTTTTTAATGTATTGTTGGCTCCAGTTGGCTAATATCAAACTCAACACCCAAAAAACAAATAATCCAGTGAAGAAATAGACAAAGACATGAATAGACACTTCTCCAAAGAAGACATCCAGATGGCCAACTGACATGAAAAAATGCTCAACATAACTCATCATCAGGGAAATACAAATCACAACCACAATGAGATACCACCTTACACCTGTCAGAATGGCTAACATTAACAACTCAGGAAACAACAGATGTTGGTGAGGATGCGGAGAAAGAAGATCTCTTGCATTGTTGATGGGAATGCAAGCTGGTGCAGCCACTCTGGGAAACGGTATGGAGGTTCCTCAAAAAACTAAAAATAGAACTACCCTATGACCCAGCAATTGCATTACTAGGTATTTATCCAAGGTATACAGGTGTGCTGTTTCTAAGAGACACATGCACCCCAATGTTTATAGCAGCACTATCAACAATAGCCAAAGTATGGAAAAAGCCCAAATGTCCATTGATGGATGAATGGATAAAGAAGATGTGAGATACACACACACACACACACACACACACACACACATACATACAACGGAGTATTACTTGGCAATCAAAAAGAATGAAATCTTGCCATTTGCAACTACGTGGATGGAACTGAAGGGTATTATGCTAAGTGAAATTAGTCAGAGAAAGACAAATGTCCTATGACTTCACTCATATGAGGACTTTAAGAGACAAAACAGATGAACATAAGGGAAGGGAAACAAAAATAATATAAAAACAGGGAGGGGGACAAAACAGAAGAGACTTATAAATATGGAGAACAAACAGAGGGTTACTGGAAGGGGTGTGGGACGGGGGATGGGCTAAATGGGAAAGGGGAACTAAGGAGTCTACTCCTGAAATCATTGTTGTACTATATGCTAACTAATTTGGATGTAAATTTAAAAAAATAAAATTAATTAAAAAATAAATTTAAAAAAGATGTTATTTCAGGCTGAGAGAGCGATAAATAATATAGGAATACAAGTTGATCTGATAACTGAGATGAAGGTTGAAAAGATTTTTATGTTGAATAATAGGTATAGGCTAAATTGCCAGGAAATGCTTTCCCTTACAAAGTATCACATGGAAAAGGAATTAAGAACAAGAGAAAGGGAACAAAGATGTCCAATTTATCTAATAATTTTGTTTAAAAGTAGCCCTCAATCATCAGCTTTCAAAAGGAAATATTTGTTTGAAGTTCTTTTAAGTTCGGTCATATGTTTGATTTAAGAAGGTGGGACAATTAATTGTACTTCGGAATCTTATGGACCTGACTTCAAAATTCCCATGTAACTCATAAGAAAGACATATCTTTATACTTACCTTTGACACTGTGCACAGACCATCCTCTCTCCCAAATTAGCCTCTCCAAGGGGAGAGAGAGCTGTTGAGGCAGCATGGTGTAGCAGAAAGCCTATGACACATGAACATCACACACAGCTGGCTTCAAACCCCAAGTGTGCTCTCATTATCTTGAGCAAGATACTTTGCCTTATTGATTCACAATTTGCTCATTTATAAAATGGGAAAATAATAGTGCCCACTTCCAAGGGTTTTTTTTTCTTTTTTGAGGATTAAATGAAATGATCTATGTAGTATGTTAAGCATGTAGTAGGTGATCAGATAAATTACAATACCAGGTTGAGCTGTATTTCCTCTTTGTTCTTCTCAGTACTGAAAATGTCCTGTTAAGACCAAGAATATAATGTTAAAGTGGGGCATCACAAATATTCCCATTTCAATGCAAAGAGACAACTTGATTTTGCAAAGGTGAGACTTTCTTGGCACACTATAATCAGTACCATTCTTTTCCTGAATGCATAAAATTTGAGCCAGTGTCTGGGCACACCAGATGTATTTTTCTTATTTGAGCAAAAGGAGAGTCTTTTTCTTTCTTTCTTTCTTTATTTTTTAATGAAATTTATTGACAAATTGGTTTCCATACAACACCCAGTGCTCATCCCAAAAGGTGCCCTCCTCAATACCCATCACCCACCCTCTCCTCCCTCCCACCCCCCATCAACCCTCAGTTTGTTCTCAGTTTTTAACAGTCTCTTATGCTTTGACTCTCTCCCATTCTAACCTCTTTTTTTTTTCCTTCCCCTCCCCCATGGGTTCCCGTTAAGTTTCTCAGGATCCACATAAGAGTGAAACCATATGGTATCTGTCTTTCTCTGTATTGCTTATTTCACTTAGCATCACACTCTCCAGTTCCATCCACGTTGCTACAAAAGGCCATATTTCATTTTTTCTCATTGCCACGTAATATTCCATTGTGTATATAAACCACAATTTCTTTATCCATTCATCAGTTGATGGACATTTAGGCTCTTTCCATAATTTGGCTATTGTTGAGAGTGCTGCTATGAACATTGGGGTACAAGTGGCCCTATGCATCAGTACTCCTGTATCCCTTGGATAAATTCCTAGCAGTGCTATTGCTGGGTCATAGGGTAGGTCTATTTTTAATTTTCTGAGGAACCTCCACACTGCTTTCCAGAGCGGCTGCACCAATTTGCATTCCCACCAACAGTGCAAGAGGGTTCCCGTTTCTCCACATCCTCTCCAGCATCTATAGTCTCCTGATTTGTTCATTTTGGCCACTCTGACTGGCGTGAGGTGATACCTGAGTGTGGTTTTGATTTGTATTTCCCTGATAAGGAGCGACGCTGAACATCTTTTCATGTGCCTGTTGGCCATCCGGATGTCTTCTTTAGAGAAGTGTCTATTCATGTTTTCTGCCCATTTCTTCACTGGGTTATTTGTTTTTCGGGTGTGGAGTTTGGTGAGCTCTTTATAGATTTTGGATACTAGCCCTTTGTCCGATATGTCATTTGCGAATATCTTTTCCCATTCCGTTGGTTGCCTTTTAGTTTTGTTGGTTGTTTCCTTTGCTGTGCAGAAGCTTTTTATCTTCATAAGGTCCCAGTAATTCACTTTTGCTTTTAATTCCCTTGCCTTTGGGGATGTGTCGAGTAAGAGATTGCTACGGCTGAGGTCAGAGAGGTCTTTTCCTGCTTTCTCCTCTAAGGTTTTGATGGTTTCCTGTCTCACATTCAGGTCCTTTATCCATTTTGAGTTTATTTTTGTGAATGGTGTGAGAAAGTGGTCTAGTTTCAACCTTCTGCATGTTGCTGTCCAGTTCTCCCAGCACCATTTGTTAAAGAGGCTGTCTTTTTTCCATTGGATGTTCTTTCCTGCTTTGTCAAAGATGAGTTGGCCATACGTTTGTGGGTCTAGTTCTGGGGTTTCTATTCTATTCCATTGGTCTATGTGTCTGTTTTGGTGCCAATACCATGCTGTCTTGATGATGACAGCTTTGTAGTAGAGGCTAAAGTCTGGGATTGTGATGCCTCCTGCTTTGGTCTTCTTCTTCAAAATTCCTTTGGCTATTCGGGGCCTTTTGTGGTTCCATATGAATTTTAGGATTGCTTGTTCTAGTTTCGAGAAGAATGCTGGTGCAATTTTGATTGGGATTGCATTGAATGTGTAGATAGCTTTGGGTAGTATTGACATTTTGACAATATTTATTTTTCCAATCCATGAGCAGGGAATGTCTTTCCATTTCTTTAAATCTTCTTCAATTTCCTTCATAAGCTTTCTATAGTTTTCAGCATACAGATCCTTTACATCTTTGGTTAGATTTATTCCTAGGTATTTTATGCTTCTTGGTGCAATTGTGAATGGGATCAGTTTCTTTGTCTTTGTGTTGCTTCATTGTTAGTGTATAAGAATGCAACTGATTTCTGTACATTGATTTTGTATCCTGCAACTTTGCTGAATTCCTGTATCAGTTCTAGCAGACTTTTGGTGGAGTCTATCGGATTTTCCATGTATAATATCATGTCATCTGCAAAAAGCGAAAGCTTGACTTCATCTTTGCCAATTTTGATGCCTTTGATTTCCTTTTGTTGTCTGATTGCTGATGCTAGAACTTCCAGCACTATGTTAAACAGCAGCGGTGAGAGTGGGCATCCTTGTCGTGTTCCTGATCTCAGGGAAAAAGCTCTCAGTTTTTCCCCGTTGAGGATGATGTTAGCTGTGGGCTTTTCATAAATGGCTTTTATGATCTTTAAGTATGTTCCTTCTATCCCGACTTTCTCAAGGGTTTTTATTAAGAAAGGGTGCTGGATTTTGTCGAAGGCCTTTTCTGCATCGATTGACAGGATCATATGGTTCTTCTCTTTTTTTTTTGTTAATGTGATGTATCACGTTGATTGATTTGCGAATGTTGAACCAGCCCTGCATCCCAGGAATGAATCCCACTTGATCATGGTGAATAATTCTTTTTATATGCCGTTGAATTCGATTTGCTAGTATCTTATTGAGAATTTTTGCATCCATATTCATCAGGGATATTGGCCTGTAGTTCTCTTTTTTTACTGGGTCTCTGTCTGGTTTAGGAATCAAAGTAATACTGGCTTCATAGAATGAGTCTGGAAGTTTTCCTTCCCTTTCTATTTCTTGGAATAGCTTGAGAAGGATAGGTATTATCTCTGCTTTAAACGTCTGGTAGAACTCCCCTGGGAAGCCATCTGGTCCTGGACTCTTATTTGTTGGGAGATTTTTGATAACCGATTCAATTTCTTCGCTGGTTATGGGTCTGTTCAAGCTTTCTATTTCCTCCTGATTGAGTTTTGGAAGAGTGTGGGTGTTCAGGAATTTGTCCATTTCTTCCAGGTTGTCCAATTTGTTGGCATATAAGTTTTCATAGTATTCCCTGATAATTGTTTGTATCTCTGAGGGATTGGTTGTAATAATTCCATTTTCATTCATGATTTTATCTATTTGGGTCATCTCCCTTTTCTTTTTGAGAAGCCTGGCTAGAGGTTTGTCAATTTTGTTTATTTTTTCAAAAAACCAACTCTTGGTTTCGTTGATCTGCTCTACAGTTTTTTTAGTTTCTATATTGTTTATTTCTGCTCTGATCTTTATTATTTCTCTTCTTCTGCTGGGCTTAGGCTGCCTTTGCTGTTCTGCTTCTAGTTCCTTTAGGTGTGCTGTTAGATTTTGTATTTGGGATTTTTCTTGTTTCTTGAGATAGGCCTGGATTGCAATGTATTTTCCTCTCAGGACTGCCTTTGCTGCGTCCCAAAGCGTTTGGATTGTTGTATTTTCATTTTCGTTTGTTTCCATATATTTTTTAATTTCTTCTCTAATTGCCTGGTTGACCCACTCATTCGTTAGTAGGGTGTTCTTTAACCTCCATGCTTTTGGAGGTTTTCCAGACTTTTTCCTGTGGTTGATTTCAAGCTTCATAGCATTGTGGTCTGAAAGTATGCATGGTATAATTTCAATTCTTGTAAACTTATGAAGGGCTGTTTTGTGACCCAGTATATGATCTATCTTGGAGAATGTTCCATGTGCACTCGAGAAGAAAGTATATTCTGTTGCTTTGGGATGCAGAGTTCTAAATATATCTGTCAAGTCCATCTGATCCAATGTCTCATTCAGGGCCCTTGTTTCTTTATTGACCGTGTGTCTAGATGATCTATCCATTTCTGTAAGTGGGGTGTTAAAGTCCCCTGCAATTACCACATTCTTATCAATAAGGTTGCTTATGTTTATGAGTAATTGTTTTATATATTTGGGGGCTCCGGTATTCAGCGCATAGACATTTATAATTGTTAGCTCTTCCTGATGGATAGACCCTGTAACTATTATATAATGTCCTTCTTCATCTCTTGTTACAGCCTTTAATTTAAAGTCTAGTTTGTCTGATATAAGTATGGCTACTCCAGCTTTCTTTTGGCTTCCAGTCGCATGATAAATAGTTCTCCATCCCCTCACTCTCAATCTAAAGGTGTCCTCAGGTCTAAAATGAGTCTCTTGTAGACAGCAAATAGATGGGTCTTGTTTTTTTATCCATTCTGATACCCTATGTCTTTTGGTTGGCGCATTTAATCCATTTACATTCAGTGTTATTATAGAAAGATACGGGTTTAGAGTCATTGTGATGTCTGTATGTTTTATGCTTATAGTGATGTCTCTGGGACTTTGTCTCACAGGGTCCCCCTTAGGATCTCTTGTAGGGCTGGTTTAGTGGTGACAAATTCCTTCAGTTTTTGTTTGTTTGGGAAGACCTTTATCTCTCCTTCTATTCTAAATGACAGACTTGCTGGATAAAGGATTCTTGGCTGCATATTTTTTCTGTCTAGCACCCTGAAAATCTCGTGCCAATTCTTTCTGGCCTGCCAAGTTTCAAAAGAGAGATCAGTCACGAGTCTTATAGGTCTCCCTTTATATGTGAGGGCACGTTTACCCCTTGCTGCTTTCAGAATTTTCTCTTTATCCTTGTATTTTGCCAGTTTCACTATGATATGTCGTGCAGAAGATCGATTCAAGTTACGTCTGAAGGGAGTTCTCTGTGCCTCTTGGATTTCAATGCCTTTTTCCTTCCCCAGTTCAGGGAAGTTCTCAGCTATGATTTCTTCAAGTACCCCTTCAGCACCTTTCCCTCTCTCTTCCTCCTCTGGGATACCAATTATGCGTATATTATTTCTTTTTAGTGTATCACTTAGTTCTCTAATTTTCCCCTCATACTCCTGGATTTTTTTATCTCTCTTTTTCTCAGCTTCCTCTTTTTCCATAACTTTATCTTCTAGTTCACCTATTCTCTCCTCTGCCTCTTCAAGCCGAGCTGTGGTGGTTTCCATTTTGTTATGCATTTCGTTTAAAGCATTTTTCAGCTCCTCGTGACTGTTCCTTAGTCCCTTGATCTCTGTAGCAAGAGATTCTCTGCTGTCCTGTATACTGTTTTCAAGCCCAGCGATTAATTTTATGACTATTATTCTAAATTCACTTTCTGTTATATTATTTAAATCCTTTTTGATCAGCTCATTAGCTGTTGTTATTTCCTGGAGATTCTTCTGAGGGGAATTCTTCCGCTTGGTCATTTTGGATAGTCCCTGGCGTGGTGAGGACCTGCAGGGCACTTCCCCTGTGCTGTGGTGTATACCTGGAGTTGGTGGGTGCGGCCGCAGTCAGACCTGATGTCTGCCCCCAGCCCACCGCTGGGGCCACAGTCAGACTGGTGTGTGCCTTCTCTTCCCCTCTCCTAGGGGCGGGATTCACTGTGGGGTGGTGTGGCTCGTCTGGGCTACTTGCACCCTGCCAGGCTTGTGATGCTGGGGATCTGGCGTATTAGCTGGGGTGGGTAGGCAAGGTGCACAGGGGCAGGAGGGGCAGGCTTAGATCGCTTCTCCTTAGGTGATCCACTTCAGGAGGGGCCCTGTGGCAGCGGGAGGGAGTCAGATCTGCTGCCGGAGGTTTGGCTCAGCAGAAGTGCAGAGTTGGGTGTTTGCGCGGAGCGAGCAAGTTCCCTGGCAGGAACTGGTTCTTTTTGGGATTTTGGCTGGGGGATGGTCGGGGGAGATGGCGCTGGCGAGCGCCTTTGTTCCCCACCAAACTGAGCTCTGTGGTCCGAGAGCTCAGCAGCTCTCCCTCCCTTTGTCCTCCAGCCTTCCCGCTTTCTGAGCAGAGCTGTTAACTTATGACCTCCCAGACGCTAAGTCGCGCTTGCTGTCGGAACACAGTCCGTCAGGCCCCTCCGCTTTTGCAAGCCAGACTCAGGGGCTCTGTTTGGCCGGCGAGCCACCCCTCCGCCCCGGCTCCCTCCCGCCAGTCCGTGGAGCGTGCACCGCCTCACCGCCCTTCCTACCCTCTTCCGTGGGCCTCTCGTCTGCGTTTGGCTCCGGCGACTCTGTTCTGCTAATCCTCTGGTGGTTTTCTGGGTTATTTAGGCAGGTGTAGATGGAATCTAAGTGATCAGCAGGACGTGCGGTGAGCCCAGCGTCCTCCTAAGCCGCCATCTTGCAAAACCGCTTTAGGAGAGTCTTTAAAAAGAAGGCCAAACTATTGATTGCACAAATTTCAGACAGCATAGTTCTCAACATAGCTCTATAAGCACCAATTCAGTCCAGGGATATTCAGTGGATGATCTCAATGCAGCAAGTTGTTTTTCTTACAGGCTCAATATCAATTATAAAGACAATTTTTGTGGCTGAATAATTTTCCACTATATATATATGTATATATATGTATGTATATATATGGATATGATATGGATGTATATATATATATATATATACACCATATCTTTATTATTCAGCCATTAAAAAAATAATGAAATCTTGCAATTTGCAACAACATGGATGGAGATACAGAGTATAATGCTGAGTGAAATAACTCAGAGAAAGACAAATACCATATGATTTCCCTCATATGTGGCATTTAAGAAACAAAACAAGCAAAGGAAAAAAGTGAGAGAGAGAGAGAATGAGAGAGGGAGAAAGCAGGAAACAGGCTTTTAATCATACAGAACAATCTGATGGTTACCAGAGGAGAGGTGGGTTAGGGAGTGGGTTAAATAGGTGACAGGGATTAAGTAGCGCACTTGTGATGAGCACTGGGTGTTGTATGTAAGTGTTCAATTACTACATTTTACACCTAAAACCAATATAATACTGTATGGTAATTAACTGGAATTTAAGTAAAAACTTAAAAACATAAAGACAATTTTCAGCAACAAGTAGATTATTCAATTAATTGGAGGTATTCTGCTTTGGAGCTATCCAGTATTTAAAGCTACCAAGTGTAGTTTCTTCTCTGGATACCAGGAAACCACAGTGTTTATCTATTTGCTGTCTTAGTGTCCAGCACTCGTCCTTTTAGAGCTAGCAGACCAGATCCTCTTGATCACACTACAATGACAATGGCCAACAATTCTTATCTCACCTTGGTATATCTCTGTCTATTCAGGTTTCTCTGAGTCCTCAAGTAGCCCAGGGTTACCTACAGTGGTGCACTACTGGGTGGTATGTGCTTATGAGAGCCCAGGAAGTTTGCAACGAACTTGCTAAACACAGCCATCATTAAAAATTAAATTATATACACTTACACTTAAATAAAGGTCATAGATACTCATCATTTATTATTTTACTTTATTTTTCTATTATCTATTATTTTGAAGTTATTTATATCTGTTGTATCTATATAGTGAAAATACTATATAATGGTGTGCTACAGAGCATTTCTTCTCAACTCTGCATTCAATGATGCCACACTGATAGCATGAAATTGGCCATCATAGGAGTATTTACAGGAAGAAAATTGGCAAATGTTACAAATTAATGTCTGTTCCCACCCAGAGAGCAAGTTGTTAAATATTCACCAGCATTCCATTCGACTTACCTCCCTTAAGTCTCTAGAGAATCTAATGGCCATCATCTCAAGTGGAACACTAAGACCTCTGTCAATATTTTTGAGCCCCAAAGAGTATTTCCTTGTACAGCCTTGTAATTGGCTGTTGGTGCTCACTGTCCTCTTCTCATTCACATTCATGTATTTATGCATTCATTCCTCCCCCACCCTGCCTCTCTCTCCTTATTGGGAGCAAATATTGGATGAATTTCTCCCCTTTAACCCCTTAAAGGCATGAGCTACAAACCCTTTTACTTTTTAATTTTTTAACATTTATTTTTTGAGAGAGAGAGAGAGAGAGAGAGAGAGCAGGGAAGGGTCAGAGAGAGGGAGACGTGGAATCCAGGCTTTTAGCTGTCAGCACAGAGCCTGACACAGGGCTCAAATTCACAAACAGCGGGATCATGACCTGAGCCGAAGTTGGATGCTTAACTGACTGAGCCACCCAGATGCTCCTCTACAAACCCTTTTAAATGAAAAAAGGAAAAGACTCTGGTTTCCACTATAATAAGGTAGATATATTCTGGCACCATTATCCATTCACTTATTCATATACTCAGGAAGCTTTTATTAAGCGTGTACAATGTGCCAAGTAGCTAAGTGCTGAGAATCCTGAGATAAAATAAGACATGACTCTGCCCTCAAAATCCTCACAGTCTAGAAGGGATACAGACAAGTAAACATAAAATAATCAGATAGTATGGTAAGTGCTGAAACAGAGGTATGTATAAAATGTTAATGGGGAGGGGCACCTGGGTGGCTTAGTTGGTTGAGCCTCTGACTTCGTTCAGGTCACGATCTCACGGTCTCACGGGAGTTCCCGACCCACATCCGGCTCGCTGCTGTCAGCCTGTCAGCGCAGAGCCCATTTCAGATCCTCTGTCCCGCTCTCTCTGCCTGTCCCCTGCTTGTGCTTTCTCAAAAATAAATAAACATTTTTAAAAAAGGCTAAGGGAAACTGGAGGAGTAAGCAACTAAAGTTTTCTAGAGAGAGTGGGGACTGGAGAAATTTTCACAGAAGTAAAATTTGTATTGGGTATTGAAGGATAAGTAGACATTCTGGGCCAAGGAAACATGAAAAAGCATTCTGAGGTTTGGAAACAAGGATTTGATATATGGGGGGAATGGCAAGAATCATTTGTTGTATGGAAGTGTTAAATCACTATATTGTAAACTTGAAACTAAAATTACACTGTATGTTAACTAACTGGAATTTAAATTTAAAAATTTAAAAAAAATTCCAGGCTTAAGCATATGAGAACAAATGAAGGAATTTAATGGAAAAAGTGATAAAGGTTTTGGGGGAAAATAAAATACAAATTAGTGTCTCTGGGGATCTAGATGGATAGTAATAGATGCATGTTCTTTTCAAGGTACCACCTATGGCTGAAACAGGTCCAACTTTTTTCTGGTCTTGTGCTCAAGATGAAAATTTCTCAGAGAGGATGTATTTGGTATATCATGTATCATATGTCTACCCATATCCTGACGAGTTTGGGCAGAGCACCTTGCATGACAGTATCACCAAGACTAACCCAAATGGGAGAAAAGCAGTTCCCTAGAAAGAAAAATCATGGTGTAAATATCAGAAGATATGGAAATGGATGCTGGTTGAACAATAACAAAATCAACCCAGCAAAGTGTTCTCTAATTCAAGTGGCATCTCTGGCTGTAGCTGGTTCTTCTCCTAAGTTCTGGTTTCTGCTGAGGAGCCTTGCTTCAGTTGTTACAGCTTCTAGCTGGGAACTTCTACAATAAATGAGGCACCTGGGCTGTAGTAACACTACTTTCCTGTCTTCTTGCAGTCCTAAGGATTGTAGGCAGGTTTCTACTATTTATAACTTTTGGGTTGCCTCACTTTCTTCTGTTTGGTTTCTGAGCTCTCCCAATTTGTTGACCTATCAAATTTCACCTATTAGACACTTGATAAGAACTCTGCTTTCCCGACTAGATTCTAACTGATGTATATCCTACCCCTTTTGCCAGGTTAAAAACTGACAAAAAGCACAGGGGGCTGCTGGGCTCAGAGGGGCCCACATATCAAAGCTGCTATGCACATACCTGGACTTTAATCTTTGAATCACTAGTGCTGAGCCAGATTGGCAAAGGAAGCTAAAAAATCACAGCAGTGTATCAAGGGCAAAAGAAGTAGTTATAAACTGTAACCAAACATTCACTAAGCTGTTGTTTTGTCCTAAACCTCCATGGGGGGTATTTTATAAAATGAGTTTTCCATTGACTTAGTTAATTATTATAGGCTTTTTCTTGTGACCTTGTCCCTTTTTTGGGGGGAAATAAATGCTTTGCTGTTGTGTTAGAGTAGAATCATGCTGTGTCTCGGCTCACAGCATATGTGTGGGGTGTGGTATGTTGACTCTTAGGGGAGCACGTGAGTGCAGGGCACTCGGTGTGCATGCCTTCAAGTCTGATGACAAGTTTAGGCTTTTTATCTCTAATCTTATATAGGAGGACCCTGACTCTGGACAATCAAACTGGAGGTTTCTGCTGTCTCATTGGACTCATCCTTTCTCCACCCTTTCAAGTCCATTTCTGCAGATGATTAGTCATTACTTGTCAAGAGAACGTAGGGCCAACCAGGGGGGACACACATGGCTTGGAAACAGGACAAAGGTAGAGCCTTAGACTCCCCATAACCTCCACTAGTTACTCCTAAAACCCCCAGAAAAATATAGTTTAATTCAAAATAGTATGCAAATGTAGTTTCAGAACAGATTCCCTAGTTTGCTCTCACCCTGATCATTTGCAAACTGAACATTATACAAGCTTCTCTTTTATTGAAATTCAGAAGCATCCACTGTTCCACAACATTATTTGAGATTCACTTGAATTTCCTTCAGTCTCTGGATTTGGGATATATGGCTTTTTGCATGGCTGTTAAGACCAGTAGTAACCCTAACTCTGTAGAGTGGGATTAAAGCAAGATAAAGTCCTAGATTTCATGTGTCCAGTCATAGATAGTCTGGTTGTAATCAGATTTTGATTCACTTAGGTAAAACTCACTAGTATAAGGGCTGTGGAGCTAATGTTGAGTGGCCATGACTGTCTGCCCTGTTTGGGAGCAGTAGGAAAGGGAGACATGAATGAAGGACAATGCACCACTGGAATCCCATTATGGATTTCTCAAAGAATGCTGACATAGAGATGCTAGAGAGTGCCACAAAGCCCCCAGTTATGCCCCCAGGAAATTAAGCTACTACTTATAGGCCACACACTAAGTTGTCAAATTTGAGCTTGCATCAGAATCACCTATAAGGCTTGTAGTGACACTGCTCCCACAGAAGCATCAAAAAGCAAGAAAACGAATGTCAAAAATAACTTTGCAAAGACTCTGGTAAATACTCCAGGGTATCTAGCAACCAGTTAAATGCTTCGTCAAGAAAAATACAATTTCAAAATGGCAGGAAATCCTTGTGGCACCTTAACTTGCTTTTCTCCCATTTCCTTCCCAGAGCAGAAAAAAACAGTCTTAGCCCATATTCCCAGTGTGAAATGCTGGTCCCTGGCTCCAGAGGAAGAAAAGACCTTATCTGCACATTATGTGGTATGTCTGTTCTAACCTGTCTGGGGCTACCTGAAGAGCTAACACAAAATTCTCATTTCTGTTTTACCTAACTTGGAACTCAGGCTGGAAAAGCATCAGGCATTCCTTAAAAAAACATTGCAAGCTGAACTAACAACCCACAGATGCCTGGGGCAAAACATTACTTTCAAAATATACAATAGTCTGGTCTAAGCCTGGGAACATAAGCTAGGAAGAGTTTCTTTGGGAAATTAGGACATTCAAGAGCACCGTGCATACAGGAGAATTTAGAAGGCCACATGTATGCCTAGGGTAAGACATGCTAAGAAAATACTTGAGAGAACCCTAAATTTTCCCCTCAGGCTGATCTCTAGGCTCTGTACAAGCTTGGCTAAGAGACAATCTGCAAAGACTGAAAGAGGTGTTTGTTTGCTTTAACCTGTGGGCATTCAAGGAAAACTGCCAAAATACTAGCTGAACACAAACTAAGGAACAGATACATTAGTGAACACACACAATATACCAAAACTTTTGGGATGCAGCAAAGATGGTGTGCAGGGAGAAATTTATAGCTATAAATGCTTATGTTTAAAAAGAAGAAATATCTCAAATCAATACCCCAAACTTACACCTTGAAGAACTAAAATAAGAGGAGCAAACTAAACACAAAACCAGAAGAATGAAGAAAATAATAAAGACTAGAGCGGAGAAAAATAAAATAGAGAATAGAAAAACAATAGAATCTACAAAACCAAAGTTGGTTCTTTGAAAATATCAACAAAAGTAACAAATCTTTAGCTATTCTGACAAAGAGAAAAAAAGAAATAATTAAAATAGAAACTGAAAGTGGGGACATTACTATCATCATTACAGAAATGTTAAAGGATGACAAAAGAATATTATATATAATTATATGCCAGAATATTTGATAACCTAGATGAAATGGAGAAATTCCTCAAAATACACAAACTACCTAAATTGACTCAAGTGAAAAATCTCAACAAGCCTATAAAAAGTAAAGAGATTGAATCAGTAATCAAAAACCTCCCAGGAAAGAAAAGTCCAGGACCAGATGGCTTCAATAGTAAATTCTAGCAAATATTTAAATAAGAATAAACATCAATCTTGTTGAAACTTTTCATAAATAGAAGAGGAGGAAACACTTTCTAACTCATTCTATGAGGCCAGCATTACCCTGATACCAAAGTCAGACAAGGCATCACAAGAAAATAACAGATAAACATCCCTAATGAATTTGGAAGCAAAATTCTCAGCCAATTCTAGCAAACTAAATCCAACGGTATAGTGAAAGGATTATGTACTATGACTAGGTAGGAATACAAGAGTAGTTCAACATAAGAATATCAATCAATGTAGTACGCTACATAAATAGATGGAAGGAAAAATCCACATGACCATCTCCACTGATGCAGAAAAGGCATTTTACAAAATCCAACACCATTTAAGGATAAAAGCACTCAGAAAACCAGGAATGAAAGAAAACTTCCTCAACATGGTTAGGATATTTATGAAAAACTCACAGCAAATACCATACTCAATGGTGAAAAATTGAAAGCTTTCCCCTTCAGATCAGGGACAAGATAAGGATGCCCACTATTACCACTGCTATTTAACATTGTACTGAAAGTTGTAGTCATACCATTTCAATGAGAAAAAAAGTAAAAGGCACCCAAATTTATTTATTTTTTTTTCAATATATGAAATTTATTGTCAAATTGGTTTCCATACAACACCCAGTGCTCATCCCAAAAGGTGCCCTCCTCAATACCCATCACCCTCAGTGTGTTCTCAGTTTTTAAGAGTCTCTTATGCTTTGGCTCTCTCCCACTCTAACCTCTTTTTTTTTTCCTTCCCCTCCCCCATGGGTTTCTGTTAAGTTTCTCAGGATCCACATAAGAGTGAAACCATATGGTATCTGTCTTTCTCGGTATGGCTTATTTCACTTAGCATCACACTCTCCAGTTCCATCCACGTTGCTACAAAAGGCCATATTTCATTCTTTCTCATTGCCACGTAGTATTCCATTGTGTATATAAACCACAATTTCTTTATCCATTCATCAGTTGATGGACATTTAGGCTCTTTCCATAATTTGGCTATTGTTGAGAGTGCTGCTATGAACATTGGGGTACAAGTGCCCCTATGCATCAGTACTCCTGTAACCCTTGGGTAAATTCCTAGCAGTGCTATCGCTGGGTCATAGGGTAGGTCTATTTTTAATTTTCTGAGGAACCTCCACACTGCTTTCCAGAGTGGCTGCACCAATTTGCATTCCCACCAACAGTGCAAGAGGGTTCCCGTTTCTCCACATCCTCTCCAGCATCTATAGTCTCCTGATTTGTTCATTTTGGCCACTCTGACTGGCGTGAGGTGATATCTGAGTGTGGTTTTGATTTGTATTTCCCTGATAAGGAGTGACATGGAGCATCTTTTCATGTGCCTGTTGGCCATCCGGATGTCTTCTTTAGAGAAGTGTCCACTCATGTTTTCTGCCCATTTCTTCACTGGGTTATTTGTTTTTCGGGTGTGGAGTTTGGTGAGCTCTTTATAGATTTTGGATACTAGCCCTTTGTCCGATATGTCATTTGCAAATATCTTTTCCCATTCCGTTGGTTGCCTTTTAGTTTTGTTGGTTGTTTCCTTTGCTGTGCAGAAGCTTTTGATCTTTATAAGGTCCCAGTAATTCACTTTTGCTTTTAATTCCCTTGCCTTTGCAGATGTGTCAAGTAAGAGATTGCTACGGCTGAGGTCAGAGAGGTCCTTTCCTGCTTTCTCCTTTAAGGTTTGGATGGTTTCCTGTCTCACATTCAGGTCCTTTATCCATTTTGAGTTTATTTTTGTGAATGGTGTGAGAAAGTGGTCTAGTTTCAACCTTCTGCATGTTGCTGTCCAGTTCTCCCAGCACCATTTGTTAAAGAGACTGTCTTTTTTCCATTGGATGTTCTTTCCTGCTTTGTCAAAGATGAGTTGGCCATACGTTTGTGGGTCTAGTTCTGGGGTTTCTATTCTATTCCATTGGTCTATGTGCCTGTTTGTGTGCCAATATCATGCTGTCTTGAGGATTACAGCTTTGTAGTAGAGGCTAAAGTCTGGGATTGTGATGCCTCCTGCTTTGGTCTTCTTCAAAATTCCATTGGCTATTCGGGGCCTTTTGTGGTTCCATATGAATTTTAGGATTGCTTGTTCTAGTTTTGAGAAGAATGCTGATGCAATTTTGATTGGGATTGCATTGAATGTGTAGATAGCTTTGGGTAGTATTGACATTTTGACAATATTTATTCTTCCAATCCATGAGCAGGGAATGTCTTTCCATTTCTTTAAATCTTCTTCAATTACCTTCATAAGCTTTCTATAGTTTTCAGCATACAGATCCTTTACATCTTTGGTTAGATTTATTCCTAGGTATTTTATGCTTCTTGGTGCAATTGTGAATGGGATCAGTTTCTTTATTTGTCTTTCTGTTGCTTCATTGTTAGTGTATAAGAATGCAACTGATTTCTGTACATTGATTTTGTATCCTGCGACTTTGCTGAATTCCTGTATCAGTTCTAGCAGACTTTTGGTGGAGTCTATCGGATTTTCCATGTATAATATCATGTCATCTGCAAAAAGCGAAAGCTTGACTTCATCTTTGCCAATTTTGATGCCTTTGATTTCCTTTTGTTGTCTGATTGCTGATGCTAGAACTTCCAGCACTATGTTAAACAACAGCGGTGAGAGTGGGCATCCCTGTTGTGTTCCTGATCTCAGGGAAAAAGCTCTCAGGTTTTCCTCATTGAGGATGATGTTAGCTGTGGGCTTTTCATAAATGGCTTTTATGATCTTTAAATATGTTCCTTCTCTCCCGACTTTCTCAAGGGTTTTTATTAAGAAAGGGTGCTGGATTTTGTCAAAGGCCTTTTCTGCACTGATTGACAGGATCATATGGTTCTTCTCTCTTTTTTTTGTTAATGTGATGTATCACGTTGATTGATTTGTGAATGTTGAACCAGCCCTGCATCCCAGGAATGAATCCCACTTGATCATGGTGAATAATTCTTTTTATATGCTGTTGAATTCGATTTGCTAGTATCTTATTGAGAATTTTTGCATCCATATTCATCAGGGATATTGGCCTGTAGTTCTCTTTTTTTACTGGGTCTCTGGTTTAGGAATCAAAGTAATACTGGCTTCATAGAATGAGTCTGGAAGTTTTCCTTCCCTTTCTATTTCTTGGAATAGCTTGAGAAGGATAGGTATTATCTCTGCTTGAAATGTCTGGTAGAACTCCCCTGGGAAGACTTCTGGTCCTGGACTCTTATTTGTTGGGAGATTTTTGATAACCCACTCAATTTCTTCGCTAGTTATGGGTCTGTTCAAGCTTTCTATTTCCTCCTGATTGAGTTTTGGAAGAATGTAGATGTTTAGGAATTTGTCCATTTCTTCTAGGTTGTCCAATTTGTTGGCATATAATTTTTCATAGTATTCCCTGATAATTGTTTGTATCTCTGAGGGATTGGTTGTAATAATTCCATTTTCATTCATGATTTTATCTGTTTGGGTCATGTCCCTTTTCTTTTTGAGAAGCCTGGCTAGAGGTTTGTCAATTTTGTTTATTTTTTCAAAAAACCAACTCTTGGTTTCGTTGATCTGCTCTACAGTTTTTTTAGATTCCATATTGTTTATTTCTGCTCTGATCTTTATTATTTCTCTTCTTCTGCTGGGTTTAGGCTGCCCTTGCTGTTCTGCTTCTATTTCCTTTAGTGTGCTGTTGGATTTTGTATTTGGGATTTTTCTTGTTACTTGAGATAGGCCTGGATTGCAATGTATTTTCCTCTCATGACTGCCTTCACTGCATCCCAAAGCATTTGGATTGTTGTATTTTCATTTTCATTTATTTCCATATATTTCTTCATTTCTTCTCTAATTGCCTGGTTGACCCACTCATTCGTTAGTAGGGTGTTCTTTAACCTCCATGCTTTTGGAGATTTTCCAGACTTTTTCCTGTGGTTGATTTCAAGCTTCATAGCATTGTGGTCTGAAAGTAAGCATGGTATAATTTCAATTCTTGCAAACTTATGAAGGGCTGTTTTGTGACCCAGTATATGATCTATCTTGGAGAAGGTTCCATGTGCACTCAAGAAGAAAGAATATTCTGGGGGCGCCTGGGTGGTGCAGTCGGTTAAGTGTCCGACTTCAGCCAGGTCACGATCTCGCGGTCCGTGAGTTCGAGCCCCGCGTCGGGCTCTGGGCTGATGGCTCAGAGTCTGGAGCCTGTTTCTGATTCTGTGTCTCCCTCTCTCTCTGCCCCTCCCCTGTTCATGCTCTGTCTCTCTCTGTCCCAAAAAAATAAACGTTGAAAAAAATTAAAAAAAGAAAAAGAAGAAAGAATATTCTGTTGCTTTGGGATGTAGAGCTCTAAATATATCTGTCAAGTCCATCTGATCCAATGTCTCATTCAGGGCCCTTGTTTCTTTATTGACCGTGTGTCTAGATGATATATCCATTTCTGTAAATGGAGTGTTAAAGTCCCCTGCAATTACCACATTCTTATCAATAAGGTTGCCTATGTTTATGAGTAATTGTTTTATATATTTGGGGGCTCCGGCATTCGGTGCATAGACATTTATAATTGTTAGCTCTTCCTGATGGATAGACCCTGTAATTATTATATAATGCCCTTCTTCATCTCTTGTTACAGCCTTTAATTTAAAGTCTAGTTTGTCTGATATAAGTATGGCTACTCCAGCTTTCTTTTGGCTTCCAGTAGCATGATAGTTCTCCATCCCCTCACTCTCAATCTAAAGGTGTCCTCAGATCTAAAATGAGTCTCTTGTAGACAGCAAATAGATGGGTCTTGTTTTTTTATCCATTCTGATACCCTATGTCTTTTGGTTGGCGCATTTAATCCATTTACATTCAGTGTTATTATAGAAAGATACGGGTTTAGAGTCATTGTGATGTCTGGGTGTTTTATGCTTGTAGTGATGTCTCTGGTACTTTGTCTCACAGGATTCCCCTTAGGATCTCTTGTAGGGCTGGTTTAGTGGTGACGAATTCCTTCAGTTTTTGTTTGTTTGGGAAGACCTTTATCTCTCCTTCTATTCTAAATGACAGACTTGCTGGATAAAGGATTCTTGGCTGCATATTTTTTTCTGTTTAGCACCCTGAAAATCTCATGCCAATCCTTTCTGGCCTGCCATGTTTCAAAAGAGAGATCAGTCACGAGTCTTATAGGTCTCCCTTTATATGTGAGGGCACGTTTATCCCTTGCTGCTTTCAGAATTTTCTCTTTATCCTTGTATTTTGCCAGTTTCACTATGATATGTCGTGCAGAAGATCGATTCAAGTTATGTCTGAAGGGAGTTCTCTGTGCCTCTTGGATTTCAATGCCTTTTTCCTTCCCCAGTTCAGGGAAGTTCTCAGCTATGATTTCTTCAAGTACCCCTTCAGCACCTTTCCCTCTCTCTTCCTCCTCTGGGATACCAATTATGCGTATATTATTTCTTCTTAGTGTGTCACTTAGTTCTCTAATTTTCCCCTCATACTCCTGGATTTTTTTATCTCTCTTTCTCTCAGCTTCCTCTTTTTCCATAACTTTATCTTCTAGTTCACCTATTGTCTCCTCTGCCTCTTCAATCCGAGCCATCGTTGTTTCCATTTTGTTTTGCATTTCGTTTAAAGCATTTTTCAGCTCCTCATGACTGTTCCTTAGTCCCTTGATCTCTGTAGCAAGAGATTCTCTGCTGTCCCGTATACTGTTTTCAAGCCCAGCGATTAATTTTATGACTATTATTCTAAATTCACTTTCTGTTATATTATTTAAATCCTTTTTGATCAGTTCATTAGCTGTTGTTATTTCCTGGAGATTCTTCTGAGGGGAATTCTTCCGTTTGGTCATTTTGGATAGTCCCTGGAGTGGTGAGGACCTGCAGGGCACTTCCCTTGTGCTGTGTCACATAACTTGAGTTGGTGGGTGGAGCTGCAGTCAGACCTGATGTCTGCCCCCAGCCCACCACTGGGGCCACAGCCAGACTGGTGTGTGCCTTCTCTTTCCCTCTCCTAGGGGCGGGATTCACTGTGGGGTGGCGTGGCCCTTCTGGGCTACTTGCACCCTGCCAGGCTTGTGATGCTGGGGATCTGGCGTATTAGCTGGGGTGGGTAGGCAAGGTGCACAGGGGCAGCAGGGGCAAGCTTAACTCGCTTCTCCTTAGGTGATCCACTTCGGGAGGGGCCCTGTGGCAGCGGGAGGGAGTCAGACCTGCTGCCGGAGGTTTTGCTCCACAGAAGCACAGAGTTGGGTGTTTGTGCGGAGTGAGCAAGTTCCCTGGCAGGAACTGGTTCCCTTTGGGATTTTGGCTGGGGGATGGGCGAGGGAGATGGCGCTGGCGAGCGCCTTTGTTCACCGCCAAGCTGAGTTCTGTTGTCTGGGGGCTCAGCAACTCTCCCTCACATTGTCCTCCAGCCTTGCTGCTTTCCAAGCAGAGCTGTTCACTTATGACCTCCCAGACGCTAAGTCGAGCTTGCTGTCGGAACACACTCCATCTGGCCCCTCCACTTTTGCCAGCCAGACTCGGGGGCTCTGCTTGGCCAGCAGGCTGCCCCTCCGCCCAGGCTCCCTCCAGCCAGTCCGTGCAGAGTGCACTGCCTCACAGCCCTTCCTACCCTCTTCCATGGGCCTCTCGTCTGCGTTGGCTCCAGAGACTCCTTTCTGCTAATCCTCTGGCGGTTTTCTGGGTTATTTAGTCAAGGTGTAGGTGGAATTTAAGTGATCAGCAGGACACGCGGTGAACCCAGCGTCCCCCTGGGCCACCATCTTCCGCCAAAGGCATCCAAATTTAAAAGAGAGAAGTAAAATGAACTCTACTTACAGATGACATTGTAAGTACATGTCAAACATACCTACAAAATGCCAAAGAATCCACAGGAAAGCTACCAGAACTAAGAAGAGAATTCAGTAAAGTTGCTGGGTACAAGACCAACATAAAAAAAATTAGTTGTGTTTCTATATACCTGCAATACGCAGTCTGAAAAAGAAATCAAGAATGTAATTCCATTTACAATAGCATCTAAAAAATAAAATACTTAAGAATTCATTTAACAAGGAAATTAAAGACTTGTATACTGAAAACTGCGAAACATAGCTGAAAGAAATTAAAGAAGGCCTAGAATAATAGAAAGCCATCCTATATTCATGGGCTAGAAGACATTGTTAAGATGTCAATATTACCCAAAATGATCCACAGATTTAACACAATGCCTATCAAATTTCTAAAAGTTTTTTTTTTCAAATATGGAAAAGCAGATCATCAAATTCATAGGGAATTGCAAGGGGACCCCCAAAAAACTAGGAAATAATTAATAATAATACAATAATAGTAGTGGATGTTAACACCTCACTTACATCAACGGACAGATCATCAAATATTTACAATTGCTATATCTCCTTTTTGGATTGTCCTCCTTGTTATTACATAGTGCTTTTCTTTGAATGTTGTTACAGTCTTTGTTCTAAGGTCTATTTTGTCTATGGGGCACCTGGGTGGCTCAGTCAGTTAAGTGTCTAACTCTTAATTTTGGCTTAAGTCATGATCTCATGGTCTGTGAGTTCAAGCCCCGTGTTGGGCTCCACGCTGGGTGTGGAACTTGTTTGAAATTCTCTCTCTTTCTCTCTCTCTACCCCTCACTTGTGCACTTGTTAGCTTTCTCTCTCTCCCTCTCTCTCTCTCCCTCTCTCTCTCTCTCAATAAATAAACTTAAAAAAATAAAGTCTATTACTCTGGCTTTCTTTTCACATCTATTTTCATGATAGAAGATTGTACATCCCATCAATATCAATCTGTAGGTGTCTTCAGGTCTAAAATGAATCTCTTACAGGCATCATATTATGGTTCTTTTTTTAAATCTATTCTATCACCCTATGTCTTTTGATTGGAGTGTTTATTTACATTCAAAGTAATTACTGACAGATATGTAGTTATTGTCATTTTATTATTTGTTTTGTGGTTGTTTCTGAAGAATTGCTCTGATCATTTCTTGTCTTTCTTTCATGGTTTGCTGATTTTCTTTAGTGATATATTTGGGTTTGTTTCTCTTTACCCTTTGCATATTTATTAGGGGTTTTTGATATATGATTACCATTAGGTTTGTATACAGCTCAAAATTCTTCCATACTGATTAGTTAATAGCAGCAACCCAAGAGCCTAAAAGTGCCTCTTCTGTTAGCCCAATGAACCCCTGAACCCTTGACTTCACCTCAGATGTTACAGAGTTAGTGCCTAGCCCAACAGAGTGCCTATAGGACTTGCATCTTTGCTGAGGCCATTCTGATAGGTTATACCTATGCTTTAATAGGCTGCTAAATTTGTTGATTATCACCTAATACTTATAGTATCACTCCAGATCTTTCTCTCCTCCCTTCCATGAGAACAAATCAGTTGAAGGTGAAATTAATGATTAGGAAAGTCACTTTATAAAAAGAAATATCCTCTACTAAATGTTTTATAATGTATTAGCTCATTTATATGTCATTATTATCATATGAAGTAAAAACCAATAGTACTATTTTTTATGCTAAGTAAACTGAGTCATAGAGAGGTCACATGACTTAGCCAAAGTTCCACAGAGTGTGAATTAAAACAATGTTACTAATCCTATTTAATTGAAATTTCCAGAATAGACAAATCAATAGAGATATGAAGTAGAGAAGTGGATACCTAGGCCTCAAGTGCTGGGAGGAGTTGGTTGATAGCAGGTACAAAATTTCTTTTCAAGGTGATAAAAATTTTCTTGACCCTGGTGATGGTTGCCCAACTCTGTGAATAAACTAAAAAGTATTGAATTTTACACTTTAAATGGATGGATAATTTTATGGTATTTGAATTATATAACAATAACACTGAGGGGTGGGGAATGGCTGGTTAGGGAGCAGGAATGGCAGAGATAGCTATGTTCATTATGTGAGGGACATTCCTGAGAATAAGGAGCAGTTTTGTCTGGTTGGTTGTCCTGAGGGCAGAACATGGGTGTGTAGGAGAAAGTTACAGGGGAGCAGATTTGGCTCCCCAGCAGGAAGAACATGTTGTCAAGTGGAATCCTGTGCCTTCTGAGGCAGGGAGCTTCCAGGTCTGTCCCAGTTCACTAGGAAGTTGGGTGGGCAGCACTTAGTAGAAAGGCTGAGGAGGGAGGTCTTGCACCAGGTAGAGAAGTTGGGAGCAGGTGATCTGAAATCTTTTCTAGCCTGAGTCTGATGAGTGCCTGGATGGAGAAAGGCTGATGAAGTGGGACAGATGGACTCTAGGCCCATGTACATCTAACATTCTGGTGCCTTGGGTTGGGTGCTCTTTGTTGCTCAGCTTTAGCCCCACCTGTTTCCTGGGTGGCCAGGGAGAACCTGTGAAGTGAATAATGGGAGATTGAAACCTCTGCTTCCCAAAGACATGTGGGCTGTTTCTCCTGCAGCAGTCAAGGTCCCATGTTCACACTGGGGTCCCATCCTCTGCCCTGCTTCCTGAATCTAAAATTAAAAATAGAATTACCTTTAAATAGATGCAGAAAAAGAATTTGACAAAATACTGCCTCTTTCTTGATAAAAACCCTCAAGAAAGTAGTGATAGAAGGAACATACCTTAACATCATAAAAGCCATATATGAAAAGCCCACAACTAATATCATACTCAACGGGGAAAAACTGAGAGCTGTCCCCCTATGGTCAGGAACACGACAGGGATGTACACTCTCACAACTGTTGTTAAACATAGTACTGGAAGTCCTAACCCTAGCAATCAGACAAAAAAAAAAAGAACTAAAAATCATACATGTTGGCAAAGTAGAGGTCAAACTTTCATTCTTCACAGATGACATGATATTCTATACGGAAAACCCCAAAAACTCCACTGAAAAATACTGGAACTGATACATGAGTTCATCAAAGTTTCAGGATATAAAATCAATACACAGAAATTGGTTGCATCTCTATACACCAATAATTAAGCATCAGAAAGAGAAATCAAGAAATTGATCCCATTTATAATTGCACCCAAAACCATAAAATGCCTGGGAATAAAACTAAGTAAAGAAGCAAAAGATCTGTGTGCTGAAAACTATAGAAAGCTTATGAAAGAAATTGAAGAAGACCCAAAGAAATATAAAAACATTCCATGATCATATTTTGGAAGAACAAATATTGATAAAATGTCTATACTACCCAAAGCAACCTATACATTCAATGCAATCCCTACCAAAATAACACCAACATTCTTCACAGAGCTAGAACAAACAATCCTAAAATTTGTATGGAACCAGAAAAGACACCTAATAGCCAAAGTAATGTTGAAAAAGAAAACCAAAGCTGGAGGTATCACAATTTGGACTTTAAGTTGTATTACAAACTGTAATCATCAAGACGGTGTGGTACTGGCACAAAAACAGACACATAGATCAATGGAACAGAATAGAGAACCCAGAAATAGGCCCACAAATGTATGGCCAATTAATCTTTGCAAAGCAATATCCAATAAAAAAAAGACAGTCTCTTTAGCAGATGATGCTGGGAAAACTGGACAGCAACATGCAGAAGAATGAAACTGGAACACTTTCTTACACCATACACAAAAATAAATTAAAAATGGATGGAAGACCCAAGCATAAGACAAAAAATCTTCAAAATCCTAGAGGAGAAAACAGGCAGCAACCTCTTTGACCTTGGCAGCAGCAACTTTCTACTAGACATGTCTCCAGAGGCAAGGGTAATAAAAGCAAAAATGAACTATTGGGACCTCATCAAAATAAAAAGCTTCTGTACAGTGAAGGAAACAATAAACAAAACTAAAAGGAAACTGACGGAATGGGAGAAGATATTTGCAAATGACATATCAGATAAAGAGTTAGTATCCAACATCTATAAATAACTTATCAAACTCAATACCCAAAATACAAATAATCCAGTGAAGAAATGGGCAAAAGACATGAATAGACACTTCTCCAAAGAAGACATCCAGATGGCTAACAGACATATGAAAAGATGCTCCACATCACTCATCATCAGAGAAACACAAATCAAAACCACAGTGAGATACCATCTCACACCTATCAGAATGGCTAAAATTAACAACTCAGGAAACAACAGATGTTGGTGACGATGTGGAGAAAGGGGAACCCTTTTGCACTGTTGGTGGGAATGCAAACTGGTGCAGCTACTCTGGAAAATAGTATGGAGGCTCCTCAAAAAATTAAAAATAGAATTACCTTATAATCCAGCAATTGCAGTACTAAATATTTATCCAAAGTATACAGAAATGCTGATTCGAAGGGGCACCACACCCCAATGTTTATAGCAGCAGTATCAACATTAGCCGAAGTATGGAAAGAGCCCAAATGTCCACCTACTGATGAATGGATAAAAAAGTGGTACACACACACACACACACACACACACTAGAATACTACTCAGCCATCAAAAAGAGTGAAATTTTGCCATTTGCAACAATGTGGTGGAACTAGAGTGTATTATGCTAAGCAAAATAAGTCAGTCTGAGAAAGACAAGTATCATATGATTTCACTCCTATGTGGAATTTAAGAAACAAAGCAGATGGACATAGGGGAAGGGAAGGACAAATAACATAAAAGCAGAGAGGGAAGCAACCCATAAGAGACTCTTAAATACAGACAACAAATTGAGGGTTGCTAGAGGGGAGGTTGGTGGGGGGATGGGCTAAATTGGTGATGGGAATTAAGGAGGGCACTTGTTGGGATGAACATTGGGTGTTATATGGAAATGATGGATCGCTGGGTTTTACTCCAGAAACCAATACTACATTGCATATTAACTACCTTGAATTTAAATAAATAAATTAAAAAGCCATATATGAAAGACCCATGTGATCCAGTAAATCCACTACTGGGTATTTACCCAAAGAAAATGAAAACACTAATTTGAAAACATATACGTACCCCTATGTTTATTGCATCATCATTTACAATAACCAAGGTATGGAAGCAGATGAATTGATGAATAAATAAAGAAGATGTGATACACACACACACACACACACACTTTAATATTACTCAGCCATCAAAAAGAATGAAATCTTGCCTTTTGCAACAACATGGATTGTCCTAGAGGCTATAATGCTAAGAGACAAAAGTCAGTCAGAGAAAAACAAATAACACAGGATTTCACTCATATGTGGAATTTAAGAAACAAAACACATGAATAAAGAAAAAAAAGAAACCAAGAAAACAGACTCTTAAATACAGAGAATAAACTGGGGATTACCAGAGGGGAGGTGGGTAGGGAGATGGGTGTATTGGTAAAGGTTATTAAGAGTACACTTGTCATGATGAGCACTGAGTAATGTATAGAATTGTCAAATAATTATATTGTAACCTGAAACAAATATAACAACATATTAAGTATATACTCTAATTTAAACAAACAAACAGACAGATAAATAAATAAATAAATAAGGTTTAATCCTGAAAGCAAGAGAACAGAATGGGTTCAGACTCTCATGGCTTTGGCTCTTGGTGTGATTGCTTCTGATTAGATTTGGGAAAAATGGTTAACAGTTATTGTCTGGGTTCCTTGGAGTATGCAGCATTGTTGAGTGTGTGTTGAGAAAGAGGCCTATAAGAGGGTGAATCTCCTTCAGGCTAAGAGTTTGTGTGGCTGCCCACATTCTGTTGCAGTTGGAAAAGCAAAGGCCACATATAGTAAATGACCTGTCCAAGGTCATAGTGATTTATTGAATTAGCATATAGTAAGTTAACATAGCTCTGTTTCTTGACCTAGGACTATTTACTCTATGTATCTATCTATCATCTATCTCTCCATCCATCCATCCAGCTACCCATCTTTCTATCAGCTGTCTCCTATTGTTTATCCATCTTACTTCGTAACCAAACCTATGTTTGATCAGAGTGAAGGAAGTGTCTTGAATAAGGGTCACATGTTATATCATATGAGAATCATACACCTGGCCCAGGCTATGCTTATTTTAACCTCCAAGACTTTATTAAGTTGTTCCCTTGCCGGGAGTATCCTCTCCCCTTTCGTCCCTGTCTTTTCCCTTTCCCACCTTCTCAAATCTAACCATTCTTTAAGGTCCAGCAGCTCCATCCAATTTTGCCTTCCTTGGGTCTCTGAGCCCACTCATTTTGCCCTTTAGTACATTTTGTAATGGAACCCAAGGGTTTGTTTTATCTTTCCAATTAGATAGCAAAACTAGTTCTTAGCTTATTTGTATCTACTACAATCCCCTTCTGAGGCTAGGCACCAATAAACTGTTCACAAAATCCAGATTAAGGTCGAATTGATGAGCAGTGGATGAAGTATAAACCAGTCAAGTAGCTAGCCACGTAGCTGTAGCTGTATATTTTTGTTGAAATACATTAACATTACATAAGTTATGCATAGCTTTCGCATTCAGTTTGAGGTATTCTGTATTTTCCAAACCTCACTAAGTTCTCTCCAAGCAGCCCCTCTGATATTAAACGGTCAGTGGGGTGTTTGTGTGGCCATCCCTATAAGGTCACTGTCGGCATTATGAAACAATAAAAAATACTACAAGTTCTGTTCTAGCTTCCACATGGTAAAAAATGTCTTCAAATTCCACTCACCATTGTCTAGGCATTGTACTTTCTTATATTCAACTCAGCCTCCTTTAGATCAGTCCCTCAGTCCAGTCTGTCCATAAATCTCTCCCTCCCTTCTCTTTCCTTCATACCCTCCCACTCAAACCTCAGTTATCAGCTGCCAGCAGTCAGGGGCTCTGAGAACCCAAATGGGGGTTTCCCAGACACTTTACCTTTTCCTCACTGTTAAAAAATGGATTTTGCTCACTTGAACTGATTGGATTCCTCTTGCCCTCAGTGAGGCTGGGAAGATGAGGCACTTGTCCTAGGCAGACCAAAGAAAGTCACAGCCTGAGCAAAATTTAGCCACTCCCGTCTCAGGAATCTTAGTATGTATAAACCATAATCATCTTCTCAGGCAGGCCCTTCATACCCACGAGTCCAGGATATTTTAGAGAAATGTATGGTTTTTTTTAGCCCCCTACTCCCTTTCTTCTTCTATACTACCAGGGCTGCTGGACTGCTGCTCAACTTCTTATCCTCCTCCCTATTTCTCTCTGACTCATGGTGTCAAGGTAGACAATTTGTAGCCTGGACTGGGACACAATGATTTAATCCAAGTCTCCCATTTTCTCCATAACTTGGTCACTCCCCTCTCTCAGAGGAGACTGCAGTAAATAGGGTGGAACCTTTTCCTAAGGCTTCACAGGTTTTTATCTCCTTGTCACATCACTTGATCTAGTTGGCTTCTTTCTGTACGCTGGGACTCTTCCTGCCAAACGCTACCATTTCCTGGGCCTATTATAGTGGTAAATAGGAGATATCCAGCAGACTTTGTAGCCCACAGGGAAGGGGTCTATTTATACAACATTGGGCTCACACGTGATCTAGGAATTGTGGGCCTCTTGACACTGGCAGGGTCAACCCTAGAGGATTTATCCAACCTTATGAGGAGTTTCTGCTCACTTGTGAGTGTGAAGGTAGGCTACATAGAATCTGTACAAGTGATTTGGGATATTTTCTAAGTTTCAGTTTAGCATCTACACTGTGCTGTTAAGATGACAAGGCATTGACAATTCCATATCTTTGCCTCATTTTTTTTCTAAAAAATTTTAATGTTTATTTATTTTTTGAGAGAGAGACAGAGTGAGCAGGGGAGGGTCAGAGAAAGAGGGAGACACAGACTAGGAAGCAGACTCCAGGCTCTGAGCTGTCAGCACAGAGCCCGATGTGGGGCTTGAACTCATGAACTGGGAGATCATGAACTGAGCCAAAGTTGGACGCTTAACCAACTGAGCCACCCAGGCGTCCTCTTTTGCCTCATTTGATCCTCATGACAACCTAATGAGACATTCTTATCTCCATTTTTGTATAAAAATATTAAAGTATAATAATAACATTAATGATTAACATTTATCAAGCACTTGCTATGTCCCAGATAGTGTTCTAAACACTCTGTATTTACAGCATACCTCAGAGATATTGCAGGTTTGGTTTCAGAGCATTGCAATAACATGAATGTCACAATAAATAAGTCAAATGAGATTTTTTGATTCCCAGTGCATATAAAAATTATTTTTAGGAGGGCATCTTTTGGGATGAGCACTGGGTGTTAAATGGAAACGTATTTGACAATAAATTTCATAAAAAATATTTTTACCTGATACTATAGTCTGTTAAATATGCAGTAGAATTATATCTCAAAATATTCATAACTTAATTAATAACTACTTTATTTCTAAAAGTTCTAACCATAATCTGAGCTTCAGCGAGTTGTAATCTTTTTGATGGTGGAGGGTCTTGCTTCAATGTTGATGACTGCTGACTGAGCAGGGGTAGTTGCTGATGGTTGGGTTGGTTGTAGCAAGTTCTTAAAAAAGACAATAAAAATTTTCTACATCAATTCTTTCCCAAACCATTTATCTGGAATATATAATTCTCTTTGATAGCATTTTACCCATAGTAGAAATTCTCTCAAACCTTGCCACTGCTTTATCAACTAAGTTTATATAATCTTCTAAATCATTTGTTGTCATTTCAACAATTTTCACCAGGAGTGGACTCCATTCAATAAAGCCCTTTTTTTTTCTCATCCATAAGAAGCAACGCCTCATCTGTTCAATTTTGATCATGAAATTGCAGCAATGCCATCCCATCTTCAGGCTCCACTTCTAATTCTAGTTCTCTTGTTATTTCCACCATATTGCAGTTAACTTACTTCCTTCATTGAACTCTTGAACCCCTCAAAGTCATCCATGACGGTTGGAATCAACTTGGTACAAACTCCTATTAATGTTGATATTTTGACCTCTTCCCATGAATCATAAATGCCTTTAATGGAATCTAGAATGGAAAATCCTTTCCAAACGGTTTTCAATTTACTTTTTCCAGATCCATCAGAAGAATCACTACCTTTGCAAACTATATTTCTTAAATAATAAGACTTGATAGTTGAAATGACTCCTTGATCCATAGAATGGATGTTGTGTTAGCAGGCATGAAAACAACATTAATCTCGTTGTACATCTCCATCAGAGCTTTTTGGTAACCAGGTGCACTGTCAATGAGCAGTAATATTTTGAAAGCAATAGTTCTCAACAATAGGGATAAAATATTCAGTAAAGCATGTTATAGAAAGATGTGCTGTCATCCAGGTTTTGTTGTTCCATTTATAGAGCACATATTAAGCATAATTCTTAATGGTCTTACAATTTTCAGAATTGTAAATGAGCATTGGCTTCAACTTAAAGTCACCAGTTGCATTAGCCCCTAACAAGAGAGTCAGACTGACACCAGACATTGGCTTCTCTTCTCCAGCTATGAAAGTCCTAGATAGCAACTTCTTCCAATAGAAGGCTGTTTCATCTACAATGAATATTTGCTGTTTAGTGTAGCTACTTTCATTAATGATCTTAGCTAGATACTCTGGATAATTTGCTGCAGTTTGTACATCAGCACGTGCTGCTTCACCTTACACTTTTATGGAGATGGCTTCTTTCCTTAAACCTCAAAAATCAACCTCTGCTAGCTTCAAACTTTTCTTCTGCAGCTTCCTCACCTCTCTCAGCCTTCACAGAATTGAAGAGAGTAAGGGTTGTGCTCTGGATTAGGCTTTCACTTAAGGGATGGTTGTGGCTGGTTTGATCTATCCAGATTCTTAAAACTTTCTCCATATTAGCAGTCAGGCTATTTCCCTTTCTTATCATTTATGTATTCACCGGAGTAGCCCTTTTAATTTCCCTCAAGAACTTTTCCTTATGCATTCATAACTTGGCTGTTTGGCACAAGCAGCCTAGCTTTCAGCCTATCTTGGGTTTCAACATGTCTTCTTCACTAAGCATAATAACTTCTAGGTTTTGATATAAACACATGTGACTCTTCCTTTCATTTGAACAAAGGCCATGATAGGGTTATTGCCTAGCCTAAATTTAATATTGTTGTGTCTCAGGGAATAGGGAGGCCTAAGGAGAGGGAGAGAGATAAGGCCAGGAGGGGCATGGTGGGCAGCCAGTTGGTAGAGCAGACAGAAAATGCACATTTATGGATTAAATTTGCCATCATATATGGGCGTGGTTCATGGCACTCCAAAATGATTACAATAGTAACATCAAAGATAACTGATGACAAGTCACCATAGAGATCTAATAATAATGAAAAAGTTTGAAATATTTGAGTTACCAAAATATTATACAGAAATCAAGTGAGCAAATGCACCAAAAATGGTGCCAATAGACTTGCTCAACACAGGGTTGCCACAAACCTTCGATTTGTAAAAAATGCAATGTCTGCAAAGTGCAATAAAATGAAGTATGCCTATATTAACTCATTTCCCTCACAACTGTGTAAGTTTATTACAATTATCTTCATTTTAAAGATTAGGAGACTAAGGCCCAGAAAGGATAAAGGATATGCTCAAGGTCATACAGATCCACGTGCTGACTTCATAATGCTCTGGCATTCACCCACTCTAGTGGGAAGCAGCAGGTCCTCAGACCCACCAGACATGCTCCAATGCCTGGCGTCTTTCACTGTCCCCATGTGCTTGGCCACCTGGCATGGCCAGCCTTTCCCAGGTACATCCCCCTAGTGCTCTGGGCCTCCCCAGGTGCCCAGTGTGCAGGTGCCTACTGAAACTTAACCTGAAAACAGATAGACTGGCTGACCTGGGAAGCCAGATGTGGTGACGCCCTGTACCTGCTGAACTCCAGGCTTCCCAGGATGTTTGTTCTAAGGAAGGTGATCTTCCATACTGTGTCTACATGATAAAATTGAAGAAATGCTGTAATTCTTTATGGTTATATTTGAGGAAAACTTCATGATTACCCAAGGAGTTGAATAATGTGTACTTTGAGTATAGATTTTAAAGGGAAAATAATTAAATGTATTATTTATTGCCCCTTGGGGAAAATAGTGCCTTATGTAGAAAATAGGCAGCCTGGCTCCAGAGCCCACATGTATAAATACTATGTATGCTATTTAGATTTAGAAAGGTTGAAAAATTGACTCACTCAGTATAAGCCACAAAAATTGTCAGATGATAGATACTAGGATAGATGCTAGGTATTCTTTTTTAATGTTTATTTATTTTGAGAGAGGGGGGAGGACTAGAGAGAGAAGGTGAGAGGATCCCAAGCAGGTTCCATTGTGTCATGTCAGAACCAGATGTGGGGCTCCATCTCACAAACTGTGAGATCATGCATGACTTGAGCTGAAATCGAGTATGACACTTAACTGACTGAGCCACCCAGGTACACCAATACTAGGCTTTCTGACTCCAAATTCTGTGCTCTTTTCACCATGTATTTATTTATTTATTTGCTCGCTCAATAAACATTAAGCACTACCATGAGCCAAGCCCTGTACTAGGCCCTGTGCATAAAATTCCTCCTCATAGGAAGCAATAGACAAGCCAAAAGCAAAGCATAGCATGATGATTAAGAGCATAGTTTCCATACTCATTGTATATAGGTTCAAATCATAATATCACTACATATTAGCAGTAGGATGAACCTTGATGTCCTCATCCATAAAATGGATATGATAATATCAGTACTCTTAATAGGATTGTCATGGTGATGACTGAATGTATTAATATATGCAATAAACTTAGAAAGTTGCCCAGCATGTAAGTATTAGATGCTATCATCATCATCATCATCATCAATCATCAATCATTGTTGCTGTTTTTGGTGCTAGCTGTTTCTCTGTTCTATGATACAGTGCCAATGGCTAAAGGATGGCTAAAGGAAAACCCTAAACCAGTGTTTAAAGAAGAGCCCAAGAATGTCTGGAAGGATGACTAATAAGAGGTAGGCAGGGGTCAGATCATAGAGAACTTTGAATGCCATGCATGTAGCAGAATGGGATTGGAGAAGGGTCTCCAAAGAGGTGGTTGACCAACACCTACATTTCTGCTATTTCAAGGAAGAATAGGCTGGGTGATCAACCTGTACATGTGGTCTAGTGCCCCTAGCATGCAGCAAACTATTTTTCCCTAAACTATGGTCACAAGATTGAAGAGTTGGGAGTTGCCATATGAACTGTTTGTTTTGAAAAAAAATTCCACCCTTCTTCAGTTGTCAGCGACCTTTTGCTCCACCTGGTAAGAGCTGTAGGTCATCATTTAATGCCCATGACCTTAGGCAGTGAGTGACTGAGGAGTAATGAGGCTATTAGACAGTGGCTTTTGGATCTGACTTCTTTTTTTTTTTTAATTTTTTTTCAACGTTTATTTATTTTTGGGACAGAGAGAGACAGAGCATGAACGGGGTAGGGGCAGAGAGAGAGGGAGACACAGAATCGGAAACAGGCTCCAGGCCCTGAGCCATCAGCCCAGAGCCCGACACAGGGCTCGAACTCACGGACCGCGAGATCGTGACCTGGCTGAAGTCGGACGCTTAACCGACTGCGCCACCCAGGCGCCCCGGATCTGACTTCTATCAAGTGAGGATTTGGAAGCAGAGTTGGTTGAGAGAAAGGGGATGTGACATTGCACTGGGATCCTGGGTAGTCTGAGGCCAAAGGAGTCAGACACCTTAAGAATCTAGTCAGAATATCTTCCAAACAACTCGAGATGTTTCAATCTGATTACAAGGATTTTCCTTCATAAAATCATACATTCCAACATGGGCCTGACAAGTCAGTGTCAGTTTTAAGGGCACTGTAGTTTTTTGGTTGTTTCTCATCTTCTCTATTCCAAGGTCACCTGCCTGAGCTACTAGGCCCTGGGGAGTCTGTAAAGAAAAAGAACTATCATTCCTCACATTTGTATAATACTTTATGATTTACAAAGAGCTCCCACATTCATTGGATTCTAAAGAAACCCTAAAAGGGAGACAAGGCAAGCGTTTGCATGGTTATCATTTCCTATTTTACACATGAGCAAATTGAGGCAAAGAGAGGGAAAGGCCCATGCCCACACAGCCAGTGAGTGGTGGAGCTAGGATTGTGTATTAGTTTTCTATGCCACATAAAAAATTATCACAAACTTAGCAGCTTAAAACACCACATATTTATCATTTACCAATTTATTTTGTCAGAAGCCTGGGCATTGCTTAAATGAGCCCTCTGTTTTGGGTCTTGCAAGGCTGCAATCAAGGTGTTGGTCAGGGCTAGGTTCTTATCTGGAGGTTCGACTAATGAACAATCTGCTTCTGTATTCATGTGATTGTTGGTAGGATTCAGTTCCTTGCAGTTGTACAATTCATGGCAGTTTGTTTCTTCAAAGCCAGCAAGGGGAGACGGAGGAAGTCTGCTAGCAAGATGCTGCCATATATAACACAATGTAATCATGACGGTGACATCCCATCACCTTTGCCATATTCTATTGGTTAGGACCAAATCATAGGTTATACCCCCACTTCAGGGGAAGGGATTACACAGGGACATGGACACCATAAAATGGCAATTATGACTGTCATCTTAAAGTTTGTTTGCCATAGATTCCAACCTAGCTTTGTCTGACTCCAAGTCTAGTGGTCTTTCTACTGGATCACACTGTTGCTGCCAGGGATGCATGATATCCATTCCTAATACCCCCAGATGTGGGGTATTGAAAGATGCACTTGTCAAGGACAGAGTAGAAGAAATCTAAGAAGCCTACTCTGCCATTAAACTTGTGCCCTGTGTCACATAGCCTAGGGTCCTAATCAACTGATGTATGAATATACTCCCATTTTCTTAATTTAGAACAAGACAACTCATCACTTCTAAAGATGGAATGTTGTTTTGAGACAATTTTGTGCAAACCCTGAGCTTGTTAACTTCAAAAAAGGAGGGATGCCTTTTAATTTCAGGAAACTTCAGCTCTTATCCTGACAACTTCCAAATTACGTACAAAGGCAAAGGGAGTCATGCTGTATTTTCTTTCTTTTGTCTTTGTAGCTTAGCCCCATTAGTTTGATCCCATTAATGACTGTCAGAGAAGAAGTGGCCTTGGAGGAAAGGGGTTAAAGAGAACTCTTTAAATCTCCCAGCCAGGACCAGAAAGCTTTCTGTGAATGGTTTCTAAAGTTTAGGCTTGTTTGCAAAAAAGCCCTGTATCTCTCTCCAGAAGCCTGTTCTTAATTGACAGTAGGGGATACCTCAACTATTCATTTTATTTCATTAATTTAGTCAGTCATTCAAGAAATATTGAGAACTTCTTTGTGTAAGGCACCATTCTAGGTACTAGCAATACTGAGATCACCATCCCTATACTCAAAAATCCCATAGTAAAGACTCAGATAAGAAAATAGTCAGAAGACTATAGAACTGCTTTAATAGAGGTATGTACTGAACCTGTGAGATTCTTCTGAGGGGGTGAGTAAAGAGAGGTGCTTACTTAATACTGCAAACTCAAAGCTTCCAGGACCAAGCAAAGGAATCAAACAGGTGGATGCAGGGAGTGGTGGAGTTTGTACTAAACTGGAGGGCATTGTAATTAAAAAAAAAAAAAAATATATATATATATATATATATATATATATATATATATATCATGTGGTCCTAATAAAACATAGCCTACAAGCTGCCCATTTGTGACCCTAGTTTACACAAAGGAAGTAGTGTTTGTGCTATGATTTAAATGACAACAGCAAACACTTATACAGAGGTTACTGTGCACCAGCTATGCTTATAAACAATTTAAATATATAACTCATTTAATCTCCATAACATCCTATTAGGTATGTACTTTTATTAGCCCTATTTTACATATGGGTAAGTAGAAATCCAGAGAAGGTAGATAATTTGAGGTCACATAGCTAACAACCAGAGCTTGAATTTAAAATCAGGCAGCCTGGTTTCAGAGCCCATGCTCCAAACTACATATATGTATACATGCATATATCCTCAACTTTTGCTAAAGTATGATTAAGTGTTTGAAAGGTGGTAAGAAAGCATGCCATGCAGAGGAAGTAGCATGTGTGAAGATGGAGGCCTGGAGAGTTTGAGGGATTCCAGAGTCTATAAACAGTGTAGTATTTCTGGAACAGCAAATGTATGTTTTGGGGTGGTGGTGTGGGAAATAGGTGGAGCAGGGTAAGGAGATGAATAGGAATTAGGCTAGACAGAAAAAATCAGCAAAATACTTGTAGCCATGCAATTATCATATTCATCCCTTGGAGATACATTTATTAAGCACTTGTATGCCAAAACACAAGGCATTGTGCTAAGCACTAAGATAGACCTAGGCAAAAAGTGTTTGAGGATAGTGGGTTCAGAGAAGGGACATTAAATTCAGCACAAGGAAATCTGGGAGCATTTCCCAGAAAAATTGTTAGTTTGACCTAAGTCTTGAAGGAAAAGTAGAGGTTGACTAGACAAAGGATACAGGAGAGGGCATTGTAAAGAGAGGGAACAGGATATACAAAAGTATTTCTGAACTCATGGTAAAAATGACCTTTCTTCTTACCTCAAGTTTTTCTTTTCCTTTCTATCCTCTCACCTATTCACATGTCACAATGGGAAATAGAAAGTCAGAGGACAATTAAACTGGGAGTTGCTCCACAGGATTTCCACATTTTGGCATACCTATCAGAGGCAAGGGGAATAAATTTGGGGTTAGAATAACTGAATCTGGGCTCAGACACTTTATTCACATTAATTACAATTAACTCAAATCATTGATCAACCCTGCAAGCTTTTCCTTTTAATCCTTCACCCCTATTTTATAGATGAGGAAATGGAGGCTCAGAGAAGTGATGCCACATGTTCAAAGTACTCTGCTAGTAACTGGTACAATTTGGGGCTTGAACCCAGGACTGTCTGGCTTCAAAGCCTGTGTTCTCATCTTCTCAACCTCTGAGAGTCTTCTTTCAACCAAAAGCAATTCTGTCTCTTAGTAACAATAGCTAAAAATGATTTATTGCAAGCTTAGTCTATAATTCCAAACTGCTTCCTTCAACATGCCATTCCTCTTGGCTTTCTCAGCTGTAAAATGAGGCTGTGATGGAAATTACTACTGTTCATCACTAATCAGTTCCTTTCTACTTTCAGTAATACAGGATATTATACTTTGCCATCTTAAAGGGGGTTTTTTTTTGTTTTTAATTTAAATCCAAGTTAGTTAACATATAGTGTAACAATGGTTTCAGGAGTAGAATTTAGTGATTCATCATGACATATGACACCCAGTGCTCATCCCAACAAGTGCCCTCCTTAATGCTCATCAACCATTTAGCCCATCTCCCCAACCACCTTCCCTCCAGCAACCCTCAGTTTGTTCTCTGTACTTAAGTCTCTTATGGTTTGCCTCCCTCGCTGTTTTTATCTTATTTTTCTTTCCCCTCCCCTATGTTCATCTGTTTTATCTCTTAAATTACACATATGAATGAAATCATATATTTGTCTCTGACTTATTTCACTTAGCCTAATATATTCTAATTACATGCACATGGTTACAAATGGCAATATTTCATTCTTTTTAATCACTGAGTAGTATTCCATTGTATATATACCACATCTTCTTTATCCATTCATCAGTCAATAGACACTTGGTTTGCCATCTTAAAGTTAAATGTGGCCCATTGACTTGCTCTGACCCACGTGATATGAGCAAAAGTGATGTGTCACTTTAGGGTGGGAGCATTTAAGAGATCACGTGATTCTTTGTCCTCTCTTGTCCCTGCTACTGGACATTTCAAATGGTAGTGCTTCCATTAACTTTGGTTTCTGTGTGAAGATGACATGGACCAGAGTCCTCTACTGACCAGTAAATAAATACATAGAACGAGTAAAAATACATACTTTCATTGGTTTAAAGCCACTGAAATTCTGGGATCATTTGTTCCCTCAGCATAGCCTATTATATTCTGAGGAATGCACAGGAAAATGCTTTCTAGCTCATAGATTTATTGTAAAAATCAATGAAATAATGGGAGTGGAGGTGCTTTATAACCTCTGAAGCTGTGTGCTTATGCCATGTATTATTACTTGCCAAGTGGTATATCTGAATGCAGGTCCTATTGAGTTGTGCTCTAATAGATTTTCACAAATAGAACTTTAAGACACTTACACTGTATTTTTTTTTACATTATAGGCAGATATTTAATTGTTTGCATAATGCTTTTATGTGGGAATTTTCTCTTCTGATAGGGCGGGAACCAACTCTGAGATCTGAAGATTTCTCAAAGACTATGAGTAGCTGATAACCAGTCCCTCTGAGCACAACAGTTACTACTAGTTCCATTTTCTTTCTATCTAGGCTCAAAGAAACAATTGGGGTGGGAAGAAATGCCACTTCTCCCAAAAAGTAACTCTGGATTATACCTGTTCTAGAGCAGAGGAAAGGCTGTTTATCCTGGGCCTGATAGTTCTAAGTCAGTAACTCCACCAAATGATGACTTGCAAACATTAGCCTAAAAGGGCTAATCATGACACTTGTCATGTAGTGTGGCTTGGATCATTTATGAACACGGGAAGAAATCAACCCTTCCCCCAGGACTTCCTTCACTCAAGCCCAAAAAGGTTGCCATGGAAAAACTGAGCACTAGAGAGTTTTTAGGCCAGAGACTTACCCAGACCTAAACAACATCTGCCACCAGTTTCTCCCTTGTCCAAGAGACTCTAACAACAATAACTATCTTTTTTCTTTGAACACAGAAGTTATTCCTAAGAACATTTATGCTTCTTGTTCCCTCTGACTAGAATTCTCTTCTCACAGGTCTTCCCCTGTCTGCCTCTTCTCATCATTCAGATTATAATTCAAAGGTAACTCTTTAGAGAAACCTTTGCCCCTTTTGGTGTTATCCCCACCCCAATTGCTCCCTATGTCCTTACCCTAATTTATTTTACTTTAGACCATCTGTATCAATCTGATGTTATATTTTATATTTATTATTTATTTTGTACAGTTATTTATTTCTTATACATTTATTTTATGCTTTGTTTTTTGCTTTCTTTTTTAATTAATTAATTATTTTTAAATGAAATTTATTGTCAAATTGGTTTCCATACAACACCCAGTGCTCATCCCAACAGGTGCCCTCCTCAATGCCAATCACCCACTTTCCTCTCTCCCCCACCCCCCATCAACCCTCAGTTTGTTCTCAGTATTTAAGAGTCTCTTATGGTTTGCCTCCTTCCCTCTTTTTTTCCCCCTTCTCCTCCCCCCTGGTCTTAATTTTTTTTAAATGTTTATTTTTGAGAGAGAGAGAGAGAGAGAGAGAAAGAGAGAGAGAAGGGGAGGGGCAGAGAGAGGGAGTCACAGAACCCGGAGTAGGCTCCAGGCTCCAAGCTGTCAGCACAGAGCCCAATGTGAGGCTCAAACTCACAAACCATGAGATCATGACCTGAGCTGAAGTCGGACCCTTAACCAACTGAGCCACCCAGGTGCCCCAAGTTTGATAAATTCTTTATAGATTTTGGATACTAACCCTTTGTCTAATATGTCATTTGGAAATATCTTCTCCCATTTTGTAGATTGCCTTTTAGTTTTGTTGTTTCCTTTGCTGTGCAGAAGCTTTTTAACTTGATTATGTCCCAATGGTTCATTTTTGCTTTTGTTTCCCTTGCCTCTGGAGATGTATCTAGTAAGAAGTTGGTATGGCCTGAGGTCAAAGAGATTGCTGCCTGTGTTCTTCTAGTTTCCTGTCGCACATTTAGGTCTTACATCCATTTTGAATTTATTTCTGTGGTGTAAGAAATTGGTCTAGTTTCATTCTTATGCATGTTGCTATCCAGTTTTTCCATCACCATTTGTTGAAGAGACCTTCTTTTTTCCACTGGATGTTCTTTTTTTTTCAACTTTTTTTTTTTTTTTTTTTTTTTTTGGGACAGAGACAGAGCATGAACGGGGGAGGGGCAGAGAGAGAGGGAGACACAGAATCGGAAACAGACTCCAGGCTCTGAGCCATCAGCCCAGAGCCCGACGCGGGGCTCGAACTCACGGACCGCGAGATCGTGACCTGGCTGAAGTCGGACGCTTAACCGACTGCGCCACCCAGGCGCCCCTCCACTGGATGTTCTTTTCTGCTATGTTGATGATTAGTTGACCATATTGTTGTGGGACCATTTCTGGATGATGAATGGATAAAGAAGATGTGGTGTATATGTATATATGTGTGTATATACACACATACATACACACACACAATGGAATACTACTCAGCCATAAAAAAGAATGAAATGTTGTCATGTGAAATGATGTGGATAGAGCTAGAGCATATTATTCTAAGTGAAATAAGTCAGTCAGAGAAATATATATATCATATTTTTTCACTCATATGTGGATCTTGAGAAACTTAACAGAAGACCATGGGGGAAGGGAAGGGGAAAAAATAGTTACAAACAGAGAGGGAGGGAGACAAACCACAAGAGACTCTTAAATACAGAGAATAATCTGAGGGTGGACAGGAGGGTGGGGTAGAGGGAAATGGGTGATGGGCATTGAGGAGGGCACTGGTTGGGATGAGCACTGGGTGTTGTATGTAAGCCAATCAGACAATAAATTATATTTAAAAAATAAAAAACAAAACAAAATTAAATAAAAATAAAAACTTGAAACATTAAAAAATAAAAATAAAAGTTAAAAATATACAGTTCATTATGTGTTTAAAATCTTCTATATAGAGAAAAAGCACTAAACTAGAAATTAAGGAAGAAACAGGGAAAACATGAGCATTAAATATGATAGGAAAAGATTAATACCTACATGTGTGGGGTATCAAATATACACTAGATAAAAAGGCAAAGAACAAGAAAATAATTCACAGAAGAAATATAAACAGTAAATAAACATATGGGGAAAAGTTGAAGGTTACTAATAACAAAGGAAATGTAAAGTGAATTAGTAAGTAAATAGGAAGCACCTATTAAATTAGTTTATAATAGTTTGGTCCTTTTGCAAAGCAATTGGCAATATGGGGAAGCAGTGATCAAAATACTTATATTCTTTTTTAAAACTCAGTTTGTACCTTTTAATCCCCTTTATTTCACCCATCTCCCTGGCCTACTTCCCTTCTGACAACTCTCAGTTTGTTCTCTGTATTTAGAGTCTGGGTTTTTTGTCTCTTTTTTTCTTTGGTTGTTCATTTGTTTTACTTTTAAAATTCCACATATCATTGAAATCATTTGGTATTTGTCTTTATCTGACTTATTTCACTTAGCATTAAACCCTCTAGGCCCATCCATGTTGCTGCAAATGGCAAGATCTTTCTTTTCTATGGCTGAGTAATAGTTTATTGTATATGTATATATACAATATATATGTGTATACACACACACATATATATGTAATTTCTCTTTTTGCTAATATATATATATATATCTATATATATATATCACATCTTCATGTATAAATGGATACTTTGGCTAATTCTATACCTTAGCTATTGTAAATAATGTTGCAATAAATGTAGGAGTGAACATATATTTTCAACTTAGTATTTTCATTTCTTGAGTAAATACCCAGTAGTGAAATTATTGGATCAAGTGATATTTTTATTTTTAATTTTTTGAGGAAACTCCATATTTTTTTCCATAGTGGCTACAAATTTGCATTCCCACCAATAGTAATAGGCATGATGGTTCCTTTTTCTCCACATCCTTGCCAACACTTACCTCTTTTTTATTCTAGCCATTCTAACAGGTGTAAGGTTATATCTTACTGTGCCTTTGATTTTCATGTCCCTAATGATTAATGATGTTGAGCATCTTTCAATCTGTCTTTAGAAAAATGTCTATTCAGGTCCTCTGCTCATTTTTATTTATTTTTGTAATATTTATTTATTTTGGGGAAGAACGCAAGTGGGGGAAGGGGCAGAGAGAGGGGCACGGAGGAGCTAAAGTGGGCTCTGTGCTGACAGGATGACAGCAGTGAGGCTTGAACAAGTGTGGGGCTTGAACTGATGAACTGCGAGATCATGACCTGAGCCGAAATCAGTTGCTCAACCGACTGAGCCATCCATGTGCCCCTTCTCTGCCCATTTTTAAATGAGATTATTTGTTTTTTTGGTGTTAGGGTATATACATTATTTATATTTTTTGGATATTAACCCTTTACTGGATATATCATTTGCAAATATCTGCTGCCATTCAGTAGGTTGCTTTTTCATTTTGTTGGTTTCCTTCACTGTGCAGAAGCCTTTTATTTTGATAGTCCCAGTAGTTTATTTTTGCTTTTGTTTTCCTTGCCTGAGAAGGCATATCTAGAAAAATGTTTCCATGGCTGATGTCAAAAAGATTACTGCCTAAATTTTCTTCTAATGTTATGGTTTTAGGTATCACATTTAGTTTTTTAATCCATCTTGAGTTTATTTTTGTGTATGGTACAACATTCCTTTGCATGTTGCTATCCAGTTTTCTTAGCATCATTTGTTGAAGAGACTGTGTTTTCCCCATTTTATATTCTTGCCTCTTTTTATAGATTAATTGACTATGTAAGCATTGGTTTACTTCTATTTATTCTGTTCTGTTGATGTTTTTTTTTCTATTTTTGTGTGGGTACCTTATTGTTTTGATCACTACAGCTTTGTAGTATGTTTTGAAATCTGGAATTGTGATACCTCCATCTTTGTTCTTATTTTATATATTGATTTGGCTATTTGGGGACTTTTGTGGTTACATACAAATTTTAGTATTATTCTATTTCTGCAGAAAATGCTGTTGGTATTTTGACAGGGATTGCATTAAATCTGTAGGTCGCTTTGGGTTGTATGGACATTTTAACAATATTTTTTCTTCCAATTCATGAGCATTGAATATATTTCCACTTGTGTCATCTTCAGTTTCTTTCGTAGATGTTTTATAATTTTTGGAGTATAGGTCTTTCATCTCCTTGGTTAAGTTTATTCCTAGATATTTTATTATTTTGGTGCAATTATAAATGAAATTGTCTTCCTAATTTCTCTTTTTGCTACCTCATTATTATTTTATAGAAATGCAACAGATTTCTGTATATTAATTTTGTATTCTGTGATTTTACTGAATTCATTTATCAGTATTGATAGTTTTTGATGGAATCTTTGGCTTTTCTATATATAATATCATGTCATTTGCAAATAGTGAGTTTTACTTCGTCCTTACTGATTTGAATGCCTAAAATAGTTACATTCCTTGACCTAGTAATCCCACTCCTGAGAGTCAATACCAAGAGAACAATTCAATAGAAAAAAAAGCTATATGTATGAATATTTTTATAAGAGTAAGAATACAGAAACACCTAAAGCATAACAACAAGGTAAAGACTTTGAAATTTAAAGTTATTATTATTAAAACTATTCAGAAGCATTAAACTATATGTCAGAGGTGAGGAAACTAAGGCATATGAAAGTGAAGTCAGTTATCTAAGTTCACCCATTCAGTAAGTGGTAAAGCTGGAACTTGAACTCAAGCAATGGAGCAATCAGAGTCTGGGGGTGTCTTAGTCTTCTCAGTCTGCAATAACAAAATACCATAGACAAGGTGGCTTAAGCAACATAAATTTATTTTCTCACAGTTCTGGAGTCTGGAAATGCAAAAATCAAAGTTCTAGCAGAGTTCAGTTTCTGGTGAGAGCTCTCCTCCTGACTTCAGAGAGCTGCTTTCTTGCTGTGCTCTCATGTAGTGGAGAAAGAGAGAGATCTCTGGTGATTCTTCCTCTTTTTTAAGGACACCAGTTCTGTAAGATCAAGGCTCCACCCTTATGGCCTCATTTAGCCTTAATCACCTCCTTAAAGGTCCTATCTCCAATACAGTCGTCACATGGGGGACTAGGACTTCCACCTATGAATTTTAGAGAGACACAATTCAGTCCATAGCATTTTGCTCCTGATCCCCAAAATTCATTCCATCCTAACAGTCCTCATTTCAGCATTACTCTAAAGTCTAGGTCCAAAATCTATTATCATCTAAATCAGGTATGGATGAGTCTCAAAGAGTGATTCATCCTGAAGCAAAATCCTCCCCAGTTGAGAACCTGTAAAACCAGACCAAGTTATGTGCTTCTAAAATGCAATGGTAGGATAGGCATAAGATAGGCATTTCCAATTGAAAAGAGAGAAATAGGAAAGAAGAAAGAGTGAAGGGTCCCAAACAAGTCCAAGACCTATCAAGGCAAATTCCATTGGATGTTAAAGCTTGATGGTTTTTTTTGTTTCTTTTTTATTTGAATATAAATACAACACATGATGTTACATTAGTTTCAAATGTACAACATAGTGATTCAACAACTCTATACCTTAAGCTATGCTTGCCACAAATGTAGTTACCATCTGTCACCATACAACGCTATTATAATATCATTGACTGTATTTTCCATTCTGCACCTTTGACTTATTAATTCCATAATCATAACCCTGTATCTTCCACTCCTCCTTACCCATTTCGCCCATTCCCCCAAACCTCCTCTCCTCTGGTAACCATCAGTTTGTCCTCTGTATTTATAGGGTATAATTCTACTTATAATTCTTTCTGGCTCAATGACCCACCTTCTGGATACACAAGGGTGATAGTCCCTCCCCCTTTGCTCCAGGCAGCCCTGTGCACACAGCTCTAGTCAAAGGCCATCTGGCTTGTTAAAACTGAGGGGACAGCCCCAGCCTTTGAAAACAAGGAAACAGCCCTGATGTTGCTTTAAGGGTCATTCTTTCCTTTTCTTGAAGAATAGTGTATGTTCACAGTCAAAGAGCTCTAATGTTCAGTCCTGTGGGATCTAACCTTCCTTCATTTTGTCTCATTTTTTTTCTGTCTTCTTTAATCCCAGATGTCAGTGTTTCTGTTGGTGTCAACCCATCTCTATTTCTAGCTTCTTATGAGATGGCTAATCAATCAGTTTATAAGTCACACCCATGAACTCTTTATCAAATGCTTATTCAGCCACACCTTTAGTGTTCTCTTCAGGACAAGCCTCCTCATTTTTAAAAAATAAGATAGAATATACTGAGAATATAGAATACTGGGAATAGGATAGACTGAAAATTGTCCAAATCTCCAAGTTCTGGTTCCTTTTTGCCTAATAATTTCTTCTTAAATTCATCTCTCTTCTCACATTTTACTATAAAAAGTAAGGATGACCAAAGCTGCATCTTCAATACTTTGCTTATAAATCTCATTTGCTAATATCCAATTTTATCACTCTCAAGTTCTACCTTCCACAAAACACTGGAACACAATTCACCCAAGTTCACTGCCACTATAACAAAGATCACCTTTCCTCCTCTTTCCAATAATAATCTGTTCCTCATTTCTGTCTTAGATCTCACCATACTTGTCCTCAATGTGCATATTTCTACATGCACCTTGAAACTCTTACAGCTTCTACCCATTACTTAAGTCCAAAGCCACCTCCACATTTTCAGGTATTTTTTGCATTAGCACCCTACTTCTATGTACCAAAATCTGTATTAATCAGGGGGTTATCCAGAGAAACAGAACCAACAGAAAGCATATGTGTGTGTGTGTGTGTGTGTGTGTACACACACATATGTATATGACATAAGAATTAGCTCATGTAATTATGAAGGGTAACAAGTCCCAAGATCTGCAGTAGGCAAGCTGGAGACCTAGGAGAGCTGATGATGTAGTTCTAATCCTACTCTTAAGTCCTGAGAAACAGGATAGCTAATGGTGTAAGTTCCAGTCACATCCAGAATGCTCAAGATCCCAAAAGAGTTGATTTTTCAGTTCAAGTCCAAAGGCAGGAAAAGACATATGTCAGGCAGGAGGAGTTCCTTCTTTTTCACAGCAGAGTTAATATTTTCTTCTATTCAGGCTTTCAATGAATTGTATAGGGCCCACCCACATTAGGGAGGGCAATCTGCTTTACTCAATCTACCAATTCAAATCTTAATCTTATCTAGAACTATCCTCCTAAACACACCCAGAAAAATGTTTGACCAAATGTCTGGACAACCCATGGACCAGTCAAGTTTACACAAAACTGTCACAGTGTGTTTAACCATGGGGTTATTTTAATAGTGCCTATTTTAATAGTGCCTGACACTAATTGGCCTTTTGTACCATTTTCTTAATTATTTTGCTATTTACCTTCCCAAGTGTATTTCTGGATTCTAAAAGTTATTATTAGGATTTGCATTGGAATTGCCTTGTTTAATTCAATCTCTATACTATTGCCAAGACAAACTTCTTCAAGTACAAATCAGATAGTGTTCCTTTCTTGATTAAAATATTTTTGGGGCACCTGGGTGGTTCAGTCAAACACTTAACTCTTGAATTGGGCTCAGGTCATGATTTTATGGTTTGTGAGTTTGAGACCCGTGTTGGGTTCTGTGCTGTCAGCACAGAGCCTGCTTGAGATTCTTTCTGTCTCTCTCTCCCTCAAAATAAATAAATAAACATTAAAAAATATTTTTATAGTTTCCCAAGCTCTCTAAACTCCTCAGCAGGATACTAGACCTCTCATAATCTGACCCCTGTCAATTAATGTAGCCTCCTTCCCAACCTCTCTTGTTACGCTCTAGTCATCTTTCAAAATTTTCATTTCCCAAAAGTGCACTCTCTCTTTCTCCCCTGCTTTTGCTCATGCTTATCCTTCTGCTTGGAATATTTTACTAATTCTCCTGTACTAGATAAACTCCTATACTTATAAATCTATGTTTTCTGTGAAGCTTTTCCTTAACCCTACAATATTAGGGGCTATCCTTCTGTGTCCTATGGTTTTCTGTATTTACATCCACTTTGACACTTATCTCTGTAAGGCTATTTTCTTTTTAGTTGTCTGTTTTTCCTACGGGACTGCATGCTTCTTGAGATTAGATACACTGTTGCATACCCAGCACCCAGCATGCTGTTAGTTTTCTGTATATATGTTGAAAAAATGAGCTATTTTAGCAATAATGAAATGTATAAAGAGCTTGTTATAATTGTTCAGCAGAGAGGTAATGAGAAACGGACTTAGTGTGACAGCAATGGGAATAGCAAAGAGAAAACATATTTAAGATACTTAAAAGCTCACCAAACTCCACACCCAAAAAACAAATAATCCAGTGAAGAAATGGGCAGAAAACATGAATAGACACTTCTCTAAAGAAGACATCCAGATGGCCAACAGGCACATGAAAACATGCTCAACATCGCTCTTCATCAGGGAAATACAAATCAAAACCACACTCAGATGCCACCTCACGCCAGTCAGAGTGGCTACAATGAACAAATCAGGAGACTATAGATGCTGGTGAGGATGTGGAGAAACGAGAACCCTCTTGCACTGCTGGTGGGAATGCAAACTGGTGCAGCCACTCTGGAAAACAGTGTGGAGTTTCCTCAAAAAATTAAGAATAGACCTACCCTATGACCCAGCAACAGCACTGCTAGGAATTTACCCAAGGGATACAGGAGTACTGATGCATAGGGGCACTTATATCCCAATGTTTATAGCAGCACTCAACAATAGCCAAATTATGGAAAGAGTCTAAATGTGCATCAACTGATGAATGGATAAAGAAATTGTGGTTTATATACACAATGGAATACTACGTGGCAATGATAAAGGATGAAATATGGCCTTTTGTAGCAATATGGATGGAACTGGAGAGTGTTATGCTAAGTGAAATAAGTCATACAGAGAAAGACAGATACCATATGTTTTCAATCCTATATGGATCCTGAGAAACTTAACAGAAGACCATGGGGGAAGGGAAGGAAACAAAGTTAGAGAGGGAGGTAGCCAAAACATAAGAGACTCTTAAAAACTGAGAACAAACTGAGGGTTGATGGGGGGTGGGAGGGAAGGGAGGGTGGGTGATGGATATTGAGGAGGGCACCTGTTGGGATGAGCACTAGCTGTTTTATGGAAACCAATTTGACAATAAATTTCATATTTAAAAAAAACATGGGAAATGAAAAAAAAAAGATACTTTTGAGGGGTGGAAGGCTGAAGGAGAGAAAGAAGTCAAAGATGACTAGGTTTCTTGGCAGAGAAAGTGGTAGTGGCAATAATAAAAGGGAATAGATGATGAAGAACTGGCTTGGGAAAGTAGATACGTGTTGTTAGGATAAGTATAGCAGGTGAAAGTACAAAATCCAGGTAGAGATGTCCAGACAGCAACTAGAAATACTAACTAGAGACTGAGATTGAGATGAGGAGACCAAAATCACCCAGAAAGGTTACCTGATATTGTGGGAAAATGGTGGCAAAGAAAGAGTGTGCAGAAAAGAAAAAAAGAGACTCATGAGGAAAACCTGCTCTGAGTGAGCCAGAGGAAAAATGGAGCCTTGAAAGGCAAAGAAAGACCTGTCAGAAAGGTAATAACAGAACCTGGCATGTGCTGGCTCATGGAAGCCTGGGGGGGGGGGTAGTTTCAAAAAGGAAGAAATCAGCAATGTTAAAAAATCATAAAAGAGGAGGAAAGAGATTTAGACTATATGGAGGCTGTTGAAACATCTGAGATAATACTATAGGTTGAATGGCAGGAGCAGAAGTTAGTGTACAATTATGAATTATGAAACCAGTTTAATGGTGAAAAGATGAAAGAGATAGAACTATATGTCTAGGGAGTAGAAAGATTGAGAGAAACATATATTTAATATGGCTACTTGTAGAGTTCCTTACATAAATGATTGAGTAATTAAAAAGTCAACAAGATGATTGCATGGCAAATACTATTTTCTAGTCCTCCCCAGCTATACTCACACCACAAAACCCATATCAATCCTGTAAAAATGCCCATGTCATGCAATATAAACTCATGTTTTCTACCTCTATATTAGGTGGCTCAAAGCAAGTCTCTCCAATTGGGACACTCAACCCATTTCCACTCTTGAAAAAGAGATAGTTATAAATTATGGTCTCAAATTCCACAAGTTAAATGCAAACCATACCCCTTCCTGTGCAAAACATCTTTCCAGAACACCTCTCTAGGCCTCCTTCTTTTGCTGATAATGACACCCTGCCTACCCCCACAACCTCTGTCTCAATTTTTACCCTCCTTTCCTTTTTTCCACAGGGCATCCAGAGCTTCATAGTTTGTAAATAGTAATTACTCTGTATTACATCTTGATTTCATGGTAGGGATGGAGGCAGGAAAGAAGAGAAAGTGATTAGAACTAGGAAAACAGAATGGTTTATGCAAGACAACACAAGTGCAACGCTGAGCCAGATGGTAAAAAGTCCAGATTTTATGGTATCACAATCCCTGTTACTTACCCCCAAACTGAGCTTACTCGTATAGAAAGTACTCAGATAATAATTCCCAACTACAGTTGTACTTCATCCATCCAATGACCCTCCCCTTTACATACCCCATCTATAAGATCTAAGCACTTAGCTAAGCTCTTTCTGCTCAACCCAGACCTCAGGATTGCAAAATCCTTGTCTTTCAGGAAAAATGTCCCTATAAAATTCCAGGATTTTCATAGTCCTTGTGAATGGATAGAAGAGGTCTGGCTCACAGTTATCGCAAACCTGAAGAGGTCAATAGAAGGAACCTCATAATAGAAGGAACACGAGCCTGGGACTCACTTTGTTGAAACTCCACCTTTGCCAACTTATCAGATACATGACTTTGGAAAAGTCCCTTACTGAGCCTCAATTTCCCCACCTGTACCACCTGTAAAGTGAATTAATAGTGCCAACTTCACCTATATAAGGATTAGATGTCTAGAACCTAGAAGATAGTCAATAAATGCTAATTAATTTTCCACCTATTTGTGGGAACACCTGAATGGTAGGTGATCTATCACTGGAAATGACCTGAAACTCTGCCGCACTCCACTGAGTTCTCTACCTTGAGCATCTGGGATGGGTAGTATAAATGATTTTGATAGACCTTTTATTTCAACAAGATGACTAAAATTGCCCAAAGTACGTTTTAGGTTCTAAATCAATTTTTCTCTGCACTTGGTTATATTTCAGATTGGCTTGTTTCTGCCTCAAGGCCATCACATCACTTCTGGGCAAAGTGGTACTGTTATCTGTTTCCCAAAGGCTGCCTCCCACTTCCAACTTCTCTGGCCCCCTCTTCCCTTTTTAGCACTCCTCCCTCCTTCAGAGACTTCAAGTAACACCCAGCCCTTGCTCAAGGAAATAAAACTCTCATGGGATAAAGTCCAATGATAGGCTAACAGGAGTGATGGTTTAATGAAGTGATGATCTCAATGATTTCCTAAAATCCTATCACATAAGTATCTTCCAACTGCCCCAAATAAATGCCCCACTCATTACCATGTACAGCCATGTAGCCCATCTCAAAAATGACCAGTGAAACTGAGGTAAATGCATGTATGCATTTGTTCATCCATACACTTATCCATTTATTTAATATTTTTTGTTTAACTCCTTAGCTAAAAGCATTCTTTCTAGCTAGGCAAGGTGAACAGCATGAGAAAAGGCAGAGAAGATTAAGGGAGAGATTGGCTGGTTCAAAGAACTCTTAGTACTTGGATTTAAATGGAGTGAAGGATGCGAATGTGCATGTGAATATAGATCAGACCTGAGAAATAGTTACAGGTCAAATCAGAAGAGGCCTTGCTTCTTCCAGTTATGGAATAAATGAGTCATAGGAATGAAAGACACAGCATAGGGAATCTAGTCAATAATATTGTAATAGCATTGTATGGTGACAGAGGGTAGCTACACTCATGGTGAATATAGCATAATGCATAAACTTGCTGAATCCCTATGTTGTACACCTGAAACTAATGTAATATCATGTGTCAACTATACTCAAATGGGGAAAAAAAAGAAAAAGAGAAAGCCTTGCTTGTCATTCTGAGTAGTCTGGGACTTTATCTTGAAGGTCATGGAGAACAGATGAAATATGTTAAGCAGGACAATGACATGATCAGATGTGTTTTAAAAAGGTTACTTAAGTAGTCAGAGTGTGAACAATGCTGAGCAAACTAAACACAGCTTCAAGATATCATGCAAGTAGGGGCGCCTGGCTGGCTCAGTCAGTTAAGCATCCAACTTTGGCTCAGGTCATGATTTCTCAGTCCAAGGGTTTGAGCCCCATGTGGGACTCTGTGCTGGCAGCTCCGAGCTTGGAGCCTGTTTTGGATTCTGTCTGTCTGTCTCTCTCTCTCTCTCTGCCCCTCCCCCACTTCACTTGTTCTCTCTCTCCCTCTCTCTCTCAAAAATAAATAAACTTAAAAAAAATATCATGCAAGTGAAAAACAGGGCCTCAGCCCATAAAAACCCCTCTTCCTTTAGGGGTCATCATAGAAACTAAAGTACAGCTTATTTAAAAGCAATGTAGTTGGGTCTGATCAGGATACCCCAAGAGAATCAGCTTTTGTTGGCAGTGAGCCCAAACCCTCTATCTATGGCCTGACCTTGACTAATTTCTGATCCTTGGATCCTGAAAAATGGAGCTGATATATGATACTTTCCTATCAGCAGTCCTAAATTTCTTCCATTTAAAAAATTTCCCAGATCCCACACATTCCTCTAGTTACTACTGAGTCTATTTTCTCTTTACAACCACACTTCTGAAAGGATTCTCTAGTCTCACTTTTTCCATTGTTTCACCTCCTATTCATTCTTAAAAATTTTTTCAATGTTTTTGTTTTATTTTTGAGAGAGAGACAGAGCATGAGTGGGGGAGGGGCAGACAGAGAGGGAGACACAGAATGTGAAGCAGGCTCCAGGCTCTGAGCTGTTAGCACGGAGGCAATGTGGGGCTTGAACGCGTGAACCGTGAGATCATGACCTGAGCTGAAGTTGGATGCTGAACTGACTGAGCCAGCCAGGTGTCCTTCACCTCCTATTCATTCTTAAACTCAATACAATCAGATTAGTGCTACCATTTCTTCACCAAACACAAGTCTCACTAAGGTTATCAATGACCTTGATACTAAGTGCAAGGGCCACTTATGGTTCTCATATTCTTTATTTCCATCATAATTCTATACACTTTATTATTTCCTTCTTAAAACATGATCTTTCTTTAGCTTCTGGGCTCAGAATTCTCCTAGCTCCTCTTCTCCTGCCTCTTTGGAATTCTTACCTCTACTTAAAATGTTGTACTCATCTAAGTTTTACCCTAAGCCCTCCAGATGAACTCAACCATCCCTATGTCTTCAATAATCATGTATATGCCAACAACTCCAGCTCTGTATTTCTAGATTTCTCTTCTGAACTTTAAAATAATATATCAGTCACCTACTTGACATGAATTTAAAATCATAACATTAAAAATAAAACTCATTATCTCTCCTCCTTTGCAGACTTAGTCTTATTCCAGTACTCTGCAATTCAGTAACAAAGGCAATCAGTGGAGCATACCAGAATTCAAATATTCTTGAGATTTTCCTCTCCCAAATAAAAAATCATTGATATAGTCTAAATGTCCACGGCATGGTTTGACCCCTGCCAAATTCTTCAGCCTCATCTTATGTTCTCCATTCATGCCAAATTTGCCTTCTTCCAACTTTGAGGATATTCAGATCTTTTGTGGTTTGTTTTGTTTTGTTTTGTTTTGTTTTGTTTTTGCCTCGGAGTATTTATATTGGTATATCTTCTTCCTGGGATGTTCTTTTCCCAAATCTTCACCTGGTGAACAACTACTCAATTTTTATATCTCAACTTAAATGAAACTTCCTTGGATGTACCTTCCTGGACCCATCTGATTAAATTGTGTCCTCCAACCTACCTTTGTCTCCTACTGGATTGTGCTCCCAGCGTGGACCATAATTTTCTTTCATAGCATTAAATTATAATTTTAAGTATGTATTCATTTTTAAGGTTGTCTACATAATGACTGTCTCCCCCATTTGATTGTAAACTTCACAAAGACAGGAACACTATTATCATTGTTCTCTTTGGTGTCCTCTACATTGAGAACTGACACACAGAAGATAGTTAATGTATTCAATGTATTCAGTGAATATATGAATGACTGAATGAATACAAGTTTTTCTCAAAGAGCATATATTTCTCTATTAAAGAGGAAGCACCTTCTGAATTTGGGGAACTACTTCATGGTCTTGATGAATGGATAGTCTGAAAGATTGAGAATTGTCTTTGAAAATTCAGTGAAGTTTTCAACAAACTTCTCAAACAGTTTTACAATTATTTCCCAAGTTGGAGCTGACTGTTATACTCCCTCATTCTCTTTTTGCCCTAAGGCGTCTCCCTGGGATTTCCACCAGCTTTTCTTTAACCTGAGAAAAGACAAAAAGAACAACACCATAAAAATTTTCACTAGATTTTCCTCAGAATCCAGAAAACTTGAGGTCTTATTAGCGATTTGGCTGAAATTTGGGATTGTCTTCAGGTTTATGCCAATTTATCAGGGACTAATTCAGGCTTTCACAAGTTTACTTAATTCTTCAGCTTTTAGTTTCAGCATGAGAGATGGAATTGGACTCTCCTCATGGTTCAAGTGAAGCAGTAAAACTCAGGGCTGAAGGCGGAAAGACAGACAAGAAATCTGTACTTCCAAACTTTATGACCCACAGTGGTTGTGTCCCAGGTCCATGGGGGTTTATGTAATGGTTTCTCTTAGAAGTCTTACCATAGTAGTAGGGGAAGGGAACACTTGTTATGGACAATGAAGGAGAACATCAGCCTGTGCATTTTCCTCCCAATATCAGAAGTGAAATGTAAGACAAAGGCATTTCTAGCCTTGTCTTGCTCAGTAGAACAGTGTCAAGGATTTGTTTAGAGAGAGAAAGTGACTATTCTAAAACAACAAACTTCATACATCACACTGTTGGTCTTAAGTGCTTGGCTTAGGTTCAAATTGTACATCTTCCTTTCTAAGACCAATCTTTACACTGGCTTTTGAGATGAGGGCAGGACTCATTGACCTGTAAAGAAGGAGAATAGCTGCTGAGTCTTTGAAGAGGCTACTTTTAATTTCTTTCTTCTCTGTACCAAGAATCCAGAATGTCTTCTTTATACTGAGTTGTTCTGGCCTAGGATCCATTGATATTTACCTATGCCCAACTACTGGGAAACTGACATCCAATGGAAACTGGAATAATACTTATGCAACCAGTTGTTGTACGACTTTCAGGGGAAGAATTGTCGCCCAATATCTAATGTGAGAAGTCAATTACATACTTATTTGCTTTAGTATCATTTTTTTGAAGTTTTTTATTTAAACTTCAGTTAACATATAGTGTAATATTAGTTTTGGCTGTGTGATTCAACAATTCCATGCAACACCCACTGCTCATCATAAGTGTGCTCCTTAAGCCCCATAACCTATATAACTCATTCTCCCACCCACCTCCCATCTGGTAACCATCTTTTTGTTCTCTATAGTTAACAGTCTATTTCTTGGTTTCTCTAGCTCTCTTTTTTCCCCTTTGCTCATTTGTTTTGTTTCTTAAATTCCACATATGAGTAAAATCATATGGTATTTGTCTTTCTCTGTTTGACCTATTTCACTTAGCATAATACCTTCTTACCTCCATCCATGTTGCTGCAAATGGCAAGGTTTTATTCTTTTTCATGGCCGAGTAATATTCCATTGTATGTATATACCACATCTTCTTTATCCATCCATCAGTCAATGGACACTTGGGCTGTTTCCATAATTTAGCTATTGTGGACAAAGAAGGAACGAATATCCAATGGGAAAAAGAGAGCCTCTTCAACAATTCTGGGGGAAAACTGGACAGCAACATGCAACAGAATGAAACTGGACCACTTCCTTATACCATACACAAAAATAAATTCAAAATGGATGAAAGACCTAAATGTGAGACATGAAACCATAAAAATCCTACAGGAGAACATAGGCAGTAATCTCTTTGACATCAGTCATAGGAACATTTTTCTAGATATGTCTCCTGAGGCATGGGAAACAAAAGCAAAAATTAAAAATTGGTACTATATCAAAATAAAAATCCTCTGCACAACAAAGGAAACAATCAACAAAAATTAAAAGGCAACCTATGGAATTGGAGAAGATATTTGAAAATAACATATCAGATAAAGGTTAGTATCCAAAATCTGTAAAGAACTTATCAAACTCAACACCCAAAAACCAAATAATCCAATTAAAAAATGGGCAGAAGACATGAATAGACATTTCTCCAAAGAATTCATAGAGATAGCCAATATACACATGAAAAGATGCCAACATCATTCATCATCAGGGGAATTCAATCAAAACTACACTGAGATATCACCTCACACCTGTCAGAATGGCTAAAATCAACAACACAAAAAACAACGGGTGTTGGCAAAGATGTGGAGAAAGGAAACACACTTGCACTGTTGCTGGAAATGAAAACTAGTGCATCCACTCTGGAAAATAGTATGGAGGTTCCTCAAAAAGTTAAAAAGAGATAAATGGATAAAAAAGATGTGGTGTGTACAATGAAATATTACTCGGTGATCAAAAAGAATGAAATCTTGTCATTTGTAACAACATGAATAGAACTAGAGTGTGTTATGCTAAACGAAGAAGTTAGAGAAAGACAAAATATCATATGATTTCACTTCTATGTGGAATTTAAGAAACAAAACAGATGAACATAGGGGAAGGGAAGGACAAATAAGATAAATATAGAAAAGGAAGAAAACCATAAGAGACTCTTAAATACAGAGAACAAACTTAGGGTTGCTGGAGGGGAGGTGGGTGGGGGATGGGCTAAATGGGTGATAGGCATTAAGGAGGACACTTGTTGGGATGAGCACTGGGTGTTTTATGAAACTTACATGTCACTGGGTTCTACTCCTGAAACCAATACTATACTGTATGTTAACTAATTTGAATTTAAATAAAATAAAAGAACTACCATGATCCAGCAATTGCACTACTAGACATTTACATAAAGAATACAAAAATGCTGATTCAAAGGGATACATGCACCCCAATGTTTATAGCAGCATTATCTGTAATTGATTTAGTATCAAATTTTGAAATCACAAGTGATTACTAGGACCAGAGGGAGGGAAGCCAGAGAATGGGAACATGGTCAATTGTTTATCGATGACTTGATCCATAAATGACTGAAAACTCCAAAGGCTACACCAGCTAATGCCAAAGGGATCTTCATAGTATATTATGCTTAGCTCTTGCTTGCTTACTTGGCTAAAAGAAAACATAATATTCTGATTGCCTAGGACTGATATGGTCTATAACCAATGATAAGAGTTAAAATTTTGCACACTTATGCTAAGGTTTACAAGGTTATATTTCAGATCCCTGTCCCCAGAGATTCTATCTTGAACATTCCTTCCAGACCAAGGATCCCAGGAGCACCATTAGGAGCTCTTGTAGAGACCATTTGGATAGAAGCTTCTCTACCCCTACACTAAAAGCCAAGTTCTAGAGACCTAGAATGGGAATCCAAGCCTTGAGTATGGTAGATGATAAGTACAGACTCTTTAAAAGTATGATAAAAGCCCTGGACCTGGAGTCAGGAGATCTAACTGAAAATCTGCCTTTCGTTATAGCTATGTGATCCAGGATAAGTCATTTAACTGCTATGAACTTCAGTTTCTCTTTCTGTAAATCAGAAACCTGTAATTAATGAAATAACACATGCACAAAGGATCCAGTATATACTAAATATGTGTGACTTATATCTGAATTTGTTCCTTAGAGCTACTTCCCAACTCTTCCTAAGTATCCCGTGGTAGGGAGGACACCATTCTTCAGGTCCTGCTTTAAGGGACCTTTCAAGGTGCCTTCAACCCATCCTTCTTACTATTTTCAAGACAATATTTGAAAAATTCTGAACTGATCCTGGAATGGTATATCTTCTTTTTTCTCCCTATTAAAATCCTACCCATAACTGAGGACCTAATTGAAATCATTCTCATTGTAAATATTCTTTAAATACTCTTTAGATCTAATCTAGAGACTCAGGGAAAGCTTTCTCAAGGAAGTGATGCTTGGGTTGAGATATGAAGGTTCAATTGGGGTACCCTAGAGGAGAGGGTAGAAAGCATTCTGAGCACCTGGGTGATATTGAAACTATACCCCACCTACCTAAACTGGTTAATGCGGGCAAGGAAGATCCATTTGGGCTACTCCAAGGAACATATCAAAGCACATCTGGTGGAGGGTCCAAAGTATTACCACAAGTAGGGTAACAAAATAACCAAAGTCACAACAACAGAGAGCAAGTAACAACCCCCGAAAAAACATCTACTGAAGGGCGAGGCCCTGGACAGTGTATGACCCTCCTTTAATACAGCAGCACTCACAGTTACAGAGCATACAACAAGATTTTAAAATGCATCAAGGACAGAAAACTAACCAAAATGAAACGGAAGAATTCTCTTCAAAAGAAATTCCAGGAATTAGTGACAGCTAATGAATTGATCAAAACCGATTTAAGCAATATAATAGAACAAGAATTTAGAATAATAGTCATAAAATTAATCGCTGGGCTTGAAAAAAGCATAGAGGACAGCAGAGAATCTATTGCTACAGAGATCAAGGGACTAAAAAATAGTCATGATGAATTAAAAATGCTATAAATGAGGTGCAGAGTAAAATGGAGGTGGCTATGGCATGGATTTAAGAGACAGAAGAGAGAATAGGCGAATTAGAAGATAAAATTATGGACAAAGAGGAAGCTGAGAAAAAGAGAGATTAAAAACATCCAGGAGTATGAGGAGAGAATTAGAGAACTAAGTGATACAATCAAACAAAACAATATCCATACCTTAGGAATTCCAAAAGAAGAAGAGAGGAAAAGGGGCTGAAGGTGCACTTGAACAAATCATAGTTGAGAACTTCCCTGATCTGGGGAAGGAAACAGGCATTGAAATCCAAGAGGCACACAGAACTCCCTTCAGACGTAATTTGAAGTGATCTTCTGCACAACATAGCATAGTGAAACTGGCAAAATGTGAGGATAAAGAGAGAATTCTGAAAGCATCTAGGGATAAACAGGCCTTAACATACAAAGGTAAATACATAAGGGTATAGCAGACCTATCACCAGAAACTTGGCAGGCCAGAAAGACATGGCAGGAAATCTTCAATGTGATGAACAGAAAAAATATGCAGTCAAGAATCCTTTATCCAGCAAGTCTGTCATTTAGAATAGAAGGATAGATAAAAGTTTAAATATAAACAAACAAAAACTGAAGGAATTTATCACCACTAAACCAGCCCTACAAGACATCCTAAGGGGGATTCTGTGAGTGAAATGTTGCAAGGACCACAAAGTACCAGAGACACACTACAAGCATGAAACCTAGAGATATCACAATGACTCCAAAACCATATCTTTCAATAATAACACTGAATGTAAATGGACTAAATGTGCCAACCAAAAGACATAGGGTATCAGAGTGGATAAAAAAAAGACCCATCTATTTTCTGTCTACAAGATACTCATTTTAGACCGGAGAACACCTTCAGATTGAAAGTGAGGGGATGGACAATTATCTATCATGCTACTGGAAGTTAAAAGAAAGCTGGAGTAGCCATAATTATATCAGACAAACTAGACTTTAAATTAAAGGCTGTAAAAAGAGTTGAGGAAGGACATTATATAATAATTACAGGGCCTATCCATCATGAAGAGTTAACAATTATAAATGTCTATGCACTGAATATGGGAGCCCTCAAATATATAACACAATTAATTACAATCATAAGCAACATTATTGATAAGAATGTGGTAATTGCAGGGGACTTTAATACCCCACTTACAACAATGAATAGAACATTTAGACACAGAATAAATAAAGACACAAGGGCCCTGAATGATACATTGGATCACATGGACTTGACAGATATATTTAGAACTCTGCATCCCAAAGTGACAGAATATATTTTCTACTCGAGTGCACATGGAACATTCTCCAAGTTAGACCACATACTGGGTCACAAAACAGCCCATCATAAGTATAAAATAATTGAGATCATACCATGCACACTTTCAGACAAAAATGCTATGAAACTTGAAATCAACCATAGGAAAAAGTCTGGAAAACCTCCAAAAGCATGGAGGCTAAAGAATATCCTACTAAAGAATGAATGTGTCAACCAGGATATTAGAGAAGAAATTGAAAAATATATGGAAACAAATGAAGATGAAAAGACAACAATCCAAACACTTTGGGATGCAGCGAAGAGAGTCCTGAGAGGAAAATACATTGCAACCCAGGCATATCTCAAGAAACAAGAAAAATCCCAAGTACAAAATCTAACAGCACACCTAAAGGAAGCAGAAGCAGAACAGCAAGGATTCCCCAAACCAGGCAGAAGAAGAGAAATAATAAAGATCAGAGTAGAAATAACCAATATAGAATCTAAAAAAAAAACAGTAGAGTAGATCAATAAAACCAAGATTTGTTTTTTTCTTAATAAACAAAATTGATAAACCTGTAGCCAGGCTTCTCAAAAAGAAAAGGGGTATGACCGAAATAGATAAAATCATTAATTAAAATGGAATTATTACAACCAATCACTCGGAAATACAAGCAATTATCAGGGAAAACTATGAAAAATTATATGCCAACAAACTGGACAAGCTGGAAGAAATGGACAAATTCCTAAGCACCCACACACTTCCAACACCACACAATGGTTATGGGGAACCGACCCATAACCAGTGAAGAAATTGAATCAGTTATCAAAAATCTCCCAACAAATGAGAGTCCAGAACCAGATGGCTTCCCAGGGGAATTCTACCACACATTTAAAGCAGAGATAATACCTATCCTTCTCAACCTGTTCCAAAAAAGAAAGGGAAGGAAAATTTCCAGACTCAATCTATGAAGCCAGCATTACTTTGATTCCCAAACCAGACAGAGACTCAGCAAAAAAAGAGAACTACAGGCCAATATCCTCATGAATATGAATGTAAAAATTCTAAACAAGATGCTAGCAAATAGAATTCAACAGCATATAAAAATAATTATTCACCATGATGAAGTGGAATTCATTCCTAGGCTGCAGGGCTGGTTCAATATTCGCAAATCAATCAGTGTGATACATCACGTCAATAAAGAAAAGAACCATATGATCTTGTCAATCATTGCAGAAAAAGCATTTGACAAAATTCAGCATCCTTTCTTACTAACCCTCAAGAAAGTAGGGATAGCAGGAATATACTTAAACAACCTAAAAGCCATTTATGAAAAGCACACAGCTAACATCATCCTCAATGGAGAAAAACTGAGAGCTTTTTCCCCGAGATCAGGAACACGATAGGGATGTCCACTCTCATTGCTGTTGTTTAACATAGTGTTGGAAGTGCTAACATCAGAAATCAAACAACAAAAGGAAATCAAAGGCATCAAAATCGGCAAAGATGAAGTCAAGTTTTCACTTTTTTCAGATGACATAATATTACATGGAAAACCCGACAGACTTCACCAAAAGTCTCCTAGAACTAAACCATGAATTCAGCACAGTCGCAGGATACAAAATCAAAGTACAGAAATCAGTTGAATACTTTTTTTTAATATATGAAATTTATTGTCAAATTGGTTTCCATATAACACCCAGTGCTCATCCCAAAAGGTACCCTCCTCAATACCCATCACCCACCCTCCCCTCCCCCCACCCCCATCATCCCTCAGTTTGTTCTCAGTTTTTAACAGTCTCTTATGCTTTGGCTCTCTCCCACTCTAACCTCTTTTTTTTTTTTCCTTCCCCTCCCCCATGGGTTCCTGCTAAGTTTCTCAGGTCCACATAAGAATGAACAAATATGGTATCAGTCTTTCTCTGTATGGCTTATTTCACTTAGCATCACACTCTCCAGTTCCATCCACGTTGCTACAAAGGGCCATATTTCATTCTTTCTCATTGCCACGTAGTACTCCATTGTGTATAAAAACCACAATTCCTTTATCCATTCATCAGTTGATGGACATTAAGGCTATTTCCATAATTTGGCTATTGTTGATAGTGCTGCTATAAACATTGGGGTACAAGTGCTCCTATGCATCAGTACTCCTGTATCCCTTGGGTAAATTCCTAGCAGTGCCACTGCTGGGTCATAGGGTAGGTCTATTGTTAATTTTTTTTTGAGGAACCTCCACACTGTTTTCCAGAACAGCTGCACCAGTTTGCATTCCCACCAACAGTGCAAGAGGGTTCCCATTTCTCCACATCCTCTCCAGCATCTATAGTCTCCTGATTTGTTCATTTTGGCCACTCTGACTGGTGTGAGGTGATATCTGAGTGTGGTTTTGATTTGTATTTCTCTGATGAGGAGCGATGTTGAGCATCTTTTAATGTGTCTGTTGGCCATCCGGATGTCGTCTTTTTTTTTTTTTTAAGTTTTTATTTATTTTTGGGACAGAGAGAGACAGAGCATGAACGGGGAGGGGCAGAGAGAGAGGGAGACACAGAATCGGAAACAGGCTCCAGGCTCTGAGCCATCAGCCCAGAGACCGACGCGGGGCTCGAACTCACGGACTGCGAGATGGTGACCTGGCTGAAGTCGGACGCTTAACCGACTGCGCCACTCAGGCGCCCCCATCCGGATGTCATCTTTAGAGAAGTGTGTATTCATGTTTTCTGCCCATTTCTTCACTGGGTTATTTGTTTTTCGGGTGTGGAGTTTGGTGAGCTCTTTATAGATTTTGGATACTAGCCCTTTGTCCGATATGCCATTTGCAAATACCTTTTCCCATTCCATTGGTTGCCTTTTAGATTTGTCGATTGTTTCCTTTGCTGTGCAGAAGCTTTTTATCTTCATGAGGCCCCAATAGCTCATTTTTGCTTTCAATTCCCTTGCCTTTGGAGATGTGTCAAGTAAGAAATTGCTATGGTTGAGGTCAGAGAGGTCTTTTCCTGTTTTCTCCTTTAGGGTTTGGATGGTTTCCTGTCTCACATTCAGGTCCTTTATCCATTTTGAGTTTATTTTTGTAAATGGTGTGAGAAAGTGGTCTAGTTTCAACCTTCTGCATGTTGCTGTCCAGTTCTCCCAGCACCATTTGTTAAAGAGACTGTCTTTTTTCCATTGGATGTTCTTTCCTGCTTTGTCAAAGATGAGTTGGCCATACATTTGTGGGTCTAGTTCTGGGGTTTCTATTCTATTCCATTGGTCTATGTGTCTGTTTTTGTGCCAATTCCATGCTGTTTTGAGGATTACAGCTTTGTAGTAGAGGCTAAAGTCTGGAATTGTGATGCCTCCTCCTTTGGTCTTCTTCAAAATTACTTTGGCTATTAAGGGCCTTTTGTGGTTCCATATGAATTTTAGGATTGCTTGTTCTAGCTTTGAGAAGAATGCTGGTCCAATATTGATTGGGATTGCATTGAATGTGTAGATAGCTTTGAGTAGTATTGACATTTTGGCAATATTTATTCTTCCAACCCATGAGCAGGGAAAGTTTTTCCATTTCCTTATATCTTCCTCAATTTCCTTCATAAGCTTTCTATAGTTTTCAGCATACAGATCTTTTACATCTTTGGTTAGATTTATTCCCAGGTATTTTATGATTCTTGGTGCAATTGTGAATGGGATCAGTTTCTTTATTTGTCTTTCTGTTGCTTCATTACTAGTGTATAAATGCAACTGATTTCTGTACATTGATTTGTATCCTGCAACTTTGCTGACTTCATGTATCAGTTCTAGCAGACTTTTGGTGGAGTCTATCGGATTTTCCATGTATAATACCATGTCATCTGCAAAAAGTGAAAGCTTAACTTCATCTTTGCCAATTTTGATGCCTTTGATTTGATTTTGATGTCTGATTGCTAATGCTAGCACTTCCAACACCATGTAAAACAACAGTGGTGAGAGTGAACATCCCTGTCGTGTTCCTGATCTCAGGGAAAAAGCTCTCAGTTTTTCCCCATTGAGGATGATATTAGCTGTGGGCTTTTCATAAATGGCTTTTATTATGTTTAAGTATGTTCCTTCTATCCCGACTTTCTCAAGGGTTTTTATTAAGAAAGAATGCTGAATTTTGTCAAAGGCCTTTTCTGCATCGATTGACAGGATCATATGGTTCTTAAATTTTCTTTTATTAATATGATGTATCACATTGATTGATTTGTGAATGTTGAACCAGCGCTGCAACCCAGGAATGAATCCCACTTGATCATGGTGAATCATTCTTTTTATATGCTGTTGAATTCGATTTGCTAGTATCTTATTGAGAATTTTTGCATCCATATTCATCAGGGATATTGGCCTGTCGCTCTCTTTTTTTACTGGGTCTCTGTCTGGTTTACGAATCAAAGTAATACTGGCTTCATAGAATGAGTCTGGAGGTTTTCCTTCCCTTTCTATTTTTTGGAACAGCTTTAGAAGGATAGGTATTATCTCTGCTTTAAATGTCTGCTAGAACTCCCCTGGGAAGCCATGTGGTCCTGGACTCTTATTTGTTGGGAGATTTTTGATAACTGATTCAATTTCTTCGCGATTATGGGTCTGTTCAAGCTTTCTGTTTTCTCCTGATTAAGTTTTGGAAGTGTGTGGGTGCTTAGGAATTTGTCCATTTCTTCCAGGTTGTCCAGTTTGTTGGCATATAATTTTTCGCAGTTTTCCCTGATAATTGCTTGTATTTCGGAGGGATTGGTTGTAATACGTCCGTTTTTATTCATGATTTTATCTATTTGGGTCATCTTCCTTTTCTTTCTGAGAAGCCTGGCTATAGGCTTGTCAATTTTATTTTTTCAAAAAAACCAACTCTTGGTTTCGTTGATCTGCTCTACAGTGTTTTTAGATTCTATATTGTTTATTTCTGCTCTGATCTTTATTATTTCTCTTCTTCTGCTGGGTTTAGGCTGCTTTGCTGTTCTGCTTCTATTTCCTTTAGGTGTGCTGTTAGCTTTTGTATTTGGGATTTTTCTTGTTTCTTGAGATAGGCCTGGATTGCAATGTATTTTCCTCTCAGGACTGCCTTCGTTGCATCCCAAAGTTTGGATTGTTGTCTTTTCATTTTTGCTTGTTCCCATATATTTTTTAATTTCTTCTCTAATTGCCTGGTTGACCCATTCATTCTTTCGTAGGGTGTTCTTTAACCTCCATGCTTTTGGAGGTTTTCCAGACTTTTTCCTGTGGTTGATTTCAAGCTTCATAGCATTGTGGTCTGAAAGTATGCATGGTACAATCTCAATTCTTGTATATTTATGAAGGGCTGTTTTGTGACCCAGTATGTGATCCAGCTTTGAGAATGTTCCATGTGCACTCAAGAAGAAAGAATATTCTGTTTCTTTGGGATGCAGAGTTCTAAATAGATCTGTCAAGTCCATCTTATCCAATGTATCATTCAGGGCCCTTGTATCTTTATTGACTGTGTGTCTAGATGATCTACCCATTTCTGTAAGTGGGGATTTAAAGTCACCTGCAATTACCACATTCCTATCAATAAGGTAGCTTATATTTGTGATTAATTGTTTTGTATATTTGGGGGCTCCCATATTCAGCGCATAGACATTTATAATTGTTAGCTCTTCCTGATGGATAGACCCTGTAATTATTATATAGTGCCCTTCTTCATATCTTGTTACAGCTTTTAATTTAAAGTCTAGTTTGTCTGATAGAAGTATGGCTACTCCAGGTCTCTTTTGGCTTCCAATAGCATGATAAATAGTTCTCCATCCCCTCACTCTCAATCTGAAGGTGGCCCAGGCCTAAAATCAGTCTCTTGTAGACAGAAAATAGATGAGTTTTGTTTTTTATCCATTCTGATACCCTATGTCTTTTGTTTGGCATATTTAGTCCACTTACATTCAGTGTTATTATAAAAAGATACGAATTTAGAGTCATTGTGATGTCTGTAGGTTTCATGCTTGTAGCGATGTCTCTGGTACTTTGTCTCACAGGATCCCCCTTAGGATCTCTTGTAGGGCTGGTTTATTGGTGATGAATTCCTTCAGTTTTTGTTTGTTTGGGAAGACCTTTATCTCTCCTTCTATTCTAAATGACAGATTGCTGGATAAAGTATTCTCAGCTGCATATTTTTTCTCTTAATCACATTGAAGATTTCCTGCTGTTCCTTTCTGGCCTACCAAGTTTCAGTAGATAGATCTGCCACCAGTCGTATGGCTCTCCCCTTATAAGTTAGAGTGTGTTTATCCCTAGCTGCTTTCAGAATCTTCTCTTTATCCTCTATTTTGCCAGTTTCGCTATGATATGTCATGCAGAATATCGATTCAAGTTACGTCTGAAGGGAGTTCTCTGTGCCTCTTGTATTGAATGCCTTTTTCCTTCCCCAGATCAGGGAAGTTCTCAGCTATTATTTCTTCAAGTACACCTTCAGCACCTTTCCCTCTCTCTTCCTCCTCTGGAATACCAATTATGCGTAGATTATTTCTCTTTAGTGCATCACTTAGTTCTCTAATTTTCCCTACATACTCCTGGATTTTTTATCTCTCTTTTTCTCAGCTTCCTCTTTTTCCATAATTTTATCTTCCAGTTCACCTATTCTCTCCTCTGCCTCTTCAAACCGAGCTGTGGTTGTCTCCATTTTATTTTGCAGCTCATTTATAGCATTTTTAAGCTCCTCCTGCCTGTTCCTTAGTCCTTTGATCTCTGTAGCAAGAGATTCTATGCTGTCTTTGATACTGTTTTCAAGCCCAGTGATTAATTTTATGACTATTATTCTTTTTTTATATGAAATTTATTGACAAATTGGTTTCCATACAACACCCAGTGCTCATCCCAAAAGGTGCCCTCCTCAATACCCATCACCCACCCTCTCCTCCCTCCCACCCCCCATCAACCCTCAGTTTGCTCTCAGTTTTTAACAGTCTCTTATCCTTTGGCGCTCTCCCACTCGAACCTCTTTTTTTTTTCTTCCCCTCCCCCATGGGTTCCTGTTATGTTTCTCAGGATCCACATAAGAGTGAAACCATATGGTATCTGTCTTTCTCTGTATGGCTTATTTCACTTAGCATCACACTCTCCAGTTCCATCCATGTTGCTACAAAAGGCCATATTTCATTTTTTCTCATTGCTACGTAGAATTCCATTGTGTATATAAACCACAATTTCTTTATCCATTCAGCAGTTGATGGACATTAAGGCTCTTTCCATAATTTGGCTGTTGTTGAGAGTGCTGCTATGAACATTGGGGTACAAGTGGCCCTATGCATCAGTACTCCTGTATCCCTTGGATAAATTCCCAACAGTGCTATTGCTGGGTCATAGGGTAGGTCTATTTTCAATTTTCTGAGGAACCTCCACACTGCTTTCCAGAGCAGCTGCACCAATTTGCATTCCCACCAACAGTGCAAGAGGGTTCCCGTTTCTCCACATCCTCGCCAGCATCTATAGTCTCCTGATTTGTTCATTTTGGCCACTCTGACTGGCGTGAGGTGATACCTGAGTGTGGTTTTGATTTGTATTTCCCTGATAAGGAGCAACGCTGAACATCTTTTCATGTGCCTGTTGGCCATCCGGATGTCTTCTTTAGAGAAGTGTCAGTTCATGTTTTCTGCCCATTTCTTCACTGGGTTCTTTGTTTTTCGGGTGTGGAGTTTGGTGAGCTCTTTATAGATTTTGGATACTAGCCCTTTGTTTGATATGTCATTTGCGAATATCTTTTCCCATTCCGTTGGTTGCCTTTTAGTTTTGTTGGTTGTTTCCTTTGCTGTGCAGAAGCTTCTTATCTTCATAAGGTCCCAGTAATTCACTTTTGCTTTTAATTCCCTTGCCTTTGGGGATGTGTCGAGTAAGAGATTGCTACGGCTGAGGTCAGAGAGGTCTTTTCCTGCTTTCTCCTCTAAGGTTTTGATGGTTTCCTGTCTCACATTCAGGTCCTTTATCCATTTTGAGTTTATTTTTGTGAATGGTGTGAGAAAGTGGTCTAGTTTCAACCTTTTGCATATTGCTGTCCAGTTCTCCCAGCACCATTTGTTAAAGAGGCTGTCTTTTTTCCATTGGATGTTCTTTCCTGCTTTGTCAAAGATGAGTTCGCCATACATTTGTGGGTCTAGTTCTGGAGTTTCTATTCTATTCCATTGGTCTATGTGTCTGTTTTTGTGCCAATACCATGCTTTCCTGATGATGACAGCTTTGTAGTAGAGGCTAAAGTCTGGGATTGTGATGCCTCCTGCTTTGGTCTTCTTCAAAATCCTTTGGCTATTAAGGGCCTTTTGTGGTTCCATATGAATTTTAGGATTGCTTGTTCTAGTTTCGAGAAGAATGCTGGTGCAATTTTGATTGGGATTGCATTGAATGTGTAGATAGCTTTGGGTAGTATTGACATTTTGACAATATTTATTTTTCCAATCCATGAGCAGGGAATTTCTTTCCATTTCTTTATATCTTCTTCAATTACCTTCATAAGCTTTCTATAGTTTTCAGCATACAGATCCTTTACATCTTTGATTAGATTTATTCCTAGGTATTTTATGCTTCTTGGGCAATTTTGAATGGGATCAGTTTCTTTATTTGTCTTTCTGTTGCTTCATTGTTAGTGTATAAGAATGCAACTGATTTCTGTACATTGATTTTGTATCCTGCAACTTTGCTGAATTCCTGTATCAGTTCTAGCAAACTTTTGGTGGAGTCTATCAGATTTTCCATGTATAATATCATGTCATCTGCAAAAAGCGAAAGCTTGACTTCATCTTTGCCAATTTTGATGCCTTTGATTTCCTTTTGTTGTCTGATTGCTGATGCTAGCACTTCCAGCACTATGTTAAACAACAGCGGTGAGAGTGGGCATCCCTGTCGTGTTCCTGATCTCAAGGAAAAAGCTCTCAGTTTTTCCCCGTTGAGGATGATGTTAGCTGTGGGCTTTTCATAAATGGCTTTGATGATCTTTAAGTATGTTCCTTCTATCCCGACTTTCTCAAGGGTTTTTATTAAGAAAGGGTGCTGGATTTTGTCAAAGGCCTTTTCTGCATCAATTGACAGGATCATATGGTTCTTCTCTTTTTTTTTTTTGTTAATGTGATGTATCACGTTGATTGATTTGCGAATGTTGAACCAGCCCTGCATCCCAGAATGAATCCCACTTGATCATGGTGAATAATTCTTTTTATATGCCGTTGAATTCGATTTGCTAGTATCTTATTGAGAATTTTTGCATCCATATTCATCAGGGATATTGGCCTGTAGTTCTCTTTTTTTACTGGGTCTCTGTCTGGTTTAGGAATCAAAATAATACTGGCTTCACAGAATGAGTCTGGAAGTTTTCCTTCCCTTTCTATTTCTTGGAATAGCTTGAGAGGGATAGGTATTATCTCTGCTTTAAACGTCTGGTAGAACTCCCCTGGGAAGCCATGTGGTCCTGGACTCTTATTTGTTGGGAAATTTTTGATAACCGATTCAATTTCTTCGCTGGTTATGGGTCTGTTCAAGCTTTCTATTTCCTCCTGATTGAGTTTTGGAAGAGTGTGGGTGTTTAGGAATTTGTCCATTTCTTCCAGGTTGTCCAATTTGTTGGCATATTTCTGTTATATTATTTAAATCCTTTTTGATCAGCTCATTAGCTGTTGTTATTTCCTGGAGATTCTTCTGACGGGAATTCTTCCGCTTGGTCATTTTGGATAGTCCCTGGCATGGTGAGGACCTGCAGGGCACTTCTCCTGTGCTGTGGTGTATAACTGATGTTGGTGGGCGGGGCCGCAGTCAGACCTGATGTCTGCCCCCAACCCACTGCTGGGGCCACAGTCAGACTGGTGTGTGCCTTCTCTTCCCCTCTCCTAGGGGCGGGATTCACTGTGGGGTGGCGTGGCCCGTCTGGGCTACTTGCACACTGCCAGGCTTGTGATGCTGGGGATCTGGCGTATTAGCTGGGTTGGGTAGGCAAGGTGCACGGGGGCAGGAGGGGCAGTCTTAGCTCGCTTCTCCTTAGGTGATCCACTTCAGGAGGGGCCCTGTGGCAGCGGGAGGGAGTCAGATCTGCTGCCGGAGGTTTGGCTCCATAGAAGCACAGAGTTGGGTGTTTGCGCGTTGAGGGAGCAAGTTCCCTGGCAGGAACTGGTTCCCTTTGGGATTTTGGCTGGGGGATGGGCGGGGGAGATGGCGCTGGCCAGCGCCTTTGTTCCCCGCCAAACTGAGCTCTGTCGTCTGGAGGCCCAGCAGCTCTCCCTCCCTTTGTCCTCCAGCTTTCCTGCTTTCCGAGCAGAGCTGCTAACTTATGTCCTCCCAGACGCTAAGTCGTGCTTGCTGTCAGAACACAGTCCGCCCGGCCCCTCCTCTTTTGCAAGCCAGACTCGGGGGCTCTGCTTGGCCGGCGAGCTGCCCCTCCACCCTGGCTCCCTCCCGCCAGTCCGTGGAGCGTGCACCGCCTCGCTGCCCTTCCTACCCTCTTCCATGGGCCTCTCATCTGCGCTTGGCTCCAGCAACTCCGTTCTGCTAATCCTCTGGCAGTTTTCTGGGTTGTTTAGGCAGGTGTAGGTGGAATCTAAGTGATCAGCAGGATGCGCGGTGAGCCCATTGTCCTCCTACGCCGCCATCTTGACTAGCTGAACCTATGACTATTATTCTAAATTCACTTTCTGTTATATTGTTTAAATCCTTTTTTTATCAGTTCATTAGCTGTCACTACTTCCTGGAGTTTCTTTTGAGGAGAATTCTTCCGTTTCGTCATTTTGGATAGTCCCTGGTGTGGTGTGGAACTGTGGGGCACGTCCCCTATGCTGTCTTGAATAACTTGCATTAGTGGGCAAGGCCGCAGTCAGACCTGATGTCTGTCCCCAGCCCACCACTGGGGCCACTGTCTGACAGGTGTGTACTTTCTCTTCCCCTCTTCTAAGGGTGGGATTCACTGTGGAGTGGCATGGCCCGTCTGGGCTACTTGCACACTGCCAGGCTTGTGGAGCTGGGGACCTGGCATATTAGCTGGGGTGGATCGGCAAGGTGCACAGGGGCGGGAGGGGTAGGCTCAGCTCACTTTTCCTTCAGTGATTCGCTTCAGGAGCGGCCCTGCGGCACGGGGGGTGAGTCAGACCCACTGCCAGAGGGAAGTATCTGCAGAAGCACAGCCTTGGGTGTTTGCACTGTGCAAGCCAGTTCCCTGACAGGAACTGGTTCCCTTTGTGATTTTGGCTGGAGGATGGGCGAGGGAGATGGTGCTGGCAAGCACCTTTGTTCCCCACCAATCTGAGCTCTGTTGTCTGGGGCTCAACAACTCTCCCTCCCATTGTCCTCCAGCCCTCCCACTCTCCGAGCAGAGCTGTTAGCTTATAACCTTCCAGATGTTAAGTCCTGCTTGCTGTCCGAACACACTCCATCAGGCCCCTCCACTTTTGCAAGCCAGACTCGTTGGCTCCGCTTTGCTGGTGGGCTGCCCCTCTGCCCTGGCTCCCTCCCACCAGTCCATGTAGTGCGCACCACCTTGCCACCCTTCCTACCCTCTTCCATGGGCCTCTTGTCTGCACTTGGCTCCGGAGAATCCATTCTGCTAGTCTTCTGGTGATTTTCTGGGTTATTTAGGCAGGTGTGGGTGGAATCTAAGTGATTCACAGGACGCGGTGAGCCCAGTGTCCTCCTACGCCGCCATCTTCCTGAAAGCCTCTCAGTTGCATTCTTATACACTAGTAATGAAGCAACAGAAAGACAAATAAAGAAACTGATCCCATTCACAATTGCACCAAGAAGCATAAAATACCTAGGAATAAACCTAACCAAAGATGTAAAAGATCTGTATGCTGAAAAGTATAGAAAGCTTATGAAGGTAATTGAAGAAGATATAAAGAAATGGAAAAACATTCCGTGCTCATGGATTGGAAGAATAAATATTGTTAAAATGTTAATACTACCCAAAGCAATCTACACATTCAATATAATATCAATCAATATTGGACAAGCATTCTTCTCGAAGCTAGAACATGCCATCCTAAAATTTATATTGAACCACAAAAGACCCTGAATAGCCTAAGTAATATTGAAGAAGAAGACCAAAGTGGGAGGCATCACAATCCCAGACTTTAGCTTCTACTATAAAGCTGTAGTCAAGACAGCATGGTATTGGCAAAAAGCAGTCATATGGAGCAATGGAATAGAATAGAGACTCTAGAATTGGACCCACAATTGTATGGCTAACTAATCTTTGACAAAGCAGGAACAAGTATCTGATGGAAAAAAGACAGTGTCTTTAACAAATGGTGCTGAGAGAACTGGACAGCGACATGCAGAAGGTTGAAACTAGGCCACGTTCTTATACCATTCACAAAAACAAACTCAAAATGGATAAAGGAGTGAATGTGAGACAGGTAGCCATCAAAACCCTAGAAGAGAAAGCAGGAAAAAACCTATGTGACCTCAGCCTCTGCAATTTCTTACTTGACACATCCCCAAAGGCAAGGGAATTAAAAGCAAAAATGAACCATTTGGACCTCATGAAGATAAAAAGCTTCTGCACTGCAAAGGAAACAATCCACAAAAACTAAAAGGCAACCAACGGAATGGGAAAAGATATTTGCAAATGACATATCGGACAAAGGCTAGTATCCAAAATCTATAAAGAGCTCACCAAACTCCACACCTGGAAAACAAACAATCCAGTGAATAAATGGGCACAAAACATGAATAGACACTTCTCTAAAGAAGACATCCAGATGGCCAACATGTACATGAAAAGATGCTCAATGTCATTTCACATCAGGGAAATACAAGTCAAAACCACACTGAGATACCACCTCACGCCGGTCAGAGTGGCTAAAATGAACAAAGCAGGAGACTGTAGATGCTGGTGGAGATGTGGAGAAACAGGAACCCTCTTGCACTGTTGGTGGGAATGCAGACTGGTGCAGCCGCTCTGGAATACAGCGTGGAGGTTCCTCAAAAAATTAAAAATAGATCTATGACCCAGCAATAGCACTGCTAAGAATTCACCCAAGAGATGCAGGAGTGCTGATGCATAGGGGCACTTGTACCCCAATGTTTACAGAAGCACTTTCAACAATAGCCAAATTATGGAAAGAGATTAAATGTGCATCAACTGATGAATGAATAAAGAGGGTGTGGTTTATATACACTATGGGATACTACGTGGCAATGAGAAAGAATGAACTATGGCCTTTTGTAGCAACGTGGATGGAACTGGAGAGTGTTATGCTAAGTGAAATAAGTCATACAGAGAAAGAAAGATACCATATTTTCATTCTTATGTGGATCCTGAGAAACTTAACAGAAGACCATGGGGGAGGGGAAGGAAAAAAAAGTTAGAGAGAGAGGGAGCCAAACCATAAGAGACTCTTAAAAACTGAGAACAGACTGAGGGTTGATGAGGGTGGGAGGGAGGGGAAAGTGGGTGATGGGCATTGAGGCGGGCACCTGTTGGGATGAGTACTGGGTGTTGTATGGAAACCAATTTGACAATTAATTTCATTTAAAAAAATTCATTCATTCATTCATTCATTCATTACAAAAAAGAAAGCCTTCTGAGCAGAGGAGACAGTATATACAAATGTGTTGAGGCAAAGATAGTGTGGTTTGTTGGAAAAATTGAAAGATACCCATAAAGCCAATATGGCTAAAGCACTGAGAAAGCCAAAAGCCTTACAAAAAAGGCTGTCCCAAAGAGTTTTGTAGTGTACTACACAAATTGCCTTGTCAAAGGGGCTGAAATCCAACCTGTGTTCTGCATGTTAGAGTTGTTTCCATCCAGAAAGAATATCTTTTTCTAACTTGTGCATTCTTGTTTTAAATTTCTGAAAGATGCAGAAAATCTAGCAGCAGTCCTTACAAGACCATGAATGTTTTGGCTCCTACCCATTATACCATCCTTTCTTGGAATTCTTTCCCTCAGTCTCTGTGTTCTGGCTACACAGGTATTCTGCACCGTCAGTACCTTTGCACATGTGTTCCTTGTTATACTGGGTTCCATTATCATATACTCCAAACAATGCTTGGTAACACTGTTGAAGTTTAAGTATTTTTTACTGCAGAGACCATGACCCAAGGCTGATTTGGCTACATTTGAGTATGAGTCTGCATGAATTACAATTGAGTTAGAATTTCCCTAGTTTTCAGGATAGGAAGGGTGGTGCAATGCCCATTTCCAAGTGCTCTGAGCACTGACTCTTGTTACCCATTCATGGCAAAGGGAATCCTTTCTTTTCCTGGGGCCTCTGGCATCTTTAGGGATGGAGAAAGCACAAGAACTTCTTAGCACGGGTAATAATGATTTTTTTTTCCAAAAAGAGTTGGAAGCACAGGGGAAAGTTGTTTCAGACTTTGTTCTACCTCAAAACTCAGGATAGCCTTCTCTGAGGACACATTACAACATCCAACCAGAATATGCCCATCAGCCTAGATTTCTGAAAGAATGATAGGCTCCTATTACAATGATTTGTTCTACAAATATTGATTGAGCACCTATAACAGTGAATAAGAAAGGCATGATCCTTTACTTCACAGAGCTTATATTTTGGCATCTTGTTCAGGAACATCTGTAGGATTACTTTATAGGAGAACTGAGTCTTCTTAAGGGGCTAAATGCCCATTGGCAGCTTATATAACAAACTTAAAGGATATAGAGAGGGGCTCTGAGGTCAGCCTGACTTGGATACAAATACTAATAGATTTCACCATCTGAGAGCTGTTTAACCTTGGATAAGTTTCCTTTTATGATCTTCAATTTCTTTACCTGTAAATGGGAATAATAATAATACTTAACTCATGGAGTTAATATGAAGACAAAATTATATATAATATGTAAAAGGATATAACTTAGTGTCAAATTAATAAGTATTTCTATATAATACATCATATTTCCTGTTTCATGGAAAATGATCTTTTTAAACAAAACACATCTAGAGAAAAGATCCAGTTTTCAAAGACTCAGAATGGTAATCAGAGGAAATGTCATAGTTATAGGAAATGTTTCCTATCTTTTATGTCCCTATCAAGGTTGTTATCTACTTCAGATTGAAACTATCTGTTTTATTTTGCCATCTCCCAACCTATCTCAGTGCCTAGCAAACTGCCTGGGAGTGCTAAGGATAGAAGACTCGTCTTATTCATTTCTGTACTCCCAGGGTCTAGTATAGTGTCTAGAACATAGTATGCTTATTATATGCATTAAGTCACTTAATCCTCACAACACTCGTCTGAAGTAGTGCTTTTATTATCCTTATTATTAGATGAGGAAACTGAGGCACAGAGAGATTAAGTCAGTTGCCCAAAATTACCAAGCTAGTTAAGTGGTAGAGCTAGAATTTGAACCCAAGCAGTCTGGCTATAGGCCTGCACCCTTAACAACTAACACAACCACATAGAAGATGCCTATTAGTTATTTCTCAAATGAATAAAATTGCAAGAAAATGTGAATTATAATCATGTAAAACAAAGAGTGCATTATACATGTGTATTTTATGGAATATCCATGCTCCCCAAAGATGGATAAGAATCTATTCTTTTGTAAACATCATGCATTTTACCAGTGTACCATCACATTATTGTTTGAAAAGTTAACCCTCACTGTACATTAAGAGGGGTTTCTGCTGCTTAAAGCAACTTGTGGTGACCCATTTTGTTATGTCAAGAACCTCTTTTGTCATGTCAGTAATAACTTCCTAAACTCTCCAATCTATAAAAAAAAAAATCATGTTTTCACATATTGGCTTCCTGCTAAAACAGGAGGGGCTGGTAAATATTGTTTAGAAGATTCTGTTCCAATCACCTATAATCTGCCCTTTCACCCCATCCTACTTCTCCAATCATAAGGCTGGAAAGACAGTTGGTGCCCTCTTCTGGGGTTTTGGGGAAGTAGCATACATTGGGCCCACCAGGGGGGTATTTCTAGAAAATAATCACATCAACTTCTTTCAATTTTGGTGGTAAGAATGGAGTTGATTTTTGGATATTTTTCTGAAATAAGAAATTGAATCTGTTTCTGAAAATGGGAAAGCTGACCTGTTCAATCAGGTGAGTCTCCTGAAGCCCTGGTAGAGAGAGGAATGGAATAAAAATTCAGCTGAACTTTAGAAGCATGCTGACCAGATATTTCCTTTGGTCAGGTACGCTTTACATATACTTCAAAAATCACAGGTTATTAATGATAAAATTTACCATTTATTTAGGATTATATAATCCTATATATAGGATTAGATACTTAATATATACTGTCTCATTTAAATTGTACCACAACTCCAGAAGGTTAAAGAATATCTCCAATTTATAGTTAAGAAAGCTGAGATATAGAGAAGGTTAAGCAATGGCCAAAAAATAGCATAACCAGAAATTTAAACTCAAATAATGCTATTCTCTGTGTAATATGTTGTCTCTTTTTATTTCTTTTGGCCCTGTATCAATATTTCACTAACAGATGTCAGAAAAATGTTCTTGACGGATGTAATCCCAATGCAATACCACTGAAACATCAAAGAAAACTGTGCCCCAAACCCTTAGATAGACCCTTTGCTAGTTGTCCTGACAACTTGTTTTATTTAGTTATGTTGGATAGAAAGATAGGAAGTTTAAAGTGGTAGCAGACAGAGGTCAAGGGCCAAAGAGAATGCTGGGGAGGCAGAGAAGGGCATAAGAGAGCAAGAAGGAGTAGTGAGGACATGGAGGGCAGGGAGGCTTTATAAAGCCAGAGCTCCATAGCTCATAAAGCCAGAACTAGGCCATCAGGGTGAGCCCTGCTTTCTGGAGAGCCCAAATTGCATCAAATGTAATAATTAATCTGTGTCTAATACTTTGTGCCAGGCACTGTTTTAAGTCCCTTACATGTGTTAACTCATTTAATCCTCAAAAAAATCTTGTGAGGCAAGTATTTTGATTACTCCCATTTTATATATTAAAAAATTGAAACAATGGAGGGGCTATTGTTTCCAATTAGCACATGAGGAAACTGAGACACAGAATTGAGTAACTTGCCCAAGGTTAGACTAGTAAGTGGTGGAGGTGGATTTTAAACTTAGGATTCTGGCTCCAGAGCCATATTCTTACCCATTATGATATACTACCCTTCCCACTATGTTGTAAGGATAGGTATTGTTTCAGGAAATGTTTACATCAGGTATATGTGAGTGTGTATGCTTATGTTTATATTGGGTTGCAATATAAGATGTAATTATTCCTGTGAGTCACAGACAAAAATGTCTAAAAGCTACTGCTCTGTCAATAGTATTGCTGAATTATACATCTTCAACCTTACTAGAGATAATGCCAAATTACTCTCTAAAATGATTGTACCAAGTCACATCCCAGCCAGCAGTGTAAGAGAGTTAACGGTGTTTTATATTCTCACCTGAACTTAATAGCGTCAGGCTTTTAATATGCTGCCAATCCAAAGGGTGTGAAATCATATCTTATGTGGTTTTAAATTGCATTTTTCTGATTTGCATTACATATTTTCATATATTTTGACTGTTCATGTTTTGCCTACTGTGAATCATCTGTTTATATCTTTTACTTATATATTATTGCATACAATACAAATGTACACAGTACAACACACAACACCAACTCTTTGAGGGAGACAGCAGTACAGATGAAGAAACTCAGGCTGGGAGAAACCTTGCTTAAATTCACTCACCTAATGGGTTGTTGAGTTGGGATTTGACTCCAGACCCAAAGTACCCATTAGCCCGCTTTTTGTTTTATAGTACATGCCAGGGACCAAGGCCATGTTAGTAAAAACAGAAGAAGGGAGAAAATAATTTCAAGCATGTAACGATATATCATGTGTCTAGGTTTTATGTAATTAACATAGATTATTTCCTGTATCCTCACAACAACTTGTGAGATAAAACATATTATCCTTATTTTACAGGTAAGGAGACTGAGGCTCAGGGAAATGAAAGATTTGCCTTGGAAAGGTTAAATTACAGCTGAGAAGAGGCAGAATCACAATTCAAATGCAGGTCTACGTGATTACAAAGTCTATACCTGTTACACAATAGTGCTACCTACCTATAGGTATTCTTGGTATGAAGTAAAGGTCTCCCATAAACCAGGTCAGCTTCATCATCTCCTAGATTCATGTTTTGACCTCCTGCCCAACCTTCTTAGAGCCCCCAACAAACTTCTTCTACTTGGAGATGGCCAGGACTACACCTACCATTGTTTGTAGAATCCTGGTCTGGGGCAGCCTTAACTAACAGGTCCAGCCTACTGCTTCCATTAACTAGTAAAGTGAGATGAGCTCCCAGCCACCTTCCACAGACTCATCTTCCACTGCCTCCCAGGCTTCTCTGATGTAGCCCACTTAGGATCTCAATACCTTCCATGGTAAACCAGAAATTCTAAATCAGAGTTGTCAAACTTGGCTGCACATTAGAATCACCTGAAGAAGTTTAAAAAAATCCTGATGCCCTACTAACAGCCCAGACCCACTATATCAGAATCATTGAGGATGGTACCCAGGCATCTGTAATAGTTAAAACTCCCCAGATGATCCCAATGTATAGCCAAGATTGAAAACCACTGTTGAGGCATCTTCTTCAAGTTTCAGGAGCCACACTCACAGTGGTTTCCACATTTTAGTGTTCATAGAAACTTCTTGGAGCATTTGTTAAGATTCAGATTTTTGGACCTCAGCTCCAGAGAGTCCATGTTTTGGTCTGGACCCAGGAGTCTGCATTCTTAACAATAACCCCAGATAGTTTCACTTAAGTCAATAGCAGACCACATTTTGGGAAATAATGCATTAGAGGAAGCGCTACATGAAGGTGGGATGGGAGCAAGAGGTCTCTGGCCCTTTAAGGACTAATTAAGAAACTACCTTTAAAGCTGTGGAGCACAGCAAGCAAGGGTTGTTTTGTTTTGTTTTGTTTTTTTCATCCTAGTGGATAAGGTAAGGGAGCAGGTCCTGGAATGGACCTCTTCTTTAAGGTTACCTCAGCATCCGAGTAAGTGCTATCTTGTTCCCAGCCCTGAAGAGCAGGAAGGATATGCTGCATTGTCCCACCGGTTGTTTCTGTTTTGATGCAAAGAGGCCAAGTTAAGAGACCTCCTTCTGTCCAGAAATCCTCCAAGAGGAATCAACATAAGGCCTGTCTGCTTGCCTTTCATTTTTTTCTCTCCCTATCTTTTGTGGTTTGGAGCCGGATGCGGTTACCTATGTGAAAGGAAAGACTCAGAGCGACATCCTTTGGGCTTGGGATACAGCGTGTTGCTGGACAGCACACCTTTTGAGATGCTCTGTCTCAGCATCGTTAGAATCCTTCTTTGGGGACTGGTGCTTTTTATGGAACATGGGGTCCAAATGACAAAGATAGGACAGCCCTCTAATGCCCTCATGGCTGATGCCCCTTCCTTGCCCCTGATTCGGGAGCTGCTGGAAGGAGCTCCTGGCAAGCAGCAGAGGAAGCCACCTGTCCTAGGGCATCCTTTGCGGTACATGTTGGAGTTGTACCAGCGTTCAGCCGATGCACGTGGGCGCCCTAGAGAGAACCGCACCATTGGGGCCACCATGGTGAGGCTGGTGAGACCCTTGGCTGATGTAGCAAGGCCTCTCAGAGGTGAGTTATTATACCATAATGTCCTGGAGGGAAGAGAAATGGGGGAAAAGAGTGTAGGGAAAGGGGATCTGTGAGTTTACGATCAGGCTTCATTGCCTGGTGGGTGATTTGTTTCTCAGGCTTAGATTTCAAAGGATGGAAAAGTTGGGAGAAGCTAGCTCCAAACCTGCTTCCCTTTAGGGCCCCAGTTTAAGAACAGATTGCCTTGGGCCCTACCTGAGGAATCTCCCTCAGACCCCAGGACAACTGAATGATATGTCAGCTCCTATCTTTCAAAGAAAGTCTTATTGTTTATGTCACTGAAAACTATAATTGAGAAATACTACTATGTATTCTTGTAGAGGGCTGTTTATGTGTGGTTTTATTCTTATAAGAGCAAAGAGTACAGGATGCCGAGTTGGGGAAATTTGTAAGAATGGGCAGAACCAAATTAACATCCAAAGGTCTGTATACCTAGTTAGGTGAACATCTGCTATTGTATATAATCCTTAAGAACCACTATTACATGGGGCGCCTGGGTGGCGCAGTCGGTTAAGCGTCCGACTTCAGCCAGGTCACGATCTTGCGGTCCGTGAGTTCAAGCCCCGCGTCAGGCTCTGGGCTGATGGCTCAGAGCCTGGAGCCTGTTTCCGATTCTGTGTCTCCCTCTCTCTCTGCCCCTCCCCCGTTCATGCTCTGTCTCTCTCTGTCCCAAAAATAAATAAAACGTTGAAAAAAAAATTTTAAAAAAAGAACCACTATTACCATTAGCTGTCATGGAGCAATTAGCCTAATTTTTAAAGATAAAGAAAAACTAAACCACAGAGAGGCCAAATAACTTGCAAAGTTCACATAGACAGTGGGTGACAGAGGTAGGATTTGAGGTCAAGTCTGCCTGATTCTAAAGTCTACTCATAACTTCTCAAGTGTTTAGATATCCTTGAATACCAAGCAGTTTTTCTATTAAGGCCATGTTGCTACTTGGGTTTTTGGTACCAAAGGTATTTTGGAATTTTCTTTGTTCCCATCATGCTTGATTTAAAAAATATCTTTGTTAGATACTGTTCCAGGAAACCAGTGAGCTTCTGAAGTGCAGGGCTCTCTAGGGAATGCAGAAAGCATCGACTTCAAGGAAATCTTGGGAACCTGGTGAGATCAATTTTGGGCCTTTGGTAGTTTACATTCCCTCCTTTAAGTGAAACAACAAATATTCCCCTAGCTAATCTTTACTGTGAGCTTGCTATGTTCCAGGCATTGGGCAAAGTACTTTACAAACATTATCTTCATTAATCCTCTGCACCATCATATAAGGTAGGTATTATTAACATAATAATTTTATAGGAAAATAAACTGAGATTCAGAGTAACTTACTCAATGTAACACAGCTAGTAACTGGTAGAGCTGAGTGTCAAATCCAGGATTTTGGGCTCTAGAGTTTGTGCTTTTAAACATCCTGCTGTGCTGACTCAACAGATTTTAATTGAGTACCAGGCACTGTTTGGGTTGGGTCTAAAGAGGCAAATAACTGTTTCCCTGACCTCTGAGAGCTCCCATCAAGTTGGTATAGATAAATAATCACATCGTGGTGTTACAGCATAACAAATGCTTTGACAAGGATAAGCAGTAGGGCTCCCAAGACAAGAAAGAAGAAATAGGTCACTGCTTAAGGCCAGGAAGGGGAAGCAGCAAGACAGTGAAAGACTTCACTGAAGAGCTAATATTTGAGATGGACCTTGAGGAAGGAGGAAGGAGACTATGCATAGAGGCAGAGATATGCATTCTGATTAAGGAAAGAGAAAATAGCTTGGCGTGGGTGGAGATTCACTCAACAAATACTTAACACCTACAGAGGGATAGGCACAGTTTTACATGCTGACATACAGATATGATCAAGAGAGGTACAGTTTTCATGGGTGAGACATAAGTAAACACTTGTAATTGCAAATCATGGTTAAGTGTTCTCAAATAATGAAATAATTTGATTTGCTAGAAAATAACAAATCCTTCCTTTACATGGGATTGTCATGGAATTCATCTTTGAAGAGGTGACATTTGAGCTGAGGTCTGTAAGATAAGCTAGGCATGGGAAGAGCAGAGAGAAGTCTGATTTAGGCAGAGGAAACCATGTATGCAAAGGCCTAGGAGGTGGAAACAAGCTTGTCTGACTTGAAGATCAGAAGGAAGATCAGTATGACTGGAACTTAGTGAGCATTGTGTGAGAGTGGCAGGAAAGGAGGCTGAGGAGAGGCAGGGACTTGTAGGCTATTATAAGGAATCTGGAATTCATTCTGAGTGCAGCAGAAAGCTGCACAAATCAAGTTTGTACAGATTATATGGGGCTAGATGAGGATGCCTAGAATTAGGCCACTATCCTGGTCTGACCCTGGGATGTACTGGCATCTAGGGAATCTGGAAAGGATCCAGAAATAGAGGACAAGAACATCCGGCCACAAGTCACCATTAGGAGATGACCCAGCTGAATTGAGCTTGTCTGCAGAAATATGCCAGGTTCAATCACATAGGATGTGTGAGTCAGTCATTTCCCTGAAAAGGTCTGAGCAGACCCTTCCTAGCTCTGATTCCTAACTACTCCACCATGCTTCAGGAAATATGTGATGTCAAGGCCTGAAAGTAAAGGGCAGTTCCTCACCAGACAGCCTGCTAGAGGTTGGGTTGGGCTCCTTTTTAGGCAGGGTGGGGCAGGTGTATGGGTGGGCCTCTTGAAAAGATGATTATAGGATGGGAGTGTAGAATAACTTGAGAAAGCAAATAGAAGCCTGGCTTGGGCATTGTGTGAATGATGTCCAGTGACCCAAACTTAAGGGTGTATTAAGCATGAGTTGAATCTGAACTTTGAAAAATTATCCTGATGTTTCAAGACCTTGAAAACACTTCTACGTTGACCATTCCAGGCCTACTGAAGAATCCAAGCTTGTGGATTCAGTGCAGAAGGAAGCTTAGGTAAATAATATGAAAATTAACATGCAAGTGTTTAGCGATAAGGTGTTTGAAGATAAAAGGAGGCTTTTTCCTGCAATGCCTGGTTTTTGTAATCTTTGCTCTTAATCTTTTCCAGAAGATACAGAAATTCAGAGCACTTCAGCCCCAGACCAACCCTTGGCCACTAGGTGTCAGCATTACAGTTTGGATTAAAACTTAATCGCCAAAAGGCTTTCAGTTTCTAGTAGATTTCTTGGGAAACAAAACATTTATAGGACAAGACCTTGTTGAAAATGGTATTTGGGGAACTGCAGTACAATTAATGTGGTACATGAAGAATAATTTCCAGTAAGGAATGAACAAGGGAGAGACTGAGGGTTAAGGGGGAAATGGCTTAAGAAGGAACAGCTGCTCAGAAAACAATTCTTAACATAGAAGATAGAAATGGCAAAACAGCTGCCCTCACTAGGGGTAAGTAGACAAAATTACTTTGTGGCATCTTGGCCCCACGTTCGAAGTGATGGCAGGCCATAGATAGCCCCCAATATTGGATTGTTACCTCAAAGTTACATCTGTATAATATGACAGGAGAACTAATTCTTAATTCATGCATGTCTCAAGGATATGGGAATAATTACTATCTCATAAGGCTGTTGCAGATTAAAGAGGTAATGTATTAAAACATCTAATAGTAAATGCTCAACAAATGATGGTGATTATCATGATCTTGCTTTATTTTTAGGGCTGCTTGCAGCTGTCAGTTTGCAATGAGCAGGTTTGTGAAGGAGATTCAGGCTAGGAGGTAAGAAGTTAAACTTCTACTCTTGTTCTCTCTTGCTGTTGAAGGCCCCTGGAATATACAGACCCTGGACTTTCCTCTGAGACCGAACCAGGTAGCATACCAACTGGTCCAAGCCACTGTGGTTTATCGCCATCAGCTCCACCTAGCTCGTTTCCATCTCTCCTGCCATGTGGAGCCCTGGGTCCAGAAAGGCCCAACCAACCATTTTCCTTCTTCAGGAGGATATTCCTCAAAGCCTTCCATGCTGTATAAAGCTTGGACAGAGATGGATATCACACAACATGTTCAAAGGCTCTGGAATAAGAAGGGGCGCAGGGTTCTACGACTCTACTTCATGTGCCAGCAACAAAAAGGTAGTGACATTCTTGAGCTTCAGTGGCATGGAACTTCATCCTTGGACACTGCATTTTTGTTACTCTACTTCAATGATACTCATGAAAGTGTTCAGAAGGCCAAACTTCTCCCCAGAGGCCTGGAGGAATTCATGGACGATGACTCTTCTCTCCTCTTGCGGAGGACCCGGCAAACAGACAGTATCACATCTGGGGTTCCTGGTCCCTTCAGGGAACATGATGGGCTTAAAAGTAACCAGTGTTCCCTCCACCCTTTCCAAGTCAGCTTCCATCAGCTGGGCTGGGATCACTGGATTATTGCTCCCCATCTATATACTCCAAACTATTGTAAGGGAATCTGCCCTCGGGTACTACAATATGGTCTTAATTCCCCTAATCATGCCATTATCCAGAACCTTGTCAATGAGCTGGTAGACCAGAGCATCCCTCAGCCCTCCTGTGTTCCATATAAGTATGTTCCCATTAGCATCCTTCTGGTTGAAGCAAATGGGAGTATCTTGTATAAGGAGTATGAGGACATGATTGCCCAGTCCTGCACATGCAGGTGACAACGGAGTGTAAAGCTAGCTCAGGCTTCCTGAGGAATTGGAAAAGAGTTTAACATAACAAAACAAATATCAATGTTAAGGCTGCAAGTGGTGTTCTATCTGTGATCTTCTACCTATTGTGGGTTCCATTCCTTACGGTGTTGTTAAGTCTCTTCCCCCATGTATGAGGTCCTCACTTTATACAAACAGTTCTGAGTCCAAGCATTTGTACATTTTCACCATTAGAGCCCTTAAAGATGTTCCTTTGGAGATGCCCATCTTTCTTTATTGTGACCTTGTCAAAAGTCACCAGTCCATGACAGTAGAACTTTTGGAATTGTCCTACCAAGGCCTGCAAAGGTGAAACCTTCCTAGTATCCATCTTTTGAGGCTTTCTAGAAGATTTTGGGCTAAGAAGGCCACTTGAGATTTTATACTCCTCTATCTTGCCTCCTGTACCCTCAAAACTAGTACCTAATCTGAAAGACTGCCGGTTTCTGGCTGCATTGCCTTCTGAATCTAAAACTAACTTTCCTCAGATGGATTAAAAAAATGTTTAAGCAATAATCTCCATTAAAATCTTTGGAGGGAAGCAGAAGGAATATTTTTTTTCTAAGATATCAGGGATTTTCCTCTCAGCCTCTGAACCTGGGGAAAGTACCTGGGATCCCTTCCTATCCTCTGGTGAGAACAGCCCTTAATAAGGCCAAAAGGAAAACTTGAGTATGGAGCTGAGAGGATAATCTTTTCAAAACCATCTGCAGCTATGGTGAAGAGAGGGAGAGCCGTCATTGTTGATTAGGATTATGTATGGGAGAGTCATTTTAAACTTTCTAGATTTCACAGGACATTATTTTATATAACACTTAAATTCTTGTTAATTATCCCACAAAGAAAGCTCCCTGGTAGCTCTGAGGCTATGCCTTGGCCTGGTTGGGGGTGGAGGGGTAGAAGGCTGCAGCCAGGAAGCTTGAAGGGCTGTGGGGGAAGGGTAAGATGTGCTGAGGCCTGGGGCCAACTTCATTCTGGGCTTGCCTATTTGTGTGTTCAGTTTGGCTCTGGGTTGGATATCTGGGGGGAGACGGGCTTGCTGTTTGGGGAGGCATGAAGTTCTGCCTTGGACTAAATGATGCAGTGTGACTTTTCTACTCCTATGCTGTGCTGAAGTGATGGAGACTGGGGTGTGTTACAAATAAATCATTTTTTTGTTGTTAAAGAGAATCTTGAATGTTTGGGGGATTGGGAGAGAGTGGATGGAAGGAATTTATTTCCTTTGTTCCCATTAGCTATGGTCAGGAGCTCAACCTTAATCTCCAAGGGCAGAGCTGCAGGCTACTATGAAGTTCTCTTTTAAGGCAACACTGCTAGTGATCAACCTTCCCCAAGGGGCCCCTTTGAGGAAGCCCAGTAAGGCATTTCCCCTGCCCAACTTTTCCTTGACTAGTTTTATGGCCATTCCAGTGCGATGGGACTGATTTAGGGTGGGTGCACATATTTTCTAAATGTAATCCCCCCATTTTTCTTACCTATCCATCAAAATAACTCCCTTCTCAAATAATTGGTTCCAGCTAGACCAAGTATCTTACACATCTATAAATGCACAAATTTTATTCTTCCTGAGGAGCTGTTTCTTAACATTCTTTGGTCTATCTACCTTTTTTTTATTATATCTTTAGGAATCAGCTCAGGTATTTTTTTTTATCTCTTCAATGTCCCCATTACACCCCAGACTCAAGTAGATTCCCTGCCTCTGTGCTCATTTAGCACTATTTGCTTTCCTTTAACACATTCTAGCATAACTGTCTTTGTTACCAAAAGATAGAACTCCCTTTGGGATTTTCAACTATGTTTTACCCATTTCCATATTACTGGCACCTGGCATGTAGTAGGTCCTCCATGGATATAACCATAAAACAGTGATACTGTGTGTGTAGGGGAGAACACATTCTTGCTAGCATAGAATATTCTAGTGTTCACATTTCATTAATTTCCCATTGGAATAAATGCAATATATGATATAACTTGTATAGAAACTAACATTATCTTTGTGCCCCATTATTTCAAAATCATGATTCAAATGATACTAGAATGTGATAGTTATGTTCTTGAATGAGGCAGTTTTGAAATCACTATAATATGCTGCAAGTTGACATAGGAAAATAAATGTGGGCTTCCAGTCAAGCTATTTACCCAGCCTGCCTGGGGTAGGCACAAATACCTAACAGGCCTGAAGACAGACCTTGCTCACAGGACCAGATTCTGAGTTCAGCATTTCAGTGTTGTTCAGAATTTTCAGAAAATCATGGTGTCCTAGCCTGATGAGTCCTGAATAGATATGAAACTTAATCTTTTTATGGAGGGCTCAGGGTTAATTTGCCACATTATCCATTAAGCTTTGAGTTGTTACAATACCCAAAGAAAACACTGGCTGGATGAGGTCATTTGTGGATTCTCTCTTCTTTTGAAATACTGATTTCAGCTCAGCATTTTTTCTCAAGTCTGAAGTAAGAGATATATACCTCAAACATTTTTTCTGGGAGGAAAGCAATAACTTGCTAGTGGAAGAGGGTATGAGTGAGTCTGTCTGCCCAGTTGGGTGGGGAGGAATGGTTACCTAGTCCAGAAAGGGAAAGCAGGGAGCAAAGTCTACTTTGCTTGTCCCAGTTTTCCCTGTGAATAGACCAGAACTTCATTCAATGTATGGGTGCAAAAGGAGCAGGCATTTAAGCTTGGTTCTGACCCTGGAGCTCTGTGGAATTTACCTGAAATATATAATGGATATATTATATCCATTCTGGACCAAGCTGGAAAGCAGGTGAAATTTATTGTCAGTTCCACCAAATATTTGGGTTACTAATTTTGTTAATGTTAGTTTTTTTTTTTTTAACGTTTATTCTTGAGAGAGAAGGAGAAACAGAGTACGAGCAGGGCAGGAGCAGAGAGAGAGGGAGACACAGAACCCTAAGCAGGTTCTAGGCTCTGAGCTGTCAGCACAGAGCCCAATGGAGGGTTCGTACCCGTGAACCATGAGATCATGACCTTAGCTGAAGGTGGCGCTTAACCGACTAAGCTACCCAGGCACCCCTGGGTGCCTAATTTTGTAAAAGAAGGCTTCACGCCTTCATTTAGTTCTAACAGTACTATGAAAAGGAGGCATTAGCTCCATTTCTTAAAAGTAACCATTTTATTGAGATATACTTCGCATACCATAAAAGCCACAATATTAGGTGTCAATTCAGTGGGTTTTAGAATATGCAGAGTTGCACAAAATTCGCTACAATTTTACCACAAAAAGAAACCCTTACCCAATAGCCATTAATCTCTATCCCTCTACCCCAACCCTAGCCTCTGGTAACCACTAATCCACTTTCTTTTTCTATGGATTGTAGATGTTTATATAAGTGAAGTCATATAATATTTGGCTTTTTGTGACTGTATTATTTTTTAAAATTTTATTTATTTTTGAGAGAGAGACAGAGCACAAATGGGGGAGGGGCAGAGAGAGACAGAGGTACAGAATTTGAAGCAGGCTCCAGGCTCTGAGCTGTTAGCACAGGGCCTGACTCAGGGCTCAAACTCACAAACCATGAGATCATGATCTGAGCCAAAGTCAGACGCTTAACCAACTGAGCCACCCAGGCGCCCCTGTGACTGTCTTCTTCAACTTAGCATAGTGCTTTCAACATTCATTTGTGTTGTTCATTCCTTTTTATTGCTGAGTAAAATTGCATTGTAAAATATACCACATCTTGTTTACCCATCATTTGTTAGGTATTTGAGTTGTTTCTACTCTGTGGCTATTATGAATAATGCTGCCATCTTGTGATGAGCACCATGTGTTGTAAGTTTTGAATCGCTGAATTTTACACCTGAAACTAATATTATACTGTATGTTAACTAACTGGAATTTAAATAAAAACTTGGAAGAAAAACAAAAAAAAATAATTCTGCCATGAATGTTAATATGCAAATTTTTGTGTGGACCTATATTTTCAATCCTCTAGGAGTAGTAATGTTGAATCACTTGTAACTATGTTTAACATTTTGAGTAATGCTAAACTGTTTTCCAAATTTGCTGCACCATCTTACAATCCAGCAATGTATGAAGGTTTCAATTTCTGTACATCTTCACCAACACTTCTTATTGTCTTTTTTTTATTTTAGCCATGTTAGTGGGGATGAAGTGGTATTTCACTGGGGTTTTGACTGATTGCATTTCCCTAATGACTAATGATGTTGAGCATCTTTTAATGTGTTTATTTGCAACTTGCATTTCTTCTTTAGATAAATGTCCATTCAAGTCATTGGCCCAGTTTTTAATTGAGTTATCTCTTATTATTGAGTTGTAAAAGGTTTTTTTTTAATATTCTGCATTTTAGTCCCTTATCAGATATATTATTTGCAAATATTTTCTCTAATTCTGTGTGTTTTCTTTTAACTTTCTGGATGGTGTCCTTTGAAACACACAAATTTTTGATTTGGAAAAAATCAACATAATCTATTTTCATCTTTTGTTGCTTGTGCTTTTGGTGTCATGTAAAAATATTGAATAATCCAAGTTCATAAAGATTAACACCTATGGCTTTTTCTAAGCATGTGATAATTTTAGCGGTAACATTTAATCCATTTTAGTTAATTATGCATATGGTATGAGGTAAAAATCTAACTTCATTCATTTGCATGTTGATATCCAGTTGCTGGAAAGACTAGTCTTTCCCCCATTGAACTGTCTTGGCACCCTTGTTGAAAATGGACCATAAATATAAGGGTTTATTTCTAGACTCTCAATTTTGTTTCCTTGATCCATATGTCTATTATTACAACAGGATAACACTGTCTTGATAACTGCAGCTTTGTGTAAGTTTTGAAATTGGTAAATGTAATTCCTCCAAATATTTTCTTCTTTACCAAGGTTGTATAGGTTATCCTGGGGCATTTGTATTTCCATTTGAGTTTTAGGCTCAGCCTTTCAATTTCAGAAAAAAACATATCGGCTGTTTTTTTTTTTTTAATTGGGACTGCATTGAATTTGTAGATAAGTTTGGGTAGTATTGCCATCTAGCATTATTAAGTCTTCTGATCTATACACATGGAATATATTTCTACTTATTAGGACTTAATTTTTTCAACAGCAAATTCTTCTTTAATTTTCTCAAATTTTTTTTGTCATTTTCAGTATATGTCTTACACTTTAAATTTATTCCTAAGTTTTTTTATTCTTTGATGCTATTATAACAAGATTTTTTTCTAAACTTCATTATCAGACCATTAATTGTTAGTATATAGAATTACAATAGATTTTTGTTCATCAAACTTGTACCCTGCAACCTTGCTGAACTCCTTTATTAGCTTCAATAGTGTGGATTTTTTAGGATTTTCTATATACAAGTTCATGTTGTCAGTTGAATATAGATTGTTTTACTTCTTTCTTTCAATTAGGATGCATTCTTTTTTTCTTGTGCTTACCTTGGTTAGAACCTCCAATACAATGTTAATAGAAGTAGTGACAGCAGACATTCCTGTTTCCAATCTTAGGAGGAAAGCATTCAGTCTTTTAGCAATAAGTTTGATGGTAGCTGTGAAATTTTTATAGATGATGAGCTTCAGTATTTGCTTTAAAGCTACAATAATAGATTTTAAGAAGGGAGAGAAGATGGTGTTGTAGGAGGACGCTGGGCTCACCGCGTCCTGCTGATCACTTAGATTCCACCCACATCTGCCTAAATAACCCAGAAAACTGCAAGAAGCCTAGCAGAATGGACTCTCAGGAGTCAAGCATAGACAGGAGGCCCAAGGAGGAGGGTAGGAAGGGCAAAGAGGTGATGCGCGCTACGTGGACTACCAGGAGGGAGCCGGGGGGTGAAGGGGCAGTCCACCGGGCAAGGCAGAGCCCCTGAAGTCTGGCTTGCAAAAGCAGAGGGGCTGGATGGAGTGAGTTCTGCTTGGAGAGTGGGAGACGGAGACGACACTGGGAGGGAGAGGGGTTGTGCCCTGGAAGACAGAGCTCAGCTCAGAGGGGAACAAAGGCACTAGCCAGCACCATCTACCTCTCCCATCCCCCAGCCAAAATCCCAAAGGGAACCAGTTCCCCTCAGTGAGCTTGCTTGCACCGCACAAACACCCAACGCTGTGTTTCTGTGGATCCATCCCTCCAAGAGGCTCTGCCTGCCTCCCTCCTGGTGCTGCAGGACCCCTCCTTCAGGGGACCACCAACAGCAAAGTGAGATAAGCCTGCCCCTCCTGCCCCTGTGCAACGTGCAGTTCCACAAGGGCTAATATACCAGATCCCATCAAAGCAGCACCACAAGCCTGGCAGTGTGCAAGTAGCCCAGACAGAGGTCACACCACTCCACAGAGTCCTGCCCATGGGAGAGGGGAAGATAAGGTACACACCAGTCTGACTGTGGCCCCAGTGGTGGGTTGGAGCAGACATCAGGTCTGACTGAGGCCCCGCCCACCAATGCAAGTTACTCCAGACAGGACAGGGGAAGAGCTATGCAGTTACAGGCCATTCCAGGGACTACCCAAAATGACAAAACAGAGAATTCTCCTCAAAAGAAACTCCAGGAAGTAGCGACAGCTACCAAATTGATCAAAAAATGATTTAAGCAATATAACGGAACAAGAATTTAGAATAATAGTCATAAAATTAATCGCAAGGCTTGAAAAAACTATAGAGGACAGCAGAGAATCTGTTGCTACACAGATCAAGGGACTAAGAAATCCTCATGAGGAGCTAAAAAATGCTATAAATGAGGTGCAAAATAAAATGGAGGCCACCACAGCTCGGATTGAAGAGGCAGAGGAAAGAATAGGTGAATTAGAAGACAAAATTATGGAAAAAGAGGAAGCTGAGAAAAAGAATAAAAAAATCCTGGAGTATGAGGGGAGAATTAGAGAATTAAGTGATGCAATGAAATGCAACAATATCCATATAATAGAGATTCCAGAAGAGGAAGAGAAAGAGAAAGGGGCTGAAGGTGTACTTGAACAAATCATAGCTGAGAACTTCCCTGATCTGGGGAAGGAAAAAGGTATTGAAATCCAAGAGGCACAGACAACTCCCTTCAGACATAACTTCAATCCATCTTCTCCACGATATATCATAGTGAAACGGGCAAAATGCAAGGATAAAGAGAAAATTCTGAAAGCAACTACAGATAAACATGCTCTAACTTGTAAGGGGAGACCAATAAGAATAGTGGCAGATAAATCTACTGAAACTTGGCAGGCCAGAAAGGAACGGCAGGAAATCTTCAATGCGGTTCAGAAAAAATATGCAGCCAAGAATCCTTTATCCAGCAAGTCTGTCATTCAGAATCAAAGAGATAAAGGTCCTCCCAAAGAAACAAAAACTGAAAGAATTCATCACCACTAAACCAGTCCTAGAAGAGGTCCTATGGGGGATTCTGTGAGTGAAATGTTGCAAGGACCACAAAGTACCAGAGACACCACAACAAGCATGAAACCTATACACATCACAATGACTCTAAACCCATATCTTTCTATAATAACACTGAATGTAAATGGACTAAATGCTCCAACCGAAAGACATAGGGTATCAAAATGGATACAAAAACAAGACCCATCTATTTGCTGTCTACAAGAGACTCATTTTAAACCTGAGAACAACTTCAGATTGAAAGTGAGGGGATGGAGAACTATTTATCATGCTACTGGAAGTCAAAAGAAAGCTGGAGTAGCCATACTTCTATCTGACAAACTATACCTTCAATTAAAGGATGTAACAAGAGATGAATAAGGATATTATATAATAATTACAGGGTCTATCCATCAGGAAAAGCTAAACAATTATAAATGTTTATGTGCCGAATACTGGAGCCCCCCAAAATATAAAACAATTCATCACAAACATAAGCAACCTTATTGATAAGAAGGTGGTAATTGCAGGGGACTTTAATACTCCACTTATAACAATGGATAGATCACCTAGACACAGGATCAATACAGAAACAAGGGCCCTGAATGATACATTGGATCAGATGGACTTGACAGATATATTTAGAACTCTGCATCTCAAAGCAACAGAATATACTTTCTTCTCGAGTGCACATGGAACATTCTCCAAGATAGATCACATACTGGGTCACAAAACAGCCCTTCATAAGTATAAAAGAATTGAGATCATACCATGCATACTTTCAGACCACAATGCTATGAAGCTTGAAATCAACCACAGAAAAAAGTCTGGAAAACCTCCAAAAGCATGGAGGTTAAAGAACATCCTACTAATGAATGAATGGGTCAACAAGGCAATTAGAGAAGAAATTAAAAAATATATGGAAACAAATGAAGATGAAAAGACAACAATCCAAACTCTTTGGGATGCAGTGAAGGCAGTCCCGAGAGGAAAATACATTGCAATCCAGGCCTATCTCCAGAAACAAGAAAAATCCCAAATATAAAATCTAACAGCACACCTAAATGAAATAGTAGCAGAACAGCAAAGACACCCCAAACCGAGCAGAAGAAGAGAAATAATGAAGATCAGAGCAGAAATAAACAATAGAGAATCTAAAAAAACTGTAGAGCAGATCAATGAATCCAAGAGTTGGTTTTTTGAAAAAATAAACAAAATTGACAAACCTCTAGCCAGGCTTCGCAAAAAGAAAAGGGAGATGAACCAAATAGGAAAAAAAAATCATGAATGAAAATGGAATTATTACAACCAACCCCTCAGAAATACAAGCAATTATCAGTAAATACTATGAAAATTATATGCCAACAAACTGGACAACCTGGAAGAAATGGACAAATTCCTAAGCACCCACACACTTCCAACACTCAAACGGGAAGAAACAGAAAACTTCAACAGACCCATAACCAGTGAAGAAATTGAATCAGTTATCAAATATCTCCCAACAAATAAGAGTCCAGGACCAGTTGGCATCCCAGTGGAATTCTACCAGACATATAAAGAAGAGCTAATACCTATCTTTCTCAGGCTGTTCCAAAAAATAAAAAGGGAAGGAAAATTTACAGACTCATTCTCTGAAGACAGAATTTTTGATTCCTAAACCAGACAGAGACCCAGCAAATAAGGGAACTACAGGCCAATATCCCTGATGAATACAGATGCAAAAATTCTCATTAAGATTCTAGCAAATCGAATTCAACAGCAAATACAAATAATTATTCACCATGATGAAGTGGGATTCATTCCTGGGATGCAGGGCTAGTTCAACATTCGCAAATCAATCAATGTGATACATCACATTAATAAAAGAAACGATAAGAACCATATGATCCTGTCAATCATTGCAGAAAAAGCATTTGACATAATTCAGCATCCTTTCTTAATAAAACCCCTCATGAACTTTGGGATAAAAGGAACATACTTAAGCATCATCAAAACCCTTTATGAAAAGCCCATAGCTAATATCATCCTTAATGGAGAAAAACTGAGAGCTTTATCCCTGAGATCAGTAACACGACAAGGATGACCACTCTCACCGCTATTGTTTCACATAGTGTTGGAAGTGCTAGCATCAGCAATCAGACAACAAAAGGAAATCAAAGGCATCAAAATTGGCAAAGATGAAGTCAAGCTTTCACTTTTTGCAGATGACATGTTATTATTATACATGGAAAACCTGACAGAATCCACAAAAAGTCTGCTAGAACTGATACATGAATTCAGCAAAGTCACAGGGTACAAAATCAATGTACAGAAATCAGTTGCATTCTTATACACTAATAATGAAGCAACAGAAAGACAAATAAAGAAACTGATCCCATTCACAATTGCACCAAGAAGCATAACATACCTAGGAATAAACCTAACCAAAGATGTAAAAGATCTGTATGCTGAAAACTATATAAATTCTATGAAGGAAATTGAAGAAGATATAAAGAAATGGAAAAACATTCTGTGCTCATGGATTGGAAGAATAAATATTGTTAAAATGTCAATGCTACCCAAATTAATCTACACATTCAATGCAATCCCACAAAATTGCACCAGCATTCTTCTTGAAACTAGAACAAGCAATCCTAAAATTCATATGGAACTACAAATGGCCCCAAATAGCCAAAGTAATTTTGAATAAGACCAAAGCATCACAACCCCAGACTTTAGCCTCTACTATAAAGTTGTAATCATCAAGACAGCATGGCATTGGCACAAAAACAGGGACATAGACCAATGGAATTGAATAGAAACCCCAGAACTAGACCCACAAAAGTATGGCCAACTAATCTTTGACAAAGCAGGAAAGAACATCCAATGGAAAAGTAACAGTCTCTTTAACAAATGGTGTTAGGAGACCTGGACAGCAACATGCAGAGGAGTGAAACTAGACCACTTTCTTACACATTCACAAAAATAAACTCAAAATGGATAAAGGACCTGAATGTGAGACAGGAAACCATCAAAACCCTAGAGGAGAAAGCAGGAAAAAAACCTCTCTGACCTTAGCCATACCAATTTCTTACTTGACACATCCCCAAAGGCAGGAATTGAAAGCAAAGATGAACTATTGGGGCCTCATGAAGATAAAAATCTTCTGCACTGCAAAGGAAACAATCAACAAAACTAATAGGTAACCAACGGAATGGGAAAAGATATTTGCAAGTGACATATCAGACAAAGGGCTAGTATCCAAATCTATAGGGAACTCATCAAACTCCACACCTGAAAAACAAATAATCCAGTGAAGAAATGGGCAGAAAACATGAATGGACACTTCCGTAAAGAAGACATCCAGATGGCCAACAGGCACATGAAAAGATGCTCAACGTCGCTCCTCATCAGGGAAATACAAATCAAAACCACACTCAGATATCACCTCACACCAGTCAGAGTGCCAAAATGAACAAATCAGTAGACTATAGATGCTGGGGAGGATGTGAAGAAACGAGAACCCTCTTGCACTGTTGGTGGGAATGCAAACTGGTGTAGCCTCTCTGAAAGAGTGTGGAGGTTCCTCAAAAATTTAACAATAGACCTACCCTATGAACCAGCAATAGTACTGCTAGGAATTTACCCAAGGGATACAGCAGTGCTGATGCATAGAGGCACTTGTACCCCAATGTGTTTTTTTTGTTTTTTTTCAATATATGAAGTTTATTGTCAAATTTGTTTCCATATAACACCCAGTGCTCATCCCAATAGGTGCCCTCCTCAATACCCATCAACCCTCAGTTTTTTTCTTAGTTTTTAAGAGTCTCTTATGCTTTGGCTCTCTCCCACTCTAACCTCTCTTTTTTTTTCCTTCCCCTCCCCCATGGGTTTCTGTTAAGTTTCTCAGGATCCACATAAGAGTGAAAACATATGGTATCTGTCTTTCTCTGTATGGCTTATTTCACTTATCACACTCTCCAGTTCCATCCACGTTGCTACAAAGGGACATATTTCATTCTTTCTCATTGCCACGTAATACTCAATTGTGTATATAAACCACAATTTCTTTATCCATTCATCAGTTGATGGACATTTAGGATCTTTCCATAATTTGGCTATTGTTGAGAGTGCTGCTATAAACATTGGGGTACAAGTGCCCCTAGGCATCAGTACTCCTGTATCCCTTGGGTAAATTCCTAGCCGTGCTATTGCTGGGTCATAGGGTAGGTCTATTTTTAATTTTTTGAGTAACCTCCACACTGTTTTCCAGAGTGGCTGCATCAATTTGCATTCCCACCAACAGTGCAAGAGGGTTCCCGTTTCTCCACATCCTCTCCAGCATCTATGGTCTCCTGATTTGTTCATTTTGGCCACTCTGACTGGTGTGAGGTGATATCTGAGTGTGGTTTTGATTTGTATTTCCCTGATGAGGAGCGACGTTGAGCATCTTTTCCTGTGCCTGTTGGCAATCCGGATGTCTTCTTTTTTTTTTTTTTTAATTTTTTTTTCAACGTTTATTTATTTTTGGGACAGAGAGAGACAGAGCATGAACAGGGGAGGGGCAGAGAGAGAGGGAGACACAGAATCGGAAACAGGCTCCAGGCTCTGAGCCATCAGCTCAGAGCCCGACGCGGGGCTCGAACTCCCGGACCGCGAGATCGTGACCTGGCTGAAGTCGGACGCTTAACCGACTGCGCCACCCAGGCGCCCCCGGATGTCTTCTTTAGAGAAGTGTCTATTCATGTTTTCTGCCCATTTCTTCACTGGGTTGTTTTTCGAGTGTGGAGTTTGGTGAGCTCTTTATAGATTTTGGAGACTAGCCCTTTGTCCGATATGTCACTTGCAAATATCTTTTCCCATTCCGTTGGTTGCCTTTTAGTTTTGTTGGTTGTTTCCTTTGCTGTGCAGAAGCTTTTTTTCTTCATAAGGTCCCAGTAATTCATTTGTGCTTTTAATTCCCTTGCCTTTGGGGAATGTGTCAAGTAAGAAATTGCTATGACTGAGGTCAGAGAGGTCTTTTCCTGCTTTCTCCTCTAGAGTTTTGATGGTCCTGTCTCACATTCAGGTCCTTTATCCATTTTGAGTTTATTTTTCTGAATGGTGTGAGAAAGTGGTCTAGTTTCAATCTCCTGCATGTTGCTGTCCAGTTCTCCCATCACCATTTGTTACAGAGACTTTTTTCCATTGGATGTTCTTTCCTGCTTTGCCAAAGATTAGTTGGTCATACGTTTGTGGGTCTAGTTCTGGGTTTCTATTCTATTCCATTGGTCTATGTGTCTGTTTTTGTGCCAATACCATGCTGTCTTGAGGATTACAGCTTTATAGTAGAGGCTAAAGTCTGGGATTGTGATGCCTCCTGCTTTGGTCTTCTTCAAAATTACTTTGGCTATTCAGGGCCTTTTGTGGTTCCATGTGAATTTTAGGATGGCTTGTTCTAGTTTTGAGAAGAATGCTGATGCAATTTTGATTGGGATTGCATTGAATGTGTAGATAGCTTTGGGTAGTATTGACCTTTTAACAATATTTATTCTTTCAATCCATGAGCACGGAATGTTTTTCCATTTCTTTATATCTTCTTCAATTTCCTTCATAAGCTTTCTATACTTTTCAGCATACAGATCTTTTACATCTTTGGTTAGGTTTATTCCTAGGTATGTTATGCTTCTTGGTGCAATTGTGAATGGGATCAGTTTCTTTATTTGTCTTTCTGTTGCTTCATTATTAGTGTATAAGAATGCAACTGATTTCTGTACATTGATTTTGTACCCTGTGACTGCTGAATTCATGTATCAGTTCTAGCAGACTTTTTGTGGATTCTGTCAGGTTTTCCATGTATAATAACATGTCATCTGCAAAAAGTGAAAGCTTGACTTCATCTTTGCCAATTTTGATGCCTTTGATTTCCTTTTGTTGTCTGATTGCTGATGCTAGCACTTCCAACACTATGTTAAACAACAGCGGTGAGAGTGGTCAACCTTGTCGTGTTACTGATCTCAGGGATAAAGCTCTCAGTTTTTCCTCCATTGAGGATGATAGTAGCTATGGGCTTTTCATAAAGGGCTTTGATGATGTTTAAGTATGTTCCTTTTATCCCGAAGTTCATGAGGGTTTTTATTAAGAAGTGATGTTGAATTATGTCAAATGCTTTTTCTGCAATGATTGACAGGATCATATGGTTCTTATCGTTTCTTTTATTAATGTGATGTATCACATTGATTGATTTGTGAATGTTGAACCAGCCCTGCATCCCAGGAATGAATCCCACTTCATCATGATGAATAATTATTTTTATAAGCTGTTGAATTCGATTTGCTAGTATCTTATTGAGAATTTTTGCATCCATATTCATCAGGCATATTGGCCTCTAGGTCTCTTTTTTTTACTGGGTCTCTGTCTCCTTTAGGAATTAAAGTAATGATGGCTTCATAGAATGAGTCTGGAAGTTTTCCTTCCCTTTCTATTTTTTGGAATAGCCTGAGAAGGATAGGGATTATCTCTGCTTTAAACATCTGGTAGAACTCCCCTGGGAAGCCATGTGGTCCTGGACTCTTATTTGTTGGGAGATTTTTGATGACTGCTTCAGTTTCTTCGCTGGTTATGGGTCTGTTCAAGCATTCTATTTCCTCCTGATTGAGTTTTGGAAGAGTGTGGGTGTTTAGGAATTTGTCCATTTCTTCCAGGTTGTCCAATTTGTTGGCATATAATTTTTCATATTATTTTTCAATTATTTTCATAATTATTATTTCAATATATTATTTTAAATTATTTTCATATTATTTTTCATATAATTTTTCAATTATTCCCTGATAATTGCTTGTATTTCCGAGGGATTGGTTGTAATAAGTCCATTTTGATTCATGATTTCATCTATTTGGTCCTCTCCCTTTTCTTTTTGAGAAACATGGCTAGAGGTTTATCAATTTTGTTTATTTTTTCAAAAAACCAACTCTTGGATTCATTGATCTTCTCACAGTTGTTTAGATTCTATATTGTTTATTTCTGCTCTGATCTTTATTATTTCTCTCCTTCTGCTGGGTTTAGGCTTGTTTGCTGTTCTGCTTCTATTTCCTTTAGGTGTGCTGTTAGGTTTTGTATTTGGGACTTTTCTTGTTTCTTGCAATAGGCCTGGATTGCAATGTATTTTCCTCTCAGGACTACCTTCACTGCATCCCAAAGCGTTTGGATTGTTGTATTTTCATTTCATTTGTTTCCATATATTTTTTAATTTCTTCTCTAATTGCCTGGTTGACCCATTCATTCTTTCGTAGGGTGTTCTTTAACCTCCATGCTTTTGGAAGTTTTCCAGACTTTTTCCTGTGGTTGATTTCAAGCTTCATAGCATTGTGGTCTGAAAGTATGCATGGTATGATTTCAATTCTTTTATACTTATGAAGGGCTGTTTTGTGACCCAGTATGTGATCTATCTTGGAGAATGTTCCATGTGCACTCGAGAAGAAAGTATATTCTGTTGCTTTGGGATGCAGAGTTCTGAATATATCTGTCAAGTCCATCTGATCCAATGTCTCATTCAGGGCCCTTGTTTCTTTATTGACCGTGTGTCTAGATGCTCTATCCATTTCTGTAAGTGGGGTGTTAAATTCCCCTGCAATTACCACATTCTTATCAATAAGGTTGCTTATGTTTGTGAGTAACTGTTTTATGTATTTGGGGGCTCCTGTATTCGGCACATAGACATTTATAATTGTTAGCTCTTCCTGATGGATAGACCCTGTGATTATTATATAATGCCCTTCTTCATCTCTTGTTACAGCCTTTAATTGAAAGTCTAGTTTGTCTGATAGAAGTATGGCTACTCCAGCTTTCTTTTGACTTCCAGTAGCATGATAAATAGTTCTCCATCCCCTCACTCTCAATCTGAAGGTGTCCTCTGGTCTAAAATGAGTCTCTTGTAGACAGCAAATAGATGGGTCTTGTTTTTTTTATCCATTCTGATACCCTATGTCTTTTGGTTGGCGCATTTAGTCCATTTACATTCAGTGTTATTATAGAAAGATATGGGTTTAGAGTCATTGTGATATCCGTAGGTTTCATGCTTGTAGCGATGTCTCTGGTACTTTGTCTCACAGGATTCCCCTTAGGATCTCTTGTAAGGCTGGTTTAGTGGTGACGAATTCCTTCAGTTTTTGTTTGGAAAGACCTTTATCTCTCCTTCGATTCTGAATGACAGACTTGCTGGATTAAGGATTCTCGACTGCATATTTTTTTCTGTTCATCACTTTGAAGATCTCCTGCCATTCCTTTCTGGTCTGCCAAGTTTCAGTAGAGAGATCGGTCACGAGTCTTATAGGTTTCCCTTTATAAGTTAGAGCACGTTTATCTCTAGCTGCTTTCAGAATTTTCTCTTTATCCTTGTATTTCCCAGTTTCACTATGATATGTTGTGCAGAAGATCGATTCAAGTTACATCTGAAGGGAGTTCTCTGTGCCTCTTGGATTTCAATGCCTTTTTCCTCCCCCAGATCTGGGAATTTCTCAGCTATGATGTCTTCAAGTACACCTTCAGCACCTTTCCCTCTCTCTTCCTCCTCTGGAATACCAATTATGTGTAGATTATTTCTCTTTAGTGCATCACTTAGTTCTCTAATTTTCCCCTCATACTCCTGGATTTTTTTATCTCTCTTTTTCTCTACTTCTTCTTTTTCTATAATTTTATCTTCTAGTTCACCTATTCTCTCCTCTGCCTCTTCAATCTGAGCCGTGGTTGTCTCCATTTTATTTTGCAGCTCATTGAAAGCCTTTTTTAGCTCCTCCTGGCTGTTCCTTAGTCCCTTGATCTCTGGAGCAATAGATTCTCTGTTGTCCTTTATACTGTTTTCAAGCCCAGCGATTAATTTTATGACTATTATTCTAAATTCACTTTCTGTTATATTATTAAATCATTTTTGAGCAGTTCGTTAGCTGTTGTTATTTCCTGGACACTTGTCTGAGGGAAATTCTTCCGATTCGTCATTTTGGATAGTCCCTGGAGTTGTGGAAAACTGCCAGACACTTTCCCTGTGCTGTCTTGAATAACTTGGTTGGTGGGCAGGGCCAAAGTTCAGACCTGATGTCTGCCCCCAGCCCACCTCTGGGGCCACAGTCAAACTGGTGTGTGCCTTCTCTTCCCCTCTCCTAGGGGCAGGATTCACTGTGGGGTGGTGTGACCCATCTGGGCTACTTGCACACAGCTAATCTGGCGTATTAGCTGGGGTGGATTGGCAAGGTGCACGGGGGCAGGAGGGGCAGGCTCAGCTGGCTTTTCCTTCGGAGATCCACTTCAGGAGGGTCCTTGCAGCACTGGGAGGGAGTCAGACCCACCGGAGGGATGGATCTTCGGAAGCACAGCATTGGGTGTTGCGCAGTGCAAGCAAGTTCCCTGGCAGGAACTGGTTCCCTTTTGGATTTGGGCTGGGGGATGGGAGAGGGAGATGGCGCTGGCGAGTGCCTTTTTCCCCCACCAAGCTGAGCTTTGTCATCTGGGGCTTAACAACTCTCCCTCCCGTTGTCCTCCAGCCCTCCCGCTCTCTGAGCAGAGCTGTTAACCTATAACCTTCCAGATGTCAAGTCCCACTTGCAGTCAGAACACACTCCATCCGGCTCCTCTGCTTTTGCCAGCTAGACTTGGGAACTCTGCTTGGCCGGCAGGCCGCCCCTCCACCCCGGCTCCCTCCCGCCAGTCCGTGGAGCGCACACTGCCTCGCCGCCCTTCCTACCTTCTTCTGTGGGCCTCTCATCTGCGCTTGGCTCTGGAGACTCCATTCTTCTAGTCTTATGGTGGTTTTCTGGGTTATTTAGGCATGTGTAGGTTGAATCTATGTGATCAGCAGGAGGCACGGTGAGCCCAGCATCCTCCTACGCCTCCATCTTCCCAGGATCCGTCTGTACCCCATTGTTTATAGCAGCACTTTTAACAATAGCGAAATTATGGAAAGAGCCTAAATGTCCATCAACTGATGATTCGATAAAGAAATTTTGGTTTATATACAGAATGAAATACTACTTGACAATGGGAAAGAATGAAATATGGCCTTTTGTAGCAACATGGATGGAACTGGAGATTGTTATGCTAAGTGAAATAAGTCACACAGAGAAAGACAGATACCATGTTTTCACTCTTATGTGGATCCTGAGAAACTTAAAAGAAGACCATGGGGGAAGGGAAGGAGAAAAAAAAAGAGGTTAGAGAGGGCAGGAGCCAAAACATAAGAGTCTCTTAAAAACTGAGAACAAACTGAGGGTTGATGGAAGGTGGGAGTGAGGGGAGGGTGGGTGATGAGTATTGAGGAGGGCACCTTTTGGGATGAGCACTGGGTGTTGTATGGAAACCAATTTGATTATAAATTTCATATTATAAAAAATAAAAAAAATAAACCTACAATAATAAACACAATGTGATATTGGTACAAGAATAAACAAGATATCAGTGGAATACAACAGAGAACCCCAAAATAGAGCCACACAAATATCGTCAACTGATCTTTGACTAAGATGCAAAGGCAATTAAATGGATAAAGGATACTCTTTTCAGTAAATGATGCTGGAATAACTGAACAACCACATGCAAAAAGAAATGAATCTAGACAAAGACCGTATTCCTGTCACAAATGTTAATTGAAAATTGATCACAGATATAGAAGTCAAACACAAACTGTAAAACTTCTGGAAGATAATGTAGAGAATCTAGGTAACCTTTGCTTTGGTGATGAGTTCCCCCCCCCCATATATTTTGTTTTAGTTTTAGAGATTCATACATTATTTCATCTTGGATTGAACAAGTATTTTATTTTACCTTTGTGAAAACAAAAGTTTCTGGACTTACCTGAGGTCACAAAGCATAGCAAGTAAGTGGGTAGTCAGATCTTAAACCAAATCTGTCTGATGCCCTTGTGATTACTTCTTAGATATAACACCAAATCATGGTCTAAGAAAGAAAAAATTGCTAAGTTGGACTTCATTAAAATTAAAACTTCTGTTCTGCAAAAGATTCTGTTAAGAGAATGTAAATTCAAGCCACAAACTGGAAGGAAATATTTGAAAAATACATATTAGATAAATGACTTGTACCCAAAGCACACAAAGAACAATTAAGATTCAACAACAAAAACAAAACAATTAAAAATGGCAAAATATATGAACAGAGGTACACATGCACATCTGACCTGGCCCTGGTTGTCTGAGTTTTTCCCACTACAGCCTTCCTCCTCCTAGCTACTACTGCCAGAATCCCACTTTATGGCTGTTGGCATGCCCCCCTCCCACTCCCCACCCCTCCCTGCTTTTCTCTCTTCCTCACTGTTTCCCCTTCTCCTGTCACTCCTGCTCCTCTCTGCTCTGCATGAAGACATCAGCCTGCACACCAAGGGTGCCCTTCCCCTGGATACAGTCACTTTCTACAAGGTCATTACCAAAAGTAAATTCATATTAGTGAACACCCAGTATCCCTATAGTGAGCAGCAGGACGAGTTCAAGAGTTTGGCTGAAAAGTCAGCCTCCAGTGTTGATCTCTTGGTGGCAGAGGTAGGGATCTCAGATAATGGTGATAAGCTGAATGTGGATCTGAGAAATACAATCTGGCAAAGTGAACTACTAAGTCTTCTACCTCTTCCAGGATGGGGACTTTGAGAAACCATCACCCTCACCATGGTGAGGCAGTTAAGGTTGGAACATCTAATGCTGGCTAAAAGGGCAAGGAGTCTGCCTAGGTATACCTGGTTGTCTACCTGCATATGGCACCCTTGCTGGGGAGTTTATCAGGGCCTCAGGCATGGAGGCCCAACCTTCCTTCTTTAAGCAGGGGCACGACAAACTCACAAGTGTGAAGGACATTGAGAAGTGGGCAGAGAAATACCCAAAGATCGTGGGGAAAGGCCTTAGACCAAGGTGAGGACTTCCCAGCAGTAGAAATGACCCAGATCACCAAGCTGATTGAGAAGAACAAGATGAGTGATGAGAAGAAGAAAAAGGTCCAAAAGAACTTTAAACGTCTTGATTGCCTTCCAGAAGAAGGGGGCCAAGAAGGAAGGGCTGTAAAAAGGCACTTCAGATTTACCAGGGTTTGGTGGGCATGGGGAGGGGAGAGTTACCCGCTGACTGTGAGACCCTTCTGGAATATAAGAGAGTGGTGGGAAAAGTAGCACTAATCCAGAAATCTGAGCATGCTTTGACATTGATACTGATGTGACCATGCTTGGGACATTACTATAGCCAATAGGTGTGCAGTGGTATCTCATTATTTTAATGACATATGATGTGGAACATCTTTCAATGCTTATGTATATGTATATTCCTTCTTTGGTGAGGTGTCTGTTCATATATATATTTTTCCCACTAAACCTAAAGTCTAAGTTTCTTACAAGCTAAATATACTTTTACCATACAATTCAGCAATCACACTCCTTATTTATTTAAATGAGTTGGAAAGTTATAGCCACACAAAACCCTGCACATTAATGCTTATAGAAACTTTATTCATCATTGCCCAAACTTGAAAGCAACCAAGATATCATTTAATAGATAAATGGATAGCTCTGCTACATGTGTACAATGGTGTATTATTCAGCAATAAAAAGAAATGAGATCAATCATGAAAAGACATGGAGGAAACTTAAATGGAAATGGAAGAAGCTAATCTGAAAGGCTACATACCATAGGATTCCATGCATATGACGTTCAGCAAAAGGCAAAACTGAAACAGACAGTAAAAAGAGTAATGATTGCCATCAGTTCAGAAAAAGGGAGGGGGGATGAATATATCAAGGTCAAGAGAGTTTTAAAACAATGAAATTCTTCTGTATGATACTGCAGTGGTAGATACATGACATTATGTATTTTTCTTTATTTTAATGTTTATTTATTTTGAGAGAGAGAGAGAACATGAGCAAGGGAGGGGGAGAGAGAGACGGAGAGAGAATCCCAAGCCGGCTCTATGCTGTCAGTGCAGAGCCCAATTTAGGCTCAGTCCCATGAACCATGAGATCATGACCTGAGCTGAAATCAAGAGTCAGACGAACTGACTGAGCCATCCAGGTACCCCTTATTTTTCAAAATCCATAGAATGTTCAACTGAAAGAGTGAACCCTTATGTAAACTATGGACTTTAGTTAATAGTGACATATCAATATTGTTTCTCAATTGTAAAATCTGCACCACTAATACAAGATGTTACTAATAGAGGAAAACTGTGGCATAAGGAGAGGAAAGAATGGCAGTATATGGCAATTCACTGTACTTAACTCCAATTTTTCTCTAAATCCAAAAACTTCTCTTAAAAGTAAGGTCTGTCAAAACAAAAAGAACTTTTTGCATAGGGTGAGATCTGAGTCATGTTAAATAAGGTCATGTGAATGGTTGTTTCCAAGAACTGCCAGAAAGGTCAAATTGTGACACTTCTCTAGGAATGGAACTTTTTGGGAACCTCAAACTCAGTCTGCCCCCCCTTCAGGGGCTGCTAGACTACCAATGTGCAAAACTACTAGAGTTGTGAGGCTGTTATTTTTCAAGGCTACTGAGGATCTGAGGAGAGGGGGATTGGAATAGGACAAGTTAAAATGCCCCAAAGCTCACTGTTCTCATAGAGGTTCATCCATTTTTCTTGAATAAATCCTCCTTGGATTGTTGGAAACTTCTGGTTAATTCCAGAGTTCTGAAAAAGTTCATATATATATATTTTTGCCACCATCCTCATAGATTTTTTGAGGAGTGATTTTTGGAGGTCTTTGCTCCAACATTCTTGAAGTGCTCCTCTATTAACCCTATTTTACTGTGACTTTCCCCAGAGATCCATATCTCCATGTCTTCTCCTTTTGCTCATTTGTTCAACAGATATAAATGGAGTTCCACAGATAATAGATTATTTCTTATCACCCTATAAAGTTTTAAACAAACTTAGAAACCAGAGTGTTTATATACTTCTATATGTATCTGCATACATACACATACACCCCACCCTCAATTGCATATACCTCTCAATCTATCCATCCATATTTCATTTGCAAGTAGAGCTTTTTGCCACTAGAGTTAATGTGGAGGGAAAAGATGGTGTCCCTACACAATGAATTGTTGCCTAATTAAACACTTTTTATCACTTTCTCATCTTTGTGGATTTGAGTGCTTTTATGTTCAGTAAGCAGAAAACTGACCTTGAACCTAGTGCTTTTATCTCACCCTGGGAGTGTGACAGAAAAAAATATCAGAGAAAGCAAGATGGGAGGGGGGTTGGGTCAGATAAGAAGATGCAAATGGATTCCTACACACCATAAATGTATCAAATTCTTAAATAATGTCTGTTAGAAGGAATAATCTAAAGAATGGGTGTGGAGGATGGGCTACAGACTATAAGGAAGATTATTACTTGCACTATTTTTTACCAAAATAACAGTTCAGCTGTATCTGCCAGGATTCTTTTCTGGCACTATCTATATATTGTGCCTTACTGTAATCATGCCTTGTTTTGCTGATGCTACTGCTGCTGGCACCTCAGCTGGTAAGTCTGATAGAGCTTTATTGTACTAAGGTGGGTAAGTGAGATTGGAAATGAGCATTAGATTGAGTCTAATTTCTTTTTTCCTTTTTTTAGACCCTGACCTACCCAACTGAAGATACTGCTGTTTTTGAAGCTGTCAGTGAGGCTGTGGCAAAATCATTAGATGGCATGGGTCTGCCAGTCATCTCCAGGTGACTAGGATGACTTCATTTTAGAAAATCCTTCATGACAAACCTGTTGGGATTACATGCACGTGGAATGTGTAACCAAATACTTCAGGTGAGAGCTTTGTCTCAGTCTATGCCTATTCACAGCTAAAGTGACTAACTCCAAGATTCCCAGGGTCCAGATGGCCCTCTGTTTTGTCTTTTCAGGAATGGGTACTGTGTAGTCACAAGCTTTGGGATTGACACTCTGGAGAAAGTAGACATAAAAGCATGAAGAGAGATACAGCCACTTGTGCTGAGCAATTCATTTGGTGTCCTTTGTTTCTGCATCAATGGACCTAAATAATTCCCGACATTATTGATTTTTTCTTTACTACAGCATATTTTATTGTATCTTACTGGAATGATATATGCTTTATATAAGGTTGGGTATGCCTAGAAATTCTATGGGCTAAGAGGAAAGATCAAACCACTAGTCCCTATTAGTCTGCCATTGTGCCCCAGGACCATCCTGATTGTGTTTTTGTAGCAGTAGGATTATGTCAAAACAACATTGCAATGAACAGGAGATGGTTCTAAATGTGGATAGTTTGGTGTAACAAGGTGGAAGAAAATTTTTTCTCTAACCACCTCTCTACCCAATACACACACATGTGCATTATATATATTATATATTGCTGGGCAGTGCAAGGAGGAAGAAGGGCTGTGGTTCCTATGGAAATTCTCCAGACCCATACACTTAACATTAGCTCACAAATTTCCTCATTCCACAGGAATGCAGAGACCCTCCATCATACTCCATCTCTCTCTGCTTTACACGTTTTATATATCCCAATGAGATGAGTGTGTTTTTCTCTTGAGTGCACACACACCACTGTCTTCTCATTCTCCACAGCCCCTTGTAAGCCAGAAATGGGCAAATTATTAGGAAGAAACCCTGCATGTGACTTCTCTTGCCCTTAATATGTACTTCTAGTCTAGTAGTCCAAAACTCTCTGTGGAATCCAGGTGAATGTGATTGGCAGATGGAGCAAGAGTCTCATGAACCACTCTAGCTCTTTGTCCCTTTCCCCCAGAGCCCTCAGAGGGAACCAACACTGCTGACACCAGATTTCAGACTTCCAGCCACCAGGACTGTGAGAGAATACATTTCTATTGTTTCAAGCCACACAGTTTGTTGTAATTTGTTATGGCAGCCCTAAGAATCTAATACAGTAGGTAAATATAAAAGCTAGTATTGCTGTATTATTGGTTTGTAACTCTTATTTTTTCTACATTTTTCAAAAGATTAATATATAAAATGATAACTGTAAATTTGTTGATGGGAATACAATGTACAAAGATGTAATGTGTGACAATAACAACATAAAGGGGCAACAACAGAGCTATATAGGAACAGAGCTCTTATGTAATACTGAAGCTAAGTTGGTATTAATTCAAACTAGATTGTTATAAATTTAAGATGTTAATTGTAATCTCCAGGCTAATCAAGAAAATAACTTTTAAATATGCAGAAAAAGAAGTAAGAAAGGGATAAAACAGTATTATATTAAAAAATCAATTAGACAAAAAGAAGACAGAAATGGAGGAAAGGATGAACAAAAAGTATAAGATATACAGAAAACAAATAGCAAAATGGTAGAACTTCATTACCAGTAATTACTTTAAAAGTAAAATGCATTACACTCTTGAATTAAAGGCAGAGATGGACAGAATGGATACAAGAAACATAATCCAACTATGTATTGTCTATAAGAGATATACTTTAAATCCAAAGGAAAGAATAGATTAAAAGCAAAAAGGTTTAAATTGCTATTCCACATAAATAGTAATAAAAAGAGAGCTGGCTATAATAATATCAGATAAAATGGACTAAGTCAAAAATTGCGACAAGAAACAAAGATATTATATATTGATAAAAGGGTTAATCTACCAAAAGTTATTAAAATTATATACTCAAAAATAGTCCTAGAATAATAGCTGGAGACTTCAATACTACACTTTTAATTATGGATGGAACAATGATAAAGAAGGACAAGAAAGAAACCGAGAATTTGAACAATATTATAAATGAACTAGACCTAACAGAGATATAGTTGACACTTGAAGAACGCAGCGTTGGGATGCTGATCCCTCACACGGTTGAAAACCCACTTATAACTTTTGAATTCCCCAAAACTTATCTACTAATAGCCTACTATTGATTGGAAGCCTTACCAATAACATAGACAGCTGATTAACTTTGTATATGTGTAATATACTATACTATTACAATAAAGTAGAGAAAAGAAAATGTTTTTAAGAAAATCATAAGGAAAATATATTTTCAGTACTGTACTTCATTTATTTTAAAAAATCTGTATGTAAGAGAATCCATGTAGTGTCCAGAATATTCTACCTAACAACAGTCAAATGCTTATTCTTTTCAAGTACGTGGAACATTTTCCAGGACAGACCATATTTTAGTCTACAAAACAAGTGTCAATATATTTTCAAAGATTGAAATCACACAAAGTATCTTCTTCAACTACAATAGAATGAAAGTAGAAATCATCAATAGGAGAAAAATGGAAAGTTGACAAATATGTTGCAATTAATCAATGCACACTTAAACAACTAATGGATGAAAGAAGAGATCATAAGAGAAATTGGATAATGGAAATAAATGGAAAGGAAAATACAACATATGAAAATCTATCATACATTGCAAAGGCAGTTCTCATCAGGAAATTTATAGTTATAAATGCCCACCAAAAAAAAGAATACCTCAAATCCATAACCTAACTTGACACCTTGAAGAACTAAAAACAAGCAAACCATAGCTAGTAGTACAAAGGAAATAGTAAATATTAGAGTATAAAAGGATGAAATAATAGAAAAATTAGAGAGGGAATCAATGAACTCAAGAGTTGTTTTTTTGAAATAATCAACAAAATTGACAAACTTTTAGCTAGAGTGACCAAGTAAAAAACAGAAAAAAGATGCAAATAACTAAAATCAGAAATGAAAGTAAGGCATTACTACTGACCTTACAGAAATAAAAAAGATTATAAGAAAATCCTATGAAGAAATGCATGCCAGCCAGACAACCTAGGTGAAATATACATATCCCTAGAAACAAGCCACCAAAACTAACTTGAGAAATAGAAAATCTGAACAGACCTACAACAAGCAAAGAGATGTAATTACTAATCAAAAACTTCCCCAAAGGTAAAAGCACAGGACCAGATGCCTTGACTGGTGAATTCTACCAAACCTTTAAAATATTAACACAAAGAGGAACTTGGGAAGATGGCAGAGTAGGAGGACCCTGAGCTCATCCCATCCCACATTTTCAACTAGATATCATCCACATCTAAGTCAATAAACTGGAAAGTGATCCGAACACTAGCAGAACAAACTCCACAAAAAAATACAGAGAAGCAGCTACATCAGAAAGGTTCGGGAGGTCAGAAAGGTGGAGCAAGCCTGCCCACAAGAGGGAGGGAGCTGCATGCAAGGAGAGGGCAGAGAAATTGGCACTTGCACCAGAAAAGACACACAAGGAAGACTAATCCCTGTAGCCTTTGGCTTTAAGAACCAGAAGGGCTGAATACCATGAGTTTGTAAACACCAGTGGGACTTGGAACCAGGAGCATTGGAGGTCAGCTGACTCAGCAATGTGAACCCAGAGGGCAAGTGATAGCTGTGTCACTAGCCTTAAAGAGACAGCATCCGAGAGTTGCGGCAAGATGGCGGCTTAGGAGGACGCTGGGCTCACCGCACGTCCTGCTGATCACTTAGATTCCATCTACACCTGCCTAAATAACCCAGAAAACCGCCAGAAGATTAGCAGAACGGAGTCGCCGGAGCCAAACGCAGACGAGAGGCCCACGGAAGAGGGTAGGAGGGGGGCGAGGCGGTGCGCGCTCCACGGACTGGCGGGAGGCAGCCGGGGAGGAGGGGCGGCTCGCCGGCCAAGCAGAGCCCCCGAGTCTGGCTGGCAAAAAGTGGAGGGGCCTGACAGACTGTGTTCCCACAACAAGCGCAACTTAGAGTCTGGGATGTCATAAGTTAACAGCTCTGCTCGGAAAGCAGGAAGGCTGGAGGACAAAGGGAGGGAGAGCTGCTGAGCCCCCTGACAACAGAGCTCAGTTTGGTGGGGAACAAAGGCGCTCGCCAGCACCATCTCCCCCGCCCATCCCCCAGCCAAAATCCCAAAGGGAACCAGTTCCTGCCAGGGAACTTGCTCGCTCCGCACAAACACCCAACTCTGCGCTTCTGCGGAGCCAAACCTCTGGCAGCGGATCTGACTCCCTCCCGCTGCCACAGGGCCCCTCCTGAAGTGGATCACCTAAGGAGAAGCGATCTAAGCCTGCCCCTCCTGCCCCCGTACACCTTGCCTACCCACCCCAGCTAATACGCCAGATCCCCAGCATCACAAGCCTGGCAGGGTGCAAGTAGCCCAGACGAGCCACCCCACCCCACAGTGAATCCTGACCCTAGGAGAGGGGAAGAGAAGGCACACACCAGTCTGACTGTGGCCCCAGCGGTGGGCTGGGGGCAGACATCAGGTCTGACTGCGGCCCCGCCCACCAACTCCAGTTATACACCACAGCACAGGGGAAGTGCCCTGCAGGTCCTCACCACGCCAGGGACTATCCAAAATGACCAAGCGGAAGAATTCCCCTCAGAAGAATCTCCAGGAAATAACAACAGCTAATGAGCTGATCAAAAAGGATTTAAATAATATAACAGAAAGTGAATTTAGAATAATAGTCATAAAATTAATCGCTGGGCTTGAAAACAGTATACAGGACAGCAGAGAATCTCTTGCTACAGAGATCAAGGGACTAAGGAACAGTCACGAGGAGCTGAAAAACGCTTTAAACGAAATGCATAACAAAATGGAAACCACCACAGCTCGGCTTGAAGAGGCAGAGGAGAGAATAGGTGAACTAGAAGATAAAGTTATGGAAAAAGAGGAAGCTGAGAAAAAGAGAGATAAAAAAATCCAGGAGTATGAGGGGAAAATTAGAGAACTAAGTGATACACTAAAAAGAAATAATATACGCATAATTGGTATCCCAGAGGAGGAAGAGAGAGGGAAAGGTGCTGAAGGGGTACTTGAAGAAATCATAGCTGAGAACTTCCCTGAACTGGGGAAGGAAAAAGGCATTGAAATCCAAGAGGCACAGAGAACTCCCTTCAGACGTAACTTGAATCGATCTTCTGCACGACATATCATAGTGAAACTGGCAAAATACAAGGATAAAGAGAAAATTCTGAAAGCAGCAAGGGGTAAACGTGCCCTCACATATAAAGGGAGACCTATAAGACTCGTGACTGATCTCTCTTTTGAAACTTGGCAGGCCAGAAAGAATTGGCACGAGATTTTCAGGGTGCTAGACAGAAAAAATATGCAGCCAAGAATCCTTTATCCAGCAAGTCTGTCATTTAGAATAGAAGGAGAGATAAAGGTCTTCCCAAACAAACAAAAACTGAAGGAATTTGTCACCACTAAACCAGCCCTACAAGAGATCCTAAGGGGGACCCTGTGAGACAAAGTCCCAGAGACATCACTATAAGCACAAAACATACAGACATCACAATGACTCTAAACCCGTATCTTTCTATAATAACACTGAATGTAAATGGATTAAATGCGCCAACCAAAAGACATAGGGTATCAGAATGGATAAAAAAACAAGACCCATCTATTTGCTGTCTACAAGAGACTCATTTTAGACCTGAGGACACCTTTAGATTGAGAGTGAGGGGATGGAGAACTATTTATCATGCGACTGGAAGCCAAAAGAAAGCTGGAGTAGCCATACTTATATCAGACAAACTAGACTTTAAATTAAAGGCTGTAACAAGAGATGAAGAAGGACATTATATAATAGCTACAGCGTCTATCCATCAGGAAGAGCTAACAATTATAAATGTCTATGCACCGAATACCGGAGCCCCCAAATATATAAAACAATTACTCATAAACATAAGCAACCTTATTCGATAAGAATGTGGTAATTGCAGGGGACTTTAATACACCACTTACAGAAATGGATAGATCATCTAGACACACGGTCAATAAAGAAACAAGGGCCCTGAATGAGACATTGGATGAGATGGACTTGACAGATCTATTTAGAACTCTGCATCCCAAAGCAACAGAATATACTTTCTTCTCGAGTGCACATGGAACATTCTCCAAGATAGATCATATACTGGGTCACAAAACAGCCCTTCATAAGTTTACAAGAATTGAAATTATACCATGCTTACTTTCAGACCACAATGCTATGAAGCTTGAAATCAACCACAGAAAAAAGTCTGGAAAACCTCCAAAAGCATGGAGGTTAAAGAACACCCTACTAACGAATGAGTGGGTCAACCAGGCAATTAGAGAAGAAATTAAAAAATATATGGAAACAAATGAAAATGAAAATACAACAATCCAAACGCTTTGGGACACAGCAAAGGCAGTCCTGAGAGGAAAATACATTGCAATCCAGGCCTATCTCAAGAAACAAGAAAAATCCCAAATACAAAATCTAACAGCACACCTAAAGGAACTAGAAGCAGAACAGCAAAGGCAGCCTAAGCCCAGCAGAAGAAGAGAAATAATAAAGATCAGAGCAGAAATAAACAATATAGAAACTAAAAAAACTGTAGAGCAGATCAACGAAACCAAGAGTTGGTTTTTTGAAAAAATAAACAAAATTGACAAACCTCTAGCCAGGCTTCTCAAAAAGAAAAGGGAGATGACCCAAATAAATAAAATCATGAATGAAAATGGAATTATTACAACCAATCCCTCAGAGATACAAACAATTATCAGGGAATACTATGAAAACTTATATGCCAACAAATTGGACAACCTGGAAGAAATGGACAAATTCCTGAACACCCACACTCTTCCAAAACTCAATCAGGAGGAAATAGAAAGCTTGAACAGACCCATAACCAGCGAAGAAATTGAATCGGTTATCAAAAATCTCCCAACAAATAAGAGTCCAGGACCAGATGGCTTCCCAGGGGAGTTCTACCAGACGTTTAAAGCAGAGATAATACCTATCCTTCTCAAGCTATTCCAAGAAATAGAAAGGGAAGGAAAACTTCCAGACTCATTCTATGAAGCCAGTATTACTTTGATTCCTAAACCAGACAGAGACCCAGTAAAAAAAGAGAACTACAGGCCAATATCCCTGATGAATATGGATGCAAAAATTCTCAATAAGATACTAGCAAATCGAATTCAACGGCATATAAAAAGAATGATTCACCATGATCAAGTGGGATTCATTCCTGGGATGCAGGGCTGGTTCAACATTCGCAAATCAATCAACGTGATACATCACATTAACAAAAAAAGAGAGAAGAACCATATGATCCTGTCAATCGATGCAGAAAAGGCCTTCGACAAAATCCAGCACCCTTTCTTAATAAAAACCCTTGAGAAAGTCGGGATAGAAGGAACATACTTAAAGATCATAAAAGCCATTTATGAAAAGCCCACAGCTAACATCATCCTCAACGGGGAAAAACTGAGAGCTTTTTCCCTGAGATCAGGAACACGACAAGGATTCCCACTCTCACCACTGCTGTTTAACATAGTGCTGGAAGTTCTAGCATCAGCAATCAGACAACAAAAGGAAATCAAAGGCATCAAAATTGGCAAAGATGAAGTCAAGCTTTCGCTTTTTGCAGATGACATGATATTATACATGGAAAATCCGATAGACTCCACCAAAAGTCTGCTAGAACTGATACATGAATTCAGCAAAGTTGCAGGATACAAAATCAATGTACAGAAATCAGTTGCATTCTTATACACTAACAATGAAGCAACAGAAAGACAAATAAAGAAACTGATCCCATTCACAATTGCACCAAGAAGCACAAAATACCTAGGAATAAATCTAACCAAAGATGTAAAGGATCTGTATGCTGAAAACTATAGAAAGCTTATGAAGGTAATTGAAGAAGATATAAAGAAATGGAAAGACATTCCCTGCTCATGGATTGGAAAAATAAATATTGTCAAAATGTCAATACTACCCAAAGCTATCTACACATTCAATGCAATCCCAATCAAAATTGCACCAGCATTCTTCTCGAAACTAGAACAAGCAATCCTAAAATTCATATGGAACCACAAAAGGCCCCGAATAGCCAAAGGAATTTTGAAGAAGAAGACCAAAGCAGGAGGCATCACAATCCCAGACTTTAGCCTCTACTACAAAGCTGTCATCATCAAGACAGCATGGTATTGGCACCAAAACAGACACATAGACCAATGGAATAGAATAGAAACCCCAGAACTAGACCCACAAACGTATGGCCAACTCATCTTTGACAAAGCAGGAAAGAACATCCAATGGAAAAAAGACAGCCTCTTTAACAAATGGTGCTGGGAGAACTGGACAGCAACATGCAGAAGGTTGAAACTAGACCACTTTCTCACACCATTCACAAAAATAAACTCAAAATGGATAAAGGACCTAAATGTGAGACAGGAAACCATCAAAACCTTAGAGGAGAAAGCAGGAAAAGACCTCTCTGACCTCAGCCGTAGCAATCTCTTACTCGACACATCCCCAAAGGCAAGGGAATTAAAAGCAAAAGTGAATTACTGGGACCTTATGAAGAAAAAAAGCTTCTGCACAGCAAAGGAAACAACCAACAAAACTAAAAGGCAACCAACGGAATGGGAAAAGATATTCACAAATGACATATCTGACAAAGGGCTAGTATCCAAAATCTATAAAGAGCTCACCAAACTCCACACCCGAAAAACAAAGAACCCAGTGAAGAAATGGGCAGAAAACATGAATAGACACTTCTCTAAAGAAGACATCCGGATGGCCAACAGGCACATGAAAAGATGTTCAGCGTCGCTCCTTATCAGGGAAATACAAATCAAAACCACACTCAGGTATCACCTCACGCCAGTCAGAGTGGCCAAAATGAACAAATCAGGAGACTATAGATGCTGGCGAGGATGTGGAGAAACGGGAACCCTCTTGCACTGTTGGTGGGAATGCAAATTGGTGCAGCCGCTCTGGAAAGCAGTGTGGAGGTTCCTCAGAAAATTAAAAATAGACCTACCCTATGACCCAGCAATAGCACTGCTAGGAATTTATCCAAAGGATACAGGAGCACTGATGCATAGGGCCACTTGTACCCCAATGTTCATAGCAGCACTCTCAACAATAGCCAAATTATGGAAAGAGCCTAAATGTCCATCAACTGATGAATGGATAAAGAAATTGTGGTTTATATACACAATGGAATATTACGTGGCAATGAGAAAAAATGAAATATGGCCTTTTGTAGCAACGTGGATGGAACTGGAGAGTTTGATGCTACGTGAAATAAGCCATACAGAGAAAGACAGATGCCATATGGTTTCACTCTTATGTGGATCCTGAGAAACTTAACAGGAACCCATGGGGGAGGGGAAGGGAAAAAAAAAGAGGTTAGAATGGGAGAGAGCCAAAGCATAAGAGACTGTTAAAAACTGAGAACAAACTGAGGGTTGATGGGGGGTGGGAGGGAGGAGAGGGTGGGTGATGGGTATTGAGGAGGGCACCTTTTAGGATGAGCACTGGGTGTTGTATGGAAACCAATTTGTCAATAAATTTCATTTAAAAAAAAAAAGAGACAGCATCCTACAAAGAGGCATACAACAGAAGTTTACATAACCCCTGCAAGACAAAGGGGAAACAGACCTGTTCAAACTGATTCCAGAGCCTGTTGGGGTCTTCCCCAAAAATGAGGGAAGTAGTAGGTGCCATTTTCTTCCCACACCCCCCCCCAGCATAAGCAAAAGACACCTGCAGAAGGCAGGGTTACACACACCCTTGCTACCTAACCCCTTAACAGAATGCCCCCCAGGAGTTCTCCCGAGGACTCATCCACTCCAAGCCTGCAGGCCTTGGCCTTGGGCTCAGGGCAAATTTGGTTAAAGCTTAGCAAGCACCCCTAGCAGCCACCAGGTGCATAGCTGCCACTCAGTGCCACACACATCCAACGTACCTCACTTAGATGTGCACCCTGAGATACCCTTGTGTGTCTTGCCCAGCCATGTACCCCTGGTCGCCATCATACACCATGACAGCCAGGTGCCCCCAGGGGCCCTTGCATAACTCACCAAATCACACACCCCTGCCCACAGTTCCATGAGGGGCCCAGCTATCACATTGGGTTAAACCACCACACCATGCCCCCAGCCACAGTCATGTAACACCCACAGCCACAAATACCTGGCCACCCCAGCATGAAGCCCCCAGCCACTGTAGCACTTGAAAGGATCTGGCATAGGTCTAGTGGCCCAGCACACATTTTGCTAACACTTCCATCCTGCTCCCAAGTTTCATGCTGAGTACAACCTCCCCAGAGCTTGCCTGCCTGTATCTCACTACCACCTCAAAGAGAAAGCGCAGTTCACAACAGGCACAGAGTCAGTGCAGACAACTGCACTGAAGGGAAAAGTGACTCAGACACAATAACAGGGCATAAGCAACACACACACTCTCTTGAAGTACCAGGTTCTGGTGGACAAGGGACACTGCACTGCAAGATTTTAGTTTTTTTTTTTATCTCTATAGAAAGGGATACTCTTGTGCCTTCTATGCTTTTTTCATGCCCACCTAGTATCTGTATAATTCTTGTTTTAAATTCTAATTCAGACATCTTACTTATATCTGTATTGATTAAATCCCTGGCCATGAGTTCCACCTCCTGTTCTTTCTTTTCAGATGAATTTCTCCATCTAATCATTTTGTCCAGAAAAGAAAAGAAGAAAGAGAAGAAAGAGAAAAACAAACAAACAAAAAATAAGAAAACTAGTTGTTGAGTGTGTTTTGGTCTTCTTGTTAAAAGAATCTAGGTCTAAAATAAATGCCATTTACAAGTGCACCCAAAGTAATAAGATACCAAGGAATAAACTTAACCAGAGAGGTAAAAGGCCTATACTCTGAAAACAATAAATCACTGCTGAAAGAAATTGAAGACATCACAAGGAAAGGGAAAGACATTCCATGCTCATGGATTGGAAGAACAAATATTGATAAAATGTCTATACTACCCAAAACAATCTACACATTTAATGCAATCCCTATCAAAATACGAACAGCATTTTCCACATAACTAGAACAAAAAATCCTAAAATTTGTATGGAACCACAAAACACTCTGAATAGCCAAAAGCAATCATTAAAAAAAAATTGTTTTGAGTGAGATAGAGAGAAAGAGACAGTGCTTGGGAGGGGTGGAAGGAGAGGGAAGGAGAGAATCTCAAGCAGGCTTCATGCCCCGTGTGGGGACATGGTGTGTGGCTTGATCACACAACTGTGAAACCATGACAGGAGCTTAAATCAAGAGTCAGACGCCTGAGGGGCGCCTGGGTGGCTCAGTTGGCTAAGTGTCCAACTTCAGCTCAGGTCATTATCTCACCGTTCATGAGTTTGAGCCCCATATCAGGCTTTGTGCTGACAGTTCAGAGCCAGCAGCCTACTTTGGATTCTGTATCTCCCTCTCTCTCACTCTGTCTTCCTCCACTGATGCAATCTCTCTCTCTCTCTCTCTCTCTCTCTCTCTCTCTCAGAAATAAACATTTTAAAAATTTTTTAAAAAGGGTCAGACACTTGAGCCAACAGGCATCCCAGCAATCTTGAGAAAGAATAACAAAGCTGGAGGCATCACAATTCTAGAATTAGAAAGCTGTAGTAATCAAACCGTATGGTATTGGCACAAAAATAGACACAGAGATCAATGGAACAGAATAGGAAACACAGAAATGAATTCACATCTAGATGGTCAATTAATCTTTGAAAATGTAAGAAAGAATATCCAATGGAAAAGAACAGTCTCTTCAACAAATGGTGCTGGGAAACTGGACAGCAAGATGCAAGGGAATGAAATTGGATGAGTTTCTTACACCATATACAAAAATAAACCCTAATTGGATTAAAAATCTAAATTTGAGACCTGAAACCATAAAAATGCTTGAAAAGAGCACAGGCAGTAAGGTTTCTGACATTGGCCACAGCAACATTTTTCTAGATATGTCTCCTGAGGCAAGGGAAACAAAAGCAGAAATAAACTATTGGGACTACATCAAAATAAAAAGCTTCTTCACAGGAAAGGAAATAATAAAACTAAAAGGCAATTTATGGAATGGGAGAATATATTTGCAAATGACTTATCCAGTAAAGGGTTAGGATACAAAATATATAAAGAGCTTAACAAAACTCAAGAGTCAAAAAATAATCCAATTAAAATAAGCAGAAGACATGAACAGACATTTCTCCAAAGAAGACATACAGATGGCCAATAGACACATGAAAAGATGCTCAACATCACGGAGCATCAGGGAAATGCAAATTGAAACTCCAATGATATATCATCTCATACCTGTCAGTATGGCTAAAATCAACAAAACAGGAAACAACAGGTGTTGGTGAGGATGTGAAGAAAAAGGAACCCCCTTGAACTGTTGGTGGGAAAGCAAACTGGTGGAACCACTATGGAAAGCAGCATGGAGGTTCCTCAAAAAGTTAAAAATAGAACTACCTTATGATCTAGCAATCATCCTACAGGGTATTTACTCAAATAATACAAAAACACTAATTCAAAGGGACATATGCACCCTTACGTTTACAGCAGCATCTTTTATTTATTTATTTAATTTATTTTTTAGCAGCATCTTTTATAATAACAAAGCTATAGAAGTATCCATTCACTGATTATTGGATAAATAATATATGTTACATATCAATAACATTATTATTCATCCATAAAAGCGATGCAAGGATATGAATGGAACTAGAGAGTATAATGCTAAGCGAAATAAGTCAGAGAAAGACAAATACCATATGATTTCACTCATGTGGAATTTAAGAAACAAAACAAGAAAAAAATGAGAGTCAAAGAAATAAACAGACTTTTAATTATAGAGAACAGTCTGATGGTTATCAGAGGGGAGGTTGAGGATAATGGATTAAATAGTTGTGGAAATTATGGAGTGCACTTGTGATTAGCACAGGGTGATCTATGAAACTGTTGAATTAAGTGTATTGTACACCTGAAACTAATATAACACTGTATGTTAATTAACTGGAATTAAAATAAAACATTAAAAAGTATAATAAAAAATTTTAATTGAAAATAAATAAATAAATTATCCCCCCACACACACAAAAAAGCATTAATACAAATCTTTCTTGAACTCTTCGAAAAAACAGAAAATACTTCCTAACTCATTCTGTGAGGTCAGCATTACCCTGAAAATGAAACCAAGATCCTATAAGAAAACTACAGACTAATATCCCAAATTAATATCACTGAAAAACTCCTCAACAAAATACCAGCAAACCAAATCCAGCAGCATATTTAAAGCACTATACAGTATGATCAAGAAGGATATATTTCCGAATGCAGGAGTGATTTCATGTATGATAACAAGTATAAGCACATTAATATAATAAAAGGGGAAAAACATATGATCATCTCAATCGACGCAGAGCATGCATTTAACAAAAACTAGCACCCTTTTATGATTTAACAAACACTCAAAAATGAATAATAGAAGGGAACCTCCTCAACATTGTATAGAGCATTTAGGAAAAATCTATAGCTGGGAGGCCTGGGTGGCAAGACCCCAAACTATGAAAGTATTAGAAGAATATGTAGAAATAAATCTTCATGACTTTGTATTTGGCAATGGTTTTTTAGAAATTTCACCAGAAATATAAGTAACAAAAGAAAAAATAGATACATTGGACTTCGTCAAAATTAAAAACTTTTGTGCATTAAGAGACACTATCAAGATAATGAAAAGATAACTCCTACAATGGGAAAGAATCTTTGGAAATCGTATATCTGATACAGGTCTAGCATCCAGAATATATAAAAAGTCTTACAACTGAACAGCAAAAGATAATCCAATTAAACATCAGGCAAAGAACTCAATAGACATTTCTCCAAGGTAGACGTATAAATGGTTAATAAGTCCATGAAAAGATGTTAAACATAACTGCTATAAACTGCATGTTTATATCCACCCCCTCCCCAAATTCATATGTTCAAACCTAACCCCCAATGTAATGGTGCTTACAGGTGGGGCCGGTAAACCTTCATGAATGTAATTATTGCCCCTATAATAGAGGCCCCAGAGATCTTCACCCTTCCTCCATGTAAGGTTACAGCAAGAAGTTGGCCATTTATGAAGGAGGAAGCAAGCCCTCACCAGGCATTGAATCTGTCAGCACTTTGATTTTAGACTTTCTAGCCTCTAAAACTGTGAGAAATAAATTTGTTTTTTATAAGATGCTCAGTCTATGGTATTCTGTTATAGCAGCTTAAGTGGACCAAGACAATCATTAATCATTAGGGGAATATAAATCAAACCATAATGAGAGATCACTTCACACCTATGAGAATGGCTATAATATTAAAAATGAAAAATACAAGTTTGAAAAGGATATGGGGAAATTGGAATACTCATACATCACTGCTGGGAATGTAAAATGGTTCAGCTATTTTGGAAAACAGTTTGGGGGCGCCTGGGTGGCGCAGTCGGTTAAGCGTCCGACTTCAGCCAGGTCACGATCTCGCGGTCCGTGAGTTCAAGCCCCGCGTCAGGCTCTGGGCTGATGGCTCAGAGCCTGGAGCCTGTTTCTGATTCTGTGTCTCCCTCTCTCTCTACCCCTCCCCCGTTCATGCTCTGTCTCTCTCTGTCCCAAAAATAAATAAACATTGAAAAAAAATTAAAAAACAACAACAACAACAACAACAACAACAAAAACCAGTTTGGAGTTTCCTCAAGAAGTTCAACATAGAATTATCATATAATCCAGCAATTCTATTCCTGGTTTTATATCCAAAATAATTGAAAATAGGCATTCAAGGGAAAATCTGTATGCAAATGTTCATATCAGCCCTATGCACAATGGGCAATCAACTGATGAATGGATAAACAAAATGTGATATATCCATACAATAGGATATTATCCAATCACAAAAATGAAGTACAGATACATTCTACAGCATGAGTGATCCTTGACAACATTATGCTAATTGAAAGAAGCAGACACAGGCCACATAATGTATGATTTCATTTGTATGAAATATCCAGAATAGACATATCCATAGAGACAGAAGGTATATTAGTGGTTGCCAGGGACTAGGGAGGAAAGAAAATGAGGAATACCTGCTTAATGGGTATGGAGTTTCTTTTTGGGGTGATGAAGATATTCTGGAAAAAAATAGAAGTGATTGTTGTACAACCTTGTGAATGTATTAAATGCCACTGACTTGTATACTTTCTAATAGTTAAAATGGTAACTTTTATGTTGTTTGCATTTTACCACAAAAGAAAAATCAATGGATTGTTTTGGCCTACAGTCCCAAATTTGATGACCCTTGTTGTAGGGAATTAAAAACATACTTGGGGTGCCTGCGTTGCTCAGTTGATTAAGCATCTGACTCTTGGTTTTGGCTCAGGTTATGATCTCACGGTTTGTGAGTTTGAGGTCTGTGTCAGGCTCTGCACTGACAGTGTGGAGCCTGCTTGGGATTCTCTCTTTCCCTCTCTCTCTCTGCCCCTCCTCTGCTTGCACTGTCATTCTCTCTCAAAATTAATAAATAAGCTTTAAAAAACATACTTAACTTTCATAATCTACATAAAAGTAATATTTTACCACTCTACTTGGAATGTTGAAACTATTACTTAAAAGGTACCTTTACCTTGCCTTCTTTATGCTATAATTGTTTTATATATTACATATTGAAAATCCATCAAACACTTTTATAATTTTTGCTGCCAAGTAAAATTTTTAAAAACTCAAGAGGACAAAAACAGTCTATTATATTTACTCAGATGTTTACTTTTGCTTTTGCACTTCCTTCATTTCTGCTGTTCCACATTTCCTTTTGGTTAAATTTTCTTCCTGTCAGAAAAGCCTCTTTTTACTATTCTTTTAAGGCATATCTGCTGGCTATAAATACTCATGGATTTATGTTATCTGGGAATGTCTTTATTTTACTTTTTTCCCCGGAACAGTATTTTCACTGGATACAGAATTTGGAATTGACAGATCTTTTTTCCTGTACTTGAAAAATGGTGTGCCACTTCTTTCTGCCCCTCCATGGTTTCTAGTGAGAAATCTAATGTCATTTGAATCATTTTACCCGTATATATAATGGGTTACTTTTCTATGGCTAGTTTCAATATTTTTTCTTTGTATTTTGTTTTTGGCAATTTGATTAGGATACTTCTGGGCATTAATTTCTTTTGGTTTATCTTATTTTGGGTTCACTCAACTTCTTAAATTGGTAGGTTTGTATCTCTGCCAAACTTGGGAAATTCTGTGCCACTATTTCTTCAAATAATCTTTTTAGCAACACATTCCTTTACTTCTCTTTCTTGGCTCTGATGATGCAAATATTGTTGTTGTTGTTGTTGTTGTTGTTTTGAGAGAGAGAGAATGCAAATAAGAGAGGGGCAGGGGAGAGGGGGAGACAGAGAATCTTAAGCAGGCTCCATGCCCAGCATGGAGCCCAATGTTGGGCTAGATCTCACGACCATGAGATCATGACCTGAGCTGAAATCAAGAATGGGACACTTAACTGACTTAGCCACACAGGTGCCCCTGATGATGCAAATATTTGAATGTTTGTTATTGACCAACAAGCCCCTAAAGCTATGTTAGTTATTTTTCATTTTTATTTGTTTTTCAGAATGGATAATTTCTACTGATTGATCTTAAAGTTCACTGACTCTCCCCCCTGTCATCTCTACTCTGCTACTGCATCCATCCAGTTAGGTTTTCTTAAAATTTCAGTTATTGTTGAATTTTAGTTCTAAAATTTCTATTTGAGTGTCTTTTTTAACAGCTGTTATGACTTTGTGGAGTATATTAGTTATTGCTATGTAACAAATTGCCACAAACTTAGTGACTTAAAAGAACACAAACTTACTATCTTACATATTTTGTCAATCAGAACTTGGCACAGCTTAGCCAGATCCTTGACTTGGCTTTAATCAAGGTATTGGCCAGAGCTCTATTCTATTTTGAGTTTGACTGGTGATGGGTTTGCTTCTAAGCTCACTCAGGTTATCAGAATGTGCTTCCTTCTGTCTGTAAGATTGAGAGCCTTTGATTCTTACTGATTGTCACTTGGAAGACATGTTGATCTCCTGGAGGCTGCCTGATGTTCCTTACTACATGGTTCTCTTACAAAATGGAAGCATGTTTCTTCAAAGCCAGCAAGGGAGAAAGAGAGTAAGTTGGCCAACAAGATGCACTCTTGTATAATAGAGCATAATCACAAGCAGTAACCACCTTAAAGTCTTAAAATACATTAATAATACCTTAAAATACATTGAGAATTTGTATTTTACCATTTGTTGCAAGAATGTTCAAGATTGCTTATTTAAGCATTTTTATAATAGCTGTATTTGTATGATTATTCCAACATTTGTATCATCTTTGTTTTCATGTCTGTTTATTTCCCATGCAACTTGAAATTTTAATGGTTTTCCATAAGCCTAATTTTGGATTGCATATTGTCATTTTAAATATTTTGCTATGAGACTATGGGCCTCTTCTAAATTCTATGAAGAATGTTGACATTTTGTTTTAGCAAGCAATTGACTAAATTAAGTTCTGGACCCAAGTTCCAATTCACCTTCTGATGGTTGTGTTTCCAATATTAGTTAAGCTTTCATAGGCTTTGTAGTGTTATTTGAATCTATCCTGTGAATGTATCATTCAATGGCCAGTCTGGGTCCTAGGCAGTAGTCTGTCAGTTACTTCAGGTCTCAAAATCTTTGGTAGGCCAATTAGAATAAGATCTGCACATGCACTGCTCGAGTGTGAGCCCTGGGTTCATAAACTAGTTTATAGGATGCTTTCCCAAGCTCCTCCCTCTCTGAAACCTTCCCAAGACTTCTGTTTCCCTGTGTCTCTTCTTTTTGGTCCTCTATCCAGAAACTTGGTAGTTACCTTGATTTGCCATTCTCTGTCATGCACTTTTGTAATTGGGTCCATCTCCTGGCCCATGAAGTGGAGGGCAGAGAGAGAAAAAGATGAACTCAGGTTCATCTTACCCTTTTGGAACTACAGCTCTATCACATGTGTAAGATGAGTTCCCTTCCCTCCAAGTTTTGGCTCTTGAGGTTCTGCATTTCCACCACAGATTTCCTGGGTTCTGGGGTATGAGAACTAAAAAAGGCAGATAAAAGGAGGGAAGGAATTCTGTACTCCCTCTGAGAGCTACGAGTTACTTTTTCTGATCCTTGAGACAGTACTAGAGGAGTTCTGGAGCTATGTCACCGTGCCCACTTCTGTGTTTTGGGCTATGTTGAGTTAAAACTAGGAGATACCAAGGAAAAAGAACAGCTTAAAAAATGGTAAAGTCACTGCTGATAAGATGGTGATTCTATTTCTGTTATTCTTTCCTGCTGCTGTTTACTTTTCAGAAACCTCAAATACCCACCCCTGTATTCTGTCTGGTTCTACAGTTGTATTTAGTGAAACAGACAGGGTAAAGCATGCTCACTCCATGTCACACAGGACCAGAACTCCTGATACAGATAATTTACTGCTCTCCCTACTTCTGCTCTAGCCATTCTTACAAACTATTCTCTATACATCAACTGGAATGGTCCTTAAAATCCTCAATAAGATATCACTCCCTTGCTTAAACCCCATGACTTAGTTGGCTTCCCATTTTTCTTAAAATAAAACAAATTCTTTATGATGACCTACAAAATGACCCCTGTATCTTTTTCTGAGCTAATATCATACTCCTCACTCACACTATCCCAGTCCCATGCATTTTCTTTCAGCAATTAGTGCATGGCAAACTCAGTTCCTTTCCAGATATTTGCATTTGTTATGCCATTCAGGGATGTTTTTTCCTCAAGATTTTTGCATGACTGACCACTTTCATCTTATTTAGGTCTCAGCTCAAAAGCTCAGATATTCCTTTTAAGACCACTTAATCTAAAGTAACCTAACCCTTTGCATCACTTCTGTTACTTTCAGAATGCTACAGCTTCTTAGAAGCATCTAATCCATGTATTTGTTCACTTGTTGATTATCCTTTTCCCACTGAAATTGCAGTTCTATGAGGGCAGAACATTCTCTGAGTCTTTCTTGTTTACTGCTGTATTCTCAGTGTGCCTAGAATAGCATTTTACACACAGTAGATTCTAAAAACCTATTTGTTTAGTGAATGAGTATCTTTCCAATCATATTTATATGCACACATTTTAAAACCATAAACTTTTTAAAAAATAAATCTATGTTTAGTAGCGCTTAATATTCTGTTTCATTAAATGTATTTCAACAATATCACCTCAAGAGCTTCTTCACTGCACTGGGTGCTTTGGTGTAAAGTAGTACAACAGATTGTGTTCAGCTCTTCCTCTGATATCTGATTTGCTCTGTGCTAGAATTATAATTTTGTCTTTATTCATCTTGTCATTTTCTCATCCCTTTATTTAAGATTTTAGATGTATTTTCAATAAACATTTCTTCACTGAAACAATCTTGTTTGTTAGATTAATTGATTATTTTCATTCCAACCCTTCAACAGTATAAGCTTCAAAACTGCTGTATTGTTCATTGTTGTATCCCTATTTTCCAGAACAGCCACTGTGTAAGTGTTTGTTGAAGAAATACATCATATTTAATTTCTTCAATTGTCTCATTTGTAAAACATGGATGGTAATAACTATGTCATTGAATATTGGAGAGAACAGTAGAGCTGTATTATGATGTGGATGCAGAAGGGCATATAAAATGCGGTCACTAGTCTGAGTATTGTACACCGGCTTCCACAGCAATGCTTTTTCAAGTCTGCACTCCAGCAAAATTTCAAACTCTAGGGGCACTAGACCCCTAGAGTCTAAATTTCAAACTCTGGGTGGCTCAATCAGTTAAGTGTCCAACTTCGGCTCAGGTCATGATCTCACACTTCGTGAGTTCAAGCCCTGTTTCGGGTTCTGTGCTCAAAGCTCGAAGCCTGGAGCCTGCTTTAGATCCTGTGTCTTCCTCCTTCTCTGACCCTCCCCCGCTCACACTCTGTCTCTCTTTGTCTCTCTCTCTCTCTCTCTCTCAAAAGTAAATAAATATTAAAACATTTTTAAAAATTTGCAAACTCTAACCTGAACTTGAACATTGGCATTGCACTTATATAGTTAAAACTGCAAATGTTAAGTTTCAGCTCCACAGGAACATAAGGAATTCCCTAAAGGAATTTTATTTGATGGGAAATAGAAGTGAAATAGATTATGAAACACCTCATTTCTAAAGTCAAAGAATTGCAGAACTTAGACATGATGTAGTGGGCAAAGGGAACAATTTAAAATTTCTGAGCAGGGAACTGTGTTATAAAAATGGTGTTTGCATGTGAATATATATATTTCATGGCAAAAGGATACTCCAGCTGTTCAACGTTGTCGTTTTTGGTGGTGCTTTTTGTCTGGTAAATGGGAAGAGTAGGTAGGTTCTTTGTGGGGTTTCCAGTATTGGCAAAAGCTTCCCAGCAGCAGTGTTTGACAGAGATGGAAAAGAGTAGCTGTGAGAGACATTTTTGTAGCTGTTTGTTTTCAAATTTAGAATATTTTGCTATGTTTCTTGATCTACAAAATGGCAACAATTTAAAAGTAGTATTTGTTCTAAGTTTTTGTATTGTAGTATTTGTTGCCCTTCACAAATATACCTTGAGGCTATCTCTGCTTGTGGAGCTCTTTGGTTTTCACTCATAATTACCTTTCTCAGTATGCTGCAGAGAGCTTGGAAAGTACTGATGTCTCATTCAGTGATTCATCCTATTTATTGCCTAATTTAGAATGACAGTGAAAGCGCTCGTAATTACTTTGTGATTTTCCATATTGACAGCTTAGCTAAGATATGGCAAGTCCCAAAGCAATTCAGAGTACTTTCAAATTCTTTGCAGCCTTGCAGAGTGCGTGCTTAGAAAGAGAGAACATTACAGGGATCTGACCTTAATACTAGACCATCCAACAGTCTCTGCTGTCATTCTTGTCCTAAGATAAAGGCTATAAAAAGACTTCCTTTATTATCTTCTGCCTCCACCAGAGTTGCTTGTCAGCAAGAAGACCACCTTAAGTCTAAGGTCTAGACTATACACAATTATATGCTTTGGGGGCATCCCTGATAGACCTCCTGCCTCTAAATCTCTCTCTCACTGTCTTGCCATGCTGCCTAAACATTCCAATTTTGATTGGGGGAAAAGATGGCAGTGTAGGAGGATGCTGGGCTCACCTCTTCCTACTGATCACTTAGATTCTACCCACATCAGCCTAAATAACCCATAAAACCACCAGAAGACTAGCAGAAGGGACTCTTCAGAGCGAAGCATAGACAAGAGGCCCAAGGAAGAGGGTAAGAAGGGTGGAGAGGCAGTGCATGCTACATGGACTGGCGGGAGGGAGCCGGGGCAGTGGAGGGGCAGCCCAATGGGCAAGGCAGAGCCCAGAAGTCTGGCTTACAAAAGCAGAGGGGCCGGACTCCGTGAGTTCTGAAAGCCAGCAGGACTTAACACCTGGAATGTTAAAAGTCAACAGCTCTGCCCTTGGAGAGCCAGGAGGGCAAGAGGACGCCAGGAGGGAGAGTTGTTGAGCCCCGGAAGGACAGAGCTCAGCTCAGCAGGGGAAAAAAGCCGCTGGCAAGTGCCATTTCCCTCTCCTATCAAAATTCCAAAAGGAACCAGTTCCCATCACCGAACTTGCTTGCACCATGCAAATGCCCAATGCTGTGCTTCTGTGGATCTATCCCTCTGACAGGCCTGCCTCCCTCCCGGTGCTGCAGGGCCTGTCCCACAGGGGACCACCGGTGGCAAAGCTAGCTAAGCCTACCCCTCCCGCCCCTGTGCACCTTGAAGATCCACCCCATCTAATATGCCCTTGGCCAGATCCCATCGAAGCAGCACCACAAGCCTGGCAGTGTGCAAGCAGCCCAGACAGGGGCCACACCACTCCACAGTGAGTCATACCCTTGGGAGAGGGGAAGATAAGGTACACACCAGTCTGACTATGGCCCCAGTGGTGGGCTGGGGACAGACATCATGTCTGACTGTGGCCCTGCCCACCAACACAAGTTTCTCCAGACAGCATAGGGGAAGTGCCCTGCAGTTTGGAGCTACTGCAGGGACTACGCAAAATGGTGAAATGGAAGAATTCTCCTCAAAAGAAACTCCAGGAAGTTGCTACAGCTAACGAATTGATCAAAATCGATTTGAACAATATAACAGACCACGAATTTAGAATAATAGTTGTAAAATTAATCGCTGGACTTTAAAAAAGGATAGAGGACAGCAGAGAATCTATTTCTACAGAGATCAATGGGCTGAAAAATATTCATGATGAATTAAAAAATGCTATACATGAGGTGCAAAATAAAATGGAGGCGACCACAACTCAGATTGAAGAGGCAGAGGAGAGAATAGGTGAATTAGAAGATAAAATTATGGGAAAAGAGGAAGCTGAGAAACAGAGAGATTAAAAAAAAATCCTGGAGTATGAGAGGAGAATTAGAGAACTAAGTAATGCAATGAAACACAACAATATCTGTATAATAGGGATTCCAGAAGAGGAAGAGAGAGAGAAAGGGACTGAAGGTATACTTGAACAAATCATAGCTGAGAACTTCCCTGATCTGGGGAAGGAAAAAGGCATTGAAATCCAAGAGGCACAGAGAACTCCCTTCAGATGCAACTTGAATCAATCTTCTGCATGACATATCATAGTGAAACTGGCAAAATACAAGGATAAAGAGAGAATTCTGAAAGCAGCTAGGGATAAACAGGCCCTAACATGCAAAGGTAGACACATAAGGGTAGTAGCAGACCTATCTACTGAAACTTGGCAGGCCAGAAAGGAATGGCAGGAAATCTTCAATGCGGTGAACAGAAAAAAATATGCAGCCAAGAATCCTTTATCCAGCAAATCTGCCATTCAGAATTGAAGGAGAGATAAAGGTCTTCCCAAAGAAACAAAAACTGAAGGAATTCATCACCACTAAACCAGCCTTACAAGAGATCCTAAGGGGGACTCTGTGAGTGAAATGTTGCAAGGACCACAAAGTTCCAGAGACATCACTACAAGCATGAAACCTACAGACATCACAATGACTCTAAACCCATACCTTTCCATAATAACACTGAATGTAAATGGACTAAATGCTCCAACCGAAAGACATAGGGTATCAGAATGGATAAAAAAACAAGACCCGGGGCACTTGGGTGGCGCAGTCGGTTAAGCATCCAACTTCAGCCAGGTCACGATCTCGCGGTCTGTGAGTTCGAGCCCCGCGTCAGGCTCTGGGCTGATGGCTCAGAGCCTGGAGCCTGTTTCCGATTCTGTGTCTCCCTCTCTCTCTGCCCCTCCCCCGTTCATGCTCTGTCTCTCTCTGTCCCAAAAATAAATAAACGTTGAAAAAAAAAACAAGACCCATCTATTTGCCTCAGCCGCAGCAATTTCTCAATCGACACATCTCCAAACGCAAGGGAATTAAAAGCAAAAATGAACTATTGGGACCTCATCAAGATAAAAAGCTTCTGCACTGCAAAGGAAACAATCAACAAAACTAAAAGGCAACCAACGGAATGGGAAAAGATATTTGCAAATGACATATCGGATAAAGGGCTAGTATCTAAAATCTATAAAGAACTCATAAAACTCCACACCTGTAAAACAAATAATCCAGTGAAGAATTGGGCAGAAGACATGAATAGTCACTTTTCCAAAGAAGACACCCAGATGGCCAAGAGACACATGAAAAGATGCTCAACATGATTCATCATCAGTGGAATATAAATCAAAAGTACAATGAGATGTCACCTCATGCCAGTTAGAGTGGCTAAAATGAACAAATCAAGAAACTATAGATGCTAACAAGGATGTGGAGAAACGGGAACCCTCTTGCACTGTTGGTGGGAATGCAAACTGGTGCAGCCGCTCTGGAAAACACTGTGAAGGTTCCTCAAAAAATTAAAAATAGAACTACCCTATGACCCAGCAATAGCACTGCTAGGAATCTACCCAAAGGATATAGGAATGCTGATGCATAGGGGCACATGTACCCCAATGTTTATAGCAGCACTTTCAACAATAGCCAAATTATGGAAAGAACCTAAATGTTCATCAACTGATGAATAGATAAAGAAGGTCTGGCTTATATATACAATGGAATACTACTTGGAAATGAGAAAGAATGAAATCCTGCCATGTGCAGCAACGTGGATGGAACTAGAAGGTATTATGCTTAGTGAGATATGTCAGGCAGAGAAAGATACTGTATGTTTTCACTCATATGTGGATCTTGAGAAACTTAACAGAAGACCATGGGGGAGGGGAAGGGGAAAAAAAGTTACAGAGAGGGATGGAGGCAAACCATAAGAGACTCTTAAGGACTGAGAACAAACTAAGGGTAGATGGGGGTGGGGGAGAGGGGAAAGTGGGTGATGGGCAGGGAGGAGGGCACTTGTTGGGATAAGCACTGGGTGTTGTATGGAAACCAATTTGACAATAAATTATATTAATTTTTTTAAATTAAAAATAATAATAAATAATAAATAAAATAAATAAATAACCTGGGAGGACTCAGTTGGGGAGATTACAGTTGACTTCAGGTAATAATAGTGGTAGGTATTTATTTTGTTTAATTTGGGTTTAATTTTGGTCATTCTTGGGGAGTAAAAGACAAAGAATACTTTCTGGTGACAATAACACACTTTTAAAAAATTTGGATAACCAGTAAAATTCCTGAAAGTATCTTCCCATATCTTTAAGTCATGTAACTTTCCAGAGAGGTGTGTGAGAAGAGGGATATTCTCTCACAGTTCCTTATTCAGGATATTCTTGTCCTCCCTTACACTTTGATTCATCCTTCTTACCCCATCCCAAATTTCTAGTCTTCATCTCCTGGTGGGTGAAGGCAGTGCCAAGCAAGGTAATTACAACTTTCAAGTGGCAAGCCCATACAGTAAATGACAGATATATTGGAGGGATTCAGATTATTATGAGCTTCATATCTACATTTTGAAACTAAACAACCTGGTGACCAATCTTATCAGTAAAGAGGAAAGGGTCTTGACTGGGATCTAGGTTCATCAGGCAGCTTTTAGAGACCTATGGAGACCCTTCTCTGGGGCCTGATCTCCTGCCCAACCTATTATCATAGAGACCTATGCCTCCAGTACTCGGATTGGATCTATATTTTCAAAAGAGGGCTCCTGTGGTAACTGCATTTTAAATAAAGCTAACTTTAGCTAACGTCAGCTGCCTGGAAAAGAACACCAGCCTCCCATTAAATGAGCCACCTTTGTTGCCTGGCATGCTGCCTTGTCAAGTTCTAAATGCCACAGCCTAAGATAACTCTAGACAGCTACAAATCACATCGGTGCCAAGGGCAATGGGCTCTATTACTTTAGCAATTCAGGATCTAGATTACAAAAGACTGGAAAAGCAAAGACTCAGGGCAATGCTTAATGTGAACTAAAGCAAAGTAAATAAAAATTTAGATTTATCATAATCTGTGATTTTTATTGTTTACTTCTGTTAATTCATATTTTCAATTATTAATAATGCACATGTGGTTTAATCACTTCTCAGCCTTTTGGCTAAGATCAACTGTAATAATGCACATGTGGCTTAAAAATGATAATAACAATAATAAATTTTATTTCAAACAACGTTAAACAAATTACTTTTTCCAAGTTTTTATTCAAATTATAGTTAGTTAACATATATGGTAATATTGGTTATAGGTATAGAATTTAGTGATTCCTCACTTACATACAACATCCAGGTGCTCATCACAACAAGCGCCCTCCTTACTAACCATCACCAATTTAGCCCATCCTAAACAAATTATTCTTTAAACTTAAAATTATTTTGCCCTTATGTTACTATGTTATCAAGCATTTCATTAAAGTCATGATTCTGAATCCAGAAGTCACCAACAGTTAGAAAAAGGACCATACAGAGAGAAGGTGGGAAATCTGCAATGAGAGTCTATGAAAAGTTACCTGGGTAGACTTAAGTCATCTCAGACACATCAGTACCTACAAGCTGCTGCAAAGCAAGTGAGGCATCTGTTGGATGAAAAATCAGAGGAAAGCTAGACATCTTATGCTTTCTTAGAACTCCCTTAACCTGGAACCCAACATCACATAGTAACTGCCACTCTTGGATTTTGGAAATGATGTCTACATATTTTGTTTCCTCTGGGGTTCCAGTATGCCAGTATGAGAGCTATTTCACTGCTCGCAGGAGTCTGCTATTTCATCCCTTGACTACATTGGATTTACCTCCTCTGGGGTGGGGATATGTGGGGGAGTGGCGTGGTGAGTAATGATAGTCAAAAAGGGCCAGGGGTGGTAAGGAGCAGTGAAAGAAAGAGCACAGATGCATGGAGAGGGTAATTAGAAAGGGAATACCATGTCATCGAACCTCAGTGACTGCACATAAAATGTTGGGAGATGTGTATGTCTTAAGATATGATTCAGACCATATCTCAAACTTATTCTGGTTTCCATGGTTCTCATGTTCCTGTTGAAGTGGGCTTCATGCCCACTATACTTTGGTATAGTACAGGGTATTCAGGAGATGGTTTTGAGTGTCCCACAGAACTTATTGATACAGAGTGATTGCCAGAGAGCAAGCTGGTACAGGGTGGCCACCATAACTACTATGGAATTGTCTGTTCTGGTGGAAAAGAGCAATACTTTATGGCCAAGGCATTCTGTAGAAGTCACTGAATTGGTACATCATGCTTGATATAGGAAGTTTGGCAGTCAAGATTTGCTTCTAAGATTTGAGTGCCAATTCCTAACAGACTGTCAGACAATTATTAACGTGCAGAGGTCAGTAGAATAGGGGCACAGCAAACTGGGAATGGTGTTATGCAGATACAGACCTAAGATAAGAACTGAGGACCCTAGTCAGAACCTATGTTCTGAGGCAACGGATGAGGCTAGGAAAAATTAAGGCTCTGACACTAGAGCCAGTTCAAAGACATTCCAGATAAGGCTGTAGTGAATGTTTGCCACTCATTCCACAGGCAGCAAGTGAGAGAACTCAGTGAGTGGGTTGTCGCAGAGGGAGAGATATCCTGCATTCTGGACAGGACTTGGCAGTGGTGTCTTAGACGGTGAAATGAAGAAGCGTGTTCCTGGAGATGAGGAGACTGGTCAGGGGGCCACTGTAATAAAACAAGCAAAGGAGAATGAGAAACAACACCAAATAAATGAACCAGGGTGAACTGCCATGGCCCTGGACTCAAACTGTAGTAGAGATGGATGGAGGAGGGGGCAAAGAGGTAAAGGATTTTAGATTTAGTAATGAACCAGCGTTAGACATCAGGTGGAAGGGAGAAGAATGAGTATAAAATGATCCCCATGTTTCTGGCTTGGGAGACTGGTTGGATGATGTTATCATTAATGAAATTTTAGGGACAAGAGAAAAAGAAAGAAATTTGGAGTGGGATGTGATGCAAGAGAGGAGTTAGAGAAAGAGTTCAGTAGTCTGAGAAATTCTATTGGTCTCCCAAGTGGAGATTTCTAGGGGACAGTCAAATATTTAGACCCAGAGATCTGGTGATGGGGGTGGCTAGGCAAGGACCAGGTAGAAGGATAATTCATAGTGGTAGCTTAAAGTCATTGGGCATGGTTGAGTTCACAGTAAAAAAGTACGAGACTAAGGAAAAGGGAAGATTTATTGGGAGATTAGTGAAGTACAGAAGAAGTGTAGCAGGGAAAAAAGAGAGTGGGTGATGAGAATGGCACCTTGAGTAGCATCATTATGGATGGATCAGAACCAGCTAGTTAAAACATACCACTTGATGTGGTTTATGTACCAGACATAATCGATACACTATGATTATGTACCATAGCCTGTAGTAGATCATGACAACTGTGGTGCCCAAAACAGCAACATAGAATTTGGTGCTTCAGAAAACAAATTTTACAATTAAACAAACTGTTACAAAATGTTTGCCAGCAATTCTGAGTATAGAAAGTATTATCAAGGAAAATACAGGGTGTTATGAGAGTATATAACAGTTGGGATCTGCCAAATCTGGAGGGGGGTACAAAATCCTTCCCTGAGAAAGTGGCATTTAGGTTGCAAAGTGAAGGATAAATAGATGTTAAGAAAGAAAAGGATAGGGAGAGAATCTTTTGCAGGAGAAGTAAATGGAGCCAGTGAAGGAAACTCAGAAGGAGTGGCCGGAAAAGTAGGAGAACATGGTAAGGAAATGTTAGGAAAGCAAAATGGGGAGAGAGACACTGTCAGTTCCAAATCCACAGATAATCACGTGCCCTTACCCCTTTCTATAACACCAAATAAGATCACCTCCTTCCATATGAATTTTGGTTTCAGCAGGACAACTTCTTGGCCAAGGACTTCTCTTCTGAGAAGTTTGCCAAGAATTGGGGCATAATGGGAAAGAATTTGTCTATAGAGAGGCATGAGAAATTTGGGTGATAATGGACCTGTTCTATTTCTTGATTGTGGAGGTAGGTATACTATTGTATACATTTGCCAACTCCTAGAATGAGTTGTACACAAAAAGTGAATTTTACTGATTTAAAATTATAACTCAACTAATATAACCAATAAAAATAATATATTCTCAAGTTAAAATATGTACCTATTTGCCAAATTAATAAAATATATGCCACTTTTTAAGAAAAATAATAATAAAATGTTACTGTGAGTAAAAAAAAATGGGACAAATAGATGGAAAAATATTACATGTTACTGGACTGGAAAATCCAATATTTTAAAGACACCTATCATCCCCAAAATTGGTCTATATATTCAATGCAATCCAATGAAATACTCTACATATTTTCTTCTTGTGGAAATTGATAAACCAGTTCTAAAATTTATGTAAAATTAAAATGCTCAAGAAAATGAAGATTAATTTTGATAAAGAGTAAGGTGTGAAATCAGTATGGTAACAACAAAGACCCATCTGTATATTAAACCCTTGATTGGGGCACCTGCGTGGCTCAGTTGGTTAAGCATACAACTCTTGGTTTCAGCTCAGGCCATGATCTCACAGTTTGTGAGATCAAGCCCCATGTTGGGCTCTCTGCTAGCATAGAGCCTGCTTGGGATACTCTCTTCCTCTCTCTTTCTCTCTCTGCCCCTCCCCTGCTTATGCGCTCTCTCTCTCTCTCTCTCTGTCTCTCTCTCTTTCTCTCTCTCTCTAAAAGTAAATATAAAGCATTAAAAAATTTAAAAAAGAAACCCTTGATTAATGATAATAGCAGCATTGCAGACCATGGAAAATCTTTTTCATAGTTACTCTTGCAAAAACTGGGCCTCTCCCTTACATCTTAAATAAAAATTCACTCTGGGTGAACTTAAATTTGAAAGGAAAATCATACATCTTTTGAAATATAACATAGGATTACATATTCATGACCTCAGATTAAATAAAGATTTCTCAAAAAAAGGCACAAAAACAATATCCGGAGAGTAAATATCGATGTTTCACTATATTCAAACAAGGCATTTATTTTTGGCAAGAGACAGCATATATAGAATTAAGAGAAATATGAGAAAATATACTTGAAATGCACATAACTAACAAATAGTTCCTACCCAGGATATATGAAATACATCTACATAAGAAATAAAAAGGAGAGGCGACCCAATACAAAATGGGACAAAGACTTGAGCAGGCTCTTCACAAAAGAAGATATCAAATGGCCAATGCTAATAAATATATATTAGGGAGTTTTCAACCTCATTAGTAATTAGGGAAATGCAAATGTAAAACACAAGAAGAAAACTTCCTATCTGTTCAAAATGAAAATATCTGACAATACTAAGTGTTGTCACCAATGTGGAGAACCAAGAAATCTTCCATTTCCTCCTTTTTAAATTGAGGTATAAAGAACATGCATTGTTATATTCATTTCAGGTGTATGATATAATGATTCGACAATTCCATACATTTCTCAGTGCTCATCAAGATAATAACTCTTATATGTTGCTGTCAGGAGTGTAAAAGCATACATTTTGGAAAATGTTTTGGCATTCTCTAGTAAAGTTGAGGCTATGTATATTCTGTGACTCACTAATTTCACTTCTGGGTATGTACTCGACAGAAAAGTGTGCATGTGTGCAGTAGCATACATAGACATGAAAATTAAGAGAAGCATTTTTCATGATAGTCAAAATTGCAAACAACTCAGATTTTATTTGAAGCATAATTTACATACAATGTTATATTAGTTTTACGTGTACAATGCAATGATTCGACAATTCTATATATTTCTCAGTGCTCATCAAGACAAATTCACTCTTAATCTCCTTCACCTATCTCACTCGTCCCCTCACCCATCTCCCCTCTGGAAACCACCAGTTTGTTCTCTGTATTTGAGTCTGTTTTCTATTTCTTTTATATAAAATCTAAGAAACACAGAAAAGAAAACTATATTGTTCCAGAGATGTATACATAGGAACATTAGAAAGCAAAGAAAAGAATTAATTATTTAGAAAGAACAGTGAAGGGGCACCTCAGTGGCTCTGTTGGTTAAGCAGTTGACTTTGGCTTAGGTCATGATCTCATGATTCGTGAGTTCAAGCCCTGCATTGGGTTCTGTGCCAACAGCTCAGAGCCTAGAGCCTTCTTCAGATTCTGTGTCTCCCTCTCTGTCTACCACTCCCCCATTCGCGCTCTCTCTGTCTCTCTCTCTGTCTCTCTCTTAAAAATAAATAAACATTGGGGCGCCTGGGTGGCGCAGTCAGTTAAGCGTCCGACTTCAGCCAGGTCATGATCTCGCGGTCCGGGAGTTCGAGCCCCGCGTCAGGCTCTGGGCTGATGGCTCAGAGCCTGGAGCCTGTTTCCGATTCTGTGTCTCCCTCTCTCTCTGCCCCTCCCCCGTTCATGCTCTGTCTCTCTCTGTCCCAAAAATAAATAAACGTTGAAAAAAAATTAAAAAAAATAAATAAACATTAAAAAATTAAAAAAAATAAAAAGAACAGTGGATTACTCAAGGAGTGAGGGTGAAGGGTGTGGCAAGGAAGGGGCTCATGGGGACTTCAAGAATTCTGGAAACATTATATCTCTTGACCTTGTTAGTAATTGACAGATGTACATCATTTTTATTTGAGAGAGAGAGAAAGAGAGAGAGGAAGAGGGGCAGAGAGAGATAATCTTAAGCAAGCTCTATGCTCAGCATGGAGCCTGACATGGGGTTGAATCCCACAACCCTGGATCATGACCTGAGCCGAAACCAAGAGTCAGATGCTCAACCAACTGAACCACCCACATGCCCCCAGATGTACATTTTTCATGCATATTTGTATTTCATTAACATTTTGTATATGTGTGATATATTACAATGATAGCTTAAAGAAAAATGATGAGAAAACACAAATTTTGATGACAACATATTTGAAAATTTAAATGAATGAATACTTGGAAAATATAACTTCAACTTGATTCAAGAAGATATAGAAATTGTGAATAGACCTACAACCATTAAAATAAATGAATGAGTAATTAAAAAATGTCTTCCCCAAAGAATTAAAAGCAAAATAAAATACTCTAGCCCAGCAAACATTAAAAGAGAAAATAATCCAAATCTTATATAGTCTTCTAAAAAGCACACGAAAGAAGAAACATTTGCCAATTAATGTCATGTGGTAAGAATAACTTTGATAGTAAATATGCAAATGGATGTATTATAAATAACTAAAGGAGAGCAAGAGATTAATCACGTTCATGAAAATCATCAAGAAAATATTAGGAAACTAAATTCAACAATGTATAAACAAATTAATGCATCAACACCATGATTGGTCTATAAGTAGGAAATAAATTAGTGTAATTCACTATATTAACAGAATAAAACATGGAAATCATATGATGATCTCAATGCATGCAGTAAAAAATGTATTTGGTAAAAGTCAAGCTACATTCATGATAAAATTATTCAGACATTTAAGAATAGAAAGGAACTTTTTTAGCCCAATAAAGGATATCTAAAAACTCCCAACAATAAACATCCTACTAAATGGTGAAATATGGAAAGCTTTTCTGTTGAGATAGAAAAATAGTTCCTCTGGGTATAGAAGAGGGGAGATGGTGGCAGACTAGGAGGACTCTAAGCTCACCTCATCCTGTGAATACAACCAGACAACTATCAAATCATCCTAAATACCTCAGAAATTGACCGGAAGACTTGTAGAATAAACTCCACTAGGTAGAGAAGGTAGAGAAGAGGCCACATAGAAGAAGGTAGGAAATGTGGAGACTTGGTTTGGGAGAGAAAGAGATCATGGCCACCATAGTGGGGAAGAAGCCACAGTCACAGAGAAGGGCAAGAGACATATTTGCACACAGGGAAGCTCATGGGGAGAATAAATCCCCATAACAATTGGCTTGTAGAGCAAGAGGGACTAATTTTGTGAGTTCTCGCAACCAGCAGGGCTTAAAGCCTGGAGTTTTAAAGGTCAGAGGGTATGGAGGCACCTGAGTGGTTCAGTTAGTTAAGCCTCCAACTTTGGCTTAGGTCATGATCTCACAGTTCATGATTTTGAGTCCCACTTCAAGCTCTGTGTTGACAGCTCAGAGCCTAGATCCTTCTTTGGATTCTATGTCTCCCTCTTTCTCTGCCCCCCCCCACTCGAGCTCTCTCTCTCTCTCTCTCTCTCTCTCTCTCTCTCACACACACACACACACACACACACACAGACACACACACAAATAAATAAACATTAAAGGTCAGAGGACATGGCTGTGATAGAGCATGAAAGCATTGTGCTGCTCTTGGAGAGAAGGCAGGCAAACAACCCATGGGCATACAGCATGGGAACAGCAATCTGAAGAGCACCTTAGGCACACAGTGGGGAAGTTATTTGATCATCTTGGAGCTTATCCCAGAGATACAGCATTGGGATAGCCAGCAAGGCTATCATTCAGAATAGAAGGAGAGATAAAGAATTTTCCAAAAAACAAAAACTAAAGGAGTTGATGACCACTAAACCAGTTCTGCAAGAAATATTAAGAGGAACTGTTTGAGTGGAAAAGACAGACCAAAAGTGACAGTATAGAGGTAGGAAACACAAAAGCAGTAAAAATGAATGTTTCTATAAAAAAATCTGTCAAGGAACTCACAATATAAAATCATGTAAAATATAACAACGCGGACCTAAACCATGGGGAGGAGAGGAATAAAAGGGGTTCAACCATAAATGTCCATCAACTCAACATAGGCCGCTATATATAGAAGATGTTATATACAAAGCTAATGGTAACCATCTATCAAAAACCACTATAATTTCTTCAAAGTATAAAGAGAAAGAAATTCACATATATCACTAAAGAAAATCAGCTAACCATGAAATACATAAAGGATCAGAGGAAAACTTCAGAAATAATCAGAAAACAAGTAATAAAATGGCAATAAATATGTATTTATCAATCATTACTTTGAATGTAAATGGACTAAATACTCCAAACAAAAGACGTAAGGTAACAGAATGGATTAATAAAACAAGGCCCATCTTTAAGCCACCTACAGGAGGCTAATTTTGGACCTAAAGACACCTGCAGATTCAAAGTGAGGTGATGGAGACACACCTATCATGCAATTTGATGTCATAAGGAAGCTGGAGTAGCAGTACTTATATTGGACAAACTAGACTTTAAACCAAAGACTGTAACAAGAGAAAAAGACACTATATAATAATAAAGGGGACAATCCAACAAGAAGATATAATAATTGTAAATATTTATGAACCCGTCATTACAGCACCCAAATACATAAAACAGTTAATACCAAACATAAATGAACTAGTCAGTAATAATACAATAATAGTAGGGGATGTTAACACCCCACTTACATCAATGAACAGATCATCTAAACGAAAAATCAACAAACAAACAATGGCTTTGAATGACACACTGGAACAGATGGACTTAATGCTATCTTCAGAATATTCTATCCTAAAAGAGAAGAATATATATTCATTTCAAGTGCACATGGAACATTCTCCAGAATAGATCACATATTAGCTAACAAAGCAAGCCTCAAAAATTCAAGAAGATCATACAATGCATCTTTTCTGACCACAATGCTATGAAACTAGAAATTAACCACAAGAAAAACTCTGGAAAGACCACAAATACATACAGGTTAGATAACATGTTACTAAACAATGAATGGGTCAACCAGGAAATCAAATAGTCAAAAAGTACATGTAAACAAATGAAAATGAAAACACAATGGCCAAAACCTTTGGATGCAGCAAAAGTGGTTCTAAGAGGGAAATTTATAGCAATATAGGTCTACCTCAAGAAGTGAGAAAAATCTCAAATAAACAACCTAACCTTACACCTAAAGGATCTAGAAAAAGTAAAACAAACAAAACCAAAAAACAGCAGAATGAAGGAAATAATAAAGACTAGTGCAGAAATAAAAGATATAGGAACTAAAAACAAAAACACAATAGAACAGATCAATGAAAGCAGGAGCTGGTTGTTTGAAAAAAAATAAAATTGATAAATCTGTAGCAGACGTATCAAGAAAAAAAGAAAGAGGACTCAAATGAATCAAATCACAAATGAGATAGGAGAAATAACAATACCATAGAAATACAATCATAACAGAATATTATGAAAAAATGATATGCCAACAAATTGGACAACATAGAAGATTCCTTGAAACACAAACTACCAACACTGAAACATGAAGAAATATAAAATTTGATTAGACTGATTGCCAGCAAGGAGATTGAATGAGTAATAAAAAAACTCCCAACAAACAAAAGTCCAGGACCAGGTGGCTTTACAGGCTAATTCTACCAAACATTTAAAAAGAGTTAATACCTATTATCAAACTATTCCAAAAAATATGAAAGGAAGGAAAACTTCCAAATTCATTCTATGTGGCTAGCGTTACCCTGATATCAAAACCGTATAGACTCCACTAAAAAAAGAGAACTATAGGCCAATATGCCTGATGAACATAGATACAAAAATCTTTACCAAGATAGTAGCAAACCAAATCCAACAGCACATTTAAAAAAACTACAAAATACCCCCAAGTAGCCAAAGTAATCCTGACAAAGAAAAAAAAAGCTAGAGGCATCATAATTCTGAACTTTGAGTTATATTACAAAGTTGTAATCATCAAAACAGTATGGTACCCACACAAAAACAGACACATAGATCAGTGGAATAGAATGCAAAACACAGAAATAAACCCACAACTTAATGGTCAATTAATTTTTGACAAAGCAGGAAAGAATAGCCAGTGGGAAAAGGACAATATCTTCAACAAATGGTGTTGGGGAAATCGAACAGCTACATGCAAAAGAATGAAATTAGACCACTTTCTTGCACCATACAAAAAAATTCAAACTGGATTCAAGACCTAAATGTGAGACCTGAAACCATAAAAATCCTAAAGGATAACACAGACAGTAACCTATTTGACATTGGCCATAGAAAGTTTTTTCTAGATATGGCTCTTGAGGCAAGGTAAACAAAAGCAAAAGTAAACTATTGGTATTACATCAAAACAAAAAGCTTCTGTACAGTGAAAGAAACAATCAACAAAGGCAAAATGCAACCTATGGAATTGGAGAAGACACTTGCAAACTATATATCCAGTAAAGGATTAGTATACAAAATCTATAAAGAACTTGCACAACTCAACACCCAGAAAACAAATAATCCAATTAAAAATTAGGCAGAAGATGTGAACAGACATTTCTCCAAAGAAGACATATATATGGCCAACAGACAAACAAAAAGATGCTAATCATCACTCATCATCAGAGAAATGCAAATCAAAGCCTCACACTTGTCATAAGGGCTAAAATCAACAACACAAGAAACAACAGGTGTTGGTGAGGATGTGGAGAAAAAGGAACATTCATGCATTGTTGGTAGAAATGCAAACTGGTGAGTCCACTGTAGAAAATAGTATGGAGGTTCCTAAAAGAGTTAAAATAGAAGTGCCTTATGAACTAGCAATCCAAAAAATAGAAAAAACACTAGTTCAAAGGCATACATGCAGCCCTATGTTTATAGCAGCATTGTTTATAATAGCTATGATGTGGAAGCAGCCGAAGTGTCCATTGATTGATGAATAGGTAAAGAAGATGTGGTATATATACACAATGGAGTATTAATCATCCATGAAGAAGAATTAAATCTTGCCATTTGCAATAACACAGATGGAGCTAGAGTATAATGCTAAGTGAAATAAGTCAGAGAAAGACAAATACTATATGATTTCACTCATACGCAGAATTTAAGAAACAAATGAATGAAGGGAAAAAGAGATAGTGACAAATCAAGAAACAAGATTGTTAATTATTGAGAACAATCTGCTACCAAAGGAGAGGGTAGTGGGGGGTGGATGAAATAGGTTAAGGGTATCAAGAGCACACTTAATTGATGAGCACTGAGTAATGCATGGAATTTTTGAATCACTACATTGTACACCTGAAGCTAATGTAACACTGTATGTTAACTGGAATTAAAAACTTAAAAAGCAAAAAAAAAAAAAAAGAAAAAGAAAATGCTTCTTGACAATTCTATTGGAGATCTTAATTCAGTCAGTAAGGCAAGAATAATAAAAGTAAAAGGATTATAAATTCAGAAACAAAACAGCCATTACTCATAGGTGACATGATTATGTACTAGAAAACTCAAATTAACCTATATATAAATTATTGTACAATTACTACTGTAATATATATAATTTGAAGCTCCATACACCTGCAAAAGAGTAATAGAGAATTAATAAAATTAAAATATACTAAGAATAATTTCATCAGAAATATAATATACAGTATTAGCATGGGTCTAATCAAGACCTAGAAACCACATAGCAGGTTACACAGAGTAAATTTAATATAATTATTAAGCTATGATAAAAGAGTAACTATAAAGACATAAGGAAACTATATGATATCCTATGGCTGAGAGAGAGTATACAAGGAAGGAAACACTTGGAGTGGTTTAGTCTTCCTCATGGGATAAGGTACAGTTCAGTCTTGTGGATAGCAGAGAAACAGGCTGATTTAGTCAGGCTATAGCTGGTCTACAGTTCCTGGACAAGTAGAAGGCAGTGCAACACTCAGGAAGGAAGGCAGGGAGAAAGTAATCAGTAACTGGTAACTTGGATGTATAGTGGGTGAGCAGAGAGAGTGGGAATCCTCCAGGCAGCAAGCAGTAGGCAGGTAGGATATGAAGAGGGCTTGGAGAGGGAGCAGCAGGCCAGTGTGGACCCTCCAGGCCACAGACCAGCTTGTGCTGGTCATGTGAGAGGCCTTCGGGTACATATACATAGAAGGAATGCTTTGGGGCACGTGTGCTAGTGAGAGGCAATTTCATGCAGGTGCAGGTTTTGGGTTTCCATGTTGAGAGGGCCACAGACATATTGCCAGAAGGAGGCTGCAAGATTGAAGGGACCCTGAGTTCTAGGCCTATAGCTGGGGCAAAGGTCCACCAGATGGCCTCAGACCTATACTATGTACTGAGGGTGCTTACAGCTGAAAATTGAAGTCCTCTTCCTCCTTTAGTGCCCCTCTACCGCCATCTACTGATAAAGTTTAACAGTGCACTTACTTGACAAATACTTAACAGAAACATATTTTAATTTTTTTATTTTTTTATTTTATTTATTTTTTTTAATTTTTTTTCAATATATTAAATTTATTGTCAAAATGGTTTCCATACAACACCCAGTGCTCATCCCAAAAGGTGCCCTCCTCAATATCCATCACCCACCCTCCCCTCCCTCCCACCCCCCATCAACCCTCAGTTTGTTCTCAGTTTTTAACAGTCTCTTATGCTTTGACTCTCTCCCACTCTAACCTCTTTTTTTTTTCCTTCCCCTCCCCCATGGGTTTCTGTTAAGTTTCTCAGGATCCACATAAGAGTGAAACCATATGGTATCTGTCTTTCTCTGTATTGCTTATTTCACTTAGCATCACACTCTCCAGTTCCATCCACGTTGCTACACAGGGCCATATTTCGTTCTTTCTCATTGCCCTGTAGTACTCCATTGTGTATATAAACCACAATTTCTTTTGCATAGGGGCACTTGTACCCTAATGTTTATAGCAGCACTCTCAACAATAGCCAAATTATGGAAAGAGCCTAAATGTCCATCAACTGATGAATGGATAAAGAAACATACTTTTTTTTAATTTTTTTATGAAATTTATTGACAAATTGGTTTCCATACAACACCCAGTGCTCATCCCAAAAGGTGCCCTCCTCAATCCACCCTCTCCTCCCTCCCACCCCCCATCAACCCTCAGTTTGTTCTCAGTTTTTAACAGTCTCTTATGCTTTGGCTCTCTCCCATTCTAACCTCTTTTTTTTTTCCTCCCCTCCCCCCCGCCATGGGTTCCTGTTAAGTTTCTCAGGATCCACATAAGAGTGAAACCATATGGTATCTGTCTTTCTCTGTATGGCTTATTTCACTTAGCATCACACTCTCCAGTTCCATCCACGTTGCTACAAAAGGCCATATTTCATTCTTTCTCATTGCCACGTAATATTCCATTGTGTATATAAACCACAATTTCTTTATCCATTCATCAGTTGATGGACATTTAGGCTCTTTCCATAATTTGGCTATTGTTGAGAGTGCTGCTATGAACATTGGGGTACAAGTGGCCCTATGCATCAGTACTCCTGTATCCCTTGGATAAATTCCTAGCAGTGCTATTGCTGGGTCATAGGGTAGGTCTATTTTTAATTTTCTGAGGAACCTCCACACTGCTTTCCAGAGCGGCTGCACCAATTTGCATTCCCACCAACAGTGCAAGAGGGTTCCCGTTAAAGAAACATATTTTTAAATCACAGAGTATATATTAAAGGATATATTTCGAGCTGAGAGGCAATAAATTGATAACTGATACAAATACCCCAAAATAAATCTATGAAAGTAAAGACTTACATGGGAAATTTATAAAACTTTATTCAGATATACTGTTTATAAGCTGAATTGTGCCTCTGTCCCCCAATTCATATGTTGAAATCTTAGCTCCCAATACATCAGAATGTGAACTTATTTGGAAATGGGATCAGTGCAGTTGTAGTTAGTTAATATGTCTTTCAGATGGACCCTTATTCAATATGACTGGAGTCCTTCTAAAAAGGGGAAATTTGAAAAAAAAGAGACAGATATAGAGAGAGGAAAGATGATAGGAAGACACATAGCCAAGGAGAGAGGCCTGGAACAAATTATTCTCTTATGGCCCTCAGAAGGAACCAACCCAGCCAAAACCCTCTTTCAGACTTCCAGCATACAGAATGGTGAGACAATAAATTTGTATAGTTTACAGTAGCCCTAGCAAACTAGCATAGATTTTGATACCAAGAAGTAGGGTGCTGCTGTAACAAATACCTAAAAATATGGAAGTGGCTTTGGAACTGGATAATACTAAATTAGGGTGAGCCCCTAATCCAATATAACTGGTGTCCTTGTGAAAAAAGGGAACATTCCTATATGGGCAGGTGTGCACACAAGGGGAATGCCATGTGAATTCCACAAGCCAAGGAAATACTAGAAGCTAGGAGAGAAGCAAGGAAAAGATTCTCTGTCACAGCCCTCAGAAGGAGCCAAATTTGCTGACACCTTGATCTTGGACTTTTAGCCTCAAGAACTGTGAGACAATAAATTCCTGTTATTTAAACAACACACTTTGTGGTACTTTGTTACTGCAGCCATAGGAAACTAATACAGAAACTAGTGATAACTTCAATAAATAGAGAAATAGACTATATCCACCGACAAACTTAAGACTGCAAAAATGTCAGTTCTCTATGAATTATTTAAAAAAGATTTTTAATGTTTATTTATTTTTAAGAGAGAGAGCAGAGGAGAGGCAGAGAGAGAGGGAGACACAGAACTCGAAGCAGGCTCCAGGCTCTGCACTGTCAGCACAGGGCCCGACATGGGGCTCGAACTCATGAACTGCGAGATCATGACCTGAGCCAAAGGTGGACGTTTAACTGACTGAGCCAACCAGGTGCCCCTTTCTGAATTATTTTAAAGATTAAATGTAATCACAAATAAATTTCCAACAATCATTTGCATGATATTTGATAAGATGTTTTTAAATACTCTATAGTAATGCAGTAGGTCAAGAATGCCAAAATAGAAGAAAAATTAGAAGACTTTTGACTAGTACAGGCAGTCCTTGAATTGCACAGTAGTTGAGAGCTACAAACCAGGAAGCATACAAAGCAATTTTAATAATCAATAGGAAAAATCTTCATGGTTCTGTGAACATTCAATATGTTTGTAAAAAGTTAAGAACTCTCTTATTTTTGGTTATCCGTGTGCCAGAAGATTTAGAAAATAGTAAATCTGTCGTTGAAAACATTAGAAATATTGAGAATTAAAGTGTCAAGTATTTGAGAGCTCCTCTCATATGAAGGTTTTTTTTTCTATTCATAGCATCCTTATTCATAATATTCCCAAACTGGAAATAGCACAGATGCTTCTCATTATAAGAATTAGTGAATATATTCTGGATTGTTCATAGAATGGAATTTATGTGGAAATTAAAAAATGAAGAAATTTACAGCTACTAGCATCAAGATAAATGAGTTTCATTAGAGTGAGCAAAATTAGCAAGTCAAAAATTAGCAAGTATAATTGCTATTTAAAAAGTTTAAGAACAGGCAAAACTATAGTATTTAAAAGTACAAGAGAAGGTGGTAAAAGTGTCAATAAGAACAAGGAAAGATTATCATAAAAGTCAGGAAAGGAGTTACTTTAGGTTTGATGGAATGGGGGATGTATTTAAGAAGGGGCATACTAAAAATTCATAAATTACATGAAGTGTTCTGTAAGTTAGGTAGTGGTTACACAAGTGTATGTTTTATAATTACTATTTAAAGTGCACACATACATTTTATATCATCTATTGCATTTTATTCATACATATTTAATATTATCCTTAAATTAGAAATGAAGACAGACTTAGTGGAAGAGGAACACAAAAAGCATCTGGGAGGTTATAATGTTCTATTCCTTGACACAAACACACATGCATATATATGTATATATAGTATAATATTTTTCACAATAAAAATCATCTGATATCCATATGTGTTTTTGTTGTATATTTTCCTCTACAAATCATAATAGGCTGCTAAATGTTTGAAAAACAATGCAGGATTTAGTCCAGTTAAATATATTGGAAAATTTTCCAATATCATTTCTTCAGTTTGGGACTTTGTTGTTGTTGCTGTTCTGCTCAACAAGCTGAAACATGGCTTTGAGTCTGGAACTTTCAGACAAGACTAGGAGGTTCAGCAAAAAGAAAACCTAGAGGAAGAAAGATGGGGATGGGATCCGGAAAGCAGAAATACAGGCAGGCATTGCCACTCACCGGGAATATATCAGCTCTTGATTAAGATCCTCTATGAAGCCTGGGGTGGGAGAGCAAAGGCAGATTTAGAAAGACATGGACTGCTTTGTTCTCTGTGTAGTGAGAAACTCAGTGGGTTACTTCCAGGGATTCTAGAACTTACTTGTTCATCACATTTTCCTGAAGCATGATGCACAACTCCGTGGTGACATTGCTGCTGCCTTCCCATACAGTAAGTCTGATTTCCTAGACACTCCCAATGAGAGCTTAGTAGAAGGAATCTGTTTTTTTTTTCTTTTCTGTAAGATAAAGGAATCTCACCTAATTACCATAATTTTTCAGTTGGTGTTGTGGGATTCCTGGAGAATTTGCCATTTAAGGGAGCTGACAATATGTTTAAAAGAGCTGAGAGTGCTGAGCCTGGCACTGAGAGGCCCACCAAAGGTTGGGAGACATTGCCAAGCCTCTGGTCATGGCCACAGATCAGGAAAGACACAAAACTGATAGACATGCTGCTAGGCCATGACATTAATGCCATGGTCCCTCTAATATAATATAGGCACCTGTTAAAAATTTAGATTGCAAAATGTGTGTAAAATGAGGAGTATCTCCCTCATTTTCTCCTGACCCCAAATACCACTGCAATCAGTGACTACTATTAAAATTCCTACAGCGCTAAATATTTACATGTGTAAGTATAGACACATATAAACATGCTCTTGTCATTTTCCTTATGTAGAGTTATACCCTACCCTACACCCGAAAGAAGATCTGTGTTAGGGCCCTACCATATTAGGAACATTCAATAGTATCTCTGCAAACAAAGAGACCCTACCTATCCAAAACAGAGGCCTTCTGTGTGGCCTCTGCTCAGTTGTGGCCAGGAATGGTCTTGACTATATTGCAGATCTCAGTTCATCGCTGCACAGTGCTGAACTTGGAACTTGAAGGTAATCTCTACTCTCAACCCTAAAAAGCTCCTAATAGAACATAGTAGACTCTCCTCTTCCTCCACAGAGGATAGTCAAATCAATCACTTCACCAGTCATTGAAAAAGACATGAAAGACTTGCTTAATTCCCCACAGACCTGATATATACTGCTCTCTCATGGGAAAGCAGGAATCATTTTGGCCTGGAAGACTAACTCCTGGAAACACTAACACCTAACCATGAAAAGACCCAGAGACATATGGGTTTGTTTTTCTCTCCCTCTGGATAGGCCTGAGAGTGGCCAAGAGAGGAAATTTATTGGCCTTGTAACCAGGTACATGATACCTGATAGCTAGTTCTGTTCTCCAAAGGCCTGTGAATAACCTGAGCTTTTCTAGGGTTGCTTGTTTCCATAGGACTCTGCTGGAAATGATCCTCTCTTGAATATGGCTTGGAAAATTCGAGCCCTGAAACCTGCTGCAGGCTCAGTACTCCATCTTGGGCACCTGGGATGAAGCGACATTCGGACTCCAGCTAAGCTTCAATCGCAAAAATGGATTTTACCATTTCCAAGATTATGAAAGTAAGGGGAGCAATTGAATAATCCTAAGCAAGGGAGTAACAGAGTGGGATAACATATACTGTAGTTGCAAGGCTACTGTGTGGTTGCAGAATTTGTACCCCCACCACCCAACACTAATCCATAATGAAGATCCAGGCCTCTCTGGTATATGTTAGTTCTTTATGAAATAGATTTTTTCCTCTTATTATAATTAGTACATGTGAATTTTCAAAATCGAACAAGAATGCATGTGAACAAAAAACTAAAAATAATTGGGAATTTCTCTACTTTGAGGTAATTGTAATTAGTACTTTGTTGACTGTAAGAGCAGCATTTTGGTCCCTGTCATCTTCACTCCTTGGTGTTATTTACTCCCAAGAATATGTTACATTATCTGACAAAAAAAAAAACTTTGTAGATTTAATTAAAGTTACTAATCAGTTGACCTTAAGAAGAACTGATTGTTCTGGACTTTGCTGGTAGACCTAATATAATCACATGAATCCTTAAAAGCAGAGTGGGAACAGAAAAGAAGTCAGAGACATTGGAAGCATGAGGACTCAGCAGTTCAGTGATGCTTTGAAGATGGAGATGCCATGTGAGAAGAAAAGCAGGCACTCTGAAGTTCCTGGGAGAATGACCCTGGCTGACAACTAGTAAGAAATGGGAACCTCAGTCCTGCAACCACAAGAACTTAGATTCTGCCAACAACCTGAATTAGCTTGGAAGCCAATTCTTCCTCAGAGCCTCCCAAAAGGAATGAAACTCTGCCTGCACTTTAATCTCAGGTTTGTGAGACCCTAAGCATTTAAGCCATGCTGTTCCTAGACTTCTGACCATGAAAACTGGGACAATAAATGGGTTTCATTTTTTCTTTTACTTTGATTTTGTTAACTTTAATTCCGATATGGTTAACATACAGTGTTGTATTAGTTTCAGGTGTGCGATACAATGATTCAGCAGTTCTATACGTCACCCAGGGCTCATCACAACTGCACACCTTAATTCCCATCACATATTTTACTCATCCCTCATTCCCTTCCCTCTGGTAACATTAGTTTGTTCTCAATAGTTAACAGTCTGTTTCATGGCTAGTCTCTCTCTCTCTCATTCATTTTTTTGTTTCTTAAATTCCACAAAGGAGTGAAATTGTATGGTATTTGTCTTTCTCTGAATGACTTATTTCACTTAGCATAATACTCTCTAGCTCTATCCATGTCATTCAAGTGGTAGGATTTCATTCCTTTTCATGGCTGAGTAATATTCCATTATATATATATATATATATATATATATATATATATATAACTTCTGTACTCACACACACACACACTATATATATATATATATACACACATATATGTCACTTATTCTTTATTCATTAATCAGTTGATGGACACTTGGGCTGTTTCCATAATGCTGCTATAAACAGGGAAACATATGTCCCTTTGAATCAGTGTTTTTGTGTTTGGAGGGTAATTTTCAGTATTGCAATTGTTGGATTATAGGGTAGTTCTATTGTAACTTTTTGAGGAAACTCTAAACTGTTTTACACAGTGGCTGAACCATTTTGTATTCCCACCAACAGTGCAAGAGGGTTTCTTTTGCTCCACATCCTTGTCAACACTTGTTTCTTGTGGTTTTGATTTTAGCCATTCTGACAGGTATAAGGTGATATCTCACTGTGGTTTTGATTTACATTTCCCTGATGATGAGTGATGTTGAGTATCTTCTCATGTGTCTGTTGGCCATCTAGGTGCCTTCTTTGTTGAAATGTCTGTTCATATCTTCTTCCCATTTTAAATTGGATTATTTGGGTTTTTTGATGTTGAGTTGTATAATTTCTTTATATATTTTGAATATTGACCCTTTATCAGATATGTCATTTGCAAACGTCTTCTCACATTCAGTATGTTGCTTGTAGTCTTATTGATTGTTAACTTCACTGTGCATAAGCTTTTTATCTTGATGTAGTCCCAATAATTGATTTTTGCTTTTTTCCCCTTACCTCAGAAAACATACAGAAAAATGTTTCTCTGCCCAATGTCACAGAAATTACTGCCTGTGCTCTCTTCTAGGACTTTTATAGTTCATGTCTCACATTTAAATTTATATATATATATATATATATATATATATATATATATAGTGTAAGAAAATGTTCCATTTTCCTTCTTTCGCATGAAGCTCACCAGTTTTCCCAAGACCAGTTTTCAATAGACTGTCTTTTTCCTATTGGATACTCTTTTAGGCTTTGTCAAAGATTCATTGACCACATAATTTTGGGTTTATTTCTGGTTTCTCTATCCTGTTCTATTGATATTTGTGTCTATTCGTGTGCCAGGACCATAGTGTTTTGATCACTACAGCCTTGTAATATAACTTGAAGTCCAGAATTGTGATGCCTCCAGCTTTCCTTTTCTTTTTCGAGATTACTTTGACAATTTGGAGCCATTTGTTGTCCCATATAAATTGTAGGGTTTTTTGGTCATACTTCTGTGAAAAATGCTGTTGGTATTTTGATAGGGATTGCATTAAATATGTAGATTGCTAAAAATATGTAGATTGCTTTGGGTAGTATAGACATTTTAACAATATTTGTCATTCCAATCCACGAACATGGAATGCCTTTCCATTTCTTTGTGTCTTCAATTTCTTTCATCAATGTTTTATAGTTTTCAGAGTCTTTTACTGTTTTGGTTGTTTATTACTAGATATCTTACTATTTTTGGTGCAATTGTAAATGGGATTGTTTTCTTAATTTCTCTTTCTGCTGCTTCATTATTAGTGTATACAAATGCAACAGATTTCTACACATTGATTTTGTATCTTGCAATATTACTCAATTCATTTATTAGGTATAGTAGTTTTTTGATGAAGTCTTTTTGGGTTTTCTATATAGAATATTGTGTCATCTGCAAATAGTGAAAGTTTTACTTTTTAGTTATGAATTTGGATATCATTTATTTTTGTTGTTGTCTGTTGCTGTGGCTAGGACTTCCTGTACTACGTTGAATAGAAGTGGTGAGAGTGGACATTCCTAATTTTTTCCTGATTTTAGGTGAAGAATATTTCAGTTTTTCCCAACTGAGTCTAATGTTCACTATGGGATTTTCATATATGGCCTTTACTATGTTGGGGTATGCTCCCCAGGTGTCTCTCTCACCCCTTGCTCTCTCCCTTCCACAGCACCTGTGATCTGTTTCCCCAATAAATCACATCTCTGCACTTCCTACATTCTTCAATGTGGCCTCTTTTCTCCCTTTAGTTGTGGAGTTTGTTCTGTCAGTCTTCAGGTCAACTTCTGGATTATTCAGGATGATTTGATAGTTACATACTTGTGTTCATAGGACAAGAGGAGCCTAGGGTCCTCCTGCTCTGGGGACATCTTCCTCCTCCCAGTACTTTTATATAAAAATGGTAAATGGTTGTTTCCAAAGTTTTTATTAGTGTAATCCTTGTATACACCTGAATAATTTTCCCTAAATAAGGTAGTAATAATTCTACTGTGCATCATCCCCAATTCATGAAAACAAGGATAGCAGAACAGCTATAACTGAAGTGGGGGCCATGAGCCTATGCTGTTGCTTACTCAGTTCTTCTTTCTTCTCAGTGTAATGAGTCTTGATCTCACCCAAAGAATCCTGAGGTTCTCTTATGAACTCTTGGGAAAGCTCTGTGTGGCAGAGACTTTCTCAGATACAAGCCTCCTCATCACATTTCTGCACAGGCATCTTCTGCATTAGGACTCTAATTTTGTGCTTGGCTTTTAAGCACTGCCAACAACACATGTGCCCATGCATCCCTGGCATATTTCACAATACTTTTTATTCTTTCAACATCTTACCTATACCTAGCCCTCACTTCCCATATACAGGTACATAATCTGTTCTAGGCTTACTCATCTCTGCTGCTACTGTCTTTTGTGGGATTTGTACCCCATACCACTCCTTTTAACTCCCCATTACTCTCAGAATTTTTAACAGTCCCTGGATTCTTGCTCTCCCCTCTTCTATGTTTCTGCTTTCCTTCCTGGTCTAGCTCCAAACTCTCCTCTGAGAAAGAGACCTCCGATACACATTTTACTTTTTTTTTCTCAACACCTCAGAACATAGTAAATTCTATGTCTTATATGTGTTTTCCTTTCTTTTTCTTTTCTTTTTTTTTTTTGAGTGTTCTTGGTTTAAGGTCTTCCCCATGGGTGGATTTATTCCCTCAGCAATCAGACTGTTCACTTGGACAGGGGGTTGCTACCTCTTTCATTTTTGCTTTCCTGACCTAATATACAATCTCCAGGAGTTGTTTTTACTATTGTCTACTTTGGATTAAACCCAGAGAATGACAAGGTAGAAGGACCTGGGAAATTTTTTTTCATAAATCAGGATGAAGCCTAGTGACAGGACCTTCTAAAGATACAGCTCAATTATCCTTCAGTATGCAAGCTGAAGTAGAAATGATTAGCACTCCTGCTTAAATGGCCAGAGAAGAATGATGTGTGACCACTGTTCACAGCACTCCTTCTGTTCCCACAGTAATTACCCTGTAAGTTATGGTTGGTTTCTTAAATACTGGGTAGATGCTGGCTCTTCCAGTCACACCCCAACCACTTATGCAGTGTCCCGGGCACTGTGCAAGGACATCAGGTACAAATAAAACTCATAGAAATCTCATGTCCCTTCCCTTCCTAGGCAGCTCACACACACACACACACACACACGCACATTCTTTCTGTCTACGTGGGATAGGGCCACTGGATAGTAGCAGCTGAAGAAGGTTACAAAGTGGCAACAGTGAGATAAAAAGAAAAAGAAATAGGACATGTGTTTTTCTGTAGTTCTCAGAAAATGAGGACACACAGGCTGTGTTGTTATGCAGAGGCCAGGATCAGTGCTCAGGAGCCCCCACAAGCCCTCTGTGCTCTAAATTAGTCTGGAGCTTCTGAAGTCTATGATGAGAATTAAGGCAGTGGTATCTTCCCCCACAAGGATACCAGGTTTGGAATGGTATTTCATAGAGGAGGCTGTGTGTAATATCTTCTACTTGGCTCTCATCTGTACTCAATAGAGACTAGGTACCCATACGTCTGGACAGGGAAGGTTTAGAACATGTGCATGGTTGAGGTGAAGACTTTGTTCTAGGAAAAGCTTTCTGATGTGAGAACTCCAAAAGGCCCAGTTTGGAGCAAGGGGCTACTTTTCTGGTGACATAACTCCAGAGTTCTTGTGCACAGCCACATAAGGCCCTTTTTCTTGACAAAGGTTAACCCTTTTGCAAGCTAATTACCAAACTATAGCCTTTGAGACCAGGTGTCCACACACTATATACTGATAATTCCATGACCTCAGATGATAAGGATAATTCTCTCTCACTAAGGCAATTTGAAAGTCCTACCTTCTACTGCTACACTGTTTTTGTGGGTTCTAATATGACCCACTTTTCTTCACTTCTCCATCTCCCTCCTAGATTGAAATTGCTGAGTCATGGATAATACACATATTCAGCTTAGCCCAAGAAGTTTTTAAAGTGGTTTTTACAAATTTAGCCTCCCACCAGCAACATATCTTCAGATTACCTCATATTCTCCCTAACAGATATTGTGTGTGTTTCATCATTCTGGTGGTATGAGTGGTGGTTTTAATTTGCATTTCCTTGAAGATTAATGAAGTTGAGTACCTCTTCATAGTAATGCCACACTGTCTCAATTACAATAGCCCTGTAAAAGTCCATGACATTTGGTAGTTTGAGTTCTCCGGCTTTATTCATCTTCTTCAATATTGCTTTGCCTAATCTTTATATTTTGAATTTTCATATTGATTTTAGAAACAGATGTTAATTCCACAAAAAGTCTTAGATTTTGAATATGATTGTGTTCAATCTGTAAATGTAGGGAGAATTTCTATTTTTGCAATAATGACACTTGTAATCCATGAGTATGGTATGTATCTTTGTTTGGAATACTTGATAACTGCTGGCAATTAAACTAACCTTAATTGGTACAGAATATTCCTACAATACAAAAACAATAGCAGTATCACTGACATTTAGATGAATCATAGTCTTTGTGCATTTTTTCACTGTCTTGGGATTTGGTATTCATTTTTTAAGCACTAGTTCTAACACTTTTTATGCATCAAATTGTATGTATATGTAGATGGCTTATTAACACACAGATATCTAGGGGTGTCTGGGTGGCTCAGTCAGTTAAGCATCCAATTTAGGCTCAGGTTATGATCTCATCGTTTGTGGGTTCTAGCCCAGCATTGGGCTCAGTGCTGACAGTGCAGATCCTATAGCCTATTTCAGATTCTGTGTCTCCTTCTCTCTCTCCCCCCTCTCTCATTCTCTCTCTCTCTCTCTCTCTCTTTCTGTCATGCACACACACACACACACACACACACACAAATAAACATTAAAAATTTTTAATAAAAAAAATAAAACACAGATGTCTAGACCCATACTCTAGAGTTTCTGATGCAGTAAGTCAGGACAGGGCCAGAGAATCTGCATTTCTAACAGGTCCTGAGGCAATGCCAGTTTTACTCATTTGGGGCCCACACTTTAAGAATCTCTGCCTTAGAGGATGTGGAGAAATGGGAACTCTCTTGCACTGTTGGTGGGAATGCAAACTGGTGCAGCTTCTCTGGAAAACAGTGTGGAGGTTCCTCAAAAAATTAAAAATAGAACTACCCTTTGACCCAGCAATAGCACTGCTAGGGATTTACCCAAGAGGTACAAGAGTGCTGATGCATAGGGGCACATGTACCCCAATGTTTATAACAGTGCTTTCAACTATAGCCAAATTATGGAAAGAGCCTAAATGTGCATCAACTGATGAATGGATAAAGAAATTGTGGTTTATATACACAATGGAATACTACGTGGCAATGAGAAAGAATGAAATATGGCCTTTTGTAGCAACGTGGATGGAACTGGAGAGTGTTATGCTAAGTGAAATAAGTCAGTCAGAGAAGGACAGATACCATATGTTTTCACTCATATGTGGATCTTGAGAAACTTAACAGAAGACCATGGGGGAAGGGAAGGGGGAAAAATAATTACAGAGAGGCAGGGAGGCAAACCACAAGAGACTCTTAAATACAGAAAACAAACTGAGGGTGGTTGGGGGTTGCGTGGGGAAGAGGGAAAATGGGTGATGGGCACTGGGTGTTGTGTGCAAGCCAATTTGATAATAAATTATATTAAAAAAAAGAATATGTGCCTTAAAGAAAGGCAAAGGAAATACATTGGTCCAGACCATACTGTAGGTAATGAGGGTGCAGAAAGATGTAATCACGATCTCTTTACACTAGAGTCTCTCAGGAAGGCAGGCCCACAATCAGAGGATTATAATGCATCATAGAAGTGTGCTTTGAGTAATTTTTACCTGTTAACCTGGGAGCTTGGTGGGGGTCGAGGGGGAGGAGCTGATTTTTTCTTTGGCAAATAAAAACCAAAAAAGTAGTGTTTAACTAGATTAGGAATTCCTGTTGAGTAAATTTCAGGAAATTTTTAATGTGTGGCTGTGTTTATGTTAGGGACAGATGAATATTTGAGCATTAATATAAAGTGAAAAACTGTTGTGAAATATGCTTTTGTCTTCCTTTTTCATCTGCTCCTTCATGGGAATCTAAACAATTCAAAAGCATAGGAGAGTGTCAGTGATTTTTCATGACTGCCATATTTATATTGGCATTGTAAAGAAACATCATGGTTGTTTCAAAGAAAATGCTATTAAAAACTGGGTCTTCATTAAGATGGAGGATAGATAGCTAAATGTTGGAGATAGTATTGTAAATTTGCGCATGTATGTGCTTTGCAGAAAAATGGCCACTTTCACTTTGATGTGGTCATTGGAGATGAAATTTCCAATGAAATTTTATTTTATACCATTTTAAAGCATTTCAGCTTTATTAGGCAATCTTTCCATTTCTTTTTCACAATCAAAAATTTTCCTGTCCCCTGCAACATTTCGGGATGAGGGAGGGGATGCTTTGTGACTCACCATTAATCCTGCTTCCTTCATGAATGGACAGATATAGGCTGGAGGTTTGCTGGACCCAGACTTGGCTGAAGACCAACATAAGTATCTTATCTTCTGGTATTTACAAATATTAAGGAGCTAATTTCTCATGGAAATGTCTTAGTTTCCAGGATAGGATTTTTCAGAAGAGAGAAAAGCTATGAGCAGCTATGGAGCGCTGCAAAATTACCACAGTGAGGAAATTGTTCGATTAAAGTGAGACTAAACCTGCATTTAAGTGCTTTTGTTAATTTTGTTAGTTTGTCATTGAATATTATTATCACAGAAATTTTATGCATTTTCTGGTGAGTTGTGGGTACAAACATCACACAATATAAAATCAGGCAGTTGGAAAAATGATGTTTTCTACATTTGGGTATTTGGATATAAGTTGAAGTAGTACTTTTGGAGAAATAATAACAGAATGGTTGTGGATAAGTCTGTTTCCTATTTTTGCTTTAGTTGGAAAAGATATTGAGAATTAATTTGCATAGAGTCAGAGCAAGGTGAGAGTGTGCTATTTTGGTCATTGTTCTGTTAAGTGGATAAAATTTTCAGTTTGGATGTTAAATAACTATTGGTGGTCTCTTTTATAATAATAATAACAATTATTTATATAATAATTTATATATTATTTATATAATAATAATTATTGTTATTATTATTATTATTATTTTGATTTTTATTTAGGGAACCATAGGGGAAGACCTGGATTAAACTACATAAGGATGAGAACCAAGATTAAAGATCCAAAGAAAAACGCTAAGAAGCTCTATGTGAAGAAATGAGGCAAATATAGTAATAGGACGCTTGTAAACACAGAAATAAAAAAGGCAGACAGAGTCTTTGCTCTCATTGAGTTTTTAGTGTATCTGTGAAAGCAGACATTAAACCAGTCATAGTGACTGGTTAAAATTGAGATTAGCATATATGGTGAAAGTACAGGGAGCTATGAGAGAATATCACAAGGTCTTGACCTAGTGTAGGACAGCTTGTTTGAGGCAATGGCAATTAAATTGAAAATGAAAGAGTGAATGTGGATTAGCCAAAGAAGAATGGGAACAGAAGTTGGCAGGTGTCGCTAAGGCTGAAACATGGATCTTTGGAGCCTTTGGGTCAAGAAGGAGCTGGGCCTATTGAAGCTGGAACAAAAAAACAATTATTTCCAGTGTGATTAGAGCATAGAGGACAGTAGAGAGAATGGTGATAGACAACATGAGAGAAAGCCTAGGCATGATAATTCAAAACCATATTGTACATGTTAATGGTTTGAGACTTCATCCTGAGATCAATGGGTAGGCACAAAAATACCATTGTTAGGTTCATATTGTTGGAAGATCACTCCAGCTTCTGTGTGAAGTATGGATTGGTGGAATGCAACACTGGATTCAAGAAGACCAGTTAGAATATTATTATAATCATTCAGGAGACAGATGATGGTGACTTAGGCAAGGGTAGTGACTGAGGAGGTGTAGAGAAGTGGACAGGGGCAAGAAATCTTTAGGAGAAATGTCTGATAAGAATTGATGTAGTAGACATATACATGTGTGTCCCAGATTCCCTTTTGAGGAAGGACTTAATGTCCAGCTGTGGGGAATATTGTCAGTAGACAGTCTCTACATATCTGCTCCTTCAGAGTCTGGATCAGCTGCAGAAAGACACCATTCCCAAGTTCACACCCTTCCTCTGGTAGCTCATATCTGATGACTGAGCAAGGCAGAGGTATAAAGGTCTGGTTATTTGGACCAAACAGGGGGAACTATGATGAGCAATATTTGTTCCAGAGGTCCCTGATGGGTTGGCCAAGGCTATGTGGAACTACACCACAGCTAAACATCCCTCTGCCCAATCCCACTTCCTTCCCCTTTTCTTTGTAGGGAATGATGCATGGTAAACATCTTGTATCTTCAACTTAATCTCACCTCTGCTTCCAATTAACTCAATCTGTGACTGTTGGAACTAGAAGTGGAGTGCTCTGATAAATAAAATTATAAGATAGGCATTTGGAGCTGGATCACTCACCACTCAGCTTACAAGAATTTCATCACTGATGTATGCGGAACACAGACAGCTTCTGGAACAAGGTGGTGGTCCAGTTATTAAAACTTCCATTGGTAATTAATTAGGAGTGTATACCAATAAGGGAATGCAGCAGTAGACATATCAGTTATTGGGGATTTATGGATAAAATAGTAATTTTAACAATAAAAGGATTAGATAGCTATTGGTAATCACCATCAATAATCACTAGAAAGATAATGAACAATTGAGAGTGAATAACAGGTGACTTAAAGCCAAATGTGAAAACAAGAAGTCATCTTTGAAAGAAACCTCCATCTGTTATAGTGACAGGGCAAAGAAAGCCAAGCATAACAAGCCCAGGATTTAGAGTGGCTAAACCTTAAAGACAGTTAAATTCCAACTAAGGCATAACTGAGACCCACAGGCATAACTGAGACCCACAAGACAGGCCACCTCCTCTCCTGATCACTAGACTTATAACTAGAGTTAAGTCATAGCATAACCCATTTGGGGCATAATTTAACTTAGTTGGAGGGAAAGAGAATATATCCCAAAGAAACTGCAAAACCTAGTCTGTATATCTGAAAGGAGTTGGGGGTGTATGAATAAGACCATATCATAAGGGTGCCTGATCAGGGAGCAATAGCTTAAAATTATATAAGCAAGAGTTGACTTGGAAGTGCTCTTCTAAGATACAAAACTTAATACACTGGTAATGACAACAGTAGATAGTGCAAACTCATTAGTAGGGTGGCTCCAAGAAACACTGGAAACATAACAGCTCATGCTAAGTAAAACTGAAATGTCATAATTGTGAGATATGATGAAGGAAAGGATTAAAGTATTCAGGGATGTAGACATGCCAGACCAGATATACTACATTTTACATTCCATGCAAAAGACCTGAGGACACACCATTTACCAAGGCCATAAAGAATACACTGTTGAGGGAAGTACTGGAATTACTAATAAGTTCAGTAGTAATTCTTCTATTGGCCATAGATAGCTGTAGGAGATTCTGTTTAAGATCTTGGTCTGTTGATAATATTCGGAATATAGGACCCTGAAACAACAGAGGCAAGGTGGCAGCTTTTAACCACCAGAATCCAAGGGTTCACATTACCATATTCCATTATAACCATAATGATAGTCAAGGTCACACACGCATCCAGGGAGGTTTAACATATAAAGAATTATGGAGATAATTAATAGAACATGATGTCCCAATGGGAAAATAGATGAACAGCTGACAAAGATACTACTCAGCTTGTGCCAGCAGAAAAAAATCAACTATGGATAACCCAGAGGCCGAGGGCAAACACTCAAATAAGAAAGGCACAAACCTTTGTCCCATTTCAAGACCTAGGCTAGTTTTTAGATCCTTAAACCCACTGAGTAAGGAGGAGAACAAGTCTCTACATCAACATCATAAGTATGTACAGTAATGACTTTTTCAGTTCTTCTTCAAGGGACCTATAGTCATTTATTCAGATACCTGACAACTGAGGAAAGAGAAACACTCAGACATTTTAAGAACTGATGTACACAGAGTATGTGTTGACATCAATACCTGGAGATCTTCAGTGCCATTGTGGCCCCACTGTTCGAGAGTACTATCCCTCCCCACTGCTGTTCACAATGTTGGGATGGAAGTTCCCTTTGTTACCATGTCTTGTTCTCTCTTGCTGTTCTCTTGCCATTCTCTATCTTTGGTTGTTCAGTAGCTGTTCAGTCAGTCCTCAGTTCTTCTTCAAGATGAATTGTTCTATTAATAGGTGTAATTTGATGTGTTCCTTGTAGGTAATTAGTTCAGTCTTTCTACATGGCCATCATGGATGGGAACCTCTAATTAATTGCTTTGACTATTTTTCTTTAATTCCTTTATTCCTTCTTCCTCTCTTATTATCTTCCTTTGTCATTTATTTTCAGTTGTATGCTTTAATTCCTTTGTCTTTATATTTTATGTAACCAATATAGTTTTTTTCTCATAGTGGTTACCATGAGGCTTACATAAAACATATTCATAAAGTCTATTTTAAGCTGATAACAACTTACCTTCAATTGCATACAAAAACTATACTTTTCTTTCTCCTCTACCTACATTTTAAGTCATTGATGTCAAACTTTGCATCTTTTTATATTGTGCATCTATTAACAAATTATTGTGCTATAGTTATTTTTAATATCATTTTTTAACTTTTATACTAGAGATAGAAGTGATTTACACAACACCCTTACAGTATTATTCTAAATTTGACTATATATCAACCATTACTGATGAATTTTATACTTTTACATATTTTCATGTTGTTACTTGGTGTCTTTTAATTTTGACTTGAAGAACTCCCTTTACCATTTTTTTTGTAAGACAGGTCTAGTTGTGATTATCTCCCTTAGCTTTTGTTTGTCTTGGAATGTCTTTTTCTCTCAGTCTTTTCTGAAGGACAATTTATTACACTCCCTCCTGGCCTGAAAAGTTTCTTCAGAGAAATCAACTAATAGTCTTATAGGGTTTCCTTAGTATATGATGATATTTGCTGCTTTCAAAATTCCTCCTCTTTGACTTTTAACATTTTGATTATAATGTGTCTCAGAGTAATCTTTGAAGTGATCTTGCTTGAGTTCCTTGAGCTTCCTGCGCCTGAATGTATGTATCTCTCCCAAGATTTAGGAAGTTTTCAGTTATTATTTCTTTAAATAGTTCTTCCCCTTTCTCTCTCTTCTCCTCCTTCTAGGTATTCCAGAGGCAAATGATCATTTTCTTTATGGTGTTCCATAATTCACGTAGGCTTTCTTCACTGTTCTTTTTGTTGTTTTGTTATTGTTCCTCTCACTGGATAATTTTAAACAATCTATCTTCAAGTTTATTGATTTTTCTGCATCATTGTTTGTTGTTGAAGCTCTCTTCCTTCTGGATAATCAAGTCTTATCAAAGTTCTCTATTGATGTTTTTTTCAGTTCTGTCATTGTATTCTTCAGCTCCCAGGTTTCTTTTCGGTTGTTTATTTTTATGGTTCTATTTCTTTATCAAACTTCTCATTTTGTTCATGCATAGTTTTCCTAATATCCTCTTGTTGTCTCTCTGTGCTGTCTTGAATTTCATTCAGTTTTGCAATATGATTTGAATTTTTTTTCAGGCAAATTGCAGATATCCATTTCTTTGGAATCAGTTACTGAGATTTAGTAGTTTCCTTTGGTGGTGTCATAGTTATCTGAATTTTCATTATACTTTTATCCCTGCATTGGTGCGTGAAGTCTTTACAAACTGGTTTCCGCAGGTATAGACATTTTCCTTTCTTTTTCCTAGGCTATGGGTTACCTCTGAAATGACAGTTGTGCTGGATTGGGGCCAGTTTTGAGGCTGTTTCTGGGTCTGCAGTGGCATCCATAGTTAGTGGATTTGTGACCATTGGCTTGGGTGGATGTGGATCTAGTCTGGTCCCTTGGTGAACAAGACTGCCTCCAGTACCTTATTCAGTAAGGTGGTTCTGGAACAAATGTTCACTCCAGGGTCCACAATTGAGTCCTCATACAGTGGGCCTATTACCAGGTGCATGACAGGTATTGCACCCTCCAGGTCCCTGGGAGGGCTCCTTACTAGTTACTGAATAGTTTTCTGGTACGAAGGATTGGCTGTGGTTTGAACCAAATCCCAAGGTTGTTGTAGATTCCACATCCAAGTTTAAAGTATGTAGACTTGGCTTTTGGAGGCACAAATGGGCTTGTCTCCCACCAGATACCTTTGTGGACTAGACTGGTCCCTGACCATGGTTGCAAGGACTGAAGCTGAGGATAGAACCCTTCCAGGATCTCCTGCGGTGCAAATATATGTGTTTCCTGCATGGTGTCTGGGGCAGCAGTACTGCTCAGGGACTGTGGCTGAAAAAGTTTGGAACCAAGTACACAGCCCTTTCAGGATCTCTGTGGGCACAGAAAGGAGTGTTTTCTGCTGGAACCCTGGGACGTCAGGCCTGTTGGAAGACTGGTAGACTATTGCTATGGATAAGCCAGAATAAATTAATGGGTCCTTTCAGGATCTCAGGAAGTGCAGACTGGAATGTCTCCTGTCTGTGCCAGTTAGACTGTTCACAGACTATGGACAGGATGATCTGGAGCTCAGTTACAGGGCACTTTCAGAATCTATGGTCTGACAAAATTTGGCAAGCTTACATCCAGGGGCTCCCAGACTGTGGCTAAGAGGGCCTGGAGCCAGGTCATGAGACACTTCAGGGTCCACAGGCAAGACTAAAGTCAGTATGTCTATTACCCAACGTATGGGTGGATATGATTCTTCCTGGAGCCTTTGGTGTATGGTTCTGGTGATAGACTCAAAGGCATACATGGCTATCGCTGAGTTCTCAGTGTAATGGAACTATTTTCATTTCTGTAACTAGGACCACAGTCATTAAGTCAGCCAACTGGTTACGAGTCTGCCTTCTCAAAACATATCTTCTTGGGCTTGGACAACACTGGTATCTCACACCTATTTGGATCCCAAAGTTCCCATAAAGGCACTCTTATCTGTTAGATGGATGTCAAATTATTGTTGTTGAGGTGAGGGGATATGCACAAGGGATGACTTATTTAGCCATTTCTCTAACATCACTCCTGTAAGTTTCTTTTCCTGTGATGTCTTTGGTTTTTCTATCATGGTAATATTAGCGTCTTAAAATGAGTTGAGAACTATTTCTTTCTCTTATATTTTCTAAAATTTGTGGATTATTGGCAATGTTTCCTCTTTAAATGTTTGATGTAATTTATCAGTGAAAGAATTTGGGCTTGAGCTTTTCCATTCAGGGAGATTTTTAATTACTCATTTAACTTATTTATGTAAATGTGGATTTTTAAATTTATTCTTGACTCAGTGTCAGTAATTTGCATATTTCTAGAAATTTGTCAACTTCTTCTAAGTGATCTAATTTTTAGCCTAAGTTTTTAATGGTCTTACCTTATAATCCTTTCCTATTTCTGTGATTTTCATCCTTGATTTTAGAAATGTGAATCTTCTTTTTTATTCCTTGGTCTGTCTAGCTTAATATTTGTCAATATTTTTTTATATTTTGCAAAAAATCAACTTTTGTCTTTTTATTCTTTATCTTATTTGTTTTCAATCTAAACTTTATTATTCTATTAATTCTGCTTTCTTTCAATTTAGTTTGTTCTTTTTTTGCTTGTTTTGGTTTCTTAAAGTGGACTATCAGGTTATTGATTTGAGATCTTTACTCTTTTTTTTTTGAGACAGTGTGTGTGTGTATGCATGTGCACATGTGTTTGAGCATGGGGGAGGTGCAGAGGGACAGGGGAAGAGAGAAAATCTTAAGCAGGCTCCATGCCCAGCACAGAGCCCAACCCAGGGTTCTATCTCACAACCATGAGATCATGGACTGTGCTGAGATCAAGAGTCAGACGCTTAACTGACTGAGCCGCCCAGACACCTCTACTCTTTTTCAATATAGATATTTACAGCCAACAATACTCCTCTAAACACTGCTTCTCATAAATTTAGTATGTTGTATTTTCATTTTCACTCATTTCAAACTATTTTTGAATTTCTTTTGTGATTTCCCTTTGACATATGGATTATTTAGAAATGTGTCTTTTAATTTCCAACTATTTATGAGTTTCTAAAATTTCCATCTTTGCTATTTTCAACTTAATTGCTTTGTGGTCAGAGAACACAATCTGTATGATTTCAATCTTTTTATATTTATTAAGACTTGTTTTATGGTCTTTTTTGGATAATGGTTAATGTACATTTAAGAATAACGCGTAGCCTGCTATGTTGGGTTGAACCTCTTATAGATGTCAGGTCAAGTTGGATAATAGCGTTGTTCAAGTTTTTCATAACTCTGATTTTCTGTCTAGTTTTCCTGTTCGTTATTGAGAGTAAGATATTGAAGATTCTGAATATTATTGGTAGTCTATTTCTCCCTTTAATTCTACCTATATTCTGCTTCCTGTATTTTACCCTTTGCTGTTAGATGTGTATATTTTAAAAACTTTTATTGTCTTGATGAATTGGCCCTCTTATCATTATAAAATGCACCTTTTGTGTCTGGTTATATTTTTGTCTTTAAGTATATTTTCTGTATTTATATAGTCATTCCAGTTTTCTTTTGCTTACTGTTTTCCTGGTATATCTTTGTCCATTGTTTTTCTTTTGACCTTTTAATGTCTTTGAATCTAAAATGATTTTTGTTGGCTGCATATTGTTGGATCATGTATTATTATTTTTGATATTTTTTTAATGTTTATTTATTTTTGAGAGAGAGATAGGAAGAGAGAAAGAGGGGAGAGAGAGAGAGATTGAGTTAGAGTGTGAACAGGGGAGTAGCAGAGAGAGAATCCCAATCAGGCTCTGTGCTGTCAGTGCAGAGCCTGACACATGGCTGGAACCCATGAACCATGAGATCATGACCTTAGCTGAAATCAAGAGTTAGACACTTAATCCACTGAGCCACCCAGGTGCCCCAGATCATGTTTTATTTTAATCCACTTTAATTATCTCTATTTTTATTACTGTGACTAAACCATTGGAATTTAATGCAATTACTTATATGGGTGGATTGATTTCTTCGTTTAGCTATTTGTTTCTGTCTCATTTATTTTTGTTCTTTGTTCCTCTTATACAGTGTTAATTTGTATTAGATATGTATTTTTTAGAGTACCATTTTAATTTCTGTGTTGAGTTTTTTAAAAATTTTAGAGCTTTTTAGTGGTTGCTCTGGATAATTATAATATGCATTTGAACTTACAAAAGTCTATTTCAGATTAATACTAATTTAATTCTGGTTTTAGAGGAAATTTTTCTACAATAAACATCCTTCTCACCTTTCATAGAAATATTATCATATAAAATATATTATTATACAGTACAAGACCAACAATACAGTTTTATAGATATTGTTTTATGCTGATGTCTTTCAAATCAGTTAATAGAAGAAAAGAGTAAAAGTATAAAAATGGACCATACTTCTCTGTTTCTTCATATGCATTATATAATTTTTTATTGTTGGAAACTGAACAATTTGAATCATATATTGTAGCAACTCTAGATTTTCATTTCCCCAGGGATAAAGTGATTTGTCTGGACTAATTATGTAGAATCTGTCTTCCCAACATGTGTGGCCACTGAAGTCTCTGCACAGGTTTAAAAAAAAATATTTCAGTTTTAAATCTTGATTCTCTGGGGTTGCACTTGGGTCAGCAATATATTTGTGGTCAACCAATAACTAGTCAGAGTTTTCCTTAAAAACAGTGAACCAGAAGGAAAAAGGCATTGATATCCAAGAGGCACAGAGAACTACCTTCAGACGTAACTTGAATCGATCTTCTGCACGACATATCATAGTGAAACTGGCAAAATACAAGGATAAAGAGAAATTTCTGAAAGCAGCAAGGGGTAAACGTGCCCTCACATATAAAGGGAGACCTATAAGACTCGTGACTGATCTCTCTTTTGAAACGTGGCAGGCCAGAAAGAATTGGCACGAGAATTTCAGGGTGCTAGATAGAAAAAATATGCAGCCGAGAATCCTTTATCCAGCAAGTCTGTCATTTAGAATAGAAGGAGAGATAAAGGTCTTCCCAAACAAACAAAAACTGAAGGAATTTGTCACCACTAAACCAGCCCTACAAGAGATCCTAAGGGGGACCCTGTGAGACAAAGTCCCAGAGACATCACTACAAGCATAAAACATACAGACATCACAATGACTCTAAACCCGTATCTTTCTATAATAACACTGAATGTAAATGGATTAAATGCGCCAACCAAAAGACATAGGGTATCAGAGTGGATACAAAAACAAGACCCATCTATTTGCTGTCTACAAGAGACTCATTTTAGACCTGAGGACACCTTTAGATTGAGAGTGAGGGGATGGAGAACTATTTATCATGCTACTGGAAGCCAAAAGAAAGCTGGAGTAGCCATACTTATATCAGACAAACTAGACTTTAAATTAAAGGCTGTAACAACAGATGAAGAAGGACATTATATAATAGTTACAGGGTCTATCCATCAGGAAGAGCTAACGATTATAAATGTCTATGCGCCGAATACCGGAGCCCCCAAATATATAAAACAATTACTCATAAACATAAGCAACCTTATTGATAAGAATGTGGTAATTGCAGGGGACTTTAACACCCACTCACAGAAATGGATAGATCATCTAGACACACGGTCAATAAAGAAACAAGGGCCCTGAATGAGACATTGGATCAGATGGACTTGACAGATCTATTTAGAACTCTGCATCCCAAAGCAACAGAATATACTTTCTTCTCGAGTGCACATGGAACCTTCTCCAAGATAGATCATATACTGGGTCACAAAATAGGCCTTCATAAATTTACAAGAATTGAAATTATACCATGCATACTTTCAGACCACAATGCTATGGAAGCTTGAAATCAACCACAGGAAAAAGTCTGGAAAACCTCCAAAAGCATGGAGGTTAAAGAACACCCTACGAAAGAATGAATGGGTCAACCAGGCAATTAGAGAAGAAATTAAAAAATATATGGGAACAAACGAAAATGAAAATACAACAATCCAAACGCTTTGGGATGCAGCGAAGGCAGTCCTGAGAGGAAAATACATTGCAATCCAGGCCTATCTCCAGAAACAAGAAAAATCCCAAATACAAAATCTAACAGCACACCTAAAGGAAATAGAAGCAGAACAGCAAAGGCAGCCTAAACCCATCAGAGGAAGAGAAATAATAAAGATCAGAGCAGAAATAAACAATATAGAATCTAAAAAAACTGTAGAGCAGATCAACGAAACCAAGAGTTGGTTTTTTGAAAAAATAAACAAAATTGACAAACCTCTAGCCAGGCTTCTCAAAAAGCAAAGGGAGATGACCCAAATAGATAAAATCATGAAAGAAAATGGAATTATTACAACCAATCCCTCAGAGATACAAACAATTATCAGGTAATACTATGAAAAATTATATGCCAACAAATTGGACAACCTGGAAGAAATGGACAAATTCCTGAACACCCACACTCTTCCAAAACTCAATCAGGAGGAAATAGAAAGCTTGAACAGACCCATAATCAGCGAAGAAATTGAATCAGTCATCAAAAATCTCCCAACAAATAAGAGTCCAGGACCAGATGGCTTCCCAGGGGAGTTCTACCAGACGTTTAAAGCAGAGATAATACCTATCCTTCTCAAGCTATTCCAAGAAATAGAAAGGGAAGGAAAACTTCCAGACTCATTCTATGTAGCCAGTATTACTTTGATTCCTAAACCAGACAGAGACCCAGTGAAAAAAGAGAACTACAGGTCAATATCCCTGATGAATATGGATGCAAAAATTCTCAATAAGATACTAGCAAAACGAATTCAATGGCATATAAAAAGAATTATTCACCATGATCAAGTGGGATTCATTCCTGGGATGCAGGGCTGGTTCAACATTCGCAAATCAATCAACGTGATACATCACATTAACAAAAAAAAAAAAAAAGAGAAGAACCATATGATGCTGTCAATCGATGCAGAAAAGGCCTTTGACAAAATCCAGCACCATTTCTTAATAAAAACCCTTGAGAAAGTCGGGATAGAAGGAACATACTTAAAGATCATAAAAGCCATTTATGAAAAGCCCACAGCTAACATCATCCTCAACGGGGAAAAACTGAGAGCTTTATCCCTGAGATCAGTAACACGACAAGGTTGACCACTCTCACCGCTGTTGTTTAACATAGTGCTGGAAGTTCTAGCCTCAGCAATCAAACAACAAAAGGAAATTAAAGGCATCAAAATTGGCAAAGATGAAGTCAAGCTTTCTCTTTTTGCAGATGACATGATATTATACATGGAAAATCCGATAGACTCCACCAAAAGTCTGCTAGAACTGATACAGGAATTCAGCAAAGTTGCAGGATACAAAATCAATGTACTGAAATCAGTTGCATTCTTATACACTAACAATGAAGCAACAGAAAGACAAATAAAGAAACTGATCCCATTCACAATTGCACCAAGAAGCATAAAATACCTAGGAATAAATCTAACCAAAGATGTAAAGGATCAGTATGCTGAAAACTATAGAAAGCTTATCAAGGTAATTGAAGAAGATTTAAAGAAATGGAAAGACATTCCCTGCTCATGGATTGGAAGAATAAATATTGTCAAAACGTGTCAATACTACCCAAAGCTATCTACACATTCAATGCAATCCCAATCAAAATTGCACCAGCATTCTTCTTGAAACTAGAACAAGCAATCCTAAAATTCATATGGAACCACAAAAGGCCCCGAATGGCCAAAGTAATTTTGAAGAAGAAGACCAAAGCAGGAGGCATCACAATCCCAGAGTTTAGCCTCTACTACAAAGCTGTCATCATCAAGACAGCATGGTATTGGCACCAAAACAGACACATAGACCAATGGAATAGAATAGAAACCCCAGAACTAGACCCACAAACGTATGGCCAACTCCTCTTTGACAAAGCAGGAAAGAACATCCAATGGAAAAAAGACAGCCTCTTTAACAAATGGTGCTGGGAGAACTGGACAGCAACATGCAGAAGGTTGAAACTAGACCACTTTCTCACACCAGTCACAAAAACAAACTCAAAATGGATAAAGGACCTGCATGTGAGACAGGAAACCATCAAAACCTTAGAGGAGAAAGCAGGAAAAGACCTCTCTGACCTCAGCCGTAGCAATCTCTTACTCGACACATCCCCAAACACAAGGGAATTAAAAGCAAAAGTGAATTACTGGGACCTTATGAAGATCAAAAGCTTCTGCACAGCAAAGGAAACAACCAACAAAACTAAAAGGCAACCAACGGAATGGGAAAAGATATTTGCAGATGACATATTGGACAAAGGGCTAGTATCCAAAATCTATAAAGAGCTCACCAAACTCCACACCCGAAAAACAAAGAACCCAGTGAAGAAATGGGCAGAAAACATGAACTGACACTTCTCTAAAGAAGACATCCGGATGGCCAACAGGCACATGAAAAGATGTTCAGCGTCGCTCCTTATCAGGGAAATACAAATCAAAACCACACTCAGGTATCATCTCATGCCAGTCAGAGTGGCCAAAATGAACAAATCAGGAGACTATAGATGCTGGAGAGGATGTGGAGAAACGGGAACCCTCTTGCACTGTTGGTGGGAATGCAAATTGGTGCAGCCACTCTGGAAAGCAGTGTGGAGGTTCCTCAGAAAATTAAAAATAGACCTACCCTATGACCCAGCAATAGCACGGCTAGGAATTTACCCAAGGGATACAGGAGCACTGATGCATAGGGCCACTTGTACACCAATGTTCATAGCAGCACTCTCAACAATAGCCAAATTATGGAAAGAGCCTAAATGTCCATCAACTGATGAATGGATAAAGAAATTGTGGTTTATATACACAATGGAATATTACGTGGCAATGAGAAAAAATGAAATATGGCCTTTTGTAGCAACGTGGATGGAACTGGAGAGTGTGATGCTAAGTGAAATAAACCATACAGAGAAAGACAGATACCATATGGTTTCACTCTTATGTGGATCCTGAGAAACTTAACAGGAACCCATGGTGGAGGGGAAGGAAAAAAAAAAAGAGGTTCGAGTGGGAGAGAGCCAAAGCATAAGAGACTGTTAAAAACTGAGAGCAAACTGAGGGTTGATGGGGGGTGGGAGGGAGGGGAGGGTGGGTGATGGGTATTGAGGAGGGCACCTTTTGGGATGAGCACTGGGTGTTGTATGGAAACCAATTTGACAATAAATTTCATATATTAAAAAAAAACAGTGAACCAATATAGCTTACACATTTTGCTCAGGGGAATCTGTGTGCTAATTGCAGCATGCATTCAAAGTTCATGCAGTTCACGAGTCTACCCTGGCTTTTACTTCCTGATTGTGCTGTGCTTCATGGTCAGTTAGGTGTAAGTAGGCAATGAGGGCTCTCTCTTGTCTTTCCTGAATGTGGGCACAGACCTGCATATGCGTGCTATTTTTCACATGTCCGAGAGTATGTTAGGTCTCTTCAAAGCCCATTCTGTTTCATTCTCCACATCTGAGACAGATACAATGTTGGTCCTTCACTGGTTGTCACTTATCATTGTTTTCTACAAGACCTTGGGTATGAACCTGTTCTGAGGAGCTCAAAATCAAGTCATCTCCCTTTTGTGACAGGGAAGTTGCCTGTTGGTTCTCAGGCTACCACAACCTCTGGGCTGGGACATGGGGAATTTAGAGCTGTCCCAAGTTAAAATTCCACAGGCCCCACTAATTTTTGCAAAGCTTTGCAATTTTCTTTGAAATTTTTTTTTGTTTTGTTTTCTGAGCACCTAGTTTATTGTTAGGGGCCTTTTTAAGTGCTTTACATGTTAAGTCTTATTTAATTGTCACAAAAACCCTCTGAGGTAGGTTGCTATTACCCCCTTTTAAAGATGGGGATATGAGGGCGCCTGGGTGGCGCAGTCGGTTAAGCGTCCGACTTCAGCCAGGTCACGATCTCACGGTCCGTGAGTTCGAGCCCCGCGTCAGGCTCTGGGCTGATGGTTCAGAGTCTGGAGCCTGTTTCTGATTCTGTGTCTCCTTCTCTCTCTGCCCCTCCCCTGTTCATGCTCTGTCTCTCTCTGTCCCAAAAATAAATAAACGTTGAAAAAAAAATTAAAAAAAAAAGATGGGGATATGAGTACCTTTAAGTATCTTGTTCAAGGTATTTAGATATTTCCCCTTTTTTAATTCTTATTTTTTTAATTTACATCCAAGTTAGTTAGCGTATAGTGCAACAGTGATTTCAGGAGTAGATTCCTTAATGCCCCTTACCCATTTAGCTCATCCCCCCTCACCTCTAGTAACCCTGTTTGTTCTCCATATTTAAGAGTCTCTTATATTTTGTCCCCTTCCTTGTTTTTATATTATTTTTGCTTCCCTTCCCTTGTGTTCATCTGTTCTGTGTCTTAAAGTCCCCATATGAGTGAAATCACTGATATTTGTCTTTCTGTGACTAATTTCGCTTAGGGTAATACCCTCTAGTTCCACCCACGTAGTTGCAAATGGCAAGATTTCATTCTTTTTGATTGCCGAGTAATACTCCATTGTATATAATTACACCACATCTTCTTTATCCAATCATCCATCAATTGACATTTGGGATCTTTCCCTACTATGGCTATTGTTGATAGTGCTGCTATAAACATTGGGGTGCATGTGTCCCTTCGAAACAGCATACCTGTATCTCTTGGATAAATACCTACTAGTGTAATTGCTGGGTCATAGGGTAGTTCTATTTTTAATTTTTTGAGGAACCTCCACACTGTCTTCCAGAGTGGCTGCACCAGCTTGCATTCCCACCAGCAGTGCAAAAGATATCCTCTTTCTCCCCATCCTCGCCAACATCTGTTGTTGCCAGAGTTAATGTTAGCCATTCTGACAGGTGTAAGGTGGTATCACATTGTGGTTTTGATTTGTATTTCCCTGATGATGAGTGATGTTGAGCATTGTTTCATGTGTCGGTTGGCCATCAGGATGTCTTCTTTGGAGAAGTGTCTATTCATGCCTTTGCCCATTTCTTCACTGGATTATTTGTTTTTTGGATGTTGAGTTTGATAAGCTCTTTATAGATTTTGGATACTAACCCTTTATCTGATATGTCATTTGCAAATATCTTCTCCCATTCTGTTGGTTACCTTTTAGTTTTGCTGATTGTTTCCTTCACTGTGCAGAAGCTTTTTATTTTGATGAGGTCCCAATAGTTTATTTTTGCTTTTTTTCCCTTGCCTCCACAGATGTTTTTAGTAAGAAGTTGCTGTGGCCAAGCCAAACATCACAACTCAAAGCTCTTTGAGTTGCTGCAGCTCAAAGAGATTTTTTCCTGCTTTCTCCTTGAGGATTTTGATGGCTTCCTGTCTTACATTTAGGTCTTTCATCAATTTTGACTTCATTTTTGTGTATGGTGTAAGAAAGTGGTCCAGGTTCATCTTTTTGTATGTTGCTGTCCAGTTTTCCCAGCACAACTTGCTGAAGAGACTGTCTTTATTCCATTGGATACTCTTTCCTTCATTGTCAAAGATTAGTTGGCCATATGTTTGTGGGTCCATTTCAGGGTTCTCTATTCTGTTCCTTTGATCTGAGTGTCTGTTCTTGTGCCAGTACCATACTGTTTTCATGATTACAGCTCTGTAATATAACTTGAAGTCTGGGATTGTGATGCTTCCTGCTTTGCTTTTCTTCTTCAAGATTGCTGTGGTTATTCAGGGTGTTTTCTGGTTCCATACAAATTTTAGGATTATTTGTTCTAGCTCTGTGAAGAATGCTGGTGTTACTTTGATAGAGATTGCATTGAATATGTAGATTGCTATGGGTAGTATTGACATTTTAACAATATGTGTTCTTCCTATCCAAGAGCATGGAATATTTTTCCATTTTTTGTGTGTCTTCTTCAATTTCTTTCATAAGCTTTCTATAGTTTTCAGTGTATAGATTTTTCACCTCTTTGGTTAGATTTATTCCTAGGTATTTTATGGTTTTTGGTGCAATTGTAAATTGGATCCATTCCTTGATTTCTCTTTCTGTTGCTTCATTGTTGGTGTATAGGAATACACCCAATTTCTGTGTATTGATTTTATATCCTGCAACTTTTTAAAATTCATGAATAAGTTCTACCCATTTTTTGGTGGAATCTTTTGGGTTTTCCATACAGAGTGTCATGTCATCTGCGAAGAGTGAAAGTTTGACTTCCTCCTGGCCGATTTGGATGCTTTTTATTTCTTTGTGTTGTCTGATGGCTGAGGCTGACTTTCAATACTATGTTGAATAACAGTGTCAAGAGTGGTCTTGTTCCTGACCTTAGGGGGAAAGCTCTCAGTTTTTCCCATGGAAGATGATATTAGCAGTGGGTTGTTAATATATGGCTTTGATGATCTTGAGGTATGATCCTTCTATCCCTACTTTCTTGAGGGTTTTTATTAAGAAATGATGCTTTATTTTGTCAAATGCTTTCTCTGCATCTATTGAGAACATCATGTGGTTCTTCTCCTTTCTTTTATTGATGTGATGAATAATATTGGCTGTTTTGTGGATATTGAACCAGCCTGCATCCCAGGTGTAAATCCCACTAGGTCGTGGTGAATAATTTTTTTCATGTATTGTTGTATCTGGTTGGCTAATGTTGAGGATTTTTGCATCCATGTTCATCAGGAAAATTGGTCTATAGTTTTCCTTTTTAGTGGGGACTTTGTCTGGTTTTGGGATCAAGGTAATGCTGGCTTCATAGAATGAGTTTGGCAGTTTTCTTTCCATTCCTTTTTTTTTTTTTTTTTGAACACCTTCAAGAGAATCGGTGTTAACTCTTCCTTAAATGTTTGGTAGAATTCCCCTGGAAAGCCATCTGGCCCTGGACTCTTTTTTTTTTGGAAGATGTTTCATTACTAATTCGATTTCTTTACTGGCTATCGATCTGTTCCAATTTTCTATTTCTTCTTGTTTCAGTTTTGGTGATGTATATGTTTCTAGGAATTGGTCCATTTCTTCCAGATTGCCCATTTTATTGGCATATAATTGCTCATAATATTCTCTTATTATTGTTTTTATTTCTGCTGTGTTGGTTGTGATCTCCCCTCTTTCATTCTTGATTTTATTTATTTGGGTCCTTTCCTTTTTCTTTTTGATCAAACTGGCTAGTGGTTTATCAATTTTATTAATTCTTTCAAAGAACCAGCTTCTGGTTTCATTGATCTGTTCTACTGTTTTTTTTTCTTTTTTTCTTTTCTTTTCTTTCTTTCTTTCTTTTTTTTTTGTTTCGATAACATTGATTTCTGCTCTAATCTTTATTATTTCCTGTCTTCTGCTGTTTTTGAGTTTTATTTGCTGTTCTTTTTCTAGCTTCTTAAGGCGTAAGGTTAGGTTGTGTATCTAAGACCTTGCTTCCTTCTTTAGGATAGCCTGGATTACTATATACTTCCCTCTTATGACTGCCGTTGCTGCATCCCAGAGGTTCTGGGCTGTGGTGTTATCATTTTCATTGGCTTCCTTGTACTTTTTAATCTCCTCTTTACCTTCTTGGTTAGCCCATTCATTCTTTACTAAGATGTTCTTCAATCTCCAAGTATTTGTTACCTTTCCAAATTTTTTCTTGTGGTTGATTTTGAGGTTCATTCAGTTTGTGGTCTGAAAATATGCATGATATGATCTCAATCTTTTTGTACTTGTTGAAGGCTGATTTGTGTCCTAGTATGTGGTCTATCCTGGAGAACGTTCCATGTGCACTGGAGAAGAATGTATATTCTGCTGCTTTAGGATGAAATGTTCTGAATATATCTGTTGTGTCCATCTGGTCCAGTGTGTCATTCAAAGCCATTGTTTTCTTATTGATTTTCTCATTAGATGACCTGTCCATTGCTGTGAGTGGGGTGTTGAAGTCCCCTACTATTATGGTATTATTATCAATGAGTTTCTGTTTGTGATTAATTGATTTATATATTTGGGTTTTCCTACATTTGGAGCATAAATGCTTACAATTGTTAGGTCTTAGTGGATAGACCTCTTAATTTGATATAATGTCCTTCTTCATCTCTTTTTACAGTCATTATTTTAAAGTCTATATTGTCTGATATAAGTATGGCTACTCCGGCTTTCCTTTTTCAACCCTTAGCATGATAGATGGTTCTCCATCCCTTACTTTCAATCTGAAGGTGTCTTTAGGTCTGAAGTGGGTCTCTTGTAAACAGCATATAGATGGATCTTGTTTTCTTACCCATTCTATTATCCTATGTCTTTTGATTGGAGCTTTAGTTCATTGACTTTAGAATGAACACTGAAAGATACGAATTTATTGCCATTATGTTGCTTCTAGAGTTAGAGTTTCTGGTGGTGTTTTCTAGTCCTTTCTAGTCTTTGTTGCTTTTGGTATTAATTAATTAATTAATTCATCTTTTCTCCCCTCACAGAATCCCCCTTAAAATTTCTTGCAGAGCTGTTTATTGGTCATGAACTCCTTTAATTTTTTTTTCTGGGAAACTTTTAATTTCTCCTTCTATTGTGAATGACACCCTTGCTGGATAAAGAATTCTTGGCTGCATATTTTTCTCTGATTCAGCACATTGAATATATCCTGCCACTCCTTTCTTGCCTGCCCAGTTTCTGTGGATAGGTCTGCTGCAAACCTGATCTGACTTCTCTTGTAGGTTAAGGACTTTTTTTCCCCCTTGCTGCTTTCATGATTCTTTCCTTGCCTGAGTATTTTGTGAATTTGACTACGATATGATTTGTTGATGGTCGGTTTTTCTTGAAGTTAATGGGAGTCCTCTGTGCTTCCTGGATTTTGATGTCTGTGTCTTTCACCAGGTTAGGAAAGTTTTCCACTGTGATTTGCTCACATAACCCTTCAACCCCTTTTTCTCTCTCTCTTCTTCTGGGAACCCTATGATTCTGATGTTGTTCCTTTTTAATGAGTCTCTGATTTCTCTAATTCTTAAATCATGCTCTTTTGCTTTAGTCTCCCTCTTTTTTTCTGCTTCATTATTCTCCATAAGTTTGTCCCCTATATCGCTGATTCGCTTCTCTGCTTCATCCATCCTTGCCATGATGGCAACCATTTGAGATTGCAGCTCAGTTATAGCATTTTTATTTCTTCCTGACTAGCTTTAGTTCTTTTATCTCCACAGAAAGGGATTCTAAACTATTTTTGACTCCAGCTAGTATTCTTATTATTGTGATTCGAATTTCTGATTCAGACATTTGCTTGTATCTGTGTTGGTTATGTCCCTGGCTGTCATTTCTTCCTGCTCTTTCTTTTGGGTTGAATTTTTCATTTTGTCATTTTGAAGGGGGAAAAGGAATTAATGAGGTAAAAAAAATAAAATTAAAAAAACTAAAATTAATATTTAAAAACAACACACACAGAAAAAAATATATCAAAAAAATGATGCTAGAACTTAGGTGTGATTTGGTCCAGGTGTTGAAAGGGGTTTGATAGATTAGAGAAAAAAGGGGAAAGGAAAAAAAATTGTTTGAAAATTTGAAAAAATGAATACACTGAAATAGGATAAAATGAAATGATGGAAGTAAAATAGAATTTGAAAGAATTTGCCCAAATGTAAAAAACATAGTAGAAAAAAATTAAAGAAAAATATTTTTAATAAAAATTGAAAATAGAAATAAATTTTTTCTCTCTGTATTCAAGAAAAAAAAAGAAACAAAAGAGGGGGAAAAAAGAAAATTGAATAAATGGACCAGTGAACAGACAGAAATACAATAGAAATTAGTTCGTTTTCCCCTAGCAGTGAAACTATGAAGTGCTTTACAGTCCTTAAACTAAGCAGACAGAGAGATTTGTGTTCCTGAAGAGGGAGGTTGGCCCAGTTGGGCGGGGCTTAGTGCAATGGCTCCATTCTCCACTAGATGGCGCTGCTTAGCTTACTGGGGTGGATTGTGGTGCTTGTAAGTGTTTATGCACATGCATGGGAAGGGTGAAAATGGCATTACCCAGCTACCCAGTCTCTAATATCAGAACTCTGTTCTCCCCAGTCAGCAATTGTGCACCTGTCCTTTGTCTTCAGCTTCTATTCACTCCCTGCTTTCACAGTGTCCGTGACCAAGCCACAGACAGCACCTCCTTCCTGAGTTTTATCTCAGATGTGGTTGTGTTTCCAAACCCCTTTATTTCTGAGGTATTGGCTTTGACCCTTTATGCCCCTCTGCAGGAGGGTCTCACCAAACAATGGCAGGGTGCTGGCCACACCCAAGAAAATTCATGGGACTGTGCTGCTGCTGATGCCCAGAGATTGTGGCTGGGTGCCAGCTCGCCCCAGAGAAAGTTCAAGTGATCATGTAGCAGTGGTGTTTCAAAGATTATGGAAAATCACAACACACATCTGGCACCAGGCTTCACCCCCAATGATCTTGTTACAGCACCAGCGAATGTGGTTGTTCTCCCCAGCCCACTGGGGTCTTTGCCTGTGGGGGTATCACACAGCCTCTACCAGTTGTCCTCCCAGCAGGGGAACCGCCTCTCCCCTTGTGGCCTGAAGACGCCTGGACTTCACTATGCTCCTGGGGATTCACCCTTCTCATCAGAAGAGCTACAGTAATCAACTCAATATGATACTGGCCAAAAGATAGACCCATATATGAATGGAACAGTATAGTGAACACGTAAATAGTTCCATATAGATATACCAGATTAATTCTTTTTTTTTAAATTTTTTTTCAACGTTTATTTATTTTTGGGACAGAGAGAGACAGAGCATGAACGGGGGAGGGGCAGAGAGAGAGGGAGACACAGAATCGGAAACAGGCTCCAGGCTCTGAGCCATCAGCCCAGAGCCCGACGCGGGGCTCGAACTCACGGACCGTTAGATCGTGACCTGGCTGAAGTTGGACGCTTAACCGACTGTGCCACCCAGGCGCCCCCAGATTAATTCTTGACAAAGGGATAAAATCCACTGGAGGAGGGATTGCCTTTTTAAATCATTAATTAATTAATTAATTAAAAAATATTTATTTATTTATTGGGAGAGTGCAAGTGGAGGAAGGGCAGAGGATCTGAAGTGGACTCTGCACTGATACCTGAAAGCAGCAAGCCCGATGTGGGGCTCAAACTCACAAACCATGAGATCATGACCTGAGTCGAAGTCAGACCCTCAACCAACTGAGCCACCCAGGTGTCCCATTTAATTAATTATATTCATGTTAGTTAATATACCATGTAGTATTTGCTTCAGGAGTAGAACCCAGTGATTCATCACTTACTCACAATGCTCATCACAAGTGCCGTCTTTAATGCCCATGATGATGCTGGAGAAATTGTGCATCCATAGGGGAAAAAAAGATCCCCAAACTAAACTTTACACCTATACAAAAGGTATCTCAAAATAAATCATAGACTTAAGTGTAAAAAAGGAAACAAAACACTTCTTTAAAAAAGTAGGAGAAAATTGTTAGGACCTAGGACTGGGTGACATGTTTTTAGATTTCATGCTAACAACATGATATATAAAGAAAAAAAAACAGATAAACTGGATTTCCTCAAATTTCAAACTTGTTCCTTGTAAAAGATCCCTTTAAGAAGGATGAAATGACAAATTACCAAGTGAGAGAAAAAATTTGCAAACAACAAATCTGACAACGGATTTGTGTCTTAAATATGTAAATAACTCAAAATTCAACACTAAAAACAAATGATTGAAATTGGGAACATGAAAATGACATGTACAGACATTTCACCAAAGACCATAATACAGATGGCAAATAATGATGTGAAAAATGATCAACATCATTAAACATTACAGATATGGAAATTAAACCACAATGATATATCGTTATACTCATCAGCATGAGTAAAATAAAAGAAAAAAGTGATATCATGAAATGCTAGCAAGGGTTTGGAAAAACTTGATCATCCATATATTGCTTATTGGGATTTAAATGGCAGGAAAGTAGTCTGACAATTTCTTTTAAAACCCTTAAAGGACTTAATGTATGAACTGTCAGTTACATTTTTAGGCATATATCCCAGATATGGAGAAGCCAATAGCCTCAATCACTCCTTCCCAAGCCAGCCTCCATCTGAGACCTGAGGGTGGAGTTGAAATCTGAATTTCTGTAATGTATGAAGTCCTTGTGATGTCACTTCCACAATCTTGTATACTCATTTGTCTTTGGGTAACATGTGTCAAAGTCACCATCCCCTGGGTGAGATCTGTGCTGATGTCAATCCTAAAAAATGTTGGAGTCTGGTTATTTCGAGAGTCTGTTAGTGAAATAAAGTAGAACCACTTCTGGGAAAGGAAACGGAACCATTGTTCTGAAGAGATATTTGCACTCCCATGTTTACTGCAGCATTATTCATAATAGCCAAGGTATGAAAAGAATCTAAATGTCTGTCAGTGGATAAATGGATAAACAAGATGTGGTGTATATGTATACACAATGGAATATGGAATAATATTTCAACCATAAAAATGAAAGGAATTCTCATTTGTAATAACATAGATGAACCTGGAGGTCATTATGCTAAGTGAAATAAGCCAGGCAGAGAAAGACAAATACTGCATGATATCATTTATATGTGGATTATTCAAAAGAAGGAGGAGGAGGAGGAGGAGGAGTAGAAGGAAAAGGAGAAAGAAGAAAAAAATAGAACTTGTAAAAACTGAGAGTAGAAAAATGGTTGCTAGAGGCTTGTGGAGGAGAAGGAAAATAGGGAGAGATTGGTAAAAGGGTAAAAATTTTCATTTATAAGATGAAAAAGATCTGAGGATCTAAAATATAACATGGTGGCTATAGTTGATAACATCACACTGTGTAACTGAAATTTGCTAATAAAGTAGAACTTAAATACTATTCCCCCAAGAAGGGAGAGAATAAATATGTAAGGTTGTAGATGTGTTAAATAACTCAATGAGGGGTATCCTTTCACAATGTATACATGTATCAAATCATTACATTGTATACTTTATTTTTTTTTTAACGGTTATTTATTTTTGAGAGACAGAGAGAGAGAGCACGAGTAGGGGAGTGACAGAGAGAGAAGGAGACACAGAATCTGAAGCAGGCTCCAGACTCTGCGCTGTCAGCACAGAGCCTGACATGGGGCTCAAACCCACGAACTGCGAGATCATGACCTGAGCCAAAGTCAGCTGCTTAACTGTCTGAGCCACCCAGGCACCCCTACATTGTACACTTTAAATACCTTACAATTTTGTCATTTGCACCTCAAGTGCAATTGCTGGATAGTAAGGTAATTCTATTTTTAACTTTTTGAGGAACCTCCACACTGTTTTCCAGCGTTTGCATTCCAACCAAAAGCCCTCAACAAATAAGTTTAGAGAGAACATACCTCAACATAATAAAAGCCATATTAGGTACACCTAACATCATTTTTATTGGGGAAAAACTTAGAGCTTTTCCCTAAGGTCAGGAAATAGACAAGGGTGTCCACTCTCATGACTTTTATTCAAAATAGTACCGGAAGTCCTAGCCACAACAAGCAGATAACAAAAAGAAATAAAAGGAATCCAAATCAGTAAGGAAGAAGTAAAACTTCCACTATTTCCAGGGAGGAGGAGCCAAGATGGCAAAATAGCATGGAAGCTTTCTGTATGTCTCGCATCCATGAAATACAGCCAGACTGACATTAAACCATCCTACACACCTAGAAAACTGACTGGAGGATCAACACAACAACCTGAACCACAGAATTCAGCAGGTACGTGGCATGGAAAAGTGAACTTGGGGAGAAGGCACAGGAAGGGAGGTGCTTTTGTGAGCAGAGAGAGGATGGAGACGGGGTGGGGAGAGAATCCAGGAAAAGCATCCCTCCCCAAAAGCAGCTGGAGAGAAAGTAGAAAATTGGAAACAGCTACAGTGACTAAACTAAAAAGGGAGAAAGCAGAAAGGAGAGGGTTTAAATTCCATTAAGACTGTAAACAAGGGGAGTACAAAGCCTGCAACTCCACAGCTTGATAACTGGTGGTGCTCTGCTGGGAAGGGCAAATCCCCAGGAGCAGAGTGGGGTCCAGGAGGATATCAGGCCACACAGGGAAAAGTGGTTCCACTGCTGGAAGGACATTTGGTAGAGACTGTTGAAGCCACCTGGTCCCAGAAGACCCCAGAAAATGGCCACATTCGCTGGTGCTGGAACAAGGTTGTTAAGGGTGAAGCCTGGTGCCAGATGTGTGTTGTGATTTTCCATAATCCCTGAAACGCTGCTACACTATCTCGCGAACATTTTCTGGGGCGGGTTACCACCTGGCCGCAGTTTCAGGGCACTGGCAGCAGCAGGGTCCAGCAAGCGTTCCTGGGTGCAGTCAACATTTGGCCATTACTCATTCAGCCATTGCTCGGTGAGACCCTTCCACAGAGGGGTGGAACAGGTCAAAGCCGCAGCCCTTCAGAAGTAAGGGTCTGGGGAAAACAGCCGCATCTGAGACAAAACTTGGAAAAGAGGTACTGCCTGGGGCCTGGTCACAGAGAGTGAAAAAGCAGGGAGTGGACAAAAGCTGAAGACAGAGGACAGGTGGGTGACTGTTGATGCGGGAGAACAGACTGGGTGGCTGGGTGGCACCATTTTCACCGATCCAGCGCATGCGCATATGCACCTATGTGCACCACAACACTCCACCACAGTAGGCTAGCAGCGCCATCTAGTGGAGAGCAGAGCTGTTACACAGAACTCTGTCCAGCTGGGCCAACTTTGCTCTTCAAGAACACAAGTTTCACCACTGGCTTACTTTATGGACTATAAAGCGCTACATAGACTGAATTCTAGGGGAAAACGAAGTAATTTCATTCCTATTTCAATTTGTTAGCAGGTACATCTATTCAATTTTCTTTCTTTTTTTTTCCCTTTTACACTTCTTTTTCTTAAATACAGAAAGAAAAAATTCATTTTTATTTTCAATTTTTATTAAAATATTTTTCTTTTACTTTTATTACTATATTTTTTACTTTTGTGTAAATTTTTTCAAACTCTATTTTACTTCCATAATTTTACTTTAGTCTACTTCAGTGTACATACCTTTTAAAATTTTCAAATGATCTTCTTTTTTTCTTTTTCTTTTTTTCTCTTTTTTGTTTCTTTTCTTTTTCTTGAATGCAGAAAGAGAAAAATTTCATTTTTACCTTTAATTTTGATTAAAAATATTTTTTTCTTTTTTTCACATTTTTTGCTTTTATAAATTTTTCAAATTCTATTTTACTTCCATCATGTTATTTTAGTCTACTACAGTGTATTCACTTTTTCAAATTTTCAAATGATTTCCTTTTTTCCCTTTTTTTCTTTTTTCTTTCTTCTCTTTTTTCCCTTTTTTGTTTCTTTTCTTTTTCTTGAATATAGAAAAAGAAAAAATTCATTTTTTAAAATTTTTATCAAAAATATTTTTCTTTAATTTTTTCTACTATATTTTTACTTCTGTGTATATTTTTTCAAATTCTATTTTACCTCCATCATCTCATTTTAGTCTACTTCAGTGTATTCATTTTTTTTAATTTTTTTTTCAACGTTTATTTATTTTTGGGACAGAGAGAGACAGAGCATGAACGGGGGAGGGGCAGAGAGAGAGGGAGACACAAAATCGGAAACAGGCTCCAGGCTCTGAGCCATTAGCCCAGAGCCTGACGCGGGGCTCGAACTCACGGACTGTGAGATCGTGACCTGGCTGAAGTCGGACGCTTAACCAACTGCACCACCCAGGCGCCCCAGTGTATTCATTTTTTCAAATTCTCAAACGATTTCCTTTTTTTTTCTACCCCCGCCTTTTTTTTTCTCTAATCTGTCAAGCCAATTTCAGCACCTAGACAAAAACACACCTAGGAATTAGCATCATTTATTCAATTTGTGTGTGTGTGTTTAATTTTTTAATTTTAATATTTTTTTAATTTTAATTTTTTTAAATTTGTACCTCATTAATTCCTTTTCTCCCTTCAAAATGACAAAACAAAGGAATTCATACCAAAAAAAAGCGCACGAAGAAACGACAGCCAAGGATTTAACCAACACAGATACAAGCAAGAATTTAGAATCACGATAATAAGAATACTAGTTAGAGTCGAAAATAGATTAGAATCCTTTCTGCAGAGATAAAAGAAGTAAAAAATAGCCAGAATGAAATTAAAAATGTTGTAATGGAGCTTCAATCACAGCTGGATTCAGCGGCGGCAAGGATGGATGAGGCAGAACAGAGAATCAGCGATATACAGGACAAATTATAGAGAATAATGAAGCAGAAAAAAAAAGAGAGATTAAGGCAAAAGAGTGCGATTTAAGAATTAGGGAAACCAGTGACTCATTAAAAAGGAATAACATCAGAATCATAGGGGTCCCAGAAGAAGAAGACAGAGAAATAGGGGTAGAAGGGTTATGTGAGCAAATCATAGTGGAAAACTTTCTTAACCTGGGGAAAGACACAGACATCAAAATCCAGGAAGCATGGAGGAACCCCATTAGATTCAACAGAAACCCACCATCAACAAGGCTTATCATAGTCAGATCCACAAAATACTCAGGCAAGGAGAGAATCATGAAAGCAGCAAGGGAAAAAAAAAGTCCTTAACCTACAAGAGAAGTCAGATCAGGTTTGCAGCAGACCTATCCACAGAAACTTGGCAGGCCAGAAAGGAGTGGCAGGATATATTCAATGTGCTGAATCAGAAAAATATGCAGCCAAGAATTCTTTATCCAGCAAGTTTGTCATTCACAATAGAAGGACAGATTAAAAGTTTCCCAGACAAACAAAAATGAAAGGAGTTTGTGACCACTAAACCAGCCCTGCAAGAAATTTTAAAGGGGACTATCTGAGGGGAGAAAAGATGAATATATATATATATACCAAAAGCAACAAAGACTAGAAAGGACCAGAGAATACCACCAGAAACTCCAACTCCACAAGCATCATAATGGCAATAAATTCATATCTTTCAGTACTCACTCTAAATGTCAATGGACTCAATGCTCCAATCAAAAGGTGTAGGGTATCAGAATGGATAAGAAAACAAGATCCATCTATATGCTGTTTACAAGAGACCCACTTCAGACCTAAAGACACCTTCAGATTGAAAGTAAGGGATGGAGAACCATCTATCATGCTAACGGTTGAAAAAAGAAAGCCGGAGTAGCCATACTTATATCAGACAATATAGACTTTAAAATAATGACTGTAAAAAGAGATGAAGAAGGACATTATATCAAATTAAGAGGTCTATCCACCAAGACCTTAGAACTGTAAACATTTATGCTCCAAATGTAGGAGAACCTATATATATACATATATATATATATATATATATATATATAAATCAGTTTATCACAAACATAAAGAAACTCATTGATAGTAATACCATAAGAGTAGGAGATTTCAACGCCCCACCCACAGCAATGGACAGATCATCTACTCAGGGAGACAATGCCTTTGAATGACACATTGAGCCAGATGGACTTAACAGATATATTCAGAACATTTCATCCTAAAGCAGCAGAATATACATTCTTCTCCAGTGCACATGGAACGTTCTCCAGAATAGACCACATACTAGGACACAAATCAGCCTTCAACAAGTACAAAAAGATCGAGATCATACCGTGCATATTTTCAGACCACATGCTATGAAACTTGAAATCAACCACAAGAAAAAATTTGGAAAGGTAACAAATACTTCGAGACTGAAGAACATCCTACTAAAGAATGAATACGCTAACCAAGAAGATAAAGAGGAAATTAAAAAGTACAAGGAAACCAATCAAAATGATAACACCACAGCCCCAAACCTCTGGGATGCAACAAAGGCGTTCATAAGAGGAAAGTATATAGCAATCCAGGCCTTCCTAAAGAAGGAAGCAAGGTCTCAGATACACAACCTAACCTTACGCTTTAACGAACTGGAAAAAGAACAGCAAATAAACCCCAAAAACGGTAGAATACAGGAAATAACAAAGATTAGAGCAGAAATTAATGCTATCAAAACAAACAAACAAACAAACAAACAAAAAACAGTAGAACAGATCAATGAAACCAGAAGCTGGTTCTTTGAAAGAATTAACAAAATTGATAAACCACTAGCCATTTTTATCAAAAAGGAAAAGAAAAAGGAAGGGACCCAAATAAATAAAATCAAGAATGAAAGAGGAGAGATCACAACCAAAACAGCAGAAATAAAAACAATAATAAGAGAATATTATGAGCAATTATATGCCAACAAAATGGGCAATCTGGAAGGAATGGACAAATTCCTACAAACATATATACGACCAAAACTGAAACAGGAAGAAATAGAAAATTTGAACAGACCCATAACCAGTAAGGAAATCGAATTAGTAATAAAAAATCTGCCAAAAAACAAGAGTCCAGGGCCAGATGGCTTTCCAGGGGAATTCTTCCAAACATTTAAGGAAGAGTTAACATTTATTCTCTTAAAAATGTTCCAAAATAGAAATGGAAGGAAAACTTCCAAACTCTTTCTATGAAGCCAGCATTACCTTGATTCCAAAACCAGACAGAGACCCCACTAAAAAGGAGAACTATAGACCAATTTCCCTGATGAACATGGATGCAAAAATACTCAACAAGATATTAGCCAACTGGATCCAACAATACATGAAAAAAAATATTCACCATGACCAAGTAGGATTTATACCTGGGATGCAGGGCTGGTTCAATATCTGCAAAAAAATTAACGTGATTCATCACATGAATAAAAGAAAGAACAAGAACCATATGATATTCTCAATAGATGCAGAGAAAGGATTTGACAAAATACAACATCCTTTCTTGATAAAAACCCGCAAGAAAGTAGGGATAGAAGGATCATACCTCAAAATTATCAAAGCCATATATGAACGACCCACTGCTAAAATCATCCTCCATGGGGAAAAACTGACAGCTTTCCCCCTAAGGTCAGGAACACGACAGGGATGTCCACTCTTGCCACTGTTATTCAACATACTATTGGAAGTCTTAACCTCAGCCATCAGACAACACAAAGAAATAAAAGACATCCAAATTGGCCAGGAGGAAGTCAAACTTTCAATCTTCGCAGATGACATGATACTCTATATGGAAAACCCAAAAGATTCCACCAAAAGACTGTGAGAAATGATCCATGAATTCAGCAAAGTTGCAGGATATAAAATCAATGCACAGAAATTGGCTGCATTCCTATACACAAACAATGAAGCAACAGAAAAAGAAATCAAGGAATTGATCCCATTTACAATTGCACCAAAAAACGTAAAATATCTAGGAATAAATCTAACCAAAAGGTGAAAATATCTATACACTGAAAACTATAGAAAGCTTATGAAAGAAATTAAAGAAGACACAAAAAAATGGAAAAATATTCCAAGCTCCTGGACAGGAAGAACAAATATTGTTAAAATGTCAATACTACCCAAAGCAATCTACATATTCAATGCAATCCCTATCAAAGTAACACCAGCATTCTTCACAGAGCTAGAACAAACAATCGTAAAATTTGTATGGAACCAGAAAAGAACCCCAGTAGCCGAAGCAATCTTGACAAAGAAAAGCAAAGCAGGAGGCATCACAATCCCAGACTTCAAGCTATACTACAAAGCTGTAACTATCAAGACAGTATGGTACTGGCACAAGAACACACACTCGGATCAATGGTACAGAATAGAGAACCCAGAAATGGACCCACAAACGTATGGCCAACTAATCTTTGACAAGGCAGGAAACAATATCCAATGGAATAAAGACAGTCTCTTCAGCAAGTGGTGCTGGGAAAACTGGACAGCGACATGCAGAAGAATGAACCTGGACTACTTTCTTACACCATACACAAAAATAAACTCAAAATGGATGAATGTAAGACAGGAAGCCATCAAAATCCTCGAGGAGAAAGCAGGCAAAAACCTCTTTGATCTTGGCCACAGCAACTTTTTAAAAAAATTTTTTTAACGTTTATTTATTTTTGAGACAGAGACAGAGCATGAACAGGGGAGGGTCAGAGAGAGAGGGAGACACAGAATTCGAAACAGGCTCCAGGCTCTGAGCTGTCAACACAGAGACCGACGCGGGGCTCGAACTCACCGACCGTGAGATCATGACCTGAGCCGAAGTCGGAGGCTTAACTGACTGAGCCACTCAGGCGCCCCTGCAGCAACTTCTTAACACGTATCTAGAGGCAAGGGAAACAAAAGCAAAAATGAACTACTGGGACCTCATCAAAAAAAAAAAGCTTCTTCACAGTGAGGGAAACAATCAGCAAAACTAAAAGGCAACCTACAGAATGGGAGAAGATATTTGTAAATGACATATCAGATAAAGGGTTAGTATCCAAAATCTATAAAGAACTTATCAAACTGAACACCCAAAAAACAAATAATCCAGTGAAGAAATGGGCAAAGACATGAATATACACTTCCCCAAAGAAGACATCCAGATGGGCAGATGACACACGAAAAAATGCTCAACATCATTCATCATCAGGGAAATGCAAATGAAAATCACAATGAGATATCACGTCACACCTGCCAGAATGGCTAACATTAACAACTCTGGCAACAACAGATGTTGGTGAGGATGCAGAGAAAGAGGATCTCTTTTGCATTGTTCGTGGAAACACAAGCAGGTGCAGCCACTATGGAAAACAGTATGGAGGTTCCTCAAAAAACTAAAAATAGAACTACCCTACGACCCAGAAATTGCACTACTAGGTATTTATCAAAGGATACAGGTATGCTGTTCCGAAGGGACACATGCACCCCTATGTTTATAGCAGCACTATCAACAATAGCCAAAGTATGGAAAGAGCTCAAATGTCCATCGACTGATGAATGGATAAAGAAGATGTGGGGTATACACACACACACACACACACACACACACACACACAATGGAGTATTACTTGGCAATCAAAAAGAATGAAGTCTTGCCATTTGCAACTACGTGGATGGAACTGGAGGGTATTATGCTAAGTGAAATTAGTCAGTCAGAGAAAGACAAAAATCATATGACATCACTCATATGAGGAGTTTAACAGACAAAACAGATGAACATAAGGGAAGGGAAACAAAACTAATATAAAAACAGAGAGGGGGACAAAACAGAAGAGACTCATAAGTATGGAGAACAAACAGGGTTACTGGAGGGGTTGTGGGAGGGTGAATGGGCTAAATGGGTAAGGGAAACTAAGGAATCTACTCCTGAAATCATTTTTGCACTGTGTCCTAACTAATTTGGATGTAAATTTTTAAAAAATAAAAAATAAAATTAAAAAAAAACCCTTCCACTATTTGCAGATGACATGATATTATATATAGAAAACCTGAAATACTCCACCCAAAAACTTCTAAAACTGGTAAAAAAAAATCAGTAAGTCACAGGGCACAAAATCTAAATGCACAGAAATCAGTTGCATTTATATACACCAATAATGAAGCAGCAGAAACAAAAATGAAGATGGAACTTCCATTTACAATTATACCCAAAATAATAAGATACCTAGGAATAAACCTAACTAAAGAGGTGAGACATTCTCAAAATTATGAAAAAAATATGAAAGAAATTGAAGATGACACGAGGAAATGGTAAGATATTCCATGCTCATGGATTGGAAGAACAAACATTGTTAAAACGTCTATACTATTACCCAAAGCAATATACACATTTAATGCAATCCTTGTCAAAATCCCAACAACATTTTTTGCAGAACTAGAACAAACAATTCTAAAACTTTATGGAACCACAAAAGACCCCAAATAGACAAAGCAATCTTGCAAAACAAAGCAAAGCTGTAGGTATCACTATTCTGGACTTCAAGTTATACTTCAAAGGTATACCAAAGCAGGAAAGAATATCCAATGGGGAAAAGACAGTCTTGTCAACAAATAGCGTGCAAAAGAATGAAACTGGACCACTTACATACACCATATGCAAAAACTCAAAATGAATTAAAGACTTAAATGTGAGGCCTGATACAATAAAAATCCTAGAAGAGAGTACAGGCAGTAATTTGACTGACATTGGGCATAGCATCATTCTTCTAGATATGTCTTCTGAGGCAAGGGAAACAAAAACAAAAAATAAACTATTGAGATTATATCAAAATAAAAACCTTCTGCACAACAAAGGACACAATCAATAAAACTAAAAGGTAGCTTTCTGAATGGGAGAAGATATTTGCATATTTGCAAATGAAATATCAAATAAAGGGCTAGTATCCAAAATATGTAAAGAACATACAAAACTCAACATCCCAAAAACAAATAACCCAATTTAAAAAATGGGCAGAAGATATTAATAGACATTTCTCCAAAGAAGACATCCAGATGGCCAATAAACACATGAAATGATGCTCATCATTTACCTATCATCAAGGAAATACAAATCGAAACCTCACATGAGTTAAAATGGCTAAAATAAAAAAAAAAACACAGGAAACAACAGGTGTTGGTGAGGACGGGAAGAAAAAGGAATCCTTGTACACTGTTAGCCATAAAAAAGAATGAAATCTTGGGGCACCTGGGTGGTTCAGTCAGTTAAGCATCTGACTCTTGATTTCAGCTCAGGTCATGATCTTGTGGTTCATGAGATCGAGCCCCACATCGGGCTCTGCACTCTCTCTCCTTTCTCCCTCTCTCTGCCTCCCTCTCGAAAGAAAGCAATAAAGAAGACAGAAAAAGAATTTTAAAAAAGAACAAAGGGTGCCTGGGTGGCTCAATTAAGTGTCAATATGGCTCAGGTCATGATCTCAAGGCTCATGAGTTTGAGCCCCGGGTCAGGCTTTGTGCTGACAGCTCAGAGCCTAGAGCCTGCTTTAGATTCTGTGTCTCCCTCTCTATGCGCCCCCACCCCCACTCACACTCTGTTTCTCTATCTCAAAAATAAACATTAAAAAAGTTTTAAATAAATAAATATTAGAAAGGAATGAAATCTTGCCACTTGCAATGACATGGATGAAGCTGAGAGTATAATGTTAAGTGAAGTAAGCCAGAGAAAGGCAAATACCTTATGATTGCACTCATATGTGGCATTTGAGAAACAAAACAAACAAGCAAAAGGGGAAAAAATGAGAGAGCTAAAGCTGGAAACAGACCCTTAATTATAGAGAACAAACTGATGGTTACCAGAATGGAGGTGGGGTGGGGATGGGTAAAATAGGTGATAGGAATTAAGGAGTACACTTGTTGTGATGAGAACTGGGTGATGTATACAATCATTGAATCATTAGATTGTACACTTCAAACTAATATAAAACTTTATGTTAACTAACTGGAATTAAAATAAAACTTTTAAAAAATTAAAAATATCTATCAGCTCCATGAGGGGAAGAGTTACTTTTTCCTTATTATTTTCTAAGATATCCAGTGGTGACTGACCTAGTAGTTGCTTAATAGATATGTCCTGAATCAATTAATACTCCAAAAGCAAAGTGGTGCAATAACTATGACACACTGTGGAATACTCTGCCATGAAGGGAGTAAACAAAATGAAGTAGTTTTATTTGTATTTGAGAGTGATAAACCCCAAACTGTACTGTTGAGTAAACAAAATCAAATTATTCCAGAATCATAAGTGTAATTTTGGAAGGAAAAACACTCTCTCATTTCCTGCCCCTAAAGTTTTAAGAGTTCTGTATATAGGGGATTTTGACGTTTTGTCATTATTTATGTTGCAAATATATTTTCCACTTTAATTTTAACTTTATTTATTATGGTTTTTTTTTGCCATGCAGAAATTGTATTTAAAAAAATTTTTTATGTAGTCAAATTTCATTCACCCATATTTGCCTCTAGCACTGCATGGTATTTTTTTACATTTAAATTACTGATCTATTTGAAGTTTATTCTATATGGAGTGAAGCATTTAATTTTATCTTTTCTTTTTTTTCCTCACATGGCTATCCAGTTGTCCAAGCACCATTTATTTTAAAAGTCCACATTTGTACTAGAGTATTGACATCCCACCTTTATCATATACCAAATTCTATTCCATTTTTATCTAGGTCTATGTCTGGATATTCTATTCTATTTCACTGGTGTGTCTATTCATAAGCTAGTTCCACATCGTTTTAATTATAGAGGCTCTATGGTGTGTTTTAATATATAGTGGGGCTGGCATCCGGTTTTAGCTTTCCTTTTTTAGTGTTTTCTTGGAGATTCTTGAATGTTTATTTTTCCAGATAAAGTTTAGTATCAATTTGTCTAATTCCATAAAGCATGTTGGTATTTTTATTGATATGGCATTAAATTTAAAAATTAACTTAGGGTGAACTGACTTTTTTTAATGTTTATTTATTTTTGAGAGAGACAGAGAGTGCGCGGGGGAGGGGCAGAGAGAGAGGGAGACACAGAATATGAAACAGGTTCCAGACTCTGAGCTGTCAGCACAGAGCCTGACGCAGGGCTCCAACTCACAGACTGTTCATGGACTATGAGATCATGACCTGAACCGAAGCCAGGCGCCCAGCTGACTGAGCCACCCAAGCGCCCCAGGCTGAACTGACATCTTTATGATGAGTCTTACATCACAAAGGATGTCTTTCTATTTGTTAGAGTCTCGGTGCCTTTTTTTTTTTAAACATTTATTTATTTTTGAGAGACAGAGACAGAGCATGAGGAGGGGAAGAACGGAGAGAGAGGAAGGCACAGAATCCGAAGCAGGCTGAGACTCTGAGCTGTCAGCACAGAGACCGATGCGGAGCTTGAACTCACAGACTGTGAGATCATGACCTGAGCCGAAATCCAGTCAGACGCTTAACCCACTGAGCCACCTAGGTGCCCACTCAGTGCCTTTTATGAGGGTTCGAAAGCTTATCTCATAAAAGTTTTGCACATTTTTTGTTAAATGTATTCCTAAGTATTTTATTTTCTTTGTTACTTTTGTAAATGAAGTTTTCTCTACCATGGTATATCCTCTAATTATTTGTGTAAATTAAGGCTATTGACTTACATATGTCAATTTTATAGCCTGTTCCTCTAATGAAATGTTATTATTTGAATTATTTTTACCATTGGCTCTCTATAGAGTTTTCCAGGTACGTTTGTTTTTTTAGGTGTACTTTCATATTATCTGCAAATAGAAATATTATATCATCTTTTCTAATCTCTAAGCCATTAATAAATTTCTTTTGTCACTGCATTGGCTAATACTTCTGGTAAAATTTTGAATGACAGAGAAGACTGTTAACAACAACCTTAACTTGTTACTAATATTAGTGAAAGTGCATCTAGATTTTCTTCCATTGAAAAACTATGTATGTATTTCTATTATATCAAAAATGGGTGTTGAATCATACTGTTCTCATCAGGGTTAAATATTAAAGTTAGACTTGCTTTATCTAAAAAACTAAGCAGCTTTCCTTAGTTTTAAATACTATGAAATACTGTAAAACAATTACACATCAATAGAACACTCTGGTCTTTGAAAGTTTGGTAGAATTCCCCTGTGAAGCCATCTGGACCTTGAGTTTTTTTGATGGAATAGCTGATAACTTTATCTTTCTTCTGGAAAATTGGCATGTTTAGGCATTATATAATAGTGCCAATTTTGTTAACAAGTATTTCCCTAGGACATTTTTCATCTCATAAAGTTTTAAAGTGTACTTTCAAAGAAGTCTGCAAAGTAGAATGAATGATTTTCTTTAACATGCTAATTTAATAGTTATTTTCCCCCCTTGTAATTTCTTGTTTTGTATTGTCTTTGCTTTCTCCTTTTTTTTCTTGACTGTGTTAGCTACTGGTATGCCTAATAATATTTTTCAATAAACCAGGAAAAACAATGTTTTTCTCTTTTATATATCATTACTACTTTCTACTTCCTTGTTTTATATTTATTATGTTCTTCCTTGTAGTCTTTAATTTTACCTTACTGTTTTCTTAACTTTTTGAGATATAAAATTAATTCACTTCTTATTACTGTTTGTTATTGATAAAAGAGTAAGATGTTGAATTCTCCTCTAACCATGGTTTTCATGTATGACAAAGATTCTGATATATATACTAATTTCACTATATCTCTTTTTAAATTCCATAATTAGCATTGTAGTTATCCCCATACCCAAGTGTTGTTTATTAGGTATTCAATTAATTTTTAGGAGGAATGCCATTTAAAAGAAAACAGAGGCTTGGAGATAATATCGAAGGCCTAATATCCCTGTCATTGGAGTCCCAGAAATAGAGGAAAGAGTACAGTCTTGAAAGAATATTAGATAAACTAATGGCTGAAAACTTCTCCAAATTGGTAACAATAACAAACCAATTAATTTAAGAAGATCAGGGAATACATGCCCATACCCACAATAATTAAACTGCTGAAACACAGCACAAATAAAACATATTAAAGCAGACAGAACAAAAATGACACACTACCTATAAGAGAACGGATAAACTCAAAAATAAAAGAAACAAGTATTGGTAAGGATGTGGAGAACAAGGAACCCTCTTGAACTGTTGGTTGGAATGCAAACTGGTGCAGCTTCTCTAAAAAACGGTATGGACATTCCTCAAAAGTTTAAAAATAGAACTGCCCTACTATTCAGTAACTGCACTACTGGGTATTTATCCAAAAAATACAAAAACACGAACTGAGAAGGATACATGCACTTCTATGTTTATTGCAGCATTATTTACAGTAGCCAAATTATGGAAACAGCCCAAGTGTCTATCGATACATGAATAGATAAAGAAGATGTGAGATACACACACACACACACACACACACACACACACACACACAAAGTGATTAGTTTTTAACATAGCTCCTTAAGTAGTTTTTCCTTTTTTGCTATAAGAACCAGTTGAATGTGTCTGATAATTACATTATTTTATTTCAAAGTGTAAAGATACATTTTACTTAAGTTTATACTCACAGAATCAAGAATATGATTTCAAAGATGAATGTAATAGTCACGTACAAGTGAATACATCAACCTCAGGAATGAACAGACATTTCTCTGGCTCCGATTTACATTTTGGCATATTCCTACTCTGTGCATTTTTTTCAATATATGAAATTTATTGTCAAATTGGTTTCCATACAATACCCAGTGCTCATCCCAAAAGGTGCCCTCCTCAATACCCATCACCCACCCTCCCCTCCTTCCCACCCCCCATCAACCCTCAGTTTGCTCTCAGTTTTTAACAGTCTCTTATGCTTTGGCTCTCTCCCACTCTAACCTCTTTTTTTTTCCTTCCCCTCCCCCATGGGTTTCTGTTAAGTTTCTCAGGATCCACATAAGAGGGAAACCATATGGTATCTGTCTTTCTCTGTATGGCTTATTTCATTTAGCATCACACTCCCCAGTTCCACCCACGTTGCTACAAAGAGACATATTTCATTCTTTCTAATTGCCATGTAGTACTCCATTGTGTATATATATAAACCACAATTTCTTTATCCATTCATCAGTTGATGGACATTTAGGCTCTTTCCATAATTTGGCTATTGTTGAGAGTGCTGCTATAAACATTGGGGTACAAGTGCCCCAATGCATCAGTACTCCTGTATCCCTTGGGTAAATTCCTAGCAGTGCTATTGCTGGGTCATAGGGTAGGTCTATTTTTAATTTTCTGAGGAACCTCCACACTGTTTTCCAGAGTGGCTGCACCAATTTGCATTCCCACCAACAGTGCAAGAGGGTTCCCGTTTCTCCACATCCTCTCCAGCATCTATAGTCTCCTGATTTGTTCATTTTGGCCACTCTGACTGGCGTGAGGTGATATCTGAGTGTGGTTTTGATTTGTATTTCCCTGATGAGGAGTGACGTTGAGCATCTTTTCATGTGCCTGTTGGCCATCCGGATGTCTTCTTTAGAGAAGTGTCTATTCATGTTTTCTGCCCATTTCTTCACTGGGTTATTTGTTTTTCGGGTGTGGAGTTTGGTGAGCTCTTTATAGATTTTGGATACTAGCCCTTTGTCAGATATGTCATTTGCGAATATCTTTTCCCATTCCGTTGGTTGCCTTTTAGTTTTGTTGGTTGTTTCCTTTGCTGTGCAGAAGCTTTTGATCTTCATAAGGTCCCAGTAATTCACTTTTGCTTTTAATTCCCTTGCCTTTGGGGATGTGTCGAGTAAGAGATTGCTACGGCTGAGGTCAGAGAGGTCTTTTCCTGCTTTCTCCTCTAAGGTTTTGATGGTTTCCTGTCTCACATTCAGGTCCTTTATCCATTTTGAGTTTATTTTTGTGAATGGTGTGAGAAAGTGGTCTAGTTTCAACCTTCTGCATGTTGCTGTCCAGTTCTCCCAGCACCATTTGTTAAAGAGGCTGTCTTTTTTCCATTGGATGTTCTTTCCTGCTTTGTCAAAGATGAGTTGGCCATACGTTTGTGGGTCTAGTTCTGGGGTTTCTATTCTATTCCATTGGTCTATGTGTCTGTTTTGGTGCCAATACCATGCTGTCTTGATGATGACAGCTTTGTAGTAGAGGCTAAAGTCTGGGATTGTGATGCCTCCTGCTTTGGTCTTCTTCTTCAAAATTCCTTTGGCTATTCGGGGCCTTTTGTGGTTCCATATGAATTTTAGGATTGCTTGTTCTAGTTTCGAGAAGAATGCTGGTGCAATTTTGATTGGGATTGCATTGAATGTGTAGATAGCTTTGGGTAGTATTGACATTTTGACAATATTTATTCTTCCAATCCATGAGCAGGGAATGTCTTTCCATTTCTTTATATCTTCTTCAATTTCCTTCATAAGCTTTCTATAGTTTTCAGCATACAGATCTTTTACATCTTTGGTTAGATTTATTCCTAGGTATTTTATGCTTCTTGGTGCAATTGTGAATGGGATCAGTTTCTTTATTTGTCTTTCTGTTGCTTCATTGTTAGTGTATAAGAATGCAACTGATTTCTGTACATTGATTTTGTATCCTGCAACTTTGCTGAATTCCTGTATCAGTTCTAGCAGACTTTTGGTGGAGTCTATCGGATTTTCCATGTATAAGTATCATGTCATCTGCAAAAAGCGAAAGCTTGACTTCATCTTTGCCAATTTTGATGCCTTTGATTTCCTTTTGTTGTCTGATTGCTGATGCTAGAACTTCCAACACTATGTTAAACAACAGCGGTGAGAGTAGGCTTCCCTGTCACGTTCCTGATCTCAGGGATAAAGGTCTCAGTTTTTCCCCGTTGAGGATGATGTTAGCTGTGGGCTTTTCATAAATGGCTTTTATGATCTTTAAGTATGTTCCTTCTATCTCGACTTTCTCAAGGGTTTTTATTAAGAAATGGTGCTGGATTTTGTCAAAGGCCTTTTCTGCATCGATTGACAGGATCATATGGTTCTTATCTTTTCTTTTATTAATGTGATGTATCATGTTGATTGTTTTGCGAATGTTGAACCAGCCCTGCATCCCAGGAATGAATCCCACTTGATCATGGTGAATAATTCTTTTTATATGCTGTTGAATTCGATTTGCTAGTATCTTATTGAGAATTTTTGCATCCATATTCATCAGGGATATTGGCCTGTAGTTCTCTTTTTTTACTGGGTCTCTGTCTGGTTTAGGAATCAAAGTAATACTGGCTTCATAGAATGAGTCTGGAAGTTTTCCTTCCCTTTCTATTTCTTGGAATAGCTTGAGAAGGATAGGTATTATCTCTGCTTTAAACATCTGGTAGAACTCCACCGGGAAGCCATCTGGTCCTGGACTCTTATTTGTTGGGAGATTTTTGATAACCGATTCAATTTCTTCGCTGGTTATGGGTCTGTTCAAGCTTTCTATTTCCTCCTGATTGAGTTTTGGAAGAGTGTGGGTGTTTAGGAATTTGTCCATATCCTCCATGTTGTCCAATTTGTTGGTGTATAATTTTTCATAGTATTCCCTGATAATTGTTTGTATCTCTGAGGGATTGGTTGTAATAATTCCATTTTCATTCATGATTTTATCTATTTGGGTCATCTCCCTTTTCTTTTTGAGAAGCCTGGCTAGAGGTTTGTCAATTTTGTTTATTTTTTAAAAAAACTAACTCTTGGTTTCGTTGATCTGCTCTACAGTTTTTTTTAGATTCTATATTGTTTATTTCTGCTCTGATCTTTATTATTTCTCTTCTTCTGCTGGGTTTAGGCTGCCTTTGCTGTTCTGCTTCTATTTCCTTTAGGTGTGCTGTTAGATTTTGTATTTGGGATTTTTCTTGTTTCTTGAGATAGGCCTGGATTGCAATGTATTTTCCTCTCAGGACTGCCTTCGCTGTGTCCCAAAGCGTTTGGATTGTTGTATTTTCATTTTCATTTGTTTCCATATATTTTTTAATTTCTTCTCTAATTGCCTGGTTGACCCATTCATTCTTTCGTAGGGTGTTCTTTAACCTCCATGCTTTTGGAGGTTTTCCAGACTTTTTCCTGTGGTTGATTTCAAGCTTCATAGCATTGTGGTCTGAAAGTATGCATGGTATGATTTCAATTCTTGTATACTTATGAAGGGCTGTTTTGTGACCCAGTATATGATCTATCTTGGAGAATGTTCCATGTGCACTCGAGAAGAAAGTATATTCTGTTGCTTTGGGATGCAGAGTTCTAAATAGATCTGTCAAGTCCATCTGATCCAATGTCTCATTCAGGGCCCTTGTTTCTTTACTGACCATGTGTCTAGATGATCTATCCATTTCTGTAAGTGGAGTGTTAAAGTCCCCTGCAATTACCACATTCTTATCAATAAGGTTGCTTATGTTTATGAGTAATTGTTTTATATATTTGGGGGCTCCGGTATTCAGCGCATAGACATTTATAATTGTTAGCTCTTCCTGATGGATGGACCCTGTAATTATTATATAATGCCCTTCTTCATCTCTTGTTACAGCCTTTAAAGTCTAGTTTGTCTGATATAAGTATGGCTACTCCAGCTTTCTTTTGGTTTCCAGTAGCATGATAAATAGTTCTCCATCTCCTCACTCTCAATCTAAAGGTGTCCTCAGATCTAAAATGAGTCTCTTGTAGACAGCAAATAGATGGGTCTTGTTTTTTTATCCATTCTGATACCCTATGTCTTTTGGTTGGTGCATTTATTCCATTTACATTCAGTGTTATCATAGAAAGATATGGGTTTAGAGTCATTGTGATGTCTGTATGTTTTATGCTTGTAGCGATGTCTCTGGTACTTTGTCTCACAGGGTCCCCCTTAGGATCTCTTGTAGGGCTGGTTTAGTGGTGACAAATTCCTTCAGTTTTTGTTTATTTGGGAAGACCTTTTTCTCTCCTTCTATTCTAAATGACAGACTTGCTGGATAAAGTATTTTCGGCTGCATATTTTTTCTGTTCAGCACATTGAAGATCTCGTGCCAATTTTCTGGCCTGCCAAGTTTCAAAAGAGAGATCAGTCACGAGTCTTATAGGTCTCCCTTTATATTTTAGGGCACGTTTATCTCTTGCTGCTTTTAGAATTTTTTTTATCCTTGTATTTTGCCAGTTTCACTATGCTATGTCATGCAGAAGATCGATTCAAGTTACGTCTGAAGGGAGTTCTCTGTGCCTCTTGGATTTCAATGCCTTTTTCCTTCCCCAGTTCAGGGAAGTTCTCAGCTATTATTTCTTCAAGTACCCCTTCAGCACCTTTCCCTCTCTCTTCCTCCTCTGGGATACCAATTATGCGTGTATTATTTCTTCTTAGTGTATCACTTAGTTCTCTAATTTTCCCCTCATACTCCTGGATTTTTTTTGTCTCTCTTTTTCTCAGCTTCCTCTTTTTCCATAATTTTATCTTCTAGTTCACCTATTCTCTCCTCTGTCTTTTCAAACCGAGCTGTGGTCGTTTCCATTTTATTTTGCATGTCGTTTAAAGCATTTTTCAGCTCTTCCTGACTGTTCCTTAGTCCCTTGATCTCTGTAGCAAGAGATTCTCTGCTGTCTTCTATATGGTTTTCAAGCCCAGTGATTAATATTATGACTATTATTCTAAATTCACTTTCTGTTACATTATTTAAATCTTTTTTGATCAGTTCACTAGCTGTTGTTATTTCCTGGAGATTCTTTTGAGGGGAATTCTTCTATTTGGCCATTTTGCATAGCCCCTGGAGTGGTGCGGACCTGCAGGGCACTTCCCCTGTGCTGTGGTGTATAACTGGATTTGGTGGGCGGGGTCCCAGTCAGACCTGATGTCTGCCCCCAGCCCACCTTTGGGGCCACAGTCAGACTGGTGTGTGCCTTCTCTTTCCCTCTCCTAGGGGCGGGATTCACTGTGGGGTGGTGTGGCCCATCTGGGCTACTTGCTCACTGCCAGGCTTGTGGTGCTGGGGATCTGGTGTATTAGCTTGGGTGGGTAGGCAAGGTGCATGGGTGCAGGAAGGACAGGCTTAGCTCACTTCTCCTTAGGTGATCCACTTCAGGAGGGGCCCTGTGGCAGCGGGAGGGAGTCAGACCCGCTACCGGAGGGGTGGTTCCACAGAAGCACAGAGTTGGGTGTTTGCGTGGAGCAAGCAAGTTCCCTGGCAGGAACTAGTTCCCTTTGGGATTTTGGCTGGGGGATGGTCGAGGGAGATGGCGCTGGGGAGCGCCTTTGTTCCCCGCCAAACTGAGCTCTGTCGTCCCGGGGCTCTGCAACTCTCCTTCCCTTTGTCCTCCAGCCTTCCCGCTTTCTGAGCAGAGCTATTAACTTATGACCTCCCAGATGCTAGGTCACGCTTGCTGTCGGAACACACTCTGTCAGCCCCTCCGCTTTTGCCAGCCAGACTCGGGGGCTCTGCTTGGCCGGCAGGCTGCCCCTCCTCCCTGGCTCCCTCCCGCCATTCCACGGAGTGCGCACCGCCTAGCTGCCCTTCCTACCCTCTTCCGTGGGCCTCTCGTCTGCGCTTGGCTCCGGAGACTCCGTTCTGCTAATCCTCTGGCGATTTTCTGGGTTATTTAGGCAAGTGTAGGTGGAATCTAAGTGATCAGCAGGACGTGCGGTGAGCCCAGCGTCCTCCTATGCCGCCATCTTCTGACGATCTCCCCCTGCTCTGTGCATTCCTGTGGGCCACTTCCCCTGCGCCCCTCCATAGTATTCCCACTATAGTCCCATTTTCATTTCAGAGCCTACAGGTTTTTTTTTTGTCTTTGTTATCTTGAAAATTTTATTTATATACTAGTTAGTTGACATATAGTGTACTATTGGTTTCAGGAGCAGAATTTAGTGACCCATTACTTACACTTAACACACAATGTTCATCATAACAAGTGCCCTCCTTAATACCCATCACACATGTAACCCTTTCCCCACCCACCTCCCTCCATCAACCCTCCATTTGTTCTCTATTGTTAAAATCTCTTATGGTTTGTTTCTCTCTCTCTTTTTTTCCCCCTTTCCATGTGTTCATCTGTTTTGTTTCTTAAATTCTACGTATGAGTTTGGTTTTATTTGTCTGCTTCCAACATGAAGTTGTGAAATCCATGATTATGACAAACAATTTTTCTTCCATTTTGGCATATATGGTGTCCAGAACACCTATGGAAATATGGTAGGCAGAAATATTTGCTCTCATAATAAATTAATATTTTATAGATGACTCAGATAGGGAAAATGTGCACTTGCAATAGGACTTAATATAGTGGATGATATTTTTGTAGGTATAATTTCTTCTCAAGCAAACTTGTAGGGTACTGTGAGGCTTTCTGGGATAATCTCATTAACAAAAAAATTTTTTTAGCAGCACCACCTACTATCTAGTAAAGCTCTCATTATGAAGCCTGACTTAGAACAGTGTTTTCCCAACACCTCAATCATTCATATGATATAAATTTAGGACTTAAAAGATATACTCAAATCCATATTAGTAGTTCTTAATACTTTCATTTATATTCTATCTATCATCTTTTAGTCAAACTCAATGTAAAGGAAATTTTATATCACTACTGAAAATACAAAACATGCATTATATGCTATGGAAAATATTTTGAGAGACAGAGAGAGAGACAGAACACAAGTGGGGGAGGGGCAGAGAGAGAAGGAGACACAGAATACAAAGCAGGATCCAGGCTCTGAGCTGTCAGTACAGACACTGAGATGGGGCTCGAATTCACAAACCGTGAAATCATGACCTGAGCAGAAGTCAGACACCTAACCGACTGAACCAGCCAGGCACCCCTCGTGTCAGTATTTCTTAATACATCAATTTATATTCTATCATCTTTTAGTCAAACTCAGTGTAAAAGAAATTTCCTATCACTATTGAAAATACAAAACTAGCATTATATGCTATGGAAAATATTTTCAAAAATTAATTCCATAAGAGACAGGGGCCAAACTATGGTGGAGAAGGCTGAAAAGAGTGTAAAGGTTGCTCTTGGAGCAGTTGTGTGTGTAGAAAATGAAATGTGGGTGACGTAACTATAGGACCTAGGACAGTGATCCACTCTAAATCACAAATTATTGCAAAAGCCAGGCCAATAGTTATTGGTGAGGGTTACCTAATAGAAGAACAGGTAGGTGCTTATCATAAATGCTCAACCTGATAATATCACCCCTAATGCTGAAGATCTGGAACTAAAATATCTATGATCATTGGCACTAATAATGTGTTTGAAATTGGCTGTTATTCCCAAGCCATGAAAATGGAAGATAATAATGTTATTGAATCAAAAGCCAGTGTGGGCAGAAAGGTAATATTGAGAAGTGGTTGCATCATTGGGACTTGTTGCAACCTGAATACATTTGAGGTCATCCTTGAGAATACAGTGATCTGTGGTGCAGATTGCCTTCATGGGGTGCAGACTGAGCAACCACAGCCCCAGATACCACAGCTGGATTTCCTGAAGATAACCTTGCCAACCTACCACGACCTAAAGAAGACTATGAAAGGAAGGTCAACACCAGTAATGTGTGAAGACAACAGTGAGATACCTCCTAAAGACTTGGTAATAAGATACCCCCAGAGAGTTAAACTACTTAAGTCAACATGTGGCAAGGTAGTATCAGTTTATCTATCAAGACTTACAGTACCTCAAGACTCACCACTTTCGGTTCAATTGCAAGCTTAACTGAACCACCTTCTGATTTGCTAATATGGCCTCCAAGCTATCATTCAGAGAAAGGAGGAACTCTGGATGAGAGCACCAGAATTCTACTCTGCACATAGTAAATTTAGAGAAGCTTTCTTATTTATACATTAGTCTAATATGAATATGGTTTGTATAGTGTGGCCCCCAAGTCTGCCAATTGTCTATGAGTTCTAAATGTTCTGATAAAATAGTTTCTGACTCTTTAGGACAAAGAACCAATCAAAACCCAGACAGTGTATTGTGCAGACATCACTCTTTGGGGCTTCTCCACAGCCAGACTAACAGCCTTCTCTTACTATCTCACTGAAACTGAACTCAAACTTCATCACAGACATTCTAGGCAATTATGCTAAGCGGTAGGACAGACCCTGACATGCTTGTGACATAAAAAGCAGCAACTGGCAGGAAGACAGAAATGATTTTATCAATAGCGACTTACTGCAATGTGGCCATAGCTCTTGAGTCAAGATAATAGACTTTCACCAGGTGAATAGTATCAAGTATAGAAAGGGTACTTCACACTGTACTCTTATTCATCCATGAACACACAGTACAGTAGTTATCTATGCTGTGTAGAAAATTACCCCCAAAATGTAGAAGCTTATTATCTTTTGAGCATTTACTATCTTACACAGTTTCTGCAGATCAAATATCTAGGAATGGCTCAGCTGGCAGTTCTGGCTCAGTGTGCCTCATGAGGTTTCTTTCAAGAAGTCAGTCAGACCGGTGGTCATCTGAGGACTTGAGTGGGGCTGGATGGTCCACTTACAACATGATTGCCTCACAGGGCTGTTGGCAGGAGGCCTCAGTTCCATACCAGGTGAGCCTCTCCACAGGGCTGGTGGGTATCCTCATGACATGGCAGTTGGCTTCCCTCAGCTTCCTTCAGATCCAAGTGAGGAAGGACTCAATCCCTAAAGTTGCACACCATCACTTCCACTTCATTTTATTTCTTAGAAGCAAGTCACTAAGTCCATCTCACAGTCAAGAGGGAGGGGATTAAGCTCCACCTTTTCTACCTTTAGAAGGGAGGAGAATCTAAGAATTCATGTTCATATACTAAAACCACCATCACAAACACACATATCCATTTATACCTGGTATTCTCACTAGTGCACAATCAGCACCTCTCAAGGGTTTCCACATTGAGGAAGATGGGTTCAGGAAGAACTTCTCTTTATTAATGGGAATGGCACATGACATCATCCGAGGTCTTCATCCTATAACGTTCTGTAAATACCACCATCTTAGACATTTAAATTTTTGTCCCAAAATATACCATATATTTCATTAAGCATAATTCAACTTCTCTAGGCTTAATAGAAATTATTATAAATAAAATAATGAGGGATAAAAAATTTAACTCCATGAAATAAAAAATTATAAAAGTTTAAAATTAAGAATAAAATATAAATAATACATGTAACTGATTTCCCTTTTACTAAGCATTCTGTAAATGCTGTGTCATTTAATCTTCCTAATAGCCATTTTGTGTACCACTCAATTGTTCTTGGTTTCCACCTCTTGCCTGAGTGCCACTTTTAGAAAATAGAAAAGGGTGCCTGGGTGGCTCAGTTGGTTGAGCGTCCAATTCTCGGTTTCAGCTCAGGTCGAGATCTCACGTTTCATAAGTTCAAGCCCCACATCAGGTTCTAAGCTGACATCATGGAGCCTGCTTGGGTATCTCTCTCCCTCTCTCGCTGCCTCTCACTGGCATGTGCTGTCTCTGTCTTTCTCAAATTAAATAAACTTAAATATATATATATATATTTATATATATATATAAATATATATAAATATATATAAATATATTTATTTATATATATTTATATATATTTTTATATATTTTATATATATATAAATATATATTTTATATATATATAAATATATATAAAATATATATTTTATATATATTTATATATATATAAAGAAAATAGAAAAAAGAATGTTCAAACAAAAGAACAGGCTCTTTGAAATTAGACAGGATTTAATCCTAATACGTGCCATCTAACGTATCTAATGCTATCCAACATTGTAAAGTATGAAAATCCCCACTAATGTTCCTCATAGAGGAATAAATAAATATGTAAAACAACTAGCACAGTGCCTAACAAATAGCAATACTCAAAACTACCAGCTATAATTATTGTCATTATTGTTTAAAAACAGAAAAGAACATTAATGATTTTAGATTGGAGCTTTACACATTTGCCACACATTTTCTCAGATGTTTAAAACCCTCTTTTCTTGTCAAAACCACTAGGCCCAGAGAAGTTAAGTGACATTTTCTTGTGGATTCTACTTTCTAATTTCCTGCCTGAACCCTCAGCCTGTATCCTACTCTACTTCCAGCCATTACAAACTACTCCAAGTTCCCTGAAACCAGCAAGTTCTCACCTCCACATTCACTCTTTCTTCTGTACACACACATGCTGGATGATTCTCTATTTGTTAATCAAGCTTTAATTTCTCCACCATTCTAAATTTTATGAGTCCCTTTGTTCATTGTCTCTCCCCCTAGAACGAAATATTGATGAAAGCAGGGGATCTGACTATTGTGCTCTCAGCTGTACCCCCAAACCCTGAAAGACCTATAGTAAATGATCATCCATAAATATTTAATGAATTAATTATCTGTCCCTTGAACCAGTCTAGGATACACAGTCTGGTGCATATGGGGCTTCCACTTCAACTCTGGGAAACATGGAAACTGGGGAGGGTTATCTTTCTGGGAACGCCTATCATCCAAAGAGGCAATACAACTAAGGCTTCAGGCTTCTAGACTCAGACCAGTATGGAATAGGTCAGCCTTTATCTCCTCCTCTTGTTAGTTATCGTGACGAGCTATTAGAAACTGCTCAACACATTCATTCATTCATTCATTCATTTATTCATTTATTCAGCACACACTTCTTGGATGTCTCCTATACTGATAGGCACTGACTTAGGGGTCAAGGATAAGTCATAAACGAGTTACTTCTATGAGGCCACAGGTGAATGAACGGGCAGACAAATACCTGTCTGCTTATAACACGGTGCTGTTAGGACCATGACAAGGAAAGTACTGGGTTCTAGTATCAGGCTCTAGGAGTGGCTGATGTTCTTCATTTCATGTTGTTTGTCTCTAATACTGAAGCCTCAGTCATCAAGTCCTGAGGCATCCTTCTGGAATCATTCTTCATGTTTCTATTCTTGCAGGCTCTGCAATGCTTGATCTGGCCTGGATTTCACAAGACAAATACTGGAATCCTGAGGTTTTTTGCCAGAGGTGGATCTTATCAACATCCAGAGTATTTGATAATAATAACTAAAAAAATAATGATAATATCAGCTACCGCTTGTTTTCAAATACACTTATAGATTCCTATTTTATTCATTGGTTTATAATCCATTATTATTATTATTCATTGTGATGCTCAACATGTCCCATTTTTTTTTAATTTTTTTTTCAACGTTTTTTATTTATTTTTGGGACAGAGAGAGACAGAGCATGAACGGGGGAGGGGCAGAGAGAGAGGGAGGCACAGAATCGGAAACAGGCTCCAGGCTCTGAGCCATCAGCCCAGAGCCCGACACGGGGCTCGAACTCACGGACCACGAGATCGTGACCTGGCTGAGGTCAGACGCTTAACCGACTGCGCCACCCAGGCGCCCCAACATGTCCCATTTTAAAACACTACCCATGTGGGGCTCCTGGGTGGCTCAGTCAGATGAGCATCCGACTCTTTGGTTCGCTCCAGTCATGATCCCACAGTTCATAAGTTTCAGCCCCACATCGGGCTCTGTGCTGATGGTGTGGAGCCTGCTTGGCTCTCTCTCTCTCCATCTCTCTCTTCCCCTCCCCTGCTCATGCTCTGTCTCTGTCTGTCTGTCTGTCTGTCTCTCTCTCAAAATAAATAAACTTAAAAATAACGTAATAAATAAATGAAACATTACCCATGTGCCAAGCACAGTACTAAATGCTTTCTTTACTATGTCTAAACCTTGCCACATACCCATTAAGAAATTCCTATTTTTTATGCCAATTCTACATATTGGGTAACTGAAGTTAAGGTAAATGTAGGGAATTGTCAAGTTATAGTTCCAGTAGAAAATGGTGGTTCAAAGTGCAGGCTCAATTCTAAACACCATTCTATACTAAAAGAAACCTGGTCTCCTCGGAAAAATGGCTGATTCCAGGGCTGGCACAGCAGAAGTACAAAAAGAGGCAGGAACATCTCGCTGCACCAAAAACGGTTTCAAAGAAAAATAGACACATATCAAGAAGACACAGGAGCAGGAATCAAGGGGCTTTCACTGGACAAACCTGGGGAAATTCGAGCATCAAAATAAATCATGATCGTAATGGGTGCACAATGTATACACTGAATAAAATATATATCCATGAACCAATACTGAAACATATGAAGACATGAATAATTAATAAATGAGGGAGAGAGAACAGCTCTTCGTTGCAGAAGAATCCTCACCAGTGAAATGGGGGTGGGATACTGAAGTTGGAAACACACACTTTTTACACCATCATATATTAATGGATTCAGTCAAGAATCATCAATGGGTCATAGAACACAATATTACCATAGCCTTCAAGTATCTCCACACAAAACATTTAAGTGAACAATGGGAAAATATTAACTTTACATCAATCTGATTAATACTACCTTAACCAAGAGATCAAATTCAATATCGCCAATTACAGAATAAATGGATATCAGGTGCCAACTTATATAATGCACTGAGAAGGATATAGTATCACTTTGTGGTATTCCTGGAAGAAATGCATACGTGGAATCTAACCATAAGCACAGAATCAGGTAAACCCAAGTTGAGGGGCACTCTAGTAAATGGTTCATACTTCTCAAAATTGTTATGGTTGTGTGAGACAGTAAGTTTGAGGACTTATTCCAGAGGGAATAAGAATAAAGTGTAATAACAATGAAATAAAATGCATGATAGTAGACTGGAGAGAATAATGGACAAACTATAAAATTTATAAAATTTTCTACAAATAGCATTATTGAGATAATTGGTCATATTTGAATAAGGTCTATAATGAGATGTATAATACAGATATATAACCAATGTTCATGTGTTGATTTTCATAATTGTAGTGTGTTTATGCAAAAGGATGTCCTTGTTCTAAAGTATTTAGAATACTAAATATTTAATGTATCTATAGCTTACTGTCAAAGAGATTAGAAAAATTTGTATGTATGTGTATCTTTGTGTAGTGTGTGCAAGGAGAAGAAAAAGAGGAGGGGAAAAAGAGAGTGAAAGACAGGGAGTGAGAAAGATAGTGAAAGATAAAAAATATGCAAAATATTAACAATTGAGGTATTTGGGTCAAGTAAAAACAGGAGTTCCCTGGCCTATTATTTCAATGTTTTGTAAGTTTGTAATTATTTCAAACTAAAATGTATCTCCCCCACAAAAAGTATGTGGGTTCTGAATCCCGATGGGATAAGTAAACGCCTGGCTCCTTCATTTATTAACTCTATGATCACAGAAATGTTACTTGATCTCTGATTCAAAGTTTTTGACCTGTAAATAGGCATAATCATTGACCAATTGCAATTACATGAAATGATACATACAATATGTTTTGCGCAGTATTTTGGACCTAGGGAATACTCAATAAAAATTAAATCTCTCTACTATTTTTGATTTAAAAAAAAGTCTGAAAAGTACATCATTAACCTAACATTTCTGGTTCCAAGTACTCAGATCTAACCATGTCACTGAGGTGCCCACCAGCAGTCAGACTCTATGGGCTCCTGGGGCATTTAGAGCTCAGTAAAAGGTAGCTTTCATCACGATTGGAATTATTAATCCCAGCACTTCTGATCTTAATGCCTAGCCTCTTACCACTCCACTTAGCTGCCTAAGTGTGTTCTTGGGGGTCAAGAAATCCTCACATTAACATCTAGTATGTACTAAATTCACTAGACTTGTATATATGCCTTCCACATTGTTCAGGGAGAGCTGAATTATTTTTGACCCTTCCTTCTGACTAGTACAATGTATTACAGTAACAGGATCTACCATTTATTGGCAGCCTACAAAGTACCATACTTGACAACCCTGGGAGCAGGTTTTAAATATCTCTGTCTCTTTAAGGATTAAATACACAGGTTCAGAGAGGTAGAGACTTGCCCCAGACACAAAGCCAGTAAGAAGTGGCACATAGGCTATCTCACCACAATACGCATGCTCTTACTACTATCCTGAGCTGTCTTCAGTCCTAACAATGTACACTATCAATTAACCACCACCTTCCAAACAGACTATCTTATCACTTAAGGTAAAGAATACCAGTTGGCCTCATGTTTACCCTGGCATCTAGTTTGCTTCTAAGCACATAGTAGGTCCCCAAGTACCTACCTGGGAAGAGGATTTCTCTCTAACCTGGGAAGAGGGAGTGCCTTTAAACATTTAAGGAGTCTCTAAAAACAAGCTTAAAAAGGGTGGTTTGCTAACTGTACAGTAAAAACTCAAAGCAGAGATGTGATGCCATAAAGCTGAAAATAACTCAACTAGATATTTTAGCATTGTTTATAAAGATGGTGAAGCTACAATAAGCAGCAAGGAAGAGATACTGAACATTTGTCAGGGTGGTAGATATCTTGCTCAGGAGTTAAAAAGCTGTAGTGAGGGAGGGGAGCATCATGCACTCTGGGGGTATAATAATATATGATTTTATTGGTTTGGGTGGTGATGACATAGGTTTTTACTTTATATTGTTCATCATCGATATCTGAATATATATTCTATGCACTTTTTTGTATGTATGTATATGGTATTTCAAAATTGAAACCAAAAATTTAAAAAATAGATTAGGAAGGTCCAAGCTCAGAGAAACACCAAAAATTGAATAAAGGTATTTATATGGCTACATGAAGAATGTGTCAGTCAGGAGGAGTGGTTGGTCATCCATGAAAGGAAATGCTTTTTTTAAAAATTTTTAAAAATGTTTATTTATTATTTTTGAGAGAGAGAGAGAGAGAGTCAGAGTGCGAGTGGGAGGGGGGCAGAGAGAGAGAGAGAGAGACAGAGAGAGACAGAGACAGAATCTGAAGCAGGATCCAGGCTCTTAGCTGTCAGCACAGAGCCCGACACAGGGCTCGAACTCATGAGCCATGAGATCATGACCTGAGCTGAAGTGGGACTATCAACCGACTGAGTGACCCAGGCACCCCTGAAGAGAAATACTTTTAATGCCTATCTAAGCACTGTGTAAAAATTGTCTCTACCAAGTGACTGGGATTATTTCTGGCCTCCTTGTTAAAGTATTACTCAGTGTGAGATGCACATACTGGATGATGTTAGCTTCATGCCTTGACAGAGAGAGTTTTCATGCAAGATGTCTACTCTTCCCCCATCTTCTGGATCCTAAATTACATTAATTTGTTTCTTTTCACTCTGCAAGAACTGAGTACCAGAATGCATCTCCCAAGCAGGTACACAAACACTCACACGCACACATACATCCTATCACACCAGTGCACTGATGTGTTTCAGGGGGACATTGTGGTGACTCTACATCCATTTGATGTTGTATTCATCTAAACCAGTCACAACAAATCTAATATTTTGATAATCACTGGTTTCGAATTGGCCATGTGACCAAATTCAGTCCCATATACTGGGGACGATGGGGGTGTATATCTTCTGGAAAGCATTATGTCACAGCTTTCTGTCTCACAAAAAAGGGACACGGGAAGAGATTTTTCTTTTCTGCCTAAATACCACCATGCCTAGATATGAGGCCTGAAATTGCTACAGACATCTTGGGACCAGTCTGGTGGGACACTGAGGATGGCAGAGAAAATAGAGGGAAAGAATCTGAAGCTTGATGAGCCAGAGGCCTCCATGTCTAGAACCCACCTTATTTTGATTTTCAGTCTATTTGGCAAATGGACCGAATACTTAATAAGTAATACCTAACTTCCAGGTACTACTACTGGCCCTAAAAATGCTGTTGTAGACAAAGAGACAAATGTCTTTGCCCTCATAGAACTTATATGTTTGGATAATTGTACAAACAATAAATAAAATAAATAACTAAGATATACTACATGTAGGAAAATGATAAAGCTATGAAAAACATTAGAGTAAGTTAAGAAAGATCTGGAGTGATGAGAAATTGGAATTTTTTTTAAAACACGGTCAGGATAAGCCAACCTTGGAAGGTGATATTTGTGAAAAGACTTGAGGACATGATGGGATGAGCCATTAAATACATGGAGGAAGGACATTTCAAGCAAAGAAAACAGCCAGTGAAAAAGCTTTTGTGTAAAAGTGTAACTATTGTAGCTAATGTAGACATGAGAGATCCTGTGGGAGTATAGTTGGATTTTACACAAGTAACACAACGTCAAATCATGTACAAACTTCTAATCCATGTAAATACTTTAATTTTTGCTCCTCTCAGTGAGATGGAGAACAATTGCATAACAGTGGCAGGATCTGACTTAGATTTTAAAAGGGAGGTGGGTGTGGGATGGGCTAGATGGCTGATGGGTACTAAGGAGGGCTGTTGGTATGATGAGCACTAAGTGATGAATCACTTGCAATTCTACTCCTGAAACCTATATTGCACTGTATGTTAACTAACTAGAATTTAAAGAAAAATTTGAATTGAAAAAAAAAAAAAAGAAAACAAAGCAAAAAAATTTATTTCTACACTGGTTTACATGGATATTCATTACATTCTGAAATATCTCGGAATAAAAGGATACCTCTGGTTGGTGTGATTAGACTATACATCAGAGACAAAGTTATAGGAAGATAAACCAGTAAGGATGCTATGACAATAATCCAGGCAAGAAACTGTAGTGGCCTTGAGTCAAGTGGAAGCAGAGGAGGTGGCAAACTTGTTCACATTCTCAGTCTATTTAGAACACGGAGGGGCGCCTGGGTGGCGCAGTCGGTTAAGCATCCGACTTCAGCCAGGTCACGATCTCGCGGTCCGGGAGTTCGAGCCCCGCGTCGGGCTCTGGGCTGATGGCTCAGAGCCTGGAGCCTGTTTCCAATTCTGTGTCTCTCTCTCTCTCTGCCCCTCCCCCGTTCATGCTCTATCTCTCTCTGTCCCAAAAATAAATAAACGTTGAAAAAAAAAATTTAAAAAAAAGAACACGGAATCAACAGGATTTCTGCGTAGATTTAATGCTAAAATTGACCCCAATATCTTTAAGTGAGCATCTGGAAGCATAATGTTGATGGTAACTGAGATGAGAAAGAGCTAAAGGAGATGAAGTGAGGGGTGAAAAAAGAATTTGTTTTTTCATGGTTAGAACCAAAAGGTCTATAAGACACGCCAAGTGGACAGTTGGATATAGACTTTGGCATTTAAGTTGGAGATGTAAATTGTAGAGAGAAAAGGGCATCGATGGCATATAAAGTCACAATACTGGATGAGATCACCAAGGGAATGAGTGTAGGCATAGAAGAGAAAGGGATCGAGGATTGAGTTCCCAGGCAGGTCAATGTCAAGAGGTCACAGGAAAGGAGGAGACCCAGCCAAGCAGATTGAGGAGGTCAGAGAACAACCAGGAAAGTACTGTCCTGGAACCCAGGTGGGTATATGTCAAGCTGGCTTTGTTTCGCTGGAGGGCCCTGAATGGTACACCAGGAAAGAAGGTCCTTCCAGGAGGAGTGAGCGATCAACTCTGTCCAAAATTATTGATAAGTCAGCTGAGGAGAGGACTGTGGGATAGCCATTTGATTTAGAAATACTGATGACATTGCTACCTTGACCACACAGTTTCCTTTCCATAGAAGTTGTATAAGCCTGATTGGCGTGTGATTAAGACAGAATGGGAAAAGTGGAAGCAGTGAGTATAGAAAACTCTCTTTCTGGGAGGTTTGCTATCAAGAGGAGGATAAAAGGCCCTGCAGGTGGTGGAGGGAGTAGGTAAAAAGGTTTTTTGTTTGTTTAGTTTTGGGTTTTGTTGTCTTTCGTTTTTAAGAGGAAAATAACATCAGTTTGTATGCTGACAGGAATAATCTAGCAGAGGGTGGAAAAGTGATGAATATCATACAAATGCCATGAGATCATGGATTTCTTTTTTGATTTAGCCAATCTACATGAGAATTCCCTGATACTTGCAACTGAAAGAATATTCACTAAGCGAGTCAGCAATGTACTGGTATGTCTAGGACTTTGCTATTTTATGCTTATTGAGCAGGTATAATTTATAAAAGTACTCTCATTCTGGCTCAGATGATAAATATTATGAACTAGTTTGGATGACAAATTATACAGTCACATGAATTAGTTAGGAATATCGGTACTGAAGCCATAGATTCCGATCCTGGGCCTGTCACTTACAAGCTGTCATGACAGAAAAATTACTTAATGTCTGTGTTCAGGTTCTTCATATGAAAATGGGGCTACTGATGACACATATGTCATGGCATTTTGCTGACCAAATGAGGTAAAACACCTATGGAGCTTACAAAAAGGATTTGCCAAATATGGTAAACATGTCATAAATATAAGGTATTATTAAATTTGCATGCAACATGATGCAAATTTCCCCTTTGCAGTAAAGAATGTAAACTGCTCGTGGATCAATTTTCCCTTTCATACATATAACCTTAAAGGTAATTAACATGCAACTAAATGTGAAATCATTAACAGATGCATTTTATAGTTAGGAAACATGGAAGTAGAGTATTTAAGATACAAAGGTAATTTAAAAAGAAATGTTAATCGATGGACTGTGTCAAGAGGCTTCATGTTATGTATAAATTTATATGTCAACATGACTCACCCAGAGGGTGGCCAGATATTAGGTCAAACACTATTCTGAGTGTGTCTGGCAGGGCATTTATAAATTAGGGTAATATTTGAATAGGTATACTGAGTAAAACAGTAAAAGAGTAAAAAAAAAAAAATTGCCTTCTCTAATGTGGGTGTCCTGTATCCAATCAGCTTAAGGCCTACATGGAACAAAAAGGCTGACTTTCCCTCAAGCAGGAGGGAACCCCTCCTGCCTGACTGCTTGAAGTGGGACATTGGTCTTGTCCTGCCTCTAGACTCAAACTGAAGATCAGAATTCATGACACCTGATCCCAGCAGCTTTTGGACTGCAACTCACATCACTGCCTGTCCTGGGTCTCAGGAATTTTGACTTGGACTGGAACTACTCCTGCTCTCCTAGCTCTACACCGTGCCCACAAACGTGTTGGGTCTTCCCAGCCTCATAATCTTGTGAGCCAAATTCTTATAACAAATGTCTCTCTCTCTCTCTCTCTCTCTCGACAGATAGACAGACAGATATAGATGATATAGATATAGGTATATGTATAAATATATAAGTAATCCTATTGAATCAGTTCATCTGGAAGACTCTGATTATTACACTTTGGAAGGTACAAGGCACTTGTTGAAGTACAACTACATGATGACATGATGTAACTCAGTAAAGAGTGCGCAGTATGTTCACAAGACTCAGATCATCAGGGTCACAAAAAAGGCCTTCATAAGTAATTACCTCATGGTTATTAAAGGTTGTGGTAGGTAGAATTCTAAGAATGGTCTCCCAAGATTTCCCATCATAATCCCAGGTACCATGAATAAGACGAGTTATTTTGTACATATTTGTGTTCGGTTACATGGCTAAAGGGATTTTCCAGTTACAATGAAGGTTACTAAACAACTGACCTTAAAGAGAGAGATTATCCAAAAGAGCCTAATCTAATCACAGGAGCTCCTTAAAGGCACACACTTTTCTGTGGCCGGCAGCAGAAGGGAAGCAAGAGAGATCTGAAGCACAAGGATTTGACACACTATTGCTTGCTTGAAGATGCAGAGAACCACATGAGGAGAAATACAGGCAGCCTCTAGAATCTGAGAGCAGCCCCAACAACATCCTGCACCACAGGAGCTGAATTCCTACAACCACCTGGATGAGCTTGGAAAGAGCTTCCTCTCCAGAGCCTCCAGGTAAGATCCTAGCCCAGCTGACGCCTTGATTTCAGCCTTGTGTGACCCTAAGCAGAGAACTCGCTGGATCCACACATGTCTGACCTATAGGAACTGTGAAATAATACACATGGGTTGATTTAAGATGCTAAAGTTGTGGCAACTTGTTATGCAGCAATAGAAAACTGGTATCAGGCACTTAAGTTATTAGTGTATTGAATCTGTTGTGGTTAAGGTAATTCTCTATCATCCAACTTCCTGGAGAGAATGAGAAATAATTTCTGACCCAGCCATAGCTGCATGTAGCTCTAAGGTGCAAATTAAAATAAGCACAGCCAGAGTCACAGTGCAGAGAATTCTAATTCTTGTGTAGTGAAAACTAATTGCAATTTAGAGGCAAGAACAGACAGCTTGAAGTGTGACAGTAACAATGAGGACATTTCCTGGCAAGATGTGTGCCATACTCAGTGTGAAGGACTTGCACGCTAGAGCTGCCCATTCAGCCCCTGCCCTTCAGATAAGGCAGAACATTAAGTTCCAAGGATCTCTTATGGGGCAACAACAGACATCCACAGCCAGGGGAATTGCAGGTAGTGGCTCTGAATTAATTTCAAATAGATTATTATGAAAAAGGGTCTGATGTCATAGACATTCTTTGAGGCTTTAGAGTCAGACAGACTGGCTCCAGCACTCTGTGATCCCAGCTGAGTTCCAGAATTCTAATTTGTTAGGGGTGTGTGTGTGTGTGTGTGTGTGTGTGTGTGTGTAAAACACTTCCTTGATAAACAATGTTGACAAATCTTTACAGATCCCTGGGGTTAAGATCTGCCTGCATGATTTTCTGTACGAAGACAGCTGGATCAGCTTGAATGATCCCTCTAATCCCAGAGCCTTCCACAGTGTGTGGGACATACGGATTTTCTGACTTTCATCCCAGTTCCCTATGCTCAATAGCTTCTAGTACTAGTGTATGACCTCCCGGCCTTATAATCAGTGTCGGCGTTTCTAATAATCTCTCAGTTTCTGAAACGTCCTCTCGGTCAGAGAAGTTCTGCAATTCCCCTAGGCTTTGCAAATGCAAACTGATCTATACACAAAAAACACACATATCAAGAAATTTAACTGAAGAAATTAATCAATAAATATAAGACTGGTAATGTGATTATTGTTTTGGTGAAAATTATGTACATTCAGGAACATGGAATCAAGTCTGTGAGTCCCCAAAGACTGCAATTTTCAGCTACAGGCATGCATGTTCACAGTCACAAGGACTCAGTTCCCCTGATCGGACTCCTGCTCCTATTGCCTTTATTCTTTCTCAGTCCAATTCTTTGTCTCCTCTTCCTCTTTTCCTGTTCCGCACTGCAAATGTACCCTGTGGTGACTTCTAATTCACAAATTACATTCCACTTTTTGTTTTTTATCCTATAATGTACTTAAGTGCTGGAAGCATGTTTTATTTCTTCTTTGCATATCTTGTATGAAGCACACTGCATGAAACATGGTAGGCATTGAAGGTTTGTTGAATTCATCTATTTCACACAGAAACATTGACAGCACAAACACCCACTTCCAGTCTGGATGTAGTGCAGTAGATGCTTTCTATATCAGTACCATATGTGTGGCTTTTGAGTGTCAGGTGCCATGCAAACCCTTCTAGAAGGTGGGATGTGTTGGGGGAATAGAAATCTGGTCCATCTGTCCATGTGCGTCTACATAGCACACAGCATACTTTTCATCACACAATATAGCTTACAGCAACAATTCCCAGGACTTAGTCATGTCTACGCCTTTCCATATCTGCCACCCCCAACTGTAATGTTATAAACTTAGTATTTCATGTAAAGGAAAAGTATTACTTGCAAGAGCAAAGTAAAAGTAAAATAGAGTGATAACATCACAATAGTAGAGAATGTTTTAATTAACGATGACTTTCACAAACACAACTTTTTTTTTTCATTTTTTTTTTAATGTCAGGATACGCTGACCAATGCAGTCAATGGATTGTGACTGCAGTCCTAAATGTCAGCTCTGCCACTCTACTCACGTGTCAGGGCCAACGTATCTATCTTTCTGGGCTTCAATATCCTCATTTGTGAAATTGGAGTAACGGTACTTATGTCATAGGAATTGTATGACAATTATCAGCAAGATAAGCAAAAGACCTGAAACATGGTAGGCCCTCGAAGAGCTTTTATTGGGTCTTCTGTTATAGTAGCTAAGAAACAAGGAAACAAAAAACCAAGTAGGATTCCTTTATGAGGATTTTAAGAATTATAGACATCAGAAAGTTCATCCAAAGCAACAAATCCAGGATACTTCCTTTGAGATGTAGGCTGGTAGAAAAAGCTATTTGATCAAAGTTAAAGTGAACTTCAGAAGCTAAGAGTCTAATTGGTGTCCTCTACTAGGAGATACAATATTGTACTTTGGGAAAAAGAACAAAACCAGTAATTTTTTAACTTGCCTTGAAGTAAGTAACCCAAAGGAAGATGGAAAAAAGAAAAGGAAATGCTGTTTTCTTAACAATATCAAATTTCAGAGAAAGTGCTTGGCTCAGAACCCCTGGTCATAGCTACTCTACCATAGTGCTCACTAACGGTGCATCTTTCCACACAGGCTGATTTTACTGGGGGTACTCAAAGCTTTTACTCTGAAAGAAGGGATGCAGCTGTTTTCCTTTCCCCAAATTGATGCCAAACATCATTTGCATGTGCCTTGTTATCTTTATCTAAGGAGCCTATGAAATTTGTGGAACAGCTCGGTGACCCTGAGAAACCTGTTTTGCCGCTGGGGGAACTGGTCTCCTGGTGTCCGGGCCTGTGGGTGCTCAGTGTCATTGATAAGGAAGCTATCTTTCCTCCTGGGCAGGTCTGATACCTTTGTGGAAGAGAAGGGCGTCCTGCCAAAAATAGGGCTTTTGTTTGTTTGTTTGTTTGTTTGCTTGTTTTAAGAATAGGGTTCTTGCACAAGGAAACCAGCTCTGCAGCCAAGGACCTTCCTCAGGATCCACAATCATCAAAAGTCATGAAAGAGTTATAAATCACAATTACTCTGTTCCTTCAGAAGGACGCAAAACAGTCAACTTTCATCTGCCACAACCAGAACCAGTGTTGAATATATCAACACTGTGCCAAAGAAGCAGGGGACAGAATCCTGGGAAGAGGGCTTCTGAAATGCTGGCAGACACGATGAAATGGTGGATGAAATGGTGGAGGTGAAACAGCAGAAAATGGAAGGGGAACAAACAGGACTGCTGGGGGCAAGTTAAGCAGGGTCGGCCTCCACTGCAGACTTTCTGGGGTGTTATCATCAATGAGCCCCAAGTTTCCACCTCATGTAGTTACCATTAGCTTTCAGATCCTGGGCAATTTCCACTATGTCCTTGATCTCAATATCTTCCCTGAAAAAGAGAAATAGGAATGAGGATATTTCCTTTGAAGCATTTTTTTGTAGGATCAAATGAAAGATCAATGAAGAGCCTAGTGCAGTGGCCATCATTATGTACACTATTACTTAACATGAACCTCAACATTTATTTCAACTACATCAGTTCATTGCCTTCATTTTGTCTGTTTAATTATATAATTATCTTTTATTCCCAAAGATACAGTTTTATTTTGAAACATATTATGTAAATTATGGTACACATCCTGCACAGATAAAGCCATCCAGTGATGAATGACAAAGATCTGGAAACACCACTCTACATCCTGCTGTGCAGGAAGAACAGTGCTAGCCCTATGAGGGATCCACAAAAAATGAGGCAGACTTCTAGCCAGCAGACATCTCCCAGCTGACTAGCCTAGTTAGCATGGCAGCTGATACATACATGGTGCTGACACCAATGGCACCTACTAGAATAACTGCAGTTTGGAAACAGAATGTTTGCCCTACCAGTGTCACTTTCAAAGGATCAACTAACTAATTAATTCAACAAATATTCAGCGATGCCTTTCCACTTGTATCAGAAATTGTTCTGGATGGCGGACTGACAAAGAACAATGAAACATGGCCCTTGCCTTCAAGGGTGTCACAATGTAGCAAGGGAGACAGATAGGTCCATTATACCAACAGATAGGGTCCGGATGACTACAATGTGTGCTCAGCAATGTTCTGAGCTGCTTTTGCCCAGTGGGCAAGAGACAAAGATTCCTAAGATCAAGAGGTTCTAGTCAAGCAGGAGCTATGGTGGGGGGAGGAGAGAGAAATAAGCAATCAACATAATAAACAAGTAAATAACACAGTGTTTTGGGTGATAAGTGTAACTAAGAGGCAATCCAGGCCAAGGTAAAGGGGATCAGGAATATGGGGTGGAGGGGGGGGGAGATGAATGCACTTAGCAATATACAATAGGGGTGGAGGGTGCTTACAGTTCCTTCCTGAGGATTTAGCATTCCACTCTGACACGTGACAGAGGAACACTAGAAAGGGTTTAGGTGCTGAGTGAGAAGAATGCACAGGGACAATGTCAGTGAAAAGGAGAGACAGAGCAGTCAGGGAACTAGAGATAGTGACCAAAGAAGCAGGAGAAATAAAGGAGTGCTGCCTCTTGGAGAGAACGGAAGGACTCACCTGGATTTGACATCCATTCATCTTTGTGTTCACGCCCTTGGTTGCCCATCTGTGCCGTTACTCACCGAACACAGAAGTAAAAGTCCTGTATTTACCCTGTGATACACTCATGGATCAAAGGGAAAAATTTGAGAGGTATTTTTTGCTCATATCACTTTGTATTTGGGAGATTTTACTGAATTTTCGAGCACAGACACACTATGAAGCCAATTCTGTATTTGAGGGAAAAACAGAGCATCCAAGATACACAAAGAAGCAAAGACTCTGGGAACACATGGGGAGTGATTTGAAAGACACAACTCACCCAACCTCTGCATGTGGAGATACCTATGTTCACCCATCTTTCACTTTCTATCACCGATAAAGAGTTAACAGGTACAGTAATAACTGGCCTTTGATCCACGTAGCTTCTGGCACACTCTCTCGCTCAAACAATATATTTTGAATCCCTCCTGGACACCAAGTTCCAGGCACTGTGCTGACTCAGGGGCAACAGGTATGCTTCAGGTTGGCTCCCAGTCTTGAAATTTCTTACAAACACACAGGCCAATCACTACAGAGCTCCTTGATTAGAGTGATGACAGAATTAACGTCAAGGGAGCCTGGAAAGGAAGAAAAAGAGGGAGATAATTTAATCCCAGTGTAAAGGGAGGGTGAGCACACATGGTCAGGGATATCTTTCCAGGCAATGTGAGGTTGGTGAAGTAGGTACTTTTGTAATCCCCACTTCACAGACGAGAAATAACATAGTCAGAAACAGTCCCTTGCTAAAGGCTGCATAACTACTTGAAAGAGCCAGATTTAAAATTCTAGGTCATTTGATTTCTAAAACACTGTATGTTTCTCTCATTGACTACTACTAAAATCACTGAAACGATTTACTTTAGTACATCTTTTTTTTTTTTAAGTTTACTTATTTATTTTGAGAAAGACAGAGACAGCGCGAGTAGGGGAGGGGCAGAGATAGAGGGAGAGAGAGATTCTTAAGAAGGCTTCATGCTGCATCACAGAGCAGGACTCAGACTCAAACGCATGAAACCGTAAGATCATGACCCGAGCCAAAACCAAGCGTCAGACACTTAACCAACTGAATCATGCTCCTCTCCCTTTAATACATCTTGCAATCTTTTCAGGTATATTGTGGTTACTCGCCTGAAAGCTGGTTCCAGCTGTGGGTACTAAAAGGCTCTGGGAATGTCTGTAACATTCTCTATCCCAGGAAACAGCGGGTCTGGAGAGCCCATCTCTCTTAGAATTGTAATCTATCATCTCACTAAGTAAGGTGCTCGACTTTCCACAATGATGCTTCTCGTGTTGCTGTCACTTTCCCATCTGCCTGCTCCTTCCTACCTGAGAAAAAAGGCAGAAATATGTATCGGACTGTTGGTCTCAGAACAGATCCCCCCCAGTGCTAGAACATTACAGAGAAGCTATGTTCTCCTGGGTGCCTGGGTCTTCCTGGAAGGAAAAAAAAGGAGAGAAGTGTAAGTCTGTACCACAGGAATGGCACGTACTGTGCATCTCAGCAACTCTCAACATACGTGAAATTTGTCACAGTGAAAGGAAGGGGATTACCTCTAGAGTCAGACAGACCAAGGTGTGAACCTTGGCTCCCTCACTTACTGTCTTACTTAAACCCATCTCAGCCTGTTTCTTAATCTGTTGAAGGGGAATTTTGATACTCATTGTTCAGGTTTGTTAGTAGATAAATATTAAGTGTGTAAAAACAATCAGACCATCAATAAATCAAAAGCAATGTCTACAGTGATGACAAAATAGAATATCTTCTATTCTGTATCACTTAATTCCATTTTCTGTGTGTAGAAGTTATCGAACTTCAAGTTGTCAAGTAACATGTCAAGGTGACACACTTGATTGCTGGGAGTGAGGTAGGCACTCAGGTGTTCTTTTCCCTATATTGTGCGGGAAATGGAAAATACCTTTCTTTGAACCCAGTGACTCTTAGCAAATGAACACCTTACATAAGAAGTCAACTCTGAACATCATCAAAAAATGACACAACAAACCATAGCTCTTGGCAAAAATAATCCTTTTGATAAGACATGGTGATGTTGTGAGAGCATAGGCTGTAGAGACACGAAGACTTGAATTCAAATACAAACTGCACTCTAAGTCTTTCTCTTCTATGAATTGCAAATAGTAACCTCCTCTTTAAGATTTAATGGGCTGTTAGTTAAATAGGATACAGAGATCAACACAGGGCTTGGCATACAGACTGTCCTCGACAACTATCAGGTTTTAATTCATCCCTTTCCAGGGCAAGTTCACTGTCAACCTTTCCAAGCAGAGGTTAAATTTCCACTATGAACCTTATATTTTGATGGGTGGCAGTTACTGGTTGTACCAGCCAGTTTCTGATGCACAACAAACCATCCAAAATCTAGTGACTGTAAACAACCAATTCTTTTGGTCACAATTCCGCAGCTCGACAATTTCACCTGGGCTTAGCTGAGTGGACCTTTTGCTGTTCTCAGAAGGTGTGTTTATGCATCTGTGGTCAGTGCCCTGTCTGCCAGAAGGCTCTGCTGGGGGCTAGATGGTCTATGACGGCTTCACCCACCCACATTTCTGGCAACTGGTTCACTGTCAGCTATGGTGAAGGGGATGCATGGGCCCCGGGTCTCTCATCACCCACCTAACTCATGCTTCTTGTTATCTTGTGTCAAGAGCAGCAAGAGAGGGCAAACTCCGGTGTGCAAGCAGTTGTCAATTCTCTGCTGGCTTCACACTTGCTATTGTTCCATTGGACATAGCAAATTTCCTCGCCAAGGCCGAGGACAATGTGGGAGGAGATACAGGCAGGCATTCACATATTACAGTTGTTACTGTAACAGTCTACTGTTAAAATAGTTTGTGAAATGACCATGTTTATCATCAGAAAAATAGTTAACTATGGGTACACCAGATACTAGAATGCAGTCTCTCGAAAAGGATTTTTATTCTTCTATAGAAAAAAATGAAAGCTATCTTGCCCTATTCTCTAACAGGTGAATAATAAAATCATTGTATGAAATTCTAAAAAAAAAAAAAACACATTTGAAAACATTCTGGAATTGTACTAAATCTGTAAGCTGTGGATCTCTTTATCCAGAAGTGTGCTATGACTTTGCCAGTAGGAACCCAGCCTGTACCTCTCTCCATACTATAAAGTTGCTCTACTCTCCCTTCCAAAAAAATATGCCTCCAACAGAAGCCTACTGCATAGGCACACTCTGATGTGCAAGTTATGGACTAGACTAGAAGGCAGCACCTCTGCTGAGACAAGGACAAGGAGATAGGTACTGGTAATAGTGAAGGAACTTGTGATGTGGCTGGGGCTGAGTTGGGCCACCCCTTCCCGCAGACACCAGCCCAATCTCCCAGCTTTGCTAGAGTTCCTCTTGATTCATTCAAATCATCTTTCAAAGCTGAGTCCAAGTTCTATCATTTCCTACTGCAATGTCTTTACCTACGCTGTTCAGGATCCCTTGGTATTTTATGTATTGTGTGGTGGCTGATAACTGCTACTATGAATGCCATCATTTCCCCATTATATTTTCTATATGATTATTGCTGGCATACATGAAAGCTTTGGTATTTTCAATATTAGTATTTCATTCTACCACTTAAAGGAATTCACTTTTATATCATTTCTTAGGCTTTTCCCAAGAATATATTCCCATCGCTTGGAAATAATGAAAATGTTGTCTTCTTTACTAAAACAATACTTTTTTTCTCTCTTTACAATCTAATTGCACTGGAACGACCATCTAAAGCGAGCTTTAATAATATTGGTGATAATAGGTATATTTGCCTAAATCCTGATTGTGATGGAATTTTTTTCTAGTTGTTCAACATCACTGGTGTATTTGTGTATAGACACACTGAGGACTACAACCTTCTAATATCTATTTTCCCAGTTTGTTTAATTACGGGGTGTCACATTCCTTCAAATGTTCTTTCATCGTCCATTTATCCTTAAAATATGGTCAGTAGTAGTAGTATCTCTATTGGTTGAAGGCATTCTCTTTATGTCTCCATTCTATCATTTTCTTCATATGCAACCCACACATTTGTGTCATATTATGCTCTAGATATCACAGATGTCTGTTGCCACTGGGAACAGGATCGTTTGTATGAGCTATTCTGGGTATAAATGGAGTAGAGCAGACCCTGGAAAGCTGATCTAACTTGTTATTTAAAACTGGGGCTGTATGTTTCCTCAGTACTTTGCACTTACATTTCAGATTCAGTTTCCCTTTGATGCAGGGATTCTTTCACTGGAAAAGTGAGTTTTCAAGATCCTGCTTGCTTGATGCCAGCAGAGCGTCTGTGGGTAAGAGAGAGGCAGAGATGCCTAAGTTGCAGTATGGCAAAAGTTGGGGGACATCAGAGGCCTTCTCCATAAGGCTACTGTTAGAGCAGGGAAACAGTAAGAAAAAATGAAAAAGTGGGGGAAGCCTTTGGGGTTGTTACATATTGGGCTGTGAGGGGCCACTTCCTGGCCAAGAGGACAGCTTGAGCACACAAAGAGGTGACAGAGTACCAAGTGGCCTTGTTGGAGGCCCACCCCAGAAGGCTTGTAAACATCGCACTGTAAAATGAGAAGGGATTTCCATAGGCATGTTTTCCAAAACCCCAAGCGGTACTTCTCAATGAGAAAGAGAGAGGAGGGTGGAGTCGGTGGAGGGTGGAGACTGTTGGCATTTAATAAAAGGCTAATTGGAGTGGTTCTGCAGCTGTTGGGTGAATAGGACTCCAAGTGCAAAGGGCTGAAACAAGTAGGCGAGAAGTTTACTGATAGGAAACTGAGGAAAGATGTCAGTAGGGGTTCAAGAAAAGTGTTAAGTGATGGGCTGTGCCAACATGCCAGGCAAGGTGAAGAACCTGCCACCCTGAATAAAGGAAACCTCATTTTGGAAGGGGGGGGGAGTGTGGTGGGGGGTGCGGGGAGCAGGGCAAAGGGAGAGAGAGAGAATCGTAAGCAGTCTCTACACCCAGCGCAGAGCAAGACTGTGGCTCGGTCTCACCGTCTTGAGATCAAGACCTGAGTGGGAATCCACACCTGGAGGCTTAACTGACCTTGCCACCCAAGCGCCTCAAGGAAACCTTATTAAAATGGGAGTCCATAGGCCAGCAGGGGGAGCTTTCACACCCTACCACTGCAATCAATTGTGGACCCCAACAAGGACAAATAGTGCCTTGCATTCCCAGCAGGAAGAAGTTTACTTTCCTACTCCAGCAGGAGGAAGGAGGAATTTCTCCTGCCCCAGCAACAAGCTCAGCCAATAGGAAAATACCACAACTCTGCCACTTGAGAAACTGTCATCACTCTGAACTGTCGTTTTCCTGCAATGGACTTTTCCTTCGCAGGACTCCCTCCCAACTTCCTCTTTTTCCTACAAAGCAAGGTTCCCCTGCTCGGATCTCCAGACTTGTCCAAGGTGTGCCACGCTTTGCGTGTCCCGAATCGCAATTCCTCTGCTACTCCCAAATAACCCCATTTTGCTGATAAACGAACGGGCTGTTTGACCTTTAAGGTGGACAAACCCGTTGAAGAAATAAAACGGCATGCTATGACTCAGCAAAGATTAGGTACTGTTTTGCCAGGAATACTGAGGATCATTTAGACAACCCTGGGCCCTCCTAAAACGTAAGGAGGTACCATTTGTTATGGACGGTGATGATGCCCTTTACCTTATCGCGGGTAAAATAAGTGCACGTGTTTCATGCAACCTGCTGGGCAGGGTGGAGAAACGTCTGGCCGCGCCACGGCCAAGTTCGACTCAAAAGGCGCACGTGGAAAGGATCCCGGCCCAAGTCACAGTGCAGCGATTGGCGAACCGAGGTCCCGCTGGCAGGAGATTCCCAGCCCGCGAGGTGCGGGGCGCCTGCGCAGTGGGCCCCCGGCGCCGCCGCGCGCGCTGCGGGAGCCACGAGACCCCCGCCCCCGCCCCTCGCCCTCCAACGTGAACGCGCACGTGAATGGGGACACGGACGCGCACGCGAATGCGCCTCACCTCGCTCAACCCCTGCCCGGCGGCTGAGGAGGGAGGGGGGCGCGCGCGGGAGTCGCGGGTGGGCTCTGTGCGGAGTGGCGGACCCGCTGGCGGCGGCGCGGGGTCGGGGTCGCGGGCTCCGGCTCCGGCGCGGGCGCGGGGGCGGCGGCGCCTCGTCCAGTCAGGCGGCGGCGCTCGGGACCCTCTGGCCGCACGGGGGACGAACTGCCTGACGTATCTCGCCCGCCCGCGTCCCCGCCCCCGCCCCTGCCTCATCTACCCGGGGCTCCCGGGGCTCCTGGCCAGAGCGCTTTCTCTCGCTGCTCCTCTCTTCGGCCCTTTCTCTCTCTGGCACCTCGGGCGGCTGCGGTGGCAGCGGCGACAGCGACCCCAGCAGCAGCGAGCGGCGGGAGCGGGTGGCCGTGACGATGAAGTGCAAGCCCAACCAGACGCGCACCTACGACCCGGAGGGGTTCAAGAAGCGGGCGGCGTGCCTGTGCTTCCGGAGCGAGCGCGAGGACGAGGTGCTGTTAGTGAGTAGCAGTCGGTACCCGGACCGCTGGATCGTGCCGGGCGGGGGCATGGAGCCCGAGGAGGAGCCGGGCAGTGCGGCTGTCCGAGAGGTGTTCGAAGAGGCGGGAGTCAAGGGGAAGTTAGGCCGCCTCCTGGGCATTTTCGAACAGAACCAAGACCGCAAGCACAGAACGTACGTGTACGTACTGACCGTCACCGAGATTCTGGAGGATTGGGAAGATTCGGTTAGCATTGGAAGGAAGCGAGAGTGGTTCAAAATCGAAGATGCGATCAAGGTTCTCCAGTGCCACAAGCCCGTGCATGCCGAATATCTGGAGAAACTAAAGCTGGGCGGCTCCCCAACCAATGGAAACTCGGTGGCCCGGTCTCTGCCACAGAGCGATCCCTAGTATGTACCGCTCCTGCACAGACTTCTGCTTTCCGCCTACCTTAGAATAAATAGTGCCCGGAGCACCTCTGCTGCCTAGTGCGGTCTCTCGGGGAGGAGGGGGGCTTCTTTTGTTTCCTTGGCAGAGCTCTGAATCACGCTTGCAAACTGTCTCAGTTGCCAGGCACTGTTTTCAGACAATTTGCACGTTTTTCAGATGCTTTGAAAATCGCTGCTTCGTAGGACTGTAACAGATTTCGGTAAGCCTAAACCACGTGGGTTTGTTTGTTGTTGTTTTTTTAAGGTGCCTTAACTGCTTGCTCAGCTCTTAGTGTGTGTGTGTGTGTGTGTGTGTGTGTGTACAAGTGTGTTCACGCTGTGGGTTGTTCTTTTCTTTTACGTTTCCACACACGTGTGTATGTGCACGTGTGCATTTTTAGTACCGTAGCCTTGCGGTTTGTTTTGTAGTGAAGGCCTTTTAAATCTGAACATCTTGGTGGTGTGGCATCTTTAATTTTTTTTTTTTCTTAACCTCCTTTCTCATTCACAGCATTAGCGCCAGCCCTTCTGTGATGGCAATTGGTTTAAAGATCATTGATGGATTTTTTTTTTTAATATTTAAGAAATTTCACATCTTATGGTCTTTCCTTACTGGGCAATAATTTTGTGTTTAGTGATGTGATCTAATTTGGCCTTTTCAGAAGTTTCTTTACTCATAGGTACATAATTTGATTTTCAAAAAAATTTCACCAGTGGTAATTTTTTGCTGCTTATTTGAAGTGGCCATTTCCCATACAGCCCAAATGTACTTTAACAAATATTACTTTAGACAGTGAATATCTTCTTGGATAAGTATTGTTAGCCAAACACATCCTGATGTGTACATGTTATCATGAAAACTGTATTCGTAGGGAGTGATTTCGTGTTCAACTTGCAACTTCATTGCCCATTTCTTAATACCCTAGAATAACCATGGTTCTCCCAATATTAACTAGTCTTTGAAAGAAAGTTATTTCACATATTTGAATTGAGTGGACATTCCAGTTAACCCTCCTGACTACCAATAACCATAGGCATGGGATTTATATGGTGATTACATTCCAATCCCGTGATGTACCTTTCTTGATACTTGGCTGGTACAGACTTCTTAAAGTGTCAGGACACCTGAACAATCTCTATTAAAGATTTAGGATAAATGTTTTCTGTCACAGGACAAACTTTTTTTGAGATATCTAATTAAAAGCTCTTGCATTTGCTTCAGTATTTGTTTGAAATCAGGAATCTTACCTAAATTCCAAAGGCCTCTCTTCTGAAACTACCTTTATTCTCGTAGCCATTCAGCAGTCAGGTAAAAGTACAACCTACTTTGTGAAGAGGATACTAAGGGTGGAAAGGTGATGGCATATATAACACTTAAACATTTTTAAAACATTCCAGTAGTAAATAATGAGTATAAAATAGAAAAGAATTTAAGCATTTACATAATTAAATAATTTTAACATTTAAAATATTTGTTAAAGCAACCTGTTTTCAAAAACAATTACTGCTAAAAGTGTAACAGGTACCTTTTTTTAGAAATTCAGGGGCGCCTGGGTGGCGCAGTCGGTTAAGCGTCCGACTTCAGCCAGGTCACGATCTCGCGGTCCGGGAGTTCGAGCCCCACGTCAGGCTCTGGGCTGATGGCTCGGAGCCTGGAGCCAGTTTCGGATTCTGTGTCTCCCTCTCTCTCTGCCCCTCCCCCGTTCATGCTCTGTCTCTCTCTGTCCCAAAAATAAATAAACGTTGAAAAAAAAATTAAAAAAAAAAAAGAATTCATATTTTACTGTTTTAGAACATACAGAGCAATGTACAAAATCTAACACTACAGCTTAATCAGTTTTTGCATAGTGAATACATGCATGTAACCAGAATCCAGTTCAAGAAATTAACATTACCTGTAACTCAAAAGCCCATTGCATTTCTACTCCTAACCAGTACTCTGACTTCTTTTAAGACTATACAATAGTTGTGTTTTTGAACTTTATATGTTGACTTTTAGAATGTATGCTTTTTTGTGCTGCCCTCTTGTGTTCTTTGTGTGTTTTACTCTTCAAAATACTCAAATACTTTTCTCCATTTGGTTTGCACTGTACTTCTACAAATTAAAATGTTTATATGATTGCTGTTAAAAAAGTGGGTTCTGGGGGCGCCTGGGTGGCGCAGTCGGTTAAGCGTCCGACTTCAGCCAGGTCACGATCTCGCGGTCCGTGAGTTCGAGCCCCGCATCAGGCTCTGGGCTGATGGCTCAGAGCCTGGAGCCTGTTTCCAATTCTGTGTCTCCCTCTCTCTCTGCCCCTCCCCCGTTCATGCTCTGTCTCTCTCTGTCCCAAAAATAAATAAACGTTAAAAAAAAAATTAAAAAAAAAGTGGGTTCTGTTGCACTTTCTAAAGTTTGGTGCCACTGTTTTGGAAACAAATCTTCCTACAAATTTAAGCACAGATAGAGTACAAGTTTCAGTTCACAAAACATTTTTGGCACTAATGATCTCAAAGTAAATTTAAAAATGAGTTTTTAAGGGGCGCATGAGTGGCTCGGTCGGTTAAGTGTCCGACTTTGGCTCAGGTCATGATCTCATGGTTCGTGAGTTCAAGCCCTGTGTTTGGCTCTATGCTGACAGCTCAGATTCTGGATCCTGCTTCAGATTCTGTGTCTGCCTCTGTCTGCTCCTCCAATGCTTGCACTCTGTCTCAAAAATAAATAAACAGTAAAAATTTTTTTAAAGATGAGTTTTTAAAACCAGCGACAGTTTCATTTGAATTATATAGTTTGATCAAATATAATTATTGAATATTTTTCTATTTTCCCTTAAAAGTGATATATATTGTATATCTCTTTGAGCACATTTAATTTCAAACAAGCAGACTTTCACTATTCATAAAATCTCAAATAGACCCAAAGATATCTTTTCCCAATAACCTAGTTTTTCAACAAGATTCTTAAATACTTCCTTAACACATCAGACATATTGGATCTTTATTTTATAGATAAGTTTGTTGATAAAAATCCCTTCCACCTGAAATTCTGTCACAAATACTTTGGAGGCTTAACTTGTTATTCTTAGAGGTGATAACGCATCATTTTATTTGGTTCTTAAGTATCTAAGACAAAAATGCACAGTATTCATACTAACCTATTACTAAGAATTATTAGCCTGTAAATATGTTGTGGGCTTTTTTTTGACAGAAACATCTAGAATAAGTCATGATATTTTCAGCATTGACTGTCAGGTTCGTTTAAGTAGTTTTTGTGAAATATTCTCTGGAGCCTAGCCTTGTCAGAATAGTTAAAAGGTCCAAGGAGATCCTCTTTTACTCTTTAAGACCAAGAGTCTGAGGCCAAAACAGGCAACCAGAGGTAGTGTATAGAAAATTTCTATCACCTCAATGCCCCAAAGATTGATGCACAGTTGGGAATTTTTTTTCCTTCCAAGAGTGTTAAAAAGTCACTTGTACATTATTTGTTTGGTTTTTCAGCCCTCCCCTTGATAAAAAAGGGAAAAGAGTACTGTCCACAGATAATTAAGGTTTGCAGACATGCATCAGAAATTTCTTTTCTGTATGTTTTATAAATAGCTTACATTTCCAGCTGGTCAAATAGTTTATTCTTCCTAATGTATAAAGAGAAAACATTAGAGATTAATACAAATACATAAGTATACTGGAAATAATTGGTGCTCTGTCTATAATGTATATTTTTTTCTAGAAATGTCTGTATGTACACACACACACACACACACACACACACACAGAGAGAGACACACACACACAAGATATATTTGACCGAGTAAAGGCTTTTTACTTTCAGATGTCCCATGGGGGAGAGCTTCCAGACAAAACCAGAATTTTACCAATATTTTCTTGGTAGTTGTTTCCTTATAAACTGTTATACTGTATTTAGCAGATTTTAAATGTTCATGGGCAAACAGTACTATAAGAAGTGGGAAAGTCACTATGGTGATAGAAGTAAAACATGACGTTTCTATGAGACAGTTTGGTGTGATAGAAACTACAGTTAGGGCTTGAAGTCAGACAGACTTAGGGTTGAAAACTGGCTCCAGTTCTGGCTCACACTGACTTTAGCCAAGTTATCTATCTGATGCTCAGGTTTTTTTAAATACGTAATTTATAAAAATTTGAGATAATAAAAATAATACTTTATAAACCATGAGAATACTTTCCTGACCACTGGGATAAGATGCTTTCTTCTGTGTCATGGTTCTAACAGTTTATTGTACTTATTTGCATGGTTGTGCAGCTAGACCATAAACCCTTTGATGGGTGAGAACTAGCCTGAATTATTTCCATAAGCCTACAGTCCAGAAAATGGAATTTAGAATTTTTTATGTCTTACATGACCACCCACCTTTTTGCAAAGTTTGTAGTATCACTGCTTTCCTGCATTTTTTATTTCATAATATAACAGGTAACTCCTTCAGCTGCTGATCTAGACTCACATTGCATCTGCATTAGATAATTCTGTGAAGGCTTTCCAAATGCAGAGTGATGCAGATCATAGACTCTTTGTAAATTTGTCAATTGGAGGAGTTCTTAAATTAGTATATAAGCCTGCTAATTATACGTTGGTTTCCTTTTCCAGATGAACAGCAAAGATCTGCAGGATGGCTTTGAAAGAATCATTGATGTGAACCACTGATCAATGGAATTTTCAAGTGGAGGTGAGCGTTTCTGAAAATGTTTCCAAGGAGACAGCTCATCTGATTTCCCTCCTGTATCTTGGGACACTCTTTACCTGTCTATGCCACTGACTTTTCTTGCCCTGGTTGTTGTACTATTGTACATGAACAGACTCTGATTTCAGCACCTATAGCCTATTGTTGCGCTTTTTTGATGTATCTGCCTTCTCCATTAGACTGTGATATCATTGAGAGCAAAGACCACATTTCCTTCATGTTTGCATATTCTGCATATGAAACACTACTTTAAATTTGGTTGACATCTCTGAAGGTTCTTTGAATTCACATTTTGTAATCACTATGTGGCAAAACATTCCCCTTTCGATTGGTGCTAGTAGAATATATGCTGTGTGGGCACCAAGTGTGAGGCTTTCCCATATCAGGTGTTTCAGAAACTTTTCAAGGCAGTTTTAAGTTGTTCAAGGACAAGAATTATTACCCATAATTCTCTGTCATACCACAAAGTGGCTAGCACCATTTTGAGATTTACCCCATCATTTAAGGACAACATTTTGTAGAACCGGTCCTTTGTGTAACAACTTTAGTGTTTTTGTACTGTTGTTACTTTGCTGAAAATTTTATTCAAAAAATATCACTTGCTATAAAACTATAAAATAAATACAATGAACACAATATAATATTGTGAATTTTTATAAAAATAAATTTTAAAATGATATATTTGATGTTTTTGCAATGCCCTAACTACTTCTTTCATGTGATCTTACCATCCCTTTGAAGATTGTTTTTCCCAGTTTATAGGTTCAGGATACTCTATTATTTGATGCCAGAGCTAACAAAAATTGCGGTACAGGCAGTTTCCAAAGTTAATTATACAACTTACTTTGCCTAGGTTTATTTTGCCTCTCTTACTGATACAGTTGGCCAATTTTCATCCCCTTTTCTGACACACTCAGCTGGCTTCTCATTCTACCTGGTTTCTGCATATGAGAATGTGGAGGAGAGTAAGCTAAATTGTTGTCACTTAGAAAAGGCATTGAAGAAAAAAATCTTCTGTAGGGGGGAATAGAAGATGAAGAATTTATATAGAGAGGACTTGGGTCAACTGTGTCCAGGAGAGCAACTTTAAGAAAAATGACAAAGATTTTTAGAGATAATTTTATGGAGTTTTGCCATGGGGTTTGTAATGTCAACACTCTTACCCAGCTTCATACAGAGGCCCCAAAGTAGCTTTAATATGGTAGTTTTCTTCTTTTGCATTTATAAAGCAATTACATAAGCAAAAAATGTGAGCTCCGTTTTAGTGTTATACCTTTACTCATGGTACCAGTGAAATATATTGTTTCCTTAATCCTTACAGAATTTGAAATTGCACATCTCCCAATTTATTGGGTTTTTTTAAGATGTGATATGGTACTGTGGTTATGTTTTTTTAATCCTTATCTTTTAGAGAAATGTACTGTAAATTTTACAGATGAAATGATTATGCTACTGATATTTGCTTCAAAATAACCTGGGGGTGGGGTAGATGAGCATATAGATAAAATGAGATTGGTAATAAATTGATAATTTTTGAAGCTGTGTGACAGATATTTGGGAGTTCATTATACTCTTCTCTATACTTTTGTATATATTTGAAACTTTCCATAATAAAAATTGAGTAACAATTTCTTTGTTGTTTATTTGTAGGCCCCTGCAATCCCAAAGACTTAAGTAGGGAAGGCTGGTTAAAAGACAAATCTACAGCCCAGACAGGCACTCATCCCTCCTCACCAAAAACCTAGGTTTTCTTCCTGCTAAACATATTGGCAAACTTGCTCTTCCCTCAATGTGAATTATTTCCTTGAAGGTCTCCCAGTTCCACATGTAAAAAGACTTTTAGTGTCATCAGCATGCCAGACATGACCAGAAAACTTTGAACCTCAATGATGGACATAAACTTAGGTTCCTGATGAGACAACACTCCCATTCTACAACTTATCTTTAAAAAATTATTTTTTTATGATTACAAAATTAACTTTTTCTTAATTTCATAAAATTTGGAAAATTCCCTCTAAAACACATGAATAAAAAAATCACACATGATCCCCCTACCCAGAATAACCATATTTGAAAAATTTGTGTGTGTGTATATATATACATATTCCAACCTTTTTCTTTTCAAATATAAATATATGTAACCTAAACAGATGGCACAGGTGAGCCTCTTCCACCAGAATATTTTCAAAACTCCATGACCCCTTTTATTGTTAAGCACCCACCACATAGGTACCTTGCTGTTCCTCAGAATTTTTTAGGCTAATGCTCAGGGCCATTATGGAATTTTTGCTACTTCTGTCCTGCATAAGTACAGCAGGCATAGCATGAAACTTGGGTCTGAAATCCAGACCGTGCCCTGTACACAGCAAGTCATAATGCAGGACACAATAGCCCTGTTTGGTTTTTGGTTGTTTGTTTCCTAATTCCCACACAGACTTTCTACTCAACAAGTTGGTGGGAATGGCGGTGCAGGGATAGGCATCGATTCAGAGGAGGTGCCCCTTTAATAAATCACACAGTTGTAATCTGGCTAAAAGTAGGCTTGCTACTATCTTGTTTTCCAGAAAGTTCCTTCTGTCTTCTCTGGATCCTCAGCAAGCTACTGTATCACTCTCTCTCTCTCTCTGTATCCTCTGATCCTCATGAGGTTCCTGCACAGTGGTTTTCAACTGGTAAACAATGACACCACTACTCTGGACTCTAAGAATGAAATCCTGTTCTGCCTCTTGTACCTTTTTACTCCAGAATGTGCCCTCATCTTTCATATAATCTTTCATATAATGAAATGTGCCCCAATTTCATATAATACACAAGAGACCAGACCATAACTTCTAATAAGATTTTACTGAAGATTACCAGATTGCATGAGGAGCATGTAGTAAACACAATTTACAACTATTTCACAGGTCATATATTTTCTAGGTTCCCATGTTAAACTGGTTCCCTACCATAGGCTGACTCCAAATGAGCTAGGGATGTCCTTCCACCCCCCACCATTCCCCTGGTTAGTTTCCAGTAACCAAAGGATATTAACCTGGAGATATCCAAAAGGCCAGAGATGCACACAGATGCAGTCTAGGAAAGAAGAATGAGCTGGAGGTAGAGATTTTGGAGTCATCAGTAGGTGGGCAGTAGATGAAGAAGTGGGTATACCCAAGTTCATCTAAGGAGAGAGTGTAGAGAGGACAGCAAAGAGATCCCTGAGGAGTATCAGCATTTAAGTATGGGTTCAGGACTTCAGAATGGTTGTGTGAGGATCTTGGTGGACCCATCCCCCTGTGAAGTACCATTTAATTGGTGACAATTTTACACACACACACACACACACACACACACACACACTTAAAGTTACTAGAATTTTTCATAAGGGCATACAGCAAATAATAAAGATTTGTTCAAGAAAATCTAGTAAATCTCTACAAAAATAGTGAGAGTCTGTGGCATTTGAGGTATTCCATCTCCCCCAGCTCCATGTACAAGCTCTACCTGAAGTATAGATGTTCCCAAGAAGATGGGGGCTCCCTATCCCCTCAGTTGCTACTCTAGGGTTATGCCTTCACACCAAGAGGAGAAGGCCACCAGGTGTCTCTGTACCCTCGCAGCCCCATGTTGCAGAATTCCTATTACAGGCAAGCCTAGGCTAGAGGACTAACTTCCAGTTACAGAGTGAGGTCTCAGCCTTAGGCATGACAGGCCAAGAATAGCAGGATTCCATTCTCCTCTGCCATAATACATTTGTAGGGTGAAGTAGGGAAAGCTGAAATAACCATGGACTGCCATCTCCACCAGTGCCCAGTTGGGGGTGTTACTGCAGGAGAAGCCTGCTATACCTACCTCTTGTTCCAGTACAGTTGTCTGGAGTTTCTGCCTAGGAGGAGAGGCAGGCCATGAAAACTAAGCACAGCAGTGTTGCTTGAAAGGACTGAATTTATTTGGAAAAGAACCTAGAAATATTCATGCCAAAGAGCATTGTTTAAAACAATAGGAATCTTAAAAGTTAGCAATTAGGAGGGGACTGGTGTTCCAGGATACTAATAGCAACAAGGGAACAATACTATAAAACAAGTAAAGTAACATATATCTAAAGACCACTCCACCAAACAACAGCAAAATATTCATTCCTGTCAAGTACACAGAACATTCCCCAAAACAGACTATATGCTAGGCCATAAATATTCCTCAATGGATTTTAAAGACTGAAATTATACAAATTATGCTCTCTAACCAAAATGGAATTAAATTAGAAATCAACCATAGAGAAAAATGTGGGAAACTCACAAATATGTGGAAATTAGGCAATACATTCCTAAATAACCAATGGGTCAAAGAAAAAATCACAATGAAAATTAGAAAAAACTTTGAGATGGATAGGATCAAAACACCAAAACTTGAGCTGCACCTAAAGCAGTACTTAAGTGAAAATTTGTAATTATGTTTCTATTAAAAGAAGACCAAAGTAAACACAAAGCAAGCAAAAAGAAGATGACATATGGGGTGCCTGGCTGGCTCAGTTGGTAGAGTATGCAACTCTTGATCTCAAGAGTTGTGAGTTAGAGCCCCACATTGGGTGGAGAGTAAACTTTAAAAAAGAAGGTAATACAAAAGAATGGAATGAAAATTAAGTGAAGCATTATGAAAACAATAGAAAAAGTTGGCTCTTTAAAATGATCAACAAATCTGCTTGTTTCTTAAATTCCACAGGTGAGTGAAATCATATGGTATTTGTCTTTCTCTGACTTATTTCACTTAACATAATACCCTCTAGCTCCATCCATGCCATCGCAAATGGCAAGATTTCATTCTTTTATATGGCTGAGTAACGTTCCATTGTACATACCATATCTTCTTTATCCATTCATCAGTTGATGGACACTTGGGCTCTTTACATATTTGGCTGCTATAAATATCAGGGTGCATGTATCCCTTTGAATTAGTGTTTTTGTATTCTTTGGGTAAATATGTAGTAGTGCAATTGCTGGATCTTAGGGTAGTTCTATTTTTAACTTTTTGAGGAACCTCCATATTGTTCTCCAGAGTGGCTGCACCAGTTTGCATTTCCAGCGACAGTGCAAGAGAGCTCCCCTTTCTTCACATCCTTGCCAATACCTGTTGTTTCTTATGTTGTTGATTTTAGCCATTCTGACAGGTGTGAGATTATATGTCGTATTTTTTATTTATATTTCCTTGATGATCAGTGATGTTGAGCATCATTTCATGTGTCTATTGGACATCTGTATGTCTGCTTCGGAAAAATGTCTATTCATGTCTTCTGCCCATTTTTTAATTGGATTATTTGTTTTTTGGATGTTTAGTTGTGTAAGTTCTTCAAAAATTTTGTATACTAACCATGTATCAAATATGTCATTTGCAAATATCTTCTTGATCGAATAGGTTTCCTTTTAGTTTTGTTGGTTGTTTCCTTCACTGTGCAGAAGCTTCTTGTTTTGATGAAATCCCAAATGTTATTTTTGCTTTTGTTTCCCTTGCCTTAGGAGACATATCTAGAAAGAAGTTGCTATGGTTGATGTCAAAGAAGTTACTGCCTGTGTGCTCTTCTAGGATTTTTATGATTTCAGGTTTACATTTAGGTCTTTCATCCATTTTGATTTTATTTTTCTGTATGGTGCAAGAAAGTGGTCGAGTTTTATTCTTTTGCATGCTGCTGTCCAGTTTTCCCAACACCATTTGTTGAAGAGACTGTCCTTTTCTCATGCATATTCTTTCCTGCTTTGTCAAAGATTAATTAACTATATAATCGTGGATTCATTTCTGTGGTTTTTATTCTGTTCCCTTCATCTATGTGTCTATTTTAGTGCCAGCACCATACTGTTTTGATCACTACAGCTTTGTAATATAACTTGAAGTCTGGAATTGTGATGTCTCCAGCTTTGCTTTTCTTTTTCAAGATTGCTTTGGCTATTTGGGGTCTTTTGTATGTTCATACAAATTTAAGAATTGTTTGTTATAGCTCTGTGAAAAATGCTATTGGCATATTGATAGGGATTGCATTAAATGTGTAGATGGCTTTGGGTAGTGTAGACATTTTGAGAATATCTGTTCTTCCAATCCATAAGCATGGAATTTCTTTCCATTTCTTTGTGTCATCTTCAATTTCTTTCATCAGTGTTTCATAGTTTTCAGGGTACAGATCTTTCATCTCTTTGGTTAGGTTTTTTCCTAGGAATCTTATGGGGTTTTTTGGTGCAGTTGTAAATGGAATTGATTCCTCAATTTCTCTTTCTGCTGTTTCATTATTGGTATGTAGAAATGCAACAGATTTCTGTACATTGATTTTTTATCCTATGACTTTGCTGAATTCATGCATTAATTCTAACAATTTTTTGGTGTAGTCTGTCAGGTTTTCTGTATATAGCATCACTTAATATGAAAATAGTGAAAGTTTGACGCCTTCCTTGCTAATTTGGATGCCTTTTATTTCTTTTTGTTGTCTGATTGCTGTGATTAGGACTTCCACTACTATGTTAAATAACAGTGGTGAGAATGGACATCCCTGTCTTGTTCCTGACCATAAGGACAAGCTCTCAGATTTTCCCCACTGAAGATGATATTAGCTGTAGGTTTTTCATATATGCCTTTATTATGTCGAGGTATGTTCCCTCTAAACTGATTTTGTTGAGGGTTTTTTTTTATCATGAATGGATGTTGTACTTTATCAAATGCTTTTTCTGCATCTATTGAAATAATTGTATGGGGAAAAAAGACAAAAGAGAGAGACAAATCAATAAACAGATTCTTAACTATAGAGAACAAACTGATGATTACCAGAGGAGAGGTGGGTGGCTGGATGGGTTAAATAGGTGATGAGGATTAAAGAGTGCACTTTTTGTGATGAGCACTGGGAAGTGTTGACACTATATTGTACACCTGAAACTGATATTATACTGTGTGTTAACTAAGTATAATTTTAATAAAAACTTTAAAAACAATAAAATGATCAACAACCTGTATTGTATCCAGAATATTAAAGAACATTCACAAGTCAGTGATAAAACAAATAATGCAATTAAAAACTGGCAAAGGATTTAAAAAGACATTTCTCCAAAGAAATATACAAGTGGACAATAAGCACATGAAAATATTCCCTAAATTATTAGTTATTAGGGAAATTCCAATTAGGATCACAATGAGAAACCACGTCTCACCCTCTAGAATGACTATAATAAAAAAGACTAAAAAATAACAAGTGATAGTGAAGATGTGGAGTAATTGGAGCCCTCATATGTGTAAAGTATCACTATCACTTTGGAAAATAGTTGGGCAGTTTTTAAAATGTTGAACAGAGTTACCACATGACCCAACAATTCTACTAGATATATTCCCAAGATAAATTAAAGCATATTCCACAAAAATATTTATTCATGAATATTTATAGCAGTGTTATTCATAGCAGCCAAAAAATGAAAACAACCTATATGTTTAACCACTGATGAACGTATAAATAAAATGTAGTATATCCACACAATAAGATATTATTCAGCAATAAAAGGGAATGGAGTATTATACCATTACATGGATGAACAAGAAGCCAGACATAATATATTACATATGGTATAATTTCTTTATATATAATGCCTAGTATGAGAAAATCCATGTAATCAAAAAGTATATTAATTGTTGCCTATAACTGAAGGAAAGGAGAATGGAGATTGATCTCAAAATAGGGTTTCTTTTTGTCATATTGAAGATATTCTAAAATTAGAATTACACAACTCTGTAAATGCATTAACAACCATTGAATTATACACTTTAAATTGGTGCAGATTATGGCATATAACTCATATATTAATAAAACAAATTTTTGGAATGGGCATAGAGAAGAGTGCATACAAAAGGATCATTTAAAAAAGGAGTGGTCATCAAAATAACAGAGAAACCAGGAGAAAGTGAAGTCACAGAATTGGGTTATACAACATTTAAGAAGGGAGTTGTAAAGTGTGTGGAATAATACAGCGATAGTGACATAGTAGAAAAGATTGTCAACAAGAACTGTTTTAATAGAGTGACAAGGTGGGAAGACAGATGACAGTGAGTTGAAGAATGAGTGGGAGGTAAGGAATTAGATTCAGTGAGTCTAAATAATTCACTCAAGTAATGTAACTATGAAGGAGAAGAGAGAAATGGAATGGTAGCTGAAAGGCAATGTCAGATAGAAAAAGAGTTTTTTTTTTGTTTTCAAGATGACAGACACTCGGGCACCTTTATTTGTTGAGGATCCATCCAGTAGAGAGGGAAATCCTGAAGACATAGGAAAATGTGGCAACAAGAGTCTGAGAGAGTTGAAGAACTTGTGATGGGAAGCACATAGAAGGAATTTAGCTTAGATGGAGGGAAGGCTACCTCTTTCATTACACCCAGAGGGAAGGAGGAAAGGCTGGATAAGGGTATAAAGAAGGTTGTATGTTTGTGTTATGAAATTGAGATGTTACACTTGAGAGATTTGTTTTCCTTGGAAAGGTAAAAGTCGAGTCATCTGCTAAGTGTGAGGAGAAAACATATAAGATAAGAGGTTAGTAGAAAGGGGAGTAGAATTTGTGTAGCTCTATGGTGAAGAGGAAAGAGAACTGAGAAAACAAAGGCAACATTTGTAGGTAGCAGTGAAGTCCCCAGGTGTGGTTGCAAAACACCTGTGTGATGACAAGTAGATATAGCCCCATAGAAACTCTAATGTGATCCCATTTCTTAGAGTTAAATAAAAAACTAAGCAATCAGTCATTGATTTCACTCTAAAAACAATACCTTTATTTGAATATATTTTATTTGTTATTTGGATTTTGCAGTTTACCTCCTTCCAGAAGCTCAAAATCCACATATTTAAAGTCTATCTCATGACTAGTCTTAATAGCACTTTGCTAGAGGATAGGACATTTATGTGCCTGGTGCCAAAGGGCAGTAAGATAAAGAGAAATGTCAGACAGGGGGAATATTAGGGGGAAGTTCAGAAGGAAAGGAGAAGAACAAACTGGGAGACCTCAGGTCTTATCATGAACCTCAGCATGGAGGCCACATCCTCAGCAGGGCAACTCATGGTGCCACTGTATTGAAGTTGCTACTGATCTTCCCTCGCCATAGGAAATGGACCCTTGTTGAGGACCATGTTTGAAAGATCAGATGCCTACAGATTAGTAGTCATGAGTAAGCCATGCTACTATCTCTGTCACTCACAGTTTAGTTGGTGAGTCACACAAGTACTTCAGTGAATTGTAGAATTCACAGCAGAATTCCATTTTAAAGTTAAAAGAATTTTAAGCTATGAAGACATGCCGTGACATTTTTTTAATCCAAGTTAGTTAACATATAGTGTAATAATGATTTCAGGAATAGAATTTAGTGATTCATCACTTACATATAACACTCAGTGCTCATCCCAACAAGTGTCCTCCTTAATGCTCATCACCCATTTAGCCCATCCCCCCACCCAACACCCCACCAGAAACCCTCAGTTTGTTCTCTGTATTTAAGAGTCTTTTATGGTATGCCTCCCTCTCTGTTTTTATCCTATTTTTTCTTCCCTTCCTCTATGTTCATCTGTTTTGTTTCTTAAATTCCACATATGAGTGAAATCACATGATATTTGTCTTTCTCTGACTGACTTATTTCCCTTAGCATAATACAGCCTAGTTCCATCCACATTGTTTCAAATGGCAAGATTTCATTCTTTTTGATTGCTGAGTAATATTCCATTGTATATACATACATACATACATACATATAAAAATGTATGTATTCCATTATACACACACACACACATACATATATACACCACATCTTCTTTATCCATTTGCCAGTTAATGGACATTTGGCTTCCTTCCATAATTAAGCTATTGTTGATAATGTTTCTATAAGCATTGGGGTGCATGTGCACCTTCAAATCAGCATTTTTGTATCCTTTAGATAAGTACCTAGTAGTGCAAATGCTAGGTTGTAGGGTAGCTCTATTTTCAATTTTTTGAAGAACCTCCATACTGTTTTCCAGAGTGGCTGCACCACATGCCATGACATTTTTAAAAATCAGGATTTTAGATGAGAGTATCATGGCATAATAGCAACTACTATTTATCATTTTCACATATCCTATGAGATTTGCAATAAACTTTAAATTATGCATTTTTAGTATATTTAGCAAACATATAGCAGTTGCTGTATACCAGGCAGTGTTCTGTACTACTTAACATATTAAGTAGTTGAATTTTCATAAGAACCCTGTGAGGTTGGCATCATTATTTAATGCACCATTTTATAGATGAGAATACTGGAAGGTTTAAATTTGCTCACTCTCATATAGCAAGTAAGAGGTAGCACTGAATTTCAAACAGAGGCGATCCAACTCCAGAGTCTGCGTTCTCAACCACTGTGCCATATTATGTCTTATAATTTTTTTAATTTAATCAATGATGTTGGGAAAATGGAACATTCAACACGTAAAAGTGAATTTCCCAACATCATAGAGCTAATGTACATCAGATCCAGGATTTGAGCTGAATTTGGCTCAACAAAGTATCTTCTTTCATAGTTATCTCATTCTAACTTCTTGCTAAGTATGAAGCGTTAAACATCTTAAGATTTACACATCTACATCTGAACCTGACACTTTGCAAAGAAAGCCCCCCTTCCCTAATAATTGTCCTCCTTCTGGGTTCCCTGTCTTAGCGAATGACCCCACCATGTTCTCAGTAACTCAAGTCAGACATCTTACCCTACAAGTTCTCCATTGCCATCCCTTTCCAGTTAACTTTAAAATGAAATTCCACTGTGAATCCTGCAGTTCCTTGAAGTATGGTCTGTCTCACTCACTAAACTGTGACTGTGACAAAAACGTAGCATGGTTTATTTGTTGATGGGGAGGAGCCAGGAGAGAGAGAGAGAGAGAGAGAGAGAGAGAGAGAGAGAAAACACAGGAAGATGTGGTCATCAATGGGACAAGAGCCTGAGAGGATGAAAGTTTTGGGAGTACCTGTCTTTGTAGTTACTTGTTTCTAGGGTTGTTCCCCTACTAGACCATGAGTTTCATGGACCCTGTTTCATCCATTTAAATCTCAAGTTCTTAGTGTGATGTCAGGCATAATTTATTATGACTTCTGAATGGGTTAAGTTCACATAAACTCATTGGTCCAATAAAATATATTGAACACACACTGCTGTGTACTAGGAAATTGGCTAGGAAAACTGTTTGCTTTTATAAAAATTGCCTTTTCTGTGATTCATACGTGTAGTACATCAGAATGTTCCCAGGGAGCATATAACACACATATAACCCTTTATATTTCACAAAAATATTTCCATGTATATTACGGCATCTAATCCTCATATCATCTTTGAGAAGTAATTTTTTACCCAACATTTTACGTAAGCGGAAACCAAGAATCAGAGAGGATAAGCAATTTCTCTATAGATGAAAGTCATAAATGGTTACAAATATATCATTCAGAGATCTTTTTTAAGACTTTATTTTTTTAATTTTTTTAAAAAAATATTTATTTACTTTTGGGAGACAGAGTGCAAGCAGGGGAGGGGGAGAGAGACAGAGAGAGAGAGACAGAAAGAGAGAGAGAGAGAGAGAGAGAGAGAGAGAGAGAGACAGAATCTGAAGCGGTCTCCAGGCTCCAAGCTGTCAGCACAGATCCTGACTAGGGCTGGAACCCATGAAGCACGGGATCATGACCTGGGCTGAAGTCAGACGCTTAACCGACTAAGCCACCCAGGCACCCCTTAAGACTTTACTTTTAAGTAATCTCTACACCCAGCATGGGACTCAAACTCACAATCCCAAGATCAAGAGTCATATACTCTACTGACTGAATCAGCCAGATGTCCCGAAAATATATCATTCAGCGATACACACACATGCACATTTGGCTATCACAGTGTTTCTCACCAAGGCCAGTGCATTGCATAGACATAAGAAAAAGAAAGGGCTTAGTTTTAGCGTTAGGCTTTTCATTCTATGATACTACTACCAGGTACCAGATACCCAAAAGGGGAGGGGGAAATCATTCAAGAGTGACTAAAATCTGACGTTCTGGAGTCTCATGTGAGGCATGTTTTTAATTGGCCATTTAAAATCTATACTTGCTAGAAAAGTGTAATGGTTTAACATAGACTTTTGACCACGATTTTTATAACACTCCACGTCAAGTTTTCATTGATGTGAGTAGTTGATTGGATGGTGTTTCAGAGGAGAATTTTCTAGGATCTTTATAAAAATCCATATTATTTTATTGGAATTTGAGAAGGCATTAAATAAGTTAAAATTGTTTAAGAGTGAATGAAACAGGAAAAATAGTTAAACTCAAGGTTGAAATAAATCATTTAGCATTTCACAGTCAGCAGAAAAGAACATTTAGTTCTACACTATGCTCAGATATGTCTAGCATCATCAGGGCTTACTATGTAATACTCAGAGGACCTGTACTTAAACCAATATATATAGAGTCTCTTTTTCTGAATTTCCTATGGCTTATAAAATGTAGCATATTTTTGAAAAGTTTTAAAGCAAGCAGAAGGACTGAGAATCTAAGTGTGGCAGTCAAGTAAAATAAATGATGTTTGGGAATGCATCATATCAAGACTGAAAACTGGCTTAATAATTTACTATTCTTATGATCTTGGCCAAGTTACTATGCTTCCCTAATCTGCAGTTTTCTAATATGTTGTTGAGTATCATAACAGTACCTAGTTTATAAGCATTATTCCTTCTGAAAACTCTTTCATGGCTACCTAGGTTAAGGGGCTCACTTCTGTTTCCATGGGTCCCCTATACTTATGTCTGTCATAGCTTTCCTCACAATTTCACTGAATTATCTACCTACATGCTGCCCACTAGAACATGAAATATTGGCCCAGCTTGAGTCATTTCTATATCCCTAGAATCTAGCACAGTTCCTAATGAATATTTATTGAATGAATTACTTTAACACTTGTTACTTGCTCAATAAAGCATTGATATCATTGTTTCAGTTATGTTTTATTGGAAAATATATATAAAAAATGAGTTTGACATTGGGGCACCTGGGTGGCTCAGTTAAGCGTCTGACTCTTGATTTCAGCTCAGGTCATAATCTCGCAGTTCATGAGTTTGAGCCCTGCATCAGGCTCAACACTGCCAGTGCAGAACCTGTTTGGGATTCTCTCTCCCTCTCTCTCTGCCCCTCCCCTGCTCACTTGCTCACTCTCTCTTTCTATCTCTCTCTCTCTCTCTCTCTCTCAATAAATAAATAAATAAAAACTTTAAAAAATGAGTTGGCATACAACAGATACATGTAGACTCAAAATTCTCATTTGAGATTTTTTATTCTTTATCCCATGTTCCTACTTTTGGAAACTTCTATTCCTGACTTCCTGACTTTATAAAGTACATTGGCCAACCCATAAGTCCCTTTCCTTCAGATCTGATCTTATAGGAGGACTGTGTTAGATAATTCACTGAAGGTTTTCCTGATAAACAGTGATTCATGTACAAACTGAGGAGTCCCACAAAATACTATTTGATTGGATGCATGGTTAAATTAATGCAAACCTCCAAACTTGATCATTTTATTTTGAAGAGGGATATCCATCAATATTTCCTGGAAAGGGCCAAGGATATGAACCCAATGATGTGTTGAATTTTTGAGTACAAGTAAGCACTGTTGCACTCAAAAGGACGTGGTTCCTCTGATTTCTCTTTTAATTTGTTGGCCGTTCTTCTATTTTACTGATTAATCTTTGATTGTTTGTTTGTTTCTCCTTGCATTCTGAATACTTGCATATATTTCTAATTTGTAATAATGGCAATTTCTAAACCTATGGCATGTTTTGGTGCTTATCAATTCATATGTCTGTTTCCTTTACCAGACTATATGAAAAAGAAGCTTAAGAAAAAGACCAGGTTTCAGTGGTCTTCATAAATCCAACATCTGGGACAGTGTCTAAATCATGCTAGCCATCACTGAATTTTTATTTTATTTTTAAACAATTTTAAAATAAATTAGGATTCACAAGAAATTGCAAAAATAGTTTAGGGGTGGAACTTCTGGAAGGGAAGTGTGAGGAACTCAGTGAATCTTTTCCTCCAGAGAAATATCTTTTATTTTATTTTATTTTTTAAAAATTTTATTTAAATTCTAATTAGTTAATATACAGTGCAATATTGGTTTCAAGAGTAGAATTCAGTGATCCATCATTTACATACAACACCCAGTGCTCATCCTAACAAATGCCCTTCTTAATACCCATCACACATCTAGCCCATTCCCTAGCCACCTCCTTCCATCAACTCTCAGTTTGTTCTCTCTTATGGTTTGTTTCCCTCTCTCTTTTTTCCCCACTTCCAATATGTTCATCTGTTTTGTTTCTTAAATTCCACATATGAATGAAATCATATGGTATTTGTCTTTCTCTGACCAACTTTTTTCACTTAGCATAATATACTCTAGCTCCATCCACATCATTACAAGTGGCAACATTTCATTATTTTTGATTGCTGAGTAGTATTCCATTGTGTGTAATATATTAATATATAGTAATATTGATATATTACTATATATTAATAATATATTTATTATATATAATTATTAATATATAATAATTAATATAATTATAACATAATAAAATGATATGGTATATAATTATATATATATATATATATATATATATATATATATATATTACACACACCATGTCTTCTTTATCCATTCATCAGTCCATGGAAATTTGGGATCTCTCCATAGTTTGGCGATTGTTGATAATGCTGTTATAAACATTTGGGTGCATGTGCCTCTTCAAATCAGTATTTTTATATCCTTTGGGTAAGTACCTAGTAGTGCAATTGCTGGGTCATAGTGTAGTTCTATTTTTAACTTTGGAGGAACCTCCATACCATTCTCCAGAGTGACTGCACCAGTTTGCATTCCCACCAACAGCAAGTAAGAGGGATCCCCTTTCTCCACATCCTCACCAACATTTGTTGTTTCCTGTGTTGTTTCCTGTGTTGTAACATTTAGTCATTTTGACATTTGTGAGGTAATATCTCATTGTAGTTTTGATTTGTACTTCCCTGATGATGAGTGATGTTGAGCATCTTTCATGTGTCTGTTAGCCATCTGGATGTCTTCTTTGGAAAAAATGTCTGTTCATGTCTTCTGCCCAATTAGAATCACAATTAGATAACACTACACAGCTATCAGACTATGAGAATTTTAAAAAGACTGACCACACTGAGTGTAGGCAAAAATATAAAGCAACTGGAAATCTTATACATTGGTGATAGAAATGCAAAATGATACCACCACTGTGGAAACTATTCTGGCAGTTTCTTACAAAATTAAACATGTATCTACTATATGACCCAGCCAATCACCTCCTTAGGTATTCACTCACAAGAAATGAAAGCATATGCCCATTTAAAGATATACAAAAATAGTCATACTAGTTTTATTCATAATATCTAAAAATTGGAAAGAACACAAATGTCTTTCAACAGGTAAATAGATAAATCTTGGTATATAAATTTACTACTACTCATCAATAAAAGCTGTAAATTCTTGATACATGTAACATGAATAAATCCCAAAATATTTATGCTGAATCAAAGAAGACAAAACAAAAAGTATACTTACTATATGATTCCATTTATATAAAATTTTAGAAAATTCAAACTAATCTGTAGTGACAAACTACAGATGATTGATTGCCCAGGAACAGGGCAGGAGGATGGGAAAGAAAGGAGGGAGGAATTATAATTAGACAGGAGGAAAATTTTGATTGTGGTGATGGTTTATGGGTGTATACTTATGTCAAAATATATCAAACTGTGTACTTTAAATATATATAGTTTGTTGTATCTGAAATTATACTTCAATAAAATTGGGGTATTCTTTTGATGGAAATTGGTAAATCAACTATAAAATTTATTTAAAAAATTACAGAAAGCTAGAATAGCCAAAAACAACTTTGAAGAAGAAGAAACTGTCCTCAAAACTTAGTGTAAACTAATAATAATCAAGATAGTGTGGTACTGACTCTTGGATATTCAATGTAATAGAACATAGAGTCCAGAAAAACACATACATGGTTGATTGGTTTCTAACAAAACTATAAAGGCAATTAATTCAATGGGAAAAGGTTAGTCTTTTCAACAAATGGTCCTGGAACCAGTGGTTACCTATATACCAAAATTCAAACTTAATGTTGATCTATACCTTATATCCCAAAATTCAAACCTAATGTTGATCTATACCTTAACAATACCCCAAAATTAACTCAAAATAGATTGAAAAACTAAATGTAACTGTTAAAACTATAAAATTTCTAGAAGGAAAATATGAGAAAATCTTTGTGATCTTAAGTTAGTAAATGATTTCCCAGATATACTAAAAACATGATCCATTAAAGAAGAAATTGATAAACTGGACTTCACTAAAATTAAGAATTTATACCCTTCAAAATACACTATGAAGAGTCTTTTGGAGTGGGAGAAGATATTTGCTAATGTCATATCTGACAGAAGACTCATATCCAGAATATATAAAGAACTCCCAAAGCTCAAAGTAAACAAACAGCCCAATAAATAATTGCCAAAAGTTTTAACAAATCAGCACTTGAAAAGATATTCAACATCATTAGTCATAGGGAAATGTATATTAAAAACGAAATGAAATACCACTACACACCTATTAGAATATCTAAAATTTAAATGTCTTATCTTTACCAAATGTTAGCAATAATGTGGAGGAACTGAATTCCTGCTTCCAGAGGAAAATAAAATGGTCTAAACAGTTTGGAAAGTAATTTCACAGTTTCTGAAAAAGTTAAACATGTATTTACCACATGACCCAGATATTTCACCATTTGATATTTCCCCAAGAGAAAGAAAGCATGTCTATCAAAAAGGTTGTACATAAATGGTCACAGAAGCTTTACTTGCACAACCAAAACATGAAAACAAATTAAATATCCATCTACGTGTTTTTGAATAAACAAATTGTGGTATATCTGTACAATGGCATACCACTCATCAGTAAAAAGAATTAACTATTGATACACACAACATGGATGAATCTCAAAATAATTATGCTGAGTGAAAGAGACAAGATAGAAGTAAGATTATATTATATATTTTGATTTATATAAAACTCCAGAAATGTAAACCAGTATTTAATAACAGAAAGCAGGCCAGTAGTTGCCCATGAATGGGGCCTGGTGGGGAAGGACATGAGGGAACTTTCTGGGGTAATGTATTTGTTTATTAACTTGACTGTGGCGATAGTTTCATGGGAATATAAATACAGCCAACTTTACCAAAGAGTACATTTAAATATGCTCATTTGTTTTATCTCAATTATACTTCAATTAAGCTGTTTTTTAAAAAGACCTTAAAAGGAAAGGGAAAGCTCTGATAACGTTAAGAACAAGGAGCTCTGGGAACACAGAGGAAGAACCCTAAATCACGGCTAGGGGTTGATGGATGGGCAGGATCAGGATAGGTATATCTCTCAAATGATGGATTAGTTGTAATACCATTATCATCCCCAATTTACATATGAGGTGACTGAAGGTCAAAGAAGTTAAATAATTTGCTCAAAGTCACACAATAAACCAGAGGTGTGGGCATTTTCCAAACCTAGGACTGTGTGATCCCAGTGCCCTCTGCAGTTTACATTAGCCTTGCTTTAAAATGTGGGTTTTATTATCATTTATGTATATTGAGGCCAACAGATCAAGAGATAATTGCCATTGGAAAGACAGTTTGTTGCTCACAGTTCCCAAGAGGGGCAGGCACACCATGCCAAGCAGGGCCAAAGGGAGGCACCAGCATCACCAGCAAGAGAGAGGTGGGAAATCTGGGCAAGAGGCTTTATTATGGTTTTTGCAGAAAGGAACAGGCAAGGTATGGTAAGCAGGTTTAGGATTGGCTAATTTGAATAAGTCCAGTGGGCTTTGAGGCATAGAAGCTGTCCTTAGTTGTCTGATACCTTGCCTCCAGGTGATTAAGGCAGAAGAATAGTATCCCAAGTGTGACAGCGTGAGAGCCTGACAAAGGAGGTTGTTTGGGTGTGAGTTTGGATTGGCTGGTCTGCATGTTGAAGAAGCATTTTTCCTAGGAATGAGCTAACCCTGGGAGGGGCAGTCCCTTTCAGTGTAAGTAGGGCCCCAAGATGGCAAAGCATCAAAATAAAAAGATATGCTTGAATACAACCTTGTGCTCACTGTTATGGCATCATTTGTTTTAATTCAAGACACCAGCAACATTTCCTGGGACTCTGCTTGCCCAGAAATTCTTTGAAAATCTATTTAATATGGTATTAGAACTGGCTATGTATTTTTCAGGGCATAGTACAAAATGAAATATGGAGTCCCTTGTTTAAATATCATTAAGAATTTCAAGACAGTGGCAGTAGATCATTAAACCAAGCAGGAGCCTATGCAACTGCACTGGTCACATGCCATGAAGCCAGCCCTGTACAGCATAGTAGTTGATAAGAAGAAATTTTCAGGGAAAGACTCCAGAAGGTCTTTTTGGTATTTCCTATTTTCTCACCAAAATAGAAGCCTGGGGTAAAACTCAGCCCAGCTTTGAGTGATGCAGGACCCTGAGATAAGCCTTTTACCTCCCTTTTCCCAGTTCATGCTTTCTGGAGATTGGACAGCACTGGTATGCAGGGACACAAAGGGAAGCTACATCTTTTCATTATAATAGAGATGGCACAGGAATTCTCAAGAAGAGGTCTGTAATGTTGCTGTCCTGTTTCCTTTTCCTGATTCTAGGTAGATTAAATTTACCTGCACAAAAAATTATAATTTATTGCTATGATCATTTTTACATGTGTCTTTGAATTAATGGTCATTGAGCTGGAATTTTTTACCTTCCATTCAAAGTTTAGGTGGATAATTTTACACAATACAAAAACAACACCATTTCTAATAATAAACAGGAGCAGATGAATGTGTCTAAACTATCATTTTACACTTGGCAGAACAGTATTACTCTGTGTAGGAACATATCATGCCGTTTATTTCACAAAGGAAGTTCATAACTTTGCAATGGACCATGACCATGACAGAGTTTTCAATGGGTTTTTCCTTCATATCTTATGTAATCTCTGTTCCTAAACTTGCTTATCTGTAAAAATGGGCTCAATATGAGCACCTATTTCCGAGGTCTATTCTGTGGATTAAGGGTGTATGCATAAATATTAAAACAGTAATTAACATATAAATGTATGATGATTGTTATCGGGTATATCTGCATACCATATAATGTGCAAAAACAACTTGCAGTCAATAACATTAATCACAGGCACATTTTATTCAGCTATTAAAATGAATTAAGATGAAAATGGTGCCTGGAGGGGGGAGGAAGTTAAAATGGTAAAGAAGTAGGGGAACCTGGATTTTCCTTATTCCTCATTCACAGCTATATTGTGGTCAGATCACTTGGAACACTGAGGAAATCGATCTGTGGAGTGGCAGAAGGATCTCCGAAGTTGGAAGGAGACAGCTTGGCAGGACCGAGGTGCGAGTATGTGAATTGGGGAGATAAAATGGCATAGGCACGGAGGGGAGGGAACCCTTTCTGTGGAGAGAAAAAGGGAGAGAAAGAAAGAGGGGTTGTGGAAGTGTAGTATCGAGTTAGCACAAGAGGAAAACCTCTCTGGGCAACAGACTGGGGAACAAGAAATACAGAAAGTACCAGTTTCTTGTTTACAGCCTTAGGAAGTGTGCAACTTTCTCTGGAGCAACCCGGGAGCCATGGCATGGACTCCTGGGGAGGACAGAGTCGGCTGGAGTGTATAGAGCAATGTAGCCATCTCAGGGGCAAACCTGAAGAGAACAGTCCCCTTCCCGGACTACTTTGGGAAGAGGGTTTATTGCCTCTCCAAGGACAAAAGACCCTGTAGGTGCCAACCAAAGGCCTTTTATCAGCAGGGCAGGCTGGCACTACTCCAGAACAGGGGAGAAAAGCTGCATCGAGCTGGGTCCTTTAAGACTTCAGGTTTTGAATCCCAGCCAAGTGCCTAGAAGGTTCTGGAGAACTGTGGAGCAGGGCAAACTGACTGCCCTTGCTATTTGGTGAGGGCTGCCTGAATAGTGAGGGTTGAGACACCCCGTCTGGGGAGGAGAGATTAGGGTGATGCCATGCTTTCCCCCAATACCAACATGGTGGGGCTTGAGAGAGGAGCACAGCAGCTTCCAGTGGAGGTGGGACAAGTTTACACCAAACCGTTCCCCTTTGTGCCTGGCAACTGCTTACTTACTAGAGCAAAACTGACAAAACCAACAGAGCCCCTCTCCTCCAGACCAGCACAGCCACGACTCCTGGACACTAACAGACACTTTTTTCTCTTTTATTATTATTTCCTCCATATTCTTTTTTTTCTTTTGGAATCAGGCTCATAGTTTCTGATATAATATATATAAATCTTTATTCTTTTTCCACCTTTTCTTTTTCTTCTTCTTTATTTTCCTTTCTCTGTCTCTCCATTTAGCTTTATAGTTTTTTGAGTCTCTGTTTGGTTTTCTGTTCTCACTTTCATTTTTCTCTATTTATGGGATAAGGCTCCCCCCCTTTCCTTTTTTTTCCCAGGGTTACTACAACAAACGAATCACAGCACACCTGGTTGAAGGCCCAAACACTCCACCACTACAAGCAAGGAGGAGCTCTGCAGAGGACTGACCAGTGGGATAGAGCAGCCAAAATGCAAAACCACAATTAACACAACATACACCAAAAACACTTCTGGAAGTGCCAGGCCTTGGACAGTGTATGACCCCTTTTTAATATAGTAGTACTTTCAGGTGCAGGAAACATAACAAGCCTTTAAAACATTCAAAAGAGAGAAACTTAAGCCAAGATGACAAAATGGAGGAATTTCCCCAAAAGAAAGTTTAAGAAAAAATCATAGCCAGAGAATTGCTCAAAACAGATATAAACAAAATATCTAGGGGCGCCTGGGTGGCTCAGTCGGTTGAGCATCCGACTTCAGCTCAGGTCATGATCTCGTAGTCCGTGAGTTTGAGTCCCGCATTGGGCTCTGTGCTGACAGATCAGAGCTTGGACCCTGCTTAGGATTCTGTGTCTCCCTCTCTCTGACCCTCCCCTACTCATGTTCTGTCTCTCTCTCCCTGTCAAAAATAAATAATAAAAAAAAACTTAAAAAGAAATATATCTAAACAAGAATTTAGAATAACAGTCATAAGACTAATAGCTGGGCTTGAAAAAAGCATACAAGACACCAGAGAAACTCTTGCTGCAGAGATCAAAGACCTAAGAACTAATCAGGATAAATTAAAAAATTCTATAACTGAGATTCAAAATAAACTAGATACAGTGACAACAAGGTTGGAAGAAGCAGAGGAGAGAATAGGTAAAACAGAAGATAAAATTATGGACAATAATAAAGCTGAAAAAAAAAAAGAAAAAAAAAAAGAAAAAAAAAAGAAAAAAAAAAAAAAAAAAAAAAAAAAAAAAAAAAGAAAAAAAAAGAAAAAAAAATGGGGCGCCTGGATGGCGCAGTCGGTTAAGCGTCCGACTTCAGCCAGGTCACGATCTCGCGGTCCGTGAGTTCGAGCCCCGCGTTGGGCTCTGAGCTGGTGGCTCAGAGCCTGGAGCCTGTTTCCGATTCTGTGTCTCCCTCTCTCTCTGCCCCTCCCCCATTCATGCTCTGTCTCTCTCTGTCCCAAAAATAAATAAACGTTGAAAAAAAAATTAAAAAAAAAAAAAAGCTGAAAAAAAAGGAAAGGAAATAACTACGATCATGAGGGGAGAATTAGAGACCTAAGTGATTCTATTAAATGAAATAATATCTGAATCATAGAAGCCCCAGAAGAAAAAAGAGTGAGATAAAGGGGCAGAAGGTATATTTGCAGAAATTATGGTGGAGAACTTCCCTAATCTGGGGAAGGAAACAGACATCCAAGTCCAAAAGGCACAGAGAAATCCCTTCAAAATCAACAAAAGCAGGTCAACAGCATGACATATCACAGTGAAACTGGCAAAATACAAATATAAAGAGAGAATTCTGAAACCAGCTAGGGACAAAATGTCCTTAACCTACAAGGGTAGACACATAAGGGTAGTAGCAGACCTGTTCACTGAAACTTGGCAGGCCAGAAGGGAGTGGCAGGGAATATTCAATGTCCTTAATCAGAAAAATATACAGCCAAGAATCCTTTATCCAGCAAGGCTATCATTCAGAATAGAAGGAGAGATAAAGACTTTCCCAAACAAAAACTAAAGGAGTTTGTGACAACTAAACAAGCCCTGCAAGAGATCCTAAGGGGGACTCTGTAAATGGAACGCCTCAAAGACTACAAAGGGCCAGAGAACACCACCACAAACATGAAATCTACAGATAACACAGTGGCATTAAATTTGTATTTTTTAATAATCACACTGAATGTAAATGGACAAAATGCCCCAATCAAAAAACACAGGGTATCAGAATGGATTTAAAAAAAAAAAAAACAACAACAAGATTCATCTGTATGCTGCCTGCATGAGGCTCATATTAGACCTGAGGACACTTGCAGGTTGAGAGTGAGGGGATGGAGAACCATCTATCATGAAAATGGACATGAGAAGAAAGCCAGAGTAGCCATACTTATATCAGAGAAACTAGATTTAAAAAAAAGATTGTAACAAGAGATGAAGAAGGGCATTATATCATAAATGAGAGGTCTACCCATCAAGAAGAGCTAACAGTGTAAATATTTATGAACCCAATGTGGAACACTCAAATATATAAATCAGTTAATCACAAACATAAACAAACTTATGCATAATAATACCATAATTGTAGGAGACTTTAATACTCCACCTACAACAATGGACAGGTCATCTAGGTGGAAAAATCAGTAAGGAAACAACGGCTCTGAATGACACATTGGACCAGATGGATTTAACAGATATATTCAGAACATTTCAACCTAAAGCAGCAGAATACACATTCTTCTCAAGTGCACATGAAACATTTTCCTAAATAGATCACATTTTGGGTCACATAGTAGCCCTCAACAGGTATGAAAATGATTGAGATCATACCACACCTATTTTCAGGTCACAATGCTATGAAAGTTGACATCAACCACAAGAAAAAATTCGGAAGGCCCCCAAATACATGGAGGTTAAAGAACATCCTACTAAAGAATGAATGGGTTAACCAGAAAATTAAAGAAGAAATTACAAAATACATGGAAAAAATGAAAATGAAAACACGACAGTCTAAACACTTGGGATGCAGCAAAGGCAGTCCTAAGAGGAAAATACATTGAACTCAGACCTATCTCAAGAAGCAAGAAAGGTCCCAAATACACAACCTAACCTTACATCTCAAGGATCTAGAAAAGGAGCAGCAAATAAAACCGAAATCCAGCAGAAGGAGAAATAATAAGAGTAGAACACAATTAATGATATAGAATCCCAAAAACAAAACCAGTAGAACACATCAATGAAAGTAAGAGCTGGTTAGTTTGAAAGAATAAACAAACTTGATAAATCCCTAGCCAGACTTTTCAAAAGAAAAGAAAAAGGACCCAAATAGATAAAATCACAAATGAAAGAGGAGAGATCACAACCAACATCACAGAGATACAAACAATTAAAAGAGAATAGTATGAAAAATTATACGCCAACAAACTGGACAATCTGGAAGAAATGGACAAATTCCTAGACATTAACACATTATCAGTCTCATACAGGAAGAAATAGAAAATTTGAACATACCCAAGCCAGCAAAGAAATTGAATTAGTTATCAAAAATCTCCCAACAAATAAGAGTCCTGAGCCAGACGCCTTCCCAGGGGAATTCTATGAGACATTTAAAGCAGAGTTAATACCTATTCTCCTCAAAGTGTTCCAAAAAATAAAAATGGAAAGAAAGCTTCCAAACTCATTCTATGAAGTCAGCATTACCTTGATTCCAAAACCAGACAAAGACCCCACTAAAAAGGAGAATTACAGGCCCATATCCCTGATGAACATGGATGCAAAAGTTCTCAACAAGATACTATCAAAGCAAATTCAACAGTACATTAAAATAATTATTCATTATGATCAAATGAGATTCATTCCTGGGTTGTATGGCTAGTTCAAAATTTGCAAATCAATCAATATGATATGCCACATTAATAGAAAAAGGGATAAGAACCATCTGATCCTTTCAATAGATGCAGAAAAAGCATTTTACAAAATACAGCAGCATTTCTTGTTAAAAAAAAACCCTCATGAAAGTAGGGATAGAAGGAATATACTTCATCATCATAGAAGCCATATACAAAAGGCCCACAGCTAATATCATCCTCAATGGGGAAAAACTGAGAGATTTCCCCCTGAGGTCAGGAACATGACACGGATGTCCACTCTCACCAATGTTGTTCAACATAGTGTTGGAAGTACTAGCTTCAGCAATCAGACAACAACAAAAATAAATAAAAGGCACCCAAATTGGCGAAGTAGAAGTCAAAGTTTCACTCTTCACAGATGACACAATACTCAATGTAGAAAACCTGAAAGACTCCACTAAAAAACTTCTAGAGCCTATACATGAATTCAGCAATGTCACAGGATATAAAATCGATGTACAGAAATTGGTTGCATTTCTATACACCAATAATGAAGCAACAAAAAGAGATATCAAGGAACTTATCCCATTTACAATTGCACCAAAAACCATAGAATACCTGGGAATAAACCTTACCAAATAGGTAAAAGATCTGTACACTGAAAACTATAGAAAGCTTATGAATGATATTGAAGATGACACGAAGAAATGGAAAAACATTCTATGCTCATGGATTGAAAGAACAAAAATTATTAAAGTCTCGATACTACCCAAAGCAATCTACACAATAAATGCAATCTCTATCAAAATAACACCAGCATTCTTCACAGAGCTAGAACAAACAACCCACAAATTTGTATGGAACCAAATAGCCAAAGTAATGTTGAAAAAAAAAAAAACTAAAGCTGGAGGCATCACAATCCCAGATTTTAACCTGTATTACAAAGCTGTAACCATCAAGACAGTATGGTACTGGCACAAAAACAGACACATAGATGAATGGAACAGAATTGAGAACCCAGAAATGGACTTGAAAATATATGGCCAACTAATCTTTGACAAAGCAGGAAAGTGTATACAATGAAAAAAAGTCTCCTTAGCAAATGGTGCTGGGAGAACTGGACAGCAACATGCAGACGAATGAAACTGGACCACTTTCTTACACTATAGACAAAAATAAATTCAAAATATATGAAAGACCTAAATGTGAGATAGGAAACCATCAAAATCCTACAGGAGAAAACAGGCAGCAACCTCTTTGACCTAGGCCGCAGCAACTTCTTACTTGACATAGCTCCAAAGGCAAGAGAAATAAAAGCAAAAATAAACTATTGGGACCTCATCAAGATAAAAAGCTTCTGCACAGCAAAGGAAACAATCAACAAAACTAAAAGACAACTGATGGAATGGGAGAAGATATTTTCAAATTACATATTGGATAAAGGGTTGGTCTCCAAAATATATAAAGAATTTACCAAACTCAACATCCAAAAAATAAATAATCCAGTAAAGAAATGGGGAAAAGACATGAATAGACACTTTTCCAAAGAAGACATCCAGATGGCTAACAGACACATGAAAAGATGCTCAATATCACTCATCATCAGGGAAGTACAAGTCAAAACCACAATGAGATACCACCTCTCACCTGTCAGAATGGCTAAAATTAACAACTCAGGCAACAACAGATGTTGGCGAGGATGTGCAGAGATGTTGGGAATGCAAGCTGGTATAGCCACCCTGGAAAACAGTGTGGTTGTTCCTCAAAAAATTAAAAATAGAATTATCCTACAACTCAGCAATTGCACTACTAGGAATTTATCAAAAGGATACAAAAACGTTGATTCAAAGGGGCACATGCACCCCAATGTTTATAGCAGCACTATCAACAATAGCCAACAATTTGGAAAGAGCCCAAATGTCCATCAACTGATGAATGGATTAAAATGTGATGTGTGTACACACACACACACACACACACACACACACACACACTGGATTACTACTTGGTAATAAAAAAGAATGAAATCTTGCCATTTGCAATGACACAGATGGAACTGGAGGGTATTATGCCAAGTTAAATAAGTTAGAGAATGACAGATATCATATGATTTCACTCATATGTGTAATTTGAGAAATTCAACAGATGAACACAGGGAAAGGGAAGGACAAAATAAGGTAAAAACAGAGAGGGAGACAAACCATAAGAGACTCTTAAATATAGAGAACAAACTGAGTGTTGCTGGCGGGGGGTGGGTTTGAGGGTAGGTTAAATGGGTGATGGGCATTAAGAAGGGCACTTTTCAGGATGAACACTGGGTTTCATATGTAAGAAATGAATCACTGGTTTCTACTCCTGAAGCCACAACTACACTGTATACTAACTAACTTGAATATACTTAAAAAATTGTGCTTGGAAGAAAACTACTTTCCTCATAAGCATTTATATAACTACTTCAAGTTCAAATTTATTAAATTCATAGAGTTTGTACCTTGGAAGCTAAACACTTTGTTTTTTAAGTTTGTATGCAGTGACTTCTGGCATTGGCAAAAATTTTGCTCAATAGTCTGTGGAAATGTGTTCATATTATTAAGTAAGTACAATAATGATTTGTCTTTTCCATTTTTTAAAAATGTTTATTTATTGGGGCGCCTGGGTGGCTCAGTCAATTAAGTATCCAACTTCAGCTCAGGTCATAATCTCAAGGTTCCTGAGTTCGAACCCCATGTGGGATTCTGTGATGACAGTTCAGAGCCTGGAGCCCGATTAGGATTCTGTGTCTCCTTCTCTCTCTGCCCCTCCCCCACTTGCACTCGCTCTCTCTCTCTAATATAAATAAAACATTAAAAATAAAAATATTTGGGGCACCTGGGTGGCGCAGTCGGTTAAGCGTCCGACTTCAGCCAGGTCACGATCTCGCGGTCCGGGAGTTCGAGCCCCGTGTCGGGCTCTGGGCTGATGGCTCAGAGCCTGGAGCCTGTTTCCGATTCTGTGTCTCCCTCTCTCTCTGCCCCTCCCCCGTTCATGCTCTGTCTCTCTCTGTCCCAAAAATAAATAAACGTTGAAAAAAAATTTAAAAAAAAAATAAAAATATTTATTTATTTTGAGAGAGAGAGAGAGTGTGAACAGGGGAGGGACCATGAAAGAGCGAGAAAATCTCAAGCAGGGTCCACACTCAGAGCAAAGCCTGATGTGGGGATCGATCTCTGAGAGATCATGTTCTGAGCTGAAATCAAGAGTTGGACACTTAACTGTCTGAGCCTCCCAGGCGCCCCTGTCTTTGAAATGTCTAATGTCTAATGTCTTTGAAATGGATAATGAGAGCCAGGATTGGATCCTGTCTTTTTTTTTTTTTTTGTAAGTTTATTTTTGAGAGAGAGAGAGAGAGCAGGGGAGGGGCAGAGAGATATGGAGACAGAGGATCTGAAGCAGGCTCTGCACTGATAGCAGAAACTCTGGTGAGGGGCTCAAACTCATGAACCATTATATCATGACCTGTGCTGAAGTTGGATGCGCAACTGACTGAGCCACCCAGGTGCCCCTGTGATTTTAAAGTATTATTGATTGGTGGGGTTCCAGGGTGGTTCAGTCAGCTGTGTCCAACTCTTGATAGTGGCTGAGTCCTGATTCCAGTGCTGTGGGATTGAGCCCTGCATCAGGCTCTGAGCTGGGCCTGGGAGTCTGCTTGAGATTCTCTCTCTCCCTCTGCTCCTCTCCCCCTCTTGTGTTCTCTCTCTCTCTCTCTCTCTCTCTCTCTCAAATTAAAAAAGTAAAGGGGCGCCTGGGTGGCTCAGTTGGTTGAGTGTCTGACTTCAGCTCAGGTCATGATTTCATGGTTCGCAGGTTGGAGCCTGGAGCCTGCTTCAGATTCTGTCTCCCTCTCTCTCTGCCCCTCCCCTGCTTGTACTCTGTCTCTCTTTCTCTCTCTCTCTCTCAAAAACAAATAAACATTAAAAAACTTTTTTTTAAATACAAAAAATTTTAAAATAAAAAATAAAGTATTATTGATTGGGAAACATCAGTAAGGTGTTAAAGCTATTGGAGTCAGAAGTATCTGGGTACATTATCATAATCCTAATCAGAATAAGATCTTTACCAGTCACTCACAATGTGCCAGACACTGTTAGAAACACTTAACACACACCACCCATTTTAATCATAACAATCTAGGGGGGATGCATTTTTATTGTTCCTAACTGACAAATGAGGAAATTTAGGATCCCAGGTTAACTAACTTGTCCAGCAACAACAGTGAGTTAATAGGAAAACCAGAAGTAAAATCTAAGAATTCTGACCCCAGACCCAACCCTACTAGCAATGAGATCTCAAGAGTCACAAAAATTTCTCTGAGCATTAATTTCCACATCTTTAAAATGGGAATAAATGGGGGCACCTGGGTGGCTCAGTTGGTTGAGCATCCGACTTTGGCTCAGGTCATGATCTCCCGGCTTGCGGGTTCACGCCCGGCGTCGGGCTCTGTGCTGGCAGCTCAGAGCCTGGACCCTGCTTCAGATTCTGTCTCCCTCGCTCTCTGCCCCTCCCCCGCTCGTGCTCGTGCTCGTGCTCTCTCTCTTTCTCTCTCTCTCAAAAATAAATAAACATAAAAAAATTAAATGGTAACAAATGTAGTCTCTCTGGTATCAGGAGATTATGAGAATTGTTATAGTAAAATTGTCTACTTCTTGTTCCAGCATTTGGTCATCTGTAGAATTTTTCGGGAATAAGTGTGTTGGATGGGGTAATCAAGAGACCACTGGCTGACAGATGAGCTGGTCCTGGTAAATCAGAGGCTCTTCACCCCCACCCCGTCCTTGGAAAATATGTTTTGCCTACCATTCCTATAGCTGGAGGCATTTCCAAGACTGCAGTCTTAGAAGGATGTCTGGGTGGCTCAGTTGGTTAACCTTCGGACTTCCTCTCACGTCCTGATCTTGAGGTTCGAAAGTTCAAGCCCCTTGTCAGGCTCTGTGCTGACAACTTAGAGCCTGAAGCCCACTTCGGATTCTGGGTCTCCCTCTCTCTCTGTCCCTCCCCTGCTCTCTCTTTCTCTCTCTCTCTCTCAAAAAGATAAACATTTTTTTTTAAATTTTTTTTTCAACGTTTATTTATTTTTGGGACAGAGAGAGACAGAGCATGAACGGGGGAGGGGCAGAGAGAGAGGGAGACACAGAATCAGAAACAGGCTCCAGGCTCTGAGCCATCAGCCCAGAGCCCGACGCGGGGCTCGAACTCACGGACCGCGAGATCGTGACCTGGTTGAAGTCGGACGCTTAACCGACTGCGCCACCCAGGCGCCCCAAAAAAAGATAAACATTTTTTTAAAAAAAGAATGCAGCCTTAGAGAGCAATGTGTTGTTGAGACCAACTGGCCAGTATATGTGACTGAACCCAGTTCAGGCTTCTATATAAACTACTAAGATTCGTGTGGGCAGCTGAGGAGATATACTCATCTTGCAGCTGCCCAAGACCAGCCTCATAAGTAGGTTCCCTTGCTTATTAGGAGGAGTGGTCTTATTAGACCACTAATAAGTCCTTATTAGAATGAGGAGTGGTCTTCCTCATTCTGTCTTGTGAGTCAACAAAGTAAGATGACAAAGTTAAAGCTTTTGAAATGTATTCCCAAAAATGTTTCCTTTAGTTCTAAAGATTTTTAGTGGCATGCCCAATAGGTTTTTGTTCTGATTCCTAAATTTAAAACTTTTTTTCCTTTTACTCCAGTTTAGTACAGATGATGATTCCCATTGTGTTCCTTTGAGAGCCACCAAAGGGTTGACTATACACATTGTTATCAGCAGACATTGCAGCAACACCTAAGGAGGAGGTGACATATTTTTCAAGGAGTAAGGACACTTGGTGGTAGAGGTTCTGGGAAGATGGTGGCAGCGGTGGCTATGTAGTTTTTCAATCTCTCCAAACACATAAAAACAGAGCAACTGGAGAGAAAAGCAAAATGAACAGATAATATTTTCAAAAAATCTAGGTTACAAGACATCCCTTAAAAACCCCAAACTTCAAGTAGATGAGGACAAATCACCACCAGTCATATTACCTACATGGTACCAGTGTCTGTGCAGGAGGAAAAAAAAGTGATGGCACAGCCTCTAAATAACTTGATAATAGAACCACAAACTAGCCAACTCACCAGAAATAGCAGCAGAAACTCACAGGGTTTTTGCCCTTTTTATATCAAGCAAGTGCAAGGGGTCCAGCTCAAGAGGCACTAAAGGTGCTAGAAGCATCATAGCCTTTGTGAACCCTCAAAACTGACACCTCAGGGCTCTCTTGATAGGATGCCACAATTATGAGAAATTGATGGAGGTGTAATTATCATTCAACAGGAAATGAACAAGAGAGGCTAAGGAAATTAGACTGTGCTGTACACAGATGTCCACACTTGTTGCTATTTTGAGCACTTGGAATGTGGCTGGTCCAAACATAGATATACTGTAAGTGTAAATTACATATCAGCCTTTGAAGATTAAGTAAAAAAAATCTCAATTTTTACATGTTGAAATTATTGGGATTTTTTAGAAAAAAATAGATAGATATTGGATAGAATTAAATAAATTATTAAAGTTAAGGTCATGTATTTCTTTATACATTTTTTAATTTAGCTAGTAGAAAATGGTAAGTTACATGTGTGGCTAGCATTCTATTTCTACTGGACATAACTCCCTATTACTGAAGTTTGATATGCCTTTTAGCCATCTGAAATGGAAAAGTCGATTAGGTAGCTGTATATACATGACTGGAGTACAAGGGAATGGGTGGGAATAGATATACAATATTTTGATTCACCAGCTTAAAACAATATTTAAAGAATGAGACTAGATGGGATCCCCTAGGAAGTAGATGTATACAGGGGAAAAGGCAAAAAACTGAGGCCCTGGGCATTCTAATACTTAGGGGTGTGGAAAATGCGAAAAATATAGGAGAATGTGGGTGAACACAAAGAGAACAGTCTTTAAAGACTAAGGAAGAACATGTATCAAGGAAGTGATCAAAGGTGTCAAATTGCTGCCAAAAGGTCAAGTAATATGAAATCTTAAGAATTATCCTTCACAGGGGCACCTGGTGGCTCAGTCGGTTAAGTGTCTGACTCTTGATTTTGGTTCAGGTCATGATCTTGTGGTTTGTGAGTTCAAGCCCCATGTTGGGCTCCGCGTTGAGAGTGAGGAGTCTTCTTGGGATTCTCTCTCTTCCTCTCTCTCTCAAAATAAACAAACTTAAAAAAACACTAACATTAAAAAAAGAATCATCCTTTATATTCTGTAACACAGAGGTCTACTCTGTGATGGCATTTGGTACTTTCAGAAAGAGGGAGTGTTAGAAGGACCAAAGGTCAAGAGAAGGATGAAGAGCCTGTGGTCAATAGGAGCTATATACATTTTAGTGTGGTGGGCTTAAACTAAGGACACTGGATTAAGGTCCACTCCCAAGCAGATCAAATGCCCAGGAGATCCACCAAAACACTAGTATGCAGTAGGGTAGTGGCACCTCTGATTCAGCTCACTGAATGCTGACTCACTGTAGGAAGGAACCAGACCTAGGACCTGAACTAATGTTTCCTCCAACATCTTAGATAAATAGGGGGTGTTTTGTAGTCAGAGCCACCTCCAGGGACAAGGTGTGGGTTCCTAGATATATATCCCTGGATGTCTCTAAATCTCTGGGGCTGTGCTAGAGAGGTAATTATACACACAGGCCAGTCACTAACATTTGTAGTGTGTCTTGGGCAAAAGTACAAATTAAGGTCTTTGGCCCATGTCCTTGATCTCTTCCCATTGCCAGCTATGTCCTACACCAAGAGGTAACCTTGAGAATACCTCAGCCTACACCATCAAGCTTTGTATACCCTTTTATTTTTACAAACAGTGGCCTCTTGGTAACCTTTTGGGCCTAAGAGTATGTATATCACAGACTCAGACCTCCCTCCCTTAGGGCCCTACAGAATCTGAAGCAGCCTTGGGGAATGAGGGAACCTAAAGCATTTTCTACAATAATTGCAGGGTGTTGGGACCTGATGGGCACATCTCATCATCTCTGTGGACTCCTAGCTCTATGGTCTGAATACAGCATGAAAAGGGCCTAGGCAAGAACCTCTAAAATGTGGGTCCCAGGAAGACAGCCCTTCTTGGCCAGGTCTATACCATTGGCCATATAGAAGAAAAGCAAAGAGAGGAGAAATATGGTAAAGTAGGGAGATGGAGTTCATTTGCTGGTTTTATTTTTTTTTTCCACTTCATTCCTTTAATGTGTTCTCCCATTGATTCCACAACTTACCTTCTTGAAAAACAACTGAGTTTCGCTATAGAACTAGCAATATGATAGAGGTATGAAACATAGCACATAAAAGATCATATCAGTTATTCCAAAAACTGTATATACCCTGTTCACAGAATGGTGGTGCATGTCCATCCAGTTATTTCCAAATATGTCTACACACAAACATACACACACCCTCTTATACCTGCTCACAAATTTACTCACATTTTTTTTAAACGAGATTATCCATTAACACACTTTTTAACTAACCAGTTTCACATAATTAACTTTGAATCACCCTCTGAGACCTTCCCCTTCCCCACACAGACCCCAGGAGCCCCCTTTCCCAACACACAAATTCTTTCTTCTTCTAGAAACTGAGACCTTCCCCCCTTGGTGCTCCTGACTCCTGCTTTTCTCCTCCTTCCTGAGGCTTCCTTCCAACACTCCCTACTCCCATCTTTGGAGGAATATTTCCCCCAACACACACACACACACACACGTACACACACAAACACATACACACACAACCACATAATCACATCCTCTCTCCTTCCTGACCTTGGATATCTCCATCACCCCTCCTTGGGTTGAATCCTACTCCCTTTTCTTGTCCAAGTTTGCAAATCACCTATGCTAAGTGGGTATATAGCATATAAATGGGAATTTCCTGGATAAAATTCCATTTTAGATAGTAGGAATAAATAATTGCTAGGATAGTATTGTATTCCCTCTCACTTCCAAAGAGTTTTGCTAGCATGCTAACAAATTTCTTTAATCCTCTAAATCCACAAGGAATAACAGTTATTTGGACAAAAAAAAAACACATCTTAAAAATGAAGTCAAACATTTTTATTGTATTCATTCAAAAATGTCATTCTATAAAGGGAACTTGGAAAAGGGCAATCTCAACTCAGGGGCAAAGGCAGGCCTTTATGAGGAAAAAGCAGGCCTGAAATCAAGGGCCAAAAGCAGATAAATGCTAGGTAGTGCAGTTATGGGAAGGAGAAGCTTCAAAACTACTCAGCAAACAGCAACAAAATTTCTCATAATGTTGGTTAATAGCTAGAACACTCATAAACCTCAAAGGAAACTGCAGAGCAGGCACTCCCTTCAGGTCAGTGGGTGCATGCTAATTCCTTTTGTGGTTTTAGGAATATACTCATGGTAGCTCACACCCCAGGGGGTGTAGTGGGAGAAGGCACGCTCCCTATTTCAACCTGCTCTCCTGAAGAGAGAGGGCTCAGGGCTTCAAACTCTGGCAGTAAGGCACGCCTGAGGCTTGCAGGACTAGGAGTGGAGATGGAGCCCAAGCCACAAAACTTTGGGGAAGAGGGACACTGGTCAGAAAAATCATTGGAGGAGGAGGAGGAAGAAGAGGAATAAGAAGAGGAGGATGAAGAAGGGGAAGAGAAGAAGGAGAAGAGGGAGGAGAAGGAGAAGGTGGAGGTGGAGCAGCAGCTCTGGCCAGGAGACCCGGAGGAGGGGAAGGAGGAAGAGGAGGAGCCCTCATCACTCGGCCCAGAGAAAGGGAAGAGCCTACCAGGAGGTGAGGGAGAGGAGGCCCGCATACGGACTGCATGCCAACGGGGCTGGGTATCAAGGCTTGGAACCTCAGGATTAGAAGAGCTTGAGTTGCTCACAAATTCTTGTGAGGCCAACCCAGGAGAAGGACTCAGGCCGGTAGGGACAGGCAGAGAGGGACGGCTTCTAGGGTATGACGTCTGGGTGGTGTGGCTCCGGAGGACGTAGCCTGGAGGTGTACAGCCATTGTGGAGGGCAGGGCCTAGCGGGTTGGCTCTGCTTCGGAGGGCAGGGCCTGACCCGGATGCAGGGTTGCGGAGAGCAGGGCCTGGCCTAGATGCACGGCCACGGGAAGCAGGGGTTGGGGCAGGGCCCCGCGTGGAGACACGGCGGCTGTGAGCAGGAACATGCGCGGACGCGCGGCGACTGTGAGCAGGAACCCGCGCGGACGCGCGGCGGCGGGGAGCCGGCCCGGTCGCGGGCGCGCGGCGGCGGGGAGCCGGCCCGGTCGCGGACGCGCGGCGACTGTGAGCAGGAACCCGCGCGGACGCGCGGCGGCGGGGAGCCGGCCCGGTCGCGGGCGCGCGGCGGCGGGGAGCCGGCCCGGTCGCGGGCGCGCGGCGGCGGGGAGCCGGCCCGGTCGCGGACGCGCGGCGGCGGGGAGCCGGCCGTGTCGCGGGCGCGCGGTGCCTTGGGGCAGCAGGGCCTGGCTCTGATGCACGGCGGCGGAAAGCAGGACCTGGCGTGGATGAATGAGATGCACGGCGCCCTGGGGCAACCGGGCCTGGCTCAGATGCACGGCGGCAGAAAGCAGGACCTGACGTGGATGAATGACGACGCGGGAGAGCGCGGCCTGGCACAGAAGCACCACCTCGCAGGGCAGGGCCTGGGGCAGATGAAAGGCTGTAAAAAGCAGCGCCCAACCCAGAAGCATGGTTGCGGAAGGCGGGGCCTGGCGGTGGGGCATCACCATTGAAGACTGCAGGGCCAGGCCTGGCTGCTTGACTGCGGAGAGCTGGACCTGCTGCTCTGGCCTGACTCCGGAGGGCAGGACCCGGCTGGGATTCGTGACCCCACGAAGAAACCCGAGAACGGCGGCGACCGCTAGGCTGAGACCCTGGAGAAAATGGAGACAAGGATACTGGGCACTGAGGCTTGGGAAGCCCAGGAAACAGCGGCGCCGCGGAGGCTTCTGAGCCTGGGCAGCCTCTTCCCAGCCGGGCTGCTCCCTCCCACAGCAGTTCACTGGGTTCGCGGTCTGGGTCGGGGCCCGCCGGCCTGGCCAGAGCCCCACGTGGCTCGCCCCATGGTGGCCACGCCACACGCATATGAGGTCTGGAGACCCTGGCCCGAGGACCCTGGCCCGTTTGGGGCACCACACGCCTCAGCTCTGCGTGGGGACCGCGGCTGCCCTAGAGGTCGGCATGCTCCCTCATGGCTCACGGGGTGCAGCCCCAGATCCTCTCCGGTGCTCAAAATGGCGCCCAAGGCAGCCAGGAACACCGTGTGGGGTGCCACCACCCAATGGAGACAGGTCACTGGAGACTGAGGGGGCTGAGGCACCGGGACTGGGGTTGCCGGTCCCGCGGGCATCACCAGGGGCAGGGGTGATCTCGTTCTTGGGCCCTGCGGTCATCTCACCCTGCTGTTGCTTCTGTGCCTTCTCCTTGGACGATGGGATGACCATCATGCCAGATTCTCTCTCAGAGACACAAGATCGTTGTCCTAAGACACCATCTAGCTACAGCGCCAGCTGAAGGAGTGAGGACGGTAGGCGGGCCCGGGTAGGAGCTCTGCTTCTGATTGGTCGGTTGTTGTCACGTGGCTCTCGTCTTAGGGGAGTGGGCCAACCTGGCTCCATCTGGCGCCAAACCTGACGGTGTGCTCCACCGTTCTGGGGTCCGTTGCTGCCGGGACCTGATGTGAATTCCCCATACATACCTGGGCCCCTACGCGCACGCGCGTGCGTGTGTGTATATGTACGTGTGGGTGTGCATTTCAAATGAGGGTACTCAGATGGCGATGTTCTCTGTATAAACACTTGGAGTCACCCCCAAATCAGTGTAGGTTGTCAGGACCACTCTGATGGTGAAACTTTAAAACAATGGCTTGAAAGAAACACCGCACTGGTCAACAGGAGCCAGGCATCCTCCTGGACTCTGTGAGGACACTGGGCCCATGTGTGACTCCAGAGGCAACAGTCCTGGAACTGCTCCTGGCAACTGAATGACCCTTCACTAGAATCTTGAAAGCAGCATGAAATCAAGAAAAAGGATGGGGCTCATGGTGTCTTAGCTCAGGATGTTCAGCACTTCTGCCATGCCAGATGGGTATTTTGAAGTAACATGCTTCCCCCTGCCTTATCTCCTGAGGCATGGGCTGGAGTTGCCCAGGATTAAGGATAACACTGTCCTTAAATATACATCATTTTTTTGGGCTGCATAGTAATCCACTGATGAATGTACATTAATTTATTAATTTATTTGACCCAGTCTACTTTCTTGGCTACAGTTCTCTATTATGCAGCAATGCACAGACTTAAAGTTTAATATTTAGACAGTAATTTTTACTTATTTTTTTAAAGTTTATTTATTTTGAGAGAGAGAGAGAGAGAGAGAGAGAGAGAGAGAGAGAGAACACACCCAAGCAGGCTCCATGCTGGCTGGCAGTGCAGAGACTGAGGTGAAGCTCAGTGCCAGGAATGGTGGCACTGATCATGACCTGAGCTGAAATCACGAATCAGATGCTTAACCAACCGAGCCACCCAGGTGCCCTTGGAGACTAATTTTTATTCATTATTACAAAAGCCATTATTACTGCATTCTCCGAACCCCAAACAGAAAAGCAAATAGAACCTAAACTAGGAAAACTAGAACCTAAATATTGGAAATATTTTTAGGAAAATGACCATTCTTAAATAGTTCATAGTTCTTTTATTTCATAAAATTGAATTATTTATGCATACATATTATTTTTTTAACCTGCCCTTTGGGTCTAGAAAACAATTTACATATCAATAAATAGGTTTCCACAAGGCAAGTGTAACTACAAAATGTTCCTTTTATGGAGGAAGCTTATATCTTCAAACATTGCTATATTGATCAACATTTAATGTTGTTTCCAACTTTAAGCTGTCTGTAACACATCAATGCTGGACATATTGTTTTTCCTAAAAATTATTCATCTCCTTAAATATGACTTTATTGTGGATAAATTCCTAAAAGAGAAAATTCCTGATACAGGCCAGCACATCTATGATTCTTTGATAAAAATATTGCTAACTGGTTCTCCTGAAAGTTGCCATTATAGCAATTTTGGCAGAATGGAATGGAATATTTAATGGAATGGATGAGAACCTGGACTGAAACACAACTCAGAAAGAATGGAATAGTACTTGGAATGTTAAATAATATGGAATGGAAAATGGATTTGAAACAATGCAGAACAGGATGAAGTGGAGGCTGCAGTGGAAGTGAAATGGGAAATTGAATAGGATGAAAATTGAATGGAATATAATGGGAAAATGGAGTGGAATACAAAATAGAAATATCTAATAGCATATGGAATAAAAGAAAAATAATGATGTTATATGAAAAAAAGGAATAGAGTATAGTCAGAAATAAAATGTTAAATAGAAATTGAAGCTGAAATAGGTAGGACTATAAAATGGAATAGAATATACAATGGCCTGAAATACATGGACTATGAAATATGCACTATAAATGTTAAAGTACCATAAAAAGATGGAATGAAATTTTTAATGAAATAGAGAATACAAGATTATGAAGGATAAAATGAGAATTGAAAAAAAAAAAACAGAACATCGAAAATGAAATAGTGATGAAGTACAGGGTGGACTTCAATGAAGAATGTTCTGGTCATCTACCATTCTATAGTGTTGTGGAGCAACATCCATTCTATTATGTTTGTGGATTTTATTAAGCTAGGATTCAGAAAGAGTTTAGCAGTAATGGCTTGTTTCTGCTCTACAGTGTCCTTGTCTGAGGCTTCAGCTGGGAAAACTTGAATGGTAGTGAGGTCATGAGGGAAGGACAGCAATCAGTGATGACTCCTAGATTTTGGCCACACTATCTGGGAAGTTGGTGGTGATCACTTACTGAAAAGGGAAGGCCTGCAGATTGAAGACACAGCGGGAACTGGTGGTCCTGTTCTGACCATGTTGGCCAATATATGCTCTGTACTTGTCCTAGTCATTTAGGGGTATGGACCCCAACTTATAGCCATTCTCTTAATTCTGTAGGTCACCAGTTGCATGAATCTAGTTTCTTCTTGGGAGTCATTTCAGTTTACTCTCTGAGATCTTTCCTTTCCTCCTCTGAGATCTTTCCTTTCCTCCTTTCTGGAATTTCAGGGCCTTAGTCATGATCCTTAACTTACTAATAATGAAAATGCCCCCATCTATCCTTGTTGTCTTTAAAGGATATGTATACATAATATATAATAATATATATTTATATATAATAAATATAATGTAATATAAATAATGTATGTTACATATATGGGAGATATATATATATATATATATATATATATATATATATATAATGGGGACATATATATATATAATCTTCCACTTACTGATTTGCTCTTCTCTAAGATGTCAGATTTTATGCTAAGAAGTCCCTTAAGTACCCTTCTTTAACTCCCATTGGTATGTCTTCAGTGCCCTCTTCCTTTTTCTTTTCCAGGGCTTCTGTTTAGAATTAGTGTATGTGTATGTATGTGCTCATAGAAAAAGTATCTGGAAGGGTGAGTTTTATTTTCTCATACTTTATCTTCTGAATATTTCCAATGAGCATATATAACTCTTATACTCAGAAAAAAAAGTACAGCTATTTGCACTTTTAAAACAATTTTAATGTTTAATTAGGATTTAAGCTGTTGTAAAAAAAACAGCTATACTACTAGATGGGGTTATAAATTCATAGCATCTTGCCTGATGATGACACATATAAAAAGTCTTAAACATGTCCATTTGATGCTATAATTTCTCTTCTGGGGATTAATTATAAAGAAATAGTCATATAATCACAATGTTATATGCTCAAAGGTGAATATTATAGTGTCATTTATTTTAAATAATATGAAGCAATCACTGTCCAATAGGATATTGTATGTCCACAGAATAAACACACAGAACTTACAGGATGTTTTTGAAAAAAATTTTAATACCTGGGAAAATGGTTATGATATACAAAAAATACATGATTTACTGATATATATTTACATCTATTTTTATGTCTAGCTCTATGCATATATTAGAATTTCATTTACTGTATTGCAGTTGTTCTCAACCAGGGGCATTTTGCCCCTTGGGGGGAAATTTGAAAATGTCTGGAGAGAGGGAGAGGTACTACTGGCAACTAGTATGCAGAGGCCACGGATACTCTCAATTCCTTCAATGCACAGCAGAGCTTCTGATGACATGGATTATCTAATGCAAAATGCTAAAGGTGACAAGTTTGACAAACTTGCTCTCTGCCATAGAGCATTTAGATAATTCAGAAAGTTCAAGACAAAATTTAAATCACAATCAATCCTTCCAGTGATTGATAACTATTATTAAAAGTTTGATATGTATATGTATTAAATTTTCTATGATGATCTTATGCTTTTTAAACAGCAAAAAGGATGCTTTTTGAAATCAATTCATTTAAAAAATTCAACAAGCTACAGCTGTTTTTCACATGAAATATTCTAGTCATTGTTTAAAAAACTATATAACTTAAGAACTGTAATTTCATCTCATTTACATGGAGGAATATTCCACAATTAACAATCCATCATCATCTATCACTTGATTTTCAACCCTCTAATCAAAGCATTACTTTCTAAATGTATAAATATATTTGGTTAAAAAAGAAAAATTGTGGGTGTCAGAATCATAATGTATAATCTAATATATAAAGGGCAATGTGTGTGACTGTGTCATAGTAATATCATTACCACTCCAGTGACAGGTTTGTGAATGGACATTTCCCAGTTGTAGTTTATAAGGTATAACTTATCTTTGGGGTCTTTGGGAAAACATTTCTCAGCTCTTAAAAAATAAGAGAGATATAAATTGTTTACATAAAATTACTTATTTTACACATATGTGTGTGTGTATGTATATTTTAATGTTAGAATTAATAAGTGAATTTAGTGTGGTTGCTGGATATAAGGTCAATATTACAAAATTGAGTTGTTATTTCTACATAGCAGCATCAAAAATTATAAAGAAAAAAAATTAAATGCCTTTTACTATAGAATCAGAAAACATCAAATACCTAGGGAAAAATCTAATAAAAGAATCACAAGACTTCTGCCCAGAAATCTACATTTCTGAGAGAAATTAAAGAAGACCTAGGTAAATTAGAGATACATCATATTTATGGATTAGAAGACAATATTATGAAAATTAAAGAGAGATTTATTATCAAAATGATCTAAGGATTCAATATAATCCCAATTGCAATCCAGCTTTTTTTTTTTTTTTTTATAAATCGAGATTGGTAAACTGATTTTAAAATATATTTGGACATCGAAGATCTAAAAACAGCCAAAGCCATCAAGAAGAAGAAATTTGAAGGACTTTCACGCCAGACCAACTATAAGACCACACTAAGACCAAGTATAAAGGCATAATAATTAAAATAATGTGATTTGTGTACATGTGAAGACAAATAGACCAATGCAACAGAATCCACAGACATACACATATATGGTTGCCTGATTTACAATAAAGGTACCAATGCAGTGCTTGTGGGGGAAGACAATCATTTAAGTAAGTGGAGCTGGACTAATTAGATATCCATCTATATGGAAAAAATTAATTTGGCCCCTAACTTGCATCATACACAAAAACCAATTCCAGAAGATAAAGCTTCTAGAAAATAATGTATATCTTTTTGACCTTGAGTAGATGATGATATCTGAAACATAGCACCAAAAGCACTGACAATAAAGGAAAACACTGAAATGAAATATATCCATATGCACAGCTAACAAATACCTTATGTACAGAAGAAAATACCTTATGTAAAGAAGAAAAAAAGTAAATGCAGTTAAACATTGGCACAATATTTTAACAGGCACTTCACAAAGTGGTTCATCCAACTGACCAATAAATAAAAGATTGTCCAAATTCAGTAATCAAGGATATGCAAATTGAAATTATGAAATATCTGTAAACATCTCCCAGAATACCCCAAATCACTACCAATATCAGGAGTTGAAGAAAATACAGGGTAACTGGAGCTCTAACTGCTGGTGGGAGTGTCAGTTGCTACTATGGTGGGGAAAACTGTTTGGCAGTATTTATTAAAGCTGAATGTATGCATTCTCTCCATCTGTATCAGTTTTGTATTTCTGAAAACTAAATTACCACAGACTTAATGGCTTAAAACAGCATCCGTTTTTAGCTCAGAGTTCTGTGATTCAGAAGTTCATGCATGGCATAGCTGGATTCTCTGCTCAGCGTCTCACAGAGTGAAATCAGCCCGAGAAACCAGTAGATCAGTGCTACGGACTGAATGTTTGTGTCCCCCTAAAATCTGCAAGTTGAAACCCTAATCCTCAATGTGATGGTATTTGGAGATGAAGACTTTGGAATGCAATTGGGCTTGGATGACATCATGAAGATGGGGCCCCATGATGGGACTGGTACCCTTATAAGGAGAGGGAAATGACAGAGCATGTGTGTTTGCACCAAAAAGGTGGCCATCCACAAACCAGGAAGTGGGCCTTCATCAGACATTAAATCTGCTGGAACCTCAATTCTGGACTTGCTAGCCTCTAGAACTGTGAGAAATAAATGTTTTTTGCTTAAGCAGCACGCCCTCCTGACTATGGTATTTTATTATAGCAGCCCAAGGTGATTAAGACAGCCAGACTGTGTTTCTTTCTGGGGACTCTTTGGAAGAATACATCTCCTAGCTCATTCAAGGTATTGGGTGAATTTAGTTCCACTGTTAGCTCCTAGAGATTTCTTACAGTTCCTTGCCACCTAGATCCCTCCAAACACCCACTCACAGTTGAGTCTCTCTGTAAATGCATGCTCACAATCAACAGGAGGGGATTATACAAGGTGGAAGGTCATTAGGAATCATCTTAATATTCTGCCTACCACAGTCTGCCTTCTGGCCCCTAGTGATCCAGTCTGTCCCACATACAAAATTCATTCAACTCATTCCACAGTCTCCAAATTTCTTTTTTTTTTAATTTTTATTTATTTTTGAGTGTGCATGCATGCAAGTGGGGGAGGGGAGAGAGAGAATCTTAAGCAGGATCTATCCAGTGCTCCAGGGCTTGATCACATCACCAAACATCCTGACCTGAACTGAAATCAAGAGTTGAAATCAAGAATCAGATGCTTAACCGACTGAGCCACTCAGGCACCCCTCCAAATTTCTCATAGGAGTATGGCATCAGTTCAATTCCAAATCCTCATTGAAATTTCATCAGCTCAAAGTCCAGAATCTCATCTTAGTCATCTAAATCAAGCATGAATGAGCTTCTGGGTAAAATCCATGCAGTACAAACCCTGGAGCACAATCCCTTTCCAACTGGCCCCAGTGACACTAGACTGACAAACTATCTTCCCCCAACACACAGTGCTGGGGCAAGCATAGGATAATACCTGTAACATTCTGATTTAATATGGGGTGGGGTGGGGGTGGGACTGGAAGACAGAGAGGAGTTAGAGTCCCAAAGCGGTTTGGAAATTCAGCTGATTTCTACTAACAGTCTGTTCGAGGCAATCAGGGCTTGTTCTGAGGCCACTTAGGCCTCCCCAGCACAAATTCCTCCAGCCCTTACCCACTACCCGGTTCCAAAGCCACACCTACATTTTTAGCTGTTTGCAATGGTGGTACCCCACATTCAGTTACCAAAATCTGTATTAGCTTTCTATTGGTGTGGAATAAATTACCACCTTAACAGCTTAAAACAACCCCTATTTATTAGCTACCAGTTGTGCAGGTCAGAAGTCTGTGCCCAGTGTGACTGGCTTCTCTAGTTGGTCTCACACAGTGAGATGAGAGTGGACTTGCTGTGTCCCTTTCTGGAGGCTCTTGAGGAATCTCTTCTAAACACATCCATGTTGTCAGCTGAATTCAGTTCTAGGCTTCTGGAAGACTGAGGCCCCTTTCCCTTGCTGGTTGTTACCTGGGAACAGCACTCCTCTCCTAGAGACTCCCCGTAGTTCCTCACCATGTGTCCCCTGCAAATGCTCTCCCATGCTTCAAATCTCCCATGGGCCTAGACCCTTGTAAGTGTTCCCCTGATTAGGTCTGGCCCACCCAAAACAATCTCCCTATTTTAAGGTCAACTGATTATGACCTTAATTACATCTGCAAAATCCTTTTTGCTATACAATTTAACATAATCATGAGAGTGAAATCTCATTATGTCCACAGGTTCCATCCACACCCAATGGGAGGAGATTGTGTAAAAGACAAGGGTCACTGAGCATCATCATGGAATTCTGGCTACCACACAATCCATGTATATGGCAAACAGAAATGCAAACAAATTCTTCAAAATACATGAATAAAAACATTCACAGCATCATTTTTGATGATAGTCATGAAATGGAAACAATCTGAACATCTAAGGAGCTGAATGAATAAACACAGTATTGTATATATATAGCATAGGATACCATACAGACATGAAGAAAGCAAATATCTCTACATATAGCAAATATGAAGAGATTCCAAAATCAGAGTATTGAGTGAAGGAAACCAATAATAAAAAGGTACACAATTGACAATTTTGTTTGTATAAAGTTTAAAAACCAGGTGAAATGAATATATAGTGACATACATCAATATAGTGGTTAACTCAGGTGTAATGACTACATGGAGGCACAATATAGGTTTCTGGGGGTGCCAGTAATGTTCTATATCTTAGTCTTTGTGATTCATGTTTTCACTTTGTAAAACATCATCAACTTGTTGCCCTTTATAATTTATGCATTCTTCCTTTTGTATGTTCTGCTTTAATGAAAAATAAAAGCTAACATAAAAGAAAAAAACCTTATAAAAGGCAAGAAGAACTCACATATATCTCAGACTCACAATTCCTTATAGGCAATTTTAAAACTGAAAATGCTTTAAAAACTGAACTTAATATTCCTAGTACATTTGTCCATAAAATTTGACCTGAACTGACATGAGGCTATTTGCAATCTTTATATATCTTAGAGTGATATTATTCATGTTTCACTGCAGAAATATGTTAAGATTCAGTAGTATTACTCCAGACCCTGGTATGGACCTTATGTATTGTATGGTGTATGAATTCTGAAATATTTGGTCTTAAGACTTTTAGATAAGGAATTAGACATGTGTAGTAGTAGAGGATTTTAACAGAATTGTCAGCTGATGGCAGATCAAGTAAACAAGAACTAAGATAAACTGCAGAGTTTGAATTTATTGAATTCTTTGTTCAGCAACTCAGATGGTCATATGATTTTTGTCCTTTGACTTATGGGTATAATGGATAATTAAAATGTTGGAATATTCATGCTAGTGGGAATGCAAAGTGGTGCAGCCACTGTGGAAAACAGTGTGGACATTCCTCAAAAAGTTAAAAATAGAACTACCTTATGACCCAGCAATTGCACTACTAGGTATTTACCCAAAGGATACAAGAACACTAATTGAGGGGATACATGCACCCCTATGTTTATAGCAACATTCTTTACAATAGCAGCCCAAGTGTCCATCCATTAATCCATAAAGAAGATGTGGTATATACATACAATGGAATATTATTCAGCCATAAAAAGAATTAAATCTTGCCATTTGCAATGACATGGATGGAGCTAGAGAGTATAATGCTTAGCAAAATAAGTCAGAGAACTACCATGATTTCACTCAATTGAAATTTAAGAAATAAAACAAATGAGCAAAGGGGGAAAAAAATAAGAGAGAGAGACAAATCAAGAAACAGACTCTTAATTATACAAAACAACCTGATGGTTACCGGAGAGGAGGAGGGTTGGGGGATGGGTTAAATAGGCAATGGGGACTAAGGAGTGTACTTGTGATGAGTACAGGGTGTTGTATGGAAGTGTTGAGTTACTATATTGTACACCTGAAACTAATAGAACACTGTTAACTAACTGGAATTAAAAACAACAACAAGTGAGAGGCAATAACTATTTTAGGAATTGTATGTATGTTTGAACATGTATTTAATCTTCTTGAAATTAAGCTTATTATTTCTATGTATTTTTCTACATAGAATTTCTACAGACTATTTTTATATAAAGTGCATTACCTATTCTTTAATTTTCTCAAAATAACATACATACACGATCTTTAAAGTCAAATAGTAACACTAGCCTTTAATTAAATCATTCGCCCTGCCCTCCCTACCCTACTTACTTCTGCTCTGCCTCTGAGACAACTTCCATTTTTTTCTGTTTCTGTGAAATTCACCATGGTATTTCTAAATCATAGCCTTATACTGATTTTAGCATATTGCAACAATAGCCACAACTGAAGATTCTGGTTTCATCGCCCTTGTGGGAAGAAGTTGGAAATCATCACACCCTTTCTTATAACAGGAAGACACTGAACAAATTAAATCAACTTTTTTTTTTAACCCATTGGATAACTGAGGTTTCACGGCAAAACAACACCGTGAAAAATAGATTCAGAGTTACAACCAAGATTTGCTTACCTGGAGAAGATGCTTCTAGAGCCATAAACATAGAATATTTAAATGGTAAATTTGCTGAATTGCTTAAAGCTGAGCATGGACTGCTAGGACGGTAAGGGTGCCTGTACGTGTTCGTGGGCTTTACCTCAAGCAAAATACTCCCTCGTCCAGGCAGTGCGGGTCGACTCCATCAGAGACAGATGCGTGGAAACTCTACAACCTGCACCTGCTGCAGAAGCTGTGCAGCTCCGTGTGCCTGTAGGATCCGTAAGTGACAATGGTCTTGGCGCCCAGCAGGAGAGTGAAGCGCCAGGCAGGGACGAGGAAGTGCCGGTGCTGCTTCTTCCTGCACAGCCTGCAGCTGCAATCCACCATGCTCAGGTCTTCGGGGGCCCAGACGGCAAAGCGGACCGCGCTGTAGTGGCAGCCGCTGGGATGGTACACCAGGTCGTGATACTCGAAGGTGTCCAGCAGGAACTCTGTGGCGCCCTCGCCCCGCCGCTTCCTGAAAAGTCTCCCAGCGCTCCCAGGCCCATCTCATTAGGGGACTGGGAGGGTGGTGGGGCAGCGTATATTGCAGTAATCTTTGCAACCGGCCTCGCTGGCCTGCCGGCTTTCTTTCAGTAACGTTCTTTACCGCAGCCAGGCTCCTGACCCCGCCTTGGATGAACCGGCAGTCGTGAGCTGCCGGCGCCTGGACAAGTGGCTTCGCAGGTGAGGTAAGGCAATAAGGGTGAGGGTGGAGGTGGATTACGGAGAAATTGGGAGCAGGGATTCCTGGGCCTCTAGTTTGGTCGGCACTTCTTTTCCTTATCCTGCCTGTGTCATCCTCAGCCATAAATGCAAAGCTGGTTAAGTTGTCACCGTGTAGTGCTGGCTGGAGTGTGGAGGGATGATTCAGGGCAGTGCACCAGTTCCAGGAACTTTGGGGGCTGCCCCCCTTTGTCTGCACTACTATAGTTGGCCGCTTGTTGAAAATGAGGCCAGGGGCGCCTTGGTGGCTCAGTCTATTTAGCATTTGACTCTTGATTTCAGCTCAGCTCAGGATCCCAGGGTCATGGGATGGAGCCCCTAGTGGGGCTCCATGCTCATCGTGGAGCCTAAGATTTTCTCCCTCTGCCCCTCTCCCCTGTTCAAGCTTCTGTCTCTCTCTCTCACTGTCTCTCTATCAAAAAAAAAAAAAAAGGCCAAAAAACCCTTTCCCTGATCCCAAAATAACTTAACTGAGATAATACGTTGGCAAGCTGTATCTGTAGCCCTTTCTCCTAAGAAATTTTTGTTTTCCATCGTTTATAGACACCTGGAGATTTTCTATATCCTTGCTCCTTTTGTTATACATACCTGCCCTGCAAATAAGGACATGATCCTGCAGTTCTCTGGGTACCAGTAATCTGGCTACTGAGAAAAGGGTAATAGTATGCTATATTTTGGGTGTAGGGGAAAGTAAATTCAAGAACGTATTTGAAGTATTTAATACAACAGAAAATAATTGGACTTATTATATCTATATTATTTCTACATTTATTTTCCAACAGTTTCCTAAGTTTGAAATTTTTTCATTGGATTTATTTTTAGTTTTCTTCTGTCCTAAGATTTAGAACATATTCTGGATGCTGGATGGGTAAAAGCCAACATAACTTGATCCTTAAGCATCTCAAGTTCTAGTGTGGTAGGCAAACAGACAAATTACATGAAAGGGTTCACCACAAAGAATTAGCAGTCTTTTAGGGATACCATGAGAATGCAAAGGGGAGACATAAATAGGCTGCATACTGGGATAGAGAGAAGATGAGTGGCCAAAGAAGAAACAGGATACCTAAGAAAGCCATCTCTTTGTATATGTGAAGGAGCTCATCTGTATTTGACAATTCCACTTACCTTTGAGTTCAGGTTCTTGATTCTGTCAGTGAAATCCTGAACATCTATGCCTATCACCTAGAAAATAAATATCAAGAACAGGGGGCTCTAAGAACACAGACAGAGACCATTTGGAAATATTAGTAAGCTTATTTTTCAAATGAGGGAACTGTGACCAAGATGGTTACAATTTCCCATGGTCCCACTGTAAGGTAAGTAACAAAGCTGATATGAATTAGATAGCCTGACCCCTGAAGAGTGCCCTGTGAGTCAATTCACTATGTGGAGGAGGACACAAGGAACATGGCCAGGCTGCTCCGCTATGAAGTTGTCAGTGGAGATGCAAGCCCAGGTCTGTGTGACTCCAAATCCCCCTACCTTAAACCCACTGCTTCATTTGTGCTCGATAAATGGTAGCTCATTCTCCTACTCTATTTCAGTGACACTGTACAGTGAACAGTTATTTATTAAACACCTGTATAGTGGAGCTAGAGTGAAATAGATGGAAAGGGAAAGGGGAGTGAAAGAGAGGGGGAGGAAAACAGAAGCAATTGTGACTCCAATATCCACTACTGTCATTGAGATCAGTAGCCACCAGGTGTCCTCCAGACAGGTGGGGCAGACAGAAGTGCTATACTACTCTCAAGGGCTTTATAGGAGTAGCGCCTGAACCCTGCCGATTTTTATAAGACTGATTTTTCTCCAAATGAGTGTCTTGGTTTTCATATGCTTGTTAACGTCACAACATTCACTGAAGGCTGAGTTGGCCCTCATGGTAAAGAAAGGCACTGGGATTCTGTACTTGGTTACTATTGTTGCTGTAACCAATGACCACAATCTAGTGTCTTAAAATACCACAAATTTATTATTATACAGTTCGGGAGGTCAGAAGTCTAAATGGGCCGACTTCCTTTTGGAGGCTCCAGGTCACAATCTGCTCCTTGCCTTTTGCAGCTTCTAAAGTTTGCCTATCCCTTCACCTTCAAAGCCAACAGCATAGCATCTTCTCTCTCTCCCTCCCTCCCTCCCCTTCTCCCCCATGTCTCCTTCTCTCCGACCTCCCCTCTTTCCCACCTCCCCTCTTTCCCACCTCCCCTCTCTTCCTCCCTGCCTCCCTTTCCCTCCTTCCTCCCTCTGTCTCCATCTCATTCCTCTGTCCATTGGCACATTTCCTCTTCACTGGCCAGTCTGCCTACCTTTTCAAAAGACCCTTGTGATTACATTGTGTCCACCTTGATAGCCCAAGATAATCTCATGTCAAGATTATTAATCACATATGCAAAGTCCCATTTGCCATATAAACTAACATTCACAGGTTCTGGGATTAGGATATGAATATTTTTGGGAAGTATTTTTCAGTTTACCATAATTTCCTATCCCAGAGGTTAGAAAACCCCAGGCGTTTTTACTCCCAGATTTGCCAAAGATACTTGCATTGTCTCAGCCAGACTGAGATCAGACTTCACACAAGCCTTCCCACAGCCAAACCCTGTCCCATTGGGAAAGATGTGGCCTATGGGAATAGGGGAGGGGTTTATACCAGTGTGATAAATAAGCTGGATAGTCTAAGTTGTATCTGAGAGTGGTAGGTTACTTTTACCCAGATACAAATTCTGACCTACCAAGAGGCAGAATTCAAAGCAGAAATACCCAAGACAGACTGTCTCTCATATGTGGGGAGTCCTAATAACTACTTTCTTGGGTGCCCCCTTCACTTTTATACCTCTTTTTCATCCTTCATTCAAGTCTAAGACATTTCCTCTAGGAAAACTTTCATGGCTCCACATCACTGCCACATCCTCTATTTCCTCTATCATACTCCTAATACCTGTTACTTATATTTTAAAATGTATTTTAAATTATGACATAGTTTTATTTTCAGAATATTTATTATATATTTATTCCATTTTTGGTAGGTAGTTAACTTGGCTGAAATCAAACAAAATTCCATCTCTCCTGTGGTATAGTAAGTGCTAAAATATCAGTTCAGGTTTTTTTTGGCCCTAATTAAAAAAAAATTTATTTTTGACAAATAAAAATTGTGTATATTTAGGGTGTACAATGTAATGTTTTGATATATGTATGCATCGTGAAAAGGTTTCCACAATCAAAATAATTAACATACCTATCCCTTCCCATAATTACTTTAAGTGTGTGGTGTGGCCACTTGGAGTCTACTCTCTCTTTTTTAAAAAAAATATTTTAAAATTTGTTTTTATTTGTTTTTGACTGAAAGAGTGTGAGCAGGGGAGGGACAGAGAGAGAGGGAGACAGAGAAGCTGAAGCAGGCCCCGTGTGGACAGCAGAGAGCCCAATGTGGGGCTCAAACCCAGGAACCCTGAGATCATGACCTAAGCTGAAGACAGACGTTTAACTGACTGAGCCTCCCAGGCACCCCTGGGGTCTATTCTCTTAGCAAATTACAAGTATACAATACATTAGTATTAACTATAATCACCTTGGTAAACGTTAGATCACCAGAACTTATTCATCTTATAAACCAAAGCATGTACCTTTGATCAATATATCCCCCTTCCCCTCACCACCTAGACTTGGGTAACCACCATCCAACAGACTATTAATATAAGTTCAACCTTTTTTTTTTTTTTTTTGGTTTCACATATAACTGAGATTATGGAATATTTGTTTCTCTGTGTCTGACCTATTTCACTTAGCATATAACGATCTCCAGGTTCATCTATGTTGTCCAAAGTGCAGGATTTCTTTCTTTTTAAAGACTGAGTAGGGGCGCCTGGGTGGCTCAATCAGTTAAGTGCCTGACTCTTGACTTCAGCTCAGGTTATGATCTCACGGTTCGTGATTTTGAGCCCCACATCGGGCTCTGTACTGGCAGCCTGCTTGGGATTCTGTCTCCCTCTCTCTCTGTTCCTTCCTGCTTGCTCTCTCTCTCTCTTAAATAAAAATAAACTTAAAAAAATAAAGTCGGGATAATATTCCATTTTGTGCATGTACCACATTTTTTATACATTCATCTCTCAGTGGACACAGGTTTTTTTTTCCATACCTTGGCTATTGTGAATAATGTTACAGTGAAAATGGGAGAGCATATATCTATTCAAGATAGTGATTTACTTCTTTTGGATATATACTCAGAAGAGGGATTGCTGGATCATACAGTAGTCCTATTTTTAATTTTGCAAGGAACCTCCATACTGTGTTCCATAGTGGCTGAACCAATTTACATTCCCACCAGCCATGTGCAAGGGTTCTCTACATCCTCACCAATATTTATATTTTGAGTTTTTGATAATAGCCATTCTAACAGGTATAAGATGATATCTCCTTGTGGTTTTCTTGTGGATTTCCCTGAAGATTAGTGATGTGGAGCACCTTTTCATGTACCAATGCCTATTTTTATGTCTTCTTTGGAAAAATGTGTATTCAAGTCCTTTGCTCAATTTTAATTGGGTTATATTTTTTGGCTATTGTGTTATATGAGTTCATTATATATTTTGGATATTAACCTCTTATCAGATATGGTTTGAAAATATTTTCTCCTATTCCATATGTTGCCTTTTCATTTTTTATTGTTCCTTTGCTACACAGAAACATTTTAATTGGATGTAGTCTGATCTGTTTATTTTTGCTTTTGTTGCCTGTGCTTTTGTTCTCAAATATATATATATATATATATATATATATATATATATATATATATATATTATCAAGGCTGATGTCAAGGAGCTTACCCCCTATGTTTTCTTCTAGGAGTTTTATGATTTCAGGTGTTACATTTAAATTTTTAATCCATTTTGAGTTTATTTTTGTGTATTATGTAAGACAAGGGTCTAATTCCATTCTTTTTTATGTGGACATCCAGTTTTCTCAGTACCATTTATTGAAGAGACCATCCTTTCCCCATTAAGTATTATTGGCTCCCTTGTAAAATAAATATTAGTTGACCATGCATGTGTGTGTTTACTTTTGGGCTCTTTATTTGGTGTTATTGGTTTATGTACCTGTTTTTATGCAAATACCATATAGTTTTGATAACTGTAGCTTTTTAATATAGGTAATATAGTTTTAAGTCCATAAGTGTGAGGCCTCCAGCTTTGTTGTTATTGCTCAAGATTGCTTTAGCTACTTAGGAACTTTCATGGTTCTACAAAAATTTGGGGATTATTTTTTTGTTTCTGTAAAATATACCATTGGAATTTTAAAAGAGATTGCACTAAATCTTTAGATTGCCTTGGGTAGAATGCACATTATAAGAATGTTAATTCTTCTAATCAGATATGGTTTGAAAAGAACCATAGAATGAACATAGAATGAACATAGAATATTATTTTCATTTATTTGTGTCGTCGTCAATTTTTTCATCAATGTTTTATAGTTTTCAGTGTACAGATCTTTAACTTCCTGGTTAAACTTACTCCTAAGTATTTTATTCTTTTTGATGCTATTGTAAATGGAGTTGATTACTTAAGGTATTTTTGGATAGTTCATTGTTAGCGTATAGAAACACAGGTGAATTTTGTATGTTGATTTTGTATCCTGCAGCTTTACTGTGTTCATTTATTAAATTTAACAGGTTTTTTTTGTAGAATCTTTAGGAATTTCTCTCTGTAGGATTATGTCATCTGCCAATGGGGATAATTTTACTCTTCCTTTAGGATTTGGATGGCTTTTTTGTCCCTTTATTTTGCCTAACTGCTCTGGCTTGAACTTCTAGCACTATATTGAGTAGAAGTGGTGAAAGTGGGCACCCTTGTCTTATTCCTGCTGTTAGAGGAAAACATTTCAGATATTCCCTATTGAGTATGATTTTATATGTCATATATGCTTTTATTTTGTTGAGGTACATTCCTTCTATATCTAATTTGTTGAGAAATTTTATCATGATAGGATGTTGAATTTTGTCAAATGCTTTTTATGCATCTATTCAGAAGATGATAGGATTTTTATCCTTCATTTTGGTAATGTGATGTATCACATTTATTGATTTGCATATGTAGAAGCATCCTTGTATCCCAGGAATAAGACTGACTTAATAATGTTATGTAATCCTTCTAGTGTGATGTTGAATTCAGTTTTCTAGTATTTTATTGGAGGGTTTTGCATCTATATTCATCAGGGGTACTGTTCCTTAATTTTCTTTTCTTGTAGTGTCCTTTTCTTGCTTTGCTATTAGATAAAAAACTCTTTACTTTAAAAAAAATTTTTAAATGTTTATTTATTTTTGAGACAGAGGGAGACAGAGTGCGAGTGGGGAAGGGGAAGAGAGAGAGGGAGACAGAATCCGAAACAGGCGTCAGGCTCCGAGCTGTCAGCACAGAGCCTGATGCGGGGCTTGAACCCTTGAACCGTGAGATCATGACCTGAGCCGAAGTCAGACGCTTAACCGACTGAGCCACCCAGGTACCCCAAACTCTTTAATTTTTTTAATGCTTATTTATTTTTGAAAGAGAGAGAGAGACTGAGCATGAGCAGGAGAGGGGCAGAGAGAGAGATAGAGGGAGATACAGAATCCAAAGCAGGCTTCAGGCTCTGACCTGTTAGCACAGAGCCCAACACTGGCCATTGCACGGTGAGACCCTCCCACAGAGGGGCATAATGGGTCAAAGCCACAATGCCTCAGAAGTAGGGGTCAGGATAAACAGCCGCATCTAACATTAAACTCAGGAGGGAGGTCACGGAAAGTGTAAAAGCGGGGAGTGGACGGAGGGCGGACACAAAGGATGGATGCATGTTTGATGATCAGGGAGAACAGAGTTCTGATACTAGAGACTGGGTAGCTGGGTGATGCCATTTTCACCCCTCCTGTGCATGCGCATACACATCTATAAGCGTTATAACAATCCACCCCATAAGCTAAGCAGTGCCATCTAGTGGAGAACGGAAAGGTTACACTAAGACCCGCCCAACTGGGCCAACCTTGTTCTTCAGGAACACCACAAGTCTCTCTGCCTGCTTAGTTTACAGACTATAAAGTGCTTCATAGTATATTTCTAGGGGAAAATGATGAAATTACAATCATATTTCAGTCTGCTCACTGGTCCATCTATTCAATTTTCTTTTTTTCTCTTTTTTCATTTCTTTTTTTTCTTGAACACAGAAAGAGAAAAAAATATTTTTATTTTCAATTTTTATTAAAAATATTTTTCTTTATTTTTCTACTGTATTTTTTACTTTTTTGTAAATTTTTCAAATTCTATTTTACTTCCATCATTTCATTTTATTCTATTTCATTGTATTGATTTTTTCAAATTTTCAAATGTTTAACTTTTTTTTCTCTTTTTCCCCTTTTTCTCTAATCCGTCAAGCCCCCTTTCAACACCCAGACCAAAACACACCTAGGATCTAGCATCATTTATTTGATTTTGTGTGTGTGTGTCTTGTTTTTAATTTTTTAATTTTAATTTTTTTTAATTTTAATTTTTATTTACCTCATTAATTCCTTTTCTTCCTTCAAGATGATGGAAGGAAGGAATTCACCCCCAAAAGAAAGAGCAGGAATAAATGGCAGCCAGGGGCTTAACATACATACAAGCAAGATATCTGAACCAGAATTTAGAATCACGGTAATAATAATACTAGCTGGAGTCAAAAATAGATTATAATCCCTTTCTGTGGAGATAAAAGAAGTAAAAGCTAAACAGGATGAAATAAAAAATTCTATTAAGTGAGCTGCAATCCCAAATGGATGCCACGGTTGCAAGGATGGATGAGGCAGAGCAGAGAATCAGCGATAATAGAGGACAAACGTATGGAGAATAATGAAGCAGAAAAAAAGAGGGAGACTAAGGCAAAAGAGCACGTTTTAAGAGTTAGAGAAATCAGTGATTCATTAAAAAGGAATAACACCAGAATCATAGGGGTCCCAGAAGATGAAGAGGGAGAAAAAGGGGTAGAAGGCTTATGTGAGCAAATCATACCAGAAAACATTCCTAACCTGTTGGAAGACACACATCAAAATCCAGGAAGCACAGAGGACTCCCATTAGATTCAACAAGAACTGGCCATCAATAAGACATACCATAGTCAAATTGACAAAATACTCAGGCAAGGAAAGAATCATAAAAGCAGCAAGTCAAAAAAAGTCCTTAACCTACAAGGGAATACAGATCAGGTTGGCAGCCAACTTATCCTCAGAAACGTGGCAGACCACAAAGGAGTGGCAGGATGTATTCAGTGTGGTGAATTGGAAAAATGTGCAGCCAAGAATTCTTTACCCAGCGAGGCAGTCATTCAGAATAGAAGGAAAGATTAAAAGTTTCCCAGACAAACAAAAATTAAAGGAGTTTGTGACCAGTAAACCAGCCCTGCAAGAAAATTTAAGGGGGACTCTCAGAGAAGAGAAAAGACAAGAAAGAAAGAAAGAAAGAAAGAAAGAAAGAAAGAAAGAAAGAAAGAAAGAAAGACCAAAAGCAACAAAGACGAGAGGGGACCAGAGAAAACCACCAAACATTCCAATTCTATAAGAAACTTAATGGCAATAAATTCATTTATTCAATGGAATAATGCTCCAATCAAAAGACATAGGGTAACAGAGTGGATAAGAAAACAAGATTCATCTATGCTGTTTACAAGAGACCTACTTTACACCTAAAGACACCTTCAGATTGAAAGTAAGGGGGTGAAGAACCAACTATCATGCTCATGGTCAACAAAAGAAAGCCGGTGTAGCCATACTTATTTCAGAAATCTAGACTTTAAAATAAAGACTATAACAAGAGATGAGGAAGGGCATCATAATTAGGGGGTCTGTCCACCAAGAAGACCTAAAAATTGTAAATATTTATGCTGCAAATATAGGAGCACCCAAATATATAAATCAATTAATCACAAACATAAACTCATTGATGAAATAACATAATAGTAGGGGATTTCAACACCCCACTTACAACAATGGGCAGACCATCTAATCAGAAAACCAACAAGGAAACAATGGCTTTGAATGACACACTGGACCGGATGGACTTATGAGATATATTCAGAACATTTCATCCTAAAGCAGCAGAATACATATTCTTCTCCAGTGCACATGGAGCATTCTGCAAAATAGACCACATATGGGGACACAAATCAGCCCTCAACAAATACAAAAAGATAAAGATCATACCATGCATATTTTCAGACCACAATGCTATGAAACTCAAAATCAACCACAAGAAAAAATTTGGGAAGGTAACAAATACTTGGAGATTGAAGAACATCCTATTAAAGAATGGTTGGAATAACCAAGAAGGTAAAGAGGAGATTAAAAAGTACAAGGAAGGCAATGAAAATGATAACACCACAGCCCAAAACCTCTGGGATGCGGCAAAGGCTGGGAAAGTATATAGTAAGAGGGAAGTATATAGTAATCCAGGCCATCCTAAAGAAGGAAGAAGGGTCTCAGATACACAACCTAATCTTACACTTAAAGAGCTGGAAAAAGAACAGCAAATAAAACCCAAAAGCAGCAGAAGACAGGACATAATAAAGATTAGAGCAGAAATCAATGCTATTGAAACCAAAAACAAACAAACAAAAACAGAACAGATAAATGAAACCAGAAGCTGATTCTTTCAAAGAATTAACAAAATTGATAAACCACTAGCCAGTTTGATCACAAAGAAAAAGGAAAAGACCCAAATAAATAAATCAAGAATGAAAGAGGAGAGATCACAACCAACACAGCAGAAATAAAAACAATAATACGACAATTCTATGAGCAATTATATGCCAATAAAATGGGCAATCTGGAAGAAATGGACAAATTCCTAGAAACATATACACTGCCAAAACTCAAACAGGAAGAAATAGAAAATTGGAACAGACACATAACCAGTAAAGAAATCAAATTAGTAAACATCTCCCAAAAACCAAGAGTTTAGGGCCACATGGCTTTCCAGGGGAATTCTACCAGTTAAGGAAGACATAACACCTATTCTCTTGAAGCTGTTTGAAAAAATAAGAATGGAAAGAAAACTTCCAACCTCATTCTATGAAGCCAGCATTACCTTAGTTCCAAAACCAGACAGAGTTCCCATTAAAAAGAACTATAGACCAATTTCCCTGATGAACATGGATGCAAAAATCCTCAACAAGGTATTAGCCAACCAGATCCAACAATACATGAAAAAAATATTCACCATGACCAAGTGGGATTTATACCTGGGATGCAGGGCTGGTTCAATATCTACATAACAATTAACGTGATTCATCACATGAATAAAAGAAAGGACAAGAACCATCTATTGATCCTCTCAATAGATGCAGAGAAAGGATTTGACAAAATACAGCATCCTTTTTTGATAAAAACCCTCACGAAAGTAGGGACAGAAGGATCATACCTCAAGATTATCAAAGCCATATATGAATGACCCACTGCTAATATCATCCTCCATGGGGAAAAACTGAGAGCTTTTCCCCTAAAGCCAGGAACAAGACAGGGATGTCTACTCTTGCCACTGTTATTCAGCATACTATTGTAAGTCTTAGCCTCAGTCATCAGACAACACAAAGAAATAAAAGGCATCCAAATTGGCCAGGAGGAGGACAAACTTTCACTCTTTGTATATGGCATGGTACTCTATATGGAAAACCCAAAAGATTCTACCAAAAAACTGCAAGGACTGATCCATGAATTCAGCAAAGTTGCAGGATATAAAATCAATGCACAGAAATCTGTTGCATTCATATACACCAACAATGAAGCAACAGAAAAAGAAATCAAGGAATTGATCTCATTTACAGTTACACCAAAAAATGTAATATATCTAGGAATAAATCTAACCAAAGAAGTGAAAAATCTATACACTGAAAACTATAGAAAGCTTATGAAAGAAATTAAAGAAGACACACACACACAAAATTGAAAAATATTCTATGCTCCTGGATAGGAAGAACACGTATTGTTAAAATGTCAATACTACCCAAAGCAATCTGCATATTCAATGCAATCCCTATCAAAATAACACCAGCATTCTTCACAGAGCTGGAACAAACAATCCTAAAATTTGTATGGAACCAGAAAAGACCCTGAATAGCCACAGCAATCTTGAAAAAGAAAACCAAAGCAGGAGGCATCACAGTCCCGGACTTCAAGCTGTATTACAAAGCTGTAATCATCAAGACAGTATGGTACTGGCACAAGTACAGACACTCAGATCAATGGTACAGAATACAGAAACCTGAAATGGACCCACAAACGTATGGCCAACTAATCTTTGACAAAGCAGGAAAGAATATCCAATGGAATAAAGACAGTCTCTTCAGCAAGTGGTGCTGGGAAAACTGGACAGCGACATGCAAAAGAATGGAACTGGGCCACCTTCTTACACCATACACAAAAATAAACTCAAAATGGATGAAGGACCTAAATGTAAGATGGAAGCCATCAAAATCCTCGAGGGGAAAGCAGGCAAAAACCTCCTTGACCTTGGCCTCAGCAACTTCTCACTCAACACATCTCCAGAGGCAAGGGAAACAAAAGCAAAAATGAACTGTTGGGATCTCATCAAATAAAAAGCTTCTGCACAGTGAAGGAGATAATCAGCAAAACTAAAAGGCAATCAATGGAATGGGAGAAGATATTTGCAAATGACATATCAGATAAAGGGTTAGTATGCAAAGTCTATAAAGAACTAATCAAACTCAACACCCAAAAACCAAATAATCCAGTGAAGAAATCAGCAAAAGACATGAATAGACACTTTTCCAAAGAGGACATTCAGAGGGCCAACTGACACGTGAAAAAATGCTCAACATCACTCATCGTCTGGGAAATACAAATCAAAACCACAATGAGATATGTCCTCACACCTGTCAGAATGGGTAACATTAAAAACTCAGGTGACAACAGATGTTGGCGAGGATGTGGAAAAAAAGGATCTCTTTTGCATTGCTGATGGGAATGCAAACTCATGCAGCCATCCTGGAAAACAATGTGGAGATTCCTCAGAAAATTAAAAATATAACTACCCTACAACCCAGCATTTGCACTACTAGGTATTTATCCAGGGATACAGGTACGCTGTTTCAAAGGGACACATGCATCCCAATGTTTATAGCAGCACTAGCAACAATAGCCAAAGTATGGAAAGATCCCAAATGTCCATCGATGGATTAATGGATAAAGAAGAGGTGGTATATATATATATATATATATATATATATATATATATATATGTACAATGAAGTATTACTCAGAAATCAAAAAGAATGAAGTCTTGCCATTTGCAACTATGTGGATGGAACTAGAGGGTATTATGCTAAGTGAAATCAGTTAGAGAAAGATAAAAATCACGACCTCACTCATAGGAGGACTTTAAGACACAGAACAGATGAACACAAGGGAAAGGAAACAAAAATAATATAAAAACAGGGAGGGGAGCAAAACATAAGAGACTCTTTTTTTCTTTTGATTTTTTTTACTGTTTCCAGTTTTTAAAAATTTTTTTTAACATTTATTCATTTTTGAGAGACAGAGAGACAGAGCACAAGCTGGGGAGGGGCAGAGAGAGATGGAGACACAGAATCCGAAGCAGGCTCCAGGCTCCGAGCTGTCAGCACAGAGCCCAACACGGGTCTTGAACTCACGAACTGTGAGATCATGACCTGAGCCGAAGTCAGATGCTCAACCGACTGAGCCACTCAGGCGCCCCTACGGTTTCCACTTTTGAGACAGAGTGAGACAGAGCACAAATGGGGTGGGGGGCAGAGAGAGAGGGAGACACAGAATCTGATGCAGGCTCCAGGCTCTGAGCTGTCAGCACAGAGCCTGACGTGGGGCTTGAACTCCTGAACTGTTAAATGATGACCTGAGCTGACGTCAGACACTTAACCCACTGAGCCACCCAGGTGCCCCAAGAGCATCTTAAATATGGAGAATAAACAGGATTATTGGAGGGGTTGTGGGAGGGGGGATGGCCTAAATGGTTAAGGGGCATTAAGGAATCTTCTCCTGAAATCATTGTTGCACTTTATGCTAACTAACTTGGATATAAATTAAAAAAAAAATAAAAGAGTGAAGAATGAGAGGTCAAAGTTGGGGAAATAATTTTTGATTAATAAATTCCATACACAATATGACGATTTAGGGCAGGATAATCAATGAGTGATAATATCATCAAGTGAAATATATTAGAGAATAGTATATTAAAGTTAGTAACCCACAGATTACTTAATAATTAGTAAAGGAAAAAAGCATTTAACTGGAAAGGTAGTAGGTCATCAGAATAACCTAGATCGTGGTAAACTGATATTATATGCCTTTTGATGTACAGTATTAAATATATAATCCCAATTAAGTAGTATTTTTGCCAGAAATGTTCAATCAGAATTTAGTCATGAGGAAACTGAAGAATATAGATTTTGGGATGCTCTTATTATTTTTTTTTACCAATGTTTATTTATTTTGAGAGAGGATGAGCATTAACAGGGGAGAGGCAGAGAGAGAGAGGGAGAGAGAATCCCAAGCAGGCTCCATGCCATCAGTGCAGAGCCCAATGTGGGGATCAGTCCCATGAACTGTGAGATCATGACCTGAGCAGAAATCAAGAGTCAGATGCTTAACTGACTGAGTCACCCAGGCGCCCCATAGATTGTGGGATATTCTAAAGGAAAGCCGGCTGGAATGTTCAAAAGTCCAGTGCCATGAAAAACAAAAGGTTGAGGGATTTGTTTTAGACCTTTAAAAAAAGAAAAAAGAGGCATGCATCCAACAGAACAAATGATTGAATCTTGTATTAGGGGGAAAAAAAGTTTATGAAAGACATTTGAGGAACATTTAACAAAATTAAAAATATATTTATATGATATCATTGAATTCATGTTAAATTTTTTGTTTGCTAACAGTGATATAGAAAATGTCCTTATTTTTATGAGATGAATGCTAACATATTTAGAAGTGTCATAATGTCTGTTATTTCTTTCAAATGGTACAGCATAAAGTTTAGATAAATAATTTTTAGATGATATATATAAATAAATAATATAGAGTATGTGCATGCAAATATGGAAGATTATTAACATTTGTCTTCAGGTACTCATTTTATGCTTTTTTTTTTAAAGATTTCATTTTTAAGTAATCTCTACACCCAATGTGGGACTTGAACTCATCCCCGAGGTCAAGAGTTGCATGTTCCACCAATTGAGCCAGTCAGGTGCCCCTGTGAGTATTCATTTTAGTCTTCTTTCAGTTCTTTCAAATTTTCTCAAAGTTTGAAATTTTTCAAAATTAAAAGTTGGAGATAGATAGTTAGTTCAGTTGCCTAGTATCAGCTATAATTCAACAAACATAGAAACCAATTATCTACTGGTTTCCTAAATATTACATTGAAACTTGTGAATTGTTATTAACAACTCAAAGCAGCAAAACATGCCAAGGCAGAAAACAAAGAATGCTTGAAAAAAACCTTCATGTATGGAACTTGGACAAATGCAAATATTAATACTTCAAAAGAAGAATCATTTATAATTTAATATGTTTCTAAATAAGTATATTATTTTCCCTTGAGAAGAGTCATTATCCCAAGAAAATAAAATATAAACTTTAGAATATAGTTTTTACACAGTTGTCCCCTAACTGATTTACAAATGTCTCCTGAAATCTCAGAATCACAACTAGAATATTTTTATATATTCATTGTCCACCTAGTGTTTGGTCAACCCAAGCATTAGAAAATTATTCACTTCTTTTGTTAATGGTTGTTTATTTTTGAGAAAGAGAGAGAGAGAGAGAGAGAGACAAAGCACAAGAGATATAATGCCCTTCTTCATCTCTTGTTACAGTCTTTATTTTAAATGTATTTTTTAAATATTTATTTATTTTTGAGAGACAGAGAGAGAGCATGAGCAGGGGAGGGGCAGAGAGACAGGGAGACACAGAATCCAAACCAGGCTCCAGGCTCTGTCTGTCCTAGCTGTCAGCACAGAGCCCAACACCGGGCTTGAACTCACAAACTATGAGATCATGACCTGAGCCCAAGTTGGATGCTCAACCGACTGAGCCACCTAGGCACCACACGAAAATTATTCACTTCTTAATCTGGGTGTGCAATGATATACTCAGAACACACACATTACTTAGAGCAATTTTGTGGAGGTTAAACAAGACTAACAGTCTTCCACTAGTTGGTTGAAGGCCATATCAAAGAATGTTACACTTTTACCCACATTCCCTTACCCCACTTTATATTTTTTCTTGGGTTAAACTAGTTGGACAAATATTTATGATTCCTTGGACCAAATACCTCAATTACCACAGACAGAATCAAGTTTCCTTCATTCATGCAGCTTCTGAAGACAAGGTAACGACTTTAGTGGAAAGCAGTAAATCCAAAAGGCAGGTTATAAGTCAAACCTTCAGTTTGCCAGATGGATTTCCCTGAATTCATAGTTCCCCACAATTTGCAACATTTCCCTCTATGTCAAGGGTTCATAGGGCCATTTCATGGGGTTAGAGAGGTCAAAATTATTTTTATAATCACATTAAAAGTTACTTGGCTTTTCCACTTTTATTTACTCTCTAATTCATAGCGTATTTTTCCAGAGATGACAGGACCCATGTCTACATCATCACTGTCACATTTAATGGAATGTGTGTTTCTATATTCTTGTATTTGAAAAATTTCTCAGCTTTGATTTCTTTTTTTTAGTATGAAATTTATTGTCAAATTGGTTTCCATACAACACCCAGTGCTCATCCCAACAGGTGCCCTCCTCAATGCCCATCACCCACTTTCCCCTCCCTCCCACCCCCCATCAATGCTCAGTTTATTCTCAGTTCTTAAGAGTCTCTTATGGTTTGCCTCCTTCCTCTGTGTAACTTTTTTCACCCTTCCCCTCCCCCATGGTCTTCTGTTAGGTTTCTCAGGATCCACATAAGAGTAAAAACATATGGTATCGGTCTTTCTCTGTATGACTTATTTCACTTAGCATAACACTCTCCAGTTCCATCCACGTTGCTACAAAAGGCCATATTTCATTCTTTCTCATTGCCAAATAGTATTCCATTGTATATATAAACCACAACTTCTTTATCCATTCATCAGTTGATGGACATTTAGGCTGTTTCCATAATTTGGCTGTTGTTGAAAGTGCTGCTATAAACATTGGGGTACAAGTGCCCCTCAGCATCAGCACACCTGTATCCCTTGGGTAAATTCCTAGCAGTGCTATTGCTGGGTCATAGGGTAGATTTATTTTTAATCTTTTGAGGAACCTCCACACTGTTTTCCAGAGTGGCTGTACCAGTTTGCATTCCCACCAACAGTGCAAGAGGGTTCCCGTTTCTCCACATCCTCTCCAGCATCTATAGTCTCCTGATTTGTTCATTTTAGCCACTCTGACTAAACTGGCATGAGGTGATATCCAGCTTTGATTTCTAATGTAATAAACATCAATTGATATGACTAACATAAGCTGAAGCACTTTTAACATCCTCAAAATTTTTTTAAGGATGTAAAGTGTTTCTAAGACCAAAATTTTGCAATTCAATGCTCTAATTCATTCATCAAAAATTATTGAAAGCACATAATTTGCCATGTATCAGGCTCTTCGACATATGATGGATATGTAAAGATATCTCAAAGTAACCATTTATAAAAATCCACTATGTAGTATAAACTGTAAGTTAGGACGTTTATGTACCTTATTCAATTTAAACCTCCCAACACACCTTCAAAATAAGTATGGTCATCTTCATTTTACAAGTGAGGAGAGCAAGTCTTTAAGTCTAAAACCCAGTAGTGTCCTATCAGATTAGAAAGCCAGCATCAATTCCACTTCATGTATCATGCAAGATACTCAGTCCTCCTTCACGTTAGTTTCTTTTCAGTGAAGCTGAAAAGTCAGCAAAACGAGTCAATCTACCTGAGATAAAATTTTAGGATGGAAAAAAAATTAGGATGAAACTATATTGACATTTTGGTAACACTATCTGTAAACGTGTAACTTTTTTCTGTTTGACCAATACTTTTTCCCAGGGGCACTTGGTTAGGATTCCTAACCACAGCAACTCAATTTCTATAGGAAGCAGGTATTATCACCTATGCTGCATAATTGTTAGAAGAATGAAATGAAATAATGTTAGTATCAACTGCCATAAACTAATATTAATGACCAAAACTTACTGAGTTTATTTAACTGCTTGTTCTAAAGTATATACTTCAATTTTTTTTACTGTTTATTTAATTTTGAGAGAGAGACAGAGTGCAAGCAGGGGAGGGGCAGAGAGAGAGAGGGAGACACAGAATCTGAAGCAGGCTCCAGGCTCTGAGCTCTCAGCACAGAGCCTGACACGGGGCTCAAACTCACAGACTGTGAGATCATGACCTGAGCCAAAGTCGGACACTTAACCAACTGAGCCACCCAGGCGCCCCTGAGGTATGTACTTCTAAGAGCTGAACCTTATTGACGGCTTATACTGAGTCAGGCACAGTTATAAGCACTTAATTGTGTCATCTTTTCAAGGCAGTTCCAAGATATGTCAACTATTATTATCTAATTTATGGATGAAGAGAATGAGTTACAGTGATGTTCAAAAATATCCCGTGGTCACACTGAAATTTGGCAATGAAGCTGATGTGTACCAGGCATCCTGACCCCAGAGCATTTTCTTTGAGTCAGTTAACTACATGGAGGGGGATAGAGAACTTGGCCAGGCCCCTCAGCTATAAAGTCGGGGGTCGAGATTCAAGTCCTGGTTTGTATGACCTCTACTCTTAAACTATCCCCACCCTGTTTTTCGTCTGCCATATTAGATGCTCAGTAAACAGAAACTTGTTCTCCTATCCTACCTCCCTGACACTGTCCAGTGAGCAGTTATTTATTATGCACCTACTGTGTGCCAGTCTGTGTGCACTGCAGTAAGAGAGAAGAATCAACTAAGAGAGAAGAATCTAGACTTTAGTCTAGAAAAAGCAACAGAAACATGTTGTATTGTCTTTGTCTGTTTGGGCTGCCATAACAAAATACCACAGTCTGGGGGGCTTAAACAACAGAAAAATTGTGTTCACCATTCTGGAGGCTAGACATCCAAGATCAATGTGTTGGCAAGTTTTTTTTTTTTTCCTGAGGCCTCTCTCCTTGGATGGCACATAGGTGCCTTCTTGCTGTGTCCTCACATGTCTTTCCCCTGTGTGTGTGTACATCCCTGGTGTTTTCCTGTGTGTCCAAATTATCTAAGGACACTAGTCAGATTGGAATAAGGCCCACCTTAAGGGCCTTATTTTAACTTAGTGACTTCTTTAAAGGCTTTTATCTGAATACAGTTGCATTCTGAGGTACTGAGGCTCCAACATATGAATTCTGGGGTGACAAGATTCAGCCCATATCAAATGTAACAGAGTTTTTAAAATAAGCCCTTTCCCTTCAGGTCAGGTTGACTTCAGGCCTAAAATAGGATGAAATAAGGAAACAGAAATTTGGAAGACACCTCTTAGGAATTCTGAAGATACTGCTACAATTTTGGGTGACTTCAAAACAAAACGGTTTTGTGACACAATAACCAGTGGCTCAGAAATAGCTTATTTAATGAAAACTTACTATGTGCCAATCATTGTTTAAATATTTATACATATACATATGTGTGTATATATATATATGTGTGTGTGTGTGTGTAACTGTATAAAAGTGCATGTGTGTATATGGGTGTGTGTACAATTTAATACTCAATACATCTGAGACCAGTAAGTACTAGTCTTATTCACATTTTAATTTTTTAAACTTTTTTAATGTTTATTTTTAAGAAAAAAAGAGTGTGAGCAGGGGAGGGGCAGAGAGAGAGAGAGAGAGAGAGAGAGAGAGAGAGAGAGAGAGAGAGAGAGAGAGAATGAATCTGAAGTAGGTTCCAGGCTCTGAGCTGTCAACACAGAGCCCAACGCAGGGCTCAGACTCATGAACCGCAAGATCCTGACCTGAGCTGAAGTCAGATGCTTAACCGACTGAGCCACCCAGGCGCCCCTCTCATTTTAATTATTTTTTAACGTTTACTTATTTTTGAGAGAGAGAGAGAGAAACACAGTGTGATTAGGGGAGGGGCAGAGAGAGAGGGAGACACAGAATCCCAAGCAGGCTCCAGGCTCTGAGCTGTCATCACAGAGCCCAATGTGGGGCTTGAACTCACGAACTGTGAGATCATGACCTGAGCCAAAATTGGATGCTCAACCAACTGAGCCACCCAGGTGCCCCATTAGAGACAAGGAATCATAGATATAGAGAAGTGTAATCAAATTACCCAAGGTTATTTATCAAAAAATAGTGGAGCCTAGAGTCAAACCTATATGATATTCTGAATCCACAGTCAAATCTTTTACTATGTTACTTTCCTTACAATGGAAAAACGAATCTCTCTCTCTGTCCATGTCTGTCTCTATGTCCCCTCTCAGCAGCAAGGAATTCCATTATCATTATCAAGTCACACAGTAATTCTCCTGTTGCTCCATTTTAATTTTTTTAATTTTTTTTTTTTTTTTTTTTTTTTTTAGTTTTTGAGATAGAGACAGAGCATGAGCAGGGGAGGGGCAGAGAGAGAGGGAGACACAGAATCCGAAGCAGGGTCCAGGCTCTGGGCTGTCAGCACAAAGCCTGACGTGGGGCTCGAACTGACGGACTGTGAGATGATGACCTGAGCTGAAGTCAGACACTCAACCGACTGAGCCACCAAGGTGCCCCATCCTGTTGCTCCATTTTAGAAAAAAAAAAAAAAAAACGTGTTACAGAGATTGTGTAACAAATCACCATTAGAAGCAATTCAACTCTATCAAATAGGCCATGTAAGTCCAAAATTAATTCCTTTGAATGAGTGAACAATTATTGTATATCTGCTTTCCACTGAGTTAGGTATTAGCAGTGTAAAAGTATGTTAAATCTTGTTCCCTGTATTCAAAGATCTTATAGTTCAGTTAGAATGACAGTTGATATCTACCTTGTACACAGGTAAAACTGAGGGCAGTTTGGTGTAGGGTAAAAGGCATGGACCCTGGAGTCAGATATATCTTCACCTACCATGTATTACTTTGAGACTCAATGCAAGTTCCTCTATTCTTCTTAGCCAGTATGTTAATCTGCAATTTAGGAATGATAAAATATGCCTGTAATGGCTGTCACAAGCATCATATTGTTTATGGCACACATTATATGTAGGGAAGATGCTCTGTGCCGGCACACCAACAAATCTGTATATGGGCCACATAAGTAATTTTCAAACAGTTTGACCTGGAGCTGGGTAGAATGCCCTGTTGTCCTCCAAAACATGGAAAGACAGGCTGGTTTCTGAGATGTTGCTACAACACCATTTCTCACCATCTCCCTTGTTACTTCTCTGGTTCTTATACTTTTCATCTTGATTCCTCCTTGCCCCCCTGACCTTAGTTTACAGCTGAAAGCTATAGAATAGCCCAATGCCTAGCTGCAATATGGAAATTACTCCTAAGCAACAGAGTTCCACACCACTGATAATGACTGTCATCTGGCTAATTTGTTTTGATGTCATCCTGTGGAATAAGGGAAGGTAAAGGTGACACCACGTTTATATTACTTTTCCTGTCTATGTAAGTAATAAACTGAATCTATCTGGGTTTGTTGTTACTGACTGACTGAATCTGTCTGTTTGACAGTAAGCTTTTAGTAAATGTTAGTTACTACTGGGGCACCTGGGTGGCTCAGCTGGTTAAGCATCCAGCTTTTGACTCCAGTTCAGGTCATGATCTCATGGTTCATGAGTTCAAGCCCCACATCGGACTGTCTGCTGTCAGTGCAGAGCTCAATTCGGATCCTCTGTCTGCCTCCCTCTCTGCCTCTTCCCCACTTGCACTCTCTCTCTCTCAAAAATAAACTTTTTTTAAATGTTAATTACTACTTCTATCATACATCATTTGAGCATTAGGGATTAGCATAGACCAAGTATACAGTCAATACATGGATTTATCATTTATGTACATTTTGCTATTTATAAGGAAAAATGTGAAACAATAAATGCCATAATTGCAGACAGAATATACAAAATTCCATTGTTCTTGACACAGATTTGACCTTTATCTGAGGATATGATGATCCAGCCCTGAGGAATACACAGATTATGGCATTGCGTAGAGTGTTAAGAGCCTAGCTATTGGGGTCAGAAATATCTGGGTACATGATAATAATACTCATCATACAAAATCCCTCTTTACTGTGTCAGATACTGTTTTGAGCACTTAACACATACCATCTACTTTGATCCTTACAAAAATCTAGAAGGCATATGCTATTATTGTGCCATTTGACAGATGAAAAACATTGGATCCCAGGTTCACTAACTTGTCTGGAACCACACAGCAAGTCGATGGTAAAACTAGAATTGAAACCCAGGATGTCTAGGGGCACCTGGGTGGCTCAGTCAGTTAAGTGCCAGACTTTAGCTCAGGTCATGATCTCATTGGTTCATGGATTTGAGCCACGCATCAGGCTCTGTGCTGACAGCTCAGAGCCTTGAGCCTGCTTTAGATTCTGTGTCTCCCTCTCTCTCTGCCCCTCTCCCACTCCTGCTCTGTCTCTCTCTCAAAAAAAATAAACATTAAAATTTTTTTTTAAAAAAAGAAATCCAGAATGTCTGACTTTGAAGCTAAGCTCAACTTGTTATGCGATCATGAAAATCACAAAATTGCTTACAGTCTCAATTTCAATGTCCATAAAATGGGAAGAAACATAGGAGTTTTTCCATATAGGAAATATGTTTTTAAAATATGTTATTAAAGGGGTGCCTGGGTGGCTCAGTTGTTTGAGCATCCAACTCTTGATTTTGGCTCAGGTCCTGATCTCATGGTTTGTGAGACTGAACACCAGGTCGAGCTCTATGCTGACAGTGTGGCGCCTACTTGGGATTCTCTCTCCTCCTCTCTCTGTCCCTCCCCTGCCATTGCACATGTGTGCATGCCTTCTCTCTCTCAAAACTTTAACAACATACGTTATTAAATAACAGAGCTTAATGGCTGACATGATAAGTACTTAATAAATAGTTGCTTAAAATTTTTTTAATTGTGGTAAAATACATATAACATAATTTTTTTTATCATAAAACAGTTTTAGGTGCACAAGTCCGTAGTAGTAAGCATATTCATACTGTTGTGCAGCAAAGCCACAGAACTTTTTCATCTTGCAAAATGGAAACTCTGTCCATAGAACAGCAACATCCCATTTCCCTCCCCCAGCCCTTGACAAACATTATACTTTCTGCTTAAGAGTTTGAGTGCCTTAGACATATAAGGGGAATCATATAGTATTTGTCTTTTTGTGACTGGATTATGTCACTTAGGACAATGTCTTCAAAGTTAATCCACGTTGTAACATAAGTCAAGATTTCTGTCCTGTCTAGGGCTGAATAATATTCCTTTGCATGTACATACCACAATAACTTTATACATTTATCCATTGATGGATGTTTGGATTGCTTCCGCCTGTTGGCTATTGTGAATAAAGCTGCTACGAACATGCATATACAAATATCTCTTCAGGGGGCACCTGGGAAACTTAGTTGGTTAAGCTTCTGACTTCTGCTCAGGTCATGATCTCACAACTTGTGAGTTCGAGCCCCACATTAGGCTCTGTGCTGACAGCTCAGAGCCTTGAGCCTGCTTCAGATTCTGTGTCTGTCTCTCTGTCTCTCTCTGCCTCTCCCCCACTTGCGTTCTGTCTCTCTCTCTCTCAAAAATAAATAAACATTAAAAAATTATCTCTTCAAGACCCTTCTTTCAATATTTTTGGATATAGCAAAAAATGGAATTTCAAGATTATATGGTAACTATAATTTTAATTTTTTAATGCACCATTAAAAATATTTAATGTTTATTTATTATTGAGAGACAGAGAGTGAGCAGGGGAGGGGCAGGGAGAGAGGGAGACACAGAATCTGAAGCAGGTTCCAGGCTCTGATCTGTCAGCACAGAGCCTGACGTGGGACTCGAACTCACAAACCGTGAGATCATGCCCTGAGCCAAAGTCGGATGCTTAACTGACTGAGCCACCCAGGTGCCCCTTTTAATGAACCATCTTACTGTTTTATAATGAACCATCTGCAGTGGATGCACCATTTTACTTTCCCACCAGCAGTGCACAGAATTTACAACTTCTTCACATCCTTGACAGCACTTGTTATTTTCTGTTTTGGGGGGTGGTTTGTTTGTTTGTTTGTTTGTTTTTTAGGGATCACCATCCTATGGGTGTGAGGTGATATCATTGTGGTTTTGATTTGCATTTCCCTAATGATTAGTGTTATTGAGCATCTTTTCATATGGTTTTTGCCCATATGTTTTTAATTTTTGTAGAAATGTCTATTCAAGTCTTTTGCCCATTTTTAAAACGGGATTATTTGGTTTTTTGTTGTTGTTGTTGAATTGTAAGCGTTCTTTATATATTCAGGATATTAACCTCTTATTATCATATATATGATTTGAAAATATTTTCTCCCATTCTGTGGGTTGATTTTTCACTGTGTTGATTGTGTCCTTTGATACACAATTTTTTTAATGTTTATTTTTATTCTTGACAAAGGGAGACAGAGCATGACTGGGGGAGGGGCAGAGAGAGAGGGAGATACAAAATCCGAAGCAGGCTTCAGGCTCTAAGCTGTCAGCACAGAGCCCGACACGGGGCTTGAACTCATGGACTGACAGATCATGACCTGAGCTGAAGTCAGACACTCCACCGACTGAGCCACCCAGGCGCCCCAATACACAACTTTTAATTTTAATGTTCAACTTATCTATTTTTGTTGCCTATGCTTTAGGTGTCATCCAGGAAATCATTGCCAAATTCAATGTTATGAATGTTTCCCCCTGTTTTCTTCTAAGAGTTTTATACTTTTTGCTTTAATGTTTAGGTCTTCGATTCATTTTAACTTAATTTTTGTATATGGTATAAGTTAAGAGCCCACCTTCACTCTTTTGCATTTGGATTTCCAGTTATCCCAACACTATTTGTTGAAGAAACTCTCCTCCATTGACAGTTATTAGCACCATGGTCAAAACTTATTTGACCACATATGCAAGGGTTTATTCTCGGCTTTCTATTCTATTTCATTGGTCTATATGTTTGTCTTCATTCCAGCACCACATTCTTTTGATTAGTGTAGCTTTGTAATCTGTTTTGAAATCAGAATGTGTGAATCCTCCAACTCTGTTCTTCTTCAAGATTTTTTTTAGCCTATTTGGAGTCTCTTGAGTTGCATTTCCCTGATGATTATTGATGTTGAGCAATTTTTCATGTACCTGTTGGCCATTTGGATGTCTTTTTTTTAATGTTTATTTTTGACAGAGAGAGACAGAGCATGAGCAGGAGGGGGCAGAGAGAGAGGGAGACACAGAATCCGAAGCAGGCTCCAGGCTCTGAGCTATCAACACAGAGTCCGACATGGGGCTCAAACTCACAGACCACAAGATCATAACCTGAGCTGAAGTCGGACGCTCAACCGACTGAGCCATCCAGGTGCCCCTGGATGTCTTTTTTAGAAAAATATGTTTTCATGTCTTCTCCCCATTTGTGAATTGGATTTCTGTTGTTGTTATTGAGTTTTAGGAGTTCTTTATATATTTTGGACAACCCCTCATCCAATATGCGGTTTGCAAAAATATTCTCCCATTCTTTAGGTTGTCTTTTCATTTTGTTGGTTGGTTTTGTTGTTTACAATTGTTCTGTACAGAAGCTTTTTAGTTTGATGTGGTCCCATTTGTTTATTTTTGTTTTTGCTGTTTGTCTTTTTGGTGCCATATCCAAGAAATCGTTGCCAAGGCCTATGTTGAGTAGCTTCTTCCCTATATTTTCTTCTAGAAGTTTTTTTTTTTTTTAACATAAGGTCTTATGTTTAAGTCTTTGATCCATTTCAAATAAATTTTTTGAGTGGTGTAAGCTGAGATCCAGATTCATTTTCTGCATGTGTTCTTTCAGTTTTCCCAACACCATTTGTTGAAGAGACTACCCTTTCTTCATTAGGTGTCTTTGGCTCCCTTGTTGAATATTAGTTGTGGGGGTTTAATTCTGGGCTCTCTATTCTGTTCCATTGGTTTTTGTGTTTATTTTTATGCCAGTACTATACTATTTTAATTACTATACCTTTGGAGTATTGAATGAAATCAGAAGTGTGATGCTTCCAGCTTTGTTTCACTTTATCAGGATTTCTTTGGTTATTTGGGGTCTTTTGTGGTTGCACACACATTTTAGAATTGTTTTTTTCTGAGTCACCTGGGTGGCTGAGTCAGTTAAGCATCCAACTCTTGATTTTGTCTCAGGTTATGATCTCATGGTTCATGAGATCAAGCCCTGAGTCAGGCTCTGTGCTGAGAACATGGAGCCTGCTTGGTATTCTCTCTCTCCCTCTCGTTCTCTGCCCCTACTCCACTCTCTCTCTGGCGTGAGTATACACACACTCTCTAAATAAACATAATTTTTTTCTATTTCTGTGAAGAATGTCATTGGAATTTTAATAGGAATTGCACTGAATCTTTAAATGGCTTTTGGTGAACATTTTAACAATATTAACTCTTTTTTTTTGACAGACCTTTCGCAGATTTATTTTTACAAATAGCACAGGAGGACGCCAGCCTCTTGCAGATAGAAGCCCAGGGGTCACACCAGTCCTTCCATCCTTACACTGGCAGATAGATGCCTCTACACTGGATTCTTTGAGGGGGCTTAAGCACTTTTGGGAACCTGAGCCTCAGAAGGAACTGGAGCTAGAGCCAGAGTTACAGCTGCAGTCTGGGCCTTGGTTTGAGCCTTAGCCTTGGCCTTTGGCCGGCAGAGCTGGAGACCCCTGGCAATGCAGGCATGAGCATGTTTCTCGAGCTTGGGGTGAGCGATGAGGCAAGTCAGTTGAGCCTGTGTTATTCTTCTGACTCATGAATACATGATGTCTTTCCATTTGTTTGTGTCTTTGATTTCTTTCAACAAAGTCTAGTAGTTTTCATTGTACAGATCTTACATGTCCTTGGTTAAATTTATTCCTAAGTATTTTACTGTCTTTGATGCTATTGTGAATGGGATAATTTTCTTTACTTCTTTTTCAGATGTTTCATTATTAGTGTATAGCATTGCAACTGATTTATGTGTGTTGATTTTGGATCCTGCAACTTACTAAATTTGTTGATTAATTCCAACAGTTTTTGGTTGTGTCTTTGGGATTTTTACATACAAAATCATATCATTTGCAAATAATGAAAAATTTACTTATTCCTTTCTGATTAGGATGCCTTTTCTTTGTCTTCCTAATTTCTTGAACTAGGACTTTCAGTACTATGTTAAATAAGATTGGTGGGAGTGGGCATCCTTGTCTTGAATATCACTGACTATAATGTTAGCTGTGGGTTTGTTGTATAAGGCCTTTATTATGTTGAAGATATATTCTTTCTATACCCAAACTCTTGAGAATTTTTATCATGAAAGGATGAATTTTTTTTCAAATGCTTTTTCTGCATCTATCAATGATTGTTATTTTTATCTTTTATTTTTTTTTAATTTGATACATTACATTCATTGATTTATGTATGTTGAACTATCCTTCCATCCCACGGATAAATCCTACTTGATCATAGTGTATAATCCTTTTAATAGATTCCTGAATTTGGTTTGCTAATATTTCCTTGAGAATTTTTGCAAATATATTCATCAGGGATGTTGACCTATAGGTTTTTTTTTCTTATGGTGTCCTTATCTGGCTTTGATATCAGGGTAATGCTGGCCTTGTAGATTAAGTTTGGAAGTGTTCCCTCCTCTTCAAATTTTTTTGAAGAGTTTGAGAAGGATTGGTATTAATTTTTCTTTAAACATTTGGCATAATTTGCCAGTGAAGCCATCTCATCCTAGGGTTTTCTCTGTTGGGAAGTTTTGATTACTGATTCAGTCTTTTTACTTGCCATCGGCCTGTTCTGATTTTCTATTTCCTACCGATTCAGTCTTGGTATGTTGTGTATTTGTAGAAATGTATCCGTTTCTTCTAGGTAATCTGATTTGTTGGGATGTAACTATAGGTAGTAGTCTCTTATACTATGTATTTCTGTTTTATCAGTTGTAATGTCTCCTCTTTCATTTCTAATTTTATTCGTTTAAGTTTTCTCTTTCTTTGTCTAGCTAAACATTTGTCAATTTTGTTCATCTTTAAAAAAACATATTAGTTTGTTAATCCTTTCTATTGTTTTTCTGATCTCTAATTTATTTTCACTATAATCTTTATTTTTTCCTTCCTTCTGTGAACTTTGGGCTTAATTTGTTCTTCCCTTTCTAGTTTCTTGAGGTGGAAAATTAGGTTATTTGTGATTTTTCTAATTTTTCAACATATGCCTTTATTTCTATAAACTTCCCTCTCAGAACTGCTTTTGTAGTATATCATAGGTTTTGGTATGTTGGGTTTCCATTGTCACTTGTTTTGAGATATATTTTATTTCCCTTGTGATTTCTTATTTGACTCATTGTTCAGAAGTGTGTTATTTAGATTCCACATATTTGCAGATTTTTCAGCTTCCCTTTTGTCGATTTCTAGTTTCATGCCATTGTGGTCAGAAAAGATAGTTGATATCATTTCAATTTTTATAAATTTGCTAAGATTTGCTTTGTGTCCTATCATATCATCTGTCCTGGAGGATATTCCAGTACACTTGAGTAGAATGTGTATCCTGATGCTGTTGGAAGGAATATTCTATATATGTCTGTCACATCCATTTGGTCTACAGCATGTTTTAAGTCCAGCATTTTCTTGGTTTTTTGTATGGATGATGTATTCATTGCTGAAAGTGAGGTATTGAAGTCTCCTGTTATTATATCACTGTGTATTTCTGCTTTCAGATCTATTAGTATTTGCCTAATATATTTGGGTGTTCCAATGTTCGGGCCATATGTTTATGATCGTTATATTTTCTTGATGTATGGGCCACTTAATGATTATATAATGACCTTCTTTTTCTCTTGTTACCATTTCTGGCTTACAGTCTATTTTTTTTTCTGATATAAGTATGGATATCTCCACTTTCTTTTGGTTTACACTTGTGTGGAGCATCTTGTTTCATCCCTTCACTTTGAGCCTATATTTGACTTTAAAGCTGAAATGAACCTCTTGTAGGCAGCATATTTGGGTCTTGTGTTGTTGTTTTAATCCATCCAGCCACTATGTGCCTTTTGATTGGTGAGTTCAATTCATTTACATTTACAGTTATTACTGATATGTAAGGACTTATTACTTCCCTCTTATTGATTGTTTCCTGGTTGTTTTTTGTTTCCATTTTTTAATTTTTTCCCTTCCTTATGCCTACCTTTGTAAATTTGTGGTTTTCCACATTTGTGTACTGTCTCCCTTTTTTTAATGTTTTGTAAATTTGCTTTGGATTTTTGTTTTGTGGTTTCATGAGGCTTACATAAAACATCTTATAGGTAAAATAGTCCATTTTGTGCTGACAGCACCTTATCTACATTCATTTTTTAAGGATTTCCCCTTTTACTCTTCCCCCTTTATATTTTTGATGTCACAATTTACCTCTTTTTATGCTGTATATTTGTTAACAAATCCTAGTAGCTATAATTATGTTTGATATGCTTTTCCTTTAAATTTCATACCATAATTAATTAATATACCATCCTATTATAGAACTGGAATCTTCTAAATCTGGCTGTATATTTTTATTTTATCAGTATGTTGTATATTTTCATATGTTTTCATGTCTCTGATTAGTGCCTTTTTTAATTTCAACTCAAAATTCTTTTCAGCATTTCTTCCAAGGCAAGTCTAGTGGTGATATACCTCCTCAGCTTTTATTTATCTGTGGAAGTCTTTATTTCTCCTTCATGTATGAAGATAATTTTTCTGGATAGAGTATTCTTAGCTGGCAATTTTTATCTTTCAGCACTTCGAATATATCATTTGACTCTCTCTTGGCCTATGTGGTTTCCTTCGAGAAATTTGTTGATAGCCCAATGGGAGTTCCTTTATAGGTTATATTCTTTTTTTCCTCCCTAGCTGCCTTTCATGTTCTTTTTTTACCTTTAATTTTTGATGGTTTCATTATAATGTGTCTTGGAGAAGGTCTTTTGGCACTGAGATGGTAGAGTCATCTGTTAGCTTCTTGGACATAGATCCTAAGTCTTTCCCCAAGCTTGGGAAGTTTTTAGCTACTGTTTCTTTAACTAAAATTTCTGCCCCCTTCTCCCTCTCTATTCTTTCTGAAATCCTGATTATATAAATGTCTGCCCTTCTGATTGAATCCCATTGATCATGGGATCAAAGAGCTTTCTTTGCTCTTTATTCTTTTCTCTTTGTTCAGTTGTAAATGTGTTGTTTCACAATTCCTCTTCTGCCAGTCATTTCTTGTATCTTCCATCTGCCCTACTACAGATGCTTTTTGTTGCATTCTTCATCTTATTCATTGAATTCTCCAGCTCCTGAATTTCTGTTTTGTTCTTTTTTATGGCTTCAATATGTTTTATAAGAGATTGGAAGAGATTTGGCTCATGTATTTTTTTCCTAATTTCATTTATCTGTCTTTGTGAGTCATGCCTTGTTGAGTTTCTTCAATACAGCTAGCTATTTTGAATTCTTTATCAATAGATTGCATTATTCTGTGTCTTTGGGTTCAGTTGGTGGAGAATTATTGATACCTTTTTACAATGCCATATTTTCTTGATTTTTGAAGTTCCTTGTATTTCTGAGTTGCTACTTTCTCATTTAAAGTACCTTTACTGGTTATTTTCAGATGGTGTATTGTTTATTGGTGTTTTTTCTCTAGTGAGACCAGATTTATAAGGGATGGACCTGTTTTACTCTTGTTCCCTCTTGTGGCAGAATTCTTAACTGTTGTTTTTTCTCTTGTTCTTGTAATTTGCCAAGCTGCCTGCAGAAAAACTTTTTTTTTTTAACAAAAGGTGGCACTGTAGCTACAATGTGTATTTTCTCCCTTGGCCACAGATCTTGGACCATTTTTCTGGGAGCACTCAGATTACCTGACTTGCTCTCACTGCCACACTAGGAAGCACACTCAAGGAGCTGGCCACAGGATGGGGGTAGTTGTGGGGATTTAGCACTCAGGGTTTGGGGATACCCAGGGGCCTGGTGGAGCAGTCCTTGACTGAGGTAATACCAGAGACTTGTGGGCAGTTTCCTGCTGAAGTACTGAAGCAGACAGCAAGGAACTGCATTCCTTTAAGGCCTTCTGATATTCATATCTGCTTCCTTCCCTTTCTTTTCCCTCCCTCTAGTGATAGAGATCCTTCCTCAGAAATCAGGGTGCCCCTGGAGAGAAATGGGCTTCTCTGGCTACAGCTGCACTGAGATAGCCAGCCAGTCACTAGTGCTTTTGTTTTCCACTCCTCCATGGGAGAGGTTGCCACTTTCCACCTCCTTTATAGGAAGGTCACCGCTGCTGCTGCTGCCAAACAGTTCAGATCCCTGAAGTGTCATCCTGGGGAAGGGGGTGGTTCTGGCGAGTCCCTCCCTCTAGTCTGGGTCAAAACTCCTTCCTATGTCACTCCAAAGGTGTGTTAGAATCTCTCTCAGGCAGTCTGGATTCTAGTAATTTTCTCATGCATAGGTATCTGCCCAAGTGTGCCACTCTCCAAGTTTTCATCCTGACCACAGGAATTGGAGGGGGGGTAGAGTAGGTTCACAACTTCCTTGGATCCACAACCATTACAGAAGTCTTATTTGTTTATTTTTGAATGCGCCGGTGGGAGAGAATCTTCCTGGGTCCCTGGATATAAGGTGTACTTTTGTCCAGTTATAGATGTCTAATTACTTAAAAAGTGGGGAGAGAAAAGAAGAACAAATTATGCTGTCATAATGCTTATGCAATTTTAGTTGGGGACTTTAACATACCTCTCTCAACAATGGATGGATCATTCACACAGAAAATCAGTAAGGAAACATTGGACTTAGACTACACAGTAGATCAGATGTACCTGTTAGAAATGCGCCCATTGACCCACTCAAAGGAGGGACACAGAAACTCAGAGCACAGTGAAATGAGGCTTTAGTCAATGTTCTTGCAAGAGCAATGTCTGATGGACAGGCACACATGGGCAGTTACAACATACAATTTATCTTCTAGCATGCAAGTCTCTCCCCTGGTTCCTCATTGGCTGAGTACTACAAAGGCTACAGCCTTACCCAGAAGCCGCCTATGCGCATGTAAGGCAAAAATTAGTCTGATTGGAACAAATATACATTCCCTGAGGTGACATAGAGACTTTCAGTCCCTCCTCCCTTTGTTCTTTGGTGCATGCCATTGCAAAGACTGCAAAAATAAGCCCACTAAATGAAGAGGGAAAGAATAACCAAGAAGTGAAGTATCTAAGGGTTTGGAACTCCACTGTGGGGATAAGGGGTTGTATGTATTTCCAATAGGTTGTAAACCTATTGTTAATTAGGCAACACAGCTTTTATTTGTTATTTCTGAAAATGAATCACCTCCCTTAACACAATCCCTCCTCTTCTTTTCTAAGTTGATTCCATTTTCATTTATATTTCCTTTATTTTTGAGGTCTCACTCAAACATGTTCAGCAAGTGTTGGTTCTTCTCCTCACAGTCAGATTTTTTTTCCAATAATAATAGGTTATTTGGGGGCATAAGACACAGACGATTGTTTTATAAGGTTCTGATCAGTTCCCCTCTCTCTTCCCCCTTGTTCCTTCTCATGTCCTACCTTTATTGGCTTGATAGCTCTAGGTGCTGAGTTGTCCATTCCTGACTGGCTCAATTCCATTGTATGAGGGGTGGTCTATGGCCATATCATTCCTTGTGGGTCATACCTTTAATGGTCTATTACTTATTTTTAGTTAGGTCTTTTGTCAAATTCCTGAAGGAAACCTAAGGGGAAGTAGGTGGTGTCTGTTATATTCTTAAGTGGAACCTTATGCCCAAAGGGGTTTGCTGTGATTGGCCACTTCCAGCATTGTTCCAAAATGTGTTTTCTTTTCCATCCATGGGCCTCAGGTCCTAATCTTTCTAAACAACTGAACTAGTTTTTGGTTCTCAATCCACAAATCTTCCTTTGGCCATCCAATTTCCATAGGAACAACACCATGAGGCATATTTAATTTTACCTCAAGGAAAGATTCATCTTCAATATCCAGATTACTGTTAGTTTAGGAAATTGTTTATCCATCCTGGAGGTAGTGTCACTATAGTCCCTAATTTAGTTATAATGTCTCTTTCTAGCAAGCGAGTGGGGCTTTCTGGCATTATCAAAAAAAGAAAGTAAAAAAAAAAAAAGTATCCCGTATGCACCCTGGTGGCTGAGAGAAAAATTTAGTCATAAATTTTCCGGAGATGTCTCTAATTGTTACACTGTGTTTGGACAGTTGGCCAAGAGTGGAAAGGAGGACAGAAAAGTTGACTCTGACATCAAGCAGGAAATCAACTGGTGTTCCTTCTATATCCACCAGAGATATCTGAGGTTCTGGGTTTCCTATATAGGTAGTTGGTTTGGGGTAGACACTATAAAGAGCCCCAGGGCCCATCAGTCGCTTTCAGGGACACTAGTTATCTGAGCCCTTGCAGATTGAGGTCCCCGAAGGCATTCAGATTTTCCAGTGACTGTCTCCACACAAGGGGCACGTACAGGGTTTAGACTTCAATTGTCCCTTCTGAGGACATTCTCATTTCCAGTGCTCTGAACAGCCACATAAATGGCACTTAGTGCCAGGACCTCAGAAAGTCTGGTCTGACATAATACATAAGGCTGCAACTATGGCCTCATATTTTTTCTTAAGCCTTCTTTCCTGTTCCTTCTTCTCCTCTTGATCTCAGTTGTAATATATCCAATTGGCAGCTCATAAGAGCTCCCTCAAGGTCCCTTCCAGGCCAATGGCCAAATTTTTGCAGTTTCCTTCGAATATCTGGGCTGAGTGACAAATTTGTCCTTTAGAATCATCTCAGCTTTGGGGAATATTAGGGGAGATAGCCATTTATTTAACTTTGACCTTTCCAGGAAGGCCACTAGGCTCTCATCCTGTGTCTGTAAAATAGTGGCTAATTTAGCAAAATTTAAGGGCTTAACCTTAGACCTCCTTAATTTCTCCAAAACACAATCTTGGAAGTGGCAGCAATATGATTCCCCAATGGAATTATCATAGTCCTACAATTAGGATCTTGTAATGGAACTTCCTGAACCCCAGTAGGGAACTGGGAGTTCCCTATAGGACCTCCAGTCCCATGATAATTAGGAAGTTCCTCTTCCCCCTATCTCTCAGCCGCTGCCAGAACACCATACTTCTCTGTCTCATTAGAAGTCTTATTCAACAAAAGCATTGTATCTTTCCAGGTCAATTCAAAAACATATGTAATATTCTGAAAAGCCTCTATCTATTTATCCAAATCATCAGAAAATTTGCCTAGATATTTTTTTATCTGTCTTATATCCTGTAATGAAAAAGGTTCCTGTAACATTATTATGGTGGTACCTCCCTGCATTTCTCCTTCCAGCACTCTAGCATCTTTTAGGGGAAGCATGCCTGTTACATTGCCTGGATAAAGTGGGCAGCAGGGAGCAGAGGTGCACACTTGCTTTTTAAGTCTGGGCATATAGATCGAGGACCCAAGGAGGAGGAGGTTGGGATGGAATACTTCCCTTCTTCCTTATCTAGGTCTGCTTTGGGTACAGGCAAGGGGCCCTTGGCTCCCTCCCTTCATCGTTGTGAAACCTTGGAAAGGGTTGCCAGTAGGCCAGGATCAAACTTACCCATACCTCAATTATCTCTTAAGGCCCCTAAAACACTGAACATAGGCAACTTCTCCCCCAGTTCACCTCATGTTAGCAAAACAAGTCCAATTGTAGGATAGTATTTTAATTGATACTTCCCTCTGGCAGCCAGGTTTCCTCCTCCAGTTTGTAATGGGGCCAAGCTTCAGTGCAAAAGAAAATGAGTTTCTTTTTGTTAGGGTTTGTGGATCAAAATCATCCCAGTTTTTCAGAATGCATCCCAAAGGATATTGGCCTTGGTTGGGGAATTGTCCATCTATAGGAAAAAGAGGAAAAGGTATCCCTTCTTTCTGGCCAGGAGAAACCACATCTCTTGGCCCCGTGTTTTTGCTGCCTATGCGACTGGCCGGCAAAAGCCTTGTCAGTCTAGTGAGTTGTTGCAAGTAGTTGCTCTGACCCAGGCTTGACCCTACCTCTGAGAGCTGACCTGGTCTTCCCCGGTTTCTCCTACCCCTCTGTTTCTCATCTGTAGGACTTTGGGGTATTGACTGTGACCAAGCAAGATTCCCTTGGTTGTCAAAGAATGTATTCATTTTAATTTGGCCTAATAGTAATTTACATATCAATCATAATAAAACTGTTCCTCTTTACAAATATATTTTAAAAGGCTGTCGAAAACCATTTTTTTATAAGGATAAAATAAGCCTTTGAGGAGAGCTAAAAGGACCAAAGTCAAAGTCTATTCCCCTGCCTTTTTTTTTTTTAGCAATGCCCACATAAATATGTTCCAGCCATGTGGGTGTCTATATCTAAGTTGTTACAAATAGGCATACACTGGGCTCAGTGTAGCAAAATGGCTTCCATGTATCCTGGTAAAAATCCTTCATATATCATAGTCATCCAGCCCTCATATGGCACAGGCACCCATTCTTCTTCCTTGCAGAAACAACACAAATGTGAAGCATTTGGAGGCCGGCAGCAAGGACATTGCCACTGTCTCCCCATGCTTTGGATCAAAGGAGGGGCAATTTCAGCCAAGGTTTGAACAAAACAACTCAAAAGGGCAAACTGTCCTGCCCTTTTGGTTAAAATCATAGTTGTTTCCATCTTTTTTGGGCAAAGGAGAAAAAAAAACTTTACCTTTTTTTTTTTCAAAAGCAGATGAACATTCCAAGAAAACTTTGTCTTTTTAACAGAGTGTAAAGCAGGATTTTAATCTTATACCAGTGTACTTTTCAAATCCATTCAATTTAACCTTAGTCTGTCCTGACCACACCTAAAATTCCTTTCCCAAGATGTCCCTTCACAAACCTTGTACAACTTACCTTTGCATTTAGATTTTGTCCCAAGCCATTCTTCTCCAAACAACCAATCTCATTTAGGACAAAATTATTGTCTTTTACCTTCAACAAAAATGTATTTCAATTTTTAATATATTTTAAAATGTCTACATATAGAATTGCTTTCATTATTTCCATCAGTCTTAACTGCATTTAGAAGTTTAACTCTTAGAAACCTTAGTCTCCAGTGAAAACTAAGTAGTTACCAACTGTGAACTGTTAATCAGAATTCTTTAGATGGCAAATGTATGAATCTATTAAAGTAGAAAGAATTTTTACCTGCATTCAGTTAGCCTTAGTTTCTCTGCAATAAGAAGCTAAAAGCATAAACCTATGTTTAGTAATCAATCCTTTAGCATTTTATCTCATTAGATAGGGAATTAATTTAATCCCATTTATCTTGCAAGCAAAACTTTAAAGATTCAGGCTATCAAAGACTTAGAAAGCTATCTTAACAATTACCCACTCAGGAAAATTTTGAAATAGAATTAACCATCATTTTAAGTTGTGTGTTTGCTAACAAATTGCAACAGAGATAACACAACCTTATTTGACCTTCAGTAAACCTAGGTAACAAAACAAAACATTAAGGAATTAAGGCAGCCATGAGTTCCTCTAGGAAGGTCATGCCCTGCATGTTTCAGGTATCTCCTCTCAGTGGGCTTCAAACTGTTAGGAGATTTATTTAAGCTACATTTCTCTTGCCTTTGTTTTCCTCATCATCCCCTGCCCCTACTCCATCCTCTATTTCCCCCTTTCCTTTCATTCATCTTCTTCACAGTAATTACCAAAATTTTAACTTTCTGTTTTTCTCTCCTCATCCCTTTTTACAAATATCTTTTGTGCCTTGCTGAGCAATTTTTCTGCTTCTTATTTCACCCATCAATCTTCCTTCTCTCTCTTTCTTTCTCTCTTTCCTTCCTTCCTTCCTTCCTTCCTTCCTTCCTTCCTTCCTTCCTTCCTTTTTAATGTGAAATTTATTGTCAAGTTGGTTTCCATACAACACCCAGTGCTCATCCCAACAGGTGCCCTCCTCAGTATCCATCACCCACCCTACCCTCCATCCCTTCCCTCCCTCTCACCCCCAGAACAAACCCTCAGTTTGTTCTCAGTTCTTAAGAGTCTCCTTTGTTTTGGCTCCCTCCCTCTCTAACCTTTTTTTTCCTTCCCCTCCCTCATGGTCTTCTGTTAAGTTTCTCAGGATCCACATAAGAGTGAAAACATATGGTATCTGTCTTTCTCTGTATGACTTATTTCACTTAGCATAACACTCTCCAGCTCCATCCACGTTGCTACAAAAGGCCATATTTCATTTTTTCTCATTGCCACGTAATATTCCATTGTGTATATAAACCACAATTTCTTTATCCATTCATCAGTTGATGGACATTTAGGCTCTTTCCATACTTTGGCTATTGTTGAGAGTGCTGCTATGAACATTGGGGTACAAGTGGCCCTATGCATCAGTGCTCCTGTATCCCTTGGATAAATTCCTAGCAGTGCTATTGCTGGGTCATAGGGTAGGTCTATTTTTAATTTTCTGAGGAACCTCCACACAGCTTTCCAGAGCGGCTGCACCAATTTGCATTCCCACCAACAGTGCAAGAGGGTTCCCGTTTCTCCACATCCTCTCCAGCATCTATAGTCTCCTGATTTGTTCATTTTGGCCACTCTGACTGGCGTGAGGTGATACCTGAGTGTGGTTTTGATTTGTATTTCCCTGATAAGGAGCGACGCTGAACATCTTTTCATGTGCCTGTTGGCCATCTGGATGTCTTCTTTAGAGAATTGTCTATTCATGTTTTCTGCCCATTTCTTCACTGGATTATTTGTTTTTCGGGTGTGGAGTTTGGTGTGTTCTTTACAGATTTTGGATACTAGCCCTTTGTCCGATATGTCATTTGCAAATATCTTTTCCCATTCCGCTGGTTGCCTTTAAGTATTGTTGATTGTTTCCTTTCCAGTGCAGAAGTTTTTATATTGATGAGGTCCCAATAGTTCATTTTTGCTTTTAATTCCCTTGCCTTTGGGGATGTGTCAAGTAAGAAATTGCTGTGGCTGAGGTCACAGAGGTTTTTTTCCTGCTTTCTCCTCTAGGGTTTTGATGGTTTCCTGTCTCACATTCAGGTCCTTTATCCATTTTGAGTTTGTTTTTGTGAATGGTGTGAGAAAGTGGTCTAGTTTCAACATTCTGCATGTTCCTGTCCAGCTCTCCCAGCACCATTTGTTAAAGAGACAGACTTTTTTCCATCGTGTATTCTTTCCTGCTTTGCCAAAGACTAGTTGGCCATAATTTTGCAGGTCCAGTTTGGAGTCTCTATTCTATTCCATTGGTCTCTGTGTCTGTTTTTGTGCCAATACCATGCTGTCTTGATGATTACATCTTTGTAGTAGAGGCTAAAGTCTGGGATTGTGATACCTCCCTCTTTGGTCTTCTTCTTCAAAATTACTTTGGCTATTCAGGCTCTTTTGTGGTTCCATACAAATTTTAGGATTGCTTGTTCTAGCTTCAAGAGAGAGGAATGGTGGTGCAATTTTGATTGGGATGGCATAGATAGCTTTGGGTAGTATTGACATTTTAACAATATTTATTTGTCCAATCCATGAGCACGGAACGTTTTTCCATTTCTTTATATCTTCTTCAATTTCCTTCATAAGCTTTCTATAGTTTTCAGTATACAGATCTTTTACATCTTTGGTTAGGTTTATCCCTAGGTATTTTATGCTTCTTGGTGCAATTGTGAATGGGATCAGTTTCTTTATTTGTCTTTTGCTTCATTATTAGTGTATAAGAATGCAACTGATTTCTGTACATTGATTTTGTACCCTGAGACTTTGCTGAATTCATGTATCAATTCTAGCAGACTTTTGGTGGAGTCTATCGGGTTTTCCATGTATAATATCATGTCATCTGCAAAAAGTGAAAGCTTGACTTCACCTTTGCCAATTTTGATGCCTTTGATTTCCTTTTGTTGTCTGATTGCTGATGCTGGCACTTCCAACACTATGTGAAACAACAGCAGTGAGAGTGGACATCCCTGTCATGTCCCTGATCTCAGGGGGAAGGATCTTAGTTTTTCCCCATTGAGGATGATATTAACTGTGGGCTTTTCATAAGTGGCTTTGATGATGTTTATGTATGTTCCTTCTATCCCGACTTTCTCGAAGGTTTTTATTAAGAAATGACGATGATGGGGCGCCTGGGTGGCGCAGTCGGTTAAGCGTCTGACTTCAGCCAGGTCACGATCTCGTGGTCCGTGAGTTCGAGCCCCACGTCAGGCTCTGGGCTGATGGCTCGGAGCCTGGAGCCTGTTTCCGATTCTGTGTCTCCCTCTCTCTCTGCCCCTTCCCCATTCATCCTCTGTCTCTCTCTGTCCCAAATAAGTAAATAAACGTTGAAAAAAAATTAAAAAAAAAAAGAAATGATGATAAATTTTGTCAAATGCTTTTTTCTGCATCAATTGACAGGATCATATGGTTCTTTTCTTTTATCAATGTGATGTATCGCATTGATTGATTTGTGAATGCTGAACCAGCCCTGCAGCCCAGGAATGAATCCCACTTGATCATGGTGAATAATTCTTTTTATATGCCATTGAATTTGATTTGCTAGTATCTTATTGTGAATTTTTGCATCCATTTTCATCAGGGATATTGGCCTGTCATTCTCTTTTTTTACTGGGTCTCTGTCTGGTTTAGGAATCAAAGTAATACTGGCTTCATAGAATGAGTCTGGAAGTTTTCCTTCCCTTTCTATTTTTTGGAACAGCTTGAGAAGGATAGGTATTACCTCTGCTTAAAAAGTCTGGTAGAATTCCCCAGGGAAGTCATCTGGTCCTGGACTCTTATTTCTTGGGAGATTTTTGATAACGGATTCAATTTCTTCGCTGTTTATGGGTCTGTTCAAGTTTTCTATTTCTTCCTGTTTGAGTTTTGGAAGTGTTTGGGTGCTTAGGAATTTGTCCATTTCTTCCAGGCTGTCCAGTTTGTTGGCATATAATCTTTCATAGTATTCCCTGATAATTGCTTGTATTTCTGAGGGATTGGTTGTAATAATTCCATTTTCATTCATGATTTTATCTATTTGGGTTATCTCCCTTTTCTTTTTGAGAAGCCTGGCTAGAGGTTCATCAATTTTGTTTATTTTTTCAAAAAAAGAAAACAACTCTTGGTTTCATTGATCTGCTCTACAGTTTTTTTTAGATTCTATATTGTTTATTTCTGCTCTGATCTTTATTATTTCTCTTCTTCTGCTGGGTTTGGGGTGTCTTTGCTGTTCTGCTTCTATTTCCTTTAGGTGTGCTGTTAGATTTTGTATTTGGGATTTTTCTTGTTTCTTGAGATAGGCCTGGATTTCGATGTATTTTCCTCTCAGGACTGCCTTTGCTGCATCCCAAAGCATTTGGATTATTGTATTTTCATCTTCATTTGTTTCCATATATTTTTTAAAATTTATTCTCTAATTGCCTGGTTAACCCATTCATTCTTTAGTAGTCACTCATCCGTCTTCTGTAATTTTCTGGCAATATTAGGCCAACTTCTAGTGATAAAATTCATCTTCAGGAGACCCTGCCCCACTGGAGCCTCCAGATCTAGGCCTGAATATTTCCTCATTTGATCTGTAAGCCTCTTTAAGAAAGCAGTTGGAGTTTCCTCCTTCTCCTGCCATATCTCAAAAGCCTTTGGGACATTCTCATATCTTAGAGATGATTCCCTGATCCCTTTGATTATTAGCTCTTTTAAATCCTGCATCCTAACCCTGATCCCAGGATCATTATTGTCCCAATCAGGGTCTACACTGGGAAACTTCTGTTCAGCTGGCTGAACACTCTGATTGGGTGGGTGTTCCTTCTCCCAAATAGGCATTGCAGCCCTCCTGATCATTCCTCTTTCCTCTCCAGTAAATAGGATATTCATGATAGACATCAGCTCAGTCCAAGAATAAATATTAGGTCCCCAAAACTGATCGTCCTGATCTGCCAAACACAATAGATCTTCCAACAGTGGTTTTATTTCCTTCTTGAAATTCTTCACCTCTGTACTGCTGTGGGGGAAGCATTGACAAATCCAATTTCTCCCTGTCCCAATGGGACCTCCCTAGATGGGAATAACTTAGAACCCTTTCCCAAGCCTGTGGAGAGAAGAAGGAAGTTCTCTGTGTTTTTCACGTTGTTCCAGTTCCCTTCTGAGATTTGGATCCAAACCAGTAGACCAAAAGCATCCTCCCAGCACTGTGACTTTAGCTCCAGCAGACTATCTGGGGTAATCCAAAGAGACTCCACATCTTTCTGGGTGTCTCTTCCCTTACCCCTAGGCCTGGAATTTTTTTTCTCCATCCTCAACCAAGCTAGTTACTGCTCCTGAGTTTCCCTGGGCACTCAATTCCCATTAATGAAGGTTTCTGGCACTCTCCAGAACCCATTGTATCTGTCTCTACCAGTTTCCCTTGCGGGAGAATGGAACTGTGAATCAAGTCTCTGCATTCACCTCCTATCATCTCAGTCACACATACTCAGCCTCTGAGGATTTCCCAACCCCCAAGGCAGTACTTATAGTTCAATTTTCCTGCCTTGGTCCTTGCATGGAGTTACCAGGTCGCCACGGTGCCTGTCTTTTGCCCTTTCCCCACCATCACTTCTTCTGTCTCCAAAGGTAAAAAGTCTCCAGCTCCATGGATACCGCAGGGGGAAGGGGCCCTCCCATTGAAAGGCCACCCAAAGTGGGGTGGGACACATCTCCCCTCTAGCAGGAGGACCTGGACCCATGGGTCCAGGTGAACCTCAGATGAGTCCCCGAATTTGTTAGAAATAAGCCCATCAACCCAATCAAAGAGGGATGCAGAGACTTGGAGCACAGTGAAGTGAGGCTTTAATCAAAGTTCTTGCAAGAGTGGGTGTCTGACAGGCACACTCAGGGAAGTTACAGCAGACAATTTATTTCCTATCTTGCAAGTTCCTCCCCTGATTCCTCACTGGCTGAGCATTATAGAGGTTGCAGCCTTACCTGGACGCTGCCTATGCCCATGTAACACAAAAAGTAGTCTGGTTGGAACAAATGTACATTCCCTGAGGTAAAGCAGAGACGTTCAGTCCCTCTTCTCTTTGTTCTTTGGTGTACAATCATTGCAAAGCCCATGAAATGGAGAGGGGAAGAAGAACCAGGAAGGATAGTGTCTAAGGGTTTGGAACTCCATTGTTGAGAGGGGGAGGTTCGTACATATTTCCAATAGGTTGTAAACCTATTGTTAACTAGACATCACAGCTTTTATTTGGTATTTCTGAAAATGAGTCACCTCCCTTACTTCTCACATACCTAAAATACATTTACAGAACATTCTATCCAACAGCAGCAGAATACATATTCTTCTCAAGTGCACATGGCATGGTCCCAGGATAGACTGTATATTGGGTCATGAAACAAGTCTTAATCAAATTAGGAAGATTGTAATCATATCAAGCATATTTTCCAACCACAATTGTATGAAACTAGAAATCAACTACAAGAGGAAAACTCACAAATATGTAGAAACTAAACAGCATGCTACTGAACAACCAGTAGGTCTAGGAAGAAAGAAAAAGAGAAACAAAAAAATATCTTCAGACCAGAAAAAAAAGGAAACACTAAAACTTATGGGACTTAGCAAAAGCTATTCTGAAAGGGAAATTTATAATGATAAATGTCTACATTAAGAAAAAAGAAAGATCACAAATAAAAAACCTAACTTGATACCTCAGTTAACTAGAAAAAGAACAAGCTAGGCCCAAAGTTAGTAGAAGAAAGATGATAACAAATATAAGAGCAGAAATAAATAGTAAAAAAAAAAGGTCAATTAAGAGCTGTTTTTTAAAGGATAAAATTGACAAAACTTTAGATAAAAGAAAAAGAGGATTCAAATAAATAAAATTATAAATGAAAGGAAAGGTATTACAACTCATACCAAAGGATCACAAGAGACTACTATGAGTAACTATATGCCAACAAATTGGGCAACATAGAAGTGGATAAATTATTAGAAACAATCTACAAATACTGAATCATGACGAAATAGATAATCTGAACAGGCCAGTTATTAGTAAAGAGATAAAATCAGTAACCCAAAACATCCCAGGAAAGAAATGTCCAGGACCTTATGACATCATTAATTCTTCTCAAACTCTTCCAAAAATAGAAGAGGAAGGAACACTTCCAGACTCATTTTATAAAGTCAGCATTACCTTGATACCAAAGCCACACAAAGACACTAACAACAAAATATAATTAGAGGCTAGTATCTCTGTTCAAAACAAATGTAAAAATCCTCAACAAAATGTTATCAAATTGAATCCAACAGCACATTAAAAAAAATTGTATACAATGATCAAGTGGAATTTATCCATGGATGCAAAGATGTTTCAATATATGCAAATAAGTAAGTGTGATACACCACATTAACAAAGTAAAGAATAAAAACATGATAATTTCAATAGATGCAGAAAGAATTTTTGACAAAATCCGACATTCTTTTGTAATGAAAACTCTCAACAAATTATGTATACTAGAAATGTATCTCAACATAATAAAGGCCATATATGACAAGGCCACATGTAACATCATAGTCAATGGTGGAAAGCTGAAAGCTTTTCCTCTGAGATCAGAGTGCCCAATCTCACCAGTATTTTCAACATAGTATTGAAAGTCCTAGCCATAATAATTAGGCAAAATAAATAGATATATGAAAATAAACAAGGCGTCTAAATCAGAAAGGAAGAAATAAAATTATCTATTTTTGCAGGTGACATATTATATATAGAAAACCCTAAAACTCCACCAAAACTTTGTGAGAACAAATCTGTGAATTCAGTAAAGTTGCAGGATACAAAATCAGTATACAAAAATCAGTTGCATTTCTATACAGTAGCAACAAACAATAGGATAGATAAAGTGAAATAATCTCATTTGCAATTGTATCAAAAAGAATAAAATACTTAGGAATTAATCAAGCATCTCCAGATTCAGAGCATATCTATCAAAATTCCAATGTTATTCACAGACGTAGAAAAAAAATCCTAAAATTTGTATGGAACTACAAAAAAAAAAAAAAAAACCTAAATAGTCAAAACAATCCTGAGAATGAAGAATAAACCTGGAGGCATCACAATGCCTGATTTCAAGTTATTTTATGAAACTGTAGTACTGAAAACAGTATTCTGTTGTCATAAAAACAGACATATAGATTAATGAAGTAGAGAGCCCAGAAATAAACCCATACATATGTGGTCAATTAATTTACAACAGGACCCAAGAACATACAATGGGGAAAGGATAGTCTCTTTAATAAATGGTGTTGGTAAACTGGATAGTCCCATGCAAAAAAAAAAAAGAAAAAAAAGAAAGAAACTGGACCCATCTTACACCATAAACAAAAATCTCAAGTGGATGAAAGACTTAAATGTAATACTTGAAGTTATAATACACTTATAAGAAAACATATGGGGTCAATTCTTTGACATTGGTTTTAGCAATGATTTTTTTTTAATTTGACACCAAAAGTGAAGGCCACAAATGCAAAAATAAGTGGGAATACATCAAACTAAAAAGCTTCTGCTTAGCAAAAGAAACTGTCAATAAAATGAAAATGCAACCAATGGAATGAGAAATAATATTTGCAAACTACTTGATAAAGAGTTAATATCCAAAATATAAGGAACTCCTACTACTGAATAGAAATCAAGTTAATAACCCCCCAAAAATTGGGCAAAAGATTGGAATAGGCATTTTTTCAAAGAAGACATACAAATGGCTAGAGTGTGTACATGAAAAGGTGCCCAACATCACAAATTATCAGGGAAATAAAAGACAAAACCACAATGTGATATAACCTCAGACCTGTTAGGATGGCTATTATCAAAGAGACAACAGATCAGAAACTCTAGTGAGAATGTAGATAAAAGAGAAATCTTGCAGTGTTGGTGGGAATTTAAATTGGAACAGTCACTATGGAAAACACTATGGAGATTCCTCAAGAACTACCCTATGATCCAGCAATCCTACTTCTATGTATACATCCATAGGAAATAAAACCAAGTATCTTAAAGAGGTATCTGTACTCCCATGTTCATTGCAGCCATGGCCAATGTATAGAAACAACCTAAGTGTCTGTCTGTGGATGAATGGATCAAGTAAATGTGGGATCATGTATATATACAATGGAGTATTATTCAGCCTTAAAAAGGAGGAAATCTTGCCATTTGTGACACCATGGTTGACCCTGGAGGGCATTATGCTAAGTGAAATAAGCCAGACAGAGAAAAACAAATACTACATGGTGTTACTTATGTGTGGAATTTTTGAAAATAGAAAAGAAAAAGAAAAAAGAAATTATAACTCATAGAAACAGAATAGAAAAGTTGGCTTTGGGTAGGGGAAATCGGGAGAGTTTGGTAAGAGGGTACACACTTTCAGTTATAAGATTAATAAGGTCTAAAGATCTAATGTAAGCATGATGACTAGAGTTGATAACACTGTATTGTATAATTGAAATTTCTAAGAAAGTAAAACTTAAATGTTCTCTCCAAAAAGGGAGTAAATGTGTGAGCTGATGGATTTATGTGAGGTATTCATTAACTCGATGGGGGATAGGGGTAGAATCCTTTTACAGTATATACATAAATCATCATGCTGTGCATTTTGAATATCTTAGCAATGTTTAATATCAGTTATACCTAAGTAAAGTTGAAAAAAAGAAAAAGAGTAAAGGGAAAACGGTGATGAGGTGTGGGTATGGAGGTGTGGAAGTGAATGAAAGCATATGGTTTCAAAGAATATAGAAACATTTAGTATGGCCAGATGAAGGATGCATTATGAAAGCATGGGGCACTGTTGACAAATAAAGAAGTAGGATCCATTCAAACAATTGGATTAGGAAGTATAACGACAAAGTAATGGAAAAAGTTGCAACACTTTAGCTGACAACCCATTATTTATAGTCTTAGCTGCTGCACTAGCCAATTGTTAGTAAACTTCCCTCTTCTATCTGTACTTTAATTAGAAGGCATCATGAAATTAAAATAATTATTTCTCTCTTTAAAATATTTTAGGAGATTATAGTCAAGATGGCGGCGTAGGAGGACGCTGGGCTCACCGCACGTCCTGCTGATCACTTAGATTCCACCTACACCTGCCTAAATAACCCAGAAAAATGCCAGAGGATTAGCAGAACGGAGTCGCCGGAGCCAAGCACAGACGAGAGGCCCACGGAAGAGGGTAGGAAGGGAGGCGAGGCAGTGTGCGCTCCACGGACTGGTGAGAGGGAGCTGGGGCGGAGGGGCGGCTCGCTGGCCAAGCAGAGCCCCCGAGTCTGGCTTGCAAAAGCAGAGGGGCCGGGCGGACTGTGTTCCCACAGCAAGCGCGACTTAGCGTCTGGAGGACATAAGTTAAAAGCTCTTCTCTGAAAGCGGGAAGGCTGGAGGACAAAGGGAGGGAGAGCTGCTGAGCCCCCTGACGACAGAGCTCAGTTTGGTGGGGAACAAAGGCACTCGCCAGCGCCATCTCCCCCGCCCATCCCCCAGCCAAAATCCCAAAGGGAACCAGTTCCTGCCAGGGAACTTGCTAGCTCCACACAAACACCCAACTCTGTGCTTCTGCGGAGCCAAACCTCCGGCAGCAGATCTGACTCCCTCCCGCTGCCACAGGGCCCCTCCTGAAGTGGATCACCTAAGAAGAAGTAAGCTAAGCCTGCCCCTCCTGCCCCCGTGCACCTTGCCTACCCACCTCAGCTAATACGCCAGATCCCCAGCATCACAAGCCTGGCAGTGTGCAAGTAGCCCAGACGGCCACGCCACCCCACAGTGAATCCCGCCCCTAGGAGAGGGGAAGAGAAGGCACACACCAGTCTGACTGTGGCCCCAGCGGTGGGCTGGGGGCAGACATCAGGTCTGACTGTGGCCCCGCCCACCAACTCCAGTTATACACCACAGCACAGGGGAAGTGCCCTGCAGGTCCTCACCACGTCAGGGACTATCCAAAATGACCAAGCGGAAGAATTCCCCTCAGAAGAATCTCCAGGAAATAACAACAGCTAATGAGCTGATCAAAAAGGATTTAAATAATATAACAGAAAGTGAATTTAGAATAATAGTCATAAAATTAATCGCTGGGCTTGAAAACAGTATAGAGGACAGCAGAGAATCTCTTGCTACAGAGATCAAGGGACTAAGGAACAGTCACGAGGAGCTGAAAAACGCTTTAAACGAAATGCAAAACAAAATGGAAACCACCATGGCTCGGATGGAAGAGGCAGAGGAGAGAATAGGTGAACTAGAAGATAAAGTTATGGAAAAAGAGGAAGCTGAGAGAAAGAGAGATAAAAAAATCCAGGAGTATGAGGGGAAAATTAGAGAACTAAGTGATACACTAAAAAGAAATAATATACGCATAATTGGTATCCCAGAGGAGGAAGAGAGAGGGAAAGGTGCTGAAGGGGTACTTGAAGAAATCATAGCTGAGAACTTCCCTGAACTGGGGAAGGAAAAAGGCATTGAAATCCAAGAGGCACAGAGAACTCCCTTCAGACGTAACTTGAATCGATCTTCTGCACGACATATCATAGTGAAACTGGCAAAATACAAGGATAAAGAGAAAATTCTGAAAGCAGCAAGGGGTAAACGTGCCCTCACATATAAAGGGAGACCTATAAGACTCGTGACTGATCTCTCTTTTGAAACTTGGCAGGCCAGAAAGAATTGGCACGAGATTTTCAGGGTGCTAGACAGAAAAAATATGCAGCCAAGAATCCTTTATCCAGCAAGTCTGTCATTTAGAATAGAAGGAGAGATAAAGGTCTTCCCAAACAAACAAAAACTGAAGGAATTTGTCACCACTAAACCAGCCCTACAAGAGATCCTAAGGGGGACCCTGTGAGACAAAGTACCAGAGGCATCACTACAAGCATAAAACATACAGACATCACAATGACTCTAAACCCGTATCTTTCTATAATAACACTGAATGTAAAAGGATTAAATGCGCCAACCAAAAGACATAGGGTATCAGAATGGATACAAAAACAAGACCCATCTATTTGCTGTCTACAAGAGACTCATTTTAGACCTGAGGACACCTTTAGATTGAGAGTGAGGGGATGGAGAACTATTTATCATGCGACTGGAAGCCAAAAGAAAGCTGGAGTAGCCATACTTATATCAGACAAACTAGACTTTAAATTAAAGGCTGTAACAACAGATGAAGAAGGACATTATAGTTACAGGGTCTATCCATCAGGAAGAGCTAACAATTATAAATGTCTATGTGCCGAATACCGGAGCCCCCAAATATATAAAACAATTACTCATAAACATAAGCAACCTTATTGATAAGAATGTGGTAATTGCAGGGGACTTTAACACCCCACTTACAGAAATGGATAGATCATCTAGACACACGGTCAATAAAGAAACAAGGGCCCTGAATGAGACATTGGATCAGATGGACTTGACAGATCTATTTAGAACTCTGCATCCCAAAGCAACAGAATATACTTTCTTCTCGAGTGCACATGGAACATTCTCCAAGATAGATCATATACTGGGTCACAAAACAGCCCTTCATAAGTTTACAAGAATTGAAATTATACCATGCATACTTTCAGACCACAATGCTATGAAGCTTGAAATCAACCACAGAAAAAAGTCTGGAAAACCTCCAAAAGCATGGAGGTTAAAGAACACCCTACTAACGAATGAGTGGGTCAACCAGGCAATTAGAGAAGAAATTAAAAAATATATGGAAACAAACGAAAATGAAAATACAACAATCCAAACGCTTTGGGACGCAGCGAAGGCAGTCCTGAGAGGAAAATACATTGCAATCCAGGCCTATCTCAAGAAACAAGAAAAATCCCAAATACAAAATCTAACAGCACACCTAAAGGAACTAGAAGCAGAACAGCAAAGGCAGCCTAAACCCAGCAGAAGAAGAGAAATAATAAAGATCAGAGCAGAAATAAACAATATAGAAACTAAAAAAACTGTAGAGCAGATCAACGAAACCAAGAGTTGGTTTTTTGAAAAAATAAACAAAATTGACAAACCTCTAGCCAGGCTTCTCAAAAAGAAAAGGGAGATGACCCAAATAGATAAAATCATGAATGAAAATGGAATTATTACAACCAATCCCTCAGAGATACAAACAATTATCAGGGAATACTATGAAAACTTATATGCCAACAAATTGGACAACCTGGAAGAAATGGACGAATTCCTGAACACCCACACGCTTCCAAAACTCAATCAGGAGGAAATAGAAAGCTTGAACAGACCCATAACCAGCGAAGAAATTGAATCGGTTATCAAAAATCTCCCAACAAATAAGAGTCCAGGACCAGATGGCTTCCCAGGGGAGTTCTACCAGACGTTTAAAGCAGAGATAATACCTATCCTTCTCAAGCTATTCCAAGAAATAGAAAGGGAAGGAAAACTTCCAGACTCATTCTATGAAGCCAGTATTACTTTGATTCCTAAACCAGACAGAGACCCAGTAAAAAAAGAGAACTACAGGCCAATATCCCTGATGAATATGGATGCAAAAATTCTCAATAAGATACTAGCAAATCGAATTCAACGGCATATAAAAAGAATTATTCACCATGATCAAGTGGGATTCATTCCTGGGATGCAGGGCTGGTTCAACATTCGCAAATCAATCAACGTGATACATCACATTAACAAAAAAAGAGAGAAGAACCATATGATCCTGTCAATCGATGCAGAAAAGGCCTTTGACAAAATCCAGCACCCTTTCTTAATAAAAACCCTTGAGAAAGTCGGGATAGAAGGAACATACTTAAAGATCATAAAAGCCATTTATGAAAAGCCCACAGCTAACATCATCCTCAACGGGGAAAAACTGAGAGCTTTTTCCCTGAGATCAGGAACACGACAAGGATGCCCACTCTCACCGCTGCTGTTTAACATAGTGCTGGAAGTTCTAGCATCAGCAATCAGACAACAAAAGGAAATCAAAGGCATCCAAATTGGCAAAGATGAAGTCAAGCTTTCGCTTTTTGCAGATGACATGATATTATACATGGAAAATCCGATAGACTCCACCAAAAGTCTGCTAGAACTGATACAGGAATTCAGCAAAGTTGCAGGATACAAAATCAATGTACAGAAATCAGTTGCATTCTTATACACTAACAATGAAGCAACAGAAAGACAAATAAAGAAACTGATCCCATTCACAATTGCACCAAGAAGCATAAAATACCTAGGAATAAATCTAACCAAAGATGTAAAGGATCTGTATGCTGAAAACTATAGAAAGCTTCTGAAGGAAATTGAAGAAGATTTAAAGAAATGGAAAGACATTCCCTGCTCATGGATTGGAAAAATAAATATTGTCAAAATGTCAATACTACCCAAAGCTATCTACACATTCAATGCAATCCCAATCAAAATTGCACCAGCATTCTTCTCGAAACTAGAACAAGCAATCCTAAAATTCATATGGAACCACAAAAGGCCCCGAATAGCCAAAGGAATTTTGAAGAAGAAGACCAAAGCAGGAGGCATCACAATCCCAGACTTTAGCCTCTACTACAAAGCTGTCATCATCAAGACAGCATGGTATTGGCACCAAAACAGACACATAGACCAATGGAATAGAATAGAAACCCCAGAACTAGACCCACAAACGTATGGCCAACTCATCTTTGACAAAGCAGGAAAGAACATCCAATGGAAAAAAGACAGCCTCTTTAACAAATGGTGCTGGGAGAACTGGACAGCAACATGCAGAAGGTTGAAACTAGACCACTTTCTCACACCATTCACAAAAATAAACTCAAAATGGATAAAGGACCTCAATGTGAGACAGGAAACCATCAAAACCTTAGAGGAGAAAGCAGGAAAAGACCTCTCTGACCTCAGCCGTAGCAATCTCTTACTCGACACATCCCCAAAGGCAAGGGAATTAAAAGCAAAAGTGAATTACTGGGACCTTATGAAGATAAAAAGCTTCTGCACAGCAAAGGAAACAACCAACAAAACTAAAAGGCAACCAACGGAATGGGAAAAGATATTCGCAAATGACATATCGGACAAAGGGCTAGTATCCAAAATCTATAAAGAGCTCACCAAACTCCACACCCGAAAAACAAATAACCCAGTGAAGAAATGGGCAGAAAACATGAATAGACACTTCTCTAAAGAAGACATCCGGATGGCCAACAGGCACATGAAAAGATGTTCAGCGTCGCTCCTTATCAGGGAAATACAAATCAAAACCACACTCAGGTATCACCTCACGCCAGTCAGAGTGGCCAAAATGAACAAATCAGGAGACTATAGATGCTGGAGAGGATGTGGAGAAACGGGAACCCTCTTGCACTGTTGGTGGGAATGCAAATTGGTGCAGCCGCTCTGGAAAGCAGTGTGGAGGTTCCTCAGAAAATTAAAAATAGACCTACCCTATGACCCAGCAATAGCACTGCTAGGAATTTATCCAAGGGATACAGGAGCACTGATGCATAGGGCCACTTGTACCCCAATGTTCATAGCAGCACTCTCAACAATAGCCAAATTATGGAAAGAGCCTAAATGTCCATCAACTGATGAATGGATAAAGAAATTGTGGTTTATATACACAATGGAATATTACATGGCAATGAGAAAAAATGAAATATGGCCTTTTGTAGCAACGTGGATGGAACTGGAGAGTGTGATGCTAAGTGAAATAAGCCATACAGAGAAAGACAGATACCATATGGTCTCACTCTTATGTGGATCCTGAGAAACTTAACAGGAACCCATGGGGGAGGGGAAGGAAAAAAAAAAAAGAGGTTAGAATGGGAGAGAGCCAAAGCATAAGAGACTGTTAAAAACTGAGAACAAACTGAGGGTTGATGGGGGGTGGGAGGGAGGAGAGGGTGGGTGATGGGTATTGAGGAGGGCACCTATTGGGATGAGCACTGGGTGTTGTATGGAAACCAATTTGTCAATAAATTTCAGAAAAAAAAAGAAATAAACAATATAGAATCTAAAAAAAACTGTAGAGCAGATCAACGAAACCAAGAGTTGGTTTTTTGAAAAAATAAACAAAATTGACAAACCTCTAGCCAGGCTTCTCAAAAAGAAAAGGGAGATGACCCAAATAGATAAAATCATGAATGAAAATGGAATTATTACAACCAATCCCTCAGAGATACAAACAATTATCAGGGAATACTATGAAAAATTATATGCCAACAAATTGGACAACCTGGAAGAAATGGACAAATTCCTGAACACCCACACACTTCCAAAACTCAATCAGGAGGAAATAGAAAGCTTGAACAGACCCATAACCAGCGAAGAAATTGAATCGGTTATCAAAAATCTCCCAACAAATAAGAGTCCAGGACCAGATGGCTTCCCAGGGGAGTTCTACCAGACGTTTAAAGCAGAGATAATACCTATCCTTCTCAAGCTATTCCAAGAAATAGAAAGGGAAGGAAAACTTCCAGACTCATTCTATGAAGCCAGTATTACTTTGATTCCTAAACCAGACAGAGACCCAGTAAAAAAAGAGAACTACAGGCCAATATCCCTGATGAATATGGATGCAAAAATTCTCAATAAGATACTAGCAAATCGAATTCAACAGCATATAAAAAGAATTATTCACCATGATCAAGTGGGATTCATTCCTGGGATGCAGGGCTGATTCAACATTCGCAAATCAATCAACGTGATACATCACATTAACAAAAAAAAAAGAGAAGAACCATATGATCCTGTCAATCGATGCAGAAAAGGCCTTTGACAAAATCCAGCACCATTTCTTAATAAAAACCCTTGAGAAAGTCGGGATAGAAGGAACATACTTAAAGATCATAAAAGCCATTTATGAAAAGCCCACAGCTAACATCATCCTCAACGGGGAAAAACTGAGAGCTTTTTCCCTGAGATCAGGAACATGACAAGGATGCCCACTATCACCGCTGCTGTTTAACATAGTGCTGGAAGTTCTAGCATCAGCAATCAGACAACAAAAGGAAATCAAAGGCATCCAAATTGGCAAAGATGAAGTCAAGCTTTCAATTTTTGCAGATGACATGATATTATACATGGAAAATCCGATAGACTCCACCAAAAGTCTGCTAGAACTGATACAGGAATTCAGCAAAGTTTCAGGATACAAAATCAATATACAGAAATCAGTTGTGTTCTTATACACTAACAATGAAGCAACAGAAAGACAAATAAAGAAACTGATCCCATTCACAACTGCACCAAGAAGCATAAAATACCTAGGAATAAATCTAACCAAAGATGTAAAGGATCTGTATGCTGAAAACTATAGAAAGCTTCTGAAGGAAATTGAAGAAGATTTAAAGAAATGGAAAGACATTCCCTGCTCATGGATTGGAAAAATAAATATTGTCAAAATGTCAATACTACCCAAAGCTATCTACACATTCAATGCAATCCCAATCAAAATTGCACCAGCATTCTTCTCGAAACTAGAACAAGCAATCCTAAAATTCACATGGAACCACAAAGGGCCCCGAATAGCCAAAGGAATTTTGAAGAAGAAGACCAAAGCAGGAGGCATCACAATCCCAGACTTTAGCCTCTACTACAAAGCTGTCATCATCAAGACAGCATGGTATTGGCACCAAAACAGACACATAGACCAATGGAATAGAATAGAAACCCCAGAACTAGACCCACAAACGTATGGCCAACTCATCTTTGACAAAGCAGGAAAGAACATCCAATGGAAAAAAGACAGCCTCTTTAACAAATGGTGCTGGGAGAACTGGACAGCAACATGCAGAAGGTTGAAACTAGACCACTTCCTCACACCATTCACAAAAATAAACTGAAAATGGATAAAGGACCTGAATGTGAGACAGGAAACCATCAAAACCTTAGAGGAGAAAGCAGGAAAAGACCTCTCTGACCTCAGCCGTAGCAATCTCTTACTCGACACATCCCCAAAGGCAAGGGAATTAAAAGCAAAAGTGAATTACTGGGACCTTATGAAGATAAACAGCTTCTGCACAGCAAAGGAAACAACCAACAAAACTAAAAGGCAACCAATGAAATGAGAAAAGATATTTGCAAATGACATATTGGACAAAGGGCTAGTATCCAAAGTCTATAAAGAGCTCACAAAACTCCACACCCGAAAAACAAATAACCCAGTGAAGAAATGGGCAGAAAACATGAATAGACACTTCTCTGAAGAAGACATCCGGATGGCCAACAGGCACATGAAAAGATGTTCAGCGTCGCTCCTTATCAGGGAAATACAAATCAAAACCACACTCAGGTATCACCTCACGCCAGTCAGAGTGGCCAAAATGAACAAATCAGGAGACTATAGATGCTGGAGAGGATGTGGAGAAACGGGAACCCTCTTGCACTGTTGGTGGGAATGCAAATTGGTGCAGCCGCTCTGGAAAGCAGTGTGGAGGTTCCTCAGAAAATTAAAAATAGACCTACCCTATGACCCAGCAATAGCACTGCTAGGAATTTATCCAAGGATACAGGAGTACTGACGCATAGGGCCACTTGTACCCCAATGTTCATAGCAGCACTCTCAACAATAGCCAAATTATGGAAAGAGCCTAAATGTCCATCAACTGATGAATGGATAAACAAGTTGTGGTTTATATACACAATGGAATATTACGTGGCAATGAGAAAAAATGAAATATGGCCTTTTGTAGCAACGTGGATGGAACTGGAGAGTGTGATGCTAAGTGAAATAAGGCATACAGAGAAAGACAGATACCATATGGTTTCACTCTTATGTGGATCCTGAGAAACTTAACAGGAACCCATGGGGGAGGGGAAGGAAAAAAAAAAAAGAGGTTAGTGTGCGAGAGAACCAAAGCATAAGAGACTGTTAAAAACTGAGAACAAACTGAGGGTTGATGGGGGGTGGGAGGGAGGAGAGGGTGGGTGATGGGTATTGAGGAGGGCACCTTTTGGGATGAGCACTGGGTGTTGTATGGAAACCAATTTGTCAATAAATTTCATATAAAAAATAAATAAAATATTTTAAAATATTTATTATTTTTCTGAGACTTACTGGTATATTTGCAGAGATCTTAGGGGTAGATCTGGGAATAACTGGCTAAAAAACATGAGGAGATAGGATGAAAAGGATTTACAGCTATATCAGTTTTAAAAAGAAAAGAAACCAGGGAAAATTAGTCAACCTTAATTTTTTTCAACTGTATAGCCATTTATTATTTTTTCAATATATAAAATTTATTGTCAAATTGGTTTCCATACAACACCCAGTACTCATCCCAAAAGGTGCCCTCCTCAATACCCATCACCCACCCTCCCGTCCTTCCCACCCCCCATCAACCCTTAGTTTCTTCTCAGTTTTTAAGAGTCTCTTATGCTTTGGCTCTCTCCCACTCTAACCTCTTTTCCTTCCCCTCCCCCATGGGTTCCTGTTAAGTTTCTCAGGATCCACATAACAGTGAACACATATGGTATCTGTCTTTCTCAGTATGGCTTCTTTCACTTAGCGTAATACTCTCCAGTTCCATCCACGTTGCTACAAAGGGCCATATTTTATTCTTTCTCATTGCCACGTAGTATTCCATTGTGTATATAAACCACAATTTCTTTACCAATTCATCAGTTGATAGACATTTAGGTTCTTTCCATAATTTGACTACTTGACTATTGTTGAGAGTGCTGCTATAAACATTGGGGTACAAGTGCCTGTATGCGTCAGTACTCCTGTATCCTTGGATAAATTCCTAGCAGTGCTACTGCTGGGTCATAGGGTAGGTCTATTTTTAATCTTTTGAGGAACCTCCACACTGTTTTCCAGAGTGGCTGCATCAATTTGCATTCCCACCAACAGTGCAAGAGGATTCCCATTTCTCCACATCTCTCCAGCATCTATAGTCTCCTTATTTGTTCATTTTAGCCACTCTGAGACATGAGGTGATATCTGAGTATGGTTTTGATTTGTATTTCCCTGATGAGGAGCGACGTTGAACATCTTTTCATGTGCCTGTTGGCCATCCGGATGTCTTCTTTAGAGAAGTGTCTATTCATGTTTTCTTCCCATTTCTTCACTGGATTATTTGTTTTTTGGGTGTGGAGTTTGGTGAGCTCTTTATAGATTTTGGATACTAGCGCTTTGTCTAATATGTCATTTGCAAATATCTTTTCCCATTCCGTTGGTTGCCTTTTAGTTTTGTTGGTTGTTTCCTTTGCTGTGCAGAAGCTTTTTATCTTGATGAGGTCCCAATAGTTCATTTTTGCTTTTTTTTTAAATTTTTTTTCAACGTTTATTTATTTTTGGGACAGCGGGAGACAGAGCCTGAACCGGGGAGGGGCAGAGAGAGAGGGAGACACAGAATCGGAAACAGGCTCCAGGCTCTGAGCCATCAGCCCAGAGCCTGACGCGGGGCTCGAACTCACGGACTGCGAGATCGTGACCTGGCTGAAGTCAGAAGCTTAACCGACTGCGCCACCCAGGTGCCCCTCATTTTGCTTTTAATTCCCTTGCCTTTGGGGATGTGTCAAGTAAGAAATTGCTGCGGCTGAGGTCAGAGAGGTTTTTTCCTGCTTTCTCCTCTAGGGTTTTGATGGTTTCCTGTCTCACATTCAGGTCCTTTATCCATTTTTAGTTTACTTTTGTGAATGGTGTGAGAAAGTGGTCTAGTTTCAACCTTCTGCATGTTGCTGTCCAATTCTCCCAGCACTATTTGTTAAAGAGACTGTCTTTTTTTCCATTGGATGTCCTTTCCTGATTTGTCAAAGATGAGTTGGCCATACGTTTGTGGGTCTAGTTCTGGGGTTTGTATTCTATTCCATTGGTCTATGTGTCTGTTTTTGTGCCAAAGTCAACCTTAATTAAATGAGAGACTGTATTCTTGTAACTGTTAAATAAAATAGCTATGGATTCGACTGGAACAAGCCATTGAAGATTTATCGGTCTCAGTTTCTCACTTATAAAATGGGATAATAATATTTTCTTTAAAGCTTTTTTGTGAGGAATAAAAGAGAGAATATACATTAAGTGCTTAGTATATTGGAAATTACATGCATTCGCTGTATTATCTATTTTAGCCAAAGAGAAAAATTTGTTCCTTTTTCTTTAAATATCACAAGATTAGTTGTATGTTAATACGGATTTCTGTTCATTCTTTGAATGTGTGAGGTAGTGTGTGTATGTGTGCTCAAGTTTCTATGCAATGTGTCTACAGATGCTTCTGCTTTTTGAAGTCACTAAAGCCACAGTTTTGTACTTTAAAAAAGTGAGGTTTATTGACTGACTCATTTTCTACCTTCAAGCTTTCTTTTCTCTCACAAGTCTTCTTCTTTCTGTTAATGCTAGGTTTTTAGACGCTATTCTGGCTTAGAGTCTAGAAAGGAATCTTGGATCTATCTTCCTTCTAGCATATAGAGCCTCTTGGTGTCACTCCTCTATCCTTGAGGACCTGGTTGAGTAATTTCTCTGGGGAAGGTATGTAGAGGGGAGCTTGGAATTTGGCAGGTTCTCTTCAGAGTTGTGAATTTTGACTTGCAAATGCCTCTTTTTTTAGAAGCAGCTACCAGGCTGATCTTTCTTAGAACCTTAGAGGCATAAAGTTGAATGTCTTCGCCCGCAAGGAGAGTAAGCCAAGATGACTTCCTTGTTCTCTTCCTTATCCTCCACCTTCACTGCCTGACCAAACTCAGAAAAATTCTGAGATCAAGGCAGGGAAGTGTTAAGTTCTTTTCTAGTTTCAGAAACAGTTCTTTCTGATTTCTCTAGTGGCTCTATCAGGAGCATCCCCTAAGGAGGCCTTAGGAGTGGGAATACTAATCCCTAAATGGGCCTGGCACTGGTAGGTGAACACTTGAAGAATCCATAGGGTTGGAGGGTATATTCTTTGAGGACATTCTGGGGCCGGGTAGGTGTAGATATATTAACTTTTCAAATTTTATGTCATATATAATTTAATCCCCAGACTATTTATTTTTAGACTTACCTTGATTTAGTTAAAAATATTAAGTACAGGTCATATGTAGATGAGAACAAAAACCATGAAGATGGCATGGGTTATTAAAATGGCTGAAATGCTTCTTAATGTCATATTATGTGTTGCGCACTGAGCTGGTCCCTTTGTAGATAGGAATAAAAAAACGAGTCCAGTTTCTGGTCCTCAAACACCTCAGAGCTGCCTAAGAGAATTTATATAGCACCTAATACACTAAGGAACCTGATACACAAGCAAGACATCTACAGAGGAAAAACAAATCTCTACTATACATTAGAAGGGATATTTTTCCTATCAATATTAACACCAAAATTAATTTTAATTAAACAAATAGGTCTACCATATTTCATGCAGTGTGCCATCTACTAAATATGAAAAGGCCACTGGAATGGGGTCCTTCCCCTCAAAGTTCTCACAGTCTGGGTCTCATAATCTCGCACTAACAGAATAGCATAACAAAGGACTATAGCTACTGAATTTGAAGTCTTTATGGAGTGATGAAAAGGGAGGGATAAGAGAAAGGGGAGACAGTGAAATAAATTGAATGAGTGGGCAAAGGAGAAGGAAAATGAGGGAATATGTCTCATTATGAATGTGAAAGTTCTAAGTATACTTTGTAATTTTATCAGTCACTGGGGTCACATCTTTGATTCTTACTCATAGGGGAATGGCTCTATCATGGTGTCCTTATGCCCTTTCATGTATCCATTTAGGCAAAGGCCTAAACCACAGCTAATCTGAGTTCTAGAAGAACATATTGTGATCTTCTCAGAACACAAGAGAATGGGAGGCCATGGGAGCTGCTACAAGGACCCTTACTCACATTCCTATCTCCCCTAGGAGGATGTCAGGGGACAATTTCTCCTCTCCTCCCTGATTGAGGAGATAGGAAGCTTTCTGTCCTGTGTTCCTCAGAGGTGGGGAATATAAAGTCACTTAGCTGCTGTCTAGATTTGGCTCCCCCTACAACCTGTGTTGTAGTCTCCTGGCCGTTTTACTTCTGTTATCCTTTTTGATGCGTGGAACAAAGACCACAGGTTACTGGCACCTTTGGCTAAACTTTCTTTCACTATCTACATAAGTAATAAACTGTCTAAATCTAAAAGTGTCTCATTACATCTTTTCAGGTCAGAGTAATCAGGCCTTGACTTTGGCCTTGCCTTGTTTTAATAGTGAGCCTGGCAAATTCTGTCATTGTAGGAGTGGTAAATTCAAATTGTCCTTTTAGAAAACATGGGGCCACACAGGCCAGGTTAGGAGGTAAGATAGATTTCCTGGGGGCACCTGGGTGGCTCAGTCAGTTAAGCCTCTGACTTCCATTCAGGCCATAATCCTGTGGTCCGTGAATTCCAGCCCCACCTTAGGCTCTGTGCTGACAGCTTGGAGCCTGGAGCCTGCTTCAGATTCTGTGTCTCCATCTCTCTCTGCCCCTCCCCTGCTCACACTCTGTCTCTCTCTCTCCCCAAAATAAATAAACATTAAAAAATAAAACTTAAAGATTTCCTGGCATCTGGTAGCTCATGTTCTCATCTATGTAGTGCACAAAATGGAAAGTAAGGTTCCCCTACTAAGGGATTATACAGGACATGTTAGGAAGGATAAGACATCTCGTGTTCAGGTAGTGCAGCCCTTGGCCTAAGAAGTGGGCCTTCCCACAGGGGCTGTGTGAGCTCAGTTAGGAGATAGGACACTCAGGGATTCAGTAATGTTACCTGTTGATAAATGTTTGGAGGTCGAGTGGCTAGAAGTAAGATCAAAACCAGCTGTTCAATTGGTGTTTTGTTTTTATTAAAAGTGCATTTGTTGAGACCTTAAAACCAAAAGTAAATGCAAGGATATGTTTATTGTGCCACCCTTTTCCCCTACTCCTTGAGCTTTTGGCTATAGTGTAAATCCAGAAGTGCCTATTTTAAAGCTCTTTGTTCTGTGTTTCTGTTAAAAAAACAAAAAGAAAAAAGAAAAGAAAAGAAAGCACATAATTGTGGGAAAACTTGGCATGGAGAGATGTAAAAAAAGTTTGTGAGTAAGGTTCAGGATGGTTCATAGTGTGTACCATTGTAAAAATGTGTACTTGGATTGAAATGTGATACGTGTTTGAAATTTGAATGCTTATAAAGTATTAGAAAATTCCTCTGATATCCAGAGTTTTCACTATATATGAACGTTTTGTTGGTTGGCAAATTAAAGATCTCGTTCTCAGTGGCCTTGGCTGCCTGCTAGCAGGAGTGACTGATAAGCCCCAACAAAATTCAAGGTCTGCTTGCCAGGAAAAGTTTCTTGAAATAATAGCAGCTTCACAACATTGAATCCCTCTGAAAGTCAACGAAAAACTGCTGTCAGTTGCAAACTAAAAATTGGTATGTTCCTGATAGAAAATTTGTAACTCTTACAGTCAGAGAAGTTGATACTACAGGGAACTTTGGTCCCCCTGCCCTGCTCCTGGCAGATTGACTCCATTTAGACTTTTAACTCCCTCCTCTTAGAGGCCTATAAGGGTTAAATGCCCTTTTAGAACAAAGGATAGGTGAGACTCCTCTGGTTGATTAACCAGATATGGAACAGGAGCTTGGTGGGCAATAGCAGACCTAGTTACTGAACTGCTCAGGGAAAGGTAGACAACTGGTGCTTGACCATCATGATGATGAGAACCCCAATGATTTGCATTAGTAGTTACAGTTAGAGATAAGAGGAGGGGGCCTCATAAAGCTAAAAAGTATTCCATGGTTGTTACTCACCCTCCTGTGCTACTGGGAAAGTAAAACTACTTCCCTCTGATCATTAGCTATAGGCACAGGTAAAGTATTCCCTGGTAATCAAGAGTTGTCAGATACTCACAGATGTGCTAAGGTCCACTCTTACAATGACTAGGAAATATGGGAAATTAGAGGTACGTTGGAGCAAAAGCCTAATTAAACTACAGAGGCTTGGCCCCTTTGACTAGCAGGTGAGGGAATTTTACTAGTCATACTAGTTTTGATGGGTGAGAGGGGATAGAAATCACTAGGTTACCCAAAGACTGACCCCATGCTTGAAGTCACATGCACCTTGTCTGATGACATGAGCATGGAAAAACATGTAAAGACCAATCAGGGTTTGATGCAGTGTGTCTTCACATGATAAAATTGTGGCCTACCTGAGATGAGTTTCTGTCATCTGATAAACACACATGGATGAGAACAGGGAAAGCTATAACTTCCCTTATGGTCACTGTAACCTGAGCCTAGATTTGTAATGGAGAACATGAGTGTTCAGATGAGACATTCATCCAGGGTCAGATTGACTGAATTTGTTCAGTTGGCAGTACTAGGCTATCAGGAACAATAAAATCTTCCCTTGTGCCCTGGAGATTGCCTCCAGATTCTGTCCAACAAACTATCAGAATGGAATCCTGGACACAAGACTAAAAAAATGTCTTTTAGGATAATGAAGACAAAAAAAAAAACCCACAATAATTGAAGTTCTAGACCATAGGACCATGTGGACCAGGCTATTATCCCAGAGGAGCTCCAGGGAAGAAAGTGATAATTTGCCCATTGTATTAGTCTATTCATGCTGCTATAATAAAGCACTATAGACTAAGTGGTTTAAACAACAGACATTTATTTCTCACAGTTCTAGGGCCTGGGAAGTCCAAGGTCAAGGTGCAAGCATATTTGGTATTTGGTGTGAGAGCCTCTTTCTTGGTTTATAGACTGCCATATTCTTGCTGTGACCTCACATGACAGAAGGGTCAAGGGAACTCTCTAGGGTCTCTCTTATAAACACACTAGTCACATTCATGAAGGCTCCATTCTCATAAGCTAACCACATCCTGAAGCCTGTACTTCCAAATGCCATCATATTGGGGATTAGGTTTTAAACATATGAGTGTTGGGAGCACATAAACATTCAGTTCATTGCACCCATGAAACTCTCTCACTATCAGAACCTAAGAGAACTACAAAACTTAAATATCCTGGCTGTAGTAGGGAATGATCCTTTGCCAGCTTCAGCATTTACTGAGGACAAACAGGAGGAGGACCAAGAGGACCTTGCTGAAGTTTATGCTCTTCAAGTTACTGTTGATCCAACACCACCTCTTTATCCAGACCTTACCACTTTCAAGACAAACAAGATTAGAACAAAGGTCAGGGTCCTTCCTTCCCTAAGAGGGTCTGAAGGACTTGTGTACTGGTCAGCGTGTTGGGAACATGGTGGAAATAAAGGTTGCCAAACCTTTTCAACCCTTTTGGACACTGGAACACAAAGACTATGGTTCTGGGCAGCATGCATAAGCATGGCCAGTAAGGTATGCTAAATGATGCCTGCCCCCAAAATGTTCACATCCTAATCCCCAGCACCTGTGAATATGTTTCATGGCAAAGGTAACTAAGCAAGTGTGATTAAATTAATAATCTTGAAATGGGGAGTTTATGCTGGATTATCCAGGTGGGCCCAATGTGATCATAAGAATCATTATAGTCCTTATAAGAGGAAGGCAGAAGGTCAGAGGAGAGAAGACTCTATGCTGCTGGTATTGAAGATAGAAGAAGGGGCCACAAGTCAACGAGTTCAGATAGCCTCCAGAATATGGAAAAGGCAAGGTAATGGATTCTCCTCTGAAGTTTCCAAAAGGAAACTTAAAGTTAGCCCTGCTAACACTTTAATTTTAGAATTCTGACCTCCAGAACTGTAAAAGAATAAAATTGTGTTGTTTTGAGCCACTGAGTTTGTGAAAATTTGTTACAGCACAACAGGAAAATTACACAGCCTCAAATTAATTACATTTGGAAATAAATCTCAGATTGGACAATGGACTTATAAAACCTTATATATGGGCCTTTTGGAGCCAATACCCACTAAAGTGGTTGTAACATACTTTTCTTGATTTTAAGGGTATCCCCCTTTTGAGAAATACCACAATTAGAATAGTGGTAGTGATGTGGATGGAAAACCAGGAGTGTTCCTGGATTCCTGATTCTAGTCATGTAGTTACTGTAAAGCAATAAAGATACCAGGGTGGTAATCGAGAACTAGTTGAGGCAGAGATTCTCAAAGAAACTATATGATAATTAATTTCTGTGTGTCTGGTGAAAAAAGCCAATGGTATTTGACATTTCACTTTGAACTTTTATAAACGATGCAGAGAACAATTCCTAAACCTGATAAATAAAACCTGATTACCTTAAAAACTCCAGCAAACAAAAGGGGGACACAATATCTGATAGACTTGTTCAGTATTTGAAGTTCACCATACTTCATATGAGGAAAAAGTAGCCATCTTTTAATGTGGTCCTGACCAGCAACAGGCCCTAGAAACTATCTAGCAAGCTGTGGAGACTTGTACTTGGGCCACTCAGCAGTAAAGGAGCCCTTTCAGCTACAAGTGTCAGTAATTGACAATTATGCAGACTGGAGTTTGTGACAAAAAGATCTGACTACTAGACAATGGTGCTCCCTGGGGTTTTGGACACACACCCCCCCCCTGCCCAAACAACACCGGGCAGTAGGTGATCGCATTTGAGAGACTATTAGTGGCTTGTTATTGGGTGTTGGTGGACTCTGAGAGACGAACAAAGCAACAGAAATGTTGTTATACCCTGATATTCCCACCATGGAATGGGTTAGAAATGAGAACACCAACAAAATAGATATTATACAAAAGCACCCATTATTAACTGGAAGTGGTATATTCAGGGAAAAAGTAAGATAGGTATTATGGCATCTCATCTCACAGTACATTAAAAAGTGTCTTGTCACCCTCCAGGCTGTCTCATATATGGGGCCTGTTCCAGTACCTTGGGCCTCTTGGGGGCTTTAGTACCCTTGAGGTTCCTGAGGATGCCTGGGCCTGGTTCACAGATAGATCAGCTGAATTCAAGGCCAACTGAGGTGTACTAGGCCCCTGCTTCTGTGCAGCTCCAAAGAAAACTGTACTACAGTGATACATGAAAAAGGGAACTCTGTTCAAAAGTGTATTTCCACGGTGTTTGCCCTGGAAAACACCCCCTGAGAATGCACCTTGTTGTGTGTTCCCTGACTTATGGGCAAAAACTATAAAAAGCTGGCAGTGTTGTACCTGTGAGGAGGATGACTACTAGATGATTAAGTCTCAGCCTCTGTAGAGATAACATTGTAAGGCAGCAAAGTGCACAAGACCCACAACCCCTGTTGGTGACCTGCACACACGCGCGCACGTGCGCGCGCACACACACACACACACACACACATATCAACTTTACTGTTTGGCCTATGTGGAAGACAGATGGATCTTGGAGAATAACAGTGTATCATTGTAAGTTTAACCTGGTGGTACCTCCAGTTGCAGTTCAGTTCTTTTGGAGTGTAGCACATCTCTTCATGGGTCATGCTTTGTACCTTACTTTTAGGGATCTGCTGAGATGTGAATCTAGTTACAGGTCTAGAGGCAAATGGGTGGTGGGAGTGAGTCTTGAGGAGAATCAGCATTGTCTTGCATGACTCACTTCCTGGGTGAAGACATTACAGTTTCCTCAGGTGATGCAGGGCTAATCTCAGATGGGGGTGGAAGGGCTGCTAACTCTGGGAGTGGGAAAGCTGCTATTACTGGGGGTGGGGAGGTCATTTTCACTGGCAAAGCAGACTCAGTAGAATTTAGAGGCTTCATGTCCTGAACTTCATCAAGGTCTTCCCATATGTTCCCATCCCAACTTTTAATATTCCATTCTTTCCTAATCAATGCCCTGACTTTAACAGTAGATACCCTGTGAGGCTGGGAGTTCAACTTGTGTTGTAATTCTGGTAATTGCTGGATGAAATTCTGTGTTTTATTTTTAGCAATCTCAGCCCTGAAGCTGAAGGAGAGAAGGGTCTTCTTCAGGGCACACATAGAAGCTTTCAGATAATTTATGTGGTGCTTGAGCTGGATATTCAAATCCCTGAGCCCACCCTTTTTTTCCCACTACTTTGTCCAGTGACATTAGGAGAAACCTCCTAATGAGCCAATATCATTATATTTACCAATTTCCCCAAAATATCCAAAACCATCATATATGCAGTCACCCAGCTCCTTGCTTCTTATCAATCAAGTGATTGATTAGGAATATACAATACAGATATTTTGCATATCTGTATTGCCAGATCCTGCCATGTTCTATCATTGCTCTCTTTACTACTAGAAATAGTCATGAGCATCTTTAAATCTAGTAAGTATGAAGAGTCAATTCCAGTAACCCTGAAACCGTTCAGAAAACTTATTCTTAACATCTATTCCTCTAGAACCACTGTCAGTACCAAAATCTGTATTAATCAGGGTTCTCTCCAGAAAACAAAACCAATTGTATGCTAATTAATGTATTCATTTATTTATTATGAAGAATTGGCTCAAGTGATTATGGAGGCTAAGAAGTCCCAGAGTCTGACACCTGGAAGCCAGAGACCCAGGAAAGCTCTGAAGGCCTGAGAACCAGGAGGACCTGATGGTATGAGTCTCAGTCTCAGGGCAGAAGACTGCTGTCCCAGCTCAAACAGTATGACAGAAAGGGGACAACTTCTCCCTTCTGCTTTTTTGTCCTATTCAGGCCCTCAACAGATTGGATGATGCCCACCCACATTGGGAAGAGCAATCTGCTTTACTCAGTCTACCAATTCAATTGTTAATCTTATTCAGAAATATCACCACAAACACACCAGAAATAATATTTAGTCAAATATCTGGACATCCTGTGATCCAGTCAAGTTGATATGTAAAAGTAACCATCATACTGATCAAATCTGCAGCATCCAGAAAAGGATACCTGGATACAGCATCCATCTGAATATAACATTGCACGGTGTATGGTAATTCATCTATAATCCAGGGTTGAACTCCAAAAGCTAGACCTACTAATTCCAGGGCTCACATAAAAAGCAAGACCTAGTACATGAGGCCAAGAAACCTGGCAAATGTGCCCAGACTGATAGCTACACATTCAAGTGGCAAAGGGAGCTTTGGGGCACATATCCAGAGGTACTAGATCTAGCTGGTCCTGACAAATAGACTATAATAGCCCTCTACTCTCCTCTTGAGAGTGCCATATGGCATTGGCTTCATAGACACCTTTTCAGGGTATGGCATTGCCATCCCTGTCCACTTAGCAAACGGAGACCATACTATTTAATGCCTCTTAGGTGGGTTATGTTGCATATTTTGATTCTCTAAACATGTGATTAGACATTGGTACTGTCTTTGTAGCAAAAAATAACAAATAGTGGGAAGTTATATAGGCATTCTATGGACATTTTATGCCCTATATCATTCCTAGGCAGTAGATGTATTGAAAGATAAAATAAACTCTTAAAGGAGAAAATGAAAAAGATAACTGAATAACCAAGGCTAAGCTCCCAGTGGAACACACACTTGTAATAGGCAGTTTGGGCTCTAAGTGTGGTAATTCCTCAGAAGGTTACCTTCCATCTAAATAAAATGCCTAATTATGAGGTTGGGGAGTGGGGGAGGAAACCAAGATGGGCTGTAAGAAAATCCAAACCACTTAATTCACTCTTCTCACTCTATTGTTTGTTGCTTCCACACATACTCCTGGGAAATCAGGCTACTAGAACTTGGAAGAAGCAAGATCGTGGGTATGGGAGACTAATCTGATGCTTCTTCAGTTGTCCGGCTATGCTCACTGAATTTGGGCAATTGTGGATATTGATGATAGTTATTAATATGAGGTAATAATTTCTAAGGTGGTCTGGGCATAGCCCACGTGTCAGAGGGTGGGAGAGCATCTCAAATGGTACAAGAAATACAGATAAATTTCTGAGCCACATAGATACAAAACAATGGATATGTTTGAGTAACACATTGGGAGGATTGGAAAAAATGGTGAAGTAACTGCTGTAGGAACCAGTCATACCAATCATGTGGCTGTGGAAAGAGAATAACAGCCCTGGCTGGTGGGAAAAGAAAATCTTTGACCTTGGGTGGACAATGGTAGAGAGTATTAATTTCTGTCTCCCTCCCTCAGTTCTTATCCATAGTACATCTGGTCAATTTAACACTGAGTGCCACTATTACCCATAACTCAATTGCTGACCAAGAACAAATCTTAGTTTAAGAACTCTCAGAAACCTCCCAATATCCAATGACTCCAGAAAGAACAAAGATTAACATTCTAGACACTGATATGATTCTCTTTAGCTTTATGTTGTTATTGCTGGACTCTTTTCTCTGCTTACATATTTAACTGGTTTGACTGCAACTGACTAAGGTCTCTCCTCCAGATGGTTCCCATCATTCTACTAGGAGTTACAGTTGTCAATCTTATCCAATGTCGCCTAAGTCAAACAGAACAGATTTGGTACAATCCCCTAATGTTACAATTAATTGACTTATCTGGGTGGTGCAATAGTCTGACTCCATTTTTATATTATTGTAGACTTCTGACAGCTTTTAAGCCTCACCTCTCCCTCTTGTTCATCTACCCACATTTGGGCAAGCTGATAAAAAACAGAAGTGCACCCTTCATTGGTGATAATGAGGGTTTCAAATCATGCAAGACCCTAATTATGCATAGGGACACTTGCCGTGGCCCCACCCCCTAACCACACTAAAAACTCCAAGCCAGTTTCCTTTTCTTGCTCTGTCATGGCATTTTCAGATCTGTTTGGGAAGCCTACCCTGCTCTCCCTCAAAATCCTCATTATGTGAATGTTAAACCTTTGAATATGCTCTTGGTGCATATGTGGCATCATCTGAACCTTATTTGGGGTGAGGGGTCTATCCTGTGCCTTCAGAGTGGGCACAACTATTGGCAATGTGAGTAGTGTAGTCTAGATGATGACCACCACCATTGGGGGTCTTTTTTTTCTCTTGCTTTGGCTTGATAACTTGCTCTGCTATCTGATGAAAAGTATGTAATTTGAGCTGTTACTGGCTGGCTTGCCTTTTGAGCTGTCCTCCTTTGTGTTGCATATGCTGTGTTCTACCAAGTTTCTAAGCTGGAAGTTTTGATAAATAATTGGGATTTGTGGACTGGAATAAGGGATTGATGTTCTCTTTAAAGTATCCCTGGGATATTTGTCGCCCAGACCCATCTATGTGTCTTATAATGAATGATTTGTTTCAAATTCAGAATTAGCTGTTACTGACACTAGGCTCAGGGGTATAACTTTTATCTTGTGATCAATCAGTTGTGTATCTCAACCAGGCATTGGCCCCCCTTTCTATAGAGCATTCATGGGAAAAGTTATACCCTGTGAAATATATGCAATATATGAATGGGTCAGGTGGTCACTTGTGTGGAGGAAGAACAGTCACTATTTGAGGATCAGTTGCTATTTGAAGATTTGAATTATTGAGGCTCACAATCCTAAATGCAGATGGCTCACTAGGACTAACAGGATACTTTAGTTCCTGCTGCTGCTTATGCCTGTTACCAAAAAAGATCCTCATCCTGAGGATAATCATGGACAAAATGACAATGACACTCTTGTAGCATACCAAGAGATTAATTCAAACTCAACTTAAGCCCATGGTCCTTAAACCCTAAAAAACAAAACAAAACAACAACAAAAAAACTATTGTGATGTGGGAGGCCCCTAACCCTCATGATACCAATTTGAGGCTCTCTGCAGAAATAAGTTTATAAGTAAATAAGGTAGGGATAATGTCTCCAAATATATGGAGAGAGAAAAAGAGAGCGAGTGGGGGGAGGAGTGGAGGGAGGGAGGGAGAGAGGGAGAGAAATGAGGATTAAGGAGTGCTCTTGTGATGAGCACCAGGTGTTGTATGGAATTGTTCAACCACTGTATTGTACACCTGAAACTAATATCACACTGTGTTAACTATACTGGAATTAAAACTAAAAAAACTTAAAAAAAAGAGAAGAGGAGAGGAAGAAGAAGGAGGAGGAGACAAAGGAGGAGGAGAAAAAGAAGAAGGGAAAAGGTGGATATAGAAAGGAGAAAAAGAAACAAAGGTCCAGAATCTGACCCAGTTGTAAAAACAACATTTACTAAATGAATTCATACAAGAAAAAGGTAAAGGGGCCCTAACTGGCATTTGTGCATCTATAGCATAGGTACTGAATTAATTTTAACAGCTGCTGAAATGAAAAATTGGCAAAACTTCATGGCCTTAATTCTGGGGCTCCACTTGCAGTTATAATTTGGATCTCACTAAATTTATGCATGGTGGGATAGATAATTTTATGTTTCAAATTGGAGGGTGTTTTGGGATGAGATTAAACATTCAGCAGCCTTCTCCACTGCGGAGCAGGGGGAGCCAGGCCTGGAACCTCTCCCTGGGGCCCTGATGGTGGAGGTTGATATGCGCAGTGATCATGGCAGCACCTGGATCCAGCAACAGCACCGTGCTGTTGCGCACCACAAAACACTTGGTGCTGAATTACTTCTCCAGCGGGGACCTGCTCTAAGACAACGTGCTTTGGGGCACAGAAGTTGGTGTGTTAGCCAACACTTTCATTGACCAAGGGAAGCTCATGCCAGATGATGTCATGCCTTGGCCGGACCTTCATGAGCTAAAAAACCTCACCCAATTTAGCTGACAGTTGTATGGTTTTCCAAGGACACTTCCACAGGCAGAAGCCCTGGATGGAGCTTGTCAAGTAGACACAGCAATACATCTGAACGTGGCCTTTGAGGTCATTAAGCAATGTCTCACTGCTTGCTGGATTCATCTAGCCAGAGGCTGAGTCTACAACATCGATTTCAACCCTCCCAAGACTGTGAGCATTGATGACTGGAGTGGAGAGCCTCTCATTCAGTGTGAGGATGATAAGCCAGAGTGAACTGTCCAGAGACTAAAGGCTTACGAAGTCCAAGCAGAGCCAGTCCTAGAATTTTACCAGAAAAGGGGGTGTTGGAAAAATTCTCCGGAACAGAAACCAACAAGATCAGGCCCTATTTCTACGCTTTCTTACAAGCAAACAAAAGTTCCACAAATAAGCCTGAAAGCATCAGCTACTCAATGAGGAAAAGTGCATATAACTAGTACAATAAGCAGATGCCCCTCATTTGTGCATTTAGAAACTCCTTGTCCTAAGAGTGGCTTGTATGACTTCTTTGAAAATTATATTAGTTTCTCTTGTACTGATTTTCTTCTAGAAATTAAGGATGTGCCAAATAGGTCTGATACTAAGATTAATCTTTCCGTCTGGTGTGTTTTATTGAGTTATCTTCTTTGGGTGTGCAATTCAAAAACATCAGATATGTCTTAACTTTTGAAAAATCTTCTGAAGCATAATTAGAAGAGCAATTGGTAGTAATATAACTTTTGTTAAGAAGAGTGGTTGATAAAAAGCTTCTTATTTTTCTGGAAAAGTTAAAAAAAGTCCTATGCCATTTGGGGAAATATTTCATCAGAGAAATTTGCATAGACTAATGCCAAAAAACTGGCATCATTAGCACTGTGCTTCATGATTTTGTGAGACACCATGTCTATCAAATTTCAGAAAAAAAGCAACTGGATGTGCAGATTAGTTTCAGGATGCATATTCACTGCTGCCTTTACACTAAGAAATTTAAAACTTAGCCACATATGCAGTATTTATTTTGTTGTTAAACATAACTTCAGTTTACTCGAAAGTTTCAGTCTTATAAAATTGTATTACATTAGCATATGGGAAAGCATTACTTTCTGTGACATGTTTTCTTTTGAGAATACATGTGTATTGAGGAAAAGGATTTATGTTAGAAATAGACATTAGAAGTTCTTGCAAAAGCACCGAAGCTGAAGTTGCAATGGAAAATGTAATTATAGTCTTACGTTTTCACCTGTTACTCAGGTTAAGAAGTATGTGCTTTAGGATATGCCAGTTTCTTTTTTTGATCACTATGTATGATCTGCCATGATGACTAATAAAGTATGAAAAGAGAAAAGAGAAAGAGAAATACAGAAAAAGAAAAAGAGAAAAAGAGAAAAAGAAAAAGAGAAAGAAAAAGAAAAAGAAAAAGAAAAAAAAAGAAAACCCCTGGCCCTAAGTAAAGCAAGTATACTTTCTCATTAGGAAATAGAAATAGATCAGGTATGCCTGGGGAAAATTACCTTGACATACATAACAATCATAATTAGTAAACAGGTACAGTAGTTAAAAGGATTTACATGGCAGTTTAAAAAAAGAACAGGAAAGTAATTGAGTTTCCTGAAGGAGTTCTTTATTCTCAAAGAATTTGACACCTGCTAACTTTCACTGTTATCCATCATCTGGCAGAGAAAGAACTCTGACTGTGTATGTAAGTTGAGTAGCCACTTAAAAATGGAGATGATTTGATTTTTTAATAGCACAACAAGGATATATGCTTATATCATATGGCTGGTAGTAAGAAGACTGGGACAATGAGAAGTAGAGGATTAACCCAACTACATCTTCAATGGAGTCTTTACTCTTACTTTACTTGCTGCTAAATCACATGAGTCAAGCCCTTGTACAAGTTTTAACAACTGCCTTTGAACATTTGACTCATTTTGAACATTACTCGTATTCTCAGCACTTAAAATACAAATGTCAGCAAGAACGTGGTTCTTTATGTATTTTGTGGGGAAAAACTTATTTTGTTATTATTTTTATTTATTTATATTTTGAAGATTCCTTTAAAAAGTATGTATGTATTTATTTATTTATTTATTTAAATATAAAATTTATTACCAAATTGGTTTCCATACAACACCCAGTGCTCATCCCAACAGGTGCCCTCCTCAATACCCATCACCCACCCTCCCTTCCCTCCCACCCCGCATCAACCCTCAGTTTGTTCTCAGTTCTTAAGAGTCTCTTATGGTTTGGCTCCCTCCCTCTCTAACATTTTTTTTCCTTCCCCTCTCTCATGGTCTTCTGTTAAGTTTCTCAGGATACACATAAGAATTAAACATATGGTATCTGTCATTCTCTGTATGACTTATTTCACTTAGCATAACACTCTCCACTTCCATCCACATTGCTACAAAAGGCCATATTTCATTCCTTCTCATTGCCAAGTAGTATTCCATTGTGTATATAAACCACAATTTCTTTATCCATTCATCAATTTATCGAAATTTAGGCTCTTTCCATAATTTGGCTAATGTTCAAAGTGCTGCTACAAATATTGTGGTACAAGTGCCCCTATGCATCAGCACTACTGTATCCCTTGGGTAAATTCCTAGCAGTGCTATTGCTGGGTCATAGGGTAAATCTATTTTTAATCTTCTGAGGAACCTCCACACTGTTTTACAGAGCGGCTGCACCAGTGTGCATTCCCACCAACAGTGCAAGAGGGTTCCCGTTTGTCCACATCATCACCAGCATCTATAGTCTCCTGATTTGTTCATTTTAGCCACTCTGACTGCTGTGAGGTGGTATCTGAGTGTGGTTTTGATTTGTATTTCCCTGATGAGGAGTGACGTTGAGCATTTTTTCATGTGCCTGTTGGCCATCTGGATTTCTTCTTTAGAGAAGTGCCTATTCATGTTTTCTGCCCATTTCTTCACTGGGTTATTTGTTTTTTGGGTGTGGAGTTTGGTGAGTTCTTTATAGATTTTGGATACTAGCCCTTTGTCCGATATGTCATTTGCAAATATCTTTTCTCATTTCATTGGTTGCCTTTTAGTTTTGTTGATTGTTTCCTTTGCTGTGCAGAAGCTTTTTATCTTGATGAGGTCCCAATATTTCATTTTTGCTTTTAATTCCCTTGCCTTTGGGGATGTGTCAAGTAAGAAATTGCTGCGGCTGAAGTCAGAGAGGTCTTTTCCTGCTTTCTGCTCTAGGGTTTCGATGGTTTCCTGTCTCACAATCAGGTCCTTTATCCATTTTGAGTTTATTTTTGTGACTGGTGTAAGAAAGTGGTCTAGTTTCAACCTTGTGCATGTTGCTGTCCAGTTCTCCCAGCACCATTTGTTAAAGAGACTTTTTTCCATTGGATGTTCTTTCCTGCTTTGTCAAAGATTAGTTGGCCATACGTTTGTGGGTCTAGTTCTGGGGTTTCTATTCTATTCCATTGGTCTATGTGTCTGTTTTTGTGCCAATACCATGCTGTCTTGAGGATTACATCTTTGTAGTAGAGGGTAAAGTCTGGGATTGTGATACCTCCCACTTTGGTCTTCTTCAAAATTACTTTGACTATTCGGGCTCTTTTGTGGTTCCATACAAATTTTAGGATTGCTTGTTCTAGCTTCGAGAAGAATGTTGGTGCAATTTTGATTGGAATTGCATTGAATGTGTAGATAGCTTTGGGTAGTATTGACATTTTAACAATATTTATTCGTCCAATCCATGAGCACAGAATTTTTTCCCATTTCTTTATATCTTCTTCAATTTCCTTCATAAGCTTCCTATAGTTTTCAGCATACAGATCTTTTAAATCTTTGGTTAGGTTTATCCCTAGGTATTTTATGCTTCTTGGTGCAATTGTGAATGGGATCAGTTTCTTTATTTGTCTTTCTGTTGCTTCATTATTAGCGTATAAGAATGCAACTGATTTCTGTATATTGATTTTGTACCCTGCGACTTTGCTGAATTCATGTATCAGTTGTAGCAGACTTTTGGTGGAGTCTATCAGGTTTTCCATGTATAATATCATGTCATCTGCAAAAAGCAAAAGCTTGACTTCATCTTTGCCAATTTTGATGCCTTTGATTTCCTTTTGTTGTCTGATTGCTGATGCTAGAACTTCCAACACTATGTTAAACAACAGCGGTGAGAATGGACATACCTGTTGTGTCTCTGATGTCAGGGGGAAAGCTCTCCGTTTTTCCCCATTGAGGATGATATTACCTGTGGGCTCTTCATAAATGGCTTTTATGATGTTTAAGTATGTTCCTTCTGTCCCAACTTTATTGAGGGTTATTAAGAAAGGATGCTGGATTTTGTCAAAGGCCTTTTCTGCACCGATTGACAGGATCATATGGTTCTTATCTTTTCTTTTATCAATGTGATGTATCACATTGGTTGATTTGTGAATGTTGAACCAGCCCTGCAGCCCAGGAATGAATCCCACTTGATCATGGTGTATAATTTTTTTTATATGCTGTGTAATTCGATTTGCTAGTACTTATTGAGAATTTTTGCATCCATATTCATCAGGGATATTGGCCTGTAGTTCCCTTTTTTTTTTGCTGGGTCTCTGTCTGGTTTAGGAATCAAAGTAATACTGGCTTCCTAGAATGAGTGTGGAAGTTTTCCTTCCCTTTCTATTTTTTGGAACAGGTTGAGAAGGATAAGTATTATCTCTGCTTTAAATGTCTGGTCAAATTCCCCAGGGAAGCCATGTGGTCCTGGACTCTTATTTGTTGGGAGATTTTTGATAACTGATTCAATTTCTTCACTGGTTATGGGTCTGTTCAAGTTTTCTATTTCTTTCTGTTTGAGTTTTGGAAGTGTGTGGGTGCTTAGGAATTTGTCCATTTCTTCCAAGTTGTCCAGTTTGTTGGCATTTTAGATGGGAGGACACCTTCAGATTGAAAGTGGGGGGATGGAGAACTATCTATCATGCTACTGGAAGTCAAAAGAAAGCTGGAGTAGCCATACTTATATCAGACAAACTAGACTTTAAAGGCTGTAGCAAGAGATGAATAAGGGCATTACATAATAATTACAGGGTCTATCCAACAGGAAGAGCTAACAATGATAAATATCTATGTGCCAAATAGGGGACCCCCCAAATGTATGAAACAATTAATCACAAACATAAGCATTTAGGACACAGACATGTATGGAGGGAAGACCATGCGAAGGTGCAGGGAGCAGATGGCCATCTCCAAGCCAAGGAGAGAAGACTTAGCAGAAACCAACTCTGCTGATACCTTCATCTCAGACATCTTAACTCTTGAATTAGAAGAAAAGAAATTCTGTTTTTAAGCCACAACCAAGTCTGTGGTACTTTGTTATGGAAGCCTGAGAAAACTGGTACACATACTTTTTGTTTTAAGTGTTTGAGGAGGTTGGTTTTATAGCTATTTACTATGCTATAACTCCTCTTCCTACTACTACTAATATAATGACCACATAATAATATAATAATTCCTGTGTCTGAGCAACCAAGCCGTGATGAGAAAACCTTAAGTCACATTTAATTATGTTATCTCAAATGCATGACCATGAATGAATTGCTCCTTACTTTCACTCTCAGTTCTACCTATACCACATATAATAGTCCTCAATTGGTAGCAACTCTCCTTCTTCCGAATAACCTCCCTGAATAATTCACTGAGATGACAGGAGTAATAAAGTGGGACTTCTCAGAACTCCCCAAACCCAATCTACCTGGGATTCTCTGCCAACTCTCTGCACACATGCTCCTGAGTGCAACCAGCCCCTGTCTGCTCAGAATCCTATGTCCTTCACCATCTCAGGGACTTTGCTCCTGCAATTATCACTTTTCTCTCCTGAACAATAAATTACCTCCTCTACATTGATTTGTTCCTAAGTTAGAGGGGAAAATACTAAGTCCCTCCCCATACATCCTTCTGTACCTACTGGCACATTTATCTATGTACTTCAAAGAAAAACAGCTTCAGTATATCCTAAAATCATCTATTCCTCAACCACCTCATCAGAGCTGATTCTCAAAATTATATGGAAAGGCAAATGAATCCAAATAGCCAAAACAATTCTGAGGAAGGACAATGCTGGAGAACTCACACTAATATCAAGACTAACTATAATCTCACATAATCAAAACGGTGTGTTATTGGGGAAAAAATAGACATACCAGAAGAATCCAGAAATAGACCCATAGGTATGATCAATTAATTTTCAACAAAGGTGTCAAGGCAATTCAATGGAGAAAGATAAATTTTTCAAGAAATAGTGTTGGAGGGGCGCCTGGGTGGCTCAGTTTTGGATATGGTCCTGAGCTCACAGTTTGTCCGACTTTGGATCAGGTCATGATCTCACAGTGAGTTCAAGCCCCATGTCCGGCTCTGTGCTGACAGCTCAGAGCCTGGAGTCAGCTTCAGATTCTGTGTCTCCCTCTCTCTCTGCCCCACCCCGCTCATTAATTTTCTTTCTCTCTCTCAAAAATGAATAAACGTTAAAAATATTTTTAAAAATAGTGTTGGAATAATTGGACTCCCTAAGGAAAAAAAATGACCGTTTTCCTTGACTTTATTTCAAATACAAAAATTAACCTAATACAGATCATAGAGCTAAATGTAACACTTAAAACAATGAAACTTCTAGAAGAAAACATAGAAGAAGATATCTGTAAGCCTCAGGTAGGCAAAAATTTTTAAGACACCATAAACACAATGTATTTAAAAAAAATTGATACAGTGCACTTCAAAATTAACAACTTATGTTCTTCAAAAGGCATAGTTGAGACAAAGAAAAGCCAAGTCACATATGGGTACAAAATATTTGCAAAATACATATCTGATGAAGTACTTGTTTCCAGAATATATAAATAATCTTCAAATCTCAATAAAAAGAGAAGAAACAAACTAACTTAAAATAGACAAAAGAATTGGACACTTTACCAGAAAAGATAATAAATGACTGATAAGGATATAAAAAAAATTCTTACACCGTAAACTATTAGGGAAATGAAAATCAAAAGCATAGTGAGCTATCCACTACGTACCTATTCCAATAGCTAAAATGAGAGAAAACTAACGGCAGTACTAAAACCTCACTAAGATGCAGTAGAAATGGAACTCTCATACATTGCTGATAGGGATGCAAAATGATATAACCACTTTGGAAAACAGCTTGGCAGTTTCCAATAGTTTAAAACATATGCTTACTACATGACCCAGCAATCCCACTCCTAGATTATTATCGGGGGAAAAAAAGTTATGTTAATTCAAAACCTATAGATGGAAATTTATTGTGGCTTTATTCATAATTACCAAGAACTGAAACCAACTCAAGTGTCCTTCAGTTGGTGAATGGATACAAAACTGTGTTATAGCTATACCGGGAAATACTAATAAGCATAAAAAGGAAAGAAATACTAATATACACACCACATGGCTGAATCTCAAATGCATTATGCAAAGTGCAAATAACCTCACTAGAAGGATTACACAGTCTAAGATTTCATGTATATAACATCAGTAACAGAATGCCTATATAAGTATCTTTTCCACAACGTCCCCATCTGAGGGGGCTAAAATCCATTTCAGCATTCTACTGACCCAAATATAGATACTGACATGAGTCTATGATCCAAAGTTGAAGAATATAAATAGATTTCCATACACCTTTTATGGGTAGACTTGAGTCCAAGCAGAACAAAACACAGGGATTTATCAAATTCTACAAGAAAAAAAATCTCCCTTTTTTCCTTTATTGACTGCATATTGTCTTCCCCTTGAGTGTCTTCTCAACCCAAATTTATTAATTAAAGATAGTCATCAAATGACTTGTGGAGAATAACAGAAATCAGTAAATTTCCCTGGCTTCAGCTTGCTCCAAGATGAGATACACTCAATTAAAACACTTCAACCAAAGTCAGTACAGCTTAAGAATTCCTGCTCTCCACAAGCTATTTTTTGTCCTTTTCAAAAAAACATTTAGGTTATTGTCAGATTCAGGGATGTCAGGGCTTGTAAGTCCATGGGCAACATACAACTCCAGTGTTCTATAAACCTTTTTATTGGGGAGGGAAAGAATGTGCTTCCAATATTGTGTAGGAAGTTGGCATAATATTGGTATCAAAACGTAAGAAGGACAGCTTAATTGGTTAAGCTGTATATTTATGTTTCAGGCATCTATTAATTAAGAAAAAGTGGGTAAGTAGAATTATGGAAATCTACTGGAAATCAGGAGCTGAAGACAAATATTTGCTGGGAGACTTGAAATCATTGGTTGAACAAATCTTTAGAAAGTGGAATAAAAAGATAAAACACGTGAAACAAAAAAAGTCTGAAAAAGGTGATCTAGAGTTAGATCAGGAAAATTTCCAGTTACTGAGAACAGAGGAAAAAAAAAACAGAGAAAATTACCAAAGATATATTACAAGAAAGCTCTTTAAAAATAGAGATCATGAGTATCCAGCAAAAGTGTATAAAAACTTAGTTAAAATGAACAAATCAGGAGACTATAGATGCTGGAGAGGATGTGGAGAAACGGGAACCCTCTTGCGCTGTTGGTGGGAATGCAAACTAGTACAGCCACTCTGGAAAACAGTGTGGAGGTTCCTCAAAAAATTAAAAATAGATCTACATTATGACCCAGCAATAGCACTGCTAGGAATTTACCCAAGGCATACAGGACTGCTGATACAGAGGGGCACTTGTACCCCAATGTTTATAGCAACAATTTCAACAATAGCCAAATTATGGAAAGAGCCTAAATGTCCATCAATTGATGAATGGGTAGAGAAATTGTGGTTTATATACACAATGGAATACTACTTGGCAATGAGAAAGAATGAAATATGGCCTTTTGTAGCAACGTGGATGGAACTGGAGAGTGTTATGCTCAGTGAAATAAGTCATAGAGAGAAAGACAGATACCATATGTTTTCACTCTTATGTGGATCCTGAGAAACTTAACAGAAGACCATGGGGGAGTGGAAGGAAAAAAAAAAAAAGGTAGAGAGGGAGGGAGCCAAACCATAGGAGACTCTTAAAAACTGGGAATAGGAAGATGGCAGCGTAGGAGGACGCTGGGCTCACCGCGCGTCCTGCTGATCACTTAGATTCCACCTACACCTGCCTGCCTAACCCAGAAAACAACCAGAAGACTAGCAGAATGGAGTCTCCGGAGCCAAGCGCAGACTAGAGGCCCATGGAAGAGGGTAGGAAGGGCGGCGAGGCGGTGCGCGCTCCACGGACTGGCGGGAAGGAGCCAGGGTGGAGGGGCAGCCTGCCGGCCAAGCAGAGCCCCCGAGTCTGGCTGACAAAAGCAGAGGGGCCGGGTGGAGTGTGTTCCGACAGCAAGCGCGACTTAGCATCTGGGAGGTCATAAGTTAACAGCTCTGCTCAGAAAGCGGGAAGGCTGGAGGACCAAGGGAGGGAGAGTTGCTGAGCCCCCGGACAACAGAGCTCAGTTTGGTGGGGAACAAAGGTGCTCGCCAGCACCATCTCCCTCGCCCATCCCCCAGCCAAAATCCCAAAGAGAACCAGTTCCTGCCAGGGAACTTGGTTGCTCCCCGCAAACACCCAACCCTGTGCTTCTGCGGGGCCAACGCTCCATCAGCGGGTCTGACTCCCTCCCGCTGCCACAGGGCCCCTCCTGAAGTGGATCACCTAAGAAGAAGCAAGCTAAGCCTGCCCCTCCTGCCCCCGTACACCTTGCCTACCCAACCCAGCTAATACGCCAGATCCCAAGCACCACAAGCCTGGAAGTGTGCAAGTAGCCCAGACAGGCCACGCCACCCCACAGTGAATCCCGCCCCTAGGAGAGGGGAAGAGAAGGCACACACCAGTCTGACTGTGGCCCCAGCGGTGGGCTGGGGGCACACATCAGGTCTGACTGGGACCCCGCCCACCCACTCCAGTTATATGCCACAGCACAGGAGAAGTGCCCTGCAGGTCTGCACCACTCCAGGGACTATCCAAAATGATCAAACGGAAGAATTCCCCTCATAAGAATCTCCAGGAAATAACAACAGTTAATGAACTGATCAAAAAAGATTTAAATAAAATAACAGAAAGTGAATTTAGAATAATAGTCATAAAATTAATCGCTGGGCTTGAAAACAGTATAGAGGACAGCAGAGAATCTCTTGCTACGGAGATCAAGGGACTAAGGAAAAGGCAGGAGGAGATGAAAAACGCTTTAAACGAAATGCAAAACAAAATGGAAACGATGATGGCTTGGATTGAAGAGGCAGAGGAGAGAATAGGTGAACTAGAAGATAAAGTTATGGAAAAAGAGGAAGCTGAGAAAAAGATAAAAAAAATCCAGGACTTTGAGGGAAAATTAGAGAACTAAGTGATACACTAAAAAGAAATAATCTACGCATAATTGGTATCCCAGAGGAGGAAGAGAGAGGGAAAGGTGCTGAAGGGGTACTTGAAGAAATCATAGCTGAGAACTTCCCTGAACTGGGGAAGGAAAAAGGCATTGAAATCCAAGAGGCACAGAGAACTCCCTTCAGACGTAACTTGAACCGATCTTCTGCACGACATCACATAGTGAAACTGGCAAAATACAAGGATAAAGAGAAAATTCTGAAAGCAGCAAGGGATAAACGTGCCCTAAAATATAACGGGAGACCTATAAGACTCGTGACTGATCTCTCTTTTGAAACATGGCAGGCCAGAAAGGTTAGGAACGAGATCTTCAATGTGCTAAAGAGAAAAAATATGCAGACGAAATACTTTATCCAGCAACTCTGTCATTTAGAATAGAAGGAGAGAAAAAGGTCTTCCCAAATAAACAAAAACTGAAGGAATTTGTCACCACTAAACCAGCCCTACAAGAGATCCTAAGGGGGATCCTGTGAGACAAAGTACCAGAGATCGTTACAAGCATAAAACATACAGACATCACAATGACTCTAAACCCATATCTTTCTATGATAACACTGAATGTAAATGGATTAAATGCACCAACCAAAAAACATACAGTATCATAATGGATGAAAAAACAAGACCCATCTATTTGCTGTCTACAAGAGACTCATTTTAGATCTGAGGACACCTTTAGATTGAGAGTGAGGAGATGGAGAACTATTTATCATGCTACTGGAAACCAAAAGAAAGCTGGAGTAGCCATACTTATATCAGACAAACTAGACTTTAAATTAAAGGCTGTGACAAGAGATGAAGAAGGGCATTATATAATAATTACAGGGTCCATCCATCAGGAAGAGCTAACAATTTTAAATGTCTATGCGCTGAATACCAGAGCCCCCAAATATATAAAACAATTACTCATAAACATAAGCAACCTTATTGATAGGAATGTGGTAATTGCAGGGGACTTTAACACTCCACTTACAGAAATGGATAGATCATCTAGACCCACGGTCAATAAAGAAACAAGGGCCCTGAATGACACATTGGATCAGATGGACTTGACAGATCTATTTAGAACTCTGCATCCCAAAGCAACAGAATATACTTTCTTCTCGAGTGCACATGGGACATTCTCCAAGATAGATCATATACTGTGTCACAAAACAGCCCTTCATAAGTATACAAGAATTGAAATTATACCCTGCATACTTTCAGACCACAATGATATGAAGCTTGAAATCAACCACAGGAAAAAGTCTGGAAAACATCCAAAAGCATGGAGGTTAAACAACACCCTACTAAAGAATGAGTGGGTCAACCAGGCAATTAGAGAAGAAATTAAAAAATATATGGGAATAAGAAAAAATTAAAAGACAACAATACAAATGCTTTGGGATGCAGCAAAGGCAGTCCTGAGAGGAAAATACATTGCAATCCTGGCCTATCTCAAGAAACAAGAAAAATCCCAAATACAAAATCTAACAGCACACCTAAAGGAAATAGAAGCAGAGCAGTAAAGGCAGCCTAAACCCAGCAGAAGAAGAGAAATAATAAAGATCAGAGCAGAAATAAACAATATAGAATCTAAAAAAACTGTAGAGCAGATCAACGAAACCAAGAGTTGGTTTTTTGAAAAAATAAACAAAACTGACAAAACTCTAGTCAGGCTTTTCAAAAAGAAAAGGGAGATGACCCAAATAGATAAAATCATGAATGAAAATGGAATTATTACAACCAATCCCTCAGAGATACAAACAATTATCAGGGAATACTATGAAAAATTATACGCCAACAAATTGGACAACCTGAAGAAATGGACAAATTCCTAAACACCCCCACTCTTCCAAAACTCAATCAGGAGGAAATAGAAAGTTTCAACAGACCCATAACCAGCGAATAAATTGAATCGGTTATCAAAAATCCCCCAACAAATAAGAGTCCAGGACCAGATGGCTTCCCAGGGGAGTTCTACCAGATGTTTAAAGCAGAGATAATACCTATCCTTCTCAAGCTATTCCAAGAAATAGAAAGGGAAGGAAAACTTCCAGACTCATTCTATGAAGCCAGTATTACTTTGATTCCTAAACCAGACAAAGACCCAGTAAAAAAAGGGAACAACAGGCCAATATCCCTCATGAATATGGATGCAAAAATTCTCAATAAGATACTAGCAAATCGAATGCAACAGCATATAAAAAGAATTATTCACCATGATCAAGTGGGATTCAATCCTGGGATGCAGGGCTGGTTCAACATTCGCAAAACAAACAACATGATACATCACATTAATAAAAGAAAAGATAAGAACCATATGATCCTGTCAATCGATGCAGAAAAGGCCTTTGACAAAATCCAGCACCATTTCTTAATAAAAACCTTTGAGAAAGTCGGGATAGAAGGAACATACTTACGCATGATAAAAGCCATTTATGAAAAGCCCACAGCTAAAATCATCCTCAATGGGGAAAAACTGAGAATTTTATCCCTGAGATCAGGAACACGACAGGGATGCCCACTCTCACCGCTATTGTTTAACATAGTGTTGGAAGTCCTAGCATCAGCAATCAGACAACAAAAGGAAATCAAAGGCATCAAAATTGGCAAAAATGAAGTCAAGCTTCGCTTTTTGCAGATGACATGTTATTATACATGGAAAATCTGATAGACTCTACCAAAAGTCTGCTACAACTGATACATGAATTCAGCAAAGTTGCAGGATACAAAATCAATGTACAGAAATCAGTTGCGTTCTTATACACTAACAATGAAGCAACAGAAAGACAAATAAAGAAACTGATCCCATTCACAACTGCACCAAGAAGCATAAAATACCTAGGAATAAATCTAACCAAAGATGTAAAGGATCTGTATGCTGAAAACTATAGAAAGCTTATGAAGGTAATTGAAGAAGATATAAAGAAATGGAAAGGCATTCCCTGCTCATGGATTGGAAGAATAAATATTGTCAAAATGTCAATACTACCCAAACCTATCTACACATTCAATGCAATCCCAATCAAAATTGCACCAGCATTCTTCTCGAAACTAGAACAAGCCATCATAAAATTCATATGGAACCACAAAAGGCCCCGAATAGCCAAAGGAATTTTGAAGAAGAAGACCAAAGCAGGAGGCATCACAATCCCAGACTTTAGCCTCTACTACAAAGCTGTCATCATCAAGACAGCATGGTATTGGCACAAAAACAGACACATAGACCAATGGAATAGAATAGAAACCCCAGAACTAGACCCACAAACGTATGGCCAACTCATCTTTGACAAAGCAGGAGAGAGCATCCAATGGAAAAAAGAAAGTCTCTTTAACAAATGGTGCTGGGAGAACTGGACAGCAACATGCAGAAGGTTGAATCTAGACCACTTTCTCACACCAGTCACAAAAATAAACTCAAAATGGATAAAGGACCTGATTGTGAGACAGGAAACCATCAAAACCCTAGAGGATTAAGCAGGAAAAGACCTCTCTGACCTCAGCCGTAGCAATCTCTTACTCGACACATCCCCAAAGGCAAGGGAATTAAAAGCAAAAATGAACTACTGGGACCTTATGAAGATCAAAAGCTTCTGCACAGCAAAGGAAACAACCAACAAAACTAAAAGGCAACCAACAGAATGGGAAAAGATATTTGCAAATGACATATTAGACAAAGGGCTAGTATCCACAATCTATAAAGAGCTCACCAAAGTCCACACCCAAAAAACAAATAACCCAGTGATGAAATGGGCAGAAAACATGAATAGAGACTTCTCTGAAGAAGACATCCGGATGGCCAACAGGCACATGAAAAGATGCTCAACAATGCTCCTCATCAGGGAAATACAAATCAAAACCACACTCAGATATCACCTCACGCCAGTCAGAGTGGCCAAAATGAACGAATCAGGAGACTATAGATGCTGGAGAGGATGTGGAGAAACGGGAACCCTCTTGCACTGTTGGTGGGAATGCAAACTGGTGCAGCCACTCTGAAAAATAGTGTGGAGGTTCCTCAGAAAATTAAAAAATAGACCTACCCTATGACCCAGCAATAGCACTTATAGGAATTTACCCAAGGGATACAGGAGTACTGATGCATTGGGGCACTTGTACCCCAATGTTTATAGCAGCACTCTCAACAATAGCCAAATTATGGAAAGAGCCTAAATGTCCATCAACTGATGAATGGATAAAGAAATTGTGGTTTATATATATACACAATGGAGTAGTACATGGCAATGAGAAAGAATGAAATGTGTCCCTTTGTAGCAACGTGGATGGAACTTGAGAGTGTGATGCTAAGTGAAATAAGCCATACAGAGAAATACAGATAGCTTGGGGCAAGATGGCGGCTTAGGAGGACGCTGGACTCACCGCACGTCCTGCTGATCAATTAGATTCCATCTACACCTGCCTAAATAACCCAGAAAACTGCCAGAGGATTAGCAGAACAGAGTCGCCGGAGCCAAACGCAGACGAGAGGCCCACGAAAGAGGGTAGGAAGGGCGGCGAGGCGGTGCGGGCTCCACGGACTGGCAGGAGGGAGCCGGGCGGAGGGGCGGCTCGCCGGCCAAGCAGAGCCCCCGAGTCCGGCTTGCAAAAGCAGAGGGGCCGGGCGGACTGTGTTCCGACAGCAAGCGCGACTTTGCGTCTGGGAGGTCATAAATTAACAGCTGTGCTCGGAAAGCGGGAAGGCTGGAGGACAAAGGGAGGGAGAGCTGCTGAGCCCCCTGACAACAGAGCTCAGTTTGGTGGGGAACAAAGGCGCTCGCCAGCGCCATCTCCACCGCCCATCCCCCAGCCGAAATCCCAAAGGGAACTGGTTCCTGCCAGGGAACTTGCTCGCTCCGAGCAAACACCCAACTCTGCGCTTCGGCGGAGCCAAACCTCCGGCAGCGGATCTGACTCCCTCCCGCTGCCACAGGGCCCCTCCTGAAGTGGATCACCTAAGGAGAAGCGATCTAAGCCTGCCCCTCCTGCCCCCGAGCACCTTGCCTGCCCACCCCAGCTAATACGCCAGATCCCCAGCATCACAAGCCAGGCAGGGCGCAAGTAGCCCAGACGAGCCACACCACCCCACAGTGAATCCCACCCCTAGGAGAGGGGAAGAGAAGGCACACACCAGTCTGACTGTGGCCCCAGCGGTGGGCTGGGGGCACACATCTGGTCGGACTGCGGCCCCGCCCACCAACTCCAGATATACACCACAGCACAGGGGAAGTGCCCTGCAGGTCCTCACCACGCCAGGGACTATCCTAAATGACCAAGCAGAAGAACTCCCCTCAGAAGAATCTCCAGGAAATAACAACAGCTAATGAGCTGATCAAAAAGGATTTAAATAATATAACAGAAAGTGAATTTAGAATAATAGTCATAAAATTAATCGCTGGGCTTGAAAACAGTATACAGGACAGCAGAGAATCTCTTGCTACAGAGATGAAGGGACTAAGCAACAGTCACGAGGAGCTGAAAAACGCTTTAAACGAAATGCATAACAAAATGGAAACCACCACAGCACGGCTTGAAGAGGCAGAGGAGAGAATAGGTGAACTAGAAGATAAAGTTATGGAAAAAGAGGAAGCTGAGAAAAAGAGAGATAAAAAAATCCAGGAGTATGAGGGGAAAATTAGAGAATTAAGTGATACACTAAAAAGAAATAATATACGCATAATTGGTATCCCAGAGGAGGAAAAGAGAGGGAAAGGTGCTGAAGGGGTACTTGAAGAAATCATAGCTGAGAACTTCCCTGAACTGGGGAAGGAAAAAGGCATTGAAATCCAAGAGGCACAGAGAACTCCCTTCAGACGTAACTTGAATCGATCTTCTGCACTACATATCATAGTGAAACTGGCAAAATACAAGGATAAAGAGAAAATTCTGAAAGCAGCAAGGGGTAAACGTGCCCTCACATATAAAGGGAGACCTATAAGACTCGTGACTGATCTCTCTTTTGAAACTTGGCAGGCCAGAAAGAATTGGCACGAGATTTTCAGGGTGCTAGACAGAAAAAATATGCAGCCAAGAATCCTTTATCCAGCAAGTCTGTCATTTAGAATAGAAGGAGAGATAAAGGTCTTCCCAAACAAACAAAAACTGAAGGAATTTGTCACCACTAAACCAGCCCTACAAGAGATCCTAAGGGGGACCCTGTGAGACAAAGTCCCAGAGACATCACTATAAGCATAAAACATACAGACATCACAATGACTCTAAACCCGTATCTTTCTATAATAACACTGAATGTAAATGGATTAAATGCGCCAACCGAAAGACATAGGGTATCAGAATGGATACAAAAACAAGACCCATCTATTTGCTGTCTACAAGAGACTCATTTTAGACCTGAGGACACCTTTAGATTGAGAGTGAGGAGATGGAGAACTATTTATCATGCGACTGGAAGCCAAAAGAAAGCTGGAGTAGCCATACTTATATCAGACAAACTAGACTTTAAATTAAAGGCTGTAACAAGAGATGAAGAAGGACATTATATAATAGTTACAGGGTCTATCCATCAGGAAGAGCTAACAATTATAAATGTCTATGTGCCGAATACCGGAGCCCCCAAATATATAAAACAATTACTCATAAACATAAGCAACCTTATTGATAAGAATGTGGTAATTGCAGGGGACTTTAATACACCACTTACAGAAATGGATAGATCATCTAGACACACGGTCAATAAAGAAACAAGGGCCCTGAATGAGACATTGGATCAGATGGACTTGACAGATCTATTTAGAACTCTGCATCCCAAAGCAACAGAATATACTTTCTTCTCGAGTGCACATGGAACATTCTCCAAGATAGATCATATACTGTGTCACAAAACAGCCCTTCATAAGTTTACAAGAATTGAAATTATACCATGCTTACTTTCAGACCACAATGCTATGAAGCTTGAAATCAACCACAGAAAAAAGTCTGGAAAACCTCCAAAAGCATGGAGGTTAAAGAACACCCTACTAACGAATGAGTGGGTCAAACAGGCAATTAGAGAAGAAATTAAAAAATATATGGAAACAAACGAAAATGAAAATACAACAATCCAAACGCTTTGGGACGCAGCAAAGGCAGTCCTGAGAGGAAAATACATTGCAATCCAGGCCTATCTCAAGAAACAAGAAAAATCCCAAATACAAAATCTAACAGCACACCTAAAGGAACTAGAAGCAGAACAGCAAAGGCAGCCTAAGCCCAGCAGAAGAAGAGAAATAATAAAGATCAGAGCAGAAATAAACAATATAGAATCTAAAAAAACTGTAGAGCAGATCAACGAAACCAAGAGTTGGTTTTTTGAAAAAATAAACAAAATTGACAAACCTCTAGCCAGGATTCTCAAAAAGAAAAGGGAGATGACCCAAATAAATAAAATCATGAATGAAAATGGAATTATTACAACCAATCCCTCAGAGATACAAACAATTATCAGGGAATACTATGAAAACTTATATGCCAACAAATTGGACAACCTGGAAGAAATGGACAAATTCCTGAACACCCCCACTCTTCCAAAACTCAATCAGGAGGAAATAGAAAGCTTGAACAGACCCATAACCAGCGAAGAAATTGAATCGGTTATCAAAAATCTCCCAACAAATAAGAGTCCAGGACCAGATGGCTTCCCAGGGGAGTTCTACCAGACGTTTAAAGCAGAGATAATACCTATCCTTCTCAAGCTATTCCAAGAAATAGAAAGGGAAGGAAAACTTCCAGACTCATTCTATGAAGCCAGTATTACTTTGATTCCTAAACCAGACAGAGACCCAGTAAAAAAAGAGAACTACAGGCCAATATCCCTGATGAATATGGATGCAAAAATTCTCAATAAGATACTAGCAAATCGAATTCAACGGCATATAAAAAGAATTATTCACCATGATCAAGTGGGATTCATTCCTGGGATGCAGGGCTGGTTCAACATTCGCAAATCAATCAACGTGATACATCACATTAACAAAAAAAGAGAGAAGAACCATATGATCCTGTCAATCGATGCAGAAAAGGCCTTCGACAAAATCCAGCACCCTTTCTTAATAAGAACCCTTGAGAAAGTCGGGATAGAAGGAACATACTTAAAGACCATAAAGGCCATTTATGAAAAGCCCACAGCTAACATCATCCTCAACGGGGAAAAACTGAAAGCTTTTTCCCTGAGATCAGGAACACGACAAGGATGCCCACTCTCACCGCTGCTGTTTAACATAGTGCTGGAAGTTCTAGCATCAGCAATCAGACAACAAAAGGAAATCAAAGGCATCCAAATTGGCAAAGATGAAGTCAAGCTTTCGCTTTTTGCAGATGACATGATATTATACATGGAAAATCCGATAGACTCCACCAAAAGTCTGCTAGAACTGATACAGGAATTCAGCAAAGTTGCAGGATACAAAATCAATGTACAGAAATCAGTTGCATTCTTATACACTAACAATGAAGCAACAGAAAGACAAATAAAGAAACTGATCCCATTCACAATTGCACCAAGAAGCATAAAATACCTAGGAATAAATCTAACCAAAGATGTAAAGGATCTGTATGCTGAAAACTATAGAAAGCTTCTGAAGGAAATTGAAGAAGATTTAAAGAAATGGAAAGACATTCCCTGCTCATGGATTGGAAAAATAAATATTGTCAAAATGTCAATACTACCCAAAGCTATCTACACATTCAATGCAATCCCAATCAAAATTGCACCAGCATTCTTCTCGAAACTAGAACAAGCAATCCTAAAATTCATATGGAACCACAAAAGGCCCCGAATAGCCAAAGGAATTTTGAAGAAGAAGACCAAAGCAGGAGGCATCACAATCCCAGACTTTAGCCTCTACTACAAAGCTGTCATCATCAAGACAGCATGGTATTGGCACAAAAACAGACACATAGACCAATGGAATAGAATAGAAACCCCAGAACTAGACCCACAAACGTATGGCCAACTCATCTTTGACAAAGCAGGAAAGAACATCCAATGGAAAAAAGACAGCCTCTTTAACAAATGGTGCTGGGAGAACTGGACAGCAACATGCAGAAGGTTGAAACTAGACCACTTTCTCACACCATTCACAAAAATAAACTCAAAATGGATAAAGGACCTAAATGTGAGACAGGAAACCATCAAAACCTTAGAGGAGAAAGCAGGAAAAGACCTCTCTGACCTCAGCCGTAGCAATCTCTTACTCGACACGTCCCCAAAGGCAAGGGAATTAAAAGCAAAAGTGAATTACTGGGACCTTATGAAGATCAAAAAGCTTCTGCACAGCAAAGGAAACAACCAACAAAACTAAAAGGCAACCAACGGAATGGGAAAAGATATTCGCAAATGACATATCGGACAAAGGGCTAGTATCCAAAATCTATAAAGAGCTCACCAAACTCCACACCCGAAAAACAAATAACCCAGTGAAGAAATGGGCAGAAAACATGAATAGACACTTCTCTAAAGAAGACATCCAGATGGCCAACAGGCACATGAAAAGATGTTCAGCGTCGCTCCTTATCAGGGAAATACAAATCAAAACCACACTCAGGTATCACCTCACGCCAGTCAGAGTGGCCAAAATGAACAAATCAGGAGACTATAGATGCTGGAGAGGATGTGGAGAAACGGGAACCCTCTTGCTCTGTTGGTGGGAATGCAAATTGGTGCAGCCGCTCTGGAAAGCAGTGTGGAGGTTCCTCAGAAAATTAAAAATAGACCTACCCTATGACCCAGCAATAGCACTGCTAGGAATTTATCCAAGGGATACAGGAGCACTGATGCATAGGGCCACTTGTACCCCAATGTTCATAGCAGCACTCTCAACAATAGCCAAATTATGGAAGGAGCCTAAATGTCCATCAGCTGATGAATGGATAAAGAAATTGTGGTTTATATACACAATGGAATATTACGTGGCAATGAGAAAAAATGAAATATGGCCTTTTGTAGCAACGTGGATGGAACTGGAGAGTGTGATGCTAAGTGAAATAAGGCATACAGAGAAAGACAGATACCATATGGTTTCACTCTTATGTGGATCCTGAGAAACTTAACAGGAACCCATGGGGGAGGGGAAGGAAAAAAAAAAAGAGGTTAGAGTGGGAGAGAGCCAAAGCATAAGAGACTGTTAAAAACTGAGAACAAACTGAGGGTTGATGGGGGGTGGGAGGGAGGAGAGGGTGGGTGATGGGTATTGAGGAGGGCACCTTTTGGGATGAGCACTGGGTGTTGTATGGAAACCAATTTGTCAATAAATTTCAGAAAAAAAAAAAGAAAAGAAAAAAAAAGAAAGACAGATACCATATGGTTTCCCTCTTATGTGGATCCTGAGAAACTTAACAGAAACCCATGGGGGAGGGGAAGGAAAAAAAAAAGAGATTAGAGTGGGAGAGAGCCAAAGCATAAGAGACTCTTAAAAACTGAGAACAAACTGAGGGTTGATGGGGGGTGGGAGGGAGGGGAGGGTGGGTGATGGGTATTGAGGAGGGCACCTTTTGGGATGAGCACTGGGTGTTGTATGGAAACCAATTTGACAATAAATTTCATATATTGGAAAAAAAATTCCAAATATAAAAAAAAATTCAAGTATAGAAAAATTAAATAAATAAATAAATAAATAAAACTGAGAATAAACTGAGGGTTGATGGGGGGTGGGAGGGAGGAGAAAGTGGGTGGTGGGCTTTGAGGAGGGCACCTACTGGGATGAGCACTGGGTGTTGTATGGAAACCAATTTGATAATAAATTTCATTAAAAAAAATTGTGGTTTATAGACACAATGGAATACTACTTGGCAATGAGAAAGAATGAAATATGGCCTTTTGTAGTAATGTGGATGGAACTGGAGAGTGTTATGCTCAGTGATATAAGTCATATAGAGAAAGACAAATACCATATGCTTTCACTCTTATGTGTATCCTGGGAAACTTAAACAGAAGACCATGGGGGAGGAGAAGAAAAAAAAAGTTAGAGATGGAGGGAGCCAAACCATAAGAGACTCTTAAAAACTGAGAATAAACTGAGGGTTGATGGGGGTGGGAGGGAGGGGAGGGTGGGTGATGGGCATTGAGGAGGGCACCTGTTGGGATCAGCACTGGGTGTTGTATGGAAACCAATTTGACAATAAATTATATATTAAAAAAAGAAACAAATGAAAATAGAAATTAAAAAGTTAAAACAAAAAAGAGGTATTAATATAAACTTTAAGAATACCAAAAGTAAAAATAAATAGTAAATTCTTAAAACAGCAAACAAGAGGGCAAATAATCCAATAAAACACGTGCAAGACAACTGAACAGAGAATACTACACGTCGATGGCAAATGAGCATGTGAAAATATGCTCAACATGCTGAAAGGCAAATTAAAATACCAAAGAAATACCACTTCACACATTTTAAAATTAAATAATTTACCATACCTGGGATTGGTGGGGATGTGTAACAGAGAATGTGGAATAACTGGAACCTTCATATACTGCTTATGGGAGTGCAAAGTGATACAGCCCACTTTGAAAAGTATTTTGGTAATTTGACAATAGGGTGAAAAAAAGAAATTCGGATGAATTTTTTAAATGTTTTTTTTATTTATTTTTGAGAGAGAGAGAGAGACAGAGTGTGAGTGGGGGAGGGGCAGGGAGAGAGGGAGACAGAATCTGAAGCAGGCCCCAGGCTCTTAGCTGTCAGCACAGAGCCAACGCGGGGCTTGAACTGGTGAACTGTGAAATGATAACCTGAGCCAAAGTTGGCCGCTTACTGACTGAGCCACCCAGGTGCCCCCAGATGAATTTTTAAAAAGAACTTTATGGGACAAGCAGATCAAGGAAAAATATATATGGTGAATTTTAATTAAAACAGAAGATGAAGATGCTTCTAAGCAAAAATAATGGCTCTAATGAAAAGTGTGCATGGGGTTTTAAGAATCCTAGGTTCAAAACTGGCTACACCAAGGACTAGTATTTTTGTTTTTGGTGGGGGGGTTGTTTGTTTTTTTCTTTTTGATTCCCAATTCTCAGGATACCTGATTTCATTTTATTTATATATTTTTTGTTTTTTTTATGTTTTATTATTTTATGACCAACTTCCCTGCATGAACAGAAAGCTTCTCTAATATCAACTGTTGCTGGTAGACAGATTTTCTTTCTGTTTTGTTTTTAGATTTATTGAGGTATAATTGACACTTTTAAATAGCATATGTTTATTGTATACATCTTGAAGGATTTGGACATATGCATATATCCATTATACCGTCACTATGACCGAGGTGTTAAACATATTCATTTCCTCTAAAAATTATCTTGTGTTCTTTTGTTTTTGTTTGTATGGTTTTTTTTTTTTTTTGGTAAGAACATTTTACATGAGAGCAGTGATCAAACATATTTTAAAGTACAAAATACCCCATCATAAACTATAGGTACTTGATCTCTACAATGTATTCATTTAGCATAACAGATGCTTTATACCCATTGGAAAACAATTATCCAATTCCCCCTTCCCAGCCCCTGCCAACTACCATTCTATTGTTCACTTCTATGAGTGACTATTTTTGATAGTTCATATAAGTAGAATCATGCAGTACTTGTCCTTCTGCAATTGGCTTATTTCACTTAGCATTATGTCCTCCAGGTTCATTCATGTTGTCACAAAGGCCAGGAATTCTTTCTTTTTTTAAGGCTGAATAATATTCCATTGCATGTATAGAGCACATTTTCTTTATCCATTTATCTGTCGATGGACATTTGGGTTATTTCCATATCTTGGCTATTGTGAATAATGTTGCAATGAACATGGGGGGTTCAGATATCTCTTTGGGATCTGATTTCAATTCTTTTGAATATATACTCACAAGTGGGATTGATAGCTCATATGGTAGTTCTGTTTTTAGTTTTTTTTTTGTGGGAACTTTACACTGTTTTCCATAGTGGCTACACCATTCTATATTCCAACGAAAAGTGTATAAGTGTTCCAATTTCTCCACACCCTCACCAACGCTTGTTATCTTTTCTTCTATTTTGAGAAATGACCATAACCATTCTAACCAGTGTGAGGAGATATCTCATTGTGGTTTGGATATGTATTTCCCTGATGGTTAGTGATGTTTTTATATACCTGATGGACATTTGTATATCTTCTTTGGAAAAATGTCATTTCAGATCCTTTGGGTATTTTTAAATTGAGTTATTTGTGGGGCGCCTGGGTGGCGCAGTCGGTTAAGCGTCCGACTTCAGCCAGGTCACGATCTCGCGGTCCGTGAGTTCGAGCCCCGCGTCGGGCTCTGGGCTGATGGCTCAGAGCCTGGAGCCTGTTTCCGATTCTGTGTCTCCCTCTCTCTCTGCCCCTCCCCCGTTCATGCTCTGTCTCTCTCTGTCCCAAAAATAAATAAACGTTGAAAAAAAAATTAAAAAAAAATAAATAAATTGAGTTATTTGTTTTATTGCAGTTTAGTTGTAAGACATTCTTATATATTTTGGTTATTAACCCCTTATCAGATAGATAGTTTACAAATATTTTCTCCCACTCTGAAGGTTATCTTTCACCCTGTTGATTGTTTCCTTTCCTGTATAGAAGCTTCTTAATTTTGTGTAGCCCCACTTGCCTATTTTTGCTTTTGTTGGCTATCTTTTGATATCAAAGCCAAGAAATAATTGCCTGGACCAACATCAAGAAGTTTTCCCCTTATGTTTCCTACAAAGAGTCTCACAATTTTAGTTCCTACTAAGTCTCTAGGTGATCTTGAGTTGACTTTTGTGTATAGTGTAAGAAAGAGGACCAATTTTATCCCTTTACAAGTGGTTATCCAGTTTTCACTGCACCATTTGTCAAAACAACTATCTTTTCCCCATTTCAGTTATTGGAACCCTTGTTGAAGATCAGTTGACCACACATGGATTTATTTCTGGACTGTCTATTCTATTCCATTGATCTATGTCTGTTTTTATGCCACTACCATACTGTTTTAATTACTGTAGACTTTTAACATATTTCCTAATATATACTGATGCCTCCAGCTTTGTTCTTCTTTAGCAAGATCACTTTGATTATTATTTTGTGTTTCCATATGAATTTTAGGACTTTTTCCATTTCTTAAAAAAAATGCTATTGGGATTTTGATAAAAATTTTACTGAATCTGTGGATAGCTTTGGGTAGTTTGAACATTTTAACAATATTTAACATTTTTAATATGTTTAAAACATGAACATTTTAACAATAACTTCCAATACATGAACACAGGATACAGAAGAAAGATCTCAAGCAACCTAATTTTACATCTCAAGGAACCAAAAAAGTAGAATAAACTAAGCCCAAAGATAGGAGAAGGAAGGAAATAATAAAGAACAGAGCACAATTTTTTAAAAATAGAGACTAGAAAAACAACACAAAGATCAATGAGAGGCACCTGGGTGGCTCAGTCGGTCAAGTGTCCAACTCTTGATTTTGGCACAGGTCATGACCCCAGGGTCTTGAGATCAAGCCCCATGTTGGGCTCCATACTGAGTGTGGAGCCTACTTATGATTCTCTCTTTCTCCCTCTGCCCCCTCCCCTGCTCTCTCTCTCTCTCTCTCTATATATATATATATAATAAAAAATATTGTTAAAAAATCAATGAAACTAAAAGTTGCCTTTTTGAAAAGATAACATTGATACATATCTAGGTAGATTAAGTCAGAAAAGTAGAAGACTGAAATAAGAGACAAGTGAAGAGATATTACAATAGAAATACAGAAATACAAAGGATCAAAGGGAAATACTAAGAACATTTATACTCCAATAAATTGGATAATTTAGAATAAATGGATAAATTCCTCAAAATGTACAATCTACCAAGACTGAGTCATGAAAAAATAGAAATTATGAACACACCAATAAATAAGGCAAGAACTTGAATAGAAATAAAAAAAACATCACCAAAAGAAAAGCTTGATGGCTTCACTGGTGAATTCTACCAAATATTTGGAGATGAATTAATAATCCTCACACTCAGTGAAAATTTTGAGGAGGAGGGAACACTTCCAAGCTCACTGAATGTGGCAGCCACCACTATCCCAATACCAAAGCCAGATAAAGACACTACAAGAAAAGAAAACTATAGACCAGTATCTCTGGTGAATAGAAACGAAAAAAATTCTCAAAAATATTATCAAACCAAATTCAAGAACACATTAAAAGGATTATACACCATGACCAAGCAGGATTTATTCCTGGGATGCAAGGATGGTTCAAATATATGCAAATCAATAAATGTAATACATCACATTTATAGAGTAAAAAATAAAAATAACATGATCAACTCAATGGAACAGAATAGAAAGCCTAGAAGTAAACTCACAATTATATCGCCAATCAATCTTTGAAAAAGGAGGTAAGAACATGCAATGGGAAAAAGACGGTCTTTTCTCTTTTTTTAAAATTAATTAATTAATTAATTAATTATTTTTTTTTAATATATGAAATTTATTGTCAAATTGGTTTCCATACAACACCCAGTGCTCATCCCAAAAGATGCCCTCCTCAATACCCATCACCTACCCCCCCCCACCCCCCATCAACTCTCAGTTTGTTCTCAGTTTTTAACAGTCTCTTATGCTTTGGTTCTCTCCCACTCTAACCTCTTTTTTTTTCCTTCCCCTCCCCCATGGGTTTCTATTAACTTTCTCAGGATCCACATAAGAGTGAAAACATATGGCATCTGTCTTTCTCTCTATGACTTATTTCACTTAGCATCACACTCTCCAGTTCCATCCACGTTGCTACAAAGGGCCATATTTCATTCTTTCTCATTGCCACGTAGTATTCCATTGTGTATATCAACCACAACTTCTTTATCCATTCATCAGTTGATGGACATTTAGGCTCTTTCCACAATTTGGCTATTGTTGAGAGTGCTGCTATAAACATTGGGGTACAAGTGCCCCAATGCATCAGTACTCCTGTATCCCTTGGGTAAATTCCTATAAGTGCTATTGCTGGGTCATAGGGTAGGTCTGTTTTTAAATTCTTGAGGAACCTCCACACTGTTTTCCAGAGTGGCTGTACTAGTTTGCATTCCCACCAACAGTGCAAGAGGGTTCCCATTTCTCCACATTCTCTCCAGCATCTATAGTCTCCTGATTTGTTCATTTTGGCCACTCTGACTGGCGTGAGGTGATATCTGAGTGTGGTTTTGATTTGTATTTCCCTGATGAGGAGCGATGTTGAGCATCTTTTCATGTGCCTGTTGGCCATCTGGATGTCTTCTTTAGAGAAGTGTCTATTCATGTTTTCTGCCCATTTCTTCACTGGGTTATTTGTTTTTCAGGTGTGGAGTTTGGTGTGCTCTTTATAGATTTTGGATACTAGCCCTTTGTCTAATATGTCATTTGCAAATATCTTTTCCCATTCTGTTGGTTACCTTTTAGTTTTGTTGGTTGTTTCCTTTGCTGTGCAGAAGCTTTTTATCTTGATGAGGTCCCAATAGTTCATATTTGCTTTTAATTCCATTGCCTTTGGGGATGTGTCAAGTAAGAAATTGCTGCGGCTGAGGTCAGAGAGGTTTTTTCCTGCTTTCTTCTCTAGGGTTTTGATGGTTTCCTGTCTCACATTCAGTTCCTTTATCCATTTTGCGTTTATTTTTGTGAATGGTGTAAGAAAGTGGTCTAGTTTCATTCTTCTGCATGTTGCTGTCCAGTTCTCCCAGCACCATTTGTTAAAGAGACTGTCTTTTTTTCCATTGGATATTTTTTCCTGCTTTGTCAAAGATGAGTTGGCCATACGTTTGTGGGTCTAGTTCTGGGGTTTCTATTCTATTCCATTGGTCTATATGTCTGTTTTTGTGCCAATACCATGCTGTCTTGAGGATTACATCTTGGTAGTAGAGGCTAAAGTCTGGTATTGTGATGCCTCCTGCTTTGGTCTTCTTCAAAATTACTTTGGCTATTCGGGGCCAAAAAGACAGTCTTTTCAACAAATGGTGTTGTGAAAACTGGACAGCTACATGTGAAAGAATGAAACTGGACCACTTTCTTACACCATACACAAAAAATAAACTCAAAATGGATTAAGGACATAAATGTGAGACCTGAAACTGTAAAATGCTAGTGGAGAGCACAAGCAGTAATTTCTCTGACATCAGCAATAACAAATTCTTTCTAGATATGTCTCCTGAGGCAAGGGAAACAAAAGCAAAAATAAACTATTGGGACTGCATCAAAATAAAAGGCTTCTTCGCAACAAAGGAAACAACAAAACTAAAGGACAACTTACTGAATGGGAGAAGACATTTGCAAGTGACATATCCAATAAACAGTTAGTATCCAAAATATATAAAGAATGTATACAACTCAACGACCAAAAAACAAATAATCCAATTAAAAATGGGCAGAAGACATGAACAGACATTTCTCCAAAGAAGAATACAGATGGCCAACAGACACATGAAAGGGTGCTCAACATTACTTATCATCAGGGAAATGCAAATCAAAACCACAATAAGATACCACTTCACACCTGTCAGAATGGCTAAAATCAGAAACACAAGAAACAATAAGTATTGGCAAGGATGTGGAGAAGAAAGAAAAGCTTGTGCACTGTTGGTGGGAATCCAAACTGGTGCAGCTACTATAGAAGACAGTATGGAAGTTTCTCAAAAAATTAATAATAGAATTACCATATGATCTAGTGAATTGCACTACTAGATATTTTTTTAAGTTTAATTATTTTAAAAGAGACAGAGAATGTGAGCAGGGGAGGGGCAGAGAGAGAGAGAGAGAGAATCCCAAGCAGGCTCCACCCTGTCAGTGCAGAGCCTGACACGGGACTTGATATCACAAACTGTGAGATGATGACCTGAGCTGAAATCAAGAGTTGGATGCTTAACTGACTGAGCAACCCAGGCACCCTGCACTACTAGGTGTTTAATCAAAGAATATGAAAATGCTAATTTGAAACAGTATATGCACACTGTATGTTTATTGCAGCATTATTTACAATAGTCAAATTATGTAAGTGGCCATTGATAGATGAATGGATAAAGAAGAAATACACACACACACACACACACACACAACGGATTATTCAGCCATAAAACAAAGAATGAAATTGTGCCATTTGCAGCAACATAGAAGGAACTATAAAATATGCTAAGCAAAATAAGCCAGTCAGTGAAAGACAAATACCATATGATTTCAATCGGATGCGGAATTTAAGAAACGAAACAAATGAACAAAGGGGGAAAAAAGAGAAAAATGAAAAAAAAAACAGACTCTTAACTATAGAAAAAAAAACTGGTGGTTACAGGGTGGGAGTTTGGGTAAGGGTATGGGTAAAATGGGTGAAGGGAATTAAGAGTGCACTTATCTTTATGAGCACTGAGTAATATATGGAATTGCTGAATCACTATATTGTACACCTGAAACTTAATATAACACTGTATGTTAACTACACTGGAATTAAAATTAATTTTTTTACATTTATTTATTTTTGAGAGACAGAGAGAGAGAGTACAAGTGGGGAAGGGGCACAGAGAGAGGGAGACACAGAATCCAAAGCAGGCTCCAGGCTTTGAGCTGTCAGCACAGAGCCCAGTGGGGGGCTTGAATTCACAAATTGTGAGATTATGACCTGAGCCAAAGTTGGACGTTTAACTGACTGAGCCACCCAGGTGCCCCAAAATAAAATTCTAAAAAATCACATGATCATCATGATAGATGCAAAATGCATTTGACAATATTCAACATCTTTTCACAATAAAATCCTTCAACACACTGGGAATAGAAGAAACATACCACAACATAATAAAGACCATATACAACAAACCTGCAGCTAACATTATCCTCAAAGGAGAAAAATTGAAAGCTTTTCCTCTAAGATCAGGAACAAGACAAGGATGCCCCCTCTTACCAGTGTTTCAATACAGCACTTTAATTCCTACCTAGAGCAATTCAGAAACAAAACAAATAAACCAACAAAAAATATCAAGATCAGAAAGGAAGAAGTAAAACTGTTTCTATTTGGAGATGATATGATTTTGCATATAGAAAACCCTGAAGACTCAACCAAAAATATTTTAGAACTAATCAATAATTTCAGTGAAATTGCAGGATATAAACTAGACACACAGAAGCCAGTTTTATTTCTATATACTAATAATGAACCACTGATAAGAAAACTTTTAAAATTCTATTCACAATAGCATCAAAAATAATAAAATTCTTAGGAATACATTTAACCAAAGGAGCAAAAGACTGTATAGTAAAAACCATAAAATACTGACCAAAGAAGTTAAAAGGACTAATGTGGTGACCTTGAATAAGACATTTTTCTTATCCTCAGTTATTTCCTGTCTTTAATGTTTATTTATTTATTGTTGAGAGAGTGAGTGTGAGTGGGAGAGGGGCAGAGTGGGAGAGAGAATCCCAAGCAGGCTCCACACTGTCAGTGCAGAACCCAGCATGGGGCTTGATATCATGAACTGTGAGATCATGGTCTGAGCCAAAATCAAGAGTCGGACGGTCAACTGACTGAGCCACCCCGGTGCCCCAATCCTCAGTTATTTCCTTAATAAAATGGAGAAAACTGAGCAAGTAGATATATTTTTAAATGAAAATTGGCCATTCTAATTATAGTTAACCCTTAATCAATGTGGATTTGAACTATGCAGGTCCACTTATATGTAGATTTTTTCAATAAATACAGTAGGATACTGTAAATGTACTTTCTCTTATGATTTTCTTTTTCTTTTTTTATTTTGAGAGAGAGGAAGTATGAGCAGGGGAGAAGCAGAGAGAGAGGGAGAGGGAGAAAATCCCAAGAAGGCTCTACACCATCAGTGCAGAGCCCACTGTGGGGCTTGAGCTCATGAACTGAGATCATGACCTGAGCTGAAACCAAGAGTCAGAGGCTTAACCAACTAAGCCACCCAGGTGCCCCTCTTATGATTTTCTTAATAACATCTTTTCTCTAGCTTATCTTATTGTAAGAATACAGTATATAATATATACAACATACAAAATAGGTGTTAATTTACTCCAGTCTTTTTGGAGATTCCATGTTATACACAGATTTTGGACTGTGTAGGGGGATCATGCACTTAACCTCCGTGTTATTCAAGGATCAACTGTATTTAGATTTTAAGTGTGAAGTGGATCGGTTATTTTACTTTTAAGTGTGAAACAGAGATGTGACCCAGTCTCATATCAGCAGGATCACATATGCAAGCCCAGTGACCAGTGGATTTGGGAATCTAGGTGGCCTCTTCTACTCTGACAATAAGTATCCTCTCCTGGTTTTCTTCCTGCTTCTTGGCTGCTCCATTCACTATTTTTTTGTTTTGTTTTGTTGTTTGTTTTGTTTTGTTTTCTGTGTCCCTTTCTGTGTTTCTCCTTTGCATTTCAACCACTTTTCTCTTTATGTGTCTGTCTGTCCCACCAGTGTGATATCCCTTATAGCGAGCACCACATGTCATTGGTCTTTTCATTTCTGGCATCCCAGATATTTCCTGAAACAAGCTAAAAAAACAATGCATGTATATTGAATTGATGTTTTGTAAGACCCCCAATAGGAAAAGCATCTACTCCATTTAGGGGTCAGCATTATAGATTTTATATTTGTCGGCACCATACATATGACCTTGTTTTAATGTTTATTTATTTTTGAGAGAGAGAGCGACAGAGTGTAAGCAGGGGAGGTGCAGAGAGAGAGGGAGACACAGAATCTGAAGCAGGCTCCAGGCTCTGCACTGACAGCAGAGAGCTCAATGTGGGGCTCGAACCCAAAAACGGTGAGATCATGACCTGAGCTGAAGCAGGACGCTTAACCAACTGAGCCACCAAGGCACCCCTACATATGACCTTTTGTTGGGTACCAGAAACTGCAGGGGACCAGCCCCACCTTGGTGTCCTGGTGAATTTGCATGTTCTCACCCAGGTCATGTAGGCAAAACTAGACTTTAGGCGCCCAACTCTTGGCAGAATACCTTGTGATTCCTCTTAGAACAGGGGGAGGTAAGCAGCCTGCTGAGAAGCTGCCACAAAGTAGTTTCTCATCTGCCTCCCTATCTAGCTAGAAACTGACATGAGGTCAATACTCATCTATCTCTGGTTTCAGATGGGTACAGAACATTCCTCCTTGCCCCACCTAAGAATACAGCTGTGGGCCACAAAAAATGCTTCCCGCCTTAGGGGACTGCTGTGGACTCCTCATTGGCAGAGAGACCCACCACCTGTGGTGTCACTGAACATCTCCCACTCAGTGTCAGTCCCTGTGGGACTACTGGCGCAGGGAGGTGATGTCAAGCTGATGCTTTTGTTCTGTCTGTAAGTAATAAACTGTTTGAATCCATTTGGGTTTACTGTCTCCTGACTGGTCAAATCTGTGGAAGTGTAATAAGCCAAAATAACAGCTGCTGTGGTTAACCATGTGGTCCTATTGGCTTCTGCACTGCTACTTAAGGACCACTTGACAGTCAGACTCTGGTGTTGAGTTGTGTGGGTTGCATGACCAAAATATTGATTTATTTTCTTTGGCATCACACACAGCAAGGAACACAGTTTTCAGCACATACCATGACTTAGAACAGCCTTGTCAGACCTCAGATATTTACAAACCCACTTTAGAATAGATGCCATGTCTGACACTAGCTTCAGTGTTGTTTCAATCAATAAACTTATTCAAATCAAATAAGTTTCTAAACTCATATCATTTAAAAAGTTGGCTTTATATCCCTACTTGAAATTTAAAAAATCAGTATCACTTGATAGAGATGTAATTGTGATGGTAAATGAAATAAAAATAATTCGGGAAAAAAACATTTGAAAGTTTAAATGAAAAAAAAAAGGAATAAGCCAAATCCATTTGCAATGTACTGCCTACTTCACATATGTTATTTCGTTTATTCTTCATAGCGATCATTTATTGTAAATACTATAATTTCTATTTTGTTTATTTTAATTTTTTTAGAGAGAGGGTGCACAAGGGAGTGAGGGACAGAGAGAGAGAGAGGGAGAGAGAGAGAAGCAGGGCTCACCCAAAATGGGGCTTGTGTTTTACCAAAAGCAAGGCAGGAGCTCACCCATGGGTGACTTATGCTCACTTGATGCGGGGCGGGGGGCTTATGCTCAGCTGATGCAGGGCTCCAGCTCACCTGAAGTGGGGCTCATGCTCACCTGATGCGGGGCTCCTGCTCACCCCAAGTGGGGCACAAACTCACCGCTTGTGGGGCTCGAACTCACGAACTGTGAGATCATGATCTGAGAGGAAATCAGATGCTTAATGACTGATACACCCAGGCGTCCCATAATTTCTGTTTTAGAAATGAAACAGATCCAATGGATATAAATGCTTTTCCTATCATCAAACAGATCAAATGGATATAAATGTTTTTCCTACCATCACACATACAGTGTTTGTCAGAGCCAGGATTGAAATCTATGGCTATTTCATGCCATAGCCTATATGGAGACAGAGTAGATAGGAACCAAGTTAATTTGCCCCAGCCAGTCACCCTTTCTCGTTTACTTAGGCCCTCATTAAAAAAATTTTTTAAAGGTTTATTCATTTTTGAGAGACAGAGAGACACAAAGCATAAGTGGGGGAGGGGCAGAGAAAAAGGGAGAGAGAATCTAAAAGCAGTCTCCAGGCTCTGAGCTGTCAGTACAGAGCCCGATGCGGGGCTCAAATTCATTAACCAGGCATCATGGCCTGAGCTGAAGTTGGACATTCAATTGACTGAGCCACCCAGGCGCCGCTAGGCCCTCATTTTTTTTTAAATGTTTATTTTTGAGAGAGAGAGAGGGAGACAGGATCCGAAGCAGGCTCTGCCCTACCAGCTCAGAGCCCTATGCAGGGCTGGAAATCACAAACCCTGAGATTATGACCTCGTGATGCTTAACTGAAGTCGGATGCTTAACTGAAGGAGCTACCCAGGAGCCCCAGGCCCTCATTTTTTAAACCCAGCTCCACAATCAAGGGACCTTGCATATAGTTTCTGGCAAAGTGTGACACCCTACCATTAGTCTCACTTTTAATTTGAATTTGGATTTTACTTTTTGATTAGGAAATATTTTTCATCCTCTATAAAGTGGGGAAAAGATTGTTGCTTGTAATTCCCTGCCATTCCCTAAATGAGGTGAATTTGAATTGTGTCCTTAGTTGCAGAAGTAGTTTTTGGAGGTATGAGGATGCAAATGGGGGCTCAGTTATTTTTTTAATTAATTAATTAATTAATTAATTTTTAATATGAAATTTATTGTCAGATTGGTTTCCATACAACACCCAGCGCTCATCCCAACAGGTGCCCTCCTCAATACCCATCACCCACCCTCCCCTCCCTCCTACCCCCCATCAACCCTCAGTTTGTTCTCAGTTTTTAAGAGTCTCATGCTTTGGCTCCCTCCCTCTTTTTTTTTCCTTCCCCTCTCCCATGGTCTTCTGTTAAATTTATCAGGATACACATAAGAGTGAAGACATATGGTATCTGTCTTTCTCTGCATGACTTATTTCACTGAGCATAACACTCTCCAGTTCCATCCACAATGCTACAAAAGACCATATTTCATTCCTTCTCATTGCCAAGTAGTATTCCATTGCGTATATAAACCACAATTTCTTTATCCATTCATCAATTGATGGACATTTAGGCTTCTTCCATAATTTGGCTATTGTTATTTAATCTTGTATTGTGCTGAGTAATAGAACTAGCCTCTGGAGGCACTTCTGAGATGTGATGATTGTTAGGCTGATGGAGATGTATTTAGGGGGAAAAAGAGATTTGTGCCTTTCCCCTCCCTGCCTTTAAATAACTTTTGAAGAGAGGTCAGAAATTTTGCAGATGTTGTGGTCTTCTGCCATAGGGGCTTGTGACATCAGTTCGTTTCTCTTTCTCCATACAAACCGTTCCAAATTGCTTTAGTATTCTAGTTCTCTTTCTCTATAGCATAGTAATTTATGCTCTTATTAAAATATTTTTAATGGAGAAGAACAAAATCTTTTATGTCAAATTGTGAAAAAATTACTATAAATTTTTATGAAAACATCAGATTACCATGAGAGTCATCGTGTACACTGTTGGCTTTCCTGGATTCAACATTTTCAGAAATATTTACTTTGAGAAATAGCAAGGCTTCTAACTGAGAGAACTTGAATCCCCAAATCTGCTGCTTACTGGAGTCAGAAGTTTTGCCCACTCTGACCTGCCTTTTTGTGAGGTTTAAATGAGGTCATAAATGTATGAAACTTAGGACAAAAAGGTAGCTAACTTAGTACACATCTTACAAATAGTTTTTATAAGAACCCCTGTTATTATTAAAGAACTCAAGTGGTACCTGGGTGGCTCAGTTGGTTGAGTGTCTGCCTTCAGCTCAGGTCATGATTTCATGGTTTGTGGGTCCAAGTCCCACATCGGGCTCTGTGCTGACAGCTCAGAGCCTGGAGCTTGCTTCAGATTCTGTGTCTCCATTCTCTCTGCTCCTTCCCCACTACATTCTGTTTCTCTCTCTCTCAAAAATAAATAAACATTAAAAAAACTCAATAAATAGAGTTACTGTCACAACTGTACACAACTCTGGGTTGGTTGGCCATTCACAACCATATAGCACAGGTCAAAATTATCTAGGCAAGTTAACAGAGCCATGACATTTAGCTTTCTGGATATAGATTAGTATCAGCATTGAAACAGGAGCAGGTAGCTTGCGTGGTGACAGCATCATTAGAGGTATCTTGCAGGAAGGATGGGCACCTTGCAAAGCTTGAAAAGATAGGAATCTGGAGCTTCCCTTCAGACAAGGGTACAGTAATAAAAAGGGGATGCAATTCAGCTAACATGGAAAACACCTCTGAACTGGCATCATGGATACTATTGGAGTTATTCAACCACATGTGGCAATTGTGGCTATGCATTACAGATGCTGACCATCACCCCACAAGAGGCATCTTTATACCTGCATTCTGAGTTCCCTCTTCTACCTCCTCTACCCTGCATCCTAAATTCCACCCCCTACAAACAGACAATATTAGCACTTTATGTGAAATGAACATGCATGTCTATGTTGAATGAATAAACAAGTGAATGAATGAATGAATGAAATCATATACCAAAAAGAAAAAAAAAAACAGCTAAACATGGGAAAGTCTAGCTCCGTGTTACTCACAGCCTTTCAGAGTCTTCAGTTCCAGGGAGTAGAAAAGAGGTTTTACATACCAACTCATTTTATGAAGCTAGTGTTACCTTGATACCAAAGTCCAAGAGAGTACATAAAAACAAAAATATAGATTCATGTCACTCATGAGGACATACAAAAAAATTCTCAACAAATTATTAAGACTTATTCAGAAAAAATATCTCGTGACCATTTTTCCCCTAGTAATGTATGGTTGGTTAAAACATAGGAGTTTACCTATTTAATTCACCACATTAACAGATTAAAGGAGAAAAAAATCCATGATCATCTCAATAAATGCACTACAAGTATTTGTTGAAAGTCGACATATATCAAAGATAAATATTCTTAGCAAACTAGGATTAGAATGAAGCTATCTTTACTACACAGTAAACATGGCTAGCTTTACAAATTTCCATTTCTTATCAGGAATAAGACAAGGGTGTCCATTATTACAATTCTATTCAACATTGTACTGGGTGCGTCTGTCCAGTGTTGTATAATGAGAGAAGGAAAAAAAAAGGTCATAATATTTAAAAGAGAAGAAACCAGCTGTTAGTATTCAATGATTATATGATCGTGTATTTAGAAAACCAAAAAAGAGCTAGACATAGAGTTTTGAAATTAAAATGCATATTCAGCAAAGTTGCTGGAGAGAACATCAATTTACAAATATATCTGTAGATCCCAAATAAATCACAATGTAAAAGGTAAAATGAACAAAACCAACAAAGAAAAAGGAGACAAATAAAAAACAGACTCATATACAGAGAACAAACTGATGGTTGTCAGGGCAGATGTGGGTGGGGGGATGGGTGAAATAGGTAAAGGGGATTAAGAGTAGACTTATCTTGCTGAGCACCAGGTGATATATGGAACTGTTGAATCATTATACTGTACACTTGAAACTAATATAACACTGAATGTTAATTATACTTGAATAAAAAAAGACATTAAAATTACAAAGCAGATGCTAATAAATACTCTCTCTCTTGGGACAATAAATAAATGAAATAATGATATAATTTCCAATAGCATCAAATGCTTAGAAATAAGTTTAACAAAACATTGACATGATTCTGTGGAGAAAGTTGTAAAACTTTATTGAGAGAATTTTAACAGTGAAATATCCATCCAACATGGATGGTTTCAGCTGGTCTTCCTTTAAACCTGTGATTGTCCTTCACCTGTAAGGTAAGCAAAACAGTTAAGAACATTACTTAGCAGAATTTTATTTATATCATATTAAAGGTCTACAATAACTACTACTGTTCTGGATTTATAAGATAGATTTCCAGGCATATGTTTAACCGATAAATTTTTTTTTACATTTATATATCTTTACTTTTTTTTGCTTTATTTTTATATGAAATTTATTGTCAAATTGGTTTCCATACAACACCCAGTGCTCCTTCCAAAAGGTGCCCTCCTCAATGCCCATCACCCACGCCCCCCTCTCCATCAACCCTCAGTTTATTCTCAGTTTTTAAGAGTCTCCTATGGTTTGGCTCCCTCCCTCTCTAACTTTGTTTTCCTTCCCTTCCCCCATGGTCTTCTGTTAAGTTTCTCATGATCCACATAAGAATGAAAACATATGGTATCTGTCTTTCTCTCTATGACTTATTTCACTGAGCATAACACTCTCCAGTTCCATCCACGTTGCTACAAAAGGCCATATTTCATTCTTTCTCATTGCCAAGTAGTATTCCATTGTGTATATAAACCACAACTTCTTTATCCATTTGTCAATTGATGGACATTTAGGCTCTTTCCATAATTTGACTATTGTTGAAAGTGTTGCTATACACACTGCGGTACAAGTGCCCCAATGCATCAGCACTCCTGTATCCCTTGGGTAAATTCCTAGCAGTGCTATTGCTGGGTCATAGGGTAGGTCTATTTTTAATTTTCTGAGGAACCTCCACACTGTTTTCCAGAGTGGCTGCACCAGTTTGGATTCCCACCAACAGTGCAAGAGGGTTCCCGTTTCTCCACATCCTCACCAGCATCTATAGTCTCCTGATTTGTTCATTTTGCCACTCTGACTGGCATGAGGTGGTATCTGAGTGTGGTTTTGATTTTTATTTCCCTGATGAGGAGTGACGTTGAGCATCTTTTCATGTGTCTGTTGGTCATCTGGATGTCTTCTTTAGAGAAGTGTGTATTCACGTTTTCTGCCCATTTCTTCACTGGATTATTGGTTTTTTGGGTGTGGAGTTTGGTGTGCTCTTTATAGATTTTGGATACTAGCCCTTTGTCTAATATGTCATTTGCAAATATCTTTTCCCATTCCGTTGGTTACCTTTTAGTTTTGTGGATTGTTTCCTGTGCAGTGCAGAAGCTTTTTATCTTGATGAGGTCTCAATAGTTCATTTTTGCTTTTAATTCCCTTGTCTTTGGAGATGTGTCAAGTAAGAAATTGCTGCAGCTGAGGTCAGAGAGGTTTTTTCCTGCTTTCTCCTCTAGGGTTTTGATGGTTTCCTGTCTCACATTCAGTTCCTTTATCCATTTTGAGTTTATTTTTGTGACTGGTGTAAGAAAGTGGTCTAGTTTCATTCTTCTGCATGTTGCTGTCCAGTTCTCCCAGTTCTCCCTGAAGGATACATTGGATCAGAAGGACTTGACAGATATATTTAGAACTCTGCATCCCAAAGCAACAGAATATACTTTCTTCTCCAGTGCACATGGAACATTCTCCAAGATAGATCACATACTGGGTCACAAAACAGCCCTTCATAAGTATAAAAGAATTGAGATCAATGCCATGCACACTTTCAGACCACAATGCTATGAAACTTGAAGTCAACCACAGGGAAAAGTCTGGGAAACCTCCAAAAGCATGGAGGTTAAAGAACACCCTACTAAAGAATGAATGGGTCAACCAAGCAATTAGAGAAGAAATTTAAAAATATATGGAAACAAATGAAGATGAAAATACAACAATCCATACTCTTTGGGATGCAGCGAAGGCAGTCCTGAGAGGAAAATGCATTGAAATCCAGGCCTATCTCCAGAAACAAGAAAAATCCCAAATACAAAATCTAACAGCACACCTAAAGGAAATAGAAGCAGAACAGCAAAGACACCTCAAACCCAGCAGAGGAAGAGAAATAATAAAGATCAGAGCAGAAATAAACAATATAGAATCTAAAAATACTGTAGAACAGATCAATGAAACCAAGAGTTGGTTTTTTGAAAAAATAAACAAAATTGATAAACCTCTAGCCAGGCTTCTCAAAAAGGGAGATGGCCCAAATAGATGAAATCATGAATGAAAATGGAATTTACAACCAATCCCTCAGAAATACAAGCAATTATCAGGGAATACATTTATTTATTTTTGAGAGACCAAGAGAGACAGAGCATGAGCAGGGGAGGGGCAGAGAGAGAGGGAGACACAGAATCTGAAGCAGGCTCCAGGCTCTGAGCTGTCAGCCCAGAGCCCAATGCGGGGCGCAAACCCACAAACTGCAAGATCATGACCTGAGCTGAAGTTGGACGCTTAACTGAGCCACCCAGGCACCCCTAACCAATATTTTTAAACACATCACTCTTTCTATTGGTACAAGGAAACAAAAAGGCTGTTCAAGTTCAAAACACACTAAATGAATGGAACTTATTAAAACACATCACTCTTTCTATTGGTACAAGGAAACAAAAAGGCTGTTCAAGTTCAAAACACACTAAATGAATGGAACTTACTAAAAGGCAGTTTTATGTTTTTCATTTATTTTGAGAGAGACAGTGTGAGCAGGATAGGAACAGAGAGAGAGGGAGAGAGAGAGAATCCCAAGCAGGCTCTGCATTGTCAGTGCAAAGCTGGACGCAGGGCCTGAATCCACAGTGAGATCATGACCTGAGCTGAAACCAAGAGTCAGACTCTTAAATGACTGAGCCACCCAGATGTCCCAAGTTTCTGAATTTAAAGGACAAGCTTGAGGGGCGTGCCTAGTGGCTCAGGTGGGTAGGCATCCGACTTTTGATTTTGGTCCAGGTCATGATCTCGAGGTTTGGGAGTTCGAGCCCCGCATCAGTCTCTGCACTGGCAATGCAGAGCCTACTTGGGATTCTCTGTCTCCTCACTCTCTGTCCCTCCCCTGCTCATGCTCGTGCCCATTCGTGCTCACTCACTTGCTTTCTCTAAGAAATAAATAAACTTAAAAAATAAATTCAGAAGCTCTTCATAATGGTCATCAATTTGGAAAACACATACGTAAAACATAAGTTGATTAATCAGTAATTATTAAAGTTACAGACTTTAAATTTCCAATCTTATCAATTTATGTCTCAAGACAGAAACTTACAAAATGCCACGTTTGATACAGCTATCAGTGATTGTATCACAGTGTTCACATTTTTATTAGGGGCAGTAGGTCATGAAGCACAGATATTTTACACCCATCTTAAGCATCAGTGACTACATGCACTCTGTCTACTTGACCAGCCACAGATACCAGAAAGTTGACGTTCTCTTGCCATTTTATTATTTAGTCATTTGAGGCTTCATTGGGAAAAAGGACCTAAAACACAATTGTTTTTTAAGAGCCAGGAGAATTCAGAATTTGACAGAGCCTACTTATAGCTATTCAGGTCTCCATATAAAAAAAACAATCATCAAGCAGTGTTTATTCATTATCTTAGTAGCAATGAAATATCACTGCAGATGTTATAATTTGACCCAAGATGATTTAACACAATAATTCATGCAAAACAGAACATTTTTGTATTCTATGCATGCTATCCAACAGAACTAGAGAATGTAAAAACAAGCATTAAAAATGACTTTAATATATCTGACTTGAATTCACTAATTATATAGCAGTAAAGGTAGATTTAGAAGTTAGGGGATTCTCCCAGAATCACACAAATTATGTTAGACCTGGTAGTAGAACCTACTTTAGTGCCTCAGCATATTTCCCACAAGCTGCATTTATTACAAATGCAGAAATGATAAAGAATCTGAAAATTAATACCTATTGGTTAAAGTACTTAAAAGTAAGAAAATGTTTTTATATTTCATAGCTCAAAATGGTTTTGACCCAATTTGCTTCTAGATCTGATAGTCTTTAAAGTAAGGCAGTCAGGCATTTAGGGTCTGAATTATCTTTCAAATAATCTTTATTTTGTGAACAGTAATAAACTTGACTATCCCTTGCCATTTTATTATTTAGTCATTTGAGGTTTCATTAGGGAAAGGATTTAAAATGCAACTGTTTTTATTAAAGTAAAAATAACATTACATCTATATTATTAATGATATAATATTCTATAAAACTAAACCACATACTTTGCATTCTTAATGGATAACATACCTGCTTCTGGCATTTTAATGGGCTCTAAATTTAGTAAACTTTCCCTCTTGACATTCGTACCAGCTCTACCCTTACTGCAAGTCTTTGGCGGAGCCAGTTTCTGGAGATCAGCTTCCAGATCGGGCCCTTAAAAAAAAGTTAACAATTTAAGCAATGAACATGACATATAAATAAGGAAAAGAGATTTATTCCTTTAGATATATGAAATAAAATACTTAGACTAGTGTGATAATAAATATGATGGAACAATGGACTTCACATCTTTGTTTTCCTGTATTATGAAACTATTTTAAATGACAATCTAAAGATAAACCACACTACATCTACATTTCCATCATATATTACCATACTGTGCTAAGAGGAGAGACCATCAACTATCTAAGAAATCTGAAGCCTACACCATGGATAGTATTTTAATTACAATTAAAATGTAATTTCTGAAGGATTAACCATGTGCATTTGTGGGCCTATGACAAATCTTATAGAAGTGACATACATCCCCTTTTGGGGTAACCTGAAACTTATGTTGTTAAAATTAGCTATATTAAAGTGCAAAGACCCTATATGTAACTTTCCATAAATAAGCCCTATTTAGAACAAAGTATCAAAAATAACTGGTTGTTTGATAATTACAAGGTACTTTTGAGTTTCCTAATAACACAAGTGTTTAGACATTTTCTAAAGCCACTTTAAAAACCATACTAATATAGTTAGCTATATGTCAGTATTCTAAATTATCTAGCTATTACCATAGTTGCCATATTGAACCATCAATAAAAGGAAATAGTGGCTATCATTCATTGAACTCTTTTCTGGATTTTCTCTCCTGCTCCACTAAACTGCATTTATTCCTGAGCCAGTACTAAGCTACTTTATGGTACAGACACATTTGAATATTAAGCATTTTATACAAAACCATTCACTTTTTTTGTTTTTATTTTTTTTTCAAGTTTTTACCTAAATTCCATTTAGTTAACATACAGTGTAATATTAGTTTCAGGTGTAGAATCTAGTGATTGATCACTTACACACAACACCCAGTGCTCATCATAACAAGTGCGCTCCTTAATACTCATCACTTATTTAACCCATTCCCCTGCCCACCTCCCTTTCAGTAACCCTCAGTTTGTTCTCTATAGTTAAGAGTCTGTTTCCTGGTCTACCTCTCTTTTTCCCCCTATGTTCATCTGTTTTGTTTCTTAAATTCCACATATGAGTGAAATCATATGGTATTTCTCTTTCTCTGACTGCCTTATTGTGCTTAGCATAATATTCTCTAACATCATTGCAAATGGCAAGATTTCATTCACTTTTTGTACAACAACACAGATGATAAGAATAACATAAATGTTGGAATGAAATGTGAATTATGCCCCCATGAGTTAAATGCTCTTTGGCAAACCAGAATCCCTGAGGCTTTCTCATGAAATGAGGCTACCATCCCTATACAAATGGCCTTTATTCCAGGTGTTATACGCTATGCTGACTTGGCACTTTGCACATGTTGGTAAAAGTTGCTTACACTTTTTTTTAAGTTACTTACACTTTTGATACAATGACTAAAAAGGTCACACAATGTTCTGAGAAGAACATATAAAACTACTGAAATAATGTGCATTTTTTTACAGTTTCCTTGGCTTTAGCAAGGTCTGTATTTTTAAGCACACAAAAAACCAATCTTATAGAAAAAAGGCAAATTCATTAGAGTGAAGGATTACCCAAAGCTTCTAAGTATAGTCTCTTCACATTTTCAGCCAATTTTCAGTAATTGGTAACCTGTAATTTCTTTCCTCCTGTTGTTATGTCATAATGCATGATGCCCACATATTCTCCCTGTTCCCATAGAATTCTTCCTCCCTTTCCCTTCACCTTGAACCACAGGTGCTCCTTTATTTTCTTCCTTGTGGTTGGGTATAATATCCTGGCTCTCAGTTGGTCCCTTCTCTTGTTGAGGTTGCTCATCACTAGGCTATTGTACCTAGAGGTGTATGTGTGTGTGTGTGTGTGTGTGTGTGTGTGCACGCGCAAATAAAAAGTTGTGTTGTTAATACATGCCAACAATATGAATCACATAATACATAGATATATCTAGTCATAAATAAGTATAAAGGCATTTAAAATTTTTTAATGTGTAGTTATTTTTGAGAGAAAGAGACAGAGCACGAGCAGGGGAGGGGAAGAGAGAGAGACACACACAGAATCCGAAGCAGTCTCCAGGCTCTGAGCTGTCAGCACAGAGCCCGACGCAGGGCTCAAATCCATGAACCGTGAGATCATGTCCTGAGCGAAAGTCTGAGGCTTGATGGACTGAGCCACCCAGGCACCCATAAGGGCATTTTAAAAACCAGATTCTATATACTTATTCTTACTGAAGTTACTCTTCCCATAGAATGACTACTGAAGAAGAGTTTCCCACAAGAACTTTGGAGGCTATTTTATTACTTATTTAGTTATTTACATCCAAGTTAGTTAGGATATAGTGCAACAATGATTTCAGGAGTAGATTCCAGTGATTCATCCCCTATGTATAACACCCAGTGCTCATCCCAACAAGTGTCTTCCTTAATGCCCCTTACTCATTTAGCCCATCCCCCACCACAACCTCTCCAGCAACCCTCTGTTGTCTATATTTAAGAGTTGGAGGCTATTTTAAACTATGCTAGAATAGATGCATGCAATCCATTTTTTAAAAACGTGGGGGAAGAAGTCACAGGGTGTATTTCCACAGGCAACACCAGGTTGGAATTTTCCTGGATCAATGTTTCCCTCCTATTATCACCTGAGAAAACTTATTACTGTATCTACAGTAGTTCAACAAAATTTTCAGCAAAATAAATTTCTGGTTAATGAAAACATCAAATATTGAAGTACTCACAACCACAGGTGCAGCTTGCTGGTTAGACTCTAGATCATCTCTTTGCTTAGATTTGGATCTTGATCTTACATGCCTACTCATATTTCACCCTGAAAGTAGAATATTGCTATTTGGAAAATGTATGCAAGAGAATAGCTATACCACTACCATGGCTAAATGCTTTCTTTTATTTACTTTTTTTAACTTTGAGAATACTCTCAAAATAATTCCCAGGATATATGGTTGGCTGTCTTCACACTAGGAGGGCTGAGATGTCTAACTGCAATACAGACCAAAGGGTCCCGTCCTCCTTTGCACTTTGCGTGGTACATCACAAGTCTCGGAGATGCAGTTACAACTCCACAGCGTTCCCCGTATCTAGACCTGTTTTTTACTGCACACCTGCCTCCCTGCCCAGGGCTCCAGTGAGGAACCCAGCTTCCGTGCTCTGCCGGCAGTTCCAGGTACTTCTGGGACTCAGATACCTCAAATAATACCCCAAGTTGCACCCCTATCTTTATCTGACCCCTTCCCTCCAGCCCACAGTCCTCCCTTGTCCCACCCCCCTATCCCCCACCATAACGAGGCCATGGCGGTCACAATGCCTGTGAGGAGAAGGATGACCGCCTCCAGAAACTTCCTTCTTGGGAGGCCACAGAATGTGCCACGGGGACTTTCCTGAGGCCCACTGGCTCTCTCCTCACACTCACTCATGCTTAAATTCACTCACGCTTAAATTCCTAGAAAGATTTGTGGGCTTACCAGTAGAGCGTGAGATAGTGACAAACAATCAAGACAGAAGGAACAGGACCACCTCCGCCTCAGCTCCACTCACAGAACGCAGGTAGCAAGGTGTATGTGCGGCAACTGACATGCACAGCAAGTGTCATGAGCACTGATTGGGGCACGTGAAGTGTGGGTTGAGGTTTGCTAGAGGTTGCCACTGAGACTCAGAACTACAGGGTCCCCTGAGAAGGAGAAAAGAGGCGTGAAGAGTGATTTTTTCTTCCTATCCAATTTTTCCTATGCATCCAGAAAATTTGGGGACAGACAGCCCCAGGTTACCCTTAGTGAAGAATGTTTCTCAGAAAAACGTGACAGAAATAGGTATTAAGTATCTTACTATTTATTTTTATACATGCTTAGATTAATCATTTTCTTCTATGCTTCTGGGTTTTCAGTCACTATCTGAATACACTGTGGCAGTGTTTTCCACTGTCACATGGCATAAAGCAGCATAACTATGCTCCTCATATACTGTACTTCCAAAATATCAACCAGTTTGCTAAGTGAAACTGACATTATTGCATAATACTGTCAGGGAGATCACTACCTGGACAGAGCCTTAGCAGAGTCTTGAGGTGGCAGAGCAGGACAGATATTTATTCAGATTTGAAGTTGGTATAGAGCAGGTCTCTAAATGTCAGGGGAGGGTGTAGTTAGGATTGGTTAACAATCATAATAGAATGGTTTGGGTTTAGTGAACACAGTGAGGCAAGAGTTTTAAGACAAATGATTCAAAGAGTCATAAGGTTGAAAAATGTCACTTGGCACTTTTTACTGAAGAGTCAATGGGTCTTGTAGGTAGTTCCTGGAATGAATAAGAGTTATTTACAATTTTTATCTTCTTAGCAAGAGATTCCTGGATTAGTGAAGTTATGTTGAGGAATCCAGTTGAGTATGAACTCCATCAACAGGGAGCTGTGTGCAGATTTCCTTTCTTATTATTTTGTATAACTTACCAGTTTCCTGTGAGAAGTAGTATATGAAAGGAAAGGACAAGAAGGGGGCCCTAATCAGAAAGTAGCATTTTGAAAATAAATTAGGATATGTTGTTGAACTAACTCTTAAGTATTCCACCCAGATAAGTTTCTTTTAAGGAAATACCTTGAGTGGTGTAAGGGAGGTTTCTTAGTCTCTCTCTCTCTCTCCCCCTAAAAAGCAGGTTGAATAGAAATTGCATGTCTTTGAGAGCTTTTTCCCTGAGATCAGGAACACGACAAGGATGCCCACTCTCACCGCTGCTGTTTAACATAGTGCTGGAAGTTCTAGCATCAGCAATCAGACAACAAAAGGAAATCAAAGGCATCAAAATTGGCAAAGATGAAGTCAAGCTTTCTCTTTTTGCAGATGACATGATATTATACATGGAAAATCCGATAGACTCCACCAAAAGTCTGCTAGAACTGATACAGGAATTCAGCAAAGTTGCAGGATACAAAATCAATGTACAGAAATCAGTTGCATTCTTATACACTAACAATGAAGCAACAGAAAGACAAATAAAGAAACTGATCCCATTCACAACTGCACCAAGAAGCATAAAATACCTAGGAATAAATCTAACCAAAGATGTAAAGGATCTGTATGCTGAAAACTATAGAAAGCTTCTGAAGGAAATTGAAGAAGATTTAAAGAAATGGAAAGACATTCCCTGCTCATGGATTGGAAAAATAAATATTGTCAAAATGTCAATACTACCCAAAGCTATCTACACATTCAATGCAATCCCAATCAAAATTGCACCAGCATTCTTCTTGAAACTAGAACAAGCAATCCTAAAATTCATATGGAACCACAAAAGGCCCCGAATAGCCAAAGGAATTTTGAAGAAGAAGACCAAAGCAGGAGGCATCACAATCCCAGACTTTAGCCTCTACTACAAAGCTGTCATCATCAAGACAGCATGGTATTGGCACAAAAACAGACACATAGACCAATGGAATAGAATAGAAACCCCAGAACTAGACCCACAAACGTATGGCCAACTCATCTTTGACAAAGCAGGAAAGAACATCCAATAGAAAAAAGACAGCCTCTTTAACAAATGGTGCTGGGAGAACTGGACAGCAACATGCAGAAGGTTGAAACTAGACCACTTTCTCACACCAGTCACAAAAATAAACTCAAAATGGATAAAGGACATAAATGTGAGACAGGAAACCATCAAAACCTGAGAGGAGAAAGCAGGAAAAGACCTCTCTGACCTCAGCCGTAGCAATCTCTTACTCGACACGTCCCCAAAGGCAAGGGAATTAAAAGCAAAAGTGAATTACTGGGACCTTATGAAGATCAAAAGCTTCTGCACAGCAAAGGAAACAACCAACAAAACTAAAAGGCAACCAACGGAATGGGAAAAGATATTCGCAAATGACATATCGGACAAAGGGCTAGTATCCAAAATCTATAAAGAGCTCACCAAACTCCACACCCGAAAAACAAATAACCCAGTGAAGAAATGGGCAGAAAACATGAATAGACACTTCTCTAAAGAAGACATCCGGATGGCCAACAGGCACATGAAAAGATGTTCAGCGTCGCTCCTTATCAGGGAAATACAAATCAAAACCACACTCAGGTATCACCTCACGCCAGTCAGAGTGGCCAAAATGAACAAATCAGGAGACTATAGATGCTGGAGAGGATGTGGAGAAATGGGAACCCTCTTGCACTGTTGGTGGGAATCCAAATTGGTGCAGCCACTCTGGAAAGCAGTGTGGAGGTTCCTCAGAAAATTAAAAATAGACCTACCCTATGACCCAGCAATAGCACTGCTAGGAATTTATCCAAGGGATACAGGAGCACTGATGCATAGGGCCACTTGTACCCCAATGTTCATAGCAGCACTCTCAACAATAGCCAAAGTATGGAAAGAGCCTAAATGTCCATCAACTGATGAATGGATAAAGAAATTGTGGTTTATATACACAATGGAATATTACGTGGCAATGAGAAAAAATGAAATATGGCCTTTTGTAGCAACGTGGATGGAACTGGAGAGTGTGATGCTAAGTGAAATAAGGCATACAGAGAAAGACAGATACCATATGGTTTCACTCTTATGTGGATCCTGAGAAACTTAACAGGAACCCATGGGGGAGGGGAAGGAAAAAAAAAAGAGGTTAGAATGGGAGAGAGCCAAAGCATAAAAGACTGTTAAAAACTGAGAACAAACTGAGGGTTGATGGGGGGTGGGAGGGAGGAGAGGGTGGGTGATGGGTATTGAGGAGGGCACCTTTTGGGATGAGCACTGGGTGTTGTATGGAAACCAATTTGTCAATAAATTTCATAAAAAATAAAAATAAATAAAAAAAAGAAATTGCATGTCTTCAAAAAATTTTTAAGAGAGTCTAATCATAATCCTTGGTCTTTCATTTATCTTTTATCTTTTATATATTTTTGATCTTCTTAGCAAGGCCACTATCATTACTGAATTTTACTTGCTTTTTTTCTCTTAACACTAGTTATTAATGCAGTGCACTTGCGTGCTCAAAGAATGGGAGATAGTGATTTCTGGATTTAGACTTCTGTGAGCACCTAACCAGCAAATAGTCAAATTCATGCCATCAGATGGCTAGATAGCTATGGTTCATGAGGACCTGGACTTTATTTCTGAATTGTTCCAGTCCACTTCAAAGGGCAGATTTCTGTCTGATGCCAATCTTCAGCCTTATCCTACCATTCTTGTGGGAGATAACTGCTTCCCAACTTATTTGAGGGCCACAATTGGATTTGGATGAAAGCTAGTTGTGAAGCAGCTCTGGTGACACACAGGAAGTAGCAGAATGTACAAAAGACATTGTAGGGGCACCTGGGTGGCTCAGTTGGTTAAGTGTCCCACTCTTGATTTCAGCTCAGGTCATGATCTCACAGTTTGTGAGTTTGAGCCCCACATCAGGCTCTGCACCGCCAGCATGGATGGAGCCTGCTTGGCATTCTCTCTCTCCCCATGTCTCTCTGCCCCACCCCTGCTTGCATGCACACATGCTCTCTTTTAAAATAACTAACTAAATAAATAAATAAACATTAAAAAAAGAAAGACATTATAAAAACAAGAATTGTCTCATGCATGACTCCAGGAACTCTCTCTGGGCTGCCAAGCAAGGAGTTAAGATTTAGGACTGCCAGCAGCTGTTCTACCTGTGGGAGTGCTGCAGTTTCCCACATGACAAGAACTTCCTTTCTTTCAAACAAGAGGATCTATAAAACAATTTAAATTTCAACGGGACCAAGGGTGAGAGTGGGACATCGAGCAAGTTCTACAGATTCAGGGCAGCTACCATTTTCCTGAGTTGGTATAAAGAGCTGGCATCTAAGCTCATACTGCTTGGTGGTTGAGGTCAACTTATGTATTACTTATCATGTGAAATGCAACTCTCACACTTGCCTCATAAGATGGGAGCATAGTAGGATATGGGATCCTTTTGATACAGCCCAGCAATGCTTAACCTTCAGCTATGTCCCAGCCCAAGCACAGTCTTCACAAGACACCAAGAGAACAAGAAGCTACAGGCACCTGCTGCCCCTTAAGAAAAAGAAACAGATAACATGAATATCTTATATGTATTAAAGGAATTTTCTTTCTTTCTTTCTTTCTTTCTTTCTTTCTTTCTTTCTTTCTTTCTTTCTTTCTTTCTTTCTTTCAGAGAGATATACAGAGACAGAGAAAGACAGAGAATCCCAAGCAGGCTTCACCCTATCAGCACAGAGCCCAAAAAGGGGCTTGATCCCATGACCACAAGATCATGACCTGAGCCAAAATCAAGACTTGGACACTCAAGCAATTAACCACCCAGGAGCCCCTTGTAGTAATTTTCTAAGGACAACAAAGAAATAAAACAACAAATCAAAAGTATTTTCTTCAAATAAAATTTAAGGCTCTTGTGGCTTCACTGGTGTGATGGTTCATTTTATGTGTCAACTTGACTTGGGTAAGGTATGCCCAGGTAGCTTGTATAACATTATTTCTGGGTTTGCCTGTAACAGTGTTTCCAGAGGAGATTAACATTTGAATCAGTAGACTGAGTAAAGAAGATTGCCCTTATCAATGAAGATAGGCATCATCCAATTTGTTGTGGTCCTAAAGAAAACAAAAAGGTAGAATGAGAATTTGCTCTCTGCTTGATCTGAGACATCCATCTTTTGCCCTCAGACATCAATGTTCCTGGTTCTTAGGCTTTCAGACTTGGACTGCGACTTACACCATCAGCCCTAAGATTCTTAAGCTTTCATACTCGTACTGAATCATAGCACTCTTTCCTTTTTCTCCAGCCTTGCAGACAGCAAACTGTGAGACTTCTAGCCTCACAATCACATGAGCAAATTCCTATAATAAATATGCTTTTGTATTTATCTATATCTATCTATATCCTATTGGTTCTGTATCTCTGGAGAGCACTGACTAATGCACATTCTGGTACTGAGAATGGTCTTAGAGGAAATGAATTTTATGGATGAGTTTTTTGAATTGATTCTTGGGTTTCTAATATTGACTGTCTAGTATTATTGCATTTAAAGTTAATGACTCTATTTCCGGTAGTAAAGAGAGATAGTTCCCAAACTCTTTATAGAGATATGCAAAATGTCTGCATTGGATACTCCTAATTAGCCACGTATAAGGAGTGAGGAGCTAAGTGACTCTGTATATGATACTTTAGAACATTTTTTGAAAACTAAGAAATATAATTGGTTGGTTTCTCCAAATGTCCCTGGACAAAGTAGTAAAAGAAAAAGATGAAGTGAAGAATTTGAGTTCTGAGTATAAATGACTTAAGATTTTCTAGTTGTGTCCTGAAGCAGTGCCTTATCTCCTGTAGCCACACAGTTGAAATTGCTAAAAATCAAATGCAGAACCTTATCCTTGGCTGAATTACAATGGAAGCTGAAGCCCTAGCCTGCAGGGTGTCTACTGATGAAGTGAAGGAGATTGACTGGGAAAGAAAAGGAGACTGTAAATTGGAATGGGAATGTGTGGGAAGGCCGTGATGAAGCTGTGTACATTGAGCCTCTAAATTCTGATGAGTCTTATACGCCAGTAGATGATATCTCCCCATCTCCAGTGGAATTGGTCTTCCCACCCCCAGTGGTAGCCTCCCTACTCACAGTAGTATGGCCTTTTAACCTGTGTCTGAGGCTATTAACCCTGCATTGCCAGAGCAAATAGTAAGGGCCTCACCTGAGGCAGTTTCCATGCATTACAATGTTGAGTCTCCTTAGGACTTACTTGCATTGCTCTTCTTTGCTTTTAGACCTATAACTAGATTCGCATCCCCAGGAAGCCCCTTAAGGTGAGGCACTATGTGACCCATGAGGAGGTGTGCTACGTTGCAAAAGAACTACTTGAGTTTTTAATTTATACAGACAGAAATCTGAGGAACATGTGTGGGAATGGATGCTAAGAATATCCATGGAATATGGAATAACAGTGAAATGAATTTAAAGTTGGCTCAGGCTGAATTTATTGCTATGGGCCACTAAGCAAAGATTTCACATTTATTTTTACAGCTCAAAGAGTTAGAAAGAACTCAAGCAATTTGGTCTGTTGGCTGAAGCACAGACTTTAAGTGGCCCACAGTGAATAAAATGGAAATTCCTGACCTGCCTTGGTTTTGTTGGAGAAGTGAATAAAGTACGCCAAAGATGGCCATGGGGCTAAAACAAACTCTGGTCTCTAGCTTAGAGACCCCTCCTCTGTGTCCTTCTTCCTTTATTTGCTGTGCGCGCGAAAACCCACACAGATATGGAAACTGACAACTATAAATTACCCTCCCCACTTGCATTCTGTGCTCAGATCTTTGGAGAAAAGGTCTCCTCTGAACCCGCTGGTGTTAAATAAATCTCTGATCCACCAAGATCTCCAAGTGCCGCTTGGTTTTTCTACCAGCGTTCCAGCCTAGTTCCATAACAGTTTAATGTAGAGGAAAGTGTTCAAAGGCTTAGGGAGATTGAAACGTTAGAATAATTTAAGACCTACTCACCCACACTGGGAGAGTCCTGAAGCCATACCTTTTACCAATACCATGAGAAATACATTTTTGAGAAAATCTCCAGCACCTTGAAGAGCTCTGTGAATACTCTTTTCTTTAGGTCAGATCTCACAGTAGAAACTGCAGTCATTGAATTGGGAAACTTAAAGCAATTGGAATAATTGGATCCAGGAGTGTCATGGGCCAGGTGGTACCATTCATCCACCAAAGGTAAAGTGGGTGTGGTTACTGTAATGGATGGCAGAGACAAAGCAGCAATCAGAATAGTCTGACTCATTCAGACATGCCACTGGCTAGTTGGTCATTGTATTCCTACCAGTGAAATTGATAGGAAACCTACTAAATTTTTACTTGATCTGTATAAACGGAAAATTTTTAGATCAAATGAACAAAAGTTTAATCTGAATCATAAGAGAGAGAGAGACTCATAACTCCTCAATAAATTTCCAGTTTACAGGCCTAGAATTCCCTGAATGAAGGGGATGTTATGGAACCAGGCTGGATGCTGGTGGAAAAACCAAGCAGCACTCAGAGATCTTGGTTGATCGGAGATTTATTTAACACCGGCGGGCTCAGAGGAGGCCATTTCTCCAAAGATCTGAGCTCTGAATGAAGGGGGGAAGGGTAATTTATAGTTGTCAGCTTCCATATCTGTGGCGGGTTTTTGCACACGTGGCAAATGGGGCAAGAAGAACCCGGAAGAGATGTCTCTAAGCTAGAGACCAGAGCTTATTTTAGTCCCATCGGCCATCTTATGGTGTAAAACTTTATTCATTTCCCCAACATTCCCCCCTTTGATGCCTTTTAAAAATCTTTTTTAGGCATTACTTTTTAGCTCTAGGGGTTGGTACCCTCGGAGGGCTAAGATACATGCTGTAGTTTGGCGAGCAACAGTGTTTTCAATAAAATGTACCAGGGTTTTAGTATATAGGGGCTGATGGTCACAAGTAAAATTGTGGAAAGGAGGGGCCCTGCCAGGGCAGGGAGCCAGGATGCCCAGTCTGTGAGATGCCATCCTCTTCATTAACTGATATTTTCCTGTTGTCTATGTTGAATTCTTTCCCTGAGTTCCTTAACCTTAGTCCTGACTGTTCCTAATTGGTTTACAAAATAGCAACATTCCTCCCCCAGAAAGATACAAGTCCCTCCTTTTTCTGAAGTGAGGAGGTCGAGGGCTCACTATTTTGGAGGGACACAGCTGCCAGGGAGTTTATTTGGCTTTGTAAGGTTACCAGGGAGTCTGCCATCTGTTCCTTGTCCAGTTTGTTGGTGCAGTCTCTATTAGCCCAACAGCAAGAAGCAAGATCAGGGCTATGACACCTGTAAGGGGAAAGGGCTGGCAGAGTTGCATCTGAACCCCTGGGCTCGGTCCACACATTGATTCCTCAAGCTTCTGCCATGTGCAGGCCAGCCAGCTTCCAGGGTGTGGCTGGAGCAGGGTTGGAGATATTACGGGCCAGTAACTTTTTGAGGGTCAGTTTAGGCATGTTGACTGGATCTGGATCACTTCTCCAGGTTGAGGGTTCCTCTGAGATGACCTTCTTAACTCTGGAGTGAAGGACCCATGGGGTAATACCTGAAAATGAATCCTCTATTTGGTTGTATGTCTGTAAAGTCCACCTCCAAGTCTTCGAAAGGGGTGGGTTTCTGGTAACTGTTAGATCAGGTTTAGGGAAGATATGGTTTGCATATTTAGAGATCCATCTGTTTTCCAGTTGTTTAAATAATCATATGCCCATGGGGTCTTATTATTATCCCCATAGAATAACAAGCACAGAAGATTGTCTATACATGAAATACTGTGACAATTTTTCTGAAGTTTACCTCAAGTTGTTTAGTTTAGGCAAACAACAAACATTTAAAGGCAACCATAACTAGAATTTAACATCCATAACGGTGCATTGTTGAAACATAGTTGTTCTCTCTAAAACCCCCCCTTTCCAGAGGTAGCCAAATTGAGACCAATGCATTTGTAGAACAAGTCCAGTCTTAACAAACCTGGCCTAATTATTAACATAAGCTCAGCAAGAATAGTGATTGACCATGAGGATCTTTTAAAGTTTGCTTTGCTGGAACCTTTTATAAGGAATCTCCGGGTTGAACTTTTAGTAGCCTCTCCAGGCCAGAAGCCAAGCCAAATACTTGCCATCAGATAGGCCTGCAATACCTGTAGAATTGGGCAAATTCCTTTTCATGAGGTTCCCAAGATATCCTGAGGTTCCTGCACCTGCCAGGAAGTGACCTTCTTCACGCACCTGGTGAGGCTTCTGGGAACTCTGTAAGCAAGGTATCAGGCCAACATTTCCAAGGGGCTTTATGGCTCCATGTTTCATAAAGCCAACCTTAGTTCCTTAAAGCTGTCTGGTCATATCTGAGTCTATGAATGTCACTCTCAAATATGACATTCCAGTCAAACCCTTTGTATAATAACCAGTATTTCCAATGGTGACCTGTTACAGATGAACAGATTCTTTTTGAATTTATGCAAACAATTGTAATTGCCATAAAAGAAAGAATACTCACTGAGAGTTTTTGAATTTCAGGGGAGTTATGTAGAGAGAAAAGATAAATGCTTCAGATTACAGGTGAATACTTTATGACATTTCTGAATATCATAGATATCTTAAGAGAAAGTTTCCTTAATCTGGAAGAGCAAACATTAGAGAACCAGCAATATTTTCAACCAGAATCACAAAACAATAATCTTCCCCAGTTCATTTAATCCCATGTTCCTAATTCTTGTTCAATTTGAATGCAGCTTCTTAGTTCTGGAAATTCCTACCCATTTTAGTATTAATCTTAAAGATATCGAATACCTGTATTTGTCCCCAAAGTCCTTTTTATAAATTTCCTTGAAGAAGAAACACGTTTTGTGAGAGAATAAGAACAATTATAAATGACAAAATATCATAAATAGACATTGTTAAAGATCTGATGAGAATTCATTATGATGCAATTTACAAAGAAATTCAGTTATTTCTGTGACACATAACACTTCAGGTAATCAGAATATTAAGTGATGACCTTATACCAAAACATTAAAACTTTAGGAATTGCATATATATTTGGACAGTTACAGCATTTACCTGTGCAGTATAACCTAAGGTTTACCATTGTACGACAGTGCCTTTCCAAGTAACTTAGCATCCCAAATAAAAGGGCCTAATTGGTCAAAAAGATTTCATTTGCCTTTAAATCCTGGGAAGTTTGTTAAAACCTTAGGAAGTTAAAGTACATGCTAAATAGGATTACAGATCATTACAAATCTTAAAATTTTATTTATTCAACCAAGGTGGCAATAAAAGATTCTAAAGGTGAATGTATAGCATTATATAGTTCTTACCAAAACCTAGCTCCTTTAACATTGAGAAGTTTTAACTAAGGAATCAAAGACCTGATAAACATGAAACCTAAAACTGGGGTGCCTGGGTGGCTCAGTTGGTTAAGCGTCTGACTTCAGCTCAGGTCATGATCTCTCAGTCTGTGAGTTTGAGCTCCATGTTGGGCTCTGTGCTGACAGCTCAGAGCCTGGATCCTACTTCTGATTCTGTGTGTCTCTCTCTCTGCCCTCCCCTGCTCATGCTCTGTCTCTCTCTGTCTCAAAAATAAATAAAAACGTTAAAAAATTTTTTTTAAAGATGAAACCTAAAACTTTGGTTTTCCACAAAGACAAACCTTTGTTTGCATTGTCTTATCAAGAGCAGATCAACAGTCCAAGAAAACTTTGTCATTTGAGCAGAGAGAAAAGCAGAATTTCAACCTTATACCAGTGTACTTTTAAAATTCCATTCATCTCTCCATAATTTGGCTATTGTTGAGAGTGCTGCTATAAACATTGGGGTACAAGTGCCCCTATGCATCAGCACTCCTGTATCCCTTGGGTAAATTCCTAGCAGTGCTATTGCTGGGTCATAGTGTAGGTCTATTTTTAATTTTTTGAGGAACCTCCACACTGTTTTCCAGAGCCAAAGCATAAGAGACTGTTAAAAACTGAGAACAAACTGAAGGTTGATGGGGGGTGGGAGGGAGGGGAGGGTGGGTGATGGGTATTGAGGAGGGCACCTTTTGGGATGAGCACTGGGTGTTGTATGGAAACCAATTTGACAATATACTTCATATATTGAAAAAAAAATTCCATTCAGATCAACGTTAGTCTCCAATTGAGGACTTAGTAACCCACTGAGAGGTGTTTACATCAGAATTTTTTTAGATGGTAAATTCATGAACCAATTAAGTACAAAGCATGTTTTCCAATAGATCCAAATAGCCTTAATTTCTCTGCAATAAGAAGTTAAAAACACAAACCTATGTTCAGTAATCAAAGCTTTAGCACTCCATCCTATTTGGCAAAGACCTAGATGTCCACTTTACTCCTTGACCTTGAGGATGGGAGGAGGAGCCAATGGTGCCTGAGGCAGTGAGGAGCGTATAGGAACCAGTTATGTAGACCACACTCAAGTTGGTGCAGAAACATCAGGGGGAGGGGAAGGCAGAAGAAAGCAAGGTGCCAGTAGAAGGCAGAGAAGGAAAACCTAATTCAAAACCTTAACTCAGACAGAGGAGCAGACATCATGGTTGTTTTTTTTTTTTTTTCACCAAAGTGGAAATATGGAGTCCACATCAGGCCAAAGAAGACAGGCAATTTCCCCGAAACAAATGGAGTTTCAGCAACTGCTTGGGAACGTTCCTTAAAGTCCCCATCCCAAGGTAGACTAACAACAGTTGGCTCCAATTAGAGCTGTTAACCTGGGAAATGAAGGAGAATCCCTCACATCTGTTAGGCAGAGGAACAGGGAGAGGGAGTCAGTGTCCCCTTCAGTCTGATTCTATCTCTGCCAGACCAATAAGGTCCCCTTCTCAAGGTTCCTCCTGCTATCGGTTGGGTTTCTGGGACTTTCCCTGGTTGGGACATTTATTCTTTTAATGTCCTTTCTCCTTGCAGTAGGTTCACTGACCCCTTGCTAAGGAGGTTCTGGGCCTCCCCCCTCTTGGTGGCTAGACCTTCCCTGTCCTTTTGTTGTGGCTCTCTTGTGCCTCTGGAGCAAACAGGGTATAAGCCTCGCATAGCCTCTCATAATAATCCCTGGGGGAATCCCCTCGCTGCTGGGCATATTCACGGGCTTCTCAGCCCCTGCTCTGATCCCCTGGAGGAAATCCTCTTGGGACCGGCAAATATGGACTGGCATCTGGAGAGCGTCTGCACTTGGGCGAGGAGGCAATCTGGCCACTGGTCCTTGTGGGGGAGGGTTCTCCGGGTCCAGGAGGGGAGGAGAGATGGGCAGCGTCCAGGGCCAGAGGAGTGACAGACAGGGGAGGAATTTCAAGCTCAGGGGCAGGGGGGAGGGAGCCCAGTGGGTCATAAGGTAGAGGAAAGACAGGCTCTTCTACCGGGTCTCCTGCAAACATTAGGGAAGCAGTGGGTTGCTTCTTTGGTTCCCTGGGTGAGTCTCCAGATAAGGCGGCTAAAACCTTTGCCTGATTCTGCTTGCTATGGATGAATTGCACCCAAAACAGAGGATTTCGGGCAATTTCAAGCCAGCAGTTGATGTATGGAAATTGATCAGTGTGACCTGGGTCTCTGGAGACAACATGCCAGACCATTGGGACATCCAAGGTTCCCTCAGAGGGTCCTCCTACACCAAAAGTGGGCCATTATAACTCACATAGGGTCCTTAACTTGCCGGGGGTTATCTTAATTCCATAGTCTCCCCAAAACCCCTTCTTTGCTCTGTCCCGACCCCATAATGTTCCCGTGAGGCAGAGTTGCAAAGACAGACAGAGGGATAGGGGTGCCCCCTCTAATGAGGAGAGCAGTCAGATGCCTGTCTCGCCTTGTCCTGAAGGAACTTAGGTGAGGCTTAGCTGTAGCGGTCTGAGCTTTGTGACTTATGATTGGAAACTATTCCGATGCCACCATAGACTGTATGCCATTCATCATGGAATCACAGACGGGCCCACTCAGGCTCTGTGGGCTTTTGGGGACCTTACAGGTGCCCGCCTGTGGAGACATAGAATCAAACTTGGCAGGCAAGCTAGACCAAGTTGCACATTCACACTCACACACATACCAGAGTTATTACATTCCCTCCTACAGAATTCCTACCTGTGAGACCTTTGAGGTCTCCGGGGAGTGATCAGGTCCCCCTTCCACTCTTGTGAGTGGGCCTGACTAGATAGGGCCCTAGCCTTACCGGTTCCAATGTTGGGTCCAGGTCCTTACCTGCCAAGTCTCCTTGAGTCCAGTGGGAATGGAGGAGTGGGGCCAGCCTGAGGCGACTGAGTGGAAGACTGTCAAAATTCAGGCAGGGCGCGCCTTCTCCCTTGTGATTCCTTGTTCTATCACCACTTCACCATTCTCCCAAACCGGTGACAACAATGGGCCAGCACGGTTGGGTTTCCTGGTCAGGGAACCAAATATGTTACAGAACCAGGCTGGAACACTGGCGAAAAAACCAAGCAGCACTCAGGGATCTTGGTGGATCAGAGATTTATGTAACACCGGCGGGTTCAGAGGAGACTATTTCTCCAAAGATCTGAGCTCCAAATTAAGGGGGGAAGGGTAATTTATAGTTGTCAGCTTCCATATTTGTGGCAGGTAGCAAACAGGGCAAGAAGAACCCGGAAGAGGTGTCTCTAAGCTAGAGACCAGAGCTTGTTTTAGTCCCGTTGGCCATCTTATGGTGTAAAACTTTATTCATTTTCCAACAGGGAGACTGAGACCCTTTGAGTAAGGACCCTAGTATGCTACTGATAAATTATACTGTTACTCTTTCTCCCCATGCTTCCAAAGAGACCTGAAGCCATTTTTCAGGGTAACTGAACATTGAAGAAGGAAACAAATTAGATATTTCAGGATTTACTGGCCATTGGCTCTGAACTGACACTGATTCCAGGAGACCTGAAATGTCACTGTGACCCACCAGTGAGAGTAAGGGCTTATGGAGGTCAGGTGATCAGTGGAGTTTTAGCTCAGGTCTGTCTCACAGTGGGCCTAGTTGGCCTCCAAAAGAATCCTGTGGTTATTTTGCCAGTTCTGGAATAAATAATTGGATCGCAGCTGGCAGAATCCCTACATTGGTTCCCTGACCTGTGGAGTGAGGGCTATCATGGTGAGAAGGGCCTAGTGTATGACACTACAACTACCTCCACCTAGGAAAATAGTAAACCAAAAGCAAAACTGCATTTGTGAAGGATTGCAGAGTTTAGTCCCACCATCAAGGAATTGAAAGATGCAGGGGTGGTGATTCTCCACACATCCCTATTCAACTGTACACTTGGCCTATGCATAGGACAGATGGATCTTGGAAAATGACAGTTGATTATCATAAGCTTAACCAGATGGTAGTTCCAATAGCAGCTGCTGTATCAAATGTGGTTTCATTGTTTAAGCAAATTAACACATCCCTTGGTATCTGGTACCCAGCTATTAATCTTACAAAAGTCTTTTTCTCCATACCAGTCTAAGGTTCACCAGATTCAGTTTGCTTTCAGCTGGAAAGTCCAGAAATACACCTTCACTGTTCTACCTCAAGACTATATCAATTCTTCAGCTCTATGTCATAATTTAGTTACCTTGGATCTTGTTCAACTTTCTCTTCCAGTAAATATCACACTGGTCCTTTATATTTATGGCATTGTATGGATTGGACCCAGTAAGCAAGAAGTAGCAACTACTCTAGATTTATTGGTAAGACATTTGCATGCCATGGAATGGGAAATAAATCTGACAAAAATTAAAAGGTTTTCTACATCAGTGAAATTTCTCAGGGTCCAGTAGTATGCGGAATGTTGAAATATCCCTTCTAATAGGAAAAAAAGTGAAGATATTTGTGTCTTATGTGAATTCTTACCAAGGGGTGACCTTGGCAGAGGAGAATTTAATAATCAGGTGCAGAGGATGGCCCATTCTATAGATACCAGTCAGCCTTTTTCCCCAGCCAATCCCTGTCTCATGAGCAAAGCACTCATGAACAAAGTAGCCAAGGTGGCAAGAATGGAGGTTATGTGTGGGCTCTGCAATATGAAGTTCCATTCACCAAGGCTGACCTGGCTATGATCACTGCTGAGTTCCCAACCTGCCAGCAGCACAGACCAACACTAAGCTCCTGATATGGCACCATTCCCTAGGGTTATCAATTAGCAAGCTACTTCATGGCAGTTTGATTATACTGGACAGCTTCCATATGGAATAGGCAGTATTTTTGTTCTTATTGGAATAGACACTTACTCTGAATATAGATTTGCCTTCTCTGCATGCGTTGTTTCTGCCAAAACCATCATCCATGATTTACAGAATGCTTTGCCACCATCATTGTATTCCATATAGTATTGTGTCTGATAAAGGAACTCACTTCACAGCAAATGAGATGCAGCAATGGGCCCATGCTCATGGAATTCACTGGTTTAAAATGGTCCCCACCATCTTAACGCAGCTGGCTTGATAAAACTGTGGAATGGCTTTTTGAATATTCAGTTATAGCACAAACTAGGTGGTAATACCTTGAAGAGCTAGGAAAGATTCTCCAACAGGCTGTGTATGCTCTGAATCAGCATCCAATATATGATGCTGATTCTCCCATAGTCAGGATTCATAGGTCCAGGAATCAAGGGGTTGAATGGTAGTGGTACTACTCACTATACTCCTGGTGATCCACTAGCAAAACTTTAGCTTCTTCTTCATGCAATCTTATGCTCTGCTGGCCTAGAGGTCTTAGTTCCAAAAAATTGATTTCTTTTTCTTCTAGGAGGCACAACAATAATTCCATTGAACTAGAAACTAAGACTGCAACCTGTCCCTTTTGGACTCATCCCACTGTATCAATAGGAAAAAAAGGAGTTACTGTGTTGGCTGGGGTGTCTGATCCTGACTATCAAGGGGAAATTGGACTGATACTCCACAACAGAGGTAAGGAAGATCATGTTTGGAATAAGGAGGTCCCTTCAGGGAGTCTCTTAGTATTACTATGCCCTGTGATTAAAATCAGTGGAAAACGACAACAACCCAATCCAGGCAGGAAAGTCCAGAAAGTTTGGGTCACTATCTTCCAACCCCAAATAAAGAACCACAACCAGCTGAGGTGCTTGTTGAAGGCAAAGGAAATATGGGATGGTTAGAGGAAGAAGGTATTTATAAATACCATTTATAATCATGTGGTCTATTACAGAAATGAGAACTTTAATTATCATGAGTATTTCTTCCTTGTTATGAATATGTTTTTGTGTTTGGGTGTGTATATTTAATACTCATATTTCTTCTCTGTTTTAATGCCTTATCATGTAAGATATATTAGACTTTATATCCTACTATTTATTGTATTTAAGTTATGGGATATCAAGGAGAAGAGTAAACATCATTCAAGGACTTTACCTCCTCTTATAGGGAAGGGGTTAATGTGTTTTTGGTTATATGTAGGACCATTGTATCATGTTAGGTGGAAGGATGATTTTGCTATTGACCTCATTTGGAAATTAAGTATGGCTTAAGGATATGTGTATGGGTGTCAGATTGACAAGACATAGACCTGTGATGCTTAATTTTTTTGTGTCAACTTGGAGGTGGTTTTTGGATGGATTAACACTTTAATTAGTGAACTTTGTTTAAGATTGCCTTCCATGATGTGAGTGGGCCTCATTTAATTAGTTGAAGCCTGAATAGGACAACAAGACTGACTTCCTTGAGCAAGAGGGAATTCTCCAACAAATGTTATTCAAACATCATAATGTAATACCAGCCTTCAGATTGGAACTGCACCATTAGCTTTTCTTCATTTGACTGTCAGCCCACACTGCAAATTTTGGATTTACTAGTCTCCATAATCTTGTAAGTCAATTCTGTATAGTAAGTCTCCTTCTAAATATATACATATCCTACTGGCTGCTTCTCTGGAGAACCTTGACCAGTAAATATGGTAAGACCTATAATCTTAGGGTAGTTTGTAGAGTTATTTCTAGAGAGTGTAGTATAAGCCCTGGGAAAGTGAATGGGGTAATTGCTGAAACATAAGCGATGTTCTGGTCTCAAGGCTGTCAAAAGTGATAGCATTATGAGATCCAGAGCACCATGATCTTCCAGGAGCCAGTTAGGGAACAGACCCACTATAATTGCCTAGCAGTCCTTGAAACTGCACATCTTCCCTGCATGCTTTCCCGTAAACATCAGATGTGTGTTTGGTCTATGTTTGGAGGCTCTTTGTGTTTTCCTCCCACACTTTGACATTCCTCGATATTTATACCTGGCGAACATGAAATAAAGTCTATGTGCAGTTTGCTGCTGCTGCTGTCTCACTGGCAGAGGCAGCCCTACACATCCCCTCATTTTAAGTGTCTGAGGACTTTTTCTTCAGTGCGTGGCTACAGTAGTTACTTAATATTAAATAAAGGACAAACAGGTATGCCTTATTTTAACCATCATAATTGTTGCCTTGACTAAATTCCCCGTGGTAATAGTACCCATTGCCCTTAAATATCCAATAGTGGGCATGGACACTGTGACCCATTAATAAACCAAAATTAAATTAAGTCTTTGGCACGCACAAACTGGTTTGAAGAAACAGAATGTTGTGGATATCCTCCTCACCTTTTTCTAGTTAATACGGCCCAATGTAAATTAAAACATAGCCTTTCAAGGATTGAAACCCATTATACAAGACCTATTTAGAGAAGGGTTGAGCCTCAATACCTTTAAAAAAAATTTTAATGTTTATTTTTGAGACAGAGAGAGACAGAGCATGAGCAGGGGAGAGGCAGAGAGAGAGAGAGAGGAAGACACAGAATCAGAAGCAGGTTCCAGGCTCTGAGCTGTCAGCACAGAGCCCAACGCGGGTCTTGAACTCATCAACTGCGAGATCATGACCTGAGCTGAAGTCGGATGCTCAACCTACTGAGCCATTCAGGCACCCTGAGCCTCACTACTTCTTCATTTAACAGCCTATTTTGGCCTGTTCTTCACTTGGGAAGAACAAATGGGACTTCACAATGGATTACTAGTCTTAATGCCATAGTACCACCCATTAAAAGCCCCCATAATTAATATTATGGAACTTACTGACCTTGTACAATCAGCAACTGATAAATATTTTTCTATTATAGATTTGGCCAATATGTTCTGCTTAGTGCCTATTTCAAATGCTTCTCACCCCAGTTTTCCTTCCCTTTCAAAGGGAAATGATACATGTTTACCTGGCTACCCATAGGGTACCTCGACAGTTCTTCTATCTCACACAGTCTTTGCAGGCAAGACCTTAACTGAACACAGCTTTCTCCAGGGGCACAAATATGCCATTGATGCCATTGCATTGATGCCATTCTCTTCTGAGGGGATTCCGTAGAAAAACTCATTCAGGATATTCAAATATTCAAAAAGGTGTTCACAAAAAAGAGTGGGGGCCATTGACCCACACTTAAGTGCAATGTCTCACCATTTCAGATAAGTTCCTGAAAATTAGTAATCCGAGAGCTTCCAATTCTTGACACTGCCAAAAAAGCACAACTCACCCTCTCAGCACTCACATTAAAACAAGCCCAAAATCTTCTGGTCCTTTTTGGGTTATGGAGGTAACATATTCCTCAAATTTTATTTTAGCCTATTTATGCTTTTATCTGCAAATAGGTTCAACTTGAATGGCATCCCCACCCCCTAACAAATATAGGCACTCCTATTAGTGTCTCCCAGAGACTTTCACTTTAAGGCTTAGCAACCTACTCTTAAGCATCTTAGAATCTCTGCACCAACCATGATAGCCATAAATTGCCTGTGGCATTTTGACACAAGAAACTGCGCTACTAGGTCCCATGCTATGTATCATTAGAATGCAATTGCTGGCTGAATACTGGGATCTCCTGGAAGTAGAGGCTCCCAGAGGCCCTGAGTTTGTGACCCTCCATATCCAGCTAATTATGCCTTAGGCCTTGGAAGAGGTGCCCTGCAGACTCATCAGTCACCAAAGCCTCTTTGCTATGGTATGGGGCCAAACCTGAGTACTCTAGCATATCACACTTGCACATGGCAATGGTCTTCCCTGTCTTCAGTCTCTTGCCAGATGTCATGGTACTGGAAGATGTCACCCCTTGGTTACCTGAAGATCATCTTGGGATCAATTTAGTGGATAGCAGTGGGAGTTTGTACACTTTATGGATACACTGTCATAATCAAACATGATGGAACTAAGTGGATTATTGCTGCTTTTCATCTCTTAACCCATATGTATCTGACAAAGTACTAGACTCAAAGATCAGCACAATTAGCCAAACCTCAGGCAGTTGTTTTAGCACTGGATGCCCTGGGCAATAATTGGCCCCTTCTGAAAATTTTAAATACTTTAAAAAATGTTTATTTATTTATTTTGAGCTAGGGGGAAGAGGGAACAGGAGAGGGGAAAGAGAGAGAGAGAGAGAGAGAGAGAGAGAGAGAATCCCAAGCAGGCTCCATGCTGTCAGCACGGAGCCTAATGTGGGGCTTAATCCCACGAACCATGAGATCATGACCTGAGCTGAGATCACGAGTCAGAGTCTTTACTGACTGAGCCACCCAGGTGCCTCACTTCTGCAAATTTTTAGACCCCTAGGCCATTTTCAATGGTCTGGTTATCTGGTTTTGCCAATGGCAACAACATAATTTTTTTTTTATTGAAGATTGTCCCTTTTGGAAGATGTGGTGTGTGTGTGTGTGTGTGTGTGTGTGTGTGTGTGTGTAATGGAGTATTACTTGGCAATCAAACAAAATGAAATCTTGCCATTTGCAACAATGTGGATGGAACTGGAGTGTATTATGCTAAGCAAGATTAGTCAGAGAAAGAAAAATATCATATGATTTCACTCATATGTGGAATTTAAGATACAAAACAGATGAACATAAGGGAAGGGAAGCAAAAATAATATAAAAACAGGGAGGGGGACAAAACGTAAAAGAGTCTTAAATATAGAGAGCAACATGAAGGTTGCTGGAGGGGTTGTGAGTGAGGGGGTTGGCTAAATGGGCAAGAGGCATTAAGGAGGACACTTGTTGGGATGAGCACTCGGTGTTATATGTAGGGTATGAGTCACTGGATTTTACTCGTGAAATCATTATTGCACTATATGCTAACTAACTTGGGTGTAAGTTAAAAAAAAGGAAAAAAGAAAAAAAAGTCCCTTTTGGGGTAAAGACTCTGGGAATCTCTTGCTTCACAAATAAGAAAATATAAATTAACATCCACACACTTCTCTACATATACTGAAGCTATAATACAAGCCCTCATCAATAGAGTCCTTATCCCCTTCAGAGTTCTGGGCATTGCTGACTATGACCAAGGTATTCATTTCATTTCTCAGAATACACAAGCTGGGCAAGACATTTGACAAACGTTTCATTGTCCTTACAGGCCTCAGGCTCCAGACCTCACAGAATACGTTAATGGCTTATTAAACCTGCTCAGATTCAATTAAAGAAACAATACATTTTAGTCATCAAACATCAGGGATGAATTTTAATAAAGTATGTCTCCATTTTATTTTGATTTTTGCTGACAGCTCTGAAACATCACGCCTCACTCTTCCCTTTCAGCTGTACATCTGGGCAAGCTAATAAAAACCCTGGGTGCGCTCTCCTTTGATGGCAGAGAGTTTCAAACCATTTATGCCCCTGGCTGTGTATTAGAGCCTTCACCTCGGTGTCACCCTCTAGCCACAACAAAAATCCAAGTCAATCTCCTTTCCTTGTTTTCTCAAGACATTTTCACACCAGCTTTGGAAGCCTGTTCTGCGTTCCCTGTAAAGCCTCATTATGTGAGTAATAAACTTTCGAATATCCTCTTGGTGTGTAAGTGACATCATCAGTCTAAACATCTGAACTAAATTTTGGATAGGGGTGGGGCCCATTCTGTATCTGCAGAGTAGTCACAACTGGTGGCCTGTTTATAGACAGAATTCCTAGTGGGATATGTGAAAGGAAAGTGGAATTGTGGAATCTCCATGGTGTCTGGCACACTTGCATGTATTCATATAGGTTTGAACTGCAGCTAATCTAAGTTAAATGCCCTGTGGCCTCCCAGAACACAGTCATATAGCCCCCCCCCCCGCTTTTTCTCCAAGTTTTTATTTAAATTCCAGCTTGTTAACACAGTGCAATATTAGTTTCTGGTATAGAATTTAGTGATTCATCACTTCCATACAACATCCAATGCTCATCAAAACAGGTGTACTCCTTAATACCTATCACCTATATAACCCATCCCCCCACCCACTTCCCCTCCAGTGACCATCTGTTTGTTCTCAATAGCTAAGAGTCTGTTTCTTGGTTTGCCTCTTTTTTTCCCCATTTGTTTTGCTTCTTAAATTCTGAATATGAGTCAAATCATACAGTATTTGTATGACTTATTTCACTTAGCATAATACTCTCTAGCTCCCTCCACATTGTTGCAAATGTCAAGATTTCATTCTTTTTTATGGCTGAGTCAAATTCTGTTATATATATATATATATATATATATATATATATAATCTTTATCCATTCACCAGTTGATGGACATGTGGGCTTTTTCCATAGTTTGGCTATTGTTGATAAGGCTGCTATAAACATTGAGGTGCATGTACCCCTTTGAATCATATTTTTGTATCCTTTGGGCAAATAGTACTACAATTGCTGGGCCGTAGAGTAGTTCTACTTTTAACTTTTTGAGGAACCATACTATTTTTCCAGAGTGGCTGCACCAGTTTGCATTCCCACCAACCATGCAAGAGGGTTCCCCTTTCTCTGCATTCTTGCCTACACCTGTTGTTTCCTGTGTTGTTAATTTTAGTCATTCTGACAGGTGTGAGGTAATATCTCATTGTAGTTTTGATTTGTATTTCCCTGATGATGAGTGATGTTGAACATATTTTCATTTGTCTGTTAGCCATCTGTAGGTCTTCTTTGGAAAAATTTCTATTCACATACAATCCCTTTTATTTCTTTGTTTTCATTTAGGGTATGTGGGACAAGAACCTGGGGAGCTGGCACCATTTGCTCATTCTTCTTTGCATTTTATATTTAAGTAATACACTGTATAAATCTTAAAGTAGCTCATTATATCTTTACCAGTAGAATCAGTCAGGCCTTGGACTTGCCTTGTCTTGTATATGTGAATTTGTTACCATATAATCCTAATTGCTATCTTTTATCCATAAAATAGTTGGCATAATTATATTAATTTAATAGTTACTAAACTGAATAAATACCAAGAGCTTACCATGTCTTTCAATCATTTGTATTATCTATAGTACTTTATGAAGCTAAGAAGTTAGGAATAATTGTTACTGGAAGATTCTGAAAAATGGAACCATGATTGATAGACAAAATTTTTTTCCCAATTAAGAGAAATTTGAGTATAGACCAGTCTTATGGCATCTCAATTTTCACATTTTCCAGCAAATACCTGGTAAAATAACACCAATATATTTTTGACAAGTAGGAGGTATGACAATCATTTATATAACAAATGTGTTATGAGCACCTGTGTGGTACCATGTTCCAGGCTCTGTGCCAGACTCTGTGGACACAGAGACAATCTAGTCTCAGTCCCAAAGCCAGGGGACTTCAGAGTTCAGAAGGCAGAAACATTTAGGCTAAGAAGTATAATGTAATTTTGGTAAGAACTATGAAATAACAAAGTAGTGGGGTACCTGGAAACACAGGAGTATACTGTACCCCCAAGAGATCAAGAAGGACTTCTCAGAAGCAGTGCTGTTTGCAAAGGTAAGGTCTATGATTGCCCCCATTTTATGGAAGGGAAAATTGAAGATTACAGAGGTAAAGTAACTTGGAAGAGGGCACACAACCGGTTTTGAGCCATGGCCTATTGGATTCCAAGCCACTGTTTTAATTTACAACCACCACCAACAGTTCCATTCCCCTGGTGCTTTCTGCCTGCAAACTTTAAAAACCTGCTAAAATCAGAGTAAACTCAAGTTAAGAAACAACTTCCAGGAAAATATGGATGAAAAATTTTATGGAATTTTTCTGTTCCTTTTAGCAGAGGAATCCTGGAAGGGAAAGCTCTGTCCAGCTGTGGGGGGAGTAAGGTGCACTCTAAGGTAAACCTTTCATCTCTCCTTTTCCAGGAAACAGCTGTTTCTGGGGAACTGCTTGCTCTTGGAATTGAAACACTTTGAGAGCAGCAGAATGAGCGGCTTCAGCTTTACAGTTCTTCACACGTATAAAGATACTCCTCTTTCTTAGAAGGGACCTTCAATATTTTTCTTCCTGTCTGCTCCTTCTTTACCCGCAAAAGTTGGGACAGACCACGTGTCTGTTGATTTCAGCACAGCTTCACTAACTCTGAGTTAGCAGGCTTTAGCCTTCACAGGAATTCTAAACACAGTGCAAAGCAGAAGGAATATTTGCAGTCAGGAGTGTGTGCTTACTTTCCTGTGTCACCTACCTTCAAATATACAGTTAATGAGATTGCAACTAACAAGTTTACAGCCACTATTCTCCTAAAAAATACTATTTGAAAATGGAATTTTATTGATTTTTATAAAATTCCATAAATTTGTTCCCTGGAGACTCCATCCCTTTGCTCTTTCACAGTGATATGAACTACACTGTGTCAAATATCCTGCTCAATAGGAGAATCCATTCCCATTTTCCAATAAATAAGAATTTAACTCTTCCTATTTAAATGAGCCAAATTAAGAGGGGAAAAAAACCTCCTGACAGTGGTCTGTAGCAAGATAAACACTAGCCACTCCAGAGTTTGTCAGCCCTCTCTTTTTGGGCATTTGACTTCCTGGCCTAGAAGAGGCACCTCAGTGCAAACATTCTTTACACAATCTAAAATTTTTCTTCCTCCTCTTTTTTCTCTGTGCCTTATATATTAGCTTTAACAAGAACTCTGAAAACTATTTTCATTAACTTTTTATTATGGAAAATGTCAAACATACAAAAGTAGAGAAGAACATATATATATAATGAACCATCATTTAACCATCACCCAGCTTTAAATCAAGGCCAATCTTGTTATATTGATCTAATGCACTTAACATCCACTTATTATGAAGCAAATTCCAGATATCATTTCAACCATAAATATTTAAGAATGGATCTCTAAAAGTTAAGGACTCTTGTTTTTGACATAATCTCCATTATCCCAATGAATATCAAATATCAAGTCAATTTTATAATTATCTGGATTGTCTCATAAATGTATTTATTTTACAGTTTGGTCAAATCAGGATCCCCAAAATATCCACATATTACAATTGCTTTATATGTCTCAAGTCCATTTCAATCTATAGGTTCTTCTTCCATTTCTTTCTTTCATCCTGGTGATCCGTTTACTGAAGAAACTGGATCATTTGTCCTACAGTTTCCTACAGCCTGGATTCTGCAGACATCAACTCTGGGCTGTAATGTTTCTCTATTTCCTGTATTTTCTATAGATCAGGAATGTCTAGAGGCACAGGTTGATTTAGGTTCAAAATTGTGGCAAATATATTTCATAGGTGGTGTAGTATACTACCATTAGGAGGCACATGTCTGGGATGATAGAGACATAGGAGTAAGAAGTTTTGCTTTCTAATATTTCACAGCCTAGAAACGGTATGTGACACCTAATATACAAAAAACATGTATATGCTAGACAGCAATTTAGTGTGCTAACACCAGATTAGAAGGTGAATGCTTTACATGATACTCTGTATCATTACAAAATATTATTTAGACAAATCTTCAGTAATATCTACCATATTTCAAGTGATGTCTTGTATGCTAGATACATAAAAAGACTAAGGAAACAAGGCCCTTGCACTATAACCAAGCTGGTGGGAAATACAGATAATCATAAAAGCACAAAAAAAGTCCATAGGTGCCAAATTAGAAGTCCATACAGAGATAGTGGTAGTGCAACAATCTGGAGAACGGTCATTGCAATAAACAGAGAAGTGTTCAAAAGCATAGGACGAGCTTGTCCTCGGGAGTGTGAAAGAGCTCATCTGTGTTTCACAATTCCATTCATCATTGGGTGCACATATTTCTTTCAAAGTACATCTGAATCACATCTGTACCATTCACCTAAAAAAAATCTTATTAATAGTTTTATTGGTTCATCAATTCCTCCAGTCAACAAATATTTATTGAGACTCTTGTAAAAGTTTTCAGTGAATTATCCAATGCAGTTCCACTCTGAGGTCAGGTGAAAATAAGAGACTGTCCAGATAAAACATGAAGCTAAGAAATCAAGAATACACTAGTAGTAGACATTTCTAATCTGTGGTTCAGTGACAAATGTCTCCAAACTTTAGCCACTTTTCTAGGCTCTGAGAATATGGACAGGATTCAGGCTGGGTCCTACTCCTCAAAGAGTTCATAGTCTAACAGGCCAACAATCATTCAGAAAGATGGGTACAATACTAGAATGGTCCTGAAAATATTTCCTGGTTCTCTTGGTGCTTCCACAAAAGGGACCCTGAAAAAGAAAACTCTAGCCAGCTGTTAGTACTTAGGCTCTAAGGCAGATTTTTCACCTCACTTTTCCCAGTTAACAACTTTTGATAAAGGAATTGTCTTTCTTACAAGTGGACTCCATGTAATGGGAAGTGAGAGGAGCAGCTCCAGCTTCAGAGCCCTTTAAACCATCTGTCCCAGAAAGGCCCTCTAATGTTGCTACCTTAAAAACTGCCTGTTCCTGCTTTTAAACACACACACAAACACTCTCTTTCTTATTTGATGTTTCTTAATACAAAACATTTCTTAATACAAAAATGTTGAAATCTTTACAATTCTCTTATGAAACCCTACAAAGGAATTCATAATATTTATAGCTACCCCCATCCCTTTCAGAGTTAGTTCTTCCAACAGTGATTTGATACACAAAAAAAATAGGTTTCTTAGAAAATATAATACTTTATACATCCAGGGAAATTTATATATCAAGCATATTGATATTACCTTTACTCCAGCATGTCTTTTAAAAATGTTTTTAAAAAGATAATAGGTACTTGTCCAGTTGGGGGGGGGGGCGAGGAACCCAGCCTTTACAAAAACATGCTAGAAACAAATTCTACCTCATATTTGAAAGTCTTAATTATCTTTGATCAATGCTCTGTTTATTGGGGGGGAGGTATGAGCAGAAAGATTCATCTGTTCATTTTTTGTAAATCATCACAGAAATAATATGGGTGCTATATACTGACTCTCCAGGGAAAAAATTTCAACTGTGCATCAAACTCTTAAAAGATGTAAGTTATTGACACGATTAGGTTTGTTAGCTCTGTGTCAACTGTTTTGGCCTGAATTGTTTGGATTTCTCTTTTAAAATGAAAGGCTTTTGGGGTTCTTTGGGCGCCCGGGTGGCTTAGTCACTTAAGCATCTGACTCTAGATCTCAAGCCATGATCTCATGGTTCATGAGTTTGAGCCCCGCATTGGGCTCCCTGATGGCAATGTGTAGTCTGCTTGGGATTCTCTCTCTCTCCCTCTCTCTGCCCTTTCCCAGCTCACGGTCTCTCTCTAAAAAGTAAATGAACATTTAAAAATTAAAAAAAAATGAAAGGCTTGGGTTCTTTCACTTAAATTTTTCTGGACTGAACTCCAGAAGCATATATAACAAGAACTGCCTATGTGAATCTGAAAGCTTAACTTATTGTGATAACTGTAAAATGTTCTGCTACAACTTAGAAATGCAAGCCTTGGGGGGAACCTGGATGGCTCAGCCAGTTAAGTGTTGTACTTTGGCTCAGGTCATGAGCTCCTGGTTTGTGGGTTCAAGCCCCACGTCGGCCTCTGTGCTGACAGCTTGTAGCCTGCTTTGGATTCTGTGTCTCCAGCTTCTCTCTGCCCCTCCTTCACTCTCACTCTATCTCTCTCTCATAAATAAACATTACAAGAAAAGAAGTGCAAGCCTTGGAAGTTTTACAAATTACATAAATTAAAGACCTTGGCAGTGAAGAAAATTCTAGCAAGTGATAGACTCAATCCAAATGTTTTTAAATAAAGTACAGCAAATATTTACAGGCTAACAATTCTTAAGACTTGATTAATATCAACACTATACTATCTACACTTGCCAAATACATAGTTCAAAAGTCAAAACATGAGATTGTGCATTATTCTAAGAATTCCATGTATAGGTTATACCCAGGTATTTGTGGCAGTATTTTTATTTATTTTTTATTTTTTTAAACATTTATTATTAAGAGACAGAGAGAGGCAGAGCATGAGCATGGGAGGGGCAGAGAGAGGAGGAGACACAGAATCCAAAGCAGGCTCCAGGCTCTGAGCTGTCAGCACAGAGCCCAATGCAGGGCTTGAACACACAAACTGTGAGAGCATGACCTAAGCCAAAGTAGGATGTTCAACCGACTGAGCCACCCAGGTGCCCCTGTGGCAGCATTTTAGATGAGGGCAGTCTTATGTACGAAACAGGTGTAAAGCAATGATCCAGTTCCTTTGCTATTAGTGTATACCTTGAAAAATCTCGAGTTACCAGGAATACCTATTAGTTGATTTGGACTATTGTAATAAAAGGCCAAGAGGTAGGATTTAGAAAGTTTTTTTTTAATTATGTCTTTCTGTATAAAGAAATATATTTTTGAAAAACAGATGATCTGCATAATTTACAATATGAAATTATATAATTGTTTTTTAAAAGCCGTTGGTTTTCTACTCATTCCTTTGATAATATTAATTTTTCTTAAATATGTGCTTTATTCAGACATATTTATATATGGCAAAGATTTAAAAAAAACCAATTGCATCAAAGTTTTAAAAAGTATAACAATAGTCAATACTACCAGCCAGCGTTTGTATTCTTTTTAAATGTTACTATGCAAAATAACAAAATATTTGAATTATAGTTATTACCCACTTATATTTATTATTAGCCTATAGAATATTTTCTAGTTGTTAATTATTATATGTAAAAAGATATCACCCACCTATACTCTCTTCACAATATAGACTTTTTCTCAACCTTCCTAAGAGAAGATAAGGAGTTCTAAGAAGAATCAAGACTTTCAAAAATTTTTAATACAGAGTACATAAAAGTGATCCCCCCAAAATTAGCTGAGACTCGTGGTCCTAGGCAAGTTAACAAGGAAAATGTATGAGTTTTTAGTTTGGCACCCAAAAGAGTTTGTCTTGTGACAGAAAACATTTATCCTAAATCTTTAATAGAGATTGTTCAGGTGTCCTGACACTTTAAGAAGTCTGTACCAGCCAAGTATCAAGAAAGGTACATCACGGGATTGGAATGTAATCACCATATAAATCCCATGCCTATGGTTATTGGTAGTCAGGAGGGTTAACTGGAATGTCCACTCAATTCAAATATGTGAAATAACTTTCTTTCAAAGACTAGTTAATATTGGGAGAACCATGGTTATTCTAGGGTATTAAGAAATGGGCAATGAAGTTGCAAGTTGAACACGAAATCACTCCCTACGAATACAGTTTTCATGATAACATGTACACATCAGGATGTGTTTGGCTAACAATACTTATCCAAGAAGATATTCACTGTCTAAAGTAATATTTGTTAAAGTACATTTGGGCTGTATGGGAAATGGCCACTTCAAATAAGCAGCAAAAAACTACCACTGGTGAAATTTTTTTGAAAATCAAATTATGTACCTATGAGTAAAGAAACTTCTGAAAAGGCCAAATTAGATCACATCACTAAACACAAAATTATTGCCCAGTAAGGAAAGACCATAAGATGTGAAATTTCTTAAATATTAAAAAAAAAAATCCATCAATGATCTTTAAACCAATTGCCATCACAGAAGGGCTGGCGCTAATGCTGTGAATGAGAAAGGAGGTTAAGAAAAAAAAAAAATTAAAGATGCCACACCACCAAGATGTTCAGATTTAAAAGGCCTTCACTACAAAACAAACCGCAAGGCTACGGTACTAAAAATGCACACGTGCACATACACACGTGTGTGGAAACGTAAAAGAAAAGAACAACCCACAGCGTGAACACACTTGTACACACACACACACACACACACACACACACTAAGAGCTGAGCAAGCAGTTAAGGCACCTTAAAAAAACAACAACAAACAAACCCACGTGGTTTAGGCTTACCGAAATCTGTTACAGTCCTACGAAGCAGCGATTTTCAAAGCATCTGAAAAACGTGCAAATTGTCTGAAAACAGTGCCTGGCAACTGAGACAGTTTGCAAGCGTGATTCAGAGCTCTGCCAAGGAAACAAAAGAAGCCCCCCTCCTCCCCGAGAGACCGCACTAGGCAGCAGAGGTGCTCCGGGCACTATTTATTCTAAGGTAGGCGGAAAGCAGAAGTCTGTGCAGGAGCGGTACATACTAGGGATCGCTCTGTGGCAGAGACCGGGCCACCGAGTTTCCATTGGTTGGGGAGCCGCCCAGCTTTAGTTTCTCCAGATATTCGGCATGCACGGGCTTGTGGCACTGGAGAACCTTGATCGCATCTTCGATTTTGAACCACTCTCGCTTCCTTCCAATGCTAACCGAATCTTCCCAATCCTCCAGAATCTCGGTGACGGTCAGTACGTACACGTACGTTCTGTGCTTGCGGTCTTGGTTCTGTTCGAAAATGCCCAGGAGGCGGCCTAACTTCCCCTTGACTCCCGCCTCTTCGAACACCTCTCGGACAGCCGCACTGCCCGGCTCCTCCTCGGGCTCCATGCCCCCGCCCGGCACGATCCAGCGGTCCGGGTACCGACTGCTACTCACTAACAGCACCTCGTCCTCGCGCTCGCTCCGGAAGCACAGGCACGCCGCCCGCTTCTTGAACCCCTCCGGGTCGTAGGTGCGCGTCTGGTTGGGCTTGCACTTCATCGTCACGGCCACCCGCTCCCGCCGCTCGCTGCTGCTGGGGTCGCTGTCGCCGCTGCCACCGCAGCCGCCCGAGGTGCCAGAGAGAGAAAGGGCCGAAGAGAGGAGCAGCGAGAGAAAGCGCTCTGGCCAGGAGCCCCGGGAGCCCCGGGTAGATGAGGCAGGGGCGGGGGCGGGGACGCGGGCGGGCGAGATACGTCAGGCAGTTCGTCCCCCGTGCGGCCAGAGGGTCCCGAGCGCCGCCGCCTGACTGGACGAGGCGCCGCCGCCCCCGCGCCCGCGCCGGAGCCGGAGCCCGCGACCCCGACCCCGCGCCGCCGCCAGCGGGTCCGCCACTCCGCACAGAGCCCACCCGCGACTCCCGCGCGCGCCCCCCTCCCTCCTCAGCCGCCGGGCAGGGGTTGAGCGAGGTGAGGCGCATTCGCGTGCGCGTCCGTGTCCCCATTCACGTGCGCGTTCACGTTGGAGGGCGAGGGGCGGGGGCGGGGGTCTCGTGGCTCCCGCAGCGCGCGCGGCGGCGCCGGGGGCCCACTGCGCAGGCGCCCCGCACCTCGCGGGCTGGGAATCTCCTGCCAGCGGGACCTCGGTTCGCCAATCGCTGCACTGTGACTTGGGCCGGGATCCTTTCCACGTGCGCCTTTTGAGTCGAACTTGGCCGTGGCGCGGCCAGACGTTTCTCCACCCTGCCCAGCAGGTTGCATGAAACACGTGCACTTATTTTACCCGCGATAAGGTAAAGGGCATCATCACCGTCCATAACAAATGGTACCTCCTTACGTTTTAGGAGGGCCCAGGGTTGTCTAAATGATCCTCAGTATTCCTGGCAAAACAGTACCTAATCTTTGCTGAGTCATAGCATGCCGTTTTATTTCTTCAACGGGTTTGTCCACCTTAAAGGTCAAACAGCCCGTTCGTTTATCAGCAAAATGGGGTTATTTGGGAGTAGCAGAGGAATTGCGATTCGGGACACGCAAAGCGTGGCACACCTTGGACAAGTCTGGAGATCCGAGCAGGGGAACCTTGCTTTGTAGGAAAAAGAGGAAGTTGGGAGGGAGTCCTGCGAAGGAAAAGTCCATTGCAGGAAAACGACAGTTCAGAGTGATGACAGTTTCTCAAGTGGCAGAGTTGTGGTATTTTCCTATTGGCTGAGCTTGTTGCTGGGGCAGGAGAAATTCCTCCTTCCTCCTGCTGGAGTAGGAAAGTAAACTTCTTCCTGCTGGGAATGCAAGGCACTATTTGTCCTTGTTGGGGTCCACAATTGATTGCAGTGGTAGGGTGTGAAAGCTCCCCCTGCTGGCCTATGGACTCCCATTTTAATAAGGTTTCCTTGAGGCGCTTGGGTGGCAAGGTCAGTTAAGCCTCCAGGTGTGGATTCCCACTCAGGTCTTGATCTCAAGACGGTGAGACCGAGCCACAGTCTTGCTCTGCGCTGGGTGTAGAGACTGCTTACGATTCTCTCTCTCTCCCTTTGCCCTGCTCCCCGCACCCCCCACCACACTCCCCCCCCCTTCCAAAATGAGGTTTCCTTTATTCAGGGTGGCAGGTTCTTCACCTTGCCTGGCATGTTGGCACAGCCCATCACTTAACACTTTTCTTGAACCCCTACTGACATCTTTCCTCAGTTTCCTATCAGTAAACTTCTCGCCTACTTGTTTCAGCCCTTTGCACTTGGAGTCCTATTCACCCAACAGCTGCAGAACCACTCCAATTAGCCTTTTATTAAATGCCAACAGTCTCCACCCTCCACCGACTCCACCCTCCTCTCTCTTTCTCATTGAGAAGTACCGCTTGGGGTTTTGGAAAACATGCCTATGGAAATCCCTTCTCATTTTACAGTGCGATGTTTACAAGCCTTCTGGGGTGGGCCTCCAACAAGGCCACTTGGTACTCTGTCACCTCTTTGTGTGCTCAAGCTGTCCTCTTGGCCAGGAAGTGGCCCCTCACAGCCCAATATGTAACAACCCCAAAGGCTTCCCCCACTTTTTCATTTTTTCTTACTGTTTCCCTGCTCTAACAGTAGCCTTATGGAGAAGGCCTCTGATGTCCCCCAACTTTTGCCATACTGCAACTTAGGCATCTCTGCCTCTCTCTTACCCACAGACGCTCTGCTGGCATCAAGCAAGCAGGATCTTGAAAACTCACTTTTCCAGTGAAAGAATCCCTGCATCAAAGGGAAACTGAATCTGAAATGTAAGTGCAAAGTACTGAGGAAACATACAGCCCCAGTTTTAAATAACAAGTTAGATCAGCTTTCCAGGGTCTGCTCTACTCCATTTATACCCAGAATAGCTCATACAAACGATCCTGTTCCCAGTGGCAACAGACATCTGTGATATCTAGAGCATAATATGACACAAATGTGTGGGTTGCATATGAAGAAAATGATAGAATGGAGACATAAAGAGAATGCCTTCAACCAATAGAGATACTACTACTACTGACCATATTTTAAGGATAAATGGACGATGAAAGAACATTTGAAGGAATGTGACACCCCGTAATTAAACAAACTGGGAAAATAGATATTAGAAGGTTGTAGTCCTCAGTGTGTCTATACACAAATACACCAGTGATGTTGAACAACTAGAAAAAAATTCCATCACAATCAGGATTTAGGCAAATATACCTATTATCACCAATATTATTAAAGCTCGCTTTAGATGGTCGTTCCAGTGCAATTAGATTGTAAAGAGAGAAAAAAAGTATTGTTTTAGTAAAGAAGACAACATTTTCATTATTTCCAAGCGATGGGAATATATTCTTGGGAAAAGCCTAAGAAATGATATAAAAGTGAATTCCTTTAAGTGGTAGAATGAAATACTAATATTGAAAATACCAAAGCTTTCATGTATGCCAGCAATAATCATATAGAAAATATAATGGGGAAATGATGGCATTCATAGTAGCAGTTATCAGCCACCACACAATACATAAAATACCAAGGGATCCTGAACAGCGTAGGTAAAGACATTGCAGTAGGAAATGATAGAACTTGGACTCAGCTTTGAAAGATGATTTGAATGAATCAAGAGGAACTCTAGCAAAGCTGGGAGATTGGGCTGGTGTCTGCGGGAAGGGGTGGCCCAACTCAGCCCCAGCCACATCACAAGTTCCTTCACTATTACCAGTACCTATCTCCTTGTCCTTGTCTCAGCAGAGGTGCTGCCTTCTAGTCTAGTCCATAACTTGCACATCAGAGTGTGCCTATGCAGTAGGCTTCTGTTGGAGGCATATTTTTTTGGAAGGGAGAGTAGAGCAACTTTATAGTATGGAGAGAGGTACAGGCTGGGTTCCTACTGGCAAAGTCATAGCACACTTCTGGATAAAGAGATCCACAGCTTACAGATTTAGTACAATTCCAGAATGTTTTCAAATGTGTTTTTTTTTTTTTTAGAATTTCATACAATGATTTTATTATTCACCTGTTAGAGAATAGGGCAAGATAGCTTTCATTTTTTTCTATAGAAGAATAAAAATCCTTTTCGAGAGACTGCATTCTAGTATCTGGTGTACCCATAGTTAACTATTTTTCTGATGATAAACATGGTCATTTCACAAACTATTTTAACAGTAGACTGTTACAGTAACAACTGTAATATGTGAATGCCTGCCTGTATCTCCTCCCACATTGTCCTCGGCCTTGGCGAGGAAATTTGCTATGTCCAATGGAACAATAGCAAGTGTGAAGCCAGCAGAGAATTGACAACTGCTTGCACACCGGAGTTTGCCCTCTCTTGCTGCTCTTGACACAAGATAACAAGAAGCATGAGTTAGGTGGGTGATGAGAGACCCGGGGCCCATGCATCCCCTTCACCATAGCTGACAGTGAACCAGTTGCCAGAAATGTGGGTGGGTGAAGCCGTCATAGACCATCTAGCCCCCAGCAGAGCCTTCTGGCAGACAGGGCACTGACCACAGATGCATAAACACACCTTCTGAGAACAGCAAAAGGTCCACTCAGCTAAGCCCAGGTGAAATTGTCGAGCTGCGGAATTGTGACCAAAAGAATTGGTTGTTTACAGTCACTAGATTTTGGATGGTTTGTTGTGCATCAGAAACTGGCTGGTACAACCAGTAACTGCCACCCATCAAAATATAAGGTTCATAGTGGAAATTTAACCTCTGCTTGGAAAGGTTGACAGTGAACTTGCCCTGGAAAGGGATGAATTAAAACCTGATAGTTGTCGAGGACAGTCTGTATGCCAAGCCCTGTGTTGATCTCTGTATCCTATTTAACTAACAGCCCATTAAATCTTAAAGAGGAGGTTACTATTTGCAATTCATAGAAGAGAAAGACTTAGAGTGCAGTTTGTATTTGAATTCAAGTCTTCGTGTCTCTACAGCCTATGCTCTCACAACATCACCATGTCTTATCAAAAGGATTATTTTTGCCAAGAGCTATGGTTTGTTGTGTCATTTTTTGATGATGTTCAGAGTTGACTTCTTATGTAAGGTGTTCATTTGCTAAGAGTCACTGGGTTCAAAGAAAGGTATTTTCCATTTCCCGCACAATATAGGGAAAAGAACACCTGAGTGCCTACCTCACTCCCAGCAATCAAGTGTGTCACCTTGACATGTTACTTGACAACTTGAAGTTCGATAACTTCTACACACAGAAAATGGAATTAAGTGATACAGAATAGAAGATATTCTATTTTGTCATCACTGTAGACATTGCTTTTGATTTATTGATGGTCTGATTGTTTTTACACACTTAATATTTATCTACTAACAAACCTGAACAATGAGTATCAAAATTCCCCTTCAACAGATTAAGAAACAGGCTGAGATGGGTTTAAGTAAGACAGTAAGTGAGGGAGCCAAGGTTCACACCTTGGTCTGTCTGACTCTAGAGGTAATCCCCTTCCTTTCACTGTGACAAATTTCACGTATGTTGAGAGTTGCTGAGATGCACAGTACGTGCCATTCCTGTGGTACAGACTTACACTTCTCTCCTTTTTTTTCCTTCCAGGAAGACCCAGGCACCCAGGAGAACATAGCTTCTCTGTAATGTTCTAGCACTGGGGGGGATCTGTTCTGAGACCAACAGTCCGATACATATTTCTGCCTTTTTTCTCAGGTAGGAAGGAGCAGGCAGATGGGAAAGTGACAGCAACACGAGAAGCATCATTGTGGAAAGTCGAGCACCTTACTTAGTGAGATGATAGATTACAATTCTAAGAGAGATGGGCTCTCCAGACCCGCTGTTTCCTGGGATAGAGAATGTTACAGACATTCCCAGAGCCTTTTAGTACCCACAGCTGGAACCAGCTTTCAGGCGAGTAACCACAATATACCTGAAAAGATTGCAAGATGTATTAAAGGGAGAGGAGCATGATTCAGTTGGTTAAGTGTCTGACGCTTGGTTTTGGCTCGGGTCATGATCTTACGGTTTCATGCGTTTGAGTCTGAGTCCTGCTCTGTGATGCAGCATGAAGCCTTCTTAAGAATCTCTCTCTCCCTCTATCTCTGCCCCTCCCCTACTCGCGCTGTCTCTGTCTTTCTCAAAATAAATAAGTAAACTTAAAAAAAAAAAAGATGTACTAAAGTAAATCGTTTCAGTGATTTTAGTAGTAGTCAATGAGAGAAACATACAGTGTTTTAGAAATCAAATGACCTAGAATTTTAAATCTGGCTCTTTCAAGTAGTTATGCAGCCTTTAGCAAGGGACTGTTTCTGACTATGTTATTTCTCGTCTGTGAAGTGGGGATTACAAAAGTACCTACTTCACCAACCTCACATTGCCTGGAAAGATATCCCTGACCATGTGTGCTCACCCTCCCTTTACACTGGGATTAAATTATCTCCCTCTTTTTCTTCCTTTCCAGGCTCCCTTGACGTTAATTCTGTCATCACTCTAATCAAGGAGCTCTGTAGTGATTGGCCTGTGTGTTTGTAAGAAATTTCAAGACTGGGAGCCAACCTGAAGCATACCTGTTGCCCCTGAGTCAGCACAGTGCCTGGAACTTGGTGTCCAGGAGGGATTCAAAATATATTGTTTGAGCGAGAGAGTGTGCCAGAAGCTACGTGGATCAAAGGCCAGTTATTACTGTACCTGTTAACTCTTTATCGGTGATAGAAAGTGAAAGATGGGTGAACATAGGTATCTCCACATGCAGAGGTTGGGTGAGTTGTGTCTTTCAAATCACTCCCCATGTGTTCCCAGAGTCTTTGCTTCTTTGTGTATCTTGGATGCTCTGTTTTTCCCTCAAATACAGAATTGGCTTCATAGTGTGTCTGTGCTCGAAAATTCAGTAAAATCTCCCAAATACAAAGTGATATGAGCAAAAAATACCTCTCAAATTTTTCCCTTTGATCCATGAGTGTATCACAGGGTAAATACAGGACTTTTACTTCTGTGTTCGGTGAGTAACGGCACAGATGGGCAACCAAGGGCGTGAACACAAAGATGAATGGATGTCAAATCCAGGTGAGTCCTTCCGTTCTCTCCAAGAGGCAGCACTCCTTTATTTCTCCTGCTTCTTTGGTCACTACCTCTAGTTCCCTGACTGCTCTGTCTCTCCTTTTCACTGACATTGTCCCTGTGCATTCTTCTCACTCAGCACCTAAACCCTTTCTAGTGTTCCTCTGTCACGTGTCAGAGTGGAATGCTAAATCCTCAGGAAGGAACTGTAAGCACCCTCCACCCCTATTGTATATTGCTAAGTGCATTCATCTCCCCCCCCCTCCACCCCATATTCCTGATCCCCTTTACCTTGGCCTGGATTGCCTCTTAGTTACACTTATCACCCAAAACACTGTGTTATTTACTTGTTTATTATGTTGATTGCTTATTTCTCTCTCCTCCCCCCACCATAGCTCCTGCTTGACTAGAACCTCTTGATCTTAGGAATCTTTGTCTCTTGCCCACTGGGCAAAAGCAGCTCAGAACATTGCTGAGCACACATTGTAGTCATCCGGACCCTATCTGTTGGTATAATGGACCTATCTGTCTCCCTTGCTACATTGTGACACCCTTGAAGGCAAGGGCCATGTTTCATTGTTCTTTGTCAGTCCGCCATCCAGAACAATTTCTGATACAAGTGGAAAGGCATCGCTGAATATTTGTTGAATTAATTAGTTAGTTGATCCTTTGAAAGTGACACTGGTAGGGCAAACATTCTGTTTCCAAACTGCAGTTATTCTAGTAGGTGCCATTGGTGTCAGCACCATGTATGTATCAGCTGCCATGCTAACTAGGCTAGTCAGCTGGGAGATGTCTGCTGGCTAGAAGTCTGCCTCATTTTTTGTGGATCCCTCATAGGGCTAGCACTGTTCTTCCTGCACAGCAGGATGTAGAGTGGTGTTTCCAGATCTTTGTCATTCATCACTGGATGGCTTTATCTGTGCAGGATGTGTACCATAATTTACATAATATGTTTCAAAATAAAACTGTATCTTTGGGAATAAAAGATAATTATATAATTAAACAGACAAAATGAAGGCAATGAACTGATGTAGTTGAAATAAATGTTGAGGTTCATGTTAAGTAATAGTGTACATAATGATGGCCACTGCACTAGGCTCTTCATTGATCTTTCATTTGATCCTACAAAAAAATGCTTCAAAGGAAATATCCTCATTCCTATTTCTCTTTTTCAGGGAAGATATTGAGATCAAGGACATAGTGGAAATTGCCCAGGATCTGAAAGCTAATGGTAACTACATGAGGTGGAAACTTGGGGCTCATTGATGATAACACCCCAGAAAGTCTGCAGTGGAGGCCGACCCTGCTTAACTTGCCCCCAGCAGTCCTGTTTGTTCCCCTTCCATTTTCTGCTGTTTCACCTCCACCATTTCATCCACCATTTCATCGTGTCTGCCAGCATTTCAGAAGCCCTCTTCCCAGGATTCTGTCCCCTGCTTCTTTGGCACAGTGTTGATATATTCAACACTGGTTCTGGTTGTGGCAGATGAAAGTTGACTGTTTTGCGTCCTTCTGAAGGAACAGAGTAATTGTGATTTATAACTCTTTCATGACTTTTGATGATTGTGGATCCTGAGGAAGGTCCTTGGCTGCAGAGCTGGTTTCCTTGTGCAAGAACCCTATTCTTAAAACAAGCAAACAAACAAACAAACAAACAAAAGCCCTATTTTTGGCAGGACGCCCTTCTCTTCCACAAAGGTATCAGACCTGCCCAGGAGGAAAGATAGCTTCCTTATCAATGACACTGAGCACCCACAGGCCCGGACACCAGGAGACCAGTTCCCCCAGCGGCAAAACAGGTTTCTCAGGGTCACCGAGCTGTTCCACAAATTTCATAGGCTCCTTAGATAAAGATAACAAGGCACATGCAAATGATGTTTGGCATCAATTTGGGGAAAGGAAAACAGCTGCATCCCTTCTTTCAGAGTAAAAGCTTTGAGTACCCCCAGTAAAATCAGCCTGTGTGGAAAGATGCACCGTTAGTGAGCACTATGGTAGAGTAGCTATGACCAGGGGTTCTGAGCCAAGCACTTTCTCTGAAATTTGATATTGTTAAGAAAACAGCATTTCCTTTTCTTTTTTCCATCTTCCTTTGGGTTACTTACTTCAAGGCAAGTTAAAAAATTACTGGTTTTGTTCTTTTTCCCAAAGTACAATATTGTATCTCCTAGTAGAGGACACCAATTAGACTCTTAGCTTCTGAAGTTCACTTTAACTTTGATCAAATAGCTTTTTCTACCAGCCTACATCTCAAAGGAAGTATCCTGGATTTGTTGCTTTGGATGAACTTTCTGATGTCTATAATTCTTAAAATCCTCATAAAGGAATCCTACTTGGTTTTTTGTTTCCTTGTTTCTTAGCTACTATAACAGAAGACCCAATAAAAGCTCTTCGAGGGCCTACCATGTTTCAGGTCTTTTGCTTATCTTGCTGATAATTGTCATACAATTCCTATGACATAAGTACCGTTACTCCAATTTCACAAATGAGGATATTGAAGCCCAGAAAGATAGATACGTTGGCCCTGACACGTGAGTAGAGTGGCAGAGCTGACATTTAGGACTGCAGTCACAATCCATTGACTGCATTGGTCAGCGTATCCTGACATTAAAAAAAAAAATGAAAAAAAAAAGTTGTGTTTGTGAAAGTCATCGTTAATTAAAACATTCTCTACTATTGTGATGTTATCACTCTATTTTACTTTTACTTTGCTCTTGCAAGTAATACTTTTCCTTTACATGAAATACTAAGTTTATAACATTACAGTTGGGGGTGGCAGATATGGAAAGGCGTAGACATGACTAAGTCCTGGGAATTGTTGCTGTAAGCTATATTGTGTGATGAAAAGTATGCTGTGTGCTATGTAGACGCACATGGACAGATGGACCAGATTTCTATTCCCCCAACACATCCCACCTTCTAGAAGGGTTTGCATGGCACCTGACACTCAAAAGCCACACATATGGTACTGATATAGAAAGCATCTACTGCACTACATCCAGACTGGAAGTGGGTGTTTGTGCTGTCAATGTTTCTGTGTGAAATAGATGAATTCAACAAACCTTCAATGCCTACCATGTTTCATGCAGTGTGCTTCATACAAGATATGCAAAGAAGAAATAAAACATGCTTCCAGCACTTAAGTACATTATAGGATAAAAAACAAAAAGTGGAATGTAATTTGTGAATTAGAAGTCACCACAGGGTACATTTGCAGTGCGGAACAGGAAAAGAGGAAGAGGAGACAAAGAATTGGACTGAGAAAGAATAAAGGCAATAGGAGCAGGAGTCCGATCAGGGGAACTGAGTCCTTGTGACTGTGAACATGCATGCCTGTAGCTGAAAATTGCAGTCTTTGGGGACTCACAGACTTGATTCCATGTTCCTGAATGTACATAATTTTCACCAAAACAATAATCACATTACCAGTCTTATATTTATTGATTAATTTCTTCAGTTAAATTTCTTGATATGTGTGTTTTTTGTGTATAGATCAGTTTGCATTTGCAAAGCCTAGGGGAATTGCAGAACTTCTCTGACCGAGAGGACGTTTCAGAAACTGAGAGATTATTAGAAACGCCGACACTGATTATAAGGCCGGGAGGTCATACACTAGTACTAGAAGCTATTGAGCATAGGGAACTGGGATGAAAGTCAGAAAATCCGTATGTCCCACACACTGTGGAAGGCTCTGGGATTAGAGGGATCATTCAAGCTGATCCAGCTGTCTTCGTACAGAAAATCATGCAGGCAGATCTTAACCCCAGGGATCTGTAAAGATTTGTCAACATTGTTTATCAAGGAAGTGTTTTACACACACACACACACACACACACACACACACCCCTAACAAATTAGAATTCTGGAACTCAGCTGGGATCACAGAGTGCTGGAGCCAGTCTGTCTGACTCTAAAGCCTCAAAGAATGTCTATGACATCAGACCCTTTTTCATAATAATCTATTTGAAATTAATTCAGAGCCACTACCTGCAATTCCCCTGGCTGTGGATGTCTGTTGTTGCCCCATAAGAGATCCTTGGAACTTAATGTTCTGCCTTATCTGAAGGGCAGGGGCTGAATGGGCAGCTCTAGCGTGCAAGTCCTTCACACTGAGTATGGCACACATCTTGCCAGGAAATGTCCTCATTGTTACTGTCACACTTCAAGCTGTCTGTTCTTGCCTCTAAATTGCAATTAGTTTTCACTACACAAGAATTAGAATTCTCTGCACTGTGACTCTGGCTGTGCTTATTTTAATTTGCACCTTAGAGCTACATGCAGCTATGGCTGGGTCAGAAATTATTTCTCATTCTCTCCAGGAAGTTGGATGATAGAGAATTACCTTAACCACAACAGATTCAATACACTAATAACTTAAGTGCCTGATACCAGTTTTCTATTGCTGCATAACAAGTTGCCACAACTTTAGCATCTTAAATCAACCCATGTGTATTATTTCACAGTTCCTATAGGTCAGACATGTGTGGATCCAGCGAGTTCTCTGCTTAGGGTCACACAAGGCTGAAATCAAGGCGTCAGCTGGGCTAGGATCTTACCTGGAGGCTCTGGAGAGGAAGCTCTTTCCAAGCTCATCCAGGTGGTTGTAGGAATTCAGCTCCTGTGGTGCAGGATGTTGTTGGGGCTGCTCTCAGATTCTAGAGGCTGCCTGTATTTCTCCTCATGTGGTTCTCTGCATCTTCAAGCAAGCAATAGTGTGTCAAATCCTTGTGCTTCAGATCTCTCTTGCTTCCCTTCTGCTGCCGGCCACAGAAAAGTGTGTGCCTTTAAGGAGCTCCTGTGATTAGATTAGGCTCTTTTGGATAATCTCTCTCTTTAAGGTCAGTTGTTTAGTAACCTTCATTGTAACTGGAAAATCCCTTTAGCCATGTAACCGAACACAAATATGTACAAAATAACTCGTCTTATTCATGGTACCTGGGATTATGATGGGAAATCTTGGGAGACCATTCTTAGAATTCTACCTACCACAACCTTTAATAACCATGAGGTAATTACTTATGAAGGCCTTTTTTGTGACCCTGATGATCTGAGTCTTGTGAACATACTGCGCACTCTTTACTGAGTTACATCATGTCATCATGTAGTTGTACTTCAACAAGTGCCTTGTACCTTCCAAAGTGTAATAATCAGAGTCTTCCAGATGAACTGATTCAATAGGATTACTTATATATTTATACATATACCTATATCTATATCATCTATATCTGTCTGTCTATCTGTCGAGAGAGAGAGAGAGAGAGAGAGACATTTGTTATAAGAATTTGGCTCACAAGATTATGAGGCTGGGAAGACCCAACACGTTTGTGGGCACGGTGTAGAGCTAGGAGAGCAGGAGTAGTTCCAGTCCAAGTCAAAATTCCTGAGACCCAGGACAGGCAGTGATGTGAGTTGCAGTCCAAAAGCTGCTGGGATCAGGTGTCATGAATTCTGATCTTCAGTTTGAGTCTAGAGGCAGGACAAGACCAATGTCCCACTTCAAGCAGTCAGGCAGGAGGGGTTCCCTCCTGCTTGAGGGAAAGTCAGCCTTTTTGTTCCATGTAGGCCTTAAGCTGATTGGATACAGGACACCCACATTAGAGAAGGCAATTTTTTTTTTTTTACTCTTTTACTGTTTTACTCAGTATACCTATTCAAATATTACCCTAATTTATAAATGCCCTGCCAGACACACTCAGAATAGTGTTTGACCTAATATCTGGCCACCCTCTGGGTGAGTCATGTTGACATATAAATTTATACATAACATGAAGCCTCTTGACACAGTCCATCGATTAACATTTCTTTTTAAATTACCTTTGTATCTTAAATACTCTACTTCCATGTTTCCTAACTATAAAATGCATCTGTTAATGATTTCACATTTAGTTGCATGTTAATTACCTTTAAGGTTATATGTATGAAAGGGAAAATTGATCCACGAGCAGTTTACATTCTTTACTGCAAAGGGGAAATTTGCATCATGTTGCATGCAAATTTAATAATACCTTATATTTATGACATGTTTACCATATTTGGCAAATCCTTTTTGTAAGCTCCATAGGTGTTTTACCTCATTTGGTCAGCAAAATGCCATGACATATGTGTCATCAGTAGCCCCATTTTCATATGAAGAACCTGAACACAGACATTAAGTAATTTTTCTGTCATGACAGCTTGTAAGTGACAGGCCCAGGATCGGAATCTATGGCTTCAGTACCGATATTCCTAACTAATTCATGTGACTGTATAATTTGTCATCCAAACTAGTTCATAATATTTATCATCTGAGCCAGAATGAGAGTACTTTTATAAATTATACCTGCTCAATAAGCATAAAATAGCAAAGTCCTAGACATACCAGTACATTGCTGACTCGCTTAGTGAATATTCTTTCAGTTGCAAGTATCAGGGAATTCTCATGTAGATTGGCTAAATCAAAAAAGAAATCCATGATCTCATGGCATTTGTATGATATTCATCACTTTTCCACCCTCTGCTAGATTATTCCTGTCAGCATACAAACTGATGTTATTTTCCTCTTAAAAACGAAAGACAACAAAACCCAAAACTAAACAAACAAAAAACCTTTTTACCTACTCCCTCCACCACCTGCAGGGCCTTTTATCCTCCTCTTGATAGCAAACCTCCCAGAAAGAGAGTTTTCTATACTCACTGCTTCCACTTTTCCCATTCTGTCTTAATCACACGCCAATCAGGCTTATACAACTTCTATGGAAAGGAAACTGTGTGGTCAAGGTAGCAATGTCATCAGTATTTCTAAATCAAATGGCTATCCCACAGTCCTCTCCTCAGCTGACTTATCAATAATTTTGGACAGAGTTGATCGCTCACTCCTCCTGGAAGGACCTTCTTTCCTGGTGTACCATTCAGGGCCCTCCAGCGAAACAAAGCCAGCTTGACATATACCCACCTGGGTTCCAGGACAGTACTTTCCTGGTTGTTCTCTGACCTCCTCAATCTGCTTGGCTGGGTCTCCTCCTTTCCTGTGACCTCTTGACATTGACCTGCCTGGGAACTCAATCCTCGATCCCTTTCTCTTCTATGCCTACACTCATTCCCTTGGTGATCTCATCCAGTATTGTGACTTTATATGCCATCGATGCCCTTTTCTCTCTACAATTTACATCTCCAACTTAAATGCCAAAGTCTATATCCAACTGTCCACTTGGCGTGTCTTATAGACCTTTTGGTTCTAACCATGAAAAAACAAATTCTTTTTTCACCCCTCACTTCATCTCCTTTAGCTCTTTCTCATCTCAGTTACCATCAACATTATGCTTCCAGATGCTCACTTAAAGATATTGGGGTCAATTTTAGCATTAAATCTACGCAGAAATCCTGTTGATTCCGTGTTCTTTTTTTTAAATTTTTTTTTTCAACGTTTATTTATTTTTGGGACAGAGAGAGATAGAGCATGAACGGGGGAGGGGCAGAGAGAGAGAGAGACACAGAATTGGAAACAGGCTCCAGGCTCTGAGCCATCAGCCCAGAGCCCGACGCGGGGCTCGAACTCCCGGACCGCGAGATCGTGACCTGGCTGAAGTCGGATGCTTAACCGACTGCGCCACCCAGGCGCCCCTCCGTGTTCTAAATAGACTGAGAATGTGAACAAGTTTGCCACCTCCTCTGCTTCCACTTGACTCAAGGCCACTACAGTTTCTTGCCTGGATTATTGTCATAGCATCCTTACTGGTTTATCTTCCTATAACTTTGTCTCTGATGTATAGTCTAATCACACCAACCAGAGGTATCCTTTTATTCCGAGATATTTCAGAATGTAATGAATATCCATGTAAACCAGTGTAGAAATAAATTTTTTTGCTTTGTTTTCTTTTTTTTTTTTTTCAATTCAAATTTTTCTTTAAATTCTAGTTAGTTAACATACAGTGCAATATAGGTTTCAGGAGTAGAATTGCAAGTGATTCATCACTTAGTGCTCATCATACCAACAGCCCTCCTTAGTACCCATCAGCCATCTAGCCCATCCCACACCCACCTCCCTTTTAAAATCTAAGTCAGATCCTGCCACTGTTATGCAATTGTTCTCCATCTCACTGAGAGGAGCAAAAATTAAAGTATTTACATGGATTAGAAGTTTGTACATGATTTGACGTTGTGTTACTTGTGTAAAATCCAACTATACTCCCACAGGATCTCTCATGTCTACATTAGCTACAATAGTTACACTTTTACACAAAAGCTTTTTCACTGGCTGTTTTCTTTGCTTGAAATGTCCTTCCTCCATGTATTTAATGGCTCATCCCATCATGTCCTCAAGTCTTTTCACAAATATCACCTTCCAAGGTTGGCTTATCCTGACCGTGTTTTAAAAAAAATTCCAATTTCTCATCACTCCAGATCTTTCTTAACTTACTCTAATGTTTTTCATAGCTTTATCATTTTCCTACATGTAGTATATCTTAGTTATTTATTTTATTTATTGTTTGTACAATTATCCAAACATATAAGTTCTATGAGGGCAAAGACATTTGTCTCTTTGTCTACAACAGCATTTTTAGGGCCAGTAGTAGTACCTGGAAGTTAGGTATTACTTATTAAGTATTCGGTCCATTTGCCAAATAGACTGAAAATCAAAATAAGGTGGGTTCTAGACATGGAGGCCTCTGGCTCATCAAGCTTCAGATTCTTTCCCTCTATTTTCTCTGCCATCCTCAGTGTCCCACCAGACTGGTCCCAAGATGTCTGTAGCAATTTCAGGCCTCATATCTAGGCATGGTGGTATTTAGGCAGAAAAGAAAAATCTCTTCCCGTGTCCCTTTTTTGTGAGACAGAAAGCTGTGACATAATGCTTTCCAGAAGATATACACCCCCATCGTCCCCAGTATATGGGACTGAATTTGGTCACATGGCCAATTCGAAACCAGTGATTATCAAAATATTAGATTTGTTGTGACTGGTTTAGATGAATACAACATCAAATGGATGTAGAGTCACCACAATGTCCCCCTGAAACACATCAGTGCACTGGTGTGATAGGATGTATGTGTGCGTGTGAGTGTTTGTGTACCTGCTTGGGAGATGCATTCTGGTACTCAGTTCTTGCAGAGTGAAAAGAAACAAATTAATGTAATTTAGGATCCAGAAGATGGGGGAAGAGTAGACATCTTGCATGAAAACTCTCTCTGTCAAGGCATGAAGCTAACATCATCCAGTATGTGCATCTCACACTGAGTAATACTTTAACAAGGAGGCCAGAAATAATCCCAGTCACTTGGTAGAGACAATTTTTACACAGTGCTTAGATAGGCATTAAAAGTATTTCTCTTCAGGGGTGCCTGGGTCACTCAGTCGGTTGATAGTCCCACTTCAGCTCAGGTCATGATCTCATGGCTCATGAGTTCGAGCCCTGTGTCGGGCTCTGTGCTGACAGCTAAGAGCCTGGATCCTGCTTCAGATTCTGTCTCTGTCTCTCTCTGTCTCTCTCTCTCTCTCTCTGCCCCCCTCCCACTCGCACTCTGACTCTCTCTCTCTCTCTCTCAAAAATAATAAATAAACATTTTTAAAAATTTTTAAAAAAAGCATTTCCTTTCATGGATGACCAACCACTCCTCCTGACTGACACATTCTTCATGTAGCCATATAAATACCTTTATTCAATTTTTGGTGTTTCTCTGAGCTTGGACCTTCCTAATCTATTTTTTAAATTTTTGGTTTCAATTTTGAAATACCATATACATACATACAAAAAAGTGCATAGAATATATATTCAGATATCGATGATGAACAATATAAAGTAAAAACCTATGTCATCACCACCCAAACCAATAAAATCATATATTATTATACCCCCAGAGTGCATGATGCTCCCCTCCCTCACTACAGCTTTTTAACTCCTGAGCAAGATATCTACCACCCTGACAAATGTTCAGTATCTCTTCCTTGCTGCTTATTGTAGCTTCACCATCTTTATAAACAATGCTAAAATATCTAGTTGAGTTATTTTCAGCTTTATGGCATCACATCTCTGCTTTGAGTTTTTACTGTACAGTTAGCAAACCACCCTTTTTAAGCTTGTTTTTAGAGACTCCTTAAATGTTTAAAGGCACTCCCTCTTCCCAGGTTAGAGAGAAATCCTCTTCCCAGGTAGGTACTTGGGGACCTACTATGTGCTTAGAAGCAAACTAGATGCCAGGGTAAACATGAGGCCAACTGGTATTCTTTACCTTAAGTGATAAGATAGTCTGTTTGGAAGGTGGTGGTTAATTGATAGTGTACATTGTTAGGACTGAAGACAGCTCAGGATAGTAGTAAGAGCATGCGTATTGTGGTGAGATAGCCTATGTGCCACTTCTTACTGGCTTTGTGTCTGGGGCAAGTCTCTACCTCTCTGAACCTGTGTATTTAATCCTTAAAGAGACAGAGATATTTAAAACCTGCTCCCAGGGTTGTCAAGTATGGTACTTTGTAGGCTGCCAATAAATGGTAGATCCTGTTACTGTAATACATTGTACTAGTCAGAAGGAAGGGTCAAAAATAATTCAGCTCTCCCTGAACAATGTGGAAGGCATATATACAAGTCTAGTGAATTTAGTACATACTAGATGTTAATGTGAGGATTTCTTGACCCCCAAGAACACACTTAGGCAGCTAAGTGGAGTGGTAAGAGGCTAGGCATTAAGATCAGAAGTGCTGGGATTAATAATTCCAATCGTGATGAAAGCTACCTTTTACTGAGCTCTAAATGCCCCAGGAGCCCATAGAGTCTGACTGCTGGTGGGCACCTCAGTGACATGGTTAGATCTGAGTACTTGGAACCAGAAATGTTAGGTTAATGATGTACTTTTCAGACTTTTTTTTAAATCAAAAATAGTAGAGAGATTTAATTTTTATTGAGTATTCCCTAGGTCCAAAATACTGCGCAAAACATATTGTATGTATCATTTCATGTAATTGCAATTGGTCAATGATTATGCCTATTTACAGGTCAAAAACTTTGAATCAGAGATCAAGTAACATTTCTGTGATCATAGAGTTAATAAATGAAGGAGCCAGGCGTTTACTTATCCCATCGGGATTCAGAACCCACATACTTTTTGTGGGGGAGATACATTTTAGTTTGAAATAATTACAAACTTACAAAACATTGAAATAATAGGCCAGGGAACTCCTGTTTTTACTTGACCCAAATACCTCAATTGTTAATATTTTGCATATTTTTTATCTTTCACTATCTTTCTCACTCCCTGTCTTTCACTCTCTTTTTCCCCTCCTCTTTTTCTTCTCCTTGCACACACTACACAAAGATACACATACATACAAATTTTTCTAATCTCTTTGACAGTAAGCTATAGATACATTAAATATTTAGTATTCTAAATACTTTAGAACAAGGACATCCTTTTGCATAAACACACTACAATTATGAAAATCAACACATGAACATTGGTTATATATCTGTATTATACATCTCATTATAGACCTTATTCAAATATGACCAATTATCTCAATAATGCTATTTGTAGAAAATTTTATAAATTTTATAGTTTGTCCATTATTCTCTCCAGTCTACTATCATGCATTTTATTTCATTGTTATTACACTTTATTCTTATTCCCTCTGGAATAAGTCCTCAAACTTACTGTCTCACACAACCATAACAATTTTGAGAAGTATGAACCATTTACTAGAGTGCCCCTCAACTTGGGTTTACCTGATTCTGTGCTTATGGTTAGATTCCACGTATGCATTTCTTCCAGGAATACCACAAAGTGATACTATATCCTTCTCAGTGCATTATATAAGTTGGCACCTGATATCCATTTATTCTGTAATTGGCGATATTGAATTTGATCTCTTGGTTAAGGTAGTATTAATCAGATTGATGTAAAGTTAATATTTTCCCATTGTTCACTTAAATGTTTTGTGTGGAGATACTTGAAGGCTATGGTAATATTGTGTTCTATGACCCATTGATGATTCTTGACTGAATCCATTAATATATGATGGTGTAAAAAGTGTGTGTTTCCAACTTCAGTATCCCACCCCCATTTCACTGGTGAGGATTCTTCTGCAACGAAGAGCTGTTCTCTCTCCCTCATTTATTAATTATTCATGTCTTCATATGTTTCAGTATTGGTTCATGGATATATATTTTATTCAGTGTATACATTGTGCACCCATTACGATCATGATTTATTTTGATGCTCGAATTTCCCCAGGTTTGTCCAGTGAAAGCCCCTTGATTCCTGCTCCTGTGTCTTCTTGATATGTGTCTATTTTTCTTTGAAACCGTTTTTGGTGCAGCGAGATGTTCCTGCCTCTTTTTGTACTTCTGCTGTGCCAGCCCTGGAATCAGCCATTTTTCCGAGGAGACCAGGTTTCTTTTAGTATAGAATGGTGTTTAGAATTGAGCCTGCACTTTGAACCACCATTTTCTACTGGAACTATAACTTGACAATTCCCTACATTTACCTTAACTTCAGTTACCCAATATGTAGAATTGGCATAAAAAATAGGAATTTCTTAATGGGTATGTGGCAAGGTTTAGACATAGTAAAGAAAGCATTTAGTACTGTGCTTGGCACATGGGTAATGTTTCATTTATTTATTACGTTATTTTTAAGTTTATTTATTTTGAGAGAGAGACAGACAGACAGACAGACAGAGACAGAGCATGAGCAGGGGAGGGGAAGAGAGAGATGGAGAGAGAGAGAGCCAAGCAGGCTCCACACCATCAGCACAGAGCCCGATGTGGGGCTGAAACTTATGAACTGTGGGATCATGACTGGAGCGAACCAAAGAGTCGGATGCTCATCTGACTGAGCCACCCAGGAGCCCCACATGGGTAGTGTTTTAAAATGGGACATGTTGGGGCGCCTGGGTGGCGCAGTCGGTTAAGCGTCTGACCTCAGCCAGGTCACGATCTCGTGGTCCGTGAGTTCGAGCCCCGTGTCGGGCTCTGGGCTGATGGCTCAGAGCCTGGAGCCTGTTTCCGATTCTGTGTCTCCCTCTCTCTCTGCCCCTCCCCCGTTCATGCTCTGTCTCTCTCTGTCCCAAAAATAAATAAAAAACGTTGAAAAAAAAATTAAAAAAAAATGGGACATGTTGAGCATCACAATGAATAATAATAATAATGGATTATAAACCAATGAATAAAATAGGAATCTATAAGTGTATTTGAAAACAAGCGGTAGCTGATATTATCATTATTTTTTTAGTTATTATTATCAAATACTCTGGATGTTGATAAGATCCACCTCTGGCAAAAAACCTCAGGATTCCAGTATTTGTCTTGTGAAATCCAGGCCAGATCAAGCATTGCAGAGCCTGCAAGAATAGAAACATGAAGAATGATTCCAGAAGGATGCCTCAGGACTTGATGACTGAGGCTTCAGTATTAGAGACAAACAACATGAAATGAAGAACATCAGCCACTCCTAGAGCCTGATACTAGAACCCAGTACTTTCCTTGTCATGGTCCTAACAGCACCGTGTTATAAGCAGACAGGTATTTGTCTGCCCGTTCATTCACCTGTGGCCTCATAGAAGTAACTCGTTTATGACTTATCCTTGACCCCTAAGTCAGTGCCTATCAGTATAGGAGACATCCAAGAAGTGTGTGCTGAATAAATGAATAAATGAATGAATGAATGAATGAATGAATGTGTTGAGCAGTTTCTAATAGCTCGTCACGATAACTAACAAGAGGAGGAGATAAAGGCTGACCTATTCCATACTGGTCTGAGTCTAGAAGCCTGAAGCCTTAGTTGTATTGCCTCTTTGGATGATAGGCGTTCCCAGAAAGATAACCCTCCCCAGTTTCCATGTTTCCCAGAGTTGAAGTGGAAGCCCCATATGCACCAGACTGTGTATCCTAGACTGGTTCAAGGGACAGATAATTAATTCATTAAATATTTATGGATGATCATTTACTATAGGTCTTTCAGGGTTTGGGGGTACAGCTGAGAGCACAATAGTCAGATCCCCTGCTTTCATCAATATTTCGTTCTAGGGGGAGAGACAATGAACAAAGGGACTCATAAAATTTAGAATGGTGGAGAAATTAAAGCTTGATTAACAAATAGAGAATCATCCAGCATGTGTGTGTACAGAAGAAAGAGTGAATGTGGAGGTGAGAACTTGCTGGTTTCAGGGAACTTGGAGTAGTTTGTAATGGCTGGAAGTAGAGTAGGATACAGGCTGAGGGTTCAGGCAGGAAATTAGAAAGTAGAATCCACAAGAAAATGTCACTTAACTTCTCTGGGCCTAGTGGTTTTGACAAGAAAAGAGGGTTTTAAACATCTGAGAAAATGTGTGGCAAATGTGTAAAGCTCCAATCTAAAATCATTAATGTTCTTTTCTGTTTTTAAACAATAATGACAATAATTATAGCTGGTAGTTTTGAGTATTGCTATTTGTTAGGCACTGTGCTAGTTGTTTTACATATTTATTTATTCCTCTATGAGGAACATTAGTGGGGATTTTCATACTTTACAACGTTGGATAGCATTAGATACGTTAGATGGCACGTATTAGGATTAAATCCTGTCTAATTTCAAAGAGCCTGTTCTTTTGTTTGAACATTCTTTTTTCTATTTTCTTTATATATATATAAATATATATAAAATATATATTTTATATATATTTATATATATATAAAATATATATATTTATATATATATAAAATATATAAAAATATATATAAATATATATAAATAAATATATTTATATATATATATTTATATATATATGTAAATATATATATATAAATATATATATATATTTAAGTTTATTTAATTTGAGAAAGACAGAGACAGCACATGCCAGTGAGGGGCAGCGAGAGAGGGAGAGAGATACCCAAGCAGGCTCCATGATGTCAGCTTAGAACCTGATGTGGGGCTTGAACTTATGAAACGTGAGATCTCGACCTGAGCTGAAACCGAGAATTGGACGCTCAACCAACTGAGCCACCCAGGCACCCTTTTCTATTTTCTAAAAGTGGCACTCAGGCAAGAGGTGGAAACCAAGAACAATTGAGTGGTACACAAAATGGCTATTAGGAAGATTAAATGACACAGCATTTACAGAATGCTTAGTAAAAGGGAAATCAGTTACATGTATTATTTATATTTTATTCTTAATTTTAAACTTTTATAATTTTTTATTTCATGGAGTTAAATTTTTTATCCCTCATTATTTTATTTATAATAATTTCTATTAAGCCTAGAGAAGTTGAATTATGCTTAATGAAATATATGGTATATTTTGGGACAAAAATTTAAATGTCTAAGATGGTGGTATTTACAGAACGTTATAGGATGAAGACCTCGGATGATGTCATGTGCCATTCCCATTAATAAAGAGAAGTTCTTCCTGAACCCATCTTCCTCAATGTGGAAACCCTTGAGAGGTGCTGATTGTGCACTAGTGAGAATACCAGGTATAAATGGATATGTGTGTTTGTGATGGTGGTTTTAGTATATGAACATGAATTCTTAGATTCTCCTCCCTTCTAAAGGTAGAAAAGGTGGAGCTTAATCCCCTCCCTCTTGACTGTGAGATGGACTTAGTGACTTGCTTCTAAGAAATAAAATGAAGTGGAAGTGATGGTGTGCAACTTTAGGGATTGAGTCCTTCCTCACTTGGATCTGAAGGAAGCTGAGGGAAGCCAACTGCCATGTCATGAGGATACCCACCAGCCCTGTGGAGAGGCTCACCTGGTATGGAACTGAGGCCTCCTGCCAACAGCCCTGTGAGGCAGTCATGTTGTAAGTGGACCATCCAGCCCCACTCAAGTCCTCAGATGACCACCGGTCTGACTGACTTCTTGAAAGAAACCTCATGAGGCACACTGAGCCAGAACTGCCAGCTGAGCCATTCCTAGATATTTGATCTGCAGAAACTGTGTAAGATAGTAAATGCTCAAAAGATAATAAGCTTCTACATTTTGGGGGTAATTTTCTACACAGCATAGATAACTACTGTACTGTGTGTTCATGGATGAATAAGAGTACAGTGTGAAGTACCCTTTCTATACTTGATACTATTCACCTGGTGAAAGTCTATTATCTTGACTCAAGAGCTATGGCCACATTGCAGTAAGTCGCTATTGATAAAATCATTTCTGTCTTCCTGCCAGTTGCTGCTTTTTATGTCACAAGCATGTCAGGGTCTGTCCTACCGCTTAGCATAATTGCCTAGAATGTCTGTGATGAAGTTTGAGTTCAGTTTCAGTGAGATAGTAAGAGAAGGCTGTTAGTCTGGCTGTGGAGAAGCCCCAAAGAGTGATGTCTGCACAATACACTGTCTGGGTTTTGATTGGTTCTTTGTCCTAAAGAGTCAGAAACTATTTTATCAGAACATTTAGAACTCATAGACAATTGGCAGACTTGGGGGCCACACTATACAAACCATATTCATATTAGACTAATGTATAAATAAGAAAGCTTCTCTAAATTTACTATGTGCAGAGTAGAATTCTGGTGCTCTCATCCAGAGTTCCTCCTTTCTCTGAATGATAGCTTGGAGGCCATATTAGCAAATCAGAAGGTGGTTCAGTTAAGCTTGCAATTGAACCGAAAGTGGTGAGTCTTGAGGTACTGTAAGTCTTGATAGATAAACTGATACTACCTTGCCACATGTTGACTTAAGTAGTTTAACTCTCTGGGGGTATCTTATTACCAAGTCTTTAGGAGGTATCTCACTGTTGTCTTCACACATTACTGGTGTTGACCTTCCTTTCATAGTCTTCTTTAGGTCGTGGTAGGTTGGCAAGGTTATCTTCAGGAAATCCAGCTGTGGTATCTGGGGCTGTGGTTGCTCAGTCTGCACCCCATGAAGGCAATCTGCACCACAGATCACTGTATTCTCAAGGATGACCTCAAATGTATTCAGGTTGCAACAAGTCCCAATGATGCAACCACTTCTCAATATTACCTTTCTGCCCACACTGGCTTTTGATTCAATAACATTATTATCTTCCATTTTCATGGCTTGGGAATAACAGCCAATTTCAAACACATTATTAGTGCCAATGATCATAGATATTTTAGTTCCAGATCTTCAGCATTAGGGGTGATATTATCAGGTTGAGCATTTATGATAAGCACCTACCTGTTCTTCTATTAGGTAACCCTCACCAATAACTATTGGCCTGGCTTTTGCAATAATTTGTGATTTAGAGTGGATCACTGTCCTAGGTCCTATAGTTACGTCACCCACATTTCATTTTCTACACACACAACTGCTCCAAGAGCAACCTTTACACTCTTTTCAGCCTTCTCCACCATAGTTTGGCCCCTGTCTCTTATGGAATTAATTTTTGAAAATATTTTCCATAGCATATAATGCTAGTTTTGTATTTTCAATAGTGATAGGAAATTTCTTTTACACTGAGTTTGACTAAAAGATGATAGAATATAAATTGATGTATTAAGAAATACTGACACGAGGGGTGCCTGGCTGGTTCAGTCGGTTAGGTGTCTGACTTCTGCTCAGGTCATGATTTCACGGTTTGTGAATTCGAGCCCCATCTCAGTGTCTGTACTGACAGCTCAGAGCCTGGATCCTGCTTTGTATTCTGTGTCTCCTTCTCTCTCTGCCCCTCCCCCACTTGTGTTCTGTCTCTCTCTCTGTCTCTCAAAAATAAATAACTGTAAAAATTAAATAAAAGAAATACTAACATGGGCTTTGAATATATCTTTTAAGTCCTGGAGTTATATCACATGAATGATTGAGGTGTTGTTGAAAACATTGTTCTAAGTCAGGCTTTATAATGAGAAGTTTACTAGATAGCAGGTGGGGCTGCTAACAAATTTTTTTGTTAGAGATTCTCCCAGAAAGCCTCACAGTACCCTCGAAGTTTGCTTGAAAAGAAATCATGCCTCCAAAAATACCATCCACTATATTAAGTCCCTATTACAAGTGCACATTTTCCCTATCTGTGTTGTCTATAAAATATTAATTTATTATAACATCAAATAGTTCTGCCCACCATATTTCCATAGGTGTTCTGGACCCTGGATATGCAAAGATGAATGAAACATTGTTTGTCATAATCTTGGATTTCACAACTTTGTGTTGGAAGCAAATAAAAACAAATTTGTGTGAAATTTAAGAAACAAAACAGATGAGAGGGACTCCTGGGTAGCTCCATCGGTTAAGTCTGACTTCAGCTCAGGTCGTGATCTCAGTTTGTGAGTTTGAGCCCATGTCAGGCTCTGTGCTGACAGCTTAGAGCTTGGAGCCTGCTTTGGATTTTGTCCCACCCTGTCTCTCTCTGCCCCTTCCTTGTTTGCACTCTGTCTCACTCTCTCAAAAATAAATAAATATTAAAAAATTTTTAAAAAGAAACAAAACAGATGAACACATGGAAAAGGAAAAAAAGAGAGGGAAACAAACCATAAGAGACTTTAACAATAGAGAACAAATGGAGGATTGATGGAGCGAGGTGAGTGGGGAATGGGCTAGATGTGTGATGGGTATTAAGGAGGGCACTTGTTATGATGAGTACTGGGTGCTATATGTATGTGATGGATCACTAAATTCTACTCCCTAAACCAATATTACACTATATGTTAATTAACTAGAATATAAATAAAAATTTGAAAACAAAAACAAAAAACAAACTGTAGACTCTGAAATGCAAATGAGTATAGACTATAGTGGGAATACTAAGGAGAGGCACAGGGGAAGTGAAGCAAAGAAATGGACAGAGCAGGAGTATCCCAAAATGTAGAATGGGAGCCAGAGAGCTGTCTGTTCCTTGCTAAGGTTGAAGTATTCACTTGTAAGTGACTGTTACATTCATCTTTGAATTCACTTTCTTGATTCTGTCAGTATAAACCTGAGTAAAATATATCTTTACACTTTGAAATAAAATAATGTAATTATCAGACGCATATTCGTTCAACTGGTTCTACAGCAAAAAAGTAAAAACTACTTAAGGAGCTATGTTAAACACTAATCATTTTGTATATAGACACACCACATGTTCTTTCTTCATTCATCTAGCAATAGACACTTGGACTTCTTCCACAATTTGGCTATTGTAAATAACGCTGCAGTATACATAGGAGTGCATGTATCCTTCTGAATTAGTGTTTTTGTATTTTTTGGGTAAATACACAGTAGTGCAGTTACTGAATAGTAGGGTAGTTCTATTTTTAACTTTTTAAGGAAACTCCATACTGTTTTGCACAGTGGCTGTACAAGTTTTCATTTCAACCAACAGTTCAGGAGGGTCCCTTATTCTCCACATCCTCACCAACACTTATTTTTTTTGTGCTTTTGAGTTTAGCCATTCTGACAGTTGTGAGATGATACATTGTAGTTTTTTTTAATTCAGTATAATTAGCATACAGTTTTATATTAATTGCAGGTGTACAATATAGTGATTCAACAATTCCATACATCACCCAGTGCTTATTACAAGTACCCTACTTGCTTCTTATCACCTATTTCACCCATTTCCCCATCCATCTTCCCTCTAATAGCCATCATTCTCTATAATTAAGAGTCTATTTCTCTATTTCTCCCTTTTTTTCCTTTTGCTCATTTGCTTCTTTAATTCCACATATGAGTGAAGTTATATGGTATTTGTCTTTCTCTGACTGACTTATTTCACTTAGCATAATACCCTCCAGTTCCATCCACATAGTTGCAAATGGCAAGATTTCATTCTTTTTTATATCTGAGTAATATATATATATATATATATTCATACATATACCGCTTCTTTATCCATTCACCTGTCGATGGACATTTCCCCTGCTTCCGTAAGATGGCTTTTATAAATAATGCTGCAATAAACACCTATGTTTATTTACATTTTTTTGTGTAAACACAATAGTGCAATTACTGGATTGTAGGACAGCTTTATTTTTTAAATTTTCAATGAAACTCCATACTGTTTTCCACTGTGGCTGCACCAGTTTGGATTCCCACCAATAGTGCAAGAAGTTTCCTTTTTCCACTACATCCTCACCAACAGTTGTTTCTTGTGTGTTTGATTTTAGCCATTCTGACAGGTGTGAGGTGATAGCTCATTGCACTTTAGATTTGCATTTTCCTGATGATGAGTGATTTTGAGCAACTCTTCATGGCTGTGTTGACCATCTGGATGTCTTCTTTGAAGAAATGTCTGTTCATATCTTCAGTCAATATGTAAATTAGATTTTTTGGGTTTTGGGTGTTGATTTGTATAAGTTCCTTATGTATTTTGGATAGAAAGCCTTTATCATATATGTCATTTGCAAGTATCTTCTCCCATTCAGTGGCTTACCTTTTAGTTTTGCTGGTTGTTTCCTTACCTGTAAATAAGCTTTTTGTTTTGATGTAGTCCCAATTGTTCACTTTTGCTTTTATTTCCCTTGCCTTAGGAGACATATCTAGAAAAACAATGTTGTTACAACTGATATCAGGGTCATTACTGTCTGTGCTGTCTTCTAGGATTGTTATGGTTTCATATCTCACAGTTAGGTCTTTAATCCATTCTGAGATTGTTTTTGTGTATGGTGTAAGAAAATGATCCAGTTTCATTCTTTCACATGGAGCTGTCCACTTCTCCCAACGCCATTTGTTGAAGAGACTGTATTTTTCTTATTGCATATTCTTGTCTCCTTTGTTGAAGATTAATTAACCATATAATTGTGGGTTTACTTCTGGGCTTTCTATTCTGTTCCATTGACCTATGTATCTATTATTATGCCAGTGCCATACTGTTTTGATTACTACCACTTTTTAATATAACTTGAAGTCTGGAATTGTGATATCTCCACTTTTGTTTTTCTTTTTCAAGAATTGCTTTGGCTATTCAGGGTCTTGTAGTTCCATACAAATTTTAAGGCTGTTGTAGTTCTGTGAAAAATGTTGTTGGTAGTTTGATAGAGAGTGCATTAAATCTATAGATAGTGTTGGGTAGTCTGGACATTTTAACAATATTTGTACTTCAAATCCATAAGCATGGAAAGTCTTTCCATTTATTTGTGTAGTCTTGAATTTCTTTCATCAGTCTTTTATAGTGAAATTGCAATCATAAATGGGATTGTTTCCTTAATTTCCCAGTCTGCTGCTTCATTATGAGTGTATAGAAATGCCAGAGATTTCTGTACATTGACTTTGTATCCTGCAACCTTACTGAATTCATTTATCAGTTCTAGTATTTTGGTGGAGTCTTTTGTGTTTCCTATATAGAGTATCATGTCATCTGCAAACAGTGAAAATTTTACTACTTTCCTACCAATTTGGGTGCCTTTTATTTATTTTTGTTGTCTAATTGCAGTGGCTAAAACTTCCAGCACTATGTTGAATAAAAATGGTGAGAGTGGACATCCTTGTCTTGTTCCTGACCTTAGTGGAAAAATTTTCCAGTCTTCCCCATTATTATGTTAGCTGTGGGTTTTTCATATACAACCTTTATTATGTTTTGTTATGTTCCCTCTGAACCTATTTTGTTGAGGGTTTTTTTTTTACCATGAATGAATGTTGTACTTTGTCAAATGCTTTTTCTTCATCTATTGAAATGATCATTTGGTTCTTATCCTTTCTTTTATTAGTATGTTATAGCACGTTGATTGATTCATGAATATTGAACCTATTGATCCGCCTTGGAAAGCCAGGAATAAATGGCACTTCATTGTAGTTAATGATTTTTTAAGGGTCTTGTTGGATTCAGTTTGCTAGTATTTTGTTGAGAAACTTTGCATGTATGTTCATCAGGCATATTGGCTTGTAGTTCTCTTTTTTAGTGATGTCTTTATCGGGTTTTGATATCAGGGTAATGCTGGTCTCATAGAATGAATTTGGAAGTTTTCCTTGCTTTTCTATTTTTGTAACAGTTTGAGAAGAATAGATATTAGGTCTTCTTTAAATGTTTGGCAGAATTCACCTGTGAAACAATATGCCCCTGGACTTTTGTTTGTTGGGAGTTTCTTTGATTACTGATTAAATTTCTTTGCTATTTATCAGTCTTTTCAAGTTTTCAATTTCTTCCTGTTTCAGTTTTGGTAATTTATAGGTTTCTAGGAATTTATCCATTTCTTCTAGGTTGTCCAATTTTTTAGCATGTAGGTTTTCATAATATTCTCTTATTATTGTATTTCTTTGCTGTTGGTTGTGATTTCTCCTCTCATTTGTGAGTTTCTTTAATTTGATCCTTTCTCTTTTCTTTTTGATAAGTCCGACTAGAGATTTATCAATTTTATTAATTTTTTCAAAGAACCAGCTCCAGGTTTCCTTGATATGTTCTATTTGTTTTTAGTTTCTATATCATTTATTTCTCTGCTCTGATCTTTATTACTTCCTTCATTCTCATGCTTTGGGGTTTTATTTGTTCTTAGTTTTCTAGCTTCTTTAGTTGTAAAGTTAGGTCGTTTTTTGAGATCTTTGTTGCTTCTTGAGTTAGACCTGTATTACTATTAACTTTCCTCTTAGAATTGTTTTTGCTGCATCTCAGAAGATTTTGGACTGTTGATTTTTTCATTTGTTTCCAGGTAATTAAAATTTTTTTTTAACATTTATTTATGATAGACAGAGACAGCATGCAATTGGGGGAGGGACAGAGAGAGAAGGAGGCACAAAATCTGAAGCAGGCTCCAGACTCTGAGCCGTGAGCACAGAGCCCAGTGCGGAGCTTGAGCCCATGAACTGTGAGATCATGACCTGAGCCGAAATCGGATGCTTAACTGACTGAACCACCTAGGCGCTCCATGTTTCCATGTAATTTTTGATTTCTTCTTTTTTTAAAAAAATCATTCTTTTGTTGTTGATGTTTATTTATTTTGAGAGAGAGAGAGAGCAAGTGGGGGAGGGGAAGAGAGAGAGGACAAAAGAGAGAATCCCAAGCAGTCTCTGAGCTGTCAGTATGGAGCCTGATGTGGGGCTCAAACTCACAAACCGTGAGATCATGACCTGAGCTGAAACCAAGAGTCAGACACTTAATGAACGGACTGAGCCACCTAGGCAACCCCCCCATTTGTTTTCTTCTTTGACCCATTTACTGTTTAGTAGCATGTTGTTTAACCTCCCAGAATTTTTCTTGTGGTTGATTTCTAGTTTCATAGCACTGTGGTAAAAAAAAAAATGCATCTGATGACTTTGATCTTTTTCAATTTGTTTAAACTTATTTTGTGGCCTAATTTGTGATCTATTCTGGAGAATGTTCTATGTGCACTTGAAAAGAATATGTATTCTGCTGTTTTAAAATGGAATGTTCTGAATATTTCTGTTATATCTGTCTGGTCCAGTGTGTCACTCAAAGCCACTGTTTCTCAGCTGATTTTCTGTTTGGGTGATCTATCAATCAATGTACATGTCATGTTAGAGTCCCCTATCATTATCGTATTACTATCAATTATTTCCTTTGTTTGTTATGAACTGTTTTATGTTTTGGGTGCTTTCATGTTGGGTGCATAAATATTTACAGTTGTTATATCTTCTTGTCAAATTGTCTCCCTTATTAGTATACAGTGTCCTTCATTTCTTATTATAGTCTTTTCTTTAAAGCCTATTTGTCCAATATAAGTATTGCTTTCTTTTGATTTCCATTTGCATGACAGATGTTTCTCCATCCCCTCATTTTCAATCTGCAGATGTCCTTAGGTCTAAAATGAGTCTCTTGTAGGCAGCATAGAGATTGGTCTTGTTTTTTAAATCTATTCTGTCATCCTATATCTTTTGATTGCAGCATCTAATCCATTTACATTCAAAGTACTTATGGATAGATATGTATTTATTTCCATGTTGTTACTTGTTTTGTGGTTGTTTTTGTAACTTTTCTCTGAACCTGTCTTCTCTTGCTCTCTTTCATGTTTTTTTTAACTTTCTTTACTGATATACTTGGATTCCTTTCTCTTTATTCTTTTGTATGTATCTACTACTGGTTTTTGATTTGTGGCTACCATTAGGTTTGTATATAACATCTTCTGCATATAGCATTCTATATTAAGCTGATGGTCACTAAAATTTGAACCCATTCTTTACTCCTCTCCTCCCCACATTTTAGGTATATGGTGTCATATTTTACATCATTTTATGAATATCTTGACTGATTTTTATATAAAAACTTATTTTTTTACTGCTTTTGTATTTTTTTATTTTTAATACTCTCACTTACGGTCTTTTCTTTCCACTCAAAGAGTCCTCTTTAATATTTTTTGTAGAACTGGTTTAGTGATTATGAGTTCCTTTAGTTTTTGTTCATCTGAGAAACTCTCTTTTATTGTGAGTGATAACCCTGCTGGATAGGGTATTCTTGGCTGCAGATTTGCCCTTTCAGAACTTTGAATATATAATCCACTCCCTTCTGACTTGCAAAAGTTGTGCAGAAAGACCTGATGATAGTCTTATGGGCTTTCCCTTGTATGTAACTGTCTTCCTTAAATTTTTTTCTTTAGTATGGGTTTTTGCCATTTTGATTACTATGTGTCTTGGTATGGACCTCTTTGTGTTGATTTTTGGGGGAATCTCTGTGACTCCTAAATCTGGATATGTTTCCTTCCCCAGATTAGGGAAGTTTTAAGCTATTATTTCTTCAAATAAATGTTCTTCCCCCTTTCTCTCCCTTCTTCTTCTGGGATTCCTACAATCTGAATGTTAGTATGCTTGACTGAGCTACAAAGCTCCCAAAGGCTATTCTCCATTTACATCATTTTTTCCTCTCATTTTCTCAGTTTGATTACCTTTTATTACTGTCTTCCAGGTCATTAATTCATTCCTTTGCTTCATCTAGCCTGCTATTTATTCCATCGCATGTATTTTTTTTTTCAAGTTTATTCATTTTTCACTAAGAGAGTGAGAGAACACAAGTTGGGGAGGGGCATAGAGAGAGAGGGAGAGATAGAGAATCCCAAGAAGGATCCACACCACCAGCCTGGAGCCCGATGCAGTGCTTGAACCCATGAACCATGAGATCATGACCTGAGCCAAAGTCAGATGTTCAACCAACTGAGCCACCAAGATGCCCCCATCATGTATATTTTTAATTTCATTTATTGTGTTCTTCACTTCTGATGGGCTCTTTTTTATTTCTTTGTTATGTTCTCACTCTTTTCTCAAGTGAGTATCTTTATGATCATTACTTTAAATTCTCTATCATGCATATTACTTATATCTGTCTTCCTTAGGTCTCTTGCTGTGGTTTTGTCCTGTTCTTCTTTTGGGATATATTCCTCTGTCTCCTCATCTTGTCTCACTTTTCTGTTTCTTTGTTTTAGAAAAGTCAGCTACATCTCTTGCTCTTGAAGGTAGTGGCCTTATGAGGAAGAAGTCCTATAGTGCCCTGCAGTGCAGTGTCCCCACTTCCCCAGAACCTGGCACTTCAGAGAGTGATTCCTATGTGTGTTATGTGTGCCCTTCTGTAGAGTTCTGGCTGCTTTTTCCTTCAGTCAAGCTGTCTGCAGTGGCTCTATTTGCCTGTTGTGAGCTGTGTTTGGTCCCTGGCCAGGGTGGCATGTGTCTTTAACAAGGTAGGCACCAGTCTGTTTATTGGGTGAGATCTGCCACCACCATCACCACTGGAACTTAATTTCTACAAAACATGTAAGTAGGTCAGGAGACAAGGTTTTGGTGGAGTTTGCAGAGGTCTTCTGGGGTAAGGGTCCACAGTGGTAGAACTGAGGAAAGCATGACTGGGAGGGCACAAGAGGCAGGTTTTGGTGTAAGCACGTTAGGTAGTGAGTGTGGGAACCCTGCTGGTTCCCACAGGTGGCTATGTGTTTATGCTGGGTATGTGGGAGAAGCAAATGGCATGTGTCAGCTCCTTTGTTCCTGGAGGTGTCTCCCCATAATACTTGCCTCTCTGAGCCATACTATCAGATGAATAAATCATTCTCCTTCTCATCTGCCACCAGCATTTTTCAAACTGCTTTTTCCAGGTTATTTGTCCTACTGTGTCTTTAAGAGTGAGGACTCAGTTTCCTATACACCTCAGGGCTCTCCTAGAGCAGATACTACAGATTTTTTAAATTCCAGGCTTTAAGTTCCACTTGTTATAAGAATCATGAAATTCAGCCCCTCTTGCTTTCAAAGCTAAATGTTAGGGGGATTCATCTTCCCTGTGTAGGCTCCCCAGTGTGATAGTGTGTTTCTCACCCTTCTCTGCACTATTGGCTCCCTCCCCACCATGGGTGGCCAAGGTCCACTTTGCTTCCAAACCACTTCTTGACCCTCCCTATCTCATTTGTTTTTGTTTGATGTGACCTCGTCTCTACCTTTAGTTTTGGAGTTTGTTCTGCCAGGCTTCAGATCGTTTTCTGAGTTATTTGTGCAGATGTGAGTGTTATCTAGTGGTATCTGTAGGATGACGCAAGCTTAGGGTCTTCCTATTCTGCCATCTTCCTAGCATCTCTCCTGTATTGATATTATTTTCAACTCATTTGGGTAAATGCCAAGGAGTTTTATTGATGGATCATACTGTATGGTTACGTGGAGTTCTGTGAGAAATCGCCAAGCTGTCTTCCAAGTTGGCTGTACTATTTTGCATTCCTACTAGTAGTGAATGAGAATTTATGTTCCACATATGTTGTTCCACATCCTGGCAGGCATTTGGCAGTGTTTTAGAATTTAGACATTCTAATAGGTTTGTAGTGGTTTCTCATTGTTGTTTTAATTTGCAATTCACTAAATAATTATGATGCTGAATATTTTTTCACATGTTTACATACCATCTATATATCTTGCTTGGTGAGATATTTGTTTATATATTTTGCTTATATTTAATTAGGTTGTTTGTTTTCTTTTTGTTGAGTTTTTCTTTGTATATTTTAGATACCAGTCCTTAATTGGATGTATTGGGAATTGTATATTGGAAAGATGTATTGGAATATATATGTTGGGAAGTTTTTCTCTCAGTCTCTGGTTTGTGTTTTAATTCTCCTAAGAATGTGTTTTGCAAATAAAACTACCCTACAATCCAGCAATTGTACTACTAAGTATTTACGCAAAGAATACAAAAATACTCATTCAAAGGGATGCATGCACCCAATGTTTATAGCAGTATTATCTATAATAGCCAAATTATGGAAACAGCCCAAGTGTCCATCGACTGATGAATGGATAAAGAAGATGTGGTATGCAAGTATGTGTGTCTGTGTGTGTGTGTGTGTGTGTGTGTATAATGGAATATTACTCAGCCATAAAAAAGAATGCAATCTTGCTATTTGCAACAATGTGGATGGAGCTACAGTGTGTTATGCTATGCAAAATAAGTCAGAGAAAGACAAATGCTATATTATTTCACTCATATATGGAATTTAGGAAAAGAAACAATCATAGAGACAAAAAGAGAGAGACACAAACCAAGAAACAGACTCTTAACTATAGAGAACAAACTGATGATTACCTGAAGGGAGGTGGGGGAGCATAGGTTAAATAGGAGATGGGGATTAAGGAGTGCACTTGTGATGAGCACTGGGTATTGTATGTTAAATGTTGAATTTCTAAATGTACACCTGAAACTAATATTACACTGTATGTTAACTAACTGGAATTTAAATAAAAACTTTTAAAAAAGAAAAAGAGAGCGTTTTTGGCAGAGCACAAGTGTTTAATTTTAATTGAGTATAAGTTATCAGTTTTTTCTTTCATGTATTATACATTTGGTATTGTATCTAAAATATGATTGCCAGGTTTTTTGCAAGATGGCGGCTTAGGAGGACGCTGGGCTCACCGCACGTCCTGCTGATCACTTAGATTCCATCTACACCTGCCTAAATAACCCAGAAAACCTCCAGAGGATTAGCAGAATGGAGTCGTCGGAGCCAAGCACAGACGAGAGGCCCACGGAAGAGGGTAGGAAGGGCGGTGAGGCGGTGCGCGCTCCACGGACTGGCGGGAGGGAGCCGGGGTGGAGGGACGGCTCGCCGGCCAAGCAGAGCCCCCGAGTCTGGCTTGCAAAAGCGGAGGGGCCTGACGGACTGTGTTCCCACAACAAGCGCGACTTAGCGTCTGGGAGGTCATAAGTTAACAGCTCTGCTCGGAAAGCGGGAAGGCTGGAGGACAAAGGGAGGGAGAGCTGCTGAGCCCCCGGACGACAGAACTCAGTTTGGTGGGGAACTAAGGCGCTCGCCAGCGCCATCTCCCCCGCCCATCCCCCAGCCAAAATCCCAAAGAGAACCAGTTCCTGCCAGGGAACTTGCTCGCTCCACGCAAACACCCAACTCTGCACTTCTGCGGAGCCAAACCTCCGGCAGCGGATCTGACTCCCTCCCGCTGCCACAGGGCCCCTCCTGAAGTGGATCACCTAAGGAGAAGCGATCTAAGCCTGCCCCTCCTGCCCCCGTGCACCTTGCCTACCCACCCCAGCTAATACGCCAGATCCCCAGCATCACAGGCCTGGCAGGGTGCAAGTAGCCCAGACGAGCCACACCACCCCACAGTGAATCCTGCCCTTAGGAGAGGGGAAGAGAAGGCACACACCAGTCTGACTGTGGCCCCAGCGGTGGGCTGGGGGCACACATCAAGTCTGACTGTGGCCCCGCCCACCAACTCCAGTTATACACCACAGCACAGGGGAAGTGCCCTGCAGGTCCTCACTACACTAGGGACTATCCAAAATGACCAAGCGGAAGAATTCCCCTCAGAAGAATCTCCAGGAAATAACAACAGCTAATGAGCTGATCAAAAAGGATTTGAATAATATAACAGAAAGTGAATTTAGAATAATAGTCATAAAATTAATCGCTGGGCTTGAAAACAGTATACAGGACAGAAGAGAATCTCTTGCTACAGAGATCAAGGGACTAAGGAACAGTCACGAGGAGCTGAAAAACGCTTTAAACGAAATGCATAACAAAATGGAAACCACCACAGCTCGGATTGAAGAGGCAGAGGAGAGAATAGGTGAACTAGAAGATAAAGTTATGGAAAAAGAGGAAGCTGAGAAAAAGAGAGATAAAAAAATCCAGGAGTATGAGGGGAAAATTAGAGAACTAAGTGATACAATAAAAAGAAATAATCTACGCATAATTGGTATCCCAGAGGAGGAAGAGAGAGGGAAAGGTGCTGAAGGGGTACTTGAAGAAATCATAGCTGAGAACTTCCCTGAACTGGGGAAGGAAAAAGGCATTGAAATCCAAGAGGCACAGAGAACTCCCTTCAGACGTAACTTGAATCGATCTTCTGCACTACATATCATAGTGAAACTGGCAAAATACAAGGATAAAGAGAAAATTCTGAAAGCAGCAAGGGGTAACCGTGCCCTCACATATAAAGGGAGACCTATAAGACTCGTGACTGATCTCTCTTTTGAAACTTGGCAGGCTAGAAAGAATTGGCACGAGATTTTCAGGGTGCTAGACAGAAAAAATATGCAGCCGAGAATCCTTTATCCAGCAAGTCTGTCATTTAGAATAGAAGGAGAGATAAAGGTCTTCCCAAACAAAAACTGAAGGAATTTGTTACCACTAAACCAGCCCTACAAGAGATCCTAAGGGGGACCCTGTGAGACAAAGTCCCAGAGACGTCACTACAAGCATAAATCATACAGACATCACAATGACTCTAAACCCGTATCTTTCTATAATAACACTGAATGTAAATGGATTAAATGCGCCAACCAAAAGACATAGGGTATCAGAATGGATACAAAAACAAGACCCATCTATTTGCTGTCTACAAGAGACTCATTTTAGACCTGAGGACACCTTTAGATTGAGAGTGAGGGGATGGAGAACTATTTATCATGCGACTGGAAGCCAAAAGAAAGCTAGAGTAGCCATACTTATATCAGACAAACTAGACTTTCAATTAAAGGCTGTAACAAGAGATGAAGAAGGACATTATATAATAGTTACAGGGTCTATCCATCAGGAAGAGCTAACAATTATAAATGTCTATGCACCGAATACCGGAGCCCCCAAATATATAAAACAATTACTCATAAACATAAGCAACCTTATCGATAAGAATGTGGTAATTGCAGGGGACTTTAATACCCCACTTACAGAAATGGATAGATCATCTAGACACACAGTCAATAAAGAAACAAGGGCCCTGAATGAGACATTGGATCAGATGGACTTGACAGATATATTTAGAACTCTGCATCCCAAAGCAACAGAATATACTTTCTTCTCGAGTGCACATGGAACATTCTCCAAGATAGATCATATACTGGGTCACAAAACAGCCCTTCATAAGTTTACAAGAATTGAAATTATACCATGCATACTTTCAGACCACAATGCTATGAAGCTTGAAATCAACCACAGAAAAAAGTCTGGAAAACCTCCAAAAGCATGGAGGTTAAAGAACACCCTACTAACGAATGAGTGGGTCAACCAGGCAATTAGAGAAGAAATTAAAAAATATATGGAAACAAACGAAAATGAAAATACAACAATCCAAACGCTTTGGGATGCAGCAAAGGCAGTCCTGAGAGGAAAATACATTGCAATCCAGGCCTATCTCAAGAAACAAGAAAAATCCCAAATACAAAATCTAACAGCACACCTAAAGGAACTAGAAGCAGAACAGCAAAGGCAGCCTAAACCCAGCAGAAGAAGAGAAATAATAAAGATCAGAGCAGAAATAAACAATATAGAATCTAAAAAAACTGTAGAGCAGATCAACGAAACAAGAGTTGGTTTTTTGAAAAAATAAACAAAATTGACAAACCTCTAGCCAGGCTTCTCAAAAAGAAAAGGGAGATGACCCAAATAGATAAAATCATGAATGAAAATGGAATTATTACAACCAATCCCTCAGAGATACAAACAATTATCAGGGAATACTATGAAAAATTATATGCCAACAAATTGGACAACCTGGAAGAAATGGACAAATTCCTGAACACCCACACTCTTCCAAAACTCAATCAGGAGGAAATAGAAAGCTTGAACAGACCCATAACCAGCGAAGAAATTGAATCGGTTATCAAAAATCTCCCAACAAATAAGAGTCCAGGACCAGATGGCTTCCCAGGGGAGTTCTACCAGACGTTTAAAGCAGAGATAATACCTATCCTTCTCAAGCTATTCCAAGAAACAGAAAGGGAAGGAAAACTTCCAGACTCATTCTATGAAGCCAGTATTACTTTGATTTCTAAACCAGACAGAGACCCAGTAAAAAAAAAAAGAACTACAGGCCAATATCCCTGATGAATATGGATGCAAAAATTCTCAATAAGATACTAGCAAATCGAATTCAACGGCATATAAAAAGAATTATTCACCATGATCAAGTGGGATTCATTCCTGGGATGCAGGGCTGGTTCAACATTCGCAAATCAATCAACGTGATACATCACATTAACAAAAAAAGAGAGAAGAACCATATGATCCTGTCAATCGATGCAGAAAAGGCCTTCGACAAAATCCAGCACCCTTTCTTAATAAAAACTCTTGAGAAAGTCGGGATAGAAGGAACATACTTAAAGATCATAAAAGCCATTTATGAAAAGCCCACAGCTAACATCATCCTCAACGGGGAAAAACTGAGAGCTTTTTCCCTGAGATCAGGAACACGACAAGGATGCCCACTCTCACCGCTGCTGTTTAACATAGTGCTGGAAGTTCTAGCATCAGCAATCAGACAACAAAAGGAAATCAAAGGCATCAAAATTGGCAAAGATGAAGTCAAGCTTTCGCTTTTTGCAGATGACATGATATTATACATGGAAAATCCGATAGACTCCACCAAAAGTCTGCTAGAACTGATACAGGAATTCAGCAAAGTTGCAGGATACAAAATCAATGTACAGAAATCAGTTGCATTCTTATACACTAACAATGAAGGAACACAAAGACAAAGAAACTGATCCCATTCACAATTGCACCAAGAAGCATAAAATACCTAGGAATAAATCTAACCAAAGATGTAAAGGATCTGTATGCTGAAAACTATAGAAAGCTTCTGAAGGAAATTGAAGAAGATTTAAAGAAATGGAAAGACATTCCCTGCTCATGGATTGGAAGAATAAATATTGTCAAAATGTCAATACTACCCAAAGCTATCTACACATTCAATGCAATCCCAATCAAAATTGCACCAGCATTCTTCTTGAAACTAGAACAAGCAATCCTAAAATTCATATGGAACCACAAAAGGCCCCGAATAGCCAAAGGAATTTTGAAGAAGAAGACCAAAGCAGGAGGCATCACAATCCCAGACTTTAGCCTCTACTACAAAGCTGTCATCATCAAGACAGCATGGTATTGGCACCAAAACAGACACATAGACCAATGGAATAGAATAGAAACCCCAGAACTAGACCCACAAACGTATGGCCAACTCATCTTTGACAAAGCAGGAAAGAACATCCAATGGAAAAAAGACAGCCTCTTTAACAAATGGTGCTGGGAGAACTGGACAGCAACATGCAGAAGGTTGAAACTAGACCACTTTCTCACACCATTCACAAAAATAAACTCAAAATGGATAAAGGACCTACATGTGAGACAGGAAACCATCAAAACCTTAGAGGAGAAAGCAGGAAAAGACCTCTCTGACCTCAGCCGTAGCAATCTCTTACTCGACACATCCCCAAAGGCAAGGGAATTAAAAGCAAAAGTGAATTACTGGGACCTTATGAAGATAAAAAGCTTCTGCACAGCAAAGGAAACAACCAACAAAACTAAAAGGCAACCAACGGAATGGGAAAACATTTTTGCAAATGACATATCGGACAAAGGGCTAGTATCCAAAATCTATAAAGAGCTCACCAAACTCCACACCCGAAAAACAAATAACCCAGTGAAGAAATGGGCAGAAAACATGAATAGACACTTCTCTAAAGAAGACATCCGGATGGCCAACAGGCACATGAAAAGATGTTCAGCGTCGCTCCTTATCAGGGAAATACAAATCAAAACCACACTCAGATATCACCTCACGCCAGTCAGAGTGGCCAAAATGAACAAATCAGGAGACTATAGATGCTGGAGAGGATGTGGAGAAACGGGAACCCTCTTGCACTGTTGGTGGGAATGCAAATTGGTGCAGCTGCTCTGGAAAGCAGTGTGGAGGTTCCTCAGAAAATTAAAAATAGACCTACCCTATGACCCAGCAATAGCACGGCTAGGAATTTATCCAAGGGATACGGGAGTACTGATGCATAGGGCCACTTGTACCCCAATGTTCATAGCAGCACTCTCAACAATAGCCAAAGTATGGAAAGAGCCTAAATGTCCATCAACTGATGAATGGATAAAGAAATTGTGGTTTATATACACAATGGAATATTACGTGGCAATGAGAAAAAATGAAATATGGCCTTTTGTAGCAACGTGGATGGGACTGGAGAGTGTGATGCTAAGTGAAATAAGCCATACAGAAAAAGACAGATACCATATGGTTTCACTCTTATGTGGATCCTGAGAAACTTAACAGGAACCCATGGGGGAGGGGAAGGAAAAAAAAAGAGGTTAGAATGGGAGAGAGCCAAAGCATAAGAGACTGTTAAAAACTGAGAACAAACTGAGGGTTGATGAGGGGTGGGAGGGAGGAGAGGGTGGGTGATGGGTATTGAGGAGGGCACCTTTTGGGATGAGCACTGGGTGTTGTATGGAAACCAATTTGTCAATAAATTTCATTTAAAAAAAAAAAAATAAATAAAATAAAATATGATTGCCAAACCCAAGATCACCTAGATTTTCTCCTATTTTATCTTCTAGGAGTTTCATAGTTCTGTATTTTACCTTTAGATCTATGGTCCAGTTTGGGTTAATTTATATGAAAGATGCAAAGTCTGTGTCTACATTTATTTATTTTGGATGTGGATGTCCAGTTTTTCTAGCACCATTTGTTGAGAAGACTACTTTCTCCATTAAATTGCCTTTTCTCCTCAATGATCAGTTTTGTATATTTGTATGGATCTATTTCTTGGCTCTCTTATATTACAATGACCTATTTTTTAAAATTACTTTGCCAATACTACACAGTCTTGATTACTGTGTAAGCCTTGAAGTTGTGTTGTCAGCCCTCCAACTTCTTTCTTCTTCAATATTGTGTTGACAATTCTTATCTTTTGTCTTTTCATATAAATTTAAAATCATCTTTTCAATATCTACAAAATAACTTGCTGTTACTTTCATTGGGATTACTTTGAATATAGAAATCAAATTGGGAAAAACAGATGTCTTGACAATATTGAGTCTTCCTATATGTGTACATGGAATATTTCTCCATTTATTTAGTTCTTCTTTGATATTTCATCAGAGTTTTATAGTTACCCACACATAGATCCTATACCTATTTTTCCAGATTTATACCTAAGCATGTCACTTTTGGGAGATGCTATTATATATGGTGTTATGTTTTTAACTTCAAATTCAGATTGTTCATTGCATGTAAGAAAGCAATTGAACATCAATGACTTCTTTGTATATAAGCAAGTACCACATGTAAAACATAATGGGAGAAGTGATGACATTCACAATAGGATCTAGTTAAAAAGAAATTATAAAACTTGAGTGTTTTGAAAGATTTGAATGATAAATGGAGAGACAGTTTTGCAGAACTAGAGATGATGTAGGTGGTGGCTGGGGTGATAAGGAAGTGGTCACAATACTCTGACAATGCTCATTTCAGGTGATCAATTCTCCAGATTCCAGCCATATCACAAGGATTCCTCAGAATCATCAGGCAAGGTCCCCATGTCTCATCTCTATAATTTTGTATAATTTATTATAATTTAATAATTCAACACTTCCACTACTGATTATTCCCCTTCAATCTCAGTGTCTTTGCAAGAGCCTGTACCAAAGGGAAGGGGAGAGGGGGAAAAGATAAACTAACATGGGAAGGGAATTATAGGGTAAACCATCCCCCTGATGATAATGGCAGGCAAAACCTTATTTTCTAGAACACACAAGCCATAACTTACAGGTTTAATACAATCCCAATTAAACTCAACATAACCATGTTAGTATGCCCCTATTAGAATAACATTGAAAGAATGTGTAATTTAAGAATAGTAAAATCATTTTCAAGAGCATGGCATTCCAGTGTTTGGATATGCTGTTACTAAATATTTCACTAATGTTGCTTAAGTATTATCTGCTAATTGCTTGAAGTTTAACTCCCATCTTACAGCTTCACCAAAAAGGAGAGAGACAAAAACAATCATAAAACTTGCCTTTGTAACAGAATTTTCATTTATGGTCAAGTGGGTTAATGTTTAATATTGCCTAGGACCAAAGAAACGAGATGGGTTTAAGTCATCCAACATTGGTAGAGAACAGTCTATGCACCAGGCGCCAGGTTAAACATTTCATCTTCTTTAATTCCCATAACATCTTGCTATTAATGCCAATTAAATAAAAGAAAACCAAAATTCAGAGTGGAGCTGGGGTTTGAATTCAAGTTTTTCTGGCTCCCTAGCCTATGCTCTCACACTACCACCATGACTTATCTAAAGAATTATTTCATTGACTGCTGTTTTATTGTTATGGCATTTTTGGTGGCGTACAGCATTTACAGCTTAGATAAGATCCTCATTTGCTTAAAAACTCTAGGTTTCCTGAACTGTGTTTCGTGTTGTTTTTTATTTTTATGCATGATATAATGAATAATCTTGAGCTTTATCCTAGTATAGATTTACATTCTAATCACATTTCACCAGTTAATAGCTGTGTAACCTTGGACAAACTGTTTAAATACTTGGAAACTTGATTCTCTTAGCATGCATAAAACTTCATAAAGTGACTCAGAAAAGAAGATAGTCTGTTTTGACATGACTCCACACGACCATTTTGATAAAATCTGCACCTTCACAAAAGACTCAATAACATTTTGGGTAATGATAATATTGTTGTATTGCCTCTGTTGTGTAATGTTAGGTGTGTTTATCACCCAGCTTAGTATAGAATGTGAAGAAACAAATCTGGCCTACATCTAACCACATTCAAGTCAAAGCCTCAAATAAAAATAAGCAAGTTAAAATTATAACATAGGAAAATCTGAATTTTCTATAGGCATGTTAGTAGTTTCCATAGAACTGTTGGTATAAACCTTGAAAAGAACTTCCAAATGGAACCACATCACTTGTAGAGGTAAAGACCAAGAATGTAATTCATCAATGAGAGTACACTGACACCAAGTATAAATTAGGTACTGTGCTATCTATGGAGGACAACAGAGATGGATCATATAGAAATCCTGCCTTCAGGGTGCCTGGGTGGCTCAGCCGGTTAAACGTCCGACGTCAGCTCAGGTTGCGATCTCACGGTTTGTGAGCCCCGCGTCAGGCTTTGTGCTGACAGCTCAGAGCCTGGAGCCTGCTTCAGATTCTGTTTCTCCCTCTCTCTCTGTCCCTCCCCCGCTCACCTGTCTCTGTCTCTCTCTGCCTCTCAAAAATAAAGAAAACTAATAAAAATAATAAACATTAAAAAAATTAAATAATAAAAAAAAGAAATCCTGCCTTCAAGATGCTCAGAGTCTAGTGGGGGGAGAAATATAAACAAATAAGTAAACCATAACCTTTTTGATTATCTATACTGTGCCATGCAAATTCATACAATACATAAATATATATTTAGCATGTTTTCATTTTTTGAAATAAAAAAACTATCTTTTAAAATTAAACATAAAAGATGAAGTCAGAGGAACCTAGCAAAAAAAATTAAATTAAATTAAACATAACTCTAAGATTAAAAGCTAAGAACACAGGGGTGCCTGGGAGGCTCACTCAGTTGAGCGTCTGCTTCTTGGTTTCAGCTCAGATCATGATCTCAGTGTTCATAAGTTCAAGCCCTGCATCAGGCTCTGCTCTGACAGTGTGGGGCCTGCTTCGTATTCTCCCTCCCTCTCTCTCTGCCCTTCTCTCTCTCTCTCTCTCTCAAGATAAACAAACTTTAAAAAAGCTAAGAATACAAAATAATGCTATAAAATATTTAAATGAAATTATGTTTCAGTATAAGTAATAGCCAATGATATACATTATACTACTATCTATAATTTTATTATATATAATTATATATTGTTATACATAATATATATTGTGTCTATATAATATTTTTATATTTATAACTTCTCACTGAGGTTTTGTGTAGGCATCAATGATGATGAGAGGGTAGATAGCTAGTGAGTGCTGGCTTTACACTTAAGTATGTTTGACACTAAAGCTGATCCTCCTTCCACTTATGGCAAGACTTCACTTATTTCATATATAGTGGCATGGGTAATTCCCAATGAGAGAGTCATCCTCAAAAGGATTCACATTTTGAAAATCCACACAGCAAGCCTTAGCATCCCCATAAAGGGCCAGGCCACTCTGAGTCAAAACTCAGATAAGTAGTGTGCTAAAACCAACAGGTCATTTGTACCTGTTTCCTGATTTTTGCTTGTGTTAAGGAACAGAGAACTTGGGAAGTGAGAGCCACAATATTGGGACCTACAATGGAAGGTGGATGTTTTACCCAGTATAAAGGGCTATGAAGCTGCAGTTGCCCCTATATTTCTGCTGTCTCAGTGGGGTCCAGTGGTAAAAGATTAGTTCCTCAGAAACAGTTATCCAGGAAAGGCAAGATAAAGGGCCTGGCTCAAAGCCTCGAACCACTCACAGCTAGACAGGGCTTTCACCTCCCAGGTTCCCCTGTGGGTAAGTACCAGAAAAAGTTCTTTTAGAGAGTAAAACAGATTCTAAGTAGAGCCAGAAGAACCATGGGACATATTTTGGTAGCTAGAAACAAAAACATTTTGCAGGGTGGAGTTAAGAGGGTGAAGACCGACTCTACTACCAGGTAGCTGGGTGGTATTAATTTTAGAACAGTCCTTGGCACATTGTATTCACTCAATCAATATTCATTTGATGAATGTGTTTGTTTACCCAACTAGAATCTGAAATTTGAGAGCAGGGACCATATTTCATTGGTTGTTGTAAATTCAGCCTCCAGTTCACTGCATAAATCCTCTTAAGCATCACTAAATTTTCAATTAACTATTTTGTGAGTAACATTGATCAGAAAATCAGTTGCCTAATGTGGACATAGTACTGAAGATATTATTGATGTGGGAACAGCATATTTTGCTTCTGTGTATAGGTACCGAGCAAACCCTTCTAATAAGATGTGAGTTTTTGAAGGCACAAGTATCTAACTCATGATCTTTGGTATTCCACACAGTAACTAGTATTTATAGTACATGTAATAATTTACTGCAGCCTTCCCTTGATCTACATCATTCAAGTGTCACTCTTATGGTTTTTGCTTCATGCACAATTTGTACTTTTACTTAACATGTTTTTGTTATTTGAAAAAAATTACCTTTTAAAATGAATCATAGCTCTAAGATTAAAAACTGAGAACAAAATAATGTTATAAAGTATTTTTAAATGACATTAAGATTCAGTACAAGTAATAGTAAGCTGGTGATATGCATTATACACTACTTTATATATCTTCTCTCTTTCAATCATAATAGCTCTTCTAAAAAAATATTCTTCCAATTACCACAGATGAGATTAAGACCCAGGAAAGTTAAGAAATACTCTAGGGTCACACAAAGACACAAAAGACACAGAAAGGGGAGAATCAAAACTCTAACTCAAGCTTTTTGGATGCTAAGACCCACTTGGAGTGCACAATTATTCCCAGGTGCTTCCTCCTGATTCCTTTCCCCTTTTTCTCACTTATCCAACCCTCTGGTTTTCAGACCATCTCCTCTTCACACTTTCAGCAGCTCCTCATTCCACAAGCCACTCCCCAGATCCTCTGGCTCACTGCCTATACATCCAACACTGAGGCCTACTAGAACTGAGGAAAATGGATATTTTTAAGTCTTTCTGAGAACATAAAGCAATTATTATTTACATTTTCCTGAGAACTACTAAGGAGTGACTGTCTAAGAAAGGCTCTTTGTGATCTAGTTTCTGGGTGTGAGAATACAGATAGAGGCCCAAGGGAGATAAGGAAATGTCCTCCTTGTACAAAGAACTGGGGGAGGAGACGGAGCCTGGAAGATCTAGACCCTTCTGTGGAGGGAGGCAGGGATAGTGAGCTATAGGCTGCAGTAACTGTAGGAGATAAGGGAAGGTACAGAGCTCAGCTCATGGTAGGCACCCATTAAATGTCCTTGGGTTTAACTAGAGAGAGATGTGGTAAATTATGGGAAATTGTATAATGAGGAAATTGTTTTCCAAGTTGAAGCTGTGCATAAAAAGTTTCCCTGTGAGTTTACAAAAATCTTCCCTGTGTCTTCAGAAGCTGAGAAGCTACATCAAGGAAACTTGAGGCAGCAGTGATTTAAGGTGAGATAGAATTCAAGGAATAATGAGTCTGATGCTGATAATCAAAGCTAAGGGATAGAATATGCAATAAGAGGAAGAGGGAAAGGAGCTATGTCATTTCTTGGCACCCTCCCTCCACCATGTAAGGTATTTTATGTATATTATTTCATGAAATCTTCAGATCCAATCTGCAAGGCAAAGGTTTCCCCACAAGACAGATGAAGAAATAGGTTCAGAATGGCTATGAAGGACTTAGAAGTCCACCAAAGTGGTATTAAGATTATTTTAAATGGAAAACATTTGAACAGACAGCAGCCATAGAAAGAAACATTATTTAAATTAAAGCAGAACCTACCAAAAATACAACTGCCATTGACCTGCCCCTCCCAGGAAGTTTCCTCATTAAAAGAATACTGACCCTTAGCACGAGAAAGTGGGAATTCACCTTCTATTACCCTCATTACCCTCTCTCCAAATATACAAAACACACACACACACACACACATGCAGAAAATGTGAGCCTGAAAGGAGATAGGCTACCCATTATCATTAGCATCAAAAAACCCAATAAACCTTCCATAACTTTCCCATTAAAGTCCTAAACTGTCTCCCTTTTGTTAAGTTGGTATATTTGCCTTTCTTTCTGGCTATCCATTGGATTACTCATTATTGAGTGCTCCTAATTATGCACCTATTTTCTCCTGTTAATCTATCTATTGTCAGTTAATTTACAGGCCTTGACCATTTGAACCTAAATTTATAGAGGAAAGATTTTCTTCCCAACAAGTAAATGTCTTGTTCAGGTTCACAGATTGCAAATAGCAGGGGCACAGGATTTTACTTTTGGTCATTTGTGCCTCAAAGAAGCAGTTTATGGGGACTCCTGGATTCTAGAGTGGACATGTGTATTTAATGAAGGCCCTCTACCTCCTTGGCAGAGAGTGCGTAGTTCCATGGAATAGACACTAGAGCAACCACACAACTGACCCAGGACATATTCATGTTCCTTACACTCATATAATCACGGTCTAGGATACAGCTCCCCAAACCAATGAAGCTGAAGCAAACTATGTGAGTGGTTGAGCCACAGAAAGAATGTGTGTCCCTCCAATTATTCTTCAAACTCAAAACACAGTGACAGTTAAGACCAGTAAATGGTCACTTTTCACTATCTTTATACCAGAATATTCTGGGGGAGTCAGAGATCCTAGGAAAAGGCTGACTTGAGATAGGACCATGTGTTAGAGTAGCCAGGACAGTCTTTGGATTTAATGCGATCATGCTATGTAATTGAGAGCAAGTCCTTAACACCACAGAGCCTCAGTTCTATAAAATGTGGATGCTCTTATCTCCTGCCAGGATCTCATGAAGAACAGAGATAATACTAGCCACAAGTTTACCACAGCTGAGTAAGCTTATACTATTAGCAGCTCTGGTTTCTGTTACCTTTTTTAAGATTCTAATACACTTTGTAGATAACTGTATGTATTTGTACGTATAAAACATATCTAACATACATACACATGTGCTTACATGTACAAAAGTAATGCTCTTTGTCTTGGTAACATACTCTATTTTTTGAAATCCACAGAGTGCAAAGTCAAAGGTTTTACCAGGGAACTATATTCCTTGGGTACCACTATAAGATTTGAGAGACAAAACAGATGAACATAAGGGAAGGGAAGCCTTAATATATAATATATGTATAATATATATATTTATTATATATATATTTTATAAATATATATAAAAATAATATATATATACAATAATATAAAAACAGGGAGGGGGACAAAAATATAAGAGACTCTTAAATATGGAGAACAAACAGAGGGTTTCTCGAGGAGTTGTGGGGGGGGGATGGGCTAAATGGGTAAGGGACATTAAGGAATCTACTCCTGAAATCATTGTTACAATATATGCTAACTTAGATGTAAATTAAAAAAAAATAAATTAAATAAAAATTTTTAAAAAAGATTTGAGAGAAATACATCATCAATGCCTATCACCATCAACCCAGTCAAAGAATCTTCTCTACTACTTTAAACTTATAACAATACTCACTATTATGTTTTTTTTTATTTTTTTAAATTTTTTTTTCAACGTTTATTTATTTTTGGGACAGAGAGAGACAGAGCATGAACGGGGGAGGGGCAGAGAGAGAGGGAGACACAGAATCGGAAACAGGCTCCAGGCTCTGAGCCATCAGCCCAGAGCCTGACGCGGGGCTCGAACTCACGGAGCGCGAGATCGTGACCTGGCTGAAGTCGGACGCTTAACCGACTGCGCCACCCAGGCGCCCCTCACTATTATGTTTTAATTGGTCTCCCATTAAGGCCAAACCTTATATGTGATCTATACAATATATGAACATAGGAAGCCACATATTATTATTTCTAAATTTTTGCTTTTTTTTTTTACTTTATTCTTCCTAGATATCAAAAAGATAAATCAATATTTTAGAAGCATAGAAAAATAACAAAATTATTTGTAAAAATGAAGAAAAAGCCACTATGGAAAATAGTATGGAGTCTCCACAAAAAATTAAAAAATAAAACTACCATATGATCCAGCAATCCTACTTCTGGTTATTTATCCAAAAGAATTGAAACCAGGATCTCAAAGAGATATTAGCACTCTTATGTTTATCACAGCACTATTTATAGTAGCCAAGGGTGGAAGCAACATACATGTCCATCAACAGATAAATGAATAAATAAAATTATATATATAATATAATATAATGTAATATATTAATATATAATATATTAATTAATATTTTAATAATATACAATAAATAATTATATAATATATAATAAATGAAATATATAATCAATTAATATATAAAATATATTATAATATATAATAGTTATATATTTAATATATAATGTTAATTATATTAATGTAATATAATATATCTCAGAAATTTCTTCTGAGATATATAAAAGGAAATTCTGAAATATGGGACAACATGGAAGAAACTTGAGGACATTATACTAAGGAAAATAAGCCAGTCACAGAAAGACAAGTGCTGAAAAATTCCACTCATATGAGATATCTAAAATAGTCAAATTCATAGAATCAAAGACTGGAATTATGGTTGCCTGGGGCTAAGAGGAAGGGAAAACAGGGAGTTATTAATCAACAGGCATAAAGTTTCAGTTAAGATGAATAGACTAAAGATCTGATGTACTATATTATACTTATAATCAACAGTAATGCATTGTACACTTAAAATATTCTTCAGAGAATAGATCTTGTTAGTGTTCTTATGATGATAAAATCAAATTTTAAAAATACTTTATAGTTTTCAGAGTACAGGTATTTCACCTCTTTGGTTATGTTTATTTGTAGGTATCTTATTCTTTTTGGTGAAATTGTACATGGGATTGATTCCTTAATTTTCTGCTGCTTCATTATTGGTATATAGAAATGCAACAGATTTCTGTACATTGATTTTGTATCCTGCAACTTTACTAAATTTGTGCATCAGTTATAGTAGTTTTTTGGTGGAGTCTTTCAGGTTTTCTATATACAGTATCATGTTGTGGAGGGGCCAAGATGGCAGAACAGCATGGAAGTTTTCTTTTGCATCTTTCGTTCTTGCAATGCAGCCAGATCAACACTAAATCATCTTGCACACCTAGAAAACTGATTTGAGTATTAACACAACAATCTGCACAACCTGAAACACAGAACTTGGCAGGTACATGGCACGGAGAGGTGAACTGGGGGAGGGAGGAGCTGCAGAGGGCAGGGAGGTATTTTTGCTTATGAAGGAGGACAGAGATGGGGGAGAGTATGGGAAAAGCACCTGTCCCCAACAGCAGCTGGAGAGAAAAAGGAAGAGTGGAAACAGCCATGTGGGACCAATCAAAAAAAGGAGAAAGGAGAAAGGAAAGTGTTTAAATTCCATTAAGACTCTATAAACAGAGGGAGCACAGAGTCTGAAACTCCACAGCTTGATACCTGGCAGTGCTCTGGTAGGAAGGGCAAATCCCCAGGAGCAGAGAGCAAGGCCCAAAGGGTCCTCATGCTACATGAGCAGAGGCAGTTCTGCTGGGAGGACATTTGGTAGAGGTGGTGTGGGCTCCTCACAGGCAAAGGTCGCATTGGATCCTGGAGAACAACCATATTCATTGGTGCTAGAATAAGGATGTTAAGGGTGAAGACTGGTGCAAGATGTGTGTTGTGATTTGCCATAATCCCTGAAACACTGCTACTACACAATAGTGCACTTTTTCTGGAATGGGCTGGTGCCCAGCCACAGTCTCTGGGCATCAGCAGTGGCATGGTCTCACAAACATTCCTGGGGGCGGGCCAGCACCTGGCCATTGCTCAGCGAGACCTTCCCCCAGAGGGTCAGAACAGGTCAAAGTCGCAGTCCCTCAGAAGTGAGAGATTGGGAAACAGCCCCATCTGAGATAAAACTCAGGAGTGAGGATCTGCCCGGCAGCCTGATGACTTGGTCACAGACAGTGTAGAATCGGGGAGTGGATGGAAGCCAGAGACAAAAGAGGGGTGCTTGATTGCCAGTTGTGGGGAGCACAGAGCTCTGATACCAGAGACTGGTAGCTGGGTGATGCCATTTGCATCCCTCCCACGCATGCGCATACGTGCCTACATGCACCACAGCAATCCACCCCAGCAAGCTGAGCAGCACCATCTAGTGGAGAATGGAGCCGTTACACTAAGCTCTGCCCAACTGGGCCAACTGTGCTCTTGAGGAACACTACAAGTCTCTCCTCTGGCTTAGTTTACAGACTATAAAGTGAGACTCCTAGGGAAACCAGAAGTAATTTCAATTGTATTTGCTTCTGTACACTGGTCCGTCTATTCAATTTTTTTCTTTTTCTTTTATTTTCTTATTCTAGAACAGAAAGAATTTATTTCTATTTTACATTTTTATTAAAAACATTTTTCTTTAATTTTTTCTACTTTATTTTTTACTTTTTTGTACATTTTTAAATTATATTTTGCTTCCATCATTTCATTTTACTTTATTTTATTTTATCCATTTTTTCAAATTTTCAAACGTTTTCCTTCCCCCCTTTTTTTTTCTATTCTTATCTTTCCATTTTTTTCTAATCTATCAAGTTTTTTTCAACAAGCAGACCAAAACATACCTAGGATTTAGCACCCTTTATTTTATTTTTTGTGTTGTTTTTAATTTTTTATGTTATTAATTCCTTTTCTTACTGCAAAATGATGAAACGAAGGAATTCACCCCCAAAGAAAGAGGTGGAAGAAATGATAGCCAGTGACTTAACACAGATACAAGCAATATGTCTGAACCAGAATTTAGATTTACAATAATAAGAATACTAGCTGTAGATTAGAATCCCTTTCTGTGGAGATAAAAGAAGTAAAATCTAGTCAGGATGAAATAAAAAATTCTATAACTGAGATGCAATTTTGAATGGATGCCATGGCGGTAAGGATGGATGAAGCAGAATAGTGAATCAGTGATATAGAGGACAAATTTACAGAGAAAATGAGGCAGAAAAAAGAGGGAAACTGAGGCAAAAAAGCACAAAATAAGAATTAGAGAACTCAGTGACTCATTAAAAAGGAATAACGTCAGAATCATAGGGGTCCCAGAAGATGAAGAGAGAGAAAAAGGGGCAGAAGGTTAATGTGAGCAAATCATAGTGGAAAACTCTCCTAACCTGGGGAAGGACACAGACATCAATATCCAGGAAGCACAGAGGACTCCCATTAGATTAAACAAAAACCAACCATCAACGAGTCATATCATAGTCAAATTCACAAAATACTCAGGCAAAGAAAGAATCATGAAAGCAACAAGGGAAAAAAAGTCCTTAACCTACAAGGGAAGACAGATCCAGTTTGAAGCAGACCTATCCACAGAAACTTGGCAGGCCAGGAAGGAATGGCAGGATATATTCAATGTACGGAATAGGAAAAATATGCAGCCAAGAATTCTGTATCCAGCGAGGCTGTCACTCAAAATAGAAAGGAGACAATGTTTATAGCAGCACTTTCAACAATAACCAAATTGTGGAAAGACCCTAAATGTCCATCAACTGATGAATGGATAAAGACGTGGTTTATATATACAATCGAATACTACTTGGCAATGAGAATGAAATCATGCTATTTGCAGCAATGTGGATGGAAGTGGAAGGTATTATCCTAAGTGAAATAAGTCAGTCAGAGAAAGACAGAGATCATATGTTTTCACTCAAATGTAGATCTTGAGAAACTTAATAGAAGACCATGGGGGAAGGGAAGAGGGGAAAATACTTACAAAGAAGAGTGAGGGAGGCAAACCATAAGAGACTCAGAAATACAGACAACAAACTGAGGGTTGATGGGGGTGGGGTAGAGGGGGAAATGGGTGGTGGGCATTGAGGCGGTCACTTGTGGTGAGCACTGAGTGTTGTTTGTAAACCAATTTGACAATAAATTATATTAAAAGACAGAAATAAATAAATGAATGAATAACTAATGAAAAGAAATATAAAGGAGATAAAAAGCTTCCCAAACAAAAATTAAAGGAGTTCATGACCACTAAACCAGTCCTGCAAGAAATTGTAAGGGGGACTCTCTGAGGGTAGAAAAGATGAGGAAAACAAAACCAACAAAGACTAGAAAGGACCAGAGAACACCACCAGAAACTCCAACTCTACAGGCAACATAATGCCAATACATTCATATGTTTCAGTACTCACTCTAAACATCACTGGACTAAACGCTCTAATCAAAAGACATAGGGTAACAGAATGGATAAGAAAGCAAGATTCATCTATATGCTGTTTACAAGAGACCCATTTTAGACCTAAAGACACCTTCAGATTGAAAATAAGGGGATGGAGAACCATCTATCATGCTAATGGTCACCAAAAGAAAGTTGGAGTAGCCATACTTATGTGAGACAATCTAGATTTTAAAATAAAGACTGCAACAAGAGATGAAGAAGGGCATTATATCATAATTAGGTGTTCTATCCACCAAGAAGATCTAACAATTGTAAACATTTATGCTCCAAATGTGGCAGTACCCAAATAGATAAATCAGTTAATTACAACCATAAAGAAACTCATTGATACTAATACCATAATAGTAGTACACTTCAACACCCCACTTACAACAATGGACAAATCATCTAAACAGAAAATCAACAAGGAAACAATGGCTTTGAATGACACACTGGATCAGATGGACTTAATGGATATATTCAGAACACTTCATCCTAAAGCAGCAGAATACACATTCTTCTCCAGTGCACATGGGACATTCTCCAGAATAGATCGCATACTGGGACACAAACAAGATCAAGATCATACTGTACATATTTTCAGACCACAGTGGTATGAAACTTGAAATCAACCACAAGAAAAAAATTTGGACAGATAACACATACTTTGAGACTAAAGAACATCTTACTAAAGAATGAGTGGGCTAGCCAAGAAGTTATAGAGGAAATTAAAAAGTATATGTAAGCCAATGAAAATGATAACACCACAGCCCAAACCCTCTAGGACGCAGCAAAGGTGGTCATAAGAGGGAAGTATATAGCAATCCAGGCCTTCCTAAAGAAGGAATAAAGAGCTCAGATACACAACCTAACCTTTCACCTTAAACAGTTGGAAAAAGAACAGCAAATGAAACCCAAAACCAGCAGAAGACAAGAAATAATAAAGATTAGAGCAGAAATCAGTGCTACAGAAAAACAAAACAAAACAAAACAGTACACAGATAAATGCAACCAGGAGCTGATTCTTTGAAAGAATTAACAAAATTGATAAACCATTAGCCAGTTTGATCAAAAAGAAAAAGGAAGGGACCCAAATAAATAAAATCAAGAATGAAAGAGGAGAGATCACAACTGACACAGCAGAAATGAAAACAATAATAAGAGAATATTATGAGCCAATAAAATGGGCAATCTGGAAGAAATGGACAAATTTCTAGAAACATATAAACTACCAAAACAGAAACAGGATATAATAAAAATTTGAACATACTCATAACTAGTAAAGAAATCGAATTAGTAATCAAAAATCTCCCAAGAAACAAGAGTCTGGGGCCAGATGGCTTTCCAGGGGAATTCTACCAAGCATTTAAAGAAGAGTTAATACCTATTCTTTTGAAGCTGTTCCAAAAAATAGAAATGGAAGGAAAACTTCCAAAGTATTTCTATGAAGTCAGCATTACCTTAGTTCCAAAACCAAAGACTCCACTAAAAAGTAGAATTGCAGACAAATTTCCCCGATTAAAATGGATACAAAAATCCTCCACAAGATATTAGCCAACCGTATCCAACAATACATTAAAAGAATTATTCACCACAACCAAGTGTGATTGATACCTGGGATTCAGGGCTGGTTCAATATCTGCAAAACAATCAATGTGATACATCACATCAATAAAAGAAAGGAAAAGAACCACATACTCCTCTTAATAGATGCAGAGAAAACATTTGACAAAATACAGCATCCTTTTTTGATAAAAACCCTCAAGAAAGTAGGGATAGAAGGATCATACCTCAAAATCACAAAAGCCATATATGAAAGGCCCACCGGTAATATTATCTGCAATGGGGAAAAACTGAGAGCTTTCCCCCTAAGGTCAAGAACACAACAGGGGTGTCCACTCTCTCCACTGTTATTCAACATAGTATTGGAAGTCTTAGCCTCAGCAATCAGACAACACAAAAAATGAAAGGCATCCAAATTGGCCAGGAGGAAGTCAAACTTTCACTCTTCGCAGATGACATGATACTCTATATGGAAAACCCAAAAGATTCCACCAAAAAACTGCTAGAACTGACTCATGAATTCAGCAAAGTTTCAGGATATAAAATCAATGCACAGAAATTGGTTGCATTCTTATACACCAATAATGAAGCAATAGAAAGAGAAATCAAGGAATCAATCCCATTTACAATTGCACCAAAACCCATAAAATACCTAGGAATAAACCTAACCAAAGAGATGAAAAATATATACACTGAAAACTATAGAAAGCTTATGAACGATATTGAAGAAGACACACAAAAAAATGGAAAAATATTCCATGCTCCTGGATTGGAAGAACAAATATTGTTAAAATGTCGATACTACCTGAAGCAATCTACATATTCAATGCAATCCCTATCAAAATAACACAAGCATTCTTCACAGAACTAGAACAAACAATCCTAAAATTTGTATGGAACCAGAAAAGACCCCAGATAGCCAAAGCAATCTAGGAAAAGAACTGAAGCTGGAGGCATCACAGTCCCAGACTTCAAGATGTATTCCAAAGCTGTAGTCATTAAGACAGTATGGTACTGGCATGAAAATAGACACATAGATCAATGGAACAGAATAGAAAACCCAGAAATTGACCCACAAATGTATGGCCAACTAATCTTTGACAAAGCAGGAAAGAATATCCAATGGAGAAATGATAGTCTCTTCCACAAATGGTTCTGGGAAAACTGGACAGCAACATGCAGAAGAATGAAACTGGACCACTTTCCTACACCATACACAAACATAAATTCAAAATGGATGAAAGACCTAAATGTGAGAACAGAAACCATCAAGATCATAGAGGAGAACACAGGCAGCAACCTCTTTGACCTCAGCTGCAGCAACTTCTTACTATACACGTGGCCACAGACAAAGGAAACAAAAGCAAACATGAACTATTGGACTTCATCAAGATAAAAACCTTCTGCACAGCGAAGGAAACAATCAACAAAACTAAAAGGCAGCCTACAGAATGGGAGAAGATATTTGCAAATGGCATATCTGATAAAGGGTTAGTATCCAAAATCTATAAAGAACTTATCAAACTCAACACCCAAAAAAACACCCAGTTAAGAAATGGGCAAAAGACATGAATAAACATTTTTTCAAAGAAGAGATCCAGATGACTGACATATGAAAAGATGCTCAACACCACTCATCATCAGGGAAATATAAATCAAAACCACAATAAGATACCACCTCACACATGTCAGAATGTGTAAATGAACAACACAAGAAACAACAGGTGTTGGTGAGGATGTGGGAAAAGGGTAACACTCTTGCACTGCTGGTGGGAATGCAAAATGGTGCAGCCACTCTGGAAAATAGTACAGAGGTTCTTCAAAAAACTAAAATTAGAACTACCATACAGTCCAGCAATTGCATTATTAGGTATTTACCCAAAGGATACAAAAATACAGATTTGAAGGGGTACATGCACCCAATGTTTATAGTAACATTATCAACAATAACCAAACTATGGAGAGAGCCCAAATGTCCATCGACCGATGAATGAATAAAGAAGATGTGTGCGCGCACACACACACACACACACACACACACATACACACACACACACACACACACACACACAGGAATATAACTTAGCCATCAAAAAGAATGAAATCTTGCCACCTGCAACAATGTGGATGGAGCTAGAATGTATATTACTAGATGAAATAAGTCAATCAAGGAAAGTCAAATGCCATATGATATCATTCATATGTGGAATTTAAAAAACAAAACAGATGAACATAAGGGAAGAGGGTGGGGAGAGAAGACAGGGAATCAAACCACAAGAGACTCTTAAAGATAGAGAACAAACTGAGGATGGATGGATGGAAGTGGGCAGGGAATGGACTACATTGGTGATGGGCATTAAAGAGGCACTTGTGATGAGCACTGGGTGTTGTATGTGAGCGGTGAATCATGGGAATCTACCCCCAAAACCAAGCATACTGTATACACTGTATGTTAGTTAATTTGACAATAAATTATATTAAAAATAAATAAAAAATAAAAATAAATATTCTTTTGTACTAAGAAAATAAAAATAAACATTAAAAAGTAAAAAAAAATTAAAAGAAAAAATAATAAAATGTAGTATAGGAAATAAATAAATAAATGAATGAATAAATAAATAAATAAATTCAAAATGGGGAATGTTTGTTTCCATTTCGGAGGGCACGGTGCTATGTAAACAAGGATATCTGAAACCTATGCACACTTATTTTAAACCAGTTATTTACACAGAAATAGTGATACTGACACATATTAAATACTTAGGATAGGGGCTCCTGAGTGGCTCAGTCAGTTAAGCGTCTGACTTCGGCTCAGGTCATGATGTCACAGTTTGTGAGTTCAAGCTCCGCATCAGGCTCTGGGCTGACAGCTTGAAGCCTAGAGCCCACTTCGATTCTGTGTCTCTGTTTGTCTGCCCCTCTGCTGCTTGCCCTCTGTTTCTCACATTGTCTCAAAAATAAATAAACATTAAAAAAATTAAAAAAAAACACTTAGGATATGCCAGCACTTTTTAAAGTATTTCATGTGCATGGACTGACTTAATCCTCAGCAATATTATGATGTAGATACTATATCATATATTAGGGAATGAAGATCCTTAGTCAATTTACACTTCAAATGATGTTGAGATTTGAATCCAAGCATTTGTCTGGTTCTTAGTACCCATGTTTTAGTCCACTACAGTATAGTATTTTTTTTTCCTTATTTGTGAAAAGAAAAAATAAAATTTTATGCAGAAATACAGACATGGTAGGAACACAGCACTTTACCCTATTTAACTACTCTCTTTTCCTCCCCTTCCCTACTCCAGTCCATTAAATCTATACTATATGATGTTATACACTTCTAAATTCATGTGCTCCTTTGACATCCTTTGACCACAATCACAAAATAAATGGACATCCTGGGAGAGACACAGTTTAAACCATAGAGAGCAAAAACCCTCTTGGCAATTTCTTCCCCAAAATAAAATGTTGTGGTTGTCAGACTATGAGGAAGGAGTGTATTAGGGTAAATGGATCTTAAATTCCTTCTTAAGGTAGAGTTCGGGAAAAGGGAGGGTGGAGGGTAGAGAGTAGGAAGGAGGGCATAAAGGTAAGATGGGCTTTTCTGTGTAATGATCATAATATCCTAATTATTTCTACCCTGCACAAAATACATCATTACTTCCTGGGATATCCAAAAACAATAGGGTCCTTGGCACTGGACAGTTGCTGCATAGTAGAGGGCTACCACTCCTAGGGTGTTAATTGGTGATGACAGTTGATTCATGATAAAAAGTACAGAAAGTTAAAGGGTACTCATTGTGAAGTTACAGCAAAGGAACAGGTTAGAAAACCTGCTGTTTTCATGCTTTGGGGGGCAGGCAGGGATTGGAGGTTGAAGAGGGTGAAAGTGTTGAAAGTGGTTTGCTTCTCTGTGTAACAGGCTTTATAGGTTATTTCTATTATAGTACACTCATGTCAGAATAAATGAGGGTTATTTTGAATTTTTATGGATTCGAAAAATAGTTTATAACATTAATTTGGTAAAGAATTCAGTAGCTCTCCAAGTGAATTAAGTATATTGATCAATAGACTCCCATCCATCTTTACTAGCGCACTGTACACACTGTTCTGTACCTTGCTCTTTGGAAATAGAACTGTTACCATAGACAACCAGAAAACAAAAAAAGTACATTTTTATCAAAGTGGGCAGTGATTAAATGAATTATGCTATACCTATGGAATTAAATATCATGGAGACATTAAAAATGATGATGGAGGCATATATTATTCAACATAAAATATATCCACTTTCCAAGGCAAATGAGAAAAAAAAGCAACTTTTGAAATAGAAATGTGTGTGTGTGAGTGTGTGTGTGCGCATGCGCGCGCATGCATGTTTGAATGCACAAGCATAATAAAAAGTTTGGGAAGTGGGGCACCTGGGTGGCTCAGTCAGTTAACGTCTGACTTCAGCTCAGGTCATGATCTTGCAGTCTGTGAGTTCGAGCCCCGCATTGGGCTCTGTGCTGACAGCTCAGAGCCTGGAGCCTGCTTCGGATTCTGTGTCTCCCTCTCTCTTCCCCTCCCCTGCTCACGCCTCTGTCTCTCTTTCTCTCAAAAGTAAATAAACATTAAAAAAAAAGTTTGGGAAGATACATAAACACACAAAATGATTCACTGTTGACATCTCTGGATGATGACATTACAGATACTATGTTTCCTCATTTTTATGTTCATTTTGTTATGTTTAGGATTTGCTACCATGTGAACTAGTTGCATATTTGATTATTTTATTTCTGGTTATAGATTACTTTCACAGAATTAAAAAAATCAGCAAATAACAAAAGGTATATAAGTCTCCATCTCACACCAGGTCCATACCCGCCCCCCCCCCCCGCCCATTTCCTATTCCCAGATTAGGGCACTCCAGATTCAAAAAATCAAAATATGAGACAGTTTTCATGTTACAGTGTGTATATAAGGAGGATGAGATGCTATGTAAGCAAAGAAGCTCAGAGTACTAGTGTCAGAACTAGGATAGAAATCTGTTTCTTTTGCAAACCAAGCTCTCTCTGATTTTCAGGGCCTCAGATATACTGTTCCCACTATGTGGAAAATTTGTTCCCCCACACTTGTCTGTCTGTCTCTTACTGTCTTTTCAGGTCTCAGCTTCTACATCTCTTTCTTTGGGAGTCACTCTAACCTAGGAGGGATTTCCATCCTGTGTATTGTCAAAGTATCCTGAATGTCTTGTATCTCAGAGAGCACTTACACATTTTGCTATAGTTTCTTTTTTTGTTTTGTCTGTTTTAGCAGAAATCATGAACTCAATCTCATTTATTTTTGCATCCCAGAATCTAACACAGTGCTTGACAGGCAGATTTGGGAAAAATCTACCTTATTTGGGCCCCGAGAACCAATACTAAAGCTTTGTCCTAATCATTTCCTCATTATCCAACACAGATTAGAGTGGTTTGAAAGCGCACAAATAAAGGAGTTGAATATTTAGTGGGTGGAAGATGATAGAAGCTCATTGCTAACATCCCAAATGGACAAAGATCTTCTTAAACATCAGGAAAATGTAATTGGAAATAGAATTGGGGGAAGCAGGGGCACCTGGGTGCTCGGTTGGTTAAGCTTCCAACTTCGGCTCAGGTCATGATGTCACGGTTCCTGAGTTTGAGCCCCGTGTTGGGCTCTGTGCTGACAGCTGGGAGCCCGGAACCTGCTTCGGATTCTGTGTCTCTCCCTCTCTCTGTTACTTCCTGTCGCGCTCTCTCTCTCTCTCTCTCTCTCGAAAATAAATAATATTAAAATTTTTAAATAAGAATTGGGGGCAGGAGATTTCTGGGGAGGGTTTTCTTGCTCCTCAAGAGAGAAGTACAAGAGAGGGCAGTATTCTCTTTCTGCCGGATGTCATTGTGCCTAGACTTGATGCTAGGAACTCTTATTGCAGAGGAAAGCATGCTAACTGAAGTATCTTTTGATGTCAGAGGCTCATTTCCTGGAACTTCTGGAGACAGACATCAGCTATCTGCTGAATTCAGAGAATCCTTCCAGACATGCTGAAAAGGGGTCTGCCAAAATGCTGGTTTCCCAAACAATCCAGGATTGTACAATTTCCTCCAATATCCACTGGAGATCGCTACTCCACTGCTGATATTGTCTGCTATAGCCCACTGAGAGTAAATGTGTATCATTTACAGCCCATTATTATAAGCCCTCATAGCACAAAACTCCTAAATGTACAATAGGTCCAGGACTTAGGTGTGCGGACAAAAAAAAATAATAATAAGATAAGAATGTCAATAATCCTGCCCCAGCCTTATATTCCCCATGGAATGCCTGAGAACCCCAGACATCTTAGCACATTTCCCACCACACTGATGTGTGGTTAGCACAGGAACACTGTGAATGTTCTTCATGGAATGACATGTAGTATTCACCAACTAGATGTAAAGGACACCATAGTCCAGGATTGAGGGATTATCTCAGACTTTGAGATGCAAAATGGTTAATTATACACAAGATTGTTAACTGTCTGCTCACCTGTTTCACCACCTTCATATGTAACTTTCTAACCCAGTTCTAACTTCAAAGCCTTTTTCTTTCCTGAAAAGAAGAGCTTCCAAAAGTATGGAACACAGATAACTGGTGAAACCAACACAAATTTTAGTGTTACTTGAATATTAAAATGTAAATAGTAGTATATATGTCTTATTTGGCAATAAACATGCAGAATATCACAGCCATAGCAAGCCATAGCAAGGGATGATACGGAAGAGCATTGGCATTACATATTCCTTGAAAATTTTTCATAAATTTTCCTCTAAATATCTCTAATCTTTCCCCAAGTTTCCTTCCCTATTGTCAATGACCCAGTTTTCCCCCCTCTCTCTAAATCCTCCATCCCTTATCAGACTTCTTGATTCCCCAAGAATAGAAGTTTCCTCATCTTCCTTTCCCTCTGTCATCTGTTCCCTCCGAAGCCAATTCCAAGCCTCCAATTTGCATTTTTTCTACCAGAAACAATTTCTTTAAATAAAGGACCCTCCTCAGGACAGTTTTTGAATGATAGCAGGACATTATAAACAACAATGATTATTCCCTCTCAGAAAGTGTTCAAACAAATTTCCCTGTCTCCCCAAAGCAGACGATATGAGCACATTTCCAGAAGAAAAAAGGTCATACTTAACCTCATTGGGTATTCTGAGCATTTTGCCACAATCTTAAAAGTCTTTCAGTTTTACTGAAAACATTAGACAAAAAGAGCACAGTGGGATCCAGAATTGCCAACCATCTTAAAAGTAGTAGATAAATGACTGAGTTCTGAAAGATGTCAACCCAGGTTATATCCTGTGGTATGAACTATGCCGGCTTCAGTGAAGGATGACACTGAGAAATTAGCTAGAATTCTCCTCTCCCTTAATACCCCATGATACAGTATAAAACTTTACTAGGCATCTAATACACTGAAGCCAAAGTATGGTACCTACTTTGCTAATTTCAGACAGAAAGAGAAGTTTCAACAAACACTTGATGATGCTTACTCAATTTCAGTCTGGATTTCCTAGAGTGGTAAAGAGGATGCATACATGGGGCAGCATAAAAATGAGACTATAGAAGATGAATTTTAAGCCTTTACCTGGCCAAGAAGAAGAAAGATACTCAGAAGAAAAAGATTGGGGTGTCTGGGTGGCTCAGTCGGTTGGGCATCCGATTTCAGCTCAGGTCATGATCTCCTGGCGTGTGAGTTCCAGCCCTGCATGGGGCTCTGTGCTGACAGCTCAGAGCCTGGAGCCTGTTTCAGATTCTGTGTCTCCCTCTCTCTGCCCCTTCCCCACTTGTGCTCTCTCTTGCTCTCAAAAATAAACATAAAAAATGAAAGAAAAAGATTAATTTGAACAGATTGAAAAGGAGTGGCCAAAGTAATAGGAAGAGAACCAGGGGAGTCATCTCCTGAGTGTGAAAATGTTCACTTATAATAACAGTTTTACTAATCATTGGGTTGTGAATTTAATTCTGTCGGGATTTAATTCTGTCAAAATGCTATCTATGAATGTAAACTCTAAAATAGAATAATACAGTTGGCAAGCTTATATTAATTCAACAGTTTATTCACCCAAGAAGAATTTCTCAAAGATTCTGTGTTTTATCACACAATTTGTATTTGGAAAAGTTTTGGTAAGTTATGTAACATGCTCTCACACTGATCATCAGATCAGTGGATAAGATAATAACAAGTTGGGAAGAATTACTAAGAAGCAAGTAAGTCAGGAGGGATCTAAACACAGGGTGATGATGAAAACCAAAAATCTTATTTTAAGTGAAAGAAAGTTTTAATTCAGTGGTGGGATAAGAGATATCCTTTACTGAAGGATCATTCATACAATAAACATTCACTGAATACCTGTGTGTGCCTCAACCAGGCTTTCTGGACATGGAGGGAAACCAAGGCAAGGCTACAAATACTTCTGGTCTAGAGGAAGACAGTTATACAGAAATGTCATTACCAAACCTTATGGTGAGGGCCATGACAGGGGTAAGAAAAAGAGGCACTAGAAAACCGAAGTAAGGCCTCTAAACACCAGGCAAAGGATGGACGAATGTGATTAGGCTGTAAAAAAGACTTAACTTGGTCAGAGAGATAAATAGTGTTGTGGTCAGTTTTTATCACTGGATCGGTCTGACTCCACTGCTTCATGCAGTTTACGTTATTCCAGGCTCCCAGCTATAATAATGCCATCAGTTTTTAGTTCAGCACTTAAAAGGACACTGCCCCTGATTCTGCTGTCACTTTTAATGCTGCCTTCTCCTTGATTCCCTATAAAATGAAGTTGTTGACCCAAAGACCTGTTAGTTTATGAGCAGCAATTTTGAGATTTGATCTAGCACTGTACAGAGATACTCCCCCGATGGGTGCCTATATTTTCCATATGTGAATTTTATTGGAAGCATAATGCATGCCTTATCAGGAAGAACAAGTATATCTCAGCAAGTATAATGTAAGTGAAATGTTGTCATAATGAGTGTATGAATATATGGCTTGAAGATAAACCTGAATGAATCCCAGCTCCATCACTTACTACCCAAGTTACCTAACACCTTTAAGCCTTCTCCCTCATCTGTAGATGGCAGGGGGCAGGTGTTGATAAATACCTCACAGAGGTAGCTGGGAAGGAAAACAATCATTGAGATAATCCTTTTATGTTTCTCCCTTATTAGACTGTGAGCTCCCAAATGGCAGGGGCCTTGTCTGAGTCATCCCTGTGACCTAAAAACTTCCAGAACTATGTCCACTCCAGAGTAGCACTCCATCCAATTTCGTTTGCCATTTTTCTGAACCAGGTTTCAGCTTCTTCTGCTCTAAAGAAATGATGCTTATCTTAGAGATTCTTTCTTCTTTATCTTGGAGTGTCTTTCTTGCATCATAGTTTATAAAACTGCTTATATTCCAACATTGATGGTAACCTCAGAGGAAAGCATATTTTGCTCCATTGTGAATTTTGCCACTATTTGAGTTTTTGAGCTACACTTGAATAGATCTGAGCCAGATATAATTCCTCATTCTTTTCCATGTTAAATTTTACACACTGACAACTCAAGTGGCAGGCTAGAGGCTTTATAGTGGTATATGGGTTTATTGCCATAAATATTGAAATAACATGAACAGCAATAACTTCTCTTACTATATCTGCCAATGGCAGACTATAATATCACCACCAGAACCCTTATCCCATTGTGCTTTAAACAGTGGTTACTTGTCTGTCTCACCACTGTAACCTTTCAGAGGCCAGGAAATGTATTTATTCCTTTTTATTCCCAGCACCCATGACAGCTCCTGGCACATAGAGAATATTTAATAAATGCTTCTTGAATAGATTAATGAGAGCTTTTGTGAATTTTATACAACTATGCAGAGGAGGTAACAGGTTAAGAGTGGTTCTAAAACAATCCCAATGTCAAACAACTTTCAGAGGGGTGAAATCCAATCCCAGGTCCACCTAAATCAGAAAGCCTGCAGATTTGGTTGTATTGGCTTTACTAAGGTTGAGGCTTAGAACACACCTCAACAATTATTAAGGGAAATATATAGAAAACCCACAGCTAACATCATACTCAATGGTGCATGATACTATATATAGAAAACCCTAAGAACTCCACCAAAAAACTACTAGAACTGATAAGTGAATTCAGTAAAGTGGCAGAATACAATATCAATGTACAGAAATCCATTGCATTTCGGAGCAGCTGGGTGGCTCCGTCGGTTAAGCGTCTAACTCTTGATTTCAGCTCAGGTCATGGTTGTGAGTTTGAGCCCCATGTTGGGCTTTGCGCTGACAGTACAGAGCCTGCTTGGAATTCTCTCTCCCTCTCTCTATGCCCCTCCCATGATCTCTCTCTCTCTCTCCCAAAATAAATAAACTTAAAAAAATTAAATCCATTGCATTTCTATATACTAATAATGAAGCAGTAGAAAGAGAAATTAAGAAAACAATCCCATTTATGATTGCACCAAAATGATAAAATATCTAGGAATAAACTTAATGAAGAAAGTGAAAGTCCTGTACACTGAAAACTATAAAACATTGATGAAAGAAATTGAAGGTGACTCAGACAAATGGAAAGATATTCCACGTTCATGGATTGGAAGAGAAAATTTTGTTAAAATTTTCATACTACCCAAAGCAAACTACAGATTTAATGCAATCTCTAAACTTCTTTACAGGTTTTGGATACTAACCCTTTATCAGATATGCCATTTGCAAATATCTTCTCCCATTCTGTTGGCTGCCTTTTAGTTTTGTTGATTATTTCCTTCGCTTTGCAGAAGCTTTTTATTTTGATGAGGTCCCAATGTTTCATGTTTGCTTTTGTTTCCCTTGCCTTTGGCGACGTGTCTAGTATGAAGTTGCCACAGCTGAGGTCAAAGAGGTTGCTGGTTATGTTCTCCTCTAGGATTTTGATAGCTTCTTGTCTCATAATTAGGTGTTTCATCTATTTTGAATCTATGTTTGTGTATGGTGTAAGAAAGTGGGAACTGGGCCACTTTTTTATACCATACACAAAAATACACTCAAAATGGATTAAGGACCTAAGTGTGAGACATGAAACCATAACAACCCTAGAAGAGAGCACAGTCCGTAGTTTTTCTGACATTGGATGTAGCAACATTTTTCTAGATATGTCTCTTAAGGCAAGGGAAACAAAAGCAAAAATAAACTCTTGGGACTACATTAAAATAAAAAGCTTCTGCAAAGCAAAAGAAACAATTAACAAAACTACAAGGCAACCTATGGAATAGGAGAAGATATTTGCATGTGACATATCCAATAAAGAGTTAGTGTCCAAGATATATAAAGAACTTATACAACTGAACACCCCAAAACCAAATAATCCAGTTTAAAAAATGGGCAGAAGACATAAACAAACCATTCTCCAAAGAAGACATACAGATAGCTAAACAAACACATGGAAAGATGCTCAACATCATTCATCATCCCGGAAGTGCAAGTCAAAACTACAATGACATATGATCTAACACCTGTCAGAATGGGTAAAATGAAAAATGTAAGAAAGAAATGTTGGCAAGGATGTAGAGAAAAAGGAATCCCTGTGCACTGTTGATGGGAACGGAAACTGGTGCAGCACTGTGAAGAATGGAAGCTCTTCTAAAAATTAAAAGTAGAACCTCTATATGATCCAGTAGTCACACTACAGAGTATTTACCCAAAGAGTACAAAAACACTAATTTGAAAGGACATATGCACCACTGTGTTTACTGCAGCATTATTTACAATAGTCAAATTACGGAAGCATCCCAAGTGTCCATCGATATATGAAGGAATAAAGAAGTGGTATATGTATACAATGGAATATTATTCAGCCATAAAAAATAATATCTCGCCATTTTCAAGGACATGGATGGAGCTAGTGAGTATAATGCTAAGTAAAATAAGTCAGAGAAAGACAAATACCATGATTTCACTCATATGTGGACTTTGAGAAACAAAACAAATGAGCTAAAGAAAAAAAATGAGAAAAAGAGACAAACCAAAACCAGACTCTTAACTATAGAGAACAAATGGCTGGTTACCAGAGGAGAGCTGCGGGGGCAATGGGCGACATAGGTGAAATGGATTAAGAGTACACATATAATGATGATCACTGAGTAATGTACAGAATTGTTGAATCACTATATTGTACACCTGAAACTAATATAACATTACATGTTAACCAAACTGTAATTAAAATAAAATTTAAGAAAAATATAGTTACTAAGAGCTCTTTAATATTCTTTTTGCACAAAATGAAGGATTCCCCTAGCGAAAAGCCAGCATTAAGACCATAAAGAACAGAGCACTGAGCGTAGTAAAATTTCTGCATTGGTCCAACACATCCTAAGATGATGTGACTGTCTGGAGCCAGTGGTTCCTAGAAACTAAGGACTTTATTATTTTTTTTTTAAATTTTTTCAACGTTTATTTATTTTTGGAACAGAGAGAGACAGAGCATGAACGGGTGGGGGGCAGAGAGAGAGGGAGACACAGAATAGGAAGCAGGCTCCAGGCTCTGAGCCATCAGCCCAGAGCCCGACGCGGGGCTCGAACTCACGGACCGCGAGATCGTGACCTGGCTGAAGTCAGACGCTCGACCGACTGCGCCACCCAGGCGCCCCGAAACTAAGGACTTTAAATTTAGAGTAAGGGACTTGAAGTTTAAAAGAAAGGTACTTTCACAGAAACTGGGTCTTGGTTTTAGTCCTGGAGGTCAGCTGGAGGAGGAGTGAAGAGGATGGAGTTCTCTTGTGATTCACGGTGGATTAAGGGACTCCATCCAGACTAATGGTGTGCTATAGGCAGTGCATACTGACTTTACTAGAGGTGATGATTAAAAATGAAATTATGTGAACTTACAATAAATTTCATTATATTAAGAAAGTACTCAAAACTTACTGCTTCCTAATTCTTTTATTACAATTTATTATCGTCTATGTTCTTGAATTTATGTCTTTTGTATCTGTCTTGTGGACATGTTATATAAAGGTATAAAGGTATACAACTACACATCTCTTTTTTAAAATTGATGTATAGTAAACATACAGTGTTATATTAGTTTTAGGTGTACAATATAGTGATTCAACAATTCTATACATTTCCCAGTGCTCACAAGACAAGTACTCTTGACCTCCTTCATCTATTTCACCCAACCCTCACCTGCTTCCCCTCTGGTAACCATCCGTTTGTTCTCTCTATTTAGGAATCTGTTTTTTGTTTGTCTCTTTTTCACTTTGCTTGCTCATTTGTTTTGTTTCTTAATTTCTAAATATGAGTGAAATTATATAGTATTTGTCTGCACATCTCTTCTTAGGTATGTATTCAATGACTTCACATTGGTAACCTGAAATAGGCAATTGTATGGGTATTTGCACCACACCATGGAGATCAGGAAATCAGGTTTAATTTATCATTATGTTGATTGCCTGGAATTAAGAAAGTAAAGTAAAATATATTAATAATTCATATTAAACTGAAGTGTATTTTGTGGCTGTGGCCATTACAGTGTGAATAGAATAGCACACAAAATTTAAGAACTAGTAGTTAGTGTTTCAAAGCTATTGTCCAACTCAGGCAAAGAGGTTGCTAGAGTCATTGATGAATTAGTGAAGTTCTGATATAGGTTGTCACCTATATTTGAATTTTCGTGTTACTCATTAACTTAAGTTAAAAAACAAAATTCATATTAATTATCTGCTGTCCCCAAAGGTGGGGATTCTCAGCTGGCAACCTCAGTGATGGTGCTTGTGGTGCAGAGCATGCCCTCACCTCCATTCCAGCTTGCTGAGAAATAAAGGTCTTATCTTTTACCTGCCAAAACAAAACAAAGATAAACAAACAAACAAACAAACAAAAAACAACAAAAATTCATGTAAGAACTGCACTTGGAGAGACATGTTAAATATTTATCAGTATATATCAGGCTAATACTTCAACTCACCACACCCCACACCAAATGACCTGGCCTCCCAGTGTTAACTGGTGGTTCCAGAGGAGTGCAGGTGACATCTGAAGAGATGGTTAGATAAATGGTTCATAAGACCTAGAAGCAAAGTGTAGGAGTGGAGGACAAATGGAGGAAGGAGGTGGAGGTGATGGGGGGGGGGGTGGTTAGGCTATTTCTATGAGTACACATGTGTGAAAATATATATTAATGTTTACTTTGGATCTTGCTTACAAATGTTTTCTTATAAACTTCAATGAATATTTTTTCACATCCAAGAATGTACATGTACACACATGTGCACACACAGATATACATGTATATTTATATAGCATATAAATATGGTAGATTTAATGGATTTTATTTATTCATGTTTAAACAGGTTAATATATGGGCATAGCAGCATGTACAGTGAATGTTTAATAATTCTCAAAAAACACTGGCTAGTTCATCAGAGAAATGTAAATCAAAGCCACAATGAGATATTAAGCTATGCCTGTCAGAATGGCTAAAATGAAAAAGGCAAGAAATAACAAGTGCTTGTGAGGATGTGAAGAAAAAGGAGCACTCATACACTGTTGGTGGAAACGTATATCAGTAAAGTCACTGTGGAAAACAGTACGGAGTTTCCTCAAAAAATTAAAAATAGAAATACCATATGATCCAATAATTTCACTACTGGGTATTAGAAAACAAAATAAAACAAAAACACTAATTCAGAAAGATACAAGCACCACTATGTTTATTGCAGCATTATTTACAATAGCCTAGAAATTGAAGCAACCTAAAAGTCCATCAAGAGACAAATGGATAAGGGAGATGCAGGGTGGGTATACAATGGAATATTACACAGCCATAAAAAGGATGAGATTGTGCCATTTGCAACAACATAGGTGGACCTAGAGGGCACTATGCTAAATGAAATAAGTCAGACTGAAAAAGACAAATAGCCTATGATTTCACTTATATATGGAATCTAAAAAAACAAATGAACAAACAAAAAGCATAATCAGACCTATAAATAGAGAGAACAAACTGATGGTTGCCAAAGAAAAGAGGGTAGGGGATGGGCAAAATGGGTGAAGGGGAGAGAGAGATACAGGCTTCTAGTTATGGAATGAATAAGTCACAGAAATAAAAAGGCACAGCATAAATAATATAGTCAGGGATATTGTAATAGCGTTGTGGTGACCATAGCATTATATATAAACTTGTCAAATCACTATGTTGTACACCTGAAACTAATATGACATTGCATGTCAACTATACTCAAATAAAAAAAAATAAAGAAAGAAAATATGCAACAAAGAACCTTTTGGAGGTAATGAGTATATCAATTACCTTGATTGTGGTAAAGGTTTTACGGATGTACACATATGTCCAAATTCATCAAATTATATACATTAAATATGTGCAGTTTTTGTTTATCAATTATACTTTAGTAAAGCTTTTTAACAAAAATAAAGTATGTGGAGATGTTTTATGCTGGCTGATTTGTAGTGATGGGATAATAATTTTTTCTTGCAACTTTATACTTTTCTGTTTTTCCTTACATTGTATATTTGTTATTTTTGAAATCAGAAATATGGCCTTTCTCTGTGTAAAAACAAAAACAAAAATAAAACATTGGTTAGTTGTTTTTTCACTCCTTTTTATTCAAATGATACATACATTTTTCTGAAAATTTTTTGCCATGGGCAAGAAATATCTGTATTTTAAGTTATATACTTTATACAGTCTGAATTTTTATCAAAATTCAATAGTAGTTTTATTTCAGTGCTTGGCACATCGTGGGTGCTCTACATGTATAGATGCTGAATATTGATAGATCAGATACTGTACTGAGAATTTGGGGTTCAGAAAGAATTGAATAGGGTCCTTACCCTCAAAATGCTTATAGAAAACAAGCAAATACAATTTATGATCTGATATTGAGGCCAGACTAGAAGTCTGTTCCTCATGTGCATCAAACTCTCTCTGACTTCCAAGACCTCATATATATTACTTTCTCTGGGAAATTCTAGTTCCACTTTCCACCTGACCAACTCCTATTTATTTGTTACGTCTCATATGGAAAGTCTCTTCCTTTGAAAGGCTATGGCTTGCCCTCATCTTGATATGTATTATCACGATGTTTTGAATTCCCGCATCACTGTGAGAACCTACTGCAGTTTGTTGAAGTTTATTGTTTGGTTGTCTGTCTCCACCGTGAACTCCACAAAGACTAAGACCAGGTGTATATTGCAGGATCTATTTCAGGATTTGGCATACTAATGGGAGGCAGTGTGGTGGCTGGAGGTCTCAGTTCATAGGATGATAAAAAGCAAAAATAATGCATCCATCAAAACTGGATGAAAAGACACAGTTGAAGACCTGAAATTTACTGACGGAGATTCTTTTCTTAATATATTAACTAGTGCAAGATTTTATTCAGTGAGAAAAGGGAAATGGGAAATAAAATCTGGGGGCAATGATTTTATGAAAGATTTCCTATTTCAGGACAAAAGCCACATAGAAAGAGACAGGCCTTCTTTTTCTGCTTGATACTGTTCTTTCTGGAACGCTTATTGTAGAGAAAAGCATTCCAACTACTGGGGTTCTTTCCCAGAGACTCTGGGGAGGAAAGCATCACCCATCCCCTTTGAATTTCTCAAGTGTTACAGTAAAATTATCCAATAATGTGATGTTACTTACAATGTCCACCGGAGGGTGATGTGCTACTGCTGGTACCACCTTTTATAGCATGGCCTGTGAGGACTAACTTTACTTATAATCTATCATTTTAAGAATACCATATAAATAAAAGAAGCCCTTTCTGTAGATGTGAAGACATAGAGTAAAAGATGGAAATGGCACCCATCCTGCCCCCATTCCCTAGAATGGACTAGATTCCCTGGGGTCTTGGAATGCTTTCCCTACCACCTGATGTGTGACTAACATGGCACAGAGTTCATGGTTTCTCCTGAAATGTAGCTGGTCTCTCTGTCTTTAAAAAAAATTTTTTTTAATGTTTATTATTTTGAGAGAGATAGAGAGGGGGGGAGGGGCAGAGAGAGGGAGACATAGAATCTGAAGCAGGCTCCAGGCTCTTAGATGTCAGCACAGAGCCCCACGAAGGGCTTGAGCTAAGGAACCGCGAGATAATGGCCTGAATGGAAGTTGGACACTTAACCAACTGGGCCACCCAGGCGCCCCTACCTGGTCTCTTTATGTTCCTTTATATCTCATCCTAGAAATAGACAAGATTAGGAAGGAGAATTATTAACATGGAAATTTTAGAGATGAGGACCCTGAAACTAAAGCCCGGAGAAAATCATTAACTGGTCCAAGAGTAGTGGCCTTTTTTCTGTGCTCCCTCAGCACCTTGTTCTTGTTCTAGCTACAGTCTGTTTTAAGCTTGTGGTTATTTGTCTCCCTCATCCACCAGACAGAAATGATAGGGGCCTAGGCACTGAATTTTGTTCACTGCTCTATTCTAGCATGGAGAGCAGTGCTGGGCACCCAGTAGGCATAAAATGGGGTAAAGCTGGAGAGAAAATTGGGTCTGAGGTGGGGTAGGATGAGGTTCCATCTAAGGTGATTCCCCTGTTAACAGCATATATGGATGAAGACAGGAACATGTTTATGAGGACCGAGAAGTGGATATTGTCTGATGGATCCATTAAAAGGGAATAGAACATCCTGTAGACTTGTGGCTTACTAATCCTTTTACCCCATTACTGGAATCTTCTGACTCTCACTTTAAGTAGCCAAAAAATGGCACCTGAGAGAGTGCACATGGAAGTGTCTTAATCCTAGAGCTGGATACAATTATGACCATTGATTCTGTTTATCAGTGTCCTGATCTGATAAGGGCAATAACCACAGCAAGTTCTTGTTGTGTGCTTGCTACGTGTCAGTCACTGTGCCAGATTATATTTATGACTTCATTCAGTCTTCACAGTGAAGGAGACTGTGGGTTTTTACAGATTTTACAAAGCCAGACAGCAGTAAGTAGAAGAGTTGGCATTTCAGCCCAGGCCCAAATGCCCAGTCGTCGCACTTTCCTTGAAGTAAGAGATGCCTAAAGCATGGCACACGGACCATGGTCAGTGTCCACGATAACTTTCATGATGCATAGACAAACATTTAATATACAGCTTGAAAATGTATTATATTTTTTGTGCAACGGGAGAAAAATCTAATACATAAAGCAACATTAAAGCCTTCTTTGGAAGTAGGGGAAAAAGACACTGACATCACACAACCTGTGCCAAAACCCCCTAAAGATTCCCTTAAACACCTCTCTCCTTTCCCCAGCATTCCTCATTGGTTCTAAGCTGCCAATTGATTCTCTTCCTCTCCAAATCTCCATCCTCAGATATCTGGGAGATATACTTTCCCCCAACAGCTTGTCCATCCTCAAGTTCTAGCACTGTCTCCCATCCCTTTTCACCACACAACTGTCCCCTACCTGCATTCTCAAACACTGAAGGCAGCCTAGGATCCATAAATGGTATGCAGGTTAATAATGCTCTCTGAAACCCTTGAACATGAGTTTTTAACAGATCAAACTCATGATTTGTACATAGCATAGAGAAGCAGAAAAGTCAATATTCACTTTGAAAGAGAAGTCACTCTTAGAAAGAAAGCTATACATACATGAGTTCATTTGTACAGAAACACTGACGTGGTAGAAGCATGAAGTCTTGAGTCATTTTTTCCTCTCTAGATCTCATCCATGCAATGGAATATCATATAGGTGTAACTCTAGGTGCAATTATTTTCTGACCACCAAGATGACCGAATCTCCTGGGGGGCATATATGTATGTTCATCGTCTCTCTCCCTCTATTCTTTTTCTACCTCAACCCAACCTCTACACGGTAAAGGGCTGGACCAAGCTATTCCAAATAACAAAGGAGGAGCTTCAGGAATAGAGGTACATGTTAGGAAAACCAGGTCATAAATTCTCTTACACCAGTCTGGGGTGGGGGAATGATGGTAAATGGGAGGTAAGGATTGAAGGATGATAGCTTCTCTGTGTGATGGCTGTCACGTTATTTGAAAAATACATGGAAACAAATACCTACTTAGTTCATTTTTAATTTGTTGATAGATATGTCAAGTTAAACAATTCAATGCATATTGTATGCACTTGTACAGAAGAGACAGACAGCAAGAGAGATGGAAAGAGCTCCAGGCCTTTTATCCAAGTCAGAGAACACTGAGAATATTTATTTGTACTTTACTCCTTCAAAATATTGTTATTATAGTGAAAAGTTGGGAAAAAAGGTAACTATCCATCAGAACCAACCATCCATCCATCCATCCATCCATCAGAAAACAGGTAATCAATCCATCCATCAGGTTGGTTAAATGAGTTATGTAAGATCTACATTTTTTAATTCTATGAAGCTATTAAATGATGGTTTTTGTACATATCATTTAACAGGAAAAGACACTCATCACCTATTGTCTGATAAAAATCTCAGGTATAAAGAAATTACATATAAATTAATGCTGATTGTAATGTACAACATAGAAATAGATACTTTTCAGTTATTAGGTACTCATTTCTGAACACTTTATCTGAATACTTAACACATAGTCAAGATAGGAATTTCAAAACATCAAAGAGGGTGTACATACAGTCCACAGATACCTTTTCTCATTCTTGTCTCCCCATCCCCCTTCCCAGAGGCAGTTTCTAAAACAAAACCAAGCAAAATGGCAACATCATTTGAAAACATAGGTGCAATGAGGTATGTAACACTAATGAACCTTAAACCTACTATACACAAATACATTAAATAAACACTGTGACCGAAAATAACGCACATCTCTAAGTAGCGAAAACGTGAGTGCGTACCTAACACACACACGCACACAGATAATCAACAGAAAACGTCCTCATAAAGGTCTACAAAAGTGTTTAGATATAGTGAGTGGTCTTACATGCCAGATGCGACCATTTAAAAACAATCTTGCTCACAATAGCACCATAACGGTACAGTACATATGAATAATCTGAAAATGATCTGTGAAAACTGTAGGAAGAATAATACAACTGAGTGTTATGCAAGGCGACCTGCAAAGGTAGAGGCACTGCTTGCTGACGGGATTGGAAGACTAGGGCTGTTCACAGACACATGTGTGCTCAGTTTTTTGATTATAAGCAAGTCCGTTGAAACACACTGAGAGGGAAGGGGTGGAAGCTTGGCGCGACATCACGGGTTCCCCAGTCCAGAAACCGACCTCTTTCATACAGTAATTCCTTCACAAGCACTGAGGTGGCCCCCTCGAAGGACACCGGGCACGTTTCAGGCGGGTGGCGGCCCCAGTCACTGCTCCTCTTCAGGAGAGGCAGGGGCTCACTCGGGAGACGCGTTCTGGATGGCCTTGAGCTCCTTCGTGGCCTCCTCCCCCCAGTTGCCACCGTCGACCTCCTCGATGACCACACTGCGCACGGTGCCCGCGTCCAGGCAGTGCGGGGCGACGCCGTAAACCCCGGGGTCAGAGACAGACGCGTGGAAACTCTGCACCCCGCACCTGCTGCAGAAGCTGTGCAGCGCCGGGTGCGTGTGGGATCGGTACGTGACGATGCTCTCGGCGCCCAGCAGGAGAGTGAAGCGCGAGGCCGGGACGAGGAAGTGCCGGTGCTGCTTCTTCCTGCACAGCCTGCAGCTGCAATCCACCACGCGCAGGTCTGCGGGGGCCCAGACGGCGAAGCGGACCGCGCCGCAGTGGCAGCCGCCGGTGTGGTACACCAGGCCCGGGTACTCGAAGGTGTCCAGCAGGAACTTGGCGGCGCCCTCGCAGCTGAGGCCCCGCCGCTTCCTGAACGTCTCCCAGCGCTCCCGCTGAGCGCCCAGGTCCATCTCGCCCGGGGACGCGGCGGGCGCCGGCGGCTTCGGGGCTGGTAGCGGGCCTCTGGAGGCTGCCTCCCGGGCTCGCCGCCACCAGCGCTTCCGCCGCAACCTTGCGGAATCCCGCCGGGCGGCCGCCGGCTTCCTCCCCGCCGCGTGGCTCCCCACGCGGACTTGGAAAGGGGGGCGCCGCGCGCCCATGACCGCGATGGCTGCGCAGGCTGCGGCGGGATCCCCGGGCCGTTTTTGCCCCTGCAGCTGCTGGGTGTTTGCGCCGTTTCTCACTCTGCCCATGGCGCCTGCAGCCTTTCAAGCGCGTGCCCACTGCCCCTCGTTTCCTAGTAAGTTACCGAGCAGCCTCATTGCATCAGCCTGATTGGCCACTTGTTGAATATGATGTAGAGACCCTTCCTTTGACCCTATCAAAACAGCCTTTACTGGCCTGAAATTCTGGCTGAGCCTATCAGCTCCCTCTTCTCCTAAGTATTATTGTCTATTGTTCATTCCAATCAGAAGCCTACCCTTAAAATATTGAAACACTGGAAATGCTGCAGACCTTTTATCTGGTATGCATGTGGAAGCAGGCAGAACAATTTATAAAAAGCACTGTTCATCTAGTGTAGAAGAGACAAACTGAAACATAGACAAAATGTGTAGTGTGTAATTGTACTAATAAAAATGATGACCCACAGTACTATGTTACAACACACCAGTGGACCCAAAGAAAGAAACTGTATGTTACTTCAATACAGGACAAGAAGGTCACTTGTTTAAGTGACATTTAAGAATAAGAGGTAAAAAAATTAAAAAAAAATAAAAAAAAGAATAAGAGGTAAAAGAAGAAAAAATACATTAATTAGTCCATCTATACCAAGAAAAATTAACAGCTCTGACAAGCATGCATGTGAAGCTGCAACTTTGTTCTTTGGAGATTGATGTGATCATTTCGCCTGGCCAGAGGAGAGACCCCACAAAATGAGCATGGATCTTCTTATCTGAGGTGTATTCAGCACCTGGGAAAACAGCGAGAAATCTTCCAAAAAGCGCTTCCTGAATTAGGTAGTGACAGCTACACACACTGGCTACAAGCAGAGGTCTATCCATAGCTTAGGCTCAATAATTCTTAACATTTTGTCATATATATCTACATTCATGCATGTGTGTATATATTTTCTGAAAAACATTTTTAAGTCATATATACACATCAATGCCACTTCATCTCTCAATATTTCAGCACTCATGTCCTGGGAATAAAGGCTGTGACAATAATTAATGGAAAACCTCACTGAAGTGGGCTGGGGATGCTGGAAGGGGAGGCTGGTAGGAAAATGCTACCATTCAGTGCCAATTATAGGAAGAATTGTCGATTACAGACCCCTAACAGAACCATCTCAATAGGAAAGAATGGTCAAATGCAGGCTTATCTTAACAGGGAAGATGTACATTGCATCTCCTGCAAGAAACCCACTACCCCTGCAATTCAGCCAACGAGAAATGGGTATCACCTTGAATCTTGCTTTTCTCCAAAGGACTTTTGTTCAAAACAACCCTTCCCAACTCCCTCCTTCTCCTTCCCCTTAAAATAATGTTACTCTCCTTTGTTTGTTGGACTTACCTATGGTTTTGCCATAGTTTGCTTGTCCTGGATTGCAATTCTGTGCTATTCCCAAATAAACCCAATTTTGCCGCTAAAATAACTGTCAGCTTTATTTTTAAGGTTAACAAGGCATAACTTCTTGTATAGCCACAGTATCATTATCACGTCTACAAATCAATAATTCCCCCATTTCATCTAACTCCCAGTATATATACATATATATATACATATATATGTGTATATATGTGTATATATATATATATTTATTTATTTATTTATTTATTTATTTCCTCAATTGTTGCCTGAATGTGCTTTATAAACAGTTTCTCCCTTAATGCAGGTTTAATTAAAATTCATACATTAATTTTGGTTATTTGTTTTTAGTCTTTTTAATCTGGAACAATCTCACTGTCATTTTTCCCATGACCTTGAATTTTGTTTTTAATTAACCAGGCCAGTCCACAAAAATAGACACACAGATCAATGGAGCATAATAGAAAACCCAGAAATGAACCCACAACTAATCTTCAACAAAGCTGGAAAGAATATCCAATGGAAAAAAGACAGTCTCTTCAACAAATGGTGTTGGGAAAACTGGACAGCAACATGCAAAAGAATGAAACTAGACCACTTTCTTACACCATACACAAAAATACATTTAAAATGAATTAAAGACCTAAATGCGAGACAGGAATCCATCAAAATCCTATAAGAGATCATAGGCAGTAACCTTTGTGACATCTACAGCACTTTTTTCTAGATATATCTTCTGAGGCAATGGAAACAAAAGGAAAAATAAGCTATTGGGACTTGGAAAAACAGTATGGGGTTTGCTCAGAAAATTAATAACAGAACTACCTTATGATCCAGCAATTGCACTACCAGGCATTTACTCAAAGGACACAAAAACACTGATTCAAAAGTACACATGTACCTCTATGTTTATAGCAGCATTATCAACAATAGGCAAATTATAGAAGGAGGCCAAACGTCCAGTGACTGATGAATGGATAAAGATGTGGTATGAATATACAGTGGAATATTACTCATCCATCAAAAAGAATGAAATCTTGCCTTTTGCAATGACATGGATGGAGCTAGAAAGTATTATGCTAAGCAAAATAAGTCAGAGAAAGACACATACCATATGGTTTCACTCATATGTGGAATTTAAGAGAAAAAACAGATGAACATTGGGGAAAAAAGAAAGGAAAACCACAAAACAGACTCTTAACTATAGAGAACAAACTGAGGGTTGCTGGAGGGGTGGTGGGTCAGGGGATGGGTTAAACAGGTGATGGGGATTAAGGAGGGCACTTTATGTGATAAACACTGGGTGTTGTATATAAGTGATGAAACACTGAATTTTAAACCTGAAGCTAATATTACACTGTATGTTAATTAACTGGAATTTAAATAAAAAAACTTTTAAGTTTAAAAAAATCACAATAATCAACCAGGCCAATCACTTACTGATTTTGCCTAATTTTTTCCCTACAGTGTCCTTTTTTAGATTGCTCTCCTACCCAATATTTTTCCTATACAGCTAAAGGTCAGATCTAAAGGCTTGATTAGATTCAAGTTACACATTTTGGCAAGTATGTTGTTTTGGCAGATGTTGTATACTTCATATTGCATCACATAAGAGGTTCATGATGTCAAGTTATTCCAGTAGTAATGATACAAAATGCTATATCTTCATTAAGATAATGACTTTCAGATTTCTCCATTATGGAGGTACAGTTTTCCTTTTTCAATAAGCAAGTAATCTGAGGGGTGTTATTTTGACACTGTGTGAATATCTTGTTCCTTTTCAACTTTTGCCTAATTGTTTAGGAATCCATTGATAACTTTTGACTGAACCAATCATTTCAGTGCCATTTGGTTATAAAATGGTGATTTTGTAATTCTAATTTTCCTTCTACTTTTATTAGCTGACTTTCATCCATAAACATGAACTTTCTCTTACCAAGTGTGGATGGACTACTGTTTCTCCCTTAAAGGCAGGGTATACATTTAATTCTTTGCCTTGAATTATCAGTTTGCAGAGTAAAGAGTAGGAGTAATAATAACCTCCAATTCAATCATTTACAGTGAACTAATTTTTTTAGGGTCAAAGTATTCCAACTTTGGTCCATAGGAGCCTTTTAAAACAGGATCCTATGTCCTTTTACGTTTCCCCATTAATCTTTGACCATTTCCTTATTTTTTGCAGCTATATGCTCCACGCTCTCCTTAGACGTTTATACTCCCAGCCCTGGAATTACACATTTCTATAAAGAGCTCTGGTTCCTTTTAGTGGAGCATGGTATTTAGAACAATGCCTAGGCACATCATGACAGACTTATTATTGTTGAACTTTTTATTGAGATAATTATAGATATGCATACAGTTGTAATATATTATATATATTATATATGTTATATATAATTGTATGTTATTATAATTATATATAATTATATATATTATATATGGAAACATCCCTTGTACCCTTTACCCAGGTCCCCCCAATGGTAGTATTTTACAAAACTGTAGTATGACAGCTAGAATATTTTTATCGATAAAATTCACCAATCTTACTCAAATTTCCCAAGCTTTATGTGTAAGCTCTGACAGTTGGCCTTTCTTTTTTGAAATGCAAGTGCCTTGACTTAAGCTTTGATTGATTGCCAAGTCATCTACATAAAAGAGGTATCCACTTTATTTTATTTATTCTTTTTTTTTTGCATTGGAGAATTTTTTAATCAGTCTGCGTGTAGTGTATTTGAGGAGAGAAACCACAGTAAATACCTGTGCATAATTAACATAATTGCCAAAATAATCAAATATCCCCTGCCATGCATATCTGCATCCCCGAGGGTCTCCAGTGATTGTGGTTGATTTCTGCCACCCTGCCATTGCACATTTCCTGAATTCAGATTTACTTTAGGTTTCACAAGGTTTTAGTTACACACTAAACTGTTAATTTTGATGACCGTGTTTCCCAACCAGCTAAAGTCATTGCTGCAACGTGACAGAAGGATGACGAAGAAATTGCTGCAAGGTGGATGCAGGGGGAGCGATGGACAGAGGGCCTTTGCCATTGTGTGCACTGCCTCTGGGGCCTTTTCTTATAAAGGAAATCTTGAGCTCTTGGTTATTAAGTAGATACCTCACTATTCATTTTATTTGAGGTATCCACTTTAAGATGACTATCTTGAATAAACACAGTACCAGCTACAAGTCTAGATAAAAGCTGGGCTGCCCCCACCCCACCCCAGACTCCTTTGTTTTAGAGATCATTTGGGCCACTTGTTTTTTCTCTTCCCATACTTTAATTTCCTGCTATTTTTTAACTTCATTATTAATGAGTGAGCCCTGGAAACCTAAGGCCCCCACCCTACACCCCAATAAAAGGAGAACCCTAGGTCCTTACCTACTCTCCCCTGACTCCCCATGACCTTGCTGTGATGCTCCAGATGTGTTATATAATTTCCAGAATGTGCAAGTAATAAACTTTTATTTTCAAAATTTCCTGATGGTTGTTGCTGAGGGCATCTTACAATCTCTGTAAGAACCACAAGGGCCAGTCCAGCCACAACGTTGGTTATTGACAGACTGAGACTGGCACAAAACAACTTCTACACAGATCACATATATAAATTCATGTCCCATCATTGCAGTCAATAACCACTGGTACTACAAATCTATTCAACATTTCTAATGTTTTGTCATTTCTAAAATTTTATGGAAATGAAATCAAATAGTATGTAGCTGCTTAAGACAGGCTTTTATTCATTTGGCATAATACTCTGTATCATCCAAGTTGTTTGGTGTATCAATAGTTAATTTTTTATTGCTGAGTCATATTCCATGGTGTATATATAATACAGTTTGTTTAAACATTTACCTGTTGAAGGGCATCTGGGATGTTTCCAATTTTTGGCTATGACAAACAAATCTATTATGGATATTTGTGTATAGTTGTCTGTGTGACCAAAAGTTTTATTTAAGATAAAGAGTGCGTTTACTGGAACATATAGTAATAATTGCATGTTTAGCTTTATAAGAAACTGCCAAACTATTTTCCAGAGCGACTATACCATCTTACATTCTTACCAGCAACACAGAGTGATCCAATGTCTCCATATCCTCCCCAGCATATGATGTTGTCACTAACTTCTATTTTAGCCATTCTGATAGGTGTATAGCAATATCTCATTGTGGTTTTAATTTGAATCTGCCTCATGGTTAATGATATTGGACATCTTTTCATGTGCTTATATGCAATCTGTCTCTATATCCTCACATCTTTGCCCATTTTCTAATTGGATTTTTGTTGGTTTTTCTTTGTTTTGTATTTTTACTGTTGGGTTTTGAGAACTATTTATATATTCTTGATAGTAATTCCTTGTTGGAGACTTGATTTGAAAATATTTTCCTCTAGTCTGCACTTATTTTTTAAACCTCTTTACAATGGGTTTTGCAGAGTAAAAGTTTTTAATTTTTATGACATCCAATTTATCAATTTCTCCTTTATTGATCATACTTTTGCTGCCAGGCCTAAGAACTCTTTGGACCTAAACCCCAAATATTTTATGTATTTTCCCCTCAAAGTTTCAAAGTTTTATATTTAAGTCTGTAATTCACTTTTGAGTTAATTTTTATATTAAGTGTTAGGTTTAGATCAAGATATTTTTTTTGACTATGGATGTTCAATTACCTCAGTGCCATTTGTTGAAAAGGCTATCCTTTCTCCACTGAACTGTTCTTGCACCACTGTAAAAAAACAAGATAAACATATTTGTGTGGTTCTATTTCTGGGCTGTCTATTCTGCTCCACTGATCTATGTGCCTATACCTGCACTAATACCACACAGTCTTGAGTAGTGTAGCTATATAGTAAGTCTTCTTATCACACAAAGTCATTCCTGACTGACACTTTATTCTTTTTCAAGATTATTTAAGCTATTCCAGGGCCTGTGACTTTTCATAACAATTTCAAAATAAGCTTGTCCATGTGTACAAAAATCTTGATGGAATTTGGATATTAAATTGTACTACACATTGGGGCGCCTGGGTGGCTCAGTCGGTTAAGCGTCCTACTTCAGCTCAGGTCATGATCTCGCGGTCCGTGAGTTCCAGCCCCGCGTCGGGCTCTGGGCTGATGGCTCAGAGCCTGGAGCCTGCTTCTGATTCTGTGTCTCCCTCTCTCTCTGCCCCTCCCCCATTCATGCTCTGTCTCTCTCTGTCTCAAAAATAAACATTAAAAAAAATTAAAAAAATAAATTGTATTACACCTATAGATCAATATGGAGAAAGTTGACATCTTTACTATATTGAATATTTCTATCTTTGAACATAGTATGCCTCTCCATTTGCTTAGTTCTTCGATTATTTTCATCAGTATATTGTAATGTTCAGTATACAAATACCGTACATGTTCTAAGTGCATACCCAAGTGTCTTAGTATGCTTGGGCTGCCATAACAAATTACCATAGGCTGTGTGGCTTAAAGAACATAAATTTATTTTCTCACAGTTCTGAAGCCTGGAAGTCTGACATCAGGGTGCCACCAGGGTTGGGTTCTAGTAAGAGCTTCTCTTCAAGTGCTCGCATGGCATTTCCTCAGTGCATGCATGTGGAGGGAGGAAAAGAGAGAGATCTTCCTTTTCTTTTAAGGCCACCAGTCCTATTGGATTTGGACTCTATCTTTATGACATAATTTAACCTTAATTACTTCCTAAAAGCCTTATCTCCAAATAAAGCCACAGTGGGGGTAGGGCTTCAATGTATGAATTTTGGGGAGTGGGGCATAATTCAATCTATAGCACTAAGTAATACATTTTCTTTAAAGTAATTATAAATGGAATTGCATTTTTAATTTGGTTTCCACATCTTCATTGTTACTTTATATAGAAATGGGATATATTTTAATGTGTTGGTATTTTAACCTGTGACATGGCTGATCTCAATTACACTAAATACTAAGATTTTTCTTTTGCACTAAATACTGGGACTTTTTAATAGATTCCTTGTAATTTTTATATAAACAATCATGTCATCTGCAAATAGAAGCATTTTTATTTTTCAATCTAATTTTCTATTTTTTTCTTTATCTTGCCTTATTGCACTGGGTAGAATTCCAGTATTATGTTGAGTAAGTGGTAAGGACATAAATCTTTACCCCTTTGCCAATTATAGGGGGAAGCATTCAGTCTTTCATTATTAAGTATGATATTGGAAGTAGGTTTTTTGTAGATGTTCTTTACCAACTTTAAGTTTTCCTATTTCTTTTTTTTTTTTTTTTTTTGCTTATACTTTATTTTTTTTTTTAGATTTATTTATTTATTTTTTTTTCTGAAATTTATTGACAAATTGGTTTCCATACAACACCCAGTGCTCATCCCAAAAGGTGCCCTCCTCAATACCCATCACCCACCCTCTCCTCCCTCCCACCCCCCATCAACCCTCAGTTTGTTCTCAGTTTTTAAGAGTCTCTTATGCTTTGGCTCTCTCCCCTTCTAACCTCTTTTTTTTTTTTTTTCCTTCCCCTCCCCCATGGGTTCCTGTTAAGTTTCTCAGGATCCACATAAGAGTGAGACCATATGGTATCTGTCTTTCTCTGTATGGCTTATTTCACTTAGCATCACACTCTCCAGTTCCATCCACGTTGCTACAAAAGGCCATATTTCATTTTTTCTCATTGCCATGTAATATTCCATTGTGTATATAAACCACAATTTCTTTATCCATTCATCAGTTGAAGGACATTTAGGCTCTTTCCATAATTTGGCTATTGTTGAGAGTGCTGCTATGAACATTGGGGTACAAGTGGCCCTATGCATCAGTGCTCCTGTATCCCTTGGATAAATTCCTAGCAGTGCTATTGCTGGGTCATAGGGTAGGTCTATTTTTAATTTTCTGAGGAACCTCCACACTGCTTTCCAGAGCGGCTGCACCAGTTTGCATTCCCACCAACAGTGCAAGAGGGTTCCCGTTTCTCGACATCCTCTCCAGCATCTATAGTCTCCTGATTTGTTCATTTTGGCCACTCTGACTGGCGTGAGGTGATACCTGAGTGTGGTTTTGATTTGTATTTCCCTGATAAGGAGCGACGCTGAACATCTTTTCATGTGCCTGTTGGCCATCCGGATGTCTTCTTTAGAGAAGTGTCTATTCATGTTTTCTGCCCATTTCTTCACTGGGTTATTTGTTTTTCGGGTGTGGGGTTTGGTGAGCTCTTTATAGATTTTGGATACTAGCCCTTTGTCCGATATGTCATTTGCGAATATCTTTTCCCATTCCGTTGGTTGCCTTTTAGTTTTGTTGGTTGTTTCCTTTGCTGTGCAGAAGCTTTTTATCTTCATAAGGTCCCAGTAATTCACTTTTGCTTTTAATTCCCTTGCCTTTGGGGATGTGTCGAGTAAGAGATTGCTACGGCTGAGGTCAGAGAGGTCTTTTCCTGCTTTCTCCTCTAAGGTTTTGATGGTTTCCTGTCTCACATTTAGGTCCTTTATCCATTTTGAGTTTATTTTTGTGAATGGTGTGAGAAAGTGGTCTAGTTTCAACCTTCTGCATGTTGCTGTCCAGTTCTCCCAGCACCATTTGTTAAAGAGGCTGTCTTTTTTCCATTGGATGTTCTTTCCTGCTTTGTCAAAGATGAGTTGGCCATACGTTTGTGGGTCTAGTTCTGGGGTTTCTATTCTATTCCATTGGTCTATGTGTCTGTTTTGGTGCCAATACCATGCTGTCTTGATGATGACAGCTTTGTAGTAGAGGCTAAAGTCTGGGATTGTGATGCCTCCTGCTTTGGTCTTCTTCTTCAAAATTCCTTTGGCTATTCGGGGCCTTTTGTGGTTCCATATGAATTTTAGGATTGCTTGTTCTAGTTTCGAGAAGAATGCTGGTGCAATTTTGATTGGGATTGCATTGAATGTGTAGATAGCTTTGGGTAGTATTGACATTTTGACAATATTTATTTTTCCAATCCATGAGCAGGGAATGTCTTTCCATTTCTTTAATCTTCTTCAATTTCCTTCAGAAGCTTTCTATAGTTTTCAGCATACAGATCCTTTACATCTTTGGTTAGATTTATTCCTAGGTATTTTATGCTTCTTGGTGCAATTGTGAATGGGATCAGTTTCTTTATTTGTCTTTCTGTTGCTTCATTGTTAGTGTATAAGAATGCAACTGATTTCTGTACATTGATTTTGTATCCTGCAACTTTGCTGAATTCCTGTATCAGTTGTAGCAGACTTTTGGTGGAGTCTATCGGATTTTCCATGTATAATATCATGTCATCTGCAAAAAGCGAAAGCTTGACTTCATCTTTGCCAATTTGGATGCCTTTGATTTCCTTTTGTTGTCTGATTGCTGATGCTAGAACTTCTAGCACTATGTTAAACAGCAGCGGTGAGAGTGGGCATCCTTGTCGTGTTCCTGATCTCAGGGAAAAAGCTTTCAGTTTTTCCCCGTTGAGGATGATGTTAGCTGTGGGCTTTTCATAAATGGCTTTTATGATCTTTAAGTATGTTCCTTCTATCCCGACTTTCTCAAGGGTTTTTATTAAGAAAGGGTGCTGGATTTTGTCGAAGGCCTTTTCTGCATCGATTGACAGGATCATATGGTTCTTCTCTCTTTTTTTGTTAATGTGATGTATCACGTTGATTGATTTGCGAATGTTGAACCAGCCCTGCATCCCAGGAATGAATCCCACTTGATCATGGTGAATCATTCTTTTTATATGCCATTGAATTCGATTTGCTAGTATCTTATTGAGAATTTTTGCATCCATATTCATCAGGGATATTGGCCTGTAGTTCTCTTTTTTTACTGGGTCTCTGTCTGGTTTAGGAATCAAAGTAATACTGGCTTCATAGAATGAGTCTGGAAGTTTTCCTTCCCTTTCTATTTCTTGGAATAGCTTGAGAAGGATAGGTATTATCTCTGCTTTAAACGTCTGGTAGAACTCCCCTGGGAAGCCATCTGGTCCTGGACTCTTATTTGTTGGGAGATTTTTGATAACCGATTCAATTTCTTCGCTGGTTATGGGTCTGTTCAAGCTTTCTATTTCCTCCTGATTGAGTTTTGGAAGCGTGTGGGTGTTCAGGAATTCGTCCATTTCTTCCAGGTTGTCCAATTTGTTGGCATATAAGTTTTCATAGTATTCCCTGATAATTGTTTGTATCTCTGAGGGATTGGTTGTAATAATTCCATTTTCATTCATGATTTTATCTATTTGGGTCATCTCCCTTTTCTTTTTGAGAAGCCTGGCTAGAGGTTTGTCAATTTTGTTTATTTTTTCAAAAAACCAACTCTTGGTTTCGTTGATCTGCTCTACAGTTTTTTTAGTTTCTATATTGTTTATTTCTGCTCTGATCTTTATTATTTCTCTTCTTCTGCTGGGCTTAGGCTGCCTTTGCTGTTCTGCTTCTAGTTCCTTTAGGTGTGCTGTTAGATTTTGTATTTGGGATTTTTCTTGTTTCTTGAGATAGGCCTGGATTGCAATGTATTTTCCTCTCAGGACTGCCTTTGCTGCGTCCCAAAGCGTTTGGATTGTTGTATTTTCATTTTCGTTTGTTTCCATATATTTTTTAATTTCTTCTCTAATTGCCTGGTTGACCCACTCATTCGTTAGTAGGGTGTTCTTTAACCTCCATGCTTTTGGAGGTTTTCCAGACTTTTTCCTGTGGTTGATTTCAAGCTTCATGGCATTGTGGTCTGAAAGTAAGCATGGTATAATTTCAATTCTTGTAAACTTATGAAGGGCTGTTTTGTGACCCAGTATATGATCTATCTTGGAGAATGTTCCATGTGCACTCGAGAAGAAAGTATATTCTGTTGCTTTGGGATGCAGAGTTCTAAATATATCTGTCAAGTCCATCTCATCCAATGTCTCATTCAGGGCCCTTGTTTCTTTATTGACCGTGTGTCTAGATGATCTATCCATTTCTGTAAGTGGTGTATTAAAGTCCCCTGCAATTACCACATTCTTATCAATAAGGTTGCTTATGTTTATGAGTAATTGTTTTATATATTTGGGGGCTCCGGTATTCGGTGCATAGACATTGATAATTGTTAGCTCTTCCTGATGGATAGACCCTGTAACTATTATATAATGTCCTTCTTCATCTCTTGTTACAGCCTTTAATTTAAAGTCTAGTTTGTCTGATATAAGTATGGCTACTCCAGCTTTCTTTTGGCTTCCAGTCGCATGATAAATAGTTCTCCATCCCCTCACTCTCAATCTAAAGGTGTCCTCAGGTCTAAAATGAGTCTCTTGTAGACAGCAAATAGATGGGTCTTGTGTTTTTATCCATTCTGATACCCTATGTCTTTTGGTTGGCGCATTTAATCCATTTACATTCAGTGTTATTATAGAAAGATACGGGTTTAGAGTCATTGTGATGTCTGTATGTTTTATGCTTATAGTGATGTCTCTGGGACTTTGTCTCACAGGGTCCCCCTTAGGATCTCTTGTAGGGCTGGTTTAGTGGTGACAAATTCCTTCAGTTTTTGTTTGTTTGGGAAGACCTTTATCTCTCCTTCTATTCTAAATGACAGACTTGCTGGATAAAGGATTCTTGGCTGCATATTTTTTCTGTCTAGCACCCTGAAAATCTCTTGCCAATTCTTTCTGGCCTGCCAAGTTTCAAAAGAGAGATCAGTCACGAGTCTTATAGGTCTCCCTTTATATGTGAGGGCACGTTTACCCCTTGCTGCTTTCAGAATTTTCTCTTTATCCTTGTATTTTGCCAGTTTCACTATGATATGTCGTGCAGAAGATCGATTCAAGTTACGTCTGAAGGGAGTTCTCTGTGCCTCTTGGATTTCAATGCCTTTTTCCTTCCCCAGTTCAGGGAAGTTCTCAGCTATGATTTCTTCAAGTACCCCTTCAGCACCTTTCCCTCTCTCTTCCTCCTCTGGGATACCAATTATGCGTATATTATTTCTTTTTAGTGTATCACTTAATTCTCTAATTTTCCCCTCATACTCCTGGATTTTTTTATCTCTCTTTTTCTCAGCTTCCTCTTTTTCCATAACTTTATCTTCTAGTTCACCTATTCTCTCCTCTGCCTCTTCAAGCCGAGCTGTGGTGGTTTCCATTTTGTTATGCATTTCGTTTAAAGCGTTTTTCAGCTCCTCGTGACTGTTCCTTAGTCCCTTGATCTCTGTAGCAAGAGATTCTCTGCTGTCCTGTATACTGTTTTCAAGCCCAGCGATTAATTTTATGACTATTATTCTAAATTCACTTTCTGTTATATTATTTAAATCCTTTTTGATCAGCTCATTAGCTGTTGTTATTTCCTGGAGATTCTTCTGCGGGGAGTTCTTCCGCTTGGTCATTTTGGATAGTCCCTGGCGTGGTGAGGACCTGCAGGGCACTTCCCCTGTGCTGTGGTGTATACCTGGAGTTGGTGGGCGGGGCCGCAGTCAGACCTGATGTCTGCCCCCAGCCCACCGCTGGGGCCACAGTCAGACTGGTGTGTGCCTTCTCTTCCCCTCTCCTAGGGGCGGGATTCACTGTGGGGTGGTGTGGCTCGTCTGGGCTACTTGCACCCTGCCAGGCTTGTGATGCTGGGGATCTGGCGTATTAGCTGGGGTGGGTAGGCAAGGTGCTCGGGGGCAGGAGGGGCAGGCTTAGATCGCTTCTCCTTAGGTGATCCACTTCAGGAGGGGCCCTGTGGCAGCGGGAGGGAGTCAGATCCGCTGCCGGAGGTTTGGCTCCGCCGAAGCGCAGAGTTGGGTGTTTGCTCGGAAGGAGCAAGTTCCCTGGCAGGAACCGGTTCCCTTTGGGATTTCGGCTGGGGGATGGGCAGGGGAAATGGCGCTGGCGAGCCCCTTTGTTCCCCACCAAACTGAGCTCTGTTGTCAGGGGGCTCAGCAGCTCTCCCTCCCTTTGTCCTCCAGCCTTCCCGCTTTCTGAGCAGAGCTGTTAATTTCTGACCTCCCAGACGCTAAGTCGCGCTTGCTGTCGGAACACAGTCCGCCCGGCCCCTCCGCTTTTGCAAGCCCGACTCGGGGGCTCTGCTTGGCCGGCGAGCCGCCCCTCCGCCCCGGCTCCCTCCCGCCAGTCCGTGGAGCGCGCACCGCCTCGCCGCCCTTCCTACCCTCTTCCGTGGGCCTTTCGTCTGCGTTTGGCTCCGGCTACTCCGTTCTGCTAATCCTCTGGCGGTTTTCTGGGTTATTTAGGCAGGTGTAGATGGAATCTAAGTGATCAGCAGGACGTGCGGTGAGCCCAGCGTCCTCCTAAGCCGCCATCTTGCCGCAACCCTCTCATTAATTTTTTCAAGTTTTCCTATTTCTTGCTGAGGGTCTTTTTTGTTTGTTTTCAGTTTTTTTTATTGAAATATATTTGACATATAACATTATGTAAATTTTAGGTGTACAACATGTTGACTTGATAAACTTATGTATTGTAATATGATTGCCACTGTAGCAATAGTCAGCACCTCTATTGTGTCCAACATTGTCATTTCTTTTTTCGTGGTGGGAATAATTAAAATCTAGTCTCTTGTTAAGTTTGATGACTATAATATAATATTGTTGTTTATATTCACTATACTTTGCTTTTGATATCTAGGACCTATTTATATACTAGTTGTATATTTGTACCCTTAAAAACATCTCCTAGTCTCCCATACCTAGCCCCTGGTTACCACCATGTTTCTCTCTGTTTTTACAAGTTTGGCTCTTTTAGATTCCACATATAAATGATATCATACAGTATTCATCTTTCTGTGTCTCATTTATCTCACTTAATATGATGTCCTTAGGGTCCATCCATGTTGTTGCCAATGGCAAGAGTTCTTTCATTCTTACAGCTGAATAATAATATATATACATATATATTACATCTTCTTTATCCATTATATACATAATATTATATATATAATGGATATATATCTACACACACACACACACATATATATATATATACATATATATATATACATATATATATATTTATAATTTTACATCTTCTTCATCCATTCATCCATTTATGGGCACTTTGGTTGCTTTCATATCTTGGCTATTGTGAATAATGCTGCAAAAAAACATGGGAGTGCATACATCTCTTTGATATCTTATTTTCATTTCCTTGGGTATATACCCAGAAGTGTAATTGCTGGATGATATGCTAGTTTATTTTTTAATTTTATGAGGAAACCCCAGTGCACAGAACTTTGAGCAATGCACCTGTTTGTCCATTTTTCTTGGAAGGAGAAATGGTCACTTCATGGGCTATGGCCAAAGTTTGACTGGATGGTCAGGGATTCAGAAGGAACATGGAAAATTGTTGACAAGGAAATTTGGGGAAGATGCATGTGGATAAACATTTCTGAATGGGTGAAAATGCAAAAATATTTGTGTCTCATGTTAATGTCCTCTTGAGGATAACCTCAGAAAAGAATAACTTTAATAACCAGATGGATAGGATGACACATTTTGTGGCTACCAGTCAGCTTCTTTCACCAGCCACCGTGTCATCTCTGCCGTTGCTCACAAGATCCATGAACAAAGTGGCCATGGTGTCAGGGATAGAGATTATGCCTTGGCTCAGCAATATAGACTTTTACTCACCAAGGTTACCTGGCTAGAGCCACTTCTGTGTGCCCCAAATTCCAGCAGCAAAGAGCAATACTGAGTTTCCAATATTGGACCATTCCCCAGGGTGATCAGGAAGCTACCTAGTGGCAGGTTGGTTATATTATATCCCTTACATCATGGGAGGAGCAGCATTTTGTCCTTCCTAGAATAGACACTTACTCTGGATACTGATTTATGGTTCCTACATGCCATGATCCTCCCAGAACTACCATCTGTGGACTTAAAGAAATCCTTATCCACTCTCACAGTATACCACACAGCAATGCAGTTATTCACTTCACAGCAAATGAAGAGCAGCAGTGGGTCCATGTTTATGGAATTTATTGGTATTACCCTGCTCCCTACCATGCTGAACCAGGTACCTTAGAATGGTGGAGTGGCCTTTTGAAGACTCCATCACAACTCTAGGAAGGTGGCAAAACCTTGTAGTGCTGGAGCAAGTTTCCCCCGAAGGTTGTATATGCTCTGAATCAGTGTTCAAGATATGATACTGGTTCTCCCATAGCCAGGATTGATTGGTCCAGTAATCAAGAGATAAAAATAAGAGTAGCAACACTATTACCCCTACTTACCCACTGGCAAAATTTTTGCTTCCTATAATTGTAACCATATGCTCCACTTGCCTACAGACCTTAGTTACAAAGGGAAGGCTGCTTTCACCAGGAGAAAAAACAATGATTCCATTGAATTGGAAGTTAAGACTGTCACCTGGCCACTTGAATGTCTCATGCCTCTGAATAAATGGGTAAAGAAAGGAGTTACTGTGCTGGCTGGAGTGATTGGTTCTAACTGCTAAAAGGAAATTGGTCTGCTATTCCACAATAAAGATAAGGAAAAGTATGTCTGGAATACAGGGCAAAACTTTGTATTACCATGCTCTGTGATTAAGGTCAATGGAAACTTATGCAACCCAATCCAAGGAGGACTACTAATGGCCCAGACTCTTCAGGAATGAAGGTTTGGGTCACTCTACCAGATAAGGAACCAGCTGAGGTGCTGGCTGAAGGCAAATAGAATATGGAATGGGTAGTGGAAGAAGGAAGTTCTTATACCTTCTATGACTATAGAAGAGTCTTCTATGACTATAGCAGAGAGAGGGGGAGACACAGAATCTGAAGCAGGCTCCAGGCTCTGAGCTGTCAGCACAGAACCCGATGCGGGGCTCGAACTCACAAACTATGAGATCATGACCTGAGCCAAGGTCGGATGCTTAACTGACTGAGCCACCCAGGTGCCCCTAAAATATCTTTGTTTTCTTCCTTCTCTTACCCCCTTAACATAGCACATAAGATGTATTGACTTTATGTAGCAGTATTTAAGAGTTTTAAATTTTACATCATGGTATTTAGGTTATGAGTAATCAAAAGAGTATATATCACACAAGGAATTTGCAACCTTTTCTGGTGAAAAAGTGCATTTTCAGTTGCATGCAGCATAACTTTATTATGTTAAGTAGAAGGATAACATTATTATTTTCTTTATTTGGAGATTAAGTATGGTTTATTAAGGAGATGCATACAGGTGCCAAGTTTGCAAGAGGTGGACTTGTAGTGCTTGATTTTATGTGTCAAGTTGAAGGATTTTTTGAATGAGATTAATATTTAAATCAGTGAACTGTGAGTAAGCAGATTTTCTTCCATAATGTAAGTGAGCCTCACCTAATCAGGTGAAGGCCTGACGAGAACAATAAGACTGGCAGCCCAGAACAAGAGGGAATACTTCAGCAGATTGCTTTTGGACTTCTTATGCACCATTGGCTCACCTGGGTCTCCACCTGCTGACCATCAGAATGGCACTGCATCATCAACTCTCTCATGTCTCCAGCCTGCCAGCCCACATTGCATACTTTGGACTTGCTGGCCTCCATAATTACATCAGCCAATTCCTTATAAGTCTGTATATATACACATCCTATTGGTTCTGCTTCTCTGGAGAACCCTAGTATAAATATTTTTGTCAGTTTCACAGTCTTTTTCCTCTCCTTCTGGGACTCCAAATTTATGAATATTAGATTTTTTGTTACCCCCCCCCCCCACAATTCTCTAATACTCCGTTCACTTCCTTTTTGTTTCAATAATGTTTTTTCTTCTCATTAGATTGAGTAAATTTTATTGACCTCTTCACAGGCTCACAGATTCTATTTTCTGTCATCTCTGCTCTACTATTGAGCCCATCCAGTTAAATTTTTGTTTCATTATTATGTTTTTTAGTTCTATATTTTTTAATTTTTTTATATAAATTGTATTCCTTTGCTGATGTTTTTGTTTCTTTTTCTTTTGTTTTAAGAAAAATTTTAATTACTTTTTGAAGCAGTTTTATAGTGGCTGCTTTAAAATATTTATGAGATTATTCCAATATCTAATTAATGTCAGTATTTGGTGCCATTTTATTGCTTTTTCTTATTAAAGTTTTTATCTTCCTGATTCTTGGTATAACAAATGATTTTCAATTATATTTTGAACATTTTGAGCATTAGATTAAGAGATTCTTTATCCTATTTATAGCTTTTATTTTATCAGGCAATCACCTTGTGTAGTGTATAGGTTCTGGCCTACTTTTTTTTTTTAATTTTTTTTTCAACGTTTTATTTATTTTTGAGACAGAGAGAGACAGAGCATGAACGGGGGAGGGGCAGAGAGAGAGGGAGACACAGAATAGGAAACAGGCTCCAGGCTCTGAGCCATCAGCCCAGAGCCTGACGCGGGGCTCGAACTCATGGACCGCGAGATCGTGACCTGGCTGAAGTCGGACGCTTAACCGACTGTGCCACCCAGGCGCCCCATTCTGGCCTACTTTTGTAGACTGTAGCTTCAATGGCAATTTAGTTTCCTGAGACATTACAATGCTATTTTGATTGGTTTCATTCTTCTCGCTTTGCTTTATTCCTACTGGTACCACATGCAGAGAAAGAAGATGCTTCCTTCATCTCCCATTGTAGTTAAGTGAGTTGTGGGGAATTTGGACCCATGAGACAGAAAGCATTTCCCCTAACCTGTTATCTAGCTACTTAGTGCCAGTGGGCTTCCCACTCTATCTCTGCTGGCATAGTCAAAGATGGGCTGCCTTCTGCCATTGTGTGGAGGACCAGGAGCCTTGGGTCTAGGTGGAAGGTCAGGAGACCCTGGTCTAATTCACCATCTGCTACTGGGTATAGAGGCAGGATGTACCCAGCATGGGTACCTTCACGCATTAGGTGAAGGGCCAGGACATACTGGAACTAGGTGGCTGTCTGTTAGTGAGTGAAAGGTTAGGAAACATTGGCCTTGGACTGTCTTGTGCAATTGGGTAGAGGACTTAGAGACACTAAACCAACTAGCATTACCATTACAGATGGAAGAGCTCATCTGCAAGCTCCCAATGTGGGGCAGGGAATATGTTGGCCTTCCCTGGGTTCAGTTGTTATCGCTTAGGGAAGATCAGATTCTGCTGTTGCTTCTGGCTGGTGTGGAGCATGGGGGATGGGTAGTTTTCTTCCCCTCCACAGCTTTTCTGGTGAAGCTACTGCAGGCAGATGACAGCTGCTGCCACTGGTATGGGTCTGCCTACTAAGTCTTCCCTTTCCCAGATTTTTGTCTAGGGAGAGAAGGCTTTTCTTTTCCTTTTCCTTTTCCTTTTTTGTTTTTGGATAATTTTTTGGTCAGTGCCTGTTGGCCATGTCAGGGTTGTAGACTACTTAGGCACCCAGTCTAGGATATGTAGGTAATATAAAGAAAACCCAGGGAATTCACTGTGGTGTCGTTCTTCAAGTCCTGAGGTCCCTATTCAGTCTACATTCTTTTTTTCTATCTTTCACAGTCTGTTGAATTATCTCCAGGGTAACTGGTTGCATTTACAGAGGAGGTTCGGGGAATGTGAGCCCATGGCTTTGTCCAAGAACTAGGCTATACTGACTAATTTTTGACATATTATAGTGTAAATATATTTGTTCTCTACTTGGTTACATTTCTGGTTCCAGCTAAGAAGGGTTATGAAAACTTTCTTTTTAGACAAAATAAACCCTCGGTTCCAAAGGGTAATTGCTCCTGGAATGCAAGTGGAAATCAGTAGTAAGTCATACAACAAATATCTAAAAATATTTTAGTTCAGTTATTCAGAGTCTTACTCCATCAAAATGGAAAAACCAAGATTCAACTAATTTTCCAAGTATTATGCTACAGCTAGTATATTTTTATTAAAACACTTGTAGCTTCAGGGCATAGTAAGGCTGGAAACTCAGAATGTAATTAAAATGGTTCTATCCCAGTTGCAATGAGAACATCTGGCACCCAGATCATTGTTCCTAATGAAAGGAATCAGGGCTCTTTAGACAAATCATTGATTTCAGAGATGGAATAAGGAAGGTATAAGATTAGTGTGGAAGATCTTAATGGAATAGAAAGTAAGGAAGTGCTCAAAAAATGATATGGTCTTGTCAAAACAACACAGAAAACAGCTTGAATAGGGCTCAAACTGTCTAAACCTGTACAATTTGAGAACTAGAGTAAATGATGATATAGAACATTCTCCAGGATAGATCATATGTCACAAAGCAAGTCTTAAGAAATTTAAGAATATTAAAATCATATCTAGTATCTTTTCTGACCATGATAATATGAAACTACGAATTAGTAACAGGAGGAAAATAGAAAAATCCACATATACATGAATATTAAACAACGTGCTCCGGAACAACCCATGTGTCAAATTAGGAATCAAAAAGGAAATTAGAAAGTATCTTCAGACAAATGAAAATGAAAACAGAACATACTGAAATATATAAAATGCAGCAAGAGCATTTCTATTTTTTTTCCAGTTTATTCTTTGTGGTTACAATTTGCATTTTCTTTTTTTTTTAAGTTTATTTATTTATTTTTGAGAGAGAAGGTGCGAGTTGGGGAGGAGCAGAGAGAGAAGGAGAGAAAGAATCCCAGGCAGGCTCCACACTGTCAGCACAGAGCCTAACTTAGGGGCTCGAACCCACAAATTGTGAGATCATGACCTGAGCCAAAGTCGGATGCTTAACCAACTAAGCCACCCACGTGCCCCCTGTATGTTCTTATTTTTAAATTTTAATCCCAGTGTAATTAACATACAGTGTTATATTAGTTTCAGGTATACAATACAGTGATTCACCTGCAACCATTCAATTTCAGTAACCATCCAATAATCCAGTGAGTGGAAGGATCACAGTCCCCTATGGGTTAACATTTAAGTTACCATCTTTCCCTATTACAAGGGAAAAAGTTTTATGAACTAATACATCTGAAAGGATTTGTTCATAACACAAAATGCTTCATTCAGAAAGATACCCAGATTTCTCTTCATTATTTCCTTCTTTTTAGTGATTTCTTAGTTGTTATTTTAATTCATTAGTTAACAGAGTGTTATATAAGTTTAAGGTGTACAATATAGTGATTCAACACTTCCGCACATCACCCAATGTTTATCACAAGTGCACTCCTTAGTCCCCGTCACCTATTTAACCAATTCCTCACCCACCTCTCCTCTGGGTAATCATCAATCTGTGTTCTATAACTAAAAGTGTGTTTCTTGGCTTGTCTATCTCTCCCTCTCTCCTTTCTTTCCATTGCTCATTTCTTTTGTTTCTTTAATTCAACATATGAGTGAAACCATGTGGTATTTGTGTTTCTCTTACTTATATGGCTTAACATTTACTCTCTAGCTCCATCCATGTTGTTGCAAATGACAAGACTTCATTTTTATAGCTGAATAGTATTTAATATATACTATTTTTTGTTTATCCATTCATCAATCAATGGACACTTGGGCTGCTATCATAATTTGGCTACTATCAATAATGTTGCCATAAACATAGAGGTGCATGTATCATTTTAAATTAGTGTTTTTGAATTCTTTGGGTAAATACCCAATACTGAAATTGCTGGATCATAAGGTAGCTCTGTTTTTAACTTTTTTAGGAACCTCCATACTGTATTCCACAATGGCAGCAACAGTAGGCATTCCCATCAACAATGCACAAGGGTTCCCCTTCTCCACATCCCCACCAATACCAGTTGTTTCTTGTATTGTTGATAGTAGCCATTCTGACAGGTGTGAGGTGATTATCTCATTGTGGTTTTGCATTGTATTTGCATTGCAGAAATTTGCATTTCCCTGATGATGAATGATGTTGAGCATCTTTTCCTGTGTCTGTTAGCCATCTGTATGTCTTCTTTGGAGAAATGTCTATTCATATCTTTGACCATTTTTTTAAATTTATTTATTTATTTTGAGAGACAGAGACAACATGAGTGGGGGAGGGGCAGAGATATGGAGTGAAAGAGAATCCCAAGCAGGCACAGAACCCAATGCAGAGCTCAAACTCATGAACCATGAGATCATGACCTGAGCTGTAACCGAGAGTCAGATACTTAACCAACTGAACCACCCAGGTGCCCCTCTTCTGCCCATTTTATAATTGGATTGTTTGTATTGGGGGTATTGAGTGTTAGAAGTTATTTATATTTTGGATACTAACCGTTTATTCAGATATGTCATTTACAAATGTCTCCCTCCATTCCATAGGTTGCCATTTAGTTTTGTTAATTGTTGCCTTTGCTGTGCAGAAGTTTTTATTTTGATATAGTCCCAATTGTTCATTTTTGCTTTTGTTTCCCTTCCCTCAAGAGACATATGTAGAAAAAAGTTGCTATGGTCAATGTCAGAGATGTTACTGCCTGTATTCCCTTTTTAGATTTTCATGGTTTTAGGTCTCACATTTAGGTCTTTCATCCATTTTTAATTTACGTTTTCCATGGTGTAAGAAAGTGGTCCAGTTTCATTCTTCTGCATGTAGTTCTTCAGTTTTCCAGCACCATTTGTTGAAGAAACGGTCCTTTTCCCATTAGATATTCTTTTCTGCTAAAGATTAATTGACCATATAATTGGGGGTTTACTTCTAAATTTTCTATTCTGTTCTATTGATTTATGTGTTCATTTTTGTGTCAACACCATGCTGTTTTAATTACTACAGTTTTGTAATATAACTTGAAGTCCAGAAGTGTGATGTTTCCAGCTTTGATTTTCTTTTTCAAGATTGCTTTGACCATATGGGATCTTTTGTGGTTCTATACAAATTTTAGGATTGTTTGTTCTAGTCCTTTGAAAAATGCTGTGGGTATTTTGATGGGATTGCATAAATGCATAGATTGCTTTAGGTAATGTATACATTTTAACAATATTTGTTATTCCAATCAATGAGCATGGAATGTCTTTCCATTTCATTTTGTCATCTTCAATTTTTTCATCAGTGTTTTATAGTTTTCAGAATACAGGTCTTTCACCTCTTTGGTTAGGTTTATTCCTAGTTATCTTATTATTTGTGGTGCAGTGTAAATGGGATTTTCCCGAATTTCAACTTCTGCTGCTTCATTATTAGTGTATAGAAATGGAACAGATTTCTGTACATTGGTTTTGTATCCTCCAACTTTATCGAATTCATTTATCAGTTCTAGCAGTTTTTGGTGGAGTCTGTAGGGTTTTCTGTATAGAGTATCATGTCATTTGCAAATAGTGGAAAATTTACTTCTTCCTTGCTGATTTGGAAGCCTTTATTTCTTTTTGTTGTTTGATTGCTGAGGCTAGGACTTCCAGTACTATCTTTAATAGAAGTGATGAGAGTGGACATCCTTCTCTTGTTCCCCAACCTTAGGGGAAAAGTTCTGTTTTTCCCCATTGAGGATGTTAGCTGTCATTTTTTCATATATAGCCTTTATTATGTTGAGGTATGTTCCCTCTAAACCTACTTTGTTGATGGCTTTTATCATGAATTGATGTTGTATTTTGTCAAATGCTTTTTCAGTATCTATTGAAATGATCATACGGTTCTTATCCTTTCTTTTATTGATGTGATGTTTCATGTTGATTGATTTGTGAATATTGAATCATCCTTGCAGCCAAAGAACAAATCACACTTGACCATGGTGAATGATTCTTTTAATGTATTGTTGGATTTGGTTTGCTAGTATTTTACTGAGGATTTTTGCATCCATGTTCATCAGGGATACTGGCCTGTAGTTCTCCTTTTTTCTTTTTTAGTGTATATTTATTTGGTTTTAGAATCAGGATAATGCTTGCCTCATAGAATTAATCTGAAAGTTTTCCTTCCTTTTTTTTTTAACGAGAGAGAGAGAGAGAGAGGGAGAAAGAGAGAGCCTCAAGCCTCAGCACAAGGCTCAATGCCATCACCCTGGAATCATGACCTGAGCTGAAATCAAGAGTCAGACGCTCAGTTGACTAAGCCACCCAAGTGCCCCCCTTTTCTATTTTTTTGGAAGAGTTTGAGAAGACTACATATTAACTCTTTATATTTGATAGAATTCACCTGTGAAGCCATCTGGTCCAGGACTTTGTTTGTTGGGAATTTTTTTGTTACTGATAGAACTTCTTTGCTGAATCTCTTTTCAAATTTTCTGTTTCAGTTTTGGTAGTTTATATGTTTCTAGAATTTATCCATTTCTTCTAGATTGTCCAATTTGTTGGCATATATTTTTTTCATAATAATCTCTAATGATTGTATTTCTGTGGTGTTGTTTGTTATTTCTCCTCTCTCATTTGTCATTTTATTTATGTGAATCTTTCTCTTTTTTTCTTGATGAGTCTGGCTAGAACATTATCAATTTTATTGATTTTTTCCAAGAACCAGCTTCTGGTTTCATCTATCTGTTCCATTGTTTCTTTGCTTGTTTGTTTTAGTTTCTATGTCATTTATTTCTGCTCTTATCTTTATTATTATCTGCTGGTTTTAGGTTTTGTTTGTTGTTCTTTTTGTAGCTTCTTTAGGTAGAAGCTTAGGTTGTTTATTTGAGATTTCTCTTGCTTCTTGAGATAGACATGTATTGCTATAAACTTCCCTCTTAGAACTATTTTTGCTGCATCCCAAAGACTTGGGACCATTGTATTTTCATTTCCACTTGCTTCCAAGTACTTTTTTTTTTCATGTGAACATTTCTTATATTTATTTATTTTTTTTAAATATATGAAATTTATTGTCAAATTGGTTTCCATACAACACCCAGTGCTCATCCCAAAAGGTACCCTCCTCAATACCCATCACCCACCCTCCCCTCCCTCCCACCCCCCATCAACCCTCAGTTTGTTCTCAGTTTTTAAGAGTCTCTTATGCTTTGGCTCTCTCCCACTCTAACCTCTTTTTTTTTTCTTCCCCTTCCCCATGGGTTTCTGTTAAGTTTCTCAGGATCCACATAAGAGTGAAAACATATGGTATCTGTCTTTCTCTGTATGGTTTATTTCACTTAGCATCACACTCTCCAGTTCCATCCACGTTGCTACAAAGGGCCATATTTCGTTCTTTCTCATTGCCATGTAGTACTCCATTGTGTATATAAGCCACAATTTCTTTATCCATTCATCAGTTGATAGACATTTAGGCTCTTTCCATAATTTGGCTATTGTTGAGAAATTGGCAGAAAACATGAATAGACACTTCTCTAAAGAAGACATCCGGATGGTCAACAGGCACATGAAAAGATGCTCAAGTCGCTCCTTATCAGGGAAATACAAATCAAAACCACACTCAGATATCACCTCATGCCAGTCAGAGTGGCCAAAGTGAACAAGTCAGGAGACTATAGATGCTGGTGAGGATGTGGAGAAATGGGAACCCTCTTGCACTGTTGGTGGGAATGCAAATTGGTGCAGCCACTCTGGAAAACAGTGTGGAGGTTCCTCAGAAAATTAAAAATAGACCTACCCTATGACCCAGCAATAGCACTGCTAGGAATTTACCCAAGGGATACAGGAGTACTGATGCATAGGGACACTTGTACCCCAATGTTTATAGCAGCACTCCATGTACTTTTTAATTTCTTCTTTGATTTCCAGGTTGACCCATTCATTGTTTGGTAGCCTGTTAATTAACCTCCATGTATTTGTGGTATTTCCAGATTTTTTCCCCTGTGGTTGGCTTGTAGTTCATAGCATTGTGGTCAGAAAAGATATATTGTAAGACTTCTATCTTCTTGAATTGGTTATGGGGGGGGTTGCGGGCTAATATGTGATTTATTTTGGAGAATGTCCCAAGTGAAGTTGAAAAGAATGTGCATTCTGATTTTTTAGGCTGGAATTTTCTGAATATATGTTAAATCCATCTAGTCCAGTGTGTCATTCAAAGGTATTGTTTCCTTGTTTACTTTCTGTTAAGATTTTCTGTCCATTGATGTAAGTGAGGTGTTCAAGTCCCCTACTATTATTGTATTATTATCAATTGGTTACTTTATGCTTATTATTAAATGTTTTTTTATGTATTTGGGTTCTTCCATGTTGAGGGCATAAATATTTAAACTTGTTATATATTATTGTTGGATTTCCCCCTTTATTATTATATATTATCCTTGTCTCTTATTACTGTCTTTGTTTTGAAGTCTGTTTTTTTTCCTGATATAAGTTTTCATACTCTGACTTTCTTTTGACATCCATTTTCATAATAGATGTTCCTCCACCCCCTAACTTTCAATCATCAGGTGTCTTTAGGTCTAAAATGAACCTCTTATAGGCAGCATATAGATGGGTCTCATTTTTAATCCATTTTATCACCCCATATATTTTGATTGGAGCATTTGGTCCATTTACATTCAAAGTAATTATTATTATTTTTATTTTTGAGAGAGAGAGTGTGAGCATGGGAGGGACAGAGAGAGAGGGAGACACAGGATCTGAAGCAGGCTCCAGGCTCTGAGCTGTCAGCACAGAGCCTGACGCAGGGCTCAAACTCACAAAACACGAGATCATGACCTGAGCTTAAGTCTGTTGCTTAACTGACTGAGCCACCCAGGTGCCCCACATTCAAAGTAATTGTTGATAGATATGTATTTATTGTCATTTTATTAGTTGTTTTGTGGTGGTTTTTGAAGATTTTCTCTGAACCTTTCTTGTCTTTCCCCCTTTCATGTTCTACTGATTTTCCTTTTTTTATTTTCTTATTTTTTTTTAGAAAGAGAGAGAGAGCATGACTTGGGGATAAGAGGGGCAGAGGAAGATAGAATCTCAAGCAGGCTCCATGTTCATCACAGAGCCTGATGCAGGGCTCAATACTACGAGCCTGGAATCATGATCTGAGCCCAAATCAAGAGTTGGACACTCAACTAACTGAGCCACCCAAGCACCACTTTACTGTTTTTCTTAGTGGTATATTTGGATTTCTTTCTGTTTATTATTTGCCTGTTTATTAGTGATTTTTGATCTGTGGTTATCATTAGGTTTGTATATAGCCTCTTCTGCACATAGCAGTCAATTAAGGTTGTTTAACTTTGAGCCCCTTATTTCTCCTCTCCTCCCTACATTTTAGGTATATGTTATTATATTTTGTATCCTTTTATTTTTTGAGTTCCTTGACTGATTTTTTACAGAAATATTCAGTCTTACTCCCTTTATGTTTCCTACCTTTATACCTTCAGTTTTGGTCTCTCCTTTCCACTCAAAAAGTGGTGTTAGCTAAATTTCTGATGGGCCAATGCCAGACCCCCGAAAGCATTGTGGTAGCTGGGGACTGTGCTCTGAGATGGCTGGAGGCACAAGGTTAGGCCATGTGTACTATATTGGCTGATTGTGGCTGGGAACAGTGCATGACCGTGGCTGTGTGCAATGTGGTGGCTGGGTGTTACGTGCTATGGCAGCCATACACTCTGTCAACATAAAATGAACATACCTTTTAGAATAGCTAAAAAAAAAAAGGAAGAGAGTTTTATTCGAGCCCAGGTGAAGACAGCTGCCTGGAATGCATAATCTTCACAAAGAAGAGAGTGCTCCAGAGGAGGAATGTTTAATACAGAGTTACATGTTTTTTTGTTACATCAAGTTTTAGAAATGATTGTGATGAAGAGCATCCCATAAAATTACAAACTTTATCTTATGTTTTTATTATGTGCAAGGTTGCATGCTTTGGAGGTATGGGAATGGAACATAGGGAGATTTTTATTCCTATCTTTAAAATGTTTCTTTTAGGTTCTTTGCTAATGAAACAGATGTATAAAGTGTGCTCAGGGGCAGAAATAGAGCCCGTGCTTTGAAGTTCATGAAGTCATTCTGACCTTAGTAAAATTATAACTTCCCTGGCATCCCAGGAGCAGGACCCACAAACATTAAAAGTTGAAAATTTCCAAAACAATAGTTGCAAATTTTTCCTTCATTATATCCCACTTTAGGTCAATGTTTCCTCAGAAAACACTGATGATCAACCTTAATTTATGTACCTCAGTGCCTGGGTGACTGTTTGCCCTTAGTCCATAGCCAGTCGCTTGTTGTTAGGTATATATATATATAGTAAGTATATATATATATATATAAAAATATATATATAAATATAATATAATATGTATAAATATATAAATCATATAAATTATATATAAAATATATAAATATATATTATAAATAAATATAATATATATTTATATAAATATATAAATATATATTATAAATAAATATAATATAAATACATATATATAAATATATATAAATAATATAAATTTTATATATTTATATATATAAATATATAAATATAAATAATATAAATATAATATATACTATATATAAATATATAGTATATATAATATATAATATAATATAATTATATTATATAATAATATAATAAAATAATTATATATAGATATATATATAAATATATAATATATATAATATAAATAAAAATATAAATATATATAATATAAATATATAATACATATAACATATAATACAAATATATATAATATATAAATATATATAAATATATATAATATAATATAAATATATGTATAAATATATATAATATAAATATAAATATAAATATTTACATTTGATATAAAGATTTATAAAGAGACTGATTACATTTATATAAAGATTTATAAAAAGATATATGGACAGTAAAAGAATTCTAATAAGTATAATTTGAAGGAACCAATGTGATGTTAGAGGACTCAAAAGAAAAATTGCAAAGAATCCTTCACATACATCTTGATAAAAGGGTAGGGAAATTTATAATTATTTAGGAAGAAAGATGGAACATGTGCAGTGAGCAAACATAAAGTGTATTCCCATGTCAGTCCCTGACATTAGGAGGTTTTCTTAGGATAAGGAGAAAGGGCTATGGGCATGGTATAATTTGGATAGGATCTTAGGCGAGGAATGCAGGGCCTTGCTTGTTCATAGACTAGAACCCTATCAATCGACCTTGAGTTCAGGCTTCTGTAAAGATGGCTGGTGAGTTTGTTAGTGGGGTCTGAAAAGACACAATAGCTGATTAGGGGGAAACAATTGTCTGAAAAACAAGTTTTAATTTTTTGTTAGTTTTAATTTCATTAACCCTGTGGGGCATGGTTTCTCTACTGAGTTTTGATCCTTCCTCAATCTTCATGAATTTAAACAATGACCACTCTGGCTACTTCCTTATCTACTCAGATGAAGTAGGTTTTGGGTAAAGAGAAGTTTTTGCAAATCTTAGCTGTGACATGCATATGTGTGAGGCTAGGCAGAGGCTTTTAATTTATAGGTCACAGCAATAAGGGAAATAGAAACAACATGGGACCAGACATTTTTTTTTTCCTGTTATAATTTCCTATTGTCATTCCCTCATTCCATTTCTATGGGACACAGGTGGAAATCCATCTTCTAAAATTGCTTTAAGCTGAATCAGGGCACAGGCTTTGGAATGGAAGGATTTGACATGGTGCAGGATACATTTGGTCCCTTGTGCTAATCAGGGGGAACTATTAGGGATAATGCCTTATTTGAGAACTTGGATATATTCTTACATAGTTAGGCACTACATGAATCATTATTTTTTTAAAGTAGGCATCACACCCAGCGTGGAGTCCAATATGGGGCTTGAACTCAAAATCTTGAGATCAAGACCTGAGCTGAAATCAAGAGTCAGACACCTAACCGACTGAGCCTCCCACCACTGAGCCATTGCAGGTGTCCTGAAATAGTTAATTTTATCCCCAAGTATATTTTAAGAAAAAGTAACAGTATAGTTAAACTTATCATTCCCTCTAAGCTTGATCTGATATTGATAAATATCCAAGAGAATAGATCAGTAAATCAGGCCCAGCCACCTTGGAAAGGAGGTGTGGTGGTCAAGGGCTTCTTGTAGACAAGTGGCTTGCTGCCTGATTTTATCTATATGGATTATTATTTTCCAGAAGAAGTTAATATAGGTGCAGCAAGTGGTGTTAGCCACCATGTAGACTCTTCCATACTTAGCAAACAAGTAATCAATAAGAGGCATTTTTGTGGAAACAAAAGAAAAACACAGGTTAAAGGTTGGGGAAAATTATTACTTTTTTTAATTTTTGAGAGAGAGAGAGAGAGCAAGTGCACAATAAGGGGAGAGGGGCAGAGGAAAAGAGAAAGAGAATCCAAGAAGGTTCCATGCTTAGCACAGAACCCAATATGGGCTCGATCCCATAACCCTGGGACCATGACCTGAGCCAATATCAAGAGTAAGATGTTGAACCAACTGAGCCACTCAGGCTTCCCAGAGAAAATTATAAACCCAATACCTGAGTCCCTAATGTTGCCAGTGAGAATATTTTAGATGTCAGGCTTGAAGCATCCTCAGATGGAGTGGGAGCAGGTAGGAGCAATCTGATGGATTTTTCTGGTTTGTAGTTCAAATGCCTCTGGTGATCCTTTTTTTAAAAATGTCTATTTATTTTTGAGAGAGAGACACACACAGAGTGTGGGTAGGGGAAGGTCAGAGAGAGAGTGAGAAACAGAATCCAAAATGGACTCCAGGCTCTGAGCTGTCAGCACAGAGCCCAATGCAGAGCTTGGACTCACGAACCGTGAGAACAGACCTGAGCCAAAGTTGGATGCGTAACTGACTGGTGATCCTTTTGAGTGGGCCATAAAGCAACAGGCACAGACATTGTATATGAGCTATTGTGACAATTTCTCTGAAGTTTACCTCAGGTTGTCTAGCTTCGGTCTTCAGGGCTGGTAAGGCTTCTGGGAACTGTGTAAGCAGGGTATCAGGCTGACATTTCCAAGGGACTCTATTGGTTCCATAAAGTCAACCTTAGTTCCTGAACGCTGAGTGGTCGTATCTGAATCTATGCATGTCTCTCTCAAATATGACATTCCAGTCAAAGCCTGGGTCCTATAACCAATGTTTCCAAGAGTGTCCTGTTATAAGAAGGACAGATTTTTATTGAACTTATGTAAATAATTATAATTGCCATGAAAGAAGGAATGATTATTGAGAGTTTCTGAATTCTAGAGGGTTTGGGTAGGGAGAAAAGATAAATGCTTCAATTTGTTCAAAAGGAATATTTTATCAAATGTTTGTAAGTCATAGACACATTAGGAGAAAAAGTTTCCCTAAATCTGGAAGAGCTAACATTAGGAAACATTTTCAAACAGGAGTCATAAAAAACTATAATCATCTACCTTAATTCATTCAGTCCCATGTTATTAATTCTTCTTCTGTTTGAATGCAGTTTTCCCATTGGTTTTGGAAATCCTACTCAGTTTAGTTTTATGATCTTACGGATATCAGAGATCTGTATTTGTCAAAAGTCCATTTGTGAATCTCCTTCAAGCTGAAACATATTTTTCAAGAGCATCAGAACAATAAGTATAAATGACAAAGACTAAAAATTGGACATGATTTGATGAGACTCTGATGAGAGTTCATTACAATGCAGCTGACAAGGAAATTTTGTTATTTTTGTGAACATACAATATTTTAATAATTAGAATTTTAGTGATAATATTATACCAGGACATATTAAAACCTTAGGAATCTTATATGGTTTTAGAGTAGTTATAGTATTTACCCATGACCATACCCTACGAAAGTTTATTATCATTTGTTTGACAATGCATCCCATGTAACTTAACATATTAAAAAAACAAACCTAATTATTCAAAAGGACTTCATTTAGGATTTTAATTTCTGGGAAGTTTGTTTAAAAAACTCAGAATGGCAGCATCTGTGTGGTTCAGTTGGTTCAGTGTCTAACTCTTGATTTCTGCTCAGGGCATGATCCCAGGGTCCTGGGATCAAGCCCTGCATCAGGCTCCATGCTGAGTGTGGAGGCTAAAGATTGTCTCTCTCTCCCTGTGCCCCTCTCCTCCACTCCAGCTCTCTCTTTCTCTCAAAAACAAGATTAAAAACAAAGTGAAACAGGGGCGCCTGGGTGGCTTAGTTGGTTAAGTGTCAGACTCTTGATTTTGGCTGAGATCATGATCTCATGGTTTGTGGGATTGGGCCCTGTGTTGGGCTCTGTGCTGACAGCATGGAACCAGCTTGGAATTCTCTCTCTCCCTCTCTCTCTGCCTCTCTCCTGCTCATGTGCTCGCATTCTCCCTCTCTCTCTCTCTCTCTAAATAGACATTTAACAAATGTTAAAAAAATTAAAAAACAAAACAAAACAAAAACAAAAGAATTTTAACAAACAGAATGTTTTAAAGCATAGGCCTGCATAGGATCATAGATTATTATAAAGCTCAATATTTATCTCTTTAACCAAGGTGGCCATAACAGATATTATGGAAGGTTGTATAGTCGTTAGCAAAACGTATCTCCTTTAATATTGATAAGATTTAGCTTTCTTAAGTAAACAAAGACCTGACAAAAACAAATACAAAAACGTTGTTTATAATTTTTTTTATCAATATCAAATCAATAATCCAAGAGAGGCTTTTTTTTCTAACAGAGAAAAGCCGAAATTTAATTTTATATCAGTGTACTTTAAAAATTCACTTATTCCATGTAAATAGACTAAATGCTCCAACCAAAAGACATAGGGTATCAGAATGGATACAAAAACAAGACCCATCTAGTTGCTGTCTACAAGAGACTCATTTTAGACCTGAGGACACCTGCAGATCGAAAGTGAGGGGATGGAGAACTATCTATATCATGCTACTGGAAGTCAAAAGAAAGCTGGAGTAGCCATACTTCTATAAGACAAACTAGACTTTCAATTAAAGGCTGTAACAAGAGATGAAGAAGGGCATTATATAATAATTACAGGGTCTATCCATCAGGAAGAGCTAACAATTATAAATGTCTATGCCCCAAATACGGTAGCCCCAAATATATAAAACAATTCATCACAAACATAACCAACCTTATTGATAAGAAAGTGATAACTGCAGGGGACTTTAATACTCCACTTACACCAAAGGATAGATCATCTAGACACAGGATCAATAAAGAAACAAGGGTCCTGAATGATACATTGGATCAGATGGACTTGACAGATCTATTTAGAACTCTGCATCCCAAAGCAACAGAATATACTTTCTTCTCGAGTACACATGGAACATTCTCCAAGATAGATCATTTACTGGGTCACAAAACAGCCCTTCATAAGTTTACAAGAATTGAAATTATACCATGCATACTTTCAGACCACAATGCTATGAAGCTTGAAATCAACCACAGGAAAAAGTCTGGAAAACCTCCAAAATCATGGAGGTTAAAGAACACCCTACTAAAGAATAAATGGGTCAACCAGGAAATTAGAGAATAAATTTAAAAAATATGTGGAAACAAATGAAGATGAAAAGACAAAAATGAAAACGCGTTGGGATGCAGCAAAGGCAGTCCTGAGTGGAAAATAAATTGCAAACCAGGCCTATCTCCAGAAACAAGAAAAATCCCAATATAAAATCTAACAGCACACCTAAAGGAAACAGAGGCAGAACAGCAAAGACACCCTAAATCCAGCAGAAGAAGAGAAATAATAAAGATCAGAGCAGAAATAAACAACATAGGATCAAAAAAAAAAAAAAAACTGTAGAGCAGATCAATGAAACCAAGAGTTGTTTTTTTTGAAAAAATAAACAAAATTGATAAACCTCTAGCCAGGCTTCTCAAAAAGAAAAGGGAGATGACCCAAATAGATACAATCATGAATGAAAATGGAATTATTACAACCAATCCCTCAGAACAACAAGCAATTATCAGGGAACACTATGAAAAATTACATGCCAACAAACTGGACAGCCTGGAAGAAATGGACAAATTCCTAAGCACCCACACACTCCCAAAACTCAAACAGGAAGAAATAGAAAACTTTAACAGACCCATAACCAGCGAAGAAATTGAACCAGTTATCAAAAATCTCCAAACAAATAAGAGTCCAGGACCAGAAGGCTTCCCAGAGGAATTCTACCAGAAATTTAGAGCAGAAATAATACCAATCCTTCTCAAGCTGTTCCAAAAAATAGAAAGGGAAGGAAAACTTCCAGACTCATTCTATGAAGCCAGCATTACTTTGATTCCTAAAGCAGACAGAGACCCAGCACAAAAAGAGAACCAGAGGCCAATATCCCTGATGAATATGGATGCAAAAATTCTCAATAAGATGCTATCAAATCGAATTCAACAATATATAAAAAGAATTATTCACCATGATCAAGTGGGATTCATTCTTCAGCTGCAGGGCTGGTTCAATATTCGCAAATCAATCAATGTGATACATCACATTAATAAAAGAAAAGAAAAGAAAAGAAAAGAAAAGAACCATATGATCCTGTCAATCAATGCAGAAAAAGCATTTGACAAAACTCAGCATCCTTTCTTAATAAAAACCCTCGAGAAAGTCGGGATAGAAGGAACATACTTAAACATCATCAAAGCCATTTATGAAAATCCCACAGCTAATACCATCCTCAATGTGGAAAAACTAAGAGCTTTCCCCCTGAGATCAGGAACACGACAGGGATGTCCACTCTCACCGATGTTGTTTCACATAGTGTTGGAAGTGCTAGCATCAGCCATCAGACAACAAAAGGAAATCAAAGGCATCAAAATTGTCAAAGATGAAGTCAAGCTTTCACTTTTTGCAGATGACATGATATTATACATGGAAACCCCGATAGACTTCACCAAAAGTCTGCTAGAACTGATACATGAATTCAGCAATGTCACAGGATACAAAATCAATGTACAGAAATCAGTTGCATTCTTATACAGTAACAATGAAGCAACAGAAAGACAAATAAAGAAACTGATCCCATTCACAATTGTACCAAGAAGCATAAAATACCTAGGAATAAACCTAACAAAGATGTAAAAGATCTGTATGCTGAAAACTATAGAAAGCTTATGAAGGAAATTGAAGAAGATACAAAGAAATGGAAAAACATTGCGTGCTCATGGATTGGAAGAATAAATATTGTTAAAATGTCAATACTACCCAAAGCTATCTACACATTCAATGCAATCCCAATCAAAATTGCACCAGCATTCTTCTCAAAACTAGAACAAGCAATCCTAAAATGTATATGGAACCACAAAAGACCCTGAATAGCCAAAGTAATTTCGAAGAAGACCAAAGCGGGAGGCATCACAATCCCAGACTTTAGCCTCTACTACAAAGTTGTAATCATCAAGACAGCATGGTATTGGCACAGAAACAGACACGTAGACGAATGGAATAGAATAGAAACCCCAGAACTAGACCCACAAACGTATGGTCAACTAATCTTTGACAAAGCAGGAAAGAATATCCAATGGAAAAAAGACAGTCTCTTTAACAAATGGTGCTGGGAGAACTGGACAGCAACATGAAGAAGGATGAAACTAGACCACTTTCTTACACCATTCACAAAAATAAACTCAAAATGGATGAAGGACCTGAATATGAGACAGGAAACCATGAAAATTCTAGAGGAGAAAGCAGGAAAAACCTCTCTAACCTCAGCCGCATCAATTTCTTACTTGACACATCCCCAAAGGCAAGGGAATTAAAAGCAAAAATGAACTATTGGGACCTCATCAAGATTAAAAGCTTCTGCACTGCAAAGGAAACAATCAACAAAACTAAAAGGCAACCAACGGAATGGAAAAAGATATTTGCAAATGACATATCAGACAAAGGGCTAGTCTCCAAAATCTATAAAGAGCTCACCAAACTCCACACCCAAGAAACAAATAATCCAGTGAAGAAATGGGTAGAAAACATGAATAGACACTTCTCTAAAGAAGACATCCAGATGGCCAACAGGCACATGAAAAGATGTTCAACGTCGCCCCTTATCAGGGAAATACAAATCAAAACCACACTCAGATATCACCTCACGCCAGTCAGAGTGGCTAAAATGAACAAATCAGGAGACTATAGATGCTGGAGAGGATGTGGAGAAACGGGAACCCTCTTGCACTGTTGGTGGGAATGCAAATTGGTGCAGCCGCTCTGGAAAGCAGTGTGGAGGTTCCTCAGAAAATTAAAAATAGACCTACCCTATGACCCAGCAATAGCACTGCTAGGAATTTATCCAAGGGATACAGGAGTACTGATGCATAGGGGCACTTGTACCCCAATGTTTATAGCAGCACTCTCAACAATAGCCAAATTGTGGAAAGAGCCTAAATGTCCATCAACTGATGAATGGATAAAGAAATTGTGGTTTATATACACAATGGAGTACTACGTGGCAATGAGAAAGAATGAAATATGGCCTTTTGTCGCAACGTGGATGGAAGTGGAGAGTGTTATGCTAAGTGAAATAAGTCATACAGAGAAAGACAGATACCATATGTTTTCACTCCTCTGTGTATCCTGAGAAACTTAACAGAAGACCATGGGGGGGGGGGAAGGAAAAAAAAAGTTCAGAGAGGGAGGGAGCCAAAATATAAGAGACTCTTAAGATCTAAGAAGAAACTGAGGGTTGATGGAGGGTGGGAAGGAGGGGAAGGTGGGTGATGTGTATTGAGGAGGGCACCTGTTGGGATGAGCACTGGGTGTTGTGTGGAAACCAATTTGACAATAAATTACATAACAAAAAGTTTTTCACATTAAACAAAAGAAATAATAAAAATAAAAAATAAAAACTCACTTATTCCAATCATAGTCAGTCCTGACTACACATAAAATCCTTTTCCACAGATACCCTTTCAAAGACCTTCTATAACTTACTTTTTGTTTAGATTTTGTGCTAAATTTTTCCTCTCTAAATAAACAGACTTATTTCAGGACAAAATTACTTCCTTTCCCATCAACAAAAATGTATTCTCATTCCTTCTAATTTTCTTACATATCTCATACTTTCCCAGATACAGAGTTACTTTCTCCGTCAGTTTCCAGAAGTCTCAATCATATTTATCAGAATTTTAATTTTTGGAAACCTTAGTCTCCTCTGAAAACTAACTGGTAACAAATTGTATATTATCACAGCAGAGTTCTTTAGGTTGGCAAATTTATTAATATATTTCATAATTATTGAAAACATCCTTTTTTTAGTATAATATTTTATACTAAAGGCACAAAACAGGTTTACCAATAGACCCAAGTATCTTTAATTTCTCTGCGCTAGGAAGCCAAAAGCAAACAAACCTACATTCAGTAATCAATGCTTTATTATTTTATCCTATTTGGGAAAGACTTAGATATCCAATGAATTTAACCTAATTCATCATTTACCTTAGCAAAACTTCAAAGTTTAGGTTACCAATGATTTTTGGAAGCTATTTGAAAGTTTATCTATACACCTTTTTATTTAACTTGTTCTTAACAATTATTCATGAAACCTTCATGAGACAAAGTCAACCATTATTTCAACTTGTCTGCTGACAAGTTGCAACAGAAATAAAATGAACTTAACTAATAAATTCAGGATGAACAAATTTGGTTATCTGTATAATATTTGATATTGATAACTATAAATATGTTTATTTTTTTAATTTTTTAAATGTTTCTTTAATTTTGAGAGAGAGAGAGAGAGAGCGAGCATGAGCAGGGGAAAGGCAGAGAGAGGGAGGCACAGAATCTGAAGCAGGATCCAGGCTCTGGGCTGTCAACACAGAGCCTGACACGGGGCTCAAACTCACAGACTGTGGGATCATGACCTGAGCTGAACTTGGACGCTTAAGCGACTGAGACACCCAGGCGCCCCTGAATATATTTATTTTAATTAAACCAACAACCTGGGGCTCCTGGGTGGCTCAGTCAGTTAAGCATCTGACTTCAGCTCAGGTTATGATCCCATAGTTTGTGAGTTCATGCCCAGCATTGGGCTCTGTGCTGACACTCAGAGCCTGGAGCCTACTTTGGATTCTGTGTCGCCGCCCTCTCTCTGCACCTCCCCTGCTCACACTCTGTCTCTGTCTCTCTCTCTCAAAAATAAAATAAACATTAAAAAATTAATAATTAAACCAACAACCTTAAATTAGCTTTAATATTGAATACTTTGCATCTGTGTCCACTAAAAAGTCAATCGGTTTGTTCTCCACTTGTCGATTTTATTTGGGGCTCCTGTGGGGAAATCTGAAGGGAGTGGATTAAGTCCAGGGGAACCCTTGGACTCCTTCATGTTGATTTGGGAGGTGCGTCAGTTTGAACCACATAAGGAGGTTGGCCTACAGCTGGGGGTACTTTTTGCTCCTTCATAGTCAGGGTAGGAGAAGGGGCTTATGGCACTTGAGGCTCCAAAAATGGTATACGAGCTGCCTGTGTGAGCAGCCCGGGTGGTGGTGCAGGAATAGGAAGAGGCAGAGGCAAAGACAGCAGGGATGGCCCTGGCATGGCTGGAGGCAGATTTACGATTTTGGAGTAAAATCATTTTGTAATTTCTGTCTCCTGTCTGGTTGCCTTTCAGCCCTCTGGAAGAGGCACTGGAGAATGCAGTGGATTGGGCATTGGGTTCTGGTGGTTGTGCCTGGAGAGCAGGGGTGAATTAGGATTTCTAGTGTCTGCCTGCCTTCCTCCTCCTCTTCCCCACTCTGACTATTGGTAAGGAGGTCAAGTGTGTTAAACTTTGTTCATCTTTGTCTCTTTGGGCCATCAGTCAGGTCCTTCCTGTGATTCATCTTTATTATGGAGTAAATAAGTCTTGATGTAGGGAATTTTATCTCTGATCATGTGAACTTGAAAATCATTTGGATTAGTTATTATCATTTTGAGTTTTAGAATACCCAATTTTTATAAGCACTTGTCTGTAAACCAATTAAATACAACTCTTTTACGAATTAATTTTAACAATACCATGTGGAGGTAGAGATAATACCTCACGTTTATAACACATAGACACATATACACAGACAGGATGCAAACTTTAGTCTAAGTTTCATTAATATTTGTGGAGAGGACACTAAAGAGCCAATTTCCAAATATCCCACTTTTATTAACACAAATCTAATTGTAAGACAGCATTATAATTTATGGATCCATTAATTGTTATTTTCCATTTCCAATTAAAACATGGCCAGTTTTGTGCAAAAATACCAAAAGGTGCAGCTACAAACAAACCAAATGAAGCCAGAGTATCTCTGTGATTATTGGTTTCTCCCCAAAAGCCAGGGGCTTCATTGACTTCACCAAATAGCTTTCTAGTTTCTGGTTACTTAGTCTTATAGCTGGCTGTCTCTAATAGTATGCACAAGAAACTAATTCAGACATGTCAAAAGAACCCCATTTGGGCCATCTGAGACTCAGGTTATCCTTAAATCTTCCCATTTAAGTAAGCACTTTCAAGGATAGGCTCATATGTACCATACATACAGCCACCCAGAGTTTCCTGTGAATGGTTATTGGTTTTCCAGGGGTCATTCCATTGTTTGAAGCATGGTTCTCCATTCCTTTTAGTTTATTTTTAGAGTAAGGCTTGAATAAGATCTAAGGACATTAAATGTGATTGATCAAGAGGGTTCTGGTTGTGAGTGCCACTTCCAAACGGCCATGATACACCCTGTTATGTGTTTTGGTTTCTACCAGTGGGTCTGAGACCATGTAGGGGGAACTGGATGATGAATCTTTATGTGTGTGTCCCTGGACGAGCCAATTGTTAGTTACCTTATGAAATGGGAATTTCCTATGGGACCGCTACAGGTCTTGAGGAATATTATCAGACACTTCCACTAGGCTTTCAGTCACCTGTAGGAGAAAGTGTCCCTTCTCTTGGGAGCTGAGAGATTCAGTCTCTCATATTTCTAGTCAGAAAATTTATTGAAGCCTTATATTAATAGCATCAGTATAATGCTGTATTAAAACAACCAATCCATCAACCCCCTGCCCCTAGTTTATTCCCACCTAGAGAATATTACCAGTAGCCTTTAACAGCCAGAATAAAAGTCATGACCATAAACTCCAATTGAGAATGTCCAGATATCAGGAGAACTCATCAGATCCATCTGTGAAGTGCTGAGAAGTCAGAAGGGCACAAGAGACCAATTTTGGTACCAAGCACCAAGTTTTAGAGGACCCCCAGGTGTTCTCAGACAAGTTGTCCCAATATCCTGCCAACTATGTCAAGAACTGTCAACACAAAATGAACAAACCTTTTAGAATATTTTGGGGTACCTGGGTGCCTCAGTTGGTTAAGTGTCTGACTCTTGGTTTCGGCTCAGGTCATGATCTCGGGGTCTGTGAGTTCAAGCCCTGTGTCAGTCTCTGCACTGACAGTGTGGAGCCTGCTTGGGATTCTCGCTCTCCCTCTCTCTCTCTCTGCCCCTTCCCTGCTCTCTCTCTCAAAATGAATATGTAAACCTAAAACAACAACAACAACAACAAAGCAGCCCATTGAGAGGCAACATAAAAACAGCAGTTTAAACAATGCCAGGGGAAAACAGGATACAGATATGTTCATACAGTTTTTGGAGCATGTTTAGGGACTCCTTTGAAAATAAGGGAGCTGGCAGGTGCTGTTTTCCTCCCCTAATCCCCAGCATAAACACAGAGCCACCTGTGGGAGGCAAGACTTCAAAGACACTTTTAGCCTCAGCCCAGGGCTCAGGACAAATTTTGTTAAAGCTGAGCACAGGCCGTACCCAGCTGCCAGGTTGCGAAAGGAAATTTTCAACTTTTAATGTTTGTGGGCACTCCTCCTGGGCTCTTGCTCAGGTGCCCCATGGGCTTCTATGTTTTTAAGGGCTATCACTCACCCTCTTGGCTTGCCCAGTGCTGAATTATCTGGCTTTTAAAGCTCCAGGTTCCAAGTACCACTGGTTTTACAATCTTACTGAATCTAGCTGCTCTGGTTTTCAAAGCCACATGTTATGGGGATTAGTCTTCCTTGTGTGAGCTGTCTTGTGTGAGTGCCTATTTCTCTCCCTCTCCTTGCACACAGTTCCCTCCTTCCTGTGGCCAGCCTCCCCCCACCTTTCTAACCTTCCTCACCTTTCAGATGTAGCTTCTTCTCTGTATTTACTTGTGGAGTTTGTTCTGCCAGTTTTCTGATCACTCTGGTTTATTGACTTGGATGTAGATGATATGTAGTTGTAAACATGGGATGGGTGAGCTCAGGGTCCTCCTACTCTGCCATCTTCTCAAACTCCTCCCAAACATGCTCAGCAAAAGCAGTTCTAAGAGGGAAGGTTATAGCAATAAATGTCTACATAAGAAAAAGGAAAGATCTCAAGTAAACAACAACTTTACACCTCAAGGAATTAGAGACGAATAAACTAAATCCAAAGTTAGCAGAAGGAAGGGAAAAAAGATTTGAGCAGAAATAAGCGAAGTAAATACTAGAAAGAAAATAGGAAGAAAACCCCACAAGAGGTGGTTTTTGAAAAAAAAATGAAAAAACTCTTAGCTAGACTAACCAGAGAGAGAGAGAGAGAGAGAGAGAGAGAGAGAGAGAGAAAATTCAAATAAACAAAATTATAAGTTAAATTAGAACCACAGAAATACAAAGGATGATAAAGGACTACTATGAACAATTATACACCAACAAATTGGATAGTCTTGAAGCCATGGGTAAATTCCTAGAAAACCACAATATGCCAAGAATGATGAAGAAATAAAAAACCTCAACAAATCAATGCCTAAAGAAATTGAAGCAAAAATATAAACTGTTCCAACAAAGAAAAGCCCACGACCAGATGGTTTCACTGGTGAATTCAACCAAACATTTTAAAGAAGAATTAATGCCAACCCTTCTCATACTTTTTCAGAAAATTAAGATAGAACACTCCCGAATTCATTTTACAAGGCCAGTATTACCCTCACACCAAAGCCAGATACAAATCCTACGAAAGAAAGAAAGAAAGAAAGAAAGAAAGAAAGAAAGAAAACCTCAATTGAGTATCATTGATAAATATAGACGCAAAAATTCTCCAGAAAATTCTAGCAAACCTAATTCAACAGCATACTAAAGGATCATACACTATGGTCAATTTGGATATCTCTTGAATGGAGGGATGGTTCAATAAATCAATAAATGTGATATACCATATTAATAGAATTAAAGATAAAAATCATATGATCCTCTTGGGGGTGCCTGGGTGGCTCAGTCGGCTAAGCTTCCAACTTTGGCTCAGGTCTGATCTTGCAGTTCATAAGTTTGATCCCTCTTTGGGCTCTGTACTGACAGCTTAGAGCCTGGATCCTGCTTCAGATTCTGTATCTTCCTCTCTCTCTGCACCTCCCCTACTCAATTCTCTCTCTCTCATTAATAAACGTTAAAGAATTAAAACAAATCATATGATCCTCTCATTACATGTAGAAAAAAATATTTGATTTCATGATAAAAGTTCTCAACACATTGAGTATAGAAGGAATATACCTCAGTATAATGAAGGCCAAATGTGACAATCTCACAGCTAACATCATACTCAACAGTGAAAAGCTAAAAGCTTTTTATCTAAAATCAGGAATAAGACAAGGGTGAGCACTCTTATAACTTCTATTCAACACAACACTGAAAATCCTAGCCAGAGCAATTAGGCAAGAGAATGAAATGAAAGACATCCAAATCAGAAAGGAAGATGTAAAATTGTCTGTTTGCAGATAACATAATCTTATATATAGAAAATCCTAAATACTCCACGGGAGTATTACAACTAATAAATGAATTCAGTTAATTCTCAGGATACAAAATCAACATACAAAACTCAGTTGCATATCTATGCACTGACAAAAAAATAGCTGAAATAAAAATAAAGAAAATAATCCCAGGTCGTGATCTCACAAATCGTGGGCTTGAGCTCCATATTGGGATCTGTGCTAACAGCATGAGCCCTGCTTGGGATTCTCTCTCCCTCTCTCTCTGTCCCTTCTCCACTCATGCTCTCTATCTCAAAATAAATAAATTAATTAAAAAATAAACAATCCCGTTTACAATAAACATCAAAACCAGAAAAATACTTAGGAACAAATTTAACCAAGGAAGTGAAAGATCTCCACACTAAAAAGTATAAGATATTGATGAAAAAAACTGAAGAATGCACAAATAAATGGAAATATATAATATTTGTGGGTCATAAATATTAATATCATTAAAATTTCCATACTACCCAAAGCCATCTATAGATTGAATGCAATCTCTATCAAAATTCCAATGTCATTTTACAAAGAAATGGAAAAAACAATCCTAAAATTCATATGGAACAAACCATAAAAGACCTTAAATAACCAAAGCAATTTTGAGAAAGAACAAAGCCAGAAGCATAATATTTCCTCATTTCAAACTATACTGCAAAGCCATAGCAATCAAAACAGTATGGTAATGGCATAAAAACAGATGCATAGATCAATGGAATAAAATCAAGACCCCAGAAATAACCCATGCATATATGGTCAACTTGTATTTGACAAGAGAGCCAAGAATTCACAATGGGGAAGAGATAGCCTTTTCAATAAATGGTGTTAGGAAAACTGAATGTTCACATGCCAAGAAATTAAATTAGACCCCTATCTTACACTAGTCACAAAACTGACTTGAGATGGATTAAAAACTTAAATGTAAGACCTGAAACTGTAAAATAACTGGAAGACAACATAGGTAAAGCGGTCTTTGACATTGGTCTTGGCAATAATATTTTTTTTAATTTTTTTTAATGTTTATTTATTTTTGAGACAGAGACAGAGCATGAACGGGGGAGGGTCAGAGAGAGAGGGAGACACAAAATCGGAAACAGGCTCCAGGCTCCGAGCCATCAGCCCAGAGCCTGACGTGGGGCTCGAACTCACGGACCGCGAGATCGTGACCTGGCTGATGTCGGACGCTTAACCGACTGCGCCACCCAGGCGCCCCAATAATATTTTTGATATAACACCAAAATCAGAAGCAACAAAAGCAAAAAATAAACACATGGGATTACATCATACTAAAAAGGTTTTGCACATCAGAAGAAACCATCAACAAAATTAAAAGTCAGCATACAGTATGGGAAAAAATTTTGCAAGCCATATATCAGATAATGGGTTAATATCCAAAATATATGAAGAATTCACACAACTCAATAGCAAAAAGAAAAACAAATAATCAAAAGTTAAAATGGGCTGAATAGACATGTTTCCAAAGACAACATAGAAGTGGCCAAAAATTACATAAAAAGATGCTCAACATCACCAATTATCAGGGAAATGCAAGTCAAAACCACAATGAGAGACCATCTCACACCTGTTGGAATGGCTAGTATCAAAAACACAAGAGATAACAAGTATTGGTGAGGATGTGGAGAAAAGAGAACACTTGTGCACTGTTGGTGGCAATGTAAATTGGTATAACCACCATGGAAAACAGTACTGTATTTCCTCAAGAAATTAGAAATAGAGCCACCATATGATTCAGCAATCCCACTTCTTGATATATCTCTAAAGGAAATAAAATCACTATCTCAAAGAGATATTTGTACCCCCATGTTCATTACAGCATTACTCAAAATTGCCAAGACATGAAAATTTGTGTGTGTGTACATATGCATATGAATATCACTCAACTATAAAAAAGAAGTCTTGCCATTAGCAACAACATGTATGGACCTTGAGGGCATTATACGAAGTGAAATAAATCAGACAGGTAAAGACAAATACTATACGATCTCACTTATATGTGGAATCTAAAAAACAAACAAACAAACAAACCCATATTTATAGAAACAGACAGTAGAATGGTAGTTACCGGGGGCAGGAGGTGGGGGAAGTGGGGACATGTTGGTCAAAGGGTACAACCTTCCAGTTATTAGATAACAGTTATTACATCTGAGGGTGTAATATTCAGTGTGATGACTATAGTTAACAATACTGTATTATATACTTCAAAGTTGCGAAGACGGTAGACCTTAAATTTTCTCACCATACACAAAAATGTAATTATGTGGTGTGATGGATATGTCAACTAACCTTATCATGGTAATCATTTTGTAATATATGTGTGTGTCCAATCATCACATTATACAGCCTAAATTTACGCCATGTTATGTGTCTATTATATCTCAATAAAGCTGGAAAAAATAAAATAGGAGAAACCAGAAACAAAAAGAGTAAATAATGAAAATAATAAGTTATAATTAATTGAATAAAATAAGAATCCATAAGTCGAATCTGTGCTATAAAAGTAAATGAAAAGGCATACTAAAATTACTCCATGAAAGTTTTATGATCAATGAGATATTCATATATTCTCAAAATTTCCCTCAGAATAATTAATAATTATAATGGAAAGTAGTAAATTTACATTGGAGTAACTTGATGGACACCATTTTAACCAAGTGATCAGGTTGGTTGATGCAGATAAATATTAGGGCAAACCCATTTCACATGTCTGCCTTTATCATGTAATGTGAAAGACGTGCTATCACTTTTGTGACGTTTCTGTCAAATATGCCTAACCTCAACTGAATCATGAGAAAACAAACAATCCCAACATGAGTGGCATTCTGCAAAATTAGCCCGAGTTTTGAAAAATGTTAAGGTGGAGGGGCGCCTGGGTGGCGCAGTCGGTTAAGCATCCGACTTCAGCCAGGTCACGATCTTGCGGTCCATGAGTTCGAGCCCGCGTCAGGCTTTGGGCTGATGGCTCGGAGTCTGGAGCCTGTTTCCGATTCTGTGTCTCCCTCTCCCTCTGCCCCTCCCCTGTTCATGCTCTGTCTCTCTCTGTCCCATAAATAAATAAAAAACGTTGAAAAAAAATTTTTTTTAAAAAAAGAAAAATGTTAAGGTGGAGACGACAAGGAAAAGCCTAAGAAACTGGTCCAGGGGTGCCTGGGTGGCTCAGTGAGTTAAGCGTCCGACTTTGGCTCAGGACATGATCTCGCGGTTAATGAGTTCAAGCCTCACATTGGGCACTGTGCTGACACCTTGGAGCCTGGAGCCTGTTTTGGATTCTGTCTCCCTCTCTCTCTGCCCTCCTTGCTGACACACACTCTCTCTCTCTATGTTTCTCAAAAATAAATAAACATTAAAAAATATTTTAAAAAAAGAAACTGGTCCAGAGTGAAGGAGTCTAAAGTGACATGACAATTAAGTACCATTCATTATCTTGAAATGGATCTTTGATCAGGAAAAAAAAAACATGATATAAAAAGTACAGGGACACTGTGCTGACTTCTCGGAAGATGGAGGCTTAGGAGGACGCTGGGCTCACCGCACGTCCTGCTGATCACTTAGATTCCACCTACAACTGCCTAAATAACCCAGAAAACCGCCAGAGGATTAGCAGAACGGAGTCGCCGGAGCCAAGCGCAGACGAGAGGCCCACGGAAGAGGGTAGGAAGGGCGGCGAGGCGGTGCCCGCTCCACGGACTGGCGGGAGGGAGCCGGGGCGGAGGGGCGGCTCGCCAGCCAAGCAGAACCCCCGAGTCTGGCTGGCAAAAGCCGAGGGGCCTGACGGACTGTGTTCCCACAGCAAGCGCGACTTAGCGTCTGGGAGGTCATAAGTTAACAGCTCTGCTCGGAAAGCGGGAAGGCTGGAGGACAAAGGGAGAGAGAGCTGCTGAGCCCTCTGATGACAGAGCTCAGTTTGGTGGGGAACAAAGGCGCTCGCCAGCGCCATCTCCCCCGCCCATCCCCCAGCCAAAATCCCAAAGAGAACCAGTTCCTGCCAGGGAACTTACTCCCTCCGCACAAACACCCAACTCTGTGCTTCTGCGGAGCCAAACCTCCGGCAACAGATCTGACTCCCTCCCGCTGACACAGGGCCCCTCCTGAAGTGGATGACCTAAGGAGAAGCGATCTAAGCCTGCCTCTCCTGCCCCTGTGCACCTTGCCTACCCACCCCAGCTAATACGCCAGATCCCCAGCATCACAAGCCTGGCAGTGTGCAAGTAGCCCAGACGGGCCACGCCACCCCACAGTGAATCCCACCCCTAGGAGAGGGGAAGAGAAGGCACACACCAGTCTGACTGTGGCCCCAGTGGTGGGCTGGGGGCACACATCAGGTCTGACTGTGGCCCCGCCCACCAACTCCAGTTATACACCACAGCACAGGGGAAGTGCCCTGCAGGTCCTCACCACGCCAGGGACTATCCAAAATGACCAAGCAGAAGAATTCCCTCAGAAGAATCTCCAGGAAATAACAACAGCTAATGAGATGATCAAAAAGGATTTGAATAATATAACAGAAAGTGAATTTAGAATAATAGTCATAAAATTAATCGCTGGGCTTGAAAACAGTATACAGGACAGAAGAGAATCTCTTGCTACAGAGATCAAGGGACTAAGGAACAGTCACGAGGAGCTGAAAAACGCTTTAAACGAAATGCGTAACAAAACGGAAACCACCACGGCTCGGATTGAAGAGGCAGAGGAGAGAATAGGTGAACTAGAAGATAAAGTTATGGAAAAAGAGGAAGCTGAGAAAAAGAGAGATAAAAAAATCCAGGAGTATGAGGGGAAAATTAGAGAATTAAGTGATACACTAAAAAGAAATAATATACGCATAATTGGTATCCCAGAGGAGGAAGAGAGAGGGAAAGGTGCTGAAGGGGTACTTGAAGAAATCATAGCTGAGAACTTCCCTGAACTGGGGAAGGAAAAAGGCATTGAAATCCAAGAGGCACAGAGAACTCCCTTCAGACGTAACTTGAATCGATCTTCTGCACGACATATCATAGTGAAACTGGCAAAATACAAGGATAAAGAGAAAATTCTGAAAGCAGCAAGGGGTAAACGTGCCCTCACATATAAAGGGAGACCTATAAGACTCGTGACTGATCTCTCTTTTGAAACTTGGCAGGCCAGAAAGAATTGGCACGAGATTTTCAGGGTGCTAGACAGAAAAAATATGCAGCCGAGAATCCTTTATCCAGCAAGTCTGTCATTTAGAATAGAAGGAGAGATAAAGGTCTTCCCAAACAAACAAAAACTGAAGGAATTTGTCACCACTAAACCAGCCCTACAAGAGATCCTAAGGGGGACCCTGTGAGACAAAGTCCCAGAGACATCACTACAAGCATAAAACATACAGACATCACAATGACTCTAAACCCGTATCTTTCTATAATAACACTGAATGTAAATGGATTAAATGCGCCAACCAAAAGACATAGGGTATCAGAATGGATACAAAAACAAGACCCATCTATTTGCTGTCTACAAGAGACTCATTTTAGACCTGAGGACACCTTTAGATTGAGAGTGAGGGGATGGAGAACTATTTATCATGCGACTGGAAGCCAAAAGAAAGCTGGAGTAGCCATACTTATATCAGACAAACTAGACTTTAAATTAAAGGCTGTAACAAGAGATGAAGAAGGACATTATATAATAGTTACAGGGTCTATCCATCAGGAAGAGCTAACAATTATAAATGTCTATGCGCCGAATACCGGAGCCCCCAAATATATAAAACAATTACTCATAAACATAAGCAACCTTATCGATAAGAATGTGGTAATTGCAGGGGACTTTAACACCCCACTTACAGAAATGGATAGATCATCTAGACACACGATGAATAAAGAAACAAGGACCCTGAATGAGACATTGGATCAGATGGACTTGACAGATATATTTAGAACTCTGCATCCCAAAGCAACAGAATATACTTTCTTCTCGAGTGCACATGGAACATTCTCCAAGATAGATCATATACTGGGTCACAAAACAGCCCTTCATAAGTTTACAAGAATTGAAATTATACCATGCATACTTTCAGACCACAATGCTATGAAGCTTGAAATCAACCACAGAAAAAAGTCTGGAAAACCTCCAAAAGCATGGAGGTTAAAGAACACCCTACTAACGAATGAGTGGGTCAACCAGGCAATTAGAGAAGAAATTAAAAATATATGGAAACAAACGAAAATGAAAATACAACAATCCAAACGCTTTGGGATGCAGCGAAGGCAGTCCTGAGAGGAAAATACATTGCAATCCAGGCCTATCTCAAGAAACAAGAAAAATCCCAAATACAAAATCTAACAGCACACCTAAAGGAAATAGAAGCAGAACAGCAAAGGCAGCCTAAACCCAGCAGAAGAAGAGAAATAATAAAGATCAGAGCAGAAATAAACAATATAGAATCTAAAAAAACTGTAGAGCAGATCAACGAAACCAAGAGTTGGTTTTTTGAAAAAATAAACAAAATTGACAAACCTCTAGCCAGGCTTCTCAAAAAGAAAAGGGAGATGACCCAAATAGATAAAATCATTAATAAAAAGGGAATTATTACAACCAATCCCTCAGAGATACAAACAATTATCAGGGAATACTATGAAAACTTATATGCCAACAAATTGGACAACCTGGAAGAAATGGACAAATTCCTGAACACCCACACTCTTCCAAAACTCAATCAGGAGGAAATAGAAAGCTTGAACAGACCCATAACCAGCGAAGAAATTGAATCGGTTATCAAAAATCTCCCAACAAATAAGAGTCCAGGACCAGATGGCTTCCCAGGGGAGTTCTACCAGACGTTTAAAGCAGAGATAATACCTATCCTTCTCAAGCTATTCCAAGAAATAGAAAGGGAAGGAAAACTTCCAGACTCATTCTATGAAGCCAGTATTACTTTGATTCCTAAACCAGACAGAGACCCAGTAAAAAAAGAGAACTACAGGCCAATATCCCTGATGAATATGGATGCAAAAATTCTCAATAAGATACTAGCAAATCGAATTCAACGGCATATAAAAAGAATTATTCACCATGATCAAGTGGGATTCATTCCTGGGATGCAGGGCTGGTTCAACATTCGCAAATCAATCAACGTGATACATCACATTAACAAAAAAAAAGAGAAGAACCATATGATCCTGTCAATCGATGCAGAAAAGGCCTTTGACAAAATCCAGCACCCTTTCTTAATAAAAACCCTTGAGAAAGTTGGGATAGAAGGAACATACTTAAAGATCATAAAAGCCATTTATGAAAAGCCCACAGCTAACATCATCCTCAACGGGGAAAAACTGAGAGCTTTTTCCCTGAGATCAGGAACACGACAAGGATGCCCACTCTCACCGCTGCTGTTTAACATAGTACTGGAAGTTCTAGCATCAGCAATCAGACAACAAAAGGAAATCAAAGGCATCAAAATTGGCAAAGATGAAGTCAAGCTTTCACTTTTTGCAGATGACATGATATTATACATGGAAAATCCGATAGACTCCACCAAAAGTCTGCTAGAACTGATACAGGAATTCAGCAAAGTTGCAGGATACAAAATCAATGTACAGAAATCAGTTGCATTCTTATACACTAACAATGAAGCAACAGAAAGACAAATAAAGAAACTGATCCCATTCACAATTGCACCAAGAAGCATAAAATACCTAGGAATAAATCTAACCAAAGATGTAAAGGATCTGTATGCTGAAAACTATAGAAAGCTTCTGAAGGAAATTGAAGAAGATTTAAAGAAATGGAAAGACATTCCCTGCTCATGGATTGGAAAAATAAATATTGTCAAAATGTCAATACTACCCAAAGCTATCTACACATTCAATGCAATCCCAATCAAAATTGCACCAGCATTCTTCTCGAAACTAGAACAAGCAATCCTAAAATTCATATGGAACCACAAAAGGCCCCGAATAGCCAAAGGAATTTTGCAGAAGAAGACCAAAGCAGGAGGCATCACAATCCCAGACTTTAGCCTCTACTACAAAGCTGTCATCATCAAGACAGCATGGTATTGGCACAAAAACAGACACATAGACCAATGGAATAGAATAGAAACCCCAGAACTAGACCCACAAACGTATGGCCAACTCATCTTTGACAAAGCAGGAAAGAACATCCAATGGAAAAAAGACAGCCTCTTTAACAAATGGTGCTGGGAGAACTGGACAGCAACATGCAGAAGGTTGAAACTAGACCACTTTCTCACACCATTCACAAAAATAAACTCAAAATGGATAAAGGACCTAAATGTGAGACAGGAAACCATCAAAACCTGAGAGGAGAAAGCAGGAAAAGACCTCTCTGACCTCAGCCGTAGCAATCTCTTACTCGACACATCCCCAAAGGCAAGGGAATTAAAAGCAAAAGTGAATTACTGGGACCTTATGAAGATAAAAAGCTTCTGCACAGCAAAGGAAACAACCAACAAAACTAAAAGGCAACCAACGGAATGGGAAAAGATATTCGCAAATGACATATCGGACAAAGGGCTAGTATCCAAAATCTATAAAGAGCTCACCAAACTCCACACCCGAAAAACAAATAACCTAGTGAAGAAATGGGCAGAAAACATGAATAGACACTTCTCTAAAGAAGACATCCGGATGGCCAACAGGCACATGAAAAGATGTTCAGCGTCGCTCCTTATCAGGGAAATACAAATCAAAACCACACTCAGATATCACCTCACGCCAGTCAGAGTGGCCAAAATGAACAAATCAGGAGACTATAGATGCTGGAGAGGATGTGGAGAAACGGGAACCCTCTTGCACTGTTGGTGGGAATGCAAATTGGTGCAGCTGCTCTGGAAAGCAGTGTGGAGGTTCCTCAGAAAATTAAAAATAGACCTACCCTATGACCCAGCAATAGCACTGCTAGGAATTTATCCAAGGGATACGGGAGTACTGATGCATAGGGCCACTTGTACCCCAATGTTCATAGCAGCACTCTCAACAATAGCCAAATTATGGAAAGAGCCTAAATGTCCATCAACTGATGAATGGATAAAGAAATGTGGTTTATATACACAATGGAATACTACGTGGCAATGAGAAAAAATGAAATATGGCCTTTTGTCGCAACGTGGATGGAAGTGGAGAGTGTGATGCTAAGTGAAATAAGCCATACAGAGAAAGACAGATACCATATGGTTTCACTCTTATGTGGATCCTGAGAAACTTAACAGGAACCCATGGGGGAGGGGAAGGAAAAAAAAAAAAGAGGTTAGAGTGGGAGAGAGCCAAAGCATAAGAGACTGTTAAAAACTGAGAACAAACTGAGGGTTGATGGGGGGTGGGAGGGAGGAGAGGGTGGGTGATGGGTATTGAGGAGGGCACCTTTTGGGATGAGCACTGGGTGTTGTATGGAAACCAATTTGTCAATAAATTTCATATATTAAAAAAAAAGTACAGGGAAACTTGGTGACAATTATATAAAATCTGTAGATTAAATAATACTTTCATCAATGTGAATGTCCTTGTTTTGATAATTATACTTTTTCTTAGTAACCATGATGAATATTTAGGCATAAAAGGACATGAAATATGCAACTTATGATCAGAAAAAAATAGTTGTGTGTGTGTGTGAGAGAGAGAGAGAGAGGAAGAGAGAGAATGAACGATAAAGCAAACATGGTAAAATGTTAACAATTGAGAAATTTGAGTAAAGGAATAGAAGGTAAATGGGGATCCCTCTACTATTTTTACAGCATTTCTATAAATTTGAAATTACCTCAACATAAAAAAAATCCAAAAGTTGTGTCTGATCTTGCACCATAAGCTGCCTGGATGGGAAAATATGTGTACATGCCCCCATGATACATACACTCTAGAAAGAGTTTCATACAATGTTAATGCTAGAACTATGTGTTCCAACTTGGAGGTGAATGCCAGATAAGCAATGATGTCTGAAAGTTTTGGCCACAGATTTCAAATCAATTAGCTGCATATTCAGCTACACATAAATAATAATATGATCAATTTTGAGTCCTTAGAATGTACGAGGCACTGTTTTAAGTGCCTTAATTATTAATTAAATCCTCACAGCAACATTATGACTTCTTCTTTGAGTGAAATAGGTGATATAGTTTTACTAATTCCACAATAGAGGAAGTAGAGGTACTTGCTGAGGCATTCAGGTTACTTGCTGAAGGTCACACTGTTAATAAAGGGTGGGGATGGGATTTAAACCCAGATGGCCTGGACTTATGCCCATGATCTTTAACATATTCACATTAATCAGATGAAACTCTCATAGTTTTTCAGGGGAATGAGCTGGGTAAACCAATATTTTCTATGAACTGCTATCAAGGTCAGGGATGAAGTCTGTTCTTTGAATCCTCCATGCTTTCTGGTCCCAAGGACCACATGCATGCTGTTCTTCTGCTTTAACAACTCTTCATACTTCCCAATGGCCTAACTCCTACTCATCCTTCACATCTGAATATACTGGTAACTTGAGGATACTATACTCCCTAAACATCCCACTGTTCCAGAGTCAAGGAGAATTTTGCCTATCACACAGCATGCTTGTCAAAGTCGATGATTCTTTATTGCCTGCAGGTGACTGAATTCCCTAAAAGCAAGGTCCACGTCTACCTTGCTCAATCATTGAGCCCCAAATCCCCACTGCACAGCAATTAAAGATCTGCAAAGTTGTGAGGTGAAATTGTGGTAGTTAGGATGGGAATACTAAGATATATAGGGAAAATTCATCAACATCTTTGTCCTACTCATCTAGGTCAGGTTAAAACATGGATGAAAAGGTTTAGCAAAAGAACTTACTTTTTCCTGGAATGGAAAACTATGGAGTATAAAATTTATTATCCTGAATGAATCAAGATCACATTCAGGATTAGGGAAGGATAAGTGTAATCTGAATTTGGGGGCAAGTTTATGGAAAATGTCACCTAAATATCCAAAACACATGCCCAGGGAAAACACCCTTTCTTTTTTCTGTTGGATTATGTTGTGCCTGGATGTGATGCCTGAAACTGTTACTACTGATGAAAGTATTATAACTGAGAAGTCAGCCAGATGCCAAGGAATTTCTCCCTGCACCATATGAAGACAAGAATTAGCTGTCTCTGACTTCTGATGATGTTCCCAGAAATTGTCTTCTGTGCCTTTTACTGCCTACAAAAGATTCATTAATTACAGAACAAAGTTCACTAGAGGGCACAATCTCATCGCTGTTGCCAGCTACTAGAAAATGAATTGTTATGGCTAATATGAATAATTTATAGCTATTTTTAATTTTTTTAATATTTTATTTTTGGGGAGAGCACAAGTCGGGAAGGGGTGGGGGGGCAGACAGAGGATCCAAAGCGGGCTCTGTGCTGACAGGCTGACAGCAGCGAGCCCGGATGCAGGGCTCCAACTCACCGAGAGATCACGTCCTGACCCAAAGTCGGATTCTCAACCGAATGAGCCACCCAGGTGCCCCTATAGCTAATTTTTATAGACAACCTAAGAAAGAAACCATTTTTGTGCCTTAGATGGGAGGAGAAAAAAGAAATGATAAAATGACAATCTTACTCCCTCTACCCACCCCCCAGGGGTTTGGCTTGCTTCTTCTCCATATTAATGAGGGTTTATACAAAAAAAAAAAAAAAAAAGGAAAAAAAAGAAAAGAAAAAGTTCCACAACATTAAAGCTTCTGCTAAACTGCAGCAGGTCTATTTGGGTCCCCATGTATTCCTTCCTAGGGAAAGTATGAGGAGTAGGGTTGGGTTATAGTGCCTCATTCTGACAGGGTGCTAGTCTGTAACCAGAATTCATAATCATTAAAAGATGCTAAATGTAGTACAGTAGCCAACCAGGAGACAACTTCCAGGAAAACACAACTGCAAGTCTCTTTGGTATTTCACAGGTCTTCACCACTGGAGAACCCTTAGAGGTGAAAGCTTTGAAGCAGGCTTCCCCCACCTTTCCCAGAGAACTATTGTATCTGAAGAACTCTTTTATTACCGTACCCCATGTAGTATGTGGGGACAAAAAGGGCAGATGCAACTTTCTAGCCCTTCACACTGAGTAAGGTATCCCAATGTATGGGCCTCTGATGAAACTGTTCCTTTCCAGTATGTCTGATGTGATTACACACAGACATCATTCTACTTTACAATAGGCAATATAATACTGTATGCGTTCTTTTTCTTCACTTTGACCTGGGGAAGTCACTCAATCTCTTTGAATTAGTTTTTTCATGTGTTTACTGGATAGAAATGTCACATAACTTACACTGACACTTTATGTCGATTTGACACAATATATACACATTTATATTATTATTCTTTCTTTTAACACTATCTTTCAAGTGCCAACTGTGTGCAAGGTATTGTTCTATGCACTTGAGATAGAGCAGAAAACAAGCAACACCCATGATTTTGGCTTACATAGCATACATTCTAAGGGACAGGGAGAATGATGTTACACAGTAAATAAATATTTCTAGGATTGATACGTGTTATGCAGAAAATGAAGTCAGATAAAGGATGCAATGTGAGAAGGCATGGAAGGTGCTGCTTGAGGTAAGATATTCTTGAAAGACTTGCCAAAGGGAGTGACACTGAATGATAAAGATCCAGCTTTGTGAAAACCCTGGGAAATCTGTTGCAGCAGGTGCAATGGCCCTGAAGTGATTTGATTGATATATTTTTTTAGTATAAAAGAGTTTCAGGATGGCCGGAGAATGTTGTATGAGAGGAAGAGTTGTAGGAGATGAAGTTGGAAAGGCAATGGGTGGCAAATTCACATAATGGTGTCAAAGGAATTTGAACTTTATTTTCAGTGGATTGGGAAATCATTGGAGGATTTTAAACAACAGAGGGACATCATGTGATTTTTATTCTAAGAATCCCATGAGTTCATGAAGATGAAGAGGTCTATCTAGTCAAAACCATTTTCTTAAAAAACAAAGAAATTACTGGCCATTTCCACTGTGTTGCCATTTGCACTGATGGTGGAAAAGTAATGGTGGGTAAAACTGCTGATGTCTTAGCATGAATCAAGGCAGTGGCACCAAACTATGCTATACTATTATACTAGTTGTCATATTCTTTTTGTGTGTATGTGTGGTTGAATCTATTTTTATTTACTTTTAATTTTTTATTTGAGTATAGTTGACACATACTGTTACATTTGTTTCAGGTGTACAATATAGTGATTCCACAAGTGTAGCTACCGACTGTCACCATGCAATGCTATTACAATATCATTGAAAAAATTCCTCATACTGTGCCTTTTATTCTTGTAACTTATTCATTTCATAACTGAAAGCCTGTATCTCCCACTTCTCTGCACCCTTTTTGCCCATCCCTCAACTCCAGCCCTCTGGGAACCATGAGTTTGTTTTCTGTATTTATATGTCTGATTCTGCTTTTTATTTTACTCATTTGGTTTTATAGATTCCACACATAAGTGAAATCATACGGTCTTTGTATTTCTCAGTCTGACTTATTTTGCTTAGCATAATACACTCTAGGTACTTGCATGTTATTGCAAATGGCACGATACCATCTTTTTTCTGGCTGATATTCCAGTCTGTATGTGGTTTTGTGTGTGTGTGTGTGTGTGTGTGTGTGTGTGTTTGCACAACATATTCCTTATCCATTCATCTATTGATAGAACTTAGGTCGCTTCAATATTTTGGCTATTGTAAATGATGCTGCAATAAACATAGGGGTGCATATTATCTTTTGAATTATTTTTTGTATTCTTTGGGTAAATACCCAGTAGTGGAATTATTGGATCATATGGTATTTCTATTTTTAATTTTTTTACAATTTAAACTGTTCATTTAATTTCTAGTTAGTTAACATATAGTGTAATATTAGTTTCAGTAGTAGTATTTAGTGATTCATAACTTACATATAACACCCAATGCTCATCACAACAAGTGCCCTCCTTAACACCTATCACCCATTTAGCCAGTCCCCCTGCACACCTACCTTCCAGCAACCCTCAGTTTGTTCTCTATAGTTAAGTCTCTTTTATGGTTTGCAACTCTCTTTTTTCTTTCTCTATGTTCATATGGTTTGTCTCTTAAATTCCACATGTGAGTGAAATCATATGGTAGTTGTCTTTCTCTGACTGACTTATTTTGCTTACCATAATGTGTGTGTGTGTGTGTGTGTGTGTGTGTGTGTGTGACTTCTTCTTTATCCATTCATCAGACGATGGACATTTGGGCTCTATCCATAATTTGGCTATTGTTGGTAATGCTGGTATAAACATTGGGGGCATGTATCACTTCAAGTCATTTTCATATCCTTTGGGTAAATACCTAGTAGTGCAACTGCTGGGTATAGGATAGTTCTATTTTTGACTTTTTGAGGAAACTCCATACTGTTTTCCACAGTGGCTGCACCAGTTTGCATTCCCACCAACAGTGTAAGAGAGTTCCCCTTTCTTTGCATCCCCACCAATATATGTTGTTTCCTGTGTTGTTAAATGTAGCCATTCTGACAGGTTTTGAGGTGGTATGTCATTGTAGTTTTGATTTGCATTTCCCTGATGATGAGTGATGTTGAGCATCTTTCATTGTGTTTGTTAGCTATCAGGATATCTTCTTTGGAAAAATGTCTATTTGTGTCTTCTGCCCATTTCTTAACTGGATTATTTGGTTTTAGGGTGTTGAGTTTGATAAGTTCTTTATAGATTTTGGATATTAACCCTTTATCCGATATGTCATTTGCAAATATCTTCTCCCATTTTGTAGTCTATCTTTTAGTTTTGTTGATTGTTTCCTTTGCTGTGCAGAAGCCTTCTATCTTGATGAGGTCCCAATAGTTCATTTTTGCTTTTATTTCTCTTGCCTTCTGGGACATGTCAAGTAAGAAGTTGGTTGCTGCCTGTTTTCTCCTGCAGGACTTCGATGGTTTCCTGTCTCACATAGTGTCTATTTTCTCTGATATTAATATAGCCTCTCCTGCTCTCTTTTATTTATTATTTTCATGGAATATCTTTTTCAATAGTTTCATTTTATACCTGTGGATGTCCTTAGATCTGAAGTGAGTCTCTTGTAGACAGCATATAGTTGAATCCCATTTTTTTAATCCATTCTACCAGTCTGTATCTTTTGACCGGCATACTTGATCCATTAACATTTTAAGAATTAATGATAGGGGACTTAGGATTGTCATTTTGTTAATTGCTTTTTGAATGTATTTTAGCAATTTTGGTCTCTCATTTCCACTATTACTGCCATTATGTTTAATTCACTTTTTCTTGGTGACACACTTTGATTTCCTTCCCATTTCCTTTTGTGTATGTTGTATAAATACTTTTCTTTGTGGAAAAAGAGGAATGAATCTTCTAAGCTAGAAGACTCTGTTTCATATCTACCCTAAGCATTGGCACTTGAACATCTTTATCCATCTTTTTCCCCATAGCCTTAAGTCCTTCCAACTTACTGTCTAGCACATGGTAAACACTCAGTAAATATCTGTGGAATGAAAGTTTAGAAAGGACAGAGGAAAAGACATTCAGTTACATTGTGTCAAAGAAGTCAAATATGTCCAAGTAGCAATAGGTTAAACTTTTCCAGTGGGATCAGAAATAGTTATGATCTTCTGGACTTCATTGGACTTGGACTGTGCTTGGATGGAAATTTCCAAGTTTTGCTCTGGGAGTAAACAACCAGCCTCCTCCTGGCTGTCACAGTCTCTCTTGTCTCTATTCCTCCAGTAGTGCATTTAGCTTGGTTTTGAGCTTGCTCCAAGATAGGAGTCAGAATCATCCTTTTTTATATTGTGAATTAAATCATACACTAATTGAACATAAAGAATACTTGAACTATTAAATAAATATAAACATCTGAATGAAGCATAAACAGCTACCTAAAAGCTCACTGTGGAAAGACTCTATTTTCCCAAAGGATACAAAAATACCTATTTGAAGGTACCCACGCACCCCAATATTTATAGCAGTATTATCAATATTATAAATAATACCCAAATACCCAAATTATGGAGAGAGTCCAAGTGTCCAGATGTGATAGATGGATAAAGTATACACACACACACACACACACACACACACAGGGATATTATTCAGCCATAAAAAAGAATGAAACCTTACCATTTGCAATGATGTAGATGGAGCTAGAGTGTATTATGATAAGCAAAATACATCAGTTAGAGAGAGATAAATACTATATGATTTCACTCATGTATGGAATTTAAGGAACAGATGAACATAGGGGAAGGAAAAAAAAGAGAGGGAGGTAAACTATAAGAGATTCTTAACTATAGAGAACAAACTGAGGGCTGCTAGAGGGGTGTTGGGTGGGAGATGGACTAAATGAGTGATGGGTATTAAGGAGAGCACTTGTGATGAGCACTGGGTGTTACATGTAAGTGAATTCTACTTTTGAAACCAATATTACATTATATGTTAAATAACCAGAATTTTTTAATATGAAATTTATTGTCAAATTGGTTTCCATACAACACCCAGTGCTCATCCCAACAGGTGCTCTCCTCAATGCCCATCACCCACTTTCCCCTCCCTCCCACCCTAACCCCATCAACCCTCAGCTTGTTCTCAGTTTTTAACAGTCTCTTATGGTTTGCCTCCTTCCTTCTCTGTAACTTTTTTTCCCCTTCCCCTCCCCCATGGTCTTCTGTTAAGTTTCTCAGGATACACATAAGAGTAAAAGCAGATGGTATCGGTCTTTCTCTGTATGACTTATTTCACTTAGCATAACACTCTCCAGTTCCATCCACGTTGCTACAAAGGGCCATATTTCATTCTTTCTCATTGCCACGTAGTATTCCATTGTGTATATAAACCACCATTTCTTTATGCATTCATCAGTTGATGGGCATTTAGTCTCTTTACATAGTTTGGCTATTGTTGAAAGTGCTGCTATAAACATTGGGGTACAAGTGCCCCTATGCATCAGTACTCCCGTATCCCTTGGGTAAATTCCTAGCAGTGCTATTGCTGGGTCATAGGGTAGATCTATTTTTAACTTTTTGAGGAACCTCCAAACTGTTTTCCAGAGCAGCTGCACCAGTTTGCATTCCCACCAACAGTGCAAGAGGGTTCCCGTTTCTCCACATCCTCTCCAACATCTATAGTCTCCTGATTTGTTCATTTTAGCCATTCTGACTGGCGTGAGGTGGTATCTGAGTGTGGTTTTGATTTGTATTTCCCTGATGAGGAGCGACATTGAGCATCTTTTCATGTGCCTGTTGGCCATCTGGATGTCTTCTTTAGAGAAGTGTCTATTCATGTTTTATGCAAGGGAATTAAAATAAAAAATGAACTATTGGGACCTCATGAAGACCAGAATTAAAAAAAAACTTGAAACATGAAAAAAAAAGAGAAAGACTGTATTTACCAAAGACGACCACAACAATATCTCCCATCTCTCATGCTTTTATAAAAGTTGCTATCTTCCCCAATATGAAATGAAGTCTATGCCCTTAGTTGACTCTGGAAGGGCTTGTGACTCACTTATAATTAACAGAGCATTACAGAAGTAATGTGACATGACTTCTGAGCCTTGGTCATAAAAAGTGATACCACTACCATGTTGCTTACAGAAACACTCTTGTTTGGAACCTGAGTCATGAGGTATGAAGCCTGAGTACTGCGAGGCCTGCCATGTTGTGAGGAAACCAAATTACACAGTGAGGTAACATGTAGGCACTCTACTTGTCAATTTTAGTCTTCCAGACTTCTCAATACCTGTGCCAGTCATGCAAATAATTGAGTCTTCAGATGGCTCCAGCCCCCAGCCATTCAGTTTTTTTTTCATACTGAGGCGACAGACATCATGTGAAACAAGTCATATCCACTGTGTGCTTTTTCAGAATTTCTTACTCTGATACTCCATGCATATAATAAAATGGTTATTATTTTATGGACTAAGTCTGGAGCAGTTTGTTTTATACCAAAGTAACAGGAACACATAACATGTTTCCCACTTAAATCACAAAGCCATCCCTCCTCTGTAGAATTAAGTCCTAATCTGATCCTTGCTTAATTATTTCCTTGCATTCCTTTATAGTTTTCTTCTACCATATATAGACCCTAAAAATATAGTTTACTATCACCTGTCTTTTTAAATCATTTTATACATGCAATTACACTGTATATATCAGTCTTATTCCTTCAGTAAAATTTGTATATCTCTGATTTGATTTTGTGTCTCACACTTAGAGAAAATCCTTATTTCCTCTCAATTTTTCTGAGTACCTCACTGTTGCCCTCCACTTTATCTCCTGTTGATTTATTTCTGGGTGTATGATTTTCATATATTTCTATACTAATTACTTTCCCTAGTATCATACTGTGTTCTGATCTTAAACATTAAGCCAGTGTGAGATGGTATACCTATCATGGCTAAATCTCAGCTATCTGAAGATGCTCCTATATTATGGGGTGACTTGATAGGAGGATATTTTGAGATTTAAAGTCAATGGAAAAGAGAAAACAAGCATTCACTGACTTAATAAGCACAAAGTACTATGCTAACCCTGAAAATGACATATCTGTTAGCTGTTAACGTTAATTACAGAAGATAAAATTCAGGAATACAGACCTTAAGCAACTCCACATGTTATCTATGTAGTAGGTAGCAGTGGATTCAAACATAGTCTTTCCAGGAGGTTGAATCTGTAACACTCTACTATTTTCCTTCTCAAAAATTTAGGGGATCTGGAGAATTTTAGGCCACTACAGAAACACAAGGCACCACCATCTTCTCAAAAAATAAGACCAAATACCTTCAACAGCCAACGCTTCTCCTAGACAAGCCCTGCTGCAAATATAAATCAAACAACATAATCTCATTTTTAAAAGTATTTACTAAATTCTCAATACTTAACACACGTACAAGACAGGAATTTCAAAACATCAAAGAAGGCATACATAGTGTCTCCCCATCCCCCTTCCCAGAGGCAGTTTCTAAAACAAAACCAAGCAAAATGGCAACATCATTTGAAAACATAGGTGCAATGAGGTATGTAACACTAATGAACCTTAAACCTACTATACACAAATACATTAAATAAACACTGTGACCGGAAATAACGCACATCTCTAAGTAGCGAAAACGTGAGTGCGTACCTAACACACACACGCACACAGATAATCAACAGAAAACGTCCTCATAAAGGTCTACAAAAGTGTTTAGATATAGTGAGTGGCCTTACATGCCAGATGCGACCATTTAAAAACAATCTTGCTCACAATAGCACCATAACGGTACAGTACATATGAATAATCTGAAAATGATCTGTGAAAACTGTAGGAAGAATAATACAACTGAGTGTTATGCAAGGCGACCTGCAAAGGTAGAGGCACTGCTTGCTGACGGGATTGGAAGACTAGGGCTGTTCACAGACACATGTGTGCTCAGTTTTTTGATTATAAGCAAGTCCGTTGAAACACACTGAGAGGGAAGGGGTGGAAGCTTGGCGCAACATCACGGGTTCCCCAGTCCAGAAACCGACCTCTTTCATACAGTAATTCCTTCACAAGCACTGAGGTGGCCCCCTCGAAGGACACCGGGCACGTTTCAGGCGGGTGGCGGCCCCAGTCACTGCTCCTCTTCAGGAGAGGCAGGGGCTCACTCGGGAGACGCGTTCTGGATGGCCTTGAGCTCCTTCGTGGCCTCCTCCCCCCAGTTGCCACCGTCGACCTCCTCGATGACCACACTGCGCACGGTGCCCGCGTCCAGGCAGTGCGGGGCGACGCCGTAAACCCCGGGGTCAGAGACAGACGCGTGGAAACTCTGCACCCCGCACCTGCTGCAGAAGCTGTGCAGCGCCGGGTGCGTGTGGGATCGGTACGTGACGATGCTCTCGGCGCCCAGCAGGAGAGTGAAGCGCGAGGCCGGGACGAGGAAGTGCCGGTGCTGCTTCTTCCTGCACAGCCTGCAGCTGCAATCCACCACGCGCAGGTCTGCGGGGGCCCAGACGGCGAAGCGGACCGCGCCGCAGTGGCAGCCGCCGGTGTGGTACACCAGGCCCGGGTACTCGAAGGTGTCCAGCAGGAACTTGGCGGCGCCCTCGCAGCTGAGGCCCCGCCGCTTCCTGAACGTCTCCCAGCGCTCCCGCTGAGCGCCCAGGTCCATCTCGCCCGGGGACGCGGCGGGCGCCGGCGGCTTCGGGGCTGGTAGCGGGCCTCTGGAGGCTGCCTCCCGGGCTCGCCGCCACCAGCGCTTCCGCCGCAACCTTGCGGAATCCCGCCGGGCGGCCGCCGGCTTCCTCCCCGCCGCGTGGCTCCCCACGCGGACTTGGAAAGGGGGGCGCCGCGCGCCCATGACCGCGATGGCTGCGCAGGCTGCGGCGGGATCCCCGGGCCGTTTTTGCCCCTGCAGCTGCTGGGTGTTTGCGCCGTTTCTCACTCTGCCCATGGCGCCTGCAGCCTTTCAAGCGCGTGCCCACTGCCCCTCGTTTCCTAGTAAGTTACCGAGCAGCCTCATTGCATCAGCCTGATTGGCCACTTGTTGAATATGATGTAGAGACCCTTCCTTTGACCCTATCAAAACAGCCTTTACTGGCCTGAATTTCAGTCAAAGGCAATTATTGACTGAGCACCTGCTGGGCACCAGGTACTGTACTGGACTCTGAGGATATAGAGATGCATTAGGCTGTCTAAAGCACCTACAATCTTTTAGAGTCAGTTATACAAAAATATAAAAACCAAAATAGTGTGGTGCTTGCTCTGGCAGAGGTAGGAACAGAGGTCTCTGGAAGGCAGAGAAAGATTCATACTTACAGGAGGGGTGGATTGGAGGGATCAAAAAAGACTCCTCCTGGAGGATTGATTCTTTTATTGTTATGTATGCTTTATTTTGATCTCTGCTAACTTTCTCTGTGATGAAGTCTACTTTATGTAATTAAAACAGCTACAACTGGTTTTTAATTAATGTTTGCATGATATGACATTTTCCATTCCTTTTACATTTAATTTACCTATATTATCGAAATTGAAGTGATTTTCATATAAACGTTGTATGCTTAGTTGTGTGTCTTCCAGATACTGCTAATCTATTTTAATTAACATAGTCAATTTAAATTTTGGTAAGTATTGATATGCTAGTGTTTATGTCTACCAATTTATTATTTTTCTTTTGTTTTCTGTGTATCTCATTCAACTGTTCCTCCTTTCTTACCTTTCTATGCCTTACTTTAAACACTACAGGATTACATCTTGATTTTTTTATAGTATTTTTGAGTGTTTTGCTTTGTAAAGTTTTCTCATTGGTTGATCTGGGATTTACAATATACATATGTGACTTACCACAGTCTACTGATAGAAGCTTCATCATTTCCACTGAAATGTGGAAACCTCACTCCAATTTAGGTCCCTTTACTTTTCCTACTGTTAAACAAAATTGCCTAGATTATCAGATGCTTTTATGATTTTTTGTTTTAATCATGTGATGTGATTTCTCCAACTCATGAGCCTATTATATGTCGCATATGTATGTTCTTTCTACTATACTTTCTTTCTGATGCCCCCATAAGTCTTCCTTTATCATTTCTTTTCTGCTTTAAGCACCTACTCTAAGTATTCTCTCAGCATACCTCTGCTAGTAACAAATTCTCTTCGTTTTCCTTTGCCTTAGAATGACTTGTTTTCTGCTTCATCCATTAAAGATAGTATTAGTGGATACAAAACTCATGGTTCACAGCACTATTTTGAACAGTTAAAAAATATCAGGACATTTCTTAATACCCCTCATTATTCAGATGAGAAATTTACTATCAGGAATATTGGTGTTTATCTATAATCAATGTGTCATTGTAACTGCTTTCTGTGTTGTTGTCTTTAGTTATAAAAGATTGCCTCTGATGTATTTTGGCATAGATTTAATTGGGTTATGCTGTTCGCTTATTTTTAGACTCTCTGGGATTATATTTTTCACCAAATTTTTGACATTTTAAGTTATCATTTCATATTATAATTTTTCAATTCCACTTTCTTTTTCTGGAACTCTGACCATATGGAATTTTAGAACTTTTGTTATTATCCTAAAATTCTCTGAGGAAGGATCCACTTGCTCTCTCTCTCTCTCTCTTTAATCTATTACTTCTCTCTTGCTCAAATTGGGTCAATTCTATTAATCAATGCTCGAGTAATGCTAATTTCTATAATTTCCACTCTAATCTTTTGAGCCCATCCAGCAGTATTGCAAAATTCCTGCTGCTGTTCTTTTTTATTTTTTTTCAGTTCTACAGTTGCCTTTTTTAAAATATAACTTCTATTTATCTCTGAGATTTCTATTTTTTTCCATCTGGTTTAATACAAATTATAATTGCTTATTGAAACATTTTTATGATGGTTGCTCTAAAATATTTGTCAGTTAATTACAACGTTAATTACAACATCTTAATCATCTCTCTGTTGGTGCTACTTGATTATCTTTTCTCATTCAAGTTACAATTTTCATAGTTCTTGCTATTGTCAACACAAAATGAACAAATATTTTAGAAGTTCTGAAAGAATAGGAAGACAGTTTTATTTGAGCCCAAATGAGGACAGTTGCCCGGGATACACAATCTTCACAAAGCAGAGAAAGCTCCGGGTTAATACAGGGTTATATATGTTTTTGGTTACATTGAGTTAAAATCATCATGAGGAACGACATTCCAGAAAATTACAGATGTTATCTTATACTTTTAAAAATTTTTAATGTTTACTCATTTTTGAGAGAGAGAAACTGAGCGCAAGTGGAGGAGGGGCAGAGAGAGAGAGAGGAAGACACAGAATCCAAAGCAGGCTCCAGGCTCCAGGCTCCAGAGCTGTCAACACAGAGCCCTACATGGGGCTCAAACTCATGGATCACAAGATAGTGACCTGAGCCGAAGTCGGACACTTAACCAACTGAGCCACTCAGGCTTATATTTTTTGTATGTGCGCATTTGCAGGCTTCAGAGGTATGGGAACTTAGGGTAATTTTTACTCTTTAGTTTTAAATGTTTCTTTTAGGTTATTTGCTAATGAAGCAGATGCACAGTATGTGCTCAGGGCAGAAATAGAGCCCATGCTTTGAAGGCATTCTGACCTTGGTAAAAGTTAAAATATAGCTTTCCTGGGGGCCCAGAAGCAGGGTCCACAAACATTAAAATTGAAAATATCCTTATTTTTCCCCATTTTGATCAATAATATTTCCTCAGAAAGCACTGATGATTAGCCTTTTTTTATGTCCCTCAGTGCCAGTGTGACTGGCTTGTCTGCCCTGGGTCTGTCAAGTCCCTCATTGCTAGCTATGGATATATGTACATTTTTTAACCTAGTGTTCCTCATTGGCGGGGTGGGGGGAGCGGGATTTATTGTATCATAAATGCTGGGAAGCTTTAAAGTAATATATGTTTTCTATTGAGTCCAAGTGATGAGTAAACAGTATGCATGCTTGGCTTAGATTGTCTAGTTTTATGTGTGTTATAACATTTATAACAAAGGTATATGGATAGTAAAAGAATTCCAATAAGTACAATTTGAAGGAACCAATGTGATGTTGGAATATACTCAAAATAAAAAATGCAAAGAAACTTTCACATATATCTTGATAAAGGGGTGGGGAAATTTACAATTAGTTATGAGGAAAGATGGAGCATGTGCATTGAGAAAACGTATATGTAACATATATTCCCATGTTTTGGTATGGAGACTTAACAATAGAAGGAGGCAAAATTCAGCCCCTGACGGGAGGTTATCTTAGGACAAGGAGAAGGAGATAAGTGCATGCTCTGAGAGCTGGTACCTGGATGGGGTCTTTGCTTGTTATCTCTGGGTAAGGAATGTAGGACCTTGCTTTTCCCTAGGATGGAACCATATAAGTTGATGATTCCAGCCTTCTCCAAAGATGGCTAGTGAGTTTGTGAGTGGGGTCTGAAAAGACACAATAGCTTAACAGAGGGAAACAGTTATCTGAAAAACAAGTTTTTAACTTTCCCTTAGTTTGAATTTCATTAAATCTATGGGGTACTATTTCAAATCCCTGCTGAGTTTTTTTTTTATTCAATTTTTAAATTTTAATTTTTTTTTATTTTTCAGAGAGAGAATGAGCAGGAGAGGGGCAGAGAGAGTAGGAGACACAGAATATGAAGCAAGCTCCAGGGTCTGAGCTGTCAGCACATAGCCCAAGATGGGGCTCGAACTCATGAACTGTGAGATCATAACCTGAGCCAAAGTTGGAGGCTTAACCGACTGAGCCACTCAGGCACCCCTCAAATCCCCTGTGAGTTTTGACCATTCCTCAATCTTGAAGAATTGGGATGATGACCACCCTAACTACTTATTTATTTCCTGAGGTGAGGTGGATTTTGGGTAAAAAACAGTTTTTTGCAAATCTTAGCTGTGACATGCCTACAGGCAGGGCTAAAAAGAAGTTTTTAATTTATAGATCACAGCAGTAAGAGAAATAGAAGCAACATGGAGTCAGACATGCTGTTTTTTTTCTATTATAATTGTCCCATTGTCAATCCTTAATTCCATTTCTATAGAACATGGGTGGAGGTCCATCTTTTGTAACTACTTCAAAGTGAATTAGGGTACAGTAAGGGCTTTGGAATGGAAGGATTTGACATGGTGCAGGACACAATATTTACTCCATTCTGCTAATGGAGGGGAACTATCAGAGATAGTTCCTTATCTGAGAACTTGGATATTTTCCTACATAGTTTGGTACTACATGAAATCATTAATTGTATCCCCAAGTATATTTTAAGGAAAAGTAACAGTATAATTATACACATCATTCCCTTTAAAATTGATCTGATATCAATGGGTATCCAAAAGCACAGATCAGTGAATCAGTCCCAGCCACCTTGGAAAGGGGGTGTGGTGGTGAGGGTCTTCTTGTAGCCAAGTGGCTTGCTACCCTATTTTATCTATATAGATTCTTATTCCCCAGAAGGAGTTAATTAGGTGCAGCAAGTGGTATTAGCCATCATATAGATTCTGCTTAGTTGGCAAGCAAACAGGTAATCAATAAGAAGCATTTTTATGGAAACAAAAGAAGAACACAGGTTGGAGCAAATTATAAACCCAGTGCCTGAGTCCCTAGTGCTGCCAGTGAGAAGATTTTAGATGTCAGGCTTGAAGCATCCTCAGATGGAGTGGGAGCAGGTAGCCGCAATCTATCTGATGGACTTTTCTGGTTTGTAGTTCAAATGTCTCTGGTGGAAGATGGTGGAACAGCATGGAAGCTTTTTGTGTGTCTTGCGTCCATGAAATACAGGCAGACCAACACTAAACCATCCTACACACCTAGAAAACTGATTGGAGGATTAACACAACAATTTGCACAACCTGAAACACAGAATTCAGCAGGTATGCAGTGTGGAGAGCTGAACTTGGGGAGTGAGAAGCCACCAAAGGTAGGGAGCCCCTTTTGCAGGTGGAGAGAGGACAGAGACTGGGGAGGGGGGAGCATACAGGAATAGCACCCCTCCCCAAAAGTAGCTGAAGAGAAAGTGGAAAATTGGAAACAGCTGCAGGGATTAAACTAAGAAAGGAGAAAGGAGAGGGTTTAAATTCCATTAAGACTGTAAACAAGGGGAGCTGTGCAACCCCGCAGCTCGATACCCGGTGGTGCTCTGGTGGGAAAGGTGAATCCCCAGGAACAGAGTGGGGTCCAGGAGGTTGTTGGGCCACACGGGGAAAAGTGGTTCCACTGCTGGAAGGACATTTGGTAGAGACTGTTGAAGCTACCTGGTCCGAGCAGACCCTGAAAGGCAGCCACATTTGCTGATGCTGGGGTAAGGTTGTTGAGGGTAAAGCCTGGTGCCAGGTGTGTTGCGATTTTTCATAATCCTTGAAACACTGATGCTACACAATCTTGCGATCTTTTTTGGGGGCGGGCTGGCAGCTGGCTGCAGTCTCGGGGCACTGGCAACAGCAGGGTCCAGCGGGCATTCCTGGGTGCAGCCGACATTCGGCCATTTCTCATTCAGCCATTGCTCAGTGAGACCCTCCCACAGAGGGGAAGAACAGGTCAAAGCCGCAGTCCTTTGGAAGTAAGGGGCCAGGGAAAACAGCCTCATCTGAGACAAAACTTGGGAGAGAGGTACTGCCTGGGGTCTGGTCATGGAGAGTGGAAAAGCGGGTAGTGGACGAGAGCTGAAGACGGAGGACAGGTGCACGAATGCTGATCTGGGAGAACAGACTCAGTAGCTGGGTGGTGCCATTTTCACTGCTCCCGTGCATGCGCACCTACGAACACCACCACAATTCACCCCAGAGGGCTTGCAGCGCCATCTATTGGAAAGCGGAGCTGTTACACCGAGCCCCACCCAACTGGGCCAACTTCGCTCTTCAAGAACACAAACCTCACCACTGGCTTAATTTATGGACTAGAAAGAACTATGTGGACTGACCTCTAGGGGAAAACGAAATAATTTCAGTTCTATTTCAATCTGTTAGCAGGTTCATCTATTCAATTTTTTTCTTTTTTTTCTTTTTCCTTTTTCCTTTTTCTCTTCTAGATTCTTTTCTTTTTCGTGAATAGAGAAAGAGAAAAAACTCATTTTTATTTTCAATTTTTATTAAAAATATGTCTTTAAATTTTATTACTATATTTTTTACTTTTGTGTAAAGTTTTTCAAATTCTACTTTACTTCCATCATTTTATTTTAGTCTACTTCAGTGTACTCACCTTTTCAAATTTTCAAACAATTTCCTTTTTTTTCTTTCATTTTATTTTTTCTCTTTTTCATTTCTTTTCTTTTTCTTGAATGCAGAAACAGAAAAACTTCATTTTTACTTTCAATTTCTTTTAAAAATATTTTATTTAATTTTTATTACTGTATTTTTTGCTTTTATGCAAATTTTTCCAAATTCTATCTTACTACCATCATTTTATTTCAGGATACTACAGTGTATTCACTTTCAAATTTTCAAATGATTTCTTTTTTTCTTTTTTCTTTTCTTTTTTCTTTTTTTAATCTTTTTTCTGTTTTTCATTTCTTATCTTTTTTATTAAATACAGAAAACGAAAAAATTCATTTCTTTTTAATTTTTATTAAAAATATTTTTCTTTAATTTTTTCTACTATATTCTCTACTTTTGTGTATATTTTTTTCAAATTCTCTTTTACCCACATCATCTCATTTTAGTCCACTTTAGTGTATTCATTTTTTCAACTTCTCAAATGATTTCCTTTTTTTTTTTACCTCCCCCCCCCTTTTTTTTGGTTTCTCTAATCTTTCAAACCACTTTCAACACCCAGACCAAAACAAACCTAGGATATAGCATCATCTATTCAATTTCTGTGTGTGCATTTTTAATTTTTAATTTTAATATTTTTTTTAATTTCAATTTTTTTAATTTCAATTTTTCTACCTCATTAATTCCTTTTCTCCCTTCAAAATGACAAAACGAAGGAATTCACCCCAAAAGAAAGAGCACGAAGAAACAACAGCCACGGGTTTAACCAACACAGATACAAGCAAGATGTCTGAAACAGAATTTAGAATCACTATAATAAGAATACTAGCTGGAGTTGAAAATATATTAAAATCCCTTTCTTCAGAGATAAAAGAAGTAAAAAATAGCCAGAATGCTATACCTGAGCTGCAATCACAGATGGATGCAGCGGTGGCAAGGATGGGCGAGGCAGAACAGAGAATCAGTGCTATAGAGGACAAACTCATAGAGAATAATGAAGCAGAAAAAAAGAGGGAGATTAAGGCAAAAGAGCACGATTTAAGAATTCGAGAAATCAGTTACTCATTAAAAAGGAACAACATCAGAATCTTAGGGGTCCCAGAGGAGGAAGAGAGAGAAATAGAGGTAGAAGGGTTATGTGAGCAAATGATAGCAGAAAACTTTCCTAACCTGGGGAAAGACACAAACATCAAAATTCAGGAAGCACAGAGGACTCCCATTAGATTCAACAAAAACCGACCATCAACAAGGCATATCATAGTCAAATTCACAAAATACTCAGGCAAGGAGAGAATCATGAAAGCAGCAAGGGAAAAAAAGTCCCTAACCTACAAGGGAAGACAGATCAGGTTTGCAGCAGACCTATTCACAGAAACTTGGCAGGCCAGAAAGGAGTGGCAGGATATATTCAGTGTGCTGAATCAGAAAAATATGCAGCCAAGAATGCTTTATCCAGCAAGGCTGTCATTCAAAATAGAAGGATAGATAAAAAGTTTCCCAGACAAACAAAAATTAAAGGAGTTTGTGACCACTAAACCAGCCCTGTGTGGGAGGCCAGACCCTGGTGCCAGGCTGAGACCGGGTCGAGCAATGGCTCCCTGTTGACTCAGCCAACCCGGTGGTTCCCCCTCCCATTCCCCCACTTGCAAGGGCATATGAAAGCCTTGTCAAGGCTGAGAAAGTTAATTCCTGAAGCCTGTGGTCTGTGGGTGTTGGCAGTAATGTTACCCCCCTTTTTCTACCCCGGGTCAAATAAAAACAAACATGGGAACTGTGTTTTGCTAGCAATCTATCAACAAGGTCTTGCTGTGACCCATTTAGAAAGTTCACAAGGTACATCGAACTAAATGTTTTGGTTGGCAGAGATCATGTGAAACCTGTTTATTCTTAGAATGACCTGATCCATAAGAGTCTTGATATAAAAGATTGTGTACAGCAACAATAAAGCCGTCACTTGGGCCATCAGCCCAGGAGACCCTCCTGTTCCCAAACTGGCTTCTCTTTTCTTTTTTTTTTTCTTACATTCCCCTACCCTCAGAACCCTGATCTTGGTGTTTGTTGCACTGGTTGCAACAGCCCTGCAAGAAATTTTAAGGGGGACTCTCTGAGGAGAGAAAAGATGAAATATATATATATATATATATATATATATATATACATATATATATATATAATAAAATATAAAATATAAATATAAAATATAACAAATAAATACCAAAAGCAACAAAAGATTTGAAAGGACCAGAGAACATCACCAGAAACTCCAACTCTACAAGCATCATAATGGCAATAAATTCATCTTTCAGGACTTACTCTAAACGTCAATGGACTCAATGCTCCAATCAAAAGACATAGGATAACAGAATGGATGAGAAAACAAGATTCATCTTTATGCTGTTTACAAGAGACCCACTTTAGACCTAAAGACACCTACAGATTGAAAATAAGGGGATGGAGAACCATCTATCATGCTAATGGCCAACAAAAGAAATCCAGAGTAGCCTACTTATATCAGACAATCTAGACTTTAAAATAAAGACTGTATCAAGAGATCCAGAAGGGCATTATATCATAATCAAGGAGTCTATCCACGAAGAAGACTTAACAATTGTAAACATTTATGCGCCAAATGTGAGCGCACCCAAATATATAAATCAATTAAACATAAACATAAATAAACTCATCTATAGTAATACCATAATAGTAGGAGACTTCAACACCCCACTCACAGCAATGGATAGATCATCTAATCAAAAAATCAACAAGGAAACAATGGCTTTGAATGACACATTAGACCAGATGGACTGGTCCATTCAGAACATTTCATCCTAAAGCAGCAGAATACACATTCTTCTCCAGTGCACATGGAACGTTCTCCAGAATACACCATATACTGGGACACAAATCATCCCTAAGTAAGTAAAAAAGATAGAGATCATACCATGCATATTTTCAGACCACAATGCTATGAAACTCAAAATCAACCACAAGAAAAAATTTGGAAAGGTAATAAATACTTGGAGACTGAAGAACATCCTACTAAAGAATGAATGGGCTAACCAAGCAGTTAAAGAGGAAATTAAAAAGTATATGGAAGTCAATGAAAATGATAGCACTACAACCCAAAACCTCTGGGACACAGCAAAGGCAGTCATAAGAGGAAAGTATCTAACAATCCAGGCCTTCCTAAAGAAGGAAGAAAGATCTCAGATACACAACCCAACCTTACGCCTTAAGGAGCTGGAAAAAAAAACAGCAAATAAAACCCAAAAACAGCAGAAGACAGGAAATAATAAAGATTAGAGCAGAAATTAATGCTATCGAAACAAACAAACAAACAAACAAACAGTAGAACGGATCAATGAAACCAGAAGCTGGTTCTTTGAAAGAATTAACAAAATTGATAAACCACTAGCCAGCTTGATCGAGAAGAAAAAGGAAAGGACCCAAATAAGTAAAATCAAGAATGAAAGAGGAGAAATCACAACCAACACAGCAGAAATAAAAACAATAATAAGAGAATATTATGAGCAATTATATGCCAATAAAATGGGCAATCTGGAAGAAACGGACAAATTCCTAGAAACATATCCACTACCAAAACTGAAACAGGAAGAAATAGAAAATTGGAACAGACCCATAACCAGTAAGGAAATCGAAGTAGTAATCAAAAATCTGCCAAAAAACAAGAGTCCAGGACAAGATGGCTTTCCAGAGGAATTCTACCAAACATTTAAGGAAGAGTTAATACCTATTCTCTTGAAACTGTTCCCAAAAATATGAATGGAAGGAAACTTCCAAACGCTTTCTATGAAGCCAGCATTACCTTGATTCCAAACCCAGACAGAGACCCTCTAAAAAGGAGAACTATAGACCAATTTCCCTGATGAACATGGATGCAAAAATCCTCAACGAGATATTAGCCAACTGGATCCAACAATACATGAAAAAAATTATTCATTACAACCAAGTGGGATTTATACCTGGGATGCAAGGCTGGTTCAGTATCCGCAAAACAACGCGATTCATCACATCAATCAAAGAAAGGACAGGAACCATATGATCCTCTTGATAGATACAGAGAAAAAATTTGACAAAATACAGCAACGTTTCTTGATAAAAACCCTCAAGAAAGTAGGGATAGAAGGAGCATACCTCGAGATCATAAAAGCCGTATATGAACGACCCAACGCTAACATAATCCTCAATGGGGAAAAACGGAGAGATTTCCCCTAAGGTCAGGAACAAGACAGGGATGTCCATTCTTGCTACTGTAATTCAACATACTATTGGAAGTCTTAGGCTCTGCAATCAGATAACAAAAAGAAATAAAAGGCATCCAAATTGGCCAGGAAGAGGTCAAACTTTCAATCTTCGCAGGTGACTTGATACTCTATATGGAAAATCCAAATGATTCCACCAAAAAACTGCTAGAATTGACTCATGAATTCAGTAAAGTTGCAGGATATAAAATGAATGCACATAAATCGGTTGCATTCCTATACACCAACAATGAAGCGACAGAAAGAGAAATCAAGGAATCGATCCCATTTACAGTTGCACAAAAAAACATAAGATACCTAGGAATAAGTCTAACCAAAGAGGTGAAACACCTATACACTGAAAACTCTAGAAAGCTTATGAAAGAAATTGAAGAACACACACTAAAAAAAGAAAAATATTCCATGCTTCTGGATAGGAAGAACACATATTGTTAAAATGTCAATACTACCCAAAGCAATCTACATATTCAATGCAATCCCTATCAAAATAACATCAGAATTCTTCACAGAGCTACAACAAACAATCCTATAATTTGTATGGAACCAGAAAAGACCCCGAATTGCCAAAGCAATCTTGAAAAAGAAAACCAAAGCAGGAGGCATCACAATCCCAGACTTCAAGCTATACTACACAGCTGTAATCAACGACGGTATGGTACTGGCACAAGAATAGACACTCAGATCAATATAATAGAATAGAGAACCCAGAAATGGACCCACAAACATAGGCCACTAATCTTTGACAAAGCAGGAAACAATATCCAATGGAATAAAGACAGTCTCTTCAGCAAGTGGTGCTGGGAAAACTGGACAACGACATGCAGAAGAATGAACCTGGACCACTTTCTTACACCATACACAAAAATAAACTCAAAACAGATGAAAGATCTCAATGTAAGACAGGCAGCCATAAAAATCCTCGAGGAGAAAGCAGGCAAAAACCTCTTTGATCTTGCCCGTAGCAACTTCTTACTCAACACGTCTCCAGAGGCAAGGGAAACAAAACCAAAAATGAACTATTGGGACCTCATCAAAATAAAAAGCTTCTGCACAGCGAAGGAAACAATCATCAAAACTAAAAGGCAACCGACAGAATGGGAGAAGATATTGCAAATGACATATCAGATAAAGGGTTAGTATCCAAAATCTACAAAGAACTTATAAAACTCAACACCCAAAAAACAAACAATCCAGTGAATAGGCAAAAGACATGAATAGACACTTCTCCAAAGAACACATCCAGATGGCCAACTGACACATGAAACAATGCTCCACATCACTCATCATCTACAAATCAAAACCACAATGAGACACCACCTTACACCTGTCAGAATGGCTAACATTAACAACTCAGGCAACAACAGATGTTGGCGAGGATGGGGAGAAAGAGGATCTCTTTTGCATTGTTGGTGGGAATTCCAGCTGGTGCAGCTACTCTAGAAAACAGCATGGAGATTCCTTAAAAAACTAAAAATAGAACTACCCTACGACCCAGGAATTGCACTACTAGGCATTTATCCAAGGGATACAGGTGTGCTGTTTCGAAGGGACACATGCACCCCCATGCTTATAGCAGCACTATCAACAATAGCCAAAGTATGGAAAGAGACCAAATGTCCATCGATGGATAAATGGATAAAGAAAATATGGTATATATATAGAATGGAGTATTACTCGGCACTCAAAAAGAATGAAATCTTGCCATTTGCAACTACGTGGATGGCACTGGAGGGTATTATGCTAAGTGAAATTAGTCAGAGAAAGACAAAAATCATATGATTTCACTCATATGAGGACTTTAAGAGACAAAGCAGATGAACATAAGGGAGGGGAAACAAAAATAATATAAAAACAGTGAGGGGGACAAAACATAAGAGACTCTTAAATATGGAGAGCAAACAGGGTTACTAGAGGGGTTGTGGGACGAGGGATGGGCTAAAATTGGTAAGGGGCATTAAGGAATCTACTCCTGAAATCATTGTTGCACTATATGCTAACTAATTTGGATAAAAAATTTCAAAAAAAGAAAAAATAAAGTTAAAAAAAAGAAAAAATATAACTAATTAAACTAAAATTAGTAAAAACAATGTTTCTGGTGATCCTATAGATCAATAGGCCTATAGAGCAATAGGCATAGACATTATCTGTATATGAGCTACTGTGACAATTTCTCTGAAGTTTACCTCAAGTTGACTAGCTTCAGTCTGCAGGGATGGTAAGGCTGGGGAACTCTGTAAGCAGGGTATCAGGCTTACATTTCCAAGGGGCTTTATTGGCTCCATAAAGTCAATCTTCATTTCTTAAAGCTGTCTGGTCATATCTGAGTCTATGTATAACGTTGAAAAAAAAATTTAAAAAAAAATAAAAAAAATAAAGCATGTGCCTACATAGAAACATAGATTATTATGCAACCTAATGTATAAGTATCTGTTCAATCAAGATTTCCATAAGGCATTTTATGGAAGGTTGTATGGTTGTTAGCAAAACTTAACTCCATTAATATTGAAAAGTTTTAGTTTTCTTAAGTAATTAAAGACTTCATAAAAATAAGTACAGAAACCTAGTTTTTTGGGGTAGATGGGTAAAAAAACACTTTGTTTATAATTTCTTCTCAAGAGCAGACCAACAATCCAAGGCAGCCCTGTCTTTTTAACAGAAAAAAGGCAAATTTTAATTTTCTATCAGTATACTTTTAAAGCTCACATATTCCAATATTAGTCACTCCTGACCACACATAAAATTCTTTTCCAAAGATGCTCCTTCATAAACCTCCTACAACTTTCTTTTTCATTTAATTTTGTCCTAAATTTCCCCCCTCTAAAAAAGCAGTCTTCGTTTCAGGACAAAATTATTTTCTTTACCATCAACAAAACTGTATTCTCATTCTTTATACCTTCTTATATATCTCCTAATTTCCTACATATAGAGTTGCTGTCTTTATCATTTTTCAACAGTCTCAGTATTATTTCTCAAAGTTTTACTTCTTAGAAACTTTAGTCTCCTCTAAAAACTAACTGGTAACAAATTGTGAGTTATTACACCAGAATTCTTTAGACTGACAAATTTATGAATATATTTCACAATTTTTAGCTATGTATTTTTTTCATAGTACAGTCCTTAATAAGGCACAAAGCATGTTAACCAACAGATCAAAGTATCTTTAGTTTCTCAGCAATAAGAAGCCAAAAGCAGACAAACCTATGTTCAGTAACTGTTGCTTTAGTATTCTATCCTATTTGAAAAAGACTGGTCAGTCTGGGTTTTCATACTGACCCATCATGCTGCTGTTAGCCTGGCTGGCCTTGGCTATTGGACTTTGCTTTACACATTCTGGTGCCCTGTTTTGAAGTGCATGTATGTTAAAAAAAATGAAGTGCGTATATGTTTATAATGTTTATAACTTCCCTGTAATGGATTTTTTAAATTATAAAAATTTCCCTTTATTTGTAGTAATATTTTTTTGCGTTATAGTCTTTTTTCCTGATACTGGCATTGACAACATAGCCTTTTATAATTGCTGCTTGCATAATACATGTTTTTCTACCCTTTTTCTTTTAACCTGTAGGTAAATTCAAACCTGACATGTGTCTCTTGTACACAGTATATGCTTGGATCTCCCTTTTTTTTAATTTATTTTTTTTTATTTTTTTAATATATGAAATTTATTGTCAAATTGGTTTCCATACAACACCCAGTGCTCATCCCAAAAAGTGCCCTCCTCAATACCCATCACCACCCTCCCCTCCCTCCCACCCCCCATCAACCCTCAGTTTGTTCTCAGTTTTTAACAGTCTCTTATGCTTTGGCTCTCTTCCCACTCTAACCTCTTTTTTTTTCCTTCCCCTCCCCCATGGGTTTCTGTTAAGTTTCTCAGGATCCACATAAGAGTGAAACCATATGGTATCTGTCTTTCTCTGTATGGCTTATTTCACTGAGCATCACACTCTCCACTTCCATCCACGTTGCGACAAAAGGCCATATTTCATTTTTTCTCATTGCCACATAATATTCCATTGTGTATATAAACCACAATTTCTTTATCCATTCATCAGTTGATGGACATTTAGGCTCTTTCCATAATTTGGCTATTGTTGAGAGTGCTGCTATAAACATTGGGGTACAAGTGCCCCTATGCATCAGTACTCCTGTATCCCTTGGATAAATTCCTAGCAGTGCTATTGCTGGGTCATAGGGTAGGTCTATTTTTAATTTTTTGGAGGAACCTCCACACTGCTTTCCAGAGCGGCTGCACCAATTTGCATTCCCACCAACAGTGCAAGAGGGTTCCCGTTTCTCCACATCCTCTCCAGCATCTATAGTCTCCTGATTTGTTCATTTTGGCCACTCTGACTGGCGTGAGGTGATATCTGAGTGTGGTTTTGATTTGTATTTCCCTGATAAGGAGCGACGCTGAACATCTTTTCATGTGCCTGTTGGCCATAAGGATGTCTTCTTTAGAGAAGTGTCTATTCATGTTTTCTGCCCATTTCTTCACTGGGTTATTTGTTTTTCGGGTGTGGAGTTTTGTGAGCTCTTTATAGATTTTGGAGACTAGCCCTTTGTCTGATATGTCATTTGCAAATATCTTTTCCCATTCCATTGGTTGCCTTTTAGTTTTGTTGGTTGTTTCCTTTGCTGTGCAGAAGCTTTTTATCTTCATAAGGTCCCAGTAATTCACTTTTGCTTTTAATTCCCTTGCCTTTGGGGATGTGTCGAGTAAGAGATTGCTACGGCTGAGGTCAGAGAGGTCTTTTCCTGCTTTCTCCTCTAAGGTTTTGATGGTTTCCTGTCTCACATTCAGGTCCTTTATCCATTTTGAGTTTATTTTTGTGAATGGTGTGAGAAAGTGGTCTAGTTTCAACCTTCTGCATGTTGCTGTCCAGTTCTCCCAGCACCATTTGTTAAAGAGGCTGTCTTTTTTCCATTGGATGTTCTTTCCTGCTTTGTCAAAGATGAGTTGGCCATACGTTTGTGGGTCTAGTTCTGGGGTTTCTATTCTATTCCATTGGTCTATGTGTCTGTTTTTGTGCCAATACCATGCTGTCTTGATGATGACAGCTTTGTAGTAGAGGCTAAAGTCTGGGATTGTGATGCCTCCTGCTTTGGTCTTCTTCAGCAAAATTACTTTGGCTATTCGGGGCCTTTTGTGGTTCCATATGAATTTTAGGATTGCTTGTTCTAGTTTCGAGAAGAATGCTGGTGCAATTTTGATTGGGATTGCATTGAATGTGTAGATAGCTTTGGGTAGTATTGACATTTTGACAATATTTATTCTTCCAATCCATGAGCAGGAATATCTTTCCATTTCTTTAAATCTTCTTCAATTACCTTCATAAGCTTTCTATAGTTTTCAGCATACAGATCCTTTACATCTTTGGTTAGATTTATTCCTAGGTATTTTATGCTTCTTGGTGCAATTGTGAATGGGATCAGTTTCTTTATTTGTCTTTCTGTTGCTTCATTGTTAGTGTATAAGAATGCAACTGATTTCTGTACATTGATTTTGTATCCTGCAACTTTGCTGAATTCCTGTATCAGTTCTAGCAGACTTTTGGTGGAGTCTATCGGATTTTCCATGTATAATATCATGTCATCTGCAAAAAGCGAAAGCTTGACTTCATCTTTGCCAATTTTGATGCCTTTGATTTCCTTTTGTTGTCTGATTGCTGATGCTAGAACTTCCAGCACTATGTTAAACAACAGCGGTGAGAGTGGGCATCCCTGTCGTGTTCCTGATCTCAGGGAAAAAGCTCTCAGTTTTTCCCCGTTGAGGATGATGTTAGCTGTGGGCTTTTCATAAATGGCTTTTATGATCTTTAAGTATGTTCCTTCTATCCCGACTTTCTCAAGGGTTTTTATTAAGAAAGGGTGCTGGATTTTGTCAAAGGCCTTTTCTGCATCGATTGACAGGATCATATGGTTCTTCTCTTTTTTTTTTGTTAATGTGATGTATCACGTTGATTGATTTGCGAATGTTGAACCAGCCCTGCATCCCAGGAATGAATCCCACTTGATCATGGTGAATAATTCTTTTTATATGCCATTGAATTCGATTTGCTAGTATCTTATTGAGAATTTTTGCATCCATATTCATCAGGGATATTGGCCTGTAGTTCTCTTTTTTTACTGGGTCTCTGTCTGGTTTAGGAATCAAAGTAATACTGGCTTCATAGAATGAGTCTGGAAGTTTTCCTTCCCTTTCTATTTCTTGGAATAGCTTGAGAAGGATAGGTATTATCTCTGCTTTAAACGTCTGGTAGAACTCCCCTGGGAAGCCATCTGGTCCTGGACTCTTATTTGTTGGGAGATTTTTGATAACCGATTCAATTTCTTCGCTGGTTATGGGTCTGTTCAAGCTTTCTATTTCCTCCTGATTGAGTTTTGGAAGAGTGTGGGTGTTCAGGAATTTGTCCATTTCTTCCAGGTTGTCCAATTTGTTGGCATATAATTTTTCATAGTATTCCCTGATAATTGTTTGTATCTCTGAGGGATTGGTTGTAATAATTCCATTTTCATTCATGATTTTATCTATTTGGGTCATCTCCCTTTTCTTTTTGAGAAGCCTGGCTAGAGGTTTGTCAATTTTGTTTATTTTTTCAAAAAACCAACTCTTGGTTTCGTTGATCTGCTCTACAGTTTTTTATTGATTCCATATTGTTTATTTCTGCTCTGATCTTTATTATTTCTCTTCTTCTGCTGGGTTTAGGCTGCCTTTGCTGTTCTGCTTCCATTTCCTTTAGGTGTGCTGTTAGATTTTGTATTTGGGATTTTTCTTGTTTCTTGAGATAGGCCTGGATTGCAATGTATTTTCCTCTCAGGACTGCCTTCGCTGCGTCCCAAAGCATTTGGATTGTTGTATTTTCATTTTCGTTTGTTTCCATATATTTTTTAATTTCTTCTCTAATTGCCTGGTTGACCCACTCATTCGTTAGTAGGGTGTTCTTTAACCTCCATGCTTTTGGAGGTTTTCCAGACTTTTTCCTGTGGTTGATTTCAAGCTTCATAGCATTGTGGTCTGAAAGTATGCATGGTATAATTTCAATTCTTGTAAACTTATGAAGGGCTGTTTTGTGACCCAGTATATGATCTATCTTGGAGAATGTTCCATGTGCACTCGAGAAGAAAGTATATTCTGTTGCTTTGGGATGCAGAGTTCTAAATATATCTGTCAAGTCCATCTGATCCAATGTGTCATTCAGGGCCCTTGTTTCTTTATTGACCGTGTGTCTAGATGATCTATCCATTTCTGTAAGTGGGTGTTAAAGTCCCCTGCAATTACCACATTCTTATCAATAAGGTTGCTTATGTTTATGAGTAATTGTTTTATATATTTGGGGGCTCCGGTATTCTGCGCATAGACATTTATAATTGTTAGCTCTTCCTGATGGATAGACCCTGTAATTATTATATAATGCCCTTCTTCATCTCTTGTTACAGCCTTTAATTTAAAGTCTAGTTTGTCTGATATAAGTATGGCTACTCCAGCTTTCTTTTGGCTTCCAGTAGCATGATAAATAGTTCTCCATCCCCTCACTCTCAATCTAAAGGTGTCCTCAGGTCTAAAATGAGTCTCTTGTAGACAGCAAATAGATGGGTCTTGTTTTTTTATCCATTCTGATACCCTATGTCTTTTGGTTGGTACATTTAATCCATTTACATTCAGTGTTATTATAGAAAGATACGGGTTTAGAGTCATTGTGATGTCTGTATGTTTTATGCTTGTAGTGATGTCTCTGGACTTTGTCTCACAGGGTCCCCCTTAGGATCTCTTGTAGGGCTGGTTTAGTGGTGACAAATTCCTTCAGTTTTTCTTTGTTTGGGAAGACCTTTATCTCTCCTTCTATTCTAAATGACAGACTTGCTGGATAAAGGATTCTCGGCTGCATATTTTTTCTGTTTAGCACACTGAAGATCTCGTGCCAATTCTTTCTGGCCTGCCAAGTTTCAGTAGATAGATCTGTCACTAGTCTTATCAGTCTCCCTTTATATGTTAGAGCGTGTTTATCCCTAGCTGCTTTCAGAATTTTCTCTTTATCCTTGTATTTTGCCAGTTTCACTATGATATGTCGTGCAGAAGATCGATTCAAGTTACGTCTGAAGGGAGTTCTCTGTGCCTCTTGGATTTCAATGCCTTTTTCCTTCCCCAGTTCAGGGAAGTTCTCAGCTATAATTTCTTCAAGTACCCCTTCAGCACCTTTCCCTCTCTCTTCCTCCTCTGGGATACCAATTATGCGTATATTATTTCTTTTTAGTGTATCACTTAGTTCTCTAATTTTCCCCTCATACTCCTGGATTTTTTTTATCTCTCTTTCTCTCAGCTTCCTCTTTTTCCATAACTTTATCTTCTAGTTCACCTATTCTCTCCTCTGCCTCTTCAATCTGAACTGTTGTCGTTTCCATTTTGTTTTGCATTTCTTTTAAAGTGCTTTTCAGCTCCTCGTGACTGTTCCTTAGTCCCTTGATCTCTGTAGCAAGAGATTCTCTGCTGTCCTCTATACTGTTTTCAAGCCCAGCGATTAATTTTATGACTATTATTCTAAATTCACTTTCTGTTATATTATTTAAATCCTTTTTGATCAGCTCATTAGCTGTTGTTATTTCCTGGAGATTCTTCTGAGGGGAATTCTTCTGCTTGGTCATTTTGGATAGTCCCTGGCGTGGTGAGGACCTGCAGGGCACTTCCCCTGTGCTGTGGTGTATAACTGGAGTTGGTGGGCGGGGCCGCAGACCGACCTGATGTGTGCCCCCAGCCCACCGCTGGGGCCACAGTCAGACTGGTGTGTGCCTTCTCTTCCCCTCTCCTAGGGGCGGGATTCACTGTGGGGTGGCATGGCCCATCTGTGCTACTTGCACACTGCCAGGATTGTGATGCTGGGGATCTGGCGTAGTAGCTGGGGTGGGTAGGAAAGGTGCATGGGGGCAGGAGGGGCAGGCTTAGCTCGCTTCTCCTTAGGTGATCCACTTCAGGAGGGGCCCATCTTCCGTGGGCCTCTCGTCTGCAGTTGGCTCCGGAGACTCCATTCTGCTAATCCTCTGGCGGTTTTCTGGGTTATTTAGGTAGGTGTAGGGGGAATCTAAGTGATCAGCAGGATGCGCGGTGAGCCCAGCATCCTCCTATGCCACCATCTTCCCTCTCTCCTCGCCAAAATAGTTTCTAAAAGAAAATACGAACTGAGCTTTGGAACATTTCAGGCCTGGCATGGAATGCAGTTTTTACACAAGTGTCTTGTGGTTCAGAAATCCGATTTCACAGCTTATCTTCCATTAGATGAAAGTGTTTACGGTGTGTCTGGAGCTGGAGTAAGTTCCTGCGGGTGCCCAAGAGCAGGGGCCTCCTCTCTCCTCTCATTGATTTGCTGATGCCTAAATGCACTGACACAGCCATGAGATACCGGGTAGAAAGAGGGCCCTTTTTTTTTTTCCAATCTGACAATCTCTGATTCTTGATTGGATTGTCTAGTCCACTCACATTTGATGTTATTATTGATAAAGTTAGATTAATGCCTGCATTTTACCTTTTCTTTTCTATAGGTCTCAAATAATTTTGTTTCTTTATTCCTGCTTCAATGCTTTCTTTTTTTATTAAGCAAATATTTTCTAGTGTTGTTTTATTATTTTTAAAGTTATTTATTAGTGCTCTCTCTAGGCCTTTCCATAACATTTCAAATTATGAGAATCTCTTCCAGGTTTATATTAATTCCAGGGATATATTGAAATGTTTTTAATGGAGCTCTATACACTGTTCCACATTTTTGTGATAATATGGTTTTTTTTTTAATTTACTTATTTTATTTTTGGGAGAGAGGGAGAGAGAGAGAGAGAGAGAGTGAGAGAGCTAGCAGGGGAGGGAAGAGAGAGAGAGAGAGAGAGAGAGAGAGAGAGAGAGAGAATCCTAAGCAAGCTCCGCACCAGCAGTGCTGAGCCCAATGTGAGGCTCAAACCCAAGAACCATGAGATTATGACCCGAGCCAAAACCAAGAGTCAGACGCTTAACCAACTGAGTCACCCAGGCACCCCTGTTGTAATATTGTTATACATATTAAATTCATGCTTATTACAGACCCAAGCATTTTTGTTATGAGAATTTATATAAGTAATGTTTGGATGTATGTCTACTAAAGAAGTTGAGAGAAGAGAAAAGAGCAAGTACATAATTAGAGAGTTTGTTATTAAACCAAGGTAGTTCTATTCATTTCTTCCTGTGGGTTTGAATTACCATCTTGTGGCATTTCCTTAGTCAAATACAACTCTGCTCCCACCTACCTCCTTTGTGCTATTATTGTCAAATATATTTACATTTCAAAAATTAGATGCCCAACCAGCCAATTATATCCATATTAATTTATAAAACTGCTTTTTAAAACAGAGGATAGAGAAGAAAATTTATGCATTTTATACTTTATTTTATAATTGTAGAATTGCCTTTGCCAGTGTTCTTTGTTTTTTTTTTAAATGCATATTTAATTTTACATCTAGGCTTGCTTGCTTTTAGTCTGAAGAAATTCTTTTACTATTCCTTGCAAATAAGTCTGCCAGCAATTGGATTCTCTCAGTGTTTGTTTATCTGGGAGTTTTTCTTCTGCTTTTGCTTTTGAAAGACAATTTTGCAGGATAGAAGAGTTTTAGTTGACAGGGTGTTTTTTTTGTTTGTTTTGTTTTGTTTTCTTCGTTCAGCACTTTGAATATGTCATCCCGCTGTTTCTGGACTCCATTTTAATTTGTTTTCCTAATAAGACATCGCCTGTTAATCTTAATGGGTTTACCTTGTAAGTGATGAGTTAACATTTCTCTTGATGCTCTCAAGACTTTCTCTTTGACTTTGGCCCTCAGCATTTTTACTATGATGTGTCTGGACATGGATTTCTTCATATTTATACTACTTGGAATTGTTTGTTCTTCCTGGATGTGTAGATTAATATACTTAGACACTTTTAGTCATTATTTCGTTGGATATTTTTTGCACTACCTCTTGTGGCCTCTCCTTTTGGTAATCTTATTACTTGTAGGTTGGTGCTTTTAAAGGTATCTCACGTGTTTCTGACACGATGTTCATTTTACTGCATTCTTTTTTTCTCTCTGATTTTAGGATTGCATAACTCTATTTTCAATTTTGCGTTATTTCTTCTGCCAACACCAATATATTATTGAGTCCCTGTAGTAAACTCTTTGGTTAATGAAATTTTTAACTCCAAACTATCCACCTGGTTCTTTTTATAATCTGTATCTCTTTATGGGTAGTCTCTGTTTAATGAGAAATGTCATCATAGTTTACTTCTTTAAGCATGATTTCCTTCAATTCTTAGAACATATTAATATTGGCTGGGTTGAAGACTTTTTCTGTTAAATCCAACATACCAGCCCTTTCACAGGCAGTTTCCATTGCTTGTTTTTGTTCCTGTAAATGAGCCACACGTTCCTGCTTCTTTGGATATCCCATCATTGTTTTCTTAATTGAGCAGTGAGGTTAATATATTTTAGCACTCTGGATGCAGGTTCCGTTCCCCCCCCCCTCCCTGGGGCTTGTTTTTGCTGCTATTTGCTTGTTTCATTACCTAGTGACTTGGCTAGACTCTTTTAGTTATGTCTGTTTACCCCAAAGTATGAAGTCTTTGTCGCAGCTCCTCAGTCCCTGCAGACTTGGGTGTACACAGGGCCACTCTGGAATGACAGGAATGTTCGCAGGGCTCTTTTTGTCTCCTTCTCTGATCCCTCTGCTAAGCTGTCTACTTCATTTGTTATTACACTCACCTGTTAGGCTCCACTAATCGCCAATTTCGTTGTTAATTGTTTTCAACAGTGCCCTGGTGCATAAATAGTGCCACAACCTGATCTGATTAAATTCAGGTGGGAATATTCTTTAGCAGCTTCTCTGAGGTTTGTTCAGACCCCAGGAGGCCTCTTCTTGGCTGTCGTTCTCCCTGGTGAACCTATAGCTGGCCTAAGGTTTTGCTTATTGTTCTTAATTTAGAGGAGCTATTATTTTCAAGAGCTCTCTTAGGCTTGAATTCTCCCACTCTGTTTCAGATAAAGTCTGTTCCTTTGGGGGAGAGCTTAGGAGCTCTCTTTCTTGTGGAATGCTTCTCCTTGGGAAAAAAATTTTGAGCCACTATTCTGGACTCTGGGTTGGGCAGTAGCCTCTGGTCTTCTAGGCTCACTGCTTATATTTGGAACCTGTGTCTTGTGATCAAACTGGGGCAAGAGCCATCAGGACTGCAGTATTCTCAGCCTGCTGTGGCCAGTGTAGCCCCTCAATCCTCTGAGTGGGGACTGGCTGGAGAAAAGAAGCCCCTGACCTCTTGGCCTCACTCACTAAGACTTTAGCCTCTTCAATTTGGAATTGGAGGATGAGAAATACTGGTGTCCTGCCCTTACTGGTAAGGTATGGGTAACCAATAATTGGGAGCTGAGGGGAGAAGGAGCCACATCTTCCTAGTGATACCTACCTGGAGTGGACTAACATCAAAAGGAGCTGGAGAGGTAGGTGGGAGGGAGCAGATCATGGTTCCAATGTCAGACTCTCTCTGTTCTCACCAGTTTAGTAGAGATTTTTTGAATAAATGTTTCTTCATTTGCTGTACATTCTTAGGACAATTTCCAGAGACATTTAATAGTTATTTTTAAAATAGCTGTGTGTGTGTGTGTGTGTGTGTTGTTTCTGTTTTTGTTTTTACCAAATTTGCTTGTTTCTCTGGGGACTGTGTCTGTGGAGTTTCTTCAGCTGTCCTCTAGTAGGTGGAACTCTGTTATCTTTTACCTTTGATGATGGTTTCTTTCATCATACAGATAGTCCAGCCTGAGTATTTTTACGTGTTCCACATTTGGTATTATTTAAAGAAGCCCATTCCTACCCAATATTATAAAAACAATCTGAAGTTTCCTTCTGATGCTCTTAAGGTTTGCTTTCTCAAGGTAAGCACATTTAGTCAACTGGGATGCTTTTGTATGTGTGTGAATGCTTTATTACAAGAATGTGTATACTATTCTAAATGGATATGGGGCACCTGGGTGGCTCAGTCAGTTAAGAGTTCGACTTCGGCTCAGGTCATGATCTCACGGTTCAGTTCGTGAGTTCGAGCCCCGTGTCAGGCTCTGTGCTGACAGCTCGGAGCCTGGAGCCTGCTTCGGATTCTGTGTCTCCCTCTCTCTGACCCTCCCCTGTTCATGCTCTGTCTCAAAAATAAATAAGTGTTAAAAAATTAAAAAAAGTAAATATTAAAAAGTAAATAAATGCATAGCCACAACTGTCTCAATTGCGACTTCTCTCCATAGACTTGAAATGACAGCTTATCGTAAATTAAGTTCTCATATATGCGTGGAAGATTCTGTTACATTGATCGATTTGTCTATTTCTGCATCAGAATCGCACTGTTTTAATGACTGGCATCCATTTTCTAAACTGAGGTGAATTCTTGTCTGGTTTTGGCATCAGAGTTATGCTAAACTAGAAAAATAATTTAGGTGGCCTTCACTTTTTTTTTGTTTTTTTTAGTGCAATGAAACAACATATATAATGTGTTAGTTATCTGCATAATGATCAGCTGTACTATAATCATCTGCAGTATTATCGATTATAGTTTCGTTTTAGGAGTCGTTTTACTAGTTTCAGTCTCTATTAATTATTGCTGTATTCATGTTTCTTTTCCTTAGGCCAATTGTAATAATTATGTTATTAGAATTCACTGGAATCAATTTGTGCAAACATTCTTAAAGTTTTTAAAATGCCTTCAAAACCTCCTAATTCCTGGTACTGTTCTCTGTTCTTACTTTTAATCACATCTGGCAAATGTGTCTCTATTTGGTTGTCTTTACAAAGAACCAGATATCGGTTGGATGGGTTACTATTTTATGTTTAGTTCTTACTTGACAAATGTCTGTTTTATGTTTATTAATACTCTTCTCTTTGTAGTTATTTTGTGGGTGTCTTTCTAGCTTCTCAAGTTGAGTAATTTTTTTCCATGAATATTCAGTTTTTCCCCTGTAGTAAATGTGTTTAAGGCTACAAACTTTGAGTACTCTTGGCATTAATGCACAAGATTTGTTGGTTGTGTTTTACTATGACTTAGTTATTTTTATACTTAAAAAATGGAGTGTAGTTGACCCACAATATTACATTAGTTTCAGGTGTACAACATAGCGATTCAACAAGTTTAAACATCATACTGTGCTCATCACAAGTGTAGCCACCATCTGTCACCATACATTTGCCAGAGGGAAAAAAAAAATCAAACTGGTGAAAGTTACACATATAAAATATCACATAAAGCCTCTAGAAATTGTTCAAGGAGTATATAGCAAATGGAGAAACATTAATTCATGCAAATCTACTAAATATCAATGAGAACAATGAGAGACTGTGGCATCTGAGCCACAATTTACTCTTCTGCTCTTCTCCCTCCTGGCTCAGTATGATGGAAACTCTGGCTAGCTATAGCCAAGAAGCTGGAGCGCCTTCTCCTGCCCTCCCACTTTGGAGCTACTATGTCTCCATGGGAGAGGCAGGCTGCCAGACTCTCTTCCCCTCATTCTCAGTGCCGCATTTCAGAAATTCTATTTCACTCAAGTGCAGGTGAGAGAACTGCTGCTCCCTTACCTCACCTGGCCCCCATTCATAGGACAAAGAAATACTCCAGGTGTGACAAGCTGAGAATACGGGGCCCTAATCACCCTTGCCCCAGCTCGCTTATAAGATAGAATTTCCACACCAGGGGAGTAAAGCTGACTAGATTGAGAGCTACCAGCCTGACCTAGAGTGCTGTTTGTACAGCAGGGGTATCACCCTGAGGGAAGAGAGCCACTGTCCTCACTACAAGTTCTGGAGCAGCAGGAGTGCTGCCCAAGGGGAGAGGCTATAACTAAAGTGAACTCTGTAGCTCTTTCTAAGGGAGACTGTCTTAATGGGACTGAATTTATTTGGAACAGCATGGGGAAGTTCAGGCCTAAGGGTACGGTTGACAAGAATGGAGATCTCAGTAGTCTTTAGGAGGGGTCTGGTAGCTCTGTGAGGGGACCAAGCCAAACGGTAGGCCATTTGGAAGTTTAACAGAAGGAGAGAAAGAGATCCCTAAGAAGAAACCTCCTAGAGTTGGAGCGGGCATCAAAGAGTGACCTGAAAGACTCTCCCCTGCAAAGGGTCCCAAAGTTAATAGGATCTGACTGTGGATCCATTTATTGCCCAGGGCATTGTTGATAAGAAGAAAGCAAGCAGCTGAAAATTAATGGAGGCTAACAGATGGATGTGAAACCACTAGAGTCAGTCTATCCAGAAGTTTAACAAAACTACCAGGAAAAGAGACCATGAAAAACATCCTGGCCCAAACAACAGTTACCCATGGGGGAGAGGGGAGTCAGGGGGACCGTGTGCACGCCCAAGGCCGTGCCCTTTTGGTGGTGGTGACATCAGAAGCTGCACATTGCAGCGAAATAGACTTCACTGATCTTGTCCAGCCACATGATTAAACAAATAGGCAAACAACAACCCAGGGAGATCAATACCAGACTTGCTACAATATACTACCTAAACTCCCCAGTTTTCAACAAAAATCATGAGGTCTAGAAAGAAATAGGAAGGTGTGACCTATGCACAGTGTAAAAAAATCAGGCAACACAAACTGCCTGTGAGAGCGCCCAGAATTGGATATAGCAGAAAAAGACATCAAAGCACCTATTATACCTGTGTTCAAATAACTAAAGGAAACTACGTTTAAAGAAAGGAAGGTATGATGACAAGGTCTCAAAACAGAGACGATCTGGAAAGAAAAATTATAAACTGAAGCCAAATGGAACTTCTGGATATGAAAAGTAGAATAACTGAAATGAAAAATTCACAAGAGAGCCTCAAGAATAAATTTGTTTTGGCAGAAGAAAGTGAACTTAAAGAGAGATTGGTAGAGATGAGGCAATCCTAAAATCAGAGAGAAAAAAAGTATAAAGACAAATTAATAGAGGCTTAGAGAAATGTGCATTAAGCATTTAGAGCGCTGGGCTCTATGCTGACATCTCAGAGCCTGGAGCCTGCTTCAGATTCTGTATCTGCCTCTCCCCTGCTCGCACTTGGTGTGTGTCTCTCTCTCTCTCTCTCTCTCTCTCTCTCTCTCTCAAAAATAAACATTAAATAAATAAAATAATCTAGATCCAAAAATGAAAAAAATATATATACAATAAAATAAATGAAAACAATAAAAAACAATAAAATAAAAAATAAAGGTATATGTATATATAAAAATAAAAATAAGAGTGACAAAAAAGGAATTTGAAAAATAGGAAAAATAATGAAAAAAATAATAAAAGTAAAACAGACCTTAGATCCTATCAGTAGATTTGGTACAAGCAAGTTGTGCTGGTCTTCTGGGAGAGGTGCCTGCTGCACTGATTCTCAGGCTGAAGCATTGCAGTGGAAATGCACCTCCAGGGTGCTGGGCGGGGGGGGGGGGGGAGGGAGGGGGGGGAGGCGGAGCTTGGTGTAAATGACACTGGCCTCCACTAGGTGGCGCTATTATGCTCCCTGAGGGCTTTCCGCTCGGAAGGGTGGAATACGTTTGGCGGTGCCCCGCTTTACAGCCCTGGAGCTGAAAGTTTGCGCCCTCACTCTGCAGGGAAACCTCACAAAAGCGCAATTACTCACCCCTCTTTTGTCCCCGGTTTTGGACTGAACCCCGTGTTCATCCTGCCTGTGTCCAAGCTTTTTTTTCTTTTCTTTTTTTTTCTTTTTCTTCCTTTTTCTTTTTTCTTTTTTCTTTTTTCTTTTTTCTTTTTTCTTTTCTTCTTTCCTCTCAGGCACGCAACACAGTTTCAAAACTCCAAGTTTTAGGGACTGCCATGGTGCTAACCCACACTGTTCCTCCGGGGGAGGGTCTCGCCTCCCTTTTGCCCGCCCATGCGGAGAAATGCAGCGGCGCCACTGCGCAGCTGTTCACAGAGTTTATGTCAAAACAGAGCAGAAAGCCGGCACCCCTGCATGCTCGCTGCCCTCAACTAGAGGAAGTCCCCTCTCTTAAACCTGGAAACAGCATAGCATGTTGGCACATCCAGGTCCAGTCTTTTTTGTGACCCAAGGTTTCCTCAGACCACGCTGTCAATCCTGGGATTTTGCGCAGCTACACCACTTGAGCACCTTTAAGCCAGGCACTTCCCCCATGGTAGTGGACTGGTAAAAGTTCAGATTTTGCACTCCGATGCTTATACTACTTTGAGGAAGGCTGCAAAAGCAGGCTCCGTCCCCGTGGCTGTACCCAGGGCAGTATCTCCCCCAGTAAACTCTCCGCACCTCCTACTTTCCAGACGGTGGTTCCTTTTCTACTTGTTGTCTTGCAGTTTTTGTTCTCTTCAGATCTCTGATCGATTTCTTCCGTGTTCGGAAAGGTTTGAGAACTATCTAGCTGTGTTCAGGGGACAACACAAGCTTAGGGTCTCTCTACTCCTCTACCATCTTATCTTCTCCCCTCCCTCTCTCAGCTTTTAAAAATACATTTCTTTGTTGTTTGTTTGTTTAAGTCTATTGAAATATATTTCACGTATAACATTATGTAAGTTTAAGGTGTACTACGTGTGGATCTCACACATTTACTTATAGCAATATGATTGCCATTGTAGTGTTAGCTAATGTCTCCATCATGTCACATAATCTCTCAGTTTTTTTTAAAAGATCTAAAATTATATAAGTAATAACTATACATGGGCACAAAGGCACTCCCAGTGACTGTTCCCTCTGACTCAGCAGAGTGAGTAGGCACAAACACCCAGCTCTCAGTTTTTCCATGATAAAGGCTGGATTGTGTACCTAATGCCCTGACTTTCTCAGCTGCATCCTGAAGGTCAAGTCTTCCAATTAGCCTGCATTAGGCATCTGAAGAGACCAAAAAAAAAAAAAAAAAAAAGTTAGACCTAATAAATTCAGTAAAGCTGTAGAGTACAAAATCAATATAGAAAACATCAGTTACGTATCTATACACTAACAAGGAACTATCTGAGATAGCAATTAGAGAAATTAACAAAACAATCCCCTTTACAATATCATCAAAAGCAATACAATGGCTAGGAATAAATGTAACCAAGGAGGTGAGAGATCTGTATACTGAAAAGCATAAAACATTGATGAAAAAATTGTGAAGAACACATAAATGAGTGGAAAGATGTTTGTTTTGTGTGGTCCTGGTGAATTTGTGACTGCCAATAAAAATCCCCAACCTCTACTCTTGACCTGTTAAATAGAAGTTCTGCTGATGGGCCCAGTAAACTGTTTTTACAGGTTCCACATGACTCTTAATGCAGCCAGTCCAAGGGCTTGCATTTGAGAACCACTGGAGTTTTTTCTCTTTTTTGCCAGTCTGTATCTTGTCTCTGGCTTATATTATAGGACTTAAAACACTGGATTATATTTGTTTACTACTTTACATTTCCAGTACTATTATAAAAAGCCTTTTAGTCAGAACCCAAACATTCTTTCATGGTCTCTGTCTTTCCTTTGTTCGTCCTCTTTGAATATTTCCTCTTCTTCCTATCTTGTTTCTGCTTACCCATTAGCTGGGACTGATCTCTGGCACTACTTTGTTCCGAGCCTAAGCAACTATATATTTTCTTTCTCCCTGAGCAGGATTTCCCACTTCTAAACCTAAGTTGATCTGTCTGCAAGGAACAAGGAAAATGCCAGGGCTTCCAGAATTAAGGGAAATCCAGGATAAGAAAGACTAAAACACTTGACCAAGTGAGTGAAGAAATTATGAAATAGTACGTTTTCCAGAGTATGTTTTGGTGTGGATTCCTTTTTATTAACGCTGGTGCTTACCTGGTGGGCTCTTTTTATTTTTTTTTATTTTTTTGAAAATTTTTTTTTCAACGTTTATTTATTTTTGGGACAGAGAGAGACAGAACATGAACGGGGGAGGGGCAGAGAGGGAGGGAGACACAGAATCGGAAACAGGCTCCAGGCTCTGAGCCATCAGCCCAGAGCCTGACGCGGGGCTCGAACTCACGGACCGCGAGATCGTGACCTGGCTGAAGTCGGACGCTTAACCGACTGCGCCACCCAGGCGCCCCTGGTGGGCTCTTTTTATACAAAAGCTGAAATATTTCTTCAGTTTTGGAAATATTGCTTATATCATAAATGTCTCCTCTTCATTGTTTCTCTCCTGTTCTTCTGAACCACCTTAAAATTTCTTGTTTTCTATATGTCTCATTTTATTTTCTTCTTCACTTGTATGTTGTGCGAATCGTCAGTCCAACATCATGACCTTCAGCTATTTCCTGACTGCTATCCATTCCATCTCCTGAGGCTTTTTTCTCTGGAGAAAACAAAAACAAAAACAAAAGGAGGATGGATGATTTAATTGGAGAAGAGAGAGAGGTGAACAAAGGTTATTTAGGGAACACCAATTGCTGTGTCAAATGCTATCACCAAGGCTTGGAATGTCAAGGAAAGGCATAGGAACGTGGCAGGTGCTATATCAAGAAATGGCTTAAAGCTTAAAGGAATGTGGTATTGTAAGTGGGTCTTAGGGATGAGTAGGATTTATGCAGATGGAAGTGAGAGAGGAAGGGCATGGCACATTACAGCAACAGCATAAGCTGTGGCCCTGTAACAAAACAGTGGGGCATGGGGGTGTGAGAAGGCTGAGCCAGGGGGATATGTGCGGTGTTAACTAGGTCTGTGACTGGGAGAACTGTTCCAGGTCAAGTCATAGCTTGGGCCAAGCAGGAATTTGGGGGCTGATACTTCAAAGATGCTACCAAACTGAAGGGATTTCTTGGAATATATTAGTCAAAAATCTCCATTTATCTTCCATTTCCTTTCTTTTTCGGAGCCTTTTTGTGTTTGGGCTTCCTTCCTTGTGAGGCAGGGCATGAAAAGCATATTCTGGGATGGAAGTGAGTTTTATGTCACTGTGACACACAATTCAGTATTTTTTTAGTTAACAAACTTTTTTAGAGTAGTTTTAAATTTACAGAAATGTTGAGCAGCGTACAAGAGTGTCCTATTATAGTCCACCATCCCAGTTTCCCCTGTTATTAAGATCTTGCATTAGTGTGATACATTTGTTACAATTAATAAACCAATACTAACACATTATTGTTATCTAAGTCCATAGTTTACACGACAGTCAGCCTCTATGCTGTACAGTTCAATGGGTTTTGAAAATGCATCAAGTCATGTGTCCACCATTACAGTATCAAACAGAATAGCCTCATTACTTGAAAACTCCCCTGTGCTTCACCCATTCATCCCTCAGCTACCAACTACCACTACATTGAACCACTGATAGTCTGATGATAGTTTTGCCTGTTCTAGAATATCATATAGGTGGAATCAGGCAGTTGTAGCCTTTACAGACTGGCTTCTTTTGTTCACCAAAATGCATGAAATTTTTCTTCATGTCTTTTCATGGCTTGATAGCTCATTACTTTTTATCACTGAATGATGTTCCATTGTATGGGTGTAGCACACTTTGTTTATCCATTCATCTATCAAAGGGCATCTTAATTGCTTACCAGTTTTGACCATTAGAAAGCTGCACATTTGTGCACAGGTTTTTGTGCTGACATAAGTTTTCAATCAGTTTGGCATACATATCCCTAGGAATGTGATTTCTGTATCATATGATAAAACTATGTTTAAATTTGTTAGGAACTGCCAAAATGTCTTCCAGAATGGCTGTGCCATTTTTCATTTCCTCCAGCAATGAATCAGAGTTCCTGTTGTTCCGCATCTCTATCAGAATTTAGTATATCAGTTTTTTTTTCTTTTAATTATAGCCACTCTAGTCGATGTATAGGGGTATATCATTGTGGTTTTAAATTTCATTTGCCTTATGACATAGATGCTATTGCATATTTATTCACCATATCTATATTTCCTTTGGTGAGGTCTATTTTCAGAGCTTTTCCCCATTTTTAAATTGCATTCTTCGTTTTCTTAATGTTTATTTTGAAAATGTCTTCGTGTATTTGAAGATAAGTCTTTTGTCAGATATATTTTGTAAACGTTGTTTACCACTCTGTGGTTTGTCTTTACATTGTCTTAACAGGGTCCTTCACAAAACCAAAGTTTTGCATTTTACTAAAGCCCAACTTCTCAGTTTGTTATTTCATGGTGTTGTCTCTAAAGAGTCATCACCAAACCCAAGGTTATCTAGATTTTCTCCTGTGTTATCATTTATAAGTTTTCAAGTTTTGTTTTTGCATTTAGGTTTATGATCCACTTTGGGTTAATTTTGTGAAAGATGTAAGGTCTGTCTAGATCTATTTTTTAATATGGGCATCCAATTACTAAAGCATTATTTGTTGAAGCCTATTCTTTTTCCATAGAATTGTCTTTGCTCCTTTGTTGACAGTTATTTGACTATATATGGATGGGTCCATGTCTGGGGTCTTTATTCCGTTCCATTGATCAGTTTGTCTCTTCTTTTGCTGAAACCATGGTCTTGATTGGTGTAGCTTTATAGTAAATCCTGAAGTCAGGTAGTGTCAGCCCTCGACTTTGTTCTTTTTATTATTATGGTGGCTATTATGGATCTTTTACCTTTCATTATAAACTTTAGAATCAGTTTTTGAATATCCATAAAATAATTTTCTGGGATTTTGGTTGGGATTGCATTGAATCTGTAGATCAAGCTGGGAAGAATTGACCTCTTAGCAACATCAAGTCTTCCAATCCACGAATATGGAATATCTCTCAAGAAAGATTTACTTAGATCTTTATTTTTCTTTGTCAGACCTTTGTAGTTTTCCCTATATATCCCATCCATACTATATTAGATTAGATAAGTATTTCTTGGGGGGGGGGCTGCTAATGTAAATGCTATTGTGTTTTTATTTCCAATTCCAATTGTTCATTGGTGGCGTATAGGAAATAAATTGGGTTTTGTGTACTAACCTTACATTCTACAACCTTACTATAATTGCTGATTCGTTCCAGGAGTTCATTTTTTTTGGTCAATTCTTTGGAATTTTCTCCTTTTTTTTGGAATTAGAGTTGACACACAATGTTACATTAGATTCAGGTGTCCCACATAGTGATTGGACAACCCTATATGTTATGCTATGCTTACCATGAGTGATAACACTATTACAATACCATTGACTACATTCCCTATGCTGTACCTTTCATCCCTGTGGCTTATTCATCCCATAACTGGATGCCTGTATTTTCCACACCCTGGTACCCATTTTGTCCATCCTCCCCCTCACTCCATGGCAACCATCAGTTTTTTCTCTGTATTTATGGGTATGTTTCTGCTTTTTTGTTCATTTGTTTTGTTTTTTAGATTCCACATACAAGTGAAATACCATGACATTTGTCTTTGTCTGACTTATTTCACTTAGCATAATACCCTCTAGGTCCATCCATATTGTCACAAATGGCAAGATGTCATTCATTTTTGTAGCTGAATAATACTCCATTGTGTGTGTATTTCTGTCTGTCTATCTGTCTACACACACCACATCTCCTTTATCCATTTATATATCAGTGAACACTTATGTTACTCTCATATATTAGTTATTGTAAATAGTGCTGCAGTAAATATAGGGGTGCTTATATCTTTTCATTCAGTGTTTTTGTTTGCATTAAGAAAATAGCCAGTAGTGGCATTATTGGATCATGTGGCCTTTCTTTCTTTCTTTCTTTCTTTCTTTCTTTCTTTCTTTCTTGTCAACACACAGTGTTACATTAGTTTTAAGTGTACTATATAGTGAGTCAGCAAGTGTATACATTATGCTGTACTCACGTGTGTAGCTACCAACTGTTAACATACAACGCTATTTCAATATCCCTGACTAAATTCCTTATGCTGTTCCTTTTATTCCCCTGACTTATTCATTCCATAACTGGAAGCCTGTATCTGCCACTCCCCTTTACAAAATTTGGCCTTTCCACAGCCACCTCCACTCTGGCTCTATTTTTCATTTTTTGTGAAAGCTTCATCCTGTTTTCCACAGCGGCTGCACCAATTTACGTTCTCACCAGCAGTGCACTAGGGTCCCTTCCTTTCCACAGCCTCACCAGCACTTGATATCTCTTGTCTTTTTGATTCTAGTCATTCTGACAGGTCTAAGGTGATATCTCATTGTGGTTTTGATTTGCATTTCCCTGATGTTTAGTGATACTGAGCATCTTTTCACGTGTCAGTTGGCCATTTCAGTGTCTTCTTTGGAAAAATGTTTATCCAGGTCCTCTGCCCCTTTTTAAATTGGATTATTTAGGGTATTTATTTTTCATGTTGAGTTGTAGAAATCCTTTATAGATGTGGATGTTAACCCCTTGTCGCATATATCATTTGCAAATATCTTCTCCCACTTAGTAGGTTGCCTTTTCCTTGTATTGATGATTTTCTTTGTTGTGCAAAAGCTTTTAATTTTATTATAGTGCCAATTTTTAGTCTTCAAATTTTCATCAATATTTTATAGTTTTCAGGGTATAGGTCTTTCTCATCCCTGGTTGAGTTTATTCCTACGTATTTTATATTTGGTGCAGTTGTAAATAGGATCATTTGCTTAATTTCTCTTCCTGCTCTTTCATTACTAGTGCATAGAAATGTGACAGATTTCCGTATATTAATTTTGTATCCTGCGACTTTACTGAATCCATTTGTTACTTCTAATAGTTTGTGTGTGTGTGTGTGTGTGTGTGTGTGTGTGTGTGTGGAGTCTTTAGAGTTTTCTTAGTATCGTGTCATCTGCAAATAGTTCCAGCTTTACTTCTTCATTACCAGTTTTTCATTTCATTTCTTTTTTTAAATCTGATTGCTGTGGCCAGGACTTCCAGTATTATGTTGAATAAAAGTGGTGAGAGTGGACATCCTTGTCTTGTTCCTGATCTTAGAGGAAAAGCTCTCAGTGTTTCACCATTGAGTATGATGTTAGTTATGGGCTTGTCATACATGGCCTTTATTATGTTGTGGTATGTTCCCTCTAAACCTACTTTGTTGAGGGTTTTTATCATGAACAGATTTTCAATTTTGCCAAATGCTTTTTCTGCATCTATTTAGATGCTCATATGATTTTTAGCCTTCATTTTGTTAGTGTGGTGCATCATACAGATTGATTTGTGAATATTGAGCTACTCTTGCATCTCTGGAATACATTCCACTTGATTGTGGTGAATTATCATTTTAATGTATTGTTGAATGCAGTTTGCTGTTTATTATTGTTATTGTTGTTGTTATTATTATTATTATTATTATTATTATTAAGGGTTTTGCATCTATGTTCATCAAGGATGTTGGCTGGTAGTTTTCTTATTTTGTAGTGTCTTTGTCTGGTTTTAGTCTGAGTGTAGTACTGGCCTTGTAGAATGTATTTGGAAGCTTTCCTTCCTCTCCTGATTTTTTGGAATAGTATAAGAAAAATAGGTATCCACTCTTCTTACAATGGTTGACAGAACTCACCTGTGAACCCATCTGGTTCTGGACTTTTGTTTATTGAGAGTATTTTGATTACCAATTCAATTTCTTTACTTGCAGTTGGTCTGTTCAGATTTTCCATTTCTTATTCATTCAGTTTTGGAAGATTATATATTTCTAGGAATTTATCCATTTCTTTTAGGTTGTCCAATTTGTTGGCATGTAAGTTTTCATAGTAGTCTGTTAAAATCCCTTGTATTTCTGTGCTGTATCAGTTGTTACTTCTCTTTCATTTCTGATTTTATTTACATGGGTCCTGTCTTTTTCCTTGATGAGTCTGGATAAAGGTTTATCAATTTTGTTTATCTCTTCAAAGAACCAACTCTTAGTTTCTTTGATCTCTTTATTTATTTATTTTTTAAGTCCCCATTTCAGGTATTTCTCCCCTATCTCATTATTTCCTTCCTTCTACTAACTCTGGGCTGTGTTTATTCTTCTTTTTGTAGTTTCCTTAGGTGTAAGTTTAGATGGTTTATTTGAGATTTCTCTGGTTTCTTGGGGCAGGCCTATCGCACTATAAATGTCCCTGTTAGAACTGCTGTCGCTGTGTCCCAAAGACTGTGTTTTCATGTTCACTGGTATTCTTGTATTTTTTTTTTTAACTTCCTCTTTGATTTCTTTGTTGACCCATTGGTTGTTTAGTAGCATGTTGCTTAGCCTCCATGTGTTTGTGTTTTTCCCGGTTTTTCTTGTAATTGATTTTTAGTTTCATACTGTTGTGCTTGGAAAAGATGCATGATATGATTTCAGTCTTCTTAGATTTAGTGAGACTTGTTTTGTGACCTGACATGTGATCTGTTCTGGAAAATGTTCCATGTGCACTCAAAAAGAATGTGTATTCTGTTGTTTTGGGATGAAATGTTCTGTATAAATCTGTTGAGACAATCTGGTCTAATGTGTCGTTCAAAGACACTGTTTCCGTATTGACTTTATGCCTGGATGATCTATCCGATGATGTAAGTAGGGTGTTAAAGTACCCTATGAGTATTGTATTACTGCCAATTTCTCCCTTCATATATGTTCATTTTTTTATACCTGTTAATATTTGTTTTACGTATTTAGGTGCTCCAATGTTGGTTGCGTAGACACTTACAAGTGTTCTATCCTCTTGTTGGATTGTTCCCTTTATCATTATGGAACGCTCTTCTTTGTCTCTTGTTATAGTCTTAGTTTTATAGTCTACTTTGCCTGTGTAAGTATTGCTACCCTGGGTGTGTGTGTTTTGTTTTTCACTTCCCTTTGTATAGAGTATCTTTTTCTATCCCTTCACATTCAGTCTACAGACATACATGTGTCTTTAGGTCTGAAGTGAGTCTCTTGTAGGCAGCATATAGAGGGTCTTGTTATTTTTTATCTATTCCTTCACCCTATGTCTTTTGATTGCTGCATTTAGACCATTTGTATTTAAAGTAATTATTGACAGGTATGTACATATTGCCATTTTGTTAATTGTTTTCTGGTTTTCATAGCTCTTCTCTGTTCATTTCTTCTTCTCTGGCTCACTTTCATTGGATTGATGACTTTCTTTACTGTTATGCTTGCCTTTCTTTCTCTTTATGTTTTGTGTATCTATTATAGGTTTTTGGTGTTTGGTTATCATGAGGTTCCTATAGAACATTCTAAGTATATGGCGGTCTGTATTAAGTTGATGGTCACATAAGTTTGAACACATTCTAGAAGAACTTCATTTTTACTGCCCCTTCTACATTTTATGTATATATTGTCAGTTTTTGCATCTCTTTATCATGTGAGTCCCTTTAAATAATTTTTTAGATATAATTTATTTTACTACTTTGTCTTTTAACCTTCACACTAGCTTTCTAAGTGAGAGCTCTACTGCCTTTACCGTATCTTTATTTTTACTCACGTAATTTATTCTTTTGATAGTTTTCTTCCTTCTAATTGTGGCCCTTTCTCTTCCACTTGAAGAACTCCCTTCAATATTTCTTCCTTACTTGGCGCTTGAATTGCCACCTCCTTCCTTTCTAAAAACAAGCTCCTCATTAACTCATTTTAACAACCTAACCTGCATCCTTCCATATTTTTCTACATTCCTATAATCCATTACAATAAACACATGCATGTATGTATAAACACATACAGGTTTTTTTCTTTGTCGTGGCTACCAAAATGGTATCCTATTAATCACATTTTTCTGCATCTTGTGTATTTCATGTAATGATAAACTTGTGTGAATGTCTCCAAGTCCACTTGTACAGTACTAACACATCCCTTTATTTTATTTTATTTTTTAAAGTTTGCTTGTTTGTTTGTTTGTTTGTTTGTTGAATATGAAATTTATTGTCAAATTGGTTTCCATACAACACCCCGTGCTCATTCCAACAGGTGCCCTCCTCAGTACCCATCACCCACTTTCCCCTCCCTTCCACCCCGCATCAATCCTCAGTTTATTCCCAGTTGTTAAGAGTCTCTGATGGTTTGGCTCCTTCCCTCTCTAATCTCTCTTTTTTTTTTTTCTTCTCCTCCCCCATCGTCTTCTGTTAAGTTTCTCAGGATCCACATAGGAGTGAAAACATATGTTATCTGTCTTTCTCTGTATGACTTATTTCACTTAGCATAACACTCTCCATAACACTCTCCAGTTCCATCCACGTTGCTACAAAAGGCCATATTTCATTCTTTCTCATTGCCATGTAGTATTCCATTGTGTATATAAACCACAACTTCTTTATCCATTCATCAGTTGATGGACATTTAGGCTCTTTCCATAATTTGGCTATTGTTGAAAGTGCTGCTATAAACATTGGGGTACAAGTGCCCGTTGGCATCAGCACTCCTGCATCCCTTGGGTAAATTCCTAGTAGTGCTATTGCTGGGTCATAGGGTAGATCTATTTTTAATTTTTTGAGGAACCTCCACACTGTTTTCCAGAGCAGCTGCACCAGTTTGCATTCCCACCAACAGTGCAAGAGGGTTCCCGTTTCTCCACATCCTCTCCAGCATCTATAGTCTCCTGATTTGTTCATTTTAGCCACTCTGACTGGTGTGAGGTGGTATCTGAGTGTGGATTTGATTTGTATTTCCCTGATGAGGAGCGACGTTGAGCATCTTTTCATGTGCCTGTTGGCCATCCGGATGTCTTCTTTAGAGAAGTGTCTATTCATGTCTTCTGCCCATTTCTTCACTGGATTATTTGTTTCTCGGGTGTGGAGTTTGGTGAGCTCTTTATAGATTTTGGAGACTAGCCCTTTGTCCGATATGTCATTTGCAAATATCTTTTTCCATTCCGTTGGTTGCCTTTTAGTTTTGTTGATTGTTTCCTTTGCAGTGCAGAAGCTTTTAATCTTGATGAGGTCCCAATAGTTCACTTTTGCTTTGAATTCCCTTGCCTTTGGGGATGTGTCAAGTAAGAAATTGCTGCAGCTGAGGTTAGAGAGGTTTTTTCCTGCTTTCTCCTCTAGAGTTTTCATGGTTTCCTGTCTCATATTCAGGTCCTTCATCCGTTTTGAGTTTATTTTTGTGAATGGTGTGAGAAAGTGGTCTAGTTTCATCCTTCTGCATGTTGCTGTCCAGTTCTCTCAGCACCATTTGTTAAAGAGACTGTCTTTTTTCCATTGGCTATTCTTTCCTGGTTTGTCAAAGACTAGTTGGGCATACTTGTCTGGGTCTAGTTCTGGGGATTCTCTTCTATTCCTTTGGTCTATGTGTCTGTTTTTGTGCCAGTACCATGCTGTCTTGATGATTACAACTTTGTAGTAGAGGCTAAAGTCTGGGATTGTGATGCCTCCCGCTGTGGTCTTCTTCTTCAAAATTACTTTGGCTATTCAGGGTCTTCTGTGGTTCCATATAAATTTTAGGATTGCTTGTTCTAGCTTCGAGAAGAATGCTGGTGCAATTTTGATTGGGATTGCATTGAATGTGTAGATAGCTTTGGGTAGTATTGACATTTTAACAATATTTATCCTTCCAATCCATGAGCACGGAATGTTTTTCCATTTCTTTGTATCTTCTTCAATTTCCTTCATAAGCTTTCTATAGTTTTCAGCATACAGATCTTTTACATCTTTGTTAGGTTTATTCCTAGGTATTTTATGCTTCTTGGTACAATTGTGAATGGGATCAGTTTCTTTATTTGTCTTTCTGTTGCTTCATTGTTACTGTATAAGAATGCAACTGATTTCTGTACATTGATTTTGTATCCTGCGACTTTGCTGAATTCAGGTATCAGTTCTAGCAGACTTTTGGTGGAGTCTATTGGGTTTTCCGTGTATAATAACATGTCATCTGCAAAAAGTGAAAGCTTGACTTCATCTTTGCCAATTTTGATGCCTTGGATGTCCTTTTGTTGTCTGATGGCTGATGCTAGCACTTCCAACACTATGTGAAACAACAGCGGTGAGAGTGGACATCCCTGTCGTGTTCCTGATCTCAGGGAGAAAGATCTCAGTTTTTCCCCATTGAGGATGATATTAGCTGTGGGCTTTTCATAAATGGCTTTTATGATGTTTACGTATGTTCCTTCTATCCCGACTTTCTCAAGGGTTTTTATTAAGAAAGGATGCTGAGTTTTTGTCAAATGCTTTTTCTGCATCGATTGACAGGATCATATGGTTCTTTTCTTTTCTTTTATCAATGTGATGTATCACATTGATTGATTTGTGAATGTTGAACCAGCTCTGCAGCCCAGGAATGAATCCCACTTGATCATGGTGAATAATTCTTTTTATATGCTGTTGAATTCGATTTGCTAGTGTCTTATTGAGAATTTTTGCATCCATATTCATCAGGGATATTGGCCTCTGGTTCTCTTGTTTGCTGGGTCTCTGTCTGCTTTAGGAATCAAAGTAATGCTGGCTTCATAGAATGAGTCTGGAAGTTTTCCTTCCCTTTCTATTGTTTGGAATAGCTTGAGAAGGATAGGTATTATCTCTGCTTTAAATGTCTGGTGGAATTCTCCTGGGAAGCCATGTGGTCCTGGACTCTTATTTGTTGGGAGATTTTTGATAACTGATTCAATTTCTCCACTGGTTATGGGTCTGTTCAAATTTTCTATTTCTTCCTGTTTGAGTTTTGGGAGTGTGTGGGTGCTTAGGAATTTTTCCATTTCTTCCAGGCTGTCCAGTTTGTTGGCATGTAATTTTTCATAGTATCACCTGATAATTGCTTGTATTTCTGAGGGATTGGTTGTCATAATTCCATTTTCATTCATGATATTATCTATTTGGGTCATCTCCCTTTTCTTTTTGAGAAGCCTGGCTAGAGGTTTATGAATTTTGTTTATTTTCTCAAAAAAACAACTCTTGGATTCATTGATCTGTTCTACAGTTTTGTTTTGTTTTGTTTTGTTTTTAGATTCTATGTTGTTTATTTCTGCCCTGATCTTTATTATTTCTCTTCTGCTGCTGGGTGTGGGGTGTCTTTGCTGTTCTGCTTCTATTTCCTTTAGGTGTGCTGTTTGATTTTGTATCTGGGATTTTTCTTGTTTCTTGAGACAGGCCTGGATTGCAATGTATTTTGCTCTCAGGACTCCCTTTCGCTCCATCCCAAAGCATTTGGATTATTGTATTTTCATCTTCATTCATTTCCATGTAATATTTAATTTCTTCTCTAATTGCCTGGTTGACCCATTCATTCTTTAGTAGGGTGTTCTTTAACCTCCATGCTTTTGGAGGTTTTCCAGACTTTTTCCTGTGGTTGATTTCAAGCTTCATAGCATTGTGGTCTGAAAGTATGCATGGTAGGATCTCAATTCTTGTATACTTATGAAGGGCTGTTTTGTGACCCAGTATGTGATCTATCTTGGAGAATGTTCCATGTGCACTTGAGAAGAAAGTATATTCTGTTGCTTTGGGATGCAGAGTTCTGAATATATCTGCCAAGTCCATCTGATCCAATGTATCATTCAGGGCCCTTGTTTCTTTATTTATCCTGCATCTAGATGATCTATCCATTGCTGTTAGTGGAGTATTAAAGTCCCCTGAAATTATCACATTCTTGTCGATAAGGTTGCTTATGTTTGTGATTACTTGTTTTATATATTTGGGGCCTCCCGTATTCAGTGCATAGACATTTATAATTGTTAGCTCTTCCTGATGGATAGACCCTGTAATTAATATATAATGCCCTTCTTCATCTCTTGTTACAACCTTTAATTGAAAGTCTAGTTTGTCTGATAGAAGTATGGCTACTCCAGCTTTCTTTTGACTTCCAGTAGTATGATAGATAGTTCTCCATCCCCTCACTTTCAATCTGCAGGTGTCCTCAGGTCTAAAATGAGTCTCTTGTAGACAGAAAATAGATGGGTCTTGTTTTTGTATCCATTCTGACACCCTATGTCTTTTGGTTGGCGCATTTAGTCCATTTACATTCAGTGTTATTATAGAAAGATATGGGTTTAGAGTCATTGTGATGTCTGTAGGTTTCATGCTTGTAGTGATATCTCTCGTACTTTGTGGTCCTTGTAACATTTCACTCACAGTATCCCCCTTAGGATCTCTTGTAGGGCTGGGTTAATGGTGATGAATCCCTTCAGTTTTTGTTTCTTTGGGAAGACCTTTATCTCTCCTTCTATTCTGAATGACAGATTTGCTGGATAAAGGATTCTCGGCTGCATATTTTTTCTGTTCATCACATTGAAGATTTCCTGCGGTTCCTTCCTGGCCTGCCAAGTGTCAATAGATAGATCTGTCACTAGTCTTATCAGTCTCCCTTTATATGTTACAGTGTGTTTATCCCTAGCTGCTTTCAGAATTTTCTCTTTATCCTTGTGTTTTGCCAGTTTCGCTATGATATGTCATGCAGAAGATTGATTCAAGTGACGTGTGAAGGGAGTTCTCTGTGCCTCTTGGATTTCAATGCCTTTTTCCTTTCCCAGATCAGGGAAGTTCTCAGCTATGATTTGTTCAAGTACACCTTCAGCCCCTTTCTCTCTCTCTTCCTCCTCTGGAATCCCTATTGTATGGACATTGTTAAGTTTCATTGCATCACTTAGTTCTCTAATTCTCCCCTCATACTCCTGGATTTTTTTATCTCTCTTTTTCTCAGCTTCCTCTTTTTCCATAATTTTATCTTCTAACTCACCTATTCTGTCCTCTGCCTCTTCAATCTGAGCTGTGGTCACCTCTATTTTATTTTGCACCTCATTTATAGCATTTTTTTAGCTCCTCCTGACTGTTTCTTAGTCCCTTGATCTCTGTAGCAATAGAATCTCTGTTGTCCTCTATACTTTTTTCAAGCCAAGCCATTAATTTTATGACTATTATTTTAAATTCATGTTCTGGCATATTGCTTAAATCATTTTTGATCAATTATTTAGCTGTCACTACTTCCTGGAGTTTCTTTTGAGGAGAATTCTTCCGTTTCATCATTTTGGATAGTCCCTGGAGTGGCGCAAAACTGCAGGGCACTTCCCCTGTGCTGTCTGGAGTAACTTGTGTTGGTGGGTGGGGCCGCAGTCAGACCCAATGTCTGTCCCCAGCCCACCGCTGGGGCCACAGTCAGACTGGTGTGTGCCTTATCTTCCCCTCTCCCAGGGTCAGGACTCACTGTGGAGTGGTGTGGCCCCTGTTTGGGCTACTTGCACCCTGCCAGGCTTGTGGTGCTGCTTCGATGGGATCTGGTGTATTAGCCGGGGTGGATCTGCAAGGTGCACAGTGGCGGGAGGGGTAGGCTCAGCTCACTTTGCAGTTGATGGTCCACTGCGGGAGGGGCCCTGTGGCACCGGGAGGGAGGCAGACCCATCGGAGCGATGGATCCACAGAAGCACAGCGTTGGGTGTTTGCATGGTGCAAGCAAGTTCCGTGACGGGAGCTGGTTCCCTTTGGGATTTTGGCTGGGGGATGGGCGAGGGAGATGGCGCTGGTCAGCGCCTTTGTTCCCCGCCGAGCTGAGCTCTGTCTTCCAGGGCTCAACAACTCTCCCTCCCGTTGTCCTCTTGCCCTCCCGCTCTCTGAGCAGAGCTGTTGACTTATGACATTCCAGATGTTAAGTCCTGCTGGCTGTCAGAACTCACGCAGTCCAGCCCCTCCGCTTTTGCAAGTCAGACTCAGGGGCCCTGCCTTGCCGGGCGGGCTGCCCCTCCACTGCCCCGGCTCCCTCCCGCCAGTCCGTGTAGCGCGAACCACCTCTTCGCCCTTCCTACCCTCATCCCTGGGCCTCTTGTCTATGCTTGGCTCTGGAGAGTCCATTCTGCTAGTCTTCTGGCGGTTTTCTGGGTTATTTAGGCAGATGTGGGTGGAATCTAAGTGATCAGCAGGACGCGGTGACCCCAGCATCCTCCTACGCCACCATCTTCTCTCATTCCTATTTATTTATTTTGAGACTGAGTGAGTGAGCATGGGGAAGGGGCAGAGAGGGAAAGAGAGAATCCCAAGCAGCCTCTGTACTGATGCGGGGCTTGATCCCATCAACTGTGAGATCACGACCTGACCAGAAATCAAGAGTTGGACGCTTAATCGACTGAGCCACCGAGGATCCCCTCTAACTCTTCTTTTACATGGTGATGTAACATTTATGGTGTAGGTATATTAGAATTTATTTCGCTCTTCTTCTTTTGGTGAGCCTCAGTTTTGTCTTCGGTACTACTATACGCATCCTCAAACATAGGACTTTATATACTTGTGCTTGTACTTCTTTGGAATAGATATCCAGGAGTTGGATTACTGAGTAAAAGTTGTGTGTGTGTGTGTGTGTGTGTGTGTGTGTGTGTGTGTCTGTGTGTGTGCACGTGCATGTCTGCGTGTAGTTTTACTACATGGCTTTAACAAGTTTTGCCTTTTAAAATCCAAAAGTCTTCACTCTTCAGATTTTTCCCCCCAACGTACATGAATAACCTTTTCCCGCATCCTTACCAATAATTGGAATTACAACTCTTAATGTTTATCACTCTCTTGTAAGTAAACTAATAATTTCATTATTTCTCTAGTTTGCATTTATCACACTACCATAGAATTTTATCTCCCTCTGCCCATATTTATTAATTCATTGGCAACTTAGATTTTCTACTCTGTGAATTCCTGATTCGTATTTTTTCCTATTTTTTTTAATTATGTGTTTGTCTTTTTTCTAGTCAATTTGTCCGACTACTTTCTATATAATTTGGATATTAAACCTTTGTCATATTTATTAAAATGTATTTCCTGTCTTGTGTTTTTGTATATTAATGGTCTCTTTTGTCATTCAAAAATTTTAATTTGTATATAGTCAAATGTTAATATTTTTTTAACCTTCAGTAAGTCTCCTCACTATTCTTTCTCATAACAACCTTGCCTATTTTTTGTCATTTGTTTTTTCAAATGAAGTTTATATTATTTTATACAATTCCAAAATAAGAAAACCTGTGCATTCTAGTTACTATTGAATTAGCCATATTCTAATTGGGGGAGGCTTGATTTCTTTGTGGTAGTAATTAAATCTTCTCATCAAAGAGCATCCATCACTCTGTTTGCTCAGATTTTGTTTTCTGTGTTTCCATAAGATTTTATTCTTCATATAATTCTGCTTTTCTTGTCAAATTTATTTCTAAATATTTTATATTGTTTCACTATAATAAATGGAATGTTTTTCCAGTTCCTACTTCCTTCCTCCTTAACTTTTTGTATTTAAGCTTTACTCTGAGAGTCTTGTTGTAAATATCGTCCAAGGTTCACAGAAGTGGATTATTGATTGCTTTTGGAGATGGTGAAAAAGGTTAAGTGACTCGATTATATGGTCCGATTCTTACCTGGAGGAAACTAGGTAAATTTATCCAACTATCTAAACATCCTCTGCTGTGTGTCTTTCATTTGAATCTCCAGGTGCATTTCCCATTTGTTTGCACCCTGCTGTCTGCCCCAGATGCCTTTGCCCTCTGGCTTCTGATTGAGCTCGTCCAGTGAGAAGGCCTGCCAGATCAAAGGATAGGGGAGTGATGTTGTGGTATTTATGCCACTGAGCTCCCTCTCTGTAGGTTCATCACTGGCTGGCTACATCTCTCAAATGAAGCTCTCAGCTTCTGTAGAGTGTCCCTCTATCCTCAGCTCTCTTGGTCTTGGGATATACAGTAAAGTGCTTTCCCCTCCCTCCTTCAGGCCTAGAATTGCTAAAACACCCATCAGTTACTAGCCCAGGAATGCTGATTATCCTTTTTGTTTTTCTTACACCCCTGCCCCCATCTCATTGGTTCCTTTATTAGACTCTCCTGAAATCACCCGATTTGACCGTTTTCTGTTTCCTGCTGTGACCCTGACTAATACATGCTTGTAGCTCCATTTATTATTTCCTCCATCCTCCTGGTACAGTTTAAATCTGGAGACTCAGAGTACCTTAGATGCACTAGATGAGTAAAAGCTTTGGGGTTAACTTAAATACGTAGTTTGAGATGTCTAAGAGGGAACATATGACGCATGATATGTTTGTCTAAATCTTCTTTCTAAAGCAAGACTGTAAGGCCATAAATATGCCCAGGAAAATTCTATTGTCTAGACTGTACAGGACACTCTGCCCAGGCTCGTCATTTCTTTCACCTACAGTATTAACTACTTTCTCTCTAACAAACTGGAATGCACTCCCAAGGCTGCATAGGATTCAATTTTGCTTCTTTATTCTTGCTGCATTGCAAAAACAACCCCCCAAAATAAATACTCTTGCTTTATTGTCTTCTCTCTCTCTCTCCCTTTTTAAAATTCTCACAAGTTTCAAATGTTTTATGTAGTTTTCCAAGTATTATATATATATAGTTGGAAATTCTATACAAATTCAAATACAAATTGGTGTGCATCTTGGGAAAAAAAATACCAGTTCTCAAATATGGTATCTATTCTAAGATTTCTTATTACCAGCCTTTGTGAGTGTGACATGTATTCTCTTGTAGCCTCTGTTTCCTGATTTATGAAATGGAATCATTCTTCCTGACCCACTGTATAACATATGATAGTATTTGGAGAGTTTTAAAACAACATATCTAGTGCGTGTGTGTGTGTGTGTGTGTGTGTGTGTAAGGTAGTGTAGTGGCAACAAACGTGATAAAGCCCTTGTGGGGATATCTCACCGTATTCACCATCATCAAATTCACAGTGAAGAAAACCCCTATGAATGCAGTGAGTGTGAAAAGGCCTTCAGTTGGAAATCTCATCTTGTGTGACATCCGAAAATCCACCATGGAAAAAATTCTCTGAATGTGGCATGGAATACGGTCCCATGAGAACCCAAGTTTTGTGGGGTAAGCAATTACTGATGTGTGAAGCATGTTGCTGTGGGTAGAATTAGAAAACTACAGATGAAAATCGGTACTTAACTACCACTGATCATAATGAAGACAAGGCTACAAGACTATAAATAGTATTCCTTATTTAGTGTTCAAGTATAGAAAAATGGAGAAAAAAACCTAAGTCTGATTTACAGGTTTGTCAGGTTTCAGGTAAGCCAAAGCTGAGCCAGGCCCGTAACAGACTGTAAAATTGTAATAAGCTGATTTATGTATCGGTTAACAATTCCAATGCAGTTTTGATTTTCCCTTAATTGGAGGTAGCATGGCCCCCATCACGTATCTTTCACTTACCATGGCTATATCTGCTGACCTCTCTGAGCATCAGCTTCCTTATCTGTAAACGAGGAATAACAACACTTATCAACATTGGGAAGGTTAGATGAGATTCTGTATATGAAAAATTTCTGGTATAATGTGTGGCACATAGTAGACGTGCCACAAATTATTACTAATTCTCCCACTTCTCGGATTTGTGCTTGCCACTCCAGTTCCATTGGAACCAGCACGGTCTGTTTTCTTTATCTTTATTATGGGAGTGCTTACTTTTAGACATCTTTGTACAGTAGAGAGTCTGGGCTTATGCAGTCAGGCATCCCTGCTAGTTGCTAGTTCAGTGACCTTGGCAAGATACTCAATCTCTCTGAGCTTTACAGTTCTTAATGGTAAAAAATGGTGATAGTAATAACTGTCTTGCAGAATTGGAAGGATGATTAGAATTACTGTATATAGAATACTTGGCACACAGTAGGCACCTAATAAATGACACCTATTACCATTCTCTACTGTGAGTCTCTCTCCTTTAGAATAAATCCTTTATAGCTGTGAAATTGATTCTAGCTCCCACTGAAACTAGTGACTTCCATATATCTCGTTCTCACTCAAGAAGACAGAATGTATCCAGAAGTGGGCTTTATAGCAGCTTTAAAGAGACTGGGATTCAGGGCTCTGCAATCTGGATTCATCCTTCCTATACAGAGTATCTCCTATGTGCCAGGCAGTTGACATAAATTACCTGCAGCTCTCACAACTCTACCTCTTAGGCAAGTGGGGCATATTCTCTCCATTTGACCAATAAAACTACTGAGGCTCCAAGAGTTCTAAATAACGTTCTCAAGTGTTTGGGGCCAGCATTTGAACACAGTTTTGACCATCACCAGGCCTGTGGTATTTATATTATACTACACTGGTAGCCATTTATTTTATTGAGTGCCTATCGTGTCCCCAGCACTGTGCAAATAATACACACATGAATCACATTGGATTTTCACAACATTGAGAAAAACTGAGGCTCAGGGAGGGTTATTTACGCACAGTTACACAGTTGGTATTGTAATAAAGAGTGTTGTCATTTCTTGAGGGCTTATTGCAAGCCAGGCAGGGTAGTAGATTCTTTACAGAAATTATTTTATTTGCTTCCCATAAGTACGTTTGTGTAAATTAGTTCTCGTTTAAAAAAGAGACTACTGAGGTTCAGAGAGGTGAAGTAACTTCTCTGAGATGACACAGTGCCTAAGCGGCAGAACTGGGATTGGAAGCTACTAGTTCCTGAATTGGTGTCAGAGCTATTACATTATACCAAAGTATCCCTCAACCTCATTTCTCATAGCTTCCCGCCTAATTTCCTCTCTTGTGAATACAAGAGTTGTGAAGAACTAGAAGATAGCAGAGGCAAAAGTTTAAGGAAAGACAGAGCACATCACCTGGAATGATGGCCTCCATCACGTATCTTTCAATGACCACCTCTAAAACTGTGGATACATCTGCTGACCTCTCTGAACATCAGTTTTCTGATCTCTAAGCGGGAATAACAACACCTGTCAATGTTGGGAAGATTAGATAGGATCCCGCCTGTGAAAAATTTCCAATATAATGTACGGCAAACATAGTATGTAGATGTTCAAGTGGAGCAAAGAAGGATATCCCAAATTCTCTCATCCCACGACCACAAAAATTCACATTATGGGGACATCTAAAAGTGGAATAAATGAATATTAAACCACTTTTTATCATCCTAGAACTGGACAAAAGCATTCCTTTGCTCCATAATAGTCCATGACTCCCATTGGCTGTCAGGTTGGCCCAAACTTCTTAGCATGAATATGAAGTATTTTAGGATATAATCCCTTCCTGCTATTTCAGCATTATCTGTCTTCAACCCCTACGCTTCCCAGTCTTTGCACCCTATGATCCATGAATCATACGGAATATCTCGGTTGTCTGAAAGCATCATACTTTCTCTCATTTCTGGGTGCTTGGAATGCTCTTCCCAATACCTGAAATGATCTTCAGTGTACTAATTTCTATTTGTCTTTCCATATGGTTCAAATGCCATCTACTCAAGAAGCGTTCTGTAGCCTCCTCATGCGCTGGCTGGGTTAAATGCTCCACCTCTGTGCTTTCGTAGTGCTCAAAGTGTTTTATTGCTATCCTAATGCTCTTAATGTTGTCTTGGAATAATCTGTTTACTCAGCTATCTCCTCCATCGCTCTGAGCTCCTTGAGGGGACTGGATTTTGAAATTCATGGTGCCTAGCACATAGCAGGTGCTGAATAAATGCTTATTCAGCATTTATTGCCAATATGAGTGGGGCTGTTTGATGAAATGCAATTTTTAGAAAAAAACTTTTATTGTGATAAGAACACTTAACATGAGATCCATCCTCTTAACACATTTTAAGTGTACATTACTGTTGCCTTAAGTGCCACGTTGTATGGAAGATCTCTACAGTTTATTCATTTTACTTAACTGAAACGTTATGCTTGTGGATTAATAACTGACTATTTTCCCCTCCACCTGAGTCCCCGTTAACTACCATTCCAATTTGATTTTATTAATTTCATTATTTTAGATACCTCATATAAGTGGCATCATGCAATATTTGTCTTTTTTGGTCTGGCTTATTTCACTTAGCATGATATTCTCAAGATTCATGCATATTGTCATATATTGCAGAATTTGCTTCATTTTTAAGGCTGAAAAGTACTCTCCTGTATGTATACAACACATGGCCTACCTTCATGGTCTACCTTTATTCCTTTGCAGGTGGACTTTTAGGTGTTCCAACACCATCTGTTGAAGAGACTGTCCTTTTCCCATTGAACGACCTTGGAACCCTTGTTCAAAATCAATTGACCACATACACAAAGCTTTATTTATGCCTACTCTCCTATTCCATTGGTCTATATGTCTGTCTTTATGCCAGAACCACACTGTTTCTGATTACTGTTAGTAAGTTTTGAAATTAGGAAGTTTGAAGCCTCCAACATTGCTCATTCTTTTCAGAACTGTTTTGAGTATTTGGGGTCCTTTGAGAGTCCCTATGACGTGTAGGATTCATTTTTCCTATATCTGAAAAAAATGTCGTTAAGGATCCTGACAGATATTACATTAAATCTATAGAACGCTTTGGGTACTGTGACATCTTAACACTACTAAGTCTCCCAATACATGAACACGGTATGTCTTTCCGTTAATTTATGTCCTTTTAAAATTTCTTCTGGCATTTTTTTGTAGTTTTCAATGCATAAAACTTTCTTTTAATTTATTAATGTTTATTTTTGAGAAAGAGAGAGAGAGAGACGGAGTGTGAGCGGGGGGTGGGGGTGGGGGTCAGAGAGAGAGGGAGACACAGAATCCAAAGCAGGCTCCAGGCTGTCAGCACAGAGCCCGACGTGGGGCTCGAACTCACAAACCGTGAGATCATGACCTGAACCGGAGTCGGCCACTTAACTGACTGAGCCACCCAGGCACGCCTCAATGTATAAAACTTTCACCTCCTAGGTTAAGTTTGTTCACAAATATTTTCCTCTTTTGATGCTATTGCTATTGTTGAGTTTAGAGAGTTTTGGTATATTCTAGTACTAATCCTTTTTAAGATATGTGGTTTGAAAATATTTTCTCTAAGGATATAGGTTATCACGTCATCATTTTAACAATTCCTTTCATTTCCAAAGTTACTTAGGTTAACACTGTTTTCCCTCACAATCTTCAGTGAATTATTTTTCATGCATTTGAAATACAGTTAGAATTGTTTGTCACATCCTGCATTCCATCCTGATATTCCTGACTTCCCTAATGATGTTCTAAAATTTTGGATTTACCATTAAATTTCACTTTGTGTGCTGTAAGTCTCTATGGATTTTAACAACTGCACAGTGTCATGTAAACACCAATAAAATGTCACACAGCCTTAGTCTGCTCAGGTTCCTATAACAAAATACCATAGACTGGGTCGCTCAAACAACAGATATTTGTTTTTCACAGTTCTGGGGCCTGAGAAGGCAAAGATCAGTATGCTAGTATGGTTCATTTCTCCGTGAGTACATTCTTTCTGGCCTGAAGATGGCTTCCTTCTAGTTGTGTCGTCACTTGACTAAAGTGAGAGAGAGCTTTGGGCACTTCCTTTTCTTACAAAGACACTACTCCCATCATGAGGGCCATACTCTCATCCAAACCCAATTAATGGCCACCTCCAAATATCACATTGGGGGGTTAGAATTCACATATGAACTCTGAGGGCCAGAGGCACACACATTCCACTCATAACACACATATAATAGTTTCAATTCCCCAAAATGTTCCCTTTCCTTTACCTATTCGTATTCTCATCCTACAACTCCTGCCAAACACTGACCACTTCACTATCTCTAGTTTTGCCTGTTCCACAATTTCTTATAATTGGATCACACACACACACACACACACACACACACACATATATACACACACGCACACACACACACACACGCATATATATGCACACACACACACACACATATATATATATACACGCGCGTACACACACACACACACACACACACATATATATGCACACCACATGCACACCAATACATGCACACCACATATGTAGCCATTTGAGACTGGCTTCTTTCACATAGCAATAGGAATTTAGGCTTCATATCTCTCTGTGGCTTGAAAGATCATTCCTTTCTTTTGCCAAATAGTATTCCATCATATGGGTGCACCGAGATCGTTGATTGATTCCCCTATTGATGCACATCTTGGTTGCCACCTGTTTTGTAGTTATGAGTAACAGAGCTACAAACATTGGTATTTAGGATTTTGCCTGGACTGACAATATTGGACTTTGCTGATGCCCTGTGATCCTGGAAAACAATGAAAGTTGAGCGATCTCCTCAACTTTCCAGGAAACTGCTTACTGAAAGGAGTCTTCCTTCCCCCTATGACACAGGGTCCACAGGTGCCCCCTTGTGTGCTATGACAAAACTGGACATGGTATCTCCACATTCCCATTCCACAACCCATGAATGATTGTGAACTACTCATGTTTCCTGAACAACTAGAGCAAAATCTTTGATCCCCCCCCCCTTCAGTCTGAGCCAGCATACAGCCCCTTCTGAGGACAGGCTGGCCCCAGGGACAAGCATTCCTTGATTCACTGTCTGTTCACACCACCCTTTCATTCCCTTCCCCTACGCTGGGTTCTCTGTGTCCTCTTTACAAAAGAGCGAGCCTTTTGGCCTAACTCTGGAGATGCTTCTGCTCTTATTTTCCCTATTACAATAGTGCCTCCCCCACCCCTTTTCCTTACAATAATCCTTTGAATAAAGCTTCTCCTTACTAATTCTGGATTTGTATTTTATTTGACAGGAGAAAAGTTTTTAAATCAGTTGGGCAAATACTTGATAGCAGGATTCCTGGCTCCTATTATTGTAAGACTGTGTTTGACTTTGGCAAGAACCATCAAACTGTCTTCCAAAGTTGCTGTATGATTTAGTACTCCAGCCTTAAATGAATGACTGTTCCTGTTGCTCTGCATGCTCACCACTAGTTGGTTTTGCCAGTTTTCTGGTTATTAGCTATCCAAATAATGTGTAGCGTTATGTCATTATTAGTTTAATTTGCATTTCCAAAATGCCAAATGGTCTTGATCATTTTTTCATATGCTCACTTGTCATTTGTATATTTTAATTGGTGATGTGTCTTTGGCCCATTTTTAATTGAGTTATTTGCTTATTAGTTGTTGAGTTATATCAGTTCTTTGTATATCTGGATACAAATGCTTTATCAGACATGAGGTTTGCAAATATTTTTTCTTCCAGTCTCTGGCTTGCCTTTCACTTCCTAATAGCATCTCTTGCAGAGTGCAAGTTTTTTTTTTTTTTTCTTTTTCCTTTTTTTTTTTTTTTAATAAAATCCTACCTAACTTCCTTCCGTTCTTTTTTCTTTCTTTCTTTCTTTCTTTCTTTCTTTTTTTATTTCTTTCTTATTGATTCTACTTCTGGTGTTGTGTATAAAAGCTCAGCAGGAAACACAAAGCCATGTTGATTTTCTCCTAGACTTGCTTCCTGAGGTGTTATATTTTGAATTTTAAATGTAGGCCCTTGGTCCATTTTAAGTTAATGTTTGCAAAAGTGTCGGGTCTGGAGCTAGGTTAAACTTTCTTTTTACTGTGGAGTCCAAATTGTTCCAGCACCATTTACTGAAAAAGCTATCCTTTCTCCATCATATTGTGTTTGTACCTTTGTCAAGTTCAACTGAGTCATATTACTACAGGTCTGTTTCTGGGCTTGCTGTTCTGATTCACTGAACTCTGTGTCTATTCTTTGTCCATACCATACTGTCCTGATTACTGAACCTTTGTAGTAAGTCTTGAAATAATAGGAGTCCTGTACCTTTATTCTTCTTTTTCGGGAGTGTGTTATCGATTCTACAGCCTTTGGTTTTCAATATAAGTTTTAGAGTCACTATGTCAATATCTTAGAGAGCCTGCTGCAATTTTGATGGGTATTCTGTTGTTTCTATAGATAAGTCTGGGAAGAATTGAAATTTTAACGAGTATGAGTCTTCCAGTCCATGTATATGAAATATCTCCCCTTTTAGTTAGATTTTATTTGATTTCTATATCATTGTTTGTGGGTTTTCCACAAAAAGATCCTGTATATATTTGTCATGTTTATACATAAGTGCTTCATATGTAGGGTTGCTACTATGAAAGGTAAAAAAAAAATTGGTGTTGAATTGTAGAAGTTCTTTATGTATTTTGAAAACGTACTCTTTATCCAATTAAAAAAAATTGGCAGAAGACATGAACAGATAGTTCTGCAAAGAAGACATCCAGATGACCAACAGACACACAAAAAGATGTTCAACATCACTTATCATCAGGGAAATGCAAATCAAAACCACAATGAGCTATCCCCTGACACCTGTCAGAATGGCTAAACTCCAAAACATAAGAAACAACAAGTGTTGGTGAGGATGTCGAGAAAAAGGAACCCCTGTGCACTGTTGGTGGGAATGTAGACTGATGCAGCCACTGTCGATGACAGTATGGAGGGTCCCCAACAAGTTAAAACTGGAACTACCCAGTCCAGTAATTGCACTACCGGGTATTTACCCAAAGAACACCAAAACACTAGTTTGAAGGGATATATGCACCTCTATGTTTATTGCAACACTATTTACAAAGGCCAAATTATGGAAGCAGCCCAAATGTTCATCGATACATAAATGGATAAAGAAGATGTGGTGTGTGTGTGTATGCATACACACACACACACACACACACACACACACACACACACTGGAATAATGTTCAGCCATAAAAAAGAATGAAATCTTTCCATTTGCAATAACATGGATGGATCTAGAGAGCATAACACTAAGCACAATAAGCCTGTCAGAGAAAGACAAATACCATATGATTTCACTCATATGTGGAATCTAAGAAACAAAACAAATGAACAAAGGCAAAAAAGACAAACCAAGAAACAGACTCTTAACTAGAGAAAACAAACAGATGGTTGCCAGAAGGGAGGTGGGTGGGGGGATGGGTGAAATACGTGAAGGGGATTAAGAGTACACTTATTTTGATGAGCACTGAGTAATACATGGAATTGTTGAATCACTACCTTGTACACCTGAAACTAATATAACACTGATATGTTCTCTACACTGGGACTAAAAACAAACAAAAAAAAAACAACAACAAAAAACGAAAACAAATGACTGTAAAGGAGAAAAGACTCAGAAATGGACATGGTTAAAGATCTGATGAGAGTTAATCATTTACTTTTTTAAAAGGTACTTGTTAAAAAATATCAAATTCTTATTGTTCAGTGTTCCTACATACATAAGCATTTGCCATGTGGATATCGTACGTTGTGTTGTGGGGCCTTATTAAACTCCCTTATTAATTCAACAGATTTTTGTAGATTCTTTGGCATTTTCTGCATAAATAATCATGTCCTCTGTGAATAAAAATTGTTTGATTGCAACATTTCCAATCTGTACACCTTTTAATTTCTCTTTCCTTTCTTAGGTAAGAAGCTGGGGTTCCATTACATGTTGAATAGGAGTGATGACAGCAGACCGGTCTTAGTGGGGGGAGCATCTGTCACCCTTAAGTATGATGTTACCTGTAGGTTTTTCATAGATCTTTTCATCAGATTGGGAACATTCCCCTCTATTCCTAGTTTACTGAGAGTTTTTAACATGAATGCTATTGAATTATATCAAATGCTCTCTGCATTGATTGATATGATCATATGATTTTTGTTCTTTAGCCTGTTGATGTGGTAAACTACATCCATTGATTTTCAGATGTTGAACTGGTCTTGTGTGCCTGAAAGATATCACATTTGGTTGTGGCGTACAATTCTTTTTATGCATTTTTGGATTCAATTTGCTAATATGTTGTTGAAGAATTTTATGACAGCGTTCATGAGGGATCATGGTCTGTAGTTTTCCTTTCTTGCAATGTCTTTGTCTGTCTTGTTCTCGGGGGAAATGCTGACCTCAGAGAATGAGTTAGGAAGCATCCTTCTGCTTCTATTTTCTGGAAGAGGTAGTGGCAAATTGGAATCATTTTTTCTTTAAATGTTTGTTTTGAATTCACCAAGGAAAAAGTGTGGGCCCAGGCCACAAATATAGAACTGTTCAGGTTATCTGTTTTTCTGCGTGAGATTTGGTAGTTATTGTCTTTCAAGGAATCTGGCCATTTCCTCTAATGGGTCAAATTTGCAGGCACAGAATTTCCAATGGTCTTCCTTTATTATCCTTTCAGTGCCCACAAGATCAGCAGTGATGTCCATTCTTTCCATTTAGATATCGGTAAGTTGTTGTCTTCTCTCTCTCTCTCTCTCTCTCTCTCTCTCTCTCTCTCTCTCTTTCTCTCCTTGGCCTCTTTTATTAGTCTTTTCAAAGAACAAGCGTTTGGTGTCACTGATTTTCACATTGTTTTTCCTGCTTTCAATTTCATTGTTTTCTGCGCTGATTTTTATGATGTATTTCCTTCTGTTTACTTTAGGCTTAAGTAGGTCTCTTTTCCGACCTTCCTAAGGTTATTGATTTTAGATTGTTGTTCTTCTCCAGTATGTGCGTGGGTGCTCTAAATTTCATTTCCCTCTAAGGAACGCTATTGCTGTATCACAATAATTTGGTAAGTTTTATTTTCATTTTCATTTAGTTCAGAATGTTGAAGTTTCTCCAGAGTCACCTCCTTTCATCCATGTGTCAATTCCAAGTTTTTTTGTTTTCTTTCAAAACATTGGCTGCTTATCCATGTACTTTTTTGTTGTTGATTTCTAGCTTAATTCCATTGTGGATTGAGAACCTACTTTGTGTGACTCCTATTACTTTATGTTTGTAAAGGTGTGTTTTCTGTCCCCACATATGATCTATCTTTGTGAATGTTCCCCATGAGCTTGAGAGGCTATGGATTCCAGTGTTGTTGAATAGAGTGTTCTATACAAGTCAGGTAGATTGTGTTGATGGATAATGCCATTTGGGTTATCGATATCTTTTGAACATCTGCTTGGCTGCCTGCTTGATTTGTCAATTAATGACAGAGGGGTGTTGAAATCTCCCACTGCGATCAAGGATTTGTGTATTTCTCCTTGAACTTTTATCAGGTTTTGCCTCCTATGTTTTGACACTGTTTAATGTTGTTGTTAGGGGCTTACACACTTAGGATTGTTATGTCCTCTAGGAGAAATGACTCCTTGATCATTTTGGAATACTCCTCTTTCTCCCTGGCAGTTTTCCTTGTTCTGATGTCTGTTTTGTCTGAAATTAATGTAGCTCCTGCATCTTGCTTTGGATTAGTGTTAGCAGGGTAAACACTATTTTCCTATGCCTTTACTGTTATCTGAGTCTTTGTGTTGAGTGTGAGGTTCTTGTAGGCAACTTATTGTTGGGTCTTTTCTTTTGTCCACTCTGAAAGTCTCTGTCTTTAATGGGTGTACTTAGGCCATTCTCATTTAGAGTGATTACTGATATAATCAGATTGGTATTTGTACCTGTTTTCTAATCACTGCATTTGTACTTTGTTTCTCTGTGCCCCTCTGTTTCTGCCTTGTTTAGATTTACCAGTGCTTTTTATAGGGTTCTGTTATCCCCTCTTTTAGCATATTGCTGATACTCCTTTTCAAATCGTTTTCAGTGGTTGCCCTAGAGTTTACAGTATACACTTTTACTAAGCTAAGTGCACCTTCAAATAACGCTATGCATTAGTAGTGGCAGGTACCTTCTAACAGAGTATTCCTAATTCCTCCCTCCCATTGCTTGCAATACTCCTATCCATGCACCATGATCACTCAGTACATTGTGCTATCCTGTTTCAGAGAACAGTCATCTTTTAGATGACACAAGAATAAGCATAAAAGATGTTATTTTATCTCCAGTTTACTTCATGAGCCTCTTCCTTTCATTAGGTAGACCCACGATTCCGACCCATATTCTCCTTCTGCCTGAAGAACATCTCTTAACCTTGTGAGGCAGGTTTCCTGGAGACGGAGTTGCTCAACTTTTTGTTTGTTTGTTTGTTTGTTTGTTTGTATAAGAAAGTCTTTGCCTTTTGTTCATATTTTACTGGAAATAGATTTCTAGGTAGGTGGTTTTCCTTTTCATTCAACACCTGAAATATTTCATTTCACTCTACCCATTCTTTGCATGGGTTTTGATGAGAAGTCAGCTGTAATTTTTATTCACATGCCTCTGTAGGTAAGCGGCTTTCCTCCTCTAGTTTGTTCTTTCAACATTTTCTTTGTTCTTTGTTTTATACAGTTTGAACCTGACAAGTCTAGATGCGTGTGCCTGTGTGTACTTAGCACCTATGCTGCTTGGTATTTACTGAGATTCCTGAATCTATGGTTTGGTGCCTGTCATTTCTTTGGGCAGTTCTTGGGCCTTATTACTTCCAATTTTCCTTCTTCTCTGTCACCTCTATCTTTTCCCCTTTATTGGAATTTGGATTAATATGTCAAACTCTTAGGGGTGCCTGGCTAGCTCAGTCGGTTAAGCATCCAGCTCTGGGTTTTGGCTCAGGTCATGATCTCATGATCCCACTCTCCTTGAGTTCCAGCCCCACAGCTGGCTCTGGGCTGACAGTGCGGAGCCTGCTTGGTATTCTCTCTCTGTCCCTCCCTTGCTTGCTCTCTCTCACACACTCTCTCTTTCAAAATAAATAAATGAACTTTAAAAAAATGTGTCAGACTCTTTCCAATTTCACACGGCAGGATGTTCAGTTATGTTTTTTTTTTCTTTTTCTGTTTTTACATCTTAGCATTTCCATTTGGAAAAAGTTTTATTGACCTATGACCTACCTTCAAGCTCACTGATTCTTTTCCCCATCGTGCTGAGTCTACTGACAAGCCCTCATTTCTGTCACTGTGTTTTTATTTTCTAGTATTCCCTCTTAATTCTTTCTCAGAATTTCCATCTCTCTGCTTACATTACCCATCGGCTTTTGCATGTTGCCTATTTTTCCATCAGAGCCCTTGACAAATTAAATTCTAGTTATTTTAAATTCCCCATTTGACAATTCCAACATGTGTGTCATATCAGAGACTGGCTCTGATGCTTGCTTTGTCTCTTCATTCTCTTAAATTTTGTCATGCTTTGCGATTTTTTGTTGAAAGCCAGACATGTTCTTCTGGGTAATAGGACCTGATGTCAATAGGCATTTAGTGTGAATATTTGTGTTAATCTGGCTAGGAACAAGGCTGTGTTTTATATTTGCTGTAGCTATAAGTGCTAGAAGCTTCCAGTTCCTCTAGTGTCCTTCTGTTGGTCTCCTCTCCTGAATTTGGGCTTCCCAAATCACTCCTGCTCACAGAGAATCTGTGGTTTTGCAGTGCTTTCAAGCTATAATCCATGGTTATTTCTCGGGAACCCCACTGATGTGGTAGTAAGGTGCGGGGAGAGAGAGGTGAGTCTATAGCTTCATGATTAAATCTCTTGTCTTTTAGTGGGGCTGTGTCTCTGGGCTGCAGCCTTCACAGGTGTTTCTCCAGTGGTATTGCCTTCTCTCATGCCCTCTAGCCTTTCCCTGGCTGCCGGATTCTCAAGTTAGTTCCTGGAAGGCTTGACCCCCTATTAGCTGTTCTGTTTCCCTTAGGTGAGACAGGAAGCAAGGAGAGGGGGTCTGTGTGGGAGGGATATCCATCCTCTGCCTAGGATGAAGCTCTAGCAAAGTCTTTTCCCTGGAGAGTAGGCCTTTGTCATGGAGAAGACCCTGGGGGTATTTTGGCAATGATTACTCTTCCTGTCTCCCAGCCAGACACACTAGGGCACCTTTCTTGGAACTTCACCGTGAAAATCCATTCCCTAGAGTGAAAGACCATGAACATGTGGCTGGCCCCTAAGACTTCAGGGGCTGGAGTGGGGGTGGGGGCAGGGTAGAGTTGTGGTAGGGGAAGCAGATTCTCACTCTCCTGCTAGTCCATACTCCACTTCAAGCAATTCAACTTATTTACCGTTTAAGCACCCTTACCAGTTCATGACTGCAGAGGATTCTGATCCAGGAAAGCAGATCTCAGTGTTGACACTCTGAATTCAACACTCTCTCAAGATTTGATGTGGTGGTTTGCCCTGCCACCTCAGTTCTCAGATGAGTTGAAAAATTAGGTTGATTCAGCTTTTCCAGTGTTTACTTGTTTTAAGGAGGGATTAGTGATTTCTACCCTGTTTTGTATGTTGGAGCTGAAACCAGAAGTCTCATTTGTAGCCATTTTTGAAACATAGCACAGTCATTATAAGCCTCTGACTTGCAAATATCATGGTAAGTACCAAGAGAAGCAGATGCAAGTTGAAAGTAGTGGTCTTAGAGAGCCAGTAGGAAAAGTGCGGTATTTGTGGTGGGAAGAATGATGGGGAACAGGGTGAGGGAGGCGTGGAGGGGTTGGATTTAGAATCAAGTGATTTCTGCTTTCACTCGATACTAGTATTAATTTAACCTTTCAAATCTCTCTGTGTACACACACGCGCGCGTGTGCACTTGTGTTTTGAGAAAATTACAAAATAGGTGATGCATTTTATGTAGAAATAGTCTATAGAAATTTTGCATTAGAAGAACACAAGGGAATTCTTGTATTTATATGGCATGATTTCAAGAAGGTTGAATAAATAGACACCTCCAAATATGTATAATTCTTAAAACCACATCCCTCGCTAGTTGATGGCAGCGGTCACTATTTGTTAACTAATATGCATGTATTACTCATGATCACAACACGTTTGCACACTAATTGGCTGGGGTAATAATGTGAAAATTGCCCTGTCCTAACTCGTGGGGAAGCAATGAAAGAGGGGGGACTATAGTCTCATTTCACAAACAAAGAAACTAAGGCTAGAAGAGATTAAGTAACTTGCTGAAAACTCGTACACTAAGTAAGCCATGGATCTTGGACCACAGTGTCCCAAGTCTGTCTGATATCAGCAATGATGTCCTGTGTGGAATACTTCTCTGCCTATCCCAGAATGCACATTTTGGAAGAGTCACGGCTTTATCAGAAAAATGATGCTATTGTTTTCAGCTAGGTTTGGGAGCCAAATTTTCCTGAGACAAGTACAAGGAGATATGAATACCATCATCCAGTTCTCTTCAGAAATCACAAATTCCTAAGCCTTACTAAATTGGTTTAGAAGCTAGAAACAAAGATAGAAATCTTCCAAATGTATTTAATGAAGAGAGCCTAAACCCTGACTCCCAAACCTGGAAAAGACGGTACATGTACACAAGCCCACAGGCCCATGTACACACACAAGCATGGGCATACACACACAAATGTGGATGCATTTCAGTTAGCATAGATTTAATGTTTTTATCCATCAATTTCAAGTATATAGATTTTATTGGTATATAGAAAATCTATCACATCCTGGTAGTTTCCCTTGTGAGGAGATGCTGGTGTAATATTGAGAAATATTTTAGTATTTTGATAATCTATCACATCAACAGGCCAAAGGAGAAAAACACCTATCATCTAAAATGCTGGGGGAGGGGGGGGGAACTCAAGAAATTCAGTCCATCTTTGACCATCTATGGTCTTTCTTAGGTCTTGTTTACTTGATCTGTCTTCAGCTGTGAAAATTACGTTAAAAGCCTTTACTACTGCCCATCCACAATCCCGTAACTGAAACCCTTGGGACCAGATGTTTCGGAATTCATATGCCATACTTTACATAAGAACGATAGTGGGGTCCAGAATAGCACCGGTGAATCTAACAAAACAATATTTCTGCAGAGAAACACAAATATTCATGCCAAGAAGGATAAATAAAGACTAAAAACAACCTCCTGTCAGTTCAGGTCATGTTTCATGTGCATATGAGACAGGAAAAATAACTGGCTTTCATAGCCTTTGAGATTTTAGACTTTCAATAAGGGATTTTGATTCAGAAGCGTGTTTCCATCCATTCTTTTTGCATTTTATACATGTATCCACCCCCCCCCCCGGCCTCTGTTTCTGGTAGATTTTCTTTTATTGAACATACAAAGAGAAAAGAACACAAATCATACATCACAGCAATTTGATGACGTTTCATGAAGTGAGTACATGCATGGAACCACCACCAAGATCAAAATCTCTACAACAATCTCTACAACATTACTGGTGCCTCAGAAATCTATACTACGTCCTTATTTAGTAATTACACCTAACAGTTTAACCACTCTTCCGACCTATGCAACCATAAGGGTGGTGGTGGTGGTGGCCGTGGTGGTCTGTTTTTAAACTTTCTACAAATGCAAATATCAGTCATGTGCCTTTTTATGCCTGGCTTCCCGTGCTCAGTGTTCTGATATTGAGATCTTCTCATGTTGCACGTAGGGATATTTGCTAGTTTCATGTCTGTACGGTATCCTATGCTATAAATGTACCACACTGTATTTGTTCATTCAGCTGTTGATAGGATGCTCAGATTGTTTCCACTTTATGACTATCCTCAAAATAATGATGCTGCGGATGTTTTCATTCATGTGTTTTAGAGAACATGTTTGCATTTCGGTTTGATATATACATGGATTGTGCGGTAGCCAGAATTCCATGATGGTGCCCAGTGACCCTTGTCTTTGCACAAGGATGGAACCTATGGACACAATGAGATCTCACTCTCATGATTATGTTAAATTATATAGCAAAATGGATTGTGCAGATACAATTAAGGTCACAGATCAGTTGCCCTTAAGATAGGAGATTGTTCAGGGTGGGCCAGACCTAATCAGGGGAACACTAACAAGGGCCTAAGCCCCTCCTAAAAGAGAGATTCGAGGCCTGAGAGAGTACTTGCAGGGGGCCACTTGGTGAGGCACTGCAGGCATCCTCTAGGAGAGGAGTGCTGTCCCCAGGTGACAGCCAGCGAGGCAATGGGGCCTCAGTCCTCCAGCAGCCTGTTACTAAATTTGGCTGACCACATGGATGTGTTTGGAAGAGACTCTTCTGGAGAGCCTCCAGAAAGGGACACAGCAAGTCCACCACCATCACACACTGTGAGACCCTGAGGAAGGGAGCCAGTCACACTGGGCATAGACTTCTGACCTGCACAACTGTGAGCTAATAAACAGGGGTGGTTTTAAGCTGTTAAGAAGGCAGTTTATTTATTTATTTTTTTTTTCCACACCAAGAGAAAGCTAATATAGATTTTGGTACCTGAATGCGGAGTGCTGCCACTGCAAACAGCTAAAAATGCAGGCGTGGCTTTGGAACCGGGCAGTGGGCAAAGGCTGGGGGAGTTTTGAGGTGCATGCCAGGGAAAGCCTAAGTCGCCTTAGACAAAGCCCTGATTGCCTCAGACAGACTGTTAGTAGAAATCTGAACTTTAAGGACATGGCTGGTGAGGGCTATATCAGAAGGAAGTGAGGGACATGTTATTGGAAACTGGAAGAAGGGGGATCCCTGCTATGTAGTGGCAGAAAGCTTAACACGATTGTTGCCTGTGGTTATGTGGAAAGAAGAAAATATAAATGACAATCTTGGACATATGGCTAAGGAGAGGTTGGAGGCAGCAGGATTTCGGTAGCATAATAGAAAAAAACAAAAACAAAAAACGTAGATTGCCTTGTGCGGAGTGTTAGTGCAGATCTGGAAATTAAAAACCAAGGATTATTCCAGGCTTTGAAGCTTTATCAAAGAATTCTGGCTGTTGTTCTCGCAGCTGGATTTCCAAACTGCTTTGGGACTCTAACTCCTTTCTGCCTTCCTGTACCCCACCCCACCTTTTCAGACCAGAATGTTCTAGCTGTTACCCTATTCCCCATCCCACCATTGTGTGTTGGGGAAGATAGCTTGTCACTTTAGTGCCACCAGTCCCCAGTTGGAGAGTGATGGTTCCCCAGGACTTGTACTGCATGGGTTACACCCAGGAACCTCATCCATACCTGATTTAGATGAGTAGGATGATGAGATTCTGGACTCTGAGCTGTGCAATTTTGATGAGCTCTTGGACTTGAGCTGTTGCCATAATCCATGAGAAATTTGGAGACTTAGTAGGATGGAGTGAATGCATTTTGTATGTAGGACAGACTGGATCACTAGGGGCCAGAGGGCATACTGTGGTAGGGAAAATTCTAAGATGACTCCTAATGACCTCAACCTTGTATAATCCCCTCCCATTCAGTGTAAGAGGAGCCCACGAATATGATTGTGGGGAAATAGGTTCTACTTACATAAATGGGTTAGAAAAAAACTTGGGGCAGAAAGCTGCCACCACAGGGCGAAATCACCCGAGGTTAGCTACCGAGATACTGTAATGGGATCATGAGTATCTTGTTATATCACCTGCAGGAAATTACTTTCCATCTGGCACCAATATGCTAATGTACCCTGATCACAAACACCACTTGCCTTCCAGACCCTTTGTTTCTTACACAAGTTAATGATTGCTATCTGAATGTTTTCTTCATGTTCACCACATGGGTAATATCTTGCGAGCCTAATAAATACGGATATGAAACCCCTGTTCAGAGCTCTTGTCTCCTCCCGGACATTAGCCTCTCTTGTATTTGATTCTGTGTCCACTCTCTTGCTGGACAGGAGAGAACACCAGATTCATAGTCTGCGGCATATGATCTGCTACCACTCCTGTGATTATGTTACATTACATGGGAAAAGAGATTTTCAGATGTATTGAGGTCCCAAATCAGTGGGCCTTCAAGTAAGGAGGTCACCCTGGGTGGGTCAGGCCTAATCAGGCGAACCCTTGAATGGGGCCCCTCCTGAGAAGCTCAAGCATGAGAGGGTAATGGAGAGGTCCATGGAACCCTGAAAGGAACTGCCGGCAGCCTCTAGGGGCTGGGAGTGGGACTGAATTCTGCCAATAACCCAAATGAGCTTTGAAGTGGACTCCTCAGAGCCTCCACAAAGAAACACAGCCTGCCCAACACCTGATTTCACCCTGTGGTACACTGAGGAGAAAACAAAGGCAGGACACACATGGACTGCTGACCTACAGGACTGTGAGCTAATAAATAGACATTGTTTTTAAGTTGTTGAGTTTATGCATACTTTGTTAGGAATAGACCATTAATACAGATGGTATTGCTGGGTTATAGAGAACGTACACGTTAAGCTTTAATAGATAGTGCCAAATGGTCTTCCAAACAGGTGGTACCAATTTACATTTCCACCAGCATTGGAGAGTTCCTTCATATCCTCACCAACCCTTGATATTGTTAGTTATCTTGGCTATTCTGGTAGGTGTTTCCTGATACCTCACTGGGCTTTTAATGTGCATATCCCTGGTGACCGAGGATGAATGGCTTTTTATTTGCTCATCGGTCAGTTAGTTGGATGTCCTGTTTTGCAAAGGTCCTGTTCAAATATTGTGCCAAATTTTCATTGCTTTGGCCTTTTTTCCTTCTGGATTTTAGGAGGTACAGTATTATATTCTGTACATGAGACATCCGTGGGATATGTGTGTTGCAGACCCTTTCTCCCATTCTGAGGTTTATCTTTTGACTCTCTAAATGTGCCTTTTGATGAACGGAAGTCCTTATTCTGATGAAGTCCAAAGTATCGATGTTTCCCTTTATCGTTAGTGCTTTTTGTGTGTGTTTCCAAGATCTTTGCCTATCTCACAGTCATAAAGATTTTGTTCATATGTGATTTTCAATAAGTTTAAACTTCTGAAATTAATTTTTGTGTATGGCATAAGTTAGGGGACAAAGTTAATATTTCTCCCCCAATGGGTGGTTATCCAATTAGTCTAGCTCCACTTTTGTTTTGTTTTGTTTTGTTTTTAAAAGACTGTCCTCCCCTCAGAGCACTGTAGTGGCACAACTGTTGTCAATGTGGTGACTGTGCTTCGTGAGTCTGTTCATGGACCCTTCTCTTTGTTCCTTTGGCCTGTTTGTCTATTCTTGTGCTTATACCACATACTCTTAGTTATTATAGCTGTGGGAAATAAGTTGATGAATTCTGTACGCTTGCACCAATGGGCTAACAAGGCTTAGGGTGGAAAGCCACCTCCACAGATGAAAGTGTCCCAGAACAGTTAGAGATGAAAAGCTGCTACAGGGTGAAAGTTCCCAAGGTTAGCTAGTGAAAAGGGTGCCTTGTTAGCCTTGAGGCAGCATGCTCCAGTAATCTTGAACTTTGGAGATAACAGCTACTTGGCTGTATCGTCCACAGAGAAACACTATCCATCTGGCATCTGGCGCCAATAGATCATTGTGCTTTAATGTCAACTTCTAATGCCACTCACCCCCCAAACCCTTTGCTTCTTACACACACCAATTAATGGTCGCTATCTTATTGTTTTCTTCTGCACATTCACCACGTGTATAAAACCTTGAGAGCTCAATAAATAGATGAGACAAAAGCCCTGTTCAGGGGGGGCTCTTGTCTCCTCCCAGACATTGGCCTCTCTCGTATTCAATTCTGTGTCTGCTTTTGAGAGGCCTGAGAAAACTGAAACTTAAAAGCTTAAGTTACAGGAAACTGAAACCTAACCAAGCCTAACTAGCTTGTTCCACTTCTGTACAATTGCTTGGCACGCCCGTGTATTCCTGATCCATCATTGTTGCTTGGCACATCCGTGTATTCCTGATCAATCATTGTGATACCCGTACCCCCGGTTGTGGTCTGACCTAAAGGCAGGAACCAATCGAATACTGCTAAGTGTCCAACTTTAAACACCAACCAATCGCAGCTCTGTAACTGTGGAAAATTCCTGATTTCCCCATGACTTGTTTGTACCTGTCTATAAAAGGGGTGTAAAAACCTCTCTCGGGGCCTCTTGGCGTCACCGGCAACGAGTGCACAGAGGTTCAGGTTCAAACCTGCAATAAATGACCCTTGCTGCTTAGCTTTGACCCTGGACTCTGGTGGTTCGTTTTTGGGGGTCTCTTAGACTCTGGGCATTTCATTGGGGGCTCGTCCGGGATAGCCCCCCCCCCAAACCCACCAGACCCCAAGTCAACGGGTCATTTCTGAGACCAATCGGTAAGTGAGCCGGCTCTGTCTGTGTCTGTGTCTGTTGTCTGTTCGTTTCTGGCTCTCCCATGCGGGATCTGTATCAGTGACTGACCTAGCCCTGGCAGACGCGCTATAGGGAAGTCAGTTGGGACCAGTAGGAGACGTCCTCTGGCTCCTGTCTGGGGCACTATTTTGGCCCATCAGAACTCTTTGTTCGGACACCCGTTCTGTATCTGGTCTCTTCTCCAAGGCACTTTCTGTTTCCCGCCGCGCTTGCGATTTAACTTGTCTCCTCTCCCCTGCAGGTATATCCAACTCGCTTCCGGAACAGAAACTAATTTGGCCCATTTATTTTTTCCTATACAGGCTATGGGACAGAACCAGAGTACACCTCTCTCCCTTCTTCTAGCTAATTTCAAGGATGTCCAGGCTGGAAGAAGGGAGAGAGGCCATAACCTAAGCCTGGACATCCACCAGTCGAGACTCATCACTTTCTGCCAGTCTGACTGGCCCACTTTCGGGGTGGGCTGGCCTACTGAGGGCACTTTTTGTTTGCCTATAGCTGCCAAGGTCAGGGCCACCCAGACCAGGTTCCCTACATCCCCGTCTGGCAAGATCTTGTTGAAAACCCTCCGCCCTATCTTCCCCCTCCCCTTGCACCCCAGGCCCTGCCCGCAGCGGCCGCCCCACCTGTTGCCCCGCTGGTTGCCCCTCAAGGGGAACCAGGGGGTGGGGGGCAGGAAGCGGCAGCTGTGCCAGAACCAGGGAGGCTACAGGCAGCAGCCGTGCCAAGCCCTATTGAAAATGAAGCCAACCGTGAAGGGCCAGCCGGCCAAACTCACGGGTGCACCCAGCGTGAGCCAAGCTCTCGCCTCCCCAACTCCACTGTAGCCCTACCCCTGTGGGAAATAGGACCCCCCGATGAAACGGGCAATCCCGGACTGCAGTATTGGCCCTTCTCCACCAGTGACCTATATAATTAAAAAACCCAAAATGCTCGGTTTTCTGATAACCCTAGAGATCTTATAGCCCTCCTAGAGAGCATAATGTTCACCCACCAGCCTACCTGGGATGACTGCCAACAGCTTTTGCGAATCCTGTTGACCACGGAAGAAAGGGAGAGAATTCAACTTGAAGCGCGGAAGCTGGTCCCCGGGGAAGATGGTCGACCCACTGTTAACCCTGACCTCATTAATGCTGCATTTCCCCTGACTCGGCCTAATTGGGACTACAATGCGGCAGAAGGTAGGGGATGACTGCTCATTTATCGCCAGACTCTAATGGTGGGTCTCCAGGCTGCAACACGCAAGCCCACCAATTTGGCCAAGGTGTACTCGGTAATACAAGGTAAGACAGAGAGCCCTGCCAACTTTTTAGAAAGATTAATGGAAGCCTTTAGACAGTACACTCCCATGGACCCTGAGGCCCCTGAAAATCTGTCTTTTGTAAACCAGGCTGCCCCTGACATCAAAAAGAAAGTCCAAAAATTAGAGGATTTAAAAGGAAAACAGATCGAGGATTTACTCCGCATTGCTCAGCGGGTATATAATAATCGGGACGCTCCAGAGGATAAGCAGAAAACTCGCCCCCCCCCCAGGCGCCCCCTAGACAAAAACCAATGCGCCTACTGTAAAGAAAAAGGACATTGGATTCGTGACTGTCCCAAAAAGAAGCAACTGCGCTCGGGGTCAGAGCCATGGCAAACCAAAGCGGCCCCCATCCTATTTACCCAGAACTCAGGAATTCCTGGGGTCTGCGGGATTCTGCCGGTTGTGGATCCCAGGTTTTGCTGAAATGGCCAAACCCCTTTACGCAGTCTCTAAAAACCAACCATCATTTGAATGGTCTGCGGAAGCTGAGCAGGCATTCCAGCAGGTAAAGAGAGCTCTCCTATCGGCCCCAGCTCTAGGACTGCCCGATATCTCTAAGCCCTTCCACTTATATGTGGATGAGCATAAAGGCATAGCCAAGGCAGTGCTAACCCAGCATCTAGGTCCGTGGCCCAGACCAGTGGCCTATCTCTCAAAAAAAAAAAAAAAAAACTGGACTCTGTAGCCGCAGGATGGCCCCCTTGTCTCTGGATAATAGCGGCTACAGCCCTAATGGTTAAAGACGTCGATAAGCTGTCCCTGGGTCAAGAGTTACATGTCACCACACCCCATGCCATCGAAGGAGTACTCAAGCAGCCCCCCGATAGGTGGATGAGCAATGCTCGGATGGTCCACTATCAGGGACTCCTTTTAAATCCCTTGTGGACCACATACACCCCTCCCCGAACTCTAAACCCGGCCTCGCTGCTACCCGACCCTGAACTGGACTCCCCGCTCCATGACGGTGCCGACATCCTAGCGCAGATCCATGGAACAAGGAAAGACCTACAGGACCAGCTGTTACCTGATGCTGAGGTCACCTGGTTTACTGACGGAAGCAGCTTCGTCCATTAAGGACAGAGGTATGCGGGGGCAGCAGAGACATCTGAAACTGAAGTGATATGGGCAGAGGCTCTGCCCACAGGGACTTCTGCCCAAAGGGCAGAACTAATTGCATTGACCCAAGCATTAAAAATGGGGCGGGACCGCAAAGTGACTGTATATACAGACAGCCGGTATGCCTTTGCCACGGCCCATATACGTGGGGCAATATACCATGAGAGGGGACTACTCACTGCTAAAGGCAAAGACATCAAAAATAAAGATAAAATTCTGGCCCTATTGGCCGCTATTTGGGCCCCTAAAAAACTGGCTATAGTACATTGCCTGGGTCACCAAAAAATAACTGATCCAATCTCTCGAGGAAATAACCTAACTGACCAAACTGCACGCCAGGTAGCGCAAAAACCCATCCAAGTAATACCTGCGCAGCTACCAGACCCAGGGCCTCGAGATTTACCCCCATAGCCTGAATACTCAGAAGATGATCTTATCTGGATGCGCGAGTTCCCCATGACCCAAGTTACAGATGGATGGTAGAGGGACTCCAGAGACCGCCTTATCCTTCCCGAAAAATTGGGCCACGCAATCCTGACAAAAATACTCCAGAACGCGCACCCACATGCCACAGCCCAAGGCCACCGAAAAAGAGGAACCATACCAGGAGCCCACTGGGAAGTGGACTTCACCGAGGTAAAGCCCGACAAATACGGCTATAAATACTTACTAGTGTTCGTAGACACTTTTTCAGGATGGACTGAAGCCTTTCCAACCAAGTAGGAAATGGCGCAGATAGTAGCCAAAAAGATCCTAGAAGAAATCCTGCCCAGGTATGGTTTTCCAGTCATGATAGGGTCAGACAATGGACCTGCATTCGTCTCTAAGGTAAGTCAGGGATTGGCTTCCGTACTTGGGGCAGATTAGAAATTACATTATGCCTACCGGCCCCAAAGCTCAGGACAAGTAAAAAGAATAAATAGAACATTAAAAGAGACCCTTATTAAATTGACTAGGGAGACTGGCGCTAATTGGGTAGAGTTACTCCCCTACGCTTTGTACAGGGTTCGCAACTCCCCATACAAGTTGGGCCTTACACCCTATGAAATCATGTTTGGCCGACCCACACCTATCATACCTACCTCATCATACCTACCTCATTCAATTAGACCAAGATAACAGCCTCTTGTCTTCTCTCAGGGCTCTACAGCGGTTTCATGAGGCCGTGTGGCCTAAACTAAAAGAACTGTATGAGACGGGGCCCCCACCCACTCCTCATCAGTATCGTCCAGGAGACTGGGTCCTCATCAAGCGACACCGGCAGGAGAACCTTGAACCCAGGTGGAAAGGACCTTACCAAATCATCCTGACGACTCCCACCGCCATCAAGGTAGATAACCTCCCCACCTGGATTCACCACACCCACGTGAAGCCTGTCGACCCGCTGTCTGACCTCGTGGGACACACTGATAAAAATACTACTTGGACTGTAGACCGGAGTAAGAAAAACCCCCTCAGACTAACCTTGCGCCGTGCCTCCCCTAGACATGTTCAGGATAATAACCCTTGTCCTACTAGCCCTCAACCTCAACCTCCTGGAGGGAGGACTAAATGCCCCCGTTGACAAACAGAAATTGTACGGAGCTCTGTATGGAAGGCCCTGTGATTGCAGAGGTGGCGTAGTTAGAACCCTTACCCTGCCACATGGTAACAGACTAGTAGCCGGCTCTGTAAGAAGGGGTGGTCACTATCAGCAAAGATACACTCAAACCCAAGACTGTGGGACCACAATTGCTCACTTAACCCAGACCTATGACATCACAGGACCCCAAAAACAGCAGTGGTTATGTGTTGACAAACCTAAGCCCCTGCCCCCCACAGCAGAATGCCCTTGCTCTACTTTCCACGAGTCGATGCATAGCTCTTGTTATGACTCCTATCAGCAATGTATAGGGCCAGACAACTCCACTACCTACTTTACAGCTATCCTACAGAGTAACAGGGCAGCAAAAGCTAGTAATAATAATATGCGACTTCAAGCCGGCTGCCGTGGCTCAGTTGGAGCCGCCGTCTGCTGGAACCCCCATGCCCATCCCTAGTTTAAACTTTGCAACTGGCAGATCCAAACGAGCTGTGGTTGTTATCCCCCTCCTGGCAAGCCTAGGAATTACAGGTGCATTAACTACTGGGACAGCAGGATTAGGAGTCTCCATACACTCCTATCTGCAACTCTCTCGGCAACTAATTAACGATGTCGAGGCCTTGTCAGGGACAATCCAGGATCTGCAAGATCAGCTAGATTCCCTAGCAGAAGTGGTGTTACAAAATAGAAGAGGGTTAGATCTGCTAACCGCAGAACAAGGCGGCATCTGCTTAGCCCTACGAGAAAAATGTTGCTTTTATGCCAATAAATCAGGAATAGTTCAGACCAAAATTAAATAGCTCCAAGAGGATCTTGCATGCCGAACAAAATAATAAACTTTATCAGGGACAGACTAAACACCATTCAGGTTATGGTTCTTAGGCCACAGTCTCAGCTCCTAGACATGGAAAGCGAGCTTGATTAGGTAACACTGTAGGACCCAAGATTGGGTCCTCAGGTACTTGAGAAAGGGGGGAATGAGAGGCCTGAGAAAACTGAAACTTAAAAGCTTAAGTTACAGGAAACTGAAACCTAACCAAACCTAACCAGCTTGTTCCGCTTCTGTACAATTGCTTGGCGCACCCGTGTATTCACCAAATACTGCTAAGTGTCCAACTTTAAACACCAACCAATCGCAGCTCTGTAACTGTGGAAAATTCCTGATTTCCCCATGACTTGTTTGTACCTGTCTATAAAAGGGATGTAAAAACCTCTCTCAGGGCCTCTTGGCGTCACCGGCAACGGGTGCGCAGAGGTCCAGGTTCGAACCTGCAATAAATGACCCTTGCTGCTTAGCTTTGACTCTGGACTCTGGTGGTTCGTTTTTGGGGGTCTCTTAGACTCTGGGCATTTCACTTTCTTGCTGGACAAGAGAGAACTCAGACTCAAAGTCTGCAACATATAGTGTCATAGCTGCTCTTGCTATCTGGCTGTAAAAGTCCTGAAAAGTCTTGTTTTGGGTGGCCTTGGTTGTTCTTGGATCTTTGTTATCCATATACAATTTAGAAGCAGCTTGCCAATTTCCATTTTCAAAAAAAGAAAAAAAACTGCTGGAAATTTAATTAGGATCATGTTGAATCCCTCGATCATTTTCACAAGAATTCTCTCTTCAATTCACTTTCATACTATTCTGATAAGTAGACATGACGTATCTCTGATTTATGTAAGCCAGCCATCTTTAATTGCTCTCGGAAATGCTATGTGTGGGCAGAGGTTTTGGGACTCCTTTGTTAGATTTGTTCCTAGGTGTGTGTTCTTTTCTGATGCCATAATAGATGGCATTTAAAATGTTTTCTCCTTGTAATTCTAATGCTAGTGTATATAGAAATCCAATTGAATTTTGTAATATTGACCATCTATCCAGCAATCATGCTAAATCATTTATTAATTATAATATCAGATATATACACCTTTTTTTGAGATTTTTTAATGTAAACCTTCTGTTGTGTCCCTTTTCTTTAGGAGCTGAGAAAACTTACCCCAGAGATGCCAAGTGGACATGCATCTCATTGATATGGGGAATATTGACTGCGGAATGCCCATTCCTAAACCAGTCACTGGAAGGGTAATGAGATTTACTGTGACCAGGTCAGTCCAGCACAGTCCCCTGTATAATCAGATACACTGTGTTGTGGGGCACAGTTTTTCTGTATTTTAACCACATATGTAAATACTTGGAAATGAAACCTTTGATCAGGAAGGTGAAAATCAGGGGATTAACGATGATGGATTGATATTGGTGGACTATCCCTCCCCCATAAATGAGCTGAAATTACATTTCTTAAGGTACATCTTTTCTTAAGCAAAGACTAATATGGTTAATATTCAAAAAACTATTTTGTCCATTGTGAAGGAAGAATTAACTCCTAAAATGAAGTGGTTTACTTCATATATACCCTTCTGGTGATTACAGGGTATGGAATTATCATAGAAAATTTAACACATACACATACCAAACTTTTAACAATAGTTATTGATCACTGACAGGATAGACTGTGATTTAAATTTTGTTTTAAACTTTTCCAAATTCTCTGAAAAAAAAAATTAAAAAAAAAAAAACAAACAAAAGGGGCGCCTGGGTGGCGCAGTCGGTTAAGCGTCCGACTTCAGCCAGGTCACGATCTCATGGTCCGTGAGTTCGAGCCCCGCGTCGGGCTCTGGGCTGATGGCTCAGAGCCTGGAGCCTGTTTCCGATTCTGTGTCTCCCTCTCTCTCTGACCCTCCCCCATTCATGCTCTGTCTCTCTCTGTCCCAAAAATAAATAAACGTTGAAAAAAAAATTTAAAAAAAACTTTTCCAAATTCTCTAAATACCCCACCACAGGGTCTGCCAACCTGCACACTTACTAACATTTAGACCAGATAATTGTTTGTTGTAAGAGGCTGCCTCGTGCATTCAGGGATTTTAAGCAGCATCCCTAGCTTTGATCCACTGGAAAGCAGTAGCATCTCGCCTTGCCCCCTGGTATCACAAACAAAAATGTCCCCAAACGTTGTCAAGTGCCCCCTGGATGAGCACCATTACTCTATAGTAAATGAGACTTTAATATACATAGAATTCCAGGTATATATAAAGGGAGCTAGGTAGTTAGATGTAAACATATACCAGTATATTCAGTGCATAATTTTTATTTGGCCAAACATAGCCATTTCCAATAGCATTAAAAGTTCTTTAAAAACCACCCCATAAACTCTATGTAAGTTTATTCTATGGACATTCAGTATCCTGCCAGAAATTTACATGGTTTCAAATACATACATACATACACACAAACATACAAAATAACCACTTCTGATCAAATAACATTGTGGTTTTATATATGCATATTTCTTCAGAATCAATGCCTAGAAGAGGAATTGTAGCATCAAATGGATTTCATGTTTACATATGTCTAGTCAAATTTCCATCTGGCAAGGTGTTTGAATGTAAAACCCCATCCAGTTGCATACGAGAGAGCCTGGTTTCTTACAACAGCTTAAGTCATAATTAAACACTAAAAATTAGTTGCTTTCCAAAATGCAAATATCTGTATTTTTCTGAATGCAGTGGTAATCTATGCTCATTGAAAACATCCAGAATATAAAAGTAGGACGCAAACAAAACTTATTCTTCCAGAATTATTTCCCCCGTGAGAATCACTGATTCCCACTGTGTCCCCAATTCCAGGAAGCGGCACCACCGTCCACCCAGATACTATGGCCAAAATCTATAGAGCCATCACTGATTGCTGTCCTTCCCTCATGATCTCACGGTCATTCAAGTTTTCCCAGCTGAGGCCTCAGACGATGACATCGTAGATCAGAGAGGAGCCATCCGCCCTCTGCCCTGTCTGAATTCTAACTCTACAACAGGATGCCTGAGCGTGATCAAATGGTCATTGTTCCAGGACGCTGAGTTATGGAGTGGTAGAGGACCAGAACGCATTCTGTTCACTTATTCTTCATCTAAGCACATCCTCTATTTCACCAGTACTTCACTTTCCATATTCCATTCCATTTTTATTTTTAGTCGCTGTCTATTCCATCCTTCCTAACTCTGTATTCTATATTTCATTCCAAGTTTCAATTCCATTTGTTTCTATTCCATCCTGGTACTTTTAAATCTATATAGTGCAAATTTCATAGTCCATTGATTTCATGACATTGCATATTCTATTCCACAGTTTTCCTCCTATTTAATATTTTATTTCACTGTATATTCCACTCCATCCCTTTTTTCACATAATAGTGCTTGTATATTTTTTATTCCACATGCCATCAGATATTTATTTCCATTCCCCTTTCCATTTTCCCTTTATATTCCATTCAATTTACATCCTGTTCAATTTTCCATTCCATATCCTGTTCAAGTCTGTATTCCATCCCCCATTTCATTCCAGTTTCCACTGCAATTAGTCTCTTCATCCCGTTCTACATTCTATTTCAAATCCATTTTCCATTCCATATTATTTAACACTCCAAATACCATTCCATTCTGTTTTGCATTGTGTTTCACTCCAGTTGCTCATCCAGCCCAGTAAGCAAGCATCCCATTCCATTGGGCCGAAATTGTTATAACAGTGACTTTCAGGAGAACATCTTGCTAATATTTTAATCAAAGAATTACAAATGTGTACGGCCTGTGCCAAGAACTTCCTCATCTGGGAGTTTATCCATAGCAAGGACACGATTGAGGATATGAACAATTTTTAGTAAGAAGGATGTGCCTCTCACTGATGTGTTATAGAGAGTGAGAAGTTGGAAATGATGTGAATGTTGGTTGAGATTGGAATATTTGAAGATGTAAGCCTCTTGTATAAATGGAATAGTTTGTACTTCAAAATGGCCTTGTGGAAGTTTACTCATTGATAGGGAATGTTTTCTGGACCCCAAATAGCAGGTTACCAAGCAGTATCTATGGATAAGTGATTCCATCTCATCAAATAAAATCAATCATGAAATATGTACTTGTTTATGGATGCATCAGAATTTAGGTGCTGGCTTTCTTAGATTTGCCTTTGTGTTTTGTGCACTGAATTTGCAGCCCTTCTGTAATAATGACTAAGACTCTGGGTCTAAATATTGGATTTCAAGCCTGTGCCTCAGGACATATTTATATTAAGAGAAACTACAAAGTAGAACAAATTAATGTACGTTCATCAGTGAATTACTATGTAGCCCATACAAATGTTGATGCATATTTAAAGACAGTCATATTCTTTTTAAATTTCATTTTATTTTACTTTAGAGACAGCGAGAGAGCATGAGCGCACCAGCAGGGGAGGGGGGGGGCAGAGGGAGAGAGAGAACCTCAAGCAGGCTCCACATCACTCTGGATTATTATTTGAGCCGAAATCCAGAGTGGACACTTGTAGCACCTGGGTGGCACACTCCGTTAAGCACCTGGCGCTTGGTTGCATCGCAGGTCATGATCTCCCGGTTGGTGAATTTGATCCCTCTGCACTGTCAGTGCAGAGCTTGCTTAGGAGTCTCTCTCCCTCCCTCTGCTCTTCTCCCGCACTCACTCGCTCACGCGTTCCCAAAAATACATACACTTTCTTTAAAAAAAAACAAAACAGTCCGACGTTCAATCGAGCCAAGCCACCCAGGCACCCCCAGGACACTTTCGTCCTTAATCCCAGGCAACCCCAGTCTGTGTTCAGGGGACAAGGCCAGGACACGCATCCTGGAAAATTCTAAATCCCCCTCTGGTGTGTGGCAGCAGTGCTGAACACCCCGAGCCCAGGCACTGTGTGGGTTCTATCACTTTCCTTGCCTTCAGCCCGCTCTCCAACCCTACAGCCCACTAGAGCCCTGGGGAACGAGGGCGGGGGGGGGGGGGGGGGGCGGTCATTCAGATGCCTGGAGGAGTTGCGGGACTGCCGCTTCTGGAGTCACACATGTGCCCAGTGTCCTGACAGAGTCCAGGAGGACGCCCGGCTCAGGGGAATCTCCTGTTGGCCAGTGTGGTTCTTTCAAGCCACTGCTTGAAAGTTTCACTACTAGAGTGGCGCTGACAGGCTACACTGATTTGGGAGTGACTCAAAGTGTTTATACAGAGAACATCGCTGTCCCAGTCCCCTCACTCGAAACGCACACCCACACCCACACCAATGCGTAGGGGTCCAGGGGTAGATGGGAAATTCACATCCGGGTCCCGGCAGCAGCGGACCCCAGAACCGCTGAGCACACCCTCAGGTTTGGCGCCAGATGGAGCCAGGTTGGCTCGCTCCCCTAAGAAGAGAGCCACGTGATACGAGCCAACCAATCAGAAGCGGAGCTCTGACCTGGAGGCCTACCATCCTCACTCCTTCAGCGGGAGCTCTGGCTAGAAGGTGTCTCAGGCCAACGCTCTTGCGTCTCTGAGAGAGAATCTGGCATGATGGTCACCCCATCGTCCAAGGAGAAGGCACAGAAGCAACAGCAGGGTGAGATGACCGCAGGGCCCAAGAACGAGATCACCCCTGCCCCTGGTGATGCCCGCGGGACCGGCAACCCCAGTCCCGGTGCCTCAGCCCCCTCAGTCTCCAGTGACCTGTCTCCATTGGGTGGTGGCACCCCACACGGTGTTCCTGGCTGCCTTGGGCGCCATTTTGAGCACCGGAGAGGATCTGGGGCTGCACCCCGTGAGCCATGAGGGAGCATGTCGACCTCTAGGGCAGCCGCGGTCCCCACGCAGAGCTGAGGCGTGTGGTGCCCCAAACGGGCCAGGGTCTCTAGACCTCACATGCGGGTGGTGTGGCCGCCATGGGGCGAGCCACGTGGGGCTCTGGCCAGGCCAGACCATGAGCCCAGCGAACTGCTGTGGGAGGGAGCAGCCCGGGGGGAACAGGCGTGGGAGGGAGCAGCCTGGCCGCGAGGAGGCTGCCCAGGCTCAGAAGCCTCCGCGGCAGCGCTGTTTCCTGGGCTTCTCAGGCCTCAGTGCCCCGTGTCCTTGCCTCCATTTTCTCCAGGGTCTCAGCCTAGCGGTCGCCACCATTCTCGGGCTTCTTCGTGAGGTCACGAATCCCGGCCGGGTCCTGCCCTCCGGAGTCAGGCCAGAGCAGCAGGCCCAGCTCTCCGCAGTCAAGCAGCCAGGCCAGGCCCTGCCGTCCACGACCTCGCCACCCCGCCAGGCATTGACCAGCTCAGCCATGAATCTGAGCCAGGCTCTGCTTGCCGCCGGGGCCGCCGCCGCCGCAGCAGCAGCAGCCCCCGCAGCCGCCGCCTTCGTCATGGTGCATCCAAGCCAGGCCCTGCCCCTCGAAGCTGCACAGCTCCGCGGTGCCTGGCACCTTTTGGCTGCACCACGCCACCACGCCCTGTCCCTCGGAGCTACACTACGCCACCACGCCCTCCTCGCCGTAGTCAAGCAGACCGGCCAGGCCCTGCCCTCCAAAGCTATGCCCCTCCACCTGGCCTTGCTCTCCATAGCCATAGCCGTGTGTCCGGGTCCGGCCCTGCTCTTGGCAACAGTGCATCCGCACAAAGCCCTGCTCACCTCTGTCGCCGCCACACCACCCCGCTGGGCCCCGCTCTTCGTGGCCCCGCAACTAGGCCTGGCCGGGGCCTCCTCAGGCCTGCCACCCCGCCAGGACTGGCTCTCAGCAGCCCCGCGTCCCATCTGGCTCACGCTCGCTACAACAGTGCATCCTGTCGAGGCCCTGTTCCTCGAGGCAGGGCTGCTGGGCCAAGCCCTGCCCTCGAAATCCAGGCCTCCCCTCCAGGCCCTAAGCTACGCAGCAGGGCAGCCAGTCCAGGCCCTGCTCTCCAGAGCCACGCCTCCATTCTGGGCCCTGTCCTCCGGAGCCATGTTACTCAGCGAAGATCAGCCCTTCACAGCCTCCCTTCTCTGTCTGGGCCGGCCGCCCAGAGTCCTTCTCCCCCTAGGTTTGCCTTAAGAAGGCTCATCTTCCAGAGCAGCTCCAACTCTCCTGATCCCGAGCCCTGCGTTTTCCCTCCCAGCCTGGTCATGCCAACCACCCAAGTCCCTCCTCACCATCCTGTCTTGGCACCTTCTCTTCTCTCTTCCCTAGGCGATGTAGTGAGAGCTTCTCCTCCTCCTCCCCTGTGTCTTGGGGCCTGAGCCCCTGCTCCTCCCCCGCTGGGTGTCCTGTCCTGATCTCCCCTTTTTCCCACCGTGGGTTTTGTGACCTCGGCTCCATTTCCACCCCTAGCCCTGCTAGCATTAGGCGTGCATTGCTGCCGGTGCTTGATGCCCTAAACCCAGTCTCTCCACAGGCTGAATTAGGGAGCATGCCTTACCCACCTACAACTCCTGTGTAGTGTTACCCTCCCGGAGCATCCTCATAAGACCCAAAAAAGGAGCACAGGCCCACCCACTGTACTGAATGGGCTGCCTGCTCTGTAGTTACCTGTGAGGTTTCAAGAGTTTTATGAGCCAGCAACCAATGTCATGAGTTTTGAAACTTCCTCTCCCCAAGACTCCACCACCCAGCACTTAACCTGCTGTTGCCCCTTGTTTCCATGGCCCCATGTCCCTCAAAAGGGCCTGCCTTTCCACCTATGTTGAGATTCCCCTTTTCCAGGGTTGTCACTTGTACAATGAATTTTTGATGAATAAAATTAAAACGTTGGCTTGCTTGCTTGCTTTTTTTTTTTTTTAGTGGACTATGGGTTTTGATCTGGGTAAAAAAAAAGTTGCAAATTCTGTGTTACAGTTGGAGGACTAGAACACGGTAATCAGTACAGTAGCTGTCCTTTTGGTAGATAAATGGAGTAAAATATTATCCTAGGAGTCATTTTACCTGAGTTTGAAGTGGACGTCTGTCCAGGAAGTTCCCAGGAGGTACTGTTATGTACTTTTAGCATAAGCATTAGTACTGGTGTAAGAATAGGGAGTACCTTCATGGGAATTAAGGCACAGTTGTTAAGATGAGCACTGGGTGTTGCATGTAAGTGTTGAATCACTAAATTGTACATCTGAAACTAATACTGTATGTTAACTGACTGGAATTTAAATACAAATCTTTAAAAAATTGGGGGCACCTTTTAACCCAAAACGGCTAGAGAAATGGACAGGTGGTGGCAATATCCTGGGTCAGGAAGAAGGCAGTGCATGATCTGGAAGCAAGACTCATGATCAGGAAGCGGGGTGGAGTTCAGACCTTTCTAGAGGAAGAAATAGTTTGTGTGTTGGGAACAGGGGTTCCTACAGTTGGGGAAGGGGCAGAGAATGGGGTGCTGAGTTGGTGATTTAAAGTTAATGACTGATACAGGAATGGTGAATTCAAAACAAACATTTAAAGAAAAAATGATTCCAATTTGCCACTACCTCTTCCAGAAAATAGAAGCAGAAGGATGCTTCCTAACTCATTCTCTGAGGTCAGCATTTCCCCCGAGAACAAGACAGACAAAGACATTGCAAGAAAGGAAAACTACAGACCATGATCCCTCATGAACGCTGTCATAAAATTCTTCAACAACATATTAGCAAATTGAATCCAAAAATGCATAAAAAGAATTGTACGCCACAACCAAATGTGATATCTTTCAGGCACACAAGACCAGTTCAACATCTGAAAATCAATGGATGTAGTTTACCACATCAACAGGCTAAAGAACAAAAATCATATGATCATATCAATCAATGCAGAGAGCATTTGATATAATTCAATAGCATTCATGTTAAAAACTCTCAGTAAACTAGGAATAGAGGGGAATGTTCCCAATCTGATGAAAAGATCTATGAAAAACCTACAGGTAACATCATACTTAAGGGTGACAGATGCTCCCCCCACTAAGACCGGTCTGCTGTCATCACTCCTATTCAACATGTAATGGAACCCCAGCTTCTTACCTAAGAAAGGAAAGAGAAATTAAAAGGTGTACAGATTGGAAATGTTGCAATCAAACAATTTTTATTCACAGAGGACATGATTATTTATGCAGAAAATGCCAAAGAATCTACAAAAATCTGTTGAATTAATAAGGGAGTTTAATAAGGCCCCACAACACAACGTACGATATCCACATGGCAAATGCTTATGTATGTAGGAACACTGAACAATAAGAATTTGATATTTTTTAACAAGTACCTTTTAAAAAAGTAAATGATTAACTCTCATCAGATCTTTAACCATGTCCATTTCTGAGTCTTTTCTCCTTTACAGTCATTTGTTTTCGTTTTTTGTTGTTGTTTTTTTTTTGTTTGTTTTTAGTCCCAGTGTAGAGAACATATCAGTGTTATATTAGTTTCAGGTGTACAAGGTAGTGATTCAACAATTCCATGTATTACTCAGTGCTCATCAAAATAAGTGTACTCTTAATCCCCTTCACGTATTTCACCCATCCCCCCACCCACCTCCCTTCTGGCAACCATCTGTTTGTTTTCTCTAGTTAAGAGTCTGTTTCTTGGTTTGTCTTTTTTGCCTTTGTTCATTTGTTTTGTTTCTTAGATTCCACATATGAGTGAAATCATATGGTATTTGTCTTTCTCTGACAGGCTTATTGTGCTTAGTGTTATGCTCTCTAGATCCATCCATGTTATTGCAAATGGAAAGATTTCATTCTTTTTTATGGCTGAACATTATTCCAGTGTGTGTGTGTGTGTGTGTGTGTGTGTGTGTGTGTATGCATACACACACACACCACATCTTCTTTATCCATTTATGTATCGATGAACATTTGGGCTGCTTCCATAATTTGGCCTTTGTAAATAGTGTTGCAATAAACATAGAGGTGCATATATCCCTTCAAACTAGTGTTTTGGTGTTCTTTGGGTAAATACCCGGTAGTGCAATTACTGGACTGGGTAGTTCCAGTTTTAACTTGTTGGGGACCCTCCATACTGTCATCGACAGTGGCTGCATCAGTCTACATTCCCACCAACAGTGCACAGGGGTTCCTTTTTCTCGACATCCTCACCAACACTTGTTGTTTCTTATGTTTTGGAGTTTAGCCATTCTGACAGGTGTCAGGGGATAGCTCATTGTGGTTTTGATTTGCATTTCCCTGATGATAAGTGATGTTGAACATCTTTTTGTGTGTCTGTTGGTCATCTGGATGTCTTCTTTGCAGAACTATCTGTTCATGTCTTCTGCCAATTTTTTTTTAATTGGATAAAGAGTACGTTTTCAAAATACATAAAGAACTTCTACAATTCAACACCAATTTTTTTTTTACCTTTCATAGTAGCAACCCTACATATGAAGCACTTATGTATAAACATGACAAATATATACAGGATCTTTTTGTGGAAAACCCACAAACAATGATATAGAAATCAAATAAAATCTAACTAAAAGGGGAGATATTTCATATACATGGACTGGAAGACTCATACTCGTTAAAATTTCAATTCTTCCCAGACTTATCTATAGAAACAACAGAATACCCATCAAAATTGCAGCAGGCTCTCTAAGATATTGACATAGTGACTCTAAAACTTATATTGAAAACCAAAGGCTGTAGAATCGATAACACACTCCCGAAAAAGAAGAATAAAGGTACAGGACTCCTATTATTTCAAGACTTACTACAAAGGTTCAGTAATCAGGACAGTATGGTATGGACAAAGAATAGACACAGAGTTCAGTGAATCAGAACAGCAAGCCCAGAAACAGACCTGTAGTAATATGACTCAGTTGAACTTGACAAAGGTACAAACACAATATGATGGAGAAAGGATAGCTTTTTCAGTAAATGGTGCTGGAACAATTTGGACTCCACAGTAAAAAGAAAGTTTAACCTAGCTCCAGACCCGACACTTTTGCAAACATTAACTTAAAATGGACCAAGGGCCTACATTTAAAATTCAAAATATAACACCTCAGGAAGCAAGTCTAGGAGAAAATCAACATGGCTTTGTGTTTCCTGCTGAGCTTTTATACACAACACCAGAAGTAGAATCAATAAGAAAGAAATAAAAAAAGAAAGAAAGAAAGAAAGAAAGAAAGAAAGAAAGAAAAAAGAACGGAAGGAAGTTAGGTAGGATTTTATTAAAAAAAAAAAAAGGAAAAAGAAAAAGAAAAAAAAAACTTGCACTCTGCAAGAGATGCTATTAGGAAGTGAAAGGCAAGCCAGAGACTGGAAGAAAAAATATTTGCAAACCTCATGTCTGATAAAGCATTTGTATCCAGATATACAAAGAACTGATATAACTCAACAACTAATAAGCAAATAACTCAATTAAAAATGGGCCAAAGACACATCACCAATTAAAATATACAAATGACAAGTGAGCATATGAAAAAATGATCAAGACCATTTGGCATTTTGGAAATGCAAATTAAACTAATAATGACATAACGCTACACATTATTTGGATAGCTAATAACCAGAAAACTGGCAAAACCAACTAGTGGTGAGCATGCAGAGCAACAGGAACAGTCATTCATTTAAGGCTGGAGTACTAAATCATACAGCAACTTTGGAAGACAGTTTGATGGTTCTTGCCAAAGTCAAACACAGTCTTACAATAATAGGAGCCAGGAATCCTGCTATCAAGTATTTGCCCAACTGATTTAAAAACTTTTCTCCTGTCAAATAAAATACAAATCCAGAATTAGTAAGGAGAAGCTTTATTCAAAGGATTATTGTAAGGAAAAGGGGTGGGGGAGGCACTATTGTAATAGGGAAAATAAGAGCAGAAGCATCTCCAGAGTTAGGCCAAAAGGCTCGCTCTTTTGTAAAGAGGACACAGAGAACCCAGCGTAGGGGAAGGGAATGAAAGGGTGGTGTGAACAGACAGTGAATCAAGGAATGCTTGTCCCTGGGGCCAGCCTGTCCTCAGAAGGGGCTGTATGCTGGCTCAGACTGAAGGGGGGGGGGATCAAAGATTTTGCTCTAGTTGTTCAGGAAACATGAGTAGTTCACAATCATTCATGGGTTGTGGAATGGGAATGTGGAGATACCATGTCCAGTTTTGTCATAGCACACAAGGGGGCACCTGTGGACCCTGTGTCATAGGGGGAAGGAAGACTCCTTTCAGTAAGCAGTTTCCTGGAAAGTTGAGGAGATCGCTCAACTTTCATTGTTTTCCAGGATCACAGGGCATCAGCAAAGTCCAATATTGTCAGTCCAGGCAAAATCCTAAATACCAATGTTTGTAGCTCTGTTACTCATAACTACAAAACAGGTGGCAACCAAGATGTGCATCAATAGGGGAATCAATCAACGATCTCGGTGCACCCATATGATGGAATACTATTTGGCAAAAGAAAGGAATGATCTTTCAAGCCACAGAGAGATATGAAGCCTAAATTCCTATTGCTATGTGAAAGAAGCCAGTCTCAAATGGCTACATATGTGGTGTGCATGTATTGGTGTGCATGTGGTGTGCATATATATGTGTGTGTGTGTGTGTGTGTGTGTACGCGCGTGTATATATATATATGTGTGTGTGTGTGTGTGCATATATATGCGTGTGTGTGTGTGTGTGCGTGTGTGTATATATGTGTGTGTGTGTGTGTGTGTGTGTGTGTGATCCAATTATAAGAAATTGTGGAACAGGCAAAACTAGAGATAGTGAAGTGGTCAGTGTTTGGCAGGAGTTGTAGGATGAGAATACGAATAGGTAAAGGAAAGGGAACATTTTGGGGAATTGAAACTATTATATGTGTGTTATGAGTGGAATGTGTGTGCCTCTGGCCCTCAGAGTTCATATGTGAATTCTAACCCCCCAATGTGATATTTGGAGGTGGCCATTAATTGGGTTTGGATGAGAGTATGGCCCTCATGATGGGAGTAGTGTCTTTGTAAGAAAAGGAAGTGCCCAAAGCTCTCTCTCACTTTAGTCAAGTGACGACACAACTAGAAGGAAGCCATCTTCAGGCCAGAAAGAATGTACTCACGGAGAAATGAACCATACTAGCATACTGATCTTTGCCTTCTCAGGCCCCAGAACTGTGAAAAACAAATATCTGTTGTTTGAGCGACCCAGTCTATGGTATTTTGTTATAGGAACCTGAGCAGACTAAGGCTGTGTGACATTTTATTGGTGTTTACATGACACTGTGCAGTTGTTAAAATCCATAGAGACTTACAGCACACAAAGTGAAATTTAATGGTAAATCCAAAATTTTAGAACATCATTAGGGAAGTCAGGAATATCAGGATGGAATGCAGGATGTGACAAACAATTCTAACTGTATTTCAAATGCATGAAAAATAATTCACTGAAGATTGTGAGGGAAAACAGTGTTAACCTAAGTAACTTTGGAAATGAAAGGAATTGTTAAAATGATGACGTGATAACCTATATCCTTAGAGAAAATATTTTCAAACCACATATCTTAAAAAGGATTAGTACTAGAATATACCAAAACTCTCTAAACTCAACAATAGCAATAGCATCAAAAGAGGAAAATATTTGTGAACAAACTTAACCTAGGAGGTGAAAGTTTTATACATTGAGGCGTGCCTGGGTGGCTCAGTCAGTTAAGTGGCCGACTCCGGTTCAGGTCATGATCTCACGGTTTGTGAGTTCGAGCCCCACGTCGGGCTCTGTGCTGACAGCCTGGAGCCTGCTTTGGATTCTGTGTCTCCCTCTCTCTCTGACCCCCACCCCCACCCCCCGCTCACACTCCGTCTCTCTCTCTCTCTTTCTCAAAAATAAACATTAATAAATTAAAAGAAAGTTTTATGCATTGAAAACTACAAAAAAATGCCAGAAGAAATTTTAAAAGGACATAAATTAACGGAAAGACATACCGTGTTCATGTATTGGGAGACTTAGTAGTGTTAAGATGTCACAGTACCCAAAGCGTTCTATAGATTTAATGTAATATCTGTCAGGATCCTTAACGACATTTTTTTCAGATATAGGAAAAATGAATCCTACACGTCATAGGGACTCTCAAAGGACCCCAAATACTCAAAACAGTTCTGAAAAGAATGAGCAATGTTGGAGGCTTCAAACTTCCTAATTTCAAAACTTACTAACAGTAATCAGAAACAGTGTGGTTCTGGCATAAAGACAGACATATAGACCAATGGAATAGGAGAGTAGGCATAAATAAAGCTTTGTGTATGTGGTCAATTGATTTTGAACAAGGGTTCCAAGGTCGTTCAATGGGAAAAGGACAGTCTCTTCAACAGATGGTGTTGGAACACCTAAAAGTCCACCTGCAAAGGAATAAAGGTAGACCATGAAGGTAGGCCATGTGTTGTATACATACAGGAGAGTACTTTTCAGCCTTAAAAATGAAGCAAATTCTGCAATATATGACAATATGCATGAATCTTGAGAATATCATGCTAAGTGAAATAAGCCAGACCAAAAAAGACAAATATTGCATGATGCCACTTATATGAGGTATCTAAAATAATGAAATTAATAAAATCAAATTGGAATGGTAGTTAACGGGGACTCAGGTGGAGGGGAAAATAGTCAGTTATTAATCCACAAGCATAACGTTTCAGTTAAGTAAAATGAATAAACTGTAGAGATCTTCCATACAACGTGGCACTTAAGGCAACAGTAATGTACACTTAAAATGTGTTAAGAGGATGGATCTCATGTTAAGTGTTCTTATCACAATAAAAGTTTTTTTCTAAAAATTGCATTTCATCAAACAGCCCCACTCATATTGGCAATAAATGCTGAATAAGCATTTATTCAGCACCTGCTATGTGCTAGGCACCATGAATTTCAAAATCCAGTCCCCTCAAGGAGCTCAGAGCGATGGAGGAGATAGCTGAGTAAACAGATTATTCCAAGACAACATTAAGAGCATTAGGATAGCAATAAAACACTTTGAGCACTACGAAAGCACAGAGGTGGAGCATTTAACCCAGCCAGCGCATGAGGAGGCTACAGAACGCTTCTTGAGTAGATGGCATTTGAACCATATGGAAAGACAAATAGAAATTAGTACACTGAAGATCATTTCAGGTATTGGGAAGAGCATTCCAAGCACCCAGAAATGAGAGAAAGTATGATGCTTTCAGACAACCGAGATATTCCGTATGATTCATGGATCATAGGGTGCAAAGACTGGGAAGCGTAGGGGTTGAAGACAGATAATGCTGAAATAGCAGGAAGGGATTATATCCTAAAATACTTCATATTCATGCTAAGAAGTTTGGGCCAACCTGACAGCCAATGGGAGTCATGGACTATTATGGAGCAAAGGAATGCTTTTGTCCAGTTCTAGGATGATAAAAAGTGGTTTAATATTCATTTATTCCACTTTTAGATGTCCCCATAATGTGAATTTTTGTGGTCGTGGGATGAGAGAATTTGGGATATCCTTCTTTGCTCCACTTGAACATCTACATACTATGTTTGCCGTACATTATATTGGAAATTTTTCACAGGCGGGATCCTATCTAATCTTCCCAACATTGACAGGTGTTGTTATTCCCGCTTAGAGATCAGAAAACTGATGTTCAGAGAGGTCAGCAGATGTATCCACAGTTTTAGAGGTGGTCATTGAAAGATACGTGATGGAGGCCATCATTCCAGGTGATGTGCTCTGTCTTTCCTTAAACTTTTGCCTCTGCTATCTTCTAGTTCTTCACAACTCTTGTATTCACAAGAGAGGAAATTAGGCGGGAAGCCATGAGAAATGAGGTTGAGGGATACTTTGGTATAATGTAATAGCTCTGACACCAATTCAGGAACTAGTAGCTTCCAATCCCAGTTCTGCCGCTTAGGCACTGTGTCATCTCAGAGAAGTTACTTCACCTCTCTGAACCTCAGTAGTCTCTTTTTTAAACGAGAACTAATTTACACAAACGTACTTATGGGAAGCAAATAAAATAATTTCTGTAAAGAATCTACTACCCTGCCTGGCTTGCAATAAGCCCTCAAGAAATGACAACACTCTTTATTACAATACCAACTGTGTAACTGTGCGTAAATAACCCTCCCTGAGCCTCAGTTTTTCTCAATGTTGTGAAAATCCAATGTGATTCATGTGTGTATTATTTGCACAGTGCTGGGGACACGATAGGCACTCAATAAAATAAATGGCTACCAGTGTAGTATAATATAAATACCACAGGCCTGGTGATGGTCAAAACTGTGTTCAAATGCTGGCCCCAAACACTTGAGAACGTTATTTAGAACTCTTGGAGCCTCAGTAGTTTTATTGGTCAAATGGAGAGAATATGCCCCACTTGCCTAAGAGGTAGAGTTGTGAGAGCTGCAGGTAATTTATGTCAACTGCCTGGCACATAGGAGATACTCTGTATAGGAAGGATGAATCCAGATTGCAGAGCCCTGAATCCCAGTCTCTTTAAAGCTGCTATAAAGCCCACTTCTGGATACATTCTGTCTTCTTGAGTGAGAACGAGATATATGGAAGTCACTAGTTTCAGTGGGAGCTAGAATCAATTTCACAGCTATAAAGGATTTATTCTAAAGGAGAGAGACTCACAGTAGAGAATGGTAATAGGTGTCATTTATTAGGTGCCTACTGTGTGCCAAGTATTCTATATACAGTAATTCTAATCATCCTTCCAATTCTGCAAGACAGTTATTACTATCACCATTTTTTACCATTAAGAACTGTAAAGCTCAGAGAGATTGAGTATCTTGCCAAGGTCACTGAACTAGCAACTAGCAGGGATGCCTGACTGCATAAGCCCAGACTCTCTACTGTACAAAGATGTCTAAAAGTAAGCACTCCCATAATAAAGATAAAGAAAACAGACCGTGCTGGTTCCAATGGAACTGGAGTGGCAAGCACAAATCCGAGAAGTGGGAGAATTAGTAATAATTTGTGGCACGTCTACTATGTGCCACACATTATACCAGAAATTTTTCATATACAGAATCTCATCTAACCTTCCCAATGTTGATAAGTGTTGTTATTCCTCGTTTACAGATAAGGAAGCTGATGCTCAGAGAGGTCAGCAGATATAGCCATGGTAAGTGAAAGATACGTGATGGGGGCCATGCTACCTCCAATTAAGGGAAAATCAAAACTGCATTGGAATTGTTAACCGATACATAAATCAGCTTATTACAATTTTACAGTCTGTTACGGGCCTGGCTCAGCTTTGGCTTACCTGAAACCTGACAAACCTGTAAATCAGACTTAGGTTTTTTTCTCCATTTTTCTATACTTGAACACTAAATAAGGAATACTATTTATAGTCTTGTAGCCTTGTCTTCATTATGATCAGTGGTAGTTAAGTACCGATTTTCATCTGTAGTTTTCTAATTCTACCCACAGCAACATGCTTCACACATCAGTAATTGCTTACCCCACAAAACTTGGGTTCTCATGGGACCGTATTCCATGCCACATTCAGAGAATTTTTTCCATGGTGGATTTTCGGATGTCACACAAGATGAGATTTCCAACTGAAGGCCTTTTCACACTCACTGCATTCATAGGGGTTTTCTTCACTGTGAATTTGATGATGGTGAATACGGTGAGATATCCCCACAAGGGCTTTATCACGTTTGTTGCCACTACACTACCTTACACACACACACACACACACACACACACACACGCACTAGATATGTTGTTTTAAAACTCTCCAAATACTATCATATGTTATACAGTGGGTCAGGAAGAATGATTCCATTTCATAAATCAGGAAACAGAGGCTACAAGAGAATACATGTCACACTCACAAAGGCTGGTAATAAGAAATCTTAGAATAGATACCATATTTGAGAACTGGTATTTTTTTTCCCAAGATGCACACCAATTTGTATTTGAATTTGTATAGAATTTCCAACTATATATATATAATACTTGGAAAACTACATAAAACATTTGAAACTTGTGAGAATTTTAAAAAGGGAGAGAGAGAGAGAAGACAATAAAGCAAGAGTATTTATTTTGGGGGGTTGTTTTTGCAATGCAGCAAGAATAAAGAAGCAAAATTGAATCCTATGCAGCCTTGGGAGTGCATTCCAGTTTGTTAGAGAGAAAGTAGTTAATACTGTAGGTGAAAGAAATGACGAGCCTGGGCAGAGTGTCCTGTACAGTCTAGACAATAGAATTTTCCTGGGCATATTTATGGCCTTACAGTCTTGCTTTAGAAAGAAGATTTAGACAAACATATCATGCGTCATATGTTCCCTCTTAGACATCTCAAACTACGTATTTAAGTTAACCCCAAAGCTTTTACTCATCTAGTGCATCTAAGGTACTCTGAGTCTCCAGATTTAAACTGTACCAGGAGGATGGAGGAAATAATAAATGGAGCTACAAGCATGTATTAGTCAGGGTCACAGCAGGAAACAGAAAACGGTCAAATCGGGTGATTTCAGGAGAGTCTAATAAAGGAACCAATGAGATGGGGGCAGGGGTGTAAGAAAAACAAAAAGGATAATCAGCATTCCTGGGCTAGTAACTGATGGGTGTTTTAGCAATTCTAGGCCTGAAGGAGGGAGGGGAAAGCACTTTACTGTATATCCCAAGACCAAGAGAGCTGAGGATAGAGGGACACTCTACAGAAGCTGAGAGCTTCATTTGAGAGATGTAGCCAGCCAGTGATGAACCTACAGAGAGGGAGCTCAGTGGCATAAATACCACAACATCACTCCCCTATCCTTTGATCTGGCAGGCCTTCTCACTGGACGAGCTCAATCAGAAGCCAGAGGGCAAAGGCATCTGGGGCAGACAGCAGGGTGCAAACAAATGGGAAATGCACCTGGAGATTCAAATGAAAGACACACAGCAGAGGATGTTTAGATAGTTGGATAAATTTACCTAGTTTCCTCCAGGTAAGAATCGGACCATATAATCGAGTCACTTAACCTTTTTCACCATCTCCAAAAGCAATCAATAATCCACTTCTGTGAACCTTGGACGATATTTACAACAAGACTCTCAGAGTAAAGCTTAAATACAAAAAGTTAAGGAGGAAGGAAGTAGGAACTGGAAAAACATTCCATTTATTATAGTGAAACAATATAAAATATTTAGAAATAAATTTGACAAGAAAAGCAGAATTATATGAAGAATAAAATCTTATGGAAACACAGAAAACAAAATCTGAGCAAACAGAGTGATGGATGCTCTTTGATGAGAAGATTTAATTACTACCACAAAGAAATCAAGCCTCCCCCAATTAGAATATGGCTAATTCAATAGTAACTAGAATGCACAGGTTTTCTTATTTTGGAATTGTATAAAATAATATAAACTTCATTTGAAAAAACAAATGACAAAAAATAGGCAAGGTTGTTATGAGAAAGAATAGTGAGGAGACTTACTGAAGGTTAAAAAAATATTAACATTTGACTATATACAAATTAAAATTTTTGAATGACAAAAGAGACCATTAATATACAAAAACACAAGACAGGAAATACATTTTAATAAATATGACAAAGGTTTAATATCCAAATTATATAGAAAGTAGTCGGACAAATTGACTAGAAAAAAGACAAACACGTAATTAAAAAAAATAGGAAAAAATACGAATCAGGAATTCACAGAGTAGAAAATCTAAGTTGCCAATGAATTAATAAATATGGGCAGAGGGAGATAAAATTCTATGGTAGTGTGATAAATGCAAACTAGAGAAATAATGAAATTATTAGTTTACTTACAAGAGAGTGATAAACATTAAGAGTTGTAATTCCAATTATTGGTAAGGATGCGGGAAAAGGTTATTCATGTACGTTGGGGGGAAAAATCTGAAGAGTGAAGACTTTTGGATTTTAAAAGGCAAAACTTGTTAAAGCCATGTAGTAAAACTACACGCAGACATGCACGTGCACACACACAGACACACACACACACACACACACACACACACACACACAACTTTTACTCAGTAATCCAACTCCTGGATATCTATTCCAAAGAAGTACAAGCACAAGTATATAAAGTCCTATGTTTGAGGATGCGTATAGTAGTACCGAAGACAAAACTGAGGCTCACCAAAAGAAGAAGAGCGAAATAAATTCTAATATACCTACACCATAAATGTTACATCACCATGTAAAAGAAGAGTTAGAGGGGATCCTCGGTGGCTCAGTCGATTAAGCGTCCAACTCTTGATTTCTGGTCAGGTCGTGATCTCACAGTTGATGGGATCAAGCCCCGCATCAGTACAGAGGCTGCTTGGGATTCTCTCTTTCCCTCTCTGCCCCTTCCCCATGCTCACTCACTCAGTCTCAAAATAAATAAATAGGAATGAGAGAAGATGGTGGCGTAGGAGGATGCTGGGGTCACCGCGTCCTGCTGATCACTTAGATTCCACCCACATCTGCCTAAATAACCCAGAAAACCGCCAGAAGACTAGCAGAATGGACTCTCCAGAGCCAAGCATAGACAAGAGGCCCAGGGATGAGGGTAGGAAGGGCGAAGAGGTGGTTCGCGCTACACGGACTGGCGGGAGGGAGCCGGGGCAGTGGAGGGCAGCCCGCCCGGCAAGGCAGGGCCCCTGAGTCTGACTTGCAAAAGCGGAGGGGCTGGACTGCGTGAGTTCTGACAGCCAGCAGGACTTAACATCTGGAATGTCATAAGTCAACAGCTCTGCTCAGAGAGCGGGAGGGCAAGAGGACAACGGGAGGGAGAGTTGTTGAGCCCTGGAAGACAGAGCTCAGCTCGGCGGGGAACAAAGGCGCTGACCAGCGCCATCTCCCTCGCCCATCCCCCAGCCAAAATCCCAAAGGGAACCAGCTCCCGTCACGGAACTTGCTTGCACCATGCAAACACCCAACGCTGTGCTTCTGTGGATCCATCGCTCCGATGGGTCTGCCTCCCTCCCGGTGCCACAGGGCCCCTCCCGCAGTGGACCATCAACTGCAAAGTGAGCTGAGCCTACCCCTCCCGCCACTGTGCACCTTGCAGATCCACCCCGGCTAATACACCAGATCCCATCGAAGCAGCACCACAAGCCTGGCAGGGTGCAAGTAGCCCAAACAGGGGCCACACCACTCCACAGTGAGTCCTGACCCTGGGAGAGGGGAAGATAAGGCACACACCAGTCTGACTGTGGCCCCAGCGGTGGGCTGGGGACAGACATTGGGTCTGACTGCGGCCCCACCCACCAACACAAGTTACTCCAGACAGCACAGGGGAAGTGCCCTGCAGTTTTGCGCCACTCCAGGGACTATCCAAAATGATGAAACGGAAGAATTCTCCTCAAAAGAAACTCCAGGAAGTAGTGACAGCTAAATAATTGATCAAAAATGATTTAAGCAATATGCCAGAACATGAATTTAAAATAATAGTCATAAAATTAATGGCTTGGCTTGAAAAAAGTATAGAGGACAACAGAGATTCTATTGCTACAGAGATCAAGGGACTAAGAAACAGTCAGGAGGAGCTAAAAAAATGCTATAAATGAGGTGCAAAATAAAATAGAGGTGACCACAGCTCAGATTGAAGAGGCAGAGGACAGAATAGGTGAGTTAGAAGATAAAATTATGGAAAAAGAGGAAGCTGAGAAAAAGAGAGATAAAAAAATCCAGGAGTATGAGGGGAGAATTAGAGAACTAAGTGATGCAATGAAACTTAACAATGTCCATACAATAGGGATTCCAGAGGAGGAAGAGAGAGAGAAAGGGGCTGAAGGTGTACTTGAACAAATCATAGCTGAGAACTTCCCTGATCTGGGAAAGGAAAAAGGCATTGAAATCCAAGAGGCACAGAGAACTCCCTTCACACGTCACTTGAATCAATCTTCTGCATGACATATCATAGCGAAACTGGCAAAACACAAGGATAAAGAGAAAATTCTGAAAGCAGCTAGGGATAAACACACTGTAACATATAAAGGGAGACTGATAAGACTAGTGACAGATCTATCTATTGACACTTGGCAGGCCAGGAAGGAACCGCAGGAAATCTTCAATGTGATGAACAGAAAAAATATGCAGCCGAGAATCCTTTATCCAGCAAATCTGTCATTCAGAATAGAAGGAGAGATAAAGGTCTTCCCAAAGAAACAAAAACTGAAGGGATTCATCACCATTAACCCAGCCCTACAAGAGATCCTAAGGGGGATACTGTGAGTGAAATGTTACAAGGACCACAAAGTACGAGAGATATCACTACAAGCATGAAACCTACAGACATCACAATGACTCTAAACCCATATCTTTCTATAATAACACTGAATGTAAATGGACTAAATGCGCCAACCAAAAGACATAGGGTGTCAGAATGGATACAAAAACAAGACCCATCTATTTTCTGTCTACAAGAGACTCATTTTAGACCTGAGGACACCTGCAGATTGAAAGTGAGGGGATGGAGAACTATCTATCATACTACTGGAAGTCAAAAGAAAGCTGGAGTAGCCATACTTCTATCAGACAAACTAGACTTTCAATTAAAGGTTGTAACAAGAGATGAAGAAGGGCATTATATATTAATTACAGGGTCTATCCATCAGGAAGAGCTAACAATTATAAATGTCTATGCACTGAATACGGGAGGCCCCAAATATATAAAACAAGTAATCACAAACATAAGCAACCTTATCGACAAGAATGTGATAATTTCAGGGGACTTTAATACTCCACTAACAGCAATGGATAGATCATCTAGATGCAGGATAAATAAAGAAACAAGGGCCCTGAATGATACATTGGATCAGATGGACTTGGCAGATATATTCAGAACTCTGCATCCCAAAGCAACAGAATATACTTTCTTCTCAAGTGCACATGGAACATTCTCCAAGATAGATCACATACTGGGTCACAAAACAGCCCTTCATAAGTATACAAGAATTGAGATCCTACCATGCATACTTTCAGACCACAATGCTATGAAGCTTGAAATCAACCACAGGAAAAAGTCTGGAAAACCTCCAAAAGCATGGAGGTTAAAGAACACCCTACTAAAGAATGAATGGGTCAACCAGGCAATTAGAGAAGAAATTAAATATTACATGGAAATGAATGAAGATGAAAATACAATAATCCAAATGCTTTGGGATGGAGCAAAGGGAGTCCTGAGAGCAAAATACATTGCAATCCAGGCCTGTCTCAAGAAACAAGAAAAATCCCAGATACAAAATCAAACAGCACACCTAAAGGAAATAGAAGCAGAACAGCAAAGACACCCCACACCCAGCAGCAGAAGAGAAATAATAAAGATCAGGGCAGAAATAAACAACATAGAATCTAAAAACAAAACAAAACAAAACAAAACTGTAGAACAGATCAATGAATCCAAGAGTTGTTTTTTTGAGAAAATAAACAAAATTCATAAACCTCTAGCCAGGCTTCTCAAAAAGAAAAGGGAGATGACCCAAATAGATAATATCATGAATGAAAATGGAATTATGACAACCAATCCCTCAGAAATACAAGCAATTATCAGGTGATACTATGAAAAATTACATGCCAACAAACTGGACAGCCTGGAAGAAATGGAAAAATTCCTAAGCACCCACACACTCCCAAAACTCAAACAGGAAGAAATAGAAAATTTGAACAGACCCATAACCAGTGGAGAAATTGAATCAGTTATCAAAAATCTCCCAACAAATAAGAGTCCAGGACCACATGGCTTCCCAGGAGAATTCCACCAGACATTTAAAGCAGAGATAATACCTATCCTTCTCAAGCTATTCCAAACAATAGAAAGGGAAGGAAAACTTCCAGACTCATTCTATGAAGCCAGCATTACTTTGATTCCTAAAGCAGACAGAGACCCAGCAAACAAGAGAACCAGAGGCCAATATCCCTGATGAATATGGATGCAAAAATTCTCAATAAGACACTAGCAAATCGAATTCAACAGCATATAAAAAGAATTATTCACCATGATCAAGTGGGATTCATTCCTGGGCTGCAGAGCTGGTTCAACATTCACAAATCAATCAATGTGATACATCACATTGATAAAAGAAAAGAAAAGAACCATATGATCCTGTCAATCGATGCAGAAAAAGCATTTGACAAAAACTCAGCATCCTTTCTTAATAAAAACCCTTGAGAAAGTCGGGATAGAAGGAACATACGTAAACATCATAAAAGCCATTTATGAAAAGCCCACAGCTAATATCATCCTCAATGGGGAAAAACTGAGATCTTTCTCCCTGAGATCAGGAACACGACAGGGATGTCCACTCTCACCGCTGTTGTTTCACATAGTGTTGGAAGTGCTAGCATCAGCCATCAGACAACAAAAGGACATCCAAGGCATCAAAATTGGCAAAGATGAAGTCAAGCTTTCACTTTTTGCAGATGACATGTTATTATACACGGAAAACCCAATAGACTCCACCAAAAGTCTGCTAGAACTGATACCTGAATTCAGCAAAGTCGCAGGATACAAAATCAATGTACAGAAATCAGTTGCATTCTTATACAGTAACAATGAAGCAACAGAAAGACAAATAAAGAAACTGATCCCATTCACAATTGTACCAAGAAGCATAAAATACCTAGGAATAAACCTAACAAAGATGTAAAAGATCTGTATGCTGAAAACTATAGAAAGCTTATGAAGGAAATTGAAGAAGATACAAAGAAATGGAAAAACATTCCGTGCTCATGGATTGGAAGGATAAATATTGTTAAAATGTCAATACTACCCAAAGCTATCTACACATTCAATGCAATCCCAATCAAAATTGCACCAGCATTCTTCTCGAAGCTAGAACAAGCAATCCTAAAATTTATATGGAACCACAGAAGACCCTGAATAGCCAAAGTAATTTTGAAGAAGAAGACCACAGCGGGAGGCATCACAATCCCAGACTTTAGCCTCTACTACAAAGTTGTAATCATCAAGACAGCATGGTACTGGCACAAAAACAGACACATAGACCAAAGGAATAGAAGAGAATCCCCAGAACTAGACCCAGACAAGTATGCCCAACTAGTCTTTGACAAACCAGGAAAGAATAGCCAATGGAAAAAAGACAGTCTCTTTAACAAATGGTGCTGAGAGAACTGGACAGCAACATGCAGAAGGATGAAACTAGACCACTTTCTCACACCATTCACAAAAATAAACTCAAAACGGATGAAGGACCTGAATATGAGACAGGAAACCATGAAAACTCTAGAGGAGAAAGCAGGAAAAAACCTCTCTAACCTCAGCTGCAGCAATTTCTTACTTGACACATCCCCAAAGGCAAGGGAATTCAAAGCAAAAGTGAACTATTGGGACCTCATCAAGATTAAAAGCTTCTGCACTGCAAAGGAAACAATCAACAAAACTAAAAGGCAACCAACGGAATGGAAAAAGATATTTGCAAATGACATATCGGACAAAGGGCTAGTCTCCAAAATCTATAAAGAGCTCACCAAACTCCACACCCGAGAAACAAATAATCCAGTGAAGAAATGGGCAGAAGACATGAATAGACACTTCTCTAAAGAAGACATCCGGATGGCCAACAGGCACATGAAAAGATGCTCAACGTCGCTCCTCATCAGGGAAATACAAATCAAATCCACACTCAGATACCACCTCACACCAGTCAGAGTGGCTAAAATGAACAAATCAGGAGACTATAGATGCTGGAGAGGATGTGGAGAAACGGGAACCCTCTTGCACTGTTGGTGGGAATGCAAACTGGTGCAGCTGCTCTGGAAAACAGTGTGGAGGTTCCTCAAAAAATTAAAAATAGATCTACCCTATGACCCAGCAATAGCACTACTAGGAATTTACCCAAGGGATGCAGGAGTGCTGATGCCAACGGGCACTTGTACCCCAATGTTTATAGCAGCACTTTCAACAATAGCCAAATTATGGAAAGAGCCTAAATGTCCATCAACTGATGAATGGATAAAGAAGTTGTGGTTTATATACACAATGGAATACTACATGGCAATGAGAAAGAATGAAATATGGCCTTTTGTAGCAACGTGGATGGAACTGGAGAGTGTTATGGAGAGTGTTATGCTAAGTGAAATAAGTCATACAGAGAAAGACAGATAACATATGTTTTCACTCCTATGTGGATCCTGAGAAACTTAACAGAAGACGATGGGGGAGGAGAAGAAAAAAAAAAAAGAGAGATTAGAGAGGGAAGGAGCCAAACCATCAGAGACTCTTAACAACTGGGAATAAACTGAGGATTGATGCGGGGTGGAAGGGAGGGGAAAGTGGGTGATGGGTACTGAGGAGGGCACCTGTTGGAATGAGCACGGGGTGTTGTATGGAAACCAATTTGACAATAAATTTCATATTCAACAAACAAACAAACAAACAAACAAGCAAACTTTAAAAAATAAAATAAAATAAAGGGATGTGTTAGTACTGTACAAGTGGACTTGGAGACATTCACACAAGTTTATCATTACATGAAATACACAAGATGCAGAAAAATGTGATTAATAGGATACCATTTTGGTAGCCACGACAAAGAAAAAAACCTGTATGTGTTTATACATACATGCATGTGTTTATTGTAATGGATTATAGGAATGTAGAAAAATATGGAAGGATGCAGGTTAGGTTGTTAAAATGAGTTAATGAGGAGCTTGTTTTTAGAAAGGAAGGAGGTGGCAATTCAAGCGCCAAGTAAGGAAGAAATATTGAAGGGAGTTCTTCAAGTGGAAGAGAAAGGGCCACAATTAGAAGGAAGAAAACTATCAAAAGAATAAATTACGTGAGTAAAAATAAAGATACGGTAAAGGCAGTAGAGCTCTCACTTAGAAAGCTAGTGTGAAGGTTAAAAGACAAAGTAGTAAAATAAATTATATCTAAAAAATTATTTAAAGGGACTCACATGATAAAGAGATGCAAAAACTGACAATATATACATAAAATGTAGAAGGGGCAGTAAAAATGAAGTTCTTCTAGAATGTGTTCAAACTTATGTGACCATCAACTTAATACAGACCGCCATATACTTAGAATGTTCTATAGGAACCTCATGATAACCAAACACCAAAAACCTATAATAGATACACAAAACATAAAGAGAAAGAAAGGCAAGCATAACAGTAAAGAAAGTCATCAATCCAATGAAAGTGAGCCAGAGAAGAAGAAATGAACAGAGAAGAGCTATGAAAACCAGAAAACAATTAACAAAATGGCAATATGTACATACCTGTCAATAATTACTTTAAATACAAATGGTCTAAATGCAGCAATCAAAAGACATAGGGTGAAGGAATAGATAAAAAATAACAAGACCCTCTATATGCTGCCTACAAGAGACTCACTTCAGACCTAAAGACACATGTATGTCTGTAGACTGAATGTGAAGGGATAGAAAAAGATACTCTATACAAAGGGAAGTGAAAAACAAAACACACACACCCAGGGTAGCAATACTTACACAGGCAAAGTAGACTATAAAACTAAGACTATAACAAGAGACAAAGAAGAGCGTTCCATAATGATAAAGGGAACAATCCAACAAGAGGATAGAACACTTGTAAGTGTCTACGCAACCAACATTGGAGCACCTAAATACGTAAAACAAATATTAACAGGTATAAAAAAATGAACATATATGAAGGGAGAAATTGGCAGTAATACAATACTCATAGGGTACTTTAACACCCTACTTACATCATCGGATAGATCATCCAGGCATAAAGTCAATACGGAAACAGTGTCTTTGAACGACACATTAGACCAGATTGTCTCAACAGATTTATACAGAACATTTCATCCCAAAACAACAGAATACACATTCTTTTTGAGTGCACATGGAACATTTTCCAGAACAGATCACATGTCAGGTCACAAAACAAGTCTCACTAAATCTAAGAAGACTGAAATCATATCATGCATCTTTTCCAAGCACAACAGTATGAAACTAAAAATCAATTACAAGAAAAACCGGGAAAAACACAAACACATGGAGGCTAAGCAACATGCTACTAAACAACCAATGGGTCAACAAAGAAATCAAAGAGGAAGTTAAAAAAAAAAATACAAGAATACCAGTGAACATGAAAACACAGTCTTTGGGACACAGCGACAGCAGTTCTAACAGGGACATTTATAGTGCGATAGGCCTGCCCCAAGAAACCAGAGAAATCTCAAATAAACCATCTAAACTTACACCTAAGGAAACTACAAAAAGAAGAATAAACACAGCCCAGAGTTAGTAGAAGGAAGGAAATAATGAGATAGGGGAGAAATACCTGAAATGGGGACTTAAAAAATAAATAAATAAAGAGATCAAAGAAACTAAGAGTTGGTTCTTTGAAGAGATAAACAAAATTGATAAACCTTTATCCAGACTCATCAAGGAAAAAGACAGGACCCATGTAAATAAAATCAGAAATGAAAGAGAAGTAACAACTGATACAGCACAGAAATACAAGGGATTTTAACAGACTACTATGAAAACTTACATGCCAACAAATTGGACAACCTAAAAGAAATGGATAAATTCCTAGAAATATATAATCTTCCAAAACTGAATGAATAAGAAATGGAAAATCTGAACAGACCAACTGCAAGTAAAGAAATTGAATTGGTAATCAAAATACTCTCAATAAACAAAAGTCCAGAACCAGATGGGTTCACAGGTGAGTTCTGTCAACCATTGTAAGAAGAGTGGATACCTATTTTTCTTATACTATTCCAAAAAATCAGGAGAGGAAGGAAAGCTTCCAAATACATTCTACAAGGCCAGTACTACACTCAGACTAAAACCAGACAAAGACACTACAAAATAAGAAAACTACCAGCCAACATCCTTGATGAACATAGATGCAAAACCCTTAATAATAATAATAATAATAATAACAACAATAACAATAATAAACAGCAAACTGCATTCAACAATACATTAAAATGATAATTCACCACAATCAAGTGGAATGTATTCCAGAGATGCAAGAGTAGCTCAATATTCACAAATCAATCTGTATGATGCACCACACTAACAAAATGAAGGCTAAAAATCATATGAGCATCTAAATAGATGCAGAAAAAGCATTTGGCAAAATTGAAAATCTGTTCATGATAAAAACCCTCAACAAAGTAGGTTTAGAGGGAACATACCACAACATAATAAAGGCCATGTATGACAAGCCCATAACTAACATCATACTCAATGGTGAAACACTGAGAGCTTTTCCTCTAAGATCAGGAACAAGACAAGGATGTCCACTCTCACCACTTTTATTCAACATAATACTGGAAGTCCTGGCCACAGCAATCAGATTTAAAAAAAGAAATGAAATGAAAAACTGGTAATGAAGAAGTAAAGCTGGAACTATTTGCAGATGACACGATACTAAGAAAACTCTAAAGACTCCACACACACACACACACACACACACACACACACACACACAAACTATTAGAAGTAACAAATGGATTCAGTAAAGTCGCAGGATACAAAATTAATATACGGAAATCTGTCACATTTCTATGCACTAGTAATGAAAGAGCAGGAAGAGAAATTAAGCAAATGATCCTATTTACAACTGCACCAAATATAAAATACGTAGGAATAAACTCAACCAGGGATGAGAAAGACCTATACCCTGAAAACTATAAAATATTGATGAAAATTTGAAGACTAAAAATTGGCACTATAATAAAATTAAAAGCTTTTGCACAACAAAGAAAATCATCAATACAAGGAAAAGGCAACCTACTAAGTGGGAGAAGATATTTGCAAATGATATATGCGACAAGGGGTTAACATCCACATCTATAAAGGATTTCTACAACTCAACATGAAAAATAAATACCCTAAATAATCCAATTTAAAAAGGGGCAGAGGACCTGGATAAACATTTTTCCAAAGAAGACACTGAAATGGCCAACTGACACGTGAAAAGATGCTCAGTATCACTAAACATCAGGGAAATGCAAATCAAAACCACAATGAGATATCACCTTAGACCTGTCAGAATGACTAGAATCAAAAAGACAAGAGATATCAAGTGCTGGTGAGGCTGTGGAAAGGAAGGGACCCTAGTGCACTGCTGGTGAGAACGTAAATTGGTGCAGCCGCTGTGGAAAACAGGATGAAGCTTTCACAAAAAATGAAAAATAGAGCCAGAGTGGAGGTGGCTGTGGAAAGGCCAAATTTTGTAAAGGGGAGTGGCAGATACAGGCTTCCAGTTATGGAATGAATAAGTCAGGGGAATAAAAGGAACAGCATAAGGAATTTAGTCAGGGATATTGAAATAGCGTTGTATGTTAACAGTTGGTAGCTACACACGTGAGTACAGCATAATGTATACACTTGCTGACTCACTATATAGTACACTTAAAACTAATGTAACACTGTGTGTTGACAAGAAAGAAAGAAAGAAAGAAAGAAAGAAAGAAAGAAAGAAAGGCCACATGATCCAATAATGCCACTACTGGCTATTTTCTTAATGCAAACAAAAACACTGAATGAAAAGATATAAGCACCCCTATATTTACTGCAGCACTATTTACAATAACTAATATATGAGAGTAACATAAGTGTTCACTGATATATAAATGGATAAAGGAGATGTGGTGTGTGTAGACAGATAGACAGACAGAAATACACACACAATGGAGTATTATTCAGCTACAAAAATGAATGACATCTTGCCATTTGTGACAATATGGATGGACCTAGAGGGTATTATGCTAAGTGAAATAAGTCAGACAAAGACAAATGTCATGGTATTTCACTTGTATGTGGAATCTAAAAAACAAAACAAATGAACAAAAAAGCAGAAACATACCCATAAATACAGAGAAAAAACTGATGGTTGCCATGGAGTGAGGGGGAGGATGGACAAAATGGGTACCAGGGTGTGGAAAATACAGGCATCCAGTTATGGGATGAATAAGCCACAGGGATGAAAGGTACAGCATAGGGAATGTAGTCAATGGTATTGTAATAGTGTTATCACTCATGGTAAGCATAGCATAACATATAGGGTTGTCCAATCACTATGTGGGACACCTGAATCTAATGTAACATTGTGTGTCAACTCTAATTCCAAAAAAAAGGAGAAAATTCCAAAGAATTGACCAAAAAAAATGAACTCCTGGAACGAATCAGCAATTATAGTAAGGTTGTAGAATGTAAGGTTAGTACACAAAACCCAATTTATTTCCTATACGCCACCAATGAACAATTGGAATTGGAAATAAAAACACAATAGCATTTACATTAGCAGCCCCCCCCCCAAGAAATACTTATCTAATCTAATATAGTATGGATGGGATATATAGGGAAAACTACAAAGGTCTGACAAAGAAAAATAAAGATCTAAGTAAATCTTTCTTGAGAGATATTCCATATTCGTGGATTGGAAGACTTGATGTTGCTAAGAGGTCAATTCTTCCCAGCTTGATCTACAGATTCAATGCAATCCCAACCAAAATCCCAGAAAATTATTTTATGGATATTCAAAAACTGATTCTAAAGTTTATAATGAAAGGTAAAAGATCCATAATAGCCACCATAATAATAAAAAGAACAAAGTCGAGGGCTGACACTACCTGACTTCAGGATTTACTATAAAGCTACACCAATCAAGACCATGGTTTCAGCAAAAGAAGAGACAAACTGATCAATGGAACGGAATAAAGACCCCAGACATGGACCCATCCATATATAGTCAAATAACTGTCAACAAAGGAGCAAAGACAATTCTATGGAAAAAGAATAGGCTTCAACAAATAATGCTTTAGTAATTGGATGCCCATATTAAAAAATAGATCTAGACAGACCTTACATCTTTCACAAAATTAACCCAAAGTGGATCATAAACCTAAATGCAAAAACAAAACTTGAAAACTTATAAATGATAACACAGGAGAAAATCTAGATAACCTTGGGTTTGGTGATGACTCTTTAGAGACAACACCATGAAATAACAAACTGAGAAGTTGGGCTTTAGTAAAATGCAAAACTTTGGTTTTGTGAAGGACCCTGTTAAGACAATGTAAAGACAAACCACAGAGTGGTAAACAACGTTTACAAAATATATCTGACAAAAGACTTATCTTCAAATACACGAAGACATTTTCAAAATAAACATTAAGAAAACGAAGAATGCAATTTAAAAATGGGGAAAAGCTCTGAAAATAGACCTCACCAAAGGAAATATAGATATGGTGAATAAATATGCAATAGCATCTATGTCATAAGGCAAATGAAATTTAAAACCACAATGATATACCCCTATACATCGACTAGAGTGGCTATAATTAAAAGAAAAAAAAACTGATATACTAAATTCTGATAGAGATGCGGAACAACAGGAACTCTGATTCATTGCTGGAGGAAATGAAAAATGGCACAGCCATTCTGGAAGACATTTTGGCAGTTCCTAACAAATTTAAACATAGTTTTATCATATGATACAGAAATCACATTCCTAGGGATATGTATGCCAAACTGATTGAAAACTTATGTCAGCACAAAAACCTGTGCACAAATGTGCAGCTTTCTAATGGTCAAAACTGGTAAGCAATTAAGATGCCCTTTGATAGATGAATGGATAAACAAAGTGTGCTACACCCATACAATGGAACATCATTCAGTGATAAAAAGTAATGAGCTATCAAGCCATGAAAAGACATGAAGAAAAATTTCATGCATTTTGGTGAACAAAAGAAGCCAGTCTGTAAAGGCTACAACTGCCTGATTCCACCTATATGATATTCTAGAACAGGCAAAACTATCATCAGACTATCAGTGGTTCAATGTAGTGGTAGTTGGTAGCTGAGGGATGAATGGGTGAAGCACAGGGGAGTTTTCAAGTAATGAGGCTATTCTGTTTGATACTGTAATGGTGGACACATGACTTGATGCATTTTCAAAACCCATTGAACTGTACAGCATAGAGGCTGACTGTCGTGTAAACTATGGACTTAGATAACAATAATGTGTTAGTATTGGTTTATTAATTGTAACAAATGTATCACACTAATGCAAGATCTTAATAACAGGGGAAACTGGGATGGTGGACTATAATAGGACACTCTTGTACGCTGCTCAACATTTCTGTAAATTTAAAACTACTCTAAAAAAGTTTGTTAACTAAAAAAATACTGAATTGTGTGTCACAGTGACATAAAACTCACTTCCATCCCAGAATATGCTTTTCATGCCCTGCCTCACAAGGAAGGAAGCCCAAACACAAAAAGGCTCCGAAAAAGAAAGGAAATGGAAGATAAATGGAGATTTTTGACTAATATATTCCAAGAAATCCCTTCAGTTTGGTAGCATCTTTGAAGTATCAGCCCCCAAATTCCTGCTTGGCCCAAGCTATGACTTGACCTGGAACAGTTCTCCCAGTCACAGACCTAGTTAACACCGCACATATCCCCCTGGCTCAGCCTTCTCACACCCCCATGCCCCACTGTTTTGTTACAGGGCCACAGCTTATGCTGTTGCTGTAATGTGCCATGCCCTTCCTCTCTCACTTCCATCTGCATAAATCCTACTCATCCCTAAGACCCACTTACAATACCACATTCCTTTAAGCTTTAAGCCATTTCTTGATATAGCACCTGCCACGTTCCTATGCCTTTCCTTGACATTCCAAGCCTTGGTGATAGCATTTGACACAGCAATTGGTGTTCCCTAAATAACCTTTGTTCACCTCTCTCTCTTCTCCAATTAAATCATCCATCCTCCTTTTGTTTTTGTTTTTGTTTTCTCCAGAGAAAAAAGCCTCAGGAGATGGAATGGATAGCAGTCAGGAAATAGCTGAAGGTCATGATGTTGGACTGACGATTCGCACAACATACAAGTGAAGAAGAAAATAAAATGAGACATATAGAAAACAAGAAATTTTAAGGTGGTTCAGAAGAACAGGAGAGAAACAATGAAGAGGAGACATTTATGATATAAGCAATATTTCCAAAACTGAAGAAATATTTCAGCTTTTGTATAAAAAGAGCCCACCAGGGGCGCCTGGGTGGCGCAGTCGGTTAAGCGTCCGACTTCAGCCAGGTCACGATCTCGCGGTCCGTGAGTTCGAGCCCCGCGTCAGGCTCTGGGCTGATGGCTCAGAGCCTGGAGCCTGTTTCCGATTCTGTGTCTCCCTCCCTCTCTGCCCCTCCCCCGTTCATGTTCTGTCTCTCTCTGTCCCAAAAATAAATAAACGTTGAAAAAAAAATTTTCAAAAAAATAAAAAAAAATAAAAAGAGCCCACCAGGTAAGCACCAGCGTTAATAAAAAGGAATCCACACCAAAACATACTCTGGAAAACGTACTATTTCATAATTTCTTCACTCACTTGGTCAAGTGTTTTAGTCTTTCTTATCCTGGATTTCCCTTAATTCTGGAAGCCCTGGCATTTTCCTTGTTCCTTGCAGACAGATCAACTTAGGTTTAGAAGTGGGAAATCCTGCTCAGGGAGAAAGAAAATATATAGTTGCTTAGGCTCGGAACAAAGTAGTGCCAGAGATCAGTCCCAGCTAATGGGTAAGCAGAAACAAGATAGGAAGAAGAGGAAATATTCAAAGAGGACGAACAAAGGAAAGACAGAGACCATGAAAGAATGTTTGGGTTCTGACTAAAAGGCTTTTTATAATAGTACTGGAAATGTAAAGTAGTAAACAAATATAATCCAGTGTTTTAAGTCCTATAATATAAGCCAGAGACAAGATACAGACTGGCAAAAAAGAGAAAAAACTCCAGTGGTTCTCAAATGCAAGCCCTTGGACTGGCTGCATTAAGAGTCATGTGGAACCTGTAAAAACAGTTTACTGGGCCCATCAGCAGAACTTCTATTTAACAGGTCAAGAGTAGAGGTTGGGGATTTTTATTGGCAGTCACAAATTCACCAGGACCACACAAAACAAACATCTTTCCACTCATTTATGTGTTCTTCACAATTTTTTCATCAATGTTTTATGCTTTTCAGTATACAGATCTCTCACCTCCTTGGTTACATTTATTCCTAGCCATTGTATTGCTTTTGATGATATTGTAAAGGGGATTGTTTTGTTAATTTCTCTAATTGCTATCTCAGATAGTTCCTTGTTAGTGTATAGATACGTAACTGATGTTTTCTATATTGATTTTGTACTCTACAGCTTTACTGAATTTATTAGGTCTAACTTTTTTTTTTTTTTTTTTTTGGTCTCTTCAGATGCCTAATGCAGGCTAATTGGAAGACTTGACCTTCAGGATGCAGCTGAGAAAGTCAGGGCATTAGGTACACAATCCAGCCTTTATCATGGAAAAACTGAGAGCTGGGTGTTTGTGCCTACTCACTCTGCTGAGTCAGAGGGAACAGTCACTGGGAGTGCCTTTGTGCCCATGTATAGTTATTACTTATATAATTTTAGATCTTTTAAAAAAAACTGAGAGATTATGTGACATGATGGAGACATTAGCTAACACTACAATGGCAATCATATTGCTATAAGTAAATGTGTGAGATCCACACGTAGTACACCTTAAACTTACATAATGTTATACGTGAAATATATTTCAATAGACTTAAACAAACAAACAACAAAGAAATGTATTTTTAAAAGCTGAGAGAGGGAGGGGAGAAGATAAGATGGTAGAGGAGTAGAGAGACCCTAAGCTTGTGTTGTCCCCTGAACACAGCTAGATAGTTCTCAAACCTTTCCGAACACGGAAGAAATCGATCAGAGATCTGAAGAGAACAAAAACTGCAAGACAACAAGTAGAAAAGGAACCACCGTCTGGAAAGTAGGAGGTGCGGAGAGTTTACTGGGGGAGATACTGCCCTGGGTACAGCCACGGGGACGGAGCCTGCTTTTGCAGCCTTCCTCAAAGTAGTATAAGCATCGGAGTGCAAAATCTGAACTTTTACCAGTCCACTACCATGGGGGAAGTGCCTGGCTTAAAGGTGCTCAAGTGGTGTAGCTGCGCAAAATCCCAGGATTGACAGCGTGGTCTGAGGAAACCTTGGGTCACAAAAAAGACTGGACCTGGATGTGCCAACATGCTATGCTGTTTCCAGGTTTAAGAGAGGGGACTTCCTCTAGTTGAGGGCAGCGAGCATGCAGGGGTGCCGGCTTTCTGCTCTGTTTTGACATAAACTCTGTGAACAGCTGCGCAGTGGCGCCGCTGCATTTCTCCGCATGGGCGGGCAAAAGGGAGGCGAGACCCTCCCCCGGAGGAACAGTGTGGGTTAGCACCATGGCAGTCCCTAAAACTTGGAGTTTTGAAACTGTGTTGCGTGCCTGAGAGGAAAGAAGAAAAGAAAAAAGAAAAAAGAAAAAAGAAAAAAGAAAAAAGAAAAAGGAAGAAAAAGAAAAAAAAAGAAAAGAAAAAAAAGCTTGGACACAGGCAGGATGAACACGGGGTTCAGTCCAAAACCGGGGACAAAAGAGGGGTGAGTAATTGCGCTTTTGTGAGGTTTCCCTGCAGAGTGAGGGCGCAAACTTTCAGCTCCAGGGCTGTAAAGCGGGGCACCGCCAAACGTATTCCACCCTTCCGAGCGGAAAGCCCTCAGGGAGCATAATAGCGCCACCTAGTGGAGGCCAGTGTCATTTACACCAAGCTCCGCCTCCCCCCCCTCCCTCCCCCCCCCCCGCCCAGCACCCTGGAGGTGCATTTCCACTGCAATGCTTCAGCCTGAGAATCAGTGCAGCAGGCACCTCTCCCAGAAGACCAGCACAACTTGCTTGTACCAAATCTACTGATAGGATCTAAGGTCTGTTTTACTTTTATTATTTTTTTCATTATTTTTCCTATTTTTCAAATTCCTTTTTTGTCACTCTTATTTTTATTTTTATATATACATATACCTTTATTTTTTATTTTATTGTTTTTTATTGTTTTCATTTATTTTATTGTATATATATTTTTTTCATTTTTGGATCTAGATTATTTTATTTATTTAATGTTTATTTTTGAGAGAGAGAGAGAGAGAGAGAGAGAGAGAGAGAGACACACACCAAGTGCGAGCAGGGGAGAGGCAGATACAGAATCTGAAGCAGGCTCCAGGCTCTGAGATGTCAGCATAGAGCCCAGCGCTCTAAATGCTTAATGCACATTTCTCTAAGCCTCTATTAATTTGTCTTTATACTTTTTTTCTCTCTGATTTTAGGATTGCCTCATCTCTACCAATCTCTCTTTAAGTTCACTTTCTTCTGCCAAAACAAATTTATTCTTGAGGCTCTCTTGTGAATTTTTCATTTCAGTTATTCTACTTTTCATATCCAGAAGTTCCATTTGGCTTCAGTTTATAATTTTTCTTTCCAGATCGTCTCTGTTTTGAGACCTTGTCATCATACCTTCCTTTCTTTAAACGTAGTTTCCTTTAGTTATTTGAACACAGGTATAATAGGTGCTTTGATGTCTTTTTCTGCTATATCCAATTCTGGGCGCTCTCACAGGCAGTTTGTGTTGCCTGATTTTTTTACACTGTGCATAGGTCACACCTTCCTATTTCTTTCTAGACCTCATGATTTTTGTTGAAAACTGGGGAGTTTAGGTAGTATATTGTAGCAAGTCTGGTATTGATCTCCCTGGGTTGTTGTTTGCCTATTTGTTTAATCATGTGGCTGGACAAGATCAGTGAAGTCTATTTCGCTGCAATGTGCAGCTTCTGATGTCACCACCACCAAAAGGGCACGGCCTTGGGCGTGCACACGGTCCCCCTGACTCCCCTCTCCCCCATGGGTAACTGTTGTTTGGGCCAGGATGTTTTTCATGGTCTCTTTTCCTGGTAGTTTTGTTAAACTTCTGGATAGACTGACTCTAGTGGTTTCACATCCATCTGTTAGCCTCCATTAATTTTCAGCTGCTTGCTTTCTTCTTATCAACAATGCCCTGGGCAATAAATGGATCCACAGTCAGATCCTATTAACTTTGGGACCCTTTGCAGGGGAGAGTCTTTCAGGTCACTCTTTGATGCCCGCTCCAACTCTAGGAGGTTTCTTCTTAGGGATCTCTTTCTCTCCTTCTGTTAAACTTCCAAATGGCCTACCGTTTGGCTTGGTCCCCTCACAGAGCTACCAGACCCCTCCTAAAGACTACTGAGATCTCCATTCTTGTCAACCGTACCCTTAGGCCTGAACTTCCCCATGCTGTTCCAAATAAATTCAGTCCCATTAAGACAGTCTCCCTTAGAAAGAGCTACAGAGTTCACTTTAGTTATAGCCTCTCCCCTTGGGCAGCACTCCTGCTGCTCCAGAACTTGTAGTGAGGACAGTGGCTCTCTTCCCTCAGGGTGATACCCCTGCTGTACAAACAGCACTCTAGGTCAGGCTGGTAGCTCTCAATCTAGTCAGCTTTACTCCCCTGGTGTGGAAATTCTATCTTATAAGCGAGCTGGGGCAAGGGTGATTAGGGCCCCGTATTCTCAGCTTGTCACACCTGGAGTATTTCTTTGTCCTATGAATGGGGGCCAGGTGAGGTAAGGGAGCAGCAGTTCTCTCACCTGCACTTGAGTGAAATAGAATTTCTGAAATGCGGCACTGAGAATGAGGGGAAGAGAGTCTGGCAGCCTGCCTCTCCCATGGAGACATAGTAGCTCCAAAGTGGGAGGGCAGGAGAAGGCGCTCCAGCTTCTTGGCTATAGCTAGCCAGAGTTTCCATCATACTGAGCCAGGAGGGAGAAGAGCAGAAGAGTAAATTGTGGCTCAGATGCCACAGTCTCTCATTGTTCTCATTGATATTTAGTAGATTTGCATGAATTAATGTTTCTCCATTTGCTATATACTCCTTGAACAATTTCTAGAGGCTTTATGTGATATTTTATATGTGTAACTTTCACCAGTTTGATTTTTTTTTTCCCTCTGGCAAATGTATGGTGACAGATGGTGGCTACACTTGTGATGAGCACAGTATGATGTTTAAACTTGTTGAATCGCTATGTTGTACACCTGAAACTAATGTAATATTGTGGGTCAACTACACTCCATTTTTTAAGTATAAAAATAACTAAGTCATAGTAAAACACAACCAACAAATCTTGTGCATTAATGCCAAGAGTACTCAAAGTTTGTAGCCTTAAACACATTTACTACAGGGGAAAAACTGAATATTCATGGAAAAAAATTACTCAACTTGAGAAGCTAGAAAGACACCCACAAAATAACTACAAAGAGAAGAGTATTAATAAACATAAAACAGACATTTGTCAAGTAAGAACTAAACATAAAATAGTAACCCATCCAACCGATATCTGGTTCTTTGTAAAGACAACCAAATAGAGACACATTTGCCAGATGTGATTAAAAGTAAGAACAGAGAACAGTACCAGGAATTAGGAGGTTTTGAAGGCATTTTAAAAACTTTAAGAATGTTTGCACAAATTGATTCCAGTGAATTCTAATAACATAATTATTACAATTGGCCTAAGGAAAAGAAACATGAATACAGCAATAATTAATAGAGACTGAAACTAGTAAAACGACTCCTAAAACGAAACTATAATCGATAATACTGCAGATGATTATAGTACAGCTGATCATTATGCAGATAACTAACACATTATATATGTTGTTTCATTGCACTAAAAAAAACAAAAAAAAAGTGAAGGCCACCTAAATTATTTTTCTAGTTTAGCATAACTCTGATGCCAAAACCAGACAAGAATTCACCTCAGTTTAGAAAATGGATGCCAGTCATTAAAACAGTGCGATTCTGATGCAGAAATAGACAAATCGATCAATGTAACAGAATCTTCCACGCATATATGAGAACTTAATTTACGATAAGCTGTCATTTCAAGTCTATGGAGAGAAGTCGCAATTGAGACAGTTGTGGCTATGCATTTATTTACTTTTTAATATTTACTTTTTTTAATTTTTTAACACTTATTTATTTTTGAGACAGAGCATGAACAGGGGAGGGTCAGAGAGAGGGAGACACAGAATCCGAAGCAGGCTCCAGGCTCCGAGCTGTCAGCACAGAGCCTGACACGGGGCTCGAACTCACGAACTGAACCGTGAGATCATGACCTGAGCCGAAGTCGAACTCTTAACTGACTGAGCCACCCAGGTGCCCCATATCCATTTAGAATAGTATACACATTCTTGTAATAAAGCATTCACACACATACAAAAGCATCCCAGTTGACTAAATGTGCTTACCTTGAGAAAGCAAACCTTAAGAGCATCAGAAGGAAACTTCAGATTGTTTTTATAATATTGGGTAGGAATGGGCTTCTTTAAATAATACCAAATGTGGAACACGTAAAAATACTCAGGCTGGACTATCTGTATGATGAAAGAAACCATCATCAAAGGTAAAAGATAACAGAGTTCCACCTACTAGAGGACAGCTGAAGAAACTCCACAGACACAGTCCCCAGAGAAACAAGCAAATTTGGTAAAAACAAAAACAGAAACAACACACACACACACACACACACAGCTATTTTAAAAATAACTATTAAATGTCTCTGGAAATTGTCCTAAGAATGTACAGCAAATGAAGAAACATTTATTCAAAAAATCTCTACTAAACTGGTGAGAACAGAGAGAGTCTGACATTGGAACCATGATCTGCTCCCTCCCACCTACCTCTCCAGCTCCTTTTGATGTTAGTCCACTCCAGGTAGGTATCACTAGGAAGATGTGGCTCCTTCTCCCCTCAGCTCCCAATTATTGGTTACCCATACCTTACCAGTAAGGGCAGGACACCAGTATTTCTCATCCTCCAATTCCAAATTGAAGAGGCTAAAGTCTTAGTGAGTGAGGCCAAGAGGTCAGGGGCTTCTTTTCTCCAGCCAGTCCCCACTCAGAGGATTGAGGGGCTACACTGGCCACAGCAGGCTGAGAATACTGCAGTCCTGATGGCTCTTGCCCCAGTTTGATCACAAGACACAGGTTCCAAATATAAGCAGTGAGCCTAGAAGACCAGAGGCTACTGCCCAACCCAGAGTCCAGAATAGTGGCTCAAAATTTTTTTCCCAAGGAGAAGCATTCCACAAGAAAGAGAGCTCCTAAGCTCTCCCCCAAAGGAACAGACTTTATCTGAAACAGAGTGGGAGAATTCAAGCCTAAGAGAGCTCTTGAAAATAATAGCTCCTCTAAATTAAGAACAATAAGCAAAACCTTAGGCCAGCTATAGGTTCACCAGGGAGAACGACAGCCAAGAAGAGGCCTCCTGGGGTCTGAACAAACCTCAGAGAAGCTGCTAAAGAATATTCCCACCTGAATTTAATCAGATCAGGTTGTGGCACTATTTATGCACCAGGGCACTGTTGAAAACAATTAACAACGAAATTGGCGATTAGTGGAGCCTAACAGGTGAGTGTAATAACAAATGAAGTAGACAGCTTAGCAGAGGGATCAGAGAAGGAGACAAAAAGAGCCCTGCGAACATTCCTGTCATTCCAGAGTGGCCCTGTGTACACCCAAGTCTGCAGGGACTGAGGAGCTGCGACAAAGACTTCATACTTTGGGGTAAACAGACATAACTAAAAGAGTCTAGCCAAGTCACTAGGTAATGAAACAAGCAAATAGCAGCAAAAACAAGCCCCAGGGAGGGGGGGGGGAACGGAACCTGCATCCAGAGTGCTAAAATATATTAACCTCACTGCTCAATTAAGAAAACAATGATGGGATATCCAAAGAAGCAGGAACGTGTGGCTCATTTACAGGAACAAAAACAAGCAATGGAAACTGCCTGTGAAAGGGCTGGTATGTTGGATTTAACAGAAAAAGTCTTCAACCCAGCCAATATTAATATGTTCTAAGAATTGAAGGAAATCATGCTTAAAGAAGTAAACTATGATGACATTTCTCATTAAACAGAGACTACCCATAAAGAGATACAGATTATAAAAAGAACCAGGTGGATAGTTTGGAGTTAAAAATTTCATTAACCAAAGAGTTTACTACAGGGACTCAATAATATATTGGTGTTGGCAGAAGAAATAACGCAAAATTGAAAATAGAGTTATGCAATCCTAAAATCAGAGAGAAAAAAAGAATGCAGTAAAATGAACATCGTGTCAGAAACACGTGAGATACCTTTAAAAGCACCAACCTACAAGTAATAAGATTACCAAAAGGAGAGGCCACAAGAGGTAGTGCAAAAAATATCCAACGAAATAATGACTAAAAGTGTCTAAGTATATTAATCTACACATCCAGGAAGAACAAACAATTCCAAGTAGTATAAATATGAAGAAATCCATGTCCAGACACATCATAGTAAAAATGCTGAGGGCCAAAGTCAAAGAGAAAGTCTTGAGAGCATCAAGAGAAATGTTAACTCATCACTTACAAGGTAAACCCATTAAGATTAACAGGCGATGTCTTATTAGGAAAACAAATTAAAATGGAGTCCAGAAACAGCGGGATGACATATTCAAAGTGCTGAACGAAGAAAACAAAACAAAACAAACAAAAAAAACACCCTGTCAACTAAAACTCTTCTATCCTGCAAAATTGTCTTTCAAAAGCAAAAGCAGAAGAAAAACTCCCAGATAAACAAACACTGAGAGAATCCAATTGCTGGCAGACTTATTTGCAAGGAATAGTAAAAGAATTTCTTCAGACTAAAAGCAAGCAAGCCTAGATGTAAAATTAAATATGCATTTAAAAAAAAACAAAGAACACTGGCAAAGGCAATTCTACAATTATAAAATAAAGTATAAAATGCATAAATTTTCTTCTCTATCCTCTGTTTTAAAAAGCAGTTTTATAAATTAATATGGATATAATTGGCTGGTTGGGCATCTAATTTTTGAAATGTAAATATATTTGACAATAATAGCACAAAGGAGGTAGGTGGGAGCAGAGTTGTATTTGACTAAGGAAATGCCACAAGATGGTAATTCAAACCCACAGGAAGAAATGAATAGAACTACCTTGGTTTAATAACAAACTCTCTAATTATGTACTTGCTCTTTTCTCTTCTCTCAACTTCTTTAGTAGACATACATCCAAACATTACTTATATAAATTCTCATAACAAAAATGCTTGGGTCTGTAATAAGCATGAATTTAATATGTATAACAATATTACAACAGGGGTGCCTGGGTGACTCAGTTGGTTAAGCGTCTGACTCTTGGTTTTGGCTCGGGTCATAATCTCATGGTTCTTGGGTTTGAGCCTCACATTGGGCTCAGCACTGCTGGTGCGGAGCTTGCTTAGGATTCTCTCTCTCTCTCTCTCTCTCTCTCTCTCTCTCTCTCTTCCCTCCCCTGCTAGCTCTCTCACTCTCTCTCTCTCTCTCTCTCCCTCTCTCCCAAAAATAAAATAAGTAAATTAAAAAAAAAACCATATTATCACAAAAATGTGGAACAGTGTATAGAGCTCCATTAAAAACATTTCAATATATCCCTGGAATTAATATAAACCTGGAAGAGATTCTCATAATTTGAAATGTTATGGAAAGGCCTAGAGAGAGCACTAATAAATAACTTTAAAAATAATAAAACAACACTAGAAAATATTTGCTTAATAAAAAAAGAAAGCATTGAAGCAGGAATAAAGAAACAAAATTATTTGAGACCTATAGAAAAGAAAAGGTAAAATGCAGGCATTAATCTAACTTTATCAATAATAACATCAAATGTGAGTGGACTAGACAATCCAATCAAGAATCAGAGATTGTCAGATTGGAAAAAAATGGGAGATCCAACCATATACTGTCTACAAGAGACACATGTTAGATTTGAATTTACCTACAGGTTAAAAGAAAAAGGATAGAAAAACATTTATTATGCAAGCAGCAATTATAAAAGGTTATGTTGTCAATGCCAGTATCAGGAAAAAAAGAGTATAAAGCAAAAAAATATTACTACAAATAAAGGGAAATTTTTATAATTTAAAAAGTCCATTACAGGGAAGTTATAAACATTATAAACATATATGCACTTCAAAACAGAGCCCCAGAATATGTAAAGCAAAGGCCAACAGCCAAGGCCATCCAGGCAAGCAGCAGCAGGGTGGGTCAGTAGTGAAAACACTGTTCAAATGTTGGAGGGGAAATGTGGCAGAAGACACTGAGAGCTCACCCAAACTGACCACAGTGGAGGTATGAAAGGGAATGAAAGATAGGAGGAGACTGATTGATGTACATATATTTAAGTGACAAACATGGTCAAAAGTTTGAGAGATATACTTTATGATTGCTTGTATAATTAAGTTTGACCTTCATATGTCACCATTTGGGACTTTTGCAAAGGAAATCTTCTAGTGATTAATGATAAATGGGTCCAGGCCGAATCCCCTTCATCTTTTTCTTCTCCCTAAATCCAGTATCTATCGATTTGATGGTGATTGGAGAACCTTGGACATTTTGCTATTAAAGAATCCTTTCCCCCTCTCTTCCTGCTACTGGCACTGCTGTGGATTAAGAGAAGCAAAAACAAAAAATAAATTCCTTGGCCCTTCAAACATAGATTCTGTGATATAATTGTGCCTGCAACAAAGTATTCATACTGGGATCTTATTTTTATATCATTTTCACATATTTGTTCCTTTAATTGGTATTAAATAACATAATTAATAAAATGGCAACATGTTTTCATAATTTGAAAAAATAAATAAAAATTTATCTCCTGTCAAATAAAATACAAATACAGTAAAATACAAAAATAAAATACAAATGAAGGAGAAGCTTTATTCAAAGGATTATTGTAAGGAAAAGGGGTGGGGGTAGGCACTATTATTAACAGGGAGAATAAGAGCAGAAGCATCTCCAGAGTTAGGTCAACTGGATTTCTTTTGTAGAGAGGACACAGAGAACCCAGCATGGGGGAAGGGAATGAAGGCTGGTGTAAACTGACAGTGGATCAAGGAATGCTTGTCCCTGGGGCCAGCCTGCTCTCAGAAGGGATGTGTGCTGGCTCAGACTGAGGGGGGGTATCAAAGTTCAGAAACCCAGGGAAAGGACAGAACCATAAGCAGAGTCTGATTAACAAGTATTTTGCTCCAGTTCACGAAACATGAGTAGTTCATAATCATTTATGGGCTAAGGAATGGGAATATGGAGGGACCATGTCTTGTTTTGTCATAGCACACAAGGGGGCACCTGTGAACCCTGTCTGTGTCATAGGGGGAACGATGACTCCTTTAAGTAAATAGTTTCCTGGAGCATAATGTGGGGAGATCTCTCAACTTTCATTGTTTTCCAGGATCACAGGGCATCAGCAAAGTCCAATATTGTCAGTCCATGCAAAATCCTTCCCACCAATGTTTATAGCACCTTAATTCGTAATTGCAAAATGGTAGCAACCAAGATGGGCATCAATAGGTGAATCTATGATCTTGGTGCATCCATATGATGGAATACTATTTGGCAAAAGAAAGGAATAATATTTCAAGCCACGGAGAGATATGGATGAATCCTAAATTCCTATTGCTATGTGAAATAAGCCAGTCTCAAATGGATATATATATATATATATATATATATATATATATATATATATATTTAGTGTGATCCAATTAGAAGAAATTGTGGAAAAGGCAAAACTAGTGATAGGAATGTGATTAGTGCTTAGAAGGAATTGTGGGAGGGTAACTTGAATGGGTAAAGGAAAGTTTATATTTTAGCACAGTGAGTTAATGAAATGGTGGTTACATGACACTATGCATTTGTCATAATCCATAGTAATTTACTGCACAAATATTGAAGGTTTGCGTATGCACAATTTAAACATATTATTAAGGATACCAGGAGATATCAGGGTGAAATGCAGAATGTAATAAAGGAATCTAACCACAATTGTGTATAGAAAAAACTACACTAAATGTAGAGAAACAGTGCTGCCCTAATTACCTTTGGAAATGAAAGTCTGTAAGGCTGAAAAGAAAATAATTATATATGCAATGTACACTAGTGGAGAAATTTGTTGCCTGTGGTTGTACAAGTTAAGAAAACAGATACCATTATGCATGTGTACTGGAACTGGACAATTCATTGAAAGAATGGCAGATAATGAAGGGTAGAGGTGAGAATGATCCATGCAATAGTAAATTAGAGTTGGGATACATCAGTATGTATTCATATTTAGGTTAATATAGAAATTTATGCTTACATATAGAAATTTTTATAGAAATGTGCATATCTGTGAATTAATATACACACATATATTTCTTTGTTTTGTCAGCTGAGAGGGTCTAGAAGTCTCTTTGTCTAAACAGCAACGAGGACACCTGGTTCACAGATATTGGTTTCTAATAGCTTTTCCTAATAAAAGGAAACTATTCTTTGGAGAATTAGCTTATTCAAGTATCCTGAAAATGAAAGATAGGGCTGGAATAAATGCAACATGAAAATGTGCCAGATGAGCCTGAAAGCAAGGAATTAGTAAAAAAGAAACCTCATAGGGGCACCTGGGTGGCTCAGTCAGGTGTCGGACTCTTGATTTTGGATTGGGTCATGGGATCGAGCCCTGCATCTGGCTCTGCACTGAGCATGGAGCCTGCTTAGGATTAGGATTCTCTCTCTCTCTCTCTCTCTCTCTCTCTCTCTCTCTCTCATTCTCTTGCTTTCTCGCTCTCTCTCCCTCCCCCACTCTCTAAAAATAAATAAATAAACTTAAAAAAAGAAGGGAAACCCCTATAATAAGGGTATATACCAAAGGGTCCTAGGAGCCAACTGACAGTGCTCCTAATGGCAAAAATTGGAACAGTTTAATAAAATATTGTCTTATTACTCAAGTATTATTTAAAAATCCATCAGAACATCATGAAATAAATAGATAAGTAGATAAACAAACACAAATAAATAAATAAATAAATAAATAAAGGGACACAATTAGATGTTCCATGCTGAAGAATTCCAAAGAATTAATACATATATGTTTCCCTCATGGAAAGTATGTATAACTCTCCACCAGTTAGTTAAGTGTGGTCTGTTCTTAATCACTTCTATATATTAGAGTGGGGAAAGGTGTAAAAGAATAACTTTACAATTGGAGAAACCTGAGAAACACTACTATAACCAGAAGATTAAGGTCTGCTTCAACAATCATAACTTACGTTCATATTATGTACTCTTGATTTGATTTGATGAAAATGGAATAATGTGGTTTTCTCCCATAACTTACAACACCAGTTTAATCATGAGGAAAACAGATAAACCCCAATTGATGGATATTCTACAAAATATCTTACCTATAACCCTCTAAATTGTCAAAGTCATCCAAAACAAGGGAAGCCTGAAAAACTGTCACAGCCAAGAGAGGCCTGAAGTGACATGAAAACTAAATGTTATATGATAGGTAGAATGGGCTCTCATAACAGTAAAAGAACATTAGAAAAAAAATAAGAATACAGTACAGACTTAAGCTTCTTCTGCCTTTCAGGTACCACCAGCAAGGAATAGTTGGGGCTCCAGGGGCTTAGCATCACAAAGGCTCTGTAAATTACATTTTCCTAAGAACTAGAGCCTCAGAGAGATCAGGATCTGCATGCTAAACCTAAACAAGGCACTACCTTCTAACATAAAATATTTACAGAGTCCCAGAGACTGCTATGGTAAAGGCCAAAGTATCAAAGATGCAATAGAAAATAACTCATTATAGTGATAAAGGAAATTTTCAACTTTTAATGCTTACAGGCCTATACTTTAACTTTTGCCAAAGTCAGAATGCCTTCAAAGCATGGGCTCTTGGGGCGCCTGGGTGGCGCAGTCGGTTAAGCGTCCGGCTTCAGCCAGGGCACGATCTCGCGGTCCGTTCGAGCCCCGCGTCAGGCTCTGGGCTGATGGCTCCGAGCCTGGAGCCTGTTTCCGACTCTGTGTCTCCCTCTCTCTCTGCCCCTCCCCCATTCATGCTCTGTCTCTCTCTGTCCCAAAAATAAATAAACGTTGAAAAAAAAAAAAAAAAGCATGGGCTCTATTTCTGTCCCAAGCACACATTGCACATCTTCTTCATTAACAAATAAGCAGAAACATTTCAAAGTAAAGATAACATTTCAAACTAAAGATAAGAGTAAAAGTCACCCTAAGTTCCCATGCCTCTGAAGCCTGCAACCTTGCACATATTAAAAGCATAAGATACACTTTGTAATTTTCTGGAATGTTCTTAGTTGTGATGGTTTGTAACTTTTGCTGTGACAAAAATATATATAACCCTGTATTAAACATGACTTATCCTGAGCTCTCTCTTCTTTTTGAAGATTGTGTATCCCAGGCAGCTGTCCTCACTTGGGTTCAAATAAAACTCTCTTCTTTTTTTATTTTTAGGATTTCTAAAAATTTTGTTCATTTTTTATTGAAAGTTATTGCCTTAGTTGGAAGGATGTCAGAGAAACTTGCCTGAGAATATTTGGGGTCCTCTGAAACTTGGCCATCAATACTTGTGCCCCTCTGACCCCTCAGCACCACACAGATGTATCTGGTGAGTTCTCCTGATAGCTGCACCTCTGCAATTTGAGTTGCTTGTCACGACTTTTATTTGAGCTGTTAAAGGTTACCATTTGAATAATGTAGAGGGGAGAGTTGATGGGGTGGTTGACTTAATTTGGCATTGTACTATTTGATGTTATTAATATAAGGCTTGAATAAATCTTCTGACTAGAAATATTAGAGACTGAATCTCTCAGCTCCCAAGAGAAGGGACACTTGCTCCTACAGGCCAAATGGCACTTTCAGGTGACTGAAAGCCTAGTGGAAGTGTCTGATAATATTCCTCAAGACCTGTAGCGGTCCCATAGGAAATTCCCATTTCATAAGGTAACTAACAATTGGCTCGTCCAGGGACACACACATAAAGATTCATCATCCAGTTCCCCCTACATGGTCTCAGACCCACTGGTAGAAACCAAAACACATAACAGGGTGTATCATGGCCGTTTGGAAGTGGCACTCACAACCAGAACCCTCTTGATCAATCACATTTAATGTCCTTAGATCTTATTCAAGCCTTACTCTAAAAATAAACTAAAAGGAATGGAGAACCATGCTTCAAACAATGGAATGACCCCTGGAAAACCAATAACCATTCACAGGAAACTCTGGGTGGCTGTATGTATGGTACATATGAGCCTATCCTTGAAAGTGCTTACTTAAATGGGAAGATTTAAGGATAACCTGAGTCTCAGATGGCCCAAATGGGGTTCTTTTGACATGTCTGAATTAGTTTCTTGTGCATACTATTAGAGACAGCCAGCTATAAGACTAAGTAACCAGAAACTAGAAAGCTATTTGGTGAAGTCAATGAAGCCCCTGGCTTTTGGGGAGAAACCAATAATCACAGAGATACTCTGGCTTCATTTGGTTTGTTTGTAGCTGCACCTTTTGGTATTTTTGCACAAAACTGGCCATGTTTTAATTGGAAATGGAAAATAACAATTAATGGATCCATAAATTATAATGCTGTCTTACAATTAGATTTGTGTTAATAAAAGTGGGATATTTGGAAATTGGCTCTTTAGTGTCCTCTCCACAAATATTAATGAAACTTAGACTAAAGTTTGCATCCTGTCTGTGTATATGTGTCTATGTGTTATAAACGTGAGGTATTATCTCTACCTCCACATGGTATTGTTAAAATTAATTCGTAAAAGAGTTGTATTTAATTGGTTTACAGACAAGTGCTTATAAAAATTGGGTATTCTAAAACTCAAAATGATAATAACTAATCCAAATGATTTTCAAGTTCACATGATCAGAGATAAAATTCCCTACATCAAGACTTATTTACTCCATAATAAAGATGAATCACAGGAAGGACCTGACTGATGGCCCAAAGAGACAAAGATGAACAAAGTTTAACACACTTGACCTCCTTACCAATAGTCAGAGTGGGGAAGAGGAGGAGGAAGGCAGGCAGACACTAGAAATCCTAATTCACCCCTGCTCTCCAGGCACAACCACCAGAACCCAATGCCCAATCCACTGCATTCTCCAGTGCCTCTTCCAGAGGGCTGAAAGGCAACCAGACAGGAGACAGAAATTACAAAATGATTTTACTCCAAAATCGTAAATCTGCCTCCAGCCATGCCAGGGCCATCCCTGCTGTCTTTGCCTCTGCCTCTTCCTATTCCTGCACCACCACCCGGGCTGCTCACACAGGCAGCTCGTATACCATTTTTGGAGCCTCAAGTGCCATAAGCCCCTTCTCCTACCCTGACTATGAAGGAGCAAAAAGTACCCCCAGCTGTAGGCCAACCTCCTTATGTGGTTCAAACTGACGCACCTCCCAAATCAACATGAAGGAGTCCAAGGGTTCCCCTGGACTTAATCCACTCCCTTCAGATTTCCCCACAGGAGCCCCAAATAAAATCGACAAGTGGAGAACAAACCGATTGACTTTTTAGTGGACACAGATGCAAAGTATTCAATATTAAAGCTAATTTAAGGTTGTTGGTTTAATTAAAATAAACACGTATTTACAGTTATCAACATCAAATATGATACAGATAACCAATTTTTGTTCTACCTGAATTTATCAGTTAAGTTCATGTTATCTCTGTTGCAACATGTCAGCAGTGGAGACTTAAAATAATGGTTAATAATGTCTGTCTCATGAAGTTTTCATGGGTAATTGTTAAGAACACATTAGTTAAGTAAATAAAAAGGTTTATAGATCAACGTTTAAATAGCTTCCAAAAACCATTGGTAATCTAAAACTTAAAAGTTAAATTCATTCGACCCCTAAGTCTTTTACAATAAAATAAAATAATAAAGTTTTTATTTAAATCCTAGTAGGTTAACATATGGCATAATGTCAGTTTCAGGTGTACAATATAGTGATTCAACACTTTCATACAACACTTGGTGCTCATCACCACAAGTGCCCTCCTTAATTCCCATCACCTCTTTAACCCATCCCCCTACCCACATCCCCTTTGGTAACCATTAGTTTGTTCTCTATAGTTAAGAGTGTTTCTTGATTTGCCTCTTTTTTTTCCCTTTGCTCCTTTGTCTTGTTTCTTAAATTCAATGTATCAGTGAAGTCATATGGTATTTGTCTTTCTCTGACTTGTTTAGCTTTTGGCTTATTCAGAGAAACTAATGATACTTGGGTCACTTCATAAACATGCTTTGTGCTTTATTGCAAGATTGTTGTATTAAAAAACATGTTTCTAGATACTATGAAATATATTCATAAAGTTGCCAATATAAAACATTCTAGTGTAATAATACACAATTTGTTGCTAGTTATTTTTCATCAGAAACTAAGGTTCCTAAGAATTAAGATTTTGATAAATAGGACTGAGACTGCTGGAAAATGATAAAGAAAACAACTCTGTATGTAGGAAAGTAGGATATATGTAAGAAGGGTATAAGTAATGAGAATATATTTTTGTTAATGGGGAAGAAAATAACTTTTTCCTGAAATGAGACTGGTTATTTTGGGAGGAAAAATTCAGGACAAAATCTAAATGTAAAAGAAAGTTATAGACGGTTTGTGAAGGGGAATCATTGGAAAAGATTTTTATGTGTAGTCAGGACTAAGAGTGTAATAAATGAGTTTTAAAAGTATACTGATACAAAATTAAAATTAGGCTTTTCTGTCTGTTTAAAAAGATGAGGATTTCTTGGATTATTTGCCTGCTCTTGAGAAGAAATTATATATAGGGGTTTTTCCCCTATTTGCCCAGAAAAACAAGGTTTCTATATTTGCTTTTTTACATGTTTATTTATTTATTTGGAGTGATAGAGAGAGAGAGAGAGCAAGAGCAGGGGAGGGGCAGAGAGAGAGGGAGACACAGAATCCCAAGCAGGCTCCAGGCTCTGGGCTGTCAGCTCAGAGCTCAATGCGGGGCTTGAACACACAAACTGTGAGATCAGGACCTGAGCCAAAGTTGGAGGCTTAACCAACTGAGCCACACAGGCGCCTCTATATTTGTTTTAATTACATCTTTGATTAACTTTAAAAAAACTATATTTTCTCAATATTAAAGGAGCTAAGTTTTGCTAATAAGTATACAACCTTCTATAAAATCTTTTATGGAAACCTTGGTTAAACAAATAATTAGATATCAAGTTATATAATAATCTATGATCCTACATAGGTACATGCTTTAAAAAAACATTCTGAGGGTTTTTTTTAATTTTGTTTTTAAATTTTTCTAAGTTTATTTATTTTTGAAAGAAACAGAGACAGCATAAGCAGGGGAAGGTCAGAGAGAGAGAGGGATAGAGAGAATCCCAAGCAGGTTCCGCACTGTCAGCACAGAGCCCAATGCCAGGCTTGAACTTACGAAACCTGAGCTGAAACTAAGAGTCAGACTTAACTGAGACACCCAGGCGCTCCTTTGTACATAGAGCATCATGTCATCTGAAAATAGTGAAAATTAGACTTCTTCTTTGCCAGTTTGGATGCCTTTTATTTCTTTTTGTTGTCTGATTGCTGAGGCTAGGGCTTCCAGTACTGTATTAATTAGTAATGATGAGAGTGGACATCCCTGTCTTGTTCCTGACCTTAGAGGAAAAGATCTCAGGCTTTCCCCATTGAGGATTATTTACCTGTGTGTCCTTCATATATGGCCTTTATGATGTTATGTTCCATCTATCCCTACTTTCTTGAGGCTTTTTATCAAGAAAGATGCTGAATTTCGTCATATGCTTTTTATGCATCTATTGAGAGGATCATATGGGTCTTATCCTTTTTTTTGTTAATGTGGTGTATCACATTGAGTGATTTGTGAATATTGAACCAGCCCTGCAGCCCAGGAATAAATCCCACTTGATCATGGTGAATAATTCTTTTAACGTACTGTTGGATTTGATTTGCTAGTATCTTGTAGAGAATTTTTGCGTCCACGTTCATCAGGGATATTGCCCTGTAATTCTCCTTTTTAGTGGGGTTTTTGTCTGGTTTTGGCCCTCTATTATCAGATTTTGTGTGTAGGGATTTGTGCTGGTCTTCTGGGCATGGGGCCTACTGCACTTATTCTCAGGGGATTCCCTCCATTGGAAATGCACCTGCAGGGTGCAGAAGGGCTGAGCCTGGTGTGGTCTCCACTGGATGGAGCTGTTGGGCACACTGAAGTCCATCAGTACTGATGGGCAGGGGGATAATGGTGTTGCCCTTCTCTCTGGTCCCCAGAGTGGAAAGTTAGTGCTTGTCACTTTTCAGGAAGCCCTCACAGAGAAGCAAACATTCACCCCTTTTGTGTCTCCAGTTTCTTTCAGAGCCCTGACTTCATCCTGTCTTATCTCTGAGCTGCCTGGGTGTTAGGTGTCAAAATACTACTGTGTTTTATCTCAGGCATGGGGCTAGGTTTCAAAACTCCAAATTTTAGGGACCTGTGTCACACGGACCCAAGCTGATCCTCTGGGGGTGGGTCTTGCCATACTGGCTGGTACTGGTTTGTCCCGGAAAATGGTCATATGACTGTGCATCAGTTCGGAGCTTATGGTAAAGTGCAACAAAATGCCAGTGCCAAGGTTTGCTGCCCTCAGCTGGTGTCTTTGTTCCTCTGCTAGGGAACAGGGCAGTACACAGGTACCACCAGTCCTTTTGTCCCCAGAGAGGCCCTGTCACCACCCCCAAATGCATTCCAAGAAGGGGCATGTTTATGTAACCCAGGGGATCTCAGGCCAGGCTGCCCTCTCCCAGGTCTCTGCCCTCCTTCCCTTCAGGAGCATCACCAAGCCTGCCAGGCACAACCCTGGTGATGTGAAGAACTTGTAAAACTTCAGACTTTGCACTTCAGACTTTGCACTGATTATAATAACTTGTGGCAGTCAGCCCCTCTCCTTTTCCCAGTCAGTGGTTTTGGGGGAGAGTTTTTCTTGTGCAATTCCCTGCACATGCCTTCTCTCTCTCTCTCTCTCTCTCTCTCTCTCTCTCTCTCTCCCCTGTCTCTCCACTCTCCATAATCAGAACTCCCTCCCCTCTGCAGCAACCCCAGTTCTTTTCTCCCCCAAATCAATTCTCCATAGCTCCAACCTTCCACTACATGACTGTTCTTCTACTTCTAGTTGTGCAGTTTGTTCTTTAAGTCCTCAGATCAATTTCTTGGGTGTTTAGAATGATTTAGTATTTATCTAGCTGTGTTTGAGGGAGGAGGCAAGTTTAGGGTCCCCCTACTCTTTCATCATCTTACTGTGGAATTGGAGTGGTTTTTTTTAAACAAACTTTCCAGAAATTCAAATCCTAAATGAAGTATTTTTTACTAGTCTTGTTTATTTAATATGTTAATATTTAACATGTTAAGTAACAAAGTTTCCTAGGTTATCATTGTGGGTAAATGCTATAACTACTCTAAAGCCATATAAAATTCTTAAGGTTTTAATATGTCATATTATAATGTCATCACTTAAAATTCTAATTATTAAAATCTGTGTCACAAAAATAACCTAATTTCCTTATCAACTGTATTGTAATTAACTCTCATCAGAATCTTATCAAATCATGTCTATTTTTTAACCTTTTGTCATTTATAGTTATTGTTCTGATACTCGAAAAATATGTTTCAGCTTCAAGGAGATTCAAGAAACAGACTTTTGACAAATACAGATTTCTGATACCCTTAAGGTCATAAAACTAAACTGAGTAAGGATTTCTCAAGTGAACTGAAAACTAGGTTCAAACAGAACAAAAATTAATAACATGGGACTAAATGAATTAAGGAAGATGATTGTAGATTTTATGACACTTGTTTGAAAATATTGCTGTTTCTCTGATGTTTGTTCTTCCAGATTGAAGGAAACTTTTTCTCCTTAGGTATCTATAACTTATAGAAATGTGATAAAATATTTCTTTATGAAGAAATTGAATCATTTATCTTTTCTCCCTACCCAAACCCTCCAGAACTTAGAAACTGTCAGTGAGTATTCTTTCTTTCATGGTGATTGTAATTATTTACATAAGTTCAATAAAAATCTGTTCTTCTTATAACAGGACACTCTTGGAAACATTGGTTATATGACCCAGGCTTTGACTGGAATTTCATATTTGAGAAAGACATGCATAGACTCAGATATGACCAGACAGCTTTCAGGAACTAAGGTTGACTTTATGGAACCAATAGAGTCCCTTGGAAATGTAAGCCTGATACCCTGCTTACACAGTTCCCAGAAGCCTTACCATACCTGCAGACTGAAGCTAGACAACCTGAGGTAAACTTCAGAGAAATTGTCACAATAGCTCATATACAGACAGTGTCTGTGTCTATTGCTCTATAGGCCACTCAAAAGGATCACCAGAGATATTTGAACTACAAACCAGAAAAATCCATCAGATAGATGCTGCTACCTGCACCCACTCTATCTGAAGATGATTCAACCCTGACATCTAAAATCTTGAGCACTAGGGACTCAGGCACTGGGTTTATAATTTGCTCCAACCTGTGTTTTTCTTTTGTTTCCATAAAAATGCCTCTTATTGATTACCTGATTGCTTGCCAACTAAGACAGAGTCTATATGATGGCTAATGCCACTTGCTGCACTTCTATTAATTCCTCCTGGAGAATAAGAATCTATATAGATAAAATCAGGCAGCAAGCCACTTGGCTACAAGAAGGCCTTGACCACCGTAACCCCCTTTCCAAGGTGGCTGGGACTGGTTTACTGATGTATTCTCTTGGATATGCATCAATATCAGATCAATTTTAGAGGGAATGGTGGATTTAACTCTACTGTCACTTTTCCTTAAAATATACTTGGGGGTGAAATTCATGATTTCATGTACTACCCAACTATGTAGGAATATATCAAAGTTCTCAGATAAGGAACTATCCCTGATAGTTCCCCTCCATTAGCAGAATAAACTAAATGTTGTGTCCTGCACCATGTCAAATCCTTCCATTCCAAAGCCACTACTGTACCCTAATTCAATTTGAAGCAGTTACAAAAGACGGACCTCCACCCATGTTCTATAGAAATGGAATGAGGAAATGACAATGAGAAATTATAACAGAAAAAAACTTAGCATGTCTTAATCCATGTTGTTTCTATTTCCCTTGCTGCTGTGACCTATAAATTAAAAACTTCTTTTTAGCCCTGCATGTAGGCATGTCACAGCTAAGATTTGCAAAAATGCTCTTTATACAAAACCTACCTTCCCTGACAGGATAAAGAAGTAACCAGAATGGTCATCATTTCAATTTTTTTTTTAATTTTTTACGTTTATTCATTTATTCTGACAGAGAGAGAGAGAGATTGAGAGAGAAAGTTAAAATGGGTTAGGAGCAGAGAGAGAGAAGAGAGAACCCCAAGCAGGCTCCATGTTAGCACAGAGCCCAATGTGGGGCTCTATCTCAAACTGTGAGATCATGACCTAAGCTGAAATCAAGAGTCAGATGCTCAGCCTACTGAGCTACTTAGGCACCCCTTTCTTAAATTTTTTAAGTTTATTTATTTATTTTGAGATAGAGAGTTCAAGTGGGTTAGGAGCAGAGAGAGAGGAGAGAGACAATCCCAAGCAGGCTCAACGTTGTCAGTGCAGAACCCAACATCATTTCAATTCTTAAATATTGAGAAATGATCATAACTCAGGGGCAAATTGAAACCATGCCCCTTAGAGTTAATGAAATTAAAACTAAGAAAAAGTTAAAAACGTTTATTTCGGACAACTGTTTCCCCCTAATCAGCTATTGTGTCTTTTCAGACCCCACTAACAAACTCACTAGCTATCTTCGCAGATGCCTGAACTCAAAGGTTCCAACCTATGAACAAGCAAGGCCCCGCAATCCTTGCCAGACACGACAAGCCTAAGACCCAATCCAGGTTATACTAGTTTTCGGAGCATACTCATAACTCCTTCTTCTCCTTATCCTAAGAAAACCTCCTAATGTCAGAGACTGAATTTTGTCCCCTTCCGATGTAAGTCTCCACCCTAAAGAAACATGGGAATATACATTATGTTTGCCCAATGCACATGCTCCACCTTTCCTCATAAATAATCATAAATTTCCCTACCCTTTTATCAAGATGTATGTAAAAGATTATTTGGATTTTTTCCTTCTGAGTCTATTCCAACATCACATTGGTTCCTTCAAATTGTATTTATTGGACTTCTTTTACTGTCCATATATCTTTATTATAAATATTATATCAAATGTAAAACTATACAATCTAAGCCAAACACACATACTATATTTGCTCATCAATTGGACTCAATAGAGAACATATATCACTTTTAAGCTTCCCACAATTTATGTTATGATAAATTCCCCCCAACAAGGAACCCTAGGTTAAAAAATTTATATATATTCATACCTAGCAATGAGGGACATGACATACCCAGGGCACACAAGCCAGTCATGCTGGCACTGAGGGACATAGAATAAGACTGATCATCAGTGCTTTCTGGGGAAAGATTATTGATCAAAATGGGGAAACAATAAGGAAATTTTCAACTTTAAGATTTGCAGACCCTGCTCCTGGGCCCCCAGGAAAGTTACACTTTAACTTTTACCAAGGTGAGAATGACTTCAAAGTATGGGCTCTATTTCTGCCCTGACCACACATTGTACATCTGCTTCATTAGCAAATAACCTAAAAGAAACATTTCACACTAAAGATAAGAGTAAAAATCTCCCTAATTTCCATTCCCATAACTTCAAAGCCTGCAACATTGTGCATCCTAAGCATAAGATAGTTTTCAATTTTCTGAAATGTCCTTCATCATGATGATTTGTAACTCGATGTAACAAAAACAAGTAAAACCTTGTATTAAATATTCTTCCTCAAAAAACAAAAGCAAAACATTCCTTCTCTGGAGCACTGTGCTCTTTGTGAAGGTTGTGTATCCTGGGCAGCTGTCCTCACTTGAACTAGAATAAAACTCTTCCTTTTTTAAAAAAGAATTTCTAAGTGGTTTGTTCATTTTATGTTGACAATCCCAAGTTTGCAAAGTCGGTTAAACATCCAAAAATCAATGTATAACCACATCAGTAGGTTATGGACAAAAACCAAATTATCACCTCAATAGATGGAGAGTGTATATGACAAAATTCAACACTGCTTTATAATAAAAGCAGTCAACAAACTAGGAATGGAAAATGACTTCTTGAAACTGAAAAAGGATATCTAAGAAAGACCCAGAGCTAACATTACACTTAATGGAGAAAGACTGAAACGTATCTCTGTAAGGTCATGATTAAGGAAAATATATCTTTTGTCACCAATTCTGTTTAAAATTGTACTAACAGTTCTAGTCAGTTAAATTAAGCAAAAAAAAAAAAAAGAGAGAAAGACATAAATGAACATTTTACCAAAGAGGACATACAGATGGCTAACAGACACATGATAAGATACTCAACATCACTAAACATCAGGAAAATACAAGTCAAACCACAATGAGATATCACCTAATTTTAGAATGGCTAAAATTAACAACTTTTTTCCTCAAAAAGTTAAAAGTAGAATGACTCTATGACCCAGGAATTATAGTTAGGTATTTACCCAGAGGATACAAAAAACACTGATTTGAAGGGACACACGCACCATGATGTTTATAGCAGCATTATCAACAATAGCCAACTTATGAAAAGAGCCCAAATGTCCATGGACTGATGAACGGATAAATAAGAGGTGGTATATGTATATGTATATATATATATATATATATATACGTATATATGTATATACGTGTATATATATATATATATAATGGAATATTACTCAGCCATCAAAAAGAATAAAATCTTGCCATTTGCAACAACGTGGATGGAGCTAGTGTGTTTTTTGGTAAGTGATACAAGTCAGCCAGAGAAAGACAAATACAATCAGATTTCACTCATATGTGGAATTTAAGAAACAAAACACATGAACATCAGGGAAGAGGGGAAAAAAGAGAGGGAAGCAATCCATAAAAGTCTTAACAATAGAGAACAAACTGAGGGTTGATGGAGGGGAGGTGGGTGGGATATGGGCTAAATAGGTGATGGGTATTAAGGAAGGCACTTGTGATAAGCTTTGAGTGTTACATGTAAGTGATGAATCACTAAATTCTCCTGAAAGCAATATTACACTATATGTTAACTAACTAGTATTTATTTTTTAAATATTATTTCTTATTTTTTTAATGTTTGTTTATTTTTGAGAAATAGAGAGACAGAGTGCAAGCAGGGGAAGGGCAGAGAGAGATGGAGACAGAATCCGAAGCAGGCTACAGGCTCTGGGACATCAGCACTGAGCCCGACGCAGGGCTCAAACTCACAAGTGGTGAGATCATGACCTGAGCCCAGTCGGACGCTTAACCAACTGAGCCACCCAGGTGCCCCAACTAACTATAATTTAAATAAAAACTTGAAACAAAACAAAACAAAACAAAATGTAAAAAAACAAAAAAGAAAGAAAAGCTATCCACACAGGAAAGGAAGAAGCAAAACTATCTCTATTCATAGGTGACATAATATTGTGGTCAATAAAAAACTATTAGAACTAATATAAGAGTACATTAAAGTTATAAAATACAAAATCAGATCAATTTTATTTCTATACTGTAGCAAAAGGAAACCAAAAATGAAATTTAAAAGACAACTCCATTTAAAATAGTATCTTAAAAAATTCAAACAAACTTAGAAGTAAATTTAAGCAAAAAAGTACAAAAGTTATACTATGAAAGCTACAAAACATTGTTGGATGAAATTAAATAAGTCCTCCAGGGGCGCCTGGGTGGCTCAATTGGTTAAGCATTCAACTTCAGCTCAGGTCGTGATTTCAGGGTTCATGGTTTCCAGCCGGGTGTCGGGCTCTGTGCCAACAGGGTGGAGCCTGGATCCTGCTTCAGATTCTGTGTCTCCCTCTCTCTCTGCCCCTTCCCCGCTCTTTCTCTCTTTCTCAAAAATAAATAAGCATTTTAAAAATAATAATAAATTAAAGAAGTCCGCCATAAAGGAAAGACAACTCATGGTCAAAGATAAGAAAACAATATTATTAAGATTATAATACTTCCCAAATTGATCTATATATTCAATGCAATATCTATCAGCTGATTCTATGCAGAAATTTATAATATGATCTTAAAACTCATATGGAAATTCAGTGGACCCTAGAAAAGAATAAAATCTTGAAAAAATATAACAAAGTTGATGGACATATATTTCCCAATGCCAAAACTTACTACAAAACTACAGTTATCAGGGCAGTGTGATACTGACAATAGTATAGATATACATAGCAGGGAAATAGAATTGAGAGTTCAGAAATAAACCCTGATATTTACAGTCAATTGACTTTTGATAAGGGTGACAACACAAATAGAGAAAGAAGAGTCTTGTCAACAAATGGTGCTGGGATAACTGGACATTCACATGCATGCACAATAATGTGCTGGACTCCTACTTCACATCACATACAAAAATTTGACCCGCAAAAGGATTAAAGACCTAAATGTAAGAGCTAAACTATAAAACTCTCAGAAGAAAACAATGGTACAAATTTCCTTGATCTTAGATTAGGCAATGGTTTCTTGGACATGACATCAAAAGCACAACTGAAGAAAAAATAAATTTGATATCATTAAAATTAACAAGTTTTGTGCATCAAAAGATAGCATCAAGAAAGGATGTACAAAGATAATGCACAGAATAGGAAAAATACTTGAAAATCACATTTCTGATAAAGACTTGTATCAAAAAATATAAAGAACTAGGGGCGCTTGGGTGGCTCAGTCAGTTAAGTGGCCGACTTCATCTCAGGTCATGATCTCGTGGTCCATGAGTTCGAGCCCTGTGTCGGGCTCTGTGCTGATAGCTCAGAGTCTGGAGCCTCCTTCTGTTTCAGTGTCTTCCTCTCTCTCTGCCACTCCCCCATTCACACTCTGTCTCTCTCTGTCTTTCAAAAATGAATAAATGTTAAAAAATTTTTAATAAAAAAATACATAAAGAACTATTACAATTAAACAAAAAAAGTCAAATAATCCAATATAAAAATAGGCAAGAATCTGGATAAGTTGTTCTTCAAAGAAAATATTGACACTAACCACATGAAAAAATGCTCAACATCATTAGCCATCAGGAAAATGTGAATCACAACCACAATGAGATACCATTTCACACCCATGAGGATGACTATAATAAGAAAAATAATAACAATGTTGGAAATGTGGAAAAATGTAAACCATAATAAAATAATGGTGAAAATATAAAATGATGCAGTTGCTTTGAAAAGTGGTATCTTAGTCCCTCAGAGTGTTAAATATAAAGTTAGCATATTATCTAACAATTTCACCCATATGTATATACTCAAAACTAATGAAAGTATATGTATGCAAAAACTTGTACATAAATATTCATATGTGAGGAATGTTCAGAACAGCACTATTCACAAAAGCCAAAAAGTGGAAACATCACAGACATCAATCAACTAATGAGGGGATGAATAAAATGTGATATATCAATACAAACGGATATTTTTGGCAATAAAAATTGAAGTAGTCAGAGATGCTATAACATGAATGAACATAAACATTCTAAGTGAAATAAGTCAATCACAATGGACATTTATTGTATAGTTCCATTTTATTAAATGTCTAAAATTGACAAATTTATGGAAACAGAGGGTAGATTACTATCTGAAAGTGGAATTACTGAATTCTAGCGAGGATTGGGTGTTGGGCAGTGATGTCTAATTGATGAAGGGTTTTCTGTTGGGTAATAAAAATCTTCTAAAATAGATTGTAGTGATTTCCGTACAACTCTGTGAATATACTAAAAGCCACTGAACTTTATACTTTAAATTGATGAATTGTAAGGTATGCAAACTATATTTCAATAGTGCTTTTTAAAAAAGATAACTGACAGACCAGAAGAAAATATCTGCAACATATATGACTCAGGATTAACATAAAAATTAAATAAAATATTTGTACAATAAAAAAAGAAACAATCCTATAGACATGTAGGTAAACAATATGAAGAGAAAATCCAACAAATATCTGAGCAAAGAATTAACCTCACTAATTAGAAGGGAAATCCAAATTAACCCAATAATGAGATATCATTTTCTAATGTCCACAAGAGTAGAAAATACTATAAAAGATTGATAATATATCATTTGGGTGAAGTTATGGAAAAATGTGCATTCTTACTGGGAAAACTGTTCTGGAGTGTGACTGAATAACACATATCAAAATTTAAAACATTTTTATAATGTAACTTGGTTATTCCATTTGTTGGTTTTTAGCCTACAGAAACATGTCACCTAATATACAGGAATATATATATAAGAATACTTTCACTGCAGCATTAATTTGAAACAGTGAAACAGTTTTAAAAATTATTATTAAGGAATTTTAAAACAAAACATGGTATAACTTCACTATGGAATATTGGGAATGGTTTAAAAGACTAAGATAGAGTATCATGTCATCTGCAAAGAGTGAAAGTTTGACCTCCTCCTGGCCAATTTGGATGCTTTTTATTTCTTTGTGTTGTCTGATTGCTGAGGCTAAGACTTCCAATACATGGCTTCTTAAAAATCTTTTTAATGTTTATTTTTGAGAAAGAGAGACAGAGCATGAGTAGGGGAGGAGCAGACAGAGAGGGAGACACAGAATCCAAAGCAGGTTTCAGGCTCTGAGCTGTCAGCACAGAACCTGATGCGGGGCTCGAACCCATGAACCATGAGATCATGACCTAAGCTGAAGTCACATGCTTAATCGAATGAACCACCCAGGGGCCCCTCAATAAATGTTGAATAACAATGGCAAGAGTGGCCATCCCTGTCTTGTTCCTGACCTTAGGGGGAAAGATCTCAGTTTTTCCCCATTGAGGATAATATTAGTGTTGGGTCATTCATATATGGCTTTTGTGATCTCGAGGTATGATCCTTCTATCCCTACTTCCTTGAGGGTTTTTATTAAGAAAGGATACTGTATTTTGTCAAATGCTTTCTCTGTATCTATTGAGAGGATCATGTGGTTCTTGTCCTTTCTTTAATTGATGATGAATCACATTGATTGTTTTGCAGATACTGAAACAGCCCTGCATTCCAGGTATAAATTCCACTTGGTCATGGTGAATAATTTTTGTAATGTACTGTTGGATCTGATTGATTAATATCTTGTTGAGGATTTTTGCATCCATCTTCATCAGGGAAATTGGTCTATAGTTTTCCTTTTTATTGGGGTCTTTGTCTGGTTTTGGAATCAAGGTATTGCTAGAAACAGATCCATGAATTCAGCAAAGTCACAGGATATATAAAATCAATGCACAGAAATCAGTTGCACTCCTGTACACCAACAATGAAGCAACAGAAAGAGAAATCAAGGAATCGATCCCATTTACAATTGCACCAAAACCCATAAAATACCTAGCAATAAATATAACCAAAGAGGTGAAAAATCTATACACTGAAAACTCTAGAAAGCTTATGAAAGAAATTGAAGAAGACACAAAAAAATGGAACAAGATTCCATGCTCCTAGATAGGAAGAACAAATATTGTTAAAATGTTGATACTACCCAAAGCAATATACATATTCAATGCAATCCCTGTCAAAATAACACCAGCATTCTTCCCAGAGCTACAACAAACAATCCTATAATTTGTATGGAACCAGAAAAGACTCTGAATAGCCAAAGCAATCTTGAAAAAGAAAACCAAAGCAGGAGGCATCACAATCCCAGACTTCAAGCTGTGTTACAAAGCTGTAATCATCAAGACAGTATGATACTGGCACAAAAATGACACTCAGATCAATGAAACAGAATAGACAGCCCAGAAATGGGCCCACAAACATATAGCTAACTAACCTTTGACACAGAAGGAAAGAATATCCAATGGAATAAAGACAGTCTCTTCAGCAAGTGGTGATGGGAAAATTGGACAGCGACATACAGAAAAATGAACCTGGACCACTTTCTTATGCCATACACAAAAGTAAACTCAAAATGGATGATAGACCTAAATGTAAGACAGGAAGCCATCGAAATCCTTGAGGAGAAAGCAGGCAAAACTCCCTTTGACCTTGGCCGCAGCAACTTCTTACTCAACACGTCTCCAGAGGTAAGGGAAACAAAAGCAAAAATGAATTATTGGGACCTCATCAAAATAAAAAAGCTTCTGCACAGTGAAGGAAACAATCATCAAACTAAAAAGCAACCAACGCAATGGGAAAAGATATTTGCAAATGGCATACCAGATAAAGGGTTAGTATCCAAAATCTATAAAGAACTTATGAAATTCAACACCCAAAAAACAAATAATCCAGTGAAGAAATGGGCAAAAGACATGAATAAACACTTTTATACAGAATACATTCAGATGGCTAACAGACACACGAAAAAATGCTCAACATCCCTCATAATCAGGGAAATACAAATCAAAACCACAATGAGATACCACTTCACACCTGTCAGAATGGCTAAAATTAACATCTCAGGAAACAACAGGTGTTGGCGAGGATGTGGAGAAAGGGGAACACATTTTCACTGTTGGTGGAAATGCAAACTGGTGCATCCACTTTGGAAAACAGTATGTAGGTTCCTTAAAAAATTAAAAGTAGAACTACCCTATGGCCCAGCAATTGCACTACTAGATATTTATCCAAAGGATACAGGAGTGCTTTTTTGAAGGGAAACATGCACCCAATGTTTAGAGTAACACTATTGACAATAGCCAAAGTATGGAAAGAGCCCAAATGTCCATCAACTGATGAATGGATAAAGAAGATGTGGTAAATATATATACATATACACATATATATGTGTGTATATGTATATATATATATGTATATATATTGGTATATATATATTGGTACATTACTCCATGACCAAAAAAATGAAATGTTGCCATTTGCAACCACATGGATAGAACTAGATTTTACTATGCTAAGCGAAGTAAGTCAATCAGAGAAAGACAAATAGATGACTTTGTTCATATGAGGACTTTAAGATACAAAACAGATGAACATAAGGGAAGGGAAGCAAAAATAATAGAAGTCAGGGAGGGGGGAAAAACATAAGACACTCTTAAATATGGAGAACAAACAGAAGGTTACTGGAGGGGTTGTGGGAGGGTGGATGGGCTAAATGGGTAAAGGGCATTAAGGAATCTACTCCTGAAATCATTGTTGCACTATATGCTAACTTGGATGTAAATTTAAAAAATAAATAAAATAAAAATTAAAAAAGACTAAGGTAAAGACTTAGATAAACTAAGTTATTACTTTTGGAGAAGTAGCTGTGATTAGAGATGATAGTCAAGTGAAATATTACATAAATAGATATAGATGTATAGATATATAATCATTTAAGCCACTTTGAGTATACAGTTCCTTGGCATTAATTACATTTACAATGCTCTGCAACCATCACCACCATCCATTTCCATAACTTTTTTATCTTCTCAAACTGAAACTCTGTATCCATTAAAAAACAAAAACAAAAACAAAAATTCACCATTCCTTCATTCAGCCCTGACAACCACCACTCTGTCTCTATGAATATGACTACTCTAGATACTTCATATAACTGAAATCTTATGTGTCCTTTTGTATCTGGCTTACTTCACTTACCATAATATCTTAAGTTTTCATCATGTTGTAGCATTTGTCAGATTTCATTTCTTTTTAAGGCTGAATAATATTATACTATATAAATATACCACAGTATGTCTATCCATACGTCTGTCATGTACATTTGTATTGTTACCACCTTTTGGCTATTGTGTATAAAGCTGTTATGAACACTGTTTATCAAATATCTGTTCAAGTCCCTGCATTCAGTAGTGGAATTGCTGAATCATAAGGTAATTCTATTATTTTTTAGCAACTATCATAAGGTTTTCCACAGCAACTGCACCATTGTGCATTCCCAATGACACAGCACAGGGTTCCAATCTGTCCACATCCTCAATAAAACTCATTTTTTTTGTTTTATTTACTTATTTGTTAATATCTATCCTAATGGTTATGCTATTGTATCTTATTTTGGTTTTGATTTACACTTACCTGCTGATTAATGATGTTGAGCATCTTTTCATGTACTAATTGGCTATCTATATATCTTCTTTGCAGAAATGTCTACACAAGTGCTTTGCCCAGTTTTTAATTTGTTTTGATTTTTTGTTATTGTTGAGTTATAGGAATTCTTCATATTTGCTGAATATTAATCTCTTAGCAGATATATGCTTTGCAAATATTTTCTCCCCTTCTGCACATCACCTTTTCACTCTGGCCTTACAAGAGTACTAAAGGAAATTCTTCAAGTTTAAAGAAAAGAACACTAAAGAACATGGGACACCTTGAGCGTAGGACTCTTTATTTCAGCTCAGGCCATGATCTCACAGTTCATTTGTGGGTTTGAGCTCCACAATGACAATGCAGAGCCTGCTTCTGATTCTTGGGATTCTCTCTCTCTCTCTCCTCCAAAATAAATAAACTTTAAAAAAGGTCACTAAATTTATGGCCAACTAATCTTTGACAAAGCAGGAAAGAATAGCCAATGGAAAAAAAAAGACAGTCTCTTTAAGAAATGGTGCTGGGTGAACTGGACAGCAATATGCAGAAGAATGAAACTAGACCACTTCCTTACACCATTCACAAAAATAACTCAAAATGGATGAAGGACCTGAATGTGAGACAGTAAACCATCCAAACCCTAGAGGAGAAAGCAGGAAAAAAACTCTCTGACCTCAGCCCCAGAAATTTCTTACTTGACACATCTCCAAAGGCAAGGGAATTAAAAGCAAAAATGAACTATTGGGACCTCAGCAAGATCAAAAGCTTCTGCACTGCAAAGGAAACAATCAACCAAACTAAAAGGTAACTGACAGAATGGGAAAATATATTTGCAAATGACATATCAAAGGGCTAGTATCCAAAGTTTATAAAGAGCTCACCAAACTCCACACCCGAGAAACAAATAATCCAGTGAAGAAATGGGCAGAGACATGAATAGACACGTTTCTAAAGAAGACATCCAGATGGCCAACAGACACATGAAAAGATGCTCAACGTCACTCCTGATCAGGGAAATACAAATCAAAACCACACTGAGATACCACCTCACGCCCGTCAGAGTGGCTAAAATGAACAAATCCGGAGACTATAGATGCTGGCGAGGATGTGGAGAAACGGGAATCCTCTTGCACTGTTGGTGGGAATGCAAACTGGTGCAGCCGCTCTGGAAAGTGGTGTGGAGGTTCCTCAAGAAATTAAAAATAGATCTACCCTATGACCCAGCAATAGCACTACTAGGAATTTACCCAAGGGATGCAGGAGTGCTGATGCCAACGGGCACTTGTACCCCAATGTTTATAGCAGCACTTTCAACAATAGCCAAATTATGGAAAGAGCCTAAATGTCCATCAACTGATGAATGGATAAAGAAGTTGTGGTTTATATACACAATGGAATACTACTTGGCAATGAGAAAGAATGAAATATGGCCTTTTGTAGCAATGTGGATGGAACTGGAGAGTGTTATGCTAAGTGAAATAAGTCATACAGAGAAAGACAGATACCATCTGTTTTCACTATTATGTGGATCCTGAGAAACTTAACAGAAGACCATGGGGGAGGGGAAGGAAAAAAAAAGTTAGAGAGAGAGGGATCCAAACCATAAGAGACTCTTAAAAACTGAGAATAAACTGAGGGTTGATGGGGGGTGGGAGGGAGGGGAAAGTGGGTGATGGGCATTGAGGAGGGCACCTGTTGGGATGAGCACTGGGTGTTGTATGGAAACCAATTTGACAATACATTTCATATTTTAAAAAATCTAAAAAAATAATAAAAAATAAAAAACAAAAAAATAAAAATAAAAAAGAACACTAAAGAGCAACATTAAAGCATATAAAAGTATAAATATCAATGATAATGGTTAATATATGGACAAATACAGAATAATGTAATACTATAATTATGTATTTATATATATGTATGTAATTACACATACATGTATATGTAATTATACTTTTAACCCTAGAATAAAAGTTTAAGGGCAAAAATATAACAAATAACCATAACCACAAAAATTTATTGATGAATACAAAATATAAGAAGTAATTCTGACATCAATTACAAAGTGTGGGGAGGGAGTAAAAGTGCACAATTTTTTTATGCAATTGAAGTTAAGTTGTTATCACCTTAAAATATACTTTTATAACTATAAAATTTTTTATGTAAATTATAAGGATCTTTGTGATTACATCAGTCTCACCTGGATAATCCAGGATAATCTCCTCATCCTCAGAACCTTAACTGAATCAACTCTGCAAAGTCTCTTTTGCCATATAAGGTAATATTCACAGGTTCTAGAGATTAGGATGTAGATATCTTTGGGAGGCCATTATTCAGATTACCAAACATAGTATCACAAGATGTTTTAGTCCTCCTTATTAACCCAACCTCTCTTCCTTTTAAGGCTGCTTATAACTGCCCAATATTTGTGGCTAACTCTGACTTAACTGTCAATTTTATAAGAGGCTCACTTTATATTTAAGGACACACACAGACTGAAAGTGAAGAGATGGAAAAAGATATTCCATTTAAATGGTAACTAAAAGAGAGTAAGGGTGTCTATACTAATATAAGACACAATTGAGTTTAAGTCAAAAATTGTCATATGATAAAGGGTTAATTCTCCCCTTTTGGATAATCATTACCTTTGGAGGGAAGTAAGAGGATTTTGAAAAGCAAGAAGCACATTAGGGACTCCAGAGGTATTGGAAATATTATATCCCTGACTAGGTAGTGGTTATTTTGATGCTTATTTTATAATTATCCATTATACCATATACATTATGTTTCATACATCCTCCTGTATATGTGTTATATTTCCAAATAACAAGTTGTATTTAATGCTTATGATGCGATGATAGGGTGATCACAGGGAGGAATTGAGACAAAAGAGAAGATCTAACTCAGATTGTAGACAGGAGAAGAGATATGGTTAGGGAAGCCTCCCTAGATAAAAATGTCATTTTTCTACACTTACTGACTCTCCCCTACACTTGGGATAAAGACTCTTTAGAAAGCATAATCATGCATGACTTGTCTCTGGTGCCCTTTAGAGCATTAACTCTCACCACTCTGGCTCTGTCCACTCCATTCCAGACACACTAAACTATTTGATACTTGAAGCTTCTTAACAAACCTTGCTTTTGTTAGCTTCCAGGTCTTTAGTCACATTGCTCCTTCTGCTGGAACTGATTTTCTTCCCTGATCTTGCTAATTCCACCTCATCCTTCACTAGAAATTATGCTTTAGATGGGTACGATTTGTATCTGTTTTATTTAATACTCTGTTTCAGCACTTAGAACAGTGCTTGGTACAGAGTAAGTGCTCAATCAATATTTAATAGACAAGCTTGAATTAATGAATCCATCCCTTTAAAATTTAGCTCAAACATTTAATTTTCCAGGAAGTCTCCCTGTAATTCCATAGGATGGGTTTCATGCAGTGGCTTCCACAGGACCAGGTGCTTCCCCTTATCATCGTGTGTATCACATAATACTGTCTTTGTCTATATGCCTCTCTAAATCAAGCGCCTGTGGGGCAGAGATCAGAATGTTTTTATTCTTGCTAGCATTCTCCCATCCCCTAGCAAATATGACCATTCCTGAAAGAGTGCAGGAAGTCAGGAAACGTTAGTTTAATGTATGGAAAGGGGGCAGACATAAAATGCTGAACCTTGAAGGATGAATAGAAAGCAGCAAGACAGCTGGTATGAAAGAGACTAGTATAATAAGGAAAGTACAAGTATTTCAGTGATTTTTGCCTGTCTCGCTTATAGACTGTGATCTTCTTGAGTACAAACATATCAATGACAAGGATAATGCTTTTACATCAGAATTCAGTCAACATTTTTTTTTGAGTATCTACTGTGTCTTACATATTATTCTATGTATCTGGGATGCATTGGTTAAACAGAGTCTCTATTTTCATGGGACTTCTAGCCTGGGATACAGACAGTAACAAATGAACAAACAAATGTAAGTCAGCAATACCCTTTGAAGAAAAAAATAAACCCGGGAAAGGGAGTAGAGAATTATGGGGATGCTATTTCAGATATGGTGATTAATATCTCCAAAACCTAGAACACTGCCTTGCATGTGGTAGGCACTCAATCTATACTGAATGGGTAAATTAATAATGAAAGGTAGATAAGGAAAAAGAAATAAACACAGAAAAAGGTAGACTATTCCTAATCTTAAAATAAAACACAGGGCAGTCTTACTAAGTAAGACTATGTTTTCATAATTTTTCAGTCTTATATTCCCATAAAGAGTCCTCTGGAAGGGGTTACGTTGACTCATTTCTTTCTCTTTGAGATGAAGATCCACTTCCTGGAACTTTGCCCTGTCCTAAAACAATAGGTAAAATCCCATAGCTTGGCTACATAATGAAGGTCAAAAGCTTCTGTATTAGTGAGTAGTGGATAGGCAGGAAAGGGGTTACAGTCTCTTAATGTCCCTCATTCATAAAGGGAAAAGTCATAAGAAGAGGCAACACAGTGGGAAAAACATACTGCTCTGTCAGGAGGCTTACCATATAGTGTTCATTTTCCCAGCTATGTCATGAGGATATATTAGAGCTAAAAACAGAAAACGCACTTGGCTAACATAGTAACATCACTGTTAGGAAGACATCTAGAAATTAACTCATAAATAGTGGCTATGTAACAGGATGAGACTAAGTGCCTGAGATACAGAGCTGGGTTATGGAGACTCTACAGGAAAGACAGGCTACAGAAAATAGCTGAGGTTAAACTGAGGTACCAAGGCTGAATATGAGGAAAGCCAGAGGGAAAATTTGCTCACCTGGAGTCTGATTTTCAGAAACTCAGCAGTCTTCGCCATTACCAGTGCTCCTTTCAGAAGGAAACTGGGGAGTAGGAAATACTGAGGTAGATAAAAATAGGCCATGGATGAAACCAGCCCTTCTCTAAAGTTCCATGGGAAGGAAAGCCAGGATGGACTCTTCTCTGTGCCTATGCTGAAGAGATATCACCAACAATGTTTGGACTTAGGTTTTCTATACTCCTCCTGCATTGAGTAATAATTTCTGATAGACATAAGTCCCACACAATCCTGAAACTCCTCTTTGTATGTGGGATACAGGAGGGGGTGGAGGCAGCATTCTTCATTTGGAAAAGCACCAGCCATGTCTGCCCCTTTTATCTTTAAAACCTTTTCTCATCCAAGGGTAATTTGTCCTCCACTGTTATCAAACTCTAGAATCATTTGAAAACAATTCATTCAACATATTTTGAATACCTATATAAGGTCAGACCATGAATAAAGACAAAAGACTCAGTCCTGCCTTCAAAAAAAGTCACAATCTAGTACAGAGATCTCAACTCCTTATGTACATCAGAAATGCTATGCCCCAATTCTAGAGATTGGAATTCAACTAGTCTGGGGTAGGGATTAGACATCCTCATATTTTAAAACTTTCATAGGTAATTCTGATTTTCAACCAAGACTGAAAACTAGTGGTCGTATGCAGTGAATCTCAAAGTATGGTTCTCAGAGCAGCAGCAGCATAATATGGAACTTGATTTAAAAATGCCAATTCTCACCCCTCCCCAATGTACTGAATCAGAAACAATGAAATGGAGCCCAGAAATATGTATTTTAACTAGCCATCCAAGTGATTCTGATGCATGTTTAGCTTTGTATAATATAACATTGTTATATTGGCTTTTTACATTGTTATATTGGCTTTTTAAAAATTAGGAACCACAGTAAAAAGTACATTTTACATTACAGAGCAATAATATACACATTTGGAATTAAAAACTTCATAAAACTGGGGCACCTAGGTGGCTCAGTCAGTTAAGCATCCGACTTCGGCTCAGGTCATGGTCTCATGGTTCATGGGTTTGAGCCCCACATCAGGGTCTGTGCTGACAGCTCAGAACCTGGAGCCTGCTTTGGATTCTGTGTCTCCCTCTCTTTCTGCCTTCTCCTGCTCACACTCAGTCTCTCTCTGTCTCTAAAAAATAAATAAAAATGTTAAAAATTTTTTTAAACTTCCTAAAACAATACCTAACTTTACTGAAAGCAATGCACCAATACTTACTATCCTATTTCATTATATTTTAATTTTTGTAAATATTTACTGATGCTAGATCAACATCCTTCATGGTAAAGTAAGGACCACGGTGAACCCATCCTTCCACATGAACAAAGAAATTCCTGGAAAAATAGCTAAAGTCAACCAATAATTTTAGAACTCTGGAAATTAGCCAATCCCTCAGAACAAACAAAATCATTTATCCAAAAGAAATTATTGAACCTCAGTAAGACAGCAGGAACTATGGTGTTTTAACAAGGCTATTCCTATATCCTCTCCTTTTGCACCTCAGGAAAGTAACTAAACAAATAAACAGCAGAAAGATAAAAATATTTAAAAAAAAAAACCTGGAAAGCAGGTAACACCAGAGTTGTTACCATAGTGTCCAGTCTACAAGAATAAATTATATGAAAAGTAAAGAAACAAAAAAAGTATACCATATACACAGGGGAAAACAACAGAAAATCTCCCTGAGGGGGACCAGATGTTGAACTTAGTAGACAAAGACTTTATTTTTTTATACACTGTGCAGTAGTTTCAATGAATTAGACAAAGACTTTAAATAATTTATTATTAATATGTTCAACGAACACATGGTTAAAAATTCAAAGAAAGTATGACAACCATGTTTCACCAAAATATTGAATAATAATAAAAAGATAAAAATAATGTAAGATCCACATATGAGTGAAAACATACACTGTCTTTCTCTGCCTGACTTATTTCACTTAGACCATGGGGGAGGGGAAGGGAAAAAAAAGTTACAGAGAGGGATAGAGCCAAACCATAAGAGACTCTTAAGGACTGAGAACAAATTGAGGGTTGATGGGTGGTGAAGGGGAGAGGAGAAAGTGGGTGATGGGCATGGAGTAGGGCACTTGTTGGGATGAGCACAGGGTGTTGTATGGAAACCAATTTGACAATAAATTATATTAAAAATAATAAATAAATAAATAAATAAATACAATTTAAAAGGCTCAAATATAAATGCTGGAGGTGAAAAGTACAATAAATTAAACAAAATTCACTGAAAGGCTCAATACCAGATTTAAGATGGCAGAAGAAAGAATCAGCAAACTTGAGGATAGATCAATTGTGAGCCATCAGGAAGAGAAAAAAAAATTAAGAATAGTAAAAAGACACTCAGGAATCTGTGGGACATCATCAGCTATACCAACACATATAATAATGGGAGTCCAAGAAACAGAGGAGAAAGAAGAGGGAAGAAAGAATATTTAAAGAAATAATTGTCAAAAACTCCCGAAATTTGATGTAAAACATTAATTTGCACATCTACAAAGCTCAATCAAATCAAAATAGGATAAAGTCGAAGAGATGCAAAACTATCCATATCATTTTCAAACTGTAGAATGCCAAGAAAAGTTGCAAAAGAAAGAAAAATGACTCATCACATATGAAAGATCCTCAAGATTAACAGCTGTCTCCTCATCAAGAACCATGGAGGCATAAGACAGTGGGGTGACATATTTAAAGTAGTTAAACAAAGACTATCAACCAAGAATTCTATGTCCAGCAAAACTATCTTTCATAAATGAATGACAAATTAAGAAACTCCCAGGTAAACAAAAACTGGGAATTTGTTGCTAGCATATGAGTCCTACAAAAAATACTAAAGGGAGCCCATCAGTCTCAAATTAAAAAAAAAAAAAAAACAAAAACACTAGACACTAACTCAAATTCACATTAAGAAGTAAAGGGTGCCAGTGAAGGTAATGGCATAGGTAAATGTACAAGACAGTATAAATGTATTTTTGTTTATAATATTTTTATTCTATGAATGTAAAACACAACTGCATAAAGCAATAATTATAATACTTGTTGATGGGCCTATAATGCATGAAAATGTAATTTTTTTGAAATAAAAACCCAAAGGAGAGGGTAGGAAACAGAGATATATTGAAGAAAAGATTTTATATGCTATTGAAATTAAATTAATATTAATCTGAATAACATTGTTTTAATATAACTTTTTTGTCAAATTGGCTTCCATACAACACCCAGTGCTCATCCCAACAAGTGCCCTCAATACCCATCACCCACTTTCAGTCATAGAAAGACAGATACCATAAGTTTTCACTCATATGTGGATCTTGAGAAACTTAACAGAAGACCATGGGGGAGGGGAAGGGGAAAAAAGTTACAAACAGAGAGAGAGGGAGGCCAACCATAAGATGGGTGAATAACATTGCTTTAAATTAAGATGCTAATTGTAATCAACACTGAAAACACTAGTAAAATAATTCAAAATCATAGTAAAAGAACAAACAAGAGAATTAATATGGTACACTAGAAAATATCCATTTAATATAGAACAGGATAAATGGAGGAATAGAGAAATAAAAAAAGACATAAGACATACACAGAAGAATAGCACACATAAATCCCGTTTAAAAGTAATAACAGTAAGTGTAAATGGAGCACAAAAAGCAATCATAATGCAGAGACTGGCAAAATGGATTAAAAAAACATGACCTAATTTATCCTGTCAAGAGATGCACTTTGATTCAAAGACACAAAATGTGTGAAAGTAAATGGACAGAAAATTATATACTATGCAAACAGTAAAAAAAAATAATAACACAGAATTGGAGTGGTTATATTAAAATCAGACAAAATAGATTTTAAGGAGGGGTGCCCAGGCGCATCAGTCAGATGAGCGTCCAACTTCAGCTCAGGTCATGATCTCATGGTTCATGAGTTCAAGCCACATGCTGGGCTCTGTGCTGACAGCTCAGAGCCTGGAGCCTGCTTTGGTTTCTGTGTGTGTGTGTGTGTGTGTGTGTGTGTCCCTATCCCGCTTGTGTGTTTCCTCTCTCTCTCTCTCTCTCTCTCTCCCTCTTTTTCCTTTCTTTTTAAAATATTGGTTAAAAAATGGGGAGCGCCTGGGTGGCTCAGTCAGTTAAGCATCCAACTTCTGCTCAGGTCATGATCTCACAGATGGTGAGTTCAAGCCACACATTGGGCTAGCTGCTGTCAGTGCAGAGACCAATTTGGATCCTCTGCCTCCTCTCTCTCTGCCCTTCCCTTGTTCTCTCTCTCTGTCTCTCTCTCTCTTTCTCCAAGAAATAATTTATAAAATAGATTTTCAGGAAAAATTGTTACTAGAGGCAATGATAAAAGATTCAATTCATTATAAAGAATTAACAAATAGAATGTACATATGTCTATAGAAAAATCCCCAAAATACATGAAGCAAAAACTGACATAAATAAAGACAGAGAATGGTGACAGTAATATTTCAGACTTTAATACCCCAGTTTCAATAATGGCTGGAACAACTAGGCAGATAATTAACACAGATATAGAAGACTTGAACAACACTATAAATCAAATTGACCTAAAAGATATCCATAGAGCTCTCTCCCTGGTATCTCACCGCTGCGTCAGTGCAGTTAGGCATCAGCAAATTAATGAGAGGAGAGAGGAGGCCCCTGCTCTTGGGCACCCGCAGGAACTTACTCCAGCTCCAGACACACTGTAAACACTTTCATCTAATGGAAGATAAGCTGTGAAATCGAATTTCTGAACCACAAGACACTTGTGTAAAAACTGCATTCCATGCCAGGCCTGAAATGTTCCAAAGCTCAGTTCGCTATCACCATCCCAGGTGGTGCAATTAATAAAGAGCTAGCGTGGGGCCACTGGCACAAACAAGGCAGCTCCTTAGAACCTGAACTTCCTATTTGTTCCATTCCTTGGGTAGATAACGCCTGTTAATTACTCTGGAGGTTACACCTACACCTGCCTAAATAACCCAGAAAACCGCCAGAGGATTAGCAGAATGGAGTCTACTGAGCCAAGCTCAGATGAGAGGCCCACGGAAGAGGGTAGGAAGAGGCGGTGCGTACTCCACGGACTGGTGGGAGGGCGCCGGGGCTGAGGGGCGGCTCGCCGGCCAAGCAGAGCTCCCGAGTCTGGCTGGCAAAAGCAGAGGGGCCTGATGGACTGTGTTCCCACAGCAAGCGCGACTTAGCGTCTGGGAGGTCATAAGTTAACAGCTCTGCTCAGAAAGCGGGAAGGCTGGAGGACAAAGGGAGGGAGAGCTGCTGATCCCCCAGATGACAGAGCTCAGTTTGGTGGGGAACAAAGGCGCTCGCCAGTGCCATCTCCCCCGCCCATCCCCCAGCCGAAATCCCAAAGGGAACCGGTTCCTGCCAGGGAACTTGCTCGCTCCGCACAAACACCCAACTCTGTGCTTCTGCGGAGCCAAACCTCCAGCAGTGGATCTGACTCCCTCCCGCTGCCACAGGGCCCCTCCTGAAGTGGATCACCTAAGGAGAAGCGAGCTAAGCCTGCCCCTCCTGCCCCCGTGCACCTTGCCTACCCACCCCAGCTAATACACCAGATCCCCAGCATCACAAGCCTGGCAGTGTGCAAGTAGCCCAGACGGGCCATGCCACCCCACAGTGAATCCGCCCCTAGGAGAGGGGAAGAGAAGGCACACACCAGTCTGACTGTGGCCCCAGCGGTGGGCTGGGGGCACACATCAGGTCAGAATGCGGCCCCGCCCACCAACTCCAGTTATACACCACAGGACAGGGGAAGTGCCCTGCAGGTCCTCACCACTCCAGGGACTATCCAAAATGACCAAACAGAAGAATTCCCTTCAGAAGAATCTCCAGGAAATAACAACAGCTAATGAGCTGATCAAAAAGGATTTAAATAATATAACAGAAAGTGAATTTAGAATAATAGTCATAAAATTAATCGCTGGGCTTGAAAACAGTATAGAGGACAGCAGAGAATCTCTTGCTACAGAGATCAAGGGACTAAGGAACAGTCACGAGGAGTTGAAAAACGCTTTAAACGAAATGCAAAACAAAATGGAAACGACGACAGCTCAGATTGAGGAGGCAGAGGAGGGGCGCCTGGGTGGCGCAGTCGGTTAAGCTTCCGACTTCAGCCAGGTCACGATCTCGCGGTCCGTGAGTTCGAGCCCCGCGTCAGGCTCTAGGCTGATAGCTCAGAGCCTGGAGCCTGTTTCTGATTCTGTGTCTCCCTCTCTCTGGCCCTCCCCCGTTCATGCTCTGTCTCTCTCTGTCTCAAATATAAATAAACGTTGAAGAGGCAGAGGAGAGAATAGGTGAACTAGAAGATAAAGTTATGGAAAAAGAGGAAGCTGAGAGAAAGAGAGATAAAATCCAGGAGTATGAGGGGAAAATTAGAGAACTAAGTGATACACTAAAAAGAAATAATATACGCATAATTGGTATCCCAGAGGAGGAAGAGAGAGGGAAAGGTGCTGAAGGGGTACTTGAAGAAATTATAGCTGAGAACTTCCCTGAACTGGGGAAAGAAAAAGGCACTGAAATCCAAGAGGCACAGAGAACTCCCTTCAGACGTAACTTGAATCGCTCTTCTGCACGACATATCATAGTGAAACTGGCAAAATACAAGGATAAAGAGAAAATTCTGAAAGCAGCTAGGGATAAACACGCTCTAACATATAAAGGGAGACTGATAAGACTAGTGACAGATCTATCTACTGAAACTTGGCAGGCCAGAAAGAATTGGCACGAGACCTTCAGTGTGCTAAACAGAAAAAATATGCAGTCGAGAATCCTTTATCCAGTAAATCTGTCTTTTAGAATAGAAGGAGAGATAAAGGTCTTCCCAAACAAAGAAAAACTGAAGGAATTTGTCACCACTAAACCAGCCCTACAAGAGATCCTAAGGGGGACCCTGTGAGACAAAGTACCAGAGACATCACTACAAGCATAAAACATACAGACATCACAATGACTCTAAACCCATATCTTTCTATAATAACACTGAATGTAAATGGATTAAATGCGCCAACCAAAAGACATAGGGTATCAGAATGGATACAAAAACAAGACCCATCTATTTGCTGTCTACAAGAGACTCATTTTAGACCTGAGGACACCTTTAGATTGAGAGTGAGGGGATGGAGAACTATCTATCATGCTACTGGAAGCCAAAAGAAAGCTGGAGTAGCCATACTTATATCAGACAAACTAGACTTTAAATTAAAGGCTGTAACAAGAGATGAAGAAGGGCATTATATAATAATTACAGGGTCTATCCATCAGGAAGAGCTAACAATTATAAATGTCTATGCGCAGAATACCGGAGCCCCCAAATATATAAAACAATTACTCATAAACATAAGCAACCTTATTGATAAGAATGTGGTAATTGCAGGGGACTTTAACAGCCACTTACAGAAATGGATAGATCATCTAGACACACAGTCAATAAAGAAACAAGGGCCCTGAATGATACATTGGATCAGATGGACTTGACAGATCTATTTAGAACTCTGCATCCCAAAGCAACAGAATATATATACTTTCTTCTTGAGTGCACATGGAACATTCTCCAAGATAGATCATATACTGGGTCACAAGACAGCCCTTCATAAGTTTACAAGAATTGAAATTATACCATGCATACTTTCAGACCACAATGCTATGAAGATTGAAATCAACCACAGGAAAAAGTCTGGAAAACCTCCAAAAGCATGGAGGTTAAAGAACACCTTACTAACGAATGAGTGGGTCAACCAGGCAATTAGAGAAGAAATTAAAAAATATATGGAAACAAACGAAAATGAAAATACAACAATCCAAACACTTTGGGACGCAGCAAAGGCAGTCCTGAGAGGAAAATACATTGCAATCCAGGCCTATATCAAGAAACAAGAAAAATCCCAAATACAAAATCTAACAGCACACCTAAAGAAAATAGAAGCAGAACAGCAAAGGCAGCCTAAGCCCAGCAGAAGAAGAGAAATAATAAAGATCAGAGCAGAAATAAACAATATAGAATCTAAAAAAAACTGTAGAGCAGATCAACGAAACCAAGAGTTGGTTTTTTGAAAAAATAAACAAAATTGACAAACCTCTAGCCAGGCTTCTCAAAAAGAAAAGGGAGATGACCCAAATAGATAAAATCATGAATGAAAATGGAATTATTACAACCAATCCCTCAGAGATACAAACAATTATCAGGAAATACTATGAAAAATTGTATGCCAACAAATTGGACAACCTGGAAGAAATGGACAAATTCCTAAACACCCATACTCTTCCAAAACTCAATCAGGAGGAAATAGAAAGCTTGAACAGACCCATAACCAGCGAAGAAATTGAATCGGTTATCAAAAATCTCCCAACAAATAAGAGTCCAGGACCAGATGGCTTCCCAGGGGATTTCTACCAGACGTTTAAAGCAGAGATAATACCTATCCTTCTCAAGCTATTCCAAGAAATAGAAGGGGAAGGAAAACTTCCAGACTCATTCTATGAAGCCAGTTTTACTTTGATTCCTAAACCAGACAGAGACCCAGTAAAAAAAGAGAACGACAGGCCAATATCCCTGATGAATATGGATGCAAAAATTCTCAATAAAATACTAGCAAATCGAATTCAATGGCATATAAAAAGAATTATTCACCATGACCAAGTGGGATTCATTCCTGGGATGCAGGGCTGGTTTGACATTCGCAAATCAATCAACGTGATACATCACATTAACAAAAAAAAAAGAGAAGAACCATATGATCCTGTCAATCGATGCAGAAAAGGCCTTTGACAAAATCGAGCACCCTTTCTTAATAAGAACCCTTGAGAAAGTCGGGATAGAAGGAACATACTTAAAGATCATAAAAGCCATTTATGAAAAGCCCACAGCTAACATCATCCTCAACGGGGAAAAACTGAGAGCTTTTTTCCTGAGATCAGGAACATGACAGGGATGTCCACTCTCACCGCTATTGTTTAACATAGTGCTGGAAGTTCTAGCATCAGCAATCAGACAACAAAAGGAAATCAAAGGCATCAAAATTGGCAAAGATGAAGTAAAGCTTTCGCTTTTTGCAGATGACATGATATTGTACATGGAAAATCCGATAGACTCCACCAAAAGTCTGCTAGAACTGATACAGGAATTCAGCAAAGTTGCAGGATACAAAATCTATGTACAGAAATCAGTTGCATTCTTATACACTAACAATGAAGCAACAGAAAGACAAATAAAGAAACTGATCCCATTCACAATTGCACCAAGAAGCATAAAATATCTAGGAATAAATCTAACCAAAGATGTAAAAGATCCGTATGCTGAAAACTATAGAAAGCTTATGAAGGTAATTGGAGAAGATTTAAAGAAATGGAAAGACATTTCCTGCTCATGGATTGGAAGAATAAATATTGTTCAAAATGTCAATACTACCCAAAGCTATCTACACATTCAATGCAATCCCAATCAAAATTGCACCAGCATTCTTCTCGAAACTAGAACAAGCAATCCTAAAATTCATATGGAACCACAAAAGGCCCCGAATAGCCAAAGTAATTTTGAAGAAGACCAAAGCAGGAGGCATCACAATCCCAGACTTTAGCCTCTACTACAAAGCTGTCATCATCAAGACAGCATGGTATTGGCACAAACACAGACACACAGACCAATGGAATAGAATAGAAACCCCAAAACTAGACCCACAAACCTATGGCCAACTCATCTTTGACAAAGCAGGAAAGAACATTCAATGGAAAAAAGACAGTCTCTTTAGCAAATGGTGCTGGGAGAACTGGACAGCAACATGCAGAAGGTTGAAACTAGACCACTTTCTCACACCATTCACAAAAATAAACTCAAAATGGATAAAGGACCTGAATGTGAGACAGGAAACCATCAAAACCTTAGAGGAGAAAGCAGGAAAAGACCTCTCTGACCTCAGCCGTAGCAATCTCTTACTCGACACATCCCCAAAGGCAAGGGAATTAAAAGCAAAAGTGAATTACTGGGACCTTATGAAGATAAACAGCTTCTGCACAGCAAAGGAAACAACCAACAAAACTAAAAGGCAACCAACGGAATGGGAAAACATTTTTGCAAATGACATATCAGACAAAGGGCTAGTATCCAAAATCTATAAAGAGCTCACCAAACTCCACACCCGAAAAACAAATAACCCAGTGAAGAAATGGGCAGAAAACATGAATAGACACTTCTCTAAAGAAGACATCCGGATGGCCAACAGGCACATGAAAAGATGTGCAGCGTCGCTCCTTATCAGGGAAATACAAATCAAAACCACACTCAGGTATCACCTCACGCCAGTCAGAGTGGCCAAAATGAACAAATCAGGAGACTATAGATGCTGGAGAGGATGTGGAGAAACGGGAACCCTCTTGCACTGCTGGTGGGAATGCAAATTGGTGCAGCCGCTCTGGAAAGCAGTGTGGAGGTTCCTCAGAAAACTAAAAATAGACCTACCCTATGACCCAGCAATAGCACTGCTAGGAATTTATCCAAGGGATACAGGAGCACTGATGCATAGGGCCACTTGTACCCCAATGTTCATAGCAGCACTCTCAACAATAGCCAAATTATGGAAAGAGCCTAAATGTCCATCAACTGATGAATGGATAAAGAAAATGTGGTTTATATACACAATGGAATACTACGTGGCAATGAGAAAGAATGAAATATGGCCTTTTGTAGCAACGTGGATGGAACTGGAGAGTGTGATGCTAAGTGAAATAAGCCATACAGAGAAAGACAGATACCATATGGTTTCACTCTTATGTGGATCCTGAGAACTTAACAGAAACCCATGGGGGAGGGGAAGGAAAAAAAAAGAGGTTAGAGTGGGAGAGAGCCAAAGCATAAGAGACTGTTAAAAACTGAGAACAAACTGAGGGTTGATGGGGGGTGGGAGGGAGGGGAGGGTGGGTGATGGGTATTGAGGAGGGCACCTTTTGGGATGAGCACTGGGTTTTGTATGGAAACCAATTTGACAATAAATTGCATGTATTAAAAAAAGAAAGAAAAGAAAAGAAAAGAAAAGAAAAGAAAAGAAAAGAAAAGAAAAGAAAAGATATCCATAGAATATTCCACTCAAAAATAATAAATAATTCTTTTCAAGTGCACACAGAATATTATCCAAGAAAAATAATATACTAGGTAATAAAAAATCTGTGAATTTAAAAAACGTAAATAATATAAATTATCTTCTCCAAACACAATGTAATAGAAGTAGAAAAAATAAGAAACAGGAATTTAGAGAAATCACAAATATGTGGAAACTAAACAATGCTAATCCCAATAAATAGTGCAAAGAAAAAAATAACAAGGGAAATTAGAATATATTTTGAGGTGAATGAAAATGAAAACACAACAAAATATATGGGATGCAGCTAACGCAATGCTCAGATGGAAATTTATAACTACAAATGCCTATATTAAAAAATAACAAGGGTCTTAAAGTTCTCCCTTAAGAAACTAGAAAAAGAAGGCAAGTTTCCTCAAAGCAAGCCAAAGGAAGGCTAGGTTACTATACAACTAGAGTGAAAACAAATGAAATAGAAAAAGAAAACCAATAGAAAAAAACCAATGACGGCAAAGTTAATTCCTTGAAAAGGTAAAGAAAATGACAAATAGATTGACCAAGAAACAAAAGTTAGAAGACACAAATTACTAAGTTCAAGAATGAAATAGGGACCATCAGTAAACCTTACAGAAATTATACATGAAATACCATGAACAATCGTCTGCCATCAAATTACATAACCTATACGAAAAAAGCATATTCTTAGAAACACTCAAACTATCAAAGCTAACTCAAAAAAGAAATACAAAATATGAATAAACCTATAAGTGAAGAGATTGGATTAGTAGTCAAAACACTTCTGACAAAAAACAAAAACAAAAACAAAACAGGATCAGGTGGCTTCACAAAGTTCCACTAAATTGTTTAAAGATGAATTAATATTAATCCTTTACAAACTCTTCCAAAAAATAGAACAAGAAGGAACACTTTGCAATTAACTCTGTAAGGCCAGTATTTCTCTGATACCAAAACCAGGGAAAGATATGCCAAGGAAATAATATAGACTAATATTACTTATCAATATAGATATAAATAGTTCCAACTAAAATAGTAATAAACTTAATCTGGAAACATACAAAAAGGATCATACACCATGGCCAAGTGGGATGAATCCCAGGAATACAAGGATGCTTTAACTTCCAAAATTTAATTAATATAATATACTGTATTAATGTAATAAAGGACAAAAACATTATCATCTCAATAGTTAAAGGAAAAGCAGTTCTAAAACCCAACACCGTTTCATCATAAAAATTTTCAACACACTTGAAATGGAAACAAATTTACTCAACTGATAAAGGCATCTATGAAAACCCCAGAGCTATCATCATACTTAATTGTGAAAGGCTGAATACTCTCCCTCTTTTATCAGGAAAAAAGACAAGGATGTCTGCTTTTATCACTTCTATACAACATTGTATTGACAGTTTTTGCCATGGAAATCAAGCAAGAAAAAGAAAGGCTGGAATCCAGATTGGAAGGAAGAACTAAAGCTATCTCCATTTGCAGATAGCATGATGCAATACATTAAAAATTCAACGGTATCAACAAAAACACTGTTAGAACTAATAAATGAGTTCAGCATAATTTCAGGATGCAAAATCAATACAAAACTCAATTGTATTTCTATAGGCTGTCAATGAGGAATCCAAACATGAAACTGAGAAAATAATTCCATCTGTAATATTATCAAAAAAGTATAAAATACTTGGAAATAATTTTTTAAAATAGTGTAAAATTCAGAATTCACCCTCCTTGCTATTTATCCAAATGAGTTGAAAACATATCCACACAAAAACTGCACAGGGTTTATAGCAGCTTTCTTGATGACTGCCAAAACTTGAAAGCAACAAATATGTCCTTCAGTAGGTGAAGAGACAAATAAACTATGGTATGGATAATGGAGTACTATTCAGCACCAAAACTAAATGAGCTCTTCAAGCCATGAAAAAACACAGAAAAACCTTGGATGCATATTACTAAGTGAAAGAAGCCAACATGAAAAAGCTGTATCCTGTATAATTCAACTATCTGGCATTCTGGAAAATCAAAACTATGGAGACAGTAAAAGACAGTAAAAATGCCAAGGGTTGGGGGGAGGGAGGGTGGATATATGTCATTATACATTTGGGAAAACCCATATAGTGTACAACACCAAGAATGAGCCCTAATGTAAAATAGAGACTATGAGTAATAATGATGTGTCAATGTATGTTCATTAGTTGCAAAAATTGCACCTTTCTTTTGTGGGAGGTTGATAATGGGGGAGGCTGTGCATATGTGGGGACAGAAAGGTAAATGGGAACAAACTGAACTTTCTGCTAAATTTTGCTCTGAACCTAAACTGCTCTACAAACTAGTCTACTTTTTAAAAGTAATGCAATACTTGTACACTAACAACTAGAGAATACTATCAAAAGAAATTAAAGATTTAAATAAGTTAAAAGATATTGCATGTTCATATGCCAGAAGACTTAATATTGCTAAGATGGATGCCAATACTTTTCAAATTGACATACAGGTTAAATGCAATTCCTATAAAAACTTATCTGGCTTTTTTAAAATATGAAATTAATTGTCAAATTTGTTTCTAGACACCACCCAGTGCTCATCCCAAAAGGTGCCCTCCTCAATAACCATCACCCACCCCCCCTCCCTCCCACCCCCTATCAACCCTTAGTTTGTTCTCAGTTTTTAAGAGTCTCTTAGGTTTTAGCTCCCTCCCTCTCTAACCTTTTTTTTTCCATCCCCTCCCCCGTTGTCTTCTGTTAAGTTTCTCAAGATCCACATAAGAGTGAAAATAAATGTTATCTGTATTTCCCTGTATGACTTATTTCACTTAGCATCACACTCTCCAGTTCCATACACGTTGCTCCAAAAGGTCATATTTCATTCTTTCTCATTACCACATAGTATTGTACGTGTATATAAGCCACAGTTTCCTTATCCATTCATCAGTTGATGGACATTTAGGCTCTTTCCATAATTTGGCTATTGTTGAAAGTGCTGCTATAAACATTGGGGTACAAGTGCCCCTATGCATCAGTACTCCTGTATCCCTTGGATAAATTCCTAGTAGTGCTATTGCTGGGTCATAGGGTAGGTCTATTTTTAGTTTTCTGAGGAACCTCCACACTGTTTTCCAGAGCGGCTGCACCAGTTTACATTCCCACTAATAGTGCAAGAGGGTTCCCATTTCTCCACATCCTCGCCAGCATCTATAGTCTCCTGATTTGTTCATTTTAGCCACTCTGACTGGCGTGAGGTGGTATCTGAGTGTGGTTTTGATTTGTATTTCCCTAATGAGGAGCGACGTTGAGCATCTTTTCATGTGCCTGTTGGCCATCTGGATGTCTTCTTTACGGAAGTGTCTATTCATGTTTTCTGCCCATTTCTTCACTGGATTATTTGTTTCTCGGGTGTGGAGTTTGGTGTGCTCTTTATAGATTTTGGGGACTAGCCCTTTGTCTGATATGTCATTTGCAAATATCTTTTTCCATTCCGTTGGTTGCCTTTTAGTTTTGTTGATTGTTTCCTTTGCAGTGCAGAAGCTTTTAATCTTGATGAGGTCGCAACAGTTCACTTTTGCTTTTAATTCCCTTGCCTTTGGGGATATGTAAAGTAAGAAATTGCTGTGGCTGATCTCAGAGAGGTTTTTTCCTTCATTCTCCTCTAGAGTTTTCATGGTTTCCTGTCTTACATTCAGGTTCTTCATCGATTTTGAGTTTATTTTTTGTGAATGGTGTAAGAAAGTGCTCTAGTTTCATTCTTCTGCATGTTGCTGTCCAGTTCTCTCAGCACCATTTGTTAAAGAGACTCTTTTTTCCACTGGATATTCTTTCCTGCTTTGTCAAAGATTAGTTGGCCATACTTTTGTGGGTGTAGTTCCGGGGTTTCTATTCTATTCCTTTGGTCTATGTGTCTGTTTATGTGCCAATACCATGCTGTCTTGAGGATTACAACTTTGTAGTAGAGGCTAAAGTCTGGGATTGTGATGCCTCCAGCTTTGGTCTTCTTCTTCAAAATTACTTTGGCTATTCAGGGTCTTTTGTGGTTCCATACAAATTTTAGAATTGCTTGTTCTAGCTTTGAGAAGAATGCTGGTGCAATTTTGATTGGGATTGCATTGAATGTGTAGATAGCTTTGGGTAGTATTGACATTTTAACAATATTTATTCTTCCAATCCACGAGCATGGAATTTTTTTCCATTTCTTTGTATCCTCTTCAATTTCCTTCATAAGCTTTGTATACTTTTCAGCACACAGATCTTTTACATCTTTGGTTAGGTTTATTCCTAGGTATGTTATGCTTCTTGGTGCAATTGTGAATGGGATCAGTTTCTTTATTTGTCTTTCTGTTGCTTCATTGTTAGTGTATAAGAATGCAACTGATTTCTGTACATTGATTTTGTATCCTGCGACTTGGCTGAATTCAGGTATCAGTTCTAGTAGACTTTTGTGGAGTCTATTGGGTTTTCCATGTATAATATCATGTCATCTGCAAAAAGTGAAAGCTTGACTTATCTTAGCCAATTTTGATGCCTTTGATTTCCTTTTGTTGTCTGATGGCTGATGCTAGCACTTCCAATACTATGTGAAACAACAGTGGTGAGAGTGGACATCCCTGTCGTGTTCCTGATCTCAGGGAGAATGTTGTCAGTTTTTCCCCATTGAGGATGATATTAGCTCTGGGCTTTTCATAAATGGCTTTGATGATGTTTAAGTATGTTCCTTCTATCCCGACTTTCTTGAGGGTTTTTGTTAAGAAAGATGCTGAATTTTGTCAAATGCTTTTTCTGCATCGATTGATAGGATAATATGGTCCTTTTCTTTTATTTTATTAATGTCATGTATCACATTGATTGATTTGCGAATATTGAACCAGCCCTGCATGCAAGGAATGAGTCCCACTTGATCATGGTGAATAATTCTTTTTATATGTTGTTGAATTCGATTTGCTAGCATCTTATTGAGGATTTTTGCATCCATATTCATCAGGGATATTGGCCTGTCGTTCTCTTTTTTTGCTGGGTCTCTGTCTGCTTTATGAACCAAAGTAATACTGGCTTCATAGAATGAGTCTGGAAGTTTTCCTTCCCTTTCTATTTTTTGGAACAGCCTGAGAAGGATAGGTATTATCTCTGCTTTAAACGTCTGGTAGAACTCCCCTGGGAAGCCATGTGGTCCTGGACTCTTATTTGTTGGGAGATTTTTGATAACTGATCCAATTTCCTCGCTGGTTATGGGTCTGTTCAAGTTTTCTGCTTCTTTCTGTTTGAGTTTTGGAAGTGAGTGGGTGCTTAGGAATTTGTCCATTTCTCCAGGTTGTCCAGTTTTTGGCATGTAATTTTTCATAGTATGCCCTGAAAATTGCTTGTATTTCTGAGGGATTGGTTGTCATAATTCCATTTTCATTCATGATTTTATCTATTTGGGTCATCTCCCTTTTCTTTTTGAGAAGCCTGGCTAGAGGTTTAACAATTTTGTTTATTTTTTCAAAAAACCAACTCTTGGTTTCATTGATCTGCTCTACAGTTTTTTTAGATTCTATGTTGTTTATTTCTACTCTGATCTTTATTATTTCTCTTCTTCTGCTGGGTTTGGGGTGTCTTTGCTGCTCTGATTCTATTTCCTTTAGGTGTGCTGTTAGATTTTGTATTTGGGATTTTTCTTGTTTCTTGAGATAGGCCTGGATTGCAATGTATTTTCCTCTCAGGACTGCCTTCGCTGCATCCCAAAGAGTATGGATTGTTGAATTTTCATCTGCATTTGTTTCAATATATTTTTTAATTTATTCTCTAATTGTCTGGTTGACTCATTCATTCTTTAGTAGGGCGTTCTTTAACCCCCATGATTTTGGAGGTTTTCCAGACGTTTTCCTGTGGTTGATTTCAAGGTTCATAGCATTGCAGTCTGAAAGTGTGCATCGTATGATCTCAATTCTTGTATACTTATGAAGGGCTGTTTTGTGACCCAGTATGTGATCTATCTTGGAGAATGTTCCATGTGTACTTGAGAAGAAAGTATATTCTGTTGTTTTGGGATGCAGAGTTCTAAATATATATGTCAAGTCCATCTGATCCAATGTATCCTTCAGGGCCCTTGTTTCTTTATTGATCCTGTGTCTAGATGATCTATCCATTGTTGTAAGTTGGGTATTAAAGTCCCCTGCAATACCACATTCTTATCAATAAGGTTGCTTATGTTTGTGATTACTTGTTTTATTGATTTGGGGGCTTCTGTGTTCGGTTCATAGACATAATTGTTAGCTCTTCCTGATGGATAGACCCTGTAATTATTATATAATGCCCTTCTTCATCTCTTGTTACAACGTTTAGTTGAAAGTCTAGTTTGTCTGATAAAAGTATGGCTGCTCCAGCTTTTGTTTGACTTCCAGTAGCATGATAGATAGTTCTCCATCCCCTTACTTTCAATCTGAAGGTGTCCTCAGGTCTAAAATGAGTCTCTTGTAGACAGCAAATAGATGGGTCTTGTTTTTTATCCATTCTGATACCCTATGTCTTTTAGTTGGAGCATTTAGTCCATTTACATTCAGTGTTATTATAGAAAGATACGGGGTAGAGTAATTGTGATGTCTATAGGTTTCATGCTTGTAGTGATGTCTCTGGTACTTTGTCGTCCTTGTAACATTTCACTCACAGAATCCCCCTTAGTATCTCTTGTAGGGATGGTTTAGTTGTGATGAATTCATTCAGTTTTTGTTTGTTTGGGAAGACCTTTATCTCTCCCTCTATTCTGAATGACATACTTGCTGGATAAAGGATTCTCGGCTGCATATTTTTCTGTTCATCACATTGAAGATTTCCTGCGGTTCCTCTCTGGCCTGCCAAGTTTCAGTAGATAGATCTGTCACTAGTCTTATCAGTCTCCCTTTATATGTTACAGCGTGTTTATCCCTAGCTGCTTTCAGAATTTTCTCTTTATCCTTGTATTTTGCCAATTTCACTGTGATATGTCATGCCGAAGATCGCTTCAAGTGACGTCTCAAGGGAGTTCTTTGTGCCTCTTGGATTTCAATGCCTTTTTCCTTCCCCAGATCAGGGAAGTTCTCAGCTATGATTTGTTCAAGTACACCTGCAGCCCCTTTCTCTCTCTTATGGAAATCTCTCTTCCTCTTATGGAATTTCTATTATACGGATATTGTTGCATTTGATTGCATCACTTAGGTCTCTAATTCTCCCCGCATACTCCAGGATTATTTTATCTCTCTTTTTCTCAGCTTCCTCTTTTTCCATAATTTAATCTTGTAATTCACCTATTCTCTCCTCTGCCTCTTCAATCTGAGTTTTGGTCGCTTCCATTTTATTTTGCACCTCATTTATAGCATTTTTTAGATCCTCATGACTATTTCTTAGTCCCTTAATCTCTGTAGCAATAGATTCTCTGCTGTCCTGTATACTTTTTTCAAGCCCAGGGATTAATTTTATGACTATTATTCTAAATTCTTGTTCCATTATATTGCTTAAATCATTTTTGATCAATTTGTTAGCTGCCACTACTTCCTGGAGTTTCTTTTGAGGAGAATTCTTCCATTTTGTCATTTTGGATAGTCCCTGGGGTGTCACAGAACTGCAGGCACTTCCCATGTGCTGTCTGGAATAACTTGTGTTGGTGGGCTGGGCCAGAGACAGACCTGATGTCTGTCCCTTGCCCACTGCTGGGGCCACAGTCAGACTGGTGTGTAACTTATCTTTCCCTCTCCCAGAGGTAGGACTCAATGTGAAGTGGTGTGGTCCCTGTCTGGGCTACTTGCACACTGCGAGGCTTATGGTGCTGCTTTGAAGGGATTTCGTGTATTAGCCAGGGTGGATCTGCAAGGTGCACAGGGGAGGGAGGGTCAGGCTTAGCTTGCTTTGCCATTAATGGTCCACTGTGGGAGGGGCCCTGCAGCACCGGGAGGGAGGCAGGCAGACCCGTTGGAGGGATGGATCCACAGAAGCACAGTGTTGGGTGTTTGCACAGTGTAAATAAGTTCGGTGACAGAAACTGTTTCCCTTTGGGTTTTCAACTGGGGGATGGGCGAGGGAGATGGCGCTGGCCAGCGCCTTTGTTCCCCCCTGAGCTGAGCTATGTCCTCCAGGGCTCAACACCTCTCCCTCCCAGTGTCCTCTCGCCCTCCGGCTCTCAGAGTAAAGCTGTTGACTTATAACATTCCAGATGTTAAGTACTGCTGGCTGTCAGAACTCACGCAGTCCTGCCCATCCACTTTTGCAAGCCAGACTTGGGGATTTCGCCTTGCAGGGCAGGTTGCCCCTCCATCGCCCGGCTCCCTCCCTCCAGTCCATGTAGCACACTGCCTCTCCGCCCTTCCTACCCTCATTCCTGGGCCTCTTGTCTATGCTTGGCTCCAGATAGTCCTTTCTGCTAAGTCTTCTGGTGGTTTTCTGGGTTATTTAGGCAGGTGTATGTGGAATCTAAGTGATCAGCAGGATGCAGTGAGCCCAGCATCCTCCTTCACTGCCATCTTCTCTGGCAATCTTTGGCCTTTTCTTATAATAAGAAATGGATCCTAAAATTCACACGTGAAAAACTGATCCTAAATTCATATAAAAATTCAAGAGACAAAGAAAAAACACAATAATCTTGAAAAAAGGATAAAGTTGAAAAATTCATTCACCCTATCTGATTTCAAAACTTACAACAAAGCTATAGTAATCAAGACAATGTTGCAGTGGTGTAAGGATTGATATATAGATCAATGGAATAGAATTTAGAGTCCAGAAATGAATCCTTACATTTATGGCTAATTAATTTTTTAAAAGGGTATGAAGAAAAATCAACAGGGAAAGAATAGTCTTTCAACAAAGATAAGGGACAACTTGATATCCATATACAAAAGAATAAATTAGGCTCAAACCTCATACCATATATAAAAATAAACTGTAAATTGATCAAACACTGAAATGTAAGAACTAAAAGTATAAAATTCTTAGGGTTAGTCAAAGCCTTCTTATATGACACTAAACACAAGCAAGAAAAGAAAAAAAAATAGATAAATTGGACTTTATCAAAATTTAAAAAAAAGAAACCTTTGTGTTTCAAAGGTAAAAACCAAGAAAGTGAAAAGACAACTCACAGAAAATATTTGAAAGTCATATGTCCAACAAAAGATGTACCCATAATATGTAATATACTCTTATAACTCAATAATAAAAATACAAGTAACCTAATTTTTAATTGGGCAAATAATCTGAACAGACACTTTGCCAAATAAGTTATAAACATAGGCAATGAACACATAAAAGATGAATATCTACTAGGAGAAATATAATAAAGGCAGGCAATAACCATTGTCAACAAGGATGTGGAAAAATTAGAACCCACAGATACTAATAGTGGGAATATACAATGTGCAGCCTCTTTTGAAACAGTTTGGCAGCTTCTCAAAACTTGAAATATAAGAGTTTCCATATGACCAACAAGTCCACTCTTAGGTATCTACCAAAGAGAAATGAAAACATATGTCTAAACAAAAACTTATACACAAATATTCTTAGCATCATTATTTATAGTTGCCACTGGTTGTAAGGGACCCAAGTGTCCATCAGTTGATGAATAGATGGTTAAAATATGGCATATTGATTCAGTGGAGTACTGTTCAGCAATAAAAAGGAATAAAGTACTGATACATACCACAATATGGATGAACTTTGAAACATTATGCTGGGTGAAAGAAGCCAATCACAGAGGAGCACATGTTATATGATTCCATTTGCATGTGATGTTCAGAAAAGGAAATCTATGAAATCAGAAATTTGATTTGTGTTTGCCTTTTGAAGTGTTGAAGGATGGAAAGTGACTGCTGATGGGCATGGGGTTTCTTCTGAGTGTGATTATAACATTCTAAAATTACATTGTAGTGATAATTGTACAACTCTGTGAATACTACTAAAAACATTGAATTGTATATTTTAAATGAGTGAAATTTATGGTATGTGGAGTATGCGTCTATGAAGTTGGATTTTTTAAAGTATCATCTATTGTCCATTAATTTGGAGAGACTCTGGAAAACACAGGTAAACTGGTCTTTTGGGAAATTAAACAAATATATCAATGGTACTAAGGTATGGCAAGAGGTGTGACCACTGTGAATCTTGGTTTCCTCACTTTAAAGTAAATTTAATTACACCTATTTTACCATAATGCGGTGAAAATTAAATCAAATAATGAATATGAAACATCCCGCTTAGTGTTTGGCATTAATAGTCATTACAGAAAAGGTGAACCTCATATTACTTGTCAGAATGAGGCGGGTTTTCATTAAAAGGGTAATTTTTTTTTTAATGTACTGAAGCTACTATGTCAACTTTTTTGTTCTAAGAGAGAGCAATATTCAAGGTGTTTGTGACATGGTACCGTGGTAAGTGCAGCCATTTTGGAATTATAACCAGATTCAAGTCCTGTATCGTTCTTACTAGCTGTGTGACCAGTGAAAAGTGACTGAAATTCTTCATTTCATTGCCTCATCTCTACAAAACAGGGATAACAGTACATTCCCTGGAGGATTGTTCTGAGACTAAGAGATTAGAAGGATAAAAATTGTCTGACTCTCTCCTACATTTTCACTTTCTCCCTTTTTAATGCCTCCTTTTCATCATTCTAAAAAATGTATTCAAGTATTTCCCATTCTAAATAACCTTCCCTTGCATCCCCCTCTAACTACCAAACTCTCCTCCTCCTTTCCTTTCAAAGAAAATAGGCTTCCCCTCCTCACTCTCCAATTTAATCCAGTCTCACTCCATTCCCTAGAGGTCTCCACCTGCCACAACTGACACACTGCTCAATAAGGTCACAAGGATGTCCTAATTAAAGGACTCATTTCTCAGTTTCATCTGACTTTCCCTCTATGTAGCATCACACACACACCCTTCCTTTGTGTCTGTGATTAATTTTTTTTTTTTACTGGTTACTTTCCTATGCTTCTGAAATTTCTTTCTCAATCTCTTAGTACTCCCAAGATCCCACTCTTGGCCATCAGCTATTTCTTACATCCTTGATGAATTAATTCAAAATCTGATATCGATAGTTGAGGTGAATCCTAAATATATATTTCTGGTCTGGAGCTCATTCCTGACCACCAGACTAAAATGTCCAATTGCCACCTGCTCATCCTGTATATTTCTACAAGCACCTCAACTTAGATCTCATCTAAATGCACTCCCCTTACCTGCAGATATGTGCACATATCTGTATTCAATTCTTCATTTAAGGACACTTGCATTACTCAGTTGCCCAACACAGAAACTTTCCCATATCAAAGTTTTGATGAACCCAGGCCTGCAGTCAAGAAGCAAGCAGGCTTCTGGTTAAAAATCAAATGAAGAGACGCCAGTACCATGTACAATCACAGACATCAACCTCAACCAAGCCCTAGATAGTGTCCAATAAATTTACTGTATTTTTTTCCAATCAGCTCTCTCTCCAATTACCAATAATGGCAATTTCAAAGTTAAAATCTCCTCAGACACCTGTTTTCCTTTCCTCTCACTCTCAGAAGCTGACTGTACCTCTTATTTTATTGAGAAAATAAAAATCTTCAGGAGGGACTATCTCAGCTTCCTACTACCAAATCTAAAATCATACCTGCATCTATATCCATAATTGTTGCCTTCCCTCAAAGTCAGCATAACATGATATTCACTGCCCCACTCCCAACCTGGTCTTCCTTGGTCTTAGCAGATGGTATCATCATCTATCCAGTTGTACAGGCCAGCCCTGGGAGTCATCTTTGACATTCTGTCCAACATTAAGTCCTGCTGACTGTAGCTTCTATATAGCTCTTAAATCTCTCCACTTTTCTCCATTTCTACTACTACTACTCTAATACAAGTGACTAAGCATGCCATACCTGAACTACTACAATATTCTCCTTATTGACCTACTCACATCTCTTCCATCTCTTATTTATTGTGTAGACAGTATTTTCTGCAAAACTGATATCATACTCTAATTTAAAATTCTTGATCACTTTTAGACAAAAACACCCAAACCCAACCACACATGCCTTTCAATCTCTCAACGCAGCCAAGTTCCCTCCCCTTCACAAAGGTTTTTTGTTGTCGTTATTTCTAGAATGTTGTGCCTAGAATAATTTTCATCTCTGCTGCATTTTTTCACCCAAAGCCTACTCTTCCTTCAAATCTTAGTGCAAATGACCTTCCTTGGGAGGTCTTCCTTGGCCCCTCAAACTGGGTTAGGTCACCCTGTTATAGCACTGGGTGGCTTTCTTTCATATCACATACTACAATTAATTTATACATATAAAACACTTAGGACACTGCATGACACACAACAAGCACTCAATAAATTTTGGTATTATTATCATTTAAACATATAATTATGTCTTTTTTCCAACTATTATTTCATTAATTTAATAAAATTAGAATTGTTCTAGGTGTTAGCGATAGAGCAGTGAACAAAAGAGACCCAAATGTTATTTTTTTGATTAATGTGTGTGTCCCCTCCTTGCTGTAAGGTTATGTGAAGGCACAGACGACACTGATGACTTACTTCCTTACGGGTCCTCAGAGCCTATCAGAGGTGTAGGTAAATGCAGACTGAAAGGGCACTGAAAATGCATTTTAGAAGCCGCTTTTTAAAACATAAACCCCATCTGCACAGGTGTCCATACTTCTGTCCACAGCTCAAACAAGCCAGGTTTCAGTGAGAATCCCTCCTTTCTCTGTTATTCTCCTTTGATGTGAGTGAACCCTGTGAAGGAATCTTCTTGTTTCATAGAAGACAGTGTGATTACGTCCTTGAGCTTGGCAACTATGCTTCAGAAGTTAGGTAGAGCAGACAGACAGACAAAACCTCCAAGCGTCTGTCCCCCACCCCCACCCCACCGTCCTGAATCTCCGGACAAATCGCCATCCTCCATCCCTGGTGTTACAAAAAAACGTAGGCTGGAGAGAATGGCAGGTCACCGCCGCCCAAACTCACCAGCGGGAGAGAAATGTCGGAGACACCACCGGAAGTGCTGCCCCTTCACCTCCACTTCAAAGAAGTTTCACTATCCCTCTAGCATGATGGGAGGTCTGGTTTTCTCCGTGTTGCTCTGGTTACCTCAGATCTCTTAGACAGCTAAAGTAGAGGAAAGACACGCAGAACTGAAGGAATGGGGGAGACACAGCTGGAATTCAAGGATATGGATTACTGCAGGGGTTAAGTGCATAGGCTTTGGTGTCACACTAGCTCCAGCATCTTGCCTTGCCGCTTAGATACAGTGTGGTTTTAGGTAAGTCACTTAACCTCTTCAAGCCTCTGTTTTTTCATTTGTAGAATGGAGATAATAATCCCTCTACAGATTGCTCTGAATATTAAATGTCATAATATATGCAAAGAATTTAGCACAATGCCTGGCACCAGTAAGAAAAAAAAACTCATAATAAAGTGTTGAAAATTTAAACCTGGCAAATTCTCTCTTTTTTAAAAAAAGTCACCCTTCCTTTAATATATGAATACTCCAGAAATTGTGCTATCTGCCTCCCATCACAACCAGATGTTTGAAAGAAATGGCTCTGTTGCCATTATCCTACCTACTTCTTACCTCGTAGCTTACATCTGACTTTCACTCCATCACTCCCTGCAATATTTCTCACTATTTAATATAACCAACGACCTCTGGATTGCTAAAGGCAATGAAAAATTTCCAATCTTCAATCCCTTGACCATCCTTCCTCCTCTGACCCCACAGAACATGAGTTTATCCTAGAAACACTCTTTTCTTTTCACTTCACTGTCACTAATTTCCTGGTGTTCTTGCCTTTCTGGCCATTTATTTATCTCCTTGATGTAAGGCCATCCTCCTCTATCTAGGCATTAAATATTTGAGTTTCTTGGGGCTTGATTCCAAGGCCTCTTCTTATCACTCCATGCTCTCCCTAAAGAAGTGCCACTAAGACCTTAATCTTTAATCACCATCTGTAAGCTACCAAGGACATTTATTTCTCAGTCCATACTGTCAACAGAACTCCAGACTAAAATAACCAACTTTCTATCCAATATATCCAATCAAGTATCTCAAAAGCACCTGAAACTCCACATGACAAAAGACAAATGTATGCTCTTTCTCCTAAATTTCTTCCAGTGTTATCATCTTTTCCAATGGTATCACGGTCATTTATTTATATACACCAGAAATCAAGGCAACATCCTTATTACCTTTTTCACCCTGCCTTTCACATGCTACTCACTGTCAAGTACTATGATATTTGTTCCTAGATATTTATCAAAATTGTCTATGTCCTTCTATCTCCACTGGCACCATTTTTGTCCAAGGTCTCATCATGTCATATGTTGACTATTTAAATTGCTTCCTAACTGGCCACTATCCACATTGATTCTGGCTTCCTTCTAATCCATATTTTTTTCCAAATAATATTTATAAAACAAACATTATGGCATGCCACATGCATACCCCATTCACTCCACCTGGTTAAAACTCTCAGACATCTTCCCTTGCTCATAGAAGAAAAATCAAAGTCTTTAATATGGTATGCATGGTCCTATCTCTCACGAAGAGCCAGGACTAGGATGGGAAAAGATAAGCACCTAAAATTCAAAAATGTAAGGGAATGCCCAGACTCCGAGTAGTCCAAATACAGGGTCAGCACCAAGAAGTAAGTGCCTTTTTAAATTTTGCATAGCTCTTATCTCATCCTAGTCCCAGCCCTGCCATCTTTGCCTAACCACCATAGTCCTAATAATAACAATTAACATTTAGTGAATGCCACTTGTAATCAGTTTTTATGGTCCTATAGGCTTTACAGGTATTATGTCACTGAATTCTCACAAACAACCCTATAAGGCAGTTTTTAATCATGCCATGGTACACAGATAAGGCACAAAGAGGTTCAGGAATTTGACCTCTGTTACAAAGCTAGTAAGTGAGAGAGTTGAGGGCCAAATATAGGCCAAATCAGCCATTATACTTCTTTGCCTCCCCATCTCACAATACTCTTCTACTTGTACCTTGCAATCCAGTCACATAAACCCCTTTCCATTCCTTGAACCTACGGTATTTACTCTGACCACAGGGCCTTTTCAACATGCTATTCCTGCAGTCAGGACTGACTGGCCATTAATTAATATCCCATTCATCCTTCAGACTTGACTTTAGTGCCACTCAATTGTCCCCCACCATCAAGTCTAGACTAAATTCCTATTATTTTGAACTCACAAGAGTGTAATTCTTATTATCAAACTGATTAAGTCATTTTAGAATTCTATAAAGATGGTCCCTGACTTATGATGGCCAACTTATGATTTTTCAACTTTATGACGATACAAAAGTGATAGGCATTCAGTAGAAACAGAATTTTTAATCTTGAATTTTGATCTTTTCCTGGACTAGAGACATGGTAATATTCTCTCTTGTGATGCTGGGCAGTGGCAGTGAGACACAGCTCCTAGTCAGCCATGTGTTCATGAGGGTAAACAACCAATACACTTACAACCATTCTGTACATATATAATCATCTTGTTGTTAACTTTCAGTATAGTGTTCAATACATTACATGAAATATTGAACACTTTATGATAAAACAGGCTTTGTGTTAGATGATTTTCCCCACCTATATACTAATGTAAGCATTCTGAGCACATTTAAGGTAGGCTATGCTAAGCTGTGATGATTGGTAAATTAGTGTATTAAATGCATTTTTGGCATACAATGTTTCAAATTGCAATGGGTTTATCAGGGCATAACCACATTGTAAATTGTTTTTTTAATTTATTTTTTTTAATTTTTTAATTTTTTTAATTTTTTTTAATTTACATTCAAATTAGCATATAGTGCAACAATAGTTTCAGAAGTAGATTATTTAGTGCCCCCTTACCCATTTAGCCCATCCCCCTTCCCACAACGCCTCCAGTAAGCCTCAGTTTGTTTTCCATATTTATGAGTCTCTTCTGTTTTGTCCCCCTCCCTGTTTTTATATGCAATGGATTATTACTCAGCAATCAAAAAGAATCAAATCTTGCCACTTGCAACTACGTGGATGGAACTGGAGGGTATTGTGCTAAGTGAAATTAGTCAGTCAGGGAAAGACAAAAATCATATGACTTCACTCATATGAGGACTTTAAGAGACAAAACAGATGAACATAAGAGAAAGGAAACAAAAATAACCACATTGTAAATTAAGGAAGATATATATGCACTATTGTGGTGTTGAATTATTTTTTATTTTACCTGCTTCACTGGAAGCAAAAGGAGATCTAGGAAAATGTCTGGTTTTGATCATCCTGCTATAAAGTCCTCAAAACTAACACAGTGCTTAACACCAGGTAACTGTTTCACACTTATTTGTGGAATTAATTACAGAGGGATTAGTGAGGTTAAGGAGGTTAGGAGAGCAGTGTTCTAGGCAGAGAGAACAGTATTTGCAAAATCCCTGTGGCAAGAAAGAAATTGGAATGCTTTGTATATATAAACCACATCTTCTTTATCCATTCATCAGTTGATAGACGTTTGGGCTCTTTCCATAATTTGGCTATTGTTGAAAGCACAGCCATAAACATTGGGGTACATGTGCCCCTATGAATCAGCACTCTTGTATCCTTTGGGTAAATTCCTAGTAGTGCTATTGCTGGATTGTAGGGTAATTCTACTTTTGATTTTTTTGAGGAACCTCCACTCTGTTTTCCAGAGTGGCTGCACCTGTTTGCATTCCCACCAACAGTGCAAGACACTTTTAAATACAGAAAACAAACTGAGGTTTGATGGGGGAGTGTGGGGTAGAGGGGAAAATGGGTGATGGGAGGACACTTGTTGGGATGAGCACTGAGTGTTGTATGTAAGGGATGAATCATGGAAATCTACTCCCGAAGCCAAGAGCACACTGTGTACACTGCATGTTAGCTCACTTTACAATAAATTGTATTTAAAAAATAAAAAAAATTAAACTTATAAATAAAAAAAATTGTCATGCTTGATAAATTTGAAGAACAACTGATATTATATATGTCAACGCCCTACAACCAAAGTTGGGCGGAGTAGAAGGAGTACCGCTGTTTAATCTGTTGTGGTTTATGTTTCTATTTGTTGTAATGTTTGCATGTGTTCATTAACTATTTTAATAAAGCATTTAATCATTTCAAATTTCAATACAATAACTCATTTTAATTGATAATGTAATATAAATTATAGTTTCATTAATAATTTAATAATTATATTCAACTTATAATGATTTATTACAGTGTGCCAGGTACTATGCTAAGCACTTTACATATAAAATCCCATTGAAATCTCACGAAGACACCTATGAGGGTTTTTTTTTCTTCACTCTCCATTCTATTGGTGAAGAAACCGAAACCCCAGTTAGCCAATGGCTCACAGGTAAGACATGGTAGCAGGGCCGACTTTAAGGACCTGCAACCAGTATAGTTGGTCCCACGGGGCTCATGCTGGTAATGGGTGCCTGGGCTTGTGGGTTAATGTTCATTCTTGAAATTCTTAACCTTTTTTCTTTGAATTTATATTTTGTAAATGATGTCTCATGGGATGATGCAGTATGTGCTGGGGCCTGGAGCTTCAGCTTTCCTATGGTTCAGTCCTACCAGCTACTGGCCTCACTGGGACGGGTTCTTTCACTCACCCAGACTCCCTCTCCCTCTCCTGCCCAAGTAGCTGCTACTACCTTCCTCCCTCTGGTGGGACTTGCGTGTGGGTGCAGGAAGGTTCAGGACAGAGACTGCCAGGTCTGGGGCAGGGCCCCCAGACACCTCTGAGGACCTTCACAACATTAAACTGCAAATACAAAACACAATGACAAGTCAAATGAAGGACAATGGAAGAAAGGGGAAAAACTATTTTCCCGATTTTTTAACAAGAAACCCCACATTTTCAGTTTACACATTAAACAGCTGTACGTGCATAGAGGTCACAAATTCAGATTGCATAGAACTTGGTCTGTGTTATTGCTTTTTATTTTCTGTTCTTGCCTTTAACAAAAAAGAAAAATGGACTACATGATACATGCCTTCATGGCATAAAATACAAAAGTTTCAAAACAGTCAGTTACAAGTATGCCTCTCACCCCAATTGTGGAAGCATCCAGTTCTTGTCCCCAAAGACAAGCACTCTTTTCCACTAGGTTCTTATATGTCCTTCCTTGCAGAAGTATATTACACATATATAAACATTTACATATTTTAACCACTCCCCTTTTTATACAAATGGTTCAATACCAAACAGCTTTTGGGACCTGCATTCTTTCATTTTTAATGTGTCTTGGAGATAGTTCTGGGTGATCATAATGTGGGCAAAAATTAGACAGTGCTTAATTAATTTAATCTCATCTTACCCACTGAAGTAATTATCCTCATTTCTTGATGAGGAAACTAAAGCACATAGAATTTAAATAAATTGCCAATGTTAATATGGCTAAAAGCAGAAAGAACCAGGATTGGATCCCTGCAATATAGTTTCAGAATGTACACTTAGCTATTCAGCTAAATAATATTATACTTTTTAAAAAAAATATAGGTGCATGGTGTCCTTTTACATTGACGTATTCTCTCTTATTTTTTTGTTTAACACGTCTGCTGCTGATTGACACTTATGGATTTACCAAACTAATGTTATTACAGACAATACTGCACTGAATAAGCTTATATGTAACTTCTTTACACACCTGTGCAAATATGTCCAATGGATAAATTCATGGAAGTAGGATTTCTGGATCAAAGTGTAAATGCACACATAATTTTGACAGATATTGCTTAATTGCCCTCTCTAGATGCTATATCAATTTAAATTCACACTAACAATGCTGTGACATTTCCCTTTCCCCACATCCTCACCAAAACAGTGTGCTTCAAATGATTGCATATTTGTCAATATGATAGAGAATGGATGGTATCTTACTATAATTAAAATACACGTTTCTTTCATTATGTGTGAGGCTGGGAATTTTGAAAATACACAGATAAATTTGTATATTCTGTCCTGTGAGCATATTTGTCATACCAATAGCACAGACTGACTAGCTGTTTTCCAAACTCCTTTTCTTTTCCTCCTGGAGTTTCCCAGGCCTCCAGAAGGTCACTGTGGCTGGTAGACTGAATCCTGTCAAGGGAAAGTGGGCCTAAGTGATGTACAACACTGACCAGCATGACTGCCAAAAGCCCCCTGTGAGATCTCCTTATTCTGTTTTTTCCTCAACCTGCTGACAAGAATGTTAACACCAAGAAAATGCAGAAATAAACCAACAAATATATGGTCAACTAATCTTTGACAAAGCAGGAAAGAATATCCAATGGGAAAAGGACAGTGTCTTCAACAAGTAGTGTTGGAAAAACTGGAAAGCAACATGCAAAAGAAAGAAACTGGACCACTTTATTACACCATATACAAAAATGCATTCAAAATGGATTAAAAACTTAAATGTGAGACCTGATATTATAAAAATCCTATAGGAGAACACAGGCAGTTGCCTCTTTGACATCAGCCATAGCAACTTCTTTATAGATATGTTTCCTAAAGCAAGGGAAACAAAAGCAAAAATAAACTGCTGGGACTACATCAAAATTAAAAACTTATTCAAAGCAAAGGAAACAATCAACAAAACTAAAAGACAGCCTACAGAATAGGAAAAGACATTTGTAAATGACATATCCAATAAAGGATTAGTATCCAAAATATATAAAGAACTTATCAAGCTCACCCTCCCAAAATAATCCAATTTAAAAATGGGCAGAAGACATGAACAGATATGTCTCCAAAGAAGACATACATATGGCCATCAGACACATGAAAAGATGTTCATCATCAAATAGTATTAGGGAGATGCAAATCAAAACTACAATAAGCTATCACCTCACACCTGTCAGAATGGCTAAAAGCAATGACACAAGAAACAACATGTTGCTTACGAAGATGCAGAAAAAGGAGAACCCTATTGTACTGTTGGTGGGAATGCAAACTGGTGCAGGCACTCCAGAAAATAGCGTGGAGCATCCTCAAAGAGTTCAAAATAGAACCGCCCTATTATCCAGTAATCACACTACTGGGTATATACCCAAAGAATACAAAAATACTAAGTCAAAGGGATACATGCACCCCTATGTTTATAGCAGCATTATTTACAATAGCCAAATTATGGAAGCAGCACAAATGTCCATCAGTAGGTGAATGGACAAAGAAAATGTGGTATATATACACAATGGAGTATTATTCAGCCATAAAAAAGAAAGAAATATTGCCGTTTGCAACAGCATGGATGGAACTAGGTAGTATAATGCTAAGTCAGATAAGTCAATCAGAGAAAGACACATAACACGATTTCACTCATATGTGGAACTTAAGGAACAAAACAAATGAGCAAAGGGGGAAAAAAGAAATACAAGTCAAGAAACAGACGCAATTATAGAGAACAAGCTGATGGTTACAAGAGGGGAGGGTGAGGGGATGGATTAAGTAGGTGATGGGGATTAAGGAGTGCACTTTCATGATAACCACCAGGTGATATATGGAATTCTGGAATCACTATATTGTACATCCTTACACTATAGTTTTGCACGAAGCTGCCTCCTCTCTGTCACATCCCCAAAGGATTCCAAGGGAGCATAAGGGCTGTGATGGTAGAAGAGCTTTTTATTTTTGTTTATTTATTTTTGTAAGTACTACTTTATTTTATTTATTTTTTAATGGTTTCAGGAGTAGAATTTAGTGATTCGTCACTTACATATAACACCCAGTGCTCATTCCAACAAGTGCCATCCTTAGTACCTATCACCCATTTATCCCATCCTCCTACCTGCCTCCTCTCCAGCAACCCCTTTGTATTTAAGGGTCTCTTATAGTTTACCTCCCTCTCTGTTTTTATCTTATTTTTTCCTTCCGCTCCACTGTGTTCATCTGTTTTGTTTCTGAAATTCCACATATGAGTGAAATCATATATTTGTCTTTCTCTGAGTGACTTATTTTGCTTAGCATAATACATTCTAGTTCTCTCCATGTTGTTGCAAATGGCAAGATTTCATTCATTTTGATCACTGAGTGATATTCCATTATGTGTACATGCCACATCTTCCTTATCTATTCATCAGTCTATGGACATTTGGGCTCTCTCCAAATTTGACTATTATTGATAGCGCTGCTATAAACATTGGGGTGCATGTGGCCTTCAAATCAGCATTTTTGCATCCTTTGGATGGATACCTAGTAGTTCAGTTGCTGAGTCATAGAATAGTTCTATTTTTAATTTTTTGAGGAACCTCCATACTGTTTTCCAGAGTGGCTACACCAGTTTGCATTCCCACAATAAGTGCAAAAAATGGCTCCTCTTTCTCTGCATCCTTGCCAACATGTTGTTTCCTGAGTTGTTAATTTTAGCCATTCTGACAGGTGTGAGTTGGTATCTCATTGCAGTTTTGATTTGTATTTCCCTGATGAGTGATACTGAGCATCTTTTCATGTGTATGTTACCATCTGGATATCTTCTTTGGAAAGGTATCTATTCATATCTTTTGCCCATTATTTCACTGGATTATTTGTTTTTTGGGTGTTGAGTTTGATAAATTTTTTATAGATTTTGGATACTAACCCCTTATCTGATAGGTCATTTGCAAATGTCTTCTCTCATTCCGTTGGTTGCCTTTATTTTTTTTTTAATTTTTTTTAATGTTTTATTTATTTTTGAGACAGAGAGAGACAGAGCATGAACGGGGGAGGGGCAGAGAGAGAGGGAGACACAGAATCGGAAGCAGGCTCCAGGCTCTGAGCCATCGATGCGGGGCTTGAACTCACGGACCGTGAGATCGTGACCTGAGCTGAAGTCGGGGGCTTAACCAACTGAGCCACCCAGGTGCCCCCGTTGGTTGCCTTTAAATTTAGCTGATCATTTTCTTCTCTGTGCAGAAGCTTTTTATCTTGATGAGGTCCCAATAGCTCAACTTTGCTTTTGTTTTCCTTGCCTCCAGAGACATGTCTAGTAAGAAGTTGCTGCAGCCAAGGTCAAAGAGGTTGTTGCATGTTTTCTCCTCTAGTATTTTGATAATTCCCTGTCTTACATTTGGGTCTTTCATCCATTTTGTGTTTATTTTTTCTGTATGGTGTAATAAAGTGGTCTAGGTTCATTCTTCTGCATGTCGCTATCCAGTTTTCTCAACACCATTTGATGAAGAGACTATCTTTTTTCCATTGGATATTCTTTCCGGCCAAAGATTCGTTGGCCATACATTTGTGGGTTATTTTTGTGTTTACTATTCTGTAACATTGATCTATGTGTCTGTTTTTTGTTTTTTTGTTTTTTGTTTTTGTTTTTTGTTTGTTTTGTTTGTTTGCTTTTTTTTTTTTTTTGCCAGTACCATATGTCTTGATGATTACAGCTCAGATTCGGCTTCATTTTTCTTCTTCAACATGGCTTTGGCTACTTAGGGTCTTTTCTGGTTCCCTACAACATCTAGGGTTGTTTGTTCTAGCTCTGTAAAGAATGCTGGTGTTATCTTGATAGGTATTGCATTGAATATGTAGATTGCTTTTGGTAGTATTGTCATTTTATCAATGTTCTTCAAATCAATGAGCATGGAAGGTTTTTCCATTTCTTGTGTCTTCTTTAATTTCTTTCATAAGATTTCTATATTGTACAGTATACAGATCTTTTACCATTTTGGTTAGATTTATTCCTAGGTATTTTATGATTTTTGGTACAATTTTAAATGGGGTGGATTTCTTGATTTCTCTTTCTGTTGCTTTAATTTTTGGTCTGTAGAGATGCAACTAATTTCTGTGCATTGATTGTATATCTGACTGATGAATTCATGTATCAATTTTAGCAGTTCCTTGGTGGAGTCATTTGGGTTTTCCACACAGAGTATCACGTCCTCAGTGAAGAGTGAAAATTTGACTTTTTCATTGCCAATTTGGGTGTCTTTGTTTCTTTTTGTTGTCTGATTGCAGAGGCTAGGACTTCCAGCACTATGATGAACAACAGTGATGAGAGGTCACATCCCTTTCATGTTCCTGACCTTAGGGGGAAAGATCTCAGCTTTTCACCCATGGAGGATGATATTAGCTGTGGGTCTTTCATATATGGCATTTATGATGTTGAGGTATGTTTCTTCTATCCCTACTATCTTGAGGGTTTTTATCAAGAAAGGGTGCTGTGTTTTGTCAAATGCTTTTTGTCTGCATCTATTGACAGGATCATACGGTTCTTATCCTTTCTTTTATTAATGTGATGTATCACATTGTTTCATTTTCAGATGTTGAACCAGCCCTCCAGCCCAGGAATAAATCCCACTTAATCGTGGTGATTAATTTTTAATGTATTGTTGGATTATACTTGCTAGTATCTTGTTGAGAATTTTTGCATCCATGTTCATCAGGGATATTGGTCTATAGTTCTCCTTTTTAGCGGGGTCTTTGTCTGGTTTTGGAATCAAGGTAATACTAGCCTCAGAATGAGTTTGTAAGTTTTTTCTTCCATTTATATTTTTTGCAACAGACTCAAAAGAATAGGTATTAATTCTGCTTTAAATGTCTGATAGAATTCCCCTGGGAAGCCATCTGGCCCTGGACTCTTGTTTGCTGGGAGATTTTTGATTACTGATTCACCTTATTTACTGGCTATGGGTCTATTCAAATTTTCTATTTATTCCTGTTTCAGTTCGGTAGTTTATATGTTTCTAGGAATTTTTCCATTTGTTCCAGATTGCCTAATTTGTTGGCATATGATTGCTCATAATATTCTTTTATTATTGTTTGTATTTCTGAAGTGTTGGTTGTGATCTGTCCTCTTTAATTCATGATTTTATTTACTTGGGTCCTCTCCTTTTTCTTTTTGATAAATTCGTCTAGGGATTTCTCAATTTTGTTAATTCTTTCAAGAACCAGCTCCTAGTTTCATTGATCTCTTCTACTTTTTTTCTTTTTTTTTTTTTTTCATTTCAATATCATTGATTTCTGCTCTAATCCTTATTATTTCCCTTCTTCTGCTGGTTTGGGCTATATTTGTTGTGCTTTTCCCAGATCCTTTAGGTGTGAGGTTTGGTTGTCTATTTGAGACCTTTCTTCCTTCTTTAGGAGGCCTGGATTGCTATATACTTCCTTCTTATGACTGCCTTTGCTATATTCCAAAGGTTTTGGACTGTCATGTTTTCATTTTCATGGGCTTCCATGTACTTTATTATTTCTTCTTTAATTTCTTGGTTAACCCAGTCATTCTTTAGTGGGATATCCTTTAATCTCCCTGTATATGTGGTCTTTTAAAATTTTTTCTTGTGGCAGATTTCAAGTTTAATAGCATTCTGGTCTGAAAATTGGCATCATATGATATGAATCTTTTTGTACTTGTGGAGGGCTGATTTGTGACCCAGTATGTGATCTATTCTGGGGAATGTTCCATGTGTACTCGAGAAGAATATATTTTGCTGCTTTAGGATGAAATGTACTGAACATATCGGTTAAGTCCATCTGGTCCAGTGTGTCATTCGAAGCCATTGTTTCTTTGCTGATTTTCTGCTTAGAGGACTTGTCCATTTTTGTAACTGGGATTTTGAAGTCCCATACTATTATTGTATTATTATCAATGAGTTCCTTTATATTTGTGATTAATTGATTCATGTATTTGGGTGCTTTCAATTTGGGGGGCATAAATATTTACCACTGTTAGATATTCTTATTGTGTATACCCCTTATTTATGATATAATGTATTTCTCCATCTCTTTTACAGTTTTTGTTTTAAAACCTAGTTTGTCTGATAGAAATATGGCTACTCTGGATTTCTTTTGATGTCCACTGGCATGATAGATGGTTGTCCATCCCCTTACCTTCAATCTATAGGTGTCTTTAGGCCTAAAATGAGTCTCTTGTAGGCAGCATACAGATGAGTCTTTATATATATATATATATATATATATATATATATATATATATCAGAATATATATGTATTTTGATTCGGGCATTTAGTCCATTTACATCCACAGTGATTATTGAAAGATATGAATTTAGTGCCTTTGTGTTACCTGTAGAATTGGAGCTTCTGGTGATGTTCCCTGGTCCTTTCTAATATGTTACTTTTGTTCCTTTTTTTTTCTCCACTCAAAGACCTCCTTAAAATTTCTTGCAAGGCTGGTTTAGAGGTCATAAACTCCTTTAGTTCTTTTTATTCTGAATGATAGCCTAACAGGATAAAGAATTTTTGGCAGCATATTTTCCAATTCAGCATGTTGAATATATCCTGTCACTCCTTTCTAGCCTGCCAAATTTTCTGTGGAAAGATTTGCTACAAACCTGATCTGTCTTCCCTTGTAGGTTAAGGATTTTTTTTTAAGTTCTATTGCTGCTTTTATTATTCTTTCCTTGTCTATGTATTTTGTAAATTTGACTATGATATGCCTTAGTGATGGTCAGTTTTTGTTGAATCTAATGGAAGTTCTCTGTGTTTTTTGGATTTTGATGTATGTATTGTTCCACAGACTAGGAATGTTTTCAGCTATAATTTGCTCACTTATACCTTCTGCCACTTTTTCTCTCTTAGAAGAGCTCTGCAATTTCATGCACCCACAATTCAGCAGCTCAAAAACAGTTGGCTGCAGCCATGTTATGGGAATAAAGTTGAGTATAATTTTTTAAAAATTAAATTTTATGTCCTAACGTATATCTGTCCAGACAGCATCAAGATAGCTGCAACTACTGTAATATGGTAGCAATGTGCTTTTTGAAAACAAAATTTACATTTTATTTTAATTTATTTTTAAAATCTATTTCTTTTTTTTTTTTTAATTTTTTTTTTCTTTTCAACGTTTATTTATCCTTGGGACAGAGAGAGATAGAGCATGAACGGGGGAGGGGCAGAGAGAGAGGGAGACACAGAATCGGAAACAGGCTCCAGGCTCTGAGCCATCAGCCCAGAGCCCGAAGCGGGGCTCGAACTCACGGACCGCGAGATCGTGACCTGGCTGAAGTCGGACGCTTAACCGACTGCGCCACCCAGGCGCCCCTAAAATCTATTTCTTTATTTACTTTTAAAAATTTTTCATTTAAATTCTAGTTAGTTAACAGTGCAATATTGGTTTCAGGAGTAGTTTTCAGTAATTCATCCCTTACATACAGCACTCAGTGCTCACCACAATCATATGATTTCACTCATATATGGAATTTAAGAAAAAAACAGATGAACATATGGGAAGGGCGAAAAAAAGAGAGAGGGAAACAAACCATAAGAGAATCTTAAAAATAAATCTTGTTATAAAACAGTTTCAGATTTACATAATTACTATGAAGAGAGTAAAGACAATTCCCACATAACCCAAAATCCCATTCCCCTATTATTATCATTTAATGTTAAGGAGGCACATTTATAACATTAATGAACTGGTATTGATACATTGTCATTAACTGAAGACTTTCTCAGCTTTTCCTTAATTTTCTTTTTTTGTCCTAAGATCATATCCAGAATAAAAACTCATATTTACTAGTCGTATCTACTGAGGCTTCTTATGGTTTTGACAGTTCTGTCAATTTCTGTGAGTTTTATGCCCCTGACAGTATAAAATTAATATAAATTCTCTAGAGTTCCTTAGCTTCCTGTTAGCATGGTGTGTCTTTCTCCATACCTTTACTTTAGCCTATCGGAATCACTGAATTGCAAATAGGCGCTTGAGGACAATATACACTTGTAATAAAATTCACTGTGAATTTTGATTGCTATTTATACACCATTCCTATTTAAAGTGCTTATTGAAACACTTGCATTGATATCAACCATGTTTGTAGCTGTTTTCTACTCATTACAAGAGGCTTACTTTCCTGCGTTCTCTGGTTTTAATTGAACATTTTATATAAAGCCAGTTTTTTTCACTTCTTAGTGCATCAATTACAGGTCTTTAAAAACATTTTAGAGCTTTCCTTAGAGGTGACACATAGATTTTAAACTAACGTAAGGCCACATTCAAATGACACCTGCAAATGACAAATTGGGCAGGTAAATGACACTATTCCTTCCCCTTTTTACATGAATGCCGTTCTTTTCACTTTTTCATATGCTATAATCACCATATACATTATAACTCATTATTTAAACATTTATTTGCCATTTATTAAGAAAAAGATAAATACATTTAATTATATAAACAAGTTACTTTTGATCTATTAAAAACGATAAAAATTAACTTTATTTACCTTTATGCATTTCTTCTCTGATGCACTTCCTTTTTTATATAAATCCACATTTTTGACCTGTATCATTTTTCTTATTTCCTCAATAAAATCTTTTCCATTTTTTGCAGGATAGGTCTAATGGTGATGATTCCATTTTTCTTTATGTGAGAGAAAAGACTTTATTTACCATCCCTTTTTACAAAATATTGTTTACTAGACACATAAATGATCATAGGTGGGTGAGTTATTTATCTTGTGGCACCTTAACAAGATCTCCTATACTCTCTTCCTGCTTGCATGGCTACTGACATGACTCCATTGTAATTTTCTTCTTGTTTCTCTATCAGTAAGCAGTTTTTGTTATTGTAGTTCTTTCTGTTCTTGGTGTGTGTGTGTGTGTGGGGGGGGGTGCATTGGTCTGGCTTTCTTCAAGATCTCTTCTTTGTTTTGTCTCTTCTTTAATTCAAATTTATAGGCCACCAGGTAGCTTTTTTGTTTGTTCGTTTGTTTGCTTGTTTGTTGGTTTGTTTGTTTTGTTTTGATAGCTGTGAACATCTGGATGTATGATTCAGTGCCTATCAGTAATTTGGAAATTTCACAGTCGTCATTTTCCAAATATATTTTTCTGCTCTGACTTCCACTTTGGGTATTCCATTCATGCGTATGTCACATACTTTGAAATTGTTCCAGTTTTTGGATGTTCTACTCTGCGTTTTTTCGTCTTCTCTCTACTTGTGTTTCACTTTGGGAAGCCCTCGTTGGCCTTTCTTCAAGGTCACAACTACTGATGACCCAAACAGAGACATTTTTCATAGCTATTGAACTAGCATGAATGCTGGTATTCTCCTTTTATTCTCTTTTACAGTTTCCATCTATCTACCTACATTATCTATCTATTGCTGCACATTGTCTATGCTTCCCATTAGAAATCAATTTATCGTAGAACATATTTATCATTATGGTTTATCTTCCCTGTCTGATTATTCCACAGCTTCTGTGTCATATCAGGATCGGATGTATATTGCTTCGACTATTTGTTCCTCCTGGAACTCAGATGATACAAATGTTAGCTCTTTAGCTTTAGTCCCACAGCTCCCACCTCCCTGCCCATGTTTGTTTGCTTGCCCCCTTTTTTTCCCCAAAGAGTATGTTCTGTTGATCTGTACTCAAATTCACTGCTTTCATCTTCTGTCATCTATATTCTACAATGGATGCCAGCCAGCAAGTTTTTATTTTTTTACACTGTATTTTTTAATTTTTAATTTCCATTTGGTACTTTTTATATCATGTCTGTAACTTGACAGAGGTTTACTATGTTTCAATTTCACAGTAATCCATAATTACTCCTTCAAGAAATTTTATATTGGCTACGTTAAAATCATTGCAAACTAGTCCCAACATCTGAGTCTTCTCTGTTGTTGTCAGGGCATTGCCATTGCTCATTTAAGTTTTAACTTTCTTGGTTCTGCATATAAAGAATGATTTTTTCCCTGTCCTGCATATTTTGGATATTATACAAAAGGACTCTTCATTCTTCCCCAGTAAGTTGCCCAGTTTTAAGGTTTGGCCTGTCTGTTCTGATCTAATTTGGTGGACTGTTGTTCCATAGTCATTTAGTTTAATGGGCTTTTGCAAAGCTATGCTGAACTACATTGTTCTGAGTCCACCTGATTTTCTGATGGATGATCGCTGGAGATGTCTCTAGTAGCAGAAAAATGCTTCCATGGGCCATGGATGTCATTAGGTGGGGGTGTGGGATTCAGGACCTAAGGAACATAGAGCATTTCCCCCTTGCCTGTTCTTCAGTCACCCAGTACCACTGGCTTTCCTACTCTATATCTGCCAGTATACCCAGGGGAGGGAGGCATCTACCACGGCACCAACTGCTGCTGTTGGGAGGACTAGGAGCCCTGGCTCTTAATTAAACCACCTGGCACAACAATGCCTGGCACTTAATTAAACCACCAGACATATCAAAAAACAGATTAAGAGAAAGAGGAAGAGAAAAACATCCTCAGAATATCCCAATAGCATAATTGTCAGGCATGGGCTGTGAAATAATTATCATTAATATGTTCAAGAATATGGCTGACAAAATTGAGATTTCGTCAGAAAACTAGAACTTCAAAATCAACCAGATGGATACACCAAGAAATGAAAAACTAAAAAAAAAAAAAAAAAAAACAATCGCTGACATTAAGAATCGTACATTGGAGTGTAAAAGCATATCAGAATCAGCAGAATGGAGGGGAGAAAGGGAGAAAAGTTCAGGGAAAGGCCAAGCAGAAGGCTGACAGGTGCATAGGTTTGTTCATGAGACCTCAGAGATACAACTTCTACCTGAAAAGAAAGGGACAGACAGTAGTTTAAATAGCAGCTAATACCTATGGAACCCTTGCTGGATACTGGGCCCTCTGCCTGGCTCTGCAATTGTTATCCAGAGACAGACTTAGAATCCCCTTCTAGATGGCTGCCTCTGGCCCTTAAGAGAGATTTCTGCCTCCTGATCAAATGCCCTCAACATGTTTCATTGTGGTAAATATATATATATATATATATATATATATATATATATAGTGTGAAATGGTCATTTGAATCATTTTACGTGTACAATTCAGTGGCATTAATTAGGTTCACAATATTGTGCAACTATCACCACTCCTGTCAAAGTTCTTATTAGTATGAACAGAAACTCTGTACACATTGAACAGTAGCTCCCCCCTCTACTCCTCCCACCCCATCCCTGATATCCTCTAATCTACTTTCAGTCTCTATCATTTTGCCTAGTATAGACTTTCCATATCTGTAAAATCACGTGATAGGTGTCCTTTTGTGTCTGGGTTATTTCACTTAAAAGTTTTCAAGGTTAACCACCCTTGTAGCATGTATCCTGAAGACACTTTAAAGGTTAGAAGTAACAAGGTTTCCATTTCTTTCAGTTTGGTAAGAAAAACTTGGAACTAACCTCTGGCATCCCACTGTCAGCATGTGCATGATTCCCCGCATGCCTCTTCAGGCACAGCTCTGAGAGTTTAGGGGAGAGTTTAGGCAAAGATCAAGTAAGATTCCCCTTCCTCGGCAAGGTGTCAGCAATAGATGTGTTGTTCCAATAAATGAGTGAGTGAAGTGTTCTCAATTCTGTAAGACAGAAAAGAATTAAAAGGGTTCTTCACCACAGACCCTTTATTTTCTATTCAAGATTAAACTAAGTGAGGTAAGAAATTATCTACACTGGTTTCTCAGACCTCTCATGGTGAAGTTTCATTTCTTAGTGGATGAATTACTTCAAGATTACAGCAGAGAAATTGTACACTCTTTTCTAACTTTCAGCAAAGAAACTGAGCCATCTTATATGGGAATAAAAAACAAACAAAGAAACAAAAAAAATGTTTATTTTCCCAGGGTCAGTGTTTGTGGACACAACCTGTTCACTGTTTCTTTCACGTTAGATGACTCTTTTCTGACACACACACGCAAGTATAATTGACAGAGATAGCACCCAGCCAGCACACTACTTCTCCTTTCTCATTTGGATACCTGAAGGGTTTGCTTCATCTATTGCAAAACAGATTTTATAACTAATTGGCAAGCATGGGACAATCCACAGGGTGATAATAGGATTAATAACGGCGGGGCATCCTGCTGTGTCCTCGCTCTTACTTGCCTACAGTATCTACTTTGAGCAGGTAGGTTTCATACCTTCAGTGCCTTGATTTTCCAGGAAGAGTTGAGTAAATCTACAATAAGTTTTCAAAGGAAAGAGGAAATGTCACATGTTAACAGGTGAGTCTTCAGGATTATGATGTCTCAATTGAGTTTCACATGACATATGAAAACACGATCGAAATTTTTAAAAAAAATTTTAAAATGTCTATTTATTTTGAGAGTGAGAGAGACAGAGCATGAGCAGGGGAAGTGCAGAGAGAGAGGGAGACACAGAATCCAAAGCAAGATCCAGGCTCTGAGCTGTCAGCACAGTGCCTGATGCTGAGGCTCGAACTCACAAGCTGTGAGATCATGACCTGAGCCAAAGTCAGAGGATTAACTGACTGAGCCGCCCAGACACCCCAGATGGAATATTTTTCAATCATCCGAAGACTAGATCCTGAGGTGTTTACATAATGGGAATTTCCCTCTCCCTGGTACTCTTCAGAACAGACTCACACAAGAACCCATCAATCTACAAATGCTGTTGAGCCACATGCATCTATCTACCTAGCTAGAAAATAGTGAGCGTTCAGATGGCAGGATCTGCATCTCAGGAAACATGAGTCTTAAAGGATGGACATTAAGGACAGATGAGAATTGAGTCACAACCTTCTGGCATTGGGTAAAACATGGTAGGGGAGCAAAGTTGACATTAAAAAGAACATCTATTTTCCTTCCTGAATGGAAACCTATTATTAGCCCGAAATGGCACACGGGGTTTAAGAAAGGCCTTCTAGGAAGTTTCTTTGATTCTCTGGCAGGACATCAGCAGGCTTATGATGTTAATGTCATGGCAGGGGCTCATGGAACCAAACGCACATCAGACTCATTCTTTGTGATTATGGTCGGACGTGCTGACAACACAACCAGTGTGGCAGCTACCTCTGAGTATGGTAAGATTGCTAAGACTCTAACACAGTTTCCCTAGTAGTTTGTTAGGTCTTCAACTCTGATGTCAGTGTGTGGCTGAGTTCATGTGATCCCACACATCACCTTTGATCAAGATGTGCAGATGCGTTGCAAGGAGAGCATGGGGTAGTGCATTAGTTTACAAGAGCTGCCATAACAAAATGTCACCCACTGGGTGGCTTTAAAAGTAAAAGTTTATTTTCTCACAGTTCCACAATTAGGAAGGCCAAGATTAAGGTACTGATATGGTTGGTTTCCCCTGAAACCACTCTCTTGGGCTTGCACATGGACAGCCTCTCGCTGACTCTTCACATGCTGTCCCTCCGTGTTCACACACCTCTATTTTCTTACCGTGTGTCCTAATCTCCTCTTCTCACAAGGACACCAGTCAGATTGGAGTAGGGACCCGCCTAACAGCTTCATTTCAACCTAATGACATATTCAAGAGCCTGATCTTCAAATACAGCCGTATTCTGAGGTACTGGGGATTAAAGTCTTAATATATGTATTTTGAGGGTACACAACTCAGCCCATAAGAAGCAGGATCATCTCTGAGACACCCTGTCAGCCCCATTTGTGCCACCATCTCCCATCATCAGAGAAGTGGCCAGAGTTAAAAGTATGCCCCCTTCCTGACATGCAATATGCCTTGTGCTGTGCTGAGGAGATAGTGGACCTCTTTCTCTTCCCTCTGTTTATGTTTGCCATGCTAAATGTAGTAAGTCAGAGATGGAACAATGATCCATGACAGGGAAAATAATGTGTCACAGAGGGACTAGTCAGTACCCTGAACAAGCCACCTCAACCCTCCTCTAGGGGTCTGTGTTCCCTCATCATAACATGGAGATAATTCTGGCTACCTGTGTTATAGGACAGAACAAGGTGGCAGTTATGCAAGTGCCTGGAAATGGAATGTGGCTCAATCTTTATGAGTTTATCCCTTCCAGTGCATAGTCAATCCTTACCCTTGATTGTGTTTTTTGGTCCTAGGAGCCCTGCCTCTCTTTCTCACTGGATTTGTTGATTTCTGATCCAAGAGTCTTTCTTACCAATACCCCCTATGGTAAGAAAAACTGATTTTGCTTTAAAAAAGTATATTCTCATAAAAGGCTTCCGCACAGGGAAGGAAACAATCAATAAAACTAAAAGGCAGACTATGGAATGGGAGAAGATATTTTCAAATGACATATCTGATAAAGGGTTAGCAATCAAAATCTGTAAAGAACTCATCGGGGCGCCTGGGTGGCTCAGTTGTTTAAGCACCTGCTTTGGCTCAGCTCATGATCTCATGGTTCGTGAGTTCAAGTCTTGCATTGGGTCAGCTCAAGCTCCACTTTGAGTGAGCATGAGCCCCACATCAGGTGAGCTTGAGCCCCACTTCAGGTGAGCAGGAGTCCTGCTTTGGGTGAACTCGAGCACCCTACTGGTGAGCCCCACTTCTCTCTCCCTCTCTCTCTGCCCCTTGCTCACCTACGTCCTGTCTCTCTCTCTCTCCCTCTCCCTCTCTCTCTCTCTCTCTCTCTCTCTCTCTCAAAAGAACTTATCAAACTCAACATGCAATAAAACAAACAACACAGTGAAGAAATGGGGAGAAGACATGAATAGACACTTTTGTAAAGAAGACATCCAGATGGTGAACAGACTCAGGTAAAGATGCTCAACATTAGTCATCATCAGAGAAACACAAATCAAAACCATGATGAAATATTCCCTCACACCTGTCATAATGGCTAAAATTAACAACAGAAGAAACAACGCATATTGGCGAGAATGCGGAGATATGACAACACTCTTGCACTGCTGGCGGGAATGCAAACTGGTGCAGCCATTCTGGAGAACAGTTTGGGGGTTCCTCAAAAAACTAAAAAAAGAACTACCCAAATGATCCAGAAATTCCACTATTAGGTATTCACCCAAAGGATACAAAAATACAGATTTAAAGGAGTACATGCACCCCAATATTTATAGGTGCATTATCAACAATAGCCAAACTATGCAGAGCCCAAATGTCCATCGACTGATGAACGGATAAAGAAGAAGTATTATATGTATATATAAGGGAATATTACTCAGCCATCAAAATCAATGAAAGCTTGCCATTTGCAACAACATGGATGGAGCTAGAATGTATTAGGCTAAGCGAAATAAGTGTATCAATAAAAGACAAATATATGATTTCACTCATATGTGGAATTTAAGAAACAAAAGAGATAAAATTGTGGGAAGGGAGGGGAAGAGAAGAAAGGGAAACAAACCACAAGAGATTCTTAACAATAGAGAACAAACTGAGGGTTCATGGGGGCAGGTGGGTGGGTGATGCGCTAGATGGGTGATGGGTATTAAGAAAGGCACTTGTTGTGGTGAGCACTGGGTGTTGTATGTAAGTGATGAATCACTGAATTCTACTCCTGAAGCCACTATTGCACTGAATTATTAACTAATTGAAATTTAAATTAAAAAAATTATACCTAATCCCAAAAATGGGACTCTGGACTTCTCCAATGCAGTCATGGCTCTCTCATTCTCCTCTGCCGGGTGATGGTATTTCCAGCCTCCCCTACACCTAACAGTGGCGGCCATGTGACCAAGTTCTGCCCACTAAAGTTGATGGGGCATATGTAGGGGTCCCCTGTGAAAGATTCTATTTGTTGATAAAAAGGACATATGTGCAGAGGAATGTTAATTCAGCCATGAGAAAGAAGGATATCCTGCCATCTGTGACAGGGAATTAGAGGTAGAGTCTTCTTCTGGGTCAGTCTTCATATTTTAGCAAAAAAGCCTCAGAGGAGTGTTGCATTATTCCCTGAGGAGGCACATACTGTATGGCTGTCCCTCTTTTTATATTGCCAGCATAGATCGCTGGCGTCCTTTGAAGCTTAAAGTTGGGATATTTTGGGGTGCCCAGGTGGCTCAGTCAGTTAAGCTTCTGACTTTGGCTCAGGTCATGATCTCACGGTTCATGGGTTCGAGTCCCACGTCAGGGTCTGTGCTGATAGCTCAGACCCTGGAGCCTGCTTTAGATTCTCTCTCTCTCTCTCTCTCTCACTCAAAACTAAATAAACATTAAAAAAATTAAAGTTGAGATATTTTACTTCTATTTACCCTTCTTTATTTATTGGATGGAATTCTTCTCTGATGAACAGCTTCCCTCATCCACTCTTTGGGAACCAATGTTACAGTTCATGTGCCAAACATGGCATGGGATAATTGTTTCATTATTTGTCTCTGCTCACCCAATTTCAAAATAACGAGTTTATTTCATAGCATTTCATAATGGTGACTAGGAAGTCTTTGTTTCTTTAGAGTCGCTATGGACTCGATATTTAACCACACCTGATGTGTTTAGGTCCATCTTAGTTATTATTCTCACCGACACTCAATTTGGCCCTAAGTGATGCAGACTCAATCTGAATCTGCCTACACAGGAGCGAACACAAGCAGGTGCTTAGTAAATGTGTGCTTTAAGTATGTCAAATAACTGAGTGAGGTGTATTGATATCATAACTTGATTGTTTTGTCATAACATTATTATTATTATTATTATTATTTTTTTTGCCACTGGGTGAAGTTTATTGTGAAACCTTGAGGGGCGAGGACAGGACAGGCAGGTCGGGGTGGGGAGAGGAGCAAGTGCCCGCCCTGCCATCAGATGTTTGAAATTGACACTATGCCTTTGCCGTCTTTGGTGTTATTCAAGTATTACTACACTGGGATTCAGAAAATGTAACACTCACTCTCCTTCATTGGATACTTCTAGTTTCATGGGGGTGTGGTGGGAGACAAGTGACCTCAACTCATGAATTTCATTATCTTTTGGCTTCCAAAATTCATTCCCTCACATGACCATTAATCCTCACTCACGCTGTTTTCTCTGTGCTCATCTGTGCCATCATCTGCTATTGCTCTACTTCCCAGAAACTTGCAGAGCCCAAATTTCCCTCTTTCCCTAACACAGCTCCTCCTTACCGCTGTCCCAGCACTCTTATGGAAGTACCTTGTCAGCACATCAACAAGTGTCTTTCTTTATTCTGCTTCTTCATCTCAGTGGTTTTTCCAATTATGTCTGTGCATCTTGGATGCTGAGTGTTTGGACTTGGTCACATCAAAGACCCTCTGGCGACCGGCCTCCTTTTCCTCAAACTTCAATTTTCTGATTTCAAACATGGGGCCAAGAGCTAGCTCTCCTATGTCGATGTGAAATGAGTTCCGCAAAAGATTGTTAGAACATTATAAATCATACAACATCCGGATGTGTAAATTTTTGTACCCACAATTACTTGAATACAGGCTGCTGTATAATAAATGTTGGATTAAGTGTAGGGGAATTAGATGACACCTTGAACTTATTCCATTACTCTTAGAAATGACAGTAATATTTACACATGGATCACTGGATTATATGCAGGAATTGGTTGGCCATCATGTTTACATATATGGAACCTTTTTTTTATCCCTTTTACCCCCATGGTGGGCTCTTTTCAAGGCGGGGGCGGGGGAGGGCTACTATGGCAATTGACTATCAGGGAATTCAATTCTAGCTGAGCATGCTTCACATATTTTTTGGTAGAAGTTGTGGGTGCTGGTAGGAAATTATGAAGGCTGGGTTAAATGCTCTTAGTTTTGGGGAGTTTTCGTATTCCTTAATTGTGTGCAAATTTGAAGGCAACAGTATTATAGTGTCAATTTTGGTTTTTTAGTTCTCTCCTCACTTAACCTTGGACACATTGGATGATTACCTTCTGAGAGTGTGAATTTTTAACTTAATTAACAAATTGCAGGTAATGGGGACTGCCTTAAAATGTAGATATACTTTTTTTCTGTTTTAACCTGAAAAAAAAAATGGCTTTTTTCTGAGTGGACTATTCCCATGCTTGGCTCTCCCATACCTTACTGCAATAGTGGTGGGCAGTGGTGTCTGCAAATCGATGAAGCTGATGAAATGCCTTATAATTATAGCCTCTGTGGCTCTTTGTGACCTCTCTCTATCCTTGCAACTAGCACCCCAGGGTTTAGGTATAGATATGGATTCAAACAGGGCCTGACATGGAGAGAAAGCTTTTACTGAGACATTAGGCCCCCTCAATGCTGTTGCTATGGGAGATGATGCATCCTGATTGTGTTGTCGCCATGGTAACCATGCACTTGACCCAGTCTTGTTCAGACCTGACACACCAAAGTTAGCTTTTCCTCAGCTGCCAGAACCATCTCCTTTGTCAGTTCAGAATGAGAAAATAGAATCAACAGAATTACTTTCCCAATGAATTCACTGGCACATAAGTTTGGTTGCATAATTGATTGGGACAGGATTGCTTTTATAATTTTTATTATTGTAAGCAGGTGTATGTACATATAGCTCATTTGTAGAAGGTGAAATCCTGGATAAAGCAAACCAATTGCTTTCCAAAGTGTTGGAGGGGCACCCAGCTCTTATATTATTTATGATTGTAATGAATTGAAACAAAGTTAGCTAGTGCTTATTGAGTATTATCTATCTACGAAGCTCAACTCCTTATCCTCTAAAGGTAGCTTGATTAACATTGGCTTTGTATTCAATGTGTAATAAACCTAAAATAATATATGCATAATGGTACATGAATCACAACAGATAGGAAGAGAACAACCCGATAGATGAGAAATGGTTTTTCAAAGTAATTTTAATTTACATTTCTGTTACTATCAGTAGATTTGACATCTTTTCATATATTTAAAGGCCATTTGTACTTCTCTTTCTAAACTATTTGTTGTGGTCTTTTGCCATTTTGTAATGGATTTATGGTCTTTTTTACTCGACTTTAAAAAGTACATTTATTTCGAATATTAAGTTATCTTTTATATATTTGAGGGAAAATATTTTCTCCCAGTTGATTACTCAATTTCTATTTGATTATCTTTTAAAAAGTCTTTATTTATTTATTTTGAAAGAGAGAGAGTGCAAGAGCATGAATGGGTGAGGGGCAGAGAGTCAGAGAGAGAGAGAATCCCAAGCAAGCTCTGCAGAGCCTGACATGGGGCCTGATACCATGCATCTCAAGATCATGACCTGAGCCAAAACCAAGAGCCAGACACTTAACCAACTGAGCCACCTAGGCATCCCTTGCTTGTCTTTTTGTTAGTCTTCCCTCATTACTTTTTTTTCACAGTGTGTTGTAGCTATTCTTGAACGTTTTTTTTTTTTTTTCCTCCAGAGAACCTTTAGAATCAACTTGTCTTTAGGAAACAACTTGATAGTATATTTATATTGAGAAAGCATTGACTTTGTAAACTAATTATATTTTACTGATGTTGAGCCTTCCCATTCAAAAACAAAATATATTTTTTCAACTTTTATAGCTTTCAGGAGTCTTTAAACTTTTCCTCATATAGCTTTTCCACATTTCTTATCAAGTTTATTCCTAACAATGTTATCTCATTTGATGCTATTATAAATGAGATTTTAATCTTCCATTACATCTTATTTCTGATTATTGTTTATATGTATAAAAAGTCATTGAGTTTTATATATTAATTTATATCCTTCTAAATTTACCAAATATGTTATTATTTGTGTAGTTCTAGCACTATATTTCTCAACTTGTCCAAATATCATATAATCTATCATATAATTCCATTATCTTTGTAATTCATATGCCTATAAATTGTTTTTTGGGTTTCTTTTTTAGTGTTAGTTTTTTAATTGTGTTGGCTAATAGCTCCACTACAAGTTTGAACAGTGAAAGTTGAAATAGTTGAAAGAATATGGACAACTTTTTCCTTGTTCTTGACCTTAGCAGGAAGGTCATTTGTGATTCTCATTATGAATTTTAGTATTTACTTTAGTATTGATACAAAATAGACACTTCTTTTGTGTGTGTGTTTGGGTATCTGGATCTCTAGATACACACACAAATATATACTCTAATATATATATATATATATATATATATATATATATATATGGGAAGTTTCCATGATATCCTATTTTGTTGAGCTTTTAAAATTTTGTTTTGTTTTTAATTTTTTAGAGTAAGTGTTGGTTTGCATTGGAATGTTTTTCAGAATTTCTGGAGATTTGTATATGACTTTTCTCCGTAGGCCTATCATAAGGTAAATAATACTAATATATTTCCTCACTATTGAATAATTCCTGATTGCCTACAATAAATCCCACTTGTTAATGGTATATGATTTTCTTTTTTTAAATTTTTTAATGTTTATTTTTGACAGAGAGAGAGATAGCATGGGTGGGGGAGGGGCAGAGAGACAGGGAGACACAGAATCTGAAGCAGGCTCCAGGCTCTGAGCTGTCAGCACAGAGCCTGACGTGGGGCTCGAACTCCAGACCGTGAGATCATGACCTGCGCTGAAGTCAGACACTCAACCGACTGAGCCACCCAGGCGCCCCCATGGTATATTATTTTCTTAATGGGGTGTTAGAGTCTGTCTACTGACTTTATATCTAGGAGATTTGCATCAATATGCATAATTGAAATTGTTTTATAACTTATACTATTTTTATTAGGTTTTGGTATCAATATTATTCTCATTTCATAACAATAATTTGAATTTCTATTTATCTTCTATGTTTTAGAATATATTGTGTAGCATTAGGGTTAATAAATTATGTAGCATTGTGATTAGTTGGTGATTAAGTTTTTAGTAAAATTCTTCTGTGAAAAACCGAAGGCCTGGTGTTTTTCTGTGAAAAATTTCTTTAATAAGCCTCCCCGTGTCTTCTATGGAAATTGGTTTAAGATGTCCATCTCAATTGGAGTATATTTTTGACAAACTATATTTATCTAGGTTTTCAATTTATTGTGCAAAGAATTATTTTGTTATTATTTTTAAAATTTTCTCTTTTACTGGTTATTTTCTGTATTCATTTCTTATTTTGTGTATCTGTGTGTTCTATCTATTTATTTATTACATTAACTAGTGGTTGATTTCTTATTATTAATTTATTTTAAAAATCAGTATTTTGATTTATTTAGTTCCACTATTTTTGTTTCCTATATTTTTAATGTTTTTTGTAATCTTCATCATTGTTTTTTGTGTTTTCTTTTGATTTACTTTGTTTTTTTCTTTGCCTAACTTTAGGAGTTAGAATTAATTTGGAATTTAGGACTTGTAATCAATTCATTAATTTTATTATATTTTTTTATTTTTTAATGCTTGTTTATTTATTTGGAGAGAGAGAGCATGAGCAGGAAAGGGGCAGAGAGAGAGAGAGAATGAGAGAGAGAGTGAATCCTAAACAGGCTCTGTGCTGTCAGCATGGAACTTGACATGCTAACCTAAGGTTGATCTCACAAACTCAAGATCATGACCTGAGCTGATATCAAGAGTCAGATGCTTAACCTACTGAGCCACCCAGGAACCCCAATTTTATTTTAAATTTTACTGATACAAATTTAAATTTAATTTAATTTAAAATTAAATATTAAATTTATTTTTAACTTAAATATTAAATTTACATATTAAGTTAAATTTAAATTTATGTATTAAATTAAGTTTAAATTTAAATATTAAATTACATTTCCTCTATAACTGCTTATATATTTCCCACATAACATGTAGGGTTTCCATTATTATTGTTTTTTTTAATGCTGCAATTTTGGTTTGTCTTTCCCCTTTCACTCAAGAGCTTTTAATAGAGAGTTATATGGGCCCACTGTGCTTTTGCTGTACAACTCTGCTGTCCCTAATAGATTTTTAAAGTCTTTTGATGGAAAAACTTTTTTAAAAATTACCTTGATTTTATTATGATAAAAGAATACTGGTTGTATTTCTACTTTATTGAATTTGATGATACTTTCTTTGTGATTTGACATATAGTAAAATTTGATGAATCTCCTTGTATGCTTGAGATGGTATTTTTCTATTGTCTCGTTGTAAAGTTTGATATATATCCAATATATCTTCATTGATTATGTGGAATCAGGTTGTGTCTCCCAGGCAGACTTTGTAGGCCATCTTAGAGGGATGGAAAGGGAGGAGTTTAGCACACAGGAATAAGGAAGGGTGCACTGATCTGAGGACTGAAACATAGCCAGAGACCTAAGATTTTCTTGGCAATCATAAGCATTCATTTAGTCAATAAATATTCAAAACTGCTCTCTATGACAAGCCATCTTTCACTTAGTTCCAGTTTCTGATTAAAAGGCACAGGCAGATCTAACCACAGCAAAAATCTCTGTCAGTTTCATTGTTACACTGCTTTAATTTTCTTAACGCTTAGTCCTCCTCTGCTGACACTCGATTTTATTTGGTTTAATACCTCTCTCCCCACTAAAATATAAACTCCACAGGGGCACAGACATTTACTTGTTTAGTTTTCTATTCTGTCTACATCACCCAGAACACTGCTGGTCACATGGTACACTCTAAGTGTTTGCTCCATGATGTATGGATAATAAAACCTCCATGCCTTCAGAGAATGAAACATCTGATATAGGGGCAGGGACAGTAATATATTTTTATAAGAAAGCAATCCTATATGATGTCACTATACTTCACTACCTCACTTAATATCCAACACGCATATATATAAGCACCTGCTTTGTTCTTGCCCCTGTGCTAACCACTATGAATGTAGAAAGGAATTCAGCACAGTCCTTGATCTCCACTAGTATCAAATCCAGTAGGAACATCCAATGATAAATTGTGCATTAGGTTGTTATGCAGTTAGCAGCTCCATAATGATAACAACAACAACAACAACAACAATCAAACCACAACGAGAATAAAATACAACAACAACATAAGCCAGTGATTCTCAATCCATCCAGAACCTCAGAATCAATTGGGACATTTTCTAAAAAGACAAAGTCTGGGGGCACCTGGGTGGCGCAGTCGGTTAAGCGTCCGACTTCAGCCAGGTCACGATCTCGCGGTCCGTGAGTTCGAGCCCCGCGTCAGGCTCTGGGCTGATGGCTCAGAGCCTGGAGCCTGTTTCCGATTCTGTGTCTCCCTCTCTCTCTGCCCCACCCCCGTTCATGCTCTGTCTCTCTCTGTCCCAAAAATAAATAAATGTTGAAAAAAAAATTAAAAAAAAAAAGACAAAGTCTGTGCAAAATGGTAAAATTTTTATGGAGGAGAATTTAGCAATATTTAGCATATACCTGTTGTGCCATAAATCCCAGTTCTCAAAATCAAAGAAACACTTGGAAAATATGAAAGTATTGTTGATTGTAACAATATGTGTTATAACAAGAACTGGAATAATTAAATATCCATGAATAGAGGACTCAAAAATAAAATAATTGAATATTATGCAGCTACATAAAGGAATGATGACTATTTCTACACATTGATTTAGAATGCTCTCCAGGATATATTAATGAGTGAAAAAATCAAGATGAGGAAAGTTGTACATTGCATTATCACTTATAACACATGATGAGTATGAATACATGTGGAATTATAATCAACAAACTATAAAAATGTACACATGGCACAGAAGGTGCAGACTGGGAGGGACAAGAAGACAAGCTAGACTTTGCTAAAATATGTTCTTTAGTAGGTTTGACTTCGGCATTATGCAAACTTTCTACATGTTTATAAAAACTAATTAAATAATGGGGCAACTGTTGGTTAAGTGTCTGACTTCGGCTCAGGTCATGATCTCATGGTTCGTGAGTTCAAGCCCAACGTCGGGCTCTGTGCTGACAGCTCAGAGACTGGATCCTACTTCGGATTCTGTGTCTCCTTTTCTCTCTGCCCCTTGCCCGCTCTCACTCTGTCTCTGTCTCTCAAAAATAAATATTGAAAAAAATTTTAAAAAACCTAATTAAATAAGATAAAAGCAATGAAAAGAAAAATGAATCTAATAGACTTTATCGTGCATCCAGTTGGTGGCATTACAACACAGAAACTATTTTGAATGATTATAAAATATAGTCATTGGTCCCATAAATTCCCAGTGGAATACAACCTGAGAATCAAAAGAATCAGATGAAAATTTTAAACTATTTTCAGATTCAGTATTGTGATTGGTATTGTTCGCACATTATATATATATATATATATATATATATATATATATATATATATATATTTGGTTGTGAATTACAGAATAACAGTAATGAATAATTTTGTTGGTGTCACTGGGAGTCAGGATTTGTGTCTTCAGAGAAAGGATGCACTGATGAAAGTTCAATGACATAAAGTATATACACTGGAGCCCTGAATCTGAGTGGGAGATATCAATACAAAGTTGTGTTATATTTTACTTCAAAAATACATATTTCTTAGTTCTGCCCCCTACAAAACACTAGAAACTGTGATGAACCTGATAGCATGAAGCCAAACATCATGATTTAGCCCTCTACAAAGCACTTTCCACTCAAAAATACATCAAGATTACATGATGAATTAGCTAATTTCAGGAAATGTATAAGGTAACAATAGAACAATTTGATGTACCAGAAAGAAGGAAGGACTACTGTCATCATGTAAAAAGGATTCAAGAGCTAAACTGAAGAGCCTAGCTGCCTAAAAATGAAACAATCTGAGCATTTATAAGAATAGTTATTAAATATATTTAAACACATTAAGTGCCCTTAAATATTATATTCATAGTGATTCTGAAAATATACTGTGTGATAACCTTTAAAAGCACTAGGGAAGAAGATGGCGGCGTAGGAGGATGCTGGGCTCACTGCGCGTCCTGCTGATCACTTAGATTCCACCTACACCTGCCTAAATAACCCAGAAAACCACCAGAGGATTAGCAGAACGGAGTCGCTGGAGCCAAGCGCAGATGAGAGGCCCACAGGAGAGGGGCCCATCCTGAAGTGGATCATCTAAGGAGAAGCGAGCTAATCCTGCCCCTCCTGCCCCTGTGCACCTTGCCTACCCACCCCAGCTAATACTCCAGATCCCCAGCATCACAAGCCGGGCAGTGTGCAAGTAGCCCAGACGGGCCACGCCACCCCACAGTGAATCCCGCCCCTAGGAGAGGGGAAGAGAAGGCACACACCAGTCTGACTGTGGCCCCAGCGGTGGGCTGGGGGCAGACATCAGGTCTGACTGCGGCCCCGCCCACCAACTCCACTTATACACCACAGCACAGGGGAAGTGCCCTGCAGGTCCTCACCACGCCAGGGACTATCCAAAATGACCAAACGGAAGAACTCCCCTCAGAAGAATCTCCAGGAAATAACAACAGCTAATGAGCTGATCAAAAAGGATTTAAATAATATAACAGAAAGTGAATTTAGAATAATAGTCATAAAATTAATCGCTGGGCTTGAAAACAGTATAGAGGACAGCAGAGAATCTCTTGCTACAGAGATCAAGGGACTAAGGAACAGTCACGAGGAGCTGAAAAACGCTTTAAATGAAATGCAAAACAAAATGGAAACCACCACGGCTCGGATGGAAGAGGCAGAGGAGAAAATAGGTGAACTAGAAGATAAAGTTATGGAAAAAGAGGAAGCTGAGAAAAAGAGAGATAAAAAAATCCAGGAGTATGAGGGGAAAATTAGAGAACTAAGTGATACACTAAAAAGAAATAATATACGCATGATTGGTATCCCAGGGGAGGAAGAGAGAGGGAAAGGTGCTGAAGGGGTACTTGAAGAAATAATAGCTGAGAACTTCCCTGAACTGGGGAAGGAAAAAAGCATTGAAATCCAAGAGGCACAGAGAACTCCCTTCAGACGTAACTTGAATCGATCTTCTGCATGACGTATCATAGTGAAACTGGCAAAATACAAGGATAAAGAGAAAATTCTGAAAGCAGCAAGGGGTAAACGTGCCCTCGCATATAAAGGGAGACCTATAAGACTCGTGACTGATCTCTTTTGAAACTTGGCAGGCCAGAAAGAATTGGCACGAGATATTCAGTGTGTTAGACAGAAAAAATATGCGGCCGAGAATCCTTTATCCAGCAAGTCTGTCATTTAGAATAGAAGGAGAGATAAAGGTCTTCCCAAACAAACAAAAACTGAAGGAATTTGTCACCACTAAACCAGCCCTACAAGAGATCCTAAGGGGGACCCTGTGAGACAAAGTACCAGAGACATCACTACAAGCATAAAACATACAGACATCACAATGACTCTAAACCCATATCTTTCTATAATAACGCTGAATGTAAATGGATTAAATGTGCCAACCAAAAGACATAGGGTATCAGAATGGATACAAAAACAAGACCCATCTATTTGCTGTCTACAAGAGACTCATTTTAGACCTGAGGACACCTTTAGATTGAGAGTGAGGGGATGGAGAACTATCTATCATGCAACTGGAAGCCAAAAGAAAGCTGGAGTAGCCATACTTATATCAGACAAACTAGACTTTCAATAAAAGGCTGTAACAAGAGATGAAGAAGGACATTATATAATAGTTACAGGGTCTATCCATCAGGAATAGCTAACAATTATAAATGTCTATGCGCCGAAATCGGAGCCCCAAAACATATAAAACAATTACTCATAAACATAAGCAACCTTATTGATAAGAATGTGGTAATTGCAGGGGACTTTACCACCCCACTTACAGAAATGGATAGCTCATCTAGACACACAGTCAATAAAGAAACAAGGGCCCTGAATGAGATATTGGATCAGATGGACTTGACAGATCTATTTAGAACTCTGCATCCCAAAGCAACAGAATATACTTTCTTCTCGAGTAGTGCACATGGAACATTCTCCAAGATAGATCATATACTGGGTCACAAAACAGCCCTTCATAAGTTTACAAGATTGAAATTATACCATGCATACTTTCAGACCACAATGCTATGAAGCTTGAAATCAACCACAGGAAAAAGTCTGGAAAACCTCCAAAAGCATGGAGGTTAAAGAACACCCTACTAACGAATGAGTGGGTCAACCAGGCAATTAGAGAAGAAATTAAAAAATATATGGAAACAAACAAAAATGAAAATACAACAATCCAAACGCTTTGGGATGCAGCGAAGGCAGTCCTGAGAGGAAAATACATTGCAATCCAGGCCTATCTCAAGAATCAAGAAAAATCCCAATACAAAATCTAACAGCACACCTAAAGGAAATAGAAGCAGAGCAGCAAAGATACCCCAAACCCAGCAGAAGAGGAGACATAATAAAGACCAGAGCAGAAATAAACAACATAGAATCTAAAAAAACTGTAGAGCAGATCAATGAAACCAAGAGTTGATTTTTTGAAAAAATAAACAAAATTGTTAAACCTCTAGCCAAGCTTCTCAAAATGAAAAGGGAGATGGCTCAAATAGATAAAATCATGAATGAAAATGGAATTATGACAACCAATCCCTCAGAAATACAAGCAATTATCAGGGCATACTATGAAAACTTATATGCCAACAAATTGGACAACCTGGAAGAAATGGACAAATTCCTAAACACCCACACACTTCCAAAACTCAAACAGGAGGAAATAGAAAACTTTAACAGACCCATATACAGCGAAGAAATTGAATCAGTTATCAAAAATCTCCCAACAAATAAGAGTCCAGGACCACATGGCTCCCCTGGGGAATTCTACCAGAAATTTAAAGCAGAAATAATACCTATCCTTCTCAAGCTATTCCAAAAAATAGAAAGGGAAGGAAAACTTCCAGACTCATTCTATGAAGCCAGTATTACTTTTATTCCTAAACCAGACAGAGACCAGTAAAAAAAGAGAACTACAGGCCAATATCCCTGATGAACATGGATGCAAAAATTCTCAATAAGATACTAGCAAATTGAATTCAACAGCTTATAAAAAGAATTATTCACCATGATCAAGTGGGATTCATTCCTGGGATGCAGGGCTGGTTCAACATTTTCAAATCAGTCAACGTGATACATGACATTAATAAAATAAAAGAAAAGGACCATATTATCCTATCAATCGATGCAGAAAAAGCATTTGACAAAATTCAGCATCTTTCTTAATAAAAACCCTCGAGAAAGTTGGGATAGAAGGAACATACGTAAACATCATAAAAGCCATTTATGAAAAGCCCACAGCTAACATCATCCTCAACGGGGAAAAACTGAGAGCTTTCCCCCTGAGATCAGGAACATGACAGGGATGTCCACTCTCACCGCTGTCGTTTAACATAGTGTTGGAAGTGCTACCATCAGCAATCAGACAACAAAATGAAATCAAAGGCATCAAAATTGTCAAAGATGAAGCCAAGATTTCACTTTTTGCAGGTGACAATATATTATACATGGAAACTCCGATAGACTCCACCAGAAGTCTGCTAGAACTGATACATGAATTCAGCCAAGTTGCAGGATTCAAAATCAATGTACAGAAACCAGTTGCATTCTTATACAGTAACAATGAAGCAACAGAAAGACAAATAAAAAAACTGATCCCATTCACAATTGCACCAAGAAGCCTAGAATACTTAGGAATAAATCTAACCAAAGATGTACAAGATCTGTATGCTGAAAACTATAGAAAGCTTATGAAGGAAATTGAAGAAGATATAAAGAAATGGAAAAACATTCCATGCTCATGGATTGGAAGAATAAATATTGTCAAAATGTCAATACTACCCAAAGCTATCTACACATTCAATGCAATCCCAATCAAAATTGCACCAGCATTCTTCTCGAAACTAGAACAAGCAACTCTAAAATTCATATGGAACGACAAAAGGCCCCGAATAGCCAAAGTAATTTTGAAGAAGAAGACCAAAGCAGGAGGCATCACAATCCCAGACTTTAGCCTTTACTACAAAGCTTTAATCATTAAGACAGCATGGTATTGGCACAAAAACAGGCACATAGACCAATGGAATAGAATAGAAACCCCAGAACTAGACCCACAGATGTATAGCCAACTGATCTCTGACAAAGCAGGAAAGAACATCCAATGGAAAAAATACAGTCTCTTTAACAAATGGTGCTGGGAGAACTGGACAGCGACATGTAGAAGATTGAAACTTAGAGCACTTTCTCACACCATTCACAAAAATAAACTCAAAATGGATAAAGGACCTGAATGTGAGACAGGAAACCATCAAAACCCTAGAGGAGAAAGCAGGAAAAGACCTCTCTGACCTCAGCCATAGCAATTTCTTACTTGACACATCCACAAAGGCAAGAGAAGTAAAAGCAAAAATGAACTACTGGGACCTTATGAAGATAAAAAGCTTCTGCACAGCAAAGGAAACAACCAACAAAACTAAAAGGCAACCAATGGAATGGGAAAAGATATTTGCAAATGACATATCGGACAAAGGGCTAGTCTCCAAAATCTATAAAGAGCTCACCAAACTCCACACCCGAAAAACAAATAACCCAGTGAAGAAATGGGCAGAAAACATGAATAGACACTTCTCTAAAGAAGACATCCGGATGGCCAACAGGCACATGAAAAGATGCTCAACGTCGCTCCTCATCAGGGACATACAAATCAAAACCACACTCAGATATCACCTCACGCCAGTCAGAGTCGCCAAAATGAACAAATCAGGAGACTATAGATGCTGGAGAGGATGTGGAGAAATGGGAATCCTCTTGCACTGTTGGTGGGAATGCAAATTGGTGCAGCCGCTCTGGAAAGCAGTGTGGAGGTTCCTCAAAAAATTAAAAATACACCTATCCTATGATCCAGCAATAGCACTGCTAAGTATTTACCCAAAGGATACAGAAGTACTGATGCATGGGGGCACTTGTACCCCAATGTTTATAGCAGCACTCTCAACAATAGCCAAATTATGGAAAGAGCCTAAATGTCCATCAACTGATGAATGGATAAAGAAATTGTGGTTTATATACACAATGGAGTACTACGTGGAAAACTGAGAACAAACTGAGGGTTGATGGGGTGTGGGAGGGATTGGAGGGTGGGTGATGGGTATTGAGGAGGGCACCTTTTGGGATGAGCACTGGGTTTTGTATGGAAACCAATTTGACAATAAACTTCATATATTGAAAAAAAATAAAAAAATAAAAATAAAATAATAAAAAAATAAATAAATGTTAAAAAATTTTAAAAAAAATAGACCTACCCTATTACCCAGCAGTAGCACTACTAGGAATTCATCCAAGGGATACAGGAGTACTGATGCACTTGTACCCCAATGTTTATAGCAGCACTCTCAACAATATTCAAATTGTGGAAAGAGCCTAAATGTCCATCAACTGATGGACATCAGGTTGAGAGGAAAAGAGGTTAGAGTGGAAGAGAGCCAAAGCATAAGAGACTCTTAAAAACTGAGAACAAACTGAGGGTTGACGGGGGGTGGGAGGGAGGGGAGGGTGGGTGATGGGTATTGAGGAGGGCACCTTTTGGGATGAGCACTGGGTGTTGTATGGAAACCAATTTGACAATAAATTTCATATATTAAAAAAAAAAAAGAAAAAGAGAAGCAGAGGCACTAGGGTCAAAACACAGTCAATGGTAAGGATTGAATATGCCCCGAGGGGAATAAACTCATAAGATTGAGCCATGTACTATTTCCAGGCATTTTCATAACAGCTACCTTGTTCAGGCCTCACAAGAATCCCATAACACAGGGAGCCAGTGTTATCCCCATGTTATGCATGGGGGACCAGAGACTCATATAAAAGGGATGAAGTGGCTTGTTTGGGGGTCTTATTGGTGCCTCTACAGCACATTGCTTTATCCTTCTGCCACAGGTCATAGTTCCTTCTCTGGCTTACCAAGATCACTTTCTGAAATATAAAAGGGGGAAGAAAATGAGGTCCACTACTTCCTAGGCAAAAAGCAGACATTTTGGTGTTGGCCACTTCTCTGATGATGGAGTCTTCTGACAGAGGTGGAAGCATTAGAGTGACCTAGAGCAGAACTTGCCCTTCATTGTAGCTGTTTACAGTCTGCGCACTTAGGTCATATGTGTTATCTTGGATCCCACTCATTGATAGATTGATAGATAGAGCCTAACACTTATACCTGGGGGTCTTGGCAATGTTACCATTCTCAGAGTTGGCTTCCTTCCTGCCGGTATTGCCGGCAGTTTTGACCTTTTCATCTTACAGAATGAATCTGATGTGCATTCATCCCCCCAGATACCTGCAGGCCCAGCTCAGATTCTGCTATGAATTTTCTGATTTCTCATGCCCCCTACTTCTCTTCAGGCCTCAAATAGTGTGCTATCCATAGAGGCAAACAGTTCTTGAATTACATTAATTTGTGGTAAATGCAATGTTTTACTCACCACCAGGATTTTATGAAGCCACTTCTCATCCATCCTGAATCACCATCCTTTAAAGCTAGGGCCTCCTTAGATATATCTCCTGCCCTTCAAACCCTCTGTATTCCCTTCTTAAATATGTCAAAGTCGCAGCTCGTCTACTATTTCAGACCACAGTTCTTTTTGGTTTAGTATGCACTGAGGAACATGGGTGTGAATGGAGCATTCTGTCATTAGCACCACTCAGAGCTAAGCCTTTAGATGTTTAAAAAATGTATTAATACATTTTATTTCACGTATTGACTTATACCCTACCAACTTGGCAAAAGAGGCTAAAGCAGTTTAGAAAGCTAAATAATATATGCTACATGGACATCAGTTAAAGCAGTGTGCCAAAAGAAATACAAAGGTAGAAATCAAACACTAACCTTTAATCCGGGGACTGCCAGTTAAACCTGCAGAAGCCATTTGGGAACTTTCTTAGTCATTTGTCATATGACAATGTATTCTTCTGGGAATTGATTGGTGTGGAAAAAGGTCACTGATAGATTGTAGCAGAGCTAGTAAGAGCAGTCTCTAGAGGAGATGATTCATCTAAGTTAATGTCAGAGACTTGAGGAAGCCTTTTACTCAGTGCTCCAAATGTGAAAAAAGAGCTATAATTGGATACATGTTGGATAAATATTGCATCAAGTGAGAGATACAGTGACACAATTGTGTACAGCAGCCTGACTATGGACAGGTCTCTTTTTCTTATTTTTGTCCTCTCATGTTAAAACTGAGGGACAGGTCTTAATATTCTCTGTTCACGCTTTTGAAGTTCACCAATCAGAAATGGATACCTTCATGGGATGGCTGAGAAATGTCTGCAAATTATCTGTGTATGTAAATTCTGGTTGTTTAATATTAATCTATAGAAAATAAAGGGCTTTGCTGAACTTTTTATTGATGTCTGATTCTTAGAGCTTGAACCTTTCATCCACTGACTTATAAAAGAAACTATACAACTACGTGGATGGAACTGGAGGGTATTATGCTAAGCGAAATTAGTCAGAGAAAGACAAATATCATATGACTTCACTCAGATGAGGACTTTAAGATACAAAACAGATGGACATAAGGGAAGGGAAACAAAAAGAATACAAAAACAGGGAGGAGGACAAAACAGTAGAGACTCAAATATGGAGAACAAACACAGGGTTGCTGGAGGGGTTGTGGGAGGGGGCATGGGCTAAATGGGTAAGGGGCATTAAGGAACCTACTCTTGAAATCATTGTTGCACTATATGCTAACTTGGATGTAAATTTAAAAAATAAGTTAAATAAGAAAAGAAAAAAGAAAAGAAAAGAAAAAGAAAAAAAGAAAGTATACAATATTTTTGACACCAAGTGAAGGAAAAGAGAATCCCCTAGAATTTAGACAAACTACATCTGGAACAATGTGACATTGTTGAGTGCAGGATGTAACTATGAGGAAAACCAATATTGAATATTTTGCAGGCTATGGTGTCAAATTATAAACTGTGCCCTCTTGGATATAAACATTTTTTTTTCTTTTTTTCCCTTGTGCATGGCATGTTACATGGCAAGTTCTTTCTTCTTTTCCCTTTCCCCTGCTGATTTAAGTGATCTGTTGAACATTAACAAACACAGTGTGTTTTGAAAAAGCCTCTCCTAAATCTTTTTTGAAGGTGACCTTTTATTTTTTTAATACAATATATTGTCAAATAGGCTTACGTACAACACCCAGTGATCATCCCAACAAGTGCCCTCCTCAATGCCCATCACCTATTTTCCCCCTCCCCCACCCCCCATCCACCCTCAGTTTGTTCTCTGTATTTAAGAGTCTCTTGTGGTTTGCCTCCCTCCCTTTCTGTTTGTAACCATTTTTTCCCCTTCCCTCCTGCCATGGACTTCTGTTAAGTTTCTCAAGATCCACATATGAGTGAAAACATATGATGTATGTCCTTCTCTGACTGACTTATTTCACTCAGCATAATACCTTCCAGTTCCATCCGCGTTGCTGCAAATGGCATGATTTCATTCTTTCTCATTGCCAAGTAGTATTCCATTGTATATATAAACCACATCTTCTTTATCCATTCATCAGTTGATGGACATTTGAAGCCTCTCCTATATCCTAAGGCAAGTCCACTTTCTCCACTCTGTGGAAATAGTGATGTTCTGATGAGAAACTTTGGATCAAATTTTCCTCCCCCATCCTCCACCAGACAACCATGAATAAATATTGTAACTGAAAACTAGAACAAATGGAAATATGCTACCAGTCTCAACAGAAAATACAGAAATAACCCTATTAAACATAAAATCTGGATCAATGTGAACATGTTCAAAGGCTCAGGTTTTAGCAGAGCTTCTGTGGTTGTTGGAGAGTTTCCTTTTTAATGGTTATTTTAACTAAAATGGACTGAGTATTTCTACTGCAAAATGTTTATAAGTAAACTTTATACAGAGAGGTTCTTGCATTGTAGTAAACCAGAATCAGGATATTGTGAAATGAATGTCTAATTTGAAAAAGGATTTGTCTTTTGAAGACAGGAACAGTAACTGTAGTAGGTTTTAAAAGCACTGGCAGTTTGTTCTGGGTACCAGAGAAAGATGGTCAAAGTGAGTCAAGTGGAGGTCTGCTAGCTTCGACCCAGTCCAAACTTTCCATTTTCTTTCCTTTCAGGGTCTTTGCTGAAATACAGAATAAGTTGGCCCCTTTCTCTGAATTTCAGATTTGTCCCATAATGACCAAAGAAACAAAGGAAGAGGCTTGGGAGAAAAGTTGCCAAGAGCCAACGGGTAGACATTTATTGAGAAAGCCTTAAGCAGGAATTTCATAATGTATTTACAGCATTCAGCCTGACATGGGGAGATTCTACATTATTCTCGTTGCCAGATAAAACTCTGAAGACTGTTAGGTTAAACTGACATGAAATGGAGGCAATATGGGACTTCTGAAAGGACAATGCTCTGTGTGCCTTAGCGAAACCTAGTACTGTGTTTGTGAACATCCCAAGTTTGTAGTATTGGAGACCACCATCAGACATTAAGACTTATAAAGGAAGGTATTCAGGAAGTTAAAAAGAAATGTTACCATGAGTTTACATCCAGTTTCCTAAAGAGCCAGAGTCTGGTGCCTCCAATCACTCCATCTGTTTCTCACTGAAATGAAAAGAATTAGTTTCTAAAATCTACTTCAAAAGATGTATGTCCTGCTCTCTGAAGACGCACACACACACACACACACACACACACTCACACACACACAGTCCAGAGCTCCTGATGGAGAAATTGCTATATAACTGGCTATTGAGAAATACATTTAGGGGGTGCCTGAGTGGCTCAGTTGGTGAAGCATCTGACTTCGGCTCAGGTAATGATCTCACAGTTTGTGGGTTCAAGCCTCATGTGGGGTTCCATGCTGACAGCTCAGAGCCTGGAGCCTGTTTTGGATTCTGTATCTCCCTCTCTCTCTGCCTCTACCCTGATCACACTCTGTTTCTCTCTTTAACTTTTTTAATTAAAAAAAAGAGAAGGACATTTAAGAGACAGTTTTTGATAGGAAATTATCCATCACAAGTATCCATCACAAGCTGCTGGCCTTTAAGAATTCTGTCCTGCCTTGTGGCTTTGGCCTATTAGTGAAAGAGATCCACAATAATCCTATTGGTAAGTTACTAAAATTGTGGAAAAAATGACACTGATTCAGCATCAGAAATATTTTTTTTTAATTTAAATGTTTATTTTTGGGAGAGAGAGACAGAGGGTGAGTGGGGGAGGGGCAGAGAGAGAAGAAGACACAGAATCCAAAGCAAGTTCCAGGCCCTGAACTGTCAGCACAGAGCCCAATGCAGGGCTTGAACCTACAAACTGTGAGATCTTGACCTGAGCAGAAGTCGGACACTCAACCGGCTGAGCCACCCAGGCGCCCCAACATCAGAAATATTTTTTAAGTGGCTGCAGGGCAAAACTTCTGGCAAACACTGAATTGGCCTGTATTTTGTACAAAATACAAAGCACAGAAGCAAGAGAAGGAACTCTAAAATAAAGATGAAAATCTTGCCACTGACATTTTATTATTAAAGGCCTGGGCCCAAGATGACATCAGGTGTATCCCTGTAGATTAGGTTAGCTGACACAGGACAAAATAAAAATCCTGGTTTCCCAAAAGATCTATGATGAATGATTCACAGAACCATGCTGTTGATGCTATGATAAGACCAGTGGCTATCTTTGACAGGTTAGAAACCCTGGAGGTAAATGGGTACACAAATAAATGGACCATGAAGAAGGGGACACAGTCTCTGCTTAAGCATGGGTACAGGACGTTCTGGCAGTCAGTCTCCACCCCTGTCCAACCAGCCCACAAGTGTGAGAAACTGGCCCTGCCCACCATTGGGCAGGTGTTTACACTGGGTCACTACCCACTTACCAGGACTGAAGGTTCTTTCAGCTGTTGATAGCTACGCAGGTTATAAAGTCAATATCCTGGCAATAAAAGTAGCCAGCTCAGGATCGAGAGTTGGGTGTTTTTCAACACACTATTCAGAGACAAGTCCAGTATCTCTGGCCCAAAAGTGTGTTTTGATTTGATTGTAAAAATGACCCTGTAGCTTTCCTACTAACCCCCAGAACTGAAGGATACAAGGGTGGAATAGTCTCATTTCCCAGCTCAGGACCCACACTAACCCTTAATTTTTACTAAATGACTTACAGCCCTATTATAAGCATTTATCTTGTCGATAGTCATGCCCCTTACTGTGTTGTGTCCCCCATTACAAGTCTAGTGGTGAACAAAGCAAAGGGGTATATTAAGATGATGGGGTATGGATAACTGTCTAGTCAACATATGATCTGCATCCCCAGGTATATTTGTAATTTGGCAATGCTCAACATTATGGGACCTGAAAGATGGTCTGAGCCTTTCTTTTTCAAATTACAAGTGGGGAAACAGAAGAGCTCCATTTTTTTTTTTTTAATTATTTTTTTTCCAACGTTTATTTATTTTTGGGACAAAGAGAGACAGAGCATGAATGGGGGAGGGGCAGAGAGAGAGGGAGACACAGAATCGGAAACAGACTCCAGGCTCTGAGCCATCAGCCCAGAGCCCAATGCGGGGCTCGAACTCACGGACCACGAGGTCGTGACCTGGCTGAAGTCAGACGCTTAACCGACTGCGCCACCCAGGCGCCCCAAGAGCTCCATTATTGATTCAAATTGGAGAAAACAAAGTTCACTGGGAAGAGCCCTCAAAGAGATATTTTTTCAAAGTGAAAATGTTTCCTTTAATATGAAACTGTGCATTGTTTGCAAATGCCTCGTTTAAAACAGTGAGTGGAGGACAGTTTTTGAAACCCCAAGTAATAAAATGTATTTAATTATCTGAGAAAGTAAAAAAGCTACTTGAAAACTATTATGTACAAACTTTAAAAAATATTCAAAAGCATTTTGGATACCAGTAAGAGTTTCAAATGGAATATTTTATTGACATGTTAGTTGTCTTTTTAACATGTACACACACACTGACACACTCTGATTGATCTGTGTGGAACAAAGGTTGACTAAATATCCTAAGGGAAAATGAAAAATTAAAAAATATATTAATTTTTCATTGTTATAGACAATTACACCCACATCACCTACAAAGCTATTACTGGTTCTGTCCAAGGAAGCAAAATGGCAAAAGAGGAAAGTTGTGGGTAATTCAATAGTGACATAACTGAAATCTCAACATGAGAAAGGTGACAAAACATGAATTTTTGCTGTGAAATTTCTTTGCAAAATATGAAGAAAAGTCTGTCAGTGGGCAGTAAATAAGAGAAGATGGTGAACTTCTTTAGTCAATTCTCACAGTATTGTGCAGGGGCATCAAGAAAACTGCTCAGTCCTTCTCTGGGACCAGTTTCAGAACTTTTCCAATCGCAATGGTCTTACCCTCATCTCTTAAAGTAAAACGACCCATCTGAGGAAAATCCTTGAATGTTTCGAGGCAGATAGTTCCTGCTGTCCTTAAACGGGCAATGCACACTTGATCTTGTTTCACAAAGCGGGGTCGTGTCTTACTTTTCTCTCCTGATTTTTTGTCTACCAAGGAGATTAAGGCTGTTATCTCAACTTCCTCAATACAAGTATGAATGTGCAGCACCGCATTATAGCCTGGGCAGATGATAGACTTGTGCTCAATAATCACTATCTGAACATCAAATGTGCGTCCAGAATGGCACAGATTATTAGGGTCACAAAGTATGAATCCAGGAAGAATCTCTTCTTCTTCAATTCCCTTCAGTCTGATTTTAAGGTTTTCACCTGGGGCTACATAATCAGTTTCAGCATCATCAGAAAGAATTCCAAGAACTTCCACATTGTGCTTGTTCGGCATCATCACAAGCTGCTGGCCTTTAAAAATGGATCCTGATTCCAGCTTTCCCAGGACCACAGTACCCATATCCTTGTACTTATCCACAATTGGCAGTCTAATTGGTCCATCAATTGATCTGTTGAAGTTTGGCATATTATCCAAATATGGAATAAATGGTAATCCAGTGTACCAAGGGCAAAAATCTGATTGCTCTTTAATATTTGCCCCAGTCAGCCCTGAGCAGGGCATAAAGTGAATGTCCTTTTTGGGACTAAAGCCGACTTTTTTCAAAAAGGGCACCAGTTTTTCTTTACATTCTTCGTATCTCTCACTGCTCCAATTTACTGTGGGATCATCCATCTTATTGATAAGCACTACTAAATGTTTTACCCCTGCTGTTTTTGCCAACATCGCATGTTCTCTTGTCTGTCCACCTTTCTCAAATCCAGTTTCAAATTCTCCTTTCCTGGCAGAGATTACCAGTACAGCCAAATCAGCTTGAGAAGCACCACCAATCATATTTGGGACAAAACTCTTGTGGCCAGGAGCATCTAAAATGGTGAAATGTTTCTTTTCTGTTTCAAAATAGGCACGACCCACTTCTACTGTTTTACCCTTGTCTCGTTCTTCCTGATTTGTATCTAAGGCCCAGGACAAATACCAAGTTTCTCTGTTTTTTTCTTTAGCTTCTCTCTCATATTTCTCAAGTGTCCTTTTGTCAACCATTCCTGTCAAAAACATAATTTGTCCTCCAATGGTTGACTTTCCAGCATCTACATGCCCAATGAATACCACATTTACGTGTTCTTTTTTAGGAGCACCTGAGGGCATAACCACAGATTTAGATTTTCTCACTTCCTCTTTCTCCATCATTTCTTGGCCACTCTCTTCTGGGGGCCCTGAATCTCCCAAGGAACTACCCCCTGGCTCAGCTTCACTTACTTCTTTATTGTGCTCCCATGATTCTTCTAGAACCATTTCCACCTCTCCATTTTCTACAACAGGTTCTGAAAGTTCCATAGTAATGGCTGAATTGGAACCTTCACGCCACACTAACTGTTCCTCTTTGGAATGTTCCACAGGTGCCTCCCGTCCCAGCCTTTTACCTTGAGGGTCGCCCGCGCCGGTGCAGGTTTCGTCGATGCTGGTGATGTCGGCCAGGGGGGTCTGCGGCTGGGCCGGGCCCCGCAGAAAGGACGGCACGAACTCCGCGGCGTGTACATTAGGCACGAAGGGTTTGGCGTTGACGTTGAGCTGACGGCTGAATGCCGAGCTGAGATGCTCCCGTTGGGCCTCAGCCACCGCGGAGGAGGCTCCGTCTCCGCTTGGGGCCAAACCCGGGGTTTCCATGTCCACCTGATCCCAGCAGTCGGGCGCGGAATCGCTGCTGCTGCTGCCCAGATCCATGGTCTGAGGACCTGATGGGTGGCGGGGAGGGAGTGGGATTAACACGCCAGAAAGAGCGGGCTACGCCGCCAGGGGTAAGGCTGCAAGAGCGAAGGGGCAAGGGGGAGCGACACGAACCTTAGCGGCAGCGCGGCAGCAGCTAAGTCCCAACACTGCATTCGCAACTGCGGCAGCAGCAGCAGATATGGCGGCTCAACCCTCTCCTCTTGTGTGTGAGCGGATCTCCTCCCCCAAACCCCAACCACTTCCGACTCCTCCACAGCCTACCCAACGCGGGGCGTGGATTGACCCCTCGCTGCCATCCGTACGCTGGGCCTGCTTAGTTCTCAGCCATGGACTAAGTCCGAAAGTAGGATTTGTAAAACGAAATTTTCCATTCATTTTTGTTCACAGGATCTGGGAGAGCAATTTGCCAGTGTAATAATTAAACCTAGACTGGCACGGCTGATTTACAATTCTACTCAAAGATTCAAGTAAAAATGAGAATTGCTATTGGACAAATGGAGGCAGGAGATGGTTTAACTACCCAGAAACCCAGCAACCAAAGGAAATTACTGACTAGAGAGGCACTCATGAAATACATGAAGATGTAGTTGAACCCAGGAAATGTAACTTGAAATCACTCATTTAATTTGAAACCCAGAGGCTTTTTGATTTTCCCTCATCCAGAGGACCCCATAAGCCTGTAACTTTTGTTGATGACTTCTGTGGTGTAAGGATGGGGTTATAACTTGTTTTCATGTTAAGTACTCTGACTGTGTCCATGAAAGGAATTGCCAAGGAGAACGTTGTCCCACTGAACCTGCCCAACTTACAGTATTTGTGCTGGTGCCTGAACAATGGCTAGCCCAAAATGCTGTGATGGATCACATAGACAGGCACTGGCCCCAGATCACTTGTATTCTTCTAACCAATTTATATTCTGAGTATTCCTGCCTCGCTCACCAGCACCTCCTCAGAATACACCCCGGGTCCTCAGTATTTCCTATCCCATTCTGGAGGCTTAGAACCCTATTCACTGCTCATACTTCTGACACTGGGTTTGTCTAAGGACAAATCAGTGTCATGTTGGAACCTTCCCCAGTTAGTGGTAATGACAGGGTGTGTGGATGTCAGCCTATTTAAACTGATTAAGACCTCTGAGATGAACAAAGTCCATAGATACTAATCAATAGAATCTCACCTTCAGAAAGACTTTATAATATTTGACCCAAAGCTTAGAAGAGTTAGTCTGTAAATTATTTTAATTTAGATCAAACTGAAATAGAAAAAAAGATACAGTTTGCTAGTACAAGATGAGGTCATAAAGTTGATATTAAATAAATCCAACAAGTCAAAATACTTGAAAAATTGGTCATTGGTTTATAACTTAACAATTTTGTTCTCCAGACTTTAGGAGTAGAAAAAATGTTCTAAGTCTAATAGACCTGGACGTTTATGGTTTCAGTCTGAGGCTGCCACTATTTCACTACTTCTGTGCTATTTCCAAGCCATTAGATATCAAACCCCTTCATTGTTTTTTGCCTCTGGTAATGGCTTAATTATTTGTTGTCACATAAAAAGAATGTGCATGCTTATTCACAATGAATAGTAAGAATTGAGAGTTTGAATGTGCAGAAACCCTTGGACAATACTGCATACATATAAACCTAGGATATACTTTCTAAAACCTAGGATAAACTATAAACCTAGGATAGACTTTCTAAAATGTCTCTGAGAGAGCTTATCAAGGGATAGGCAGTTGTGTTCACATAAGGTTAGTATTAGCAAGGAATCAGGACAGACCTGGGATGTTTCCTTTGCCTAGGTCAATTACATTGATCATGAGAATGCTAATATGACTGCTACTTAGAACAGAGGATGCTTCACTTTTAAAACCTTAAAGAAGAAATGAGAAACAGTGAGAGAATGTCCTGACAAGCCCACACCCTTGGGGTTTAGGGGGAGGCAGGTCCACCCAAGAGAGAGAAACATTGACAGGGCTATATAGACAGAAACTAATTTTGGACAAAATTCATTTAGTTTGTGTGATGGGGTGAATGTCTCAAGATTATCTACTTAGAACTTTGAAAGAGTGTATCAATAAATGAGAGAATTGTCTTCACCAAAGTTTTTTTTTTTAAGTGTAGGCAATATTTGGCCATTGCCTAATCATTTCTTCTTAATTTTTTTGTGAAATATAATACAAATATAGAAAATTGCATAACAAAAAATTATTGTTTATTGACTTAGAAGGAAAACACATGTGGGGCACCTGTGTGGCTCAGTCGATTAAGCATTCAATTCTTGATTTCAACTCAGGTCATGATCTCATGGTTAGTGAGTTCAAGCCCTGAGTTGGGCTCCATGCTGACAGCACAGAACCTGCTTAGAATTTTCTCTCTCCCTCCCTCAATGCCTCTCTTCCCTGGCTCTCAAAATAAATAAATAAACTTTTTTGTTTTAAATAAGGGAAACACACTTGTAACCACCACACAAATTAATAATTAGAAATTTGCTGGTCAACCCAAAAGACTTTTCAGTACCCTCTCCAGTCACATCCTACTCCCGCTAACCTTAAATGTAACCACTATCATGACATTTATGGTTTAGCCATGATTTCCTGTATAGCTTTATCACATTAAAGGGAAAATGAATGATGTGAATTGTGGAATTTTCTGCATTCTTGAGTTTGCTGATTGTATTTCTGCAGTATAGTTTAGAATATTTTTCTATTTCTTGTATATCAATAATTGGATCTATGAGCTTGATCAGAGATAGGTGCAATTTTTTTCGCATTTTGAGTATTTTCAAAACATTTCACATAAGATCAGGTTGTTTTACAGTTAGAAGGAATTAATTATGATTGTGTAGAAACATGTCATTAGAGGTTGCAAAATGTGATACTGTACTTCTGTCATTTCTTTTTTTTAATGTTTATTATTTTTGAGAGAGACACAGTGCAAACGGGGGAGAGGCAGAGACAGAGAGAAGGAGACACAGAATCTGAAGCAGGCTCCAGGCTCCGAGCTCTCAGCTACAGAGCCCGACCCTGGGCTCGAACCCATGAGCTGTGAGATCATGACCTGAGCCCAAGTCGGATGCTTAACCAACTGAGCCACCCAGGTGCCTTTTTTCTTTATTAACTGTAATGCAGTTTTAAAACAATTTTCCTTCATCAACAATTTTGTTACTCTCAGGTATGAATTGTAACAGAAACACATGGAAATGATTGATTATTTCTATTTATTTGAGTTTTCAAAACAATGACTTGGTTGCCTATAATTGTTCACAGATGACAAATAAGGATATTCCAAAAGAATAATTATGAATTATTGGATTTATATATATTTGATGTGTTTTGAACATTTCCTTACTATACTTATTGATGTTAAGATGGTCCTTCATTGGCCAGTGGAAGCCACTTCAAGATGAGTTCTGAATCGTTTTGAGACTATGCTAGTAGTCCTTGATGGTTTATTCATTATCTGGTATGACAAAATGTACCAGCTCAATTTTATACATTTCTATTAAACCAGGAATACTGGTTATCAATGAGAACAGGGGATAATAAAATTAGAAAATAAAATAATTACTCATATGACTTATACTATCCATACATATAGTAGTGTCAGTACTACCAGAACTAATATGATAGAGAAAACAGATTTTTTCATATGTTCTCCATGTTATCATCCAGTACATTATAGTTAAACTACATCTATCTTATAATAATTCACTTTTGTTGAGTGTTTTTTAGTAGCAGGTCATATTTCAATTATTTTCTATGGATTCTCTCATTTTGTTTTCCCTACCATTCTGTGAAGAAGGTAATCTATAACTCTTTTATAGATAAGAAATGGATGTTTAGAGGGGCTGATTGGACTATCCAAGGTCACATAGCTAGTAAATAGTGGACTTGGAGTTCAAACACAGACAAAAAGATGCTAAGGCCATACTGACTTGTAGCATCTATTATATATTAAGAAAGGAGGAGCGCCTGGGTGGCGCAGTCGGTTAAGCGTCCGACTTCAGCCAGGTCACGATCTCGCGGTCCGGAAGTTCGAGCCCCGCGTCGGGCTCTGGGCTGATGGCTCAGAGCCTGGAGCCTGTTTCCGATTCTGTGTCTCCCTCTCTCTCTGCCCCTCCCCCGTTCATGCTCTGTCTCTCTCTGTCCCAAAAATAAATAAACGTTGAAAAAAAAATTTTTAAAAAGAAAGGAATTGGGAGATTTGGTGGGTGTAAGTCACAAATGGAAGAAGAGGATAAAGTCTTAGGTTATTTATAGAGAATGGAAATATGGATGAACTTGAGAGAAAAGATAATGCAGTTGAGTTCTTTTATGAGGACTTATGTTTTTTTTCCTGAAGTAAGAGATGATCCTGTGGAGATTCTGATAAGATTCCAATATTAAAAATGGGGAATGGGGGAAGATACAGAATAGACTTTTGGGGTATAGGTAAGGTGGCTAACTTGGGAGTAGTAACATCTTTTTTTTTTCTTAGAATTCCAATTAGGGCACCTGGGTGGCCCAGTCAGTTAAGCATCTGACTCTTGATTTAAGCTCAGGTCATGATCTCAGGGTCGTGGGGTCCAGCCCCATATCAGCTCAGCATGGAGTCTGCTCAGGACTCTCTCTCTCTCTCTCTCTCTCTCTCTGTGCCTCTCTCCCCCACTCATGAGCTCTCTTTCACTCTCTCTTTCTCTCAAATAAAAAATAAATAAAAATAAAAAATAATACCAATTAAACAAAAGCAGTTTAGACTGGAAAACATAATACAGTACTCCAGGTTTTGAGATTCCCCTTTCCCCCCAACATATGCTTTGCATAACTGAGCAGACCGGAGCACAAACAGAGTCTTAAAACTCATCTACAGTCGAGGAATAGTAGTATTAGATGGGCTAAAATAAGAACAGAAAAATATCTAGGAGCTAGTGAACACAGGGTTAAGAAGACTGTGTTGGAAGCCTCATATTTGTTCTCTCAGGATGTCCTTGAGCTCTGTACATAAATTTGACTCTCTATTCTAAGGAAGATGGAAAGCCACTCCACTTCCTAAAGTTTTTGCTACTAAGATTTCAGATGCTCTTTACCTCCTGCCAATCTGACACACACAGATCAGATTTATTTTAAAGCCCATTTAAATGTAGAGAGATGTGGGGTAAGGCAGGCTTGATTTGAAGTTGTGAATCCAGCTGAAGAAGTATCTTCATTGAGCTAACAGTTTGGTAAACTTTCCAGTATTCAGGTAGGCAACTAAGGTACCATATACCTAAAGCCAACAGTTGCACTGAAAACATACTCATTTCCCCGCTCCCAAAATGTGGCAGCAGTGACAAATCCCCTTGGGAGCCAATTCTGCTGTATGCAATAATAATTCTGGGAGGCCATGAATAGACCTGTATATCCAGGCCCTATAGAAGGACAGTATTTAAAAGCCCGTAACTCCCCAATTATCCCTGCCCTAATTAACATAGACTGTTTTCTGTTAACAGCAACCAAACACTGAATAGTAGAAGTGCCAAATAGCTGGGGTTCATTTCAAGGCCTAGCATTTCAAACTAATTCTTTGTTAAATTTCTTTAACTGCTCTGTGCCTCAGTTTCCTTATTTGATAAGTGGAGATGAATCCACATTCATATGTACACCGTGGGATGCTAGTGCAAGGATGCATTGTGGGTACAAAGAAACACAGAGAATGAAATTACAAAATACTTCAGCAGATTCATTATTACTCACATACCACTACTATAATAAAGTATGGGACAGCAACATCAATCAGGGCTAAAATGCTTATTAGCCAGGCCTTGGAGTATGCACAGAGAAAATAGCCTAATTTTGAGGTTAAACTGGGAAAAACATATCTCCATTCTAAGGCAGTTTCTATTGCCTGCATGTCCATACCACACTCTGGGAAGTTATTTCTCCAATGTTTCAAATACTAGGTGAGAACAGAAGTACAAAACCAAAGCTAATGAGGTAATCCTGTTACTTTTGGAATAATATGAACACAATTATGGGAATCTGAAGAACTCCAAAAATTAGGATATTATGCACTCAGTATTACTCATTTTACACTGGTAGTAATAAATGCTACAGTAAAATTTGGTGAAGCGTACAAATAATACTATAATTACATGACATCATGTAGATGTTAGTTACAATAGGTTGTAATCATATATGTGTATGTACACATAAATCATATACATATGTATCAAATAAACATACCCATCTTAAATTTACACAAGATTATACATCTATTATCTCAATTAGAAACAAAAAATAAAATAAAGTTTGGGGAATCACCCTCAGCTAGAATTGAATTGCCTGATAGCCAATAGCTAAAGAAACCCCTCTCAGACAATAGCCTATATTGGGGGAAAAAAGGTGAAAAAAGGTCCTTATATGTAAACATGATGGCCAACCAATTCCTGCATATAATCCAGTGATCCATGTGTAAATATTACTGTCATTTCTAAGAGTAATGGAATAAGTTCAAGGTGTCATCTAATTCCCCTACACTTAATCCAACATTTATTATACAGCAGCCTGTATTCAAGTAATTGTGGGTACAAAAATTTACACATCCGGATGTTGTATGATTTATAATGTTCTAACAATCTTTTGCGGAACTCATTTCACATCGACATAGGAGAGCTAGCTCTTGGCCCCATGTTTGAAATCAGAAAATTGAAGTTTGAGGAAAAGGAGGCCGGTCGCCAGAGGGTCTTTGATGTGACCAAGTCCAAACACTCAGCATCCAAGATGCACAGACATAATTGGAAAAACCACTGAGATGAAGAAGCAGAATAAAGAAAGACACTTGTTGATGTGCTGACAAGGTACTTCCATAAGAGTGCTGGGACAGCGGTAAGGAGGAGCTGTGTTAGGGAAAGAGGGAAATTTGGGCTCTGCAAGTTTCTGGGAAGTAGAGCAATAGCAGATGATGGCACAGATGAGCACAGAGAAAACAGCGTGAGTGAGGATTAATGGTCATGTGAGGGAATGAATTTTGGAAGCCAAAAGATAATGAAATTCATGAGTTGAGGTCACTTGTCTCCCACCACACCCCCATGAAACTAGAAGTATCCAATGAAGGAGAGTGAGTGTTACATTTTCTGAATCCCAGTGTAGTAATACTTGAATAACACCAAAGACGGCAAAGGCATAGTGTCAATTTCAAACATCTGATGGCAGGGCGGGCACTTGCTCCTCTCCCCACCCCGACCTGCCTGTCCTGTCCTCGCCCCTCAAGGTTTCACAATAAACTTCACCCAGTGGCAAAAAAAAAAAAATAATAATAATAATAATAATGTTATGACAAAACAATCAAGTTATGATATCAATACACCTCACTCAGTTATTTGACATACTTAAAGCACACATTTACTAAGCACCTGCTTGTGTTCGCTCCTGTGTAGGCAGATTCAGATTGAGTCTGCATCACTTAGGGCCAAATTGAGTGTCGGTGAGAATAATAACTAAGATGGACCTAAACACATCAGGTGTGGTTAAATATCGAGTCCATAGCGACTCTAAAGAAACAAAGACTTCCTAGTCACCATTATGAAATGCTATGAAATAAACTCGTTATTTTGAAATTGGGTGAGCAGAGACAAATAATGAAACAATTATCCCATGCCATGTTTGGCACATGAACTGTAACATTGGTTCCCAAAGAGTGGATGAGGGAAGCTGTTCATCAGAGAAGAATTCCATCCAATAAATAAAGAAGGGTAAATAGAAGTAAAATATCTCAACTTTAATTTTTTTAATGTTTATTTAGTTTTGAGTGAGAGAGAGAGAGAGAGAGAGAGAATCTAAAGCAGGCTCCAGGGTCTGAGCTATCAGCACAGACCCTGACGTGGGACTCGAACCCATGAACCGTGAGATCATGACCTGAGCCAAAGTCAGAAGCTTAACTGACTGAGCCACCTGGGCACCCCAAAATATCCCAACTTTAAGCTTCAAAGGACGCCAGCGATCTATGCTGGCAATATAAAAAGAGGGACAGCCATACAGTATGTGCCTCCTCAGGGAATAATGCAACACTCCTCTGAGGCTTTTTTGCTAAAATATGAAGACTGACCCAGAAGAAGACTCTACCTCTAATTCCCTGTCACAGATGGCAGGATATCCTTCTTTCTCATGGCTGAATTAACATTCCTCTGCACATATGTCCTTTTTATCAACAAATAGAATCTTTCACAGGGGACCCCTACATATGCCCCATCAACTTTAGTGGGCAGAACTTGGTCACATGGCCGCCACTGTTAGGTGTAGGGGAGGCTGGAAATACCATCACCCGGCAGAGGAGAATGAGAGAGCCATGACTGCATTGGAGAAGTCCAGAGTCCCATTTTTGGGATTAGGTATAATTTTTTTAATTTAAATTTCAATTAGTTAATAATTCAGTGCAATAGTGGCTTCAGGAGTAGAATTCAGTGATTCATCACTTACATACAACACCCAGTGCTCACCACAACAAGTGCCTTTCTTAATACCCATCACCCATCTAGCGCATCACCCACCCACCTGCCCCCATGAACCCTCAGTTTGTTCTCTATTGTTAAGAATCTCTTGTGGTTTGTTTCCCTTTCTTCTCTTCCCCTCCCTTCCCACAATTTTATCTCTTTTGTTTCTTAAATTCCACATATGAGTGAAATCATATATTTGTCTTTTATTGATACACTTATTTCGCTTAGCCTAATACATTCTAGCTCCATCCATGTTGTTGCAAATGGCAAGCTTTCATTGATTTTGATGGCTGAGTAATATTCCCTTATATATACATATAATACTTCTTCTTTATCCGTTCATCAGTCGATGGACATTTGGGCTCTGCATAGTTTGGCTATTGTTGATAATGCACCTATAAATATTGGGGTGCATGTACTCCTTTAAATCTGTATTTTTGTATCCTTTGGGTGAATACCTAATAGTGGAATTTCTGGATCATTTGGGTAGTTCTTTTTTTAGTTTTTTGAGGAACCCCCAAACTGTTCTCCAGAATGGCTGCACCAGTTTGCATTCCCGCCAGCAGTGCAAGAGTGTTGTCATATCTCCGCATTCTCGCCAATATGCGTTGTTTCTTCTGTTGTTAATTTTAGCCATTATGACAGGTGTGAGGGAATATTTCATCATGGTTTTGATTTGTGTTTCTCTGATGATGACTAATGTTGAGCATCTTTACCTGAGTCTGTTCACCATCTGGATGTCTTCTTTACAAAAGTGTCTATTCATGTCTTCTCCCCATTTCTTCACTGTGTTGTTTGTTTTATTGCATGTTGAGTTTGATAAGTTCTTTTGAGAGAGAGAGAGAGAGAGAGAGAGAGAGAGAGGGAGAGGGAGAGAGAGAGAGACAGGACGTAGGTGAGCAAGGGGCAGAGAGAGAGGGAGAGAGAAGTGGGGCTCACCAGTAGGGTGCTCGAGTTCACCCAAAGCAGGACTCCTGCTCACCTGAAGTGGGGCTCAAGCTCACCTGATGTGGGGCTCATGCTCACTCAAAGTGGGGCTTGAGCTGACCCAATGCAAGACTTGAACTCACGAACCATGAGATCATGAGCTGAGCCAAAGCAGGTGCTTAAACAACTGAGCCACCCAGGCGCCCCGATGAGTTCTTTACAGATTTTGATTGCTAACCCTTTATCAGATATGTCATTTGAAAATATCTTCTCCCATTCCATAGTCTGCCTTTTAGTTTTATTGATTGTTTCCTTCCCTGTGCGGAAGCCTTTTATGAGAATATACTTTTTTAAAGCAAAATCAGTTTTTCTTACCATAGGGGGTATTGGTAAGAAAGACTCTTGGATCAGAAATCAACAAATCCAGTGAGAAAGAGAGGCAGGGCTCCTAGGACCAAAAAACACAATCAAGGGTAAGGATTGACTATGCACTGGAAGGGATAAACTCATAAAGATTGAGCCACATTCCATTTCCAGGCACTTGCATAACTGCCACCTTGTTCTGTCCTATAACACAGGTAGCCAGAATTATCTCCATGTTATGATGAGGGAACACAGACCCCTAGAGGAGGGTTGAGGTGGCTTGTTCAGGGTACTGACTAGTCCCTCTGTGACACATTATTTTCCCTGTCATGGATCATTGTTCCATCTCTGACTTACTACATTTAGCATGGCAAACATAAACAGAGGGAAGAGAAAGAGGTCCACTATCTCCTCAGCACAGCACAAGGCATATTGCATGTCAGGAAGGGGGCATACTTTTAACTCTGGCCACTTCTCTGATGATGGGAGATGGTGGCACAAATGGGGCTGACAGGGTGTCTCAGAGATGATCCTGCTTCTTATGGGCTGAGTTGTGTACCCTCAAAATACATATATTAAGACTTTAATCCCCAGTACCTCAGAATACGGCTGTATTTGAAGATCAGGCTCTTGAATATGTCATTAGGTTGAAATGAAGCTGTTAGGCGGGTCCCTACTCCAATCTGACTGGTGTCCTTGTGAGAAGAGGAGATTAGGACACACGGTAAGAAAATAGAGGTGTGTGAACACGGAGGGACAGCATGTGAAGAGTCAGCGAGAGGCTGTCCATGTGCAAGCCCAAGAGAGTGGTTTCAGGGGAAACCAACCATATCAGTACCTTAATCTTGGCCTTCCTAATTGTGGAACTGTGAGAAAATAAACTTTTACTTTTAAAGCCACCCAGTGGGTGACATTTTGTTATGGCAGCTCTTGTAAACTAATGCACTACCCCATGCTCTCCTTGCAACGCATCTGCACATCTTGATCAAAGGTGATGTGTGGGATCACATGAACTCAGCCACACACTGACATCAGAGTTGAAGACCTAACAAACTACTAGGGAAACTGTGTTAGAGTCTTAGCAATCTTACCATACTCAGAGGTAGCTGCCACACTGGTTGTGTTGTCAGCACGTCCGACCATAATCACAAAGAATGAGTCTGATGTGCGTTTGGTTCCATGAGCCCCTGCCATGACATTAACATCATAAGCCTGCTGATGTCCTGCCAGAGAATCAAAGAAACTTCCTAGAAGGCCTTTCTTAAACCCCGTGTGCCATTTCGGGCTAATAATAGGTTTCCATTCAGGAAGGAAAATAGATGTTCTTTTTAATGTCAACTTTGCTCCCCTACCATGTTTTACCCAATGCCAGAAGGTTGTGACTCAATTCTCATCTGTCCTTAATGTCCATCCTTTAAGACTCATGTTTCCTGAGATGCAGATCCTGCCATCTGAACGCTCACTATTTTCTAGCTAGGTAGATAGATGCATGTGGCTCAACAGCATTTGTAGATTGATGGGTTCTTGTGTGAGTCTGTTCTGAAGAGTACCAGGGAGAGGGAAATTCCCATTATGTAAACACCTCAGGATCTAGTCTTCGGATGATTGAAAAATATTCCATCTGGGGTGTCTGGGCGGCTCAGTCAGTTAATCCTCTGACTTTGGCTCAGGTCATGATCTCACAGCTTGTGAGTTCGAGCCTCAGCATCAGGCACTGTGCTGACAGCTCAGAGCCTGGATCTTGCTTTGGATTCTGTGTCTCCCTCTCTCTCTGCACTTCCCCTGCTCATGCTCTGTCTCTCTCACTCTCAAAATAAATAGACATTTTAAAATTTTTTTTAAAAATTTCGATCGTGTTTTCATATGTCATGTGAAACTCAATTGAGACATCATAATCCTGAAGACTCACCTGTTAACATGTGACATTTCCTCTTTCCTTTGAAAACTTATTGTAGATTTACTCAACTCTTCCTGGAAAATCAAGGCACTGAAGGTATGAAACCTACCTGCTCAAAGTAGATACTGTAGGCAAGTAAGAGCGAGGACACAGCAGGATGCCCCGCCGTTATTAATCCTATTATCACCCTGTGGATTGTCCCATGCTTGCCAATTAGTTATAAAATCTGTTTTGCAATAGATGAAGCAAACCCTTCAGGTATCCAAATGAGAAAGGAGAAGTAGTGTGCTGGCTGGGTGCTATCTCTGTCAATTATACTTGCGTGTGTGTGTCAGAAAAGAGTCATCTAACGTGAAAGAAACAGTGAACAGGTTGTGTCCACAAACACTGACCCTGGGAAAATAAACATTTTTTTTGTTTCTTTGTTTGTTTTTCATTCCCATATAAGATGGCTCAGTTTCTTTGCTGAAAGTTAGAAAAGAGTGTACAATTTCTCTGCTGTAATCTTGAAGTAATTCATCCACTAAGAAATGAAACTTCACCATGAGAGGTCTGAGAAACCAGTGTAGATAATTTCTTACCTCACTTAGTTTAATCTTGAATAGAAAATAAAGGGTCTGTGGTGAAGAACCCTTTTAATTCTTTTCTGTCTTACAGAATTGAGAACACTTCACTCACTCATTTATTGGAACAACACATCTATTGCTGACACCTTGCCGAGGAAGGGGAATCTTACTTGATCTTTGCCTAAACTCTCCCCTAAACTCTCAGAGCTGTGCCTGAAGAGGCATGCGGGGAATCATGCACATGCTGACAGTGGGATGCCAGAGGTTAGTTCCAAGTTTTTCTTACCAAACTGAAAGAAATGGAAACCTTGTTACTTCTAACCTTTAAAGTGTCTTCAGGATACATGCTACAAGGGTGGTTAACCTTGAAAACTTTTAAGTGAAATAACCCAGACACAAAAGGACACCTATCACGTGATTTTACAGATATGGAAAGTCTATACTAGGCAAAATGATAGAGACTGAAAGTAGATTAGAGGATATCAGGGATGGGGTGGGAGGAGTAGAGGGGGGAGCTACTGTTCAATGTGTACAGAGTTTCTGTTCATACTAATAAGAACTTTGACAGGAGTGGTGATAGTTGCACAATATTGTGAACCTAATTAATGCCACTGAATTGTACACGTAAAATGATTCAAATGACCATTTCACACTATATATATATATATATATATATATATATATATATATTTACCACAATGAAACATGTTGAGGGCATTTGATCAGGAGGCAGAAATCTCTCTTAAGGGCCAGAGGCAGCCATCTAGAAGGGGATTCTAAGTCTGTCTCTGGATAACAATTGCAGAGCCAGGCAGAGGGCCCAGTATCCAGCAAGGGTTCCATAGGTATTAGCTGCTATTTAAACTACTGTCTGTCCCTTTCTTTTCAGGTAGAAGTTGTATCTCTGAGGTCTCATGAACAAACCTATGCACCTGTCAGCCTTCTGCTTGGCCTTTCCCTGAACTTTTCTCCCTTTCTCCCCTCCATTCTGCTGATTCTGATATGCTTTTACACTCCAATGTACGATTCTTAATGTCAGCGATTGTTTTTTTTTTTTTTTTTTTTAGTTTTTCATTTCTTGGTGTATCCATCTGGTTGATTTTGAAGTTCTAGTTTTCTGACGAAATCTCAATTTTGTCAGCCATATTCTTGAACATATTAATGATAATTATTTCACAGCCCATGCCTGACAATTATGCTATTGGGATATTCTGAGGATGTTTTTCTCTTCCTCTTTCTCTTAATCTGTTTTTTGATATGTCTGGTGGTTTAATTAAGTGCCAGGCATTGTTGTGCCAGGTGGTTTAATTAAGAGCCAGGGCTCCTAGTCCTCCCAACAGCAGCAGTTGGTGCCGTGGTAGATGCCTCCCTCCCCTGGGTATACTGGCAGATATAGAGTAGGAAAGCCAGTGGTACTGGGTGACTGAAGAACAGGCAAGGGGGAAATGCTCTATGTTCCTTAGGTCCTGAATCCCACACCCCCACCTAATGACATCCATGGCCCATGGAAGCATTTTTCTGCTACTAGAGACATCTCCAGCGATCATCCATCAGAAAATCAGGTGGACTCAGAACAATGTAGTTCAGCATAGCTTTGCAAAAGCCCATTAAACTAAATGACTATGGAACAACAGTCCACCAAATTAGATCAGAACAGACAGGCCAAACCTTAAAACTGGGCAACTTACTGGGGAAGAATGAAGAGTCCTTTTGTATAATATCCAAAATATGCAGGACAGGGAAAAAATCATTCTTTATATGCAGAACCAAGAAAGTTAAAACTTAAATGAGCAATGGCAATGCCCTGACAACAACAGAGAAGACTCAGATGTTGGGACTAGTTTGCAATGATTTTAACGTAGCCAATATAAAATTTCTTGAAGGAGTAATTATGGATTACTGTGAAATTGAAACATAGTAAACCTCTGTCAAGTTACAGACATGATATAAAAAGTACCAAATGGAAATTAAAAATTAAAAAATACAGTGTAAAAAAATAAAAACTTGCTGGCTGGCATCCATTGTAGAATATAGATGACAGAAGATGAAAGCAGTGAATTTGAGTACAGATCAACAGAACATACTCTTTGGGGAAAAAAAGGGGGCAAGCAAACAAACATGGGCAGGGAGGTGGGAGCTGTGGGACTAAAGCTAAAGAGCTAACATTTGTATCATCTGAGTTCCAGGAGGAACAAATAGTCGAAGCAATATACATCCGATCCTGATATGACACAGAAGCTGTGGAATAATCAGACAGGGAAGATAAACCATAATGATAAATATGTTCTACGATAAATTGATTTCTAATGGGAAGCATAGACAATGTGCAGCAATAGATAGATAATGTAGGTAGATAGATGGAAACTGTAAAAGAGAATAAAAGGAGAATACCAGCATTCATGCTAGTTCAATAGCTATGAAAAATGTCTCTGTTTGGGTCATCAGTAGTTGTGACCTTGAAGAAAGGCCAACGAGGGCTTCCCAAAGTGAAACACAAGTAGAGAGAAGACGAAAAAACGCAGAGTAGAACATCCAAAAACTGGAACAATTTCAAAGTATGTGACATACGCATGAATGGAATACCCAAAGTGGAAGTCAGAGCAGAAAAATATATTTGGAAAATGACGACTGTGAAATTTCCAAATTACTGATAGGCACTGAATCATACATCCAGATGTTCACAGCTATCAAAACAAAACAAACAAACCAACAAACAAGCAAACAAACGAACAAACAAAAAAGCTACCTGGTGGCCTATAAATTTGAATTAAAGAAGAGACAAAACAAAGAAGAGATCTTGAAGAAAGCCAGACCAATGCACCCCCCCACACACACACACACACCAAGAACAGAAAGAACTACAATAACAAAAACTGCTTACTGATAGAGAAACAAGAAGAAAATTACAATGGAGTCATGTCAGTAGCCATGCAAGCAGGAAGAGAGTATAGGAGATCTTGTTAAGGTGCCACAAGATAAATAACTCACCCACCTATGATCATTTATGTGTCTAGTAAACAATATTTTGTAAAAAGGGATGGTAAATAAAGTCTTTTCTCTCACATAAAGAAAAATGGAATCATCACCATTAGACCTATCCTGCAAAAAATGGAAAAGATTTTATTGAGGAAATAAGAAAAATGATACAGGTCAAAAATGTGGATTTATATAAAAAAGGAAGTGCATCAGAGAAGAAATGCATAAAGGTAAATAAAGTTAATTTTTATCGTTTTTAATAGATCAAAAGTAACTTGTTTATATAATTAAATGTATTTATCTTTTTCTTAATAAATGGCAAATAAATGTTTAAATAATGAGTTATAATGTATATGGTGATTATAGCATATGAAAAAGTGAAAAGAACGGCATTCATGTAAAAAGGGGAAGGAATAGTGTCATTTACCTGCCCAATTTGTCATTTGCAGGTGTCATTTGAATGTGGCCTTACGTTAGTTTAAAATCTATGTGTCACCTCTAAGGAAAGCTCTAAAATGTTTTTAAAGACCTGTAATTGATGCACTAAGAAGTGAAAAAAACTGGCTTTATATAAAATGTTCAATTAAAACCAGAGAACGCAGGAAAGTAAGCCTCTTGTAATGAGTAGAAAACAGCTACAAACATGGTTGATATCAATGCAAGTGTTTCAATAAGCACTTTAAATAGGAATGGTGTATAAATAGCAATCAAAATTCACAGTGAATTTTATTACAAGTGTATATTGTCCTCAAGCGCCTATTTGCAATTCGGTGATTCCGATAGGCTAAAGTAAAGGTATGGAGAAAGACACACCATGCTAACAGGAAGCTAAGGAACTCTAGAGAATTTATATTAATTTTATACTGTCAGGGGCATAAAACTCACAGAAATTGGCAGAACTGTCACAACCACAAGAAGTCTAAGATGGTACAACTACTAAATATGAGTTAGTATCCTTGATGGGATCTTAGAACACAAAAAGAACATTAGCAAAAACTTGAGAAAGTCTGAATGAAGTATAGTCTTTGGTTAATGATAATGTATCAATATCAGTTTTGTTAATGTTGTAAATGTGCCTCACTAACATAAAATCATAGTAATAGGGAAATGAGATTTTGGGGTATATGGGAATTGTCTTTACTCTCTTCATAGTAATTATGCAAATGTGAAAGTTTTAAAATGTAAGATTTATTTTTAAGATTCTCCTATGATTTGTTTCCCTCTCTCTCTTTTTCCCCCTCCTGTATAGTCATCTGTTTGGTTTCTTAAATTCCGCATATGAGTGAAATAATATGATTGTGGTGAACACTGGGTGTTGTATGTATGGAATGAATCACTTAAATCTACTCCTGAAACCAATATTGCACTATATGTTAACTAACTACGATTAAATAAAAATTTAAAAAAATATTAAAAATAAATAAAAGTAAAATGTGACGTTTATTTTCAAAAAGCACATTGGTATCATATTGCAGTAGTTGCAGCTATCTTGATGATCTCTGGACAGATTTAAGACATAAAATGTCACTTTTTTAAAAAGTATACCGAACCCTACTACTGCAACAAGTCTGCGGCCAACAGTGTTTGAGCAGCTGAATTGTAAATGGATGAATCTAAAGAGGTCTACTACCTTTACAATCTCTTTTGTTCCCGCTTGGAACCCTTTGGGGATGTGACAGAGAGGAGGCAGCTGTGTGTAAAGCTTCAGTGTAAGGACTTCAAGTGTTTCTTGGGCACTTTCTTGTGTACCCAGAATTGCATGTGCCTAAAGATGAACCTGGCTTCTTTGGGGTGTTCCAGATCAAAGGACTGGAATATTATTGCTTTGACTATAACCTTCCCAGTGAATCTGGGACACTAGGACCTTCTGTACCTCTGTCATGGAGTGGGTGAGAACCAGTTTTTCAAGTACATGTCCCAGAATGAAATAGGCTATAACACCCACCAGCCAATTGATTTGTAAATGTTGAAAGATTAACACTTAAAAGAACAAACTACACCAAGTATTGACATTTGTATTATTACACAAAATATTCACTGCCACACCCTGATGTGACTTTCCCTAGTGGAAGTATTGTACATCCCTGATGAACACATGCATGTCCACGTGACTTAGCCTGGTTTATGGCATATCTAATCCAAGTGGAATGTCTTTTTTGTGTATGTGTATGGTATATTTATTATTTAATTTTTAGCATACAGTGTTTTATTAGTTTCAAGTGTACAACATAGTGACTCAAGAATGCCATACATCACCTAGTGCTCATCTCGGTAAGTGCACTACTTAATCCACAGCACCTATTTAACCCATTCCCTCACCCTCCTCCCTCTGGTAACCATCAGTTTGTTCTCTATAATTAAGAGTCTTTTTCTTGATATGTCTTTATTTTTCTCCTTTGCTCATCTGTTTTATTTCTTAAGTTCCACGTATGAGTGAAATCATATATTATGTGTCTTTCTGTGATTGATTTATTTGGCTTGGCATTATACTCTCTAGCTTCATCTATTGTCATTGCAAATGGCAAGATTTCATTCTTTTTAGGTCTGAATAATATTCCATTGTATATATACACTACTGCTTCTTTATTGATTCATCTATTGTTGGGCACTTGAACTGCTTCCATAATTTGACTATTGTAAATAATGCTGATATAAACATAGGGGTGCATGTGTCCCTTTGAATTAGTGTTTCGGTATTCCTTGGGTAAATACCCAATAGTGTGATTGCTGGATCTATGGTAGTCTATTTTGAACTTTTTGAAGATCCTCCATGCTATTTTGCAGAGAGGCTGCTCCAGTTTGCATTTCCACCAACAGTGTAAGACGTTTCTCCTTTCTCTGCATCCTCACCAACACCTGTTGTTTCTTGTGGTGTTGAGTTTAGCCATTGTAACAGGTGTGAGCTGATAGCTCATTGTAGTTTTGATTTGCATCTCCCTAATGCTACATGATGATGAACATCTTTTCATGTGTCTGTTGGCCATGTGTATATCTTATTTGGAGAAATGTGTGTTCATATCTTCTGCCCATTTTTAATTGGATTATTCGTGTTTTGTGGTGTTGAGTTTTATAAGTTCATTATATATTTTAGATACTAACTCCTTATCAGATATGTCATTTGCAAATATATTCACCCATCCCATAAGTTTTGCCATTTAGTTTTGATTGTTTCCTAAGCTGTGCAGAAGCTTTCCATTTTGATGAAGCCCCAGTTTTTATTTTTGCTTTTGTTTCCCTTGCCTCAGGAGACATTCTAGAAAGAAGTTGCCAAGACCAGTGTCAAAGTGAGTACTACCCATGTACTCCTCTAGGATTTTTATGGTTTCAGGTCTCACATTTAAGTCTTTCATCCACTTTGAATGTATTTTTGTGAATGCTTTAATAAACTTGTCCAGTTTCGTTCTTCTTCATGTTGCTGTCCCATTTCCCCAACACCATTTCTTGAAGAGGCTGTCTTTTTCCCATTGGATATTCTTTCCTGCTTTGTTGAATATTAATTTACCATACAGTTGTAAGTTCATTTCTGGGTTTTCTATTTTATTCCATTGATCTATGTATCTTTTTTGTGCCAGGACCATACTGTCTTGATCACTACAGCTTTGTAATATAACTTGAAGTCTGGAATCGTGATGGCTCCAGCTTTTCTTTTCTTTTTCAAGGTTTCTTTGGCTATTTGGGGTCTTTTGTGGTTCCATATAAACTTTAGGATTGCTTGTTCTAGCTCTGTGAAAATTTTTGGTGGTATTTTCACAGGAATTGTATTAAATGTGTAGATTGCTTCATGTAGTATAGACATTTTAACAAGATTTGTTCTTCCAATCCATAACATGGAATGTCTTTTCATTTATTTGTATCCTCTTCAAGTTCTTTCATCAGTGTTTTATAGTTTTCAGAATACAGGCCTTTCATGTGTTTTGTTACGTTTATTCCTAGGTGTATTATGGTTTTTGATGCAATTTTTAAAGAAATTTTTATGTTTATTTATTTTTGAGAGAGAGAGAGAGAGTGCGAGCAGGGCCGGGGCAGAGAGAGAGGGAGATACAGGAACCGAAGCAGGCTCCAGGCTCTAAGCTGTTGGCACAGAGCCAGATGTGGAGCCTGAACCCACAAACCATCAGATCATGACCTGAGCTGAAGTCTGGCACTTAACCGACTGAGCCACCCAGGTGCCCCTGGTGCAATTTTAAATGGGATTGCTTCCTTAATTTCTTTTTCTGCTATTTCCTTATTGATGTATAGAAATGCAACAGATTTCTGTACATTGCTTTTGTACTCTGTGACTTTACTGAATTCATGTATCAGTTCTAGCAATTTTTTGGTGTAACTTTTGGGTTTTCTATATCATGCCATCTACAAATAGTGAAAGTTTTACTTCTTTCTTGTTGATTTGGATGCTTTTATATCTTTTTGTTGTCTTATTGCTGTGGCTAGGATTTCCAGTACTATGTTAAATAACAGTGGTGAGAGTAGACATCTCTGCATTGTTCCTGACCATAGAAAGAAAAGCTCTCTGTTTTCCCCATTTATAATGATATTAGCTGTGGATTTTTTGTATATGACCTTTATTATGTTGAAGTATGTTCTTTATAACCACACTTTTTTGAGGATTTTTATCATGAATGGATGTTACACTTTGTCAAATGCTTTTTCTGCATCTATTAAAAGGATCATATGGTTCTTACCATTACTTTTATTAATGTAGTGTATCACATTGATTGATTTGTGAATATTGAACCAGTCCTGCAGCCTAGGAAAGAGCCCAACCACCATTGCAATCCAGGAGTAAATCCCACTTGATTGTGGTAAGTGATTCTTTGAATGTACTATTGGATTTGCTTTGCTAGTATTGTATTGAGAATGTTTGCATTCATGTTCCTCAGATATATTGGCTAGTAGTTCTCTTTTTTAGTGGAGTCTTTATCCGGTTTTAGAATCAGAGTGATGCTAGCCTCATAGAATGAGTTTGGAAGTTTTCCTTCTTTTTCTATTTTTTTTAATAATTTGAGAAGAATAGGTATAATCTCTTCTTTAAATGTTTGGTATAACTTACCTGTGAAGCCATCTCTTCCTGGACTTTTGTTTGTTGGGAAAATTTTCTTAACCAATTCAATTTCTTTCCTAGTTATAAGTCTGTTCAAGTTTTCTATTTTTCCTGTTTCAATTTTGGTGGTTTATATGTTTCTAAAATTTATCCATTTCTTCTAGGTTGTTTAATTTGTTGGCATATAGTTTTTCATAATATTCTCTTAGAATTGTATTTCTGTTGTGCTGGTTGTTATTTCTTCTCTCTCATTTGTCATTTTATTTATGTGGGTTCTTTCTCTTTTCTTGTTGATAAGTCTGGCTAGAAGTTTATCAATTTTATTAATTTTTTCTAAAAACCATTTTGTGGTTTCTTTGATCTATTGATTTTTTTTTAGTTTCTATATCACTTATTTCTGCTCTGATCTTTATTATTTCCTTCCTTCTGCTGGCTTTAGGCTTCATTTGTTGTTCTTTTTCTAGCTTCTTTAGGTGGAAGCTTGGCTGTTTATTTGAAATTTCACTTGCTTCAGGTAGGCCTCTATTTCTGTATATTTCCCTCCCAGTACAACTTTTGCTGCATCCCAAAGGCTTTGGACCACTGTGTTTTAATTTGTCTCCATGTATTTTTTATTTTTTATTTGATTTCATATTTGGCCCATTCATCCTTTAGTAGCATGTTATTTAACCTGAATATATTTGTGTTCTTTCTAGATATTTTTTCTTGTGGTTGACCAAGTTTCAAAGCATGGTGGTAAGAAAATATGCATGGTATGATCAATCTTTTTGTGTTTTTTGAGACCTGTTTTGTAACCTGTTTGTGATCTATTCTGGAGAATATCCTTGTGCATTGAAAAGAACGTGTAGTCTGCTGTTGTAGTATAGAATGTTCTGAATATATCTATTAAGTCCATCTGGTCCACTATGTCATGCAAAGCCATTGTTTCCTTCCTTATTTTTCTGTTTAGATGATCTATCCTTTGCTGTGAGTGGAGTGTTAAAGCCCCCTACTACTATTGTATTATATCAATTAGTTCCTTCATGTTTGTCATTAATTGTTTTATATATTTGGATGCTGTCATGTTGGATGCATTAGTATTCACAATTGTTATATCTTGTTGTGTTTTCTCCTTTATTATGATATAGTGCCCTAATCATCTCTTGTTACAGTCTTTGTTTTAAAGTCTAGTTTTTCTTATGTAAGTATTGCAACTCCACCTTTATTTTGGTGTCCAGTTGCATGATAAATGTTTCCCCATCCCCTCACTTTCAATCTGCAGGTTTCTTTAGGTCTAAAATGAGTCTTTTCTGGCAGCATATAGATGGGTCTTGTTTTTTTCATCCATTCTGACATCCTATGTCTTTTGAGTGGAACATTTAGTCCATTTACATTTAAAGTAATTATTGAATTATTTGTCATTATTTCTGGAGATATTCTCTGTTCCTTCCTTGTCTTTGTCACTTTTGGTCTGTCCCTTCCACTCAGAGTCCTCTTAATATTTCTTGCATTGCTGGTTTAGTGGTCACGAATTCATTCTGTTTTTGTTTGTCTGGGAAACTCTATCTCTCCTTCTATTCTGAATGATAGCCTTCCTGGATAGAGTGTTCTTGGCTGCAGATTCTTCCCGATTCAGCACCTTGAGAATATTATGCCACTCCTTTCTGGCTTGCCAAGTTTCTGTTGAGATATCTCTAGCTAGACTTATTGGTCTTTTTTTGTAAGTTAAGGACTTCTTTTGTATGGCTGCTTTTATGATTTTTTAAATTTATCGCTATATTTTGCAATTTTAATTACAATATGTCTTGGTGTTGTGCTGCTTTTGTTGATTTTTATGGAGTTCTCTGTGCCTCCTGGATCTGGATGTCTATTTCATTCCCCAAATTAGGGAAATTTTCAGCTATTATTTCCTCAAAAATATTATCTGCCCCTCTTCTCTCTTCTTCTTCTGGGACTCTTATAACATGAATGTTATTATGTTTGATGGATTCAATGAGTTCTGTAAGTCTATTCTTATGGTTCATAATTCCTCTTTCTCTCTTTTGTTCAGCTTCATTATTTTGTCTTCTATATCACTTATTTTTTTCTCTGCTTCTTCCAGATGTGTGTTCGTTTCATCAAGCTTGTTTCTAATCTCAGTTATTGCATTCTTCATTTCTGACTGATTCTTTTTTTAACTCATTTATCTCTATAGTAGGGGTCTCCCTGATGTCTTCCATTCTTTTCTCAAGTCCAGAGAGTATTCTTATGATCATGGCTTTTAAATCCCCTATCAGTTATGTTACTTATATCTATTTCACTTAGATTTCTGACCCAGCCTTATCTTGGTCTTTCATTTGGGATTAATGCCTCCATCTTGGTATTTTGTCTAAGTCTCTGCCTTCTTTGGTGTGTTAAAAAAGCCACTTATGTCCTGCTCCTGAGAATAATGGATTTATAAAGAGGAAGTCATGTTTGTCCAGAGCCTGGCACTTCACAGAGTGTCTCTGGTATGTGCTGTATGCACACTCTTCTGTTGTGCTTCAGCTGCTCTATCCTTTAAGCCAGTCATCCACAGAGCCTCTCTTTGCCTGCAGTGGCAGTGTTTGGTCCTTCACCAGAGTGTGATGAGTTTTAAGTAGCTGTGCTCTGGTCTGCTTGTTAAATGAGACCTGATACTACTTCCACTAGAACTGAAGCCCTGCTGAACTCTCTGGTCGGGAGACATAGTGTGTGCCAGAGTCTCTGCTGGTTTTCTGGGAAACATGCCCGTTGCTCTGGGACTGAGGCAAGCTTGAATGAAAATGGCAGTCCCACCAGAGCATGAGGTTGCTGATCTTGGTGTAAGCATGTTAGGCAGCCAGTGTGGGCACTGCACTGCTTTCCACTGGTGTCTCTGTGTTTATGCTGAGGGTCAGGGGAGGGAAATGGTGCCAGTCAGCTCTTTTGTTCCCAGAAAGGCATCTCCATGAATGCTGCACTCCAAGAGGAGTGAATAGTCTCCCCACTGTGTGTCCCACTGTTTTTTCAGATCGTTTTTTCTGTACTGTCTACCTTCAGCTTGTTTGCCTGTCTTCTCTCCAGGAGCAGCACAGTTGCTTCCAGGCTCTATCCCAGCCAAGCATGCTGACTTTTAAAACTCTAGGGTTTAGGGACATGGTGTGGGAAGGGATTTGTGCCTGTCTTCTGGATGAGGGGCCTGCTGTACTGGAACTGGGACAAGCTTGAGCAAGAAGGGAAGTTGGGTCAGAGTGCTGGGGTGTGGGTCTTGGTATAAGCAAGTTAGGCAGCCAGTGTCGGTGAGCCAATTCCTTTTAAGAAATCTCTGGTTCTGTTACTTGGAGAGCAGTTACAAATATACTCTGCAATGTAATTTTTGCACTCCTAACTTTATCTTAGCATCTGTTTTCTGAAATCTCATCTGTGACAGAGATTAATATTGCAGGAGATGAGAAGTGGACAGATTCAGGATACAGTTTGAAGGTAGAGTTGACAGAGTTTGCTGATGGATCACATATGTCATATAAGGCAAATACTTATTAATATTTATTTTAATTAAATTTACAGTAAATATTACTACTATTCATTAACTTCAAATCTGAGAAATGCTATGCAATGGGGTGTGTCACATTTCCTTGCCCTCTTGAAATTAGGCATAGCTATGTTCCTTTCTCTGATAAATGAAATATAAAAGGAAATAAAAAGTGTCACTTATTTTGGAGGCAATTAAGAATTGATGAATGTTTTTCATGGTTTCTTCTTTCTGCTGCTGTAACTGGTGAGGATTCAGAGGTTGTAGCCTCCATTATCTTATGTCCCCGAATAGGGATAATATAGAGAAAATATCCCATCTGATCCATGAAAAACATGTACAATGAGCAAGAAATAAATGTTAAACCATTGAGATTTTTGTGTATTTTATTACAACAATCTAATATTGCTCAGCCTGACTAAAATAGCTACTAGTACTGGAAGTGGATTGCCACAGAAACAAAACTCACAAAACCCTAAATATATGGCATTGACTTCACAGTCAGATGGTAGATGGTGAGAAAAAGTTGTTTGGAAGCTCAGAGGAGTTAAAAAAAATTGTTTCTGTTCACACATTTGATAAATAGCAAAGCTGAATTTGAAGGTAATTTTATTTGACTACAAAATTTATGTCACTTACCAATATGTATAGCCTTTCATTTGAGGCTCAGGTGGTCAGATAGTGATGGCTTGTCTTTAATTGATGCATTTATCCTTTCAGCAAATATTGTATGCAGTAATACTGAGTAAGTACCAGTCATTGTGCAGAATGGGAATAGGAATACATAAATTAATAAGTCAATTTTTAGTTATGTTGCATTTAAGCTAACTTTAGTACTATGGAGTGGAATGGTCCAATAAAAAATAATTAATTAATCCATTCATTCATCCCACAAATCAGTGTCAAACACTTGCAATGGGCCAAAAAATCTGTTATATGTTGGGAATGCAATGATGAGTTGCATAATTCTTTTTTTGCATTTTTTATTTTATTTTCAATAGTTTGTTGTTTTATTTCATTTATGTTCATGAGAAATAATGCTCTGTAGTTTCCTTTTTTTGTACTGTTTTTGTCTTGTTTTGGAATTAGAGCAATAGATAAATCATAAAATGATTATAGGGAGTCCCCTCTTTTTTATTTTCTGGAAGAGATTATGTAAATTGGTGTTAACTACTGTTTAAGTGTTTGGTAGACCTGTCTGGTGAAACCATCTTGGTGGAGAGATTCCTTTTTCTGGAACTTTTTCATTACAAATTCAAAATCATTCATGGTTATAGGACTAATCAAATGATCAGATTATGTATATTATCTTGGGTTGAGTTTTGGCAAGTTGTAATTTTTAAGGAATATGTCTTTTTCTTTTAAGTTGTCAAATTTAATATTCCTTGTTATGTCTTTAATTATGTAGGATCTGTAATGAGATCCCCTATTTCATTCCTGGTATTGGTGATTTGTAAGTTCTCTCATTTTATTTTTGCTCTTATACTGAAAGGTTTATCAATGTTGTTGATTTTTTTTTCAAATAACTTCCTTTCATTAATACTTGTGTATTTTTTCTATGCTCTCACCTTAATGTACCTATGTCACTGATTTGGAAGTTTATTGTAAATAGTAGCATGTAGTCATATCTTTTGGTTATTGTGTCACAGATTCTTTAGGCTCTGGCTTATTTGTTTTTACTCTATCTCTATGTCTGCATTGGATAAATTCTATTGATATGTCCTCAATTCATTGACTCTATGCTTTGTATTCTCCATTCTACTATTGAGCCTTCCCAGGCAGAGTTTTCTTAATTCAGTCATTTTATTTTATTATTTATTACTGAGAATTTCTACTTTTTCATTTAAAAGAATTTTAAATTGCTTGTTGAAGCATTTTTATAATGGCTGCTTTAAAATTCTTGTCATGGATGTCTCAGGCCCCAGGGATGAAGAAGATTCCTGGGTAAAGCTCCTTTTTGTCCTTTATCTCTGGCAAAGGAGGGTAGCCTAGCACGGAAGAAAAGCACTTCTCCTGGCTGCTTATTAGCAACAGGTTTCCTGAAAGATCCTCCTGAACATTGCCTCCAGGCCTCATTGGTGTTGGCGATGGTACTTCTATTCAATTCAATGGAGCTTTCTGCTGTTGATAAGTTGGGCTTTGGGAAATACCAGGCCTGAGTTGCTTTAATCTGTTGAGTTGGGGGGGGTGGGGTCATAAGACATTCTCCCCACCTTACAGGGTCTTCATATATATTTTTTTATGTATCCTGTGTAGAGTTTGTAGTTGTACTTGGTAGGAATAATAGGGGAAAGTGTGTTTATCTTGTCCCAGAACCATAAAACAATAGGTGATTCTTTTTTTTTCAATATATGAAATTTGTTGTCAAATTGGTTTCCATACAACACCCAGTGCTCAACCCAAAAGGTGCCCTCCTCAATACCCATCACCCACCCTCCCCTCCCTCCCACCCCCCATCAACCCTCCGTTTGTTCTCAGTTTATAACAGTCTTTTATGCTTTGGCTCTCGCCCACTCTAACCTCTTTTTTTTTTTTGCCTTCCCCTCCCCCATGGGTTTCTGTAAAGTTCCTCAAGATCCACATAAGAGTGAAAACATATGGTATCTGTCTTTCTCTATATGGCTTATTTCAATGAGCATCACACTCTCCAGTTCCATCCACGTTGCTACAAAGGGCCATATTTCGTTCTTTCTCCTTGCCACGTAGTACTCCATTGTGTATATAAACCACAATTTCTTTATCCATTCATCAGTTGACGGACATTTAGGCTCTTTCCATAATTTGGCTATTGTTGAAAGTGCTGCTATAAACACTGAAGTACAAGTGTCCCTATGCATCAGCACTCCTTCATCCGTTGGGTAAATTCCTAGCAGTGCTATTGCTGGGTCATAGGGTAGGTCTATTTTTAATTTTCTTAGGAATCTCCACACTGCTTTCCAGAGCGGCTGCACCAATTTGCATTCCCAACAACAGTGCAAGAGGGTTCCCGTTTCTCCACATCCTCTCCAGCATCTATAGTCTCCTGATTTGTTCATTTTGGCCACTCTGACTGGCGTGAGGTGATATCTGAGTGTGGTTTTGATTTGTATGTCCCTGATGAGGAGCGACGTTGAGCATCTTTTCATGTACCTGTTGGCCATCCGGATGTCTTCTTTAGAGAAGTGTCTATTCATATTTTCTGCCCATTTCTTCACTGGGTTATTTGTGTTTGGGTGTGGAGTTTGGTGACCTCTTTATAGATTTTGGAGACTAGCCCTTTGTCTGATATGTCATTTGCAAATATCTTTTCCCATTCTGTTGGTTGCCTTTTAGTTTTGTTGGTGCTTCCCTTGCTGTGCAGAAGCTTTTTATCTTCATAAGGTCCCAGTAATTCATTTTTGCTTTTAATTCCCTTGCCTTTGGGGATGTGTCGAGGAAGAGATTGCTATGGCTGAGGTCAGAGAGGTCTTTTCCTGCTTTCTCCTCTAGGGTTTTGATGGTTTCCTGTCTCACATTCAGGTCCTTTATCCATTTTGAGTTTATTTTTGTGAATGGTGTGAGAAAGTGGTCTAGTTTCAATCTTCTGCATGTTGCTGTCCAGTTCTCCCAGCACCATTTGTTAAAGAGGCTGTCTTTTTTCCATTGGATGTTCTTTCCTGCTTTGTCAAAGATGAGTTGGCCATACGTTTGTGGGTCTAGTTCTGGGGTTTCTATTCTTTTTTTTTTTTTTTAATTTTTTTTTCAACGTTTATTTATTTTTGGGACAGAGAGAGACAGAGCATGAACGGGGGAGGGGCAGAGAGAGAGGGAGACACAGAATCGGAAACAGGCTCCAGGCTCTGAGCCATCAGCCCAGAGCCTGACGCGGGGCTCGAACTCATGGACCATGAGATCGTGACCTGGCTGAAGTCGGATGCTTAACCGACTGCGCCACCCAGGCGCCCCATCTATTCTATTCCATTGGCCTATGTGTCTGTTTTTGTGCCAATACCATGCTGTCTTGATGATTACAGCATTGTAGTAGAGGCTAAAGTCTGGGATTGTGATGCCTCCTGCTTTGGTCTTCTTCTTCAAAATTACTTTGGCTATTCGGGGCCTTTTGTCGTTCCATATGAATTTTAGAGTTGCTTGTTCTAGTTTCGAGAAGAATGCTGGTGCAATTTTGATTGGGATTGCATTGAATGTGTAGATAGCTTTGGGTAGTATTGACATTTTGACAATATTTATTCTTCCAATCCATGAGCAGGGAATGTCTTTCCATTTCTTTATATCTTCTTCAATTACCTTCATAAGCTTTCTATAGTTTTCAGCATACAGATCTTTTACATCTTTGGTTAGATTTATTCCTAGGTATTTTATGCTTCTTGGTGCAATTGTGAATGGGATCAGTTTTTTTATTTGTCTTTCTGTTGCTTCATTGTTATTGTATAAAAATGCAACTGATTTCTGTACATTAATTTTGTATCCTGCAACTTTGCTGAATTCATGTATCAGTTCTAGCAGACTTTTGGTGGAGTCTATCGGTGTTTCCATATATAATATCATGTCATCTGCAAAAAGTGAAAACTTGACTTCATCTTTGCCAATTTTGATGCCTTTGATTTCCTTTTGTTGTCTGATTGCTGATGCTAGAACTTCCAGCACTATGTTAAACAACAGCGGTGAGAGTGGGCATCCCTGTCGTGTTCCTGATCTCAGGGAAAAAGCTCTCAGTTTTTCCCCGTTGAGGATGATGTTAGCTGTGGGCTTTTCATAAATGGCTTTTATGATGTTTAAATATGTTCCTTCTATCCCGACTTTCTCAAGGGTTTTTATTAAGAAAGGGTGCTGGATTTTGTCAAAGGCCTTTTCTGCATCGATTGACAGGATCATATGGTTCTTATCTTTTGTTTTATTAATGTGATGTATCACGGTGATTGATTTGCGAATGTTGAACCAGCCCTGCATCCCAGGAATGAATCCCACTTGATCATGGTGAATAATTCTTTTTATATGCCGTTGAATTCGATTTGCTAGTATCTTATTGAGAATTTTTGCATCCATATTCATCAGGGATATTGGCCTGTCGTTCTCTTTTTTTACTGGGTCTCTGTCTGGTTTAGGAATCAAAGTAATGCTGGCTTCATAGAATGAGTCTGGAAGTTTTCCTTCCCTTTCTATTTCTTGGAATAGCTTGAGAATAATAGGTATTATCTCTGCTTTAAATGTCTGGTAGAACTCCCCTGGGAAGCCATCTGGTCCTGGACTCTTATTTGTTGGGAGATTTTTGATAACCGATTCAATTTCTTCGCTGGTTATGGGTCTGTTCAAGCTTTCTATTTCCTCCTGATTGAGTTTTGGAAGAGTGTGGGTGTTCAGGAATTTGTCCATTTCTTCCATGTTGTCCAATTTGTTGGCATATAATTTTTCATAGTATTCCCTGATAATTGTTTGTATCTCTGAGGGATTGGTTGTAATAATTCCATTTTCATTCATGATTTTATCTATTTGGGTCATCTCCCTTTTCTTTTTGAGAAGCCTGGCTAGAGGTTTAACAATTTGGTTCATTTTTTCAAAAAAACCAACTCTTGGTTTTGTTGATCTGCTCTACAGTTTTTTTAGATTCTATATTGTTTATTTCTGCTCTGATCTCTATTATTTTTCTTCTGCTGCTCGGTTTAGGCTGCCTTTCCTGTTTTGCTTCTATTTCCTTTAGGTGTGCTGTTAGATTTTGTATTTGGGATTTTTCTCTTGTTTCTTGAGATAGGCCTGGATTGCGATGTATTTTCCTCTCAGGACTGCCTTCGCTGCATCCCAAAGCGTTTGGATTGTTGTCTTTTCACTTTTGATTGTTTCCATATATTTTTTAATTTCTTCTCTAATTGCCTGGTTGACCCACTCATTCTTTAGTAGGTGTTCTTTAACCTCCATGCTTTTGGAGGTTTTCCAGACTTTTTCCTGTGGTTGATTTCAAGCTTCATAGCATTGTGGTCTGAAAGTATGCATGGTATAATTTCAATTCTTGTAAACTTATGAAGGGCTGTTTTGTGACCCAGTAAATGATCTATCTTGGAGAATGTTCCATGTGCACTCGAGAAGAAAGTATATTCTGTTGCTTTGGGATGCAGAGTTCTAAATAGATCTGTCAAGTCCATCTGATCCAATGTATCCTTCAGGGACCTTATTTCTTCATTGACTGTGTGTCTAGATGATCTATCCATTTCTGTAAGTGGGTGTTAAAGTCCCCTGCAATTACCACATTCTTATCAATAAGGTTGCTTATGTTTATGAGTAATTGTTTTATATATTTGGGGGCTCCCGTATTCGGTGCATACACATTTATCATTGTTAGCTCTTCCTGATGGATAGACCCTGTAATTTTTATATAATTCCCTTCTTCATCTCTTGTTACAGCCTTTAATTTAAAGTCTAGTTTGTCTGATATAAGTATGGCTACTCCAGCTTTCTTTTGGCTTCCAGTAGCATGATAAATAGTTCTCCATCCCCTCACTCTCAATCTAAAGGTGTCCTCAGGTCTAAAATGAGTCTCTTGTAGACAGAAAATAGATGGGTCTTGTTTTTTTATCCATTCTGATACCCTATGTCTTTTGGTTGGCACATTTAATCCATTTACATTCAGTGTTATTATAGAAAGATACGGGTTTAGAGTCATTGTGATGTCTGTAGGTTTCATGCTTGTAGTGATGTCTCTGGTACTTGGTGGTCCTTGCAACATTTCACTTACAGAGTCCCCCTTAGGATTTCTTGTAGGGCTGGTTTAGTGGTGACAAATTCCTTCAGTTTTTGTTTGTTTGGGAAGACCTTTATCTCTCCTTCTATTCTAAATGACAGACTTGCTGGATAAAGGATTCTCGGCTGCATATTTTTTCTGTTCAACACATTGAAGATTTCCTGCCATTCCTTTCTGGCCTGCCAAGTTTCAAAAGAGAGATCAGTCACGAGTCTTATAGGTCTCCCTTTATATGTTAGGGCATGTTTATCCCTTGCTGCTTCAGAATTTTCTCTTTATCCTTGTATTTTGCCAGTTTCACTATGATATGTTGTGCAGAAGATCGATTCAAGTTATGTCTGAAGGGAGTTCTCTGTGCCTCTTGGATTTCAATGCCTTTTTCCTTCCCCAGATCCGGGAAGTTCTCAGCTATTATTTCTTCAAGTACCTCTTCAGCACCTTTCCCTCTCTCTTCCTCCTCTGGAATACCAATTATGCGTATATTATTTCTTTTTAGCGTATCACTTAGTTCTTCAATTTTCCCCTCATACTCCTGGATTTTTTTATCTCTCTTTTTCTCAGCTTCCTCTTTTTCCATAACTTTATCTTCTAATTCACCTATTCTCTCCTCTGCCTCTTCAATCCGAGCCGTGGTCATTTCCATTTTGTTATGCATTTCGTTTAAAGCGTTTTTCAGCTCCTTGTGACTGTTCCTTAGTCCCTTGATCTCTGTAGCAAGAGATTCTCTGCTGTCTCTATACTGTTTTCAAGCCCAGCGATTAATTTTATGACTATTATTCTAAATTCACTTTCTGTTATATTATTTAAATCCTTTTTGATCAGTTCATTAGCTGTTGTTATTTCCTGGAGATTCTTTTGAGGGTAATTCTTCTGTTTGGTCATTTTGGATAGTCCCTGGGTGGGTGCGGACCTGCAGGACACTTCCCCTGTGCTGTGGTGTATAACTGGAGTTGGTGGGCAGGGCCGCAGTCAGACCTGATGTCTGCCCCCAGCCCACCACTGGGGCCACAGACTGGTGTGTGCCTTCTCTTCCCCTCTCCTAGGGGCGGGATTCACTGTGGGGTGGCGTGGCCCTTCTGGGCTACTTGCACACTGCCAGGCTTGTGGTGCTGGGGATCTGGCGTATTAGCTGGGGTGGGTAGGCAAGGTGCATGGGGGCAGGAGGGGCAGGCCTAGCTCGCTTCTTCTTAGGTGATCTACTTCAGGAGGGGCCCTGTGGCAGCGGGAGGGAGTCAGACCCGATTCCTGTGGGTTGGCTCCGCAGAAGCACAGCGTTGGGTGTTTGTGCGGAGCGAGCAAGTTCCCTGGCAGGAACTGGTTCCCTTTGGGATTTTGGCTGGAGGATGGGCGAGGGAGATGGTGCTGGCGAGCGCCTTTTTTCCCCACCAAACTGAGCTCTGTCTTCTGGGGGCTCAGCAACTCTCTCTCCCTTTGTCTTCCAGCCTTCCTGCCTTTGGAGCAGAGCTGTTAACTTATGACCTCCCAGATGCTAATTCGCACTTGCTGTCAGAACACACTCCGTCGGGCCCCTCTGCTTTTGCAAGCCAAACTCAGGTGCTCTGCTTGGCCGGCAAGCTGCCCCTCTGCCCCGGCTCCCTCCCACCAGTCCGTGCAGTGCACACCGCCTCTCCGCCCTTCCTACCCTCTTCCGTGGGCCTCTCGTCTTCGCTTGGCTCTGGAGACTCTCTTCTGCTAGTCTTCTGGTGGTTTTCTGGGTTATTTAGGCAGGTGTAGGTGGAATCTAAGTGATCAGCATGACGCGCGGTGAGCCCAGCATCCTCCTACGCTGCCATCTTCCCTCCCTCTCTCCAATAGGTGATTCTTAATGAAAATTTTAGTTTACAAGTGGACTAATGATATGTATCTTTGTGTCTGCATGTTCTCTCCCTATATAGACTGGAAAAATCCTAATGATAAGGTTCCTTGCTGGACAGTAAGCCATAGCTCTTATAAGTTATGATTCTTACGGGTTATGTCAATGACCCTAACATACTCATCACTCCTACCAAAAGTAATTAAACGCTTAAATTTTCTTCTTAATGCACCACTTTCTGGGCTGTATACTGACAGTCCACTCCCTCTTTGTTTACTAATTTTTCTATAGTCTATGCCCAATATAGTTTTTTTAAGTTTCAAGTTTCTTGGATTCCATTCTACTCCTTAAACATTTAGCTCTTGTCATTTATATAGACCTATGTATTGCTAAGTTACCTCAGATACAAATTTCTAAACATGAGTGCAAATATAGTGTACATTGTAAACCATGGTATGCTATATAATAGCATCTTATATCTAAATAATTCATGATAAAATTGTTAAACTGAACTTAACATATGTTAGGGGCATTATAAAATGACTTTATAAGTTTAGAAAGAGATAGAACTAAATTATCTAAGTTTTTATGGTCACTAATTTAAAAATATTATAATATGTTAAAGACATAAAGAATATATACAGAGAGCTTGCTGTCCAGTACCAGCTGCATCCATAGCCCTGGCTCCACCAGCACTAAGAAATAGACCAATTTTGACAAGATGTAGTGCTGTAGTGTGCCTGATGGGATACATTCAGTCATGACATCTGAATTTTCCAAAATGCCTTGCTCAGAAGCTTCCAAACCTTGTGGAAGTGTATTTTCATTAAAATAACATAGTGGTGGTTCCAGAAGCCCCTGGGTCCCCTGTAAAGCTCCAATGTTTGGATCTTAGTGACAATGCCTTAAACATTACTTGCCCAAAATTTTGTCATAGAGCTTTGTGTCATTTTTGATTAGCTAATAACCAACTGCAACACCTACCTCTAGTACTCACTGTGAACCCAAATCATCTGTGGTGTGTGCCTCACCATCTCTTCCAGTTGCCTAGTCTCAATGAGCTCTTTATGGCTGGAAGCCATCTTGCATGTTTGCCACTCGGCAGGGACAACAAGAACAAAAATAAGCAAATGGGACTACATCAAACTAAACAGCTTCTGAGCAGTTAAGGAAAAAAACGAAACCAAAAAGCAACCTACTGAGTGGGAGAAGATATTTGCAAATGATGTATCCAGTAAGAGGCTAACATCCAAAATATATAAAGAACTCATAAAACTCAAATCAAATTAGTCAGTCAGAGAAAGACGAATATATGACTTCACTCATATGAGGACTTTAAGAGACAAAACAGATGAACATAACAGAAGGGAAACAAAACTAATATAAAAACAAGGAGGGGGACAAAACATAAGGGACTCATAAATATGGAGAACAAACAGAGGGTGTAAGGGTTAAATTGTAGTGTAGGGCTAATGCTTAGCTTGAAAAATAACAGCTTTGTGTTGATATTGAAGGTTAAGAGATAACAGCCTTGCTTTACTCTTATAAATTATGCCTCATACTCTTGTAAATTAGACTTCACCAATTAAGGAAACAAAGGTTCAAAGAAAAGAGCATCAGAGGCAGGGTCAAGGAGATCCACTGGTTGCAACTTAGAGGCAGAAAGTCTAAAGTAAACACTTCATTAGGCAACTGTTTCTAACTCATCTGGAAACTGTTTCTTTGTTCTGTTCTCAGGTGATGATAAAACGATGTGATCGGTTATAAAAACTCTATACCCCGGCTGTTCGAGGCCGCACTCTTATCAAGAGTGTTGGTCCCGATCGGTCGGCCTTGCCTCTCATTGTAATAAACTTTGTTGTGACTGTCACTGGTGCCCGTAGCATTCTGTTTCAGGAGTCGTGTGGATGCAACATTTGGTGCATTGGCCGGGAAAGTTAAAGGTCTGAAACAGGGCCCTTTCCTTGGATTGTTCCGTGGGAAAGTTAAAGGTCTGAAACAGGGCCCTTTCTGCGGATTGCTCTGCCGACCCCTGGGAAGAAGCTCGGGATTGGGAGAGGTAAGGAATTCTTGGGGCGCGCCATTTGGATGACTCAGGAGGGTCTGCTGGATGCGGCTATAGACCCAGAGTCAGGGATCCTACCGGGATGCTGGTGGACCCCATTTGGTTTGGTTTTTGTCAAGAAGGATCCTATTTTCAGGTGGCTGCCACGGCCTACTGGCCTAGAGATCTCAAACTTGTGTTTTCTTCGTGTCTTAATTGTCTTCTTCCTGTTGACTGTCTGTGCGTCCTTGTCAGTTCTGCCTATCTTTGTCATGGGTCAAAATCAGAGTACCCCCACCCCTCTGAGTCTCATACTAACCCATTTCCAGGACTATAGGAGAGCTGCCTCAGTTTTCGGCCTCCATGTTAAGAAGTCAGTCCTTTGAACTCTCTGCGAGGTGGAATGGACCAGCTTTCAGGTGGAATGGCCTCCACAGGGGACCTTTGACCTTACATTGATATATAAGGTTCATGATATTGTCTTTTCTAGGCACGAAGACCAAATCCCATATATTGGGGCATGGAGGACCCTCATCGAAAACCCTCCAGATTGGTTAAAACTTCTCCTTCCCCTTTCCCCTTGCCTCCCTAAAGTACAGGCTTTACCACTCAAAGGCAGCCCATCTGGAGTTCAAAATAAGAATCTTGACGGGACTAAGCGGCTGCCCCCTCTATCACCTGCACCAGAGGAAGAAGAAGAAACTTACCGCCCGCCGCCCTATGTTTCTCGCTCAAAAAATACAAGTCAGGATGCTTCAGATCAGGAGGCAAGCCCGAGTCAGGACACTCCTCTGAGCCCATCTCATACCCAGTCAGGGACTCCCTTTCATCCCCCTCCCACTGCCCTACCCCTTCGTCCAGGGCCACCCCTGCAGGGTGAAGTCCGACCCTTTATGACTTATGTACCCTTCTCCACTAGCAACCTTTATAATTGGAAGCTTCAAAACCCCTCATTCTCAGAGAAACCCCAAGCATTAATTTCTCTTTTTGAAACCATATTTGTGACCCATCAGCCAACCTGGGATGACTGCCAGCAGCTCTTGCAGGTTCTCTTCACCACTGAGGAGCGAGATAAGATCCGTCGTGAGGCCCAGAAATTAGTGGTGGGGCCAAACGGGCAACCCACCGTGGATCCTGCTGTGCTGGAGGAAGTTTTTCCTTCCTCACATCCTGAGAATTGGGACCCAAACACTCCTCACGGTAGGCAATCATTAACCCTATTTCACCAGACTCTACTGGGAGGTCTCCGAGCGGCCGCCCGCCGGCCCACAAACATGTCTAAGGTAACAGAAGTAATTCAGGGAGCTGAGGAAAGCCCCTCAGCCTTCTTAGAAAGGCTCATGGAGGCGTACCGCACCTTTACCCCTATTGACCCTGAGGCACCTGAAAACAGAAGGGCATTAAATCTGGCTTTTGTCTCACAGGCAGCCCCAGACATTCGGAAAAAGTTACAAAAATTAGATGAGTTTGAAGGAAAAAATTTATCTGAGTTAGTTGAAATAGCCCAAAAGGTTTTCAACAATAGGGATTCTCAGGAAGAAAGACAGACAAAAAAATTAAGCAGGGTGGTGGCAGCCATCCTGGATGCCCGTGAGGGAAGAGGACCCGGAACGCCCAAAGAATTCTGGTCTGAACAAAAGAAAAAAGATAAACAAAGGGTTAAAGTGTCACTAGGAAAAAATCAGTGTGCATGTTGCAAACAAGAGGGACACTGGAAAAAGGATTGCCCCAACTTAGCCCAACGCAAAACTCGGCCACCCCAGGTATCTGTGATGGGAGTCGATTTCGACTGACGGGGCCATGGCTCGGTGGCCCCTTCTGAGCCGTTGGTTACTGTTAATATAGGGGGCCAGCCTAAGACCTTCTTGGTGGACACTGGGGCAACCTTTTCAGTTTTAAAACAAGATCCTGGCCCCACCAGGCAAGGGGCAACCCTGGTGCAAGGAGCAACTGGGTCCCAGACTTGTAAATGGACCACTGAACGACAAGTAGATTTAGGCCGTAAAACTGTTACACATTCTTTCCTAATCATGCCTGAATGCCTCTACCCTGGATTACTAGGTAGAGACCTACTGCATAAACTAATGGCTTCTTTGAAATTCACTGAAGGGGGTATGCATATTTAAAGTCGGCCAGGATGGCCCAACAACAGTAATGGTGACTGTGCCACTTGGGGAAGAGGGCCAGCTCACTCCAGTGCCTAATGAAAATGTCCATGCAGTCGATCCCCTCCTTAAAAGCCTCCAGGCAGATTTTCCCCAGGTATGGGCTGAAACCAATCCACCTGGGCTGGCAATTCATCAAGCTCCCATAATAGTGGAACTTAAGGCATCTGCACTTCCGGTAAGACTAAAACAATATCCCATGTCCTGGGAGGCTAGGCGGGGAATCGCTATTCACATCAAGCGTTTGTGCGACTCTGGCATTTTGATCCCATGCAAGTTGCCATGGAATACTCCGCTTCTTCCTGTCCGGAAGCCTAATTCATCCGATTTCCGGCCAGTTCAAGACCTAAGAGCAGTAAATGCCAGGGTAATGGACATTCATCCCACTGTACCCAACCCTTATACTCTCCTTAGTCTGCTTCCCCCTTCTCAGGTGTATTATACAGTTCTGGACTTAAAAGATGCCTTCTTTGCCATCCCGCTGGCCCCACAAAGCCAGCCACTATTTGCATTTGAATGGACTGATCCTGAAGAGGGAAAAGCCGGGCAGCTCACCTGGACGTGACTCCCCCAGGGATTTAAAAATTCTCCTACTCTTTTTAATGAAACCCTGCACCAAGATTTAGAGCCATTTCGGATCTCCAACCCACAGGTAACTCTATTACAATATGATGATATCTTGTTGGCGGCCCCTTCTCATTTAGAATGCCTGAATGCCACCAAAGGACTCTTGAGTCTTCTACAAAAACTGGGGTACCGAGTGTCAGCCAGAAAAGCACAGGTCTGTCATACTGCAGTGACCTATCTAGGTTACAACCTTAAAAAAGGTAAGCGCTATCTTGGTGAACAAAGAATTCGGGCTATACTCGATATTCCTCAGCCTAAAACTCGCAAACAAGTCCGCGAGTTCCTTGGGGCGGCAGGCTACTGCAGACTATGGATACCTGGCTTTGCTGAACTGGCAGCCCCTTTGTATGCCACCCTCAAAGGGTCTCCAGAATCCTTCATGTGGGGAGAGACTCAAACTAAAGCCTTCCAAGCCTTACAAGATGCTCTCATGACCCCACCAGCCTTGGCCCTGCCAGATCCCACGAAGCCATTCCATTTGTTTGCAGCCAAAAAAGGGGGGGTAGCCAAGGGAGTTCTGACTCAGCCCCTAGGACCTTGGCGCCCACCAGTGGCTTATTTATCAAAACGGCTGGATCCAGTCGCTTCCGGGTGGCCCCCATGCATTCGACAAATTGCCGCCACTGCGCTTCTAGTTAAAGATGCAAACTAACCTTGGGGCAAGCATTGTCACGGGGCCCCATGAAGTGGAAACTTTACTGCGGGCTCCCCCAGAGCGATGGCTGTCAAATGCTCGGATTACCCAATATCAAGCATTGCTACTCGACCAGCCCCGAATACATTTTTGTGCTCCCACAACCTTAAACCCAGCCACTTTGCTGCCTGAAGGGCAGAATCCCCCTCTACACTCTTGCCCAGAAACCTTGGCAACGATCTCGTCCCTCCGCTCTGATCTTACGGACATTCCTTTACATGACCCTGATATCAGCATGTTTTCAGACGGCAGTAGTTTTGTGTTTCAAGGGCAAAGGTATGCCGGTGCTGCGGTGACGACAGACCGTGAAGTTTTATAACAACAGACCCCCCAGGAACTTCAGCCCAACGCGCAGAGCTCATCGCACTAACAAAAGCCCTAAAACTTGGAAGAAACAAGTCAGTTAACATTTATACGGACAGCCGCTATGCTTTTGCAACCGCGCATGTACACGGATCCATTTATCAAGAGCGTGGTCTCCTCACAGCAGAAGGCAAGGCCATCAAAAATAAAGCTGAAATTTTAGATCTTCTAGCAGCCATCTGGGAACCTGCAAGGCTGGCAATCATTCACTGCCCAGGACATCAAAAAGGCAACTCCCTAGAGGCAGTCGGAAACCGCCTGGCTGATGCAGCACCCCAAGAAGCTGCCCTAACTAAAAGTGAAAGTGCCTTGGAGCTACCGATCTTGACAGAGCCCCTGCTTCCACTGGAGCCCAGTTACACTCCTAAAGATTTGGAGTGGATTTCCAGAAAAGGGGGAAGTAAGATGCTGGGACAAATGTGGTTTCAGGATCCTGAAGGTAAGATACTCTTACCCGCGGCACTTGGGCGGCGCATGGTGGGTCAACTCCACCAAGGGAGTCATCTGGGAAAAACGAAGATGGCGGAATTAGTGCGGAAGAAGTTCAGGGCACAAGGGCTGGGAAAAGAGATTGAAGAGGTGGTTGAAAGGTGTGTAAGTTGCGCCCAAGTGAATCAGGGTGCAAATAGGAAGGTTTCAGAAGCTAAAAGAGATAGAGGAATTGAGCCAGGCCGCTTTTGGGAAGTAGATTTTACTGAGATTAAACCAGGGAAATACGGCTATAAATATTTCCTTGTTTTTGTAGACACCTTCTCCGGTGGGTCGAGGCATTCCCCACTAAATCAGAAACGGCTCAGGCGACAGTTAAGAAATTATTAAATGAGGGGCGCCTGGGTGGCGCAGTCGGTTAAGCGTCCGACTTCAGCCAGGTCACGATCTCGCGGTCCGTGAGTTCGAGCCCCGCGTCAGGCTCTGGGCTGATGGCTCAGAGCCTGGAGCCTGTTTCGACTCTGTGTCTCCCTCTCTCTCTGCCCCTCCCCCGTTCATGCTCTGTCTCTCTCTGTCCCAAAAATAAATTAAAAAAAAAAAAAGAAAGAAATTATTAAATGAAATAATCCCTAGATTCGGGCTGCCTCTGAGCATAGGATCAGACAATGGCCCGGCCTTCATGGCGCAGGTGTCCCAGGGTCTAGCCCAGGCATTGGGAATAGATTGGAAATAACGTTGTGCATATAGACCCCAGAGCTCGGGTCAAGTAGAAAGGATGAATCGGACCCTAAAAGAGACCTTAACCAAATTGTCCCTTGAGACAGGCGAAAATTGGGTTGATGTCCTGCCTTTTGCCCTTTTGCGAGCACATTGTACTCCATTTGTCAAGGGATTTTCCCCTTATGAAATTTTATTTGGCAGACCTCCACCTATCCTGCCGAGGCTAGGAGACGATGTAATGGAACAGTTGGAACAGGACCATTTGCTGGCTTCGCTCATGGCCCTGCAACATGTACAGAAGGAAATAACCAGGGCCTTGAGAGAAGCCTTCACTCATCCTCCTGTTCTTCCCCACCCCTTTCAACCAGGAGACTTAGTCTGGGTCAAAAGGCACGAGCCTAAAACCCTGGAGCCGCGCTGGAAAGGACCACACACCGTGATTCTGACTATGCCCACGGCCGTGAAGGTAGATGGTGTCCGAACCTGGATTCATTACTCTCAGGTTAAGAAAAACTGCGTGAAGGCGGGAACAACCCAGACTGATACAGAACCAGATAACAAACAGCAATGGAAGGTTCAAAGGCATCCAGAAGATCCTTTAAAGCTAAGACTGATGTGGGAATAATAATAATTTTCTGGGTTTGTATGGTGATAAGTGTGGGGGACTGTATGGAATTGCATCCCCTATCTTTTTGGCCATAACAATGGGAACTCAGGGACACTGTCACGGGAAAGGTGATAGCATCTAATACCTCTTCCACTGTGCCTTGTTTTTTGTTTGATTTATGCGACTTGGTGGGGGACTCATGGGGGACTTTAGTTACTAATTATAAACAGTCAACGGGCTTCGCTCCTCCGGTCCCCGAAAACCCCTATATGGTTACCTATGGATGCGGACACAGGGATCAAGAACAAAAATTGGCTAACATACTAGGGTTATACAGTTGCCCTGCAAATAGAAAGGTCGAATGTGAAGGAAGAGGCCAATACCATTGTGCAAAATGGGGTTGTGAAACGCTGGCCCCCTGGCTGGCAGGACAGGGCCATGATCCCTTAATCACCCTCCTTAGAACTCCAGACCCCAAATGTAAGACTCAAGGAAAATGTAACCCAACAAAAATATGTTTAAAAAAGGTTTCTAGTTCCAGTACCTTTTCCTCTTCCTGGGACACTGGACACACTTGGGGTCTCAGGATGTATGCTCCAGGAATTGACAAGGGCATTTCCTTTACTATACAACGGGTTAAAAGAAAAACTCCACCCAATCCGGTAGGGCCAAACAAGGATATGATTTTACACCCCCCACTCTTTCTGACTGTCCCTTCCCAACCTACCTCACAATCGGGTGCCCCCACAAAGTTGGAATTACCAACTACAGGTCATATCCAGAACCCGTTCTCCCCTGAGACGCATTGGCTAGATGCAGTAGATTCTATGTATGCTTGGCTAAATTCATCTCACACTGAGATTGTACAAGATTGTTGGCTGTGTTTAAACCTTAAACCCCCATATTATGTGGGAGTGGCTACAAATGCTAGCATTGGACAAGACATAGAAAAGCATGTCGTGAAATTGCTAAATCCAAGCACAACATTGTGCCCTTGGGGTTCACGACCAATTTTAACCCTAGGAGACCTCCAAGGGCAGGGTTGGTGTATAGTGTCCCAAGAATATAATTGGCAGAACTCCCCTTACAAAAACTCTTGTGCAGAAGTGTATATTCCAAGTAGTTCAGATACTGATAGCGCCCAAAGTATAGCATACCGAGCCCTTACTGGAGCCTGGTTTGCTTGCTCATCAGGAATTACCCCCTGCATTGCAGCCGCATACTTTGGGGTCGGCACCCAAGAGATTTGTATCCTAGTTCATATTCTCCCACAAATATACCTATATAGCGGAGAAGCGGGGAGAGAACATCTACGTCTATTTGAAGGACATTCCAGGGTAAAAAGGGCAGCACCAGTCCTCATTCCACTCCTAGTGGGACTGGGAATTGCGGGATCCACAGCTATTGGAACTGCTGGACTCATTGTGGGGGACCAAAATTTCAAAACTGTAAGCAAGCAAGTGGACCGAGACCTAGGCTACTTGGAAACTTCAATTTCTTGGCTAGAACACCAAGTAGACTCTTTAGCCAAGGTTGTATTACAAAACAGAAGAGGGCTTGATTTACTCTTCATGAAGGAAGGGGGCCTCTGCGTGGCCCTCGGAGAAACGTGCTGTTTTTATGCGAACAATTCCGGAGTAATCTGAGACACTCTCAGTTTGGTCAGGGATAATCTTAGGGCCAGGGAACGTGCCAGGGAAGCCAGCAATAATTGGTATCAGAGTTTATTCTCTTGGTCCCCCTGGCTCACATCACTGCTTACAGCCATAGCTGGGCCACTGCTATTGTTACTTCTCGGTTTAACTATTGGCCCATGCATTATCAATTGGTTAGTACAATATGTCAAGAAGCGAGTTAGTGAAATAAAAATTATGATGATCAGGTCCAATTATATCCCCTTAGTTCCTAATGATGAATCAAGGGATTGATTCACTGACAAGAAAAGGGGGAAATGTAAGGGTTAAATTGTAGTGTAGGGCTAATGCTTAGCTTGAAAAATAACAGCTTTGTGTTGACATTGAAGGTTAAGAGATAACAGCCTTGCTTTACTCTTATAAATTATGCCTCATACTCTTGTAAATTAGACTTCACCAATTAAGGAAACAAAGGTTCAAAGAAAAGAGCATCAGAGGCAGGGTCAAGGAGATCCACTGGTTGCAACTTAGAGGCAGAAAGTCTAAAGTAAACACCTCATTAGGCAACTGTTTCTAACTCATCTGGAAACTGTTTCTTTGTTCTGTTCCCAGGTGATGATAAAACGATGTGATCGGTTATAAAAACTCTGTACCCCGGCTGTTCGAGGCCGCACTCTTATCAAGAGTGTTGGTCCCGATCGGTCGGCCTTGCCTCTCATTGTAATAAACTTTGTTGTGACTGTCACTGGTGCCCGTAGCATTCTGTTTCAGGAGTCGTGTGGATGCAACAAGGGTTACTGGAGGGGGTGTGGGAGGAGGGATGGGCTAAATGGGTAAGGGGAATTAAAGAATCTACTCCTGAAATCATCGTTGCACTACATACTAACTAATTTGGAGTAAATTAAAAAATAAAATTAAACAAAAGACAGTAAAATTAATTAATTAATTAATTAATTAAAAAAGGACAGAGGACCTGAATAGACTTTTCCAAGGAAGACATACACATGGTCAACAGACACATGAAAAGATGTTCAACATTACTAACCATCAGGGAAATACAAGTCAAAACCACAATTTGATATATCACCTCACCTATCAGAATGGCGAGGATGTGGAGAAAAAAGATCCTTCATATACTGTTGGTGGGAATGCAAATTGGTGCAATCACTATGGAAGACAGTATGGAGGTTTCTCAAAAAATTAAAAATAGAACTATATTACAACCCAGCAACTCCACTTCTAAATATTTATCCAAAGAAAATGAAAACACTAATTCAAAAAGGCATATGTACCCCTAAATTTATTGCAGCATTATTTACAGTAGTTAAGATATAGGAGCCACCTAAATGTCCATTGATATATAAAATGAGGAAGATGTAGTATATGCATACAATGGAATATTAGTCATAAATAATGAAATCTTGCTATTTGCAACATTGATGGACCTAGAGGGTATTATACTAAGTGAAATAAGTCAAATAGAGAAATTATGTATGACTTCACTTATATGTAGAATCTAAAAAACAAGACAAACTAACAATCTAACAAACTTACAAACTAGGAGTTTTGGTCATAGATGCAGAGAACATAGCTATAGAGAACAAACTCAAACAATGGTTGCCTGAGTGGAGGGGGTAGAAGGGCGCATGAAATAGGCAAAGGGGATTAAGGGGTGCATTCTTCCAGTTATAAAATCAATAATGCACAGTGATGTAATGTATAGCATAGAGAATATAGAGATAAAAGGTATAGATGTGAAATTTAGAAAAATAAATAGTATGAGAGCTAGATCTTTGAGCAGGATTTTGCCAGCTAAGTTTTTAATTTGGTTTTGGATCTCAAAGTTTTTAAAATAGAGACAAGAATGTGCAGTACTAGGGAAATCTGGAAGATGTTGTTAGCTGACTTTAAAGCAAAAATCTGGAGTTTCTACCAGTCGTAGCTTTCAATAAAGTTCTTCAGTTTTGGGGGAGGGGAGAAAAAAATCAGGTATAAGTCTGGCTAGGCAACAGATCAAGATGAAATGCAGAATGAAGACATTGTGCTCTCCTTCATGCTGGCTATTACAGCACTGGAAGACATGCTGTTGTAATTCCTGAGCCTGTGCTTGATGGTCGGCATGAAGTCTCCTTCACTAGGACCTTCTCTGAGGGATCTCTTGGTATTTCTTGAGATTACTACTGTAAATCTCTAAGTCAGAGCTACCTCACCAGTTTTTTGATCTTTTAAAGGAAGCACAGGGATATTTTGTTCATGTGTCTCCTTGGCAGTGTCTCCTGACATCATACCTGGATGTTTGGGCACAGCACCTGTCCTCTGGCACTCACAGCATCCATGCAGCTTGTTAGGTAGTATCACCTCTTACATTATGTGGGAGTTCCCTGCTGATATTGAAATGACGTGTTTTGAAAGACTAACATCATGGTGAACCAGGCCAACGTGCTTTTAAATTCCAGCTCTGCCATTCGATAGCTGTGTGATTTGGGGCTTATAAAGGTTATTTAATTTGTCTAAATCTCAGTAACAGGGTGAAATTAATACTAATTCATAGCACTATTGTGAAAACTAAATAAGGTCCATTTAAAATACTTCTATCAGGGGCGCCTGGGTGGCGCAGTCGTCCGACTTCAGCCAGGTCACGATCTCGCTGTCCGTAAGTTCGAGCCCCGCGTCAGGCTCTGGGCTGATGGCTCGGAGCCTGGAGCCTGTTTCTGATTCTGTCTCCCTCTCTCTCTGCCCCTCCCCTGTTCATGCTCTGCCTCTCTCTGTCCCAAAAATAAATTAAAAAAAAAAGTTGAAAAAAAAATTAAAAAAAAATACTTCTATCACTCATAAATAAGTCATAGACATGGAGTCAATGTGAATTATTTTTATTGTTTCACTAGACTGTTAGAAAAGGTTGGGACTATGTGTGTCTTCACTTTTGTACCCTAAGCATGTAGCACAATGTCTAGCTTATTGCTCATAATAATTGGTTTGTTACCTGAACTATTTAATAGAAATAGAGATGCTGATGCTTGAATATTTATGCCCAACAGAAAAGGAAGCCAGCATTCAAATTCATTAAAATCAATTTATTTTAATTTTTAAAAAATGTATGCAGAATTGTACAATGTAACCCATGCACCCACCATCCAGCCTAATAAGTTAAGCTATATTTATGTTAATGTTTTGTGTTCTTTGAATCATTATTATGGTTCTGCAATTTTTTTAGTAACTCAGTGTGGGACTTTATTCTCTGAAAAACAAATAAGACATACACACACAGAGCAGAAGCATGAGCCATGCAGCATACATGTGAAAGTTCCTTCCTAAATCAATGCATTTTAATTTTATTGTTTTTTCTTTAAATTTTTTGAGTATAGTTGACACACAGTTACATTAGTTTCAGTTGTAAAACATAGTGATTCAAAAAGTTTTTACATTTTGTTATGTTCACCACAAGTGTAGCTACCATCTGTCACCATACAACACTATTATGATATCATTGACTATATTCCTTATGCTGTGCTTTTTATTGCCATGACTTATTCATTCCATAACTGGAAACCTTTATCTCCCACTTCCCTTCACCCATTTTGACCATTCCCCCCACCCTCCTCCACCTGGCAACCTTTACTTAGCTCTTTGTATTTATAGGTTTGATTCTGCTTTTTGTTTGTTTACTCAATTGTCTTTTTTTAGATTCCTCATATTAGTAAAATCATATGGTATTTGTCATTCTCAGTCCAAAACAATGAATTTTTAGGAGTGAGTTTAGAAGTCCAATGCACTATCCATTGCGCTATGGAGACTAGGAGTGAGTTTAAAGCAATGACAGTCAACAATCATGTCCACTAAGAAACCAGTTCTTGTCAACAAAGCCAAATTTGGCAACTTTGCCACCTGAAGATTCAGTCAGCCTAAAGTGGAATGCAATATTCCAATTCCAACTAAGCTGTGTTAAAAGGGGCCTACCCATTTTATCCCTTTATTTCAGTGTATATTCTCAATCAACACTAAGAATTATCCCACATATTTTTAAAAGATAAGAAAATTAAAATACAGAAAATTAAAATAAAGGCCACATTTCTTTTTTAATTTTTTATTGTTTATTTCTGAGAGAAACAGAGAGAGACAGAGCACAAGTGGGGGAGGGACAGAGAGAGGGAGACACAGAATCTAAAGCAGGCTCCAGGCTCTGAGCTGTCAGCACAGAGCCCTATGTGGAGCTCAAACTCATGAACCATGAGATCATGACCTGAGCTGAAGTGACACTTAACCAGCTGAGCCACCCAGGCACCCCCAAATGTCATATTTCTTTTTTATATGAAATTTATTGTCAAAATGGTTTCCATACAACACCCAGTGCTCATCCCAACAGGTGCTCTCCTCAATACCCCTCACCCACCCTCCTCTCCCTCCCACCCCCATCAACCCTCAGTTTGTTCTCAGTTTTTAAGAGTCTCTTATATTTTGGCTCCCTCCCTCTTTAACCTTTTGTTTTCCTTCTCCTCCCCCATGGTCTTCTGTTAAGTTTCTCAGGATCCACATAGGAGTGAAAACATATGGTATCTATCTTTCTCTGTATGACTTATTTAACTTAGCATCACACTCTCCAGTTCCATCCACGTTGCTACAAAAGGTCATATTTCATTCTTTGTCAGTGCCACGTAGTATTCCATTGTCATATTTCTTTAATTAGCAGAACTCAACATTTTTCACACCTATTCTTTTGCCTGGCAGTCTGACAAACTTAGTTATTCTTCCCTGAATTTCATTGTAACCAATAATAGCATAGTCTTTTCACCTTTCATTTTAATTATATTTATTTAGTTTTGAATATCTCACACATTCACATGACTTAAGATTTTAAATGTAGCAAAGGGTACATATTTTATCATTTATTAAAACTGTGGTGAAAAAAACTTCAGTGAAATAACTATCAGTTGTAAATATTAATTTTAATTTGCTTCTAACTAAATCAAATATAAATATTTCCTTAAATATGACCATTCCAAATGCACTGCCATACAGTTCCTAGTGTATTGTATTTATTTAAGACACTAGTGACTTTGAAGACAAAATGGTACAAATTAACAAAACACAAGATTCCTATGAGGTGGCTAAATTTCACCTGAGATTTAAAACTCCATGCAAACTGGGTGCCTGGGTGGCTCAGTTGGTTAAGCGTCCGACTTTGGCTCAAGTCATGATCTCATGGTTTGTGAATTCAAGCAAGTCCTGTGTGGGGCTCTGGTGCTGACAGCTCAGAGCTTGGAGCCTGCTTTGGATTTTGTGTCTCCCTTTCTCACTGGCCCTCTCTTGCTCATGCTCTGTCTTTTTTTTTCAACGTTTTTTTTTTTTATTTATTTATTTTTGGGACAGAGAGAGACAGAGCATGAACGGGGGAGGGACAGAGAGAGAGGGAGACACAGAATCGGAAACAGGCTCCAGGCTCTGAGCCATCAGCCCAGAGCCTGACGCGGGGCTCGAACTCATGGACCGCGAGATCGTGACCTGGCTGAAGTCGGACGCTTAACCGACTGCGCCACCCAGGCGCCCCTCATGCTTTGTCTTTGTCTCTGTCTCTGTCTCTCTCAAAACTAAAATTAAAACATTAAAAATATTTCTAAACTTCCATGCAAACTATAGTAATGTAAAGTTTATCCAATGCTTATGCATGCATGAGTTTGCACATATTATTAGAACAAAGGTACATTACAAGTGGTATGGTATTAAAAATTTGAAAATACATAAAACATGGAAGTTTAAACTTTAAGGATAATTCAGTAAATTAGTCTTTAGAAAACAGCCTAATGTGATTTTTTCCAATTAAGAAAGTTGCATTTATTCATAATTTATATTTTTTTAAAAATACAGTTCTGGTGGAGATGGTGCCAAATCTCTTCTCACAAGCAGACCAGAGAACACCTATTAAAACTTGCCACATTCAGGCCAGGGACCAAATGCTGCCTGCAGCAGACAAGGAGAGCCTCTGCAGATGATTGGCCTGAAGGACAGACCAACCACAACACAATAGCAGAGTGCACCCAACATACACCAGAGGCATTCCCTGAAGTGGTAAGCCCTAAGCATTACATGACCTCTTCCTCCAAGGCCATTACTTTCAGGAGCTGTAGACAAGACTGGCTTTTCAAACACAGAAAAGAAGACAGAGACTTAGACAAAATGTGAAGATGGAGGAATTTATCCCAAATGAAAGACTAAGATAAGGCCATTGTCAGAGATCTAAGTGAAACAGATATAAGTAACATGCCTGATGGAGAATTTAAAGCAAAAATCATAAGGATATTCACTCGAGAGAAAAATGGAAGACATCAGGGAGTCCCTTACCACAAAGATAAAAGAGTTAAAAAAGAATCAATCAGAGATGAAGAATGCAATAAGTGAGACTAGAAACAGGTCTGACACAATGAACAGCAGGCTGGACAAAACAGAGGAATGAATTATTGACACAGAAGACAAAATAATGGAAAATAACATAGCAGAACAAAGATAGAAAGAATTATGCACCACAAGACTAGACTTAGGGAATTCAGTGACTCCATCAAACATAATAATATTCGTATTATAGAAGTCCCAGAAGAAGAAGAGAAAAGGGGCCAGAAAATTTATTTGAAGAAATAATAGCTGCAAATTTCCCTAATCTGGGGAAGGGCACAGATATATAGATCCAGGAGGCACAGACAACCCCCACCAAAATCAGCAAAAGAAGGCCAACACTAACATATACTGTAATTAAATTTGCAAAATATAGTGATAAAGAAAAAACGTTAAAAGCAGGAAGACAAAGGAAGTCCCTAACTTACAAGGGAAGACCCATAAGTCTAGCTGGAAATTTCTCAACAGAAATTTGACAAGCCAGAAAAGAGTGACATGATATAGTCAATGTGGTGAATGGGAAAAATCTACAGCCAAGTACACTCTATCCAACAAGGCTATCATTTAGAATAGAAGCGGAGATAAAGAGTTTCCCAGACAATCAAAAACTAAGTTCATGACCACTAAACCAACCATGCAAGAAATATTAAAAAGGACTCTTTGAATAGAAAGGAAATACCAAAAGTGACAAAGACAAAAAAGGATCAGGGAAATCTCCATAAACAATGATAAAACAAGTAATAAAATGGCTCTAAATACATATCTATCAATATTACTTTGAATGTAAATGAACTAAATGCTCCAATCAAAAGACATAGGGTGTCAGAATGGATAAAAAAAAAAGACCCATCTATATGCTGCCTACAAGAGACTCATTTTAGACATAAAGACACATGCAGATTGAAAACGAGGGGGTGAAGAAACATTTATCAAGTAAATGCATGTCAAAAGAAAGCCAGAGTAGCAAAATACTTTTCAGACAAAGTAGACTTTAAAACAAAGCTGTAATAAGAGACAAAGAAGAGCACTATATAATCATAAAGGAGACAGCCCAACAAGAAAATATAATAATTATAAATATTTATGTACCCAACATGAGAGCACTCAAATATATTAAAAAATTAATAACAAATATAAAGGATTTAATTGATAATAGTGCAATAATAGTAGAGGACTTTAACACTCCATTTACATCAATGGACAGATCATCTAAACACAACATCAACAAAGAAACAATGGCTTTGAATGACACACTGGACCAAATGGACTTAACAGATATATTTAGAACATTGCATCCTAAAACAACAGAATATACACTCTTTTCAAGTTCACATGGCACATTATCCAGAACAGATCACATAGTAGGTCACAAAACAGGTCTCAACAAATACAAAAAGATTGACACCACACCATTCACCTTTTCTGATGACAACACTATGAAACTAGAAGTCAACCACAAGAAAAATTTTGGAAAGACCACAAATATATGGAGATTAAACAACATGCTAAAACAATGAAGAAATAAAAAATATATAGAAACAAATGAAAATGAAAACACAGTGGTCCAAAACCTTTGGGATGCAGCAAAAGTGGTCCTAGGAGGGAAGTATATGGCAATACAGTCCTATAAAAAGAAGTAAGTAAAATCTGAAATAAACAGCCTAACCTTCCACCTATAGAAGCTAGAAAAAGAACAACAAACAAAGCCTAAAGTCAGTAGAAGGAAGGAAATAATAATGATCAGAGCAGAAATAAATGATATAGAAAGTAAAAACAAAAAACAAAAAACCAATAGAACAGATCAAGGAAACCAGGGCCTGGTTCTTCGAAAAAACTTAATAACATTGATAAACCTCTGGCCAGACTTATCAAAAAGAAAAGAGAAAGGATCCAAATAAAGAAAATGACAAATGAGAGAGGAGAAATAACAACCAACATCTCAGAAATATAAACATTTATAAGAAAATGTTGATGAAAAACTATGTGTCAACAAATTAGACAACCTAGAAGAAATGGATACATTCATAGAAACACATAAACTACCAAAACTTAAATGGGAAGAAATAGAAAACTTGAACACACTGATAACCAGCAAAGAAATTGAATCAGTAATCAGAAAACTCCCAACAAACAAAAGTTTGGGGCCAGATAACTTCACAAGTGAATTCTACCACACCTTTAAAAAACAGTTAATACCTATTTTTCTGAAACTATTCCAAAAAATAGAAACGGAAGAAAAACTTCCACATTCATTCTATGAGGCTAGCATTACCCTGATACCAAAACCAGATAAAGACTCCACTGAAAAACATAAATATAGGTCAATATTCCCAAAGAACAAGGGTACAAACATTCCCAATAAAAACAGGGAGGGGGACAAAACATAAGAGATGCTTAAATATGGAGAACAAACAAAGGGTTACTGGAGGGGTTGTGGGAGGAGGATGGGGTAAATGGGTAAGAGACATTAAGGAATCTACTCGTGAAATCATTGTCACACTATATGCTAACTAACTTGGATATAAATTTAAATAAATAAGTAAGTAAGTAAGTAAATAAATAAATAAGTAAATAAATAAATAAATAAATAAATAAATAAATAACAGAATCCAACAGCACATTAAAAGAATCATTCACCACAGGCAAGTGGGATTTATTCCTGAGTTGCAAGTCTGGTTCAATATTCTCAAATCAATCAATGTGATATACCACATTAGTAAAAGAAAAGATAAGAACTATACGATCCTTTCAATAGATGCAGAAAAAGCATTTGGCAAAGTTCAATATCCATTCATGCTAAAAACACTCAACAAAGTGTGGTTAGAGGGAATATACCTCAACATAATAAAAGTCATACATGAAAAAAATCACAGCTAATACTGTTATCAATGGGGAAAAACAGAGATTTTACTCTATGGTCAGGAACGTGGCAAGGATGTCCACTCTCACCACTGTTATTTAATATTGTACTTGAAGTCCTAGCCAGAGCAATCATGCAAAACCAAAGAAAAAAATGGCATCCAAATTGGCAAAGAGGAAATCAAACTTTCACTCTTCAAAGATGATATGATACTCTATGTGAAAAATCCAAAGATTCCACCCAAAAACTGCTAGAACTAATACATGAGTTCTGTTAAGTCACAGGACACAAGGTCAATGTACATAAATCTGTTGCATTCTTATGCACAAATAATGAAGCAGGAGAAAGGGAAATTAAAAAATCAACACCATTTACAATTGCACCAAAAACCGTAAGACACCTAGGAATAAACCTAACCAAACACGTGAAAGATCTGTATTCTGAAAACTATAAAACACTAATGAAAGAAATTGAAGAGGACACAAAGAAATGGAAACACATTCCATGCTTATGGATTGGAAGAACAAATATTGCTAAAATGCCTATACTATTCAAAGCAATCTACACACTGAATGCAATCCCTATAATAAGCAATCCTAAAATTTGTGTGGAACCACAAAAGACCCCAAATAACCAAAGCAACCTTGAAAAAGAAAAGCAATGCTGGAGCCATCGCAATTCCAGACTTCAAGTTATATTACAAAGCTGTAGTGATCCAAACATTATGCTGCTGGCACAAAAACAGATACATTGTTCAATAGAACAGAACAGGAAACCGAGAAATAAACCCACGACTATACAGTCAATTAATCCTCGACAAAGCAGGAAATAATATCTAAAGGGAACAGGACAATCTCTTCAACAAATGGTGTTGGGAAAACTGGACAGCAACATGCAGAAGAATTAAACTGGACCACTTCCTTATACCATACCCCAAAATAACTCAAAATATATTAAGACCTAAATGTGAGACCTAAAGCCATAAAAATTTTAGAGAACATAGGTAATGACCTCTTTGACATCAGCCATAGCAACTTCTTGCTAGATATATCTCCTGAGGCAAGGGATACAAAAGCAAAAATAAACTATTGGGACTTCACCAAAATAAAAACTTCTGCACAGCAAAGGAAATAATCAAAAAACTAAAAGGCAATCTGTAGAATGGCAGAAGATATTTGCAAATGACATATCCAGTAAGGGACTAGTATCTAATATATATAAAGAACTCATAAAACTCAACACCCAAAAAACAAATAATACAATTTAAAAATGGGCAAAATACATGAAAAGACATTTTTCCAAAGACATATAGATGGCCAACAGACACACAAAAAGATGCTGAAAATCACTGATCAGGGAAATACAAATCAAAACTACAATGAGGTATCCCCTCACACCTGTCAGACTTGCTCAACACCAACAGCACAAGAAACTACAGGTGTTGGCGATGATGTAGAGAAAGGAAACCCTCTTGCAGTGTTGGTGGGAATGAAAACTGGTGCCCCCACTGTGGAAATCATTATGGAGGTTCCTCAGAAAATTAAAAATAGAACTGTCCTAATATCCAGCAATTGTACTAGTAGGTATTTATTCAAAGAATAAAAAATACTAATTCAAAGGGATACATGTACCCTGCATGTTCTATGGTAAATGAAATAAGTTAGAGGAAGACAAATACCATATGATTTCACTCACATGTGGGATTTAACAAAATGAGCAAAGGGAAAAAAACAGAGGCAAACCAAGAGATAGACTCTTAATTATAGTGAACAAACTTATGGTTACCAGAAGGGAGGTGGGTGAGGTTAAATAGGTGATGGGTGAGGTTAAATAGGTTAAATAGGTGATGGGGATTAGGGAGTACACTTGTGATGAACACTGGGTACTGGATGAAGTTTTCAATCGCTATATTGGACACATGAATGTATTACACTCTACACTAACTGGAATTTTTTAATGTTTGTTTATTTATTTATTTATTTAGAGAACACAGGCAGGGGAGGGGCAGGGAGAAAGAGAGACAGAATTCCAAGCAGGCTCTGCACCATTAGTGCAGAGACTGATGCAGGGCTGGAACTCACAAACCGTGAGATCATGACCTAAGCCAATCAAGAGTCGCTGAGCCACTAAGGAGCCCCAACTAACTGGAATTTAAGTAAAAACTTAAAAAAAAAATCTTCTCTGATATCCATTATGAAGTACCTTTGAAGAAATTTCACTGTTATCATTTTCCTCAATGTCATATAAAATCACAAATGTGATTCTGACATTTCACTTAGGTATTCATGAGCCTGAATATTACACTGGGTGACCTTGTGCAAGTCACTTTCAACTCTTGCACAGGTCATCTGCACCATTGAAGTATGATGATTCTATGGCACAGGGCAGAATCCACTTCTGACTCAGTGAGCCCAGTGCCCGCTGACTCCTCAGCAGACCCACAGTCACCTCACACCTTGCCTGTCTGCTCTTCATGCCAAACTGCATTGCAGTCCTCTGCCCATCCACAGGCTTCCAGCCACCACAGTTCCCATGCAGTCGTGGCTTTGCTTTCACAGGCATGAACTGCTGGCACTGCACATGCATTTCTGGGCTGCCTCAGCCCACACATGGTGACAGAGATTCTGGAGCCCGCATTCCCAGTCCATGGAGTCTCGTGGTTCTGCAAATTTTGAGTACAGCATAAAGATCATGGATATTGATGTCAGGCCTAGGTTCTAGTCCACGTTTTACCTTTTAGTTAATTGACCTGGACTAGTCATTTAACCTCCCTGAGTCTCATTTTCCTCATCTGTACTACTGGAGTAAGGATAAGCGCCCATTGTACTAGGTAGTTGTGACAGTTAAATGAGATCATTTTGTTAATTAAGATGCTTTATAACAGTGCCTGGCACCCAATAAATTTAGTTTCTTTTAAAAATTTTTTTAAAATGTTTATTTTTGAGAGAGAGAGAGTGGGGAAGGGGCAGAGAGAGAGGGAAACACAGACTCCGAAGCAGGCTCCAGGCTCTGAGCTGTCAGCACAGAGCCTGACACAGGGCCCAAACCCATGAACCGTGAGATCATGACCTGAGCCAAGTTGGATGCTTAACCGACTGAGCCACCCAGGTGTTTCTTAATTTAGTTTCTATTGCCATTTTTGTGTCATCCCAAGCAGTGGAAGGGAAACAGAAGTAAAACATAGTTCTTGTCTTCAAGGAGCTTGTCAAAACTTAAGAAGGATAAAGTGGATACACAAATAGCTACTCTAAGAGCTATAATATGATAAATGCCATAGGGGTACAGTTACCAAAATTCTCTGAGTTCAAAGACTTGAAATGTAGTAGCTGATGTCAGAATTTTGTATCTAATTGTTACATGTGTGATTTTGTTACGCTGATGTCTGGAAATACAGCGTTAAACCAAAGAGGGCAAGTATGCTACCACCCCCTTTCCCATATCCATTGGCAGATACTACTACTTTAAGATAGAGCCTTAAAATTTTTGACATACTGATTCAGATATCATTACTAATCAATTGAAATTGTCCTTGAAATAAAGTATGGTACCTAAAGTATGATGCTCCTGGGAGGACAGCAAGAAGGGGACGTAAGCTCGTTGTACCAAATAGTAGAGATAAAAGAGATAGAAAAGTATCAATTTTGAAGAAAATTATCACTGGTGAATGAGACAAATTATATTAAATTGTAATATATGATTCATAGTAAAAGTCATAGAGTTGGAGCTTAAAGTGGATAGAATTTTAGCTGTTGGAATTGTAAGCATCAGGGAGGTTTGAAGCTAAATTTGGAGGGACAATATAAAGAAATCTTGAACTGAGTGCATGCCAAAGAGCAATGACAGAATACAGTAGATTATAACAAGGAAGATTTGTTAACATGTTCACTCCCTCTACGTGATTGTGGTATCTAAAAGCCAAGGAATTATATATATATATATATATATATATATATATATATATATATTTTAATCCCAGATCTAAATACAGAGTACAAAACATTGAATGAGTGAATGAATGAATGAGAGAATGTTTGGTGATCATCAAGCAAGTAGATGTAGACAATTTATTTAAGAATGAGTTGAAAATACTACCCTAAAAGAGATTAGATTGGGACTAAAGAGAAGTAATGAAAACTGAGTCCATTGAGCAAATCATATCCTCTTTTTCCTGAGTTTTCAACAGATAAGTTACCCTAGTGAATATTCATTCTTATCTCAATCTATCCAGAGGTTCTTATTTTTGTCTGCAAGTTACCTTAAACTTGTAAAGTTGTAAAGTTGAACTTACAACCCTGAGATAGAGTGGCACACTCTACTGCCTGAGCCAGCCAGGTACCCCTCATCTTCTGTATTTTTTAAAAATCTCCCCAGTAACTTGTGCTACTGAGATTGAGAACTACTCGGTTGAGATTAGCTAAAACAAGATGCAGGTGTATTAAATTATCTAATTACAGGGGCACCTGGGTGGCGCAGTCGGTTAAGCGTCCGACTTCAGCCAGGTCACAATCTCGCGGTCCGTGAGTTCGAGCCCCGCGTCAGGCTCTGGGCTGATGGCTCAGAGCCTGGAGCCTGTTTCCGATTCTGTGTCTCCCTCTCTCTCTCTGCCCCTCCCCCGTTCATGCTCTGTCTCTCTCTGTCCCAAAAATAAATAAACGTTGAAAAAAAATAAATTATCTAATTACACAAAAATTCAACATTAAAGGCAGAATTAATTTCTAGTAATTTTCTGTAAGAAATGGAGTATCTCAGTTGTCAACTTCTACTTACAATGTTTATCCTACAATTACGTAGTACCTGGAAGCCTACAGATGGTTTGTGTTTGGCCCTCATAATGCTGACAATTTTTGAATTGACTGCTAAAATTTTAGAAAATCATATTTCACAAAAAAATGAGAATTCGCAACTTCTCTTGATAATTAGAAGCACTGGTAACATGATGTTTGCATTGCCTAGTGGAACAAGTCAAAACTGAGTAGTTGCTGCCCCATTTAGATAGAATGTTCTTTTTTTTTTTCACTCTGATTAGAGATTTATCAATTTTACTGATCTCATTGAACCAGGTTTTGGGTTCATTTATTTACTCTGTTGTTTTAATTTTTTTCTCTTTTATCAGTTCCCACTTTGATCTTTATTATTCCCTTTCTTCTGCTTACTTTGGGATTCATTTTTCTCTTCTTTTTCTAGTTTCCTAAAGAGGATATTGATTTGAAACCTTTCTTATTGTTGGGGCGCCTGGGTGGCGCAGTCGGTTGGGCGTCCGACTTCAGCCAGGTCATGATCTCGTGGTCCGTGAGTTCGAGCCCCGTGTCAGGCTCTGGGCTGATGGCTCGGAGCCTGGAGCCTGTTTCCTATTCTGTGTCTCCCTCTCTCTCTGCCCCTCCCCCGTTCATGCTCTGTCTCTCTCTGTCCCAAAAATAAATAAATGTTGAAAAAAAGAATTAAAAAAAAAAAAGAAACCTTTCTTATTGTATAATATAGACAGATATTCATGAATTTAGGATAAATTTCATCCTAAGTACTCCTTTTTTAGATATAATTGAAATATATAACATTATATTATTTTCAGGTGTACAACATAATGATTCGGTATTTAAGTACTTTAGGAGGATCCCACAAATTTTTACATATTTTGTTTTCATTTTCATTCAATTAAAATATTTTTAATTTCCTTTTTGATTCATCCTATAATCCATGAGTTATTTATAAGTTTGTTATTTAGTTTACAAATATTTACATATTTTCTGGAGTCTTTCCATTATTGATTTCTAATTTAATACCATTGTCATCTGAGACTATGCTTTGTATGGCTTGATTCCTTTAAAATTTATTGGGACTTGTTTTTATTTCACAGAATATGATCCATGTTGGTAAATGTTCCATGTGTACTTAAGAAGGATATATATTCTACTTTTGTTGAATAAAGTGTCCTACAAATGTCAATCAAGTCTCCTGGTTGATTGTGTTGTTCAAGTCTGCTTCATATCCTTGATGATTTTCTGCTTACATTTTCTATCAGATATGAGAGGAGAGTATTGAAATCCCTGACTATACTTGTACGTTTGAATATTTCACTTTGCAGTTGTAAGACATTAGAAAATATATATACTGGTCTCAGCCCCCAGTTTCTGGCACAGAGCTCCTGAAACCATTGTGAACTCCCAAGTGATAAAATAACTAGGAGCATCTTTTGTTCCAATGAGGCGACTTTAGGTGGGATCCTGGATGGGGATTGGTCACCAGAAAGTCCAAGCCAATATTAGAAGCTTAGAGTTTTCAGCACTATCCACCTCCCCCTCCCCCACTCTCCAGAAAAGGGATAGGGGCTGGAAATGGAGTTAATAATTGACCATACCTATGTGATAAAATCTCCATAAAATCCCAATAATCTGGCATTCAAAGAGCTTCCAGGTTGTACACATCCATGTACAAAGAGGGTGATTCACTCCAACTCCATGGAGATAGAAGTTCTCATGCTCAGGACCATCCCAGACTTCCTCCTATGTATCTCTTCACCTGACTGTTCCTCTGTATCTTCAATCATATCCTTAATAAACCGGTAAACATAAGTGTTTCCCTGAGTTCTGTGAGACACTGTAGCAAATTAATCAAATCCAAAGAGGAGGTTGTGGGACCCTCAGATTTATAAACCGCCAGTCAAAGCACAGGGTGCCTGGGTGGCTCAGTTGATTGAGTATCCAATTATTGATTTTGGCTCAGGTCATGATCCCAGGGTCGTGGGATTGAGCCCCACATTGGGATATGTGCTGATACTTGAGCCTGTTTAAGATTCTCTCCCTCTTCTTCTGCACCTCTCCTCCACCCACTCTTAAATAATGATAAAAATAAGAAGCCCAGGTGACAACCTGGACTTCTGATTGACATCTGAAGTATGATGGGGCAGTCTTGTGGGCCCTGTGGACATGATGCTATCTCTAGGTAGATAGTGTCAGAACTGAATTGAACTGAGTTAAATTGTAGGATACACAGTTGATGTAGCAGAATTGCTTGGTGTGGGAAAATCCCCACACATCTGATGTCAGAAGGGTTGTGAGTGTGGTAGTACCATGAGAATAAAGGAGAAACACAGGACGAGAATTGTGTTTTGTCCTAACACAGAAGTTCTATCAAGTTTTCCTCCATATATTTTGATGCTCTGTTATTGGGTACATAGACATAATTGTTATGTCCTCTTATCCAATTGAAAAATTTATCACTATTAAATATCCTTATTTTAATGTGGTAATATTCTTTGCCCTAAAATCTACCTTGTCTCTTCTTTACACTAGAGTTAACATGGTATCTCTTTATCAAACCTTTTATTTTTATTCCATTTGTTTGTATCTTTAAAAGTAAAGTGGGGGCGCCTGGGTGGTGCAGTCGGTTAAGCATCCGACTTCAGCCAGGTCACGATCTCGCGCTCCGTGAGTTCGAGCCCCGCGTCAGGCTCTGGGCAGATGGCTCAGAGCCTGGAGCCTGTTTCCGATTCTGTGTCTCCCCCTCTCTCTGCCCCTCCCCCGTTCATGCTCTGTCTCTCTCTGTCCCAAAAATAAATAAACGTTGAAAAAAAAAGTAAAAAAAAAAAGTAAAGTGTATTTCTTATAGTCTATAGGCAGTTTCACTTTGATCCAGTCTGCCAATCTATGACATTTCCATATTTGAATCTCTGGATCTCCAGTGTCTTGAAACTGATGTTCCATATGGTTTGAAACATTTTTTGGCTGTCACAACTATGAGGGTAAATCTGATTTTTTTATTCCATATTGTCCACCAACAAAATTATCTGTTCTTTTTTTCTTAATGTCTTTTAAACTGAGGTATTGTACAAGCAATAATACACACTAACGTGTGTTATTTATTTATATTATGTATCATTTATATATCTGTGCAATCACTCTCAAGATCAAGATACTAAAATTTTCAAGCACTTCTACAAGGCTCACTCATCCCCCTTCATTGCTCTGTTTTATTGAGCGCTATCTACCTTGTATCTTCATTTTGACCTTGAGGAAACTTTTGCTACATGTAAGCCATGTAATTTTATTGCTGCCACACTTCAACTATCAATCTCTGTCTTCTAGAAGTAGTCTCATTTAAGATATTCTCTATTTTTTTAAATAAATGACCATTACAGAATAGAGTGGCTTTTTTTTGCTTTGTTTTTATTGAGGTATAATTAACATATAGCATTATATTAGTTTCAGGTGTACAACATAGTGATTCAGTATACATATACATGGTGAAATGATCACAAATTTATTTAATATCCATCATTATACAGAGTTACATTTTTTTCTTGTGATGAGGACTTTTAAGATTACTCTTAGCAACTTTCAAATATCAAATGCAGTATTATTAACTGTAATCATCATGCTTACATTATATCCTCATAAATTATTTATTTTATAACTGGAAGTTTGTACCTTTTGGCTCCCTTCACCCATTTTGCCCACCCCTTACCCTCTGCCTCTGGCAACCAGTTTGTTCTCTGTGTCTGTGAGCTTGGTTTTGTTTTGTTTTGTTTTAAATTCCATTGTAAGTGGGATAATATGGTATTTGTCTTTCTCTGTCTGACTTATTTCACTTAGCACAATGCCCTCAAGGTCCATCCATGTTGTTGCAAATGGCAAGGTTTCCTTCTTTTTTTATGGCTGAATAATATTCCTCTGTGTGTGTGTGTGTGTGTGTGTGTGTACCACATCTTCTTTATCCATTCTTCCATTGATAGACACTTAAGTTGCTTGTATATCTTGGCTATTATAAATTGTGCTGCAATGAACACAGGGATGCATAGATCTTTTCAAATTAGTGATTGTCTTTTCTTTGTATAAATACCCAGCAGTGGGATTGTTGCATCTTATGGTAGTTCTATTTCTAATATTCAAGGAACCTTCATACTATTTTCCATAGTTGTGGCACCAATTTACATTACCACCAACAGCATAAGAGGGTTCTCTTCTCTCCACGTTCTCGCCAACACTTAGTTTCCCCAAATACTGGGCATAAGTATTCAGATTTTCCCAGTTTGATAATGAAATTCACACCAATCTCACTGTTACCAGGTGTTATCAGTCACATAGTAGAATATCAATAGATGGTAACAAAAGTGAGTGGTGCTAATGGAATTATGATTATGACTTTGATCAGGAAAAGCAGCATGATGCTGTGGAAAAAATAATTACTTACTTCCTCTTTTTCATCTTTTTTTTGTCTACATGGTAAGTCAAAAACTTTATTTTTAAATAAGTGATATTTTCTGAGTTTATTATTTTTGCCTGCCATTACCAATATTTCATGTTTCCCATAACTCAACAACTGAGAAATAAAATAATAATTAAAAATGAATATTTCTTTCATTCTGCTCTCATTTAGCCTTCATAAACTTGAGCCCTTGACAAATTCTACCTCAATGGCTTTGAATGAACCTAGGGAGGTTTCTTATGCCCCCAAGTTTTCTTGTCTTGCCCATTATAAAGATTATCTCAGAACTATCTGAGATCCTGTCCTCAGAGAACTGATGTGGTTCCTTTTGTTTTGCATCCTGTTTTATTACGATAACCTCTCCCTGAAACTCAATCTTTGGGTCCCTGGGGCATGGCTGGTGGATAGTCTGAATGACTGGCTGGGTCTTATTTATAATTCCTCTCTTCATGTCTTTGATACACATTCTCCTGATGGCTAATGATGTTGAGCATCTTTTCATGTACTTACTGGCGATTTGAGGAATGTCCATTTAGATCCATTGCCCATTTTTTAAGTTGAGTTGTTTGTCTTTTCATTTTTCCATTGTACAAGTTTTTTATCTATTACATATACAAGTCCTTTATCAGATATATGATTTGCAAACATTTTCTCCCATTTTGAGTATTTTATTTTCACTTTCTTGATGGTATCCATTGAAGCATGAAAGGTTTTAATTTTGGCGACTCCAATTTTACCTATGAGTTTTTTATTTTGTTGTTTGGACATTTGTATCATATCTAAGAGGGCTTTGCCTAACTCATAGTCACAAAGATTTACTCTTATACTTTCTTCTAACATTTTTACAGCTTCAGCACTTACATTTAGGCCTATGATCCACTTTTTGCTAATTTTTGTGTATAATATGAGGTAGGGTTCAGGAGGTTTCATTATATTCTCAGTTTGAATTCTTTTATTATGAAAAGGTGTTGGATTTTGTCAAATGCTTTTTCTGTGTCTTTCCAGATGATTATGTGGTTTTTGTCTTTTATTTAATTGATATGGTGTCTTACTTTAATAGATTTTCAGGTGTTATTACCAATTTTGCATTTCTAAGATACATTCCACTTAGTCATGGAGTATAATTCATATATATCAGTGGATTTGGTTTCATAGTATTTTATTGAGGATTTTGGCATAAAGGTTTGTGGTTTTCTTTTCTTGTCATGTTTTGTCTGCTTTTATTAGTAGGAAAATACCAGACCTATAGAATTTGGAAAATATTTCACTTCTATTTTCTATAACAATATGTAAAGAAATGGTATTGGTTGCAATAAGTTACTTAAAAGTTTGGTAGAATTTATCAGTGAATTTGGACATGGATTTTTTCTTGTGGTAAATTTTTTAAATTACAAATTCAATCTCTATAGGTGTAATAGGTCAACTTCAATTTTCAACTTCATGAATTTGTTTCAGTAGTTTGTTTCTTTCTAGTAATATGTTCATTTCACCTACGTTATTTGATTTATTGGCAAACAGTTGTTCATAGTATTCTCTTATATTCTTTGTTTCTTTAATGTCAATAGTAATGCCCACTCTCCCATTACTCATTTTAGTAATTTGAATGTTCTTCTTCTTCTTCTTCTTTTATTTTTGGTCAGTTTAGTTAAAGATTGATGAATTTTGTTGGTCTTTTCAGACAAGCAATTTTTTTTTGTTTTGTTGATTTTCAATTTATTGGGGCTTATTTTATGGCATAACATATTGTCTATCCTGGAGAATGTTCTATGTGCACTTGAGAAGAATATGTATTCTGCCTTGTTGGAGGGGAGTATACTATAGATGCTATTATGCCTAGTTTCTTTATATTGTTGTTCAAATCTTCTATTTCCTTGTTAATCTACTTTCATGTTCTATACATTCCTAAAAGTGGAGTATTAAAGTTTCCAACTATTGCTGAATTCCTTATAACTCTTTTCAATACTGTGACTTTCTGTTTCTTTAGTTTGGGGCTCAGTTTTTTAAGTGCATATGCACCTATGTGTATAATTTTACTTTCTTACAGATGGATAGACTCTTTATCATTATAAAATATTTTTCTTTATTTGTAATAAACTTTTATGTTTTAAAGTCTATTTTTTCCATTATTACAGCCACTCCAGCTCTACTTAATAGTGAAAAACTGAATTCTTTCCTTTTATTTTCTGGAACAAAGCAAAGATACTCTACTCAGCATTCCTATTCAGCATTGTAGTAGAAGTCCTAAATAGTGCAATTACTCATGAAATACAAACAGCATTAACACTAATTGGAAGGGGGGAAAATCTTTCCCAACTTGCAGACAACATAATTGTCTACAAAAAAATTCCCAGGAAATCTACAAAACAAAAACCTTTAGGAATATCAAGTGAGTTTAACAAAACTTTGGAATATAAGCCAACACATAACATCTATTATATATCTATAAACCACTAATGAATTTAAAAAAATTACAATAGTTCCAAAAATTAAAATTGAAGAAAACAATATAATTTATGATAACTCAAAATAGGAAAGCAATTAGGTGTGAATTTAACAAAAACATAAACAAGATCTGCATGTTGAAAACTATAAAGCACTGATTCAAGAAATCTAAGGAGATCTAAAGAAAGGAAAGATATCTAGCATTCGTGGATTTGTAGAATCTACATAGTAACATGACAAATATCCCGAAATTAATCTAGATTTAACACAATTTCCACCAAAACCCAATTTTTTTTCTAGTTTTGGGAAAACTGATTCCATAACTTATAGGAAAAATCAAAGGAATTAGAATAACCAAACCAATTTTGAAAAAGAGGAATATATTTGCAGGAATCATACTACTTGAGATTAAGATTGAATTTATTTTAAAAAATCTTTTTAATTTATTGATTTATTTTGAGAGTGGGGAAGGGAGAGGTGGAGAGAAATGAAGACAGAAAATCCCTAACAGGCTCTGCAGTGTCAGCGCAAAACCCAATGCAAAGCTCAATCCCACAAACTGTGATATCATGACCTGAGCCAAAATCAAGTCAGAGATTAACTGACTAAGCCACCCTGGCTCCCAAGATTAAGAAGCATTTTAAAACGACAGTGTCATTGACAGAGACAAGATGGTGGTGTGGGAGGAGGCTGGGCTCAGGGCGTCCTGCTGATCACTTTGATTCCACCCACACCTGACTAAATAACCCAGAAAACAGCCAGAAGACTAGCAGAACAGACTCTCTGGAGCCAAGCATAGACAAGAAGCCCAAAGAAGAGGGTAGGAAGGGCTGAGGGATGGTGTGCCCTACTCAGACTGGCGGGAGGGAGCCGAGGCAGTGGAAGGGCAGCCCGCCCTGCAAGGAAGAGCCCCCAAAGTCTAGCTTGCAAAAGTGGAGGGGCCAGACTACCTGAGTTCTGACAGCCAGTGGGACTTAACATCTGGAATGTCATAAGTCAACAGCTCTGCTCAGAGAGCAGGAGGGCAAGAGGACAATGGGAGGGAGAGTTGTTGAGCTCCGGAAGACAGAGTTCAGCTCGGTGGGGAACAAAGGCGCTGGCCAGTGCCATCTATCTTCCCCATCCCCCAGACAAAATCCCAAAGGGAACCAGTTTCTGTCACCGAACTTCCTTGCACTGTGCAAACACCAGTGCTGTGCTTCTGTGGATCCATCCCTCCAACAGGTCGGCCTGCCTCCCTCCCAGTGCTACAGGACCCTCCCGCAGCAGACCACTAATGGCAAAGCGAGCTAAGCCTGCCCCTCCCACCCCTGTGCACCTTGCGGATCCACCCTGGCTAATATGCCAGATCCCATCGAAGCAGCACCACAAGCCTGACAGTGTGCAAGTAACCCAGTCAGGGGCCACACCACTCCACAGTGAGTCCTGCCCCTGGGAGAGGGGAAGATAAGCTACACACCAGTCTGAATGTGGCCCCAGCAGTGGGCTGGGGACAGACATCTGGTCTGAGTGCGGCCCCGCCCACCAACACAGGTTATACCAGACAGCACAGGGGAAATGCCCTGCAGTTCCCAAATATTCCAGGGACTATCCAAAATGATGAAAAGGAAGAATTCTCCTCAAAAGAAACTCCAGGAAGTAGCGACAGCTAACGAACTGATCAAAAACGATTTAAGCAATGTAACAGAAAATTAATTTAAAATAATACTCATAAAATTAATCACTGAGCTTGAAAAAAGCATAGAGGAAAGAAGAGAATCTATTACTACAGAGATCAAGGGACTAAGAAACAGTCAGGAGGAGCTTTAAAAAATGCTATAAATGAGGTGCAAATAAAATGGAGGCGACCACAGCTCAGATTGAAGAGGCAGAGGAGAGAATAGGTGAATTACAAGATTAAATTATGGAAAAAGAGGAAGCTTAGAAAAAGATTAAAAAATCCAGGAGTATGAGGGGAGAATTAGAGAACTAAGTGATGCAATGAAACGTAATAAGATCCTTATAATAGGAATTCCATAAGAGGAAGAGAGAGAGAAAGGGGCTGAAGGTGGACTTGAACAAATCATAGCTGAGAACTTCCCTGATCTGGGGAAGGAAAAAGGCATTGAAATCCAAGAGGCACAGAGAACTCCCTTCAGCCATCACTTGAATCAATCTTCTGCATGACATATCATAGTGAAACTGGCAAAATACAAGGATAAAGAGAAAATTCTGAAAGCAGCTAAGGATAAACACGCTCTAACATATAAAGGGAGACCGATTAGACTAGTCACGGATCTATCTACTGAAACTTGGCAAGCCAGAAAGGAATGGGAGGAAATCTTCAATGTGATGAACAGAAAAAATGTGCAGCCAAGAATCCTCTATCCAGCAAATCTGTCATTTAGAATAGAAGGAGAGATAAAGGCCTTCCCAAACAAACAAAAACCGAAAGAATTCATCGCCACTAAACCAGCCTTACAAGAGATCCTAAGGGGGATTCTGTGAGTGAAATGTTACAAGGACCACAAAGTACCAGAGCCATCACTACAAGCATGAAACCTACAGATATCACAATGACTCTAAACCCATATCTTTCTATAATAACACTGAATGTAAATGGACTAAATGTGCCAAACAAAAGACATAGGGTATCAGAATGGATAAAAAAACAAGACCCATCTATTTGCTGTCTACAAGAGACTCATTTTAGACCTGAGGACACCTTCAGATTGAAAGTGAGGGGATGGAGAACTATCTATCATGCTACTGGAAGTCAAAAGAAAGCTGGAGTAGCCATACTTATATCAGACAAACTAGACTTTCAATTAAAGGTTGTAACAAGAGATGAAGAAGGGCATTATATAATAATTACAAGGTCTATCCATCAGGAAGAGCTAACAATTATAAAAGTCTATGCGCCGAATACAGGAGCCCCTAAATCTATAAAACAATTAACCACAAACATAAGCAACCTTATTGATAAGAATGTGGTAATTGCAAGGGACTTTAATACCCCACTTACAACAATGGATAGATCATCTAGACACAGGATCAATAAAGAAACAAGGGCTCTGAATGATACATTGGGTCAGGTGGACTTGACAGATATATTCAGAACTGTGCATCCCAAAGCAACAGAATATACTTTCCTCTCGAGTGCACATGGAACATTCTCCAAGATAGATCACACTCTGGGTCAAAAAGCAGCCCTTAATAAGTATACAGGAATTGAGATCATACAATGCACACTTTCAGACCGCAATGCTATGAAACATGAAATCAACCACTGGAAAAAGTCTGGGAAACCTCCAAAAGCATGGAGGTCACAGAACACCCTACTAAAGAATGAGTGGGTCAACCAGGCAATTAGAGAAGAAATTAAAAATATATATGGAAACGAATGAAGATGAAAAGACAACAATCCAAACGCTTTGGGATGCAGAGAAGGCAGTCCTGAGAAGAAAATACATTGCAATCCCGGCCTATCTCAAGAAACAAGAAAAATCCCACATACAAAATCTAAGAGCACTCCTAAAGGAAATAGAATCAGAGCAGCAAAGACACCCCAAACCCAGCAGAAGAAGAGAAATAATAAAGATCAGAGCAGAAATAAACATTGTAGAATCTAAAAACCTGTAGAGCAGATCAATGAAACCAAGAGTTGGTTTTTTGAAAAAAAATTAACAAAATTGATAAACCTCTAGCCAGGCTTCTCAAAAAGAAAAGGGAGATCACCCAAATAGATAAAATCATGAATGAAAATGGAATTATTACCACCAATACCTCACACATACAAGCAATTATCAGGGCATACTATGAAAAATTATATGCCAACAAACTGGACAACCTGGAAGAAATGAACAAATTCCTAAACACCCACACACTTCCAAAACTCAAACAGGAAGAAATAGAAAGCTTGAACAGATCCATAACCAGTGAAGAAATTGAATCAGTTATCAAAAAACTCCCAACAAGTAAGAGTCCAGGATCAGATGGCTCCCCAGGGGAATTCTACCAGACATTTAAAGCAGAGATAGTACCTATCCTTCTCAGGCTGTTCCAAAAAATAGAAAAGGAAGGAAAACTTCCAGAATCATTCTATGAATCCAGCATTACTTCGATTCCTAAACCAAAGAGACCCAGCAAAAAAAAAAAAGAGAACTACCGGACAATATCCCAGATGAATATGGATGCAAAAATTCTCAATAAGATGCTAGCAAATTGAATTCAACAGCATATAAAAAAATTATTCACCGCAACCAAGTAGGATTCATTCCTGGGCTGCAGGGCTGGTTCAACATTCGCAAATCAATCAATGTGATACATCACATTAATGAAAAAAAAAACTGATAAGAACCATATGATCCTGTCAATCGAAGCAGAAAAGCATTTGACAAAATTCAGCATACTTTCTTAATAAAAACCCTCGACAAAGTCGGGATAGAAGGAACATAGTTAAACAGCATCAAAGCCATTTATGAAAAGCCCACAGCTAATATCATCCTCAATGGGGAAAAACTGAGAGCTTTCCCCCTGAGATCAGGAACACAACAGGGATGTCCACTCTCACCACTGTTGTTTCACATAGTGTTGGAAGTGCTAGCATCAGCCATCAGACAACAAAAGGAAATCCAAGGCATCAAAATTGGCAAAGATGAAGTCAAGCTTTCGCTTTTTACAGATGACATGATATTATACATGGAAATCCAGATAGACTCCACCAAAAGTCTTCTAGAACTGATACCTGAATTCAGCAAAGTCACAGCATACAAAATCAATATACAGAAATCAGCTGTATTCTTATACACTAATAATGAAGCAACAGAAAGACAGATAAAGAAACTGATCCCATTCACACTTGCACCAAGAAGCATAAAATACCTAGGAATAAATCTAACCAATGATGTAAAAGATCTGTGTGCTGAAAACTATAGAAATCTTAGGAAGGAAATTGAAGAAGATACAAAGAAATGGAAAAACATTCCATGCTCATGGATTGGAAGAATAAATATTGTCAAAATGTCAATACTACCCAAAGCTATCTACACATTCAATGCAATCCCAATCAAAATTGCACCAGCATTCTTCTCGAAGCTAGAACAAGCAATCCTAAATTTCATATGGAACCACAAAAGATCCCGAATGGCCAAAGTAACTTTGAAGAAGAGGACCAATGCAGGAGGCATCACAATCCCAAACTTTAGCCTCTCCTACAAAGCTGTAATCCTCAAGACAGCATGGTATTGGCACAAAAACAGACACACAGACCAATGTAATAGAATAGAAACCCCAGAATTAGAATTAGTATGGCCAAGTAATCTTTGACAAAGCAGGAAAGAATAGCCAATGGAAAAAAGACAGTCTCTTTAAAAAATGGTGCTGGGAGAACTGGACAGCAACATGCAGAAGGATGAAACTAGACCACTTCTTACACCATTCACAAAAATTATCAAATAGATATAGGACCTGAATGTGAGACAGGAAACCATCAAAACCCTAGAGGAGAAAGCAGGAAAAAACCTGTCTGACCTCAGCCACAGCAATTTCTTATTTGACACATCCCCAACGGCAAGGGAATTAAAAGCAAAAATGAACTATTGGGACCTCATCAAGATAAAAAGCTTCTGCACTGTAAAGGAAACAATCAATAAAACTAAAAGGCAACCAACGGAATGGTAAAAGGTATTTGCAACTGACATATCGGACAAAGGGCTAGTATCCAAAATCTATAAAGAGCTCACCAAACTCCACACCCGAAAAACAAATAACCCAGTGAAGAAATGGGCAGAAAACATGAATAGACACTTCTCTAAAGAAGACATCCAGATGGCCAGCAAGCACATGAGAAGATGCTCAACATCGCTCCTCATTAGGGAAATACAAATCAAAGCCACACTCAGATACCACCTCACGACAGTCACAGTGGCCAAAATGAACAAATCAGGAGACTATAGATGCTGGAGAGGATGTGGAGAAACGGGAACCCTCTTGCACTGTTGGTGGGAATGCAAATTGGTGCAGCCACTCTGGAAAACAGTGTGGAGGTTCCTCAAAAGATTAAAAATAGACCTACCCTATGACCCAGCAATAGCACTGCTAGGAATTTACCCAAGTTATACAGGAATGCTAATGCAGAGGGGCACTTGTACCCCAATGTTTATAGCAGCACTGTCAACAATAGCCAAATTATGGAAAAAGCCTAAATGTCCATCAACTGATGAATGGATAAAGAAACTGTGGTTTATATACACAATGGAATCCTACATGGCAATGAGAAAGAATGAAATATGGCCTTTTGGAGCAACGTGGGTGGAACTGGAGAGTGTTATGCTAAGTGAAATAAGTCATACAGAGAAAGACAGATACCATATATTTTCACTCGTATGTGGATCCTGAAAAACTTAACAGAAGACCATGCAGGAGAGGAAGGAAAAAAAAAAGAGGGTAGAGAGGGAGAGAACCAAAACTTAAGAGACTCTTAAAAACTGAGAACAAACTGAGGGTTGATGGGGGGTGGGAGGGAGGGGAGGGTGGGTGATGGGTATTGAGGAGGGCCCCTTTTGGGATGAGCACCGGGTGTTGTATGGAAACCAATTTGACAATAAATTCCATGTTTAAAGAAAATAAACAGAAATACATTACTTATAAAACTTAAAAAAAACCTACAGTGTCATATTGGTGAAAGGATGACATATAGATCAGTGGAAAAGAATAGCGTTTAGAAATAGACCAGTACAAATATGGTGAAGTGATTTTTTTTTTTACAAAGTTGCAGTTTCAATAGAGAAATAATGGTCCTTTTAACAAATAGTGTGCACACTACAGCCACAGATTCTTCTACATACCTATTCAAATAACTAACATTAAGAAAAGTGTGAAGGGGCACCTGGCTGGCTCAGCTGGAAGAGTATGTGACTCTTAATCTCGAGATTGTGAGTTCGATCCCCAAATTGGATGTAGAGATTACTTAAGTAAATAAAAACTTTTAAAAAAAGTATGAATAATGCCAAGTGCTGGCAAGAATGTGGAGCAATTATAAATCACATATTTCTGATGGGAATGCAAAATGGTTCAGCCTCTTTGGAAAACATTTTGGTAGTTTCTTATAAACACCCATATACGATAACCATTTATGAGCAATCCTACTCCTAGGCATTTCTTTTGAGATATTAAAACTTATGTTCACACAAAAACCTGTACGTTAATGTTATGGCCTCTTAATTCATCCTCTATGAAAGTGAAACTACCCAAATGTTTCAATTGGTGAATTGATAAACAGTCTGTGATACATCTATACAATTAAATACTATTCAGAAATAAAAACTAATGAACAATTGAAACATGTAACAATTTGGATGAATCTCAAAAGTGTTGTCCTAAGTAAAAGAAGCCTGTCTCAAAAGGTTACTTATTCTATGCTCCCATTTATATGACATTTTAGAAAGCAGAAACTAGATTGAAAGAGAAGAGTCTTTGTCAGACTTTGTGAGTGAGGAAGATTTTGTGATGAAAACAGGATATCATAAAGACTTTTGGAAGTTATGGGATTGTTTTGTATCCTGACTGTGCTGTGGTTACATGAATCTATGCATATGTTAATACCAAAAGTACTTGTTTATACCATAAAAAGTAATTTAATATATGTAATTTTAAGAAATAACAAATATCCTTATGTAATAAGGTGAAACACATGGCTACATATATAGTTAAGTAAAAAAAAAATCCTGGTGCAAAATAGTTTGTATTATATGTTGCTGTTTGGTAAAAATGTAAAATATATATATATATATATATATATATATATATATATATATACATGTGTTTGCTTGCATATGTATATATGTATACATGTGTTTGCTTGCATATGTATAAAATATCTATGAAAGAATAAGTAAGATGGCTCTTTCTAGCCCCTAGGTGGCTAGAGGCCAGGTACAAAATGAAAAGTTTTTACATACACAAACTTTTATTTACACAACATATAATTTTGTGTAAGTTTTGGGTAACTGTTTAAAATTACTTTTTATTTCTTTATTATAATATATGATATATCCAAAATAATGCAAGTGGTTCTAATGGGCACCTAGAATGGAGAACTACTGCTTTATAAGTTCCATATTTATTGTTATTTGTTTATAGCTTGTCTTCCTCTCTAAAATGTGAGTTTCAAAAATGTAAGGATTTTTTCTACTCCTTTGTTTATGCATGTATTTCTACTGTCTTGAACAGTAAAAACCGCACAGTAGTTGGCCAACAAATGTTTGTTGGGTGAATAAAATAAAGTGATAAGAACAGGGTACATGGTAGAAGCTGAGAAGAGGAGCAGCTGTCTGATTTTGGTTAAGGAGAAGAAGGAAGGGTCAGCAAGGTTTAATGAAAGATATAAAATAAGAGCTGATCTATGCAAGGTGTATATTAGATAGTAGGGTTTGAAAGTACACAGATTTGAGATCTCAGTGTACTTTCCAAATTGTAAGCACTTTTGTGATACTTGAACTTAGGGTGGGAAAAGCAGAGTGGTGAGAGATGGGACTAGAGAGAGAGAGACAAAGTTAGACAGACTACCGAGGTTTTTGTATACCATGGTAAGGAGTTGGGATTTGGTTAGAAACATGGAGGGTCTGAACTAAGTGATCCTGGTGATTGAGAGGAGTAGATGAAGTCTATAAATATTCATACATCACCTTTTCAGTGAGCTTTTCCATAATGGCATTCTTCTCCCCCTCCCCCATGTACATTGCTATCCTACTTGCTTTATTTCTTCATAGTACTTGTCATTTTCTGGCACGCATTTTCTTAAATATTTTATTATCTGACACAAGAATTTAGTTCCTTTGAAGGCAGAAATGTTTTGTCCATTTTGTTTATAGTTCTATCCTCAGAGCCTTATGTGTATTAACAGCTCAATAAATATTTGTTGTGTGAATTTGTCAAAATTTTGAATGTGGATGAAGTCAAGGAAAAATTATCAGGTTTCAATGCCTCTGGATTTATGATAATATACGGGCTATTTTTCCAGTTCAATTCCTAAATACAATTCATTATTAATAGCATAAGCCTCTAATTTTCTGTATTTATTCATCGGTTAATACAATACACTCTAAATCAACCTCTCTGCATCCAGATTGCAACAATACAACCTATTCTATATATTCTGGTTTTAAACATTAATATATACTTTATTGCTTAAAATTCTTCGACTTTCTGTTTTCCATGACATGGCTTGCAAGTTCCTTCCTTCTTTGGTCTCTTACGTTCAGCTTCATCTCTCATTAGTGTTGCTTTCACAGTATACTTCAATACTACTACCATTCTTCCCTTTCATTCATCCATTCAATAATGTATTCAACATCAAACAAGTCTTTATTGAGCACCCTCTAGGAGATAAGGTATATTTCAGGTTTTCAGTATCCACCAATCAATGGGATAGCCATAGTTCCTACACTGTCTCTTCTACCTATTATTTTGTAACAGTATAGTGCTAGTAGTTGTTTGTGTTTATTTCCCCAACAGTTTCTAAGGCCTTGAAATCCAGGATTGTGTCTTATTCTTCCTCAGATGGGCACTATCAGGAACAGAACCTTACACTGAATGGTTGTTCAGAATCTGCTGGTTGAATGAGAAATTTGAGTTAAAATGTTGAAATGAACTATAAAAAATACCAGCAAAAGTAAGGACCTGTTTGCCGCTGATCACATTTTGGTTATTTATTCATTCAACAAACATTGATAATCACCTATTTTACGGTAGGTTCTTTCTTATGTTTAAAATGTCACCTTTAGCCCTTACACTGTGGGTTCCTACTGTAATGTCAGTGGGTGTACCATAGTATTTGGGACATGGTGGATGCTCACTATATAATTGTGGATTGACTGAAAATAACCACAAAAGAGGAGAACTGGAGTACAGGTTTGGGGCCCAGAAGAGATTTCTGGAGGTAGTGGCAATAGGTGATTCAACATTGAACTTAAAAAAAAATATATGTTTATTTTTGAGAGACAGAGAGAGACAGAGCATGAGCAGGGGAGGGGCGGAGGGGGGAGTCTATGCAGAATCTGAAGCAGGCTCCAGGCTCTGAGCTGTCAGCACAGAGCCCGACTTGGGGCTTGAACTCAGGAACTGTGAGATCATGACCTGAGCGGAAGTCAGATGCTCAACTGGCTGAGCCACCCAGGAGCCCTGAGAACTTTTAACCAGAGTGAGGATTATTTTATTACTGAAACTTTTTGTCAGTTGTCATTTTCTTCGTTTTCTTGGGGTGGTGGTGTATAAGCATACAAGAATTCTTTCTAAATGAGTTTACCTTTATTTGTTTTGAAATTTGAATACAGCATGTAACTCTTTGGATACAATTCCGAGACAAAAATGATTCATATTTAAGATTTTTTTAATCTTGAAATCAAAGTATGCCACTAATAAAAATAAACTTTTTTTTTCAACATGGTATGCCAGAAAAACAGTAAACCAGTATAGCAAATATGTAACTATTGACATGCAAGAGTTAAGGGACTAAGGGTTAGGAATGCGAGATGACAAATTGGATAAGTGGGGTTTGACTGAAATACTGCAGTTCCTGGGATGACTAGAACTAGGATTTGTAAAAAGTTACCTAGTCCCCTCCCAGCCGGTTTACAATACTACCCAGTTTCTGATTTGACAAGAGAGCCATAGCGATAAAGTATTCCAAGAACTTGCTAGAGAGGCACGGGAAGTTGCTTGAGTAAAGGGGGCGTGGTGTCGGAAGTTAAATCTTCAGCTCAACGAAAGAAAATAACACTTCCGGTCACGCCGTCGTTGCGTCGCGGTTTTCTTCACCAAGGTGAGTGTAAAGAAAGACTGATAATTTTCGCAAGTGAATCCTTAAACACCCCGGGGAAGCTTTCCTCCTTCCTACAACATGGGATGGAACGAAGAATTCATCCCGAGTACATTCTGTGAAAGATGTTTCTGACGAGTATGGCGCTGCTCGCCAATCTTTTCTCCCTTACTCCGAAGATGGCCGGCTGTCATCCCCTCCCCTTTCTGACTCTTGTAGTCCTTTTTTCCCTGGTCATTCTTCACCTCTCTTCATTATTCCAGATCGTCTTCCTGATTTTTCTGAGCCTGAGTCATTCCCTCTACCACAGATTCTTATCCTACCTCTTACTGCCACCTTCTTCCCCGCCCCCCTTTAGCCTCAAAACTTTTGCAACCCAGTTCTCCCACTCTTAATCTACATTCTTCCTTTTCCTTCATCCCCAGTACTTTACTCCCCTCCTTGCTGCACAAGGCTTCTGATCCATTCTGTCTCCCTTCTGCAGAGGCCATTAAACTATATACTTTCCAAAACCAGGTGTGGCTTCAGTTTCAAGGTCAACGCTGTTTTTGTTCTTAAAAATAAACAGTGGCAGAAATTTTAGAGTCTTAAGAGACATAGGGTCTTGTTCAAATTATTATTATTGTGTTTATTTTTACTCTAAACAAAATTACACATCAGATACTGCACTGATTTTTAACCGTCTATTCGTGACATTAAAAAAAATTTTGGCATAGAACTGAATCCCCACATTTTTGTCATCTCTTGAGGGTGGAAGCTTTTCCATCTCCTTTAGAACTTGTCATAGATCAGAAATCATTGAAACATATGACATCCAATCACAAATTTATTTTTTCATTTGAGTTATGCTTATTATGCAAATCCTTTCCGTCTCTGATAGCAACATTGAACAGCGAACTGGCAGATTTTTCAGTTTTCCTGGGAACTTTGCAAGTATTATCTATTTGGTGCAAGGTCAAATGTATTTTTCTGTTACATTTATCGTGTTTGTCTTGGGAGAACATTAGTTAATCACAATCTATTATTTCAATTTTTTTACCCGAGAGAGGGGGAATGATCATTAAACTTATAATGAGGGTCAAGGTTTTTCAGGCTCTAAAGAGGAATTTAACCAAGGATCTCCTTGAACAAGTAATTTATTCCTCCCTTCTCCTGTAGCTACTGTGTTACACTTGCCAAAATAAGTGTAAGAATAAGTAATTCTTTTTTCTAGGCCAGGAATAGTTTTCAGTTCTTTTATAAAAAGATGAGGCAGAGATGTTGTGATACCAAAACACTTAGGAACTTTTGGGAAGGGTATTGCTGATGTCTCTATATTCTCTATTCAAATCATAATTACACAGCATTTAAATGTCACATGGCTTCAACCCACTGTGCAACCATTATTCATGCAAGACTTTTTTATTGAATAACTTTTATGTGTCAGACAGTGTTAAACACTGAGAATACAAGTGGAAAATAAAAAGTTTTAAAAACTATAATTGAGAGACGATAAATGATTAAAATAAATATGAATAGGTTGTGATAGGGAGGGGATGTACTATTTTAAATTGGATGGTTAGGAAGACCTCCCTGGTAAGGCAGCATTTTGACTACAAACCTAAAGGAGGTGCGAGCACAAACTATATAGATATTAGTGGGAAAAACAGGATGTATCTATGTCAGTGTCTGCATTTGTTGTTCATTTGGCTCCCCCCCCACACACTTTGTGGTCACTTTTCTGCACAGCTTTAATGCAGCACTCTGCACACTCAAATGACCTAATCCAGTCACATAAATTTCTTGTTCTTTTTCTCCTGGCTAGCTTCTTGCTATCCAGTTAGGTATATTGTCAGTTACCAGCCCCTCTAGGAAGATATCTCTATATCTATCCTCACATCTTCCTCAATCTGTTTGTTTGTGGTGCACTGTGTGGTATCCTACAGCATATTTGCTTACCTTTCTCAGTGCTCTTATTGCTGTGTGTTCATGATATTTTACCCACAAATGTTTGATATGTTAAATTGGAATGAATTTAATACTTGTCTGTCTGTACAGGCAAACTTTTCAATATAGTTGGCCCCCAAATTTCAGAACCACCCTATAAGGTCAGTACTATCATTGTCATTTTACTGTTGATAAAACCAAGACTCAGAGGTGGATAGTAACCTGCTATTGGTGGTGGAATTCATGGAGGTAAGGTCTGTGAGACACTCAGTCCTGGCCTGGTTTTCTTTGTCTTTTGTTTGTGTCTCTTTAGCTGTTTATTAATGAGAAGTACAAAATATATGGACTATTTTATTATTTTATAAGACATAATCTGGGTATAGAAATTTCATTTTAAAAAATTTCCTTTAATAAATCAGATTATATCAGGAGCTTGAATTACTTCATAACTATAAATATTAAGAGCTGAGAGGTGTAGTGACTCTTTTTACTTGAACATTTTTTAATTAATTTAAACAAGCATAAATTGAAAGAAGAGTACAATGAATACTTTTATACTCTAAACCTAGATTCAATAGTTGTTAACTTTTGCCATATTAGCTCACTTGTTCACTCACTTGCTCACTCTTAACCATCCATTCATCCATTTATTTAAAAAAAATTTTTTTTTGCATTTATTTATTTTTGAGAGACAGAGACAGCATGAGCAGGGGAGGAGCAGAGAGAGAGGGAGACACAGAATCAGAAGCAGGCTCCAGGCTCTAAGCTGTCAGCACAGAGCCCAATGTGGGGCTCCAACCCACGAACCGTGAGATCATGACCTGAGCTGAAGTTGGCTACTTAACCGACTGAGCCACCCAGGCGCCCCTCCATCCATTCATTTTTAAAATTAAAGCATAATTGTTTATCTATTTTCTGATCTATGTATTTTGGTTGAACCATTTGAGATTTGCAGGCTTTATTATTTTTTATTTATTATTTTTTAATTTACATCCAAGTTAGTTAGCATATAGTGCAACCATGATTTCAGGAGTAGATTTCTTAATGCCCCTTACCCATTTAGCCCATCCCCCCTCCCACAACCCCTCCAGCAACCCTCTGTTCTCTGTATTTAAGACTATTATGTTTTGTCTCCCTCCCTGTTTTTATGTTATTTTTGCTTCCCTTCCCTTATATTCATCTGTTTTGTATCTTAAATTCCTCATAGGAGTGCAGACTTTATTTTTAAATAAACTTAAATATACACAAAAAGGTGCATGTATCAAAAGTGTATGGCTCAAGGCATTTTCAATGTAAACACACATGTGTAACCAGCATCCAAATTAAGAAATAGAACATGATTAGCATCTGAAGCCCCTTGAATGTATTCCCTTCCAGTCACATCTAAACTCCCAATTAGCCACAATCCTTGCTTCTATCACTGTATAATAATTTTGCCTGTTTTTGAACTTTATAAAAATATGGTAGTAAATCATTATTTTTTTGATGCCTGACCTCTTTGGCTTAAGATTTTGTTTTTGAGATTCATCCATATTATTGGGTGCAGTAGTATGTTTTTGAGATGCATTCATATTATTGGGTATAGTGGTAATTCCTTCATTCTCATTGCTATGTATTCCATTGTTTGAACGTATCATAATAGATGGACATTTTGTATATTTATATTTTTGGCTTGTAAACATTTGTGGACATTATAGTATATGACTTTTGGTGATATATGTACATATTTCTGTTGAGCATATACCTAAGAGAAGAATTGCTGAATTAAGTTATGTATATGATTAGCTTTAGTAGAGACTGTCAACTAATTTTCCACAATGGTTGTACAGGCATACCTTGTTTTATTGCATTTTGCTTTATTGCACTTTGCAGATACTGTTTTTTACAAATTGAAAGTTTGTGGCAATCCTGAGTCAAACAAGTCTTTCGGCATCATTTTTTAACAACATTTGCTCACTTCATGTCTCTGTGTTACATTTTGGTAATTCTTGAAATATTTCAAACTTTTTCATTATTATTATATTTGTTAAAGGTGATTTGTGATTAGTGATTATGACTTTCTGAAAGTCAGATGATGGTTAGCATTTTTTAGCAATAAAGTATTTTTTCATTACAGTATATACGTTTTTAGACATAATGTTATTACATACTTAATAGACTAAAGTGTAGTGTAAACATAACTTTTATATGCACTGGCAAACCAAAACGTTCATTTTACTTGCTTTATTGTGATATTCACTTTATTGTGGTGGTCTAGAACCGAATCTACAAGTTCTCTGAGGTATGCCTGTACTATAAAACTCTCAGTACAAATCTTTAAGAGTTCCACTTTCTCTAGAATATTGTCAACACTTGTCATTGTCTTTACTTTTTAAGGAAAAAAGTAGCCATTATAGTGGTTATGAATGGTATCTTATTAGTTTAATTTGCAGATCTGATGATAAATTTACATCTGTCCATGTTTGTTGGCCTGGATATCTTTTTATGAGATACCTTTTCAATCTTTGACCACTTTTTCTCCTGGACTATCTTACTGATTTGTCGAAATCTTTTTAATTAAGGATGTTAATATTTTGTTATATTCATTGCAGATCTCAGTTGCTTGCATTTTCAGTTTCTTAATGGTGTCTTTTGATGAACTCTCCCAATTTTAGTATTGTTGTTCAATTTCATAATGTTCCCATTTATGGCTAGTGCTTGTTTTGTTAAAAAGTCTTTGCCTTTTTCAAGGCCATGAAGACATTTTTCTGTGTTGTGTTATTGTTTAATCTCTCATTTGTATTCACAATTTATTTTTAATTGATTTTTGTGTATGTTTTCGGTATAAGTTATGGGTATGAGTAAAGGTCCCCTCCCTTTTTTGTATGTCAAAATGGACATCCAATCAACCCAGTATCACTTACTGAAAAGATCATTCTTTCCCTTCTATAGCATCATATTTTTGATAAATCAAATGGTTAGGTTATATATGTGGGTTTGTTTCTGAATTCTGTTCTGTTTGGGTTACTTCTCTATAATTGTATAAGTACCACTGTCATAATTAATGTCATTTTATAATATACCTTATATACAGTCATTTAGTTCTACAGTTTTGTTCTTTTTCTTCAATAATGCCAAATTGGTTTTTTGAATTTCCATTTGCATTTTAGAATCAGCTTGTCAGTTTCCACAAAAATTCTTCTTGGCATTTTGATTGAGATACCACTTAATATCATGGCATTTTACACCTAAATATCTCAGCGTTCATCTCCTAATATTAGGGACACAATAATTTCCTAATATCACCTAACACTTAATCCATTTTCAAATTTCTTTTTTTCCTCAATGACCCTTTTATAGCTGGTATTTCTTTAAAAAATACACAAGCAGTGTTTACTGAGGTTCTGTTTTTTATCAGGCAATATATACATATTATTTAATTTAATCAAAACCAGAAAAAGAGTAATGATATACATATTCTTTCATTTTACAGGAAAGGAAAGGAATCATACTTGGTTAAGAAACTTGTTCAATCATAAAGCTTCAAAGACCATTCACATTCAAATGCATAGTTCTATAATATGAAATCCCTTGCTCTTATCACTGTATCATATCAAATACAAAAGAATAAAAGTAAAACTCAAATCATAAAGAGATAGGGAGAGGAAGAAATTCTGCTGAGGGATCTATTAATTATAAAATGCAGAATATAGTTCTTATGGCTGGTATTCAAAAGCATCACCCAACCTAGATTAATGTATATTTATAGTTTTTGAGATTTTTTTGTTGTCATTTTCCCTGTTTTGTTGAACTTGTGGATATTTTTATATTTGGTACTTTTCAATCCATTGCAGTCATTATTTCTTCTGTTGCTCAAACTTTCCAGTTTAGAATGAACCAGTTGGAGCCTCTGATATTGGTTTCTTTTTTCCTTTATTACTGAAATTTTCAAATATATTTAAAGTAGGATATAGCATGTATCCATTCTCAGCTTCAACAATTAATACCATTTTGCTGATTTTGTTTGATCTTTTCTCCTCACCCACTTTTTCACTGGGGTATTTAAAAAATTTTTTTAAGTTTATTTTGAGAGAGAGACAGCATGAGTGGGGGAGGGGGAGAGAAGGAGGGAGAGAGGAAGAGAGAGAGAGAATCCCAAGCAGGCTCCACACTGTCAGGGAGCCCAACGCAGGACTCGAACTCACAAAACTGTGAGATCATGACCTGAGCTGAAACCGAGCGTGGGACACTTAACTGACTGAGCCACCCAGGCGCCCCTTCACTGGAGTATTTTAAAGCAATCCCAGACATTATGTCATTACACAGGTAAATAATTCACTATACATCTCTAACTCTTAAGTGCATTATATTAGTAACCAATAAGCCATTACACTTAATAAGATTAACAGTAATTCTCATACTATGTAATACCCAGTTCATATTCAAATTTCTATGATTTTCTTAAAGATGTCTTTGTATAGTTTCTTTGTTAAATCTATATCTAAACAAGGGCCACAAGATATTTTTGTCTTCAGTCTGTTTTCCTGTTAAAACCTTGTATAGCCAACCCCTCCTCCACATTTTAAAGACCATTGGTTTGTTAGAGAAACTAAGTCATTTATTGTGTCGACAAATGGATTTAGATGATTGCTTCCTTCAGGTGGTATTCATTTTGTTTTCCCATCTGCATGTTTCTGTTCACTGGCATTTAGAACTAGAAGATTTATTAGGTTCACTTTCAATTATTATATTTTGTATTTTGTTTTGCTTTAAAAAAAATTTTTTTTAGTTTTTTATTCTCATGTTAGTTAACATACAGTGTAGTCTTGGCTTCAGGAATAGAACCCAGTGATTCATCTCTTACATATGGCACCCAGTGCTCATCCTGAAAAGTACCCTCCTTAATGCCTAGCACCCATTTAACCCATCCCCCCACCCCTATCAACCCTCAGTTTGTTCTGTGTATTTAAGAGTCTGTTTTTATCTTATTTTTCCTTCCCTTACCCTATGTTCATCTGTTGTTTCTCAAATTCCACATAAGAGTGAAATCATATGATATCCATCTTTCTCTGACTGACTTATTTTTTAAGGGAAAAAATCATTTCAAGTAGTGATATGCACTTTCTATTGCATTTTATCATATCTGGTTTAAATTTTTAACTGATTCTGGGGTTCATTTGTGTTTTCAGGTGTTGTCAGCCTGATCTCCATTTTTTTTTAATTTTTAAAAATGTTTATTTATTTTTGAGAGAGAGCACACGTGTGCACACGCACGCACTCATGAGCCGGGCAAGGGCAGAGAGAGAGAGATACATAATTCGAAGCAGGCTCCAGGCTCCAAGCTGTCAGCATGGAGCCCAAAGCAGGGCTCAAACTCACAAACTGAGGTCATGACCTGATCCAAAGTCAGATGCTTAATCTGATGCAGCCACCCAGGCATCCCAACTCCATTGTAGCATCTCCTACCAACCTTTCTCCTGTTTAGCAGCCATTGAAGATAATTGTCTAAATTCATTATTTTACTAATAGTTTAAAAAGAGTGGTCTAATTTTATCAATCCTTCTGCATTTATTAGCTGGAATTATTTCAGAAAAAAGACCTCTTTATCAGCTTTTTTTGGGGGGGGTCCCCAAATGTATTCTATAAAAAGAAAGTCAGGATAAATGCTTTTTTTTTTTTCATTTATCAGAGTAATGGGTTCGTTCCCTAGAGAATTTCATTGTTTTCTTTAATATTATTAGGAATTCATGGATTTTTATGTATTTTAGGTACCCATTGTGGTTTATTTTTGATGCCCAAACTGTGTCATTTTAGAAATTAGGAGACTTTTCCTATATTCTTTACATGATCTCATTAGATCTTGGCTTCCTTGTTTTCTGACATAAGATATTTTAGGCTCATTCCCTGCCCCAGTCTTGACATCAGCCATTTTGCAAGGAGCCATGTATTCCTTCAATAGGGATTGGTACTTAGAAACCAAGATGTGAGTGCTCAGGGGATTATTACTATTTTTTTAGTAATGCTATGTGGCCTTTTGTTGTGACCGTTTTCCTTACTATTTTGAATATAAGTGAATGATTCCACCAGCATTAAATTGATAATTAGCTAAGCATGGCTTTCATTTGTTTATGTAGGCATTCATTCAGTAAAAATTTATAGACCACACTACCATGTATTTGATCTTATGCTGGGTACAGGGGATGTAAAGGTAAATCTGACATGTTTCCTGTCCTTGATGAAGATTCATTATAGTGGGGGTACGAGTAAATGAACAGACAGTGTCTAAAGAGTATGATAAGTACTGTAGTGGGCATAGTACACAGTGGGGGCAAGTGATAAGCTGTGGGGTAGCACAGAAGGGGCATCTGAAAATGCTTTGGAAAGGAAAATAATGCTTGATACTGGGTGAATAGAGGAAGTATGAAGGTAGAAGCGCTATGAAGGGTATTCCAGTCAGAGGAAACTGGAAAGAGGTGGGGGAGATCTTGATATATTCAGAGAAAAGCATATGTGTGGTTGGTTATAACTGGAATGTAAGTTTCATGTAGAGGAAGAAAAATGAAACTAGAGACATAGATAAGGGCCAGGATGTTGAGCGCCCCAAAAGTCAAGTCAGAGAACGAGGATTTCACTCTGAAGCCTGTGAGGAAGAAGCAATAAAATTGTCTTAAGCAGATGAGATACACAGTTCTTTTTGTAATGTACTGATGATGCACTGGGTGAATGGGTGGAAGTGAGACAGTAGGAGACTGATAAGGGGGGGGGAGAGGTGTAGTGGTCCAGGAGAGAGATAATGTCATGTTACACTGCATTCTGCACTCTGTGTGTGTGTGTAGTGTATGGGAAAGTCATGTGTGTATGTATTACATATACTATAATCTATTATAATCCATAATATACATATACACACATTTGTGGGGTGCAGTGTAACATGACATTTTTTGTATATGATAATATAATATAGGCGACATATATGTATATAAAATAGATCTGTGCATACACATGTACATAGCTATATGTGCATATATATCCAGGGGCTGTCCCATTACAACAGGTCTAAAAGAGAGTATATTTCAGTGAAGAAGTATTGCCCAAGGACAACTGAAAAGTGGAAAAGGGCTAATAAGCACTCCCTCCTTGACCAAATGTGAGTCATGCCCCTCGGAGCCCTCTTTTCAACTAGATCTCATCCTTGGGCATTGTCTTTGGCCTGTCTGGTCTAGTTTTAGAAAGTATCCTGCTGAATAAATTTAATGAGACTCCCCCCCCCAACATTTGATATGTGATCATCCTGGTTTGCCTTCAGCAAGAATTCTCAGTCTGTTTAGCAAGAATTCCCCTATCCTTATGTCTCCTCTTAATTTTCTGTCTACTGACCTCCTGCCCCCTCCAAATCTATTCCTTGGCTATAGATTTCCAGGTGTCCTTACTTAATTCAAAGTAGAGTCTATTTTCTCTTCCCTTTTACAATAGTCTTGATACTTCTCAAAATAGTTCTTATAATCTTACCATTTTAACAAGTGTCAGGATAATTTTTTTTTCTTTTAACAGGCCACATGAGAATTTTGTTTATTGTGGTCTTCCTCTTCAAAGCTCCACTAGTTGGCACTGCGTCCCAGTTGTGTATCCTTGAGTAATCTGAGAATTCTACTTCCTCCTCTTCTTCCTGGGATTTAAGGGTATGAGGAGGAGATGATTGCTCAGTTTCTCCCAGAGGTTGGAATGTAGCCCTAACAGTTATCTCTGGCGGAGTGGAATGGTAATGAAGATACTCATCTCCTTTTATGTGTTTCTGTGTGCCAAGCACTGTTGTATACTAATGAACATGTATTGCGTTTGTCTTTTAAGACTACTATCTTTGGGGCGCCTGGGTGGCGCAGTCGGTTAAGCGTCCGACTTCAGCCAGGTCACGATCTCGCGGTCCGTGAGTTCGAGCCCCGCGTCGGGCTCTGGGCTGATGGCTCAGAGCCTGGAGCCTGTTTCCGATTCTGTGTCTCCCTCTCTCTCTGCCCCTCCCCCGTTCATGCTCTGTCTCTCTCTGTCCCAAAAATAAATAAACGTTGAAAAAAAAAATTAAAAAAAAAAAGACTACTATCTTAAACCTTTTTTAATATAAAACATGAAATTTCTTTACATGGTTATATAAGGTGTAGATTCAGAGGTTTCTGTTAGATTAGGGATTTAGGGGAAATGAGGGCAGTGAGTATGTATGGATTAGAGTTAGTGAAGGCTAATGTGCAGAGGACTAATAATGTAAATGGTGAAAGTGTTGATCAAATGAGTGTAGACTTTGGTGTCAAAGATCCTGTCTATGAAAAATATAATAAATAAGAGGTGGTACATGTATATTTTTAAGATGAGAGATTTGAACAGGTTTATATGTTCTACAGGGGAGGAGCTGATAAAACCAGAGGTTAGAAATAATATGAGAGAGAGGGGATAACTGGAGAAGCAAAATGTGGAAAAGATGTGTTGAGAACATGTGAAGTACCAGTCATGAACATGAGAAGGGACATCACTTCTGACTTTGGAGTTACAGAGAATCAGAAGGGGATGTTTTTGAAGTTTTGGAAAGGCAAGAAACAGGAGGAGTTTCTTTCTTGGTGTCCCTATATTCTCTGTGAATAAGGTAGCGAGGGCATTCTGGAGTGTGAGAGGGGATGGCCAGGGCCAGAGGAAAGAGGAGAAGGTTACAACCTTCTTTACTGAATGAAAAAAGATTGATGGGCAATAATGAATACCTATCTAGGTTGGAAATTAAGTGTGTTTAGTTTAGTTTTTTTTTTCCAGATATATTCAGCTGCCAAGAAGTAGGAGCAAGGAAGGCAAACATTGGGCTTGATTTTAGACTTGTAAATGTGCTGGTGATAACTGAGGGGCTAAATAAGTAAGTTGTTGAGGTTACTGATGAGATTTGTTCAGGTTATAGGCCATGGGATCTAATCTCATCAGGGAAGAGTATATTCTCAGGAAGATTCATTCTGTGGATCCAGAGAAAGAGAAGCTGTGTGAATATATGGTTGGGTGTGGGAGAAGTTGTATAGAAATTTCAAAGCTCAAAGAGTAGAAGTTAACAAGGTGATATGGCAGACAAGAAATTGTGGTCAAAGTAGGTTATTGGAGCTTAAGATTTCAGAGGAAAGGTAGTTCTGGATGATGACAAGGTTTAGTGGGTGGGTGAGTTGGAATAGAAGAGGTCAAAGAACTGTGAAGCTGGAGTGATGGACAGGTTAGCCATGAGATCATCAAAGATACTGGGGAAGAAAAAGTTTAAGGGTTGAGAGGAAGACAAGGGAGATGCTATATTTTGTGGAAGGGGTGAGTATAGATGAGAGACAGATGTCATGGTAATCAAAGGAACAGAGATTTTCACAGCAGGGAGGAAGATTTAGGGAATGCGAGCAGCAATGGCTAGCATGAGTTGTTGCCCTTAACCAGTTTAGCAATAGATCCCTTGGATGGCCCTGGCTTTATTTGTTACATTTTTGTCTTTGTCTCTGCCTTTTTATGGGGGGGGGAGGGGGCAATTACCAGGGTTAGATGCCAGGAAAGGACTGGTAGTAAAATCTTGAATGTAAGGGGAGCGAAGATATCCCTCCATATTGATTTCTATTCTTGGAGGGACTTGAACAACTGCCCTTAGCAACTTTAAGGGAAATAATACTGCTGGTAGGACCCTGGCTTGCCCAGGTGTGTGTTTCCAAAAATCCCATTGCAAGTGAATATGGATAGCCAATTCCATAGCTTTTACAGAAAGAGGTGGATGCTTTTTATATAATATTCCTCATGTCAGAAAGGTTGAGAACATATGCTTTAAAGGAGTTCCATAGGAAGGCCCTGGATTCTTCCTTTTAAAAAAATATTTCTTGGGGTGCCTGGGTGGCTCAGTTGGTTGAGCGTCTGACTTCAGCTCAGGTCGTGATCTCACAGTCGGTGAGTTCAAGCCCCACGTCGGGCTCTGTGCTGACAGCTCAGAGCCTGGAGCCTGCTTCAGATTCTCTCTCTCTCTCTCTCTCTCTCTCTCTCTCTCTCTCTCTGCCCCTCCCCCACTCGTGTTCTATCTCTATCTCTCAAAAATAAATAAACGTTAAAAAATATTTCTTAAATTGTGCAGTATAACAAAAATACTGAAAGTTGCATAAACTGTAAATGTACGCTAAAGTGAATAATTATAGGGGCACCTGGGTGACTCAGTCAGTTGAACATCCAACTTCAGCATAGTTCATGGTCTCACGGTTTGTGGGTTCGAGCCCCACACTGAGCTCGCTGCTGTCAGCCTGTCAATGCAGACCCCACTTTGGTTCTTCTGTCCCTCTCTCTCTGCCCCTCTCTTACTTGTGCTCTCTCAAAAATAAATAAACATTTAAAAAATAACAAAGTGAATAAATATAAACACCGATAAAAGAACCTTCCAAAACCAAAATAGAACATTGCAGGTTATCCAGAAGCCTCCATTCTTAATTCTGTCTCTCTCCCAGAGGTAACCATTTATCCTGACTTGACTTTTATGGTAATCACTTCTTTGCCTGCTTTGCCTGTGTGTATAGACATGTGTGCACATAAATACCTATTTATACATTTTACTGTTTATGAAAATTTGGATTGCCTTCTTTTTTTGGTTGTTGTGAATAGTGTTGCTAAGAACATTTTTGTACACATCTGTTGCACATGTACATGTGTTTCTCTAAGATATATATCTGGCAGACAGATTACTTGGTAATAGTTTGTGCATCCCTTCAACTTCATTAGATAATGGAAAACTGATTTCCAAAAGGATTGCACCAGTTCTGACTTTGAGATATATGTGGATTTATACTTTGGTATTTTCTCCCCCACAGTTTTGAGGCCAGAAAACTGTGGCTTGGAGTTGATCAGGGTAGCCAGGACCTGTGATTTACTGTGGATATGGGGGACTTGGTTACTGTTTCACATTTCTCCTGGAACAGTTACACTTAGCTGCATCAGAGGGCTTCCATAGGAGAACCTTGGTTTGGTCTTATCTTTCCCAGGATCTTAAGGGCCAAGAATTGGGCCCCAGAATTGAGTGTGTTTGCCCAGCCTCTGAGGCCATTTGAGAATGAAGGAGGCTTGATTATTATCCTGCAATGCTCCTCCTTCTTGGGAGGTCCAAACAGTTGATCTTAGCAATTAGCCAAGGGTTGTGTAGGGGGACTCTGAGTCAGTTGCCTCTTCTTCAGACTCCAGAGTCAAGAATCAAAACCAGGAAGTTATTAGAGATAACCAGCATCTGTGGATGGCAGAATATAAAGACTGGTTTAGTGGCTTAGATGACCCTGTGTCTTTGGAGGGTCCTTGAACAACTATCTTTAGCCATTTAGCCAACTCCCTCCTTGTTCTTTTTGTCTCAGAGTCTATCTGTTAGGGAGCCTTTTCCTTAGGGAGGGCCCTGGCTTGTTTATTTCCTTCCCAGAGTTTCACGGTTTGGTAGAAGTGCTTGTAGTGATTAAAAATTATGAGTTTATCAACTTTCAGAAAACTGACAAAATGTTCTATGTGAAGATGTGAAATATTATATGTATGTATTATTGATTTTTTTATTTTGAAATAAATAATGGAATAACAAATAATTCTAAACTTTAATTACAATTAGTATTTAATGTACTTCTTGGGCCTGACTGTATTTTTTAGTTATTTCACAAAAAATAACATATTAGCATATTTACCATTAGGAGATGCTTATTTTATATTTTATTTCACTGTTTCTTTACTTTTTACTACTGTTATTATTTTTGCTTTCTTCATGTTGAGAATTTGAATTTTCAAGATAATGTCATTGAAAACAGTGGCATGTTTGTTGTAGCTCTTCACTTGATATCCTTTCATCCTTTGGCTGCTATTTGTGTCAAGTGGTTTAATGCCTTGACTACAGTCCCTCACATATTCGCAAGGGAAATATATTCTAGAAAACATGTCATCTTTTTTTATTATTATCATCAGTTGGGCACTATACAAGCCTTATTACCTTTTACATGTTGTGCTCTGCTCTGTATCACATGGCAGCCTACCTGAGGATGTCCATCTCACAGATACTGCTTAAATAGTGTGTTACTAACAAGTTTGGAATACTAGTGTGCTGTGGTTTACCAGTTGGGAATGTTGACACCAGGGGTGTGGGAGAATCAGCAGGCTTATGAGAGCACTATCTCATCTATGGCTAGGTGAAGGGGGTGTTCTAAAAATCACTGAAGGATATAGGTAAGCTTCTTTTTCAAGGAGAGAGATTCTACAGGTCACAAAGGAAGGATTCCAGGTGGGAAGGAGAACAGGAAGCGATCGCTTCCAGGGGAAATAGGCATAGCTCACTACTTTTCATGCCTTCTGTTTGCCTTCTTGGCTATCAGGAAAATATTTTTCCAGGGCCTTGGTAGACAAGAAGTGTGCATGAATAAAGGGGGATGTCATATAAAGTGAGAGGGGAAAGGTACACAGTCTGAGAATGTCAGAAGTGCTAGGACACTAGTGGGAAATATAGAGTAGCCTTAAAAAAATAGATACACCATTAATTAATTAATCAATTAAGTAAGCAAAAATGTAGTGATCTAGACTCTCCTGGATACTGAGGACATAGTTAAATTAGATGTATTTTCTACTGAATCTAGTGGGTGAGATAGGCACAGACATTGCAACAGGGAGTGCTATGATGGAGGGGAGACCAGGATGTGGTACTTTCAGTAGAAACATGAAGGAGGAGGGTCCTCCAATGCATTTTAGAGGCTGGGAGAAGGTCTCCTGGAAGGCACCAGGTTAAGAAATTAATTTTGCATGCAAGTAGCCATTAATCTGGCAGTGGATGAGAATCGTCTGAGTGTGGGGACCAGAGAGCAAGTGGTCATTAGACTATGTATAGTAGCTGCCTGGGTATGCCATCTAGCCTTGAGCTTGGGAAGTACCTGAAGAAATGGGCCGTTGAGAGGCCACTCTGATATAATAGAGCTAAGGAAAAGACTTCAAGTAGGAATGAATATTTTCACAAATGGTTACATTTAGATGTAATATTGATAACCTTAACCCTCAGGAAAGAGCAGTCTCTTCCACTTTCCTCAGTATGCCATGAAATTATCATTTTCTACATATGCCATGTTTTCACCTTGTTTAAGGAATTCTTTCTTACCTTGATTTCCTAAAGGTATTCTAGTATATTCCCCTGTAAAACTTTTATAATTTGGTTTTCACAATTTTATGATCCACTTGGAATTTTATTTTTGTATATTGTATGATAAGGAGAACGCACTTAAATTTTTTTTCTGAATAATTTATCAGTGGTTTCAGGATTATTTACTTAAATTTATTCTTTCTCCACATATTTACAATGCTGTGTCTGACATATACCAAATTGTAATAGATGTATGGGTGTGCTTTTAGGCTTTCCATTCTGTTTCATCGGTCTATTTGTCTATATTTATACTAGTTCTACACTGTTAATTACTATAGCTTTGCAATGCATGTTAATATGTGATAGGGAAAGACCCTTTTCCTTATTCCTCTTCCTCAAAACTATACTTTTTGCTCTTTACTTCTCCATATGACTTTTAAGGTAAGCTTAACATGGTCTTTAAGAAACATGGAAATTTTTATAAGAACTTCTTTCTATATATCGATATGTAGATTTGGTTGCATCTTTACAACAATGAAGGTGGTTCATCTCCTTTTATCTAGGTATTTTTAATGTCTTTGAAAGAAAGTTTTATAGTTTTCTCGATAAGGGTCTCATGCATATTTTGTTAGACATATTTCTGTGTCCCTGATAAGCTTTTGTTCCTCTCACTGATATTTTTAAATTACATTTTGTAATTGATTGTGACTGGTGTATGGGAGTGCTTGATTCTGGTGTATCGTTCTTAGATCCATTGTGCTTACCTCTTTCTCAGGTCCAATTGTTGTTTATAGGTTTTGTTGAGTTTTTATATAAATTTTATATAAAATATACTTAAAAGTATGTAAATCATAAGTGTACAGCTCAATGAATTATCACAAAGTGGTTTTGGCTTGTTAATGTGATTTGTGAATAATTGTAATTTTTCCCCCTTTCAATCCTTGTATCTCCAAAGATTGATATCATTATGTATAAAATAAAATAGAATTTCTTTTCTGAAACAGTTTTTACTGAAGCATCTCTGAGGATTCATACTCTAAATAGTGGTGTTTTATGTATAAATACTGTTGAAGTTATCAAAGAAAGGAAATTACCTTTATTTGGAAATTCCAACAGAACTTAATAGAAGAGCCTTTAGGGTGGTGATATTTCAGTTAATTAACTGCAGTTCAGGATTTGGTGAAATGCTGAAATGAAACTTGGTGATAGACAAATATATACAAATTAATGTACTGAGACTAAAATAGATATAGAAAGAAAAATACACCCATCCTACACTAATACATACTTTCTAGTGACCAGAACACTCAGGTCCTCTCTCCAGGGCATGTCAGTTCCAATATTAGGATACTTGGGAAGTCAAACTAAGAAAACAGCTTGTTGCTTACTACGAACATTGAATTAAAGCAAAGAAGGCAGAGAATCTCGCAAACATGGGGTCTTTGTGTCACTGTGGATCATTTGAGGAATACATTTGAATGCGTTGCCCTCTCCATCACACTCCAAGGAGTTTGAGGGACAGCAAGATGTAGTGGAAAAATATTGGATTTTGTTGACATTGAGAGGGACTTGAATCCTAGGTCTTTACACATTATTCTTAGGTAAGTTACTTCTCAGAGTTTCATTTTTCTCACTGGTGAAACAGAAGTCATGACACTGTTAATTTAAAAGAAATATATTCTTTCAAATTATTTGTTATATAGTGAGTCCTGCAGAGTTGGGGGTTTATATTTGTTTATCCATGTCTGTGGGTGAAGAAGAAAGTGCCATTGATCCTTTCTAATTTGTCAGAATGATCTTAGCAGTATTAATCTGTTTCCAAATATAGAGATTGCAATTACAACTTTATCACCAGGTAATATTAGCTTCCTATTGCTGCTGTCATAAATTGCGACAAACATAAATAGTAAACAAATTTACTATCTTAACAGTTCTGGAGGTCAGTAGACCTAAAATCAAGGTTGTTGGCAAGGTTGAGCTCCCTCAAGTGGCTTTCAGGGAGAATATATTTCCTTGCTTTTTTCAGCTTCTAGAGGCCACCTGAGTTCCTTTCTTCATGGTCCTTTTCTCTCTCTTCAGATCCAACAGTATAGCATCTTCAACTTCTCTGACTTTGACTTTCTACTTCCACTATTCTGTCTCTTTCTCTGACTTTGATCCTCCTGCTTCTTGTAAAGACTCTTATACTTACGTTGAACCCACCAGAATAATCTAGGATAACTTTTCCTCTTAAGATCCTTGATCACTTAATGCAAAGTCCCATTTGCCATATAAGGTAGAATATTCATAGGGTCAGAACATCTTGGAAAGGCTGCTATTCTGTCTACTACACCTGGTCAATGAGTTAACAAGTAAGATACCTAGTTAAAATTACACATTTCTTTTGTGGGTTATTTTCATTGAACAAAGCATTCATTTCTAAAGTTGTGGGAGTCCTACAAAATGTCTTTAAATAGTACTTCCACAGAATATTTGTATTAACAGAGAATATAACTAGTTGGTAGCAGTTATGATTATTCAAAAGTCTCCATATTGTAAAAGAGAGCTAGATTAACATTCTTGTTAAAATTCTCAATTTAATCTCTTTTAAATTTAGATTATTTGAAATAAGTGTGAAGCAAGATGGTTTCCACCCCTCCACACCTCCAGGAAAGAGAGTACAGAGCCTTCATGTCTCTTTGAGTTTCCTTTTGGTGATTGCAAAGATTTGTATTTGTAAAGTTAGGCTCTGGAATTCCATTAACTAATTTTAAGTCAAAAGCAGATCTGGAGCCCAATTTTGCTTGTGAGAGTAGAGAAAGGGCTGAAAAAAATTTATTTGTTTTCAATGAAATTGTATGTTTTGTGCCTTATAAAGTAATTAAGATTCAGTGTGATCACTTTCACAAGTCCCTGACACCTATTTAGTGAATGAGAGCAGTTTGAGTCTTTAATACTCTTTTCTGTACCTTTTTCTCATTTTGTACTGTAATAATTTTCACAAATTATTTTCTTAATCTGTTGAGTAAAGCTATTCCTTGGGTTTTTCATTTGACGCACTGTGTTTTTCTTCAAAAAGTTTGATTAGTTTTAATTGTGATATACCACTTGTTATAGTTTCCTGATGTTTGGAAATATTTTCAAGTTTGTTATTTACTTCTTTGTAGGAAAATAGGTATCTTATAGTTTGTGTTTGCTAACCCCAGTGTTTAAGTTTTTTCTATCATCAGTTCATCTTGCTGTTTGGCTTCTTTATCAAATTCAAGGCTCAAGGATCCCCAGGGCAAGTCATGTAATTTAGTCTAAGCTTCAAAATGACCTGCTTCCATTCATCCACCCCTTGGGAACGTAGGCCTTTTGAGGATCCCGCTTATTGTAGGAAGAGTCTCCTGTTAGTTTTCTTCTCTGTGTAGTTCTGGACTTTAATCTGTCTCCTTTGTCTTTGAAACAACTAAAATGAAAGTTAAATTTTTTTTGAAATGGAAAAATGCCTTCAGGACAGAAATTGCCTCCCTGCATATCTATTTCTCTAGATTCCCCTTTCCCTCTGCTGTTGTCCTGATGTTTCCATATTTTTATTGCCCTGTATTTTTATTGTTTTTAAGTAGATGTTGGTTTTTCATTAATATTTTGTTTTGTTTTGTTTTCAGCTTGAGGGTTTGTCCAAACTACCTCATGGGCAATTACCAGAATTAGGAAAATTTCCTACAACTTTTTCCTACATTTTCTTTGAGATTAGGTTTAGGCTCAGAACTTCTCGTTAGCTTGTGGGTTTTCTTTTCTTTATTTTGTAGAGGAAACATCCAGTACTCAGAAAAGTAAAGATACTTGCCTAAGGTCACATAGCAAGTAAGTAGTAATATTGGAATATGAGCCCAGCTCTGTTCAACCCTGAAGCCTGTGTGCTTGACCCATTCAATGTACTGCATCCTTTGGATTCCATTGTTTTGTTCCTGGAATATGGGACATTTTTCTTCTAGGAGGAGAGTAAATGTCTCAGTGTGTTTTTCTTACTCGTTTTTTAATCCCTCAAGATCAGCACCCTCTCTCTTGCTCCTGGGGAACACTGCATTTCTATGTCTTTTTCAGAGATCCATGCCTATTTCTGAGACATCCTAATATATAAGAGACCCTCTTCTACCACCTACCCTGTGCCTTTCAGAACTGAATTTAGGGACAGTCAGTACCCCAGCTTTAACCACAAAGTTTTATTTCCTTTTCAACTGTGGGATTTTCCACAGTTGATCAAAATGCATTCCCAGCTGAATTTGGAAAGAGCTAAGGAAAAAGGGATCCAGGAAGAAATTCTCTTAGGTGAGCAAAGAAGGGAGAATGAGACAGGTACAAGCTTCAGAACTTATAGTTTTGTTAGATAGTGTTAGGGTAGTTTTGGAATTTTGGTTGGTTGAATGCCCACAAGACACCTTGACATGGCAGAAAACACAGGAGCTTTGGAGTCAGACACACTTGAATTGACACTCAGTTCCCCTATTTAGTAACTCTAAAATATTGGGTAAGTCAGTTCTCCTCTTTGACATCAGTTTCTTCATGTATACAATTTGAATAATAATACTTACCTCTGTCTCAAGGTTTCCATGTGAAATATAGGTAATATATTTTGGTGAAGTGTATGTAGTTGGTATGTACTTGGTAGATAGTTGCAGTAATTATTATCATTATTGTTGTAACTGTAGGGGCAGAAAAGTGTCCCTTTTTTTCTAGGTGGGCTATTTCATGTATTTATTATCTTTTTGCATTTTTTTTGTGAATGGTTCACTCATGTTCTTTGCTTATTTCTGTATATGAGCCTATCTATCATTTAGTTGATGAGATTTTGATGAAGAATAGTATGTAGTTCAAAGAGGGAAATTTCAGAAAAAGTTGAAATTCTTGGATGGAACTGGAAGATATTATGCTGAGTGAAATGTCAGAGGACAGATATTATATGTTTTCACTCATATGTGGATCTTGAGAAACTTAACAGAAGACCACGGGGGAAGGGAAGGGGAAGAAAACAGTTACAGAGAGGGAGGGAGGCAAACCACAAGAGACTCTTAAATACAGAGAACAAACTGAGGGGGGATGGGGGGTGGGGGGTGGGGGAGAGGGGAAAATGGGTAATGGGAATTGAGGAGGGTACTTGTTGGGATGAGCACTGGGTGTTGTATGTAAGCCAATTTGACAATAAATTATATTCATAAAAATTTTAAATCAAACAGCAAAAAAAGAGAAAGAAAGAAAGAAAGAAATCCTAAAGAATGTTATAGATCCAGAATCCAAGGCCAGTTCGTCAGTCTCTTCTGTGGAGATTTGGCATGTGATGACATAGGCTGCAAGAAAGTTTGGCAGGCAAGAACAGAACATATTCATTTTTTTTCTGGGGAAATATGTTGCGGGTACAGTACTGCCACTTATAAAAGTAATCCTACCGAAGAGAAAGACTTTGAGTGCATTGACTGAGGAAAGACTGAGCTAGGTGTTTCTATATGAGGAAAACCCCTGGGAGAAAGATCATAGAGGTATGGTTTATAGGACCACAACTGCAAAGGTTTTAGAATTTGTGAGACACTGGAAACTTTCCAATGGGGAGAAGCCCTACGGGTATGATTAATGTCTAAAAGCCTTTTTGTCAGTGTTCAAGGTCAATGCCTCAGAGTGCCCATAGTAGAGAGAAACCCTGTGAAGGTAATGAGTATAGACATTTTTTGTCATGATGTCAAGCTTATTTGACATATGAGGATTCACACCTGAGAATTTATTCATATGGCTATGAAAACATGAGGAGACGACCTTCAGGCATGATTTAATTCTCTTTCAACACCAGAGATTTCGTAGGGTAGGAAGACTTTCCCAATGTGAGAGAAATGGCAGTGGGTAATAAGGTGTTTTCAATTATATGAAAGTGCATAGTGGAGAGAAACCCTGTGAATGTAATGACTATAGGAAAGACTTTAGGACAAGCTCAGACTTTTTTAAACCTAGGAGAGTTCATAGGGGAGAAGAACTTTATGCTTGCAATGCCTGTGGGAAGGCTTGGAGATCAAGGTCAGACCTTACAAAGCATAAAAGAATGGACAGTGCAAAGAAACCTTATGGTATGTAATGAATGTAGGAAAAAGATTTTGGTGATATCAGTGCTTATTGAACATCAGAAAATTTGTAATGGAGGTGGAAGGAGACCTTTGTTTATCACTGTAAATTCATAGTAAAGAGAAACTATATTGTAATGAATAAGTCTTCAATTAGAGGGTAAGTCTTAGCTATTGTCAAATGATTGATAAAGGCAAGATCTCCTGTGTACATTAAAAATGTGAGTATGCTTTCAGTATGATTTAATCTTATTTGACATCAGTGGGTCCATAGTGAATAAGAATCTTTCAGGTGCAGTGAATGTAGAAAGGCCTTCAGTTTGAACTGTAATCTTACTCAGCGTTAGACAGTACAGGCTTCTTAGTAATGTAATGATGTGGGAAGGTCTTTGTGAGAAAATCAGATCATGCTAAAAATAAAGAAAAGATTCATAATAAAAGTTGACTAAAATACTTTACGCTTATTCCATATAATTATACACCTACCATGTTCCAAGCAGTATAAGAACTTTATGTAGTTTGTTTCATCATTTAACTCTTGCAACTGTCATGTAACGTAGGGACTCTCATCCTTGTTTTACATGTGAAGAAACTGAAGAAATGAAATGGAAGAATTTTCCCAAGGTCACATAGCTATCGCTGGAAGAACCAGGATTTGAATCCTAGATAATTTAATTGTTCTAGGTTTATAATGATAATGGCAATGTGTAAATCTTCAGAGATGTGTTAGCCTTTATTCATCATTAAGGAATTCATTCCAGAAATTGGAATTAACTCTTCAGTGCAATGAGTTTTGGAAGCCTCTAGTCAGTTTTGGAATCTGATAGATACTCCCAGAAACTCCACATTGGGCTCCATAAAATGGAGTAAAGATTATAAAGAGTTTATCCTGTAACTCCCTTTGAATAGGGATTACCGCTAATCTTGGAAGATTTTATTAATAACAAAATTATGCTCTCAGATGCCCATCCTAACCATTTCTTATGGCTTAGGCAATTTGGTGTAGTATAGAGAACACAGAGTCTGGGGTTGGCTAGGACAGTTCATCATCAGGAAGTAAGGAAGAGCGGTCTAATTCTAAAAATGACTGAGTAGGAATGGAAGACAGACAGATGTGCTGACAGCCTTAGAAACAGAGCCAGATCATTTTAGTTATTGTAACTAGACAAGCCAAAATAAACAGACTCTAGTCCACAAGAAGTAGAGACTAGGGTATATGCTATGATTTTCTCCTTGGATGGGTATAGATACAGGTTGCTTGTCTATCACCCAGTATTCAGAAGAACTGCTACTTGAAATTGCCACAGGAATAGTCATTGTCCTAGCATTCAAAGATTGGTGTGACTTCCAGAAACTCAAGGTACAAAAAATGATAGCAAATTGATTTTTATATCCTCTCACTCTGAGGAGGCAGCATGGTACAGCAGAAAGTATCCAGGTTCTAGAACCAGATATACCTAGGTTTAATTCCCAACTTGACCACTTTCAGCTGTGTGGCCCAGGTTACATTAATAATCTCTCTGAGTCTCAGGTTGTTTATTTTTTAGGTCAGGATATTAATACCACATGAAGTTGTAAAGATTCAAAGGATTATAAGGGATATAAAGTGTCTAGTACATTGTCTGCCACATAGCACACACTTAGTGAATGTTTGCTATTATTTTTGTTAGTTCTGCCAGGGCTTCAACCCTCTACAATACAGACCTCCCTCACCCCAGTGCTTTACAGCTGTGTTGAAATATTAATCACTTTGGACCATGGGGCTTCTGCTAACTTATGTGGTACCTTTGTGTAAATTGGAAGATGGTACCACTTTTTAAAAACACTTTATTACTACCTGTTAGAAAAAAACGTCATAATCAATACAAGTATCTATTGATGTGTGTAGTGTGAATGATATTCTGCAGAATCATATGATGCAACATTAGCACAATCTGCATTTGGTATGCTAAATAATGGACCTCCAAAAATGTCTGCCTCTTAATCCCCAGAGCCTGAATATGAACCTGATGTATCTGATGTGTACCTGAAATGGTAAAAGGGACTTTGCAGATAGATTAAGTGAAGGATTTTGTGATGCAGAGATTATTCTGGATTGTTAGGGTGGCCCAATGCAATCACAAGGATCCTTATAAGAAAGAGGCAAGAGGGTCAGGGTTCTAGAGAGAAGATGTGATGAGGACAGAAGCAGAGGTGAGAGAGGAAGGAAGATGCTAAGTTGCTGGCTTTGATGATGAAGAAAGGGGCCATGAACCAAGAAATGTAGACACTTGCTAGAAATTAGGAAAAGCAAGGAAATGGATTCTTCTTTAGAGCTACCAGAAGGAATCTAGCTTTGTGAACCCATTTTAGACTTCTGACTTCAAGAACTGTAATAAAGTAAGTTCATACTGCTTTAAGCCACTAAGTTTGTGGTAATTTGTTGTGGGAATAAGAAACGAATTCACTGCGCAGGCAGCCCAGTTTGCCTGGAACTTCCAGGCAAGTTATTTCTGGTCATGAACAATCTTATGCAGTATACCCCATGTGCTCTATACAAATAATCATTGTATTTATATATTATGGATTTTGGTACTTGGAAAAGTGCCCCTGATAGATTGTTTTTCATTTGAGAAAGAGGTTTTTAGTCTCTTCTATACTTTCCTGGAGGGTCTGGATGCAGAAGGAATGAAGACGATAAATTGATCCATTGTTTCTCCCAAGTGTGATAGGCCTGTTACCTGGTTTCGCAGATGTAGCACTTTGCTTATTAGGTTTCTGATCCATAAAGATGAATATTTTCTGAATGAGTTGATAAAACTGAAGTATTAATCAGAATACCAATATGTGGGGTGTTTGTCTCCTCTTATGACACAATGTCTCTTCAGTGGACATTGCTGGATGCACATGGACAGAATTTACCTCCCAATACCAATTTTTGCTACAACATTCCTTTGTTATTTGTGCCATTGCTATAGTTATACTGTTCCGAAGGTTGTTTAGAAGATACTGTACCTAATCCCATGTTAATTCTCTTAGATCAAGTCTGATTATTATTGAGGCATGCCATTGTGGCAGCTTACACTCCAGCAAGAGAAATAAATTTTATATCTGTGCCAATTCCAGCACATTGAAGTAGGTTTTCATAGTATGCTGTCTTGAGAATGATTCTGAGGTGCAGGGGGACAATACTGTGGTTGATTACTAATGTCTGCCATAGATGTGAGAATGACGTCAGACTAGCCTCATACATTACATCCTCATGATGACTCTTAGTCATCAGAAACATTTATTTGTTAAGCATCTTCTCTATACGAGGCACTGTAATAGATATTTTGAATAGAGATATGAATAAGACATGCTTCTGGTCCCAAAGGAGCTGATATTAGTAGAAGAGACATGTAAACAAATTATATTACACGTTTGATAAAAAAAAAAAAAAACAAAACAAAACAAATAGAATGTGTTAGAGACACAAAGGAGGAAACAGTTAATTCCAGTGAGGGAGAATGCTCCAGAAAGAAATTAATGCTTAGGTTAAATATTGAAAGGTGTGTTCATGTTGTCCATTTTACCTGCTGGGGTTGAGGAATAGAAGAGAGTCAGTCATTCCAAGCAATGATGGTAGGAGCAAAGAAACATTATATGAAACAACTCTGTTGTTTACAGTATGTTTACGGTATGTTTAAGAAGCTAAGTATAGTTGGAACATAGAAAGTGAGAGAGGATGTAATGAAAAGGAGCTCATGGTTAGATCAGGGAGATCCTTGAATGCTATACTAAGAACAGTGGGGAGATATTTGGAGATTTTAATCAAGGGATTAACAGGATCAGATTTGCATTTTAGAAATATCCAGTGGAGGGGCGCCTGGGTGGCTCAGTTGGTTAAGCGTCCGACTTCGGCTCAGGTCATGATTTCATGGTTCATGAGTTCGGGCCCCGCGTTGGCTCTGTGTTGACAGCTCAGAGCCTAGAGCCTGCATTGGAACCTGTGACTTCTTTCTCTCCCCTCTCCTGTTCACACTCTGTCTTTCTCTGTCTCTCAAAAAATAAATAAATGTTAAAAAAATTTTAAACAAACAAAAAAGAAATATCCAGTGGATGAGAATGTAATGGATAGACTGGAAAAGACAGAACTGGGTACAGGGAGACTAAATCAGAGGCTATTACAGAAGAGGAGAGGTGTTGAAGCCTGAATTAAGGCAATGTGTATACATATGAGAAATTAAGAACTCAGGATATAGAGGGGTCAGTGGAGAAGAAGGAATCTAGGATGATCCTAAATTTTCTTTCTACCTTAGTTGAGAAGATGTAAAAGCCATTCCATGAGCTGGAGAACTTAGAATGAGGAGCAGATTTGGGGGGCAGAAGGTGGGATGATGAGCTTAATTTTGAACACACAAAGTCTCGAGCACCTTCAATGTGTCCATGAGGAATTATCCAGTAGGCAGTCAGAAATTTATTCTACTGCTGTGTGGCAAGTGAGATTACAGACAGACTTGGAGGTCATCAAGCATAGAGGTGGTAGTTTTAAGGTATGAATGAGATTGCTTCAGGGAAGTTTGTGGAGTGAGGGGAAAAAAGGAGAAGGAGGGTGGGGGAGTAGTGCAGAATCCCAGAAACAGGCATTTTAAGGGAGTGTAATCCTAGCTGAAAAAGATGTGGGAAAGGTAGGAGGGGAACCAGAGAAACTATTGCATTCTAGTGTGCCCTCTTGTGGTGGTCTGAGGTTTTTTTTCCCCCAGAATAAATATCCCCTTTGCTCTCTTCAGTTTCCAGTCTTCCCTGTCCCTGACTAATTTGGATTCATAATTCCCAGCCTTACTCTACCTGTAAAACTGGGGCTACCAGGTTCTCTGGCAGTCACTTCCAAAGTGTAAAACACCCCATTAACTGCTACAATGTAAGAGCGATTTGGAACACCCCCCTGCAAAAGAGCAAACATTGGAGGGTTCCTCAGTTTCTACATTTATATGATACCCACCTCTTTTGTCTGTTCTACTGGCCATATTAATTTCAGTAAATCCAAGTTCTCATTACATCCCCTTCCTTTACAATTAAATAGCTCCCTTTATAACTAAAATGTATTTATTTTATTATTTTTAGTATAGAAGGTATATATTCTATATTATAGTAAGACCTATATATGGTTTAAAAACCAAATAGTAACAAAAAATTATAGTGTTCAGCTTCACCTTTTCCCACCAGCCAGGCTCAAATACCTGAAGTAGCCAGTTTTGAAATATATTAGCTATTTATTTTTCTTTTTTTAAATCTCAATAATGCTAAACAATATGGCTATACCGGCATGGCTTGGAGATACTGAGGGTTCAGTTCCAGACAACTGCGACACAGTGAATATTTTAATAAAGTGAGTCAAATGAATTTTTTTTTGTTTTCCCAATGCATGTAAAAGTTATGTTTACACTATACTGTAGTCCATTAAGTGTACAATAACATGTCTACAAAAACAATGTACAGACCTTAATTGAAAAATACTTTATTGCTAAAAATGCGGACCATCATCTGAGCTTTGAGTGAGTTGTAATCACAGATCACCACAATAAATATAATAATAATAAAGTTTGAAATACTGTGAGAATTACCAAAATGTAACACAGAGACACACAGCAAATGCTGTTGGAAAAATGGTGCCAACAGAATTGATCGATGCAGAGTTGCCACAATTCTTCAGCTTGTAAAAAATGCAACTCTCTGTGAAACTCAATAAAGCAAAGTGCAGTAAAACAAAATATGCTATATAGTGTTTATTGAGTTATTTCAGATATTAGCTGTTGATTTCCCATTATGATAGATGAAGATTAAACTCTCACTCTTTCTCTTCCACTTCTCTTTTTCATCCTTCTAATATAGTTATAGCATGTATTTTGGTTAATGATAATGTTTATATTGTGATTGTGCAAACACTGTACACTAAAGAGACAAGTAGTTAATTGTGGTTACATTTCTCTTGTACACTTTTTCGTCATTTCTAGAGATAATAACTGCTTTTCACTTCCATATTTTAATATATTCCTATCTTTTCCATCATATCTATCATGTCTGGGTTTTTTTTTTTTTTCAACATGCTCAAGTAAGTTAGCTTATCTAAAAAATGCTTTTCTGGAAATCCCCTTTTTAGAGCTTTATGTTCTGCTCCAATCTTCTGGACTATTTCCATTCCTGGTTCCTAGAAGCTTTTAGGCTTTCCACTTTATCATCGATATTCTGAAATTTCATAGTGATGTGCAGACTTTGTATCCTATTGTGCTGGACACACAGTAGACTCTCAGGCTCTAGAAATTTTTATTATTTCTTTTTATAATTTCTGAGCTCCATAAGGACAGTGATTTTTATCTATTTTATTTATTTCCGTGTCCCCAGCACCTGAATAATAACAATGCCTGATTCATGATAGGCACATATAATTTTTTGAGTTAATTAATTGCTATTTACATTTAAAATAATATAAAGTAATACCAATAAATCCCCTAGCCAGGGCAAGTAATAGAATATTAGTGGTACCTTAGTGCCCCCCTCCCCAGCATATGCCTTTCTCCAGTCATACACCTATCTGCCTCCACCTAGAGGTAGCAACTACTCTGGCTGTTGTATTAATAACCCTCTTGGTTTTCTTGTAGTTTTATCACCTATATGTGTTATAGATGATATTATAAATTACATATTGTTCAGTTTTTAGAAATTGAAAAGCAAGCACAAATCTAGTTGCATGAGGAAAAGATAATATTGCCCCTATTAAAGTCTTCCAGGAAAACAGGTTTTGGGTCAAAAACTGACTTCAGCTTCTCTGAGAATTTAATAAAGCCATTTCTGGGAAAATGAGTGAATTATATCATGAAGTTTGGTGTTACTGATGAAAATCCTATGGTCCATCTAATTTACTTTTTCTGTTGTAAGTAATTTTTTCTTTCTATCTGTTAGTTTGTAAAATGCTTTCTTTATTCTTTATTTAGTTCAGGAATTTGATCAGGGTATGCCTAAGTGTTTCTTAGAATATAAGCTCCGTGAAGGTAGGGATTTTTGTCTGTTTTGTTCACTGATATATCTAAAATGCCTAGAACAGTGCCAGACACATAAATAATAGATCCTTGTTAAATGTATTGATTAAATTAATATGTGGAAGCATAAATTAATAGATGTATGGGTGAATGGATAAATAAATCAATCTTGTCTGCAATTCAGAGGGCCCTTTCTTTAGCTTAGGGAAATTTTCTTCTCTCATTTTCTTAATATGACTTCTCTTCCCAAGTCTTTTTTCTCACTCCACAATCCACCCACCCATATTCACATGGTAGGTCCCTAAATATCTTGTCCCTCATTGACTCTGTTCCTTTATTATTATTATTATTATTATTATTATTATTATTTTATCATTATTTCAGTGATTTGGTATAAATCTTGCATTTAATTTTCTAGTCCAATAATTCAGAGCTCATTAGTGACCCATCATTTTTCATTTTATTATTTATTTAAAACATTTAAAAATTTTTTTTTCTTTTTTCAACGTTTTATTTATTTTTGGGACAGAGAGAGACAGAGCATGAACGGGGGAGGGGCAGAGAGAGAGGGAGACACAGAGTCGGAAACAGGCTCCAGGCTCTGAGCCATCAGCCCAGAGCCCGACGCGGGGCTCGAACTCACAGACCGCGAGATCGTGACCCGGCTGAAGTCGGACGCTTAACTGACTGCGCCACCCAGGCGCCCCTATTTAAAACATTTTAAAACTTTGAGCTTTCAGAAAGTTTTTGATATGTGTGTGCCGTACTTGACTTTCTTTAGGTGGTTTTTATTACCCTTTAGTCAGGTCTTCACATATCTTGTCTAATAGTTTTATTTCCCTTTGACTGCTAAGATATAATTTTGTTTATATGTTTGTTTTTATGAATGATAACTTTGTAAGCCCTGATGTAGATTGAAAAAGGCGTATTTAGGTCAGTACCGCTAGAACACCAACTGTATGTAAGTATGAAAAGTGTTCTATACAAAAGATATCACATATGAATTTTAAACCTCACACCATTGTATTTCCAGAGAACAGTTGGCATTTCTTTACAACACTGATTGTCCCAGTGTAGAACTGAAAATTCCAAGATTTGGGCCTAGTCACCTTGGACACAAATTGTACTCTGAAATGCTGTTCTTTAACTGAGAGCAGACAAGCACAATATTTAAGTTTGTATGCAAGGGCTCAAAAGCTAGCGCAAAGCTAACAAGCAAAAAAGAAAGAATTGAAATGACTGTTAGATCTAAATTTTCAGAGAACCTGTTAACATGAGTATCCTATCAAACTAAATTCCAGTTTTTTATTAAAAGATTTTTAACCCCGGGGCACATGGGTGGCTCAGTTGGTTGAGCATCTGACTCTTGATGTAGGCTGAGGTCATGATCTTATAGTTCATGGGTTTGAGCCCTGTGTTGGGCTTTGCGCTGTCAGCACAGAGCCTGCTTGGTATTCTCTGTCTCCCTCTCTTTCTGCCCCTGTCTTGCTAGCTCCCCCTCTCTCAAAAATAAATAAACATTTAAAAAAATAAAAGGTTTTTTACGCCTTAAGAAATGGTTCACATTGATCTTTCTTTAATAAGGCTTCCATACATCTGGATGAATATCTAAATCCCGATATTCCATATAAAGATTTGCTGTCCCATCCCATGACAGAGCTCTTGGCTTCACCCTCCTAGGACTTAACAGTATGGCCAAGGAAGATAAGTCCAGTTGGTGCCTGTTCCCCACCATCCTGATTAATTAGGTAGCACCTACTGTACAATGGTAACTACTTCACATTCTGGACTCCCTAATCCAGAGGAATTGGGAGCCTCCAGGTGGTGGACATACAGTTTCCTTGCTTAGACCTAATCTTAATTGCTGCCAAGTGTTTGTCTAAGTGCTAATCAAAAACAAACTTCACTTGGAAACTCCTCTGTGTTAAAACCTGGATAAAGCCAGTAAAGAGAATTTCCATGATTTCAATGGTCCACATTGTGTGGGAATTATAAAGGACCAATAAAAAAACACTTGTCTTCCCTTCCTAGGTTCAGAACCAATTGAAATATAAATTTAAGAATCAGATAGATGGAGACCGAAGTATCATCTTCATTACTAATAAAGATGGTTGGAGAAGATGGTTTTAGTGTGGACTCTCTAATGCTGGACTCCAGAATTAGGCAGACTTACCTAGGCAATTACAAGCAATGCTGAAAAACAGAGACTCCAGGCCAAAAGTAGGCCCCTTATTGCATGGCAAGGAGCTGATCAGAATGCATGTTCTCTATAGGCATTCAGACTCCTGGGAGAAAAGCAGAGAGCAAGGGCCTGAGCCAAGTACATTCAGATATTTCTCTCAAACATACTAATCTTACAACTCATTCTTCCTCACTTGGGCAGAAAAGAAGGAGTGCTAATCTACTTGAAGTTCTTCCACATGGAAACATGAGAAGTAAAGATTAAGTGTTCCCTCTAACACAGCTCAGTGATAAATTCAGTATTGCCATTTGCTTGAAGCTGTCTGTCTCTTCAGGACCAAAAATATCACAATTTTGCTATAACAAAAAAAGCTATTAGGATATTTTAGGAAGACTTAAGTACAGTGCAGAGAGCTTAATTGCATAGATCATAATTAAAGATACATCAGCGAAGTATTTAAAAAAGCCTCATCTAAATGCTGTAACAAAATATGAATAAATTCTGCTTAAAGGCAAATGTACCAAAAAGAATCCATTCACAACTATTTGCCAAGTAGGAATACTAAATATTGTACCTTTTGAGCATGATATGTGCCTCTACTTACTAGAGTTCTGAAATGAGGCTTCAGGTTAGAAATTTCTCTATATTATCTGAGTTCATGTAATATCCACATGTTGGGGACAATGGAAGGGAGAAAAGAGAAAATGAGGAGTTTTCAGGGATGGGCACAATGTGTAAAATTGTAGATGATCTGGGCCATGTGTTTGATGCAGAGATAGGGAGAGTATTGAATGACAGTGGGATAGTGGGAGTGATGTGAGCAAGGTATGTGTGATAGTCATGGCATTGGGGACAGTGTGAATAATGGGGGAGAATAGTATGAAGTCACTTTGAAAATGAAAGGGGAGCAATGTGAATAATAGTGACAGGACAAGATCAGAATGTATGTGATAATGGGTAGTTATGGTCACAGTGTTGTGTGTCATACTGTGGAAGATGAGAATTGTGTGTGTGTGTGTGTGTGTGTGTGTATGTGTGTGTGTGTGCTTGTGTGAGAATGTGAGGAGGGAGAGAGAATAGTGGGAAAGGACACAATGAGAGAGTGGGATTATTGTGTTTAAAAATTGATGGGGTATTTCAGGTAGTAATAGGAGGATTTATAAAGACAGTGGGTGGAATGGGGAAAGTTTATGGGTTGGTAGAAGACAGATATATAGTGGAAGTGATAGGGTTAGTGTTTGTGTGTGTGATGCTGGGAAAAATGAGAAGTGTATCTACTTTTGGGAGCAGATAGGTGCAGTGAGTATGAGTGATAAGGGGAAATGGAAAAGCGTTGTGATAATTTGGAATGTGGACATCATGAGTGTCTGGGGTTGTTGAATAAAGTATATGATGGGAAAATGCAGAGTTTCGTATGTCAGTGAGGAACAGGAAGAGTATGTGTGTGACAGTAGAGGTGACATGGGTATTGGTTGTGAGTGTGTATGATAGGGAGATGGCATGAGCATGTGGGAAAAATTTGGTAGATGATGAAGGTTTTATAGTGGGGATATGGACTATGTATGATAGTGGGTGTGGTTAGAAACTGTTAGTGTAGGGATTGAGTGATTGTAGGTGTGATTGTGAATGATGTTGGTATGTGTGACAGTGGGGGGATGATTAGAACTAGTTGTATTTGACAGTGAGAGTCATGGTACTGTATAGACATTGTGTATGTGATAGTACAGGATAGGACTGTACATACAAAAATGAAAGTAATAGAGATAGTGTGCATGCTCGTGGGATAGTTTGGGGAATTGGGACAGTGTAGAGAGATCATAAGTCATAAATCATAGTCATTATAAGTCATAGAGGGAATCATGTGTGAATAAAATAGTTAAAGACCGTGTGTGTGAGAGTGAATGAGAGAGACAGAAATTTTTCATGTTTTGTGATGGGCATTTGGAATTGCATTTGGATATATAAGTAACAAATCTGAAAATGAATTGTTTAAAATGATTAGGGGATATTTTATCTTATCTAAAAACCAGTGAATTGAAGTCCAGGGCCTCCATGATTTCATCAATGTCTCAGGCCTCTCACACATGGTTTCATGATCTTTAGCATGTGGCTCCCATCTTTCAGGTGCCTCATGGTTGTAGGATGCCTTCTACAACTCCATCCGTCATTTCTGTGTTCCAGATAGGATAAGGAAGAGGAGAGGACAAAATACCTTGTCAGTAGAATTAGTCTCCTTTATATGGAGCTTTCCAAAAAATCTTACCCAACAATTTCCACTTATATCCATTGGACAGAAATGTCACATATGGCCACCACTGTCTGCAAGGTGTCTGGGAAATGTAAGTTTATGGCTGAGAATGTTGTCACCTATAATAAAAATCAAGGTTTATTTCGTAAGAAAGAATGTTGGGTAGGATGCAGCCAGTAGAAAAGGAGAATGTTTGCAAATATGGGAGACAATGTACAATTAAAAGATCAGAATCCCATGGGTAACAGATAAAGGCAGGATTCAGGGTATAGGGGCACTATAAGACTGGCACAGTTTCCGATGCTGGTGATACCATGGTAAACAAAAATAACCATGTTTTCTCTGCCCTCATGGAGCTTACTGTCTTGTTATTAAAGACAGACATTAATCACAGACCCAAACATTTGTGAGGCTGACATTGTCAGAAGTGTTGTGAAGTATATGGTTCTGTGAATAGATTTAAAGAGGGTTTGACCTACCCTGGAAGGCCAGTGATGGAGGAAGTGACAATTGAACAGAGACCAGAAGGCAGATTCAGAATTAACTGGTGGAAGGATTGATGGATGGTTGGGATGGAGGAAGAATATCCCCAGAAGAGGAAATGGCATTTAAAAAAGCACTCATATGCTCTATTTGTTTTTAAAATGTATTTTATTTTTATTTCATTTAGAATATTTGCTGTTGTTATGTGTTCTTCAAGTTCACTAATCTTTACTAGTTAATTCCATCCAGAGAATTTTTCATTTTGAATATTATGGTTTTTATTATTAGACATGATTTGCACCTTATTAAATATGTCTCATTTCTCTACCTAACATGACCATTCTTCTAGTTTTTTGCATATAAGGAACACAGTTGTAGTAACTTTTTAAATGAGTTTGTCTGCTAAATATAACCTCTATGTAAGTTGTGGATCAGTTTGGATTTATTTATTTATTTATTTATTTATTTATCTATTTTCCTTACGATGGGTCACATTTTTCTGTTTCGTCACATGCCTGGTTATTTATTTACTTATTTATTTTTGAATGCCAGCCATTATGAACTTTACCTTTTGAATTTTACATTTTGGTGAAATTTTGGTAAATTTTTTACCTTTTGGTGCTAGATATTTTTGTATTATACATCGTCTTGAGGTTTATTATGTGATGTAATTATTTGGTAGCAGTTAAATCTTTTTTGAGTCTTGCTTTTAAGATTTGTTAGGCAGGGCCACAGCAGTGTTTTGCATAAAGCTAATTATTCCAGACTACTGAGGCAAGGCCCTTTTCAATACCCCATACCTCATGAATTATGAGTTTTTCTGTGCTGGATGGTGGGAACAGGTGGGAATAGGCATGATCCCCAGACCTGTTTGATCTTCTGACACTTGTTTCCTCTAATCTTTTCAGGTGGTTCTTTCCCCAGTATTGGATAATTTCCTTATATGTATTAAGTGATCAGTTTTCTGCTGAATACTTGATAGCAATCTTTCAAAATTCTCCAGAATTCTCCTTAAGTGCAGCTCTCTGCTTTTTGGTATTCTGTTCTCTGAACTCTAGCCACCTTGGTCTTTCGGATCTCATCTCTGTCACTTCAACAAAGGAAACCCTCTGGGTTCTGATTGCATTCTCCTTCATTGCACCACAAACTGGAAACTCTCCCAAGTTGTAAAGGCTCACCTCATCTCCCGCCCCCTTCATCTCTCAGGAATCACTATTTTTCACTGACTGATGTCCTATGTCTTAAAAACAATGGTTTCATATCTTTGTCCCTTTGTCCCTTTGTCCCTTTTTTAGTGTTTTTGTCATGTTGGAGGGTAAATCCAGTCCCTAGCTTGCCTCTTAGGAAGATATGTGGTGGAAACTTGTTAGATAATCCTTTCCTTTTCTTTTTCTTTTCCTTTTATCTCCTCCTCCTGTCTTTTCCCTTGAGCTTGCAGATATAAGTGACAGTTTTACTTCTAAAAATTTCATTATCAAGATGAGGAGGAAGAGTGTGAACAAGACAAGAAACATTCAAAATCAGGGATTTGGAGAAGATTTTGGATCACAGGGAGTATGAACACATATTCCAAGGGTAACTCTTCATGACTTCATACTTAAGAAACTTCTGAATATAAAAATAAAGTTAAAGAGGAGATTAACCTCCTTTCAAAGGATGGATGTTTAAGGCTTGCAATAGATACAGGACTTGGCTCCAAGCCAGGGAGCTTCCAAGACTAATAGTAAGTGTTAGGGTAATTGTGCTCTAATCTCCGACAATGTCCTACATGAGAATGAACCCATACATAGGACAGGCAGCCCATGGTGTGGATCACAGGCTTATAGCTTTACCCAATTTCAGAGATTATAAATCACTAAAAAGGTTATGATGGTGAGAAAACATGTATAAAGAACAAAAAGAGCTTTAGCCAGGCTTCATATTTTGTTAACATCAGAAAATTCATCAGTAGAGATAAACCCTACAAATGTAGTGATCGTGGGTCTTTGAACCAGAGTTCAAATGTTAATTCAATATAGTTGAATAAATGGTGAAGGGAACCTATAGGAATGCAGTCAATGTAGAAAAGCCTTTAGGAGCAAGTGAGACTTGAGTTTAAAAGTCACATTCAATATCCTGCTAAATTTGTATTGTTTCTTCATGCTGCAATGACAGAAATAGACTTCTGCCATTGTTTAAACATCAGAACAATTTAGATTTGCATAATTCCCCACTAAGAACAAAATCTTCATAGGTAAGTTACTGAGGAAGCATAGATTATTTTAGGCACTAAGTATGCATTTATGAATTACTTTCCATAAAAATGAATATTTATTTGGCTTTTGAATAGGTAAGGACACCCCTAGCATTTTTTAAAGAATGGAGTAAATGACAGTGGAAAAGAAAGTAATAGTTTGCATGTGTTCCTTGATCAAGAATTCATGAACAAAATTAAGAGGCAAGCCACAACCTAAAATAATGTATTTGCAACAAATATGATAGACGGAAGGTTAATATCTTTAATATTTAAAGAACTCTCACAGAAATAGAAATGACTAAAGAACATTGTAAGTGTGTTCCCCTTCATTAATCATAAAATACAGTTTAAATCAATTAAATATTTTGCCTATCAAATCAGAAAATATTTTTTTTATTTATTTAAAACATTTTTTAACATTTATTTATTTTTGAGAGACGGAGAGAGACAGAGCATGAGCGGGTGAGGGGCAGAGAGAGAGGGAGACACAGAATCCGAAGCAGGCTCCAGGTTCTGAGCTGTCAGCACAGAGCCTGACGTGGGGCTCAAACCCATGAACTGTGAGATCATGACATGAGCTGAAGTCAGACGCTTAACCAACTGAGCCACCCAGGTGCCCCAGGAAAGATATTTTTAAAACATATTTAATATGATCAAGGGTACATGTGAACTCATATGCATTACTAGTGTTGATAAAACTTTCTGGAAAGCATTTTGGTATTGAATAACAGCCTTAAAATAGTTTATACCCCTTTGACCTAGTAATTCCATTTCTAATAATATGCTATAAGGAAATAATTGGAGATATGCACAGAGCTTTGTGTGGAAAAAAATCACCACAGTGATAATCTAACGAACAAAAATAAATGGAAGCAACACCCTGTTAATCAGCTGAGTAGGTAAATTTATATAATGGGATATTATATAATTATAAAGAAGTTTGCAAAGGCTTTTTAATGTCTTGGGAAATCTTATGTCTGAATAATTGTTATGTAACATTATCCGCTAAAAACAATCTCAGGTGCAGCATATTAATTATCATTGTCCATGTGGAGAGGTGTGTGTGCAATGTTGGAATTGGTATGGACCATTTTCCCAGTGTTTTTCAGTTGATCCTCGTTTCATAAAATGAAATCAGAAAATGCCATAAGCTGAAGTGTGTGATGACTTAAGTCCAGCTCCCTACCTGTTACAGTTGTTGGTAATGTTTCATGATTCTCAATTTAGGTTGTTTATAAATTTTATATTGATGGTGAGCATTGAAGATACATATGGAGCTAAGTCATAACCTAGGTATCTAAGAACATTCAGATATACCTGTGGATTTTCCAGTGCACATGACAGAGGGCCTCTAAGTCACAAGATAACAAAGGCTCATATGGTAAGATTTGAAATATCAAACACCCTCAAACTGCATGGAGGTTCTACTTGCAGGCTTCCTCCTCTTGTCTCTTCTGATAATCTTCTGCTTTTTAATGGAATGTTAATTGCTATAGGTTATGGGAGTGAGGAATTAACTGGAAGGGAACAAGGAATTGTTCATTGTGATGGAAGATGTAACCTATTTAAGTTTATGCCAAGATAATTTGATGTAATCTTGAGATGGTACTTTCCCTGCTCTCATGTTGCAAATTGGCATCGAAAACTCAATGAAGTATCTTAAACTTGTGCAAGTCTAACTGGACTCAGTTTTGTTTCCATTTGACTGAGATGCATTAGTCCTTGAAAATAAGTAATGCACGTGTTTTTGCTCATCATTGTTTCCCCAGAATTTATCACAATGCATAGCCACTTAGTAGGCATACTTTAAAATTTCTTTTAAAATTCTTACACATATACAAATAAAGGAGATTATTTAATAATAATTATTTAATAATAATAAAATTTAATAAAGTTAAGTTAGCTCCCACCCAGAAAACGTGAAAGAAGGATTTAAGAATTCTGTAGTGCTCACTTTGAACCACCATAATGTTTTTGTAATTTAATTTTTTTTTCATTTTAATTCCAGTATAGTTAACATACAGTGTAATATTAGTTTCAGGTGTACAATATAGTGATTCAATAATTCTATACATTGTCTGTGCTCATCATAAGTATTTTCTTTAATCATTATCACCTATTTCACCCATTCCCCCACCTACCTCCTCTCTGGTAACCATCAGTTTGTTCTGTATAGCATAAATATATAATATATATATATATATTTTATATATATATATATATATATATATATATATATATATATATATACACACTGCATCTTCTTTATCCATTCATGTATTGATGGACACGTGGGCTGTTGCTTTCATAATTTGGATATCTGCAATAAGCATAGGGGTGCATATATCCCTTTGAATTAGTGTTTTTGTATTTTTTTGATAGATACCCAGTAGGAAGCACCATAATGTTTTATGTTTGGGTCTCAATGTATATAGTACCTATGCAGAAGTTTCAAGAAGGACCCATTATTTCATAGGATTATTCTATCATTGACTTAGAAAAGGGTGTTGTAGTCTCATGCTATGATTTTGGTTTTATTATTTCTTCTTGCATATCTGTTAAATTATGATTTGTATATTATTTATATTATCCAGTGAACTTTTCATCTAAAGTAATGTTTTGGCTTAAAGTATTATGTCTGCTCTTAATACATCATCTTTTGTTTATTGTATGCCATAACTTATTCCATCCTTTTGTTTTTATCCTTGATATATGTTTATGCTTGAGATACTTCTCTTTTGTATTGCATCCAATGGAAAAATGTATTGCATAAATTTCCTTTGATTAAAGCACCACAGAATATCGGTAATTGCAGTTTTGATTTCCTCTTCGAAGGAAAGCTTCATTTATTCCCTCTCCAATGTGCTTCCTGTAAGCTTCATTTATTCCCTTTCCAATGTGCTTCCTGTCTATGTAGTTCCAAGTTTCTGCCCTATACCATTTTCATTCTGTCCCAAGAAAATCTTTTAACATTTCTAGTAGGGTAGATCTACTGGTGGTGAATTCCTTCCGTTTTTGTTTGTCTGAGAAAATATTTCTCCTTCACTTTTAAAGGATACTTCGCTAGATATAGAAATGTAGGGGCACATGGGTGCCTCAGTCAGTTAAGCATCCGACTCTTGATTTCAGCTCAGGTCATAATCCCATGTGGTTTGTGATCAAGTCTCACATCAGGCTCTGTGTGCTGACAGTGTGGAGCCTACTTGAGATTCTCTCTCTCTCTGCCTCTTCCCCACTCATGAGGCTCTTCTCTTTCTCTCTCTCTTTCAAGATAAATAAATAAACTTAAAAAAAGAAGTGTGCATCAGTGTGTTTTTTCTTTAATGTTTTAAAATATTTCCTTCCACTCTCCTTGCTTACATGATTTCTGATGAAAAGCCTTCAGTAATTCTTATCCATGTTTCATTATAAGTAAGATACTTTTTTCTTCTAGTTTCTTTCAAGATTTTCTTTGTCATTGGTCTTCTACAGTTTGAATATGATGTGCCTCAGTGTAAATCTTTTAGTATTTACCTATTTGGTGTTATTTGAGTTTCCTGGATCTATGATTTGTTGCCTTCATTAATTTTGGAAAATTCTTAGCTATTATTATTTGCAGTATTTCTTCTGCCCCATTTTTCTCCCTCTGCATTCCATATATGCATATGTTGCATCTTTTGAAATTATCCCATAGTTCTTAAATGTTCTATTTTTTAAAGTTATTTTTCCTTTTTAACTTTCAGTTTGGGAATTATCTCTTAATCTACCTTTAAGCTTTCCTCAGTTGTGTCATCTACTAATGAGTCCACCAAAGGCATTCTACACTTGTTATGATTTTTTTTCTAGAATTTCCTTTTGATTCTTAGAATTTCCATCACTCTGCTTACTTTACCCATATCCTTGCATGTTTGCTTTTTTATTATTAGATCCTTTAACATATTAATTACAGTGTGTTAAATTCCCTGTCTGATAATTCAAACAGCTCTGTCATATTTGAATCTAATGCTTCCTTTGTCTTTTCAGAATTTTTCTTCTTGCTTTTTGGCGTGCGTTCTAATTTTTTGTTGAAAGCTGGACGTGATGTATTAGGTAATAGGAACTGAGATAGATTGGTCTCTAGTGTCAATCTTGCTAGCAGCTGGGCTTTGTTTAAAGTTTCTTTTAGTATTAGGTGCCAGAGGTTCCATATTCTTCTTGGATCCTTCATTTTGTTTCCTTTCCTGAGTTTGGACTTCCTTAGAGAGTCTTTGTCTTGCAGCTCATTCAGCTATAACCCACTGTTAATACACTTAAGCCCCGTTGGTGTGGTGGTATGGTATAAAAGGGAGTGTTTTATAATATTCCAATTAAGTCTCAGAGTTCTAGTGGGCCTGTGACCTTTACAGGTATTTTTCTTGTGTAGTCCCCCTCTCTGTGCCCCTACCTTAGGTGAGATAGGAAAGCTAGAGGGGGCTGGAGTGAGAAGGATGTCCTTCCTACATGACTCTGGAACAAGGCTCTGGTGGTCCTTTGTCCTGGGAAGTAGGCCTTTGTTATGGAAAAGGCTTTGGGCATACTTCATAAGGATATTCAAAAGGACTCTTTCCCTCTTCCTGCCAGGGCCACAAGGGTGTCTTTTTTGGATCTGCACTGTGAGAACCTGGTGAGATTCCTGGAAATAAACCCCGTGAAAGTGTGTTTGCCCCTAAGACTAGCACTCCCGAGAGTTTCTCACTTTCACTCTAGTCCACATTCAGCCTCCAGCACCTTGTCAAAATTATCAGTTAGGTGTCCCTACAAGTTTATAGCTCTAGTGGCTTCTGTTTCAGGTAAGCATATCTCATTTGTGACTCTGGATTTGCCTATCCCTCATGATTTCAGGACGGTGGTTTGTTCTGAAACCTCATTTCCCTGTTGGGTCCAAGAAAAGTCATTGATATTTAGTTTGTTTAGCTTTTTGTTGTTTTAGTACTTCTTTTCAAGGCTGTTCTTCACATTGATTGTATTGAGAAGAAAAGCAGAGATGAAACAAGGAGTCAGTAGATATTGTGGATTCCTGAAAACCAGAGAAACCTAGGCCCTGTATTTCAGGGGTGGGAAGAAACCCCAGGTAGGTTTGCCAAGATCTTCTAGCAATGTGGCCTTGTGCTTCACTTCCTGGGTAAGGCCAGGAGAGATCAAGACTACAAAATAAAAATAGTTGTGTGGTGTCTATAAGGATTTTGAGCTTTAGGCCTCCCCGCATAGTGTCTCTCAGCTCAGGGTATCATAGGAGTATAAGAATATGTTAGACAAAGACAACATCACAGAGATAAAGAGTCCCCAGCATATGATAGGAGCTGCAGAATATTTCCCATGTATACGAATGGTATATGACACTCTCAGAGAGTAAGACCCCAAGAGGGTTTTGTAGTAATGAATGACGCTTAACTCAACAGCTACCTGGTTGGACAGACATTGGTAAACCAGAGATGACATGAATGCCAGAATGGATATAGTATACTCAACAGTTATCACCCATTCTGATGTTTTGACACTAAGGTCCCATAACTTAAGACACAACCCCAAAGAAAGGGTCGTAAGGAGAACTCCATACTGCTTAAGATTGAGTTTTAACCACTCAAAGGGTCATAAGGAGAACTCCATACTGCTGAAGATTGAGTTTTAACCACTCAATGGATTGGGAAGTTGAAATAGAATTTATAAATTGAGTTACAGAGAAAAACAAAACATATTTCCTGTATACCTGAATTCATCAGATAATATCCATACCTGATGAACGACCAGCAGCAGAGAGTACGTGATAAATGCTGAGTATTCCAAACAAATATATCTATTCAAAACATGGGACACATGGCTCTTACTAATTGAAAACCACAGTGGTCTTACCTCAAGGCAAGAGTGACATCATGTGAGAAATGACTTCTGGCACTTTGATGGGTATCAGATATAAAGAGAACTGGGTATTTGAGGAGAAAAAAGAGGAACTCCTTACATTCAACATTCTTCTCTCTGCAGAATGAAATCTGCCACTAATGAGGTGTCATTCCACATCATTTCTTTTTCTTATCTCTGTCCCTCTTATTCAAACACTTCTCTTTTCTCCCTTATTGTTTATTTCCACTACTCCCTTCTTCCTTATTTTCTTCCTTCTCCTTTCTTATGTTCCTTTCTTCATCTACTTATTAACCTATTTCCTTCCACCTCCCTCTCATGCTCTTCCATCCTATGTCTCTTCTTCCTTCTACATTCTACTTCCTTATTCTCTTTCCTCCTACTTTTTCTATTTCAACTTAATATCTATTCTTTGTCTACTCTCTTATTTCTCCATATCTTCATTATTCCATTTACTTGCAACTACTATTTTCATTCATCTTTTCTCTTATCCCTGTTTTCTTCTTTCCTTCTTCCATCTATTCCTCTTCCTCCCCTCTTTTCAACTTTTCTTTCTCCATTTCTTCCTCTTTTCATGCTCCCTTCTAACAATATGATTGTAGAAAAGAGTGGAATTAAAGTATACTTAAAATGGTAGAGTCAACAGGAGTAGGTGATAGATTAGATTTGTGAATGAGGGAGAGGAAACATTATGAATAACTAAGTAAAATATAAACAGAAACTACTAAATAAGATTTTAAAAACTACTTATAAAAAAGCAATAAACATTCTTAATGGTGAAATGGTAATCATTTCAGGAAAAAGGAAAGGATGTTCCTTATTGAGATTATTACCCAAAATTGTTCCTTGTGTTTTAGCAAATCATATAAGACAATAAGTGCTGTATATATTGTAAAATAAGAGATCAAGTTATCTTTCTTACAGTGTGATTGTACATTAGAAATTCCAATAGTTGTACTTTTTTAAAAACACCAGAATTGAGGACTTCTACTTCCAGCAGGAAGGGGTAAATGGCATAGATGTACTTTCCCCTGGGCATTATATATAAACCAAACACGAGAAGACCTTGAAAGTTATAGATAAGATGGCATACTCTCCAGGGAACTTGCATTCCAAGGAATAACATAGTGGTGAGTTCCCTGGGTTTTCTTTTGGCCTCATATAGCCCAGATCACCTCCTGAAGAAGCTTGCAAACTGGAAACACCAAAGGACATAGACCAAAAAAAAAGAAAACCTCAACATACCTCTGTTCTTTCCATATCTAAAAGACAAAGACAGCACAAGAAGACAAAAAAAAAATAGACAATAACTGCTCTACTCTAGCTAAATATTAGAGGGAGAACTGTGGCCCTATCCCTGCCAGCAAAATCCAATATACAGACCCTATACTTCCACCCTTGCCAGCCTGTAATGGGGTCTCTAATCTTCTGACAGAGTGTCAGAGAAGGGCAAATGGGGAGTGGGAATAGCCCAGTCACCACAATGCCAGAAACCATGTGGGGAGCTTCGATCTCCATCCCTAAAGATGATAATGAGATGCTTCTGCCCCTAGCCAATGAAGTCATGTCAAAAAAAAAAAAAAAAAGGCCTAGTGGAAAATCACCACCCAGCACTAAAAATGATAGACATTTACCATGTAATTAGGTACCCAGGCCTCTTGCAGTCAGACTGATACTAGTAAAACTTTAATATGGAGCTGGTACTTAGCCCTCAATAACAAAGAGCCCCTTGCTCTCAGGTGTCAGTGGAGGCTGAGTGGGAATGTGGACTTCCACCCACATGTGATAAAAGAGAATATTTAAACAAAATTCAGATCCTTATAGCATACTATGCAAAATATCTAGATTCAATTGAAAATGACTCGTTATATTTTTTTTTTTAAATTTTTTTAACGTTTATTTATTTTTGAGACAGTGAGAGACAGAGCATGAACGAGGGAGGGGCAGAGAGAGAGGGAGGCACAGAATTGGAAGCAGGCTCCAGGCTCTGAGCCATCAGCCCAGAGCCTGATGCGGGACTCGAACTCATGGACCGCGAGATCGTGACCTGAGCTGAAGTCGGACGCTTAACCGACTGAGCCACCCAGGCGCCCCATGACTCGTTATATTAAGAACTATGATAATCACAACTTGAATGAGAAAAGACAGTCAATACACACCAACACCAAGAGGACACAGAAATTAGAATCATCTAAAAAGGATTTTAAATAGCCATCCTAAAAGTGTTTCAATGTGCAGTTTGAGCATTCTTAGAACTAAAGGAAAAATAGAAACTCTTTAACAAAGAAACAAAATCTTCCAGGGTGCCTGGGTGGCTCAGTCGGTTAAGCATCCGACTTCGGCTCAGGTCATGATCTCATGGTTCGTGAATTTGAACCCCGTGTCAGGCTCTGTACTGACAGCTCAGAGCCTGGAGCCTGCTTTGGATTCTGTGTCACCCTCTCTCTCTGCCCCTCCACTACTCACGCTCTCTCTCTCTCTCTCTCTCTCTCTGTCAAAAATAAATAAAAATGTTTAATAATTTTAAAACAAAGGAAACAAAATCTTCCAAAGAAATAGAAGATATAATGAAGAATAAAAAAGAAATTTAAGAACTGAAAAATCCTGGGCGCCTGGGTGACTCAGTTAAATGTCTGACTTTGGCTCAGGTCATGATCTCACTGCTCATGGGTTTGAGCGCCATATCAGTCTCTGTGCTCACAGCTCAGAGTCTGGAGCCTGCTTCAAATTCTGTGTCTCCCTCTGTCTCTGTTACTCCCCCACTCATGCTTGCTTTCTCTCTCAAAAATAAATAAACATAAAAAAGAACTGAAAAATCCAATAAATGAACTTTTTAAAAACCTCAGTAGATTACTTCAACAGCAGAACAATATGATGTAAGAATGAATCAATGAACTCTAAGATAGAGCACATTAATGGCTGCTAAGGGTTAAGGATAGTGGAGGGAAGGATGATGAGTGTGAGTGTAAAGGCGTAGTACAGGGAAATCTGTGGGAGTGGAATAGTTCTGTATCTTGACTGCTGTGGTGATTACTATAGAAACCTCCACATGTGATAGAATTAGACATGTATATCATACCAATGCCAATTTCTTGAATTTGATATTGTATTATAGTTATAACTGTGCACATTGGGGAAAGTGGCTGAAGGGGTACTCTTTACTATCTTTGCAATTTCTTGTGAATCTATCATTATTTCAAAAAGTTAAAAAAAATAGAGTAGAATTGATAAAATAATTTGTTAAGAGCATCTGACCCAGCCGTATTTCAAAAATCATGCCATGATTATTAGGGGTGGCTCCCATTACTGCTACCACTGACACTGGATACTAGATGCTTCCCTTGACCCTGCTACCAATGCCGCTCCTAGAAACTGGATTTTCTTGTGGCTACAGATATGGCATTGAATTCCATCATTGCATCTTTGAATCACTCCTTACAGACTGTTAGGTTGGAGTTGTGACTATTTATGCAGTAAAAGAATTGACTCCACAGGTGTGTGGGGTATACAAACCCTGGCATTCCAAAACAAAATTGTCTGTACATTCCAAATAAAGGTCTGGCTCTTGACAAGCTCCTGGGGCATAAACCTCTAATTTTGTAATATCCTGCCTGATTAGACTTTTTGTTCACCTGGGGCTTGGGCCACACCAGATAGTTTACGTTAACAATGTAATTTATAGTGGGCCTTGGTCCTTGTGGTATTATATATTGGCTTGTGACCTTGTGGTACCTCTGCACAGGCTGGAGACCGAGTAACTAAGGTCAGCCACACAAGTGTCCCATGCCTACCTGACCCCCGCCCCCTTAAAATCCCAGCTCAGGCAAACTTCCCTGGTTGCCACATACCTCACTGGGAGATTTGAGCATGGGCCATACAACTCCACTGAGAAAAGACAACGGAATCTTATGCCTGGTTTCTCATGGAGTCTTTCCTGTGCACTTTTTAGTTTTGTTGATTTAAAATCAGTATCCTTTCACTGTAATAAATAAATAAAAATTTCAAGACCCTACCACAGTGGTAAATCCTACACCACGTTCTCTTGGCTGTTGAGAGAATGTGAAAAAGTGAATATCTGGCCTTTATGTCGAACTGTTATGTAATATAAATTATATACATAGTATTTCCTTACTAAAATGTGAAAAAATAATTGAAATATATCTAGTCCTAAGGGTTTTCAATAAGCATCTGTAAGGCTGTATAAAGAAGTCCAAAAAATAAGACAGACAATACAAAATAAATAGGTAAAAGACTTGCACAGTTACTTTACAAAAGAAATCTAATCAGTCCACTAATATATGAATATGTGTTTCACTGCTTACATGAGAAATGTAAATTAAAACCAGAGGAGATACCAATAAAATACACATCACATTGGCAAAAAGTTGGAAAAGTCTTCATATTACCAAGCACTGTAGAGTATGCCAGTCTTTCTCCCAGGCATCTGGTCACAGGAATGAAAAACATTAAACATAAAATACAAGAATATATGTAACAAATATCTAATTGCAATGTTTGTATGTATGTGCCCCTGAAACTAGAATGACCATCAGTGGGGAAATGGTTGACTACATTGGAGTACATCCCTGTCATGGAATATTATGCAGCAATGTAAAAGAATGAATTTGGTAGATTAGCATTAACTAATAAAATAACTCTGATGCATTTAAAGTGTATATGATCTTAATTTTGTAAAACAGTAAAAAATGACTTTTTGACCATGGAAAAATATAAAAATGGCTGTTAAAATGTATGTTTGGCAGATGAAGGTAGAGGTGAAAGGAATGGGAGGCAATAAGCAAAAGAATGCAATTTAAAACATTTATAGCATACATATAATCCCATTTATGTAAATATATACGCATGGAGTGTTACATGAAAAGGTAGCATCAAAATCTTAATAGCAGTTATCTCAGGGTGGTGCCATTGGGAGTGATGTTTACTTAATTTCTAAAATATTTGAGTAATGTTTAAATTTTTAATGAAAAATATGCATTATTTGTATAATGAGGAAAAGTAAGTGAATTCATCACAGGAAAGAAAAAAAAAAATGCCTCTCAGGTTTCTTGCTTGAGCAACAGGGTGGATGGTGGGATTTATTCATTCATTAACAAACATTTTTTAGCATACAAAATATACCAGTTATCATTGTAGATACAGGGGATACAGCAACGAATAAAACAAAAATTCATCTCCCTAAAAGGCTTTTATTCTAATTGGGGGAGTGGCATGACTAAAGGAGAAACACACTGTGTTTGAGGAAGAGGATATATGCAAAGGAATCAGTTTGAGACCTGTTCAATTTGAAAATATTAAGGGTTATCCAATTGCAGAAGTGAGGCAGACAGTTGGATTATGGATCTAGAATTCATAGGCCAAGTCAAGACTGGAGATACAGATACAGAAGCAGATAGCATTCAAAATGGTGTTTCAGACCTTCTTTCCTGAGTCTGATCACGTACCACTGCAGACACTTTACAGAGGAAGTGCTGAGAAAAAACAGGCAGCTGACAGGGGAGGTTGCTATGCAACAGATGAGGAAAGTCATCCAGCCAGGCAGAATTGATGTTGGCCTTTGGGGACCAAATGCTGCCATCCTTTCTAGCATTAGCTTTCTTTCATATGCAGACTCCTGGCTGGAGCTGATGCCAGAACAAATGTGAAATGTACAAAGATCTGCCTTGGATTTTTGGAAAGTTATCAGTTCAATTTGAGTCATTTCACATCTGTATATGATTTTCTGACTCTCCAGTCATCTGGAAGCATAGCAGCGTGTGTGTCCTTGGGTCGGACTCTAGTCAGTGCTATTTGTGCTTCCCATTTTGCATGTTGAGAAGCTGGCTCAGAGAAGTGGAATGACCTGAGCAGGCTCACACAGCTATGGATAGAATGGCACAGCAGTCCATCCCAGGAATTGAGGACCCAAGCCTGGAAGGAACCAGGGTAAACATTTACTCTGAATCCAGGCTTGCCATGGGTCAGGCACACAAATGCCTGATTGTCCTGGCCGCTCCAGTGGGCACCAGCAAGGCCTCATGGGCAGTGTGTTTGTGCCACTCACAGGGAGAGGCCTGACAGAGTAGGGAGTGAATCCTGAAGAACAATCCCCACACCTGGATGGAACCACATAGAGGGGGTGGGGACTAAGGGCCTCTACCTGTGTTCTGTGTGCAGAGCATAAGCTTAAGTCTTGGAGAACACAAACCTTGCTTCTTTGGGGCAGGTGTTGACAGGGCAGGGAGTGTGTGTGTGTGTGTGTGTGTGTGAAAGAGAGAGAGAGAGAGAGAGAGAAATCTGTCACTCAACCTGAAGAGGGGAGGGTGCCTCAGTTCCCAGGCCAAAACTAGTGGAACGTGGGTTTTGGAGTCAAGAAGGCCCTGGCCCGCATTTTACATTTTCTGTTTATTGGCTCTATAGCCTTGTCTAGTTTATACAGTGTATCTGTGCTTTAACTTCCTGACCTATAAAATAGGGATGCTGACACCCACCTTCCAGGGCTGCTGTGAGAAGACAAGCCCCAGCACAGACTGTGCTGTGATGTTGAAGCTGTGCCCTTCCCTCCCCATCTCACTAGCACACAAGATAAGCGCATGGTTGGAGCTGCACAAAGTGCTGGAAGGAATCCAATGTTTAGGAGTCTGGGATCTGTTGAGGGGGATCATATAGATTTGTGTGTCAGGTGCAGACTTGTTCTATCTCCAACAGTGTATTCTCTCTGTCTGTTCCTTTTCCTGGGTCCCAAAGTAGGTAAGCTTAGCAGGAGCCTAGCACTTGTTGCAGTTAGAGACCCCACACAGACACCTCCTTAACAGTGACCTAAGTGGTGCTAGGCAAGGGGGTGGCGATGCATGCCGACCCGACGGGAGGGGCCATAAGAGGGAAGGGATAGAATGGAGACGCATTGCGGAAAAGGTTGGGGGCCGGTGTGGGGCAAGGGGTGGGACCTAAAGGCGCCGCGCATCTGTTTGGGGGAGGGGATATTGAGGAAAGAGGTGGGACCCTGCTATACTGTCGACCTGGTTGGTGGTGGGGTGATGTGTTGGCAAAGGGGCGGGATTCCTTGCCACTGCACATGCGCACCGTGATGTTCAGGACGAAGCTTTTGTTGGGGAAGCGGGCGGGACTTTTATTTGCTCGGTCAGTTCTTGCGCATGCGCACAACTATCTGAGGCGGTGGGTGGTATATTAGGCGGAGAGGCGGGGTCTTCTTAGCTGCCGCGCTGGCATTTTCTCCTGGACAAGGAGAGGGTGCGGCTGCCGAGAGCCGATCACTGCAATCCCGATCCTCTGAGTCGTGAAGAAGGGAGGCAACGAGGGGGTTGGGGTTGGGGCCTGAGGCAAGGTGAGAATTAGCCCCCAGACAGGGCATCTGCCCCCTGGTGCGGGCCCCCCATTTTTCATTTCGATCCCTTTACCCCGGATTCTGATTCCCCTTCCACTCCCCGAACCCCGATTCACACCCCTTACCCGACCCTCCTTTACTCAGAACCTCTGTTTGCTCTCCGAACCCCTCCCATCGTTAAAAATCTCCACAGATTTCTGGACCTCAATCTGTACTGTCATACGATTCCTCCTGATTCGAAATCTCCATTCAATTTTACCATATGCGAGTCCTAACCCATTCCCCTTGGATTCTGAACTGTTACTGGTTTTCCGAACCCTGATTTGAAGCTTCTTTCCGGCAGTAGCTTCTCAGGATTCAGAACCACCATCCTGACACCCATTCACTTTTCCCACCCCGATCCAGCCCGTTTCCCTCACATTCAGCGCCTCATTCACCCCCACAGTCAACCCCCAGACACCCCCCCCCCCCCAGTTCGGTCCTTCGTATTTGCCCTCTGTAGTATAACGCCCAGCTCCCCCCCCCCCCCCCCCGCCCAGGCTCTGCTCTTGCCAGAGGGACAGGAGCCATGGCTCAGAAAATGGACTGTGGTGCGGGCCTCCTCGGCTTCCAGGTGAGATCTCCACTCCCCACCCCACCATTTCCCTAGCCGACAGTTCCCTGGGCCCCTTTGGCTGGATCTGATTTTTACCTCTTCGTGCCTAGACTCCGTCGTCTTTCAAATTCCCATGGTTTATTGAGGGGGGGAGGGGCATCCCTTTTCAGCCCTCAGTCCCTGCTTAGAGAAAGGGGAGACCCTGTTAGTAGTCAGGGCAATCTGCCCAGAGAATGCGGGTTGGGTAAGGAACCATTTTTTTTCCACAGTCCTGACGCTTGTAGAGCAGTCTGCCACCCCCTCCCCCAACCTCCTGACGCCACCCTCCGTCTGTCTTGCTTTACCCATCCCTGCGACCGACCCCCCTTATTCTCCTCAACTCCTGGAGGCGGCACCCTTGCTCTGCCTCACCTCTTGTCCTGAGCTGCTCCTGAGCTGCCGCACACCGCATTGCTCTGCTGTAACCTCCTCCATCACCCCCCACCGCCCCCTTCATTCCATTTCGACCCCACTCCTCATTCTGCCCCACCCCTCATTTAGTCCGTGCCCCACTCCATCCCTGCCACACGTTTTGTTACCACTCCGCCTCCCATCGCCCCTTGCTGGTGGTCTGGATCTGTGCCTCCCCCTTTTTGCACCATCCTCCTGCCTGCGCCTCCCCTGCATTGCTCCCCCTACCCTCCCGCTTCAAATTTAATTTTTCCCCCTGTATTTGCAGGGTGAGGCCTCCGTAGAAGACAGCACCTTGCTTATGCAGACCCTGATGGAGGCCATCCAGATTTCAGAGGCTCCACCTACCAACCAGGCCACAGCAGCTGGGCCGAATGCTAGTCCCCAGAGTTCACAGCCCCCAACAGCCAGTGAGATGGCTGACATTCAGGTTTTAGCGGCTGCCGCTAGGCCCAAAACAGCCTTTAAGGCTCAGAATGCCACCACAAAAGGCCCAAATGGTGCCTATGATTTCTCTCAGGCTCTTAATGCCAAGGACATGCCCAATGCACCGACTAAGGCAGCCTTTAAGTCCCAGAATGCTGCTCCTAAGGGCCCAAATGCTGCCTATGATTTTTCCCAGGCAGCAACCACCAGTGAGTTAACTGCTAACAAGTCTGAGATGGCCTTTAAGGCCCAGAGTGCCACTACTAAAGTGGGGCAAAATACCACCTACAGTTTCTCTCAGTCTCTCAGTGCCAGTGAGGTGGCCAACACTCAGCCTAAGACAGCCTTTAAGGCTTGGAATGACACCACTAAGGCCCCAACGGTTGATACCCAGATCCAGAATATTAACCAAGCCAAGATGGCCACTTCCCAGACTGAGGTAGAGACCAACCCAGGTATCCCTGAATCTGATGGTGCAGCTGCACAGACATCAGCAGATGGTTCCCAGGCTCAGAATCTGGAGTCCAGGACTATAATTCGGGGCAAGAGGACCCGCAAGGTGAGATCCCTCCTAGCTCCACTTTGCTTTGGGCTCTCTCCTTTCTTCTCTGAGGTTGTTCATTTGTTCTAAACAAAACAAAACATATGTATATAATGGCCTGTATTCAGCTAGGTTGTAGGGGATAACAAGATAAATGTGATCATTTCTGCTCTCTGAATATCCACAGACTGATAGGGAGATGAGACATGGACACATAATATAAGCACCCCGCATGTAATTCAGCTTAACACTTTTCATAGTAGCCACCATGTGTTAGGGTTGAGCTGGGCACATTCACACAGGTTATCTCATTAAATCTTCAAGATAATACCAGGTAGGGATCATAGTCTCAGTTTTACAGAGAAGGAAACTAAGTCCCAGAGAGGTGAAGTGACTTGAGTGATTTGTCCAGGGTGGTACAAGCAGAGCCAGTGGTGGACATAGGAAGAGGAGAAGCCTCAGGCCCCACCCTTGGGTTGCTCCTGGCCTGGTTCAGAGATGAAACTCCTGCCTGGAAGACAGTGAAAGACAAGCCCAGGACTCAGGGTGACCATTGGCTAGTGGGTCAGGCTGTCACTACAGGTGAGGGTTTTAGGAGGCCTTCCTGGAATAGATAGGGTGAGGCCACAGAAACAGCTGGTGACCCTGGACTTTCCTTCTCTCTGATGATGCAGATTAATAACTTGAATGTGGATGAGAACAGCAGTGGGGATCAGAGACGGGCCCCACTGACTGCAGGGACATGGAGGTCTGCACCGGTTCCAGTTACCACTCAGAACCCACCTGGCGCACCCCCCAATGTGCTCTGGCAGACCCCATTGGCCTGGCAGAACCCTTCAGGCTGGCAAAACCAGCCAGCCCGGCAGACCCCACCAGCACGTCAGAGCCCCCCAGCTAGGCAGACCCCACCAGCCTGGCAAAACCCAGTTGCTTGGCAGAACCCAGTGATCTGGCCGAACCCAGTGATCTGGCAGAACCCAGTGATCTGGCCAAACCCCATTGTCTGGCCTGGTCCGGTTGTCTGGCCGAACCCACTAGCCTGGCAGAATCCACCTGGGTGGCAGACCCCACCTGGATGGCAGACCCCACCAGGTTGGCAGGGTCCTCCAGATTGGCAAGGCCCTCCTGACTGGCCGCTACCACCTGACTGGCCTCTACCACCTGATTGGCCACTTCCCACTGACTGGCCACTCCCACCTGACTGGATCCCCACTGATTGGCCAGTCCCACCTGACTGGCAGAACCTACGACCCTCACCAAACCTGCGACCCTCTCCCAACTCACGTGCCTCACAGAACCTGGGTGCCTCACAGCCCCGAGATGTGGCCCTTCTTCAGGAAAGAGTAAGAACTATTATCCCTAGTCACTTTTCCCTCTCTTCCTCTTGTCTTTGTCATCCATCTGTAATGTAATCAAGTTTTCTATAAATATCTTAGTAACTTTAATGATTTCCTTTTCCCCTCCCAGGCAAATAAGTTGGTCAAGTACCTGATGCTTAAAGATTATACCAAGGTGCCCATCAAGCGCTCAGGTAGGCACCCAGTGCCCTTCCCCGGCACCCTGCCCTTCCCCTCACCGCATGCTCTGTGGACATCCCTTTGCTTATAGTCCCCTTCCCTTGAATCCCCTCTTTCCATCGCTGATTCTTCTTGTTTCATCCTTGAGGGCCCTGATTATTTTCCCTTTGGTAGGGCTGGCAAAGGGGTTGTAGCTCTGTGGCGCCTGCTCAGCTCAGGTACTCTCTTCTCCTACAGAAATGTTGAGGGATATCATCCGTGAATACACTGATGTTTATCCAGAAATCATTGAACGTGCATGCTTTGTCCTGGAGAAGGTGAGAAGGCAGCCCTGAGGAATAGGAATAATGAGGGAAGGTCTTGATATCAAAGACTCGTGGGATTCCTACTGGGCATTTAGGGCTGAAGTATCACAGGGAGGTGAGCAAGTGTGTATGGGTAGCTTATGCTAAATTTTGTAATTTCATAGTCTGTTTTCTTGTCCCTGTAGAAATTTGGGATTCAGCTGAAGGAGATTGACAAAGAAGAACACCTGTATATTCTCATCAGTACCCCGGAGTCCTTGGCTGGCATACTGGGAACGTAAGATGGGAAGGGAGATGGAACATTGCCTTTATCAGTGCTTTTTTCCTGGGAGTGTCAAGTAGGTCAGGGTCCAAGATTCAGGGTCACATACCAGGTCATGGTCAGAACTGGGGTAGAATTATCCCCTTGCTGAGGAATGCTGGGTAAGCTATATGGTTAAGCTACCTGGGGTGTCTCATACAGATGGCTGCTGAAAATATAACTTTCTGTACTCTGTTAGGACCAAAGACACACCCAAGCTGGGTCTCCTCTTGGTGATATTGGGCGTCATCTTCATGAATGGCAACCGTGCCAGTGAAGGTGAGTGGCTGGATCTGCAGCTGGGGGTTGGCTACAGCCTGATTTTCATGCTCATTTTCCGTCCCTTGTCTCCCCTTGCCTCCCATTGCAGCTGTCCTCTGGGAGGCACTACGCAAGATGGGACTGCGTCCTGGGTATGATTGGGCTCTCTCATCTCTTGCCTGTTTATATCATCCTTTGGCAACAGAGGATGGTCCCAGGATTGCATCAGCCTAGTGGTCTAGGGGGATTGGTTTGGGGAGGTACAGAGCCCAAGGATGTGACCTGGGTGGATGGGGAAATCGTCCTGAACTCTATGCTTCTTCTCTCATCTCTGACCTCTGTGCTTGAAAGCTCTTTTCTTTTCTTTGGGCAATCTCGTAGTCTCTGATTATGGGTTTCTTTTTTATATTATCAGGGTGAGACATCCTCTCCTTGGAGATCTGAGGAAACTTCTTACTTACGAGTTTGTAAAGCAAAAGTAAGTGATGTCTAAGGGCCTTTGTTTGGTCCTCATGAGTTCTGTGTGCTGGTCAGCCTCAGACAGTCCTTCCTGTGCTCATTTCTTACACTATACCTATACATATACATAGAAAAACACACATGTACTTGGAAGTGTTGATTGAGTGGACTGCTCATGGTTGGATTTTTCTGCAGTATAATTATCTTGCATGTGAAACCTGTCCAGTATACCCACAGTAGACATTTCCAAGGCTGAGGTTTACACCCCACTGTAATCATTGCAATGGGCCAACTATGACTTAATAACAATATTACAAGAATGTGGAGCTAGAGCTGTGATGGAAAAGGTGAGATTAAGCATTGTCCTTTCTATGACCCTATATAAGCCACCCTGAAGTTCTAGGTGATTACTTAATGTAGAAGCACTGGTACAGGAATTTGAAGGTCTGACTATTAGAATATAATTATGCTAGGTTTAGGAATGAGTCTGGGGGGACTTGCTACCTGAAATTGGGGGTGTCAAAATATAGTATCATTCATTGTTGGACTACCATTCTTGCCCGGGTGGAAACAAAGACCTTTCTGCTCTAAGGTACCTGGATTACAGACGAGTGCCCAACAGCAACCCTCCTGAGTATGAGTTCCTCTGGGGCCTCCGTTCCTACCATGAAACTAGCAAGATGAAAGTGCTGAGATTCATTGCAGAGGTAATAGAGGAATTGCTCTAGAGCTGATAGGTCAAGGGATGAGGTATGACTGGCTGGGAAGGGTCCAGAGCAGGAATGAGACCTTAGATATCACACATGGTAGTGCTGCATTACTGGTGGCATTTATTGTCGTTGTTATGTAAACAGCAGCACAAAGTAGGGCACTGAATAAATAGTAGATACTTCATAAATATTAACTCATACAATTAGGGATTTTTTAATTTATTTTCTGTTCCTCATCTCAGGTTCAAAAGAGAGATCCTCGTGACTGGACTGCACAGTTCATGGAGGCTGCAGATGAGGCATTGGATGCTCTAGATGCTGCTGCAGCTGAGGCTGAGGCCCGGGCTGAGGCGAGAACCCGCATGGGGATTGGAGATGAGGCCGTATCTGGGCCCTGGAGCTGGGATGACATTGAGTTTGAGCTGCTGACCTGGGATGAGGAAGGAGATTTTGGCGATCCCTGGTCTAGAATCCCATTTACCTTCTGGGCCAGATACCATCAGAATGCCCGCTCCAGATTTCCTCAGACCTTCGCTGGCCCCATTATTGGCCCTAGTGGTACAGCCAGTGCCAACTTCGCTGCCAACTTTGGTGCCATTGGTTTCTTCTGGGTTGAGTGAGATGTTGGGTAGGTAAATCACTTTGTATTGGGCAGTTAGGGTCATTGGTAGATACAGGATCCATGGGAATGTATTTATGTATACCATCTGGGAATCTTAGGAAACCCATGGTGGGAAGATGAAGAAAGTATAGGGAAACACTATTTGGTGTTTATATTACTACTTGATATATATCATTGATTTTATTTTTTTTTCTTTCTTATGTCCACAGATATTGCTAATCAGTTGCAATAGTCTTTCCCCTGAGTGAGGCTGAAGCCTCAGATTCCTTCTAAACACAGCTATCTAGAGAGCCACATCCTGTTGACTGAAAGTGGCATGCAAGATAAATTTATTTGCTGTTCCTTGTCTGTTGCTTTTATCCCCCTTGTGTGCTGTCAAGTTTTGGTATCAGAAATAAACATTGAAACTGCAAAATGAATGAGATGTGCTCTCTGTTTTTCCCATGTTTGAGGAGTGATCAACTTGTTTATATGGGAGAGATAGGGCCTCAGTGCTAGCCTCAGGGGCAGATTAGCTTTCAACTGATAAAAATATGGGTAGACTCTGCTTATGGATTAGGAAACAAAGGATGGAGTAATGAACACAGTGTTAATCAAGAACTACTGTGGTCTACTTTATAAGTAATACTTAAGTGAATTATATGTGATAGACATGCTGCTAGGTGTCCTGGGGTGACATTAAAAGAGATGAAATAATGGGAGAGGGTGTAGGTGGTCAGACAGTTGCAATTAAGAAGACAAAAGAGGTAGAACTCCAGGTAATGACAAGGTCCAGAGAGGGTGGTTGAAGGGGAGGGAAAATAACTGTTCTTGGAGATGATGTTCCTGGGATTCCAGGTTGTTGGTTGTATTAACCATGTGGAAAGTGAAATAGCTCCAGGATGGGGGCAGGAGTAGGAGCAGAGAACACTGTGATCCAGGTACCTGAGTTCTCCTATGTGAGTAGGAAGATATCATACCCTTAGCCACATTGCCTATAAAGAGGTGGATTCATAAGGCACCCCCTCCTCATCTCTGGATATGCTTCCCAGGAACCTGTCGCTCTAGAAAGTCCTCCCAGTCTCCCATCTCCAAAGGATCAGGGCCTCATCACAGAGACAAGTTCTTATGGATAATAATGGAGGCCTCACATTGGCCTCTTCTCCCCTCCTGCAGGGAGAAAGAGGAAACTTTGTTGCTTAGAGAATAAGAATTGAGAAAGACAAGGCCTTGTGAGAGCTAGCCTTCCTTTTGGTGTGACTGTGAACAAGAACCTGGCTTGAGCTGCTGAGGTCTTTGCTGGAAGCAGAGCTCTCAGTGAGGGTGAAATTAGGCCTCGGCCATAACTTCCTCAGAGGCCTGGTGGTACCTACGCATGTGGGCAAGGGCAGAAACGGGAGCTATCAGGGTAGAAAACAAGAGCAAAGGCAATTTAGCCTCCTGGGAAGGGCTCAGTAGTGGGTAGGGACAGTGTCCAGGGCTTCCTCAGGTTCTCCGGAGATGTCCACATTCTGGGGAGAGCCCAGGATTAATAGGAAGGAGCCAACACTATGGAGACCCAGCATCTTCCCTGCCTCTTGTCCTCACTGCCAGGCTCCACTCAGCCAGGCCTGGATCCTGACCCTTTTCTCAGGCAATACTCGGGAATTTCAGCATAAGGTCTTTTGGGTAAGGGTTGCTCTAGCCCTGTATCTCTATGTCACCTCAGGCCTGGGCCACGGTTCCTACATTTTTGGGTGCTGGTTATTCTACCCGTTGATATGAAACACCCAAACTCTGTGGGATTGAGGAGGCATTTCTGCGCAGGTGGGTGATTTCACCACGTGCCAGCATATGCCATGGAATCCCTCACCTACCTCAGGTTTTTCCCATTGTGTGTTTACAGTTTCCATATTCAGGTAGATGGAATCCACTTTGCAGCCTCAGAAAAGAACCAATCCATCCACAAGCCCCCAAGGTAGGCACAGGTCTTTCCTGAGGTGTCATTCACTCCCATACCCATCACCACCCATACCCCAGCTCCACGCTGTGTGCAGATTGTGACTGGGCTGTAGGGAGGGGAATGTAGACCAGCTGTGTAATGTGTGGGGAAGACATCAGGTCTAAGAAGAGCCAGTTGGTGTCCTCCCACCTGCCCCTAGTAGTTTCAAAGTTCTCTGAGCCTCAGTTGCTCAACTGGGAATGGGAAGGACATGAGAACAGGTGATCTCTGGAGCCTCCCCCAACTCTTGTGATTTGTGAGGCAGCAATCTAATCTATACAATAATGATGGAGCCCTGTGGATCTTCTAAGCTGTGTTAAGTGCTGAGTGGTGGAAGAGTCTTGGGACAATCAGTCCCAGGTAAAGTTTAGGGAACAATGTGGTTATGGCAACACTAGAGGTGTGGAAGGTCACAAGGAAATTCTGGAAGCCTGAAGAGAGGAAGGGTTGGATCATTGGAGCCTGGGGATAGCAGAAGAGACCCAATATCTGTGGAAACCCCCTTAGCTCCATCCCTGTGGATTACACACCCTACTCGGGGCTTCAGAGCACTGTCTGCCCTGTTCACACCACAGAAGAGATTTCTGTCCCTCCCCTGCTCATGAAATTTTGGTACAATTTGGACAGTTGACAAAATCTACTGAATAATGTCTCCAAATTAAATAACAGTATTATATCAATGTTAGTGGTCTGATTTTGATTATTGTACTGTTTTCTGAAAGAGAATACCTTTGTAACTTACACTCAAAATATTTTAAAAAGTGTGTGTGGGGGGGGGGGGAGACAGAGAGAGAGAGAGAGGATAAGACATACAATAAAATGTCAACATTTTATTGAATCTAGGTTAAGTGTATACAGGAACTATTCCCCATTATATCATGGAGAAGTTAGTTGGCTTTATGATTTCTCTGGAATAAGTGAGTATTTTAGATATGGAATTGCCTTTTCTGCCTACAAATACTTCTGTCTGCACCATAACATGTGATCTTACAAAGAATTCTTCACAGTTTTGAATTTTATGCAACATTGCTTCTGATCAAGGGACTCACTTTAAAACTCAAAGTGTGGTGATTGGCTTATTCCCATAGAATTCACTGGTTTTATCATGCACTGCACCACTTAGGAAAAAGTTGTTCTTATACAATGGAATAATGACTGTATTGAAGAAAGACAGTTATGCCACCAGTTGAGAGACAACACTCAATGTGTTAGAGGTGCTGTCCTACAATATATAGTATATAGTATACATTGTGTGTGTAATAAAAATATATAATAATAATATATAGCATATATTCTAAACTAGTCACCAATATATTTAATGCCATCTAGTCAACCAGAATTCCTAGATTTAAGAACTAAGTGATGGAACTTAAAGTTGTCCTTGTGACTTTGGGCTCTACCAGTTTAGAGATTTTAATACCCAAGCAAGGCATGTTTCTACCAGGTTACTCAACAATGATTCCATTGATTTGGAAGTTGAGATCTCCACCTGGCAGTTTTGTAATAGTCATGCCAATGGACAAATAAGTAAAAAAAATGAAGCGTTTGTACTGGCTAAGATGATTGATTTCAATTTTCAGGAGTAAATAGCATTGCTGCTACATAATGGGGGCAGAATGGGGGGTGTCTTGGGACTAGGAGATCTTCTAGGGTGACTTTATCACATCCCAAAGTGGTTAAAATTCTTAGGCTACTACCGCAATCCCATGCGGGCAAGGCTAACAACTCCTCAGACTACACATAAACAAATATTTGAATCATTTCTCTAGGTAAAGAACCCATCTGACTGAGATGGTGACAGACTGATGATAGAAAAATGACATGGGGAGTAAAGAAAATGTTTATATCAACTTTGACCTGGTAACCAGTTTTAAAAATGAAGACTAGGAGGACTTTCTGAGGGGAGAAAAGATGGAAAAAAAAATATATATATATATGAAAAGCAACAAAAGACTAGAAAGGACCAGAGAACATCGCCAGAAACTCCAACTCTACAAGCATCATAATGGCAATAAATTCATATCTTTCAGTACTCACTCTAAATGTCAATGGACCGAATGCTCCAATCAAAAGACATAGGGTAACAGAATGGATAAGAAAACAAGATGCATCTATATGCTGTTTACAAGAGACCCACTTTAGACCTAAAGACACCTTCAGATTGAAAATAAGGGGATGGAGAACCATCTATCATGCTAATGGTCAACAAAAGAAAGCCTGAGCACCATACTTATATCAGACAATCTAGACTTTTAAATAAAGACTGTATCAAGGGATGCAGAAGGGCATTATATCATAATTAAGAGGTCTATAGACCAAGAAGACCTAACAATTGTAAACATTTATGCGCCAAATGTGGAAACACTCAAATATAGAAATCAATTAATCACAAACATAAAGAAAGTCATCAATAGTAATACCTTAATAGTAGGACACTTCAACACCCCACTGACAGCAATGGACAGATCATCTAATCAAAAAACCAACAAGGAAACAATGGCTTTGAATGACACACTGGACCAGATGGACTTAACAGATATATTCAGAACATTTCATCCTAAAGCAGCAGAATACACATTCTTCTCCAGTGCACATGGAATATTCTCCAGAATAGACCACATGGTGGGACACAAATCAGCCCTAAGTACAAGAAGATTGAGACCATACCATGCATATTTTCAGGCCACAACGCTATGAAAATTGAAATCAACCACAAGAAAAACATTGGAAAAGTAACAAATACTTGGAGACTGAAGACATCCTACTAAAGAATGAATGGGCTAACCAAGCAGTTAAAGCAGAAATTAAAAAGTATATGGAAGCCAATGAAAATGATAACACCACAACCCAAAACCTCTGGGATGCAGCAAAGGTGGTCACAAGAGGAAAGTATCTAGTAATCCAGGCCTTCCTAAAGAAGGAAGAAAGAGGAGCTCGAGGGAAGATGGCGGCGTAGGAGGATGCTGGGCTCACTGCGCGTCCTGCTGATCACTTAGACTCCACCTACGCCTGCCTAAATAACCCAGAAAACCACCAGAGGATTAGCAGAACGGAGTCACCAGACCCAAGCGCAGAGGAGAGGACCACAGAAGAGGGGCCCCTCCTGAAGTGGATCACCTAAGGAGAAGTGAGCCAAGCCTTCCCCCCCTGCCGCCGTGCACCTTGCCTACCCACCCCAGCTAATACGCCAGATCCCCAGCATCACAAGCCTGGCAGTGTGCAAGTAGCCCAGACGGGCCACGCCACCCCACAGTGAATCCCGCCCCTAGGAGAGGGGAAGAGAAGGCACACACCAGTCTGACTGTGGCCCCAGCGGTGGGCTGGGGGCAGACATCAGGTCTGACTGTGGCCCCGCCCGCCATGTCCAGTTATACACCACAGCACAGGGGAAGTGCCCTGCAGGTCCTCACCACACCAGGGACTATCCAAAATGACCAAGCGGAAGAATTCCCCTCAGAAGAATCTCCAGGAAATAACAACAGCTAATGAGCTGATCAAAAAGGATTTAAATAATATAACAGAAAGTGAATTTAGAATAACACTCATAAAATTAATCGCTGGGCTTGAAAACAGTATAGAGGACAGCAGAGAATCTCTTGCTACAGAGATCAAGGGACTAAGGAACAGTCACGAGGAGCTGAAAAACGCTTTAAATGAAATGCGAAACAAAATGGAAACCACCATGGCTAGGATGGAAGAGGCAGAGGAGAGAATAGGTGAACTAGAAGATAAAGTTATGGAAAAAGAGGAAGCTGAGAAAAAGAGAGATAAAAAAATCCAGGAGTATGAGGGGAAAATTAGAGAACTAAGTGATACACTAAAAAGAAATAATATACGCATAATTGGTATCCCAGAGGAGGAAGAGAGAGGGAAAGGTGCTAAAGGGGTACTTGAAGAAATAATAGCTGAGAACTTCCCTGAACTGGGGAAGGAAAAAAGCATTGAAATCCAAGAGGCACAGAGAACTCCCTTCAGACGTAACTTGAATCGATCTTCTGCATGACGTATCATAGTGAAACTGGCAAAATACAAGGATAAAGAGAAAATTCTGAAAGCAGCAAGGGGTAAACGTGCCCTCACATATAAAGGGAGACCTATAAGACTCGTGACTGATCTCTCTTTTGAAACTTGGCAGGCCAAAAAGAATTGGCACGAGATTTTCAGGGTGCTAGACAGAAAAAATATGCAGCCAAGAATCCTTTATCCAGCAAGTCTGTCATTTAGAATAGAAGGAGAGATAAAGGTCTTCCCAAACAAACAAAAACTGAAGGAATTTGTCACCACTAAACCAGCCCTACAAGAGATCCTAAGGGGGGCCCTGTGAGACAAAGTACCAGAGACATCACTACAAGCATAAAACATACAGACATCACAATGACTCTAAACCCGTATCTTTCTATAATAACACTGAATGTAAATGGATTAAATGCGCCAACCAAAAGACATAGGGTATCAGAATGGATTCAAAAACAAGACCCATCTATTTGCTGTCTACAAGAGACTCATTTTAGACCTGAGGACACCTTTAGATTGAGAGTGAGGGGATGGAGAACTATCTATCATGCTACTGGAAGCCAAAAGAAAGCTGGAGTAGCCATACTTATATCAGACAAACTACACTTTAAATTAAAGGCTGTAACAAGAGATGAAGAAGGACATTATATAATAGTTACAGGGTCTATCCATCAGGAAGAGCTAACAATTATAAATGTCTATGCACCGAACACCGGAGCCCCCAAATATATAAAACAATTACTCATAAACATAAGCAACCTTATCGATAAGAATGTGGTAATTGCAGGGGACTTTAACACCCCACTTACAGAAATGGATAGATCATCTAGACACACGGTCAATAAAGAAACAAGGGCCCTGAATGACACATTGGATCAGATGGACTTGACAGATATATTTAGAACTCTGCATCCCAAAGCAACAGAATATACTTTCTTCTCGAGTGCACATGGAACATTCTCCAAGATAGATCATATACAGGGTGACAAAACAGCCCTTCATAAGTTTACAAGAATTGAAATTATACCATGCTTACTTTCAGACCACAATGCTATGAAGCTTGAATTCAACCACAGAAAAAAGTCTGGAAAACCTCCAAAAGCATGGAGGTTAAAGAACACCCTGCTAACGAATGAGTGGGTCAACCAGGCAATTAGAGAAGAAATTAAAAAATATATGGAAACAAATGAAAATGAAAATACAACAATCCAAACTCTTTGGGACACAGCAAAGGCAGTCCTGAGAGGAAAATACATTGCAATCCAGGCCTATCTCAAGAAACAAGAAAAATCCCAAATACAAAATCTAACAGCACACCTAAAGGAACTAGAAGCAGAACAGCAAAGGCAGCCTAAGCCAGCAGAAGAAGAGAAATAATAAAGATCAGAGCAGAAATAAACAATATAGAATCTAAAAAAACTGTAGAGCAGATCAACAAAACCAAGAGTTGGTTTTTCGAAAAAATAAACAAAATTGACAAACCTCTAGCCAGGATTCTCAAAAAGAAAGGGAGATGACCCAAATAGATAAAATCATGAATGAAAATGGACTTATTACAACCGATCCCTCAGAGATACAAACAATTATCAGGGAATACTATGAAAAATTATATGCCAACAAATTGGACAACCTGGAAGAAATGGACAAATTCCTGAACACCCACACGCTTCCAAAACTCAATCAGGAGGAAATAGAAAGCTTGAACAGACCCATAACCAGCGAAGAAATTGAATTGGTTATCAAAAATCTCCCAACAAATAAGAGTCCAGGACCAGATGGCTTCCCAGGGGAGTTCTACCAGACGTTTAAAGCAGAGATAATACCTATCCTTCTCAAGCTATTCCAAGAAACAGAAAGGGAAGGAAAACTTCCAGACTCATTCTATGAAGCCAGTATTACTTTGATTCCTAAACCAGACAGAGACCCAGTAAAAAAAGAGAACGACAGGCCAATATCCCTGATGAATATGGATGCAAAAATTCTCAATAAGATACTAGCAAATCGAATTCAACGGCATATAAAAAGAATGATTCACCATGATCAAGTGGGATTCATTCCTGGGATGCAGGGCTGGTTCAACATTTGCAAATCAATCAACATGATACATCACATTAACGAAAAAAAAGAGAAGAACCATATGATCCTGTCAATCGATTCAGAAAAGGCCTTTGACAAAATCCAGCACCCTGTCTTAATAAAAACCCTTGAGAAAGTCGGGATAGAAGGAACATACTTAAACATCATAAAAGCCATTTATGAAAAGCCCACAGCTAACATCATCCTCAATGGGGAAAAACTGAGAGCTTTTTCCCTGAGATCAGGAACACGACAGGGATGCCCACTCTCACCGCTGTTGTTTGACATAGTGTTGGAAGTTCTAGCATCAGCAATCAGATAACAAAAGGAAATCAAAGGCATCAAAATTGGCAAAGATGAAGTCAAGCTTTCGCTTTTTGCAGATGACATGATATTATACATGGAAAATCCAATATACTCCACCAAAAGTCTGCTAGAACTGATACATGAATTCAGCAAAGTTGCAGGATACAAAATCAATGTACAGAAATCAGTTGCATTCTTATACACTAACAATGAAGCAACAGAAAGACAAATAAAGAAACTGATCCCATTCACAATTGCACCAAGAAGCATAAAATACCTAGGAATAAATCTAACCAAAGATGTAAAGGATCTGTATGCTGAAAACTATAGAAAGCTTATGAAGGTAATTGAAGAAGATTTAAAGAAATGGAAAGACATTCCCTGCTCATGGATTGGAAAAATAAATATTGTCAAAATGTCAACACTACCCAAAGCTATCTACACATTCAATGCAATCCCAATCAAAATTGCACCAGCATTCTTCTCGAAACTAGAACAAGCATTCCTAAAATTCATATGGAACCACAAAAGGCCCCGAATAGCCAAAGTAATTTTGAAGAAGAAGACCAAAGTAGGAGGCATCACAATCCCAGACGTTAGCCTATACTACAAAGCTGTCATCATCAAGACAGCATGGTATTGGCACAAAAACAGACACACAGACCAATGGAATAGAATAGAAACCCCAGAACTAGACCCACAAACGTATGGCCAACTCCTCTTTGACAAAGTAGGAGAGAACATCCAATGGAAAAAAGACAGCCTCTTTAACAAATGGTGCTGGGAGAACTGGACAGCAACATGCAGAAGGTTGAAACTAGACCACTTTCTCACACCATTCACAAAAATAAACTCAAAATGGATAAAGGACCTGAATGTGAGACAGGAAACCATCAAAACCTTAGAGGAGAAAGCAGGAAAAGACCTCTCTGACCTCAGCCGTAGCAATCTCTTACTCGACACATCCCCAAAGGCAAGGGAAGTAAAAGCAAAAGTGAATTACTGGGACCTTATGAAGATAAAAAGCTTCTGCACAGCAAAGGAAACAACCAACAAAACTAAAAGGCAACCAATGGAATGGGAAAAGATATTTGCAAATGACATATCGGACAAAGGGCTAGTCTCCAAAATCTATAAAGAGCTCACCAAACTCCACACCCGAAAAACAAATAACCCAGTGAAGAAATGGGCAGAAAACATGAATAGACACTTCTCTAAAGAAGACATCCGGATGGCCAACAAGCACATGAAAAGATGTTCAGCGTCGCTCCTTATCAGGGAAATACAAATCAAAACCACACTCAGGTATCACCTCACGCCAGTCAGAGTGGCCAAAATGAACAAATCAGGAGACTATAGATGCTGGAGAGGATGTGGAGAAACGGGAACCCTCTTGCACTGTTGGTGGGAATGCAAATTGGTGCGGCCGCTCTGGAAAGCAGTGTGGAGTTTCCTCAGAAAATTAAAAATAGACCTACCCTATGACCCAGCAATAGCACTGCTAGGAATTTATCCAAGGGATACAGGAGTACTGATGCATAGGGCCAATTGTACCCCAATGTTCATAGCAGCACTCTCAACAATAGCCAAATTATGGAAAGAGCCTAAATGTCCACCAACTGATGAATGGATAAAGAAATTGTGGTTTATATACACAATGGAATACTAGGTGGCAATGAGAAAGAATGAAATATGGCCTTTTGTAGCAACGTGGACGGAACTGGAGAGTGTGATGCTAAGTGAAATAAGCCATACAGAGAAATACAGATACCATATGTTTTCACTCTTATGTGGATCCTGAGAAACTTAACAAGAACCCATGGGGGAGGGGAAGGAAAAAATAAAAAAAGAGGTTAGAGTGGTAGAGATCCAAAGCATAAGAGACTGTTAAAAACTGAGAACAAACTGAGAGTTGATGGGGGGTGGGAGGGAGGGGAGGGTGGGTGATGGGTATTGAGGAGGGCACCCTTTGGGATGAGCACTGGGTGTTGTATGAAAACCAATTTGTCAATAAATTTCATATATATAAAAAGAAAAGAAGGAAGAAAGATCTCAGATACATAACCTAACCTTACGCCCTAAGGAGCTGGAAAAAAAACAGCAAATAAAACCCAAAAACAGCAGAAGACAGGAAATAATAAAGATTAGAGCAGAAATTAATGCTATCAAAACAAAAACAAAAACAAAAACAAAAAAACAGTAGAACAGATCAATGAAACCAGAAGATGGTTCTTTGAAAGAATTTACAAAATTGATAAACCACTAGCCAGTTTGATCAAGAAGAAAAAGGAAAGGACCCAAATAAATAAAATCAAGAATGAAAGAGGAGAGATCACAACCAACATAGAAGAAATAAAAACAACAATAAGAGAATATTATGAGCAATTATACGCCAATAAAATGGGCAATCTGGAAGAAATGGACAAATTCCTAGAAACATATCCACTACCAAAACTGAAACAGGAAGAAATAGAAAATTGGAACAGACCCGTAACCAGTAAGGAAATCGAATTAGTAATCAAAAATCTGCCAAAAAAACAAGAGTCCAGGACCAGATGGCTTTCCAGAGGAATTCTACCAAACATTTAAGGAAGAGTTAACACCTATTCTCTTGAAGGTGTTCCAAAAAATAGAAATGGAAGGAAAACTTCCAAACTTTTTCTATGAAGCCAGCATTACCTTGATTCCAAAACCAGACAGAGATCCCAGTAAAAAGGAGAACTATGGACCAATTTCCCTGATGAACATGGATGCAAAAATCCTCAGCAAGATATTAGCCAACCAGATCCAACAATACATTAGAAAAACTATTCACCACGACCAAGTGGGATTTATACCTGGGATGCAGGGCTGGTTCAGTATCTGCAAAACAATTAATGTGATTCATCACATGAATAAAGAAAGGACAAGAACCATATGATCTTCTTAATAGATGCAGAGAAAGCATTTGACAAAATACAGCATCCTTTCTTGATAGAAACCCTCAAGAAAGTAGGGATAGAAAGAGCATACCTCGAGATGATAAAAGCCATATATGAATGACACAATGCTAATATCATCCTCAATGGGGAAAAAGTGAGAGCTTTCCCCCTAAGGTCAGGAACAAGACAGCGATGTCCACTCTTGCCACTGTTATTCAACATAGTATTGGAAGTCTTAGCCTCTGCAATCAGACAACACAAAGAAATAAAAGGCATCCAAATTGGCCAGGAGGAGGGCAAACTTTCACTCTTCACAGATGACATGATACTGTATATGGAAAACCCAGAGACTCCACCAAAAAACTCGAATTGATTCATGAATTCAGCAAAGTTTCAGGATATAAAATGAATGCATAGAAATTGGTTGCATTCCTATACACCAACAATGAAGTGACAGAAAGAGAAATCAAGGAATCAATTCCATTTACAGTTGCACAAAAAACCATAAAATACCTAGGAATAAATCTAACCAAAGAGGTGAAAAATCTATACACTGAAAACTATAGAAAGCTTATGAAAGAAACTGAAGAAGGCAAAAAAAAAAAAAAAAAAGGAAAAAGATTCCATGCTCTGGATAGGAAGAACAAATATTGTTAAAATGTCAATACTACCCAAAGCAATCTACATATTCAATGCAATCCCTATCAAAAGAACACCAGCATTCTTCACAGAGCTAGAACAAATAATCCTAAAATTTCTTTGGAACCAGAAAAGACCCCGAATAGACAAAGCAATCTTGAAAAAGAAAACCAAAGTGGGAGGCATCACAATCCCAGACTTCAAGCTATACTACAAATCTGTAATCATCAAGACAGTATGGAACTGGCACAAGAACAGACACTCAGATCAATGGAACAGGATAGAGATCCCATAAATGGACACACAAACGTATGGCCAACTAATCTTTGACAAAGCAGGAAAGAATACCCAATGGAATAAAGACAGTCTCTTCAGCAAGTGGTACTGGGAAAACTGGACAGCGACATGCAGAAGAATGAACCTGGACCACTTTCTTATGCCATACACAAAAATAAACTCGAAATGGATGAAAGACCTCAATGTAAGACAGGAAGCCATCAAAATCCTCGAGGAGAAAGCAGGCAAAATCCTCTTTGATCTTGCCCTCAGCAACTTCTTACTCAACACGTCTCCAGAGGCAAGAGAAACAAAGGCAAAAATGAACTACTGGGACCTCATCAATATAAAAGCTTCTGCACAGCAAAGGAAACAATCAGCAAAACTGAAAGGCAACCTACAGAATGGGAGAAGATATTTGCAAATGACATATCAGACAAAGGGTTAGTATCCAAAATCTATAAAGAACTTATCAAACTCAACACCCAAAAAACAAATAATCCAGTGAAGAAATGGGCAAAAGACATGGATAGACACTTCTCCAAGGAAGACATCCAGATGGGCAAGTGACACATGAAACAATGCTCAACATCACTCATCATCCTGGAATTACTAATGGAAACCACAATGTGATACCGCCTTACACCTGTCAGAATGGCTAACATTAACAACCTAGGCAACAACAGATGTTGGCGAGGATGGGGAGAAAGAGGATCTCTTTTGCATTGTTGGTGGGAATGCAAGCTGGTGCAGCCCCTCTTGAAAACATTATGAAGATCCCTCAAAACTCTAAAAATAGAACTACCCTATGACCCAGCAATTGCACTACTAGGCATTTATCCAAGGTACACAGGTGTGCTGTTTTGAAGGGACACATGCACCCCTATGTTTATAGCAGCACTATCAACAATAGCCAAAGTTTGGAAAGAGCCCAAATGTCCATCGATGGATGAATGGATAAAGAAAATGTGGTGTATATATATACACACACACACACACACACACACACACACACACACAATGGAGTATTACTTGGCAATCAAAACGATTGAAATCTTGCCATTTGCAACTACACGGATGGAACTGGAGGGTATTATACTAAGTGAAATTAGTCAGAAAAAGACAAAAATCATATGACTTCACTCATATGAGGACTTTAAGAGACAAAACAGATGAACATAAGGGAAGGGAAACAGAAATAATATAAAAACAGGGAGGGGGACAAAACAGAAGAGACTCATAAATACGGAGAACAAACTGAGGGTTGCTGGAGGGGTTGTGGGAAGGGGGATGGGCTAAATGGGTAGGGGTATTAAGGAATCTACTCCTGAAATCATTGTTTCACTATATGCTAACTAATTTGGATGTAAATTTTGTTTAAAAAGTTCATTCACACTGCTAAGGCAAATGCAAATTAAGATAACAAGGTATTATTTTCACCCATCACATTTGCAAAATTAAAGTTAAATAACAGTAATGGCTGATATTATCCACTGTTGAATAGTGTGAAATTAATGCCATGTATGTTCTTCAGGGGAGTGTAAAGTAGTATAGAAATGTGGGGAGAAAAAAATTGTGTCAATATCTGTCTCAGAAAGTTAACTTTCAGGCCTCTGTCCCTTACAAATAATAAATGTTTATGGAACTATGAACAAAATTCAAAATTCAACATTGTTTATTGCAGCATTATTTGTAATAGTAATAAAATAATTCATGATCTAAAAAAAAATAGGGGCGCCTGGGTGGCGCAGTCGGTTAAGCGTCCGACTTCAGCCAGGTCACGATCTCGCGCTCCGTGAGTTCGAGCCCCGCGTCAGGCTCTGGGCTGATGGCTCGGAGCCTGGAGCCTATTTCCAATTCTGTGTCTTCCTCTCTCTCTGCCCCTCCCCCGTTCATGCTCTGTCTCTCTCTGTCCCAAAAATAAATAAACGTTGAAAAAAAATTTAAAAAAAAATAAATAAAATAAACTGCATCAAGAGAATAGACCTAGAAAGTTCATTTAATCCATTCTAAATGGCTTCTGGTAGAGCAATGATTCTTGACGCTGACTACATATGAAAGATATAGGGGGGGCTTCTAAAAGGTACCAATTTCCAGATCTCATTCCCACAGATTTTTTTTTCCAAAAAAAAAAATCTTTCTTTGTGATGAGAACTTTTAGTATCTCTCGGCAACTTCCAAGTATACAATACAGTATTATTAACTATAGTCGCCATGCAGTATATTACGTCTCCAGGACTGATTTATTTTATAACTGGAGGTTTGTACCTGATTCAATGATATGTAGTGGGGCCCCTGATATCAGTAATGTTTTGAAGTTTCTCCAGGTGATTACTATAACATGCAGTCCAGATTTGAGAAATAGTCTTCACTAGGATCATCTGAGGCACTTTTTATTATTTATTTATTTATTAACTTTTTTTTATTTTTTAAATTTACATCCAAATTAGTTAGCATATAGTGCAGCAATGTATTCAGGAGTAGATTCCTTAATACCCCTACCCATTTAGCCCATCCCCCCTCACACAACACCTCCAGCAACCCTCAGTTTGTTCTCCATATTAATGAGTCTCTTCTGTTTTGTCCCCCTCCCTGTTTTTATTTTTGTTTCCCTTCCCTTATGTTCATCTGTTTTGTCTCTTAAAGTCCTCATATGAGTGAAGTCATATGATTTTTGTCTTTTTCTGACTAATTTCACTTAGCATAATACCCTCCAGTTCCATCCACGTCATTGCAAATGGCAAGATTTCATTCTTTTTGATTGCTGAGGCACTTTTAAATGCCAATACCTAGAGGCGCCTGGGTGGCTCAGTTGGCTAGGTGTCTGACTCTTAATTTTGGCTCAGGTCATGATCCCATGGTTTGTAAGATTGAGCCCCACGTCGGGCTCTGCACTGGCAGCACAAAGCTGACTCAGGATTCTCTCTGCCCCTACCCACTGTGCTCTCTTTCAAAAAGCAAACAAACAAAAAATATCAATACCTGCATCCAACTCCCAAAGGATTCTCATTTAACTGTTTTGGGGTGGATCCCAGGCCTTTGTAGATTCAAAAGCTCTCCAAATGATTTTTATGTAAAACCAGCTTGAGAATCAATGAGCTGATCAAAGGCTCTCAAACATCAGAATCCTTTGGAGAGGTTGTTAACACAGAGATTGCTGGATCCCATACCCAGAGACTGACTCAGTAGGTGTGAGTGGGTCAGAGACTGTACCTGTCTAATTAAGGTTCTAGGTTAGGTTGCTACTCCTCTTGTCTGTAGACCACACTTTGAGAACCACTGAGGTAAAAATCATTCCTGTTAAAAATATCTCCAAGCAGTTAACAAGGGGTAGGTTGGGGGAGGTGGTGTTAAATAGGTGATGGGGATTAAGGAATGCACTTGTGATGAACACTGAGTGTTGTATGGAATTGTTGAATCACTATATTGTATACCTGAAACTAATATTATGCTATATATTAACTAAGTGGAATTTAAATAAAAACTTAAAAAATATATTAAAAAATGAAGAATATACTACAGTAGTTACTCATATTTTGTTTTTTATAATAAGTATATGTTTATATATTTTAATGTTCCCATTTTATTTCTCCTTTACCTACTATTTTATATGTGATAAACTGGTGACAGTTGTGTCTTTTATTTACTTACTTTATTACAGTATATTGATATAGCATTCATTTGAACTAAAGGAAGAATGGATGACATCTGAAGACCCTAAATTTGAACCCGGAAGCTATGGTTGATACGACTTTAGGTTTATCTCCATTTGGGGATGCATGAATGTATTTTTGCTTGTATGAAGAGTGTTTGCATGTTTTCATTTTTCCAAAGTATAGGATGGAAAAAAGTATATGTAGATGTTGTACAAATGTACTATAGTGAATATCTCTGTTGTTGGTATCCATTAGTCTTTCCTGATGGCACTCACTTTCCTTTTAGGTAATACAGTTCCCCATTTTTGTGGTAGATGAAACTGTGGTAGACAGAATTCAAGGATGCCCCACAAGATCCCCATCCCCTTGTGTACATAAACCTTTTAACCGTTATTCAATAAAACACTAGATGCTGCTGTGAAGGGATTTTCCACATGTAATTAAGGTCCAAATCAGTTGAATGTAAAATATGGAAATCATCTTAGCTGGGCCTGACCTAATTAGGTGAGACTTTAAAGGGAACTGCACTCTTCCTGGAAAGAAATATTTGAAGAGTGAGAGGTATTTGATACATGGAAATTCTCCATTCTTGTATTTGAAGATAGAGGCTATTTGGCAAAAGAAAATGGTGGCCTCTATGAACTAAGTGAGGTCTGTAGTGGATAGCCAGCAAAGAATCAAGGACGTCAGGCCTACAGCTGCAAAGACTGGAGTTATGTCAACGATCTGAATAGTTTGGAAGTGGATTCTTACCCAGAGGCTCCAGAAAAGAATGGAGCCCTGCCAACCTCTTGATTTCAGGCTTTCCTGAACAGAGAAACCAGTCAAACCATGCAGACTTCTGACCTACAAATTACTATGAGACAATACATGGATTTGTTTTAGCCACTCAAGTTGTGGTTATTTGTTTTGCATTAATAGAAAACTAATATGTAGTCTTTGTGAAATGACATGTCCAGTTGCTTGCCTCCCCCTACTGAAATAGAGTAAGCCAGATTCTTCCTCTTCTTGTCCTGATATTGCCAAGGGGCAGGATTACAATCTACTCTTAATCACATGCCCTTTTTTGGACTTTGAAACTTAGATGATTGTCCCAGGAATGAAATAGAATGGCTTATGTGGTTTTATACCCAGAGCAGCATCCTGATCAGATTATTCCTGTCTTTGTGCTTTCTATCCAGTTCTCAAGTTACTTTCTTCAGTCATCCTTCAGTTCTGTGAGTCTCTGACATCTTTCTAGTAACATCCACTTATTTACATTGGCAAGAAAATCTTGTTGCTTTTGACCAAAGATGTGTTGAGGCCAGCTTGCACCTGTGTGCACTTTGACCCACATTTATATTCAGTGAAATTGGTAACTTGAAATTGGTCATGGTGGGATTATTTACTCCATGAAAAATGGCAACAACTACCAATCATGGGGTTTTTTTTGTTTTGTTTTGAAAAACAATTGTTAACCATTTACTAGCACACCATTGATTACAGTCAAAATCATAAATGATGGAACATGTAAGTTCATGGAAAAGGTCAAGATAGTATGAGCTCTAGGAGGCCAAGGGCAGGAGGGTGTTGTAGAAAGAACTTGGATTTTGCCATCAGAGAGCTTTGGCTTCTAATTCTGAATCCTCCAATGTGTGATTTGGGGCAAGCATTTTCTCCTTTGTGCCTTAGTTTACTCATCTATGAAAATATATGAGGAAAATAAGGTACTTGGGGGGAGAACACCACTAAATGCTTATTAAATTTCTATGCACTCTCCTACATTTTTCAGCCACCTTGCTGTTTTGTTGGGGTCTTATGACTATTTCTAGTCAATGAATAGGAGTGATATATGCTCTGTTCCAGAGCAACAGCTAAGAGCTCATATATCTTCAAAATGATGTGTGTGTAGCAGAGTCCAATGGGGGTGGTTCCCTGGGTGGGTAGCTGGACTTCTTGGTGGAGGTGAGGCTGGTGGTAGGAGAATGAGAACAAGGAAACACGGAATGGCCTTTAAATCTGGGTCTGGCTCCAATTTTCTCTGTCTCTGCAGGGTATCCAGGTACAAAAGTGCTCACGTGCAGAAGGAGTTTAATATTTCTTTTAGAATGGAAGGAGCAAGTGAAAGAGAAAGACTACATTGGAAGACCTAATCCAAAGGTGACCAGAGGAACAAGTGTAGATTGGGGCCACGTTGAAGAAAATTTTCAAAGATCAGACTGAGCAATTTAAATTCTCTTCTGAGGCATTAGCCATGCACATGATGTCATTTTTTTCTCCCACTGGGTTTAGTATCCATTGATGATTCTTACCTGATTCAATTATTACTGTGCTTATTGTCCAGAGATGACTCTTTCTACTTTCTAAAAGTTGGATTTCTGCTGTTGATTTTTTCTGTAAAGAAAATTATTTACCTTTCCATGTAGGAATGTATATAAGCATGTATGTGTATCAGTGTTGACTCATTGATATTACTCTATTCAGTGTGTTATAATCCTTTACTAAGATTAATTATTTAGATATGATAATAGTTACAGATTCAGTCAATGAGAGACCCTTCAGGTTGACTCCTGAGTCCATTTAATACATCCCCATCATTTCTTGAGCATTTCTTAAATTTGGCACAGCAAGCTATTACAGATTCATCTTCAGTATTTCCTGCCCCAGGCATCATATATTTCACCATGGAGCCCCGGCTTTTTTCAGTGGGTAATAGTGCTTATAAACCAAGAACTGGGTGTTAGATGTGCTCACTGCTATAGAGGTATCATTGCTATTAGGCCCTCTCAGAGGACACATCTGGGAGTATATATGTGTATGTATGTATTTGTGTGTGTGGCCACATTTTAATCTATTTTACATCCATATTAAAAACCATGAGTTCATACTGTTACCCAAATTATAGTCCAACACGGGATTCATTTCAAATTTCTCCCTTTCAATAATTGTAATCCCCTTCTCTGACAGTAAGAAACATAGCTCATATTATCCATGTATATAATTTATTTATTTACTCAATGCTAAGTCTACACAGAAATTAGTTTTAGAATTTCTAACCCATGATTCTTGAGGCAAAATCAAACATCAAAAAGAACTATAAAACTGGGGCGCCTGGGTGGCGCAGTTGGTTAAGCGTCCGACTTCAACCAGGTCACGATCTCGTGGTCCGTGAGTTCGAGCCCCGCGTCAGGCTCTGGGCTGATGGCTCAGAGCCTGGAGCCTGTTTCCGATTCTGCGTCTCCCTCTCTCTCTGCCCCTCCCCCGTTCATGCTCTGTCTCTCTCTGTCCCAAAAAATAAATAAATAAACGTTGGGAAAAAAAAGATTACATGTTAAAAAGAACTATAAAACTATTAGAGTGCAGTATATTTTTATTTTTTATTGTTTATTTATTTTTGAGAGAGACAGACAGAGCATGAGTGGGGGAGGGCTGAGAGAGAGGGAGACACAGAATCCAAAACAGGCTCCAGGCTCTGAGCTTTCAGCACAGAGCCCAGTGTGGGGCTCAATCTCAAACTGTGAGATCATGACCTGAGCCAAAGTCAGACACTTAACCGACTGAGCCACCCAATCACCCCTGTATATTAAGTTTTTATTTTAATTCTACTATAGTTAACATACAGTGTTATATTAGCTTCAGGTGTATAATACAGTGATTCAACAATGACATACATACCTGCTGTTCATCACAACAAGTGCACTCCTTAATCACAACCGCATATTTCACCCATCCTCCCCAGCCAGCTCCCCTCTGGTAACCATCAGTGTGTTTTCTTTTTTTTAAATTTTTTTTAACGTTTATTTATTTTTGAGACAGAGAGAGAGGCAGAGCATGAACGGGGGAGGGTCAGAGAGAGAGGGAGACACAGAATCAGAAGCAGGCTCCAGGTTCTGGGCCATCATCAGCCCAGAGCCCGACGCGGGGCTCGAACTCACGGACCGTGAGATCGTGACCTGAGCTGAGGTCGGACGCTTAACCGACTGAGCCACCCAGGCGCCCCCATCGGTGTATTTTCTATAGTTAAGAGCCTGTATCTTGATTTGTCTCTCTATCTGTCTCTTTCTTTTTTTTCTTTCCTCATTTGTTTTATTTCTCAAATTCCACGTATGAGTGAAATCATATGGTATTTGTCTTTCTCTGACTGACTTTTTTCACTTAGCATAATATTCTGTAGATACATAATACTCTGTAGGTACATGTCATCATAAATGGTGAGATTTCATTCTTTTTTATGGCTGAATAAAATTCCATTACATATATATATACCACACCTTCTTTATCAATTCACCTGTTGTTGGACATTTCAGCTGCTTCCAAAATTTGGCTATTGTAAATAATGGTGCTATAAATATAGGGGTGCATGTATTCCTTTGAATTGTTTTTGTATTTTTGAGGTAAATACCCAGTAGTATGATTATTAGATCATACAGTAGTTCTATTTTTAACTTTTTGAGGAACCCTCATACTGTTTTCCACAGTGGCTGCACCAGTTTGCATTCCCACAAACAGTGCAAGACGGTTACTTTTTCTCCACATCATTGCTTGTTGTTTCTTGTGTTTTTGATTGCAGCCATTCTGACAGGTGTGAGGTGATACCTCATTGTAGTTTTGATTGATGTTTCCCTGATAATCAGTGATGTTGATCATCCTTTCATGTGTCTGTTTAACATCTGTATATCTTCTTTGGAGAAATGTGTGTTCATGTCTTCTACCCATTTTTAATTGCTTATTTGTTTTTTGGGTGTTGAGTTGTATAAGGTCTTTATATATTTTGGATACTAACCTTTTATTCGATATGTCACTGCAAATATCTTCTCCCATTCAGTAGGTTGCAGTTTAGTTTTACTGATTGTTTCCTTCTCTGTGCATAGCTTTTTATTTTTATGTAGTCCCAATAGTTTATTTTTTTCTTTTATTTCTCTTGCTTCAGGAGACATATCTACAAACATGTCATTATGGCCAATGTCAGAGAAATTACTGCCTGTGCACTCTTCTAGGATTTTTATGGTTTCAGGTCTCACATTTAGATCTTCAATCCATTTTGAATTTATTTCTGTGTATGGTATAAGAAAGTGGTCCAATTTCGTTATTTTACATGTAGCTGTACAGGTTTCCCAACACCATTTGTTAAAGAAGCTATTCTTTCCTACATTGTCGAAGATTAACTGGCCATATAATTGTGGGTTTATTTCTGGGATTTCTATTCTGTTCTACTGATCTATGTGCCTTTTTTTGGTGCCAGTACCAAAAAAAATATTCAGAGTGCAGTATATTAGAGTGCAGTATATTTTTATTTGGTTATAGTTTTATTTATATTAGAGTGCAGTATATTTTTATTTGATTACTAAAGTTTTGTATTATGACTTGAAGCCTATAATTGTGATACCTCCAGGTTTTTTTTGTTTGTTTTTTAGGATTACTTTGGCTCCTTGCAGTCTTTTGTGCTTCCACACAAATTTTAGGATTGTTTGTTCCAGCTCTGTGAAAAATGCTGTTAGTATTTTGATAGGGATTGCATTAAATGTGTAGATTTCTTTGGGTAGTGTATACATTTTAACAATATTCTTTCTTTCCATGAGTATGGAATGTCTTTCTATTTCTTTGTGTCCTTTTCAGTTTCTTTCATCAGTGTTTTATAGTTTTCAGAGTACAGGTCTTTCATCTCTTTGGTTAGGTTTATTCCTAGGTACTTTATTATTTTGGGTGGGATTGTAAATTATATTGTTTTCTTAATTTATCTTTCTGCTATTTCATTATTAGTGCATCGAAATGCAACAGGTTTCTGCACATTGATTTTGTATCCTGCAACTTTACAAATTCATTATTAGTTCCATAGTGGAGTCTTTACGGTTTTCTATATAGAGTGTCATGTCATCTGCAAATTGTGAAAGTTTTACTTTTTCCTTTCCAATTTGGATGCCTTTTATTTCTTTTTGTTTTCTGACTGCTGGGTTTAGGGCTTCCAGTACTGTGCTGAATAAAAAGTAGTGATATTGGACATCCTTGTCTTCTTCCTGACCTTAGGGGAAAAGTTCTTAGTTTTTCCCCATTGAGTATGATGTTGGCTGTGGGTTTTTCATCACAACATACCTGTATTATGTTGAAGTATGTTCCCTCTAAAACTGCTTTGTTAAGGGTATTTGTTTTTTATCATGAATGTATGTTATACTCTGTCGAATGCCTTTTCTGAATCTATTGAAATAATATAGTTCTTATTTTTCTCTTATTGATATGGTATATCACATTGATTGATTTTCAAATATCTACCCTTGCAACTCAGGAATAAATCCCACTTGATCATGGTGAATGATTTTTTTTATGTATTGATGGATTTGATGTGCTAGTATTTTGTTGACCATTTTTGCATCTATGTTCATCAGTTATATTGGCCTGTAGTTTTCTTTTTTAGTGATTTCTTTATCTGGTTTTGGTATCAGTATAATGTTGGTGTCATAGAATGAATTTGGAAGCTTTCCTTTCTCTTCTATTTTTTGAAATAGTTTGAGAAGATAGGAATTAACTCTTCTTTAAATGTTTTGTAGAATTCTCCTGAAAAACCATCTGGTCCTGGATTTTTGTTTGTTGGGAGTTTTTTTTATTACTGATTCAAGTTCAATGACAGTAATTGGTCTGTTCAAATTTTCTATTTCTTTCTGTTTCAGTTTTGGTAGTTCATATGTTTCTAGCAAGTTATCCATTCCTTCTACGTTGTCCAATTTGTTGGCATATAATTTTCATAATATTCTCCTATAATTCTTTGTAGTTCTATGGGGATGATTGTTATTTCTTCTCTCTCATTTGTGATTTTGTTTATTTGAATCCTTTCTTTTTTTTATGATGAGTCTGGCTAAAAGTTCATCACTTTTCTTAATTGAATTAAAGAACCAGCTCCTGGTATCATTTATCTGTTCTGTTGTTTTTAGTTTCCATATCATTTATTTCTGCTCTAATCTTTATTATTTTCTTCCATTTACTGGTTTTGTAATTTTTTTTTTGTTCTTCTTTTTCTAGCTTCTGTAGGTATAAGTTCAGGTTGTTTACTTGAGACTTTTCTTGTTTCTGGCGGTAAACTTGAATTGCTATAAACTTCCCTCTTAGAACAGCTTTTGCTGAATCTCAAGGATTTTGGATCATTATATTTTCATTTTCATTTGTTTCCACGTAATTTTTGCTATTTTCTTTGATTTCATGGTTGACACACTCATTATTTAGTAGCATGTTATTTAATTTCCATGTATTTGTGCTCTTTACAGATTATTTTCTTGTGTGTTATCTCTAGTTTCATAGCATTGTAGTCAGAAAAGGTGCATGGTATGACTTCAATCTCTTCGAATTTGTTGAGACTTGTTTCGTGGCCTAGTATGTGATCTATTCTAGAGAATGTTCCATGTGAATTTGAAAAGAATGTGTATTCTGCTGTTTTAGGATGGAATGTTCTGAATGTATCTGTTAAATCCACCTGGTCCAGTGTGTCATTCAAAGCCACTCTTTCCTTGTTGATTTTGTTTGGGTGGTCTATCTATTAATGTAAGTGGGGTGTTAAATTCCCCTATATTATTATTATTATTATTATTATTATTATTATATTACTATTGATTAGTGCTTTATGTTTGTTATTAACTGTTTTATGTATCAGGGTGCTTTATGTTGGGTGCATAAATATTTACAGTTATTCTAGCCTTTTGTTGGATTGTCCCCTTTATTATTACATTGTGCCCTTCTTTGTCTCTTGTTACAGTCTTTGTTTTATTTTTATTTATTTTTTACATGCACTCCAATGTTTATTTTTTATTTTTTTATTATTTTTTAAATATGAAATTTATTATCAAATTGGTTTGTTTTAAAGGCTGTATTGTCATATACAAGTCTTGCTACTTTGTCTTTCTTTTGACAGCCACTTGTATGATAAGTGCTTCTCCATTCCCTCACTTTCAATCTACAGGTGTCTTTAGGTCTGAAATGAGTCTCTTGTAGGCAGCATATAAATGAGTCTTACATTTTTACCCACTCTGTCACACTATGTTTTTGATTGGAGCATTTAGTCCATTTACATTCAAAGTTATTATTGATATGTATGTATTTATCGCCCTTTTGTTACTTGTTTTGTGGTTTCTATAGTTTTTATTTGATCCTTTATTCTCTTGCTTTCTTCCATTGTTTGTTGGCTTTGTTCAGTGATATGCTTGGACTCCTGCCTCTTTAGTCTTTGCATATCTATTAATGGTTTTTCATTTGTGGTTACCATTATGTTTGTATATAACAACTTCTGCATATAGCAGTCTGTATTAAGTTGATGGTCACTTACATTTGAACCCATTCTTTACTCTTCTCCTCCTTACCCATCTTTTAGGTATATGGCATCATATTTTACACCATTTTATTTTGTAAATCACTTGACTTATTTTTACAGATATACTTATTTTTCATACTCTCATTTATCATCTTTCCTTTCCACTCAAAGAAAGAGTCCCCTTTAATATTTCTTGTAAGAGTGGTTTAATCGTCGTGAACTTCTTTTGTTTTTATTTGTCTGAGAAACTCTTTATCTCTCTTTATATTCTGAATGATAGCTTTGCTGGATATAGTATTATTGGCTGCAGATTTTCCCCTTTCAGCAACTTGAGTATATCATGCCACTCCCTTCTGGCTTGCATAGATCATGCTAAAAGTCTGCTTATAGCCTTAGGGGTTTCCCCTTGTATGTTACTGTCTTCTTGTGTCTTGCTGCTTAAAAATATTTTTTTAGGGGCACCTAAGGAACACGTTCCTCTGTATCTTCAGTTTTTCTGTGTAAGTTTCTGTGTTAGGAAAGACAACTACGTCTCCTGCATTGGAACTAGTGAGTGGCCTTATGAAGAAGACATCCAATGCCTTGCATGTAGTGACCCTGTTCCCCAGAACCTGGCATGCAAGAGTGTCTCCTATGTGTGACACATGTACCCTGTTGTTGTGGTTGAGCCACTTTTTCCTTCAGTTCAGTCATCGGTAATGGCTCTCTGTCTTGGTGGGTAGGGTTTGTTCCCTGTATTGTTAGTGAACCAGTATGGTAATGCTTTGGGGTTGAATTGAGTCACATGCATATCACTAAACTGTAGGGCGCTTTCCCCGTGTTGTCTCCTGAGAAGGTTTCACTGGTGGGTAGGGCCTGTAGTCAGACCAGTTGTCTGCCACCACCCTACTGCTGGGGCTTCTGTCATGCTGTTGTGTGTGGTTAACTTTCGCTTTCTCTGGGGCAGCATTCAGTTTGGAGTGGTGCTGACCACTATAGGGGTTGTTTGCACACTGTTAGGCCTGTGGCACTGCCCTGTGTGAGTTCTGGCCAAGAACATATTGGAGAGGATGGATTTCCCCACATGAAGTGCAGTGGTGGTGTGGCAGCGCTGGCAAGATTTGTGTTCCCCAGCTCCTCTGTGGAGGGGCCCGACCATGCCTGACTGAAGTGGGATGTCAGGAGGGGTGGATTGGCAGAAATACAGCATGTGGGGGTAAAGTGTAAGTGCTAACAATTTAGGTAGCCATTCACTTAGGTCCCCATGTATTTATACTGGGGTGGGGGGCAGGGGAAGGAAATGGCACCTGCCAGTTCCTATGTTCTCCAGCGATTTCTGTCTCTCCAGGACAGGCACTGAAATAAGTTAATAACTTTCTTTCCTATCTGCTTCAGGCACCTTTCAAACTGCTGCTTATATGCTGTATCTCCATGGGCTGTTTTTTGTGCTGTCTCTTTAAGGCCAGAGATTCAGTTCCCTCTCACCCTCTGACTCTGTCAAAGCTGAGTCTGCTGATTTTTTTAAATGCCAGGTTTAAGTCCTGCTGCTTGTAAGAACCATGAAATTCAACCCCTTTGGTTTTAAAAGCCAAATGTTACAGGTATTCATCTTCCCCTTGCAGGCATCACAGTGTGGAAGTCTTTTTCTCTTCCCTTTCCATGTCCAAGGCATCCCTCCCCACTCCATGGACAGTACTGTGAGTCTGTTTGGCTCCCGATTGCATCTCTGCCCCCTCTACTCTTTTCAATGTAGCTTCTTCTACACATTTAATTGTAGAGTTTATTCTGCCAGTCTTCAGGCCATTTTCTGAGTTACTTACACTGCTGTGAGTGTTCTCTAGTTGTATCTGTGGGATGAAGTGAGCCTAGGGTCTTTCTACTCTGCCATCTTCCCAAAAAAATCTTCCTGGAATTCAATATTTAAGTTTTGTTGTTGTTGTTGTTGTTAGTCCTAAAGAATGCAATGGAAATACTTTCCAAAAGTCACTTGGGGGAATCTTGCTTCCAGAATTGTGGAGAATACATATTTTTAATTCCAAAGGTATAAAAATTTTAGACTTTAATTGCCAAACATCATGGAAAAACCTGCTGTGCATCCCGATCCTTACCTCCAGTGAAGTTTGAGTGGAGAGCTTAAATTTCTACCCTAACCTGAGTATAAAGAAGCACTCCAAATTCTGACCCTGCCAGGGTGGTGTCAGACAAAAGTGAGTGGGGAACCAAGACTTTTATCCTTTCTGGGTAGTAATTAGTTTCATCCTTCACCTCGGGTGTCATGAAGACCATGTGGAGAGACTGGACCTCCATTCCCATCCAGCAGTAATGAGGAGTCCTTCCCATTCCTGACTGTGGTGATGGAAGAGAATACCTAGTGGACAGTTGGAAATTTCATCACCTCTAGTGAAGAGTCCACCCTTGTCCCTAGTAGCATTAGTGGAGACCATGTGACCATCCTGGACATCTAAACCCACCCAGAGATGGTGTCAGAGAAGATCTGTGGAGAGCCCAAACTATCACAACCCCTTATCAGTGACAAGGCCACCATCCCAATGTGTCAGTAGAGACCACAAGGGGTGTGGTAACAAGGCACTTCTGCCTTCCCAGCCAGGGTGGTATCAGGAGAAGCCTAAGAGGAACCTGAACTCCTGACTATGCATAGCAGTAATAGGAGCCTGAACTCCTGACTATGCATAGCAGTAATAAGGAGTCTTTCTTGCACTGTGGGTATCAACAGAGTCCACATGGAGAAACAGCACTTCCACTCCACTGTAATAAGAATGAGGCAATGCCATTCAACCAGTGGAGTAATGTCAGAGGATGCCATAAGACTTGAACATAAGATAGCAAATTTCATCACAAAACACCCCAAGTTTCTGTATTTAATATGAAATCACTCATCATAGTAGAAACTCAATGTTTTAAAATATTTTATTGTAATTATTTATTTATTTTAATTATATTTTTATTGTGACAAACTACAACATAAAACTTATTATCTTAATCAATCATTTCTAAGTATACAGTTCAATGGTACAACCATCACCACCATCCATCTCCAGAATTCTTTTCATCTCGCAAAACTGAAACCCTGCACTCATTAAACAATAACTCCCCATGACACAGCCTCTGGTAACCACTATTCTACTCTCTGTTACTATAAGTTTGGGTTATTTGTAGTTTTTATTATATTCTACATATAAGTGAGATCATACGGTATTTGTCTTTTTGGGTCTGGCTCATTTCACTTAGCATAATGTCCTCCAGGTTCATCCACATTGTCCCAAATAGCTGAATAACACTCCATTATATATTATATATTGTTAGTATATCATTATTATTAATATAATAGTATAATAATTATTAATATATATCACATTTTCCTTACTCATTCGTCTGTTGATGGACACATAAGTTATTAACATGTCTTGGCTATTATTAATAATGTTGTAGTGAATATGAGGATGAAGATCTCTTTGAGACAGTGATGGCATTGCCTTCAGATATATACCTGGAAGTGAGATTGGCAAATCATGTTAGCTCTATTTTTAGTTTCTGAGAAACATTCATACTGTTTTCCATAGTGGCTGCACCAATTTACATTCCCACCAACAGTGCATAAGGGTTCCATTTTCTTCACTGTCTCACCAACACTTGTTTTCTTTTGTCTTTATGATAATAGCCATTCTAACAGGTGTGAGGTGATATCTCATTGTCATTTTGATTTACATTTCCCTAATTATTAGTTAAATTGAGCATCTTTTCATATACCTACGGGACATTTACATGTCACTGAGAAAATCTCTATTCAAGTTCTCTGCCCATTTCTTAATAGGACTGTTTATTTTGATGAGTCATATGAGTTCTTTATATATTTTGGATATTAATCTTTTATCAGATAGACAGTTTGCAAATATTTTCACCCATCCTGTAAGATCCTTTCATTTTATCAATTGTTTCTTTTGCTGTTCAGAAGCTTTTCTAGCTTTATGCAATCCCACTTGTTTATTTTTGCTTTTCTTGCTTACACTTTTGGTGTCATATCCAAAAAATAATTGGCAAGACCACTATCAAGGAGCTTTTTCCCTATGTTTTCTTCTGGTGGTTTTACAGTTTGGGGTCCTGCATTTAAGTCTTTCATCCATTTTGATTAAATGTTTGTGAGTGGTGTAAGATAGAGGTCCAATTTCATTATTTTGCATCTGAATATAGTTTTCTGAATAACATTTAGTGAAGAGACTATCCTTTCCCCATTGAGTATTTTTGGCTCTCTTATCAAATAACAACTGATTACATATGAATGTTTATTCATTTCAGGTTTATTTCTGGGATGTTGATTCTTTTTTTAAATATTTATTTATATATTTTGAGAGGAGGAGAGGGGCAGAGAGGTAGAGAGAGAATCCTAAGTAGTATCTGGCTGTCAGCACAGAGCCTGACATGGGGCTCTATCTCATGAACCATGAGATCATGACCTGAGCCGAAATCAAGCCTCAGATGCTTAACCGACTGAGCTGCCCAGGTGCCCTGTCAGGGTTCTTGATTCCATCCCATTGGTCTGTGTGTCTGTTTTTATGCCAGCACCATATGGTTTTGATAACTATAGCTTTATAGTGTAGTTTGAAATCAAGACCTGTGATGCCTACAGCTTTGTTCTTTCTTCTCAGGATTTCTTTAACTACTCAGGGTCTTTTGTGGTTCCATACACATTTTAGGATTGTTTTTCTTCTACTTCTGTAGAAAATACCCTTGGAACATTAATATGCATTTCACTAAATCTATAAATGTCTTTGGGTAATATGAACATTAAAAAATGATGAATGGATAAAGAAGATGTGGTTTATATATACAATGGAATACTACTTGGCAATGAGAAAGAATGAAATCTGGCCACTTCCAGCAATGTGGATGGACTGGAGGGTATTATGCTAAGTGAAATAAGCCAAGAAGATAAAGACAGATACCTTATGTTTTCACTCATTTGTGGATCCTGAGAAACTTAGCAGAAGACTGTGCGGGGAGGGAAGGAAAAAAATTTACAGAGAGGGAGGGAGGCAAACCATAAGAGACTCTTAAATACTGAAAACAAACTGAAGGTTGATGGAGGTGGAGGGGAGAGGGGAAAGTGGGTGATGGGCATTGAGGAGACCACCTGTTGGGATGAGCACTGGGTGTTGTATGGAAACCAATTTGACAATAATTATATTTAATATAAATAAATAAATAAATAAATAAATAAATGTATGTATGTATTAAATTTGAATATACTTGACAAAATGTTACATTAGTTTCAAGGGTACTACTTAGTAATTTGACAAATTTATACATTATATTATATTTACCACAAGTATAGCTACCATCTGTCCATTACATCACTATTACAATAGCATTGATTATATTACTTATGCTCTGCTTTTATTCCCATGATTTATTCATTCCATAACTGGACCCCATATCTCCCTCTCCTCTTAACTCATTTTGCCCAATTCCCCACATCCCTCCCCTCTGGCAGCCATCAGTTTGTTCTCTGTATTTACACTTTTATTCTGCTTTTTCAAATTAATTTTCAAATTAATTCAAATTAATTTCAAATTAATTTTATTAGATTCTGTCTATAAGTGGAATCATATGGTATTTGTCTTTCTCAGTTTGACTTACTTCACTTAGCATAAAGCCCTCTAGGGCCTCGATGTCGTCTCAAATGACATGATCACATCCTTTTTCTGACTGTGTAATATTCCATTATATATGGATTATATATCCATTATATATGTATATATCTAATATTTCATTATATATAATTCTAAGTGATATAAATATACATGTGTGTATGTGTATATGCATGTATACATATATGTACACACATATATATACATATATGTATATATATGTGTGTATATACATGCATGTATACATATATATGTATATATATATATGTGTGTGTGTATATATATATCACTTTTTTCATCCATTTTTCTTTTCTTTTTTTTTTTTTTTAAATTTTTTTTTTCAACGTTTATTTATTTTTGGGACAGAGAGAGACAGAGCATGAACGGGCGAGGGGCAGAGAGAGAGGGAGACACAGAATCGGAAACAGGCTCCAGGCTCTGAGCCATCAGCCCAGAGCCCGACGCGGGGCTCGAACTCACAGACCGTGAGATCGTGACCTGGCTGAAGTCGGACGCTTAACCGACTGCGCCACCCAGGCGCCCCATTCATCCATTTTTCTATTGATGGAGACGTAGGTTGCTTCCATGTCTTGGCTATTATAAATAATGCTACAATAAACATAGGGTTGCATATATCTTTTTGAGTTAGTGTTTTCATTTTTCCTAAGTAAAATTTTTGAGAACCTTCCATCCTGTTTTCCACAGTGGCTGTACCAGTTCACATTCCAACTAACAGTGCACAAGCACTCCTTTTTCACCACATTATTACCAACACTTGTTGTTTCTTGTGATTTTGATTTTAGCCATTCTAACAAGTATGAAGAGATATCTCATTGTGGTTTTCATTGGTATTTCCCTGATGGTCGGTGATGTTGAGCATCTTTTCATGTGTATGGTTTCCATACAACACCCAGTGCTCATCCCAAAAGGTGCCATCCTCAACACTCATCACCCACCCTCCCCCCCCCACCCACACCCCATCAACCCTCAATTTGTTCTCAGTTTTTAAGAGTCTCTTATGTTTTGGCTCCCTCCCTCTCTAACCTCTTTTTTTTTCCTTCCTCTCCCCCATGGTCTTCTGTTAAGTTTCTCAGATTCCACATACGAGTGAAAATATATGGTATCTGTCTTTCTCTGTATGACTTATTTCATATAGCATAATACTCTCCAGTTCCTTCCACGTTGCTACAAAGGGCCATATTTCATTCTTTCTCATTGCCACGTAGTATTCCATTGTGTATATAAACCACAGATTCTTTATCTATTCATTAGTTGATGGACATTTAGGTTATTTCCATAATTTGGCTATTGTTGAGAGTGCTGCTATAAACATTGGGGTACAAGCGCCCCTATGCATCAGTAGTCTTGTATCCTTTGGGTAAATTCCTAGCAGTGCTATCACTGGGTCATAGGGTAGGTCTATTTTTAATTTTATGAGGAACCTCCACACTGTTTTCCACAGTGGCTGCACCAATTTGCATTCCCACCAACAGTGCAAGAGGGTTCCCGTTTCTCCATATCCTCTCCAGCATCTACAGTCTCCTGATTTGTTCATTTTAGCCACTCTGACTGGCGTGAGGTGGTATCTGAGTGTGGTTTTGATTTGTATTTCCCTGATGAGGAGCGATATTGGGCATCTTCTCATGTGCTTGCTGGCCACCTGGATGTCTTCTTTAGATGAGTGTCTATTCATGTTTTCTACCCATTTCTTCACTGAGTTATTTGTTTTTTTGGGTGTGGAGTTTGGTGAGCTCTTTATAGATTTTGAATACTAGCCCTTTGTCTGATATATCATTTTCAAATATCTATTCCCATTCCGCTGGTTGCCTTTTAGTTTTGTTGATAGTTTCGTTTGCTGTGCAGAAGCTTTTTATCTTCATGAGGTCCCAGTAATTCATTTTTGCTTTTAATTCCCTTGACTTTGGGGATGTGTCAAGTAAGAAATTGCTGTGGCTGAGGTCAGAGAGGTATTTTCCTGCTTTCTCCTCTAGGGTTTTGATGGTTTCCTGTCTCACATTCTGGTCCTTTATCCGTTTTGAGTTTATTTTTATGAATGGTGTGAGAAAGTGGTCTAGTTTCAATCTTCTGCATGTTGCTGTCCAGTTCTCCCAGCACCATTTGTTAAAGAGGCTGTCTTTTTTCCATTGGATCTTCTTTCCTGCTTTGTCAAAGATTAGTTGGCCATACTTTTGTGGGTCCAATTCTGGAGTCTCTATTCTATTCCATTCGTCTATGTGTCTGTTTTTGTGCCAATACCATGCTGTTTTAAGGATTAGAGCTTTGTAGTAGAGGCTAAGTCTGGGATTGTGATGCTTCCTGCATTGGTATTCTTCTTCAAAGTTACTTTGGCCATTCGGGGCCTTTTGTGGTTCCATATGAATTTTAGGATTGCTTGTTCTAGCTTCGAGAAGAATGCTTGTGCAATTTTGATTGGGATTGCATTGAATGTGTAGATTAATTTGGGTAGTATTGACATTTTAACAATATTCTTCCAATCCATGAGCATGGAATGTTTTTCCATTCTTTGTATCTTTTTCATTTTCCTTCATAAGGTTTCTATGAAACCTTAGATCTTTTACACACAGATCTTTTACATCTTTGATTAGGTTTATTCCTAGGTATTTTATGCTTCTTGGTGCAATTGTGAATGGGATCAGTTTCTTTAATTGTCTTTCTGTTGCTTTATTATTAGTTTATAAGAATGCAACTGATATCTGTACATTGATTTTATATCCTGCGACTTTGCTGAATTCATTTATCAGTTCTAGCAGACTTTTGGTGGAGTCTATCAGGTTTTTCATGTATAATATCATGTCATCTGCAAAAAGTGAAAGCTTGACTTCATCTTTGCCAATTTTGATGCCTTGGATTTCGTTTTGTTGTCTGATTGCTGATGCTAGCACTTCCAACACTATGTCAAACAACAGCGGTGAGAGTGGACAATCCTGTTGTATTCTTGATGTCAGGGAGAAAGCTCTCAGTTTTTTCCCCATTGAGGATGATATTAGTTGTGGGCTTTTCATAAATGGCTTTGATGATGTTTAAGTATGTTCCTTCTATCCCGACTTTCTTGAGGGTTTTTATTAAGAAAGGATGCTGAATTTTGTCAAATGCTTTTTCTGCTTCGATTGACAGGATCATATGGTTTTAATCAGTTTTTTTTATTAATGTGATGTATCACATTGATTGATTTGCGAATGTTGAACCAGCCCTGCAGCCCAGGAATGAATCCCACTTGGTCGCGGTGAATAATTCTTTTTATATGCTGTTGAATTCAATTTGCTAGCATCTTATTGAGAATTTTTGCATCCATATCCTTCTTGGATACTGGCCTGTAGTTCTCTTTTTTTGCTGGGTCTCTCTTTGGTTTAGGAATCGACGTAATGCTGGCTTCATGGAATGAGTCTGGAAGTTTCCTTCCCTTTCTAATTTTTGGAACAGCCTGAGAAGGATAGGTACTATCTCTGCTTTAAATGTCTGGTAGAAGTCCCCTGGGAAGCCATCTGATTCTGGACTCTTACTTGTTGGGAGTTTTTTGATAACTGATTCAATTTCTTCGCTGGTTATGGATCTGTTCAAGCTTTCTATTACTTCCTGTTTGAGTTTTGGAAATGTGTGGGTGTTTAGGAATTTGTCCATTTCTTCCAGATTGTCCAGTTTGTTGCCATATAATTTTTCATAGTATTCCTTGATAATTGCTTGTATGTGTGAGGTATTGGTTGTAATAATTCCATTTTCATTCATGATTTTATCTAGTTGGGTCATCTCCCTTTTCTTCTTGAGAAGCCTGGATAGAGGTTTATCAATTTTGTTAGTTTTTTTCAAAAAAACAACTCTTAGTTTCATTTATCTGCTCTACAGGTTTTTAGATTCTATATTTTTTATTTTTGCTTAGATCTTTATTTTTTCTCTTCTTCTGCTGGGTTTAGGGTGTCTTTGCTGTTCTGCTTCTGTTTCCTTTAGGAGCGCTCTTAGATTTTGTATATGGGATTTTTCTTGTTTCTTGAGATAGGCCTGGATTGCAACGTATTTTCCTCTCAGGACTGCCTTTGCTGCATCCCAAAGCATTTGCATGGTTGTTTTTTCATCGTCATTTGTTTCCATTTATTTTTTTAAATTTCTTCTCTAATTGCCTGGTTGACCCACTCATTCTTTAGTAGGGAGTTCTTTAACCTCCATGCTTTTGGAGGTTTCCCAGACATTTTCCTGTGGTTGAGTTCATGTTTCATAGCATTGTGATCTGAAAGTGTGCATCGTATGATCTCAATTCTTTTATACTTATTAAGGGCTGATATGTGACCCAGTATGTGATCTATCTTGGAGAATGTTCCATGTGCACTCAAGAAGAAAGTATATTCTATTGCTTTGGGATGCAGAGTTCTGAATATATCTGCCAAGTCCATCTGATCCAATGTATCATTCAGGGCCCTTGTTTCTTTATTTATCCTGCATCTAGATGATCTATCCATTGCTGTTAGTGGAGTATTAAAGTCCCCTGAAATTATCACATTCTTATCGATAAGGTTGCTTATGTTTGTGATTACTTGTTTTATATATTTGGGGCCTCCCGTATTCAGTGCATAGACATTTATAATTGTTAGCTCTTCCTGATGGATAGACCCTGTAATTATTATACAATGCCCTTCTTCATCTCTTGTTACAGTCTTTAATTGAAATTCTAGTTTGTCTGATAGAAGTATGGATACTCCAGCTTTCTTTTGACTTCCAGTAGCATGATAGATAGTTCTCCATTCCCTCACTTTTAATCTGAAGGTGTCTTCAGATCTAAAATGAGTCTCTTGTAGACAGCAAATAGATGGGTCTTGTTTTTGTATCCATTCTGACACCCTATGTCTTTTGGTTGGCGCATTTAGTCCATTTACATTCAGTGTTATTATAGAAAGATATGGGTTTAGAGTCATTGTGATGTCTGTAGGTTTCATGCTTGTAGTGATGTCTCTAGTACTTTGTGGTCCTTGCAACATTTCACTCACAGAATTCCCCTTAGGCTCTCCTGTAGGGCTGGTTTAGTGGTGATGAATTCTTTCAGTTTGCTTGTTTGGGAAGACCTTTACCTCTCCCTCTATTGTAAATGACAGACTTGCTGGATAAAGGATTCTTGGCTGCATATTTTTTCTGTTCATCATATTGAAGATTTCCTGCAATTCCTTTCTGGCCAGCCACGTTTCAGTGAATAGATCTGTCACTAGTCTTATCGGTCTCCCTTTATATGTTAGAGTGCATTTATCTTTAGCTGCTTTCAGAATTTTCTCTTTATCCTTGTATTTTGCCAGTTTCACTATGATATGTCATGCAGAAGATTGATTCAAGTGACGTCTGAAGGGAGTTCTCTGTGCCTTTTGGATTTCAATGCCTTTTTCCTTCCCCAGATCAGGGAAGTTCTCAGCTATGATTTGTTCATAGCTGAGAACCTTCAGCCCCTTGCTCTCTCTCTTCCTCTTCTGGAATTCCTATGATATGGATATTGTTCCCTTTGATTGCATCACTGAATTCTCTAATTCTCCCCTCACTCCTAGATTTTATCTCTCTTTTTCTCAGCTTCCTCTTTTTCCATAATTTTATCTTCTAATTCACCTATTCTGTCCTCTGCCTCTTCAATGCGTGCTATGGCCACCTCTATTTTATTTTGTGCCTCATTTATAGCATTTTTTAGCTCCTCATGACTATTTTTTATTCCCTTGATCTCTGTAGCAATAGATTCTCTGCTGTCCTCTATTGTTTTTTCAAGCCCAGTGATTAATCTTATGACTATTTTTTCTAAATTCTTGTTCTGTTATATTGCTTAAATCATTTTTGAGCAATTCGTTACCTGTCATTGCTTCCTGGAGTTTCTTTTGAGGAGAGTTCTTCCATTTCGTCATTTTGGGTAGTCCCTGGGGTAGCTTCCAACTACAGGGCACTTCCCCTGTGCTGTCTGGAGTAACTTGTGTTGGTGGGCAAGGCCACAGTCAGACCCAATGTCTGTCCCCAGTCCACTGCTGGGGCCACAGTCAGACTGGTGTGTAGCTTATCTTCCCCTCTCCCAGGGGCAGGACTCACTGTGGAGTGGTGTGGCCCCTGTCTGGGCTACTTACACCCTGCCAGGCTTGTGGTGCTGCTTCAATGGTATCTGTCATATTAGCCAGGGTGGATCTGCAAGGTGCACAGGGGCGGGAGGGGCAGGCCTAGTTCGCTTTGCCATAGGTGATCCCCTGGGGAAGGGGCCCTGCAGCACCAGGAGGGAGGCAGAGCCTTTCAGAGGGATGGATCCACAGAAGCACAGCGTTGGGTGTTTCCATGGTGAAAGCAAGTTTGGTGAACTGGTTCCCTTTGGGGTTTTGGCTGGGGGATGGGAGAGGGAGATGGCGCTTGCCAGCGCCCTTGTTCCCCACTGAGCTGAGCTCTGTCTTCTGGGGCTCAACACCTCTCCCTCCTGGTGTCCTCTCGCCCTCCCGCTCTCCGAGCAGAGCTGTTGACTTTTAACATTCCAGATGTTAAGTCCTGCTGGCTGTCAGAACTCACGAAGTCCGGCCCCTCTGCTTTTGCAAGCCAGACTCAGGGGCTCTGCCTTGCCAGGCAGGCTGCCCCTCCACCGTGCCGGCTCCCTCCCTCCAGTCCTTGTAGCATGCACTGCCTCTCCACCCTTCCTACCCTCTTGCATGGGCCTCTTGTGTATGCTTGGCTCTGGAGAGTCCGTTCTGGAGCCTTCTGGCAGTTTTCTGGGTTATTTAGGCAGATGTGCATGGAATCTAAGTGATCAGCAGGACGAGGTGAGCCCAGCATCCTCCTATGCCACCATCTTTCCCTACCTATTTCATTTTTCTTAATGTACTCATTTATTGCTATAAACTTCCCTCTTAGGACTGCTTTTGCTGAATCCCATGAGTTTTGGAATGTTGTGTTTACAATTTTGTTTCTTTCAAGATATTTTAAAATTTTCTCTTTGAAATGATTTTTAAAATTTTAATCTTAAATATTTAAAGATTTGCTTTGTGACCTCACATGATTTATCCTATAGGATGTTCTGAGTGCATTTCAGAATAATGTGTATTCTGATGTTGGATCAAATTTTCTGTATATGTCTGTTAGTCCATTGGATCTATATTTGTTCAAGTCTGCTGTTTCCTTAGTGATTTTTTGTCTTTATGTTCTGTCTATTATTAAAAGTGGGATATTAAAATACCCTACCATTATTGCATTTTTTCTTTATTTTCCCCTGCAATTCTGTTAATATTTGCTTTAAATATTTAGATTCTCTAAATTTTCATCCATAAATATTTAAAATAATTATACCCTCTTCATGAATTGACCACTTTTTCATAATATGGTTACTTTCTGTGTTTCTTGCTACAGTTTTTTCACTTAGAGTCTATTTTGTTTGATATAAGTATAGCTAACCCACTTGAATTTGTTTTTTATTTGCATGGAATACCTTTTTCAAACCTTTTCCTTTCTGTTTATGTGTGTTCTTAAAGTTAAGAGGTGAATCTCCTGTAAACAGCATATAGTTGGGTCCTAGGCTTTTAATTCATTAACTCACTCTACATCTTTTGATTTGAGATTAGTCTATTTACATTTTAAGTAATTATTGATAGGGATGCAGTTAATATTGCCATTTTGTTCATTTTTACTTGTTGGAATATAGGGATTTCCCCCCTCTCTTCTTATGTGATTTGATGATTTTCCACAGTGTTATTCTTAGATTCCTTTCTTTTTATCTTTTGTATATCTACTACAGGTTTTTGTTTTGTAGTTACCATGGGCTTACCCAAAATAGCTTATAGCAGTTTATTTTAAGCTGTTAACAACTTGACTTTTAGAGCATAATAAAGCTCTACATTTTTTTAATGTTTATTTATATTTGAGAGAGAGAGAGAGAGAGAGATAGTGCACAAGCAAGGGAGGGGAAGAGAGAGAGATGGGGAAAGAACATGAAGCAGGCTCCAGGCTCTGAGCTGTCAACACAGAGCCCAACACGTGGCTTGAACCCATGAGCCGTGAGTTCATGACCTGAACCGAAGTCAGCTGCTCCACTGACTGAAAGCTCTACATTTTACTCCCTACATTTTGTGTTTGATGCTGCCATCTATATCCTTTTATATACTGTATCCATTAACAAGTTGTTGTAGCTATAGTTTTTTTTAAATCCTTTTGCCTTATTACTTTTATACTATAGTTATAGGTGATTTACACACCACCATTACAATATAAGAATAATCTGAATTTAACCATATATTTTACTTTACTAGTGAGTTTATACTTTAATATATTTTATGAATCTACTGGTGGTAAACTCTTTAAGGCTTTGTTTGGAAATATCTTTATCTCTCCTTCAATTCTGGGGAACAACTTTGCTGGGTAGAGTATTCTTGGTTGGCCTTTTTTTGTTTTAATCTTTCAGCACTTTGTATATAGCCAAATTCCTGGTGAAAAATTCACTGATAACCTTAAATGAATTCCTTAGTGTGTTACAAATCACTTTTCATTGGGTGCTTATAAGATTTTCTATTTAACTTTGGATAATTTAATGAAAATGTATCTAAGCATGGGTCTCTTTGTGTGTGTGTGTATATATATATATATATATATATATATACACATATATATGTATATATATATGTATATATATACATATATATATAGTTATTCCTTGGGTTTCTTAGGTATTGATGTCTGTCTTTTCCCTGGATTTAAATAAGCTTTTTGCCTGTTTCTCTCTCTCTTTCTTCTGCTTCTGGTTCACCTATACTTCATACATTGATCCACACAATAGTGTACCATAACTCCCTTAAGCTATATTTACTCTTTTCATTATTTCTTCTTTTTGCTTCTCTGATTTGAAGATTTCCACTGCCTTATCTTTGAGTTCACTAATCCTTGCTTCACTGTATCTAATCCAATGTTTAATCCTTCAGTTGAATTTTTCAGTTCAATTATGGTATTTCAGCTCTATAATTTCTGTTAGTCACTATTTAATAATTTTTCTCTCTTGTTGAAATTCTCATCTTGCTTGTGCATTGTTTTCCTGCCCTGATGAGCATATTTACAACCATCATTTTGAAGTTTTTGTTGGGTATCTCTACTTCATTAAGGTTGGTTTCTGGATATATATCTTTTTCTTTTGTTTGGAACATATTCTCCTGCTTCTTCATTTCCCTTGACTCTCTGTGTTGGTTTGTGTACATTAGGTAAAATGACCCCCTCTCAGTCTTCACAGATTTGCTTTATGTAGGAGATGAATCTCATCAACTATCTCAGCCCAAGCTCCTGGTTACCTTTCACACTTTTGTGCTTGTCCAAGCCACCATCTTTGTTCTTAGTGACCACAAGTAAATTAGGATATTCCAAAACCTACCACTGTCCCAAATGCTTAGGAATGCCCACATACCTGTTCAGGCTTCCAAAGGACTACTAATTGACTGCCTCTTCAGCTCCTTGATACAGGCTAAGTGGAAAGTCAATCTTCAGGCTGCAGGTGGGAAAGTCAGAGCCTTAGATATACAGTCTGGCACTGATTAGGGAGAAACCAAGAGCTGGGTGTTTGTGCCTACTCACTCAGTGCTGAGCCATAAGATATAGACACTGGAGTTTTTATGCACTCACATAGAACCTCCTCTTTTTTTGTGTATTCTCCAGGGACTTGGGGAGTCCCATCAGAGTCCAGTGATAGATGATTTGCAAGCCCATTGCTCAGGTGGCAGCCATAACAGGGTGCTATTTGAGTAGGTAAATTCCTTCCAGGAAGAAGTCAGAGATTTTGTTTCAATGTTGGAGTGAACCAGTGGAAGAAAGTGAAGGAAATGCCCATTAGCTCTTTATGGCTTATGAGAGGATCCCAGTCACCTCCCATATGCAGGCTGATTAGAAGCTGAACTTTCAGGAAATGCTCATGCACTCATTTAAATACTGCTTCTTTCAGCTAGAATCAAAGGGATAGAAAATAACAAATGTTGGAAAGAATGTGTGGAGGGAGGAACCCTTGTGCACTGTTGGTTGGAATGTCGATTGGTGCAGCTGCTGTGGAGATCAATATGGAGGTTCTTCAGGAAATTGGGAATGGATGTATCATGCGATCCAACAATTCCACTACTGAGTTTTTTACCCAAAGGGAAAAAAATACTAATTTGAGGGGATATATGCACCTCTATGTTTATTGCAGCATTATTTACAATAGCCAACATATGGAGGCAGCCAGTGTGTCCAACAATGGATGAATGGATAAAGAAGATGTGATATATATCAGAATGTTGTTCAGCCATAAAAAGGGATGAGATCTTGCCATTTGTGACAGCATGATGGACCTAGAGGGTATTGTGCTAGGTGAAATAAGTGAGATATAGAGGAACAAATACCATATGATTTCACTTATATGTGGAATCTAAAAGCAAACAAAAAAGAGAATCAAACCTATATATGCAGAGAACAAACTGATGGTTGCTAGAGGGGTGGGTGATGGGGGTATAGGCAAAATGGGTGAAAGGGTGTGGGGATGCAGGCTTCCAGTTACAGAATGAATAAGTTATGGGGATAAAAGGTACAGCTTAGGGAATATGGTCAATGGTATTGTAATAGTGTTTATGGTGACAGATGGTGGTTACTCTTATGGTGAATATAGTGTAACATATAGACTTCTCAAATCATCTTACAATGGGATGGAACTAATGGAACGTTTTGTGTCGACTATAGTCAAATAATAATAATAATAAGAAGAAGAATAAATATGCTTCTTTGTTTAATATGGTCCTGTGGGACTCGTGAATACCAAGGCCACTGGTTATAAAAGCTAGGTGATTTGAGGGCCCATCCCTTGGGTGACAGCTGTAAATTTTGTGGTGCTAGATGTACATACAAGCTCTTTGCAAGAATAACCTAGTGACTTAGCTTTATTGTTAGAGTGAACTGTAGGGTGAAGTTTGGGGATCTTTCCACTAGCTATTTTGTGCTCCTTGAAGAATCTCAGTCAGCTTTCAAGTGCAGGCTGATTAGAAGCTGGACCCTTAAGCTGCAGATGGAATGTATGCAGTCATACTCTTTCCAGGGAAAAACTGAAACACTGGAGGTTTTTTCCTGTTCCGTTTTCAGAGTCTGAGGGCGTATAGCTGTGGGATGTGTTCACATGCATATTTACCAACTGCTTTTTTGTTTGCTATGATCCTATGGGACCTGTGAATTGGCTCTCAGAGGTAGGTGAATTGGGAGCTTGTCCCACGGGTGACACCTTAAAAGCCAGGCACTAGGTGTGTCTCCCCTAAGGGAGAAACTGGGAGTTAAAGATTCTCAATTGTAAGATGCTGTGCTAGGAGTTTATGGTGAGAATATGTTGAAGCCTTTTCCACCAATTTCACTGTGGGTATCTCCTCAGTTGCCCAATTATAAATGCCACTCAATTAGTTTCTGAATTTCTCTTGGATAAATCCATATATTGTTGTATATTTGGTATGTCCATGGGAGGAGGGAAAGCCAGGGGCCTCATATGTCAATATTCTGATGATATGCCACTCTTTTTAAAGATTTTTAATTGGTATTTTATTATATTAAAATATGCACAACATAAGAATTTCCATTTTTTATATTTTTAAGTGTACAATTCAGTGACATTAAGTATATTCATATCATTATGCAAGTATCATCACTACACACTTCCATAACTTTCTCATAATCCCAGCAGAAACTCTGTACACATTCAACAACTCCAGATTCTCCATTAACCCAGTACTTCATAACCTATTTTCCTTTCTGTTTCTATGAATTTTCCTACAATAGGTATTCATAAAAGTGGAATAATACAATAATAACACAATTCTTGTGTCTGACTTATTTAACGCAACATAATGTTTTCAAAATTTACCCATGTTGTAGTATGTATCAGTACTTCATTCCTTTTTATAACTAAGTAATATTTTGTTGTATATGTATATCACATTTCTTTATCTGTTTATCTATTGATGGAAATCTCGGGTGTCTCTCCACATTGACTATTGGTAATAATGTTGTTATGAATACTGATATCAAATGTCTCTTTGAGTTTCTGCTTTGAATTCTTTTGTGTATGTACCTAGAAGTGTAACTGCTGGATCGTATGGTAATTACATGTTTAACTTTTTGAGGAAATAACAAACTGTTTTCCAAAGGGGCTGAACAATTTTACTATTGGATATGAAAACAAAAGCAGACAGCAAAAATAAAAATAGATGAATTGGAATTTATCAAAAATAAAAACTTTTGGGGGCACCTGGGTGGCTCAGTCAGTTGAGCTTCTGACTTCGGCTTGGGTCATGATCTCACGGTTTGTGGGTTTGAGCCCTGCATCAGGCTCTGTGCTGACAGCTCAGAGCCTGGAGCCTGCTTCAGATTCTGTGTCTTCCTCTCTCTCTGCTCCTCCCTTGCTCACACTCTGTCTCTCTCCCTCTCTCAAAAATAAACATTTTAAAAATTTTTTAAAAATTAAAAAAAAACCTTTTGGCTACTAAAGAAAGATGAAAATACAACTCAGAGTAAATGAAAAAAATACCTGAAATTTTGCATTTCTCTAAAATTAGTGAAGTTGAGCATCTTTGCATGTTTTTGTATGCATATTGCTCATTTGCATATCTTATTTGGAGAATTATTTATTCAAGTCATTTGCTCATCCTTGAATAGGGTTGTTTACTTTTGTTATTGAGTATTAGAGGTTCTCTATATATTCTGAATATATTAATCCCATATCAGATGTATGATCACTTTTATTTTTATTTTTTTCACTGTGACACATTATTTTAATTACTGTAGCTTTATAGTAATTATTTTTTTTTCAAGTTTTCATTCCAGTTAGTAAACATATATGGTAAAATTATTTTCATGTGTAGAATTTGGTGATTCATTCCTTACACATAACATTCAGTGTTCATCACAAGTGCCCTGCTAAATACCCATCACCCATTTAGCCAATGCCCTATCCACCTCTTTCAATCAAAATTCAGTTTGTTCTCTCCACTTAAGAGTCTCTCATGGTTTGCTTTCCTCTCTCTTTTTCTTTTTTCCTTCCAATATGTTCATCTGTTTTGTTTCCTAAATTCCATCGTTCTCAGCCTTTTGGCTAAGATCAAGTGTGTTTCCTAAATTCCATACATCAGTGAAATCATATGGTATTTGTCTTTATCTGACTTATTTCACTTAACATAATACACTCTAGCTCTATCTACGTTGTTGCAAATGGCAAGATTTAATTCTTTTTATGGCTGTGTGTGTGTGTACACACACGCATACTCTTTCTCCATGCATCAGTCGATGGATATTTGGACTCTTTCCATAGTTTGGTTGTTGTTGATGATGATGCTATAAACATCAAGGTGCACATGCCCTCTTGAATCTGTATTTTTGTATCCTTTGGGTAAATAGTGCAATTGCTGAGTCATAGAGTAGTTCTATTTTTAACTTTTTGATGAACCTCCATACTGTTTTCCAGAGTGGCCACACCAGTTTGCATTGCCACCAAAAGTGTAAGAAGGCTCCCCCCTCTCCACATCCTCACCAACATCTGTTGTTTCCTGTGTTAATTTTAGCCATTCTGACATATGTGAGGTGGCATCTCATTGTGGTTCTGATTTGTACTTCCCTGATGATGAGTGATGCTGAGCATCTTTTCATGTGTCTGTTGGCCATCAGTACGTCTTCTTTGGAAAAGTGACTATTAATTCTTCTTTGATTCTTGGGGCCTCTGGGTGGCTCAGTCAGTTGGGCGGCCGACTTCGGCTCAGGTCATGATCTCGCAGTCTTTGAGTTTGAGCTGAGCCCTGCATTGGGCTCTGTGTTGAGCGCTCAGAGCCTGGAGCGTACTTCTGATTCTGTGTCTCCTTCTCTCTGCCCCTTCCCTGCTCACTCTCTCTCAAAAGTAATAAACATTAATTTTTTTAAAATTCTTCTTTGACTCTTTATTCGTTCTTCTGCCCATTTCTTAACTGGATTATTTATTTTTTGGGTGTTGACTTTGATAAGTTCTTTATAGATTTTGGATACTACCCATTTTTTAATGTTTATTTTATTTTTGAGAGAGAGAAAGAGACATAACATGAGCAGGGGAAGGGTAGAAAGAGAGGAAGACACAGAATCTGAAGCAGGCTCCAGGTTCTGAGCTGTCAGCACAGAGCCCGAGGTGGGGCTGAAACTCACGAACCATGAGATCATGACCTGAGCCGAAGTCGGACGCTCAACTGACTGAGCCACCCAGGCGCCCCATTACTACCCATTTTTTGGATATTTCATTTGCAAATATCTTCTCTCATACTGTAGGCTTTTAGTTTTATTGATTGTTTCCTTTGCTGTGCAGAAGATTTTTGTCTTGATCAAGTCCCAATTGTTCATTTTTGCTTTTGTTTCCCTTGCCTCCAGTGATGTGTCTAGTAAGAAGTTGCTATGGTTGAGGACTAAGAGGTTGCTGCTGTGTTCTCCTCTAGGATTTTGATAGTTTCCTGTCTCACATTTAGTTCTTTCATCTATTTTGCATTTATTTTTGTATATGGTATAAGAAAGTAGTCCAGTTTCATTCTTCTGCATGTTGTTGTCCAGTTTTCCCAACACTATTTGTTGAAGAGACTCTCCCATTGCACATTCTTGCTTCCTTTGTTGTAGGTTAATTGAGCATATAAGCATGGATTTATTTCTGGGTTCTCTACTCTGATCCACTGATCTATGTGTCTATTTTTTGTGCCAGTACCATACTGTTTTGATCACTACCGTTTTTGTAGTATATCTTGAAATCTGGGATTGTGATATCTCCAGATCTGTTCTTTTTTCAAGATTGCTTTGTTTATTCTTGTTTATTAAACATTTTTAAAGTTTATTTATTTTGAGAGAGATCACACAAATGGAGGAAGGGCAGAGAGAGAGAGAGAGAGAGAGAGAGAATCCCAAGCAGGCTCTGTGCTGTCAGCACAGAGCCCAATGTGGGGCTCAAACCCACAGACTGTGAGGTCATGACCTGAGCTGAAAGCAAGAGTCACATACTTAACTGACTGTGCCACCCAGATGTCCCTCAGACCATGTACTTTTGATCTCTAGCAGTTCAGTTTGAGTCTTTTAAAAATAACTTTATATCTCCTATTAACATGTTCACTCTTTCCTCTATCTTCAACACATATCAATTTTAGCATTATTTGTTTTAGTTGTGTGAAAAATGCTTAAATGGATCCAGATTTTAACACCAAAGTCAATTTTTATGCATAGTTTAATTTGTCTATGATCAGATCAGTTTCTGTCAAAGCAGTAATGACCTATGCTCTGGGTTGGGGAGAGTTTTCCTACAACTCCTCCCTACCCCAGGGAAAGCCCCCTCTCCCACCATTTCTTCACTCCTCTCTTAGAGGGAAGACTGATGTGATGGTCCAGATTCAGGAGCACTGAGTGCAGTACCACTGCATGCTGTGAGGCAATACCCATGCGTGTAGGGCATGTGCATGCTCTCTCTCTTACAATACTAAACGGTAAACTGAGCCAGTGCTGACCTGTGTAGGCTGGGGTGCTGCCACATCACTGTCTCTTCCCTTCTCACAGGAAATTTGGGGCTGAGTCATCATCCTTGCACATTAGGAGTCAGTGGTGGTAAGATACAGAAGTAGTCAAAGAAATTCTGCTTCATTCTTGAGTCCAAGCCCGTGATTCAACCCAACTCGACCAGAAAACTGTACATTTTTTTGCCTCATGGAAGGGCCATGCTCAGTTTCCTATCTGTACATGTTGTTACCTTCCCTTGGAGGTTACCCTTTCTTTCACTGCTTTTCTGGATTCTACCCTCTATGATACCTACCTTTTCTAATTAGCTCCAGCATTTATGTCTAGGATATTCAATTAGCACATAATTATATTCATGCATTTCATCTTTGCTGTACTTTACCAGATTTTCTTAGTGTTTAATGTATTATATTGTATTTTGTATTGGTGGCTATTTTTTAAAATACCACACATTATCCTATAATGTATTAGAAAATGTGATTTAGTGCAAAGATCATGTGGTTTGAGTTCTGACTTAACAATCTTCTATTTGTGCTGAAGGCCTTACATTGAAGGGTACTGGGAGCTGGCCCAGTGAATGATATTACAGATTGTTCAGTGTATGTGTCCTTTAGGAAAAGCCCTGGGAGGAGGCAGAATGGCAATTTAGAGTAGGAATGAGGTATCTTTTATCCCCTGGACAAATACTATCCTCATATTTTCAGATTCTTACCAGGAACCTCACATTCTACTGTAGATGATAAACATACCCACCCAAATGTCATAACCTACCTTGAAATGTCACATGTACCTATTCAAATAGATTTTCCCTCAGGTATTGCCATGCTCTCATCCAGAGGTCAACACTGGTGTTTGCAGGCATGGTTGGTGGAATACATGTATGAAAAGAGATGGTAAGTTTCTGCAGTTCTTAGTTGTTCCAACCATTTTCAGGGTCGTCATTCCCTCCTGTTCTCCTTTCTGCTCTTCCCCGTCATTCCTTAGTAGATTCTATCCCACTTACTCTTTGTCACCTGGTCTCATTTTCTGGGTTCATATTAGTATATCTTCAGTGCCTTTGTGCCTTCTTAGGGCTTATGGTGGTTCAAAAACATGTCTATTGGTAATTTGAATGGGAGGACTCATTGATCAGAGGACTGATCAAGGCCTCCCAAATTTCTTAATGTGTTCTCATAATAAGCATATTGTCCTCATTTAGACATCATTTTGTCTCTCAGGAGTTTGACCTTGATATTTAGATTGCCCAAATTGGCAAACATATCCCAGGCCAACTTAATGATTTTTGCTCTTTCTCAGTTGTCTCAATTATAATTGAATTGGACACATCAGTTTATCTTTAATAACTAATTCTTCAGATGTAACTAATTACTGTCTTTCCTTATACACAACGTTATTTTATGTACTTTATGTACAGTTTTCTTGAAATAGACAATACATATTGAGAAATTTCTTTTAACAATCATTGTTTATATATTTTGCAGCAAAGCTATCACTTTCCAATACATAGTTTTATTGCACAAAAACCTCATACTTACAGGCTCATATCAACTAGTAATATAAGCATAGTTAAAATGAGATGAGATAAATTTCTCTTTGGTGATCAGTTGCCAAATATGCCTCCATATAAGCAGGTTGAGTCAGCTGTATAGTTTCTATAATCCATCCTAAACTGCCCGTTATGCAACAGTTTCTCCACTGCTGGAAAATTGATTCTGTGTTCCCATAGGCTCTGGTAAAGTTGCATTCCTCTGCCATCCCAAAATAAATCCACTACTGAGATCACACCCCTTTCACATGGTGCCATCACTCAAATTGAGCCCTAGTGGAATGGTCATACACTAAGTATTCCTTAATACATGCTAGGAAAAGGCAATAAATGATGTCATGACAAAGCTAAGTTTGATTCAATAAAATGGTTTCAGAATGGGAAGCAATTTTCCATTTTAGTTCATCTGAATTTTGAATATCTTGGCTAAAAGACTCCTTATCATTCAGTATTAACAATACTGGCCCATGGTGAATTGTAACACAACATATAACTTAAGAAATATATAACACCATCTTACAGTTTTGCACGAAGGTTACATTGGTGTTTAATTGTCATAGTTAATATTTATATGTATCAGAGAACACACATTTTCATAGCTCGTGAATGTAAGTTCCTATTTAGTAGATTTATTTTTGTCTAATGAATTAAAAATAATAGTGTATTTTGCTAAAAGAAAAGATTTGATAATATCCTAGTGTCCCAGAGAGGAGCATGGATATTTTATACTGAAATATTCAAAATATTCTCTAGAGTATCATTTTAGCAATGACAAATGCAGCAGTTAATGTCATTCACTATGTGAGGGGGAGGCATCCATCACTCTTGCCCATTCCCTGCAATTAATGCTATCATGAGTTTTGTAAACCTTGTTTAACACCCCTGTTGGAATTATTTCAGCTATTTTTTCAACTATTCTTTCTTTACAGGATAAAGATAAAACTCCTTGACATGTGACTTTATTTTTTATTTTTTTTAACGTTTATTTATTTTTGAGACAGAGAGAGACAGAGCATGAACAGGGGAGGGGCAGAGAGAGAGGGAGACACAGAATCTGAAACAGGCTCCAGGCTCTGAGCTGTCAGCACAGAGCCCGATGCGGGCTCAAACTCACGGACCGTGAGATCATGACCTGAGCCAAAGTCGGACGCTTAACTGACCAAGCCACCCAGGCACCCCTTGGCATGTGACTTTAAAACAAAATCACAACAGACTTTTAAGATTTATATGGAAAAATCTGGCATGTGACTTTTATTTATTGTTTATTTTTATTTTTTATTAAAGTGTAATTAACATACATACAATGTTATATTAGTTTCAGGTGTACAATTCCATACATTATTGACCTAACAATTCCATACATTATTCAGTGCTCACCATGGTACGTGTAGTCACCATCTGTCACCATACAATGTTATTACAATATTATTGACTATATTTTCTGTGCTGTGCTTTTCATCTATCTCTATGACTTATTTATTTTATAACTGGAAGTCTGTACCTTTTGATCCACTTTATTTCATCCATTCCCCCACCCATTTTCCCTCTAGCAACCATCAGTTTGTTCTCTGCATGTAACTTTTAAAGACTTCTTATGTTTTGAGCAAACTGCCCTAGAAGCCCCACCTCTCCTTATTCTCCTGAATCACCACCCCCTCTTGGCACTCACAGACTCTGGTCTTTTTAAAGTAAGTGATGCATTCTCCTCTAAGGGTTCTGGGCCATGCCTTATTTTTGATGGCTCTGTCTTCCTTGCAGCTGCTACAGCTTGTTGCTTCTCTGTGCTAGATTGTTGATGCTCCTTTGTTTTTTGCCCTAAAACCTGTGGAGAATGGTGATGTATTTGGGTCAGGAAGAAAAGGCAGGCTTCTGACTAGTGCTTCTCTGGGCAAGGATGGGGGTTAATCAATAGAACTTTCCCTTACTTTATTGTGTGGGCTTTCTCTTCAGAAACATTATATCTCTGACCTTAAATATTCTTGCCTTGGGGAAACTTGCAACTCCCTAATCACGAAAGCCTTTATTATGAACCTTCCAAGCTAAAACCTTCCCAGTCTGATCCTTCTGTTCTAATGTGAACTTATTCTGGCCTTGCTGTGTTTCTAATCTCTTGTGTTTCTGTGAGGCTCTTAAATATTCCATGAAAGGTGTTAGAGTGTAAAGGAGTAAATAAAAATAAGTTAAGGTACCAGGCAGCTGTCATCAGTTCCCTGCAGAACAATGTGTGTAATAGATGAAGGCTAAGTTCACTTCTTCATCCCTTTCCACTTTCAATGCCCCTTGGTTCCTGGATAATCTAAACTACTTTTTAATCTTATAATTAGATGACAGGAGAGGTGCCAGGGCTATCTCAAGGTTACTAGAGTCCCTTCTTTTTGGAGACCTATTATTCTGCATCTGGAAACCACTAATGATTCAGTTTTTAATCCCAGCAAGATTATATTTTCTTTTCCCTTAATTATAAAAAAGAAACCATTTAAGGCAAAAATTATTATGAGATGTATAATAAATGCTGAAATAAAATATATGACCACAGCCACACAGTAGAGGGATATATAGAATTATACTACTTTAAATCTATTATGTTTATGTGAAACAATAAGTGTTAATTTTAACGGACTGTGGCAAGTTAAAGATGCATATTATAACCCTTAAGCAACTACTAAAAGTTATACAAAATTTATAGCTAAAAATAAAATACAGATGTTAAAATAAAATACAAAAATTTTTGATTATCTTCAATGAATTAAGGAATGTGGAATAGAGGAATAATAAACAAATAAGAGAAAGAGAAAACAAATAGCAAACAATAAACTCAATCACATACATAATTACAGTAAATAGAAATATACTAAATACTTTAATAAAAAGACAGAGATTATTAGATAGGTTAAGAAAGCAAGACCCAACTATTTGCTGACAGAAAGAGATGTACTTAAAAATACCCAAATAGGTTGAAAATAAAAGGATGAAAAGTGGTATATCATGCAAAATGTAAATCTAAGAACACTGTTGTATCTACATAAATATCAGATGAAGAGGACATTAAGAAAAATAATATAACATGTAATGAAGTGAGATTTCATAAAGATAGCCGCTTAATGCATAATAATGTTAACTATGTATGCACCTACAGACATAGCTTCAAATCTTCATGAGACAAATGCAGAGAGCTCTAAGGGTAGAAAGAGACACAACCACAGTCAGTAATTGATAGGATAACTACACAAAAAAATCAGTAAAGATTTAGAGGAATTCAATAATAGTGTTATACAAGTTAATGTAGTTGACATTTTTATAAAACATTGTATATAATACCTGCAGAATTCACATTATTTTTAAGAGCACATATAATGCTCACCAAAGTTGACTATATTCTGGGCCATAACATATCCATATATATATATATTTCAGATGCATACATATATTCATATTTGTCCATAAATGCCAAAAGTTTGAAATTTTAGAGCATGTTCTCTGGCAACAACAAAATTGTTAGAAATCAATAACCATGAAATAGCTAAAAGCTATCTAGAAATGTGTCCCAAATATTTATAAATAAAATAACACAATCCTAAATAAACTATTAATCAGAGATTTTATCACAAGGGAAATTGGAAGATATTGTGAATTGGATTTTATGAAATCACAACATATCACTGTGTGGGATACAGCACACAGTGCATAAAGGAAAATTTATAATTTTATGTTTTTTATTTTTATTTTTTGGATCTTCATAATGACTTTATAATAGGAAAAAAATAGAAACAATCTAAAATATCCATCAAAATTTGTGGTATATAAACAAATGTGGTATATCCATACATGGGAAATCTAAACAAACTAGTCATACCTGAAACAACACATTTGAATCTTAAAACAAAAGAAGTCTTTACACAAGGGTATTATACATACTGTATGATTACATTTTTATGAAACCTCAGAAAACATAAATCTGACCCACAGTGACAGAAAACAGATAAGGAGTTGCCTAGGGGTGGGGAATACTGACCTAGATTTTGGGAATTTCGCAGGTAATGAAAATTTTCTTTATTTTTTTTTTCTTTTGGAAAATGTTCTATATCTTGTGGTGGTGGTTACACTGATATATTAAAATTCTTACAACTGGTTTTGTATAAACTATACCTCATTAAAATTTATTTTTTTAAAAAAGGAAGGGAAATAAGAGGCATTTGAGTATAATCAAGTTTGAATTTTCTTAGTTCAAATTGAATTCTATTTCTGCTTCTTGGATACCGTTCTGGTCATCTTGACTGAACTACGATAGCCAAACTTTGTATTTCCAGATAAAACATATGTAGTTTGTCACTTAAAAAAATTAACATTTATTTATTTTTGAGAGACAAGAGAGAGACAGTGCATGAATGGGGAGGGGCAGAGAGAGGTAAACACAGAGTCCGAAGCAGGCTCCAAGCTCTGAGCTGTCAGCACAGAGCCTTATGTGGGGCTCAAACCCACAAACCATGAGATCACGACCTGAGCTGAAGTCGGACGCTTAACCGACTGAGCCACCCAGATGCCCCAGTTTGTCACTTTAAAAATTTTTTAATTTATTTATTTAAACTTAAGTTAGCTAATATATAGTGCAGTATTGGTTTCAGTAGTAGAACCCAGTGATTCATCACTTACATGTAACACCCAACAAGTGCCCTCTTTAATGCCCATCACCCATTTAGCCCATCCCCCACCCATCTCCCCTCTAGCAACCCCAGGTTGTTCTCTGTATTTAAGAGTCTCTTATGGTTTTCCTCCTTCTCTGTTTTATCTTATTTTTCCTTCCATCCCCTATGTTCATCTGTTGTGTTTCTTAAATTCCACATATGAGTGAAATCATATGATATTTGTCCTTCTCTGCCTGACTTATTTTGCTTTGCATAATACACTATAGTTTCATCCACGTTGTTGCAAATGGCAAGATTTGATTGTCAAGTAGTATTCAATCATATATATATATGTATATATATATATATATATACCACAAATGTCAATGGACATTTGTGCTCTTTCCAAGGCTATAGGGCTGGTTCCATATTCGCAAAAAAATCAATGTGATACCACATTAACAAAAGAAAGGATAAGAACCATATGATCCTTTCAATAAATGCAGAAAAAGCATTTGACAAAATACAACAACTTTTCTTGATGAAAACCTTAAGTAAAGTAGGGATAGCAGGAACAGATCTCAACATCATAAAAGCCATATACTAAAGGCCCACAGCTAATATCCTCAATGAAGAAAAACTAGGAAAAACTTAGGTTTTCTCCTAAGGTCAGGAACATGACAAGGATGTCTACTCTCACCATTATTGTTCAACATAATACTGGAAGACCTAGCCTCAGCAATCAGGCAACAAAAGGAAATAAAAAACACACAAATTGGCAAAGAAAAGTCAAACTTTCACTCTTCATAGATGACATGGAAAACCCGAAAGACTCCACCAAAATATTGCTAGAACTGATATGTGAATTCAGCAAAGTCACAGGATATAAAATCTATGTACAGAAACAGGTTGCATTTCTATACATCAATAATGAAGCAGCAGAAAGAGAAATGAAAGAATTGATCCCATTCACAATTCCACCAAAACTCATAAGATACCTAGGAATAAACCTAACCAAAGAGGTAAAAGATCTGTACACTGAAAACTATGGAAAGCTTATGAAAGAAATTGAAGACACAAAGTAATAAAAAAACATTCTATGCTCATGGTTTTGAAGAAGAAATGTTGTTAAAAAGTCTATACTACCAAAAGCAATCTACACATTCAATACAATTTCTATCAAAACACCACCAGCATTCTTCACAGAGCTAGAACAAAGAATCCTAAAATTCGTATGGAACCAGAAAAGACCCCAAAAAGCCAAGGTAATGTTGAAAAAGAAAAGCAAAAGTGAAGGCATCACAATTCTGGACTTTAAACTGTATTACAAAGCTGTAATCATCAAGACAGTATGGAACTGGCACAAAAACAGACACATAGGTCAATGGAACAGAATAGAGAACCCAGAAATGGACCCAAAAATGTATGGGCAACTAATCTTCGACAAAAAAGGAAAGAGTATCCAATGGAAAAAAGTCTCTTCAGCAAATGGTGTTGGGAAAAGTGAACAGTGACATGCAGAAGAATGAACCTGGACCACTTCCTTGCACCATACACAAAAAAAAATTCAAAATGGATGAAAGACTTAAATGTGAGACAGGAAACCATTAAAATCCTACAGGAGAAAACAGGAAAATGTATAATTTTAAATGCTTATACTGGAGAAGCAAAGACTCTTAAAAATCATTCACCTAAATTTCCATCTTTAAATGCTGGCCAAAAAAGAGCAAATTAAATATGAAGTAGAAGGAAGTAAATAATGAGGAGAATAGAAACAATTATAATACAAAACAGTCTTTTGTGGTTCCATACAAATTTTAGAATTGTTTGTTCTAGCTCTGTGAAAAATGCTGATGGTATTTTGATAGGGATTACATTAAATGTGTAGATTGCTTTGGGTAGCATAGACATTTTAACAACATTTCTCTTCCAATCCATGAACATGGAATATTGTTTTATTTCTTTGAGTCCTCTTCAATTTCTTTCATAAGTGTTCTATAGTTTTCAGTGTACAGATCTCCTATCTCTTTAGTTAGGTTTATTTCTAGGTATCTTATGATTTTTGGTGCAATTGTATATGGGGTCAATTCCTTGATTTCTCTTTTTTCTGCTTCATCATTGCTGTATAGAAATGCAACACATTTCTGTACTTTGATTTTATATACTGCAACTTTGCTGAATTCGTATATCAGTTCTAGCAACTTTTTGGTGGGGCCTTCCAGGTTTTCTACATAGAGTACCAAGTCATCTGCAAATAGTGAAAGTTTTTCTTTCTGTCTGATTGGGTGCCTTTTAGTTCTTTTTATTGTCTGATTGCTAAAGCTAGGATGTCCAGGACTATGTTAAATAACAATGGTGAGAGTGGATATCGTTGCATTCTTCCTGACTGTGCAGAAGCTCTCAGTTGAAGATACCTAACGATCTTGAGGTATGTTCCCTGTATCCTCACTTTGTTGAGGATATTTATCAAGAATGGATGCTGTAATTTATCAAATGCATTTTCTAAAATTATTTTTAATTATTTTTTTAAATATGAAATTTATTGTCAAATTGGTTTCCATACAACATCCAGCGCTCATCCCAAAATGTGCCCTCCTCAATACTCATCACCCACCCTCCCATCCCTCCCACCCCCATCAACCCTCAGTTTATTCTCAGTTTTTAAGAGTCTTATGCTTTGGCTCCCTCCAACTTTTTTTTCCCTTCCCCTCCCCCATGGTCTCCTGGTAAGTTCCTCAGGATCCACATAAGACTGAAAACATATGGTATCTTTCTCTGTATGACTTATTTCACTTAGCATCACACTCTCCAGTTCCATCTACGTTGCTACAAAAGGCCAGATTTCATTCTTTCTCATTGCCACATAGTATTCCATTCTGTATGTAAACCACAATTTCTTTATCCATTCATCAGTTGATGGACATTTAGGCTCTTTCCATAATTTGGCTATTGTTGAAAGTGCTGCTATAAACATTGGGGTACAAGTGCCCCGATGCATCAGCATTCCTGTATCCCTTGGGTAAATTCCTAGCAGTGCTATTGCTGGGTCATAAGGTAGATCTATTTTTAATCTTTTGAGGAACCTCCACGCTGTTTTCCAGAGCGGCTGCACCAGTTTGCATTCCCACCAACAGTGCAAGAGGGTTCCTGTTTCTCTATGTCCTCGCCAGCATCTATAGTCTCCTGATTTGTTCATTTTGGCCACTCTGGCGTGAGGTGATATCTGAGTGTGGTTTTTATTTGTATTTCCCTGATGAGGAGAGACGTTGAGCATCTTTTCATGTGCCTGTTGGCCATCCAGATGTCTTCTTTAGAGAAGTGTCTATTCATGTCTATTCAGACCTTTATCTCTCCTTCTATTCTGAATGACAGATTTGCTGGATAAAGGATTCTCGACTGCATATTTTTTTCTGTTCATCACATTGAAGATTTCCTGCCATTCCTTTCTGGCCTGCCATGTTTCAGTAGGTAGATCCGTTACTACTCTTATTGGTCTCCCTTTATACGTTAGAGCATGTTTATCCCTAGCTGCTTTCAGAATTTTCTTTATCCTTGTATTTTGCCAGTTTCACTATATGTCATGCAGAAGATCGATTCAAGTGACATCTGAAGGGAGTTCTCTGTGCCTCTTGGATTTCAATGCCTTTTACCTTTCCCAGATCAGGAAAGTTCTCAGCTACGATTTGCTCAAGTACACCTTCAGCCCCTTGCTCTCTCTCTTCCTCTTCTATAATTCCTATTATATGGATATTGTTGTGTTTGATTGCATCACTTAGTTCTTTAATCTCCCCTCATACTCCCGGGTTTTTTTTAATCTCTCTTTTTCTCAGCCTCCTCTTTTTCCATAATTTCATCTTCTAATTCACCTATTCTTCCCTCTGCCTCTTCAATCTGAGCTGTGGTCACCTCCATTTTATTTTGCACCTCATTTATAGTATTTTTTAGCTCCTCATGACTATTTCTTAGTCCCTTAATCTCTGTAGCAAAAGATTCTTTGCTGTCTTCTATGCTTTTTTCAAGCCCAGCGATTAATTTTATGACCATTATTCTAAATTCTTGTTCCGTTATATTGCTTAAATCATTTTTGAGCAATTCGTTACCTGTCATTGCTTCCTGGAGTTTCTTTTGAGGAGAATTTTTCTGTTTTTTAATTTTGGATAGTCCCTGGGGCGGTGCGGAACTACAGGGCACTTCCCCTGTGCTGTCTGGAGTAACTTGTGTTGGTGGGCAAGGCCGCAGTCAGACCCAATGTCTTTCCTCAGCCCACCGCTGGGGCCACAGTCAGACTGGTGTGTAGCTTATCTTCCCCCCTCCCAGGGGCAGGACTCACTGTGAAGTGGTGTGGCCCCTGTCTGGACTACTTGCACCCTGCCAGACTTGTGGTGCTACATCTATGGGATCTGGCATATTAGCCAGGGTGGATCTGCAAGGTGCACAGGGGAGGGAGGGGCAGGCTCAGCTAGGTCTGCTATTGGTAGACCCCTGTGGGAAGGGCCCTGCAGCACCGGGAGGGAGGCAGAACCATAGAAGGGATGGATCCACAGAAGCACAACATTGGGTGTTTCCACGGTCCAAGCAACTTTGGTGAACTGGCTCCCTTTGGGGTTTCGGCTGGGGGATGGGAGAGGGAGATGGCGTTTACCAGTGCCTTTGTTCCCCACTGAGCTGAGCTCTGTCTTCCAGGGCTCAACATCCCTCCCTCCCGGTGTCATCCCGCCCTCCCACTCTCGGAGCAGAGTTGTTGACTTATAACATTCCAGATGTTAAGTCACACTGGCTGTCAGAACCCATGGAGTCTGGCCCCTCCACTTTTGCAAACCATACTTCAGGGATTCCACCTTGTTGGGCAGGCTGCCCCTCCACTGCCCAGCTCCCTCCCACCAGTCTGCGTAGGGCGCACTGCCTCTCTGCCCTTCCTTCCCTGGGCGTCTTGTCTATTCTTGGGTCTGGAGAGTCCATTCTGCTAGTCTTCTGGAGGTTATCTGGGTTATTTAGGCTGGTGTGCATGCGATCTAAGTGATCAGCAGGACGAGGTGAGCCCAGCGTCCTCCTACACTGCCATCTTCTCTTGTCAAATGCACTTTTTTGCATCTATAGACAGAATTGTATGGTTTTTGTCCTTTCTTTTATTAATGTGGTATATCACATTGATTGATTTGCGAATATTGAACCACCTCTGCAGCCCAGGAAGAAATCCTACCTGATCATGGTGAATAATTCTTTTAATGTACAGTTGGACTCGATTTGTTAATATCTTGTTGAGGATTTTTGCATCCATGTTTATCAGGGATATGGGCCCCAAGTAACCAAGGAAATTCTGAAAAAGAAAAGCAAAGGTGGAGGCATCACATTTCTGGACCTCAAGCTACATTACATAGCTGTAGTCATCAAGACAGTATGGTACTGGCACAAAAACAGATACATAGATCAATGGAACAGAATAGAAAATCCATAAATGAACTCCCAATTATATGGTTCAACTAATCTTGCAACAAAGCAGAATGCAACAAAGCAGAAAAGAATATTCAATTCTTCAACAAACAGTGTTGGGAAAACTTGGCAGCAACATATAAGAGAATGAAACTGGACCACTTTCTTACACCATATGCAAAAATAAATTTAAAATGGAATAAGAACCTAAATGTGAGACAGGAAACCATGAAAATCCTAGAGGAGAACACAGGCAGGAACCTTTTTGACCTCAGCCATAGTAAGTTCTTACTAGACACGTCACCAGCAGCAAGGGAAACAAAAGCAAAAATGAACTATTTTGACTTCATCAAGATAAAAAGCTGCTATACAGTGAACAAATAACAAAAATAAAAGGCAGCCTACAGAATGCAAGAAGATATTTACAAATTATATCTCCAAAAAAAGCAACATAGTGAACAAGAACTATATTTTATGTCTTCTTAAAAAATTATCCACAGTACTGTACAGAGTACTATTTATTGGTTACTATTAATGATGACATCTGAAAAAGTTAAAAAAAACACATTCTAATATAAAAAAATGATATATCCAAAAAATAGGTAGTATCCAAAATCTATAAAGAACTTATCAAACTCGACACCCAAAAAAACCCCAAATAATCTAATTAAAAAATGGGCAGAAGACATGAATAGACACTTTTCCAAAGAAGACATCTAGATGGCTAACAGACACATGAAAAGATGCTCAATATCACTCATCATCAGGGAAATGCAAATCAAAACTACGATAAGATACCACCTCACACCTATCAGAATGGCTAAAATTAACCACACAGGAACAACAGATGTTGGCAAAGATGTGGAGAAAGGGGAACCCTCTTACACTGTTGGTGGGAATGCAAACTGGTTCAGCCACTCTGGAAAACAGTGTGGAGGTTCCTCAAAAAATTAAAAATAGATCTACCCTATGACCCAGCAATAGTACTGCTAGGAATTTACCCAAGGGATACAGGAGTGCTGATGCAGAGGGGCGCTTGTACCCCAATGTTTATAGCAGCACTCTCAACAATAGCCAAATTATGGGAAGAGACTAAATGTCCATCAACTGATGAATGGATAAAGAAGATGTGGTTTATATATACAATGGAATACCACTTGGCAATGAGAAAGAATGGAATCTGGCCATTTGTAGCAATGTGGGTGGAACTGGAGAGTGTGATGCTAAGTGAAATAAGTCAGGCAGAGAAAGACAGATACCATATGTTTTCCCTCTTATGTGTATGCTGAGAAACTTGACAGACCATGGGGCAGGGGAAGGGGGAAGAAAAAATTACAGTGCTTCTAAGTCATCCCCAAATGCAAACTGGTGCAGCCACTCTGGAAAACAGTATGGAGGTTCCTCAAAAAGTTAAAAATAGAACTATCCTACAACCCAGCAATTGCACTACTAGGTATTTACCCAAAGGATACAAAAATACTGATTCAAAGGGGCACATCCACCCCAATGCTTAGAGCAAAATTATCAACAATAGCTAAAGTATGGAAAGAGCCCAAATGTCCCTCGACTGATGAATGGATGAAGAAGAGGTGGTGTGTATATACAAGGGCCATCAAAAAGAATGAAACCTTTCCATTTATAATGACATGGATGGAGCTAGAGTGTATTACGCTAAGTGAAATAAGTCAGTCAGAAAAAGGCAAATACCATATGATTTAACTGATATATAGAATTTAAGAAACAAAACAGGTAAGGGAAGGGAGAAAAAGAGAGGGAAGCAAACCATAAAAGACTTTTAACTATAGAAAAGAAACTGAGGGGGGCGCCTGGGTGGCGCAGTCGGTTAAACGTCTGACTTCAGCCAGGTCGTGATCTCGCGGTCCGTGAGTTCGAGCCCCGCGTCAGGCTCTGGGCTGATGGCTCGGAGCCTGAAGCCTGTTTCCGATTCTGTGTCTCCCTCTCTCTCTGCCCCTCCCCTGTTCATGCTCTGTCTCTCTCTGTCCCAAAAATAAATAAACGTTGAAAAAAAATTTAAAAAAAAAAAAAAGAAACTGAGGGTTGATTAAGTGGAGGTGGGCAAAGGATGGGCTAAATGTTTGATGGGTATTAAGGAGGATACTTGTGCTGAGCACTTGGTGTTGTATGTAAGTGATGAATCACTAAATTCTACTCTTGAAACCATTGTTACACTATATGTTAACTGACTGGAACTTAAATAAAAATTTGAACTAAAAGAATACAAAACAGACCAAAATATACAAAATTAATAAAGCCAGAACTTTGTTCTTTGAAAATATTAATAGAATTTATACAGCTACTATATGTTTTCACTCTTATGTGGATCCTGAGAAACTTAACAGAAGACCATGGGGGATGGGAAGGAAAAAATAGAGAGGGAGGGAGCCAAACAATAAGAGACTCTTAAAAACTGAGAATAAACTGAGGGTTGATGGGGATGGGAGGGAGGGGAAAGTGGATGATGGGCATTGACGAGGGCACCTGTTGGGATGAGCACTGGGTGTGGTATGGAAACCAGTTTGACAATATATTTCATTAAAAAAAAGAATGTATAAATTCCTAGTGAGATTGATCAATAAATAAAAAGAGAAAACTCAAAGTACCACTATAATGGATAAAAGTGTACATCATTACATATTATATAAATATTAAGAATTTAGCAAGAAAATGAACACTGCCCAAACAAAATTAAATTTGAAATCAATATTATTAGTAATAATTGGTATTTATTCTGAGTGGGAGACATATTTTCTTCCTCAGTTTTATGTCTGATTAGCTTATGTACTTACTGATCTGATCCTATGTTACCCAAATAGTAGGGAAGAAATTTAGGGGAATATGGCACAGTGGGAGTTGCCTGGTAAAAGGAATTTAGGACTTTCACAGCATCAGTGACTGAGAGAAGCTGAGACAGGAATATAGCTTTTCTAGTGCTGCCATAATATATGTGTGAGGAGACAAGAGGCATATATAATAGAAGGGTGCTATATAAAAGCCACAAGTTGGAGGTCAATAGGGAGTGATAACCAAATTTTCCAAGGAATTTCAATGATTTAGGGAAGATGCACTGGAGCAAGCCTAGGGCATTGATACAGTTATGACCTATTCTCATTAAGCTCTTGAAAGGAGTTATGTCAATCACAGAGTGGGACTTTAAAACTCAGCTAGTAAAGAGTTATATTTTTTCCTCTCCTTTTTGTATTCTACCACATCAGGGAATAGAAAGTGAGTGCCTTGGAAGGACAATGACACAAGGGGAGAGAATGTACCATCGTTGGCTTCTTCTCCTCCTCCTAAATATTATATATGCAGTTAAAGTCATAGTCTGGCCTAGCATGACCTGGGGTATGCAAAGAGATCCAAGATTTACATTAAGTTCGAAATAAAATTTTAAAATGGGATAATGTCAGAAATATCAATATGAAATCATTCTAAAGATTTAATATCACCAACAAGTTACGGAATCTGGCCAATCCACACAAATATGAACAGAATGTTTTCAACTTTGCTATATGGAGAGGTGTTACTGCAAAAAACAAAATTATTTCATGTTTGCACCCCAGTCAGTTGAGAACCCTTACTATACCTAGAGTTGAGATGTGACTTTATCTTAGCCACTATTCCTTTTCCTGTCTCTGTTCCTCAGTTTGCTCATTTTTCCCCTATATTTAGTCCTTCATCCACCCCTTCTAAATCTTTATTATCCTTCATAACCTCTTATTCTCTCTTTTAGTATATCCTTCTACTCTTCTTACTCTTAAACTTACATTCAATTCTCCTATCATACTCTTCCTTCCTCTTTCTTGCTTTATTTTGACCACTCCTTGGGGGCATATTGAATCTCTACATAGAGTTGACTTTATCAATCAAGTTGATAAAGTCACTTTTGAGAGTAAATGAGGGTACCATTTATAATTTTGCTAATGCAATAAGCATAAACCAGTACTGTCTTAGGAGAATTGGGATGAATGGTCATACTATCTGTAACAAAGTCTCAATTTACATAGATTAAGATGGTCAGGGAAGGCTATTATGAGAAAATAATATTAAGTCAATTTCTGTAGGATGCATAAGAGTTAGCAAGGCAAAGAGTGAGGATAAGTATGTTCTGACAAGTCAAATAGGAATGCAGAGGCCCTTAGGTAATAATGAAGTTCAGAGTAGTTGGAGAATAGAAAAGATAAAATAGTAACAAGGACTGAGGCTGTAGAATTGAACAAAGAAGTTTCTAGAATTTCTCCATTTGTTGGGGGTTTCAGTGGAGCTTTCTGGTTGGAGTGAGGACTACTTGTCACAGAACTGCATTTTTATAGCCGGCATTGGGATTTTATTTAGAATTGCATATTACAGGTCAATAAAAAACACTTTTGGGGTTGCCTGTGTGGCTTAGCCAGTTAAGCGTCCAACTTTTTATTTCAGCTCAGGTCATGATCTCTTGGTCGTGAGATCAAACCCCCTGTCAGGCCCGGTGCTGAGCGCAGAGCCTTCTTGGGATTCTCTCTCTCCCCCTCTCTCTGTCCCTCCCCCACTCACGTTTTCTCTGTCTCTCAAAATAAACAAATAAATATTTTTAAAAATAGCACTGTTTTTCTAACAATGCTTTTAATCAAAAATTGCATGAGACAAGCATGAATTTTTGTTGAAGTAGATGTTGTTAGTATTTGGATGAAATGACTGGGGAATGAAGATAAAGAAAATAGAAGGTTGGGAAAGTTTCGAGTCCTGCCCAAGGCACTGCTTGTCCAGGGTAGGGAATTTAACTTTTATTCTACTTGCAGTGAGAAAACAATGGCAGATTTAAGTGGAAATAATAAGTGGCATAATATGATTTACATTTTAAGATTATTCTACTTACTGTGTAGAGAACTGATTGTAGTTGGAAAATGATTAGAAGTAGGAAGGCCAATTAAGAGTTTGCTCAGTAGGCCAGGTTAGAGAGATACTAGTGGCATAGTGTAGGATGGTAGAAAAGGAGAGAAGTTGGTATATATTTAAGGTAGAATATTCAAGATTTGGTGGTTGTTTGAATATAGAAAAAGAAAGGAAGTCATGAAGACTCAAGAGTTTCTGGATTGAAAATCTGAATGCATGATGGTATTTACTGAGATGAAGAAGTCAAGTGAAGGAATACATGATGATTGTGAGAAGGATATATTCAAGATGTCAGTTTGGGACATGTTAATTTTGAGAATACCAAGAGATATCCAATTAGAGAAGTAAGGTATGCAGTTGAATTATGGATATGAAAGTTATAGGCCAAATTAGAATTGCGGATACAGATTTGGGAGAAAATAGCATATAAAATGGTGTTTCAGACCTTTTTTGTTTTCTGAGTTTGTTTACATTCCACTACGGACATTATAAGAGGATGTGCTGAGGAAAAACAGGCAGCTAACAGAGGAGGTTGCTATGCAACAGATGAGGACAGTCATTCAGGCAGACAGAATTGATGTTGATTTTGGGGGCCAAATGCTGCTGTACTTCTTAACATTAGCTTTCTTTCATATGCAGATTCCTGGTAGGAGCTGATGCCAGAAAAAAGTGAAATGTATAAAGATTTACCTTGGATTTTGGAAATGTATCAGTTCAGTTTGGGTAAACTTACATTTGTATATGATTAACAGCATGTTTCTCCTTTAGTAAGACCCCAGTAAGTATGTCTTGCACTTTCTCTTTTGCATATTAAGGAACGGGGCTCAGAGATGTCCAGTGACCTGAGCAGGCTCACACATCTAGCAACAGTCTGGCCTGGCACTCAATCCCTGGAAGGCCAAAGGCTGGCCCAGCTTCCTTTTGCAAAACTACAGCTGCTCCAGGTCCCTTCCCCGGAAAGAACCTGGGCAAACATTTACTCTGAATCAAGGCTTGCCATGGCTCAGACACACAAGTGCCTGACCATCCTGGCCACTCCAGTGGACACAAGGAAGGCCTTAAGGACAGCATGTCTGTGCCACTCATAGCAAAAGGGCATGACAGTTGGTACAGGGAGAGGATCCCGAGGAGCAATTCTCACACCTGGATGGACTGACATAGAGTAGATGAGGGGTGGAGACTGGGGGTCTCTTCCTGTGTCCTGGATGCAGAGGATGAGCTTGGGTCTCAGAAAGCACAAACTTTGCTTGTTTGGGACAGGTGTTGGCAGAGCAGGGGAGCTGGGGGGTGGATCTCTCACTAAAGCTGGAGAGAGTAGGGTTATTCAGTCCCTAGGCCAGAACTAGTGAAACACTAGTGAGGCTGAGTGGGAATAAGACAAAGGAAAGTACATTTTGTTGCTCCATAAATGTAGAGAGTTGATGAGGGATAAAAAGTAAATAAACTAGAAACCAAGGAAATGGTGGAAAGCTGTCTAGGAGCTTGATGTAACTCATTCCATTCAACTCCATGAACTTTGCTAAGTTTCACAAAATATCATGCACTATTTGGTCTGAGTGAATGTTTGGAAGTTGAGAATGGGATGTGTGATAAGACAGAGTTGTAAGGTTAAGAGACATAAACAATACACCCAACAATACCATAATATACATTCTTCTAAAGTGTATGAGGGGTGCCTGGGTGTCTCAGTCAGTTAACCATCTGACTCTTGATTTCAGCTCAGGTCATGATCCCAGGATTGTGGAATCAAGCCCAATGTCAGGCTCTCTCTCTCTTACCATCTGCCTCTCTCTCTCAAAAATAAATAAATAAATAAATAAATAAATAAATAAATAAATAATAGATAAAATACAGAAAAAGTATATGAGAACCATACTCCAGGAGAGACCACATTTAGCCCACAAAACAAGTCTTAAAAGCTTAAATTTTTAAAATATTGAAGTTAAACAGTTTCTTTCCTGATCACAATGGAATGGAACTAAAAACTAATAGCAGAAAGCAAACTGAAAAATCCATAAATATGTGGAAGAAGTCTTCAACAACAAATGGATTAAAGAAGAAGTCAGAGAGAAATTAGAAAGTACTTTGAGGCAAATGAAAATGAAAACACAACATATCAAAACTTAGGGGATACAGTGAAAACAGTACTAAGTGGGAAGTTTACAGCTATAAAAGCATGAATTAAAGAAGAAGAGATCTCAAATAAACAACCTAAATTTATAACTCAAGAAAAAAAAACTAAAGTCAAGCTAGCAGAAAGAAAGAAATAATAAAGATTAGAGAAGAGATGAATAAAATAGAAAAGTAAAGCAATAGAAAAAATCGATGATAGAGTAGAATCTTTGAAAAGATCTGCAATTTGACAAATCTTAAGTTAGATTGCCTAAAAGAAAGAAGACTCAATCAGAAATAAAATAAAGGACATTGCAACCAATGCCACAGAAGTAAAAAAGATTATGAGATTATTATGAATAATTGTACAACGACAAATTGAATAACTTAAAAGAAATAGTTTAATTTCTGGAAACAAGCTACTTAAAAACTGAATCATGAAGAATAGAAAATCTACAAAGACCAATAACTAGTAAGGAGATTGAACCAGTCATCAAAAATATCCTTTATCCCAGGGATACTTCTGAATTCATTGCATGAGGCTTGCATTACCTTGACACTAAAACCAGATAAAGAAAGCATACACACAAAAAAGATAACTACAGGCCAACATCTCTAATAAACATAGATGCAAAAATCTCCACAAAATATTAGCTAATTGAATCCAACAATACATTTAAAAACTCATTCACCATAATCACCTGGGATTTATTTATTTCTCGGATGCAAATGTGCTTCAATATTCACAAATCATTCAACATGATTCACCATGTCAGTAGGAGAAAGGCTAAAAACCATTTGATTGGAGAGAGGAGTCTGTCATTCAAAGCCATTATTTCCTTGTTAGTTTTCTGCTTAGACCATAGGCCCATTGATATAAGTGGGGTGTTAAAGTCCTTTACTTTTGTTGTATTATTATCAATTAGTTCCATCATGTTTCTTATCAATTATTTTATATATTTGGGTGCTTCGTGTTGGGTAAACACATATTTACAACTGTTAGATTTTTTGTTGTTGTTGGATTGTCCACCTTTATTATGATATAGTACCCTTCATTGTCTCTTGGTACAGACTTTGTTTTAAAGTCTAGTTTGTCTTACTAGCAAATCGAATTCAACAGCATATAAAAAGAATTTTTCACCATGATCAAGTGGGATGCATTCCTGGGATGCAGGGCTGGTTCAACATTCGCAAATCAATCAATGTGATACATCACATTAATAAAAGAAAACATAAGAACCATATGATCCTGTCAAGCGATGCAGAAAAGGCCTTTGACAACATTCAGCAACGTTTCTTAATAAAAACCCTCGAGAAAGTCGGGAAAGAAGGAACATACTTCAACATCATCAAAGCCATTTATGAAAAGCCCACAGCTAACATCATCCTCAATGGGGAAAAACTGAGAGCTTTTTCCCTGAGATCAGGAACACGACAGGGGATGTCCACTCTCACCACTGTTGTTTCACATAGAGTTGGAAGTGCTACTGTCAGCAATCAGACAACAAAAGGAAATCAAAGGCATCAAAATTGGCAAAGATGAAATCAAGCTTTCACTTTTTGCAGGTGACATGATATTATACATGGAAAATACGATAGACTCCACCAAAAGTCTGCTAGACTGATACATGAATTCAGCCAAGTTGCAGGATACAAAATCAATGTACAGAAATCAGTTGCATTCTTATACACTAACAATGAAGCAACAGAAAGACAAATAAAGACTGATCCCATTCACAATTGCACCAAGAAGCATAAAATACCTAGGGATAAATCTAACCAAAGATGTAAAGGATCTGTATGCTGAAAACTATAGAAAGCTTATGAAGGTAATTGAAGAAGATATAAAGAAATGGAAAAACATTCCATGCTCATGGATTGGAAGAATAAATATGGTCAAAATGTCAATACTACCCAAAGCTATCTACACATTCAATGCAATCCCAATAAAAATTGCACCAGCATTCTTCTCGAAGCTAGAACAAGCAATCCTAAATTACATATGGAACCACAAAAGGCCCCGAATAGCCAAAGTAATTTTGAAGAAGAAGACCAAAGCAGGAGGCATCACAATCCCAGACTTTAGCCTCTACTACAAAGCTGTCATCATCAAGACAGCATGGTATTGGCACCAAAACAGACACACAGACCAATGGAATAGAATAGAAACCCCAGAACTAGACGCACAAACGTATGGTCAACTCATCTTTGACAAAGCAGGAAAGAGCATCCAATGGAAAAAAGACAGTCTCTTTAACAAATGGTGCTGGGAGAACTGGACAGCAACATGCAGAAGATTGAAACTAGACCAATTTCTCTCACCATTCACAAAAATAAACTCAAAATGGATAAAGGACCTAAATGTGAGACAGGAAACCATCAAAACCCTAGAGGAGAAAGCAGGAAAAGACCTCTCTGACCTCAGCTGTAGCAATATCTTACTTGACACATCCCCAAAGGCAAGGGAATTAAAAGCAAAAATGAACTACTGGGACCTTATGAAGATCAAAAGCTTCTGCACAGCAAAGGAAGCAACCAACAAAACTAAAAGGCAACCAACGGAGTGGGAAAAGATATTTGCAATTGACATATCGGACAAAGGGTAGTATCCAAAATCTATAAAGAGCTCACCAAACTCCACACCCGAAAAACAAATAACCCAGTGAAGAAATGGGCAGAAAACATGAATAGACACTTCTCTAAAGAAGACATCCGGATGGCCAACAGGCACATGAAAAGATGCTCAACGTCACTCCTCATCAGGGACATACAAATCAAAACCACACTCAGGTATCACCTCACGCCAGAGTAGCCAAAATGAACAAATCAGGAGACTATAGATGCTGGAGAGGATGTGGAGAAATGGGAACCCTCTTGCACTGTTGGTGAGAATGCAAACTGGTGCAGCCGCTCTGGAAAACAGTGTGGAGGTTCCTCACAAAATTAAAAATAGACCTACCCTATGACCCAGCAATAGCACTGCTAGGAATTTATGCAAGGGATACAGGAGTACTGATGCATAGGGGCACTTGTACCCCAATATATAGCAGCACTCTCAACAATAGCCAAATTATGGGAAGAGCCTAAATGTTCATCAACTGATGAATGGATAAAGAAATTGTGGTTTATATACACAATGGAGTACTACGTGGCAATGAGAAAGAATGAAATATGGCCCTTTGTAGCAACATGGATGGAACTGGAGTGTGATGCTAAGTGAAAGAAGCCATATAGAGAAAGACAGATACCATATGTTTTCACTCTTATGTGGATCCTGAGAAGCTTAACAGAAACCCATAGGGGAGGGGAAGGAAAAAAAAAGAGGTTAGAGTGGGAGAGAGCCAAAGCATAAGAGACTCTTACAAACTGAGAACAAACTGAGGGTTGATGGGGGATGGGAGGGAGGGGAGGGTGGGTGATGGGTATTGAGGAGGGCACCTTTTGGTTTGAGCACTGGGTGTTGTATGGAAACCAATTTGACAATAAACTTCAAATATTGAAAAAAAATTAAATAGAGTCTAGTTTGTGTGATATAAGTGTTGCTACCTTGGCTTTCTTTTGATATTATTTGCATGATAAATACTTCCCCAGCCCCTCACCTTCAATCTGCAGGTGTCTTTAGGCCTAAAATGAATCTCTTTTAGACATTACATAAATGGGTCTTGTTTTTTAATCCATTCTGACACTCCATGTCTTTTGATTGGAGTTTTTAGTCCATTTGCATCCAAAGTAATCATTTATAGACAGTATATCTATGGCTATTTTATGAATTATTTTGTCATTGTTTCTGAGGATTTTCTCTGATATTTTCTTGTCTTTGTCACTTTTGGTCTCTCCTTTACACTCAAAAAGTCCCCTTTAATATTCCTTGAAGGGCTGGTTTAGTGGTCACAAACCACTTCAGTTTTGTTTTTTGTTGTTTGTTTGTTTGTTTTTTGCCTGGGAAATTTTTATCTCTCCTTCTATTCTGAATGATAGCCTTGCTGGACAGAGTATACTTGGCTGCAGATTTTTCTCATTCAACACTTGGAATATATCATGACACTCCCTTCTGGCTTGCCAAGTTGGTTAAGTAATATCCAGCTAGCCTTATGGGTTTTCCCTTGTAAGTTAAAGGACTTCTTTTGTCTTGCTGCCTTTAAAATTTTTTCCTTATTGCTATATTTTGCAAATTTAATCACACTATGTCTTGGGGTTGCCCTGATTTTGTTGATTGTGATGAGAGTTCTCTGTTCTTCCTGGAACTGGATGTCTGTTTCCTTCCCCAGATTAGATAAGTTTTCAGCTATTATTTCTTCGAATAAATTTTCTGCTCCCTTTTCTCTCTTTTCTATCTCTTCTTCTTCTGGGACTCCTATAATATGAATGTTAATTACATTTGACTGAGTCACTGAGTTTCCAAGTCTATTCTCATGTTGCATAATTCTTTTTTCCTTTTTTCAGCTTTCTTTCCATTACTTTGTCTTCTAGGTCATTAATTCATTCCTCTGCTCCCAGCCTGCTCGTCACTGCATCAACCCTGTTTCCTCATTTATTGCACTCTTCACCTGTGATTGATTTATTTTTAACTCTTCTGTCTCTGAGGTAAGGGTCTCAATGATGTCTTATATTCTTTTCTGAAGTCCAGTGAGTATCCTTTTGATGGTTGCTTTAAATTCTCCACCAGACATGTAATTTATATATGTTTCACTTGGATCTCTGACTGTGGCCTCATCTTGTTTTTTATTTTTTTTTCATTTGGGATAAATTCCTCCATCTTTGAATTTTATCTAAGTCTCTACCTTCTTCTCTGTGTTAGAAAATCTAGTTATGTCTCTTGCTCCTGAAAATAATGGCCTTTTGAAAAAGAGGTCATGTAGTTCCCAGGGCCTGCCTCTTTAGGGAGTGTCTTCAGTGTGTGCTGCATGTTCTCTGATGTTTTGTTTTGGCTGCTCTATCCTTCAGGCCAGTCATCTGCAGAGGCTCTCCTTGCCTGCTGTGGGCTGTGTTTGCTCCTAGCCTGAATGTGGTGAGTTTTAATTAGGTGTGCTCTAGGCTGCTTATGACCTAACACCTCCTCCAAAATAACTGAGGTCCTACAGAATTCTGGTTGGGAGATGTGTTGTGGGCAGGAGTTTGTTCTAGTCTTCTAGGTGAAGGGCCCACCATGCTGGGACTGGGGAAGCTTGGCTGAAAAGGACAGTCTCAACAAACCACTGGGGTGTGGAACTTGGTGTAAGCAAGTTAGACAGCCAGTGTTGGCACTGTACTGTTTCTCACAGGTGGCTCTGTGTTTGTGCTGAGGGGTGGAGGAGGGAAATGGCACTGGCCAGCACCTTTGTTCCCACAGAGGCATCTCCATGAACACTGCCTCTTAGTGATGTGCTCCAAGAAAAGTAAATAATCTCTCCCCCATGTGCCCCAGGTGTTCTTTAGTAGCTGTTTCCACACTGTCCCTGGGTTATTTGCCTGCCTTCCCTCCAAGAGCAGCATAGTGTCCTCCAGGTCCTATCCCAAACAAGCATGCTGATCTTTAAAACTCCAGGCTTTAAGCCCTGCCTGTTGCAAGAACTCACAAAATTCAGCCACACTCTCTTGTAAAGCCAATGGCTTTGGGGAAATATTCTCTTTGTGCTCCGCTCTCTCCTGTCGTTCTCCACGACTATGACTCCCTCCTCTCCAAAGCACCACGATCTGTATCTCCCAAAACCATGTCTTTGCACTTCCTATCTTCTTCAATGTGTCCTCTTCTCTCCCTTTCATTATGGATTTTGTTCTGTCAGTGTTCCGGTTGATTTCTGTGGTATTTAGGATGATTTGATAGTTATTTTAGTTGTGTTCATGGGAGGAGGTGAGCCTAGAGTCCTCCTACTCCATTGCCATCCTCCTCTTTCTGTAATTTTACTTCTTAATAAGAACGGTTTCATTTCTTCCTTTCCAATGATTATATTTCAATTATTCTTATTACAATCGCTAGGACTTCCAGTAGAATGTTTAATAAGGATGATGAGAGACAACATCCTTCATTGTTCCTGATCTTAGTGGGAATGTATTCATTCCCTCAACAGTAAGTATGATTTTGGCTTTAGATTTTACATAGGTACTTTTCATTATGTTGAGAAACTTCCAATATTTTCCTAGTTTGTTGGGAATTTTCATCATAAATTGATATTTAACTTTGATAATTGTTTTTTTCTGTGTTTTTTATTGAAATAATAGTTTTTTTTCCTTTTTAGTCTCTTAATTGGATGAATTATATTTGTTATTTTCAAATGTTGAACCAGCTTTGAATTCCTCTGATAAATCGTATTTGATTGTGGTATATTATCTTTTTGTATATTCTAAGATTTGATTTCCAGATATGTGGTTGAAGATATTTGTGTGTATGTTCAAGATAAATACTATTCTATACTTCTTTATTCCTGGGCAATATTATGTCTGGCTTTTTATTATTGCAATAGTAGGTACAAAAAAATCTTTGGAAAGTGTTCCTTTTTATTTTACTTTCTGGAAAATAAGGCATAAAATTAGTATTGTTTCTCCATTACAAGTTTGGTTGGATTACCCAGTAAAATAATCTGGACTTGAAGAAATATTTTTCAGAAAGTATTTAACTGAAAACTCTTTTCTTTTTTTTTTCTTTTTATATATATATATATATATATGAAATTTATTGACAAATTGGTTTCCATACAACATCCAGTGCTCATCCCAAAAGGTGCCCTCCTCAATACCCATCACCCACCCTCCCCTCCCTCCCATCCCCCATCAACTTTCAGTTTGTTCTGTTTTTAACAGTCTCTTATGCTTTGGCTCTCTCCCACTCTAACCTCTTTTTTTTTTCCTTCCCCTCCCCCATGGGTTCCTGTTAAGTTTCTCAGGATCCACATAAGAGTGAAACCATATGGTATCTGTCTTTCTCTGTATGGCTTATTTCACTTAGCATCACACTTTCCAGTTCCGTCCACGTTGCTACAAAAGGCCATATTTCATTTTTTCTCATTGCCACGTAATATTCCATTGTGTATAAAAACCAAAATTTCTTTATCCATTCTTCAGTTGATGGACATTTAGGCTCTTTCCATAATTGGGCTATTGTTGAGAGTGCTGCTATGAACATTGGGGTACAAGTGCCCTTATGCATCAGTACTCCTGTATCCCTTGCATAAATTCCTAGCAGTGCTATTGCTGGGTCATAGGGTAGGTCTATTTTTAATTTTCTGAGGAACCTCCACACTGCTTTCCAGAGCGGCTGCACCAATTTGCATTCCCACCAACAGTGCAAGAGGGTTCCCGTTTCTCCACATCCTCTCCAGCATCTATAGTCTCCTGATTTGTTCATTTTGGCCACTCTGACTGGCGTGAGGTGACACCTGAGTGTGGTTTTGATTGGTATTTCCCTGATAAGGAGCGACGCTGAACATCTTTTCATGTGCCTGTTGGCCATCTGGATGTCTTCTTAAGAGAAGTGTCTATTCATGTTTTCTGCCCATTTCTTCACTGGATTATTTGTTTTTCGGGTGTGGAGTTTGGTGAGCTCTTTATAGCTAGTATCTTTATAGCTCTTTATAGCTTAGTATCTTTTAGATACTAGCCCTTTGTCCGATATGTCATTTGCAAATATCTTTTCCCATTCCGTTGGTTGCCTTTTAGTTTTATTGGTTGTTTCCTTTGCTGTGCAGAAGCTTTGATCTTCATAAGGTCCCAGTAATTCACTTTTGCTTTTAATTCCCTTGCCTTTGGGGATGTGTCGAGTAAGAGATTGCTACGGCTGAGGTCAGAGAGGTCTTTTCCTGCTTTATCCTCTAGGGTTTTGATGGTTTCCTGTCTCACATTTAGGTCCTTTATCCATTTTGAGTTTATTTTTGTGAATGGTGTGAGAAAGTGGTCTAGTTTCAATCTTCTGCATGTTGCTGTCCAGTTCTCCCAGCACCATTTGTTAAAGAGGCTGTCTTTTTTCCATTGGATGTTCTTTCCTGCTTTGTCAAAGATGAGTTGGCCATACGTTTGTGCGTCTAGTTCTGGGGTTTCTATTCTATTCCATTGGTCTGTGTGTCTGTTTTTGTGCCAATACCATGCTGTCTTGATGATGACAGCTTTGTAGTAGAGGCTAAAGTCTGGGATTGTGATGCCTCCTACTTTGGTCTTCTTCTTCAAAATTCCTTTGGCTATTCGGGGCCTTTTGTGGTTCCATATGAATTTTAGGATTGCTTGTTCTAGCTTCGAGAAGAATGCTGGTGCAATTTTGATTGGGATTGCATTGAATGTGTAGATAGCTTTGGGTAGTATTGACATTTTGACAATATTTATTTTTCCAATCCATGAGCATGGAATGTTTTTCCATTTCTTTAAATCTTCTTCAATTACCTTCATAAGCTTTCTATAGTTTTCAGCATACAGATCCTTTACATCTTTGGTTAGATTTATTCCTAGGTATTTTATGCTTCTTGGTGCAATTGTGAATGGGATCAGTTTCTTTATTTGTCTTTCTGTTGCTTCATTGTTAGTGTATAAGAATGCAACTGATTTCTGTACATTGATTTTGTATCCTGCAACTTGGCTGAATTCATGTATCAGTTCTAGCAGACTTTTGGTGGAGTCTATCGGATTTTCCATGTATAATATCATGTCATCTGCAAAAAGCGAAAGCTTGACTTCATCTTTGCCAATTTTGATGCCTTTGATTTCCTTTTGTCGTCTGATTACTGATGCTAGAACTTCCAGCACTATGTTAAACAACAGCGGTGAGAGTGGGCATCCCTGTCGTGTTCCTGATCTCAGGGAAAAAGCTCTCAGTTTTTCCCCGTTGAGGATGATGTTAGCTGTGGGCTTTTCATAAATGGCTTTTATGATGTTTAAGTATGTTCCTTCTATCCCGACTTTCTCAAGGGTTTTTATTAAGAAAGGGTGCTGGATTTTGTCAAAGGCCTTTTCTGCATCGATTGACAGAATCATATGGTTCTTCTCTTTTTTTTTGTTAATGTGATGTATCACGTTGATTGATTTGCGAATGTTCAACCAACCCTGCATCCCAGGAATGAATCCCACTTGATCATGGTGAATAATTCTTTTTATATGCCGTTGAATTCGATTTGCTAGTATCTTATTGAGAATTTTTGCATCCATATTCATCAGGGATATTGGCCTGTCGTTCTCTTTTTTTACTGGGTCTCTGTCTGGTTTAGGAATCAAAGTAATACTGGCTTCATAGAATGAGTCTGGAAGTTTTCCTTCCCTTTCTGTTTCTTGGAATAGCTTGAGAAGGATAGGTATTATCTCTGCTTTAAACGTCTGGTAGAACTCCCCTGGGAAGCCATCTGGTCCTGGACTCTTATTTGTTGGGAGATTTTTGATAACCGATTCAATTTCTTCGCTGGTTATGGGTCTGTTCAAGCTTTCTATTTCCTCCTGATTGAGTTTTGGAAGAGTGTGGGTGTTCAGGAATTTGTCCATTTCTTCCAGGTTGTCCAATTTGTTGGCATATAATTTTTCATAGCATTCCCTGATAATTGTTTGTATCTCTGAGGGATTGGTTGTAATCATTCCATTTTCATTCATGATTTTATCTGTTTGGGTCATCTCCCTTTTCTTTTTGAGAAGCCTGGCTAGAGGTTTGTCAATTTTGTTTATTTTTTCAAAAAACCAACTCTTGGTTTCCTTGATCTGCTCTACAGTTTTTTTAGATTCTATATTGTTTATTTCTGCTCCGATCTTTATTATTTCTCTTCTTCTGCTGGGTTTAGGCTGCCTTTGCTGTTCTGCTTCTATTTCCTTTAGGTGTGCTGTTAGATTTTGTATTTGGGATTTTTCTTGTTTCTTGAGATAGGACTGGATTGCAATGTATTTTCCTCTCAGGACTGCCTTTGCTGCATCCCAAAGCGTTTGGATTGTTGTATTTTCATTTTTGTTTGTTTCCATATATTTTTTAATTTCTTCTCTAATTGCCTGGTTGACCCACTCATTCGTTAGTAGGGTGTTCTTTAACGTCCATGCTTTTGGAGGTTTTCCAGACTTTTTTCTGTGGTTGATTTCAAGCTTCATAGCATTGTGGTCTGAAAGTATGCATGGTATAATTTCAATTCTTCTAAACTTATGAAGGGCTGTTTTGTGACCCAGTATATGATCTATCTTGGAGAATGTTCCATGTGCACTCGAGAAGAAAGTATATTCTGTTGCTTTGGGATGCAGAGTTCTAAATAGATCTGTCAAGTCCATCTGATCCAATGTCTCATTCAGGGCCCTTGTTTCTTTATTGACCGTGTGTCTAGATGATCTATCCATTTCTGTAGGTGGGGTGTTAAAGTCCCCTGCAATGACCACATTCTTATCAATAAGGTTGCATATGTTTATGAGTAATTGTTTTATATATTTGGGGGCTCCGGTGTTCGGTGCATAGACATTTATAATTGTTAGCTCTTCCTGATGGATAGACCCTGTAACTATTATATAATGTCCTTCTTCATCTCTTGTTACAGCCTTTAATTTAAAGTGTAGTTTGTCTGATATAAGTATGGCTACTCCAGCTTTCTTTTGGCTTCCAGTAGCATGATAGATAGTTCTCCATCCCCTCACTCTCAATCTAAAGGTGTCCTCAGGTCTAAAATGAGTCTCTTGTAGACAGCAAATAGATGGGTCTTGTTTTTGAATCCATTCTGATACCCTATGTCTTTTGGTTGGCGCATTTAATCCATTTACATTCAGTGTTATTATAGAAAGATACGGGTTTAGAGTCATTGTGATGTCTGTATGTTTTATGCTTGTAGTGATGTCTCCAGTACTTTGTCTCACAGGGTCCCCCTTAGGATCTCTTGTAGGGCTGGTTTAGTGGTGACAAATTCCTTCAGTTTTTGTTTGTTTGGGAAGACCTTTATCTCTCCTTCTATTCTAAATGACAGACTTGCTGGATAAAGGATTCTCGGCTGCATATTTTTTCTGTCTAGCACACTGAAAATCTCGTGCCAATTCTTTCTGGCCTGCCAAGTTTCAAAAGAGAGATCAGTCACGAGTCTTATAGGTCTCCCTTTATATGTGAGGGCACGTTTACCCCTTGCTGCTTTCAGAATTTTCTCTTTATCCTTGTATTTTGCCAGTTTCACTATGATATGTCGTGCAGAAGATCGATTCAAGTTACGTCTGAAGGGAGTTCTCTGTGCCTCTTGGATTTCAATGCTTTTTTCCTTCCCCAGTTCAGGGAAGTTCTCAGCTATTATTTCTTCAAGTACCCCTTCAGCACCTTTTCCTCTCTCTTCCTCCTCTGGGATACCAATCATGCGTATATTATTTCTTTTTAGTGTATCACTTAGTTCTCTAATTTTCCCCTCATACTCCTGGATTTTTTTATCTCTCTTTTTCTCAGCTTCCTCTTTTTCCATAACTTTATCTTCTAGTTCACCTATTCTCTCCTCTGCCTCTTCCATCCGAGCCGTGGTGGTTTCCATTTTGTTTTGCATTTCATTTAAAGCGTTTTTCAGCTCCTCGTGACTGTTCCTTAGTCCCTTGATCTCTGTAGCAAGAGATTCTCTGCTGTCCTGTATAGTGTTTTCAAGCCCAGCGATTAATTTTATGACTATTATTCTAAATTCACTTTCTGTTATATTATTTAAATCCTTTTTGATCAGCTCATTAGCTGTTGTTATTTCCTGGAGATTCTTCTGAGGGGAATTCTTCCGCTTGGTCATTTTGGATAGTCCCTGGCGTGGTGAGGACCTGCAGGGCACTTCCCCTGTGCTGTGGTGTAAACTGGAGTTGGTGGGCGGGGCCGCTGTCCGACCTGATGTGTGCCCCCAGCCCACCGCTGGGGCCACAGTCAGACTGGTGTGTGCCTTCTCTTCCCTTCTCCTAGGGGTGGGATTCACTGTGGGGTGGCATGGCCCGTCTGGGCTACTTGCACACTGCCAGGCTTGTGATGCTGGGGATCTGGCGTATTAGCTGGGGTGGGTAGGCAAGGTGCACGGCGGCAGGGGGGGCAGGCTTAGCTCACTTCTCCTTAGGTGATCCACTTCAGGAGGGGCCCTGTGGCAGCGGGAGGGAGTCCAATCTGCTGCTGGAGGTTTGGCTCCACAGAAGCACAGAGTTGGGTGTTTGCGCGGAGCGAGCAGTTTCCCTGTCAGGAACCGGTTCCCTTTGGGATTTTGGCTGGGGGACGGGCGGGGGAGATGGCGCTGGCGAGCGCCTTTGTTCCCCACCAAACTGAGCTCTGTCTTCCGGGGGCTCAGCAGCTCTCCCTCCCTTTGTCTTCCAGCCTTCCCGCTTTCCGAGCAGAGCTGTTAACTTATGACCTCCCAGACGCTAAGTCGCGCTTGCTGTCGGAACACAGTCCGTCAGGCCCCTCCACTTTTGCAAGCCAGACTCGGGGGCTCTGCTTGGCCGGCAGGCTGCCCCTCCGCCCCGTCTCCCTCCCACCAGTCCGTGGAGCGCGCACCGCCTCGCCGCCCTTCCTACCCTCTTCCGTGGGCCTCTCATCTGCGCTTGGGTCCGGCGACTCCGTTCTGCTAATCCTCTGGCGTTTTTCTGGGTTATTTAGGCAGTTGTAGGTGGAATCTAAGTGATCAGCAGGACGTGCGGTGAGCCCAGCGTCCTCCTACACCGCCATCTTCCCTCGAGCCAAATGTCAAGTTTTTTCATAGGGTTATTTGAACTTATTGGTATAGGGCAGTTGACAGTATCTCCTTAATATCCTGTGGAATCAGTAGTAATTCTTCCTCTTTCCTACCTGATATTGGAATTTGAGCCATTTTTTTGTTCAACCTCATTAGAGGTTTATCACATTGACTTTCTCTGTTTTTCTGTTTTTCATTTCATTGATTTCTACTCTAATTTTTATTATTTCTTTACTTATGCTTCTTTTAGGTCTAATTTGTTCTTCTTTCTCTACAGTTTTGGGGTGGAAACTTAGATTACTGGTTTTAGATATTCCTTCTTTTTATTGTATATAGTTAAAAGATTTTAAATCTCCCTGTAAGCACTGTCTTAACTATATACCCTAAATGTTAATATATTTTTATTTTCATTCAGCTCAAATTATTTTAAAATTAAGGTGATTTATTCAACATAGTATTGTAAGTTCTAAGCAGAGCAATTGGACAAGGAAAAAAAGGCATCCAAATTGGAAAGGAAGAAGTAAAAACTGTCACTATTTGTGGATGACATAACTTTATATAGCAAATCCTAAAGAATAACAAATCTGGAGGCTCATACTCCCTGATTTCACAATACAATCGACAGTCTTCATCAATTTTGCCTATCCCTCAACCCTCTTCCCTTTTGATAACCTCCAATCTCTTATCTATCTATAAGTTTTGTTTTTTTTAATTGAAAATTGACCATATATAAGTGGGTTTATTTCTGTCTCTCTATTTTGCTCTATTGACTTTTGTGTCTGTTTTTATGCCAACCATACTGATTTGATTACTATAGCTTTGTAATATAGTTTGAATTAGGGAACATGATAATTCCACCTTTGTTCTTTTTTTCGAGGTTGTTTTGGGTATTCAGTTTTTTGTGGTTCCAGACAAATTTTGGAATTGTTTATTTTAGCTCTGTGAAAAATTCCATTGGCATTTTGATAGGGATTACTTTGTATCTATAGATACTTTGGGTAGTATGGACATTTTAACAATATTAGTTCTTCTAATGCATGAGCATGGTACATCTTTCCATTTATTTTGCCTTCTTCAAATTCCTTATTGTTTTTAGTGTACAGGTATTTCACTTCCTTGGTTAAATTTATTCCTAGGTATTTTATTTTTGGTGCAATTGTAAGTGAAATTTGTTTCTTAATTTCTCTTTCTTATATTTCATTATTAGTGTATAGAAATGCAACAGAATTCTTTATACTGTTTTTGTATCCTGCAACTTCACTGAATCTATGAGGACTAACAAGGTTTTTGTGTGTGTGTCTGTGTGTGGAACCTTTAGGGTTTTCTATATATAGTATCATGTCATCTGCAAACAGTGACAATTTTACTTCTTTACCAATGTGGATGCCTTCTTTCAGCTTTTCACCATTGAGTACTAGCTGTGGGTTTGTCATATAAGACCTTTATTATGTCAACATAAGTTCCATCTATAACTTTGTTATAGTTATCCCATAACTTGGTTGGGAGTTTTTATCATAAATGGATTTTTGTCAAATGTTTTTCTGCATGTATTGAGACATCATATGAATTTGTCTTTTATTTTGTGAATATGGTGTATCATGTTCATTAGTTTGTAGATGTTGAATCATCCTTACATCTCTGGGGCTTTACTGAAGCCAGAAAAGTGTTCTAGGGGTGGGATATGCTTATGGCTTTGTCGATGTGAGAGAAGAGCATTGTGAGAAGATCACACATTGAGAGAAGAGCATTGTGAGAAGAAGGCATTAGTGAGGCTGTGTCCATGTGGATCTGCAAGCACTAGCAAGGTAAGAGCAAGTGCAAAAATGGCACTTGCTACTGCCTCTGTCCCTGTGGAAAGTCCCAACTTGTTCCTGTCCCTCTGGCAGATGCTTTAGGATTCCAAATGAATCTCCTTTATATGCAATCCAGTGATTTCTCAAATTGTTGACTTTGAGCTGAGTCCTGAAACAAGTGAGTCCATGTGTGAGTGTAGCAGGATTCTTGCACAGAGAGTCATGAAATCAAGGCTTTTCTTTCCAGGAAGCAACTTTATTTGTGCCGGCACTGCTGAGTTGGGTTAGTACCCAAAAAACCGAGCCCCCAAACACCATGTGGTGTAGTTTTTTAATATGTTTTCTACTTTGTCTCCCACATATGGTAACACACATAAACATGCATTCTGATTAAGTGGTCTCATGAGGGATGTTGTCACATACACACATAGTCAGGTTACCTTGAGGGTTTTTTTTTCTTTCCTTAAGGAGGGGACTCTACCACATTCCTCCCTTTGATGCTTGTACCACTCTATTTTGGGTCAAAGAGCATCATCTTGGTTTAGAGGTTTGTATTTCTATAACATCATTACATGAGTGTCCATCTTTCTTTCTTTCTTTCTTTCTTTCTTTCTTTCTTTCTTTCTTTCTTTCTTTTAAATCATGGCTTCAATGAGCCTGGAGACAGACCATACAATCAGGGGAGCTAAGCAAAGTAGGATTAAATAACCTCCCAGAATCAGGAGGATAATTTTTATGAGAGTTTTGAATCCCCTGAAAGTTGAAAACATTTTCCAAATAACTCCCTGGGGTTCCAACCATTTCAGGTGTGGATGAGGACATTAGCCATCCTTCTCATTGAAATTTGTGATCTCCTCTGACTTTTTTCCACATTATCCACCTGTAGGCAGCAGTTGCTCAGGTTAAACTTTTTACAAACTTCTCACTCAGAAGCAAGCAGGTAATCTAAGGTCAACTAATTTTGATAGATAGCATTGCACATTTTGTTTTGCTGCTTGTCAAGTAAGTTAAAAGCTCTGGCAGTTTTATTGGTTATAATTTTTAGAACTGCTTATAGTCTGATTATGCAGTTTAGCATGTAAATGGGAGTGTGGTAGCCCCAGGACCCATCCTCTGCCCAGGTGGCAGGGCCATAATATTTGATAATATGCTCAGGAGGCCATTTATCATCTTTCTAATCTACAATTTATAAGGCATGCCACTTTCTTTGCGTCCCTCTGTCCCCATACACTTGTACTTCCAAATGTTTCCTTCTGGCAAGTGGGAGCAGGAAGAAAGATGGACAAATACTTTCCAGTACACATGACCCTGATCAGACTGAGGGAAGTACTATATAGGCTGATCTTCCACATATCTAGTATAGTGCACCTGGGGCCTGCCATTTGATGGCTGTGTTGAATTTGTTCCAGGCCTCTCAGAGATGAGACAAGTTAGACAAGGGGTGGGGATCTGGCTCAAGGTGATCTGGGATCCCCCACAATGGGGTTTTCTGGGAAGTTGAGATATAAAATCTTTGGCCTAGGCATGTTAAGTTTTTAACAGAGATGATGATGAACTTTTTTCCCAACAAGCAAGACAGTTTTTCCCAGTAATTGAGCTTTTCAGGAGCCAAACACCAGGAGTAGGATGATGGTATTTTGTTTTACTATAAGATTTATGGGGATCTAATTTTTTAGTCTCTTATGGCCATTGGTTCCCCATGTTGGTACCAACGAAGTATCCTATCCATAAAAGGAAGGTGAGTGGTAACAGAAACCTCTCACCACATTTCCAGCCAGCCAGGGTGGCCTCAGGCAATCTTATGGCAAAGAGTAGAGCAAGAATCACAATGATAGTGAGAAACAAGGCATAACAGTGCATCACAGTAAGGAAACAGATATAGAAAATAAGGACAGTCTTTTGTTTCACCGGACCGTCAATTCCTCAAGCTTCTGCTGTATGTACGTAGATTAGTCAGCTTCTAGAGTGACTAAAGCAAGGCTGCAGTCACCTGGAGCCTCTGGAGTTGCAGATTACTTCTTCTGTATGGTCAGCTTGCAAAGCATTGATAGATCATGAATGCACTCCCAATTTCGAAATACCAGCTTCATTCTGCTGTAGTGAATCCAGGGACCCACTTCAGCTACCTTTACTGCAGCATGGGTGGACAAAGCCCAAAGTATGGTTCTACAGGAAGGCTGGCAGGCATGAAATGGCATAAACATTAGCAGACACAAAGAGAAAAATACAAAGTAAAGATTATATTGACCAACAAGATGGCATCTTAAGATAATGTCCCTAGTTCCCAAACCTGTCAAACAATCTAGGAGAGACCCTGACTTTGTAAACAACATATATCAGGGAATCTCCCATAACCCAGGTGGTGGAGACGCAAGAGCAGTACGTAATCAATGGTGGCTCTATTTCCAAGAGTTTGTCCCTAACTTAATTAAAAAAAAAATTTAAAGGACTTAATGCTTATGAGGTGTTATCTACAGTTTTGCTGAGTATAAGCAGAGAGTTTTCTTTATTTTGAGATGTGAAACTTTTCCAAGGTCCAGGAGTTCTACTGGAGAAAGAGTCAAGGCAACCATGTACCATTATTAATTTGCAAATTTTTAGCTAAGCCAAACCTGGGTATTATTTTATAAAGCAGAACTTTTATTGCTTTTTGTGCCTTTTCTGTCTTCTAGGGGAAGCCCTTTACTCAGTTAGTAAAAATATCAACCCATACAAACAGATGTTGGAATTCCTTTGACCTTGGCATATGAGTGAAACCTAATTGTCAGTCATTCCTGGGTAGCATCCAGTTTCTTGATTGCCTGAGACAGCAAGTTTGTGGTAGGCAGGATTGCTTCTAAGACATACTTCATAGGCTGATACTAGTTGCTAAACTTTCCTTGACAAATGTTTTTCAGTAAACATCCTTTGGGCCATTTGATAAGTTTTGTACTTCCCTAAATGAAAGGCCTAATGCTGTGTTTTAATGATCTTTTAGCTCTGTGAGGTCAGTAATAGTAATTGCCCTGTTATGTTTGTAACCATTCCAACGACGGGAGTCAGTGTCTATGAATCACACCCTAGTTTATTATTATTTTGGGGGGGGGGAGTAGGTGGGATTGAGTCTCCTTTAATAATTGATATACCAGGTGAACTATTTTCCTGAACCCTGGTATCTACAGCCTACAATATCCAGTAATCCCTCAAAACTTACACAATTTCTTATTCTGGAGTTAGTAGTACCATAGTTTCTAATTCAATTATAATGTCCCTTCCTAGCAAGGGAGTAAGGCTATCTGGCATTATCAATAAAGAATGAGAAAAAAATAGTTTTACCCATATGTATCCCAGGGGTTGAGAGAAAAATTTAGTTAGAACTTTTTTGGAGATGCCTCTAATCGACATGCTGCATTTGTATAATTGGCCTGGAGTGGAAAAGAAGACAGAGAAGGTAGCCCGGGTGTCAAGAAGGAAATCAACCAGTTTTCTTTCTATATTTATAGTTACCTTAGGCTTTGTGTTTCTGATAGAAAGTTGGTTTAGGGGAGCCACCGTGAAGGGCCCCAGGCCCCAGTTAGTCCCTTCCAGAGACATTGGTTATCTGAGCCCTCACAGATTGAGGTCACTGAGGGCATTCAGATTTCCAATGATTGTCTCCACATAAGGGGCATGTCTTATGGAGTTTTCATTTTGGTTGTCCCCTCTGAGGACACTCTCATTTTTAGCGCTCTGAACAGCCATATAAATGGCACTTAGTGCCAAGACCTCGGTACGTCCGGTCTGACATAGTACGCAAGACCAAAACTAAGGGCTCAGATTTTTTTTTTGTTCCTTCTTTTGATGTTTGTTTGTTTTAATTTTTTATAATTTAATTTTATATTTTTTAAAATTTATCCAAATTACTTAGCATATAGCGAAACAATGCTTTCAGGAGTAGATTCCTTAATGCTCCTACCCATTTAGCCCATCCCCTTTCCCAAACTCCTCCAGCAACCCTGAGTTTGTTCTCCGTATTTATGAGTCTCTTCTGTTTTGTCCCTCTCCCTGTTTTTATATTATTTCTGTTTCCCTTCCCTTATGTTCATCTGTTTTGTCTCTTAAAGTCCTCATATGAGTGAAGTCATATGATTTTTGTCTTTTTCTGACTAATTTCACTTAGTATAATACCCTCCAGTTCCATCCGTGTAGTTGCAAATGGCAAGATTTCAATCGTTTTGATTGCCAAGTAATACTCCAAAGTGTGTGTGTGTGTGTGTGTGTGTGTGTGTATATATATATATATATATATATACACCATATTTTCTTTATCCATTCATCCATCGATGGACATTTGGGCTCTTTCCATACTTTGCTATTGTTGATAGTACTGCTATAAACATAGGGGGGCACGTGTCCCTTCAAAACAGCACACCTGTATACCTTGGATAAATGCCTAGTAGTGCAATTGCTGGGTCATAGGGTAGTTCTATTTTTAGAGTTTTGAGGGATCTTCATAATGTTTTCAAAAGGGGCTGCACCAGCTTGCATTCCCACCAACAATGCAAAAGACATCCTCTTTCTCCCCATCCTCGCCAACATCTGTTGTTGCCTAGGTTGTTAATGTTAGCCATTCTGACAGGTGTAAGGTGGTATCACACTGTGGTTTCCATTAGTAATTCCTGGATGATGAGTGATGTTGAGCATTTTTTCATGTGTCGCTTACCCATATGGATGTCTTCCTTGGAGAAGTGTCTATCCATGTCTTTTGCCCATTTCTTCACTGGATTATTTGTGTTTTGGATGTTGAGTTTGATAAGTTCTTTATAGATTTTGGATACTAACCCTTGGATATGTCATTTGCAAATATCTTCTCCCATTCTGTAGGTTGCCTTACAGTTTTGCTGATTGTTTCCTTTGCTGTGCAGAGACTTTTAAATTGATGAGGTCCCAGTAGTTCATTTTTGCCTTTGTTTCTCTTGCCTCTGGAGACGTGTTGAGTAAGAAGCTGTTGTGGGCAAGATCAGAGAGGATTTTACCTGCTTTATCCTCGAGGATTTTGATGGCTTCCTGTCTTACATTTAGGTCTTTCATCCATTTCGAGTTTATCTTTTTTCCATATATGAAGATTATTGTCAAATTGGTTTCCATACAACACCCAGTGCTCATCCCAAAAGGGGCCCTCCTCAATACCCATCACCCACCCTCCAATCCCTCCCACACTCCATCAACCCTCAGTTTGTTCTCAGTTTTCCACGTAGTACTCCATGGTGTATATAAACCACAATTTCTTTATCCATTCATCAGTTGATGGACATTTAGGATCTTTCCATAATTTGGCTATTGTTGAGAGTGCTGCTATATATTGGGGTACAAGTGCCCCTATGCATCAGTACTCCTGTATCCCTTGGGTAAATTCCTAGCAGTGCTATTGCTGGGTCATAAGGTAGGTCTATTTTTAATTTTCTGAGGAACCTCCACACTGTTTTCCAGAGCGGATGCACCAGTTTGCATTCCCACCAACAATGCAAGAGGGTTCCCGTTTCTCCACATCCTCACCAGCATCTATAGTCTCCTGATTTGTTCACTTTGGCCACTCTGACTGGCGTGAAGTGATATCTGAGTGTGGTTTTGATTTGTATTTCCCTGATGAGGAGTGACGTTGAGCATCTTTTCATGTGCCTGTTGGCCATCCGGATGTCTTCTTTAGAGAAGTGTCTATTCATGTTTTCTGCCCATTTCTTCACTGGATTATTTGTTTTTCGGGTGTGGAGTTTGGTGAGCTCTTTATAGATTTTGGATACTACCCTTTGTCCGATATGTCAATTGCAAATATCTTTTCCCATTCCGTTGGTTGCCTTTTAGTTTTGTTGGTTGCTTCCTTTCCTGTGCAGAAGCTTTTGATCTTCATAAGGTCCCAGTAGTTCATTTTTGCTTTTAATTCCCTTGCCTTTGGGGATGTGTCAAGTAAGATATTGCTACGGCTGAGGTCAGAGAGGTCTTTTCCTGTTTTCTCCTCTAGGGTTTTGATGGTTTCCTGTCGCACATTCAGGTCCTTTATCCATTTTAAGTTTATTTTTGTGAATGGTGTGAGAAAGTGGTCTAGTTTCAATCTTCTGCATGTTGCTGTCCAGTTCTCCCAGCACCATTTGTTAAAGAGACTGTCTTTTTTCCATTGGATATTCTTTCCTGCTTTGTCAAAGATGAGTTGGCCATACATTTGTGGGTCTAGTTCTGGGGTTTGTATTCTATTCCATTGGTCTACGTGTCTGTTCTTGTGCCAATACCATGCTGTCTTGATGATTATAGCTTTGTAGTAGAGGCTAAAGTCTGGGATTGTGATGCCTCCTGCTTTGGTCTTCTTCTTCAAAATTACTTTGCCTATTTGGGGCCTTTTGTGGTTCCATATGAATTTTAGGATTGCTTGTTCTAGCTTCGAGAAGAATGCTGGTGCAATTTTGATTGGGATTGCATTGAATGTGTAGATAGCTTTGGGTAGCATTGACATTTTGACAATATTTATTCTTCCAATCCATGAGCACGCAATGTTTTTCCATTTCTTTATATCTTCTTCAATTTCCTTCATAAGCTTTCTATAGTTTTCAGCATACAGATCGTTTACATCTTTGGTTAGATTTATCCCTAGGTATTTTATGCTTCTTGGTGCAATTGTGAATGGGATCAGTTTCTTTATTTGTCTTTCTGTTGCTTCATTGTTAGTGTATAAGAATGCAACTGATTTCTGTACATTGATTTTGTGTCCTGCAACTTGGCTGAAATCATGTATCAGTTCTAGCAGACTTCTGGTGGAGTCTATCGGATTTTCCATGTATCATATCATGTCACCTGCAAAAAGTGAAAGCTTGACTTCATCTTTGCCAATTTTGATGCCTTTGATTTCCTTTTGTTGTCTGATTGCTGATGGTAGCACTTCCAACTCTATGTTAAACGACAGCGGTGAGAATGGACATCCCTGTCGTGTTCCTGATCTCAGGGAAAAAGCTCTCAGTTTTTCCCCATTGAAGATGATGTTAGCTGTGGGTTTTCATAAATGGTTTTCATGATGTTTAAGTATGTTCCTTCTATCCCGACTTTCTCGAGGGTTTTTATTAAGAAAGGTTACTGAATGTTGTCAAAGGCCTTTTCTGCATCGCTTGACAGGATCATAAGGTTCTTATATTTTCTTTTATTAATGTGATGTATCACGTTGATTGATTTGCGAATGTTGAACCAGCCCTGCATCCCAGGAATGAATCCCACTTGATCATGGTGAATAATTCTTTTTATATGCTGTTGAATTCGATTTGCTATTATCTTATTGAGAATTTTTACATCCATATTCATCAGGGATATTGGCCTGTAGTACTCTGTTTTTTTACTGGGTTCTGTCTGGTTTAGGAATCAAAGGAATGTTGGCTTCATAGAATGAGTCTGGAAGTTTTCCTTCCCTTTCTATTTCTTGGAATAGCTTGAGAAGGATAGGTATTATCTCTGCTTTAAACGTCTGGTAGAACTCCCCTGGGAAGCCATCTGGTCCTGGACTCTTATTTGTTGGGATATTTTGATGACTGATTCAATTTCTTCGCTGGTTATGGGTCTGTTCAAGCTTTCTATTTCCTCCTGATTGAGTTTTCGAAGCGTGTGGGTGTTTAGGAATTTGCCATTTCTTCCAGGATGTCCAGTCTGTTGGCATATAATTTTTCATAGTATTCCCTGATAATTGCTTGTATCTCTGAGGGATTGGTTGCAATAATTCCATTTTCATTCATGTTTTATCTATTTGGGTCATTTCCCTTTTCTTTTTGAGAAACATGGCTAGAGGTTTATCAATTTTGTTTATTTTTTTCAAAAAAACAACTCTTGGTTTCGTTGATCTGCTCTACAATTTTTTTTAGATTCTATATTGTTTATTTCTGCTCTAATCTTTACTATTTCTCTTCTTCTGCTGGGTTTGGGGTTTCTTTGTTGTTTGCTTGTATTTGCTTTAGGTCTGCTGTTAGATTTTGTATTTTGGATATTTCTTGTTTCTTGAGATAGGCCTGGATTGCAATGTATTTTCCTCTCAGGACTGCCTTCGCTGCATCCCAAAGCGTTTGGATTGTTGTATTTTCATTTTCGATTGTTTCCATATATTTTTAAATTTCTTCTCTATTTGCCTGGTTGACCCATTCATTCTTTAGTATGGTGTTTTTTAACCTCCATGCTTTTGGAGGTTTCCAGACTTTTTCCTGGGGTTGATTTCAAGCTTCATAGCATTGTGGTCTGAAAGTATGCGTGGTATTATTTCAATTCTTGTACACTTATGAAGGGCTATTTTGTGACTCAGTATATGATCTATCTTGGAGAATGTTCCATGTGCGCTCGAGAAGAAAGTATATTCTGTTGCTTTGGGATCCAGAGTTCTAAATAGATCTGTCAAGTCCATCTGATCCAATGTGTCATTCAGGGCCCTTGTTTCTTTATTGACCATGTGTCTAGATGATCTATCCATTTCTGTAAGTGCAGTGTTAAAACCCCCTGCAATTACCACATTCTTATCAATAAGGTTGCTTATGTTTGTGAGTAATTATTTTATAAATTTGGGGGCTCCGATATTCAGCACATATTTATAATTGTTAGTTTTTCCTGATGGATAGACCCTGTGATTATTATATAATGCCCTTCTTCACCTCTTGTTACAGCCTTTAATTGAAAGTCTAGTTTGTCTGATATAAGTATGGCTACTCCAGCTTTCTTTTGTCTTCCAGTGGCATGATAAATAGTTCTCCATCCCCTCACTCTCAATCTGAAGTGTCCTCAGGTCTAAAATGAGTCTCTTGTAGACAGCAAATAGATGGGTCTTGTTTTTGTATCCATTCTTATACCCTATGTCTTTTGGTTGAAGCAATTAGTCCATTTACATTCAGTGTTATTATAGAAAGATATGGGTTTAGATTCATTGTGATGTCTGTAGGTTTCATGCTTGTAGTGATATCTCTGGTACTTTGTCCCTCAGGATCCCCATTAGGATCGCTTGTAGGGCTGGTTTAATGGTGATGAATTCCTTCAATTTTTTTTGTTTGGGAAAACCTTTATCTCTCCTTCTATTCTACATGGCAGACTTGCTGGATAAAGGTTTATCGGCTGCATGTTTTTTCTGTTCAACACAATGAAGATCTCCTGCCATTCCTTTCTGGCCTGCCAAGTTTCAGTAGAGAGATCGGTCACGAGTCTTGTAAGTCTCCCTTTATATGTTAGAGCACATTTATCTCTAGCTGCTTTCAGAAATTTCTCTTTATCCTTGTATTTTGCCAGTTTCACTATGATATGTCATGCAGAAGATCAATTCAAGTTACGTCTGAAGGGAGTTCTCTGTGCCTCTTGGATTTCAATGCCTTTTTCCTTCCCCAGATCCGGGAAGTTCTCAGCTATTATTTCTTCAAGTACCCCTTCAGCACCTTTCCCTCTCTTCCTCCTCTGGAATACCAATTATGCATAGATTATTTCTCTTTAGCACATCACTTAGTTCTCTAATTTTCCCCTCATACTCCTGGATTTTTTTACCTCTCTTTTTCTCAGCTTCTTCTTTTTCCATAATTTTATCTTCTAGTTCACCTATTCTCTCCTCTGCCTCTTCAATCCGAGCCGTAGTTGTCTCCATTTTATTTTGCAACTCGTTTATAGCATTAATAGCTTCTCCTTGCTGTTCCTTATTCCCTTGATCTATGTAGCAAGAGATTCTTTTCTGTCTCTATACTGTTTTCAACCCAAGCGATTAATTTTATGAGTATTATTCTAAATTCACTTTCTGTTATATTGTTTAAACCATTTTTGATAAGTTCGCTAGCTGTTGTTATTTCCTGGACGTTTTTCTGAGGGGAATTCTTCGTTTTGGTCATTTTGGATAGTCCCTGGAGTGGTGCAGGACTGCGGGGCACTTCCCCTGTGCTGTCTTGAATAACTTGCATTGGTGGGCGGGGCCGCAGTCAGACCTGATGTCTGCCCCCAGCCCACTGCTGGGGTCACAATCAGACTGGTGTGTGCCTTCTCTTCCCCTCTCCTAGGGGCGGGATTCACTGTGGGGTGGGGTGGCCCGTCTGGGCTACTTGCACCCTGCCAGGCTTGTGGTGCTGGGGATCTGGCGTATTAGCTGGGGTGGAACAGCAAGGTGCACAGGGGCAGGAGGGGAAGGCTCAGCTCACTTTTCCTTAGGAGATCCGCTTCGGGAGGGGCCCTGGGGCACCAGGAGGGAGTCAGACCCGCCAGCATGATGGATCCGAAGAAGCACAGCTTTGGGTGTTTGCCCAGTGCAAGCAAGTTCCCTGGCAGGAACTGGTTCCCTTTGGGATTTTGGCTGGGAGATAGGCGAGGGAGATGGCGCTGGCGAGCGCCTTTGTTCCCCACCAAGCTGAGCTCTGTAGTCCGGTGTTCAACAACTCTCCCTCCCGTTGTCCTCCAGCCCTCCCGTTCTCCAAGCAGAGCTGTTAGCTTATAACCTCCCAGATGTCAAGTCCTGGTTGCTGTCGGAACACACTCCGTCCGGTCCTTCTGCTTTTGCAAGCCAGACATGCGGGGGCTCTGCTTGGCCGGCGGGATGCCCCTCCACCCCGGCTCCTTCCTGCCAGTCAGTGGAGTGCGCACCGCCTCTCTGCCCTTCCTACCCTCTTCAGTGGCCTCTTGTCTGCGCTTGGCTCCGGAGACTCCATTCTGCTAGTCTTCTGGCGGTTTTCTGGGTTATTTAGGCAGGTGTAGGTGGAATCTAAGTGATCAGCAGGACGCGTGGTGAGCCCAGCATCCTCCTAAGCCACCATGTTCCCCAGGAACACCCATTTTGAGTTAATTTTTGTGTATGGAATAAGAAAGTGGTCCAGGTTCATTCTTCTGCATGTCGCTGTCCAGTTTTCCCAGTACCACTTGCTGAAGAGACTGTCTTTATTCCATTGGGTATTCTTCCCTGCTTTGTCAAAGATTAGTTGGCCATACGTTTGTGTGTCCATTTATGGGTTCTCTATCCTGTTCCATTGATCTGAGTGTCTGTTCTTGTGCCAGTTCCATACTGTCTTGATGATTACAGATTTGTAGTATAGCTTGAAGTCTGGGATTGTGATGCCTCCCACTTTGGTTTTCTTTTTCAAGATTGCTTTGTCTATTCGGGGTCTTTTCTGGTTCCAAAGAAATTTTAGGATTATTTGTTCTAGCTCTGTGAAGAATGCTGGTGTTCTTTTGATAGGGATTGCATTGAATATGTAGATTGCTTTGGGTAGTATCGACATTTTAACAATATTTGTTCTTCCTATCCAGGAGCATGGAATCTTTTTCCTTTTTTTTTTTTTTTTGCCTTCTTCAGTTTCTTTCATAAGCTTTCTATAGTTTTCAGTGTATAGATTTTTCACCTCTTTGGTTAGATTTATTCCTAGGTATTTTATGGTTTTTTGTGTAACTGTAAATGGAATTGATTCCTTGATTTCTCTTTCTGTTGCTTCATTGTTGGTGTATAGGAATGCAACCAATTTCTATGCATTCATTTTATATCCTGAAACTTTGCTGAATTCATGAATCAATTCGAGTTTTTTGGTGGAGTCTCTGGGTTTTCCATATACAGTATCATGTCATCTGTGAAGAGTGAAAGTTTGCCCTCCTCCTGGCCGATTTGGATGCCTTTTATTTCTTTGTGTTGTCTGATTGCAGAGGCTAAGACTTCCAATACTATGTTGAATAACAGTGGCAAGAGTGGACATCGCTGTCTTGTTCCTGACCTTAGGGGGAAAGCTCTCACTTTTTCCCCATTGAGGATGATATTAGCATTGTGTCATTCATATATGGCTTTTATCATCTCGAGGTATGCTCTTTCTATCCCTACTTTCTTGAGGGTTTTTATCAAGAAAGGATGCTGTATTTTGTCAAATGCTTTCTCTGCATCTATTGTGAAGATCATATGGTTCTTGTCCTTTCTTTTATTCATGTAATGAATCACGTTAATTGTTTTGCAGATACTGAACCAGCCCTGCATCCCAGGTATAAATCCCACTTGGTCGTGGTGAATAGTTTTTCTAATGTATTGTTGGATCTGGTTGGCTAATATCTTGCTGAGGATTTTTGCATCCATATTCATCAGGGAAATTGGTCCATAGTTCTCCTTTTTACTGGGGTCTCTGGTTTTGGAATCAAGGTAATTCTGGCTTCATAGAAAAAGTTTGGAAGTTTTCCTTCCATTTCTATTTTTTGGAACACCTTCAAGAGAATAGGTGTTAACTCCTCCTTAAATGTTTGGTAGAATTCCTCTGGAAAGCCATCTGGTCCTGGACTCTTGTTTTTTTGGCAGATTTTTGATTACTAATTCGATTTCCTTACTGGTTACGGGTCTGTTCCAATTTTCTATTTCTTCCTGTTTCAGTTTTGGTAGTGGATATGTTTCTAGGAATTTGTCCATTTCTTCCAGATTGCCCATTTTATTGGCGTATAATTGCTCATAATATTCTCTTATTGTTGTTTTTATTTCTTCTATGTTGGTTGTGATCTCTCCTCTTTCATTCTTGATTTTATTTATTTGGGTCCTTTCCTTTTTCTTCTTGATCAAACTGGCTAGTGGTTTATCAATTTTGTAAATTCTTTCAAAGAACCATCTTCTGGTTTCATTGATCTGTTCCACTGTTTTTTTGTTTTTGTTTTTGTTTTTGTTTTTGTTTCGATAGCATTAATTTCTGCTCTAATCTTTATTATTTCCTGTCTTCTGCTGTTTTGGGGTTTTATTTGCTGTTTTTTTCCAGCTCCTTAGGGCGTAAGGTTAGGTTATGTATCTGAGATCTTTCTTCCTTCTTTAGGAAGGCCTGGATTACTAGATACTTTCCTCTTGTGACCACCTTTGCTGCATCCCAGAGGTTTTGGGTTGTGGTGTTATCATTTTCATTGGCTTCCATATACTTTTTAATTTCCGCTTTAACTGCTTGGTTAGCCCATTCATTCTTTAGTAGGATGTCTTCAGTCTCCAAGTATTTGTTACTTTTCCAAAGTTTTTCTTGTGGTTGATTTCAAGTTTCATAGCATTTTGGCCTGAAAATATGCATGGTATGGTCTCGATCTTCTTGTAATTAGGGCTGATTTGTGTCCCACCATGTGGTCTATTCTGGAGAATATTCCATGTGCACTGGAGAAGAATGTGTATTCTGCTGCTTTAGGATGAAATGTTCTGAATATATCTGTTAAGTCCATCTGGTCCAGTGTGTCATTCAAAGCCATTGTTTCCTTGTTGATTTTTTGATTAGATGATCTGTCCATTGCTGTCAGTGGGGTGTTGAAGTGTCCTACTATTAAGGTATTACTATTGATGACTTTCTTTATGTTTGTGATTAATTGATTTCTATATTTGAGTGTTTCCATATTTGGCGCATAAATGTTTACAATTGTTAGGTCTTCTTGGTCTATAGACCTCTTAATTATGATATAATGCCCTTCTGCATCCCTTGATACAGTCTTTATTTTAAAGTCTAGATTGTCTGATATAAGTATGGCTGCTCAGGCTTTCTTTTGTTGACCATTAGCATGATAGATGGTTCTCCATCCCCTTATTTTCAATCTGAAGGTGTCTTTAGGTCTAAAGTGGGTCTCTTGTAAACAGCATATAGATGGATCTTGTTTTCTTATCCATTCTGTTACCCTATGTCTTTTGATTGGAGCATTGAGTCCATTGACATTTAGAGTGAGTACTGAAAGATATGAATTTATTGCCATTATGATGTTTGTAGAGTTGGAGTTTCTGGCGATGTTCTCTGGTCCTTTCTAATCTTTTGTTCCTTTTGGTATATATATATATATATATATATATATCTCCATCTTTTCTCCCCTCAGAACGTCCCCCTTAAAATTTTTTGCAGGGCTGGTTTAGTGGTCACAAACTCCCTTAGTTTTGTTTTGTCAGGGAAACTTTTTATCTCTCTTTCTATTTTGAATGACAGCCTTGATGGATAAATAATTCTTGGCTGCATATTTTTCTGATTCAGCACACTGAATATATCTCGTCATTCCCTTCTGGCTTGTCAAGTTTCTGTGGATAGATCTACTGCAAACCTGATCTGTATTCCCTTGTAGGTTAGGGACTTTTTTCCTTTGATGATTTCATGATTCTCTCCTTGCCTGAGTATTTTGTGAATTTGACTATGATATGCCTTGTTGATGGTCGTTTTTTGTTGAATCTAATGGGAGTTCTCTTTTCTTCCTGTATTTTGATGTCTGTGTTTTTCCCCAGGTTTGGAAAGTTTTCCACTATGATTTGCTCACATAACCATTCTACCTCTGTTTCTCTCTTCCTCTTCTGGGACTCCTATGATTCTGATGTTATTCCTTTTTAATGAGTCCCTGATTTCTCTAATTGTTAAATCGTGCTCTTTTGCCTGAATCTCCCTTTTTTTCTGCTTCATTATTCTCTATAAGTTTGTCCTCTATATCGCTGACTCTCTGTTCTGCCTCATCCATCCTTGCCGCTACTGCATCCATCCGTGATCACAGCTCAGTTATAGCATTTTTAATTTCATTCTTGCTGTTTTTTACATCTTTTATCTCTGCAGAAAGGGATTCTAATCTATTTTCTACTCCAGGTAGTATTCTTATTATCGTGATTCTAAATTCTGGTTCAGACATCTTGCTTGTATCTGTGTTGGTTAAATCCCTGGCTGTAGTTTCTTCATGCTCTTTGTTTTGGGGTTAATTCCTTCGTTTTGTCATTTTGAAGGGAGAAAAGGAATTAATGAGGTAGAAAAATTGAAATAAAAAAACTAAAATTAAAAAAATATTAAAATTTAAAATTAAAAAAAACACACAAAAATCGAATAGATGTTGGTAGATCCTAGGTGTGTTTTCGTCTGGGTGTTGAAAGTCATTTCACAGATTACAGAAAAAAAAGGGGGGGGGGGGAAAGGAAGTCTTTTGAGAATTGGAAAAAATGAATACACTGAGGTAGACTAAAATGAGATGATGCGACTAAAATAGAATTTGAGGGGCGACTGGGTGGCTCTGTCGGTTAAGCGGCCGACTTTGGCTCAGGTCATGATCTCGCGGTCCATGAGTTTGAGCCCCACATTGGGCTCTGTGTTGACAGCTCAGAGCCTGGAGCCTGTTTCAGATTCTGTGTCTCCCTCTCTCTGACCCTCCCCTTTCATGCTCTGTCTCTGTCTCAAAAATAAATAAACGTTAAAAAAATTTTTTTAATTAAAAAAAATAAAATAGAATTTGAAAAAATATACACAAAAGTTAAGAATATAGTAGACAAAAATTAGTGAAAAATATTTTTAATAATAATTAAAAATAAGTATAATTTTTTTCATTTTCTGTGTTTAAGAGAAAATAAATGAAAAAGAAAAAAGATTAAAAAAAGAAAAAAGAAAGAAGAAAAAATAATTTGAAAAAGTGAATACAGTGTAGTAGACTAAAATAAAATGATGGAAGTAAAATAGAATTTGAAAAAATTTACATAACAGCAAAAAATATATTAATAAAAATTAAATAAAAATATTTTTATAGAAATTGAAAGTAAAAATGAAGTTTTTCTCTTTATTCATTCATGAAAAGAAACAAAAAAGAGAAAAAAGGAAAAAGAAAGAAAAAACGGAAATTGTTTGAAAATTTGAAGAGGTGAGTACACTGACGTAGACTAAAGTAAAATGACGGAAGTAAAATAGAATTTGAAAAAATGTACACCATAGTAAAAAATATATTAATAAAAATTAAAGAAATAGTTTTTAATAAAAACTGAAAATGAAAATGAATTCAAGAAAAAGAACAGAATTGTAAAAGAGAAAAAGGAAAAAGAAAAAAAAAGAGAGAAAGAAAATTGAATAGATGAACCTGCTAACAGATTGAAGTAGGACCGAAATTGCTACGTTTTCCCCTAGAGGTCACTGTTTGTAGCTCTTTATAGTCCATAAATTAAGCCAGCAGTGAGACTTGTGTTCTTGAAGAGCAAAGTTGGACCAGTTGGGCGGGGCTCAGTGTAACAGCTCCGCTTTCCACTAGATGGCACTGCTAGCTTACTGGGGGGGATTATTGCAGGGCTTGTAGTTGCGTATGTGTCTACACAGAAGTGGTGAAAATGGCGCCACCCAGCTACCCAGTCTGTAATCCCGGATCAGCAATCGTGCACCCGTCCTCCGTCTTCAGCTCTTGTCCACTCCCTGTTCTTCACTGTCTGTGACCAGGTCCCAGGCAATACCTCTCTCCCAAGATTTGTCTCGATGCAGCTGTTTTCCCCAGCCCCTTCTGAGGTACTGCAGCTTTAACCTGTTCTGCCCCTCTGCTGGAGGGTCTCACCAAGCAGTGGCCAAATGAGCAATGGCCAAATATCTGCTGCACTCAGGTATGGCCGCTGGACCCTGTTGTTACTGGTGCCCAGAGACTGAGACCATGTGTCAGCCTGTCCCAGAAAATGTTCACGAGACAGTGTAGGAGCAGTATCTCAGGGATTATGGAAAATCACAACACACATCTGGTACTAGACTTCACCCTTAATGACCTTGCCCCAACAACAGCGAATGTGGCTACCTTCTGGGGTCTGCTGGGACAGAGGGCTTCAACAGTCTCTACCAAATGTGCTTCCAGCAGTGGAACTGCATTCCCCATGTGGCGCAAGAACCTCCCAGACTACACTCTGTTCCTGGGGATTCGCCCAACCCACCAGAGCACAGGCAGGTATAGACCTGTGGAGTTGCAGCCTTTGCCCTCACCTTGTTTACAGTCTTTTTTTTTTTAGTATAAGAAATATATTGTCAAATTGGTTTCCATACAACACCCAGTACTCATCCCAAAAGATGCCCTCTTCAATACCCATCACCTACCCTACCCTCCCTCCCACACCCCATCAACCCTCAGTTTGTTCTCAGTTTTTCAGAGTATCTTAGGCTTTGACTCTCTCCCACTCGAACCTCTTTTTTTTTTCTTCCCCTCCCCCATGGTCTTCTGTTAAGTTTCTCAGGATCCACATAAGAGTGAAACCATATGGTATCTGTCTTTCTCTGCATGGCTTATTTCACTTAGCGTCACACTCTCCAGTTCCATCCACATTGTTACAAAGGGCCATATTTCATTCTTTCTCATTGCCACGTAGAATTCCATTGTGTATATAAACCACAATTTCTTTATCCATTCATCAGTTGATGGACATTTAGGCTCTTTCAACAATTTAGCTATTGTTGAGAGTGCTGCTATAAACATTGGGGTACAAGTGTCCCTATGCATCAGTACTCCTGTATCCCTTGGGTACATTCCTAGCAGTGCTACTACTGGGTCATAGGGTAGGTCTATTTTTAATTTTCTGAGGAACCTCCACATTGTTTTCCAGAGCAGCTGCACCAATTTGCATTCCCACCAACAGTGCAAGAGGGTTCCCGTTTCCCCACATCCTCTAGCTTCTATACCATCCAGCATCTATAGTCTCCAGATTTGTTCATTTTGGCCACTCTGACTGGCGTAAGGTGATAACTGAGTGTGGTTTTGATTTGTATTTCCCTGATGAGGAGTGACGTTGAGCATCTTTTCATGTGCCTGTTGGCCATCTGGATGTCGTCTTTAGACAAGTGTCTATTCATGTTTTCTGCCCATTTCTTGACTGGGTTATTTGTTTTTCAGGTGTGGAGTTTGGTGAGCTCTTTATAGATTTTGGATACTAGCCCTTTGTCTGATATATCATTTGCAAAATCTTTTCCCATTCCGTTGGTTGCCTTTTAGTTTTATTGATTGTTTCCTTTACTGTGCAGATGCCTTTTATCTTCACGAAGTCCCAGTAGTTCATATTTGCTTTTAATTCCCTTGCCTTTAGGGATGTGTCAAGTAAGAAATTGCAGCAGCTGAGGTCAGAGAGGTTTTTTTCCTGCTTTCTCCTCTAGTGTTTTGATGGTTTCCTGTCTCACATTAAGGTCCTTCATCCATTTTGAGTTTATTTTTGTGAATGCTGTAAGAAAGTGGTCTACTTTCATCCTTCTCCAGGTTGCTATCCAGTTCTCCCAGCAGCATTTGGTTAGAGACTGTCTTTTTTCAATTGGATATTCTTTCCTGCTTTGTCAAAGATTAGTTGGCCATACTTTTGGGTATTTTTTTTTGCACTTTATCACAGATTGTTTTATTTATTTTTATTTATTTTTTATTATTTCTTGGCTTTTTAAAACATTTTTTTTCAATATATGAAGTTTATTGTCAAATTGGTTTCCATACAACACCCAGTGCTCATCCCAACAGGTGCCCTCCTCAATACCCATTACCCACCCGCCCCTCCCTCCCACCCCCATCAACCCTCAGTTTGTTCTCATTTTTTCAGAGTATCTTATGCTTTGGCTATCTTCCACTCTAACCTCTTTTTTTCCTTCCCCTCCCCCATGGTCTTCTGTTAAGTTTCTCAGGATCCACATAAGAGTGAAAACATATGGTATCTGTCTTTCTCTGTATGGCTTATTTCACTTAGCATCACACTCCCCAGTTCCATCCTTATTGCTACAAAGGGCCATATCATTGCCACGTGGTACTCCATTGTGTATATAAATAAGAAATTGCTGTGGCTGAGGTCAGAGAGGTTTTTTCCTGCTTTCTCCTCTAGGGTTTTGATGGTTTCCTATCTTACATTCAGATCCTTTATCCATTTGAGTTTATTTTTGTGAATGGTGTGAGAAAGTGGTCTTGTTTCAATTTTTGCATGTTGCTGTCCAGTTCTCCCAGCACCATTTGTTAAAGAGACTGTCTTTTTTCCATTGGATATTCTTTCCTGCTTTGTCAAAGATGAGTTTGCCATACGTTTGTGGGTCTAGTTCTGGGGTTTGTATTCTATTCCATTGGTCTATGTGTCTGTTTTTGTGCCAATACCATGCTGTCTTGATGATTATAGCTTTGTAGTAGAGTCTAAAGACTGGGATTGTGATGCCTCCTGCTTTGGTCTTCTTCTTCAAAATTACTTTGGCTATTTGGGGCCTTTTGTGGTTCCATATGAATTTTAGGATTGCTTGTTCTAGTTTCGAGAAGAATGCTGGTGCAATTTTGATTGGGATTGCATTGAATGTGTAGATAGCTTTGGGTAGCATTGACATTTTGACAATATTTATTCTTCCAATCCATGAGCACGGAATGTTTTTCCATTTCTTTATATCTTCTTCAATTTCCTTCATAAGCTTTCTATAGTTTTCAGCATACAGATCGTTTACATCTTTGGTTAGATTTATTCCTAGGTATTTTATGCTTCTTGGTGCAATTGTGAATGGGATCAGTTTCTTTATTTGTCTTTCTGTTGCTTCATTGTTAGTGTATAAGAATGCAACTGATTTCTGTACATTGATTTGGTATCCGGCAACATGCCTGAATTCATGTATCAGTTCTAGCAGACTTCTGGTGGAGACTATTGGACTTTCCATGTATAATATCATGTCATCTGCAAAAAGTGAAAGCTTGACTTCATCTTTGCCAATTTTGATGCCTTTGATTTCCTTTTGTTGTCTGATTGCTGATGCTAGCACTTCCAACACTATGTTAAACAACAGCGGTGAGAGTGGACATCCCTGTCGTGTTCCTGATCTCAGGAAAAAAGCTCTGTTTTTCCCCATTGAAGATGATGTTAGCTGTGGGTTTTCATAAATGGCTTTGATGATGTTTAAGTATGTTCCTTCTATCCCGACTTTCTCGAGGGTTTTTATTAAGAAAGGTTGCTGAATTTTGTCAAAGGCCTTTTCTCCATTGCTTGACAGGATCATATGGTTCTTATCTTTTCTTTTATTAATGTGATGTATCACATTGATTGATTTGCGAATGTTGAACCAGCCCTGCATCCCAGGAATGAATCCCACTTGATCATGGTGAATAATTCTTTTTATATGCTGATTAATTGGATTTTCTAGTATCTAATTGAGAATTTTTGCATCCATATTCATCAGGGATATTGGCCTGTAGTTCCCTTTTTTCGCTGGTCTCTGCCTGCTTTAGGAATCAAAGTAATACTGGCTTCATAGAATGAGTCTGGAAGTTTTCCTTCCCTTTCTGTTTTTTGGAATAGCTTGAGAAGGATAGGTATTATCTCTGCTTTAAACGTCTGGTAGAACTCCCCTGGGAAGCCATCTGGTCCTGGACTCTTATTTGTTGGGAGATTTTTGATGACTGATTCAATTTCTTCGCTGGTTATGGGTCTGTTCAAGCTTTCTATTTCCTCCTGATTGAGTTTTGGAAGGGTGTGGGTGTTTAGGAATTTTCCATTTCTTCCAGGTTGTCCAGTCTGTTGTCATATAATTTTTCATAGTATTCCCTGATAATTGTTTGTATCTCTGAGGGATTGGTTGTATTAATTCTATCTTCATTCATTATTTTATCTATTTGGGTCATCTCCCTTTTCTTTTTGAGAAGCCTGGCTAGAGGTTTATCAATTTTGTTTATTTTTTCAAAAAACCAACTCTTGGTTTCATTGATGTACTCTACAGTTTTTTTAGATTCTATATTGTTTATTTCTGCTCTGATCTTTATTAGTTCTCTTCTTCTGCTGGGTTTGGGGTGTCTTTGCTGTTCTGTTTCTATTTCCTTTAGGTGTGCTGTTAGATTTTGTATTTGGGATTTTTCTTGTTTCTTGAGATAGGCCTGGATTGCAATGTATTTTCCTCTCAGGACTGCCTTTGCTGCATCCCAAAGCATTTGCATAGTTGTATTTTCATTTTCATTTGTTTCCATATATTTTTTAATTTCTTCTCTAATTGCCTGGTTGAACCACTCATTCCCTAGTAAGCTGTTCTTTAACCTCCATGCTTTTGGAGGTTTTCCAGACTTTTTCCTGTGGTTGATTTCAAGCTTCATAGCATTGTGGTCTGAAAGTATGCATGGTATAATTTCAATTCTTCTAAACTTATGAAGGGATGTTTTGTGACCCAGTATGTGATCTATCTTGGAGAATGTTCCATGTGCACTTGAGAAGAAAGTATATTCTGTTGTTTTGGGATGCAGAGTTCTAAATACATCTGTCAAGTCCATCTGATCCAATGTCTCATTCAGGGCCCTTGTTTCTTTATTGACTGTGTGTCTAGATGATATATCCATTTCTGTAAGTGGGGTGTTAAAGTCCCCTGCAATTACCACATTCTTATCAATAAGGTTGCTTATGTTTGTGAATAATTCTTTATATATTTGGGGGCTCCTGTTTTCGGCACATGGAAATTTATAATTGTTAGGTCTTCCTGATGGATAGACCCTGTAATTGTTATATAATGCCCTTCTTCATCTCTTGTTACAGCCGTTAATTGAAAATCTAGTTTGCCTGATATAAGTATGGATGCTCCAGCTTTCTTTTGACTCTCAGTGGCATGATAAATAGTTCTCCATCCCCTCACTCTCAATCTGAAGGTGTCCTCAGGTCTAAAATGAGTCTCTTGGGGCGCCTGGGTGGCGCAGTCGGTTAAACGTCCGACTTCAGCCGGGTCACGATCTCGCGGTCCGTGAGTTCGAGCCCCGCGTCAGGCTCTGGGCTGATGGCTCAGAGCCTGGAGCCTGTTTCCAATTCTGTGTCTCCCTCTCTCTCTGCCCCTCCCCCGTTCATGCTCTGTCTCTCTCTGTCCCAAAAATAAAAAAATAAACGTTGAAAAAAAAAGAAAAAAAAAATTTAAAATGAGTCTCTTGTAGACAGCAAATAGATGGGTCTTGTTTTTTTATCCATTCTGATACCCTATGTCTGTTGGTTGGCGCAGTTAGTCCATTTACATTCAGTGTCATTATAGAAAGATACGGGTTTAGAGTCATTGTGATGTCTGTATGTTTCATGCTTGTAGCGATGTCTCTGGTACTTTGTCTCACAGCATCCCCCTTAGGATCTCTTGTAGGGCTGGTTTAGTGGTGACGGATTCCTTCAGTTTTTGTTTGTTTGAGAAGACCATTATCTCTCCTTCTATTCTAAATGACAGACTTGCTGGAAAAAGAATTCTCGGCTGCATATTTTTTCTGTTCCTCACATTGAAGATTTCCTGCCATTCCTTTCTGGCCTGCCAAGTTTCAGTAGAGAGATGGGTCACGAGTCTTATAGGTCTCCCTTTATATGTTAGAGCACGTTTATCCCTAGCTGCTTTCAGAATTTCTCTTTATCCTTGTATTTTGCCAGTTTTACTATGATATGTCATGCAGAAGATCAATTCAAGTTATGTCTGAAGGGAGTTCTCTGTGCCTCTTGGATTTCAATTGGTTTTTCCTCCCCAGATCCGGGGTGTTCTCAGCTATTATTTCTTCAAGTACAGCTTCAGCACCTTTCCCTCTCTCTTCCTCCTCTGGATATCAATTATGGGTAGATTATTTCTCTTTAGCACATCACTTAGTTCTCTAATTTTCCCCTCATACTCCTGGATTTTTTTTTACCTCTCTTTTTCTCAGCTTCTTCTTTTTCCATAATTTTATCTTCTAGTTCACCTATTCTCTCCTCTGCCTCTTCAATCCGAGCCGTAGTTGTCTCCATTTATTGTGCAGTTCATTGATAGCATTTTTTAGCTCCTCCTGGCTGTTCCTTAGTCCCTTGATCTCTGTAGCTAGAGATTCTCTGCTGTCCTTTATAATGTTTTCAAGCCCAGTGATTAATTTTATGACTATTATTCTAAATTCACTTTCTGTTATATTGTTTAAACCATTTTTGATAAGTTCGCTAGCTGTTGTTATTTCCTGGATGTTTTTCTGAGGGGAATTCTTCCACTTTGTGATTTTGGATAGTCCCTGGAGTGGTGGGGCACTTTCCCTGTGCTGTCTTGAATAACTTGCGTTGGTGGGCGGGGCTGCAGTCAGACCCAATGACTGCCCCCAGCCCACCACTGGGGCCACAGTCAGACTGGTGTGTGTCTTCTCTTCCCCTCTCCTAGGGGAGGGATTCACTGTGGGGTGGTGTGGCCCTTCTGAGCTACTTACACACTGCCAGGCTTGTGCTGCTGTGGATCTGGTGTATTAGCTGGGGTGGATCGGCAAGGTGCACAGGGGCAGGCTCAGCTCGCTTTTCCTTAGGAGATCCGCTTTGGGAGGGGCCCTGGGGCACCACGAGGGAGTCAGACCCGTAAGCATGATGGATCCGCAGAAGCACAGCTTTGGGTGTTTGCAGGATGCAAGCAAGTTCCCTGGCAGGAACTGGTTCCCTTTGGGATTTTCGCTGGGGGATGGGCAAGGGAGATGGCGCTGACGAGCTCCTTTGTTCCCTGCCAAGCTGAGCTCTGTTGTCCGAGGCTCAACAACTCTCCCTCCCCTTGTCCTCCTGCCCTCCCATTCTCCGAGCAGAGCTTTTAGCTTATAACCTTCCAGATGTCAAGTCCCGCTTGCTGTCGGTACACACTCCGTCCAGCCCTTCTGCTTTTGCAAGCCAGACATGCAGGGGCTCTGCTTAGCTGGTGGGCTGCCCCTCCACCCCGGCTCCCTCCTGCCAGTCCATGGAGCACGCACCACCTCTCAGCCCTTACTACCCTCTTCCTAGGGCCTTTTGTCTGCACTTGGCTCCAGAGACTCTGTTCTGCTAGTCTTCTGGTGGTTTTCTGGGTTATTTAGGCAGGTTTAGATGGAATCTAAGTGATCAGCAGTATGCGCAGTGAGTCCAGTCTCCTCCTACGCTGCCAACTTCCCAGGATTCTCCTAGTTGGCCATACTTTTGTGGGTTTAGTTCTGGGGTTTCTATTATATTCCTTTGGTCTATTTGTCTGTTTTTGTGCCAATACCATACTGTCTTGAGGATTACAACTTTGTAGTAGAGGCTAAAGTCTGGGATTGTGATGCATCCTGCTTTGGTTGTCTTCTTCCAAATTACTTTGGCTATTCAGAGCTTTTTGTGGTTCCATACAAATTTTAGGATTGCTTGTTCTAGTTTCGAGAAGAATGCTGGTGCAATTTTGATTGGGATTGCATTGAATGTGTAGATAGCTTTGAGTGGTATTGACATTTTAACAATATTTATTCTTCCACCCATGAGCACAGAATGCTTTTCCATTTCTTTATATCTTCTTCAATTTCCTTCATAAGCTCTCTATAGTTTTCAGTATAAGGATCTTTTACATCTTTGGTTAGATTTATTCATAGGTATTTTATGCTTCTTGGTGCAATTGTGAATGGGATCAGTTTCTTTATTTGTCTTTCTGTTGCTTCATTGTTAGTGTATAAGAATGCAACTGGTTTCTGTGCATTGATTTTGTATCCTGTGACTTTGCTGTATTCAGGTATCAGTTCTAGCAGACTTTTGGTGTAATCTATAATATTTTCCATGTATAATAGCATGTCATCATCAAAAAGTGAAAGCTTGACTTCATCTTGGCCAATTTGGATGCCTTTGATTTCCTTTTGTTGTCTGATGGCTGATGCTAGCACTTCCAACACTATGTTAAACAACAGCGGTGAGAGTGGATATCCCTGTCGTGTTCCTGATCTCAGGAAAAAAGCTCTCAGTTTTTCCCCATTGAAGATGATGTTAGCTGTGGGCTTTTCATAAATGGCTTTGATGATGTTTAAGTATGTTCCTTCTATCCCGATTTTCTCGAGGGTTTTTGTTAAGAAAGGATGCTGAATATTTTCAGATGCTTTTTCTGCATCGCTTGACAGGATCATATGGTTCTTATCTTTTCTTTTATTAATGTGATGTATCATGTTGATTGATTTGTGAATGTTGAACCAGCCCTGAAGCCCAGGAATGAATCCCACTTGATCATGGTGAAAAATTCTTTTTATAAGCTGTTGAATTCGATTTGCTAGTATCTTATTGAGAATTTTTGGATCCATATTCATCAGGGATATTGGCCTGTAGTTCTCTTTTTTTACTGGGTCTCTGTCTGGTTTAGGAATCAAAGTAATGTTGGCTTCATAGAATGAGTCTGGAAGTTTTCCTTCCCTTTATATTTTTGGAATAGCTTGAGAAGGATAGGTATTATTTCTGCTTAAATATCTGGTGGAATTCCCCAGGGAAGCCGTCTTGTCCTGGACTCTTATTTGTTGGGAGATTTTTGATAACTGATTCAATTTCTTCACTGGTTATGGGTCTGTTCAAGCTTTCTATTTCCTCCTGATTGAGTTTTGGAAGAGTGTGGGTGTTCAGGAATTTGTCCATTTCTTCCATGTTGTCCAATTTGTTGGCATATAATTTTTGATAGTATTCCCTGATAATTGCTTGTATGTGTGAGGTATTGGTTGTAATAATTCCAATTTCATCCATGATTTTATCTATTTGGGTCATCTCCCTTTTCTTTTTGAGAAGCATGGTGAGAGGTTTATCAATTTTGTTTATTTTTTCAAAATACCAACTCTTAGTTTCATTGATCTGCTCTACAGATTTTTTATATTGTCTAGTGTTTATTTCTGCTCTGATCTTTATTATTTCTCTTCTTCTGTTGGGTTTAGGCTGCCTTTGCTGTTCTTCTTGTATTTCCTTTAGGTGTGCTGTTAGATTTTGTATTTTGGATATTTCTTGATTCTTGAGATAGGCCTGGATTGCAATGTATTTTCCTCTCAGGACTGCCTTTGCTGCATCCCAAAGCGTTTGCATTGTTTTATTTTCATTTTCGTTTGTTTGCATATATTTTTTAATTTCTTCTCTAATTGCCTAGTTGACCCATTCATTCTTTAGTAGGGTGTTCTTTAACCTCCATGCTTTTGTAGGTTTTCCAGACTTTATCCTGTGCTTGATTTCAAGCTTCATTTCATTGTGGTCTGAAAGTATGCATGGTATGGTCTCAATTCTTGTATACTTATCAAGGGCTGTTTTGTGACCCAGTATGTGATCTATCTTGGAGAATGTTCTATGTGCACTTAAGAAGAAAGTACATTCTGTTGCTTTGGAATGCAGAGTTCTAAATATATCTGTCAAGTCCATCTGATCCAATGTATCATTCAGAGCCCTTGTTTCACTACTGACCATGTGTCTAGATGATCTATCTAGTGTTGTAAGTGGGGTATTAAAGTCTCCTGCAATTACCACATTCTTACTAATAAGGTTGCTTATGTTTGTGAGTAATTGTTTTATATATTTGGGGGCTCCCGTATTTGGCACATAGACATTTATAATTGTTCATTCTTCTTGATGGATAGACCCTGTAATTATTATATAATGCCCTTCTTCATCCCTTGTTACAGCCTTTAATTGAAAGTCTAGTTTGTCTGACATAAGTATGGCTACTCCAGCTCTCTTTTGACTTCCAGTAGCATGAAAAATAGTTCTCCATCCCCTCACTTTCAATCTGAAGGTGTCCTTAGGTCTAAAATGTGTCTCTTGTAGACAGCAAATAGATGGGTTTTGTTTTTTTTATCCGTCCTGATACCCTATGTCTTTTGGTTGGAGCATTTAGTCCATTTACATTCAGTGTTATAATAGGAAGATATGGGTTTGGAGTCATTGTGATGTCTGTAGGTTTCATGCTTGAAGTGATGTCTCTGGTACTTTGTCTCACAGCATCCCCCTTAGGATCTTTTGTAGGGCTGGTTTAGTGGTGATGAATTCCTTCAGTTTTTGCTTGTTTGGGAAGACCTTTATCTCTCCTTCTATTCTAAATGACAGATTTGCTAGATAGAGGTTTCTCGGCTGCATATGTTTTCTGTTCATCACATTGAATATTTTCTGCCATTTCTTTCTGGCCTGCCAAGTTTCAGTAGAGATCCATGACTAGTCTTATTGGTCTCCCTTTATATGTTAGAGCATGTTTATCCCTAGCTGCTTTCAGAATTTTCTCTTTATCCTTGTATTTTGCCGGTTTCACTATGATATGTCATGCAGAAGATCGATTCAAGTGACGTCTGAAGGGAGTTCTCTGTGCCTTTGGATTTCAATGCCTTTTTCCTTCCCCAGATCCGGGAAGTTCTCAGCTATTATTTCTTCAAGTACAGCTTCAGCACCTTTCCCTCTCTCTTCCTCCTCTGGAATACCAATTATGCGTAGATTATTTCTCTTTAGTTCATCACTTAGTTCTCTAATTTTCCCCTCATACTCCTGGATATTTTATCTCTCTTTTTCTCAGTTTCTTCTGTTTTCATAATTTTATCTTCTAGTTCACCTATTCTCTCCTCTGCCTCTTTCATCCGAACTGTGATCGTCTCCTTTTTATTTTGCAGCTCATTAATAGCATTTTTTGGCTCCTCCTGGCTGTTCCTTAGTCCCTTGATCCCTGTTCATAGATTCTCTGCTTTCCTTTGTACTGTTTCTAGCCCAGCGATTAATTTTATGACTATTATTCTAAGTTCACTTTATGTTATATTGTTTAAATCGTTTTTGATCAGTTTGTTGGCTGTCGTTATTTTCTGGATGTTTTTTTGAGGAGAATTCTTCCGTTTTGTCATTTTGGATAGTCCCTGGAGTAGTTGGGAACTGCAGGGCACTTCCCCTGTGCTGTCTTGTACAACTTGTGTTGGTGGGTTGGGCTGCAGTCAGACCTGATGTCTGCCCCAGCCCACCGTTGGGGCCACTGTCAGACTGGTGTATGCCTTCTCTTCCCCTCTCCTAGGGGCAGGATTCACCCCACCTCTCCTGTGGGGTGGTGTGGCCCATCTGGGCTACTTGCACACTGTCAGGCTTGTGGTGCTGGGGATCTGGTGTATTAGCTAGGGTAGAGTGGCAGGGTGCTCATGGGTGGGAGGGGCAGGCTCAGCTTCCTTTTCCTTAGGTGATCTGCTTCAGGAGGGGCCCTGAGGCACCAGGAGAGAGTCAGACCCGCCTGAGGAATGGATCCGCAGAAGCACAGCATTGGGTGTTTGTGCGGTGCAAGCAAGTTCCGTGACAGGAACTGGTTCCCTTTGGGATTTTCGCTGGGGGATGGGCAAGGGAGATGGTGCTGGCGAGCGCTTTTGTTCCCCACCAAGTTGGGCTCTGTTGTCCAGGGCTCAACAACTCTCCCTCCTATTGTCCTCCAGCCCTCCCGTTCTCTGAGCAGATCTGTTAACTTATAACCTTCCAGATGTTAAGTCCCTCTTGCTATCAGAACACACTCCATCCGGCCCCTCCATTTTTGCAAGCCAGACTCAGGGTCTCTGCTTTGCTCGCGGGCTGCCCCCCTCCCTGGCTCCCTCCTGCCAGTCCGTGTAGCACGCACCACCTCTCCGCCCTTCCTACCCTCTTCCATGGACCTCTTGTCTACGCTTGTCTCCGGAGAATCCATTCTGCTAGTCGTCTGGCCATTTTCTGGGTTTTTTAGGCAGGTGTGGGTGGAATCTAAGTGATCTGCAGGACGTGGTGAGCCCATGGTCCTCCTACGCTGCCATCTTCCCAGAAGCCCTCAGTCTTAATTGAATTTAAATCCTCTGCTTTCTCCTTTCTCCCTTTTTAGTAGTCCCTGTGGCTGTTTCCAATTTTCCACTTTTCCCCAGCTGCTTTTAGGGAGGGGTGATTTTCCTGTATTCTCCCCCCTCCCCAGTCTCCATCCTGTTTCCACCTGCAAAAGCAGTTCCCTACCTTTCATGGCTTCTTGTTCCCCAGGTTCAGGTCTCTGCACCACATACCTGCTGAATTCTGTGGTTCAGGTTGTGCAGATTGTTGTGTTCATCCTTCATTCAGTTTTCTAGATGTGTAGGATGGTTAGTGGTTGTCTGGCTCTATTTCACGGACACAATACACACAAAAAGCTTCCATGCTGTTCCTCCATATTGGATCCTCCAATCTGTTAAGAGTCTGTCATATCCATCTTGATGTGTAACTCTTATCCCTTGTTCAGGGAGGGAGCGGTTTAGCTAGTTTTCAGTCTGTTCAGTGGTAGTTATTTTGTATGTAGCTGCATATTTGGTATATCCATAAAAAGAGTTGAATTCAGTGTCTTCTTTTGCAGCCATCTCAGACCAGACACTTCTTTTTTTTTATTTTTATATGTTTTATTATTTTTTTTATTTTTTAGAGATAGATAGAATGTGAGCAGGGAAGGGGCAGAGAGAGAGAGGGAGACACAGAATCGGAAACAGGCTCCAGGCTCTGAGCTGTCAGCACAGAGACTTCTTTTTTGACTCATGAATTATTTAGAAATGTATTGTTTATTTTCTAAATACCTGGGTATTTTCTATATGCTATTAATTTTTAATTTAATTTAATTATGGTCTGAAAGTGTGTTTTGTATGATTTATATTCTTGCACAACTTCTGATGAGAATTATGATGCAATTATTATTCCTGTTTTTCTACAAGTAATGTGCCCCTCATAACCCTGGGATGCCTTCAAGATTTTCTCTTCATCTTTGATTTTCAGCAGTTTTCATATGATGTGGCTGAATGTGATTTAATTTTAGTATTTATCCTGCATGGTGTTTTCTTTTTGTGTGTGTAAGTTTATTTATTTTGAGAGAAAGAGAGCATGCACACACATGTTGGAGGAACAGAGAGAAAGGGAGAGAGAGAGAGAATCCCAATCAGGCTCCATGTGCTGTCAGTTCAAAGCTGGACACTGCGCTTGAACTCATGGACCATGAGATCATTACCTAAGCTGACATCAAGAGTCAGATGCTTAACCGACTGAGCCACCCAGGTGCCCCTGCATGGTGTTTTATGAGCTTTTTGGATCTGTGTGTGACTGGTCTCTCATTAATTTTGGAAAATACTGGGTTCTTATTTGTTTAAATATTTTATGTCCTTTTATTTATTCTTCTGTAATTTTAAATAAGTATTATGTTACACTGTTTAGTATTATCCCACAGATCTCACATGCTCTATTCTGAGATTTTTACTCTCTTTTAATTTTGTGTTTCAGTTTCCAAAACTTTTACTTACATTGTGTCAAGTTTATTAGTTCTTCCCCTGGCTATGCTGAGTTTACTGAAAAGCCCACTAAAAGCATTCTCCATTTTTGCTACTGTGTTTTTATTGCTACCATTTCCATATGACTCTTCTAATAGATTTCACCTCTCTGCTGTAATTATCTGTCTGACCTCAAATCTGTCTACCTTTCTCCTTAGAGACTTTTAAAAAAATTTTTTAATATTTATTTATTTTTTGAGAGAGAGAGACAGAATATGATCAGGGGGCGGGGGGGGGGGGTGGTCAGATAGAGAGGGAGACACACAATCTGAAGCAGGCTCCAGGCTCTGAGATGTCAACACAGAGCCCGATGTGAGGCTTGAGCCATGAACTGTGAGATCATGAACTGAGCCAAAGTCAGACGCTCAACTTACTGGGCCACCCAGGTGCTCCTCTCCTTAGAGATCTTAATATTTTAATCACTGTTGTTTTTTATTTTAAGAAACAGAGACACAGCATACTTGCACAAGGTGGGGAGGAGTGGAAGAAGGAGGAGAGAACATTTTAAGCAGGCTCTACACCCAGTACAGAGCCCAATGCAGGTCTCAACCTTACCAGTGTGAGATCATGCTTTGTGCTGAAATCGAGAGTCAGATGTTTAACCAACTGAACCATCCAGGTGTCCCTAATCATTGTTAATTTTAATTCCTTCTGATAGTCCCATACCCATGTTTGGCTCTAATGACTGTTGTCTATTGAAAATATGTAATATTTTATATTTTATGTATTTTTATATTTTTTTTATATTTTTCTCCAATTTTTATTTAAATTCCAGCTAGGTGACATAGTGCAATATTAGTTTCAGATGTGGAATTTAGCTATTCATCACTTACATACAACACTGGTGCTCATCATAAGTGCCCTCCTTAATACCTGTCAAGTCTTTAACCCATTCCACCCCCCAACCTCCTCTCCAGTAGCCGTCAGTTTTTTGTCTATAGTTAAGAGCCTGTTTCTTGATTTTCCTCTCTTTTTCCCTCCTATGTTCATCTGTTTTGTTTCTTAAGTACCACATATGAGTGAAACCGTATGGTATTTGTCTTTCTCTGACTGATGTATTTCACTTAGCATAATACTCTGTAGTTTCAACCACATCATTTCAAATGGCAGGATTTCATCCTTTTTTATGGCTGAAAATATTTTTATCCTTTTTTATTCCAACACACACACACACACACACACACACACACACACACACACACCATATCTTTATCCATTCATTAGTTGATGGACATTTGGCTCTCTCTATAATTTGGCTATTGTTGATAATGCTGCTGTAAGCATCAGGGTGCTTGTATCCCTTCAAATTAGTATTTTTGTATCCTTTGGATAAATATCTACTAGTGCAATTGCTAGATCATAGGGTAGTTCTATTTTTGAAATTTTAAGAAACCTCCATACTTTTTTCCAGAATGACTGCACCAGTTTGCATTCCCACCAACAGTGTAAAAGTGTTCCCCTTTTTCTGCATCTTTGCCAACACTTGTTTACCATGTTGTTAATTTTAGCCATTCTATCTGGTGTGTGATGACATCTCATTGTAGTTTTGATTTGTATTTCCATGGTGATGAGTGATGTTAAGCATCATTTTCTGTGTCTGTTAGTTGTCTTCTTTGGAAAAAATATCTATTCATGTCTTCTGCCCATTTTTTAAACTGGATTATTTGTTTTTTGGGTGTTGAGCTGTATATGTTCTTTATATATTTTGGATACTTACTCTTTATCAGATATGTCTTTTGCAAATATCTTCTCCCATTCAGTGGGTTGCCTCTTGATTTGGTTGATTATTTCCTTCACCCTGTAGAAGCTTTTTATTTTGATAAAGTCCCAACTGTTTATTTTTGTTTTCATGTATATCTTGTTTTTGACTGTAAGCTGGACATGCATAGGGCAATAGATATGACTAGACATAAATAGTATTTTTATACTTGTAAATGAACATGATTTTTCTAGACCTTTATTAGGTTTTGTTTTGCAAATGTGCTAAGGAAATGGGCTAGGTATGAAGTTTGTTATTTCTATGATTATACTATTTGAGCCAAAAACATAAAATTGCTACATTCATACTGTGATCCCCCCCCCCCGCTCTTTTTCTTTGCATCTTCATTTTGTGCTGCTCCCTAGAGATTTTCTATCTCTTGAGCTCTTCCAGATGTTTTCCATTGTTGTTTTTACTCCAGGCTTGTTAGCATGGTAGTAGGGGCTCAGGGAGGTGGTGTTTCCTGGTAACAAAAACGGTGAATTTTTAAAGGATTCTTTCAGATCTTCCTTGGGGACACCTAGTGGGGTTCTTAGAGGAAAACCTCATAAGACAGTGTGGGGTGGACTTCACACTCTGCTGGTAGCCCACACTCAGCATATAGCAATGTACTAAGTATTCTAATTTAATCTTCTTTCTGGCTTATATGGTATTGGAGTAGTGTCTGTCCCAGGTAAGCAAATGTTTAAGTTCTCTTTCTACCTGCAAGTACCTATCACTAAATTCTGTAGTTGAAGTTTCCCATGTGAGTTCTGTTTTCAGAAGCGTACCCAAAAAGTCAATAATTTGAAAATTTCCCAGCTTAATTTCTTATTTTATGAGAAGCAGTGATGCCACTTCCAGTTCTGTGCATCTTTGAGCTCAAACCTAAAGTCTTTAGAAAAATCTTTGTAACAGATAGTGCTGGATCAATTGGAAACTCACATGAAATGAAATTGGACCCTTAATCTCTATCGAACTTCACATGCTACCTTAACATATCACCTCTTTATTGTTTGGGTCTCCTGCAGACATCAATCTGTCCTGCCACTCTATATGGTATTTTGAAGTTCTATTGGCTTCTTCTTACTCTGGGAATGTCTCTCTGCCTATTGTTGGTTTGATTTACTGCACATTGTTGCTCAGACTCAGCAAATGTCTCCAACCACTAGGCTACTGAAATCTTCTCACCTAGAAAGAATATGTCTTTCTCTGGAATTTAGTTTCTTTAAAATTCTTTGTATACACACATGTCTTTAAAAATGTGTGCTTAAAAAAAACCTATCCAGTTTATGTCTTAGTTGGAGCAATTGTCACAATTTTCTGTCAAGACCTTCTAATTCTGAAACAGAAGTTGTGCAACTTCTACTAATTTAAATGGAATGTTCAGATATGAGGGGTAAAGCTCTCAGTTTTTCACCATTGAGCATGATGTTAGGTGTGGGTTATTCATATATGGCCTTTATTGTGTTGATATATGTTCCCCCTAAACCTACTTTGTTGAGGATTTTTGTCATGAATGGTTATTGTACTTTATCAAATGCTTTTTATCCATCTATTGAAATTATTTTATTGTTTATATCTTTTCTCTTATTGATATGATGTATCACATTGGTTGATGTATGAATATCGAACCACATTTGCAACCCAGGAATAAATCCCACTTGATAGTGATGAAAGATCTTTTAATGTATTATTGGATTTGGTTTGTTAATATTTTGTTGAAGATGTTTTTGATCTTCATTCATCAGAGATATTGGCCTGCAATTCTCTTTTTTTGTAGTGTCTTTAGCTGGTTTGGGTATCAGGGTAATTCTGGCCTTGTAGAATTAATTTAGAAGTTTTTCTTCCTCTTCTATTTTTTGTCTTTTTTGGAATAGTTTGAGAAGAACAGAAATTAGCTCTTCTTTAAATGTTTGGTAGAATTCATCTGTGAAGCCATCTGGTAATAAACTTTTGTTTGTTGGGAGTTTTTTGGTTAGTAATTCAATTTCATTGCTGGTAATCAGTCTGCTCAAGTTTTCTATTTTTTCCTATTTGAGTTTTGGTAGTTTATATGCTTCTATATATGGAATTTATCCATTTCTTCTAGATTGTCCAATTTTTGGCATATAATTTATCATAATATTCTCTTACAATCCTTTGTATTTCTGTGGTATTGGTTGTTATTTCTTCTAGTTGATTTCTGATTTTGTTTATTTGAGTTCTCTTTCTCTAATGAATCTGGCTAATGGTTTATCAATTTTGTTGATCTTTTCAAAGAAACAGCTCCTCTCTTCATTGATTTGTTTTGTTAAAAAATCTTCCTATTATTTATTTTTATATACTTATTTATTTTGAAATGAGAAAATATCTTATTTTTATTTTTTTAATTTTATTTAAATTCAAGTTAGTTAAAATACACTGCAATATTGGTTTCAGAAGTAGAATTCAATGATTCACCATTACATACAACACCCAGTGCTCATCATAACAAGTGCCCTCCTTAATACCCATTACCTTTCTAACACATCCCCCTTCCACTTCCTTCCATCAACCCTCAGTTTGTTCTCTGTTAAGAGTCTCTTGTGGTTTGTTTCCTTCTCTTTTCTCCACTTCCCATATATTCATCTGTTTTGTTCGTTAAATTCCACAATGAGTGAAATCATATGGTATTTTTCTTTCTCTGAACTGACTTACTTTGCTTAGCATAATACACTCTATCTCCATCCATGTCATTGCAAATGGCAAGATTTCATTTTTTGATGGATGAGTAATATTCTATTGTATATATTTATCACATATTTTTTATCTGTTCATCAATTGATGGACATTTGGACTCTCTCCATAGTTTGGCTATTGTTGATAATGCTGCTATAAACATCGGGGTGCACGTATGCCTTCAAATTAGTATTTTTGTATCCTTTGGGTAAATACTTAGTAGCACAATTGCTGGGTCATATGGTAATTGTATTTTTAACAGGTAGAGGAACCTTCATACTGTTTTACAGAGTGACTGCACCAGTTTGCATTATCATCAACAGTACAATGTTCCCCTTTCTCCACATCTTCACCAACACCTGATGTTTCTTGTGTTGTCAATTTTAGCCGTTCTGACAGGTGTGAGGTGGTATCTCATTATGGTTTTAATTTGTATTTCCCTTATGATAAATGATGTTGAGCACCTTTTCATGAGTCTGGTAGCTATCTGGATGTCTTCTTTGGAAAAGTGTTTATTCATGTCTTCTGCCCATTTTAACTAGATTATTTGTTTTTGGGTGTTGAGTTTTATAACTTCTTTATAAATTTTGGATACTACCCTTTATCTGATATGTCATTTGTAAATATCTTCTCTTATTCCATAGACTTCCTTTTAGTTTTGTTAATTGTTTCTTTCATTGTGTAGAAGCTTTTATCATGATGAAGTCCCAATAGTTCATTTTTGCTTTTGTTTCCTTTGCCTCTGGTGATGTGTCTAGTAAGAAGTTCCTCCAGTCAAAGTCAAAGAGGTGGCTGACTGTGTTCTCTTCTAGGATTTTGATGGTTTCCTGTCTCACATTTAGGTCTTTCATCCATTTTGAATTTATTTTTGTGTATGGTGTAAGAAAGTGGCCCAGCTTCATTCTTTTTAATGTTGCTGTCCAGTTTTCCCAACACCATTTGTTGGAAAGACTGTCTTTTTTCATTGGCTATTCTTTCCTGCATTGTTGAAGATTAGTCTACCATATAGTTGGGGTCCATTTCTGGGTTTTCTATTGATCTCTGTGTTCCATTGATCTATGCTTCTGTTTCCGTGCCAGTACCATACTGTCTTCATAACTACAGCTTTGTAATATAGCTTGAAATCTGGAATCATGATGCCTCTAGCTTTGCTTTTCCTTTTCAGAATTGCTTTGGCTATTTGAGGTCTTTTGTGATTCCATACATATTTTAGGATTGTTTGTTCTAGCTCTGTGAAAAAAATACTGGTGATATTTTGGTAAGGGTTGCATTAAATGTGTAGATTGCTTTGGATAGTATAGACATTTTAGCAGTGTTTGTTTGTTCTTCCAATACATGAGCATGGAATGTTTTTCCATTTCTTTTTGTCCACTTCAATTTCTTTCATACGTGTTTGTAGTTTTCAGAGCACAGATCTTTTACCTCTCTGGTTAGTTTTATTTCTAGGTATCTTATTGTTTTTGGTGCAATTGCAAATGGGATCTATTCCTTGTTTTGTTTTTCTGCTGCTTCATTATTGGTGTAGAAAAATGCAACAGATTTACATATGTTGATTTTTTTTATCCTTTGACTTTGCTAAATCCATGTATTAATTTTATCAATTGTTTTGGTTGAGTCCTTTGGGTTTTCTACCTAGAGTATCATGTCATCTGTGAAAAGTAAAGTTTGACTTCTTTCTTGCTGATACAGATGACTTTTATTTTGTTTTGTTGTTGTCTGATTGCTGAAGCTAAGACTTCCAGTACTATGTTAAATAGTAATAATGATAGTGACATCTCTGTCTTGTCCTGACCATAGAGGAAATGCTTTCAGTTTTTTCCCCATTGAGGATGATATTAGCTGTACATCTTTTGTATATGGGCTTTATGATGTTGAGGTGTGTTCCATCTATACCTACTTTGTTGAGAGTTTTCATCAAGAATGGGTGCTATATTTTGTCAAGTGCTTTTTCTGCATCTATTGACAGGGTCATATGGTTCTTATCCTTTTTTTAATTAATATGGTATATCACATTTGATTGATTTGTGAATATTGAACCAGCCCTGCAGCCCAGGAATAAATCCCACTTGATCATGGTGAATAATTTTTAAATGCACTATTCAATTTGATTTGCAATTATCTTGTTGAGAATTTTTACATCCTCTTCATCAAGGATATTGGCCTGTAATTTTTTCTTATTAGTGGGGTCTTTGTCTGGTTTTGGAATGAAGGTAATGCTGGCCTTCTAGAATGAGTTTATAAGTTTTCTTCCATTTATATTGTTTGGAGCAGTTTGAGAAGAGTAGGTATTAAATGTTTTTTAAATGTCTGGTAGAATTCTCCTAGGGAAACATTTGACCCTAGACTTTTGTTTGTTGGGAGATTTTTGATTACTGATCCCATTTCTTTGCTAGCTATGAGTCTGTTCAATTTATTTCATTCTGCTTCAGTTTTGTTAGTTTATATGTGTCTAGGAATGTGTCCATTTCATCCAGATTCTCCAGTTTATTGGCATATAATTTTTATAACATTGATTTGTTGTATTGTTTTTTAAATCTTCATTTATTTTTTTTTAATTTTTTTTTCAACGTTTATTTATTTTTGGGACAGAGACAGAGCATGAACGGGGGAGGGGCAGAGAGAGAGGGAGACACAGAATCGGAAACAGGCTCCAGGCTCTGAGCCATCAGCCCAGAGCCTGACGCGGGGCTCAAACTCACAGACCGCGAGATCGTGACCTGGTTGAAGTCGGACGCTTAACCGACTGCGCCACCCAGGCGCCCCAAATCTTCATTTATTTTTGAGAGAGAGAGAGACAGAGCACGAGCAGGGGAGGAACACAGAGAGAGGGAGACACACAATTCGAAGCAGGCTCCAGATTCTGAGCTGCCAGCACACAGCCTGATGCGGGGCTCAAACTCACAGACTGTGAGGTCAGCAACTGAGCCACCTAGACACCCCTGTTGTATTGTTTTTTAAAGATTCCATATCATTTATTTCTACTCTAATATTTATAATGTCCTTCCTTCTACTGGCTCTGGGTTTTGGTTAGTGTTCTTTTTCTAGATTTTTTTAGGTGTAAAGTTAGGTTTTTTATTTGAGGTTTTTCTTGCTTCTCAAAGTAGGCCTGTTTGTTATAAGCTTGCCTCTTAGAATCACTTTTGCTTTATCCCGAAGATTTTGGAACATTGTGTTTTTTAAATTTTTATTTACATTCCAGTTATCTAACATACAGTGTAATATTAGTTTCAAGTATACAACTTAGTGATTCAACACTTAAATATAACACCCAGTGCTCATCACAAGTGCATTCCTTAATCTCCATCACCTATTTAAACCATCCTCTAACCTACCTTCCCTCTTGTAACCATCAGTTTGTTCACTATAGTTAAGAGTCTGTTTCTTGGTTTTCCTCTCTTTTTATCTCCCTACGATCAATTGTTTTGTTTCTTAAATTCCACATATGAGTGCAGTCATATAGTATTTGGCTTTCTCTGACTGACTTATTTAACTCAACACCCAAAAACAAATAATCCAGTGAAAATATAGGCAGAAAGTGTGAACAGGCAATTCTATAAAGAAGACATACAGATGGCCAAAATACATAAAAAGATTCTCAGCACTCTTAAATACAGAGAACAAACTGAGGGTTGCTGGTGGGGTGTTGGGTGGGGGAATGGGCTAACTGGGTGTGGGGCATTAAGGAGGACACTTGTTAGGATGAGCACTGGGTGTTATATGTGATGAATCACGAAATTCTATTCCTGAAATCATTATTATACTATATATTAACTAACTTAGATTTAAATACACAATGGAATATTACGTGGCAATGAGAAAAAATGAAATATAGCCTTTTGTAGCAATGTGGACGGAACTGGAGAGTGTGATGCTAAGTGAAATAAGCCATACAGAGAAAGACAGATACCATATGGTTTCACTCTTATGTGGATCCTGAGAAACTTAACAGGAATCCATGGGGGAGGGGAAGGAAAAAAAAAAGAGGTTAGAGTGGGAGAGAGCCAAAGCATAAGAGACTCTTACAAACTGAAAACAAACTGAGGGTTGATGGGGGGTGGGAGGGAGGGGAGGGTGGGTGATGGGTATTGAGGAGGGCACCTTTTGGGTTGAGCACTGGGTGTTGTATGGAAACCAATTGGTCAATAAATTTCATATATATAAAAAAAATAAAAAATAAAAAATAAAAAATAAATTAAAAAATAGAAAGAAAAAAACCACTGATATGGGCAAAGTTGATAAAACTAAAAAAAAAGAGAGAAGAAAAGATTCTCAGTATCACTCATCATCAGGGAACTACAAATCAAAACTATAATGAGAAATCACCTCATATGAGTCAGAATAGTTAAAATTAACAACACAGGAAACAATAGGTATTGGTGAAAATGCAGAGAAAGGGGAACCCTCTTACACTATTGGTGGGAATTCAAATTCCAGAATGGTGTAGTTACTCTGGAAAACAGAATGGAAGTTTCTCAAAAAGTTACAAATAAAACTACCTTACAATCCAGCAATTGCGATGCTAGATGTTTGTCCAAAGAATACAAAACACTGTTTAGAATGAATACATACGTCCTGCTGTTTATATTAGCATTATCAACAATAACCAAATTGTGGAAAAAGCCCAAATGTCCATTCACCGATGAATAGATAAAAGTGTGGTATGTATATGCAATGGAATATTACTCAGCCATAAAAAAACATGGAATCTTGCCATTTATAACAACGTGGATGGAGCTAGAGAGTACCATGCTAAGCAAAATGGACCACTGTATTTTTATTTTCACTTGTCTCCACGTACTCATTGATTTCCTCTTTGATTTCTTGGTTAACCTATTAATTGTTTAGTAGCATGTCATTTAACCTCCACTTTTTTCTGCTCTTTCCAGGTTTTTTTCTTGTGGTTGATTTCTAGTTTCATAGCATTGTGGTCAGAAAAAAATTCATGGTATGATTTTGATCGTTTTGAATTTGACGAGACTTTATTGTGGCCTAAAATGTGATCTCTTCTGTATAGCAAAGGAAAACAGTCAATAAACCTAAAAGAAAGCCTAATGATTGGGAGAAGATATTTGCAAATGTCATATCCAATAAAGGGTTGGTATCCAAAATATATAAAGAGCTGATTCAGCTCAACACCCAAAACACAACCCAATTAAAAACGGGCAGACGTGATGAACAGACATTTGTCCAAAGAAGACATATATGTGGCCAACACACACATGAAAAGATGGTCAACATCACTCATCATCAGGGAAATGCAGATCAAAACTACAATGAAATATCACATCACACTTTTCAGAATGGCCAAACACAAGAAGCAACACGTATTTGCCAAGATATGGGGAAAAAAGAACCATTGTGAAATGGTAGGAATATAAACTGGGCAACCACTATGGAAAATAGTATGGCATTTTCTCAAAAAAATTTAAGAGAACTCCCTATGACCCAGTAACTGCACTACTGGGTATTTATTCAAATAATATGAAAACACTAACTTGAAAGAATATATGCACCCCTATGTTCATTGAAGCTTTATTTATAATAGCCAAATTTTTTTCAAAATGTTGCAATTTTATTTATTTATTTTAACTTATTTAAATTCAAGTTAGTTAACATACAATTTAGTATTGGTTTCAGGAGTAGAACTCAGTGATACATCACTTACATATAACACCTAGTGCTCATCCCAACAAGTGCCCTCCTTAATGCTCATCATCCATTTGGCCCATCCTCCACCCCATCTGCCCTCCAGCAACGCTCAGTCTGTTCTCTGTATTTAAGTCTCTTATGGTTCCTCCCTAGCAGTATCAACAATAAGAGCCAAAATGTCCATCAACTGGTGAATGGATAAAGAAGATGTAGTATACATACACACACACACACAATGGAATAATACTCAGTGATCAAAAAGAATGAAATCTTGCCATTTGCAACAACATAGATGGAACTAGAGTGCACTATGCTAAATGAAATAAGCCAGTTGAGAAAGAAATATAATATGATTTCACACATATATGGAATTTAAAAAACACAACAGATGAATGTAGGAGAAGAAAAGGAAAAATAAGATACAATAGTCAATTTATGGAAGCAGCCCAAGTGTCCATCAATAGGCAAATGGATAAAGAAAAAATGATGGAATATTACTCTACCATAAAAAAGAATGAAATCTTGCCATTTGCAACATGGATGAATCTGTAGATTAAAATGGTAAACAAAATACATCAGTCTGAGAAAGACAAATATTTATATGATTTCACTCATATGTGGAATTTAAGAAACAAAATAAATGAACAAAAGGGAAAAAAGAGACAAACTAAAAGATGGACTTTTAACCATAGAGAAGAAAAGAGGGTTACCAGAAGGGAGGTGGGTAGGGGGATAGGTGTAATAGGTGATGGGGATTAAGAATGCACTTATCATGATGAGAACTGAGTTATGTATAAAGTTGCTGAATCATTATTTTGTATGCCTGAAACAAATATAACATGGTATGTTAACTATATTGGAATTAAAATTAGAAACTTAATTAAAAATTCACTAAAAATAAGAAAACTGGAAAAAACACAAACTTGTGAAGGCTAAAACCACATGATACTAAACAATGGATCAATGAAGCAGCCATAGAAGAAATTTTTAAAAAGTATTTTTTCTGATAAAGATTACCTCCAAAATTCTACAACAAACATGACTAATGGTGAATTTCTGAAAGTATCCTTTCTGAGACTTAGAATGTTGGGAATGGTGCAACAATGGCCATTATCTCCATTTTTTTTAAACAATATACTTCTTAGCCAGTGAGGTGAAACAAACAAATAATAATAAATTGAATTGCAATGGAAGGAATTAAAAAGTCTTTATAAATGATATAATTATGTACATATAAAGTTCAAAATAATATATAAGTAATTTTACTGAGAAAAGTTTATTTGGGGTAGAAAAAAGCTGTAGGTTCTGCAGAGGGAGGGAACCCTGATCACTGAGAGAGGAATGAGAGAGAAAGAGAGAGAATGAAAAAAGGGTGAAAACCCATGCTGGGAATTGCACAAGAAAACTCTTCCCTGAAACTAATGACTGGGAAAAGGAGAGGGGTTAAATACTACGAGTTTTTTTGTAAGCAGCAGAGTCCAAAGTCTGAGGTTTTAGAGGTCAGCGCCTTCAACAGGGCCTCACCTGGTCCACTCAGCGGTGCTCTGGTGGGGAAGGAGGGCCAACACTCAGGAGTAGGCAGAATGGTCTGAGCATAGTTTGGGTCTCACAGGGAGACACAGTTCACCTTCCTGGCGAGCATTTGGGAGAGTGAACTGCCTCTCTGGAGACTAAAGACCATCTGGGCACCATTAAGCTGCCCTGTTCACTAGCATAGGCACAAAGGCATCAGCTAAGGGCAGGGAGCCTTGGTACCAGCTTTTTACTATGCTTTACCATAAACTCTGAACCACTGTGTGGTCGCATGACCATTTTCTGGAATAAACCAGCACTAAGCCACAGTGCAGAGAGACCCTCTCCCAGAGGATCAGAGCAGTTCCATGCCATGGGGGACTGTGAAGTTTAAAGTTTTGAAACCCAGCCAAGCCTGAGATAAACATGGGAGTGCTGTGCTGCCTGGCAGGCAGAATGCTCAGACACAGACAGGAAGGCAGGGATCTGATGGAGGCTGGGGACACAGGAGGGGTTATTGCTCTCCTGTGAGGGATTCTTTTTAAAAAAATTTTTTTTAATGTTTTATTTATTTTTGAGACAGAGAGACAGAGCATGAGCAGGGGAAGGGCAGAGAGAGAGCGAGACACAGAATCTGAAGCAGGCTCCAGGCTCTGAGCTGTCAGCACAGAGCCCAATGCGGGGCTGGAACCCACGAACCGCGAGATCATGACCTGTGCTGAAGTTGGATGCCCAACTGACTGAGCCACCCAGGCACCCCACTCCTGTGAGGGCTTCTTAAGGAGTGGTGCATGAAGCTCCCCACTCCAGAGACCAGAGAGTAGAGTGACCTCATATGACTCCCACTCCCACCCATCAACACTGACTTCAGTGAACAAAACAGTGCCACCAAGTGGAGGCCAGAGCCACTCACAAATTCCTGCCATCCTGCACCTCTCAGGCGCATCTCCATTAGGACAAGTCCACCTGAGAATCAGCACAGCAGGTCCAACCCCTGGAAGACCAGCAGAAATCCCTCACCCACACCAAGTCTACTGATCATAGAGTGCTGCAAAGAGTCAACTCTGGGGGAAACAGGATCTAGGTTCCTTTGGTTTGGTTTGGTTTGGTTTGGTTTGGTTTGGTTGGGTACAGAGAAGGCATTTCTTCTTATTATTATTATTATCATCGTTATTATTATTATTTGGATCAAGCTTATCTTAAGCAGACAAAAACACACCTGGGGTTTAGCTTCTTATATTTATTTATATTTTTTGGACCTCCAAAATGACAAGATGTAAGAATTCACCTCAAAAGAAAGAACAAGAAGAAATGATGGCTGGGGATTTAATCAATACAGATATAAGATGTCTAAACTAGAATTAAAAACAACAAATATAAGTATACTAGCTGGGATTTAAAAAGGCATAGAAGACAATAGAGAATCCCATACTTCAGAGATAAAAGAACTAAAAACTAATCAAGCCAAAATTTAAAATGCTATAACCAAAATGCAAACCCTAATGGATGCCATGACAATGAGAATGCAGGAAGCAGAGGAAGCAATTAGTGATATAGAAGATAAAGTTATGGAAAATAATGAAACTGAAAAGTAGAGGTAAATAAAGGCATTAGATCTTGTGTACAGACAGGGAACTGAGCGACTCTTTAAAGTATAATAACATTCATATCATAGCAATCCCAGAAGTAGAGAAAGAAAAACAGTCAGAAGGTTTGCTTAAGCAAATTATAGCTAAAAACTTCTCTAATCTGGGGAAGGAAACAGACATCAAAATCCCGGAAGCACAGAGAACTCCCATTAAATTTAACAAGACTTGGCCATCATTAAGTCATATCATAGTCACAAAATGCACAGACAAGGAATGAATCCTAAAGCAGCAAGGGAAAAAAGTCCTAAACCTAAAAGGGAAGATAGATCAGATTTGCAGGTCTGTCCACAGAAATATGGCAAGCCAGAGGGGAGTGGCATGATGTATGTAGCATGCTGAATGGGAAAAATGTGCAGCCAAGAGTACTTTATTCAGCAAGGCTGTCATTCAGAATAGGACAGATGAGTTCCCAAGACAAAAACTAAAGGAGTTCATGACCACTAAACCAGCCCTACAAGATTAAAGAGGATTCATTGAGTGGGGGGAAAAAGACCAAAAGCAGCAAAGACTATAAAGGACAGAGAGCATCACCAGAAACACCAACTTTACAGGTAACACAAAGGCACTGTATTCATATATATCGATAATCACTCTGAATGTAAATAGACTAAACGCTCCAATCAAAAGGCATAGGGTATCAGAATGGATAAACAAACAGGACCCTTGCATTGCCTAAGTGGTTCAGTCAGTTAAGTGTCTACCTCTTGATTTCAGCTCAGGTCATGATCTCCTGGTTCATGAGATCAAGCCCTGTGTCAGAGCTGACAGTGCAGAGCCTTCTTGAGATTCTCTGTCTCCCTCTCTCTTAGCCCCCCTACCATTCATGTTCTCTCAAAATAAATAAATAAACACTTTAAAATACTGACAGTGCAAAGCCTTCTTGGGATTCTCTATCTCCCTCTCTCTTTGCCCCCTTCCTACTGATGTTCTCTCAAAATAAATAAATATTTTTAAAATATAAAATAATTATCCTTATAAAAAAAGACCCATCTATATGCTTCCTATAAGAGTTTAATTTTACTTATTTATTATTTTTTAATGTTTGTTTATTTTTTGAGAGAGAGAGGGAAAGAAAGTGCAAGCAGGGGAGGGGCAGAGAGAGATAGGGAGACACAGAATTTGAAGCAGGCTCCAGGCTCTGAGCTGTCAGCACAGAGCCCAATGCAGGGCTCGAGGTCACAAGCTGCAAGATCATGACCTGAGCTGAATGAAGTCGGACAATTAACTGACTGAGCCACCCAGGCACCCCTACAACAGACTAATTTTAAGCCTAAACACCCCTGCAAGTTGAAAGTGAGGCGATGGAGAACTATCTATCATGCTAATGGACATCAAAAGAAAGCCAGAGTAGCCATACTTATATCAGACAAACTAGATTTTAAAACAAAGACTATAACAAGAGATGAAGAAGGGCATTATATCATAATTAAGGGGTTAGACCCAGATCTAACAACTGTAAATATTTATACCCCAAAATTGGAAGCACCTAAATAAATTAATCAATTAATAACAAACATAAGGAAACTCATTGATAGTAGGGGACTTTAACACCCCACTTAGAGCAATGGACAGATCATCTAAGGAGAAAATCAACAAAGAAACAATGGCTTTTAATGACATACTGGACCAGATGGACCTAACAGATATATTCAGAATATTTCATCCTAAAGTAACAGAATATACATTCTTTTTGAGTGCACATGGAGCATTCTCCAGAATAGATCACATACTAGGTCACAAATCAGCCCTCAACAAGTACAAAAAGATCTAGATCATAACATATATATATATATATATATATGAGCAAATGGGGGAGAGGGGCAGAAGGAGGGAGGGAGAGAGAGAGAGAGAGAGAGAGAGAGAGAGAGAGAGAGAGAGAGAATCTTAGGCTCCATGCTTAGTTCAGAGCCCCACACAGGGCTTGATCTCATGACCCTGGGATCATGACCTGAGCTGAAATCAAGAGACGGACACTCAACCAACTGAGCCACCCAGGTGCCCCAGTGTTCTTGTTCTAAACTGGTCCCATGGTAAGCTACCTGTCCTCATTTAAACCTCATTTTATCTCTCAACACTTTGTCCTTGGCATTTATTTATTTAAACATTTTTGAGTATAATTGACACACAATGTTACATTAGTTTCAAGTATTTGACAAGTTTACACATTATGCCATACTTATCACAAATGTAGCTACCATTGATCACCATAAAATGCTATTAAATATCATTGGCTATTTTACTTATGCTGTGCCTTTTATTCCAATAACTTATTCATTCCATAACTGGAAGCCTATATCTTCCACTCCCCTTCACCCATTTTGCCCATCCCTGTACCCTCTCCCCTCTGGCAACCATCAGTTTGTTCTTTGTATTTATAGGTCTGATTCTGCTTTTTGTTTATTCATTTGTGTTCTTGTTTTTGATTCCACATATGAGTGAAATCATATTTGACAAACATATTTGTTTTCTTCAGCCTGAATTATTTCACTTAGCATAATACCTTCTAGGTCCATCCATGTTCATCCTTTTTATGTGTGTGTAATATTCCATTCTGTATGTATGTATACATAAATATATGTGTATATGTATATATATGCATATCTATCATCTATCTATCCATCTATAAACTATTTATCTACCTACTACTTCTTCCTTATCCATTCATCTACTGATGGACACTTAATTTGTTTCTGTATCTTGGCTATTGTAAATAATGCTGCAATAAAGATACGGTTGCATAAATCTTTTTGAATTTTTTTTTTGTTTTTGTTGGATAAATATCTAGTAGTGGAATTATTGGATCATATGGTATTTCTATTTTTTTAAGTTTTAATTTTAATTACAGTTAGTTAACATATAGTGTTATGTTAGGTTCAGGTGTGCACTATAGTGATTCAGCACTTCCATACATTACCTGGTGCTCATCACAATAACTACACTCCTTAATCCCCATCACCTATTTAACACGTCCCCCCATCCTCCCCTCTCTGGTAACCATCAGTTCTCTATAATTAAGAGTCTGTTTCTTGATTTTTCCCTCGCTCTCATTTTTTCCTTTTGCTTGTTTGTTTTGTGTGTTAAATTCCATATATGAGTGAAATCCAATGGTATTTGTCTTTCTCTAACTGACTTATTTTGCTTAATGCTATACTCTCTATTTCCACCCATGTCATGGCAAATGTCAAGATTTCATATTTCTAATGGCTAAAAAATATTCCATTGTATACGTATACCACATCTTTTTTATTTAAATGTTAGTTAACATACAGTGCAATATTGGTTTCAGGAGTAGAATTCAGTGATTCATCACTTACACACAATACCCAGTGCTCATCACAAGTTCCTTCTTTAATACCCATCTAGGCCATCTCCCACCTACCTACCTCCATCAAGCCTCAGTTTGTTCTCTATCATTAGGGGTCTCTTGTATACCACACCCTCTTTATGCATTCATCAATCAATAGTAACTTGGGCTGCTTCCATAATTTGGCTACTGTAAGTAATGCTGCTATAAACATAGGGGTGTATGTATACCTTTGAATTAGTGTTCTTGTATTCCTTGTGTAAATACCCAGTAGTGTGATTGCTGGATCATAAACTAATTCTATTTTTAACTTTTTGAGGAACCTCCATACTGTTTTCCACAGTGGCTGCACAAATTTACATTCCTACCAATAGTGCACAGGGTTCCTTTTTCTCCACATTCTCAGCACTTTTTAGTTCTTATCTTTTTGGTTTTAGCCATTCTGACAGGTGTAAGATAATATTTCATTGTGACTTTATTCGCATTTCCCTGATTATTAGTGATATTGAATATCTTTTTCATGTGTCTATTGGCCATCTATATGTATTCTTTGGGAAAACTATTCAGATCTTCTGCCCAGTTTTTAATTAGATTGTTTGAAGTTTTTTGGTGTTGAGTTGTATAATTTCTTTATATATTTTGGATATTAACCTTTTATTTAATATATCATTTGCAAATATATTCTCCCATTTAGTAGGTTGCCTTTTCGTTTTTTTGGATGGTTTTCTTTGCAGTGCAAAAAAACATTTTATTTGGATATAGACATTTAGACTATCCAAACTGGGAACACATCCCATGGTTGACTCAGTGGCTTCTCATATTTCTCACTTAAAATTGGATATTTCAGGTCATCTTCAGTAACTATTCCCAAATATCAAACTAATTATTTTTATTTCTTTGTACCCAACGTCTTTATCTCACATTTTACAATTGCCTTGACAAAAACAACACATATTACTACTGATATTTTAGAAATAACTCTCAACTATCACTAAGTTTTGTACTTTAAAATTTCTTCTTTCTTACTTACAGGTAGCCCAGATATTCTACAGAATCACTACCAATTACCATTATATACTGTTTCCTTTGCACAAAACCTCACACTCACAGGCCCGTGTCAATTGTTAATATATGTGGAGTCAAAATAGATGTTTTTCTTTGGTGATCGGTTTCCATCCAAGTATTAACCAGACCCAACCCTGCTTAGCTTCTGATATCAGATGAGATTAGGTGCTTTCAGGGTGCTATGGCCATAGACTGGTGATCAGTTTCCAAATATGCCTCTATATGAGCAAGTGGAGTCTATTCTATAGTCTCTATTATCCATCCTAATGTGCTTGTTCTATAGCTTTTCTCCACTACTGGAAAATAAATTCTCTGTTTTCATAGGCTCTGGTGAAGTAGCATTCCTAGGTGTCCCAAAATAAATACATTACTGAGATCACACCCATAGCACATGGTGCCATCACTCAAACTGAGCCCTAGTGGAATGATCATAAACTACTCCCTAATACATGCTCAGGAAAAGAAAATAGAGGACCTCATGGCAAAGCTAAGATAGATGAAATAAAGTGCTTTCAGGATAGGAAACACTTTTCCATTTGACTTCATTTGAATACCAATACTCAGCTAAAAGAGTCTGCATTGACCTTTGTTAAAAATATTCATTCATAATGAATTACAACATAACATAAGTTGAGAAACATTAATAACATATTTTAGCTTAAAAAACTTATATTAGTGCTTAATGGCCATTGTTGATAATATTTATATGTATGAGGGGAATAATATTTTCATGACTCCTGAATATAAATTCCCTATTTAGTAGATATATTTTTACCTAACAAATTAAAAATACCAGTATGAGTATTTTGCCAAGAGAAAGGATTAGATAGCATCCCAGTGTCCCAGAAAGGGGCAAGGATACCTCATCCTGAAATATTCAAAATATTTCCAAGAGAAACATTTAAGTAATAATAAATGCAGAACTCTATGTCATTCTTTACATGTGAGAGGAGGAATCCACCACTCTTTTCTGTTCCCTACAGTATTGTTATTAAGAATTTTATAGGGGTGCCTGGGTGGCTCAGTTGGTTAAGCGTCTAACTCTTGATCTTGGCTCAGATCATGATCTCATAGTTCATGAGTTTGAGCCCTGCACCAGGCTCTGTGCTGACAGCATGGAGTCTGCTTGTAATTCTCTCTCCATCTCTCTCTTTCCCTACCCCACTCATGCTTACTCTCTCTCTCTCTCTCTCTCTCTCTCTCTCAAAATAAATAAATAAACTTAAAAATTAAAGAAAAAGAATTTTATGAAAACACACCTCTGTTGAAATTATTTCAACCATCACCTTCAGGATACAATTAAAACCCTTAGGCATGTGACATTTAAAGACTTTTTATGTTTGTATCAACCTACTTTAACAGGCCCATCTATCACAATATTCCCCTGTGATTTACCGTGGCTCCTTGCCTGGCACCCACAGCATCAAAGGATTCCCTGTTCTTTCCCAAGTCACTAATGTATTCTACTCAGAAGGTACTGGACTGTGTCTTATTTTCGGTGACTTGGTCTGTCTTCCTTGCAGCCATTACAGTTTGATGGTTGCCTTGTCCTAATTCGTCAGTATTCTCTGATTGTTCATCCTGGAACCTGTGAAGAAAAATGGTTCTGTCCTTGAGTCAGAAAGAAAACAAAGCCCTTTGATTCAGTGGTGTGGCTATGGGTAGGGTTAAAAGTTGAGCACTAGACATTTCCTTTCTTTTATGTTTTCAGAAATATTATGTCTGTGACATCTAAACATTCTGCCTTGAGAAAACTGGATACACTCCAATCATGGAGGAACTTATCATGAACTTTCCAAACAGAATGTCTCTTCAGTTTGCTCATGTTCTTCTAATGAGAATTTCCCTGGTTCTGTGGGGTTGATGCTGTGTTTCAAATTTTTCACATTTTCTTTGGGGCTACTCAATCCTTTGCCAAAGGTGTTGGGGTATAAAGATTATGTCAAGGGGTTAGGCAGAAAATGGCAGTTCCTTGTAGAACAATGTGTGTAATGAGAAGAGTCCACTTTCTCATTCCTTTCCCTCTCCATGCCCACTGCCTCCTGGATAATCTAAGATACTTTCTTATCTCTTAGAACATGATTTTATAGCATTCCCCAAATGATACTGCTGCTTTAGTTTTCTTTTTGTACTATTTCCAGAAGAGAAGATTGACTGATACTGAATTTAGTTTCTGAGGTCATCATGAATAATTAACCACCCCCCAAATAAACCAAAGGAGGCTATAACAATTCTGTAATGTTCATGTGGGCTGCAGGTGGACAACCTGACCCAGGTTGGTGATCAGTTCATGGCTGAGAGTTCTACAAGCCTTCTTAAACTGCAACCCATCTCATTCTGGAAGAGCAGCCTGTCTTTGCCATTGCCAAGGTCAGTGGCCTTTGATGCAACCAGATTGATATTAATGTCCAGTAAGTCTTTTGAGGTGTTTAATTTTTCATGATCAGTACTTACTAAGCCATCCGTGGTCAGGGATAAGGTTACATGCTTAGTTCCAGTTTATGGGCCATGCAAGGTACACAGGGAACCTCACAACTTAAGCAGGGCAATTCTTTGCAATATTAACTGACTTTTCCTTTCATGTTTTTTTTGTACTCCTCTGTACTTGCACTACAAAAGCAGTTGGTCAGCCAACCATTCACTGCCTCAAGGGAAGCAGAAAAGATAGATACTCTTGCCCTTCCTCACATTAGAGGGTTGACTATGAGCCAACAAAGCCTCATCATAGCCCCTTCCTTAGCACAATCACACTCTATAGACTCAAAGATTGCTTCCCCTACATCAGAGATTAAATAACCTTTTCATGGGAGAGAATGGAACAGAATTTTTAGATCTCATATAGTTTCTAAATCTGTCTTCTTCAAAAAGCAACATAAACATGTCTCAAGTCCATTTGCACATTCAGTTCTTGCCTTTCAATAGAATGGTGACTTATATTTGGAAAACTATTTATACTAGCTCATCCAACTGGCCCTGATACACACTTACAGTATAAATAACTATAAAACTGTACAAAATTAATTAGGAGAATGTTTGGAGGCACTGGACAGCAAAAGGTGCAGAACTGCAATCCTTGAAAGAAGGAAATCTATGGGATGAGACACTGTTTTCAATAGCATGCTGCCCAGTTCCAGATGGTGGCACAAGGAGTTGAAACCTAAATGTACACAGATGCTTTGGTGAGTTGAGGAGATTGAGGTTTGCAGCTGCTGAAGCACTTCAAATTTGCAGGCCTTATCTGGAGAGGGGGGAAACATTTCTTGTCCTAAGCTGAGGGCAAGGCTCCATGAAGCCTATGATGGAACAGGTGCTATTGGGTAGAATACAGAGACATTGCTGAACATTTGTGGGTATTAAGTTAAGATGACTGATAGGCCAGGCATTAAGGATAAAATACTCCATATTAGAACTAAGTTCAAAACTGACACCAACCCACATAGAGAATGAAACAAAGTCTGATAGACCCAAAGGATCCAATAGTAACTTAGCTTAGCTGCCAGAACAAAACTGAAAAACCTTTAGAGAATATGACCAAGTCCAAATTTTAAGCAATGTATTATTCACAGTGCTATGTACAAAAATTTCATACCAAGAAGCAGGAAAGAGTGAACAAAAATTATAAAAAACAGCAATTAATAGAAACTGATCTCAAGATGTGTAAGCTGTTGGAATTAACAGAAAAACTGAAAAAATTCCCCAGTCCCCTCCTTTCCTGCCCTCACTACCACATCTATCCCCATTGATCCGTGTGAATCTATGAGGTTTCTGTAATAACTTGCTCAAAATCACACAGCCAGTGCTGGAGCCAGGATTCAAACTGAGAGATTTCCCCCCCGCTATACTGTGAGGTAAGTTTACTGATTATTAGTATTATTATTAGTGAGTATTAGTATTAGTGACCTTTTTATTTTTTAAATTCCAGCATAGTTAATATGAAGTGTAATAGTAGTTTAGGTGTACAATATAGTGATTCAACATTTCCATACAACACTTGGTGCTGATCATAACAAGTGCACTCCTTAATCCCCATCACCTATTTCACCCATTTCACCACTCACCTTCCCCATGGTAACTAACAGTTTGTTCTCTATAGTTAAGAGGTTATTTCTTGGTTTGCCTCCCTCTCTTTTTTCTTTTGCTTGTTATATTTAATTCTTACTTATGAGTGAAATCATATAGTGTTTGTCTTTCTCTAATGGACTTATTTAATTCTCTATCTCCATCCATGTCATTGCAAATGGCAAGATACCATTCTTTTTATGGCTGAGTAATATTCCATCACCTTCTTTATCTATTTTTCATCTATTGATGGACACTTGGACTGCTTCCATAATTTGTCTATTGTAAATAATGCTGCAATAAACATAGGGGTACACGTATCCTTTGAATTAGGATTCTTGTATTATTTAGGTAAATACACAAGAATACAATTACTGGATCACAGGGTAGTTCTATTTTTAACTTTTTGAGGAACCTCCACACTGATTTCCAGAGTGGCTGCACCAGTTTGCATTCCCATTAACAGTGCAAGAGGGTTTCTTTTTCTCCACATCCTCAGAAACACGTGTTGTTGTTTTTTTATTTTTAATTTTAGCCATTCAGATGGATGTAAGGTAATATCGCATTGTAGTTTGGATTGGCATTGCCTTGGTGATAGCTGATGTTGAGCATCATTTCATTTACCTGTTACTCATCTGTTTGTCTTCTTTAGAGAAATGTCTGTTCATGACTTCTGCCTATTTTTTAATTGAGTTATTTGTTTTTTAGATGTTGAGTTGTATAAGTTCTTTATATTTTGGATACTAACACTTTATAGGATATATCATTTGCAAATATCTTCTCCCATTCTGTAGGTTGTCTTTTAGTTTTGTTGATTGTTTCCTTTGCTGTGCAGAAGCTTTTTATTTTGATGTAGTACCAATAGTTTATTTTTGCTCTTGTTTACTTTGCCTCAGGAGACATATATAGAAAAATGTTACTAGGGCCAATGTCAGAGAAATTCTGCCTGTGCTCCTTCTAGGACTTTTATGGTTTCAGGTCTCATATTTAGATCTTTAATCCATTTTGAGTTTTTTAAACTCATTTTAAAAAATAATTTATTGTCAAGTTAGCTAACATGCAGTGTATACAGTGTAGTCTTGGATTCAGGAGTAGATTCCTGTGATTCATCACTTACATACAACACCCAGTGCTCATCCCAACAAGTGCCCTCCTCAATGTCCATCACCCATTTTCCGTGTCCCCTCAACCCCCCACCCCCGTCAACCCTCAGTTTTTTCTCTGTATTTAAGAGTTTCTTAGGGTCGACTTTATTTTTAGGTATGGTGTAAGAAAATGATCCAGTTTCATTCCTTTGTGTGTGGCTGTCCTGTTTTTCCAGTACCATTTGTTGAAGAGAACTGTCTCCTTCCCATTCCATTCTTGCTTCTTTTGTTATAGATTAATTTACCATATAACTGCGGGTTTATTCTGAGTTTTCTATTCTGTCCCATTTATCCATGTGTGTATTTTTGTGCCAATACCAGAATGTTTTGATTACTATAGCTTTGTAGTATAACTTGACGTCTGGAATTGTGAAGCTTCCAGCTTTGTTTTGATTTTTCAAGATTGTTTTGCCTATTAAGAGTCTTTTGTGGTTCCATACAAATTTTAGGATTTTTTGTTCTACTTCTGTGAAACATGTTGGTGGTATTTTGGAAGGGATTTCATTAAATCTGTAGATCACTTTGTGTACTGTTGACATTTTTTTTAATATGAAATTTATTGTCAAATTGGTTTCCATACAACACCCAGTGCTCATCCCAACAGGTGCCCTCCTAAATACCCATCACCCACCCACCCTTCCCTCCCACCCCCTATAAACCCTCAGTATCTTCTCAGTTTTTACGAGTCTCTTATGTTTTGGCTCCCTCCCTCTCTAGCCATTTTTTTTCCTTCCCCTCCCCCATGGTCTTCTGGTAAGTTTCTCAGGATCCACATAGGAGTTAAAACATATGGAATCTGTCCTTCTCTGGAAGGCTTATTTCACTTAGCATAACACTCTCCAATTACATCCACGTTGCTACAAAAGGCCATATTTCATTCTTTCTCATTGCACATAATATTCCATTGTGTATATAAACCACGATTTCTTTATCCATTTGTCAGTTGATGGACATTTAGGCACTTTCCATAATTTAGCTATTGTTGGCAGTGCTGCTATAAATATTGGGGTACAAGTGCCCCTATGCATCAGTACTCCTGTATCCCTTGGATAAATTCCTAGCAGTGCTACTGCTGGGTCAGAGGGTAGGTCTATTTTTAATTTTTTGAGGAACCTCCACACTGTTTTCCAGAGCGGCTACACCAGTTTGCATTCCCACCAACAGTGCAAGAGGGTTCCCATCTCTCCACATCCTATCCAGCGTCTATAGTCTCCTGTTTTGTCCATTTTAGCCACTCAGAATGGCATGAGGTGATATCTGAGTGTGGTTTTGATTTGTATTTCCCTGATGAGGAGCGATGTTGAACATCTTTTCATGTGCTTGTTGGCCATCTGGATGTCGTCTTTAGAGAAGTGTCTAGGGGCGCCTGGGTGGCGCAGTCAGTTAAGCGTCCGACTTCACCCAGGTCACGATCTCGCGGTCTGTGAGTTCGAGCCCCGCGTCAGGCTCTGGGCTGATGGCTCAGAGTCTGGAGCCTGTTTCAGATTCTGTGTCTCCCTCTCTCTCTGCCCCTCCCCCGTTCATGCTCTGTCTCTCTCTGTCCCAAAAATAAATAAACGTTGAAAAAAAAATTTAAAAAAAAAATAGAGAAGTGTCTATTCATGTTTTCTACCCATTTCTTCACTGGATTATTTGTTTTTCGGGTGTGGAGTTTGGTGAGCTCTTTATAGATTTTGGATACTAGCCCTTTGTCCGATATGTCAATTGCAAATATCTTTTCCCATTCCGTTGGTTGCCTTTTAGTTTTATTGATTGTTTCCTTTCCTCTTCAGAAGCTTTTTACTTTCATGAGGTCCCAATAGTTCATTTTTGCTTTTAATTCCCTTGCCTTTGGGGAGGTGTCAAGTAAGGAATTGCTGTGGCTGAGGTCAGAGAGGTTTTTTCCTGCTTTCTCCTCTAGTGTTTTGATGGTTTCCTGTCTCACATTCAGGTCCTTTATCCATTTTGAGTTTATTTTTGTGAATGGTGTGACAAAGTGGTCTAGTTTCATCCTTCTGCATGTTGCTGTCCAGTTCTCCCAGCACCACTTGTTAAAGAGACTCTCTTTTTTCCATTGGATATTCTTTCCTGCTTTGTCAAAGATTAGCTGGCCGTACTATTGTGGGCCTAATTCTGGGGCATCTATTCTACTCCATTGGTCTATGTGTCTGTTTTTGTGCCAATACCATGGTGTCTTCATGATTACAACTTTGTAGTAGAGGCAAAAGTCTGGGATTATGATGCCTCTCGCTTTGGTCTTCTTCTCCAAAATTACTTTGGCTATTCGGGGCATTTTGTGGTTCCATACAAATTTTAGGATTGCTTGTTCTAGCTTTGAGAAGAATGCTAGTGCAATTTTGATTGGGATTGCACTGAATGTGTAGATTAATTTGGGTAGTATTGACATTTTGGCAATATTTATTCTTCCAATCCCTGAGCACAGAATGTTTTTCTATTTCTTTGTATCCTCTTCAATTTCCTTCATAAATTTTCTATAGTTTTCAGCACACAGATCTTTTACATCTTTGGTTAGATTTATTCCTAGGTATTTTATGCTTCTTGGTGCAATTGTGAAGGGATCAGTTTCTTTATTTTTCTTTCTGTTGTTTCATTGTTAGTGTATAGGAATGCAACTGATTTCTGTACATTGATTTTGTATCCTGCGACTTTCCTGAATTCAGGTAACAGTTCTAGCAGACTTTTGGTGCAGTCTATCAGATTTTCCACGTATAATATCATGTCATTTGCAAAAAGTGAAAGCTTGACTTCATCTTTGCCAATTTTGATGCCTTTGATTTCCTTTTGTTGTCTGATTGCTGATGCTAGCACTTCCAACACTATGTGAAACAACAGTGGTGAGAGTGGACATCCCTGTCATGGTTCCTGATCTCAGGGGGAAAGCTCTCAGTTTTTCTCCATGAGGATGATATTAGCTGTGGGTTTTTCATAAATGGTTTTGATGGTGTTTAAGTATGTTCCTTCTATCCCGACTTTCTCAAGGGTTTTTATTAAGAAAGGATGCTGAATTTTGTCAGATGCTTTTTCTGCATCGATTGACAGGATCATACGGTTCTTATCTTTTCTTTTATTAATGTGATGTATCACATTGATTGATTTGTGAATGTTGGACTAGCCCTGCAGCCCAGGAATGAATCCTACTCGATCATGGTGTATAATTCTTTTTACATGCTGTTGAATTTGATTTGTGAGTATCTTATTGAGAAGTTTTGCACCCATATTCATCAGGGATATTGGCCTCTGGTTCTCTTTTTTACTGGGTCTCTGTCTGGTTTAGGAATCAAAGTAATGCTGGCTTCATAGAATGAGTCTGGAAGTTTTCCTTCCCTTTCTATGTTTTGGAACAGCTTGAGAAGGATAGGTATTATCTCTGCTTAAAATGTCTGGTAGAATTCCCCAGGGAAACCATCTGGTCCCGGACTCTTATTTGTTAGGAGATTTTTGATAACTGATTCAATTTCTTTGCTGGTTATGGATCAGTTCAAGTTTTCTATTTCTTCCTGTTTGAGCTTTGGAATTGTGTGGGTGCTTAGGAATTTTCCCATTTCTTACAGGTTGTCCATTTTGTTGGCACATACTTTTTCATACTATTCCCTGATAATTGCTTGTATTTCTGAGGGATTGGTTGTAATAATTTCATTTTCATTCATGATTTTATCTATTTGGGTCATCTCCCTTTTCCTGTTGAGAAGCCTGGCTAGAAGTTTATCAATTTTGTTAGTTTTCTCCAAAAAGCAACTCTTGGTTTCATTGATCTGCTCTACAGTTTTTTTAGATTCTCTATTGTTTATTTCTGCTCTGATCTTTGCTATTTCTCTTCTTCTGCTGGGTTTGGGGTGTCTTTTCCATTCTGCTTATATTTCCTTTAGGTGTGCTGTTAGATTTTGTATTTGGGATTTTTCTTGTTTCTTGAGATAGGCCTGGATTGCAATGTATTTTCCTCTTAGGACTGCCTTCTCTGCATCCCAAAGCGTTTACATTGTTGTATTTTCATTTTCATTTTTTTCCATATATATTTATATGGAAAAATATATAATTTTTCCATATATATATATATATGGAATATATATATATATATTCCATATATATATATATATATATATATATATTTAATTTCTTTTCTAATTACCTGGTTGACCCATTCATTCTTTAGTAGGGTGTTCTTTAACCTCCATGCTTTTGGAGGTTTTCCAGACATTTTCCTGTGGTTGGTTTCAAGCTTCATCGCATTGTGGTCTGAAAGTATGCATGGTATGATTTCAATTCCTGTATACTTATGAAGGGCTATTTTGTTACCCAGTATGTGATCTTTCTTGGAGAATGTTCTATGTGCACTTGAGAAGAAATTATATTCTGTTGCTTGGAGTGCAGAGTTCTAAATATATCTGCCAAGTCCAACTGATCCAATTTATCATTCGGGGCCCTTGTTTCTTTATTCATCCTGTGTCTAGATGATCTACCCATTGGTGTAAGTGGAGTATTAAAGTCCCCTGAAATTACCACATTCCTATCAATAAGGTTGCTTATGTTTTTGATTACTTGTTTTATATATTTGGGGGCTCCTATATTCAGTGCATAGACATTTATAATTGTTAGCTCTTCCTGATGGATAGACCCTGTAATTATTTTATAATGCCCTTCTTCATCTCTTGTTACAGCCTTTAATTTAAAGTCTAGTTTGTCTGATAGAAGTATGGCTACTCCACCTTTCTTTTGACTTCCAGTATCATGATAGATAGTTCTCCATCCACTCATTTTCAATCTGAAGGTGTCCTCAGGTCTAAAATGAGTCTCTTGTAGACAGCAAATAGATGGGTCTTGTTTTTGTATTCGTTCTGATACCCTACGTCTTTTGGTTGGTGCATTTAGTCCATTTACATTCAGTGTTATTACATAAGATATGGGTTTAGAGTCATTTGATGTCTGTAGGTTTCATGCTTGTAGTGATGTCTCTGGTACTTTGTCTCTCAGAATCCCCCTTAGGATCTCTTGTAGGGCTGGTTTAGTGGTGATGAATTCCTTCAGTTTTTGTTTCTTTGGGAAGACCTTTATATCTCTTTCTATTCTATATGACAGACTTGCTGGATAAAGGATTTTTGGCTGCATTTTTTTTTCTGTTCATCACATTGAAGATTTCCTGCCATTCCTTTCTGGCCTTCCAAGTTTCAGTAGGCAGATCTGTCACGAGTCTTAACAGTCTCCCTTTATATGTTAGAGTATGTTTATCCCTAGCTGCTTTCAGAATTTTCTCTTTATCCTTGTATTTTGCCAGTTTCACTATGATATGTTGTGCATAAGTTCACTTCAAGTGACATCTGAAGGGAGTTCTCTGTGCCTCTTGGATTTCAATGCATTTTTCATTCTCCAGTTCAGGGAAGTTCTCAGCTATGATTTCTTCAAGTACAGCTTCAGCACCTTTCCCTCTCTTCCTCCTCTGGAATCCCAATTATGTGTATATTATTTCATTTAATTATGTCACTTAATTCCCTAAGTCTCTCCTCAAACTTCTGGATTTTTTTTATTTCTCTTTTTCTCAGCTTATTCTTTTTCCATAATTTTATCTTCTAATTCACCTATTCTGTCCTCTGCCTCTTCAATCTGAGCTGTGGTTTCCTCAATTTTATTTTGAACCTCATTTATAGCATTTTTAGCTCCTTATGGCTGTTTCTTAGTCTCTTTATATCTGTAGCAATAGGTTCTTGCCTTCCTCTATACTTTTTTCAAGCCCAGCGATTAATTTTATGACTATTATTCTAAATTCATGGTTTGCTATGTTGCTTAAATTGTTTTTGATCAATTTGTTAGCTGTCGCTACTTCCTGGGGTTTCTTTTGAGGAGAATTCTTCTGTTTCGTCATTTTGGATAGTCCCTGGAGTGGCGGGGAACTGCAGGGCTCTTCCTCTGTACTGTCTGGAGTAACTTGTGTTGGTGGGTGGGGCCGAAGTCAGACCAGATGTCTGTCCCCAGCCCACTGCTGGGTCCACAGTCAGACTGGTATGTAGCTTATGTTCCCCTCTTCCAGGGTCAGGACTCAGTGTGGAGTGGTGTGGACTCTGTCTGGGCTACTTGCACACTGCTAGGCTTGTTGTGTTGCTTTGATGGGATCTGGTGTATCAGCCAGGGTGGATCAGCACGGTGCATAGGCAGGGGTGGAGAGGCAGGCCTAGCTCTCTTTGATGCTTTACTGTCCAGTGGTCCCCTGTGGGAGAGGCCCTGCAGCACTGGGAGGGAGGCAGGCAGAGCCTTTTGGAGGGATGGATCCACAGAAGCACGGTGTTGGGTGTTTGTGTGGTGCAAGCAAGTTCGGTGATGGGAACTCTTTCCCTTTGGGATTTTGGCTGGGGGATGGGAGAGGGAGATGGCACTGGCTAGCATCTGTGTTCCCCACTGAGCTGAGCTCTGTCTTCCAGGGCTTAACAACTCTCTCTTCCCAGTGTCCTCTCACCCTCCCGCTCTCTGAGCAGAGCTGTTGACTTTTAACATTCCAGATATTACATCCTGCTGGCTGTCAGACCTCACGGATTCTGGTCCCTCTGCTTTTGCAAGCCAGACTCAGGGGCTCTGCCTTGCCTGGCGGTCTGCCCCTCCACCTCCCTGGCTCCCTCCTGCCAGCCCGTGTAGTGTGCACTGCCTCTCTGCCCTTCCTACCTCTTCCATAGGCGTCTTGTCTATGCTTGGCTCCAGAGAGTCCTTTCTGCTAGTCTTCTGGCGGTTTTCTGGGTAAATTAGGCAGATGTGGGTGGAATCTAAGCAATCATCAAGACACAGTGAGCCCAGCATCCTCCTATGCCACCATCTTCTCTAGGTCTCTAGTGTTGACATTTTAGGAATATTTGATCTTCCAATCTATGAGCATGGAATGTCTTCCCATTTCTTTGTGTCTTCTTCAATTTCACCAATGTTTTATAGTTTTAAGGGCACAAGTGTTTCACTTCTTTGGTTAAGTTTATTCCAAGGTACTTTATCATTTTTGGTGCTATTGCAAATGGGATTATTTTAATTGCTCTTTTCTGCTGCTTCGCTATTTGTATCCTATAACTTTACTGAATTCATTTACCATTCCTAGTATGTATGCCTTAAACTTATACAATAATGCATGCCATTTATTGATTAATAAAATTGGGGGAAAATTCGATCATTACATACAAACATCTGACTTTTTCTTGAAGTTTTAAGTTTTTATTTTAATTCCAGTTAGCTAACATAGATTGTAATATTAGTTTCCAGGAGTAGAATTCAGTGATTCATCACTAAAATGCAACACAGTGCTTATCACAAGAAGTGCCCTCCTTAATACCCATTACCCAGTTAACCCATCTCCCTGCCCTCCTCCCCTCCAGCATCTCTCAGTTTGTTCTCTATAGGTAAGAGTCTGTTTTGTGGTTTGCCTCTCTCTTTTTCTCTTATGAAATAGATAGGCTACGAAGCTAATAGCAAAAAAAAAGCATAATTTTAAGTAAATGATTCTACAACAATGATATTTATACAATATATATCCAGTTACAGAGTCATTAGATTTCATTTTCTTCGACTATAATAAAATAGAGGGAAAGTAAACAAAAAGGTGATTAACAATTTCTGTAACTGAAGAGGTATTAGTTTCTGGGAGATTCCTTCCTCATTATGGGAAAAGAATTCCCAAATTACAGATATATTACAGATTTGGATCTACAGTTATTTTTATTTTTTAATGTTTATTCATTTTTTGAGAGAGAGAGAGAGAGAGAGAGCGTTATTGGGAGGGGGAAGAGAGAGAAGGGACACAGAATCTGAAGCAGGCTTGAGTCTCTGAGCTGTCAGCACAGAGCCCGACATGGGGCTCGAACTCATGAACCACGAGATCATGACCTGGCCGAAGTTGGACGCTCAACTGACTGAGCCACCCAGGAGTCCCGGATCTACAATTATTTTTAATGACATATTTAAATTTTAGTGGAGTCAGAAATTCCCTGCTCTGGAAGACCAAATTTCAGAAAGATGAGTCTGTTGTTCTTCATGTTACACCTTCTCCATCTACAAATTTTTTTACGTATATGTATCTATCTAAGTATTATGTACATATCAAAAAGTACAGAAGTCATAAGTGTACTGTTTTATAAAATTTAACAAAGTTAACATACCTATGTAATCCCCACTCTGATCCAAATGGCAGTATTTTATAATCAGAGCTCCTTACAAGGCTCTCTTGTGCCACTTCCCAGTCATCCTTATCATTCTTTTGCAAAAGTAACCACAATCTTCACCTCCAGGAGCGTGGTCCAGTTTTGTCTGATTTTAAATTTATGTAAATATAACCATATGGCATAGAGTCTATTTTGTTTAGTTTCTTTTACTCAACATCATTTTCCTGTGTTTTCTCCATGCTATTGGGTCTAGTAGTTATTCACCGTTGTGTTGCTGTATTCTATTCCATCATATGGATAGAACATATTTACTTGTTAATTGTACCTATTATGAACATTTGTGTAGCTTTTCATCTGGCATATTACATATTATGCTGTGTGAACAATCTTGTACATGTGTTTTGGTGATAATTACACTCATATATGTGGATTTTCCTAAGTATTTGCTTAGCGGGGAACTGCTGGGTCACAGGACATTGCTTACATCCAGCTTTATTATATGCTATCAAAGAGATTTTCAAAAGGTCATATCACCTTACACTCCCATCAGTTGTGTATTACAGTTCATGTTTCATCACATTCTCATCAAAATTTTGTGTTTTTTTTTCTTTCGAGCCATCCAGGTTGGCACAGAGGATGTTTCATAGGCATGCCATTAAGGGTTTGATTTCTAGATGACTAATGATATCCAGAACCTTCTCATATAATTTTTAGTCATTTGAAACCTTGTTTTGTGAAGTACCTATTCCACATTTTTGTCTTTTTTCCTTCTTATTTGTTAGCTCGTTTTTGCTGATTGTGTGCTGATTGCAGTCTTGTTTTTGCTGATTTTTAGTGTTCTCATAAGTGAAATAATGTTTTTGCAGACATGTATTGCAAACATGCATACCATTCTGTGGCTTGCCTTTTCAGTCTCTGAATCGTATCTTTTGATGAACAGAAGTTTATGTTAATGGTAAAAATTTTTAAATTATTGTCAACTTTTATCTTTTATAGCCTGCATATACATTCATATAAACTTTGAAAAAGTCCCTGAACCTGTCTGGACTTTGCTTAAAAATCTTTGTCATTAGTTTACAAATTAAGCCTTATCTCATTCTTTAGAGTGTGAATGTCACAAATACTACCTGTCTGCAATGTAATAAGACCACAAGTTATAAACAAAATAAGAGCACATAAGGCTTTCCACCTGGAATTTTTAAGAGATCAATGCCTGTTTTCTTCTAGGAGTTTTTTTTAGTTTCAGGTCTCACATTTAGATCTTTAATCTATTTGGAGTTTATTTTTGTGTTTGGTGTAAAAAAGCGATCCAGTTTCATTCTTTTGTATGTAGGTGTTTTCCCAGCACAATTTGTTAAAGAGATGGTCTTTCCTTTTTGTATATTTTCACTATTTTTGTCATACCTTAACTGACCATATAAACATGAGTTTATTTCTGGGCCCTCTATTCTGTTACCTTGATATATGTGCCTATTTTGTACCATTACAATATTGATTTCATTACTATAGCTTTGAAGTATATCTTGAATTCTTGGATTGTGATACCCTCAGATTTCTTCTTCTTCTTCTTTTTTTTTTGACTCTCTAACTCTAGAGTCTTAATTTCTTTATTGTATCATAGCTTTTATATTCCTTTTTCTTTTTTAAATTTTATTTAGTTAACATACAAGGCAATATTGGTTTCAGGAGTAGAATTCAGTTATTCATCACTTACATACAACACCCAGTGCTCATCACAAGTGCCTCCTTAATACCCATCACCCATCTAGCCCATCTCCCACCCACTTCCATCCATCAACCCTCAGTTTGTTCTCCATCATTAGGAGTCTCATGGCTTGTTTCCCTCTTCTCTCTTTTTTCTCCTTCCCATGTGTTCATCTGTCTTGTTTTTAAATTCCACATAAGAGTGAAATAATATGTTATGTGCATTTCTCTGACTTATTTGCTTAGCATTATACTTTCTAGCTCCATCCATGTCATTGCAAATGGCAAGATTTCATTCTTTTTGATGGCTGAGTAGTATTCCATTGTGGGTGTATGTATGTATATATACGTGTGTGTGTGTGTGTGTGTGTATATATATATATATAATGTGTGTGTGTGTGTGTGTGTGTATATATATATATAATGTATCACATCTTCTTTGTCAATTCATCAGTTGATGGACATTTGGGCTTTCTCCATACTTGGACTATTGTTGATAATGCTGCTATAACTGTTGGGGTGCATGTTGCCCCTTTGAATCTATATTTTTGTATCCTTTGGGTAAATACCTAAAAGTGCAATTTCTGGATCATAGGGTATTTCTATGTTTAGTTTTTTGAGGAACTGTTATCCAGAGTGGTTGTACCAGTTTGCATTGTTCTTCTTTCTCAAGATTTCTTTGACATTGGTTGTGAAAACAATTTTCTAGACATGTCTCCTCAGGCAAGGGAAACAAAAACAAAATTAAGCTATTAGTACTACACCAAAATCAAAAGCTTTTGTGCAGTGAAGGAAACCATCAACAAAACAAAAGACAACCTACTAAATGGGAGAAGATATTTGCAAATGATATGTCTTATCAGAGGTTAATACCCAAAATATATAAAGAACTTATACGACTTAACATCTGAAAAACAAATAATCACATTAAAATGGGGAGAGGACCTGAATAAACACTTTTCCAAAGAAGATATACAAATGATCAACAGAAACATGAAAAGATGCTAAAATCACTCATGAGAGAAATGCAAATCAAAACCACAATGAGATGTCACTTCACACCTGTCAGAAAGGCAAAATAAAAAAGACAAGACACCACAAGTATTGGCAAGGATGTGGAGAAACAGGACCCTCTTGTACCATTGGTGAGAAAGCAAGTCAGTGTAGCCACTGTGGAAAACAGTATGGAGTTTCCTCAAAAAGTTAAAAATAGAGCTATCATATGATCCAATAATTCTACTACTATTTACCCAAAGAAAATGAAGACATTAAAACAAATATATATATGCATCCCTACGTTTATTGCAGAATTATTTACAATAGCCAAAATATGGTAGATGAATGGATAAATGGAATATTACACAGCCATAAAAAGGATGAAATTGTGCCATTTGAAACAACATGCATGGATCTAGAGGGTATTATGCTAAGTGAAACAAGTCAGACTGAGAAAGCCAAATATATAATTTCACTCATAAGTGGAATCTAAAGAAAGTAATAAACAAAAAGGGGAATCTGACTTATAAATACAGAGAACAAAATGATGGCTGCCAAAGGGGAGTGGGGTGGGGGGTTGGTCGAAACGGGTGAAGAAGAATGCGAGATGCAGGCTTCTAGTTACAGGATAAATAAGGCACAGGACTAAAAGGCACAGCATAAGGAATATAGTCAATAATATTACAATATATACAATATTACATACATAGCAATGTATGGGAACAGGTAGTAGCTACATTGTGGTGACCATAGCATAATGTATGAACTTGTTGAATCACTATTATTGCGCCCCTGAAACCAATGTAACTTCATGTGTCAACTACACAAATGAATGAATGAATAAATGAAATAGAAAATATTGAAAATTTTTAATACTCTGTTATGGAGATTTTCTTCTATGTTTCCCTCTAAAATCTTTATTATTTAACTTTCCACATTTAGATCTGAAGTACTTCTCAAGTGCATTATTTTGTATATTATGCAGAAGGAGTAAGGATTTGCCTTTCTCCCTAGCAATATGGAATGGACAAAGCACAATTAGACCATCTTTTCCTCACTGCAATGTAATGCAGACTTGTCATAAATGAAATGATTGTACATATATGTGTGTGTGTGTGTGTGTGTCTGTGTGTGTGTGTGTCTGTGTTTCTGGATTCCCTAGACTGTTTAGTTTTTATTCTTGTACTAAAACACAGTCTCTTAATTACTACAGTTTTCTGTTAAGTTATATTATCTGATAATGTGAGTCTTCCAGTTTTGTTATTCCTCTTCAAGATTGTCTTGGTTATTCTTCCTTTGTATCTCTACGTCCATTTTAGAATTGTGTTGCCAATTTCCATCAAAATAAACAAACTATAATTATTGGAATTGTAAAAACTTTCTAGAGAGAATTTGGAGAAATATTTACAATATTGATTTTTCCAATATAGGAATATGGAATATTTAGAATTTTTTTAATGTTTATTTATTTTTGAGACAGAGACAGAGCATGAACGTGGGAGGGTCAGAGAAAGAGGGAGACACAGAATCCAAAGCAGGCTCCAATCTCTGAGCTGTCAGCACAGAGCCCGATGCAGGGCTCGAATTCACAAACCATGAGATCATGACCTGAGCCGAAGTCGGTCGCTCAACCTACTGAGCCACCCAGGTGCCCCTATTTAGAATTTTTTTTAAAGTTTTAACTTAAATTCAAGTTGGTTTACAGTGTAATATTAGTTTCAGGTGTACAATATAGTGATTCAACACTTCCATGCAACAGTCAGTGCTCATTATGAGAAGTGCACTCACTCTTTAATCCCCATCATCTATTTCAGCCATCTCTCCTTCCCACCTCCCCTCTGGAAATCACCAGTTCTCTGTAGTTAAGATTCTATTTCTTGGATTGCCTCTCTCTCTCTTTTTTTCCACTTGTCTTGTTTGTTTTGTGTCTTAAATTCCACATATGAGTGAAGTCATGTGGCATTTGAATTTTTAAATTTCTTTGAATAGTATTTTGTGGCTTACAATGCAGAGATCTTCCACTTCTTTCATTTGATTGATTCCTTTGTATTTTGTCTTTTTAATGCTATTGTGTATGATATGGTTTTAATTTTTTGAAAACATTTGTTATTTGCTAATATATAGAAAATAATTAGTGTTCATATATTGACCCTATACCCTGTGACCTTGCTAAACTCACTTATATATTCTAAGAGCATGTAGGTTCTTTTGAATTGTATATGCATATAACTATGTCATCCTTGAATAAAGGCATTTTAATTCCTTCCTTTGCAGTTTTATTTATTTATTTATTTATTTACTGCACTTCAATAGCCAGCATTACCAGTATATTTTTTAACAAAAGTGGGGATAATGGCCATCCTTGAATCATTCCCACCATTCCAGGTTTCAGGAAGAAACTCTCAGTAATTCACCATTAATTAAGATGTTTGCTGTAGATTTTTGTGTAATTCTTATTAGAACAAATGGTTTTCTTCTATTCCTTTGTTTTAAGGGAGTTTTTCAAATTAAATCATGAATGGTTGCTGAATTTGTGAAATTGTTTTTCTCCACTTATTGTGATTATCATATGATTTTTCTGCTTTTCTGAATGTAAGAATCACATTAATAGGTTTTCCAATATTAAACCACACTCACCTTCTGGAAAATGACCCTTTTAACCATGATGTATTATCCTTTTTATATATTGCTAGATTATATTTTCTAACATGGATTTTGGCATCCGTTTTAGTGATAGAGATTGACCTGTAAATTTTCTTTCTTGCAATGTTCTCATGACTTAGCCCTTGTTTAGGGAAAATAAGTTATGAAGAAGCTGTTTCACGTTGGTCATAAAAAGAAGAACCTGCATTAGAATTTGGCGATATGTAAAGGGAATGTAACCTGACAGCATAATTTCTGGAAATAAGTCCTAAGGAAAAAAGTCAGATTAATTAGAATTTTGTGTTCAGCACACCTATTACAACAGTGTTTGGGATAATAAAATATTACAAATTGTGTGTCCAATATTTCCTAAATATTTTCATTTAACCACCTTTGAGTAAGTTGACCATCTTTGGCAGCAGTCAAGAGGGCAGACTGCCAGAAAAACTAATTCCCATCAAATCAAATGTGCCACCAAAAAAGGCATTATTCTATCCCAAGCTATGTTCTCTTACATTAATAGCAGAAGCATGCAATGTTGGCCTATAAAGACTTAGTTATTTTGCCTTAATCCTGTTTAGTTATTTTACCTTAATCCATTCCAGTTTTACATGAAACTTCTACCTCAACTTTGGCTCAGCTTCTAACTGTATTCTTGGATAAATTTTGTGATCTTGGGACTTAAGAATATTTGTAGTCTTTTCTTCCTGTCTTATCTCTATCTCCTTATATTTTACTGACCCAGATTTTCCCCCTGAATACACTAATTTACTCCTTTCAAATTCTTCTATTGTAAAATGTTACCTTTAAGCACACTTAAAAACATGTTTAATCTTTAAAAAACTATCTAACTAATTATATCTCAAATACTTATTTAAACCTGTAGGTTTTCTGCTTATCACCAGGAGGTAATCTAAATGACCACCAGTAGGTGGTTGTTTAAATGAATTACAGTACATCCAATGCCATATTGTAGTATACTGGCATTAATAAATACATGGTTAAAGATGTTTAAAAATTTTTTTATTTAAATTCAAGTTAGTTAACATACAATGTCGTATTGGTTTCCAGAGTAGAACCCAGAGATTCACCACTTATATATAACACCCAGTGTTCATACCAAGAAATGCCCTTCTTTAATCCCCATCACCCATTTGACCCATCCGCCATTCACTTCCCCTCCAGTAACCCCTTAGTTTATTCTCAGTACTTAAGAGTCTTTTATGGTTTGTCTCCCTCTCTGTTTTTATCTTATTTTTCCTTTCCTTTCCTTATGTTTATCTGTTTTGTTTCTTAAATTCTACATACCAGTGAAATGACATTTGTCTTAAGAAATTTACAAAAGGTTTTGTGGAATATCATTTAAATTTTATTTTAGAAAAATAAACAATTAAGGCTTCTAGTTAGAAATGTTTTATGGCAGGTAGCCATATATTCACTTTTTAAAGTATCTCATTTAAATAAATACTAATAAATGTGCCACTTCTCTTGAACAGGTAGAATGTTATCACAGGCCATTGTGACCACTATACCAACTAAGACAAAACATGATAAGGTTAAAAAACACAAAAGCACGCGTTATTTATTTATTTATTTTAAATCTTTATTAATTTTTTACTTAAATTTGTTTAAATGTTTATTTATTTTTGAGAGAGAGAAACAGAGTGTGAGTGGGGAAGGTGCAGAAAGAGAGGGAGACACAGAATCCAAAGCAAGCTTCAGGCTCTGAGCTGTCAGCACAGAGACTGATGTGGGGCTGGAAATCGCCAACAATGAGATCATGACCTGAGTTAAAGTTGGCTGCTTAACCTACTGAGCAACCCATGTGCCCCTTAAATTTCTTTAGTGTTTATTTTTGAGGGAGAGAGAGAGCGTTACTGGGAAGGGGCAGAGAGAGAGGGAGACAAAGACTCTGAAGCAGGCTACAGCCTCTGTGCTATTAGCACAGAATCCGATGCAGGGCTCAAATTCATGGACCACAAGATCATGACATGAGCTGAAGTCTGACCCTTAACCAACAAAATAGCTATATATAAAAAAGTTAAAAGAAACTAAATTTCATAGCAGAAAACGAGCAAGGGCTTGGTGAGCAGAGATTAGCAGACACTAAAATTCTATGCTGAGTCTGTCTGGACAAAGGATCAGATAAACAACATGCAGAAGGAATCTGCTGAAGTAAGAAAAAGCTAGTAAACTTTCTAAGAATGCATAAGGTGGCTTGACAGATTGGTGTCTTCAGGAAGCCCAAACAATGAACAGTGATAAGTAAGGATGTATATGAAGTTTAATAGCCATCAAGTATCAAACTACCTTTCTTTTTTTAAAAAAAAATTAATGTTTTTTTTTGTTTAATTTAGAGAGAGAGAGAGAGAGCATGGGCAGGGGAGGGGCAGAGAGAAAGGGAGACACAGAATCTGAAGCAGTCTCCGTGCTCTGAGCTGTCAACACAGAGCTTGATGAGGGGCTCAAACTCGGGAATGGTGAGATCATGACCTGAGCTGAAGTCAGATGCTTAACCAATTGAGCCACTCAGGCGCCCTCAAATTACCTTTCAAATGGATACTCAACTGATCCAGATCCATCTGTTAAAAAGACTTTCCTGAGTACTTCTGGTTTGATCTCAGAGATGCCCAGAACTGGAAGGAGCATCATTCCTGTTCACAAAACAAGAAGAGATGGGAAAACTGCAAAGTGATGACTTATTTTGGAACCCCTCAATGAACTGAAGTCTAATGGAAAATATAAATTTTAGTGAAAGACAAGGGTTTGCAGGTAGAAAGAAGACCTGAGCATTTATTTACCTGGGACAGACACTGCCCGAATGCCATGTAAGACATTAAGAACATTAAGAACTAGAAATTTTTGAGAAACTTGTAAAGGTCATGTGTGGGCTACCAGAAGAGTATGAAATCCCTAGAGAAGTTTCACACCATCTTGTGAGCTTTTCCTCAAGGAGCCCCACTTGATGTCCACAAGAAAGATCTGAGAGGATCCTTAGAAAGATCGCTCTTGGTGCTTGCTGGGAAAGAAAAACAATAGTCTCTGCCAAAATCCTAGCAGATACATCTTCCCTATTTCCATTATGGTACAAGAGGCTTAATCTACAAGAGAAAGGGCATCTATGTTCTCTGTATATCTTTGCAACTTTTCTGCAAATTTAAAATAATTCACCCTGAAAGATTATTTATATATTAAAAAAGGTTTTCCTTGAGAAAGATAAAAAAGTGGTCCCTAACATCCAGAAGCTGGCCTGGCACTCACAGCTAGGCCGTGTCCTTCTTCTACGAGCATACACATTTTTACTGAATGCAAGTCTCAGACAAGTTTATTCTGAGACCATGATAAAGTGAAACAAAGCATAGCTGCTCCATAATTGTGTCCAAGCACAGGCAAAAGCAAAGTCCCTGTGCCACACATAAAATACCATACCCCCACTCGCTTGGACAAAATGAGTGGCTGCTGCTTCTTTGCCAATTATAAATTTATGCCCCTTATCGTCTCTCCTCCCTATGGATAAGGTGTCTTGAGATAACTTATGAAAAAATGGCCCAAGCCTTCTGAAAGCTTTCAAACTAGATTGGATCCTCCCTTTGTTAGTCCCTCCCTAAATCATTCAACCGAAGCTCAAATCCTGTAGTAGATTCTCTAACATCCTCTTACTGACACTCCATGGTGTGTGTTCTCTCTCATTCTAACCTGTTTAATTAATGTTCCTGGAGGTCTTTGGCCCGAGGACATTGCAACCTTAACCTACCAAATTTGCTTGATGCTTTGGATGAAAATCAGTTGACTGAATATGTCGGTCTCTTTCTGGAGTTGATTATCACCCATTTATCTATTTGTCTACTCTTATAGTCTTGATTCCTATATATTGACATGATTACTGTGGCTCTATAGCAAGTCCTGAAAAGGGATAGTATAGCTGGTCTTTTTAAAGGATGTTTTGAGTATTCCTGATATTTTGTTTTTCTGCATAAGTTTTTAATCAATTTGTAAATTGCCTTAAAAAGACTGCTGCTGGGGCACTTGGGTGGCTCAGTCAGTTAAGTGTCTGACTCTTGATTTTGGCTCAGGTTATGATCTCTCAGTTCCATGAGTTGGAGCCCCATGTTGGGCTCTGTGCTGACAGTGCACAGCCAGCTTGGAATTCTGTCTCCCTCTCTCTCTAACCCCATGCTGCGCTCTCTCTCTCTCTCTCTCTCCCTGTCTCTCTCTCTCTCTCTCTCTCTCTCTCTCTCAAAAAAAAAATACATAAACTTAAAAAAAATCTTATTCAAAAATTTAATCAAAATTAAAAGACTGCTGCAGATTTCATAGGGGTCAAAATGAATCTATAGATCGATTTGGGGAGAAATAACATAAAAATTGAGTTTTTAAAAAAAGAAACCAAAAAACAGACTCTTAACCATAGACAACAGAGGACTACCAGAGGGTAAATGGGTGGGGGTGGGTTAAATAGGGAAGAGGATTAAGAGCACACTTACCTTGATGAGCACTGAGTAATATATGGAACCACTGAATCACTATATTGTACACCTGAAACTCATAGCACTGGATGTTAACTACACTGGGATTAAACCTTTTTGGTTTTAGTTTTTCTGCATTTAGTTAGGCCTTTTAAAATCTTTCTTTGTGATATTTTGTAGTTTTTGGTGTAGGAATTGTGTACACTTTTGCTAGATTTATTCTTAGATATTTGGGGTTAGTTGATATTATTTTAAACTGCATTATTTTTTACACTGCATTTCAAATTGGTTATTATTAGTGTACAGAGACAGCTGCTGTTTTTTTATTGACCTTCTATTCTGAAGTCTTATTAAACATGCTTGTTATTTGGAGCTAATTTTTATAGATTCAACATGCTTTTCTGTGAACAAAATCATGCATTCTGTAAATAATCACATATTCAATTCTTCCTTGCCAATATGTATAAATTTTATTTCATTTCCTTGTTTTATTGCACTGATGAGTACTTCCAATACAGCATTAAATAAGAGAGGCATTCCCGATCCTATGAGGTAAACATTTAGCCTTTTATGATTGAGATTGAGTATAATGTTACACATAGGTTTTTCATTGACATCCTTTATCAGGTTGAGGAAGATTCCTTCTCTTCCTAATTTCCTGAGAGTATTTTTTTTTTGTCATATATGTGTACTGAATTATGTCAAAACCTTCCTTTTTATCTATTGAGAACACCATATTATTTTTGTTTTTATTCTATTGAGATACATTTCATTACTTGATTTGTAAATGTTTAAGCAAGTTAACATTTTATCCAGCTCATACCGTCCTCATAAAATGACTTGGGACGTTTGCACTTTTAATCAATTTTCTGGAAGAATGTGTGTAGAATTGGCATTCTTTCCTCCCTAAATGTTTAAGAGAATACACTGGTGAAACTGACTGGGGTGGAGTTTGCTATTTGGAAAGTTTTAATTATGAGTTATATACGGGACCATTTACATATTCTATTTTCCCATATGTCAGTTTGGTAAGTTGTGGTTTTTAAAGGAGTTTTGCCCTTTCCATCTAACTGTTCCAAATTGTTGTTGTCTAGACTTTGTGATATATTTTACTTTCTCTTGAATTTCTATAGAGCTTATAGTGATTTCTACTCTTGCATTTCTTGTTATTTTGAGCCTTTCTCTCTTTTTCTTGATCTGTATATATCATGTTATATTATCTTCATTAATATTTTAAAGAATGGCTTCTTAACTTTGTTGACTTTCTACAGCTTTTTGTTTTTCTTTTGATGATCTCCACTCTTATTTTAAGCATTTTATTCTCTATTTACTTTGGGTTTAATTTTCTGGTTTTTTTTGTGTTGTTGTTGTTGTTGTTGTTTCTTAAGGCAGAAGATGATTGCTTTAAGAAGTGCCCCCACAAATTTAACTTTGATTCAGTTAAAGATATTTTACAAATTCCTTTGTGATTTCTTCTCAAGGAGATTTGTTTTTGATTGAACAAACCTGAGCCTTTTTCTTTTTTTTAAGTTTTTAAATTTATTTTGAGAGAGAAAGAGCAAACGAGCGGCGGAGAGGTAGAAGAGAGGGAGAGAGGGGAACCCAAGCAGGCTCCATGTTGTCAGTGCAGAGCCTGATGCGGGGTTTGAACCCGCAAGCCATGAGACCAAGACCTGAGCCTAAGAGTCTGATGCTCAACCAACTGAACCACCCATGCACCCTTGAGACTTTTTCTATTATTGTAACCACACACTGATTCGTACAGAGGTTGGCACATGTAAGTGTTATTTACAGTTATAAAGGGAGAATAAAATATTTTATTTTATTTTTATACCCACATTATTGATGTGTGACTGACATACAAATAGCTGTACATATTTAAGGTATAAGTTGATTAAAAATTTCTTAGAAAATGTACAAAAGGAAGAAAAGAGAAGCAGCAACCTAGAGCATGTCAACCTGTAAAGATGTTTAGAGGAAGAGGACCCCATAAATAAGTCAAAGGATAGCATCCATGCAGGAAGGAAGAAAACCAGAAGAGAATGGTTTCATGAAATTCAAAAGATAACAAGGAAGAGGGAGTAGGCAGTATGTCTAATGCTACTAAGAAGTTAAACAGAAGCATAGGAATGATACTATGATTTCACATCATGCTGGTTATTGAAGAGCATGGAAAAAAAAACAAATTTAGAGGGCAGAAGGGGGTGCAAGACTTGTTGGAGGGAGAGGGGAAGAAGTGGAGACAGCCCGTTTAGACAACTTATCATAAAGGCTTTGCTGTAAAAGGGCAGCAGATAAATGGAACAATAATTGGTAGGGAAGTGTAATCAAGGTATTTGTTTAAAATGGAGTATAGTGGAGCACGATTGTATGCTGATGGGAATAAGAGTAGTTATCAGCAGGGGCTAAATCTTTTAAATTTTTTTAATGTTTATTTATTTTCGACAGACAGAGAGAGAGAGAGAGAGAGAGAGAGAGCATGAGCAGGGGAGGGGCAGAGAGAGAGGGAGACACAGAATCTGAAGCAGGCTCCAGGTTCTGAGCTGTCAGCACAGAGCCCAACGCGGGGCTCGAACCCACAGACTGCGAGATCATGACCTGAGCCGAAGTCAGACGCTCAACCGACTGAGCCACCCAGGCGCCCCAGGGGCTAAATATTTTAAAGGGTCAGAAGAAAGATTTGATCTGCTGGAGATACTGACTTTGTTAAAATTATGACCCACCTGCCCCAGGCTTCATACTCTTGCTTAAGGACATGATGATACTTACATCCTTGTGTAAAGCCAAATTGAGAATGAGGGATTAGCAAACCAGTAATGGCCAGTGGATGAGGGAAAGAGGTTGGAAGCCCATGAGATTCATACTGAGTACTGGAGGTTAATCTGGACTGACAAATTTAAGTGTTGAGAAATGTATTGGTTAGGGATTATTGTGCGCCACCGCTAGTCCTGGGGCATGTGTGTGAGTGTCTTTATGCGCTTGTATGTTCAGAGTTGGGGGGCTGGAGATGTGGAAAGATCCTACTGTTAAGAGAAAAAGAAATCTCTGCAATAGAGGGGAGAATGGAAGGGACTTTCTCTTCCTCAGGAGGAGAAAAGGGCAGTCCTCAAGACAGAGAAGACAAACTAGAAACAGGGATCCACTCAGGGTAGAATCTCCCTAGATGGGCTACCGTTTTGGGGGGAAGTAGGAGATGGGTGATTTTCCTTGGGCTTTAAGGATGTTGACCTTTAGCCATCGTGTCCTAATAGTTTTCTTCCATATTACAATTGTGTCTAGCTCCTCAAGTTACCTTTCACCTGTCATTAAAATCTGTGCACGCATAAAGTCAAGAGTGGCGTTTGGGGAGATTTCAGGGGAAGGGCTTCAAGCAAAGCATTGTCTTCCTGCATTATGGTTCCACTTTGGTCCTACTCCAAAGGAATCTCCTCCTGGGTATCAAGACAGAGACCGCCACCCAAGCAGATCGGGATCCCCTAAGAGGGGTGTGAGATATAGAGAAGTGGCAGGTAGGTGGAGTTCTGGCAAACTCCTTTAACAAACATAAACTGGATGTCTCAAAAAGACCCCAAGATCAGGAGAATGGGCAAGGCTTTGAGTTCTGTCCAGTGTGGTTTATTCAATAGAAATGGAGATGAGATTCCTTAGATTTTTTCAGACTGAGGGATTCCAAGTGGGCATGGGATATGGTGGGCAGCCAGGACCCATGAAAAGAGAGTGAGGCTGATCAAATGGACTTCCAGAGATAGCTACAATACTGGGAGAGAAGGGAGGGGTAGATGGGACATACCCTCAAGGTTTGTGCTGTCTATCCCCACAAATTTGCCCCAAGAAGTCTCCTGTCCTGCCTGGCACTGTGCTTGCCCAGTCTCCGAAACAGGAGAAAATGTAAAGAAGGAAGTTGGTTACTCTGGATAAGGGGAAAGGGAAAAGGCGCTGTTTTCCAAAATCCAGAGACTGGCAGAGACCTCCCCCCTCTGACTCTCCAAGGCCCTGGTAGAACTGGGGTGGTGGGGCAGGAAGTAGGAGGCTAACTAACTGGTCTTGTGGTCTGGGTAGAGGTTTCCCAGGCCAAAGAGGAGAGGAGGAAGTTGTCCTGAGTGACTACCCTACTGCAGATCATGGATCTTTTCTGGAAGCAGTACTTCTGAAATTGGGCTGGAACTGAGGTTTGTGTCAGAAAATGGGGCTACTGGACACCCAGTCCCCATAATGTGATAGAGGGTACATGGTAGGATGAGGAGAAGTAGGTTGGGGGGCATGAATCCTGGATTTCATGTGTATGGTTTGCAAGTAAAACAAATTGTTGGTAAGAAGCCGGCTAGGGGGCCAGGAAGCCTAGGTCTCCCAACTACGTAGGTGTGTTACGGAGAGGTAGAAATTCTAGGTTTGTATTGAGCGTCTCTCTACAATTTCTGTCCTCCTCCACCCAGCATGGGCTCAGGGCAAGATGGAACTAAATAGATTGTGCCTTTTAATCCCTGAATAGGGGCTTGTGTACCTCAGAGGAACATTCATTTCTCTGCCTTGCTCTGCCTCATTTTTAGTCCTTAGTCATGACAGGAAACAGATACTTTGGTTACCATGGAAACTGAAGCTGAGTGATGCATTGGACTGTAGGAGGAAAGCAGAGGTGGTCCTGACATAAAAGCCCTGGGAGGAAGAGATTTGAGCAAAGCACTCATATTAAATGAATCCAGAAATTTCCACAGGCATTTTGGTCCCTGCAATTACTATCACACAGAAAACACACGGGTGCAAGCGCGCGCCCACACACACACACACACACACACACACACGCACACACGCACACACGCACACACACACAAAACAAACACGCCATTCTCTGCATCATGCTGCAGGCCCACAGGATTCTTGTGGGTGAGGCTGTGCTATGACCACTTCAATATACATCATCACTCTCTTTTCTTTCCCCTCTCACTCCTCCCTCTCTCCTACCTGCATTGTCTTTGAGTGTCTCCTCCTTCTGTCTTCCTCTATCCCTGCCTCTTCTCTCCCTCCTTAGTTTTTCATTTTGTTCCTGCGTTGTTTTCCCTCTTTTCCCTTTTTCCTTCCTCCTTATCTCTATACTTTGCTCTTCCTCACACCCTCCCTCCCCTGCCCCTACCCAGCTACTTATGGAGTGACTAAGAATTAAGTCATTCGATTATGAGCGACCTAACATGGGCCATGCATATTGAGCTTCAGCCTGGTAGATCAGTGCGTCATAAAATGAATCACAGGCAAAATTGTTAACATCGCCAATTATAGTAAGTGATGTGGAATTAAATGAACAGTAGGGGAACTAATTTTTGTGGTGGGCTCAGTGCAGGGAATGCCATTAGCATTTGTCCTTCTGCCATCCAGCGTTCTCTTATTGCATCTTTAGGTAACTGTCTTCCCCTTAATGTTGGGGTCAACTACCCTCTTCCATCGTTTGTGGCATGATGGGACTCTTATGATGGGACCTAGGTATCCTGTCCTCTGCTACCCAAGGTGTGAACCTGAAGTCCAACTGGATGCCCACTCTTTGGGATCTAACATATGCACCAAAAGAGGGTGAGGAGCTGTTTCATCGTGTTGGTGGATGCTTGTTTCTGTTTCCAAGTGCCCCAGAGGCACCTTTGTTCATGTCCTTCATGTATTCTCTTTCATTCTTTGTTCTTCCATCTATTCCTGCTTCTGCTCTCCAGGCTAGATCCTTTTCATTAGATTCTTAACCTCACAAGGACAAAAAGGGTGGGTGAAGGGACAATTATAAAGTATGAGAAGGTGGGAAGCAGATAGATGAGTGATGTCTGACTTCACTGGTTTAAGACCATTTAATCCTACCCAACCAGTGAGGAAAACTCCAAAGCAGTGGTCTTTAAACCCTCTCACCAGACCTTCAAACTGTTTGCGAGATTGGCAGTGGCATGTTCTCCGGCAAGTTTGGGGTAATGGTGGGGGTTGTAAATTACATGATTGCTCTACAGTATAGTTAAGACACATTTAGACACCCAGAACCCCTCTCAGCAACCTCTATCTGGGCAAATTACTTTCCCAAAACCCTTGGGAGTTTGAGGAAACACTCTCTGGAGGGGATTAAGGGATGATTAATGGACTTTGGGATCTCAGCCTTAGGTGAAGGCAGGCATCCAAACCCAATATAGGGATTTAAGCAAAAATCTACATAAAAGTTTAATTCCTAGCTTCATTCCCAACTTGTGCAAATTGCTGGCATCTTGTCTTTTCCCATAGATGCAGGAGATCTTTCCCTGAGAAATCTATCACAAGTGGAGAGATTTCATAACTATAGCAGGCAAAAGACTCTCAAGTTTTCACATTAGTCTGTTCAAAACATTTTCTAATTTAAACGTGATTTCTTCATAGAGGCCTGGGTATCAGGAGGATATTCTTTACTTACAAATATATGAAGGAGTTTTCAAATGATTTTGGTCATTAATTTATACTTTAATGACATTGTGGCCAGAGAATATTCAAATCAGCAAAGAATCAACTCTTCATGTATACTCCTGGGATTCTACTTATTAAAACATCTTCCTGTAACTTTTCAGTGGAATACAACACAAAAAGGGAATTGTATGAAACATAAGTGTACCATTCAGTAAATTATTATATCACAAATATCTGAGTAACTATAGTCCAGGTCAAGAGATCTGGCATTGGCAGCAACCCGAAATCACCCTCATGCCTTTACCTACTCACTGCTATGTGCCACCTCAGCGAGTCTAACTAGTATTTTGAATTTTAACACTTGGCTTTTGCTTGTTTGTGAACTTCATTGCACATGATAAATAGAGTCATTATAGTACATATTCTTATAATCTAGCTTTCTTCTGGCAGCATTATATTTTTCACTTAGTGCTCTTCATTTTTTTGTAGTCTGTTAGCTGAGTTCATTGATATTCATTACTGAATAATATTTCAATTTGTATAAATATACCACGGTTTTTTGTGCATTCTATTTCTGATGGTGGACATTTCAGTAATTTCCAGTCCCAGAGTGTTAGAAATGTTACTGTGGGAATCATTCACATACATGTACTTTGATTCACACGTGTATACATTTGGGGCTGTATTGCTGGATCCCTTTTACTACTTTTTCTTCCCTTATGGCATTGTTTGTGGTGGCAGTGGGTAACCTGGTCTTTTTCATGGTCTCAGAGGGATGGCTTTCAATATTTCATGATTAAGCGCAATGGTTCTTGTAGGCTTTTAAAGATAATTCTGATTGGTTTAAGAGAGTTCTCTTATTCCTAGTTGGCATAGGGGTTTTACAATAAATGTTTATTTTTATTTAAAAAATTTCTAGCTCTGTTGATATATAATTGACATATAGCATTACATAAATTTAAATAACATGATGAGGCGGCAAGATGGCGGCTTAGGAGGACGCTGGGCTCACCGCACGTCCTGCTGATCACTTAGATTCCATCTACACCTGCCTAAATAACCCAGAAAACCGCCAGAGGATTAGCAGAACAGAGTCGCCGGAGCCAAACGCAGACGAGAGGCCCACGGAAGAGGGTAGGAAGGGCGGCGAGGCGGTGCGCGCCCCACGGACTGGCGGGAGGGAGCCGGGGCGGAGGGCCGGCTCGCCGGCCAAGCAGAGCCCCCGAGTCGGGCTTGCAAAAGCGGAGGGGCCGGGCGGACTGTGTTCCGACAGCAAGCGCGACTTAGCGTCTGGGAGGTCAGAAATTAACAGCTCTGCTCGGAAAGCGGGAAGGCTGGAGGACAAAGGGAGGGAGAGCTGCTGAGCCCCCTGACAACAGAGCTCAGTTTGGTGGGGAACAAAGGCGCTCGCCAGCGCCATTTCCCCTGCCCATCCCCCAGCCGAAATCCCAAAGGGAACCGGTTCCTGCCAGGGAACTTGCTCGCTCCGCGCAAACACCCAACTCTGCGCTTCTGCGGAGCCAAACCTCCGGCAGCGGAGCTGACTCCCTCCCGCTGCCACAGGGCCCCTCCTGAAGTGGATCACCTAAGGAGAAGCGATCTAAGCCTGCCCCTCCTGCCCCCGAGCACCTTGCCTACCCACCCCAGCTAATACGCCAGATCCCCAGCATCACAAGCCTGGCAGGGTGCAAGTAGCCCAGACGAGCCACACCACCCCACAGTGAATCCCGCCCCTAGGAGAGGGGAAGAGAAGGCACACACCAGTCTGACTGTGGCCCCAGCGGTGGGCTGGGGGCAGACATCAGGTCTGACTGCGGCCCCGCCCACCAACTCCAGTTATACACCACAGCACAGGGGAAGTGCCCTGCAGGTCCTCACCACGCCAGGGACTATCCAAAATGACCAAGCGGAAGAACTCCCCTCAGAAGAATCTCCAGGAAATAACAACAGCTAATGAGCTGATCAAAAAGGATTTAAATAATATAACAGAAAGTGAATTTAGAATAATAGTCATAAAATTAATCGCTGGGCTTGAAAACACTATACAGGACAGCAGAGAATCTCTTGCTACAGAGATCAAGGGACTAAGGAACAGTCACGAGGAGCTGAAAAACGCTTTAAACGAAATGCATAACAAAATGGAAACCACCACAGCTCGGCTTGAAGAGGCAGAGGAGAGAATAGGTGAACTAGAAGATAAAGTTATGGAAAAAGAGGAAGCTGAGAAAAAGAGAGATAAAAAAATCCAGGAGTATGAGGGGAAAATTAGAGAACTAAGTGATACACTAAAAAGAAATAATATACGCATAATTGGTATCCCAGAGGAGGAAGAGAGAGGGAAAGGTGCTGAAGGGGTACTTGAAGAAATCATAGCTGAGAACTTCCCTGAACTGGGGAAGGAAAAAGGCATTGAAATCCAAGAGGCACAGAGAACTCCCTTCAGACGTAACTTGAATCGATCTTCTGCACGACATATCATAGTGAAACTGGCAAAATACAAGGATAAAGAGAAAATTCTGAAAGCAGCAAGGGGTAAACGTGCCCTCACATATAAAGGGAGACCTATAAGACTCGTGACTGATCTCTCTTTTGAAACTTGGCAGGCCAGAAAGAATTGGCAAGAGATTTTCAGGGTGCTAGACAGAAAAAATATGCAGCCAAGAATCCTTTATCCAGCAAGTCTGTCATTTAGAATAGAAGGAGAGATAAAGGTCTTCCCAAACAAACAAAAACTGAAGGAATTTGTCACCACTAAACCAGCCCTACAAGAGATCCTAAGGGGGACCCTGTGAGACAAAGTCCCAGAGACATCACTATAAGCATAAAACATACAGACATCACAATGACTCTAAACCCGTATCTTTCTATAATAACACTGAATGTAAATGGATTAAATGCGCCAACCAAAAGACATAGGGTATCAGAATGGATAAAAACACAAGACCCATCTATTTGCTGTCTACAAGAGACTCATTTTAGACCTGAGGACACCTTTAGATTGAGAGTGAGGGGATGGAGAACTATTTATCATGCGACTGGAAGCCAAAAGAAAGCTGGAGTAGCCATACTTATATCAGACAAACTAGACTTTAAATTAAAGGCTGTAACAAGAGATGAAGAAGGACATTATATAATAGTTACAGGGTCTATCCATCAGGAAGAGCTAACAATTATCAATGTCTATGCACCGAATACCGGAGCCCCCAAATATATAAAACAATTACTCATAAACATAAGCAACCTTATTGATAAGAATGTGGTAATTGCAGGGGACTTTAATACACCACTTACAGAAATGGATAGATCATCTAGACACACGGTCAATAAAGAAACAAGGGCCCTGAATGAGACATTGGATGAGATGGACTTGACAGATATATTTAGAACTCTGCATCCCAAAGCAACAGAATATACTTTCTTCTCGAGTGCACATGGAACATTCTCCAAGATAGATCATATACTGGGTCACAAAACAGCCCTTCATAAGTTTACAAGAATTGAAATTATACCATGCTTACTTTCAGACCACAATGACATGAAGCTTGAAATCAACCACAGAAAAAAGTCTGGAAAACCTCCAAAAGCATGGAGGTTAAAGAACACCCTACTAACGAATGAGTGGGTCAACCAGGTAATTAGAGAAGAAATTAAAAAATATATGGAAACAAATGAAAATGAAAATACAACAATCCAAACGCTTTGGGACGCAGCAAAGGCAGTCCTGAGAGGAAAATACATTGCAATCCAGGCCTATGTCAAGAAACAAGAAAAATCCCAAATACAAAATCTAACAGCACACCTAAAGGAACTAGAAGCAGAACAGCAAAGGCAGCCTAAGCCCAGCAGAAGAAGAGAAATAATAAAGATCAGAGCAGAAATAAACAATATAGAAACTAAAAAAACTGTAGAGCAGATCAACGAAACCAAGAGTTGGTTTTTTGAAAAAATAAACAAAATTGACAAACCTCTAGCCAAGCTTCTCAAAAAGAAAAGGGAGATGACCCAAATAGATAAAATCATGAATGAAAATGGAATTATTACAACCAATCCCTCAGAGATACAAACAATTATCAGGGAATACTATGAAAACTTATATGCCAACAAATTGGACAACCTGGAAGAAATGGACGAATTCCTGAACACCCACACGCTTCCAAAACTCAATCAGGAGGAAATAGAAAGCTTGAACAGACCCATAACCAGCGAAGAAATTGAATCGGTTATCAAAAATCTCCCAACAAATAAGAGTCCAGGACCAGATGGCTTCCCAGGGGAGTTCTACCAGACGTTTAAAGCAGAGATAATACCTATCCTTCTCAAGCTATTCCAAGAAATAGAAAGGGAAGGAAAACTTCCAGACTCATTCTATGAAGCCAGTATTACTTTGATTCCTAAACCAGACAGAGACCCAGTAAAAAAAGAGAACTACAGGCCAATATCCCTGATGAATATGGATGCAAAAATTCTCAATAAGATACTAGCAAATCGAATTCAACGGCATATAAAAAGAATGATTCACCATGATCAAGTGGGATTCATTCCTGGGATGCAGGGCTGGTTCAACATTCGCAAATCAATCAACGTGATACATCACATTAACAAAAAAAGAGAGAAGAACCATATGATCCTGTCAATCGATGCAGAAAAGGCCTTCGACAAAATCCAGCACCCTTTCTTAATAAAAACCCTTGAGAAAGTCGGGATAGAAGGAACATACTTAAAGATCATAAAAGCCATTTATGAAAAGCCCACAGCTAACATCATCCTCAACGGGGAAAAACTGAAAGCTTTTTCCCTGAGATCAGGAACACGACAAGGATGCCCACTCTCACCGCTGCTGTTTAACATAGTGCTGGAAGTTCTAGCATCAGCAATCAGACAACAAAAGGAAATCAAAGGCATCAAAATTGGCAAAGATGAAGTCAAGCTTTCGCTTTTTGCAGATGACATGATATTATACATGGAAAATCCGATAGACTCCACCAAAAGTCTGCTAGAACTGATACAGGAATTCAGCAAAGTTGCAGGATACAAAATCAATGTACAGAAATCAGTTGCTTTCTTATACACTAACAATGAAGCAACAGAAAGACAAATAAAGAAACTGATCCCATTCACAATTGCACCAAGAAGCATAAAATACCTAGGAATAAATCTAACCAAAGATGTAAAGGATCTGTATGCTGAAAACTATAGAAAGCTTATGAAGGAAATTGAAGAAGATTTAAAGAAATGGAAAGACATTCCCTGCTCATGGATTGGAAAAATAAATATTGTCAAAATGTCAATACTACCCAAAGCTATCTACACATTCAATGCAATCCCAATCAAAATTGCACCATCATTCTTCTCGAAACTAGAACAAGCAATCCTAAAATTCATATGGAACCACAAAAGGCCCCGAATAGCCAAAGGAATTTTGAAGAAGAAGACCAAAGCAGGAGGCATCACAATCCCAGACTTTAGCCTCTACTACAAAGCTGTCATCATCAAGACAGCATGGTATTGGCACCAAAACAGACACATAGACCAATGGAATAGAATAGAAACCCCAGAACTAGACCCACAAACGTATGGCCAACTCATCTTTGACAAAGCAGGAAAGAACATCCAATGGAAAAAAGACAGCCTCTTTAACAAATGGTGCTGGGAGAACTGGACAGCAACATGCAGAAGGTTGAAACTAGACCACTTTCTCACACCATTCACAAAAATAAACTCAAAATGGATAAAGGACCTAAATGTGAGACAGGAAACCATCAAAACCTTAGAGGAGAAAGCAGGAAAAGACCTCTCTGACCTCAGCCGTAGCAATCTCTTACTCGACACATCCCCAAAGGCAAGGGAATTAAAAGGAAAAGTGAATTACTGGGACCTTATGAAGATAAAAAGCTTCTGCACAGCAAAGGAAACAACCAACAAAACTAAAAGGCAACCAACGGAATGGGAAAAGATATTCGCAAATGACATATCGGACAAAGGGCTAGTATCCAAAATCTATAAAGAGCTCACCAAACTCCACACCCGAAAAACAAATAACCCAGTGAAGAAATGGGCAGACAACATGAATAGACACTTCTCTAAAGAAGACATCCGGATGGCCAACAGGCACATGAAAAGATGTTCAGCGTCGCTCCTTATCAGGGAAATACAAATCAAAAGCACACTCAGGTATCACCTCACGCCAGTCAGAGTGGCCAAAATGAACAAATCAGGAGACTATAGATGCTGGAGAGGATGTGGAGAAACGGGAACCCTCTTGCACTGTTGGTGGGAATGCAAATTGGTGCAGCCGCTCTGGAAAGCAGTGTGGAGGTTCCTCAGAAAATTAAAAATAGACCTACCCTATGACCCAGCAATAGCACTGCTAGGAATTTATCCAAGGGATACAGGAGCACTGATGCATAGGGCCACTTGTACCCCAATGTTCATAGCAGCACTCTCAACAATAGCCAAATTATGGAAAGAGCCTAAATGTCCATCAACTGATGAATGGATAAAGAAATTGTGGTTTATATACACAATGGAATATTACATGGCAATGAGAAAAAATGAAATATGGCCTTTTGTAGCAACGTGGATGGAACTGGAGAGTGTGATGCTAAGTGAAATAAGCCATACAGAGAAAGACAGATACCATATGGTCTCACTCTTATGTGGATCCTGAGAAACTTATCAGGAACCCATGGGGGAGGGGAAGGAAAAAAAAAAAAAAGAGGTTAGAATGGGAGAGAGCCAAAGCATAAGAGACTGTTAAAAACTGAGAACAAACTGAGGGTTGATGGGGGGTGGGAGGGAGGAGAGGGTGGGTGATGGGTATTGAGGAGGGCACCTTTTGGGATGAGCACTGGGTGTTGTATGGAAACCAATTTGTCAATAAATTTCAGAAAAAAAAATAAATAAAATAAAATAAAAAAATAAAATTAAATTAAAAAATAAATAAATAAATAAATAAATAAATAACATGATGATTTCACACACACACACACACATAATTTCAGTGATATGATCATTTCAATGAAGTGATTCCTACAATAAAGTTAGTTAACAACGCCACGTCACATAATTAAAATGTTTTGGTAAAAATATTTAAGATCTATTTTCTTAGTAACTTTAAAATGTATGTCACAGTATTGTTAACTATAATCACTGTGCTCAGTATAGAACTCCAGGAATTTTTCTTTTTTTTTTTAAATATAATTTATTGTTAAATTGGCTAGCATACTGTGTGTGAAGCATGCTCTTGGTTTTGGGGGTAGATTCCCATGGTTCATCGCTTACATACAACTCCCAGTGCTCGTCCCAACAAGTGCCCTCCTCAATGCCCATCACCCATTTTCCCCTCTCCCCCACCCGGCCCCCCCTTCAACCCTCAGTTTGTTCTCTGTATTTAAGAGTCTCTTATGGTTTGCCTCCTTCCTTCTCTGTTTGTAACTAGTTTTTCCCCCTTCCCTTCCCCCCATGGTCTTCTGTGATCCACATATGAGTGAAAACATATGATATCTGTCTTTCTGTGACTGACTTATTTCACTTAGCATATACCTTCCAGTTCCATCCACGTGGTTGCAAATTGCATGATTTCATTCTTTATCATTGCCGAGTAGTATTCCATTGTATATATAAACCACATCTTCTTTATCCATTCATCAGCTGATGGACAATTAAGCTCTTTCCATGATTTGGCTATTGTTGAAAGCCCTGCTATAAACATTGGGGTACATGCACCCCTCCAGAACTTCTTCATCTTCTAACTGAGATTCTTCACACTTTGACCAACATCTCCCCACATTCTCCACCCTCCAGCCCTTGGCAAACACCATCCACTGTCTGTTTCTGTGTTGGGCTTTGTTTTAGATTCCACACATAAGTGAGACCATACAGTATTTGTCTTTGCCTGTCTGACTTATTTCCCTTAGCAGAATGCCCTCAACATCCTTCCATGTTGTACAAATGGCAGGGCATCTCTCTGCTTTACGACTGAATAATATCCCATTATAAAATATATTTTATCCATTCATGTCTCGATAGACACTTAGGTTGTTTCCAAGGTTTGGCTATAGGACACAATGCTGAAATGAACATGGGGATCCAGATATCTCTTAGAGAAAGTGATTTTGTTTCCTTCGGATATAAACTCAGAAGCGGAATTGCTGGATCATATGGCAGTTTTATTTTTAATTTTTTGAGGAACTTCCATTCTGTTTCCCATAGTTCCTATACCAGTTTACACTCCCACCAACAGTGTACAAGTTTCCCTATTCTCCACATCGCTTGATGTTTATTTTTTGAGAATCAAATTCATGAAATACTTTTCTCTGCATCTATAGGGAATATAATAAGTTTTTCTTCTTAACACATTGATTCTGTGGAATACATTTATTTTTCAGGTGCTAAACCACTCCATTTCCAGAATAATCCTGACTTGCTTGTGATATATTATCCTTTTAAAACATACAACTGGATTTGTTTTGCTAGTGTTTTATTCATGATTTTTCCTTCTGTGCTTATATGAAAGATTAGTCTATACATTTCATTTCTTATAACGTTCTTATCATGTTAAGGCCTCGTGGACTGAGATGAGAAGTGATTCCTCTTTCTGCTATTTTCCAGCAGGTATGTAAGATTGACATTTTTTCATCCTGAAAGTTTTGTTGCATTAATTGGTGGTATCATCCGAATATGGACATTGTTTTGTGTTGTTGTTGTTTTCTTCAGATTCCACGTGTTTAATATTTAGAGAATAATTTGTTGATTTTGTGTCATTTTGTATTTTCTTGAAATTTTTACTTTAATTCTTCAATTGCATTTACATAAAGCTGCTTATGATTTTGATTAATGACCTTCCGATATCTTCATTACTCATAGCCATGTCTCTTCAGTCGTTCCAGACATTGGTTTCTAGAGAACTTCTCTCCTTTGTCTTCAGGCCCACAAAGACGATTATCAATTGTATTGTCCTTCTGAAGAACCAACCTTGACTATTTTGTTTTATCTTTAACTTATTAATGCTCTTATCCTTACTTCATTTCTTCTGCCTTCTTGAGTTGAATTTGCCATTCTACTAAATTTTGAAAGAGAGGCACAGGTTATTGTTTTCTTTTTTTTTTAATTTAAATTCATGTTAGTTAACATAGAGGTTTCAGGCATAGAACCCACGGATTCATCACTTACATATAGCACCCAGTGCTCATCCCAACAAGTGACCTCCTTAATGCCCAACACACATTTAGTCCATTCTCCCACCCACCTCCCTTCCAGCAACCCTCAGTTTGTTCTCTTTATTTATGGGTCACTTATGGTTTGCCTGTCTCACTGGTTTTATCTTATTTTTCCTTCCCTTCCCCTATGTTCATCCATTGTGTTTCTTAAATTCCACACATGAGTGAAATCATATGATATTTGTCTTTCTCTCACTGACTTATTTCGCTTAGCATAATACCCTCTAGTTCCATCCACGTTGTTGCAAATGACAAGGTTTCATCTTTTTCATCGCCAAGTAGTATTCCATCATATAATATATATACCACTTCTTTATCCATTCATGATTTGATAGACATTTGGGCTCCTTCCATAATTTGGCTATTGTTGATAGGGCTGCTATAAACATTGGGGTGCATGTGCCCCTGCAAAACAGCACTCCTGTATCCTTTGGATAAATACGTAGTAGTGCAATTGCTGTGTTGTAGGGTAGTTCTATTTTCAGTTTTTTGAGGAACCTCCATACTGTTTTCCAGAGTGGCTGCACCAGTCTGCGCTCTCACCGACAATGCAGAAGGGTTCCCCTTTCTCCACATCCTTGCCAATACCTGTTGCTTCCTAAGTTGTTCATTTTAGCCATTCTGACAGGTGTGAGGTGGTACCTTATTGCAGTTTTGATTTGCATTTCTCTTTGTGATGAGTGATGTTGAGCATCTTTTCATGTGTCTGTTAGCCATCTGGATGTCTTCCTTGGAAAAGTATCTAGTCATGTCATCTTCCCATTTCTTCACTGGTTTATTTGTTTTTTGGATGTTGAGGTTGATAAGTTCTTTACAGATTTTGGATATTAACTCTTTATCAGATACGTCATTTGCAAATATCTTCTCCCATTCCATCAGTTTCCTTTTAGTTTTGTTGATTGTTTCCTTTGCTGTGCAGAGGGTTTTTATCTTGATAAGTTCCCAATATTTCAATTTTGTTTTTGTTTCCCTTGCCTCTGGAGACATGTCTAGTAAGAAGTTGCTGTGGCCGAGGTAAAAGAAGTTGACCTGTTTCCTCCTCTAGGATTTTTTTTTTAAAAATTTATTGTTTATTTATTTTTGAGAGAGAGAGACACACACACACGGAGTGTGAGTGGGGGAGGGGCAGAGAGAAGGGAGACACAGAATCTAGAGCAGGCTCCAGGCTCTGAGGTGTTAGCACAGAGCCCAACATGGAGCTTGAACCCACGAACCGTGAGATCATGACCTGAGCCGACGTTGGATGCTTAACCGACTGAGCCACCCAGGTGCCCCTCTCCTCTAGGATTTTGATGGTTTCCTGTCTCATATGTGGGTCTTTCATCCATTTTGAATTTATTTTTGTGTGTGGTGTAAGAAAGTGAAATACTTTCAGTGTCCTAAGACCTCCTTTTGTTCCACTTAGTCTCCCTTCCTTGACTCACCCCAAAGTCCTTGCAAACATTGATCTTTTTAGTGTTTCCATAGTTTTGCGTTTTCCGTAATATCATATGCATTCGTTGGATTCATACAGTAGGTAGCCTTTTCAGATTGTCTTTTTACATGTAGCAACCTGTCTTTATGTTTCTAAATGTCCCTTTGCAACTTGGTAGCACTTTTCCCTATTTCCCTGTGTAACCCTGCATCATATGGATGTACCACAGTTTATGCACTTACCTATTGCAGGATATCTTTTGTTTCAGCTTTGTTGAGGTATGGTTGACAAATAATAATTGTATCTATTTAGGTGGAATAATGTAACATTTTGATATCCATTGTGGAATGACTAATTAACATAGTTACCCCCTTTTATTGTGGTGAGAACACTTCATGTGTACTCTCTCAGCAAATTTCAAGTATACAATACACTATTATTAACTATAGTCACCATGCTGTAACGATTGCATCCAAGTTTTAGCAATTATGAATAAAGCTGTTATAAATTTTTGTGTTCAGGTTTTAGAGTGGACAAATGTTTTCAACTCACTTGGGTAAATGCCAAGAAGCATGATTGCTGGATCATATAATAAGAATATGAAACCTTCATTGTTTTGTTTATCTGAAAATGTCTTTATTTCATCTTCATCTTGAAGGATATTATTCCTGGTTATAGAGCCCTAAGTTGGCAGTTATATTGTTTCAACACCTTGAATATGTCATCCTAGAGACTTCTGGTCTTCCCTGTTTATGCTGAAAGTCAATCATCGCTCTCATTGTTCTGTTTTGAAGACCATGGCTTTAGCTTTATCTGCCGTGGTTGGTTCCATGATGTTCTCTCTCTCTCTTGCAGGCTGACAATGTAAGTTTAAAAGATGTTTGCTTTAGAACTTTCTTGCTTGAGATTCTTAGTGTTTCTTGAGTCTTAAGCAACATGTTATTCATCAGTTTTGGAAACAGCATGCCCTTGTCTGTTCAAATATTGCCCAGGCACTTTCCCTGTCTCCTCTTCATTTAACTTCAATTAAAATATGTTCCACCCATGTTAGCCTCTGCATCCACTGAATCTCTTCCTACTCATTTTGTATTTCCTTCATCTTTTCTCTGTATGTTTTACTCTAGATATTTTTATCTAATCCATCATCTAGTGTACTAGCATCTCTTCACCATGACTTACCTGTTGAAAATGTATATAATACATTTCTTGCTTTCAGGTATTTTATATTTTGTCTGTAAAATATCTTTTATGGTTTTTTTTTGTTTTGTTGATACATAATTTACATTCAATAGACTGCGCCTATTTAAGTGTACAGTTTGATGAAGTGTACAAATTGAAACGTGTGTAACCACCACCACTATCAATATTCAGAATATTTCCAGTGCCCTGCCAACTTCCCTCTTGTGCCTTTGAAGTCAAACTTCTTGCTCCATCTCCAGCCCTGGCCAACCACCAAGATCTCTTGTCTCAGTATAGTTTTGTCTTCTCAAGAATTGTATGTCAAATGATTCAGACAGCATGCAATATTCTGTTTCCAGTCGTCCACCACGTAATGCTTTTGATATTCCCAAACATTGTGTGTGTTGGTAGTTTGTTCCTTTGCGATACTTTGAATGGATATCCCAAAGTTTGCTATTCATTCACCAACTGCTGGACATTTGGGATGTTTTCAGTTTGGGGACATCATGAATAAAGCTGCTATCAACATTCACATACAAGATTGGTGTGGACATGTGCTTTTAGTTTTCTGAATTAAATACAAAGAGTGGAATGATTAGATTACATGGTACTTGCATGCCTACCTTAATAAGAAACTGCCAAAAACTGCCAAAGCACCTAGTCTTTACACTAACATGTGAAAACCATAGTGGCTCCACCTTACCAGCCCTTGCCATCATTGTCACTCATTTGAATGTAGCTCTTTCTAGTAGTTGTGGTATGCTGTCTCGGTTCAATTTTAATTTTTATTTTCTTGTTGCCTAATAACTTTGAGCAACTTTACATGTGTTTAATTATTTGACATGCATTTTCTTTGGGGAAATGTCTGTTCAAATATTTTAGCTATTTTTAAAACAAGTTCTGTGTTCCCATTACTGAGTTGTAAGAGATTTTTGTATGTCCAGACATGCAAGTAAGTTCTTTATTATGTAAGTATTCTCCCTCTCTGTGACTGGATTTTATTTTCTTAACAAGATCTTCCAAAAAAGCAAGGTTTAACTTGCCTTTTAAATTGTTTTATAAAGCCAGTTTACCATTTTTTCCCCATTATTGTTCATGCTTTTTGTGTTCTAGGAAGTGTGGTCTAACTCAAGTTAACAAAGGTTTTTCTCCTGTTACCGTGAACAAGTTTCATAATTTTTCCCTTTACATATATGCTTATTGTCTTTTGGGGGTTCCCCTTGTATGTGATTTGAGGTAATGTAAAAGTTCTATTTTTTCCATATGCATATTCAATGTTTCTTTAATATTTGTTGAGCACATATTTTCCCTCATTGGATCACCTTAGCTCTATTGTTGAAAATCAATTGCCCATATATGCGTACCTCTATTCCTGGACTTTCTATTTGTTTTCTATTTATTTACATGTCTATATTTATGCTAGTATCACACTATCTTGATGACTGTAGCTTTATAGTAACTTAGGAAGTTAGTCAGCATGAGAATTCCAAATATGTGCTTCTCTTTCACAGTTGTTTTGGCTATTTCAAAGATTTTTTTTTAAGTACATTAATTTATTTTGAGAGAGAGAAAGAAAGCACGAGCAGGGGAGGGGCAGAGAGAGAGGAGAGAGTGAAAATCCCAACCAGGCTCCACACTGCCGACGCGGAGTCCGATGCAGGGCCTGAACTCACCAACCGTGAGATCACGACTGAAGTCGGACACTTAACCAACTGAGCCACCCAGGCGCCCCTCGGCTATTTCAATCCTTTGTATGTCAGTAAAATTTATATAACCACCTTGTTGTTTTTTTAGTCATTTGAATTATTATGAATCAGCAGATAATTTGGGGGAGAGTTTTCATCTTAGCAATATTGAGCCTTAAAGTCTAAACACATCATCTATTCTCCATTCATTTACATCTTTTCAAATTTCTCTCAGCAATGCCGATGTAAATGTTTCATTTACAGCTTCACATGTATTTTGTTAAATTCACCCTAAGAAGTTCATGTTTTTCATGTATTGCAAATGATATTTTTATTTTTATTTCCAATTTTTTTGTTTCTAGGATAGATAACTATAATTGATTTTTGGGTATGGACCTCATATCCTGCCACCTTGCTTATCTCACTAGCAGGAGTTCTAGTAATTTTTTAAAGGACTTGTGGAACTTTCTATGTATGTGATCTTCTCAGTTATGAATAAAGACAATTTTACTTCTTTCTTTCCACCTTGTATGCCTTTTCAATTTTTTGCAAATCCTGCCTTAATGCACTAAGACTGCCAATCAGGGCTAGGAGTGGTAAGAGACCTGAGAGGGAAAGCTTTCAGATTTTAATGATGAAGTATGTTTCAGATGACCTTTATCAGATTTAAGAAGTTATTCCTATTCCCAGTTTCCAGATAACTTTTAATCTGAATAGGTGTTAAACTTTGTTGAATGTATTTCCAAATGATACTGGTATCGCATTGTAGCTGTCATAAATTGCCACATACTTTCTCCTCCTTTCCAGACGAGGTGCCTTATCTCAAGTGTCCTCTGCACGCAGTGCTCAAACCCACACCTGTGGCTTTTGGTGAGTGTCTGCACCCTCATTCAGGAAAAGGCACATCCTGCTGTGTGCACAGCAGGATCCTGGGAGGTTTCCAGGGTGAGGGTGCCAGAAGAGTCTTGGGTCATCCACCACCCCAGGGCTGGGGCCCAGGCATCATCCATCCCTCTCACATCCCAGGCCAGGCACCAGTAAAGCTAAAGTGAAGGGGAATCCATCTCTGTCAGAATCACAGCGTCCGTGTTGCCGAGCCCAGACCCAGCAGCCAGGAAGACAGAAAGCACAGCAGTGGCCAATAAGGCAGAAACCCACCTGAAGCCTGACTTTAGGGGAGGAGACCTTACACAGCCAGCTTCCTGGGGGTGTGACCTACACAGCCCCATGGGACCCCGTGCTCGCAGGCGTTGCACACCTGGTTCCATGCTCTGCTGTCACCCTCTTGGAATTCTTCATCATTTTTTCACAGGGAGACCCACGTTTTCATTCTCCACTGGGCCTGTGCAATTAGGTGCCTGGATCTGGGTCAGGAGCCTTGTGTGGGTGAGAGAGGGGAACCTCTTCTCAGGGAAAAGAGGCAGTGGGGTGCAGGGGTCCTTAGTACTACTCTCTCCCTCTTCTGAACCTGGGACCTCGTCCCCTCAACTGAGGACGTCACTGAGGGGCCTGAGAAAGTTCCACTGTCCCGCCTGCCACTGAGCCCTCCCAGGTGTCTCACCTTGGTCCACGGGAGGAACTGCAGTCCCCACCCCACTCCCGCAGGGATCACTCAGCCCTTCAAGACACCAGGGCTTAGGCCTTGCTTTGGCTTCACTGGGAGAGCCCTGTTTCCAGTGAAGAAGAGCTCCAGAGCCCACCAACAGGCCTCAGGTCATGGTCACAGGCAATGGGCTGGTGAGCTCTACTTTCATTAAACCTACTCTGTCGGGAACAATGGCTCCTCCTTCCACCTGCTGGAGGGCGGAGAATGTTGCTGAGGCCTATCTCCTTTCCCTGAAGACTCCATCTGAGGGAGGGATGAGGTGCTGAGGTTGTGTGGAGGATGGCGTCTCCAAAGATGGGGTGGAGGAGGTGGGGATTGGTGAATGTCTGTGGACCTTGTTGTGTGGTGGGAGGGACCGTGGCACCAACCCACAGCCTTCCACTCCACCCTTTTTCCCGCCACCTCCCCCACCATTGGCATCTAACTGGGGTTGTACCACGTGGGAAATCATGTAACTCTGTGGACTGGAGCCTCTCGAAACTCACGGTCTAGGCACTCAGGGGGCACCTCCGCATCTCCCAGCACTGTACCCACACCTACTGCCTTCCATGCAGAGGCAGGGCGTGGCCATCTCAGAGCACCTGACCACGTGCTCCTCAGAGCACCACGTGCGCAGGTAAAGGAAGAAACTTCCCAAGTAATTTTGCAACTTTAATGTAACACCGATACCAAAAACATGAAAACACGACAGAAGCGCACAACAACAGCACACAACCAAAGCAGGAAGGGCAGAGAGAGCTTCATCTGGCATGCCATCTCAGATGGGCAGGGAGAAGCTGCCTAGAGTGCTGTGTGAGAGAGGGATCTGAGGAGGCACTCTGGCCTGGTGCGTGACGGCCGCAGTCCATCAGCGCTGCCTGCAAAGCAAGACACAAAAGCTGACGCAGAAATACAAATATATGTGAAACGGGGAGGGACGCAAGGACAGAACAAATGTCTTTCACACTCTCTTGGTTCCCCCACTGCTCCCAGGCCCTCCCCCGACTTCTCACAGCCCCCTCCCATGCCCTTCTGCAGAGTTTCATTTAGCGACTGAAAACCTTACTGGATCCAGGAGAAGAAGTTGGCACTCGTTCTGGCAGCATTTCTGGTCCGGATGGTGGAGCTGGTGCTGGGCCCATCGAGAATGCTGGTGCTGGCCCCACCGTTGGTGCCACTGCTGACACCAGCCCTCCAAGTGGCTCTCCTGTTGGCACGGTTGCTATTCAGAATGTACTGATGGTATCTGGCCCAGAAAGCGAAGGGAATCCTGGCCCAGGCATCGCCAAAATCTCCGTCCTCATCCCAGGTCAGGAGCTCCACCTGAATGTCGTCCCAGCTCCACCGTCCAATCAGAGCTTCGTCCCCGATATTCATCTGGGCCCTCATCTGGGCCCTGGCATGCTCCTCAGCCATATCCACATCCATCGTCTTGAATGCATCATCCACAGCCTCCAGGAAATGAGCCTTCCACTCCCGGGGGTCTCGGTTCTGATTCTGCAGTAGAGTGACAGCAACCATCCAAACAGCTAGCCCACCTCCACTGAGCACCTGCTTCCTGCCATACACCCTCCTGGGAGCTGTGCATAATCATTACACAAAGACCGCTGGAGTCTGACTCTTCCGTTATTCCAGGCCAGTCCAGGGGCTTCACCCCATCCCTCCTGCTTACTAAGTCTGTGAACTTGTGTCAGTGACCTACTTAGGAACCTGTCAGTATCCTCACTGGACAGACAGTGGGAGGAGGCCGTGACCAAGAAACAAAGAAGGTACAGCAAGGACCAGACCCAGACCCCATCGCCTGGCCCCAAACAGAGGCTCTCTGTTACCTGGGCAATGAATCGCAGCACCCTCATCTTGCTGGTCTCGTGGCGGGCTCGCAGGCCCCAGAGGAACTCATACTCGGGTGGGCTGCTATTGGGGACCTTCTTGTATTCCAGGTACCTCAGGGCAAGAGGAAGAGAAACGTTTGCTTCCAGCCAGGCAGACCTGTTGTTGCACCAGTGGCTCCCAGGTGGCCCCTTTCCCGCCCTGATGCTGCAGCTCAGCTCCTGGGGGAGGATGGTCCTGACCTCCAGCCCATGCCTCACTCCCACGCTCACTCCTAGGGTTTCTGCCTCCACGATTGAGGCCTACAAAGCCTTAGGCCGCCAGTCCTGCCCAGAAGCCACGTGGAGGTGCAGGGTGGGACACGTGTAGGGTATCTGTTCATAGGAAGGCCACAAGTTTGTGCCCCTTGTCACAATGCACCCAGAGTCCCGTTGGGTGTGTTGTAAACAGAGGAGCCATTTCATCAGGCGCCCTGCTCTGAGCTCACCCCAGTGCAGGGTGTCGTCCATGGCCTGGAGGAACCCCTGGACGGCCCACCGCAGAGAACGACGCTAAAGGGAAGAAGAGCAGCACACTCCGCCCATATCCCCGACGGTGTGCGCGTGCGCGTGTCCGTGTGCCTGTGTGGGTGCGCGCGTGTTCTCCAAGGACCAAGGATTGGGTGGGCCCTAACCAGAAAGTCAGGAGGGCTGGGCTCTAGGGCCAAATGGGGCGCTTACCTGTGGGGGCCACGCTCAGACTTCTACCCTCTGAGTCCCCTGTTCCCGGGATGGAAAGCAAGGGAAATTCTACTACAGCCTATGGGGCAGGTGCCAAAGGGCATGGGGGTTGTAACACACCCTGCACCGTGTTCTCTCTCAGCTTGTACTCCCTTTCCCCAAGACCAAGCTGGATCTCTACTCCTCGCCAACACTCCAGACGCCACCCACACTCACACCAGGGACACCTATCCCTCTGGTGCTAAGATATGGGATGGAGAATGGCTGCTCGGCAAGATCGGCACACGAGGAATGCACAAGCGTGAGACAAAGTTAACCTGGCCAATACTTACTTCTGCTTCACAAAGTCCTCTGTAATGAGCTTCCTTAGATCGCCAAGGAATGGGTGCCTCACCCTGAGGGCAAGGAAAGGAATCCATAACAAGAACAGTGGCAGTGAGGGACACGTGGGCGGGAGCACTCCCTGGCAGGATTGAGAGCTGCCCAGCCTGTGGGGCATCCCCGTGGAGGCCTGGGGTGGCACCAGGGGCCGCACGTCAAGGATGTCAAGGATACCCTAGGCAAGGGTTTGGTGGAATCCCTAAATCTGATGGTTTCTCTTACGTCTCATCTGGGGACAGAGAGGGGACATGGAGCAGCGAGGGGCTGAGAGTTCAGGACCATTTCCCCATGCACCGTGACGAGACCCTTTGCCTCTACCCAGTCCAGGACGTCCACTCCCCTGGCACCAGGCCACCAGGCTACTGCAACCCTGGTGCCACTGGTGCCCAAGGACAACACTGAGGGGTGGGAGTCGAGAGCCCAACCATACCCAGGGCGCAGTCCCATCTTGCGTAGTGCCTCCCAGAGGACAGCTGTGAGGGGAGATGAGATACAAGAATTTCACACACAAAGCTGAGATTCTGGGCAACCCACCCCACCCCCACCCCCCCGGCGGCAGGTCCAGCCACTCACCCTCGCTGGCACGGTTGCCATTCATGAAAATGACTCCCAGAATCACCAAGAGGAGGCTCAGCCTGGGGGTGTCCTTGGTCCTAAAGGTGGAGAAAAACGTATTCTATCCGGCAGGCATCTGCCCGAGGGACTAGGGTCGGTTCACCTGACTAGCCTTTCCCAGATGGCTGGGCTACAGAGCGGTTCTTCCCACTCTGCGCATGGCTTGTTCTCTGACCCAGACCATCTTTTCCTCTGTCTGAGACTGAATCGCTTCACGCATCGAACGTAGATGCGAAGAGCCCCTCCCAGAGTCGTGTCCACAACGGGGTCAGGGCAGGGAGCAAATGCTTGGCAACAGTGTGTCCACAGGAGGCATATCCCCGCCCTTCGAGCACCGGGAGTTAGACTGGACGGGAAGCTTCCTTCTCCCCGGACCACTCTGCCAAGCCCAGGCCAGGCACGTAGCAGGAAGGGACAGGCAACAAGGAGCCTGCTTTCCCAGAAGATGGGGTGAGGAGGTGGCCGGGGTGGGGGTGAAGCCCTGAGAGCAGCCAAGGCTTGACCCCAGGCTCCTGCCCTTTCATCCCCTAATCACTGGGCACCACTAACTGTGGGTAGGAGCTGTGCCAGGCACCAAAGCCTTGTTTTCCCGTTTCTCCGAGAGGAAAGGGAGAGGCACCAGCGAGGAGCCCACAATCCTCCTGCCCGCCCTTTCTTACTTTCCCAGGAGACGAGCTGAGGAATCACGTGTGCACACGAGAATGTACAGGTGTTCTTCCTTGTCAATTTCCTTCAGGTGAATCCCAAACTTCTACGTGGGGGAGAAACCAGAACAGGACATGAGAAACCCACGCTGCCTGTCCCACAGGCAGTCCTTTCATTTCCCGTCAGAACTCTCTCTCAGCCGGGACCCCAAAGTCACGCGGAAGACTGAAGAAGAGAGGCCGAAGAGGAACTGCCCTGTGGGAGCTCTGACACCGGCCAAAGCAACAGGACCCACTTCAGGGGACAAGAGACACTCAAAAGAGCATGAGGGAGAGGACCCTGCGGGGGATGGAAGCATAAGGTGGACGCTCCCAGGTGGAGAAGCTAGGGAGGGCTTCCAGAGCAGGTAGTGCCGGAGGTGGGCCTCAAGGGGCTGCAGGGTGCAAGGCCTGCCTGCAGCTCTTGTACTACAGGGAGCTGCCCCTGTCCCTTTGCCCACCTTTTCCAGAGTGTACGTTGCTCGTTCAATGATCTCAGGGAAATGTTCGTCGTATTCTCGGATGACATCCTTCATCATGTCTGCGGGAGATGAGAGGTGGAGAGAGCACCAGGGCTGAGCAGGGGCCAAAGAGCTGCACCCCCTCAGTCAGCCTCACCGAGGGGAGCACAGTTGGGACCCCCGTACTGTGCAAATGGGAGCGATCAGCTGGGCACACTGGGTGGGGACATGTGATGCGAGGCCCCGCAGGGTAGGGATGGGGACGGGGGAAGGGCAGAGCTCAGGGAGGGGGCACAGGTTGCCCACCTGAGCGCTTGATGGGAATCTTCTTGTAGTCCTTAATCATCAGATATTTCACCAGTTTATTTGCCTGGAGGAGGAGGAGCACACGGGGAGATCAAGGCATGGCTGACCTCCAAGAACTGGCCCATAGGAGAGGAGAGGAGGAAGACGGGGAAAAGGCAGATTTCTTACCCTCTCTTGCAGAAGGGTCACGTTGCGGGGTGGCAAGCACAGGACATGTCTTGAGGGTACCTGGGACCTCAGGGCCATCGGTGGCCGGGGAACCATATGAGCCCGCACTGTCATCGGAGGCTGCGATGGTCTCCAGGTCGGTGGGACCGCAGGAGGCTCTCTCTCCTCCTCGCTGCTCTCATATTCGTCATCCAGGTGCTTGGACTGTAGCATTAGAGAGAGAAGAGACCCAGGGCTACCAGACTCACCGTGCAAAAGTGCCCAGCACACGTATTAACCAGAGGAGATACTTGGAAATGAGGGTAGTACAAACAGTGGATGACATGTGCTGAGTGCTTACTACGTGCCCGGCACTGAGCCAACCTCTTCTCCCATCAGGCCTGAGGGCAGAGACTTTGTGGGGTCAAAGCATGCTAGCAAACTTGTGTTGGACCAACGTGCACAAGCTGACAGAAAAGAGGAGGGGAGGGGAGGGGAGAGGAGAGGATAGAGCAGAGAAAGGAGGGGAGCAAGTGGGGGGTGCAGACAGCAGGGAGGTCTCACCTTCTTGGTCCTCTTGCCTCCCATCCTGACCCAGGGCTCAGCACTGTGCTGGGCAGGGGCAGCTGCACCCTCAGGCTCAGGGATGCTTGTGGCCACCTTGGTCTTGGCAGCAGCTGCTGTCACAGCATTCTGAGGCTCCACCCACCGGGTCTTGGCGAGAGCCTTTCCAGATTTGGTCGTCTTGGGCCGGGTGGCTGCCCCCTCCCTGGCAGGTGCTGCCTGGAGCACCCCGGAAGCAGCACTGGGGCCCTCTGTGGCAGCCTCTTGGGCCGGGGCGGGCCTCTTGGAGCGGGAGAAGGCCATGCCACTGACACCTGCCGGCTGGGTGAAATCAAAGAGATCGTTCTGACCCAGGAAGGCTGTCTTGGGCCGGGTGGCATCCATCTCACTGGCACACGGAGCCTGAGAGAAACCACAGGCAGCACTAGGACCCTCAGTAGCAGCCTCCTGGGCCTGGGAGCCTGTCTGGGGCTGTGTGGACTTTGCTGGAGCCCCTGGGGTGGCCATCTCACTGGTGACTAGCATCTGGGAGATGTGTGGAGCAGCAAGGGTGGTCTCAGGGGTGGCTGCCTGAGCCTGGGCCGCATAGGTCATGGGCTGGGTATCTTCTCCTGAAGCCTGGTCTGTGGCCACTGGGCGGTTAGTGACCACCTGATTGTAGGTGGCACGGGCAGCAGCAGCAGCGGCCCTAGCAGCACGATTGGAGGCGGCTGCGCGGGCTACGTTGACAGCATGGGCAGCAGCCTCATTGGCAAGTGTTTCTGGATCCAGCTGAAATGCCTCCATCAGAGTCCTAGCTAGCATAGGGTTTTCCAGTTCCCAGGGCTCATTCTGCAAGGCCAGACAGAAGGGTAGGGGAAAGCAGACAGTTCTACAAGCTCACATCATGCTTCCCACCCAGCCTCCTCCCTGCAGCCAGCTCCCAACCCCCACCCCCCCCCGTCTGCCCCCCACCCCGGACTTCCCAAACCCCCTTTCTCTGAGCAGGAGAGGGAATGCTCGGGAAGCTGGGCAGTCCTTCCCCATTCAACCCTCCCATTCACGACCCCCCCCCCAAAGCAGCTTCACAAGGGAGAAGGCCCAGGGCCAGCAGGTGGCCAACAAGGAGCCTCACCGATAAGATGCGAAGGCCTGGACCCAAGCTCCCAAAGGCTCTGAGGATACGGATGTCAAAGCTGGTGAGGGTGCCATAGCCTCCAAAAGCACCAAATTCTTCATAGTCATTTCCTTCAACCATCTCTTCCTCCCCGACTTCATCGCTACCCTCATCCATGTCTTCAACGTTGTAGGTTTCTGATTCCATGCGGTAGCTTCCCTCAGCCATGCTGGGGGGGGGGGGAGGGTGGTCCCAAGGAGAAGAGAGCTTAGCCAGGGAGGGAGGGTGAGGCTTTTTCAAGGGGGAAGGGGCGGGATCCAGTGGGAGGTGGGATCCCTCAGGAGGAGGGAGGCTGCAATCATCAGGTTACTAGGCAGTACAAGGCAGACAGAGGAGGGAGGGGTAGGAGGGAGAAGGGAGGGAGGGGGTGTCTGTTGGGTTAGATTCTGTCAGAGACGCAGCACTAGGTGAGGGATAGCGATGGTCTCCCTGCACTTAAAGGGGAGTTCAAGAGGGGCACGCTCCCCGTCCCAGCCTCTAGATTTGAATAGGGGGTGGACTGGTGGGCTTGGGTCTGAAGAGTCCCAAAGGGGGATGCATTGAGAGAGGGAGAAACAAAGGGCTTGGATTTAACGACGAAGGGGGAGAGCAGATGACATGAGAGGGCTGAGACTACAGGGACCCCGGAAAGCTATGGGAAACTGAATCCAGAGACCCTCTGGCTAGGTCCAGGCGGGGGCATTCAGCTGATGATTCAGGTCTGGGTTGGGCTCATACAGGAGCGCTAGGGGTGAGAAGGGTGGGGGTGGGGGCTCGGATTAGGTGAGGCATGAATTAGAGCGCTGGAGGTCTCAAACCCCAGGATCGCAACTCCAGGAAGGGGCTCACGGGGTCAACTTGGTTGGAGTGATCTAGGAGTGGTTGGGGTGGGGGTAGGGCCTCTGCTCTAAGATAGCTCAGCAGGGTGCACACGGGTCTGCTAAAGGGGTTCGGATTGTGGGCTCCAGTGTGAGTGGGGATCAGAGAGCCTGAGTCTCCTGTTGGAAGACTCTCCTCTCCTGTTGGAAGAGGTCGGTGCGGAGGTGGGGGGGGGGGGGGCGGGCGGAGTGTCCTACCTAGACCGTGCGTCTAAGCGGGCTCAGGTTCTGAGTGCCTGGGCTTTGTTCAGATCCGGCTATTGGGGGCGGGGAGGGCGCACCGTGCCGGGTTCCACTCGTCCTCTCCCGGTCCAGTCCGGGGCTGGATTCTTACCTTCCCTGGGGCTCCAATGGCGTCCGTCCTCAGCACCAGGAACCCCGCAGCCGCGCCCTCGCCTACTGCCGCCAGCACAGCAGCTCCGACCACCCCGCCCCTTTTCTCCGCGCACCCCCCGCGTCTGGGCAGCCTGCGCATGCGCGGACCCCTCCAGCCCGCCCGCTTTCCCAACAAAAGCCCTCTCCACCAGGTTCCCAGTGCGCATGCGACTCCAAGAGTGTGGTGGGCGGGGTGGAGGGCGTTTTCTCCTTCCCGCCCGAGACCCCTCACCCCTCCTCTGACCGCAGGGTCGCGCACTCACAGCTCTGGGTGCAGTTCGACCACCCAATCATCTATCTACCCTCGGTGCCCGCACTCCTGCACAATGCTTCTCGTCCCTGCCCTCCCCGTTCCCGCTAAACTCCTCTGGTGTGGTCTGGAGTACACTATGTCTGGCTTCCCCAGCATGACCCCTAGGTCACAAACACAAAGGTCTCTAGCTGTGTCTCTAACTGTAACAAGGGGAATGGAAATGGCCAGAGGATGCCAGTTGCCTTTGTGTTGCCCAGCACTACCCATCTCTATGGCCCCCAGACACACTGGGAACATCTGCTTCCCCAGCTACTCTGTATGCAGCGTGTGCATCACAGCGCTGTCTGTACTGGGGCTTGTCTTCCTCTCACAGCAACCCTGGGAGGTGGCTGTCAGCATCCCCATTTTACAGATCAGAAAGCTGAAGCACAGTCACACCGCATGAACTAGACAAGGCCACAGAGCCAGTAAACAGAAAATGCAATCAATATGTGGGCCTGGGCCTTCCTGACTCCAGACCCCATGTCCCTGTAGGGCTGGCCTGGGGACTGAGGTGCGCCCCCCCCCCTTCAGTTGGAGCGACAGATCCACCCCTCAGCTCTCCTGCCCTGCCAACACCTGTCCCAAACAAGCAAAGTTTGTGCTCTCTGAGACGCAAGCTCATGCTCTGTATCCGGGACACAGGTAGAGACCCCCAGTCTCCAGCCCTCACCTACTGCACGCGTGGGTCCATCCAGGTGTGGGAATTGCTCCTTGGGGTCCACTCCCTGACCTAACCTCAGGCCTCTTCGCTGTGAGTGGCACAAACACGCTGCCCCTGAGGCCTTCCTGGTGCCCGCTGGAGCGGCCAGGACAATCAGGCATTTTGTGTGTCTGAGCCATGGCAAGCCCTGCTTCAGAGTAAATGTTTGCCCGGGGTTCCTTGCAGGGCAGGGGCCTGGGGCCGCTGTGGTCTTGTGGAAAGAAACCGGGCTGGTCTTCAGAATTCCAGGGATGGGGTGCCGGGCCAGTCTGTTGCTACTAGCTGTGTGAGCCTGCTCGGGTCCCTGGACATCTGTGAGCCCGGTTTCTCAATATGCAACATGGAGAGCACAGGAAGCACATCCCGGGGTCCTACCCGACCCAACACATGCTGCTGTGCTTCCAGAATGACTGGAGAAACTGCTTTGGAGGCAGACAATGCTATGTTTCCAACTCAAATCGAACCTGTGCTTTTTACAAAAACCATAGCGGACTTTTAGATTTGTTTTTATGTCAGCCTCTCCGGGACTCCTGTGTGTGAATGGAAGCTATTGCTAGGACCACAGCTTTTACTCTCCAATGACCAGTATCAATTCTGACTGGCTGGATGACTTTCCTCAGCTGTTGCATAGCAACCTCCCCCTTCAGCAGCCTGTGTCTCTTCAGCCCTTCCTGTATAACACGTTTCTGTGGGAGGTGACCAGACCCTAGAAATGAAAGCCTTGGCAAGCTGCTCAGTGCTAATAGAAAATACTGTGTTCCCATCTCAAACTGAACCTGTGCTTTTTACAAAAGCCATAGTGGACTCTCGTACTCATTTTGTTTGCTTGTTTTTGCTTTCTTTCTCCTTTCTGAAATTGAGGTATAATTGGCATATGACTTTATGTTAGTTTCAGGTGTGCAACGTAGTGATTCAATATTTTTATGTATTGTGAAATGATCACCACAATAAGTCTACTTAACGTCCATCCCCATATATAGCTACGACTTTTTTTCTTATGATGCGAGCTTTTGTCACATTCGTTTTTGTATCAGCCTCTCTCTATATAAGCTATGTAACTATATATCTATGCTAACATCCTAGTAACTCCAAAATCTACAGCTCCAGTTTGAACCTCGCCTTTGAGATCCAAACCCATATATTCATTCCCCTACATGACATCTCCATTTGGATGTCTCAAGGGCTCCTCACAGTGAGTCTGTCTAGAACTGGTCACTTGGTATACTACCCCTCCCAAAGGCTCAGACTCCCCATCTCTCTTGTTTCTAAAACTCCCATCTTCACCATCTCAGTAAATGGCACCATTATCCACACTCACTCCAGAAAACGGAAGTCAGCTACCACCACCCCCCTTTGCTCACACGCTGCACCCTGATGGGAAGCCTCTGCAGCTCTCCAGAACTATCTCTCTGTGTGGCTCTCCCCTCCCTTATTTCCAGCAAATTCTAGTCACGTTGGCCTCTCAGAACTCTCAACTCTGTCTCCTTCACTCAGGCTCTCCACTGGGCTCTGTTTGTGTTCAGTCTCCCTGTGCTGCAGCCTGTAAACTCCATCCAGGCAAGAAATTGGGGGAGTTGGGCAATCTGAGAGCTCACCATATTAGTTTCCTTTCTCTCAGGGATCGCTGTCTACTGTTGCCTGTGGTGCCATGACGTAAAAGCTTTAGAATTTTTTTGGTTTGCAGCTATTCAGGTGGGAGAGTAAATCGGGTTCCTGTTAAACCATCATGCCTCCATGATGTATTTCTTAAATTTGAATTTTTTCTTAAATTTGAATTTTTTTCGCTGAGCCATAGGGTTTTAAGATGTGTTTCCTTGCTACACATGCATCTAAGATCTACCTAAGTGACTCTGCACAGATATCGTATGGCGTGTGTTCATGGCATTTTTCTTTCCAATCTGCTCCCCCAGGGCTTTACCCTGACTCCTAAGGAAGTGGAAAACTGGAAAAAATATACAACCATTCAACACCAAAGGTAAGAATTACAGGGAACTTCTCATCAGAAACAATGCAAGTTATAAGATGGTGGCATATCATCCTTATAATAGTGAAATAATTAATAACTGCCAACTCATGGGGCGCCTGGGTGGCGCAGTCGGTTGAGCGTCCGACTTCAGCCAGGTCACGATCTCGCGGTCCGTGAGTTCGAGCCCCACGTCAGGCTCTGGGCTGATGGCTCAGAGCCTGGAGCCTGTTTCCGATTCTGTGTCTCCCTCTCTCTCTGCCCCTCCCCCGTTCATGCTCTGTCTCTCTCTGTCCCAAAAATAAAAAAAAAATTAAAAAAAAACGTTGAAAAAAAAATAACTGCCAACTCAGAATTTTTATATTCAACGAATATCTTTTTAAATTTTTTTTTCAACGTTTATTTATTTTTGGGACAGAGAGAGGCAGAGCATGAACGGGGGAGGGGCAGAGAGAGAGGGAGACACAGAATCGGAAACTGGCTCCAGGCTCTGAGCCATCAGCCCAGAGCCTGACGCGGGGCTCGAACTCCCGGACCGCGAGATCGTGACCTGGCTGAAGTCGGACGCTTAACCGACTGCGCCACCCAGGCGCCCCTCAACGAATATCTTTTTAAAGTGAAGTTGAATTAAAAGTTCTTTTCATACATACCAGTGTTGAAATAATTCATCATCATTGGATATGCACTACAAGAAATAGTAAAGGATGTCTTTGAGGCATGAGAAAAATGACAGTAAATATAAATGTATTCTACACAAATGAATAAACAATACTGGAGATGTTAAATATGATGATAGCGATAAAATAATCTTTTTTTTATTTTTGGAACTTTCTTTATAAATTAATTGAGAGCGTAAACAGAAATTCATAGCAATGCATTGTGGAGTATAAATTCTGTGGAATTAATTTCTTGGACAATAATAGCACAGGGCCTAGTGGGAATATAAGTATACTGTTGGTGGGTTCTAATTCTACATGTGAAGTAGTACAATATTACTTGAAGGTAGACTGTCGTAAGTTAAAAGAAGCATCAAATGTAAAACCTATCCAAAAAATTATGGCTAATAAGCCTATTTGGAAGATAAATGGTATTATCATGAAATACTTTAAAATAAGTCCTAAAAGGGAAAACAAAATAAGACAACAGATGAGCAAGTAGAAAACAAATAGCATGATAGTTTTAAATCCAACCATATCGACAATGGTATTGAATACAAATTGAATTCACCAATTAAAATGTAGAGATTGACAAATTGGATTCCTTTTTCTTAAATAGGCTTTATTTTTAGAGCACTTTTTAAGTTCAGAGCAAAATTGAGCAGAAAGTACAGAGCCATCCCATAAACCCCTTGCCCAAAACAGACACAGCCTCTCCCACTACCAACATCCTGCACCAGACTGGAATACCTCCTCCTACAATCAATGAATCTATACTGACACGTCATTATCATGCAAAGTCCACGGTTCACATCGGTGTTCACTGTTGGTTTTGTGCATTCCATGGGTTTGGACAAATATATAATGACATGTATCCACCATTATCGTACCACACAGAATTGTTTCACTGCCCTCCAAATCCTCTGTGCTCCACATACAAACCCCTCTCTCTTTCCTAACCACAGGCAATCACTGAGTTTTTGTTTGTTTGTTTGTTGTTTGTTTTGTTTTGTTATGTTTTTGTATTTTTAAACTGTTCCCATAGTTTTGCCTTTTCTGAAATGTCATATAGTTGGAATCATACACTATGTGACCTTTTTAGATTGGCTTCTTTTAGTGGGTAATGTGCATTTAAGTAAGGTTCCTCTGTGTCTTTTCATGGCTTGATAGCTCATTTCTTTTTAATGCTGAATAATATTCCATTGCCTGGATGTGCCACAGTTTATTTATTCATTACCCTATGAAGGACGTCTTGGTTGTTTCCAAGTTTTAGCAATTATGAATGAAGCTGCTATAAACATATATGTGAGATTTTTGTGTGGACCTGAATTTTCAGCTCATTTGGGTAAATACCAAGGAGCACACTTGCTGGATTGTATGGTCAGAGTAGATTTAGTTTGGTAAGAAACTGTACAACTGTCTTCCAAAGTGGTTGTACAATTTTGCATTCCCACCGGCAATGAATGAGAGTTCCTATTGCTCCACATTCCCACCAGCATTTGGCATTGCCACTGATCTGGATTTGGGCCATTTTAATAAGTGTGTAGTGTCATCTCATCGTTGTAATTTGCTTTTGCCTGATGACATATGAAGTGGAGCATGACAAATGGATTTTAAAAATAAGATCCAGCTATATGGTGTGTACATGAATTCCACTTTAAATGAAAAGGTACATAGAGGTTAAAAGTAAAAGGATGGGAAAAGATATAGCATGCTAGCAGTAATCAAAATCAAGCTGTAATGGATATATTAATACCAGACAAAGCAGATTTCAGAACAAAATACATTACCAGAGATAGTAATTGGTTATATTTATATTTACAATTATATTTGTATTTAAAATTGGTTAAAATGGTCAAGTGGACATAAAAATTCTAAACAGAGTTTGGAAATAAATGAAAGAAAGAAAAATTCATAATTAGGGTCAGAGATTTTAAGTCTTTTCTCTCAAGAGTTGAACAAGTTGACAAAAAAAAAAAAAACAACCCAAAACCAGTAAGTGTATAGACTGAAAAACACTATCACCCAAATTAATCTAATTAACATTTTCGCACACTCTCCCCAACGGCAAAGAACACACACTCTTTTCATATATACATGAAAATTTACCACGATAGAAAATATTCTGGGCCATAAAAAAGTGTTACTAAATTTGACAGGATTAGCATCACCCAAAGGATTTTCCTAGAGGACAGTGGGATTAAATTAGAAGTAGATAACACAAATGTATCCGTAATATTTTAAAAGTATTTGGAAAGTATATAATACACTCTTCAGTAACATATGGGTGAAAGAGGGAATCAAAAAGAAATTTAGAAAGTAATTTGAACTGAATGAAAAGAAAGTACAACTTACTAAAATTAGTAGGATGTTTCTAAAGCAGTCCTTACAAAGAAATTTATAGAGCACAAATGCCTACATATAAAAATAAGAATTCAAATCAATGACCTAAACTTCAGTACTTAGAAACAAAAATGCAGACACAGTGAAGACCAAAATAGCAGAAGAAAGGAAATAAGGGAAAGTGCAGAAGTCACTGAAGTAGATGATAGGGAAAATAAAATACATTAAATCTGATCTTTAAGAATATGAATACAATTGGGGTGCCTGGGTGGCTCAGTTGGTTAAGTATCCGATTTCAGCTCAGGTCATGATCTCGAGGTTCGTGAGTTCCAGCCCCACGTGGGGCTCTGTGCTGACAGCTCAGAGCCTGGAGCGTGCTTCAGATTCTGTATCTCCCTCTCCCTCTGCCCCTCCCCTGCTTGCTCTCTCTCTCTCTCTCTCTCTCTCTCTCTGTCTCTCTCTCTCGAAAATAAATGGACATAAAAAAAATAAAAAAAAAAGAATATCGGTACAACTGATAAGCCTTTATCTAGAATGGTTAGGGGAATAGAAGAGAGAAGACACAGGGCACCTGCGTGGCTCAGTGGGTTAAGCATCTGGCTCTTGACTTCGGCTCAGGTCATGATATCATGGTTTGTGTGTTCAAGACCCACATCGGGCTCTGCACTGGTGGTGCAGACGCTGCTTGGGATTCTCTCTCTCTCCCTCTCTCTTTGTCTCTCCCCAGCTCATGTGCTCTCTCTCTCTTTCTCCCTCTGTCTCTCAAAATAAATTTAAAAATATTTTAAAAAAGGAAAATATTATAAAAAATGAGAGAGAGAAGACACGAGTTACCAATATCAGGAATGAGAGAACTGTTGTCATCAATGATCTTACATTAAAATATTATAAATGAATAGTATCAATAACTTTATTGTAATCAATGAAATTTTATACCACAAAAATATTCAAGAAAATGAAATTTAAAATGTCATTTGCAATAGCAAAAATTCCATTTACAATAGCCTAAAAATATAAATTGTTTTCATATAGATGTGGTAGAAGAATGTGCAACATTTTACCTGAAAACATTAAAATATTGCCAAAAACAATTAAAGAAAACTTAAATAAATGCAGAGATATACTATGTTCATACTATCTCAAATACCAAACATTGTTAAAGACTTAATTCGCCACAAATTCAGCAATAGACTCAGCACAATCTCTGTAATAATCCCATCAGGGTTTTTGTAGGAATTGATAAACTGATTCTAAAATTTATAAAGAAATACAAAACACCTAGAGTATCTAAGACAATTTTGGAAAAGGAAACCCAGTTTGAAAGATTTATGCCATCAGAATTAAACACTGTTTTTTTCAGGTATTGAGGATTAAGAAGGGCACTTGTGATGAGGACCGGATGTCGTACAGAAGGGTTGACTCCATACACTGTACATCTGAAACTAATATTACATTGCATATTAACTAACTGAAATTTAAATTGAAACTTAAAAAAATAGAAAAGAAACCAACAGTTATTACGAAGCTACAATAATCAAGAGAGTTTGCAGTTGACATAAAGAGAGACAATAGAACAATTTAGCATGATAGAAATTCCAGACACAAATACATGCAAGTATATAGCCAATTTGCTTTTTCAAAAAGATGTCAAGGAAATTCAATGGGGAAAAATTAATCTTTTCAAAACATAGTGCTGCTTTTTTTTGCCATATATAAAGAGAAAAAAAGAAAGAAAGACAAAGACAGAAAGAGAAAGAAAGAAAGAAAGAAAGAAAGAAAGAAAGAAAGAAAGAAAGAGAAAGAAGGAAGGAAGGAGAAACCTCAATCCTTACTTGACACCATAAACCAAAACAAACTTAAAATGGATCAAAAACCTAAACGTGAGCTAAAATTGTAAAATTTCTACAAGGAAACATAGGAAATTACGACCATCACAGTGTCTTTGGTTTGGGCAAAGTTTTTCAAACTAGGATGTCTAAAGCACAAAGTATGCAAGACAAAAATTAGTAAGTATGACTTCAAAATTAAAAATGTTTTGGTCTTCAAATGTCACTGTTTTGAAAATGAAAGGGAAAGCCACAGACTGGGATAAAGTATTTAGAAAAAATATATATTCAACACAGTACACTTTTCAACTATATAAAGAACTCTTGCAACTCAGTCATAAGAAGACAAATACCAACTAAAAAACTGGAAACATGGACAAAATATTTCAACAGACTACCTCAACAAAGAAGTAATACAGATGGCAAATAAACACATGAAAACACGCTCACCATCACTTATTATTAGGGAAATGCAGATTAAAGCCACAAAAAAAAAAAAAAAACTGTGTCGACACCCTCATGTGACTAAAATAAAATAACTGACCCTAACAAATAGTAGCAATGATATGGAGCAACTAGAATACTCATACACTGATGGTGGAAATGTAAAATAATGCAAACACTTTGGAAAACAGTTTGGTAGTTATCTAGTTAGATATACATCTCGCATACAACCCAGTCATTCCACTCCAAGGTGAATGCAGAAAAAAGGAAAACGTAAATCTAAAAAAAAAAAATGTGTTTATGATTGTTCTTTGCAATTGTACTTGCAATAGACAAAATCCTGGAGACAAACCAAATGTTCATCAACAGGGACATGATCTAACTGTGGTATATCCATATAATGTCATAAACCATTAAAAAGGAATGAATTATTGCTACATACAGCAACAAGACTAAATGTGAAAATACAATACTTGAAAAAAGTCAGAAGTATCCCCCCAAAAAAAGAACACAGATGGTATAATTACATTTATTAACACTAGAAAATGAACACTAACTTATAGTAATAGACAGCAGTTCAATGTTTGCCCGGTAATGAGAGCATGAGGAGGGCAGGATGGATTTCAAAGGCATACAAGGTTATTTTTCATTATTGTGTATATATATACATCATATACATATACATATACATATGTATGTATACATAAGTATATATATATACACACATACATATGTACATACACACACACGCCTATACATATGTATATATACACATTATCTCGAGTATGATGACTATTTCACAGGTACATATGTCAAAACCTATCAGACTGTGCACTTTAAATCTGTTCAGTCTACAGTGTGTCGATTAAAACTCAATACAGTGTAAAAGAAAACAAAAACAAAAAACGGATGGAGAGGCACCTGTTTGGCTCAGTCAGTTAAGCATCGACTCCTGATTTCAGCTCAGGTCATGATGTCATGGTTCCTGAGACTGAGCCCCGTGTAGGGCTCTGCATTGACAGCATGGAATCTGCTTGGGATTCTCCCTCTCCCTTTCTCTCTGCCCCACCCCCACTTCGTGCGCACGTGTCCTCTCTCTCTCTCTCTCTCTCAAAATAAAAAAAATAAACTTTTTAAAAAAAGACAGAGGATGGGGAGATATATATTGCAAACTTTATAAATTTATAAGATATAAATATCAAATATTATGTAAACCAAGGGCAGATGCCTCACGGTATGCATTTTCCAGTTGCATAAAAAGAATGATATGTATTAAACGGAATAGAATTTGTTGTCTCTGTGAGAGGCATAGCGTGGGAGTGGAAAATGCCAACAAAAAGGATCAAACGAATGAATGACAAGTGAGGGGTCTGGCCTGAAAGAATCATGAGAATAGTGATATGAGCTGGAAAGAAGATTTTGTCAACCTCTGACCCTAAATATCCCCACTGTCCCTTTGCTTAAACTATTCTGACCTTCTCTTAGGCCCGTGAGAGTCACACTTGTGACTGCCTTAGGGGCTTTATAGTGCTGCTCCTGGGGTCCCTGCCGTGGTAACCCATTTTCCTCTCGTGCTCAACTGTCTACCTCAGGCTTACTTTTGAGGTCTCAACTTTCACATCAGTTTTTCATGAAGGCCTTTTCTGGCCACAAACCGCTTTATCCCCAATTTAAATTACTCATCCTCTTTTCCTTTCTCTGAGCACCCTGAAAACTTTCTCCATTTCAGTATTTGTCCTAAGGGGATATAGTGGTTAGAGAGAACCTTGCTGAAACATCTGTCTCCCCGTTCCAGCCCCAGCCCCATGGTGAAAGTTGCCATTGTCTGTTTGGTTCTCCACTGTATATTCTGAGGGCCTATTCCAATGCCTGTTACATAATAGACTCTCCAGGATGTTTGTGGGAGGAATAATTGAAACTGAATGGAAAGGAAGGAAGAATAAGAATCAGTAGAGGGATTGGTATGTGAATGTATATATTCATGCTCTCCCGCAGATGTGGTTCCCTGGGGCCCTGACAGTGGGGACACAGACAGGGATATGTGAGGGAGAGCAAAGGGATGAAAGATACCCAGATATGGAATATGTGGAACGGGGTGGAAGGGAGAAAGAGAAACTCAGCAGAAGAACCAGCTGGAGGACTGAAACGATCTAGGAAGGAGAGAGAGAAGTGGCGGCAAAGAGCGAGGGAGGACTCAGCGGAGACGAGGGAGAGGTGGGGGGAGAGGGACAGGAAGTAGGACTGCAAGGTGACAAGCAGAAAGCCAGGGGCAGGAGGAAAGTTAAGGAGCGCCTCTCCCCAGAGGCACACCTTACTGGGTGGTGATCAAAATAATGAATGCCACAAGTTCCCCCTTTTCTTTCTTTCACTGTCATCTCTTAACATTGGCCATGAAAATTTAGAGCTGTCTGTAAAAATCAAGACAACAAAGGTCCCACCTCACTCATTGCTTTTGGTGAAAAGCTGGTGGCTGAGCTCTCACCAGTGATAAGGCTACAGGCAGGAAACACGAAGAGCACACTCCTCATTCTGAAGCAGCTGCATTCAGGTGGCTATGTCGGAAGCACACACCGTGAAGGTAATAGACTGATCTCTGCATTGTATTTGTAGAAAGGAAAAAAAAAAAAGGAAATATTTTATCAAGTCTTTCATGTAATATGCCATGGAGAATTCCCCATTGTGGGGCACTGGAAAAGAACTGAGTCCTCTCAGGGACAAAACAAGGAATTCCAGATGGAAGTTGTCCTGCTGCTGGTATTGGGAATTCCCTATATCAAACCTCTAAAATGGAATAGGGTGAGGGGCATGTGAGCATGTGGAGGTGTTGGCAGGAATCTGACGGTATGGGACTAGTGTTTGTCCACAGGGCAAAACAACATCTTCCCCTTACCCTACACTGCCACTCTGCCCTCTCCCCTGGGCTTTCTCTAAATGAGGCACAGACACGAGGGCGTCGAACATTGTTCACTGGGCTAGTTCCCAGCACCCCTCAATTTAGAGCCTTCTGGTGGAGTTGGGTTGAAGCACAGGCTTGGACTCAAGAATGAAGCAGAATCTCTTTGACTACTTCTGCATCTTACCACCACTGACCCCTAATGTGCAAGGATGATGACTCAGCCCCAAATCTCCAGTGAGAAGAAAGAAAGAGAGAGTGATGTGGCAGCACCCCAGCCTTCACAGGTTGGCACTGGCTCAGTTTACTGCTTAATATTGCAAGAGAGAGAGAACATGCACATGTCCTACTGCATGGGTGCCACCTCACAGCGTGCAGTGGTACTGCACTCAGTGAGTGCTCTGGAATCTGGCCCGTGTAAAGGAGTGGGGAAAGGGCCTGGGAGTGGGGGCTTTCCCTTGCCTGGGGAGAGGAAAGAGAAGCGTGACCCTAGTAGATTCCCTGCTAGTTAGAACCACGGATGGGAACTGATCTGATCCTAGGAAAAGGAGGTCACGTGTAAAATCTCAAGGGATTTTGCTGTTAAAATCTCAAATGTGCCAGTTCTGGAAAGTGTTAAAATGTGGACCTGTTGAGAAAAACAAATGTGAATTCACAAAAGTGTATTTTCATTAGAAAATGAAGAAGCAATAAAATCTGGCATATAATCGCTGATGCTTTTAAAACTTTTATCATGTTGGAAATCAATCACGTGCTTTGGTTGACAACATACAACTATATTTATAAAATATAACAGGGTGAGGTTTATATAAATTACAAAACAAGGATATTTGCTTTATACATGTATTATAACATGTTGATTACTTTCAAAAAGCAAGCACTACAAGAAAATATGAAGGTGGATACAGTAAAGTAAATATATCAAATTGCAATGTTCAGAATTAGCTAGTTCTAACACTGGTTCAAAATCATTGCATACAAACATTTACTTTTTCACATGTGAGATAAACTGATAGGCTAGAAGGTAGTTGGCAAGAAAGGGAGATGGCTTTACGGAAATGATTTTTACAGTGATCAGCTTTTACCATACATGCTATTCAAATAAAAGGTATTAGATTTTATTTTATTGGACGATGATAAAATAAAGGCCAGACAATAAGAAAGAGGCAAATCTTTGGTTAATGATTTCTTTACCTGAAGAGATATTTAATTCCTGGAAGATTACTCCAAGGTTAAGGAAGAAGACTTCTGGAAACCGATAAAATGTGGATCTACTGACAAAAATAAATGTAAGTTCACACACAAAAAATCACCCCTGAAACTAATATTACGCTGTATGTGAGCTGACTGGAATTTAGATAAAAACACAAAAAAAGAAAAAAAAAAAGAAAAACAAAGCAACAAAATCTAGCATATAGATGCTATTTTAAAACTTTAAATGGTGGGTATAAATTGAACACATGTAGCTACCTTTACAAAATGCAAGAGGGTGAAGTATACATAAATTTAAAAACATAGGAGTGTGATTTCATAAATCTATTATAACATGTTGATTGTTAAAAATAATCTAGGACTATGAGAAAAAAATAAGTGCAAAACTACTAAGTATAGCAATTTTAAACTCCAGAAGTTTCTATTTCTAACACTGGATCAAAATCACTCCAGATACCTTATTGCTCATCTATTAAATAAAAGGGTAGGTTAGCAGGCGGAAAGCAAGAAAGAGGGATAACTTGAAATAAATGAATATCCTAAAAATTGGCTTACACCAATATACGCTATTCAAAAAAATATATTACATTTTACCACTATGCTAAAATAAAGAGAAAGGGAACAAGAAAGAGATGAATCATGGTTTTGGGATATATGTTTCTGGAAGATTCCTCCAAAGTTAGGAAAATAGATTCTCCATAACATTATATGTTTGGGACCTTTATTAGTTTCATGGCTCATTTAAATTTTGTTGGGATCAGGAACATCCCTGCCTTGGAAGATAATGTACAAGGGGGATACTTTCCTTGCACTTCCTACCACAACCCCTCCCCATCTCCCTTTGTTGTTTTCTTTTTTCTTTTTTTCTTTTTTTTCTTTTTTGCCTAAGGAACTGATTATTTATTTATTTATTTATTTATGTTATTTTTAATTTTTAATTATTTTTATATATGAAATTTATTGTCAAATTGGTTTCCATAGGACACCCAGTGCTCATCCCAAAAGGTGCCCTCCTCAATACCCATCACCCACCCTCCCCTCCCTCCCACCCCCCATCAACCCTCAGTTTGTTCTCAGTTTGTAAGAGTCTCTTATGCTTTGGCTCCCTCCCTCTCTAACCTCTTTTTTTTTTTTCCTTCCCCTCCCCCATGGACTTTTGTTAAGTTTCTCAGGATCCACATAAGAGTGAAAACATATGGTATCTGTCTTTCTCTGTATGACTTATTTCACCTAGCATAACACTCTCCAGTACCATCCACGTTGCTACAAAAGGCCAGATTTCATTCTTTCTCATTGCCACATAGTATTCCATTGTGTATATAAACCACAATTTCTTTATCCATTCGTCAGTTGATGCACATTTAGGCTCTTTCCATAATTTGGCTATTGTTGACAGTGCTGCTATAAACACTGGGGTACAAGTGCCCCGATGCATCAGCATTCCTGTATCCCTTGGGTAAATTCCTAGCAGTGCTATTGCTGGGTCATAAGGTAGATCTATTTTTAATTTTTTGAGGAACCTCCACACTGATTTCCAGAGTGGCTGCACCAGTTTGCATTCCCACCAACAGTGCAAGAAGTTTCCCGTTCCTCCACATCCTTGCCAGTATCTATAGTCTCCTGATTTGTTCATTTTGGCCACTCTGACTGGCGTGAGATGATATCTGAGTGTGGTTTTGATTTGTATTTCCCTGATGAGGAGTGACGTTGAGCATCTTTTCATGTGCCTCTTGGCCATCCGAATGTCTTCTTTAGAGAAGTGTCTATTCATGTTTTCTGCCCATTTCTTCACTGGGTTATTTGTTTTTCGGGTGTGGAGTTTGGTGAGCTCTTTATAGATTTTGGATACTCGCCTTTTGTCCGATATGTCATTTGCAAATATCTTTTCCCATTTCGTTGCTTGCCTTTTAGTTTTGTTGGTTGTTTCTTTTGCTGTGCAGAAGGTTTTTATCTTCATGAGTTCCCAACAGTTCATTTTTGCTTTTAATTCCCTTGCCTTTGGGGATGTGTCAAGTAAGAAATTGCTGCGGCTGAGGTCAGAGAGGTTTTTTCCTGCTTTCTCCTCTAGGGTTTTGATGGTCTCCTGTCGCACATTCAGGTCCTTTAGCCATTTTGAGTTTATTTTTGTGAATGGTGTAAGGAAGTGGTCTAGTTTCATCCTTCTGCATGTTGCTCTCCAGTTCTCCCAGCACCATTTGTTAAAGAGACTGTCTTTTTTTCCATTGGATATTCTTTCCTGCTTTGGCAAAGATGAGTTGGCCATACTTTTGTCGGTCTAGTTCTGGGGCTTCTGTTCTATTCCATTGGTCTATGTGTCTGGTTTTTGTGCCAATACCATGCTGTCTTGAGGATTACAGCTTTATAGTAGACGCTAACGTCTGAGATTGTGATGCCTCTTGCTTTGGTCTTCTTCTTCAAAATTACTTTGGCTATTCGGGCCTTTTGTGGTTCCATACAAATTTTAGGATTGCTTGTTCTAGTTTCGAGAAGAATGCTGGTGCAATTTTGATTGGGATTGCATTGAATGTGTAGATAGCTTTGGGTAGTGTTGACATTTTAACAATACTTATTCTTCCAATCCATGACCATGGACTGTTTTTCCATTTCTTTGTGTCTTCTTCAGTTTCCTTCATAAGCTTTCTATAGTTTTCAGCATGCAGATCTTTTATATCTTTGGTTAGGCTTATTCCTAGGTATTTTATGCTTCTTGGTGCAATTGTGAATGGGATCAGTTTCTTTATCTGTCTTTCTGTTGCTTCATTATCAGTGTATAAGAATGCAACTGATTTCTGTACATTGATTTTGTATCCTGCGATTTTGCTGAATTCATGTATCAGTTCTAGTAGACTTTTGGTGGAGTCTATCGGGTTTTCCGTGTATAATATCATGTCATCTGCAAAAAGTGAAAGCTTGGGGCGCCTGGGTGGCGCAGTCGGTTAAGCGACCGACTTCAGCCAGGTCACGATCTCGCGGTCCGTGAGTTCGAGCCCCGCGTCAGGCTCTGGGCTGATGGCTCAGAGCCTGGAGCCTGTTTCCGATTCTGTGTCTCCCTCTCTCTCTGCCCCTCCCCCGTTCATGCTCTGTCTCTCTCTGTCCCAAAAATAAATAAATGTTAAAAAAAAAAAAAAAAAAAAGTGAAAGCTTGACTTCATCTTTGCCAATTTTGATGCCTTTGATTTGATTTTGATGTCTGATTGCTGATGCTAGCACTTCCAACACTATGTGAAACAACAACGGTGAGAGTGGACATCCCTGTCGTGTTCCTGATCTCAGGGGGAAAGCTCTCAGTTTTTCCCCATTGAGGATGATGTTAGCTGTGGGCTTTTCATAAGTGGCTTTTTTTAATTTTTAAGTATCTTCCTTCTATCCTGACTTTCTCGAGGGTTTCTTTTAAGAAAGGATGCTGAGTTTTGTCAGATGCTTTTTCTGCATCGATTGACAGGATCATACGGTTCTTATCTTTTCTTTTATTAATGTGATGTATCACATTGATTGATTTGTGAATGTTGGACTAGCCCTGCAGCCCAGGAATGAATCCTACTCGATCGTGGTGTATAATTCTTTTTACATGCTGTTGAATTTGATTTGCGAGTATCTTATTGAGAATTTTTGCATCCATATTCATCAGGGATATTGGCCTCTGGTTCTCTTTTTTACTGGGTCTCTGTCTGGTTTAGGAATCAAAGTAATGCTGGCTTCATAGAATGAGTCTGGAAGTTTTCCTTCCCTTTCTATGTTTTGGAACAGCTTGAGAAGGATAGGTATTATCTCTGCTTTAAATGTCTGGTAGAATTCCCCTGGGAAGCCATGTGGTCCTGGACTCTTATTTGTTGGGAGATATTTGATAACTGATTCAATTTCTTCGCTGGTTATGGGTCTGTTCAAGCTTTCTAATTTCTTCCTGTTTGAGCTTTGGAGTTGTGTGGGTGCTTAGGAATTTGCCCATTTCTTCCAGGTTGTCCAGTTTGTTGGCATATACTTTTTCATAGCATTCCCTGATAATTGCTTGTATTTCTGAGGGATTGGTTGTAATAATTCCATTTTTATTCATGATTTTATCTATTTGGGTCATCTCCCTTTTCTTTTTGAGAAGCGTGTCTAGAGGTTGATAAATTTTGTTTGTTTGTTTTTATTTTTTTCAAAAAAATTTTTTTAACGTTTATTTATTTTTGAGACAGAGAGAGACAGAGCATGAACAGGGGAGGAGCAGAGAGAGAGGGAGACACAGAATCTGAAACAGGCTCCAGGCTCTGAGCTGTCAGCACAGAGCCTGACACGGGGCTCGAACTCACGGACCGTGAGATCATGACCTGAGCCGAAGTCGGACGATTAACCGACCAAGCCACCCAGGCGCCCCTATTTATGTTTTCAAAAAACCAACTCTTGGTTTCATCGATCTGCTCTAAAGATGTTTTTTTGTTTTTTTTTTTTTTTTTTTTTTTTTTAGATTCTCTATTGTTTATTTCTGCTCTGATCTTTATTATGTCTCTTCTTCTGCTGGGTTTAGGCTGCCTTTGCTGTTCTGCTTCTGTTTCCTTTAGGTGTGCTGTTAGATTTTGTATTTGGGATTTTTCTTGTTTCTTGAGATAGGCCTGGATTGCAACATATTTTCCTCATAGGACTGCCTTCGCTGCATCCCAAAGCGTTTGGATTGTTGTATTTTCATTTTCATTTGTTTCCATATATTTTTTTTAATTTCTTCTCTGATTACCTGGTTGACCCATTCATTCTTTAGTAGGGAGTTCTTTAACCTCCATGCTTTTGGAGGTTTCCCAGACTTTTTCCTGTGGTTGATTTCAAGCTTCATCGCATTGTGGTCTGAAAGTATGCATGGTATGATCTCAATTCGTTTACACTTACGAAGGGCTGTTTTGTGATTCAGTATGTGATCTATCTTGGAGAATGTTCCATGTGCACTCGAGAAGAAAGTATATTCTGTTGCTTTGGGATGCAGAGTTCTGAATATATCTGTCAAGTCTATCTGATCCAATGTATCATTCAGGGCCCTTGTTTCTTTATTGATCCTGTGTCTCGATGATCTATCCATTGTTGTAAGTGGGGTATTAAAGTCCCTTGCAATTACCACATTCTTATCAATAAGGTTGCTTATGTTTGTAGTTAATTGTTTTATATATTTGGGGGCTCCGGTATTCGGCGCATAGACATTTATAATTGTTAGCTCTTCCTGATGGATAGACCGTGTAATTATTATATAATGCCCTTCTTCATCTCTTGTTACAGCCTTCAATTTAAAGTCTAGTTTGTCTGATATAAGTATGGCTACTCCAGCTTTCTTTTGACTTCCAGTAGCATGATAGATAGTTCTCCATCCCCTCACTTTCAATCTGAAGGTGTCCTCAGGTCTAAAATGAGTCTCTTGTAGACAGCAAGTAGTTGGGTCTTGTTTTTTATCCATTCTGATACCCTATGTCTTTTTGTTGGTGCATTTAGTCCATTTATATTCAGTGTTATTATAGAAAGATATGGGTTTAGAGTCCTTGTGATGTCTGTAGGTTTAATTCTTGTAGTGATGTCTCTGGTACTTTGTGGTCCTTATAACATTTCACTCACAGAATCCCCCTTAGGATCTCTTGTAGGGCTGGTTTAGTGGTGATGAATTCCTTCAGTTTTTGTTTCTTTGGGAAGACCTTTATCTCTCCTTCTATTCTGAATGACAGACTTGCCTGATAAAGGATTCTCGGCTGCATATTTTTTCTGTTCATCACATTGACGATTTCCTGCCATTCCTTTCTGGCCTGCCAAGTTTCAGTAGATAGATCCGTGACTAGTCTTATCGGTCTCCCTTTATATGTTAGAGCGTGTTTGTCCCTAGCTGCTTTCAGAATTTTCTCTTTATCCTTGTATTTTGCCAGTTTCACTATGCTATGTCATGCAGAAGATCGATTCAAGTGACGTGTGAAGGGAGTTCCCTGTTCCTCTTGGATTTCAATGCGTTTCTCCTTCCCCAGATCAGGGAAGTTCTCAGCTATGATTTGTTCAAGTCCACCTTCAGCCCCTTTTTCTCTCTCTTCCTCCTCTGGAATCCCTATTATACGGATATTGTTACGTTTCATTGCACCACTTAGTTCTCTAAGTCTCCCCTCATACTCCTGGATTTTTTAATCTCTCTTTTTCTCAGCTTCCTCTTTTTCCATAATTTTATCTTCTAACTCACCTATTCTGTCCTCTGCCTCTTCAATCCGAGCTGTGGTCGCCTCTATTTCATTTTGCACCTCATTTATTGCATTTTTTAGCTCCTCCTGACTGTTTCTTAGTCCCTTGATCTCTGTAGTAATAGATTCTCTGCTGTCCTCTATGCTTTTTTCAAGCCCAGCGATTAATTTTATGACTATTATTCTAAATTCTTGTTCCGTTATGTTGCTTAAATCGGTTTTGATCAGTTCGTTAGCCATCGCTACTTCCTGGAGTTTCTTTTGAGGAGAATTCTTCCATTTTGTCATTTTGGATAGTCCCTGGAGTGGCGCGGAACTGCAGGGCTCTTCCTCTGTGCTGTCTGGAGTAACTTGCGTTGGTGGGCGGGGCCACAGTCAGACCTGATGTCTGTCCCCAGCCCACCGCTGGGGCCACAGTCAGACTGGTGTGTAGCTTATCTTCCCCTCTCCCAGGGGCAGGACTCACTGTGGAGTGGTGTGGCCCCTGCCTGGGCTACTTACACCCTGCCAGGCTTGTGGTGCTACTTCTGTGGGATCTGGTGTATTAGCCAGGGTGGTTCTGCAAGGTGCACAGTGGCGGGAGGGGCAGGCTCAGCTCGCTTTGCCTTCAGTGGTTTGCTACGGGAGGGGCCCTGTGGCACTGGGTGGGAGGCAGACAGACCCGTCAGAGGGATGGATCCACAGAAGGACAGCGTTGGGTGTTTGTGTGGTGCAAGCAAGTTCTGTGACAGAAAGTGGTTCCCTTTGGGATTTCGGTTGGGGGATGGGCGAGGGAGATGGCACTGGCCAGTGTCCTTGTTCCCAGCTGAGCTGAGCTCTGTCTTCTGGGTCTCAACACCTCTCCCTCCCGGTGTCCTCTCGCTCTCCTTCTCTCCAAGCAGAGCTGTTGACTTATAACATTCCAGATGTTGAGTCCTGCTGGCTGTCAGTACTCACGCAATCCGGCCCCTCTGCTTTTGCAAGTCAGACTCGGGGGCTCTGCTTTGCTGGGCAGGCTGCCCCTCCACTGCTCCGGCTCCCTCCCACCAGTCCGTGTAGCGGGCACCGCCTCTCTGCCCTTCCTACCCTCTTCCGTGGGCCTCTTGCCTACACTTGGCTCCGGAGAGTCCGTTCTGCTAGTCTTCTGGCGGTTTTCTGGGTTCTTTAGGCAGATGTGGGTGGAATCTAAGTGATCAGCAGGACGCGGTGAGCCCAGTGTCCTCTTACGCTGCCATCTTCCTCCAGTCTCCTCTCCCTTTGTTGTTTTCAAATACACCTATTTATTAAAGTGTAACTTACCAAATATTATACAAGTAAACACACCACACCTATGCAATCACCACTCAATCTGAAATGTAGAATATCATGTAGCTCCCTACCAAGGCCCTCTTGTGCCCCTTCCCAGTTACCCCCATCCCTCGTCTGCAAAGTAACCACAGCTCTCACCTCCAGCAGCAAGGTGTAAATTTGTCTGATTTTAAATTTATGTGAATGGAATCATATAGTATAGAGTCTTCTGTGTGTGGCTTCTTTTCACTCAACATCATTTTCCTGCGTTTTATCCATGCTCTTGGGTATGGTAGTTATCCAATCATTTAATTGTTACATTTTATTCTATCATGGGAATGGGTATGATTTATTCATTAATTTTACTTGTTATAAATATTTGGGTAGTTTGTTGGGTTTTTTTTGGTCTGGGATAGTACATATTTTGTGATATGAACAATACTGTACATATTTTAGAGATAATTGTACTTACAGATGTGCATTTGTAGAGTTACTTACAAGCTGAACAGCTAGGTCATAGGACATTGCCTACACTCAGCCTTATTAAACAGTACCAAAGAAATTTCCAAAATGATCGTACCACTTAAAAAAAATGTTGTGTGGTAAAACGTATATAACATAATAGTTATCATTTCAACCATTCATAAGTGTAGAATTCTGTGGTATTAAATAACATTCACAATGTATCCATCACCATCACCACTAACTATACTTAAAACTTTGTCATCATCCCCAACATAAACTATGTACCTATTAAAAAAATAACTCCCCATTTCTTACTCCCACCAGCCCCTAACAATCTCTTATTCTACTTTTTGCCTGTATGAATTTGCCTATTCTAGGTAACTCATGTAAGTGAAATATGTTATATGATACGAATATAAATATGGTATTTGTTTTACTGCGTCTGGCTTGTTTTAGGTAGCATAACGTTTTCAAGGTCCACCAATGTTGAGGTGTATGTCAAAATTTCATTTTTTATGTCTGAATAATATTCCGTTGTGTGTATATACCTTATTTTGCCTACCCGTTCATCCGTTGATGGACACATGGCTGTTTACACCTCATGGCTATTGTCAATAATGCTGCTATGAACATGGGTACACACATTTCTGTTCAAGTCTGTGTTTTCAATTTTTTCTGGATATATACCTTTGAGTAGAATTGCTAGGTCATATGGTAGTTCTGTGTTTAACTTTTTAAGAAGCTGCCAGCACCTCAGCCATGAAAAGCTGTGATCAGCAATCAGAACACAGAACCTCGACATTTAGAGAGCAAGGTCCTTATTGCCCACACTGGCTCCAGCAAGCCACACCAGCTGCCTGCCTGTATTTTCTTCTAAACACTTTATTATTTAACATTTATTATTTAGATGTGAAATACATCTCAAATGTATTATTTCACATTTTGTGAGGATGGGGGAATATTCTTTATAGAGATTCTATATATAGAGATATACAGTTGATACCACACAAGTTATTAAAAAGACCATCTTCTCCCCCACCTCACTGCAATGGCATTTACATCATCAATGACCATAGTGTGCATGCATGTTTCCGGATTCTTTAGTGTATTCCATCTGTCTGTTTATCCTTGCACCAACAATATAATGTCTTCATTATAACTTTCTATTAACTCTTCTTACAGAGTCCTTCAGCTATGCTTTTCTTCTTCAAGATTACTTTGGTTCTTTCTCCCCATTTACATTTCCATATACATTTTAGACAATTTCCAAAAATCCTGCTGTGTTTTTAAAATTTAATTAAATTTAAATTGGTTCAAATTCCAGTATAGTTAACATGTACTGTCATATAAGTTTCAGGTGTACAATATACTGATTCAACAATTCCATTCATCACCCAGTGCTCATCACAACAAGTGCACTCCTTAATCTCCATCGCCTATTTCACCTCAACCACCCACCTATAGAGTTTGTTCTCTATAGTAAGAGTCTGTTGCTTGGCTTCTCTCTCTTTCTCTCTCCCTCTTCTTCTCCTTCTCCCTCTCCCTCTCCCTCTCCTTCTCTCTTCCTTTACTCTTGTAGTTGCTGTTGTTTCTTAAGTTCCACACATGAGCGAAATCATATAGTATTTGTCTTTCTCTGACTGACTTATTTCACTTAGCATTATACTCTCCAGCTCCATCCATGCCACTGCAAATGGCAATATTTCTTTGTTTTTTTTTTATGGCTGAATAATATTCTTTGTATATTTTGGATGTTTACCTTTTATCAGATATGTCATTTGCAAATATCTTCTCCCATCCCATAGGATGCCTTTTAGTTTTGTTGGTTGTTTCCTTCACCGTGCAGTAGCTTTTTATTTTGATGTAGTCCCAATAGTTTATTTTTGCTTTTATTTCCCTTGTCTCAGGAGACATAGCTGGAAAAATGTTGCTGTGGCCAACGTCAGAGACCTTACTGCCTGTGCTCTCTTTCAAGGATTTTTATGTTTTTAGGACTCACACTTAGGTCTTTAATCCATTGTGAGTTTATTTTTGTGTGTGGTGTAAGAAAGCAGTCCAGTTTCATTCTTTTGAATGTTGCTGTCCGTTTTTCCTGACAGCATTTGTTGAAGAGACTGTATTTTTTTTTCCCATTGGATATTCTTTCCTGCTTTGTCGAAGATCAATTGCCCATATAGTTGTGGGTTCTTTTCTGGGTTTTCTATTCTGTTCTATTGATCTATGTGTCTACTTTTGTGCCATACCATGCTGTTTTGATTATTACAGCTTTGTACTGTAACTTGAAGTCTGGAATTGTGATGCCTCCAGCTCTGCCCTTTTTTTTTTTTTTTTTTTTTTTTTCGAAATTGCTTTGGCCATTCAGGGTCTTTTGTGGTTCCATCTAAATTTTGGGATTTTTTTGTTCTAGTTTTGTGAAAACTGATGTTGGTTATTTTGACAGGGATTGAATTAAATGTGTAGATTGCTTTGGGTAGTAGAGCCATTTAAAGAATATTTGTTCTTCCAATCTGTGAGCATGGAATGTCTTTCCATTTCTTTGCGTCCTCTTCAATTTCTTTCATTAGTGTTTTATAGTTTTCAGAGTACAGGTCTTTCACCTCATCGGTTAAGGTTATTTCTAGGTATCTTATTGGTTTTGGTGCAATTGTAAGTGGGATTGATTCCTTAATTTCTCTTTCTGCTGCTTCATTATCGGTGTATAGAAATGAAACAGATTTCTGCACATTGATTTTGCATCCTGCGACTTTACCAAATTCATTTTTCAGTTCTAATAGTTTTATTTTTTTGTGAAGTCATTAGGGTTTTCTCTATAGAGTATCATGTCATCTGCAAATAGTGAAAGTTTTACTTCTTCCTTACCAGTTTCGGTGCCTTTTATTTCCTATTGTTTAATTGATGTGTCCAGCTAGGACTTCCAGTACTATGTGGAATAAAACTGGTGAGAGTGGACACCCCTGTCTTGTTCCTGACCTTAGGAGGAAAGCTCTCAGTTTTTCCTTGAAAAATCTGCTGTGTTTAAAAAATTTTATTACATCACCATTTGTTAAAGAGACTGTCTTTTTTCCATTGGATATTCTTTCATGCTTTGTCAAAGATTAGTTGGCCATACGTTTGTGGGTCTAGTTCTGGGGTTTCTATTCTATTCCATTGGTCTATGTGTCTGTTTTTGTGCCAATCCCATGCTGTCTTGAGGATTACAGCTTTGTAGTAGAGGCTGATGTCTGGGATTGTGATGCCTCCTGCTTTGGTCTTCTTCTTCAAAATTACTTTGGCTATTCGGGGCCTTTTGTGGTTCCATATGAATTTTAGGATTGCTTGTTCTAGGTTTCACTCTTACGAGGATCCTGAGAAACTTAACAGAAACCCATGGGGGAGGGGAAGGAAAAAAAAAAAGAGGTTAGAGTGGAAGAGAGCCAAAGCATAAGAGACTCTTAAAAACTGAGAACAAACTGAGGGTTGATGGGGGGTGGGAGGGAGGGGAGGGTGGGTGATGGGTATTGAGGAGGGCACCTTTTGGGATGAGCACTGGGTGTTGTATGGAAACCAATTTGACAATAAACTTCATAAAAAAATAAAAAAAAATTATTACACTGTTTGTATAGAGCAATTTGGGCAGTATTTACATCTTACATTATTGAGACTTCCATCCAGGGGCGTGGTATTTATTTAGATTTCCTTTAATTGTTCTAAATAATGGGTTGTGTCTTGCATTTCTTTCCTTAGATTGATTCCTAGGTATTTTATTTTTATGTTATTGTAGACGGCATTACCTTTGCTATTTCCTTTCCTTTTGTTTGTTCATTTTTGTTTATAGAAAAATAATTAATAGTTATGCGTCCTCTTGCCTCCTGCAACCTTGCTAAGTTCACTTATTAATTCTAACAGTTTGTAAATTCTTTGGATTTTTCTATGTGTTTAATAATATCATGTGTGAATGATAACATTTATATTCCATCCTTTCCAATTCTATATTCTTTTCCTTGTCTATCTGTTCCATTTTCAGTTTCAGGTAGGATGCTTTAAATAATTCACCACTATTGATGTTTGCTACCTGTTTTATGGATAGTATTTACCAGGTTCAGTATTTAACAGTTCTATTCACTAATTTCCTAAGAATTTTTCAAAAAATAATTAATTTTGTAAAATTATATGTTTCTATATCCATTGAGATTGTCATATAACTTAACTCCCTTCTATTAATATGTGGAACTACACTGATAGATTTTCCAACATTAAATCACCCTTGCCTTGCTTAATCATGCCTTAATCACCATGGACTATCCCTTATATATATTGCTGATTCTATTTGTTAATATTTTGTAATTCTCCTTTTTGTAAGGTCTGTTTCTGGTCTTGGGTTCAGATTTTTGCTAGAGAGTTAAAATCATTGGAAAGAGTAATTTTTCTAGTCTTTCAAAGACTTTATTTGTAATTGGTGCTATTTATTGTCTTTTTTTTTAGACTGGTTGACACACAATGCTACATTAGTTTTCAAGATAGTGTTGAATATACTGTACAGCACAGTGATGCTCAACATCACCGACCATCAGGAAATGCAAATCAAAACCACAATGAGATATCACCTCACACCTGTCAGAGTGGCTAAAATAAAAAACCACAAGAAATAACAAATGTTGGAGAGGATGTGGAGAAAAAGGAACCCTCGTAGACTGCTGGTGGGAATGGAAATTGGTATAGCCATTGTGGAAAATAGTCTCAAGGTTCCTCAAAAAATGCATAATAGAAATGCCGTACAATCCAATAGTTCCACTACTGGATATTACCCAAAGGAAAAACAAACAAACAAACAAACAAACAAACACCCTGCTGATTCAAAATATGTATGCACCCCTATGTTTATTGCAATACTATTTACAATTGTCAAGATGTGGAAGCAAACTTAGTGTCCATCAATAGACAAATGGATAAGGAAGGTGTGGTATACATACACAATGGAGTATGATGCAGCCATAAAATTGGTGGCGTTTCTTTCCCAAGTGTTTGGAAGGATTCGTTGGTTGAACTGTCTATGCCTGAAATGTTCTTTGTGGGAAAATGTTCAATAACATACAGTTTAAACAATAACCTTAAGATCAATCATATTTTCTATTTCTTCTGTCAGATTTGGTAAGTTGTTTCTTTCGAGGAATTTTTCATTTTATTTAAATCCTCAAATTTTTTTAGTGTAAAGTTGTCCATAACAATTTTACACCAGTTACCTTTTCAATATCTATGTCTTCATGTTGTGATCTCATTCATTCTCGATATGGTCATTTATGCTTTCTCTATGTTTGTTTTCTTGATCAGTCATGCTATTGGTTTATCAGTCATAATCTTTACAAACAAATGTTAGCTGTATTTTCTCTATCGTATGTCTGTTTTTCTGTTTCATTGATATCTTCATTTTTTTAAAGTTTTTAAATTCATTAAGCTTTAATGTAATTACAGATATATTTTTGTCTAAATCTACCATCTTACTATCTGCTTCTGTGTCTCCCATGTGTTTGATGTCTTTTTCTTTTTTTGGTTTTGGTTTTGGTTTCGGTTTTGTCATATTCTGATTAACTAAGTATTTATCATCATTTTATATTTCCTCTTCAGAAGCTGGTTACATGTATAATTCTTTTCTTTCTGTGACGATTCTCAAGAACACACTATGGGGGCGCCTGGGTGACTCAGTCAGTTCAGCGCCTGACTCCTGATTTTGGCACAGGCTGTGATCTCACGGTTTGTGGAATCGAGCCCCCTGTGGGGCTCCACACTGACAGCGCAGAGCCTGCGCTGGGATTCTTCTGTGTCTCTCTCTCAGCTCCTACCCCACTCTCAGACGCTCGTGCTCTCTGTCTCAAAATAAATAAATACACTTAAGAAAAGAAGAACACACTATGCATTTTGCTAATTAGAGTCTTTTTTTTTTTATGGATACTTTCACTACTTCCCAGAAAAGGCCAAGGATATTAAAACACTTAGTTCCCTTCATGTCCCTCATCTTCTGTGTTATTTTAAGCATGCATTTTAATTTTACATATATTTTAAGGTCCATATTATACTATTTCGTACACCAATAATCATTTAGAATAACCCATATATTTTCCCCTTCCGTTTCCGTTTATTCTTTTCGTATCTCCATGTTTCCATTGGTGATCATTTCACTCTACCTGAAGGATGTCCATTCTGCTCCATTCTCTCTCCTTCCTCTCTGTCTGGCTCAAATTCGATATCTTATACTTATTCTCCATTTCTCATATATCTAACACTTACCTCTTTGTCTTCTATCCTTATTGCTTTCTATTTTTCATTCTGGATATTTTAATATGATATATTTTCTACTTCCTATTCCTTTCTTCTTGTCTTACCTGGTTCTAAACCAATCTGTTATGTTTTTAATTTCATTTATTTTATTTTCATTTCTAAATTTTTTATTGTGTTATTTTTATATATTTAGGCTTTCTGGTTAAATTCTTCTTGTCATCTAGTTTCTTGAATTCCAAATGCTGGATTATTTATGGATCTGTTCATTTTATTTCTTTTTCTTTTTCTTCTTTTTTAACCTGGGGTTCCTTCCATTTAGTCCTATCTTGTTCATGCCTGCTACTTTTTTTCTTTTTAGTTGTTTACTATACTTTGCATATAAAACATGTAGAGATCACTTAGGATTTTGGCCTCCAGAGAGGAATCATTTTGCCCTCTGGCACAAAGTTAGAATAGGAGACTGGACTAATGAATCCCCTTCCCAATTCTTATTTTTGATATTTGTATTATTTTTCACTTTGTCCATTTTCATAACTTTTACATTCTGTTCTGTGCCCATAACCCCTTGACTGTTTAGTCTTCGTTCTAGTTATAAATGGGATCATTGTTCAGCATCATTCATTATACTCACACTTTTCTATTCCTGGTTTATGTATTATTGTTCATCCATGAGTTAAATAGACTTCATCATTAAGCACTGTAATTATTCTTTTAATAGGGCCATTCCATACATTCTTTCATGTTTGAAAATGTACACAAATCACCTTTATATTCAACTGTTATCTTTGTTGTGTATGACACTTTTGAGTGATAGTCTGCTCACAGTTTTGTGCACATTGCTGCATTGCCTTCTGGAATGAAATGCTGGCGCCGCAAAATCTGAGCTCAAACTGATTTTTCCTCCTTGTAGGTGATTTGTCTTCTCTAGTTGACTATATGAATAATTACGTTGTTATACTTCCATTTAAATAACTTACCCTGGATTCATCTTTGTCATTATTTTTCTACACATTTTTCCAATATGTGGTGTTTTTTTGTTTTTTGTTTTTTTTGTTTGTTTTGTTTTGTTTTGAGCCAGAGCTTCAGCATTTTCTCTCTCTCTCTCTCTCTCTCTCTCTCTCTCTCTGTGTGTGTGTGTGTGTGTGTGTGTTTTACTTCAAGGGAAATTTCCTACACTGTTGAAATGTTATTAGATTTCATATATTTTTAGGGATCCAACTAAACTAATTTTGTATTAATTTTGTTCCCCATTTTTATGACTTTCCTAACTGCTGTAGTTTTCCTGTTTCCTTTCTTTGCACTCACTGTAAAGATCACAAGCCAGTTTCTTCTTTGACGTTATTCTTTTTAAAATAAGCTTTTCATTTTTGAAGTGCTTTATATTTACAGAAAACTTATGAAGATAGTACAGACTTTATGGAGAGTTTCCTTTTTTATTAACCCCTTATGTTAGTATAGTAAATTTTCCACAATTAGCAAAATAATATTAAAACGTATTATTTTTTTAAACTTTATTTATTTCTGTATGTATGTATGTATGTATTTATTTATTTTGAGAGAGACAGAGAGAGGGAGAGAGGCAGAGAGAGGAGAGAGAGAATCCCAAGCACGTCCCACACTGTTAGTGTGGAGCCTGATGCGGGGCTCGAAATCAGGCACCATGAGATCATGACCTGAGTGGAAGTCAAGAGTCGGATGCTTAACCGGCTGAGCCACTTCAGGCACCCCAATATTAATATTTATTAACTAAAGCCTACACTTCCTTGGTTTTACCTACTCTCTTTCTGTTATAAGATCCCATCCAGGATACCACATTTAGTCGTCACTTCTCCTCAGGTTCCTCCTGCCTGTGACAGTTTTCTTAGTCTTTCTTTGTTTTTGATGACCTTGACAGTGTTGAGGAAGTATTGGTCAGATATTTTGCAGAATGCCCCTAACTTGGATTTCGTCTCATGTTTGTTTCATGATTAGACTGGGGTTTGGGGTTTGGAGGAGGAAGATCACAGCACAGAGGTTAAGTGTTATTCTCATCACATTATATTAATTTTTTTTTACATTTATTTATTGTTGAGAGACAGAGTGAGACAGAGCACAAGCAGGGGAGAGACAGAGAAAGAAGGAGACACAGAATCTGAAGCGGGCTCCAGGCTCCGAGCAAGCATTCAGCACAGAGCCTGACGCTGGGCTCGAACCCACGAACTGGGAGATCATGACCTGAGCCAAAGTCTGTCACTTAACCAACTGAGCCACCCAGGCGCCCCGCCCCATCACATTATATTCAGGGTACATTCTATCAACATGATTTATCACTC